>NW_026527002.1:65692484-70672484 GCF_024362965.1 Panthera pardus
CTGAGACCTCTGTTATCTGGCCTTCGTCTCCCTCTCCTTTGTCCTATTTCCTTTCCCTAACATGGTTAGGACCACACTTGAGTGAGGCTTCTCACTCTTCCTTAGGTACAACCTTATTCCTTTCTCACACTGTGCACTGCAGTCTGGAATACCGACCAGCATGGAATTCTTCCTCCACATCATCCCGTGACTGGCTCATTCACATTTTTTAAATGTTTTTTTAATGTTTATTTATTTTTGAGAGAGCATAAGCAGGAGAGGGGCAGAGAGAGAGCAGGACAGAGGATCTGAAGTGGGCTCTGTGCTCACAGCAGAGAGCCCAATGCAGGGCTCAGACTCATGAACCTTGATCTCATGATCTGAGTCGAAGTCAGACATTTAACCAGCTGAGCCACCCAGGTGCCCCTGGCTCATTCATTTTTTAGGGAGTAGACCTTTCTCCTTTCCCAGCTCTGTAACTCCCATCTCATTGTATAGTTCTTTATAGAACTTATCAGCTGAGATCAAGTTCATTTATTTGTTTGCCTTCCTCTAGACTGAAAATCCCCAAGAGCAGGAATCTTCCCTGCCTTGTTCACCATTGTGTCCCTGGTGCCTGAAATGATACCTGGCTTGTATTAGACACTACAAGTCCTTGGTGAATGAACGGGCAACAGCCTTGCAAGTTAATACAGCTTATTCTTTTTGTACCTTTCTAAAAGTAGCTTTCTTTGAGCAGGAAAAAAAGTTGGGGCTTCTTGAGTTTTCGTGTAGCAGCGTTGTACCAGTTCAGTATAGTCATGTGTGAAATATAGGAAGTTGGAGGGTGTTAACTTTGAGATTATGCTATAAAAGATAAATGTTACTCAGAAATTCTCAATCAAGTCATCGAACAAACATATGTTAAGCTGGTGTCTTAATACAATAGGTAAAAAAATATATGCTATAAACCTGAGCTTTCTTATGTGGTAGCTACTGGGTGCATGAACTACTTCATAAAAATTAAATATGGGGTACCTGGGTGGCTCAATCAGTTAAACCTCTGACTCTTCATCTCGGCTTAGGTCATGATCTCACGGTTTGTGAGATCAAGCCCTGCAACTGGCTCTGCGCTGACAGCCCAGAGCCTGCTTGGGAGTCTCTCTTTCCCTCTCTTTCTGCCCCTCCCCTGCTTGTGCTCTCTCAGTCTCCCTCTCAAAATAAATAAACTTTAAAAAATAAGTAAATAAAATTAAGAATTTATTTCTTCAGAAGCATTAGCTACATTTCAAGCTCTCATTCACATGTGGCCAGTAGTGACCATATTGAGCAGTGTAGATACAGAATATTTCTATCATGTTGGATCATACTGGACATTGCTACCATAAGCAATTCACGTTAGGGGTGCCTGGGTGCCTCAGTCGGTTAGGCGTATGATTTTGACTCAGGTCATGATCTCACGGTTCGTGAGTTCCAGCCCCAGGTTGGGCTCTGTGCTGACAGCTCAGAGCCTGGAGCCTACTTCGGATACTATGTCTCTCTCTCTCTCTGTGCCCCTCTCCTGCTTACACTCTGTCTCTCTCTCTCTCTCTCTCTCAAAAATAAATATTAAAAAAATTTTGAAAACTATTCACGTAGTCCTAATTTCTCACCTTCTGTTATACAGAGATGGTCGAATCCTGGCTGCTGGGGGTAAATCAAATCACCTTCACTTGTGGTGCTTGGAAGCTAAACAGCTATTTAGAATTATTCAGATGCCTACTAAAGTTCGAGCCATTCGCCATCTAGAATTTCTTCCTGATAGTTTTGATGCTGGTTCTAATCAGGTTAGTAATATAAATAAATGTAGGACATTATACTTTCTGAGAAAGAGCATATCAATTTCTGAACTATATTAATAGCTCTCCTAGTTAACTTGTACCCTCGTTGTTACAAAGACTTGAAATTGCTGATATTGCGAAGTCTAAAATTGAAAAAGTTTTAAAGTATTAGGTTTTGTGTATTACTGACAATTTAACCTTTTTCTTAAATCTATATACTTTAAATTTATGTCATACTTTATGACTTACAGGGTGTTTTAACATATTATTTTCTATTTGCACACAGGCATGGAAGGTACTCTCTCCGTTACATAGACTGACATTAAAGCTTAAAAACATTAAGGGACTTGTCAACATTCCTATTAATTGTAAGGCTTAAAAAGGGGGAGCTAAGATTAAAATTTTTCTCCTTGTTGGGGCGCCTGGGTGGCTCAGTCGGTTGAGCGTCCGACTTCGGCTCAGGTCACGATCTCGCGGTCCGTGAGTTCAAGCCCCGCGTCAGGCTCTGGGCTAATGGCTCAGAGCCTGGAGCCCACTTCTGATTCTGTGTCTCCCTCACTCTCTGCCCCTCCCCCGTTCATGCTCTGTCTTTCTCTGTCTCAAAAATAAACATTAAAAAAAAAATTTTTTTTTTAAACAAAATAAAATTTTTCTCCTTGTTGTACTGTGTTCTACCTACCATAACTGGTTGCCTTAGTTTTATGAAACGTGTTTTCTTTGTATCTTGCCTTAATTTGCAAAGTACTTCCCCCTCTACACACCATTTAAAATTTTTTTTTCTTTGCTTATGTATTTTATCTTATCTTTTTCATCTTTTTTTTTAAGTAGGCTCCGTGCCCAACATGGGGCTTGAACTCATGACCCTGAGATCAAATATCACATGCTCTACCGCCTGAACCAGCCAGATGCCCCCACACCATTTTTATTGTTAATAGTTGAGTAGTTAAACCTTAATGTTCTTATTTTAAATTGACTATTTTGAGTCTTGTACTTTAACAAGTTATATATAACTCATGACCCTGCGATTCAGAGTTGCATGCTCTACTGACTGAGCCAGGTGGCTGCCTCCAACTTAAGTTTTTGAATAGATAATGCATTCCCAAGGTGGAAAACGTAAAAAAAAAAGACAGTAAAGTGAAATCTCTTCTTTTCCATTTGTCCAGTTATTCTCCATAACTGCTACTGTTATAATAGTCCACTGTTTCTGCCACTTTTTTTTCCTAAAGTTTATTTATTTATTTTGAGAGAGCAAGCGAGCAGAAGCAGGGAGAGAAAGAGACAGAAACCAAACGGGCTCTGCACTGTCCACACAGAGGACGCAGGGCTCAATCTCATGAACTGCCCCTCTGCCATATAAAAAATGCAGCTTTGTACATTGCTTTTCTTCACTTTTTTTTGTTTTTGTTTTCTTCACTTCGCTGCCCTCGAAGATTGTTTATTCTGTGTCAGTACAGAGCTTCTTCTTTTTTTTTTTTTTTTTAACAGCTGCATAGTATTTTATAGGTTTTTAACTAGTCCTTTGTTATTGGGCACCTAACTTGTTTTTAGTCCTTCTTTATTACAAATAATGCTGCACCAGGGTTGCCTGGGGCTGGCTCAGTTGTGAAGAGCATGCTACTGTTGGCCTCAGGGTCATGAGTTCAAGCCCCACATTGGGTATAAAGATTGCCTGAGTTAGTGAGTGAGTAAATAAATAGAATAACTGAATAACTTTTTGCATGTACCATTTCATACATCCTGTCTGTAGGATAAAATCCCAGAGCTGAAGCAGTGGTTCTCAGAATCAGGTACATCTGTAACTTTGAGAGATCTTGCCAAATTGCCCCCCAGAGAGGTTGCATCAGCTGTGAATGAGGGGGTTTCCCACAACCTGACCCAACAGAAGAGATTGTCACCTTCAAACCGTCTCCAGCTACTGCCAGACTGTCGTCTTCCATCTAACAAATGACATGAGCATTTCATGCAGTCACATGGTGGCACTGCTTACCAGCCAGCCGCACTGGGAAAAGAGCCTGTGCATAGATCAGGCAGTAGAGGAGTTTATTGTTTATTTGCTTATGCTTTTTTAGTACATGTTTTTAATTTTTCAAATTGTGTGACTTAAGACTAAATTTTTCCCCTTAAAAGCCTGGTTTCCTTCTTACCCTTCTACTGTCTGTGCAGCCCACAGACTTTCTTTCTTCCCCCAAATGTTTGTTACCACTGCCCAGAGCTGGGTGCATGAGGAGGCAGGGGGACAGATGCCAGTTCTCATCAAGCTGTGGGTGTGGTGAGCGAGAGCAAGCCCTCCCCTCCTTGCCTCTGACAACCAGTGTGGGGGTCCAGGTGAAGGCCTGGCTGATCATTTGCCATAGTCTCCCAGCACAGGCACCTTACTGGTTTTGGTCAGAGCCAGGCTTACCTGGACCTGAATAGGGCAAATCTACATGAGCCATAATTAGGAATTTTGAAATATATGATGGCCCTTTGTGAATATAATCTCTCTGACTGTCCTCCCCTCAAAACAAAAACAACCAAACCCCGTATATAAATACATACATATATGTACATGTACGTGTGTACAGTTTGACTTTCAGAGAGTTGACTTTTTTAAAAATTGATGTATAATTGGCATAAAAGATTAGCTTCATGATGATTCGATATTTTGATTGCAAAATTGCGATATTCGATCATTTCGATTGCGAAATGATCTCTATAATAAGTCTAGTTAACATCTGAGACATTTGACTTTTTTAAATGTTTTTTATTTATTATGAGAGAGAGACCGAGAGAGAGTGAGTGGGGTAGGGGCAAAGAGAGGGAGAGAGAGAATCCCAAGCAGGCTCCACGCCGTCAGAACAGAGCCTGATTTGGGGCTCGATCCCACAACCACGAGATCATGACCCGAGCCAAAATCAAGAGTTGGATGCTTAACCGACTGAGCCACCCAGGTGCCCCAAGAGACATTTGGCTTTTAAATGTGTTTGGGGGCGGCCTGCATGACTCAGTCGTTTGAGCATCTGACTCTTGATCTCGGCTCAGGTCATGATCCCAGGTCAGGGGATGGAGCACCATGTCTAGCTCTGCACTGGGTGTGCAGCCTACTTACGATTCTCTTTCTCCCTCTGCTTCTCTACCCTGCTTGGGCATTCTCTCATTCTCTCTTAGGAAGGAAGGCAGGGAGGGAGGGAGGTTAAAATAAGTATGTTTTTGGAACTCATATATTATTTCTCTCTACTCTTAGGTTCTTGGAGTGCTAAGTCAAGATGGTATCATGAGATTTGTTAATATACAGACTTGCAAACTTCTCTTTGAAATCGGGAGCCTTGATGAAGGAATTAGCTCATCAGTAATTAGCCCACATGGACGGTACATTGCATCCATTATGGAAAATGGAAGTCTGAACATATATTCAGTTCAAGCTCTAACACAAGAAATAAATAAGGTATGTTTTCAAGTAAAGAACATCAAGTTTTTTTAAGATTTAAATGTTGTATCATCAAAAATAAAATCTTTATGCTCCGGTTTTCTAAATTCAGATTATCCTGGATTGCTTATTCATACTTCTGGGTATGTATGTACACATACTTCTGTGTACACACACACACACACACACACACATATACATACATACATATATGTATACATACATGAATAATGAGGATTGACTCTATACATTTACAAACATAGAAAAAAAGACTGGGAAAATACACACTTCAGAACCATCTGAGAAAAGAGACTGATTCTCAACTGTTTGCTTATCTGTATCTTTTTTTTTTTTTTAATTTTTTAAATCCAGATTATCCTGGATTTATAATCCTCATTATTCATGGATTCTTTAAATGTGAACTCGCCACTGCTAAAAATATACTTGCAACTCGAATCCGTACTTGGTGCCTATTCACAGGGATTCGTATGTGCACAGCAGTGCAAACCGTGGACTGCCCGTCGTGCAGGCTCCCAGCTGAGGCCAGACAGGGCAGCGCATGGCCTTCTTACTTCAGCTCCCGTGACAAGTGTCCTTTCCGTGGTCTAGTTATTGCTGGATTCTTTAGTTTTGTGCTTTTTGTTGTTGATTTTGCTCTTTTAAATGGCCCCCAGACATAATGCTCAAGTTCTGTCTAACATTCCTAAGCATAAGAAGGTTGTGATAAACCTAATTCAGGTACAAGTTACAGTGCTGTTGGCATGAGTTCAATATTAGTGAATCAACAATATAGATGAAATAAGTGTTTTTAAATGGGCACCTGGGTGGCTCAGTTGGTTGAGCATCTGACTCTGGCTCAGGTCATGATCTCTCAGTTCATGAGTTCAAGCCCCATGTCAGGCTCACTACTGTCAACTTGTCAGCGTGGAGCCCGCTTAGGATCCTCTGTCCCCCTCTCTGTGTCCCTCCCCTGCTTGCGCTCTCCTAAAAATAAATATTTTTTAAAAAGTGTTTCTAAACAGAAACACACACTAAACATAGTTATATGTTGATTGGTTGACATATTGTGATCTCTGGCTCACAGGGACCTAACTATTTCTCCTAGGAGCAATGATTCAGTATTCACTAACTTGGTATTTGCAGCTTCTTTATAGAACAGAACTACCATGAATAGTGAGGATCTACTCTGTGTGTGTGTGTGTGTGTGTGTGTGTGTGTGTGTGTGTACGTGTGTGTGCACGCACATGACACGCATACATTTTCTTCAACCATATGGAGTTATACTCTACTGTTCTTGTAAACTTTAAACATTTTAATAACATATTATTTGCTCTTAGAGTTTTCAGCTTAGCTGAACTTTACAAAAGCTAGGGAAATGTTACTAATGGAAGCAGGGAAAGATCTGAGAAAAATCAGAATAAGTCATTGACTTCCTCTCTGGTATTTGTTAAGCATTCAAGTAAGATCATATTGACCAGAAAACTAACCTATAATAGAAGTAGGAAATCTTTTTTTTTTTTTTTTTCTTTCTTTTTGGACACATTACCAACACCACTAGTGTCTTTATGGCTATTCTAGGCTTACACAAACGCTCCAGTCTGTGGTCTCTATAAACCCCACCCACGTCCCATTCCTTCAAGTCCTGTTTATTGGGCACTGGAGAATTTCCAGTATTATTCTAATAAGTACACTAATTCCTACTTAATGTGTTGAAGTTTGAACACTACTAAGGTATGGCAATTCAGGTCATATCTCAGGCTCTAACCTTCAGGAGACTGTATTTCGTGGAAGCACATGGAGTTCAAAAGGAGAAAATGTGGCACTAGAATAACAATGTTAATAAAGATTTGGAAGGATGGGTTGAGGTTAGAGAGAAGATCATTCAAGGATATTAAAGATGGGCAATATTCAGAAGTGAGACCTTTTCAAAATTTTTTTCTTTTTTTGAGAGAGCACAAGCAAGGGAGAGATGCAGAGAGAGAGGGAGAAAGAATCCTAAGCAGGCTTCAAGCCCAGTGCAAAGCCCAACATGGGGTTCGATCTCTCGACTGAGATCATGAGCCAAAATCAAGAGTCAGATGCTTAACTGACTGAGCCACCCAGGCACCCCAGAAGTCAGACAGTTTTTTTTTTTAAGTTTATTTATTTATTTTGAGAGAGAGAGCACCTAAGCAGGGAAGGGGCAGAGAGAGAGGGAGAGAGAAAGAATCCCAAGCAGGCTCTGTGCTGAGAGCACAGAGCTTGATTATAGGGCTTGATCTCTTCAACTGTGAGATCATGACCTGAGTTGAGGTCAAGAGTTCAACGTTTAACCAGCTGAGCCACCCAGGTGCCCCCAGACTATTTTTAATTATATTTCATAGAGAAAGAATTGAAAAATTAAGTCATAGAATAAGTGGCCATTTTACTTTTTTTTTTTTTTAGCAGAGCTATTGTTACATTTTGTATTATCCTTGTATTCTTTATAGATGTGAATAAATAACAAGGTATCCTAGAAAAATACTAGTTAAAAAGCCTTAGAGATACAGTGACAACTTTAAAAGTTTCTTATAATAATTTTAGGACAAAAATGCTGTATCTATACATACATGTACATTATTTCATTACCTACTCGACACATTTTACAGTGTTATGTATTCATCATACTGCAGCTGACAATAGGGAAAAATTCTTTGGACACTTACAGTAGGCTGCAGGTTTCAAAAGCAGAAGTCCTAAACGTATGAAGATAAAATGAGAAAAATCTTTGAAACCTCAAAGTGGTCTTTTAGTCGTCTATGTTATAAAAAAGGGTCAAGATGTTTGCTTTATTCTGTTTTTTTCTTTCAGAGATGAGAGGGGAGGAGGTCAAAAAGTTTGATTTCCTCAGGGCACCTGGGTAGCTCAGTCAGTTTAGCGTCCAACTCTTGATTTCAGCTCAGGTCATGATTCCAGGGTCATGGGATTGAGCCCTGCATTGGACTCCATGCTGAGAGTGGAACCTACTTGGGATTCTCTCTTTCTCCCCCTCTCCCCTGCTTGTGCGCGCTCTCTCTCTCTCTCAGATAAGTAAGTAAACATTTTTAAAAGTTTGGTTTCCTCTTCAAAGAGCTTTCTTGAGGAGTGATGATTCATTTTCATTATACATGATCTTGGAAGAACACTGTTCTGGCCTTCATGACACTTTAAACGCAAGGTAATGTGTATAAATTGTGTTTTTCTGAAATCTAATGTGTTCATTTGAACATGTGGGGTATTCCCTGTGTTCTTGTTCTCTGTTCTCATATGAAAGGAATTGGCACTTTGGCTTCCAGAAAAACATTTTTAAAATCACAAATCCACCTTCTCTTTAGCAATAATGGCCTCAAGCATTTATTTTTTTTTTTAAGCTTCTTTATTTTGGGAGAGAGAGAGAAAGAGAGCACGCAAGCTGAGTGGGGGAGGGGCAGAGAGGCATAAAGAGAGAATCCCAAGCAGGCTCTGCACCATCAGCATAGAGCCCGACGTGGGGCTTGAACTCATGAACCCATGAGACCATGACCTGAGGCAAAACCAAGAGTCAGATGCTTATCTGACAGAGCCGCCCAGGCGCCCTCGCCTCAAACATTTAAATGATCTCGGGAAGCTGAGTTATCTTATCTCCTCATTTCCTTTGAACTCAGGGAAGATCTTTTGATTACAAACAGGTATTATTCATAGAGAAACTGTTTCAGTGAATCATTTTCCCTTAAGTAAATTGAAGTTGTTGGGGTTTATTTTCCCATAAAAATGAGGGTTTAGAATTTAAGTTGTGCTGTCTGAACTGCCTCTCAAGCTGTGGATGCGGTAGGGGACTAACAGCCATCTCTCTGCAGATTAAAAAATGTAACCAAGGACAGAGAGGCAGGTGTCCCAGGCTTCCAGAGGGAAGTCATTTGACAGCTCTTCAGAGAAAGTTCACTTGAGCCCGAAGAATATTAGGGTGCTTCTCTCAGCATTCTAGAGGGCCCTGTGTCTAACTGTGGCTTCTCTGCTACAAGTTATCACCAAACTACTAACTTTATCATGCAAAGAATGGACTGATATACTATGATTTAAGGCCAGTTTTCAAGGGATAATTAAATTCTATTTATTGTTGCTATTAATTGTGTATCTTTATTGTGTTCTTCTAAGGAATTTCGCAGAAATTGGATTTGACAACCAGGAAGCATTTCTTGAATATTTTATTTACACTTTTGCTTGAAGAATAAGGATGTATGTTAAGGCACATTATGCAACTGTTCAAAACATGTCTTGGAAATCCTATGTGAACAGGTCTGTTTTCCAAGGATAGCCACTGGATTTTATTTTTTCCCCCTTTTAGCCACCTCCTCCCTTAGTGAAAGTGATTGAAGATTTGCCTAAGAGTAAACTGAATTCTGGTGGCCTTAAGATGAAAGTCACATCAGGAAGAGTTCAGCGGCCAGCAAAATCAAGGGAAAACAAAATACAAGCCAGAATATTAAAACAAGACCTGACTGGTAATTTTGAAAATAAAGAGGTAAGAATATATCATAATTATGTTTTTGTCTGTCATGACTCTGCTGGGGACAAGATTTATGATACTTAGGCCATCATCACTCTTCCCTCGCTTAGAAGTTTTTAAGAAAGATATGAAGAGAAGAACTGAATAACTGAAATTATAATGTGCTTTCTAAACTTTTAAGTATACAGTTAGTACATGTTTATGGTTTTTTAAAAAAGTCAAACAATACAGGGGCGCCTGGGTGGCTCAGTCAGCTAAGCATCCGACTTCAGTTCCGGTCATGATCTTGTGGTTCACGAGTTGAAGCCCCGCGTCGCACTCTGTGCTGACAGCTCAGAGCCTGGAGCCTGCTTCGGATTCTGTGTCTCCCTCTCTCTCTGCCCCTCCCCTGCTCGTGCTCTGTCTCTCTCTCTCTCTCTCTCTCTCTCTCTCAAAAGTAAATAAACATTTAAAAAACATTTTTTTAAATAGACTATTACCAGCACCCCCAGAAGACCCCCTTCTTCTCCCCTCCAGACCTTTGCCCCCCTTACCCCAAGGATCACTACTCTTCTGACTTGTAACACCATAGGTCAGTTCTGCCTTTTTTGTACTTACATAAATCAGGTCATTCAGTTTGTACTCTTTTGCGTCTGGCTTCCTTCATTCAACATTAAGTTCGATTTATGTTTGAGAAATCCATGTAGTTGTAAATCATTCACTTGTAGCTGTGCAAAATTCCATCATGTGAATAAACCATATTTTATCCATTCTGTAGTCAGTAAGCATTCGGGTAGTTTTCTAATTTTTTGTGCTATTAGAAATAGGGCTGCCACTATTCTAGTACATTCTACTACATCTCTGTGAACATAGGACACATTTATGCCGGATATAAACCTAGCAATGGAATTACTGGCTTATTAGCAATGCGCTTATTCATCTGTAGTAAGTTGTCAGTTTTCCCAAGAAGTTGATTGAAACCATGCGTATTCCCACCAAGAGCTCTAGTATTTGAGAACTCCAGTGCTCCATGGTCTCACCAGCACTTGACATTTTTCACATTAATTTTAATAACCCCTTTTTTTCTCTGAGCATTTGAAAATTGTGAAACTCGTGTAAAAAATATAACGTGTTGTCTACAGGGAAATTCATTAGAGAGCCAGTGCCTGGAGCTTTTAGTGGAGGCTGGCTATGTAGGCATTCTCTGTTTAGTACATGTCAAAATCCCAGAGTCTACATGGAAATTAGGTATTCAGCATACATCACAGCATACAAACAATTCAGGCACAGTGAGCCGCTCTTACTGGTTCTGGGGATAGTGGGAACTTTCTCGAAATCCAGGTTTCTAGGCACTAGACAAGGCCAAACCTTGTAAGTATGCCTTTCTAAGGGTAGCATTCTCAGACCTGACATGTTAACACTTTTCTGGGCATACCCAGATCCTCATTAAGAGCGTGTTACCCATGGCTTTGAAGCTCCTGTGTGCGTATCCCCACCCACATCTCTCTCCCTGTCCCAGAGATGTAACTATTGTCCTCGCTTTTGTGCTAATTGTGTCCTTGATTATCTTTATAGTTTTATCATCTCTACCTGTAACCCTAAACAAAATATTGTTTAGGGTTTATTTATTATTTTTTTTACTTAAAAAAATTTTTTTAATGTTGATTTATTTTTGAGAGACAGAGAGACAGAGCATGAGCAGGGAAGGGGCAAAGACAGGGAGACACAGAATCCGAAGCAGGCTCCCGGCTCTGAGCTGTCAGCACTGAGCCCGATGCAGAGCTCAAACCTGCGAACTGTGAGATCATGACCTAAGCCACAGTTGGACACTTAACCGACTGAACCACCCAGGTGCCCCAGGGTTTAGTTTTAAAATGCTAAGTAGCAGGCACAAATCTAGCTGTGTAAAGATTGGACAATGTTGTTCCTATTAGTTGATGCTCTAATGAGAGAATAAGCTGAATGTTAGCTCTGAGACATGGTCTGACTACAGCTTTCCTGAGAATTTACAGGAGCCTTTTCTGGGAAAACTGTGGCCATGATCCCAGTTGACTTCTGGGAAATAAAAGAGACATCACAGTCAGGGCGTCTGGCAGAGCTCTAGTATTAGTGAAATTTGGAAATCCCACAGTAATACATCAGGGAGCAGTCTGCTTCTGAGCAACCCTCAGCCAGCGCTAAGAGTAGGGCGAAGGAGAGCACTTGTGCACGGTGAGATGTATCTCTTCAACGATCAGTGTCAGGACCTAGAAGCGGAAGTGGGATCTTTACCCATAGATGGTCCAGATGAGAACAGATCAAACTCAGGCCAAACTCACCCGGGCATTTTATCTTTGTTTAAAAAGAGGTTGCAGTGGCAGCAGGTGTCCTGCAGATGACAAAAATGAATACATCTGTTTCATAGATCACACTGCTCCAGTCTTGCCCAGTTGCCCTCAGTGTCTGGTGCATGGCTCTCAAATGGGGATCTTCATTCACTATCATCTTGGGTTTTCCCTTCACCCCTCTCACATTGGCATTGAACTAAGTCAGAAAATCTGGCTTTGAGTCTTTAGCTGAGACTTATTCAGCAAGTTAGTGACCTGAACTCACAGGTTCGTGGCACTGAGCTCTGACCTTCCCATTTTCTCAAAGAAAAGAAAACAGCATCCCATCCGTTTCATTGAGTTGTTAGTATCAAATGAAGTAATCTGTGAAACTGGCTTTATAATCCAAAAATTTATGAAGTATTTTTCCATCAAGATAAAAATTGACTTAAAAGTAAGGCGGGGAGGGGCACCTGGATGGCTCAGTCAGTTGAGCGTCTGACTCTTGATTTCAGCTCAGGTCATAATTTCATGGTTCGTGGGATCGAGCCGTGTGTCAGACTTTATGCTGACAGTGTGGAGCCTCCTTGGGATACACTCTCTCTCTCTCTCTCTCTCTCTCTCTCTCTGCCCCTCCCCTGCTCACACTCTGTTTCAAAATAAATAAACTTTAAAAAAGACCTTCAGATTTCCATTAAAAAAAAAAAAAAGCAAGAAGATGGAAAAAAAGAGGGAGAGGGAAGAAATTGACTGACCATTTACAGAAAAGTTTGTCAGAATTGGACCTAGAATATGTCAGGAACTTTATCTGCACACGGTATGCACACTGGAGAGAGAGAGAATAGAAAGTCTCAGGTGTAAAAAAAATTTTTTTTTACTGTGTGTTGTGTTCTGAAGTTGGAAAGCCACTGTGGGCTGTGTTACCTTTTCAGTTTTGTGATTACGTCATTTATCGACATTATTTTTTGTCTTTAAGAATGAGGTGTCAGATGGATTAAACAAAAAGCGTTTACAAATCTTATTAAAAGGCTATGGTGAATATCCAACGAAATACAGGTAAAATTTATATTCTTTTATGTGAAATCAGTTGCACCCCCCAAACTTCTCTTGGTTAAAATTCTATTTTTATTTCAGAATGTTCATTTGGCGCTCCCTGCTACAACTGCCTGAAAATCATACTGCATTTAGTAGCCTGGTGGATAAAGGTGTTCACGTGGCATTTCTCAACCTTCAGAAGAAATACCCCATCAAAAGTAGGAAACTACTCAGAGTATTACAGAGGTATGCTCAGTATATTGCAGCAGTATGGAATCTTCCTCGAGGTATTTATTAATTACGAATGGGAAGATAGTAATTTTATAGTAGAGAAACTCAGTAGAGAAACTTAGCCAAATAGTCAAATTTAAAGTCGCCAGTAGTAACACACATCAGTATGTTGCCCATAACTTTCTTGATATTCTTGCCAAACATTTATAACGTCCGTCCAAATCATGAGAAAACGTCGAGGGCCAATCTATAAAATAACTGGTATTCCTCAAAAATGTCAGTGTCCAAAAAATAAGAGACTGGGGAGCTCCCGCACTGGAAGAATCTATGGTGACTTAGCGAATGAATGCAGTGTTATATCCTAGACTGGCGAGATGAAAACCCAGCACACAGGAAAATGGGAACAATGATAAAAATCTGAATGAGTCTGATTTAGTTACTAGCATAGTACCAATGTTAAATCCTAAGTGTTGATAACTACTGTGTTTATGCAAGATGTTAACATGAGAAGAATTTGAGTGAGATATACAGGAACGCTCTACTGTTTTTGCAACTTTTCGTAAACCTGAAACTATTTCAAAACGAAAGGTTTAAAAAAAAAAAAAGACAGACAAACCTTAAAAGTATCAGAAGTAAATACGGGAGAATTGCAGTCCTAGAGTAAGGCAGGCCTTTTTTGAGCATGACATATCTAGAAGAGCTTGATATGAACAGAAATCTCTACATGTAAAAAAATTCCCCAGAGACATACATGAAGCCGAGAAAGTACGTATATATACAAAACATCAGATAAATAAAAGGCTAATTTCTATATGATGTATTCGTGTAAATGAACATGGAAAGGACCAACCAATAAAAACCAAAAAGGATTGAATGTATAGTTCATAGCTGGGGATATGGTTCTTAAACATGTAAAGATGTTGTACCTCCCTTATAATAAATGCTAATCAAAATTACATTGGAGGGGTGCCTGGGTGGCTCAGTCGGTTAAACATCTGACTTGGCCTCAGGTCATGATCTCGTGGTTTGTGAGTTCAAGCCTAACAGCTCAGAGCCTGGAGCCTGCTTCAGATTCCACGTCTCCCCCTCTCTGTGCCCCTCCCATGCTCATGCTGTGTCTCTTTCTGTCTCTCAATAATAAATAAACATTACAAAAAAAAATTTTTTAACAAAAATAAAATTGCATTGGAAAAAATGTGTAAATGTGTGTATATATATATATATACAACCATATTGAAATACCATTTTGCATCTAGACTAAAAGTATAAAAAGTAGGTTGATAATAAAACATGTTGGCTAGAGTGAGAGAATGGGCATCCCCTTAACTCTGCTAATGAGAATGTGAACAGACACTATTTTTGCAGAGAAGAATTTGGCACTGGCTATTGAAATTAATGCACATGTCCTTTGACTCAGCAATTCCATTTCTAGGAATTTATCCAAATCTATATTCCCACATTAAGAATGATGTAAATACAACAGTAAGCATGGCATTGGTTATAAAGGATTAGAAACAAATGCCCAGTAAGGCCAC
Source organism: Panthera pardus (assembly GCF_024362965.1). Lineage (NCBI taxonomy): Eukaryota > Metazoa > Chordata > Mammalia > Carnivora > Felidae > Panthera > Panthera pardus. The sequence goes on from NW_026527002.1 coordinate 65,707,238, forward strand.
ATTAAAGAAATTAGGGTATATTTATACACAACTGTCTTGTGTATCAAAGCTCCACATATACTGATAATGAACTATTTCCAAGATACTATTTAAGCAAAAAATGCAAGGTGCAAAACAACGTTTACGTTTGTGATTTTTAAAATCACAATATTTTTTTGTAAAGTAAAGTAAAATCACTATACTTTTTGTCAAGTAAAATCACTATACTTTTAACAGTGGTTCTGGGGAGGTAAGCTACATGATAAAAGTAGGAGGGAGAATTTTCGCCAAATATCCCTTCTGCATCCAATTTTTTTTTTTAATTTTTTTTTAACGTTTATTTTATTTTTGAGACAGAGAGAGACAGAGCATGAACGGGGGAGGGTCAGAGAGAGGGAGACACAGAATCCGAAGCAGGCTCCAGGCTCTGAGCTGTCAGCACAGAGCCCGACGCGGGGCTCGAACTCACGGACCGCGAGATCATGACCTGGGCTGAAGTCGGATGCTCAACCGACTGAGCCACCCAGGCGCCCCTGTATCCAGTTTTTTATCATGTTGATATATTACATAGATAAATTTTAGTAGTAAACTGCTTCCTGGTGTGCATTTCCTTGTCTGATCCACAGAACCCTCTCCGCATTAGCTCACTGGTCTGCCATCTTTAGCGACACACCGTATCTTCCACTCTTGGCATTTCCGTTTGTAAAATTATTCCAGAACAACCAACTCATCTGTTTTGAAGTTGTTGCTACTCTCATAAGTAAGTAAGTGTGTAATAATGAAACCAAGAGTGGGTCCCTGTGTATTTTTCTGCTGTCTTTGCAACTTTGCAACATTCAATAATTCTAGTGGGAAGCAAACAGAGCACAAAATGGACAGTTGGGACATTTATACATAAACTTTTTTTTTTTAATTTACAAGAGAACTTGGATAGTTACATTTTATTTTTTATTGGCAGGGAGGAGCAGGGGGACAGAAGGAAAGAGAGAGAATCCCAAGCAGGCTCCACAGTCAGTGTGGAGCCTGACGCAGGCCTCAATCTTATGACCCTGGGTTCATGACCTGAGCCAAAATCAAGAGTCAGATGCTCAACTGTTTGAGCCACTGAGGGGACTCAGGATAGTTGCATTTTAGAAGATAACATTATAGGCCGGATTTTGGTGGTCAGAAGGAAGCAGATGCTTCACTTACTGAAAGTCAGTTATTATTCATAGGATTTTAGTGAGAACGTAAAGCATTTAGCACACAGTGCCTAATGTGGCAAGTTCTGGCTGCTATCCTCATTCTCATTATTCGTACTGCGCATTTATTGAGAACTTTCTCTTTAACAGGTAGCATTCTTATTATTTTGCCTTTATTAACTTCTTTAAATCTTGCAACAGTCCTATGAGGTGGGTGTTATTATATCCTTCTTATAGTTGAGGAAACTGAGGCACAGATAGCTTAAGTTCCCCAGGGTAGGTTAGTAGCAGAACAGGGATGTGAACCCAGGCAGTCAGACTCTAGCCTGTGCTCCCAACCATTGTGTTACCAGCTCGTCTACACTGAAAACTGAATCCTTTCTTCATCTTAATATAATTGGGTCAGCTAAACAGTTGATAAACCAGATCCAATTTACATTGGTTTAACAAAAATAACCAGTTTCATTTGTATTTTAAATTATTTAAAAAGGTTTTCTTGTACAAAGGAGATAAGCACTTAACTATAACAGTAAAATTCTGAAGAGTAGAAATAAAATGATTCAAGCATATATATTGTGAATATTTTAGTATACTTTATGTTTTTTTGTTCATTTAATTACATTGCATTTGATTTGATAACTTTTTCCTGATCATTGGAGAAAATATAGGAAAATATACAAAAGAAAATTCACCAGTGTTCCTCCTCCCCATTTATAATCTTTGATAATACATTGATGAATTTCTTTTTAATGTTTTATTTATTTTTGAGAGACAGAGCATGAGCAGGAGAGGGAGGGGCAGAGAGAGAGAGGGAGACACAGAATCCAAAGCAGGCTCCAGGCTCTGAGCTGTCAGCACAGAGCCCGACGCAGGGCTCGAACTCACAGACCACAAGATCGTGACCTGGGCCAAAGCCAGACGCTTAACTGACTGAGCCACCCAGGCAGGCACCCCCATACACTGATGAATTTTTTTAAGTTTTTAATTTATTTTTGAGAGAGACAGAGTACAAGCAGGGAAGAGGCAGAGAGAGAGAGAGAGAGAGAGAGAGAGAGAGAGAGAGAGAGATATCCCAAGCAGGCTCTACCCTGTCAGCACAGCCAAACGCAGGGCTCAATCTCACAAACCATGAGATCATGACCTGAGCTGAAATCAAGAGCTGGAGCTCAAATGACGAGCCACCCAGGCACCCCTTGATGAATTTCTTGTAAGAGCATTTCCCCCAAATCATTAAATATTCTTGAAAAACATAGTTTATTCCCTGCATAATGTAATATTTCATTATACAGGTATATCATAGTTTAGTGCCAACTGCTAGACTTTTAGTTATTCTGATAATTTTTCCATACTTAAAAGCAGGTTTTTAATTTTTATATTTTTATAATTATACTATTTTATTTAATATGTATATTTCTTTTTATAAACTTTATAAATATTTTAGTGACTGTAATATTCTTTTTTTTCCCACTTGATTATAATATTCTCTAATGTGAGTGTACTAGTTTGATCTGTTGTTGAACATTTAGGTTATTTTTCATTTTTACCTAGTTAAAGAAGCAGTGTTATAATCATCTTCATGTATAAATATTTACAGTATTTTCTCTTGGTCAGATTCCTACAATTGGTATTATTAGGTCATAAAATATGAGTATTCCAACTGATTCCTCAGAAGGGTTTTACTAGTTTACTCTGGCAATAACACTTAGAGTTTTAAAAGGAAAAGAAGCAACTCAACAACAAAAAGACAATCCAATTTTTATATGGGCAAAGGACTTGATTAAACATTTCTCCTTAGAAGATACACAAATGGCTAACGAGTACATGAAAGGATCCTCTGGATCATTAGTCATAAAACCACACACCAGGATACCACTTTATACCTACTAGGATGGCTATAATTAAAAAACAGAAAAAAGCACAAGTGTTGGCGAGAATGGAGAAAAATTGGAACCTTCGTACACTGCTGGAAATGTAAAATGTACGTTCACTGTGGAAAATTGGCAGTTCTTCAGAAAGTTAAACATAAAATTACCATATAACCCAACAATTGCACTCTTAGGGATATACCCAAAAGCACTGGAAACAGAGCCCCAAGCAGATACTTGGATGTGAATGTTCATGGCAGCATTATTCCAAACAGCCAAAAGATAGAAACAGCCTGAGTGTCACCATCACCATCCTCATTATGTTAACGTCATTGTTGTTAACAGGTGAATGGATAAACTATATCTATCTATCTATATATATAATCAATGGAATATTATTCCATCATCTAAAGGAATGAAATTCTGATACATTGTACAACATGGATGAACCTTGAAAGCATTATGCTTAGTGAAATAAGCTAGGCATAAAAGGACAAATTTATATGAAATATCTCAAATAGGAAAATTTATAGACGTAGAAAGTAGATCAGAGCTTACCAGGGGCTGTGGGGTGGAAATACGAAGTTAGTGCTGAATGGGTACAGTTTCTTTTTGGAAAAGGATTTTGCAAATAGTGATGGTTACACAGCACTGTGAATATAATTGATGGCACTGAATCGTGCACTTAAAAATGGTTAAAGTGGCACGTTATGTTTTACCATAAGAAAAGCTTATTATATCTAGGTAAGCGTGCAAAACTAATTTATATTTCCAGTAAAATCTTGTTACATCCCTGGAGTATGATTGTGTGCTAGGGAAATTGATTTTCTCTTCTAAACCTGAAATCTAAATCTAGAAGATCCATCATGATCAGCATGAGTAGCTGTGAGTTTTCATCAAGGGTCTCAAACTAACTTTATTGCAAGTAAACATTTACTGAGCTCCAACTAAATGTTAGCACTGCTTGCAATATGCCGTTGTTCTGGCTTTTTAGGTTCACAGTCTACTTGGGACCTAGGGGAAAATTTGATGGAACACGGTCACTTTGATGTAGAATTTGGAATGTTTATAAGAGTCTTCTGTAGGCACTCTTTATGGTCTTTTATGACCAAGAGGAAGTTGTTGTGGTTTGGTCAGGGATCTCCACGCAGGTATTTCTCTTTATCCTGCTCCCCGTTCTGTCACCGGGTCCTCTACGCACACTCTGTTGTGGTGACACCGAGCAGAATGAAAGAAGAGAAGGCAAACAGTTTCCGTGTAAAGCGGGGTTTCCCTCGTGCCTAAATGAGAACACTGTTCTGTTGATGAAGATTTAGATACAGGAATCAGGGCTGTGTGTGTGTGTGTGTGTGTGTGTGTGTGAAAATTCCTAGCACTAGCGGTGTCTGAGACGTGGTAGGTACTTAGTACATGTTGCTGAACTGCATTTTTTTCTTTTTTTTTTAAATTTATTTATGAGGGAGAGAGAGCTCATGAGCAGGGGAGGAGGAGAGAGGGAGAAAGAACCCCAAGCAGGCTCTACACTAACAGCACGGGGTTTGAGCCCACAAATTGTGGGATCGTGACCTGAGCCAAAATCCAGAGTTGGATGCTTAACCTACTGAGCCACCCAGGCGCCCCTGAACTGGATTTTTCTTTTAAAGTTAACTTAAAAGCAGCAGTTAAAGAAGTTGAAATAATGTCTTTTAAAGTTTAGTCTTTGCAAGAGTTTATTAATGCCTTAATTATTAACTCAAATTTACTTTCTAAAAAATAATTGACTTCTGGCATTAGTGAGCCCTTTATAAACCATATGTATCCAAAATTCTGCTGATCGAAGCCTTCTTTTGCTAATATGAGAAAGAAGGAGATCTTATCATCATTGGATGAAATCACAACTCAATGTTTAAAGTAAAAAAATCTGAATTTAATGATTAAGGAGCACTGTGGTGGTTATTTACACTTCATTGAGTGAAACGTACTGATCTTACCAGGGTTTTTGAGAAGAATGTTTTGGGGGTTGCAGTGGTTACTTGGTGAGTTAAAGTCAGCTTTATGTTAGTTTTTTTTTTTTTTTAAACATTTTATTTATTTTTGAGAGAGGGAGAGACAGAGCATGAACAGGGGAGGGTCAGAGAGAGGGAGACACAGAATCAGAAGCAGGCTCCAGGCTCTGAGCTGTCAGCACAGAGCCCAACGCAGGGCTTGAACTCACGGACCGCGAGATCATGACCTGAGCCGAAGTCGGCTGCTCAACCGACTGAGCCACCCAGGCGCCCCTAAAGTCAGCTTTAGAAGCATCTTTAGCAGAATGCTTTCCACTGGCTGACTTTCAGAGGATACCGCTGTCACTGTTTGGTTTTCAAAGGTAGGTCAACTGAATAGGTTGTCATTGATGACATAGATTTAAAAACAATGCTGGGGGCTGTGGTGCGCCTGGGTGGCTCAGTCGGTTAAGCCTCCGACTTCAGCTCAGGTCATGATCTCACAGTTTGTGGGTTCGAGCCCTGTGTCAAGCACTGTGCTGACAGCTCAGAGACTGGAACCTACTTCAGTTTGTGTGTCTCCCTCTCTCTCTCTGCTGCTCCCTGACTCTCTCTCTCTCTGTCTCTCTCTCTCTCTCTCTCTCTCTCAAAAATAAACATTAAAAAAAATTTTTTTTAATTAAAATATAAAAATGAAAACAATTCTGGTGGTTACTTGTTACCATGGCTGTGGAACAGTCATTCTTGTCCTAGTAATGGAGACGTGTTTATTCTCATATAACATTTCAAGAATAGGGATTTGATACATGCCCATTTTTTTAATGTATTGCTACTGATGCATAAGAATGTAATTTTTAACATTTCCCGTGAACTTTTCTAATTTTGATTAGGTATGAATTTGAGTAGATTTCAGGAGATTGGCACTTAACATTCATCACATTTAATGAAGACTTAAAAAGGAACCTTTTTTAGAAGGGTCATTTTGTTAACCAGGAGAAGCAGGAAGCAGAGTGCCGTGTGGTGAGGATCAGGAATACTTTGGGAAGTTTTGTTTGTTTTAATGGACACTTTGTCATTGACCGCTCTCATTTGGAGAAATTGGCCAGTTCTCTAGACCTAAAATACTAAGCTAACATGATGGAACTTTAAAATCGATTATTCTAGAATTTAAAGAGTTATCATGTTTTCTTTATTAATGGGCATATTAAGGACATAAAGAGTGGATACATTTAAGAATTACAAAGTCCTCTGATAATACAGAATGGTAAAGATAAATTTCCCATTTTTTTCTTCATAGTCAATTGGTGTCAACACTGGTTTGAATATTTTCCTAATCCTCCTATCAATATTCTCAGTATGATAGAGAATGTTCTGGCATTTCACGACAGAGAACTACTGCAGCATTTCATAGATCATGATATAACTTCCCAGGTAAGAAGTAAAAGGTTTTTAGAATAACATGACTTATTTTGGAAGCTCACGTTGGTTCTGGTATAAATATAGCAGTATTTTCTTGAGCGTATATAATAAAAGACCGGTCACCTCTTATATTTTGGAATAAAGAATGGAATAAAAAGTATTCCATTCTTTTTCTCCATTCAACTGCTCTCCTAAAAATCTATAAAGAAGGGTTCCATAGTGAGGTAGTTCTTTTCATGATTGTTTTTGATATAACGATCTTAATAGCTACATCAAATGTAAGAGAGTATTAGCAGTGAATGACTTACGGCTTTTCTGTAGAAGACTGATCAATTTTTCCTTATTGATTGTAGCTGTATGCATGGCCTCTTCTTGAAACCGTTTTTTCAGAAGTACTAACAAGAGAGGAGTGGCTAAAATTATTTGATAATATCTTTTCCAACCATCCTTCATTCCTCCTGATGACTGTCGTGGCTTACAACACATGTTCCAGGGCTCCTCTGCTCAACTGCAGTCTCAGAGATGATTTTGAGGTAAATATCCTTGTTCTCAAGTAGCAGTTCTCAACTTTCATGTATTTCAGTTGAAAACTCCATTCGCTTATTGAGTACCTGTTGCACGTCCGGCGCCCGTGGAACGTGGTAAACAGTGGAGAGCAAGTTATATCACATCCTCACCCTGACGTAGTTGGTAGATAATTCAACAGACAGTTACAGCAGACTAACTGTCTTAAAATCATCCCTTTAGAAAACAAACTTGGTAACGCTGGAATTTAGTGCTTGTTGCCTACGGAAAGGATGTTTACCAGTTGGGTCGTTGTTAATTCTGTGCGTGGTTTTATCAGCGATCCATCTGGTCCGTGACAATCTGCATGCTTATTACACACACATACAAAGCGGTAACTAGGAGAATTCTGAGACTTGGCCGGAAAGTTGCTTGACAGCATTAGAGGAGGTTTTTAAAGGGGGAGGTTTTTTCGGTAGATGGGATGAATTGGGTTTGTTTGTTACTTATTTTGTGGTTCCCGTCAAACTTTATTTTTACTTAATGTTTGCAGGATACATCCATGTATGTATGTTAGAGTTCGGACCTGCCAGCAGAACAAGTTAATGTGGAAACAGTTCAGATGTGTTTAATGAATCAAGCTAATTTATTTTCAGTTTTATTTATTTTGGATTTTGAAGGGAAAAGAATGCAAGCAGAAAAGTTTATTCCATTGTTGGGTGAAGCATTCTTCTTCTGATACAAAGGAAGCCTTTGGTTTGAGTTCAGATTTTCAAAGTATTATTTCAAATGTTTGGTTTTGAAATTTTATTTGACTTTGAAAATATGAAATTGGATCTTCATTTTAAAACTTAGGATAAGAAAAGCTTCAGCGAATTTGCCAAAAAAGAAAGAAAGGCAGTAGGAAGGGAGGAAGGAAGAAATCCTCCTAAAGATAAATTCACATTTACTTTTTAAACTCTTGTTTTAATTCTACGTCATAATGGCTTTGTTAGGTAAATCTCAACTTAAACACAAAATTTTCTTACAGTATTTTTTTCATCATCGGAATAACCTGGATATAAGTGTTGTGATTAGAGAAGTTTATCATCTCATGGATACCACTCCTACCGATATTCATCCGAACGGCAAGCTTGATGCTTTTGTGGCGTTGACGAAAGGGCAATATCCAGTATTTAACCAGTATCCAAAGTTTATTGTGGACTATCAGACACAGGAGCGAGAACGAATAAGGAATGATGAGTTGGACTTCTTAAGGGAGAGGTAATCATAGAACAGTTGTTCTTTGTGTGATAGAAGCAAAATCTGTTAAAAATACAGACAAGAAAATTTTTTGTAAGAAACACATGTAAATTATTAAGTATTTGTGTAAAATCAGAGTTTGAAGGCTAGAAATATCTTTAAAGATATTTAATTCTTGCATATAGAAGTAAAATAATGACATTTTGATCTGGTATACATTTTGTGTTTTAGTTGTTCTTGGATTTTAAGTTACTCCGTTTTCTTTGCATTTTTTTGTGAGACTTGTGTAGGGCGTCCTTTTCAATGCTTTTTTTTTTTTTAAGTTTATTTATTTTGAGAGAGAGAGAGAGTGTATGCATGCAAGAGAGAGTAGGGGAAGGGCAGGGAGAGAGGAAGAGAGAATCCCAAGCAGGCTCCGCTCTGTCAGCGTGGAGCCTGATGTGAGGCTCGAACTCACAAACTGTGAGATCATGACCTGAGCCGAAATCAAGAGTCAGACAATCAGCCAGTCGAGCCACCCAGGCGCCCCCTTTTCCATGTTTTCTACTACTTTAATGAGCTAAAATTTTATTTGTAAAAGTGAAAGGCAGTAATTCAAGGTCTCAAAGGGAAATAGTAATTTACCCTTTCATAACCACACATGCATACTGGGGTCTTGTTTGCATCTTGATATAATAATAATATTATCTATTTAAGGCAGATGGTTGAAGATATGCAAGCTGAAGTAGACCAGCAAAGAGTTGAAGATGAAGCTTGGTACCAAAAACAAGAACTACTTCGTAAAGCTGAGGAGACAAGGAGAGAAATGCTCTTACAGGAGGAGGAGAAGATGGTACAGCAGAGACAGAGGTGTGTGTCGATCATTTCGCAAAACTCTGGACATGGGAGTCAGTTGGATGATTTTTACTTTCTTGTTTCTATATACAACATTACCCAGCCATGGCATGCCCATTAAGCAAATATTCAAGTTAGTAAAAAGATACCTGCATATACCACATTTCAAAAAATTGGCATATAGTGAAATGTAATTCCAAAACTACATTGAAGATAACTTTGCACTGATTTTTCAGACGTAATACAAGATCTAATGTTCCTTGGAGGACATTATGAGAAACACCATTGTACTGTAGGCAGAAATGCTTTGTAATACAGCGCTGGATAAATCACCTTTAGGGGAGTATAATTTTGAAAATTATGTTTTAAACATATCTGTGTGACTTGAAAATTGGAACATAGGGGCGCCTGGGTGGCTCAGTCGGTTAAGCGGCCGACTTCGGCTCAGGTCATGATCTCGCGGTCCGTGAGTTCGAGCCCCGCGTCGGGCTCTGTGCTGACAGCTCAGAGCCTGGAGCCTGTTTCAGATTCTGTGTCTCCCTCTCTCTCTGCCCCTCCCCTGTTCATGCTCTGTCTCTCTCTGTCTCAAAAATAAATAAACGTTAAAAAAAAAAAAATTAAAAAAAAAAAAAAAGAAAATTGGAACATAAAAGGATTATCTCATTATGCATTTCATGCGTTGGAGGCCAGAGGAAGATGTATTAAATGCTTATTCAAAAGTATATTCATAAAACAAAATGTTTAAACTAAGATTATGGGATGAGCATTAAGACTATGCCAAATTGTGGGGAAACTCACTTCTGTAACTGTTTACTTATTTTTACTTTTGATTGGGACTTCATGAAACCGATTTCACGTGTGGGTTAAAAAGAATGACTGAACTGAGCAGTAACGTGCTCCTAAAATTCTGAAAGAATAAGCATACATAATCTTTGGTAACACTGGAGCGTTTTTTGGCATTCTTCCTTCAGATAAAGGATATCGATTATATTGAGATGATCTGAGTAGACCTGTTAGGAACTTTTAAATATGAAAAGAATAGCCAGTTGTGTTTGGACCGCTTGTCATTTTCACAAATGCAGACATGGGCGTCGTTTGTTCTGTGTGTGTGTGTGTGTGTGTGTGTGTGTGTGTATTACTCCTGCAGCTGTGTGTGGTACAACAGCAGCTACGCTGGGGATGTGGGCCAGAATGGGGGGCAGGCCTTTCGTTGTTGCAAAACGTAGCATTTTTCCATTTAAATCCACATTGGGAAATGTTTTCATGCTTTCCTCTTGACGTATTTTGTGTTTAAGACTAGCTTCTGTGAAAAGAGAGCTGAGAGCGAAGGAAATGCACTTACAAGATGCTACAAGAAGGCGCTTTCTGAAGCTTCAGCAAGATCAGCATGAAATGGAACTAAGAAGACTGAACGATGAAATCGAGAGAAAGGTTCATGATTCTTCTCTTAGTACCCACACATGATCTCCATTCACTCTCACTCAAATGTCATGACCACCTTCAAGTTAAAGGTTATTGCCAGGATCCACAATGAATACTAAATAGACCCTTTGATTTTATTTACTTTTTCCCTCAGCTTTTCCTGATCTCTTTCATTAATAGTTTTAAGTTTTCAGAAATGTCAAGAAAATTAGTCAATTTGACTGGTGTCCTTGATGACTATTTCTCTAAAAATAGAAGAATCAGTTAACCACTAACTGAAGTAGGGGAAGTACTCTTTTTTAATATAAAAATGTACACATGGCCAGTTTAAGAAAATTTCCATTATTAAATACATGGAGTCAAAAATAGGCCTTTCTCCTACTTTTTCTCATTTTGTCCCCAGAAATAAAATGAGAAAATGGATATATGTCTTTTTCTTTTAAAGATTTTTTTTAAGTTTTTTTTTTTATGTTTTATTTTTTATATCTGAGAGAGAGAGACAGAAACAGAGAGCGAGCAGGAGAGGGGCAGAGGGGGACAGAGACAAAATCTGAAGCAGGCTCCAGGCTCTGAGCTGTCAGCACAGAATCTGATATGGGGCTCAAACTCACGAGCAGTGAGATCATGACCTGAGCCGGTCAGACACCCAACCAACTGAGCCATCCAGGCGCCCCAAAATTTTATTTTTAAGTAATTGCTATATCCAACACGGAGCTCAGACTCACAAACCCTGAGACCAAGAGTCTCATACGCCACTGACTGAGCCAGCCAGGCACCCCCTATCTTTTCCCTTTTTTATGGTTGCATAGTATTCCATTGTGTGACTGTCATAATTTATTTAACCAATCCTTTGCTATTGGACATTGACGTTGTTTGCAATGCTTTGCTCTACAAGATGGTGCTAGGTTGTATGTTCTCAGTACAAACCTTGAGTTGCAGACACAGTTTTGTTGAGTAAATTCCAAGGCATACCAAATTATCCTCCAAAAATGAACCCACCTATGTTATTTTAAGTGCATATGTAAGAGTGCCTATACCCTAGTCAATTTGGAGTGCATCAGTCTTAATATTTGCCAGTCTGCTGGGTGGAAATTATATATTCTAATTTGCCTCTTTTTTCTTGCTAGTGAGGTTAAATATCTCTCCAGTTACTTGTCTTCCATTTGTGGAAGAAATATAAATTGTATATCCATTATCATTTGTCCGCTTTTCTATCAAGTTTTCTCTTATCGATTTACATGGGCTGTTTGTGCCATTTGGGGCAGCACTATCCAGTAGAAATACAATGTGAGCCACATAGGCAATTTTGTTTTCTTTTTTTAAAATTTTTTTTTTTTTTTCAACGTTTTTTATTTATTTTTGGGACAGAGAGAGACATAGCATGAACGGGGGAGGGGCAGAGAGGGAGGGAGACACAGAATCGGAAACAGGCTCCAGGCTCCGAGCCATCAGCCCAGAGCCTGACGCGGGGCTCGAACTCACGGACCGCGAGATCGTGACCTGGCTGAAGTCGGATGCTTAACCGACTGCGCCACCCAGGCGCCCCGGCAATTTTGTTTTCTAATAGCCACATTAAAAAAGTAAGAAGAAACAGATGAAATTAATTTTAACAACACTTTATTTAACTCCAGATATTTGCAAATTATTTTAATATGTAATTTGTATAAAGACATGGTTAATGAGCTGTTTTACTTTATCTTTGAGGGGTGCCTGGGTGGCTCAGTTGGTTAAGTGTCCAGCTTCAGTTCAGGTCATGACCACACAGTTCGTGGGTTCAAGCCCATGTTGGGTGGCTCTGTGCTGACAGCTCAGAGCCTGAAGGCTGCTTCCGATTCTGTGTCTCCTTCTCTCTCTGCCCCTCCTCTGCTCACTCTCTGTCTCTCTCTCTCCAAATAAACACTAAAAAAATTTTTTTAACTAAATCTTTGAAATCCAGTAGTCAGCTTATAGGACACCTCAATTTGGACTGGTCACATTTTAGCGCTCAACAGACATATGTAACTAATGGCTGCATACAGCATAGAGTTAGGACAGTAACCCTTTTGTTCATTGCGAATGTTTTCCTCACGTCAGTGTTGCTTGTCTCTTAAGAGTGGCTATCATGTCTTTTTTTAATCATGCAAAATACTTTAATTTTTGAATAACTTTTTATTAATTTTTATGATTTCTAGGTTTCATGTCCTATTTATTTATTTACTTATTTTTATTTTTTTAAGTAGGCTCCATGCCCAGTGTGGGGCTTGAACTCATGACCCTGGGATCAAGAGTTGGATGCTCTACTGACTAAGTCAGCCAGGCACCCACCGTGTCCTATTTAGAAAGACCTTGCCATTCTAAGATTACTTTACCATTTATGCATATTTTTTCAAATTTTACGTTTTTTGTTTTTTGGGTTTTTTTTTAATGTTTATTCATTTTGAGAGAGAGAGGCAGAGCGTGAGCCAGGTGGGGGGCGGGGCAGAGAGAGAGGGAGACAGAGAATCTGAAGCAGGCTTCAGGCTCCGAGCTGTCAGCACAGAGCCCAACACGGGCCTCGAACCCATGAACTGCGAGATCATGACCTGAGCTGAAGTCAGACGCTTAACCGACTGAGCCCCCCGGGCACCCCTCTGTGGTGGGTTTGTTTGTTGGTTTTGATCTTTGATGTGTCACAAAGGTCAGCAAATTATAAAGCACCAACGAATCTGGCCTGCTACCTATTTTGTAAGGACCCTGAGTAAGAATGGTTTTAACTTTTTAAATGGTTAAAAGAACTCAAGTAAATAATAATTTCTTGACATGAAAATTATATGACATCTTAAAAACAATGAAATTGATACTTCAGTATCCCCAAATACGGTTTTCTTGGCACACAGTCACACCCACTCTTTGACTAGCAGAGTCACTTGCCAGCGGATGGTTACTAAATGTTCTATCCCCGCACGCGCTTTATCCCCTCCAACACCACACTGAATGGCAGCTTTGTAACATTTTTCTGACTAGCGGACCTAATTCCCACTATTAGTCTGCCTTTTCATAGTTTTCTTCCATATTCTCAAATGTGTATCATTTCAAATAGACTTTGAGAATTTTACCACTCTTTCTGTGTGAATCCTTACCTCCCCTGATCCTAACAGCATTTTTATTAGGATTGCGTTGAATGTATAGACTGATTTAGGGAGTTTTAAACCTAATTTTAGTAAAATACTAAATATTTTCCAATCTTTGAAAGTATTTTTTTAATTTATTTTTGAGAGAGAGAGAGAGAGAGCATGAGCGGGGGTGGCAGAGAGAGAGAGAGAATCCCAAGCAGGCTCCATGCTGTCAGCACAGAGTCCAATGTGGGGCTAAGTCCCATGAACCAGGAGATCATTACCTGAGCCAAAATCAAGAATCGGGCGCTTAACCAACTGAGCCACTCACATGCCTCTGAAAATATTTGGATTCATATATTAGAAATCTGTCATCTCTTTTTTTATAGCATCAGATAGTAGTTTTTGTTTTGTTTAAAGCCAATTAATTTTAAATTGGTTTTTGAAAGCTATCATTCCTTTTATCTCATCTAGCAAATGAGGTTGATAATACATTATTCTAGAAGTGTCTGTGTTCTCCAAAAGTAATACAGGCTCAGAACTCTGCCCTCTTTATTCCAAACTCTTTGAGATGGTGAAGGCAATTTTTTGTCAAAGAATCCTGGAAAGTTCTTTCAGGTTGCATGATCTGGCCTCTGCCCACCCTTCCAGCCTTCTGTCCCTCATCTCCTTATTCCGATAGCAAGCTCTGACCCTGCTAACCTGCCAGAGCTTTCCTACTCAGAGTTCAGGCACCAGCAGGAAGACTGGGTCCAGCGCGACACGTACAAGTGACTGCACGTTCGGTAGCAGTAAGCAGAGTGGATGTGCGTTTGCTCTGGCACAGAGCTAGGGGTGTGTCTAAAAATTCATAAACAGAAGAGCTTTTCTAATTGAAAGTCCTAAAAGGCATTATTAACTGTGCCAAACCTCTCCTCCACCTGTTGGCATTTTTACTCCTCTTGTTTCATAAACTCAAGCATCCCCACCTTTGAGCCAGCTGTTTTCTCAGGAACCTCCTTAAGTTGAACTGCTTGCCAGTCAGTGGTTTATTTGCTTCTCAGGTGTATATCCTTCTTGTACACCCCACCATGTTTTCATTTTTACCCTTTGTTTCTCCGATGAGAGGTATTTGATGGTGTGTCTTTTATCTTTCCAATGTCTAAAAAATAGGGATACAACTAGTGATGCAGTCATTAAATGTTTACTGAATAAATGAATGGGCTGAGATGACTGATGGGCAGTTTGTTTGGTTTTCTTTCTGAAACACGTATCATGCCTAAGAAATGGGGACTTTGGGAAGCCAAGTATTGTATTAAGAGAGCTCCTCAGTTTCTCTGTCTACCTCAAGAAGGCCTTATTCAAACCCTCTAGTGTAGAGGAGTGAAAAGCTTCCAAGTAATCAAAATTTGGGGAAAGGTAAACTTAAAATTAACTAAGTCCAAGGGGCACCTGGGTGGCTCAGTCAGTGAAGCATCAGACTTCAGCTCAGGTCATTATCTCATGGTTCGTGGGTTCGAGCTCCACGTCGGGCTCGGTGCTGGCAGCTCAGAGCCTGGACAGCTGTTTTGGATTCTGTGTCTCTGTCTCTGCCCCTCTCCTGCTCACCCTGTATCTATCTCTCTCTCTCTCTCAAAAATAAACAAACATGAAAAAAAAAAATTAAGTCCAAGCAGGGCACATTTAAACTTGGAGTTCCAAAGTGAATTTACAAAAGTATAGACATTTAATCAAAAAGAACATTAAATAATGTTATATTTAATAAGATTAAACATTCTATATTTTTAGCCACCGCAAATTTATATTGCTCAAGTTTTTCTAACACATAATATTGGCTGATATAATATGGTAAGAGCTCCCATCTGTTCTCCCAGTCTGGGTAGATGAGCATATGGTAATTGTACTTTGCTTTTTAGAAAATTAAGCTTAACTTTAACTCAAACATTATTCCTAGACTCTACAGTGAGTGTTAATATACTGTCAATTACTCTGGTATCAAAAGCCCAGTACTTCTTATTGTAAATGCGTTTAGTGGGTTGTTTGGATTTCAAGATTACCAGATCTGTTAAACAGAAATTATCTTGTAAATTCCTTTTGGTGTTCACAGTTTGTTGTTTGGCCATAGGTACATATGAGAGATCAAGAAATTGCTACTACAGCGAAAGACCTAGAAATGAGACATCTGGAACTGGAATCACAGAAAAGACTTTATGAGAAGGTATAAATCATCTGTTTTCACTGTAAGAGCAGCAGGGTTTATACTCTTTTTAGATTGTATTTATTCATGATTTTTTAATGTTTGTTTATTGTTTTTTTTTTTAAGCAGAATATAATGTCACCCAGGATTGTTAAGATAGCCAGAATGTCTGTAGCCAGAATGTCTGAATGTACAGTTTGTTGTAATTCTTTAATTCACCTTTCTCTTAGCAACTTAGTCTAGGGTCTGAAGCACCAGATGTAAGCCCCAGATTTTGCCTCAGGATTTTCTATCGATGTACTAAGTTTCCCTCTATCTGTATAACAGTGACTACAGAATTATCCTGGTGCTTCACAAGGGTTTTACGAGGTAAATCAGACAAGAGCTGTACAGTACTTTAAATTTGAATCTTCTGGAATCAAATTGTCAAGTATCTACTTAGAGTATATAATTTAGTTTCCATGACACTGGAAAAAGGAATTTTGTTAATATAAATATTTATCATTTGGGAATAGCATTTTGTTATTCATTTATTTAATGTTGAAACCATAAGTTTTCACTTCCCTCAGCCTCTTAAAGTGAGACTTTGAGTTTGAAATTAGTGATAACTGCAAATATGTAACAGGTAAATTGACTGTTATTCACATTAAATAAGGTTTAAAACATATGGCATCCATTCATATCTGCAACACTTTTAATTACCACACTGAACTACTTCTAGAACTGAGCCTGGGATTCACACTTTGGCTAAGTCTCCTATGATTTTGAATTCATTTGGACCAAACCTAAATTTACTTTTTACTGTCTTTCCTTTGGGGGAAGTGGGTGATGACACCACGGGGGCATGATTTCTGAATTAACAGAAAATTTGCAAGTAAAATACTAAGAATTTCCAAGTCTGTTTCTCTCATTCTCAAATATTAACATTTTGCTAAATTGGTATTATCCTTCTCTTTCTATCTGTATACTAATACACACGTAGATACATTTTGTTTTCTAAACTTTTTAAGAGAAAGTTGCAAACGTGATGCCCTTTCACCCTTAAATACTTCAGTGTATTATTTCCTAAAACCAAGGAATCCTTAATACATGACCACAGAACACTTATCAAAATCGGGAAATGAGCATATCATTATCTGTTGTATAAGCCTTATTCAGATTTTATCAATCATCCTAAAAATGTCCTTTAGAGCAGGGGCACCTGGGTTGCTCAGTCAGTTGAGTGTCCCGACTTCAGCTCAGGTCATGACCTCGTGGTTCATGAATTCGAGCCCACGTCGGGTTCTGTGCAGACAGCTCAGAGCCCGGAGGCCGCTTCAGATTCTGTGTCTCCCTCTGTCTCTGCCCCTCCCCCACTCATGCTCTGTCACTCTCTCAAAAATAACCATTAAATAAAGATGTCCCTTAGAGCAAAAGAAAATCTAAGATAATCCATTTTTTCAGTTGTCCTGTCTCATTAGTCTCCTACGGCACCATTCCTGAGTTCTTCTTTACTTCTTTATATTTTATAGCAATGATGTTTTTGAAGCATTTGACCAGATATTTTATAGAATGTCCCTCAATTATTGTTTGTTGCTTCCTCGTCCAAGGTTCAACTTACACACTTTTGGCAGGAATGCCTCAGAAATGATGCTGAGTTTCTTTCCCCACATCAACGTATCCATACCATTTCTGCCCTCTTTTGAAGGAAGTATTTATTAAGCAAACTATTAATAGAGTTAGAAAATACTGAACCTACTCATCAAAACTATATCTTGAATTTTATCTGGTCCGTTAGATTCAGACATTCAGATTAGCTGTGTGTATTTCTAAACCAATTCTATCCTAGAAAACAGACAATATTGTGTTGCCCTCTGCTGGAAATGCATGCTCAATATTCCATATATATCTACTTTGAATAAAAAATTTTTTAACAGAAGAATAAAAGCACAAACAAATGAATACTGACCTCTGATCCAGATTCCGTCCCCTTCATCTCTTAGGACCTTGTTACATCAGATCCATTTTCTGCCTCTGCCGTGGTCTCTTTCTCATGCATATGTACCTTCTCCTTGGCATAGGCCCACCCTTGTCAACATTGCTGTGATGATGAAATGAGTTATATCTAGATGTCAGCGATAGGAGTCTCCAAGACTACCTCAGGTTCAGTGATTTGCTAGAGGGACTCACAGAACTTGGAAAAGTTGTTACACTCGTAATCACGGTTTATTACAGTGGAAGGATACAGATGAAACTCAGCAAAGGTAGGAGACGCCTGGCTGGCTCAGTTGATGGAGCATGCAACTCTTGATCTCAGGGTCATCATGAGTTTGAGCCCCACACTGGGTGTCGAGATTACTTTAAAAAAAAAAAAAAAAAAAAAAAACCTCAGCAAAAGTAAAAGGCACACAGTGTAGAGTCCGGGAGAGACCAGGCTCATGCTTCCAGTCATCCTCTGCCAGTGGAGTCATACAGACAGCGCTTAATTTTGCCAGCAAAGATATATGACAACACATGTAGAGTATTGCCAACAGGCAAGCTCACTCGAGTCTTGATATCCAGGGTTTTACTGGGAGTCAGTCACATAGGCATGGAGCGTCATGTGGCTGAACCTGGATACTTACTCTGCGGAGCTCAGGCTGATCTAGTGTGGCCCAAGCCTCCTGCCATGCACCATTATTAGCATAAACTGTCTGGGGGAGCCCAAGGCCCCAGGTATACAGACACACTCTTCAGGCACCATATTCCAGGGGTTTAGAGCTGGTCAAGGGTTAATCTTTGCTTCGGAGTGTGTAGAATTTGAATAGCTCAGGCTTCTGAGTCACCCTTTACTGCTCAGTGTCTGATATTGGCACATGCCGGGTAGATATTAGTTTCCCCTCATTCCCCCTGGCCTAAAATGCTCATTTTACAAAACGAATTGACAGCTTCCTTCCCCCACCCGCTTCTTTAAACCACCGCCCTGTCGTCTTTCCTCTTTGCTGTTGGTAGATTCCCGTTGTTTTCCTCCTAATCCCTAGTCTCTACACATACATTGTTTTGCTTCTTTATGGAGTATCTAAGATTCTATATTCTGCTTTTCATTTTTACTTACTAAAATCCTTTTTCTAAATGACTGCATATCTTCATATTGTCATTTGTCATAGTGATGAACCATAACTTTGAATAAGTTTTAAATAACTTTAAATAAGCTAAATAAAAAAATAACTTTTTTTTTCTGTTGTTGGATGTTTAAGTGGTTTACAATTTTGGCAATAAACTTCTTCATACATATATCTTCTCTGCATATAATTAGAAAACATTTTTATTTTTATTTATTTATTTTTTTAATTTTTTTTAACGTTTATTTTTGAGACAGAGAGATACAAAAGATGAATAGGGGAGGGTCAGAGCGAGAGGGAGACACAGAATCGGAAGCAGGCTCCAGGCTCTGAGCTGTCAGCACAGAGCCCGACGCAGGGCTCAAACTCACAGACTGTGAGATCATGACCTGAGCTTAACCAACTGAGCCACCTGGTGCCCCACATTTTTATTTTTAATTATGAAGGTAATTGTGTTGCCAGTGGATAATTAGAAAAGCAGGAATAAATTCCTGAATTAGGAAATAACTGCTAATATCATCAGTAAGGATAAGTGAGATTATTTGGTACATACAGTTGCTATTACGCGTCTTTTTAACTTAAATCTTCATGAATTCTGTTTGCCGTCCTTCCCAACACTACTTGTTAGCACTCCCTCCCCAGCCCCCTGACCCTGGCAGACACTTATTTACTTTCTGTCTCTCTAGATTTGCCTGTTGTGACATTTCATATAAGTGAAACCATACAATGTATAGTCTTTTGTGACTGGCTTCTTTCACACACAAGTTTTCAAGGTTTGTTCACGTTGTGGTGTGAGTTAGTACTCCATTCCTTTTTATGGCTGAATAATATTCCGTTGTATGCTAAATGTTTATCCATTTGTCAATTGGTGGATATTTGGGTTGTTTCTGCTTTGGGCTGTGATGAGTAGTGCTGCTCTGAAAATTCATGTACAGCTTTTTGTTCGAACATGTATTTTCAGTTCCCTTAGATCTATACCCAGGAGTGTAGAGTTCTCCTTTCTCTACATTCTTGTGAACAGTTGTTATCATCCGTCCTTTTGATTCTAGCCTCACCAGTGGGTATGAAGTGGTGTCTTGCAGTTTTGATTTTCATTTTTCCAAGGACTGGTGATTCTGGGCATCTTTTCATGTGTATATTGGCCATTTTTATATCTTCTCTGGAGAACGTGTGGCTAATGTCTATTCAAAGTCCGCACAGCCATGCTTTTGGTTTTTAATATCTCCTGTCATTTTTTATTGAAAACTAGATATTTTAGGGGTGCCTGGTGGCTCAGTCTGTTGAGCACCCAACTTCAGCTCAGGTCATGATCTCACAGCTTGTGGGTTCAAGCCCCGCGTTGGGCTCTGTGCTGACAGCTCAGAGCCTGGAGCCTGTTTCAGATTCTGTGTCTCCCTCTCTCTCTCTGCCCCTCCCCCGCTCATGCTCTGTCTCTCTCTCTCAAAAATAAACAAACATTAAAAAAAAAAGGAAAATTAGATATTTTAAATCATGTGATATGACAGTTCTGAAAATCAGATTCTCCTCCCTCCTCAGCATTTCTTGTTTCTTAGTGACTTCACTGAGTTGATTTGGTAAAGTTGAATTTACAGAGAACTCAATTAAAGTCTTCACTTGGTTTTAGCGACTGGACAGAGATTTCCTTAAGTTGCCTTGTACCAGTAAAGCCTCTAGGTCTTTGCCCAGAGGCTCTGTGTGCATCGTGTTGGAGCCTGCCTTCAGCGCTTCGCTTCGCAGCTTACAACTCCAGAGTTCCCTTCCTGACGATGCAGAACCTCCATTCACCAGACTTAAGAGCCCTGCGCTTCCTCAGATCTGAGCATTCACATAGCCCTGCGCATGTGTACAGCCTTCCACGTGCACATGGACTTTTAGGTCTCCAGGAATCTATCAGCTTTTCAAAGTGCCCTGCAGACGTCTAATTCTTCAATGTTTTCTGTAAATACTTTTTGGTTAACTTGTGGTTTGCACTGCGATAGGCTATCTCCAGCAGCCAAGATCCAGGGTCCTCTCATGTATTTCAGCAAATGTCCCCAGGGAAAAGGCAGTTCAAGGTCGTGAGTTCTGAGTCATGACAAATAAAGACAGCTTTGGGAGTACGTTCTTCCAGAACCACCGTATCGGTCAATGGGGACCGTTACTGGACAGTGGGAGTTTGTAGGAGTCCCACCTCCATTCTGCCCGCTCCTTTGGCTGCCAGGTTGCTGGTCTTAAAGGCTAATGCAGAGCTTAAGGGTAGGGTGGGACTAGGGATGAGGCAAGTTAAAAATGCCCTAATGCTTTCTGTTCTTACCAAGATGGAGCCATTTTTATGAGTAAATGATCCTCAAATTGCTTCAAGCCTTTGGTTAATTTCCAGAGTTCTGAAAGAGTTGGTTTTGCAAGTGTTCTCAGTGCTTTTTTGGATGAGAGTATTTTCAGAGGTCCCTACTTTTATTTTCACTGATGTCACTGCTGTTTCCTTTCTACTTTGAAAATTAGGTGACCACAGTTCTTATTTGTGTGCTAGTATTCTGGGGGGGGTGGGGAGTCATTTTGTGTTCTAGCATTATTATATAGATTTGTGTTTTCTCTTTTTTTTTTTTACAAATTTTTTTTAACAGAATCTTATTAGAAATCAGGAAGCTGTTGCAAAAGAAATGAGAGAAGATGCAGATACCTATAGACGAAAAGTGGATCTTGAAGAACACATGTTCCATAAACTGATAGAAGCAGGTCAAACTCAGAACCAAAAAACTCAGAAGGTAAAAATATGGTAAACTTAGTGCACATAGAGGGGGAAGTTTCCATCTGTCATCCTTTTCTGTGTTTATTTTTCCCTGCCCTGCCTCCCCCATCTGTCATCCTCTCAAAGGAGAAAATTCAAAATTGAACTCTGCAAAGGAGTTAATTCATTTCTTTGCTTCAGTTATCACAGCTCTTAGAATCTCACATTATTTTATTTATAGGCTACTTACTTCACTGCCAGACATATACAAGTATCTTTTATATTTTGAGAATTTTAAGATCTAGAAGATACAAGGGAAATAATAACTTCATAAATACTAACCTACTGTGTTATGTCTCGGAAATTATCCCTGAGCAGATTAGTTGCAAAACATCAGGTCTTTGCCTGGTATATAAGCCAGGGTTTCCAAAGTATATTCTGTAGTATATTAATAACTATTATTCAGTAAAATAGGTGGCAACTAAGGATTGGAAGTGCTGTTTAAAGTTAGGATTTTTCAGGGCACCTGGGTGGCTCGGTCAGTTTAGCATCTGACTCTTGTTTTCTCAGGTCATGATCTCACGGTTCGTGGGAGTAAGTCCCACATTGGGCTCCATCCGTGTTGACAGTGCTGAGCCTGCTTGGGATTCTCTCTCTCCCTCTTGGTTTCTCCCTTGCTCTTTCTCTCTCTCTCTCTCTCTTTCTCTCTCTCTCTCTCTCTCTCTTTCTCTCTCTCTCTCTCTCTCTCTCTCTCTTTCTCTCTCTCTCTCTCTCTGAATAAATAAACTTTAAAAAAAGAAGTTAGGATTTTTCATGCCAAGTTTGAGGATATGGTACATTGTGAGGCTTTAAGAAAATTTTCCAAACTTATTTTGTACAATTTGTGTGGAGTACCCTTTCAGAAATGCTGGCTCAAGTGAATTGAAATAGAATTTGAGAACTTCAAGAAAGAACTTTCTGTATTGTCCAGTCAACAAAATGCTGAGTAGGTCTGTGGCCAGGCCTGGCCCTGGTCCAAAAGCCAGCAACAATGTAAGACTTCCCTGTCTTCTGTTCAACAACCATCCCTTAGCTGATCCCATCAGCATAGCCCACCATTGATTTTTCCGTATAGGCTTTTGTTCAGTCTGTAAGAATGGGCTCTTCTGACTCCTTTTCACGGGTTGAAAT
Source organism: Panthera pardus (assembly GCF_024362965.1). NCBI lineage: Eukaryota > Metazoa > Chordata > Mammalia > Carnivora > Felidae > Panthera > Panthera pardus. The sequence continues at coordinate 65,729,852 of NW_026527002.1, forward strand.
ATGGAAATTGTTTAGTCCTACCCATTCCTGAGCCTAGAAATTCTCAGTCTTGGCTATGTATTAGAATCACCTTTGTAAAAGTTCCAACATCTAGCCACCCCAGAAGCTGATGTAATTGGTTTGTGCTGGGTCCTGGACGCCAGTTTGTTTTAAATACCATTAGGTTGGGGCGCCTGGGTTGGGTGGCTCAGTCGGTGAAGTGACCGACTTCAGCGGAGGTCATGATCTCACAGTTCGTGGGTTCGAGCCCCACATCGGGCTCTGTACTGAACGCTTGCTCGGAGCCTGGAGCCTGCTTCAGATTCTGTGTCTCCTTGTTTCTCTGCCCCTCCCCTGCTTGTACTCTGTCTCACTCGGTCTCTCAAAAATAAATAAATGTAAAAAAAAAATAAAATAAAAAGTGAAAGTAAACACCGTTAGGTTACAAACAGCTACCCTAGAAACTTGGTTACATTGAACAGATATACCATATTTTATATATAGTCTGACCTTGTTTCTGAAATTTACAAATATTTCTTAGTTAATTGAAGAAAATTTGGCAGAAGCTGAACAAGCATGTCTAAATGCCGACTGGCGAATTCAAGCTTTACATAAACAAAGATGTGATGATCTACAGCGGAACGCATGTTACCAGGAAGTGGCCAAACTCCTTCGGGAAAACAGAAGGAAAGAAACAGAAGTATTGAATGCAATGGTGGGGGAGGGAGCTAAAAAGGTAAGAATGGGGTTACAGATTTTTTTGTTATTCATCGTATAAATTTTGAAATATAATCAAACAACAGACGCATCAAACCAGATAATTCCTCTTGGAAAAGCGAATCTAATTTTAATAGGTATACACAGAGAAGAAATCTAATACGATACCTAAAAATGACTAGGCATCTTTCTCAATGACATTAGTGCCTCTCAAGTTCTCAGCTTCCTGGATTGGGTTTGTTCTGGCTGATTGGATAATATTACTATTTAATTTTACCTAATTTTTGATTCTTACAATGTAGACAGCTTTAAACGGTTAGGAATTATATGTAGCTACTACTAACAAAACCTGAAATAGTAGTGACAATGAGCAAGATGTAAGTGTTTTTCTTTTTCATGTGAAAGAAGTCCGGGGGTAGGAAACCCAGGGCTGGTTTCCTGGCTCCAAGGTCATTAGGGAAAGTGCCTCCTTCAGTCTTTCTGCGCTATTTCTTGGTGCATGGCTTTCGTTCTTGAGGACAGCTTACCACCCAAGATGACTGCTGTTTTCCAGCCATCACATATACATTCCAGACAGCAGGAAGAAGGTAGGGCAGAAGTAGAAAAGGGCCCACTCCCGGCTGAGACAACTCTGTAACTCCTTTCTAGAAGTCCCACATCACATTCTAGCCACGTTTGTCTGCAGAGGATGTTGGGAAATGTAGTATTTTTAGCAGGGAGCATTATCATCCGAAATAAAATTAGAATTCTACTCCTCAAGAAGAGTCAGAGAATGGATTTCAAGGAGGCAACGAAGAGCATGTCACACAGACGAATCCTTTGGTGGATCCCCCCCCAGTAGCTCTGCCACCCGTGCTCTGTCGATATTATCGCAGACAGAGCGGACTTCCCCGAGGACACTGCAGAGCTAGGGAGAGGTCAGGAACCAGAGAGCTGGCTGTAGCTCACTCCTCTTCATGCTGCTCTGTCGTGATGTCTATTCTGAAAGCTTTTCGTAATGTATTTCCTTCAAGTGACCGTTCCTATTCATTTTCCTCCTACCCCATGTAACGTGGCCCTGTGTGAGAACACTTTCAGTCAAGGACAGGGAGGGGCGGGAATGATGCCCACTGAGGCTGTTCTCAGGAACGTTACGGTGGAAGCCCCCGTCTTCGAGGATTGCTGACCTTAGCGCTGGACTGCACACTGTTAGGTGCTGCTTTAGTTTGGGTGAAACAGTGTGTTTGAGGGTAGACTCGGGATCACCGTAAGGGCTCTCCTCCTTTGTATCTGGTGTCCTGGCTTCTAAAGCTAGCCTGATTACTGAGAGGCCTTGGGAAATCACTAAAACTCGGCCTCCTTATCAGTAATGGGAAAGGCCTGGATTTCTCGGCCCCTAATGATTCCTTAAAATTGTGTCGTTTCACACATATTTAATGCGTTAGCATTTCTATAACAAAAATTATACTATATGTTAACTAACTGGGTTTAAATTTAAAAAACTATATGTTTGCATATAAAAGCTACAGCATAGAACATTGATGAACTTTAGGAGTTGTAGAATATCTTAAATGTGTTATTTTTAGTTACCCTTGAGCTAATCTTAAGATAATTGTTTTCTCACTGTAGGAAGAGGAAAGGTAGGGGTTAATAGAAATTCCTTGACTTCCACGGCAGAGCTGGGCAAAGAATTCATTCTCTGAACTTTGCAGATCTTACTATTAAGCGATAGCATGCAAATTAAATAACAAAATTATCATTAATTCTAAAAACTACATCCTACAAGGTTTGACATGTGAAATGTGTTGAAATGACTTGTTATTGCAAAGACAGTGGGCGCCTGTGTGTGTGCTCTGTGGCCCTTGGAGGTACTGAGTGGTACGTCACACGTGCCTGCGCCTTCAAGTTTCCTCAGCAGCCTTGGGCCGAGACTGGCACCCAAATTACCCCAAAACCAAACAGATCCCACGCACCATGGGAATCCCAAAGGAAGTGGAGTAGGGGAGACGGAAGGGAGTTATTCCACTGTAGGAACTGACATTACCCCGATTTTTAGGTGATTTTTGTTTTTCATTTATTTGCGTATAGTGGGAAGAAGCTAAAGAAAAAGACTTTCATCTGAAGTCAGAAAAGAAAGCTTCGGCTCTCTCAGATGCATCTCGAAAGTGGTTTCTGGAGAAAGAGCTAGATGATGCTTTAGAACATGCTGAACATCCGTATAATACAGGTGCGTGTCCATGAGTGCCTTTCTCTTCATGATAGTACACATTCATCCATCACAGGTAGGCTGTTTGCTGTCGTGAGCAAATCCCTGAGCTGTATTTTGGCACTTCATTCAAATGATTGCTCAACTAAAAGGTGATCACTAGTCATCATTTTTGGGGTTGCTGGGGCTTATTAAAACAAACAAAACAAGCAAACAAACAAAAAAACCCAGCTCCAGTCAAGAAAAATCTCTCAACCGTCCTGTAGAATTCTGTTTTATTCCATGGTTTCATGGTCCTTGGTTTCCCCTTCATCTATCAGGATATGATTTGTTCCCAAAGTGCTATTTCTAGTTTATTTTGGTAGAAATTGTGCTTTGCCAATAGCCGGTCCTCAGAACAACAGTGTAGTAAAGTAGCACAAGGAAACTTGTTATAACCAAACGTTAGGTTTGGGCTTACAGGCTTGCAGTGGCATCAACTGAAAACCTAAACTACTGTACTTAGAATTCTAACGTAGGGGCGCCTGGGTGGCTCAGTCGGTTGTCAGTTGAGCGTTCGACTTCGGCTCAGGTCATGATCTCACATCTCACAGCTCCTGAGTTCAAACCTCACATCGGGCTCTGTGCTGACAGCTCAGAGCCTGGGGCCTGCTTCAGATTCTGTTTTCCCTCCCTCTGCCCCACCCCACTTGTGCGCTCACTCTCTTTCTCTCTCTCTCAATGATAATAAACATTAAAATATATATATATTTTTGGTGCCCTCAAGTAAGCCCTGTACCCATTTGCATTCACTGCCCATTTCCCCTCACTCCCCGCCCAGCCCCTAGCTCCCACTAATAAACTTCCTGTTCCACCATAGATTTGTCTACTTAGGAAGCTTCCTATAAATGGAGTCCAATGATCTATGGTCTTTTGTGTCTGACTTCTTTCCCTTCGCCTAATGTTTTAAGGTTCAGCCATGTTGCAGCATGCATTAGGATTTCATTCCTTTTTAGGGCCTATATTGCGTTGTGTAGGTACTCCACATTTCATTTATCCATTTAGATGGTGTCCACTTCTTGGCTTTTATGAATAATGTCACTATGTGCGTAACTTTTAAAATTCACAAATTTGAAAAGTAGAAATGTAGGTCAGGTGCATCATCATCTAATTATGCCTACTTTTAAAACTCCTCATTAGCCCTCGTACTTTTTTGTGTGTGTGTATTTGAGAGAGAATGCGAATGAGCATGGGGCGGAGGGGGGCAGGGGGAGAGAGAGAATGTAAAGTAGGCTCGTGCTGTGAGCACAGCCCAATGCGGGACTCCATCCCACAACCATGAGATCATGACCTGAGCCAAAATCAAGAGTTGGATGCTCGACTGAGCCACCCAGGCACCCCAGCTGTCATACTTTAGATTTAGGTCCCAGATAGCACCCCAGCCCATGAAGAAGCAGGGAGAGAAGAGTGTCACTCGTTGCACAAAGTAAATATTTACAGGGCTAGGTGGCTCAGTTGGTTAAGCGTCTGACTTCATCTCAGGTCATGATCTCACAGTCTGTGAGTTTGAGCCCCGCGTCGGGCTCTGTGCTGTCAGTTCAGAGGCTGGAGCCTTCTTCGGATTCTGTCTCCCCCTCTCTCTGCCCCTCCTCCACTCATGCTCTGTCTCTCAAAATATGAATAAACGTTAAAAAAAAATTAAAAAAAAAAAATATTTACAACTGGCCTACAGAAGACAGTAACCAGTGGAGCCGCGACCTGTCACTAACCCTCTCACACTCACCCCTCCTCCAGGAAGAGACAATTCATGTGGCTTTTAGAGAAGCTATGGATTTAGAAGTACAAAAAAGGAAGAAACTACAAAAAGCTTCTTCCCCTTCCCTCATCAGAAATCAGTAGTCTTGCATATTAGCCCCTCTGCCTCCATGGGCTCTTCCCACCATGCTACCTAACTTTTTTGGAACTTTCCTAAATTTCACCAACGAGAGACCATTTGGTTAAGAATCATCCATTTTTCAAAAGGCAAATGTGTAAGGATTTGTCATTTTCTTAATCAGGGTGTATAAATGAAATCGGTCATTTGATCTTAACACTGGAAGATAATCAGCTGTAATTAGGAAAATGGCATTTTGATTGGAGGCGCTCAGCATTGGTTTGTCACTCAGGGCCTAGAATAGAGGAGTATGCAGTAGGAACCAGATAAGAGTGTGCCAGTGACGGGTCGTTTATTTCAAATTTTTGCTTAGTGTCAAATCTTCATTAGCAGTGGGGGAGGAAATTCTTATTATTTTCTAGAAAACAGAACCTTCTGGACAATGTGAATGGCCCTTGCTACCCCTAAAATCCCAGGTCCATAAACTTACATTGTAGCTGAATAGTCACGTCCTGTAAAACAGTATTAGTCCAGAGTTGTATTTTTTTATTTTTATTTTTTTTTAGTCCAGAGTTTTAAATGGGCAAAAGATACGAATTTACAGTTCTCCAAAGAAGATACACATGACTACAATACACACATGAAAAGCTGTTTAACTTCATTAGTCATCAGGGAAATACAAACCAAAACCACATGAGGAAAACATTTTTTAAATACAAAAACACAGTGAGATACTATTTCACACCCACTAGCATGACCGTAATTAGACAATAATAACACGTGCTGACGAGGGTCAGAGAACAATTGGAACAGTGCTAGAGGGGATGTAACGTGGTGTACTGTGGGAGACAGTCTGGCAGCTTCTCGGAGGGGTAAGTGTAGGGTAGCTTTGTGATCCGGCGGTTCCATTCGTAGGCATGTGCCCGGGAGATTCGGAAACACGTCCACACAAAAACCTGTACGTGAATGTGCATAGCATCATTATTCATAATAGCCAAAAAGTATAAACAACCTGGATATCCATCAGACCAGGAATCAGCCGACAGAATATAGTATATCCATACGATGGAAACTTCCATAGCAATAAAAATGTGGGTGAATCTTAAAAACCTTATGCTAAGTTTAAGGAGCCAGACACGAAAGTACACATATCCTATGATTTTATTCATGTGAAATGTTTAGAACAGGCAGATCCATAGAGGCAGAAACTCGACTGGTGGTTTCAGGGGGATCGGGAGGGTGACCACAAATGGCTGCGAGGAGTTGGGATGATGAAAATGTTCTAGATCAGTGGTGATGGTTGTACAACTCTGGGAATATTGAGAATGCTGAATCGTACACTTCACCAGGATCAATTTTCTGGTATGTGGATTATATGTCAGTGAACCGTTATTTAAAAAAAGACGTTAGTAAGTGCTGTTCCCAGGTGGTAACAGGTGGGGCCGTTTGACCAGGTTTTAAATTACTGGGCCTTTAAAAAGAGGACAGGCCTTGGGGCGCCTGGGTGGCGCAGTCGGTTAAGCGTCCGACTTCAGCCAGGTCACGATCTCGCGGTCTGTGAGTTCGAGCCCCGCGTTGGGCTCTGGGCTGATGGCTCGGAGCCTGGAGCCTGTTTCCAATTCTGTGTCTCCCTCTCTCTCTGCCCCTCCCCCATTCATGCTCTGTCTCTCTCTGTCCCAAAAATAAATAAAAAACGTTGAAAAAAAAAATTAAAAAAAAAAAAAAAAAAAAGAGGACAGGCCTGGTGCCACAGGAACACACTCAGAGGGAGGGTTTCACCGTGTGGCGCAAGACCCCGGCCCGGGCAGCAGGCGCACTGGGTCCTAGTCCCAGCTTTATGGTCCGTGAAACTTGGCCGGAGTCACTAAGCTGTAGACCTCGGGGCAGTTTATTTAGCCACTTGTGTTTCTTCATTTGGATTTGTTCCGAAATGTTGACTGGTCTTCACTTTGCTCATTTGTAAAATGAGAACGTAGAGACCGGGTGATGTTCCATTTTGTTACGGCTCTAGCATGGCGGTACACCATTGTCTATGGCAAAACCATGTACGGTCCGTAGGCCCCTCTGAGAATCTTCCCAGGAACATGCGCACACACACACAGAGTGTTTTCCCTTATAATTGTTGTGGATTCACCAACCAAAGCCTCCATGAACTCCACTCATACATGATAGAACATGTTGGATGCAATTAATCCATGGGAGAAAGTTGCCCGTGGTGGTGACAGAAGTTAGACCAGCTGGAGCAGTTATCGAGACCACTGAAGAAGACAGGGACCATCAGTGCCAGGCTCAGGAATCGGGCCACATCCTGTTTGCCAACCTGGCTACACAGCAGAATGACCTGGAAACACTAGTGTAGGGCTTACCTCCTGGGGAAGGAACTTGGTGCGCAGGGTTACGAAAAGGAAGGAATTGTAGTACGTACCTTTTATTCCTTTTGGATTTTGTGATACTCATAATACAAATTCAGTACATAAATACTGATTTAAACTAATATGAATCACCTTTGGGGCTTTAAAATATATTACATTAAGTGAAGAAAAATAATAAATTGTGGTACAAAAAGTACATGAAAGGAACTTTTTGGCTTTTTACTTTATGCGTTCAAATTTGTTACAATTAGCTTTTTTTTTCTTTTTTTTTTTTTTTGGTAAATTACAGATTAAAAAAATACATACTCAGGACCTCACCTACAGTGATTGAATTAGGGAGAATTGGGATAGAAGCTAGAAAGCTGGATTTTTGTTGTACAATTTCATAGGCGAGTCTGCTCAGCAGTGTGTGAAACATGGCTGTAGGCAGAGGGGACCATTCGGCACTGGAACAGGTACCTCGTGTTTACACCGTGGCCCTTTGTGAAGGGGACGTAAACAGCCACGGGCACGATGGGTTTTAGAGGACGGATGCGAGACAAGGCACAGTGGGGTCTCAGACTTGGAAGGATCTGGAGAACCAGGGCCTGCCGTGTGAATCCTCTCTGCGACACTACAGTAGCGAATAGTGCGTATCTAGCTTATGCCAGAATATTACGGAGCTGGTGAGCTCACTACCTGATTCTATTTCTGCCAGTATTTTATTTAAAAGCTATGTCTTCCTTCTGTAAAGTTGAATAGGGTTTGTGTGTGTGTGTGTGTGTGTGTGTGTGTGTGTGTGTGTGTGTGTGTGTTTTAGTAAATTCTCTCATTAGAAACTGTTCTTTGGAGCAAATGCAGATTATATCTATTACCTCTGCCACATGACAGCCCTTCAGATATTTTGAAGATGAGGCTTACATTCCATTTCCCCACACCAGTTCAAATTAGTCATTTGATAATTAGCCCCAAATAGTCTTAATGACTCATTGAACCATTAGCTAAAGCCCTTGAGACCAGGTAAAAGGCAGGCATCTTAATGAGTCAGTGTAACTCCAGTGGGCCTGACTCCTGGAGGCTTGGACCCTAGTAATGGGAGTAGAAAGGAAGGAACAGTCATGACTCTTGTGAGGATGAAAAATCAAAGACCTTGGTGTCTTACTGGATGAAAGGCTGTAGGAGTTGGAGAACAGAGAAGACACAGCTGAGGGGCAAATATAACTTTTGAGATGAGAGTGATTCAGACCAGGGGAGGCCCCAGGTCGGTTCTGGAACACTGCTGTGCCAGCTGCTCCGGAAGGTCTCAGGGGCGCCTGCCTCTCGCAGCTTCTCATTTGCTCTCTGCTGCTGAGATTAGGCCCCGCGTGCAGGAAGCCGCCAGAGGTGGGCTCCCCGTAGTCCTCGGGGAGGGCTTGCTCATCACAGTTCATGATCTTTTCCAAGAAATGTTTGGGATTTCTGTCCTAACGTCGCTACTTTTGAATTCTTTGTTGGCTTTTTGTTTTAGCTAAAGGTGTCTTTTTTTTTAAATGTATTTATTTTGAGAGAGTGGGGGGGGGGCAGAGGGAGAATCCCAAGCAGGCCCTGTGCAAGCAGAGCCCAACAGGGGCTCGAGCCCACAACCCGCGAGATCGTGACTGGAGCTGAAATCAAGCGTCGGACGCTTAACAGACTGAGCCACCCAGGGGCCCCTTGGGGACATATTTTAAAAACACCTTTAGCGGCGCCTAGCTGCCCTGCCAGTGGGATTCTCTCTCTCTCTCTTCCTCTGTCTCTGCCCCTCTCCTGCTTAAGTGCTCTCTCCCTCTCTCAAGAATAAATCAATTAAAAATAAATAAATAAAATACGTCACCAGAACTTCAGCTCTTCACTGCACTTACCCTGCCTCCAGAATGGTGATGGCGCTCCTCTCGATAGAAACATTAGGGGCTTTCATCCTTGGCAGTTGTAATTTCCTAGGGACGGTTTGCAGTTACGAAAGGCTTCCTACTCGCTCCCACATGTCTTCTCTATCTCCTCACTGCTGTGACAGTGCCCAGATGCCAAAGTGGACAGGCTGCCTCAGGCTATGTGCCTAGAACCTCACAATTAAAGGACAGTTCTGAAGTGGATTCCTCAACACACAGTAAGTTGATAAGCAATAAATATTTCTTCTATCATTTATCATTCATTCACTTATTTGTTTAAAGTTTTATTATTTGAGAGAGAGAGAGAGAGATCACATGAGCTGGGGAGGGGCAGAGAGAAAGGGAGAGAGCATCCCAAGCAGGCTCTGCACCGTCAGCACAGATCCCGATATGGGGCTCAAACTCCTGAACTGTGAGATCATGACCTGAGTGGAAGTCAAGAGTCACCCAGGCGCCCTGATTAGCCAACCTTTGATCCCTCCACTTGATCCACTGAAGTTTTTATTTTTGGAAGGGACAGGGTGGGTCAGAAATATGGTCATTAACTCATAAAGGAGCTGACAGTTTTCCCAATAAAGTATTTGATTTCTTTTTAAAATGGGGGAAGGAACAAGAAACCCTGTTAGACTTTGATTTCCACCGACTTTTTCAATAAAACTGTCATATAGAAGAAGCAGAATTTAACAAGATCTTTTGAGTTCTTTTAGAAGAACAGATTTTTAGGGGCACCTGAGTGGTTCAGTCGGTTGGGCGTCCGACTTCGGTTCAGGTCACGATCTCGCAGTCTGTGAGTTCGAGCCCTGTGTTGGGCTCTGTGCTGACAGTTCAGAGCCTGGAGCCTGCTTTGGATTCTGTGTCTCCCTCTCTCTCTGCCCTTCCCTCACTCACGCTCTGTGTCTCTCAAAAATAAACATTAAAAAAAAAGAACAGATTTTTATACAGTGCCCTCTAAAGACAAAGAAGCTTTATAAGAAATATACCTAATAAATAACAAGTCATGAGACTCTAGTACTGTATATCTTTGTTAACTCATACTTTACATGTATCTGTAAATTCTGTGTCAGAATATGAATTAAACCAAAAACCATGCATCAGTCAAATGAAAGTACACGAGATTCTCAACTGTTCTCTATGCTGACATGTCAGAACTTAAATTTTTAGTTAGATAATTCTAAATTAGAAAATCAAGTTCAAGACATTTGGTTAGTTTAGGTTCTTTAGCAGCAAAATAAGACCATAAACATTGTATTCCTTTGGAGGAAAATATAGTTTTCTGGAATTGGAGCTGACTGAATATGTAACTACATTTAAGAGAAGTGGATTTTTTTTTTTTAAGTTTATTTATTTTGAGAGCGAGAGCATGCATGTCAGGGAGGGTCAGAGAGAGAGGGAGAGAGAGAATCCCAAGCAGGCTCCACACTGTCAGCGCAGAGCCCACGTGGGACTCAAACCCATGAACCATGGGATCATGACCTGAGCCGAAGTCAGACACTTAACCCACCGTGCCACCCAGGTGCCCTGAGAGAAGTGTATTTTTAAGGGGCTTTTTTTTTTTCTTCAGATTCCAGTGTTTACTAGCCACCCCCCCCCCCCCGCCCCCAACTCAGTATGAAATGGCTGTTACACTTGGTTAGACACACTGTAATATTTTAATTTGACTCTCCCTGTGTTGGCCACTATTAAAACCATTTGATTTATTTGTATTTAGTCATTGGGAAAGTAGTCTTGGTATACATTTCTAAATATTAATTTTGGCAACTCAGAATGCTTTGTTTCAATACCATTAAGCATCATAGTGAGGAAACTTACTGTTGCAAAGAACTCACTCATCCTCTCTGGGACAAGATTTGTTCCTAATTTAAAAGATTGACGAGGTGCCTGGGTGGTTCGGTCGGTTAAGCATCCAACTTCGGCTCAGGTTTAAGCCCCGCGTCGGGCTCTGTGCTGACGGCCCAGAGCCTGGAACCTGCTTGGGATTCTGTGTCTCCCTCTCGCTGTCCCTCCCCCACTCTCTCTCTGTCTCTCTCAAAAATAAAATTATTTATATTATTAAATAATTAAAATATATTAAATAATTAAAAATTTAAAAAATTAAAAAAATTATTTTTAATAAATAAAGATTGTCTATCTCCCCCAAATAAAAAACAAATGGTAAATAACCAAAAGTAGATAAGTTCTCTTTCTCTGATAACATTCATTCAATTCAACAAATAAATACTTGGCTTGTAAATGAAACAGTATAGGGAACAACACATTAAGCTTTTTGTTAAAGAAATTTGGTTCTTCAAATATCATTTCATTACTGATTTTTTGCAACGTTTACCTTTAAAATCCATGCTGTATCGTTGCTAATATCAGAACGTTAAACTATTGTTATCTTAAAATTTTGTTTTCAAGTTTCTTTAAATCGAAGAAGAGTACAATGGGACACCATGGAACAGGATCTTATGGAGAGAGTGAGAAATCTTCGCCAGAGGCTCACGGCCCAGGCTCGTAACAGATGCCGAACACCTCATCTTTTGGCCACGTAGGAAGCTGGTCACCTTGAGGTGGAGAGAGAGAAACCTACTTGGCAATCAGTGGCACTGATTTTTACATTATTTATTTTATATCCCTACAGAAATCAACTTTTTGTATAGAAAAATGTATGTATAAAAATTATGTGGACTATTTCATTCTGATGCTTTTGGGCTTGTAAATGTCTTCTTGTACTTTTCATAATAAAATTTGTGAAGCTATTAAAGCTCGTATTAGGATCTTTCAGGTCACAAGGACCAGCATAAACCTCTAACTTTAGTTGATGAGAGTTTATTTTAAAGATAAACAGAAAAGTAAAGAACAGGAAACCATCTCAACAACTGTCCAACCAGAACTGAGGGGGAAGGCAGCAGGAAATTTAGGGCACCGACAGTGTGCACCACAGCGTGCTGTCCCCCGGCGGCGGGGTCTCCTTTTGGCTGGTGAGCCCACCCTGGGGTCTCCGTCTCTCCTTCTCCGGACAGCACTGGCTGCTCTCTCACTTGGGCCCTGAGCTCCATAACAGGGCTCCTCACAACTTCATCATCTAGGGCAGATTACTTCTGGAACCTTCCCTGAACCATTTCTTTTTCTTTTTTTTAAAGTTTATTCTGAGTGCATGTGCGTGCGCAAGTTGGGAGGGGCAGAGGGAGAGGGAACGAGAATCCCAAGGCTCAATCCCACAACCTTGGGATCATAACTTGAGCCAAAATCAAATGCTTAACCGACTGAGCCAGCCAGGTGCCCCCGTGAACCCCTTTATAAAAGGAAGGTAAAGGGGCACCTGCCCTGCTCAGTTGGTAGAGCATGTGACTCTTAATCTTGGGGTTGTGAATTCAAGCCCCATGTTGGATGTAGAGATTACTTAAAATCTTAAAAAAAATAAAAGGAAAGATAGAAATAGCTCAGGGACTTGAGGTGAGGATTAAGATAAAGTTCTGGTATTGTGCTTGACGTATAGTAAGCATGTAATACGTAATAGTAACTCTTGTTTCTGTGGTCATAAAGCCTAATCTTATAGTAAACCAAATACTTCAGTAAGCAAAATGCTCTCTTGGCTAATAGGCAAAGTCCTGAGGCAAGGCATTGGTTTCCCAAGAGCACTTTCTTCAGTCTACTTTTCTGTTCATTTGCAGGTCGTCACAAACGTGCCTTCAAGGGCCAGGCTGGTATGTGTTTGGCAACAGGGAAGTCACAGAATATAAAATGTATAATGATGGGAACTTTGGTGAACTAGAAATTGCTTGGTCACTGAAAAGCATTCAAATTCTAAAATATTCCCAATCCTGGGGCGCCTGGGTGGCTCAGTCATTAAGCGTCCGACTTTGGCTCAGATCATGAGCTCACAGTTTTGAGTTTGAGCCCCTCATCAGGCCCTGTGCTGACAAGCCCAGAGCCTGGAGCCTGCTGCAGATTCTGTGTCTCCCTCTCTCTACCCCTCCCCTGTTTGTGCTGTCTCTCTGTCTCTCTCTCTCTCTCTCAAAAATAAACATTAAGAAATAAATTTTTAAATATTCCTGATCCTGCCAGCCAGAATCAGCTGTATAAGGCCCATTTTTACCTCTACTTCAGGTCCCCTTCTGTGAAAACTTAAACCTACTCAGACTGGTTTTGCAACTACCCACATCTCTTTTATAGTATTACAGTATTTCATTTAAAAAAAGCTTCCCTTTATCCAGTGAAAGTGAGTTATGCATACTAACACCCAAATGAAGTTCTTATCACATTCTTAATTTTCTCTGAATCTACAGTTCTCCCTGCTAACGTCACTGCCTTAGCAGATTTCAGATATTTGCTTGACTCTCCAGTCATATGTGCTTGGTTGGCATTTCAAAGGCTATCACACTTCATAAAATACATAAACACATTTCTGATTATCCCTTTCTGCTTCTTGGCATAGCTTCAACTTACCCCCAGATTCTTTATAATGTAAATTCTCTGGGAATTGAATAAAGGTTGAGCTTAGCAAAAATTCTTCCCACTCCTGGTATCTTCTCTCTGGTACTCCCTTGAATCCTTGAATTTGTGAAAGCAGAGCAGTTTCTAAAAGCTTTTCATATTTATTACATTCATAAGGTTTCTCTCTGGTGTAAATGGTTCAGTGTTGGATAAATTCGGGGCTTCAGCTAAATTCTCCACATAGGCTACACTTAAGCACTTCTCTGCAGTATGAATTCAGTGGTGTTAAATAAATTAACCCGTTTTAACGTTTATTACATTCATATGGTTCTTGTCTAGTATGAGCTCGCTGATGTTGAGCAAGACTTGAGCATTTGCAAAAGGCCCTTGCACAGTCACCCACCGCCCCCGACCGTCACAGCAGCAAGAGCCGCTACAAAGACTGCGAGCAGGTTGATTTATTAGTAGGAGTGCATCCGGCACAGCTTCTGGGGTTACTATCTGGACCCAGTTAGGAGACCCACGGCATGCTGATCTTAACAGGAAAACTTTAAGATACAATGAGTTATTGAACTATAAGCGAGTAGCTAACTTAAAGACGTATAGATGTAAGGGTACCCAGGACCGAGGGAGAGTAAATGAAGGACTAACTCGGAAAGGAGGCTCCTCTTACTCCTGGAGTGTTGTCGGCGGGGGGGGGGGGGGGGGGGGGGGGGGGGGGGGTGCCCCGTCCTGCACTGTGCATGTTGAGAGGGCCACGGGAAACCACCCTCCGGACACAGCAAACCGAGGCTGGAAGGCAAGTGCCGAGAGCGGGTCAGGGGCCGCTTTCTGGCTCCAGACCTGGAACAGGCCCTCTCCGTGTTGGGAGGATTGTGGCAAAGTGGTCATCGGGCCGAGGCCCTGGAGTCACTGGGAGATTGTGCATTCAGGGCACACGGCTGCGGCGGAGTACCCCGGCCATTCCCACACACTCTCACTGGTTATGAGAAGCGGGGCAAGAATAAGCAGCACAGCACCTGGGAACTAAGGGAGGCCCATTCCTCCTGCCACTTCCTCCAGCACCCCCTGCCCGACAGCTTGCTGTCCTGCACACGTAGGAGGGCTGGAGTCCAGGGGGTTATTGCAGGGCAGGTAAGGAAGGGTGACGCTGGAGCTGAGAATAAACTGGTAACTGGCATTCCCATCAATTAAAAGTGGTTCTCACACTTTACTTCATTGGTTGACAGCAACGTGGACTCAATGTTTGCCTTTTTTAAATCAAATTAAGATGCCAGAGTTTGCCTGGCATGATGTGGATGGCAGAATCCAAAAGCTCAGGGAGGCAGGAATGTAGGAGTGGATTTATTACATACGAACTTCTGGCTCACTGCCCAACCACATGCTCAGCCCCAAAGACGCTCCCTTCGTTAAGGCACCGAGTGAAGGAGTATCTGTGAACTTGAAAAGCTCTGGGGTGGCATTCTGTGGGTGATGGGGGAGGGTGAGAGATGCCATTGTTGATATGCCCCCTGATTTCAGTGCAGGTGACGTGACGGGATTCCGTAGTAGCAGAGGCTAAGTGGCGGCATTCAGCTACCAGAGACAACCATTTAGAGCAGTGGGCAGCAGAGAAGCTGCAGTAGTAGCGGATTTGGGCTCTTGGTAATGGATTCCCTCGTGCCTAAGAAGGAAATAGTTGCGGGGCACCTGGAGGCTCAGTCGGGAAGGCCCCCCGACTTCAGCTCTGGTCATGATCTCTCAGTTCGTGAGTTCGAGCCTGCATCGGGCTCCGTGCTGACAGCTCAGAGCCTGGAGCCTGCTTTGGATTCTGTGTCTCCCTCTCTGTCTGCCCCTTCCCCTTCATTCTCTCTCTCTCTCTCTCTCTCTTTCTCTCTCTCAAAAATAAATAAACATCGGGGCACCTAGGTGGCTCAGTAAGTTAAACGCCTGACTTCGGCTCAGGTCATGATCTCCAGGTTCATGAGTTGGAGGCCCGCATCGGGCTCTGTGCTGACAGCTCAGAGGCTCTGTGCTGACGGGCCTGGAGCCTGCTTTGGATTCTGTGTCTCCCTCTCTCTCTGTTCCTCCCCCACTCACATTCCATCCTCCCCCCCACTCACACTCTGTCTCTTTCTCAAACACTAAAAACAAAAATCAAAAAAAAGAATGAAATAGTTGCCAAAGAAGAATGAAATAGTTGCCAGCCTACTAAAATGTTGCTTGCTTGATATATGTAACAGGGAAACTTCAGATCTGGTGTCCGAAAACCTGACTTGAGCCGTCACAGTGGAGACCCATGCCTGTCACCCTTTCCAGACCTACACTCATTTCCAGATCCAAAGCCATCTGACTGAAGGGGGGTGGGGCAGGTCCCCTTGAGGAAGGGTCCTGCAGGAGTGAGGGCCACATATTATGCTATAAATAATCCCCCAAGCTTTTCCAAAGGGGCCTGTTGCCATTTACTTGAAGGATTGGTAGTAGGGAAAGAAAAGCACCCAGCCCTTTCAGGGGTCCCTAGACATTGGCTCTAAATTGACACCAATTCCTGTGTCCACCAAAGTTAGAGCTAATGGTGGCAGGTGATAGGGTCTTGGGACAAGTCTTGAATCCCAGCGGAGGCAGTAGGGCCATGAAGCCACTGTGGTTCTTTTCTGAGTACCTGAATGCATACTCGGAATAAACACATTCTACAAATGGCAGAATCTCCGCAGTGGCACTACGACTCGCTGACCAGGGTTCTTACGGTAAAAAGAGCTAAGTGAAAGCCTCTGGAAGGTGCTTCCTCTCAGGATAGTAAACCAAAAGTATTATCGCATCCCTGATAGGAGAAATTGCAGAGGTTAGTGCCGCCGTCAAAAACTTGAAAGGTGAAGGGGAGATACCAGCTATCACATCTCATCTAAGTGGCTATTTGACCTGTGCGGCACGATCAGAAACTTAGCTGGTGACGGCTGCAATTGTAGCACGTGTTTGGACGCAGTTGCAACACGGCCCCCGTCCCGCTACGCCGCCCCAGCGGCCACCGGCACCAACTCCCTAAGACCCCTCTCCCTCCCCTCTCGGGCGCTGCCCCCTCCCAGCTCCGCAGCCCACACTGCACGGCGGTGCTCGGTGCCCCGCGCAGCCTGGCCAGCTCGCAGGCCCACCCTTCCCTGCTGTCGAGCGAAAAGGACCAGCCCCCTCCCGGGACCACCTGTTCCGGCACCTCCCCGAGCGAGCCTTGCGCCCGCGGCGCCCGCAGCGCACTGCTGGACCCCGAGCACCGGTGCCGCCGAACCCCAGACCGTGCGCCCCGCCGGCGACTGCGGGTGCTCCGGGGCCAGGACAGGAGGACGGGGGAGAGTGGCACGGCAGGGACGCTGCCTCCGGGGGGCCCCCCCGCGCCGGCCGCGCGCGGGGGGGCGGAGGGGCGCGGTTCTTTCTCGAGGGCTTACGAGGTCTCGGCCCACCCGGCGCGGACCAGTCTACTAGTGTGCCCCCGGGTCATCGTGCCTCCGCCTTCCCGTCCTCGGTCCCGGACCCGAACAGAGAAGGGAGGCTTTGCACTAAACGCAGCGTCCCTGCGCCGGTACTTCGGGGAGGCAAGACCGAGCCTAACGACACACTGGAGACCTCTTTGCGGAAAAGAGCAAAAGAGCGGACGTCGGGGGGTCTTTCTGTCCTCAGAAAAGCAAATAAAACCCTTCGTGCTGGCAGGAGTGGAGATGGCAAGAGAACAAAAGTATTGTGCCCCGTGTGAGGATCGAACTCACGACCTTCAGATTATGAGACTGACGCGCTACCTACTGCGCTAACGAGGCACCTACAGGCTGTTTGCAGCCGTAGAATAATGAGGCTAGTGCGGGGGACCGGGCGCGCATGCCCAGAAAGCTGTGGCTTTATTTCTGTCTGCGATGGGTTGTGAGACCCCACAGCCGACGCTGGCGCCAGACCCGCGTCCTTGGCAACCAACCACCGGCGCGGAGTTTTCCTCCGCCTGCTCCGCTGTTTGTCAATCAACAAACACTCTGGCTTGCTTGACCCCACTGCGCTGAGTAGTGAGGACACGGAGGAGTGGGATTCTTCCTGCTGCTGTACTACCTTACTTTTGTATAGTGCTTACAAAGTGCACACTTGTGATCAAGTGAAACACTTATTGGGCACCTACTGTATTCCCGGCCCTGTGCTGAGTGCTGCGTTCATAGGGACTCCCAGCCTCAAACTTGGGAGTGGAAGCGCAGATGCATAACGATTTGAAAACACACACTTACAGGCAAGCACCCATGCACACCTTTCCGGCCCCACCGCAGATCCCCGATCCAGCCTGCCCAGCCCCTCCCGGCGCCCCAGGATTGCACCGCGGCCCGGAGCTCGCCGGCTGCGCCACTCTTAGAAGCGACAGCAGCTCAGGAAACGACACCTCGCCACAGCCTCAGCTTCTTGGATGTCCCCTCTCTTCCTTTGCCCTCCCCTCCCCCTAACCCTTTACATACTACATTCATTGTTAAAGGAAACTATGTCCCTATCATACATGGAAAGCGACTGTTTTTTTTTAATACACTTTAAAATAAATACATAACTATTAAACTAGTAAATACTTTTCCATGTACCATCTGGCACACTTACCATTACGGCACACTTAAAATCTGTATATTTCGCTGTATGTGAATTTTACCTTAAGAAACGTAAATTAAGAATGAACTCCAGCCAACGACCGGCGTGCAGAAGGGCTTTGGGGGCATGCACTGACGGTTGGAAGTTTGAAGTGCTTCAAAAACTCGGGCAGTTCGCTGGCGGGCCAACTTCAAGGACAGCGAGGTAGAGATTCGAAGTCTGCTGGAGCAGAGGGATGTTAATGTAGATCTAGGTGGTGGGCGTACTGACACTCACTCTACAAGTCTTTCAAGGTTTTCTATTTTTCTGAAACTTGTCATTATAAAATATTGCGGGAGGAGTTTTTTTTTTTAAATCCCCCAGAATTTGGGAGATACGGTGGGATGTTAGGGGCGCGAATGGCAAGGTGGGGTGTGAGGAGGTGGAGAAAATACTTTCGTCTTCAGACCAGGCACCAGAACTCCTGAGAGTTGGGGGAAAGAGAGTCTCTTTTGTTGGGGGTGGGGTGGGTGGCAGATCTCTGTATTTTGGAGAGAGACCCCTGGAGTGCGGGAGGTCAGCGAGACCCACATGGGGAAAGACTGCGAGCGAGCTCCAGGGCAGATGAGGCCGGGGGACAGGGGTGGGCTCTTAAGGGCATCGAGTCTCTTTAGGGGGAGTCGCGGGTGGTGCAGGCAGTCTGAACCCAGACTCGCGGAGGGGTTCCACCCAGTCCCAGGGGAGTTCCCCACACTCACTGTTGCGGGTGGGAGCCCCCACGACTACCCAATCCTCGGGGCAGCTCTACCACCCACGCTCCCTGGGAGTGGGGGGGATCCAACACAGGGGCGGTGCTCAAGGTGAGGTCGCTGCACATCCCCCTACCCTCCCCCCCCCCCCAACCCGCGGGTGCAGGAGCGCGGAGCCGGGGGCAGAGTGGCTGGAGAGGGAAACCCCCAACACACACCCTCATAGGAACCCTTGTGGGGTCCCTGTCTACCACTGTTACAAACTGAGTCGCTCCTGGGTCCCGCAGGCCAACAGATAAACTCACCCACTGTTTGCCAGGGTTATGCCCTCGGTTTTGTCCTCAAGTCGTGTTAGGACTGCAAGACATCGCAGAGCCCAAGTCCATGAACAGGGAAGTGGCCACAGGAATGAGGGTCTTTCCAGGCTGAAAACAAGAACACAGAACGCTCTATGCCTGATATGAAACAGGTGAAGAAAGCAAGGGCAGAACTGGGTGTGGGGGTGTGCCGTCGTTACAGTATGAAGTGGGGGTAAGAATATTCATATTTGCTGGTATTTGCACCCTACATCTCTGAACGGATACACAGAAAACTAAGATCAATGATTTTTATGTATTGGGAGTGGGTGGAAATGATGGTTAGAGGCAAGGATAGGATAAAGACTTTTTTTTTTTAAAGTAAACTGTTACTTTTTAACAGTTTTAGATTTATGGAGAAATTAGATAGCAGAGTTCCCATAAAGCCCGCCCCCAGTTTCCCCTATTACCAACATCTTACGTTAGTGTGGTACTTTGGTTACAGTTAATGAACCAGCATTGATATATTATTGCCTGAAGTCCATCTTGCCTCGGATTTCCTTACTTTTCCCCAAATGTCCTTTTTCCGTTCCAGGATCCCATGCAGGCTCCCACATCACATTTAATGGTCATGTCTCCTTAGGCTCCTCCTGGCTGTGGCAGTTTCTCAGTCTTGCCTTGTTTTTGGTGGCCTTGACAGTTTTGAGGACTGGTCAGATACTTTATAGATGGTTCCTCAGTTAGGGGACTTGTCTGATGTTCTTCTGGGGTGAAGGCTTTTCACTGTATACCTTTGAATAGTTGAAAATAAAATACTTGAAGTGTGTTAATCTATTGCCTATTTAAAATTATAAATCAACAAACCTAAAAGAGACCCAAACTGCAGGAACTAGGAAGGAGGAGGAGGAGGAGAAGGAAGGAGGAGGAGGGAGGGGAAAGGGGGAAGAAGGAGAAGGGAAAGAGGAAAGGAGGGGGGGGGCGACAGGTGAAGACAAGGGAAAGGAGGGAGAAAAGAAGGAGGGGAGGTGGGGGAGGGGGAGGGGAGGAAGGCTTGGGGTGGGGGGCGTGTTTGCACGGGGCACCCAGTCTTGGCCGAGCCCGATAGCCGCGAGGGGGAGCTTTGCCCAACCCTCTCCGCCCTCACCCAGCCGGCCTTCGGTTTGCCTCGCGCCGGAAGGCTGGATAAGGGAGGCGGGGCGGTCCGTTTGGTTCTAGAACTTCTTCTGGCCCTTGGCCGGGGCACAGGGGCGGGGAAAGGGGAGCGGACGCGGGGATGGTCTGGGGGTGCGGCCACTCGATCTTGCTGGGGACACTGCGCCACGACTGCGTGCGGGGAACCAGGCTAGGCCCCTACACAGGGGACCCCACATCATCACCCAAACGTACTTACGGATAGTAGATCGCAGGAGTTGGGCGGGGCAGGGGGAGGAGGTACAAATATTCCACTAAAAAAAGTGTCTCCATCTTTCAAATACGTGTGTCACCAGTTCTCAAAGACTTTTCCGAGCGAGTCCCTGTACTGAGACACACAAGTGCTTCCTCCCTGCCTCCACGAGGCCCACGCTCTTGCAGAACCTGGGCAGGCGCCGGGTCCCCACTTGGCACCTCTTGGATGCGACCGGCTGTGTTCTGATTGAGTCCGGAGGAAGGGGTGGTCAGTGTCACCTGCCCACCAGGGTCGCAGACTCAGCCCCCCCACCCCCACCCTAGGCCTGGCTGGTAGTGGGTGACTGATGGCGGAGGCCTGGCAGGACCTCAGGTTGTGCCAGCGCCGGAGGTGGGGGTCGGGGGGGAATCCCCAAACAAGCCCTTTCCACCTCCTGGCCTTTAGACGGGCTGTTCTCCAGGCTCGCATGTTTTTCCCACTGTCAAGCACCTTGTGACAGGGACCTCTTCCTTGCCGTTCTTCAGCCAAGCAAAAAGTCACTCCCTCTGCAAAAATCTGATCCCCCTTTCCTTGCTCATCTGCTTCTTCCCCCACTCCCTGCGCCGCTCCCTTGGGTGGATTCTGGCGCTTCTTCCTCCCAGCGAACACTTCTCCCGAGGCGGCGCATTTACTCCGGGAACAACCTGAAGGGGTCAGCACCACCCCTGTTCTGCAGCTACAGGTGCGCAAACTCAAATTCAGGGCGATTAGACGACCGGCTTAAGTTGGAACCGCTGGTAGCAGGGCCCGGGCGGGGGCAGGGCGTCAGACAACGCTGGGCCTCTCTCCCCCCACCCCCAGCAGCAACTGGAGAACGTGTTTCTTCACGTGCGCCCCCTAAAATAAATTGGAAACATTCAGGCACCTCCTTGAAGAATGTTGATGTCTAAACTTTTTCATTATAATTGCAGTCACAAAAGATGTAATTTTCAGTGTATGCAAATTTTCTAAAAATAATACTGTTTTTTAAACATATATCCAGTGAAATCAAAATATCCTATGAATTCCATACAAATAATAAGCTATTTTGTTTTCTTTTTAAGAGGTGGGGTTTTTTTGTTTTTTTGTTTTTAATTTTAGAGAAAGAAAGAGTGAGGGGAGGAGCAGAAGGAGAGAAAGAGAGAGGAAATCTCCGTGCTCCACACGGAGCACAAGCCCGAGGCGGGTTTCCATCCCACGACCCTGGGATCGTGACCTGAGCTGACAACTAAGAGTTGGACGCTCAACCCACTAACCACCCGGGTGCACTCTGCCCCCCATAGTCTATTTTAAATATATATGGACAAGCTCCCTTTTAGCGCTGGTTAAGTTTGCATTTATTTCACCTCCCTGCCCCGAACTTCTATTTCCATTTTATTCCCTGCCTCCTAGAGTTTTGACCCCATATAATACATATTCTGATTAATAACTGTAGTCGATCGCCTTAACATGTCTCTCAGCAACAAAAATAGGTACATAAACTGCAATCTTCTTGTTTCTTCATGACCATAAGGCTCTAAGGGCCAAAAATTACTTCTAAATTGACATACTGCTATTTTTATTAGTACCGGTGAATCAAAAAAATATCTAGATTTGAAGAATAATTATTAAATGAAAAAAAATGTAAAACTTAATCCAAAACAAATATCCAAGAGATGGATGCAACATTCTAATCCTCTGTAGTTCATAGAGTGTATGACTATTACTTTTTGCCAGAATAAGATGGGTTTCAACATTAATTTTATTCCTGTTTTTCATATCACAAACAAAAAAAACCCCCACCTCTTTTTAAAAAATTAATAAAACAGCTTATTGTTTGTATGGAATCCATACAAACTGTTCACATAAAGAAGGAAAAAAGGTGGAAAGGGTTTCATTTCAGCACTAAAACTCAATTCCTTGAGCATGTTTCAAGTTGTAGCCTAAAAAATAGTTCAAAAATCATTTTCATCCATTTAGCAGCTTGGTTGGTCCTCTTTCAGTTTTGAATGGAAAGCCACAATAATTAGTCATTAGAATTTTTAGTTTTCTCAACTTTTTTTTTTTTAATGTTTTTTATTTACTTTTGAGAGAGAGGGAGACAGAGCATGACTGGGGGAGGGGCAGACAGAGAAACACAATCTGAAGCAGGCTCCGGGCTCTGAGCTGTCAGCACAGAGCCTGATAAGGGGCTCCAACCCATGAACCATGAGATCGTGAGCGGAGCTTAACCAACTGAGCCACCCAGGTGCCCCTAGTTTTCTCAACTTCTAAGTAATGTTGAATCGAACAGTCCCCTTACTGGAGGTGCCAGAGGCTTCCACACCCATATATTACAACCCTAAAAGTGGAGTCAGAGCAGATGGGAAACAAGCCATGGAGAAGGAGCAGTGGCCTAACCCACCCCTGCCCCCCACCATCCAGCTGATCAATTTTAGGACCTCTTCGTATACCCGTGGGTATACTGACAGGCAACAGAGACTGTTGTAAATCCATTTTACAGAGTGGAAAGTTTGTGTGCTTGAGTGTGTGTGTTTTGAGAGAAGGCCTCAGGGCCAGCTGAACAGGGTAACTTCATGGAAACATATTCAAATTATTGCTCTCCCAGGGCCTGGATGGACCCAGGCAGAGAGGCCACCCGGGAAACCCACGACACAATCCAGGCCCAGGGCGACAAAAGCCTGACCAGGGGATGGCTGTGGAGACTAAGATTAGGGAGCCAGTGGAGACATGTACTCTAGGAACAGCCAAGACTTGGGGTCTGGCTAACTGCCAAGGATAGAGAAAGAAGCCAAGAGGCACTCGAAATTAGGATGAACAATGTCCAGAAAAGTCCTGGTGCCATCAGCAGGCAGGAAAACAAGAAAGAGGGGCCTGTTTAGGGGAAACCAATAGATGCTGATTTTGCATATTTTATATTACACAAATAAGACATGTTCATTATAGACTACATACCTACACACCTACTCTATCAATCTAAAATTGCCTTATTAGTGCTACTTAACGAATTCTTTAAAACTCAATGGCTTAAAGGGCAAGCATGTATTTTTCTTTTTTAAAAATATCTTTATTGAAATGTAATTCACACACCATCCAATTCACTACCCATTGTGCTAAATTCAACGATCTTTCTTTCTCTCTTTCCTTTCTTTCTTTCTTTCTTTCTTTCTTTCTTCCAGAGAAAGAGAGTGTGTGCACAAGCGGAAGAGGGGCAGAGGGGGGCGGGGGGGAGACACAGAATCTGAAGCAGACTCCAGGCTCTGGGCTGTCAGTGCAGAGCTGGATGTGGGGTTCAAACCCACGAACCACGAGATCGTGACCTGAGCTGAAGTCGGATGCTTAACTGACTGAGCCACAGAGGTGCCCCTACATTATTTTTTTTTAATTGTGGCAGAAGATAGATACACCAAATTTACTATTTTAACCATTTTAAGTGAGCAATTCAATGGCACCAGGTACATTTACAATGTCAGGCAACTGTTAGAACTATCAATTTCCAAAACCTTCGTGTCACCCCAGGCAGAAACTGTACCCATTAAACAATAACTCCCTCTTTCCCCCACCCCCTTGTTCCCGGTAGCCTCTTATCTAGTCTGAATGGATTTGCCTATTCGAGATAGTTCATGTACATGGAATCATACAATATTTGTCCCTCTGTGTCTGGCTTATTTCACTCAGCATAACATTTTCAAGGTAAGGATGTATTTTTCTTGTTCGCAGGTATGTGGGTTGCTGGGCTTGCTCTAGGCTGAGGTTGAATTCCGCTCTGCTCATTGTAGTCCCCACCTTCTCCGACACCAGCCTTTCCCTGGGGGTATATTCTTCTCACTGAAGGTCTTGGCAGCCCAAGAGGCCAAGCTATGCCAAGCAAGCACATTTAAGGCCTCTGCTCTGGGTGCATCCATCAAAATTCCACTGGGCAAACCAAGTCACCTGGCCAAGCTCAACATCCATGGGATAGGGAAATATACTCAGCTCCCAGCCAGAGAGGCACAAAACCCGGGCAAGGGAGGGAGTGAAGAGGTGAGAACAATCATCCAGTCTGTCACATACATACATACATACATACAGAAGTAAATAAAATCCCCCTTGTCCCATCCTGGCCCCTAATCTGTTCCCTTCCAGAGGGAACCACTGATACCAGTATCCTATTGCTCTGTGACTGACTTTGTTCACTAATAGTAAGCTTGGAACTCTTTTTCTGCCAATACATATAGATCTTCCTGTTCTTTGTAACCACAGCAGAGAAGAGGGGATCAGGCCGTGCACCCACAAGGGGGAGACTGTATGAGGACACAGGGAGAAGATGGCCGCCTACCAGCAGAGGAGAGAGGCCTCAGAGACATACTCTGCCAATACCTTGCTCTCAGACTTGCGGCCTCCAGCACTGTGAGAGGGTGCATTTCCGTTGTTTCAGCCACCCAGTCTGTGGCGCTTTGTTGTGACAGCCCCAGCTGCCCCGGGTCTTCTGATTCTGGAACATCTCATGCTTCCCAGTCAGTAACAAATGCTGCCGCGAACCATTGTTGTGCCTGTGTTTGACACACTTGTGGAGGGACCGCCAAGACATTTGTTCTGTCCTGGCTTCTGGTGGATTTGCTGTTTCGCCCCCAAGGGAGCACATACAGAATTTTCCACGTACCTGAAGGTGAAGACCAGAAGCCCCAGGATTTGTCTGTGCGGGGCCATTCCCAGCTGTGAAGAGCTGGGACTTCTCTTTCCACCCTGACCTCTCCCTGCACCCATCCCACCCACGGGGCCGCTGACTCCATCTGCCTGGCAGGGTCACCACCACGCTGTGGGCCCCATCTGACCTGACCGCAGCCCACAGCCTGTCTTTCCTCAAGCAGCTCCCTGCTGTCACTGATCTAGTTGGGCAGAAGTCCGGGTGAGCAGGTTGTGGGGCCCAAGCTCACTGCGATTCTCATCTCCTTTCCAGCTCTCTCTGCTTTATGTATACATATAATATATCATATATATATACATGTAAAATTATATTTTATAATTATATAACATATAATTATATATACTACATTTAATGTACACATATTAACAAAAATGAAATATAGAGGGCTGAGTGAGGGGAAAGGCTATCGGGGAAGGGAAGGGGTTGGGGAGAAAGGCCCCATTTATGGTGTAAGTTTGCCTGCGGCACTTTGGGAAGCACCAGGGACTTCCCAGGCCTGGTCCCTTCCCAGCCAGGACTTGGTAACTGGCTGCAGGCCCACGTGTCCCATCTCATTATTCTGGCTGTGACAGGCCAGGAGCGAGGGCACAGCCAGCTGGGCAGGTCGAGGAGAGACTGCGAGAGGCAGAACATCGGGCCAGAGGGGGCTTTTCCTCAGACTTCCTCTGTGGGAAGTCATTCTGTGCCCTCAGAGGCCTGAGCTTTGGAGTTCATCTCTTCCCCCCACCCCCCACCCTCTGCACAACCTCTACACAATGGGAAGGGGGTGCCCATTCCCTCCCACCTCTCCCAGCTCATTCCTAGCGCCCTGCTGGTCACGGCCTACGTGTCATGACCTGAGAGAGGCCTCCTGGCTGGGGCTGGGTCAGGCCTCTCTGTTCTGCAGAGAACATAGCTCTCTCTCTTAGCTCCCCTGACCTTAACACTTCAAATGAGCAGACGTTGTGACTGCTCATTTGCCGTCTTTCCCGTGGAAAGGTAGGCACCACCCCAACAGGGGTCTGCTGTAGGCTCTGTAGAACCCATGGTGGACCTTCCAACGTTTGCTTAGGAGAGGAAGCTTCTCATATTCTACTGTAATTGCTTGTCTTTCCTGGAGAGCAGGGACTGCTGTTGGTTCATTTCTATATCCCCAACTTTTAGTCTGATCAAAAACCTATTTGTTAGTTCCAAACACGTGCAGGATCTGATTTAATAACCAAGTAGGCCTTCCCATGACCTGGCCAGGAATGGACTCGAAGATCCATTGCCCACTTCACATACGGGGCGGAGAGGACAGCGAGGTCCCTTAGCCAGAGGAGAGGAAAGGGTTACAGCACTCACTTCTCAGGGCCTCCCCACTCCTCAGGTGAGACAGGTGGTGATGGGTGTGGTCCCAGCAGCCCTGGGGCCCCAAGGAGGTGGGCCTGCCCCTTCCAGGTTCAGACCTGGAACAAGACAATGGTTTTGCCTATGGTTCCAACAGACACAATGGCAATGACAGAGGTCACACTGTGTGTCCTGGCACAGCCCTGAGACACACAGGCATGAAGCCACCTTCGTCACAGGGCCAATGGGTGTCATGGCTCCTACCTGCAGTAGGTATCCAGGGACTGGCCTGCTTAAACATCAATGCTTTCAAATCATATCACTAAAATCTACTCCCGCACCTGTATTTTAAACATAGAGTTTGTGCCTGAAATTGCACAACCACATAATGGAAAGGTTGCATCATCTGGCTCTTAATTTAAGGCTTAGAGGCTTGAAATGATTTAGATGACAGTCTGATAGCCAAAGGGAGAAAGTCTGATTACAAAGTGGATTTGACTGGGAGGTCCAGGCCCCCTCCTGCACTTCATGCATACATACATCAGAGCAGACCCTCAATCAGAGTTTGTGGAATGAATGAATGAATGAATGAGTGAGTGAATGAATGAATGAATTTGGTATTCTGAGTCTGTGGGTCTTTTTATTCAGAAAAATCTGTCCCCACTTAACACATACAGACACACACATGCTCATCACAGAGCAGGTCTTTGCTCATTGAAGGGAAGCAAGGAATTGGCCACAGTGAGCTCATTCATCTGCACAACCTTAAGTCACTAGACTCAGAGGGGTGCAAGTTGGTATCTTCCAATTCATTGCTTTTCTCTGCAGAAGAGGCAGTCAGCAAATGTTGGCGGGGAGGGAACACATGTAGAAAGAATACCCCCTGACTTGATCCCCAGGAGTGGCTGGTGCTGGGCTAAGTCCTGCTGGAAGGTGACCAAATATCTCACCGGACAGATACTAACCAAGCGCTGCCCTGAGACAGCCACTGGGATCCAAGTGGTGAATGAGACAGAACTGGTTCCTCCCTCATGAAGACACATTAAGTGGTAAAGGAATACATACACAAGGCCATTCCATTTTATGGTAAGTGCTCTGAAGGAGGTTGGGCAGAGTGAAGCTGAGACCCCAGGAGAGAGTTCTTCACTGCTGACGACAGAATCTACTCTAGCTGGTTAAGCAGGAGGGTATTTGTTGCAGAGTTAGCTCATTACAGAATTTCCAGGAGGGCTGGGGAACCATGCTTGGACGCTACAGAGGCAAGGGCAACCCCAGGAAGATGCCCGGCCACACCACGGATGGTTCCAGTGGAAATTCGGTACCGGCACTCTCCACCTCTGACACCGGACTGGAGCCTGCACTCAATCCTGCCTCAGCTGCGGCTGCAGAAGAGCCGAACCCCCAGCATGGTCCTGGTGGCTCCGATTTGCTCACTAGCGCCTTCCGAGTCCCGGGAGGATGGCCCTGTCCCATGAGGGTGCTCCTGTCCCGGGAGGATGGCCCCTGTCCCACAGAGCTTGGGTCCCATGCAGAGCTCTGGCTTTTGGGAGGCCTGGGGAAAAAGGGAGACGTACACACTGGAGGGAGTTTGCAGTGGATCCTGAGACGTCTAATCTACACTGTTGTCACACACACAACAAATGTTAAAAAGTATGTCAGTGACGTGGCTATGGAAAATAGGGTGTTTGGTTTTTTTCATTTTAATGCATTTTACTTATTTTTGCCTGTTTTTTTCACCAATTTTTAATTTTTTTAATTAAATTTTTTATTCTAGAGAGAGAGAGCACCACAAGAATGGGTGAGGGGGCAGAGGGAAAGAGAGAGAGAGAGAGAGAGAGAGAGAGAGAGAGAATCTTAAACAGGCTCCAAGCTCAGCACTGAGCCCGACTCGGGGCTCCATCCCACGACCCTAGGATCATGACCTGAGCTGAAATCAAGAATCAAACGTGCAACCGACCGAGCCACCCAGGCGCCATGGTTTTTTCACAAACTTTTATAATGAACATGTAATATTCACAAAACAAAGGGCAAAGCCACCAGAATTATTTTCCAAAACAAAGAGACAGGGTGGAGTCCCAGAGAGTTTCCCCGCCCAGCTTGGAGGGAGGGTCCCTCTGACAACCCACACCAGGCCGATGGGCACCTTGGGCAGGTTCTGACCATTTGCTGACCTGCACCAGGCACTATGTGAAATTCCTGATAATCATTTCGAAGTCAGTGAGATGCTGCTGGGCTGACCTACTCATACATTCCTTCCTTTACCAGCTGATATCCCCAACCTTCCTACCGCAGCCACTCCCAGCCGTGTGTAGAGGGGAGTAACGGGGGAGCCTCGGCGCTCGTCCCCACTCCTGCTTCCACACAGAGCCAGAGTGGTGCCGGAGCTTATCCACTGCAGTGGGTTTCTCTGAAAACCAGCTAGAACTTTCTGAGTGCCCATAGGAGTCCTGGCCAGGCCAGGGGCTGTGATGTAATGAAAGAGCAGAAGTTGTGTTCTTTTTTTTTTTTTTTAATGTTTATTTATTTTTGAGAGAGAGAGAGAGAGAGAGAGAGAGAGAGAACTTGAGCGGGGGAGGGGCAAAGAGAGAGAGAGGGAGACACAGAATCTGAAGCAGGCTCCAGACTCTGAGCTGCTGATACAGAGCCTGACGAGGGGTTTGAACCCACGAACCATGAAATCATGACCTGAGCCGAAGTCGGATACTTAACGAACTGAGCCACCCAGGCGCCCCCAGAAGTTGTGTTCTTTATTCTAGAAAAAGGAACAATTTCACTAGAGAAACAAAGCATAATACCCCAAATAATGTAATTAGCTAGAATCTCAGGGATTGATTTTTTTTAATATTATAAAAGTATTTTAGTGGTATCACAAATATTTAATTTGCTC
This sequence comes from Panthera pardus, assembly GCF_024362965.1. Taxonomy (NCBI): domain Eukaryota; kingdom Metazoa; phylum Chordata; class Mammalia; order Carnivora; family Felidae; genus Panthera; species Panthera pardus. The sequence continues at coordinate 65,759,124 of NW_026527002.1, forward strand.
ACACAGGTCCCAGGCTCAGAAGGACCCTGCACTTGGTTTAATACTCTGCCGTCACCATCTTGAAATTCTTAATAATTTTATCATTGAGCTGCGGTTTTTTTATTAATTTATTTTTTTAAGTGATTTATTTTGAGAGAGAGCACGCAAACAGGGGAGAGCAGAGAGAGAGCGGGAGAGAGAGAATCCCAAGCAGGCTCCACGCTGCCAGTGGTGAGCCCGATGAGGGGTTCAAATCCATGAACCACGAGATCATGACCTGAGACAAAACCGAGAGTCAGACGCTTAACCGACCGAGTCACCCACCCAGGCACCCCTGAGCTGGGGGTTTGTAAGTCAAGTCCAATGGCGGAGTGAGCAGAACAGACGTGTGTACTGTGCTTGCCTGCAGTTCCTTGCTGACCCACTGGCACAGAGCATTCACAGTGTCCCGTGAACACTGAACTCTGGTGGGTCCATGACGCGTGGAAAGTCAGTGAGACTCCCAGTGAAGACCGGGTACATGCCTTACATCTGTGACTGAGAGAGGCAAGACGAGACCCGAGAGGTCACGCTTTCTGTTGGCACCAGAATTTGCGTCGAATGCAGCAAAGGGCGATCACGTCCCAAAAAACAACCAAGGGATTTTACATATGCTTACGGAAGGGAAGAGAAAGAAATACTTCCTTCTTTCTGTCCTTCCATATTCACCGGTAAGCCAGAGGTAGAGACTGTTAGTAGAATACGCACGTAGCGAGAAGTGGAATAAAAACAGGTGAGCTCATTTTCTGCAGCATTTCCACTTTCTGGGAAGAAGAAAATACATATGCATGCACAAACAAAATACGCATTGTATAATTTCAGTGATTCTACATACACGGTAAATGCTGTCATAGTGGCATTTAAAATGGCATTGCACCAGGGATCGGGGGTGGCATGGGCTAAATGGGTAAGGGGCTTAAGGAATCTACTCCTGAAATCATTGTTGCACCATATGCTAACTAACTTGGATGTAAATTAAACAATAAATAAATAAATACATACATAAAGGCATTGCACCTAATGAAGATGAAAGGTAAAATTCATGCTAATAATTTTGAATTTTAGTATTTCTTTACTTAAAACATGAAATAGCAAGTTAAAAAAAAACACCATGAGAAGTCGAGAAAGAAAGACTCTGTGGTAGAAAGGAAAAATCTTTCTATTTTAATGCCATTAATGGCAGTTTTTTCCTTTTGTTTGGCTCTACGAGACCCCATGTTTTCATTTTGCATGGGGCCCCGAAAAATTATATGGCCGGCCTTGCTGTCAGCAGCAATGGATATGATTGTTTTTTGAAGTCTATACCCTGGCATAAATGCAAAGTTCCTGAAAGTCTCATACATTGCTGGTGGGACGCAAAATGGTACAGGACTCTAGGAAAGAGTTTGGCAATTTCTTATAAAGAAATTTATAAGAAATTTATAATTTATAAGACCCTGCAACCTCACCCCTAGGTATTTAAGTGAGTGAAAACTTAAGTTCATTCAAAAGCTTATAGATAGGAGTGCCTGGGTGGCTCACTTGGTTAAGCATCCAACTTCAGTTCAGGTCATGATCTAGCGGTTCATGGGTTCAAGCCCCATGTTGGGCTCTATGCTGACAGCTCAGAGCCTGGAGCCTGCTTCAGATTCTGTGTCTCCTCTCTCTGCCTCTCCCTACCTCGCACTCTATCACTCAAAAAAAACATTTTTTAAAAAGCTTATCGATGTATATTTATAGTGGCTTTATTCATAAACACTCGTAACTAAAAACAACCCCGTGTCCTTCACCTGAGAAACAGATACACTGGTACATCTATATTATAAGACACTACTCAGCAATAAAAAGTAGCCAACCACTGGGGCGCCTGGGTGGCTCAGTTGGTTGAGCGACCGACTTCGACTTGGGTCATGATCTCGCAGTTTGTGAGTTTGAGCCCTGTGTCGGGCTCTGTGCTGACAGCTCAGAGCCTGGAGCCTACTTCGGATTCTGTGTTTCCCCCTCTCTCTACCCCTCCCCTGCTCATGCTGTCTCTCAATAATAAATAAATGTTAAAAAAAAATTTTTTTTAAAAAGTAGCTAACCACTGAGACACATGCCACAATATGGATCAATCCCAAATGCATTATGCTAAGTGAAAACAAGCCACACTCAAAAAGGCTCACCCTGTATGATTCCATTCATAGGATATTCTGGAACAGGCAAAGCTTTTGGGAGAGATCATTGATCAGTGGTTGCCAGGGGTTGGGTGTGGGGAGCAGTTGACTACAGGAGAGCGTGGGTGATAGAAATGTTCTAGATCTTGGCTGTGGTGTGGTTATATGATTGTGTGCATTTCTCAAAATTCATAGAGGTGAACACTAACAAGGGTAAATTTTACTGCCTCTAAGTTATACCTTAATTTAAAAACAAAAGCATCTGCAAATTTACTAGCTCCAAAACTGGGAGCTCCCACAGTTTTTACGCACGTTTATAATGGTTTTAATGCACATCGGAAATCTTGAGCCACAAACTGAGAATTCAAACTCCAATGGGACCCTGAAGGAGGCGAAGGGACTGTGCAGCTGAGGGTCCCTGGGCGGTAAGCTGTGCTTTTGCTGGGTGCCCAGGATGGAATCCCTGAAGACAGCCCCGGAGAGGCCGTTCCCATGAAAAGTGAATGTAGAAGGGCATGTGGATGGGGTTTGGGGTGCCCGGCTGGATACTCTGCCCGTTTCTGCTCCTGCCCCAGGCCCTTGCCTGCCAGCGGAAGGCACAGCTGCCAGGGCTCCCAGCCTGTCTTCGAGGGGCTGATTAGATGCAGAATGGATTGATTGGTGTTGACAGGGAGCTATTTACTCGTCTAATTAATTATGCCAACTACTTTTCAACTTAATTGCACTTCTTGGGTCACTGGGTAATGAGACCGTACAGTTTTCATGCTGCTGCAGGCCTTGATGGAGAGGTGTTGGAGAGAAGGCGGCAGCTGCTCCTTAAGGTCGAACAGGCATCCTGTTCCTCCCGGGTCCTGGGCCCAAGGCCCAGGCTCTCAGCCCCTAGCCTCTCCGAGACAAGTTCTGGAATCCTCTTTGTGACATCCTGAGTGACCGGCCTCTGTCCCAGGAGCACTTAGCCACTCATTTGCCTACTACGTGCCAGCCCCCAAGGGGCATAGGCACCGGGAGTGCCAAGAAGCTAAGTCAGGCCTTGCTAGACCCCCATCCCCCACCCACAACTGCTCACAGCCTAAAGGAGGAGAGCCTCACCTGAACCAGTAAGTACAGAATCTGGCTGCAGATTGGAGCAAGGGCTTTGGAAGCTCTGCTGTTGGGCCATTGGGCAATTTACTATGTATGTGACGGGACTCTCCACACCCCCTTCCCCAGGTCCCAGTCCTCTCCCCCATTCTCCCACCTGCTGGTCTCCTAGAATGCTTCGTAATCTGGATTTATCTGATTGTTTCCTCCTTGCGGGATCACCTAAACACATTTTTTTAATGTTTATTTATTTTGAGAGAGAGAGCACAAGCAGGGGAGGGGCAGAGAGAGAGAGAGAGAGAAAGAGAGAATCCCAAGCAGGCTCCACACAGAGCCTGACATAGGGCTCGATCTCATAAACAGCGAGATCATGACCTGAGCCGACATTGAGTCGGAAGGTTAACTGACTGAGCCACCCAGGTGCCCCTCACATAAACACATTTTTAAAAACCCAGTCAATGTTTCCGATTCTGTGTCTCCCTCTCTCTCTGCCCCTCCCCCCTTCATGCTCTGTCTCTGTGCCAAAAATAAATAAAAAACGTTGAAAAAAAAATAAAAAAAAATAAAAAAAATTAAAAGGGGCGCCTGGGTGGCGCAGTCGGCTGAGCGTCCGACTTCAGCCAGGTCACGATCTCGCGGTCCGTGAGTTCGAGCCCCGAGTCAGGCTCTGGGCTGATGGCTCGGAGCCTGGAGCCTGTTTCCGATTCTGTGTCTCCCTCTCTCTCTGCCCCTCCCCCGTTCATGCTCTGTCTCTCTCTGTCCCAAAAATAAATAAAAAACGTTGAAAAAAAAAATTTAAAAAAATAAATAAATAAAAAATAAAAACCCAGTCAAAATTCAGGTGATGTATTTTTGGCAAGAATATCATGAGAGCGATGCTGGGTTTTTCTCACTGCATCCTATCAACTGGCTCCAGGTTTTGATTTGTCCCATTATCGATGAGGGTCACTTTGATCACGTGGTTAGGGTGTGGCTGATGGGGTCTGTTGCCACAAAGTTTCTTAGTCCCTCTTTGTACTTACTAAGTATTTCATGGAGAATTTATTTGAAACTGTTTAAATACCTGTTCTTGGGGCACCTGGCTGACTTCGTTGGTGGAGCAGGTGACTCTTGATCTCAGGGTTGTGAGTTTGAGCCCCACGTTGAGTGTAGAGATTACTTTAGAAAAATAAAATCTTAAGAAAAAAAAAAAAACATTTGTTCTTCCTCAAACTTCAGTATCTATATTTTTGTTCGTATGGACTCATGGTTTTCTACTTTATTTCATGTATGACAATCCTTTTTTACCATTATTTTGATACTCAAATTGTGCCAAGTTTAGCCAGTGGGAACTCCAAGCTGGTTTCTTCATATTTTTGACATGTCTGTGTTATTCTTTCATTTTTTTTTTTTTTTACATTTATTTATTTTTGAGAGAGAGAGAGAGAGAGAGAGAGAGAGGAAGGGGCAAAGAGAGAGGGAGACACAGAATCCGAGGCAGGCTCCAGGCTCCAAGCTGTCAGTTAGGCATCCCATTTTAGCTCAGGTCATGATCTCATGGTTCATGAGTTCGAGCCCCACATTGGGCTTTGGATTCCCTCTCTCTCTCTATGCCATCCCACCCCCCCCGCCCCGCCCACCTAGCCAAAAAAAAAAAAAAATTAAGAAAAAAAATAGTCCTTCCCGGCCCTGGAGACCTACCGCTGCTTCAGGCGTCCCTCAGTCATTGACTAATCTAACAAAGAGAATTGGGCCTGGGTGAGAAGAGAACCCCATCATGTCCACCCACTTCTTCCATTCTCTCCTGTATACATTCTGGAACTCATAAGATGATGGGGATTGTTCTGAGGATAGAGGGGAAAGGGGAGGGGAAAGGAAAGGGTGACGCTTGGCAGAGTGGAAAACACATGGGCTTTAGGGCAACAGTGCCCAGGCTATGCCACTCACTCGCTGTGTGATCTTGGACAAGTCACTCAACCTCTCTGAGCCTTAGTTTCCTCATCTGTGTAATGGAGTCCACTAATCTGTGTCTCCCTCAGCACAGATGGCCAGCATGCAGTGAGCACTCAATTATGGCCAAGTATAGGAGAGGAATGGAATGTTCACACAGGTCCCAAACATGCAGGACCTCAAACTCGAGACTCAGGAATGGGTACTTAACATGGCGGGCAATGGAGAGTTGCAGACAACTGTTGAGCCCTGGCATGAACCAGAACAAATCCCAGGGATTAGTACTTCCCTCCCCAGGTTGGTCTAACCAGACTGGGCACTGGACTGAGGCAACGAGAGAAGGGACTGAGGAGGGCCAGAGAGGAGACAAGCTCAGAGGAGAATGTGGGAAAGAGGTTAAGTCAATTTGCACAAGCAAGAGTTGGCCAAACAGAGAAGAAGAAAGGCACGGAGCCACAAGGGCAATAGGGGGAGAGTTTGTTGGGTTTGTTGTCCTCAACGTTCCAGGGATTGAGGGAGGAGAGATAAAGTCTAATAAAGGGAGGGCTGCCTGAGGGCATGAATTGGATTTTCTTCAACAACCTTCAAAAGTAGAGAGGAAATTTCTTTTTGTCTTCTTTGGACTGTGCTTTTATTATTATTTTTTAAATGTTTTATTTTTGAGAGAGTGCAAGTGGGGGAGGGGCAGAAAGAGAAGGGGCAGAGGATCCCAAGCGGGCTCTGTGCCGACAGCAGCGAGCCTGATGTGGGGTTCAAACTCACAAACCGTGAGATCATGACCTGAGCCAAAGTCGGACACTTAACCGACTGAGCCACCCGGGTCCCCCTGGACGGTGCTTTCAAAAATACTATTCTCCTGGGGCACCTGGGTGGCTCAGTCGGTTAAGTGTCCGACTTCGGCTCAGGTCATGATCTCTCAGGTTGTGGGTTCAAGCCCCACATCAGGCTCTGTGCTGACAGCTGGAGCCTGGAGCTTCAGATTCTGTGTTTCCCTCCCTCTCTCTCTCTCTCTCTGCCCCTCCCTCACTCATGTTCTGTCTCTGTCTCTCTCAAAAATAAATAAACATTAAAAAAATATACTATTCTCCTACTGGACTGAGCCACTTGGGCCACAGCTTTGGTGGGTTACAGATGTAACAGCAATTCTCCTCCAAAGAATAGATATGCCACAGGCTTCTGGCTCTCCCTATCTGCCAGCTGTGAGGACCACACAGTCCCAGTTTTTTAGTTCCCTGAGCAGACATTGTCAGGGTCCTACTCCCGACCGACAGCACTCACCACTCCCGTGAATCTCTGACCGTGCACCTGAGAGTCTGACCACGTGCCTCCTCTGACTTCACGGCTGTGCCTGGTGAGCACACAGGGCAGGCCGGCCACAGGGGGCTTAATGTGGGCCCAGGAGCAGCCCTCCGCCAGTGACAAATGGAGGTTGGTAGATAAATTCTCACCCTTTGCGTAGGAAAACTCCAAGATGTATTGGATACCATCTCCCAGGGGGCCCGGCAGGACTGACCCCAGATGTCCCTCGTTAACGTGCCCCGTGGCGGCTCCCTCGTACTTGTACTCCAATCCTGTCTCAGTCTGTTTCTGGCAGAACCCAAAGACGTACGTTGCATTCCATCGACATGGACTTGACCGTGACCTGACCTGGAAAGAAAATGTGGCTTCTCCCTTAGCTGTTCCTACACTTCAAACACACCTGCTGCACCTGCCGCCCCAGCTCACAGACGGCCGGTCCCATCGGCCCAGAGTCAGCCGCAGACTCCTCTCCAGGCGGTACTCCAAGCAGGTCGTGCAGCGGGTCAGTGCTGGCCCCCAGACTGGAGCTTCTCTGGGCGATCTGTTCAAACATGACTTTGACAGACAATAGGGGAGGGAGGGAGCAGAGAAAAGCTTTTTCAGAGGACCGGAGGCTGGGGACTCGGGTGTCACTGGGAGAGAGAAGTGCCTGGGGGACAGTTCTGGTGGCCCGCGTCCAGCCTCCCTCCCCATGCTGGCGCAATCTCAGGGGCAGCATCTTGCCGCACAGGGGAGTTCTCGTCTTGAACCAATGGCATTTGAACCGAGAGCACGGGAGGAGCCGAGGCCCAGGGGTGCAGGGAGAGCCTCCCCGCTCTGCACCAGCGGCCGGCCAGGGGATCTGGAGCGTTGTGCAATGAGCGGAGGCAGGCTGCTGGGAGGAGAGGCCAGCTCCCAGGGCTGAGTGTGCCAGGGCGTGACTGAGCCGGCCCTGCAGCCCTCGGGCAGGGCGGTGTCGCCCAGAGATAAGCCAAGGCCTGGCAGTGAAGTGTTACTCAGGACAATGTTAAATCACTTCCTCGGAGCGGGTGTGAGGGGTGGCAGGTGGATGCTGGGTGCTTCCCAGGAGTGCTGAGGGCTCCCCATCCCCGCTCCGTGGCTCACGTGCCCTGCCATCAGGAGGAGCTCAGGCGCCGGCCTCCCCACCACGGCCCAGGGACAGGGCAGCATGAGCCGGTCAAGGCATGTGGGCAAGATCCGGAAACGCCTGGAAGATGTCAAGAGCCAGTGGGTCCGGCCGGCCAGGGCTGACTTCAGCGACAATGAGAGTGCCCGGCTGGCCACAGACGCCCTCCTGGATGGGGGTCCCGAGGCCTACTGGCAGGCACTTGGCCAGGAAGGTGAGGTAGACTTCTTGTCCTCGGTGGAGGCCCAGTACATCCAGGCCCAGGCCAAGCAGCCTCCTTGTGCCCCGGAGCCCCCAGGAGGGGCAGAGGCGGGTCCCAAGGGACTCGACTCCTGCTCCCTGCAGTCCGGTACCTACTTCCCCGTGGCCTCCGAGGGCAGCGAGCCGACCCTGTTGCACAGCTGGACCTCAGCCCAGAAGCCCTACCTGAAGGAAAAGTCCAGCGCCACCGTGTATTTCCAGACGGACAAGCACAACAACATCAGAGACCTCATTCGCCGCTGCATCACCCGGACCAGCCAGGTATCGGTGGTGGGGCCTGCGTCTCCGTGGCCATGGGGTGGGTTCCGGTAGAAGAGAAGAGGGGCGCCTCCTGCTTTAAGGGATGGAGTTCAGAAGACTGGGGTTTAGGATGGAGTCAGGGATGTTGTTCTCTGTCTCACCCTGGATCACTGACTTTCTGATCCCACCTGTCACAGTCTGGGTCCAGGCCACCACCACCCATCACTGGAAGTCCTGTGATAGATTCCCGCCTGCCCCTCCTCTTCCATCTTGACTCCCCCCAACCACCCACCCAGTCGCCGTGTGGCAGTAGAGCACTTTTTCTATACTTCAAATCTAACTTGGTCCCTTCCCTGCTTAGAGCCCTCCGTGGCTCCCAATTGCCCAGAGTGAGAAGAGCAAGCTCCTTATAGTTCACAACCCTCTCCAGCTCCTCTCCCAGCTCTTGCCACTCAAAACTGAGGGACACGCAGATTCTCCAGCCCAAGGTGCTCTGTCTCCAGGCCGTTGCATGTGCTGTTCCCTCTGCCTGGGACCCTCTCACCTTCCCTGCTTTTCACCCAGCTGATGCCTACTCCTTCCTCAGGACTCAGCACCCAAGTCCTTTTCTCAGGAAGGCTCTCCTGAACTCCCCCAGCTGGGCCAGGTGCCTCCCCTCTGTGCTTCCGAATGAAGGGGCCCGTCCACTGCAGCATACACGTGTCCCCTGTCCCCTAAGACTCTGCTTAGACCTGCCTGCCCACAAAGGACTGTGCAGCACCTGAACCCAGCTGGTGGTCAGGTAGGGGACAGAACAGGCAGAGAGAAGGCTTCTCTCTCCCCAGAGTATTTACATTTTAATACGTGACTTTAGAAGAAGAAAGAATATTTCATGACCAGAGGTTGGCTGGTAGAATTTCAGGCACGGTGACTGGCATTTGGTCAGGTCTCCCTATGCCCCAGAATCACAGGCCACACTGGCTACCTGCTGCAGCTGGGGAATGGACGGTAACTCATTCTACGGTGTGTAAAATAACTATTCCGAATAGAGCTTCAGATGCCCACTCCTCCCTCCTGAAGCTGCAGAGGGGCAAGAATAGGCTCAAAAAAGAACAAGCTGATGTTTAAGCTCATTTTCTGCTAGGATCCCCAGTCTCATGACTGAATCCCCTCTGAAGTTCAGTACTGTGTGAGATCTGAAGGCTGGGGGGGGGGGGGGGGGGGGAGGGGGGAGGGGGGGATGGGAAAAAGCCCGCATAAGGTGGAGAGGCTGTGGGTGGATGGGGGAGGGAGGGAGTGGAGTTCTGAAAAGTTAAGTAAGGTTACAGTGGGTGGAGCATCGGCTTTTCAAGTCGCAATGCTGCTTCAGAGCAGCATTTCATGTTTCAGTGACATGTCAGCATTAGAAATTGACAGATGGACCCAGGCAGGCAGCCAGGAGGTCTGGCACGGCCTGGGGCTGTCTGTGTGACCTAGGGCAAGTCCCTTGACCTCCCCAGGCTTCAGATTCCAGGCTGGACTAAGGACTCTTCCAGCTCCCAGGGCCTGTTCATAAGTGCGCTAGCTCTGGTCTCTCTGCGTGTGAAGTTCAGTGCCCTCCTGATGCGTGGGGACCAGTGGTATTAGGGAGATTGTCAACCACAGCTCCAGGGAGTGAGGCTCCCTGGAAAGAAGCCAGGTTAGGGCTTGTGAAGCAATCCCCTGGCTGAGTCCCTCTTCTTCCCCCTCCTCCCCACCCAGCAAGGCTTCCCTCCCCTGTGGCCCTGAGACTCCTGATGTCCTTTGTTTCACCAATACAGCACGTTATGCATTTAAGACAACACTTAACAATCTGAAGATGTCACCTGAAAGTAAGACTTTCCAGCTCCACTTAGCTGGTGGGAAGGGCTGGCTCTGTGGTGCTAAGTGGCAGCCACCTCTTTGGGTGAGTTCCCTTTGCCACAGTCCCCACCACACCCTCTTGTCCCAGGCCACGCTCATGGCCTTCCTGAGCTTCACCCATTTTGTTGCCCATCAACACACACACGCACACACACGCGCACACACACACACACACACACACACAGGCTCGGGGCTGTCCTGGGCCCACAGAGAGCCCAGGGGGCCTGGAACCCAGTCACAGGCTGTGCCCCCTGCCTCGCCACTCAGAACTGGAGGTGGTCGGGTTTGCATTCTCCTCCTGTGGTTTCAGCCTTCTGAAAGAACAGACAGAGCCCGCTCCGTGTTTTCCAGACCAGTTTGCACCAACTAGCGGGAACCATCCCTCTTTCCCTCCATGCTCACACTCCTTTATCCCATGAAGCCTAATTCACGGCCAGGCCCTGCAACCAGATGGCAGAGCAGAACAAGAGGCCTTCCTGCCTCTGCCTGCCCGCTAGAGGAGAAGACATTGGTGTGAGCAGCCCTCTGTGCCCGGGAGGGGCCGGGAGGGTGACTAAGGCAAGCTTCACGGAAGAGGTGGCCTCTGAGTTGAGTCTCAGAGGCTGAGTAAGGAGTCGTCAGGCAGAGAGGGAAGGGGAAAGGATTCCGGGCAAAGGTCGGGAGGGGGGACGGGTTGGGTGTCCCAGGGGTGGGAAGACACGCAGGCACAGAAATGACCGGCACGAATCGAGAAGTTTTTACTCACAGTTCCCTAGGAGCAGGACGCCACGCAGGACCACACAGGAAGCACCCGGGTCCGTCGGGAGGCAGACAGAGCCAGGGGAATGCATGGGCACAGGCCCTTACTGTGCTTCTGCAGGAAAGGGCGGGCAGGCAGTGTAGCTGGGGCCATCTCAGTGGGCTCTGGGCTGCAGGTGGTCCCTCGCTGTCCAGGACCCAGCCCTGGGGTCACGTAAGGCAGGGGGACTGTTGGCTTGGTGTGTGTTAGATAAAGGAGGGGGTTGGGTTGCTTGGTGTGGGTTTCAAAGGCTCCTAGGCAAGGTGTTTTTGCTAGTCTTCAGGAATCAATTAACCCTGGATGCAAAGCATCATAAAATATGGAAAAAGCATGATTTTAAAAAAAATGCTTATTTATTTTTGAGAGAGAGAGAGAACACGAACAGGGAAAGGGCAGAGAGAGAGGAGGACAGAGGATCTGATGCAAGCTCTGGGCTGACAGCAGAGAGCCCTATGTGGGGCTTGAACTCATGAACCCTGACATCAAGACCTTAGCCAAAGTTGGACAGTTAACCGGCTGAGCCACCCATGAGCTCACAAGAGCTGAAGTCAGACACTTAACCGACTGAGCCACCCTTGAGATCATGACCTAAGCCAAGGTCGGACACTTAACCAACTGAGCCACCCAGGCGCCCTGGAAAAACCGTGATTAATCATACATCCTCCAAGTGTGGTCAGGATCCCTGAGGGTTCCAAGATCCTGTCAGTGGGCCTGGGAGGCCATGCCCTCTCTAATCACTTATCTGTGTGAGGCCAGATTATCTTCATATGCTTCCACCCACACAACACAGCACAACAGATTGCTGTAGAAGCAGATACGAGAAGCCAGCTGTCTTCCATTAAGTCAGATACCACAGAGACTTGCAAAACTGTAAAGGAATGCCACTCCGCTCTCTGCGTGTGGCTGTTGTTGTTTTTGGAAAACAAAGGAGCATCAGCAGATAGAAGAGAAAGAGGAAAGAATAGAAACAGAAGCATTGAGTGGGGGGTGGGGTGGTAAGTGTTCCCAACAACTGTCCCCGACATGCCTGGGCCCCGCCAGGACCCAAATCCCATTTCCCGGTCTACACCCTGCCCTTCCCGAAGCATCAGGATTTTCAGCCCAGGAGGAGCTCACATCTGTCTGGCAGGTTGTGAGAGATTCTCAACCAGGATTTGAGGTCCCCGCAGGATGACCCTTGCGTATGGGTATTGCCCCAGCAGCCCAGCAGCCCCCTGGTGGGGTTCCTTGGTCTCACTGCGGCTCAGATACCCAGAGCTGGCCTGCCACACAGCACTTCCTCCCTTACAAGATGTCATCAAAGTGCTTCCTTCTTCTCAGCTAACCACACCCCGACGTGCTGGTCCAGCCGATTGGCCTACTTTATTTCTTTTTTATGTCCGTAGAGGTGTAGGCACTAATTTTAATCCTCTCCCATAATCTGGACTAAAACGTTTTTGCATGTTATTCTAACAGTATTCATACTTGCTCAGAATGCATATAAAAATCATAGTCATATTTAAACTATAAACTAGAATAAAAACCTATGCTTTTTGCACATGGTTTCATTTCTATTATCTGGGCTTAGGGTTGGATGCACCTTGAATGATAGCTGATGCTCTATTTTTGAGCAGTGTTTTATCAGTAAAGAAACTGAGGCCCAGAGAGGGTATGTGGCTTGTCCAAAGCAGTCACCTCATCTCCAGTAGGACGGGAGCTGTCAGGGGCGTCTGGCTGGTTCAATCCGTTAAGCATCTGACTCTTCGATTTTGGCTCAGGTTATGATCTCAAGGTCATGAGGTAGGGCAGCACAGAGCCTGCTTCGGATTCTCTCTCTTCTCTCTGCCCCTCTCCCCACTCTCTCTCTCTTTCAAAATAAATAAACGTACATGCATACATACATACATACATAAACGAAGCTGTCACTTGGGCCCTACTTCCTCTGAAGTCTCTAAGGGAGGGTCCTGCCTTCCTCTCCCAGCTTCTGGTGGCTGCAGGCATTCCTCAGCTTGTGGCCACTTCACTCCAGCGTCCGCCTCCATTTTCACCTGGACTCCTCCTCTTCTCTCTGTCTCTCTCCTGGGTGTCTTTTATAAGGACATGTGCCACTGGATTTAGGACCTACTAGATATCCTGGATGATCTAATCTTGAGAGTCTTAACTGCACCCGCGAAGACTTCTTCCAAGTGAGGTCACGTCCATAGGTTCTGGTGGTTAGGATGTGGACATATCTTTCTGGAGTTCCTCATTCATCCTGCTATGCCATGTAAGGTAGCACATCCACGCAGGGGACTGAAGAGGGTATTGGCCTTGAATCAATCCAGCTGGGAAACAATCCCAACAGGAGGCAAACGGGATAAACCTAGATGTTGTGACCCTGTATTTCCAAGCATCCCTTAAATCACTAGGTGGGGTTATTTGCAAAGCTGCTCCCTTCTCTGTTCAATCTGTCACCAACCTCATCTCTGGGAAACAAGGACTCACTGGAACACAATGGGAGGATTTACTGATCTCCTGGGGAGAGAGAACTGTCCCTTTTGTCAATATCTCCCTCAAGGAGGAGGCATTTATCTTTTGGCAGAGAGGGTCTCAGCTGTCCTTGGTACCATAAGTTTAAATATGTACAGACAATCCTATGATAACGGGGCCATCCCTGGCTCTAAAGGAGTGTGGCCTCCCTATTAGAGCATCTTTTCTGATTTCTAACCCGGGCAGTTCCTTCCCCTGTCCAGAGACCCACATCATCTGAGCAGGAAGTCAGCTCCAAGTGGGTACCAGACATCTCCTTCACCTGTTTCGGTGACCTTCTTCTTGTCCTTGCTACTTCCCAGATGTTGATGGCCAACAAATCTCTATATCTCTATATATACTATAGAGAGACACAGAGTATACTCTCTATATATCTAGAGTATACTATATATACACTATATATAGCATATATACTATATATAGCATATTATTATACATTAATATATAATAATATACTATATATATTATTAGAAAAATGGTGGAACGTTATTACAGGGAATGCTGAAAACTGCCCTAGTGCCCAGTCCAAAGTCGACTGCTAGTTTTGGCTTTGTGCTGGCTGATGTGCGTACGTACTACTGTCCCTCACTGGCAGTCCTACTGGACATACTATCATTTTGTTCTCTGTTTTCCTTTTTTAACTGAATTCATTATTTGCCAATACACGTGTTGAGCATGGATGACACAGCAAGTTTTACCTCCGCATTTCACCCTGTCTTACAGTTTTCATGTAACCATTATAATTATCATTTTTAATGGCTGCCTAATGACCCGCTTGTCAATATGCCATGATTTGGGTATTGGGACAGACTTTTGATAGGGTGACAGACATCTGATTCTGCTCCAGTCCCACTGTGGGGGACTCTCCCATCATTCAGCAATTCTCTGACACCAGCTGGGTGTCTTACAACCCAACACACACCAGTCCCGAGCCAAGATTGTCATCTGTGCTTCTGACCATTCTGACCAATCAGCTCAGACTGGACACTCCAACAGCCCCCTCCTTGGACTTGATCAGCAGGCTAGAGTGGCTCAAAACAAAGAAACTTTTCACTTTCTAGACTACCAGTTTATTATAATGGATAGAACTCAGGTACAGTCAGATGGAAAACAGGGCAAGGTATGGGGAAGGGCACAGAACTTCCATGCCTTCTCTGAGCACCCTGCTCTGCCCAAATCACCAACCCAGAAGCTCTCTAAACCCGTCCTTTTGGGGTGTTTAGTGGGCTTCATTACACAGGCATAATTGATTGCATCATCGGCATTGGGGGTTGATTCAACCTCCAGCCCCTCTCTCTTTCCCTGGGGGGAGGGTGGTGGGAGGGACAGAAAATTCCAACCCTCTAATCACTGAGTTGGTTCCCCTGGCAACCAGTTCCCATCCAAAAGCCACCTCATTAACATAACAAAGGATCTCTCTCTCCTTCAGCTCTCACCACTTAGGAAATTGCAAGTGTTTTAGAGCCTGGTGCCAGAAACAGGGTCAGAGACCATACATTTCTTTTTATACATCACATTACTGTGGAAAACAACCCCAAGCAAGTTTAAGAAGAGGAACATGTACTGACATCTACGGTGGGAAAGTGAAGGGTAGGACTGGCTTCATTTTCGGGCAGACTGTCCCCACGTGATGGCGAGCTGGCCGCTAGCCGCGGTAGCTCAGAATCTAGCTCTGAGTCGGTTAGCTGAGCCACCCCGGTAGCAAGAACGCCTCCTTTCCCCCAGAAGTCCTGAAGTCCTGAACCAGCTCTTCTTAGAATAACTTAGATCATGTGAGCGGCCCCGGTCCAATCACTGTGGCCAGCAGGGGATGTAGTGCTCTCACTGGTCTGGCCTTGGTGATGTGCCCTCCCTGTGCCCAATCCAGCGCAAGGCAACGGCCCCACCCAAACCACATTGCTTGTGGAGCAGAGGGGATTCCTTAAAGCGAAGGTTCGGTCCTGCTGGCTGGAGGAGGAATGGTTGCTTGGCCCAGCAGGCACACACTCGTGGCCCCCGCTTTGCTGGATGTCTCGAGCTCCCTCCTCCCCAGGATTCCGTTATGATAGAGGAGGCAGTAAACTGCTGGCTGAGCAGGACTCCCTTCTCCATCCCACTGGGGCAGCTCAGCCTAGTCTAGTCTATAATAGGGTCTCCACGGGGATTTTGTTTGAGGCGAGGATTGTGTGGCTTACCGCCATTTGAAGGCCAGTGGCCTTGGAGCGCCTTCGAAGGCGCTCCACATGACTGAGCAACTATGTCGTTAAATCTATCTCTCCGCCCAAAACATGCCTGGCCACCTCCTCTTATTCTTCTCGTCCCCTCCTTGCGGTCGGTCTCTACCTTTCTCCTTCCTCCTGTGCCTGCTGCGCCAACAGTGGACCAAGTGGCCACAGGGTGTGTGGTTGGACTGGAGAGATGGAATTAGCACAGAGGCCTCCACAACGGCTCTTTCCCTTGAATGCTGCCCTGGCAGAGCAACCCCCCCCCATCCCCGTTTCTTTTTCCTGCAGCCCCACAGAAGTGAGAAGGGCTCTCTTAGCCCCACTGGGATTTAGGAAGTTGGGCTGCAACCATTTAGCACGGGGCCCCTGACTCTTTGTTTCCACCTTTCCGCCCTGGCCCAGGTCTTGGCCATCCTGATGGATGTGTTCACGGATGTGGAGATCTTCTGTGACATTCTAGAGGCTGCAAACAAGCGCGGGGTGTTTGTCTGTGTGCTGCTGGACCAGGGAGGTGTAAAGCTCTTCCAAGAGATGTGTGACAAAGTCCAGATCTCTGACAGCCACCTCAAGGTAGGGGCTCCCAATGAGAATCCAAAAGGTATTTTGTATTGGGGTAGTATAGCTGGGGGTGCTTGGGTGGCTTGGTCGGTTAAGTGCCTGACTTTGGCTCAGGTCATGACCTCACAGCTGGTGAGTTCGACCACCGCAAGGGGCTCTGTGCTGACAGCTCAGAGCCTGGAATCGGCTTCAGATTCTGCCTCCGGCTCTCTCTCTGCCCCTTCCCCACCTCAAATATAAATAAACATTAAAATTTTTTTAAAAAAGGATAGTATAGCTTATGCCACGCTAACAGATCCCCTCATCTCAATGGCTTAACGTAATAAAGGTTTATTTCTTGCTCAAAGTCCAGTGTAGGACAGACCGCCCTCCCCATCTTGTAGCTACGCCATAAGGAATACATGGTCTCCAAGATGGCAGCGACAGGGAGAGAGAGAACAGGAGGACCCCGCAGCACTTGACCGCGAACGGACTCCATCACTCCCACATATAGCCCTTTGGCCTCACACAGACACACGGGGGCTGGGAACTGCAAGGAGCCCATGGATATCCCGTGGGCAGCAATCTCTGCAGATGCTTTTTCTCCCCTTGGCTGAGAGCCAGTGGCCACACGTCATAGGCCAGGGCGACAACATCCAGGCCTGCTTGGTGCATGTCTAGGACTCCCCAGCCCCACCAGAAAGCTGATCCTCTTGGACTGAACCCAACTCCCCACTTCCTTCTTCTGGCAATCAGAAAAGAAACCCAGAGATGAGAGTTCATTTAGTCACGTCACATTTAGGGCTTCATCTACTTCTACCTGGGCCAAGTGGCCATTCTTCTGTTCAAATCTGGTTAATCGCATGGACTGTGTCACACACCCAGTGATCCATCCAAAAACAAGGACTGCAGCCCAAATTCCAAATACCAGAGACTGAAATCTTCAGCCTTGCCTAGGGGAACACCTCGACCTTTGAACCTTTATGGTGTTGTTTTGTACAGGGCATTCTCTGTACGAATTTGTTGTGGTTATAAAACAATTAGCAAAACAGCTTACATTTGTATTTATTTTCTATTCCATATCTCTACCCCATGTTTTTCCTCCTCAAAATCCATTCCTTTCAAAAATAAATCTGTTGGAGAAGTGAAAAAAAAACAAAAAACAGAGAAGGACATTGCGGCCCATATTACGGCCAAATGTAAATTCAAGGTCAAATGTAAAACCACCCAGTTTTTATAAGCAGACCCAGCTGAACAGCACATGGGTAGTTCCTTTGGCGACTCTCCTCTAGCTCAGGCAAGGTCAGCCTCCGGGAGAGAGACCCTGCTCTCCTCACTTCCCCTCCTCACTACTTGGGATGCTGCTGAGTTCAGGCACCTCCTGGACCAGCAGGCCTCAGGGTCCTCTGATTACTGCGTCTGCTTGACGTTACCTGGATCACACCTCCTCGACATGAGGTCATCAAAACAGGCCTACAGAGTCAGCACAGGCCTTGCCTCCATGGCCCACATCAGCTACACGCAACAGTCCTCTGACCACCAAGGGATAGTGGGATGTGGTCCTCCCGTCAACATGTCATAGAGCTTATGGAGAGGCTGGGAGTCACTGTTGGAGGCATTAAGCATCCCCTTCCCAGAGCCCGCACAGCCACTAAAGACATTCATGGGACCCCACCAGTATCCTACCTTCCTTGGAGACCCCTGTGATTTGCCTGTCTTTTCATTACTCCAGCCTCCCAAGGGTTCTGGCTGATGGCCAGGGGAGCAGGTGTTCCTGGGGGAGAAAGGGACAAACAGAGCCACCCCTTCTGGCTGCACTTCCCTCTGACTAGCTTGGGGTCGGGGACTCATGTCACTTACAAGGCAAGGCTGGGCTTGCCAGGCCTCTGGAGTCCATGGGAGCCTAGACTAAGGGCTGTATGGGCATTAGGCCCTCATCTTTCTTCTATTTTCTGCTTTGTTTAAATTCTACCATCTCCCCTTTCCTTTTTTTTTGTCTTTCCCATTACTCACATAATATCAGGACAATGAAAAGAATTTAGAAAATTCAGCCAAGGGAAAAATAAAAATGGCCTATGATCCTACCAATTAAAGATAACCCCTCCTGTTGATGTCTTAGTGAGCATCCTTCCAGATGTTTTCCTAGAGAAACATGTATGTGTATACATAGTGAGTGACAGCTTGATTCTCCTTGTGACAACAGAACATTTCCATCCGGAGTGTGGAAGGAGAGGTATACTGTGCCAAATCAGGCCGGAAGTTTGCCGGCCAAATCCAGGAGAAGTTTATCATCTCGGACTGGAGATACGTGCTGTCTGGATCGTACAGGTGCGTGCCGGGTTTCACCTATCGAAGGCCTGGAGGAGGCCCAGGCTGAGCACGGTACAAGGCAGCCCCTGCCGCTCGGGCCCACACACCCCTACCAGTCCCGTGCCCGGCAGGGCTGGGACTTTATCACATACATGAGGCGGGAGGCAGTACCAGTCTGGACAGAAGAGGGAAATCTGGACCCTTTCTGGTGGAGCTTCAGGCTCCAGAGACACTTCCAATTTCCCTTCGGATTGCCATAGGACATAGAATCTTCTTTATCCCTCCTCAGCTCTCTCAGGCACGATTGTAAAACTATGCAATTTGCTTTGAGCTGTGTGTATGTGTGTGTGTCCTAGTTTATTTTCAGAAGTGTGTCCAAATTCCATGGGACCTAAGGCTGGTGCTAGGGACAGGAAGTGGCAGCAGCCCAGACTGGAAGTCAGACGACAGAGGTTCAATTCCCAGCTTTGTAGCTTCCTGGCTGGGTGACCTTGGGCAAGGCACCACACTGCTCTGTTCCTTCATTCATTGGACAGCTACGTAAAGCCCTCCTGGGTACATACCAGGCATGCTCCGGGCTGGGGTACCCTTCTGGAGCTCCCATTAACACCAAGGAGATAAACAACAGCCAGATCAGAGGCACCTGACTGGCTCAGTCAGTAGAGCATGTGCCTCTTGATCTCGGGGTTGTAAGTTCAAGCCCCATGTTAGGCATAGAAATTACTTAAAAAAAAAAAAAAAGCAGCACATAGAGAGTGATGGGAGCCTGGTAAGAGGTGGCTGGGGTGGGCTGAGGTTCCCCTTTGCTCTCCTCTGGGCCTCTCTCTCTCCACCTTTTCTGGGTCTTGTTTTCCTCAGCCGTGCAGCACCAGAGCTGAATGCAGTGTGGTCCGTCTGCAGGGGGACGTGGTTGTTTCATGGCTTCTATACCGGGAAGGGCTCTGATGAGAGACAGTCCTCAGGGACCACCTCCAGCGTCCGGGGGTCACTGAGCCCCAAGGGCATTTCTATCCACAGCTTCTCTCCGCGGCGTTGTGCAAAAGGAAGGCCACCTGCTTCTGATCCTTGGGCCCTGCATCCAGCACTCGGTTGTTCCCTAAGAGGCTGAGGTGGGGCTGAGCTACCCTCCCCAAGTGGCCAAAACCAGCTTCGCAGCTTTTGTCCATCAAGGCATAAAGCTCTAGCTGGGACCCAGTTTGGCCTCACACCCCACATCAGGACTTGAGGCTTCTGACCTTGGCCTCTGACCTTGACCAAGCTGCCACTAGACCTGTTTTGCCACCTGGATGGGAAGGGTCAGATCTCTATCTGGGCAGCTGCCCCAGACCCAAGGAGCCAAGCCTGGAAGCAGGGGCCCACCATAGCTGAGGAGTTTTCTCTCTCTCTCTCTCTCCCTCCCTCTTTTTTTTTTTTTTACAGGGAAATTCACATAACATAAAATTAGCCACTTTAAATGTGTAATTCAGTGGCATTTAGTACATTCACTGTGTGTGCAACCATTACCATTGTCTAGTTCCAAAATATTGTTATCACCTCCAGAAAAAACCCATACCCACTATATGGGGAGGAAAAACTTCTTTTTCCTATTACCCTTCTAGGTTTTTTTGCCTGGGGCCTGTAAATTAAACAAGATAAGGTAATAAGAGAAAAGCATATGGATTGTTTATAAGTTTTATGTGGCATATGTAGCCTCCATAAAGAAATGATCCTAAGACATGGTTGAGCCTGAGCATTTTTTATATGAGATTTGATGAAGAGTAGAAAGTCCTGGAAAGTCGTGGAAATTGTGGTAGAACAAAAGGGTATAAGCTCCAGGTGGTTACTGGGGAAATGTAGCAAAAGGCCTCTTCATTCGATTCTTCTGCTGACTTCAGGGACAGAGAAAGAAATTCTGAAAGAGAAAATGAAGAGGAGGAAAAGTCTCTCCTCTTATTCTAAATAGGGAGAGTTAAGCCTGTTTTCATTTGTATTTGCTCTTACAGGGCTCAGCACGCAGGGGCGGCCCTTGCCCTTGGTAGGGGCAGAAGGAAGCAGAGCCAACCTCGTTGAGCTTTGTGCCAGACCCTCGGCCAGGTGTGGTCAGACATTTCGTAAGGATTGACAAGCCTTTGAAGGAGGCATTATTCCTCCAGTTGACAGATGGGGGAGCTGAGGCACAGAGAGGGTGGGTGATTGGCCCAGGGTCACCAGTTTCCTTGGCTAGGATCTCTGGCTCTCCTAGAGAGAGCTTGTCCTCGCTGCTACTGGGCTTGTCCTCCGGATACGGGAGGTGTCAGGAGGAGGGTGGCAGTGGGCTTGAAGACATGCAAGGCCGTTCCTGAGAACTGAAGAATCTGGAGAGAGTGCAGGGCGGCAACTATAACTTGTTTTGCACTCAGCCTTCAAGGGGGACCTGTTTGCCAGGCTTTCCGAAAATCCTTTTCCTTGGGACTCTCAGAGTTGTCTCCAGTTAAAACACAGTTAAAGCAGTCTCTATTTCATTCTTTCAATCCAGCTATCCCTGGACTTCAGATATTTTGGCCCTGGTTGCACCCAGTTCAAACCGAAGAGCTCTGTCCGCATCTTCAGCCGAGGGGTGGGGGTGAGGTTGGGGGGCTTGTATGTATTTCAACATTTAAGCTCTTGTAGAAAGTCTTACCCCAGCACAGGCACTGTGCCAGGTCTGGGGACACAGAGCTCTTCTCTGTCATCAAAAAATATGGATAAATGGCTGTAGAGCGGTGTGATATGTGCTGTAAGATCAGCATGAGCTAAGAAGGTGCTCGGGGAGTCAACCAGGAGGAAGCTCCCACTTCCTAATGGCAGGTCCAGGGGTGGGGCCTTGGTGGGCACAGCATGAGAACCTAACTGGCCCTGATTCCATTCCTGCCCCGAGCCGCCCTTCCACCTCTGGGCTTTCTCCACCAGGAACAGAAAGATTTTTAAATTCAAACCAGATCAAATCACTTGCATCCTGAAAATCCTTCCAGACTTGTCACTGCTCCTAGAAATGAAAAAAAAAAAAAAAAAAAAAAAAATTCATTCTTACCATGGCCTCTGTCTCAGCAGGATTTTCCTTCCCCTCCACTGTGCTGTGGCCACACTGTTTTCCTCCAGGTCTTTCATGCTCTTTCACACCTCAGGGCCTTTGCACTTGCTGATTATTTACTCTGCTGGAGAGGTCATTCCTGCTGTCTTTATCCTGCTAATTCCTTATCTTATAGCTTCCAGATCATCCCCTAGAGAGCTTCTCTGTGGACTTGTTTAGCCAAGATGGAAACATGATGTCAGAACCCGGATTGGGTCTGTTTTCTTCTCAATTGCATTCCTGGCGTGAAGTACAGTTAATCAGGTGCCTGAGTTTCATATATGACCACAAATATCTGTTGAACGAATGAATGAATGAATGTCCACATTAGGTTCTGGTCATCCAGTGTAGCTAGAGGAACAAAGTTCTTCAAACTGTGTGCATCATCAATCCCTTAGCAGGATAGGAAGTCAATTTAGTGGAGGATGCCTGGAGTTTTTTTTTAATAGTGAAATAGGATAGAGTAAACATAATGAGAGCAGACCAAGGTAAGGGATGTTCTGGAAACTGTTGCAGGGGCATGTATGTGTTTGTATGTGTGAGTAGGTCATGACGTAAAATGTATTTCTCCAAGATTAGCTGAGATAAGTCTGAAGAACAGGCAGGGAGGACTTGCCCTGCCAGAGATCAAGACTTGTCATGGAGCCTGAGTGATGAAGACAATGTGACTTTGGAGGAGCAGACTGACAAGTGGAACAAAGCAGAAAGCCCAGAGAGAGACCTGCACATGATGGGGCATGTCAGGGCATGGGGAAAGGAAAAAAAATCTCCATACAGAAAATATATATACAAAACACATATACAAAAAAAAAAAAAAAATCACCCTCCAATAGATTAAAAGGCCTTAAATGTCAAAAACAAACTTTAAAACTCTTAGTAGAAAAGAATACATGAATATCATTTAGACCTTAGGATAAGGATTACGTGTCTTTTTTTTTAATATTATTAAATTTTTTTTTTTACTGTTTATCCATTTTAGAGAGAGAGAGAGAGAGACAAAGCACAAGCGGGGGAGGGATAGAGAGAGGGAGACACAGAATCTGAAGCAGGCTCCAGGCTCTGAGATGTCAGCACAGAGCCCAATGCAGGGCTCATACCCACGAACTGCGAGATTATGACCTGAGCCGAAGTCAGACGCTTACCCAACTGAGCCACCCAGGTGCCCCCAAAGATTAAGTATTTTAACACAGACACCCCTCTTTTGTGTTAAGCAGAACACAAAAGAGCCTTGCCTATAAAAGATTGCTAAATCGGACTATATTACAATCAAGAACTTTGGTTCATTGAAAGATATCTGGAGGAAAGTGAAAAGTCAGATTACCAAGTGAGAGCAGGTTTTCATGATGCCCTGAGAAGATTTGTGTCGAGAACCACAAAGAACTCCTAGGAATCACAAGAGCAAAGCAGGGCAAGGAAAAGTGGGCAAGAGGCATGAGTGGGCGTTTCGGCCAGGAGCAAACATGTGTGAAAACATGATGAGGTGTTCCGCATCATCAGTGACCAGGAAAGTGCAAATCAAGGCTAGAATGAGTTGCCATTTTATTCCTTGTCAACAAGCAAAAAAGATAAGACCGACAATACCAAATGCTGGATGTACAGGATCTTTTCTACATTGCTGATGGGACTGTAAATCTATACAGTGACTTTCAACAGAGTTAGGAGTTTTCTCCTAAAGCTGACTATTCACCTGGTTTATAATCCAGCAATTCCACTCCTAGGTGTATTTCCAAGAGAATGAGTCCATGGTACAGTAAAAGACATATGTAAGAATGTTCATTAGAGCACTGGTCACAGCAGAAATATAGCAGAAGCAATCCAAATGCCTGTCAATGGGAGAATGGAGAAATAAACCATCATGTAGCCACTAGTGGAATATTAGACAGCAATCAAAAATGAATGGAGTACTGAAACAGATAACATGGCTAAATCTTAGCAATATAATATTAAGTGAAAAAAATCCCCAAATATTACATATACTTTAAAAACAACTAAGATATTTTCTTTCCAGAACACATAAAACTTTTTTTGTTTTTTGTAATAGAGAAAGGAAAGTATAGGAGCTATGCCACAGGATTCAGGGTAATGATTCCTTCTTTTGGGGGGCCCTGGAAAATGGGTTGCTGGGAGGGACCCTTATGATTAGATGCTGGTTGTCGTCAAGATGCTGGCTTTTTATTTTAGGTGGTGGGTTCATTGGTGCCTATTACATTATTTAAAATAACCAAGTAAATAGCTACATAAGTTAAAATGGGCCAAGAATAGACCAGTCATGAGAGTTGCTCTTGAGCCAAAGATTGTGAAAGTCATTTCCATGTACGAAGTGCCAAAAAGCAATAGAAATGAAGTGTATGTCTTACCATGGGTGGTGATAGAAAAAGAGTAAAAACTAGAGCACAGGACGAATGGCCATGTGGGGTGTGCGGGAGGGGGACCCCAGCACAGTGCGCAGGCACGCGGGGGCTACAGCGACCCACAAGGGACCTGAGTGTGGGGTGCAGGGGCCGTGGGGGTCCGAAGAGTTGCTAAGGCACCTTTGCACTTGTTTTGTCGCGTAAAGCATGCAGCAGCTTGGCCTAATCTAGTCTGATTTCAAACTACACAGGGCGATTGATTTCTTAGCATAGCCAAGGGTCCCCTGTCCCCATATTTGCCGCCTTCCCTGTCACCTGGCTGGCCCTAGCCCAGCATCAGCTGCTCACTTCTCTGGGGTGTGTGGGAGGCTCCTCCCGGGTGGGAGGCGGGGTTTAAACAAAGCCTCCTTGTTCTTCCCAGGATTGCTGCAGCCCGCTTGGGCCCTGCCCTGCCTCACCGGGAAGGGACTCTGCAGGCTGGGCTAGGCTGGTGGGGGGGTGGCTGAGACCATTGGTGGGGGTCACTCCTGTCCCCCCCCCCCCCCAGCGACCATGTCTCCCTGTGACCATCCTGCAACCTTTGCTCTCCACACCTGGGTTCCCATTATTAGGGACCCAGAAATCTCTAACCTGACCCTTTTGGTGCGTCTTCTGTGCTGTCACCAGGCACAGAAGTGGGTGTGGATGTGGGGTAGGGAGAGATAATGAGGGGGCTTTTCCATCAGAGATAAAAAGGAATTTGGTTCAATCACGGGATCGTGAAAAGTAATCCATAAATGCCTTCAGAATTTTATTTTCATTTAAGACCAGTACACAGAGGGAGGGCCACGGTCCCTGCTGGAGGGTGTCCTCCCTGGGGGTCCGGGCGAAGTGTGCTCAAGTTGTGTCATTCTGGTTCTTGTGGGCCCGCCTTGTGTTCTCCCTTCCACCTCCCACCTCCTGAACAGCATGTGATCCTCCCTCCCCTCCCACCCCTTCGGGTCCAGGTGCTTGAGCTGGGCCCACACCCTTAAGGCTTTCAAGAGAACACAGCCCCTGCCTTCTAAGGAGCGGCCGCTTTCTTGCGGTGCCTTCCCCAGATGCCTATTCGTTCAGAAGAGGCAGGCGTTCCCACATTTCACAAGTGGCCTCAGCAGCTAGGGGACCGACTCATCGGCACAGAGCTGGGGACACTGAGACTCAGCTGTCAGCCCTTTTGTGCTTCCGCAGGGATGGCCAGCATCTGAGCACTGGGATTCAACCTGGTGTCTTTTCCGTTCACCTGCAAACGTTTGCTGGTTTCTGAGCTTCGGTCTTGCCATCAGTGAGGGGGCTCCCACGGCCACCCTGCACGGGTGCTGCCAGGATGAAATGGGGTCCTTCCCAGAGCCCTGCGGTCAGCCCACCTCCCCATTCCCACCCCTCACGCTCCTCTTCCCCTGCAGCTTCACCTGGCTCTGCGGCCACGTCCACCGGAACATCCTCTCCAAGTTCACGGGCCCGGCGGTGGAGCTGTTTGACGAGGAGTTCCGCCACCTCTACGCCTCCTCCAAGCCCGTGATGGGCCCAAAGTCTCCCAGGCTGGCGGCCCCCCTCCAGCCCAGAGCCGGCCACAGCCCCCCGCCCGGCCGCCTCAGTGGCAGTAGCTGCTCCGCCAGCGACCACACGTCCTCCAACCCCTTCAGCAGCCCCTCGACGGGCAGCAACCCCCAGAACCGGACTCTGTCGGCGTCGTCGGGGCCAGGCAGTCCCCTGGCTCCAAACCCACCTCCGCCCCCCAGGCCTCAGCCCCACCACGGCCCCTGGGGGGCCCCGAGCCCGCAGACCCACTTCTGCCCGAGGCCCCACGACAGCACGCTGGCTCCCTACAGCAACCTCAACGCCTACAGGCCCACTCGGCTGCAGCTCGAGCAGCTGGGCTTGGTGCCCAGGGCGGCCCACATCTGGAGGCCGTTTCTACAGGCCTCCCCTCATTTCTGAAGGGTCGCTTCCTCCAGCAGCACACCCTCCCCCCCACATGCCACCACCCAGGGCCGGGGCCGGGCATTCCTGGGCTGTCTGGCCCAAGGACCCCACCTCAGTACTAGCAGCTTTGAACGTGCATCCCTTTGAGCTGAAAGTGCTTAGACAACACTGTCCTCTGTGTTTGAATGTTCCCAGGCCTGAGACCATTCACTGGCCGACACCCACCAGACCCTGGGCTTCCCTCTCTAGTTTGGCCTGTGGAGCACATTCCAGAAAGTTCCGGGTTGGGGGGTGGGGTGGGGAGCTAGAGAACAAAATCATGAAAATAGAGTCCTTTTCCTCCAGAGAGCAGCCAGTCCTTTAATAATAATGTTTCCTGAATCTCTGAGATGTAAGAAGGGGCGGATGCAGCCCCAGTTTGACATATGGGTAAACTGAGGCACTAAAGGTACGCTGAGGGTGTGACCAAGGTACTCCTGTTTCCCAGCGCTCGGGAATGGCCCACTCTACAGAGATTCCACAGGTATGGGAACATCCTGAATGTCTCTGGGAAAGTATCCCTGGGCCCCATGAATTAGGCCCCAGAACGTGCCGCCGTAAGCAGTGTGGGGCCAGCTGAAACTGTAGCCACCAGGGATGGGGTGAGCCAAGGTGATGAGGGGATGAAGTTCTGCAGCTCAGCTTCTGGCATCAGGGAGCCTTGGGCTGGCCTAGAGTCCCCCCAGTCCGGGCCAGTCCCTGGGGCTTGAGTTGTCAGTGTCCAGCACGGCCTTGAGCAACCATGGAGGGCTCAGCATTGATCCTGCAGCCCCCTCACAGTCAGACCCAGGAGCCTCTGTCTGGCTCATTGACATCCTGAGAAAGGGTGCTGGGCCCTCACAAGCCCCATCGTTCATTCATTATCAGAGTCACAGCACGTCCTTTGTTCCTGAGGTGGTACCAGATCTCGAGGGCACAGCCTAGCTGGGGTACAAAGAATACATACAGCAAGCTGAGGGAGCACTGGGAGGGCCAGGCAGCCCACTTTGGGGACCTCAGGGAACACGTGGGAGGGAGGTGACAGGTAACGAGGCCCAATGAACAAGGGTGTTATAGCTGGGAGGAGGGATGGAACCCAGGCTATTCTAGCCCGACAGAAGCAGCCACACAGACCCGCAGGCAACTTCCTGTTTCCACGCCCTCCTGCCATCAGCTTATCTCAGCAAATGTCTTGCTGTTGCCTGTTTCTGGCTCAGAAGCTTTGCTTTTGTCGTGGAGGGCTGGGAGGACAGAGCCCTTCCTCCCGCTGGCTCCTGAACCCCGACAGCTCATGGCGCCCCAAGTGACGCTCTACAGAGAGAACCCCCCTTCAGCCCATCCCTGTTTGTCCAGTACTCCTGGCAAAGGCACCTTTGCTTCTGTTTTCTTTTAAATAGCATTCCTGTCCTCATTTTACTTTTTTCCTCCTTAGTTCCCTGGAAGTCCAACCCAAAACCCCTTTGGTTCCTTAAGTTTCTTTAAACCCCAGTCCTGATGTGCTGTCTTCCTGCTGACCGCGGTGACGAGGCTAGAATAATCAGGGGCTGCAGAAGGTTCTAAAGTGAGTTCCACAGTCTGCTGAGGAAGTTTCAGGACGGTAAAGACTTCTGGGGGCCAACAGCCCCAAAGGACCGCTCCTGCCTCTGTCTGTGTCTGGCTTGGCCTGAGTGGACAGGAGCAAGCCCTCTTGCCCCCCGTCACTGTCCACCGGCCTGTCATCTTAGGGGTTCACAAATACTGTTCCTCCTCCTCTGGACACCTTTGCCACGTGTGACCCCTGCCTGCTGGGAAATTAGCCGTGGCTGGTGCAATACGAGAAATGTTGAGGATCACTTCCCGGCAGAAGTTTTAAGAGCCTGGGTGCAGCTGGCTATGCACGAGCACGCCTCAGATGGAGCCCCCTCCGCCAGCCCAGATTCCTGAGACCGTGGTGAGCAGGACCTCCCACTTCTACCCGACCCGCAGTGGATAAGCAGCGTGAGCCAGAAATAAACCTTTGTGTGTAAGCCACTGAGATTGGGGGTTATTTCTTCCTGCGCCATGATCCAGCCTAGCCTGACACAAGGTTGGGACCCACTCACGTGAGGCCGGGCCTTTCCTTTATGGGACTGGATTTCCAAGGGCCCCCAGCCCTGAGCTCTCATTCCGAGACACTATTTCCACCAGAGACTGGGAGGGTTTTACACCCATGGCAAGGGGATGGCCGAAGATCAAAATAAACCCTTATTGGAGTTTCCAATGCTCCCGAACTCACTTTGCCCCATCTTTAATTCTGCTCTGGACTAGAATCACACCTGCACCTGCCTTGCAGGCCTGCTTGCTGTGGGCCGTCCCAAACATGGCGTCTCTACTGCAGCGTGAAACTCAACACCAGCAATGGAGCACCCCCCGTGGATGTGCCGGGCACCATTCTGGTGCCAGGCAGAGACTCAGACTCACATCTGTCCTGGAGAACTCCCAAGTCAGCTGAGAGGTGACACCTACATGAACCACCACCATGAAGAACATGAGAGAATGAGAGAAATAGTTCAATAGTGTTCATCCAGGGGGCATGGCAGAGATGGGAGGGGTCTACTTATGGCCACATGCACACCCCATACCAGGGATTAGGGATCACATTATCCACCTGTACCATTATCAGCCGGGACCGGAAGTGTTGGTTCCCCAAGGCTCCCCTAGGAATTATCTGTACTATTCATTTGGTCCTCACCAGATACTGATCCCCCATCTGCACTGTAAGAGCCCAGAGGCCAAGGGTATCTTTGCAGGCCCAAGGGACCCTAACCTGAGTGCCTCGGCTGGTCCCAGTGCACTATGAGTGCCGACCGGCTGGTCAAAGAGCTCTCTCTGCTCCTGCAGGGGACACGAACACTCAGACACTGCAGGACGACTTGTACTCTTCCCGTTCCTGCTCTCACCTTGACCTGGGCTCCCTGCCTCCTCCCTGCTTGCCCTGCTGGCCCGTCACAGAGATGCCAGAGCCGCATCTCCAAATGCTTCATTTTCTGGACTTGGTCCAAGAAGTGTTGGGACACAGAGAAACTGTCATTCACTTTCTCAGCTTCTTCCTGAAGAGCGTATGTGTGTCAGAAAAACTGTTACCAGGGTATATAAATATAGCAGACACACATGTACGAGCATAAACACAAACTCCTTTTTCTCGTTGTTCCCTGTGTTTTGACCGAGCCAGACATGTGGCTTCCGGAGGTGCTCCGTCCTTCTTCCCTCGGCAGGGTGTGGCGAGTGAGGGTGTCCCCACGGTGCTGTGTCATGCTGACCGGCCAGCCTGAAGAGAACGAAAAGGCTGACCCTTCCCTGAGTCAGACAGTATTCCTCCTGCCTCGCTGCCTTTGAACTGGGCCATAGGTTTTTCCTGCCATCAGACTCCCAACTGAAACAGCGGTTTTCCCTGGGTCTTCAGCCTGTTGGCCTTTGGGCTGGAACCACACCATGGGCTCTCCGGGTCTCTAGCTTGCCAGCTCGCCCTGCGGATCTTTTCAGCTTCTATAATCACCAAGCCAACCCATGTACTAAATCTCTCTCTGTTATACAGATGATTAGAGCTGTAGATAGAGATACAGGTGTAGATATACACATCCTACTGGTCCTGTTGCTCTAGAGAATCCTGACCGATACAGATTTCGGTGCCAGGAGGTTAAAGGCCTTATCTCCAGGGGCGCCTGAGTGGCTCAGTGGGTTAGACGTCTGACTTCGGCTCAGGTCATCATCTCACAGTTCGTGGCTTCGAGCCCCGTGTCGGACCCTGTGATGACAGCCCAGAGCCTGGAGCCTGCTTCCGATTCTGTGTCTCCCTCTCACTCTCTCTGCCCTTCTCCTGCTTACTCTCTGTCTCTCTCTCTCTCTCTCTTTCAAAAATAAATAAACATTAAAAAAAAAAAACTTTCTTAAAGGCCTTATCCCCAAATACAGTCCCATTCTGGGTTAGGGTTTCAACAGGCAACTTCTCAGTGGGGGGACATAGTCAAGCCCTGACAGGCAGGCCTCCCCTGTGGGCCCACGTGGCCGAAGGGGCCCAGTCTGTACATCTGGGCTGCTCCTTCGACCCCCGCTGCTCGCTCTCCCTCTGTCCCCACGACACTCGTCGCCTGCTTTGCTGTGGAACACCCAACAGCTGAGTCAGTTCAGCCAGGTGTCTGGAAATGGCTGTTCTCCCTTCAAACTGTGTTTCTTGGCCAGCAGGGTCAGAGGCTTGCTTCTGGCGGCTGCTCTTCGAGAACGGCACTTCCTGACTTTTCTTCCAAACATCCACACGTGTTTGCTCCTCGCAGAGGCCTCGGCAGGCAGCGCAGCCTGCTGTTGAGGGGCAAGCCCGGCACTGCTGTTCTGGGAACCCTCCCCTCAGGCACAGCGTGAAGAAACGTCCAGTTCACGTCTCCTTGAGGAATTACTCTATCCCAGGCCCTGCGAGGCCAGTCTTGGCTTCCATGCCAAAAGGGCCTGGACTCGTGTATCTAATCACACGTTCGCCTCCCGCCCCAACCCGTGTGCCAAGAGCTGGGTGGTCAATACAGATGGAAGCAGATGTGCTCCCAGTTTACATCACAGCGTCAAGAGCCTCCCTGCCTCCGGGGTTTGCACCTTGCTAATGGGCGGTTTGTTGGGTCTGAGAGTGACAGGGGGCAGGGAAGGCCCGTGTGAGGGGAGACAGGAGCGGAGACTGGAACACGAGAAGCAGTCAGCCATGCAAGAGGCAGGAAGAGTGTGCAGGACAGCAGGCAAAGGCTGGCTGGAGTCTGCCTTATTCTAAGTGTAACGGGAAGCCCTGACGAGTAACAGACTACGATAATGTAAATTCCGTAAGGTGCTCGGACGCCTTGGGTATCTTGAGCCCACCTCCACCCTCCATGTTAGTGCGAATATCTGGGGCTTTCCTAGACCCAGAAAACACATACTGCCTGAAGCTCAAAGCCTTTTTTTTTTTTTTTTCACGTTTATTTATTTTTGAGAGAGAGCAAGAGTGGGGAAGAGGCAGAGGTGGGGCGGGGGGACAGAGGATCCCAAGCAGGCTCTGCAAGTGCTGAGTCTATCGCGGGCTTCGAACTTACAAAACATGAGACCATGATCTGAGTTGAAATCAAGAGTTGGAGGCTTAAAAAAACCGACTGAGCCACCCAGGCATCCCTACAGTCAACCTTCTTACCCCAGCATGGACAATCCTCCATAATTTGATGCTGGGTTACCTGCCCTGTCTCATCACCCACATCCCTTCATGCCCACTAACCTGGACAACCAGTCTTCATGTCCTCCACGTGGTGGCTCCTTTCATCCCCCTGCTGAGAAACCCAACATGCCTGCCTTTCATTCTCCACAGAGCCTGCTACAAACTCTCCCCTTCCCAAGGTCCAACTCAGATGTTACCGCCTTCATGAAACTTTTCACTTATTTTTTAAGTTAATTTTTAAAAATATTTTTAAAGTTTATTTATTTATTTTGAGAGAGAGAGAGAAAGAGAATCCCAAGCAGGCTTTGCACCGTCAGCACAGAACCCGATGCGGGGCTCGAACTCACAAACTGTGAGATCATGACTTAATCTGAAACCAAGAGTTGGACGCTTAACCGACTGAGCCACCCAGGCGCCCCCTTCATGAAACTTATTTGAGAGCCCAGCCTTCCTCTGCACTTCTGCCATGTCCAGACCACCCTCCTACCCCTTATTTACTACTGATGTGGATGTCCTATCACCTCTGCTGGAGAATGGAAGATCCTGAAATCAGGTGCTGCGCCTTTGAGATCTACAATAATCTCTATCAAGCTTTCACAAAACAAATTCCTGTGTAAAAGAAAGTCTTCTGAGAAACAAAATCTTACAGTACAACCCAGACTGAAAGGGCCCAAGTAAAAAAAAAAAAAAGTAAAAAAAAAAAAAAAAAAAAAAAGAAAGGGCCCAAGTGGCCTCTGTTAGGATTCTTTGGTTACAATAACAGAAGCTAAAACTAGCTTAAGCAGCCAACTTAGGACCACAAACATCATCGCTTAAAACAACACAAATTTATTACCTTATGGTTCTCTAGTTAGAATTCCAACACAGGTCTCACTGGGCTAAAGTCAAGGTGTCAGCAGGGTGTGTTCCTTCCTGGACACCCTAGGAGAGAATCTGTTTTCTTGTCTTTTCTAGTTTCCATATGCCACCCACATTCCTTGGCTCATGGCTCTGTTCTCCATCTTCAAAGCCAGTAGTATAGCATCTTTCTGACCCTCACCCACTTCTTCTGCCTCCAGATGATAGCTAATTTTATGTGTCAACTTGACTGGACTAGGGGATGCCCAGATGGCCGGTAGAACATTATTCCGGGTGTGTCTTGAGAGTTTCTGGTAGAGATTAGCATTTGAATTGACAAACTGGGTAAAGAAGATCACCCTCCCCAATGCAGATGGGCATCATCTATCCTCATGAAAGCCCAAATGGAACAAAAAGGCAGAGGAAGGGCAAATTTGCTCTCTCTGCTTGAGCTAGGACATTCATCTTGTGCCCTTGGAGATTGGCACTCCTGATTCTCTGGCTTTGGACTCAGATCAGGACATACACCATTGGCCCCCTGATTTTCAGGCCATTAGACTTCTCAGCCTCCATAACCATATGAACCAACCCCCATAATAAATCTCTACGTGTGTATATATACATATACATACATACACAAATATACATATACATACGTACACAATACCCACATACATCTACATATCTGCATACTATCTATCTATCTATCTACCTATCTATCTATCTACCTATCTCCTGTTAGTTCTGCTTCTCTGGAGAGCCCTAATATACTCCGTCTTCCATTTGGAAACACTCCAGTGATTACACTGGGTCCACCTGGATAATCCAGGATATTCTCCCTATTTTAAAGTCAGCTGATTAGCAACCTTAATTCCCCTTTGCCACGTAACCTAACGTATTCAGTTTCCGGGATTTAAGGCGTGTATATCTTTGGGGAGCCATTATTCTGCCTACCACACTCCAGGTGTTTCATGGAGACCTCGGCCAAGAATGTGGCTAGGGCTAGAGAACAGGAAGGATTTGCAATGAGGAAATAGTTGGGCATCTCCTTCATTTTCCTCCTTCTCTCTGTAGACTTGCTCTCTGCTCCTCAGTCCACTTGGAAGAACAAAACCAGCCCCAGGTTTTGCCCTTACTGGTTTCAGACACAGGAGAAGAATCTTTCATTTCTAAATCTCTTGAGAGTCTGATTGGCCCAACTTCAATCAGGTAAACCCTCCTTCCTCTCTCCAATTAGTTAGGGTCATTGAGTATAAATATGGCTGCCCCCGGTGTGGGTGAGAGGGCACTTCCCAGAGACAGGGGGCGGGGTGGTTGGTAGCTCAAGGGCTGAGTAGACACAACACTGAAGCTTTAGGTGATGAAGCCACTCTGCCAAGGAGGGAGAAAAGGACAAGTGTGAGCCCCAAATAGACAAATGCCTGCCCTCTGTTTTTCCTGACCTCTTTACCAATGCCTGGTGGACACACTCAGATTAGATTGGAGCCAGGCCTGGTCTGCCCCTCATCAGGACTTGTTTCACAAGCTTTGGTGGTTTTATACAATCCTCCTTGGTTTGTGCTTGTTTGCATATTGTTTTTGTGATTAAGACCTTGGAAATCAGTGTATAAACTACGTTTACAGATGAAATTGCAGAAGTATTAGAAAACTGCAATTTAAAACAATCTGTTTTTGTAAATAGCGGCCTTGCGTTTGTTTCATAGATATTTCTACCCAAGATTTTCTAACATGAGGCACATCTTTGTTGAAATGCAGTACTGTGCTGGCAGGCAGGGGGCCTGTGGCACTGACAGTGGATCTCAGTGGGAATGGGCTACACGGGCTTCTGGCTCACCAGGCCTTTGGTGGCCTCTGCAAGGCCTGGGCCTCCAGCGAGGCAGCAATGGGCAGAAGTCACGGTGTCCAGTAAGCTGGGCTCTGCCATAAATGGGCAAACCAGAGACACAGTGCTAGAGCTTATGATCCAGCAAAGTTTCAGACAACAAAAATTCAATTATAATCCTATTAAACACTCTGCGGGGGAAAGCACGGGTACCATGACATTTAAAGGAACCTGAGCAAGTCTGGGATGGGGACCATCTGGCCAGAGAATGACCCAAGCTGAGATCTGTGGGAAGGGGAGGCTTATGGCAGGGTTACGAGATTGCAGGGAAGAATGTTCCAAGTGGAGATAACTGGATGAACATAGGGCTTGGGTGCAAAGATGCTTGAAGAGTCCAAGGACATGAGAAAAACCAGTGAGCCAGGGCGAAGTGGGCCAAGCCAGACCACACAGAGCCTCACACACGGGCTTTGTGAAGGAGTTGGGAAATCACTGGATGACTGAAAACAATCTTTATAAGATCCTTTGGCTCTGTATGAAGACTACAGAGGTGTTAAGAGTATGAAGGATAAAGGACTCTCACCAGCTCGAATACCAGGTATAAACCCCCCCTTGGGAGAAAATGTTGAAGACAGGCCTTTTGGGAATCACAGGAGACAAGAATCACCGTTGGGTCCCACCCCACCCACCTGGAGTGCAGTCACCTCTGTGGTTCACATTTGCTCACCTTCCGAGTGATTCATTCACTGACAAGAGGGTGGGGTGTCTAAATAGGCAGGCCTGAGATTTTTCTTTAGCACAATTGTTGCTCAGTTAACCCTACCCTTCACCATCTGTCCTGGAAATCATCAAGATGACTTGGGCGTGATGAAACTCTGAGGTGGCCGGTATTCCTGAGTGCCCTTTCCTGCCCTGTATTACAGCCAAGCATCATAGTGCGGGAAGCTGGCTTCTCACACACATCACCATGTTGCTGCCGGGAACGTGAGGTGAGGCAGGAGTGAGAATGTGGGCGGATTCACGAAGACCACTCAGGCAGTTCAGAACAGCACAGACAGTGGATCTGGGAGGACAGCCAGAGGGCTGAAAGCTAACAGCATGGACAAAGTTAGAAGGACACTAGGATGGAAACAGGAAGCCAAGCCAGGCAGGGAAGAGGGCAATAAAAAAAAGTTTATTTGAGGGAGGGGGAGGGGCACAGAAGGAGAGAGAATCCCAAGTAGGTTTCATGTTGTCAGCACAGATCCCATGAGCCATGAGATTAGGACCTGAGCCGAAATCAAGAGTCAGACGCTTAACTGACTGAACCACTCAGGCGCCCCGAAAAGGGCATCTCTAGGAGGCCCAGACTAACAGGAAGAAGGCGTTTAGCTCCATTGAGAGAAACAGGCAGGGTGCTCTGACGGCCTCAGCACTGTGCTGGATCTTTGGGGTGCAAACAAAGTAAGATGCTCGCCAGTTAATTCAGAAATTCAACCAATATTTAATGAAATGCCGGGTATTCTGCCCTGATAGCAATGTAAAAAAGACTGTCCTAAAGTCTATCGTGACAACAGAGCAGGAAGAATCAGTATGGGAGTGAAACAGTAAAGGAGCAGGAAAGAGGGAAACCTACAGCCACCTGGAGGTCAAGACTCCTGGGAAGCCGTAAGGAGGTGGAGACCTGAAAGGTGAACAGAATTAGCCCCATGATGGGGGGTGGGGAGGGGTACCAGACCAAACTGCCAGCGTGAAGGCCTAAAGGCGAAAGCTAAGGCACAGCTGGGGAGCAAGGAAGGAGGGACCTGGGAGCCAAAGACTATGATGAAGGGTTTGCCAAACCACGGTTCAGCTTGGGCTCTATCCGGAGGGCCGGTCACAGCTAGACCGCTAACTCCCTGAAAGCCAGGGTCTCCACGGCAACCGCACCATGACTGTCACATAACACATAACACAGTGATGGTTCGTGACTCCATGAATAGATGGAGGCCAATGGGGAGCTGTTGAGAGGTTTCCATACTTTTTACTGGTTCCTAAAAATCGAAATGTCTACTAATCATACCAATCTTTGGTTTCACATTAGAGAAAAATGACAACTTGCAGTTGCTAGTCAGGCTACTGTACCTACTAAAAGAGCAGCCAAAATAGGAACACAATGAGATGTTTGTCTGTTTTGGAGAGGGGCCTGGAAAGGGGAGAAGCAGCAGGTGGAAGGGAAATCCTGATGACTCCACCTCTTGACCCAGGGCTGGGATTCTTTTCCCTCTGCTGAGAATAAAAAGTTGTGCGGGACAACATTTGATGATGTTTTGGTTTCCTATTAAATTCCACTCCTCATAAGGGAGCTCTTGTATCTCAGATGATTCGAGTAAGATGTATCGGAGATGTTAGAGACTGTGACTGTAATTCGTGTGGCTGGAAGGACAGGACCATCGCCCTGCGAGACGGTGCTCTGTGGGCCTCGTGATTCTGCGCCGTCTCATGAGCAAGGCACCAAATGCCCTTCATTCCAGACCATCTTTTCAATGATGTCTGCATAGCAAACAGCCTTACAAAAGAGACGGTATCGTCCTCTGGAGCGGGAGGCAAGCATGCTGACTACTGCCTGTTAGAGAAGACCTGTGTTTCCTCAGCTCAGGGCTCTTCCCCTGTAATACAGCCCACCCCATGTGTACTCTTTTGTTTAGGCCCACACGCAAAATCGCAGATCTTGACACACCCTTCTTAGAAATGGTTTACTGCTACATCTCAACATTCTTGTTCTTTCCTGAATTTACCTAAACAATGTGGCCACTTTTACTGCTGATTATAACACAGTTCCTGTTTCTAAAAGACTATAATACCTAAAAGGCTCTTTTATACACTTCCAACAGATATCTTCTAAAGGGGTAGTAGGTCTAAGATAAGTGAATGGCAAAAATCTACAAAGAAAACAAACAAAAAATCAAGAAACTGAACACAGTAGAAATAATCTGAAGAGAAGCCGTTTTTATAAAACAAATAATTATTTCAAATCCATTATATTCAATGAATGGCAGTGCATTCTATCTGAAATAAACAAGAACAATTAAAACAGTACAGGATTTTTTTTTTTTTTTTAAAGGGACCACTAAACCAAGATTTGTATCTCTGTATGGAACTGATTTTCAAAGGGACAGAAGTGGTCTTTGATCTTTCTGAACCATTTGTCTTCAAATTCTTTCGAAGATGCAATCACCAAGGCAGTCAGGGCTGTAGGGCCAACACACTTCACCTCTGTGTGAACCTCATCTTTTATTTTTTCTGGGACGATATCTTCTCCCATAACCTGTAGCAGGAGGGAAAAAAAACCCAAAAACCTGTCCCAATAAAAGGGGCAGCACGCGCAGAATGGAAGACTATGCTATTCATCAAGGGTAAAGGATTTCATACCAAAAAAAGCAGAATACTTTAGCAGCCAGGGGACAATTCCAACAATTCCAACATATTGAAAAGCTGTTTGTTTAGAAGTAGCGATCCAAGGACCACATGTGTAAAATACCCTGTATTTCTCCTCTTGTCTTCCCAAGTGAACAAATCACTGAACTACTGATGTGGCAGCTATCAGCCTAGAGAGAGCGCCCGGTCAACCTTCTTAAATCAAAGAGCATCTTCTGTTGGCAAGACCGCATCTGCAAGCAAGTCCTTCTCCCTCACTGTAAAATAACCAGAAAACAGAGCTGGGGCAGAATACAGCTGCTGGGGGTGGGGTGAGGGCACAGACTCTTCCTCTTAGAAGTTGTCCAAAAAAGTCAAAGACTGTGAACAGTCGAGTAGCAAGCAGCTGGGCCTACCCTTTCCTGACCCAGAAAGACTCAACCCTCGGGAATTGCTGCACATGCCCTCTGAAGGCACAATACTGCTCCCTACTGGTCAGAGTCGGGCCCAGATCTGGTGTTCGCTTCTCCGGTAAGACAAGCAAAAGTTGTGGAAAGCCGGCACCTGAACCCACTAAGTGATCAGCCCATCTTCAGTAAGGACAGTGAACTAAAATTAAGTCCCAATACATTTCATACCACTGGCATGACAGGCTAGGGAGCCACCTGGCAGGGATGCTACAGAAGGAATTTAAGTCACTTGGGATTTGGACTAGATGATGACTAAGTTTCCTGTAAACCCTGAGATCCAGTGTGTTGATGAATACGCAAATTATAATGGATTAGAAGCACATTCAAAGAATCGTTTCCTCTGGCTTTAAATCTTCAAGGGCTACTTATTACTTGAGGCAAGAGCTAATGAGATGAACAGCTTAACCAGGCAACTGTCCACATTTATTAAAGCATTTTGTTTTTGTATTTTAACGTTTCTGACATCAAGAGGTATCTTATAACACAGGTGTGTCATGGTATAAGCGGCATCTTGCTTTTCTTTTGGTGACCCGTCAACGATGTGGCTTACAACTGGTGACTTCTTGGACTCAACGAAACGTAGAACTTTAAAATCTGGGATATAACACCAAACATCTTTTCTTTTTTTTTTAAATTAAAAAAAAAGATTTGAATAATAGTAATATCCAAATGTGCAATATTCCAAAAAAAGGGATTAGCAGGTACATCATTCACAGGTTCAAAATATCTGCAAAAATATTTGACCAGGGCGCCTGGGTGGCTCAGTCGGTTAAGCGTTTGACTTCAGCTCAGGTCACGATCTCGCGGGTCCGTGAGTTCGAGCCCCGCGTTGGGCTCTGAGCTGATGGCTCAGAGACTGGAGCCTGCTTCCGATTCTGTGTCTCCCTCTCTCTCTGCCCCTCCCCTGTTCATGCTCAGTCTCAAAAATAAATAAACTTTAAAAAAAAAATTTTTTTAAAAATTTGACCATATAAAAAAATTTAAACTTCTACATACCAGAAAAACATCATACACTTCAGAAAATACTGCAAAAGGGGCACCTGGGTGGCTCAGTCAGTTAAGCATCTGACTCTTGATTTCAGCTCAGGTTGTGATCTCATGATTCATGGGACCAAGCCCTGCTTTGGGGTTTGTGCAGAGCCTGCTTGGGATTCTCTCTCCCTCTCTGTCCCTCCCCTACTCATACGCTCTCTCTCAAAATAAATAAATAAACACTAAAAAAGAAAAGAAAATACTGCAACATATAAAATGTTAGTAACTCTAGGATAGAGAGCGAGCTCTTAAAAATTAGCAAGAAAAACAGAAACATAGAAGTAGAATAATGAAGAAAAAGCATGATTGGTATTTCACATAATAGAAATGGCCAAACATATGAAACATATGAAAAACTGTTTATCTTAATAGTAATCAAACAAGAGGGGCACCTGGTGGCTCAGTTGGTTAAACATCGACTTTGGCTCAGGTCATGATCTCACGGATCATGGGTTCAAGCCCCGCATAGGGCTCTGTGCTAACAGCTCAGAGCCTGGAGCCTGCTTCGGATTCTGTGTCTCCCTCTCCCTCTGCCCTTCCCCTGCTCATGCTCGGTCTCTCTCTCAAAAATAAATAAAACGTTAAAAACAAAAAAATAGTAATCAAACAAGTAATACTAAAACATGCCATTTTTACCAAATTGAAAATTTCAAGAAGTAAAAAATACTACAGAATTGTCTTTAGAGGTATAAAGGATCAACTATTGACAATTTCACATGGTGCAACCTAGTATCTAGGATTGGAGAAGGGAAATCAGTATTCTCATACAGGATACATAAAGTGAACCAACCTTTCTGAATCACAGTTTGGAAATGAGCTTCAAGTCTTTAAACTATACTTTAGCCTAGTGATTCTGTTTCTAGTAATCTATTCTAAAAGGGACAAATACATACAATGATTTATTTTGCAAAGACTTATTAAAATAGGTACTTGATATTTGTTAAAAATGTTCAATATAGAGGACTTAAATAAATAAATGATAGCTCATCAAAAGCTATAGTTAGACTACTATCCGGCCATCAAAAAGTACATACTCAAACAGTATTTACAGACACGGGGTCATGATTATGTCACAATGTTAGGTAAAAATAACAGAATATAAAGTGAAAAGTACAGTTTGGCAGTTCCTCAAAAAGTTAAACACAGAATCACCACATGACTTAGCAAATTCCACTCCTAGGTATATACCCCAAAGATTTTAAGTCAGGAACTCAAACAGATAGTTGTATGCCAATGTTCATGGCAGTATTATTCACAAGAGCCAAAAGGTGGAAATGATGCAAATGCCCATCAACAGCTGAACGGATAAACAAAACGTGGCACATATGTGCACACAATGGAGTATGATTCAGCCACAAAAAGGAATGAAGTTCTGACACCTGCTATGAATGGATGAACCTGGAAAACATTATGTTAAGTGAAAGAAGCCAGATATAAAAGGGCAAATATTATATGATTCCACTATTTGAAACATCTAGAACAGGCAAATCATAGACACAGAAAGTAGATTAGAGGTCACCAGCTGTCGAAGGGAGGGGGGAT
Organism: Panthera pardus; assembly: GCF_024362965.1. NCBI lineage: Eukaryota > Metazoa > Chordata > Mammalia > Carnivora > Felidae > Panthera > Panthera pardus. Next base: position 65,799,049 of record NW_026527002.1, read on the forward strand.
GGGAATTATTGCTTAATGGTTACAAAGTTTCTCTTTGGAATGACGAAAAAGTTTTGGAAATAGTGGTGATGGTTGCACAACACTGTGCGTGTAAGTACTGAATCGTATACTAAACAATGATTAAGATGGCAAGTTTTAGGTCACGTATACTTTTTTTATCTTAAAAAAGCAGAGAAGGGGAGCTACTACAAAACGAAAGATACATAAGAGACAGAAGACCAAATGCAGTCTGTGGACCTTATATGGATCCTAATTCAAATAAAACAACCTAAAAAGGAGAAAAAAATAAGAAATGAAAGGACATTTAAGGGCACAGGATCGTACTCATGTCACAAAGTAAAAGAGCACATAGTGAAATGTACATTACAATCCCAGTGAGAGCCCAGACACTTGTCTTTTGTAAAAAGCTCCACAGATACTTCACATACGTTGTGCAGATGGAGAACGACCATTCCACTCAGTCCACAGGTACATCAAGCACCGCAAAGAATATGAAGATGTTTAAGACATCTTGTAAAGATGCCTTATATCTTGCCTTATAAGGAAATCTAAAACCTAGTTCAAAAGATAAGATATATTCTTGTTTGGTTTTTTTCGGGGGGAGGGGGGCAAAGAGCTATCTATTCAAGGATTCACTCTACCCGAGCTCAGAGGAAGGAGCCATTGCCACAGACAGGGACGTTCAGGGAAAGCTTCCTAGAGGACGCGGGACTTCGGTGGGGTCTTTGAGGACGGGAATATAGTAAGTTGGTGGAGATGAGAAAACCCATGACAGGTCTGTTAGATGTGCAGATCAGTCTAAAGGATGTACGAGATTTGCGTAAGGAATTACTAGATCCTAGGTTTGGGGTTACTCTCTGGAAGGCGCCTAAATCAGACCTGACCTCTGAGGTGATGGTGGAGACAACTTCCGTTTTGGGGCATCTGGTAACGCGTTCAAAGCAATGCTGTGAGGTAAACCTGGTAGCAGCAACGTCTGAGACAGATCTGAGGGGAGAAAGCAAGGAAGCGAGGAGAGATGAACCAGGAGGTCACTGTGAGCCAGGCACCAGGTGACGGGGATGAGGGTGCTGGCGGTGCCAGAGAAACGAAAGGTGACCTGAAGGAAGGGTGGGCCGAGTGCCCCCTAGAGATGAGACTGGAGAAGACAAGGCCCACAGCTGGCGGGGTCCCAGGTCTGGGTAAGAGAAGAATGACAGACAGGGCTGATGAAAAGAATGAAGTGTGGAACGCAGAGCTGGTTCTCTCCAACTCCTCTCCGCTTGGTACTGACAGAAGACTGACTGGAAAGTGTTCTGACGAGCAGCTCCACTTTAGACACTTTGTCCTTGAAATGACAGGAGGATATCAGCACTTTCAGATTAATACTCAGTAGGTAACTAGTCTGAGTGTTTAAGATGAGACCAGGGACACAGAGTGGAGGGTAATCAACCAGGAGGTGACAGCTAAAACCGTGAGTGGGGTTAGGACTTCTGTGGGAGACAGGCAGAGAGGAGAGAGACCTAAGTGGAACCTCAGAGAATGTTGGTACTTAAGACACAAAGGAAACCAGAAGTCCCAAGAGGCAGAGGAATATCAAGAATTCAGGAGAAAACCAGACTGGTGTGGCCTCTGGAAGTAAAGAGAAGAGGGAACAAAAAGTGAGTGGTCAGTAGGTATAAACACCCCAGAAAGATGAAGGAAAACAAAGAGCAAGGAAAGGCTACAGTAAACTTAGGAGGGACAGGCTATCCGCACACATCTGTGGGCTCAAGGAGAAGGGCCCATGGAAGGGGAAAGGTTGAAAAAGGCTCAGAGAGAACAGATAGAGGGGCGTGGTCCCACCAGAGGGAAAACAGGGTCCAAGTGGGGGCTTAGCTTGGAGAAGGAGGGAGCCTGGCAATCTAGATATGCAGTAAGTGTTTCTTGAAAGAAAGACATTAGGATGGATATGGGTAGAAGTTCTTTCATGGGATGAGTACCTGAACTGTCCATTTCAATTTCCTACTAAAGGGAACTAGTGTGAATAACTTGAATACAAACACAGATAATCTCCAAACTCTATCTTAAGAAATTTCAACATCCTATTTTAAAAAAAGCTAATGAAGGTTAAAAAAAAAAAAAACAACAACACTGACATTTGAATTTCTCAACCATCGAGGTAGTAGGAAGGTGGAGCAGAAAGAAAATGGACTTGTAGCCGGATGGGCTTCAGTCTAGCTCTGCCACTTAAAACCTGGCCTTAGGCAGGTCCCAACCCGTCCCAACAGATGTCACTCCCAGCTCCACCTGTCCCATAGGCCGTTAAGAGTGTCGGGAGAACAAACGGAAGTAAAAAGGCGCAGAAATGCTGCCAAGAATGTCAATATTCATTCGTTTAAACAGCACTCAAAAAACAATTTGGGGGCATTTATGGTGTTCAGGCAGGCATGTACTAACAAGCACCAACAAGAAAATGAAACTGAGCCCTTGCTTCTAGCATGCTGCAGGAGAAAGATGACGAAGAGGCCGCTTTCCGGGATTAAGTGATCAAACGGCATGTAAAGCAGGGAGAAAGGGTCCTTTTAGATGAGATTTGGCTGTTTTTTTTAAAAACGGTACCAGAGCCAGGAAAAATACCTCTGATGACTCGGTTCACATAAAGCCCTAGGGGTTTATGCGAACACTCACCTCAGCTATCAACAGCAAAGTGTCTTCTTTGAAGCCGAACTCTTTCATTTTATCTGCAATTTCCTGCTGAGTCCTTAAATTCCTCTCCAAAGCAAACGAGGTTTGCTGAGACTCGGTGAGCTGAAGCAAAAGCCTGAAAAACAGAAGTCCCAACGTGTGGGCACAGGTAAGGGAAAGCAGTGAGGAAATGTTCCCAGAGAGCACAGGCATGCTGCCGGATGGGAGTCCTACCAGGCTTGGAATGCACTCGCCTTCATTTGAATCCCTAAAGCTTCTTACTTGAGCAAACTGCCTTGGAGAGTCATCTTTTCTAAAATTCGCAGACTAAAGCTTCTCAAAGAAATCTTTAGAAAGCGAAACCTCAAAGGGCTTCCGGTAGGAGTCAAGTGATTGAAAGCACAAACAATTTGGAGTGAAAAGGACAAGCTTCCCAATCAAAGGCTCCTCCCCACAAAGTGCTGGGATGTGTTCCTTTGAAGTCAGTGTTCTGTGACCCTTCAATCTCCCAGAACCCACAGCAACGTGACCTCAAGGACTAATTAGATTCTCCAGTGTACTTCAATTACCCAAAGCAGGGTCAAATCTCTGATGAGCCTCTGGTGACCACTTTGCAACTGTCTCACTGCTAACTTTCCCATCATGATCATAATCTGGTCTTCTCTTTCCTCCTCCCTCCTGTCCTCCCACGTGGCCCCTTCTCTTCATTGTTTTTTATTATTTATTTATTTAAATTTTTTTAGACAACATATCCCCTCTTCTTTAAAAATTTTTTTTTATGTTTATTTACTTATTTTGAGAGAAAGAGAGCACAAGCATGGGAGGAGCAGAAAGAGAGAGAGAGAGAAAGACAGAATCCCAAGCAGGTTCTACACTGTCAGCACAGAGCCTAAAGCAGAGCCTGATCTCACGAACTGAGAAATCATGGCCTGAGCCAAAATCAAGAGCCAGGCTCCACTGAGCCACCCAGGTGCCCCACTTCATTGTTTTTTTAAATTTTTTTTTTTTTTAACATTTATTTATTTTTGAGACAGAGAGAGACAGAGCATGAACGGGGGAGGGGCAGAGAGAGAGGGAGACACAGAATCCGAAGCAGGCTCCAGGCTCTGAGCTGTCAGCCCAGAGCCCGACGCGGGGCTCGAACTCACAGACCGTGAGATCGTGACCTGAGCTGAAGTCGGAAGCTCAACCGACTGAGCCACCCAGGCGCCCCATTCATTGTTTTTTAAAATATTGAATGTGTAGATTTTTCCAGTTCCCCTCAAGCCTGACTGGTCCCTACTGCTATTCCCAGAAGCATTCAGCTCTCCTGTTTGTTCATTTCAGGTCTTAAAGAATGGACCGCTCACTACTCTAAGCATTAGGAGAAACTGGTGAGCACAACAGACAGGTGCCCGTTCCATGGAACGGAAGACGAGAGATCACAAATAAATAAGACGATTTTAGGCAGTGAAGGAAGGCTTTTCTGAGTTACCACTCAAGCTAAGACCCAAATAATGAGCCAGCCACAAGAATATCTGGGGGAAGGAGCCCTGACACATGCATTAGCTTGATATGTTTGAAAACCTTGGAGATCACTGTGGCTAGACCAGAGAGAAGAAAACTAGTGAATGAGAAGAAAGGCAAGGGCAATTCCATAACATTTCGCAGCCCGTGGAAAGCACCACAGCATTTACGTAGGTGCAGCAGGAGGTCACTGGAGAGTGTGGTGAAGAGCATGCCTTGACCGACATTGCCCTGACTCACTCAAACCTGCTTACGGTACCAACTGGCCTCTGGAAGCATGGACATTTGTGACTCCTTTGATCTCTTATGTACTTGCTTTCTCCCTCTTGCTCCTGAAAGTACTCGAAAATACAACTTACGTTCACTCCTTCGTGTCATGTTTGTTTAGCCCTCTGCCATCTGCCTTGTCACCCGTCACTACTGAAGCTGCCTTCTCAAAGGCCACAAATGACCTCCTCAGTGTCAAATCTCCTCAGAGGCCTTCAGACCTGACTCCTCACCATCATCCGGTTGCTAAACTCCTTCATCTCTAGCTCCCTTCTTCTGAGCTCAACTCCTCCTGGTGAAAAGCTCCAGTTGGGTGTCCTACTGGCACCTGAATCTCAGCACATTAAACCAAAATCTTAATTCCACCCTCAGTCTGCTCTGCTCTTCCTCCTGTGTGTTGTGTCTCAGCAGAAGGTGCCACCACCTACCCATCTACCCAAGGTAGAGTCTTGACTCGTCTTGGACTCCTCCACTCCCCTCTTCCCTCCGTCTTTCCCACAGCCTCAGCTGGTCCCCAAGTCCTGTCTATTCCTTCCTGCAGTGATGCTCATTTCCTCTTCTTACCACTGCACTGTCCCAGGTCAGGTCCTCACTGCCACCCACTGATGACGCCACAGTTCCTTCACGGCATCCCAGGATCCCAACTCCTTCTTCTAATACATCCTCCAGCCACCAGATTCGCTCTTGAAATCACAGCTCTTGTCACACCACTTGGGACATTTAAAACTTTCAAATACTACTCAGGCCTTCAGCTTAAGAACCAAATCCTTTAAGATGACATTTAACATCTTATGCCAGTAGAAGTACAACCTTTACCAAATGCTCACCAACACGGTGTGCACTATACCAAGTCCTTCACTCACTCTCACAACCCCACGAAGAAGGCATTTCCCCATTTCTCCACGAAGGTGAAGATGAAGAAACCGGAGGTCCGAGAGTTTAATTTGTGCGAGGTCAGACAGCTGACAAGTAGAGGAGTCCAGATTCGTTCACTCAGTAACAATTTATTAGGTCCTTACAATGAGCTCTGCCCCCAAAACAACAACAACAACAACAACAACAACAACAACAACTCCTCCTCCTCCTCCTCCTCCTCCTCCTCCTCCTCCTCCTCCCCCTCCTCCTCCTCCTCCCCCTCCTCACTATGCCATCCCGGGCTCGCTGTCTCCAGCCTGCCTCTCTGGCTCCACCATCAATGCTCTGTCACCGCAGCAGACCACGTGACCACACTGCCATACAGTGCTTCCACCCCATGGACCCCCCTTTCTTTCTCTTTACCCAGCGTGCCTCTTCTCAGCTGGGGAACATTGCACGGAGTCGGCAAGATACCCTGGAAAGAACACAAGCTCTGGGGTCAGAGGCCTGGGTCAAGGTCACGGCAGCACTTCATAGCTATGCCACTCTGGGCAGAATTCTACGTTAGTCTCCTAGTCTCCAGGGTGGGAATCCAACACCCGCCCTGGGCAGTGGTGCGCACGGACGCGAAACAGCGTACGCGAACCACGTGGTACCCATTTCTCTGTACAGCTGACCGAGGTCCCCAGAAACATTCAGCAGAGGCGTCACTGCCCCTGCAAAGGCTTCCTTCCTCCTGCTACACCGAACCGCTCCCGTCGCCGGCCCGCAAGGTTCTGCTCACACTACTGACACCCTGTTAGTGCCTGTGCCACCTGTCACTGACGATACAGTGTTTCCCTCAGCACAGCACACAGCGAGTGGTGGAAAGAAAGGGCCTCTTTCTTTAACAATCTTTATGATCCCAGCCTCAGGCAGGTGCCTGGCACACCACTGCCATTCAATGCACTTCTGAATTAAAAGTAACATAGTCGAGACTATAAATCTGCTGAATAAAGTTTAAAATCTGCCAAACAGATACACTTCTCAGTAAGCCTCACTGTTAATCGGTATTTCTTGAATTCTCCAGAGTTAAAAATAACAACAACAACCACACCACTCTGTTTTTTGGCACCGTTTGAGACTTCCGCAAATCTGTTTCTCTCATAAATTACAGAATTGGTAAAGTGTATGCTCCCCTTTCCCTTAAACTCTTACTACTATGGATTTAAAGTGTTCAGAGTACCTAAACCATGGGAATTCTCTGCAGAATGAGTTAAATACTGTTTATTCATATTATTAATAGTGATTCAAACACAAGAGCAGATTTTTTTGTCTGCAGATGTCTGTGGAACCTCCCGGTGAAAAATTCCTGGTTTAAAATACCTCTTCCCCTTTGTCAATGTTTTATACATTTAATTTTCTTTTCTTAATTTTACTGTTTTATAGCTTTAACATTTTATCTTGAGTAATGATATAAATCATATTCTCGAGCAAATACAGGCTTGTATCTAAATCTTACATACTAAAAGGACAAGTTCAAAAGATTCACCTAGACTATAGGAAAAAAATCTCAAAAATCTACCAAATGTCCCGCCTAGAACTTTCTGAAGCTTAAAATTAAAAAATAATACCTTTACTCTAGGCTCAGTACCATGTGGTGTTTAATCTATTCTTCATTTACCTGGTTCGTACAAAGGAGGCACACGCTTTCAACTGAGTCTCTAGCAACACTGCTTCTCTCTTTTCTGCCACACAGTTCTGAATATTTTTCAGAGCTTTCTCATTCTTCTGGTTATTACTGCTGCTTGCTTCCACAGAAAACACAGGGCTCTCAGGCAACGTTTCAGGAAAACACAAAACACAGTCTTTTCCTGAGTGTGTAAAGGAGGATTTGATGGTTTTGTCACTGGAGGTAAAACCGTCCTGTTTTTGAGATGACGCACACAATGTTGACAGAGCTGGCCCCAGACTCAGGTAAGCCTCCGCCAATTTGCCCCAGTTCCAAGGATCAAAAGGATGCAAAGAAATCAGTTTCTGTAGGCAGAGGATTGTTTTCTCCAAGTTCTGCAGACTTGAACAAATAGCAAATTGGAGGTAGAGCACAGTGGTTAAATGGTCTGTATTAGTTGCTTTATTTTCCTAGGGAGAAAAAAAAAGTTAAAAACTTTATTATTTTTTTAAGATTCTATTTTTAAGTAATCTCTACACCCCATGTGAGGCCCAAACCACAAGCTCCACTGACTGAGCCAGCCAGGTGCCCCCAAAGTTAAAAACTTGAAACAGCAGAATCTTTTCCATGTGAAAATGCAGATGCCTAAAAACCCAAGTTGCATATGTTGTAAATCAGAATTATCTTTCAGCAGCTACAGAAGGAGAGAGAACGAAGTTTGAAGTTGTAAACGTAGAGAAACATATACTACCTACCAATAACCATCAGAAATTCCCAAACATTCTTGTCATAACCATAACATAATTCCCGGGACAACGTCCTGACAAAATTCAGCATCAAAAACATAAATGTCAGTTTATCTTCAAGTTTTATTGTAATCTTTATTGTCTTCAGCCAGGTAGCTGAAAGACCCAAGCCAACTTTTTTGTACCCTGGGCTAATGGTTCCATTTTAATATTCCAGGCTTTCTAAAACTCCAAATGGTAATTTCCTTGAGGATTCGAATGGATTCCATTTCCAAATCTGACTTGGCTTAGACATCTTAAACAGGATAGCCCTGAAGCTCTCAGTGCTTCATGATGCGTCATAATTGAATCCAAATGCCGTCCCTGGTAACTATTACGAAGGTCAATTATTTTTGGCCAGAAGGGGTTGCCTGGTTTCCTTCTGATCAGAAAATCCTTTTCAAGTCTCTTTAACCAGAGTTACCACCTCTTGCCCAACTTGCCATATGGCAAAAGCCCTGTGGGTTAGGGAAAACAGGCTTCTTTTTCTAAGTTAAAGTCTATAAAGAGCAGATGGCAGACTAAAATTACCTTTCAGTTAACTTTAAGTCTAAAGAAAACCTGGTCCTACTATAGCCTCCGGATCAAGCTCCTGCAAAGAATTACACTGAGCAAGAAATACAAGTAAAACTACCCAGTATGCAGACTGAAGAAACAGGCCAGAGAGGGAAAGCTTCGGGAGGATTCCAAATATTTACACATTACGTGAGAATATAGAAAATAAAGCTCCATGCAACCTATTTAGTGATACTGCACCTTCTCGATGACAGAATACATCTGGTTTTATTACCATTGTTTAGTATTCTGTCCTTCCTAAACATTAGGTTCCATTTTTTTTTTTTTTTACTTTTTAAAACTCATCTATTTCAACCTTAGTCCTGACCACACATAAAATTCTTTCCTAAAGTTTTCCTTCAGAAACTTCTACAATTTTCTTTGCCTTTTTTACTGTAAGCTTTATTTTAATTCCAGTTGGTTAACATACAGTGTTGTATTAGTTTCAGGAGTACATCACCCTGTGCTCATCACAAGTGCATTCCTTAATCCCCTTCATCTATCTCACCCATCGCCCACCCCTCCCCTCTGATAACTATCAGATTGTTCTCTATAATTAAGAGTCTGGTTTTTGTTTTGACTCTTTTTTTCTCCCCCAAAGGTTTTAGTGTTCAATGCTGAATTCCTAACAGAGAACACAGCACCTCGGAACTAACAGATGTTTTAACTAAGTAATACGTCTTCATGTCTTCTATGTATAAGGTGAGCAAGAGACTTTGAGAGAAGCTACCTTTCTTCTACAAGTAGTCTAAGTGCTTTATGCTGTTTAATAATATTTCGTATTAAGAATGTATGGTGGGGTAGAGGCTGTTACATACAAACCATGGTTTTGATGGGAGAGTTTTTATAGCACAGGTAGTAAATAACTCTCTGGAAATTAAATTCCATTTAAATGACTGTATGGGGGTACCTGGGTGGCTCAGTCGGTTAAGTGTCCAACTTTTCATCTCAACTCAGGTCCTTTTTTTTTTTTTAATGTTTATTTATTTTTGAGAGAGAACACGAGAGAGCGAGAGCAGGGGAGGGGCAAAGAGAGAGGGAGACACAGAATCCGAAGCAGACTCCAGGCTCTGAGCTGTCAGAACAGAGCCCGATGTGGGGCTTGAACTCACAAACTATGAAACTGTGACCTGATCTGAAGTCAGACGCTTAACTGACTAAGCCACTCGGGTGCCCCGTCAGCTCAGGTCTTGATTTCAGGGTCCTGAGCCCCACACTGGGCTCCATACAAGCTGGATATAAAGTCTACTTTTGTTTTTTTTTTTTTTTAGAGAGAGAGAGATACACACAGTAAGAGAGAGGATCCCAAGCAAGCTCCACACTCAGCATGGAGCCCGACTCAGGGCTCGATCTCACAAACCGCAAGATCATGATCTCAGCCGAAATCAAGAGTTGGATGTTTAACTGACTGGGCCGCCCAGGCCCACCTGGGCGTGAAACCTGCTTTAAATTAATTAATTAATTAATTAAATAAAAATAAACGACTTTGTGTGATTTTTCCAGAATAATGCAACTCCGTCTGAAATGCAATAATGATGAAGACAGTTAATATTTATTGAGTCCTAACATGTACCAGGTACTATTCTAAGTGCTTTACTCATTTAATCCTCATGATGATCCTTTCAATTTTTTTTTTTTTTAACATTTAATTGTTTTTGAGAGACAGAGAGAGGCAGAGTATGAACAGGAGAGAGGCAGAGAGAGAAGGAGACACAGAATCCGAAGCGGGCTCCAGGCTCCGAGCTGTCAGCACAGAGCCTGACGCGGGGCCCGAGCTCACAAACCGTGAGATCATGACCTGAGCCAAAGTCGGATGCTCAACCGAATGGGCCACCCAGGCGCCCCACATGATGATCCTTTAAAATAGATTCCATTATTATCCCCATCTTATAGATGAGGCAACTGAGTCCCAACAGAAAAGTTAGAGAACCTGCCTGAAGTCACCCAGCTAGTAAGCAGCAGAGCTACAAGTCACATTAGAAGTCACAGAATAAAGGGCTCTTTCCCTCTCTCTTTCTATTTATCTAAAGCAGACTTCATGCCCAGCATGGAGCCCAATGCAAGGCTTGAGCTCACGACCCTGAGATCAAGACCTGAGCTGGATCAAGAGTTGGATGTTTAACTGACTAAGCCACCCAGGTGCCTCAAGGGTACTTTCCAAGAGCAGACGTGTGTTTACTTGGTGAACAGTATATGCACAAGGTATTTATATGCTCCATCTGTCAGCTTAGCATTGAACCTAGAGCCAGGCACGGGGTGGGACTGAAATACATGTTTGTAGAGTGCAGAAATTTATTTATTTATTTTTAATGTTTAGTCATTTTTGAAAAAGAGATAGCATGAGCAGGGGAGGGGCAGAGAGAATGGGAGACACAGAATTGGAAGCAGGCTCCAAGCTCTGCACTGTCAGCACAGAGCCTGACATGGGACTCGAACTCCAAGTTGTGAGGTCATGACCTGAGCCGAAGTTGGACACTTAACTGACTAAGCCACCCAGGTGCCCAAGAGTGCATAAATTTTAAAAAGAGTCATTTACCATCAGAAAGCAATGTCCTTACCACAGCTTATCACATGAGTGCATCAGCTATTCTAAAATGTTTAAATTATTTAAATAAGAAATAAGAAAATATAAATAAAATCCATTACAAATTCTGCTCAAAAATCATTAAGAAGAGAAGTGAATTAGAAGTTGTGAGCATGAAGGGCGCCTGGGTGGCTCAGTTGCTTAAGCGTCCAACTTCGGCTCAGGTCATGATCTCATGGTTCGTGAGTTCGAGCCCTGTGTCAGGCTCTGTGTTGACAGCTCAGAGCCCGGAGCGTGACTTCAGACTCTGTGTCTCCCTTTCTCTCTGCCCCTCCCCAGCTTGCGCTCTGACATTCTCTCTCTCTCTCTCATTCAAAAATAAATAAACATTAAAAAAAAAAAGTTGTGAGCATAAAATGTTCATATCCTGATGGGTACTCCAAGATTAGCTGTCTACTTTGTTCAATGCTGTATTCTGGCCTGTCCCCCTACAGAACAGGAAAGGACAACAGCCACCAAGACACAAACAGAAATAGACCAGAGTTAATAGCAAAAGAGAAGGGTCTATAAATAGGGAAGAAATTTAAAAAATAAAATATAAGGTACCAGGAAATGAGAAACTATATAAATCGGTAGGGTCCACTGAGATCATGTGAAGAGACCCAAAGGAAGGGTAAGGCCCCTGGCCTGCACTGCTGGTTCCTTCCCCAACAGGATGCCCAGAAGCCTGATGAATAGTTCCCAAAGTCCTGGCAGGGGAGCTGAAGGTCTTCTGCCTGGTCCTTTCCCCTGCCTGGTAACATCCCAAGCTCCGGAGACCTTGCATCTGCTGACTGGCAACAGATCTTTCTCTGAGCCACAGAAACAGACTAACTAAGCTGGAGGGAACCACAAAAATAACCCAGATGCTAAAGCCACCGCCACCGCCTTCAGTGGGTTAGGCGGGGACAACGAGCACAACAGAGATGTGCAGACGTCAGGAAGAGAGAGGTGACGGGAGAGCACGGAACAGGAATGAAGGACAGGTGACTGATGTCTAGAAAAAGTACTAAAAGGGCCAAAGCTGTTGTTAATTTGTAGACCCGGGAGACTGAGAATGAACACTGTTAAATTCCACCAAGTTCACTGTGCCGTGCACTTCCTCAACGAGGTAATTTTACCTTCCAGCTTCAGAATTAACCCACACTTAGAAGAAGAGCAAGACACAGCCGTTTTCCACATTCTACACACAACTTTCAAGGTTTCCTCTCACCGCAAGAGGCTGAAGTACTAGGCAATGAACCCCATCGGCAAGCAAATTTAGGGACTTCTCTTAGTTAATGACATGGAAGAGGCCAGCTCAATTGCATGCATACTTTAGGCTGACCTCTGTTTGGCTTGATCCATAGGGTTCAAGATCAGTGCCCTAGTGCCTCATTAATTCCCTCTGAGGAGGTAAACTGGCCATCTATAAACTAAGATTGGTCAACTTAGACCAATCCCATATAAAATTTACACACCCACACAAAACAGAAGTAAACCCAAAATGCCATCACCTTTATCCCTTAAAAAGGGATTCTAAGGGGCGCCTGGGTGGCTCAGTCGGTTAAGCGTCCGACTTCAGCTCAGGTCACGATCTCACGGTCCGTGAGTTCGAGCCCCGCGTCGGGCTCTGGGCTGATGGCTCAGAGCCTGGAGCCTGCTTCCGATTCTGTATCTCCCTCTCTCTCTGCCCCTCCCCTGTTCATGCTCTGTCTCTCTCTGTCTCAAAAATAAATAAACGTTAAAAAAAAAAAATTTAAAAAAAAAAAGGGGGATTCTAAAAGGCTGGGGAAAAAAAAAGAATAAAAAAGGCTGTCAGGCTTGGCTCAGTTTATATTTAGGTTTTTTTGGGTTTTCTTGGTAACTTTTTTTCCTGTTTACAAAAGCAATCCATGTTCATTGTAAAAATTTTGAGAAATAAAATCTAAAAAAAAAACTGAAGAAAAAGTCACTGATGATCCCTCTACTCTGAATATTTACTCCTAACAAGAGTAAAACCTTTACAAATGAGATTTTCAGGCAATGAAGAATTTTGAGCCTAACACAGGAAAAGAAAAAATATTACAAGAAAGTGATTGTCTAGAGCTCTGAACTGTTCATCATAATAAAGTTCTTACACCATTGACAATTTTCATCTGCTTATCCAAACCCAAAGATTTTGCTGCAAGCAAGAAGTTGTTTTTTGTTTTGTTTTTTAGAAAATAAACTATTCAACAATCTGCGGACCACAAATGGAAAATAAGCAATGAAACCACTTACCAAGTTTGCAGCGATCTCCAGGGCTTCTGTGTGCCTTCCCAGGTGAACCAGACACCGCGCCTGGCCTTCCTGGACATCCCTTTTCATGGCAAAATTTGTAGATGGCAGTTTTTCAGAGATACTCGAGTACTCTTGCAGTGCTTTCTGCATATTATTTATTAAACAAAGGAAATGAAAAGAAGGGATGAAAAAAGAGGTGAAACTATAGTAGAAAAAAGGATTTAGTTATAGGGATGATTTTTTTCTTGGCAGAAGGTAATATTATAATGGACTCTACAATGAACAGAGGAGGGCTTGAGCATTTGTCAGTACTATTTTCTAAGAAGTAGAAAAGAGATGGCTGGAGAATATAACCACTACTACCATGGAAAATATCACCATATGGTAGGAAAGCATTCTGGGGCCAAACAGACCAGGGTTTGAATCCTGGTTCTGCCACTAACTTGCTATATAGCCTTCCTTTTCTCATCAGCAAAATAACAAAGGGACTCTTGTGAAGAAGAAATGAGATTTTATATGTAAAGCAAGCTGGGACCTAACTTAGTTCTTTCTTTTTCTTACACATTTTGGGGTGCTTTGCTCCCCTGACCCCATGAGGCATCTGCGCTACAGGGTCCCACAGAATGAGGAGACACACAGCCTGGGGAAACAGACCTGCAAGGATCCCAAGAAGATCCCTATATTGTAGTTACAGGAAACAAAGCAAATGGCAGAGAGCCATGTAGAAAAGGACAGAAATTTGGGATTCTGAGATTACAGACCCTTACCACAAAAGACTAAATTCATCCTCACAAACAACACACTCATAACTGATATGCTGTAACTGATAGAACAAGAACCTATTTCAGGCAGTGCAACCTTAGATATGTTCAATTCTACCTGATACTCTTGCCGTCTGTAGGCGAGGTCCCCTTTGAATTTCTTCAGAGTTAGAGCTTCGACATCATCACTGCTCCCCGTTTCTTCATAAAACCACTAGAAATTGTGAAAATAGCACATTACAGAGAATTAAGTGATACTTTTCCACTTCACACTCAAGTAGAAGTAATTTCCCATATATTATTGATTAGACCTCAAAAAAAGATCCTTTTTTAGGATGAGACTCACAGGAAAACCTATGACGAGAACGACGATTTTAGTGATGGCTCAGTTTTTTTAAACTTATCATAAATAACAAACGTACTCATCACATGGAACCTCTCAACTGAAAAAGAAGCACAGGCCTATTTGGTTCTATCTATAGCATTTCAAAGTGGGGTTGTGGTGCCTGGGAAGCTACATTTTAATTAGGACAGTTCAAATGTTGTTGTTGTTGTTGTTGTTGTTGTTGTTTTTTAAGTTTATTTACTTATTTTGAGAGAAAGAAATAGAGAGAGAGAGAAAGAGAGAGAATCCCAAGCTGGCTCCACACTGTCAGCACAGAGCCCTACACCAGGCTTGAACTCACAAACCATGAGATCATGGCCTGAGTCAAAAGCAAGAGTCAGACGCTTAAGTTGACTGAGCCATCCAGGTGTCCCTTGAATGCTTCTTTAGGCTGACATATGTTTCCCTGTAGAGACATTTTTAGAGTGGTCAGAACAGGTATTGACAACTCTTTATGGAAAGGACATAGGGAAGAAGAATTATCTTTATAGTGCTTATTATGAAAATGTTGTAAAAGCAGAAGGTAGAATCTAACCAAAAGAGACAGAAATTAAGGCTGAAAGTAGGTTTCCATGCAATCAAATGCCAAAGACCTGTAGAAAGCAAGTCTGAGTAAATGCCCATCTGGCATATTTTATTCCGTTTTCTACTGATCTAAACCTTATGGAGAGGAAGGAAAGTGAACTGGGAATTTTTGGTTAGTGAATCAAGAACATGAAGATGAGAAAACAGGTGTAACAAAAAGCAGTCTGTATGCCAGTTTTTCCAGCTCCAAAGCGGTAACTCAACCTCCCTTTTCCTCACAGAAAAACACACCGAGTCTGAATGTAGTCTATCCCCAGGTAAGTGCTATTAAAACGCCAACTGCATTTGGGATGGTTCTACCATCACGTCCAAATTGCTTGGTTCCATTTCTAAAAGAGTTGCCCGGGGTATCCCTGCCCTCCTATTATCTTAGTAAAATCGTTTCTCTCCTTAGCCTCACCCATCACAGCGAAGAAAGCTGGCAACTGCTGTTTTTCTGTTGTCCCCGGAGGACTGCGTAAGTCAACAACAGTGCGTGTACTGAACCCACAATTCCTCTGCGCTCTGCTGCTCTCCAGTCACAGCGCCAATCCCAACTGCCTCACTGCAAACCTTCATCCAATGTTCATGATCCCACTGGGAAACGATCACGCAAAAACTGGCTTTCAAATGATTGTCTTTATGCTCCCCTGTAACCTGCAGGCCTCCAACAATTCACAACCGGGATGGCTTCAAACTCCCTTTTCTGGTGAGAGGAAGGAGGGGAGATCTGTGAACAAGGGTGGCCCTAAGAGGTCAAGCGCTGGATGCGGCCCACCTCCGTCCCACACCGAACCTGAGCAGGGACAACAAATCCTCTAACCCAAATTCCTGGTGTTACACCCAAAGAAACCAACGAGACTTGAGGAAGGCCTTTCTGGCTTCACGAGCAGTTATCACGTACCAAACAAGTCCTAAAGACAAGCGATTTTTGGTTTTGACTTTTCTAAGCATACAGCACATCACACCTGACAGTCTCTCGCCCCCTTCACTCCACAACAGCCCTGGGAGCCAGCAAATGCCATTTTTTCCCAAATGACAAAGGAACCGACACCTTGAAAGGCAAGTGGTAAAGCCCAGGCTGGAATTCAGGATCCTATCTCATAACTATCCGTATGTAGCTTTTGATGCTGCATCACTATGACTTCCCAAGCCCGTTCCTGTTTTTAGTCTACACTGCGATCAACTACTACAGGTAACGCTGAAAGAATGTACAGATAAGGAGAAAAGGAAAGTGAAATAAAACAAACGTATTTCCGTAATTACTGAGCGCCTGAGATCTCTACAACGGTTTCAAAGAAAAATGAAGACAATACATATAAAGGAACCTAGCACAGTGCCGGGAACAGGTTAAGTTTTTGATAAATAGTACGGTAGTTCTTATACCTCAGGTGAGATTTACACCCATTGAGTAACACAAAGTAATATTCTACGAAGTCAAAACATTCACGGAGTTGCTATTAAGAACAAAAACCGCCAGGCGCTGTAGAGGACATAAAGTCAAGCACCCACTCTGCTGAGATCATTTAGCACTCCCAAGAGCTTGACGCTCCTGACAAGGGACGTAACACAAACTGAATGGAGGGGGAAAGTAGTCAAAGGCAAACGTATTTCCTTGGAAGGAGGAAATCAGAAAAGACTTCCTGGAAGAGGCAGCATTCAAGGTGCACTCTAAGAAATGGCTATAATTGAGCGATTTGACCCTGCGAGCGAGGCTGACGCGGGCTGGAGGAATTCACTGACCATGGGCAGACCAGTGGGCGGGACGTCGCCGTTTGCAGAGCTGCCAAGAGTTCAGTTTTGGAAAGTGGGCGGGAACCGGATTCTGAGGGTCCCGGCTGCAGAATCAGTGTGGGCACACGGAGTTCCTGAAGATTTCAGGGCAGGGGGCGACGTGAGGTCAGCGAGCCTTTGGAGAGACCCGCTAAACGCCCGGCACGAGTTAATCGCTGCCAGCGCGGGGCCGCCGGACCGAGCCCACCGGTGGGGCTCGGGAAACGCACCGGTCTCGTGAGGACAGGGGCAGCGCAGCGGGAGGGGCGGCCCGGCGAGGCGGAGGGCGTTACTGCTGCCAGGAGCGCCCCGCCTGGCACCCGCGGAGGCCGAGGCCGGCGGCCCGGACAGAGGCCAGCAGGCCCCGCCTTCTCACCTGCGGCTCGCAGCGCTTGGCGCGATAGGACGCCGGCAGTCCAGGCCGCCGCTCCCGCCTCTCTTCGAACACCGAGTCCTCGAACTCTCCCCCCAGCAACCAGCACCCAGTCTCCATCCCGCGCCAGCCGCCGGGTTTCGGGAGTAGGCGGAGTCTAGAGCGGCGCCCACGTGCGGGCCAATGCGGAAGGGGCGGAGCCGCCAGAGGCCAGAGAGCGGCATGCTGGGGCTTGTAGTCTCTGGAGGAGGAGTGGCCCAAAGCGGGAATTGGCCAGCTGCTGGCATGGAGTCCCGGTGGAACTAGGATTTTTATCTCACAAACTGACCGAAGTCGGGAACGGAGTGTTTGACTTATCCGTTTCAGGAGATGGACAGAGATCCTCATCTGCACGCATCAAAAAGCAGGCTCCAGGGTAGCTTTTTAAAATTCAAAGGTAGTATTTTTTTCACCACTCAAGATATTTGTGGCATTGTGTTAAGCGCAGTTTTTGCACTTTACATCCTCTCTTAACAACTTATGAAAGGCTCAATGATTCCCACTTTGCAAATGAAGCTGTTGGGGCTTAGAGAGAAGTTGCTTAGGATCAATTTTTACGTGGCTAAGAGCTGGGAAAGACAGAAACGAACCTCTAGTCCCCACGTTTCCAGAAAAGGGACACCACCAATAACAAAGACCAGAGTAATTCACGCATTTATAGAATGGAGGACACAGGTTTACTCTGGATGCTCGATCAAGGACCATTAATTTTATCTGGAGAAAAAAACACCAAATCCCAGAAGTATAAAACTAACATTTACTAGAGTTCTTATACTTTCAAGATACTCCTTGAGACTAGAAAATCAAAATTACTGACAAAATACCGGCCAATATGCTACAGCTCAATATTACTGTGACATATTACACAGCAGGTTTTCCCTGGTTTTCCTATTTCTCCCCACTCACCTGTTCCTCTTCCACCATTTGTCTTACAAGGTTCTATCTTCAACCCAATTTTCTATTCCACAAACTTAACCTGGGGGAACCTAATCCACTCCCCAAGGTTTCAAAATCCGTCTCTCTGCTGATCAGTCCTCAAATCTAGAGTCAGTCCATATATCCAACAACCTTGAGTGGAAGGCTTTATCAGGACAGGCTGCAGACATTAGCTACTGATGTATTCATCCATAGAAGGGCTGTTAAAAAAAAAAAAGAAGAAGAAGAAAATGTTTTCTTATCAGAGATGTTATAGTACTAGTTAGGAAAAATTTAGAAATTATAGAAAAATAGCAGAAAAAAAGACACCCATAATATCATCATCCAGAGGCAATGGAGAGTCTATAAAAAAGGTAAGCGTATTTGTCCTAATGTTAATAAGTCCTGTTCTAGCAGAATAAGCAATACAGCATAGTGTTGAAACAGCCTCATACACCAGATTTCTCTGCACTCATGATCCTGGTTCAGTTATTCACTAGCAGTGTGACCCAATTTGTCAAATGGGCATTAATTAAAATAATGCATGTAAAATGCCTGTCAGATAGCAAATGAGTAATACACATTCATTCAAAATCCCTGTTTCAGGAGCAAAGTAAGAACAAAGCAAAGGCAGGCAGGGATCATTTTTTTCAGCCTTTTCTTTTTAAAGGCTATTTAGTTTTGGCACATCCAATCCTCTTGGGTTCTGTGCCCCCACTTCACACCCCCCACATCCCCACCCCGCCCCTGCCTCCTCCTGGCCCAACAACTACCTGAGCTAAATCTTCTGCTGCAATGGTAAAGAAGCCACAGAATTGCTGCTTATGAGTAAGAGAGAGTTCTTTGCCCTTTGAACTCAAGATTTCTGAGCTCAGGGGATTCCAGCATTTTCACCACTAAGAACCCTTTCAGTTATTTTTCCTCAAAGTTGCGGAGGATTTGTGCACACAATAAAACTGCGTTAATTAGTAATTGCTTTGTTTTCCTTTAAAAATTTGAATCCAAGTTCCTATATAACAGCCAATACAAGCCTCTGCCCAGCCTGAGCCTACTGGCATTGCCTCATTGTGAGTTAGGATTTTAGTTGAAAGCAAGGAAGTAGCAGTGAGGGACTGCAGAAGGCCTGGTGAAAGGTTAAACATGATTAACATCGGGCCTTTGTTAACAATGAAAACAGCACAAAGGCCCCTATCACTATTGAGGACTCAGTATCTGGACCCCAATTTTAAACCACTGCCTCACTGATAGAGAGGATTTAGGATACTGTCTTTTTTATTTATTTATCTTTTAGAAGAGAGAGCACAGGGGAATGCGCAGAGGGAGAGAGAGAGAATCGTAAGCAGGGGGCTTTATGATTCCCAGTCCAAAGTGGGCTTGATCCCAGAACTCTGGGATCATGACCTGAGCCTAAATCAAGAGTTGGACACTCAACGGACTGAGCCACCCAGGCACCCCGTAAAGATTTTTTTAATTTAATTTTTTAAAGTGACCTCTACACTCAACGTGGGGCTTGAACTCACAACTCTGAGATCAAGAGTCACATGTTCTACTGACAGAGCCAGCCAGGTGCCCCTGGATAATGTCATTTTTAAAAAGAGGAGAGGGGCACATGACTAGCTCAGTGGGTAGAGCACTAGCTCAGTGGGTAGCTCAGTGGGTAGTGCTCTTGATCTCAGAGTTGTGCGTTCAAGCCCCACATTGGGTGTGGAGCCTACTTGAAAAAAATAAAAATAAGTAAAAAGAGGAGAGTAAACCAGGAAGAGAGAAGGGCACTTTGTAACTATTAAATACAATTTACATACTTAGGAAATGCCAGATGTTAGGCACTGTTAGGGAGTAAAAGGGAATTTTGCAAGAGTTTAAGATTGTGTGGGTTGCGATAAAAATCTGTTTTTATAGATTTTTATTTATAAAAATCTGATTTTTGACTGAGGGGGTGATTGAGTTCCCCACTGCAAGGTAGGGATCACTTACTCCAGGCAGCCGTCCTTCCTCTTTCCTGTAATTCCTCCATGCTTTTATCCGTTGTGGCATTTATGACGCTGTGGACTGTTGGAGGTTAGAGATGGTGTCTTTTTCACTCTTGGAAACTCGGCCCTCAGACAGGGTTTGGCCCAGGGCTGCTCAATCAATGCTTGTTGAATGGACGGGAAATAGCAGAAGGAGCAGACAGAAGCATTTCTCAGCTTGCTTTTTTTTCTTTTTAAAATTTGTTTAATTGTTTAAAGAGAGCAAGTTGGGGAAGAGAAAGGGAGACAGAGGATCCGAAGTGGGTTCTGTGCCGGTAGCACAGATGATGCGAGGCTCGAACTCAGGAACCTCGGGATCATGACCTGAGCTGAAGTCGGACACTTAACCGACTGAACCACCCAGGCGCCCACTTCTCAGTTCTAAGTCACGTAGTCAGGTCCTTGCTGAGGGGGAGGGAAGGAGCCAACATTTATGAGCATCTATTATGCACTAGGTTGTGCTATGAACACTCTATTAACTTCCTTGTAATTAACTCTCAAAATATCTCCCTCAGAATTAGACATTACTATTTCCATTTTTTGTAGACAAGGAAATAGGACCTGACAGGTGACTCGCCCAGAGTCCCAGATAGTGAGTAAAAGAAACCAGATTAAAAATCAACTTTATCTGACATCAAAGTCTGTGTTCTCAACTATCTCCCGAAACCAAAATAGCAGGGTTTCAGAAAGACCTGGAGAACTGAATCTGTCACTGGCTGGCTCTGCCTGCCTCATGTTCTGGAGGCTTGGGGACTCTTCATTTCTTTCTGTGTGTCTCTGCAGAATGGCTTTCTCTGCCCTGCTTGTGCACATTCCAACATGACCTCTGAAACCTGGGCAATTCAAGCCCCCAGAAGAAAATGACTAGCATCACTGTGTGTCCAATTCCAGGTCACCTGCCAAGAGACCCTACTGGCCAAAGAGTGAGAAGCCCTCGC
This sequence comes from Panthera pardus, assembly GCF_024362965.1. Classification (NCBI taxonomy): domain Eukaryota; kingdom Metazoa; phylum Chordata; class Mammalia; order Carnivora; family Felidae; genus Panthera; species Panthera pardus. The sequence continues at coordinate 65,819,875 of NW_026527002.1, forward strand.
TGTTTCAAAGAGCTGAAGGCTGAAGATTCTGGTGCTCTGCTGGTGGCTCAGGGGTGGCTGTGGGACCGGGAGGTGGCAGGGAGCCAACTAGACATATATGTGTAGTCCGTGGGATTTGCAGTCACTGTGCCAGGCAGTGTGGGGTCTTTGCTTTGGTCTTGTCTGGAAACCCTGGTCTAGGGTCTAGCCTCTTGCGTACATCATCCTGCAGACCCAGGGGTGCTTCCAGAGTACGACTTTTCTCACTGTACTTAGAAATTACACACCTCCACACCCCTCTCAGTCTTGAGCCCTGCTCATTTTCTACTTCTACCTCTCAAAGATACTCCCGTCCAGAACACCAAAATATTATCTTTGACCACAGGCTTCAACCAAAGATGAGGAGACCGGTTGTTTTCAAATTGTTTTCGGAATTACCCAGAAATCCAGACGTTCTGTGAAGCCAGAGAAAGTTTTATCCCGCACTCCAAGATGCATGTCTGAGGTTACCACTTTCCTTCCTGGCCCAATGGAGATGTTGGAGGTGCTTTGAAAAAGCCTGACACCTTACTAACTACACATCTTTACTCAAGCATTCAAAACCATCTACGGTTTGTTACCAAACCAATTCATACTCTTTTATGTATGTATTTATTTTTTAGTGTTTTTGTTTCTACAACTTCATTGAGGTATATTGGACAATTAACTGCACACATTTAAAATGAATTTTGACCTAAGTATATATTCTGTGAAACTTTCCCTCTACTCGAGGTGATGAACACATCCATCACCTCTAAAGGTTTTATCCCTCCCCTACCTCACTGCTCCAACTGAATCCTGCTCTGCAACCAGGCTGGTCCTCTCCAGAATGGGCCTCCCCGCCTCTCCCCCCAGGTCTTTCCTTCATGCTGCAACCTTCCCTGCCCCTCCCAGGTCTCAGCTCACCACTTCCTTCGTCAGGAAAGCCCCTCCCAGGGCCCTCCCACTATACCCAAGTGGGATTTATCCTCGGAATACAAGAGTGGTTCAACATAAGAAAATTAATCAATGTAATACATCATGTTAACAGAATGAAGGGGAAAAAAGCCAAACAATCATCCCAACTGATGCCAGAAAAGGCCTTTGACAAAATCCAACACCCTCTTATGATAAAACCTGTCAGAACACTAAGACTACAACTTCCTCAACATGATAAAAGACATTCATGAAAAAAAACCCAGATAATGATATTTGATGGCAAGACTGAAAGCTCTATGATCAGGAACAAGACAAGGATGCCCTCTTTCACCAGGCTATTCAACACAGTATTAGAAGTTCTAGCCAGAGTAATTAGATGAGAAAAAGAACACTAGGCATCCAAAAGAGAGTAAAGTTATAACTGTTTAAGGAGGACATGATCCCATATATAGAAAATCCTAAGATTCCACAAGAAAACTACTAGAGCTAATGAATGAATTCAGCAAAATTTCAGTTTACAAGATCAACAAACAGAAATTAGTTGTTTCTGTGGGGCACCTGGGTGGCTCAGTCTGACTCTTGGTTTCGGCCCAGGCCATGATCTCATGGTTTGTGAGTTTGAGCCCTGTGTCGGGCTCTGTGCTGCTGGTGCAGAGCCTGCTTGGGATTGTCTCTCTCCCTCTCTCTCTGCCCCTCCCCTCCTTGTGCTCTCTTCCCCACTCTCTCTCAAAATAAATAAATAAAACTTAAAAAAAATAGTTGTTTCTATATACCAGCAATAAACAATCTGAAGAACAAATTAAGGAAGCAATTCCAGGGGCCCCTGGGTGGCTCAGTTAAGCATCTGACTTCGGCTCAGGTCATGATCTCATTCATGGTTTGGAGGTTTGAGCCCCGTGTTGGGCTCTGTGCTGACAGCTCAGACCCTGGAGCCTGCTTCAGGTTCTGTGTTTCCCTCCCTCTCTGCCCTCCCCTGCTTGTGCTCTTTCTGTCCTTCTCCAAAGTAAACAAACATTAAAAAATTTTTTTAAAAAGCAATTCCAATAACAATGGCATCTAAAAGAATATCTTGTACACTGAAAAGTATAAAACTTGCTGAAAGAAATTAAATAAGACATAAATAAATGGAAAGGAATCTCATGTTCATAGATAGGAATATATAATATTGTTAAGATGTCAACACTATCCAAAACGATCTAAAGATTCTAATTGCTTCCATAGTTCATAATTCAAACGTCCAATAACTTTTTCAGAAATGGAAAAGCCAATCCTCAAATTCATTTGGAATTGCAAGGCACCCCAAAGAGACAAAACAATCTTGAAAAAGAAGAAAGTTAAGGACTCATACTCCTGATTTGAAAACTTACTGGAAATCTAAAAGAATCAAAATAGTGTGGCATGGGCAAAAGGATAGATATACAGACCAAGGGGATAGAAGTGAGAGTCCAGAAATAAACCTTCACATATACAGCCAACTGATTTTTTTTAAGTTTATTTTCAGAGAGAGAGAGAGAGAGAGAGAGAGAGAGGGAGAAAATGAGTGGAGGAGGGACAGAGAGAGGGAGTAAAGCCCAAGCAGGCTCCGTGCTGTCAGTGCAGAGCCTAACACAGGGCTCAATCCCATGAATTGGGAGATCATGACCTGAGCTGAAATCAAGAGTCAGGTACTTAACCAACTGAGCCACCCAGGAGCCCCTAGCCAACTGATTTTTGACAAGGGTGCTAAGTCCATTCAATGAGGGAAAGATAGTTGTTTGAACAGATGGTGCTGGGATAACTGGATTACCACATGCAAAAGAATGAAGTTCAACGTCTATCTCATCATACACAAAAATTTACTCAAAATGGATTAATGACCAGGGTGATTGGGTGGCTCGGTCAGTTACTAGCCGATTTTGGTTCAGGTCATGATCTCATAGTTCATGAGTTCGAGCCCCACATTAGGCTCTCTGCTGTCAGCACAGAGCCCCTTTCAGATCCTCTGTCCCCTTCTCCCAGTGCCCCTCCCCCACTCACTCACACACTCTCTCTCTCTCTCTCTCAAAAATCATTAAAAAAAATGGATTAATGACCTAAATATAAGAGCTGTAACCATAAAACCCTTAGAAGAAAATGTAGGAGTAAATCTTCATGACCTTGGATTTGGCAATGGAATTTTTCTTATCAGGCAATCTTTATGCCTGATGTGGAGCTTAAGCAACATCAAAAAGCATGAGCAACAATAACAATAAGTTGAACTTCATCAAAACTGAAAATGTTCTGTGCATCAAAGGACACTATCAAGAAAGTGAAAATACAATCTACAGAAGGGAGAAAATACAGGCAATTCTCATTTCTCCTACAATAGTTAGTTATGTTCTATAAAGTCACCATGAACACTGAATTAGTGAATACTGAACAAATGCTCCTAGGGGTGAGAGCCTGGGAGCTTCTGATCATAACCTTTTCATAAACTGGTCAATACATAACCTTGTTTCATGTGCTTTTGTTTAAAGACACCTTATTTAATATACATTGTTAATGCATTAACAGTGAACTCTCAGCCAACAGCACTATAACTCATGCCTGAATAAAACTTGTCGAACATGTATTTTCTCCATAAGGCACCTCACAGACTTCTTGCATTTACAAACACCAAACAGCACATCAGGACTACACTTAGGGGTCATTTTAAACAGTGAAATCACCACCAAAAGACACAAAAATACTTCAAAGTGGCACTAACAGACTACAAAAAAGATGATTCTTTAGATTCTGAGAGCTGAAATAAGAGGCGAGAGGCAAAGCATCGTTTTTGTTTGTTTTGTTTTTTGTTTTGTTTTGTATTTAACCCCACACGGGAACATGCAGATTGGAACTCAAATGTTTCACCCCCATTCATATGTGTGTGGATGAGCACAAAAGTGCCATGAATATTGATTTGGGGGTTATAAATAAATTTTAGTGAGTAGTCAAGTTTCTACATACAGAATCTGGATAATGAGAATCGATGGTATTTGCAAATCATATCTCTGGTAAGGGTGTAACACCTAGAATATACAAAGAACTCCTAAAACTCAACAGGAGGCAACCCAATTACAAACCTGGCGAAAGATTTCAATACACATTTCTCCAAAGAAAATATAAAAATGGTCAATAACCAGATAAAAGATGCTGAACATCATTAGTCATTAGAGAAAGGCAAATCAAAACCACAAGATACCACTTCGTACCTACTAATACAGGAATAATAATTAAAAAAACTGAAAATAAAATGTGTTGGTGAGGATATGGAGAATCAGGAACCGTTCCTTGTACATTGCTGGTGGAATGTAAAATGGTTACAGGCACTGTGGAAAACAGTTTGTCACTGTGGAAAAGTTTGATGGTTCCTCAAAAAATTAAACATAGAATTACTTTTTGATTCAGTAATTCCACCCCTAGATATACATCTGAAAGAACTGAAAAGAGACTCAGATACTTATATGCCAATGTTTAGCATAACATTTTTCTAGCCAAAAGGTAGAAGAGACAACCCAAGTGTCTACCCATCAACAGAATAAACAAAATGTAATTGACAGTTGTTGAATCACTATATTGTATATCTTAAACTAATGTAACATCGTGTGGCAACTATACTCAAATAAAACAAAAAACAAAACCAGAGGGCTATAGGTATTGTTAGAAGGGAAAAAAAATTGTGGTACACTGCCCCTACCTTCCTGCAGCACACACTGAAATATATTATTCAGCCATAAAAAGGAACAAAGTTCTGATATATACTGCAACATGAATGAACTTTGAAAACGTTTTGATACATGAAATAAGTCAGATATAAAAAGACAAGTATTGTATGATTTCACTTATTTGAAATATCAAGAACAGGCAACTTCATAGAAGCAGAAAGTAGGTTCAAAGGTTACTAGGGGCTGGGGGAGGGGGGATGCGGAGTTATTGCTTAATAGTTACTGAGTTTCTGTTTGGGATAATTAAAAAGTTTTAGAAATAGTTGTGATGATTGCCCAACATTGTGAACGTAATTAATGCCATTGAATCATATACCTAGAAACAGATATAGTGGCAAATTTTGTTATGTATAGTATACCACAAGTTTTAAAAAACTCAGTTAATAAAATGGAAAAAAAAAATCACTGAAAACTACAAATCACTGCTAACTTTTATTCCGTATTCAAGGACATAATTAACCAGGAGAAGAGGGTTTTGCTCTGTCAAATAAATATATTTAAAAGCTAGCAAACATCAGAGCAGAATGAAGTGCCAAGTTTATAAGAGAAGATGGTGGGGGGGGGAGGGGGGAGGGGGGATTACTACTAGTTATTTACAGCTATACAAAGTTAATATATTGCAAGGGAAGCATAATATATACCCAAAGGCTTCATTTCCAATACTTGACATTTCAAATCTGAAAATATTAAAATTGTCAAACAAAACTCAGACATGTTAGCAATGGTTTAAAAAAGGGAGCAATTTAATCATTATAATACAGAGTGCTTTAAGAAGTTTTTAAATGTGTAAAAGAAAGAACAGTTTAGTGCATTAAATTGTTACAGTCTTTACATTGCTTCTTCTTAAAAAAGTTAACAGTAGTATGAAAAAGCCACCCACGAAGCCAGCTGTCTGAGTGAAGAAATCAGCTACATTGCAGCATTTTGGAATTACTAATAAAGCTATAGTTAAAAAATAAAAAGTTTATAAAAATGAAAGCAGCATGCATATTCAAGGCTTTTTCATAACATTTCATTAGCTGACAAACATTTAGGTAAAAACAAGAGCTTAATATTATTCATTAAATTAGACAAAAGAAACTGGCCAAGCCCACTACATCCGGTCATTCAGAAAAACGTTTTCAAATGCAGAGCTAATTAAACTGAACATTTTTCTATGAAGAAAGCACAGTTTGAAAAATGATCCTATAGTCACAAAAAAAGGGTCCTTCTCAACATGAATGAACAGCACCTGTCTTTACAAAGTTTATAAGTTAGTATGAACTTTCAGTCTCCTGATATGGCAAGAGTTAACAGTTAACACTCCCATAATTCATAAGTGAAAAGCTAACCTTTAACTCATTATGATCAGTTCAGAATTTTTTCTCTATTCACTGAAATTGCTACGTACAGTAGAATTTCACTGAAAGATAATTCTTGAAAATTCTGATCTGATACCTGTACAAACATTTCTGTTTTCTATATGATTGTAAGAAAACACTAAGTATATATTTACTACATGGTACTTCTTCACATTTTTGGTAAAATATTTATTTCAGAGTTTCACCCTATTCAAATTCTTATGCCATTTTCTTTTCCTTCAATACTGATTATCTTCAGTTTACTACAAAGCAAATTCAGCTTCTAATGAAAAAAATGAACAGAGTATTACAGAGTAAGAGTGGTATCTACGAATGTGTTCAATTAAAGATCCAATCATTAAGGGCCAAAGATACCACAAAATCTTAATGGTTCCAACGCGTGTCAATCGGCTGTTTTACATTAAAATGGTATAAGCCCACGTACAAATTTTAATCTTAGTGCAAGGCCTGATAAATAAGACATAGAAATAAATCAGGTTCTTTTTTTTCCCGTTTCTAATAATTTTTACTCTGTAAAATGTTTGGTCACTCAAAGCTATAAGCTTAATCACGTATCAAAGAATACAGGCAGTAAGGCCCATCTCACTAGACATACAGTATTAACCTGGACAAAAGATGAGGACAAGCTCTAGTGGTCATTAAACCCCCTCAGAAAGTCTAAGAATCAGAACGTCTCCATCATATCAGAATAAAAATGTACTATATTAAAATTTGAATTTTTACAAGTTTTTTTTTTTTAATTAGTGTTCTATTTACATTGCAGAACTTCCGCCAAATGCAGTAGTTTAACTTTGGCACAACATTAAGTTCCATTTCTTTTGGGCACTGGATCCTATCTTTTGAGAATGTGTATGCCCCAAAACGTTTTCAGTGTCATCAAAGTTTGGGCCCATTCACAGTAAATCAGACATCTTGCGTTGAAGAATTGATTCTCATCCAACATTTTAGGCAGCTATAAAAGAAAAACATAATAAAAAACTAAAATTTTAAAGAAAACAATATTTTAATGTTTACCACTTTAGAAACAAAAATTATACAAATTAGCCATGAAAATACATCCTCTGTATTCGCTTATTAATACAGAAATCACTTGCTATATACATCTTATATAAAGCACTAGATTTTGTGAACAACTCCTATGTATATATTCTGCATATAGACATTTCACCTATATGTAATGATTTATTAAAAAATTATTAGTAGGAAGTATATATTTCATTTTCAGTATTTGTTTTTTTAAAATTAACTAACATATATTTTGAGAGAGAGAGAGAGAGCGTGCACACGCAGGGGAGGGGCAGAGAGAGACAGAGACAGAGAGAGAGAATCCCAAGCAGGCTCCATGGTCAGCACAGAGCCTGACATGGGGCTCAAACTCACAACCGTGAGATCATGACCTGAGTGGAAATCAAGAGTCAGACGCTTAAGTGACTGAGCCACCCAGGCGCTCCTCATTGTCAGTATTTGTAGTAAAAAGACTGAAATCTAAAGGCTCTTGTATTTTTTTTCTATTTATATACAAGGCTGGCTTGTGCAAAACATATTCAATGTATCTCACTTTCTGCAATAACTATTTTGGAAGTTTTGATTACTTATTTTTGGTAAACTGAACCATACTTAAATGGAGAAATAGCTATTTAGAGGAAACTCATGGTGAATCCTTTTATAAGAGGAAAAAGTATTTTGCTAAGCCAACAATAACTTGTTAGTTAATGTGTTTCATAATTTTCAACTTAATATTTTAAAAGGCATGCCTGAATATGTACCATGAAAGTACATGTATATTATATATAATATTTTGAAAACGGTGGCTTTGTATGAATTTTCTGACCACAGTATCCATTAGAGTATCAACAGAACATGAGAATTATCTACACTAACTTAAAGTCAAACCAAACTGTACAAAAAAGTTCCTATTATTTTTGGAAGATCGGCGCTCTCTACAGAATCACTGCTGAGGTTACTACAGCCGCAATGACAATTCACTGCAGCAACGCATTTCTTGCTTTCATCTTGGCCAAGTGAGAATTCTTGTGTTTAGCAATAATAAAAAATGCCTGTTAAAAATATTTTATGCATCTGGGTCAGAAGAAAGCCTGTCCTGAAAATTTCTGACATTAGGAAGCAGAGGGCTGCACACAGAGTAAACCTGCAAAAACCGTTCAGCTGCTTACAACCCGGAGCGAGGCTTTATTCTAAGACAGGTGCGTTAAAAAAATAATATAAAATAGGTGCATTTTGAGTTTCATCTGTTTTTCTGCCTGCAAAAAAAAAGTGTTAACAGAAAGAAAACTTGGAAGAGGGCTGCTAAGCAGTAAAAAAGGTGCCTGGTACATATTAAGCTCTCTATAAATAATTGCCTAGCAAATAAATAAAGCCAGGGAGGAAGACATGGAAGAATTAAGGAAATAGCTGGCAGAATAACAGAGCATAAAAGCAGAGGATGGGGTAGGGATGCAAAAAGCTAAGGAAGTAAGTAAATATGCTCATATGATAATGAGGGTCTATGCCTTATTGCCTTCTTTACTGTGTGAGAACAGCGCAGTGACTTCTGATAAATAAGGTGGTTTGGGACTACTGATAGACATACACAAACATTTCGTGACAAGTGCACTGTTCTCAAAAAAAGTGTAAATTTGATCCTGGAATACTCCAATACAGAGAGTAGGAAAGAACAGAACTATGCTATTGAATTCCAGAAGTATTAAGAATTGAAATCCTAACTCTGAATCCGGTATCTGATTTGCAACTACAGTGGAATTTTAATTAACTCAATCTATGAATTAAAATTTAAGGAACATGCCAAACCTTCAGATTTAAAGCATATTTACTTGTGCTTTTATAACAAGAGATACATTTTTAACCAAATACAGTGTTTCTGCTGGTAGCAGGTTTGTTTTATATCAAAGAGTGAAAAGATACTTTACGCAACTGAGTTAATTTAATATCAAATCTGTTATTTACCTTTTGATCTCTGAGACAGAAATAATTTATATCACAGTTTTTCAAAAACAGATGCCATCTAAGCAAATGTGAATTTACATAGAGCCTAAAACAGACCTTTGGCTTTCAAGAGAAAAATTACTGAATAATTTTAACACATAGAGCATGTTAAACTATAGTTAAAAACCTAATAGTTTGGGGGCAATACAATGAATAAAAAAAGATACCCATTTTCACCTAGTTTCCTAAAACTGAGCAATCCTCACCCCTGTGGTAAGTCTTTCCTTCGGTATACTTTTCCCCTTCTTTTTAGTTTTCGTTTTTGAATTCTTTCCTTAAATAGGCAAAAAATGAAGCTTTAGTGAAGGAGGGTTGCAAGCAATACATTTTAGTTATCTTTAGTATTTGTGAATCCACCCCCCCCTCCCCGCTGCCCCATCTCCCTTCTCTGAGAATGGGCAACTTTCCCTTAAGACAAAGTAAAAAAACATTTCATGTAAAAAGTAAGTAATTAAACCAGCATTAAACTCTACATAATAAACCTAACAATCATAATAATCAGACTACACATAATAATCATGTATCTCTTGGCTACAGTCATGTCCCCTGGTCATCTTCTTAGCTAAAATAAAAACCATTTTAGAAAAAAAAAAAAAAAACTATCAAAAATGAACGTTGTCAGGTACGAGGCAACTATTCTAAAGGTATGTGGTTGACGAATGTACGCTCAGATTAAAAACTTACATGTCAGTCATCTGATTTAGAAAGCTTCCGCTTCACATGTCGTGGGGGTTCCCAAGTGTCACTATCATCGGTTTCTTCTTCGTCCTCTTCCTGATCATCGATGACTTCATCTTCCTCCTCATTTTCCTCAAATAATTCTATACCTAACTCTGATCTCCTCTGTCTTTCTGCAAACCACTCTCTGACCTGCTCGTAGCCCATATGTGATTTGTTAACAAGTTCGTCAAGGTCTTGCTCGTTAAGAAATTTGTGCTTCAGGTAATAATCCTTAAGTATTGCAGTTCCAGTTTTAAATTTTATGAGTGATGGCCCCCTGTCCCAGTTGTTCATCCTCTTGCTCCCTCTTGGCCGCCCGCGCGGTCTTCCTCTTCCCCTTCCTTTGGGCCTCCCTCTCCCCCTTTTCCTTAGGGAAGACAGGCCATTGACACTACTCGAATTGGCGCTTTGATAGTAATAGTACCATTTTAAGTTTCCATTTTTCCAAGCATAACGGGTGTCCCCAAACCAACTAACTATGTCTGTTCTCGCAAGCCCGCTTTCTTCAGCCAGCTTGTCATACTCCTCTGGCGACGGCCACTGCGTTCGGACAAATGCACTTTTAAGCATGTGCAACTGCTCGGGTGTTTTTTTACACACCTTGCCTGTACTCCCCGGCTTAGGTGCACCAGATTCATCTCTGGGAGAAGCTTCTCCAGCTTCTTCTTTGGAACTACCTGCATTACTTTCCTCTATTTCCATTTTCTCTTCCTTTAAAGCTTTTGATTTCTTCTTCTCTGTAAACCAAGCGTCAATCTCCCTTCTGGTAAGTTTGGTTTGCGCTCTTAACCTATTTAATTCTTCATCTGTAAGTGCGGAGCTGTTGAGAAAACTTGCCTGAAGAGCACGAAGCTGCTCTGCAGTCTTCTCTTTAAACTTCTGGGGAGTAAAGTCGGGAAAAGGATTCCAGGACTGTTTGGGCTGTGAAGTGACAACGGTTGGGGATTCCGCGGTTTCGTCGCTGGAGTCTATGACGATCGTGGTGGAGGAATCGTTGTTGAGATGCAAGCACTGGTTACTCTTTGAATTTCTCTGGTTGTACCTTGTGTCGCTAAACCACTTTTTAATCTCTCCTTTAGTCAGGCCTGTGATCTTCATAAGTCTGATAATTTCTGAATCGTGGGGAAACTGATTTTTAAGGTAGCTAACTTTCAGTTCTGCCAGTTGCTCTTTCGTCTTTTTTGCCCGAATGCCGAACGAATCAGGGTTGGCCACCGCGCTTTCATGTTTGACGAGCTGAGGAGGGGGAGCGGCTGCCGTCGCCGGCTTTGTCTCTGCAACGGGCTGCGCGGCAGGTGCCTGACTCTTTTGCACATTTGTTTGATTCGGAACCCCTGCCACTGTCAAGGCTATAGGTGCTGTCACCGGCAGGGTGTTTGTTCCCGCCACTTGTGTAAGGACCAGACCTGGCTGACCAACTATTTGGCATGTCTGTAAAATGGATGGTAAACCGTTACTCCCTGTGGAAATGTGGGTGGGAATAACAGTTATGGTCTGAGGTACAGTGTGTACTGTTCCGTTGAATTGTTTTCTTCTCGCCTCCTCTACTTCCTCAGGAGTCCAGCTGACACCATGTTTTAGGCGTTGGGCTGAAAACCATATCTTGATCTGTTCCTCTGTGTATTTTGCTTGAGCAGAGAGAACAGTAATTTCTGACATTGTCGGGTAAGGGAATTTGTTGTAGGTGTTAAGCAAAAGGGGGTTGTTATCCAATGCAGCATTGTAGGTAGGAATGCTATTAACAGGGATTAAGACTTTGGGAATCAGATTGGAATTCTGCTGGGCCGAGACGGCGGTTATCACCTGTGCTAACCCAGGAAGAACCGCTGCTGGCGTCACGACGGTGCTGGCAGCACCTGGATGTATTCTGTTCGCAACGGAAGTGCTCGTGTTAGACTCAGAAGCCGAAGAACTTGGATTTTCCACAGTTTCTTCACGATCCGGTTTGATTTCATTCTCTTTGTCTTCAGGAACATCCTCCACTGAGTTGTGGTGAACTGTGATCCGTTTGGTCTCTACTTTATTCTTCATCATTTTCATAATTGGAGTTTTACTGATAGATATTCCTGAAGAGACTTCTGTTGGTTCAGCTTGCTCTGAGTTCTCCTCTTTAACAAAACTCCCATCAAAGGTCAGATCATTTATTGTCTGTTCAAAGATTGTCTGGTTATTTCGTTTCACCATAGTCAACTTAAAATTCTCCTCTCCTGGGTGATATTTCAGATTATGCTCAGAAAGTGCATCATACCTTTTGGTAAGAAAATTGCATTCGACACAAACATAGGATGAGTTTAGCACTACGTTGGGATGTTCTGAATCCACATGAAAAGTAAACATATTTAGATCTGGGGTTTGAAAAGTACAATATTTACATTCATAGCCACCTTCAACTTTTTTATTTTGCTGATTGTCAGAATCCACAGATTCATGAACTTCTTCATCGCTTGAGATACTCTCTGCCCTGGTGTTGTCTACAGGTGTAAGTACAGGAGGACCGTCATCCAAATCTGATATCAACTCAAGGTCTGGATCTTGCTCACTGGCAAGGACCATGCAGGGTGTTGTGGATTTTCGCCTGCTTGCCATTCTGATGTTATGAGCAAAATCTCAGTGGTGATTAAAAAGCACTGAAGCTTAAAACTGTTCAGAATTCTTCATTTGAAAACAATGGCTTTTGGTTCTTCAAGTCCATTTTTGTGTTCAACAAGTTTCATTAGCAGCTTTTTCATGGTGCAATCAAGTAAAGAGCTTATCGTTGGCAGATAAAATACTGTTGGACTGCTGAACTTTTTGAAGCACAACTCCAATCACCTACATTAAAATAAATTTAAAAATGTTTCAAATGCGTGATTATGATCTTTTAAACAAATTGCAGTTATATTTCACTTATACGAAGTTGTTGGATAGCTCTGTTATAAAGATCTAGAATAAGACTAGAACCAGGAAAAAAGTCCTCTAAGGAGGATTATTCCAAGCCAACTCACTGAAGGTCACGTACTATACTAATGGTCAGCCCCCAGGCTTGTTGCTTGGATTTTTCAGCCAGCTCTATAATAAAAGGGAAGTAGGAGAAGACTCTGCTTTGGTAAGCACACTGTTATCAATGTGAAATGATAAGCTGTTACTAAAGGAGGAACTTTAAAACTATAAAAAGCAGTCACAGGTACTCAGAGACTCTGGCATTAAGTGTATATGAAATTCAATCCATCAGTTACGCTTTCTTCCTCCCACTGGTTTGTTTTATCATTCCAGTAGCATGGCCAAGTATGACAAAAGCAGCAAAGATGGATACGAATGATCATAGTTTCAGAAACATTATTCTTAATCATTCTTCACAATGCTACCAGAATTTATAAAACGTATCTGATCATATCAGTCCCCTGACTTAAAGTTTCCCCAATGTCAAAAGAATGAAGTCCAACCTCCTTAAGCCACATGTAGTTCTTACCACAACTTGGCCTCGATCTCGATTTTCTTCCATCTCTCTGCTGACTCCTATTGCCTGATGCTTTGGGCACAGTAGACACAACTGCCGTTCCAGGGACACACAGTGAAGGCTGTTCCTTAGGCCAGGACCCTTGTTTGTGAATGTGGTGTGATGATCTTGTCTTCTAGATCACCTTCTCCCTTTAACTTGGCCCGATCTCCTCCTCGGTTTATCGTTTGGTCTAGCACTTACTGTGTTGTGGCAGAGGAGTGTTACATTTCTGTCCTCCAACCTCTCCGTACTCCTGCTCTCCTTACTAGAAGTTTGTGTCTCATTCTTCCAAGAACCTTTATATCTTCAATCTAATGCTCTCCCAGCTTAACTATCTTGGCTGACTTCTCATTTATTTCTGCATCCCCTTTGCATACAAGAAGCCTAGAAGTAGGGACTCACAAAATGTTTTTTAACTTGAACTAGAACAAATAGGAAAATAGTCCTATGAAACTCAACATGCCCAGAGAATATCACCACAGAGAATAGCAGCTGAAATTTACAAGAATGACTGTGACTCATCAAGAAAAAGTGAATTATGCTCATACACATACATTTTAATAATTTTCTACCCAAATATTTAAAAAAAATTTTTTTTAATTTTTTTTAATGTTCACTTATTTTTGACACAGAGAGAGAGAGAGACAGAGCATGAGCAGGGGAGGGGCAGAGAGACAGGGAGACACAGAATCTGAAGCAGGCTCCAGGCACTGAGCTGTCAGCACAGAGCCCAATGCAGGGCTCGAACTCACAGACTGCGAGATCATGACCTGAGCCGAAGTCGGACGTTCAACCGACTGAGCCACCCAGGCGCCCCTAAAATAAAATTTTTTAATGTTTATTAAACGTTAAACATCTCTCTCTTATTTTTGAGAGAGAGACAGAGACAGAGAGAGAAAGTGCACAGGAGGAGCAAAGAGAGAGGGAGACAGAGGAGTCAAAAGGGGCTCTGTGCTGACAGCACAGAGCCTGATGCAGGGCTCAAATACAGGAACTGTGAGATCACGACCTGAGCTGATGTAGGACACTTAACTGACGGAGCCAGGTGCCCCTAAAATACAATTTTAATGCTACCTCAATGAAAGGTGGTGTGCTTAAGTCTAAACTAAATGAAAATGGAAATGAGTTAAGCGGTCTCATTTACTCTCTACCTCAAGAACTATTTTCATTCACTAATATAATCCTTTTCCTAGCTGAACTGAGAAGAAAAAGTTTACTTCAAAGATTATAAAGCAAAACCTGGTCTGTCTGAGGAGATATACTGACTCAGTAAAAGAAGAAAACTTTTTAGGAAACAGAACTGTCCAAAGAGAGAATGCCCTGCCTTTGAAGGTGGCAAGATCCTCTGCACTGGGGTTATTCAAGTACATACTACATATCCATTTGATGGATCCAAGCAACAGACGGAAAGTTGGCCTAAATACCCCTCGTGCCCAGACTTCCAATATTATAAAATAAAAAGCAGGGAGCCTGGGTGGCTCAGTCACTTGAGCATCTGACTTTTGATTTCAGCTCAGGTCATGATATCACAGTCATGAGATCAAGCCCTGTGTGGGGCTCTGCACTGGATGTGGAGCCTGCTTAAGATTCTCTCTCTCTCTGTCCCTCTCCCCTGCTCTAAAATAAAAAAATAAATTAAGTAAAGCATCAGCTTAGTAATAATAGTATCCTATTCTCAAAGAATCCCTATTCTCAAAGGTGTCTTTTTTGTTGTTAGTTTTTTTACTCTGGAAAATGCCTTTGATTTCTAAGGGAATATAAAGAAGTCACTGATATTTAAAACTATTTCTTAACTGAATGTTATAAACTAAACTAATGCCATCTCTCCTATGCAATTCAGTAGGATTTGAACTATTTTGTTCAAGTGCTAGAATAGCTGTTTGATTATTTTTTGTGATTAGGAAGAGGTATTTCCTCAACTAGCCTGCAGTAAGTGGAAGAGTAATAAATGAGCAAAACCCACATTTTTGGCAGTGAGGGAGAACTGCTGAAAGGCAGGGGAGTAAGCTATTTTGTAACTGTTATTCTCCCAGAATCTCAGATTATATTTAAATGGGTATATACTAATAGTTACAAATCAAAGATGGAAAGGTGGAGTTTTTTTTGTTTTTTGGTTTTTTTTTCTGGAACTACCTTTCCTTAGTGATGGTTTTCAAACTTTTTGTTGTAAGCAGGGAAGCCCTTTCTTCAAACAAAATTCTAGGAGAAGCCCTGGGGCAAAACGGACAAACAGCTGCCTGGCTGGAGAAGCAGAGGCTAAACTACTTCCTGACCCCATCCCATGGATCCCATAAGCCCTACTTGCACCTCTGATAGGTTCTGAGATGTGTTTGAAAGCCTGTACCTTAAAAACTTAAACACTTTCAAGACAATGTATGGGTGTCACCAAAAAATCCTTCTCAGTTTACCACTGCTGAGCCGTGAAATTTGAAAACTAATGTGAATTTAATGTGTCCTTCAGGTTGTTTCCCAGTGGAAGGCAGGGCCTGGGCACTCAGGGCTAAAACAGAGTAGCCAGTACTAATAAGAGATACAGAAGGGAAACTTGAGGAGCTAAGATCCCCTTATTATTCTGGCTCTCTAGGTCTTAGGTTAAACTGCTTACTTTTCATTTTATGTAGCTTAAAAATAGGAATTAGCCAAATTATTATTTTTATTTCTCTTCCTTATAGCTCACTCTTAAATTCATAAGAATTTAAGCAGATATAAACAAATTTTAAAAGCTTAAATATTTTTTGATAAAGTCATAAAATTACAAAATGTTCACACATTATTTTACAATCTAATGATGTATATGCACAGTTGTGCTTTGTCCTTTGAAAGCATTGGTCTTGGCAATGTAACCTTAAACAAGCTACTTAAAAGAGAAGCTTTTTGAAATAAAGTCTTCAGGCGGCACCTGGGTGGCTCAGTTGGTTAAGCGTCTGACTTCAGCTCAGGTCATGGCCTTGTGGTTCATGAGTTTGAGCCCCGTGTCGGGCCCTGTGCTGACAGCTCAGAGCCTGCAGCCTGCTTTGGATTCTGTGTTTCCCTCTCTCTCTGCCTCTCTTGCATTCGCGCTCTGTCTCTCTCTCTCAAAAATAAATAAACGTTAAAAAAATTTAAAATAGGGGCGCCTGGGTGGTTCAGTCCGTTGAGCGTCCAACTTCAGCTCAGGTCATGATCTTGCGGTTCGTGAGTTCAAGCCCCGTGTTGGGCTCTGTGCTGACAGCTCAGAGCCTGGAGCCTGCTTCACATTCTGTGTCTCGCTCTCTCTCTGCCCCTCCCCTGCTCATGCTGTGTCTCTGTCTCAAAAATAAATAAAAAAACATTAAAAAAAAATTTTTTTTAAATAAAGTCTTCAGTAAAGCAAAAGACTCAAACCTGATCATCTTGGGCATTTAAGACTGCCTCAAGCTCAGGTTACTTATATACCCAACTACACAGACCTGAAAAATACTCTCTCTTTCCACTGTGTTCCTGAAAACTGTTCGCTTACATTTTCCTAACAAAACCAGAGTCGCTATATTGTTTAACATATTTCTAAAGGGAGACTGAAAGTTCCCAAAAGATCCTCAAGATGTGGTCCAATGGCTCAATTTTACTATAATGTATATAGCTCAAAAATAGACCAAAGCACAAACAAAGGCATCCTCATGGTACTGATTATAAGGTCATAATTTTCAGGGAAGCAGGGAACTCAGTACAAATGCCCCACTTTTATGACAGAAGAAACCCAGGCCCAAAGGAATAAATTCACAGAGGCTCTGTGATATAAGACAAAACCACGTTCTGGAGTCTCCTCTGTCACTCAGTAGTTCAGTGACTGGAAAAGTTACTCAGTATCAACCTCAGTTTTCTCACCCATAAAACCAAGATTCTTCAATTCAACAAATTCACTCAACACCTATTTGCTGAACGTCAACCATGAGCCAGGCCCTGTGTTGGCACTACAGTAAAGTGACGATCAAGACAGACTGCCTCTGGTGTGTCAGATACGAGCAGTCGAGCAAGAAAAACAGGCAGTAAAAATTACTTAAGATAACTGTGATCAATGCAATGAGAGAGGAAGTATCAGAAACTCTATGGGCACATTGCAGGAGGCTTCTAGAAAAGCAGCAGAAAAGGCTACCCTGGAGAAAATAAGAATGGTGCCATCTACCTCAGAGGCTGATTGAATAAGTGCTTCACACACTGTGATACATGGTAGGTGCCTAATTAATGTTATTTTCCAGTCTCTGAAAAATTCTTTTGGGAGATGAAGAAATACCATTTATTTAGTATTATTCCCTTTCTCTCTTTCAAGTAACATAATCAGCTGACAAGGCACACAAATTGAATGAAAAGCAGAAAGGGTAAAAAGACAGAGGGAAAATATCTTTGGTGTGGTTCCAATTTATCTCCTTTTATCATTAAAGTGCAATAGGGCTGAGACAGGAAAACTGTCATATAGAAATTGCTATTAGCTGATAGTCATCCTCTACTTGAAGGTCAACAGAACTCAAAATCAATTTGGGGAAACTTGCACTATTTACCTGTAAAGGAGAGTAGAGTTCAGTTGCACAACTGAGTAGCTAGCTAGGTGGCTTTGCAATTTAAGCACAAAATGAAGATTGCCAATAAAATAAAAAATTATGCTTTAAATGCATTCAGCACTGTAGATATAATTATACTTGAAAGCTATTTTCAATTAACTTTTCAGTAGAAAAATGGTAAAAAGAAAAAAAAAACAATAACAACAAAACAAACACCAAACATGATCAATTAACTGTTACACTACCCTTAAAAATGGTAATCAAGAGCAATTAAGGAATATTAAAAAATATTTATCCATTTACTGTTACAATTTTTAAAGATCAGAACAAAATTTGCATATTAATTATAAAATAACTATGGGAAAATAGGTATGTATATGGACAAAAACTAGATGAGAATATAAAGAAATGAAATTTTCACATGAGATTATGGGTGAAATTTTTATGTGTGCTATTCACAAATTTTAATGTTGTTATAATATTGCTCTATTGGAAAATGCAACAAACACTAATTTCTTTTTTTTTTTTTTTCTTTTATTTTTTGGGACAGAGAGAGACAGAGCATGAACGGGGGAGGGGCAGAGAGAGAGGGAGACACAGAATCGGAAACAGGCTCCAGGCTCCGAGCCATCAGCCCAGAGCCTGACGCGGGGCTCGAACTCACGGACCGCGAGATCGTGACCTGGCTGAAGTCGGACGCTTAACCGACTGCGCCACCCAGGCGCCCCAACAAACACTAATTTCAAGGCCTTAAAATTGCAAACAGGCTAGGATATTTTGGTGGTCCCTTGTCTGCAGCTGGAAACAAAGTTCCCTTTCTATGGCAAAAACATGGGCTACATAAAGGTTTTTTTCAGGCAAGCAGAAATCCCTGAGTATGTATAACACCCAGACATTTTTGGGAGCTGCTTCTCCATGGCCTGAAAAATCAAACGAGTTCTCAGAGCCCTCAAGAACACTCGGAGTCTGCAGCATATGGATCTAGGCCAAGCCAATTTCCATGGTTTTATCTGCATCCTGGCTCTTCTGCTGAGGGTAGGATACTTCTCACACAATTCATGATTCTTCGCTCATCAAAATAATTATGACAATGTTTCCTTACAGGAAAGCATTTAATGAAAGCAAAATTCATTTTATCAGTGTATAAAAACTGAGACAGTTCTACCAGCAGTTCCTACATGGTCAAGAAGAATGTCCACGCAGTTCTCCACTATATCCCCAGGGCCCAACACATTGCCTATCAAGGCCTCAATAATATTTGCTGGGGGCGGAGGGGACCTTTAACACTCATTTATAGAGGAGTTATAAAGTTATAAAGAACATCTGACTTATTTTATAGATTATTTCCAATGGTAAAATCCTTACCAATAACATTACCTTAGTCACTAGAATATTAAAACAACTCAAATATAAAACATCCTATTTATTAAAATATAGCAGTGAATATTCAACAAACATTTACCAACATGTATAATTCTGTTGTAACAAATCAGTTTTACATATGAATAGTACATGTCTATTGGACTGCGTAAGAATGAAACAAGGGAGACATACTCATTCGCAGAATTAGTCCTGCAGTGAAACTCAGGAGAAAAGCGTTCTTGTAAAAATAGCAAATGCAAATCTGAACTTAGAATAATTATTTTTCCGTTCCAGGAGAAAACTGTACTTTAATGGTGCTCTACATTTTTAAAGAGATTAAAAAATAAGTTCTCAATGTAATCTACTATAAATAGTAGATTGTTTTAAATTCTATGCTTAGTGCTACAAAAAAGCCTAAAAATTTTTATAGTTAAGCAGAACTATACTGAATTTCCATGCCTCTATGTTTTTGGCTGTCTTGTACTTCAAATTAAATGATTAATAGATAATAATTTATTTTGCTAGTTAGCCACAAGAGCATGTTATACTGGTATTTTATGTGAATAAAAACTATTTTTTATACCAATTCTAAGTCAAATATGAGTACTTATAATTTTTAGGGATTATGTTAGTTTTGAGTTGGTACTAACTAAAAACTGTTCTCAGGGTAGCTAAAATATAAACTGAGACTCCTTTGGGATGTGTATTCATACCTATACTGAGAATTCTTAGAACTCTGTATTCTATTTAGTTTCACTTCTTACTCTCTGAGTCACAGTTCTGTTTAGCCAGCTGAAAATACTTATTTTTACATGTTTATATTCAAACTAAAAGTTACAAATCCACCCAAATCACAGAATGCCTGAAATAATAATAGGAATAAAGAATAATAGAGTATAACTAACTAGAATTTAAATAAAAATTTGAAAAGACAAAAAAAAAAAGAGTAATGGGATTAAAACAAATATTCACTTTGTTAAAAAAAAAAAAAAGATGCTTTTTTTCTTAAAACATTTATTCATTTTTCAGAGACTGAGAGAGACAAAGCATGAATGGGCGAGGGAGAAAGAAAGAGGGAGACAGAGAATCTGAACGAAGCAGGCTCTGGTATCTGAGCTGTTAGCAGAGCCTGACACAGGGCTCCAACTCACGGACTGCGAGGTCATGACCTGAGCTGAAGCTGGATGCTTAACCAACTGAGCCACCCAGGTGCCCTGAGGATGCTTTTTTTAATTAAAAAAAGGAAAACAATTTTGGCCTCTATGCACTTGAGCATTTAGAAACAATGCTCAAGTTCCTAAAAAATATTAAATGAGAAATCTGACAACCCAAATCTGTACCCACAGCAAATGTTTTTGAGAATTCCGGTAACCTAGAATCATTACCTAAGAGATAAATCTCAAGAAAATTGCCAATGGTCTCAAGACAATCAAAATTCAAGTATTAAGGTGAATATAGACAGGAGTGAATGTGATAAAAATGGAAGCATCTAAGAAATTAGCCAAAGATCATCTAATTTAAGAAGATCCTTTTGCTAATGCTAAACTAAGGCTTAAGGGTTTAGAAACTCCATCTTCTCTGTTTTTTTCCACCTGAGAAAGCCAACCTTAAAAATGCTAAAGATTAAAAGAAGATTTCAAGCTGGATAAATTTCTCTTTGCAAGCTCTGACCCCATATTTAAGGAGTGAAATGTCTTTTTGAAAGGTCTCTGCTGGGTCACAAACGTGGCTCAGTCCGTTGGGGGTCCGACTTCAGCTCACGTCAAGATCTCACAGTTTGTGGGTTTGAGCCCCACATTGGGCTCTATGTTGACAGCTCAGAGCCTGGAGCCTGCTTTGGATTCTGTGTCTCCCACTCTCTGTACCCCTCCCCTGCTCCTGAGTGTTCTCTCTCATTCTCAAAAATAAACAAACATTAAATGCAAAGAACGGTCTCCAATATCCTGGTTTTCTACCTTCTGTGGCATTAGGTAGGTATATAACATATTGAGAGTGATATACAAGTAAGTACTATGGTGGAATCTCCTGTATTTATTATTAAAGTTTATAGTAGTACCCCAAAGTAATTTTTTGCTGCAAATAGTTTTTCCCTAATTTTCTCAAGGAGGTGTGTTAACAAGTCTTTCACAGGCAATGTAACATAAGAATGCTATTCTTGATTGCAAGTGAGATTATCACTGAGAGGCTGAAAAAGCATTCATCTATCTGTTACCTTCCCCATTTATAAAATAAAATGTTACCTGTTTCACTCAGGTTATAATCATTTAGTTATAAAAAATACTTTGAAAGACAACAGTAATTAGTATTGGTAATGTCAACTTCTAAGGACTCTATCAATTTTTAAAAAATGAAAGTTGAACCACCACATTAATAGTTATGGAATCTTTCCTAGTACTTTCTGAAATCATCTAAAATGACAATTGGAATAACGTGTAAATATTTCAGCACTATAGTATGTAATCTAATGCTTGTTATAAAAGCCAATTTATGTCAGGCAAATAAAATATAAAAGTGATTACGTATAAATATATTCAAATATTTAAAAACTGGCATGCTGCACCTAAAACAAAGTATTTAATCATCAATATCCTAATTTTTATATTATAATTAACTATTATTAATAGATTATATATTGTAAGTATATTTTCAGGAACTGATCTTGTAAGTCTTGAAGCATTTTTCTGGATATAGGCAAAAAAAAAAAAGGTAAAATTTCTAAATCAATTTCCCTACACTAAAGGTCTCTGCCCTCGCAACCTTAATTTGACTTGTTTGCCACTGTTACCACAGCACCAGGTACAGTGTATTTCAGCAATTAGTCGAAAAATCAATTATTAATATACCACCACACTATCATGAAGTGTGATGCTGTTTTCTTTGAAATTAATGCAGCCGATACGCCTTTATTTTTAAAGCTTGAAAGTACATTTCTTAACAAAGTGTCAAGACTAAGTCTGCTGCTTTTTTAAGAAAAGCTTTTAAAACGTTAGGCAAATATAGTATCATGGAATCTAAAGTGAGCATTATTCAGAATACGAGTTTTATCATACCCAAACAATGAAACACATACTTGCCATAGCTTCCTCAGCATTCTGTTCTTTGACAAGGACAGTGTCCCTTCAAATTAGGTGTTTAGCTCAGGCCATCATTACCAACAGGTCTGAAGTACCTATCTGCCATCTCCTACAAAAAAAAAAAAATAATAATAATATCACTTTATCATCCTAGATATAATTCAGTCTTAGGACTTTAAAGGTTATGCCTTGGCTTTTTAAAAATAAATATAATTTTGAAAAAAATTAATTTCCTCATAGAAATTGTAAAAGAATCATTTAAATGCCAAACCCAATATTAGTAAGAAACACAAAATTTAAAACATTTTCCAAAATTCTATTTATATTATATAAAACAACCAAGTCATATGCTATTTTCACTATTATACTATTTTCAGTAAAAAATTTTCAAAATTTGAATATATGCAGGCTATAATATAAAAACTGAGGTGAAGAAATTGGGAATTGTAAAATATTAGTACACAAGTTATGAAAGACAATTTAGTTAAACTAAGAGGTGGGAGGAAGTGTATGTTTACATATTCACACAATAAACCCACTGATACTTGAATCCTATTTTACTATGTAATAATTGGAATGGGGTGGATTATTAAGCTGGCAACAAGCCAGTACAACTTAAATAAATTAGTGGTACTCTACCCCAAAGCATGTGGTATGTAATAGACTGATCTGTGTTTCATTTTTGCAAGAAAGCTACTACCAAATGGCTTTCAATCAGTGTGTTGTGAAGCATCAGACTGTACAATCAAACAAACTGAAAATCATCTGCCGAAATTGAGATATGTGTCCAAAAATGTTGTGGTGTATTATTTGGAGCATTTAAACCAATAAGGAAAATTTAATAAGAGCTATAATTGCTTCTTTTAACAAATAACAGTAAATAGTGCTTCTGAAGGGTTGAAGCATTTTTGTTGTTGTCTTGAAGCACCGAAACTCCATAAACCACAGTGAATAAATATTAAGGAAGATTATTTCCTCCAAATAACTTATTCTTTGATTCCATATGTTATTATATACACGTTCATCAAGAGGCTCTCAAGAAATAATGGAAATACACCAACCCTTTAGTAAAATATTTCTAGGTTAAGTTAAAGCTTAGGCTGAATAGTTAGACTATTTTCATGAAAAGCAAAAGAGCATTTTCCTGGTAGGCCCACTGGAACATCCTGTTATCTGCAGCCTGGGATTTTACAGTTTCATTTCCTGGTATCTCCTTGTTTGGAAACTCCTGAGCCATCCATATACAGGATGTGGACTAGAAGAGAAGATAGGAAACAGCTGCCAAAGAGGGGAAGCTATTTTCCAAAATGAATTATTAATAATATAGGAAATTGGTAACCTATTTGAACTCATTCTTAAATCACACAGTAAGTACAAGACGTTTTACTGAATAAGAGTCTCTTGAGAAGAGCTGCTGAGACACGTGAAGGCACAAGGCAACTAGAGGAGCAACAAATGAGCTCCGCCATACTTCTGGATGAAAAGCATACTTGCCTGACGTTATTTCAGTTCCTGGTACTGGGATTATTTTAGAACACTTCACTCTAACTCAAAGTAACTTTAACAATTTTAAGATTAGAATGAACTTCAAAAACTAAAGAAGTCATCTTAGCCGTATACGTTATACAAGAAAACAGATCAGTTGTTTTGGCAGAAGATGGACTGCAAACAAAGATGAAGAGCTTGGGCTTTGGAACCAGACTGCATGGGTTCAAATCTCAGCTATGTCACTTACTAGCTGGGTGGCCTTAGACAAGTGACTTAGCCCGTCTATGCCAATGCCCCTCATTTAAAATGGGTCTCTATGAACATGTATTTAAAATGACACATGTAGGGGTGCCTGGGTGGCTCAGTCAGTTAAGCGTCTGACTTTGGCTCGGGTCACGATCTTGCACTCTGTGAGTTTGAGCCCCACATTGGGCTTGGTGCTGACAGCTAAGAGCTTAGAGCCTGCTTCAGATTCTGTGCGTCCCTCTCTCTCTCTGCCCCTTCCCTGCTTGCACTCTGTCCCTCTCTTTCTCTCAAAAATAAATAAACCCTAAAACAATAAAATTAAAAAATAAAATAACATATGTAAAGAGTTTGGAATATCTCCTGGCACTCAGTAAGTCCACAATTACATTTTTCTGACATTTATTTATTTTTTTTTGAAGAGAGAGGGTGCAAGTGAGCGAGGGGCAGAGAGAGAGAGACGAGCAGGGCTCACCTGAAGCACGGCTTGTGTTTTACCTGAAGCGGGGCTCGAGTTCCCCCTGAGCTTGCCTGAGGTCGCCCGATGTGGGACTCAAACTCATGAACCTGAGCCAAAGTCAGATGCTTAATGACAGAGCCACCCAGGCACCCACATTTTTCTGACTTTTATTTAAGGTGTTTATTTTAAGTTACACAACAGAGGAAGTCTTTGCACAAACCATGCTAAATGTTGAAACATTATAAAATAGTTTATTATTATTATTTTTATTTTAGAGAGAGAGACAGGGAGGGAGGGAGGAAGGGGGAGAGAGAGAAAGAATCCCAAGGAGGCCCCCTGCTCAGTGCAGAGCCCAACTTGGGGCTCGATCCCATGACCCTGGGATCCTGACCAGAGCTTAAATCGAGTTGGACGCTCAATTGACTGAGCCACCCAGGTGCCCCAAAACATTATGAAATATTTTAAAAGTTTAGGCAACAATCAATCAATTTTATTTCCATTTCGTACCTTTGAGCATATTTAGCAATGCTACAAGTTGGGTTTAACAGATTAATAGATTAATAGACATTAATCAATCATAATTTTATACCCCCCACTCCAACATACACATACTTTCTCTGACCTTAGCTTCAAGGACAATCTTTAATATATGACTCATTTTAAAAGGTGTTTCACAGAACTAACAAAGCTCTGATATAAATCACCTAACTGTAGAATTTCTCATGAAGAGAAATTGTTCTGTCCTCACCATGCCCTCACTCTCCAGGACAGTCCACGCCCAGTAAAGTTTTAACACAATTCTTTTCGACAATATTGGAAGGTAAAAGGGAATAGACTAAATATAGAAGAAAAACATCATTATGAGTGAAGTACTCAGAAATATCAAAATCTTTCCATCTCTTTTCATTCCTCACAAGAACCAAACAAAAAAGAGAAAGAAAGGCCTTTAGAAAGGGAGAAAAGGGAGTCAGAAATCCCATAGGAAATATGAAACCACTAAAATTTAATGACAAAGTTCTTTTACTTAAAATGCTAAATATGTTATGTCTATTACTTTAATGTTTTGATGTTTTAGATTTTGAAAATATTATTTTTTAAAAATCTAAAAACTGAAAACAAACATCCTTCATAAAAATTCTGACTGCCTTGAATGTCATTCTTAAACTGCTCATAAAACTTCTTTTTTAAAGTACATCATCATATTTGTTTAGATCAAAGGTATATATTTTTGTATCTCTTGAATGCATCATAGAATATTGATTATATAAGCTACAAAAATTCAGCAT
Source organism: Panthera pardus (assembly GCF_024362965.1). Lineage (NCBI taxonomy): Eukaryota > Metazoa > Chordata > Mammalia > Carnivora > Felidae > Panthera > Panthera pardus. The sequence goes on from NW_026527002.1 coordinate 65,845,525, forward strand.
CCTTTAAGACCAAAACCTGGCAACTACCTAAAAATTTACATAAATATTTACTTTAAAAATTATCTGTATGAAATACAGGTCTCCAAAATGTAAACTCACATGTATATCCTGATTAATAATCTAAATCAGCAGCCTCAGTCAGGCAAATTTGGTCACTCACAACCACAAATATATCAGAGCAACAAGGATACGATAAAACAGATCAGTAATATTATGGAAACATCGGCTATTATTCAAAGGCTATCAGCACAGGGTTTTTTTTCCCCCCTTCAATTAAGTGTAATTTAAATTACTTCTGAGATTACATAGGATGATTTAGAAGGATTTTAGGTTAGAAAAAATTTAGATGTAAAAGTGAATGTGCTACACTGGCTACTAGCTACTACCATAAACAATGCAATAGATATTTCCAAATACCTCCATGAATTAATGAATATGATATTAGATTAAAACCTAGCTTAGGCACTGAAGTTTTAACATGGCTAATATTCAAATAAGTAGAGTCTCTTGAGCCCAAATCCACAATGATGCAATGTACATAAAAAGGTTATTTCCTCAGCTGCATTTGTAATCACTTTAGTAATTTTAAGAGTACTTCCATTTAAATATAAAACCATGATTTACGTCAAACTAAGTCCCAAATAACCTATTTTTTGTGCCCAATTAACATTATAAGGAAGAAAACAAATACATTATTACATCACCTTTCAGTCTTAATGTAAAATATAATAAAAAAGGGAGAAACTGCAAAATGAGCCACCTCACCTATGCTATTAAGTTCATTAATAAAATAACATAAAACTTGGGGCGCCTGGGTGGCTCAGTCGGTTGGGTGTCCGACTTCGGCTCAGGTCATGATCTCGCGGTCCGTGAGTTCGAGCCCCACGTCGGGCTCTGTGCTGACAGCTCAGAGCCTGGAGCCTGTTTCGGATTCTGTGTCTCCCTCTCTCTCTGACCCTCCCCTGCTCATGCTCTGTCTCTGTCTCAAAAATAAATAAATGTTAAAAAATAAAAATAAAAATAAATAACATAAAACTTTATTCACATTTATTGAAAAAAAAAAAACCCTGTAAGTATCATCGAAGGTGAAATAATTGTGAAATCATCAATGGACAGTCCTCCAAATCCAGGGACATAACAAGCTCACCATAAGGGAGAGACATCTACTACTAATGAGTGCTCACCAGCACAAGCGCATTTATGTTTTCAATCCTAGCATATTTTCAAACCATCTGGCATCAGTGCCACTCTGGTTCATCCAGCCTCATCTGTTCAGAACTGAATACAAAACTAGAGCTACATGCACTTTGGGGACACCAAAGAACAGCTCACATGTATAATAATACTCCAAATGCACATCTCTCAACTAGTTTATACTTGAAATGTGTTTGAGAAGCCATTTCCCTGACAGACGTTAAGGCTCTTAAAAATACTAGAATGGTTCAGAAAACCTGTATGAATCATAGCTGTCATCAGTTATCCAAGTCTTACTTTCTTTTTTTCTCATTTTATTCGCGATCATGAAATAGAGCATTTGAAGACGTACTTCTACAAAGATTCACTGATAAGTGAAATTCTACCAATTCCATATTGAAAGACCATAAGATTTTACATTTTATTTTGCATTTTGCACAAGATTAATCAGCTTTGCCCTAAAATGCTTAGAGCAAGGAGGGACAGATTAAGGGGGAAAAACATTCGTGAAGGCCCTTTTACATCCTGTTATGCGTTACTGTCTTTCACAGCGCCCACATTTCTTTTGCTTGAAATCAAGAGTCAGAATTGCTACTTGAGAAAATTTTTAAAAATCTATGGATATACTGAGGCCAACATCCCTGTGAGAAACAACGTTCATTCATCCTCACTGTTGGCATAAGAACAAATGACTTTTTGGGGGTAATTTTTCAGAAACAAAGGTAATTCACGTAACACCATATAACACCAGTTGAAGCTTTCAGACAAAGACTAAGAAACAATGACCAATACCAACAAATCTAAAGGTGCACTTATGTAGGCACGTACACACACACACACACACACACACACACACACACACACACACACTCCAAACCCACAAACAGGCACTATTCCTGGAGGGAAGACTGCTTCTTCCTAACTGTGAACCCTGTATTTTCCAATCCTCTGATTTCCGCTCCCCCCCTTTTCTGTTGTCCTCTTGGCCTCCAAGAGAACTGCTTTTTCCTTTCAAGTTACATGGAATCCCAACCTAATCACATTACAAACTATCACCCTTTCTTTACCACCCCCCTCCCCACCCCCACCCCCACCCCCACCCCGCAAAAGATCAGCTCCTCCTCATGTGTTTCTTCAGCTCCGGGGTGTGATAGAAAAGCGCCGCAGAATTCCCACTCTGCCCCATCTCTATCCTGTATCCCTCCTCTATCCACCCCTTTCCCCGCTTCCCACTTCCCCTCCCCTGAGTCTTTCACTGAAGCCTTGCCAGAGCTTGTTCCTTCGCTAACCTAAACTAAGGATATCAAACGGAACCTTCTCCTCCTCTGGGCTTTTGCTCTTTTCTTACTGCTACCTACGGAGGGGAGAGGTGGAGGGAGATGCACGAAACAAAGAATTTCAAGTCCCTGTACCTACAACTTTGGCGTAAATCCACAGGGAAAGGGCAACCGCCAGAGGTCTTCTCGGCCATTAGACCCCGCTCCCGTTCCCCTCACAGCTCCTTCCCAGCACTTCATTCCCCGCCAAGATTGGGAGATGGTTCCCGTTAGGCCCCAAGGCTCGGAGGAGTCCCCGGTCGGCCTCTCAGTCTCCCTTCTGAAAGGGACGGATAACATCTCCATTCTCTTTAATTAACTTCTCCCAGTCTTCCTCAAAACGGAATACAGTTCTTAAAGACTCCATTCTGAGTCTTGCCCCGAAGAGGGGGAACGGCCTGACCCCGAAATGGATGCCCAGTCTTCTCCGAAGTGGGGTACAACCTCGCCGGAAAGGTTTCCCGGGGCTCCAGCCCCAATGCCAATGCGCTCAGCTCCAGCAAGACGATCTTTCCTTACTCTCCGAGAGACAGTCCCCACGAGGCCACGGGCCCCCCGCAGGGCAGGCCTTCCGACCTCCCCTAGGACCCTTAACATCGCTGGGGTCCTCCGTCCGTGCGGCGCCCTCTCCTCTCCCCCCCTCACCACCCCCCCCCCCCCCGCCCCAGGAAGCCCCGTCTTCACTCCCCTCAACAGTCCCAAGTTGTTCGGTGCTCTCATAAGGACCGGGGCTGGTATATTCCCCTACAGAGCCCACCCGCAGCTCCTTCCACGGCCGCAGACACCCCGAAATCGCGAAGGACCCTCGGGGGTCTGTCCCTCGGCGGCGATACCCCCGGGGCCAGCAGGCCGGGTCCCTCCCCCTCGGACGCCCCGCGCCGGGTCCGCCCCGCCGCCCGCCGCCGCCGGCGCGCTCAGCCCCCGGGGTCTCAGCCCTGGGGCCGCCCTCCTCCGGCCGGCCCGCGCGGCGCTCGCCTTCCCCGGCCGCCGCGCGGCTCGCGAGCTCTGCGCTGCCGGTTCCCACCCGCAGTCCCCGGGCGTCCCGGCCCACTCGTGGCGGAGTCGGCTCGTGCCGCTACCTGCAGGGGCCGCCGCGCCTCTCAGCGCCCCGCCGCCGCCATCTTGCATTTCAAACCGGCTGCACTTTTCAGGGAGTCAACTCTGACCTGTGAACCCTACACCCGGAACCGCTCGGCGGGCCGGCACACGGCCTAGGCAGCTCGGCGGGCCCTGCAGAGCGTGGAGGGTCGGGGGTGGGGGTGCGAGGCGAGGCGCGCGCCCCAGCGGCCGACCGGGGGCGGGGAGGGAGGGAAGGAGCCGGCCGAGGCGGGGCCCTCCCGCGCGCGCGCCGTCCGCGCGCCCCCACCCCGCTCCGCGCCAGGCTCTCTACTCACGGACCCGGCTGCTCCCCTGGGGTTCGACCCGGGTCTCTACCCTCTGGATTGGCGCACGGGGAGGTAGGGAACCGCCCCGCCCCTCTGTCAACAGAATCCCCGCCCCGGCCGGCTCGGAAGCCCCGCCCTCTGTCAGCAGAAGCCTCGCCTCCTCCAGGTCTCGAAGCGGCCCCGCCCCTTGCGGGCGGTAGCTCCACCCACCAACAGAAGACTTGTCTTTACTCAGGTCAGTCCCCGCCTTCTGTCACTTGTGGCCCTGCCCTCCGGGCGCTCTGCCTTGCTAATGTCACCGCCGGATCCTAAGAAACGCCCCTTGTCATCTTAAGCCCCATCTCCTGGTGGCAGTCCACCCAAGCCCCGCCCCCTTCATCGGAATCCCCGCCCACTGTCAAAAGAAGCCCCGCCTTGCTGAGACCAGTCTGGATTCCAGCCCGAAACCCCACTTTCTGTCAACCGCCGGCCCGCCTCTTCTCGCCTGCGGGTGCCTACCCCAGCACAAACCGCAGCTCCACCCGCTGACACCGAAAGTTCAGTTCAGCCTCACTTCGAACTGCAGTTGAAGACGGAACCACCCTTTGCTTCCCAAAGTCCTCCTTTCCCCCCATGCCTGCCCCCTCCCCCCTCTCCCCCCACCCGCCGCCCCGCTCACGAGCCTCTCCGCTGAAGGGCTTTCTTTTAAAGATATGGTCTTCACCGGACAGCTTCAATGGGAGCTAGTCCCGAAGAAGATGCCAGCCAAGGACCCAGGCTTTGGGGAAAACCGGACGGCGTCACCGCCCCTCCTCACCTCCGCTTCCCTTCCCCCCACCCCCACATCCTTTTTAAAATTATGAAACGTGCAAACCAAAGCGGAGAGAAACGTCTCACCTTCCAAGCTGCTCTGCACAGATTCATGGGCCTGGACGCTCAACCCTCTGTGCTTTGACAGTAGTACTCCACTGAGCCACATTAATCCTAAAATGTGCAGTTGCTTAAAGTACAACCCTGATTGTTGAAATCGATATGCAGCAGTTTCTTTTTATTTATATGTTTTGTCTTAGAATCCTAGAACTTGGGGAAACAGAAGCAAGTAAAGCTTAATGATCTTATAAACAGAGGTACTCAACCCTACCATACTCAACATCCTGTATTTACAACAAAAATGTACCACCACTTTGCTCTCCTGGAATTAAATTCGCAGATAATGTAAACTACACAAATAAGTTCAATAAACCAGTGTATGTTATAAAGGTGGAAAAAGAGAAAGTAGTTTATTCTAAAATACTATACTAATACCTATAAAAATAATATGTGTTGCACTATGTAAATACTTTAGCCCCAATGAGAACTACGGAACAAAAACTGCCCCCACAAAATCTCAAGACGCCCCCTAGGGGGCAGTACTGTGCCCACTGAGAAACTGCTTAGGACTTCTTTCTGAGGAAAGGAAATGCTTGAGCTACAGAAATTCATTCTTTTGTTCATACATTAAACAGCTAGGTTTTTGAGCACCAGCATATGCCAGGCACTGTGGGAGATGAAAACTGAGTCCGGCAATATTTTTGTCTTCAAGAAGACTACAGTCTAGTAACCCAGCAAAAAACATGAGCATGAAAACATCAACCAAGGTGAGAAGTGAGAAGAGATCAAGGTGGGATTCAAAAAGAGATCCCTTTAAGGGTACGGGCTGATGAACAGAAATCTCACCTTTGCTATCTCCCTCTTTTCTCTTTTCCTCTTTCTCCTTCTCCCTTCTCTCCCTCCTTCCCTTCCTTCCTTTTCTCCTCCTCCTCATCTTCTTTAGCATCAGTTTATAGAGTCACCTCCTTCTCACTAGAAGCTGTCTGCCTGGTTCGCTGCCCAGTGCCAGCAGCCCAGAGTCCTCTCAGTTTAGGGCCATGCCCACAGGGCAATTCTGTCCAGGAAAACAACTTCAATAGCACGGTGCTTAGAACAGTGTCCTTGGCTGAATTGCTGCCAATTATTTGGTATCCTTGAACAAAGCAAGACTGTTATCACCCTCAAACACGCACACGCGCACACACACACACACACACACACACACACACACAAAACTGGTTGCAGTCCTAAGCAATATGAATATATGTTTAACATAGCAGATTGTGCCAGCCCACATAAATCTGTTTAGAGATCATGCTCAGAGTAACTTGTTTTTATTAAAATAAACTCATTTGTAAAAATTGTAAATATGACTGATTTCAACAGCTGTGTGGCTCCAGAAGTTAAGTTTTTAGCCATGGATTGGCACAGTTAGAAGAGTCTAGATTTTTTTATGCATATGTTTTGCAGTTTGTCACACACAGTCTGCTATGGCAAAACTTCAGTACTGCTAGAGATGAAAAGTTGTCCAGCAGGTTTTAAAAAGCACAGCACTTTTGCTATTCAGAGTCTCTTCCATATTTGGAACAGTGAAAAAAATATTTGTAGGAAATGAAGAGCTTTGAATCAAAAGTTCTCAGCACTGGTGTCATCTGAAGAGGAATAGGCTTCCAACAGCACTTTTGGTAGTAGTTTCCTTCTGTTATTATTTTTCTCCTTTTTCTTCTTTTGGTGAGCAAGTCTTCTAAAAAACATATCATGAAAACAGATCAGCCTAAAAGACATCAAACAAAGACGCTTTAAGCTTTTAATTACAGGTAGGTGAACTCAAGAATTTTGACCTAGTGAAATGCTCCCACAATTCTCTCCAATGGCTAGTTCAGAAGGTAAACAAAAACGTTCTTGCTAAAGCTAGCTCAGACTTAACAAACTTCCTTTCTTTTTTTAATGTTTATTTTTGAGAGAGACAGAGCATGAGCGGGGGAGGGGCAAAGAGAGAGGGAGACACAGAATCCGAAGGAGGCTTCAGGCTCTGAGCTGTCAGCACAGAGTCTGGCAAGGGCTCGAGCCCATGAACTGGGAGATCATGACCTGAGCCGAAGTCAGACGCTTAACCGACTGAGCCACGCAAGCGCCCAAGACTTAACAAACTTTTAAAGTTAATTTAGGGTCAACTCATTTCTTATTCCTCTCAATGCTTGCCTTGTAAAAACGGGAATGTTGTTGATAATAACAACAGTAAAAGCAAGGTAGTATTCTAAATAATGCCCTCCCCATTCCACTCCTCCCCGGTTTCTGTATCTAGCATAAGACTGCATGTAGGACTATGGGACCACAGATGCAAAACAAGAAAAGCAGGAAAAACTGACTTTCCAGTATTTATTCAAGGAATAACATGCTGTTACACTTTAGTGGCTCTGTCAACGCTATCTCTGAAAAAAAAAATGGTGCCAGTGTTATCTTTTTTGACCTAAAGTCTTAGGACACAAGTAACTCTAGAGGAACACCCAACTTGCTACAGTGGGAAGATGCAACCCTTCACTGGTTTTCAAAGACTTAGTGGAAGAGTCTAGGGCAGCGGTTCCTAAACTTTAATGGGCGTGGAGATTCCCTGGGAACTTTAAAATGTAGCTTCTCAGGGGCACCTGGGTGGCTCAGTTGTTTGAGTGACTGACTCTTGATTTCAGCTCTAGTCATGATCCCAGAGTCATGGGATTGAGCCCCACATCAGGCTCTGTGCTGAGTGTAGAACCTGCTTAAGATTCTCTCTCCCTCTGCCCTTCTCCCCAACTCACCCACTCTCTCTATATATAAGTAAGTAAATAAATAAATACATAAATACATACATACATACATAAGATACAATATAATACAATACAATACAATGTAGCTTCTCAGACTCTGCTCCTGGGAGAGTCTAATTCAGTAGGTCTGGGGTGAGGTCATGAATCTACCTTTGGCAGGCAGCTGGTGACCCTCATCTAGGTGACCCGTAGGCTTCACTTTGAGAAATAGTGATCTAGCAAAATGCTTATAATTGAGGAAAAACTTACTGCATTCTTGTAGAACTAAGGGTTATAAACTACCAAGTCATTATCTCTAAGAAGAGATATTCTAAAGCTGTCAGTTGGTTGGACATCAGCACTGGAAGGGAAATTCTACTTCGGTCTTCAAGAACCTTTAAATCCATTACAGACGTCCATCTTCCAGGCAAACTCATGCGACTCAGTAAACCCTGGGCACTTTAGATAGACTATTTCACCTTCCTGGTGTCTCTGTGAAGTAGTTGGTTTTGCTTGAAGTTAACATAATGAGGATGCCAAGGTTTGGAGAGGTTAAGCTGCCAGTCGGTTGCCCAGTTACCTACAAGGTAAAGGGTTTTGAACCCACCTTGACCCTTCCTAAAGTCTAATGAAGATGCTCCATAAACCCTTTCTCAGAAAGAGGGTATTGCATTAGCCAGGCTACAGTGTGCACAGAATTTGAAAGCCTTCCCTCGTGTTGAAGTCAGACAGTCTTCTTTCTGTTCAAGTCCCAAATCCTCTGCATCAACAACTGTTGCTTCATAACAGACCACACAAACTTAGCAGCTTGAAAGCCCAAGCAGTTATTTAGCCCATAAGTCTGTGGGTCAGCTGGGTGGTTCTGCTGATCTGAGCCAGGTTTGGCTGATCTTGACTGGCCTCACTCATGCATCGTGGTCAGCAGGTGGGTCGTCTGGAGGCTGCCTGGTCCAGGATAGACTCATTCATGTAGCTGGAAGTTGGCTGATGGTCAGTGGATCATCTAGGTGCTGGCCATCTAGGATGGCCTCAGTCAATACCTCCAGTGGGTGTCTGGCTATTGATCATAGGGGTGACTGAGCCACATGTGTCTCATCTTCCAGGAGAAAATAGCCTGGATTCCTTCACGTGCAAAAAGTTATAAGAAACTGAGAAGCAGTGTTTGAGACTTCTTAAGGCTAGCCTCAGAACTGACACACTGTCATTTCTGCCATAGTCTACTAGTCAAAGCATCACAGGGCCAGCCCAGATTCCACCTCTTGAGGGGAACAGATGCAAAGTCACACTGCAAAGCCTGAAGATACAGGAGGGGCAAACAGTTGTGGCCATTTTTATAATCGATTTACCACAATAACTATATGGCTCAAGGCACGTTTCTCAACTTCTATTTCTACTCATCTGCAAAATGAAGATATTACAATTGTTGTGCCCTATCTCAAAGGGTTGATAGCTCATGCAAGAGGCCTGGCTTGCGTTAATTTTTCAGACAATATTGGCCACGAGAATGCTGATGCTGTCCTCTGGGGCCTTTCTAGCCTGAAAGTCTTATGAGTCTGCATGGCAGAGAGAGTAGGCTGATTTTTTGATGACCTCGCAGGGCAGGACTTTGGACCTGATTTTTTTTTTGTTGATTTCATGCTGCCCCACTTAGTACTCTTCTGGTTGTGGTACAGAAACCCATTCAAGCTAGCTCAATTAAAGAAGCCAAAGCTCCCGTTTGTCCCCTGCATGTTCACTCCATCTTTTCCTCCCTCGACTCTCCTTTTAAGACTCCTCTAGAACATGCCTCAGCCAAGCAGCCTTAGCCCTGGAATCCGATATGACTGTTCAGCTTTGTTCATTAGAGCTCAATGGCCTGGTTCTCAGTGTCCCGATTCCAAAATCTAAAGAGAGAAACTGCTTGGTCCAGCACTTCTCCTCGCAAAAGGTCAGTTTAGTCTACTCTGCCATGGCAGGAGGGGTGGGCAGTCTTGGGGAGAAGGGGCAGCTTTATGTGGGCAGCAGAGGCTGTGAGCAAGAGCAGTTCCTTCAGGAGATGGCTGTGAGCCAGCAGACACAGTGATTCACATTTCCTGGACACAGGCAGCCTTCTCTAGTATTTTCAATTACCTTCCCATCAAACAGCTGAAGTACACAATTTCAAGGACTTGATAAAGATCCATCTCCTCTCTGAATAGCTCTTAATGAAGTGGAGGTAGGTGGCTCTTTCTCCCACTCACTCACCAAAAACCTACCACATGCTTTCGCTGTAAGCAGAGGTGTATTCCTTTTTTTAGGGCTGCTGTAACAAAGTACCACAGACGAGGTGGCTTAAACAACGGAAATTTATTTTTCTCACAGTTGCAGAGGCCATAAATCTGGAGGCCAAGGTGTCAGCAGGATTAGTTTCTTCTGAAGGTTTTAAGAGAGAGAGATGTTTCATGGTGGGGTTTTTTTTTTTTTTATATGTTTATTTTTGAGAGAAAGTGTGAATGGGGGAGGGGTAGAGAGAGAGGGAGACACATGGATGCAGGGCTTGAACTCGAGAACTGTGAGATTATGACCCAGGCCAAAATTGGATGCTTAACCAACTGAGCCACCCAGGCACCTCCAAATTCCTCCCTTATAAGAATACCAATCATATAGGATTAGGTGGGTTTGAGCCCTCATTTTACCTAATTACCTCTGCAAAGATCTATCTCCAAATATAGTCACATTCTGACTAGGTTAGAACTTCACCTTATAAATTCTGAGGGAGACACAATAATTGAGCCCATGACAGCATGAAAACAGTCATTACTATAAACAATGTCAATGGTAGCTGAGCCTGTTCCATTGCAACATCCCTGGTCTTATCTACAGTTCTGCTTATCGGAATGCCCTTCAGCCCCTGAGAGCATCCAGTAACTACTTATTGACTCTTTTCGTCTGTCATTTATAAATAAGCCTTCTTTAAAGCTCCAAGTCTGTGAAAAAGTGGTCATACTGTGTACTTTTGAAGTCACTTTTGAAAAAAAAAACTCTGTCATCAAATAGCATTTTGTTTATACATTGCCTAAGAAAATGGTTCTCAACTCTGGTTAGACAATAGAATCATCTGGTGCTTTTAAAAAACAGTCTCCACCTCCCACCCCTGTACCCCTCACCGGTCCTATCTCCAAAGATTCTGATGATTTGGTTTAGGTTGGGATACAGGCACTAATTAAAAAAAAAAAAAAAAAAGTTTCCCAAATGATTCTAAAATAAAGTCGGTGTTGAGAACCATTGGCTTCAGATAAAGCTTAGGGGAGGCAAACAACTCTTAGAAAGCACCTCTGTCTGTCCGGCCCTGAGCTAGGTGCTTTGCTATGTAATTTAATTTTCAAAATAATCCTAGGAGTATTAATGCTACGTCCTCGATTGTATAGACAAGAAAACTAGGCTCAAGAAGATTGCCTTACTCAAGTCCCACAAGCTGTGGAGGCAAAGGGTTATTCAGGTTTAAATACCGGGTAGCAGGAGCCTAGATAGGACTAGAGGCTGGTCAGGGCTTTTACACTGGAGAGACAATCAGCACAGAGAACAATTTTTGGCCATTTTTTCCCCTAAGTTTATTTATTTTGAGAGAGAGAGAGAAAGCACAAGCAGGGGTGGGGCAGAGAGAGAGAGAGAGAGAGAGAGACGAGAGAGAGAGAGAGAGAGAGAGAGAGAATCTCAAGCAGGCTCCAAGCTGCCAGCACAGAGCCTGATGCAGGGCTTGATCCCACTAACCTCGAGATCATGACCTGAGCTCAAGTCAGACGCTTAACCGACTGAGCCACCCAGGCATCCCAACAATTTTTGTCCACTTTTTTTTTTTTTTTCAACATTTTTTTTTTATTTATTTTTGGGACAGAGAGAGACAGAGCATGAATGGGGGAGGGGCAGAGAGAGAGAGGGAGACACAGAATCGGAAACAGGCTCCAGGCTCCGAGCCGTCAGCACAGAGCCTGACGCGGGGCTCGAACTCACGGACCGCGAGATCGTGACCTGGCTGATGTCGGACGCTTAACCGACTGCGCCACCCAGGCGCCCCATGTCCACTTTTTAAAAACAGGTCTGTTTTACCCTCACATTGATTCTTCCACCACAGGCTCAACAACCATCAAGGGAATATAGTATCTGTTTGTCAGAACAGACAAGGCTGTGCTGCTGTTAACAAACCCAAATAAACCTTGGTTTATTGAACACATCATGATTTATTTCTCATTCATCAAGTTTTCTTATAGCTCTCAGTGACCTCTGGGTCACCTCCTGCCAAGCGGTGGCTCAGGGATCCAGGCTAACCCCTCTTTTTGGCTGTGCCTTTTGGAATACATGTCTTCTAGTTTGCCGACGTAGGAGGAAAAGGGATTTCCACGACTTATGCAACAAGTGTTGCTGCCATGTTACCTTAACAAAAGGCATCTCTTTTTTTGGAGAACATGTTCAAGAAGGTTGGAACCCATGTTTGACTCCACAGGCCCTCCTTTTCCACTGCACAGTCCATTCTTCTGTGCCATGGATGGTAAAGAAAGTAAAAGCAAACCTAAATTCTTTACTGAGGTAGGGGGCACTTTAGGCGTGTTGACATGTGATTTTGTCGTATTATACCTTTCTTATGAGGCAGAGACCACACATCATTTTTCTCTCCTCTAATGCATTGTACGCAGTAAGTCCTTAATAATAGTATGTAGGTGCACATAAACATAAATTCAGCAAATATTAATTGGACAAGACAGACCGAGTCTCTGCCCTCATGACTACAATTAAGATACCCTGATAATAATATACTGGTTTTGTGTCTTGTCATTTGTAATGTACTTTAACTATACCATTATCTCATTTTATTTATGAATGTCATAAATTGAACACATCCACCAATCAGCTTGGGCTTCTCATTAATTTCTCGGCTGGTTTGTAGGTCAGATATTTTATAATCTACCTCCTCCTTACACTTCTTTCCTTCCTGTTTCATAGCTGGGTGAGAGGAATGCCTTTTATAGCCAGCAAGGTGATACACTGCCATGCTTATATTATGCACATACCCAGAGGTTCAACACCTCTTTTCTGATCATGCAGAGATATGCTGACTTTTAGCAACTTTTTCAGAAATACTTGCCCAAAGACCGTTGAGGAACAATATAAAAATATAAGAAATACGCATTTTTTCAGTTTAGACACACAAGATTTTTTCTGATTTTTGCCTCCCTTTAGATTTTGCCTCCACGTTTCATAATCAAGAATTATGAAAACAACTTTTAAATTTTTATATTTGCACTACCAAAGGAATATAATAACTTTGCAAACACTTCAAAAAAGAAAAAACAGAGGTAAGAACCCATCTACAGTTCTCCCTAACTACTATTAGCATTTTGGTGTATTTCCAGATTAGCTATTTTTAGATGAGAGAAAATGTTATCTTTGTTTCTTCTTCTGCAAGGTTATTTCATGTAATAATATTAGAAAACTGTCATTTTGGATAGACATTTTCATTTAGCTAGTATTTCAGTGATTATATTTCGTGCAACAGCTGTGAGGTGAAGGTTCGGAAGAAACCAGGGAATTCATTTGAGTGATGATGGTAAATTACATTTTCTCCCTAGTGGGGTGGGGAAGGAGACTTAGGAAAAATTTAAGTAAGAAACAGAAAAGAGACATATGCTCTGGTCCTAAATATAAAACATGTAAATTGAATGAAAAAAGTAATTACAGAACATAAGATTGGGGTAACTTATTTTTCTTCCTAAATAATTAAAGCAAAAGCTTGTGTCTTTTTTTAAGACCCTGATTTTCCTAAACATTCACCACAGTAAATAGCTATAATTAAGATTCATCACACGTAATCAGTTTCCAAATTATTTCATGAATACATTATCTATTGCAACAGGCCCCCCTCCTTCCCCCCCAAGTCAATCTTTAAGCAAGCTGAAGTTTCACAATGGTCTTTTAAACCAATATTTGTAGCTCACAGCGTCCTCATGTCCAGGGTGCCCATGTTTGGCACTCTTCGATCCAGTAAATGTTTTAGTCCCATATATTTTGGATGTTTAAATCATTTCGATTTGGCATGTGGTCTGAAGGTAGTGGTATTCCAAGAGCCCTCTCACTGCATGTTAAGTGCTGTTCTCTGACTCCCAGCCAGAGCTTGGATGTTGGCAGGGTTGATTGCTCAAATGTAATGATTTCATTTCCAACCTTTGCATACTAAAATTACATAGCCCAAACATGAAGCTTCCAGATTTTTCCTCTTGAAAACAGAATAGAGACATAATTTAACATGACTACAAAACAATTATGACAATCTTTGAAATGGGAATAAATTTGAAAATTGTTAAGCTGTCACAATACTGAGGAAATGAATGCTGATTTGTAAGGTTCAATAACAGCTGAGAAACATAAAAAACTTATAGTCGTTGTTTAGGGAATTTTCATATTTTTCTTTCACTTTATATATAAAGGGAGTGTCATAGATTCAGTTCTCCTTAAAGGAGACCCTGAATAAAGAAATGTGAGAGTAAATGGTTATGTGGAAGGCGATGCCAAGAAGTACGGGCAGGGGAGAGAAATGAGACAGGGAAGGAAGCTACAAGGATAGAGTGCAGTTTTAAGCAGTCTGGGGCTTGAATAGCCCTCAGTTTCAGGATCTAGGGCTCAACCCCAGTGGAGACTAGAGACAGTGTAGAAGACACCTCAGGAGCAAGGGAGACGGGGTGTTATTATTCATCAGTTTCTACCTATGTCTTGTTGGCAGCTGATCCCAGGGATGTTATACTTTCTGTCACTTTCAGCCTACATCCAGCATGGATCACGAAAACACCCTCGGGTGGGGTTACAGATGTTTGCAGGAGGTTGCCAATGGCACATGCCAGAATGTTGAATGCCAAGAGCATAGGCGTAGGGCACCACAGTGTCTGTTTAGGGGAGGTAGTTAAGAACATAGGTTTCAACCATACACACCTAATAGAATCCTGCTTTTGCCACTAATGTGTGAAATTGAATAAATTACCTATCTACCCATTAAACTTGTAAAATGAAAATAACATAGAATATACCTCCTAAGGTCATTCTAAGGATTAAATAAAATACTGCATGTACATTACATACAAGGTGAGAGTTAACCATATGTATTAACTGGCTCAAATGCGCATTAGAAATTATGTCAGTAAATTGTGACTTTGTTAAGCTTTATGACAGCCTCTTGGGGTGGCTTCTGGGTTGGCACTTCCTTGTAATGGCGATTTTCTTTAACAGTGTCTAAATTATGTGACCCTGGCTTCTGGCCATAGTTAGGGGGAACATTAAGACCAATCCAATTCTTTGGTGGGGGGAACTCTGAAATCTAAAATGGAATCAATGAGGGGCACCTGGGTGGCTCGGTCGATTGAGCGTCCGTCTGGCTCAGGTCATGATCTCATGGACTGTGAGTTTGAGCCCCATATCAGGTTCACTGCCATCAGCGCAGAGCCCCCATCAGGTCCTCTGTCTCCCTGTCCCTCCCCCACTTGCGCTCTCTCAAAAATAAATTTAAAAAACACATTAAAGTGGAATCAATAAGCGTGGGTGTCTTTGTTGAATTATATTAATAGCAACTATTTTAAAAATTCCTGCAAGAGCTTGGAACAGCCCTGGTTCTCTCCACTGACTTGGTTAAGACCACCCGTGAGGTAACTTACATCTTTTCAAAAATATATGCCTTTTTTTTTTTTTAAAGTTTAGTTATTTATTTTGAGGGAGAGAGCAAGCAGGGTAGGGGCAGAGAAAGAGGGGAGAGGGACAATCCTAAACCTTCTCCACACTGTCAGTGCAGAGCCCGATGCAGGGCTTGAACTCACAAACTGAGATCATGACCTAAGCTGAAATCAAGAGTCGGACGCTTAACTAACTGAGCCACCCAGGCACCGCAAAAATATATGCCTTTTTGCTAAAGTTAGCCAAAGAGAATTTCTGTTGCTTGCAATCAAAAGAATCTTAACCAGTAAAAACCATCTGTTTTTTAAATTTAAATTTTAGTTAACATATAGTGCAATATTGGTTTCAGGAGTAGAATTCAGTGATTCAACACTTACAACACTCAATGCTCATCACAAGTGCCCTCCTTAATACCCATCACCCATTTACTCCATCTCCCACCCACCTCCCTCCATCAACCCTCAGTTTGTTCTCTATCATTAAGAGTGTTATTTGTTTCCCTCTTTTCTTCCCCCTCCCTTCCATACGTTCATCTGTTTTCTTAAATTCCACATAAGTGAAATCATATGGTATTTGTCTTTGATTGACTTATTTCACTTAGCATAATATATTCTAGCTCCGTCATTGCAAGTGGCAGATTTCATTCTTTTTGATGGCCGAGTAATATCCATTGTGTGTATGTGTGTATATGTATGTATGTGTGTGTGTGTGTATATATATATATATATACACACACACACACACACACATATATATATATATATATATACACATACATATCTACCACATCTAATTTATCCATTTATCAGTCAATGGACATTTGGGCTCTTTCCATAATTTGGCTATTTTTGACAGTGCTGCTATAAACATTGGGGTGCATGTAGCCTTTCAAATCTGTATTTTTGTATCCTTTGGGTAAATACCTAATAGGGCATTTGTCGGGTCATAGGGTAGTTCTATTTTTAGTTTTTTGAGGAACCTCCATATTGTTCTCCAGAGTGGCTGCACCACTGTGCATTCAACCAAGCGCAAGAGGGTTCCCTTTTCTTTGCATCCTCACCAACATGTATTGTTTTTTCGTGTTATTAATTTTAGCCATTCTGACAGGTGTGAGATGGTATCTCCTGATTTTGATTTGTATTTTCCTGATGATGAGTGATGTTGAACATCTTTTCATGTGTCTGTTAGAAAAGTGTCTATTCATGTCTTTTGCCCATTTCTTTTTGTTTTTAATGATTTTTATTTTATTTTATTTTATTTTACTTTATTTTATTTTGAGAGAGTGCAAGCAGGGGAGGGGGCAGAGGGAGAGAATCTTAAGCAGGCTCCATGCTCAGCACGGAGCTTGACATGGGGATTGATCCCACTACCCTGGGATCATGACTTAAGCCAAAAATCAAGAGTCAGATACTGAACCAAATGGGTCACCCAGGCGCTCCTCTTCTGTCCATTTCTTAACTGGGTTTATTATTTTTGGGTGTTGAGTTTGATAAGTTCTTTATAGATTTTGGATACGAACCGTTTACTAGATATGCCATTTGCAAATATCTTCTCCCATTCCGTAGGCTGCCTTTTAGTTTTGTTGGTTGTTTCCTTTGTCGTGCAGAAGCTTTTTATCTGATGAAGTCCCAATAGTTCATGTTTGCTTTTGTTTTCCTTCCCTCCGTGATGTGTCTAGCAATAAGCTGTTCCAGCTGAGGTCAAAGATGTTGCTGCCTGTGTTCTCCTCTAGGATTTTGATGGTTTTCTGTCTCACATTCAGGTCTTTCATCCATTTTGAATTTACTTTTGTGTATGGTGTAAGAAAGTGGTCTAGTTTCATTCTTCTGCATGTCACCGTCCAGTTTTCCAAAAACCCATCTGTTAATTCAACACTTTAACTGGTTTAACTGCTCTCTCTCATCAATATTTATATATAAACATAATTTTTAAATACATATACAACAATTTAATTACATGTGAATTCTGGTGTATGCATAAACATAACATATTAAATGTGAATATTATTTTAAATATGTAAATATTCTAGAGCTAGTGAAAAACAAAATGAAAATCCCCACAATCTTCCTTTCAGTCTTTCCAGTCATTGTACCGATGAACTGTTATCATCAGTTGCAAAGCTAAGATAGAATCATTAGTTAGATGGGTTTCAATCTCATGAGAATGCCCAATATGTGAACAATTAACTGTTAGCAAACTGAAGTGAAAAATCTGTTCTTTTACAGCCTTGGAGCTGGATAAATCTAACAGATGCAACTTCTAAAAATATAATGAAGATGATTCTGTATCTTTTTGAAAATTAGATGCTATTAGCTACATCCTACTCTTTGTCTGAGGTATGGGCTTCCCTTCTCTATAACCCCCAAGGACCTCTATTTTCTGTCAGCTTTGTTATCTTCCTATCCTGCTCCTTAATGTCCTGCTTTCCTTATCCATTACCCAGTCATTAGGTCAGTTGATTCTTATTTAGTGGCAAATATGGACATTATGTAAGTTCTGGATCTATAATCATAAAACAAAAATAGTTCCTGACTTAAAAAGTCAGGATGAGTTTTCCTCAGAAAATGAGGAGGTTGGGGCACCTGGGTACCTCAGTTGGTTAAGTGTCTGACTTTGGCTCAGGTCATGATCTCACGGTTCGTGAGTTCAAGTCCCACATTGGGTAGCTCAAGCTCCGCTTCAGGTAAAAACGTGAGCCCCACTTTGAGTAAAAACACGAGCCCCCACTTCAGGTGAGCCCCGCTTCTCTTTCTCTCTGCCACTCACGTTTTTTCTCTCTCTAAAAAAAAAAAAAAAGAAAAGAAAAAAGAAAAAAGATAAACAAGAATTTCTCTCTCAAGAAGTCCAGATTGGAAAAAAAAAAAAAAAAAAAAAGCCCAGACGTAGTTAAGGACTTGAATAGCAATCCCCTAAAGTTATTATGAGCAAGGTTCTTTCATCTTATACTTCTATGAAGCAGGGCATGGGTTCCATCTTTAAGGTCACCTCATGGTCCAAGATAGCTTTTGGAGTTCTAGCCATTTTATGTATATATTCTAGGCAGCAGGTAAAATGAAGCACAGGTCAGGAAGTGTTCTCGGGGTACCCCCTCCCTTCCTAGCAGCTCTCCTAGAAATCGTGCACACTTCCCTTTGTATCTCATGTGGTCACATGGCCACATTTTGCTTCAGCGTTAGCAAACATAATCTCCCAGGACAGATTGCTCTGGGTATTGTGATAAGCAGAGAGAATGGATATTAGGAGGCAAAATGCCTATCATTTCCTCTATGTCCTAATATAGAGGTACTTTTTATCCCCACAGTATCCCTCAGCAAGAGGTCGTTCCTCAGGTCCTAACAAAGTTAGGGGCAATCTCTCAATTGCAAAGAAGTAATGTACATGTGTGGGTGGGAGGGTGGCAGGGAGAAGACAAGTAAATCTGAAATAACATCAACTAATCCTACAGTGCATACCAATCGGGATCCCTGAAAAGATCAGTTTTAAGAAAGGCAAAAGGGGAGACAGGCCCCCAATCCTTAGGAGTGGGCTGTGCACAGTGATCTTCCAGAGTACAGTACTGAAAGGGAAAGAAGTTACTTTACAATGGAGAAACCTGAGAAACACGATTTCTGCCAGGTGGTCAAGGCCAATCAACAGCCATAAATCACATTGATAGTGTGTAACCTGATATAATCACTTTACTTTTGTGATCTTCCTCCCCCAAATCTGTAATCCCAGTCTAATCATGAGAAAAACAGGCTAATTCCAGCAGAGGGGCATCTTCCAAATATTTGACCAGGACACTCCTCAAAATTGTTAAGTCATCAAAAACATCCCCATCTATTACCGAATTGTCTTTTGGTTGGTGAGCTTTAATAATCCTTTGAGATGATAGTATTTGTACAAGAGACATGAAGGTTTTCATTGTGATGAAGTCTGATTTATCTAATTTTCTTTTTGTTGCTAGTGTTTTTTGCCACATTTAAGAAATCATTGCCAAATTCAAGGTCATAAAGATTTGTCCTCGTTTTCTTCTATGAGTTTTATGTTTTATAAATTTTTTTTAATGTTTATTTATTTTTGAGACAGAGAGAGACACAGCATGAACGGGGGAGGGGCAGAGAGAGAAGACACAGAATCGGAAGCAAGCTCCAGGCTCTGAGCTGTCAGCACAGAGCCCGACGCGGGGCTCGAACTCGCGGACCGCCAAGATCGTGACCTGAGCTGAAGTCGGACGCTTAACCGACTGAGCCACCCAGGCGCCCCAATGAGTTTTATGTTTTAGCTATTAAATTCAGGTCTCTGATCCATTTGTGTTCATTTTTGTACATGGTGTGATGTAGAGGTCCAAACTCATTCTTTTGCATGTGGATATCCAGCTTTCCCAGCACACCATTTGTTGAAGGGACTATTCTTCCCCTATTGAATGGTCTTAGACATCATTTTCAAAAATCAATTGACCATAGATTAATGGATTTATTTCTGGACTCTCAATTCTATCCCATTGATCTTATAGCTATCCTGTATGCTAGCATCACCTGTTTTGTATATAACTTTGTGTTAAGTTTTGGAATTGGGAGGTGTGAGTCTCCCAACTTTCTCTACTTTTTTCAAGATTGTTTTGGCTATTCAGGGTCCCTTGCAATTACATTATGAATATAGGACTGACTTTCCTATTTCTGCAAAAAACCATTGGGATTTTGATAGGCATTAAACTGAATCTGTAGATTCTTTTGGTGAATACTGCCATTTTGACATTAAGTCTTCCAATACTTGAATACAGGATGTCTTTCCATTTATGTAGGTCTTATTCAATTTCTTTCATCAAAATTTTGTACTGTAAGTGTACAAGTCTTGTACTTCCTTGGTTAAATTTATTCCAAGGTGTTTTATTATCTCAGACGCTATTGTAAATGGAATTGCTTTCTTAATTTTCTTTTCGGATTGTTCATTGCTAGTATATCAAAATACAACTGATTTTTATGTTGACCTATTCTGCCACTTTGCGGAATTTATTAGTTCTAACAGATATTTTGTGAATTCTTTAGAAATTTGTACATACAAAATCATGCCATTTATGAATAGCTTTACTTCTTCCTCTCCCATTTGGATGCCTTTTATTTCTTTTTCTTGCCCTAATTACTACAGACTGATTGCACTTTTAAGCAAAAAAACCCCACAGAAAACAAAAAACAAAAACAAAACAAAAAAGATAAAACATCCTAGGCTTGCAATTTCAGCATGGTTTTGAAAGTCTGAATAGGAAACATAGACAAATTATTTCCCTGTCCATAGACAGTGTGTCTGTCACGAAAAGGACAGGAAGTATGTTCATCTTTGTAGCTAAAGTACAAAGATCATATCAACATTCCAGTGTGAACAGCATTTTAAACTATGCACAGTAATAGATTTTGTACTTGTTTACACTGGATTATCTTTAGGATATTTTGAAATAATGAAGAAATAGAAGCAAGTCTGAGAAGCAATTTTCACCTTTAAAATTTACTACCGAAGCTATACATAAAAAATGATGCATCTGGAGTTACAGAAGATGCATCTGGAGTAAGTTATAATAAGCTTTAATAAAAATGAGTATATGTGTATGTGTGTATACTTAAGTCCAGAAATATATGCTACTTTACATTTTTTCAGTGACTGGCATTGTGTTATGCATTATATAGACAGTATCTATTAATTAAGGTATCTAAATTACTGGGTTTTAAAAGGCTTAATTTAAATACAGTATGCTGATAAATCAACAAAAGGCAACTCACCTCTGAAACTTTTATTTAAAAAAAATTTTTTTTACATGGTCATTTATTCTTGGGAGAGAGAGAAAGTCAGAGCATGAGCGGGGTGGGGGGGGGGGCGGGGAGAGGGGAGGGCAGAAAGAGAGGGAGACACAGAATCTGAAGCAGGCTCCAGGCTCTGGGCTATCAGCACAGCCCGATGCAGGGCTTGAACTCCCAAACTATGAGATCATGACCTGAGCCAAAGTCGGACGCTTAACTGACTGAGCCACCCAGGCACCACCGACCCCCCTTTTAAAAAATGTTTATTTTGAGAGAAAGAGAGCAAGAATATGTGTGTGCGTGTGTGGGCATGCGTGCAAGCTGAGGGAGGGAGAGAGAAAGAGAGAGAGAGAGAGAAAGAGGGAGGGAGGAGGGTCTGCAATATCCCAAGCACGGTCTGCACTGACAGGGCAGAACCTGACGCGAGGCTTGATCTCACAAACCATGAGATCATAACCTGAGCCAAAATCAAGAGTCGAACGCTGAACCAACTGAACCACCCAGGTGCCCCTGAAACTGTTTTAGAATTCAGAATCTCTCATAGGAGATCATTATCTCCTATTCCCCTCTAAAGAAGTTTCCAACTATTTTTACAAACTAGAATGTCTCTTTAAAAGAACAAAACAAAAGAATATGCATGGTAGTGAATAGTTTTATTGCTTTAAGGAAGAAATTTATTTTTGGTATCATTAATACAAAATTTATAATATTTATCTTTATATAATTGTATATAAAAGCTATCTATAGAATACAACCTAAACACAAACTTAGAAGGATATAAAGAGTTTTCAAATATAAAACTTTTGTTCTATTAAAAAGATATTCAACAAAGTAATTATTAATACATTTGTGTGTATAATCATAAAAATAAACCAAAAATATTTAAAATCTTTATTAACCCAAATTAGAATTATAAAAATGTTTATCTAAAAAGCATCAATTTTGACATTCATGTACAGAAGTTGTTCAAGGACCTTCCCACAAATCATGACTTGAATCCTGGCTTTTAAGTAACTGGGCAAAGAAAGCTAAAGGAAAACGAGAGATGGGAATTAAAAAAAAAAAAAAGAATGGAAAGACACAATGATTAAGTTTCTAGTCTGATACAAGAAACTATTTTTAGGAAGGAAAAAACTTAAAAGTGCTCAAAACAAAAAATATCAATGTCACTAATTACTCTTAAGTGCCATAAAACATTAGTTATCAAAATTACTTTTATTAAGAGTTGGCCACACTTCATATGCTACAGAATTACTATTACTACAGTGCCTTTTTCAATCAAACTTTCAATATTTATCAGTTATCTCTGTAATTTATCTTACACATGTACATAAATACCAAGAAAGCTTAAATATTTTTATTTACTATTTTAATCTTTTCCTTAAAGATGCAGGATTTCATCTCGCACCAGTTATACGGACACAACAAAGGTGAATTAAATAGGAACTGAATATAAAGAATATTTGATACCAAGACATCATGATCTGGAACAACTGAAGTTTTCTACCTCTTGCTCCATTTTCTAGATAAAGAGTAAGAAGGAAAAATAGTAACTTTCAACATGAAAAAAGCTAAAGAAACATTACATCTATTTTGTCAACAACCTCAAGAATATTATTAACCCATATATGATAGTGAAAATAGAAATTTAGTTCAGTATTTAGGACTATCACACAAACTGATATCACCAATGGGACTTCATTTAAATCCCTTTGAAATGAGTCTGAGATGCATTCGTCTTATGTTAAGTTCAAATAGTTATAATCAAGGCACTAGTGTATTTCTAGGTATTAATATTTCATATTTTGTAGGTACTAACGTTACATACATATTATGCTATTTAGGTACCATGTTATACTTAGTAGATATACTAATTACTAAGTATATTATATACTAGTAGCTATACTAGTAGGTACCAGTAGTGTGTATAGTATAC
This sequence comes from Panthera pardus, assembly GCF_024362965.1. NCBI lineage: Eukaryota > Metazoa > Chordata > Mammalia > Carnivora > Felidae > Panthera > Panthera pardus. The sequence continues at coordinate 65,868,406 of NW_026527002.1, forward strand.
TATATTATCATCCAATATCTATTTTTAAAAATTAGTACCAATGCTCACTATAAAGAGTAGGTAAAGACACAGATTGATCCATCTTAAGTCTTATCTTTAAAAGAGCTTTATATCTTCATCAATACACACACAAAATAGAGATGTTTCATAGTCTTCTAATACAATAATTGCAATGATTTTTGAAGAAACACAAACTAGTGAAGTGCTAGATTTCAAAAAGCACAGAACTTGGCTGTGTCTAGAAACAGTCCATAATCCACATATTAAAAAATGGTCTTTAAAAATTCTTATCATCTTATAATTCCTTATATAGATTGGTTTACCTGAATAAGTGCCGTTTTGTCATAGTCCATGCGATGCTGATAAATACATTGGCTGATCACTGCATATAGATTCTCCAACTGAAAAATATTGTATTCTCGACTTTTTTTAACAACAGTCTTCAAAAGATTCTAAAAGAAAACATGAGTGTTTATATATATGAGAGATAAATTCCATGAGACAAGATACTGTATTTTTGAAGATGTGGGGAATTTTTAGCATGTAAGCCAGAGTGAGGCCAGACCTAACTATCTGGTGAGACGTGGTGACACTGCTAGTGGCTCTGACCGTTAGCAACAGTTAACTCAGCATCATCGTTCTGCAATCCTGGCCTCTGCCCTGGGGAACTCCCATCCTAAAAACTGTGGCTGAGGAGGTGTCCAATTGCAACTTTAGCTAGAAATCTCTACGGACAAACTAAAATATGTCAAAGAAATCTCAAAGGTTAATAAGCAAAAAAGCAACATTTTTGCAGGGTATTTTATGGCACTGTAGGTACCTTATAAAGTGAAACAAAAAGAGCACATAAACGGTGAACTACCTCACTACTTCAGTTTTTTTTCTTATAAAAAGGCTGTTTCATATTTGCTCAATGTTTTTTCTTATGACTGGAATGGACTCACTGGGTATCTGTGATGCTTCAAGTCTGGCCCTACAAGAATATGCCATGACCCCTCAGTTAACCAAAAAAAATGCCAGTAGAGTTAAGTAAAAACCAACTAAAATGCTCACTGGTGATGGCCATAAAAACAATGTATAGGATCAATAATGCAGACAAGTATGTTAAGAACTACAATATCAATACACTAGCCATCTCTAACTACTGCTTTTATGAAAGTTATTCCATACCAAGTTCATCCTTTCATAAAAGGTCATTATTTATTGCCAAATTGATAAAATATACTATTACAAGTCATTTTTGGTGGGTTATGTTACTAATTGCACAATGAAAGCATTACGATTTCAATTTGCATACTTTTAATCGCTCCTGGTCCACAACAAGTGAGGGTGTAGGCTGGGAAAGAATTGCCAAAGCCTTTTCAACACTGATGAGTTGCTGTTGCTCTACTTGGGAACGTCTAGCTCGAGTCATTCGCAGAATGCACATTTCTAGGATGAAAAATGAACTATTATTTGGTTCACAGACATTATAATGCTTAACATAAATATTAGGCAGATTACCTAGCAGGACATATTTACTTAATACAGACACTGATTCTGGTTGATTTGCTTTATTGTAAAATTAAGATGCTGCCACTTACACACTCAAAAAAAAAAAAAAAAAAAAAAAAGGAGAGAGAAGTACTTCTCAAATTGAGTTTTTCAAAGCATCCTCAACAGGTTGAACTATTCTATACTTAGATACAAGATTCATAGACTTTAAGAGCTGGAAGGGACCCCAGTAATCTAAGAATTGCAAACTACCACCCATAGGCCTAATCTGCCCTACGGCTATAAATAAAATCTTATTAGAACTTATTAGAACACAACCATGCCCATTTTACATATGTATGTCAATGTTACTTTTCTAACAGAGTGGACTAGTTGTGACAGAGGCTGTATGGCTATTTACTATCTGTCTCTTTATAGAAAAAGTTTGCCTATCTCCAACCTAGAATAACCTACTCACTGATAGATAGGAAAAATGAGGTCAAGAGAGGTGAAGAGACTTTTCTAAGGTCAACATACCTAATTGTCGTTAAGAGCTAGGACAAGAACCCAAATCTGCTGATATGTAAACAAGTACCTGTACCCCATTAAATAGTATCCTTTTTAAAAAGATGATAAAAGAAAAAGAAAACTCTGAATCCACATAAAACATACTGCGTCATATAGCCAGAGGACTAACACCTAAAATATCCACACTGGAAAGGCTATATCCTAGTCCATTATGCTATGGTTACTCAAACACACTAGAACTCATTTCAAGGAATTGCTTGATAAAAGGTTTCCCTACAGCCTATAAGCCACTGGGAAAAAAAAAGTCTCATTAACATTCTCAATACTTGTTTTTGACCAAAATAAATTTTGACTCTGTTACCCCTCTTTTTGCTTTTTAAGACTAAATAACGTTTGGCTTTTCCAAAACCCAAACAAATCTACTGCTAAAGATCCAAGAAGATTCAGACAGAAGACAATTCTAAATGAATAACTTTGGGAGCAGGATCATTACAATAAATAGAAATAATCTTGGACTTAACCTTTAAGAGAAGCAGAGGAATGATGGGGGTGAGTGATGTTCTACACCACTCAGCTAGGATCACAGAAAACTGCTTCTCTTGCTTAAAAAGAAGAGGGTATCCTGCCAGTTTTTAAAAACTGTGTAGCCAAGTACTTTGCTACATGCTTTAGATGAATTCTTTTATTCAAGTCTCAAAGTATTTCATTACCTGACTACCATCCACCCCAATTTTGCCGATGAGAAAACTGAGACTGATAGGTCAAGACCTTGCCCAAGGTCACAAGCTACTAAGTAGTGGACTAGGGGTTCAATTCCAGGTCTATATGATGCCACACTATAGTTTTAGCAGTAATTTACAAGCTAAATAGCAAGTAAAGTTAATGCTAATTTGTTTCTAATTAACACCTGCATTCTGAAAGAAAAGGAAAAGGAATAAACTGAAATGGTAATCAGTCATTTAAGAACTTTGAGTGAAACATCTTTTAAAATTATAATTAGTAAGTTGCTTGAGAAAGCCTTACCTTTAGCTTCATTTTCATCAGAAATATCTATTATCTGAGAGCCAGAAGCATCTCCGTTGCAAACAATTTTATCTTTCCTCAGTTCTGTGCATGCTGTAGTTTTCCCAGATTCTTCAAGTTCATGCTCAATATCACAAATACTTGAGTTATTATTCCCCAATTCTATTTTGCTTTCAGAGGCATTTTGCTGTTTCTCATTTTCTTCCACTGAGGACTCTCCTGTGTTTCCAGTCTCATTGTGGTCTACACTTGTGTCTTGATTTTCCTCTGTATCACTCTCAATTTTGTCATCTGTGACATTTTGGCTCTCATCTTTCACCTGTGAAATCCTCCTTCGTTTTGTTATGGTGCCTAAGTACCACTTTGACTTTTTGCGGATTTTCCTCTTCAACTGAGCTTCAAAGAATTTAAAGAAAAGAATAGAAGAACATTCAGCAATTTTCTAAAGTCCAAGTAAGTGGGGAAAAAATACCTCCTGATATATAAGAGGGTAGAGAGCTTGAGAAGCCACTACAGTCTTGTATGATTGGAACACAGAAACAAAGGTAGAGAGCACTGTAAGAAGAAGGCCAAAAGAGGGCAATCACCTGTCACTCTAAGGAGCTTGGATTTTACCCTGAATAATTTTTTTAAAATCTTGAATAATTTTAAGAAGGGCAATTATATGAATTGTCCAATGACTGTATTACAAAAATCATTGTGGGAGGAGTATGAAGAATGAAGTGGAGGAAGGGAGGGCAAGACTAAAAACAGCCTATACTTATAGTGCCTACCATATAGTGGGAACTCTTCCAAGCTTTTTTTTTTTTTTTTTTTTTTTTTTAATTTAAATCCAAGTTAGTTAACACATAGTATAGTAATGGTTTCAGGAGCAGAATTTAATGATTCATCACTTATCTAGAACACCCAGTGCTCATCCCAACAAGGGCCCTCCTTAATGCCCATTGCCCATTTAACCCATCCCCCTACCAACACCCCTCCAGCAACCCTCAGTTTATTCTCTGTATTTAAGAGTCTTTTATGGTTTGCCTCCCTCCCTGTTTTTATCTTATTTTTCCTTCTCTTCCCCTGTGTTCATCTGTTTGGTTTCTTAAATTCCACATATGAGTGAAATCATAAGATTATTTGTCTTTCTCGAACTTATTTCGCTTAGCATAATACCCTCCAGTTCCATCCATGTTGTTGCAAATGGCAAGATTTCATTCTTTTTGATTGCTGAGTAATACCTTCCAAGCTCTTTATGTGTGTACTGACTCACCGAAATCCCACTTTAACCTGATCAGGTTTGCGACCATTATCAACATCATTTTACAGCTGAAGAAACTAAAGATATACAGAGATTAAACATTCTGTTTGGGCTAGAGGCAGGATACCTACACTGAAATATTATTATGCTTGGGAGATGCATCCATACTGTGGCACACACTTCCAAGTTTAGTCATTCTCACTGTTGTACAATAATTCATATTTCCCATTCTATTGTGGCTTTTTTAGTATTTATTTTTTATATATATTTTAAATGTTTATTTATTTTGAAAGAGAGTGCAAGCGGGGAAGGGGCAGAGAGAGAGGAGAGAGAGAGAGCCCAAGCAGGCTCCACATTGTCAGCACAGAGCCCAATGTGGGGCTCCAACCCACAAACCAAAAGATCATGACCTGAGCTGAAATCAAGAGTCAGCCAGCCCGCTCAAAGGACTGAGCCACCCAGGCACACCCCCATTCTATTGTTGATGGACATCTGGATTGCTCCCAGTGTTGGACTATTATGAATACTAGTTCCATGAACATTCTTATACATGTCTTTTGGTGAACATAATGTATGCATTCCTGATGGGTATATAGCTAGGAATGGGTTGTTTTAAAGAAGACATTTTCCACGTCCTCAATTTCCACACACACACACACACACACACACACACACACACACACACACACTCAAAACTCATTTGACCAAGAGCATTCTGGTAGGTCACCTTTGTTGCTGGTTTGCCTTTCTCATCCTCTTTTTCCCAGCTGCCTCCTCACATTTTTACAAAAGAAGGGGTTACTCTATCTCAAATCACTTACCCCAGGATAGGCTAACCGGCAATACAATAAGGGAACATCCCAACCCCTGCAAAACACACACACACACACACACACACACACACACACACACACACACAGAGTTTTAAAAATTTTGTTTAAAAGCATCTGAGATCTAACAAGGCACTGAGGAATTATGGCACCGGAATCTGGGAGAACAAACGAATAACTGAGAATCTAAGATCTGAGGACAGTCAGACATTCATGGGGCTCAAAGAACAAAAATTAGAATTAATAAGAGCCTTCCAAGGAAGGGAGGCCCTGGGAAAACCCATAGGCTTTGGATTAGTGCCTGGTGGAGTTATACCCTAAGAATAAGGAGGAAAGGGACACAAACTGGAATTTACAGAAATGAAACTCAATTTCAAATCAGTCAATCCTGCAATTAGATGAAGGTGAACTGGGACTACAAGCGGTATATCACTATAAACCTGGATGTATTTCAACAATGCAAAGTTGCCTTAATACTAACAAAATCAAGGTAATTCACCACATTAATATAAATAGAGAAAACTAAAGAGAAAGTAAATGGCATCAGTAGAGAATAAAGGCTAGTTTCGTAAGTAAAAATTATCCAAGTGCACTTACCAGGAGTACTGCAAGCCACAGGAGTACTGGGTGTCTTTAGTTTATCATTCTGCTCTGATTCTGATCTTTTATCACCAACAGAGGTGGAATTTTGCTTTGGCATCACATGATAGTAAGATGGGGCGTATTTGGAGGAGCTACAACCTTATAAGTAGACATGGAATATCGAGTCAAATGTCCAGATCTCAAAATTACACGAAGGATTAATTAAAAGAACTCAATACACTAAATGAGAAGCATCTTTTTCTGATGCCAAATCATTTTCCTACCTCTCTTCTTTCTAGATTCCTGAATTTCTTCACAAAGCTGCTCAAAGTCTTCATCAAGTTCTTCTTTAATTATTGCATAAGCAGTATCTCTTAAAGCACAGGCTCTATGCCTAATTAGACGATCTGAGAAATGAACAAAGAATATAATTTTAAAATTTCTTTTTAATAATTTTCCAAAAATAAACTCAACATGTTGGGCTAAAATTGTGGGGGGGGGGGAAGAAAAAGAAAAGAAAATCAAAATTCCTTTTTTACTTTTACCAGGAAGACTAAAAGTTACTGGAATTGTATTGTTCTGTTTTTGCTGTTAATCTAATGTTCTGGATGCCAGATTTAATTCAGCAGACTAAACCCAAACAATTTTATTGCTCTGTCCTATCTAGCTCCCTGTGAAATATCAGAAAAAAAATAGAAGAATCAATCAACAGCAAGACTATATAACAACAGGACAACAACAAAAACAGCAAGGAAGGCTGTATCATTAGTGAGCCAGGGATGTAAAAGAATTTTAGAAGCTATAGAGACGATGTTACTGCATTGACAGAGAAACTAAACAGAAAGACAATTAAATAGCAACCCTATACAGGAAACGCTGGAAAAGCCCCCTAAACTCAGAGTCCAAGCACTAAAAACTGGAATATGCTTTGAGGCAGACGGCAGGTAATAACTGAATGTAAAATTGCTTGAACACCTGGATCAATTCCCTCATAAGGCAATAGGCAATATTCACACCCAGGTTAAGAGTTGACAGCAATAGCTATAATATCAGAAAGATTCCTCAGGGGATTTCTAATTCGGGCAGAGGCAAAAGTCTAAGCACTGATTCCCCAACTATGGTAGCATGAGCATCACTTGGAACCTTGTCAGAAATGTAAATTCTCAGGCCCTACCCTACATCTACAGAATGAGAAACCATGGAGATGGGGCCCTACAAGCTGCATCTTAACAAGTCCTCTAGGAGACACTGATTGCCTGCTAAAGTTTCAACACCACTGGTCTCAAGTAATTTTAGATTGTCATGATGGACAGAAGCAACAGCAGCAGTATGACTGCAATGAAACAGAAAAAGTCCTCAGCCTTCACTGTAAATGCTTCCTTCTTTCGACAATTAAGAGGTCTTCTCAGGTTGGTAACCTGTTTCCCAGGGTTTACCTATAGAATTCTGAATTACAGGGAAATGCCTAGGGAAGATGAGGGTAAGGACTGGGAGGGGAAGAACAGAGAGCTTTTCAATTGTTGAACAAACTCTCAGTAGGTCCCTGTGCTAATCAGGCCAATTTATAAACACTTCCAATTAGAAAACAGAAAGCCAATGTACTGGAGAGAGAGTTAACAGGACTATTAAAAGAAAAACCAAAACTATCCACTGAGGGTAAAGGACACTAGCCACAAAAGAAAAATAGGAAGCTAAGAAAAAGAAGCACCTAAGAAAGAATATTTTTGGATATGAGTAAGTTTATATTAGATATATAGATAGATAGATTACATATATGAACAAGTGCCATTAAAAATTCCCTTATTTTATAAATTTTATTTATTTTTTAAAGACTTTGTTTTTAAGTAATCTCTGCACCCAATGTGAGACTCAAACCCACAATCCCCAGATGAAGAGTCACATGCTCTACCGACTAAGCCAGCCAGGTGCCCTTACAAATTTTATTTTTTAACTGCCTGTGTAGGTGAGGACAGAATGAGTATATGTATAGAAAAGATCTAAAAAAGTTATCCCCAAACTTAATAGTGTCCACCTTTGGAGAGAGAAAATGGGCGACTTATTTTTTATTGAAGTGTAGTTAACTTAGAATATTATATTAGTTTCAAGTGTACAACACAGTAATTCAATATTTATATACATTATGAAGTGATCACCATAATAAATCTAGGAGGCTTGGTTTTAAAAATATAGGGGCACCTGGGTGGCTCAGTTGGTGAAGCGTCTGACTTCGGCTCAGGTCATGATCTCGTGGTTCGTGAGTTCAAGCCCCACATTGGGCTCTGTGCTGACAGCTCGGAGCCTGGAGCCTGTTTCAGATTCTGTGTCTCCCTCTCTCTCTCTGACCCTCCCCCATTCATGCTGTCTCTGTCTCAAAAATAAATAAACGTTAGGGGCGCCTGGGTGGTTTGGTCGGTTAGGCGTCCGACTTCGGCTCAGGTCATGATCTCACGGTCCGTGAGTTCGAGCCCCGCGTCAGGCTCTGTGCTGACCGCTCAGAGCCTGGAGCCTGTTTCAGATCCTGTGTCTCCCTCTCTCTCTGCCCTTCCCCTGTTCATGCTCTGTCTCTCTCTGTCTCAAAAATAAATAAATGTAAAAATAAATAAACATAAAAAAATTTAAAAAAATTATTAGCAAGTATTATATATTACTTTTGTAATAAAAACTGCAATGGTCTAAACTAAGAAAACTCTTTTGAACCTTTTTTATTACAGGGTGTTTATTTTCTACTTCGAGACAACACTGATAAACAAATGAAAGAAGTGAGGTTGTTAGTGATTCTGTGTCTCATTAGAGGATACATCACGCAACAGTTAATAAATACAGGCATTTTGGCATCAAAGAAACATGCATTCAAATTTTGCCTCTGTCACTTCCTGGCAGTATGATCCTGAATAAGTTTTCTAACCTAACTTCATTTTCCTCAACTGTAAAATGAGAATAATGCTGTATTCAATGGCATTGTGAATGTAAAATGTTTATAGTATATTACCTGGCATACAGTCAACCCTCACTAAATGTTAGCAGCCCCTGTTCCTGCCCCCTCCCTGGGGAAAAAACCCACTAATGCTTACCTCCAGGATCCCTATCCGGATTGTATTCTAAAGCATTACTACAGATCAGATCAATATCACTCAAATAGTCTTTCACAGTCAGATACTTGTGGAGATCAATTTTACTGATTACAGATGAAAGGTCCATTGGTTGCTTTATCACAGTGACATAATCAGGAACCTAAAATTCAAGCAAATCACTAAATGAACTCTGAACATAAAAACACTGGAGTCTAGTTGCTCTGCCAGGCAATACAGGGGTGAGAGAATAAATCTATAAGAAGTAACGATAATATATTAATATTAAACCTTTGACTGTATTTAAAGCTGGTTTTATTTTGTATTTACTCTTGTTCTTGGGCACCCATATCTCCAGTAATATCTTATACCTCTTTCCTTGTCCAAACGCCACCCATCCTTCAATGTCAACTTAAGATTTCACTTATTCAGCTTATTATTATTTCAGCTCATTCTAAACCGTGTAGGTTACAATAATATCATGTAGCATTAAGTCATTCTTAAATCACAAAGTTCATTGGCTACTCTCTGGAGGAAAGAAAAATGTGTTACATAGTTCTTAAGTCTCCATGTGCTTAGGACACTACTCCATATATTCCACATAAAGGAAAGAAGTTCAGAGTGTAGACAGGGAACCACATAAACTATTCAAATATTCTCTAATAATATTATAGTTTAGAACACATTTGATCCAAAGATTAAATCAATACCTCATCAGGGTCAACAGGTTTAGTAAATACTCTGAATCGCTTGTCAATAGCAAGCCTATGTGTAACATTTCTCAAGAAAATCCTCAGTTCTCTAAATGTATCTTCTTCTTGTTCTTCTAGTCGTTTCACTTCTTCTGCTGTCAGAGGTCTTGGCTCAGGTGGTGGTGCCACAGGGAGAACCTCCAAGGCCTGCAAAACTTCACATGAATGGAAGATTTTAGTTACTACTCTCTCATCATATCAAGGACGACAAATAATTTGGTGCACACAGTAGCCAGGCTTTCAGGGGTTATCCTCCTTATAGACCCCAGGAATAGAGGATTTGAAACACTAAATTGTTACCATAATCTCTATCCCTACATCCCTTCCTACAATAATTGGTAACTTGTAATTTGGAATGCGAATTCCTAAATCATTACCTCTTTTCCATTTTAAGATCACTTATGAGGCTATTAAAACTTTGAAAATGCATTATTTTCAGAACAAGAATATTCTACTAAAAAAAAGCTTTTTACTAGTTAATTTTTAAAGTAATAAAAAATTGTGTTATGTTTCAAATGTAACAAGTTTAATTTTGTTTAAACAGATATGTACAAGTACTCAGGATTAAAAAAGGAGTATGAGAGTGCTGCCCTAATAAACTGGCAATCTACTAAAGGAGTAAGTAACAGATAATTATCACATCTCTGTAATGTGATATTAGTAGTATGAAAAAAGTACAGTGGGTCATAATGATAGAAAATTAATTTTGCCTAGATATGTTAAGGAGTGAAAAATGAGTTACAGTAGTAGGACAAATGGGTCCTTAGGCAGAGATAGGCAAATGGGGATAGAAGCATTACTGAAAGGGAGCGAAAGAATGAATGGAATTAGAAAAGGCAGGAATATGTTGCATGTGGTGTAAAGTTAGAGTGCTTTGCAAAGAAGGAGGTGGGGGAAGGAGGGGAGAACGAAAGTGCCGAAAATGGGCTGGGGCTTTACTATGAATTCCAGCTGCAATTCTACATGGACTGGGAGTATACTAGGAAAGAAAGGCCTTGTATGCTTTAAGATCTTCAGTCTACTTTAATGGGAAGCACAGAGATTTATAAGCAGTAGAGGTATCAACCTAATGACTGAGGTTTTGAGTTTGTGTTAGAAGATGACGATGCTATTAATATTTTATTCCCACTGTCTCGGAATTATTATGTATTAAACTTTGACAGAGAAACTAACCTGCTTTCTTTTTTGATACAGGAGGCTTAGCAGCTTGCTTTAGAATTAAATCTTCAAAAAATTTTGTCCGTTCTTCTTTACCAGGTAACTGGACATTAAAAATTTCTCCATAATCACGGATAAATAATTCTTGCACCTTAAAAGAGAAAATACATGCATTATATATGTGAATACACAATACTGTGTATTAATCAATGCAACAGTAGGTTATTATACACATATTTTTAATAACCTGAACTATGCAATAAAGAGATGTTTTTAAAACACAGATCTTTTACGTACGCTGGAGTTACATATAAATCGTGTATGCACAGATTAGCAACTAAAAAATATGGGATCTTCTTTAAAACTCAAGACTCCGAAGTTCACATGGTAACTGACATGGCAATGTTTTATTTCCAGGGTTTTGTTGAGATCAATTAATTCACTTTCACAACCCAAAGTGAGATAGGAGAAGGAGTGGTTGTTCAGTAAAAATAAAGGCTATAACTTTGCATAGGGTATCTGGGTGGCTCAGTCAGTTCAGTGTCATGTGGACTCTTGATTTTGGCTCAGGTCACGATCTCAGTTTGTGAATTTGAGTCCCATGTCGGGTTCTGTGCTAACAGCATGGTACCTGTTTGGGATTCTCTCTCTCCCCCTCTTCCTCTGCGCATGTGTGCTCTTTCTCTCTCTCAAAAGAAATGAATTTTTAAAAAAAATTGAAAAAAAAAAGGCTAGTGGCACCTGGCTGGCTCAGTCAGTGGAGTATGCAACTCTTGATCTTGGGGTTGTGAGTTCGAGCCCCACGTTGGGTGTAGAGAGTACTTACAAATAATAATAAAAAAAATAATAAAGGCTAGAAATTAACAAGTGCTAGTGAGGATGTGGAGAAATTAGAACCTCTGTGGTGGTATGAATGTTAAAATGGTGCAGCCATTGTGGAAAACACGGAGTTACCACGTAATCCAGTACAGAAGAATTGGGGGTAAAAAAACCACCACGCAACCTGATACTTGTATACCAATAATCACAGCAGGATTATTCATAGTAGGCAAAAAGTAGAGACAATCCAAATGTTCATCATCAGATGAATGGATAAAAATGTGATACATAAATACAATGGCATATTACTCAGCCTTAAAAAGGAGTGAAATTTAAAAAATCTCTTTTAACGTTTATTTATTTTTGAGAGACAGAGTATGAGCAGGAAAGGGGCAGAGAGAGAGGAAGACACAGAATCTGAAGCAGGTCCAGGCTCTAAGCTGTCAGGAGAGAGCCCGACACAAGGCTTGAACCCACGAACCAAGAGATCATGACTCGGGCCAAAGTCGGACACTTAACTGGCTGAGCCACCCAGGTGCCCCAAAAGGGAGTGAAATTTTAACGCACGCTACAACATGGACAAAATCTGAAAACATGCTAAGTGAAATAAGCCAGTCACAAAAGGACACATACCATATTATTCCACTTACACAGATATGTAGAATAGGTAAATTCATAGAGACAGCAAGTTATTATAACAGAAGTTACTGGGGGGGTTTGGGAAAGGAGGATATGGAGAGTAACTGCTTACGGGGTATAGAGTTTCTGTTTGGGATGATGAAAACGTTCTGGAAATGGATATTGGTGATGGCTGTACAACACTGTGAATGTACTTAATGCAATGTACTTTGTCACTGAACTGCACACTTAAAAGGCGTTAGTGTACAGTTCAGTGACAAAGTACACTGCATATTTTACTGCCAAAAAAAGGGCAAAAGAGATCCCCAAAGGATGTTTCTAGCCAACCTCTCAACCCTTTCCAGTATTATTAGAGAATAATATTTATTCCTTGTGCGATGCTTATGCACCTTGTTTTGTGTATCTTTGACATCTAGAAGTTTACATTCATAGCTTTTGCATAACCTGATTCGCAGGGTCTTCCACGCTCCCATATTTATGAAAATGTTCCTAGTATGTTATATGAAACTTTCCTCCTGTTGTCCCAACGTCATTTATGAAATGTCTTTATTATTAATTCATTTACTAAATTACTATGTAAACAAGAGTCTACCAGTGGACTATGTTACATTAATTTGTCCATGCTGGCCCAAATTCCACAGTTCTAATTTTTAATTTTGTGGTATGCTTTAATATTTGATGGTCTTAGAACCTCCTCATTGGTTTTTCAACATTTTCTTGGAAATTCAAGCACTTATTCCTTCTCTATTGAATTTTAGAATCCACCTATTTTGTTGGAATTTGTACCCTTTCCCCCTCTCTCATGGATTGTAAGATATATGCTGTATTTCTATTTTTTATTGTTAGAACTGTTAACAGAAATACCTAAGTTTCTTTTTTCTAGCAAACTGTAAGGTTAATCAATATCTAGATATCAGACAAAAATCTGAATGTGCTTTTATTTCCTTATTCTCCATTGCTATATCGTTCTTGCCATTATCAAGTTCAGACTAAGACCAACTGAGATTTAGTTTCACATTCCTTAAAAAATTTTTTCTATCACAATTTTGTGACAATAAGTTTTACTGTTTTCTTTGTTCACTGCTTCTTATATGCCACTTCTACAAAATAAAAATCCAAGACAAATAATCCTTTAATAATTCTTTCAATCAAGGGTTTGAGTCATTGGTCATAGTTTCTTAGGCACTGCATATTCAAAAATATCTTTGTTTTGCTCTCTCATTCAAATGCTAACTTTGTTGGGAAGGAAATTAAGGTTTAAAATTATTTTCTTTCAAAACTTTGAAACTATAGCTCAGTTGTCTCCTTAGTAGCTAGTGTACCAATGAGAAGGTAGAAGCAATTTGATTTTTAGTCCTTTCTAGTAGTATTTTTTCTCTCAGAAGATTTAAAAATTTTCCTCTGTACTTACATTTTCTCTTCTACATTTACTTTCCCTTCCCTATCATAAAGCCCATTAAACAGGTGTTAGACCTGAATTGATCTCCTGTATTCTAACTTTTTTTCCTGATTTTTCAAATCTCTGTCCTTTTGTATCAGATAGGGTAAGAATTCCCGGTGTCACGATCTCCCATCTTGCTAATTCACTCTTTATCTGTGTCTGCTCTTTTTCAAAAGCCTCACAGAGTTTTTTACTTGGGGGTGCGGAGAGTTACTTCATTTATAACATCTCCATTTGGTTCTTTTCTACAACAGTCTGTTGGTGATACATGGATATGATTATTCATTGAGCTGTCCTTCTCAAATGCTTATTTATAAGCTCCTCTTTGCCTGCCTTTGAATTCTTGACTGTCCATAGCTGTCAAGCTATTCTAGCTTCTACTCCCAGTGATTATATGAAGAAGCTAGCCTATACTAGAAATAAAATTTACCTGTAATTTGCTTTCTGAGCACAGGGTTTTCCCATTCCTCCTGATCTTGACAGCCACAGATAGTCACTGTTCTGACACAGTAGTCTTTGGGCCCAACCTCACTGCTCTAGCTGAGGATGAACAGCTTTGCTGACTTCTGCCTGGTATGGCCAGAAGTGAAGAAAACTAATTAACTAAAAGTTGTCCAAGGGCTCTTTCAATTCCTTTCCAGCATTGCCTCAGTGCTAGAAACCATTCCCATCTTGGAAAGCAGTCCTCTCATGCACATGCTTTGAACTGTGGTAACCCTCATCAATCTAATCCCCACTGCTCTTTCATGGGTTCATGAAAGTTGCTAATCTATTCAGAACATTCTTTCTCATTTTTCCCATGCTGCTAAATTGTTAAGGGTTCACTAGTGCTCATGGATATAGGTACTCTGACTACAATTCTGAGATGGACAAGCTCCAATGTAGCTAAAATGGTACACACGGTGTTCTCATTTATTATATAGCCCAATGCTATACAGACAGTATCAATGAACCACTAAAAACTATATAAGGCTCAAAGTGGACTTGCTTATAAATTACATTATTCATTTTTTAAAATAAGCAATCCATGGTCCTGTGCCCACTCCACCCTACCATGCAGTGTGATACTGGGATGCTTTACTCAGTTTACAATTATATGCTTAAGAAATATTACCCCCCCAAAACAGAGAAACTATTCTTCAAAGAAAGATCTTTAAGTGCAGAATTCCCACATTCTTGACAAAGTTATCTCAGATTAAACGGACTGCAGATTTTCAACCTCTCTACATCCATATTAAGAACACTCAGCTATTTTGTCTTGTTATCAAGAGTATAAAATTATCTTCCAAATTTCAAAATGATTAACAATGTTTTAACTGACAGTGAGTACAATAAGCCAATGGTATAATGTGGCTACTAAATAGTAATTCTTCTTTACTTTGTTAAGCAGAACACTGCTAGAGTACTTAATTCATTCTGGGTACAGCTTTTCAAAGGGAATATAAAGACATTCAGGAGAGTGACAGAATTCTGAAGAAACTAAAAATATGTGATGTGTGGCAGAGCCTATTATCAGGCCCATGTCCTCTTCTTCTTAGGCACACTGCTCTGTCATACTTCCTAGTCTCCCTTGCTGTTAGGTACAGCCATGTGAGGTTCAGCCAATGGAACGGGAGAGAAAATGATACATATCTTTCGGATTAGGCACATAAATGGGCCACTCCTTTCAGTGGGGTGGAGTAAAAGCAGGCTGCAAAGTCACGTGATGAAACTGCGAAAGTTCTCTCAGCCTGAATGTCTGGAATGACTACATGGGAGGAGGCTAAGACCTGAATGTAGTCACCTGCATAGTATAGTTAAGCGAGTGAGAAATAAACTTCTACTATATTAACAACCCTAAGGAATATACTGTTATCACAGAAGAAATGTTTAGTGTGAAGAAGTTTGAGTCAGAGTGGGGAGATGCAAATAAACATAATAGAGCATTCGAATATACAAAGAGTTGTCATGATGAAAACAGACTTGACAGGTTCTAGATAGCACTCAGAAAACAGATAAAGAAATGGAAGCCTCTCAAAATAAGTTGATTTTTTAGGAATCAGAGCTAACGAACTGAATAGTGAAGAAAGTGTTTCACCAAAAGTGGAATATCCACATAAAAGATCAAGTATAAAGGAAGAGTCCAGAACTAAATTAACTAAACTAGAAGCCATTAAGAGTCTATAACATACACTTAATATCTGTTTCCCAGCTTGCTCAAATTCCAGCTGAATACCTCACAATTAACTATTAAAACAGGGCCATCAGGGACATCATTCTTGTCCTCGGATAACTCAATCTCATTTCCTTCTACTCTGCTCTCTACTCACTTGGCTCTAGCCACCCTGGTCTTCTTAAGCTATTTTTCTAACACATCAAACACACTTTTGCCTCAGGGTCTTTGCACTTGCTTTTCTTCTGCCAAGAACCTTTGTCCCTCAGATACCCCAAATGGGTTACTATTTTACCTTTTTCAGGTCTTTGCTCAAAAGTCATCTTCTTAGGCCTTACTTAAGACTATTTATTTAACACTGTGACCCTACCACACTCTCTTGGCATTGCTTAGCTAAATTTTTCTCCATAGCAATAGGTTAATATTATACATTTTATCTATTTATTTTTACTTTCTCAACTAAGGTGTGTGTGAGCCCTAGGAAGATAGAGAAATTTTTGTATTTTTCAACGCTATACTCCATTACCCAGAACTATGCCTGACACAGAATAAGCACTCAATAATATCTCTTTAATAAAATATTTGAATTTATCTTCCTACTCACGTTCTAAAATATGCAAACCAATTTTGTCAAAGATATGGAAAACTCATTAAATTCAGTCATTAAAAACAAAACAAACCACAGAGAAGCCTACAATATACTTATTATGTACTCTGAGAATTGAAAGGTGGAGAAAAAAGTCTCTTCATGTATTTTACATTTCACTAGGAGACAGACAGGCAAACATAAATATTTAATGGCAAGCAGTGATAAAAACAAAATACAGTAAGGGAAAAGAGAGTGATGGGCAGAGGAGCTAATCACTATAATTGAGAAACTGATCAGGGAAGGCCACTCTGAGGTGACACCTGGGCAGAGACCTGAGAAAAATAAAGGATCACAACAGGCAAACATCTAGAAGAGTATTTCAGGCAGAAAAAGCATGAACTTTTGTCCATGGTAGCTGTCTAAACAGGCACTAACTTGAAAATACAGTAATTTGGTACAAACAAAAATTCTAAATGTGCATACTCTTCAACTAAGCTACAGTTATTCCACTTTTAGGAATGGATGCTAGAAAAATCCACATAGTAATGCTCATACAAAATAAGCTCAGGGGCACCTGGGTGGCTTAGTCATTTAAGTGTCTGACTCTTGACTTTGGCTCAGGTCATGATCTCATGGTTCATGAGATCAAGACTTGTCCCTGCTTGGGATTCTCTCTCTCCGTCTCTCTCTGATCCTCCCCTGCTTATACTCTCTCTCTCTCAAAATAAACATTAAAAAAAAAAAAAAAAAAGCCCAAGGATCTCACTCTAACAGTTCAATAGAAACAAAAACTAAAAAACAACCAAAATACCTATGAACAAGAATCTAGATAAATTTGGGTACATCAAGACAATGGAAAAAGCCATGCTGCTTTTAAAAGGAATGAGACTGTGTATTAAAAAAAAAAAAAAAAAGTGTGTGTGTATACACACACACATACACATATATATGGCAAGTTGCAGAATAGTATGCATTATATAACCCCGTTTTTGGAAGAGAAAAAGATTTATAATGCAGCCTTACTATACACACATATAAATACACCCACCATCCTTCCCAACAAGCCCATATATCATATGTACAGTGACTTTCCCCTCTACAAATTACCTCTTCTGGCAGAGCAGAATGGGGTTTGTCAGAAGTTGCAAGTAGTAAAACTGGAGCAAATGAAGGAATATTCTGTAACAATGTAATAAATGTGGCTTTCAGTGTTGGTCCAACTATTTCCCACCACAAGTGGATATGAGGAACATATACTATACTTGGTGCTGTTCTCTTAGCTTCACGAATCATCTAGTAGAGAGGGAAAAAAATTATATTCAGTTAAAGAGTTAGTATGTTAGTAATGCTTGCTTTTTATTGGTCTGGAACAATGTTTAACTTCCCAGAATTATTATATAAAACCCTCAAGATTTTAAAATGCTTTCCCGTTTCGGTCTTATTTTTAAATGTTTTGTAAAAGTCTTGTAAAGTTCTAGTAAGAGGCAAAAGATTTATGCGATATGAAGAGAAATCAGAGTATTAAAAGTCTTATTTTTAGGAAAACATAATTGCTTTAAGCAATTAGGAAGAAAACAGCTTAATACATCTAGAAGACTTCTGTTAAATGCAAAAATAGAAAACTTAGATTTGAAAAATTTTAATATAAAGATAGCAAAAACAGAAGCAGCAGAATATCTGAGTGCTTACCATGCAGCAGTCACTGTTTTATTTTATTTTTTTTTTAAATGTTTATTTCTGAGACAGAGAGAGACAGAGCGTGAGTCAGGGAGGGGCAGAGAGAGAGGGAGACACAGAATCCAAAGCAGGCTCCAGGCTCCGAGCTGTCAGCACAGAGCCAGACGCGGGGCTCGAACTCACAAACCGTGAGATCATGGCCTAAGCTGAAGTCGGTCGCTCAACCGACTGAGCCACCCAGGCGTCCCAACAGTCACTGTTTTAAATACTCTACCCACTTAATCCTCACAGCAGCCATACAAGGTAAATACTATTATTATCTCCATTTTGCAAATGGGGGAAACAAGGCAGAGATCTAATAACTTTCCTAGGTCACACAGATATTAAATGGTGGAAATGTGATTTAAACCCATACTCTTTAATGACTAAGCAATTACATATAGTTCTATTTCATAAACCTGGAGGTAGAAATCAGAAAGATAAAAAAAAAGTTCAAAACAGATAAGCAATTCTAGACTGTGTCTCTGGAAGACTGCTTCTCTTACAGCTTACTTGTCTGGGCAATAATGAATTACCTGGGCACACGTTTCTTCAGGAGATGTAGCGCTGACTCCAAAAAGAACAGGAATGTCTAAGGTATATACTGCAAATTTTTCCAAAGCGTGGATGACAGCTGGTGCCAAATGAGAACCTTGCCCAAATCCTGGCTCTCCCACTATCAATATTCTTGGTCGAAAAGACATAGGTTGATAACATGCATTTCTGAAAGAAATTAGCTGTATTTTAGAAAAAGCAAAAGTTAAAATTTTCCTCCTAAATTACCAATTTTTAACTTTCTTAAGGCAAAATTTTTGACTATATGGCTGGTCAATCCATAACAGTATGGTTCAAGTGGTCTTTGGAAAATATCAACCTCCACAGATTTTAGGACTACTTTATACAGTGTAATTTCTATTATGGTGACAACTGTAATACCAAAAAATTTTTGATATTTTAACTTAAAAAAAGAAGATCAGTTAGCATTCTTATATTTTCAACCACCATCTTTTAGTTTTTAGGAATTTACACACAAGAAATTATATATATTCATTTGCAAGGGAAATATACCTATTCAAATGAAGAAAATTAAAATTTTCTTTTGCCTTATTAAAGGATTTTTGAGAAAGCCCATTTTCATATACGGATGGAACATCATCATCACTGTATGCCAAGTCACTTTCTAGCAGAGGACAAGAAATATCTACAAAACAAAAAAATTGTACATTAGTAACTTTTCTGGATTGCAAAAAGCAAACGTTTATGTAATGCATTAGTTAGCAAATCAATGTCCATGAAATGTAGAACAAAATTTAAGAATCAAAAACATTTGTGTAGATATGAATAACAAATATAAATGCACTTCAAATTCAAACAGATCTAATTAAGGGCAATCTTTGAAGTAAGTTTCCTTCAAACATCCAGGCAAGGCAGGACTAAATTCCTTTCAAGAGGCTGTTTTCTAAAAAAAAAAAAAAAAAAACAAAAAAAAACCCACACAAAAAAACCAACCACAAAACATTTCTGGGATGTATAAAACATTTAGTTTTCCTGATTATTAAATGGCCGATCAAGTATCATACCTGAGTCTAAAGCTTTATTTGTTCTGATTTCTGCATGTGGAAATACTCTCTGCAGGGCTTCTAAGATCTGGTGAACAGTACTTTGTAGGAGTGGTTTCACAACAGTGGACAATGCCTGCCCAGGTGATGTCACAGCTCTTTGGGCAGCTGGTATCATCTTTTGCATGGCTACCTCAAAATCCTTAGCTGAGATGGTAATTGAAGAGAGATCCAACTGTAGTTTCTCACTAGTGGTATAAATTTGTGGGTAGCGTCGACGCAGAGCACATAAAGCGGCCTCAGAGCATATTGACTTAATATCTGCACCACAGTAT
The DNA here is from genome assembly GCF_024362965.1 of Panthera pardus. Taxonomy (NCBI): domain Eukaryota; kingdom Metazoa; phylum Chordata; class Mammalia; order Carnivora; family Felidae; genus Panthera; species Panthera pardus. Next base: position 65,888,316 of record NW_026527002.1, read on the forward strand.
CCTATCCAAGGCAACCAAAAAAAATGTTTTAAAGTAAATCATCATCCTATGAGCATGACTATGGTTAAAAGAAAATTAAAACTCAACATAGAAATATAGTAAAATATTCAGAGTAAGGATAAAATCTCTCATCCACTCAGTAAACTTGTAACGGTTAATAACCATCAACAAATCAATCAACTTTTGCAAGTGAAATGTACAAACACTAAATGTAGCACAGCGGTCAAGAACAAGAGTTTTAAAAGGACAGACTAAGTTCAAACTCCAGTTTTTCATTTACTGCACATATGATCTTTGGAGAATCATTTATGCTCTTTGTTAAGAGCATCTATGTTAAATTCCTACATTAACATTTCTACATCTGTAAATTGGGGATAATGCTACCTGCAGGACTGATGTGAGAATTTCTCGAAATAACATATATAAAATACTTAACAGAATGACTAGAAAATGTAAACAGCAAAAGACAGCTATTATTATTATTGTCTAACATTGCTCTCAAATTCCCCAATAGCCAATCATCAAATATCTCTATTTAATATCCAGGATTTTTAAAGAAAACATGCCACAAATAAGAGACCAAAACAAACAAAATCTGTATTTCTTTAAACATAACCTTGCCCAAGACTACAACTTAATTTCTGAAATGCATGCATTTTATCTTTTAATGCCTAAAGCAATGTTTACCAACACAGTTTTCTGCTAGTTCTTCTAGAAATATGTCCAGTGGTTTAGGATTCCAATCTCTTGTATGAATCTTAAGAATTTCTTTTCGAGCCTGTAAATAAGAACAATTTTAATTTTTTTATAATAAGGCGCTATTCAGATTTGAATAATTTCAATTTAAAATAGTTTTATCTAAAAATCATAAAGAAATCAATACCTACTATAACAAAAAACAGTAAAAGTAAAAAGAAAAAGATGCACTTGTAAGCATTTAAGGAATTTATGTTAAAGAAGATTCGTATTTCTAGTGCTTAAGTTCTAGGCATCATAAATGTGAATGAGAAAAATTAATAATGATGGAACTATTGTTCATTCTGGTCTATATTAAGAATTATTTAAGAGTACTGACAGCACTACTCATGTTTTCCTCCTTGGTTCTCAAGAGATTAAGTGGCTTTAAAACAACTAGGTAGGATTGTATGGTAGTGTCCATGCAAAAGTCAAGGCTAATAAATTGACTAAGGATTAACTGTTCATTATTAGGCTACATGCTCTGAAGCAAAATAAAGTCATATGGTAACATTCAAAGGCTATGCTCAAATTGAGAAAAATGTAAAAGTGCATTTAGGGGGGCATTATTTTAATTAGAAAAAAAAAGAATTAAAAAAATCCATATTCTTTTCTTTAAATAAAATAAAACCTCCCTAAGAATACATACATTACCTCTTTGGATGTTAATCACATTTGACTTTGCTTTAGAACATACAAAACTCAAACTTCAAATTTTCACTGTGCCAAGATTTCCTATGATAAGAGCAACATAGTCTGTCAAATTCTGAATAATGTTAAATTCCTACATCTTTGTCAGGTAGGCTGAAAAGGAATTCTCTGTCAAAGCGACCAGGCCTTCGCAAAGCAGGATCGATAGAATCCAGTCTGTTGGTAGCACCAATGACCACAATTTCTCCTCTGCTGTCCAATCCATCCATAAGAGCTAGCAAGGTGGAAACAATGGAACTAAATGTAAAAATAAACGACAAGAGATTAAACATATGATGCTGAATATATTATTCCTTCTTGTGCTAAGACTTAATATATTAAACATGTGAACACATATTCTCAGAGCATGCCATTACTTCCCACAGATTTAAAAACCTTGTAAAATAACATACTAAATGGCATGTAGAGGTTAAAATCAATGAAAAACATAAATGGTTTTTAGAATGCCACTAATGGAAGACATTTCATAAAGCGTAACTTCACATAGAACTTAAGAGTTCCTCAAAAAGGATACTTCAAAAAAAAAAATACTAGATAAACTGTATCTAAAAAGTGGTCCATTGTATACACATTATCAACAAAGAATGCCCAAATAAAATAGAATATACATAAAGCATTGAAAGAAAAAGAACTTTAATTACATTTTAATTATGGAGAGAGAATAGTAAAACAATCTCCACATTTTCATCACCCCTTTTTAATAATTATTAATGTCCTTTCAGGGCGCCTGGGTGGCTCAGTTGGTTAAACGTCCAAGTTCGGCTCAGGTCATGATCTTACAGCTTGTGGGTTTGAGCCCGGCATCAGGCTCTGTACTGACAGCTCAGAGCCTGGGGCCTGCCTCAGATTCTGCGTCTCCCTCTCTCTCTGCCCCTCCCCTGCTCACACTTTTTCTCTCTCAAAAATAAATAAGAATTTAAAAAAAGTTATCAGTGTCGCTTTTTTATGACTTCACCCAATTGTGTTTTTCTCCATCCAACAGATTTTAAAGAAAACCCCAAAAACTTTCCACAGATCATTTAATCCATAAATATTTCATATTAAATACTTCATGTATTTATTTCTAAGATAAGGACTTTTAAAAACTCCCACAGTACCAGGACACCAATGGAAATGACAATAATTCCTTAATATCACCTAATATTTAATTTTCCTAATTGTTTCAAAATATCTTTTCTACATTTGATGTTTTTAAGCCAAGATCCACACACCTTGGGGTCAAATGTCCCTCAATTCCTTAATAGTCCCCATTGAACCTTCTTTTTTTGCCTTCATGCCTTTTATTTGTTGGAAGAAACTGGGTCTTTGCCTTGCAAAATTTCCTTCCCACATTCTGGATTAGGCTAACTTGTTTCCTGATAGGGTCATTAACTTGTCCTATATCGTTCATATTTCCTACAAACTGGCAGTTAGATCTAGAAGCTTAATAGATGCAGGTTAAACTACTTAGGATAGCATATATGATAGGAGTATTCCATGTACTTCCTATTGTATACTCAGCAGGTACATAATATCAGTTTCTCATTTAACATCAGGGGATTGGGTTTACAAGAGGGGTTATCAGCTTACTACATTCATCCTAAACTTCGCCATCAACCTTTTTACTTTACTGTTTTTGTAGCCACTTACAATTATTGCTTAGATCAAGTTTTCTCAATCTTGGCACAAATGGCATTTGGGTCAGGTAATTATCTGTTGTACAGAGCTGTCCTTGGCACTGTAGAATGTTTAACAACATCTGTAGTTTTCACCCACTAGATGCCAGTGATACATCACTCGCCTCCAATTTGTCACAATCAAAAATGTCTCCAGACATTTGTCCCATGGGGGGCAAAATCTACTCTCAGTTGAAAACCACATGGCTAGATCTACTATGTCATAAGGGGTTGCAAAATGGTGATTTTTCTATTTCATAATTTCCTCTGTATTTATTACCTATGATTTCCCTATAAAGAACAACGTTACTTCATCAATTACTCTCAATCATGGCATGAATCATAGTTACAGGACAGGAAAAAGAAATGCCTGATTCATTTTGTTTATCAATTTTCAGAGTAATGAGTCACTGTTTTAGCACCCTTTGGAGTGACCAATTAAGTTTTTATTTTTTAAAAAACGATCATTAAAAACTGACAGTTTTTATGTATTTGATGCTTTTCGCTCTATTATAATCATTATTATTTTTTAAAAAAATTTCTTTTGATGTTTTTATTTATTTTTAAGACAGAGCATGAGCAGGGGAGGGGCAGAGAGAGAGGGAGACACAGAATCCAAAGCAGGCTCCAGGCTCTGAGCGGTCAGTACAGAGCCTGACGTGGGGCTTGAACTCACAGACTGTGAGATCATGACCTGAGCCGAAGTCAGACACTTAACCGACTGAGCCACCCAGGCGCCCCTATAGTCATTATTATTTTTGATGCTCTAATTATCCCATCTTGGCCAACTGAAACTTTCAAAACTGACTATGTCATTCTGTTATGACCCTAGTAGTTTTCAATTGCTTCTTTGCTTCCAGGCATCACAAGATATTCCAGGCTAGTCTTGCTTATTTCCAAACTCATTTCTATTATCCACCATCTCTCCTCTAAGTGCTAGTACCACATTTTGGGTGCCAGGGGTGTGAACTGCTACTGGGTTGTAGTAACTCCTAGGCATTTTTAAGTGTCCAGAGCTACAAACTATTTTTTCTTAAAAAAATTCATCCTGAGAGGCACCTGGGCGGCTCAGTCAGTTAAGCGTCTGACTTTGGCTCAGAACATGATCTCGTGGTTCATGAGTTCAAGCTGACAGTGCAGAGCCTGCTTGGGATTCTCTCTCTTCCCCCCTCTCTCTGCCCCCTCCCACTCTTACTCACTCTCAAAATAAATAAAGTTAAAAGTAAAAAAAAAAAAAAAAAAAAAAAAAAAAAATCAATCATCATGAATTCATATTGATACTCCCAATTCAAAGTAAAGATTTTAGGGTTTTAATTTATTTTATATTTATATCCTTTCTTAAGCTAAAAATCGTATTTTCTACGGCATTCACATACTTACTTGTATTCTCTTTCAATATTATTACTAACAGATAAAAATTACAGTTTAATAATGTTCAATGTGCTAACTTTTAAAAATGCTTAATTTAACAAAAATGTTTATGCTCAGATATTTTAAATCTTTGGTTAAAAAATTGCACATTAAGTTTCTCATATCAATATATAAGCCACCCAGTTTCCCAACACCATTTACTGAAGAAACTGTCTATATTCTTGTGTACAATATCCCCACTGCATATTCCTGCTTTTATCAGAGATTAATTGATCATATATAAATGTGGGTTTATTTATGGGCTCTCTATCCTATTCTGTTGATCTATTTTTGTGCCAGTGCTATACTGTTCTAATTACCATAGTTTTGTAGCATATCTTGAAATCTGGGATTGTGATACCTCCACCTTTGCTCTTCCTCAGGATTGCTTTGGCAATCTTTGAAACTGGACCATTTTCTTACACAATTCACAAAAACAAACTCAAAATGGATTAAAGACCTACATGTGAGACCAAAAACCATAAAACTTCTTAAAGAAAACATAGGGAATAATCTCTTGGACACTGGCCTTATTAGCAACAGTTTTCTAGATGTGTCTTCTTAGACAAAGGAAACAAAAGCAAAGTTAAACTATTGGGACTGTATCAAAATAAAAACCTTTTGCAAAGCAAAGGAAGGTATCAACAAAACAAAAAGGCAACCTACTGAATGGGAGAAGACCTCTACAAATGATGTATCCAATAAGGCATTAATATCCAAAATATATAAAGAACTTACACAACTCAAAACCAAAAAAAAAAAAAAAAAAATTACCAAATAATCTATTTAAAAAATGGGCAGAGCACATTCTTTGAAAGAGCAAACACTTTTCTAAAGAAGACATACAGATAACTGAAAGACATGTGAAAAGATATTCAACTAGCCATCAGGGAAATGAAAATCAAAACCACAATAAGGTACCATCTTATATCTGTCAGAATGGTAACATCAAAAGACAAGAAATAACAAGTGTTGGTAAAGATGTGGAGAAAAGAAGACCCTCATGCACTGTTGCTGGGAATATAAATTGTTACAGCCACTATAGAAAATAGGATGGTGGTTCTTCAATAAGTTAAAAATAAAAATACCATATAATCCACTACTGTTTATTACCCCCCCCAAAACAAAAACGCTACCTGGAAAAGATACATGTACTTCTATGTTTATTGCAGCATTATTTACAATAGCCAAGATATGAAAGCAACCTAACTGTCCATCAATAGATGATAGATGAGTAAAGACGATGTGCTATATATGTATACAATGGAATATCAGCCATAAAAAAGAATGGGATCTTGGCATCTGAGGCAACCTAGAGGATGTTACACTAAATGAAATAAGTCATTCAAAGACAAATAACAAATTATTTCAGTTACATGTGGAATCTAAAAACAAAACAAATAAACACCACAGAAACAGAACCATAAATATAGAACAAACTGGTAACTGCCAGAGGAAGGGAGATTGGGGGTGTGGGCAGAATGGGTGAAGATTAAGAGGTACAAACTTACAGTTATAAAGTAAGTCATGAGAATGAAAAGTGTAGCATTGGGAATATAGTGAATATTGTAATAATGCTGTATGGTGACAGATGACAACTACACTTACCTTGTATGAGCATAGCTTAATATATAGAATTGCTGAATCATTATGTTTTACACCTTAAACTAGTAACACTGTAGGTCAACTATCCTTCAATTAAATACATGTATGTACTTGAGAAGGCATGTGCTTCCCAAATTATAATTTTTGTTGCTAAAATTTCCAATTCCTTTTAGAACTATTCCAAAACACAGTACTCAATTATTTGGTTGCAAAGTAATGGTAGTATTGTTAAATATGTTTGATCCTACCAATACAATGAATACAATATGGCTGCTGATGAAATTTGTCATATATAAAAAGTCTGTATGATTACTGTAAGTTATTGCAGACACAACTATTTTTACCATAGCACTTAACATTTTGATTTACTAAGAGCAACAAATGAAATAGCATATAGTATCAAGTCAAAGACCACCAGACTACAGTAAATATTGTTAGCTGTTAAGAAAATAAAAACCTACTTCTCACATTATTATGTCTTATTCCTCTTCATATTATTTATAATAAAAAACAATACTGGCATATATGAAGACATGTCAACATTTGCTTTAAAGTATCCAAAATGAATTAAGCAATTACAGATAATACTTGAGACAATTTGAAAAGAGGGTTCTGAAAAACTGAAGATGAACTAGGATTAAAATTTAGATTCAAGTTGAGGCAGTGTCACTAAGGACAAGTGCCCCCACCTTGGCAGTCAGTTTATCATAGAGGAGATGCAATTCTCGTTCTGAAAATTAAAAAGTTGGGCTAATAACTGAATCTCAAACTAGTAGTCATGCACTAAGACATATTTTGTTTGGCCAAAGCAGTATCTTAAAAAGATCTGAATTAGTTGGCAACATTTAAAAGATATTTAACACAAAAATTTGAATGTAACATTTAAGAAAGTGCAAATTTATTTTTCAAGTCTGAGTCAACTTCTGCACTTCAATAATAGGTTTGGGCTAAAAACAACTGGCTATGCTCTTATGATTAGATGCTCAGCCACACTCCAAACCATAGTCCCACTCTTACTACTGGCTTGCCTCACTCATTTCATTTGCCTTACACCTCACTAGCCAGTGGACATTTAAGTTTGTATCATGAATTAAACCTGTAACCAAGATTTTAATACTGTGCTTGTGAATACCTTGCCATTCAGAACAGGTTCATTTTTCTTTTTGTACTATATATTGGGGTTCTACCAAGAAGAGGAAACTGCTGGTTTGTGAAGTATCTTTCACTATTTTAATATTCTATCCCTTATGCAGTATCAGTACAGCTCAGAAAACAGGAAGAAAGACAGAAGTGCTATTAAACAAATTTTACCTGTGAATCTGATCTTGCCTGCTTGATCGTACAGGAGCCAGACCATCAATTTCATCAAAAAAAATAATGGATGGGCGCATCTGATAAGCCTAGAAAGCAGGTCCAGTGGTTGCATGTTAATATGAAAAACTTCAAATATATACACTTAATATGAACCATTTTAATCTGTTTTCATTCTAACTTGCTTAGGAGAATTAATTTCTAATTTGTAAATCTAAACATAAATCTAAGAACTATATTTTAAGAACTTACATATCCAAAAATATAATGCAAACAATTTAATTTTTTTGCATTCTCCATTGGAATTATTCAAAATACATACTCCACTGGTCACATACCTTGGATTTCATATAGCTATAGTTATTGGGACACACAAAATATATATTTAAAATCAACTGCTAAAACAAGACAAAGAACAGAAGACAATGACATAGCCTTCCTCCATGTCAGGATGGGAAAACACTTAGCAAGATGCCATTTTTTTTTTTAAAGTCTATTTCAGTTAAGTTAAAGAAACTCAGTGTGTTCTATAAAGAGATTTAAAAGCATCTGCAGCAATATGCCTTAGTAGATCAGAATGTATTATCTTACAATGTGCTGTCAATACAATCTGGGATATGAAATTGAAAGCTAGTCTAGGGCAGAACTAATCTTCAACTCACATACTGAGACATAACTCACTACTGTTAAGTATGAGACTACCAGCCTCTCTCTGGATATGAGACATAAGACTCCAAAGAACTTAGATCTTATTATTCCTTTCTCTTCTTCCTATAAAACTGTCTATCATAAGTCAGTATTATCTTAATAAAGAATATTTGGTCTAATTTTTCTGAAAAGTGATTAAATGCCACACCTATCTAATCCTTACATACTTACACCCACATTGATTACAGATCTATATAGCGAAATTTTAATATCATACCTGATCAAATAGCAATCGTAGCTGTCTTTCAGACTCTCCTACCCATTTACTCAGACAATCAGCACCTTTCCTCATGAAGAATGCTACTCTTTTATCCCCTTGACTGCACTCATTGGCAAGTGCTCTAGCAACCATAGTTTTTCCAGTTCCAGGTGGGCCATAAAACAAACAACCTCTATAGAAGAATAAGTGTTATTTTAGTACTACATTAAAAAGTAGACTATTTAAACTAAATTAGAAACCAATTTCATGAATACAAATTAGTGAATAAAGTAAGACAACTATTGTTTCAATCCACAAAGCACAACTTAAAACCTGAAAATTAATACTGATACTACAAAATTAATATTGAAACTAAATAAAACCCTTTATTTTAAACATTTTCTTTTTTAAAAATTTATTTATTTATTTATTTATTTATTTATTTATTTATTTATTTATTTTAAGAGAGCACGTGCACGTGTGTGAGCAGGGGAGGAGCAAAGGGACAGAATCCCAAACCAGCTCCATGCTCAGCACAGAGCCCCACATGGGGCTCAATTATGACCCAAGCTAATATCAAGAGTCAGTACTTAACTGAGCCATCCAGGTGCCCCAAAATAAATTTTCTTTTAGTCATTCATCATGCCCATCATATTACTTTACCTTGCATAGAAGTCAAGCTTAAAAAGACTTGATAGTTTACTTTTGTGACATACCAAGGGAAAGAATACATTTCATCTACAACCTTTGGTCTCAGCGTCAGTAACACAACACCAAAAGTTGTGCAAGAAAACATGTTGGGAATGAACAGAAGAGAAAGTAAAGTAAAAAAGAGAGAGCTTTAAGAAATAATTGTGGTGTTTAGGTGGTAGAGATTAGGACAATGTAAATAATTTGACATCATTCTTGGTGACATCACTGTCATGGGGTAATGTATAATTTTTCATTTATTTCTAAAGTTATTCATTGCTCTTAGAATAGAATTCTTAAAAAAAATGGGCTATATCCATAACTCTTTTTTCAAGACTTATTTTTAGTATTTATTTTTGAGAGAAAGAGACAGAGCGTAGTGGGGGAGGGGCAGAAAGAGAGGGAGACAAAGAATCTGAAGCAGGCTCCAGGCTCTGAGCTGTCAGCACAGAGCCTGATATGGGGCCCAAACTTGTGAACTGCGGGATCATGATCTGAGCTGAAGTTGGACGCTTAAATGACTGAGCCACCCAGGCACCCCTATACTCTTAATTCTTGTTAGAAATGTAAAAAGTATATAGAAATAGAACATGTCATGGATTAAGTGCTACCAAAGTAACATGAAATAATCAATTTCAGATCACCATATAACTGCTCTTGAAAAGAAACACTAAGGATAAAAGCCATATATGAACGACCCAACGCTAATATCATCCTCAATGGGGAAAAACTGACAGCTTTCCCCCTAAGGTCAGGAACAAGACTGGGATGTCCGCTCTCGCCACTGTTATTCAACATAGTATTGGAAGTCTTAGCCTCTGCACTCAGACAACCCAGAGAAATAAAAGGCATCCAAATCAGCCAGGAGGAGGTCAAACTTTCACTCTTTGCAGATGACATGATACTCTATACGGAAAACCCAAAATATTCCACAAAAAAACTGCTAGAATTGATTCATGAATTCAGCAAAGTTGCAGGATATAAAATCAACGCACAGAAATCGGTTGCATTCCTAATACACCAACAATGAAGCGACAGAAAGAGAAATCAAGGAATCGATCCCATTTGCAATTATACCAAAACCCATAAAATACCTAGAAATAAATCTAACCAAAGAGGTGAAAAATCTATACACTGAAAACTACAGAAAGCTTATGAAAGAAATTGAAGACACAAAAAAATGAAAAAAGATTTCCATACTCCTGGATAGGAAGAACAAATATTGTTAAAATGTCGATACTACCCAAAGCAATCTACATACTCAATGCAATCCCTATCAAAATAACACCAGCATTCTTCACAGAGCTAGAACAAATAATCCTAAAATTTGTATGGAATCAGAAAAGACCCCGAATAGCCAAAGGAATCTTAAAAAAGAAAACCAAAGCAGGAGGCATCACAATTCCAGACTTCAAGCTATACTACAAAGCTGTAATCATCAAGACAGTATGGTACTGGCACAAGAACAGACACTCAGATCAATGGAACAGAAAGAGAACCCAGAAACGGACCCACAAACATAAGGCCAACTAATCTTTGATAAAGCAGGAAAGAATATCCAATGGAATAAAGACAGTCTCTTTAGCAAATGGTGCTGGGAAAACTGGACAGCGACATGCAGAAGAATGAACCTGGACCACTTTCTTATACCACACACAAAAATAAACTCAAAATGGATGAAAGACCTCAATGTAAGACAAGAACCCATCAAAATCCTCGCGGAGAAAGCAGGCAAAAATCTCTTCGATCTTGACCGCAGCAACTTCTTATTGAACGTCTCCAGAGGCAAGGGAAACAAAAGCAAAAGTGAACTACTGGGACCTCATCAAAATAAAAAGCTTCTGCACAGCAAAGGAAACAATCAGCAAAACTAAAAGGCAACCGACAAAATGGGAGAAGATATTTGCAAATGACATATCAAATAAAGGGTTAGTATCCAAAATCTATAGAGAACTTCTCAAACTCAACACCCAAAAAACAAAGATTCCAGTGAAGAAATGGGCAAAAGACATGAATAGACACTTCTCCAAAGAAGACATCCAGATGGCCAACCGACACATGAAAAAATGCTCACCATCACTCATCATCAGGGAAATACAAATCAAAACCACAATGAGATACCACCTTACACCTGTCAGAATGGCTAACATTAACAACTCAGACAATATATGTTGGCGAAGATGCGGAGAAAGAGAATCTCTTTTGCATTGTTGGTGGCGATGCAAGCTGGTGCAGCCACTCTGGAAAACAAGATGGAGGTTCCTCAAAAAATTAAAAATAGAACTACCCTACAACCCAGCAATTGCACTAGTAGGTATTTATCCAAGGGATATAGGTGTGCTGTTTCGAAGGACATATGCACCCCCATGATTATAGCAGCACTATCAACAATAGCCAAAGTATGGAAAGAGCCCAAATGCCCATCGATGGATGAATGGATAAAGAAGATGTAGTATATATATATAATGGGAGTATTACTCGGCAATCAAAAAGAACGAAATCTTGCCATTTGCAACTACGTGGATGGAATTGGAGGGTATTGTGCTAAGAGAAATTAGTCAGAGAAAGACAAAAATCATAGGACTTCACTCACATGAGGACCTTAAGAAACAAAACAGATGAACATAAGGGAAGGGAAAAATAATATAAAAACAGGGAGGGGGACAAAACAGAAGAGACTCATAAATATGGAGAACAAACTGAGGGTTATGGGAGGGGTTGTGGGAGGGGGGATGGGCTAAATGTGTAAAGGGCACTAAGGAATCTACTCCTAAAATCATCGTTGCACTATATGCTAATTTGGATGTAAATTAAAAAAAATAAAAAACAAAAGTTAAAAAAAATAAATACATAAATTAAAAAAAGAAAAGAAACATTAAGATTCCAGAAAAGCAGAAATGGTGGGAAAAATTTCACATGTGATGGATGAAATCTATTAGAAGTTAAGAATAAAATACAAAAGAGGGGTGCCTGGGTGGCTCAGTTGGTTCAGCATCTATTGACATTGGCTCAGGTTGTGAACTCACGGTCGTGAGATCAAATCTCCCACTGGGCTTCGAGCTGAGTGTGGAGCCTGCTTGAGATTCTCTCTCCCTCTCTTTCTGCCTCTCTACCCCTTGTGAGCATGTGCACACATGCACTCTGTCTCAAAAATAAATAGTAAAAAAGAATAAAATATAAAAAATAGTAAGAAGTTGACATGATCAAATGCAGAGAGAAAAAAAACAAAGCAACTGTTTAACCACCAGACAAATTGAATAAATAAATGAAAATTTCAACATACAAAAACGAAGGCAGGAAAAGAATTTAAGAATGTGTGTACTGAGCTAACAATGCTATTTGTGAGGCTGTATCTTAAGAGGTAATTGAGGATTCATACAAAGAGGAAGCAATGAGATATTCATATTAACATTTGTGACAATAATAAAAAAAAATCAACATAGTCAGCAATAGCAGAATTGATTTTAAAAAATGATACATCCACATTATGGTATATTATTCAGCTATTAAAACAGAAAGAGAACCACATGAAAACAGCAGGTTAATACAATTATAAATTTATTATAAGGGGAAATGTTTGTTGTAAGGAAGGAGAAATGAGAAAACATCGGGAGAGTTGTTTTTTTCATATTTACTAAATTACTTTTTTTTTACAGTAATACAGTATTTTATTCCATTAATAACTAATATTTGAGAGCATTTATATTAATGGAACTTAATCTAAGAGAAGTTTGACTTACTTTTTTTTTTTAAAGTTTATTTATTTTGAGAGACAGAGAAAGAGAATGGAAGGGGCAGAGAGACAGGGAGAGAGACAGAAAATCCCAAGCAGACTCCGCGATGTCAGCACATGATGTGGGATCTGAACCCCCGAAGTGAGGGATCATGACCTATGGACTTACTTTTTAAGGTTTATTTATTTATTTTGAGAGGGAGGGAGAGCAGGGGAGGAGCAGAAAGAGAGGGAGAGAGAGAATCCCAGGCTTTGCCAGCACAAAGCCTGATGTGGGGCTCAAACACAGGAAACTGTGAGATTATGACCTAAGCTGAAATCAAGAGTCAGATGCTCAACAAACTGAGCAACCCAGGCGTCCCTTGACTTACTTTTTTTTTTACATTTCAATATCAGGTATCAGTAAGAGGAAAAATATGGTCAAAATTACTATGTCAAAAACTTACAATAAATGCTTGATGTTAGTCTAAATACAATTCAGTTTTTGGCATAAAGTTCTTTGGCTGCAAGGAGAACATTTGGTTTACTTCTCTAATAGGAATATCCGCATTTAATGCTGGGATAGCTTCTTCTTGGTATTTGTTCTGCTGTTGATTTTTAGCACAGTTATTTATAATTGTATGAATGGAGTGGAGAGAGGTACTCATGATATCATGAGGTACTCTAAGTAAGAGTACATAACTATAGTAATGAGGAGGCAGACAGGCAATGCGACTGCCCTGTATTTTTGAGGCCAACAGGTTAAACCTAAGGAGTTTACTCGATATTCAGGAATAAAAGCCCACACAAAATATAGTATGAAGCCAAATTGGGAGCTTAAGAAAAGAAAAAAGCCACAAATCACTCTCTGTGGCAATGGCAATGATGAATTTTCCACCATTTTCACTGTGACTTCAGACAATCTTGGGTCCCTGAAATGACCACTCAGGCCCCTCCTGACAGCTTGGCCACCTCAATGGTGAGTCCCCTGTCCAAGCACCAACAAGGAAGCTGCAGAAGGGGTTAAAGAGGGAAAACTGAGGAACAAGCTAAGTCACAATGGCACCCCTCTTCCCACTTACTAAATTACTCTAGGTGCTTCCAATGCTTCTTCTAGAAAGCAAATGCTATTATTTAGTATCAGTATCTTTCTAGTTAAAAAAATTGTTTTTAATTCACCAATGTTCAACTGTGATTGATGTATGCTACATAACTTTTATAATGGAAAAGCAACAAAGCTTACCAATCTAAAAAAGTGTACTTAAATTAACATTTCTATACAGGTGATTCAGGAAAAGTTGCACAAGGAAAAAGGAATCAAGGACTAGGGTTTATAAAAGGGTGGGGGAATGTGGGTAAACAGGTGATAGGCATTAAGAAGGGCACTTTTTGAGATGAACACTGGGTGTCTTATGTAAGAGACGAATCACCAGGTTCTACTCCTGAAGCCAAGACTACACTGTATGTTCACTAACTTTAAATTTTAAAAAATGGGTTAATAAGTGAGATATAAACACTAGAAAGAAAAGGACCAAAATTGGGGCCCTGGGTGCCTCCGTCCGTTAAGCATCTGACTCTTGATTTTGGCTCAGGTCATGATATCATGGTTCATGAGATCAAGCCCCAAGTTGGGCTCCACACTAACAGCGTGATGCCTGTTTGGGATTCACGGTCTCCCTCTCTCTCTGCCCCTCCCTCACACGCTCCCTCAAAACAAATAAACTAAAAACAAACAAAAAATCACTGAGACCACCCTGATCCCTTTTACTACTCCACACAGGCAACTTGCTTGGATAGTTTACTTTCTGGTATTACACAAGATGAGATGCTGCAGAAATTAAGTTAAAAACTCCATACTGAAGAGGAGACTACTAACCTTTGCTCAGGCCTACTGCTAAAATTCTGGCAGCCAAGTTCATAAGCTTCCAAGAGAAAACTGGAGGATTTGTCTCTGGGGGGAAAAAAGGCCCGACTAGATACTGACTTTGAGGACCTCTGGTAAAAGAATCAGCATCCATGGGGGCGCCTGGATGGCTCAGTGGGTTAAGCCTCCAACTTCAACTCAGGTCATGATATCATGGCTCATGGGTTCCAGCTGTGCTGACAGCTCAAAGCCTGGAGCCTGCTTTTGTCTCCCTCTCCCCCGCTCACACTCTCTCTTAAAAATAAATAAAAAGTTAAAAAAAAAAAAATCACCATCCACCAATCACCCTAAGGTGAGGCCTACAAATTAACAAGCCCTACTAGTGAGCTTTTAAAAATAAATTAAATATTAACAGAAAGCCAAGGATCACTAGACACAGAAAGCCCCTAAGATCAAGAGGGATGAAAACAAGAAAAGAAAAAGAAAAGTACATTAATCTAGAAAGTCCAACAATCAACTGACATGAATTGAGGGAAAAGGAAAAATGGAGCAGAAAATTATTGAAGAAGTGATACAAAAAAACCTTCCCACAAACCAGACATTTTTCCAGAAGTATATAATAGCACAATGAAAGCAGGAGGGGAAAAAGATGCATCAGCAGAGTGTGGTTACATGACCATCCTCAGAAAGAAAATAAAAATAACCTCTTGTGCACTCTTTTTTCTTAAGATATTCCCAGATTGTACTCCATCAAAACACAGCTGTAAAAAAAGGTCGTAGGGCACCTGGTTGGCTCAGTTGGTGGAGCATGAAACTCTTGATCTTGAGTTTGTGGTTTTGAGCCCCATGTTGGGTATGTAAATTAAAAATAATTTTTTAAAAATCTTAAAAATAATACTAATACTAAAAAAGGGGTCTTAGTTGAATCCAGGAAGCAGGGAATCCAGCACTAAAAGGTACATAAAGGAAATCTCATTGATGGTGATGAGAAGTCCCAAAGTTTAGTTGTGCTACAAGACTAAGAATAACCCGTATGGATGGAAGCAAGAGAACAAAAGCTCCAACAAGATGTGTCTAGAAAAATGAGGAGTCAATAAATTATTTGATATGTTTAACTATACTGAAGAGTTTTCTCTCTAGCAAACTCTGTGGATGAACTGATAAGCACATATAAAATTATTTTAAAAACTCTATAAAGAGCAAAAAAAAAAACCCCTCACCCACAGGCAGAGTATTAACGCTGAGGGGAAAGAGCAGGGTTGTAAAAAAGAGAATAGTCATGATATACTATATATGGCTCAGCTGTAAAAAAAACATTTACATTTACATAATCATAAAGCACACACTGAAAATTGATTCAACACTTATATTTGTGCATAAAGAAGCTACTGGGAGCATATGAGGACACGAAAAAAATGTGTATATATGGAGAGTGGGGAAAGCAAAAGAACCAAATAGTCACTATTCATGTTAGAACCCTACAGAATTCTGTCTAAAACAGAAAAAAACAAAAATTACAGTATAAGCATATTATTTAAATCTATATAGGTAAATACCTAACAGCTAAAGGAGTTGAAAACAGTTGGCTTTGGAAAGTGGGAATTGAACTGGAGGAGGAAGAGTAGTGGGAGGACTACTGCCACTACCATTTTTTTGTTTGTAAGACTTACAGTACTTATATGACTTAAAATTATGTATGGGGTGCCTGGGTGGCTCAGTCGGTTAAGTATCCGACTCTTGATCTGGGTTCTGGTCATGATCTCATGGTTCATGAGATTGGGCTCTATGCCGCCAGCACGGATCCTGCTTGGGATTCTCTCTCCATCCCTCCCCCGATTGCGCGCTCTCTCTTAAAATAAACAAAACTTTAAAAGTATTAAAAGTATGTACATATATTACTTTGATACAGACCTGAAACAAAATTGTAAAAGTGAAAGAAAAAACTAAAAAGTATAGGAGAAATTTCAGTAAATACATGAAAAGCATTGGAAATTATTTTTCTTTTCGTGGAGGATCAATTTTGAAACCATTTTTCAAGTTAAATATTAGAAAAGTAAAAATATTTGAAGTACCCAGAAAAGCACAATAAATTACTGTAGACCTAAAACATTTCAATGGAGAAATGTTATCTTTCTGGACAACAGCAGCACAGCCCACATTTTGGCTAAAATAAAATTATTAAATTACCTTGGAGGTTGAATTTTGAATTTTTCAAAGACTTCTGGATAAAGTAATGGAAACACCACCATCTCTTTTAGAGCTGCAATATGATTCGACAGGCCACCAATGCTATCAAATCGTACCTGATAATGGAAGGGAAACATGGACATTCTCAGATTTGGAATCAAAATTAAAATATCACTCCATTTCTATACTAGGCTCAACCTATACACAGCCAACTGAGTAACAGCATTTTAGTTGCAGCCTGAAAAAGTCTGTAAAGTTTCGGATTTAAAGAAAAATTGGTTAAACTTTAAAACTAAATTAAAACAGTATGTAAGTTCAAGCATACAAGATCGTACTCACTGAAGAATCTAGTTGCATTGGATCAACATCTGCAAGACTTGCTCCAATCTTCATTCTATCTTTATAAATTCCTTTTAATTCATCTTTCCGAAAATTTAGTGGGAGGCACCTATTTTTAAAAAATTAAAAAGAAACACCCATTAGGGTGTTGGGTAGCTCGGTCGAGCTTTCAACTTTTTTTGTTTGTTTGTTTATTTTTGAGAGAAAGAGAGAGAGACAGAGGGTGAACAGGGGAGGGACAGAGAGAAAGAGAGGGAGACACAGAAACCAAAACAGGCTCCAGGCTGCTCCAGGCTGATGTGGGGCTTGAACCCACAAACTGTAAGATCATGACCTAAGCTGAAGTCTGGCGCTTAACCGACTGAGCCACCCAGGCACCCCAAGCATCCAACTCTTGATTTTGGTTCAGGTCATGACCTCAAGGTTGTGGGATCAAGCCCACTTTGGGCTCCATTCTGGGTATGGAGCCCACTTAAGATTCTATCTCCCTCTACCACTCATGCTCTCTTTCTCTCTTAAAAAAAAAAAAAAAAAAAAAAAAAGACAATAAAAATAAAATAAAAATAAAACTCCTATCAGTTCACTTTATCCCCCAAATTCTATGTCAGAATATGGACATTTTTCCTAAAAATTTAAAAACAAGTTGGGGTACTTGGGTGGCACAGTCAGCTAAGCATCTGACTCTTGGTTTCAGCTCAGGTCATGAACTTGTGGTTTGTGAGTTTCAGCCCCTGCATCAGGCTCCATGTTGGCAACGTGGGGCCTGCTTGGGATTCTCTCTCCCTCTCTCTGCCTCTTCCCTGCTTGTTTTCTCTGTCTCTCAAAATAAATCAATGAACATTATAAAAAATAATTTAAAAAATTTAAAAAGTTAAATTTCAATCAGCAACTGTGAAATTATGTATTTCAACTTCATTTTCTTTATAGGTTGAGAACTTTAATGTTAGAAATATTTATACCTAAAGTTTTATTATTAGAGATATACAGTCAAACGAAGTACCAGCGTTCAAGATGCCACAGCATCATAAAGTAATTCATGGTTAGCAATTCAGACTGTATCAATATACTTTATAACGACTGTGCTTAACATATACAGAGTATTTACTACTTGTCAGGCTGTTTTAGGTGCTTTATATGTAACAGTCCATGAAATCCTCAAAACAGTCATTTATTGAGTAGCTACTATTTCTCCTATTTTAAAAGAAAACTGATGGGGTGCCTGGGTGGCTCTGACTCTTGGTTTTGGCTCAGGGCATCATCTCGCAGTTCATGAGTTTGAGCCCCGCATGCTGACAGCATGGAGCCTGCTTGGGATTCTCTCTTTGCCCCTCCTCTGCTTATGCTCTCTCTCTCAAAATAAATAAATAAACCTTAAAAAAAACCTGAGGCACAAAAAGATTAACTGAAATGCACAAAGTCACAACTGGTTAAGTGTCAGTTCCTGGACTCAAACCAAAGCAGTGTCTCCAGACCTGCAATAACTCTGCTACAGTACCTCTCAGCAAAATATTCATAGTCCACCAAGCATCTTGGATCCACATCAACCATCTCAAGCAAGAATGAATCACTACTTTCCTAACTACTTTCAAAAACAGTTACAGTAGATTATAAAAAATACACCTAGAAGTACCTGCTTGTTTTATAGATGGAGAGTGGAAACTGCTTATGTTAGAGGTTAAGACACGTTGGAATGCCTAAGAAAAGAAATACAACTGAACACAAGTAAAAGCACACCAAACTCACCCCAAGTGACAAGTCTTGGTATCTCCAGACTCCACAAGGAATTTATACTGTGAAATCTAAGATGAACACGTTTTCAATTGTGGCTTTTTAAAAGGTATTTCTCAAATAACTTATTTATTTATTTATTTATTTATTTACATTTATTTATTTATTTTCGACAGAGCATGAGTGGGGGAGGGGCAGAGAGAGGGAGACAAAGAATGTGAAGGAGGCTCCAGGCTCTGACCTGTCAGTGCAGAGCCCGGTACAGGGCTTGAACCCACAAACCGTGAGATCATGACATGAGCTGAAGTTGGACGCTAACTGACTAAGTTATAGTTCTTAATAGAAATATAACTGCATGATATAGAAACTACAGGATTAGATGTACATTTCTATGAATGAAGGCAAAGAAACATCAGTCTAAGTAATACAGGTTTTCGATGATCTAACTCAGTGCTGCCAACAGAAATGAAATGTAAGTCAAAGATGTAATTTAAAATTTTCTATTAGATACACTAAACAAAGAAAAAGTAATAATATATTTCACTTACCCAACTTATCTAAAACATACCATCTCAATATGCAAAATAAATATTTAAAAAACTGAGATATTTTACATTCTTTCTTATACTAAGTCTTTGAAATCCAAGAATGTGTTTTTTTTTTTTTTTTTTTACAAAATTTTACAATATTTCTCAATTCAGATTAGGTACATTTCAAGTGCTTAATAGCCACATGTAACTAGTGGCTACCATACTAGGGCAGAGCTAATGTGGTAAAAGAATAGAGCTTAGGATACAAAGAATGGTCGGTTTGCACGTCCCTTCAATTATTATGTTTCTAATTGCTTCACCATGCAGTTTTTACTCTATGAGAATATTACTTTATTAGGATACAAGCCCTGCATTTTTTTCACTCCCCTGACCACATCTGTAAAATGGGTATGATCCTTGCTATAAACTTATATATGAACTTACACGAACTTATATTACAAAAAGTTATGAAATAAGTAAACCCATTTTCCTAAAGAGTTCTATAAGAATGTATTATTATAATTATTATAAACAGAAAAAAATGTATTTGAAGTGAAAAAATTTCAAGTTTCCTCAAGTCCATGTTTGTCAAGCACCATTTGAGCTATACAATGGCTGTAAAAGAAAATGTTCTAATGTATTTTAAGTTTCAAATATAGATGTTTCAAACAAGATGGCATTCTAATTTATACATTAACTTTTTGTAAAAATTTGTACATGTTTATTTATGGGGGGGGGGGCAGAGAGAGAGGGAGAGAGAGCATCCCCAGCAGGCTCTGTCCTGTCAGTGTCGACCTGACGTGGGGCTCGATCCCATGAACTGTGAGATCATGACCTGAGCCGGAATCAAGAGCCGGATGCTTAACTGACTGAGCCACCCAGGTATCCCAAAATTTTAAATTTGGTCAAGCTGTATCTGCTCCCAAATTATTCAGCCT
Source organism: Panthera pardus (assembly GCF_024362965.1). NCBI lineage: Eukaryota > Metazoa > Chordata > Mammalia > Carnivora > Felidae > Panthera > Panthera pardus. The sequence goes on from NW_026527002.1 coordinate 65,908,638, forward strand.
TCTCACCACTTACAAAAAAATAGCTTATAGTATTAAAAAGCATCAGTAGAAGACTTACCTGTTGATAGCTCTATTGCGGCTCCTTTTCCTCCGTCTCTCAAAGTGCTGTTCATCTTCAGAAGAGGAAGACGAAGTAGAGTCACTACTGTGGATTGCATGCCTTCGCCTAAAGTAAAGAGCAAAACTGAAATCATGACGAAGGAGGGCAGGAAAAACAGAGGCATAAGATGCAAACATCAGAATTACCTAAGGATCCAAAAAGATTTATCAAAAAATTAATACATTTGCTGAAGCAATGGAGTAGGCTTTGATGGTTCAATCTTTTGGAAGGAATATAATACATGGATAACTGAGAGGAAGGGAAAGAGATAGGTGGCTGTGATAGAGCTGACAATCAAATGTTCGTTATGATAGAATATGGTCCAAGCACAATGACTTCTTAGTCTTGATGTAAATCAGTTACCCTCAAAGAGAAAGGTGGGAAAAAGAGGATATTAAACTCTTTGGGACTATAACTTCAGAAAGCATTTTCAATATTATACCACATATAGCTTCACATTTGTAATATTATACTATATATAATTTCACCTTTTGAAATGTCAATCTTAAAAGGAGAACAGGAGAATTTTTATGCAAACCAAAAAGGATCAAGAAGAGTTTAAAAAATACTAGGAATACAGTGAGAAATAAGATGACCTTTTATCTACAGTACCATCACCTGTAAATTTACAACTGTCATTTACTGCTGTGTCAATATGGATGTATTACTTAACCCATATAAGCCTTAATTTTCTCACAAAAAGGAGGTAAGGATATAATCAAATTCTTAGGCTGGTTGGTAGTACTAAATAAGACACCAAGTGCTACAAATACTGAAAAAAAATTTCAATCACTTCTACCTTTGCATTTGTTGCAAAACACCCATAGGAAAAACAGAATCTAGCTGGGAAAACCTTTAATCATTGGCTCAGGGTCTAGAGCTTTTCCTGAGTCAGAGTGCAATCACAGTAAGTAGATATTTCCAAAAATATTAAAGGTTCACAGTCTATTATTTCCATAACATAGGTGCAGAATCTTATACTCTGAGAATAAGTTTTTCCACTATTCACTTACCAGGATCTGAAATGTCATAAAGATGGGGGGGAGGGGAAAATGGGTGATGGGCATTGAGGAGGACACTTGTTGGGATGAGCACTGGGTGTTGTATGTAAGCCAATTTGACAATAAATTATATTCATTAAAAAAAATGAAATGTTGTAAAGGAAATTCAGTCTCTATTTGTCCCACTTACTATGATTATTCATATGTTCTGCTATTACACATTTGACTAGGCAGTGCTGGCCCACACACTCCTAGAGATGTTAATGTTATACATTACCTTTGTAATTCCCCCTTCACCCCAGTCTGAATTATGAAACACAAATGGCCCCACAGGTTTTGGATAAGGGGTTTCTCACAGATATATAAATGAGAAAATAATCCTCCAATGTCCACCTCCCCAAACATGCCCAAGACTATTCTTATGATTGGCTTGAAACTAAAACTATCTAGTACAAGTCTGCAATTTTATATGAAAGACTAATTTATTTAATATTACCATTAATATTACAAAACAACTCTAACCTGGAGGCACATAATTCACATAACTGTAAGTGAATTCCGTATGTATTCACATAATGAAGACTAACTTCACAATAAAAAGGACTAACATTTATTAAATGCTTCTTGTACCAGATAGTAGATATATTATCCCACTGAGTCTTAATTAAAGCTCTGGACAAGTACATATCAGCAGGCTCACTTTAGAGTTGCAGCCAATGTGACTGGCTCGTAGTTTAAATAACTTGCTTAAAATATTAGAATTAGGCAACGATGGTGTCAGAACTCAAACCTTTGTCTATTCAAAAAACCCACTTTCTATATACACTGGTAATTTCCAGTTGTTTATTTCACAAACCAAAAGAATTATAAGCAAACAACAAAACCTGTGGACTGAAATAAATTTTCCAATGTTTGAAAAGGAATTAAAAGAAAATTTTTTTAATGTTTATTTTTGAGACAAAGTGTGAGCAGGAGTGGGGGATGGGGGGGGGGGGGCGGCGCAGAGAGAGACGGAAACACAGAATCCGAAGCAGGCTCTAGGCCCTGAGCTGTCAGCACAGAGCCCGACATGGGGCCTGAACTCATGAACTGCGAGATCATGACCTGAGCTGAAGTCGGACGCCTAACCGACTGAGCCACCCAGGCGCCCCTGAAAAGTAGGGCTTTTAAGCATTGTAGTTATAACAAAGACATAGAGCACTCAATACATGCCAAATAGTAGTTTAAATGCTTTTCGTGTATTAACTCATCTAATTCTCACATTACTGTGAGACAGCTAATATCATTCTCATTCTATGGGTCAAAAAACTGAAATGAGAGGTTAAGTAACTTGCTAAAGGTCATTAATAAGTGGTAGGGCTGGGCCTGAAACCTAGCAGTCCTAGTCATGGGTCCAGGGTTTTCACAATTACTCTATACTGTAGAAAGGCCATTTTTTCAGTTTTAAAGAGATTCTATACACCCACACCCACACTCACTCTTTATTTTTCATTTTACTAAAACTGTTTGAAATTCTGGCATAGACAAGTGCTGGACCAGCACTGTGAACTTAATCAGTGTTTAGAGTTGCCAGTTCTAGCACCTTGACACCAGGTAAGGGGCACTCTGGAATACTGGTGAAGCAACGGTACTAGGTTACCTTCAGGTTCAAAGGGATTGGGCTTGTTCCAGAAATTGCAGACTGAAACTAAAGAATAAACCTTAGATGAGTAGAGGTGAGTAATCATAAGAAAGAAAATCCTGCTTAAAGGCAGCATTCCTGAACCTCTGTTATGGTAAGCACGCCAAAAAACCCTTGGAAGATCCTGCACTGTGGCTGCAAGGTTTTTCGACCATTTGCCATGGGTACCGAGAGCAATGCCCAAATGATTCTCTGGATGTGTGCTCTGGTCCCATGCCTAAGTAGGTGAAGTAGGACATGAATATAAACAGAAGCTGGTCTCTTTAAGAAAAAGTAAAAAGGCTGAGCAAAATGACCATTACAGTGTTAAAGGGGAAGAGATGTTCATATCACCTTGGTAAGAGTGTTAGGGGGAAAAAAAAAAGGTTTAAAGGGCTACATTCAAAAGGTCAGATAATATTAACAGTTGAAATGTGGAGAAATTGGAACATGCATACATTGCTTGTGGGAAAGTAAAATAAAGCAGCCATTCTGGAAAATAATTTAGCAATTCCCTGAAACAGTAAATATAGTTAGCATTTGATCTAGCAATTCCATTTTTAGGTACATACCTAAGAGAAGTGAACACATAAGTCCATACAAAAAGTTGTTCACAAATGGTCATGGTAGCATGATTCACAAAAAGTAGAAACAACCCCCAAAATATGGTATATTTATACAATGGAATCTTATTTGGCAATAAAAAAGAAGGAAGTACCGATACATGCTAAACGTGGATGAACCTTAAAAATGTACCAAGTGAAAGAAGTCACTCACAAAAGAGTCCACGTGTATGAAATACTCAGAATAGGCAAATCTACAGAGACAGATAAAAGATTAGTGGCTGCTCAGGGCTGTGGGGGATGGAGGGACTGGAGATAACTAAAGAGTACAGGGTTTCTTTCTGAGGTAAGAAAAATGTTCTAAAATCGTTTGTGGCTATAGCTGCACAACTGTGAAAACCCCTTGAACTGTACATTTTAAACAGGTAAACTATATGGCATGTGAATTGCATCTCAATAAATGTGTTATCAAAAAGAAAAAAATTTTTACAAAGCTATCAAAACCAAAATCAGTCATTAAGTCAAATAATGTGACTCAGGGTACAATTTAAATATCTTAGTTCATACTTTAATTTAAATGTGTCAGAATGAATAAACAAACAAAAAGCAGAATCAGACCAATAAGTACAGAGAATAAGCTTGATGGTTGTCAGACGGGTGGTGGGGGGGTGGGGGTGGTAAGGGAGGATGGGCAAAATGGGTGACCAGGAGTGGAACATACAAGGCTTCCAGTAATGGAATGAGTAAGTCACAAGAGCAAAGGTACAGCATAGGGAATACATCGTCAGTACTATTTTAATACCGCTGTTACGGTGACAGATGGTAGCTACACTTGTGGTGACCAAAGCATAACATATACAGTTGCTGAATAACTATGTTGTAAAATTGAAACTAATGTAACATCATGTGTCAACTACATGCAAATAAAAAATAAATAAATACATAAATACATAATAAAATAATAAATGTGTCAAATCTTCCACTAGTCTATGAGATCTGAGGGCAGGAATCCTGACTTAAGTCATTTTTATATCCATAGTGCTTAGTACATGGTAGTACTCAAACATTTGTTAATTGGAGAAAAAAAAAGTCCTGCACCCAAAGAAGTATGAGACACTTTACATAAATAAACGGTAGACTCTGTGAACCAAATATGGGAACCTGAGCACCAAAGGAGCAAAAAAAAAAATTCCTACCTGCTGCAAGATCCATTATAGGTGGTGACTACAGAGGCAGTCATTAAATACATTACTTCCTCATTAAATACATTACTTCCAGAAACATATACCCATTAAAAATGGAAGAAGAAATTTAATCTCAAAGGAACTGCTGGCCTTTTTCACTTCTGTTGGATCTAGTAGAGGTTTATCCTTTAAGTCAGGCAACCAAGACAGCTGCCCTGGGCCTTATGCTTGGTGGGGATTCCAGGGAACGTTACACTTTACCCCCCTTTTCTGCAGATCATTAGATTTCACTATCAAAATACTGGTCTTTAACAATATTCCAAAGGGGCCTATGAAAAGTAATGATAGTGTGGCCTCCTTTCAGGTGCAGTTTATCTTGGGCAGCTCTGACAGTTGCCCTCCTGACCCTCCATCCTTCTGGGCTCTGGTTTTATGGAAAGGGATGATGAAACAGGAAATCTAGGATGTACGCTTGTGATTTTGACACTCTGAAAATGAAATTAGAAGACGTAGGGACACAAGCAGTATTTCATATTTTTCCTAGAAGAATGTCAGTATTTACAAAAGTGTTGCTTTCAGTTATTAGTCTGCTTCTATGAGGAGACTTCCAAGAACTGTTCAAATAGTTGAAGTCTCATAGGATTTCAGTCTCACCTCTGAGGAAATTAATATTAGAAAAAAGTACCATTTCCACACAAATGTCATTTTTTCCCCTGTCTCTTTAATCTTCACCACGAGCTCTCTCATTCATGAACTACTATAATGTTATTATTACCCAGAAAGTTTTAATGAATCAGAAAGCCTTTTTTAACTTGGGAAAATGAGGAAATAACAAGAACTACCTCTTTGGACTTAAATATGACAGACAACCAGCAAGTGTTATGATGTAGAAGGAAAAGAAACCCACAAATAATTTTAATAGTCAAAGAAAATTAATGTTTCTTACTATATGAGAAAAAAATTTTTTTAAAGTGGAAATAAAACCTCAGGGAAAAAACCAGATCCAGAAGAGGATGGTTAGCATCGTGAAAAGTCTAGAAAGCTATGTAACTTAGAATGTTTGTCACAGTAAGAAAATATGTCTGTGATACTATGTGAAATAGTAGACTTAACCTACACTCTAACTTAATGTGAAGATTAAATAAAACAGTCTATGTGAGATGCTTATTAACACCAAGCCAGGAATACAGTAAACACTGAAGCAAAGGTAGCTCTCTATTAGTAAAGTGTGGAACAACGAAATAAACTACCTTACCATGGTAGTTACTAACTACCTAGTAATGGAAGCAAAAGCAAAAACTAGTCAGTGGTAGCAGGGATAAGAGCACTACAGGCATAGAGAGAACTCTCCAAGATACAGGATTCTAGAATTCTATCTGGATACATCCAGTCCTAAAACTCTAGAATCCTACCTATCACAGCCACAATTACGTTGTTATAAATCAATCAGTACTTCAGAACCAAACCTGTTCATTCGTTTACAATAAGGACTTCTTGGTCCCGCAGAAGATAATCTATATCTTGGTCTTGCAGGAGAAGCTGGGCCAGTGTAAAATATGTTGGGCTTTCTCTGGTGACGAGGTTCTAAAAAGAAGAATTATAGGTATGTGACATATTAAGTAGTTATGAAGATAATTTTGTTCTTCATCTAAATACTTACAAAGGTGCTGCCTTCCATGAAAATACTAGTACATATCTACCACAGACTATTTTACTGTCCACGTTTAAAGTCATTTATGTCTGCAGGGTTGCTATTGAAAATTATATAAAGCACAGACACCCACCCAACCAAAACACACACTGGCCATAAACAACCATTATGATTGTACTGATGCATAACAGCTGGTTATCAGCCCTGCATATATATGCTCATTAGGACTGAAACACAACTGTAACATAAATCAAAAGCAGTCTTATTTACACAAAGTGAAAAAATAAACTAAGTTGAAAGCTATAAAATCTAAAGTAAGTAAAGACAGACATGAAATTTCAAAACGGCCCAATTATTTGCTTTGGTCAAGGCTAACATCTAACTTTCTTGAAGTAATGACTTCTTGCACATTTAGGATAATTTAAGAAAGACAACAGCCATGGATATTCTACAAAATGAAAACATGAAAAATAAGAGCAGAGGAAAAGCAGTAAAGATAAAAGTAATATAATTACATCTTCTCCTAGGACAAATATATGTAACACTTACTTTCCAATGGAGCCTGGTAATAAACAGTAGCTTTTCTCTGTCTAAGATAATATCGTTTCTGATTATCTTCTTCCCCATCTTCTTCATCTTCATCGTCATCATCTTCATCATCTTCGTCATCATCTTCACCGTCATCTTCATCTTCTTGGTCTTCACCCTCTTCAGATGATTCTACAGTTAAGAAACATTTACTTTCAGAATACTCACCAAAATGTTAACAATTTTTAATAAAGGGGAATTGAAAGAGAAAGAGACCCTCCTTTAAAAATTTACTTCTAGATTGCTCATAGAAATGATTCTTTCGCAGCATTAAATGAAGATTTTAAAAAATGAAGTAAATTATAGAATTAAAAATAACTAGAGGAAGGAAAAAAGGAAATAGGGAAAGATGTTTAAAGGCTACTGTCAGTAGTACCAAACTAAAGTTTATGGTATTACTGCTGATTTCATTAATATAAGTGACTATGCTTAAGTTTCCAAGTTAATTTAACATGTTGACAAATTAAAGTATCTCCTCACTTAGCTTTTTCCTTTAATTTTTTCATTTTTACTTATTTTTAATTTTAATTTTTTAAGTAGGCTTCACGCCCAGTGCAGAGCCCAACACAAGGGCCCGAACTCATGACCCTGAGGTCAAGACCTAAGCTGAGATCAAGAGTTGGATCCCCAACTGACTGAGCTACCCAGGCACTCCAACTTTTGCCTTTTAAACTTAAGTTTTAAATTCCATCCAGCCCTTCTGGCTGTCACTGAGCTACACAGAGCATAACTCAAATATCTACTTACAAAAATGTAAAACACCTCACCAAATATTTAAAATCCATTTCAGAAAACCGGTTTTCACTCAAGAAAAGTTCTAATAAATTACAGTTGTAATTCCTAACAGAAGAGCAAAACTTAATTTTAATCACCTTTCAACTAAAATTGGTAGAGATGTGTTGTCTATAATGCATTATATAAGCAAACCAGGTTTATTTGCTTTAGATTTGTAGATTTCAAGTACTTTCCCAAACAAAACACACTATCCTTTTAAGCTTTCCCCTGCCCTCACTTTTATTTCATTTTATTTTTTCATTTTTTTTTTTAATTTGAGAGAGAGAGAGAGAGAGAGAGAGAGAGAGAATCTTAAGCAGGCACCATGCTCAGCACGTGACCTGAACCGAAATTAAGAGTTAGACGCTCGGGGCGCCTGGGTGGCTCAGTCAGTTAATTGTCTGACTTCGGCTCAGGTCATGATATCGCGGTCTGGGAGTTTGAGCCCTGCGTGGGGCTCTGTGCTGACAGCTCAGAGCCTGGAGCCTGTTTCAGATTCTGTGTCTCCCTCTCTCTCTGACCCTCCCCCATTCATGCTCTGTCTGTCTCTGTCTCAAAAATAAACGTTTAAAAAAAAAATTAAAAAAGAAAAAAGACGCTCAACCAACTGAGACACCCAAGCGCCCCTCCCCTGTTCTCACTTTTAAATTATGACCAATCCTTTGATCTCTCGCAAAATACCAATAATGTCACAGCTTCTGAATAGAAGAGCTGAGCTATATTCTACTAAATAAAAAGTGCTGAAATTCAAACCCAGAAGTAAAACAAAAGACTAACCCACACTGCCTTCTTGATTGTCAGTTGTTTCCTCATCAGTTCTTTGAATACCTTTTTGTTTTCCTCTTGTGTACATATTAAGATTCTCCTAAAAATGTTTAAACAGAAACCATTAACATTTAGCATATTTATTTAAAAAATTCAGTAGGACCTTCCTATCTTGCTTAATAAAATGAAGATATTTATAGCTATAAACTGTTAAAACTCCAGCAGTATCTAGTAACTGATCAAACAAATGCTGAACAGTTTAAAGATGTTGAAAACAATGAATAATTTACCAAAAATGGATAGGTACTATAGAAAAAAGGTTAAATTGGAGATCACTAAATCAGCTGTGAAACAGGAGGAGATATTCTTTTTTACTGAAGTGTAGCTGACACACAATGTTGCATTAGTTTCCAGAGTGAGGAAGGAAATATTTACTTCTTCTGTTTCATTAAACACTCCCAAGTCTTCAAGTTCCCTCATTCGCTGTCTACGCATCTTCTTCATGTCATCCATTTTTTGAAGTACGGCTTCAGCAGTGCTTTAAGAAAATTGACATAAATATAAGCTAAAACTGTAAAAGAGTGGTACAGTTTTAAAAGCTTGATTTTTCTCCCATTATATTTTTTAATTGCTGGGATTTTAAATATCTCTATACAAGGCACTGATTTACCTGTGTAAAAATATTCTATAATTTTTTTCCAAGAATTTAAAGATCTATATAGAATCATTCAAAGTCCTCTAATAATCTTTCTCCCTTTTGCTTTACACAGCTGAATGCACTCAGGCTAAACACTCAGGCTAGTTGAAATTTATGATCCTTCCCCAACAACAAATTATGCCACCTAAATCATCTTGATATAAATAATTTTTACTTACTTTGTTATAAGTTTGTCAAACAGCACAGATTGGTTCACACTACTGTAACGACTTCGAATCCTACAACTTCGGCGAACTTCAACATCACCATTCTCTTCATGCAGGCGTTCTTTAGTTTGAACAATGTTTCTAGTCCTCAACGACCGAGTAACCGGAACCACTTTGTCTTCAAGATGTGTAAATGAAAATAAATGGAAAGATTTTAAATAATGGCATTTATAAAACAGTTCTAAAATGAACAATTGAATAGCTACACTTTCATGTAACAAGATCATAATATCTTGAACTGACCTATCTTAAAAATATTAGGAAACAAAAATAAAGTTACAGCATACACCTACCATACGATCCAGCCATTCCACTCCCCAGAGAAAAGGAAAGATATATAGTACAAAGATTTGTGTTCAAGGCAGGTTTCTGATAGCCCCAAACTGGAAACAACCCTAATGTCCACCAAAAGATGAATAAACAAATTGTGGGAAATAACCTAAGTGTCCATCAATGGATAAATGGATAAAGAAGATTGTAAAAATATACACACATAAAAGAATACTATTCAGCCATGAGAAAGAAGAATATCCTGTTGTTTGGATATTCTTCCAAATACCCAAGGTCCATGGATGGACCTTGAGGGCATTATGCTAAGTGAAAGAAATCAGTGAACAAATACTGTCTAATATCACTTAAATGTGGAATCTAAAAAAAACCCAAAATCGTAGAAACAGATTAGGATGTTGGTTACCAAGGCCTGGGAGGTGAGAGAAAAGAGGCAATGTTGGTCAGAATACAAATTTCCAGCTATAAAATATATAAGCTCTGAGGATTTAATGTACAGTATAGAGATTATAATTAATATATATTGTATTATATACTTCAAAGTTGCTGAGAGTAGATCTTAAATGTTCTCACCACAAAAAAGAAATAGTAATTATATGACATGATGTTGGTGTTAGGTAAAACTATGACAGTAATCATTGTGCAATATATAAATGTACCAAATTAACATTTGCTGTACACTTTAAACGTACACAATGTTATATGTCAATTATATCACAATAAAGCTGGGGGAAATACACAAATTGTGGTATATTCATATAACAGAATACTCAGCAAGAAAATGCAACAACATGGATGATATTCAAAAGTAATTATACTAAAAGAAAGCCAGACAAAAAAGAGTGCATACTGCATAATTTCATTTACATAAAACTCTAGAAGATGCAAACTAAACTATAGTGATAGGAAGCAGACTGGTGATTGATCAGGAATCTTGGGGTGTGGAAAGCCTGGAGAGGAGCTGGGGGTATGATCATAAAGAGGCCTGAGGAAGTTTTTGGCAGTGATAGTTATCTTTACCATCTAATTGTGGTGTGGTTTCACAGCATACATTTGTGTCAAACCAAACAAACTGTATACTTTAAATATGTACAGTTTACTGTGTGTATCTCAATACATTTGTACACAAAATATGAACTACAGGTTTTAAATCTGAAATGACTTTAACATTATTTACCTTCTTTGCACTCTTCTTTTTTCTTATCAGCCTGCTGTCTGGCCAATTGCCTATATAAAAAAAACATATTAAAAATTTTAAAATAATTGACATAATTTTAAATCCCATATTTTATGATAACTAAAAAATAGGGTAAAAAGTTAAATCAGCTTAGAGAATACTAAGATACGTAAAAGGCTAAAAAACACTGAAAAATAAAGATCTTTAGAATATCTATGCTCATGTATGTTTAGTTACGGCTAAACAAACTCTGAGAAGCCTGTTGTGAAATGCAATGATACATGCATGAACTCTTAAACAGAATTAATCAAAGTATCTTAGTTAAAACAAGAAATTATATCATTAACCTAAGTATTGGGGTATAACTGAACTGTAAGTATTGAGCAAAAACAAGACAATGTGTTTTATATCATAGGAATATAGTTATTGCACATCCTTGAAATATTTGTAACTATAAACAGAACTAATGTCCCTTAGTGATATGTTAATTTCCTTCTAAAAACATTTGCTGGCTACTAACTTTATGACCTGCGTTATCATTCACCTGCAGAAACAGTCCCATTTATGAATCAGATATCCCACTTACAAACTGGCAGACAGAATCTACTGAGTTGGAAATTAAACACTTTCAAAGGCTTAAAAAAAACAAGTACCCTCCCCTAATATTTTTTCCAAAATCCACTGAACAAACAAAACAGTTTATCTCATTAACTTATTTTTAGGGACACAATTTTCCATACCTAGATAGCTACATCTATTAATCAACCTATATGTCAAGCTATTTGCAAGTGGGCTGGTTATACACATGGGATTTCAAATGTGACATTTTAAAATAAAGTGGAACCATCTTATCCAAAAGTTAAATCATGTGTCCTCACAATAATGTAAGTCATCATGAACTCATTATCTCTTTTGGTAAGAACCAAGAACAAAATAAAAACATTTGAGCAATCCATCAACAGGTCAGGGCTAGCTTGTTCACAGGCTCATAGACATTTCTCATAAAAGAACCCCTCCCTCCATACCATGCAGGTCTGCACTTCCTATTAGTCCCTATTAAATGCTAGAACACAATGATAAAACAATGTTCTGGCCCCCTCCTCTCCTCTCCTCTCCCTCCTCTTTCTCCCTTTCTCACCTCCCTTCCTCCCTCCCTCTCTTTTTTCTCTGCCTGTTGGGGAATGGGAGCACCTCTCCCCTTGCAGGGGTTGATAAACTTTTTCTTAAACAGTTAGATAGTAAATATTTTAGGCTTGTGAGTCATAGTCTCTGTCACAAGTACTCACAAAAACAATTCTAACAACGAAGCAGGAAAGCAGCCATAGAATGAATGGACATGGCTGTGTTCCAATGAAACTATTTACAAAAACAGGTGTCTGGACTTTTCTCAACTCCTGCGAATCTGATAAAAGCTACAGATCTTTTCTACCTAGAAAACTGCATATACACATACAAGTTTATATCTTCTTTCAGAGGTTTCATATGCCCCCTGAAAACTATGATTATTGGACCATAATCAAGAACTACAGGACCAAAGAAATAAAGATCCTGCCCTCAAGGTACAGTTACTCAAATCTTTCTATATTAGTCTAACAGTCTTAGTCCCCTGGTCTTTGAGCCTCAGAGAGAAAACAAAAGAGATGGAGGGACATAGAAAGAAGTAAAGAGATTACTACACTCAGGCAAACTAGCAACACAAAAAGGGTCACCCTGGTAAGAAACAGGAAACTACATAAAACAAAATTCAACAATACTGTAGGCCACTTTATCTAAGTCTTATAGAAACAGATCCTGATGTTATCACTATGTAAAATAAGTCTTTGTAATAATGATCTTAATTCAGAGATTATATAAGATAGAAATTCTTCCCCTCAGAAGGCATATAAATGGCCAATAAGCACATGGAAAGATATTCAATGTTATTAACCATCAAGGAAATGTAAATCAGAACAATGAGATACTTTCACACCCACTAAAACGGCTAAAACCAAAAAAAGATGGACTATGACAAGTGTTGACAAGGATGTGGAAAAACTGGAACCCTGATACACTGTTGGTGGGAATGTAAAATGGTACAGCTGCTTTAGCCAACTGTTCAGCAGTTCCCCAATGTCCCAGCAATTCACTCCTAGGTATATACCCCAAATAATCAAAACCCTATGTCCACACAAACTGAACACGAATGTTCACAGTATCATTCATAACAGCCACAAAGTAGAAACAATCCAAATGTCCATTGTGCAACAGAATCTTATTCAGGAATAAAAAGAATGGAGTGCTGATGGGTACACAATAAAATGAACCTTCAAAACATACCAAGTGAAAGAAGCCAGACACATAAGGCCATAAATATGATTCCATTTACATAAAATGTCCAGAATAGGCAAATCCATGGAGATGGAAAGTAGATTAATGGTTCCTAAGGGGCCAGTGGGGAGGGAGAAGGAGGTGGGAGATAATATAACAGGATTTCTTTCTGGGGTGGTGAAAAAGTTCTGAAATTGGACAGTAAGCGATGGTGACACAATATTGTGAATATTCTAAAACCACTGAACTATATATTTTAAAATTGTGAATTTTATGGTATGTGAATTATATCTCCATAAAGTTATTATTTAAAAACAATCTGAAAAGACAGGAATTCAATATATTTTAGAAGGAATCAAATTTAAAAATACCAAGTCACTCATCTTTAATTCTAGATTAAAAAAGTACCTATTTTAAAACATTCCTTTATACATTTTGAACATAAGGTCCAGCACAACTTGAATAAGGTACAGATTTTTTATTCATGTTTCACAACTTGAATAAGGTACAGATTTTTTTAAAAGATAAAGACTTTAAGGACTTCCAACATTAAATTTTTTTGACTATGTACAAGCCAAACGAGACATAGATTTATTTACATTTTATACAAATAAAACTATGAAACTGAACACTAACAAAAATATTAACATGAGGTTTTGCTGAAATAAAATAGCCATTTGCTGTGTGAATATGGTACAGACTGCTATCAGTTTCTCTTAAATTTGGTTTGTTTTATGTCATGACTCAATTCATCCACTTCTCTTTTTGAAGTATTCCAAACCTTCATTTCAACAGCAGGTCATGACATCACATCCATGGCTTTCTCTTCAAAGCATCATTTATGTATTATGGTCAGACTCAGTTTTTATCTCATGAGCCTGAGATAATTCAAGCAGTACTAGTTACTGCCAACTAGTTGTAAGCACAAATGTAGGGCCTGAAATTTTATGACTATTCTCTGCAAGGTAGCAATTTAGATGATCCAGAATGTCAACTTTTACTTCAGATCATGAAATAAATTTTAAAATTCTCACACAGAATCCATGGGCCACTCCCCACACCCCAAGAAGACTTGAAGTTTCAGAAATACTGGGGTAGTTTAAATTGTATTTCAATCCTGTAAGTTGTACATTTCTCCCCCCACTTTAGCATCTCTGAAATTAGAGATGGGTCTTAAAATTGATGGAATGTTTAACTTTCGGTGTTTTTTTTCTCTTTTACTGTCTCATGAAATAATGAGTGTTTAAATTGCTGCTATCTTGGATCCCATGAAATACAGTAGTAAACATGCCATAAATAATGGATGAAAAAATGGATGCAAATTTTAAAATGTGTAATTAAAGACTATTTAAACAACAGTAGCAAAAAAAATAGTAACAAAAACAAATTTAAAAGGGCATGATGTCATTTATCTGGAAAATCTGCTACATAAAATAATCAAAATAAACTTAAGAGGAGGGTTCTAGTCCTATAAGTCATTATGAGAAATTTATGAGAAGAATTAATATATAAAACAATTATTTCATCAAAAGAAATTTATTCTAATTAGCACTTTCCCGCTCATTTATGTTAGGCCCACCAAAGTGGGAGGAAAAGTAAAGGTTTTTAGCTAATTAAATTTAAATCTGCCCCTAACCAAACAAATCCAAGTTCCCTGAATCACCTATCTAAATTCACTAAAACTAATTCCTTGAGTATTAAAATGGAATTCATGCCACCTACCTCAGGGTTCTTGAGAAATGAAATTTAAGTATGTATAAAGCATCTAGTCCCCTTAGACAAGTAAAAAAAAAAAAATCATGTTCTGTCTCCTATGTGACTGCTCTAGAAGCATACTAACACAAATTCATAAATAACTCAGAATTGATTTGCTTGATAGCAAGCAAACAGAAATATAATTCCTATTCTGAATAAAGGCTTTGTATAATTATGAACAAAACCACATATCATAAACAAGTTAAAATGAAAAAGTCACAAATATACTCAAATAGTTTCAAGCAACTTTGTCAGCTGCACTCACACATATCACAAATACTCTCTGTGAACAAGAAAATAAAAACAAACCTGGTACATATTAAAATTTTAATTCAATGATATTCATTTGTGGTAATTTCATTTCGTCTTGATGATTGGTCAAGAATACACTTAAAAATTAAATGCAAATCCTAAGTTACTTTAAAACTATTTTGAATTGGAATTCAACCATCTTGTATTACCTTGTAAAATGCCTTCCATTAGCACGTTTCTCTGTTATTTCCATATTCTTATCAAAACTAGAATCTGAAGAATTCTGTGCATTTTTTCTCAAAGACCTTAAGGCACGCGTCCGGTGGTAGGTTTCAACTTCCTTAACTGAAGACCCATCCTTTAAGAAAAATTAAGAAAGCCATCTAAGTTTTTCTTCAAACTCTCTAGTTAAACTCCTAAGAGTTTTCTTTGATTACAAGTTTTTAACAACTGCTTTTTGTGCAGAATCATTCTGCATCTCCCCAAGAAACTACAATAGTATCTAAACAATCATTTCATGATAAACAAATACCAGCAAATTTCATGATAAACAAATACCAATATCTATGAAATAGCTAATATAAAATTTATTGATGGTTTGTGGCTCTATTTCATAGCAAGTACTCCAGGGAATAAAGTATATAGTTTACAACAAATGCTCCTTTTAGGCTATGGAAATCAGAAAGACCCACACACAAACCATTGCCTGTCATGCAACCACTGGCAGCAACTTTAAGGTAACTGGACCATCAGAACTGTAATTTGGGCTTGGATGACAAAAGGAGTTATTACCATCTCTTTCACAGTTTCACCCAGATGATGCAACACTTGAATTAAAAAATTGTTTATGTATGTTAATCTGTTATAAAAACCATAGTGCTCTACGTAACTTTATTATTGCTCAATAGACTAGAGTTTCTCTTAGTGAGCTGCTTTATGAGCTACAGAGCTTGTCATGAAGTATTCAAAAGTTCATACATATCTCTCTGAAATCATATAAAGGCTACTTTCACATAAAAATAAAAGGCCAAAGTACCTAACAAGTCTCTAATTACATGCCATACTACTCTGAAGATTGGTAATTCTAGAAAAACAGGCAGTATTTTTAAAAACCTGCAACATTAGTGTACCCCCAACCCCTTAGGCTGGCTTTACCCAGTCATTTCATTTTGTTTTATCAAGACATTTGATCATTTAATTTTGCTTTGAGCACTGGTTCACAAGTAAAATAAGGATATGTAAACCACAAGGATTTGTGTTAAGAATTAGGCGGGTACTTCATAAAACGTTAAGTGATACCACTTTTATCAGTGTACCTACATGTAAGGATGGTTGAAAAAGGAATACCTTACACTTTTAAGTAGGTGTCTTATTTTTAAAATGAACAGCTACATCTTAGATGGGTATAGTATAACAAGACTTTCTAAGAAAAATTTTATGGGAATCTATTTCCAGATTCTCAACTTCCATATGTACTTAAAAAAAAAACAAAACTGATTTGCGTGAAGGCATCCTCTTCCATTTACCTCTCTCATTTTACAAAAGAAAGTCATGTCTCTCACCCATTCTCCATCTTACCATTGTGGACTGCCTCAAGGCCTTAAAAACCTTCCTAAAGCCAAAGAAAAACACTAGTGCAGGTGTTAAGAAAGTGAATGACAAAGCAAGGCAACAAATCCTTTGTTAGGTAAGGTAGTTTCTAATTTTCTGCTTTCAACAAAACTGAAAGGAGACCTAATCAAGCTAAGAGACCATGAAAAAAATTTTTGGGCTAGTGTTTTTCAGCATACAAGCCAGAAAAACCGAGTGGCACTGCTAAACTCCTTTCATTACTGTCTACTTACTTATGTGAACAATGTTTCTCATTTCTCAGTGCTTGCATTTATAAAAACAATGAAACTAATGACAAACATGATCTTCAGCAGTAAGATTCTTCCACAGATATATGGGTGGGGGGACTTCAACCACATGAAATCCTAATGAAATCTTACTTTCTATGTTTAATCATTTTTAATCAAAACAGGTATGTTTTTGCTGTTTGAATCAATTGAATATTAATAGATTGTATTTCTTATAGCCTTGTGATCACAAAAAAGTGTAAAACACTTCGAATTTTTACAAGTACAAAAGGACACTTAAATTACTTTTAAGTACAAAAGTATATCAAGATAAAATGCTGTGGGTTAAGTGAATTGAGAATACAAATTAAAAGAGAGGAAAAAAAAGAATTAAGATAAAATTTCTGGCTGTTAAAGGAATGTGTTTATGTATTTTTTTAACGTCCAAGACAAATATTAAATAACTACGGTTTTTAGATTCCAGTGGATAAAAAGACCGATGTAGTAGTTTTATTTTTTTAATGTCAGCACTGTAGGATGACAGAAATGATCCCCTTCCTAACTACTTAAACCAATCAGGATGGGATAAACCTCAGATAGCAAAACATTTTAAGGGAAACCTTTAAAAGTACAAGAGAATACAGAGAAACTCTTAGAATAAAACATGGGCAAAAACTTTCATAACATTGGATTTGACAATGATTTCTTAGATATGACACTGAAAATACAGATAACTAAAGAAAAAGATCTGGAATTAATCAAAATTACAAACTTTTGTGCCAAGGATACTATCCACAGAGTGAATGGAAACCCATGGAACAGGGGAACATATTTACAAATCCAATTAACTGACAAAGGATTGATATCCATAATATATAAAGAACTCCTATATTTTAACGACAAAAAACAATAAAAGAAATGGGAAGAAGACTTGAATAGATATTTCTCTAAAGAATATATACAAACGGCCAATAAACACAAAAAGATACCAAACTAGTCACAGAGAAACACAAAGCCAACCTACAAATGAGATGTCACTTCACACTTGCTAGGATGGCTATTATAAAAAAGAGAAAATAAGTATTGGTAAGTATGTGGAGAAATTGGAACCCCTGTACATTGGTGGTAGGGATGCAAAATGGTACAGCCACTGTGGAAAATGATATGGCAATTCCTCAAAAAATTAAACACAGAATTACCATATGATCTAGCAATCCTGCTTCTGGGTATTTACTCAAAAGAAGTGAAAGCAGCCATTTGTATACTCATATTCACTGCAGCATTATTTACAATAGCCAAAAGTAGATGCAATCCAACTGTTCAATGATGAATGAATTAAAAAACTGTGGTACTTACAGTAGAATATTATCCAGCCTTTAAAAAGGAAGCAAATTTCAATACACTGCTATAATGTGGATGAACCTGAAGACATTAGGCTAAGTAAGATAAGTCACAAAAGGACAAATATTGTATGTTTCCTCTTATGTGAGGCTCCTAGGGTAGTCAAATTCATAGGGACAGAAAAGAATGGTAGTTCCTAGGTGCTGGGAGGAGGGAAGAATGGGGAGTTACTGTTTAATGGGTACAGAGTCTCAGTTTTAGAAGATAAAAGATTCTAGAAATGGATGGTGATGATGGTTGCAGAACAAAATGTACTTTAAGGCTACAAAACTGTACACTTAAAAATGGTCAAAATAATATTATGTTATCAATGTTTTATTACAACAAAAAAAGAAAGTAGTATCATCATACTCCTGAAGATAATAAAAAAGGTTTGTTTCCATAGGAAAAAGGGAGGGAGGTGCTAACTACTGGGAAAAAAGATTCCCTGAAAAACTTGGAAGACTTAATTTTGTAAGTGGTATAAGTCAATCTTTGATTTGCATAGTGAGTAGCTTCGTTCATACTCCCTAAATAAGTGCTAGGCATCAAGAAAAGCTTTCCTTAACTGTTTGGAGAAAAAACAAAACAAAACAGATTCTTGGGGAATCACCTACATAGAGGTACATAATGGGGAGTTTTAAAATATCAGTTTTCAAAAATGTTTCTTACAAAAACAATATAAAAATAAAAGCAATACATGCTCATTATAATTGGAAAATGAAGAAATGCACAAAGATGAAAACATCACCTTTAATTCCAGCTACCCAGGATAAATGTCAACCTTCTGGTGTATTAACTATTCTTTTCCTATGCAAACATATTCACACAATATTTAAATTGGACTATTATTTATGTTTTGTAACTTTTTTCTAGTAACACAAAACATTTCCCATGCCCTGAAATACTATTCTAAAAATCTTCTAAAATGAATGACTAGTATTCCAGCCATTACATGAATCAATTTAATAAACTGCTTAATGAATTATATTTAAATTATCTGCAATTTTTCGTGTTATAAATACTTCCAGATGGATTATCTTATAAACATCTGATTTCCTAAGGAAACTAGCACAGTTGTTAAATCAAAGTCACAGTTTAATATAGCTTATCAAAATAATTCTCAAGGGGTAAGTTAAATGCCAACTGTGCATTAACATTTGATGATAGAAATGAGTACTTTCACTTTCTATTTTTTACATTTTACAACATGTATTACTAGAAAAAAATTTTCTAAGAAGTAAAAAGCCAAGAGAAAATGTGCTGAATCTGAAAACTAAACCTGGAGATGTAATGTCCTCATTTATTTTTTTTTTTAATCTACTTAAATAATGAGAGCACTGATAGTTCTTTAAAGTAGAGTTTTAAAAGAGGAAAAAAATATTTTGTTAAGATTTTTCAGTCTCTTATAATCTTGCAGAATCAGTAAGTTAGTTCAGGGAAGAAGCAACAACAGAACAAAAGCTTTTCCCCAAAGTAGATACAACTGCGTAATAGAAATATTCTAATATGTTTTCCCACAAAAGACCAAGCTCATCCAACCTTTAAATTCCTAACAAAAAATATGTATGTGGGTCAGTTGGTTGAGTCAATTCAAGTCTCAATCCAACCACTGAAGTGTAAACAGGATTTTTAAAATCACAGTCAAAATACTGACGTAAAATGTATTCATATAGACATAGGACCCCTTGAAAGCTTGATCAGCATATTCTAATACACAATGGTACACATGTTATACCTAGTATAGCAGTGATATCCCTCCTAAGCTTCATCTTTTTTTTTAATGTTTATTTTTGAGAGAAAGAGGGAGGGAGGGAGAGAGGGGGAGAGGGGGAGAGAGGGGGAGAGGGGGAGAGAGGGGGAGAGAGGGGGAGAGGGGGAGAGAGGGGGAGAGGGGGAGAGAGGGGGAGAGGGGGAGAGAGGGGGAGAGAGGGGGAGAGGGGGAGAGAGGGGGAGAGGGGGAGAGAGGGGGAGAGGGGGAGAGGGGGAGAGAGGGGGAGAGGGGGAGAGAGGCGGAGAGGGGGAGAGAGGGGGAGAGGGGGAGAGAGGGGGAGAGAGGGGGAGAGGGGGAGAGGGGGGGAGAGGGGGGGAGAGGGGGAGAGAGGGGGAGGGAGAGGGAGAGGGAGAGGGAGAGGGAGAGGGTGAGAATGTATGTGTGCACACTAGCAGGAAATGGGCACCGAGAGTGGGAGACAGAGAACCCAAAGCAGACTCTGTGCACCATCAGCACAGAACCCAATGTGGGACTTAAACCCAAGAACCGTGAGATCATGACCCAGGGAAAAGTTGGACGCTCAACGAACTGCGCCACCCAGGCACCCCTCTCCTTAGCTTCATCTTTAAATAAAGGTGTGTGGGGTCCAGTCTTCATCATGAATCTATTCCACAAGCTCCAGCAATTTGATTTCTACCTCTTCAGCTCTTAAAATAGACCTAAAACTATCTCCCAATAGCTAAATCCAATGGACTCTGCTCTACTCCACTGACTTCTATGGAGTTGATCACTCCCTTCTTTAAGTGCTTTGATCCTTTGGTTCACATGATACTTAAAAAAAAACAAAACACCATAATTCATTCCCTTCTCATCCTTAAAATATAGCCATTACTGCGGATCTTCTTAAATATATGTTTTGCTATGTCTTCTATTCAGCTTCAAGAATTCAACTATCACTTCTATACAGGTTGACTACCAAAGATATATAGTTCTAACTTCTCCCCAAACTCTAGCATACTCCCAAGGGTCTACTGCACACCTCTTTCGCTGGAAACACTGCCTTCCCTCTCTATCCGAATAACTCTCAGATTTCTTGCAGTATAATTTGGCATTTTTCTCTCTGTTCCTTCTAGTATCACTTTAACTTAGCCTCTAGTTTTCTCTGCTTTGGTTTATTGTATTAATAGTGTACCAATTAGGAGCCCAAACTCTTTTTTTAAGTAGGCTTCATGCCCAGCAGAGAGCCCAGTGCAGGCCTTGAACACATGACTCTGAGATCAAGACCTGAGCTGAGATCAAGAGTCAGATGCTTAAGCAACTGAGCCACCCAGGCGTCCCAAGAGCCCAAACTCTTAAAGACAGACTGTCTAGGATTGATTCTTGGCATGTCACTTAGAGCTGTACAATTTTGTCCAAGTTACATAAGGTCTTTGTGCCTTGGTTTCCATATCTGCAACGAGGATAATAATAGTTACTTGATAAGGCAAATGTATGTGTGTATATTACGTACCATGCCTGGCACGTAGCAAGTGCTATGTGTAACTGGTAGCTATTAATATTATAATATTTTAACTGGTCTTCCAAACTCCAGATTTGTTGACTATAATCCATCTTTTTTTTTTTTTTTAAGTTTATTCATATATTTTGAGACAGACAGACCATGAGCAGGGGAGGGACACAGAGAGGAGAAAGAGAATCCCAGGTAGGCTCCACACTGACAGTGCAAGACTTGAACTCACAAACTGTGTGATCATGACTTGAGCTGAAATCAAGGGTCAGATGCTTAACCACTGAGCTACCTAGGCACCCCAATTATAATCCATCTTAAACACTATTTTATCAGATTCCTGTTCCAAAAGTTGCAACTTCTAAGCATAAAATCAAGGGCCAGTCTTTAACAGGAACTAACAAAAATGGACTACCTACTGTTCCTTCAAAACAAGTATACTCTCTTGAATTCAGAGCAGCCATGTCATTCAACTTCAGGGTGCAACTTTCATTGCAACATGTCAAAATATCCCTATTCATGCTTTGGGATACTTCACTAAGCTGTACACTTTCCATTTTTCTGTGTTGTGTTATACTTCAAGTTTTAAAAACTCTTCCATATGTTGTACATCAGTGTCATTTGCAGTACTTTTCAAACTTTTAAATAAACAGACTTTAAAAGTACCTTCTACATACCACAGCATGTTTTATTTTACCTAACATATAGAACAAAAATGTAAACACAAGCTAAAAGTAATGTATAATCATCTACCTGCTACTACCTATGAGATACTATCCCCTACTATTAGCAAGAAACAACCCTAAATTTCGTGAATCAAAGAGCCTCGGAACTGTGAAAGCACAGAAATAGGCAATGGCTAGTCTGACTCTGGGGGAAAACGAAACCACAAAAAGGGCATCTGAATGGGTGAAAATGCTAGATCTTGTGATCCAAATACGATGAAAATAAAAGCTTAAAAAACAAAAAAAAATTTAAACAAAACTTCAGAGAACACATACAAGTCAGGAGAAAAAAACCCCAGCTGAGTGAGATAATATTCAAAATGTGAATATAGAATGTGGTTTTAAATAGGTGACTATTAAGTATCTTCAGAAACCGAAAATAAGGTCAGCTTCTGAGATGAGATGAAAATACAAGTTAACAAATTAATATGAATAAATTTAATCATCTTTAAAAGTAACTTACCCTAAGAAATGATCTGTCAATAAATATGTGGCTGAAAAGACAAGAATACCTAAATACTCAGAGTGATCAAGAAGTTAAGTTTCTGAAATGCACGACTGATGTCAAAAGCAACCTGTAATAGAACCAAATATATTGAATGTAAGCCCCCAAATTAGAAAATATTCCAATCACAAAGGTATGTTTCATTTTTGGTATTGGTGGGCTTTGTGAGGATGAATACATTAGCCCTTAGGACTACCCTTTTTTTTTTTTTTTTTTTTTTTGAGCCAATCCCATGAATTGTAACCCTCAGAATATAATTTGGTCTATGGAGAATTTATAGAAGACAGGAATACTATGGCTCAAAAAGGCATAATCCCTACTAGAAATCCTGGCCTGGGGAAAAAAGTCCTTTTCATTCTACCAAATCCATCTGAGTGCTAATTATTCAACCACCACATACCACTGATATGGCAATTATGGCATATAGTTCTGTACATTGATGTGTTAGGTGTCCTCTGCTAGACTAAGTTCCTTCAAAGCAAGGACAGTCAACAATAAATATTTATTATGTATCTAATACACTCTAGGTTCTATTCTAGGTCCTGGGAAAACAATGCTGAACAAAAGGTCAAAACCCTGAACTGTACAGAGTTACATTCTGATTTAGCAAGACACAAAATGTTTTAAAAGTAGAAAATTAATAGAATATGTCAGAAAGTGATAAGGAAACATAAAGCAGAGTAAAGAGAGAGATGAGAGCGATCTGTAATTTTATTATTTTGTGTGTGTGTTTTTAAGTAGGCTCCATGCCCAATGTGGAGCTTGAAAGCATGACCCTGAGATCAAGAGTTATATGTTCCACTGACAGAGGCAGCCAAGTACCCCAAGAGAGGCTTGTAATTTTAATAAGGTGGTTAGAGCAAGCATCACTGAAAAGGTGAAATTTTAGCAAAGACTTGAAAGAGGCAGGTTCTCCTGTGTAGAACCTGGAGTGACATCGCTTATCATAAAGGTGAATTTGAGCAAGTTATTTTAGTCTCTCTGCCTCAGTTCTCTCATCTGAAAAACAAAGATTATCATATCAACCTCATAAGAGGATTGAGTTAACAGTTGTGAAATTCTTGGAACACGTTAAGTACTATAATTTCTGAGATTCTTTTTATTAAAAAAAATGTAAAAGGTAAAGCAATGGGTCATGCAGATATTCAGGGGAAGAGTACGCCCAACAGACGGTAGAGAAAGTATAAAGACCCTGGTATTCAAGGAGCAGGTTGAGCAGTGTAACTGGAATACATTAGGTTTTGCAAAAAGGAAAATGGGAGAAGACGCCATCATAAAGAGAAAGGGGCACCCAAACTTTTAAAACTTTTAGAGATTTTTGAGCAGAGAAGTGATCAACTGCTTCTGACTTTTACAAAGATCACTCTGGAAGCTATACTGAGAACTGATGATTGTGGAAGAGGATCATTATACACTAACTAGGGTGGAAAACCAGGAGGCCAGTCAAGAATCTATTTTAACAACCCAGGGAAGAGATAATGGCTTGGGGCTACTATGGTGAGAATGGAAGAGCTGAGAAGTGGTCAGATGCTGATTGTATTTTGAAAGTAGAGCCAACAGAATTTACCAATTTGAAATGAGGAGTCAGGAGTCTCAGGTTTTTGGCCTGAAGAACCGGAAAGATGGAGTGAGCATTAAAATGGACTGTGGTCTTAATTGCTGACAGTGACTGAGTCCTAACTATACGCCAAGTGTTCAAGTTATCTCCTTACATGCATGATCACACTTAGTCCTCACTACCCATGTGGTGAGTATCACCTCTTAACAAGTTTATAAACCTGATTATTACTAAGCTGAGATTCAAAACTAACAGTTGTCTTAAGCACCTGTATTACTTATGTTCAATACGTCATTACAACCACAGGATCTAGCATTTTCAGAAGACAATAAATATTCAGTAAGTATTTATTGAAACAATTAGATTTTCTGAACACAGGTTAATAAGTGACCCAAGTTCAGCGCAGAAGTGTCTGGCCTCCTCAGATCTCAAGCTCTGTCTGTGATTGAGAAACAGATCCTGAAAGTCAGGAAAAAAAAATTTTTTTCAATTCAGAATCACAACTTCAGAGATTAAACAGACTTTTTCACTCCCCTCCGTAGAGGAACAACTAGTACAGGGTGCCTAGAAAAGATACGGATAACCAATCTCATACCGCGATCACTCCCTTAACTATGTTTTGTCACTCTCTCCCCCTTGGCCTCTGACTTTCCAGCTCCTAACCCTCTCTCTGGTGCTATTTTTCTCAGCCCTATGTCTACCCTCCCTCAAACAGAACTAGACTACTTCCTGCTGCCTTAAGTTTTCTAGTGTTGCTTCCTTAACTTCTCCACCCTTTTGTTAACGCTGTCTCCTCCACCTGCGCCTCCTCCAGAGGCTGCTGCAGGGGGGTGGAGGGACCCTCTCTCCTGGCCTTAAATCTACACATCGAAAATCCTATCGTACTCCAGATCTCGAAGGAGAAGCAATTCTTTCAAGACGACTTTATTGCTCCGCCCCCTTGGAAACTTCCCCTATAGACATCGTTTATAACTGCAGCATGATATAACAGAAAGGGAAAGAAAGGTTTTGGAGGCAGAGGATCCAAGTTCCAATTTTAGATCTACCACTTACTGGCTACCTTCTAAAGTCCATTTTTTTCGTCTGTAGGATAGATAGGCATAACTACCCATTTTCATGGAGCTGTTACGAGGCTTAAGTGAAGAAGGTGTACGTGAAATGTTGGTCTCCGTCCCTCCACATTATGCAACCCGGTGTTATTCGCTGTGCTATTACTGAACCTCTCTGGATCGCAAATGAAGGTCAGGGAACCTGAATGACCATCCTTCTACTCCTGTGGCCCCTAAAACATCTATTGTGCATCCAGTAGGGCGTCCGTAAACGCGTGCGAACCTACGGCAGGCGCCTGGGCGATAGGTTAGGGAGATGGGTGAGATGGGGGTGGGGGCAGCCCGACAAATCAAGGTTCCAGAGGGCTTCGGTTTCCTCGTTCGCGAAATGAGGTAGTGTCGAACTGCTCAGCCCTCTTCTACACGGCCCAATCTCTTGCCCCGACCCACACCCACCGGGGCTCCGATCTTAGGAAGCCTTCCATTTCACTTGTCCTCCGCAACATTCCTCCCACCCCCCACCCCCCACCAACTGTCACCCGGACCGCGCCGCCCACCCCCAAGCCCCACCCGGACAACCGGCCGCGGGCAGTCCCGCAGGCCCGGCCCCAGGGGCCCGCCCCGGCCGCTACTCACACTCGCCGCGGTAGCGGTGACGGCGGACTGCTCAGCGGCGCGGGCCGAGCGGAGCCGCCTGCGGCCGATCTGCTCCAGGCTGAGGAACTCGTTGGACAGGTCCAAGGGGTCGGTGGCCGAGGAGGCGGAGTGGCTGTGCAGCTCTAGGCTGCTGCGGAGGACCACCATCTTCCCTCTCTCCTCGCCGGGCGTTCGCGGCGGGAGACGGGGTCCAGTCGGTCCGGCAGCCGCACAGGCTCTTCCGCGCTACGAATTCTGGCGCCACAAGCTCCGCGCCAGCCGCCGCAGCGCGCGCACCCGGAATCCCTCCGCCTCCTGTCCCGCCCACGCCGCCTCACTAAAACGGCGGACTCGAAACTTTCCGCCGATCCGCTGGGCGAAAGACTTCGGGCCGAAGTTGAGGAGGACCTGCACCGACAGTGACCTGGACATGAGCGGACGGTGGCGGGAGAATGCTGACTTCTTTTTTTATATAGTTCCGGCTCCCTGAACTCAGCGGAGGGAGACGGCCGGTAGCGGCACGAGGTCCCGTTTGGAATTTTGGCGCGTGGATGTCAAGGGGGGGGGGGGGGGTTAGGGAGGCTCCTCCGGTTCTGATTGGCTGGCAGGGGTCTGGCGGCTCCTCCCAGCCCCGCCGGTCACCTGCCTTCAGCTTCCCGCCACGCAGGATTCAAATGCAAAATGCTGAGTCCTTGACTGGAGCGGGATAAAGCCCTTGGCTTAAACAGGTTTTGACTTTGATCCTTAAGAGCTTTTTACAGATAGCTTAACCAAAACAATTTACCTAGCAAAAGAAAACAGAAAGGGACCTAAAAGCTAGCCTGCAGAGTGCTGTAGTTGAGGCCAAAGATTCTCTACCCAGTGCTGCCGCATTCCAACTATACGCTCTTGAGTAAATTATTCCTTTGTGGGTCTTAATTTTCTCATCTGTAAATCAACTGTAATAGTAATAATAGTAATAAGAATAATAATACCTGTGGATTTAAGATATTCTACTTTAGAACCGTGTTTGCACATAGGAAGAACTCAATAAATGTTTGCTACTATTAAACAATTACAGAAAATGGCTTCTCTAAGATACAGCAGTTACTTGACTACTTTGAAATAGATAACATGCTGAATGATCAGAATGTGAGAGAGGAGTTCTGGTGAAACTGAAAAAACCTTTATTGATTTGGATAACTACGTTTCCTTAATTCGACACTTATTAAATATTTATTGACAATCTATTTTGTGCCAGGCAGTATTCTAAACATCGGGGATGCAGCAATGAATAAAAAGAACAAAAATGCCCTCGTGGAACTTAAATTCTGGTGGAAGGAAAAAGACAAGAAACTAAGTAAATGTTTGTTACTGTAAGTGTTGAAAAGAAATATAAAGTAGGGAAGGGCAAGGGGAGAGGGAAGCGTACAATTTTAAACAGGATGATTAAGGAGGGTGTCATGGATAAATGTAAGCAAAGACCTGAAGAAAAGGAGAAGGGAGAGGAGAGGGAGTTAGACACCAAAGAAGAAAGAGCCTTTATGAGTAGATCCTGAAGGGCTGTGGGCCTCAGCTTTAAGATTTTCTCCTTTTTATTACAAGTGACATGTAAAGACATTACAGCATTTTGAATAGAGGGGTGACCTTTTCTGACTTCTTCAAAGAATCCCTCTGGCTGCTACATGGAAAATGCAATCTTTGGGTTTATTTAAGCTAAAAAAAAAAATGTTTATCTGAACTTCCGATTTCAACGGCTGTCCTGTATTTTTATTTGCTATATTGGGCAGCCCTCCTTAGGAGGCCACTGCAGTTGTTCAGGCAAGAGATGATGGTGACACAGACCAGTGTTAGAGCAGTGGAGGTAATTAGTTGAATTCTGGGTGTATTTGAAGTCAAGAGACAAGTGAATTTGCTGATTAATTGGATTTAGGTGTGAGAGAAAGCGAGGCATCAAGGATGACTGTTTTTATTTTTTGCTTTGACCTAATGGAAAGAGGACACTGCACTTAACTGGGATGGAGAAGCAAATTTGGAGGGAATGTCAGGAATTCCTTTTGATGCACGCTTAAGATAGACAAGTTATTATATATTATCTATGTTCTGTACTTAAAATTTGGCCTTTGAAAAAGTTTTCACACATATATGCATTATGCTTACCACAGCATTATTTGTAATGTCGAAAAACTGAAAACGGAAAGGTCCTTCAGTGAAGCCTCACTTAAGAAGGATGCTATACAGGGGCATGTGGGTGGCTCAGTTGGTTAAGCCTCCGGCTGACTCGTGGTTTTGGCTCAGGTCATGATCTCACAGTTCATGAGATGGAACCCCACAGAGGGCGCTGTGCTGACAGCAAGGAGCCTGCTTGGGATTCTCTCTCTCCCTCTCTCTCTGCCTGTCTCCTGCTTGTGCTGTCTCTGTCTGAAAAATAAGTAAACACTGGAAAAAAAAAAAAGGATGCTATGCAGTCATTAAAATTATGTAACTCTGTTAATTTAATTCTATAAAAAGTTGGGCACAGTGCATTATAGCTTGCTAAGAAACTGCAAAGAAGCATCATACGGTTCCATCTTTGTTTTAAGAAAGTATGTGTGTGGGGGTGCCTGGCTGGTTCAGTCGGAACATGCAACTCTTTTTTTTTTTTAATTTTTTTAATGTTTATTTATTTTTGAGAGAGAGAGAAAGAGACAGAGCATGAGCGGGGGAGGAGCAGAGAGAGAGGGAGACACAGAATCCAAAACAGGCTCCAGACTCTGCGCTGTCAGCGCAGAGCCTGACTCAAGGCTCGAACTCACAAACCACGAGATCATGACCTGAGTCGAAGCTAGATGCTCAACCGACTGAGCCACCTGGAACATGCAACTCTTGACCTTCGGGCCCCATGTTGGGTATGGAGATTACTTAAAAATAAAATCTTAAAATGTGTGTGTGTGTCTGTGTATTCACATTGGAATAAAAACCAGAATAAACTATAACAAAATGTTAATGGTTAATTTCTGGATGGTAATACTATGGTTGTTGTATAGTTTGCACTTTTCTCATTTTTTCTGATTTTGCAGTAAATATGTGTCACTTTTATAATAGAAAAAACGTTTTAAGGTGATTGTTTACCCAATATAAATGGAAGAGAAAAGAATATTTAGAGTAGCATAGTCTACCCTTATGTGCGCTTTTCTTTATGCATGTTATACCTCAATAAAAATTTATAAAAAGAACTTCCACCCAAAAGACATATATGCATTTGTGATTGTGTTAGATATCATCAGATTGACCTCCACAGAAATTATAGCAGTCATTTTAGTTCTTTTAAAATAAGTAAAGGGGCACTTGGGTGGGTCAGTCCATTAAGTGTCTGACTCTTGATTTCAATTCAGGACATGATCTCACAGTTTGTGAGTTTGGGCCTCTCATTGGGCTCTCTGTGCTGACAGTGCAAAGCCTGCTTGAGATTCTGTTTCCCTCTTTCTCTGCCCCTCCCCTGCTCTCTCTCAAAAATAAATAAACATTTAAAAGATTTATAATAAAATAAGGCATAGAAATTTAGAACACCAAGAGATAGAGACAGCTAAAGGTTTTTCTCTGTTCCTTTATTCTCTCTCCAACAATATTAAGAATAACCACACTTGCTTCAGCCTTTGGCTGGTGTAGTCAGTTGAACCGTGTACCCCAAAAGGAGATGTCCAAGCCCTAAACTCCAACACCTGTAAATGTGACCTTATATGGAAGTAAGGTCTTTGCAGATGTAATTAAGGACTTTGAAATGAGATCATCCTGGTTTATGGTAGACCCTAAACACAGTGACTGGTATCCATTGTGAGAGAAAGGAGAGGGGTGTTTGACACATAAACACACACGTAGAAGAAGAGAATGTGAAGATAGAGATAGAAATTGGAATGATGCATCTCTAAGCCAATGAATGCTAAAGATTTCCAGCAACCACCAGAAGCTAGGAGAGTGATACAGAACAGATTCTCCCCCAGAGCCTCCAGAAGGAACCAACCTTTCTGACACCTTGATATCAGGCTTCTGGCCTCCTGAGAATTAATTTCTGGGTTTTCTTTTTTTTTTCTTTTTTTAAATGTTTTACTTATTTTTGAGAGAGACAGAGAGACAGAGAGACAGAGTATGAGTTGGGGAGGAGCAGAGAGAGGGAAATACACAATCCGAAGCAGAGCTCTAGGCTCTAAGCTGTCAATACAGAGCCCAGTGCAGGTCTCGAACTCGAACTGCAAGGTCATGCCCTGAGCTGAGGTCAGACACTTAACTAACTGAGCCACCCAGGTGCCCCTCTTTCCTTTTTCTTTTTAAAGCCACTTAGTTTGTAGTAATTTGTTACAGCAGCCTTAGAAAACTTATGGGTTGGTCTGGAATTGGTCTTTGGCAGGTGATATTTCTTTCCTTTTAATTTTAGCTATTGTAGAAAGGAATTACTTGATTTAGGAAAAAAGGGGCAGTGGAAACATGTTCTTTCCCACAGCCCCAGACTGCTTACAGAGGATCAAGTGTTTTTACCTCACATGTGAAAGAAAAGAGGACTGAGGTAAGGGCTAAGCATAATTCCATTACCTCATTTTCAAATGAGGTTATAGGTGGGTCCCTTTCTGTTCTTTGGTAACAAAGTTACAAAGTAAACACCAACTTGGACAGGGATTTCTTTCAGTAATGTTGTAAATGTGACCTTACCCAATTCAATAGCTAATCTCATTGATTTCTATTAAAAGAAAAAAAACATTAATCACATAGAAGCGTGGGGGGGGGGTCATAGTTGCCATTTGCCATTTTTTAACTACTCTGAATTTAAACAGACACATCCACATCTATTTCAGAGATTTTGAGTGGGTCTGGGTTAGTTAGGGTCCCCCTCCTTTTATGGAAATCCTACGAGGACAGATACTTCATTTCCCTGTTAACCTGGCAACTAGGACTCAGGCATGTGACCTCAGCTCAGTCAATGGACGGCTCCCACCTCAAACATTCATTGCCTCTTGAAGGAGTGACCCAAAGATGCAAGGGCAGAGATTATTCATGCAGCAGCAGATGGTACAGAGACAGTGGCATTAATGGTGGCATCCTAACCAGCCGATTCTTGGAATTTTGGAGAATTAGATCAGCGTGACCTGGCTGTGCTTCCTCTCCTCCAAGCCCTGCCCAACCTCCCTCTTTCCTATCCTTCCGGTAAATTTGATTTCTTGTTTCAGTTAGCTAGAGATGATTTCTGTCATTTGCAAACAAGAACTCCGTCTGGTATAGAGGCTTCGAGTCAGAAGGTAAAATTTGACCTGTGGTTTCCTACAATGGACACTGACGAAAAGAATATTGGGAGGCTATGTGAGACACCCCTTTCAGATCTGGGGGATAGAGGGTTGGGAGAGCGGGTATGCAGGCACAGGAAGTGAGCTGGGAAGAGATCTCATAATTTTGTGATGTGGTTTTCAGACTTTTTCTCTTTATCAGCGTCCCCTGAATATACTTAAACTTCTCAGTTTTCCCACTTAAGGTGTGGTACACAGCCCTGAGTCTAACATCACAGGCACGGGCTGGGCCTTGCAGAGGGCCCTGGGATTACTGCCTCCTTCCCACCCCATTCTAAGTAAGATGAGTGAGTAAATAGTAGTATTGAATTCCAACCCAGCCCAGCTCCTCACCCCTAATGGCGAGGTGCCCCCCCTTTCCAGCTCCCCCTGTATATTGCCACCTTAGTTAGCACTTTATATTGAAATGGTCCCTTTAACACAGGAAAGTAGTAATCAGAAAAAATAACAATGGGAACTCCAGGGGTGGGTTTTTCTGCCTATTTCTTTTTTAAGTTTATTTATTTACTTTGAGAGACAGCGCAAGCAGGGGAGGAGCAGAGAGAAGGAGAGACAGAATCCTAAGCAGGCTCCGCGCCATCAGCGCAACTCATGA
The DNA here is from genome assembly GCF_024362965.1 of Panthera pardus. Lineage (NCBI taxonomy): Eukaryota > Metazoa > Chordata > Mammalia > Carnivora > Felidae > Panthera > Panthera pardus. The sequence continues at coordinate 65,940,425 of NW_026527002.1, forward strand.
ACCGTGAGATCATGACCTGGGCCAAGATCAGGAGTCAGATGCTTAATCGATTGTGCCACCCAGGGGCCTTTTTTATTTTATTTTATTTTATTTTATTTTATTTTATTTTATTTTATTTTATTTTTTTCAGGGGCCTTTTTAAAAAAATACTCAATGTAAAAAAATGTGATATTTAAGTATAGGTGTATTTCTTTCTCTTAGTAAAAAAAAATTTTAATGTTTATTTATTTTTGAGAGAAAGAGAGAGCATGAGCAGGGAGGGGCAGAGAGAGAGAGGGAGACCCAGAAACTGAAGCAGGCTCCAGGCTCCAAGCTGTCAGCACAGAGCCCTACACAGGACTCCAGCTCAGGAACTGCAAGTTATGACCTGAGCCAAAGTCAGATGCTCAACTGCCTAAGCCACCCAGGCGCCCCTAGGCCTATTTCTTAAAACCAAAACAGCAACATAGGGGCACCTGGGTGGCTCAGTCAAGCGTCTTTTTTTTTTTTTTTTTTTTTTAAGTTTATTTACTTATTTTGAGAGAGAGCACAAGCAGGGTAAGGGCAGAGGGAGAGAATCCCAAGCAGACTGCCAGCACAGAGCCTGACATGGGGCTTGAACCCATGAACCCTGAGATCATGACTTGGCTTAGCCAACTGAGCCACCCAGGTGCTCCATCTCTTGATTTGGGCTCAGGTGATGATCTTACAGTTCGTGAGATTGAGTCTTCCATCAGGCTCTGCGCTGACAGCAGGGAGCCTTCTTAGGATTTTCTCTCTCCCTCTCATTCTGCCCCTCCCCACTATGTGGGTTGGGTGTGCATTCTTTCTCTCTCTCTCTAAATAAACAAACATTGAAAAAAATAAAAGCAATATAGTGACATGCATCAAGAGACCTGGAAAATATTTAAAGCCATTGGCCCAGGAATACCACTTCTAAGACTCCATCATAATGTTATCCGAGGCATATACCAAGATTTATGTACAAAAATGATAAGTGCAGCTTTATTTACAATAGGATCTGAAAACTAAATATACAAAAGTAGGGGAAAAGTTAAATGAACCATAGTCTGTCCATGCAGCTCTTTGTGTTGAAAAATTTGACTTTTAAGACTTTATTTATTGACTTAAATTTTTTAGAGAGAAAAAAATGGAAGGGGGGCGAGGAAGAGACTCTTAAGCAGGCTCCATGCTAAGTGTGGAGCCCAATATGGGCCTCGATCCCGTGATGCTGGGATCATGAACTGAGCTGAAATCAAGAGTCGGTTGCTCAACTGACTGAGCCACCCAGGCACCCCAAGACTTTATTTAAAAAAAATTGTTATTACAAAGTAATACAGTTGGACAACATGGGGCTTAGGGGCACCAACCCCAGTGCAGTAAAAAATCTGCATATAACTTTTGACTCCTACAAAACATAACTACTAATTGTCTTCTGTTGACCAGAAGACTTATTGATAATATAAACAGTTAACACTTATTTTGTTTATTATAGTACTATATACTGTATTCTTATGATAAAGTAAGAGAAAAGAAAATGTTAATTAAGAAAACCGTAAGACAAAATACATTTGCGGTACTGTAAATACTGCGTATAAGTGGACCCACGCAGTTCAAACGTATGTTGTTCAAGGGTCAACTGCACACGTAAAAACGTCGAAGCAGCACAGAAATGTAAAAAATAAAGGTACAAGTTGCTCTGTGTGATTGCTATGAGGAAAAGGGAGTTTTCTCTTTCCACTGGGGTTGCCAAGCCTGGAAAATACGAATATGGGGCTGCCAGTGGCCGTCCTCCCCACAGCAGGAAGTGAAGTCACCTCAGGATGGAGCCGAGCACTGAGAAGCACACTGTGGGGAAAGAAGACCTGGGGAAGTGGATTCTGCTTCCGGTCCCTTGAGACCCTGGTTTCTGCAGCTCATCTTTCGACTCTGAGAGCCACTTCAGTGTCCTTCCCATTAAACAAGCTAATAAACAGCCTTTCTGCCTTGACTCCTATCTGAATGAGTCATGACTGATACTGGGCCAGCTGCTTTGTTAGAATCAAATTATACGGTTTATGCTATAATTCTAGTCTAATGATCAATTAATTCTTTCAACAGCATGAGATGAGGTCCATTTGGCATGAAATGGGCTTGGTAAACCACTAAAGGCCCCTAAATTATCACCTCTTCTTCATGGTCACAATTCATCCTGGGAATAGGCATCAAGTTCACAGAGTATAGCATCTGGAATACATATTTTTCCTTTTTATGAAACTCAAGACAGCAAGTATTCATATTTAGTCTTATGTCATCTCCTCCAACATATTTTCTCCAAGATCCATAATAAAGGCTTTGGGGTCATAATCTAGAGTGCTTTCAGTATGCTGGGATGTATCTCATCTGGGTCCAAAGATTTGTAACCCTGAAGAGTTGTAACCCTTGTAAGGCAAATTGGTGCTTTCTGTCCCTGCACCTATCTTTAATTTCCTCTCACCACTGTTTCCCTTATTCTTTACAGCCTGAGGGTCATTTTCTTTGATAAAGAAGAGAGAAAACACAATCAAAATAGACTGTTGGTTTTCTTTCACTTACATGGTCCCTTATCACAAGGTCCCAGGTGATAGTATTATCTTTCTTTTTCTTTTCTTCTAGCTCTTAATATTGAGGATTAAAAATACCTCCTCCCCCAATTTAAAAAACTCTTTTTGTGGTTAAACCTCAGTGTATCATGTGCTGCCTGCTTCTTGATCTCCCCTTTCACATCTGTGGCCCTCTTACACTTTCCTTTGTTCTGTGTCCTTTTCTGTAAAACACAGCCCTTTGGTATCCTTATTTCATTGGGTTTTGGGTTCTTTGAGTGCACTCTTATTTCTTCCTCATCTAGATCATTGGAGTTTACAGGTCAGAATCTAGTTCTAAGCATTAGAACCTTATTCCTCTGAAACCATATTGCTTTTTGATAGTCTCTACTATGAAATCACATGAATTTTAAAAATGATCTATATTTTTAATCAAAAAGTTCTTACTTAGAAAGCTTGAAGCGTATAGAAGCATAAAGAAAGCACATTGTAGCAGAGACTCCTGGCTCTTCTTTACCCCCTTCTCTATTGTTTGCCCAGCTACTCAGACTTCTCTGCTCTCTGGTAGGCAACCCAAGCCTTCTCCAACCGGGTGCATACCCCTTTCAAATTTATCTTTCTTGAGTACTTGTCCTCAGCCCTAGGTACCATAGTTTCCTTATGTCTTTTGGTTTCACTTTTATCATAGTTAATTCTTGAAATTCAACTTCCTTTAAGTAGAGAAGAGGGTAGAGGGAGCAATCACCAACCAGTGGTGTAGGGATACCTTAGTACTCTGGGAGCCAGCTGGGGTAGAAGGCTCTCAGAGTGCGTAGGGGGAATGGAAGGGTTGTTGTCTTGAGTTTCATAAAAAGGGAGGCTTGGTGAAGGACTGATTGCTCAGCATGTGACCGGCCGTACTAGCCACAGGTTACTGTGCATAGGCCATGAAGGGCTTCTCTAAGAAGTATGGGCAAGTGGCTGCCTGCAGGCCTCACAGGGGAGGGGACTGGTTTCTGTGTGAAGAGGGCTGCAGGAAGGTTATTGCCAAACTAAAGCTGTAAGGTCACAGAGGCCTGAGCCCAAGGCTGGGGCAGACTCCACTGGATGTTCTTAGGACCACACTCCACAAACTCTTCTACCCTCCCAGAAACTGCAGAAAGCTTCTTCCTCCAGCACACTTTACTGAGAAGGCTTACCTTGGCGCCTACTTTAAAGGAGAAATGCTTAAAGGAATTCTGTTATTTATCATAGAGCCTATATTGAAGGGTGTATTCAGAGCAGAGAGGCAATAAATTGATGACTTACCAAGGACTTATGCTCAAAGTCTTTAGGATTTATGTATGGGCTTTTGAACTCATGAGACTGGAAAAACCTGACTGCACATGGCCTATAAACCAACTAAGAATTTCAGTTTTCATAATGGGAAGTACCCTGATCAGTTACATTTGTTCATTACAAATATAAGACCATTCAGAAGGCTATTAAGTATAAAGTGATAAACTCATCATAAACACTGTTTTAATAATGTGGTGCCTTTCCTTCCAGATTGCCAGCAAACATGATTAACACAAAATGAATGCCATAGGAATTCTTTTTAAAATTTTTAAAACTTACTCTATCAAGGGATCAACGTATCTTCTGAGTCAATACACATAGTTCTATTAAAATCAAATGTTACAACACGGTGAGATTTGGGGGTGCTATTCCTCTCTAAAACCGTCCGATGCGGACATATTTGGAATTAACTCCCCCTCCTTCCCCCGGCTTTCGCGGCTTCTAGGATAAAACTGCTAAAGGTTCGTTTTTCACATACACGGTTCTCTCATTTCACTTGCTTTTCCGCATCTCCTCTGGTTCCTCCACAGCCGGCAACCTCAACCCTGGGTTGGAAGAGAGTTTCACACGCCTCCGGGACACTGTGGAAGCCGAGTTCAGGATAGGGCGATTTGCAAACTCCACGCCCTCCCCGGACTCCTGCAAGACACCCGCAGGCGACCTCTGTCCTCCCCAGCTGACCGGATCCTCAGGGTTACCGGCCCCCAGAGCTCGCCCGGCTCCGCCCCTATGGACCCGAGCTCCCCCAAGGCCGCTCGCCCTTGGTCCACCCACCTGCTCTGGCCCCGCCTACCCGGAATTACACAATCCTCCGGGTCCCGGCATCCGCCCACTGGATATCCACGCCTTTCACCAGCCCCCCGCCCCCGGGATCCTCCCACTTCGCTCTAGCTCCACCCCCCCGGAAGAGCTCGGCGTTTCCCGCCCGGGCTCCGCCTACCTGTATCTGCAAAACCCGCGTAGCCTCGGGCTCCATCCACCCGGAACTTGCACCTCCCTCCTCAGCACTGCGCGCCCGGAACCTGCGTCGCTCGCTCCGCCCAGACTCCGCCTACCCAACCTTGGCTCCACCACCCGGGAACTGCACCAGCTGCCCCGGGCTCCGCCCCGAAAACCCTCGCGGCCTGGCCTGCGCCGGCTCCTCCCCCGAATCCTGCACAAGGGGCTGGTCCAGTGGGTCCGCCTCTGGCCTGTCCCCTGGCCGAAGCCAGCCTGCCATGGAGGGGGATGTCCCCGCCGCTGCAGCCGCCTGCTACCAGCCGGCCAGCCCCCCGCGGGACGCCTGTGTCTACAACAGCTGCTACTGGTGAGGGGGCGCGGGTGCAGCCCCCCGGCGTCTCCCTGGCTCTCTGGGTCTTGGCGTCGCAGCCAGGCCCCGCCTCCTCCCGGCTCCTCCCCGGGGGCTCTGGGCCTCGACTGGCGGGTTTTCTGGCTTGGGGGATGAAGGGAGAGGGAATGGCAGCTCTCGTCTCTTGAGTGTAGACTTTGGATGGTGGGGGTGGGGTGGGCGGAATTCCCAGGAATGGTAGGGTCGGTGGTGCATTACTAATGCCGGCGCTTTTCGCTTGGCCGTTTCTCAGCAGATCTCAGGGTTTGGGGGCCTGGAAGGGGAGGTGGAGGCGGAGGGTGGAGCGTAGAGAATCTTTGCAAATTACTCCGCTCAAGCCTTTGTGGTTTCACACTGATGGGAAAGTCATTTTAATTTTGGAAGAGAGTGGAAGAACGGAGATTTTGTAATAACTTTCCCAAGGTCGTTAGCTAATAGCATCCAGGAATCCAGTTCAGGCCTTCTTGTAACCAGAAACCATGAGCTTAACCACCATGTTGTCGTTATCACACCCGTTACATTTACATAGCATTTGCTACATGCCCAAACATTGTTTTGTTTATGTAAACTAATTCATTTGAGTCCCACAATTATCCTAGGAGGTAGCTACTATTGTTACCCTATTTTAAAGATGAGAACACCCAGGCACAGAGGGGCGCAACTAATTTGCCTAAGGCCACATATCTTGTGAGTGAAGGAATGGGGGTTTACCTGCAGGGTTTGGCTCTGGAGTCCACACACTATACCCCTATTCTAGGCCACCTGTGTGGCTGAATCACCACTCCCACCTTTGTCTTTTCCACTCCCACACCTATCCTTACCTTCCCCGAGTAATGACTTCTTCCCCAACTTCCAGTCTCTGCAAAAGAAATCTTAGGGCCATCTAAAATTACCTTTCCCTCCTTTAGCTGGTCATCAAACCGCCATCACCAAGAGTTTAGCGTTCGTTCAGCTCTGACTGCTTGTCAGGGCCAATGCTAAATGTTTCCCTCCATGGCTAGGAGATAGGTTTTACCATTTACCTCATTTTACTAATGAAAAGACTGAGCCACAGAGAGGCTGTGTCCAAGATCATACATCTAGCAAGAGACAGTGCTGAAACTGGAACTTCTGTAATAGAGGAGTCCATGCTTCTTCCATATATATATATATATATATATATATATATATATTTTTTTTTTTTTTTTTTTTTTTTTTTTTTTTTAGAAAATGCACATGCAAGCAGGGTAGGGGCAGAGAGAGAGGGAGACAGAGAATCCGAAGCAGGCTTGAAGCTGTCAGCACAGAGCCCAATGCAGGGCCTGAACCCACGAACAGTGATCTCATGACCTGAGCTAAAGTCAGACACTTATCCAACTGAGCCACTCAGGAACCCCCAGGAGTCCATGCTTCTTAGTTACTGCACTTTGTTTCTGTCTTACCTCTCACCTGAATCCTGTTCTTGTCCCTAATGCCCACTCATTGTTTTATGTATTCAGTCAGTAAATGTTTTTTAGGCAATTGGATCGTGTGATGCACCATTTTAGGCCCTTGGAATACAGCGATGAACAGAGTAGACAAATTCCCTGGTAAGATCTCATGGTTCTTCTGTTTTGGTTCAGGGAAAGCAAGCAAAGCCAAGTAAACCATATTTGGGTGGTGTTAAGTGTTACTAGAAAAATAAAGCTAGGTAAGAGACAGTGATTCACTATTTCATAATGGATATTTAAGGAAAGCATTGTTGATAAAGAGGTATTTGAGCAGAGATCTGAAGGAAAAAAGGGTGGGGGCTTTGTGCATTTGGAAGAAAATCATGGCAGGCGGGGGAGCAGTTGGTGCAAAGGCTCTGGGAAGAAAGTGTGCGGGAGTATTCTAGGAACAAGATGTCTGGCACAATTGGAGTGAAGCCATCTGGTGGAAGAATGGTAGGGGGTGGGCTTCTCTTCAGTAGATTTCTCCTTTAAGTTCCTTTAGCCATTGGCCCCGGGCCCTCCTTGGCTATCAGGGGCCTGTTCAGGTCCTTCCTTACAGGCCTCTGCCCAGATCTGTCCTATCCCCTCAGGTCCTGAACCTTAGCGGGCTTCACACTGCTGAAAGCCTTTCTAAATTCAGATGAGCCCTAGATCGCCTAGGAGCTTGTAAAGCATGCACATCATAGGGCTCCACTCTAGAGAGTCTGGATGTGTGAACTCTACAGTGGAGGAGTCTTAACGCTGGTTCGTTGATCCCATTTCGAGGAATACAGGCATAGACGATTTTGTCTCCTGAGCATTGCAAGTCCTTTAAGATCTGGTCACCATGTGTTTCTCCAAACCCATTTTGAACCTGCCTACTGGGCTCTACCCCAGGGTTTCTCAGCCAGGGCTTTGTCGACATTTTGAGCTTGCTAATGTTGTGAGGGGGCTGTCCTGTGTATTGGAGAGTGTATAGCAGCATCCCTGGCCTCCGCCCACTAGATGCCTGTAGCACCCTCCCGCAATTTGTGACAACCAAAAATGTCTCCAGATAGTGCCACATGTTCCCGGGGGAGCAAAACTGCCGCTGGTTGAGAACCGGTGTTCTACCCTGTCAGAACCTTTCAGGTAGGTTCTGCCGTGAAACTTTGAAATAAATGCCTCTTCTCTGCTTCAGTTAGCTTCTGTCAATTGGTACTTATCTCTTAAGACTCAGCTTAATGCTGATAGTGGTAACCAATATTTGTATGGCACTAGGTTCTTTACAGAGCACATCTGATTCTGTTGTGATTGTTTTGTATTCTTCAGATGTTGGCTGAGTGCCTGCTGTGCCCCAGGGGTCCTTTCCTTCTGCCTGCTTCTCTGATCTCAGCCCATCACCGGTAACCCTTGCAGAATCTTATTTTAATGCTGCTCTGTTAGACTTTCTGCTACCAAAATAATCATCCAGTAGGTTGGAACATTATTATCACCATCCCCCCTCTGCCCGTTTTTAAAACCAGTTAAATGGATGCTAGGGCTCACACCCAGTCTGTGCTCTTCCTGTTCTAACAGCAACTCCCAGCATTTCCAAGTATAAGGCCCTCCTTTTTTTTTTTCCTTCTTTTTTTTTTTTTTTTTTTAACATTTATTTATTTTTGAGACAGAGAGACAGAGCATGAATGGGGGAGGGTCAGAGAGAGGGAGACACAGAATCCGAAATAGGCTCCAGGCTCTGAGCTGTCAGCACAGAGCCCGACGCGGGGCTCGAACTCACGGACCGTGAGATCATGACCTGAGCCGAAGTCGGCCACTTAACCTACTGAGCCACCCAGGCGCCCCAAGGCCCTCCTTTTTTATTTTCATTTATTTAATTAAAAAAAAATTTTTTTTACTGTTTATTTTTGAAAGAGAGAGAGAGAGTGCGAGCAGGGGAGGAGCAGAGAGAGAGAGAGAGAGAGGGAGACACAGAATCCGAAGCAGGCTCCAGGCTCTGAGCTGTCAGCACAGAGCCTGATGCGGAGCTTGAACCCCGAACTGAGAGATCATGACCTGAGCTGAAGTCGGATACTCCACCGACCGACCCACCCAGGCTCCCCAAGGCCCTCCTTTTTTAAGCGTCAGATGTTTCTTGAGATTCTCCTACATGATATTAATTGTACTTTTGAAAAAAAAATTGATGATAAAAAAGGACTATAGGTTCAATAACTCTTAACATTTAATTTTTTTCCTCCGTGTAACATTTACACATATTTGAAAAATAAAAGACAGAGTATGTCCAGCCGTATACGTATTCAGCCTGCCAACAGTTCTTGGGGTATACATGGATTCTCGAAGTCTTTGTGTTAATTCTTTGCCCATCCTTGGGACTGGGAGTGGGGGAACAAACAAGGAGAAACCACTGACCTATACCTCCCCAATCTTCCTGTGTGCCTCAAAATTAATGACTCCCTCTTCTATGCATCTTTTATGGCCATCTATGATGCTTGCTTATTTATGGATCTGTATGTCTCCTCTCACTGTCTGTGAGCTCTAGTTTATCATTATATCCTCCAAGCACTTAGCACAGTGCTTTTTACATCACAGGCTCTTGAAGATGTTTGTGAGCAACTCCAGAATTTCTGCAGGCTGGACAAACAAATGTCTTCTGAAAACTTGGTCTTAGAACATCCGGGTTTAAGAAAATTTAGTTAATACATGGTTTATGTCGTATCGAAACAGTACATTTTTGCTATTCCATACTACATATCCTATGGAAGTAGTGAGTGGCAATCTCCTGTTTTTACCTCTATCACTACTTTTTCTGTGAGATTTCTTAGGTATTTTAGAGAAAAAATCATAGGAAAAAAACCACACTCAGCTTTAGTACTTTACATGGAGTTGTATGGAGCGTTGAGACAGGTAGACAAGGTCAAAACTGTGAATCGGAAGTTTGTATTGCCATAAAATGGTGGCATTCATCAGTGCCATTCATGCCTGCCTTCATTTTCAGGTAGCATGGTGTAGGTGTTTGGAAATTAGGCTTTGACAGATTGAGTCACAAGTATGAGCTGAGTACTGAGGTAGCTCATTTTGAACAAAGGTGCTGTGTGGCTCATTAGGAAAAGATAGCAATCCTGAGGCTGAGCTATGAATACTGACAACAATGACTGTTTTTGTCTGTGTGGGCGTGTGCCTGTGGCCGGCAGGATGGCTTGGTTTCATGCACGGGGCATTGATTTACTTAGGTGGTTCTGACTACTGCTTTAAATATCTGAAGACCTGTCACGTAGAAAAGAGATTCACCTGGGGCAGAAGTATAAGAAGATGGGGTTCAGCACAGTATGAGAAAGAACTTTGTAAAAGTCAGGGCCTGACTTGTACCAGAGGGCCGCAGGGAATACCACTCACAGAGTCTCCCTCCGAAAGAATTCCTAAGCATATCACATAGCTGCCCCTGGTCTTTTCTAGCCGGAAGCCCACCTACCCAGAACACTCATCCTGCCCCATTCCTAAGGGGAGCAGTGAACCAGTGTTAACTAAGATTTGTCAAGTGTTTACAATGTGATGTGATTATCCCCATTTTACAGATGAGAAAAGCAGATACTCAGGTGAAGATGTCTAAAGTTTCTTACCTCGTAAGTGGCAGAAAATTCCATAAGTGGAATCCACTTGTATCTCAAGTCCCTGGACCCAAAACTTGTGGAGTATTGATGCAGCATTTTATCAGTTGTAAAATGCCTCCATGTGCAGAGCAGTGCTGGGGCAGGTAATGAGCACTGTGTTAGCAGAGAGGTCAGCACACAGTTAGGTAACACCTTGTTGAGGGTGTTTCAGAGGAGGCTCAAACATCAGCCCTTTGCTGGATGAAATCGTGTTTAAAATCTCTTCCAAACGTTTTATGTCCTCGTCAGTCTTCTGTTCAAATTTGAATGACACGGAGCGTTATTGTTTAATTATATTGGTCAAACTATTATTTTGTTTCAGTGAAGAAAATATTTGGAAGCTTTGTGAATACATCAAAAACCATGACCAGTATCCTTTAGAAGAGTGCTACGCTGTCTTCATATCTAATGAGAGGAAGATGGTAAGTTGGTGAGTGATTGCAGAAAGAGAACAAGAGATTTAGAATGACAATAGAAACTCAATATAGTATGGGGTTAGCACCATCCTAAAATCTGCTCTATAAAATACAGCAACATTTTAAAGTTTGTTTTTGGAGAGAGAGAGACAGTGCTAGCTGGGGAGAGGAGCAGGAGAGGGAGACAGAATCTTAAGCAGGTTCTGTGCTGAGCATGGGCTTTGATCTCATGAGCATGAGATCATGACTGAGCTGAAATAAAGAGTTGGAACCTTAACCAGTTCAGCCACCCATCTGCCCCTAAATTTATTTTTGAATGAGATATTTTTTCCTTTCAGAGCACAGTTGAATTAGAAAAGTTTAATCACTTATTTGTAGGCCAAGAAATAGATGATGGTATATTTACATAGATTAAATCCCTTTAGGTATTAGGTTAGAGCTTTTAAAATTGCTGAGACTAGAGCCACATACTGTCAGGTTTGTCTCTGGAGTTTAAATAAACTAATGGTAAACTTACATGAGGTATTAAAAAAGCAAGCCTTTAAAAAATAAAGGAAGCCCTTAATATTTTGTGAAGTACTTTTTTTTTTTTTAAGATCTGATTTTTTAAGTAATCCCTGTACCCAGTGTGGGGCTCGAACTCACAGCCCCAAGATCAAGAGTCACACGTACTACCATTTGAGCCAGCCAGGAGCTCCATAAAGCACTTCTGTAAGCATCATTTCATTTGATGCTAATGGAAACATGGTGAAGTAGGCAGGGTTCAGATAGTTGGCTCCATTTTATAGATGAGGAAATAGAGACCCATGGAGGTCCCATGAATAATGATGGGAAAGCAAGACTTGAATCTGCCGGCCTTCTGATTCCCAGTTGAGGCCTCTTTCTGCTTTCCAAAGAACATCAGATAATTAATTTTTTGCGTTTTCATTGTTAAAGACACTTGGAAGGATTTAGATTTCTTCTTCATTCTTTTACCTTGATTGTTTGTTGCTTGGAAATATTTTTAATTTATGTATTGCTTTAAAGAATTCAGTAGTGGTTTAACTGCAGTTGTGGCTTATGAAATTGATTGTATTTTATAGATACCTATCTGGAAACAACAAGCAAGACCTGGAGATGGACCTGTGATCTGGGTAAGATGGTCAATACAGAAGCCTCTGGTGCATTAGTACTTGCAATCCCTGAGTGGTTTGGTAAAGCAGAAGTGGCAGGGTGGTAGAGACTGGCTCTGATAATTATTAATAATTGACCTTTTGGGAATAGATGTTATTTTGTCTAAGGTAGTACTTATAGACATGTTTTCATTTAATTTTATTTTAGGAAAGATTTTATTTGTGTATTTTTTAAGTTTATTTATTTATTTTGAGAGAGAGAGAGAGGGAGAGGAAGGGAGGTAGGAAGGGGCAAAGAGAGGGGGAAAGAGAGAATCCCAGGCAGGCTCCACACTTTCAGCAGGAGCTCTGTGTATCGCTTGAACTTATGAACCATGTGATCATGACCTCAGCTGAAATCCAGGGCCAGATGCTTAATCAACTGAGCCACCCAGGCGCCCCTATAGGCAGATATATTTGTGGTCTCCTAGACTCTTATTCATTATACTGGAAGGAACTTTAGCAATATCTAGTTCAGCTGCACTTTAGAATTATCTGGATATTGTGTTAAAACTGTAGGTTTCTGGGGGCGCCTGGGTGGCTCAGTCGGTTAAGTGTCTGACTTCAGCTCAGGGCATGATTTCTTGGCTCATGGGTTCGAGCCCAACATCGGGCTCTGTGCTGACAGCTCATCCTGGAGCCTGCTTCATATTCTGTCTCTGTCTCTCTCTGCCCCTCCCCTGCTTGTGCTGTCTCTCTCTGTCTCTCTCAAATATAAATAAACAAAATTTTTAAAAATGTATGTTTCTGATTTAGTTGATCTAGATAGAGAAGGGTTCAGGAGTTAGTGTTCTTAGCAGACTCCTAAGTGACCATGCATGACTAGCATTTGAAAAACCCAGATCTACTCCAGCCGTTTCATTTTTCAGGTGAAGAAATGAGCCCAGAGGCCAAAGTGAGAAGCTCAAGGTTATCTAGCTGATCAGTGGCAGGACTAGGTCTTAGGCCCAGGCCCTTTATAGTACACATCTATGTGTTACATTAACCTATCCCCTGAAGAATTGATGGGGCTAGTAACATGAAGATAAAATAAAAGAAAAGCTTGTTTCTGATACTTATTTAAAATAAGATATCGTTCGAATTGGCATCATTTTCCTTTATTTAACTCGTATTTACTGAGTGCCTGTTATATGCCAGGCACAAGATAGGCCAAAATCCCTGGCCTCACAGAGCTCACATTCTTGCCTCCTTCACCAGCGGGTGGTTTGCTGCTCTAACATTAAAGCCAAAATCCAGTTTTGGCCCAGTTAATCCAGTTAAGGCCCAACTGGGGTTGACTCCCAGTACTGCCACTGGTGGCTGTGTGAGCTGGACATGTTACTTGCCTTCCTTGTGCAGCGTCCTCCTCTGGTTAGTGGGGTAGGGAGTCTTTTAAATGAGATAATGTGTGTGAAGCATTATCCTGGCACGGGGTATGGTGTCTGGTTCTGGTGCTCGAGAAGTGTTAGCTTCCCTCGTTAGCAACGATGGCTACAGGACCCCTGTTGTACACTGGCCATCGGCCCTAGAGGTCGTCTCCATCGCTGAACCACTCAGCTGATTTTGAGTCATGGTCTTCTCCTTTTAGACAAACTTGAAGAGAAAGGGCCTGTGGTCATGTCCCCCTAACCCAGCATCTCACGGCAGCCCAGGGTGGCGACTCCTCTTGCAAGAAGTCCCCCCCCCCCCCCCCAACATCCTCTGGCAGATGTATCTTTGCTGCAAGGCTGTCTTGTTGTAGGAAGTGGGTAGGCGGCCCTGAGTGGGTGGAGACACCCAGTCCCAAGAAGCGGATCACCTTCTATGTGGGCTTCCCTCCCCGAGCCCAGCTTGGTCTTTTCCGGGCATCTGGGCAAGCGCTGAACCCAACTCGGAGAGTGAGGCTGCTCCCGCTTGATCTGTATTCCTTGACTCCACATCTGTGCTTATAAAGGCGACTTGGAGTTGAGGCCTACTTTCCTTCTCAAGTTCATCAGCCATCTGGGATGTAGTAAGTGAGAGATTGTGGGTATTCATGGCTTATACGTTTCCACAAGCTGTACTTTGTTGCTGGAACACTGTCCCCTCAGGCAGGACTCAACAGTGGCAGCCTTTCCTCAGTGAAACTCTTCCTTGGCTGTTGGGCCCCCCTCCCCTCTGTTTCTTGGTTGGCTTTTATAAATTTTTTTTTTTTTTTCAAATTTGAGAGAGAGAGAGAGCTGGGGAGGGGGGCAGAGGGAGAGAGAGAGAGAGAGAGAGAGAGAGAGAGAGAGAGAGAGAGAGAATCTTAAGCAGGCTCCATGCTCAGCATAGAGCCTGACATGGGGCTCAGTCCCATGACCGTGGGATCATGACCTGAACCAAAACCAAGAGTCAGACGCTCAACCGACTGAGCCACCCAGATGCCCCCCTCTTGGTTAGCTTTTAAAAAGTTTTTACTTACATAATCTCCTTAATTGTCTCAGCAACACTGAGGTGGACAGTGCACTTAGCTCCATTTTATAAAAGAGGAAGGGGAGGGGCCAAAGTTTGACCAGAATGTCTTCGCCTGCAAGGCTCCCTGCTGTCTGCCATCATCACACTGTCCCTCCGGTAGCACTTGGCTGTTTCACACTCTGCTGTGGGGACTCCTCGGGGTCAGGACTTACCTTTCTCATCTTTGCATCTTTGATATTTCAGTAGCACTGTTAACTACAAGTAAAAGGGAGTTATGCACTCTTCAAAACCCCTGTAATATGAGGTAGAAGATGTCAAGAGAGAAACAGATTTGGGACAAGGCCAGAGACTGCTTCTGGCAGGAAGTAGGAGACTCATGGGAAGTGAGCATGTGAGTGGGCACTCGAGGGATGGATATGGGGAGAGAGGTGGAAAAGGTTGCTGCAGAAGGATGGGAATAACACATACACAGCCAGGTGTGGGCTGGAAGGTGGGTTGCTCCTACTTTATTTCTCTGGAGGGCAGGATGCATTAAGGGGCGTGCAGGGCAGAAGCGTCCATTTCTGATGCTATTTCTGCTTTATGAAGATAGCATTGGAGCCAAAGGAAGCTCTTAGGCTTTGATGGCACAGCATCTCCAGTCTTAATTAATCACCCCCTCCTCTCCATAGGGTCGATAAAACAACGTTTGAGAAAGTGCTCTTTAAGCTCCGAAGTACTAGAAATATAAGGTGGTGTTACTTATGTGGTACTAATGTGATTGAGCTTTTTATCTCCCAGTGCTGTTCTCTATGAGAGCGCTTTTCTTTCAAGGGACTCAGAGCATCAGACTGCCCTCCTGCCCCTCGATAACTTCCCTGACATCCCTTCTAGCCATTAACTGGTGTTGGACAGTGCCCACCGTCTGGGAGTGAGGGATACACCATGGCTGAGCCACAAAGGAGAAGCTGTCTTCATCTTTCCCCTAAATGGCTACAGATTAGGGCTTGGCTGATTTAGCAACATCGTATAGTCCTTCTTTCCCATTCTAGGCTAACCCAAGCCATCCTCTTTGTTAAGTTTGGAGGATATCCTTGCATACTTTTTTCTCAATGCGTATACATGCATGTGTACTTCAGAATGTACATGTGTATGTATACACAGAACTTTTTATTTTATTAAAATCCAAGTTAACATATAGTATAATAATGATTTCAGGAGTAGAATTTAGTGATTCATCTCTTACGTTTAACACCCGCTGCTCATCCCAAGTGTCCTCCTTAATGTCCATCCCCCTACCAACCTCCCTTCCAGAAACCCTGTTCTCTGTACTTAAGAGTCTCTTATGGTTTGCCTCCCTCTGTTTTTATCTCATTTTTCTTTCCCTTCTCCTATGTTCATCTGTTTTGTTTCTTAAGTTCTACATAAGAATGAGATCATGTATTTATCTTTCTCTAACTTATTTCCCTTAGCATAATACCCTCTAGTTCTGTCTACATTGTTGCAGATGGCAAGATTTCGTTCTTTTTGATCACCAAGTAATACTCCATTGTATATGTATACCATATCTTCTTTATGCATTCCTCAGTCGATGGACATTTGGGTTCTTCCCATACTTTGGCTGTTGTTGATAGTGCTGCTATAAACATGGGAGTACATGTGCCTCTTCAAATCAGCATTTTCTATATCCTTTGGGTAAATTCCTAGTAGTACAATTGCTGGGTCATAGAGTAACCCTATTTTTAATATTTTGAGGAACATCCATACTGTTTTCCAGAGTGACTGTACCAGTTTGGATTGCCACCAGCAGTGCGAAAGGGTTCCCCTTTCTCTGCATCCTTGCCAACATCTGCTGTTTCCTGAGTTGTTAATTTTAGCCATTCTGACAGGTGTGAGGTGGTATCTCATTATGGTTTTGATTTCTGTTTCCCTGATGGTGAGTGATGTTGAGCATCTGCATTCTTTCACGTATCTGTTAGCCATCTGGATGTGTTCTTTGGAAAAGTGTCTATTCATGTCTTTCGCCCATTTCTTCAGTGGATTATTTGTTTTTTGGGTGTTGAGCTGGATAAGTTCTTTATAGATTTTGGATACTAACCCTTCATCCGATATGTCATTTACAAATATCTTCTCCCATTCCACTGGTTGCCTTTTAGTTTTATTGATTGTTTCCTTCACTGTGCAGAAGCTTTTTATTTTGATGAGGTTCCAATAGTTCATTTTTGCTTTTGTCTGCCTTGCCCCCAGAGACATGTCTAGTAAGAAGAAGAACCTTGCTCATCTGAGGTCAAAGAGGTTGTTGCCTGTTTTTTTTCTCCTCTAGGATTTTGATGGTTTCCTGTCTTATATTTAGGTCTTTCATCCATTTTGAATTTATTTTTGTATACACATAGCTTTTAAAAAATAATATGTAGTACATATTTGCAGTTTATTTTTCCTATCCAACTATGTAACATACCCTTTTTTCCATTTTCTTTTTTTTTTTTTTTAATTTTTTTTAACGTTTATTTATTTTTGAGATAGAGAGAGACAGAGCATGAATGGGGGAGGGTCAGAGAGAGAGGGATACACAGAATCTGAAACAGGGTCCAGGCTCTGAGCTGTCAGCACAGAGCCCGACGTGGGGCTCGAACTCACGGATCGCGAGATCATGACCTGAGCCAAAGCCGGACGCTCAACCGACTGAGCCACCCAGGCGCCGCCCCCCCCCCCCCCCCCCCGCCTTTTTCAAAATTATTTTTATTTTATTTTTGAGAGACAAGAGAGCATGAGTGGGGGAGGGGCAGAGAGAGAAGGAGACACAGAATCCAAAGCAGGCTCCAGGCTCTGAGCTGTCAGCACAGAGCCTGACATGGGGATTGAACTCAAACTGTGAGATCATGACCCAAGCTGAAGTTGGACACTCAATTGACTGAGCCACCCAGGTGTCCCCACTTTTTTTCCATTTTCTACATAAATTTACCTAAATCTTTTTAGTAGCTGCGTTGTGGTTTATTTCTCTCTAGTGGACTTTTGACTGTTTCTGAATTTTCACTATTATAAACAGTGCTGCAGAGATTTTCTTTGCATATATACCTTTACATGCATATGGCCATTTTATCTGTTGGATGGATTCCTAGAGGTAAACTTGCTAGGTCAAAGGGTATACATTTAATATATATGAACATTTTCAGTACTTATTGAAGTGTTCCCTATCACCAGATGTTTAGTCTTTTTTTAGGGATTAGCATTTGCTTTATTTTGCTACTATAAGAAGAACTGTGTTAGTTTTGTATTTTTAATGGTTATATATATATATATATATATATACACATATATACATAATGTATTTTATGTTTTATATATATTTGTATATAATATATCTTATATGTATATATTTTATATGTACCATTTTAATGGTTTTATATATATATATATATAAAAATATATGTATATATATGAAACCATTAAATGGTACATATAAAATATATATAAATATATTACATATAAAACATAAAATCCATCATTACTGTAACCTATAACACTGTATTCACAATGGTGAAGTAACTTGGTTAACTTCAGCAACTTTTATTTCTAGGATTACCATGTTGTCCTGCTTCATGTCTCAAGTGGTGGACAGAGCTTCATTTATGATCTTGACACTGTCCTGCCATTTCCCTGTCCTTTTGACACTTATGTGGAAGATGCATTTAAGTCTGATGAGGACATCCATCCACAGTTTAGAAGGTGAGGAGATTTAGGATGGATTTACCTACTTTCTGAAGTTAAACCTTGACAGTTGTATGGAGTGTGTGTGTGAGATTTTGTGGGTTTTTTTGGCATTTGTTTCGCAAAGATCACTTGTTTTGGCATCACTATTGAGTTGATACTTGAAAATGATGTGCTACACAGAAGATTCAAAGTGTTTTGAAGTTTTAAAGGTTGTCCAACATATAAAGGTTGACATCTTTTAAAAATGTGTGTGATGAGATCCAAGGTGTTTTCTGAAAGCCAGTTTGGGGATTTCTCTCGTGTGTGTGTGTGTTTGTGGGTATGTGTGGGTGTGTGGGGTGTGGCCTTAATGATGACACAATTGAGAGGTCTGTGATGGTGGTGCCTAAAGGTTATGCCCTTTGTCCCTGGCATACAATCGAGTAAATAAAGACAACTGGATGTATTTCTGTGCCTGTGTAGTTTTTTTATTTCAGCTGATCCTTTCTTGTGGCTTCTTTAACAGGTTATAAAGCTGCATCTATATTTGTGTATTACTGGTAGTACAAAAATGCCTGGGTACTTTCGTGTATGTCATTGAAAATGAGTCTGTATAAAAATTGAGTTAGAATTTCACTGGGAAACCTTGCTAATGTAAATGAATGTTGCTTTATTTGCAGGAAATTTCGAGTGATCCGTGCAGATTCGTATTTGAAGAACTTTGCTTCTGACCGATCTCACATGAAAGATTCCAGTGGGAACTGGAGAGAACCTCCTCCATCATATCCCTGCATCGAAACTGGAGGTGAGCCAAAGGTGCCTCCTCAGAGAGGTTTCCGGTCACCATGCACATCAGCATCGCCCCTTAACCAAGGACAAAAATTGTGTGTTGGTATTTGTATGAAACTCCCTGAGTCGTAAGAAGATGAGAGGGAGCATAGATGTGCGTATCTGTTAGATTCAGGAATCGAAGCCCAGAGAACGGGACTGGAAGGCACAAGACCTCACGGCAGAGGGGAGGTGTGCAGGAGCAGAACCATGATACTTGCACACCACCAGAGTGCAGGTTGGTCTGCTGCCAGGACGCTGGGCTTCAGGAGGTCTGTGGGCTTGTCCTTCAACACTGGAGCTAGTAGCACCTTGCCTTGGTGGGGTTTTCTGTTAAGGTGACAGCAGCCCCTAGGGCATCCTTGCGGTATGTGAGATGTCATTTCCCTGGCTCTCTGATAAGACCTGCAGTAGAAGGAAGGGAGAGCCAGCAGATTTTCTTGTACCACTCATCTCCTTTATGTGCTTTTAGGCATCAGTCCAGTTAATAATTTTCTGAGATTTAAGGAGATAAAGAGTTCTTCACCCTGTTCCTGTTGTTTGGCGTTGGCACGAGCTTGAAACATTGTAAGTAATTCGCACTGTCGCCATTTCTTGCGGAGGCCATCCCGTCCCGTGGATGAGCCTTCTGTGTGAAATGCTCTTGTCAGCTGTGCAGCGTGCCAGAAAAATAGGGCAGTAGCATTCGGAGCTCAGCAAGGAAGAAAGTAAATATAGTTGGTGTATCTGAACACCAAAAGAGGATTCAACTGATGTTTGAGGCCCTCTGTGAAAGGCTGTTACGATTTTAAAAATTTATCTCAGAGCTGCTTTTTGGTCCGCCAGCCTGCTTCCTAGTCTGGGCGTCAGAAATGGGATCGCTCCTGGGTTGGGAGAGGGCATCACAGGTCTTCCTTCTAGTCTCGGACAGCCTGTCATATAGGCTGTGGTCTGGGACAGTGTGCCTTCAGCCACCCCCCGTTTCTCTTCTAGACGTGAGCACCGACGCAGAGCCAGCCCATGGCAGGCACTCAGTAAACACCAGCCCGCCAGCCAGTCATTCCTTTCAGTTTCGATGACTGCTGCCCAGTAGATGCTATTTTGTGCTGGCCGCTTTACGTATTAGCTTAGTTTTTACCACAACGCAGGCCAACTTTAATTTCCTCACTTGATAGATGCATGCATTTAAGTGCATTAAGGTTAAAGTGAGCCCTTTGCCTCCGATGCACAGCTGGGGAGGATGAGGAGGGGGATGGTGGTGTCTCTTTCTGCCTTGTGTGTAGTTAGTTCATCAGGGACCTCCTGAACTTGGGGTGGAAACAAAAGAATCTGCTCTGAAGTGTGGGGTAAACTGACTGGTTTTTCATGTCATAATTTAACCACACCGTGATGTTCTGTCAGGTGGTAAATTAATTACTTCAAATCCTGTGTTTATCAAAGGAATGTATTTGAAGTTAGGATAAGTGAGATTTACGTGTAGCTAATTGGTAGTGTTTTATAAAAAAATCAGGATAAAAAATGGTTCAAGAAAATATCCAACTTTGGAGTGTTTATGTGGCTCAGTTAAGCATCTGACTGCGGCTCAGGTCATGATCTCTCGGTTTGTGGGTTCGAGCCCCACATCGGGCTCTGGTGACAGCTCGGAGCCTGGAGCCCACTTCAGATTCTGTGTCTCCCTCTCTCATGTGTGTGTGCTCTCTCTCTCTCTCTCTCTCTCAGAAAAAAATTAACGTTAAAAAAAATGTTTTTTTAAAGAAAGTGCCAAATTTTAATGCATGTTTTAGGTACTTTAATATATATCAGCTTCACTCAGAACCCTGAGTTTAGTTGTGGAATTAACTCTTATGACTTAAAGTTTAGTACATTTGATATGTAGAATATTGGGATAATATGTTTAATAATTTCGGTGGCCATGTGTCTGCAAGATCGCTGTTTTCTTTTAAAAAAATTCTTTTTTAATGTTTGTTTATTTTTTAGAGAGAGATAGAGAGAGCGTGAGCAGGGGAGGGGGCAGAGAGAGAGGGAGACACAGAATCCGAATCAGGCTCCAGGCTCTGAACTGTCAGCACAGAACCCAGCCCGATGTGGGGCTCGAACTCACGAGCCATGGGATCATGACCTGAGCCGAAGTTGGATGCTTAACCAACTGAACCACCAGATGCCCTGTCTTTTTTTTTTTTTTTAAGTTTATTTATTTTGAGACAGAGTACATGGGGGGAGGAGCAGAGAAAGGAGGAGAGAGAAAATCCCAAGTAGGCTTTGCACTGTCAGTGCAGAATGCAGGGCTCGAACCCAGGAACTATGAGATGACCTGAGCTGAAATCAAGAGTTGAGTGGTTAACTGACTGAGCCACCCACACACCCCAAGACCGCTATTTTCAACTCCGCGTTTAATGTGTTTTAAAGAAAAGATCTCTTTTTTTTTCCTGATGAGAAGGAAACTGAAATTCACGGTCATATAGCCTTGCCCTGAAGAGTCAGTTCCAGCACTAGCCACTGATGTCTCAGTTTTAAAAGACATTTTCTTAGGCTGAACTATAGAGTACACCAAATTTCCCCCTCTCTTTCTAAGTCCTTTCCTGCCTCTGGTCCACATACACTTCTCATCCTCCCGCTTCCAAATGTATGGTAACACTGGCTACTTTGAGCCAAGCTGGAGGACCGGTGTTAAGTAAACAAACAGAAATGTTGTAGTGCCTCGTGGGGAGATTAGAGGCAGACGTTTATTTGTTTTGCCTTGATCTTTAAAAAATTTTTATTTTTGGCGCACCTGGGTGGCCCAGTCGGTTAAGCGGCCGACTTTGGCTCAGGTCCGTGAGTTCAAGCCCCGCGTCGGGCACTGTGCTGACAGCTCAGAGCCTGGAGCCTGTTTCAGATTCTGTGTCTCCCTCTCTCTGACCCTCCCCCGTTCATGCTCTGTCTCTCTCTGTCTCAAAAATAAATAAACGTTAAAAAAATTTAAAAAAAATTTTTTTTTAATTTTGTTTTTATACATTGATCTTGTACACAATGAATGGTTGCAGATAGTAGTCATTTTTTCTCTGATGACATTAAAAAGTCTTAGAAAACAAAAAAAAAAAAAGGGAGGGAGGGGAAAAACTCTTAGAAAACAAATACAGATTTTTTTTAAAAGTAGTTTGTTAAAAAAGTTCGCAGACTTACTGGGCTCTAATGGAGTTTGACACCTACCCAGGTCAGCAAGAACTTCCGCCCCATCTCACCTGACAGATGCCTGTCTTACCTTTATTTCCAGTTGCGTTCCTAGCTGTCTGAGGACTTCAACAAAAGTTGTTTATTTAGCTTTTTCATTATAAAGGTGTTAGCGAATCTGTTTCTAGTTTTCTATATCCTAAGTGCTTGCTTTCATTTTTAAAGATACAGTGTTGGGTAACGTATACTAGATTTACATGTTTTTCTTCTGTCAGTTCTTTAAAGACGTCTCTCTTGTTTTCTGCATGCACAGGCTCTGATCTCTTATTCATTACTCTGAATGTAGTGTGTCTTTTTTTCTCTGAATATTTTTTAAGGTTTTTCTCTTTATCACTGGTTTTTAGCAATTTGATTATGATGGACTAGTGTAGTCTCCTTTAGGCTTATTCCACTTGAGTTTTTTGTTTTTTTTTAAGATCTTTAGATTGATGGATTTATAGTTTTCATCAAATTTGAGAACATTTGGCCGTTATTTCCTCACATTTTTTCTGACCCCTTTTTAAGTTCGTGTCCTTCAGCTACACATTGGTTAGATGGCTTGGTATTATTCTCAGAGGTCAGTAGGTCTGGTTGTTTTTTTCATACATTTTATGTATGTGCTTCATTTTGAATAATTCTTTTATTTTGTTGCAAATTCATTGTTCTTTTTTTTTTTAATTTTTAAGTTTGTTTATTTAGAGAGAGACAGCATGGGTGGGAGAGGGGCAGAGGGAGAGGGAGAGAGAATCCCAAACAGGCTCCGCACCATCAACACAGAGCCTGATACAGGGCTTGAACTCATGAAACCATGAGATCGTGACCCAAGCCAAAACCGAGAGTCAGATGCTTAACCGACTGAGCCATCCAGGCATCCTGCTCTTATCTTCTGCATTAACTACTTTGTTGTTAACTTCATCCAGCACATTCTTTTCATTTTACATATTTTATTTTTTTTATATCTAGACATTCCATTTTGGACTGATTTAATACCTTTCATTTCTCTCTCTCTTCATTATGCTCCTGTTTTTCTCCAACCTTTTGAACATAACCCAGGATATTACATTTAGTTGTCCCGTCTCCTCAGTCCCCTTCAATCCCTGGCAATTTCTTTGTTTTGTTTTGTTTTGTTTTTTTTCTTTCCTTTTACAACTTTTACACTTTTGAAGAGTCAGTTATTTGTAGAGTGTCCCTCACTTTGGGTTTCTGTGATGTTTTGTCATAATTAGATTGAGGTTATGCATTTGAGACAAGAATACCACAGAAGTGATGTTGAACCCTTCTCCATCTGGATAATTTTCCCTTTTTTTGGTCTTCTGGGTTGTTGTATTGCTGTTAAGCCAATAAACCAATTGTGTTTTCAGTGAACATTTCTTTCATGTATTTTTTAGATTCCAAAATGAACCTGAATGATTTTATCAGCATGGATCCTGAGGTAGGATGGGGAGCTGTCTACTCCCTGTCTGAATTTGTACATCGGTTTGGCAGTCAGAACTACTGAAAGGGACATCTGGATGTAAACTATGGAGAAATTCTAGGACATGAACAGTCCAGTCCATCTCTTCATTTGGGACAGCAAACACTATGGTACATTTGGCTTGGAATTATATTTTCTTCTTTTAATTCAGTTGAGTTGAAACATGAATGAACAAAAAAATTAATAAAAATAATTTTTTTGAGGGGTGCCTGGGTGGCTCAGTTGGTTAAGCTTCCGACTTTGGCTTAGGTCGTGATCTCATGGTTGTGAGTTTGAGCCCCGCGTCGGGCTGTGTGCTGACAGCTCAGAGCCTGGAGCCTGCTTTGGATTCTGTGTCTCCCTCTCTCTCTCTGCCTCCCCTCCCCCACTCATGCTTTTTCTCTCTCTCTCTCTTTCTCTCTCTCTCTCAAAAATAAATAAACATTAAAAAAACTTTTAAAAATAATAATTTTTTTGATATGTCAGATTGAAACTTGATGCAGTGTCTATTTGCTAAGAAATTCCAATGCTCATTTGTTAAAACATGTGACCACTCATGCCAGTCATTCCTTCTGTTATGATATAGATGCGTGTATTTCATGTCTGTTTCGGATGTTTCCTTCCTCTCCCATTGCCCTGTCAGCTCCTTGAGGGCAGGGCGGTGGCTCATTGCTCTGTGAACCTCTAATGCCCCCAGCAGGTGCCCATAAAATGTTTGCTGGTGATTGTGCTGCTGCTTGAAGAGGGCTGATACTGTGAGCTGAATCAGCAATAAGTATTAGTCTTTTTGGACTACGATGTTCTTCAGAAAAGACTGCAGCCCTCTCAGGCTTGAGTGTTACTTGGCCTATTTATACATGTTTTTAAATAAAATTGATTTAAAAGTAATTTTGTTTTGAAGATTTTGTGTTGATGATCTGAGATAACCAAGAGTGTCTCACTTGTAGATGCGGACCATTGCTTTAAAATACATGCATCAATCTCCCTTCTTGAAGATGTTTTGGAAATTTGGCTTTCATCGTATAATTCCACATAAAAGATGTTTGGCATTAAACTGGCATGGCATATAGCACCAACTTGCATGCGTGTCTTTATGATTCTACTATAACAATGAGCGATTTCTTAAAGCAAGGATGTCTAGGTTTTTGGTCTTAGACGAGTTTGCTGCTTATTGAGAAACTTTCATTTAATGTAGATCTTCTGCCTTGTGCTGTGGAGGGACAGCTCAGTTGTCACGAATCAGTCAGAGGAAATGTCATGTATCCGTTTGGTACAGCTGACCAGGAGGATTCTGGGAGAAAGTGAATGAACCTTTGGTAAGAGGAATGCAAACACAACCTCTTAAGTTATTTTATAATTTAGAACCAATTATAGACCTCGCACTTACATATCTTTATTTGACTTTTCGATGGTCACTTAAAAAGCATGTGGCTAAAATGATGGAACTACTTTGTCTTGAGCAGAGAATTTCAGAGGGACCAAAGATTGTAATCAGATTTACAAATTGCATTTTTGGAGCGTTTTGTTTTGTTTTGTTTTGTTTAGTTTAGTTTTGTTTGCCAATTTATGAGCAGGTTTCCAATCTGGTATTCATAGTTGTGTCTAGTACAGACCAATCAGACAATGTGTGTGTGTAAGTTTAAACTTCCCAGCCACCTTTGTCTTGAAATTGAAAACCCCTTCTAGCCAGTGTTGGGAGCAAGGCTTACAGTTTTAAGCCTGTTAAAATGTCCAGTGGTCATAATTTTGAGTTGTTAGAAGGAATAGAGAACGTTTGTTGTCTTTTCTACTTACCACTCCTCACTTCTACAGCTCCCTTTGGGGAATTCATCTTTGTACATTTCATGTCCTTGTGGCCTGTAAATGCAGGTATATAGCTTAAGCGGGGCCAGGCTTGGAGCCCACTCTGGACAAGTCTAATGACCTGTCACAGTGTTCTCTGGATTTGCTGTATTGATGTCCAGAGAGAGAAAAAAATCTCTCCCTGAGGAGTGCTAAACTAGGGGCCTGGGAGCTTAGGGCATCCTGACTGCCTCCGAAGGGCCCAACTGCAGAATGCAGCCCAGCAGAGCTGAGAGCAGAGCAGGAGCCCTGAGGGCATTTCGGAGCGCCTGGATCTTTCTGTGCTTCAAGTCGGCCACAACTTTTGAACTTCCCAGTTACATAAACTAGTGGATTCCTTTTTCTCTTCAGCTTGTGTGAGTTGGATGGCCATTAGTTTTAACTGAAAGGTGAGTTCCCTTTCAAGACTTTTCTTGAAAACTGTCAGGAACTGTATTTTTGTCTTTCTATGCTTAATGTTTCTCTGAGGTCAGATTAGCTTTTCATTACACTCAACATGTGAGAGAGAACTAAATAAAATACTGATAAATCCTGTGTGTTTGGAAAGAGGAACTTTCAAGAACAGGGGAATTTGTAAGAATTTGTAGAATTTGTAAGTTGACTATGAAAATAAGAGAAATAAGGCATCTCTGAGAATCTGACATGGGATGGAGCAGGGAAGCACCATAGAAAATGGCTCCTAGGTCAGTAGAACTGACTATCTGATTGGAGATAGTTTTTTAAGCAAGACTATATCTTTCAGAAGAGGGGTTGGTTTGCAATGGAAGTAAAAACCTGTTTTGTATATGTGGTTTTCTCAGTTTAATTTTTATTTAAAAAAATAGGTGGTGCATGCACATTGTACAAATTCAAAATATATAAAAGTGTATAGTAAAAAGTCCTCTGTGCTTCAATCTTCTGATCTCTCTATCCAGAAACAGCTCATTTTCAGTTTCTTTTGTATTCTTTCAGGAATTTTTATGCCCATGTATGCATGTAGGTATTATATATTAAGTTCTGGTTTTTTTCCTCCCCACAAGTGGCACCAGTCTAAACATTTTTCTGCATTTTACTTTTTAAAGTTAATACACTTGGATATTTTCTAATCAGTACATGTTGAACTTCCTCATTCTTTTTAAGGGTTGCATTGTATTGTGTGGTATGCACGGTCCATGATTTCCCAGTCCTTTTAAAGTTGTTTTTAGTCTTTTGGTATGACAAAACTGCTTGACAGAATATTTTTTGTCTATGTGTCTTTCTAACAGTTGTCGAGATAAATTTTGAAAGTGTAGACTGCTACTTGTCCCATAGTATGCATGCTCCTTTTTTTTTTCCTAAAGAAGGGAATAGTAAATACTATCTATAAAGGGCCAAACAGTAAATACTTTAGACTTTGCATGCCATAAGGTCTTTGCCATAACTGCTCAACTCTGCCTTTGTAACTGGAAAGCAGCCATAGACAGTATGTAAACGAATGGATATGTTTGGCTGTGCTTCAGTAAAACTCTGTTTATAAAGCCAGGGGACTCAAGGATTTGACCGTTGGGCTATAATTTGCTGTCCCTTGTTCTAGAGTAAGCGTTGTAGCTGGTGTGTGGCTGCTTTGCCAGGGACTGCAGTTCCCAGTCTCCTTTGCAGCTAGCTGTGGCCACGTGATCAGGTCCTCACCATTGGATTGTAAGGGGCTGACTTGTGAAACACTGCCTACCCGGTCCGTCACACATTTCCCCCCTACTGATGAATGGTTGAGGACTAGAATGATCTCAGAAGCTGTCCATTGAGGATAGCAGAGCACCATCAGACTGGATTCCTGAATGCCCTATGAAGCTGAGCCTCATGCCTACTTGAAAAGTATATTGTGGAACTGATCCACAGAGACAAACTTGGGTGTTTCTTTAAGTCACAGAATTATTGGCGAGTTTTGACTTAGCAGTTTAGCTCTCCCTAAATAATACAGTGCCCATTTAGGCATTTGTAACAGGGTATTTTTTGACTGGGTCAGAGATTGTGATATTCTGTGTGGAGTCAGATCTTCTGTGTGCTTGTGCAAGCCACCCTCTAAGTGTCCTACAATGTGTGTGGAATTATTGCCCTTCACAGAATGTTCAGGAACACTGAAAACAGATGTCCATTAGTACCTCTTGTTTTGCGTGTGGTTCCGAGCCTTGTGGGAAAGAAGCCACATGAGCCCTGTTCTCATATATGGTTCAGACATGTTCGGGACCGTCTGATAGCCTAGGAGCTCTGAAAGCAATCCTTGCTAGATGAGAGACAAACAGGTTCCTGAGAATAACACCTGAGTGGGGGAGATGTGGCCAAGTGGCTCCGACTGGATGATGAGGACTGGAGGTTGGAGGGATCTCAGGTGGCAGTTGAAAATGTGAGGCATGCCTCCCCATTGCTCCCCCTTCGCCGTGCACTCTGGCCCTCCCTCCGCCATCCTCTTGAAAGCCCTGTCTTTGGGGAATGAAAACAAGGAACTGTCCATCGGGGCCCAGCATGGCTCCAGGGGAACCTTGGAGGGAGCTGGCCTTGGGCAGAAGGAGATCAGCAGTCTGACAAAGGTTGGAGTTTTGGCGGTTCAATGGTTGGCTCAGAGCATCGGAGCAGCAGTGTGATGTAGCCTGAGGCTGTGGCTCTGCTTCTCTGAACCCCTGTTTCACCGTGACTTTGAAGTAGAAAATGACCTTACATGGGACTCACAAGCTAGTGGGGGCTTGAGTACACGCCACTTGTAATGGTGAGCACCCCTGATGGGTCGCAGAAATTCCTAGTGGAGAATGCTTTTCTAAAAAGCTGGACTTAGTGAAGATGTGTTGAATTCGTCAAGGTTTGGGATTACTATAAATGTAATGGGTTTGTATTTGTGGTTGGAAGCCTGGGACGTACCAGACACATCCCATTAAGGGAAGGAGTCATACTCATTTGCCTTCAATAAGTTTTGGAGAACAGAGTTAGAAGTTACAAGGAGGTAGTTTCCCTTCCTCTGTCCCTGCCTCCTTCTCTCCATCTTCCCTCCATCCATCCATCCGTCCGTCCGTCCATTTACTCCAGGTCTATTGCATGCCTACCACTTGCAAACTTGGGCCGTGACAAACGAGACAGAACTGTCTAAAAGAAGACAGATGCAGAGTGCTCATGTTAAGGGACAGAGGGCTGCCACACCCCTCTCATTAGCAAGTAAGCGGAGAGCCAGCCTTTGTGGAGCCTGTTCCACAGAAATCTTTTGGTAAAGACTTGGCACTTAGAAGATTGCACTTGAACAAATATGTAAGCCAAACTGAAGAACTGTCCTGTAATTACTTAAAAGGGCCTTAAGGAAGGAAGTGTCTGTTGTAGTACAGGTGGTATAGAACCAGAAAATTTGGAAATATACGAAGACCCTAGGATCAGAAAGAAAAGTTGAGCCTGGACCACAATTATTCACTTAGTAACCCCTGGTTAGGGGTTATCGTCAGTTCTCTAGCGAGGACTTGCTGAAGACTCATATTGGCACCTGCTGCTTCTTCCGTGTGGTTGGATGTAGGTGTACGTGTTGAGTATACAGTACTCATTCTGGAAGTTAACGACGGTCTTTGCAAGCAAGTCCTGTCACCATAGAACACTTGAGATAAAGAAGCTCTCCAGTTGTAACTGCAGTGAGTATCCTGGTTGAGTACTGGAGCTATTACAGTCCAGTGTCCCATGCTCACAGGGGACAAGGCGGGCTAAGTAGTCCCCCGTATGAAATTCTCTGCCGTGTGAGGCACGTGGTGGATGCTCAATAAACATTTCCTGAAGGAACAAATGTATGTTTCTGAGGCTCTCTACATGTGTTTCTGTTAGCAGTGTTCATTATAAAGTCAATGAAATGGTATGTAGTTGTGTACCCAAAACATTGTGGCCAGTTGGTTAGATTGAATTTGGTGTGGGACACACAACTTTATCACCTGAGTCATTTTCTCTTGATGAAGAAATGACAAGAATGCTCTGTGGGTATTCTTTTGCCCTTTGTCCCTCTGTGCTCCCCCACCCGTCTTGTTTACACATTGTCTGTGCCATTTCTGAGAGCATTCAAAGTATTCCCAACTAATTAGAATATTCTGTCAAGAGATCTCTTTCCCTGTGTGCCACTGCCGAAGAACTTAGAGAGAAGGGATGATATTCCTGTATTTCATACTGTTTGAAACCACAGGGTAAATTTAGCCTGTTGTAACATAGCAAGGGTGCTGTAGTCTGAACGTCTGTGTCCCTCTCCCTCCCCCCAAATCCATATCCCCCCACCATGTTCATGAATTTTATTTATTTATATTTATTTTTTTACTTCAGTAATAGAATTTAGTGATTTATCACTTAACATGTAACACCTAGTGCTCATCCCAACAAGTGTCCTCCTTAATGCCCGTCGTCCATTTAGCCCATCCCACCCCTGCACCCAGCAACCCTCAGTTTTCTGTATTTAAGGGTCTCGTATGGTTTGTCTCCCTCTCTGTTTTCATTTTATTTTTCCTTCTATTCCCCTATGTTCATCTGTTTTGTTTCTTAAATTCCACATAGGAGTGAAATCATACATTTGTCTTTCTCTGACTGACTTATTTCACTTAGCATAACACACTGTAGTTCCATCCATGTTGTTACAAATGGCAAGATTTTATTCTTTTTGCTCTCCAATACTCCATTGTGTGTGTGTGTGTGTGTGTGTATAAATATATATAAAAATATATATTTAAAAAATATATATATACATATACATATATATGTATATATATATACGTATATGTATATATATATACACACACACACACACCACATCTTCATCCATTCATCAGTCGATGGACATTTGGGCTCTTTCCATACTTTGGCTACTTATTGTTGATAGTGCTGCTATAAACATTTGGGGTGCATGTGCCCCTTCGAATCAGCATTTTTCTATCCTTTGGTAAATACCTACTCGTGCAATTGCTGGGTCCTAGGGTAGTTCTATTTTTAATTTTTGAGGAACCTCCATACTATTTTCCAGAGTATTGAAACTGGCTGCACCAGTTTGGATTCCCAGCATCAGGGCAAAGGGTTCTCCTTTCTCCAAATCCTCACCAACATCTGCTGTTTCCTGAGTTGTTAATTTTAGCTATTCTGACATGTGTAAAGGTGGTATCTCATTGTGATTTTGATTTGATTTGTATTGTGGATTTGATTTGATCACCACTGATGATGAGTGATATTGAGTATCTTTTCATGTGTCTGTTAGCCATCTGGATGTCTTCTGTGGAAAAGTGTCTGTTCATGTCTTCTGCCTATAGGTTAAAATCCTAACCCACAAAGGTGATGGTATTAGGAGGTGGGGGCCTTTGGGAGATGATTGGTTCATGAGGGTAGAGCTCTCATGATCTCGGTTATTAGCACTTCTATGAAAGAGATCCCATAAGTGTCCCTGGCCCCTTCTCATATGAGGACACAGTAAGTGTGCAACCTATGACCTCTACCTGGCCATCTAGGCACCCTGATTGGACTTCTAGTATCTAGAACTGTGAGCAGTAAGTCCTTGTTATTTTTAAGCTGCTCAGTCTGTAGTATTTTGTTCCAGTAGCCTGAAATGATTAAGACCAAGAATTCCTAACCTGGAGTCCCAGCACACGTTGTGTGTGGTTATATGAGCACATTTTTCTGGAGAGAGGACCAATAGCTTCTATTGCCTATTTATTCATTTAAAAATATTCATTAGTATTTTTACTTACTGAGAGGTCACTCTCTGCCAGGCTCCAGGTTAGATGCTGGTAACCAAAACCAGAATAGCACCTACTTTCCTGTAGGCTACTGGCTGATGGTGGAGACTGACGTGAATCAAAGAATCACGTAAATGACTAGTTGCAATGTGCAACGTGATGTCAAGGAGAGGCATTAGTTCCGTGTGGACATATAATGGGAGAAAGAGCCGGTTAAAAGGGGGTGGGGAGCCTTCCTGGAGGAAATGCTTCATCCGTTCAACAGATAGCTCCTACTCTGTGCCAGGCACTGTTCCTGCCCCTGTGATTCAGCAGTGAAGAACACAAAGCTCCTGTGCTCATAGAGCTGACATTCTGGTGGAGAAGACAGACAGAGAACATATACTATGTGTGGAAGGATGGATGCTATTTATTGAGTTTGGGAGCAGTTTGGGGGAGGGAGATCAGGGGTTTCATTGTGGACATGTTAAATTTGAGATGCCAGTTGGATGTCTAAGGAGAGGTCAAATAAGAGTTGGATAAAGGAGTCTGGGGTTCAGGGGAGAGGTTTAGGCTGAGAATATACAATTGGGAGACATCAGATGGCATTTAAAGGCACAGAGCTCTATGAGATCATGGAGTCACTGAGTATAGATGGGGAAGAGGTCTGGGGATTTAGCCCTGGGGGCTTTTACATTTAGACATCAGGAGACAAGGAGGCACCAGAAAGGATGGGTTGGGGGAGGAGGAGAAAGCAAGGAAAATCCAGAGGAGATGTGATTCCAGAGGAAGAGAAGAATCAGTGACATTGGATGTTACCAATCAGTCGAGTAAGCTGAGGACTGAGGGGACCGTTGACTTTGGCAACATGGAGGTCTTCAGAGCAATTTCAGTGGCATGATGGGGATGGAAGGAATTGAATGGAATCAGGAGAGAATAGGAGGAAGGAGGCAGAGTACTGTGGGAAAGGGAGCAGAGAAATGGGGCAGTGCTGAGCTGGGATGGGGGTCAAGGGAGAGACTGCTGTGTCCCTGGCCCTTGTGCAATTCTTCTTTTATGAACAGAAGAAACATTTCTACCCCTCCAAAGAGAGCTCTGCTGACGTCAGAGACCTGTGCTTCAGGTCTGCTTCCTCTCCCGCAGGGCTAACACGACTCAGCTTTCGATCTGGGGGTTATTCCCTTTGACTAGATCTGTCCCTTGGCTCATACAATCTTTCTTGGGCATTGACATGGCGGAAAGAATGCTGGAGGGCCTGTGGGGGTATTTCATCCAGGTCAGGGAGAAGCCTTGGGCACTAGCCCTAATAAGACCCCCTGCTTTTTTATCTTGTCTCCCTCCCACCTTGTAATACATTCTCCACAAAGCAGCCAGAGTGGTGTTTTAAGAATATAAACCAGAGGGGGCGCCTGGGTGGCTCAATCGGTTAAGCATCCAACTTCGGCTCAGGTCATGCATGATCTCACAGTTTGTGCGTTCAAGCCCCACATCGGGCTCTGAGCCTGGAACCTGCTTTGGAATCTGTGACTCACACTCTCTCTGCCCCTCTTCGACTCACGCTCTGTCTCTGAAGAAATAAATACATATTAAAAAAAAAAAGAATATAAACCACAGCATCTCACTCCCAGGCTTTAAAACAACAAGCAACCACCACCACTACTCTCCAATGGCTTCAACATGAACTTAAGATAAAATCCACTGCCCTTTCTGAGGCCCTCAAGGCCATGTGTGGTCTGGACTGTGGCTGCCTCTCTGATTCCAGCTCCATGACTCCCTGGTCCATTCCCCATCCTGCTGCCCTAAGAGTTTCTGTTGCAGAGCTGCTGAGCTCATTCCTTCCAGAAGGTCCTTACGTTCTGTTTGCCCAGACTTGCCCCTTCTTTCCAGTACCTTCTCTGGGCTGACTGCTCCCTGTCATCTAGGTCCTAGCTCCAAGTCTGCTAATTCAAGTTGCTCGACCCATCAAGGTCACGTTGCTTCATTACTTCTTTCCTTCATAGCAGTTGTCACTAATGCAAATGACCGTGTGTATATATTTATTTAAAAGCCAGTTTCCTATCTCCTTCCACCAGACTGTGAGCTCTAGTTCTGCCTTATTCACGCTCCCATGTCTGACCCTGTAGGTACTCAGCAAGTATTCTTCAACTGTTTCAAGAAGGAGCAATTCCTGTTATCAATGGAGTCAGGAACGTCAAACCCCCCCAACCACCAGGTCTCTAGATAATGCCAGAAAAATGCTGCTAAATTCTGGCTGTTTGGATTCCTCGCTCTGACTACGTTCTGTTCCCTTTTTAGATGATGCTGTCCTTTTCCACGTGGCTTTCTTTCCCAGACTCTCAGCCCTGGCCTTCCTCTTTCACTTCTTGGTCTGGACAGTGCATCACCAATGAGTTCTGCAGGTGGCCAGGACCGTCGTGAGGTGATTTATTAGCGTCAGCCACATTCTCAAGTGGGCTTGTCACTCCAGCCTCCTATTACAAATGTACGTGGAAAACACCTTGTGTCTGACCGTGACAGTGGGGTTCAGGTGATGTTGTTCCCCTTTCTTCCGAGCTGACCGCACAGCCTGACACCAGAATGGACCATCTCATTCACCCTCTCAGCCAAGAAGAATGGGACTTTGGCTGTGAGCTATAGCAGGCGTCTGTTGGGGCCAGGCTTTTAATAACATCCATTTGTTAATCAAGGGAGCAGTTGTAGCTGAATTTCACTTAGAGTCAACAGGCAGTCTTTCCTGAGGTTTCCATGGGGACCTGGTGTTTTAGAGCAATTTCTGGGAAGAACATTGGAAAAAAATTGAGGGACAAAGTGTTAGTACACTCACACTGTTCTGGCACACACTGTTTCTAGAACCATGGGCGATAGAGAAGTCACTTCCCACTCAAGGCCCACAGGGTGCACAGCTGTGTGTGGTCTCTTTAAGGCCAGGTGTAGAGGATGCGTAGTTCTTGCCCTCAGAGTACAAGAAAAATCAGGTTTCACTTCGTAGTCCCCAGTACAGCTGTGCTTTTTGTTCCTCACTTGCTGTGTTACCTTGGGAAGCCACTTAACATCTCTGGGACTTGGATGCTGCGCTTAAGAAGGTTACTTTCTGAGATTATGTGTGTGTGTGACAGAGACAGAGATACAAAGAATGTTTCATACTCTGAAAGGTAAAGTGTTTTAAATTTTTAACTAACACGTTGCATGGCTAGTATGTGCAGTATATATTTTTTCTTAATGTCATTTTATTTTTTTTTCTTTTTTTTTTAATTTTTTTAACGTTTATTTATTTTTGAGACAGAGAGAGACAGAACATGAACGGGGGAGGGTCACAGAGAGAGGGAGACACAGAATCTGAAACAGGCTCCAGGCTCTGAGCTGTCAGCACAGAGCCCGACGCGGGGCTCAAACCCACGGACCGTAAGATCATGATCTGAGCCGAAGTCGGACACTTAACCAACCGAGCCACCCAGGCGCCCTCTTAATGTCATTTTAAAATGATTCTTTTACTTTCCCATTCTCTTAGCTCTGTCACTTAAATGACTTTGCCATCTATTGGACTTCTGTGCGTCATGGAAGCTTAAATCAATTTGGTTCAACCTCTATGGAGGGTAATCTGGATGGATATATATTTATTTATTTAATTTATTTTTTAAATTTACATCCAAGTTAGTTCGCATGTAGTACAACAATGATTTCAGGGGTAGATTTTTTAATGCCCCTTCCCCATTTAGCCCATCCCCCCCTCCCACAACCCCTCCAGTAACCCTCTGTTTGTTCTCCATATTTAAGAGTCTCATGTTTTTCCCCCTCCCTGTTTTTATATCATGTTTGCTTCCCTTCCCTTATGTTCATCTGTTTTGTATCTTAAAGTCCTCATGTGAGTGAAGTCATATGATATTTGTCTTTTCTCTGATTGACTAATTTCACTTAGCATAATAACCTCTAGTTCCACCCATGTAGTTGCAAATGGCAAGATTTCATTCTTTTTGATTGCCAAGTAATACTCCATTGTATATATCTATACCACATCTTCTTTATCCATTCATCCATCGATGGGCGTTTGGGCTCTTTCCATACTTTGGCTATTGTTGATAGTGCTGCTATAAACATTGGGGTGCATGTGTCCCTTCAAAACAGCACACCTCTATCCCTTGGATAAATACCTAGTAGTGCAATTGCTGGGTCATAGGGTAGTTCTATTTTTAATTTTTTGAGGAACCTCCACACTGTTTCCCAGAGTGGCTGCACACGTTTGCACACCCACCAGCCATGCAAAAGTGCATCCTCTCCAACATCTGTTGTTGCCTGAGTTGTTCATTTTGGCCAGCCTGACAGGTGTGAGGTGGTATCTCAGTGTGGTTTTGATTTGTATTTCCCTGATGATGAGAGATGTTGAGAATTTTTTCATCTGTCCGTTGGTCATCTGGATGTCTTCTTTGGAGAAGTGTCTATTCATGTCTTTTGCCCATTTCTTCACTGGAATCTGTTTTTTGGGTGTTGAGTTTGAGAAGTTCTCTATAGATTTTGGATACTAACCCTTTATCTGATATGTCGTTGCAAATATCTTCTCCCATTCCGTTGGTTGCCTTTTAGCTTTGCTGATTGTTTCCTTTGCTGTGCAGAAGCTTTTTATTTTGATGAGGTCCCAATAGTTCATTTTTGCTATTGTTTCCCTTGCCTCCAGAGATGTGTTGAGTAAGAAGTTGCTGTGGCCAAGGTCAGAGAGGTTTTTGCCTACTTTCACCTCTAGGATTTTGATGGCTTCCTGTACATTTAGGTCTTTCATCCGTTTTGAGTGTATTTTTGTGTATGGTGTAAGAAAATGGTTCAGGTTCATTTTTCTACATGTTGCTGTCCAGTTTCTCAGCACCACTTGCTGAAGAGACTGTCTATTCCATTGAATATTCTTTCCTGCTTTGTTAAAGATTAGTTGTCCATATGTTTGTGGGTCCCTTACTGGGTTCTCTGTTTTGTTCCTTTTATCTGAGTGTCTGTTCTTGTGCCAGTACCATACTGTCTTGATGATTACAGCTTTGTAATACAGCTTGAAGTCTGGGATTGTGATGCCTCCTATTTGGTTTTCGTTTTCAAGATTGCTTTGGCTATTTGGGGTCTTTTCTTTCTTTTTTTTTTTTTTTAATTTGTTTTTTACATTTATTTATTTTTGAGAGACAGAGTGAGACAAAGTGAGAGTGGGGGAGGAGCAGAGAGGGAGGGAGACACAGGATCAGAAGCAGGCTCCAGGCTCTGACCTGTCAGCACAGAGCCCGACGCGGGGCTTGAACCCACAGACTGTGAGATCATGACCTGAGCCGAAGGCAGATGCTCAACCTGGGACTGAGCCACCCAGGCGCCCCGGGGTCTTTTCTGAGTCCATACAAATTTTAGGATTGTTTGTTCCTGCTCTGTGAAGAATGCTGGTGTTATTTTGATAGGGATTGCATTGAATATGTGGATTGTTTTGGGTAGTATGGACATTTTAATGATATTTGTTCTTCCTATCCAGGAGCACGGAATATTTTTCCATTTTTTTGTCTTCTTCAGTTTCTTTCATAAGCTTTCTATATTTTTCAGTGTATAGATTTTTCACCTCTTTGGTTAGATTTATTTCTAGGTATTTTATGGGTTTTGGTGCAATTGTAAATGGGATTGATTCCTTGATTTCCCTTTCTGTCACTTCATTATTGGTGTATAGGAATGCAATCGATTTCTGTGCATTGATTTTATATCCTGCAACTTTGCTGAATTCATGAATCAATTCTGCAGTTTTTTTGTGGAATCTTTTGGGTTTTCCATATAGAGTATCATGTCATCTGCGAAGAGTGAAAGTATGACCTCCTCCTGGCCGATTTGGATGCCTTTTATTTCTCTGTGTTGTCTGAGTGCAGAGGCTAAGACTTCCAATACTGTGTTGAATAACAGTGGTGAGAGTGGACATCCCTGTCTTGTTCCTGACCTTAGGAGGAAAGCTGTCAGTTTTTCCTCATTGAGGATGATATTAGTGTTGGGTCTTTCATATATGGATTTTATGATCTTGAGGTATGATCCTTCTATCCCTACTTTCTTAAGGGTTTTTATCAAGAAAGGATGCTGTATTTTGTCAAATGCTTTCTCTGCATCTATTGAGAAGATCTTGTGGTTCTTATCATTTCTTTTATTGATTTGATGTATCAGAATGATTATTTTGTGGATATTGAACCAGCCTTGCATCCCAGGTATAAATCCCACTTGGTTGTGGTGAATAATTTTTTTTAACATATTATTGGATCTGGTTGGCTAATATTTTGTTGAGGATTTTTGCCTCCATGTTCATCAGGGAAATTGGTCTATAGTTCTCCTTTTTAGTGGGGTCTTTGTCTGGTTTTGGAATCAAGGTAATGCTGTCTTCATAGAAAGAGTTTGGAAGTTTTCCTTCCATTTCTATTTTTGGGACAGCTTCAAGAGAATACGTATTAACTCTTCCTTAAATGTTTGGTAGAATTCCCCTGGAATTCTGTCCCTGGACTCTTGTGTTTTGGGAGATTTTTGATTACTAATTTGATTTCTTGACCAGTTATGGGTCTGTTCAAATTTTCTATTTCTTCCTGTTTCAGTTTTGGTAGTTTATATGTTTCTAGGAATTTGTTCATTTCTTCCAGATTGCCCATTTTATTGGTGTATAATTGCTCATAATATTCTCTTATTATTGTTTTTATTTCTGCTCTGTTGGTTGTGATCTCTCCTCTTTCATTTTTGATTTTATTTATTTGGGTCCTTTCCTTTTTCTTTTTGATCAAACTGACTAGTGGCTTATGAATTTGTTAATTCTTTCTAAGAACCAGATTCTGGTTTTATTGATCTGTTCTATTGTTTTTTTTTTTGTTTTTTTTTTCTTTCTGGTTTTGATAGCATTGATTTCTGCTCTATTCTTTATTATTTCCTGTCTTCTGATGGTTTTGGGTTTTATTTGTTGTTCTTTTTCCAGCCTTTTAAGGTGTAAGGTTAGGTTTTGTATCTGAGACCTTTATTCCTTCTTTTGGAAGGCCTGGATTGCTATATACTTCCCTCTTATGACCACCTTTACTGTGTCCCAGAGGTTTTGGGCTGTGCTGTTATCATTTTCATTGGATTCCATGTACTTTTTAATTTCCTTTTTAACTTCTTGGTTGGCCCATTCATTCTTTAGTAGGATGTTCTTTAGTCTCCAAGTATTTGTTATCTTGCCAAATTTTTTCTTGTGGTTGATTTCAAGTTTCATAGCGTTGTGGTCCGAAAATATGAATGGTATGATCTCAATCTTTTTGTACTTGTTGAGGGCTGATTTGTGTCCCAGTATGTGATCTATTCTGGAGAATGTTCCATGTGTACTGGAGAAGAATGTGTATTCCGCTGCTTTAGGATGAAATGTTCTGAGTATATCTGTTGAGTCCACCTGGTTCAGTGTGTCAAAGCCATTGTTTCCTTGTTGGTTTTCTGTTTCGATGATCTGTCCATTGTTGTAAGTGGGGTGTTGAAGTCTTCTAGTATTATGATATTATTATTAATGAATTTCTTTATGTTTGTGCTTAATTGATTTATATATTTGGGTGCTCACACATTTGGAGCATAAATGTTTACAATTGTTAGGTCTTGGTGGATAGACCCCTTAATTATGACAGAATTCCCTTCTTCATCTCTTGTTACAGTCTTTATTTTAAAGTCTGGATTGTCTGGTATAAGTATGGCTACTCTGGCTTTCTTTGTTGACCATTAGCATGATAGATGGTTC
Source organism: Panthera pardus (assembly GCF_024362965.1). Classification (NCBI taxonomy): domain Eukaryota; kingdom Metazoa; phylum Chordata; class Mammalia; order Carnivora; family Felidae; genus Panthera; species Panthera pardus. Next base: position 65,978,978 of record NW_026527002.1, read on the forward strand.
TCCATCCCCTTACTTTCAATCTGAAGGTGTCTTTAGGTCTAAAGCAAGTCTCTTGTAAACAACATTTAGATGGATCTTGTTTTTTTAATCCATTCTGTTACCCTATGTCTTTTGATTGGAGCATTTAGTCCATTGATGTGTAGCGTGAGTACTGAAAGATATGAATTTATTGCCATTATGTTTCTTGTAGAGTTGGAGTTTCTGGTGGTGTTCTCTGGTCCTTTCTAGTCTTTGTTGCTTTTGGGTTTTTTTGGTTTTTTGTTTGTTCTTTTGTCTTTTCTCTCCTCAGAGAGTCCCCCTTAAAATTTCTTGCAGGGCTGGTTTTGTGGTCACGAACTCCTTTAATTTGTCTGGGAAACTTTTGATCTCTCCTTCTATTTTGAATGATAGCCTTGATGGATAAAGAATTCTTGGCTGCATATTTTTCTCATACGGCACATTGAATATATCCTGCCACTCCTTTCTGGCTTGCCAAGTGTCTGGGGATAGGTCTGCTGCAAACCTGATCTGTCTTCCCTTGTAGGTTAAGGACTTTTTTTCCCTTGCTGCTTTCATGATTCTTTCCTTGCTTGAGTATTTTGTGAATTTGACTATGATAATGCCTTGCTGATGGTTGGTTTTTGTTGAATCTTATTGGAGTCCTCTGTGCTTCCTGGATTTTGATATCTGTGTCTTTCCCCAGGTTAGGAAAGTTTTCAGCTATGATTTGCTCATATAACCCTTCTACCCCTTTTTCTCTCTCTTCATCTTCTAGGACCGCTATGATTCTGATGTTCCTTTTTAACGAGTCACTCATTTCTCTAATTCTTAAATTGTGCTCTTTTGCCTTAGTCTCCCTCATTTTTTTGTGCTTCATTAGTCTCCTTAAATTTCTCCTCTATATTGCTGATTTACTGTTCTGCCTTATCCATCCTTGCCACCATGGCATCCATTCAAGATTGCAGCTCAGTTATAGCATTTTTTATTTCATCCCCACTAGGTTTTACTTCTTTTATCTCCACATAAAGGATTCTAATCTATTTTTGACCCAGGCTAGTGTTCTTATTATCGTGGTTCTAAATTCTAGTTCAGACACCTTGCTTGTATCTGTGTTGATTAAGTCCCTGGCTGTTGTTTCTTCCTGCTCTTTCTTTTGAAATGAATTCCTTCATTTCATCAATTAGAAGGAAGAAAAGGAATTAATAAGATAAAAATACAGATAAAAAAATTAAAATTAGAAAATTAAAAACAACACACACACACAGAAATCAGTTACACGATCCTAGATCCTATGTGTGTTTTGGTCTCGTTATTGAAAGGAGCTTGATAGATGAGAGAAAAAAGGGGGGGGGGAGGAAAAATAAAGAAAAACTAGAAAAAGAAAAAAAAGGAAAATGTTTGAAAATTTGAATGAATACATTGAAAATGAATACAATGAAATAGAATGAAATGATGGAAGTGAAATAAAATTTGAAAAATTTACAAAAAAATTAAAAATATAGTAGAAAAAAATAAAAATATTTTTAATAAAAATTGAAAATAAAAATAAATTTTTTCTATTTTTGTATTCAAGAAAAAGAAATGAAAAAGGAAAAATGAAGGAATATTGAATAGATGGACCAGCGAACAGACTGAAATATGATAGAAATTACATCATTTTCCCCTGGAAGTCTGTGAAGCGCGTTATAGTCCATAAACTAAGCAGGGGAGATTTGTGGTGTTCCTGAAAAACGAGATAGGCCCAGTTGGGCAGGCCTTAGCTTAACGGCTCTGTTCTCCACTAGATGGCTCTGCTTAGCTTACTGGGGTAGATTGTTCTGGCGCTTGTAGGTGTGTTTGCACATGCGTGGGAGGGGTGAAAATGGCGTCAGTCTCTAGTATTGGAACTCTCCCTGACCAGCAATCGCACACCCATCCTTCTTCTCTGGCTTCCACCCATTCCCCGCTTTTACACCGTCTGTGACCAAGCCGTCAGGTTGCCAGGCAGCACCTCCCTCCTGAGTTTTATTTCAGACGCGGCTGTGTTTCCTGACCCCTCACTTCTGAGGGACCACGGCTTTGACCCCGCTCAGATCCTCTGCGGGAGGGTCTCACCAGCACCGGCCGGATGCCGGCCGCACCCAGGAACGTTGGCGGGACTGTGCCGCTGCCGATGCCCAGAGACTGCGGCCGGGTGCCAGCCTGTCCCAGAAAACGTTCACGCAATCGTGTAGCGGCAGCGTTTCAGGGATTATGGAAAATCACAACACGCATCTGGCACCGGGCTTCACCCTTAATGACTTTGTTCCAGCACCAGCGAATGTGGTTCTCGGGTCTGCTGGTACCGGGTGGCTGCACAGCCTCTACTAAATGTCTTTCCAGCAGTGGAACCGCTTGTCCCCATGTGGCCCAAGGACCTCCCAGACCCCACTCTGCTCCTGGGGATTCACCCTTCCCACCAGAGCACCACCAGGTATCGAGCTGCAGAGTTTCAAATTCTGCCTTCTCCCTGTATAGAGTCTTAATGGAATTTACACCCTCTCTTTTCTCCTTTCTCCTTTCTCCCTTTTTAGTTCAGTCCCTGTGGCTGTTTCCACTTTTCCACTTTCTCTCCAGCTGCTTTTGGGGGGGGGGTGCTTTTCCCATATCCTCCCTCCCCCCCCCCCCCCATCTTCATCCTCTCTCTGCAGGCAAAAACAGCTCCCTGCCCTCCGCGGCTTCTCTCTCCCCAGTTCACCTCTCTGCGCTGAGTACCTGCTGAGTTCTGTGGTTCAGGTTGTGCAGATTGTTGTGTTAATCCTAAAATCAGTTTTCTAGGTGTGCAGGATGGTTTAGTGTTGATCTGGCTGTATTTCATGGATGTGAGTTGCAAAAAAAAACTTCCATGCTGTTCTGGCATCTTTGGATATATATATATATGTGTGTGTATATATATATATATATATATATTATAATAATATATTAATATTAATATATATAATATATTAACATATTATATTAATTAATTATATTAATAATAATTAATATTATATCAATATAATTATATATTATAATAATATAATATTATAATATTATATTAATATATTAATTATATTATTAATTATTATATTATATTAATTATATATATATAAATATTTATTTAGTTTGAGAGAGAAAGAGTGTGTGGGGGAGGGAGGGGCACAGAGAGAGGGAGACAGAGAATCCCAAGCAGCCTCCATACTGTCAGCGCAGAGCCTGATGCGGGACTCGATCTCACAAAATGTGAGATCGTGACTTGAGCTGATACCAACCAACTGAGCCACCCAGGTGCCCCCGGATATTTATCTTTAAAAATGACCCATGAATATACTCTTTGACTTAGGTAATTCTCAGGTGGGAATTTATCTTCCAGGTATACTGCACTTATGTAAGAGACGGATAAACAAAGTTATTCATTGTGGCATGTGGATAACAATGCAAGATTGGAAACCACCTGTAGGCTTGTTCGTTTGCTGGGGACTGATGGAATGAATTATAATGCCGCTGCAGAGGAAAATATTGTGAAGCTGGGAGAATCAATGAGGAACTTGTTCTTTAAGCTGAGTGGTGATGTTTTTATTTATTTATTTTTTGTTTATTTATTTTGAGAGAGAGAGAGAGCACAAGTGGGGGAGGAACAGAGAGAGAGGGAGAGAGCGAGAATCCCAGGTAGGCTCTGCACTGTCAGTGCATAGCCCGATATGGGGCTTGAACCCACGAACTGTGAGATCATGCCCCTGTGCCGAAGTTGCACGCTCAACCAACTAAGCCACTCGGGTGCCCCATATTATTTTATATGAACTTATATTCTTTGCAGTACTTATTTAGTAAAGTCAAGTTTAAAAAGCAAAGGAAATGATGTGTATTAAGAGAGAAAAATACATATGTATTTGCTAGTATTTGTACAGATTATCTACAAGAATATCCAGTGTCCAAAAGAAACTGATAATATTGGTTGCCTGTGGAGAGGACAACCAGGTGGCTGGGTCAGGCAGTGAGGGAAACTTCATCGTGTACCCTTTTCTGTTTTTAAGAGTTGTTATCTCTCTGAATATATTGCTTGTTAGAAATAGATTTAAAATAAAAAAAAAAAAAAGGTGGTGCCTGGGTGGCTCAGTTGGTTAAGCGTTGACTTTGGCTCTGGTCATGATCTCGCGGTTTATGGGTTCAAGCCCTGCATCGGGCTCTGTGCTGACAGCTCAGAGCCTGCAGCCTGCTTCGGATTCTGTGTCTCCCTCTCTCTCTGCCCCTCCTCCCGCTCATGCTCTGTTCCTCTCTGTCTCTCAAAAATAAATAAACATTAAAAATCCCACACACCTTTCCCCTCACACGTTTACCCACGTAACTTTTGTTTTGTCTTGTTAAACAAACATAACTTTTAACAGGTAGTAGCTTCAGGTACTCTCTGTAGTGAAAGTTGCTTTAACCAATAGCTGGAAAAATCAGGATGTGTGGTGCATCCTTAGAGAGCTCGAAGGTAGTGTTTGCACGAGGAGAGCCTGAGGAATGAGGAAACAAGCCCCGAGTGTTCTTCCGTTATACAGCTCTTAGCCTTCTGGTCTACAGCTCTAACCTTTGATTTTGCCGCCTCAAGTGCAGGTGAGGTCGCTAAGCAGCTAAGGAGCCGTTTGGGTGCTGGTAAGGCATGTGTTCTGGGCCGTATGTGGCTTTGAGCTGCACTTTGGGTACAGAAAGGCTCAGGAGGCCCATGAGCTCACGCAAAGAGAAAAAAATCTCAGTAGTTTTCTCGTTTTAAGAATCTTGACACCTAGAGGAAAGCCATAATGATAGCTAACATTTACTGGGCACTCATTTTGTACCCGGCATTGCTGAAAGCTACCTATAGTGCATAAAGTTATTATCTTTACAACACGCCTATGAAGTAGGAATTGATATTATCCCCATTTTTCAGATGAGGCAACAGACATGGGAAACTTGCCCAAAGTAGCACAGTTAATACGTGGACGAATGTGATTGGGCTCAGGGTCTGACTCCAGAATTATACCTCATAAAATGAATGCAGGTACATTAGAAGAAATCCAAAGGCAAAATTAGGGCACTGTTCTTGGAGAAGTGGGGTGAATTCTAGAATTGAGAACCTGAGGAAGTAATGGGGTGGCCTATCTTGGGCACGCGGGGTGCCTTGACTACTAGAGAGCCTCGAACCACAAGATGAGCTTTAGGGTTTAATCCTGTTGAAGAAAAGAGGCTGTGGTGGCAAGCTCTTGAGCAGGAAAAGGCTGTGGGAAAACCAGCGTTTTGCGCAAGTGTCCTTTGACTGTAGTTGGCAGGTTGGGGTTGGCAGAGGAGGGAGAGGGGAGCCCGGGGGGGAGAGACTTCTGCAGACAAACTAATGGCGTCGGGACTAGGGACGGTGCTGTGGACGTGGGAGGATGGATCTGGGCAGTTTCTTCCTGAGGATTTGGTAGGGTTTGTACTAGTGGAAGGTTGAAAAGGAAGCAAGGAGAGAATAACACGGTTAGCATGTTCTCATGCAGGGATGGGTCATCGAGGAGGTCCTTTATCCCTATTTTTACATTCTGGTTCATTCAATGCTTCTGCCAGGAACTCTGCTCAGGGCTTTCGTGGTCTATCACTTGTCTGCCTGAACAGTTCTTCTGGAAGGCACGGCAGATGTTGCCAATCCCCACCTCGCCTATAGTACCCAGCTCCCCCTTAGTCTTCTTTACTAAGGGAGGCACGTAAGCCTCCACAAGAGGCTTTCCCTGGTGCTAACAGGCTTGGCCGGAAGTGTGGAAGAGTTCATATGCCCCGGAGTAGGCTGTAGCAGCTGATGTGCGGGAGTTGGTGGAGGAATGCTTCGACTTTCTCGTTCCTCAGAGGCTACCATTCTTGCGTGAGGTGCTGCGGGTCTCCTGGGGTCCCCAGCAGAGTTGGTCTCCAGCTGCCCACGTGGCATACCTGCTTGGCACCTGCTCAGAAACCTGCTTCCTTGCCTCTCCTGACTCACCTCCCCACTCCTTGCTGGTGCTTCCCAGGATCCCCTCTCAGATAAACCACTTACACCCTAATCCCTGGCTCAAGGTCTACTTTGGGGGAATCCAACCTAAGGCAGTTTACAGATGACACTATCTAGGCCCAGAGAAGTGATTTCACTTGTTCAAGTTCACACATCAAATCTGTAGCAAATCTAGGGTTTTGATCCAGGTCTCCTGAGCCCAGCGGGTTCCTGATCTTATTGTCTGCTAGACCATGTTTAGTATTTGCTATAATGCCTCCCTGTTTTTGCTTGTTTTTTTTTTTTTTAATTTTTTTTAACATTTATTTATTTTTGAGACAGAGAGAGACAGAGCATGAACAGGGGAGGGGCAGAGAGAGAGGGAGACACAGAATCCGAAACAGGCTCCAGGCTCTGAGCTGTCAGCACAGAGCCCGACGCGGGGCTCGAACTCACGGACCGCGAGATCGTGACCTGAGCATAAGTCGGCCACTTAACCGACTGAGCCACCCAGGCGCCCCTGTTTTGTTTTTTAACATAGCTGGCTTTGCTACTAGAGTCTGGCCTAGTAGACTCTAGTATACACTCATAAAAGGCAGGAGCTATGGTCTTGGTAATTTTGTACCCAAGACCAGCCAGAACTGTGTCTTTCAGAGACTAGATGCTCCATGAGGATTTGTTGAAGAGATAGAGCAAGAGATAGAGGGCAGAAGAAAGAAGAGTAGGCAATTGAGTGCATGACCTTGGGGAACAAAAAAGAGATTCTCCTGGCATCTTGACATGGGACATGAGAGTAACTTACCTTGGAGGGAGACCCTGATTGGATTGTCAGAAGCAGAAGACGGAGAGGAGGCATAATGGTGAGCAGAAAAATTGGTGGAGAACTCAACATGTCCATTTTCTTAAATATCACTTATGAGGAAATGTAACTGGTGAAATAGTTCTTTTCAGTGCATGTATCCCTGAAAAGGAGTTTTTTAAGTTTTTAAAACTTTTTTATTATTTTTAAAAATCTAATACTTTATTTTTCATAATTTACATCCAAGTTAGTTAACACATGGTGCAACAATGATTTTGGGAGTAGATTCCTGAAGCCCCTTACCCATTTTGCCCATCCCCCCTCCACAACCCCTCCAGCAACCCTCAGTTCTTCATATTTAAGAATCTCTTCTGTTTTGTCCCCCTCCCTGTTTTTATATTATTTTTGCTTCCCTCGTCTTATGTTCATCTGTTTTGTATCTTAAAGTCCTCATATGAGTGAAGTCATATTTGTCTTTTTCTGACTGACTAATTTCACTTAGCATAACACCCTCTCGTTCCATCCATGTAGTTGCAAATGGCAAGATTTCATTCTTTTTGATTGCCAAGTAATACTCCATTGTATATATCTATACCACATCTTCTTTATCCATTCATCCATCGATGGGCATTTGGGCTCTTTCCATACTTTGGCTATTGTTGATAGTGCTGATATAAACATTGGGGTGCATGTGTCCCTTTGAAACAGCATACCTGTATCCCTTGGATAAATACCTACTAGTGCAATTGCTGGGTCATAGGGTAGTTCTATTTTTAATTTTTGAGGAACCTCCATACTGTTTTCCAGAGTGGCTGCACCAGTTTGCATTCCCACCAGCAGTGCAAAAGAGATCCTCTTTCTCCGCATCCTCGCCAACATCCGTTGTTGCCTGAGTTGTTAATGTTAGCCATTCTGACAGGTGTGAGGTGGTATCTCATTGTGGTTTTGATTTGTATTTCCCTGATGATGAGAGATGTTGAGCATGTTTTCCATGTGTCAGTTGGTCATCTGGATGTCTTCTTTGGAGAAGTGTCTCTTCATGTCTTTTGCCCATTTCTTCACTGGAATCTTTGTTTTTTGGGTGTTGAGTTTGAGAAGTTCTCTATAGATTTTGGATACTAACCCTTTATCTGATATGTCGTTGCAAATATCTTCTCCCATTCCGTCGGTTGCTTTTTAGTTTTGCTAATTGTTTCCTTCGCTGTGCAGAAGCTTTTTATTTTGATGAGGTCCCAAGAGTTCATTTTTGCTTTTGTTTCCCTTGCCTCCAGAGATGTGTTGAGTACAAAGTTGCTGTGGCCGAGGTCAAAGAGGTTTTTGCCTGCTCTCTTCTCTAGGATTTTGATGGCTTCCTGTACATTTAGGTCTTTCGTCCATTTTGAGTGTATTTTTGAGTATGGTGTAAGAAGTGGTCCAGGTTCATTTTTCTGCATGTTGTTCTCCAGTTTTCTCAGCACCATTTGCTGAAGAGGCTGTCTATTTCACTGGATATTCTTTCCTGCTTTGTCAGCGATTAGTTGGCCATATGTTTGTGGGCCCCTTTCTGGGTTCTGTATTCTGTTCCATTGACCTGAGTGTCTGTTTTTGTGCCAAGGAGTTTTTTTTTCTTATTTATTTTTTGCTTTCAACTTTCCAGTTAGTAAGCATAGTTTTGTAAGAAAAACGTCAGATGGTTTCTTACCAAAGATTAAAGGCTACAGGTCAGGGCAGTATTTTTCAAACTATGCTCTACAAGGCAGTAGGACTTCCAAGAAACTCTCTCTTAGAAGCCTCCTCAAGAAGAGGTTAATAGGTCATAGTAATTGATTAATACTTACTGGACTCTAATTCTTAAGGGGTGGGCCATGCCCTAGGCTATTCTTGCTCTGCATTATCTCATTTAATTCTCCCAGTTACTCTTTGATAATAAGTGCTGTTATTATCCCTTCTTCTGAAGCTGATGCTCAAAGAGGTCACACAGCTAGTAAGTGGACAAAGTGGGATTCATTCTCAGGGCTATTTGACTCTAGAGCACATGCCCTACACAGGCAAGACTACAGTTACCCTCCTCCCCACCTATGTCCAGACAATGCCTTCCCACCACCAGACCTGAAAGTCCGATTTTGACACCATGGAGAGCGAACTGGGGGACGGGAACTACACTATTGGTTGCATATTGGGAGAAAGCACATCAAAACGTGCCACCCTGTGATTGCCTTCTGTAAAAGTCTTGGAGTCTTGCTTTCCCACTGGGCAGAGGAGGTTTAAGTGCATTTTGATGAATGCCTTCTGCTCTCTTGTTGTACACAAGGGGGAGCATTTAGCACAGAAATGGGAATAAGATCACTGCAGGGAGTGAGTATTCTTGCTCTTTGCAGGAAAAGAGTTCTCCCTCTCTGTTGATCACAATTGTTTGATGAACCACTTGAAAGCAAGTTGTAGACATCAGCAGACTTCAGCTATAAATACCACAGCAGGATTTCCTAAGAACAAAGTCACTTTGCTACATAATAAAGATATTATTTTCATGTGCAGGAAATTTAACATTGATGCAGTGATATTATTTAATACACATTCAACGTTCAAATTTCTCCAAATATTCCCAAGATGCCCTTTAGTGCTTTCCCCCCACTCCAGAATCAACATTTATTCTCATCATATCATGGTCATTTTCCCAAGATACTTTGCTGCAAAATGTTTATAACTTTTACTGGCTATTTAATATTCCATGGAGTGGATTTGCCATGATTTATTAATAAATTTCTCTTTGGCTATTCCTATTACAAGTGTAACATGATGTTAAGTGGGGCTTTTCCTCCTTCACGTTTGACTCAGGCACCAATTCAATAGATATCAGATTCCAAAGTGAGGGTGAGGCTGAATTCACCAAGTTACCCTTTGATAATAAGTGCTGTGGTCATCCCTTCTTCTGAAGCTGATTCTCAAAGAGGTCACACAGCTAGTAAGTGGACAAAGTAGGATTTCACCAAGAGTCAAAGGTCAGGTTCCCCAGGAGGCTCTGTGATGGAGATCTGTGTACAGGTTCACTGGGAAGTGCTTGGGGATCAACACCTGTGGGGGAATAAAGGAAGAGGCTGGTCACAGGGAATAGTCACACTTTGATGCGGCCACTGCAAATGTCTCAGCCCCTCCACCAGCTCTGAAGCTGAGATGGTCTTGCAGAGGGTCCCCTATTGAGGCAAGGAGGCCAGGTCTTTATGCCTCTATGTGGACCAGTCATTGGGTGCAGATTGCCCCTGGGAAGGGGATGTGTCCTTGGAACTTTCTTCAACTGAGAGCAGTTTTCAGAGAGATTCGAGTGGGAGTGAAGGCTGTAGTCCTGAGGGGAGGTCTGGCCAGACACCAGAGCATCCACTACACCAGGGGAATGTTCACGAGCCTGTTGGCTAAGTCCTTGACCTCTGCAGCCAGACTGAATACACAAGCAGTCAGTGCATCGCATGCTGTGACTCTTCCCTTCCCCCCGCCCAGGGGAAAGGCCTTCTTGGAAAGTGTATGATGGGGGTTTCCTTAGAGCCACATATGCGTTTGAAATATATTTTCTACAGTTGGGGGCAAAGAGAACTGGCTGAAGTGGTCTGTGGCAGCAGGGTGGGGTTTGGTCCTGCCCTCCCAGGCTCTGTTGGGGCAAAGGATGAGAGAATGCTTCCTGGGGCTCAAAGGTGGGCCCCCTGCGCCAGAGCCATTTTAAAAAACTTAAAAAAATTGTTTAAGACTCAAAACAAGTTGCAAAAATAGGGAGTTTCCATGTGCCCTTTGCCAGTGATAGCTTTCTCCAGTGATAGCATCTTATTTAACCATAGTACATTTTCTAAACTAGGGAATTGACATTGACATTGGCATCATACTATGAACTAAGTTATAGACTTTACTTGGGCTTCATCAGTGTTTACGTGTACTTGTGTGTGTGTTACTGTGCAGTTTTATCACATGTACAGATTTGTGGATTTATGTAATCACCACCACAATCAGGGTATGTAATTGCTCCGTTACTATGAAGAAACTCCCGAATACTACACCTACCCCTGCAACCCCTGTAACTTAGTATCTGTTAACCTAGTGGTCAATATAACGAGTGGTCTATTGTTCTCCCTCACTGTAATCTTATCATCTCAAGAGTGCTATGTAATGACATCAAGCAATATGTAACTTTTTGAGACGGGCTTTTTCCACTTGGCATAACATCCTTGAGTTCCATCCATGTTGTTGCATGTATCAAGTTGTATAACTTAGTAGCATGCAATTGTATACCCACACACTGTTTATCCATTCCCAAGAGGGCCAAGAGGACCCTCTGGGAAGGTGAGAGGAACGTCAGGGATGAAGTCAGATCAGGGATGAAGTCTGAGTGGAGAGGAGTACTAGGGACCAGGGCACAGGAGCAGTGGCAGCTGGGATAGACTGCTTCTCGCTTGTCCTGAGAACTCAAACTAGAGAGGTCCCCAGAGATGGTGATCTCCCAAGATCCCATGTGGAATGCCCCAAACAAGAGTTGGAAAGCCCAGTGAGCATGAAGTCAGCTTGCAGCACTACCCATCACAAGCCAGTGAGAGTATTTCCAGACGTAACCACTTACCTCTTTGCCTTCCATCCATTTTGACGTGGTCTTCAAGACAGCAGCCAGTGAGTGACAGAGGGAATGTGAAGGGGGGTGGGAGAGAGAAGTTGACTGCATATGAGCCCCCGCCCCTTTCCCTTGTGGCTCTCGCTGAACTGCTGGCTGTAGCTCAGAAGTGGGAGAAATCTTTGGAATGAAACCTGAATTGTTGGCTAATATAATGAATGTCACAACACGTTGAATTACTACTCTATTAAGACCAAGTCTGTGACTTGATGTGACCATCAGACTGTCATTACTTGAAAGTGACCAGAGGGGTGCCTGGGTGGCTCAGTTGGTTAAGCGGCCGACTTTGGCTCAGGTCATGATCTTGCAGTCCGTGAGTTTGAGCCCCGTGTTGGGCTCTGTGCTGACAGCTCAGAGCCTGGAGCCTGTTTCAGATTCTGTGTCTCCCTCTCTCTGACCCTCCCCCATTCATGCTCTATCTCTCTCTGTCTCAAAAATAAATAAAAATGTTAAAAAAAGATTAAAAAAAAAAAAAAAAAGAAAGTGACCAGAGCAGGCAGGGTCCTGTGACAGTTGGCATCTAGAATCAAGGACAACCTCCTTTCTTCTTCCTAGTGTCCCCACAAACTGAATACATTTTAGTGGGATGGTGGGAGAAAAATGACAAAGTGTGCTTTGAGAATGTCCACGCAGCAGTGCAGAAATAACTTGGAAATAAATGTCTATGCATAAGCCTTTTTTTTTTCTTTCATATTGTAATTTCCTTAGAGCAAACTCCTGGGAATGGGGTTAATAGGTCCAAGGGCATGGATATTTTTATGGTTTTCAAAACAAATTGCTAAATTGATTTTCTAAAGATTTTTACCGATTTATATTCCCACCAGATACCGTATGAAAGTTTCATCACATATTCAGTGGTACAGGATAGTATCATAAGATTGTTTGTTAATGTAATGAGTTTTAAACGCTATTTGATGTTTGGGGCACCTGGGTGGCTCAGTCGATTAAGCATCAGACTCTTGATTTTGGCTCAGGTCATGGTCTCACAGTTGGTGGGATTGAGCCCCACACTGGGGCTGTCAGGCTCCATGGGGTGGAGCCTACTTGGGGTTCTCTCTCTCCCTCTCTCTGCCCCTCCCCTGCACATTTGCTCTCTCAAAGTAAATAAACTTAAATAAAAATGCTATCCGGGGGCACCTGGGTCTGACTTTGGCTCAGATCATGATCTCGCAGTTCATGAGTTCAAGCCCCGCATTGGGCTCTGTGCTGACAGCTCAGAGCCTGGAGCCTGCTTCAGATTCTGTGTCTCCCCCTCTCTGTCTGCCCCTCCCCTCCTTGTGTGCACTCTCTCTCTCATCAGCAAATATTAAAATTTTTTAAAGTGCTATTTGATGTTTGGAATAATTTTTAAAATGCTTTTTGTTATATGAAAATTTTTTGCATTAGATGTTTTATCAATCTCTTTAAACTTGGCATTAATATCTTGAGTATAGAATATTGTTAAAGGTCTGATTTTATAAATTAATCACTGGATATTCATATGCAGCTTTGTCGAGGGGCTTTCCTGGAGCACTTAGAAAAACAGCAAATTCTGTAGGATTTGTGAGCAAGGAAGAAAGGGAGAGGTGAAGGCCAGAGGATCAGTGAATGAAAACAAGAGACAGGTTTAAGAGCTGTAAGCGAGAGGTAACAAATGAAATCAAGGGACCAAGAACAAGGAGGTGGCCATGAGGTCAGGAAGTGAGTTGAGAAAGGAGCTTGGGAGACAAAGATTGTGGAATAGCCTCCAAGTAAGGTAGTAGGGTAGGGAATATGCCTTTCCCCCGCCAAGTATCAATGGATTAAAAATTCATGTATGCGTATGTTTTATATAACAAAATTTATTATCTTAACGAGTTTTATGTGTACAGTTCTATGGTGTTAAGTATATTCACATTGATTTGAAACAGATATGCAGAACCTTTTTATCTTGCCATGGGAAATTCTTTACCTGTTGAAGAATAATACCACTTACCTCCCTCCCCTGGCCTCTAGTGGACACCATTTTACTAATTGTTTCTGAGTCTGAACTACTTTAGATAACCTGATATAAGTGGAAGTGTGTAGTATTTGTCCTTTGGTAACTGGTTTATTTCATGTAGCATAATGTCTTTGAGTTCATCGAGGTGGTGTAGCACTTGCCATAATTTCTTTCTGTTTTTAAGGCCGAATAACATTCCATTGTGTGTATATACCACATTTTGATTATCCATTCATCTATTGATGGATATTTGGGTTGCTTCCATTTCTTGGCTATTGTGAATAGTGCTGCTATGAATATGGGTGTGCAAATAACTCTTTGAGACCCTAATTTTAATTCTTTTGTATATATATCCAGAAGTGGGATTTCTGGTTACAAGGTATTTCTATTTTAAATTTTTCAGGAAACTTCATACCGTTTTTCACAGTGGTTAAGCCATTTTACAGTCCCACCAACAGTGCACAAGAGCTCTAATTTTTATTGTTATTTTCTATTTTTTTTGTTTTGTTTTTGAATATTAGCCATCCTAATGGATGTGAGGTGATATCTAATTGTGGTTTTCACTTGCATTTCCCTGATGATTCATGATGTTGAGCACCTTTTCATATGCTCATTGCTATTTTTATATCACCTTTGAAGAAATATCTAAGTCCTTGTCCATTTTAAAATCAGGTTATTTGATTTTTTTGTTGTTGAGTTGTTAGAGTTCTTTATATATTCTGGATATTAACGCCTTATCAGATACATATTTTCTTCTGTTCCACAGGTTGAATTTCACTCTGTCGATTGTGTCTTTTGATGCACACGAATTTTTAAGTTTGATGTAGTCCCATTTGTCTGTTTTTGCTTTTGTGGCCTGTGCTTTTATTCTCGTATCTAAGAAATCGTTGCTAAGTCCAATGCCATGAAGTTTTTCTCCTGTGTTTTCTTCTAGGAGTTTTACAGTATTAGGTCTTATGTTTAGGTCTTTATTCTATTTCGAGTTATTTTTTGTACATGGTGTAAGATAAGGGCCCAATTTCATTCTTTTCCTTATAGATATCTGGCATCAACACTAACACCATTTAAAAAAATTTTTTTAACGTTTATTCATTTTTGAAAGACAGAGACAGAGCACAAGCAGGGGTAGGGCAGAGAGAGAGGGGGCCACAGAATATGAAGCAGGCTCCAGGCTCCAAGCTGCCAGCACAGAGCCCAACACGGGGCTCGAACTCACCAACCACGAGATCATGACCCGAGCCTAAGTCGGATGCTCAACCGACTGAGCCACCAGGCGCCCCAAACTAACACCATTTTTAAAAAAAATTTTTAATGTTTGTTTATTTTTGAGAGAGAGAGAGAGACAGACAAAGTGTGAGTGAGGGAGGGGTAGAGAGAGAGAGAGAGGGAGACACAGAATCCGAAGCAGGCTGCAGGCTCTGAGCTGTCAGCACAGAGCCCGACGCGGGCTTGAACTCACGAACCACGAGATCTTGACCTGAGCCTAAGTCGGACGCTCAACCGACTGAGCCACCCAGGTGCCCCAAACTAACACCATTTTTAAAGAGATGGTTCTTTTCCCATTAAGTGGTATTGACAACCTTGTCAAAGATCATCAAATATAATTTTTTATTGATGGAAACATGATAAAGTCACAGACTTATTCTTTGTAAGGCAGATTTGGGGGTATATAATGAGTTTTTGAGTGAGGTAGAAAGGCCAAAATAAAAATACAAAAATGTGAATAAAACCATGAAACTATTGGATGGGGACTTAGTAACTAACACCTTTTCTTAAGATGTCATCAATGCCAAGGAGTAGGTGTTGATTGACTAATTAGTTCACCACATAAGTGATTATTGAGTGCCTACTATAGAGGCACTAACCAGGCCAAAAGAATACAGGTGTGTATAAGAGACAAGTCCCTGCTGGGGTACTTGGGTGACTCAGTCGGTTGAGTATCCAACTCTTGGTTTCGGCTCAGGTCATGATCTCATGGCTTCATGGATTCAAGCCCCGCATCAGGCCCTGCGCTGACAGCACAGAGCTTGATTGGGATTCTCTCTTCCTCTCTTTCTGCCCTTCCCCCAGTCATGCTGTCTCTGTCTCTCTCAACATAAATAAGTAAACTTAAAAAAAAAAAAAAGAGACAGGTTCCTGCTATGTGTGTTTCTGTGTAGAATCCTATTTTCTGTTAGCAGCATCAACAAAAATATGTATTTCTGCCCTTCCTCTGCTGGGAGTTTGGAGAGGCATAAAGGACGTGAGATGCTTTCCATGTCCTCAAGGACCCATGTGTGCTATTTCTTACCATGGCCCCAGAGACCCTTTGTGTCCTCCGTTCTTTGCTAAGGGCTAATACCTGATGAGATGGACACTTCATAGCTTAGAGAATGAAAGGGATGAGGCCTTAAAGACTGAGGGTTATGTCTGGTACCTGAAGGAGTCAGTGTTCCCTCTGAAGCTGCTCTCTGTAGGACTGTTCCTCAGTGCCTCCCCAAGGGCATTCCACTTTGGTTGAAACCAAAGGTTTTGTCCTTTCAGTAACCTGAGTGCTCCATTCAAGAAGCACAGAAAATAGGGTATAAAGAGATACTGTTTTTGCAAGCCACTGAGATATTCAATAGCACCTTCATTTGGGCTGAACAATGGCGATTGTGTAGGAGTGCAGGTAATGCTTTGTTTTGCTATGACTTGCCTGGGTGTTTTACTTCTGCCTGATGGAGTGGGCACACATGTGTGACTGGAGTATCTTTTGCATTGACTGTTCTCTCAGTACTTTCCCAGCTCTGTTTGAAGGCTTTTTAATTATCATTGGCAAGGCTTATCGAATTTATATAAGAATCCCAGCTTGTAATATTTATTGTTGTAAACAAATTATTTATGCTTACTCAACTGTTCCTTGACCTGCATATAGTTCTCACTTCATGATGTAGGTCTAATCATTTTTTAAAATAAACTTTTTCCTTTTGTGATATTTTGGATTTGCAGAATAGTTGTAGAGTTCCCATATATCTCTTACCCACTTTCAATTTCCCTTGCTGTTAACATCTTATATCATCACAGGACTTTTGTCAAAACCAAGAAACCAACATTGGTACATTACCATTAACTAGGTGCCCCTGAAGAGGATTTTAATGAAGGGCCTATATATCCAGGTGGGACAGTGTTTTAGATTGAGCTACTCTAAAAAAATACCACAGATGGTGGTCTGGGTGGCTCAGTTGGTTAAGCGGCCGACACTTGATTTCAGCTCAGATCATGATCCCAGGGTTGTGGGTTCGAGCCCTCCATTGAGCTCTGTGCTGTCAGTATGGAGCCTGCTTGGGATTCATTCTCTCTCCCTCTCTCTCTCTCTCTCTCTCTCCCTCCCTCTCCCTCCCTCCCTCTCTCTCTCTCTTTTTCTCTGTTCCTCCCCTGCTTGTGCTGTCTCTCTTTCTCAAAATAAATAAACTTAAAAAAAGATTTAAAAATTTTTTTTAAATGAAAAAATACCACAGATTCAGTGGTGTAAACAATAGACATTTATTTCTCACAGTTCTGGAGGCTGGTAAGTCCAAGATCAAGGTGTTGGCCAACTGGTTCTTGATGAGGGCTTTCTTCCTGGCTTGTAGATGGCTGTCTTCTCTCTTTGTCCTCAAATGGAGAGAGATAACTCTAGTCTCTCTTCTTCTTTTTTTAACGATTAAAAAATGTTTATTTATTTTTGAGAGAGAGAGAGAGCGAGCACAAGTGGGAGAGGAACAAAGAGAGAGGGGAGACACAGAATCAGAAGCAGGCTCTAGGCTCCGAGCTGTCAGCACAGCCCGATGCGGGGCTTGAACTCATGGACCACGAGATCATGATGTGAGTTGAAGTTGGATGATCAAACGACTGAGTCACCCAGGTTTTCCTAGTCTCTCTTTTTCTTAAATGGGCACTCATTCCATCACGAGGACCTCACCCTCATGACCTTATCTACACCTGTTTACCTCCCAAGTGCTCCACCTCCAAATACCGTCACATTGTGAGTTAGAGCTTCAAAATATGAATTTTGGGGCGATAAAAACATGTATTCCATAGTACGCAGGGATAGAGGGAACCAAAAGGGATGTTGAGGCTCTCAGGGACTGGCAGCAGAGGGAAATTCTTTTACCCCAAGGAATGAAGGAACAAGGGGAAGAAGTTGTGTCATGGAGCTCAGAGAGAGCTAAAGATATGAGGTGACGGTGGGCAGGGGTGCCCAATGGGAGCTGTAGTAGTAGAGAGATGGAGACATTGCCAGAACACCGAGACAGGGAGAGAGCAAGAAATCTCCAACTTTATGCCTTCTATACTCAAATTCCCAGTTGTTGTCTCTCACCGGCCAAACCCAACCAGAAGCTAAGGACAAGGGAGCCTGGATACTGCAGTCCTTGGGAATCAGCCCTGCAGGCCACAGAGAAGGTAGAAAATAGAGGAGGGTATGTGTAAATAGAGAACAGCCATGGGGGACACTTACAGGTCTACTTACGCTGACTGTATCCACTTATATCGTAATGCACACTTTTGGAGGGCAGGGACACCACCTCTTAAAACTTAGCCTTACTAAAGCAATTATATATATTTCCTCGGGCTGCAAAACAAAGTCCACAAACTGGGTCAAAACAACAAAATGTATTCTCATGCTTATGGAAGCTACAAGTCTAAAATCAAGGTCTCATCAGGGCCATGCTCCCTCTGGTACTGGTGGGAGAGAATCTTTTCGTGTCTTTTCTAGCTTCTGGTGGTTACATTCCTTGGCTTCTAGATATATCACTCCAGTCTCTGTCTCCATGGTCATGTCATTGTCGTCGCCTTGTGTTCTGCCTCTTCTTCGTATAAGGACACCTGTCATTGGGTTAAGGGCCCACCCTACTCCAGCATGATCCGATCCTGTCTTAAATTAACCATATCTTCAGTGACCCTATTTCCAAATAAGGTCACATTCTGAAGTACCTTCAACCTATTAGGACTTCAGCCTATCTTTAAGGGACTCATGCCCAGAGAACATTTTTTAGCTGATGATAGAAGGATCAATTCAAATCTGTATTTACTACTCAGTAGTGTTATTATTTGATAGGGGTCTTTTCCCACTCTCACTCCTGAAATGGATAACAGGGGCTGTTTTCCAGAATTTTAGAGTTCCTGGTAGTTGGGCAGTGACTCAGAGCACTTGTGGGTAGGGACAAGGCAGGAAGTGTGCCAACTAGGGCTAAAATATCCAAAGCTAAGAAACAGTGTAATCAAGCCTGACCTTCCTTCTCCTTCCTCTTGACTAAAGCAGAGCCATGATGTGGCTGAAAGATGATTAATTGCCCTCTGCTAGTCCCTTTACATACATTGTCTCCTGTATTGTTTACTCTGAGTTTCCTAGAGCTGCCAAAATAAATGATCACAAACTCGGTGGCTTAAAACAACAGAAAGTTATTTTCTCACAGTTCTGGAAGCTACAAGTCTGAAATCAAGGTGTCAGCAAGGCCATACTTCCTCTGAAGGCTCTAGGGAAAAATCCTTCTTTGCCTCTTCCTAGCTTTTGGTGACTTCTGGGGTGGTGCTGTTTGTCTGTCTGCCCTCTCCTCCCCCTCCCCCCCTCCCCCTCCTCCTCCCCCTCCTTTTTCTTTTTTTAAGTTTATTTATTTATTTTGAGAGAGAGAGCACAAGCTCAGAGAGGGTCAGAGAAAAGGAGAGACAGAATGCCAAGCAGGATCTGCACCATCAGCAGAGAGCCCAATGTGGGGCTTGAACTCAGTAACTGTGAGATCATGACCTGAGATGAAGAATTGGAGCCTTAACCGACCGTGTCACCCAGGTGCCTCTGTCCTCTCTTCTTATAAGGACACCAGTCATAGGAGTTAGGGCCCAGTGTAATCCAGTCTGACCTTATCATAATTTATTTACATCTGCAAAAACCCTATTTCCAAAAAAGGTTACATTCTGAAGTGGTGGGTGGACATGACTTTGGGGGTACACTATTCATTTCCACTACACTTATTTAAACTCATTTTGTTCAGTTGAGGAGAACAAGTCAGAGAAAATAAGCCGCCAGCTCAGTTAGAAATGTGCAGAGCTGAGGGTACGTGCATATTCTTAATTACTAATTAGCCAAATGTCTTTCTTCCCATCTGCCTGCCCCCTTGCTGTCACCATTACTTTCATTACTTATTTGTGCTTTCATTACTTACTTGCTCATTCAGGGATACTTTGGGTATTGGTTTATCTTTTTCTTTTTAAGTTTATTTCTTTATTTTTGAGAGAGAGAGAGAGTGCAACTCGTGTGTAAGTGGCTGGGGAGGGGCAGAGAGAGAGGGGGAGAGAGGGAGAGAGAGAATCCTAAGCAGGCTCCACACTCAGCGCAGAGCCTGATGTGGGACTCGATCTCACCAACTGTGAGATGGTGACCTGACCCGAAATCAAGAGTCGGATGCTCAACTGACTGAGCCACCCAGGCACCCCTGGTATTTTAGTGGAAAAAATGATTGGGATTGTTAGCTGCTGGGCGTGGGGGATGGGAAGACATTACTGTGAGGTTTGCTTATTGGGGATTTTCTCTATCCATAATGCCTTCTGCATTTATTAATTATAATTTCTCTGTAAGGAAGAGTTGTTCCTCCTCACTCATTTATATTTTATATTAGGATAGGCTTATGCATATTTATTTTATTTTATGGGTTACAGTCTCATACTATTATTATTTATTTTGTTGCTCAAGTTGTCCCAGCTTTGCCATTAGGAGCTTAATTAGTTTGGTCCTGTATCCTTTCAACATGCTCCATCCTTTGTTGGTACCTTATTACTTTTTGGCACTTCCTATTTGTTTTTTCTAGGCTCACCTTGTATTTTCCTTGTCCCAACCCTGGTATCAAACTTTTTCCAAAAAGTATTGGTTACTTTTATCAGAGTATTGGTTTTTAAAAAAATTTTTTTCTTTAATGTTTATTATTTTTTATTTAAAAAAATTTTTTTAATGTTTATTTATTTTTGAGACAGAGAGAGACAGATCATGAACGGGGGAGGGTCAGAGAGAGAGGGAGACACAGAATCCGAAGCAGGCTCCAGGCTCTGAGCTGTCAGCACAGAGCCCGACGCGGGGCTCAAACCCATGAACCGCGAGATCATGACCTGAGCCGAAGTCGGACGCTTAACCGACTGAGCCACCCAGGCGCCCCAATGTTTATTTATTTTTGAGAGAGATAGAGACAGACTGAGTGCAAGCAAGGGAGAGGCAGAGAGAGAGGGAGACACAGAATCTGAAGCAGGCTCCAGGCTCCGAGCTGTCAGCACAGAGCCCGACACGGGGCTCGAACTCACGAATTGTGAGATCATGACCTGAGTCGAAGACAGACGCTCAACCGACTGAGCCACCCAGGTGCCCCCAGAGTATAGGTTTTTGTTGTTGTTGTTGTTGTTGTTGTTGTTGTTGTTTTGTTTTAGTTTATTAATCTTGAGAGAGCGAGCAAGCAGGGGAGGGGAGAGAGAGAGAGAGAGAAAAAGAGCAAGAGAGAGAAGAGAATCCCAAGCAGGCTCTGCACTGTCAGCAAGGAGCCCAATGCAGGGCTTGAACTCATGACTGTGAGATCATGACCTGAGCTGAAATCAAGAGTCGGACAGTCAGCTGACTGAGCCACTCGGGTACCCCATTACAGGAGTTAAAAAAAAATGTGTTTTCCAGAAAAATTATATGTTCAAAACAAAATATTTGTCAGACAACTTTATGGAAGGGGAAGATATAAGAAGAAAAAGTAAACATGTCAAATCCATATGGATTTTCTATTGCACGAATTTATTTGGGGGTAAATGTTGGTCTGTGCAATAACCTGAAAACTTAAAAAGAATTTTTTTAATTTTTATTTATTTTTGAGAGAGAGAGAGAGAGAGACTGAGTGCAAGCAAGGGAGGGGCAGAGAGAGAGGGAGACACAGAATCTGAAGCAGGCTCCAGGCTCCAAGCTGTCAGCATAGAGCCCGATGTGGGGCTCAAAGTCACAAACCGTGAAATCATGACCTGAGCTGAAGTCAGATACTTAACTGAGCCACCCAGCGCCCCTAACCTGAAAACTTTTAAGTAAGTGTGACCACATTCCTCATTAAGAGAAACTGCCATAAGTTAGCCTTCAAATGGCTTTTAAAACCTACAGGGAAAAATTGCATTCACTTTATTGAGGGGCAAGTATATTCTTTAGGGAAAAAAAGGTGTTCTCTACTCCTGCCATTGAAATGCAGCTTTACAGGATTTAGGGAGAAGCTAACAACAAAGACAGAGTCCTGTTCCAAAGTAGTCATTTTGTGGATGAAGGTAAAACCTACAATCTTTCCTCCACCACAGGATTTCATATTTAAACCTTCTATTTTTAACATGATGGTGGGATTCATGGCTAATGCTTATGAGATCTGTGTCTAGACAGTTGAGAAAAACAGGAAATGAGTTACATTGTCGTAGCTTAAGAGAATTTAACCTTTTGTCTTCTAGCTCCAAGCTGTCCCTGCTTTAAAAAAACATCCCTTCTCTCCTGAGAATTTCAGGCCATTCAAGGGACTATAATCATCCAGGGCCTCTTCAGGGAGCAGAGGTAGCTATTTTGGTGGAAAAGGAAATGAGAACATGGGTTTACTGTGCTCACACCGTAAAACGAATACAGCCATTTAGAGGAACATGCTTACTGTCTGCTTTTGAATTCTAAGTATGTGCTCACAGCTGTCTCTGACTGTGTGCTCCCGAAGGGCAGGAGCTCAGCCCGGATCACTCATTCTCCCACTGTGCATGCTGCATAGTTAGATGCTGCTAGCCATAACATGTCCTGCAGAAGAGCAAGTTAAGAAGAAGCATCTGGCATTTATGGAACGCTTTCAATGTGCCAGGCACTGAGCTAAGCACATCACACACACTGTATCTCATTTAATCCTCTCAACAACCCTAAGATGTGACTACTATTATCCCCATTTCACCCATGAAGAAATGGAAGCAGAGATGTTAAGGAAATTTGCAAGGTAGCAGAACTGTCATTTGAACCCACATCAATGTGATTCTAGAACCTATGTTCTTTGTTGGTATGCTATACCATTGTGGGGCTGTTGTGAGGATTAATGAGATGATGTGTGTAACAGACTTATCACAATTCCTGGCCCCAAATAAGCATCATAATGAATTCCTGATAGTATTTACATGTATAAGTAACATAATGCTGTATTAGGCAGGTGATGTACTTATCTCTGCTATGTAAGACCCACCATGCCTAGTGTTCTAGGTAGCTATTGAATTGAAATGAATAGTGGCGGCAAGGATTTCTACTCAATGTATATAATGCGAGTGGTGTTGTAGTGAGAGGGTTTGTAATCAAGTAAAGGGAACTCTGCAGCAAAGTCTGCAATCTTGGCCTGATTAGCCATTGCCTCTTAGAGAGTCTAAAAAATGACCGTATACCACATACAACAGATATGATATTAAGAGCCTGCTTTGTGAGACTCAACAGCTCTAGGGATACGATATTTGACAACACATAATCCTTGTGCTCAGGGAATTTGTAATCTAGTAGGGAATATATTAAAACCCAAAGAAACAAATGAAATCGTTACAAATTGTAATAATAAGTGCCACCAAGAAAATAATCAAAGGATTGAGACAGAGGAGAATGGAATTGGGACAAGGTAAGGGAGGTCAGATCTGACTTTGCATGGGGTAGGAAAGAAAGGCTTCCTTGAGTGGGTGGCATTTAAGACCCAATGATACGAAGAGCCTAGGAAGGGGGAACAATCCAGACAAAGGCTTTGAGGTAGGAAAGAGCTTGAAAAGGTAAAGGGGCTCAAAGAGGATGGGGTATAGTGGGGTGAGATGGGACCAGAAGGATGGGCAGGAGCAGACTCTGATGGCCTCATCCATTCTCAGTAAGAAATTGGGTTTTATTTGAAGTATAATGGAAACCCACCAACAGGTCCTAAATAGATGAGTGACGTGATCGGATTTGCTGCTGTGGACCAGACAGGATCAAAATTCTGCTGGGGTGGGCTGGACCAAAGTCCGTGGCGGCTGAGACCAAGCAGCCCTATTAAGAGGGAGGGCGGATGGTCAGAGACAGAAAAGGAGATAGGGTGATGGAAGCAGAAGTCAGAGCAGTGTGGGGTCAAGAGCCAAGGAACACAGGCAACCTCTAGACACTGGAAAAGGCAAAGAAATGGATTCCCACCTAAGGCCTCCAGAAGGAATGTACCCCTGCCAACCCATTTTTAACTCCTGACCTGCAAAACTATACTGTAATAAATTTGTTGCTTTAAGCCACTAGGTTGGTGGTAGTTAGTTAAAGCAGCAATAGGAAAACTTGATTCCTAAGCCTAAAGGAATAAGGGGGGTGGGGGGGAGGCGTGACCAGATGTAGGGAGAAAGCTACTGGAGAGGGTCACCTGACAGCCCTGTGGCCTTCAGGAGGGGGAGGCAGCTAGCCCATGGCCTGGCGGGGAGGGGCCAGAGAGAATAAGTACTCTGCTTTCACCCTGCCCCACCCCCCAGATCTTTCTGTCTTTCTTTCACTGGGCTTATCTAACCAGAGCTGCAGACAGGGGACCCACAGATGCAGTTCACATGGGTCAGCCTCTCAGGTGACAAAGAGGATGGAGAAGGGTAGATCTGGAGCAGCAAATGGAAAATACCCAGACTGGTGTGGTTTGAGTGGTTTGCCCCTTATCTGGAGCTTATAACAAAGTGGGAAGTTTGGAGTGGTTCCCTCGCTTACCTGGGCCTCCGCTTTCACGAGTTCTCTCTAACATAGCCTTCTAACTTCTATGGGTTTTCCTCATATTTTTATAGTGCAGATAAGTGATGTCAGTGCACCTGTTTCTAATAATCTAATTCACCCCTCAGTGTGATGCAGCAAGTTCTCGAAGTAAATTATACATTAAAGTTAGTCCATCATTTACTGTAAATATAAGACCAAAACACAGTGCTGATATCACAGTATCATGAATGAATTGACCTAAACTTTTTTGTATTTTTCCCTAAAATAGAGGTCCCCCAACTTCTCTCCTGGGACTGATTACATCAGCATTCCCAGGGATGTTTTAAGATTTTATGGATTTGGGGATTCTATCCTTGGAAATTCTCATTTAGTATGCCTGGGTGAGAACACTGATCTGTTTTCTTTAAAAAAATTTTTTTAACGTTTATTTATTATTGAGAGACAGAGACAGAGCATGAGCATGGGAGTGACAGAGAGAGGGGGAGACACAGAATCTGAAGCAGACTCCAGGCTCTGAGCTGTCAGCACAGAGCCTGACGTGGGGTTGAACTCACAAACCACAAGATCATGACCTGATCCAAAGTTGACCGCTTAACTAGCTGAGCCACCCAGGTGCCCCATCTGTTTTCTTTTTAAAATGTGCTCCCAGGAGCACAAGGTACCTTCGAGTTAGAATATTTTTTAGGGCAAGATGACTAAAGACTTAGTTATAAATTGTGTAAAAGCAAATTTTTTTTAGTTTAACTTGTTTCATTTTTAATTCTTAAAAAGTTACATCCAAATTAGTTAGCATATAAGTGCAACAATGATTTCAGGAGTAGATTCCTTAGTGCCCCTTACCCATTTAGCCCATTCCCCCTCCCACGATCCCTCCCGTGACCCTCAGTTTGTTCTCCATATTTATGAGTCTCTTCTAAACTTTTTCTAGTTTCAAATTACCTTCTTCAAAGCTTGCTCAGTTCTACTTCCAGTCATCTGGATTGTGACTGGAATTAAATTCACCAAGCAGTTTTGTGACTAGGAAGTCCGTTTCATTAATTTTAGTCACACTGTATGTATATAAAATGAACCACCAAGATGTGGCAGCCACTGAATTAGACACTATGGATACAAAAACAAATGAATTATAATATGGATTTTCAAGGCTTTAATCTGTTTGGAGGGATAGCTCTGCAGACAAATAATTATAATACAGCAAGATCAGTGTTATGATGGAACCATGAGCATAGTGTCTCAGGAATTGTGTGTATGGGGGGGTGGTGATGCTCAACGAAATCTTTACAGAAGAGGTAGCATTTGAGCTGGGCTTTGTAGGGAGAGTAGGAGTTTACAAGGCAGGGAATGGCATTCTAGAGAGCAGGAACAGTGCATGCAACAGAGGCATGCGGCTGGTGGCTAGTTCCAGGAACCGCATGAGGTTTGGAGGAACTGGAGCAAAGGATGGTTGCCTAAGGCTGTTGATGAGGCTTTGGGGAGGCTTTGTGCTGGCCATGACAGTGAGCTTGAGTGTTAGGCCAGTATTAAAGAGATGCCTTGGGGCACCTGCGTGGCTCCGTCAGTTAAGCATCCGACTCTTTGTTTTGGCTCACGTCATGATCTCACAATTCATGAGTTTGAGCCCCTCATCAGGCTCTGCACTGACAGCGTGGAGCCTCCTTGGGATTCTCTTTATCTCCGTCTGTCTCTGCCCCTTCCCTGCTCATTCTCTCTCTCTCTCTCTCTCTCTCTCTCTCTCTCAAAATAAAGAAACTTAAAAAAAAAAAGAGATGCCTTGAAGTGATTTGAAAAATTGTTATAAAAATGACAAAAGTAACTCTTGCCAAACTTACAAACAACCCAGATTATTTTACAGTTGAAGGGTGAGAGTCCCCAGAGAAAGACAACTATCCTATGATTTCACTCATATGTGGAATTTAAGAAACAAAACAGATGAACATAAGGGAAAGGAAAGAAAAATAAGATCAAACAGAGAGAGAGGCAAACCATAAGAGACTCTTAAATACAGAGAAAAAACTGAGGGTTGCTGGAGGGGAGGTGGGTGGGGGATGGGCTAAATGGGGGATGGGCATTAAGGAGGGCACTTGCTGGGATGAGCACTGGGTGTTACATGTAAGGGATGAATCACTAAATTCTACTCCTGGAACCATTATTATACTACATGTTAACTGATTTGGATTTAAATAAAATTTAAAAAAATAAAATAAAATAAAAATAAATAAATAAATAAAAATAAAAAATAGAATTTATTTTCAAAAATAAAATTTTAACTAATGAATGAAAGGAACCAAAACCAGACAAACAAAACGGATGAAAGTCCCCTTTCATGGCTCTCTTCTATGTCCATCCAAATCAGCCTCCCCACGCTCCCAACACAGAGTTTGCTTTTGTTAATAGCCTGGGGCATCCTCACTGTCGTGTTACAAGTTTTATTATGTATATTTTCAAACCTACTGCTGTGGACTGAATTGTGTCCCGCTGCAGTTTGTATGTCGAAGCCTTAACCCCTCCAGTGCAACCGTATTTGGAGACAGGAGGAAATTCAGATTAAATGAGGTCAGGTGTCTGCCACGTGAGGCCGTGGTGAGAACACCGCTGTCTGCAAGTCCGGAAGAGAGCTCTCACCAGAAACCAGACACTGCCAGACCTTGATCTTGGACTTTCCAGCCGCCAGACCTGTGGAAAAACGAATTTCTATTGTTTAAGGTCTCTGTCTAGGGTATCGTGTTATGGCAGCCCGAGACCAAGACACCTGCCCAAAATAGAAGAAATAGTGAAAAGGGTCTTCATTTATCTATCACCCAGATCCAACAATTAAGTAGGATTAGATATGCGTTCTAGAAGCAGCAAGATAAATGTGTTGAAGGGGTTCAGGCTGGAGATGGGGAGACAGGTTAAGTACCTCTTGCAGACTTCCAGGCAAGCGATGCTGACAGCTCTAGTGAGGGGAGGCGGTGGAGAAGGAGGGGGGCCATCAGGGAGAGATTGAAGAGTAGAATTGATGGGGTACGTGAGGTCCAATCATGAGTCTGTGCTTCATTGACTCTAAGATGCCATGGGTTATATGATGTAGCTTGAATTCAAAGATACTAAGAATGAAAAGGGGTTCATCTTAGAATTGATGAAATGCCGTAGAATTAAAAGCTGAGACCACCAACTCCGCACGGGAACACCGAACAGCAGCTCACAATTTATTAGTGTGTAAAAGAGAAGCAAGATTTTGATATCTGGAATCTTGATACATGGTATGGATTAATGAGCATGTCTTATGCTTCTCAAGTTGAACTCTTGCTGTTCTCGATTAAGGAACAGGTTTAGGGGGAATTTATGGGATTGGGAACTTAAAGGAGCTTTCAGTTTAACAAAATACTACCCAGATGTGATGATGTCATTTGCAAGGCCACAGTCACGCTCAGTTTAGAAGCAGCCAGATTCTGTTTATTTAATAAAAATGGATGTTTTGAACGGCGGTGCTAGGGGATCTGGCCTCCTGTGTCCTTTTCCAGGAGCTTTCTTGGGCTTCTAGAGAGAATTTAGATTCCACAGGCAGATGGAGCTATTATCCCTGTTTTTCTCTCCCCAGCGACAGGATACCCGCCTGTAATTATAGAGTATCAGCATCCCTTGTTTTGGAGCTGGGATGGTTAGATAAACACAAAGAGCAGGCATTGCTTGCCCAGGCTATACTTCGAGGGCCTGAAATTCCCCTTCGGAGGGCCTGGCATCCACATCAATCAGGGCACCTGGCAGAGGGGCAGGATGTAGCTTTCTGCAGGGTTGAAGGATCAACATGCCAGGGTGGGCCCAGTCATACTGGCTGGGGAGCTTGTACCTGCATGCCCGGGACCCCAGAATGAATTATTGCCTTTTGTAACTTGAAACAGGATTGAAGAATCCATGCAAATGGTGTTCTGTTTTGTTTTTTTTTTTTTAAGTTCAGGCAGAGCCACAGACTTCTTTGTTGCAAGTTATTTTAGGACTGTGTTTTATCGGTCACTGTTTTGGAAAAACTACTTTAGCCTTTCCGTTCCCGGAAGTACCCGACAAAACTGGCCACCCTAAACCCCTGAGCTACATGGTGAGTGCAGGCCCTGGATGTGGACAGCCTAAGTTTGAATCCCAGCTCTACTGTGTGTCCTCGGGCAACCTGCTTATCCTTCCTGTACCTCAGTTCTGTCTTCTGTAAAATGGGAATAATAAATAGCACCTATTTCATAAGAATTGTTGGGATTATCAAGCATTTAGGGGGCTTGGAACCGTGCCTCGCCTTTCAACATAAAATAACAGTAATAACTACGATATTGGACACTAACATGTGTTCGGTTTACTGTGCCAGCTGCTGTTCTACCTACAATAGCTCATTTAATCCACAATCCAACCAACCATCCTATGAGGTGGGTGCTATTGTTATTCCCATTTTATGGATGAGGACATTGAGACATGGAAAAGTCTATTTGATATAAGTATTATTGTGTGTCTGCTGAACCCCATGTATACCTGATCGTAGAATACTAAAATTATTGGTTCATACATCTCCGTCTCCCCCATAAACACGTGGGCTCCTGAAACAGGATGACTCCAGCTGTCTTGATAGACTTGATAGACTTGATAGACCTAGGACCAGGCACACAGTAGGTAAATAATATTGAGTAAATTGGAACTGGCTTCACGGAGGTCTCATTTGAGGGTATCACCATGAAAAGATTTTTTTTTTTTTCAATATTGGCTCCCAACCTCTTCCTGAGGCTTCATGGGAATGTCTCCCTTGGTGACCTTCAAGCCAAGTCCTGCAGCTTTCCAGCTCCTGCTGGTTATTAGCAGTCTCATGCCAGTGTGTGAGCCTCAGTCTGGTTAACTGTATAGTGTCTCTCCCAGATGTGAGTTCTCTTGTCTACCCCGCTAGGGCAGGAGGAGGTGGTGGCTGCCGTGGCCGCTGGTTTCCTCGTGGCTGTCCCTCTTCCTGGAGCTTAGGTGTGGTGGGGGGGGAGGTGGGCGTGGGAGGGTGGGAATGGGGAGGGGGCAGAGGCTCTTCCTTACAGAGTCCAAGAAGAGGTATCCACCCTCTCCCCATGGGTTGCTGCTTTTCTAGCTAACCAGTTTGTGGTCAGTTCCCTCGGGGACAGGTTCTCAAGCCAGCTCTCCTGTGGGCTGTGGGAGCAAGTCTTTCCAAGGCTCCCTTGGAGACTCTCCCCACACACTTCCCTGCATGGAGACCTGGCTGCAGCAAAACCTCTTCCCCCGACTTTGCTTTGGTCCTCACCCCCTTCAGTGGCTACTGGGGCCACTTACCTGAGGGGCACGCTCTTAATGAGATGCAGGAAAAGTGGCTCGAGCCTAGTTACCTTCTTAGAGTCCAGTCCACCCAAGGAAAACTTGTACACCCTGGCATGCCCCTGGGTATAGTGCAAGCTGCCTTGATGCCCCTCTGTCTCACAGACCAGTGTCCTCTCCTGGGCCCCTTTCCTTAGCCCCAGGCAACATTTGCAAGCCTGTTGCCCAAGCAGTCATCCATAGGGAATGAAATGCCAGTATTCCACATGGCTGGAACTCCTGGGGTTTATGAGTGATTCTCTTAGAGTCCCTGCTATGACTCCCAGGAGGAGACAGGCTCTTTCCATGAACAGTCCTCTCTTCCTGCCTGAACTCCTCCCTCTTACTCCTTGTTTTATATTGATTCAGGGGATGGAGGGTAGATTCTGGCCTTTCCATAAGCCCTGCAGGGAGGTAGCTGGCTCCCACTGTTGGACTTAGAATGTCAGGATACTCAGTGCCACTTCTCCTCTGCATTGGGTTTTATCCAAAGTTCTGGGACGTCATTGCAGCATTGTTCACAGTAGTCAAGACGTGGAAGCAAACTGAACATGCACTGTGGATGAATGGATACAGTAGATGTGTGTGTGTGTGTGTGTGTGTGTGTGTGTGTGTGTATGTGTGTGTATGTACATATATATAATGTGGTGTATATATACATGTGATTGAATGTTATTCAGACATGAAAAAGGAGGTCCTGTCATTGGTGACAACATGGTTGAAACTTGAGGGCATTATGCCGAATGAAATACGTCAGGCAGAGAAAGGCAAATACTGTATGATTTCACCTAGATGTGGAATCTGAAAAAGCTGAACTCATATAAACAGAGGCTAGAATGCTGGTTGCCAGAGCCGTGGGGCAAGGGAAATGGGGAGCTATTAGTCAAAGGGTACAAATGTCCAGTTATAAGATGAATACGTATGTATGAGACCGAATGTATAGCATGCTGACTGTAGTTAACAATAGTATATTATATATTTGAAAATTGCTAAGAGAATCCTAAAGAGTATCTTAGAATCTTAGAGAATCTTAGAGATCCTAAATATTCTCAACACACACACATACACAGTAATTATGTGAGTTGATAGAAATGTTAAGTAGCCTTAACATTGTGGTACTCATTTTACAGTATATGTGTATATCCAGTCATCAAGTTGTATACCTTAAACTTACACGTTATATGTCCCATTACATCTCAATAAAGCTGGAACAAAACCGAAAGCAAAACTAGGGGCATTTCCAAACTTAAAAAATCTTCCAGAGATAACTTAAGAGACGTAACACTTTATTTCGTAAGTGGTTCTATGAAACAGACCATAAAGCCAATGTATGTCATTCTCTTTTCTCTTCATGCCTGAAGCTATGACTTTGTGAATTATATGTCTTCAGAAATGAAAGAGTAATTGGAAGTTCTTCCAAATTATATACGCAGGCAATTTTTGAGCTTAGGAATGTGGCACGTTAAAAGTATTTCAAAGACACAGATGTCCCCAGAACTAGGAAATGAGGTGATCTATGTTAGTGGAACTAGTTAAAATCAACACATAATGGGAAAAAACAAAAGCAACATTCTGGGGCAAGGGAAACCCCACTCAATATCCTGTTATAGTAATTATCAAATCACAAATTGTTGTTCTGGGGGCAGATACTGAACATTCCTAGGTCTCAGTTGTCTCAGTGAAATGGGGAGTGCTTATAGGAAAATTGATAGAAGCTGGATCAGATCACCTCTTGAGGTCTCTGTCAGGGTTAATGTCTTTAAATCTGTGAAGTTCATGGCTTTAGCTTGCCTGAATTCAAGGTTTCTCCTCTCTGTCCTTTGTTTTGACTCAAGTTAAAATCTCAGTCATGTCAATGCATTTCCTGGTTGTGAAGCCCGACCTAGAAAGGGGGACCGTCCTAACTAGGAGAGAAGAGAGTATTGTGCTCACACATATGAGGGAATGGAAACAAAGCCGTGCTCTGTGTATAATCTACTCCCATCTACCGGAGTCAGGGCTATTATAGCACAAGCCAAAAATTCTTTCAGAGTTATTTGTCGGCAAGTCTTCATCTAATAGAAAGCCCATTTGAGTGGCAAGGCTAATGAAAATTTATTCTGGAGACCTCTGGGTAATCTGGTACAGGAAACATCTGTTTCTTAATGACTTTTCCCAAGTCACTGTATTAGGTGCTGCTCAGGGAAGACAGCTGTAGTGTCGTAAAAAGCACCCTGGGTTTAGGATGAGACAGATTTGAGTTTAAACTGTAGCTCTGTGGTTTCTTAAGCATTTACCATCATACTATGGTCACACAGTACCATAGTATGATGGTAAATGTTTAAGAATCAGCTCTGTAGAAGGAGGAGGGGGAGGTCGAGGAGGAGGAGGGGAGAGGAAGCAGCAGCAGCAGCTCTGATTCGTAGCTCTTTCTGATTTCTGTGGTGTCACTAGGCCGATTTTAAGTTACTAACATGCCAATGAATGTGGAGTTGGAAAGAGACAAACACGTGCAGCTCAGCTCTCATGAGCCAGCTCTAGCACACCGCACCGTGTGATCTTGGACAGATCATTTAATTTGTCCGAGCCTCCTCAGTTTCCACATTTATGAAGTGGGAGGATACTAGCATATACCTTACAGGGGTGCCATGACAATGAAAAAAGAATAATGTATTTGAAAACATAGGATTCAATTTATTATTATTAGAAATATTAAAAAAAATTTTTTTTAATGTTTTATCTATCTTTGAGAGTAAGAGACAGAGTGTGAGCTGGGGAGGGGCAGAGAGAGAGGGAGACACAGAATCCGAAGCAGGCTCCAGGTTCCAGGCTCCAGGCTCCGAGCTGTCAGCACAGAGTCTGATGCAGGGCTCAAATCCATGAACTGTGAGATCATGACCTGAGCCAAAGTCCGACACTTAACCGACGAGCCACCTAAAAATTTTTTCTTCATGTTTACTTATTTTTGAGAGAGACAGACAGTGCGTGAATGGGGAAGGGACAGAGTGAGAGGGAGACACAGAATCCGAAGCAGGCTCTAGGCTCTGCGCTGTCAGCATAGAGCCCGAGGTAGGGCTCGAACCACAAACTGTGAGATCGTGACCTGAGCTGAAGTGAGATGCTTGACTGACTGAGCCACCCAGGCACCCTGGATTTAATTTATTATTGATAATATGTCTGGGCTTTCTTATTTCTTGTCACTTAGGAGTTTATAAAATTTAAAGGATTTTCACCCAAGAAACACTTTAACCAAAGGAGGGTGTATGTGTGCTGTGGGGATGGTGTTGAAGAAGAAAAACAAAAAAGAAAACAAAAATACCAAATAACATAGTTTCATCTGAACTTCTATATGACTTCCTAAAATCACAAAAGGACATTTGAGCTAAAAAGGACCTAGAGAGTGGCTGATCCAACATACCTTCATGTTACAGATGAGGAAACTGAGTCAGAGAGCTGGAATCGCTTCCCGCAGTTTCAGCCTGGTAGGACAGCACCCTGAGTAGAAGCCAGCAAGGTCTGCAGGGTGGCTATCTATCCAGGGGTCAGTCTGTGAGCCCAGCCCTTTTTGGCAGGCCTTCAGTGGCTCGAGCAAGAACTTTTCCTCAAAGAGCAATGGGAGAAATGGGAAATCTAAGGTTTATACTCACACTGGTCAGGAAAATTATTTGGCTTAATCTTCAGAATAGCTGTTTAACTGGTGGTCTCTGAAGTGAGGTGCTGGAAGGAAAAAATGAAAAGTTCTGTTGATTTCTTTATTAAAGAGGAAGAAATAAAGCAGTCATCAGTGGTTTTGGACGGGAAATGATCTCCTTATGTAGTTCCAATAAAGGGACATTAGCGAAGGGACTGCTTGGAGAGGTGTGGGTCGGGCTAAGGGAGCACAAAGGTGCTGAGGCCCCCAGAGGTGAGCAACAAGAATTACTTCTCCCAGGCTTGGAGAGGAGGCCCTCGAGAGCCAGAGCCATGGGGAGGCTTTATGTGGAGGAAGGATATCGCCCTTGTGAGAGACTAGTGGGCCAGCCAGGAGGGAGGTGGTAAGAAAGACCCCAAACTCTCCCTCTCTGTGTTCTCTGGCCTCTGTCAGCAGCTCTCATTGGGCAAACCCAAACACACACCAGTCCAACCAGGCAGTAGAATCTGGGGGATGCAGCTCTTTTGTTTAAAAAAATTTTTTTAATGTTTATTTTTGACAGAGAGAGAGAGAGAGAGAGAGAGAGAGAGAGAGAGAGAGAGAATGAGCGGGGGAGGGGCAGAGAGAGAGAGAGAGGGAGACACAGAATCCGAAACACGCTCCAGGCTCTGAGCTGTCAGCACAGAGCCCGACGCGGGGCTCGAACTCACAGACCGCGAGATCGTGACCTGAGTCGAAGTCGGACGCTCAACTGACTGAGCCGCCCAGGCGCGCAGATGCAACCCTTTTCGTTCAGCCCCCCGGGGCACAGAGCTGGGCATGGATCTCTGGGGACACACAGAGCAACCAGCGCAAAAGCTTTACAAATATTTAATATCCAGATTGATACTGGTTCCCTCTGCCCACCGATCAGACATCAGGTGTCGTGTCCTTACCCAAGGTGCCTTGGCCCCAGTGCAAAGTGGAGGCCAGTCATTCCTTTGTTTTCGGTGTATTGTGACATACTACAACTTCTGACTGCCTGGCTAACTGGATTCATGGATTATAGTTTCTAGTTTTAAATCAAACCTCACAAAATGGGCACATGCTTTAAGGTGGTTCTTGCAAAGAAACAGCAGAGTGAAGATACTGTGATTACATACATAAAGGAACAAGAAAATGTCAGCATTAACATGGCCCTTCCTAGGAGGGCCTCTTCACTGGCTGCAATATCAGGTGTAAACAATGATAATCGAACGAAATCTGACCAAAAATTGACTAGAACGTTCGAAGTGGTCACAACTATTTGAAATGTGGATTTATATCCATCATTACTAATGATGACTGTCCTCCTAAGAGTTCATTATGCTTGAAATGTTAATGATAACAATGCCTGTCTATAATAAGTACACATATATTGGGTTTGTTTTAGAAATGCTTACTGATGGGAGCCGCTTGAGTGGCTCAGTCAGTAACGTCGGAGTGTCCGACTTTCGCTCGAGTCATGATCTTATGGTTCGTGAGACTGAGCCCTGTGTTGGGCTCTGTGCAGACAGCATGGAGCCTGCTTAGGATCTTCTCTCCCCCTCTCTCTCTGCCTCTCCCCTGCTTGCACTCTCACGCACTCTCTTTCTCTCTCTCTCTCAAAATTAATTAATTACTTAATTTAAAAAAACCCTATCACCTCACACCTGTCACAGGAATGGCAAAAATCAACAACACAAGAAACAATAGGTGTTGGTGAGGGTGTGGAGAAAGGGGAACCCTTATGCACTGTTGGTGGGAATGTAGTTGGTGCAGCTACTGTGGAAAACAGTATGAAGCTTTCTCAAAATATTAAAAATAGAACTACCCTATGATCTAGCAACTGTACTATTAAGTATTTACCTAAAGAACAGAAAAACACTAATTCAGAGGGATATATGCACCCCAATGTTTATAGTAGCATTATCTACAATAGCCAAATTATGGAAACAGCCCAAGTGTCTCCATCAATTGATGAATGGATAAAGAAGATGTGTGTGTGCGTGTGCGTGTTGGGAATATTACCCACCCATGAAAAAGATGAAATCTTGCCATTTGCAACGACATAGAGAGCATTTTATGCTAAGTGAAAAAAGAGAAAGACAAATACCATATGACTTCGCTCATGTGGAATTTAAGAAACAAAAACAAACAAGAAAAGGGAAAAAAAGAAATAGGGGAGGCAAACCAAGAAACACACTCTTAATGATAGAGAACAAACTGATGGTTACCAGAGAGGGGTGGGTGGGGGTATTAAATAGGCGATGGGGATTAAGGAGTGCACTTGTGATGAGCACCGGGTGATGTATGGAAGTGTTGAATCACTATATTGTACATCTGAAATTAGTCTTATGCTATATATTAACCAACTGGAATTTAAATAAAAGCTTGAAAAAAAATAAAGTTAGCTGACAGGTCAACTGGGTGCTAGCTGATATGGAAAGGGTCACATTTCTTTCATAAAAAAAAATAAAATATAATTAAAACAATTGAACGTTTAAAAAGTACAAAGAAAGGGGAGCCATCGCTTTTATGTAGGGTAAGAGGGACTATTTTGCTGCCCTCTTTGGCATCTGCCAAATAGGATTTCTCAGGATGTGGTAATTGGCTGACAGCCTCTTCAGCCACTAGATTCCGATCTCTGGTTTTTCTCCCTTTCCCTCCTGCCCTGTGAAGCCTTCCTGTAGACTTTCCTCACCCTTGTTCTCTTTCTAGGAGCTTGTATTAGTCAGGGCTCTCCAGAGAAACAGAACCAATAGGATGCATCTCTGTCTCTCTCTGTCTCTCTCTGTCTCTCTAGCTCTATATAGATATACATATATTTTATTCTTTTATTCTATATATTTTATTCTTTAAAATCTATCTATCTGTCTATCTATCTATCTATCTATCTATCTATCTATCTATCATTTAGCTAGCTAGCTAGCTAGCTATCTTTACTTAAAGGAATTGGCTCACACAATTGTGGAGCCGACAAGGTTGTAATTGGTGAGGAAAGCCGACAGACTTTCAGAGAAGAGAAGAGCCTACGTTGCAGTCTTGTGCCTGAAGGCAGTCTGGAGAGAGAATTCCTTCTTTCGGAGATGGGGGGCATGAGCCTTTTTCTCTTACGACCTTCACCAACTGGCTAAGGCCCACCTACATCAAGGAGGTTAATCTGTTTTATTCAAGGTCTGCTGATTTAAATGTTAATCGTACCCAGAAACTCCCTTCACAGCAACGTCTACATTGGTGTTTGACCTAACAAGTGAGTGCCATGGCTTAGTCAAGTGGACTCAGAGTTGATCATCACTGAGTTCTTTGAAGCAACCTGGAGTTCACTGCGCTCTTGTTAATTTCTGAGAACAACAAGGCTCAGGCGCTGGGACCCCGGGGAACACCAAGAGCTTCTTCAGTTCCCCTCAAAAGGGAAATCTGCCCCCCCTTCAGTGTTTTCTTCAAAAAACCGATTGGCACCACCAAACAGACTGGGGTGGTAAGTCTTGGTCTCTGGCTTTTAAGCCACAGCGTCTGGCTTCCAGATTCAGGAGGAGTGTGTTCTGGGCTTTTGTCTTCTCCCACATTGTTCCTTTTCAGAAGCATGAACTCACTTCCT
This sequence comes from Panthera pardus, assembly GCF_024362965.1. Lineage (NCBI taxonomy): Eukaryota > Metazoa > Chordata > Mammalia > Carnivora > Felidae > Panthera > Panthera pardus. The sequence continues at coordinate 66,015,513 of NW_026527002.1, forward strand.
CCCCTCTGAATTCCTCTGGTGCTTTGTACCTCACTCGGGGCACCTGCAACTTTGGATCTTGCGTTGTAGTCGATGTACATTCTCTTGCCCCACCTAGGCCCCCGACCAGATCTGTAACAGTTCTTGAAGGCAAGGGTGGGGCTCATACTTATGAATGACTGCTCTAGTGCCGGGACACTGCTGCTTCATAAACATTGCTTATTGGAGAGACTTTGAAAGGCTGATCGTCTGTGATGTTTCTTGGGCAGGAATGTGATTGGTGTTAACCTCAATTAAGCCTGTGTAAGAAGGGCAGGAGACAACTTTACGCCTACTACACTGACAGGCAGAACTCTCCTGTTTGGCTTTGAAGGTCATATACCGGGGCAGTCAACATAACTCTTGTTGCTGAATTAGGCTATAAAGACAGCTGTGCCTTTCATTTGCAGAAAGACCTTCACTCAGCTTGGGATGGGGGACATGCCACAGAAGGGTCAGAACTGATAGCTTTTTTTTATTTTATAAAGTTAAAAAAAATTTTTTTTAATGTTTATTTTTGAGAGAGAGAGAGAGAGAGAGAGAGTGTGTGCACAGAGGACGGGCAGAGAGAGGGAGACAGAGAATCAGAAGCAAGGTCCACGCTTTTAGTGCAAAGCGCGACGGGGTGGGGTGGGGGGTGGCTCAAACCCACAAACCATGAAATCATGACCTGAGCCGAAGTTGGACCCTTAACCGACTGAGCCTCCCAGGCGCCCTGTAACCGATAGCTTTGTAGGGCGGGCTGCTGGACGTGCTGGCAAATCTGTCAGATTAACTATGTTAGTTCCTGTTAGTGCTGTCACAAATCACCAGTGGTTAAAACAATGCAGATCCATCAGAATTTTAGAAGTGTGACACAGATCTCACTGGGCTAAGTTCAAGGTGTTGGTAAGGCTGTGTTCCTTTCTGCAAGCTCTGGGGGAGAATAATTTCCTTGCCTTTCCTTGATGATATACAGTGCTCTCATTCCTTGGCTCATGGCCCCCATTCTCCATCTTCAAAGCCAGCAATGGTGGGAGGGCCCTTTGTACATCACATCACTCTGTCCTCTAGTGCTCTTCTCTTTTTTCCACTTTTAAGGACCCTTGTGACTGGGCCCACCCAGGTAGTCCTGGAGAATCTCCATCTCAAAGCACTTACCTTAATCACACCTGCAAATTCTCCCTTGCCATGTAACATGGTCACAGGTTCTGGGGATTAGGATGTGGACATCTTTGGGGATCCATTATTCTGCCTACCTTAGTAGTCCTATGATTTCCATTTAAAATAAGTAACTAGTATAAGATATGATTTTAAATGGAAAGGTATAATGATTTCACTAGTTTTAACAATGCTAGGGTTTTTGAGATATATTTATGCTTAATTTATTAAATGTAATAACTTATTCATTTACCTGGGAGTGTTTTACTTATTAGGGCTGATGCCTACCTGAGCAAAAATGTGAAGTGCATATATATATATATATATACATATATATCACATGTGCTAGATTTACAATTGTAGCTTTAACATGTTTAAAGGAATTTTCATTAAGTGTATGAAAGGAACTGGTTTTTTAAAAAATTTTTTTTAATGTTTATTTTTTGAGAGACAGAGAGAGACAGAGCATGAATTGGGGAGGGGCAGAGAGAGAGGGAGACACAGAATCAGAAGCAGGCTCCAGGCTCTGAGTGCTCAGCACAGAGCCCGATGCAGGGCTCGAACTCATGAACCGCGAAATCATGACCTGAGCTGAAGTCAGCCACTCAGCCAACTGAGCCACCCAGGCACCCTGGGACTTGTTTTGTAAAAGGACTTTGGCCTGTTCAACTTACATTTATCAAACAGTAATAAAAGCCCCTCTTCTTTTGTATGAAAATTTACTAGACTTGTAAAGATTTAGTTGAACTCAAAAAAAAAACCTTAATGAAAACTAGGTCTCTACATTTGTTATTTTTTCAACTACCGTTATTTGTAACTGAGAAGCTGTAAATAGTTCTATGTCCATCAACTCACACTGATTCTTATTCGAGTGGAGGGTAAGTATGTGGTCAGTGAGACTTCCAAAAGCATTTTGTGAATGTATGTGTGTGTTAATTCATTCAGCCCCTGCACTGTGCTGGGGACAAGGATATAGCCCCCACGTTAGGCTACAGTGTAGCAAAGTCTAGATGCAGGGAAGGGTTATGGGAGGTGAGATTTACGCAGTTGGGGAGGCTTTAGGGAGGAGGTGGCCCTAAGGGGTAATAGATGCTTATCTGTCAGAGGCAGAGGAAGAGTATTCCAGGTGGATGGAGTAGTCTGAGCAAAGAGTGCATGGGATATTTTGCGAATGGTGAGCTTTTGTGATCCTGGTGGAAATTAGGAAAAAAAAAAATCTCTTGGGGCGCGCCTGGGTGGCTCAGTCTGTTGAGCCTCCGACTTGGGCTCAGGTCACGATCTCCCGGTTGGTTCATGAGTTTGAGCCCCACATCCGGCTCTCTGCTGTCAGCGTGGAGCCCGCTTTGGATCCTCTGTCTCCCTGTGTCTCTGCCCCTCCCCTACTCGCTCTCTCTCAAAAATAAATACACATTAAAAAAAAATCTCTGATTACTCTCATGCGCCTTTTACGTCGTTTTCCGATGGAGAGTTAGTGGCAGGCAGGATCAGTGTGTGTTCCAGAGTAAATGTGTTATTCAGTCAGTCGCCATGTCGGTCACCCGAGCATATCACACCTGACTAGAGAGAGACGCAGAGCAATTCCCAACCTAATTCTCAGACCCTTGTCGCTCAGGGACTGTTAACTGTTAACATCTAATGAGCATTTACTGAATGTGTGTGTGGCTCCACACATTTTACTTGTAGTGGTTCACATAACCCTCCCAACCCCAGTCATAGATTTATTTTCACCATTTTGGAGTCTAGGACGTTGGGACCTAGAGGAGTCGAGGTGGCCAAGGTCACACTGCAGGTAAGTGGCAGGACCATGATCTGAACCCTGCACAAGCCATTCCCTCTTTCTGAAGTGCTCATGACCTCACTCTTCTGGAGGAGGCTCTTTCTCACATTCTGGACCTCAGCTTCAGTATCTCTTGTTGGAGAGACCCCCCCCCGCCCCCGCACAGCTGGTCCAAAGCAGGTCCCCTTGACATTCTGCATCTCAGCCCCTTGTTTATTCTCTTTATAGCACTTATTATGAATTGAATATCTTCCCACTTGCTTTGTGTGTGTCTGTCTTTGTTTTTCCTGCTAGAATCTAAATTCCATGAAGGCAGGGACTGTATCTGTCTTGTTCACCATGCTATTCCCAGTGCCTCGCACAGGGTCCAGCGTATTGTAGCTGTTCGATAAATGTTGATGAAAAAGTTGATACTGATTTCACATCTCACTAGTCCCCCATCATTCTATTATACACAAGTAAGTGGAGATATCCCATTTAAGCACAGTTCTGTGTTATTGACTGAGGCTGGTACTCAGCAGCGAGGTCATTTTTCTACATATCCCTAGACATTTTACACCAACGGTAACAAGTTCCTGGGACAAGGCATATAAGCCTTACGAGGCAAAAGGTAAATGCAGTCCGTGTGCTCAGAAAGCCAACTTGAATTGGCACGCACCAAAATGCACCAGCGTGTTGTTGGAAAAACATTTATTGCAATTCAGTGTCAAAAAAATCTTTACAAAAATATGCCACCGTCTGGTACAAACAACTATAAAAAAATCAATTCATCATGCAAGAAAAGTGTGCAAATAATTTATACAGGAGGGCTTAGCTCACACAATATTAAATAAACATTTTTTGTATGTAATTAGTCTAACCTCATACTTTTAGTTACAACGTTCAACCCCTTATAGCATTTTTTTATTGAAAGGAGTAAAGCTTCTCGACTTAGGACGTGGACTTGAATATACACCCCCTTTAGCCAGGGTTATTGGCACTTGGTAGAATAAAGATAGTGCCAAGAGTTCGCAAGCATAGACTAGTAGTTGGAGCCTTCTGTTTAACAGACTTGTACATCGTTAATTAAACAAACATTGCTATACTCAAAGACAGAAAAAGTCATGTTCAGACTCCAGAAGTAGTGTTGTAGCAGATGGAGTTTTAAGAAGTTCAGAGATTTGGAGCAGCTATCCATTTTTGGACAAATGGAGCAGGACCTGAGTTTTGAGAGATTTCTCAGGAGGCTTTGTTTGCTGAGTTCAGAGACACTTTGAAAAATGTCCAGCAGACAAAGTCAGAAGTATCTGTGGTCCCTCGCTCTTTGCTGCCTCTTGGAATAGTCCCTCTTTGCTTAGCGAAGATGAGGTTTAGCAGAGAGCGGGAGGGTCTGCACTGGGACAGAAGCTCACTGGATCTCATGCCAGGTGCCGGAAGATGGGGAGATGAGGGTATGGATTAAATGTACCTCTTAGTCTAAGAGAGGAAATATCTGCTTGGTTCCCAAGCTTGGTTTCAGAACCTCAGTTTCTAGAAAGCAAGCTGGCCGCTCAGCCGTTTTCTGTCTTAAGGGCCACTTTTGGAATTAAAATGCAAGTACCCAGGGAAAAGTAAATTTGTCAAAACATGCTGCTTACTTTATGGCGAGCAGGTTGTACTCACTAGAATGCTGTCCTCACAGTAGAGTCAGAGGTTTGTAAAAATGTTAAGTGGCTCCAGGGAGAAATGTGAATTTCTCCATAGAGAACCAGGGGCTTAAAATATTTGGAGAAGATAATGGCCACATGTCTAACACCGGACTCTCATGCTTGCCTTCCACGGCGAAGGTGTTGAGAAGATTCAGGTCAGGTAGCACATGTCTCCAGACATAGCAAAAGATGCTGGGTAGGGGGCACAAAGTCAAGAGCTCAGAAAGTCCCAGGTTTATACTCGGGTCTACCACTGAGTACCACGTGGGCTCAGACTTGTCCCCTGAATATTGTGGACCCACTACCTCATGCTGAAAGGCAGAAGGAATGCCAGACTCTACCATCTTTCACTTCCCTTCTAGCATTAAAGTCTGGGATAGGAGTTTCCTTCCTTTGGAAAATCACAGAGGGTTTACTCTTCTTAAAAATAAAAAAACAAAAAAATAAAATTAAAAAAAAGAGAAGAAAACCTCTAGAGAAAACGTGGAGTTTAAAGGAGTTACGATCTTGTTTACTGAAGACATCAAGAGCCCAAGATACATCAAAGAGCCACGGCTTTGCGTTTGTCTAGAGGTTCAGGGTGTTTCTGAGGTCTGTTTAAACACTAATAGGATTTTAGGCCAGCATCCAGTCAGAAGGATGGTTCGCAGACTCAGATAGTTGGAAACAGATAAAAACAAAAAACAAAAACAAAAAAAACCCAGATGTCCACATAGAATATGTTTGATATAGTTTAGTTAAAAAAAATTCACACATAAAATTACAGTTTAAAAAAATTCACACAAAATAGAGTGCATAGCAAAACATTATTGCCCTATAGCCTGGCAGAAAAATATAAACTCAGGTGCATATTTTATGATAAACATTGTATTGAGTGCTACAAATGATACATTGTTGAACATGTCTTGAAATGATTGACCTTGTGAATCACTCCACTTGCTTAGACAAATGATACTCTAAGCCCCCTCCCTTCTCCCACATAGAAAACAACAGAAAAACAGAGCCTCTGTTAATTGTAGGCTCCTTATGAGCAAAGTTTTTGAATCCACGGAGAGTCATGGTGGTAACACAGTACACAACTTGTTACCAAGTCATGTCCCCAAGGAAGGCCCACTGTTGCTGAGTGTTCTGCAATGTCAACCCAGCGCATCTCAAGTATCTCCTCCCAGCCACTTCAATATAAAATTGATCATTACTGAACAAATGTCATCTCATACCCGATGCCCTGGGGATGTTTTTCACTTTGTATTTTATGCCACTTACCCTCCCACGCCACTGATCTGTCTCCTCAGAGTAATAGCATTAATAATGCAACCTGGCTTAAGATGTCATTGGACCTTCTTCCGGATCTTGCTATGAAGTGAGCACTCACATATTCTTTCCCCAAACGTTGTGCCTTACTCTTAAGAGACTCTAGGCTCACTGCTCATACACCTTTATGTTGGACCAGCTCATCATACAGAACATCCCTGTGGACTTCCTCACACTGCCCTGGACACACTCCTTCTTTCTCTGGAAGTCCGCATTACTTCATAGTCGACATCAATTTCAAATTCTACATCACAGGATTGGGGTCGGGGGTAGTAGGTAGGTACAGCAAAGAGAGGAGAGCTTTCTATTTCTTCCAGCAATTTCCATCGTCCTGTCCCTCTGGCTTTTAGACCAGTAGTTTGGAAGACAGGGATTCTTTGTGTGTTTTGTTTTGTTTTGTTTTGAGGTTAGGTTGTCCCGAGAGGGTTTGCCAATAGAAATTCTATAGATGATTGGTACCCAGGGAACAAGTATTTTCTTTTTCACTCACTCTACTTACATGGGAGGCTCTGACCATGCTTAACAGCTGCCATGTGGTGCCAACACAGATGCCCTGCACCTACTATGTTCTTCTCCAATGCCTTCATACAAACCACAGCATCAAAGATAGGCCATTTCTATTCCTTCCCCCGTCCCTCTCCACCTGCCATTTCCTTTCTTATTCTCCTCTCCCAATGAAAGAGAACCAAGAGCGTTGGTTTCTTCTCTTTTCTTCCTTAAAATTTTTCCTTGACTCTGCTTCACACCACCTCCAAAAATGCCAACAGAGATGGGGAGAGCCCAGAGGCACCATCAAGGTAAACATCTCAGAAAACCATAACCCCACCGCTGGGTAGTAGGAGTCATCCTGCACAGATGTGCCTTGCTGCCTGGCATATGATGTGCAATCGTGGGCATTGCACAAAGTCCAGATGAGACTGGTTTGGCAGTTTTGTGCTGACGGTCGAAAGCAGGCAACAGTTCCGGGACTGTAAACCTGAGGGTACCCAGGAGTTTCCACCTCCCCGATCAGCACGAAGGGGCAGAGGTCATGAGTTGATGGGCAGATGTGGAAGGCCATGGATGCCTAAACCTAAAAATGTCAGAGCTAAAGGTTCCAGCATCTAGAGACAATTAACCCAGCTCTGCCCCACATCTTTAAGGAAGCCGAGACATTTGGGGGCACGTCTCTGAATTATAGAAGTGCCAGCTTTTTATTCCCCACTTAGGCCCTGCATCCTCAATGTGACTCTGACTCAGGGGGGAAGGGGAAGCAAAAATCCCATCAGGTCATACAGGGGTTCCTAAAGCTCAACCTTACCCAACAAAATCTTATTCTTTAATATTTGTCACAGTGGGGAGAATTTAAATTCAATTTAATTTTTTCTTCTGTCAGGGGTGATGAGGAAAAGAAATGTGGAGACACCCTGGGGTGTAGACACAGGCATTGCAAAGTGAGGGGACTAATGGTTGACTTCTCTTTGGGATGCTGAGTCGTGGACTGCGCACTGACGGATGGGCATGAAGGGACTTCGCATCACTGGCCGGTCCCTTGCCTCGTTTCTGTACGTGCTTAACCATCTCTCCCCTCATCTGGTCACCCCAAGGTTCAACCCCTAAGGATACCCTGTTCTTCAATGTGAACGTGAGCAAGTTTCCTATCTCTGCTTCACCTATGTGCCAAGGCCATGCAGAGTGGCAACTTTATTTGCGTGAGAGAAAAAAAAAAAAAAAGCATGAAGCAGATACAACTGCCAAGATATGTACATTGTTGTAGAAAAGCAAAGTTCTATAAAAAGTAAAAAAAAACACCAAACATCCCCTACCCCCATCCCAGGAATATTTGACAATGAACTCATTAAGTCCTGAGATTCCCTTTCCTCTACACAGCTACCTGCTGATAATTTGCCTCGCAAGATCCCCAGGGGTATGTAGCAAGTGTAGGATGAACTCACAGTACTTCTGTTCCCTGTGATTGGAACTCCAGGCTTTCTCTTGTCATCCTTGCAAGAAGTGCTAGCTTAGGTTGACTGAATTTTGATGTTGGGCAAAAAGAAAACAAAGCCCCTCAACTCATCCCCTGTCATGAGGAACAGCAGCTGGAAACACGTTTAACTGATATGTAAAACCTGTTTTACAAGCTTTTATCGGCACTCTGGCTCCGACCAGTCCACAGATATGCTTATCCGTGAAGATATTCCAGGAAGCCCAGACAAACCAAGAAGTTAAACAGGAATAGAAAGTCTTCACAGCTATTGGGTGACTGATTCTATCTTTTCTGCGGCAGGACTTCCTCTGGGACTGTTTTTAATTGGCCTTATGTTGCCCTGAATGAGCTACAGCACGAAAGGGAAAGAGGCATACGCGCTGTGGGGCCGTTCTAGAAAAGAGGCAACTCTGAAGAGGTGCTTATTCGCCTAAAAGGGAAGTCTCAAGCATGATGAGGATTGCCTCCAGTATCCCTTTCCTATTTAAACCACTTTCGGGTGATGAAAAACCAAGAAAAACAGACACTGCCTACTGGACAATGCGCTTTGTCAGAGAGGGCATTGCATACTTTCCGAGGTAGACTATTGTGTGATATATTTGCAAGATAAGGCCTTGTGCCCACACGGGTTAAGATGGGTGGTGCTTCCTTTGCCTTTTTAAAACAAACCCCCCAAAATCGAAACCAAAGCGCGGGGACTTCTCATATATAATGAAGTTTTCTTCTTCTCTTCCTTTCTTTAAGCAAATTTTCACATTGTAAACAGAGAGTGTTCTATCTTGTATTCGAGTTCTGCCCTTTTCTTCCACATCCCTAGGGAACTACAAAGGCGTTTCAGTGAACATCAAGGAAATTCCATTTTCACCGATGAAACTGAATTCCTGCCCTTATAGTCTTGCCGGCAAATAGTTAGGGAAAAAATTTATTTACAGTATTTCTGATTTTCCATACCAATTCTAATGAGAAGTCCATAGTCTTAAATTCCCAGCCAGCAACTGCATCTCTCCCCTTCCAACATCCTCTCAGTGACTTATCTCAGAAGTTTTGAGCCAGCATTTCAAATGTACACTATTTACAAATGAAGTGTCCAAACTCTGTATTCCCAAGAATCCAATCAGCCGGGGAACCCGTCTGAAGTGTCGTCATGTGCTGGGATTCAGAACTTGAACAAGTTGATAAAGTCCTGGGGTGAAAGGGAAACGGAGCAGCTCTCTGGGTTATTGGCTGTGCACGGGTGGTCAGTGCCCTGGAAAGGAACATCATGGGTAGGTTTAGGTTCTCAGAAGCATCCTGCTGGCTTGTTAGCACCGTGAGTCATTTCCCAACCTCAAAGCAACATTCCTCTGTCAAGAATGCCGTGAGTTATGCAAAACTAGAGAGCTGTGTGTGTGTGTATGCCTATGCCCAAAGAGATGGGAGAATTTGCAGGTGGGTGGGATGCATAAAAAATATATATATACACATAAAATATACATACATAAATATAAAAAAATATATATGTAAGGGGGTGGAGGAAATGAATGTCTTTGAAAGTTTTTTTCCCCCAGGCACTGACTCAGTTTCCCTACACCTTCAGCTGGGGGCTGCAGAGGGGAAGAGCAGGAAAGGAGTAGGAAAGGCTTTGGCAATGCTGCTGGCTCCCAGGGGCTGGGCTGGGGGTCTGTGGCAGCCACTGGAGACACATACCTTCCAGGAGAGAATGTGACAGTGTCTGCAAAGCTGAAGGGTGTCTCCATACTGCTCTTTCCGTGGGTAACATCGCACAAGTTTAAAATACATCTTCTTCCAATCCAGCTGTCCTTTGTCTGACAAAATTAATCGCTTGCGGATCTAAATTGCAAACAAATACAGATAGTTGCAGAAGAGTTCATCAAGAACATGGCTTGTGGTTTTCTGGTTCTGAAAAGTTCTGTTCCCACCCTCCTTCCCCCTTTTTCATCTGTGTCCTGCAATTTCCAGGGAAAAAAATAGCCAAGATATAAAGAGGGACCTTCTGAGCTCTACCCAGTTAAACGGTAGCTTTTACCAGTCTTTAAAAGAAACAGGTGGATGGTGACATCTTACTAGTGACCTCTACTAAATTATATTTGGATGGTCCTTTAAAGTTTAGGTAATCTCCATAAACACCTTCAATCTTTTCTTAGCCGTAGACTTGAGTGATTATTTCCCGGGAGATGCGGTGACTCCTTGGCATAGTGCCTCTAATCTAGATCTAAATATTAGTGGCTTCATGAACAGAACTTGTTGAACTCACACGTCTATATAAAGAAGTTGGGGAAAAAAAATCTGAGGCAGCACGAGGAGGGGAAACAGGACTCCTCGGGTGTCAGAAGGCCCCACTTCAAATTCAGATTCAAGGCCAGTTTCTTCACCTTGAGAGCCACTCCCCTAGTTTGGACAGTCACTTAGCCACCTGTGGTCTGAGCCCCCTCATCTGTTTAAAGTGAGTCTAATGATACCTACTCCACCCTGGGTCATTAGACTAAAATGAAATAATATCTGTAAAAGTACATCAGCTGTAAAATATCATGAAAATAAGTGACTTTTGTAAGTTACTTTGTTATAGAAAAGGAGGATTGATGCCACTTTAGGAACTTTTAAAAAATGTTTCTTTTTGAGAGAGAGAGAGAGACAGAGAGAGAGAGAATGAATGCAGGGGAGGGGCACAGAGAGAGGGAGAGAGAGAATCCTAAGCAATACAGAGCCTGAAGCCGGGCTCTATCCCACGAACTGTGACATCAGGACATGAGCCCAAATCAAGAGTCAGATGCTTAACTGACTGAGCCACCCAGGCGCCCCCTTTATGAACTTTTTAAAGCAAATTGCAAAGTGTGCATATAGGTTAAAAATGTAAGTTGGTGGGGGAGCCTGAGTGGCTCAGTTGGTTCAGCATCCGTCTTTGGTTCAGGTCATGATCTCACGGTTCGTGGGTTCGAGCCCTGCACTGGGCTCTGTGCTGACAGCTCAGAGCCTAGAGCCTGCTTCAGATTCTGTGTCTCTCTCTCACTCTGCCCCTCCTCTGCTCGCATGTTGTCTCCGTCTCAAAAATAAACATTAAAAAAAAAAATGTAAGTTTTTTTTTTTTTTTCTCATCAAAATCACCTTAAGGGAAACCCTCACGTACATTATTTAGAAACTCCCTGTACTGTTGCTTTCCAGTCGGCCAGGAAGCCCTGGAGGGTGGGCACCCATGCCTAAAGTGCGAGAAGAATGCCAAGGACATCTGAGGGTGGGGGACAGAGAAGGGAGAGAAGGAAGGACTGCCCGCTGGGCCCCCTGACCTGCCGCTCAGAGAAGTGGTATTGGCAGAGCTTTTTCCACAGCAGACGGTCCTCACTGAGCACGTGCAGGTCAGGAGCCACCTGGCCCAGGCTGACCAGGTCCCGCCCGTCACTCAGCCTGTGCATGATGTTCAGTTGTAAGCATAAAGGCAGGTCGGTGAAGGTGAGGCCCTTGAAGGCAGGCTGTGGGGAGAAGGATGATGTTAAGTTGTGGGTTGCAGGGCGGAAGGGCAGCGGATCACCAGGTGACACCCTCCAGGGATGCAGCTGTCCCCTCGTCCTCTACCCTCAAGTTGGTTTTTTGATCAGAGATTAGAAGCAGCAATTCTCCCCGCTTTAAATGCAGAAATGCCCTAAATGCAGGACCCGTGGCCGAGACCCACAGGAACAGCCCTGAACAGCTCGAGCTGGATGGTGCCAGAGGGATTTTCCTGAGATTGACAAAGCTTTATACTTTTAACGATCCTCTGAACGGCACAGCACATGTTCGATTCCGGTGCTCCACTCAATTCACTCCGCGACGAGATTCGCTACCTTCTTAAAGGGCGGGGTGCCTGGGACAGGGCGCCACCCGCCCCTGCCGCCTCAGTTGGCTCTGTCACTGCCCCTCCTGACAACCCATCTCTAAGCGGGCTTTCTCATCTGTGCCCAAACATGCTGCCCGTGGGCCCTGCTCTCCCCAGGCCTCTCTGCCCATCCCAATTACTTTCCCTCAGATCCAGCGTCTACTTGTTTCCTCCGAAAGGCCTTTTCTGCGTTTGTGACTACCCCAGCCCTCTTTCACTGCATCTTCCTGGAACTCCCGTGGTCTCTCTCGGGTACTTTTGGAACCAGCGCCTTTTTGTTATGTGAGGCATTTTCCCAAAGAAAGCTTAATGGAACGTTCCTGCTGAAGGTAAGCTCCACGGGGGCCGGACTTTTTGTCTTTTGTCATTGCTGTCTCCTTTGTGCCTAGCATAGAGTGGCACCCAATAAGTACCTGGGGGATGAACAAAATCTTAATAATTAAGGAGGTAAAAAAAAAACAGCAACAAAAAGACCCTGTGCCTGGGTGTATGTGCACATGCATGTGCGCTTTGGGACTAACTTGTCCAGAACCTTCTGACCTAAGTGACACCATCCATTCCATCCATTAGAGCATCTCTCTTCAAACCTAGGGCTCCATGGGACATTTAAAAAACTCTTTGTGGATAATAATACACAGGCGATTAATCAGAAACCTCTACTACAAGCCTGAACTTTAATTTTGTATTTACTGTTTAATTTTACATTTATTGTTTAAATTTTGATGGGCTTATGTTATCCCATCTACACTTTGAACCTTGAAGGGGGGGGGGCGGGGTCTAATTTCATATCCCTTGCAGACTAGCCCAGCACAAACCACCTCTTTTGAGGGCCTGCTGTGGCCTGGTACTGGAGTCGGAATGGGTTCCTTAGGCTGGCAAGATACTCAGAAACATAAGCAAATAATTATAGAGCAGTATGTTAAGTGCTGACCAGGAAGTAAGCACAGAGTGCTCTGGGAACAGTCTGTACGGAGGAGGTCCTCAGTAGTATTTGCTGATATGCCTTTAACAGCATCTGGATGCTGCCATTTGGATATAGAGTCAGCACAAATCATCCAAAATTGTGGTTCTTTGTCCTTCTCACGCTAGACCTGGGTGTGCTCTTGATTTTGGACTATGGACATTTTTAGCTCAGTGCTCTGTCACATCTGGTGGGGGGGGGGGGCGTTCAAGGGAAAAAAATAGAGGATGAAGAAGCCCTTCCTTAGCTCAGGGAAAACTATCTTGTCAAAGGGTACTGAGTCCCCTCCTCAAATTTTTAGGGAACTACTCTGTTCGAGGGACATCAAAGCCCCCCCGCCGCCCAGGATTCCAGGGGGTATGCAGTCGTATTGACTCCCACCTGTGTCCCTTGCCAAGCAGGAGAGGTGTGTAGAGGGAAGGTGGGAAGTGGCAGGGGGCCTTGGGAAGTTGGACTGTGGAGAAGAATGGCAGGTGACATGGGAGATACACCGAATGGACAAGCAGATCTGGATCCCAGGTGTCCTTGGGAACTCTGGGTCTCAGTTTCCCCATGTCCAAAATGAATGAGCTTAGAAGACTCTGAAGATCCCTTCTAGCTCCGACAATCTCCGATATGGATCGGCTTCAGCCTCTTAACTCATCAGAAATGTCTATGACTTGACAATTCAAATTGTTCAGGCTGCTGGGCTGAACTTTCAATTGTTTGCAAAATTCAGGACTTTGCCGGGCTGCTGAAGGCTCTAGACCTATTTGTCGTTTATCATCTGCTGGTGATCATGTGAGCTAATGAAACTGCCATGAAATGTTCTTTTTGTTTCCAGCACTTCAAAGCATCTACTTTTTTGGTTAAAACTCCCAGGCCAATTATTACATGAACTCCTATTAAAGTCCACTTGGCAGAGTTCACTCTCAAATTTTCAAACCTGAACTTTTCCAAAATATTTGCCCAGACCCCATGCTGAGCCCTTACTCCTGATAAATGGTTAACTGCTTATATGCCTTCTTCTTTTTGAATGTAAATATATAAGAAAAATAAGTCACTCTTGCTCTTCCAGTCAAGCGTTTGGCTAAAATCCTTTTAGGGGTGCCTGGGTGGTTCAGTCGGTTAAGCATTTGACTTCGGCTCAGGTCATGATCTCGCGGTTGGTGGGTTTGAGCCCCGCATAGGGTTCTGTGCTGACAGCTCAGATCCTGGAGCCTGCTTCAGATTCTGTCTCCCTCTCTCTCTGCCCCTCCCCCACCCATGCTTGCTCATGCACACTCTCTCTCTCTCTCTCTCTCTCTGAAAAATAAACAAACATTGGGAGAAAAAAAATCCTTTTATGGATTCTCTATATCCTCTACATGCTCCCAAACCCTGCCTTGCCCACAGCACTCTGTGGTTCTATTTGATTTTTCTCCCCTCCAAACCAGTTCTCTTTTTTTTTCCCCCTTCATCCTTTATCCTATTAATTATTTTTTGCCAAACAACATTGGCTCCATGTAATTAGAGATGAAATTTTGAAGGGAAACGAGATTATATGCCGGGAAGATAGTGCTAGGACTTTGGCAAATAGAAAGCAATTAGTGTGAATGTCACCTTAACATTTTTGTGTGATAGCATACTTCTCTTTGGTCCAAACTGTTAAAAAGTTGGCTTTAAAATACAGTCCACACTGAAGTAACGAAGTCCCTTCTCTCTTTCTTCCCTCCAGAGAGTTGGGCATTTGTGTGACAAGCTCTTTAGGGCTCCATGGGTTCCCATCACTGCTCTCAAAATCACTGGCTCAGAGCAAGGAGGGCTGGGAAGGAGGGCAGAGGGGAGCAGAGAGTATGGGTAGAGGCGCGGTCTCTGTAGCCAGGCCTGAGGTTCAGTCCCCATACTGCTACATCTGATCTGTATCAAGGCACCAGCCAGCTCTTCTTACCTACGCAGTCTAATTTTTCTCATTTATAAAATGAGGAAAAGCATATCTTATAGTGTTGCCAGGCAGGGTGGAAGAGATAATGCACAGAAGTACTTAGCCCAGTGCCCAGTGAAAATGAGCTATCGTAAAGACCCCTACTTACAATTATTAATTAATACAATATGAAAGACTTGGAAGAAAGCCGGCCGCAGAGTGAGCCGTTAGTAATAATAAGAGCTGACACATTTAAAGACTTACTACATGTCAGGCACTGTTCCAAGTACTTTCTATAGGTTATTAAATCCTACACTAGTGCTAGGAGATCAGTATTACTGCCTTTATTTTCCAAATGGGGCCCGGAGATGCTGACTAACTCACCCCAAATTCTGCAATTGGTAAATGTTTATCATCATCCCTAACCCAGGGCAGTATTTTCCATCTATATGCCCCCAAACACTGCACGAGTTATTTCAGGCAGGTGGTGGGGGACTTCCCTTCAATCGTTCATCCATTCGTCTCAGATTTACTGACTGCCTTCTGCTCTGAGCAAGAAAGAGGGAACAGAGAGGGAGCAAGATGGTGGGGTCTTTCCCTGCGGTGCTCAGAAGCCAGTGGATGGAGGCAGGGAAGTGGAACCAGGCAGGAGATAATTTCACATAGCAATAACCCCTCTGAAGAAGGTGAGGGGAGAGTGGTTTCCGTGGATCGGATGGTCTGGGGAGGTGGGACCAAGCTTGGAAGGGGCAGGGAATAGCTTGGCCTGGCTGTAGTGCCAGGAGCAGAGGGGCGAGTGAGATGAACTTCCGTGTCTGATCTGTTCTGCACAGGATTGCGCTGGATTTAAAAGGTTGCGAAAAGCTGGATCATGGAATAAATAGTTGGAAGAAAGCTGGATTGAAAAGAAGTTTGGAAATCTCTGACGTTAAGAAAGCTTTGCCATGTGAGGAATAGAGAGTCCCGGTTTTGGCCTAAGTCATTGGGCTTCTCTGGTCCCCACTCCCCTCTCACTCCATGAAGGGTTAGAGTAACTACAGTGGCTATCTTCCGGTGTCCATGGGTCAATTAAGGGGGTGGTTCTAGGTAAGTAAGCCCATGGGGCTCCTGTGGTGTGGACAGAGGGAACAGAGGCAAGCTCTAGGCAAGTGTGATCATCTAAACAGTGTCCCAAATTCCCCTGGGAGAAGATGCCCTTGAGACAAATGGGACTTGCTCATTTAGATCACTGGCTGGGTAATTCTCTCCTGGGCTTAGACCAAAAAAAAAAAACAAAAAAAACAAAAAAACAAACGTATTAAGTCCAGGCTACACAGAATACCAGAAATCAGGTAGAAGGTGTGAGTGAATTTTCTGGGAGAGATAAGCTGGGAATCTGGGTCACAAGTTCACGTTGTCAAACTATGCCCATACCTGAGAGAAGGGATTGGGGTAAATTATTAGAATAAACTAGGTAAAGGTTCAGAATGTACTCTCTTAAAATAGTCAAATAATTGAGATAGCTTTTGAAAGATTATCTGGGCTTGAGCTCTGCTGTGTGTGTGTGTGTGTGTGTGTGTGTGTGGTTATGTGTGTGTAAGTGTGGGAGTTGTAGCCTACGTGACTAAGGAAGTCACATAATTCTGAGGCTTCTAATTATTCCCCTTGTTTCAGGGTTTGAGAAACTAAGTCTTAGAGAGGGTGTTAACAGCAAAGTCAAGGATGCTAGATTTTGAAAACTATGTTAGTAAAATAATTATTTAAAAGAGGTCAAACAGGTTTTTTTCAGGCTACTGTCTCGAGAGATGGGGCGGACCCAAACTTTATCAGCTTGGGTCCCGGAACCACTTAGAACAGTGCGGTGGGTGATTAGATACGGGAGTCGAGCGCTATGTGAGCGGTCTAAGTATGCCTGTCCATTAGCAAGCCTTAGAGATTACAGCAGTGTCTTTCTCACATTTTTGTGTGCCTTAGTCCTGCTGCTCACTATTAAGAAGACAAGAGCTGGGGGCCAAATTATGTTGTAAAAGTCAAAAGACACTACTTATAGTAGTTTTGTTGTAATATAGGGCTTTTTTTTTTTTTTTTTTTTTTTTGCTTTGAGTTAGAATTACTCTTCTCTTTCCTACATGTATGTTCACAGTCTTTAACCAAAGGCTTCCTTGTCATAATTATTCATTGGAACTAGAATTTTCAAAGGTTGGCACCAGTTTTCCAAGCCACTGCCATTGTAGCTCTATCCTATCCAAGGCAGCATTCCTAGAGCTATAAGGGACAGGTTCTTTAGGAGGAAATGGACAAAGAGGAGAGATTCCCCCCGCCCCCCACCCCAGATGGAAGTCTCCAGTTCTCCTACCATGTTTCAGTTCCCACACTTTGATCCTGTTTTGCCAAGTTCTGCTTCCCTCTCCTGGGAAGTTCTAGCCCACTCCCAGCACCCAAGTAGAAAGCATCAGATCAGAATAGCTGAGACTCTTCCACCACCACGGTGGATTTAAAGTCCTGCCTCGCCGTGGAGGACCTGACTAACGTCTTTACTGCCAGAAGGAAGCCGGGGCGCTGCTGCTTACCCTGGTGATTTGGATATTGTTCAGCTGCTGCTGCCAGTGGAGAATGGTCTCCATCCGGTACACCCACATGTTGATGTTCCCGACCAGCACAGACTTGCCGACTCTCTGGACCAGCGTACATAAGGACGTGTAGAGGGTCTGGAGTAGTTCCCTTATTAGCCTGATGTTTTGCTGGTCTTCGAGGACTGGAGTGGGGGCAGTGGGGGTGGGGGGGGGAGAAAAAAGTATTAACAGTCGTGATACTGGAAACACTGTATATTTTATAAGTGGGCCTTTCTTCTCGATTCTGCTCATGTTACGTGGGTACTGCCTCCGGGGATGTGGTTTTCTTTCTCACTGTTATTTATTCTACACTTGGCCAAGCTTCTACACTTGAGGTTACTGGGTAGAGTTTCCATTATCTAGGTCCCTCTTTGTTCTCTTCTCCCTAGTTTTCGACAAAGACTCTTTCTCCCTTCACAGTTTTGCCAGCACCAATGGCTCACCTGATTTGAAGGCAGTTTCTTTTGCCCAGCAGTGACATCCTGCCCAGCAAGTGGTCACTCGTCAGGAATGTGAGTTCCGATCCTGTCTGGCTGAGTCTTTGTGTGATTATGGATAAATTACTCTTTCTTACGGGCCTCAGTTTCCCTCTGTGTACAACGACTCAGATGAGCCAAAGATCTAAAGTTTCTTTTAGATCAAATAGTCTATGAGTCTATTCTGCTTCGTATATAGCTCAATTTTCTAGGAATTTAGAATCCAGAGGGCTTGGTTAGCCAAGGTTGGGATGTGTGCCCACATTGAGAAGTCTGAGAGGCTTATAGCAGGGCAAATGGATACTCCTAATAAAAGGATGGGAGGGTGATGGTGTCTCCCCTTTTCACAAGTGACCCTCCTTTCTGAACTGGAATTTGGCAGAAGTGCATCTGGAGTCATTCACTTCCATCCATTCACTCTTCCTTAAATCTAATGACAGGTCCACTCTATCAGAAAACCCATCTGCCCATCCCCATCTCTATAAAAAGGGGTGAGGGTGAGAGAGAGAGAGAGAGAGAGAGAGAGAGATAGATAGAGAGAGAGAGAGAGAGAGAGAGACAGAGCGTGCTCACCTTTCAGTACCACTTTTTCCAAAATGTTCATGAAGTTCTTTTGGGCGATGCCACTCAAGGATGTGAGCTGTGACTTTGCTATCAGTTCCAACAGCTGTGGATAAAAATAGAAGTTGCCAGGCTTAGAACACAGAGACATTTTTCTCCTCTAATCTTTGCTTTCGGGTCACATGACACGTAGAGACAGATCGACAGGGAGAGATAGATGGCAGGCGGGCCCACAGTGCAATAAAAAGCAGATGCTCAAAGTGAAAGACAAATGGGGGGTAATTCAAAACCCAGGAATCAGGCTGAATATTTAATTGCTTTTGTTTTCTTTTCAATATAAAGAGTCTTGCTTCAGCCAGGGTGAATTCATTCTGCCTGTCCTACTTCAGCAAGTGAAGCTGAGGAACTCTAAAGGGAACAAAACTTCCAATGACCTGCAAATGTTGGAGTCATACACAATCACTCCCAGCAAGAATTTTTCTACCTCTACTTGAACTTCTTCCCCACCAGCACCAATTACTCTCAAGGCACATTAAACCTCATGGTCAGTAAGATGCACACTTTCCAAGGAAGGGGAAATTCTTATCCAGAAGTCTCCTGCTCCTGCAGCATTCAGTAAAAATGTCTGTTAATTAGAATCTTCCATTGCACTTAAATTCCTGTGGAAAGAGGCCAATCACAGGAAAAGAGAGGAATTCAGGGTTGTATCGTATATCTACATATTTCTGCTTAGAGGCTAGGATCCTTATAGCTCCTAACCTTGGGTTCAATTTTTGATTTGACCACCTATTAGCCCTGTGGCTATGGGCAAGTTACTAAATTTCTTGGTGCCCTGGTTTCATCATCTGTACTAATAATACTCAGAGTCGTCAAGATTGTTGAGAGCTTTGAATGAGGGAATGCCCATAAAGCACAGTGCCTGGCACAAATTAGGTGGAAAATAGAGGTTGGTGTTTATTGAAAGACTGTGTCCCAATCCCACGACCCCCATTATTGCCAAACACAAAGAAATGAAGGTAATAATTTAAGTTGGTGCATCCCTAGTCTGGTCTTTCTTTGGTAGCAAAATTCTTTACAGATGTGGCAATATTTTTAAAAAATCTATTAAAAATTCTATTGTTAAAAAACGAAACTTAAGACTGGAAGGGCATCTTAGAGGTCATGTAGTTCAACCAACTTAACAGATGAACAAAATGAGGCTCAAGAGACTATCAATTTACTGAGAGCAAGGAGAGGACTCAGCAGAGACCTCAACACACTTGATGCTTTCACGGAGTTGTTGAACAAAAGAAGTTGATGTAAAATGAAAATAATCTCCCCAGAGCCCAGCAGGCCCCCAACGCACTCACCTTAGACTTAGAACCAAGACCCCTCTTTGACATTAAAGCTTGAATTTCTGCTCCTAGGAAACTTTTCAAGAGCGTTTCATCTCCTGGCTAGGCCCCAGCCCAACTTCACTTTGGGTCAATAAACATCGAGTGTGACACTGTTGGAAGCGTTGGAATCAAGGCTGAGGGAACTAGCAAAGTGACATTCTAAGAAGTAGGCTGCAGAGGAGAACCGAAACTTCTGGATCAAAGCCCTAGGCAATTGAAAGAACCTCTGCTTCCAAGACATTTGTTTAAAACTTCTGTCCTCCCGGAGCCCTTTTGGAGCCTGTCAAACCACATACAGACTTTTAATTTCCTGAACATAATTTTACTTTTAAGTAAAACAAAGCAAAACAAAAAAACCACCCCAAAACCTTTTCCTGCCCGGCTTCTGTATCTCTCACACATGCAGGGAGAAGGAGGTGAGGCAAGGCGGAGGCTGGTTTGTTAAGATTAGTGCTGCTGATCCAAAGATGGAAGTAGGAGCTGATCCAGTGCCCACTGAGAGAGGCGAGAAGTCAGTACATCCGTAGAGGCCACATCCATGGGTGGTGACCACACCCGATGACCTCTGCTTGTCTGGTTCAGCTCTGTCACCAACCAGCACGTGACAGTCAAGAGAGGAGTGACAAATGGCACCAAGGGACCGGCCAGACCTTGCATTTATCTCCCTGACCAACAACAACCAGATTGAGAAGGCCAGCCCGATGGTCTATTAATACACTGTGCCTCACATGACCAGCATAAAGCAAGATGAAAGAAAACAAAAGCCTTGAGTGGCTCTCGGAACGGCAGTTGGCTGTGCACTGTGACTCATCGTGTGGTGGAATGGGGGAGGGCGGGCAGAGCTCTGCCTGAAATCCGTCCAAAACCCAGATTCCACGTGACTACCATCTCTTGAGGGTGTCAGTTTTAATCTTGTCTAAAAACGCACCAATCACATGGAGAAGGCAACTCGCAAGGCTATGACTATGCATCTGAGGGAAAACAAAAAGCCCTTTGGTCAGATTGAGACGATGTTTGACTAAGGAAGAAGAGTAATACGGCAGCGAAAATTTCTCAATCGACATCAGGATGACATGTCAACTACCCTATGTTTAACCTGATCTCAAGAAAAAGTCCCTCTTTTCACTGCCAAGCAGTTGTGGGGTCAGGAGAAAAAACCCTGCAATAGGAGCACACCCAGCTTCTCTAGCTGGGTGACCTCTACAACTGTCTTTCATTAGCAAATATTTTCTGAGTGCCCACTCTGTCCTAGCATTGTGGCAGGTGACGTGGATATGACAGTAGGGTCACATGATAGCTAGATGCATGGAGTTTACTGTCTAGCCTGTGGCATAGGTCATTTAACCTCTCAGAGCCCCATTTTCTTCATTTCTGAAATGGAAATGAAAAGACTACCTACTTTACAGGGTTGTTATAAGAGTTAAAGAGATAAATGTGTAAAAACCCATTCTAAATACCAAATTCAAGGCATTATTACTATTATAAAATATTATTTCTTCCTATTCCAGACCCCAATCTTTTAGTGAAGTTTACAGCTGATATCAGCGTTTAGCAAACTTTCTGTAAGGGGCCAGAGAGTAAATATTTTGGGCTTTGTGGGCTATAGGCTCTTTGTCACAACTACTCAGTTTAGCAGTTATAGTGCAAAAGCAGCCTTAGGCAACATGTAAATGAATAGATGTGGCTGTGTTCCAATAAAACTTTATTTACCAAAACAGGTGGGAGGCCAGATTTGGTCCTTGGGCCATAGTTTACCAACTTTACTTCGTGCCTCAGTTTCCCCGTCTGTAAACTATGCATAATAATAGTACCAACTTCGGAGTTGCAATGAAGATTGTGTTCATAAAGCATTCAGAATAGTGTCTGATACAAAGAATATACTCATATTATTATTAGTTTTTATCATAATACAGCGAATATCACTAGGTAAAATTAATGCCAGGGAGGGCATAGTGAATTAGTAAAGTACAGATGGTTTAAAGATCTTTCGAATCCTTGTATTTCAATTTTATGTATTGTCAACCAAATGCTTAAATGGTTTCAAATTTTAATATCACTTTCTGTCATTTTTATTATGTTTGTGATACATTTTAATAGCTCCCTATCTGTTGATGAATGTTAACGTTGATACGTTTTACGACTTACATAGTTGCATCTACGGTGAGGTCTTATTTTGCTAACGATAAATGGGGGTTTACTACACATCAGTGACTGCACTAAGCACTTCACATGTATGATCTCGCTTAGTCCTCAATGGTAACCTGAGGAGTTAGGCTCTCCATTTGAAAAAGAGGACACTGGCTCAGAGAAGTTAAGTCAAATACCTAAAGTCACACCAGCAGTAGTTAAGTGGTGGACTCTAACCAGATGTGTCTTAACAGAAAACATGTTAAGGACTCCAGCTTTTCAGGGTCGATCAAATTTGCATCTATGGCCAAACTTTAAAACTAGTAGCAAAAAAAAAAAAAAAAAAAAAAAGAGGTTAGAGTGGGAGAGAGCCAAAGCATAAGAGACTCTTAAAAACTGAGAACAAACTGAGGGTTGATGGGGGGTGGGGGAGAGAGGAAAGTGGGGGATGGGCATTGAGGAGGGCACCTGTTGGGATGAGCACTGGGTGTTGTATGGAAACCAATTTGACAATAAATTTCATATATTGAAAAAAAAAAAAAACTAGTAGCAATATCACGTATTGCTATACTCTGGGAGACAGGGTCTGGAAATGCCATATCAATATTACATTGTGACAGGTAATCAGCTTTTACTACTAAGGGAGAAATAATCCGCAGAAAGTGTTAACGACATGACTGGGCTGGGGCCATTGCTTTGGGTAAACCACTTAGGTCTACTTTCCACATCAGCATAACACTGCAGGCCCCAAACCAGTAGGTAGTATGGTGTGGAACTAGTGGTAAAGAGGACTTAAGTTGATTAATTTCACTTCTGTGTTAAGAGAGCTGTGTGCCGAGGGGAGCAGGACTACATCTGGCAGTTTCTTTACCAAGATGACTTAGCTGGCTGGATTCTTTGCCCCCAGCCACAAGAGAGCAAAGGAAAATGTTCTGTTGGGAAATGGCTCTTTCTTTTCGGCCGGGCAAATTTTAGCCCAGGTGCCAGTAATCTGTGCTGTGTTTAAGGAGAGGCAGGAGGGTAAGGAGGAGGAGGAAGAGGAGGAGCAAGACGGCTCTCAGGCCCCTCCTGAACTCCATGGTGTCATCGCCGCGTGGGCAGTCTGGGTATCCGGAGTGATTTGCAGTGACTGGTTGTGCAGTGACAGGAATGGTTCTGGGCTACCAGAGGAAGGGATGGTGGTCACCGCACGCCGAAACCACATCCTGCCCTTCAACTTTGGCTCGTGCTCATTTTGGAGACGTCGAGTAGGGGAAAAATCTAGTTGCAAGCAATATCGTATAGCAAATCTTGGAGCGGTTACAACCACAGTTTGAAGTGGCGTGTGGAACATGACTGGGCAGAAGAGATATTCCCCTCCTATCTCACTTAACCGAAGAAAGGACAGGTTTCTTCTCTCACCTTCGGTTCCTCATAGCATTCATACTTAAAATAATCAGCTTATGTCACTTCTCTGCTTGAAACCCTCAAACAGCTTCCCTTAGAAGAGGATCTAACCTCCTTTCCGTGACTGGCAAGGTCCTCCCTGATCTGGCCTGTGCCCCTCCTCCAACTTCATTCTGTTCTAGCCACAAGGGCCGTCTTTGGTTTCCTGAACAGGCTCAGCTCAGTCCCACCTCCCAGCCTTTGCCCTTGTCACGGCTTCGCATGCTGGCTCTGACCCACCCCTCAGGTCTCATTCAAATATCACCTGCTCAGGGAGGCCTTCTGTGACCATCCTCTATGGAAACCTCCCAGTCGCCATTTTTATCTTACTGTGGTTTCATTGTTCCATTTACACATCTCTGAAATGATCTTGTTTCCTTATTTGTTGACTGTCTAGTTGGGATATGAACCTCAAGACTGCAGGGGTTGTTTTGTTTACCAATCACTCTACCCCCAGCCTGGCACGTTGTAGGCAGTCAACCAATATTTATTTTCTAACACATTTGTCTTTTAGAATCAATGAGCATTGTAGCTGCAAGGGACCTGGGAAAGAGTATACCCAAATTCCTCCTCTTTAGATCAGGAGGCTCATGATGGTCAAATGACACAATCACGGTCAGTGCTAGATCGTCTCGACTGTTAGGCTGGAACTCATATGGGGTCTGGTTCCAGACGAATTCTTCAGGAGTAAATTACTTATAGCGCAAACAGATCACCCTTTCCAGGAAGGCAAGCAGCTGACATCTAGAGGAACGGTAAATAAATTGGGCTTCGGAAGCATCAACAGAAAGCAGTAGCTTCCCCGTGTGTTTGTTTCAGACCAAACCACACAGGGGTTAACAATAAGGCTGCTGCTGGAGCATACTCTGTCTTGCATAGGATATTGTTAAGAACATAACTTATCTCTAAATTCTTCCATCTCCTGTGACTATGGGCTCTGAAGTTTGAATTATAGGTGTGATGGAAAACATGCCTCAGGGTTATCAAAGGCAGGAAAGAAGCTTCAAGAAGCCCCTGCCATTTCTCACGTGTTCAATACCCAAGCTGGGTACCTATAGGAACATTATGTCTTTTTCAAGAAACCTTTGGTTACATCAGGCAGTGCCTCTGCTTGTACCGAGTGCCATGTACTTTCAAGACCCTTATTTATTCAGTGGATAACACAGATTAAAAACCTGGAAAGTTTTGTCCTGACTTTGAGCTTGAACACTGACAGGTTGGAAGAGAGAACATTGCAGCTACATTAATAATCTTCAGGCATGTCAAGATTGGGTAAATATTATTTGCAAGTGAAACATCTCTCTCTAACGGAGTGTTAAAATCCTAAGAAGGAGGGCCAAGTTTACACAAATTAATTGTATTCTCATCTGAGAGAAACTTGCCTGTCTTCTATCCATCCCAGATATTTTTGAACTTGTAATGGTGTCCCGCTCCCTGTTTGCATCAATTTGAGCAGCTCTGTTTGCTTCAGTCATCCTGCTTTTAGATTGGGCTTCTCGTCTACCCTAGCACTCCTAACCTCTACCCTCTGATTTCATGAGGCTGGATGTCACATTGCCTGGGCCTCTGGTTGACCAGCACTCCCCTCCCATTCTTTCTCATCTCCCGGTTTCTGCTCACGGCATTTGTCCCTGCAAAGCCTTCTTCCTGCCTCACCACCTAGCCAGCTCCTGGAAGGACTGGTTCTTCAGTCCTTCTTCAGAGATTCTACCTCTTCCAACAGGCTGTCTCTGGTGCCCGCCCCTCCTCCAGTCTCCTAGACAAGACCAAAACCCAGTCTGCCACTTCAGTAGTTGTACCTTGTCCCCCAAGTAGCCCAGAAGATCCTGATAAGCAGGGACCAGGTCTTCGTTGATTCTCGAGTGGTTATGGCAACACTAGGTAAATGTTATGGATTTCATTCAGAAATACCTATTTAGGAATTTGAAAGCATTCACCGGAAGCAGTCTTTGATCTATGGGGACCTAGCAGGGGGATGCTGTCACCTCCTTGCCTTTGGAGCTCCTCTGTCTGTGGACTGGAGGGGCCTTTGGGTCCTAGCTCACAGTTCCTGAAAACAAACCTTACCCTCAGCCAGAGCACTTGGAGTACAGTGTCCAATGCTCTCAGGAGCTTACCTCCTTGCATGGGAGAAAAGTCTGCTGAACTGGCATTTTAAACTCAGCTCACCTGTCCATTTTAGCATATCCCTCTGCATAATAAGCACCTGATAATGTAGAAACTAGACAGAATTTTTGTATATTTATGGCCCATGGTGGGATAGGCTTAGATTCTGAGTTCTCAAAACAAATTTGATCTTGAGGTCTTCAAAGTGGGATAGGAAAGGAAATCTGGCAGAAAAAGTATAAAACATCAATCTCTCCATTTTATTTCATCTTTAATCTCTATTGTCTATTTCTATAATCTATTTGTGTGTTTTCTAATGTCTGTAATTAGGACCCTAAAGATGAAGATATTAATGGCAACAACTGATTCTCATCGAGTGCTTACCACATACCAGGTCCTGTTGGAAAGCACTTAAATTTAGTTTTAATTCCCTGAGCAACATGATGGGACAGATACCATTATTAGCACCTTTTATAGGGATGTGATTCACAGATGAATTTATGAATATACGTAAATTGAGAGTACGTACTTATGTTATTTGTTTAGGAGTCCATGGTCAAAAACACCACTGTTTTGGTCTCTTGGCAATGCCTCATTTTTTTCAGGTGCCCCCCCCCCCCCACCTTCGATGGGTACCTTTCTACTTTTGAATGTATCCCATTACTTCTGTGGGTTATGTAGGCACCCCTATTTCTTCAGGTAGGTCCCCACTTCTGTGTGTGCTCCCCTACTTCTGTTTGTGAGTGTTCCCTCTTCTGTGGGTACTCAGACATTACAGTATCTGCTTGCCTCAATGCTTGTTAGGACTGAAAACCAGGAATTCTAAGCGGCACAGACTTTCTCCTGTAAGATCCCTGGCAGCCTAATCAGCATTCACTGAAGGACCCACCCTGTGCCCTCAAATGTTAATGCCCCACAGTAGATTCTCACAATTCCAACCATTTCTGTGAGTCATTTTCAAATAGGCTCATGGCTCTGTTCTTTTGACTCTGTGGCCATTGGGGTGGCTGGCCTTCCTCCCTCCAACCCAGCTTCTCTCTCCCAACAGAAAAAGATACCACTGGTTTTAAGACCCAGGTGGCAGGGGCCACCCTCCATCAGAGGAAGGCGCCAAGTATGTGCAGTGCTAAATTAATCCAAGGTCACTGCGGCAGAGGAACCTAGCAAAGGGGCCAGGCTTCTCTTGCACATCACGACCCACCAACAGCATGCCCTTAATTGAAGGCATTGGGTTTGAATTTGAGTCATAGTGCCATATTTCAGTCTTTTGTTTGCCAAGCCGCCAGTCAACTTAAACTAAAACATGTTTTTGGAAAAGACTTTTAGGGGTTGTAGGAATGCAGTAACTTGCTGGAAACATTCAAATGGACTTAGGGTGGTAACGCAGAAAAAAATAATGTGCATTGGTTTAGGCTGTGATTTTCTTTTGGGCTGCAGAGGGATAGAGAGTGGGGTTGCAAGCTTTTGCTTGTCCTTTCTGATCTGCTAGCACAGATGGGCCAGTTCTCTCCAGTCAGGAGGTGGTCCTCAAGGTTCTCCAGAACCTTTCTCGTCTAGAGGTGGCATCTACATCCCACAAAGAGAGCTGGAAGACCCGGTCAAAGGGCATCCTGGCATTAAAGCATGAAAACCCTTTCCTGCATTTGTGCCCTACTGTGTCTTGTTTAAAAACGCAATGTGTAAAATCCAGCATTTGGGCTTCCAATAGTTTTTTGAGCTGGTTCCCAAACTTAAAAACACAGGGGTCCCCCAAAGGGCAGATTTAAGTAGCAATGCATGGACACCACCTTCAGTTAATTAAATCATATGCCCGAGAAGTGGCCTTCTGTAGAGAAACAAGCTTTGCAGGTGATTCTAATGTGCAGCCAGTTCAAATGAGAACCAGTGGGCCACAGCAGGCTTAGTTCAGACAGCTGTGAGTTGATGTGTGGTCTCCAAAACCCTCTCCCAGCTTACTGGAGACCCACTTTCTCCATTGGCCTTTCTGTGCCCTAGCTGAGTTAGTCAGCATTCACCTCCTCATGGGGACCAAATTCCAGCCCTACCACCAGCCCAGCCCCTGGAATGCTCACCGGCTTCCCAAGGGAGTTTCCAAAATGTGTTGGTCTTCAGGCATGGTGTAAACCAATTTTTAAAATGACCTTTCATAAATGGGTAAGTTGTTGCCTCTAATGATTTTAGATCATCCTTAAAAACCACAGTTAAAATTGTACTTAAGCCATTGGGGGTGTGTGTGTGTAGAGAAGGGAATGAAGGCAGCGGGTATAATCTGAAGCCTATTAAAATAAGGTACAGATACTATATGAAAACCTTTCCTTCCCAGCTTCTATTAAAAACTTTTGACTCCATAAATTCCACAGAACTCTTGTACTTACAGATAAAAATTAGACAATTTTGAGATAGTGGTGTTGGCCACCTCTTTTATTCCCTCTGCGTTGTCTGTTTCTGAAGAGGGAAGCCAGCATGAACACATTTTGTAAAAAATGTACTTGGCTTTAGGGGCGCCTGGGTGGCTCAGTCGGTTAAGCGTCCGACTTTAGCCCAGGTCATGATCTTGTGGTTCGTGAATTCGAGCCCCACATTGGGCTCTGTGCTGACGTCTCAGAGCAGACACTGGGGCCTGCTTCAGATTCTGTGTCTCCCTCTCGCTCTCTGCCCCTCCGCACTTGCACTTTGTCTCTCTCTCTCAAAAATAAACATAAAAAAAATTTTTTTTTAAATGTACTTGGCTTTAAAGAGATTAAAAAACATTTTTTAAAGGCCTTCAAAGTTGGTTCAGTTGTTCACTGGAACTAAGGAATCACTATGGTACTATATTAGACCATTATGTCCAAGTGGTAAGATGGGGAGGACATATCGGCAAGCTACTTTGCAAAGTTGGCTTAAGGGTAAGAATATATGACATGTGCATTGACTTCCTTAGAAGAAAACCCTCAAAGCGCAGTGCCTATCATTAAAATGTTTTAAGCTCTTTATAAAAATAACATTATTTCTCAAATTATAGAGGACTCTTAACAGTGAAAGGGGAAAAAAAAAAAAAAAAGATTGTTCTTTCCAAAATAGAAACACTTTTCCACTATTGCTGAACCTGACAGCTCTGAGAGCGTTCAGCAGTTTCTCTAACTTCAAGATTATTTGAGGGAAAGTGCTCACATTTTATAATTAGATACTATCAGATACAAGTCCTCTATGCTGAGTCTTAATCAAGTGGCAGATTTCCCATTAATCTTTTTTTGGAAGTAGAAAAACATTTATCAACTGAATTGAAAAGGCATATTAGGGAGAATCAATGATAATTTAGGTGAATAGGCAATAATAAATATTAGTAGCTGACTCTGAATAATTGATTCCGATTTGCAGGGTATCTTCATATATAACATTACTGAGTTCACAGCTACCCTGTGAAGTTGGGGTTGTTCTAAATCCTTCTTACGGAAGGGGCGGCTGAGCCTTAGGCTGTAATAGTATGAAAGTTGCGGGGCTGGGGCCTGACCTCAGACCATTGTACCTTCAGTCCTCTGCTTGCAGAGAACTTACTGTAGCAGTGAAGAGTGTGGACTCTAAGACTGACCAGGTTTCAGATCCCGATTTTGTCGCTTATGTAGCTTTGTGACCTTGGACAAGCCATTTTACTTTGCCGTATTTCCGTTTATTGAAACAGATAATAAAAGTACCCACACTTCATAGGGTTAATGGACGAATAAAGGTGAAGGCACATAATTGCACGAAGATAGAGTTTTGCTATTACGACCTTGTTCCTTTGCTGTATTTCTTGTGAAAGGGAAAACAAGTAGGAAGACCCATCTACAAACTGTTTTGCTGATCAGTTTGTAATTAAGACATCAGAACTGGGTGTCCTCCTCTGACACCTAGAAGATGGAAAGTATTCATATTCTTAGCAACAGAGTTTCCAGCTCTTGCTGGGCCTGTCTCCAACCAGCCTGGGCTGGGTTGCAGGCCACAGTGACCTCCCTGAAATGGCAAAGTCACACTGAATGACGTGAACATTTCATCAAGAAGGTCTCTTATTTTCATCCCTTTTGGATTGGAATAAGGGCTCAGCTGAAAGCTGACAGATTTACTCATGTGGTCGCAGGCTCAGCTCAGAGCTTCTAACCTACAAGGAGGCTTGAGTTTTTATCAGGTCAGCTGGGACGGCCAGGCCAGCATCTGCCCTGATGACAGGTGAATGATCCAGGCCTCAAGGGGCCTTGAATGTCATTGCTCTGGCTGAGCCGTGGCAATCATGTGACTCAGTGACGGGGCACTGAGAAGCACAACAACCCAGGAAAAAGAAGATAAAAACCCAGCTACCCAACACCCACAAGTGGTAAATTCCCTCCTACGTTTTTTAAAAATTTGTTTTTAATGTTTTGTTTTGGTTTTTGAGAGACAAAGAGAGACAGAGTGAGAGCAGGGGAGGGGCAGAGAGAGGGGGAGACACAGAATCTGAAGCAGGCTCCAGGCTCTGAGCTGTCTGCACGGAGCCTGATGCAGGGCCTGAGCCCGTGAATGCAAGATCATGACCTGAGCTGAAGTCAGCCGCTTAACTGACGGAGCCACCCAGGAGCCCCTAGTCCCTCCTACTTCTGAGACTAAAACCCAAACAGCTGCTACCTCTCAGGTTGAACCACTGACAGAAATGCACAACAGAGCTAAGGGGGGGGGGGGGGGGGGCGGGAAACAACAACAATAAACCAATTAAAAAGAATCACTGATTTGGAGGGCATGTTTAGACTTATTTGCTTTACTACCTTCATCATTAATATCTTGCCAAAGCTCCTTAAAATTTTTTTTCCCAACATGGGGTTTCAAATGTAAAGCAACGGACCTGAACAGGTAGTTTCACGCTTTAGGTGAACAAGAGACTGAACGTGGGGTGGGAGGGAGTCACAGGAAAGATGCACTGAGGTGCTTTGAACTTGTCTGGTGTTGTAGCCTAAACCAAGAATGCCGTGGGGTCACCTAGAGTCTGCTAACGCAGGACAAGGAGGAGGACAGTGAGAACAATCAGAGGTACAGAAGGTTTTAAAATAAGCCATGGTGTTTTTTGGCTTTCTTACTACTGAATTCTCTCTTGCTAATGTGGCTGCCAGAGCCCTTGCTGCCTGCAGTGTGTTCCCATTTATGGTGGGGGGAGGGAAGTGGCTCACATGAGGACTATGGCCGTTCCTGTCTGTCACAGTCAATCTCAGGGACATCCTCACGGGATCCACATAAGGACTCGAAGTAGATCTGGACAGAAGGGAGTTGAGAAGTCTGTTTTCTGCTTTCCTCAAAATTCCCAGTGTCCTACAGAGTTATTCTTTGGGGGGGGAACTATCTCAAGAGAACCTGAAAAAGATAATTCAACTGAGACCCTGGGAACCTATAGAGACTTACCCGTACGACGTAGTTAAATCTTCTGGAGTCCAGAATGGCAGTTGAGAAGTCCAGCCTGTTGAAAGCTTCCCCCAGAGTGCAATATCCATGGCGCTGAATGTGAAAACGGGGGGGCACAGAGGTCATTCTCCAGAACGGTCCACCTGGACTCTACTGGCAAGCTGGATGCCTGTCTTAGGTAACCTGTGGCCATATGCTGTTTTCCTGGGCCATGATAAGCTCTTTCTGGGAGCCCCCTGCGAGCCACAAAGATGGACAGTGCAGCTAGCAGCTGCTTTAGTCTGTGACTCACATGTTAAACACCCCTCTTCGTGACTTGCACCATTTGGACCCTTGTTCTCCGCATGAACTTGAATGGGAAAATCCTAAGTAGTTGCTTATCCGGGAAAGGGCAGGAGTTGGACATAGGATGGGAGACGAAGATAGCTGGTCACTGTAGCATCTCCTGGGAGGAGAAT
The DNA here is from genome assembly GCF_024362965.1 of Panthera pardus. Taxonomy (NCBI): domain Eukaryota; kingdom Metazoa; phylum Chordata; class Mammalia; order Carnivora; family Felidae; genus Panthera; species Panthera pardus. Next base: position 66,046,584 of record NW_026527002.1, read on the forward strand.
TAGACTTCCTTGTGTCAACCCTGCCTGCTACCTTGCCTCGCATCTTTACTGCTTTTCTCATTGGGATCATCAGAAACATTTTTTTTTTTTTTTTTTTTTTAAGGCTTCATGAGGAGGCAAAAGAACTTTTGATTTTTTTTACCTATGAACGCACAAGCACTGGGAGCAGAGAGCCCTGACTCACAGTCTCAGCTCTGCTCTGAGTATCTGGATAATGGCGGGTGTGCCCTTGACCTCCGCGGGGCCCCAAACCACAGAGGGACTTATGTATTCACCAAGGTCCCTGACAGTGGTAGAAATTCCATCGTTCTACCACACTGCTTGATAACCTAAATATCTGAGCAGATGCCTGTGCAGGGAGAAAATGTACATAAAAGGGTTTTATAAAGTGCCAGGCAAATGTAGTTGTAACAGTGCCTTGTCCCCTTCTAGGTCTAGCTCAGTGTCTCATACTGAGCAGACATGAAAACTTCTGCTGTGTTTAGTGATTAGCCCCTCCAGGGCTAAAACTTAACAAAGTTGGAGTCTGAAGAGATCTCAGAACAAGAAAGAGGCACTGTTCTCGGGGCAAGGCCAAGGCTTTATAACAATACATTTGAGATGGGTATACTAATCTTTATAAAGCACTTTTACATACGTGATCTCACTGAATGACTGGGGAGTCCACCTAATGACTTTGGCTTCTCACTCTCTCTGATGGTTGGGTAGGTGGTGAGCTGCTAGCCACTACCCCCCACACCCAGCCATGATTTGAAGTCATATTCTTGCCCACTTTCCCTCCCTTTCCTGTTGGGAGAGGCATAAAGCTAAGCATATGCTTTAAGGAACAGATGGATGCTCACCTCTTTAGTACTTCCTTTGTGAACATAAATCCATTTTTCTTGGTGGAAATCTACAGAGGCAAAAAAAAAAAAAAAAAAAAAATTAAAAACAAAAAACCCCACAGCTTTAAAATTTGCAACATGCCCCAAATTTTAAACTTGTTTCTTTTTCATATACTCCAAAGTGTTAAAAAAGTTTTAACAAAAAAAGACAGAGACTCTACTGACAATCTAAGAAACGCAAATGCCTAATTTCTGCAGTGTATACATATCGGAGTTATGCTTACCGGGTCTGAAGCTCTCCAAATCTTTGATCATCAGATTTAGTATACCAAAGCTCCAAATTGAAAAAAATCAAATACCCAAGTACAAGTTTGTTTTAAATGTCAAACCTACAACTTATACAAGGCCATAAAAAGTAGAAATAAAGCAGATAACATGAAGAGATCATGTAGTATGGGTGGATTAAACTAAAGATCTGTGATTCTGGCTTATTTCTAGAACTTTATACTCTTACACCCAGCATCTAGAAATGTAGTAGTATTTAGACAAGGAAAGAGGGAGAAACAAATCTATTTTCAAAGCCTCACGACACAGTGCCAAATAAAAGCACATGCTGGAACTGATTCAGCTGACCGTATCACTGTATAATAACTAAATTAACTACGTCAAATATTAGTGACAAGTGGGGGGAAAAACCCACTCTGACTAGCAACTGACTTATAAATAAGACTATAAAGAACACATTGATCTTGCTTGTAAAATGCACGGCCGGGTGTCTGAGTGCAAAGTTCCCAATGACCTCTGTCAATGACACAGTAAACATTAAAGCAGATGTCTAACACTCGAGGTCTGATTTTCTCCCCTCCCCCGCAAAGAACCAATCCTAGCGATCTTCAAACAGCTTTCTTTTAAGTTCAAAACAAATGGCTTACACTGGGTTTTGGTTTTGCTATTCAGCATGTCCTTCTTTCTCTTCTTGGCTGCAACATCATAGTTCAGGCTGTTGAAAAGATTCTCCTTATCGTATACTTCCTTGTTGCAATAACTAGGAATAACAGGAGAGGGGATGAGCTATAACAGCTATACTTTAATAAGAGCTGTTTCTATAAATAACTTACCAGGTTCTAAAACACAAACATACATCTTCTCAAACAAAACAATAACCCCGTCAAAAGAAGTCTGTTCAGGCACAGACCTCCCTCTTTGGGGATGAAATATTGTCACATCTCTGTGGAAGGCAGGGATGGGGGCTTCTACTGCTTTTGAATTCCCAACAGTGCCTGCCATTGTGTCTGACACACAGCCCTTTACCCTTTAACTAAAGGCAATGCCGGGCACTACAATATTACTTTAAGCAAAAATGACGACTGCAGGGGGGAGGGAGAGGGATGATTACTGCTATCACTGTGGTACACAATGCCTTCATTTTGCAAAAGCATCCACCCTAAGCTGCTTTCTAAGGAAAAAAAAAAAAAGTCTTTATGGAGATATTATTCACATACCATACAATCCACCCATTTAAAGTGTACCCAAGCTTCTTTTAACTAGCATGCTTCCATCATGCCTTTGAAACATGATCACATTAACGAAAATCTGACTTACACACTCCATTTCTAGGAGACGTTGAGCATACAGTGCTAATTGTTTAGATTTCATGGAATTCTGTGACTAACACTCAGCATCATGCTGCGAGGTGAAGACCTTGGGTCCTAAATGAAACCAGCTGATTTCACAATTCATAAATTTATAAGGGCTGAAAAAACAGAACTGCCCAGTTCACAGGTCCCTGAAGGACGCACACATTCACCTTGGGTCAGGTGCATATTTCTGCCAGTAGGCTGAGCTATCATTTTGGGGAGCTGAGTTCTATTCTGTGATACCACATAACTTCACAGTAAATCTCTGAAGAGTTTTCATTGAAAGGATGCTGGAGAAATATTGAAGTATAGTGAGTAGATCCCCCGAGCCCCATGGGGATGTATGTACAAGGCAGGATTTAGAATTCCCACTAGTAAAGCATAAATCAGGGGCTTTTTCTTGTATCACCGATATATCAGAGCTCTTTAATTTTCTGAGTTCCTTTGCTGAATTTAAAATGTGGTTTGCTTTACATCTTCTTTGGACATACATCTGTTGGATAAAATGAGGTACACCTGCACTTCTCTATTCCACAGACATTATGCAAATGGCAAAAGAGAAAAGGGGGTTTGAAACAATTTCCAGTATCCTGTTGCTACAATCGTCTCAAGTAGCACTTCAATAAGTACAATAAGTATCTTGCTACATAAATGCTTACACATGATATCACCAACAACGTGCTCAGTGTTTCTGGACCCAGAGGAATAAGCTTGATGGATAATCTATCATTTGTTAATCTGCCCTTGTAAGGCCATGTTTAATACCACTTATTGAGATTTCTAACATCTCTAGCCTTCTTTTCATTTGGGGAAACTGGATATTTTTAGGTTTCATAGAGATTACTGCAGAAATGTCTTCTCTTAGAGACAGTTTCTTAAACGAGCCAAGGGTGAATGTTTGGGGCCAGGCTCTGTGTCACGCGTGAGCGTGTGTTTGTCTACTTGCATGACAGCAGTGTACAAAACCACCGACTGGTCAGTGATCTGCTCCAAGGTCAGCAAGAAAAGAGAGAACAAGGGAGCGCTGGACTCTGAGTCCTTAAAGCCAACTTAAGAATTTCAATCAAAGTTGAGAAGGGGAAAACATGGAAGGTTACTTGACTGGTCCATGGTGTACCAAGCTGAGAACAGCTTTAGAAAGCAAAGTTAAGAACGTTTTTCATGTAAAAACACCACGCGAAGGCTTATTTTTAAAGAAAACACACTCCTACACCATGAACGAAAACCTAGAGCTTAAATTCCACCTGTAGAGAGCCATAAAATGAAGCGGTCTTATTCTCAGTCACACTTCTGAGGTTTGGCAGAAAGTTTTCAGAGCCTGGACCTTAGATTGTGGCCATTCCCCAGAGATTTTAAATATTTACAGTTCATCTTACTCTCTTCTAATTGAGAACATCACTCAAAGGAATTTGAGCACCTGCTTTCCTCATAGAAATGACAATAATCTGCTTTAAGCCTGAGCGACTCATTTCCAAAGTTAGTTGAAGAAGAATTTGACATCATTGATGATGTTCTTCCACTGTAGAATGTAGAAACGCTTCAACCAAAGACAAACCCTGCATTTTTCTCTTGATTATTAGGTTTTGGACTTCAGAGGTAGGGCCTGGAAGGAAGGGCTAGGAGGTTTATTTGTGTTGTCTGCTTGTAGCTTTTCTTTCAAGCAATAACATACTCAGTTAGAGGTTATTCTGAGAGTTCAATTATGTCCATCCATTTCAAGGAAATGCAAGGCCAAGAGAAAATTACAACTGAAATTTTTAACAAGAAAAGCTACCACCATTTAGGAACCATGACATTTAACTTTTTTTTTTTTTAAGTAGAACTATTTAAGGATGCTAATTACCTCATTAAATTCAAGAATAGCCACTGAAGTTGCCATTTGGTGGTTAGTTTTTACTAATCTTGATTTTTATAGGCACAGGCACAGAATAAGAAAAAAGACCTTGCCCAGCCTTATACTATCAATATACACGTACCTAGATATTTAAAGACAACTTTAGAAATGATGGAAAGATTTCAAAATAAGACCATTTGGGCAGAGGAGATAAGGGCACCGGTGGGGGGAAAGGCCTATTTCTCATTTTGTTCTGCAATCACAGGCCATTTAAGAAAGCTATGGAGGGCCTAAAGGGTTTGGTTGTGGATTAAAGCTGGTGAGATTTCTATGCTAATTTGCTCCAATACGGACGCAAATCGTCAGACTCCCTACCCAGATTGTTCTGGTGAAACAAACAGCCTACTATATGAAGCTTGTAGAACAGTGCCTTGCACACAGTAAGCACTCATAAAAATTTGACCTATTATTTTTGTCTTCTGCACTACTCGTCCAGGGCACCAAGCTTCCTGCTTCCTGGTTCAGCCTCAGCTATGTGCAAAGCAACATTGGAGTTTTCAGCCGCAGGCCTGTAGACTTGGAGAAGAGTGGCCTGAGGTTCAGATCGCTGAGATGACTCATTCTGGGGGTGGGGGAAGCTGGAGCGTTGTTGGTGAGGCTTGGAGGTACCTCAACTACCACTTCCTTGAAGCATTCTTGGACCACCCCCAATTCATGCCAAGCGCTTTCCCTGAACTTTTCATCTGCCCACCCACGTTTAAACTGGTCATTCCTCTGCTGTCTTATGCAAGTACCCCTTTTAAATGAGGGGTACTGCTTTAAACTTATCCTAAAGCCTGCCATGATCTCTGTTCATGGCTGGGATGGGCTTTGTAAGGTTCTGCTGTTGGAAGGGGACAGGGCCCAGAACACAGAATGGCCAGCAGAGTCCAGAGAAGGCGTGCCGTCCAGACGGGCTGGGGTCAACTGTAAACACTCTCCCCAGGTCGGAACACACCAAATGTACCCCTCATTCCCGACTCTTGTTCAGGCAGCTCACAGAATTGAACGTGGAATCAGAGAAGTGTAGCAGGCCTCTGTTGTCCTGTTTCATTACCTCCCCTCCCCCTTTGGAAAGGGCCGTGGGCCTTTTGTTTTCTCCTAACAGGAGAGGCATTCACCTGTGTAGGCAGGCGGTCAGCCCAAACCTTACATCACAGAGAAACATGACCAAGACTAAAAACAGTGGGGATATTTGAGACTCCAGACCTAGGTCCAAGAAGGCCAACTGCTTTTAAGAAGTTGGCAGACTTCTCATGCTAAGTAGGGAAGGGATTGTTTACAATTGGTGGAGGAAAAAAATACTCCGCAAACAAACAGCCAGCTGCTTTGCCAGGAGCTACCAAACGATTCCTAAACTCTGACTCCTCCAAGAGCCACAGGTGGCCACTGTATTGATCACCACTTGTGGTAACTATGGCGGTGCTACGGCACTGGCTCAGAAGGCACGAAATGGGAGGAAAGAAGGAGGCTCATGGAGGGGTCTGAGGGGTGTGAAGCTACGTGATCCCAGCCTAGGTTAAACTTTTGTGGTAAGTTAAAACCATCTTCAAGGTCTCCCACTCTGTGGCGAGAGGCACCACTATCTACTATCTGCTTCTAAAGGGGAGTGATACCAGCTTATCTCTTGGAGCAGATACAGTGTGAATATTTACGTGAACCAGAGGCTCAGTATCTTGAATCCTCTATTGCTGAACGACTGCATCCTACTGACGAGCAACCTATAATCATATTTGGGTGAGCCGCTGGGACATCATTCAGCAGATCCTTGCTGTATTTCCCCAGAAAGAATCTGGACTGTTGTACAGAAATAAAAGTAACAAACTATCAAGATCATCATTCCTTAGGAATGAGGAGGCAGGAAGGAAGCTTCTATTCTACTAGAAGCAAGCTTCTAGTCAAGGGAGAATAATTTAGGCATAATTGGTAACTCGCATCCCTAAAAGGTTAAGAGTCTAGTGACAGCAATTGGTCTGTTTTTCTATTAAGTAAATTATCTGATTTGCAATAAGACTTCTTATTTGCTCTCCAAACTCTACAGTTTGCCTCAAAATATCTTTAACATAAGGGTTATATATGCTTTTGTCTCTCCTGACAGACCCCCAGGATTAAATGCTTTTTTTTTTTTTTCCATTGGAAGACTAAAGGAGTTTGATGTTTTACAAATAACAATCAGATGGGGGGGGGGGGGGCGCGCTCTGGAGGTCAAGCTGTCAAAATAACCACACTTTCTTGACAGTTTTCTTAAAATTGAGTGCCAGGGGGCTCAGCCACAAAAACCACTGGTAAATCTCAGTAAGTGGGAACCTGGTCAGGTTACAGAACTCATCACCGGAATCAATTTAAGGGTTCTGGTGCCAGTGGTTTCAACCAAAGGCTGCACGAACAGGCATCCAAGGGTGACTGGGCTGCACTGATCGCCTCTGGACCCGCTTTCATTGCCCTTCCCACCTGTTCCAAATGTCAGGGATCTGGAAGTCAACTGTTGCGATCCGGGACTGACAGATTCCAGACCACTTCACTTACTAGACAGCGCTTCTGTGTTATAACCAAACGGAGCGGACCTCGGGTTTTCAACCAGACTGACGGGGCTCAGGGGGTGGGGGGTGGGGTACTTTTTGCAACCGACGGGCATCACTTGAAATTATTTCGCCCAGAAAACTGACCGAAAGGGCCACTAAAGAAACAGGTGCAAGCGCTTCGTCCTTTCAGAAGCAGAAGGCTTGTGGGTGGCCTTCCCGCCTCCCTTCCCTCCTCCGCAGCTCCGCAGTCGCGAGTCTTCACCCTGGTTCCGCCAGTCCGCCCCGCAAGCGCCGGTGCCCCAGGGACCATCTGTCCGCCCCTTCCTGGTTACTCATCCTCCCTGCCCACTCTGCGGTCGCCCGTGCGTGGGAAGAGCCTGGAGGTGCTGCACCCATGTCCGATCGCGTCACCCGACTTGTGCCCACGGCGCTAGGGTGCTCCGAGCCCCGCCACCCCCAGCGGTTGAAAGGTGCGAAGCCCACTCGCCCGCGCCCCCGCCCAGGCGGACGGCGCGACTCCAGTGTCCTTAAGGCAGGGGTCCCCTGAAGTTGTATGCTTGAGTTTGAACGTTTGCGGACAAGATCTGCGTCTGTCGTCAGATTCCCAGAGGGACCCGGGGTTCTGTAAAGAGTTGTGCCCACTTGGAGACGCAGACCCTGAACAATAAGAGAAACCAAATTCCCCGAATCCCGTGCTCTAGCGACCTCTGCAGAAACCCGGTCAACTTCTCTCTCCTCCCCTGCACTCCGCCGCCCCCACCCCCGCCGCCCTCGTCCAGGGGCTTCCTCCTCACCCCGTTCCAGCCCTGCGTGCCCCCCACTCTCCCGCCCCTGCGCCCCCGAAACCAGCCCAGGTCTGTTTCGCGGGGCTGCAAGTTGGTGGCGGATCCACTCACCTGCTGAGGTCGCTCACGAAGCTGCCGCTCTTCTCATCCAGGAAGCGCTTCCAGCCATCGGCCGTCTTCACCCAGCTCTGCCCGGGGGACCGCCAGTCCTGCCCGAGGAATGGCATGGCTCCGGGGGCGACGCGACGGTCGGACTCGGCGGACTGACGGACAGGACCGGCCGGGCGGCCTCGCGGACGGGCTGCCCTGGGCGGACGCTCAGGGGTGCTGGGGCCGACGCGGGGGCGGCTGCAGGGAGGCGGCGTGGAGGGCTGCGGGTTCGGGGGCCGCGGAGCCGAGCGCCTGAGCTCGGAGAGGGCGCGGCGCCGGGGAGGGCCGCAGGGCGCGCGGGGCTGGCCAGTGTGCCGCGCCGCCGTCCCGGCCGCAGTATTTATCGCGGGCCGCCGGCCCCGGCCCTTTGTTGCCGGAAGAGCCGCCTGCTCTTAGCCCGGCCCCCCCGCCGGAGCCCACGTGGCTTTGTTTATGGGCTCGGCTTGTTTTCCGAGGCGCCCGCGGCTCCCGCTCCCGAGGCTGTTGCACAACCGCGCGCCGGTGGAAACTTGAAGCCGCGCTGCCAGGCCGGGGCTCCCGCCGCCCCTCCGCCCCTGGCCCCCCGGCGCCCGCTCCCCGCCCCCCAGGGCGCAGCTGCCGCCGCCGCCGGGAGAGCGGGGCCCGGCGCTCGGGAAGCCGCGCCCCGTCCTCCCGCGGCTCCCGGGCTGGCGCGGCGCAGAAAGGAGGCCCGAGCGGCGTCTGGGTCACTGCTGGGCGGGGGTGGGGAGGAGGGAGAGCTCCCCTCCCATCCCCGAGCTGTCACTGAGCCCCGCGATCAGAGCAGCTCTTCCGGAACTGGGGGAGCACAGCGAGGCCGGGAGCAGAGCGGGGGAGGAGACCACAGCCTCCGAGCCTCTCTCGCAGCCCCAGTCCCGGCTCTTGGACGGAAGAGGGCAACCCCCACCCCACCCTGCCCCCGAGCCGCCGTCAACGTGTCCTCTGCCAGGCCTGTCTCCGAGGGTGCCAAAGAGAGGACAAGGACAGGGAGGCCGGGCGCTTCTGGTGCCTGCGGGGTGGGAGTGGAGAGCAGGGACAGTCCCCCACCCTACTCTCTCTCTCAGCACGCTAAGCGAGCAGCGCCGACCTCTGGGGCACCAGGCCGCACGTTAAAGGTGTCCGAGCCTCGCTCCAGCTCCCGGGCTGTGCCCGCCTCTCCTTCCCGCTGTTCAACATCCTCAGGGCTGTTAATTTCTCTCCGGGAAATACTAGGCCAGGAGTTACGTTTTAGTTTTGGTGTGCGTTGAGGGCGAGGGACGCAGAAGCCCATCCACCCGACCGATGGGGGTTAAAGGAAGTGCGGTGAGCTGGCGGTGCCCCAGTGCAGGTGCCGAGACCCTCAGGGACTAGCTTGTTAACCCGGTCTTCATAACCTCGGGCAAGCAGCCAGTGTGGGAGCGACACGGGTTTTCCAGATGAGGGCACTAAGGGCCCCAGAGGAAAGTTAAGCCGGTGACTTACCCAGGATGGCAAGGCTAACTTCTTCACAAGCCTTAGTACCATCTGAAATCACCCTGTTCAGTTTTAGTTTTAGTTTGTTTGTAATAATCCATTCCTCTCCATCCCTCTCTGCGAACGCAAACTCCTTGAGAGCTCCTAGGTCTTGTTGGAGGGATATCCCAGCACCTTGCCAGGCCAAGAGTAGACTTTCAATAACTATTTGTTGTAGGAATAGGCGATCGGATGTGGGAGGCTGCTGGCTCGGGGTAGCTCAGGAAACCCTTCGTGACTTCTAGTTATGATGCTTCACAGTCTGATCTGTTTGGCAATGAGAAGGCACATAGCAGTTGTAGCAAGTAAAAATTCCACACTCAAGAATTAGTTTCAAACTTGACCCCTCAATATTCCTTCCTCTGCAGCCATCTACAAGTATTTTCTGTTCCACAGACTGTGCAATCTTTAAGGCTTAAAGTAGGCAAAATGATCGTGTGAGCCTTGGGAGGGGTGCATGGTGGAGGGGGAAGGAGATGTTTTTAATAAAGTCTGTTTTCAAGTAGCCAGAGTTTTCTGATTCAGGTTTCCCACCATAAATAATTTATTAGTGTGGTAATAGTAAAAATAGCTTGTAAAAACAGCACAGAAGATCCTAAACAAATGATAAACACAGTGATCATGCTAACAGATGAGACAATGTTGAGTCTGGCCTTTGCTGGACAGAACTGATATCTGCAAGGGAGCGTAATTGAGGGATGTGATTATTAAAGATGCCTGCTAGTTACATGTCCCTAAGCTACATCACTGTAGAAACCAAAGAAGGCAGAAGATTGGAATTCCAATTCTGCTAGGGCAACACACTGCTGTCTGATGTGGATGAATGACTTAAATTCTGGAGACTCAGTTTTTTGAACAATCAAGAAAAAAATAGAGCCTCTAATGCGTCCCTCTCTGGATTGAAAGCATTGTAAATGGGATTATCGGTACTAGTTCTTTCATCCTCTTTGATGACGTTACACATCCACGGGGCCCATGGCCTCCTAGTGATGTGTACTTCTCTGATTCTTGATGTTGGGCTTGGCTAGGTGACTTGCTTTGGTCGGTGGGATGCCGGCGGATATGACATGAGGAGATATGGTGTGCATGCTTGTCTGGTTGATTTTGTGTTCTTGTGTTTCCGTGGCAAGGGTATACCCTGGGTAGCCACTGCTAGAACCTTGGTCCCAGGATGGCACACAGGGAGCAGACACCTCAGTTGCCCTACAGATATATTAGCAAGAAATAAATGTTTATTCTTGAATGCCGCTGACATTATTGTCTTTGTTACACAGCCAGTAGCGACAAAGGATTGAGTGGCTGAAAGTTTGTCAAAGTTTTTTTCACTTCTAAAATTCAAGCATAGGAAGGAAATCACTTTTTTTTTTTTTTGCTAAGAATTAATCTCAGAGAGCCTCAGTGTTTGTTTCTTGTACTTCAGCTCTATCTTCCTTCTAAAAAAAAAAAAAAAAGAAAGAAAAAAGAAAGAAAAGGAAAGAAAAAAAAGTTGTGGTTATCCTATCTAACCCAGCCTTCTTCTGAAGTGTCAGTGACTGCTTTAGATTTCCCACACCATTAAACATCTAACTCGACACTTCTTCAAACATATGGTTTCTGCTAGGAAGCCTTTCAATGCTGAGCCCCTCAGGATAAAGAAAGTGCTAGACTATCTTTAGAACAGTTAGCTTCATATCAGATACTGGCTGGACTTTGCAAAGTCTTGCGATTGGAGGCCATATCGAGACTGAGCATTTGAGAACCACAAAGACAAGGTATCAGCTAAGGTGTCTTAGCTTCCGACTAAAGATGCAGAGGCAGACGGATGCTCCGAGAATTTCACAAGGCACAGGCCGGGGAGGACCCGCATGGCCTGGTTTGAGCAGGGCACACAATGCGAGTACGTTTGCATGGACACTGGGCCACTGCCTCTCCTGACCAGCTTCCTACAACAGATTGCCCATGTGACATGCTGGTATTTGATTTTTTAAAAAATATTTATTTTTGAGAGAGAGAGGGCGTGTGAGAGTGGGGGAGAGGCAGAGAGAGAAGGGAACAGAGGATCCGAAGCAGGATCTGCACTGACAGCAGTGAGCCTGACACGGGGCTCGAACTCACAAACCGTGAGATCATGACCTGAGTGGAAGTCGAATGCTTAACCAACTGAGCCACCCAGGCACCCCTGGGTATTTGATTTTTTTAAAAAAAATGTGTGCTTCTCCTCTATGGGGCTGTGAACTCCTTGTTGGTAGGGCCGTGTCTTCGTGTTTTAGTCACCACAGTGCTTGTCATGGTGTTTGGTACGTGACTCTCGCAATCAGTAAATGACTCAATAAGTGTTGAACTACTCAGGATGCTGTTATTCCCCTGTCTTCTCCTGTTGACCCCTAATTCCTCCGAAGGACACAGCAGGGTAGAGAGGAGGGAGGGTGGGCAGCCCCGAATCCTAGCCCGCATAGCTGAATCCTCCACAAGTCGGGCCTTACCAGCTAGTGAGGCAAACAGGAAAGGAGGTCAAAAGGTGACATCTTAGAAAAAAACGTTTTAAGTGTTTAAACACTTGTTCCCCCATGGCAGAGGCTAGCCATGCTGAAGACACTGTGTCAAGCACTTTGCAAACGTGATCCGGTTTAATACTCCTCACAAAAGCCTGTGAAATGGGTGTGATCGTTCCCTGTTTTACAGATGAGGAAGCCGAGGCTCTGAAAAGTTAGGTAGCCCGTCTTGAAGATCAGCCAGCCAGGAGGGTGAAACCCAGGCTCGTCCCCGGGTCTGTCTCCAACCCCGACGGGAGCCAGATTGGGTTCGAATCATAGTTCCCCACTTAAATAGCTGTGTGGCCTTGGACAAGTTACTTATCCTCTCGGTTTCCTCATTTGCCAAATGGGAATCATGATAGTACCCACCTCAAAGGGTGTAGTGAGGATTTATTGAGTTAATGTGTATACAATATCCATAAAGGTGCCAGCACCAATGGTAGAGAGTATTATTATCTTTATGCAAAATTTGCACCTCCATCTTTTATTTGCTTAAGTCTATGTCTACCACCAAATTTTAACTTTCGAGGGCATGGAGCATAGCTCACCCAGCTAATTTCCAGATGTGGGAAAAACTGTCTATACTGGAGCAAATTGTACAATGAAATGATAGCTTGCCTATTACTAGCTGCAATTTCTTGCACTTAAACTATGGAAATGGGTCTTATTCTGCTCAGAAGACTACATTTCCAAAGGCAAACCCAGCATAATTTTAGCCTGCCCACTGCCTCATAAGGCAGTTTATAGAAATTGTTTGTAGAAAGGATTGATAAATACGAAGTGCTCTGTTGTTTCTAGCCCCAAATGACATTCGTTTATGGTTTTGGCTGAGGGACTGACTACTTCTCACTAAAATGCAATGCTGTTTTGTTTTTTCATAGTTTCTCTTTCTGAAAGGTTGTGTTTTTTTTTTGTTTTTTGTTTTTTTTAATACTTATCAGCAGTAGTTGTAAGTTAAAAATAGCTTGTTGGGTGGGGCGGGGGCTGGGATCAACCAAATCTGTTGGCTCGCTCTGTCCAAGTTAGAGTGCATTTTGTAAAGGGGGAGCTAGAGGAACTCAGGATATTAAATTCAACCTGTCAGTGCTGTCGCAGGACCGTGTGTTTAATGCCACAACAATCTGCGTATGACCCTACACCCTGTCTGTCTAGGGTGGGGCATCCTTGAAACAGTGTGAAATACGTCTGTTAGGTGTGTTTGAGCAGGAACTGCTGGCTGTGTGGTATTTTTGGGTCTCTGGATGCCATGAGTCCTGCCAACTAAATTAAAGTCGGTCAGACACATGTCACTGAAAATATTCTCATTACTTTAATGAGAATCATTTGGCATTCCTCAAATGTGGGCCTGGTTCTGTTTTTGAGAGAGGGTCAAGGGCATTTTGCTATAATCCTCCTTCTTTCATAGCCCAGTTGTTCAATTTTAATGAAAATTCTTTTTCTTTCTTTTAATAAGTAGTAAATAGGATTTGGAGGCAAGGCTGCTAACTTTTGTACAATATAGAGAAATGAATGAAACGACACTTACGAATAGTCCAGACTTCTAGTGTCTTTTTATAAAAACACATTTTATTTTTATTTATCATTATTATTTTTAAATGTTTATTTATATTTTTAATGTTCTTGTTTATTTTTGAGACTGAGAGAGACAGAGCATGAGCAGGGGAGGGACAGAGAGAGAGGGAGACACAGAATCCAAAGCAGACTCCAGGCTCTGAGCTGTCAGCACAGACTCCGATGCGGGGCTCGAACTCACAGACTGTGAGATCATGACCTGAGCTGAAGCCGGACTCTCAACCAACTGAGCCACCCAGGTGCCCCAAATGTTTATTTACTTTTGAGAGAGAAAGAGAGATAGAGACAGAGACAGAGAGTGAGTGGGGGAGGGTCAGAGAGACAGAGAGAGGGAGACAGAATCCTAGGTAGGTTCTGCACTGTCAGCACAGAGCCCCACACGGGGCTTGAACCTGTGAACTGAGAGATCTTGGCCTGAGCCGAAATGAAGAGTCAGATGCTTAACTGACTGAGCCACCCAGGTGCCCCTAAAAACACATTTTAAAATGAGGATCTTAAATTTGTTATGGATGTCAAGTTTTAAATACACTATTAGTGCCTGAAATTGGTTACAATCATCCTATCTATAACCTTTCAGATGGTATCTTGAATAGTTGAGTAACAAATTTTAGTTCTGAGATTTCTCATATACAAAAATAGCTTGGACTGAAATTCATCTAGACATTGTATCTCATGGTTACTTATTATTATCACTAATGTTCATATAATTTTGCAAGGTAAGTATTTTTATCCCCATTTAATAGATGAAGAGACTAAGGCTTAGATATGCTAAACATTTACTCAAAGTTCTGCTTAAAAATCAGAACAAACTTTTAGAGAGTTTACCTAATCCAATTCCCTCCTTTTACCCTTGAAAAAGCTAAGTCTCAAAGAAGAGAAACTCTCTTCTTTGGGCACCATGAGACCAAACCCACAGTGTTTGAATGTTCCAGTAATCTTGCTGATCAATGTCCCTGAGAAATGTACTCTTTGAAGTAAAATTCAAATCCTCTGTGATTTGATCCAGTGATCAGATCTTATTAGGGCTTCTCATCAGTGAGTTTGTTCCAGAAGGTACAAGAAAAACAATTTGATCCCCTAGAGATGCTACTCTTCAAAGTCAACCAGGATCCTAGAGAAACGACAGAATTGAAAAATCAGCATTTACCTGGCCACCAGATTGAATGTGGATTTATTGCTTGTTACCTTTTGACAGATTGTGGTAATCACTGCAGGTTTTGACTGGTCAGCCCTGGGGATTAGAATGGTTGGTGAGTCATGAGGTGTGTTTCCTCATGTGAGTTAACTACTGACTTGTCAAATCCTGGAGAAGTCACTTAACCTGTTTGGTGTTCAGTTTTCACATTTATATACACACGTTATAAAGATGGTTGTATGATTCTATGGCATCCTTGATTGAAGGGTGATCATTAACATGATTACAGATTTTCTTTGGGAAATAGAAAAATACAACTCTCTCCTGTCTTTCTTGTTGGGTGGCTGCCTGTCACCTCCATTAGAAAGGAAAAGTCTAGGGGCCCCTGGGTGGCTCAGTCAGTTGAGCGTCCGACTTTGGCTCAGGTCATGATCTCACAGTTTGTGAGTTTGAGCCCCGCGTCAGACTCTGTGCGGGCAGCTCAGAGCCTGGAGCCTGCTTCCGATTCTGTCTCTTTCTCTCTCTGCCCCTCCCCTGCTCATGCTCTCTCTCTCTCTCTTTCTCTCTCTCTCTCTGTCAAAAAAGGAGTAAACAATAAAAAAAAAATTAAAAAAAAAAGAAAGCAAAAGTCTCTAGAAGTGTTCTGCTCACTGTTGTATGCCTGATGCCTGGTGCATATCAAAGATCAAAGTGCTAAGGAGGTCTCAGTGTAGGTGGGACTGAATTTCTAAGTCGTCACCTAGAAATTGTGGTCCATGAACTGAAAACCATTTTACTGTTTGTCTCAGATGATTCAATAAAAATAAAAATAAAATGAGCCTGTGATTTTTTTTTTTTAAAACAGCAGTACATTCATTTCAGGAAGAAGAATGTAATTTAAAAATAAGTACAGAATGTTCATCTTCTTTCCCATTCTGACTACAGCCTGAGAAATCCAGTCCCTTAAGGGACATAATATTTTCAACCAGGGTTTACTGTTGATAGTAATTTAAGAAATAATTTAGTCTTTTAAACATCTGCTTTCCTAAAAATGGTATTGCATAAAAGCTTTTGCTAAATGTCTTCAAATTGTGTATCTGTTGAAGAGATGGGGCATAAATTAGATTTTTCTCTCCTCTGTCAACTAAGCAAAAGGAGTGGTTATCTTCAGTTCTGATTTTGATCATTTTACAGGCTGTAAAATCTGTTGTCGAATATCATTCATTCACTGTCTCAACAGGGGTATATCATGCCTCTGCTATGTTCTGGTGCTCTTCTGAAGCAACTTTGGGAACACAAAAATGAGCATTTACTCTCAGGGGGTGTATAGGCCGTAGGGAGAGAGACATATACAAATATGTATTCCTAATACTATGTGCCATGTATAGTGATTGGGATTTGCACAGGGTTTGTTGGGACTTTACCCACAAGGGTAAATCACATGACTCAACCTGGCCTGGTCAGGCAAGGCTGCCAGGAGTTGCTCCTGAGCTGGATCTTAAAGGATGAGTAGGAACTGATGAAGTGAATGGAGATAAAGCATCCAGGTAGAGGAGACGGCAGGAACAGTGACAAAAGGGGCGGAAGAGCCTGGGGTGCCTCGAAGGACAGAGCGTGAGCAGATAGTGAGAAAGGCTGGGATGGAGGGGGTGGAGGCAGATTGCAGAGGGTTCTGTGAGGTCTGGTAGAAAGCTTGGGCTTTATCTGAAGCAGTAGGAGCCGCAGAGAGCTGTAAACAGGGAATGACGCAGGTAGGCTGTGCTGTAATAGATAGCTCTTGGGGGGGGGGAGGGCAGAGGGAAGGACGGAAGAAGCACACAGAACGGACAGGAGTCAGGAGGATGTCACTGTTTGCAGGCAGCAGCTGATGAGCATCACAGCCAGGAGGGTAGTAGCTGGGGCGGTGAGGAGGAGACGAACTTGAGACTCCTGTAGGAGGCAAACACCCAGGACTCGGTGATTGATCAGGGATGAAGAAAGGACAGCACCAAGGAAGAAGGAAGGCTTTCCAGATTCTTCTTCCTTCCTTCCTTCCTTCCTTCCTTCTTTCCTTCCTTCCTTCCTTCCTTCCTCCTTTCCTCCCTCCTTCCCTCCCTCCCTCCCTCCCTTCCTTCTCTTTCTTTTCTTTCCCTCTCTTTCTTTCTCCCTCCCTTCTTTCCTTCTTTTTAAATTAAAAAAATTTTTTTTCTCTTGTTTTTTTGAGAGAGACAGAATGCAAGCGGGGGAGGGCAGAGAGAGGAAGACACAGAATCTGAAGCAGGCTCCAGGCTTTGAGCTGTCAGCACAGAGCCTGATGCGACCTCGAACCCATGAACTGTGAGATCACGACCTGAGTTGAAGTCAGATGCTCAACTGACTGAGCCACCCAGGAACCCCCCTTCCTTCTTTTTAAGTAAGCTCTATTATGCTCAACATGGGGTTTGAACTCACAACTTCAATATCAAGACAGATTCTACATTAGGTGAACGAAGAAACCAACGGTTGGGGTGAGGGTCTGAGGACTGTCTCACTGTTCTGAGTGAGACCTCACTTTCACTCATTTTAGGGCCGGGAACAGGACAAACTCTACATTTCCTCTTCCCTGGGGACGTTGCCTGTGTTGTGGAAGGGACTTATTTCTAATTGCCAAGGCCTGCCCAGGGAAGAGGAAGGAGCTCCATTTGGAACAACATTCAAAAGGGATCTTCTTTTTTGTCCTCCATTATCTGATCCATCTTGAATAAGATTGTTTTTTCTACCAGTGGTGATAGCCCTGTCCCATGACAGTCCTGTCCCATGAAATGAAATGTTCCATTTTCACCTGTCTTTAAAAATGTTATGAATATATAGTGCCATTCTCACTACAAATAAGAATGAAATTGCCTAAAACCAACAAGTGAATGGGTGGGTGCTGAAAATCTGTTTTATGTAAATATTTTTACCATCCAGTTTGTACCGCCTGTGAGCGCCCTGATGTGGGGGACAGGGGATGCCTCAAGTATGGTGGGAGGTTGTGCCGACTTCTAAATCCGGGATCCAAAGGGACTTCTCTCCCTGCTGTGGTTCAGTCAGGGGCAGGATGTGACTTGGGCTGCACCAATCACACACACTCTCCTGGAGAAGTGCTGGAAGGAGGTTGGCATTTCCTCATTGGAGGGATGCTGACCCTGGCTGGCCCCTGCTGTAGCAGCTTTGCTATGATCCTTGCTATCTGGCCCTCTGGGGGCCCTCTCAGTTCTTGCCTCAGTTTTCCATGCCTGTTTCTTCAGCCTTTATGAACCGATAGTCTTCCAGTAAAATCTTTGTGCTTAGAAGAGTTGGGGTCGATTTCTGTTCCTTGCAAACAGTGACTGCGACAGTATGGAAGCTCCATGTAGGAGGCATTTGGGGCCTGGGTCACATACGAACACACTGTCTCCTCTGCCCATCACCCCTCCAAGCACCTGTGGTCTCATGTGCTTATGTGTGCACTTGGGCCAACAGTTGAATTAGACCAGAGAGGATGATTTGTAAGTATTAGGACTTACCTAAAGAAATCATCCACTGAGAAAACTGGACTCAAGCCCAGACAGGGGATTTTGGCTCGCACAAAGCTGGCGGATTTAGAAATGTGGAGACCGGGAAGACTGCTGAACTGCCCATGTGTGAAAGTGAAACAAGAGGAATTCAAAAGCTCAGAGCTGTAGATTTTTCTTATAAATCCATGGCATGAACCTCATCAGGGCAGCATGGCTGAACCCAGAGAATATCTTCTAAATTTCCCTAAGGTACACTTTTTGTTACAAACCATTTCCTAAATTGATGCTTCAGATGTGGAATTTAGCTTGAAGGCAGGAGGAAGGAAGTGATATTTATTGAATACCTGTTGTCTGACTTTTATCTACATTGGTGTATTTAACGCCTCCCCCCCCCCCCGCAAACAGTGTAAGGTATCATACCCTATTTATTCACAAAGAAGAAATAGTCAGACTCATAGTTAGACTCACACAGCTTATGCATGGCAGAGCAGGGATTTCAATCCAGGACTTTTAACTCCAAAGCTTGTGCTCTTTCTAGGAAACAATTCTGCCTCCTGAAGCTTATGTGAGGGCAATAGGGAGCATAAGGGCAGAGAAAGCACACTTCCAGACCTTGGGAAGAAAATTCTTCTTTCATGCGTGTGAGACTCAGGACCACAGACATGGCTAACGGTTTGTGTCGTAGCGGCCATTGTGTAGTCTGGAAAGACCGCGATTGGATTGGTATTCTACCTGTCAATAACCAAGGGACTCATTTTATGATAAAAGAAGTATAGCACTGGGTGCTTGCTGGCAAAGTTAGCTGATTTGACTATGTGACCCATCACTCAGAAGCGTCACAGAACTGTAGAATGACCTTCTAAAGCCTGCTGGGGAATAATGTTCTAAAAGCTTGGGGCTCCTATCTTACAGAATGCAGTAAATACAGTGTTTCCACCATGTCCAGAAGTGGGGAGGTGAACGTAGCCCCCATCTCATTTTTAGGCTATTATACCTAACAAGCCACCTAGAGAGCTTTGGCTTCCCATCCCTGAAATCTTGGGTTGATGGGTTTAGATGTTCTGGCTTCCACCAGAAAGCACAGACATGGTTCCATTGAAGTTGAAGCTAAAACTGTCCTTAGCCCTTTGAAGCTCCTCCTGCCACTGAATCAACAAGTAGGCAGGAGGTAACTGTATTGATTGGAGAGACTGATCCTAATTATTAATGGAAATAGGTTATTGCTACCCAGTGAAGGCGAGAGAGACCATATCCAGAGCCCAGAATGCTCACCAGGTCACTTCTTAGCACCACAATAATAATGGTTAATGAAAAACCGTGATAATATGGTCAGTACAGGGCCACTGAGGGCTCTGATCCTCAGGAAATGAAGAGTTGGCTCATCCTATCGTCTAACAAACTCCAACTAGCTGAAGTGCTGAGGGAGAACGTAGAATAGTGGTGGTGGAGAGATTGCTGATTTTTGTCCCATGACCAGAAGGTGACGTTGGGATTGTTGTTGGTAGGCATGTCTTCTCTAATTGATTATGGTCTTCTTTATGGGCTTGACTTTCTGCCTCATGTGAAGGGCAT
Organism: Panthera pardus; assembly: GCF_024362965.1. Classification (NCBI taxonomy): domain Eukaryota; kingdom Metazoa; phylum Chordata; class Mammalia; order Carnivora; family Felidae; genus Panthera; species Panthera pardus. The sequence goes on from NW_026527002.1 coordinate 66,066,131, forward strand.
GTTACAATATCGGTTCCAAGTGAAAGTGTGACTGTATTGATCTCTCCTTACCATGACAGCAGCTTATGGGACTTTGGCCCTCTGGGATGTTAGGGATGAGTTTCTTCATCTGGATGAGGTGCAAGATGGATGCTGAGTAAATGCAAAATGGGGGAACCATTCAGGTTTTCCCCAGCATCCCTCCCCTTCTCTTCCCTCCAGTCCATCCAGACCACCTCACCTGGGCTTCCTCGTGCTCTGGTTTCTGGTTGGGTTTGGTCAATGAAAGTTACTGGCAAAGGATGAGAGAGAGAGAGAGAGAGAGAGAGAGATTGATTTCTTCCTCTCTCCCTTTTTGCTTTAGCATCATATGCTTAGCCCGTCCACAATTTTAGTTCCTGCCAGGCAGCTGCTCTGCCCTGATTTCAACTCTCATTGGGCTCTGCAAAATCACATTCTTCCTCTTGCCCCTAAGACCCAGAGGTAGTAACAGCTTCCTGCTGCCCTCACCTCTTGAGGGCTCCCTTAACTCTATCCACACCTCTGTAACGGATCCCTTTATTAAAACCTCTTAAGTTAAACCATTTGAACAGAGTTTTGTAACCTGCTGGGCCCCTGTGTGATACAAATTGGGAGATGACTTCATTTTATTGAAGCATAAAATTATCATTTTACTGGAGCAGTCTTGATTTTCCCAAAGGCTATGCAGTAGTGTTTCTTGAAAAATCAAGGGTTCCTACAATATTTAAATCAATTCGACCTACAAATGTTTGATTTACATGGAGACTTCCAGGAAGAAGTCATGCCAGAAATAATGCAAAATAAGAGCAGGGCTATTTTAAAAGTCTCATTTACCTTAGAAAGTTGGGCAAATAGACTTTCCTCCTAGCATTACTTATGGCAAGTAACATCATTTTTATACTTTAAATGAGAAAGTTGATTTCTATAGACATGTGGTAGAATTTAGCTGTGACTCTACCTTTTTTTCAGTTGCCTGTCATCAAGTTATAATCCTTTGGGATATGTGTTCCCCAAACATTCATTTATTCCTTCTCTAAGCTTTTATTTTGTACTTACTGGATGCCACATAAAGTCCTGCCATTGGTAAAACAAAGATGAATGGGGTGTGGCCCTTGCCCACCAGACACAGGCTGAGCACAGTGAGAGAGCCATGGGTAAACTCATTCCAGTCTCTGCTTTTGAGTGTCTCCATAAGTTAAAAAAATTAAAAAAAAGCCAACTTTCATTCATTCAGCAAGTATTTGTTGAACACTTGAAATGTGACAGTGCTATGTATCAGAAGTATAAGACTAAAAGGAAAAATGCATAAAACAAACTGTCCAAATACACAAAACAAAAGAAAAATAAAGGCAAAAACAAAGCTAAAAAGGGGAAAAAACAACAACAACAACAACAGGGGTGCCTGTGTGGCTCAGTCGGTTAAGCATCTGACTCTTGATTTTGGCTCAGGTCATGATCTTACAGTTCATGGGTTTGAGCCCTGTGTTAGGCTCTGTGCTGAGAGTGTGGAGCCTACTTGGGATTCTCTCTCTCTCTCCCCCTCTCTTTGCACTTCCTTTGCTCTTGCTCTCTCTCCAAAAATAAATAAATAAACTAAAAAAAAAAAAAAAAGAAAAAACCCAACAAACAAACAAAACCATTCCCCAAAACCAGCACCCAAAACACATACTCAGGTGGTCTCTGTAATCATGGCATTTACAGTTTAGGACCTAATGAAGAGCTGGTGTGAGAATTAAATGAGATGTTCATGGAGCCACAGGCCCATAATAGATGCTTAATGAATGCTAGAGATTATGAGCATCTACTGGGGAGACAGACTCATTGCACTAAAATGTAACGTGTAGTATATCTGGTGCATAGGGGAGATAGGCACTTATCCTGTTATGGGGAGGTCATGGAAGTTTCCACAGGAGAGGTACAGCTGAAGGACAAGCCTCACTTCACTGGAGAAAGGACAAGGAGGAAGACATTCAGGCAGAGGGCAAAGCCATGTGGGAATAAGAGAGCCCAGGGTGTTTGGGAAACGGTGCTGACTCAGTGTTGCTGGAGCAGAGGTTGCATGAAAGGAGACAGGAAATGAATCTGGAAGGCAAGTTAGAGCCTGAATTTGAAGACCCTCCTCTGCCATATGGAGGGCAGAGAGCCTTTGGGAGGTGAGGTGAGCATCTTCCATGGTGTTTGATCCTATAGCACTGGAGACATGTTTGAGCCAGCGTGCCTATCCTGGTGGGTGGAGCTCTCCATGTTCTTGGCTTTCAACAGTTTTAAAGGTTTTATTTATTTTTATTTTTATTTATTTTATTTATTTATTTTTTAATATGAAATTTATTGTCACATTGGTTTCCATACAACACCCAGTGCTCATCCCAACAGGTGCCCTCATCAATACCCATCACCAACCCTCCCCTCCTTCCCACCCCCCATCAACCCTCAGATTGTTCTCAGTTTTTAAGAGTCTCTTATGTTTTCACTATTATGTGGGTCCTGAGAAACTTAACAAAAGACCATGGAGGAGGGGAAGGAAAAAAAAATTTAGAGAGGGAGGAAGCCAAACCATACGAGTTTTAAAGGTTTTAAAGGCTGAAGCAGCATTAGGAGCCCCTAAACCTGGGGAGACCAGTGGGTCCAGAGTGCTGTTACAGAGTTGAGTCTCCAAATATTGGTGCAAGATCACATGTTTCTTTGTTTATTGATTGATTGATTGATTTTTTTGACTTTAGGGAGTGGGGGAGAGGGGCAGAGGGAGAGAGAGGGAATCCACTAAGTGTGGAGACTGATGTGGGGCTTGATTCCATGACCCTGGGATCATGACCTGGGCTGAAATCAAGAGTCAACTGGCTGAGCACTCAACTGGCTGAGCTAACCGGAATTCAGGATCACATGTTTATTTTTTATTTATTCTTTAAAATGTTTATTTAGTTTGGAGAGAGTGCAAGGAGAGGAGAGGCAGAGAAAGGGGGACAGAGGATCCAAAGTGGTCTCTGCACTGACAGCAGCTAGCCTCATGTGGGCCTTGAACTCACAAACCATGAGATCATGACCTGAGCTGAAGTCTGACGTTCAACCCACTGAGCCACTCAGGCGCCCCTGGGATCACATGTTTAAATGGCACCCCTCCTTAGCAGGACTCTTCTAAAGAAAGCACGTAGATGATGTATGATAAAATCAGTTTCTTTTTGTGACCTATAAAAAAATACAAGATACAACATAAAGAACAGCACTATAAGCTTCTGGGTTTGGTTGAAGCTTAATGCCAAGTGCTACCATATTTTTCTTATCTATCTTCCAGAACCAAAGGGAAGGAACAAGGGCCAAACAATAGATTGACAATCCATAAAATAACATTTATTGAGTACATACTGAGCTGCTGTTGACTCAAAGATGAGTAAAATTACATCCCTGGCCTGGGAGTTCACAGACTAGTGAAGGAGATAGTTGTCTTTAGACTGAGTGCCTGCCGTGTATCAGGCAAGGTGTTGGGCTCCATATGTTATCCCATGATGACCATGAGAGGCAAGTATAGTTATCTTCATTCTCAGTTGTGAGAACTAAATTTCCTGGAAGCTGAGTTATTTGCCTGAGGTCCCATAGCTGGGTTATCACTCAGATATCTCTGCAGGGAACAGATGACACACTTGGATGGGGTAAGGGAGGACAGTCTAGTAAAGGGACAGCTTACAATGGCATCAGCAGGTAAGGAAAACCAACGAGGGATGGTGGGGCACTGTGGGGATGGCAGTGGAGAGGAATATTCCTACTGCAAGGCCCCCGGGGCAAATGGAGGGAGCAGTTATGGGAACCTGGAGAAAGGAGCCATGGTTGTAGCAGAGGGCCACCAGATAGGAGCTGTGGCCTTTGGTAAAGGATATAGCCAAGTGCCAGTGACTTGGGAGAAAGGTACCAAGAGCAATAAATACCCTGACTGCACTCTCTTCCTTTCCTTCAGTCTCCTACCTGTCCCTGCCATTGAGAAACCCAACTGGAAGCTGGAGAGCAAGAATGCCCACTGATGCAGCCTGCTGGGGCACAGCGAAGGCAGAGAAGGGCAGAATGTTGAGTCTGGAAAGGCGGTTGGGAGATAGCCAGCACAACTGGTAAGAGGAGGTTTAACTCCCTACTTTTTCTGACTTCATGACTTCTACTCACCATGTTAAAGCAGTAGCTCTCTCACATTTACATGGCCCACCTTCACAATTACCTGGAGGATGACTGTCAGCAGGAGTAAACAGCACAGAAAGGCGGGATGGATTTCTGTTGTTTCTGACATCCTTTGTCTCCCTTCTTTTGGCAACGGCACCCTTCCTTGATGCTTAACCCATGTGCATGTGAGGTGACAGGGCGGCCATGTGGCCCAAGTGAAGCAGTCGGCGAAACTGACCTTGAATGTTAAAAATGTCACAATTTTCTGTGATGAGCCCAGAAGGTTCACGCTCAGCAAAGGGAACCAGGAGGTTTCAGGCTGGAGGATGTGCTGGGAGAACTGTGTCTGTAGGCACCCCATTTCCTCTTAGGAGATACATTTGGGTTTGAGGTGATGGGATTCTGCCTGTCCAGGGCGAGGTCTTATCTGAAACTCCCGCAGTGTCATTTTATATGATGGCAGAGTGCCTGTGTCAAGAAATGTCATGGAGATCTGACATGTAGGTTCTGTGAACAATTTCTTATGGGTCACCAGCACCATCTTGTTATACAGTTATATATCTCTCAATCATCTTATATAAATATAACTTGTTATATGGTTCCAGGCATCACACATGGGCATCAAATTACAGCCGTGAGATGATGAACAGCGTGTGGACTTCTGTAGCCATTTCTCTAGAAGGTCCAGGAGGGGCTGAACACAATCATCTCTTGCATATAGTGAGGTGTTCAGGGCATGTGACCCAAATAGACTGAATTGCAGGACTTGTGCTGGTGGTATTGAAAAGTCTCTTTTCTGCCTGGGTTGCGGAGAAGGAGGGACGTGAGAGAAGCTGGAGAGAATGGAGTTAACACAGAGGATGGCCTGGCTAAGATACAGACTAGAGTGATCAACTGATCCCAGACTGTTCTGGTTTTAAAACTTAAAGTCCCACATCCTAGGAACCCCCTCAGTCCTGGGCAGACTGGGACAGTCTCTACCTTAGGGACAGAATGGGAGTATGTCCTGATCATGTCACCTGAGCCCCAAGTCCCAGCCCTGCCTGTGAACTTTCATTGCCTTCTGTCTTTTGCGCCCAAATGGGTCCTGACTGAGCCAGAAATGGGCAGCTTAGGGGACCAGGGGCAACTGTGTGGTTTTGACCAAGTCACTAAAGTCTTCCAGTACTCCTTGGTTTCTCCATCTTTCAGATGAGTGGCTGGATGACTTTTATGTTTTCTTCTAGCCCCATAAAGTTTATGCATGTGTGTCAGCCCAGTCTTGCAACCCTACCTCCCCCACCTCTTAACATCAAAACACAACAAAACAAACCCGCTGTGCAGAGTGTTCCAAGATGCAAACAATGTGCTTGAGCTGATGTTATCATCCCTTGGCACAGTTTTACCTAGATGAAAGTGAGGACTATTAAAATATCTCCTTGCAACTTTTATGTGGGAAGAGGGCTGGAACACTGGCATGAAATGGTATTTATTTTGCTTGTGATAGGAAACAGCCGGAGAATCTTCATGGATCAGGTATGTGGCTCATCCGCAGTGATGGGTCTCAGGGTGGGGCTTCGGCAGGCAACCTGGGGCCGAGTGTGTTCTAAGCCACAGCTCTTCAGGCCACACAGAGACCTATGCCAGGGGGCAGGATTCCTGGGTCCTAGAGTAATTACTTCATTACTTATTGGTTTTGAGTTGATGCTACATCTTAACATATGTTAACATATGTATTCCCTCCATCTTTAGCATTCTTTTTCAGGTACTGGCTTTTGTTTTGCTAATTTCCACTTATTCTCTAGGTCTTTTATTAAATGCTCTTAGGGAGATTTTACTGGCATGTGTATAGAACAGCTTGGTTTCCATAGTGATCATGGTGAAACAGGATAGATATTATTGGTTGTCAAGCTCACCATCTCATCCCTCCTCCCTTTTAGTAACTCCTCCTCCCTTCCTTTGGAGGAAAACTCCCCCCTTTCTACGTGGTTCCAGTGGGGCTGTTAATCTCTGTGCCCATTTACCTCCCTACAGGGGTTACCAAGTAACCAAGCTGGGCCAGTCGTAGTCCCTAGCCCTCACCCCTTGTCCCTCACAACTATTAGTCCAGTGGGCATGCGACCTAAGTGGAGCCAGTCAGGTCTTCTCTGGAATTGATTTAGAGAGCTCTGGAGAGAGGGAGGGTCCAGTGATGCATCTGCTAAAGCAGAAGTGTGTGCATCTAGGGATACCAGACGCTCTCTTTCTCAGCAGCGTTGGGAAAAGGATCAACATTAAGGGAGAAAGAAGATAGGGCACAAAGGGAACAGTGGTGAGGAGTGGAATAAGAATGAGAGCCCTCTTTAGAGACATACTCCACATATATCCACAAATGGGCCCTTTCCAAGTGTACAGTTCAGTGGTTCTTAGTGTGGTCACAGGTTAGTGCAGCCGTCGCTGCTCTCTAATTCCAGAACATCTCCATCACCCCAGAAGGAAACTCCGTCATCATTGGCAGTCACTCCCAAATACCCCCTCCTCTTAGCCCCTGAACACCACTCATCTACTTTCTGTCTCTGTAGATTTGCCTCTTCTGGACATTTCATCCAAATAGAATCATACAGTATGTGGTCTTTTGTGCCTGCCTTCTTTCATTTCCTATGATGTTTTCAAGGTCCATCCATACTGTAGCATGTATCTATACTTCATTTCTCTTTATAGCCAAATAATATTCCATTGTATGCACATACCACATTTTGTTTCTGCAGTCACCAGTTGGTATACGTTTGGCTTGTTTGGAGCTATTATGAATTATGCTGCTATGAAGTTTTCATAGCATCTTACATAACTGTAATAAATTATTTCCATGATACTTTGTTAATGTCTCCCTTTCCCATTAGACTATGAATCTATGAGTGCAGGAAAGCTTACACAATGCTTAACAGCTGGTAGCTGTTCGATGATTACGTATTTGCTGAGTGAATAAATGGAAGACATAGGAGTATGCTCTCCATTTTATAGACAGGGAAGCTTAGTCAGGGAGATTAACTTGTCCAAGGCATACGACTAGTGTATCCATCACAATTCCTAATTATAAACAACAGAAGCCAATTCTGGCTGATTTAAGAAGAAAAAGAACTTACTCGAAGCCTATTAGGGAGCTCACAGAATCACCAGGAAGACCTAGGCTTAAAAAAACTGAGCCAGAACAAGGGAGACAAGATGGCGGCAGGCACCAAGGCCCAAATGGTGCCTGAGAAGCAGCCTAGTGAGGACATGGCTGACATCCCCCCCTTCCCCCTGAACAGAGGACATTGCCAGCACAGCACTGCTAGCATCACTGTCTCTGGATAGCAGACATTGCTGCTGGTCTCCCCAGAAGGCCTTTTCCATCGGCCCTACTTCTTTTCATTACCAGCATCTGATTGAAAGTCTGTCTGATTGAATGTGGTTTAGCTGCAAGGGAAGCTGGGAAAATAAATGTATGGTCTTTTAGGCTCTTATAGTGGAGGTGGGGTCTCCCTTACTCTTAGTAGGGAACTCTTTAGAACAGGAAGATTTAGCATTGGGTAGCAAAAAATAACTTTATTCTGGTAATAGGTAGAAAGCCAAGTCTCTCCAAACTGAATACATTATAGTTGTTTGATAGCTTCTGACAAGACGCTCAGTTCACTGAACCTTTTGAGTCAGTGAAAGCCTTACTGTGTTATTTTTCATCTACTCCCCACTCTCCACATGTCAGGTGTCAAAACTATGACAGGTCGTCATGTACTGAGGGAGGCCTATTAGTTTCTTATCTATTCCCCCACGTTTTATTTTAAAAGCCAATCCTGCCAGAGCACAGTGCCCTTTTAAATGTAAACAGAATTGAGTGCCTGGAAAAGAAAGAAGAAAGAAAGAAAGAAAGAAAGAAAGAAAGAAAGAAAGAAAGAAAGAAAGAAAGGAAGAAAGAAAGAAAGAAAACCCCCAAATACCTAGAAGAACATGAGGACCTCAGCCTCTGATCTGGCCATGCCCATATAATTGGGGAGTTTCCCAGTTGCTTTAGACCTTGAGAGGAGTAGTCTGATGGCTATACCTATCTGCCACCCTCTGCACCAAAGGGGACTATATTGAGAAATACATGGCTTTTTCTTTGGTTAATATCCCCAGGACTTTTCAGTGCCATTTCCTCAACAATACTTCAAGGGAAGCCAGCCCCAGACCATCCATCTGGTGCTCACGGAAACATTTGTTGCCCATTCTGAGAGCCCTCATTCTGAATCAAGCAGTCTTTGATTAGATCTGTGTAAAAATGCACCCACTCTCCTTTGCCCCTGAGTGCATGGATAATTAAGCCACCTAATTATTCACAACCCCTGAGGAGATGCCAGCCTCCCTGTGTTTAAGCCAAGAGACCTCAGGTTTGTCAGAACACAGGGGAAGGACATTCCAGAAAACAAGGCTGTCTCTCTTTATTATCTTGGGTATTCCAGCTTGGGGAATCTTAGAATCTAGTTCCTCCTTGACTATTTTACAGAAACTGGGGCCTGGAGAGGTAAAGCACATGCTCAAGCTTACACAGCTCAAAAGTGACAGGGCCCAGGCAAAGCTTTGGTTCTCCATCTCCAAAATTGAGGTGTAAAAATAATAAAATACTCGTTTGTGAATCACAAGCTTGTTATCGCAACAAAGAAGAAAATATATATGGAAGCAGTGTTATACAAATACTAGGTAAATTTAGCAGACTCAGAACAAGTGCTTCATCTATCTGTGCCTCAATCTTATCACCTGTGCAATGGGAATAATCTTATCATTCCTGTGTCATCCAGTTGTATGAGGACGAACTAAGTTCAAATGTGTAAGTTGCTCAGGATATGACTTGGCACATTGTGTGTGCTGAGTGAATGCTAGTTATTATGTTGGTTTATTGAATCTGTCACCCAAAGGAACCTTCGGTTAGGTCCTGCTACTTGACTAATCAATTAAAAAGTTAATTAAGTGGCCAATTACTCCCCTCCAAATTTTCTTGTGGAGATCTATCCAAAAGCTAAGGTCTCACTGTTCTATTTTAATGAGAGCCAGGAGCAGTAGAAAGGGCTGACATGGAAATTGAGGAACTTGGCTGTGCAGTCTTTCTGATCATGCAACCTCTGGGTACTGTCCTGAGTGGTGAACTTGTTTCAAATCCTGGCTCTCTCAGTTGCTAGCTAGGTGCATATAGGCTGACCCTTTCCTTTCTTTGGGCATCCATTTCCTCAACTGTAAAAAGAGGAGGTGAATAAGCTCTTCTCAATTCTAGATGTCTCTGTCAAAGGTATAGACGTTGGATCTGATTTTATTGATTTCCTGGAACAGGATGATGTAAGTTAAGCTTATGGATCCTTAAGCCAGAGTCTTGAGAGCAAGGGCACTCTGCATGACTGGGCAACTGACACTCTAAGCCTCAGTTTTCTGATCTGTAAAATGGGGATTATAACAGTACTTCTTTCAAGGGTTGTTGTGAGGATTAAGTTAGATAGTGCATTTATGCTACTTTTCATGGCATCTGGTGCCCCGTGAGCTCCTAGTAAGGATTAGCTATAATAACAGCCACTGGAAAGTATTTGTTTCTAAAGCTAAACCGGTCTTACCTTCTCCCCTCTGCGGTCTTAGTCTTTTCCTTTGAACTCAAGTACAAAGTTTTGAGTAGCTGAGGTTCTGGTGCGTTGAAGGCTGGTTATTCAAGAGTTGGCTCCTCTCCCGTTATTGCGGCCCGTGCATATTTATGGATAGAATTTGCAAGGGGGCTGCTGGGCATCAGATGGCACTTGTCTTGAGTACATTCATTCTGAGGGAAGGAAATCGATGTAGGTTCCCACACAATGGCCACCACTCTGAAATCATTAAGACAAGTCGGCCTCTGGGAGATTCAGGTTGGATAATATCTTACCAGAAGTGGAAGCAACTTCTTCAGAAAAAGAAAAATATCTCTTCTATCACATTTTGTCTGAGTGCTTCAGAGAATGTATTTTTCTTGGAGATAAATAAAAAAGAAGCAACTGTGCCATCCATACAAAAGTTATAAATAGTTTTGAAATCTCCTGTGAACAGCCACTTCTTGGTAATCTGGACTCAGAAGATATGGGTTCAAAGTCAAAGGTAGAATGATATTAGATGCATCACATAAAAACACAAAGAACATGGAGAACTGGTTATGGATTTATGACATGTTTATGAGGCGAAACATTTGCCTTTTAGAGAGATTCCTTCCCATGGCTTTGCAAGAAGAGGCAGCTCTAGGTAAATCTTCTCCTTTGCCTCCTGGAGGGTGATGGGGGGAAAGAGCAGGGAGGAGGCAGAAGGGTGGTTTATCTGGTGATGGGAAAGCAAGTGAACAAGTGACCTTGCTCGAGTCCCAGCTGCTCTGCATAGAAACTCAACTCAAGGGTCTTAGGTCAGCATCTGGGCAAACATTCCTTCTGGAAGAGAGGTCTTACAGTGAGTCCTGATCCAGGTAGCTCTTGGGTTCCAGGCCATGGAGTCCTTGGCACATTGGTGATAGACACATTTGTCTTCTGTGGCTCTCAGTTCTCCTTCCATCGCCCATGGTCCACTTTGTAACCTCCTTGCCCACCTCAGTCTCAGGCCATCCAGTCTCCTAAGAGCACCCTCCCCTAGGCCTTCCTTCTGTGCCTTCTCTGCCCTCATCATCCTCCCACTCATGGAGCCCATCGCTCTGTCCCAGATCAATCAATTTTAGTGCCTAACTACTACCAATACCACACACTGTGCGCTTACTGTGTGCTCATTGTTAGGTCCTTTGCAAATTATTATCTGAAATAATTATCTGAAATAGAGATGGGTATTCCTAGCTCCATTTTTCATATGAGAAAACTAAAGGTTACTTGGTTGCTTGACTTGTCCAAAGTTTCATGACTAGTCAGTAGCAGAGCCAGAATTTAATCCCAGACCCTCCCCCTCTCTAAGAGGGGGTACCCCAGGACTGTGTGGTACCACAGGACTTTTCTCAGAAAAAATACATCATACAGAAGACAAATGGCTGGAGGTGGTGCTGTTCCATGGAGCACAGGGATGGGCACTCATCATATGCTGACGGCCTTTTGTTTTGTGTTCACTTCCAAGGTAACTTTTATTTATTAATTAATTCAGTGGGATTGAATTTTTGATTCTTTGAATCAAAAGAATTCTTTGAATTCTTATTGTAAGCAACTAACTTACCCTCTCTGTGTTTGTAAAATGGGAATGATAAGGCCTCCATATGTTGTGGTTACGTTTAGAGTAGGAAACAGTGTAAGGTGATGGTATGTGGGAGACACTCTGTAAATGGAAATTGTTACTATGATTTCATAGTTGATTTGAGTCAAAATTCCAAGACTATATGGACCCTGATTTCTCATTTGTTGAATGACCTAAGAGGTGTTGCTTTCTTTAAAGACATCAGAATCCAGGTGGGTCTTAGAGGCTCTCCAGCTCTGCATAGCAGAGAAGGTTCCACCCAGCTGGGAAAACATAAAGGGAACTGGTGAATGTTAGGTCTGGGAAGAGATGTGCACAGCTGCTCCCATGAGCCAGCCAGGCATACTACCGGTGGGGGATTTTGAAAGGGGACATTTATATTCCAACTTCCCAGGTGCTTTGTAAAATTCTTTAGTTTCATCGCTCCTTATGACAAGTCAGAAGGCTCTGATTCTGATGTCATCCTAGGCAGGGGATGGTTAGGGAATGGTTATTTCTCCTAAATTTCTTTCTCACTGGCTGGATTCCCTAAAGGTAGTATTCCTGCTTCAGGTTACACTTTAGGGAATGTCTTTCCCCTGAAACAGAGCCATGAGTTGGACTGCAGAGAGGGACTCAGGCCAGGAAAGCTGTGCTAGGGATGGAGCTGCAGGAGAAAGGAAATAACCACAGGCTCTTGCAGCTGTCACTCAAAGAAAGAAAGCTGTTCTTTCTCTCTTACCTCCTCTCCCTCCATATGGATGTCCTTAGAAGAGCCATGGAGGTCTCTAGTTACCCTGGAGTATTTGTTAGTGTTTCCAACAGATACATAAGAAGTAGAGTTGCCAGAAAGAGCCTCTGGTTACACAGACATTTCCGATGCAGAATAAGTGACTTGGGGAAATTGTATATGCCTCTGGGCTGAGCTAGGTCAAATGAGGCCAGCATGTATGAGTACCTGCTAGGGCATATAAAATCTGGAAGGGTCTCATGGGTCCCAACCAGTGACTTAGAGTCAGAGCATTTGAGAGCTGGGATTCAGGAGACACTCCAGGGCTCTGGGAAGCTGTGACTTGACCTGATAGGTGTCTCCTGAATTTATTAGTCAAGGCACTTGGCTGCAAGTGAAAGAAACTTGAAATTATTTAACAAATAATAAAAAAGCAGATGGAATTTATTGGCCCATGTCCATGAAAAGCCCAGGGGTAGCTCTTGGACTATGGGCATGGCTACAGATCCTCTGTGCCTCTGTCTATCTCTCCATTTCACCTCCTTGCTCACCTCTGTGCTGACTTCAACCTCAGGCAGGCTTTTTTCCATGGTGACAAAGGTAGTCAGTGGCACCTCTCAGCTTCAGTTATCCCTAGAGCTGGTGATCCTAGAAATAAGGGAGAGCATCATTTCCAAAATTCCAGCCCACATGCCAGGAATGGCATGATTGACCTGGCTTGGCTCACATGCACATCTCCTGAAGCAATTACTCTACCTAGGAGAATTCTGACTGACACCATCAGAAGCTTGAGAGGATAGGGCTGCCCCACCTGAACTGTGTATGGGGGAGGGGAATCCCTCAGAGGTCCTGGGAAGACAAGAATGCTCCTTCACAATGAGTACCTCTGTGCCATCAACGTGGCAGAACTGAAGGCCCATGATACCTGCTCTCTGAGATCATTGCCTCATCTTTCTTGTATAGAGATAGAATTGGTCACCTGTGGTAAGCAGAATAATGCTCCCCCCAAGATATCTATACCCTACTTCCCAGAAACTATGAATATGTTATGTTACATGGAACGGGGGGAATTCAGGTTACAGATTAAATTAAGGATTCTAGTCAGGTGACCTTAAAATAAGGAGATTATTCTGGATGATGCAGGTGGGACTAATATAATCCTAGGAGTCCTTAAATGGGGCTGGGGGCAGGGAGAAGGTGACAAAAAAGTCAGAATCTGAGAGATGGCATTGGGAGAAAGACTTTCCTGGCCAGCACTGGCTTTGAAGGTGGAAGGGACCATGACCTAAGGAATGTGGGTGACCTTTTGAAGCTGGAAAAGACTAGACATGGATTCTCCCCTAGAGTCTCCAGAAGGGAACCCAGTCCTGCCGATACCTTGATTTTAGTCCAGTGAGACCCGTTTTAGACTTCTGACCTCTCGAACTGGAAGATAATGAATTCGTGTTGTTTTAAACCATTGCATTTGTGGTAATTTGTCACAGTTGCCATAGGATATGAACACACTGGCCAGAATTAAAAGGACATTGCTTAAGCTTCTTGCACCCAGGGGTGGCTAGGACTGAGTCCTGGGTGCAGGGGGAGGGGCTGTGTGGCAGTGCCTGGGAATCTCAGGCAGCAGAAAGTGCCCTCTCTCTTCCTCCTTCATCTCTTCCATCCTGCTCCCTTAGACCTGGTTGCTAACTGGACCACCAGGATGAGGCCATACCCTAGAGAAGGGGGGAGGTATGAGCTGGAAGCAGCAGTCACAGGGCAGCCTTGAAATGTCTACCTTTATACTTTGACTTGAATGAGACATACATTTTTATGTTGTTCAAGTCACTGTTATTATGGGCGTGTTCAAAACTCACAGCTGGAGCCAAACCTAATTATTTTGGGAAAAAAAGGACATTAACACTGACCTTTCAGGAAGTCCAACAGATCCAGTCTCTACAAGGTGAGAGCATCCCAAGGGTGTTCCAGTGATGATTCGGGGGCTCCTCCCTGATCGCTGACTCTTTCCCCAGGGCCCCCCAGGGCCTCTTCCATCAGGTGCTGCCATCTTGGCTTTGCAGCCCTCAAATCCATCCTGTCTCCTGCCTTTGCTGTAGATGTCTGTTCTTCAGCAGCAACCCTAACCAATTCTGATTCAGCTTGACCCTCTGGCTCTCCGAACCCCAGTCTGTTTTGGTGAGCATCTATGACCCAGTTCTGGCCCTAGGAAACTCACTCCTACCCTGGCTGACTCCCTCCCCCCAACATCCTAAGAATGCAAGATTTAATTTGCATTGAAGACCTTGTCTCTAGGTCTCTGTGTATGACTTCAGAGGAGATTACAGTTATAACAGTTAACATTTATTGAGCACTTACCATGAGACAGAAAATTGATTAAGTGCTTTATATTTTAACTGCATTTAATCCTCAGAACAACCCTAGGGGAGGGTACTAGTGTTATCTCACTTTACATGTAAAGAAACTGAAGTTGTGTTAACAGAGAAGTGAAATAATTTGTCTGAGGTCGTTCAACCCAGGCAGTCTGATTTTGGAGCCCATGCTGTGATACATTAGGTGTACTGCCTTCCAAGCCCAGCTACTTTTGTTTTCTGAGTAGCACTTAGCAAAATGTTTAGAGGATCATGATAATGGTTCAGGGAACCAGGTAGGGTCACCTTGTATGGTTGTGTGGACTGTGCACGGCACAACTCAGGAGGTGCCATTCACATTGTCATCGATGTTAACTGTAACCCCTGGAATTGTGCAGTGGACAACCTACATTGTGGCCACTCTGAGGCCTTGGGGCTTACATAAGCCAACAGCAGAAGGTCACATGGAAACTCCAGCAACTCAGTTGGGGAGCTATAAAAAACTGTGCTTGGGTGTTAGTGTTGAAGATTAGGAATCAGGGACACAAGCCAAGGTAATGGGAGACAGGAACGCAGAGGACTCTTGCTGGGGCAGTCTGACAAAACCCGCTGGATGGTTTCTTTCACACCCAGAACTGCACCAGATAACTCTTTAAAAAGGGGGGAGGAGTTAGTTTTGTTGTTGTCATAAAATCAATACCTGTCATAAAATCAATACATTGATGGACATTTGGAAAATACAGAAAAGTTTAAATAACAAAATAGTAACCATCCATTGTCCATGACCTAAAGAAAACCACTGCTAATATTTTCTTATATTTTCTCCAGACTGTCCTCTCTGGTTCTTGATGGATGATATACACGTAATCGAGAGAGAGAAGGGGGGAGAGAGAGAGAGAGAAAGAATGACGTATTTGTACATGGTTGATCATGTTAAGGTATTAGCTAATACTATTTGTATCATTTTCACTCAGTCTTCTAGAATGGTTCAGATAGGACTGGGCTGACTCTGGCTTGTCCTGGAGCATCTTTAAGGCTCCACTTTGCTACTAACACAAGCTATTGAGTGATCCTTTTCAAAACTAATAGGATTGAAGGGGAGGAGTGGGGGTGATTCTCAGGATAGAGAATGCATCACAGTCAAACCCAGGGGTCTTGAGTGTTGAGGGCCAGCACACAGAGCCATGAGCCTGCTTGTACACCTGGGAACTTGGGGACCTTGCAGGTGATAGACTGGTCCTCCTGAAACAGACCTTTGAGTTGATGTGGTCCAGCCTCCTCCTTTGGCTTCATCACTCTCCTGCCCATTGCCCCCCTTTGACAGCACAAACACATTTTCTAATTGAGCAAACTAAGACCTAGGGAGGTAACTTGACCTTTTTGAGGTCATGGAACAAGTCACTGATATACTGGGATCAGAACTTGAGGCTCCAGACTTCCTTCTAAGCATCCAACATGTCCCAAATGCATGCTGGGGAAGGCCAGACTTACCATATATTCTGGAATAAATACATGTTACATGCTTAAAGCAGCATTTTGGTGAAAGGCTGGATACTGTCACCCACTCACATTCACAAATACGTTAACTTCATTAAGGCTCTGAAAAGGCCTGCAGCAAAGAAACCTATTGGAATTGGCTCAGTTCAGTGTTTCCTGAGCTAGTCACACCCTAAGGAACATCCCTGGGGAGAGAGAGGCTGTGGTACACTATACTGCCTGTTCACTTAGGCCAGAAAGGATACCTGAGGACATAAGCAATGTCACACTGGGTCAGAGCCATAGTCCTTCGAGGCCAAGAATGTACTCTGTGATAGGGCCACCAAGGAAAGTGTTGCAAGAACATGTGGCTGCCCTCTGCTGAGCCCAAGCTTGGAGGCCAGAGACTGGGTTCTCCTTAATGGCCTAATAGCTTCATATGACACTGTTGTCCCCAGATGGATTTAAACTTTTGAAAATCTCAAATACCTTATACTAAATAAGTTCCATTGAAGCAAGTTCTTGTGTGTCTTCTTCATGTCTGTATCCTTAGTGCCTAGAATAGTGCCTGGTACACAGTAGGCACTCAATAAAGACTTGCAAAATAAATTTCCAATTACTTTTGAGGGCTGAAGATTTCCTCTGTTTGACATAAACATTTTTAACTTTCGCCCTTCCGGGCTTTGACTTACAACTTATTATTCAGATGAAAAAAGTTTTTAATTTATGCTTGTTGAGTACTGAATGTAAGTGAACCCTATCCCACACATGTTCCCGTATAAAGAAACTCTTATTTAAACTTTCAATGATCCTGTAAAGTATGATCATCTCCATTTTTCAGGTGAGGAGGCTGAGGCTTGGAGGTGTTAGGTAACTTGGCTAAGGTCGTATTCTAAAGTGGCAAAGCCAAGATTTATGACCCCATGGCCGGAGCCAGGCAGAGCTCATTAACGACACTGGCCTCTGGTGATTAGGTACACATGAGGTGAATCGAGAAGAGGCAGCCCCAGATGAAGATTCCTCCCAGTTATAAAGGAAGGCACTTCCTCTTCTGAAAAGTTGTCTGCAGCAAGGACTGCTCATTAAGGCTGTTGTGGGTGCTAAGGAGGGACCCTGGGCCACCTGTCATGTCTCTGTGTGGAAAACAATCCTGCCAAAGGCAGAGTAAGTCTGAGAATTGAGAAACATGACTAGGTCTCAGCTGATTGAACAGCCGAGGCACTAAGCCTGCCCAGGCCTTGGTTACAGCAGCACAGTGCCATTGCACTGCAGCGTGCGATGCCCTGTCCACTCAGCAGGTTGATATTTTCCCTTCCATTCAACCCTCTGAATGCTCAGGCATTGGTCTTGTTAGCCTGAGCTTTTTTCAAATTAATTTAAGAATCAAAGAAAACCATTATAACACATGGTTACCCTCTGAAAATGTTGTCTAGAGCACAGAGTGGCTAATTAAACTGCATTTCAGGGAAAGTGTCTAGTTGGATGGGAAGACTGGTGGATGGAAGATTATGTCCCAGCAGATTCATAGGGCATCAGAGCTGGGAGGAGACTATCTGGTTCTTTATTTTACAGAGGAGGAACCAGAGGCTCTGAGGTCACACAAGCTCACATAGTTATTGACCGGTGAAGCTGGACTTCAGACTCAAATCTCTTGATTTTTGGTGCAGTTTTCTCTAATCGACAACATCCTGCTGTCTCGAGTACAAGCTTGGCTCCATCGTTCATGCTTTGCGATCTAACACAAGTATTTAACTTCTCTTCTTTGCTCATTTGTAAAATACAGGCAGTCGTAGTTGCCTACCTCATGGAGTTATGGTAAGGAATAAATGAGACTTTGCCTGAAAAGTACTTTCCCAAGTGCCTGGCACACATAACATGAGATTTATTAATCAGTAAATTCAAGATTTAAAAAAATTCCTAAGGAGATTATTAGTATCCTTCTGTAATTTAGAACAGCACAATTTCCCTAGAGAATGGTCTTATGGGAAGGAAGGGACATCTGTATCTGCCTGATCCTTACAGCTTGGGGGTGCTGCAAGGGCACATCAATGATGTTTGTATTTGGGTCTTTCCTGCATGTCAGTTTTCATGCTTTGCCAGACAAACATTGTATATTTCTTGCGAAGCCCTCGGCATTTCCTGTCACTCAGAAAAACCCACTCGCATGAAGGTGACAGTGATGTTTTACTCCTCTCAGAATGCCTGGAAGGCGATTTAATGCAAAGTAACTCATTTCCAAGGGAGAGAATCTCAGATGACAGTGCCCAGTGGATGGGAAAAAGAATTTGGACCTTGGGGCTTGGTCTTCCTGGAGCCCCTACAGTCAAACAACAGGAGTGGTCATCTGCTTGGTCCATATCCAGGGCTCATCTCACTCCTCTCTCCCCACCCTCCCGATATGTGATAGGCTCCACATTGAGGACTTTCCATCTGGGAAGCTGGTTTTTGGTGGTGGGAGGGGAAGGACTGACCACTCACCCGAGACAAAGCCCCTGGGATGTGGGCTGCAGTGCAGAGGGTTGAATGTGCAGCTTGGATACTACAAGATATCCTGTCTCCTAGGCCTCTGCCCCAGTCTGTCTGTGCATAGCCTGGGCTCAGGGTTCAAAACTGGAAGTTTCCCCCTAGTGAAACTAGCTAAATGAAAACCTGGTACAATTTCTCTCAGTGGAGCTATTAGGAGACCAAAGCAGGGAACAGATCACCATAAGCACTGGTAGTATGAACGATCCACTTAAATAGCACACATAGGTTTCAGTTTTATGTCAGGGTGCTGATTTTATTCAAAATTTGAATAAATACATGTCCTTTGTATAAGGCACAGCCCTGCACAAGCAGAAACCCAGGAGTGGTCTTGTGTCCTTCTTCTTCTCCACCCCTGTGTCCAGTCCAGTGCACAGTCCATGATGCATCTCTGACTGTCCTGAATCCATCTGCTTCCCTCCCTCATCATTATTGTCACCCCACCATCTCTCCGGTCCATGCTGCAGGGGCCTCCTGTGTATCTTTGTTGGGCCCCTCCTAGCCAGTCTTTATTGAAGCATCTCTAAAACTTTGCACACAATATGATCCATTGAAGTGTCTGCGGAAAACATGAGAATTTTGATTTTTTATTTATTTTTTAAAAAAGAAGGAATAAAGCTTTACGAATAAAGCTTATTGATATTCAACAAATGGATGCACCTTGACCTCTCACCCAGTCCTAGTGTCAGATAGTCACATGTCACGTTTGGTTCAAGAGGTATCCTGGAGGCTGAAGCTCATGGCGGGGTTCAGGGGGTGTCCTCATGGTTTCTGCTCTTTGGTTTGTTTTTTCCCCAGTTGTACTGAGGTATAGGTGATGATTAAAAATTGTATATATTTGGGATGCTGGGTGGCTCAGTCAGTTAAGCGACCAACTTCAGCTCGGGTCATGATCTCAGGGTTTGTGGGTTCGAGCCCTGCATCAGGCTCTGTGCTGACAGCTCAGAGTCTAGAGCCTGCTTCAGTTTGTGTGTGTGTCTCTCTCTGCCCCTCCCCTGCTCACACTCTGTCTCTCTCTCTCTCAAAAATAAATAAACAAAAAAATTTTTTTAAATTGTATATACTTAAGATATGCAACTTGATGTTTTTATACACATACATTATGAAAGATTCAGAACAATCAAGGTAATTAAGGTATCCATCACCTCAGATAGTTACTTTTTTCCCTATGGTAAGAACACTGAAGATTTGCCCTCTTAACAAATTCCAAGTACACAATACAATATTGTTAACTATAGTAAAATATATATACATTATTGTACATGAGATCTTTAGAACTTGCTCATCTTGCATAACCAAAACATTGTACACCCTGACCAACATCTCATTTTCCCCAGCCCCTGGCAATCACCATTCTCCTCTATTTCTATGAGATTAACTATCTTAGATTCCACATATAAGTGAGATCATGAAATATTTGCCTTTCTGCATCTGGCTCATTTCAGCTAGCATAATGTCTCCTAGGTACATCCGTGTTGTTGCAAATGGCAGGATTTCCTTCTTTTATAAGGGCTGAATCATATTATGTAATATGTATATTACATTTTCTTTATCCATCCATCCATTCATTCATCAGTGGACTTTTGGGTTGTTTCCATATCACGACTGTTGTGAATAATGGAGCAATGAATATGGGAGTACAGGTACGTCTTCAATCTCTTCAATATTCTGTTTTCATTTCCTTTGGATGTATACCCCAAAGTATACCCCAAAATGGGACTGCTGGATCATATGGATCAATTTTTTGAGGAACCTCTATACTATTTTCCATAGTGGCTATACCCATTTACATTCCTGCAAATGGTGTGCAAGAGATGGTTTTTTTTGTTTTTTGTTTTTTGGTTTTTTTTTTTTTTTTTTTTTTGCCACATCCTTGCCAACACTTGTTATCTTTGGTCTTTGTGATAATAGCCAGCCTCACAGGTATGAAGTGATATCTCATTGTGATTTGGATTAGCATTCCCCTAATGATTAGTGGGGTTGAGTACCTTTTCATAACTGTTGGCCATTTGTAGGTCTTCTTTGGAGAAATGTCTTTGGAAAAATTCAGATCCTCTGCCCATTTTCTCTCAATGTGTTGCAATGTACTGTGGCTTATAGCTTCTCCAGGGGAAACCCACTTCTGGATTACATTAAGTAGTTTTCATTAAATGAACTTTCAAAAAATGGACAAACAACTTAAAAGGATTCCTGCGTCACATTTGTAGATTGAAGATAACACTAAGGGCAAGCAAGAGGGAACAAAAAGCTAGAGGCTGAGCTGTTATAGATCCTAGAATCCGTAAGCACAGTGATGAACTAATTATGTCTGACATTAAGTTGGCTTCCCCAAATTCAGAGTGATCAAAAATATCAAATGAAGTATAGACAAACATCTATGATTGTTGATCACAAACCTCACCCTAAGTGTATATTATGCTTTGGGATATTAACTAATGATAGGATGTAGTCATCATAATAATTTTTGAGATGTAAAGAAAATCTTTTCTTTGTGGACCTCTTCAAACATATGCAAAAAAGAAAATATAATATTGAAACTCCATGTGCCTATTGCTCAGCCTCAATGATTATCAGCATTTCGTCAAGACAAAACTTTAAAAAACATTTTCAAGGGGTGTCTGGGTGGCTCAGTCGGTTAAATGTCTGACTTCAGCTCAGGTCATGATCTCACGGTTCGTGGGTTCCAGCCCCGCGTCAGGCTCTGTGCTGACAGCTCAGAGCCTGGAGCCTGCTTCCGATTCTGTATCTCCCTCTCTCTCTGCCCCTCCCCCGCTCACTTTCTGTCTCTGTCTCTCTCTCAAAATTAAGTAAACATTAAAATTTTTTTTTTAAAAAAAACATTTTCATTATTAACTCCCTTTTAAAAATTTCTGTGTTTGTATGTTTTATAACGTACATGAGCTCTACAGTGTATACAAATATATAGTATATAAATTTACACAAATCAAAAGCGTGTACTCAAAACATTTTCACTCATGAGGGCTCGTGTAATCAAATGTTGAGAGAAGGCTGCTCCCCGATGCAGTCAGATCTTTTCGATGAGCAGATATGATTATGCTGCTATGTGCTGCACACCCCTTAATGGCTTCTCATTGTTTTTAAGGAAAGCTCTACAAGGATCCACCTAAATCTCTTGCCTCACTCCCCTCCCGCCCTCCTTCGCTCTCTCTACTCTGGTGCCAGGACCAGTTTACGGTACGGACTTTGCACAGTGCACATATTGAGCCATGTATCCTTTTGCCCGGGGCCTTTACACATTTTCCTCTGATTCCCTTCTCAGCTCCAGTTCTACTTTCTTTGGGAATCCTTTCCTTCCTTCCAGCCCAGGCTGACTTTCCTGAAGGTGATCCATTCTCATGGAATTAAATTATTTTCCTGCACTTGTTTCTGTCTGTAATAAATAACTATAGGCTCATTATATAACCATATAGACTCTATGTAATGATAGGCTCCTTTGAATGATGGCTAATGTCTGTCTCTCCCTATAGACTAAAATCTCCAAGAAGGTTTACTCCCTAGTATTTAATGCAGTGCCCAGCATGCAGTAGATAGTCAACAAGTTGTGGACTAAATGAAGTCTATCTTATAATGCAAGTTTAAAAGAGCACAAGGGTGAGAGGTGATCCCTATAGACCAGTTGGTAGATGAATCATCTACCAGTTCAACATTGCAAGAGAAAAGGAACAATGCAAAACAATAACATGAGTTCACAGGCAGTGCGTGGTTAACTGCCAAACAAGTGTAGTGGATGTCAAATGCATCAAGTTCAAAGAGAGAACACTCTCCATGGGGTGGGCTGGGCTGGCTTCAGACAGTATTATCCTTTGGAATATAAAAGCCACATGTGAACAAACATACTGACATCCTGGAAGCTGCAATTCTTGCTTGTGATACTGTTAATTTCAATTTACAAGAGTCTCCAATTCAACCCTGAAGTCATAATGATAATGTCATCTTCCTAGATCATTTCGACATGAATGAACCTGCCCTTTTCTCAGGCTCTGCCTTCTTTATAGCCTTGGAGATAGAGCTGTGATTTATTAGCAGGAACATCTTTCCTTAGGTCTTGCAACAGTTTCTTCCAGTCTGACTTTTGACTGGGCTCTCACCTGGTATTTGTTGTGGTTTTGTAATAAAGGACTTGTTTTAATATAATCTGGTAAATGGAGAACCAACTTTTGTTATTAATTTAGAAGACTGTAGGCTGATTTGTGAAGCCAAGCCTGACATTCATATGATCTGATTTTCTTTTTGTCCAAGAGAAGCTCTGTTTGCATCTGTTTTAGTTTCAACACACACTTTTTTATTTTTCTTTATGGTTTCTTACTTGTCTCTCATCATTAGAATATAAGCTTCATGAGGGCAAGGGCCTTAACTGTTTGGTCTCCATTAAAACCTCAGCACCTAGGACAGGGCCTGACACAGAACAGGCATGCAATAAACGTTGTGTTTTCAAAATCTCTAGACCTACCCTTTGACCCAGCAGTAGCACTGCTAGGAATTAACCCAAGGGATACAGGAGTACTGATGCATAGGGGCACTTGTACCCCAATGTTTATAGCGGCACTCTCAACAATAGCCAAATTGTGAAAAGAGCCTAAATGTCCATCAACTGATGAATGGATAAAGAAATTGTGGTTTATATACACAATGGAGTACTACGTGGCAATGAGAAAGAATGAAATATGGACCTTTGTAGCAACATGGATGGAACTGGAGAGTGTGATGCTAAGTGAAATAAGCCATGCAGAGAAAGACAGATACCGTATGTTTTCACTCTTATGTGGATCCTGAGAAACTTAACAGAAACCCATGGGGGAGGGGAAGAAAAAAAAAAAGAGGTTAGAGTGGGAGAGAGCCAAAGCATAGGAGACTCTTAAAAACTGAGAACAAACTGAGGGTTGATGGGGGGTGGGAGGGAGGGGAGGGTGGGTGATGGGTATTGAGGAGGGCACCTTTTGGGATGAGCACTGGGTGTTGTATGGAAACCAATTTGACAGTAAATTTCATATATTAAAAAAACAAAAACAAAAACAAAACCCCCAAAAAACAAAATCTCTAAAGCTTGTAAGTAACTTGAGGAGAGAGGACATTTTTTTTCTATCTCTTTATTTCTTATGACATTGCCTAGTACCACATACTTGTTCATGGTAGGTGTTCAGAGGACATCGGCTAAATGGAATCAAAGAGTTTCTGCTTAGTTATTTGACCGTGGTAGAGAAGAGAAGGAAGGACAGGTGGGAGAGGACTGGCTTTAAAATGGATGGACCTACCATGGAATCAAGTTCCCTTCTCATTCACTGAGTGACCTTGGATATATCACAGGGTGTTTCAGCCTCAGTTTACTCATCTGTATAACAGGATTGTTAACACCAGTAGTCCTCGTCCCAGGGCTCTTGTGAGACATTTTGTCTGGGAAAGGTTCTGTAAACAGTGAAATGCCTAGAGATATGAGTTGTGTGGACTCTGGCCAAGGCGATTAGGAAATGCTGGAGATTCCCATAGGGCTCTTGGCAGTGTCCTTGGCCTTCAGACAGACAGTGGCCTCAGAAGCTGAACCTGCTGGGTCCAGATTTCCAGGTCCCTACCTCCCTAAGCTTCTCTTGTCATCACCTTCCCTTCTACCCTGCTCTCCCCTGTGGCCTTTTCCTCCTTCCCCCACCTCCAGTCTCCCTTTATGCTGGCTCATCCAGCCTGTCTGGACTGCCAGATGAAATGTAACTCGATAGCCTGAGTTATCTAGAATTACATTCCAAAAACATCTCTGCACTTCCTCAGGGGAGAAAGGAAAACAGGGACCAGGGCAAAAGAGGGCATAGAGGATACTCTAACCATGTTCTACTTTTTCTCTTGTGAAATTTGGCTTGTGGTCTCCTAAAGAAATTTCCCCAATCAATGCCAGCCCTGCAGGTGGAATGAGTCTCCTGCTCGGTGTGATTTGAGGGGAAGTCGGAGATCCAGCCCCAATTTCTCTTACTGGCATGGGATTCTCCCATTACCTGCACTTTTGGTTTTGAAGCCAATATATTTTCATTGAAGATCATCATTAACTGTTATCACTTGAGCTCCAATTAGGGTTATGTCAGACTCTAAAGGCCTAGGACACAGAAGACCGAAAAGGCACAATCAGAAAAGGAAACCTTGAAAGGAAAACATGGACAAGAGCCCAGAGTAGCTGAGGGAATATGAAGCCTCACGAACTAAGTTGGAGGAGGATGGAAAAATGGTGATGGGCTATAGGGAGAAAGGGGTGGAGATCTGGTTGTGCCATGGATCTGTGCAGAGTAATTCCACTCTCCCTTAAAAATTTTAAGCCTCAGTGAGCTGGCTCATTATTGTTCAATTATTATTAATTAAGGTTAGTGGAAGTGTGGGTTTGTTTTTTGTTTTTTGTTTTTTTTGTTTTTTTTTTTGTTTTTTTTTTTTTGTTTTTTTTTTGCTTAAATTTCAAGGTACTCTTTATTTCGTCAAAATGAAAACAGTCCTATTGACATTTTGGATTTTCACAATATCTCATTATCATTATATCATAGGTTCATTATCATGAAACAATACAGAGAAGAGTGAGAGCTCCCTGGGAATTGCATCTGGCTTCTGTGCCTTATATTCTGTCTTTGTGCCCATGGTCCTGCTCCCTGTCCTGGTCTAGCTCACCTCTACACCTACTCTTGGTCTTTTCTCTCTCCCTGGAACTCCCTCATTCTCTCTCCACCAGTACCTGTTGGAATCCCTCAAAGCCAAACCCAGACTTTCTCAGCCCATGAAGTTTCTCATGATTTCTGTGCCAGGCTCTGAGCTGTGCTTATGAATTTGCGTCTCACGCACCCATTTCACTCTCTCTGTCAGAGGTGAGAGTGGTGTACTTCCTTTTCCACTCGGCTCCCTGCCCCATCCCTCTGGCGGGGTGAGGTGCATAAGAGACTGTCATCCTCATCTTGTAGGGCCTCAAAGGGTGCTTTGTAATGTCTGTTGAGTTGATGGTAGGCAGCTGGTGCACAATGAATTTCGATAGTGGTTTCAGAAGCTCCGGATGGAAAGCATCCCACTCCCTGTCTGATGACTGAAATCCCCCCTTACAACTCATGTAAGGCTTTCATTTCACTTCAAGCAATGTTTACTTACAAAAAGGGCTACCAGGTTTTTCAGCTGTCCTGGAAGATCTGAATTATAGATAAATATCCTAATCACAGAGGTCTGAGGTGTTCTATACTGAAACATATACTGTTCACCGGGCACCTGGGTGGCTCAGTTGGTTAAGCGTCTGACTTCGGCTTAAATCATAAACTCATAGTCTGTGGGTTCGAGCCCTGTGTTGGGCTCGTGCTGACAGCTCAGGGCCTGGAGCCTGCTTCAGAATCTGTGTCTCCCTCTCTCTCTGCCCCTCCCCCACTCACACTTTGTTTCTGTGTCTCTCTCCCCAAAATAAGTAAACATTAAAAACAAACATATACTGTTTATCTAAAAATATACACTGTATTCCATATGCTATGCTGAGAGGTTGTATAGTGTATCAGTTAGTCAAGTTCATTTCTGGGACCAGTCCCTCTGGGTTCAAGTAAATTACTAATCTGTATAGTTCCTACCACATAGGCTGTGGTCATATGAAAAGGGTTAATGGTTGAGTTTGTAAAGCTGAGTAGAGCAGTGCTGACACACGGTTGGTGCTCAGCCGGTGAGGTTGTTATTGTTGTGGTGGTATTATTGTTATTTTTCCTCTAATCTGAATGTGACTGTGTTCCTTTGGGCAGCCCCTTCTCTCACTTTTTACCCACCTTGAGACCAAATGTAGCACCTTACTGGATTCCCTCCTTCAAATCAAATTGAACTATAGAAGTTTTGGCGAGAAACACAGATTTTACTGAAGAATTACTTGGGGAAATCTGGATCATAATACTGTATATAACCAGCAAAACTTGCAAAAAAATTCTTTTTAAACGTTCCTGTTCTTTCCTGAAAGTTCCTCTCTCAACACTAGCAACCCCATTTCTCCCCTCGCCCCCCCCCACCCCTCAAAAAATTTTTCCCACCTCTTCTGGTAGCTTGTCCTGCTATCTGGACACATCCTCTTTAGGACTCGCCCTTCTTGGAAGACAAATAATCTTTTCCCTTCTCATGTCTAGAATGTTACTTAACAGAAAATGCTATTTATTACCTATGTCAGACTAAGTGTGAATGCTAGATGCTCAGAGTTCCTGGGTGATCCCGACCTATAGAACTCATTCGGGTTACCTACTAAGGTCAGTGGTATGCTGGAGCCGGTTCACATCAGCTCAGAA
Organism: Panthera pardus; assembly: GCF_024362965.1. Taxonomy (NCBI): domain Eukaryota; kingdom Metazoa; phylum Chordata; class Mammalia; order Carnivora; family Felidae; genus Panthera; species Panthera pardus. The sequence goes on from NW_026527002.1 coordinate 66,092,773, forward strand.
TGCCAACTGTGAGCATCTCTTCCCAGCTCTGCTTGCAGCGATGTTTACACAGGTGACTTGAGATTGGCCTTGGTGGGAGTATTTACACCATGGAAATGGGCGAATGCTATAAACCAGGGCTTTCTGCTGAGAATGGGTTGGTAAACATTTATCAGCACACCACTACTGCAGCCACTGACGCTACACCTTTCTCTGGCTCTCACGCAAGACCTCAGGGAAGCTCTGGCTTGGCTTTCTGCCTCCGAGTTCCTGGTATTCTGTAATAGGCAGTGAGTCTAGAGGGCTAAGGAGACTTGTTTTCAGTTCTGTGTGCTCTACCTCATCTGGTCGTCTTCCCTCTTCTCTTTCTTGGCTTTATCTCTACTTGTTTTCCCTGGAATCTGAGCTCTTCTTGTTTCCTGGTAAATGAGTCTAGATCACACCTCAGACTGGTTCAGGGTCTCTCTCTTTCTCTCTCTTTCTTTTTTTGTCTAAGTTTCTGGCATGCTACATGTCAGGAGTCTTATCAGTTATGACATAGAGGGTGCAAGATTTGATCACAGGAAGGAGTGGGTTGGTGAGTCCAGAGAACAGGCATGAGTGCAAAGATTTGGGCTTCTAAGAAGTCATGATTTTGCTGTCTTCTGGGCTCTCACTGCAGGCCATGATTCAGTTCTCCACTGTAGCTGCACATCAGAGCCACCTGAAGAGTTAAAAACTCCCAGTGCTCAAGTATAGCCCCAGCCAATTAAATCAGATGGACCCACGTGTCACTGTGCCTCTTCAGATCTAGATGAGATTGAGGGCCCAGGCTCCTCCCTCTCACTATTAATTTTATATTCTGATGGCCACTTCTGTTCCTGAAGCCCTGCCTCTGCTGTGTTGGTTTGGTTTAAGAATCATCTTACCAGCCTGCAGGATCTTCTCTGCTTCAAAAGTACATCTGAATACCACTCTCTCAGGGAAGCCTTCCTTAATTCTCCAGACCAGGTCAGGTCTTTTTGTTACATATATATATGTAACATATATATATGTGTGTGTGTGTGTGTGTGTATATATATATATATATATATATATACACACACACACACATATATCTTATATTATATACATATATATCATATATATCATATATATATGATATATATATCATAAATATATGTATGATATATATGATATATATGTATATATGTATATATATATATACATCTATATCTATCTATCTATCTATCTATATCTATATATCTCACTCTGCACTTTTCACTTTTCTGCACTATATATATCACTCTGTACTTTTCCTTCATAGCAGTTAAATCAGTTTGTGATTCAATATTTAGTTTTGCATTATTTGATTGATTAGACTATACCCTCTATGAGGGCAGAGATTATGTTTCTTTTTTCCCAACACTTAGGCCAAGTGCTTAGACCCTCATGCTTGACACACAGTAGGTGCTCAGTGGATAATTATTGAATGTCAAAGAGGTATGTGTGGGAGAGAAAAAGACTGGGCCTTAGGAAGGGGCTGCAACAAGGAACAGAAAGGCCAATCCAGATGTCTCAACCCAATGTCTTTGGTTGCTTCTCCTTTCTCTGAAGACCAGACCTCTATGCTTCCCTGTTTACTTAGTAGGTAAGAGGAGGCCACCAGACAGCTGCTTAATTTACATCACTTCCATTTAAGAGACTGACTCAGACTGAGTTAGACTCTGTTAGTCCCAGTTCCCAGGTGAAAGAATGTGTTAGCTGCAGTTGGTTCAGGGGTCCAGTCCTGGTCCAGTCAATACTGGTGAGGGGCTGGAGTATGAGGTATGCTGGTAAGTGGTATGCTTAAGGAGTCACATAAACTGGGCAGCTACCCCAAAATATGTCCCCCATAGCCTATACATAGAGTCACTGTCAAAAATAAAAATTAACCTGCAAAATGTGCTAAAAAGAGAGAAGAGACAGGTGGGGCCAGGTAGCTCAGTGAAAGCAAAGAATCCTTACCAAGCAATAGGGGAATGGGTTGTTAGCTTGTCTCCCTGGATCAGATTTTTAGACTCTAATCCCAAGGGCCTGAAAAGGCCAAACATTCCCAAGACTGATTTCCTGGCTGGCTTTGGATGTCTCATGCCAGTGGAGGGGAGAAAATCAGATGGACCAGTGCCCAGTCTGCAGAGAGGAGCTGGCTGGCTCCGGTATGGGTTGGCATTATCCAGATCTCCTCTGACTAACATGGAGTTGTTGACAATGAGGGAGGGTAGAAATTCCTAAAAGAGAGAGACAGGGAGCCCGAAGAGGCATGGAGCTCTCAGGATGAGAGTCTGCCGTGGAATGAGCCTCCTGGGCCATGGGCGTCCCTACTACTCTGTGAGCTCTGAGAGAGCAGGGCTCTGTCCCTGTTCCTGATTCTATAAATGACAACTTATGAGGCCAGGAGATATAACAGCAGACACAACATGACCTCTGCCATCATGGGACATAGTCTAATGGGGGAGAGAGAGACAAAATCAAGTTGTTATAGGACAGTGTGGTTGGTGACTGATCTGAGAGGCATCAGGTGCTGAAGAGGCACAGGGATGGGGGAGAAGGCTCCCTGGAAGAGGTGATATTTAAGTTGGAACAAAATGCATTGGATTTTTCCAGGTGAATGTGGGTCATGGTGGGGAGAGGAGTGAGGAATGGGATTTCAGGCTGAGGAAATAGTATTTACAAAAGCCTACAGATGAAAGGAGCATGGTGTCATGCAGAAATTACAAGGTGTTCAGAAGTCTGGAGCACTGACCAACAGGCCTTCCTGCCGTGGTGCTATGTGTGTTGTGCTATTCTCTCATTGTGTCATGGATGGGAACCTACAAATGGAAGGCATCCCAAATATCATGGGCTTTGGTTTCTATGAGCACAGAGCATGAGGGAGTCACATCTCAGTTACCTCCTCTGTAAACTGCCTCAACAAAGAGTGTGAGATCCATTTTCAAATGGCAAGGAGTATCACTGCTTCTCTTGGGCTCCTCTGAGTGCTGTGCTGGAGGCTGCACTGTCAACATGCTTTGGATGGTTGAGTTGTTCATTTGACCAGATCTGTTTTTTAGAGCTATTCTCACATCCTGCCCTGGTGTGTACCTGACCTGCTCATCAGTGCCCCTGGTGGTGCTAATGCCATGGCCTTCTCTCTGTCCCCACAACCTGCCCAAAACTACTTCTGGTGGTTCTGAAAATCTAGGTGCACGGAGCTTCACTTCTCTGGGTATGGGGGGTAGTCCATTCTGTCATTGGTGACTGTGGATCAGCAGGGTTGGTTGGCAGGGTGGGGGTCCCCTCTCTCCTGCTGCTCTGGGCATACCACCCCTGGAGCTGCAGGACAGACGTAGAGAGGGCCAAGATGGAAGAAGACAACCTTCTCTGCTCTGGGAAGTGCACTCTTTGTCAAGGCTGAGGAAGTAATTGTGTTCTTTGCTAGAATCTCATCATCTCCCCGGGCTCCAGTTTCCTTATCTATAAAACAGGGAGATTAGATAGATGCCCTTTGACTTGTTTCCTGACCTCCTGCTCAAGAGTCCAGGAGGCAGCCTGGGCACAGGGAAGGGAGGCACATGGGTAGGGAGAGTTGACAGGAAGGCTATGTATAGGCCAGGATGGTCCTCAAGTCACAAGAATCAGAGTAATTGAGGGAAGCAGAGTGAGCCTCAGCTGCTCCTTCTAGATGGAACATGAGCTCTCCAGTTTTCCATGGTCTCCTCCACAGATTCCACCCTCCCCAGACACCCCCTCCCCACCATGCCTCCTTTGTTCCATCTGGCCTCCATGGTTGGGGCTATACAGCTGATTCTCTGGCTCCAATTTCCTCCCTGATGTCCTTGCCATTCCCTCTCCCAGCTTCCTCATGGTCTGACTCTGGGAACTTTTCCAAGCCCTCTGAATCATAATGGCTACCTACACTTGTTGAGCAACTTACATCTGTTTTGTCTGGTACTGAACTAAGATTTTCCGTACTTTATTTCATGGGGTCCTTATGAAATACCCTCTCCCCATCTTTGCATGGCTGGTTTGTTTCCATCATCGGCTATCAGCTCATTTGTTTCTTCTAATGTTTCACCACCCCCCTTCCCCCATCAATTTCCCTTATACTATCCTGTTTTATTTTCTTTGTAGCATTTCTTATGGAATTTATCCTACACATTTCTTTATTGCTTATCACTCTTACCTAGGATGTAAACCCCCCAAGAGCAGTGACCACGAATGTTTTGCTCACCACTGCCCCCCCCCCCAGCATCTAGAAGAGCACCTGGCATATACTAGGCATTCGTCAACATTTGTTCAATGACTCAATGCCATCATCACCATTTCAAATATGAGAAAATTGAAGCAGAGAGAGGCTGAGTAACTTGCAGTTAATACAATAGCAGAGCTGGGGTTCAAACCCAAGCTGCCTGTCTCCCAAACAGACACCCTAATCCTGATGCATTACTGGCCTCATAGTGCTGTGACCTTTCCCTGTCAGATTTCTTCTTCCGGACTAAAATGAGCCAGATTACTTTTCTGCTCGGCATGCTACCTAATTGGTGCTGGGCCTTATTTTTCTTAACATGGAACACTATCTCCCTGAGCTGTGCCTCTCATCTCTCCCTGCCCCCCTCTGTGTAAATAGTCCCTGGCAAGGCCGAGGGGTTTTGCCATGGGCCTGGAAAGGGCAGGAACCAACACCATGTCTATCTCTCCAGAAACCTTTCAAGAGGGCTTCAAATTTGCCATCATGTTGGGTCTTCCCTCCTTAGATATGGTGGTGCTGAAGATGAATATGAAAAGATAGGCATTTGAGTCCTTGAAAAATAGAGAAGAAAAGAGTGAAAATCCAGAGCCCATTTCTCTTGGTCGTTTTTAGAGGAAAATGTAAAAATAGAAAAACTTGTTCTGCTAAAGAGCTATTTAAGGACAAAAGTACAACAGGATCACGTATAGAATTGGGTAAGGGAGGCAACCACAGAACATGGAAGCCCGTCCCAGTTCTGGGAAGAATCAGAGGAAAGGGCTGTGTGTAGTTCTGTCCTTTCTCACGTTTGGTATTTCTGGCATATAAATAAAGAGGGGGTTAGAAGGGAAGAGATGGGAATAAGGAAAGAATGCAGGCTCCCAAAAGATACTGAAATGAGATTTATGAAATCCTGACTGCAACCCCAGAAGTGTTTGTGCCTCAGAAAATCCTAGACCTATCCCAGTACAGCGGGATCCATCGCTGGGACCTCAGAACCGACGTGGGAAGGAAGCTCCATATTTCTTGGGCAACTCCCACCATGCCTTCTACTTATGAGTCCTCTGTCCCCGACACATTCAGGCCTGATACGTGCTTTACATGAGCCATGATTGAAACAGGCTTCTTTATTTAAAAATCCCATCCCCACTGAAACATGAAATCCCTTAAATAAGAGCAAATAAAATCCAAGGGAAGTCTGATTTAGAAATGGATACTCCCACGCATTTTTACCCCAATTTCTCTTTTGCTAAGAGAAATTTCTTTACAAAATAAAATCTCAAGAAGCTATATGGTTTGAAAGCAAAATGAGCCATGGGATTGTTTTAACTGAAAGCCTGCCGGAGACAGTGGAGGCCTGGCCCATCACTCACTCTTCGGTGTTGCTGCCTGAACTCAGCTTGGGCACAGGCTGTGAGCTCCTCAGTGCCCATGGCTGGCAAAGGGTGTCTTTTAGACCCTGGGAGTGTAAACCGTGCACTGGAGAAGATTGGGTAGACACAGGAGGCACCCTAGAGAAAGATGATTCTCCAAAGAACTTCTTGGAACATTTTTCAAGCTCAGGGAAATACTCTCCACGGACAAGATGAAGGAATTGCAGGAAGCTGTTCTTTGTATCGTGGAACATGCCTGGGAGGACAGGGAGCCAGAGGATAAACTGGCATATCCTCCCAAAGTTTGCTCTTTAGGATTTGGGAAATTGACCTGCTTTTTGTTAAAATAAATATAAATGTATAGTATAGAGCAGAAGGCAAAATCACGTGGACTTTTAAGGTAAGAGACGTCTTCAAAAACAGGCACTGGGGCTTTGCCTCTCCCAGGGGTCACCAGCTTCCATGGCTTTATGCTCTTCTGCAGCTCGAGGCCACTGGCGTGTTTGAGAAGCGTTAACACAATGGACGACATTGGTGTCTCTGGGGAAAAAAAGCGTCTGTCAGAATGGGAACCGTTAATCGGCGTGGGCCAGAGGGGAAGGGGCTGGCAGCATCCAACCAGGGATTTTCCTGGTGTGAGGGTGGTGCCCCAGTCTTTCCCAGGCTACAGCCATCAAGTATTTAAACTACATATGTATTTATTTTTTTCTTCAAAAAACTGCCTTTGTTCTGACTTCTTACTCTCCCAGCAGCCTCCTGTTGTAATTTGGTCGTCCATGTCATTTTCCTGCAGGGATAGCAGTGACGGCGTCTGGTTTTCTTGGCAGTTACATTTCTCACTGTAAATCAGTGGTTTCAACCAGGGACATTTCTGGCAACATTTGGCAATAACTGGAGACATTTTTGGTTGTCACGATGGGGGGAGGGATGTGATACTGGCATCTGGTGAGTAGAGGCCAGGGAGGCTGTGAAACATCTCACAATACCCCCATCACAGGCCGGCCCAAGTGTCAATAGGTTGATAGCGCAGAGGTTGAGAAACCCTGCTGTAAATGATGAATGGTTATCTCTCCCTCCATCTCTTGCAAGCTTAGCTTGAATTGAATTCAAGTTAGCTTGAATTCGCTGCTGAGACACTAAACAACTCTCGTGTCTCTTAGCCTGTCAGGCTGGAGACCGACACCTGGACTCTGCCACGACTCACCAGTTAGAGCTCTGGGCCTCTCCCTTGTCTCCCTTGACTTAAAAGTTCTTTCAACTGCCTGTTTTAAAGTACTTTTATTTTTCTGTCACTTCCAAAAAATTTAGTGAGTGAAATGTGAACACATGTTGCAAACTTCCAGACAACAGGTAGGCAACCACTGTCTCTTATACATTTGCATTCCCACAATGCAGAAAAAATTTTAAAACATTCATAAGATCACACTCTGTTCTATTATGAAACTTGCATCCTTCATTTATCCTTGTGTCTATGACTAGATGAAGAGATTCGCTGCCTTCTTTCTAACTTTGCACATGGTGGTATTCTGTAGTATGGATACATTCAGCTGATCTCACCATTTCTTGATGGATGGGCATTTTGGTTGTTTACAGTTTTCTGCTACTGTACACATCTGTGTGAGCATTTTGTCCATACGTTTTTGTGCAAGGACGCATTTACTCATATGTCCTTGTGGAGTCGCACATTGAGGCTTTGAATTCCTTCCAGCTGCCCCCTACAGGAGTTTAAGCTGGGTCACCACTCGTTCAGTGGTGAACGAGTGCGTCTCTGTCCTCACATCCTCAGCCTCACTGGATTTTCTCCGCCTTCAGGAATTTTGCCAATCTGACGAGTGAAAAATGGAAGCATGAGGTTGCTATTTCAATGGTAACCAGGAAGCTTTCCTACGCATAGGACCATTTGCATGCCTCTTGTATTCAGAAGCCCTCAGTTCATGAGAAAGAATAGGACTCACTTGTCCGGTTAGACTGCCAGGGATCTAGGTGTTAGGAAGACTAAAAATGTCCGTTGGTTGTCTGACTCCTAAAATAGCCTGGCTCTAGGGAGGCAGGGGCAGGGAAAGGATTTCTGTCTGTGTCTGGACCCTGGGCTCTGCCTCAGCCTTGATCTGGCTGGAGTAGGATGACACATGGGAAGAATTGAGGGGAGACTTTAGGGTCCCAAACCTCTGGACAAGTGGAAGCAGCTTCAAATTCCCTGCCTTCCAGAACATCCCTCCCCATCAAGGAAGAGCTCACACCTGTGATTGGTTCTACTTTCTGCGGTCTTGGGTGATTGCCCTTTACCTGCTTCTCCACTCACTGCATTTGTGTTGGGTTGTAGTCAGCCATCGACATTTTTGTCCCTGATCTTGATCAGAAGCCCTTGGAGTTATTCATCTCTCTGTCTCAAGGCCTCACACCATGTCTTGTGGTACTTGTAGCTGCTCCATAGCTATTAGCGGGATGGGTGTTTTTCTCTCTCCACCTACAACCTCTTTGACTAGAGGTTCTCAGAGTCACTGGTTTTGTTTTGTTTTTTGAAAGCATACAGATCTTGATTAAAAAGACAGCATTAGCTGTCTGAAAATAGACACCTATAGGGGTTTTACAAACACCCTCAGAGAAAAAAATGTATCGGAAAGGATGGTTGTGTGTGTGTGTGTGTGTGTGTGTGTGTGTGCATATTCATGTGTATGCATGTATCCATGTACACATGTGTATGGACATTTGCACACATGGATAGATAGATTTATCTATAAATACATTAAGTTTTGGCCTTTTAATATTTCTATTATAGTAATAGTACATATTCTCTGATTTAAGAATTCAAGTAGTATAGTAGGGTGTATGGAAAATTAAAAAGCTTTCTGTTCTCCTCCCAACCCACCACTCCATTTCCTAGAGGGACACGTTACCCCACCTCCTGATACGAATTTTTACAAATTAATGTTATGGCTACAACCATAAACCTATATGTTATTATACTCTTATTTTTTTAAGTTTTCTTTCTTTATTTTGAGAGAGACAGAGACAATGTGAGTGGGAAAGGAGCAGAGAGGGAGAGAGAGAGAATTCAAAGCAGACTCCTCTCTGCCTGTGTAGAGCCTGATGTGGGGCTCCATCTCACAAAGTGTGAGATCATGACCTGAGCCAAAACCAAGAGTCAGACACTTAACCAACTGAGCCACCCAGGCACCCCTATACCTTTATTCTTTGATCTGTCAATATTATTTTATCAACTGGACAATATCTTGTGGCATCTTAACAATTGTAGCTGAAATTTAGCACAGTTATATGACCTACTTCTCTTTCTTTCTTTCTTTCTTTCTTTCTTTCTTTCTTTCTTTCTTTCTCCTTCCTTCCTTCCTTCCTTCCTTCCTTCCTTCCTTCCTTCCTTCTTTTCTTTCTTTCGAGACAAAGAGAACATGAGCAGGGGAGGGGCAGATAGAGAGGGAGACACAGAATCCCAAATAGGCTACATGCCTTCAGTGTGCAGAGCCTCATGTGGGGCTCAAACTCACGAATCGTGAGATCATTACCTGAGCCAAAATCAAGAGTCAGATGCTTAACTGACTGAGCCACCCAGACGCCCCATACTTCCTACTACTTCTATTTTTTTCTCCTTTCCCTGCCACAATTTTTTTTTTTTTTTTCAGAGACACTTCTTGATGGTTGCCATCCACACCACAGCCAGACTCAGGAAGACAACTCTCTGAAAGCAGGGAAATTCCTGGCAGGCCAGATCATTAGGTAGAAATTTTACTGGGTTCCCATTTCCCTCTTCCCAAGAAGAGTAGTTTTTGCTTGATATATTGTACTTCTGGTGGAAGATGATCTAACCCAAAATGTCTTCTTCATCGGACTGTTGACAACAAATCAAATTCCACCCTTAGGCATGCAAGCTCTCAGCTTCATTGAAATAATTTTCCTTTATTTATATACTATCATTCATTTGCCCATGTAACCAGCTCCTACTAATGATATACTCTGCTTCCCCTCCATAGGTTTTCTAAAATATAAAAATATTTTAAGAGAGGGAGGTTTGGCACTTTAAAAAGTTTCTAAAAAAAAAAAAAAAAAAAGCAACCTAAAAGTACTGATCAAGAATCACATTAGAGGGACAGCTGGGTGCCTCAGTCAGTTAAGGGTCCGACTTCGGCACAGGACATGATCTCATGGTTCATGAGTTCGAGCCCCACGTCGGGCTCTGCGCTGACAACTCAGAGCCTGGAGCCTGCTTTGGGTTCTGTGTCTCCCTCTCTCTCTGACCCTCCCCCGCTCTCTCTCTCTCTCTCTCTCTCAAAGATGAAATAAACATTGAAAATTTTTTAAAAAGAAGATTCTACACTCAAGTTGAATAGATAAAAGCACCACGGTCGGAGACATGAAGGCATAAAGTTTTAGAGCGGTTAATTTTGGATCACAAGACAGAATTTAAAGATGCTGACAGATGTTCCAAAGTGGTTATTTGTTAGGGGTTATTAAGAATCATTTCTCCTTTGACGACACAGCCGGAGCTATGAGACAGAGCCATGGGTATAGCAAAGGGCGTATGCAGGGTGCTCTGAGCAAGCTCTACCATTATTAGCTGAGTGATTTGGGGCAGGTTATTCAGCCTTTCTGTGCCTAGGTTCCCTGTGCATCCTTGTAAATATAAAGGAAATAATGAGTTTAACAACAGTGCTTGGCACAAAATAAGCTGCTATGTTTATTAATATTGTTATTGTTCTTATTACCTTTGAGGCAATTAACACCAACAGTCTATTTTATGTAAGATTCAGAACAGCCTGGAGTAGATCCGAGAATTAGTTGAACTTGGCTGTATAGTAATATAGTGATAGGGTATTTAAGTTACTTCTCTGAGCTTTGTTCTAACATTTATTATGTTGTTGCAAGAAGAAGCTGAGATTAATAAAAAGGATGCATTATTCCATGAATGGACAGCAGCTCTATATTTGGTTAGAAAGTGTATTAATTCAGAGATAGGATGCACATCCCTATTTCTCAGTGTTGGAGGTGTCAAGATGCTGGATGTATTAACAAATGCACCTATAGTGACTACTCAGAACTCAGAGAGTCTGAGTGGAATTAATGAGTCTTGGAAAGTCATGGGTTGTCATCCCAAACTTTTCAAGTGGTGGATGACCCAAACACATCCCATATATCCTATTCATTGAACATGAATTACTTTGTCACATTCTTTCAGATACATACCCACCTGAGAGAGTAGCTCTGTAGAAGCATCACCCATGGGTCAGGTGTGATGGATCCAGCCTAGGACTCTGTGGAGAGGTTGGCAGAGGTGGGTGGGGGGAGTTGGAGTAAGAGAAAGGAACTAGAACTGGGGAGGGTGGGAGAGAAGAAGGAGATAGCATTCCTGGGACCTTTATTTTTAATCTCATCTGAGGAGGAAGGAGGCGGATGGAATGTAAAATGATTGGAGCAGAAAGTAAGGTTTCTTTAGACTCAGAAGTAACCAGAAAACCTGTGAACTCAAAACTAAGATATGACAATTCCTATACAAGTTGGCCTCAGATAATTTAAATTTTTGCTCTTACATTTTACTGTTGTTTTTCCTTTTTAATTGATCATCAAATTAAAGTTGACTCATTATAGAAAACTATAGAAAAGTTACTAAAAGGAAAAAATTTATAACCTTACCATGTAGACAAGCCTTGCAAACTCTCTGATAGTTTGTTTCCAGCTTCTGTTCTAATATAAATATTTTTTATCTGTTTGTGATTACTTTTTTTGCATAACATTATGTCACTGCATTTTCCTATAGCTTTATGATCTCTTTGTGAACATTATTTTTAATGGCTGCCTAATATTCCATCGTATCAATGAGACATGTTTTACTCAGTTATTTCCTTAGTGTTGAACCTCAAGTTGCTTCCAATTTTTTCCTGGTTATAAATAACATTAACATGGATATTTTTATACATAAATTGTTGTCCCTATTTCCCATTGCTTGCTTAAAAAGATGCTTAGAGTAGAATTACTGGGTCAAAGGGAATCCAGAGTAATTTTCAGAAAACTTATACCAATTTGTGCTCTCAGCTGGTTTTTATAAAGCATGGGAATTTTACAGGCTCTATTTATGTGTCTCCTCAGATTCTCAGCTCCCAACTGCATCTCTCCTTCCAAAATCACTCAAACCCTGCTCCTTTCTTCCCTTGCTTTCCCTGCCCTGCCTGGGAGACATTTCGGAGTCATTGTCCTCCTACAACATAAAGCTTGGCTCCTACTGATTTCTTAAAGCTTGGGATTATGGTATATTTTCTCACATTCCCTAAGGACCTCCAGATGTAGCCAGTGAAGAAGGAGGGAGGGTTCTCATGCTAAAACAACAGTAACAACAAATTCACAAAACCCTGAAGCTTGTATACATATAGTTGTCCTCATTTTGCAAACTTTCTCTCCTTACTTTCAAGTTCATCTGAGAAGTAGTCAAAGGTCACAAAAGAATGAGAATGCTGTCTTTCCTCCCTTCCATACTTCTTTCCCTCCCTCCTTCCTTCTTTTCCTTCCTTTTTTCATTTATTCATTCACACACTGATTATCTATTAGATGCTGCGTACCCTGCTGGATGCTGAGGTTAAGAGACAGATGAGAACAGATGTCACTCAGTGTTCCTAGTTATAGCCCAGAATCTGACTTGAGCTAAACTTATTTATAAAAGGGATGTGTCAGAAGGATACTGGTCACTTCTCAGAGTTGATGGGGAGCTGGAGAGCAGGGTTGGGCACCAGGCAGGGACCAAGGAAGCCAGGCTGCTAAGAACACAGTCAAGGGCTCACTAGAGACAGTCTGCTGGTTAGGACTCACTGCCAGCATCACTCTGCTGGGCAGCTGACACCAATGTCTGGAGTGTGAATAAACTCTGAGTGAGCCTGGCCCTTTGTTTTCCTCCCTCTGATTGGGTAAGGCCAGGTTATGTGGTTATAACTTCAAGGGAGAGTCTGTCTGGCTCTCTTGGCTTTTGCAGGGGGAGTCAAAGGCCCTGCCTTTCACCAATTCTCGCTCAATGGAGGATCTTCCCAAAATAACAAGGGAGTATTCAGATTCTGGAAATTACCTCCTTCTTCCCCCTCCACACACACACACAGATAGGTGTCAATATCTCAGGTCTTTGCCATCATATGACTTGTTGTTTAGTTGGAGAAGCAGAAAAGTAAATCGATGACTGTAATACAACAGGAATGATGGGTGCCACATTCCTCAATCCAGGTGGGGAAAGAGAAAACTGAACAGGTAAGAGATAATAAGGAGATAGGACTTGGAGATTCATTGAAAGTGGGAAGCAATGGAGAGCAAAGGAAAATAGATATGACACCCAGATTTTGGGATTAAGTAAGGCAATGGATGGTGGAGTGAATCAGCAAAATGGAGAACACAGGTTTTGAGGGGAAGATTGAATGTTTGGTTTTATACTTTCTGAGTCCAAGAAAGCCCAAGTGAAAATGTCTAAAGGCCGCTGGAGGCAGGTTTATTTATTGATTCAACAGATATTTATTAATCACCGTTATGTTCCAGTCACTATTTCAGGTACTGGAGATGCAGCAGAGAACAAGAGGTAACCATTCTTGCTCCACGGAGCTTACATTTTGGGGGAGCTCAGGTCAGCAGCACAGGAGAACAGAAGAGCTGGATGTCTAGATTTGGGGTTCATCCACACAGGGGTGGTAATGGACATGTGGGCATGAATGGGACAGCCATCCATGTATAATGTAGAATGTAGGATGTAGAACGGAAGAGAAGAGGGCCTTGGACAGAACATGGGACACGTAGGACTTAGGGAGGACGAAGAAACAACAAAGGAGTATGAGAAGGAGCCAGCATCTTCCATCTGTGGCCTCTCTAGTTCTGAAAGCTGTGGCTGGGATCTGCTTGAAATATCTTAAAGGAGAGACGTGCAAGGGTCCTGGTGCTTCTGGACAATAGATGGTGTGGGGCAGACTCTTGTGAGTTGCTGTGGTCCTTGCATGGATTTCAATATCAGCCTGTTCCCGCTCTCCCTCCCTCCTCCTTTTCCCCAAACTGTGTTTTGCAGAGACAGTCTCCTCATCTCTTCAGCAGCAGATGCTCTGATCTTTAGCAACACCTCATCAATCATGAGCAAAAACCCACTTCCTGCCTCAGGGATCACAGTTTTATAATGTGGCAAGTAGCTGGGGAGGTCCCAACAGAAGATGGCAAACCTCGTGGAATGTGAAGCTGTCTTTATAACCTCCCATTTTGGATTTCCTCTTGGCTGCATTCATATCAACTTATCTCTCTCCATACCCCCAGAGTACTTGGTGTACCAGTTCTGGAACTACTGGTATTTATTGCTGTGCTGAGGAGTCCCATTGCATAAGTTCTCCTGAAAGAGGACATTGTCCTGATCACTTTGACATCCCTGCCCTGGGGAGCTGCAGACTGAAAATGGACCTAACCTTCCCCTCTGCTACCATTCAGACTTCTGGCATCTTAAAATTGGAAAGGTGTTTGGGGGTTGTATTAGTCAAGGCTCTCCAGAGAAATAGAACCAATAGGATGTGCGCGCGCACACACACACACACACACACACTTTTTTTTTTTTTAAACAATTGTCTCCTGCAATTGTGGAGGCCTGGTAAATCCAAAATGAATCTGCAGGGTAGGTTCGGCTGCAGGCAGGAGACCCAGAGATGAGGAGACCCAGTTCAAGTCCAAAGGTTGTCTGTTGGCAGAATTCCCTCTTGCCCAGGGTAAGTCAATCTTTGTCTATTCAGGCCTTCAGTGGATTGGATGAGGCCCATCTACATGGTTCAGGGCAATCTGTTTTATTTAAAGCCCACAGATTAAATGTCCAAAATCCCCTTACAGAAACATCCAGAAGAATGTTTCACCACATACCTGGGCAGTGTGACCAGCCAAATTGACACATGAAATTAACCATCATAGGAGTCATTGAGTCCAGCCCCCTCGCCTAATGGATGGGGAAACAGGGATCAGGGAGGTCCAGTGATGTGCTTGGAGTCAGGCAGCGATTCAGTGGAGGGGGCAGCACGGAAATGCAGGCCCCCTGGCTGCAGTCTTGCACGCCCATACAGCACCACTCACTGGGGCATCTCCCCACTGGGGCTGAGGGGAAATAACAAGGAGATTGCTTGTTGCTTCGGCACCAAATAAAGGAAGTCTCACCACAGCGTTATTCAAACATGTTAGACTGGCTTGTTTATAGAGTTGCAGCGTGTGTTTTACAGGAGAGGTCTTTGGAAAGCTCAGTGTGTGTCTTTCGGGATCCGTCAGCTTGGTACCTCAGTCCAAATTCCAGGAAATTAAGTAACTGAAACCTGAGAGTGTTTTTCTGAAATGAATGCTTTTAATCAAGCCATAAATCGCCTCTGCAGTGTATATCCCATTGTCTCCCTTATTTTCAAGGGGAATTTTACAGTACAGTTTTGAGCCATATACCTTGATACATACCTGTTGGGTGATGAATAATGTAAAATCAGTCTTGACTTTCAGCCCAAGTTGGGAAGACAGGGTGTGATTCTCTACCACAGTCCTGACTCATCTTCTGAATGGTGAATCTAAGTTCTGCCTCTTTCTCCACGTAACCTACCAGACACCTGCTTCTTTACTAGAACCTGCCATTCCCCTCCCACTCTGGGAGCATACCAAGCCAGAAGGAGTGTAGTCCCTAAGTCATTGAAGGTGAGCGGACTGAGAAGTACAGGGTCTGTCTATGCCCTTGTGGAAGAGCTGAACTTAGAAGCAACAACTGTGTCATATAATGATAATAATAGCCACCTTTCATTGAGGAACTAATAGGTATCAGCTACTGTGCTAAGTATTTTCTATTTATATGTTCACAGGTTCCAATCTCTCCTTTGCCTTTATGGGCAATTGTGAAAATGGGTTCTCAGAATCAGGAGAAGTTTTTTCACTGAAGCAGAGCAGAATGCCCAGGACACAACCCAAAATGGTGTTAATACAACATATTAGAGATACGAATCATGGGTTGGCCAAGGGGGGCTGTAAATATGGTGTTGAACTGGAGGAATCTATGAGAAGCATTTTCTGAGCCATGCTGGGCTAAAGGCCCTTCATTTGTGAATTGTGTTGGCATCCTTTGTAGAAGAGACTTTCTGGAAAATAGTAGAGGGACTCAACTTTACTGTGTATGTCCTAATCCAAAGTAATACACTCATAAGTACCCAGAGATGTGGCTCCCTGCTCCAAGTCATGAAAAGAACAATCACAGGAGCTTGGAGTAAATGTAATAATAACTAATATTGTTGACTCAATTAGGGATGCTTTGGGTTGTGAGTGGTATTTGATCAACAGTGGATGAAATACTCAAGCATGTATTATCTCACTTAAGAACTCTGGAGGAAGGCATTCTGAGGTTGGTTTATCAGCTCTAGGGTCTCATCAAGAATCTAGGGTCATTTAACATTTTGCTTCTCTATCTTTAGCTTTTGAACATTGCCTTCATGCTTGCCACTTCATGGTCACAGGATGGCTACCACAGCTCCAGGCATGATGTCTGAATTCAAGGAAGAAGGATGAGAGATAGAGTATGTGTTTACATGTGTGGGGTGGGAGCACTTATGTGTATTATCTCATTGCTGTCCCCTTATAGGAAAGCAACGAATTTTCCGGAAGCTCCCAGAAGATGTCTTTTAATTTCTCATTGGCCAGAATTTGGCCATTGGTCAGATGAACATTCCCAGGCACGAGAGGGTCTGGGAAGGTGAATCTGGAAGAGAGGATTAGGATCAACATGACCATATCAGGTCAATTTTAATTCATAGCCTGGGGCAAGCACAGTGCTTTCTTGAACAAAACTGGGGTTTTGTTCCCCACAAGGAAGGGGAGTGTCTGTGTGGAGATATCTTCCATAATAATAGTTAGAATCATTTCATTAAATCCTCACAATAATCTTTGTGTTGGTGATTACTGCTATCCCCATTTCACTGCAAGGAAGCTGAGAGTTAAAAGGTGATGATTTGTCTGCGGTCACACAGGATATCAGGGTGTCCTTATGGGGTGTCTTCATGTCCTTCAGGGCCAGCCTCTATACTTCCTCTGCACTCCTCTTAGTGCCTATGTAGCTTGGCAAGCACTCACTCAAAGCTTGCTGGTTGAATAATGGAATGATGGCACATCCACTTAAATTAGAGGGTCATGCATTAGGATCATATACTGGGAATATGGGATCATCAGACTTTTGTTTCACTGGAGAGAGAAGTTGCTTCCCTTGAGGAAGATCCCCTGGACTTCAGAGAAATAACTAGATAAGGATCTTCCTTGGGAAGGGGTTTCTGACCATACACAGAGCTCTGAGAGAGGCTTCTAGATCCTGAGGCCATTCTGTATTTGCTGCTGCTGACTTCCTCAATGGTCCCCATGGTGTGAGGGGTACAATTTCCTGGTGTGATCCACAACTCTGGAGAGTCTCTGTTTCATTTGAGGGAAACTGTCCTGCAGTAGACGAGTTGACTTCCTCTGGGTCCTTCCTGAGAAGAGAATTAGAATAAATCAGAATGAGAACCAACTTTTCAAGAAGAGTATTTTATTGGGCACAAAGCATAGATGTTGGCAGCAGAAAGATCTTGATCAAATTAAGGTTGTCCAAGTATAGAACAGAATGTCAATGAGATTGAGATCTCCTTATTACCCAAGCACTTAAACATTTAACCCATTATTCAGCAACCACCAACACCAACCAAATCAGCCAACAGTTATTGAATACTTATTCTAAGCAACTCTGTCTTTTACTGAATATTTATTTTGTGCTGGGCACCGTGCTATGCATTTTACATGAACTTTCTCACTTGATTCTTTACAGGATTCCAAGAAGTAGATACTATTGTTATAGATATTTTATAGATGAGAAGACGGAGGTTAAAAGAGGCCAAGAAAACTAGCCAAAGTCAGTTGGTGATGGAGATGGGGTTTGACGCCAGATTTCTTGTCATGGCTGTATTGTTAATCAGCAGCACACGTGGTTCTCTGAAATGGACCCTTACATGGATAGGGATCGCATAAGATAGTGGTTCCCAGGCGTTCCTATGTCTTATCAGTTATTCTGTCAAACACCAGGAGCCTATCATGACAGATCCAAAAAGTCCAGTTTCCCCAAGGACTTTCATATCTTTATAGACATTAGAAAATATATTCAAAAGAAGATAAAATACTATGCCTTATTGAGGCAAACTCTATTGCTATGCTTTAAAACACAAGTGAAAAGAATAATTGCATTGGTAGTTGAAAATGGTGATAACAGTGAATGTGAAGGTTGCTACTCTCTGTGCTCCCCTCCTTGTGCAGCTCAGAGCCCATGGTCTGCTGTGGCGGCCACCCCCTTGCACCTTCACCCCCTGTTAAATTCAGCTTATTAAGCTCCAGCTCTCCTCTGGTTCTTTACCTGCATCAAATAGCTGAACAAGCCTGGAGGAAAGCACTCAGTATGTTGACCAACCTCAACTTAAATTGGGGACCCTAATTTTTAAGAGGTCCCTCAGGCATCCATAGCCATTCTACTGTATTTCTCTGGTCACTTTCCATCCCATTCACCCAGAGGGCTATTTTGCCACTTCCCCCTCCAATCTCAAACACCCCCTTTCTCACTCTCTGAGAAAAGAGAACAATTGCAAGAGAACTTCCTCTTCCTTCCGTTACCAAACCTATGACCTCCTGGCCATTGTCCCCATGTGCTCTGCCTTTGCTCCCTATGGTCCTTGCTTCTTGGCCCAGGTGCAGCCTTGCAGTCATGCATTGACACCTGCTCCCGTCACCTTCTCCAGAATGTAGCCTTTCCAATCATTTTCTCTTCCTGCTAGATCACCACATTTCTCTCTCCCTTCCAGATGATTTCCTTCACCATACGTATACACCATAACATATACCATCTTAAAAAAGAAAAAAACTCTCCCTTGATTCATCATCTGTCTCCTGCTACATTTCTATTCTTCCCTGAACAAAAATCATGGGAATAGGTGTTTACCTCCACTGGCTCCATTTCTGCTCTTCCCATTCTCCTTTTTCCTCCATGGGGAAGATAGGCTATTGCCAAGTAAAAGGTGAATGATCATGATGCTTTAATATAGTGAGAAAAACTACAGAGGAATAGAAGTGATGATCTTGGGCTAGTTTAGCCTGAGTGGTTCCAGAGGTCTCATGAGGCAGTGACTTCTGACTGTGTCACAGCCAGTGATGGCATAGGATGTGGCCAGTCATAACCATGCTTAAGACAGGTTTTTAATTGCTCTTCCTCATTTCTTTTTTAAATGGTAAGAATAGCATGCATGAGTCCTTAAAATCTATATACGACATACACACACATGCACAAACAATTCAAATAATAATAATATAAAGCCACCCTTTATGTAACCAAAGGCCAGGTAAAAAAATAAGACATTGCCAGCATCTCTGAGTCACCCCATACATTTGCAATATACTCCTTCCCTTCTAGGGCTGATAGCTATCTGGTTTTTTTTTTTTTTAATATAATAACTTCCTTGGTTTTCTTTCTGAGTTATATCACTTAGGCATGAACCCTTTAAACAATACGGTTTGGTTTTTCCTGTTTTAAAACTTTCTATGAGTTGAGTTGCATTCTTTTTATCTCATTTATTTTTATTTTATTTTATCTTTTTAATGTTTATTTATTCTTGAAGGAGAGAGAGACAGAGCATGAGCAGGCGATGGTCAGAAAGAGAGGGAGACACAGAATCCCAAGCAGGCTCCAGGCTCTGAGCTATCAGCACAGAGCCCAATGTGGGGCTCAAACTCACAAGCCATGAGATCATGACCTGAGCCGAAGTCAGACACTTAACCAACTGAGTCACTCAGGCACCCCTGTATCTTATTTATTTTAAATGTTTAGCATTATGATCATGGTGTTTTTCCGTGTTGTCTCTGATAGTCTATTCATTTTCATTGCTGCCCATTATCCCATTGTATCAATATACTCCAGTCTGTTATCTATTCTACTATTGATGAACACTGGGTTGTTTTCAGTTTGGGGCCATTATGAACATTCTTATATATGTTTTGTGGTACATGTGTACTACATTTCCTCTGTGGTAGATCTTAGAAATGAAATTGCTGGATTATGTGTTATGAGAATCCACAGCTTAGCTAGTAGTGTTAACTTTCCCCCATTCTTTCTGTCTTGAAACTACTCTTTTAAGAGTATTTTCTATCTTTTTTTAAATGTTTATTTATTTATTTTGAGAGAGAGAGTGAGCATGAGTGGGGGATGGTGAGAGAGAGAGAGAGAGAGAGAGAGAGAGAGAGAGAATCCCAAGCATGGAGTACCATGCAGGGCTCCATCTCACGACCACGAGATCGTGACCTGAGCTGAAATCAAGAATTGGCAGCTTAACCAACTGAGCCACCCAAGTGCCCCTAGAGTATTTTCAATCTTAAAACACTCTCTTCAGGGTCACCAGCTGCCTCCACATTGCCAAATCTATTCTGAGTCTTCATCTTGACCTATTAGCAGCTTTTGACACAAACACATCCTTCACCTGGACTCCGGATGATTCTTTTGCCTATTTGCTGGACTAATGTCCTGCTCCCAACCTGTAAAGTCTCACGTGGGAATGCCAGGCTAGTATTGTCCAGTCTTCCAATTATTCCAGGAAGCTAGAAGCCTTATATTTGAGTGAAATTTCTCAATTTTTAATGTTGGAAATGAATTTACAAAATTTTAAAAACACTACCCAGGTCAAACAAAATGTATCTGTTGGCCAAGGACCTCTTTGAAATGATTGGAAGAAGGAGACAGAGAAGAAGTGGTCAGACAGGTAAGAGGAGAACCAGGAGATTTTAGTGTCATTAAAATCAAGGGAATGGAGAGTTTCTAGGAGGAGGCTATGAGCACGAGTCAAATATGAGAGGGAAGTTGAGTCAGCTAAGGTCTAAAGATTTACCAGTGGATCTCTTTTTTAGGGGGACACTGGGGATTGAAGAAAGAATGGATTCAGTGGCATTTGGGGCATGCACAATCCAAACTGCAGTGTGTTTAGGGGTAAATGGGTATCAAGGTAAGGAAGACATCAAAATGTCTGTATCAGGATGTTTTCAGCTATAAACAATAGAGAACCTTACTTAAAGTGCCTTTAAAAATTAGGGATACTTATTAACTCCTATAACAAAAGTCCTAAAAAAGGGGCCATTTCTGGATTGGTTAATTCTATGGCTCCATATTATTATTGTCGACCCAGATTTTGCCTGTCTTTTGGCTTTGCTACCCTTAGTGCATATCATTCAATCCAACTGACATCCGCGTTACAAGATGGACACCATTTTCAGAAAACACATCCATATACACCAATAGTCAGAATCAGAAATCCAGTGTCTCTTCCTCTTCTCTTCCTTCCCGTGTGTCTTTCTAGGAGCTAAGATATTTTTTTCCATAAGTTACTTCTCCCTATATCTCATTGGTCAGAATTATGGCATGTGCCCATGGCTAAACCAAGACTGGCAAGGGCAGTAAGATCCCCCTGACATGCTTGGACCAATCCTGACTCCTAGCTTGGGCCTGCCCCCCGCCCCTGGCCATCTGGGGGCAGATACCTGGAAATCAGCTACTGTGTTCAGGGAAGGGGAACATGGCTACTGTGTAGATGAGTCCTCTTAAGGTCCTCATAGGACCTTCAGGAGGCAGTGCCATATTCCAAGGGAATGATTTTCACAGCACTTGCTGAACTTGGGGAAGAGCTATTTTGAAGTCGGAATACGTTTTAGTTCCTTCAGCTCACACCATTTGTTATGGTAGGGTGGCCTCCCCCACCTTTTCATCAGGCTAATTCTGGGAGAACTTAGCATAAGCAAATAGCCCATTTTATTTTATTTAAAAATTGGCTTTTAAAGTCCATACTCACATGTGTTTTATCCCTTTGAATTGTCTGTGGATGGTGGTGGTCTGATCGAAATGTTCTTCCTAGTGATTCAGTCTTGGTTGGTGGGGGTGGGGGTGGGGAGAATGATATGTCTACCACGGGGAAGGTCAAATCCAGCCAAGTCAGATGTATTTGTTCCTTTCCAAACTCACAAAGGGAAGTGAAAAGCTAGGGACAATTATTTCAGGAGAACCAGTCTCTGAATCCTAGTTCACAAGGAAGAGAAATCCCTTATTTATTTATTTTTAAAGACTGAATTGGTCCCAGGTGTTTTCCACATTTTTGAAACTCACTAAATAATTTCTCTGCTGCTGACAGAGCCACCCTGTCATTTTAGTTTAGAGGCTTCCTTACCTTCCTTAGATTTGGAACTGATCTCCAGTAGCAGTGATTTTTTTCTTTGCTCTCTGATTGGGGGTGTTTGTTTTAAAATTCACACCTATGAATCCCAGATCACCTGCACCCTGAACCCCAGGTTGGCTGTACTCTTAATCCCAGGTCAGCTGTACCCTGAACCCCAGATTATCTGTATTTAGCATCCCAGGTCACCTGTATTCTGGGACCACTTCCTGCCTCAACAGGAGGTTTAAAAGATTCTCTAGGCTCAAGCCTTAATGTAGCCCTTGGCCTTTGTCCATGTTGTTCCTCTGCCTAGAGTGTCTTTCCCCTTATTTGGAGGTGCTCTCCTATTCATCCTTTAAGGCCAAATGCATTTGCTTTTTGCACACTCTGCCAAGGCACCTGGCCCAGAGGGTGAGTGGCGCCTGAAATCTGGCCCATGTTCCTCTCACCAAGAGTTGACTCTGTGTCAACCCATAAGTAGGAGCCTCTTTTCTAATTTGTCTCCCTTTCCCAAATTTGTTCAGACCAGCTGAGGCCCTATAGATTGACCTCCGACATTGTCCCCCTGCACTGAGCCTTCCCTGACTGTCAGGCAGAGGATACTTCTCTTCTTGCTCATTCCTGGATTGGAGTCTTTAGGAAGTTGAATGATTTGGCCTGTACTCCTGTGTCTGTCTTATTCATCATGACATTCCCAGCTCCTAAAATGTGGCCTGGACAGTAAGAGTTTGTTCTATATTTGAAACCTTTGTGTGCGTATGTCTGATTGCTGATGCTGGGACTCAGATGCCTGACTCCCTAAAATCCTGTCTGGTCATATCTTGGCCTGACTGTGACCCCCCATCTCCTCCTCTACTCTGGTATATATGCTTCACTTCTCTGGAGACTCTGTTCTTGAGCTGCCATTAACCTGAGGACTTGAGTTCATACAGACAAGCCCCCTTTGCCTGCAGACACTCAGGATATAGGATGAACATGACCTGGGACATCATAATGCAGATACATGATACAGGAAGCCTTCCCTTACTTCCTTCTTTGTTTTTCCATGAAACCAGTCTGGATCAGATATTTTTTTTCCTGGCCTCCATAGCACCTGGTGCTTATCTATTATAGTGTTTTATAACCATATATGTAATAGGCACAGACTTTTTTTTTATTCAGATAGTAACTGATATATAACATTATATTAGTTTAGGTGTACAGCATAATGATTCGATATTTGTATACATTATGAAATGATCACCACAATAAATGTAGTTAACATCCATCACCTTACATAATAGTTACACAGTTTTTTTTTCCCTTGTGATGAGAACTTCTAAGCTCCACTCTGTTAGCAACTTTCAAATATGCAGCACAGTATTGTTAACAATAGTCGCCATGCTTTATGTTACATCTCCATGACTGATTTATTTTTTAAATTTGGAATGACTGCCCCCCTTTTTTGTTTCATGAAGAATCATTAGAGTTGTCCTCTTATTTATGTGAATGTAAAGCTAGTGGACACCCTTGGTCCAAAGAGCAGAGTGTAAGAGGACGCTTTAGCAAAAGCCGTCTTTTTACTAAGGCACAAAGTTCTGGGGGAAGAGGTGAGACACCTACTTGAGTAATGAGTGGGACCTTCAGGGAGGGAAGGGGCTGATATCTCAACTTCTGAAGTCTTGAGACTGGAAGTTAGGGAGCTCTCACAGAATAGACTGGGATTGCTCTGATCAAAGCTTGCAACAGAAAATGGAAGGGGCAATGTGGCTCTTGAAATAAAATTACCTCAAGCAAGGGGGCATCTAGGCTGGGCCTCCAGCTACATGCAGGATCTGAGGGTTGGTGTGGGAGAGAGGGACCAGCACTGTCTTCCAGCTGATGCTGGCAGGTTCTCTAGACCAAGCAACCTGGGCTAGCCCTGGGCCTAGGCTTTGGAGAATAGTGGCTTAGCAGAGGTATGGAAACCATAGAGAGGCACCTGCTCAGAGGGCAGTCTTGTGGGGTGGGCAGGATCCATGAGTGCAGTACTGTGACAGCAGACAGCACCATCTGTTCAGCTGTGTGGGCTCCGTGGTCCACAGCAACACCGGAAGGAGTGGGAAGTGGAGGGATGGCTTCAGTTCTTCTCTGCTTGATATGGAAAAGGATGGATTCTGCCTGCAAGATTCTGCCTCTTCCCCCCAACCTCTTTAGACTAAGTCATGTCCTGAAGGAGATACCACATTTTCTGCCAATATTGGCATGTGGGGGCTGAGTTACTAACTGGGAAAACAAAAGTACATGCGAGCATTTCACCACCCTAAGTTGATGAAGCAAGTTGTACTGAATAGAGATGTACATATTTATAATTACCTGCATCGGTGTCTTCTTCCTCCACTAGGCTAAGACTTTGGGAAGGCAGGAATCATGTCATTCACATCTCTGAATCCCAGCACCCAGTATGGTTCTTGCCCCTCAGTAGGCACTAAATAAATGTTTGTAGGACTAAGAGTAATTAATAAATGTTAGCTTGAATTTTGCAGATTTAAAGCCAATGCATTGTAAGGCTGGGGAGAATAACAGGAGTGTGCCAGGTGCTTGTAGTGCCAGGCACTGTGTGCCGGGTGCTTGTAGGTCCTACGGAGGATAGAGAGGTGAACCAGCTTTAGTTCTTCTTGACGCAGACTCTCCCTACTAAAGTATGATAAGATCTATAGTAATAAATCAAATTAAATATTATGGAATACAACAGGGGCAATTTATTTCCACCTGGGACTTATGGAAACCTCCAGGGTTATTTTGAATAGGGCATTATAGGATGAACCTAATTTCAACATGTGGTGAGGAAAGGCATTTCAGGCAAGAAAATGGCCAAGCAAAGACGTGAAGATATTATTATTCAAAGGTATTTAAAGTATATCTAGGAAGAATGAAAGGCAGGTGGCAGAATGCTATAACCAGATAACTAATAGACCAGTTGGGAGAAAGACTGGAATATCTGTCAGGAAAAGAGGGTGTATCAGTCAAGATAGGCTAAGTTATGCTGTAGTAACAAACAACCCCAAATCTTAGTGGCTTATAATAACAAAGGTTTATTTCTCACCCATATTATATGTATATCTACTGTGGATCACTTGGAGGCTTGGCATCCTGCCAACTCAGGATGCCAGAGAAGTCACCGATTTGGGTGTAGGTAATCAATGAGGCAGAAGGAAAGTGAACTTTGGAGAGTGTCATCTGGTAATGTCTCCTGGAATATGTCACTTCCGGTTGCAACTGCTTGTCTGGAACTGGTCAAATGACTCTACTGCCCACAAGGGGGCCAGGAAGTACATTCCTCATGAACCCAGAAGGTGGAGAGCCAAAAATATCCAGTAAGCAGCACTAATGTTTACCCTGGATTACAAGAGGGTAGGGTCATGGGCCTGAAATTCCTTCTCTGCTGGTGGGGTGGTAATGGTGGAAGGTTTGTGTGTGTTGAGAAGATACAGTGCGCAAGTGTATGTGAGGGGAAAGGGAGGCTTGTCTCCTTTTTTAATTTTTACTTTTTAAAGATTTTACAGTTTCTTACTATGTTATATTTTTGTACCAATGCTAAGCAATACACCTGACTTCAATTTCCTCATCATGGCCATTCCTCATCTGAACTTACACAATATTTTCAGCTTTCCCTCCCTCCTTCCTTTCTTACTTTCTTCTCTCCCTTCTTTTCTTCCTTCCTTCGATTATTTATTTCAAACAAACCTTTTATTTTGGCATAATTTTAGATGTATAGGAAAGTTGCAAAGATAGTACAGAGAATCCCCATGTACCTCTTACCCAGTTTCAGTTTCCCCTAATGTTGTCATCTTACAATTCTGTGGTACTTCTTTAGGTTTTAGGTTTTAAACCCACCAAGGACTACATCTTGCACGATCTATTATTTCCCTGTGTCTCTCAGAAAACTGTGGCTGTTGGTGGTCCTAACTTGAAGGTTAAGCATGTCTTCTGTTGACTGCAGACATGTCTAGGCTTGTCCAGAGGCCAGTAAGGCCCGTCTTCCATGGGTCGGTGAATAGGAGGGATTGGGGGGCCCTTTGGGAATGAGAGAGAGGGAGGTGGAGGTGGCCAAACAGTTGACTCAAAGGCCACGGGTTGGTGTTGGAAGGAAGGAGGCTTCTGAGCTCAGCAGGAAGTATGTGGTTCAAGAGCTTTCTCTCTCTCCTGGCTCTTTGACCAGGGGGAGGGAGATTGTTATATGACAGAGTCAGAATCTGACCCTGTGAAAAGCAGCGAGCACAAAGACTGTGAAGCAGAACTCAGTGGGGCACGGAAGTGGTGTGGGTGAGAGAACGCTATGCATCTGAGAATCAACAGGAGGAGAGTGGCCTGAACAGAGGGCCAGACCAGCCTGCATCTGGATGGAGAAGGAGTTTCAGGGCCATTACTTTGTCAGGAGACAGACCCCATAGGAGAGCCCAGAAGACAATGTTCTCTAGCTCACATGAGCACGTTCTTGAGGGCAGTCTGGGAAAGAGCTGGGTGGATGTGGCAGTTTCAAGGAGTCACAAATTTCCCCCCAAATTTTGTGTTACTGTTGTCGTCATTGGAACCCTGTTGCACTCTCAAGGCAGATTGGCTGGGCAAATATGAGTGACATGCATGTTGGAGTCTGGATGTTTGGTAATATTGTTGACTCACTGCCCATTACCCTTTCACGTAAGGGAAAGTCCCCAGAGGCCAGGGCCCAAAGAGGTGAGTGTTTCCTTAGCCTGTGCTCCTCAAAGATATAAGTCACTCACTTGAGACAGTTGGGCACCAACTGGAGGCCAGTAATACACACCAATGGTCTGACCCCAATGCTCTCTGACTGAGAAGAAGGGCTTTCATGTGGGAAGGGAACACCAGGCCCACCCAAAGGAGGAGCTCAGGAGGTGGGGAGGTTTGGTGAACACCACCCTCAGGAATGAAAACAGAGATCCAGAGTTTCCAGGGACTTTCAGGGACTATCCCAGGGAGGAGTCAAAATTGGATGAAATTTTGTATATTTTAGAAGATTATCTGTATTGTTGTCTGTTGCTTAGTGAAGCTGTGGGTTTGTCTTTGGGAGCAGCAAAGGGTTGGGACACAAACCCATTCTCAGGAGAAGGTAAATGTGTAGGGTTAGCTGTGGCACAGCAGTGTGAAAGAAAGAAGTTACTATCTGAATAAAAAAAAGTCTGTGCCTATTACATATATGGTTATAAAAAACCAGGTGCTATGGAGCCCAGAAGAATGTGGCTATTGAAATTAGCTATGACCATTTATTGTTTACTGTCTGTCGGCCACTATGCAGTTGGAAAGTGCTTCACATGTGTTACCTAACAATGCTAGGAGGTGGATATTGATATTTTCTCATTTGGTTGATATAGGAACTGAGGTTTGGAGAAAACATTGAGTCACTTGTTTAAGGTCACACAGCTCATAGATATTGGAGTGAGAATTTAAATCCAGCCCATGGTACATAATGTTTAGCAGCTGTTTGACTCTCCTGCAGGATACCAAGTCTTGGGCTCAGCGAGGTCAGCTCCCTCCTGATAGTTCTGGCTGAATGGATCAACTGAACTTTCAGCCATTTGACACATTTAGTTGATCCTGAGGCTCTGCTACATGCTGTGGGGCCCCCACAGGGTACGAAGAATTACTTTCTCTCAGATACAGGGTAATTAAGGAAATAACTCATTTGCAAGAAACTGTAATAACTCACATGGGATTGCTGGGAGTTTTGTTCTGTGGGCCCATGTGTGTGAGGCTATGTGTGAGTGTGTACATGTGTGTGTAATGGGAGAAAGGGTGCGGGAAGAGAAGGCAGCACTATGGGGGAGAGGAAGTGATGTGGCTCTAGCACCTGGTTCAGAGGGCACAGGGAACTCAGTGTCCTGCCTGGATGGTGAGATAAGAGGATTCTATGAGCGATGGTGATGTTCGAAGTCAAGTGGCAGCACACTAGAATACCTTGGGAACTTTTAAAAATACCAATGCCTGGGCCCTGCCTGAAGAGACTGATTTAATTGGGCCAAGTGGGGGATTGGAGATAGACAAGTAGTTTCTAGACATCTCCTTTGAGATTCTAATGAATATCTGGACTGAGAAGTGGGCAAATGCATGCTTCTTAGCATCTCCTGGGCTCTCCCTGCTTTGAATCCAAGCCACAGATCTTTCAACAGACTTCTTGGTGCTGGGCCTCCTTGTTCTCCCTTTCGTGTGACTGCGAGGTCAGATGACCACGTGTGTGCCTGCAAGGAGAGGCCACCACCTGTTGCTGTAAATCTGGTGCAATTTCATCATCTCTTTGCCCCATGTATTTTCAGTATCTCATAACTACATCTGGATGGATAATCTGTTGTTTTCTGCCTTGTAGCAGCTTGTGCAGTCACAAGGGGATGTGTGTTGGGGCTTTTGCCCTGTAAATATAGACTGGGTGAGTTTATTTATAGGAAATTACGAAGATTACCTTTGATTGTTATTGGCCAGGGAAGGTTTTCATGTATCTCATCTGTCCTTAATTTGTTATTGGGACAAGACTTTCAAATAAATCACTTTTGTAAAGGCCAAGTAAATTCTAACTACTTCAGAGAAAATTCCCTATGTGGCAGCTTCAGTGAGGTCTGAGGGAATGGTCAGAAATCCTCCCAGAGCAATGAGAAAGATGGAAAAGCTGGGAGAGAAGAGCTTTGTCAATGTCTTTGACAATGCATGAAGGCAGTTGTCCTCAATCTTGGCTGTATGTCAGAATCTTCCAGGGGGTTTAAAAGCAAAAACAAAGACAACAAAAAGCCCAAACCCCAGGCTGTACCCTGGAATAATTGAATAAGGGTTTCTGGGACATAGGAGCTGACATCAATATTTTTTAAAGCCTCAGATGATTTCAATGTACAGCCAGGGTTAAGAAGCACTGTGTGAAAGGATAAGAGAGGTTTAACGAATAAGAGGGTGCCCCTGTGAGTTGCAAGGAAGAAAGAAGAGTAAGAAGTCAAGGTTAGAGAATAGTCACATACTGCAGCTTTGGAATGTAATAGTTAAGTCCAGCCAGCTCCAAGAACTCAGCTTAGTCTTAAGAAACTGATGGCCCATCTCCAACCATCCTTGCAACCCCCAGGTCACGAGTCATTTGCATCACGAGGCCTGGGGTACATGTGACGGCTGATGATGAGAGCAACACCTCACTTCTTCTGTGCCCCTTGGCCCCGGGGAGAGGGGCGAGGGGACTTCAAGATCATTCTGATTCCTTATGCAGCCAGTCACCCAAATGGATAACTGTCAGAGGGTTGGGAAAGTGCTGTGGGGTGGGGAGGGTATGGCTGAGAGAGCACTGGCAGACGGATCAAGGGACACAGACAAGGCACAAGTCCATCATCCAAGGCCCTAGTGAACAGGTGTAGTCCGTTTGGTCAGGATGTAAGCAATCACCCAGAGACACTTTTAAAAGATGTTTTATTTTGACATAATTGCAAAGGTACAAAAGAGTTGCAAGATTCTCCTCTAAAGAACCACCCCCCACCCCCGACCTTCAGCTCAGATTCACTGCTTGTTAACTTATAACCACATTTACTTTATCACTCCCCCTCTCTGTCTAGATGCACACATATTTTTCTGAACCTTTGCCCCTAAACACTTCAGCACATGTTTCCTACGAACAAGGACATTTTCTCATTATAACCACAGAACTGTGGAAATAAAGGAAGACCCACCAAATGAGAAAAGCAAAGGCTCTTTATCCTGGCTATAGCAAGGGAGTTGTCCACCATCACTTGAATTTTGGCAGAGACTCAAAGGTAGGCAGAGGAATGGGAAAGCTTTATCCGAGACACAGCAGAAGGCTTCAGGTGTGCCCTGACTGGAGGCTGTGGGCACGAGGAAGGTGGAGATGGGCTAACGAGACGTGGAGGATCCGTGTGGTTGGTCAGCGGCGCATGTTTGACTTTCCCTGCTTGGCCCTAAGTTGGAAGCAGGGACAAAAATCAGGGAAGCTGTCAGGTATGAATCAAGTCCTCACCCTTTGGGGGCCAATGGTTACAGAAGTTATTGTTGGGTTTTCTGGATTGTCACTGGAGATGGCAGTCTGGCTTCCTGCAAGTCTGGCTTCTAGGGCTGTTTGCTGAAGATAAGGGGCTGGTTTCCCAGGCAGGTGGCTGCAGGTTGTCAATCGGAGTTCTATTTTTATTATTTTTTTTATTTTTTAACGTTTGTTTATTTTTGAGACACAGAGAGACAGAGCATGAACGGGGGAGGGTCAGAGAGAGAGAGGGAGACACAGAATCTGAAACAGGCTCCAGGCTCTGAGCTGTCAGCACAGAGCCCGACGCGGGGCTTGAACTCACGAACCGCGAGATCATGACCTGAGCTGAAGTCGGACGCTTAACCGACTGAGCCACCCAGGCGCCCCTCGGAGTTCTATTTTTACATACAGTCTGGCCACTGTCCATTTGTATATTCAGTCTCACAATATAATGATTAGCTTCAGATTTAACTTTGGGTAAAACACTGTTATCTAGAATACACTCCAATATGCCAATAAGTTCCACAAAGAAAGAGTGGTCCTAATTATGGCCATTTAGTTGTAAATCTGTGTTTAATCCATGAACAAATAATTGATACCTAGCATATTCTAAAATAAAGCAAAATCTACAAGATACTGTAGAATTTCTTCATTCTGATAACTGTAGTGTAATTATATAATAGAAAGTAATTCCATAAGGGAATGTCCTGTTTTTTGGACATTTTGGATGTACACAATGAAGTGTTTACAGGTAGAGGGGCCTGACATCTCAGTTAAGTCATGAATGGTTCAGATAGGACAGCAGGAGAGAAAGCTGATAATACATCAAAATGTAATCAAAAGTGAATCTGGATAAAGAGTGCACGGGAGTTCTTTCTACTTTTCTTACAACTTTTTGTAAGTTTAAAATTATATCAAAGTAAGAATTACACAGGCACATGTACACGTACAGGCATAACCAGGCAAATTGAATCTAAAACTCAATGTGAACACTGAATGCTAAAATTCAGGGTGATTGTTATCTTGGATGGCAAGAGTGGAATTGGAAGTAAATGGTGACAAGAAGGGAGAATTATGGAGTTTTCATGGGAAATCTCGATGTTCTATTTCTTAATCAGCATGCTGATTAACAAAAGTATCATTCACTTGATGAAATTTCATTAAGTTGTACATTGATGATCAGTATGTATGCGTTGCCATGTTTTCTGTATATATGTTATCCTTTAACATAAAGTTCAAGAAAAATACTACCAAGAGATGAAAAGTAGAATACACTCCGTATTCAAATTTTCTCAGTTGCCCTAGTCATATCCTTACTGGCGATTTCCCCTCCTAGTCCAAAATGCAACAGAAGATGATGCGTTGCATTTAGTGGTCATGCCTCTTTAATCCTCTCTAATCTGGAAGAGCTCCTCAGCTCTTTTTTTATCTTTCACAACACTGACTTTTTAGAAGTATACAGGCAGTTGTTTGTGGTGGGGAGACCCTTGAAGACACACGTGTCCCTGCTGACGGTGAAAATGTGTCCACGGCCAGAGGCCCTCCAGGTCTTGCTCCTTAGTCCTGTCCCGGAGACTCCAGGAATTGCTTGGGTTTCTGCAGCTGAGGTAACCAGCTAATGAGCCCTTTATCGAGGACATGGAAAGTCACGTCTCCAGGCAGGGCAGAGGAGAAGCTTGTAAACAGAGATTGGTACCCACGGTCATGTCCTTTAGCAGCTAATCCTTTGCAAGGCCAACAGCGTTTGTGAAATATGTTTTGGTTCCGTTTGCGGAAATATGTTCTTTCACTAGCTCAGCCTCCCTCTGCACTTTGCATACATAGACACTGGGTTTTCCCCCTCTTCTAACCTCTCCCCTCCGTCTCCTCCTCGCTCCGGTTTCCCATCTCTGCAAAGATGCCAGAAACATTTTCCAGGCCCTGAGGGGAGAAGGTCAGGGTGCTGTTCCTGCAGGATGGGGTACAGTGGCAGCTATTTGTCCCAGGACAGTTGAAATTGGTGCGCACGCGCGTGCGTTTGTGTGTGTGTGTGTGTGTGTGTGTGTGTGTGTGTGTGTGTGTGTTTGAAGAACATCAGGGACACAGAGAAGGTCTTGTTTAGGGCCTGAATAGCTTTGAGGGCAGGCCTGCCACTCTGAAAACATTCACCCCTCAGTCACTCCCAGCTGCTGTCAAAGAGTGATTTCTGGATCTGTCAACAGCCTGGATGGTAGTTAAAATTCCCTCTATCTTCATCCCTGCTAATACATTGAGCAATAACAAGCTTTTATTTATAGGGAATTGGACTAAAATAAGTGTGCTCTGTGTAGCCGAAAGATTATGGTCTTTGGTGTTTGATTGTCTGGCTTAACTCTTTTCTTTGACATCTCACCATGTGTCCCTGAACCAATTGCTTAACTTCAGGTTCCTTAGAAGTGAAATTGGGTGATATTAGTTCTTTCACAGTGTCACAGTAAGGATTAAATGTCATGATAAACGATGGCATTTAGCACAGTGGTTGGCAAATAATAGGCCCTCGTCAAATGTTAATTGTTATCATTACTTTGCTTATCACTTAAGTGGAAAGTTAAAACCCATTTGCTAAAACTTATTTTCCATGGCCATTGTGGAAAGAATGTTTTGCTGTCACTGAGGTATGGATTTAAATCCTGGCTGTGCCCATCACTGGCTAGATGACCTTGGGCAAGTGACACTTCTCTGAGTCTCAGTGTCTCCCATATGGAATAGGAATAATGTCTTCCTTGCAAATAGGTCATATCTAACAAGAGAACCCAGCGCAGTGCTTAGTGCAGAGTGGATGCTTAATAAAGGTAACTGCTCATTATTTTCTTCCTTCCTCTCCCCACTGCCCCCACATCAGCTGAGTCTCATTTCTCAAACAGGAAGGAGAACAGCTATTTTGACTTGTGTCAGGGTAGTGATCGGGCTAGAATTCCTTAGGTTCATCATTATTGGAGTTATTTACCACTTAATAAGCGTCTACGGGGGTCTAAAAGGCTCTCACCAGGACCAACGTCTTGCAGTTTTTCTTTAGGCCCAGCCAAGGGAAATAATGGGAAATGGGGAAAATTAGTTTTTTGTGCCTTGTTCCTGACTTTCTTTCCTTGTGGTGCCTCCAGCCTGGGGGTCCGGAGTCTTATGCTTTCCTTTGGTCCAGCAGGGGCCTCCCACCAGATTCCTCTCCTTCCTTAAGAAACCCCCATCTCCTAGATCATTCCCTTCTTATCACCCTACTTAAATTACTGGTCTTTTGCAGTATCCTCTAGGACCTATGAGAAAATGGGTAAGCTAAGCCACGAGGCTCATTTGAGCTAAACGGTAGTGGGTAATTGTTGATTAATATGTTGATTTTGTTTTCAGGGTATTTACTTGTATTTTAAACAGAGGCCTTTAATCTTGGGTTCCTAGTTATTTTAGGATTAGAGACTTTTCCAGGTTTGTACTCCTCATTTTCCTGTGAAGGTCAAGACCCCACAGTTAACAGCAGAATGTGGGTCAGAAGTCAGGTTTTCTGATTTCTAGTCCAGATTTCTTCCTGCGAGAACAGAGTCACTATGGGAATCTTTGGTTCCAAGGTAGGTGAGCTGGGAAAAGAACTTTGGTCAGCTGGGCTGATGTAGTACCTCCTTCTTGATGAGCGAGGGCCAAGGGCTGTGATGTGCCTTGAACTTGAACCACCCACCAAAACTTTGCCAAGAATCAGCCAGTAACAGCTTGGAGGGATGAGTGTCAGACTTCCATTTTTTAATTTAATTTTTCAGGTGGTTTTATTTTCTGGATTAAAAAAGAAAACAACTTTTATTCATTTGCACAGGGAAAAATAAATAGATTCTAAGTTACCGGAAAGGTCATTTTTATTCCAAAATCTAGACATATTCAATTACACCCTCATTAAGAGTGAAATCTCCCCTCCCCAGTAACTAAGTTTTTCTCAGGGGCTCCACTGTGGTACCTGTGATTCCTCTGAGCCTCTATGTGTGCCTGGCACCGAGAGGGGGCCATGCATTGCTTTAAACCCTCTCAACTCACTGCCAATGAGCCTAACGCTTCAATCACTTGGTGCCCCGAGGGATGGCATCTTTGCTGAAGGCTAATAATAAAATCATCACCTATTAGTGCAGTGGTGAGGCAGTGGGAAGGGTCCCTAGGGCATGGGAGATGGGAAGGGTAGGTTTTGATGGAAGGGATGGGTTGGTTAAAAAAAGAAAGAAGGGAAAGGAGAAAACACTTCTAGAACTTAAGTTATTTCCTGAATAAGCCACTTGTGGGTGGGGAACCTTAGTTTGGGGAACAAGCGAGGAATGGAAGGGCAGTATGAAGAACAAAGGCCAAGGAAGAGAGAGGTCTTACTAAGAACAAAGTTGAGAGAAGGCAGCCAAAGTGAATTTCACCCACTTCCTGAGTTTGCTGGCATTGCCTCCATGGTTGAAAGCTCCAGGCTCCTCCCTCTGAGACCCGTCAAATGCCCCCTTCCATAGTATTTGTTTTTGGGGCCGGCTGTGGGAAGAGATGAATAGTACACCAACTTAACTTGCAGAGATTTTTTCCCTCTTTTCCTTGTTCCCAAATAAACCTTCAAGCAAGAAAGAACACACAGACCTTGACCCGATTCATGTCTCACCAAAGCAGGACTGTGGGAGTCCAGTGCCTATAAATCAGCTTCCCTCTCTGAACTCCTCAAAGAAAATCTTCCCCGAGGCAGTCGCCTCATGCCAGACTTCACACACACACTGACCAGCCCTTTGAAATTCTGTCTGCAGATAATGGCAGTTACAGCCGGCTTGTCTTATTGAGAGAATCGTGTTGGCTGTGATATAATCCAGAAGAATCCCCAAGGTGGCTGATGAGATTTGCCTTTTGGAGGAAAAAATATAACAAGGACTATATTGCATTTAACATTGTAGTTTAAAGACGTCTCTAGTCTTGCAGCCCTAGATATTTCAGGTTTCTAAAATTAGGCAGGTGATTGTCTTCAAGCTCAATTTAGAAGTGAACTGGGGGTTAGTGAGGATTCAAGTACCATCTCCTCTACTGGGTTTTTTATTGATGTGGGCTTTTCTTAACCTTGGGGTCCAACCAGACTTCAGGCTACAAATAGCTAACACTGGATTGTCAGGGGCTCAAGTCAAGGCCAGTTTGGGGACACAGGGTGAGGGAAAGTCTAAGTATATATGTCTGTTAGCTCTCTAAGTTGTGTATCCAAATCATCGTTTTAGTCCATGATATCAGAATCACCTGGATGCTTGCTTAAAATGTTTGCTTAAAATATTACCAGGCTGTACCCAATCTGACTGGTTCAGAAATTTGGGGGAAAGGTGACAGCCTGGAACTTTACATTTTATTTAATTTCTCCATGTGAATCTAACGCACATCAAGGGTTGCTTTTATAAGATTCAACTCCTAAAAATTTTAATACCTGTTTACAACCTAAATTTCAAATTCTTGGGAGAGAAAAACCATGATTGGTTTCACGTTCCAATGATCTTTTGCTGAACAACAAATTACCCCCAAATTGTTTAAAAAACAATTCTATCTCATGATGTATGGGTAAGGAATTTAGGCAGGGCTCAGCTGGTGGGGCTGATAGCAGGCTGAAGGATCCATTTCCAGACAGTGCATTCCCATGACCAGCAGGTTGTTCCTGGTTGTTAGCTGGGAGTTCAGCCAGATCACCAATGGAGAGACCTCATTCTCTTTCATATGGGTCTCTCCATGGGGCTGTTTGGCTTCCCCACAATACAGTCGCTGGGTTCTAAGAGCAAATGCTTTGAGGGACTAAGATGGAAGCTGCCAGCTTCTTCTGACATAGTGTTAGATGTCAGACAGCGTCACTCTACCATATACTGTAAGTCAAGAAATTAACTACTCCCAGCCCAGATTCAAGCATAGAATGAAACACACCTCCCCCACGATGATGTGAAGAATAGCATGTGCATAGAGAGAGG
This sequence comes from Panthera pardus, assembly GCF_024362965.1. Lineage (NCBI taxonomy): Eukaryota > Metazoa > Chordata > Mammalia > Carnivora > Felidae > Panthera > Panthera pardus. The sequence continues at coordinate 66,128,487 of NW_026527002.1, forward strand.
AAAGAAATCAAGGGTGCGCATCTTTGAAGACTTTTCTACTATGCCTTGCTTGGCTCAGTTGTTGGCTCCTGCACCAATCAATCATGGACACAGGGATGGGGACATGATACAGATTTAGTCACTGGGGGCTCAACCTGGCATACTGAGGAGGGCACCCATTAAAACAGGCATTCTAAGGGATGTCTGATGATTATAGAATCTTATAGATTATCTAGCTTGAGCATTTACTCAAATTAGGAACTGCCCTTAGGCATTGGCTATCCTTTCCATAAGGCACCCTGTTCCATTTTCAGACAGTTATAGCTATTTAAACCTGATTCTGGTTCTCTGTAATACCCATCTATTATCCATTAGAATAACACTCAACTATGGATTGTTTTTTTAGACTGCAAGTTTCTCCATCAGGCTTAAACTCTTTAAGGCCCGGGCCTGTGTATTTTATGTATCCAGCCTCAGTCCCTGGCATACAGTAAGTGCTAAGTAAATGCATGTTGAATGTTCTTGAATGAATAAAAACATTTACTTTCCCCATCTACATAGATAGAGTTGAGTTTGAGTTTGATGTGGATATTGAGTTCCTATCTAATAGTTCGTTATTGCTCCCATATTTTTTTTTAAGCAAAAATCATCTGAAGTAATTTATGGTTAAAATGTAGGTGATAAATCAAGTGAACACTGTCCTAAATATTGGCAACTGAAGCTAAATTCTTTAAAATCATAGGGAAAAATTTATCATTTTGGAGCCAGGGTTGAAACAGCCATAAACAAAAACATTATGTGCTTTGTTGTTGTTTAATTTAAAGGAAAGTCAGCAAACTATACCCCCCACCCACCCTGGGCCAAATCCTGCTTGCCACTTGCTTTTGTAAGTAAAGTTTTATTGAAATACAGCCATGCCCATTTGTTTCCTTATTGTCTATGACTACTTTTGTGCTTCAACAGAAGAGTTGAGTAGTTGTGGCAAACTATGTATTCTCTCAAAGCCTAAAATATTTACTATCTGGCCTTTCACAGAAAAAGTTTGCTAACCTCTGATAAAGGGCTTGTCTTACTCCATTTGGTGTCATGAGAAAAATGCCATAAACTGGGTGACTAATAAGCAACAAACATTTATTTTTCACTTTCTGGAGGCTGGAAGTCTGAGATTAGGGTGCCAGTGTAGTTGGTTTAGGGCTGTCTTCCAGGTCATAGATTCTTACTGTATCCACATAAGATGAAAACTGGGCTAGGCAGTGATATGGGGTCTCTTTTATAAGACAATCCCATTCATAAGGGCTCCACCCTAAGGACCTAATTACCTCCCAAATGCCTCACCTCCCAAATGCCTCACCTTCTAATATTATCACATTGGGCATTAGGATTTCAACATGTAAATTTTGCAGGTGGGGGTGGGGGCAAACATTCAGACCATTCTAGGGCTCTTCATGACCCTTTGATTTTGGTTATTTTACTTGGCAACTTTGAAGGAGTCTTATCTCCACATTTCACATTTCCAGACTTTTTTTTCCCAGCCAAAAAGAACTCTTCTCCAGCTTGTCCATGGTGGGGTCTCTAATAATGCTGAACTTTTAGGTAAAAACAAAGTAATGGGATTTTTAAAAATTGCTTTACTTGGACAATTAATAAGGGTAGATCATGAACCAGCATAAGGAGCAGAAGACTTTTAACTTAAGAGAATGGGTTTGGGACCCATCCAATTAAACCCTGTAATAGACATTTATTGTTCTTTGGTTGTCTAGGTTGCAATTCTCCTTTCTTTGGGTAATAGCAACTTATTTTTTTTTATTTTTATTTTTTTTAGAGTTTATTTATTTTTGAGAGAGAAAAAGAGAGAGAGGGAGGGGCAGAGAGAGAGAGGGAGACACAGAATCCGAAGCAGGCGTCAGGCTCTGAGCTGTCAGCGCAGAGCCTGACGCAGGGCTTGACCTCAGGAATGGCGAGATCATGACCTAGGCTGAAGTTGGATGCTTAACCAACTGAGCCACCCAGGCACCCCAATAGCAACTTATTGACTTCTGGGTAATTATCTCTTTCCACTAAGCGCTGTCTTGGTTGAATCAAAGTACCTCACCTTACCCTACCCAAAGTTAGATATATGACTCAAGCTAGGGCTCTTTGACCCAAAGATGAACAGAATGTTGAAATTGATGCATCCTAGTAATGGTGGCCTACAAGACATCCTTCTCTTTCTGTTGCCTAGGGTCCTGGGGATGCTCTGGTCCCTGCCAGATTTACCAAGCTTTCCTTTAATTCTGTGAACCACCTGTATTCTTTCAACACTTCCCTGTCTAATTAAAATTAGTCAAATTCTGTTTCTTACAACCAAAGACCCTAAATGATACAAATAGACAAATAATAAAAATCATATGAGAAAAAGAAATGTTCCAAAAAATGCAAATAGAAATAAGTCTTTATAGCCTATAAAATTAACAGAGATTTAACAATTGTATCAAGGATGTAGTGAGATACATGTTCATGCAAACTTTCTCTGATATTGTTAATTGGTGTTTCCTTTCTGGCAATTATTTAAAATATTATGTGTCAAGAGAATTGAAAAAGTTCATATCTTTTGACCTGGCAATTCTGCCTCTAGGCACTTGTGCCAATAAAAGAACAAGATATGGAGGTACAGATTTATGTAGAAAGTGTTCAGTGTTGTTTATAGTAACAAGAAATAGGAATTTACTTAAATTCAACATATTAGGAGGATGGTTAAGTAAATGAAGGAGGTGATATTATGTAATAATTTAAAAAGTATGGACTCTGGAGTTGGTCAACCTGGATTTAAATCCTATTCTGCATCTGACCAGCTGTGCAACCTTGGACCAATTGCTTAGATTTTCATCTGTAAAATGTAAACAAATGATTTTATCTAATTGTGGTTGCCAGCCTTCCAAGATGGTCCCTGTTGATAACTGCTTCCTGGTATTCATGTCCTTCCGTAGTTCCTTCTCACATTGGAGAGGCTGACCTGTGTAACCAGTAAGATATTGTGAAAATGACAGAATATGGTTTCTGAGTCCAGGCCATAAAAGACATGTGGCTTCCATCTTGCTCTGTTTTGGATTACTTGCTCTGGGGAAATTGAGTTGCCATGTTGGGAGGGCACTTAAGCAGACCTCTGGAAAGGTCCGTGTGACAAGGAACTGAGGCCTCCTGCCAAAAGCCATGTGAGTGAGCCATCTTGGAAGTGGATCCTTCAGTCTTGATGAAACCTTCAGATAAAACATGCTGGATAACTGGTTGACATCTTGATGGCAATTTCACAAGAGACCTCTAGCCAGAACCACTCAACTGAGCTACTCTCAAATCCCTGGCTGTGAAGTAACAAACGTTTATTGTTGTTCCAAGCTACTAAGTTTTGGAGCAATTTGTTATACAGCAATAAATAACAGGTCATTTAACTTCCCCGAGCCTCAGTTAATTCATTTGATAAATGGGGACAATACTGCCTGCCCTAGCTTTTTGTGCAGAACAAATATGATTAGTGAAGAATTACAGGTCTACCATTATTATCTGAAATCTTAGGAACAAGATATGTTTGGGTATTAAGAATGTTTCAGCTTTTATTAAAGTGATAAGATGCATTATTTTTAAATTTTTTTTAATGTTTATTTATTTCTGAGACAGAGAGAGAGCATACCCACACATGTGTGGGTGGGGGGGGGTGCAGAGAGGGAGGGAGACACAGAATCTGAAGCAGGCTCCAGGCTCTGAGCTGTCAGCACAGAGCCCCACACGGGGCTCGAACCCACAAACTGCAAGGTCATGACCTAAGCCAAAGTCAGTCACTCAACCAACTGAGCTACCCAGGCACCCCGAGATGCATTATATACTATATTCTGAAACAACCCATTGGGGTCTGATTCAGCACCTCATATTCTGGCATGAAAATGTATGAGTATGCACCTGAAATGGAGAAATAAAGACTAAAAATAGTCTCATGTCAGTTTTTCCTGTCAGGATTTGCTGCCAAATGAATTCACTGCCAATATACAAAAAGGAACAAAGAAGCAGAATTGGTTTTCAGAGCTTTTTTGATTTCAGAAATGTGGTAGGAGACTGTGGATTTCTATGCTTTTTATCATCTAGGTTGATTTCTTTCCAAACACTAACTCCCTATCTTACATAGTTGGTCTCTGGTTATTTTTCACCCATTTATTTAGATTAATGAGGAAGAGACCAAGGTGGCTTCCATCACTCTTTGGAAATCCAAGGGGTGGTAGGTTGAAGCACTGGAAAAACCAGAGTTCCAACAAGAGCATCTCTCCCCTTATGAATTTAGTTCTCATTTCTGGGTGAACACCTGATAGTCATGACCCCAGAGGAGATCAGTGAATCATCCAGTCATGGGGTTTAGAGATGATTCAGCAAGATTGAAGTGGTATCAGGAGTGCTTTTGGCTGAAGATCTGGAAGGTACTGATTACACATCCAATTATGTAACTAGTCCTGAGGCTCACATTGTGGTACAACCTGATTCTCACCCAAACTAAGCATGAGACAGGGCCCTCACCTGGTAGGGCATGATTTCCTGGTAGATCCCAGGCCCTGGGAGTCCAGGGAGATTGTTCCTGCCAAGATAGTTCTCTTTTCTCTCTGTAGAGAATGGAAGATGGACTGAGAGTCAGCCCTGTCCATTTTAACCCTCTCAACATCGTCCTCTTTCTCTGAGGCAAGGCCAGGGGTGATTTTGGGGAACCAGAAACAATTCCCTTGTCATATCTTCTTGAAGTGTTGTCTTCAAAACAGGTCTATGAGTGGTATTGGAGGAGGACTTCACTGTGCTGAATCAATTCCTAATGTCCAACATTCAATAATTAGAGACTCATTCAATTAAGACTTATTCCCTAGTTCTCATAGGTAGAATAATGTACTAGAACTAGAAGTCATGAGCTTGGGTTCAAACCCCATTTCTGCTGCTGACCATGAACTTGGCCGAGTCATTTTATCTTCCTGAGCTTCATTTTTATCAATCAAGTAGGGGGGAAAAGGAAGGGGCTCTATTAACTTTAATATTCTACAATTATCTTTGGGAATCTATGTGTGAATCCCTTATGTGAACTCTCCATTCATCCCACAAGTATTTGTTAAATACTTATGGTATGTTTTATTCTAGGCATTGAAGATATACTGTCTCGGCTGCTAATTTATATCCTAATATGATAAGGCAGAAAACACATAAATCTTAAAAGAAAAAGTAGAGGTTGTGATAAGTGCTACAAGTAAAATAAAGCAAGAGACTAGAGAGTGAATGTGGTGTGGTGTGAGGGAGTACCCATGACTACACTAGGCAGTGGTCAGGGAAGGATTCTTAGAGGGAGCTGAGATTTGAGAAGGAACCTGATTATCACTCGATAGTATTTGTTAAATGTATGAATGAACAAGAAGGAGATAGTCATGGGAATATTTGGAGGAAGAACGTTCCAGGCAGAGGAAACAGTCAATGGTAAACATCCTGAGTTGAGAATGACCTTGGCATATTTGAAGATTAGAAAGAAAGAGGTGGGGCTGAAACATAGTGAGTAGAGTGTCACTATGAAGTCAGCAAGAAAGCCAAGGTAACCAGGGTCTTGAAGGTTTGATTCTGAATGCTAAGGGAACCATTGACAGAGTGACATAATCTGATTTACACTTTAAAAATATCATTCTGCAATGTGATACCAGTTCCCACCCACCAGAATGGCTAACATGAAAAAGAAAGACAATATCAAGTATTGTTAAAGATGTGTAGCAGCTGGAATTCTCATACACTGCTGGTGGAAGCAGAGACTGGTATGACAAGTTTGGAAACTGGCCATATCTATAAAGCTGAACATATGTACACCCCATGACCCAGCAATTTCATTCCTAGTTACATACTCAACAGATAGGTAAACATATGTTCACCAAAAGGTATGTATGAGAAAGTTTATAATAGCTTCAAATGGGAAACTACATAAATGCCCATCAAGAGTAAAACAGAAACGTGAATTGTAATATCGTTGTATGGTCGAGTACTATAAGCAACAAGAATGAACAAACTATAACTACACATAACCACATGGATGAATTTCACAAAGTTAATGTTGAGCAAAAGAAGCTGTACTGAAGAGTTCAAACTATCTATTCCCATTTATATAAACTTCTTAAACAGGCACAATTAATCTGTGTTAGAAGTCCAAATAGTAGTTCTTTTTGGAGAGTCTATTGACTGGTAGAGTTGTGAAGGGGCCTTTTGGGGTGCTGTAATGTCCTGTTTCCTGACCTGGAAGCTGGTTATATGAGTGTGTTTGGTGGCTTTCTCTAGTCATCCCTTTATTCTTGCTTCCCCAGACTAAAAGGATGTTGAGCCTAGAGGGGTGGAGTGAAGAATGTGGGAGGGTATTTTTTGCTGACCATCATAGAGCAATGTCTTCTTTTCCCTTTACAGTTGCGATTTTCTTCTTCTTCTTATTTTTTAAATGTTTATTTTTGAGAGACAGAGACAGAGTGCGAGCAGGGGAGGGGCAGAGGGAGAGGGAGACACAGAATCTGAAGCAGGCTCCAGGCTCTGAGCTGTCAGCATAGAGCCCAATGCGGGGCTCGAACTCATCAGCTGTGAGATCATGACCTGAGCTGAAGTTGGACACTCAACCGACTGAGCCACCCAGGTGCCCTGCGATTTTTTTTTTATTAATTTTTTTAAATGTTTATTTATTTTTGAGAGAGAGAGAGAGAGAGTGTGCACACGAGAGGGGGGGTGGGGAGGGGCAGAGAGAGAGACACACACACAGAATCCAAAGCAGGCTCCATGCTCTGAGCTGTCAGCACAGAGCCCGACGTGGGGCTTGAACCCACAAACTGTGAGATCATGACCTCAGTGGAAGTCGGACACCCAGGTGCCCCGATGTGATTTTCTTCTTTTTAAAAAATGTTTATTTATTTATTTTGAGAGAGAGAGTGCTAGTGTGCGATCAATCAAGTAGGGGGAGAGGAAGAGAGAATCCCAAGCACCTTCTGGGCTGTCAGTGTAGAATCCAACACGAGGCTCAATCTCACAGTTAGATCATGACTGAGCTGAAATCAAGAGTCAGATGCTTAATTGACAGAGCGACCCCGATGCCCCAACAGTTGTGATTTTCTCAAGAGTGTTTGGCAGATGAGATTCATTCATTTTACAGGCAAGGACATTGTAGCTTAGTGACCTGCCTGAGGAATCCATCTCTCTACAGGGAGAGCCAAACCTCAAACCTAGGTCCTCAGATGTTTTTTCATGAAGCCCACTGCTGTTTCTGTTTCTCCATGTTGTCTCTCTGGATTGGACCAACTGGTCACCCAGGCCTCCTTCCAACTCTCTGACTCAGAAATGTTACATTTGCATTTGAGAATTTGAATCTTGAAACTAATCTAAGAAAGTACAGTGCTTCGACCATTATGTTTATTTATGGAGTCTTATATCTAATTATTTTTCAAAGCAATGTTTTTAATTAAGGAGATAAAAATATTATAAGTTAAAAAAAAAGAGGTGGAGAGATCTGTTAAACTTTGGGGGAAGAAATGATGGTTTTCATCATTAGATTTTCTCAGCCCCACTGCACGGACATATGGAATTGTGTGTGACACATTTTTGCTTTAACCACAAAATTTCATGAATTTTCAGTCACTGAATAATGAAATGAATCATCATTCTAGATGAAAAGGAGGCAATTTTGAGGGCAAAAAAATATTTCCCTGAAGACATTTTGAGAAACTAAGGCCTTGACCACATTCATCAGGACTGAGCCCTTCTGGGATAAGTGTACTGTGCCTTTGGCATGGAAGAGCAGGTCACGGTGTCCCCATCAGATGAGGAGCTGGTGGCCAGGTATCTGAGATCTATTTAGTCCCTTTTTCTATGTATCTACAGCTATAGCTAATAGGTAAACATTCTTTGTTAATAGGCAAGTAAGAGTTTTCTTTTTGGCCAGTTGAACTGGGACTGTGGGGCAGTAAGGAGAATAGCACTTACTGAGTTCCTATTGGGTGGGTCCTCCACTACCATTTTATTTGTTACCTATTCTGGTGGAGGCTATTTATTCTTCCACATACAAGGACCTCATAGGTATGGAAGTGAAGCTTGAATTTTTTGAGGTGGGAGACCATTGAAGGGGTTTAAGCAAAGAAGAGATCTGGCCAGGTTTATCTTTCAGAAAGATAAATGGATCTATTGATTTTCCCCAAGCCCGCTAGGATTGCCCCTAGCAGGGGACGGGGAGCTAGAAGAGGAGACTTTGGAGCCAGGAAGAGTGGTTAGGGGGCCTGTTGTATAGTCTGGCGAGAGATCATTGCATCCCTATGCAATACACCCATGAAGCTTTGCCACCTCCTCCCCCCCATCCTTTCTGCTACCATTGTTATTTACAATGTCATTGTAAATTTAAATTTTAAGTGTCACTGACATTCAAAATGTCACTGTACACTTTACTTCTACATCTGTTATTACCCCCAGCGTTCATAGTGGCTACTGTTGCTTTAGACATTTAGAAGGTCATCTCAGGTGCTTCCCCCTCATCAAGCCCTGAGAATGAGGAAAATATCATAATGCCTAAAATATAATTTGGCAACTATGTCCTAGTGGGGTAAGTGATTTGCCTGGGGTCTTCTTTCATGTGGGAGGATTTAGAGGGTGACCGCTTAGGATTTTGTGTCTCATCATTATGTCCAGGGAGGAGATGGGTTACAGGCAAATGCCCACTGTCCTCTGTGACGGGCACAGACATGTGAAGACTTGTAAACTATTAGTGGCCATACCTCATCATCCTTCCTGGGGATGGGAATAGCCTGCCATCTAAACTTTCTGGACTTCTCCATGCTTCCACTGGTTGCCGGCAGAGTGATCTTCTTACAACACTCACCTGGATAAAGACCACTGTGCCCTCCCATGCCAGTCAACCACTTCCCCATATTTCTCCCCTTCTCCTGTGTCATTCCCCAAACTTACCTTCTCTCTTTTACGCTCATCCTAAATGCCTGGATTGCCATTCATTCAATTCATTCATTCATTCATTCATTCATTCATTCATTCAACAAATCTTTGTTGATTGCCTTCTCTGTGTCAGGTACCAGGGAAACAGATGTGAACAGGGCAGCCATTCTCCATTCTCAGGGATCTTCCATTTGGGTGGGGATGTCAACTAAATAAACTCAGGAAAGCAAGTAAGATAATAAATAATTATGATTAAAAGGTATGAAGGGAAGAAATAAGGAGCGCAAGAGGACAATGCAGTGGGTGGGATGGGGGCTAGGTTAGGGTGGTCAGGAAGGGTGCTGAGGAGGTGAGAGAAGCTTCTTGTGTTAACTGAGCTGGGTAATGCAGGTTCAGTGCTTAGTAAATGGGCAAATCCATTAACAGCTTTAGTTTACTCTTCAGATAAGTAAGCCAAATGAATCTATACTCCAAGTGGGGATTAATTCTGTTTTTTCTTTTTTTCTCAAATACTCGACAAAAGATAAATGTCTCAGAGACTCTGCTAATGAATTCTGCTATTTTTCTCCTTGGTCTTATCTTGAGCATAGATGTCTCTGCATTACTTCCCTCCCAACCCCTTTTGGAAGGTTCTGATTTTGCAGTTGTCCTGAGGTGGCCCTCTTGTCTCTGAATGTGTGCGGTGCTGATGGGACTGTTGGGGAAACTACAAAGACAGACTCTGATTCTGAATAGGACAGAATTTCCTGTCTGTATCTTTCTAACTTAGAAACACCTCACATTATTGAATCCCTGTCTGTGTCCTCAAAGCACCATTTTCCTGGACAGCTGGCTTGTTATGGGAGAATTACTGGGGAATTCTGGATTGCATGCCCTGGAATTCTAATTAAATCAAATAAGTGAAATCAGGAGGAAGAGAGACTCATGGATGTCTTTAGGGAAAGCAAAAAACCAAATTCCCCACATGAAGAGAATAACGTGGCATTTGAACAGGAGCCTAGAATTCCTATAAGATTGCGTGAAAGCTGACATTTCAGAAACCAGACTTCCTTCTCCCCAGCATCCTTAGCATCGGATTCACTCTCATGACATCACCCCAAAGGCTTATGTTGGCAAGATCAAAAATAGGACATTATGGGTGACACTGTGCTAACAGATTAGTTCTCTCAGATAACTTCTTATGCCCGACCCTAATTCCTTCTTTTTTCTTTTACTGTTTATTTATTTATTTTGAGAGGGAGAGCAGAAGAGGAGCAGAAAGGGGTAGAAAGGCTGGAGAATCCCAAACAGGCTCTGTGCTGTCAGTGTGGAACTTGATGTGGGGCTTGATCTCATGAATCGTGAGATCAGGACCTGTGCCAAAATCAAGAGTTGGACGCTTAGCTGACTGAACTCCCCTGCACCCCCCCCCCCACCAACCAATTCCTTCTTGATTGGCATTTGGAAGGTATCATTCACCTTGTACTCTTGGGAAGCTGCTCAGAAGCTGTGTCTTGTGCACATTAGTCTCGGAGTCCATACAATGTTTGCTAGTCCCTGTGAAATGGTTGGATTTAGCTTATGCATGTTCACTGAGTGTCTTTGCAGTGCCAGGCCCTGTGGGGCTGGAGTGGGGGATACAGAGATGAAAGACACAGTCCCTTCCCAGGAGGTGCTCCTGATGAGATGGGGAGAGGAGGAGTCCATGCCACATGGCTCCACCTGGGGTGAGGGGGTGGTGGTGGTGAGAGCTCATCAAGGATGCCTTCTTGTGGGAGATGGTATCTGAAACAGGCTGAATTGTGTCTCCCCACAAATGCATGACCACCGGGAACCCAGAACGTGACCTTATTTGGAAATAGTGTCTTTCAAGATGTAATGAAGGAAGGGATCAAGATGAGATCAAACTAGTTTAGAGTGTGCCCTAAATCCAATAAGAGACAGAGGAGGACTTACACAGAAGGAAGCCATGTGGTGCTGGAAGCAGAGACTGGGGTGAAATGCAGCTAAAAACTAGGGAATGGCAGTTTGCCTGATAATTAACTCCTTCTTTCCACCCAGAGCAGTCCATATACTCCAGTGATGTGTAGGGCCCTTTCACTTGTGCACCTGCTCATTCATTCTGCAGGCATGTCATCACTGTTTGTGTGCCAAGTACTGCCTGAACCTAGAGGTTCATAGGGACCAAGACTCTGTCTGCTCCCATGAAGAGCTTTCCTTCCAGTTCCTTTAACAAGTCTCTACGGTGCTATGATGTAGAAGGAGCTGGAATAAAGGGAGGGGGAGTGCAGAGGTGGGTAGAAAGGCTGGAGAAGGCTCCACAGAGGAGGTGAAGGCTGAGTAAGAGTTCACGAGGCAGGGCAGGGGAAGGCGTCATGGCAGAGGGAATGACGTGTGCAGAGGCACAGAGACATGGACAAGCATGGCATGTTGGAGGGGGGCAGCGTTGTGTCAGACATCCTGAGAAGGATAAAGGGAGTAAAAGCAGTCATAGTCCTTGTCCTCTGGGACATCGCAGAGTTTTGTTATAGGTGGCGAAGGTAAATTCAGCCACTTTCTTCCTGCCAACACTGTTTTCTCTGCTGACTCCTCTCCAGCTCACTGGTTTATGTTGGGACAGAGTGTTTGATATTTTTGTTATCATTTTCTTGCATAGCCCTTGTTCTGTCCACTTCATTTCCATCCCCCTCCCTTGTTGCCTGTTGCAATGATTAGTCAAGCTATCTGACATTTTTTACTTATAATGTTTTAGGTTAACTGCTGCTGGCTAAATATATTTTGACTTCATCTCTGGATTGTGACCCTCTCCTTAGCCAGTGAGATGCACAAGCCTCATGCTAAAACCTCTTTCTTTTTGGACTGTGATTTCCTTAGCAGATTCCAAAGGGTCCCTTATGACAGAAGGGCATTTCCTAACTCAGATCAGATATGGGGTTTGGCCAGGTGGACGCCCAGGTATGTAAATGCACCTGCCACAGAGACCTCTTACTGGACGCACAAAGCTGGCCTGCCGTGTGTGTCCCAGTGTGTTCGGCCCTGGTGCCATCTTTCTTTATACATTCCAGGGGACAACTTACTTAGTGCTTCTGTGCCCCAGTGAGACTCATACAAGCTCCAAGTAGCCACAGATGCCAGCAGCTTATTAAATTTTGGATTAAGATGAAGGGAGAGAAAGCTGAGGCATTAGCAAGTCTCTGACAGAAGGAATTTTGGAGGCTGCAGGAGTTTACAGATGGCAAGACTCTCACTTCCAATTCCAGACAAACAGGACCCTCTAGGAGAAGCTCTCATCCTCTAGGCCTGACATAGGTAGGCCATGCTACATCTTCCCCAGGGTGGGAGAGAGAAAGAGGATAAAGGAAGGACACAGTGATTCCTTAGCAGAGGATCTGAGATGCTTTAACTAGGGCCTATCCACACTGACCTCTGAGTCTGAGATGGATTTTAGAGACAGTGTGGATTCAGCAGCCTCATTCTTTTATCCATTCATGCTATATTTATTGAGGACCTACAATACATGTAGGCAATGCCAAGCCCAGCCCTGGAAATGTGGAAGAGATTGGACAGATATGAGCCTGGAGGGGAAGATAGCGATCAAGTAATTACAAGTAGGATAAGGGTCTCAAAGAGGGTGTATAGGGACAATGGAGACATTTAATAGGAGAGAGAGCTGACCTAGGCAAGGGTGGGGTACACGGAAGTCCTCTGATGCAGTGATTTTTAATCTGGCTGGTAAGGTATGACTTGAAATTATGTCAGGTGAAGAGGTGAGAGAGGTGTGTATTAGACCAGAGCAAAGACCCAGAGGCAAGAGAGAGGAGGGGGAATAATAAAGGCAGAGGCAGTGGTGGGCACCGTGGGGAGCAGCAAAAGGCAAGGTCAGAGACACGGATGGGTGCTGGGCAGCAGAAAGCCCTAGAGGCTAGATAAAGGATGGGGGGCTCTGTTCAAAGGTCTCTGGGAAGCTGTAAAGTCATTTAAGCAGGAGAGGAACATGAACAGTTTGTGTTTTTAAGATTAACCTGGCTGTTGTTTGGAGGGGACCCTGTAGGTGTGGTATCCTGGGTCAAGCGTGTTTGGGTGGAGAGCACAGCAAGTGTGAACACAGACAGTGGAAACGATGTGTGAACCTGGAGGCCAGTGGGGCTGATGCTGAGTTGGGGGACACGGTGCGGAGTGAGAGTAGGGGGGCAGCAGTGTGGGGTCGCAGAGCAATCTTGCAGGTGTCTGAAAGTTGTCTGAGAAAGCTGGGACGGCTTTGGAGAGGTTGGTTTTTTTTTAATTAAAGACATTTTTTAAATTAAGTTTTCTACTTAAAATTTTTTTCTAACTTTTATTTATTGTTGAGAGACAGAGAGAGACAGAGTGCTAGTGGGGGAGGAGCAGAGAGAGAGGGAGACCCAGAACCCAAAGCAGGCTTCAAGCTCTGAGCTGTCAGCACAGAGCCTGATGCGGGACCTGATGCCACCCAATAGCATAGGGGATTGAACTCACGAGCCATGAGATCATGACCTGAGCCAAAGTCGGATGCTTAACCAACTGAGCCACCCAGGTGCCCCAACTTTTCTACTTTAATTCCAGTATAAGCTTTGCAGAATTTTAAACAAGGGAAGGATCTATTCTCACTTATAAATTTGTGAAAGATGCTCCAAGCTGATGGGTTGAGGGAGATTTGGGGGCAAAGGTGGAAGCAGAGACACCAGTGATGAGTTCAGATGAGAGAAGATGGCAGCTTGGACCATAGTAAGAGCTGTGGCTGGTGAGGCGACTGGGCTCTGTCACACCTGAAACAGATGGAGTTGGGTGTGAGAGACAAGAGCCAAGAGTAGCATCCGGCCTGAGAAACTGGGACACAGGTGTTTCCCTCTCCCAGGATGGGGAAGCCTATCACGGGAGGAAAAAGTGTTCTTGAACATGTTTACATTGAGGTATTTAACATCCAAGTGGAAACATGGAGCAAGCTGTAGACTCTGGAACTGGAGAACACTGGGAAGTCAGCAGCACATAGCTGGAATGATAAGCCCTACACTGGGGCAGGGGGGTGTCTCTTACCTTGGGAGTGAGGGTAGATGCACAAAAGGTGTAAGGGCTGAGCACTGGAGTGCACCTCCATTTATTAGTTGGGAAAGAAAGAGAGAAGAATGAACTGCACGCAGTAGGAAGAGACAGTGAATGGTGTCCCAGAGGCGGAGTGAGGAAGACATTTCTAGATGGAGAGAGAGTCATCTGTGTTGAATGGTCAAGTCAGATGAGAAATCAAAATGGACCTGCATTTAGGCACTGGAGGCATCACTGGTTACCTTTTGCTGGAAGAGGTGGGATTGAGAGCCTGAACAGAGAGGTTCAAAGAGAATAGGTTGTAGTAAGAGGCCAGCCAACTGCTAAGGTGATAGTGATCATGATCAAGAGTAGGGGCTGATAATCTGGGCCAGGTGTCTGGACCACAGCCAAGACACCTGTGGCTCGCTCCCACAGCTTGCTCCCCAGACTGGGGAGCAGAGCAGAGCTTCAGACCCCAGCAGGAGAAACTGAAGGGCAAAAAATACAAATTATGAAGAAAGGGTAAGTCCAGAACATGAGCCTGAAGAGCAGGGTAGGAGGAAGGCTCCAGCTTGGGGTCACTCTGGTGCCAGGTTCAGGGCAGTGAGACCCATTCCAGATGTTTCCATTGCTAGAGAGAAGACTTTACCTATGCTCTTGGGTGGCGACAGGGCTGGCCAGAACATGCTGGGAAGCGGGTCAGCACACGAATGTTTCAGTACCTGCAGCTGAGCAGGACAGTGGTTCTTGTTTTTTTTTTTATTTAATTTTTAAAAAGCTTATTTATTTATTTATTTATTTATTTATTTATTTATTTATTTATTTATTTATTTATTTATAAGAGAAAGAAAGTAAGAGAGAGCAGGGGAGGGGCAGAAAGAGAGAATCCCAAGCAGGCTCCACACTGTCAGCACAGAGCCTGACAAGGGGCTCGATCCCACAAACTGTGAGATCATGACCTGAGCCGAAACCAAGAGTTGGTCACTTCATGGACTAAGCCACCCAAGTGCCCAGGATGGTGGTTCTTAATCCTGACCACACATTTCAATGATCTAGGCTCCACCTGAGAATCCCTGTCTGTCCCTCCGGAATGCGGCTCAGCCCCATTTTCAAACAGCTTCCCAGGTGATTATAATGTGTCACCATCTTCAGTTTATTCTTGAGCTTGGGATTGAGCCAGCATGGGAAGAACTTTGAGATAAAGAGGGCTAGGGGATATTCAGCCCTGGCATGGAGAGGGCAATAATTGCTGGAATCTGTGAAGGAATTTGTTGGCTTGCCTCGGAAGAGCAATTCTCATAACATTTACAAAAATGAAAATCCTGATTAATTCTGCAGGTTTATAGCTCCCCAGAGGCTGGAGGAAAACATCCTTTGGCACTAGAAACAAACTTTATTCTGGCAGCATAGATAATTTTGCAAACCCTAGAAACTGAATTGACATATTTCCCTGGAATCCCAATGTACTACATCCATAGAATGCAAAGAAACGGGGTCACAGTCAATGTCTCACACTGCCACCTGGACCACATGCTTCTAGGGACTCTTCCCGGTCTCTCAGCCCTTTAGTTCTGGGTTTCCATGATGATCTGGGCAGATGTGGTTTTGGTCAGCCCAGCAGTTCTTCCTTTGGGGAAACTGCCTCTATCTCATCATGTGCAGTGGATAGACTGTCAGTGATAACAGTTAACATGACCTCAGCCTGTAGGGACATGATCTGGGATTACACAGTAGCACAAGCCCTGGAAACAGTGATTGACTCAAGAGGAAGCCATGGAATTAAAAAACGTCCAATTAGGATTATTTTCAGGATTAATATATGGATGATGGTCAAGTTCTGTCTTGAAGATGCAAAGTTAGAAAATGTGAGTCTGAGTTTATCAGTTGCCATTGTCTTCATAATTTGTGGATCAAGAAACTTGTTTGTAGAATGAAATCTAGTAGAGATGAGGTAGAGAAGGAGGGAAAGTGAGGAGAAAGAGAAAGGGGGAGAGAGAGAGAGAGTTGCGGTGTGGACAGAGAGTTCTGGCAACAATATGTCTGGTTTCAGGCCTCCGGGCTCTGGAACTTTCAGTCCTGTGGGCACTCCCTGCATCCTTTTAGGGTTAAGCTCCTTGGAATTGGGTTTCTGTCCCTTGCAACAGAAAGCATCTTGACTAAGACCAACAGTTTCTCGCCGACTTCATGAGAAGGTGGGAGTGTGGGGTATGCACTGGAGAGTGAGGCAGGCGTGATCAAAGAGTTTGTGAGGAAGCTGTCCCTGGGATGTCCAGGTATCCGTCTCAGGGTCGTAGCAGTCAAAGGAGGCCAAGTCCTCGATGTTGCAATCTGTGGTCAGCCGCCGCCCACCCGTTACATAGATCTTGTTCCCCATCACCGTGGCCCCATGGTGCATCCTGCGGTCTTTCATGTCCGCACACTTGACAAATTTGTTGGATTGAGGGTCATAAGCAAGAATCCTCCTCGTGTAACCTGAAAACCAAATGGCATATCGGCAAGCTCAGTGTTGCTCACTTGGGAATGGAAGGCTGCGGTCTGGAAACATGGCTGATCTCTGCCATTGCCCAGTATCAAGGCTGCACTCTGAACTAAGGTGTAGTATGCTTTGGTAACCTGCCCAAGGTGTGGGCACAGCTGGGGTTTGGACTCCAATCTGTCTGATTCTGGCCCCTGAATCCTTAGCCGCAAGTTAAGGCAGCATTATATTAGGAGCAGCCTCCTGATTTCAGTGGCTTTCTCAGCCTCAATGTCATTTTCATTTCTTTTACACACTCCCCACCTTCCCCAAGAGCCTTATCAATCCAGAGAAGGAGACTTTGGGAATTCAGGAATGATTTCCACGACAGCCCTACCTGGTCCCTACCAGTCCCCACTCTTAAGATCCCCATTTTACAGATGTGCAAATGGAGGCACAGAAAAAAAAAGATTAATAAATTGCCAGAGAGTATACAGCCAGTGGCAGAGTCAGGATTTGAACCCAGGTCTGACCCTAAAACCAGTCCTCTTAACCAAGACACTATACTGCAATTGCAGAGAGATTATCTCTTAATGGCTGATATTATGAACAGTAGCAAACATTATTTTAGTATTTGCCATGTACCCGGGAGAGTGCTAAGTGCTTTAGATATATGAACACATTTTATTATCACAACAATTCTGTGAAATAGGTATTATTTCATTCCCTGTTTATAGATAAAGACAGGGAAAAACTTCTGGATGAGAAAAAAACTTTGCCAAGTCGTCCACACTCCCCTAGTTGGATGGATGTGCTTTTAACAGCACTGTTTTGTAGAACAACATCTGTCTATTAGTGACCCATTTTCCACGGGAGATGCCAAGTTTGTGTCCAGCCTCACGATCCTCTGTTCAAACTCACCTCCCACGATGACAATACGCTCCCCCAGCACCACTGCAGGGGCACACACATTCTTGATCATTCTCGTCTCCATTTTGAACCATGTGTTTCTGGAAATGTGGTAAACCTGAGGGAGAAATATAATCATGGTGCTGCATTGTAAAGGGATATATATTTTTAAAAAGATAGAAGTAGTAGTTAAGAGAGTGAAACAGGAGTGATTTTTTTCACTTTTTCCTAGTTTTTGAAATGTAGGTAGGTATAATACCTATTATACCAAGCAATATTGATATATTGGAATATACTAAGCAATACTGATATATTGCTATCAATAAGATATAATTAAATAACAGAAAGAATATATTACTAGAAATTGGTCTTTATGTGAGCCCATGAGATCCTTGGCTATGTGTCTATAGAATGGACCAAGAGTTAGGCATTGTAGTATGTGTTTTCTTACCTTGCTTGGAACATTTTTCTTCTTTTAATGGGAAATGAAGCAACTTGGGTATTCATAAAACCAATGATTTTTCAATCATTTCTATTTCCGGCTCATGTTTAGGTTTCTAAATGTTCCAGTGTATCAGAGAGGGCCTCAGAGCCAAGAATACATTTGGGGCTAGGAGAGGAAGGCTTTCGAACAGTTTGTGCCTGAAAGTCATTAGAATCAGAGAGGAAGTATGAGAAAAGAAAAAAAGAGCATAGAGGTGGGGCAGGACTCCTTGGCCATGCTCTGAAATAGAGTCACAAATCATGATTTCCAGAACATGTTCCCCTCAGTTTAAATAAAGTTCAAATATCAAATATAAATTAATTCAATGTTAGCAAAATTTAACACAAGAGATTTAGGATGGACTCATATAAGAAAAGAAGGGGCAAAACATTTACCTACAGAAGAAAATGGCAATTCTTTCTATATGAAGTATAATTCTTTGCTGGCAATTCTTTCTATATAAAATATAATTGCCACCATATGAAAGACTCTATGTTTTGTTAGTTTACCAAATTTGGTCTTCACAATCATCCTGTGAAGTAGGTACCATTACTTGCCTCCATTGTTTTCAGATTAGATTGAGGCTTAGAGGGGTTAAGTGACATGTCCAAAGTCACACAGCTAGAGTGAGTGGAACAGCTGGTCTGGTTGACCCCACCCGGAGTCCATGTTCTTAACCACCACACTCATGGCTCTGCCTGGGGCCATGTAAGTGTTGCCTTTCTTGATGGAGCCTTTGAGACTGGAGACCTCTTAAGGTCTCTGTCGGTTCTTGAAGTTGGTGAAGCATAGAGGAGGCCATGTGCTAAAGACAGAGGCAGTCTTGATGGCTGTTAAGCCTCATGGTTTCATCTGAAAATACGTAGGTGACACTTTGGAAAGTAGGATCCTTGGAGCAAAAGCAAACACTGAATGAGTAATTGCCTCCTGACTTTCTGTTCTCTGTCAGCTTGGGGTATGGTTTCAAAGATAGATTAAACAGTTGCTCATAATCCTCATAATACCCCTAGAGAGGCTGGGGCAAGGATAACAAAAGATGGTCTTTGACCTGTGGAGGAAGTGATGTTATGGTAAAGGATTTGCTTAATGCCCTCCAGAAACAGAGGTAGAAAGAAGGCCAGGGAGAAAGGTACACATACACACACAAAGTGCACAGTAACCCCACTGCGGTATAGTTCCTCAAAGAATGCATGCCCGCAGAAGAACCATCCATTAAAGAAAACTCTGAATCTGTGCCAGAAAATCCAACCTATTCCATCAAGCAACCCCCAGCATTGATTTTACACTCTATTTGAATGAATAAAAATTTCGTATCAAAGTTAATGCTAGGTAGACAATAAAGGTTTCCATGAATACTTTTCCCCTTTCCCCCTTCTCACTACGGCAGTATAAAAGGATCACTCATTTGTTAGTGGATATTTTTCTGCCTTTGCAAGAGTCTTGCTTGATGGTACTATGCATTTTTTGATGTGCCAGCTTAAAAGCTTTTCTGAGCCTTGTATTTATTCTTAGGAAATCAATAACAATTTTGCAATGTGAAATACTTAGCATAGTTGTTGACTTTATTTTGAAAAATATTTTTTAAAAGAGGGAGGGGCTCTAGCTTTACATAGAAGCACTTTGTTACATCTGAATTGTGTGGCCAGGGCTTGGTGGAGAGCAAAACATGTCTCTCCTGGCTCAAATAAATCAGTGGGATTTGGAACAGACTCAGAATCTGCCTAGATGGTCAGGGAGGAGCTGAAAATATGGGCTGGAGAAGTGAAGGCAAGAAAAAACAGAAATTAAATTGGAGCTTTTCACTTTTCTCCATCTCCACCGGCACCAGCTTAGCCCAAGCCACCAGTCACCCTGGCCTGGACCTCTAGAACAGTCCCCAGCTCTCCTCCTGTTGTCCACTTAGACCAGTCCTGTCTCCCCAAGCTATCTAAAGGGAACTTCTAAAAATGTAAATTTGATTACTTCAGCCACACTCTTCCTCTCAGGCTACGACCCCAATTCCTTGACAAGGTCCAGAAAGCTGGCCAGGTCAGCCTCATCTGCACAAACACCCATCCCCTAAGAATGTTCCAGAATTTCTATAGTAGGGGCTCAGGGGCAGCAGTCTGGGTGGAGAGCACATGGGGACTAACCCCCCAGCCCTGCCTGGCATACCACCTTTCTCCTCCTGCTCTGTGTTGCAGCTACATTCTCAGGCTTTCAGTGTCTTCAGTCCATGGGCTGTGCCCCTTTCTGCTTCAGGGCCTTTGAGCAGCTGCTCCCTTGCCCAGCTTCACCACCCTGCCCTCAACAGAGGACTCTGCCTCTGCTTAGAGAAGCTTCCCGTCTCCATCCATGTCAGATCCTTCTATCCACCCAGGGGTTCTCCCTCTTCATTTACTCCCCTTCTCTCTTGCCTCTCTGTTCAAGTCAGCAGACCAACCTCGAAAGTCACACCATCCCCGATTCCTTCTAGACTGGTTTAAGGCACTCCCCATGCTCTTAAAGCACCCCTCCATTTTGCACCTGAATTGCAATTGTCCAGCAAGCTCCTGGAGTGTAAGTGCACTTTCTTCCTCATGCCCACATCCCCCGGGCTCTTACCATGGCTGGGGCTCAATATAGCTCTTGAATAAAACAAAGATAAGGAATTTCCTTATCTTTAAAGATAGGCTCATTATTCAAGTTTTTCATATCATTAGGTAAACTGCAGAGATTAGAACTTGCATGAAACACTTCATGTTCTGACATTTTGGCCTCTGTTAATAATACTTCTAAGAGAGCTTGCTAGTGATATTAGCATCTACTTATCATTTAAGGCAAGGTTCCCCAACGTGGCTGCAACTGAGAATCTCCTGGAGATGTCTCTGATGTGTAAATGTCAGGACCCCACACAAAGAGATTTTGATTCCGCTGATTTGAGGTTGGGTTCCCAGGGATTTGGTCATGGACTGTGGACCAATGCTTGGGAATCTTACAGGGCCTTGCTGAATTGTTAGAAGCATCTGCAAAATTCCTATAGAATTCCACTATCAGACATTCAGTGTGTTCTAGCTTGGACTTTCAGATATACTAATTTTTTCCTCCAATGAAGATAAACTCTTTGTGTACAGGGATTGTATTTGATGTTCCTTTGTATGTGTTAATCTTATACAACAAGAATTCATAAATGGATGAAATCTTGCTGAATTTAAACTTTCTTCTTTCCTTCCTCCCTTCCATCCTTCCTTTCCTCCCTCCTTTACGCTTCCCCTGCAAATGATAAGTGTGTATATATGTATTATATGTATGCATGCATGTACTCAGCATGCATGTATACACACGTGTATATGCATGCATGTATATACATGTGTGTATGTATGCGTATATATATGCATACGTGTATAAGTATGTGTGTGTGTGCATGCACTTGTGTGTATGTGTGGGTATACACTCATGCACTTACATGATGGGAAGGACCAGTCATTTACCTGGATAAGGCGCACAGGATTCTGCATGATGTCCTCTCCCCCAAAAAGGTAGAGTCTTTGGTCTTTCACAGCGACTGCAGGGTGGAGAACCCCCACTGGCATGCTGGCCATACTCTCCCAGATGTTCAAGATGCTGTTGTATCTCTCCATGGAGCCCATGACTTCCTGCCCTTCTCCAATCCCCCCAATGGAAAAGATGAAGTTCTTATGGGTAGTGCTTTTATGCGAGTAGCGGGCGACCAGCATGGGCTGCCCCAGCCTCCACTGATTGAGCTTCAGGGAGTAGATGTAGATGTTGTGGCTGGGCATGTTCTTCCCTGTGCCGATAGCCATGCCTCCCAGCACATAGATGCTGCGGTGCAAAGTGACAGCTGAGGCCTTGTACAGCCGGGTCGGGAGTTTGGCAAGGTTCTGCCACTGGCCGGTCTGTCTGTTGTACAGCAGAACGTCCCTGGTGGTCTGCTGGCTGTCCTTCCTTCCACCCAAGAGGACGAGGAAATCTTGGTAAGAGGTTCTTGGGGGGACATGCCATGGAGGTTGGAGGTCTGGGGCACTGGTGGCACTGTGCAAAGCAAACATCTGCCTCTTGGCTGTCTCCAGGATGGTCTGGCATGAGGGCGAGGACTGAAGGAGGGCATTGTTGGCGATGAAATGGTGGAAGAAGGCCGGGTGGATGTACTGAAGCCTGACTTGCTTGAACAGCTCCTGCACGTGTCGTTTCCGGGCCTGGAGGTCATGCTTGACCCAAACCATGAGGGCCTCAAACACCTTTTCCTCCTCCGCACAGAGCCCGTCGTCCCCCAGATAGTCTCTCAATTCCAAGACGCAGAGCTCCTTCAGGTCTGCCGATGCAGCCACCTCTGGAAAACACGTCAGGGCCACCTCCCTGGCTTTCTTCTTGAGGCTCTCACAACTTAAGATTTCAGAGAGTCTGATCATGCCCAAGCAGTTGCCGGGGGTCAGCTGGCTCTGGAGGTAGGAGGAGCAGGCCTCCAGAAGCTTGGGATACTGTAGCATGGAGGCTGCCTCCATCAAGGGCAGGACGTTCTCAGCCGTGATGTGCACCTCCCCAGTGTACACATACGAGATGATCTGGTCCAGAGTTGGGGGGTCGATGCCCCTCAGCTGGACTTTGGGCTCGCTTCTCTCCCGGAAGTTGCTGCAGAACATGGCCCTGAAGTAGGGGCTGCTGGAGGCCAGCACGCTTCGGTGGCAGGGGACCTCCCAGGTCCCGGTACAGATGCTCACATCAGTCAGCATCCTGTTTTGCCTTAAGCCATTGAGCTGCCTCAGTAAGTCAGAGGAGAAGTCATGGTCTTTGAAGAGCAACTCATCTGGCAACTCCTCATCCATTCTACAAGGTGGGGAAGAGGTCCCAAGGGGAAGCATGTGCTGAAGTGTTTAACTGTGTTGGCTCCAAGACTTATAGCATCTATGTCTATTCACCAAGATGCTTGTGGATAACGCCAAGAATGTTGCTTAGTGAAGATTGGAAAGAGAGGCCACCTACACCCAAGACCTCACAGCCAACACCTCTCTTTTTGGTTGTGATTACTCTCAAAGGTAATAGGCAAATAGCATCTTCAGATAATCTGAGAAAAATGAAAAAGAACCACCAATGTTGTTGGAAGTTACTTGATTGTCAGGGGCTTAATTAAATGTGAGCCTGAAGCAAAGTGACAGTCCATGCATTTGACCAGCTGAATTCTGTGAGCTTCTCAGCATATGTGTTATTTAGTAAACCCATCTAAGCATCTTTCTGGGTGTTAGTCATTCCCCAAGGATGTCATTCTGGGGGCGTGGCCCTCGGGTAACTAGACAGTACTAAAGGATGAAAATGGGCCTTTGCAACTTATTTTTTAAAACATGATTTCAGACAGTCTTTGGGGTTTTGTTTTAAACATGTGATAAACAGAAAGCAGAGACCAAACAGTACCCTGGGCAGGGTTTACTGGATGACATCTGGCAGTCTACCCACAGAAGAATTAAACATTAGAGATATTTACCTTCATTTGCTGCAGTGACATCCACTGATGATGCCTGGTCCGGCTGGTCCCTCCGGAGAGCTTCCACCTCTGGATCCAAGTGAGACCATAAACCCAAGCCTTTCCTTCAGTTGGCAGATGATTTGTCCTGGGAGAGTTCTGGATTTGTTTATGCTAACGGTACTTTCACAGTTTTCTAGAACTTCGGGAAAGAAGCACTGGGCAGGGAGACAGTGTATACATTCCAGGGCTAAGAATAGTTGCATATGTACTTTCCACTGTTATGACATGTGACTTTTCAGTTGCCTTTTGCAGCAACCCGAGGGACTGTGGGGCCGGCGCATGCCCACATGCCTTGTTTCCTTGGCAAGTGTTTACGTCGTCATAAATAGATCTGGAGGAACAGCTTCTCTTAGAGAAGACTTTGCTGCCCACTTGGACACATCCTGAGTCCCTTGTCCTAAAAGTGCCTGGGAATTCTAGATGTTTGTAAACAGGTTGCTGTGACCTGGGGAGAGTCACTGGAGATAGTTTGGGGCAAGCTGAAGGTGGTGGATGGCCTTAAGGAAGCCGGAACATGGGCCCAAGAGTACTGGTCGGTGGGTTTCTTATTTCCCATTGTCTGTTAGCAGGATTGTTGGAGAGGGCTAGGATTTCCTCCTGCAGGCTCCGAGGTGATGGAATCTGTGACAAAAGTTGTTTTTAATATTTGTGGGGCACCCCGGAGTCTCCAGACTCTGGAAAACACAAAACTTTGTTGGTTTTCTGTTTTCTCCCATCAGGGAGTCTTGAGCTGGACGCAGGAGGCAAGGCGCATCTCTCCAGGGTGTGCCAGAGAGGGAGGGGAAGGGAGGAGGGAGGAAAAGGAATAAGCAAGAAGAGAAGGAAGGAGGCAGAGAAGGGAGAGAAAGGGAGGGAGGGAGAAGAAAAAAGAGAGAGGAGGAGGCAGCCCCCAAATGTAAGAATCAGAGCCACAATGGACAGCTAAGGAACCACAAGGTTGATGCCAGCTCTGTCCTGCCTCTGCCCCCAGGGAGATGCTGATTTGACTGCACCAGCAGTGAGTGGCAGGGGAGCCTGGTTTTCTCAGTCTTGCTCACACTGTGGCAACAGCCTCTCCATATTGACTTTTTCCTTTGCTCCCAGTCTCTCTTCCTCTAATACAATCACCTTGAATAACCAGCAGAGTAACCCCGAGGAAGGCAAACTGGAATCTGCCAGTCCCCTGCATCATGCCTTTCAGTGGCTCCCCGTGTTGGCAGGATGAAGCCCAGACTTTAGCAGGAATCAGATTGGTCTGCTGCCTCCCTGGAGAACCATCTCCTGCTGCGTCTCTCTCCCACGTACATTTTTTATTCTAGCTCTAGTAGACGAAGTGCAGATCTTCATATGTGCCCGGTCTCTGTTGGGGAGGCTGGGCGGGCCTGGCCTTTAGGGCACCACAGAGCATGGTGGAAGGAGGGGTATCTCTCCTTGTTAGTTGCAGATCGCAGAGTGGGTCCTACCCCAAAGAGTCTAGAAGATCAAGGTCAGGCAAGTAAAACCATAGCATGTCATTAGGGCCAGACGCCCAGAGGCCAGAACTAGGAGCAGAACACCTGAGCCAAGGGGGTCAGAGACCCATCGGGGTACATGCAGGGAGCTGGAGAGAAGAGCGGTTTAATAGCTATCAGAGCTGGTGATTATTTCTGCACTTCGGAGCCAAGCTGGCGATATGACAGGCGAGTAGCCAAATTCCTTAAAAGGTCCGAGGCCCCTCTGTTTTGTGCTTCTGTGCCTTTGCTTGCTCTCCCCTTTGCCATCTCTTCCACTTTCGCCTCTGAACTCCTAGCCATCCTTCAAAATTTGATTTGTAGATCAGCCTCTCTGAAAGTCTTCCATGACCCTCTCACATCATTAATTCCCCAGCCTTCTGTGTTATTTCCATTCCTATTGCATACTTCTAACATTACATGCCTCATTCCCTCAGTGCAGTCACATTTACCTGACTGTGCCCCCCGTCTTAGAGTGGCAGTGTCTGGACAGCAAGAACCTTGTCTCAGTCGTCTCTCTATCCCTAGTGCCTAGCACGGTGGCTGACACATAGTGGGTAACTTATGTATAGTTCTTGAATTGAGCATAGCAGAATGGAGACTAGGGAAAGAGGGGGAGCACTGTTGGGTGGACTTCATACCCCTCCCCCCTCACCATACAGGTGTAGCAGGGCCTTCCACGTGCAGCTTGGCACATGTCCATTAGACTGCAATGTAAACAGCGCTCTGGAGCCATCTGGATGTCCCTCATTTCAATAAAATCCAATAACGTGATAAAGAGAAAAGCAAAATAACTGCTTTATACCACAGAGCAAGAATTATGAAGCTCAAGGTTGGGAGCTGATCTTCCCAACCCCGTGCTAGTGCTTTAGTCCTTGGCCTCAGAGTCAGCACAAGGGAAAAATAACTTTTTATTGCTCTGAAATACCTGCATCATTTCTCTTCCAGCTAGTGATCAAGCCAAGGGTTTGTTGTGAGGGCAATAGGTAGGGATTTCTGGGAGTGAACAAATACGGCGCCATCCATGGCAAGCATCTTGGAGCTTCCTCTATGTTCCCTAATTAATTAGAATTTCTGGAATCCAGCCCTGTCAAGAGTTCAAATGAGCCCTGGTGTGCCGTATCAAGGTCTGACCAACTTTAATAAATCCTTTGGATCCTAAGGTTTAGAAAAAAATAGGCCCATTCCATTGGCCTGGCCTACTAAGAGAATTCTGACTCTGCATTAAACGTCTGGAAAAGTCAGGTTGAGTCTTGGTATTAACCTCATAGCAAACACACACAAATAACCCAAGTCCAATCCAAAAAGCATATCTACCACCCGCATGTAACCCCAACCAACCCACTTTCAATTCATGAATCTATTTGTCTCTGAGAGTTCTATACTTTTTGTCTTAACTTTGTGTCTTGACTTTCTCTGGAACACATCTTAGTTTAGGGTCTGAACATATGGAAACCTAAAATAAATGAGGACATTCAGCTCCTTGCCCCTCCTTTTGATGGAAGTCAGTACCATAACGAGTCAAGATGCAGGCTTTGGGGGCAGAAAGACTCAGGAGAATCAACATTTCTTCTCAGCATCCGTATGGTCTTGGGCAAGTGATTTATGGTCTTCCAGCCTTAGTTTATCATCTGTTAAATGGGGATAACCAACCTTGTCACAAAGAAATAATGTATGGGAAGCATCCAGTAAAGTGGCTGGCATAGTGTGTACGTTCACAGTAAATTATGCTTAGTATTATATTGTTACTCGGAAAATAATCTCATTAGATTCCTATAGGTCTTGGTGCCTAGTTTTCAACATCTAATTTGATCTCCTTTCACTCTACCTCTTTCCTTTGCCTTGAACAGTTTGCTATGCTCCTCATTATCTACTCAGCCTTCAGGAATCCTGGATTTGTTCCAGTCCAGGTTCTGGCATGAACTGACTGTGTGTCTTTGGACAAGTCACTTAACCTCTCTGTACTTGCTTTCTCACCTGGCTGTGACGGTGTGGGCCAGGTGACATCTGAACCCTGCCTTTTCCAGTTCACCTTGTGGTTTGTGTCCTGATGTGGCCAGAGAAGAAACTGTTAGAGGCTGTGCCTCAGCAAAGGGACCTCCTCTGAGCTTCCGTACATCTCTGGCCTGAAGCCAGAAGCTCTGGCCTCAACGCCAGTCAGGCTGCCAGCTGGTATTCTTTATTATTTTGCCTTTTTAAGTAAATTCATAAAGCCTTCAGTTTCCTCATAGAGTTTTGCGTTGACAATACAGGGCACTTCGCCTCAGGAGGCCTCTCTCCTGTCTGGGTGCCCTGGGCCCGGATTCCTGTGGAAAGGCAGGCTGATTCGAGTCAGCCACAGATCTGACAACTACAGTCTAGGAGGCCACAAAATGTGCTCCATCATGCCCAGGCCTCCTAACACCCTCTGGGGTCAGACATCACTTTTACCAGCAAACCCTCGCTGTGGCAGTGCCCAGGAGCTGGGCTGCAAGAATGCACAAACGTGCATTTAAAGGCTTTGTGACAGCTTCTTGGTGACTGGAAGGCTGTCTCTGCTGGCACCAGAATATTTCCTGTTGCCACAGTCTGCAGATGAAGAGCAAAATGAGGTTTCGGTGAACTGGATCATTAAAAGCTGTAGGAAGGAACTTGACTCTTGCTATATGATTAAAAACTTTTCTGTGAATGTGAGTGCCTGTCTATCAGTGTCTGTATCTATCTGGCTGGATGTGTTTTTTTAAACCAGCTTGTGGAAAGCTGAACAGGGACTTTGTACTCCAGACAATGGCCAGAAGAGGATCTACTCCCTGATCCCAAGGTTGCCATGACGACTGCCCTTTGAGAGCTACAAGTGCAACACTACTTTTACTAGGCCAGCAGTGCAAATGACTGCATCCACAACTCTTCCTCCACCCTGCCTTACCACCAGAAAATATCTTTTTTCCCCCTGGGAGGGCAGAGACGAAGTCAGGGCTGTTGGTGGCTTATTGGTATATAACCCAGCTGTCTACCCTGCCTTTTCCCCACAAACTAAAGTCTGACCTCACACAACATTTATGCCACAGATCAGCTTTCTGGGCTCTAAGTCAAATTGGGAAGAAAAAAATGTGATCAAGGATGCATTCTTACTCTCCCATTTTAGCACTGTGAGTCACAAAGAATAATACACTGCCTTGGCCTCTCTGCTCCCCAGGGCAGGTGCCCCCTGATGGTGAGAGAGGCATTTAGGCAGGAACATTACTCCCTCCAGGCTCCTCAGCCGCGGTTTTGATTTGCTGCTGTGGTATAGAAGAAGGTGGGTGACCTGCAGAGGGAGGGTGAACTTTATTCCCTTAGAGGCAGGATTAACTAGGATCCCTAAGGGAAATGTAAATTGAGCAAGGTAAGGGTCTAATTAACTGAAGGTCCATTCATCTATCTGTCTGTCCATTTTCCATCCATCCATCCATCCAACATCCATCCATCCATCCAACATCCATCCATCCAACAATCTATCTAGTAAGACACTAGGGAGACAAACAAGTCCCTGCCTTTGTGGAGCTTGAGTCAGTATAGAAAACAGATGAATAAGTAATTTAAATGTTCTAAGTGTTCTGAAGGAAAGCCTTACCCAGCCTTCCTCCTTCCCACCTCACGCACCACCCACCATGAATTCTAAGACCCCATAAATGGAGAAATTAAACATATATCTTTGAAAAGCTCTCATATCAGGCAAAATGTGTTTCCATCTCTCTCCTGTACCTCCTCGGGGGCAAGGATAAGTCTTAACTCCCTGCCTGCTTTTTAGGAAAGGTAGAGAAGTATAATGGAATTGGTTGACAGAGACTGATGCTGGAGACTTTTTGCTTACTTTTGACTTTTTCAGACTATTTATATTTTTACTAGTGGCTTTCTTTTAATTTTTTCCAAAAACATTTTTTAACGTATGTTTTTCTGGTGATCATAAGTAAAAACAAAATAATGCTTGTTGACTCCCTGCTAGGTAGGAAAAAGAATCTGAAACCCATTTACTTCTTTCTTCCTGGCTTTTGTAAAGATGACCCAGAATTTAAGGCCCTGATTATTATCACCAAATTACTTTATATTCTATATCTTATCTTTTATGAATGGCTTTACTATTTGCTTTTGCATCCTATTTATAACAATTATTTAGACTTAGCTCTGTGTTTGGCTGGTTTACATTTTCACTGCCAGTTTCCCCATTTATAAATGTTTAATTCTGACTCATATTTTGATCAACTTGAGTTCATTAACTTGCAATAGTTTTTTAGAGAGAATATGAGAGAGGTGCATTTTTCCAAATCCTTCCTTATCAAATATTCTCTTTTCATTTCCTATCATCTACAAGCAACAACTTGGCTAGGTATATCATAGTTTAGGATCAAATATTTTTTTCTTCAAAAATTTCTGAAAACCACCCATTTTATTCTGGGAAGGCTACAGAGCTAGGGAGTAGAAACTTGATAATTGACTAATTTATATCTTTTTTTGTTTTTTAAACTCTTTTCTTCATCCTTTTAGTTAAAAAATGTTTCCGGGATGTGCCCAGGTACATGTCCTTTTTAAAGCATATAAAATATAGCTGTTGATTTGCCTATAAATCATAGGCATTGATTTGTATACTTTGGCCTTCACTCAGCATAGGAAAATTTTCTTTAATTATATCATTGATTATTACTTCAATTGCATTTTGGTTTCTTCATGTACAACACCTATATATTTTTAAACGTGGCTTCCTCATGTAAATTTGTATCTCTTTAAATATTTACTTGCTTGTTCTTTTCCCTTACATTCTAGAACACATCCCAGATTTACCCTTTGTACTGTTGGTGTGCTTTTCACAGGGTTACTTTTTCTCTTTACTCGTCCTAATGCAGATTTGAAATATGTTATTGCATTTTTATTGCTCCAAAATAATCTCATGGCTCTTCTAGCTTTCTTTGTGGTTAACTTTGATCTTTATGGATTTCTGCCTATTTTACAGAAGAATGTCATTTTTCTTTCTACTGATGCTGAAGTTTTTGAAAACATTTCTTCTGGATATATACTTGGGTCTTCAGAATGGAGTTGTTTTCCTTTGTTCTGCAGTGTTTTTCCATAGTTTGCCTCTTTTCTTTCTTTATTCATTTTTTTAGTTAAAAAGACATAATTCTTTTATTTTATATTGCAATAAAAGAAATTAACATTACAGAAATGGAAGACTAGAAAGGGGAATTGAAGAATGCCGCTTGAAGAACAATTGAAGAAAAATTTCCTGGGCTGAGTAATGGCCAAAGTATACAAACCAATGGCCATATTTTATAGGCAAATCAACATCTTGTCTAGTCAGCCATTTTATCAAGGCACATGATCAATGTGGTAATACAATGGAAATGATGGCTATTGTGCCTTGTTTTACTTAATCATACATTAAACAGACCTGGAAATTAATGGAACTATTACTCTTAAATCCTATTTACATTGTATATTCCCAAAGATTAAGTTTTACTTCAAAAAGTAAGTGTTAATATTATTTTCATGTACTATGGGAAAATACAAATAGGTTTCAATTACTGGGTGTTTATAAGTAAGGAGTTTTACCTACTAATTCATCTTTGAATGAGAAGATTTATCCAGACTCAGTGATGGCCAACCAACAGGCTATATGTAGCTTGCTCCTGGAACCACTATCCATCCCTTTGGGTGCTACCAGAATATCCTTCTTATACTACCAGTTGGAGGGATGGCTGATTGTTCTTCCCATTCCCTCACTCCATTCTGAAGAATCTAGTGGCATCCATGTAGTTTGGCACTGCTGGATTGGGGTGTGATTTTATATCTCTACTGTATGAGAAACTGTAACCCTCAACTTCTAACAAATATCTGCAGTAGGCTCTTCCAGTCATCCCCACAGCTTTTAAAACTTTATTTATACTGACTCCATTCCACCTTCAGGATCCAAAGGGACTCCTGGCAAGGACACTCCCCACCATTTTCCACCTCTTACCCTGTTGCTTGTTTGAGAGTTGCCATCTGTGTACAGATATGGAAAGATTTTGTGGTGTGTGTGTGTGTGTGTGTGCACAAACAAATGCACATGTGTGTATAAAACTGTACTCTGGCTGTTGTAAAAAAAAATATCACCCCAACAGTAGAGGATAACCAGCTAGTTTTAAAACTAGAAGAGAGTTTTAGATCAATGTGTGTCTCAGTGTCTATGAGTCAAGGAGCAGGAATGTGGAAGAAATATCTTCTTGCTGACTTTCAGAGAATTAGGTTTCTTCTCTTCCACAGGATAAAGCATGAATAGATCAATCACTATTTCTCTCAAGTCAACTGCATCTGCTTCTGATATCAGGTTGGTTCTAATACTGGGTTGTAAGCAATCCTAGTCTTCCAAGTTGTGGTAAATGTTCACCATTCCTTGTAAATCATTTTTGATGGGAAATAGAGGCTATAGGAGAGATACTGTTTTCTATTAACTTTATACATTGTTCTTGAGGTTTCAGTCCTCAGAGCCTACCAGAGGTTCAGGAGCCCCTGAGGTAGAGGCTTCCCTGTCACCTCTTTACTTTCTTCTACACCTGAATAATCAAATGATAGAAAAAAAGTGTAGGCAAAGACAAACATGGTTGATTTGGCAACCCTCATTCCTAGGAAAGCTTGCCCATGTCCCCAAGGCTTTGAGTAAAGAAGTAGAGAATATATTGTGTTTTCCATTCCAATGGGCAGGCCAGCACAGGCCATGGAGTCTCAGACATGAGTTGGAGGTTGGGGAGTCGGCTATTTAAACTCCTTATAACACCTAGTGCATTGTCAGTTGTCCAAAAACATTGCACAATATTGGTAGTAATAATAGCAATCAGAAACCTGCCATTCCACTTGGGAGATGTGCACATTATTCCTATTGTCCTCTCCAGAATTCTCTTCAACACAAATGCTGGAAGGGGAACTTTCTCTCCTTGTGGCTCCCAAAGTAGATCATACAATGGATGTGGGGGACGGTAACTGGTGACGTGACTGAGACTCCCAATTGTTATGGATGTTCCTCCAGAAATGCTTGTGTAAGAACAGCACTAAGGATGACCTTTTCTGATATCAGGAGAGCTACCAGGGCATGCTAATTGATTCTTTCATTCCAACACAAAACTATTGAACACCTACTACACACCTACTGTATTCCCTGCTCATGGAATGCATTTGGAGAGACACACAAAGATCTCATTTTTACCAGACCATACACTAACCTTCTCTTCTGCTTGAAAAACATTCCCTCTCATGAGACAACAATTAGAAGGAAAATGAAGGGGAGAAGAAAAAAAGGTTGTTCTGGAAGGTGTTATCGAAATTTGAATTATCCCTAGAAAGAATGTTCCAGTCCTGTGCTTAGTTTGTCAGATAAGCGGGTTGGGGTCTGAGAAGGGGCACCTTGGACAGGTAAATAGAACAGTGACAGACATGGGATATGGTGATGTATTAAGGTGGTGCTTTCCTTGGAATGATGTTTCTGAGATGTTGGGGGATTTCTTGACAGAGAGCTACTCAGACTTGGGGTTAACCACTGAAAGGACAGAGGGAACTTGTTTGCTTCCTGGCTGTGCCTGAGGTTATTCGAGAAACTTTGAAAAGGTCCTCCTGCCCGTGCATCATGCAAGGTGCTCAGATGTTCTGACTTAGGAGGAACAGACCTTTCCCACTTGGCATTTTCCCACAAGCTTTCTTCATGTGGTTTCCAAAGGCCCTATTTCCCTCAACTTTCCCCTTCACTATCTCCATATCTCATTTTCTCCTATTGTTCAGCGGAGACATTTTTGTTTGCAAAACCAGTATCTTGTTATCTCTTCTGTTGTCATAGCTCATGAGAAACGTATCTGGACTTCACTGGTTTAGCCACCAGATTCCAGCCTGTCTCCTTTCTTTCTTTGGGGACAAGGAGAGAGCAGAGAGCCCCATATGCTGCGCGGGGGGTATGGTTTTCCTGGGCCCATTTTCTTATGGAACTGAGTCAGTAATCCACCATGGCCATTTTTCTAACCTGTGTAAGGGGGCAGAATTATTTCTTTTTGGCTGTTAGATAAAGGGAGAAAAGCAGTCTTTGAACAGACCTAGCACTACCCCTTCAACCAAGTGCTGCTGACTCTCGAGTTAGGGACCTATGAGCACTTTTCATTTGGTGTGTAATTAACCCTCAGGATAATCCTGTGAGGCAGGTTTCATCAAGCCAAGTTTTCAGCACAGGTATGGCCCAAATATTCACAAGACATACTTGTGCTAAAATATTTTCTTGTTCTATGAAATTCAAATCTAAGTATGTATCCTATATTTCTATTTATCTTTTTGTTGCTTCTTATTTTTGTTTCTGTTTTTAATGCATCCTGTATTTTTTATTACAATTTTTAAATGTTTCTTTATTTTTGAGAGAGGGAGAGAGAGAGAATAAGTTGGGGAAGGGCAGAGAGAGAGGGAGACACAGAATCTGAAGCAGGCTCCAGGTTCTGAGCTGTCAGCACAGAGCCCAATGCAGGGCTCGAACCTGTGAACCGTGAGATCGTGACCTGAGTTGAAGTCGGACTCTTAACCGACTGAGCCACCCAGGCGCCCCTGGATCCTGTATTTTTTATTTGCTAAAGCTGGCAACCCTCCATTACACACTATAGGTAAGGTTATGTGACCTGCTCAGGGTGCTTTGGTAAGTGTTAACTTCTTGCTCCTGTCCTTTCCTATCTCCACTATTCAAGGAGTTGAAAGATGAAGAGGAAAGAAAGAAAATATTATTTAAAGTGAATGAATATACTCCGGCTTTCTGCCCATTTGCCATTCCATTAGACATTTTCAGCTCTTGTCAGAAGCTCCCCGGCAGCACTAAATTCAGTAGAGGGCACAGTGATGATCTGATACTTTGGCTGAATCCTGACCAGAAATTTGACCTTTGTGAAAGGGGCAGGGCAGAGCAGAGAGCCCAGAGGCCTTGGCATCCAAGGCTGTGAATACCTGCCCTGGCTTTGGCACAGACTCAGCTTATGAACCAGACCACCTCTGTCAATTCTTTTGTGAGTTTTAGTTTCCTTATTGAAAATTGAGATTGGGACTGCCGACCGTCATTCTTCAGGACATGTCATACAGCATCTGATACCAGATAGGCCTGGGTTTAAATCCCAGCTCTGCCACTTACTAGCTGTGTGACCTGGGGTAAGCAGCTAGATCTCTGTGTGCCTTGGTTTCCTCATCTATAAATTGGAGATAATGCTAGTGCAAAACAGAATTAAGGCTGTGTGGTTTTGAGGCAAGGCTTACTGATTAATTCTTTCATTCACACAAACACTTAATTGACCACCTAGTCAACTCCTCGTATCAACAATTCTGATTAAGGGCTATGAATGAATGCCTAGCTCTGTCCTAGGAGCAATGAAGGATAGTTGCAGAAAACCGGATTGATGCCCCGAAGAGCCAGTGATCCCATAGGAGGAGACCAGTTGTACCCAGGTGAAACAACAAGACAATAAAATCAAGGGTGTGATGATTCAGTACAGATTCAGGCTGGATGCTAAGGAGGCATGAATAGCACCAGTAATGTCTTGTGCTTTTATACTGACTTCAGTTTACCAAGGGCATTTACAGACATTTGAGGTGAGCTGAAGACTGGCCAGAATGAGGAGGGGATGGGTGCAGGAACCTTCTAGGAGGAGGAGCTTCTTGAAGAAGTAATAGGTTTGGGTGGAAAGATGGCATCTCTGATGGCACAAATCCAAAGGGCAGAAGCAGGGGAGATGGTGACACCCAGCAGGACAGCAGTGGAGCTGAATTGGAGCTACGGAGACTGGGGCTGGGGCCTTTGTACTTGCTGTTCCCTCTGCTGGAATATTTTTCCCTCAAGTATTGTGCTGGCTGCTCAACGTCCAGGGTTCGGCTTGGATATTATTCCAGACCCTTCTCTGACCACCTGAAGTAGCCTGCATTTCCTTACCTGTCTCTCTAGGTCACATCACCCTGTTTTATTTGTTTTATTACACTTTTTGCTTTATGGAGTTATTCTATTTGTAATGTTTCATTGTTTATTCTCTGTCTCCCTTAACAGAATGAAAGCGTCATGACAACAAGAACATTGGGCCTATAGAAGGTGCCCAATAAGTATTTGTTGGAGGAATATATGAGCAGGTAGATGGAGACCTCAGAGTGCTAACCTTAGGAATTAGAATTTCATAGAAAATGATGAGGTTCAATAAAACCTATAGCAGTATTCTGTATGTCCCGGAAGGACCCTTTTGTGACAAGAATCAGTGAATGGTCCTTCTCTTTCCTCTTTGCTTAAAAGGAGTCCAGAGGGTGATGGGCGTGTCTGGGAGTGTCCGTGGATGAAAATGGAGGCTGGGTTTCAGAGCTTCCTCAACCTGTGTTAGGCAGTGGTGCTCACTTGGCTTCACATTAGAGTCCCTGGGAAAATTTTTAAGTGCCCAATTCCCAGGCTGCACCCCAGCCTAAGTCCAATAAAATCCAAATCTTCAGGGGTGGAGTCCAGGCATCGGGATTCTGTAAGCTTGCCAGATTCCACTGCACAGCCAAGGGTGGGAACCACTATGCCAGACAATGCTCACATCTCTTATGGACTTCAGACATGATTAACTGGCGTATCTTATTCATAGTGAAAATAAAGTAGGAATCAATAACTTTTCTTCCTCAGAGGCACCCTTCCTCATGGTAAAGTGCAGCCAGCTGAGTTCTTGGGTGCATTTCTATATGTGATGACCTGTTTGGAATTAGCCAGACATTTCCCTGCACTGGGGTGGACCAGTTCTGGGCAGATCTCCATGCCATCCTGATGAAACCTTATTTTGGGGTTGGTTGTTGGCAGGCCTGAGCTGGCCTCTGTTCTGCTGGCCCCATCAGCAGGCTCATTCCCAGCATCCACTTTCGCTGCCCTTATGGTTGTCACATCACCCATGTCCTCAGCAATCCTGTGGACCTACAGTGACTTAACGTGGTTGGTATTATTTACATGTCACACGGAGATGCCAAGCTGACGTCACCAGCAAGTCTCATGCTCCTGCTCCCCAGCTGGCCCAGGTCAAGGGCCTGTAGAAGGTCTTCCTCTTGGAAAGGGACTTGTGAAACTCGTTTACTCTTGGAACTTGCATTTGAGACCTGTTTTGCTGGGTGTCATCTCTTCCCCCATCTCTGTATGCCAGTATCTACGATAATCTTCTTGGGCTCCATATGCAATGCAACCTCTGATGAAATCAAACATCTGGCCAATTATCTCTGGACATGTTTCTAATTGGACTAATTGGAATAGAATTACTAGAGCTGCAGAGAGACCTGCTGCTCCTGTCTGGACCTCTAAATGCCAAACAAAAGAAGCAACCAAGTAGTAATTCAGATGGTGGATGCCTCGGGCCGTTCAAGACCCATTTTCCTCATTAGCCAAATCTCTGTTGCCCTCTTTCCCCTCTCCTCTTCAACATTTGCTTCCTAGTGTGATATAATTTTCATGAATCACATCCATGTGTCTTGTTTTGGAAACTATGAGTAACTGCTGTAAACATAGCATTGCATCTCCCTACATTTGAGTACCCTGAGATTTATAGTCCTTGTGGTGGCTAATACATTAATTAAGCCTTCATTTAATAAACATGTCAAATGAGTCATTTGTAAACAAATCTTTATTAAGCACCTACTATGTGTCAACCACTGTTCTAGTCACTAAGGCTATAGGTAGAAGGCAGACAATAGATAATGCAGAACAAATAAATCAATAGAGATGAGATGATTTGAGATAATGATAAGTGCTATAAAGGTGGCAACATGACTGAGAAGGGAAAGACTATTTCACATTTAGTGGTCAGGGTAGGCAAGGTGGTTAGAGGTATAGAGAATTACTATGTGTGTTGGACTGGAAAACTAGGTAAGATGTGGCCCTTGGTCTCAGCTGGAGATATGGGTAAAGAGAACGATAAAGAATAATGCAGTATGTGCTCTGATGGAACTGTGTGAAAGGGAGAGCTTGGGGAGAGTAGCTAACTGCATGGGGAGAGGGGCAAGCAGGGCAAGGGGTGATGCTTGAGCCACAGCTGAAAGAGAAAATAGACTGGAGAAAGGGAGGAAGGAAATTGTGTTGGTAGTTCACCAATTCAACCACTTTTATTGAGCATCTACTATGCGTCAGGCATTGTTCTAGGTGCTGGGATTACATGGTGAACAACAGAGAGACAGTCCCTGACGCCCTAGAATTTATCTTCTGATGGTGGGGGCAGTGGGGGTAGACAATGAATAAGTAAAGAGATAAGATACTTTCAGATGGTGACAATTGCTATGAAGATAATACAGAATAAAGTTAAAGGGAGATTTGGGGCATGTTCTGAGGGGTGTGGTGGAGATAGGGCTTGATAGGTTGGCCAGTGTAAGCCTCTTGAGGGAGTGACATGTGTGATGATGTTGGATCATGGAGTGGTCTGGGAGAAGGGGAGTTCTAGGCAGAGGGAACTATGGTGCAGAAGTCTTGAGTCTGGAATAAGGGTGACAAGCTTGAGGAACAGAAAAAGCCCAGCACAGTCAGTGACTGGTAAGTGGGGAGGGAGGTGTATGCCTGAAGGACTCAGAGGTGAAGCAACTGGGGAAGTAGGAGACCAGTTATGAAGCTATATTGTAGGGGTCTAGGCTGGAGAGGATGGAGGCTTGACCTGGATTGACATCTATAGAGGTGGTGAGTCATGGAAACTTTAAGACGTTTGGAGACAGAGAGCTAGCAGAACTTCTGATAAATGGTCCTTGAGGATTGAGGAATAGAAGGAATCAAAGATGACTGTGGTTTGACCAGCTGACTGGCTGGGGGTGGTTACTGAGGGAAATGCAAGAAAGGAACTGGTTTTGTGGGGGAAATGAAGATTTTTCTTTGGATGCATTTAGTCTTAGATGCTAATTGGACATCCCAGTGGAGGAGAAGCAGCCCTGATAAAGGCTTGTGGTCTGAGTGGCCAAACCTTCACTGGGGACAGTGTGGGAGAGAGCTATCGTTAGGGAAAGCAGTGCCAGCTGTGGGGTGGGAAATAGCCTGGAGGAGGATGTGATGGGAGGTAATGGGGGGTGTCTGTCATGTTAGTCCAGGTGGGAAAGGGTGGGAGGCATGAATCTATTTGGCATCCACACCTTGGATTTGCCTCATCGTGCAAGAGACTGCTTCGTGATTCCATTTCAGGGTTGGCTACCCCAGCACAGATGGGGTGACTTGGTTAGACAACCAAACAGCAGGAGTGTAGGGAGCTCTTGGCATGGGTCCATGTCTGTACTAAGGGCTTCTGATACTTTATTTCATTTAATGTGCACCAAGATCCAATAAGGTAGGTATGGCTCCTCCACTTATTTGTAAATGTAGTTATCATGCTGTTGTTTTTCATAAGCTCAAAATGACTGAATAAGTGACCTCTAAAAACATCTCTTGTTAGCAGGGAGAGCTTCCCTGTTTGTCCTGGAGGTGGTATTGTTCTCATGTTTGAAGGCTTTTTTGCTTTTGGTCCTTAAGTGTGGGAGCTTCTGAACTATCACCATGCCCATTTAAAGATGAAGAAGCTGGGTCTCAGGAGAGCAAAGTGGTTTTCCAAAGTGACATGGCCTATGAGTGGAGCTGCCTGAAGCCTCTCCCTGGTCTTTCCTTCTCCTATTAATCACTGTGTGGAGGGTTAGGTGTTGGGATATGTGGGAGTTGATGACAGTGACTTAGAGGTCTTTGACCTAAAAAAAAGCCTGTGTGATCTATCATAGACAAATCACTCTTTCAGAAGGAGGAAAAGATGTGTGCATCTTTTGCAAGATGGACCTTCAGAGTTGTCATTGATTCTTTTTATTTTAATCGCAACACACCTTTATTTAGTCTTTCTAAAGCTTTCAATTTAATGTTTATAGAAACAAGAAGTCCTTTTTTTTTTTTTTACTATCTAATTAAATTATGTAATTACCATAGTGAGAACAATAGATATGAACAAATTTGGGAACAAATACAGGGCACCCTTGCCAAATGCATGATCTACCAAAAGACAAAGGACTTCCTACTCAATCCTGTGCCAGCCACCAGCCTTCAGAGTCTCCAGGACATCCACAAAATAAATTCCATAGAGAGCATGGGGCACGTTGGTTAATCTGGCAAATAGGTTAAATGAGATTCAGTTGAAAGAGCTGCTACTGGTAGAAATACATATACAGTGCATATTTTGTGTGCAGACATGTGAATGAAATACTTTTATGGAAGTGATTATGCTTTTCTTTTATCTTCTGGCTCAGCCTTTTGCAAAGACTGGTTCCAGTTTCAACTGGTCCAGTAGGATTTCAAAAACAATAGCTTTGATTTTGTTTTCAGTTCAACAACAACAAAAAAAATCAATACTTGGGTTGGGTTCAGAGTTCAGTCAATTCGTGTGTCCATTTTGGTTTGTGAGTCATATTATCCTGGCCCACATTACAGTGAGGAATGATTCAGAATCAGTGCTTTTTGTCTTCTAGCTAAGAGTCTAAAAATGCCTCAGGCCTTTTTTGTCGTAAGACATCCTTGTTCTAAGCAATCCTGAAGTGACACTTATTGGGGACCAAAAATCATTAACAGGAAGAGAATGGCATAAGAACCCGCTATTTCTTGATTTTGACACTGAAGGTGGTTGTCTTGCTCTCCATTTCCCCTTCATGGTATCAGTATTGGTTGAACACATTTTGGATTCATTGAAAGTTTGTTACCTTAGGAACAGAACACATCAGTATTTCTGACTTAGTCACAAAAGAGTCACGGAGCATTCTCTTCAAAACCTAAGGACAATTCCATGGGTGCCTGGTAGTGGAGGAGGTCAGAGGACCACTCAGCCATGGTCTACCCTTTCTTCCCAGACTTGGGCCAAACTTGGCCATTCAGAATGGAAATACAGCCAACGGCACATGCAGGGGCACTGTATGGTTTGCTTTGATTCTCCCCATGGATCCTTTCTCTAGGAGCTTCCCTCCCACTATCTTGCCTCCTTGTGCTGTTCTTAAGGTGTCAAAATCCCCTTTTTTAGTGTGAACTATATGGTCCTGGATGAAAATTGACATAGTATGAACTTGTATGTAATTTAGGATAGATACAGATGGATCTA
The DNA here is from genome assembly GCF_024362965.1 of Panthera pardus. Lineage (NCBI taxonomy): Eukaryota > Metazoa > Chordata > Mammalia > Carnivora > Felidae > Panthera > Panthera pardus. The sequence goes on from NW_026527002.1 coordinate 66,168,313, forward strand.
TGTCTGTATCTAAATCTATATCTATGTTATATGTCTATATATATGGTACAAATATAGATATGTGTGTATGCACATTTATATTTCCTAGCTCTGTCCACTGAGCGGGCTTAGAAGTAATGACACCCCAGTAGCAATGAGCACATCTAGTGCTCAGATCTTGGTTTCTAAAACCATTCTCCCATAAACAGAACCAGAGCTCCTTGGAGAAATGGCAGATTCTAGGGCTGGGAAAGGGAATATGCAAGATGAATGTGGAGCACCTAGCAGTGCCAAAAGTTCAAGAAGTACTAAAAAAGCAAAGTGAGGGGGAATGTCAAAGGGACACAGGAACCAACTGAAAGAACTCCCAATAGAAAAAGCTGGAACATTTTGAGTAACAAAATAAATAATATAGTATTGGATTTGTACCCAAAGTACAAAATAAATATTCCTAAGCCTATACTGATATAAATAAATTATTGAATAAATAAATAAAGGGAGAGAACAGACAAACCTCCTGAACAGAAGAATCCCAAATAATTTATGTAGATACTTCTCACTCAAAGAGGTGGAGCATAATTTTCTGCCCCTTAAGTGTGGGCCATCACAGTGACTTTCTTTTAATGAGCACAGTGGAGATACCTGACAAACTGCCTGAGCCAGATGGTCAACGTCAACGTCAACGGTGATAAGTCATGTTGATAGCATGTACCTTTGATACGATGTGGTAGGAATGGCACTTTCCCTCTGTGATCTTCCTCCCCAAATTCCCAGTCTATTCATGAGAAAAAAAAATCAGACAAACCGAAACTGAGGAACATTCTGCCTGTCCAGTACTCCCCCTAAACTGTCAAGCTCAACAAAAACAAGGGAAGTCTGGGGAACTGTCGCAGTCTAGAGGACCTTAAGGGGCATGAAGACTAAATGTAATGTGATAGTCTCATGGCAATCTAGTACAGGAAAATGACATTAGGTAAAAACTACAGAAATGTGAATAAAGCTTTATTCAGTTATAATGTATCCATGTTAGTTCATCAGTCATGACAAATGTTCCATATTAATGTTAGCACTATGAGACACTGGGAGTGGGGTATATGGGAACTCTGTAGTATACTCACACCTTTTTCCGTAAGTCTAAAATGTACAGAAATAAAAATAAAATAAAAAGTTTATTTTGAGAAATTGCCCCAACCCCTGTTGCCACTTCTTTTCTTTCTCCTGACCCTGTGTTTCCCAACATATTAGTCTGCATCCTGTGCCCTGGTCATGCAATAAATTGCAGTGACACTAACAGGCAGCCTTCACATCTCTCTGAATTCAATGTGGTAGCTCTTGCTTCTTGGCATGAAGAGCTGAATACCACTTCTGGTTTTCCAGCACCCTTGTTTCTTGGCTTATCTAGTTTCTCGGGGCTTATCTGAGGCATTTTTATTGGCTATAATATGTCTGAAAAATAGTTTGTTTGCAGCTTAGTGGAGACTTGTGCATTGTCTCTTGCTGCTGGAGGAGACAGACTGCATTCCTAGGTCAAGGACACATTGCCCTCCACGTGAGGATGGCAGAATCTTCCAGGGCTGTCACTTCTAATTCTGATGACGCTGACATCTTCCTGAAGGCAGCCTGGGTAGCCCTCTTCTGCTTCCTTGTGCTTCTTCAACATCTATCTCCTTGAATGTGATAAAACCTCTGTTTCATCTTCTGGAGCATTATTCCCATCTCCTTTTTCCTCTTAATCTTTGCTTTCAAGTGTTCTCCTAAGAATAGATTTGCGACGGGGCACCTGGGTGACTCAGTCGGTTGGGTGTCCAACTCAGGTCGTGATCTCACAGTTCGTGGGTTCGAGCCCCGCGTTGGGCTCTGTGCTGACAGCTCAGAGCCTGGAGCCTGCTTTGATTCTGTGTCTCCCTCTCTCTCTGCCCCTCGCCTGCTCACACTCTGTCTCCCTCTCTCTCAAAAATAAACATAAAAAAATGTTTAAAAAATATTTAAGAAAAAGAATAGATTTGCGAGGATTGATTATATGGCTGTATAAGGTACCAAGAGGGGCAGAACTTAAAGTGTTTAGAATTAGAAGCTGATAACAAGGCATTCTGTCTAGGGAAGATCTCTTGAATGTCCCCTCTTAGGTAAAAGGGGTTACTTACCGTTCCAGGACAACTCCGTATGGTAGCTCTGTGCAAATTAGCAGGAAGTACCCTCTCTAGGCAGCAGCTAGCTACCTCTCTAGTTTCAGCCCTGCAGGCAAAATCTGATGGGGAAATTAGGACTGGATTTCAGGTCCCAAATGTCTCCTCAGCCAGTCAGCCTTGTGCAGTAGACAACATAAACAACTATTCATTATGACCCTGAATGTATGGTAGGTAATAATCCATTGCAGGGAAGAGTGTTCAGGATAACCACCTCTTATGTGAGTACCTGGAATCAGGGTTCAAATTGTCTTGGGAGTCCTCTGGAGGAAAGGGGTTAAGACCCATCCCAAGTGGAGTGCTGGACTTGGCTCCTATTGGTTCATGAGGTTTAATTATTAACTTTTCAGGAGTTTTATGAGTTAGTTATTAAGCCTAGTGATTATTAAAAATTAAAGTATACAAACTTACAATTAAATTATATTGATACAAATGTAGTGGAAACCCAAAATTTATTACTTCCTAATTATTTGCTCTATTTTACTATCATCTATGCCGTTGCAGTTGTTGACATCTATCGTATCCGTATGGCGGACATCGTACATACTGGTGTGCTACCGCTCGTCTCCTGACTCTGTTCAGTGACATCATGTCAGTAGCTTGAAATTGACCGTGGTGGCCACAGAAATAAGCAGATGCTATAAATCAGCTCCCACTCCCCCAGAAAAGGGAAAAGCAGGGAGATGGGCTGGGACCCACAAATGTTAGGGGTGGGCCTACAGGACGAGAACCACTTGGGACTCCCAGAGATCCTGAGAGGCACTGGGAGGCTGGATCTCCCATGTTGGTTGGTCGGGGACTTCCTTTGCTCCTCAAAGGAACATCAGCTTCTGCAGTGGTTCACTCAAGCAAGCGCCCCCAAGGTCTATGTTACCATGTCCGGGTGACTCAGGCTGGGTGAGCAGTGTTATGGAGCCCAATGGGGACTGGAACAGAATTTCATGGGGAAAAGTTTGGCAGGTTACCACATGAACCCATGGGACCTGCTCCCTTCTGATGCAGCTCCACAGGTGGTGTTCAGACTCCTCCCCATCTATCCAAATATCTGGGGAGGAGCTGTGGCTCAGGAGAAGGGTGAGGGGTGGGGGACAGTGTCACTCAGTGGGAGGGTGACAAGGTAATGTTGCTCTCACCCTCTCTCTCTTCTAACTTTGTCCTTTCTTTCTCCCCAGAACCCCCTCCACAGGCAAGCCCTGCCTTTTGACAGCTCTGGGAACAGGGGTCTTAGGTAACGGTGAGGTGGGACTTGCGCAGGGCAAGGGTGTGTGGAGAGGAGAAGCAGGAAATTCCTGGTCTGCCATGGGGTGGGGCATTCCTGGGACAGACCAGCTCAGACTTCTCCTGAGGCAGCCCCCAGCCAAGCACACAGAAATGGTCTTCTGCTGTGAACAGTGAACAGCTTTCAGCAGCTACAGAAGGAGGTACCCAGTGCCTTGCTCAGCAAAATTTTGGAGAGAGCACTTGTGGACCTGAGCTAGTGTGGCAAAGGGCTCAGGCATTAGAGTCAGAAGAACGCAGGTTTGAATTCCGGCATTTCCTGTGCGAGAACTTAAGCAAGTAAATGACATTTCCCCTCAGCCTTGCTCAGCCTGTTTCCTCGCCTGTGAAATACCTTCCTCTCCTCTGTGTGTGAGTGATGGCCTTCAACAATCTCCAACAGTGGCTGTTTTTAATAGATCTCCTTTCACTCTGTTGGTTTGTTTTTCTATCCTTACCGTGAGTTCAGAACCCAAGAACTGGTTGTCTTGTTTCTGTTTTTAAAAGCAGCTTTGGCAACAAATAAGTAAACATGAGTATGTTCTATCACTGAGCTTGGCTCTAGAAAACCTTTTTATGTGTTAAAGCTCATAATGACAACAATGACTGCTAGACTGATGAAGCAGCATGTGGAGGACACAGATGTTATCATAACTTCTTAATGTGTCAGTCACCATTTTATAGCCACTAGAAAGGCACACCATGATATATACTTTTATACTGAGAGTTTGGGCTATTTGCTGTATGTTGATTGCACCACCAAGTCAATGGCTAAAGCCCCAAACTGATCATGTTTCTCACTCCTTAAACATCTCCAGTGACCCCCCCCTCCCCCCATTGCCCAAAGGACCGGGCCCACGCTTGGCAGGCAAAACCATTGCTAATGTGATCCAAACAAACTTTTCAGCAGCTTCATGGCCTGCCTCCCCAACCCTCTCCCTCCTTTCACCGCATCTATGCCCAGGAGAATGGATTTCACCACTTCCTGAACATATCCTGCTCCCTCATGCTTCTGAGCCTCTGCTTTTACCCTTCTTATTTTGTTTCTCTGGAGAACATTCTTCCACATTCTTCAACATCCAGCATTAATACATCTCTGTGAATTATTCCCCAATTCCTTCAGGCAGACCTGTGTGTACCGTCTTTTTGCTAATGGGAAGAGAGCTTTACCTGCCTATATTAACTTACTTGCAGCATTCTGTTGAATACAGAGGCATCGGTCTACATTACTGGCCTGGGAATGAACTCTCCAGTTTCTTCAACTGATACATGGGAGTAATAGTAACCTTATAGGGCTGTTGAGAGGATTAGACATGAAAGTGTGCTACTGAGCAGTGCCAGACACAAATAATCGCCCAATGAATGATAACTGTAATTATTGGATCAAAGCGTCCATGTTCTCTTGACAGACCCCTCTACGTCTAGTAACTCATGGCTGTGAGACAAACATCTTGAACAGAGATTCTATTGGTGTGGAACCAATCCGTTTGAGAGTCAGACCATTGACCTTGATCCTGTTGGCACCATGCCCAGCCTAATTGTATTTGAAGATCAGAGGTAAGGCTCAAGTGGGTCAAATGTCTAGAGAAATAAGAAGAACCATTTATACAAGGTAGCCGTGAATCTTACCCCTAGTTACATTCCACATGGCCACCTCAATTGTTTCCTTACTGCTAGCCTTGATTGTTATCTTTGGTGGTTATTAATTAAAGTTGTTATATGCATTTCCCACATATGTTTGAATTTCACAAGTCATATACTTCCAGGACAAGAGCCAAAACGAATCAACCCAGTCTTTGGAAAAGCAGCTGATGGGGGCATAATCCACTTTAATTAACATTGAGCATTTGAGATTGAACGCACAGAAGGAACACTGATGAATTGGTTAATTTTGTCTTCCCTGTACCTTAACCATTCAGTCTTTACCCGCCTCTATTTGATACATATTCTTCTGAATGTTTTATTACAAGTATAGTGTTTTCATCAACTGCGAATTTCATTTGTGCTCAGAAAGCATTCAGGTTGCCACGCTAAAGGAAAGCTGAAAGGCAGCTCAGATACTTGCTAAGCCAGCATTCAGGGTGACCTGCACAAGTGTCTTGAGGCTGCTGCCCTTCACCTAAACAGCTTGGCCTGGCTACAGTATTCAAGCTGGCAAGAAAATAAGCCAGAACTCTTCAGTCGTTTTTGTGCTGGAGTCACATTTGCAAATCTGGTTTGAAATGGACTCTTGACAAAGGTGGCTCCTCCCTGTCCTTCCACTGCTCTGGCTTGCTTCAGTGCAAGAGGGCCACCAGCAGTTTCTGGAAGTCCCCAGACGTGTCTGAGCAAACCATGTCAGACAGAGACTTCTGATACTTCTCTTGGAACTTTGCCTTTATCCCCTGAAGGTCCACCTGTAGGAGAAATGACGACAGCAGTGAGGACAAGAACATCTATAGGGTGTTCACTATGAATGCAGGTGGGCACTGTTCTGAATACATTACACTCATTTGCTCATGTATGCCTCAACACAACCCTTGGAGGTAGGGGCTATCACTATTATTACTATTATTTTATGGATGGGAAAAGGAAAGCCGAGTCCAGCTCCGGTTACAGAGGTGAATATATATATATATATATATATATATATATATATATATATATATATATCCCAGTATAAATTTATTTATGGACACAAAAACTTGAGTTTCATATGATTTTTATGTATTACAAAATATTTTTCCCTTGAGTTTTTTACAGTCATTTAAAAACGAATCATTCTTAGGTAGCAAGCCTATATAAAAACAGGCCCACCTACAGGTCACAATTTGCTGACTCTTGGTATAGGGTTAAGAAAATTATCAACACAGAGATTTGAAATGAAGCTTTTGTTTCCTTCTTGTACCCTGATCAGCAAGACCATTAATGCCAATCAATAAAATTCAAATCAATACCAATTTGTAGGACTTATTTTCGACCTAATTCATTGAAAGCTTGAAAAACCTGGGTGCTGGAAATGGGCAGAGGACTCAGAAGAAAAACAAATAAAAAGATTGTTCTGCTCCAGATATTCTTAGAACCTAGTGAGGGAGACAATACTGGCAACAGAAAAGATGTAAGTACAGAGAGAACACAGTGTGTCTCGTAAAGGAAGCAGAGAGCTCTCTTTAACCAGGAGTTGTGTTCTTTTTATAATTTTTAAAACTTTAGACTCTATCGTGCATTCCAGACAGATCCACAACCCATCATTCAGCCTTCTGGTTCTTTTTCCTCCTGCCCCAGTTGGAGGCATGAACTAAGAAAGAAGATGAGAGCAGAAGGCAGGGAAATGAAGGATTGTGCCAAGCGGATGCTGAGCAGGAGGGAGGCTCCGGCAGGATGTTGCCTGTGCCCCCTCCCCGTCCCCCGACTTGTCCGCTACTTGGCTGGGGGAGGGGGCAGGACGGTGTGGGTCAGTGTGGGGGTGGGATGGGGCACACCGGGGTTCTGTTCTAGTATTATGGGGCTTTGGGGGAGATTAGGGTATAGCCAATATATCTGGCTGGGCCTGAAGCATTCCAAGGAGATGCTTAGTCTCCTAAACTATCCCAGGACATGTGGCCAATACTAAGATGGGACAGAGCTCTGGTGGGCCCTCCAGAATGTTCCAACCCTCTGGGGTCTTTCAGAATCCCCACCCTGCTCCGTGTTGCACATGCTTCTATGAGCCTCAGAATCTCTTGAGACTTTGGCAGGAGCATGGGGGGATGGGGATGGTTTGCTAAGAGACAGACAGAGACCGTGGAGATCTGGAGAGACAGTGGAGGAGAGAACTCAGGAGAGTGGCAGAGAGATGGGGAAGGGAAGGAAGGGAGAGCAAGAGAAACAGACAGTAAGCCAGAAGAAAACTATGAACAGTGGAGGGGGAGGAGAAATTCCTGGAATAGAAATAAAAACGAAAGAACGGTCTTGTTGCTAAGTTATATTTAAAAATGGTGTCAGATGTTAAGTATTATTTGTCAAAGCCATGGGCCAGGATTTGGGTTGGGATCTGTCCCCCTTCATTTAACAATTTTTTTTTTGAGGGAAGATGTCTGTGGTTTTTCAAGTGCTCAGTTACACTTCATTCTCCAAGGCTTCTCCCACTGTGGTCGAGATGCCATTTCCCCTTCACTTGTCCCTCCTTCCCTCTGTGACCCGTGTGCCAGAGCATCGGTGCTGAATCTCAACAGCTGCTCACAGGCCGTGGGTGCTCATCTCCCTCTTTCTTACAGTCATGCATTCCCAAAGGTGGGCGATATCGCTCCCAACAGGGCAAAAATGCATTCTTAGAGGGTGAAAAGAACCTTAATCTTTTTATGTCAAAGCTCGCGCGTGCACACACACACACACACACACACACACACACGCACGCGCGCACACATACATACAGAACAGAATCTATAGATGTATTTACAGAACACAATATATACATACAGAATATGACAGAATATGTGTAAACGGAACATAAACAGATACAAAGTCCCTCTGTGGTGTTCATGTTTTGGGGGAGTGGCAATTAGGAAAAAACTGGGCCCCCAAAGGCTCCTTAGTGGGACGATTACTACTAATAATTTTAAAAAAGGTTGAGGGACGCCTGGGTGGCTCAGTCGGTTAAGCGTCAGACTTCCGCTCAGGTCGTGATGTTGCGATTCGTGAGTTTGAGCCCCGCATCGGGCTCTGTGCTAACAGCTCGGAACCTGAGGCCTGTTTCAGGATCTGTCTCTCTCTCTCTCTCTCTCTCTCTCTCTCTCTCTCTGCCCCTCCCCTGCTCGTGCTTTGTCTCTCTCTCTCAAAAGTAAATAAACATTAAAAAAATTTTTTTAAAAGGTTGAGAAATACTGTCTTGTACTGATGTGTCTTTTGTGCAAAGCTGTGCTTCTGTGGTGTGTTTAATTAAAGGCCTGGCTGGGGAGTGAGGCAGTCATTTGCTCATTGTCTCTGCTGCTGGGTGACCTCGTCCATCCCCATCCTTTCAGTGTCTCTGGTCCGTCTTCCTTACAGTGGAGCCGAGCGTGGGCTGCACTCCGCCAGGTCCCCCTGCACAGGCCCCGAGCTCTCTGGAGCCACACATGGCAAAAATAGAAGCAACTATCATTATTGTGTTTTTATAAAAAGAAACAGATTGAAGCATGGCACAAGGTCTTCCACAAAGTCTGGGAAGACGAGGGCTGTCTCTGTTTCACTTTTTCTGTAAATAAACCCTTAAGAAAAACTTTGTTGATGACATCAGCGGTGGCCAAAAGAGAAGTGGTGGCCCACGTGCTGGGAGTGGAGTGTGTCTTACCTCAGCCCTGGTCACGATGATGTGAATTAGTGTCTCCTCATCGGTGCCTGCACCCTTCATGGACTTGTACAGACGGTCAGCAAAATAGCCCTCCTGGTCCCGGGCACACCTCACTGGGCAGGACGAGGGACAAGAGAAGGTGAGGCTTTTACATGTTGTTGAAGAACATGGAGACCCTCCGAAGGAACAGAGCTGGCCCCCCGTATCACCTGGCTGTCCTTGGAGCTGACTCAGTTGTGAGACAGGTGTTTGAAAGGAGCAGACTTCACACTCTAGTGGGATCTGGAAGATTCCCCCGGGTCAGGGCACCTGGGCTCTTCAACCAAGAACTGAGTCAAAACCCCTCTGCTGGTCCCTGAAGACCCTTCAGGGGAGGAGGAACGCTGCGGCCACCCTCAGGCTTTCCCTGCCAAGTTCATGGTTCTTACCAGCAGGAGTAACTTTTCTTATCTGAATGAAATCTCTGATGCTGGCGTTGGGTTCAGAGGGGAAATACAGATTGGCTGGGGACTCTGCTGTAATAAAACTTCAGAATCTCGAAGACTCACTCAGCTGGACTGCCGCCAGGATGTGCTAAACATCTTTCCCGCCCTTTGTTTTTCCTCACTGGGTTTGCTCGGTGAGTTTCATCTTGGGATCTTTTCCAAGTGCCCCACAGTCTGAGCTCTCCATCTGGGATGTGGCCTCATGAAATGTTCGATGCTGTCTACAGACCACCTTCCTGTGTTCTTGCTAGCTGCTCTTTTCTGGTCCTCCCCTTGCCTGCCAGCTTTGATCTAATCCACAGATCAGTGAAGCACAGTGCCTCTCTACTCCTGGGGAGAAATCATTGTTCCTCTCCCCTCCTCCCATGCTTAGGGGGGCCCATCAGGACAAACACTTTGGGGAAACGAACCATTTACTCTTTAGGTGTTGGCATTTACCTAGAACACTTAACATTTTTGATGTTAGTGATTGATAGCAAGTAATACATTGAGCGGAAGTGTGGGATGTGCATCCTTGATATGTCCTGGGATGGGAACTCTTGTTTTCTATGTAATTGCCTATATGATTGATGCTTCCGAGAATTAGAAGGGAACAGGATTAGGGAAGTAGCGTCTAGGTTGGGGGTCTGTCTCTTTTATAGGCCATGTGGAAGCCACCAGAGTTTCAGGAGAACAGAAAAGCCCAGCCCCAGGTGTCTGACCTCTTTATCCTGAGAACAATCCAAAAAGCTGCTGGATTGGTGGTGGTTGGTGGGGGGAGCCTGTCAATTTGGGGAGTGGCATACTTGAGACTCACTTAAGACCCCCTCCCAGGCAGGACACATTGATGCTGAAATGCCTAATGTCCGTGTGTTCCAACCCTTCATAGGTGTCTTCTCCCCTGACATTCCTTCTTCCTGATGTTCTGGGAAGAGAATTCTCAGCTTTTCTATTGTATGCAATCTATGCCTGGTGAATAACGTCTGTTGTTAGCTGCCGAAAGAATCCCTCAAGAGTCTGGATAGGGCTAGCCAGGGAAAATGTGGGCATATACCCTGTGGTATCTGGAAGGCAGGATAGCCAGCCATCATGAGGAGAAGACAAGCCCTTGGGGAGCTTGTAAAAGTGTGGCTTCTGGGCTCCATTCTTGGAGATTCTAATAGGGAGCCTGAGATGGGGCCCAGGAATCTGTATTTTCACACACCTCTCTATAGGTGATTCTGGTGCAGGTGGGCCCTGGAGCCCACTGGAAAAGTGCTGCCTCAGAGCATGCAAGTGGTAGGACTCATTTGGTCTCAAATTTAACCATAAACCGGCATCTTTATGAGTCAGGTATGAGTGGGGGTGGGAAGTGTCTCGAAAATACAACTGTAAAGTCATGCTCTACAGCTTGTGTGGTTTATACTTAAGGTCGTTTCTAATCACTTTGAAGTTTCCTACCACCGGAGCATACCTAAGTCCTGCATTTTATGTTCCCCGTCTCCAGGGATGTGGCCCTTCCTTCCTCTGTACCCTCCTCACTCCGGTTGTTTTTGTTTTTATCTTTACTGTAACCTAATCTGCTGATTTGTTTGTTTCCACCATGGACTTGAAACTTCCTAAGAGCAAGAACTGGACCTATTTACCTCTGATCCCCTCACCAAGCGCAACCCCCAGCCCCGGTAGATACTAACTAAATGTTAAACAATTGAATGGTTTTGTTACTGTTAATAATATTGATAGTGGATTATCATCATTGGTATAATCTTCTGACTGAACTCTGGTATTTTCCTGATTCTTTGCACTGCCAGCACAGAAAGGAAGAATTTGGAGCCTTTGAGTCAGGCTGTTAGTGGATCCCTCCATTTACTTAAGAGACTCATCTTTTAAGCCCCAAGGACAGTCGTCCATGTATGTCCAGTTGGGGTCAGGAGTGACACTAGGGATGTTTAGGCCTCTGTACATCATGGTAGAGGTCAAATTAGTAGAGGCCCTGCTAATTTGAATGCAAAATGAGGACGGACTAAAAAAAAATCAATTGCTAACATTGTTTAAAAAAATTTTTTAAAGCCCCCACAAAAAGCAAAACAAAAAGTTTGGCAGATAGAGCACATTTTTTAACTTCCAGGACTACTTTTTCAATTCTTCCTCTTCCGGGGATCCGTCTTTCCGTTTCTTGTGCTATTTGAGATGGTGCCCTCGACTCCTCGCCAAAGGAGAGTATGGACAATGGACAATGGCTTCATTCCGGGGCTTGCAGAAAGGAAGAAAGGAGCCTGCCAGACACAGCCCCATGCCCGTCTCTCTGCTCTTTCCTGCCTATGGGCAACACCTGGAGAGAAGGTGCTGGTGTGCTTGCTTGGCACAATAAAGATCTGGTCTCCCTCCCCACTCTTTCTCAAGAGACCTCATTCATTCTAAATGTTGAAGGGAATCAAGTGGAAAAGAACACCCTCGAGCCATCAGGCATATGCAAAAACTTGTTCATAGGTTGGAAACCTGGCTGAACCACATATGGCTCCCTGAGACTAGACAATGCTGTAGCCTGTTGACAGATGCTCTTCTCGTTGACCCACGATCTTAATGAGACTGTAGTGGATGCCATGATGCATCGCCCAGAGGCCCTCTTTGGGACCAAAGCACTCATTCCATCTGCGGCCTACTGGCTGCTCACAGCTGAGTCCCTCCCCAGGAATGGCCCTCCAAGGCCCTGCCTTACCCACCATGGCAAATGCTCCGGGGTTGCGGCCAGCATCCACCGGTTGCTTGGTGTGTGGTTTAAACACCTTGCCCCCTTGCCTCCTGGCTCCAGGGCTCCATGGGGGACCAGCAAAGCCCCCGCCCCCCGTTACAGCTGCGTCATGCTTACTCTCTCCCTTACCCAATGCTGCTGAGGTGTGTTGTTCCCGAACTATTCCCTAAAGTCTTCCCACATGCAAACCTCCGACTCCGAGCCTGATTCCAGGGAGCCCACCCTAAGTCAGGGACTCTGCTAGGTTTACTTTACCAAGAGTTAAGTAGGCCTTCTGCACGTCTCCCGACGTTTCTGCTTCAATGGCCTCTTCGATGTCTTTGTTGATGAGCTGGAAGGACAATCAAAGGCCAGCCATTATCACAGGTCTTGCTCTTGGCTTTGGCACTCCTGGGGTCACTTCTCTACAAAAAGCACTAAACTCTTCCAGATTTGGTCACGTGACTTTAAGGAACCTATCCTGCTCCGTGCCTTACATTTGAGTGGGGGCTCTTATGGCTGATGACTTTTGACCCCTAATGGATTTGATCCCTTCCTTGGATCAGGACAATTCCCTTGGCCTCAGTTTCCTCACCTGTAAAATTGGGAGTGGAAGAACAATGAATATATATTGTAAAATAATTCTTTACATCTCTATAATAGTTTAGTTTCCAATATGTTCTTAAAATTCTTTTCATTTCCAATTCTCTAGGAGGTTGTGGTTATTAATCATCTTACCCACACTTTTCTCATCTCCCATGTCCTGGGACTGGGGACTCAGCCACCCACAGTTTGGGTGACATAAGTAGTACAGGCTGTGAAGTTCACGGTAAGGACTTGGTCCAACGTTTTTGATAGAATGGGGCTGCGTGGGCTGGAAGCCAGGGGGCTGACCATGTCAAAACGTCACTTTCCTTCACTCTGGGGGTGATTCTAAATGATCCTATATTCACCACCGGCTCACATATCACTCTGCACAGCATTACACGCTGGGTTTCTTTCCAAATATTTACAGAAGCTGAAGTTCAGAGTGTATTGTGACAATGCTTAATGCAAGTACCACCTGGGCCAAACTCAGGGCAGGCAAATAAAAGAAAGGAGAACTCTTTGTTGGGTTTGGGGAAGTGCAGTTAAGCATTAAGAATACAGAAACTTCTTTCTTAGAAGTTATTTTTTGAGGCTATGACACAACGGTAGTTCCATAAATAGTTGGGGCCTTTGAGGACACACCAGTCAGAGTGTACGTAGTTTATTCTGAAAACACTAGTAAACAAAATATCCTTTTTGATGCAAGCACAATTGATGTGGGGGGGAGAGAGGTCGAGATGTAATGAGGTTTCTCGGTCTGCTTGTCGTGGTTTGACACCTAGAGGTCTGGTGTGGGTAAGGGACGTAGACGGTGGGGATTGGCTGGGGGCTTTCATTTCTGTCCCTTCCTTAGTTGCTCCTGGCCTCTCTTGGGTTTGATGTGGGAGCTGGTGTTTCGAAAGGGACTGGTACCACTTTCCCATGAACAGCGTTCTTGTTCTGTAGGCTGAGATTGCATTTCAAGAGGACATCTTGTTCACACGGGTCTGCGTTTACTAAAAAAATAATCCTCACTTTAAACCGCTTTCTGTTTCTATTGTTAGTGCTGGGACAGCATTGCCAGGTTTCTGCTTTCTCAGTCTTTTTGCCACACAACTCCAGGGGGCACTGTTCACATTGCCCCCTCTTCTCTATCAACCTCCTGCCCACATTCCCCTCCTGGTAGCTATCAAGGCACCTCCAGGGGCTCCAGAGAACACAAATGGAAAACAATCGACTGGCCCAAGTGAATCTCCTTTGCAAATGGCAGGCTTTTCACTTCAGTTCCCGGAACACTTAATTCTTAGGGGGCTCTTTAGACAGATCAGGTTTTCTGATCTTAGTACAAAAAACATCACTGGGGTAGATTCCACACAAGCCTCAAAGGCCTCTCGTTACCAGGTAGCGTTGACCGTAGGGAGATTACTAGAAGAATAGGGGAGACATTTCTTTCTTTCAAAACCTATTCACCCATAGTGACAGCATTCTCATAGCAGAATCCTATGCCCTCTGGGTTTGGCCACAGAAGGTACAGGACTGTAGGCTCTGGAACAAGCTCAGGACAGGAGAGGACAGGAGAGAAGTGGTGACTGATGCGGTGGGGACGCAGTGTGCCCGCGCTGTGGGTATGTGTACCTACAATTCATACTAAGCCCTGGGTAGGGAACTTCCTTCAGCTTTATAGCTGCACAAGCCTTTCATGTTTGGTCACCTTCGGGACGGTGATATTCCTGCCTGGTGTAGCAGGGCCGCAAACGCAGTTTCTTGGTGAGGATTTCTGGGAGTGTCAGTAGTTAAGACTCAAGCTTAGAGGGCAAAACCCTAAAGTTTTCATGCCAAAAATAAAAATTCATCTCTATGCCAGGGCAAGCTACGCAACGTAATAGACTCCCATGATCTCATGCTAGCGGTTTATTGCTTTTAGCCAGAGACCCTTGTGAAAACTTATGAACTAGGGTCATGAGATCAGGGTGAACTCACAAAAATCAGTGATAAGAATCAAAACAGATGATGTTCTGGGGAAGTTTTGGGAGTAGAGGAACAGGTAGTATTTTAGAGCTAGTTTCATGTAAAGAATCGCTAAATCAATAAATTATTTTATTGTCCATTTGGGCTTTATTGGTTCACATAAGGAGACAACTAACAGTTGCTGGTGTTTACTGAACACCTATGGCATGCCAGCACTTTATTTTTAGCACTTTATTTCTATTAATTCATTAACCTTTACTAACCCTATGAAGTAAGTACCATCGTTATCCCTGTTTTACAGTTGGGGAAACTGAGGTCCGGAATCCTTAATGACTTGCTCTGGCTCATAGAGCTAGGGGTCTAGAGCAGACCTTTGCAATTTTAACAGGCACCAGAATCACCGGAAAGACTTGTTGAAACATACACTATAGGACTCCATCTGATTCAGTAGGTCCAGGGGCGGGGCTGAGAATTCCCTCTCTCTTTTTTTTTAAGTTTATTTATTTTGAGGGAGAGACAGCAGGGGAGGGGCAGAGTGAGAGGCTGAAAGAGAGAATCCCAAACAGACTCTGCACTGTTAGCATGGAGCCTAATGTGGGGGTCGAACCTACCAACCGTGACATCATGACCTGAGCCGAAATCAAGAGTTGGACTCTTAACCAACTGAACCACCCAGGTGCCTCTCTCTCTCTCTCTCTCTCTTTAAATAAGAGAATTCTCATTTTTAACATGTTCGCAAGTGATACTGATGCTGCTATTTGGGGATTAATTTTGAGAACAATTGGCCTGGAGAATATCCTTGTAGGTCGTTAGCAGTTCGTGTATACACACACACACACACACGCACACACACGCACACATGCACGCTAACATGTAAGTGTGTTTCCACAGTGATCACCAATGGCAGCCATCCCCAGAAACTCCATCCATGGCTCCAGCCACGTGGGAAGAGGGTGTAGGTCATGGAGAAGTCTTCCAGCTCAGAGTCTACCCCGTTCCAGGAGCAGAGGCCAGAGGAACGCAGGGTCAGCTGGCTTTGATCATGACTCTGGGCATGATTTGAAAGCAAAAGGCCCTCCAGGCTTATATACAGTAATGATAAAATTCCCAAGCTTTATTGTCTTTTCATCTGCTGGCAACACATAGGAAATGCTATTTCGAGTGAGGAGTGGCCAGCTCCCGCCGAGGTAGAAGCTCGGGCTGGGGAATCTTGCTGTTCTCATCCACTTTCTGCTACCGGCTTGCTGTGTGGTCCTGATAAGTTACAGATGGCGCCTTACTCGTAACAGACTTTCCTTGTCCAGCAGTTGTAGGTAACAATGGCTGCTTAGCCGACATTACCGTTACAGGATTGTTGTGAAATTGGAATGAGATACAGGGCACAGAAGTGCTTTGAATAGTTAAAAGCACTCTACAAATATAAAATAGGAGACCAAAAAAATCTGATACTCCACAAAAGGCTTCTTGCAATGAAAGACTGATTTTCAAGGAAGGACTCACCACTAAATGCTTTGAAGTAACTAACTCATCTTGTTGGCTTAAGATTATCATCAGATAAAAAATAATTGTAAACAGCAATTTATACACATCTTTTCAGGAGTATCTCTGAGGTATATCTCATCTGTCTTGGGAGTGGTAGGCACTCTGTTAACCCAACTGTGAACTGGAATAATAGTAAGAGAGAACATTTGTGTGCTTACCACATGCCAGGTACTATTCTGAGCCTTTTACATTTATTATTTAACTTTTTTTTAATGTTTATTTTTGAGAGAAAGACAGAGAGAGACAGAGCATGAGTAGGGGAGGGGCGGAGAGAGAGGGAGACACAGAATCCTAAGCAGGCTCCAGTCTCCGAGCTGTCAGCACAGAGCCCGACGCGGGGCCCCGAACTCATCATGAACAGTGAAATCATGACCTGAGCTGAAGTCAGACGCTTAACCGACTGAGCCACTGGGGCTCCTCTATATTATTTAACTCTTGAAAGAAGCCCAAGAAGGTGTGACGATGAAGATTATTGTCCCATTTTACAAATGAGGACAGAGTCTGCCAGTGATAGGACATGGATTTGAACCTGGATGTTGACTCTAGGGCTTTGCTCTTCAGCTTGACACTCCTCTGTTTTCCTAGCCTCTGCTGTTAAGCAGGGGTTCCCAACCTTGGCACAACATTTGGGGCTGGATAAGCCTTTGTTGCGGGGCTGTCCTGTGCATTGTAGGATGTATAATAGCCTTGACCTACTAGATGCTCTTAGCGTTGCCTCCCCAACACCCAAGGTGACAACCCAAATGTTTCCAGACATTACCAATTATTCCTTGAGGTGGGGAAGAAGCAAAATCATCTCTGATTAAGAGCTGCTGTTGTAAAACACCCCCACAGTTCCTTATCCCTGATCTGGACTTCTTTTGGAAATAGTAGTTTTGGTGTGAACTCCATTGCCCTGGTGCTTGTTTACTTACAATCTGGTAGGCTTGAAAGGTGGCCTGTAATTGCTTGTGGCTCCTCTTGGCCAAGACTTCATTGAAGGCAAGCTCATCAGTGCCCCAGCGGTCCTCCCCTGCCTGCAGGACAAATGCAAACATTTTGGAAAAGCCTTTTGCGTAAAAGACTGAATATACTGTTCTATGACCAGGCCTTGCTTACAGGCAGTTATAAAATATGCACTGAATAGAAGTCAAATTGATCAACTAAGCACTATACCTGAGAGTTTACTTCACACATCTATTTATAATATTTATACCTTCATTGTTCCAAAATGGACCTGAAGCAGTAAACTCTGAAATGCAAGAATAGGAACAATTCTTTTTTTTTTTCTTTAATTTTTATTTATTTTTGAGAGAGAGAGAGGGAGAGAGAGAGACAGACTGTGAGCCAGGGAGGGGCAGAGAGAGAGGGAGACAGAACCCAGAGCAGGCTCCAGGCTCTGAGCTGTCAGCACAGAGCCCGACGTGGGGCTCGAACCCACAAACCATGAGATCATGACCTGAGCCGAAGTCGGACACTTAACCAACTGAGCCACCAAGGCGCCCCAAGAATAGGAACAATTCTTACAGGTTCACAAAGACTGTATATATTGAAAATACTTTAAAGATCATGCTTATTTCTCAAGAAACTCCCATTTGCATGAAACAGAGGAATATTTGTTGAAAATAGTGCTAAGAAACTTTAAAAAGGACAAAGAATTGGCGGGGACTGGTGCATCTGCACACTTACATCATACAGATCCTTGGCATCCCGACCAGCTAGATCTCTGTCCACCTCATCTCCTTCATCACGATTAGCCTAGAAAAATTGACACGTTGTTATTAACTTGAGTTCCCACTTGACCACAGAAAACAAAAAGAGAAAGTCCTGGAAAGCTGGGGGTGATTTCAGAAGGGTGGTCTGGAGGAGATGGAACCTGGCAAAGTGGCAGTGTTGCTCTTTGCTGCCATCTTTAGGCACAACTGATAAACAGGGTAGCTTCTGAAACAACACTTGAGTTTTTCTCGTAGAAACCAGGGTGGCTCACAAACCCCACTGACCTCTAAGCAGGCTGAAAGCAACCTCGTGATGTTCCCTGGAGTGACTCCATTGGAAAGCTAATAGTGATCCTTTCAAAATATCTTATTTCACCTCTCGGGGGTTCCCAGTGCTGAAGAACCCTGAAACTTGGTCATGGAAGGTTCTGAATTCTAACCTGAGCCCTGTGTGGCCAGCGGAATCCTGAGTGGTCCAACCCTTATATGACCCCCTTCCCTTGAGTGCGGCTAAGACCTGTGAATATAAGCTGTCACTCCCACGATGTTATGTTATCTTAATATAAAAAGGAGATTTTACAGGTGCAATTAAGGTCTGTAACTAGTTGTGTTGATCAAAGGAGATATTCCCCTTGGTGGGCCTGATCTTACCTGTAGCAGGGACACCAGAATTTTCTTTAGGGTTCCACTTGTATCAGCTTTGACATCTGATTCAAGGCTCCTGTCAAACACTTTCGAAGAAGAAAAAGGGAGGAGAGAAAGCAGATGATTTCATTTCCCAGAGGTATTTTGAAAGGAACATTCTTTATCCAAAGTCAGAACAAAAGGTCACTTACACCTTTGGTAGGCTTCTTTAATGGCCATGATCTCCTAGGAAGGGTAATAAAACAAAAATCAATACTCCAAGGTGGGGTTGATCAGTAGGAGACACAGAGATACACAGGGAAGTAGCCAGAACCTGTCTCCAGACACAGGATGCCTTCGTGACTTCCTCCAAAGAGAGCCATCCTATGGCTCAGGGCCTAGGCCTGGGGCGGGTCCCTGGAGGTGTGAAGAAGCCCCCGGGTGCAAACATCTCTAACCACACACCAAACACACGCATACGTTCTCCTTAGTTAAAAGCAAAACTACCACAGCTAAGCTAATGTCTTACTTTGCTGCCTCCTCCCTCCATCTCACGCTCCCATCTCTACTCAGGAGGCTAGTGTCACACAGTGGGTATCTTCCCAAGCATTTGTCCTTGCATTTGTATACAGATAGGTGTGCTACTGAAAACATATAGAATTGTTTTGTGTATGTGTTTCCAAAGTGGAATACTGTATGTGTTGTTCTTGGACTTATTTTTTCACTCAGTAATGTGTCTTGGGGATCCAGCTACGCTTATCCGTAGTCACCTAGTGTTTTTTAGGTGGATACAAAATGTCCCGGCCTCCAGCAAGCCACAGTTTATTTAGCGAGCCTCGGATGGATGTACATTCAGGTTGCTTCCAATTTTTTCCCTACTTGACACAAGGCTTCGTGCAGTAAACAATGTGCTGCGTGCAGGGCTGCAAGTTTCTCTCTGGGGTGTGTCCTGGGAAGATGTGCTTTGTGTTTCAATGACTCAGGCTGAGTGGCCCCGTCAGGAGCTGCCTCAGTTTACATTTAGGCCAGCAGTGTCTAGGAGCAGGCATTCCCCAGATGTTCACTGGCAAACTGTTTAAGAGTTAGCAGCAGGCCAGGGAAAAGGCAGTGGGGACAGTGGGACGAGGGGAGCCTGGGGGGCCGGAGGATGTGGGAGTTGCTGGGGGCTGACCACTTGTGTCCGTGAAGCTCTTTCTGTTCTTCTCCTTCTAACCCACTTCCAGGATGTGCCTGGACCCAGGGCCTGCTCTCTCCCTACTGTTCTTTTTATTGTCAGATCGATTTGATTGTGGGGGAGAAAAAGAGCTTGTTTGTTGTTTGAGAGCAGGGCTTGGAAGAAACTAGGCTGAGGGGGAACCACATGTGGTCAAGTGAGATTAGAAAAATAATGATCAGAACCTTCTCGCCAAGGCAGCCTGCCGATTACCCTAATATTGGACGCCTCCTGGCTGGGACTGTGGAGCTTCTGGAAGGTGGGGGACCTCGACTGGGAACACCGTATAACTGCAGGACCGGACTGATACCATCCTCCTTCGCTGACCCTTCCTGAACAAAAACTCCTTGAAATGGAGGCTTTTTATTATCTTGTGGAAAGAAAAGAAGTCCAGGGATGCTGAGGAAAGGGGTTCAGGTGTTTGGGGAAATGTGCTGGACCCCACAGACTGAGCAGAAGGAACCAACCCAAGGTCATCTACATGCAAGGCTTTTAAAGTATTGTTCTAGCATCAGAGATCTGTTGAAGTTTTTCCTTGCTGTTGGCTCCAAACACTGCTTCTGTTTCCTACCTGGAGGCCTCAAGGATGTTGGGGACTTTCTGGCTTTTTCCTTGCTGGACTTCCCCCATTCTATATGATGAGTGGTTGCAGCAGAGAGTGGGGGTCTCCAAATAATGATTTGTGGACCCTCTCTACTCGTGATGAATTCCTTGGCCCTCGTGGCTTCTGGAACCAAAGATGAATGAGCTTTGACTAAAGCCTTAACAAAGGCTCTTTTCAGCTCCTGAAATGGCAGCATGTGCCCAGGGACAGGGGGAGAGGTCTGCTGATAGAAGTAGATGGAAACCTCCAGGAAGGTGCTGGCAGCCACGAGAGGTGTTCACGGGGATCCCCTCTGCACCAACTGCTTCCCTGCCTCTTTATGGTCCTTTTTGTACTCTATGCTAGATGACAGCCATGGACAAGGCAGCTGCACAAACACGCTTAGCCCATTTATTGCATTATTTGTGCCGAAGACCTGCAAAGTCAGGCTGGGTGGAGGAAAGCAGAATCTTGCCTCCTGCATATAAAACTATGCATTCCTTTCACAAATACAAAATCTGCGTTGACACAGCTGTTCTGGAAGGATCTATCCTGTCAAGCCAGGGGTGGAAACACGAAGACTGACAGCTGGAAGATTGGAAGAGCTCTCCTGCACGTGCAAAACAGACATGTTTCTGTCCAGACACTTGCTCACCTCACGAATGGAATGTGAGGTGTAGTTTTCCTTCTGGCTGCTGCAACCCTCTCTGATGGGCATCTGGATGTTCCTTCAGGGGCTGGGGCTGAGGGCTTGGCTGGCACTCACCTTATTGGTTCTTGTGCACAGGACCTCGATGATCACTGCCTCATCTGTGCCCAGACCCTTCATGGCCTTTTGCAGTTGGCGGGCATCGTACTCACTGGGGCGGTCCAGGAGGGCCAAGGCTGTCTTCTCAAAGCTTCCACTCAGTTCGCTCTTGAACACCTCCTCCAGGTCCTGGAGGAAGATAGCGGGAGCCCTGACTGGGGAATGGCCCAAAGCAGAGGACAGGCTTCCCGCTGCATGGCCTTAGGGTCAACATGAAGATTGCCAAGGACACATGGGGAAGGGGAGTGAGCTGGGCAGAGCTCTAGTGACATGAGTGACCTGCTCTGGAGGACAGTCGTCACTGTGACTTCCTCTGGGACTGGCAGAGAGGCAGAGAAGATCCCTTGCTCAGGGCTGGAGACCCCAAAGATGAATCACAATAACAAACAGCATTTGCTGGATAGTTTAGGGTTCAGAGAGCCTTCTCGCTGAACTCCAGAATAGCCCTGGCAGGAGAGGGGAGAGGTATTGGCATCATTTCTATTTACTGACCTCAAAAAAATGAAGGACTCCCCCCCAAACACTTGCGCGACTAGAAAGGCCTGAAACATGAGTTTGTTGTCTCTGGGGGATCAGATCATTTGTCATCCAAATTTAAATGGTTCTTGTTTTGTTTTAGAGAGAGAGTGAGTGGAGGAGAGGGGCAGAAGGAGAATCTCAAGCAGGCTCCACGCTCAGCATGGAGCCCAACACAGGGCTTGATCCCACACCCTGGGATCATGACCTGAGCCAAAATCAAGAGTGAGACGCTCAACTGACTGAGCCACCCAGGCCCCCCCTGAGGTGGTTTTGAGAGTGAATGGGGGAAATAATAAACTAGCAGTAATTACAGTGGCATAACACGAATAAACGAGGGCCACCCTGGGCAAACCAGATGTGTAGTCACTTTGGTTAACTTGTTAAATCTGGACAGGGACACATGTGGGAAAGCACTCAGGTAGGGAGAAGAAATGAAAATACATTAAGGAAGAAATGAAGTATATGAAATGCCCACTGGCATCTGTTTTTAGCAAGTGTCCATCTTCAAGGATGTTTTTTGGGAGGTGCAGTCTTATAGGTGAACTGCCTGCTCCAACCTGTGTATCTCTGACATGATGGGTTAGTGACAAAAGGGACAAAAATTGGTGTTCAGTCTAACTAGTGTCGCCAATGTCCCAACTTTAGTGAAGGACCTTGAAGAGGGAACCTCGTGTCCAGATGTGGGTCAGACTGGGGACTCACGGAGCAGTCAGCAGCTTAGGAACTCAAATTACATCACAGAGTAGGTGTGGCCACTCAGCAATGTGGCATGACGGCTAATGATATGATCACAGCAGCCGTGTGACCTTGGAAATGTACTTTAACCAATTGTCATTTTCCTTCTCTGAAAAATGGGTGTCTGATGAGACTCACCTCTTTTTTTTTAATGTTTATTTTTTGAGAGAGAGAGAGAGAAAGAC
The DNA here is from genome assembly GCF_024362965.1 of Panthera pardus. Lineage (NCBI taxonomy): Eukaryota > Metazoa > Chordata > Mammalia > Carnivora > Felidae > Panthera > Panthera pardus. The sequence goes on from NW_026527002.1 coordinate 66,190,634, forward strand.
AGAGCACGAGCAGGGGAGGGGCAGAGAGGGACAGAGACACAGAATCCAAAGCAGGCTCCAGGCTCTGAGCTGTCAGCACAGAGCCCAACTCTGGGCTTCAACTGACAAACCGTGAGATCATGACCTGAGGGGAAGTCCAACGCTCAACCGACTGAGCCCAGGCACCCCAATAGACTCAACTCAGGGTTGTTGGGAGAATTAACTGAGACAAAGCCCAAGCCTGGAACACTTTAAATGTTCAGTAAGTGGGTATTACTATTATTCCACCCTGAAAGGAACTTTCTAAGAGAAGGCTAATCAACTGTTTCTTTTATGAACCTCTGAGCTCTGAGCCTGGGAAAAAAACCCGGAAGATTTTGCCTAATGAGTGGGGTTTACAGTCTTATGTGGGGGCCATGGTATCACTGCCTCTGTCTTCAGGCAGCTGCTCCATCTAACGCTGCATCCCCTAAAGGCAGGCCTTTGGTCAGTACTCTACAGTGTGGATCCATCCAAAGACTGGAAATGTTTTTTTTTTTCAGGTCAGATGGGCATTGCGTAGAACTTCAGAGAAGAGAAACCCCAGCTGCCTACTCTTACAAGCCACAAGCATGAAAACAGATCCTTGTGTGTTTACATTCTGTTTGGACACAGAAGCCGGCTCAGGATATCTCAGCTCTAATCCCGGTTTTCCGGCTCACTAGCGGTGTCACCTTGGGATGCGAGTTCTCTTTGGAGCTCGGTTGCCATGGGGACTTTGATTTGCCTGTTTCTAACATCTTTGAGCTTCAGATGTGATTCTAGACCCCCTCCTTGGCAGTCTCAACTGTCTGAAACAGCCACGAACTGGAAAGTAAGCAAAGATTGGCACGTGTTGGTATTGCAAAGTTTGGTGCTAGAGCATGCCTACTTTATCTTTAGCAGAGCGCCTAAGTCCTCACCTCGAACTCATTTACTCTGCTTTCCACTCAAGTTTAAGAAGCCTGTATCTGACTTTCCATGTCAGTAGGGTGGGGGTACACATAGCACTTGAGAGGCTGCTACAGTTTGGCGTGCCGACAAGCATAAAAGTTCAACGTCATTCAATTCAATTCCATGCAGCTGAGCTGAAGATTCACAGACTTTCATCAATGTCATCAAGGAATGACACTGACAAGCCTGATTCTGAAGAGAGAAGCAGAAAAACTATAAAAGTGCAGCCATGTGGGCCATTTAGTGTAGAAATAAATAGCTCCTCTCGTGGCAATGAGTTCTTCAGGAGTGGACATTGGCCCTGGAGTCAGAAGACTGGGATGGGAGTGTCGGTTCTTTTTCTTACTAAGTGTGTGATTTTGCTTGAGTCATGGAAACAGAGGAGCTCCAGGTTTCTTCTCTATAAAATGGAAACAATCGTACCTAGGATAGCTTCCCTTTACTGATACGTGCTGCCGTTAGCCTGTTCGATTCTCTCAGCAACCTGAGAATTACATTTCATTCTGTATGTGAGGACACCAAGGCCTAAAGAGATTATTGTCTGCCCAATGTCAAATAAGTAAGAAAACCCATCTCTATATCTATTTATACATGGAGGGATTGAAACTGTAAAGGTTTTATAAACATGTATTAGAATATAGCATGATAATTAATATTCATTTTGCACGCTGATAATTCTAATGACAGTAAAAAGTGGTTAAATTGTAGGGGCACCTGGGTGGCTCAGTCGGTTAAGCATCCGACTCTTGATTTCAGCTCAGGTCATGATCTCATGGTTCATGAGTTCAAGCCTCCCATCAGGCTCTGTGCTGACAGTGCGGAGCCTGCTTGGGATCTCTCTCTCCCTCTCTTTCTGCCCCTCCCCTGCTCTCTCTCCCTCTCTCTGTGTCTCAAAAAAAAAAAAAAAAACCTAAAAAAAAAGAAAAGGTTAAATTGTGTTCATCTTATATTAATAAAGAAAATAGAAAGCCTACTGCATACTTAAAAAAATCGATACATAACATCAACAACAACAAAACAAATGAAAGAAAAGACACATAAAGAAAGAAAAAAGCGGTCATGCTTGACGAAATGGAGGTTTTTTTCAGTGTTCTATAACAATCACTTATGAAGAACATATCATTCTTGAAGACAGATGGATAAATGAAGAATTCTTGTATAAAGACCCACCTGTGAAAACTGATTTTCAAGTTATTGGCCTATCTGTAAGTTAGTATGTAGAATTATCAATGGGAAAATGACAGAGGGATTACTAGGAAAAGGAAGTCAGTTTTCAAAAGGAGTTAAAGAATATTGATTATATAGGCTATGAAGTTAACAAGGCAATTTCAGTTTTTCTGAAATCAATTAAAATTGTAAAGAGTAGTTTACTTTTGTTTGCTCTTGAGCTAACTGATTAAAGCTTTAAAGATATTCTCTGCTGCCTTGGGAAGGTAGAGAAAGCAGAGACCTCCAAGGCCAAGGCTGTGTGCCCGTTTTCAGGGACGCTTGGAATCACCTTGCCATACGTTGCCTTGTACTTTTGCTTTATTTGTTGCCTCTCATCCGATGTCCTGCTTGATAAGATTTCAATGATGGCTGCTTCATCGGTTCCTAAAGTGCAGGAGAAAGAGACAAGGCCAAGAGTGAACAAGAAAGAAGATGGAGGTTGATTTTACTCAATTCCAAGGAAGCTGGGGCATTGGTTAGAGGCTTCAGTGGAGCCTAGATGCATCCCTTAATATCCTTTAATATCCTTTAATATCTCGTGGAGAAGTGTGTTCTTTTCACTCACTTGACAAATATCCATGGAGGCCTCACATGGCATGAAGCACAGTGCTAGACATTGCAGTGGAAAGAGAAACGAGTATGGCCTTAATTTCACTCCCAGTATTCAAGAGAAATGAAAACAAATGGCCACACAAAACTTGCACACAAATGTTTGTTGCTTCATCATTCATAATAGCTGAAAGGTTTCTAACAACCTGAATGTCCATCAGTGAACAAACAGATAAACAAATGTGGTATATCCATACAACGGAATATTACTTGGCCAGAAAAATGAATGAAGTCCTGATACATGCTACAGTTTGAATGAACCTTGAAACATTATGCTAAGTGAAAGAATCCAGTCACAGAAGAACACGTATATATATTATTCCATTCATATGAAAGTCAAGAATAGGGAAATCTATAAAGATAAAAAGGAGATTAGTGTCTGGGGATGGGCTGGGTAGGGAGGTGACAGCTAAAGAGTAGGAGGTTTCTTTTTTGAGGTGATGAAAATGTTCAAAGTTGACTGCAATGATGATTTCACATATCTGTGAGTATATTAAAAGCCATTGAATTGTACATTTTAAAGGGTGAATTGTATGGGATGTGAATTTACACCTCAATAAAACTGAAAAATCTGAAAAAAAAAAAGTATGGTCTGTTCCTTGGCCTCCAGGTACTTAAAACTGAGTAGAAGAGAATAAAATATAGGTCCACATTGCTACAATATGAAGCCCACCCTTAAACTTGTCAATGTCAAGAGAGAAGTCCAAATTGGGACCATGATGGTTAACTGTCTCTTTAAGCTCCTGACTGTTACATTAAAATTTTTTTTTATATTTATTTATTTTTGAGAGAGCATGAACAGGGGTGGGGAGAGAGGGAGGGAGAGAGAGAGAGAGAGAGAGAGAGAGAGAGAGAGAGAATCTGAAGCAGACTCCACGCCATCAGCACAGAGCCCCATGTAAGACTCGAACCCATGAACCACAAGATCATGACCTGAGTCGAAGTCAGACACTCAACCAACTGAGCCACCCAGGTGCTCCCTGACTCTTACATTTTTAGATTACACTCTTTCTAAAAAGTTTTTTCCTCTGATGTTCCAAAAGTACCACATGCTCATTGTAGGCAATTTGATCAGTATCAAAAACTATAATGAATAAGAAATAAGGGGAGAATATCCTTTTCAAGAACATGGAGACAGGATTGGAAAGCTGATCCAGGGATTGCAGGTGTGGGAATGAGAAAGTCTATTTAGCCAGCAAACCCTGAATTAGATTCTTCAGCCTGGATTCAAGTAATTCTTCTACCCTTATGGACTATATGGCATTGACTGTATATACCACTGACCCTTGAATAATACAAGGATTGGGGTGCCAAGTCTCCTTGAAGTAGAATATTCATGTATAACTTTTGAGTCCCCCAGAACTTTAGTACTCAAGTAATAGTCTACTATTAACCAGAAGCCTTAGTGATAACATAAAGTCAATTAACACATCTTTGTATGTTTTGTGTATCATATATTATTATAGTCAACTAGAGAAAAGCAAATGTTACCGAGAAAATCATAAGGAAAATACATTTACAGTACTGTACTGTAAAATTCTGCATATAAGTGGACCTGTGTTGTTCAAGGGTCAAACCTGTTTTGTTCAAAGGTCAACTATATATAGATATCACTGAGTCATTAAACCCATGATTTTGCTGATATTTTGTAAAGGACAGGGGTTGAATGAGTAGATTAACTCAGTAGTGCTCAGGTTGACAAAAATCATGGAAGGTGGTAGCTGAATGATTGGGGTTTGAAAGCCTGCTACAGAATGTAGACCTTTGGCAACAAAGGCACAGGGAGAGTGCCATGTGAGGACGGAGGACTGGAGAGATGCATCCATAAACCAAGGAACTCCTGAGGCCACCAGAAGCAGGGTAGAAGCCTGGAACAGGTCCTTCCTAGTGCCTTCAGGGGGGAGTATAGCCTACTGACTTCTTGACTTGAGACTCTGGCTTTCAGAACTGGGAGACAATAAATTTCTGCTGTTTTTAGCCACCTGGTATGTGGTACTTCATTATGGCAGCCCTAGGAAACTAATGCACCCATTATCCTCAGCAGTGTCTCAAGACTTCAAGAAGGTCTTCACAGCCAGAGTCTGGAGAATCCTGCATTGGCCTTTTCCCAGCCCTACTCCTAATGGCCGCTCCCTGTGACTAACTAGCATGTGCTTGGTCATTTTTGATTGGAACTGACTTAGTTGAACTTGCGTGATCGCTCCTACCCAGCTGAGAGCTCAGGATCCCCAAGAAACAAGAGATGGTAGATGCATTTCATAGAAGAGTTGGGAGGAAGAAAAATCTGGGTCATGGGTGTGGGGAAACTGTGGAAGGGGGACATAACCACAGACAGAGGGACGGGAACAAAGAGACTCCCCTTATTTCTTTGCTGGTGAAGGCTTGAGGTGTTCTACCCCTGCCTCGATTCTGGTATCAGTCCTCACGGCAGTATTTGGGGAGACAGGGATAAGAGAGCTGCGTGCTTGTCCTGGCACAGCCATGAACTTTGTGTCCTCAGACTATTCACTTAGTCTCAGGGATTAGTTCCACCTTTATAATTCTGGGAGGACCTAGCTGTTTGATTCCAAATGGAGAAATAGAAAATTCTAGGATGAGCTCACCTATAAGAACAGCAGTGATTAATTGCCTGCCTCGTTCTGGTTCATTTCCAGCTCTGTTATTTATGTTGTTCCTCTTAATTTTTTCCTGCTGTTTCAGCTTTACAAGGGGTATCCAATTACTTCCTCTGTGACATTTTTTTTTTTTTTTTTAACTTTTGAGTGCCAGAATTCTCACCTCAGAAGGGGTTTCTTTTTCTGGTAAAAATCTCTTGAATCGGTCCCTTTCTTTCTGTGAGGGCTGCTCCTGCCCAGGTCCAGGGCCTCTGCATCTCAGGTCTGGATTCTTACAGGTGTTATCCCTAAAAGGAGCCTTCCTGCTTCCCAGGTGGCCCATTCGCTATATTGTGCCAGCCAGAATCTGGGGCTCATCCCTGGCTCGCTCTTTCCCCTCACCCCACTCCAATTAGTTACCACTAAGACCTCACTATTCTACTTCCTTGATATCTCTCAGATCCACCCTTTTCTCTCCACCCTCACCTCTGTCACATTGCTCAGCGGAACTACTGATATCTAAATGGGGTTCCTGCCTTATACACACCTTTCCAGCCGGCATGCACTGTCCCTAGAATGTGCTTGCTTATGGGCAGCTCACCTGTATCAAAGCTTGTAATAAAGGGCCCTACAAACCCAGAATAGAGTCTCAACTCTTCAGTGGGGCGTATGAGGCCTTTTAGAGTAGCTCCTACTTGCCTCTCAAAGTCATGTCCCTCCCACTCATGCTCTTTTGGGTTCTCCATAAAGCACGTGCAGCTCCTAGAACAGGCAACACTTTTCTTTCTCATCTCTGGGTCTTCCTTCTACCTGGAACACCTTTATCTTTGATCCTCACCTTCACTCCATTCCTCGTTCAGGACTCAACTCACTGGACTTTTCTGGAACGGAGGAGTCACTCCACCTTCTATGTCCCTCACATGGTCTGTTCTCCGTCCCATTTCTGCCATGCCACACTGCAAGTCCCATGGGACAGAGGAGGGACTTGCTCACTGCTGTATCCACATAGAAGCCTCTCAAAATTCATCAGATGACTTGTTGAATGAATGGATATTTAAATTCATGCATATAAATGTGAATGATTGAATGAGTGGAGACGTTTGCATAGCATCATGACGGAAACTTGTCCCTGCATTCGTGTAAGCTGCGCTTGCTGCTTGGACCAATAGGAAATCTACTCTGATGCCAGAGTCCACCCATAGCAGGATAATTCAGGAAAATTGAATTAAAATTTTAAAAATAATGTTTTTTAGATTTTCCTTCCTGGAATGCATTAGAAAGTGAGACCGGAGACCAACGCCGTCCCGGGATGGCTTAGCATCACCCTGGAGGTTGGGGGGAGAGCCTGGAAATGACTAGATTTCCCTCAAGCTCTTTGAATCTGGTCTCAGGTTTATGCTGGGAGCCTTTCCCACTACCCGACCAAGAAGCGATTTACTGAACAATGACCTCATTTTACATTTCACAATATGTGTGTCATATAAGCAGTCTGTGCTGCTGAACGGTTTCCTGTAAACATTTACAATGGTTTGAGGCACTGGGGCCAGTCCCCAGTAGTTCTGGGAAAGACTTTTTAGAAAACAAGAAGGAACCTCTGCCCCAACTGTACATTGGACACTGCAGAGTAATTATACAGTAGAGGTCAGGCCCAGGGTGATAATTAGCCTTGGGGGTGCCAGAGGGCCTCCTCGCTTTTGCACTCCCAGCAATTTTCTGGGAGGAGACAGAGCTGAGTTTCAGCAGGATGGAGGCCGCTGGGTGTGAAACGCCCTCCGCTTCACACTGGGGGCCCATGTGCCACGTGAGTGATCTGAGTGGTGTGCGGGCGGCGGTGGGGGTCTCCCCTTTCCCCACAGGCCCCTCATGCCAGCCCCAGGGGCCTGGCTGAGCTGCGGAGGGGGGGCAGGCTGTGGGCTTCCCAGTCCCTCAGTGTCTCCTTTGAAAATGGGAGTGCAGGGAAGGCAGGGGAAGCAACGAGTGGGGGAGAATCTTGCGTGGCAAGGAGGGTACTTGTCTACTGTGTTTCCTGAGGCTCCTATAATAATTACCACAAACCCTGTGACTTAAAACAGCAATATACTCCCTCACAATTCGGAGGCCAAACGTGTGAAATCATGTCGGCCACGCTCCCACCAGAGGCTCCGGGGTCAAATCTGTGCCTTGCCTGTTCTAACATCCGGAGGCTGCGGACAGTCCTTCGCTCGGCATCTGGAACATTGCTCCACTCTCTGCTTCTGCTTCACGTGGCCTCTTCCTGAGTGTTTGCTTCTGCCTCTCTTGCTCTCTCTCCTTTTAAAATCTTTATTTATTTATTTAAGTAATCTCTGTACCCTGTGTGGGGCTTGAACTCAGAACCCCGAGATCAAGAGTCTTGTGCTCCACTGACTGAGCCAGCCAGGTGCCCCTCTCCTGTCTCCTTTAAGGACATTAGTCAATGGATTTAGGGCCCACCCAGGTAATCCAGCTTCATCCTTTCTCAAGTCCTTAACTTAATTACTTCTGCCAAGATCCTTTTCTCAGTTAAGGTCACATTCACAGGTTCTGGGTGGATATATCTTTGGGGGGAGCACCATTCACCCTGGTACACTCTCAGTAGTAAAGAGCAAAGGCCACTCTGGGGGTGGGGGTGCTCTTTGCTGCCCATACTGATCTAATTGGCTTTGTGGGGATCTTGGATCTGAGCTTATCCTTTAAAAGGAGCAGATTAGCATGTAATGAGGGCCAGAGTCGTGCTGAGACTGTGCTGCCTTCTGCCTCAGCACCTGTCTGCAAGGAGGCATTATTAGCCCATTCTGCAGTTGAAATGGGGCACCAGTAGGTAGCAGAGCAGGGGCTCAAACCCAGGTCCGAAGTTCATTCCCATGCCTGGTGAGGGGAAAGGGAACTGGGCTCAGGGTTACCAGATCCCAGTTCTAGGTCTGGTTCCACTCCGGTGTGTCTTGAGAAGCGTTAACCTCTGTGGCTCTCAGATGGACTAGACCTTGCTCCCAAAGCGTGGTCTCAGGATCTACGGCATCAGCATCACCTGGGAGCTTACTGGAAATGTAGGATCTCAGAAACCACTCGGAGCTACCAGTCAGAATCTGCGTGTTAACATCCTGGCGACTCAAAAGCACGTTACATTTTAGGAAGTCATGAACTAGAACTAAGGTAATCTTCATGGCAACTTTTCCTTCAGAGAGACTGTTTCTGTGTTTCTTTGAGGGAGAATGACAAGCATCCTTTTACATTTCAGAAAGGATAATGGGTGTCGGGTCCATACGCTGTCAGGTTTAAGGCATTCTCTTCAGAGAATAACCTCTGAGCCTCAGCATTCTCTCTGTTAAGTTGTTATAATACAACTTTATAGGGTTGTTGAAAGGGTTACACGAGGTGATGTGTATGCAGTGACCAGCTTAGCACTTGGCGCATAGAAGGGGCTCTACAGCAGTAATCAGCACAACAGTGGTCCCACCTTCAAGCCACATCCAAAAGGGAGAAGAAAACACTGGGTGGCTTTGGCACTCAGTAGGTACTCTATGTTGAATGCACTGAGTGGCTGAAAGCACAGGGATGTATCACTAACTGCAGCTGAGTTATTCCCACACCCACTTTGCTCCTGGCTCCAACCCACATCCAGGTGTCAGGACCTCACTTGAGAGGCAGCAGGGAAGCACCTGTGAGGCTGGCTCAGCCACTCGGTAAAACTCAGAACTATAAACATCCTGCCACTTCCAGGCAAACATGGCTCCCGGCAGCTGTTGTCCAAATACAACATGAGCCAGGTCAGGATATGAGCAAGAAACAGCTTCTCTCTGCTGAGCTTTTCTCTGATGCCCCCCCAAACCAAGCAAGCTAGTTGTCATCCTTCATTTCCAGCTCCCTCTCCCTCTGATTTATTCCAAAACACTTACTACATAGAAATCCCTTTTACCACTCTCCTACAGGGTCTTCTCCAGCCCCAGCTCCCTTGGGACTTCTCCAACATTTCTTGGGCAAGACAGACTATTCTATATTCAGATAGTTCCTTATGTTGAAGCGAAATATGTCTTCTTAGAACTTAGTTCTTTCTGTGGAGTCTCAAAGAATTTACGGTCATATTTGTTCTACCACAAGTACCCATTCCTAGGAAAGTAAATCTTCACTGATTTACTTCTAAGTAAAAATCTAGCACTTGTTTTTGCAAAACAATATGCCAAGTGAAAGAAGCCAGACACAAAAGGTCACACACTGCATGATTCCCTTTAGATGAAATGTCCAGAATAGGCAAATCCATAGAGACAGAAAGTAGATTATGATTGCCTGGGCCTGAAGGGAGGGGGGGAGTGGGGAGTGGGGAGTGGATGCTAATAGAAATAGGGTTTCGTTTGGGGGCAGTGAAAATGTTCTGGAATTAATAATGATTGTTATCGATCCTGTGCATATACTAAAGCCCAGATTTCTGGGACTAGGAAATTTTTCATCAGTGATCTCCTTGGGTCTCAGAGCCTCTCCTCATGGTCTTATTCCTAGATGCTCTTCCCTTCATCTTACCTTGTTACTGGGGTTACCTTATTCCTGATCTCTTTCTCAGTCTCCTATTCTTGGCTATGCACTTACCTGAGGCATTGATGTAAATAGTTTCCCTGGCCTTGACCCTTGATTCTTGACCTCGGCCACTGTTTTATGTTTACTCGATCTACTTCTAGATGCCATTCCAGATCCCTAATCCAGCTTTCATCAGACCTAATGCCCTACCACCTCTCATGAGAGGGACCAGAGAGACTTGGATGACATTAGGATTTCATAACTACACTTCTCATGAAGTTTCTTCCACCTTAAGGTCAGATTCAATGTCATAGTATCCAGTTTTTAACTATCCTATTGGACCTTGAAAAGCATTAGGATCTGATTATAGTTTGGGTATCTTTTACAAAGAGAACCCTAGAGGTAATTAACTTGGGTTAGTTCGGAATGTACAAGATCAGTGGGAGGTCATCTTCCTAAGATCATGGGAAAGTTGGACAAGAGATCAAATATAATCAACTTCAAAAGTAAATTTAAAAACAAAATAGATTCCATACCCATTCCTTTGCAGGCTTTGTTCAGCATTTTGGCATCCTGATCCACATCAAAACCTTGATGACTTCTCGCTTTGGCCTGGAGAAAATAATTGAAAAGGTGAGTGGACTGGACAATATGGGCATTCTTGAATTATCTCTGGCTGATGTTGGCAGCTATTTAGAAGATGAAGAAGTCATCCAAATGAGGGACCAGCTGCCACTTTATACATAGGTACATGCGGAAATCAGCTTGGGAAACTCTGGCCCCAGAGAGACGACTGGTACTCCTTGGAGCCAGCTGGCCTTGGATGACCACTGAGAATGGGCCTCTCTGTTCATAAGGACAATCAGCCTGGCCATCTCTGGGTTGAGACATTTGGACATCAAGCCTACCTTTGTGTGACTGCCTCTGAAACAGAGAATAATACAGTGGGCCAATGTCCTGGAATGCTGGTTCTACCCTCTTGTCGTGAGACACAAGTGTGTCTAGGGAGTAAGTGTTGGCAGGCAGAAGCTGAGGGTTCTAAGATTTTATGACAGATCCATCCATTTGGTGACCTGGGCTAAAGCTTTGCCATCCACACAACGAGAGACATAACATTTAGTTTGCCAGAGACACCTACCGACCAGAAATAGCAGAGTTACTGGTTTTTACTGTTCCTCGGGGAGAGAAAGTTCTGTTCGTATACCAAGTTAGGGCTTCTCCTTTTACTTCAGTCATTGGTATAATAGATGCACTAATTTGTCCACAGCTACCTAAGTCTATGTTATTATTATCTGCTTACAATTTTTCTTTCAGCTGACTTAGCTGGGTTTTACTTAAAGTTATTTTTAAAAGGAAATTTTCTATTAGCACTAAAATGGAAAAAAACAATATTGGTTGCCGAAACAAAAGCAACATAAAAATAAATGCATCACTATTAAAAATTTAAAGGTGTGAGGTTAATTGCAGTGACACAACTATTAGCTTTGAACCTACCCTGTGTTTTTGCAATTCTTTCCCTTTCCTCACAGAGATTATCTTTGATGACACGTGTCACTTATTTCCCACCCTTCAATGAAGGAGTGATCATGCTACTGTCTACACCACCTACCCAATTCCCCTCTCCCGCCTTTCGTTTTCCTTGGCCCCCATTGGGAAGGCATAATAAACCACATAAAGCACAGTAGACATATTGTACTTATTTGTCTGGCATTGCTATTCCTTTGGTGGGGGGCTTCCCTTTCCCCCATTTTATGTGTTTTCACGGGGGCTGTCAGTCATGAGGCTTGAGCCTCCTTGTCCCGCCCTTGGGTGGGCACAAACCCTGCCACTCTGGCAACTGTGACTGGTTCAGGAGTAGGAGTATAATCCAAGCAGTATCAGAGTCTTTTCTTTGGTTGATATTGAGATAGAGAGAGAAAGAGATGTCTTCTGACTGGGCTTGTTCAGCTGAAAGAGTGAGTCTAGGCCTGCTGGTTGCCATTTTATCCTCTGCACGAAGGGACATGAGTTCAGAGTGAAGCAAGGCAGAGACAAAAAGAGTGGAAATATGGAGAGAGAAAGAGATACTGAATACCACTGTATAAATCCTCGGACGCAGCAATGCCTGTTTCCTAGCTCTTCCCATTTTCATTAATAAACTACGACTTTCTCGAAGTTAGTAAGTTGGGTTTCTGCCCTTGCAACCAAAAGTGTTCTGAGTAATATCCACAGAATAGAAGAGGGCTGACTTCTAGGCCTTTCTTAATAGAGATTTGTGTAATCCTAGAGCCAAAGGGATCTTCTAGGGCCGCCAGTCATCTCTCTGCCTTATGGGATCCCTCCATTGCACAGCCCATCTTGAAGTATCTCTTTCTGAAGCATGCTGGGAAGGGGACTTACATCTCTTGAGCACCTGCCACATGCCAGACAATTTCTTCGTTTACAGACCTTTCTTCATTATTAACCCGGAAGAGTAGCCATTAGGAGTCTAAACTTACAGAGAAGGACATCAGGCAGGTTAAGTAAGGAAGGTGTCTGAACACTTGCGGGATATAGGCAAGCCCAGCATGGTTTGCCTCCTAAAGCCCATGCTCTCAGTCCCATGCACCATCCTGCCTCGTGCTCTAAGTAGGATGGGGGCCTTTATGTGCAGCATTTTTTTCTTTCCAAATCTCTTGTGTGGTGTGAGAAAGCTATCTGGTGCCACTGAAGGCTTGCTGGCAGGACCATCGACAGAATTTTCAGGGCTCGATGCAAAATAAAAATGTAGGGTCCTTGTTCCAAATGGATTTAGAACTTCAAGATGGTGACATCAGAGCGTTAAAGCAAGCGCGAGGCCTTTCTGAGTGCTGGGTCTGTGCACCTGCACAGGCTGACACTATGGAGCCCGTCCTGCCTGTTGATCAAGTTCTCCGAGTGTGGGAGAGTGGCAAATGGCAATCTCAGAAGAGTGAATGGTGTCTTTGCTTTTCATTAGAAGGATTTTGTGGAAGGTTCGGGGAGTGAGGTGCCATTGAACCAGAGCAGCACACATCTCCTCTTAATAAGCTGTTCATAAACCGTTCTGATGTCATTTGAGCCTCATCAGGGCAAAGAATCTGGTGGGACACTTATATTTGCCCCACCTCACGTAAATTGAAACAGAGGCACAGGGCTCTGTGAATAGCTAGGGAGGTTGTGCCCTGGCTGAGGGGCAGGGGGGCTGGAGTCCAGCTGGGATTACATTTGCTAAGCCAGCAGGGCTGCTTCTCCCCCAGAGAGACACATTTTTTCCTCAGTTGCACAGAGATGCAGCCAGGACTTGCAGAAGCCCTGTGGAGACTTGCTTAAGATCCCCTGGCCAGGTGATGGCTGCGGGGGAGCCAGGGGTAGACTCGTTCTGTCAAGTATGAAGAGACACTTCCGTCCTTCGTCCCCTTACTGTTTTAGTGAGGTGGGTCCTTGATACAAAAATAGAGTTAAAGGAGCCAAAAATAAAGGGGGGGGGGACCCTCTGAACATACCTAGTTTATCCAAGGCCAAAAGATGAAGTGTCATTTAGTCCCCAAATAACAGTGATATTGGGGGGGTGGGGGTGGGGAGGGCAGTGGGAGAATGTTGAACTACACGTTAGGAGCAAAGATGACGTGGAGACAACTTTTTCTTTTTTGCTTAACTGAACATGCAGCATTGAGCTAGTGAGACCCTGTTGGACTTCCAACCTATAGAACTATAAGGCAATACGTTTATGTCATCTTTAAAAAATTAGTGTACAAGTCTGCATCTGACACACTTCAATCTGCCATCAAGGCAGGTGGAAGTTAGGAGTTCGTAGGTTCCTTCTAAGGACCACTCTTAGCCATGTTGGTTATCTTTCCTAATCCAAAGAGTCTTGTTCCTCATAACAGCAGGCTATTTGATGTCAGAATAAAGAGATCACATGATGGGACTTATTTAAAGGCAGGGAGGGAGGCGAGAAAATAGGCTGTTAGGAATTTCCCCCTCTGCGTGGCTGGGACTGCCTCCACAAAGGACATATTATTCATCAGTGCCACCCAGTGTTGATGCAAGGGGTGTCCTTGGCTTGTTCTAATGAGCTGGGTAACCATCTTCTCTGGAATGTATACGGAGCGGACATTCCACCGTTCATTGTTCATTGTTAGTGATCCAGGCAGCTGACTTGGGGACCTCAGGCCCATTTGCCCATCAGATTTCATTTTTGAAACCTGAGGCCATGGAGCAGAACTTCCACATAAAGCAGGTCTGCAGGAATATGAGTCAGGCACAAAATGGGGGTACAGGGGACTCCAGTATGAGGACAGATAGGACTGTGATGATTTGAGCAAATACACAATGTTCCACTTGCTTTCAACTTTAGGCGAAATAGAGGCAGAACAACATTCCTTTTTTTGTTTTCTTTTGATTTGTTGTTTAACAGCATTTACACTGACACTCAAGGGACACATTAAAAAGACAAGATGTCAGATGTTAATAAAAATGATTATAGAAGTCTGGGCTTTGAGCCCACATGAATCCAAGTTTGAATGTGGTTCTATCCCTTAGCAGCCATGTGAACTTGAGCCAATAACCTCTAAGTGATCATTTCCTCACCTGTGAAATGGGGGCAATGTCTGCCTTGTAAGATTTGAGGCTTATGCGAGATAACATTTCAAAGGCCAGATAGATAAGGAGCCACAGAACTGCTAATTTTTCCCTCTGCTTCTTTGGGCCATCTCTTGTTTTTTTGCCTTACAGTGAGGTTAGGTTTTCAATTCTGCATATTTCCACTTGACAAGTGTGAAAGATTTACATCTATCTATCTATCTATCTATCTATCTCTCTATATCTGAGAGATGTCTTCCAAACTTGAAATTGTAAGATGTAGATGTATCTCCAGTGCTCCAAACTGTATTTGAATCCCAGAATAATTGCTATTACTCATGTGACCTTCGGCAAGTTTGGGAGCCCCTCTGTGCTGTGGTTTTGTCATGGCAAAATGTGGCCAACAATAGTGTCCACTCATAGGTCTCTTACGAGAATTTAAATGAAGTCATTCATACCAAACATCTAAATGAAGCGTAGCAGAGAGCATGTTCTTAAAAAAATGTAAAGGATTAATAATGGAAGGCAGATCAGCAAAGAACCTTCTAGAATATTTGAAACCGTCTCCTGCTCACAGGGTTTCTACCTTGTAAATGGCACTCTAAGGACTGGTTTTTCATTGATCACCTGCAGTTTGGATCTAAAGCTCCAGACACATATTTCACACCAGGCAGTGAAGTGGTTCACAATTCAGGCTGCACGGAGTCAGGTGACCTGGGATGACACCCAACACCACATTTTGTTAACTGCCTCATTTGATTAGTGTGATAATTGGCACCTCATGGGGTGTGAGGATCTCACTGAGATACAGCCCGGGGGGGTCACTTGCCAACGTACCAGTCAGGCTCACAATGGGAGCGAATACCATGAACTCTACAAGAGGCACTGCCTGGTGCAAAAATGAGCTGGGAACTTTCCGTCTTGTTTTTGCTTGCTTCCTTCCTTCCAGCATGTCTACCTGTCACTTCTCTGTGTCTCCATGTTCCTGCATCTTAAACAAGGAAATGAATGATCCATTTTTCTGGAAGGAGGAGTTATACAAAATGAACTGAGATGCTATGAGCCTGGAGGCAGAATGAATGCCGAAAACACCCACTCTGTGAAATGACTCAGAGACTGGCCAACTTCAGCACATCGAGTGCCTAGGAGGGAGGTTGGCTGTTGTACCAATTCAGATACCACATCCCCTACCCTGCCCCACCAGCCACAAGGGCCAGAGTGGTGACACAGACAGCCGACCAAAGGCTTCTCTCCTGGTCCAGGTCAAGGAAAGCTTAACTCTTGGGATCAAAGGGAACATTTTAAGAAAATCTTCCTCTAGCTTGCAGCAAACTCTGGGGATGGAGTTTGTGAAAATTTAGCTGAGGGATATGATTGGCAGACTGTTGCTATGTATTATGTGGTAACCAGGATGTTCCAGGACCCAGCCTTAAGCGCACTCCTATTTAAGGCCACTCCCACTCATCAGTCCTGGTGACCTGATGTATTTGAAGAGCATCAAGACTGGGAAATAAGAATATACTTCTCACGAGAGACATGGGAATTAATTAAAAAGCAATATGCCATAGGCAAATTAGAATCTCCTCTGAATGGTTCCTCTTCTCTGCCCGCTTCCTTCTTCTTTCCGCCTCTTTTTTTCCTCCCTCCCCTTCCTTCAACAGACAAGTAGTGAGGGTCTGCTGTGGGGCCAGCACTGCCCTGGTGAGGGGGACTTGATCAATGAAGTGCAGGTCTTGTCCCCAGGGAAGTAAACATGCAAGCAGATCAATGACAATTCCGTTTATAATGGGGCATGCATGTTGGGTGCAAATCGCTGAAAGGAAGAAGGGGAATTTTTAGGGAGAAGTTGACATTTGTGCTCGTTCATGAAATATGAGTTAGGCAAGCATAATACATACGTATGTACATACACACATATATACGTACATACATACATATGTACACAAATAAGGAGGGGTGACCTGCCACTGAACTACTGCGGAACGGACATGATTGATCTAAACAATACACAACGATGTAATGTGGACTTGGGAGTGGGACCTACAGCGTTCAGTTATGCTTTGCTCCTTACCGGTTGTACGACCCGCGCCCCAGGCAAGCTGACCCATCTCTCTGAGCCTTTGTTGTCTCAGGTTTAAAGTCGAGGTGCACCTGTGCATGGGCAGCGTGAGGTTTGGATGCAGTCGTGTTGGGGATGTAGTGCCAGGTTACAGTGAGCACTTGGTTGGTGGCACGTAGGAGGTGCTCAGTGACATAAGGATGTAGGGGTCATTTGTAAGCCCTGAAGTATTATCAAAATGTAACGGGAGTGGCATTTTGTTTGCTCTTTCCAGTGCAGTTCCCCAGAAGCCCTGGCTTGCTGAATTTGCTCGGTAAATATTTGAAAGTGGTTGCTTGGTATCCAGGCTCTGAGACAGGAGGACTCTCAGGAAGCGCTGGAGAGCAGAGGGCTCATTGTTACACTGATCTCAATGGTGTTGCTTTTGGAGCCAACATGAAATCAGGAGGAGGCTGAGGAGGTTAAAAATGAGAGCCAGGATTAGAACCAGGTGGTGGCCTGGGCATTTTAAACAGGAGCAAGGTGGAGGCAGGCAAGGGTTGTGCCGGGGAGAGCCTCAGACATGCCTGAATTCTGCCCAACATAAGCAGTGACCGTTGCCCCTGCTAGTTAATGGTACCTTGAGCCAGTGCTGGTGATTTGGGCTAAACCTGCATAGATTTTAGTCGTTAGAGAGTTAGGGAAACTGAGGTCCAGTTCGGGAAAGAGACTTCTTCATGGTCACATTGGTATCCATCCCCCCAAAGATGTCTACCCTTGAACCTGGCATGATGCTATTTTTCTCTCCTTACCCTTTCTAAGCGTCTCTTTTCCATCTGAAAGATAACAAGGTCTTGGGGGTTGTTACAAGGATATGCATCAAACATACTTGGCGGGAAGCTGGGCACATGGTGAGTGTTCAGTGTTATTTTTATTACTTCCTTCCATCTTGACCTGATTCCTATGGAGTGTTGAATGAGCCCCTGACATGTTGCTTTGTGTGGCACCTTTAAAATAACTGATTACATAATTTTGTCCTAAATCAGAAACCATTTTGTACTTAACAGATAAGTAGTAAGCTGGGCCAAGCGTTGAAGAGAAATTTAAGGGATTAACACTTAAAAATGAGAATGACAGCAAAATACAAAGCACTTACTATGTGCCAGGCACTGGCCCAAACAACTTAATCCTCACAAAAACCCTATGAGGTAAGCATTATTACCTCCTATTTTGCAGTTGAGAAAACCAAGAAACAGAAAGGTTAATAAGTTATCTGAATCACACAGTTACTAACTGATGGAATTCAAACCTACACAATCTGGATCTAGAAATTCCACCATTGGCTTCTCATTAACTAATTTTTTTGTCTCTCTCAAAATTATTATTTTTAAATTTAATGGTAGAAAATCTCAGTCCAACCCTCAGAATGCTAGTATTTTATAGATACGCCAGCTAAGACCTGTGATTTGTCCACTGATCAGGGAAGCCAAGGACCCCTTGCATAGCTGTGAGATCAAGAAATGTTCTTGATGAGACAGTAGGAAGTGAAGTGGAAAATGAAGGCCAGCTACCACTATTTGCAAGGCAAAATGGATAGCCTCTCCCTGTGAGCAGAGCATATGTGTAGGAAAGGCACTGTTGTCAAATTCTGCTCTCAGTATCTTTTTGAGTCAAATGGAATCATGTGTTCTGCTTTTCATTTGTGAACTAAGACTAATACCTATGTAGCAAAATCTTGGGAAGATGAAATAAGACAATGTGATTCATTATAGCATTATTCACAATAGCCAATACAGGGAAATAACCTAAGTGTCCATCAACAGATGAATGGATAAAGAAGACGTGGTGCGCACACACACACACACACACACACACACACACTTACACTTACACACAAAATGAATATCAAGCCAACTTACAGAAACAGAGACTAGAATGGGGGTGGGGGAGAGGGGAGATGTTGATCAAAGTGTACAAATTTCCAGTTATAAAATGAATACATTCTGGGAGCCTAATGTACAGCATGGTGATTATGGTAATAATACTGTACTATATACTTGAAAATTACTAAGAGAGTAGATCTTAAATGTTCTTACCACAAAAAGAAATGGTAGTTATGCATAATGCAGGCATTAGCTAAGGTTATAGTGGTAATCATTTTGCAATATATAAGTGTCTCACATCAACACACTGTTTACCTTATATTTATGTGATGTTGTATGTCAATTATATCTCAACAAAGCCATATGAAAATATATTGTGAGGGTTCTGGGCAGGGAGATTTTATTATGATGATCCAGAGCTGGCAGGGGAGAAATTGGCTTTTCTGCCCTTCTCTAGCAGGCTGTCAGGACACCTCCTCCTTTTCTTCCTCCTTCCCCATCTTACCTCAAACCTTCCTGTTCCCTGTTTACTAAAACATCTTGCCCTTTGAGTAGTAGAGAGATCATAGCTAAGGGACTGTGGTGTGCCAAGGGGTTGAAATTTAGCAGAGGCAGTCTGAAGACAGAAAAGCATGAGGCCAGCAGGATGACCAAGGTTTCCAGCATGTTTATTCTTAGGGGTGACTGCTTTCCAGCCTGATAAACTGTCACATGTTTTCATAGGTAAAATTTCATTTCTCCCTACCTGCAGGAATCTAGGCACACTGACTGCAGATTTACCTTATTAGGAAGGGTCCATGAATGTTCAGTGGGGGAAGAAGAGGAGGGGTACTGCAAGCAGGCTCCTCACTGTAACTTCCCGAGTCCTCAGAGGGCCAAGGGGTTTGGGGGTTGACGGGCCTC
This sequence comes from Panthera pardus, assembly GCF_024362965.1. Lineage (NCBI taxonomy): Eukaryota > Metazoa > Chordata > Mammalia > Carnivora > Felidae > Panthera > Panthera pardus. The sequence goes on from NW_026527002.1 coordinate 66,209,887, forward strand.
ATGCTCCTCCATTTCTTAAACACCTGGTTGCCCACTGTTGAGTCCACTGGCAACAGTGGAGAATGTATCTACTTAAGGGAATTTGCTGAAGCTATATCTCCTCTCTGAAACCACTTATGACCCTCTTGGGAAAGATTGAGGACTTTCTGCCAGTTGGGCCTAAGGTCGCCAACTGATTGCCCAAGACTCAGGGTTTCCTAGGATGTGAGATTTTCAGTGCTGAGACGTGATGGTTCCAGGCTAATCAGGATGGTTGGTCACCCAAGCTGGAGCTGACTTTGCAAGCTTTCAAGAGACAATTGTGTGCATCTCTTCCCAACTCTGTGTTCAGTGAGGTCATGTTGGTAACTTGAAATCAGCTGTGATTTCATATTCATACTATGGAAATTGGCTCATGGCACAAATTGGGTTTTTGTCCTCCCCTGCCCCAAGAGCTGGTTGTGAAACATTTTCTGGCACACCAGTTTCTTTTTTGTGCTTATACTCCATTCTAGAGACATCTATCAGATCTTCTTAAGATACATTATTATATTTATTCACTAATTTATCTCCCTCCCTAGATTGTAAACCTCTTGGAACCAAGAACCATGTCATATTCCTTGTCATATCCAGCACCTACCATAATGCCTGGCACATTATAGGCACTTGGTAAATGTTTACATATTGATGGAAGCTCATTTGAATTCTCTGCAGCTATAGGGTATTTCTCTTCCCTTCTAGAGGCGGAAGAATCTTCTTCCTTTGTATGTTACAGAATATGCCACATCTCTTTTCCTTTGCATCCTGGCCTCACTCTAGTTTGTATCAATGTCAGGGGTCAGTGGCAAGAGCGGGGACAGAAGAGGGGGAGAGTGGAGTTATCCAGTTAGACATCTTGAACTGATAATGATGTCAAGCCTCCTAGGGTAATGAAGCAGAGAGAATGATAAAAGGAACAGTAAACTTAACCAGGACACCCGGGAGAGCTCAACTGGACCTCACCTGGAGGCTTAACAAGAAACACAAATGGAAGTGAATGCCTAAGGCTTTTAGGTCTGGAATAGTTTGAGCTAAATAGAATTTGATGCTCTTAGACTTAAGACCTATGGAGGAAATAGTGGACTCTGAGGAAGATGCCCTGAACACAGATGGATAGCTTTTCAACCCTGGATACACATCAAGATCATTTGAGATAGTTTTTTTTTTTTTAATTATTTGAGAGAGAGAGAGAAAGCAGCGGAGGGGACAGAGAGAGAGAGAGAGAGAGAGAGAGAATCTTAAGCAGGTTCCATGTTCAGTGTGGAACCTGATGTGGGGTTCAATTCCATGACCCTATGATCATAACCTGAGCTGAAATCAAGAGTCAGACACTCAACAGACTGAGCTACCCAGGCGCCCTGAGATTTTTTAAAATAGACAAATGACTGAGTCCCAACCTGATCCTATTAAATCAGAATCTCTGATGTAAGTATTTGCAAAACTTACTAGATAATTCCAACGTGAAACCAGGGTTAAGACCCACTGGTCTGACAGAAATTAGAAACTTTCCCATTGACATCCCAATGAATCAGAAAGACAACTTAAAAATGTGCTGAGGCTTTACACAAATAAGAAATCCTAGCCTTTGTTAAAGGAGCAAAAGATAAAGGGAAGAGGTTTATCATAGATTCTGAGGGTAGAAATTCAACCCAGGGTTTTCAAAATGGGTGACATGGAACACTGAATGTATTAAAGCCTGTTGGACTTTCAACTGAAAAAGGAATTCTTTTTAAAATTCTCTCTCCGTTCATCATATTGAGTCATTCTTTGCCTCGTGATAGTATGTCTTTCACACTCTTTCAACCCAGAGATTGGCAAACTATGGGCTATGGTCAAATTCTGGCCCATCATCTGTTTTTATAAATAAAGTTTTACTGGAACATAGCCAACCTACTCATATACATTTAGTCAAAGGCTGCTTTCACACTTCAGTGGCAGAGTTGAATAGTTGTAACAGAGGTTGTGTGGCACACAAAGGCTGAGATAATTATTTTCCCAACCCCTTCTCTTCTTTATGCAAATAGATTTTTTTAATCAGAAAACAGATGACAGAATCTGAGCCTTCAGCTGGCAGTAGTATTTAGTTAGAATTTAATATAGTCTTTTTGCCTTCATTTAGTTATCCACATTTATATCAACTGATAATTGATTTTCCATTTATGATACTAACATAGTTTCTTTTTAAGATTATTTTTTTATGTCAAAAAATGAGTGAATTTAAAGAAAAGAGATAATAGAGCTATTAGCAGCATAGACAGCATATGTGTTTGGCAACATTCATGAAAGTCATATTTAAATCTGAAGTTTGGGAAACATTGAATGTATCCAGTCCCCTCATTTTACAGGTAAACTGAGGCCTAATTGTTGAGCCATCTGCACAGGGTCACTTACTTGCTTATGAAAAAATCTGGAGCCCTCCCTCTCAGGACAATGTTCTTTTACCTCTCACTGGTTACTCATTTGTACTTTGAAACTAATTAGCATGAATGCAAAGTATTGTACTATTCATGAATTCAGAAACAGAAAGATTCTGGCAACATTTCCACGGGCATGTTTAGTAGACATTGATGGGCAATTTGAAACACAACAGAGGGGCCATTCACATCTTTAAACATGAATCTTGGGTGATAGTGGCATATTGTTTCATTAAGTTGATTGTTTCTTAGGCATGGTTTCCTTGGAACAATACATTTGACTTTTTTTTTTTAAATCTTGCTTTTTTGTTGTTGTTTTAAATCAAAATCTACTTAAATGCTTATAGAGCAAAAAGGAGACTACTAATTAGAAAAAATATATATATTGCATTGTACTCTGTGGGGTCTATTTAAACACAGTTTCAATTGTATAAGAGTATTTGGTATTTCACCATGTACTTATTGTTCTATTAGCATTCTCCATGGTCACAGCAAAGCTGATTCCTCCATTCTTAGACCGTCTGCCCACTTGGACCCTTTCAGAGATCTGTTAATCGAGGAGGTCGACAGGATAGCCAGTCAGTGTGTAGGAAGCCTGAGAATTCAGGCTAACCTTAAAAGGTGATAAGAACACATAGAACTGTTACACTATTGATCTATCCTTTCAGAGATGCAATTTTAAAGTGACACATACGAGGGGCACCTTGGTGGCTCAGTCGGTTAAGCGTCTGACTTCGACTCAGGTCATAATCTCATAGTTTGTGGGTTCAAGCCCCACATCAGGGCTGTGTTGACAGCTCAGCGCTTGGAGCCTGCTTTGGATTTTGTGTGTCTCTCTATCCCTCCTCTGTTCATGCTGTCTGTCTTTCTCTCAAAATAAATAAACATTTAAAAAAATTTTAAAAACAGTGACATGTATGAAATATGTGTTTGGCCATCATTCTAAATGGATAGGAATATTTGCATCATTTGGCAAATAAGTCTGAAAATAGAAAAAACATCCACTTGAATCAGATCTTGATATGATTTACATATGTATGCTGACTGTGTATTCTTGAAAAATGAGTGAAACTTTTCAGGTTAAAATAAATGACCTGTCTTCTAAACGTGGGATTATCTATATGTTGGCATTTTGAGAACACTTTTAATGAAGATTGATATTGTTAGATCATTTTCCAGAAAGACAAACTTTCTCAGGCTATGCTTTCTGTGTTATACATTGAGTTAGTGTGAGTTGAGTTGGCATTATGCATTGAGTTGGTGTGATACCTTGAGTTGGTCACCTATCAAAAGGTGACTAGAAGGTGGGGACCTGACCTTAAGGAGATCTGACCTTAAGACTCTCCAACATCTAGCGCCCTAAGGTGGTGGGCACCATCATTTCTGAAGGTACTGACAATATATTCAGAAGTACAAACAATGTGACTGGCCCACCATGCACTGAGCTCTGATATAGGGAGATTATATGGGGCAGTCCTTTCAGGGACTACACTCAGAGGAGAGGTGAACAAATGGACTCATGATTGTTTCAGTCAGTGACTTTTCATTGAGCACTGCTCATCTGGGCAGGAAAACTTTGCTCAGCTCAACGGCCTCAATGCTGGATATTTCTGTAGAGAAGCCTTTCTCACTCTGGCCATCAGAGTTACTTATGGATTAACAGTCTTTTAGGGGGAAACCGCTGCCCCTCGCCTGCTGTTGTCACTATCAGGAGGACAAGGGTCAATCTTGAAGATGGGTTGGCTCTACCCTGTGATAAGAAAGGCAATCAGTGTGAGGGAATATCTAGGCCAGAGGGGCAGGAATACATGGTTGCAGGTAGAAGTTCAGTCAGATAAAGACATTATGGGGTCATCTCCTGCCCTATTGCCTTGCTTTCCCTAAGGTCTGTGTCTCAGAAGCAATTCTGTCTCTCTGGGGACATTTGGCAGTATCTAGAGACATTTTTTGTAGTCATAAGTAAGGGAGTGCTACTGATCTCTAATCCTAGAGATCAGCGATTCCTCTAAACCATCATATAAGGCACAGAACATCCCCTCACAGAAGAATTTTCTGGTTCCAATATCAGTAGTGCCAAGATCTAACATGATGAGTGTCTACCACCCTGGCCTAATGACTGCAACAATGCTATAAACATGTTTCTTTAAAAGGTCTTGAGAAGGCTGGGCTTCTGGTGCAAATGGCACATAGGTACTGACAAAGGCAAGGTCCCCAGTGACAAAGAGCAAATTGCTGTGCTTACATAAAAGGGAGGATTAGAAGTGGACCATGATGTCTTTCTTCCTTTAATTTTATTTCAAAGAAACTAGATGACAAATCTGAAAGGTAACTAGGTAACTAGGAGGAAGAATCTGACTTAAAGTTGGTCATCATCCTGTCATCATCCTCTGTTCTTTGTCTGCATCACAGTTGTAGGCTTCAGAGCCTCAGCTGGAAGGGGCCTCATCAGGCAGCCTCAGCTGACTCATTCTTAGGGGCCCTTTAGTATTGTGGTGGGCTGGACAGCTTAGAGCTTCTACTAGAGGTAGAATTACATGCCCTGTATGGAAACAAGATTGCATCCTGGGGGAAAGTGACTGCTTTGAGGTTGTCCACAGATTGTTTTGGGAGTCAGAGACCTCTAAAGAGTGTTAAACCTCCAGATATCCAATTACTGCTGTATTGCATCAATGAAAGTGAACTTGGAGGATAAGGTGATTGTGGGGAGATGATGGTCATTCCTCAACCATGAAAGGAACCATGCCTTCAAGAGTTATGAAAAATGAAGCACTTTTCTCATTAGAAAAGAACTGTCCATTTCCTTCTTCTATTGCCAAAGGCCGTTTTTCTGCCAATTCAATGAGAGTATAAACTTGGGATTCATTGCTTGCAGGAAAAAAAGAAGCAAGTGTACTCTGGGGTCCTCAAGAGTCAACGATAAGTGGGTAGACGGAATTGGAAAGAGAAAATACTGGGGGCTGAGCTGGGTCATTACAGCATTGAATGGTGCTGTGTAAAAGGCATAGCCAACAGTATGTGGACAAGTTTTGATTTGCTAAAAAGGAAACAAGGTAAAATAGCTAAATTTGCTTTGAGCAAATTTCTGTCTCCAACAGAATCAAAACAATGAATGTTATTCTTTCCCCTGGTAAGAGTTTAAATATGCATTGGATCCAATCCTATTAATTACTTCTTTAAAATTCTTTTAAACATTTTAATCTTCCTTTTCATTTCCACCACAACCATCCAAACCCCCATTACAGGAAGGGTGAATTATTTGACTGCCTTTCTATCTTATCTTTGAGTCATCATTCCCTTTCTATTTCAGTCCATCCAATATGGCAGCAGACACAGCAGTAGTAATATTAATAAAAATCATAGTTATAAGAAAGCAATATGATAAAGCAATATCCCCAAGCCCCAAGGATTGGTAAAGCCAACCTCTGCCACGGTGGCAGTTCAAGGATTAGGTACATGACCCAAGTCAAACAGAATTTTTCCCTGACATGCTATAGAAACTTAGGGGGGGAAAAAAACCCCTCTTTTCCTTGATGTTGTTAACGTGGAGCTACGTGAGGCCATGGCCTTCTCTGTGGTGCCCAAACTATCTGTGGCCATGCCTCCCTCTCACCAACAACTTTTGCTTCCCACACCACTGGGGAAAAAGAAAAGGTTCATTTTCAGTGGGAGAGAATGAGCCCAACATGTAGAAAGAAGGAGAGAGAGCGAGAGAGTGAGATTGAGGAAGAACGTGCTAGTTGACAAGATGATATCTCCAGCCCCAGGGATGAATCACGATTCATGGCTGTCCTCTTCCCCTCGGCCAGTGATTGGTCTAGGGACAGGCTTTTGACCAACTCTGACTAATGAGATGGGATGTGATGCCTGCTTGGGGGCTTTCCAAAAAGATTATTCTCAGTGCTAGGGGAGTGGTAAGAAGAAACGTACTTTTTTCTCTGTCCCCTTCCCTCTTACTTGTGATCCTATCGCGTGTGATCATGAACTTAAACATAGACCACTATCTTGTACCCATGAGGGGAGCTGCTGCAAACACATCAAGGGTGGCAGAATGGAAAGGTAGACATGGCATGTGTCCTTAATGATGTGACTGAACCACTCAACCAACACTGGAATCCCCTCCTCTCAGACTTCGTGTGAAGGCTAATAATTAAATGTCTTTGTTACTTAAGCCACTCTTCGTCTTGTAGTCTACTACTTGTACTCACATACTGACTTGAAAACAAAACAACTATGAATTTGGACTCCTCAAATTACCTCAAGTGCAGCCTTCTCTCTTGAGTTTCAGATCCAGCTACCCGCTAGGTGTTAAACCCAGGTGTCCCATGGATATCTCAAACTCAGCAGATCCCAAAGCCAAATTCATCCTCGCATTGAGCAAACTTCCAGTTTGTTCTATCCCCAGGACGCACGCCATTCATCTGGGTACATAAGCCAGGTACCCGAATCACTCTGTAGTCCTCCTTGTCCCTCACCTACCTGTCCACTTAGCCAGTTACATCTATTTGACCTTCCCATCAGTCCTCTTCTCTCTGATCCCACTGCCACTGTTTAAGTTGGGAACACAGGCTCATCATCTTTCTCCAGGGCTACTGCCTCCTAAGTGTTTCATTTGCCTTTGGTCAGGAATCTCTCCAAAACTTTCTCTACTAGCTTCTTCTAGCATGGTCCATCCAAAGTGCATCTCTGACCTTGTCATTCCCTTGTCTGAGATTAGTTATGGCTCCTCTATTGCCTAAGATACTAGTTCTCAAAGTGTAGCCCCTGGACCAGCAGCATTAGCATCATCAGGTAACTTGTGAGAAATGTAAAATTTGGGGCCTTGCTCTACTGAATCAGACACTCTGCAGATAGGGCCCAGCTCTCTGTTTAAACAAACCTTCCAAAGGAATCTGATGTATGTCGTTTAGAAAACACTACTGGCCTAAAGCAAAAAAAACCCAATTTCCTTGGTGTAGTAGGTTGAATAGTATGCTCCCCAAATGCGTGTCTACTTGGAACCTCAGAACGTGACCTTGCTTGGAAATAGAGTTTTTGCTGATGTAATTAGTTAAGAATCATGGGTGAGATCATCCTGGATTTAGAATGGGTCCTAAATCCAGTGACTGGGGTCCTTAGAAGAAGAGAAGTAGAGGGGAGGGCCATGGGAACATGGGAACATGAGATTGGGACTCTCCTGCCCTGAGCCAAGGACTGCAATGCCTGGGGCCACCAGAGGCTGAAAGAGGCAAGAAAGAATTCTTTCCTACAGTCTTCAGAGGAAACGGTGGCCCTGCTAACACCTTGATTTTAAATCCCTAGACACCAGAACGTTGAAAGAATACATTTCCATTGCTTTCAGCCACCCAGTTTGTGGTCCTTTGCATATTAGCCCTAGGATACCAATACACTTTGCATAGCAAACAAGGGCCTTTAGGACGCCCCTGTGCATCCGAGTCGCTGCTCCCTGATCAGTGATCTATCAAAAATATGCGTGGTGCGCCTGTTATGTGTCAAGCCCCAGTGATGGAGCCCTGATGAGCGGTGGCAGTGCGGGCCCTGCAGAAGCTCCCGGCCAGGGGGAGGGGCTAGCAGCTGCACAGGCAGGTGATGTTTGACGGATTCAGTGCTCTGCAGGGCAAGAGGCTTCTTGTACCTCTCTGCACGTACTCTGGCACCATAAAGATTGCCCTTCTGCACCTTAGGAAGCCTCTCCCACTCCTTCCTCCCACACAGAATCACTCTCTCCCCTAAGTTTTGGACGTGTTTCTATTAGTGCATTCGTTGCACATCGTTGTAATTGTTTACTTGTTTGCCTCCCTTGCTAGACTGTGAGCCATTCAGAGGGCATGGACTGTGCTCTTTTATTCCTCTTTTTATCAGTGGTGCCTCAAACAGCACCTGGCTCATGGGAGTTTCTTTAAAAAAAAAAATGTGTTGAACTGATAACGAGGATGAAGAGTGGTTTCCTTCCTCTGTTGGCAGAGGGACTCGAGCTTACTTTTCTCCATGCAGCGCTAGGATGAATTGTGGGAGAGACTGCAGCCTGGGGTCAGTGGAAGGGGCAGAATGGGGCAGTTCCCTGGACTGCTTTTGGTGTCAAAGGCCCTGGAGGAGGGTGTGGGACTAAGTAGGCTTTAAAAGCCATCATCCGGGCATCTCTGCAGGCTGAGTGATGGGAATGGTTCAAAGCTGGGGCACAGCTCCAGCCTACGCCTGTGAGAGACTTTTGCTTCAAAGTTGATTTTCTTCCTTTCTTTTTTTCCCCAAAGTTTATGTATTTATTTTGAGAAGGAGTGAGGAGCGGGGGAGGGGCAGAGAGAGAGAGAGAGAGAGAGAGAGAGAGAGAGAGAGAGATTCCCAAGAAGGCCCCACACTATCAGCACAGAGCCCAATGTGGGGCTCGATCTCATGAGCTGTGAGATATGACCTGAGCCAAAATCAAGAGTCAGATGCTTAACTGATTGAGCCACCCAGGTGCCCCTCAACACTGATTTTCAAACTTGAGTGTACATCAGAATCACCCGGAAGGCTTGTTCAGGTGCAGTTGCTGGGCCTTCGCCCCAGAGGTTCTGATTCCATAGATCTGGAGTGGGGCCTGATAATTTGCATTCCTAACAGATCCTAGGTTATTCCAGTGATGGCCTGAGGGCCACATTTGGGCACATCCCTGCACTAGAGGAACACATGACATAAGACCCATAGTTCTCAACTTTGGGTACATTAGAAATTAGTTGTGGAGTTTTTAAAAAGTACAGATACAGGAGAACCTTACTCACACATTGGTCGGGGCGGGGGGTGTAACTGGTCATAGGGATTTGGACTCCAAATGAGTAAAACATTGGCTTGAGTAAGCCTTTCCCATAAAACATAATGAACTGATGAGTTGATCACACGTTTATTGAGCATTTGCTATGTGCTAGGGTTTGTGTCAGTAATGGGGATACAGAGATGAACAAGACACTGTCCTAGCCCCAGTGAGCCATCAGTCCAGTCTGGGGAGGATGTGTGAACAGCTAGTTCTAAAATCCTGTGGGAGGGGAGTGATGACATTGTACACAGAGTAGCATGGAAACACTAAAGGGGAGCATCAGATCTAGGGGAAGAGGAGGAAGCTCAGGATCGGGGGTAAAGAGGAGATAATGGTCCACTTCAACAGATTTAGAAATCCCAGTAGGTTAGCATCTAGTTGGTATAATGTGAAGAATTTCTACCTAAATCCAAATCCATGCTTCACCTCTCCGTGGTCAAATTACCTCATCTCTCCATGCTTCACTTTCCCCAGATTGCAAAGGGGATAATAATCCTGTCTCCCTCACAGAGATGTGTGGACCAAAGGACCAAAAGGACACGTGTACATGGGGGACTTGGTAGAGTCAAGGGCTCAGAGTTCATGCACACAGCCCGGGCTCCCAGAGCAGCTCATAGTCTAGCAAGCGCTTGAGAAATGTCAGTTATCCTCATCATCCTTCCAGAAGGCCCCCTTGAAGCCTCCAGTTATGCCCGCCATCACTGGGAATTTGAGTTCTGGCTGCTGTACAGCAGGGCAAGCATCTGCTAGATTCCATCCCCTACACCAAGTGGCCAACCGCCCCGCCCAGGCTCCTACAGCGTTAAAGCTCTTGTGTCAGTTTTTCAGTTTGCAAGTTCTTCCTTCCATTGGTATATTTGTCCTTGGCAAACTTTACCCCCACCTTTAAATGACTTTAAAATGTGGGCGCCTGGGTGGCTCAGTCGGTTAAGCGGCCGACTTTGGCTCAGGTCATGATGTTACAGTTCATGAGTTCGAGCCCCGCGTCGGGCTCTGTGCTGACAGCTCAGAGCCTGGAGCCTGTTTCAGATTCTGTGTCTCCCTCTCTCTCTGCCCCTCCCCCATTCATGCTCTGTCTCTCTCTGTCTCAAAAATAAATAAACGTTAAAAAAAATTTAAATGACTTTCAAATGACTGCTTTTTATCTTCCAGAGACAAGAAACCCCTAAAGCCAACATTGTGTGTGATTGTGTCTCAAATGCAGCCAACTTTGAGTGGGAGGCTTGTTTTTAAAGGAAGAAGGTATGCTTTAGTGCATGTCCTGTTTTGACATCAGAGGCCCTTTTTGTTTCCTTCTATACCCACGGTGGTGTTCAGGACTAATTTGGGGGGATAAATGATTTCCTGATGGGAGAGGTAGGACTGTGTGGTCTTAGTTTCTTTCGTGGTTTCTTTAGGGTTTGAGAATCACACTTCAATGCACACTCTCGGTTAAAGCCATACTTACGTTATCCCAAACTCCCAGTCACATTTTTACTTCCCTCCAGAGCCTACCTTCTTTTCCCAGGCATCTGGACCTATTCCCACCTCGTGTGTGGCTCCTGGGTGTTCCTAATCCACCTGCCTCGGAGCTTGCCTGTTCATCTGCTCCAAGTCCCAAACTGTTTTCCATTTTAGACAATATTTACATTGGCTAAATATTGGCACAAGCAAGTCATAAAATGTGGCATGCTCACAAACACCGTGGCAGATCGCTGAGCAGATGTTCTAACATTTACCAGTCGGTTTTCACTTATGGACATTTATAATGACACCTGCTTTCATTGGCGGTATGCTGCTCTGTTCTTGTAAGAATAGTGTTATGCTCCAGTTCCGCGTTTCTCAAACACAGCTGCACGTTTGGAACCACCTGGGGAGCATTTGCAAATCCCAGTGCCCAGGCCAACCACCAGACCAAGTAATTCAGACTCTCTGGGGGTAGAACTCAGGCTTCGGTGTTTTTTAAAACTCCCCCGGTGATTCCAATGTGCGGCCAACTGTGAGCACTCATTCCCCAGTTTAGTGCTTCTCAGACTGTACTGTGCATAAGAATCACTTGACGATCTTGCTAAAACGCAGATCTGATTCGGTAGGTCTTCAGGAGCTTTGGGTTCTGCATTTCTAACAAGCACCCAGGCCATGTAGATGCTACTCCTAGTCCAGAGACCACACTTGGAGTAGCAAGGCAAGTCGTGCCTAGTGCCTTGAAAATAATTTTCCAGAAATCATGTGTCCTCTTGAGTTTGTCCATGGCTCCCTCCCTATTGCTCTGCCCATACGCCACAGCCACACTCCAATGGTGAAGGGATTTCACTATTGATTTCAATTTTCTATTTTCTTCCAGATAGCGATTCTTCTGAAAACAACCCACACAAGAGAAGAGTCATCTAGCTAAATCTGAGCAGATTTTCCTGTGGATCTTATTTTTCTGTCTATGCACAAAGCTCACTGAGCACAAGGTCATGTCCTCTAGGCTAAGCAAACTCTGAATATTGCTTGATTAGCAAATGATAGTAATCGCGATTATTACTGCTCCAAATAGGTTAGTCACAAACACGATGTCTTCAGTTGAAAAGAATCATTAATGATGGCAAAGGGATTGGGGGAAAGCGCAAAACAAAAAAGTAAATTTTCAATTCTCAGAATTGGCTAGGAAGCCCTCTGTATCACAGCACCTTGGAAAATGTAATTTCCTGGCCAATATCCTACTGGCTTTGGAGTATTGTTTGTCAAGCATCTGTCTGTGCATCCTGGTCTGTGGACATATCCTTGGGACTTTGTAACTTTCCTAGTAGGCTTTTAAAATATGTATTTACTGCTGGTAATAACTTAAAAACTAAATATAAAGCATATTGAGTCATTAGGATGACCGAGGCTAGCACATGATTTCAACGCCTGCATTTGTGTTTCTATTTATGAATGTGTATATGCCGAATAGCCATATTTTAATTGTTGCAAGCGAATGATAAAAGAACAGAGAACAGAGGGAGGTTTAATACAAAAATCACACATTTTAGCCAAGAGAAGCCCCGATTGTTTTATAGGGAGTCTTACAAACAAAAGTTTCTCAGTTTTGGATAGAGAAACATAATAGTAGAACTAAGAAATCATGCACCACATCATATTTTAGACATGCTGCAACACAGAAGAAACCACATTATAGCCATCAGGACCGTTTTAACATTGAGTGTAGTCATTTAATCCCGGCAAAATAACATGGTCTGTTATGCTAAATCAATAACATGCATTTATTTGCACATTAGCAACTTGTATTTTACTAGTATTTAATTTTACATATTTGTTTTGGTTATGTAACTGCTTCAAAACTACCAGCATTATAGTTGGAAGCTTGTACATGTTCAAGTAACTTTCTAATACGAGCAATTCAAGTCATTACCAGGACGGTTTTCTGTCCAAAAAGGTTTTGCATTTACTTATTTTGAAACACAGTCTTAGAACATATTCATTCCTTGTGCAATGTTAAATTCCATTAGTATTTTCTAAAATGTCCTACTGGCCATACTATAGCACCATGCTCTCCATTGGAAGGCACTATTAAGGGGACACCGATGGGAATGGAAACTGGGCTCCTAGATTACATTTTTACATTAGCTACAAACATTGAAACAGACATTTGTTTGTGTGGGGAAAGATTTCTTTGCTTGGAAGTAATGCCTGATGATGACATTTTCAGGCCAGAGGATTGTGGAGGATCCACTGTGACAAGTCATTGGTGATAATACTGGGCCCACGAGAGAGCCCAGTCATACCTATGATTTGGAGGGAAAATCAGTGCTTACAGGCTGTTGGGCCTCTGGCTCTCCATTCCCTGGTGCGTGGCTGAGAGGCTTCACGGCTGCCGAGGGTTGGATGTCCCCTTTGGGCAAATGTTGACTACCTTCTGAGAGGGAGTAAGACTGGCTCTGAAGATTCAAAAAAGAGATACGTAAAAATGCTAGACCACTCACACAAGCCAGAGGCCCCGTGGGGTTGACATTCAAAAGATGAAAATGTCCTCCTGAACTGCTATGGCAGGGACCACTTATTCCTGAGGCCCTCTGTGGCTATCAGCACTATCTTAAAAGTAGGCTTCAGGGGCAGCTGGGTAGCTCAGTTGGTTAAGCGCCCGACTCTCAGTTTCAGCTTAGGTCACGATCTCACGGTTTCATGAGTTCGAGCCCTGCATTGGGCTCCTGCTGACAGTGCAGAGCCTGCTTGGGATTCTGTCTCCCTCTCTCTGCCTCTCTCCCACTCACGCTGTCTTTGCCTCTCTCAAAATAAATAAATAAACTTAAAAAAAAGTAGGCTTCAGTTTCTCTGAAAGATATACTGAACGTAAGGCTCATAATCTTGACTAGCAAGAAAATGTTATCTACAGAAGATTTTAAATATAACACCTCCCCAAAGAAGATATTTGTAGGCTTGCAACCATTGAGTGCAAATTTAGTTTATAGCAAAGGGGAAAAAACCTTCATAAACAAAGCGATAGTTTACAGAACATTTTTGAATTTTTTTGTCTTTGCTTCTAGTTTACATACAATAAGTCATTTCTTGCCAGGGGAAGCTACAGTTGGTGCAGTAAAACCTTATTAAAATTTTCATTGCAACAGTTTTAGATATACACTTTTCAATGTAAAAAAAAATCACAATTTAACTCAGACCTGCCTTGTGTGTCGTTGGTTTCAAATGGTAGTATTTTAGTCAATTTTTAGTCATTAATAGTTTATAGACACAGTATTCACATGAGCGTAGACATTTCAGAATAAAAACCTAAATGTTAAGTCCATTCCTTGGATATCTGCAAATATCTGAATATTTGATGCTGCTTAGAACTAATACTGCTTAGAAATAATATTTTCACTTTTCAGTCCAAGTTCTATGGCCTTGGCCTCATAGGAGTACTTTTACCTTGGTTTACAGATATTTGTAACATGAACCTGTCTTCCCCACAAAACCCTTATGGGCAGAGCCTACCAGATTTTGTGCAACTTTGCTACAACTAACAGCTTTAATCATACATTCCACAAACACGTATTAACCATTTGCTCTCTGTGGGGCACTGTTTACTATCTTGTTTTAAATACTTCTCTTTAGCCTCTCCTGAGAGATTTTTGACCAATGGAGAAAAAAATATATTCCAAATGCATTTTAAAAGCATGGTATGCTGTTGTGAAAACCAACAGTGAGGAGTAATCACAATGGTATAGTGCAAAATTATTAATCACGATTTCATAGTTCAAATTTCTCCACATGCTAACTAAAATGAAAACTTTGTTTGATTCCCAAAGGCAATAAATACTTACATGACGATTGCCCATTTTCGTTTTTCTAAGATAGTTGTTCTGTATTTCATTAAGAGATCAGGTCTCCTTCAGGCCAAGTTTATAAGAGTTTTCCCAGGGCGTAATATCTCTTGTGTTTAATAAGTAACTTTTGGCATTGAATTTGAATACATTATTGGGGATGGGTAGGGAGTGGTGATAGCTACAAATGAGCTTAAGCTTCCCAAGCTACTTTGTAGACCATCTTTTTAAAATAAAATATTTATTAATACATCAAGTATGGGCTTTTTAAGTTGAATAGAGAGCTGCTTTTCGACTAAAGGGCTAAACCTGTCTCACTTCTGGATTATTGAAAGGGTCATAATTTGTTTATTTTGGGTGTTTATTTAAAATTTTGTAGCTTGTAGTAATAATAGCATTAACCAAACAAGACTGAAAAATCTTACCATCTTACTAATATCACCATTATTATTACACAGAATCTTTTTGAGGGCAAAATTGAGTTATGTTAACATCATCTTTATAATCTAGCTGGTTTTTGAATTAAAAAGTAATATGTGCAGATGGTAGTTTTTTTTCTAATAGTGTGAAAAGGTACTGTGAAAAGTAAACCTACTGACTTCCCAGGCCCTCCTCCTGGTGGCTTCTTGTGAGTCCTTCCAGAAATTGTTTGCATACACAGCCCTGTCTACCTGTCTATTTATCTTTCTTTCTTTCTTTCCTTCTTTCTTTCTTTCTTTCTTTCTTTTTTTTCTTTCTTTCTTTCTTTCTTTCTTTCTTTCTTTCTTTCTCTGGACTGTGTTTTTTTGTTTGGTTTTGTTTTGCTTTGTTGTCAACACATGGGTTTATACAATGCATTCTTTTCCATGCCTTGTATGCTTCATATACTAAAGACATAATATGACACGGACACATTTCTTTTTCAGTGACCACATAGTAGTTTACTATGAATATGAACCAAACCTTACATCATCAGTCCACTATTCAAGGTCATTTTGGGTTTTTTGTGTGAGTATTTTCATTTATACATCTTTGCCTGTGTGTGCGTGTTTATCTATAGAATAAAATCTAAAGATGTAATTGCTGGACAAAGAGTAAATGCATTTACAATTCTGATGGATCTTGCCCAGCTGTCCTCTGCACAGGTATTGAAACATTGAACTACTCTCAAAGTCCAGCTAACCCATGAGCCTGACTTCATTTTTTAAAATTAATTAATTTAATTATTTTGTGAGACTGACTTTTTTATTTTTATTTTTTTAAATGGTTATTTATTTTTGAGAGAGACAGACACAGAATGCGAATGGGTTAGGGGCAGAGAGAGAGGGAGACACAGAACCCGAAGCAGGCTCCAGGCTCTGAGCTGTCAGCACAGAGCCCAACGCAGGGCTCGAACTCACCAGCTGTGAGATCATGACCTGAACCGAAGTCAGACGTTCAACAGACTGAGCCACCCAGGCACCCCAGAGACTGACTTTCTAAAGACAAAATGTATATCCCCCTAAAATAATATGCCAGTGTCCATATTTTTCTACATACTGGCCACACTAAATATTATGAGAGTTTTTCATTTCTTCCAATTTCAAAGATGAAAAATGGTTATCTCAGTGTTTAATGTACATTCCTTTCTTTTGATATTCTTTTTGTTTCTATATAGCATCATTTTAATTTTTTTTTCCTGTAAATTTTTACTTAAATTCTAGTTAGCTAGCATATAGTGTAATACTGTTTTCAGGAGCAGAATTTAGTCATTGATCACTTACATTCTTTTGATATTCTTGATATTATATATCACTTCCCTTAAAAGTCATTTGCATGAATTTTTCTGTGGTCTCCTTATGTCCTTTATTTTTATTTTGAGTTATAAGTCTTTTCGTTATTTATTTATAACAACATTTTATAATAAGATCTAGGCCTTTGTCAAATGTAACAATTATTTCCCCCCAATTTGTTGTTCGTCTTTTGTTTCTGTTTGAGTGTGTTTTGTGCATATATGTGTGAGTGCAAAAAGCGTTAGTTTTTATGGATGTATTGACTTGCTTAGAAAAACATCTCTACATTGAGATGGTCAAAACTTCTTGTACATTTTCTTCAAGTTTTTTAATGGCTTCTTTTTTAAAGGCTTACATCTTTGATCCATTGTAATTGACTTGATGTAGAATAAGGAAAGAATGGATTCAGATTTAGTTTTGGTTATTCAATAAAGCTTAGATAGTTATTAAATAATTCATTGTTCTTCATCTAGCCCAAGATTCCATCTTTATTTATTTTTTTCAAGATTCCATTTTTTTATGCTAAATTCCCATATAATATAGTGTTAAAAATTCTGGTAGGTTTATTAAATTCTGATTGTATATATTTATACTTTTGTTCTTTCACCTTTATCTATTGAGTGCCTTGGATGTGCTAATTGGTAGGACTATAACGGGGAGCAAGATAGATTTGAATTTTCTCTTCCTAGAATATAGTCCAATGGAGGAGCTATTCAAAAAACAAACCATTACAACATATTGTACAGCCTGTGAAGAAAATCAACAGGATGCTATGATAGAGGATAGTGTGTGTGTGTGTGTGTGTGTGTGTGTGTGTGTGTGTGTGTGTGTAATTTACTTTAAAAAGAGGTAAGGCTCTTCAAGGAGATAACATTTAAGCTGTGAACAAAAGGATGAGAAGGAACCCATCATTTGAAAAGAGAGTGTTCTAAATCAGATGCTCATAGTTTACGCTGAGGATCAGAAATAAGAAAGAGCTTTGCTAATTGCAGGAAAAGAAAGATGGTGAGTGAGGCTGGATTCTACAATGCGCCAGGTGGGGGGACAGGTGCAGGAGGCAAACAAGACAAAACCCTCCTCCAGGAATTTGCAGTGAATGTGGGGGGAGGGGAATGACAAGAAGACATGAATTAGCAACTTAGACTTTGACCATTCTCTATGATTTTGGCCTTGAAGTGTCTAATTTGGGCTCTGCAGCCCAAATTGGGACTCCCAGCCCCAGACTTTTCAGGGACAACTTGTCTTGCTCCATGTCTCTCTGCTGGTTTGGAACCACCCTCTGCGTCACTAACCCTTCCTAGAGTGCTTGATCAGTGCAGTCTCCCTCCCTCCCTTCCTCCCTTACCCCAGGCTGTCAAAGCTCAAAGTTCAGGAGGAACAGGGCAATTTCGTGTGCAATGATCGAAGTGGAGATAAGTTCTGTTTAGGGCTCACAGGAACTGGTACAGTAGAGATATAGTTTATGGCCCCAGGGAGGTGAGATAGAAAGCTTAGAAGCCAAGTGAGAAGTTGACAGACCCTTTTATTTTTCTAGAATGCCACCACTATAGCCACCTCTTGATAATTTCACTTTGCCCCTGCTCAAGTTTGGATCTGACTGGAACAGAGCTGTTCTAGTGTGATCTTCTTTCTGCTTCCCCAGCTGGATGGGCCCACAGGAAGGTGGCTGGAATAATTCCCAGCAAGAGCAGCAGGAGGAAGGAAAGGGAATTCCCTGTGACCCCAGGTCATTTCTGGGAGGTTGTCATGGTTGGGGGCCCAGCGGGAAAGGAGAGGATCTGCCTGGGAAAGATGGGAAAGAAGAGTAAGCAGACATTTTAGGAGAGAGGGCACAGAACAGTGAGGGAAGGGTTTTTGTTTGTTTGTTTTACTATCATCTTACAGATTTAGTGATTCCAAATTATTTCAGGTGCCTCATATTTTTCTCTACTAGACCTCTACTAGGTCTGTTCATTTACATCTCTTGAACTTTGGTGGTTTTCTTTTTTTTTTTTAATGTTTATTTATTTTTGAGACAGAGAGAGACACAGCATGAGCAGGGAAGGGGCAGAGAGAGAGGGAGACACAGAATGTGAAGCAGGCTCCAGGCTCTGAGCTGTCAGCACAGAGCCCGACGCAGGGCTTGAACTCACAAACTGTGAGATCATGACTTGAGCTGAAGTCGGACACTTAACCCACTGAGCCACCCAGGCGCCCCGAACTTTGGTGGTTTTCAAAGTGGTGATGTCAGCCAAAGTTCTAATCTCCTTCTAACCTTATGGGTCTCCATAGCAAGTCATAGATCAGTCTTGTCAAAGAAAGTCTCTCCTTCTGTATCACCCACCAAGGTTAAGCTTCTAACACTTCTTAACAATGTCATTTATGGGACACCTGGCTGGTTCAGTTGGTTGAGTGTCTGACTCGTGATTTCAGCTCAGGTCGTGATCTCACAGTTCATGAGATCGAGCCCCGCATGAGGCTCCATGCTGACAGCATGGACAGAGCCTGTTTGGGATTCTCTCTCTCTCCCTCTCTCTCTGCCCTCCCCCCTCAAAATAAATAAATGAACATTTTTTTAAAAAAGGTCATTTATAGGGGCACCTGGGTGGCTCTGTCGTTTAAGCATCTGACTTCGGCTCAGGTCATGATCTCACAGTTTGTAGGTTCGAGCCCTGTGTGGGGCTCTGTGATGACAGCTCAGAGCCTGGAGCCTGCTTCCAATTCTGTGCTCCCTCTCTCTCTGCCCCTCCCCTGCTCACGCTCTGTCTCTTTCTCTATCTCAAAAATAAATAAACACTTTTTAAAAAATGTCATTTATATATTTGTCATGGTTTAAATTGTATCCCCCAAAAGGCAAGTTGAGATCCTAATCCTCAGTACCTATAACTTTATTTGGAAATAGAGTCTTGGCTGATGTAAGCAAGTTAAGATGAACCCTTTAGGGTGGGCCTGAACCCATTATAACTGGCGTCCTTATAAGAAGAGGAACACATGGGGGCGCCTGGGTGGCTCACTTGGTTAAGCGACCGACTTCGGCTCAGGGCATGATCTCACAGTTTGTGAGTTTGAGCCCTGCGTTGGGCTCTGTGCTGACAGCTCAGAGCCTGGGGCCTACTGCAGATTCTGTGTCCTCTCTCTACCCTCCCCTTTCTCTACCCCTCCCCTGCTCATGCTCTGTGTCTTTCTGTCTCTCAATAAATAAATGTTAAAAATTAAAAAAAAAAAAAAGAAGAGGAACACACCACGTGAAGACACAGACACACAGGGAGAAGGCCATGTGATGATGGAGGCAGAGGTTGGCGGGATTTAGGGTGTAAGGTGAGGGACGCCAAGGACGTCCAGCCACCATCAGGAGCCAGGAAGAGGCAGGGAAGTATTCTTCTCTACAGGTTTCAGAGGGAGCACGGCCCTACCAGCCCCTTGATTTTGGACTTCTAACCTCCAGAACTGTGAGACAGTAAGTTTCTGTTATCTTAAGCCACCCGATTTGTGGTACTTCGTTATAGTAGACTTGGGAAACTAATAAAACCTCTAAAAGAACAAAAACAAAACCCAAACTCACCAGTTGCTGCGATTACCACAACACATTGTGCTGTAGAATTTGTATTTAATAAAATTTCCGTTTAGAAAGACTTTGGGAGAATTTCATATTATGTAATCAAAAGACCATAAGTATTTCAGATTATTTTGTAGGCTTACCGTGCTCATTAAAATAACAAAAGCACACAGATGCTACTTTTCTAAAGATAGCAGTCAAGTCGCACATTTTTACAGGGATAATTAGCAGTATTTTATGGACGTCTGGTCACTTAGAGAGAACCCAAACATTATTGTTGATTTTTGGACTGATATTTTCCTCTACGTAAAAAAGCCAAAAAATGTTTGTCTTTTTGGCGTGTTTGTCTGTAGTTGTTTTTCCCTCCACATTAGTTCATACATTTTCAAGTGCAGAGGCAGGCCTGTTGCTTGGCGAGTCTTTGCATTGTCTGTGTAGAATGGCTACTTGACTGAGACAAAAACACTGGCATCTGCAGGCAGTGATTATAGCTGCTGACAACAGCTGTATTTCCACACTCTTCTACTTTTCTAGTATTAAAGACCCTGCAGGGCGCCTGGGTGGCTCCATCGGTTAAGCATCTGACTTCGGCTCAGGTCATGATCTCACAGTTGGTGAGTTTGAGCCCCACATGGGGCTCTGTGCTGACAGCTCAGAGCCTGGAGCCTGCTTGGGATTCTGTGCCTCCCTCTCTCTCTCTCTGTCCCTCCCCTACTCATGCTCTCTCTCTGTCTCTCAAAAAATAAATAAATGTTAAAAAAAAACAACTTAAAAAAAAAAAAAGACCCTGAAAGTAACACATTGTCCGGCAAGCATAAAAACAAACATCTCAAGGTATAAAAAGTCTTCTTAACTCAGTGACTGGTTAACCTGTACTTGTGCATTTGCCACAGGCAGGATACTGTGCTAAGCTAAGGACATGTGGACAATGTAGGCCATAGGTCTTATGTTCTAGTAGGGGAAATAAAACATCCATGGAAGAAAAAATGCCTCGATTTGATAGAGCATTTTGTGGCAGAAGCACCATGGCACTGGGAGAGCAAAGACCTGGGTCTAGGGTGGTCTCGGTTACAACTTAGGAGTGTGCTCATATTAGAGTCACGCTCTCTCTGGTTCTTCGGTTACTGTTATATAAATGTAAGAATTGAACTCATCTCTACATTTACTTCCAGACCTAAAATACTACGAACAATTAGGAAGGCCTATTGGGACTCTTTGGGTTACAAGTGACTCAAAACTTGGCTCATAATAACTTAACAAACAAGGAATTTATTGGCTCCTACAACTGGAAAAGTTAGTTAGCTTCAGGTGTAGCAGGATCCAGCTACTCAATATATATCCCCAGGATCTATGGTCTCTCTTCACTTCTCAGTTCTGCTTGCTTCCCTCTCAGAGGGATCCTCCTTCTCAAGGGCAAGATGGCCGTCGGTGGGTCCACATTTTCTTCCTCACAATTCCAAATCCAGTGAAAAGAAAATGAGAACTTTCCTTTCCTCCAAATTCAAATACACACCCTGATCTGAATCCCTGGTGCCAATTAGTACTCATACTCTCTCTGAGCTGGCCACCGTAGCTGGGGGGGACGTAGTGAGGACTGGATTTCACGTCACCTCTAGAGCTGAGAGAGGAGTCAACCCCACCCAAACCATGTGGTCTGAGAGTGGAAGAAGGGGTGGGCACCCAGAGAAAACTTGTGTGCTCTTAATGAAAGAAGGGTGAATGTATGGTAGACTGCTTAAAGCAAGAGATGCCCATTGCAGAGGGCCAACAGAGCAGCATCAGGGAAGCAATAGGAGACAATGAAAGGGAAACGGGAGAGATCCTGAGGATGGGAAGAGAGGTGGAAACAGTAGCCCAGAGTATTTTGAACCCAGTGAGAGGCTGAGATGCGACACCAGAGCCTCCAAAAGAGGAACAAAGTGCCCTTCCCTTGGAGCTGTCACTTCTGGTACAACTTTTTATGCATCCTCTTGGGCAGCCTGCCTGTGGTTGGCCACTGCTAGGGACATGCTCAACAGCTGCCCATGCACCCGTGCGATGCCCCCTCTCTAATGGCTCCATCCTTCCTGTGGATTTTGTCCTGTGAGCTTTGCTTCAGTGCTGGCTGATAGACAGGGCTCCACTGTCCGTCATTCCGTGAAGATGAGCCACCACGTTTGGCCTACACTGCAGAATTTCAGAACTCCACTGTCATTCATTAGCACATGTATCATTTGCTACATTGGGAGTATTATAACGCTGTGCTAAGCTCCACGGGGCAGAAGAAAGGAAGGTAGAAAACAAGGTGCTTTCCCTCCAAAAACTTAGCATTACCTTTCTGTAGGGAATAAGATACAAAAAAATAGTAGGAAACCAGGATGTAATTGATGTACAAAATGACTACTACAGACTATATTATAGACTCTTATAGATGAATACAGACTAATACAGGCTATTCTGTAACTAGTAGGTTACAGGAGTTGGGGGAGAAGAAATGGCAACTCAAAGGAATGAGGGAGGCTTTCATGGGGTCATGGGCCTCACTCTGGGAATGTGGAGTGGCCAGGGCTGGAAGGGCCTTGAGGGGAAGGGCATGGAGGGGATGGCATTGGAAGTGGTGAATGAGTAGGGAATGAGCAGGAGGTGGCCAGAGGGGCAAGGAGCAAGCTGAGGAGCTTGGGAAGTTAATCTAGATGGGAATGCCTGCCCTTGAATTCCTTGCAAAGGGGAAGCTATGGAAGAAGATCCAAGATTTCAAGTGCGAGTTGCCGGTGTTCAGTGCTGCCATCTTTAGTTATGGAACTGTGTAGGATGGAGCTGCTCTAGGAGGCAATGTGGGCACCCAGGTACCAGACAGCCTGCAGAGAGAAGAGTTTCCAGGGCAGGAGGAGGAAGAGCGCTGGATTTGGCTGAGAAGTCAGGGATGGCGCTGTTTGATCCATCCGCACAGAGGGATGGTAGTGTTTTGAGATGTGTGTGGGCAAAGGAAGCAGAAAGAGAATAGAAAGCTGAGGTCAGGACTTGGGAGGCACATTTGGAGGGTGGTGAGAAGACGTCAGAAGGTTCATCGGAGGAACAGAGACAGAAGGAGCAGAGACTAAGAGCAGAGCAAAGTTGGAAGACTGTGATGTCTCAAAAGGCAAGAATGTTTCAAGAGGGAAAGTAGTTAACGATGCTAAACGCACCTGAGAGAAATACGAAGCAAACCAGTGTCTAAAATACGTTTTAATTGTACAAATTCACCTTACGGGTTTTCAGGAATATGCCTGTCACCTGACTGGAAGCCATCTTTCCTCAGTTTTAGTTTTTAATGACTAATTAATAATAAATAGATTCTTATTGAATTAATTTAATTTTTAAAGATTAGTAAATTTATTTTAACTTGTGTAAAGAGATTTGATTACAGTCCGAGTCGGTCTAACTGGGTTCAAGTAGAGCAGATAATGTCTCACAAGATCATGGAAGGACATATAGTTGTCCCCGGCCACCTCACCCTCGAGGCACTCTGCACCATGTTGCTTCTCTGGAATAAGCTTTTGTCTTTATGGCCTTTTGTGTTTATAACTGTAAAGCAAGGGGGTTAGACCAGTACCTTGTAAGGTTCCTTCTATCTTATAATCAAAGACTACTTTGATTATAAGATTTCAGGTAGGGCAATTTATTTAGTCCTTTCTTACCGAAATGTACTAGCATCAATGAAAAAACTTTTGTTGGTGTTGTTCCAAAGATTTGCTGATCTGTTAGCATTGCCTGCGTTAATGTGCAAAAGAATATTTTTATTTCTGACTTTTCATTTCGTGATTCTGGGCCAAGCAGTGGCCTATTTAGGAGCAGACTCCTATTACTTTCATGCCATCTTACAGCCTGTTCCATGTTAGAAATCAAATTGTGCTTTATAAGGTACACAGTGACTAAGATACCTGAGATAAGATGTCTTTGCTCCCCCCACCCACCCACATTTTGGCTCTGTTTTCCTGGCTGACTTCAAGACCTGAACTTTTTATAAAGGTACATATTGAAAGTTATTTGTTCCGAGGCCCTTTGCTCTTTCAAGGACCACAACATGCGTGGGCTCCCCTCAGGAGCTTTGTAAACTTTATTTGATGATGTACACACTGCCAAAGGTAGACTACTGCAGTGCCATAAAAATTGTTTTCAGCCTGCATTTCAGATCTCTCGAATATTCCAGATCTATCTTTAAATAAATGCTATAGAACATTGTGGTATTAGTTATGCATAGCAATAGCGGATAAATAATTAATAGAACAGGAAGCTAATAAATCACCTGCTGACCAATATGCCATAGAAAACATAGTTGCCAAGGGTGAAGTGATAAAGGTTACACATCACTTTTTAATAGATAACTAAGTCTTTCTAACCTTTCCTGAGAGTCAAGACTACTTACAGAGATGGAATTCTCAGAGTAACAATGGAATCAAGTGTTACGGGGAATTTAATTAGTAATTAGGTACAACGATGTATTTTATTTTCCACAATTTCATTTTTAAAATTCCCCCTTTTCATTCCACTCACATTTATCAGCCACCCCACCCCCCACTCCGCCCTGCCCCAAGAAGAGCAAGTTGAAATTTTGTGTTTCATTTCTGGGGTGCATGGTAAGTGGCTAGAAAACATGAAACCTTTTATTTTTTTTTTATTTATTTTTTTTTAATTTTTTTTTTTTTAACGTTTATTTATTTTTGGGACAGAGAGAGACAGAGCATGAACGGGGGAGGGGCAGAGAGAGAGGGAGACACAGAACTGGAAGCAGGCTCCAGGCTCTGAGCCATCAGCCCAGAGCCTGACGCGGGGCTCGAACTCACGGACTGCGAGATCGTGACCTGAGCTGAAGTCGGATGCTTAACCGACTGAGCCACCCAGGCGCCCCATTTTTTTTTTTTTTAATTTTTTTTTTAACGTTTATTTATTTTTGGGACAGAGAGAGACAGAGCATGAACGGGGGAGGGGCAGAGAGAGAGGGAGACACAGAACTGGAAGCAGGGAAACCTTTTAAATTAGCAGTGAGGGAAGATACCTAGCCAGATGTTAATCACCCAGAGATGTTTAAGAGCTAGCTGAGAAAACCAACACATGGACAAAGTGATTATGTGCTAAGTAGATGCACAAAATGAATGGTGGTAAGAATTGAAAAAGACACTCCCCGCCCCCGCCCCCCCCGCCCTGCTAGCAAATATAAAAATCCCATACGGATTTTTTCTAATCCTTTTCTATGTAATAATATTCATTTGTTGTTGATTCAGTGCCATCAGGAGAATTCTGGTGGTTGGAGGGAGCCCTACTGAGGCAAGTGTTTAAAACTACTTACCACAATAAAGACTATTAAAAGGAACATTTTTATTTGGCTGAAAAGATACACAAAAACCTTGTAGAAAACTCAGCTGCATTGTATAGACATGTGGACATCACTCAAGGTCAACAATAGTGAAACCCCGGGTGGCTAATTATAGATATTGTATATGTTGCAGATTTTTTTTTTTAATTTGGTAGAATTTTGTCCACAGCAACCACCCCAGGTAAGATTATACTGTGGTAGCTGAAGAGAATCTAGGTGCCTGCGAGGCCAGAGAGGACTGGAATGGAGAGGAAGGCCAGAAGTCAGTGTACTTTGGGTTGGAAAGTATGCTGGTTAAATTTATGTTTTAACTTGACTGGGCTAAGGGAAGCCCAGATGGCTAGCAAAACATTATTTCTGGGTGGGTCTGGAAGGGTGTTTCCCGAAGAGATTAGCATTTGACTCAGTAGACTTGAGTAAAGATCTGCCCTCATTGAGGTGAGTACCAGCATCATCCCATCAGTTGAGTGCTCCCCCTCCTCCCCGCCAACCACATAGAAAAGGCAAAGGAAGGGCCAATTTCTGCTCTTTTTGCTTGAGCTGGGATGTCCATCTTCCGCCCTTGGACAGTGGTGCTCCCCGTTCTCAGGCCTTTGGATTTGCCCTGAATTACACCACTGGCTTCCTAAGTCTTCGCTTGCAGAGGGCAACTTGTGGGACATGTTGGGCTCCATAACTGTGTAAACCAATTAATATAATATAATATAATATAATATAATATAATATATGTGTATGTGTGTATAGGTCAGTGATATGTATATTTTCTATTGATTCTGTTTTTCTGGAGAACTCTCAATAAAAGTTTTGTTTTGGTTTCTGGAGAACTCTTACAGAGTTTTGTTAAAGCACACAGAACTGAGTTGACTCATGGTTTTGGTAATTAGAGGTATTATCACCCACCCCTAGGCTTCATTCAACTTGACAACACAAGATGTTTTATAAATGTCTGCCAAACCCAAGCAAACCCAACTCTCTCCCTACTATATGCTGAGCACTGTGCAAATGCTAAAGATATAGGTGATAAAGACGTTACTGGTGTCACTGCACAATTGCTGAAGAGACACGTAAGCATCATTTTACACGATGTGGAAAGTGCTACGTGGAGGCTGTCCTGCTGTGAGGCCTGTGTACATCTGGACATTATTCTTGTTTTGTTTTGTTTTTTTTGAGGGGTGACACCGAGTTTATTGAATTAGATTTTTCTTTGTTTTAATCTTTTTTTTTTATTTGAGAGAGAGAGAAAGAGAGAGTACGAGTGGGAGAGAGGGGCAGAAGGAAAGAGAAAGAGAATCTTAAGCAGGTTCCACACTCAGCACAGAGACAGACATGGGGCTCACTTATGCAACCTAGGATCATGACCTGATCTGAAATCAAAAGTTGTCCGGACGTTCAACCGACTGAGCCACCCAGGTGCCCCAAATTAGAATTTTCTATTCACAACTGAGCTAATATCTACATGCTTGGCTACATGGGTACGTTAATCCTAATGAGTTTAGACTTACTATGAATGGGCTCAATCATAAAAAACACACACTCACTCACTAATTATCTTAAAACAGTAGTACATACATTACATACTCCTGTAAGGCCAGCTTTGATGAAAAACCTCTAGTTTCAAAGATTAGTCTGGTTTTGAAGATGAACCAAGATACACATTGTATGATTCTAAAATCTATTTCAGCCATTTTGTCCAGTTGCTATCTTTTTGGACTGCAGTATATGTTTTTTTAAAAGGACACAGACTAGGGGCACCATCCAGTGTTAACTTCAACCACAGCTTGGGCCCCCTCTCCACAAAAATCTTCGGCCAAGAGTTCTCCGTCGTCGTGAAGACTGAAAGGGCCCAATGATACTCTGGTAGCATGGTGGTAACAGAAGCAGGCCCGGGCCCTCCTTTGATTCTCCCACACTGCACATGGTTCTGAAATTGGAACATATACCGCCATACTTAAAAACTTTGGGACATGGACCATCAACTGATGAATGCATAAAGAAATTGTGGTTTATATACACAATGGAGTACTACGTGGCAATGAGAAAGAATGAAATATGGTCCTTTGTAGCAACGTGGATGGAACTGGAGAGTGTGATGCTACGTGAAATAAGCCATACAGAGAAAGACAAATACCACATGTTTTCACTCTTATGTGGATCCTGAGAAACTTAACAGAAGACCATGGGGGAGGGGAAGGAAAAAGAAAAGGTTAGAGAGGGAGGGAGCCAAACCATAAGAGACTCTTAAAAACTGAGAAAAAACTGAGGGTTGATGGGGGGTGGGAGGGAGGGGTGGGGAGGTGATGGGCATTGAAGAGGGCATCTTTTGGGATGAGCACTGGGTGTTGTATGGAAACTAATTTGACAATAAATTTCATATAATAAAAAAAAATTCAGGTTAAAAAAACAAAAAAACAAAAAAAACAAAAAAACTTAGGGACATGGAGAGTCAGCTAGAATAGGGGGAAAGAAAGTCATAGGTGGTGGGGGGGGGGTGTAGGTGGGCACATGTAGAGCCATGCTGATCTGTCCAACACCTGTGTGCGTGAGCTTTAACTAAATGAACTCAGGAGGCCAACAGCAGTAGACCTGCTCAATTCACCTTCCAAATCAGAACAACAAGACTTAAAAGCTCAGGCTTGCACTTTGCACCAGGCAGAGGTTTCGCCGGTGATGGGGAGCTCAGAAGCAGGATCTCTACTCGTCCTGCACAATCTGATGCATGCACACAGCACGCCCAGCAGCTGAATAGCTGCAAATGCCCGCACGACCCAGATGATACGCATCATGATTTCTCGTAGCTCCTTCACAACAAGAGCCTCGCATCCCTCGGCGTAGAGGTCGGAGCGGTGGGCCAGACCATTGGAGCTGCTGGTGGTCTCTCTGCACAGCTAAGAGGGACACTCTGGTTTTTGGTTTCCTTGAACCGGTCTGGATTGTCGCAGTCTGAATAGTTGTGAATTCCACAAGAGTGCAGCTATCTCTGTACGTGATCAGCAGCCGGGCTAGTGTCACTGGGGTTGGTTCCACTGTAGGCCTTATGAATGCTGCAGTCAACCTCATTTTTCACCTTTGCTCTGTAAACGTATCCCCAAACCACTACAACAACTTCTGTGACAAAACCAAGAGTAGGTTGATGACAAACGTGGCGAGTCCGCATGGCTTTCTCGGATCGTGACCCGCGAGCCAATGAACCCAATAATGACGAGCAGGGCTCCTACAGCTATGATCACTACGGCGGGGATGAGAGAGTTCACATCTTCAAAGAAACGGTCCGGTTGTAGTCCTTGGAGGTGATAAAGACATAGCCTCCCGTGTAGCATAAAATGCCAGCTGCCCCCCCCCCCCCGAAGATGAGGTTGAGAAACACCAGCATGGTCTTGGAAGAGGTGATGTTGTGCTGGCCCATGGTGCCTGCAGCCTGCTAGGAAGTGGACAGCATACATGGCACTCACTGCAGCCCCAGTGCCCTTGGGCGGGCCCAGCCCCAGCCCCGCCCCCACCCGCCCCGCCCCCGCCCCAGCCCCGCCCCCCACTCGCCCCGCCCCAGCCCCAGCCCCAGCCCCAGCTCCAGCAAACTCCAACACTCCTGGCTTGGGAGAGTCACTATTTCCTGGTTCCGCTTTCGACCAATGGGAGGCTGAAGACAGGAAGGAGCTAACAGATTCTTCACCGCTCTGCCCCACAGTAACTGTTTTGAGGTACAGTCGTTTCATATTGCTTCTTGAGAGGCATCACACAGGACTAAGCAACTCACTGTGTTTCCTTGAGAAGCTGTGGGCCTGTTGAAGGAACACAGTTCCTTATATTTGCTTTCTGGCCTTTCCTGCCTTATGTTGTTTCTCTTGTACTCTCAGTGCCCTGGGATTGTACTCCCAATAAAGTGTTAGCATGCACTGTATTCACCTGTTTGCTATAGAATTGGGGCAAAGACATTGTCTTTTAAAGGTCTGGAATATTATCCTATCCCTTGGTGCTATGGGGGGACCTAACCTAAGGTGAATGAGTAGGGGAGGAAGGAAAGGGAGAGGAAATCAGGGAAGGCCTCCAGAAGGAGGTAACCCTTGAACAGAGTTTAGAAGGAAAAGTAGGGTATCATTGGGCAAAGTGGGGTTAATAAAGGAGGATGAAACAACGCGAGCAAAAGGACAGAGACATGGAATTGTGTTATACTCAGGGACTAAAGTTTCTCCTTGGAAGGCTAGCAAAAAAAATCTGGAAGTTCTGAAGTCTTACTAATATTGATTATTTATTATTGTTACTGCTACTTA
Source organism: Panthera pardus (assembly GCF_024362965.1). Lineage (NCBI taxonomy): Eukaryota > Metazoa > Chordata > Mammalia > Carnivora > Felidae > Panthera > Panthera pardus. Next base: position 66,239,271 of record NW_026527002.1, read on the forward strand.
ATAATGTTTATAATTAATAGTATTATTACTGATTTTGCAGGAGTAGAGACAGGCTGCTTTAACTGCTCTCTCAGTTAAATCTTCCACTGAGGACACAGTAAGAGGTGAGAGCATTTAGGAATACCCTGGAGTTTGCATACGGTGGCCTGACAAATGAAGCTGACTGATAGGCATGTCCCCATCAGTGTTGCCCACACCATGGGTTATTGTCTAATTTGAATGGGTTGCCCATCAGATTCACACAAAACTCTAAATTCCTGTTTCCCTTGAAAAATCAGACCAGATAGCACAGGGTTTGTATCCCCACATGGATCTGATCAGCAGGTGCCTTTGTTAGGTGAAGTGCAGATGTTCAGGCTGACAGGGTCCTCACTACCCCCTGACTGGGCTTACGTTTCTCTTCCACATTCGTCTCGAAGTTCTTCTAGCATTTAAGTCTGCAATTCTGGGCATTCACTTACTACTGGGTCACTTGAAGTAGTGAGAACATTTCTGCCACCTTAACCTCCCAGGGCTGGATGCACCTGGAGCCATGAGAGCTCATGTTGTTGAGACTGAGCCCATGGACCCCATGCCTTCTTCTTTTGGTCACCAGCTGCTGATTCAGACCCAGACAGGAGCACATCTGAATGTTGAAGCTGAAGGCTCATGCTCACACCTTAGCTGCAAAGGCAGCTGAGAAGGAGAATATTTGGCATTTATAGCTCCTCTGATGGGAGGCGGGCTCTGCCTCTAAGTAAGATCCGTAATGTTTAGACATTCAACAGTCAGATGAATGATAAAAGTCTACTAGAGAGGGGTTGGCTCTCGAACAATGGAACGTCTCCCAGTGATCTTATGTGGATCTTATGTGGAACACAAAAAAACATTGTCACCCAGGTGCCCCTAGAGTACTCGTTTTTGTTCCAAGTGGTTTGTAGTCTAGGGGACAGTTCTCAATGTTGACATTATTGACATTTTGGGCCAGATAATTCTTTCTGTGTGTGTATGGGGGAGGGGCTCACCTATGGATTTTAGGAAAGCATTCCAGGCCTCTACCCACCAAAGGTCAGTGGCATCATCTCCAGTTGTGACAACCAGAAATTGCCAGATCTTCCCTGGGGGCACAAATGGCCCCCTGGCTGAGAACTTCTGGTCTTGAGAATTCTGAAGTATCCCAGTGAGGAGATAATACCCACAGGATGAAATGAGGTGACTAAGCAGTTCTGGTATGTTCTCCTGGGTGTTGTTGCACGATATCGTGTCATTGTTTGTTATTTGCAGGTGTGTCTACCTTCTCATATCAGAAATATGCAGTACCAGCTTGTACCAGTTATCATCCTTTTAATGCCGTATGTGATAAACCTGTGTGGTTTACTTACAAAATGAACAGCCAGCTTCTTATTTTTCTAGAATCCAGTGGCATTATACTTGGCAGGAAACTACAAGTGATCTCAATCTCTTTACACATTTCTTTCTTTGACTGGGTGTTAGAAATTCTTTGAGGGGGGATCTCTGTAAAAATGGGACAGATTATAAACTAGGTCCATTTGTTTATTAGTATTTTATTTATTTATTGAGTTTTTGTGTTTTTTTTGTTTACTAGTATTTTCAATACAAAGATCAGTATTACGATCGTGATATATTAATATAGCATAAAACACTGAAGAGCTAAAGAAAGACAGCTCTTCCCTCAAGTGAGGTTTTCTGGTCACCAGGGTCTAACAAGAGCATCACTCAATCCTTTTTATTTTAGCGTGTTCTGGCCTCCATGGCATCTTCCATACCATTTCTTGCCAGCCCAAACACCTTCCCCTCCAATCCCTTAGGATCTATTCAGGCAAAAACACTACCTCCTCTGTGATTGCCTCCAGAATCCTTAATCAGAAGAGCCACTTTCTTCCACTAGACCCTTTATTGTCTTATAGTCATCATTGTATTCTACTTTGGTTTCATCAAATTAAGAACCTGGATTCTCAACCCTACAAAACTGTAAATCACTTAAGGGAGAGGATCATGCTTTATTCATCTCTATTCCCAAATAGTTACCATAGTTCTTCGCACATAGAAAGCACTTGGCAAATTTTTCTTGAAAGAATGTATCCTTTTGTTAAATTAAGATTTCTCCAGAATCGGAAATCAATATTTGGCAGTGGGACAAAAATCAATTACTAACTCTATTTCTGTTGTTGGGCTGCAAGAATCAGGAGGGTGGTGAGATCCAGGCGGAGAATCTTCCCATCTTTCTCCCTGATGTACAGAGTGAGAGATTTTCCTCTGGGATTTTCTTTAGTCCCAGTTGTTGTTTGCTCTGTGTTTCTTTGACACTCGGGAATTAATTGCAGTCTTTCATGTTAATTCCATTGATCGAATCCATGAAGCAATCTTGCCCTCTATACTCTTTTAGCCCCGGTCAGGGTTGTCTGCCTAGACAACCTGTCTGCCACAGGAACTTAATCCCTCAAAGGACTCTCATAGTTCCCTTAGATACAGGCCATTGGTAAGTCACAGTTTGGGCCTTCTTAGCCATCCCACTTTCTCAGTGGCCCATGGAACCTGCCATGCTTCCCCTCTTGACAAACCCTGCTGTTGTTTACTACCTGGGATCCTAATATGTGGCTACTGATACTATCTTGGAAGGCAGATAGTGAGGGACAGTCCCTCCAGCTCAGCCTTGCTCCTTCTTATCCTCCATGTGCAGAAAGTAAATCATGGCTCGGATTAAAGCTGGCAGGTGTTTGGGAGGTGAAAATGTTCACACGTGACTTTACAGACAACAAAAATGTAGCTGTTTTATTTTTGAAGATGGATTTTATTATCTTCACATCCTCACCCCACTGGGTAGTGTTAGGGGTGGGGAGTGGGGCCTTAAATCTACTAATTAAGATGCTCTTAAATCAACCTCTTTCTGTTTAAGTCCAGTCATCTCCCTGGGGTGGGAGGGGGAGGGGGTGGGGTGACTCTTCCGGAAATACTCTACCTTGAAGAGTTCATCTTCCCCTTCTGTTTTTCCTCAAGATATGCCAGTGGGAACTAAAATAATTTAAAAAACCTTTCTCAACCAAGCCTAGCTTCCAAGACTACTACTGTCTTGCTCACTCAAAAATCCTACTTTTTATTTCCAATGGTGAACCTTGACTCTTTCCCTTTCTTTGTAGTAATCCTTATCTTCTCAAAGGCAAATGGATGATGTTGGCCTTTTAATTGATTTTTTTCCCCTGACGTTTGCTTTCTTGGGCCTACCTTTTACCTTTTACCGGGTACATGGTTCAGTTGGCTTCCTATTAAAAAAAAAAAAAGAAGAAAGAAAGAAAAGAAAATCACTATGCATTAAATCTATACCAAGTCTAAGAAGACATGTCACTAACTACATTTAACTATATCTTCACGAATTCTAAAAGAAAAGAGAATTCCACATTTCTGCAAAGTGAGAGAACAAATGTTTACAAAGACCTGGGCCAAGAAATAGATGATTTACATTGTTCTGGGATCAGTTGGAGATGTACCCAGGAAGGTATCTATCTCAGTCATGAAGCAGTTCCACCATATGTGAATTTAATCCCTGATCACAGTTTACACTAGTACATAAACTCTTCTTTATTGTTAGACAGTCAAGAGATTACATGTGGCTAAAGGTATAAAATTTGGATGACCTAATGTAAAAGGAAACAAAAAATACTTCATCTCAGCCAAGTTCTAAGCCACTGTGACAATACACCCAAATAAACTAAAACTATCTGAGATGGACCCGGGTGTAACACAAACTCAGATAATTTCCATTAGTCCAAGAGTGTGTAATTCTTTATTTCTCTCAGGGCTCTCCCAACATTATCGAGAGAAATTATGTCCTTAGTCTATATGAATGTGGAACAGATGCTTGTGTGTATTTGTTTACAAAAAAGCCTGGGGCAGACTGGGAGAATTTTTTTGCATATGCAAAGTAAATTATTTTGGCTGGTCATGGAATTATTGTGTTGTAGAGTTAGAATGTGTGTTAGATGTCATCTTTGTTCTTCTCCTCATTTTATAAATTCAACAAATTGCTTATTGATTACCTGAAGCCCGAAAAGCCCTGATAAGTGGTTACCAACCTTTGCTGTTCGTTGAATCATTTGGGCTCCAACTGAGGAATTCCGATAGGATTGATCTGGTGTGAGGCCCGGACATTGGTAATTTTAAGCACTTCTCAGGTCATGCTCATGCTCCTAAGACTACTCCCTTTCCTTCATTGAAAAAACACAAAATCTGGCATTTAAAAACTTGTATTCCGTATCTTACCCACATACGTAAATGAACTTATTTGATGAAGTAAAGGGGACAAAAAATGAGAAGAGCTCTCCAGATGGCTTCTCACTTTCATAGGCTTTCATGACTTCCTCCCTTTGACCTCTTTATTTTTCCAGCGAGTGCCACCTTTTTAAAAAGATACAGTTGAGGGGCATCTGGGTGGCTCAGTCAGTTAAGCCTCAGACTCTTGATTTCGGCTCATGATCTCACAGTTTGTGAGTTTGCGCCTGCATTGGGCTCTGCGCTGACAGCGTGGAGCCTGCTTGGGATTCTCTCTCTCCCTTTTCCTCTGACTGCCCCCCCCCTCCTCCCCAAGCTTACAAGCGCTTGTGCTTTCTCTCAAAAATAGATAGATGATAAATAAATAAATAAATAAATAAATAAATAAATAAAAGAATTTGATACCAATTCACAAATCCTATTCACTCAAAATGTAATTTTACTCCTCATCATGGATACCATGAAAATACTTTCAATTAAGGATAAACCATGCTTTGTAGCTGATGGATTTTCTTGTCTCCCTGGCCTACCACGAAGCAGAAAACTTGAGGCTCAGGGGTGCCCTTGAGATTGTGCAAACCTCAGTTGGACCACTGCCCCACAGTCCTCACTGCATCAATTTCCAAGGAAGAACTGACAACATTTGGTGCTATCAGATATGGGAGAAAAGCTCCAGTAAATGAAAAACTTAAAGGACTTTCAGGCCTGAGAGATTGGTTTGGGTAAAAGTCAATAAAAAAGGAAGTGAAGAATTTGCAGGTTTTAGGTATAGAAATGTTGTGTGAGATCAGCCCCTAGTGGGCACTTTAACTATTACAATAGTTCAGCGTTTTAATTGTGTGGAATGTTCATTTCCACACTAGACATGTTCTAAACGCAGACTGACTTCGGATGGCAGAAATGTGTCATTTCCGATATTATAGATAAATATAGAATATAAATCGTTCACAGGCTCTATGACTCTGCCTCTCTCTAAAACAGACTTGTAACTCTCAGTTGCTGTCCAACATTTGCGGAGGAAAAATCCTAGAAACTCCCTAACGTAGAGAAAAATGGTCCCACATTTTTCTTGCCCCTTCCTGCTTCTCCAGCCTTGCCTCTTGATTCTTTAGTACTCTGTTCACAGTGTCAGGATGAGAAGTTTTCAATGTAAATCAAGTAGGGGGACGCACACAAGAGAGGGGTTATTGTATTTGGCATATTTAGGCAATGGCAAATGTCTTCGTGTTTCTAAAGTGTAAAATGCGAGAGAGGATGGACAGCTGAGTCTTTCAGTGTTTTTCTTGTCTTTTCAACTTTCAACACATAATAATACAGAAATATTTCTCCACTCCAAAATAAATACAGTGCAAGTGGGATATTTTCACAACTGATAGTCTCCGTGACAGAGGTGGTAGGAAAGAGTCAGGAGTGTGGTCCATGGGAGAGTCCATGTTCCCTCTGAGCCAGATTACCTGTCCTCAGCTTCACTGACTGGTGGGAGAAGGGGGTCTGCTGCTGTGGGACTTTTCACATTTGTATTTTAAAATAGGGAATAGATCTGGGTTTGTTTCGAAATAAATGTTGTATTTCTGAACTCTCGCTTTCTTAAAATATTTTCTCACTAATTGCAAGAGATCAAATTTCTCAGAAGACTTAACTAAAGTTTATAGCATTTAAGGGGCGCCTGGGTGGCTTGGTCGGTTAAGCGTCCGACTTCGGCTCAGGTCATGATCTCACGGTTCGTGGGTTCGAGCCCCACATTGGGCTCTGTGCTGACAGCTCAGAGCCTGGAGCCTGTTTCAGATTCTGTGTCTCCCTCTCTCTCTGCCCCTCCCCTGTTCATGCTCTGTCTCTGTCTCAAAAATAAATAAACGTTAAAAAAAAATTAAAAAAAAATAAAGTTTATAGCATTTAAATATATTGATTACATGTGCTATGTTATAATTTAATTTTCATAATTAAAGAATATGGGGATTTATGTTTAGCATTACTTGTCGCACCCATGAGGAGTTCCCAATAATGTGCACATGAAGAAATCTGGACATTTTAGAAGACTTTAAGAATAGGTAATTTCTCTCTCTCTTTATTTTGCATGTTTCTAACAATGGTTGTGGGCTGTAAGAATAGAAAGTTAAGAAGTTTTAATGCAATTATAATTAGATTAAGTGTTTTCTATTGAAGCATAATTAACATACAATAGCTTATGAGTTTCAGGGGTACAACATAGTGATTCAATATTTTTATACATTACAAAATGATTATAAATCTAGTTACCATTGTCACAATACAAAGTTATTATGATATTGTTGACAATATTCCATATGCTGTACATTATATCCCTGATTTACTTATTTTCTGACTGTAAGTTTCTAACTCTTAATCTCCTTCATCTAATTTGCCTGCCCCCACCAACTTCCTCCTTCTGGTAACCAACAGTTACCTGGACCTATGAGTCTGATTCTGTTTTGTCTTATTTGTTCATCTGTTTTGTTTTTAGATTTCACATACAAGTGAAATCATATGGCATTTGTCTTTCTCTAACTTATTATTAGGTACTTATAGTACCCTCTAACTCCATCCATGTTGTCACAAATGGCAAGATTTCCTCCTTTTTATGGCTGAGTAATATTCCATATGTGGGCTATTGTAAATAATGCTGCAGTGAACATTGGGATGTATGTATCTCTTTGATTTAGTGCTGTTATTTTCTTCAGATAAATACCCCGAAATTGCTGGATTCCACGGTAGTTCCGTTTTTAATTCTTTGAGGAACCTCCATATTGTTTTCCACTGTGGCGGCAACAATTTACATTCCCACAAGCTAGGGCTCCTTTTCCTCCACATCCTCACTAACACTTGTTATTGTCTTTTTGATAAAAGCCAATCTGATAGATGTGCATTGATATCTCATTGTGGTTTTGATTTGCATTTCCCTGATGATTAGTGGTACTGGGCCTTTTTTCATGTGCCTGTTGGTCATGTGTATGTCTTCTTTGGAAAAACGTCTAGTCAAGTCCTCTGCCCATTTTTTAATCAGATTTTTAAAAACATACAAAGTTGTATAAGTTCTTTATATAGTTTGGACATTAACCCTTTATTGGATGTATGATTTGCAAATATCTCCTCCCATTCAGTAGGCTGCCTTTTAGTTTTGTTGATGGTTTCCTTTGCTGTGCAGAAGCTTTTAGTTTGATGTAATCCCATTAGTTTATTTTAGCTTTTCCTGCCCTTGCCTGAAGAGACCGGTCCAAAAAAAATACTGCTAAGACTGATGTCAAAAACCTAACTGCCCACGTCTTATGGTTTCGCGTCTAGCAGTCTTTAATCAACGTTGAATTTGTTTTTGTGTATGGTGTACACTAGTCCAGTTTCATTCTTTTGCCTGCGGCTGTCCAGTTTTCCCAACACCATTCATTGACTGAAGAGATTCCTCAGGGTTGGCAATGGGGTGGGGAGGAGCTCACTGCTCTTTCATTATTTGAAGCCAGCTATGACTCCCTCCCCAAGCCCATCATTCTCAGACAGCTTACCCCTGTGCCTGAAACTGGAGCTACCTGGGTTCACACACTGGGGAAATGAAGACATCCAATGGCAATGCAGACCCAGGAATGTATCTCAATTCACCCGGAGACTGACAGCCTGAGCCAAGCACGTGGGTTGGGGGCGGTTACCCCTTACTTTTTCCTTACCACCTTCTTGCCCCGCCCCACAGAGGGCAGGGGGCGGGGCAGGCGGCCTTTCGGCGCCCCGCCCCTCCGGCCTCGCGCCAGTGGGCGGAAGTGACGCAAGTCCAAAGCCATTTCCGGCGGGCCGAAACTAGGAAGAAACTTGGAGCTGCAGAGGCGCTCCTGGCGCGGGTCACCGCTGCTCCTGTGCCCCGTGGCCCGGCAGCGCGGAGCTGTCGGGAGCCCTGGCCATGGGGCAGCCCCGGCTCTCCGCAGTGTGAGGCGCGAGGCCTCCCGCGAGCTCCCCGACAGGCCGAGGGCGGGCAGGCGGGAGGTGTCGTTCCAGCTGCGGACGCCGCTGCCGGCCCGGGCTCCCGGCATCATGAATATAGACGTGGAGTTCCACATCCGGCACAACTACCCCTGGAGCAAGTTGCCGGCCAACGTGAGGCAGGTACGGCCGGAACCTGGGACCCGGGCCCCGCCCTGCCGTCACCTGCTCGCCGTGCCCGCGGGGCCGACGCTGCTCCTCGAGGCCGAATCCCGCCCTTCCCCCGCCTCGGTCTCGGGGAAATCGACCTGCAGGTCAAGGGTTAGGGAGGGACGGCTCTGGGGCCACAGGGGCAGGATGGGGCCGTTGCTAAAAGGGATGGACTCGCCTGGCACCTTTGCCCGCAGCCTCCTTTAAACTAGGCACTGGGCTAGGCGCTTGCGAAATCTGCTTAATACGGTTCTTGACCTCCAGAACTTTAGGATGGTGGGGAATAGACGAACGTTAAATAAATGCGTTACAGAATGATAGCAGCTCATACGTACTTGTATTATAGTATATGTGGGCACACAGAGGAGGGAGTAAGAAATTGTCCAGGGAGTGTCTGGAGGCTGTGTGGTGGAGGCATTGAAATTGGGCCTTAGAGGACGAATGAGAGATAAGAGGAAATAAGATTTTCCGGGAAGTGGGAAAGTTGTTTTACGAGGCTCGCACGAGTGAAAGAGCGTGTTCTGAGAAGTAGCTAGCAACTTAGTATCACGGGAGGTGGAGTTGTGGGTATATTGGTGTTCGGAGGTGGGATTTTGTGAGTGCGTGGAGGTTGTAGCAGATGAATCTGGAAAAGCAGGCAGGGCCAGATTTTGAAGGGGCTTTTGTACTTGGTTTTGTGGGACTTTGTCCTCTAGGCAAGATAGGTTTATTAGAGATGTTGCAACAAGAGACTGACAGGAGGTTTTCTTCTGAGGGTTAATTCTCAACTGCTTGAGTGCCATTTCTGTTCGGTGCTCAACAGATAGTAGTAATTGAACACCTGCACACTGTGCCTTCTTGTAGGTGCTGGTGGTTAATTTGCACCAGTCAACAAGACGGAGACCCAGTTTTCATGGATCTTACATTTTAGTAAAGAAAGACAGTAAACAAATAAATGAACAAGAGCCTAATACAGCAGGTGGTGGTGAATCTTAGGAAGGTAGTGATACATGCTGCCTATAAAGCACTGTTTCTCAGACCATAGACCATCGATTGACCTTCAGGTTTCCTCCCTTTCCACTTGGTTGAGAGTGAAATTCTGGTTTCCATTGGTGCTGGGGAGTTATAATCGGAGTTTCGGGTGGTGGTGGTGATGGTATAAGGATTATTTGCTTTTTCCCTCAGCTTGGGGGCTTAGTTCTAAGAAATGAATAGTTTAAGGTTCTGGTGATGCGTCATGTGGCAGGGAAAGTGCTTTCACTGTGAGATACCCAAAAAAACTAGAAGGTAGAAAGACAGAGGAGGAATTCTTGGTTGTCAGTGGCTGCCCATGTGGCACTTATCTTGACTTGAAAGAACAAAGCTCTAAACTTGAGTAAATTTCTCTTGTTAAGCTTGAATGAAGGCTTTGGTACTTTTGTTCTTTAGGGTTTTGTGGTGTATCCAAAGACAACTGGAGGAACCAACAATCTTTTTCTTTGTTTCCATCTTTTCTCTACTCTTCTTTTCACAGAAATAAATGTAGCATAATGGAAGAAAGATGGATGATTCGATTATGTTCAGCATGAATAATTGATCTAAATTTGTATTGGCAAAAGCATATCTAATACTTAGTCATGACTATCAAAAATAATCACAGATCAGAGTTATAATTAGGTACAGATGTGACATTAAATTAAAATTAGTTTTGGTAAGATCACTTAAAAAAGAGTAGCCATTTTAGCTTAGAAGGAGCTTCCGCTTATAGAAGGTGTTGGAAAACCCATCTGTACATGTTGCTTCCTTGGACTTCATGTGGCCATGCCACTGTTGGCCTAGGTCAAGCTTGGCCTTTGATTACTACATCACCTTTCTCCTTGGTCTCTTGTCCGCAGGATGGGACTCTCTCCCATTCATTCCTCACATTACACCGGAGCGAGATTTCTAAATGCCAGCTCAGTCCTGCACTACCTGTCTCCTCCTAGAGATTACTTGTAGCTTCTTGAATGTCAGAACTCTCCAGGGAGGTTTCCCTGACTTTCTACATGTGGAGCAGTTGATTCTCCACAGCGCCGTGTTTCTCACCCACAGCACTGACCCCACTGTGTTGCGTTTGCTGCATACATTACTTGTTTTTTGCTTTTGCATTTTGAGCACCTATCATGTGGTTGGCTTTTAGTAAACATTTTTGGAGTGAATGAGTGATGGTATCAGTCTGAGATTTCTTTTCAGGGAGCTAAAGCTCAGTCACTTTCAAAGTGGGAAGTAGTCCTTGTATGGAAAGAATTTGTTTTTTGCCATTATAATACTAAGTAGTTTGATAGCATTTCCAGTAAGCTTTGATGAGTTTAATTTGGAAATGACTCATTTCCCACTTCTGAAAACTGGGGGAAGGTGATTTCAGATTTTTTTAAAAAAGGTATGTCAAGCCAGAAGGTGATTTCAGATTTTTAAAAAATGTGTGTAAAGCCATTAGTTTTTATATGGGTGGGATGAAATGTTTTTATGTGATATGGCTATACAAAAGCTTAAAAAGTACATTAAAAAGTTATAGATAAGGCCATTATTTCAGGATATTTCTGTAGTTTATCAGTATTTTGTATTCATGATTCAAAAACAATTTATAGGTGTTTTAAGGGAAGTCTTATGAGGTTCTGTGTCATGTGTGAAAGGTCAGTTAAAGATTTGGTGTATTTTTGGGGGTGTGTGTGTGTGTGTGATTGGGGTTTGTAGGAGAAAAGTCCGTAGAAAAAAATTCCTTATGCTTTTAGCAAAATCTGGTGCACAGTGGGTATTTTATAACCAGTACCTATGTCACTCTTTAATCTGTTATAGTTCCCATTATATGCAGCTCAGCTTCATTTGTCAGATCTGGTCAGTATTTCTGCAGGGTCAGCGCATCTCAGAGTAAAATGACCTTTCTTTTAGTTTGCCTCCTGTAGTGGTAACAGTGTTTTAGTATGCGAATGGTGGGAAATTTGGGGTAGGAGTGGGAGGGAAGCCAAAGAATCTTTGTGAACAAAGCAATTATATTTTATGTATATGGGTAGTGAAGAATAAAATCAACTTTTAATGTAGTTTTTAGATATCTGTGGGTACACATATGTATTGATTGATCAGGACCAGTCATTACTTTGAATGCCTGGCACAGAGGCTTAGGCATTTAAACACTGTATTCTCTAACTAGCTTAGAAATAACAGACCCTTCCATTTTGAGCGGCGTGATTACACTCGTTGTTCTCGAGTTACCAGGGATGAAGTTAGAAAGGGAGAAAATGCTTGTAAGTCATGATAAATGAAGAGATTTATTTTAAAACAGAAGCGCAAAACCTCATGTTGAGGTTGCTGAGATTCTAGCAGAGTGGTGCTCTGTGTGTGTGTTTTGTGTTCCTTGAGAAGGAGACTTATGTGGCAGCGGAGCTGGAGGAGACCCTTTACAAATTTCACAGCAAGCCCAGTGTTTAACTCCCCTCAACATCTTATTACTGACCCTGGCGTTGGTGCTGGGTGGAGGATGTGGAGCGGTTTCTCGATAATAAACTTTGTTACTAACCACTTGTGACTTTAAAGAAGAATGGAACAATTTAAGCACATATATTCAGGCAGTAAAATGAGTCACGGTTTAGCCTGTGATAAACTAATTAATTTAGATGAAGGAAGAGAGATGTTAGTTTTCTCACATCACCTTTTTCTTAAAATACATCCCACCAGTGGGTCCAGTTAGGTGCTGGTTTATTTAAATATGAGTTTTATCTGTCTTGTAAGATGGCCTTTGGTGAAAGCGTGTGTGTGTGTGTGTGTGTGTGTGTGTGTGTGTGTGGACGTTTACCTCAGCTTTCAAACCTGTGAGTAGGAAGTATAATAACTGAATCTTCTGATCTTTTTGCCATTAGTCTCCTGTGATGTCTAATTTTATTATACAGCGTGTTGGGAGGATCATACCCAGTAATTAGAAGGGGGATAGCAGTCATATATTAAATTAAGTTTATGGTCGCACATTGAATATAATGTTGACTGTAATCAGACACACTTATGCTTTGCTTTCATGAGAATCTATCTTTGAGCTTAAAACACTAAAGCACAGTGGGAAAGTTTTTTGCTCTTTAAAAAACATCAAAATTCTAAAATTGTCTGGATTTTTTCTAATGTTTATTTTCAGACACACACACACACACACACACACACACACACACACACGTGCATGCGAGTGGGGGTAGGTAGAGGCAGAAAGAGAGGGGAGAGAGAAAATCCCAAGCAGGTTCCACGCTGTCAGCATAGAGCCCAACATGGGGCTCAGTCTCACAAACCCCAAGACATGACCTGAGCTGAAGTTGAGTTGGACATTCAACAGACTGAGCCACCCAGGCGCCCCTAAATATTTTTTAATGAGGCCATAAGGAGATGATGTTTTTAAGAAGTTATCTTATATCATTTAGAGGTACATTTGAAATGTACATTCTCCAGAAATGTTAATTTTTGATAATTATAGCCATCAGCTATAAACAATTAGCAGACAAGGTCTTTTGTTGACAGTCTTACATTTTAGAAAAATGTAGGTGCATGAAGCCATCCGTCCATTTATCCATCTGTCTATTCAATGCACGAATTAGGAACAATCAGGAAAGAAGTCTTTGTAAATAGAACTTAGTTTTTTGTTAATGAAGTTATATGCTCTCAGACTGCTCTTTTATTTGATAAGCACTTTAGGTAATTTCAGTAAGTCCTTTAGGAAGGCAGGCTAAAAATAATAAACACATTGAATTTTTGCTCTAATGTCATAGCATGAAAATTAGTATAATAACATTTAAGAAAATATTCTGTATTCAGTTCTGGAAATTAGAGGTATGAGGATTAAAATTAGAGGGAGTGGTTTTGAAATTGTATGAGGAAAAAGTACTGTTGTTTAGTTCAGAGGCTATTTTTAAAACTATTTGAATTTTTTATTTTATTTTTTTTAGAGTCTTGGAAATTCACAGAGAGAATATGAAAAGCAGGTTGTTCTGTACAGTATCCGCAATCAGTTACGATACAGAAATAACTTAGGTAAGTAGAGACATTTTTATATTGAGGTGGAAACGACTATTGCTGATTTACCATTTTCATTAATCCTATCTTTAAAAAAATTTCTTTTTTAATGTTTACTTATTTTTGAAAGAGAGAGGGAGAAAGCACACACGAATGGGGGAGGGACAGAAATGGGGGGGACAGAGAATCCGAAGTGGGCTCCGCCCTGACAGAGAGCCATATGCGGGGCTCAGACTCATGAACTGGGAGATCGTGACCTGAGCCGAAGTTGGGCGCTCAACCAACTGAGCCACCCAGGTGCCCCATCCTGTCTTTTCAGTACATGTTTCACAGTACTGAAAGTATTCCATGTACAGACTCTAAGAAGCTCTGTACTGGGGTGCCTGGGTGGCTTAGTTGGTTGAATGTCCATCTTCGGCTCAGGTCACGATTTTGCGGTTTGTGGGCCCACATGGGGCCCTGTGCTGACAGCTCAGAGCCTGGAGCCTGCTTCAGATTCTGTGTCTCCTTCTCTCTCTGCCCCTCCCCTGCTCGCACTCTGTGGCCTGATTGTTTCTTTGTTCCAACTTGGAGTGTTTCGTTTGCTCTCTTCCAACTACTGTGCTTTTATTTTTTATTAAGGTTGGTTTATGAAGTAGTTCCTATTGCATTTGTAATTATATGTAAGTGTAAGACACCTGACAAAAACTGGATAATTTCTCTTTCCCCAGTTAAACATGTCAAGAAAGATGAGCGCAAATACTATGAGGAGCTCCTCAAGTACAGTCGCGATCATCTCATGCTGTACCCTTACCATCTGTCAGATATTATGGTAAAGGGCCTGAGGATAACACCCTTTTCGTATTATACTGGGATCATGGAGGTGAGTTGGCAGTGTACATGGGCCATCACGGGCTACTCGTCAGGGACTCTGCCGACAGTGACCGGCTCTGCACATCTCCGCCACATTGGCCATCATTCTTGAGTTTACAGCAGAGAGGGGAGTGTTTGTAACAAGTTAACCGCTTGCACCACACTCATCTAAGCAGCTGCTGGAAGTTCCAGGTGTTCATGGCGGAAAAGTATCTGTTTTTCTTCTGGGTTCCCGAAGGCATTTGTTGACCCTTTGTGCTCTTGTAGCATTAATGATTTATGTTAGCAGCATCTCTGTAAAACAGACAGCTTTTGACACATGATGAAGGTCGAAAATGCGGGTGATGGAACTGACCACCGGGCTCAGAAAAACAATGCATTTAACTCTTCACTGACTACAGAAAGAATTAATGATGCAATACGTGTGTCAGAAACAGAAATATGTTTCTAGTCCCGGCCTCTAATTTCGTTCCTTTATTATTAACTTTTAGATGTTAGCCTTCCTCCAAAAGCAGTTTTTTAAATACCAGTTATATACTGTTTTTAAGTGAGCTGTATGTAAAGATTGGCAATGTTTATGTAGTATTCATTTGCTACTTAATTTTATGTGAGTGCTGCTGTTTTGGGCCCACTCACCGCTTCCAGAGCAGAGAGAAGCCTAGAACTAAAGGAGTTGGGAACCTACGAGTAACAGTGAGGTTCCTTTCCAATGGGGCTTCCTTTGTAAGATCTCCCTTTGCTTTTCTCCCCGAGCCCCTTCTTCACGGGCACTTATGCTGCCCTGCGTCTCCCGCGTCCCCCACGTCCCCATTCGGAAGGAAACATTAAAGAAATATTGAGACCTGACAGCCCAGGTTTCTGTCAGTTTCTTTTCACTAGAACCAAGGCAGCATAATGGAGGCGGTAGCTAATCAGTAAGTAGCATCGTTATGGCTGTCTCTTTATTATTTTGCTGGTATTGACCACAAAGTTTAGGAGAGAAAATAGAGGGAGGTTTTTCCTCAGTTACCCGCTTTCGGTTACATCCACGTGCTTGTTGCTCTCTGGTTTCTGTTCTTACACCATGGGGTATAGCTGCTGGGCTGAAAATGGGCCCTATCTCCACAGTAAACAGTTGGTTTGCTGTTGGAGAAACAGGCAGGAGTTGAAAAAAGCTGGATACTGCGTTTAACTCTGCTGCTGGTTGGGTCTCGTAGGAGCAGAGATGACTAAGTGGTTAAAATCTTGGTTGGTAGCGCATGTGTCAGATGCATATTGATGGAGCTGTGAGCCATCATGCCCCTTGTTTCGGGGTACGCCTCTAGGGTTGGGTGTGAGGTGTGGAGAGGCTGGAGCCCAGAGCTCTAAATGGGGTATTCCTGGCACAGCTTCCACAGGGCAGAGGTTACAGGGCAAATGTTTGGGATTCATAGAGAGTGCTGTGAGAATCCAGACCTGAAAGTCCGATCTTCAGTTACTAGGTTCGAACCACATAGTGAGTACCACAATGTGGCATGCGTGTTTAGGTTGCAAACTCGAATCTCAGGCCTTCGTGCCAATAATTAATTATTATTCTGTTTGGCTGTAGTAATACATATTTATACAAATTTTTATCTAAGGATATTTTGCATTTAGGATTTTTAATTGTTTTTTTTTTAAAGGACATTATGAACAGTGAGAAAAGTTATGATTCGTTGCCCAATTTTACTGCTGCCGACTGTAAGTATTTAATTATGCTGAAGGTAATGATTAGAGTCTGTCTTTCTGTGTGCATGCTGTAGTCCATATCATCATGTGTGTTTTTAGCCTAAAACACTTGAAACATGGGAACAGCAGGCACCACTGTTGATAGGAGTTTTATCAGTTTTATACCAGTCAAATGTAAGATGTAGTCTAAATGTCTACAAGGAATTTTTTGGAGTGATAGAAGGAGAAAGATGAGACTAATCTCTGTATTTCTAGAAAGTGAAATTCTTCCTGATGCTTGGGCAGTGTAGTGTGCCGAATGAGGGAAGAAGATTTGTGCACAGTGGTTTTGCAACATTGACACACGGTTTTTACTAACACAACCTGCTGTGTTATGCTCATTTTAAGGAAGTGTGTATCTGACATGTGACACAGTTCTGTTGTGTAGGAAGAAACTTTTGCTGAGAAGGATGTCCTGACTTCCTGAAGTCGGGAGGGCTTCTGCTCTGTAAAAATTGGCCCATGTGACATTGTCACAAGTGTCAGCTTGAGTTCATCTTTCCCAGTTTGGGTTTTCTTTTATATTTCGTTTGGGAATTCCTTTTAATTTGATATTGATTATCAATCAGTGACCAAAAGGTGAACAAAAGCCAAGGGTTTTTTTCCTAAAAGACCTGAGTGTCTTGGCATTTTAAGATGCATTACGTGTTTTTAAAGGAAAGGCTTTCTTTCAGGTCTAAGGCTCCTTGGCATAGGAAGAAACCAGTACATTGATCTGATGAATCAGTGTCGGTCATCAAAAGTGAGTTATTTGTTTTCCTTCCTTTCTCGTTTCTTCCTCCTTATCATACAGTCTCATTAATTGTTTTAAGTGGTAAAAATAATGAATTGAATTTCTTCGATCAAGTAAAATATGCATAATACAGAAATAATACCAAAAACACCTCTTCGGTATTCTCTAGGTTATGCTTATGCGATTACTGAATAAAAACATTTAAGGAAGAAAACATTTATTCTTAAAAATCAATTTTGCGGGGCGCCTGGGTGGCTTGGTCAGTTGGGCGTCCGACTTCGGCTCAGGTCACGATCTCACGGTCCGTGAGTTCGAACCCCGCGTCAGGCTCTGTGCTGACAGCTCAGAGCCTGGAGCCTGTTTCAGATTCTGTGTCTCCCTCTCTCTCTGCTCCTCCCCAGTTCATGCTCTATCTCTCTCTGTCTCAAAAATAAATAAAAGTTAAAAAAAATTTAAAAAAAAAAATCAATTTTGCTCTGCTGGTCTTTTTACCTGCTGATTCCACTCCCAGGGTTCACTTAATGGTTGAAATGAGTACACATTTTTCAAATTTGTTTTCACCTCCTAGATTTCCTTTGAATTTCTGGATTTAGATCGAGACTTAATGATTTGTGTTTTGAAGTAATTTACTTTGAAATAATTTAAGAATGACTTTTTCTATTCAGTACATCTAGAGTACTTCAGATTTTAAAACATGGGAATTTAAAAAGATATTTAGCCTGTTGGAAACAGTCTTACACTGTGATCAATAAAAAAGAAAGTAGTGATTTCAGGCTGACTGCAAATTCTTAAATGTTTGTACCGTTGCAGAAATTTTTCAGAAGGAAAACAGCTCGTGATCTTTTGCCAGTGAAGCCGGTGGAAATTGCCATAGAGGCTTGGTGGGTGGTGCAGGCTGGGTATATCACAGAAGATGACATAAAGGTAGGTCCCTTTAGAAATTAGACATGACTTTTATGTTTTAAATTGTAATTCTTCATCATAGTTCTGTAATTTTTCTAAGAAGTAACACTGTTTGGTTTTCCTGAAGAAAATTAAACTTAAGTTCAAAGTTTTAAATGACTGTAGCATATGGGTGGGTTTGAAAGACACTCTTTAATAATGAGGAAGACTTGACTTGGTCCACGTACAGTAATCTGGGGACTTTAACTAGCAGTTTCATGTGAAGTGATGTGATGCTGCCATGACACCGGCCAACACTTCTCGGGCGCTTGCTGTGTGCCGGCTCCACCAGCTCTCCTGCAAGCACTTTTATAGCGTCTCATGTGATTCCTGCAACACCCCAGAGTGGTGTATTATTCGTACTCCATTTCACATAGGAGGAAAGTGAGCACGGAGAAATAAGGTAACGGCTCAAGTCACAGTGGTAGCGAACGTCCAGGATTTTAAGTGAGGCAGTTGCTATGCAAGTTGTGCTCTTGATCACTCTGCTGAAGCGCCGTGCTGACGAGGTAGGAGCTTTGATGGGGGATAGTGTCAAGATCAAGGGGTGGTCAGACCGCATTGGAGATAAGCCTTACGCATGGTAGAAGAGATGCTAATTTAGAGGGAAAGGGGCAGGGCAGTGGACCAGAGGGCCTAGAGACTAGGTCATGTCTCTCTGTGGTTGAAGAAATGGAAGTGAGCAGGTGGACTTTTTTTTCAGTTTACATTTTATTTTACTTCAGAGGACAGATTAAATCCAGTGAGCAGAAGGCTTAGAAATTTTGCTTCAGTGTGAGAACAGAGCTATAGTGATGTACTTCCTGTGCTGATAATAGCCGTGTGGAATTTGAATAAACTTGTGATCTGAGAGATTCAGAATCAGCAAATGGATCTGATTCCCATTCAAAGAAGATGATTAAATATTGGTATTTATTAGGTAACACTTACTGCTTATCAGCAAATATTGGTGCTTATAATTTGTCCTCGATTCTGTTGGTGGCATATTCTGGCACCTTAATCGACAGCTGTGTGCATAGGTTTTTCTTCTGAATTCCAGAGCAATAAGAGAAAAAAAATACGTAGTACATTCAGCTAATGGCACCTAATATTTATAAGCATACATAATAGATAATATATAATCATATATAATAGTCATCAGGATAATCCTTGTCTTAAACATGAAGAGATTTCAAGAGACTTATAAATTAATTTGGACAGAATTTAATTGAAATTATTTTGTTTTTCTTAGATATGCACTTTGCCTGAGAAATGTGCTATTGATAAGATCATCGATGCAGGCCCTCAGCTGTCTGGATCACTAGATTACAATGTAGTACATAGTAAGTGGTTAGTAGAAGTGGTCTTTTGTCAACATAAAAACTAATTTTAAACCAGCAACAATTAATAGTAATTTTTATCAATCTTTTATTCACATACACTACAAATTTATACAAATGAATCATAGGTAAAAAAATGTTTTTAATTTTGTAGTTCTGAGCATGTGAAGGAAACAGATTTGAAAACTTGAATTAATTCTTTTCCTCTTCTGCTTATTTTTTTTCTCCTTTACCTAGTATTCAGTTGTAAGAATCTTTGCAGAAAATCAGGAATCAATTTTGGTTTCTTTTTAAATTTACTGTTGTTTAGTATTCCATCTAAAACAGCTACTTTTGCTTCTGTAGGCTTATATAACAAAGGATTTATTTATCTGGATGTACCAATATCTGATGACAGTTGTATAGCAGGTAAGTATATGCTAACACTTTCCAGGGTTTTTTGAATGGTTACTAGGTGCTGCACGTTGCATGTATCACCCTAATAAATTAGACACATAATCTAGGATCTATGATGTTAGAATCTTTCAAAGAAAGACATTTCTCTTTTGTTATGTTGTAACACATTGTGGTGGTTTTATTTAAATTCCTTATTTTTTATCTTCACGTTATTGTACATGCTATGTTAAAATAATGGAAGTCTGAAATAAATTTCTCGCATCCTAAATCAGGTTAATGTTTTCGTAAATTTGTGTCCTTTTAGTCTTTGTTCAGTGCATAACTGTTTTTACAGATGTTCAGTCCTATCATAGCTATTATTTTAACTCCACATACCTGTCTTATTTTGTCATGTTGAAGTCATCTTTTTTGTCTTTACTCCTCCCTTCATCCTTCATCCATTCCCTAAGTTAAACCAATATTAAGGCCCTTGTGTATTTCCTTATGGATGTATCAGTTTATTAGAACATTCTCCTATTGCTGGTTATTTAGGTTGCTTATAATTTTTCTTTTTCTTTCTTTCTTTTTTTTTTTTTTTTTTTTCCTGTAGTAGTGATGTGCTTAACATCCTTGAACACAGTGAAGCTTTTTTCCTATAGGTTAGATTTTTTAACAAATTTAGGTTGTGTGTTACAGGTATGTTTTTATGTTTCCCAGCATATCTTTGAGCTATGGTTCTTTTTTTTTTTTTTTTTTTTTAAGTTTATTTATCTATTTTGAGAGAGAGGGAACACAGGAGGGGCAGAGAGAGAGAATCCCAAGCAGGCTCCTCACTGTTAGCACAGAGCCTGATGTGGGGCCAGAACTCACAAACCTGTGAGATCGTGACCTGAGCCGAAATCCAGAGTTGGAGGCTTAACCGACTGAGCCACCTAGGCGCCCCTGAGCTATCGTTCTTATTTGTTGGTATCTTTTACCATACTAAGATACTTAATATTTGTGTAATCAAATATTAATGTCAAAAATTTCCAGGGAATGACTTTGAGTGATGGTAGGGGCTTATTGCAGAAATACTCCCTCATGTCAGTGTTGAATCTTTACAGGTTATCATGCTGTATTGTATCCTGACCTTTATCTGTGTTACCATGTGTTTGCGATTCTTTAATAAATGGATTTTGAACCATGTACATACATGAATTCTTTAAATTTGGAAAGAAAATCAAAAAGTAATGAGATACTAATTCTTGTTTATATAATTGATGCTATAGCAAATAAAATACTAGTTTTACAATTTGAAAGGTTTTGACAAGGAAGAGATTTCTGGAGGACAGGGCTGGTAGTGGTTTCCTGTCACTATGGGACAGGGCTGGTAGTGGTTTCCTGTCACTATGGGAAAATATGAAGGCATTACTCTAGTCTTTACTGTCGTCGATCAACTGATATTGACTCATTTGAGAATCCCCTGAAAAGATAGGTTTTTGATTAGTTCATTTCAGTCCCTGTTGATTGATAGTTTGAATATTGACTCACGTTAGCACTAAGTGCATTTAAAAGATGTAGTCAGAAGGGCCAAGTGGATGGCTACTCTATTACAGTGATGGGTTCTGCCATGCTTTACCTACTGTCTAGCAATGTTTGCTGGTGCGGACAGACTCAGGCTCTTATTACTGCTGAATTTACCTTCCTTATCACCGTGGAACATGGAATGTTCACCAAATTGTAATAACCTATGAAAAGCAGTTTGACAACGTGGAAGCCATCAAATTCAGCACAAAAGATGCCTGCAGTTGATTTCAGAGAAAGCATTTCTCCTGTGTTTCAACAAAACAAGCACTGTGGTTGGTGGAACAAATAAATTGGGGGAGACAAATACTTTGAATAGTCACTAAAGGGTCTATTGTTTTTTAAATTTTTTTGATGTTTATTTTTGAAAAAGAGGGGGGGTGAGGGGACAGAGAGAGGGGGAGACGCAGAATCTGAAGCTGACTCCACGCTCTGAGCTGTCAGCACAGAGCCCAATGCAGGGCTTCAACTCACAAACCGTGAGGTCATGACCTGAGCCAAAGTTCGTCGCTTAACTGACTGAGCCACTCAGGTGCCCCTAAAGGGTCTATTGTTAAAATATGTTTAGTCCATCATTCATCAAACTGTATACTTGTTCAATTTATGTCTCCCCTTTTGCTTATAGATTCTAGATTTCTGTTATGCTTGAATAGAGTACTTTTAAGATATATGTGTATGTATATGTGTGTGTGTGTATGTGTATATATGTACACATATATGTGCATATATATGTAAATAGTCTAAAAATTCTTAAAAACTTTTGTCGTACAAATTCAGACCTGTAGTTGGAACTTATTTTTGTATTTGATGTGAAATAAGGGTCCAACTTGGTTTTTTTCTGTTTGGAAAACCAATAGCATTTGGGTAAATTCCAGGATTGTTTTTTCAGTAACCCATTACCACGGGGTGGAAATGTAGCTTTTGTCATACATTGAATTCCCCTCTCCACTGGAGCTAGTTCGGATAGTCTTTTGTCTTCACAGATTTGTTTTTATTTTTATACCATATTGTTTTGATTACAGTGACTCAAAATAATCTTTAATGTTAGTTATTGCCAGGGGCACCTGAGTGGCTTGGTCGGTTAAGCATCTGACTCTTCGTTTCGGCTCAGGTCATGATCTTACGGTTCATGAGTTCAATCCCTGCATCAGACTCTGCGCTGACAATGTGGAGCCTGCTTGGGATTCTCTTTCTCTCCCTCTGTCTCTGCCCCTCACCTACTTGCACAGTCTCTATCTCTCTCAAAAATAATACACTTAAAAAAAATTTAAAAAAATATATTAGTTACGGCCAGGCCTTCCTTGTGAGTTTTTTTTTTAAACTTTCTAGGCTATTCTCAGGTATTTTTCTTTATACTTATTAATTTTTATTAACATGTTTAAAATTTTTATTTTGTTATTTCTTTATTGAGATATAATTGACATACACACTGTTAGTTTCAGATATAAATTGTAATGTTGATAGTTATATATATTGTGAAATGATCATCATGAGTCTGGTTAACATATTGAGATATAATTGACATACACACTGTGTTAGTTTCAGATATAAATTATAATGTTGATAGTTCTATATTGTGAAATAATCATCATGAGTCTGGTTAACATCCATCACCACACATAAAAGCAGAAATCTTTTTTCTTGTGGTGAGAACTTTTAAGATCTACGCTTTTACTAACTTTGAGATAGGCAGTGTGGCATTGTTAACTATAGTTGCTGTGCTGTACGTTACATCTCCATGACTTACTTATTTTATAATTGGAACTTTGAACCTTCTTATTCCTTTTACCCATTTCGCCCATCCTCCACCTCTCATTTCTGGCAGCCACCAGTTTGTTCTCTGTGTATGTTAGCTTGATTTTTTTCAATATATTTTTCAGTAGGCAATATTATGATATAATATTCTAAATTTATAAAAGATTATAAAAACATCTGCTTCTGACCCCTGTGCCTGGCTACAGTTTCTCTCTTAGTGGCCACTCTCTCAGTGGCTCTCTTAAATTTCTTAGTTTATCTTTCCAAAAGTATGCTAAGCACATAGGCATGTATGCATATATCCTTTTTTGTATGGTTTTTGTTTTACGCAGGTGGTGTGTTGTAATTCATACTTTTTTTTAACTTTGTATTGGAGACTATTCAGTATCTCTTTACCTAGATGTAAATTGTGTGTTTGTAACCTCTTAAGTGTCTTGGTTTCTTCGTCTCTGAAATACAGAGGTATAGTATTAGACAACTCATGAGGTTAAGAGGATTAGATGAAATTGTGTGTGTCAAGTACCTGGAAGTCGCCTGGCACTTAGTATGTGCTCAGTAAATGTTTGCTATTATCCACACAGCTGATAGTGTAGGAAAAGAGTTAAGGATATCAAATAGGGGGTTTCTAAAATATTTCAAAAGAGAAACCATTGATCCTTAAAAGTACTTGGATGACTAGAACTATAGGTAACACTAAATTAGAAAGTGACCTGAGGGGCACCTGGGTGGCTTAGTCGGTTGGGCATCCGACTTCGGCTCGGGTCATGATCTCACGGTCGGTGAGTTCAAGCCCCGCGTTGGGCTCTGTGCTGACAGCTCAGGGGCCTGGGGCCTACTTTGGATTCTGTGTCCCCCTCTCTCTCTGCCCCTCCCCTGCTCAAGCTCTGCCTCTGTCTCTCTCAAAAATAAACATTAAAAAAAAAAAAAAAGTGACATGAGCCAGATCTAAAAAGTGAATAATCTGTCATTGTGATTTTTTGCAATGTCTTCGTTTTGACCACTTAAGTTTTGTCTTACTTCTCTTTGTTAGGAATAATTTAGGTTTTGGGTGCAATAGATGGTATTAGGTCCAGGAGACACAGGACCCCCAAGTCCTTTGATGGCCTGAATACTCTTCCTTCCCAGGATATTTTCAAGGGAAACGTGCACAGTGGAGAATGGTAAAGGAAAGCATAGTGCCTCTTTATTATCAGCTGGGCAGAGTGCTCTAGTAAATTGGATTAGAGTTTCTGGACCAACGAGATGGAGAGAAATGAGTATGAATCCACTTTCAGGTGAACAGCACCTGCTAGGCTGCCTCCTGTGATGAAGAAGGTCTTGCCCTTCTTAATACTGAGGCCACTGAAGAGGGTATAGAAAGAAAGCCCCAAAGAATAAGTTAGTGATTGCTGGTAAAAGTGGCCGTCGTGCAGGTGAATTTCTTCTCTTCTCAGCATGGAGCGGGGATGGTGGGAGAAAGGCAGCCAGTACAGTCTTTGTATAGTCTCTCAGTCTTTTGCTTTTCTGCCTTAGCCTAGTCACCCCTGCTGTCTCTCAGGGCATTACAACACACCCATTGCAGCCTTCCCCATGCGGAAGCAGCCCCAGTGCCCCTGCCTTTCTACCAAGTTCGTGTCCTCCAGCACTTCCTTTGCCTCAGTAATCTGAGAGGTCCATGGGATTAAATTAAATTAACTCTCTGTAGGATTTGTGCTCTACTGTCAGAGTCCTCTGTGTAGACTGGGTTGTAAATGTCCTTAACTTTGGGGGTTTTAGAAAACTTGCTGTGGAGTGGATAAAAGCAAAAGCTGAATTCAATCTCTAAGGTAGAGGTTTTTCTTTTTGAGTAGATATTTGAATTATGCTTTCTTATGTTATAAAATTGTATCACTAAACTAAGTCTATTTTGTTTTAGTTCCTCCTCTTGAAGGTTTTGTAATGAATCGGGTGCAAGGTGATTATTTTGAAACTCTACTTTATAAGATATTTGTTTCAATAGATGAGCATACTAATGTTGCAGAGGTAAGTATGAACAGTGTTTGATGAAAGACTTGGCCTCAAGATTATAAAATAATCTTTGTGTGAAGTAAAGTTATTTAATGATGGTTAAAGTGTTTTTGGAATCTATACATGGTAGAGCATAGACCATTAATATACTTATGTCACTGTTCTTATGTTACTTTTTGTATATACATATTGAGGTTTTTTTTTAGTAATAACATAATTTGGTAAATAACTTTTTATATGACTTCTTGGTAAAAGGATTGTAGGCTGTTGATCGATATAGGCATTTTCTTATTTTAAATGAAACTCAATTAAAGAGAAAAGAATCTCCCATTGTTATGGTCACTATCTAGACTCCTACTACTCTAAACATCTTAGACATAAGGAAAGGAGAAAGTTCTGATTTCAAAATTTATTCAGTCTTTCAGTTATTCTTAATTTAAAATTTTGCTCTTTATGGTTCAGTTGTTTATTACAAGCTGTGTAATATTGATAATTCTAGGAATGTAAATAATTTTTTTTTTATCTTCCAGCTTGCAAATGTCCTTGAAATAGACTTATCTTTGGTTAAGGTATGTAATTTTTATACTCTTTTTACTTATAAATACTGAATGGCTTTTATTATAAGCCATTGATAAGCTACTGAGAAATAGAGACAGTGAGATTCTTATCGCTCTCCAAGGGAGTGGGGACAGTAAAGGGGTCCTTGCAAAGATAGAAAGAAATAAGGATCCTGAAGTGGAATTTCACCCCATGCAGTGAAAGCCGGCACTCACATTCCCGTGCACGCAGGAAGCAGAATGATCAGTGTCTAGTAAGGAGTAAGGAGGTCAGTTAAAGCAACAACTTCTGCTAAACTGCACCACTTCAGCCTCTTGCTTCCTAGACAGCGGCAGGCCTGAGGGTTGGGAGCATTCGCTCTTCTACGGATGTGAAGACCTTAGCAGATGAACAGGCCTACTGAAAAATGGTTTTTTCTAGTTATGGGATGAAAATGTGTGAGGATCACTGTAAGCATAGTCCGTGGTGATATTTTCTCTCTACAAACATTCTGATGTCTGGTTCATTGTAAATGCTAATTTCCTTTTTGTTCCTTTCAGAATGCCGTTTCAATGTATTGCCGGTTGGGCTTTGCCCATAAGAAGGGACAAGTAATAAATTTGGACCAGCTTCATTCATCGTGGAAGAATGTTCCATCCGTAAACAGATTAAAGTAATTCATTTATTTAGTATGAGATATTAGAGTTTCCTCTTAGGAAAAAATATTGTTTTATGTACAAAAATTTTACTTACCAACCTGTCAGTTGAGGTGAACCCTATATATTAGTGGTTTTTAATCTTTTTTTGTATGATGAATCTTCTTTAGGATGATGAAAACAAGAACCCTTTCCCCAGAGAAAAGTAAATACAGTATTTTACATACCGGTTTTTTTGTTTTTGTTTGTTTTAGTATTTTACATATAGTTTTAAAGAGTTCTCAAATTCCCTGAAGCCTGTCCATGGGTCTTAGTTAAGAACCATTGCTGTATGTGGGCAGAGCATTTGGGGGCTACGTCTCAATTTCAGGCTTGAACAAGAGACTGGATTTGGATGGATATTCATAATTTGAGTACTGACTTTAGTAGCTATTTTTATATAAGATAATTTATATGACTTTTAAAATGTGGATGTATTCTTCGTTAATAGGAGTACTTTAGATCCACAAAAGATGCTGCTCTCATGGGATGGTGGGGAAAGTAGGAGTCCTGTACAAGAAGCTTCATCGGCTACTGACACAGATACTAACAGTCAAGAAGATCCAGGTTAGCACTTACTCACTTTAATTTAGAGTGTTTATAGATGATGGCCTGTGTCTACACATACACTCACAGAGTTAACTCTCCTAGCTTTGTTCTCAGTATCATTCGTTTGGTACATAGTCATTGAGTACTTACCCATATGCTGGGTACTGTGCTAGGTCCTAAGGGTATAAAATTGACAAGAATATGGTACCTTCCTTCTGAGAATTAAGTCTAGGGAGAGAGAAGGCAGGATAACCACAAAACCCACAGCAACGTGAGAAGTGTTTTGGTGCTTGTGGGAGCAGAGGGGAAGTGCTCCCTTGTTGCCTAGAGAGGTTCAGGAAGCTTTCCTGGAGAGGAGGATAGTTGGGCTAAAAATGAATAATAGCCTGCCAGCTGGTGAGTGAGGGAAGGCCTCAGTATGGGCCAAGCACAAGGGGAGGCAAAGCTAATGGACGAGGGGGCTACATGTGGTTTATGTTGGGGTGGGGGGAGGGGAGCACAGCATAGGCTCTCATTCTTATCCCAGCCTCTTATCTGAGCCAGGTGACTCGTCTGAAGAGTTTAGGCTAGCTAGTCTTAATGTTCTGTCAGTTATCAAGTCTTGGTTTATTATTGGCTTTTAAGAAGTTTATTATAGGGGTGTCTGGATGGCTTAGCTGGTTAAACATCCGACTTTGGACTTTGGCTTAGGTTGTGATCTCGCAGTTTTGTGAGTTCTGGCCCCACATTGGTCTCTGCACTGGCAGCACAGAGCCTGCTTGGGGTTCTCTCTCCCTCTCTCTCTGTCCCTCCCCTGCTCGCTCGCTCTCAAAATGAATAAATAAACTAAAAAACAGAAAAGAAAAAAGAAGGAAAGGAATTTATTATAGGGGTGCCTAGGTGGCTCAGTCAGTTAAGTGTCCCGACTCTTGATTTTGGCTCAGGTCATGATCTCATGGTCGTGAGATTGAACTCTGCTTTTGGGTTCTGCACTGAGCGTGAAGACTGCTTGGGATTCTCTCTCTCCCTCTGGCCCTCCCCTGCTCGCACGCGTGCTTGCTCTCAAACAAACAACAACAAAAGAAATTTACTACACAAGTACCTTTAAAAAAATTTTTTTTAACCTTTTTTAGTTCGAGATAGGTGGGACTGGGACCTTTTGGGACTGCAATATTGGCTTACATTTAGTTATGTAATTTTTTTAATTATCAAAGTTGAAAAGAAATACTTTCTCATTCTAAATGATAAGCAAAGAATAATTTTCATTTACTCGATTTTACATTGATTTTTTTTTTTCTAGCTGACACAGCCAGTGTAAGCAGTTTGAGTTTGTCCACAGGATATACAAAGCGTATTGCTTTTCTCTTTGACTCAACTCTCACTGCCTTTTTAATGATGGGAAATCTTTCACCAGTAAGTCAAATTCTTGTTTAAATATGACAGTGTTTAAAGATTAGAGTTAAAATAGTTCATGCTTTTAGGTCCCTTTTTAAGAATTAGATTAATTCCTAAAAATGCAAAATGCAACTGTCTTTGTTTTATATTCCTTAGAGGAGCATAGTAACTCTTTAGTGAGGGTTACTTCTGTAATCAGAAGACTCAGCTTCACATGTCACTCACTTTTTAAGTTTAATTATATTAGACAGCGTAATATAAATGTGAGATGTTAATGCTTCATATAAGAAGAGAAAACTAGGACTTATGAACAATAGACTCATGTAAGGTGTTTAAGGTCCATTTTAAGTTTTTTTGTTTTGTTTCTGTATTACAGAACTTGAAAAGCCATGCTGTCACAATGTTCGAAGTTGGCAAACTGTCAGATGAGTCTCTGGACAGCTTTCTTATAGAACTAGAAAAGGTAAATCTGGACTGGTCAGTATGGGATGTCAGGGCATTTGGAACCATTTCTTGATACAACATCAGTTATTGATTGTATAGGTTTTCATATATTCTTGCTCATTCCTGCCTAATTCCTCACCTTAATACTGCAACAGTCATTTAGACTTTAGAATATCAAGTGGATGAACAGATTTTGTGATTTAGAAAGTGATTTGTGGACCTTATCTATCACTTAGCATGATTTGGTTTAATGAAATGGGGTATAGAAATAGTCTATGTAATTTTTTGTACATTTTTCTAAAATAGCTTTTAATTTTCTTTAGTATGATTTTCTAAGATCTCCTTTCAGCTGTTTTATTTGAAGTTTTTGTTCCCCTTATCTTAAATCTGAAACAGTGTCCCTGGGTATCATGTTTATGTCCACTCTCACCATCCCCTTTATTATCTGGAAGACTTCAGCCAATGCTCTTAGCCACCTTCTTCTCCGTGAGGACAGCCCTACTTGGCCTTAGCTCTAAATCTGGATTGCCCTTTTGGGGTTTTCCATTTCCTAGGTTTTTTGGGTTTTTGGTGGTGGTGGTCGTGGTGTGGTAGAGGTGTGTGTGTGTGTGTGTGTGTGTGTGTGTGTGTGTGTGTGTGTGTGTGTTGTGTGTTTGTTTTCGTTTTTTGTTTTTGTCCTCTGTTTTCCTCTCTGCAAATAGTTTCTATGCTGAATCTGTTACTTGACTAATAATTTTGGTACCTTTTGTGTTTTCGTGGTGAACTCTGTGTATTAAATGTGCTACTTAGAGGATTTTATGATTCCATTATCCTTTATATCTTAAGAAAAAGACCATGACATTTTTTCACTCTTCCTTCTCCATAAATTTTTCATTTTTTTAGGGCAGAAATGTATTTGAGATAATCCTTGCTATTAATTGGTCTCTCATTGTTACCTTTATACATCCATTATTCCCTCAATACTTTTAACACCTTGTTAACCCCATTTCTTGTTGTGTATTATCTTGGCAAATTTGCCAATAAATTTTTTATTTTCTAGCACATTCTAAGTTCTGTTTTTCTGATTTTTATTTTTCTCACCTCCACTAGTCTTTTATCACGTTTAGCAAATTGGAAGATCACTTTATTTTTTATATATCTATATTCTCTTATATCACATAGTTATTTTTGGGAAGGCCTTTTAGTCTGAAGTCTAGTTTTTAAAAATAGTTTCTTAGCTATTTTTTAAGAAGGTTCATCTTGATGAGGCTTAAGTGGTTATCTTATTTTTTAATGCAGATCTAATTTAGTCATTTTCCCCTATAGACCTGTCTTTCCATTTTGTGTGTTGTTTCTGGGATATATGTGTTTTTACGTATTGAACAAGTACCTGACTCAGTGTCAGAAGAACATGCGTTAAAATGAAGTCCAGTGAGCACAGCGGTTTTGTCCACTATTCAATCCATACATCCTAGACAGGTCATCCATAGCACATAGTAGGGACTCAGTGAATCCTCGTTGAATGAATTTAAGCTGTATATTTAGTAGTGTTGAAACAGCCGTGTTGAATCACATACTCCACTGAGCCTTGCAGCCAGTGATACAGAACTGTGGACACGGTGATGAGAATTAGGGGCGTAATTGGTGACCATGGATTGGAGTACTCTTCTGGAAGAAGCAGAATGTAGAATGTGGATCTTAGAGTTTTTTTAAGCACTCCATTTGAATCATACGTGAGACATACAACTTATATAATGGTGTAATTTAACATTATTTGGTGTGTTAGTTTTACTTGCTGGGATAATTTCTATCATCTTCAAGGATGTATTCAAATAGAAACTCAACTGAGATTTAAGCTAATGTTTGTTTCAGTATTGCCTGGGCAAATTTGTGGTTTATTGATTCTTAATGTCTTAATATCTCTACTGTATGGTTACGTATTAGGATGAATGGTTTGAGAGTGGTACTGCAAAACTTATTTTCTCTTGGTTTAGGTTCAGAGCACTGGTGAAGGAGAAGCACAGAGATATTTTGATCATGCACTTACTCTGAGAAACACAATATTGTTTCTGCGTCATAATAAAGATCTAGTTGCACAAACTGCACAGCCAGACCAGCCCAATTATGGTATGATAAATGTACTTGATTTTGAAGACATGATCCTATGGAACTTCTTTAAGAAATTAAACAGGTCACGCTCACTTATTTAATACATTTTGTGTAGATGGCATGTCGAGTTTGCAACTAAAGGCTTGTTTTGTGAAGTTCTTTGCTCGTGAACTCTTTCTTACCTGATTTTACTCTTTCTCCTTTCTTATGTGCCACTGTAGTATTTGTAGCATTTAAATCTGTTCAGTACCTATAAGAAGGGTTGGAGTGTTTAATTTGTTTAAGTGGCTGGACGGAATTTAGAACAGGCCTCAGTTTGAGGGGTGAACAAGTGCCAAAATGTAGTTGTTTTAAGAAGCATAAAATTTCATGAGTGAAAGATTCCATTGTATAAAAATAATAAACAGGAGCTTCCTGTTGAAATGCTGCTGTAATATTTACTAAAGTATTTTACTTTAACAAATAAAAAAGAGGACGGAGAACCTCTTTTTAAAGAGTAAAAGAGGTAGTGACACTTGTAATCTGTGATGAGCCCTACTGTGGCGATCACCTGGCATGCGCTGTCAGTGTTGGGATAGACGAGGGTTCCCAAACTGGGGGTCAGTGGATGGTAGGTTCTGCGTTGTGCAGCGCCATCCAGGAATGTATGTTTTGAAAAGATGACGTGGCCTGGGCACCAGTGAAGAGCATTTGGCTCAGGTCCTCAGACATTCGCAGGAGCTGCATCTCGGAAGTCTGTGAAATCTTGGCACCACGATAATATTTACTCTCACTCATTCTTTCATTCACTTGATAGTTCCGTTTTCTGGCCAAGAACCGTCGAGTTTCTTAGTGACATCCATTTTCATTCTACTTCTTTCACGAGCATCTGGCTTTCAACTCCATTTAAAAATTTAAGGACGGGGGCGCCTGGGTGGCTCAGTCGGTTGAGCGTCCGACTTCGGCAGGTCATGATCTCACACTCTGTGAGTTCGAGCCCCGCATCGGTCTCTGTGCTGACGGCTCAGAGCCTGGAGCCTGTTTTGGATTCTGTGTCTCCCTCTCTCTCTGTCCCTTCCCCGCTCATGCTCTGTCTCTCTCTGTCTCAAAAATAAATAAAAAACATTAAGAAAAAAAAAAATTAAAAAAATTTAAGGACGGAATCAGTTGTCACTTCACAAAAGTGATTGTGGAGGTGACTGCAAAGCTGCCAGGTGGTTGAGCTGAGTGAGGCTGGACACGCTCAGTTTCCTGTGACTGGGCTCTGCAACCTTTGCGTGTCGGGTGCAGAGACAGACGTGAGCAGAAAGAGGAATGGTCCCATGCTGGGGCTCTTTTTGAGATTGTTCGTAAATAGTTAAAACTGAGAATATTAAATCAAATGCCAAGAGGCCAAAGCACTTACTCATAAGTGTTTGTTAATAGTAACCATTTTTTGGCTACCAAATGTTAGATCATGTGACCTAAGCGATGAGCAGCACAATCTTGAAGATGTCTTTGTACGTAAAAGTTACCGGGACTTTTTAGTGACTTACGGAAATAACAGGTTAGAGTATTTGAAATACTCTGCTATAACCATCTTAAAATAAATCATCCTTCCGTGCTCATGATAGAATGCAGGGATGTTGGTGCTAGTGGCCAGGCAAGTTTAACTCATTTTATAGATAAAGAAATTGAAGGTTGTCTCAGTCAGATTTCCTGCCCATATAATCATTATGGTCTGTATGATCAGTCAGTGGAAGAAATGGGACTTAAATCCATGTCTCTTGAATTTTTTTTTTTTTTTTTTTTTTTTGGCTCTGTCCCTTTTATTAACTTCTCTTGAGCACCAGCCTTTTTTTTTTTTTTTTTAATTTTTTTAATGTTATTTATTTTTGAGAGAGAGTGAGAGAGAGAGACAGAGCATGAGTGGGGGGGAGGGGCAGAGAGAGAGGGAGAGATAGAATCCAAAGCAGGCTCCAGGCTCTGAGCTGTCAGCACAGAACTCAACACGGGGCTCAAACCCACAAACCACAAGATCGTGACCTGAGCTGAAATTGGATGCTCAACCAACTGAGCCACCCAGGTACCCCAGGCACTAAGCTTTTTATTGATTTATTCATAAACGACCTCTCACTTAGTAATCTGGACTAAACTTTTTCACCATTAATCATTTATGTACCAGAATGTATGTTAAAGGGAAAACCTAAACCTTATCTGTGTGAAAGTAGTTAAGTTTATTTTTCTAACCTCGGAGGTTGGCTTGATACTTGACGGGTTTTGGGTACCAGTTAAAGCTTTTGTTGTTTAGTCTCTCCTCTCTCAGATTTTTTTATCATTTTTTTCACTCGTGGCTGTGATTCCTCCATTTTATTAAATTTGCTCTTGAATTGTTGTACTTAATCAAACATAAGTTTCTCTACTCTTTATAGAACTTTTCCCCTTCTCTCCTTTTCCTAAGCCAACTGCTCACCTCTCATTGTACTTCAAAATGAACATCACATCTGGGTCCAGCCAGTCTTGTCTTATAGCTGCTTTCGGTTCTCTGTCTTTACTTTGTTTGCCAGAGGTGTGGACCCGATGTTCTTCCTGACATCTGTAGGACTCTCTCTCCTCCATTAACATTAAATCACAGACTCCCTGCGTTTTTTTTTTTTTTTAAACATCCTATTTGGAAATATTTTAAATTTACTAAAACAAATAAAAGTAGTATAATTACTTTGAGCCCAGAATTTGGGAGTAAGTGAAGTATCATGGTGTTAACTCCACTAAATTTTTCAGGGTATGTTTCTTTTCTATTTTTTTCAGTGTTTATTTTTGAGACAGACAGTGCAAGCGGGGGAGGGGCCGAGGGAAAGGGAGACAGAATCAGAAACAGGCTTCAGGCTGAGCTGTCAGCACAGAGCCTGTCGAGGGGCTCGAACTCACGAACCGTGAGATCGTGATCTGAGCCAAAGTCAGACACTTAACCGACTGAGCCACCCAGGCGCCTCCTCTCAGGGTATGTTTCCTAAGAATAGGGCTATGCCCTCACATCAACTTCAGAAAATGTAATGTTGATACGGTAATCTACCATTTGTATTCCAGTTTATCAGTTGACCTAATCATGTCCTTCATAGCATTTTCGCCCTTCAAGTGCAGGATCTGTTTTAAGATCAGATCTGCATGAAATTGTTATGTCTCCTCTATCTCCTTTATTCTGGAACAAATCTGTAACCTTTTTAGTCCATTAGAACATTCTTTTTTAAGAATATAGTCCCTTTTTGTTGGTTTTGCCAGAAAGGTTCTCACCTGGGGTGTAGGTGATGTTTCATTGTGATTAGTAGATTCAGGTTGTGCGCTCAAGTCTAGAGTATCATGTAAGTAATGTCATGTCCTAAGGGTATGACATCTGGATGCATGTGATTTCCATCTGTCCCCCATTGTGATGGTAATTTTGATCACCCAGTTAATGTGTTTTCTGATATTTCCACTGTACAGTTAATTATTCTCCCCACCCTCAACTACTAAGTAATGTGTGGGCAAATACTTGAAGACCATGCACGTATCCTACTCCTCATCAGTATTTCCTCTCAGATTGAGCATCCAGTGATGGTCCTGTCTGAACCATTCTTTACTGTGATGGCTGCAGATTGATCACTTTTTTCCAATTCCAGCACTTCTTCCAGTAACAGCTGGGACTAGGCATTCTTTTATATTCTCAGTATGGATTGATGAATTCCTGTTTTTTTCAGTGGCTTATAATCAGTCATTGCTCTCTTAATTCGTATGCTGCAGTTGTCTCAGATTTTGCCAGTGGGTTCCCCTTCAAGCTGCCTCCTGTTTTCTTGTGCCATGCCTCCATCCTTTAATTTTTTTTTTTACTTTTGTCGCAGTTGTTTTCTCTCTGGCAAAACAGTGTTATCTTCTCTTGTACTTCTGTCCCATTCCTGGAATCAGCCTTTTCTCTTAGGAGCCTGGTTTCTCATACTAGGGTATGATATTAAAGACCAAGGTCCTGGTGCTAGTTGTGCTCAGTACTTCTGTGCCCTTCCAGCAGGCCATGTGTTTTTTGATTCATTCTTGGCTTGAGTGAGAGATGGGCCAACTTGACCTTCCAAAGTTTCTTTCAGCCTTAAATATCTCTTTTTAGAGGGCAAACAGAATTGGTACTTTCCGAAAGGATTAAGAATGGGAACACTTAAAATCTGTTGCGTGCTGAGTGAGTTTATGCTTTACGGACCGGCAGTCTTGGGTACATATTGTTAGCTGAGGAACTCGTTCCTATGCCATACTCAGAACTTGGTCTTGAAGCTCTTTGTAGAAATCAGAAATTGGGGGAGGCAAGGTGACAGCTTTTTTTGTGGCGCTTAGGTCTTCATGATATGCCATTGCCCTGGCGTGGCTGGGGATGGAGAGGAGGCAACGTGGAGCAAGCACATACTTTTAAGGGAAGAGGTGGCCTCACAAAACACCAGTAGACCATTAATCTTTCTAGACCAGGGAATAAAGACCCTTAGTTTTAAGCCTTAAAGTGTCTTAGTGGTCTCCAAGGAAATCGGGCATTTTTAATAGAGATAACTCTGTGAAAACAATGTTTAAATATCAAGGCAATATTTTATTTTAGACATTTACAATATTTAAATATTTTACCAATATTTTGTCTTGGACATTTTTGCTTCACATTGTCAGTCTTTCACTCTATG
Organism: Panthera pardus; assembly: GCF_024362965.1. Taxonomy (NCBI): domain Eukaryota; kingdom Metazoa; phylum Chordata; class Mammalia; order Carnivora; family Felidae; genus Panthera; species Panthera pardus. The sequence goes on from NW_026527002.1 coordinate 66,274,228, forward strand.
TGTATGCTTGATCATAATTCAGGTTTTCCTCTGGATCTCTTACGCTGTGAAAGCCTTCTTGGTTTGGACCCTGCAACTTGTAGCAGAGTTCTGAACAAAAATTACACACTACTCGTCTCCATGGCTCCTCTCACCAACGAAATCCGGCCTGTGAGCAGCTGCACCCCTCAGGTAAAGAGCCACCTGGAGTGTCACTAGCCGTGGCATTTCAGACTTGCTCGTGGTGACTTGAAGAAGAGGCTTTCCGGTTTGATTGTGTTATCTCAATTTGCTAATACCAAATATGAAGATCAGGGATCAGGAAGCAGCTTTGTATTTTATGCTGTTGTAAGAAGTTCAGTTCGTTGGGTAGAGTTGGTGCATTTTATTCATGTATCATCTCGTGATTGGTGCCACATTGAAGTTTTCTTGATGAATGCAGTATTTTAAAGAGAATGTTTTGGATGCTCTAGGAAGGAAGCCTGGATCGCCTTGAGGGATCAAGTCAATTAGGAAAAATGAAATGTTTTAGAAGTAGGGCTATGATGGTAAATAAACGGGAAAGATTGCGCTTGAAAGCTAGAACTTTAGTTATCTCTGAAACTGACTTGTGAAAATTACTGCTGCTCTTTTACTTTTTCAGTGTAATCAGTTGTGTATCTGTGTACTTTGCAAGGATGCCATTTCAAAGAGGCGGGATCACATAGCTGTTCTTCAGTGCTGCATCCTGCCTGGTTTCCTAGATATGCAAGGTTAATGGTGTAGAAGAAAGGAAGGGATCCTTGTATAAGGTTGATTTCGTTGCTGTGCTGTTCTAGCTGCCCTCATGAGCACACCTCCCTCACCTCCAAATTCTTCCTCTGTTCGGTAGGAGTGGTTACAGATTTTACATTGACCAACTTTTTTTTTTTTTTTCATAATTCTTTGTGTGTCCCCCCAACCCTATCCCATATACACATTTCCTCCTGTTCTGTAACACGATTTCTAGGCACAGTAGGAATCCATGAACTGAAGGAATGGTAAGATGGATGGAAGGTTAGATAGTCCCTTTGTGAGGAATTGCATGTGACTAATGACAATAACTAACTTTGAAATAGAGCTTATTATTTGACAGGCACTGTTTTAAACCCTTTTGAGCAAGCGTACAATGTCTTTACAGGGTAGATATTTTGTCACCACATTACAGAAAAGCAAAGAAGTAACCTTCTTAAGGTGATACAGCCGAGGGGGGCGAGGCCAAGATTCAGACCTTGGTGTTTTCCTTCAGGGTCCATCTCCCAATTACGGTGATAAGACGTGCTTTCTCAATTCTGGAATAACATGGAAACCGCTTGGATGGAGCGTTTAAAATTTATTTTCATAAGAACAATAGCAGTGAACATTTATGTGAGGCATTAGCTGTTTGTAAGACCATCCTTGGTCCCTTGTGAAATTTGGCTGCTTTTGAGAAGTATTATAACTTTATCTTACTCGTTTTACGATTACAGCATATTGGACCAGCTATCCCAGAAGTCAGTTCTGTCTGGTTTAAACTATACATTTATTACATCACTGGGCAAGGACCACCATCTCTTTTACTGTCCAAAGGTACAAGACTTCGAAAACTGCCAGATATATTCCAGGTATGTTGTGTGAGGTTTGTTTCTCTGGTTGGTTTTGAGGAGGGTAGAGATTGGTAAGCAGCATTATAGCATTGTATATAAACTGAGATCTTCTTAGTTTTTGTTTGTTTTTTAAAATTTCTAAATGCCATTTTATCTTCATTCATTTCTTTTCCGTAGGGTTATGATCGATTACTAATAACATCTTGGGGTCATGACCCTGGGGTAGTCCCTACGTCCAACGTGCTCACGATGCTGAATGACGCTTTAACACATTCGGCAGTTTTGATTCAGGTACAGTTGCTTTGTTTGAAACAACCGGTTTTGGATTTTTATTTTTAAAGATTCTAATTTGTTAAGTCACAGTCAGATGTCGGTGATTTGAAATTTGTAAAGCTGAAACATAAGAGATGAGATACGGATTTTTGCCCTGGCCTTTGTCCGGCAGCGTGGGAATCCCAGAAACCACATGGATTTTGTAGTGAGACCCAGACTTGAATTCCAGCTTCACATTTGCTACCTGCGTGGCCGTAATTGTTTGATACATGTAATCGCTCTGTCGAGGTATAATTCACGTAGTGTACGGTTCACCAATTTAAATTGGTGAGCAAAAACCACTTCAGTGTTTTTTAGTGTAGTTGCAGGTATCCACAGCCGTCATCAAGCTCGATTTTAGAACATTTTCATTACCTCAAAAAGAACTCCCGAACCTTTAGTTCTCAGTCCCCTAGTCCCCAGCCCCAAACAACACTAACCTACTCGCTCTTTCTCTAGAATGCTTCTTCTGGGCATTTCACACACACACAGTCACGTAATGTGTGGTCTTTTGTCACCGGTCTCTTTTACTTGGCAGAATGTTTTTGAGCTTCATCATGTTGTGTGTTACCAGTCCATCATGAGTCATTACTGCGTTCCTTTTCATGGCCAAATAAGAAGTCCCTTGTACGAATATACCACGATCTGTTTCTCCCATTCATTGTTGACGGACACTTGGGTTGTTTCCACCTTTTGGCTATTAAGAATCATAGTAATCACTGTTACAACTGTTCATTTATAGGTTTTTGTGTGGCCGTATTGTCATTTCTCTTAGGTATGTGGTTAAGAGTGGAAATGCTGCATCATATGGCGATTCTGTGTGTAACTGTTTAAGGAACTTCCAGGCTGTTTTCCAGAGTGGCTGCACCACTTTCCATTCCCACCAGCACTTGGTATTATCTGACTTTTTAAGTTAGAACCCACCTGGTGGGTGTGAATGGTATCTCATAGTGGTTTTGATTTGTGTTTTCTTGATGCCTGGTGGTGGGGCCCTCTTTTCACATGCTAATGAGCTGTGTGACATTTTGAAGATACTTCTGTTAGTTTCCCACCCATGAAACGGAGATGGTGACATTTACTGTATAGCAACAAAAAATAATGTAGCAGCTAATGGCGAGATAAGCAATTTATAGTTCTAGGATTGTTGAGAGAATGAATTAAGAATGTGCTGAAGTGTGCGTCACACTTTCTGTTTCATAATAGGTTCTCGATAAAGATTTCAGTGGTTTATTCAACTATCAATCGTTATGTGCCATATTCTGTGCTAATTAACGTGGATACACAAATAAGTCACGGTCCCTGTGTTCAAGGGATTTAAGTCTGGTGGGAAAAGTTGCATAAGCAGCCAGTTTCCGTTTTTTGCTGAGTGCTGAATAGAATTATCTACGCTGCAAGCATTAGAGAGAAGTACCTAGTTCAGCCTTGAGGCAAGGAGAAAGGCTCAGAGAAAATGAGACTCAGGCTGCATACAGAAGGATGATACAGAAGAGAGCCAGGTCAGGCACAGGGGTTAGCATGAATAAACCTGTGGGCAGAGATGTTTTTCTTTTCCTCCACTGCTATTTCCCTAGTACCTACAACAGCACCTGGCTCAGAGTAGCTACTTGCGAGTGTTTTGATGTAGGCAGGCCCTGGAGAGTAGTGTGCCTTGACCCTTTTGCTGCCGAGCTTTGGCTGTACCCTATAGATTGATGAAAGAGAGCAAAGGGTGCTGAGCAGGGGATTTATGTGGTCAGTGTGTCTTGGGAAGATCGGCTTGGAGAGTATGCTGAGAAGGGTTGGGTAAGGTAAGATTCTTGAAGCAAGAGGACCAATTAGCATTTGGTGTAGGAGTCCCGATAAGAGGGGAAGTCAGCCTAGATTAGAAGAATAAGTACTGAAAGGAGGAACTGGGTTCAATAATTCTTACAAATTAAAATTAATAGAATTGATCAGATGTCTGAGAAGGCTATGAGAAGAGGAAGGGTAGGATTCCTGGGGGATTGGCTTGTGAAGGTGGAAGAATGGTGATATCCCTGCTTGAGCAAACAGAGGAGGAAGAGCCGGTTGATGGGGGTCAGATGATGTGTGTTGTGTTTGGGGCAGGCTGAGTCTAAGGTGCCTGTGGGACATTTGGGTGGTAGGGCTATCTAGTCGGTAATGGAAAACATTTTGAAATCCAGACGAGAGTTGAACAGGAAGCATTGACTTGAGTGTCCGCATCAGCACGTGGAGGTAGTTGAAAGCACGAAGAACAGGGTGCGTTCGCCAGCAGGGGGGACACCTAGCAGGGGTAGTGGTGGCAGATGACCTCATAGGATGGGTGAGACGTGGGCTCGAGTCAGTCTGCCTAAGTTAAAATCTTGATTCCACCATTTATTAGGAATCTTGGGCAAATTAAATAATCTTGAATTCCTTCACCTGCAAACTAAAGATAATGGTTCCTAAGGTCGTTGAAATGAATGACCAAATTGCACCATCTACATAAAATGCCTGTACCTGTGCCTAGCACACGGGACGGTCCCAGAAGGCGTTAGCCGTGTGGCGGTAGTGGTAGCAGATGTGGCCCAGTTTTAACGTGTTTATGAGGAGTTTTGTTTTTGCTAAAAAAGAATGCCTCTTTTATTTTAAGTTTTGTGGGAGAAATTCATCTTGCTGGAACTTAAAACACAATTTTGATTAAAACCACGCTTTCATTGTAACGGCCTTGATTGGGGTATAAATCATAATGGTACCGATGAGGTAAAAGTGGGCTGCCAGAAGAAATACATTCGGGTTGTTATACGCACCATTGAAATGAGTGCAGTTTTTCTCTGAAATAATTTTTTTCTTGTGTATCAGAGTACTTTGAATTTAAATAATGCAAAGGGTTTTTTCAATGGAAAAATGTATAGATCCCCAGTGTTAAATTTTCTCTTGTAGCGATACTAAATACACATAAACATAAAATTAAGTTCTTCATTCTTATTATTCTTAAACAGTTATAAAACCAAAATAAACCTGGGGATTTAAATTTAAAAAAAAAAAGAACCCTTTAAAACTAACAAAATTGAAATGAACATTAATTGAAAGTAATAGATAAAACTAAATTATTATTTGTAGCATGGGAGTGGGGTGGTTAGACTCAGATTTTTTTAATTCAGTTTTTGAGTTGATAGAACCTTCTCAGAAATAAAACACTGTTAAAAGATGCATGGAGGAAAGTATCACTACCCTTCCAACACTATCTGCCCAGTTCTCCCCATTTCTTTTCCTAACCAGATACATTTTTAGTTTCTGCTGTACTCTTCTAGAATTTCTTTATGCAGATGCAAGCCAACACACAGTGCTATATCCCCGTGCTTTTTTCACTTAGCAACTGGAGACCTTTCCATTTCCGTTCATAGGGAGCTTCCTTTTTTTTTTTTTTTTTTTTTTTTGGTAGCTGCATTGAAAATACATACATTGATTTGTTTAACCACAGTTGGGGGCATTCATAATCATATAATTTTGAATATGTCACTAAGTACAGGTGTTTGAGTTTTGCATTCCTAGTTCATGATATGCCAGGTGACTGATGATGGGATTCCTTCACCACTTTTCTTCTCTTGGACCTGCAGCTAACCCTTGTATGAGTGTGCCTGATTTCAGTCTTCAGTTGTCTCACACCTGATGTACCTGTTCAGTCGGCCTCTCTTTCTCGTTAGCCGTACGTTCATTTAGAGACACATTGTCCTATAAGTTAATACACACTTAAGGTCTTTGCTTGCTGAGAAAAATTAAAAATTGTTGAAAGATTTTTGATGGTATGTTAGTGTAGAATATGCCATCACATGGCACAGTCTTGTTTATTGTTTGACTGTTACTGGAAATACAGATTTCTTGTATAACTTTCAACTGTGTTTCTTCATGTTTAGGGACATGGTTTGCATGGGATAGGAGAAACTGTCCACATACCTTTTCCATTTGATGAAACAGAACTACAAGGAGGTATCTTGCTTTTAAATTATATCTGAGTTCTTTATCATTAATCTTTGTCAACAGTTTGGTAGAAAACATAGCAGGAAGTGAATTCTTAAAACTTTGAGTTCAAGGGTCTTTAAAAAAATTTTTTTTTTAATGTTCATTAATTTTTGAGAGAGAGAGAGAGAAAGCTCAGGCCCATAAGTTGGGGAGGGGCAGAGAGAGAGGGAGACACAGAATTGAAAGGTCTCAGGCTCTGAGTTGTCAGCACAGAGCCTGACGGTGGGGCTCGAACCCATGAACCATGAGATCATGACCCGAACCGAAGTCAGACACTCAACTTACTGGGCCACCTAGACACCCTAGTTCTAGGGTCTTATCGTTGCCACTTTTAAAGAGTATTGGCAAAGGTAGTTTTCTTTCTTTCTTTCTTTTTAGTATAATTTATTGGCAAATTGGCTAACATACAATGTATAAAGTGTGCTCTTGGTTTTGGGGGTAGATTCCCGTGGTTCATCGCTTACATACAACACCCAGTGCTCATCCCAACAGCAAAGGTCGTTTTCTGTCATGTGCCTTTTCCCATAAAGAACTAGTAGAATAAGACTTATTTAGGACCTTTGAAGGAATACTAGTTTGCCTTGGAGATGAAGAGAATCAGTAGGTCTCTGTTTAGGTGAAAGACTAGATTTTCCTCTCTGTTTAGCCTTTTACTTTTCTTTTATTATTTATTTGGAGGCTGGGGGAGAAGAATTCATAGGGAATTTTTTTACCCTTAGAAAGCCAATTTTTTCTTTCCCAGTGTTACATACTATTTGCCTCCCTCTTCCAACCCAGGAGCTTTTTTAGGTGATTTAGAAATACATGCCATTGAATATGGGTATAATACTTTACGGTTTACAGAGTACCTGCACGTATTTCCTCTTTCAGCATTTGATTTTGTTGTTAAATGTTACTTTTTGCAATTAGGATTTGAGTGGATTATAGAGTTTGAACTAAATAAAGCTAGTTAGAATCAAGGGCAGGGGGAAAACCCGTTTAAAGTGTTCTCTTTCTAGAATTGGATGTGAACTAAGTACATTTGGTATAAGATGTTCAGAGAATATCTGTTAAAAGCAAATTTATTCTTCCTTTTGTTTAATATAGGAGATGACCCTTTCTCTGTCAAATATTAGGAAGGTATATATGTTCAAAAGAAAAATAATACGATTAAAACTTAACATATATCTATATAGCACTACTCCATGTAAAATTGCTGTTGTATAATCTTATTTTTCTGGTTCTTAGAGCCACCTTGCTTGAATTTTTAGAGAGCAGTGAATGGTTCAAGTAATCTAATTTTTGTTAGTTTATATAAGAACTTAATGTTCTCCCAAAATAATAGAGTGGGGGAAAGGAAGATTTTTAAAATATCTTTTTCCTTTTCACATAGCCAGACTGCGGAAGCCTCATGTTTGAAATTAAGTTCTCTCTCTTGCCTGTTGTGAATAAATGTGTACAAAGTTTAGAGAAGAGTTTTCTCTTCCAAAAAATAGCCCCTTTTCAATAAGTACTTCTCTGCAATTAAACTTTGCTATTTAATCCTCTGATACTTTATAAATTCTGTGGAGGGGCGCCTAGGTGGTTCAGTCGATTAAGCATCCGACCTAGGCTCAGGTCATGATCTCATGGTTCGTGAGTTCGAGCCCCACATCAGGCTGCACTGAGAGTGCAAAGCCTGCTTCCGACCCTCTGTCTCCCTCTCTCTCTCTGCTCCTCCCTTGTTTGCACACATTCCCTCTCTCTCTCTCTCTCTCTCTCTCTCTCTCTCTCTGTCTGTCTCTCTCAAAAATAAACATTTTACAAAAATAAATTCTGTGGAAAAGTATTAGTTCACCTGAAGATACAGGCTAGTGACAACAGGATCTTAAAATTTATACAAAATCTCAAAAACTGATTAATAACTCTCTTGCCTTGAGAGATTGTGTCAATTATAAAAGAATCTTCATATCTGAGTATAGAGCATATTTCTGTTATAGAAGTTCATGTATTTATAAAACTTGCACTGGTATTTAAATAATTTATTAAGGATATAATTTCAAGTCCTTTTTGGCGTTAGTCTAAATAGGAATAATTTTACTTTAAAAAGGTTTTCAAAAATATAATGTGTATTTAATACATTTCAAAAATGTAATGTGTATGTAGTACATAGAAGCCCAACAAGGAAGCATTTGAGGCAGAATAGAACCACGAAGAGAAGTCTAGAGAATTTGCCACTGACCAGCCCAACTTTTTATTTTATTTTTTTATTAAAAAAATATATTTTTTTTAATGTTTATTTATTTTTGAGAGAGAGAGGCAGAGCATGAGTGGGAGGGAGACACAGAATCTGAAGCAGGCTCCAGGCTCTGTGCTATCAGCACAGAGCCCGATGTGAGACTTGAACCCACGAACTGTGAGATCATGACCTGAGCTGACGTTGGACACTCAACCAACTGAGCCACCCAGGTGCCCCTGAGCGGGCCCTGTTTGCTTGCTTAGCACATAGTTTGTTCTGATACCGTAAATGCCTCCTGGAGGCTATAAATAAATCTGTGTATGCCAGCCTTTTCCATTCACAAGTAGGTTTTTGTTGGAATCAGTGTTGATAGATTCAAGTATAAAAGGAGTTCTGAGAATTGTTCAATAAAGGTATATTTACATTTTTGATGTTGTTTTATGTTACAAAACTATGTACTTACAGTGTAACGTCACCCCTTTGTTCTTAGAGTTCACTCGCGTCAACATGAGTGTTCACAAAGCCTTGCAGATATTAAGGAACAAAGTGGATCTGCAGCATTTTTGTGGCTATGTCACCGTGTTGAATGCTTCGAGCCGCCTTGCACACAGAAAACTCAGTGACGCTTCTGATGAGAGAGGTCAGCCAGTGGTTGGGTTCTCTGAATTAAGGTGGTTGTACTGAGTTTATTGTAATCTTAGTATTTTAAGAAGCAGGGACTCTTGTGGGGATGTCGAATTATGTAATACTTAGTGTTTTTTCACTAAGGTGAGAAAATATTCTGTGACATCATTTGGACTAATATCAGTTGTTCAGATGGAGAAAATACAGAAGTACTGACCTGGGGTTAGAGTACGGAGTGGTTTTTAGGTTTTAGCCCTTTCTTTACTGTTGGCTCTGTGGTAATAGGCTTTAAATTAAGTTCCTCTGTGACGTGATGGCTTCAGAACTTGAGTCTCTTTGTAAAGAGGTTTCCAAAGTAGAATTAACAGTTGTTTTTTTTTCCCATTCAGCCTTTCTTTTTCTGTCAAAGGCACCACTGTCTCAATGACCCAGGCCTAAAATCTTGTCTTTGCCTCTTCCTTCTTTTTTCACGCTGTCCACTTTGTTTCCACGTTCTGGGGAATTAGTCTTTAGAAGTGTCTCTCATATCCTTTCTTCTCTTGTCATTTCTTTTGAAATTCTCTGTAACTGTCCTTCTAACCTGCGTCTCAATACTGTAATCCTGGATCACTGCAGCCATTTCCTGCCTAGCCTTCCTGGCCTCATTCTCCTCTGTCTCCAGCCCATCTTGCACATTGTCAACAGTTAGTTTTCCTTTACTTTTTTAATTAAAGAATTTATTTGCATGTCACCTTCTCATGCTCACTGATTGTTTCCACTCTGGCCTAGTTTTGGCTTGTATGTGGCTTTGGTGGCCATAGTGCCAGCTCTGGTCCATGACTCCAGAAAACATTTCAATTCAAACGTCTGTCATTGATTGACTGTATTCCCTGAGCCTTTTAGTGTGCCATCCTGAGTAGATATGATTGATGTGCTAGCCATCCAGTGGATCGGATTGGCTCCCTCTGAGTTAAATATCCACCGCAAATACCCTTTACGTTTGGCCAGAAGATGTGAGTAAATTTTAACAGTTGACTGCCACGTATCACAGGGGCATTTCCATGTTTTATTTTTTCATTCCACCAGCATTTATGGAGTACCTGCCGAGGTGCTAGAAAGATAGAAATTAGTAAGACCTAAGGAATGAAACCCTAGAAAGGGAGACAAGCAGGTGAGTCAGCCTGCCGCATAGTGTTAAAATCTGTGCCAAAGCTTGGCATCGGCTCCATGTGCTGACGTAGGGCCGAGAAGGCATATCTCAGGCCAACTGAGCTATCAGAAAAGGCCTCTTAGAGCAGGTAAAGCCTGAAGTAAGTCTTGAAAAGTGAGGATTTGGGTACGTAAAAGATGGTTGCTGTGTATTTGAAGGGTAGCAGCCTTTCAGGCAGAGGGAATCAAGCAGTAGAGTAAGCTCATCTTGGCAAAAAGAAAGAATTTGTTGAAAAGTAGTAGAAAATGAGAGTAAAGAAGTTGGTAAGATCAGGAGATCTTGGAGGATCTTCAGTGCTGGAAGATACGAAGAGTCAAAGAATTTTGAAGAGGAATAACATAATCAGATTGCGTATTTCCATGGGGGTAGAAGCGACTTTGGTAAAGATCTAAGTGAAAGTCTAATAAACTTATGTTCTGCCTTTTGAGTCCTTGTTTCCTTTGGCCAGGGTTTTACAACCTCAGCGCCATTTATATTTTGAGCGGGATAATTGTTTGTTTTGGAGGACTGTCCTGTGCATTGTAGGATGTTTAGCATCCCTAGATATCAGTAGCATCCCTGTCCCCATTCACGACAACCGCATAGGTCTCCAGACATCGTCAGAGGTCTCTTGGGGGACAAAATTGCCCCCTCCTTGGGAACTGCTTTAGGCTGAAGACTGTTCATTATCCTCCATTGTCATTCCTGTTCCTGGAGTCTTCTCTTCCGTTAGAACCGATTTACTGACTTGTGCCGACTACTAAACCCTAATATTGTGTGTGTCCTTTAATTACAAGGAGACCCTGATTTGGCTTCTGGCTCAGATGTAAATGGGAGCACAGAGTCATTTGAAATGGTCATTGAGGAAGCAACTCTAGACTCGGCAACAAAACACAACTCTGGTAAGGTTTTAAGAATTAATTTGTAGCTTTAGACTAGTTTCTGATGTTTAACTCTTCTGTTACATCATTTGGATGGCATTTGTCTACTCTGTTTATCCACAATGGGCCTTTTAGTAAGCATTTACCAGGAAACATTTTTTTATGTTTAGAATAACAATTAAAGTATTATAAAAACATGATCTGAGAATGACTTCAGTTGCGTTTTTCCTATGTTAAATTCTTTCATCCGTAGTTGTCTTACGATATCTTTTTTGGGGGGAAAAGACCATTTTGAACATCTGATGAAAGCTTTGTACCTTCTCCCCAGAAGCATGTACATACTCAAGAAAGATTCTTTCCTGTTTCAGAGATTCACTGACCTCTCTGAATCCTCTCCCCTGTTAAGCCCGTTGCTGGATACCGCAGGGGTGGGAGGAATCTGAAAATTTATGAGCCTCAGTTAAGAAACCCTGGTCAGTCATAATATATATGACTACCTATGTGACTAACAGCTGTGTGCCCTTTGTAGCTGCCACAACAGAAGCGGATTGGGTTCCTCTTGAGCTGTGCTTTGGAATTCCATTGTTTAGTTCTGAATTAAACCGGAAAGTTTGTAGAAAAATTGCGACACATGGCCTTTGCAGAAAAGAGAGGTGAGGGTTTATATTCATTGTCATCTTTTCATTTGTGAGACTTCTAGGCTCTCAGTTGCTACATCTTATTTTCTTTTATTTCACACATGAGCATGGTAATTGCCTTGAGTATATTTGTTGATTGAATAGAGATTGCTAATTAAGTATTTTGCTATATTTTTCAAAATTAAACTTCGGCACCTCAAAAATCTGACATATGCAAACATTTGGGACACATGTTTTGGTTAATTTTAGTTATGTTAACTGAATTACCAGGTCGGCGAGGTATATGAGATGATAAACCTAGTGTTTGTAATATGTATGTGTCTAGAACATTTCCCTTGTGCACTTCTGTCACTCTTAGCAAACACACGTTCAAATTATGTCATGTAAATAGTGGTTATCTATTACGGTGGAATTATAGCTGAATTTCTAAATTTTGTTCAAATTTCCATGTTTTCTAAAATGAGCACGTATTACTTCTCAGAGATGGTCTGTAGGTTTTGTTTCCCATGCCTACTCTGATCTGTTGGGAGCAGTTGCTAAGAGGCAGTGTTGTGAAAGTTCTGCGACTTTGGAGCATATGGGAATATTCCTCAGTCTCATTGTCTTGGTAGGGTGGCTGAGAGAGCTGATGTCCACAGGTCTCCTTGACTTCTTTTAGAAAACAAAGTTGTAGAAGTAATTCATTTAATTGGCTTAATATAGTTTATCAGAAGATTAAAAGTGCTCAGTCAACAAATAATTTCAGCAATTCTCTGAAAGTAACATACATGAGTAAAAAGTAGAAACACTAATAACAGCTTTAAAGATGGCCACCATGATTGTTACCAGTTTGCATATTTGAAAAATATTTGATTTAGGTGGGTTGATGTGTATGAAATCTCTCAGGCTTTTTATCAGGATGTATTTTAAAATTACATTGGGTATTTGAAGTTTGTATCATAATTGTCATTCCTGCCTGAATTTTCGTTTTAAAAATTTTCTTTCATTTAACATTTATATTTGCTAATAGTTTAAACTCTTCCTGACAATAACTTCTCAGTTTTCGTTTTATACATGGTTTTTTATTTCAGAATGGTCTTTTTATGCACTGTTAAACTCCCTACTCTTAAAACTGGCAGAAATTTCACGGATGAGAACCACTGAAAAATGTTTTAATTTTTTATGTGATTAAGCAGAATGTATTTACACATATAAATGCATTTAAATTGCTGAAATTATTGTGAGATATTAGTTCTTGCCATTAAAATTATATTTGTCTTAAAATTTCCTTTTTTTTCAGCCTTCAGAACCTCTTACATTCCAGTAGAAAACTCTCTCTACAAGTCCTTAACTTTGTTCACTCATTCCAGGTAACAAAACCCAAAAAATCCAAATGGTATTTGCATAGAGCTTTATAGGATGCAGAGCAGTTCCATGTCATGCTCAAGTGCAAAGAGTGCAAAGAGATGTTATTTAAAGACTTTTAACTGATGGGGCTTGCGAGCGGGGGAGGGGCAGAAGGGGGGGCTGGACAGAGGATCCAAAGCAGGCTCTGTGCTGACAGCAGCCAGCTGGATGCGGGGCTTGAACTCATGAACTGTGAGATCATGACCTGAGCCGAAGTCAGATGCTCAACCAACTGGGCCACCCAGGCGCCCCAGTTGTTAAAGACTTTTAAATAGGAATGACATTATTTCTGATTGCCTGTTTTAAAAAATTAGTTACTGTTCAGAAAGCAGATGAAAAAGGGACAAGCATAAAAGCAAGACTAGTTCAGAGAATGTTATAATAGCCCAGGTGAGAATTTTTGGTAGCTGAGCTCCCCTTTTCATTAAAAATAGCCCCAAAGTTTGCATGTGTCCATAATAAAGGTTGATTGCACATATATACTGTTATATCAACAAATGATATTATAAAACATACACAAAAATAGAAATTTTGTGAGGATGTAATAGTCGATAGAGCATTTGTAAGATTTTGACAGTCCCGTGCCCTGCTTTGGAGTGAGTACCCAACTTTGGAGACCACTGGCCCAGACTGGGTGGCGGGCTCTGGTGACTGTATCAAGCAGTTTGGGATACACGTTGGATGTAGACGGATTGACCTGATTAACTCAATGTGAGGAAAAGATTGAGGGTGTGGTGAGGAAGGGAAGACTCAAGAATGAGTCTCCTGTTTCTGGACTAGCTTCGTGTGTGGAGTAGGGAAGGCTGGCGAGGAATTGGAGAATTAAGGTCACGGACATGGTAAGTGTGGAACGTGTGGCGAAACACCCAGGAGCAGATGTCAGCTCGGTGCATGTTTGAGCCTGGAGTCCTGGGGAGAGGTCTGTGCTAGGTGACAGGAATCTGAGAGCCTTGGGAGCGCATGGAGTGTTCCGGGTGCTTAATGTTACGTGAGGGGTGTTTAGAGATTGCTTAAGAATTAACTTTTTTCTTGTCCTCTGGCCTCCTAGCCTATTTTTGTTTATTTCTAAGCGCTTATCGTGGTGTGACTTGTGTCAGTCATTACCGCGTACAATAATTCCCCTGATTGATTATTGGGGATTATGACGTAGATCTTGGCATCTCCCACAGTGCTTTGCATCCCAGAAACATTTCTCGGGCAGTCAAAGCCTGTATTTGTAACTAGCTATGTTCCGTGGTTTGGTAAAGTGTCGAATATGGGATTTTTTCTCTTCCTTGGTCTTCTAGGAAGGTGCTTCCACACTGGATGTTCACACAGAGGCCAGCTTTTCCAGTGTGCCTTCACAGTCCTCCTGTGCCGACACGGGAGTTCCGCTTCCTGCAAAGAACTTAATATTTAAAGATGGTGTCTTATCAGAGTGGAGTGGACGGTCACCTTCCTCACTTCTTGTTGCTAATCTCCATTTGCAATAATTTCGTTCCACCATGCATTGCTCACACTTTCTGCCTTTTTTTCTTTCTTAACGTAGCTTTATAGTGCCCGCCACTAAGAAGCACCCTGCTGCTACAGTGCACTTCATGCTTAACTGATGTGAAGAGATTGGGGAACATGTTCATGTTTTCTAAAGTTTTCCTCATTATTGCACCTCCTAATGCAACAAAGAGCTTTTTAGCAGCCTGCACTGTATTTTTTACCTTGAGACAATCTGCATTTCTTTTATAAAACTGAGGATATACTTTATAGGCTTTATGATGACTGTTACGTTTATAAGCAGTCACTATGAATATTGCAGTGGTAATTTTATATGTTAGTTTATCAAACATAAATCTTGTTTAATTTTATATTTTGTTACCTACTCTTTAGGGGATCACAGGAAGAGGTGGAACTCTTCCTCTGAAAAGGCTTCTTGGTACTTAAAAGTAGCAAAACTATAAAACAATAAACATCCAGTTTTGAGAGATGATATGATGGGGCATTAAGAATTTCTGTGGATGTCTGTAAATTATGTATATGAGTTGAACATTGTTGAAGGTATGTAAATCAGCATAGTTATGTATAACCTAACCTTGATTTATAAGGTCTTAACTCAGACTCTGACTATACATTGACATCTCATGAGAAGCTTTGGAAAACATTCTATTTTTAAACAACATTTATATGTGGACTTCTGTCGTCACTCACTTTGGGCTTTATATTTTCATAGAGTCTTTATGGAAAAATAGAATTTGTTTTCCACTGTTGTAACTGTGGCTGCTGCACGTTTTTACCCTCATTTATTTTTTGTTTAGTAGCTTTACCAATGAATTGTTATGAAATCGAATTTGGTGTTTAAAAACCAAGGATTGTGATTTTAGGTTAGAATTACATATTTAGAGGCATTAAGGCTATATGTCTTCTGATCAAAACACTTGGGGATAAACCTACTTTGAAGACATTCTTAGGCAGTCTGGACCTTAAATTTATGTGAATGGTTTTGGAGGGACTGATAAAGAAAAATTGAGCAATTTCAAAATGTTTCTCGAATCATTAATTCTTTTAGATCTCAAATGTTAATTAGAATAATTGGAATCACTTTCTAGATTTTTTAAGTTGCCTTCCTTGGGAAGTTTGTGCAGTGTTCTAGTTTAGTGTAGCTCTTCTCATAGGATAACGGTTTGCTTGTTTAAAACTGTAACCAAACTAACTGGTCAAACAACATATATCTAAAAACACTTAAAGCATTAGAAAATTTGGGAATGTTATAACCTAAACATTTTTGCTGATAATTTTTTGTCATTTATAGAACTGATATTTGTGTATTTAACATACTTCTGGAAATATATGCCTTTCTTAAAACTGTTAACATAACCATGCATTCAATACCATGGCCTACCTATAGAATCGAATATCTTGGAGCAGGTTACCTGTGGCACATGGTCAGTGCTGTGTTTGGGGTAAGTGCAGTAACGTTTAGTTTTCTACTTTGTCTTATATGAGGTAGAAATCAAGTGTATGTTATAAATGTTTGTCTATAAAAGGAAAAATACATACTAATATTAAAATAATTTCTTATGACTGTGAATCACTCATTTATTTTTCCAATAATTGATATTGTACATTCCTAGTGCTATTAGGTATGTATGTAACTTACAGTTTTTCAACTGAAAGTTGTAAGTGTTTCATTTGATCAGGGCTCTTTAATCTCATTTTCATTTGCTTTGTTTATATTAACTGTAGTTATTTTATTTATTCCTGTATTAACAATCTAAGCCTACTGTAATGACATGTACACTAATAAAGAATCGAATAATTTGTAGTTGTTGGCAGTGAACCCAGTTGGTGGTTAATTGAAAACTTAAAATATGGGAGTGATTTGCTGCTATATTACCTTTGAGAGATAATAGAGGAAGAAATAGAACCTAACAGTGATCATGAATTTTAAAATACTGGAAAACATGTGGACAACTCTGGTTTCTCCGGTGAATGGAGAAAGTTCTGATTCCCAGCTGGAAACCTCTCATATGTTTAAGGAGGGAGAATCTGCTTTGTAGAGCTGTTAGTAAAATGTGAAAGCTGCTTTTGTGCTTTGCTTTATGAACTTGGCTTTGTTTCATTCATATGTTAACTCATGTAAAGATGCATCTCCTAAATCTTACAAGTTTTGATCCAGTTCAGCAACATGTTAAATTTTAAATACAGACTTTATTATTTGCCAAAGAAGACTTATGAAAGAATTCTAAAGTAATTTCATTTGGCTTTGTGCTACCTCCCCATTCGATTCCCCCCTTAATGTAGCTTAAACCATGGGAAACGTTCTTTAGAAACCAAGAGAAAACGAAGTCACAGAGGACATAGAATTTAGCATGGTCCAGATTAACCTCTCAGGTGGGTCTAAAGAAATACAACTTTATGTCATTTACAAACATACCAGGTTTTCTTGATTCCTTTCTTTCTTTCATTTTAAGTATGTAATCAGATGATTTTGTATTTGTTTTCTGGGGGGGAGTATCACTTTTCTTTTACTTGATGTATTCAATATTCTCTGCCATTCATGTTTCTATTTTATGTTCAGTGTTTCAAATACAGTTTGTATTTAAAGATCTTAAAGTACCAAAACTGTAAGTGAGTACAGTGGACTGTTTTCTGGTATGATGTTAATATTATACAACAAAATGTATAAAGTGTTGTCAATTTGATTATTGACACCTTATAATATGTTTACAATAAACTGTGGTGTTGATCAACTTACTGTGGACATGTGTATATAATCTGTAAGTCCCTTTCTCAGTATTAAATACAGCACCTCAGTGCTAAGTGCTTTCAGTGCTGTGGCTTTCCTACATGTTTTTTTCATGACCTTTTTACTTCAGAATAATTTCAGATTTATAGGAAAGTTGCAGAGAGTCCAGAGATGTTTCTTCTACCCTTCCCCACGCTTCCCTTAAAGTTAACACCTTATGTAAACTGTGGCATTTATTTGTCAAAATTCAGAAATTAACCTTGGGACAGTTCTGTTAACTATGTCTACTACGGACTTTATTTGGTTTCTGTTTTCCACTACTGTCTTTCTGCTGTTCTAGGAGCAGTCCCGGACACCACACTGCATTCATTTATTTAGTCGTTAATGCCTCCTTTGTCTCTTCCAGTCTGTGACAGCTATTCTTTCAAGACCTTGGCACTGTGAACAGTACTGATTGGTTATTTTGTACAATGATCCTTAATGTGGGTTTGCCGGACGTTTTCTTGTGAGTCGATTTGAGGTTATGCTTTGTCAGGAAGGAGAGCACAGAGTTGATGTGCCCTTCTACACTGTATGATATCAAGTGCATGATGTTAGTAGGTATCACCGGTGATATTCCTTCATCGGCTAGGTTGGTGTCCACTAGGTCTTCCACTGTATTTTTTCACTTTCCGTACTTTTTTTCCCTTTGGAAGTGAATTACTAAATCTAGCCCACAGTCAAGAGGAGGGGACAGTATATATATTATTTAGCATTTTTCTTAAAGAAAATTTGTTCCTCTTTCCTCTTCATTTGATACTTTGTATTAATATGTGATTGTGGCAGTTTATTTTCTACTTTAGGTTAAAATCTAATACCGTTGTAATTTACTGGGTGAATTATTTCAGCTTTGGGACTCTTTGAGGTTGGCTCCTAAATTCTTTTGACATGCCCTTATTTTTCTAAGACCATATTTTTACCTTTTAGCACTGCCAAGTATTATCTGAGTGCCATTCCTAGAATTAGCTATTTCTCCAAGAAGCCCTCGTTTCTTTCATTGGAGAACAGTATTTTTTTTTTTTTTTAATGTTTATCTTTGAGAGAGAGAGACAGAGTGCAAGCTGAGGAGGAGCAGAGAGAGAGAGAGAGAAAGACATAGAATCAGAAGCAGGCTCCAGGCTCTGAGCTGTCAGCACAGACCCCGACGCAGGGCTCGAACCCACAAACTGTGAGATTTTGAACTGAGCTGAAGTCGGTCGCTTAACCAACTGAGCCACCCAGGCATCTCTAGAGAATGGTATTTAGAAACAAAGATCTGGATGTTGGATGTGCTCACTGCTACTGCTGCTGTGGTTTTTCAGTGAAACGTGCTAAGAGATGACAAATACGCATACTGACCAATGTACAGTACACGTCTCTGTAATTCTTTCTAGATCTGTCTGTATATATATTAAACATTCAATTATACTGACTCAGCCAGCACTACAAGGTTTTGCCTCCATGTTTATTTGTAACTTTTTTTTCTGAGAGTGAGAACCCTGACTTCTTTATCTACAATTTATTTGCTCGTTGAACCTTAGAATACTTAAAAAGTGGTTTCAGAATAGTTAAGTTGTACCCCTGTGAGAAAAATGGACCAACAAATGGAATTCGGTGTTCAAGTCCTTGTCTTGTCCTTCGCTTTACGGTGTCTGCTCAAAGTACCACTTTCCGTAGTAACTTAGTTCAGCTCCCTTTATTTCCCACTTTCTTCGTGGAGGTTATGTCATACGTTCGTGAAACACGTTACTTGTCACACTGCGCACCCCACTTGAGGTCTCTTGACATCCCTGTTGGGTTTTTCACACCACAAAGTCCACTCTGCATGAGCTTTGACAAGTTTGTGATTATGGACCCACCGTCTCCGTACTACCCAGAGCAGTCCCATCACCCTAAAAATTCCTCTTTGTACTCAGCCCCCACCCCGCCCCACCCCTCACAACCACTTATCTGGTTTCCATTCCTGTAATTTTGCTTTTTCTGGAATGTCAAGTAAATAGGTTGTACAATTCATAGCTTTTTTAATCTGGCCTCTTACAAGAGCAATGCAGAATGCATTTTAAATTCATGGTGTCATGTGAACCAATAAGTAGCTCGTCCCTTCTGTTGCTGAGAACTTTGCTGGGTGGATGAATCAAGATGTGTTTATCTTCTTCATAATAAACATAATTTGGTTTGCCGGGAGTGGGTTTGTTAACTAACTCATTTGGTAAGTGTACGTTTAATCTTATAAGAAAGACACTGCCACCCTGTCTTCCAAAATGATTGCAGTTTTGCACCCCGCCAGCGGTGAATGAGAGTTTCCGTTGCAGTGGTAGCTCTTTGTGGCCGAAATACTCATTTCCCTGACGAAAAATGATGTTGAGCGTCTCTGTCTCCATATGCTTACTTGCCACCCATATGCCTTCTTTGCTGAAGGGTCTGTGCAGATCAGTTGTCCGTATTTTAAAAATTGGGTTTTGCTGAGTTTTAAGAGTTCAGTATATTATTTTGAGTACAATTCCTTTGTCAGATGTGTTTTGCAAATATTTTCTCCCAGTCTGACTTGTCTTTTCATTCTCTTAATAGTATGTGTTCAAGAACAAAAGTTTTTAATTTTCATGAAGTCTAGCTTTTTTTTTTTTTTTTTTTTTTAAAGGGATTGTGCTTTCTGTGCTGTTACCTAAAAACTCCTCATGAACGCTAGGTCATGCAGATGTTTCCTGTTTTCTTTTGAAAGTTTTATAGTCTTATGTGTAGGTCTTTGACCCCTGTTGAGCTCATTTTAATATATGGGGTGAGGTGTATGTCAAGGTTTGTTTTTGCACATGAACATCCAGTTCATAGAACACCATTTCTTGAGAAGACTTCTTTCCTCATTGACTTGCCATTACACCTTTATCAAAAGTCAGTTGATAGGTCTCTAGATTGGTCGTTGCCACAGATAGAAATGGGGAGTGAGTGCAAATGGGCAGACAGCATCTTCCTGGAGTGCTGGAAATGTTACCAAAAAATAATTGCATTGTACACTTGAGACAAGTGAATTTTACTATATGTAAGTCATACTTCAATAAAGCTGTTTTTAAAAAACCAGTTGACGTTTGTGTGGGTGTGCTTCTGGGCTCTCTGTTCTGCTGCACTGATCAATGTCTGTCCTTCCAATGCCACACTGAAATTGGATAGTAGGAGTCTTCCCCAACTTTGTTCTTTTTTTTTTTTTAATTGATTTTGGCTTTTTTAGTTCTTTGCCTTTCCATATAAATTTTAAACTCAGCTTGTGAGTGTCTACACACAAACTTGCAGGGGTTTATTCAAAGTGTTATTGAATCTATAAATCAAGCTGTGGAGAACTGACACCCTAATCAGTATCTGTCCACTTACTTAGAACTTCTTTTTTGGTCACTGTTTTATAGATTTCGGCAGACATGAACTACATCTTCTGTTAGATTTCTTCATAAGTACTTCATTTTTTTGTGCTGTTGGAAGTTTTTTAATATTTCAATTTGAAATTGTTCATTACTCATGTATAGGAATATGACTGACATGTACATTTTGGTCTTGCCAAGCTCACTTAGTGAATTTTTTAGTAGATTCTCGAAGATTCTCTACATAGATGATTATGTTGTCTATGAATAAAGACATTTTATTCTTTCTAACGTGTATGCCTTTTATTTCTTTTTCTTGCATTATTTCACTGGCTTAAGACTACCAGTGTGATACTGAATAGGAATTGTGAGAACAGACATCCTTACCTTGCTCCCCCATCTTAGGGGAAAGCATTCCATCTCTAGCTATTAAGTATGATGTTAGCTACATATTTTTTTATTTTAAAGTTTTTTTCATGTTTATTTTAGAGAGAATGAGCTTGGGAGGGGCAGACAGAGTGGGGGACAGGATCCAAAGTGGGCTCTGTGGGCAGTAGAGAGCCCGATGAAGGGCTCAGAACTCACAAACTGTGAGATCATGACCTGAGCCAAAGCCAAATGCTTTTAACCCACTGAGCCTCCCAGGCTCCCCTTAGCTATAGATTTTTAAATAGATGACCATTAGGTTAAAGAAGTTCCTTTCTAGTTCTACTTAGGTGTTTGGTTTTTTTTTTTTTTTTTAATCATGAGTAGATGTTGGATTTTATATGTTTTCACTATCATATGATTCGTTTTTATTTAGACTCTATATGGTGAATTCCACAGATTAATTTTTGAATCTTTAATCAGCCTTACATTCTTGGTATGAATTCAACTTGGTCACAATGGATTATCCTTTCTCTCTATTGCTGGATTTGATTGGCTAATATTTTTATATCCATATTCCTGAAGAATGTTGTTTTGTGGTTTTGTAATACCTTAGTCTGATTTTGGTAGAATTTGCTAGTGAAACTACCTGGGCCTAAAGTTCTCTTTTTTGGAAGATTTTGAACTATAAGTTAAATTTCTTTAATAGATATACTCAGGTTAGCTGTTTCTTTCTTTCTTGAGTTTTGGAAGTTTGTGTCTTTCAAGGAATTGGTCTATTTCATCTAAATTATTGAACTTATGGGCATTTATTATACATAGTAGAGGCATACCTCATTTTATTGCTCTCCACTTGATTGTGCTTCACAGATGATTGCATTTTTTACAAAAGGAAGGTTTGTGGCAACTGTGTCGGGAAAGTATCGGCACTATTTTTCCAACAGCATTTGCTCGCTTTGTGTCCCTGTGTCATATTCTGGTAATTGTCTCAGTATTTCAACCTTTTTATTATTATTATGTTTGTAATAGTGATCTGTGATCAGTGGTTACAAGTCACTGAAAGCTCAGATGATGGTTAGCAGTTTTTAGCAATAAAGCATTTTTTAATTAAGATATGTACATTCTTTTAGACAATGCTATTACAGAATTATGTATAATGACATACAGTATAATGTAAACATAACTTACATGCACTAAGAAACCAAAAAGTTCATTTGACTTTATTGCATTCTCTTTGTTGCAGTGGTCTGGAAGCAAACCCGCAGTATCTCTGAAGTATCCCTGCATTCCTATTGTCCTTTTAGTCTGTGGGATCAGATAAGAAAATGAAAAGATGAAGTGAGGTAGATTCCAAAGAGAAAATGTTTGAGAATTGTCCAGAGCAGATGAAAGATAAGAATCTGGAGATACAGGAATCCAATGCATATCAATAATGAATTTAGGAAACAATTCAATCACAAAAATACTTGGAAAAAATGCTAGCCTACAATTGTGAGTCCAGCAAAAATTATCTTTCAACAAGGGTGAAAAAGACCTATGTTTTCAAATATGCATTACCGAGTTTATTATTGGACTCAGCTCAAAAAAAAAAAAAAATTCAAATAAAGGAGAATTATTCTAGAAGGAATTCTTGCAATGTGAGGAAGGCTTCTCTGTGTAAGATGGTGATTAAAATGTTGATTAATCTCAATTTTTTCTGAATAAATATAAAAATGTTTAATTTGGGAAAAGAAACAGGACAATAGTCCCCAAAGATAATAGCATGTGAGTCAGGAGAAGTTTTACGTAGAGTTCACTCTATGCTCACTATACTTTTCAAATAGTAAATAATACTCTTCACTTGCACGCCCAACACTTACTGTACACTTACTAAGTGGCAAAATACTAGTTTTTAGGGATGGATCAGTGCATTAATTCCAGATATCATAGAGCTTACATTCTAGTTAGTGGGGATACACACTAAACAAAATAGGACAGCACATTAGTAGGTGGTAATTGCTATAGGAAAAAAGTCATGGTGAGAAGGATGGGAAACACCAAGGAATGGGAATGTATTTCATCAGTAACTGGTCAGAGAAGACCTCAATGAGAGGGAGACATTTAAATGCAGACTCAATGAGAATATGAGCCATGTGGCCGTCTGAGAAAGAGTCTTGAGGGAGAGGAAACTACCGGTGCAAAGGCTCTCAGGTAAGAGCATGTGTATCGTGTCCAAGGAACTTCAGGAAATGTGATAAGACTGGGTAAGGAAACTAGAGTGGTTGTCGGATAAATCTGGTAGCAGGAGAAGAGGCCAGAAGGTTTGGTATCTTAGTGGCCATTGTAAGCACTTGGACTAAAGTGTGAAATCATTAGGTTTTGAGCAAAAAGGCACACAATTTGGCCTTTTATTGGTAACTCTGGCTAGTTGAGAATAAAAGGGGCAAGTACGAAATTTGAGTATATGCAACAATGTATGTGTGATGTATTGATTGCTTCTGTGAAGATGGTTCATGGAAGTAGCTAGAAATGATTTGGATTCTGCATGATAAAATATGAGTAACACTAAGGGAATAGAGTCTATAACTTTGAAATTGGTAGAAGGGAAATATGGAACAGGGAAATAAGGAAAAAGGTTGTGGGGGGGGGTGGGATAGAGAAGGAAAAGCAGGTCAAATAAAAAGCAGAAATATGGTGAAACAGCCTAAATTCATGGAATCACAGTGCACATAAATTGACTAAGTTTGCAAACTTAAAAAGAAAAAAAAAAAAAAAAACAACCAAATTGTTAGGTTGAATTCTATCCCATATCCCCCAAACCTGTCAACTTGATGTTTATGGGAGACACCCTAAAAACACGAAAGGGTTGAAAGTGAAATAATGGAAAAGATAGACAAGGAAACTAGGTACCAAAAGAAACCTGATATTTACATAAGACAAAGTAGACCTTAAGCTAAAAAGCGTTATTGGGGATGGACAGCTTATCAGTCAGGGCCCCAAATGGAGGCAGATGACACATTAAAATCAGGACCATTTAAGGAGAATTCTTTTATAAAAGGATTAACTGCTGATATATTAATGAGTTAGAAAACAAAAAATACAAACAGGAAGCCCACTGCCAAAAGATAAATTAGATTAATCATAAGAAGAAACCAAAGTAGCATTAGGAATTAAAAAGGGGTCATCACCATAGATCTGGTAGAGTTTAAAAAAGTACCAGAATATATTGGTTCAGATCATGATCTCAGGCTCATGGGTTTGAGCCCCGTGTTGGACTCCACTCTAACAGCATGGAGCTTGCTTGGGATTTTTTCTCTTCCCTACCCTCTCCCTCCCCCCCAACTTGCTCTCTCTGTCTCTCTCAAAATAAATAAAACTTAAAAAAAAAAAAGAGTGTGTGACAGTTTATGCTGGTAAATTTGAAAGCATTGACAACATTATAAAAAGTATAACTTAGTAAAATTGTGATTCAGGAAGAAACCAAAAGTCTGAATAGTCCTGTAACTGTTAAATCAGTAATTTAAAATCTTACGAAGAAAACACCTAATCTAAATAATTTTATAGATATGTTCTACCAAACTTTCAAAGAATAGATAATTTCAACTTAGGCAAATTCTTCTGTTAAGTAAAAAGGAGAAAAGACTCATTCTATGAAGCTAGTATAACTTTCAGGGCAAATTCAGAGAAGCGTGGGCCAAGAAAGGCCAACTACAGTCTAATCTCACCCATGAATGTAGTTGCAAAATTGTAAGCAAAATATTTAGCAAATTGTACCCCTGTGAAATTTACAAAATATAGCAAGTTGAGCATATTCCAGGAATGTAGGGCTCATTTAACAAATCTATTAATACAATTCATGTCACTAAAGTTAAAATATATCTATATGATCATCTCAATAGATGCGGAAAATGATTTTGATAAAATGCAACACCCAATTGAAGAAAAAAAGACAATGATATTTTTAACAAATTAAGAGGAGAAAGGAACTTCCTCAATCTGATGTACTACTAGAAACCTACAACAAACAGCATTTTAATGGTGAAGTGTTAGAAGCATTGCCTTTGAATCCAACTAGATTAGGATACCCATAATTCCTACTTTTATTAAATCATATGTGGGAGGTTCTAACAGTGAAGAAAAAAAAAAAAGATTTGCAAAGAACGAAAGAAAAAGCCATTATCCAGAGATAGTATAATTTTATATAGGAAACAAATTAACCTGGTGGATTATTAGAAATAATAAGTACAACATGGGTAGATGTATAATCACAGATCAAAATTAATTGCATCTCTATTCACCAGGAATAAACAAAAATTAAATATCTTAAAAGATACTATATAGCAAAGGCATAAAAGTTCCTAGCAATGAGGTTGTAAGAATTTATGCAGCACTTCTGTGGAGAATTTCATTTGTCTATCAGAGTTTATTTAGAAAATAGAAGCCACATTAATTATTTTATTTTTATTAAAAAAAAGTTTTTTAATGCTTATTTATTTGGGGCGGGGGGAAGGTCAGAGAGAGATGGAGACAGAATCCGAAGCGGGTGCTAGGCTCCATGCTGTCAGCACTGAGCCCATTGCGGGGCTCCCAACCCACGAACTGTGAAATCATGACCTGAGCCAAAGTCAGACACTTAACCGACTGAGCCACCCAGGTGCCTCAAGAAGCTGCACTAATTACTTTAATAGAGATAAGTAAGATAGAAGGAATCAGTGGAACAGTTTTGGGGGAAAAAAGGAAAACTGACATAACACAGTTAATAACTGCAGGAACTCTAGCACCCCCAGGTCTGAAGTAAACCTGGAAAGAGGTTAGCGTTACCAGAACCTAGACGCATGGAGGAGGAGCCCTCCCTCGGGAGTCAGGAAGCTGACCACTAAGGAGAAGGCACCACCCCCCAGGAGCTGGGAGGAGGTCCCTGGTGATACTAAGACTCAGACTCTTAGGATGGGGCACAGCCTGGCCGAGGGAGAGAAGCTGGAAACTGGAACTTATGTTGCCTGTTGTGTGGTAGTGATTCAGTTTACCCTCGGTGGTTAACCAGAGTTACTTGGCCAGTTCAGTGACCAACGCCACCCCCCCCCCCCCCCCCCCCGCAACCCCAAACCTTTGGTTACCTGTTCTTTCAATGACATGAGAAATCCAACGTGGCCAGGTGGCAGCCTCAACTACCAGTTCAGTGGAGGCTTTGTGGTGCTCCCTGGAGGAAGTATTCCTCCTTGGGGAGCCTAAAATCTGCAAATGGCTTATTAGCCTAGTAGTGAAGGAAGCCATGCCTGTCTCTCCTCCTTGACTCCGGAGACCACCTTCTTTGCAGCTGGACAGCTCTACGAAAGGAGATTGGAGGGCTGCATCTCTGTGCCTGCTGCATTTGCTATACAAAAACCTCTTTTAAGAAAAAAAAAAGGCAAGCTAGAGAAGAAAAATGGGAAAAATGTATGAATAGGCAGTTCATAGGAAAAGAAATAGAATAGCTAACAAAAATTAAAACACATCAATTCCTAATTAAACACAAACTAATACTACTGTGAGGTAGCATTTTGCACCCAACCAACACACGGGCAAAAATGAAAAAGATGGTAATCCCCAGTGTTCGTGAAGGTCTAAGGCAGCATGCATAGTATTAGCTGGAAGGTAAATTATTGTAACTTTCTTTGGAGGGAAATTTGAATATATCAAAATACACTATGCTTTTTGATACATTATGACCCCTGGGCATATTATTTTTAGACATACTTGGACATATGTGTAGGAGGATATGCACTGCAGTTTTGGTTATAGTAGCAAAAAAAAAAAAAAAAAAACTAAAAAAAATGGCGGGTGGCTAGGTGGGTTAAGTGTCTGACTTCCGCTCAGGTCATAGTCTCACCGTTTGTGAGTTTGAGCCCCAGGTCGGGTTCTGCGCTGCCATTGAGAAGCCTGCTTGGGATCCTCTTTCTTCCTCTCTCTCTCTGCCCCTCCCTGCCCCTCTGTCTCAAAGAAAAAAAAAAAAAAAACTTAAAATTTTTTAAAAAAGGGAATATCTGCCATTATCTGAAAAGATTATTAAATTCCTTCCTCTCTTTGCCAAATACGTATTTGTTGTGAGGCAAGATGTTCCTCATGTACTTTAACCAAAATAATGTCTCATGACAGGTGAAATCAGAAGCACATGAGAATCCAGCTGCCTTTAGTAACCAGACATTAAAGAGATTTGCAAGGACATACAGCAATGCTAATTTTCTCACTAAAGTACTTTTTCTTTGGAAAACATAGTTATTTTTCGTTCAATATGTTGTTTATGGAAACATGCAATGGATTTATTTTATTTTTAGCTGAATTTAAAAAATGCTCAGACTTTTTCGGTTTTAATTTCTACTGAATATCAATAGATACAAATATAATCCATTCAAGCAAAAGCTCTTTGCAGGCCTCAATAATTTTTAATATTATAAAGGAGCCCTGAGACCAAAATGATTACAACTGCTGACCTAGACTATTCCAACTGTGGCAGCAATTAGGGATATACACGTATTTTAAAATCGCCATCAGCCATGGCCTATACAATCGCTTAAACTTTTATGTTATTTTTATTTAAAAAATTGTTTTTAATGTTTCTTTTTGAGAGAGAGAGAGAAACAGAGTGTGAGTGGGGGAGGAGCAGAGAGAGAGGGAGTCACAGAATCCGAAGCACAGAATCCGAATCTGAGCTGTCAGCACAGAGCCTGAAGTGGGGCTGGAACTCACGAACTGCGAGATCATGACCTGAGCCAAAGTCAGAGGCTTAACCTACTGGGCCACCCAGGAGCCCCTATATTATTTTTAGAAAGCTTTTTAAGTCACAGGTTTTTTTTTCTAATTAGGACACAATTCGGTTTCACTGTGGTAAATTGGAAAATGCAGGAAAAAATGAAGAAGACAATGTCAACCATAATCTCATTGCGCAGAGTTGAACACTGGGAGATTTGGGCGTGTTTCTTTGCAGGACTTTCCCCCCCACACACGGATACACAGACATAGACATAGGTAGACACCTGGAACTATCTGGAACCATCCTCTCCATTAAGCTTGGTCCCTTGCTTTTTCCATTTCACGTTACGCGGTTAGGATTTTTTCATCTTAAATGTTCTCATCTCAAATGTATACTTTTCATGCCTGATGAGGGAGCATAAGACAAGCTGACAGGTCACAAACACCGCCCCCACCCCCCACTCCACCCCCAGGTGGCATATGTGATATTCCTCAGGCACTCCTGGCTGCCCAAGAACAAAGGAAAGGGGAAAAGCAAATGGATAACTGATAGAGCTCATAGTCCTGCAGGACCTAAGTCTCCATCACCCGTCCACAGCGATGTGGGAAACAAAGGCAGAAGGAAATAGAACTAGATTTCCTTATAACCTGCAGCCCATTGGCAAATACTTGAGGCTGGCCGAGTAAAATGTTTCTCTAGGAACTCCCTACTGTATTAATGCTAATGCTTTGCTAGAGGGAAAAACAACCCTTAGCCTGACAATAGCGAGGCCTCTTATTCTGGGAGTCTTCTTTAGCATATGAAAGTCTTACTGGAAACTTCCCCTGGACTTTACCTCCCCCATCTCCACAGTATAAAACCAGTCTCTCTGCTGGGGCAGCTCTTCCTGCCTACGGGTCCTGTCCCCTGCTTCAATAAAATCACCTTTTTGCACCAAAGACATCTTCAGGAATTCTTTCTTGGTCCTTGTCTCTGGACCTCATGAACCCCACTGTCACCCCCCCAAAGCCTTATTAATGCTCAACTTCCCTCATTGATACATGGCATCTTCAGTTATTTGTCAAAAAAACCCCAAGAAGATCAAAAACTTAAGTGGTCCCTTAAGACCAACTGAATAAAAGTGACACTTATTTAAAATAAAGCCCATGAAAAATTAGCTTGTTTTCTCGATTCAAAAATCTCCCAATGAAAGTATGGTGAACTTCTGTCTTTAGTAAATCTTAAGAGGCCCGTTCTTAGGCCCAAATCATCAGGAGTGTGATTTTTCTCTTGGTGCAGGAGAAAAAGGACAGAACTTTGTAAAATGCCAAGTCTGCTTTAAAATGTTTTGTTGTTTCGTATGTTTCGCCCGAGAGAGAAAACAACAAATGCTTTCCACTCTCCAAGCAGGCACCTACTTACTTCTAAAGCAGGATTGTGCAGTAGAAGTTGTCTTCAGACCATTGTTGCCGTTTTTTGGACACTATTGTAAATCCAGAATGCCAAAAGGGGCACAGTTGCCCGATTAAACTTTTAACTTGATCTCTCAGTGATTTTCTTGCTGGTGTTTGAAAAGTCACCGTCCATGCCCCTGGAGTGCTGATGTTTCGGTTTAAAGTCCAGTAGGATGCTGGGGCCTTGAACGGCTGGAGTACTTTGAATTTCCTCTGCAGGCTTTTTCCATCCAGTGGGTGGCAGTGTTTCACTTTTTATTCCTCCTTGCTCTTAGGGAATTCTCAACTTGAAAGAGGAAGGCACATATTTTCTTTTCACAAGAGTAAACAGGATCCTATTGTTGGCCCCCTCCCCGCCCCCCAGTCCTGTTAACTGTTGTTCACCCGGGGAAATGTTCTGAGAACATCAGGACTTACTGTTCTAGGTTGATTATATTTCCGAGGGAAAGCATCTTGTGCTGGAGTACCTGTGTGTAGGATGGCACAGAAACATTTCAAAAAGCCACTTGAATGTGTTTGGGTGATAATGATTGAGGTGGGTGGTCATGGCCCTTTCTTCCTTCCTTTGTTCTAGGAATCACCCCTCCCCAACACAGCCATGCAGGGGCATCTAATCCAGCCCACCATCACAGATGGGGCAGAGAAGGGTGGGTTTGGAACTCAGAGACAATAGTTTATTCTGAGAGAAAGAGAGAGCTGGGGAGGGGCAGAGAGAGAATCCCAAGCAGGCTCTGCATTGTGAGCGCAGAGCCCAATGCAGGGCTCGAACTCACAAACCGTGAGATCATGACCTGAGCCGAAATCAAGAGTCGGATGCTTAACAGCCTGAGCCACCCAGGCGCCCCCAGGGACAATAGTTCAATAGTCAGCCTGGTGTCTGTGGTGGAGGAATGTTACTGAGTCTGAAAAACTGACACTTGATCGGTTTTTATGCATCTAATAAAATGTTCCATGCGTGTTGGATGTCTATTGCTATGTAATAATTACCACAGACTTTGTGACTTAAAACAACATCCAGTTCCGTGGATCTGAAGTCCGTGCGTGGCATAACTGGGTTCTCTTCGCAGAGTCGTCTAAGGCTAACATCAAGGTGTCCTGACAGCTGCTTGTCATCCAGAGCTGAGCATCTTCTGGGCTCGTGTATTTGTGGCAGAATCCAGACCCTTACGGTCCTGGTTTCCTTGCTGACCGTCTTGCCAGGAGCTCTTCTCGTTCCTAAAGGCTGCCTGCATTCCCCGACATGTGTCCCCTCTATCTCCAAAGTCGTGGAGAATCTTCCTTGTGTTGAATCTGCAGTGTGACTCCCCCTGACTTCTCTGTATCTGGTCTCTAGAGTCAGAGTTAAGGGCTCATGTGCTTAGGTCAGGCCACCCTCATATACTCCTCTTATTTTACCTTAATTAAATCTGCAAAATCCCTTCATGGTGGCACCTACATGTAAGTGTTTGATTGCAGAACTGAGAGAATATATGTGACACCAGGGATGGGAATCTTGGGGGCCGTGTTTGAATTCTGCCCATCACAGCAGGTAACAGTTCAGGTGTTAGAAAGAAGCTCTGCAAGCTCCCTGCTCAGAGCTCCAAGGAGGATGCTGGGCTGGGGACACACAACAAAGGAAGAAAGGCAGTGACAAGATCCCTTCCGGTGGCAATAAGTGCTCATGAAGGAAGTTAACCAGGAGGTGCTGGGAACCACTTTACAAGCGCTCTTTAGCCAAGGCCTCTCCGGGAGAGGTGGTACACGAAGCGATGAGTTGAACCAGCGACACAAAGCTGGAGGAAAAGTCTTCCAGGCGGATGGAACAGTAAAAGCAAAGGCGGGATTATGAGGAATAGAAAGGGAGATCAAGGTGGCAGGTGGGTGACTCATTTTCTTGGTAGGTCTGTGCAGGTGGGCAGGGAAGCCTCCTCAGGCAGACCCAGGTGAGCCCCCGTTTCTACTGGCTCAGCTCTGGTCTATACACAACGGAGGGCTGGTCCTGCAGGTGAGGCCAGTTGGTCTCGTGGAGGAAGAAGCAGAGGGTTTCCGGAAGGCCCTGAAGGCAAGTAAGACCCTCGGTTCCACAGGACCAGAGAGCCCGAGAGCCATGACAGTGTGCTCGCCCAGAAGTCAGTAAGTGTTGCGCGTGATGCTCACTGGTTGGACAGTTCATAGTACCTCCCCACCCCCACCCCGACCCCAAAGACAGCCTTAGAGGAGTTTAAAAGGATCTGAGCAAGTCAGGGGCAATGTATGAAAACTCTGGGGAAAAGAGACTTGAACCTGCATTCCGCACCCCTGCACCCTGGGCTCACCCCACCCCTGGGCTCCCCCTGTGGCACACAGTGGCCCTGGGCTCAGTGTCAGGCACTGAAGGCTGCCCTTCCTCTTGTATTTGAACTTGTGTATTTGTGTGAAGTGAAGCGGTAGTGACATCTCTATTTGATGTCTTGGTTTTTTTTGGTATAAATTAAAGGTGTGTTTTGGGCAGGAGTTACGTCAAAATGAGACAGATTTTGGTGCAAATAGCTTATCTGAGAGCTGATCCCTGGAGTCACATTGGGGGTGGGTGGGGAAGGGAGAAAAGTCATTAAGGGGTCAGTCAATGAGAGGGTTAAGGCTGTGGACAATCAGGGCTCCATTCCAAAGGGGACCCTCTGGGAGATCAGGTAAGACACATCTGAGCAATGTCCCCTGTGGGGCGAGGAGCCTGGGGATGGCTTCTCTGACCGGTCTGGGGCCGCTCCTGTGGGGGTTAACTTCCTGGCGCCTTTGACCTGCCCTGCCAGGGGGCTGAGTATATGTCCCGGGTCAGTGTGATGCTTTAAGGCAGAGAGACACCTGTACGTGGGGCAGGAAGGCAGCAACACATAGGAGCTGAAGATGCAGGTGACCTTTGAGTCACAGCGGGGCTCACAACCCTGGGTAGGTAGCTGGGGAAATGTGTGCTGTGGTCTGGAGCCCCTTTGGCCAAGAGCTTCACGAGATGGGGGTATACTGGGCTATGGCTGCAAGCTGGCTCTCTCCTTGGCCTGCCCTTGGAGGGGTCAGCTGACCCCCATCCCCGTAGTCTAGCCCTGGGGAACTGGCAACTTTCAGCAAAAGTGACAGAAATCCAGGGAGGAAAGGAGAGGAGAGAGGGAGATGGTGTATGCTGACATATCAACAGTGATCCTGGCTACAGGCTCCTGTCGCCGGATGTTCACTGGACTTGACTTCCTAGTCCTTGCAGCCCTTTTTTGATTCTCTGAGATATCCTAGCAGCCTTCTAGGGAGACCCATTTTTGGCATAGGCTTTTTTCCTTTATTTATTTATTTATTTATTTATTTAATCCAAGTTAGTTAACACATGGTGCAACAATGATTTCAGGAGTAGATTCCTTAATGCCCCTTCCCCATTTAGCCCATCCCCCCTCCCACAATCCCTCCAGCAACCCTCTGCTTGTTCTCTATATTTAAGAGTCTCTTACGTTTTGTCCCCCTCCCTGTTTTTATATTATTTTTCCCTTCCCTTATGTTCATCTGTTTTGCCTCTTAAAGGCCTCATATGAGAGAAGTCGTATGATTTTTGTCTTTCTCCAACTAATTTCACTTAGCATAATACCCTCCAGTTCCATCCACGTAGTTGAGAATGGCAAGATTTCATTCTTTCTGATTGCCGAGTAATACTCCAATGTATATATATACCACATCGTCTTTATCCATTCATCCGTCGATGGACATTTGGGCTCTTTCCATAATTTGGCTATTGTTGATAGTGCTGCTATAACCATGGGGTGCATATGTCCCTTCGAAACAGCACACCTGTATCCCTTGGATGAATACGTACTAGTGCAATTGCTGGGTCGTAGGGTAGTTCTATTTTAAGTTTTTTGAGGAACCTCCATCCTGTTTTCCAGAGTGGCTGCACCAGCTTGCATTGCCACCAACAATGCGGAAGAGATCCTCTTTCTCCACATCCTCGCCAACATCTGTTTTTGCCTGAGTTAATGTTAGCCATTCTGACAGGTGTTAGGTGGCATCTCATTGTGGTTTTGATTTGTATTTCCCAGATGATGAGTGATGTTGAGCATTTTTTCATGTGTCATTTTGGCCATCTGGATGTCTTCTTTGGAGGAGTGTCTCTTCATATCTTTTGCCCATTTATTCACTGGATTATTTGTTTTTGGGGTGTTGAGTTTGACAAGTTCTTTATAGATTTTGGATACTAACCCTTCATTTGATATGTCGTCTGCAAGTATCTTCTCCCATTCCGTCGGTTGCCTTTTAATTTTGCTGATAGTTTCCTTCACTGTGCAGAAGCTTTTTATTTTGATGAGGTCCCAGTAGTTCAATTTTGCTTTCGTTTCCCATGCCTCCGGAGACGTATTGAGTAAGAAGTTGCTGTGGCCACTTCACCAGGTCAAAGAGGTTTTTGCCTGCTTTCTCCTCGAGGATTTTGATGGCTTCCTGTCTTACGTTTAGGTCTTTCAACCATTTTGAGTTTGTTTTTATGTATGGTGTAAGAAAGTGGTCCAGGTTCATTTTTCTGCATGCCGCTGTCCAGTTTTCCCAGCACCACTTGCTGAAGAGACTGTCTTTATTCCTTTGGATATTCTTTCCTACTTTGTCAAAGATTAGTTGGCCATATGTTTGTGGGTCCCTTTCTGGGTTCTCTATTCTGTTCCATTGATCTGAGTGTCTGTTTTTGTGCCAGTACCATACTGTCTTGATGATTACAGCTTTGTAGTATAGCTTGAAGTCCAGGATTGTGATACCTCCTGCTTTGGTTTTCTTTTTTCAAGATTGCTTTGGCTGTTTGGGGTCTTTTCTGGTTCCATACAAATTTTAGGATTGTTTGTTCTAGCTCTGTGAAGAATCCTGGTATGATTTTGATAGGTATTGCATTGAATATGTAGATTGTTTGAGGTAGTATTGACATTTTAACAATATTTGTTCTTCCTATCCAGGAGCATGGACTTTTTTTCCTTTTTTGTGTGTCTTCTTCAATCTGTTTCATAAGCTTTCTATATTTTTCAGTGTATAGAATTTTCACCTCTTTGGTTAGATTTATTTCTAGGTATTTTGTGGTTTTTGGTGCAATTGTAAAAGGGATAGATTCCTTGATTTCTCTTTCTGTTGCCTCATTATTGGTGTATAGGAATACAACTGATTTTGTGCATTGATTTTATATCCTGCGACTTTGCTGAATTCATGGATCAGTTCTAGCAGTTTTTGGTGGAATCTTTTGGATTTTCCATATAGAGTAACATGTCATCTGAGAAGAGTGAAAGTTTGACTTCCTGATGGCCGATTTGGATGCCTTTTATTCCTTTGTGCTGTATGATTGCTGAGGCTAAGACTTCCAATACTATGTTGATTAACAGTAGTAAGAATGGACATCCCTGTCGTGTTCCTGGCCTTAGGGGGAAAGCTCTCACTTTTTCCTCATTTAGGATGATATCATTGGTGGGTCTTTCATATATAGCTTTTATGATCTTGAGGTATGATCCTTCTATCCCTACTCTCGAGTTTTGTTTTTTTTTTTTTAATCAAGAAAGGATGCTGTATTTTGTTAAATGCTTTCTCTGAATCTATTGAGAAGAACATGTGGTTTTTGTCCTTTCTTTTATTGACATGATGTATCACATTGATTGTTTTGTGGATATTGAACCAGCCCAGCATCTCAGGCATAAATCCCACTTGGTCGTGGTGAATAATTCTTTTAATGTATTGTTGGATCTGGTTGGCTAGTATCTTGTTGAGGATTTTTGCATCCATGTTCATTAGGGGAATTGGTCTGTGGTTCTCCTTTTTAGTGGGGTCTTTGTCTGGTTTTGGAATCAAAGTAATTCTGGCTTCATAGAAAGAGTTTGGAAGTTTTCCTTATTTTTTGGAACAGTTTCAAGAGAATAGGTGTTAACTCTTCCTTAAATGTTTGGTAGAATTCCCCTGGAAAGCCATCTGGCCCTGGGCTCTTGTTTTGGGGGGGATTTTTGATTACTAATTATATTTCCTTACTGGTTATGGGTCTGTTCAAATTTTCTGTTTCTTCCTGTTTCATTTTTGGTAGTTGATATGTTTCTAGGAATTCGTCCATTTCTTCCAGATTGCCCATTTTATTGGCATGTAATTGTTCATAATATTCTCTTACTGTTGTTTGTATTCTGTGTTGGTTGTGATCTCTCTTTCATTCTTGATATTTTTTTATTTGGTCCTTTCCTTTTTCTTTTTGATCAAACTGGCTAGGGGTTTATCAATTTTGTTAATTCTTTCAAAGAAACAGCTTCTGGTTTCATTGATCTGTCTACTGGTTTGTTTGTTTGTTTGTTTTTGGTTTTAATAACATTGATTTCTGCTGTAATCTTTATTATTTCCTATCTTCTGCTGGTTTGGGGTTTTATTTGTGGTTCTTTTTCCAATTCTTTAAGGTATTATAAGGTTAGGTTGTGTATTTGAGACCTTTCTTCCTTCTTTAGGAAGGCCTGAATTGCTATATACTTCCTGCTTATGACTGCCTTTGCTGTGTCGCAGAGGTTTTGGGCAGTGGTGTTATCATTTTCATTGGCTTCCATGTACTTTTTTTTTTAATGTTTTTATTTATTTTTGAGACAGAGAGAGACAGAGCATGAGCAGGGGAGGGGCAGAGAGAGAGGGAGACACAGAATCTGAAGCAGGCTCCAGGCTCTGAACTGTCAGCACAGAGCCTGATGTGGGGCTCAAACTCACGGAGTGTGAGATCATGACCTGATCTGAAGTCAGACGCTTAACCGACTAAGCCACCCAGAGTGCCCCAGCTTCCATGTACTTTTTAATTTCCTCTTTAACTTCTTCGTTAGCCTATTCATTCTTTAGTAGGATGTTCTTTGGTTATCTTTCCAAATTTTTTCTTGTGGTTGATTTCGAGTTTCACAGCATTGTGGTCTGAAAATATGCATGGTATGATCTCAATCTTTTTGTACTTCTTGAGGGCTGATTTGTGTCCCAGTGTGTGATCTATTCTGGAAAATGTTCCATGTACACTGGAGAAGAATGTGTATTCTGCTGCTTGAGGATGAAATGTTCTGTGTATATCTGTTAAGTCCATCTGGTCCAGCGTGTCCTTCAAAGCCATTGTTTCCTTCTTGATTTTCTGTTTAGATGATCTGTCCATTGTTGTAAGTGTGGTATTGAAGTCCCCTACTATTATGATATTATCAATGAGTTTTTTTATGTTTATGATTAACTGATTTACATATTTGGGTGCATATATTTGGAGCATAAATGTTTACAATTGTTGGATCTTCTTGGTGGATAGACCCCTTAATTATGATATAATGTCCTTCTTCATCTCTTGTTACAGTCTTTATTTTAAAATCTAGATTGTCTGATATAAGTATGGCTACTCTGGCTTTCTTTTGTTGACTGTTAGCATGATAGATGGTTCTCCATCCCCTTACTTTCAATCTGAAGGTGACTTTAGGTCTAAAATGGGTCTCTTGTAAACAGCATATGGATGGACCTTGTTTTCTTATCCATTCTGTTACCCTATGTCTTTTGATTGGAGCATTTAGTCCATTGATGTTTAGAGTGAGTACTGACAGATGTGAGTTTATTGCCATTATGTTGCCTATAGAGTTGGAGTTTCTGGTGGTGTTCACTGGTCCTTTCTAGTCTTTGTTGCTTTTGGTCTTTTTGCTTTTTTTTTTTTTTTGTCTTCCTTCCCTTCAGAGAGTCTCCCTCAAAATTTCTTACAGGGCTGGTTTAGTGGCCATGAACTCCTGTAGTTTTTGTTTGTCTGGGAAACTTTTAATCTCTCCTTCTATTTTGAATGACAGCCTTGCTGGGTAAAGAATTCTTGGCTGCATATTTTTCCAATTCAGCATCTTGAATATATCCTGCCACTTCTTTCTAGCCTACTTCTCTCGTTTCTCTGGATATCGTCCTGTCTGAAATGTGGTATCTGGAACAGTGGTAGCCATCTTGGGATCATGAGGGCCACTAGACTGTGGGACAAAGCTGACATTTTGAGGATGATGGAGCAGAGAATTGGGAAGAACTTCGATCTCTAACAATGTCATTAACTCACTGAAGTAATTAGACCTGAAGACACCTGACCATGGAACTTCTTACCTGATGAGATAATAAAATTGTTTTATCATCTGAGGCATTTTGATTTGAGTTTTCTATTACGTGTAACCCAAAGCATCGTAAATGATAAATTATTTATTAGGTCCCCAAACCGAAGTTCAAATAGGTCAGATAAGTTATTGAAGGTCACCAAATGAGGAATTATGGGGTTGAATTTTCACTCAAGGCTGTCTGGCTTCAATGCTCTCTCTGTTATATCAATTCAACCATTTCCTTACAGTGTGGCCTTGGACAAATTCTGCCCTTCTCT
Source organism: Panthera pardus (assembly GCF_024362965.1). NCBI lineage: Eukaryota > Metazoa > Chordata > Mammalia > Carnivora > Felidae > Panthera > Panthera pardus. Next base: position 66,311,425 of record NW_026527002.1, read on the forward strand.
GAACTTTGACTTCCTTATCTTGTAAGGTGGGGATATACTCTTTCTTCACCATGATGTATTAAACATTTAAAGAAACAGTATGAATAGAAACGTCAGCATGAAGATGCCTCATAAGCTCTTCCTTTCTTGCCCACTTTGTGCTTTTATTCTTAGGAATACTCATTCACTCCTTACCGTGAGAGGAGATGAATAGTCCTCTCCTTTTACAAAGGGTTGGCAAAATATAAAGACTAAAAAAGATAACAAAGTTTCCTGTTCTATGGAATTACTCAGACTTATGGGTGTCCCACTGTTGGTCTGACTTAATGAAGTTCATCAGTTCTGTAGACTGTGGAGGTCACTCACAGCTACGTCTTTGTGCGGGAGCATTTTCTTCAGTCTTGTGACTATTCTCCAGGTTGGCCATCCCCTATCTCTGGTTTTCACACTGTGCACGACCGTCATGGAGGGGAACTGCCTGCACCAGCAACCTAGGTATGATGGTTCTCAGATCCATGTTCTCTAAAAACAAGGCAGAGACCGGGGCGCCTGGGTGGCTCAGTGGGTTGAGCGACCGACTTTGACTCAGGTCATGATCTCACAGTTTGAGCCCAGCGTCGTGCTCTGTGCTGACAGCTTGGAGCCTGGACTCTGCCTCGGATTCTGTGTCTCCCTCTCTCTCTGCCCCTCCCCCACTCATGCTCTGTCTCTCTCTGTCTCAGCAATAAATAAACATTAAAAAAAACAAAAACAAGGCAGAGACCTCTGTTTTGAGAATACTGGCTAAGTGACCTTGGGCAGGCTGCATTATCATTCTGAACTTCACTTTCCTTAGCAGGAAAATGGGGACAATAAGACTTACTTCACAGACTGACACAAGCATTAAATAAGGTGAAGTAAGGCCTCCTGATGCATGGAGGGTGAACAGAACATCCTCACCTTCCATAAATCCAGACAAATATGCTCAGCTCAACATCCTGTTAATATCACCCCCGCAGTGGCAGAGTCACCTGCCAAGATGTTCCCTTTTATGGAAAAAAAATACACGAAGAAGGGTTTCAGGCTTTCAGTCACACATCATTTCTCTTTAGCAATTGAGCAGTAATCAGATTTCCAGACCTTGTGGTCCTGCAGGGGCATGAATTGTTCACAGCTCCATCAGAATCCCCAGCGGGTTACTGGCACCCAGCCAGCATCTTGAGTTCGGATATAAGCAGGACAGCCTGTGGGGCTCTTGGAAGGCCCGTGCTGGGGTCTGTGTAACTTGAAATTTGGGCAGATAGTTCCATTCCCTCTGATGCTTCCCTGTAAGTTAACTCATGCCAAAGGACATCACTCGATCCATCCCAAAGGTTAAGAAAAACGATGAAATTAATCTTTTCTTGGGATCAAAATAAAATGTGTTTCTCATGAGAAGTTACAGAGGAGATAGACTAGAAGGAGGCAGGTTGGTCACTCTGTCTATATTGTCCACCTTTAAATCACCGTTCCCACAGGACTGTGTTTATGGACACTCGTATATGCCTCTCAACCCTTCCCTTTCTCTGACCTCGGCATGATATTTTAAGATTCAAACACTGTGTGTGTGTGTGTGTGTGTGTGTGTGCTCACAAATATCTGAAATGAACATTTCCAACACCCCAGGAAACTCTTCCTTAGTAACTCATGCCCCCTCCAGAGATAACTGCTGTCTGACCTCTGTCACCTTACTTTTGAACTTCATGTACTGGAATCATACAGTTTACATTCTTTTGAAGCTGGGCTTCTTTTGCTCATCGATATGTCTATTAGACTGCTTGCTGCTTGGAACAGGAAGCGAAAGTTTTGCTAGTGGCTAATAATGACGGGTGCTACTCCCATTTCTGTTCTTTGATTCCTGTTCCCATGGATCTTCACTAGGGGAGAAAGAGTACCATATGTTGGATGCTGACTCAGAGCACATACAGCCCCCTGAAGAAACTTGCTCCAGCCCTGCAAGGGATTGCCAGCTAGCTGACACTGTGATCTAGTCCTCCACCGTTCTGTATAGCCGGCTGCTTCAGGGTGATGGTGAGACCCGTGAATTCCATAATCATGGGTCCACAGCCTGCACTTCATTTGTTGTGTTAGTTAGGGCACTGCTAGCTCCTGTAACAGAACAGACCCACACTGGAATCTCAGTGCCAACATGCCAGATGCTTCTTTCTTGCAGAGTTACAGTTGGGCCCCAAACTGATGGGCCACTGTGCCATCTTCAACACCTGTTGGCAGATGAGGGAAGAGAGAGAGAAAGCACAGGAACCAGAGTGAATTGTGTGAACACAGGAGCTGATGTAGATCACTTCTCTTCATGTGCTTTGGCCACAACTCTGTTACAATACAACCCAAGAAATACAACCCGGTGCATATCCAGGGCGTGGGGGAGGTAGGCTGAGAAACAGAAGATTTGTCTCTGTCACAGGAGATTTCCACAATAGACCTTCAGAGTTCGGACAGCAGAATGCTAGCTCCGGAAGGGATTGAAGAGGTCATGAAGCCCGCTGGTTTTCAACAAGGGCTGTGCCGCCCTCTTAGGGACCACACGATGGGAAATGCGTGGTGCTATCTAAATTGTGACAATCAGTGACAATCACTGTTGGACGTGGCTAGGAGCCGGGAATGGTAAACTTCCTGCAATGTGCCCTGTGGTCCCGTGCAGGGAACAGCTAGCTCAAACCTGTTCATTTTACAGGGGAGTTAAAGCCTAAGGTGGAAAGATGCCTGTCTGTGGTCACAGTGTGACTTGGGACGATTCAGGTGCCCCACTAAGAGTCAGCATCTGCACTTCTCTAACCCAAGATTCAATGGTTAAAAGTGTAGGCTCTGGGGGCACCCAGGTGGCTCAGTTGATTGAACGTCCAATTCTTGGTTTCAGCTCAGGTCACGATCTCATGGTTTGTGAGTTCAAGCACCTCAACGGGCTATGTACTGACAATGTGGAGCCTGCTTGGGATTCTCTCTCTTTCCCTCTCTTTCTGCCCCTCCTCCACTGATGCTGTCTCTCTCTCTCAAAATAAAAAAATAAACTTAAGAAAAAAGTGTAGACTCAGGAGTCAGACAACCTGGGTTCAGATCCTGACTCCAGTATATTCTATCTGTGTGACACTGGGCAAATGACTTATCTAAGCTTCGTTTTCTTCATCTGTAAAATGGAGACAACTTTAGTACTTGCCTCATAGAGTAGTTTTTTGAGAATAAAAATGAGTTAGTTTTTCACTGAGCAAAGAGCTCAGAACAGTGCCTTGTATGTGGGGACTGCTCCTTAAAGCTAATACTTCCCACAATATTTGCATGTAGTTGTTTTCATAAAGACGCATGCTATTTCCCTTTTTAAAAAGAATTTTAACAAGGTACAATGTATTTATAGAAAAGTTTGCATGCCATAAATGCAGATGAACAAATTCTGCCAACTGGAACTGACCTTCATCATCAACATCCAGATCAATATCCGGAACATCCCCAGGACCCCTAGAGTCCCCCTTTGCCCTCTACCAATCACATTCCCTCACAAAGGGTAAACCATTATTCTAAATTCTAACAGCGTAGACTCTTTAATGCTTGCTTTTGTACTGTGTATACATGGAATCATATAGCACGCACTTTTTGTGTGTCTGGCTGATTTCATTTGACATCATATTTATGAGTTCTATACCTCTCCTCTCCTCCCTTCTCCCCCTCTCCTCGTATGTGGGGAGGGAATAAGGTGCTGGTACAGAGGGAAAATACATGGGTGGTAACTTAACAGGAATTTTTAAAAGGAAAATATGCTACTTAGATTAAGATTTGGCTGGGGTGCCTGGGTGGTGCAGGCAGTTAAGCATCTGACTCTTGATTTCAGCTCAGGTCATTATCTCATGGTTTTGTGAGTTTGAAGCCTGAGTCAGGCTCTGCACTGACAGTGCAGAACTTGCTTGGGATTCTCTCTCTCCCTCTCTCTGCCCCTCCCCTGCATGTGCGTGTGCATGCTCTCTCTCTCTCTCTCTCTCTCTCACACACACACACACACACACAAAATAAATAAATAAACAAAAAAAGAGAGAGGAGGATGTGGTGAGCTTTGCTGTCTTATTTAAAATCTGACACTTAAGAATCCCAAGTGTGGTAAGTTTTGAATTAGTGATTTGGGTTTTGAGGAAGGACACAAAGAATGAGAGTCAGGAAAAAAAATACTTAGCATCTTCTCTAGGCTGTTGCTGGATGAGATGCCAGTTTAACAGAGTTGTTTCATCTCTACAATTTTTTCCTGATAATTTTATGCATCCTAACCGAGGTTCATTCCTTTATGTAACAAAAACACATTCTAAGTACAGCATGTTTTCCATTCCCGGAAAAATGATCCCTGCTGCCTGTGCACACTTTGTGAGTTGGCCCTAAGTGACCCCACTGCTTTTTTCCCAAGCCCAGGTCCCTGCAGGCCAGTGGGTACGGTTGTGTGAACAATAAATAAAAGTCTCTTGACTTGAATGGATATTCATCTTTACTTTTATACTCCAGTAGGAGTCATTGTCTGCTTGATTTCAGGACACAGATGTAATAATTTGTCTCTCTTTTGCCATAGCTGCAAAACCAATTCTGAGCTAATGCATCAATAAGGCAGGAAGTCACCAAAGAGTCGGCAGACATTTCAAGAGGGGTATAATATAAAGAAAATAAAGAGTATAACTCTATAGAGGACTTCATGAGTAACTTAATCAACAATTCAACCAGGGAGGGAGAGTTGAGGGTTGTGACTTATAGCTACAACTGCATCCAGTTTGTGGCTGAATTCGGGATTGCTGCCAGGTGAGATAGAATGGTTGTTCGAGGTGATTTAGAGTAATAGGCAGGAACGTTTTTCCTAAGGAAACAGTGAAGGAAGTTGCTGTTGGATAGGGAAGTGAAGTAGGTAAGATCTGAGGGTAGAAAAGACAACGGACTGGACTAGTTTCTTTTCATCTTCACAAGAGTTAACTTTACTGTCACATGTCATTGTAGAGTTGGCCATTTTGTGAGTTCTTAATAATTGCCCATATATGATCTCCCTGTTTCCTTGTACACGCCCATGGCTTCAACCATTACCTTGCACAGGTGACTCCCAAATTCAAATCTTTTTTTTCTAATTTTTAATTTGTTTTAATGTTTATTTATTTTTGAGAGGGAGAGAGACAGAGCACGAGCAGGGGAGGGGCAGAGAGAGAGGGAGACACAGAAGCAGGCTCCAGGCTCTGAGCTGTCAGCACAGAGCCCCATGCAGGGCTCAAACCCACAAACTGTGAGATCATGACCGAGCTTAAGTCAGATGCTCAATCGACTGAACCACCCAGGCATCCCCCTCCAAATCTAAACCTTGAGCACATCCCATCTCCTGTGCTCTGAATCTATAGAACCAAATGCTGGCTGGGCATCTCCATCTGGATGTCCTGTCATCACCTCCATATGCCGAAAGAAGTAAGTCCAGCATTTCTACTCCTTTGCTGTCAAATCCATTTCATATGGTGTTATCTGACTTGGTAAATGGCACTACCCACTTGTTCAAGCTCAAGGTATAGAACTGGAAGCCAACTTACTCTCCTCTCTCTATTTCTTTTCACATATTCCGTTATTTCTGAATCTTGCCAATTCTAACTTCTAAATACTGCTTGAGTCCAACTGTTCATTCTTTCAAATTCTCATCACCTCTAGGGAATTTGATTCCTTTCTACTTCTTAATCAAATTGTTCTAATAGTCTTCCAATGGATCATCTGGTCTCCACTCTGACCAGATGAGTCTCATCAGTCTACCTTGAACACTGATGCCATAATGATCAATATTGAAAGTGTATCTGAGTCTAACAACGTATACAAAAAACTATACTTAACAACCAAGTGGCATTTATTCCAGATATGCAAAACTGGTTCGGGAATCAAACATCAGTCAATATAACCTACCATATCAACAAGCTAAAAGAAGAAAAATCAGGGGCATCTGGGTGGCTCAGTTGGTTAAGCGTCTGGCTTTGGCTCAGGTCATGACCTCATGGTTTGTCGGTTCGAGCCCCATGTCGGGCTCTGTGCTGACCGCTCAGAGCCTGGAGCCTGCTTTGGATTCTGTGTCTCCCTCTCTCTCTGCCCTTCCCCTGCTCATGCTCTGTCTCTCTCTCAAAAAAAAAAAACATTAAATTTTTTAAAGAAAAATCACATGATTATACCAAATTGATGCAGAAAAGGAATTTGACAAAATTCAACACCCAGTCATGACAAAAACTAAGAATAGAGAGTGACACCTTTAACTTGATACAGGACATCTACAAAAACTCTACAGCTAACATCATACTTAATGATGAGAGACTAGATGCTTCCCTCTAAGATCAGCAGATGCAAGGAATGTCCTCTCTCCCCACTCTTATTCAACATCCCAGTGGAACTCATAGTTAGTGGAATACAAGAAAAAGAAATAATAGCATACAGTTTGGAAAACTTTACTTCATATAATATTGCAAAACTTCTAGAAGAAAATATAGAAGAAAATCTATGTGACTTTGGCTTTGGTGATGAGCTTTTCAATACAACAGAAGTGTGATCTATGAAAGAAAAATTAGTAGGTTGAATTTGATTAAAATTAAAAACCTCTGCCTTGGGAAAGATACAGTTAAGAGAATAAAAATACAAGTGACAGACTGGGAAAAAATATTTGCAAAGCACATGCCCGATAAAAGCCTTGCATCCAAATTATACAAAGAAATTTTAAAAGTCAACAATAAGAAAACAAACCACCCAATTTTAAAACTGAGCAAAAGATCTGCACAGCATCTTGTAGAAGGAGATACATGGATTGCAAGTGAGCATATGAAAAGATGCTCAAAGTCATTTTTCATGAATGAAATGCAAAATAAAAGAAAAATGAGATTCTAGTAGTTATCTATTAGAATGGCTAAAATCTGAAAAACTAGCAAAACCAGTTGCTAACAAAGATGTGGGGCAACAGGAACTCTCATTCATTTCTGGTGGGAATGCAAAATGGTATAGTCATTTTGGAAGACACTTGGGCCATTTCTCACAAAGCTAAACATAGTCTTCATAGATAATCCAACGATCGTGCTTCTAGGTATTTACTCAACAGATGTGAAAACTGAGGTGCGCACAAAAACCAGCACCGGAATGTTTACAGCAGTTTTATTAAATTATCAAAAACTGCGAGCATTTAATGTGTCCTTAAATGGGTGAATGGCTAAACAAAGGTGTGCTACATCCATATAATGGAATTTTATTCAGCAATAAAAAAGAATGGGCTATTGAGCCATGCAAACATGGATCAATCTCAAATGCATTTTTCTTTTTCTCTTTCTTTCTTTCTTTCTTTCTTTCTTTCTTTCTTTCTTTCTTCCTTTCTTTTTTAATAAATATTTTTATGATCTCTGAGGAATGACAGCCATTTTATTTTTTAAAGTTTATTTATTTTGACAGAGAGATAGAGAGCAAGTGGGGGAAGGGCAGAGAGAGAGGGAATCCCAAGCAAGCTCCCTGCTGTCAGTGCAGAGCCAGATGTGGGGCTCGAACTCACAAACTGTGAGATCATGACCTGAGCCAAAATCCAGAGTCGGACGCTTAACCAACTGAGTCACTCAGGCGCCCCTCAAATGCATTTTTCTAAGTAGAAGATGACAGTCTGAAAAAAACTACATACCGTATTATTCCATTGGTGTGAATGGGAACAGCAAAACCATAGGAGTGATAAGCCAATCAGGGTCTGGGCGGGGTAGCATTAACTAGATGAAACACGGGGATTGTTTTAGGGTGCTGAGACTATTCTGTATCCTACTTCAGTGGTGAATACATGATACCACATGTTTGTCAAAACCCGTGAAACTTCACAGCAGAAAGAGTGGACCTTCATATATGCAAATATTAAAAAGTTACTTAAGAGGTTAGAGGATCCCAGGTTGGAATGCAGAACTTGACAAAATAATCTAACTGTATTAACATGTGCAGAACAACCTCACCGAAGGGGTGGGGGTAAAGATGTTGGCCTAAGTAACTTTGGACATGAGTGGAGTCTATAAGACTCAAGTCAAAAGAAGCTACATACACAGTGTACTTTAGGTGAGAATGTTGGTTCCCATCAGGTATGTGTTAGTGCTTCTAAAACCCCTATACATGTATATGAGAGTTTAGCAATTAAGTAAATGAACGGTTGATGGTGGGAGCCATTTTCTCACTTAGGGAGTAAACCTTGGCCATTGGGACCTCTTTCACTTAGATCTTTTTTCCCTATTGACATATCCTTGTGGGTATTTGGGGCAGGGGGTGCACTTCCTAACTTTTTTGCACTACAAAGTGTTCCAGGGTCATCTTGTACAGTTTCTGCATCAGTCCTAAAATCTGCCATTTCCCCCAAAGTGTTCCTCTGCCTCCTCTTATTGGTGGAGATGTGCTTGTTACTACCAGGGTGTTATTGTTTCTACGTCCTTTCTGCAGACAGAGTATATTTATGTACACTACCCCATGTATATGCACATATGTTAAAATATTTCTGCATGGATCCATCTGTATCTGCTTTAAGCTAAACATGAGTCCATTCTGACGTGTCCAGCTTTAGCCCATCATCACATAAGCAACTATCACAGCCAAGAGGAACCTAAGGAGACATGACAACTAAATGTAATGTACCCTGAATGGGAACCTGGAACGGAAGAAAGACACTAGGAAAAACCTAAGGAAGTCAGAATGAAGTGTAGAGACTTTAGTTGATAATAACGATCAGTATTGGTTCGGTAATTGTGACAAGCATAACATAGTATAATAAGATGTTAATAATAAGAGATTTGGGGTATGGAAAATATAGGAACTCTCTGTACTTCCTTTGCAATTTTTCTGTAAGTCTAAAACTATTCTAAAATTTAAAAGAAAATTCCATTTCACAAAACATATCTGATAGGGTCATTCCCTGCCGGAAACTTATTTCACCATTCAAGTCACTGCTTCTCTTATAGCCCCATCAGTGACAGCCTTTTATTACCCTTAGTTTCTTCCGTATCACTAGGCTTTGAAACAGGATATTCTCCTTTCTTCTCACCGATGTTCCACATCACTGTTTCCTTCTCCTTCCTGAAATCTTCCAGCTTGAAACTTATGTCATCAGGTTTAAAGTACCTGCTACACTTGTCACTGAAATCATTTACAGATCATATCCCTAACCCCAGGACACTCCTCTTCATTCCTTGAAGATTTAGATCCGGGCTCAGCATCATTCTCTCCGACCCTGCTTCTCATAATGCCTGGTGATTTCAACGTCTGCATGGATGGTTTCTGCAGTATCCTGAGCTCTCAGCCTCTTACCCTGCTCTCCAGTGACCTTGTTCTCTGCTCGCCCTCAGCTTCCCATTCCCAAGGCCATGCCCTAAACTCATCAATATCTGTACTTGCATCCCCTCTGTGTCTCCTTCCACTCAGACCACAGTCTCTGATCTTTATATTTTTGTCCTCAAATACCCCGAATCCAACAATTATTCAAGCCGCTGGCATCCACAATACCTTGACCTGATCATATTTTCCCTGCTGCCTTTTCCCCTCATGTCATCACTTTCCCTCCTGTCAGTTTCAGTTCTGTACTGACCATCTTATACTTGCTACCGTGCACACAGCCTTGGTGCTTTGCTCTGATTTCCTTTTTATTGAGTTCACGTGGCCAAGTTCCAGCCACGGTTAATTACAACTTTCCATCTTTCTTGCATACCATATCCAGTCTATGAGCAAAGCTTGCAGTCCCAAATACATCCAGGAGCTAACCATGCTCACCACCTCTGTCGCTACCCTTCTGGTCTAAACCACTCTTGTCTTTTGTCTGTGTTAATAGGTTTCATGGCTGTCCCCATACTTTCTCCTCTGCAGTCTATTCTCCACTCAGAATCTAGAGTGATCTTTGAAAAATGTAAGTCAAATCATGTCACTCTGCTCAAAACCCTCCGGTGACTCTCTGTGTCCCTCAAGGGTCTAGTCATATTCCTCCCTTGCTCTTTATTGAACAGACCGAATAAGCTCCTACCTCAGGGCCTTTGCACTTGCTGGTTCCTCTTCCTGGGATATCTTCATTCCTATTTCCTGGATAGCTGTATGGTTTGCTTCTTCCCTTCTTCAGGTTTATTCAAATATCATTCTTTTCTTTTTATTTTCTTTTTAATTTTTTTTAACATTTATTTATTTTTGAGACAGAGAGAGACAGAGCATGAACGGGGGAAGGTCAGAGAGAGAGAAGGAGACACAATCTGAAACAGGCTCCAGGCTCTGAGCTGTCAGCACAGAGCTCGATGCGGGGCTTGAACTCACGGACAGTGAAATCATGACCTGAGCCGAAGCTGGCCGCTTAATCGACTGAGCCACCCAGGCACCCCCAAATATCACTCTTTTAGATAGTCTTTCCTCAACCACCTTACAGAAAATAGTGACCTCTTCTCCATTGTCACTCCATCACTTTCTATTCCCTTTACCCTGTTTTCTTTTTTTTTCATATCCTTGTCAGCATCTGACATAGGATATAGCTATGTATTTTTGATATCTTCCCCCAACTAGAATACAGGCTGCATGAGGGCAGGGACTTTGTTTTGTTTTGTTATGTTTCACTTAAAAAAGCCTTAGAATCTAGAAGAGTCCTTGTCAGTATTTGTGTGGGTAAAAGTTCTTTACCCTTCAAGGCTCAGATTCCATGTCACTTCTTAAGGAAAGCCTTACCTGATCCTAGGTCCCTTAGCCCCCCCCCCCCCCAAATAAGTTAGCCATTCCCTCTCTGTTCCCCGTACCCTGCACTTAGAGCTTTGTAATGGCATGTGGGTCCCTCTGTTCCATCCTTAGTCCCTGCTGGTCTGTAAGACTTTCTTAGACCAGGTCTTCCTTCTCCTCCTCATACCCTGGTACCCAAAGCACTTGGCACCTAGAAATGGTTACTGATAGGGTCAGCTGGCTGGCTCAGTCAGTGGAGCATGTGACTCTTGATCTCAGGGTTGTGAGTTCGAGCCCCACATTGGCTGTAGAGGTTACTTAAAAATAGAAAAATCTTTAAAGAAAAACTATATACTCTATGTGAGAACATTTGACAAACATCCAGTGGTGTCATTCTTTTATTTATTCTTCATAATTTATTTGGTAATGTTTCATCGGGCCTGTCTGGTACTACTAGCCTCTTTTTGGTTCATGGCCATGGTTTTATCCAACCCTTGTCTATTTAGCAGATTTTTCCACGTCCAATTTCCTCTCTGCTCCCAAAATAGCAGTATAATTTTCTCCGATTGATGCTGTTTCACTGTACAAAACAGCGAAGTTCTGGGTTCACACACCTGAGTTCTCTGGGCTCAGGCGGGGTTCAGAAGGACACTTGGGAACTCAGCTGCCCGCAGATGAATGTGCTTGGCATCAGAGGAAGTGTGGGGAGCGGTAGAACACTTTGGAAGGGCAGACATGGTAAGGACCACTGTCCCTCTGCTGCTCTGAACGGCAGTTTCTGGACCTGTTCTGTGAGTACCTTGCTGGCAGCCTCATCTCGTTTGAATTTCCCTCTCTCGGGATTTGAATTAGCATTTTCATAAGATTTCTCCAATGATAGGAAACTCGATCACATGTTATGCAAATAATCCTCTAGAATACACGTGTGAAATAAGCCTCCTTTAATTTTGTTTACCTGACGCTGCAAAGAAAATGAAATCATCATCTCCCATTAGATTGGACATGGAGTCAGAGAGCTGACGGGGGCCAGACTGAGCAGGACCTTGCAGACCATTGGACACACCTCCCATAGATCTTTCCTAACAAAGCTTTTACCATTAGGAAGGATTACCAGGCATCGTGGAGGTTGACAAGTTATTTTGGTTCTTTGCATCAGCAGATTTATCTAGGCAAAGATAGTTTTTGCCTTTTTTTTTTTCTTTTGTGGTTGTATCTTATATTCATTCTAGTTGGGGGAGAGGACGATAAAGGAAGGGAGCAAGTAAGAGAGAGGGAGCTCTACAGAAATCTTTGTATTGTGAAGAATCTAATGCTTATTAGAATCTATTTTATTATTGTTATTTTTGGGAAAATGGAGGGAGTCCTTTAAGAAGTCAGGCTTAATACTGTTGAGCCATCTTGTGTCACTGTCCCAGAGGGAGCAAAAGTCTTTGCGACGATCAAAAACAGCTTGCGGGCTGGGGTCACAGCCACACACCAGCCCAGGAAAGAGGAGAGGCGGGAAGGGCCCTGAGAATTACTGCAGGGAACCTGGGGGGCTCACTGGAAGCATTTTGCACCCAAATGTGCTTCTTGACCCTTTAATGGCCCAGGAGAAGCTGGCATTCATAGAGTCAAAGTCCTAAGTTAAAAGGGGGGTAATGATGGAGACCTGGATCTCTTCATGATAACCTCGACCCACCTCCCCTCCACTGCCAGAGAGCCTCTGTCCTCCGACTGCCTGGCACCAGCTCCGTGACCTTGTCTGAGTTTTGTCATCCATCAGGCTTATCCCCAAGATAGACAAGTTAATGTCTGTGAAGCATTTGGTATAGTGCTTGGCACACGGCAAGAGCTATGTGTACATTAAATAAAATGCTTGTTTTTGGGTTTTTTTGCCTTGTCCAAATACTATTTTTTCTATTACTTTTCCATAAACTTTTCCATTTCACTTTATTTATCTTTTTTTTTTAAATTTTTTTTTTAACGTTTATTTATTTTTGAGACAGAGAGAGACAGAGCATGAACGGGGGGGGGGGGGGGGGGTCAGAGAGAGGGAGACACAGAATCCGAAACAGGCTCCAGGCTCTGAACTGTCAGCACAGAGCCCGACGCGGGGCTCAAACTCATGGACCGCGAGATCATGACCTGAGCTGAAGTCGGCCGCTTTACCGACTGAGCCACCCAGGCGCCCCCCACTTTATTTATCTTAAAAGGAAACTTTGTCATTCTTAAAAATGGATAGCCCTGCTATAAAAAGAAAGTACTTAAAAATAAAAACAATGTTATTAAATGATAGCCATATTCTGTGCCCTGCTTCAGGCTCTGAGCCTGAGGCCTCCTTCTCTTTGTGAGATTAGCTATGCTTGGGCATTAAAGATACAGGAGCACCAAAATGAAACTTTCCCTTTGGTGTAATCACAAGGGTCGAGGGAGACAGTTATGATAATTTGATTGTAAGGTTTAATAATATTTCATATCACCTAAAATATATATATTTTAGACATTTATTTATTTTTGAAAGAGAGAGAGAGGGACCGAGGGGGAGAGAGAGAGGGAGACACAGAATCCAAAGCAGGCTCTACGCTCTGAGCTATTAGCACAGAGCCTGATGTGGGGCTCAAACTCACGAACCGTGAGATCATGACCTAAGCCAAAGTCAGACGCTTAATCAACTGAGCCACCCAGGCGCCCTACATCTCACCTATAATAATCTCAGGAACATCAGTATCCTGTGGCCATGTGTCCACTACTATGGGAAACATTCAAATACACACACACACACACACACACACACACACATTAGTGCCCAGAAAGAGGAAATGGAAAGGCAAACACACAGCACTGTCTCTTTCCTTGCGCTGGTTTGTTTAAAAGCAGGAGATGGTTCTGCTCCTGCCATTGAAATGGGAAAACCTAGATTCCCTGCCTGACAAGTCCGAGGATTAAGTATGATACAGTTCGGGAAGTTTTGCCTAATGCATAAGAGGACCAAGTCAAGGGATTAGAATGCCCTGAGCTCCTACTCCGTGCGTGGAAGCTGGGCTCCATTGCCTGTCATCTGGAGTTTGACTCTAAAACCCTTCCCACAGTTCAACTTCCCACACTGATGGAAGATCTCTTGTGAAGTAATCACATCGAAGTAGCAGTGACAAGTCCCAGGAAATGGGGAATGTTCGTCTCCGGAGTCATTTCAGACAGTTATCCTTTGCTTATTTACTTTCTAGATTATTGTATTAGTGTCCACTTTTAAGAAATACAAATACCAGGGGTGTCCGGGTGGCTCAGTCAGTGAAGCGTCCAACTTCGGCTCAGGTCATGATCCCACGGTTCATGAGTTTGAGCCCCGCGTCAGGCTCTGTGCTGACAGCTCAGAGCCTGGAGCCTGCTTCGGATTCTGTGTCTCCCTCTCTCTCTGTTCCTTCCTCTGCTCATGCTCTCTCTCTCTCTTTCTCTCTCTCAAAAATAAATAAAGATTAAAAAAAAGAAATACAAATAAAATCTTTCTTTACCATTAGGATATTAATGTTTTCTCACAAAGTGCATTAAAATTAAAAAAAAAAACTGGGAATAAGAGAAAGAAGAAAATAAAAGACCACTACCTGTAGAGATTTCCACTCTTCCACTGTCTTCCAGCTGAATCTCGGTGAGAGGTAGGGGGGAGGGGGGAGGGAGGTGGTGGGAAAGGGGGGCAGTGGGGGGAGGTAGGGGGGTGTTGAGGGGAAGGTAGAGGTAAGACCGGGGAGTTGGGGATAAAAGGCAGGAATGCAGAATCAGCCTGATTCACTTAGGGCCCAAAACGGGAATGTGTTCTCTGTATTTTGATGTTACAAATCAATTAGTGTGATTTTCCTTTAAGATTCTGAGTATAGATTTACATGATGTCCGTGTAAAGAGTAAGTTCCTATTTCCGAAGATGAAACCGAGAGAAGAATCTTTCCCTCTAAAGAGTGGCCTTTCATCCAGAGAACACACACTTGCCAGAGGTGCCTAAAAGGGAAAGTGAGCTTTAGGACCACCTCCCAGCCACCACCGGGGCCACGAGGCCCGAGGAAAGGGTTACAGCTGTCAGCCTCCCAGACAGACCCAGCATGGTCCTCCTTGATGCTGGGCCTTCACCCCAGAGTGTGAAGGTCCCCGAGGAGCTGGCTCAGCCTCCTTCCGGGAAAAGGTACAATTCCCCCCAAGGGCCCGGCCGACTTGCCAGCAATGACATGGACTGGGTGTCACTATTGCATCAGAAAGAGAGTCGCCATAGGTCTCCTTCTTTGTTGGCCTGTTGGGCACATTGCTGGATGTCATCTGCAGCTGCCTGGCACTTAGGGGCTTTAAGTGTCACTAGCCTGCCATCTGCCTCACATCATCGCTAAAAGCCAATCATGTTCCACACCTTTTCGATCACTGCTTTTGTATCAAAATTCAAAGGCTCCATTATAACCGAATTGCATCGTCCTTCTTGTATTTTTATGGCCTACAGATGACAACTAATTGAGGCAGTCCTTTGGGGATGAAAGTAAGAAAATCTCATGTGAATGTGATGTTTACTTCAAGGGCATTGGATTCCTGGGGCGCTGGGTGGCTTAGTAAGTTGAGTGTCCGAATTCAGCTCAGGTCATGATCTCACCGTCCGTGGGTTCGGGCCCCGCGTCAGGCTCTGTGCTGACAGCTCCGAGCCTGGAGCCTGTTTCAGATTCTGTCTCCCTCTCTCTCTGCCCGTCCCCCACTCACGCTCTGTCTGTCTCTGAAAAATGAATGCACCTTAAAAAAAAATTAAAGGACATTGGATTCCTAAGGGGATTACCTTAAAACCCCACCCAATATAGCCCATACTGCATTTTGTTTTCAAAGCCTCTAATGACCAAGAGTGGTTTTTTTTAAGACTTTTTTTTTTTTTTTTTTAGAGCAGTTCTAGGCTTTTAGGTTCACAGCAAAATTGAGCGGAAGGTACAGAGACTTCCCATAGGCCTCTGGCCCCCACACTCGCACAGCCTTCCCCATTATCAACATCCCCACGCCCCCGGTACAGTTGTTACAACTGATGTACCTACAGAGACACGTCATTATCATCCGAAGTGCAAGGTTTGTGTGTTCAGAGGGTTTGGGCAAACGTATAAAGACATGAATCTCACATCACAGTATCATACAGGGTAGTATCACCTCCCTAAAAATCCTCTGTGCTTTGCCAAGGGCGTTTTGAAATAGATTCTAGTGTAGATTTGTGTAGTCCCGTTTAGAGCAAAGGAATGAGGCGAGACCCCACCTGCGTGAAAACCCCTCGGCTGCCTGTCTCCCTGATGTCTCCCTTCCAAGCCCTTAAAAGGACAAGTTAGTGCAGTTGGTGAAGAGCAGTTAGGGTCGGGACCAGGTGAAGATATGCTTACATGGCTGGGAGCAGAGGTTCTGATCTCTCCTTGAGAACAGGGCCCATGTCTGTTCGACTCGTTCGTTCATTCGTTCACTCAAATATTTATGGAGCACTGACGATGTGCTAGGGGAGCACAGTCATTAAACAGGGTAGACAAAGTGTCTTCACAGAGCCAGTAAGGTGGGGGTGGTGAGGGTGTCAAACAATAGCTACATAAATAACACAATTTCTGACGGTGCTAAGTGTTACAGAGGAAATAAAATAGTCAAGAGTGACGAGGGGAGAAGAGGGCTATCGTAGATAAGGTGATCAAAGAAGGCCTCTCTGAAAAGACTTTGAAGCTGGGACAGGAACAGAGAGGGGTGAGGTGGGAACCCAGGGTAAGTGCTTTCCTGGCAGAGGATGGGCACGCCCAGGAGGAAGGAGGTGGGAGCCGCCAACGACACTTGTGTTCCTGGGGTCTACTCAGGGCCCTCGCTCTCAGGAGCTGCTCTGTGAATGCTGGACTATGTCCAGCTTTGGAGGATGCCCTGAGGAAGGAATCAGGACGAACAGGCATGGTCATGCGGGTGAGACAGGGCCTCCTGGAGAGTCTGCTGGAACAAATCATGACTTTTAAGTGGCCTCTGAGGCATATAGGAGGAGACATATAAACACTCCATGGTATTTGTTAACACCTGGTGGCACAAAATAATGGTGGTTCAGATTCAGGCTAATGTCTTTCCAGGTCCTCTTACACATTAAGTAGCGTTTTGAACGCACCCTTATCCATCCCCTATGAGAAGTGTGCCCGGGGCAAGACCGGTGCGTGCCCTTGGAGCACATGGTGAGTTACTCGAGCTGCAAATCACAACAGCACTGTTTGATGCTCCGATGTCCCCGCCTCGGTGCTCCCGTGTCATTCACAGAGAACACGTGTGTGCACTGTCCTGGAGGTGAGCAGTGCTGTGCCCCTGGGTGGGTGTCTCAGGGAAGGCAGGACATAATATCCCTGTAAATGGTCCTCCAATCTTGGGATGGAGGTATGATTATCCACTGCAGATTAGGAAACTGAGGCAGCAAGTGGCCTGCTCCTGACCACGGAGATAGTCAGGGACAGATCCAGGATCCACACCCAGGCCCTCTGCCCCAAGGCCAGAGCTCTACCCTGGGCCACACAGCGTGGCTGGGTGGGAGCCGGGGATGGACAGAGAGAAGGGAAGGGCAGAGGCGATCGATCAGCTGTCATCCACAGCGTGGTCTCTGCAGAGTGTTCTGGAATTCCTCCACAGCAGTTTGCTTCAGTTTTTCTTGACCAGGGGATCCTTGATGTTGCAACTATCAGTCAGGGTCCCATTCTGAACAGATGGCATGCTCAGAATGAAGAGAAGTTTAGTAAGGGGACTATTTGTAAAGACACAGGCAGGATCTAGGGAAAACCCAAGGGTTAGACATACCCTCTGGTGCTAGTGAGGGCTCTGGAAGGATCTGGGGAGACAGAGAGGGTCTCCTGACAGGAGCTGTGGCCCTTGGACAAAGATAGGGCAGCCTCTGCTGACCTCACGGGGAGGCGGCTGGCCTGGCCTTTCTCTCCTTCTCCCCACATCTTCTGTTCCACTGCCCCAAATGCTGTGCCCACTTCCCCTGAGTCCCAAGTTTCAAAAATGCAGTGGATTGAATAGCACCCTCTAAAACCTGGTGTCCACCTGGAAGCTCAAGATGTGACCTTATTTGAAAATAGTCTTTGCAGATGTAATTGGGTAAGGTTAGGGTGGTCCCCAAATCCTCTGAGAATCTGCGTATAAGAGACAGAAAAGAACAGAGAGACCCAGAGGAGAAGGCTAGGTGCAAACGGAGAAAGAGATCGGAGTGATGCATCTCAAAGCCAAGGATGACCAAGGATTGCCAGAACCACCGGAAGCTAAGAAGAGGCAAGGAAGGATTCTGCCCTTGAGCCCTTTGGAGAGAGCAGGGCCTTGCTGACACTGATTTTAGGCTTCCAGCCTCCAGAACTGTGAGAGAATACATGTCTGTGGTTTTAAGCCATACATTTTGCTATAAGTTGATACGGCAGCCCCAGGAAACAAACACAGGTAGTGAGGTTTTCTCCTTTCGCTGTCTTCTTGATCCTCTGTTTCTTCCCCAGTAATAGGCAACATGTATATAATTTGGATCTAGTGATAGACCCTGTTATAATTCCTCCATATGTGGGTTAGCTCGTTGTTATTCTCACAACAACTCAATGAGGTAAGTCCTACTATTATACCCTTTTACAGACGAGGGAACTAAGGCACAGAGTGGGTAAGGAGCTTGTCCAAGGCCACACAGCAAGCAGGAGGCAGCAATGGGACAAACTGAAATTGTATGCCACCTGGTAAGGTAAAACGAGAAGATTGCATTATCACTTCTGTGATATTTCTGCCAAAGATGCGTGCAAATTGAATCAGAGGAGACGTCAGACAAACCAAAACTGAGGGACATTCTACAACACTGGTGACCTGCTGTCTTCGAGAATCTATTGAAATACTGACAGCCAAGGAAAAATCGAGGAACGGTTCTGACTGAAGGAGAGCTGAGAGACTTAACAACAAAATGCAGAATGTGATGGTGGCCTGGGTCCTTCGGCTACCAAGGGCAACAGTGGTATTGTCAGTGAGACTTGAATGGGGTCTAAGGGCGAGGTCACGGTGATTCCCTTTGGGTATGTCTTACGCACATTTACTCCTTTAATCTTCATATTCACCCCATGAAGTATTGATTTCACCCCATGAAGATGAGACAGATGAGGCCCAGAGAGGTTAAGTAACTTGCCCAAGGTCACACGAGCTAGGGGGTAGTGGAGTTGGGATTGCCCAGACGGAGTCTGGGATCTTATCACCGCACTAAACTGCCTCTCAGTACAGGAACAAACAATAAACACACAAATAAGCTAAACATACCAAGATGCAGAGGGTGACTGATGCTAACGGAGAAGATTAAAGCAGGGAGTGTGAGGGCTGGCTTTTGACTGAAGCAAGGTGTTCAGGGGTAGACCTCACTCAGCAAGAGAGTGCTAGAGCAGAGACCCGAAGGGGCTGAGGGAGGAGCCTTGGAAAACCATTCATCTGCTCATCAAGTCAAGCTTAGCAAAATTACAGGATGTATTAGCTCTGATGTATGAGCCACTGCTGCGTTCAGTGTAATAAGATACTGAGAATCAAGTTACAAAGAATATATTGATGTTCAGTGCTGGGAAATGGAAATGAGAAGATCGGGACAAACAGGATGGAGAATAAGGATGGTTTCTTAGCCTTCTCGTTGCCTGGTTCCAAGTGAAGGCGGGGGAGGTTATGGTGCACACAGCCCAGGCTGCCTGTGGGGACAGGGCTTCCTGGGGCCCAACAGAGGGCTCAATCTGGAGGCAGCACCTCTAAGATGGATGAGTGAGTGCTGTCCTGGGAGGAGGAGGAGGGGCAGGGTGGTCCCGCAGGAGGTGACAGACAATGAAACCCAGCAGAGGAATGGCAAAGGGCCATGGGGGCTGTGGGTGATGGAGGAGAGCGAACTCAGCTCAAAGCCTTCCCTATTTCAGTGCTAACAACACACTCGCCTTTATGTGTTATTCATTCCAAGTCGAACTGTGAGTCCTTCCCAGAGAAAGGGCACCTGGGTGTCGTATTTGTGACTGGTTTGTACATCAGAGGAAGCCTGGCTTCTTCCTCGCTTCTGCTGGGCAGCTCGGCAAAATCAGGTGGGACACATGGAATTTATTCTCATCATGGTGTTTCATTATGTGTTGTCAGGAGAAACCCGAAACCGACCTGACTTGACTCCTTTGCAAGGGCTCTGCCCTTCTGCTTTGAATCTAGAAAGATTTGGGGGAAGGATGTGTCTTGGCAGTGATGTGTTGCTTTTCTTTTTGCCTGAAAGGTCACGAGTCTCTCATTTTCTCTTTCATCTTGACGTCCCCCTGCCACTGCCCCTATTTTGCTTTTTGAGTATTGCCCTGATTTGTTTGTTTTTCCTTCTTAAAGACTCAGAAACCATGTTCGTAGTTCTCACTGTATAAAAGTAGTGTCTGAACTAGGTAGAAAATAGTGGTTTTAAACACCTGCTTATGCTGATGACCCAGTCGCAGCCTCTCCCTGAACTCCATGCTCATATATCCAACTGGCTGCTCTACCAAGGTGTCCACCATCTTGGAGACTGGCATCTCCAGTCAGTCCATTACTCAGACTGAAAATACACCTGAGCATCCTCGACCGAACTCTGTGTCATACGTCTCAGAGATGATCCATTAACAAATTGCAAAGTCTCCTCCATCAGGTGTATCCCCCACCTTCCCACCACCTTCGCTGCCGCCTGTTTTCTCTTCCCTGGAACAACCCAGTAGCCTCCCTCCCAGGCTTATATTCTACCCTTATCCTCTTCAAATACCAATCAGAATGTTCCTTTCAAAATGTGAGTTCAATCACGCCGTCTCCTGATATTCTAAAGCTCCCAGTATTTCTTCTCGGTTCAGACTGTTGAAGTTTTCCCATCTGTAAAATGGGGCCAACCTTGTCTGCCTCATGGGTCTGTTAATGAAGGGAGGCACTTTGGAAAGTACTAGACCTGCCAGTAATACATGCAGGGCTTGGGATCAGTTGACGAGTGGACCTCCCCATCTCACATGTCTCAAGATTTAAGAGTTATAAGTCAAGCCAAAACCTGGCTTTAGTGAAATATGTTCAATGTTTATATCTTGACACATTTGCCTTCATCCTGATCACAGCAAAATATGTAGGTAAGATGACTGTTTTTATAGGACTGAAATTGGCACAATATCAAGGACAGCTGAATTTAATGGACGATTTTGCATGTCCAAATGGTCTGTTGACAGAGGGTGAGCGATCCATGGAAGAGTAGATAACTCACAGCAAGCTACTTATTTATTCAGCAACAGTTGCTTTTCTTAACCTGGTATCAGCAAACTCACTCGCTTTATTGTTATGATCAAGAGTTTCACATAATTTGTGTTCTGTTGACAGTAAAGCAAGAATTGGCAAACTTTCTGTAAAAGATCAAACGAGAAATATTTTAGGTGATACGGGTTATTTGTCCCCGTCCCAATTACTCAACTCTGCTGTTGGAGCAGGAAAAGACCATGGACAAAACATAAATGAATAGGTTGACTCTGATCTAGTGACACCTTATTTACAAAAACAGGCAGTGGGCTGGATTTTTGCCTGTTCTAAAAGACTAAAAGAATAAAATGCAATTTACTCAAAATATAAAAATTTGAATATATTTTAATCAAAATGTTGCTTAAGGTAAGTGAAAAAATAAAAAAAAACCCTGTGTTTTCTACATGTTTTAATAGTAATTTTCTTTTTTTAAATGTCTACTTACTTTTATTTTGACAGAGAAAGAGCACAGCAGGGGGAGGGGCAGAGAGAGATGGAGAGAGAGAGAGAGAGAGAGAGAGAGAGAGAGAGAGAGAGAGAATCCCAAGCAGGCTCTGCACTGTCAGCACAGAGCCCCACGGGGCTTGAAACTCACCAATCATCAGACCATGACCTGAGCCAAAATCAAGAGTCACTCTGGCACCACTTAACAGTAATTTTCTTCTAAAATATTCAAAACTATTAAAATTACAAAGCAGAATACAAGTACGATTAATGACTACCCAAATTGTAAGTCAAAACTATTTACATAGAGCTGAAAATTTTAATTTAGTGTTTTGAGAACGTAATGATTTCTTATTATTAAATGTATGAAAAGGACACCGTTGGCAAGTTTAGCATTCAAAGTCCAGTTAGCTGCCAATGTGAAGAGTTAGCATAATGTCTCAGTGTATGGAGTCTACACTTAGATATGTGCAAGCTTAAGGCATTTGGATTGTTTCACGTTGCAGAATGTTCTCTAGGATCCATGTGCTGCTGTTGGTAATATTGCACTGAATCAGCAAGTACTCCTGGACGGGCAAATTAGAGCGCAGACAGAAGCCAGACAAGGGATGCTGGGCACCACTGGAAAAGGATACTTAGTGATGCAAGAATCTCACGTTCCCCAGGAGCAGAGATTTGACAACTTAATTAACTTACCTTTTCTCCTACCTAAGCACTGCTGCCACTCAAATGCTCCCCACGCTCCAAAGCGGCAGTTGCGGTCACTTTTGGTTTGAAGAACGTAGGGCAGTAGATGTGTGGAAGTGTTGCCCTGAGGCCTGAAGTGATGTGAGTGGCATGAGAAAGGATATGGTATTTGAGAATATGATTCTTGCTGTGCCAGCACTGGGTGCTGCTCTTGAACGACAGAGGCATCCGTGTAATCTTTAATAAACTCTGTGTGTGTGTGTACACGTGTGTGTGCACATGTGTGTGTGTGTGCACGCGTGTGTGTGTGTGTGTTTTGGGGGCGGGAGGGGGACATGTGGGCTAAGTCATGTCCTTTCTTGCTTGAGTCTACAGGCAAGGTTGGAAAGCACTTAGCACGTGTGTGAAAATATAATGGAGTAGATCCAGCCTACGCTGCATACCCGTGAGCTCCCATGCCTGAAGCCCCTTCCAGTAGGGTGCAGGAGAGTGGAACCGGGGCAAGCAACTGCTTCCAAGAGCCATATTCCACAGGAGGTGTGGACGGAGCACTCGTAGGTTGAGAGCGAAAGGCCACCTGGAGGGCAGCATGCTTTGTAAAACTAGGGCTGTTATTTGGAACAATAGTGACTATTTCAACACAGAACAAGGAACCTTGGAAGGTGGTGAGCTCCCGGAGACCAGAGCGTTGAGCAGAAGACCATGGGGATGGCCTGGAGGGGTCTTCTTGTGAGTAGGTGGTGAAGTCTAAACATCCTCTGAGGTCTCACCCCAGTCTGGGATTCCAAGAATATAAGATAAAGTGTTTGCAGCAGCAAACAACACAGAGAAACAAGAAACAAACAGGACATGGGTGTCCTGGGGTGCTGGAGGCAGCTCATCCTGCCTTGCAAGAGTCAACTATTTATTCAGGAAATTTGAGGAGATGGATAAACCACCGGTAGCTTGAAATCAGCCATGGTGGGAGTATGTGCACCATGGAAACTGGCAGACACTATAGTTCGGGACTTCCTTTTTCTCTGGAGAGCTGGCTTACCTCTTAATGTCCAGGGGTGCCTGGGTGGCTCGGTCAGTTAAGCGTCCTACTCTTGATTTAGGCTCAGGTCATGATCTCACGGTTCATAAGTTCGAGCCCTGCATCAGGCTCTGTGTTGACAGGGTGCAGCCTGCTTGGGATTCTCTCTCTCTTCCTATCTCTCTGTCCTTCTCTCCCTAACCCCTCTCAAAATAAATAAATAAATAAATAAGCTTAAAAAAATGCATAGTTGGTCCAGCTATTCAATTTTATTTTAGCTAGCATCTACAAAACTCAGTCAGTAACACTCCCTCTAGCGTAAGAATACAGGAACTTGGAAGAAGAGTAAAGCGTCAAGCCCCCTGGTTTGGGGCACAGACAGACCTAGTACAAACCAGCCGCGTGGCCTTGGATTACTTGGCCTCTCTAAGCCTTAATTTTTTCATCTATAAAAGGGGGATAATAATGGCATTTAATAGGATTGTTGTGAGAACGACATGTGATAATTCATGAATAATGATTAACATGGTTCCTGTCACATGATAATCTCTTAACAGATTAATAAATAGCTGTTATGATTATTCTTCTAAGCTATCCATTGGTAAAAGCTTCAGAGTCTTGGGTTTAAATGGCGCAAACTATTCCTGTTTACATGAAGCAACAGTTGATTGAGAGGATATGGCGGCTGATAGGCCTGATGGAAACGCAGAAGAGGGAGGGTCAGATAATAAGCAGGAACCAAGAGAAGCAAGGGGGCTGGAAATTCAGGCAGAATGGTGCCGCAGGGACGGGCCTGGGTGATTGGCCTTGCTCTTGGCCCCATGGCTACCACTGTTTCTGCCTCTCCCAGGACCAACTGTAGGAATGCAGCATCTGTCCCTGTTTCTTTGCAGTCTTCAGTGATAAGGGAGCATAGGACAAGCTGATGGTCTGCAAACACTCCCCCCCCCCCCACCCAGGTGGGATGTGTGTGATATTCCTCTGGCACCCCTGGCTGCCCAGGAACAAAGGAAAGGGGAAAAACAAATGGTGAACTGATAGAGATCGTAGTCCTGCAGGACCTAAGTCTCCATCACCCGTCCACAGTGATGTGGGAAACAAAGGCAGAAGGAAACAGATAGAACTAGATTTCCTTATAATCTGCAGCCATTGACAAACACTTGAGGCTGACAGATTGAAATGTTTCTCTAGGAACTCCCTACCGTCTTAATGTTAATACTTTGTTAGAGAGAAGAACAACCCTACCTTGACAATAGCTGGGCCTCCAGTATCCTGGGAGTCTTCTTTAACATATGAAAATCTCACTGGCAACTTCCCCTGGAGTTTACCTACCCCCATAGTATATAACCAGTCTCTCCTCTTGGTCCTGGGGCAACTCTTCCTGCCCACAGGTCCTGTCCCTGTGCTTTAATAAAATCACCTTTTTGCACCAAAGTCGTCTTCAAGAATTCTTTCTTGGTCATTGGCTCCAGACCAAGCTGGACCAAGCCCCAAAAACCTCACCATTAAGTATCAGATTCAAGGTCATGGGCAGATTTGTCCAATTGATCAGTCCTAATCTGGTACCAGTGATTATAAGTTTTGGGGTGATGGTGGGGTTCGTGGGGGTCTTGAGACGTCTTTGGTCCAAAAAGGTGATTTTACTCAAGTTAGGGGGACAGGACGCTGTGGGCAGGAAGAGCTGAGCTGGGGTCCTGAAGAATGACTGGTTATATACTATGGGATTGGAGGAGGTAAAGACAAAAGGGAGGCCTCCAGAGGGACTTTGATGTGCTAAAGAGGACTCCTAAGATAACTGAGGCCTTGCTAGTGTCACGCTAAGGTTGTTTTCCCTCCAGTAAGTATTAACATTATGAAAGGAGGGGGTTCCTGGAGAAATGTTGTAGTCTATATTTGTGCCAAGTATTTGCCAATGGGCTGCAGGTTATAAGATTATAATTTTAATTTTACCTGCCATTTCCTTCTTGCCTTTGTTCCCCATATCACTATGGAGGGGTGATGTTGGGGCTTTAGGAAACGGAGTCTATAGGTTTCTGGAGATTAGGCTATTGATAAGACTGCCTTTTCTTGTAATTTATTGAGATATTTGTAAGCTGATGGAGACTCCTGTGTCACTGTGATCTCTATTAGTTAACCATTTGTTTTCTTTCTTCTCCTTTGTCCTTGGGCAGCCAAGAGTGCCTGAGGAATATTACACATATCCCACTGTGGGGAGGGGCAGAGTGTGATGGTGCTAGCTTGTGCTTTGTCCTCAGCTTGCCTTATGGTCCCATATCATCAGCACCTTAATTTCCAGAGGTATTGAATAAAAGTAAGCATCTGATGTTTTCAGGATCTGTTCTAGAAGGTGGGCTCTATCTCCCACCAAAACTCACATCGTGGCTCATTTCCAAACATAGGAAAAATCTGGGCAAGTGACACATGTCCGATACGGTTGTATCCATTTAGGTACCCTGCAGTCTTCCTCCCGTAGTGTTAAAAAATAACACCAGACTGAACACAAATATAAAAACATTCCTCCATTTAGTGTAATTGACCAAGTGTGTATTCCTTGCACATCTGAAAACACTTTAACCCCTTCTCTAAAGAGAGACCAACGAGTCTCCTGAGTTAATGTCCTGTTCCAAGTCCTAGAGGTCTGATTCAGGCAAATTCTTCCTTTAGTTTTTGGGGCTCCCAACCAAGTAGATCAGGGGTTGGCAAACTTTTCTGTAAAGGACCTTAAGATATATTTTTTAGACTTTGCAATTGTGACATTGTGATTTACAATAAATATTTATTTGGTCTTTGTCCCTGACCCAGACACAGAGGCTCTAAAATCCTTGGAGTCTCCTAAGTGATGAGAGGGAAAAAGGTATCTTTTGTTATGTTAACAAGGTGACTTTGAGGAAGCCCTGGTTGCCATGGGAACCAACTATATGAATAGAAGGTTGGAATAGCCAATGATTTAATCAATTGTGTCTAAGTAATGAAGCCTCCATAGAAACCCAAAAGGATGGGGTTCAGAGAGCCTCCAGACTGGTAAACAAGTAGAGATTCAAGGAGATTAGTGTTGCAGGATCTTTTTACCTCAATGTCCAGGGTTCATTGTCTCACCACTTCAAAGAATGAAGAGGTGGGCAAAGAATAAAATGCGCAGCAGGCAAAAGTTTATTCCAGTGTAAGATCAGAAAGTAAGAATAGTGTGAAAACTCTCTTTACAGAGAGGGGGCATTCGAAAGTGAATACCCACGGACGATAGTCAAGGGACTTTGTTTCTTAGGGTTTTGGTGGGTCCCTTCCCTTCCCCCTTGTTCCTTCTCAGGGGGTAAGCTTATTGGCTAGCGTGAGAAGGGAGATGATTCATTTTCAGAAATGCCAAATAAAAGCTGTGCCATCTAATCAACAATAGGTTTACAACCTATTGGAAATATGTACGAACCGTCCCCCCCTTCCACACACACAATGGAGTCTAAACCCCTTAGACACTTCACTTCCTGCTTCTTCTACCCACTCTCCATTTTTGCAGGCTTATTTTCGTGGGCTTTGCAATGAGGATGTGCCAAACAACAAAGGAGGGACTGAAAGTTTCTGTGTCTCCTCAGGAAATGTACATTTCTACCAATCAGACTACTTTTTGCCTTATATGGGCATAGATGATGTTCCGGTGAGGCTGTAACTTCTGTAGTGCTCAGCCAATGAGGAACCAGGGGAGGGACTTGCACGCTAGGAGATAAATTGTCTGCTGTAACTGCCTGAGAGTGCCTGTCCATCAGACACCCTCTCCTGCAAGAATCTTGATTAAAGCCTCCCTTCAGTGTGCTCCGAGTGTCCGCGTCCCTCCTTTGATTGGGTCTATGGGCTTATTTCTAATACTAGGTAACTCTAAATGCCTAGTCTTTCCTTTGTGGTTGGCTTGTTTCCACTGTGTGAGGGGTCATCTATGGCCATACCATTCCTCGTGGGTCATACGATTTATGGTCCACTACTTATTTTTAGTTAGGTCTTTTGTCAAATTCCTGAGGGAAACCTATGGTGGAGTAGGTGGTGTTTGTTACTTTCTTAAGAGGAACCTTAACCCCCAAAGGGGTTTGCTGTGGTCAGACACTCCCAGCATTGTCCCCAAATATGTGTTTTTCCCCACCCAAGGACCTCAGGTCCTATCCTTTCCCTCTCTGCCTACTGAATCCTATCTTTCCCTATCATAATGGGCACCTCTGATTTACATCCAGTTCGTCGGAAAGACAAGGGACAACATGGACCTGCTATTGGCATCTCAAGTGGGGGACAAGGGCCAGTCTTACAGGACTAAGCTCTTAACCTGCGGAATCAGATGCTATTTCCAAGCAGATAGTGTCAGAATTGAGTTGAATCGTAGGACACCTAGCTGCTGTCTGAAAATCGCTCAGTGGGGTAGAAAAAACAGATACATAGGAACTGGTATCAGAATTGTGGGAATCTGTGCAGCAGGAAAGCAGCCATAGCCGATCTGTAAATGAATGGATGTGGCTGTGTTCTAATACGACTTCATTCATGAAAACCTGCTGTAGGCTAGATTTGGCCTGCAGTCTGTCGTTTACCAGTCCCTGGGCTAGATTATAAAGTTTGCTATCGCCAGCACACTCTGAGTGTAATAATCAGGCAACATAAAGGGAGAGGGGGCTGTTATCTGTTGTTGTATACACAAACACACACCTAGCACTAAATGCGGGAAGGAAGGACGTAGAGGCACAGGGAAGGGCTATAGGCCCCACTTCACCGAGAGACCACAAAGTCATAGCTGCTGATATCCTTTCCTCCCCTTAGGGCCCTTGCTGTGTCCCCTTGTCAGTCAGCAGCTCAACCACTTGTGGCTCATTATCTTACAGAGCGGCCCAAGTCTCTGTATCGTGTCCGAACTTTCGTTAATTCTGCCTGGGTGGGGTTGGAGTGGTCAGCCAATGACTTTCTCGCAGGGCATGATTGTGTGAGAGGCAACCAGGGGAGTTCCTGCGTTTCAACCATATTCTTTGCACTCTGGGAGTGGCAGTCTCTATTTCTCCTTGACACTCAAAGCTTAGGAAAGAAGTTCAAATGGTCGCAGGGTGAACTGGGGAGACCCTGGGTCCTGGGAGGAGTCACTGAAGGTTCTCGGTCTTGTCGCGAGAGTAAATTCAAGGACAGACATGCAGCACGGCAGATGAGTGACATGAGCGGGAAACCTTATTAAAGCGGAAAGTACACTCTTGAGATATGAGAGTGGGAGAGCTGGAGAGCAGAGCTGCGCGCCCTGGGGGTTGGATCTCTATCCGTTATGAACAGCTGTTAACTAGGGGGTGGGATGTTTATTACTTAAGGTGGAAAGCAGGTTTTCTCGCTTTTTCTTCCCAAGTCAGGGGGTTTCCTGGCCTGGTGTCCAGCCGCTGGGTCTGTCTGGTTAGACCCGGCTTCTGGTGGTGAAGTGCTTCCAGGATGGGACTCAGACCTTCCCAATAGCTGGAATGTTCCGGTTGCTGGCCTCCAGGTATCCTGTTAGGACCTAACTAATTGCCTCCTCTAACATGACTGCGGGCTGAGAAGTAGGTTATAAGTGCTCACTACATAAGCTGGATGTCAGAGTGGCAGTACATTTGCAAAGACTGCCTCCCACATGCATGTCATTCACGATGGATGGGGTGGTGAGAGTCTGCTCTGTTTATGGGTGGCATTGACAAAATGTCCCTAAATGATTTGTTTCCCCATTAGGCTGTGATCCTCCCAGGACATGAGAACAACAGCACATACTTATTTTTGCCAGAACAAAGAATATCTGTTTTGCCCAGAACCAAGCACAGTGCCTGGTAAACCGTTAGATGTTTGAAAAATAAATGTTATATGAAAGGGTAATATTAGTTAAAATGTTAACATCCAGAAATATGAGGCAGTAGCTCGTAAAAATGTAACTTGCATGAAATAAGAGGACAACGGTTTTTCATGGACAAATACCGTATGTAAGAAACATGTACTATTTGAGGAAACCGTAGTTCGAGAGTAGACCATGATGTGGGGTGATTGCAGTCCTCACGTGAGGGTGGAGATTGGGGATTACTCTTTCTTCTCTTGAGAAGACCTTGCAAAATACTCTGCCTGTGGGGAGTAGTACTGGCTCAGGGCCAAAGCAAATTTCCTGCTTTTGCTTTTCCTTGGAGGATGATTTATTTAAGAGCTTAAACTTTCCAATCAACAGAACTTGGAAAAATAGTTTGTTTCCTCAGTAGATAAGCAGGGGCGAGAAGCAGGTGGTATTGGGACTAATAAAAGCTCAAGTCTGGTTGAGGAATGGGAAAATATGATTACAGAAGAGTTGGCTTCTGTTGGAAAGTTTAAATGCCGATTGGACTAAATTAAACTAAGTTCATGTCAACAGATATTTTTTGAACATGTCCAAAGAATAAGACATGGTATTAGGCAGTATGAGGGTACGCGCTAAATAAGAGTTTTTGCCCTCAAATCCATTGTAATCTAGTGAAGTCCTTTATGTGGTCAAGCACCGATTAACACGTTTAAGGAAGAAGAAGAGATTAATTTGTATTCAGAGAATCAATATAAGCTTCATGGAAGAATTATTTGAGAAATGACTAATATTTTGAAAGAAGTATATGGGGAAGTACATTTCTGGTGGTGAGCACATAAAGCAAAGGTTGCAAACTCAAATGTCTAAGGGGTCAAGCATAGCACAGTCATGAGTAAGCCAGTTGGATGTAACACAATAGGGAGTAGTGGGGATTGTGGCCAATTGGAGAGGGTGTGCCCCATTTAAAGGGATTAGCCACTTGTCAGGTTCAGTTGGTTGTTAACCTTGATCTCTTACTGGAAGATCAAGAGAAGCTGGAAATTTTCCTAATGTTGCCAATGGATTAGATAAAACAAAAACCACTATAACATCATGTGATCCAAATCCATCTAAATCCAGTGTGCAGACGGTAATTTACATAAAGACGCAGAGGGAGAAATTTTCAAGCCATCCTTGGGAGCTGGCACTGCTGAATGTGTGCGAACACGAGTGGTCATGAGCAGCGGCAATAAGGCAAAGAGGTGTAAGAACCGGATCTCCTAAGACACTGAATTCACCTTGAAGGAGTTCAGATCTTCTTCTGGGGGCAGCAAGAAGCCTGTGATCCTAGAGGTGATTTGTTGAAAACTCTGTCTTTCTAAAGACTTCTCTGGCTGCCTCTGGAGGAAGGAATCGAAAAGGTTGATGAGAGCAGGGAGATGGGGTAAGAGGATGCTGAGGCAATCCAGGGTGAGAATTGATGAGAGTCTGAATCTGGACTGAAGGAGACTGGTGAGATATAGTAACTGCCAAAAACTATTCCTGATTGGATAGAAAAATAAAGGTTGCTTTCTCTTTCTTCAGATGTTGATTTAGGAAACTGAAGTCTAAGTCCCAGACAGACCACTAACTAGTTTTGTGGCCTAAGGCCACTCATTGTTCTTAAACTTTAGCTTTTCCTCCATCAAATGGTGACAATAATAACCGTCTTGTCAACACGGGTGGCAATCGAGACAAGCAGAATACCCGAAAGAGCAGCCACCTCTATAAAAGACTGTATCTGTGGAAGTGACTTTTATTGGTGTTGTTATAGTCAGCTCTGGGATTCCACATCAGTTAGGACTTTGTAAACATATGGAGGCATGAAACGTTATCCAAAAGTGACAATTTTTTTTAAAAGATTTATATGAAATGAAAGCATCTGGAGAGGAAAATTTTACTTTCTTGATATTAGCATGATAATCATGGCACATGCTGTGGCTTACAGCCCCTTCTAAGTAAAATGGATCTACCCACTACCTTAACTGAGGGCCCAACCCAAGGCAGCCATGTTTGACACCTCAAGCTACGCCTGACCCAGCAGCAGTAGATTCATCTGCTGACCGGTGGTCCAAGATGTGCCCCGTATCAAAAAACCTCTTCCAAAGGGGAGTAATTGTAATTAGCTGAGCCAGGAAAGTCGTTTCTGCAGGGAATTTCAGTGGGGAACTAAAGAGTAAGGCACCCAGTCTATGGCATAAGGACAAAGGGAAAGATGAGTAATATGGCAGACTGCTCCATGGTACGATGGTTGATGGAAGATGGCAAGATG
Organism: Panthera pardus; assembly: GCF_024362965.1. Classification (NCBI taxonomy): domain Eukaryota; kingdom Metazoa; phylum Chordata; class Mammalia; order Carnivora; family Felidae; genus Panthera; species Panthera pardus. The sequence goes on from NW_026527002.1 coordinate 66,342,568, forward strand.
GAAGGACCGCTAAAGATCCAGTGCCTTCTGTACTGCTGACACTGCTTGAAGTCAGCAACCACCATTTATTCCCAGTTTCCATGACACCATGTCAACTTTTATAATTTTGTTCAATAAAATCCCATTCAGTGGGAATCCTTAAAATAATCTTCACCCTTCACTTGACTTAGTTCTTTTTTGCAACCAAAACACTCTCCTACAATACTGTCCCTATTCCTTGGAAATTAGAATAACCTTTTCTTAGGTGTTTGACTTTAAAAACAGAGGTCATCTAAAATTTGATCGGACGTCTTCTAGTGGGAAAAAGTGGTTGAATTAGATGGCATGTGACTGGGTAGACTCCAGAGTTAATGTTAAACACTTAAGAAATGCTGCACTTCAAATTCCACATATATGGAAAGATGGTTGCTTTAAAAAAAAAAAAAAGAAAGAAAGAAAGATGTTTTATAACTAGTCCAGGCAATGGCTGGGGGGAAAAAACCAAATTAATTCATGAAGTTGATGGAGTGGAATAATCATGAGCTTCAGAGTCAGAAGCCTTAACCAGAAGTCCAAAACCTGTGACTTCCTGGTTGGATGGATGGACACTGAGATCTCAGGTAAGTTGCTCATTCCTGTAGGATCCCAGGTGTTGATGAATGGAGGCATGATGGTCATGGTGGTAATGATGATGATGATGGCAGTGAAGGAATCCATGAGATAACACATGTGAAATTCCTCATGAACTAAGCTATATGGTTTGCTATCATTAAGGAACTATAGTGTTGGCAATGAAACAGTGACCACATTGAAAAGCAAAAGCAGTTATACATGGGAGAAGGAAATTGACTAATTTCAGACAAGTTACCAGTGAAGAGTTGATATTCTTATCTGACCCCACATGACCGTGATATAGTAGGATGTTTTTGGGTCTTCACCTTTTAAAAGAAAGGTAATATTGGGGCACCTGGGGGGATCAGTCGGTTAAGCCTCTGACTCTTGATTTTGGCTCAGGTCGTGATCTCACAGTTAGCGAGTTCGAGTCCTGAGTTGGGCTCCCACATGACAGTAAAGAGCCCTCTTGGAATTCTCATTCTCTTTCTCTGCCCTGCCCCTGTTCTCTCTCTCTCTCTCTCTCTCAAAACTAATTAACTGACTAAAAAAGGTAATATTAATAATGATGACTGTGATAATGATGCTAATAATAATCACAGCAGGCACCACCTACTAACATTTCCAATGGCCTGGTTCTTGATATTCACTGTCTCCAACCCTCCAATAGCCATGTTATTATCCCCATTCTGCCCATGAGAAAACCAAATCTCAGAGAGATTAAGAAGCTTGATCAGGGTCAACCAGCCAAGGATTCGAACCTGGGTCTTTCTTACTCTGCATCCTGTGCCCATCGTGCTGTTGGCCTAATTAGCTCATTCTAGAACGGTGTAACAGAGGGGCTGCATTGATCCTTGGAGAATGTCTAGCGTAGGCCCTTCTTTTGAGAGAACAGGAAGAGGCCCAGAGAAGTGAAATGGCCTGTCCAAGGGCACACAGCCAGTTACTGGTGAGATCAAATTCTCAGACTCATGGCATCTGACTCTCAGAGCAGTAGGCTGATGTCTACCCTGGGCTGCATCTCTGACGTGCAGCTATTTTGAATACCGTGCACCCTTGCAAACAGTCTGTTTGCTTTATTCCAGAGAATTACAGGGCAAATGTATCCTTCCTGAGGGAACAGCTGGCATGCATGCTGTGGTGTCTTATCACAGCACACCCTGGATTTATGGTGGCTTGCCTCTGGCTTCTGTTGGCTTTAGGGAAGCTATCTGTCATGGAGTGAGCAAATAAGGGAGTTCACGGAAAATCAATCCCTAGATTCTTGTTTATTAGCCACCTCTAGCATAAATGTTACGTGGTGCCTTACTAAGGTGGGAGCGAGGATGACACATTAATATACTTAAAATAGGCAGCCTTTATGAATGTTCATTACCTCCCAAGGTCCTCTGATGCTCATGGTTAAGCTCCAAGTTAATGGATTAAACCCATTTAACAGATGAGAAAATTGAGACCCAGAAATATCAAGAATGTTAAAAAAAAACCCCAAAACCTAGTAAGTCCTGGAGCCAGGTTAGAGCCTTCAACCCCGGGCATGTCTGACACCAAAGATGACATTTGTAATCAACACATGTACCTGCACTGCACGTATAAAGCTTTGCAACTATACGGAATGGGGGTGGTTGGGAAATAAAGGCAGTCTTTGCCTTCACAAAGTTTATAGTCTAACATGGGACATGAGCAAGACTAATTATAATACCCTGTCTCAGAGAGAGCATTAACTTACTCTAAGGCACTCTTTGAAGGGATTGATGAGAATCATCTTTACTTTCTCAGAATGGCTATGTAATGAATTTTTATCCCCATTTTACAGGTAAGAAAACTGAGGCTGACAGAGGTGAAGCAAATACCACACTTTCTGTAGTTAATAAGTATTAGAGTCTGGATTCAGTCCAGGGTCATAGTCACCGTGGTCTAGTTTACAATAAATAAATACATAAAATTCTATGAGAATCCAAAGCGAGAAGCCCATAAAGTTGAAGGCTAATTACACTAAATCCTTAGAACTGACTTAAGTAAATTTTCCTGCCAGCCCCAGTGATCTAGAAAAGCAGAGCAGTGCATGATATTGGATGCAGCATGGTGCAATTAAAATAGAAAGAGGGAGGGGTGCCTGGGTGGCTCAGTCGGTTGAGTGTCCGACTTTGGATTTCGACTCAAGTCATGATTTTGTGGTTTGTGGGTTCGAGCCACATATCGGGCTCTGAGCTGACATGTAGAGCCTGCTTAGGATTCTCACCCTCTCCTCTCTCTCTGTCCTACCCCCCTGCTCTCATGCTCGCTCTCTCTCTCTCTAAAAATCAATAAATAAACTTAAAAAAATAACATAGAAAGAGGGGTGCATGGGTGGCTCAGTTGGTTGAGCATCTGACTCTTGACTTCAGCTGAGGTCATGGTCTCACAGTTTGTGGGTTGGAGCCCTACCTTGGGCTCCAAGCTGACAGCACAGGGCCTGCTTAGGATTCTCTGTCCCTCTCTCTCTGCCCCTCCCCCCACCTCTCAAAAATAAATGAATAAATAAATAAACACACACACGCAGACACACACACATACACAATACAGAATGGGAGTCCGAGCTCTGGGTTTAAGACAGTCTCTTCCTCAGGGTGAACTTGGAGGCCATTGTAACCAAAGAAAACGCCTTGGCTCTTTCTTCTGTGTCCTGCTTCCTGTCACTGATAGGAACTCTCAAACCTGGTTTATTTTTAAGAGGCGATTTTTGTTTTATTGCTTGTCTCTGGAAGGATGCCCTCAGATGTTAATGAAGACTGGGGAACCTATAAAAGATTCAGAAAATTCTCGAAGGTATTGAGTTTCACTGAAACACGAAAAGGGCTAGTTCTATTTTCCTCATAGCTCCTTCACAGGTATAATTATGTAATTTTCATCAGTAAATTTATTTTTTACATTGCAAAAATCCTTTCCTTCTATTCTTTGAAGTTCCCAATAGAAGGAAAAGCAGAGAGGTATTTTCAATTCAGCCAGCTGTGTCTCCCTTGGGATTTTCCAGCTCTGCTTCTTCTCTTTGAGCTTTGTGGCAGAGTGAAAAGAGCATTGATCTGTCAGGCCAACTCCACTGTTCCTTAGCTGTGAGATTTGGACAGGTCTTCTCCTTTCCTGGGCTCCATTTTCTCTCTCTCTCAAATCAAAGGGTTGAACTAAGCCATTGGTTTTCACTCTGAGTTGTGCTCTCTTGCAAAAGACAGTCAGGGGCTGTGGATTATTGGACAGGATCTAAGAATCCATATGTTGAAAAAGTCTGAAGGCTAGATAAAATCATACCTCACACACATCCATTCTATATGTATATGGAGATGCTCTTCTAAGTAATAAAATGCAATTTAAAGGGCTATAATTTTTGTCATTATGCTTTTTGTAATTAAAATGCAATTAAAACTTATTGAATCACTAATTTTGATCATCATGATTTTCCTAATTGAAATGTAATTTCAAATGTTAGTGAAGTTTTGCTAATTTTGGTCATTATGATGTTCTTAATCAACAGATACTAAATATTCCGTTAATATGAGGAAGATCTGAATGTATCTTTGCTAGTAAGAGTGGAACTTAAAAATTGCGCGGGTTGAGAATCACAGGTCCAGATGATTTCTTGGGTTCTTTCTAGGTCTGACATTTTGGGATTCTAAACTAAAGTGTCTAAAACAGTAGACGTGTGGTTTAAAAAATCTATTCAGTTGCACTAGCCACATTTCAAATGCTCAGTAGTCACATGGGTTAGTGCCTACCATATTGATCAGTGTAGATAATGGAACAGTTTCATCATCATGGAAAGTTCTATTAGACAGCCAGATGAACTAAATGATTTTACTACTGTGTTTTCCTTGAGGTGAGAGAGTCTTAACATACAATTCTCAGAAGAATATGAGTTTGAAGCTTGAAGTCGTTCAGCCTTTAGTCCTGTCACTGAAGGGAGTGGGAGAGGGGCATGGTTATGAAACCTGACAGATTGATTCACTCTTCCTGGGCCAGTTTGCCTTTGAACCTTTGAGTGTAATAGGTAACATGATGCTCAGAAGAGCCATGCACACCAAGTGTTGATTCAGCCACACCCCCAAATACTCTCACCCACCAGATTATTCTGAAACTCAGAAGCTTGTATCCAGGATCTGGATATAGCCAGACACCAGGAGTTTGCTGGTTCCTAGCCCAGAGGAGCCACTAAGAAGAGGAAGAATGGAGAAGCCATCCAAAGCCAAGTAACATATTTTCTTCTCCTAACAGGAAGGCTTCTGGGTGTGACTGGAGCCAAAGGGCTGGGAGCTGGGGGCAAGGGTCTCCCTTCAAAAATTCTCAAGGGTTGGGGCACCTGGGTGGCTCAGTTTGTTAAGCGTCCAGCTCTTGGTTTCGGCTCAGGTCATGATCTTGTGGTTCATGAGTTAGAGCCCCGAGTCTGGCTTTGTACTGTCAGTGCAGACCCTGCTTGGGATTCTCTCTCTCTCTCTCTCTCTCTCTGCCCCTCCCCTGCTTTCTCTCTCTCTCTCTCTCTAAAAAAAAAATCCTCAAGGGTTGTTAACTAAGACTTAACACTTAGTAGGCAAAGGCCAGGGGCCAGGAGGCATGATGTTTTTAAGAGACACATTTCTCCTTCTGATGAGAAAATACGTATATACTATTCATTGTAGAAAATTTAGCAGATACAGAAGCTATGAGGATTTTAAAAATCCCTCATAATACAACTGGAAATAGCCATTGTTAACATTTAAGGCTATTTCCTTAATTCATTGAGCTGGACTATAAAGGGTTTATATTTAAAAGCTTTCATTTTCTGAAACCAGGACCTTTCCTTATTTAAATGCACTGACCTATAAGCCAACTTAAACCTGGTTTCTTTTCTCTCTCTAGCCATCTTCTTCTGCTTAAAGGGTCTCTTTTCTCCATTTGTAAGTGACAGGTGAGGTTTTTCAGGTCATTTTGCAAGAATGATGTCCACTGGCCTCACTCATAGACTTGCTGAGGGAGCTCCTCTGGGCTCAAACTGTCCCCTTATGACCATAGTGACCTTGGGGGAGTTAGTCATGTGACTTACAGCAGGCCTTGGCTTTTTATTTGCTTTGGGGCTGGATAAAAGGGGTCTGGGCACATTTGTATTTTTCATCTGCAAAGTAATTTGGTAGAATTACACGGGTATGTCGTCAGCTCAGACTGGGAGTAGCTTTGGGTTTGTGGTATAGAATGTCTGCTGAATCATTAAAAACTTCAATCATTTGATAAATATTTCTCTTATGAAGATAGCGCTTTACTAGGCCCTGGGCTCACAAAAATTCATCTAAACAGATTATTCTCCTAGAGTGCTTATGGATAAGTATTGATCAATAACAACATGGGTGATTATGATTTGGGTGTTATAGGTGTTATGATGGGGGTATGCTCTTGGTACTGTGAAAGCCCAGGTGAGGAGAACTCCATTTGGGGAGCTCAAGGAAGGCTCATTAGAAAAAGTACACCTAAGCTCAGAAGTGAAGGATGTGGAAATAGAAATGAAGGTGAGGAAGAATGTTCCAGACAGAAGAGACAGCACCAGTAAAGAGTGGGACATGAGAAAGCATGATGCATTTGGAAATGACATGTTCAGGAAAGTGTGTACGATGTTCATTTTATATATTTTGCTGGCAAATGTCTTGAACAATAATGTTTGCTTCAAGACTGGCCTATGCTGATATCTGATGACACATTTCCCTTCCTGCACAAGTGTAAATACCACTGGTATTCTGAAGAAGACCCAGGTCAAGGCCACCTTCCTCAGGAAGTCTTCCTCAATTTCCTCTGGTGGAAATAAGCTCTCCCTCCTCTGAATTCCCACAGAGCTCTTGTCCTTTCTGACCTTTATTAAACAGTTTATAAAACACTTTATAAAACAGTTACTTACAGATGCCTCTCCTTCTACCTTAACTATGAACGGATCGGGGTCAGGGAAAGTCTCCTTGCCTTCCAGAATCTTACCTGGTGCCGGAGCAAAAATGCACTTAAATAACATGTGTGTAGTCAGAGAATTCTGGGCTCCTGACTAGAGCTGGTCTTTTGTGCTGTGTCTCATGTCTGTTTTTTTTGTGTTTTTTTTTTTTTTGAGATTTTAGCACATTCTCTCTCTCACCGAAATTATTATTATTATTTTTCCAGGCGCCTTCCCTGATACCCTACCATAGTTAGGCTCAGGATAATTTTCAGAAGAAAATAATGGCATTTGATTTCATTTATTCATGAAGAGTGAATTCATTGGGATGAAGGTTTTAAGTGGCATTACGAATAGTGCCTGGAATAAGGGTTCTGCTGTGAGAGGGCAGAGAGCAGAATTTCTCACGTGGGTAGCAACCGTTCTAAGTGTTGTGGAGGGTTTTTAGCAAGGCTTAGAGGCAACCATTATGTACTTGCATGGCTGCCTTTGTTGTTAAAATAATGAAATGGTTTCATACCAGCAGGTGAGTAGCTCTTGTCTTAAGCCCACTGAGTGCCCTTCTGACACCCAGTACCCACTTATATCCAGCAATGAATGGGTTAATGCCTGGCATAGTGGGAGGTCTCCAGGCTCGTGCACTAGTGACACGATTGGTGGCATTTTGGTAGGTCAATTCCCATGCCCTTGACATTTTGACTATAACTCCTGATGATCAAGTATATGTCTGTCAGTGATTTTGAAGTACTTCCTCCTGAATAAAACAGGTTTTGGGTGCATTTTGGATAAAAGAGAGCTGATTAGGAAACCATTAACAGCGATGATTCCAACCATTGACTCTATCATTTACTAACTATATTACTTTAGGCATGTCACTTCCCCTCTGCTTCTGTTTTCTTGTCTGTAAAAGAGGGAAAAGAATGCATTCTTTTATCCACCCACCCATCCATTCATCCATCCATCCACTCATTTATCCATCCAACAAACAACTGTGCCAACCCTAAGCTGGAAATGTTGCCTGACAGTGACCAGACAGAGATTTAGGGAATTCTCTTTGGGGGACCAGTCACACATCTAGTTTTGAAGGTCAGACAAGATTTAAGATTTCTTTTTTAATGTTCATTTATTTTTGAGAGAGAGAGAGAGAGAGAGAGAGCATAAATGGGGGCAGGAGGCAGAGAGAGAGGGAGGCACAGAATCTGAAGCAGATTCTTGGCTCTGAGCTTTATCACAGAACCTGACGTGGGGCTTGAACTCATGAGCTGTGAGATCATGACCTGAGCTAGTTGGACGCTTAACCGACTGAGCCACCCAGGTGTCCCTAGGTCAGATGAGATTTTCAAAGTGAAAGCCTTTAGAATCTGTACAGGACTTCATTGACACGGGTGTTGTCACATTAATAGCAGCATTAATTCCTTTGTACTTACTTAGAGAACAGTCTACGGCCTTTTTTGTGTGCAGTATAACATTTTAGTAAGGCCCTTTGGCACTTATTCATGACATTTGTATAAATCCTGCATACAATTCCAAAAGGACTGTGAATCAGTTTCCATTTAACTAGTATTTGACGAAAACTTCCTTGTTCCCACTGCTATTTTTTTTTTTCCAAATCAAAAAGAGCTTCACACTTTTGGCTGAATGAAAAATACTGCGCGGCCCTTATAAAAATGTGAAACAATACAGAAAAGGATATAAGTGAAAGTAAAATGAATGCCAAATCCCACCTGCCAATCTTTTTGATGAAAAATGGCCTCAGGAATCTTCCCATGCTCTTTTTTTTTTTTTTTTTTTACATAAACATAAATCATATCGTATGTAGCATTCTGCAGCCTACTTCGCTCTGAATGGTGTCAGCACACACCGGAGGTTCTATTACCAGGTAGACGATTGAAAAAGAAGTGTTTAGCATTAAAAAGTGCTGTGATCCCTGTGACTCCCTTCATCACAGCACTCTAGAGTTCTCTGGGTCGAATCCTTTTCTTGCAGTTTTTTTCCCCTGAACGACCAAAGTTTATGTCTGGGTCTTGTACGGAGGTACTTTCTCAATTCAGTAAATACATAGCTGCACCACCCTTGTCAATGAGCACATGGAATTCTGTGGTATGCACAAAATTATTTAATTAGTCCCCCGGGGACGGGTTTTTGAGTTATTTCCCATTTTCAGCTAATGCAATAATTTTGTAACAAGCATCCTTCTGTATTCAACTTTGCCCAGTTGCAAACTTCTGCCATCCAACCTTCAGGGTAAACTCCTAGAAATGAGAAGACTGAGGTCAAAGGTTTCTAGGCTTTAATTAAGGGACTATTCGGGGACATGAGGGGTGTATGTTGTGGAAGCTGGAGATTCAGCTGGGGTGGTGGGACTTAAAACTCACAGCACACCTTGAGAACAGAGCAGAAAGTGTTTAGCAGAGAGGTAAAGAACGAACGCTGTTGACTGAAGTGGTCACTGAATGTGAAGTGACCTTGCTTTTGAGTCCCTGAAAATAGCCTGGGCCCTCATCCATGAGGGTATCTCTTTTAGAGAGAGTCTTCAAAAAAAATTTTTTTAACATTTATTTATTTTTGAGAGAGAGAGAGACAGAGCGTGAGCAGGGGAGGAGCAGAGAGAGAAGGAGACACAGAATCTTAAGCAGGCTTCAGGCTCCAAGCTGTCAGCACAGAGCCTGACATGGGGCTTGAACCCAAGAACTGTGAGATCATGACCTGAGCTCAAGTTGGATGCTTAACGGACTGAGTCACCCAGGCGTCCCTTATATTCTTTTTAAAGTCAGTTATTGGGGAGCCTGGGTGGCTTGGTTAAGTGTCTGACTTCGGCTCAGGTCAGGAGCTCATGGTTCGTGAGTTTGAGCCCCACATCAGGCTCTGTGCTGACAGCTCAGAGCCTGGAGCCTGCTTTGGATTCTGTGTCTCCCTCTCTCTCTGCCCCTCCTCTGCTCACACTCTGTCTCTCCAAAATGAATAAAACCTTAAAAAAAATAAAGTCAGTTATCTAGGCATAATAATGATGGCGGTGGTGATGATGGTGGTGGTGGTGATGATTATGGTAACGATAGCCGATAACTTATGGAGCACTTAACACATGCCGGGTCCTGTGCTAAGCACTGCCCATGCATTATTTCACTTAACCCTCCCAACTATAAGGCACGAACTAGTGTCATCCTCATGTTACAGACGAGGAAGCTTAAATTTAACAATAAGAAAGTGAAAACACTCAGTTAATCAGAATATCCAATTAATCGCGACCCTCAACCAGACTACCACGAGAAGGTGAAGTCCTGGTGCTCAGAGACGGCCATCACATGTAGAGAATTTTCTCTGCCCTGCATCTAGAATGGTACCCCTGGGAGAACTGAGAAAGAAGCACAGATCATTTTCTGTGCCTCGTGGCTCTGATGAACAACATTGGACAAGAAAGGCTGCTAGATAGTGCAGGCACCTGTTCTTTCCTCTCAGTTCTGTGTTTCATTCTCCTGACTATTCTCTCACAGCCCCTGTCAAAACTGAACGGGCTGTGTGATGTGGTGCTTTTTAGGTTGTTTTTTTTGTTTTGTTTCATTTTGTTTTGTTTTGTATGCCTCTTTGTTCATAGAAGGTAAGCTTTTGACTTTGATCTAAAAGTCAGTGGGATGTCTAAAGTTCAGTTCTCTCCAAGTGAAATCTTTAGGTTGTTTTAGTTATATACTCTGTTACTGTTATTTGTTATTCATAAATTCTATTCTTGTTTTAAGGTATTGATACATTAGTTAGGATATTGGTTTGGCTGCATGTGATAGACACTAAAAACTGTGGCTTAAATTGATAGAAATGGACTTCTCTTTCATAGAATAGTCAGGATGGAGGCGGTCCAGGGTTGAAATGGCAGCTCTGATCCACGAGGGTGCCCAGGGATCCTGTTTCTGTCTCCCCTGTGGTTCTGACATGCTGACAGTGTTTCATTCATCTGCACAGTCTGCTGAATTACTCATGTTCCAAGTGGCAGAATGGGGGAAAAGAAAGGGTACAGCATGACCCCTGTCTTTAAGGATGGAGCTGGGTTACAACATCACATTCATGACCCTCCTACTGGCTGATTCAGCTTCAAGGCACCAGGCTGCAAGGGATGCTGAGAAATATAGTTTTGTAATTTCTGTGGCTATAAGCCTAGCTAAAAATTAGTAATTCTATTACTATGAAATAGAAGGAGAAAAGGATAGCAGGGGACAGTATTCAAAAATAAAGCTGAACAGCAATTAGATAAAAATATATAAATAGAAGTTTTAATATTTCTTTTCTGCACTTCAGTGGATGGTCTTGTCCAGACCCCAGAATGTATCGACTCTTCCTTGGAAACCATTGCCCTACAGGGTTTTCTGATTTTCCAACACATTGGAAGGAGGTCTCTGAAAATAATAGAATGCTATCCTTAGAAACATAAGCTCCAGGACCAGGTACACTATTTGTAATGAAAATACAGGATCCCTCGTTCAAAAATGATTAAGAATTTCAAGATGGAAAAACCAGGAAAAAAAAGTCAGCATGCAGCTTGTCTAAGAGCATGGCACCCAGTGCAATGACATAGGTCATATATCCATCATGAAGCTGGCCCAGCTCAGCTGTCACTGGGGAGTGGCAGAAAAGGTGTTAAAGCTCCCACTGACTTCTTACCGTTGTCACATAAGTTATGGCAGTCCACGCTTATAACACAGTGCGGTGTAAATCAACACCCAGAGTGGACCTCAACAGCTAAGTGGTAGAGTGTTGGGGTGACCACTGGTGGAGGCTTTGGGAATATTCTCAGACTTGGGATGCCAGTCATACATTTCTGCAAGTTAGAGACAATCTGTCTTGTGACTTCATTAAATGTTCTTTGCATGACTTCCCCTGAAGGTAGGTTAGTACTATGTTTAGTAACCTGGATGACCTACTTTTCTCTGGGTTCTGGGACAAAGGCTATGCCCATATGCTTTGGAAATAGTCCGTCCATTCACTTTGCCTGCTTCGGTGCACAGTGACCAGAGTGCACACTGTGGGAATGTTGAGCTGGGGCCAGCTCTGGGAGGTCATCACAAGCAGGGCTAGACTGGTGGGATGTCAGTTCAGGTTATGGTTGAGGAGGGGAGTCTTGCCAACTATTAGGTCAAGGTTTTAAGAAGGCAATATAAACATGGATCAGAAATTCGAGTTCTAGGAGATTGCAGGTAACAGAACAGACAGAGTATAAGCTGGCTCACAATCCTGTACTCACAATTCTTAAGTCCATACAGCTCTGAAATCTGAGAGTTTTCTCTAGGTTTGGTACAGACTCTTTTGTTGTAGAACCTGATATGAGGCTACTTATTATCTTTATCCCAGTTAATAGGAACGGTTATATGTTTTGCTATAGAAATATTAATACATTTGATTATGCAATGCTGGGCCAGACTCTAATGGGAAATTATTTAGCACTCTCTCGTTTTCTAAAATCAGAAACATTTTGAATTTGTAATACACTGGGATCCAAAGATTTGGGGTTATAATATATAGCATTTATTGAACATACATTATGTGACAGACATTATTCGGAGCACTTTACATGTCTTAATTTCTTTAATACTCATGGTACGCTATGAGATAGATACCAATATTTTCCCCACGTGACTGGTAAGAAATCTGGAGCTGAGAAGTTTTGTAATTTGCCTATAGTCATGGATAATCAGTAAATGACAGCGACAAAGGTGAATGTCTTGGGGGCCTACTTTTATATCATGGAGGTGAGTCATCTCAAGAGGCATGAACGCCAATCTCATTTTGGGCAAAAAGGCTTGGCTGAAATGACTGGGAAAATTAGTCATAATAGTGAATCTATTTGTTGGGTGAGATATGAGGCTTAATGAAAAAGTGTTCTTTCTACTATTTCTGTAGTGAAACTATTCAGGAACAGTTAAAACTGTACTAATCCTTTGGGAGAATCAAGTGACCTTTGGGTGCTAAGGATTCATTGATAGAAGTCATACTTCTGGGAGCACCTGGGTGGCTCAGTCGGTTAAGCATCCAACTGCAGCTCAGGTCATGAACTCGCAGTTCGTGAGTTCGAGTCCCGCGTCGGGCTCTGTGCGGACGGCTCAGAGCCTGGAGCCTGCTTCGGATTCTGTGTCTCCCTCTGTCTCTCTACCCCTCCCCTGCTTGTGCTTGCTCTCTCTCAAAAATAAATAAACCCTTAAAAAATAAACAAAACTTCCTTATTTAAAAAAAAAAGTCACACTTCTTTATTTAAATACCCAAAGGGCAACCCAATTTTTATGTGTTAAATTGATTTTTGGCTTCTATTGTAACAGACATACTACATTAAAAACATCTTTACATTAGCTTTTGTGAAAGCACCATTTGTCTTAGTAGAAATCTTACTTTAATGCTTCTCTCAAAAATTGTACTTCTGGATAATAGCTGGGTGGGTCGACTGATAGTATCTTGCTTTATTGAAGCCCACATTATTCAAGGCAGATTCCCAATCCCTGACAAAATAAAAATAGATGACATCTATTGCTTCTTCTAGATGTTCCACACTTGTCTTGGTAAGAGAGATGAATTAGATTAGTTTGACAGGATTTGTTCTTTGTGAGACTTTAGTGACTATCTTATACCTCTGTATATCACTGTGTTTCTACCCACACAGTTTTTGTCTGATAATTTCTTTCCACTGATTTTTTTTCTTTTTGGAAATGGATGCAATGTGTGTATCATGAATAATGGATGGTTTTATTTCTATAATTGCTACAAATGATGATAGGGGTTAGACAGGAGTATTAATTTCTCCATCAACACTTGAATATGAATCAAGAATTTTGTTCATTTGTAAATTACCTTGTAATGAAATTTGGAAAAAAAAACTTTTCTCATCATAGTTTCTCGATAGATTCTTAATACATGCTTACTTTTGCATACAAAAGCATGAATATTCCAACATGAATAAAAGCGTATTTAATTTTTTGGTGCAAAAATGATACTTAGATGAACTCTTATCACAGCAGCCTGGTGGAGATTCATTGAAGCTTTCTATTGCTGGTAGAATGGAATTTTTCTTTTCTTTTTTCTTTTTCTTTTTGAGAGAGAGAGAGAGAGAGAGAGAGAGAGAGAGAGAGCTTGCTAGTGGGAGAGGAGCAGAGAGAGAGGTTGCTGGATGATCCAGGGAGGCTCTGGACTGATAGCAGAGAGCCTGATGCAGGGCTCCAACTCAAGATCGATGAGATCATGATCTGAGCTGAAGTTGGATGCTTAACCGACTGAGCCACCCAGGGGCCCCTGGAACTTTGCTTTTCTTTCTGACTGCTCTGCATCTTTAAACATCCTGTCCCATTTGTAAATTCTTTCCAAGTAAAAGATACAAACTTGCCTTCCCAGCTTCTCTTGTAGCCGGGATGCCAGCATGTGACCAGGCTGCATCACTCAGATGCTTGCATTTGAGGTTCTGGCTTGAAAGCCAGTGATACAAATAAGCAGGAGTGACATAGACTTGACAAAGATACAAACTTGCCTTCCCAGCTTCTCTTGTAGCCGGGATGCCGGCATGTGACCAGGCTGCATCACTCAGATGCTTGCATTTGAGGTTCTGGCTTGAAAGCCAGTGATACAAATAAGCATCAGTGACATCCTGATGAGGAAGAGGGCAAATAGACCCGTTTTCTCAGAGAGGGCAGTTGTAGAAGTTCTGGCAATGCCCTCTTGTTTCCGATGTGGCAGATAAGCTGAAGTGTCTGTGTCCAGAATGGGGTCTATCTAGGGGCCGTCTGTGGTGTGAGATGGGCATAGCTCCTTGCTTTTTCATATTCAAATTTGATTCTCTGGGCCTCTTCCCAAATCTGGAAACTGTCATTCCTTTTCTGTTTAATCTAGTCAGGGAGGGTTTCTGTAATTTGCAATTAAATTTCATTGATGCAGCTGAGATATGAGAATAATGACAAGGAAATAGGATTCTTTTGTGTGTATCTCCTTCCAGCTGTTGAAAGATATGGGTAGAACAAGACTCTTTGCCAGGTCATTCTTACTGTCGTCATCATTTACTTAAACTGATTCACTGTTGAGAACAGCAAGCTGTAAAGAGTGATGCATATGCAGGCAGACTGTTTCTAAGGAAAATGGAAGATGACTTCATGCTTGTGCAATGACTGGCTATGAGTCTGGAATTTACCAGTGGCCTTAGTTAAAAGATGAGTCATGAAGAGGTCCTGGATAGAGATCTGGAAGGTTCCAGGGTCTTAGTTTGAGATGTTGGTTGGAACAAAGAATACATTTCACTAGAGGCCCATGATTTAATTCTTCCATTCACTTATTCAGTACATATTTATTAAGTCCCTTCTCTGCACAATGCACATGCAAAGTATTGGGGAAACAGTGAATCAGCTAGGGCCAGGCAGATCTTTGTTTGGTGCTCTGGGGGTTCCAAGTATTTCCATACAGACATGAGGAAAGATAACGGGTTTTTTTTTTTAATTATTTTTTGTAACTGAAGATACTGAACAGTGGAGACCTTACATGATTTATCCACAATCCCGTTCAGTAAGTAGTAGAACTAAGAATTGAACTCAATTCTTCTGGTTCCAGAATCCTGTAATTTTTCCAGGATACCAGCCACTTCTTACCTGCCATATCAACTCTCATATCAACTCGGAGAGTCAGGTATCAAAATCTTGCCATTTCTCAAATTTCTTCCCATTTCTAGAAAGGAAACCTGAGCCAAGAAGGGGTTAGACTGGTAAATAAAAAGGTGGGTCTCCCCTTTCTATGGCTTGTAGTCCCTTTACTATCCTTCATTTCTGCTACCCCAGGCTGCCTCTGTCATTTATATGTTGATTGGGAACATGGTATTGAGAGCTGTCCTTGTTGGATGATATGAAGGGAAAATATCCACATCAATAGTACATCTCGAGATGAGGGTCAGGTGCCATAGAATATAGTCAAGTGTGAGAACTGGGGGGCAAGGGTACGAGAAAAGGAACTCTACCTACTTGAGCATTTGTTTCCTAGGGTTGTGGTGTTACAAAAGACAAGGTCCCCACCCCTACTTAACGCCAGAATCTAGTGGGCAAGATCAGTATGTACACAGCTGAGTCATCCCTATTATTAGGTCTGTGCCTCTTGTGTTATTTATGCTATTAGAGGACATGGGTTTCTTTCTTTTTTAATTGAACATTTTGTTGAGATCATTGTAGGTTATGGAGACATGTAGATAACACACAGCTGTAAGAAATAATACAAAGATCTCCTGTACCTTTTACCTAATTTCCCCCAATGGTAATAGTTTACAAAACTATAGTACAATATCACAACCAGGATATGGACATTGATACAGTCCACTGATCTTATTCAGATTTCTCAAATATTACTTGTACTCCTTGTACTCGTGTGAATGTGTATATGTATGTGTGTGTATTACTTGTGCGAATGTGTATATGTATGTGTGTGTATTTAGTTTTCTACAGTCTTTTTTTTTTAATTTTTTTTTTACATTTATTTATTTTTGAGAGACAGAGACAGCATGAGCAGAGGAGGGGCAGAGAGAGAGGGAGACACAGAATCAGAAGCAGCCTCCAGGCTCCGAGCTGTCAGCACAGAGCCCGATGCGGGGCTCGAACCCACAATCTGTGAGATCATGACCTGAGCTGAAGTCAGATGCTTAACGAACTGAGCCACCCAGGCGCCCCTCTACAGTCTTATCACCAGTGTTGGTTGGTGAACCCAATACCACTGTCAAGACACAGAATAGTTCCACCATCACAAGGATCTCATGTGTTGTCCTTTTGTATATTTTTAACCACACCTCTTCTCTCCCTGGTTTTATTTATTTTTGTCTCATGTGTCCTTGGTATCTATAAAGTTACTTAATAAATTCCTATTATATGACTAAATCAACTTAACAGTGCCATAAGAGATTAACATATGTAAATAATGTCTTCTGGAGGGCAGGGAGCCATGAAGACAGAGAACGAGGAGAGGCAGAACGTAACAGTGAGTGGGCATTTAGGACTTGGGCTGGACAGCACAATGAATAATCTCGAGAGGAACTTCCTGGGTTGGAAGTCCCTCTCTATCACTTACGTCAGAGGTTGCCTTGGGACAAAGGCAATGGCATGTGTACTACCCCGGCCAGGGCTTGCTACATGGTGAGACTTACCTCAACAAACAGATGCTGCTCTGAATAGTCTTGGTTCTCGTTGTTTGAGAGGAGTGTCCAATGACTTAGAATGGAGATCCTGTCTAAATCTGCCTTTGTGAGGAGGTGTGGACTGAATCTTCTCCTCAAGGCTGCTATGGGGGAGGGGGCACTCAGCTGGTGGCCGAGCATGGCTGATACCCAGCCACCACCCCTCTGTGGTTCGGTCATCCTTGCCCCTGTGGCCACTCCCATTGAGTCTCTGGAGACACTGTTTGCATTTTTCACATCTTTTAGAACTTTCTATGGGGGAAATGACATGCCAATGGGCAGTTGTGAATCTGGGGATTAATGAAGGTTCTGGGAGGTTGCTCTCCTGAATAACCAGAGTCTTGTGTACCAAAGGCCCCACCAAAACTTTGCACGGTCAGTAGATGAGTTTTACCCCAGCCTTGACTTCTTCCTAAGAAGGGTGTACACAATAATTTACAAGAATCAGCTCCCCTTCCTGGCAACTTCCTCTTTGTGAGATTGGGGAGGGGTGTTGACTCAGGATCTGATATGCGTTGTGTCTGGACCTCTCTTGGTTCCACTGAAATTCCCTCACTGTGTACACAGCTGTTGTGAGAAAATAAATCCCTGTGGGTTACAAGGCTAGAGCACAATCCAAGTTAAGAAACCCTTACAAATCTCCCTGCCAACTATCAAGCCCACTGCGATAGGCCACCACAGCAAAGGCCTGTCTGGGTTGCTGCAGAGACCATATTCTTTTCTTTTTCAAGATTGGAATCGAACAGAGCCTGGGAAAGTTCCTTCCATCCACAAATTTCTTTTCAAGTGGTGTCATCAACAAAATTTATTGCTTGCTATCCGATATTACTATCTCCATCTTTCTTTGGAGCTTTTTATGAACTCATCAGGTCAGGGATTTAACACATTAAGTATGCACAGTGCACACTTAAGGGTAGGGTGGATAATGAACTGTTTCCCAATTAACAGACACAAGACTTACACTGCTGTTTTCACAAGCCATAGTTTTACGGGGCATGGGGACATTGACACTAAACAATATTGGATCATGAAGAAATCTGTTCTCTTTAAAATTATCTTCCGTTTCTGCTTTTGTCAGAGAAAACATCTTTAACAGCTCTCTAAGATTTGCCAATTCTTTTTTGAATGAGAACAAGCCTCATACTTAGAATCAGTTACAGCTATGGTGTAGCAATAGTGTTTCCCCCACCCAATTTATTTTTAAAGTCACTTTCTGTGAAGGCATGTGTTACTAGTTTACCATTTAAAATAAAACACACAGTATTATTTCATTATACATTTATTTGGTTAATAAATGGTGAGCTAATTTTTTTATTTTTATTTTTTAAATGTTTATTATTTGAGAAAGAGACGGAGAGCAAGCAGGGGGCCAGAGAGAGAGGGAGACACAGAATCGGAAGCAGGCTCCAGGTTCTGAGCTGCCAGCACAGAGCCCGACGTGGGGCTGGAACCCACAGACCACGAGATCATGACCTGAGCTGAAGTCAGACATTTAACCGGCTGAGCCACCCAGGCACCCCCTGGTGAGCTACTTTTAAAAATTAGGGTCAATGATTAAGGAGAGATGTGGTTTTGGCATTTCCTGAAGGTGGCATTTCAAATAGCTGAAGTGGGAAAGCATTGGTGTAATAATGGAAGGAAGTTTGGACTAGGTGAGAGGAGAACTGGCTTTTTTTTTTTTTAATGTTTATTTACTTATTATGAGAGAGAGTGTGTGTGTGAGTGGGAGAGGAACAGAGAGAAAGTCCCAAGCAGGCTCTGCGTTCTCAGTGCAGAACCTGACGCAGGGCTCAATCTCACAAACATTGAGATCATGACCTGAGCCGAAATCAAGAGTCAGACACTCAACCAACTGAGCCACCCAGGTACCCTGAGCACTGACTTTTAGAATTAGATTCTGCAGCAAGTATAATAGGACCCTGAGCAACTTACAGCTTCACTGGGCTTCTGTTCCTTTATCTGAAATTTCAGTGGGTTTGCCCCTATGAAACCTATTCCTCAAACACCCATTGTCTGCAAAATGTTGTACTTATGAGTGTGATGCTACAGTGATGACCATGGGGTGAATCCTTCTCTAGGGGAGTTTACAGACTAAAGCAGAACACAGCCCAAGTTTGATGTGTTAGAGGAGGAGGCAGATAGCCAGCTACCAAGGAAAGCAGAGTATGGCTGAGTTCCGGCTCTGGCTCTGCCAGTTATGACCTGGTTTTCACCAGTCATTCAACTTCTCTGAGCCCCAGGTTCTTCGTTTTGTTTGTTTGTTTGTTTTTGTTTTTTTGCTTTTGTTCTTTTTTACCTCCATTAGCTGAAGTCTTTTTTTTTGAAACTTTATTTTTTATTTTTTAAAATTTACATCCAAATAAGTTAGCATAGAGTGAAACAATGATTTCAGGAGTAGATTCCTTAGGGCCCCTTCCCCATTTAGCCCATCCCCCTTCCCACAACCCCTCCAGCAACCCTCAGTTTGCTCTCCATATTTATGAGTCTCTTCTGTTTTGTCCCCCTCCCTGTTTTTATATTATTTTTGTTTCCCTTCCCTTATGTTCATCTGTTTTGTCTCTTAAAGGCCTCATATGAGTGAAGTCATCTGGTTTTTGTCTTTCTCTGACTGACTAATTTCACTTAGCATAATACCCTCCAGTTCCATGCATGTCGTTGCAAATGGCAAGATTTCATTCTTTTTGATTGCCGAGTAATACTCCATTGTATATTATATATATATATATATATATATATATATATATATATATATATACACACACACCACATTTTCTTTCTGCATTCATCCATTGATGGACATTTGGGCTCTTTCCATACTTTGGCTATTGTTGATAGTGCTGCTATAAACATACGGGTGCATGTGTCCCTTTGAAACAGCACACCTGTATCTTGTGGATAAATGCCTAGTAGTGCAATTGCTGGGCCGTAGGGTAGTTCTATTTTTAGTTTTTTGAGGAACCTCCATACTGTTTTCCAGAGTGGCTGCACCAGCTTGCATTGCCACCAACAATGCAGAAGAGATCCTCTTTCTCCACATCCTCGCCAACATCTGTTGTTGCCTGAGTTGTCAATGTGAGCCATTCTGACAGGCGTGAGGTAGTATCTCATTGTGGTTTTGATTTGTATTTCCCTGATGATGAGTGATGTTGAGCTTTTTTTCATGTGTCGGTTGGCCATCTGGATGTCTTCCTTGGAGAAGTGTCTATTCATGTCTTTTGCCCATTTCTTCACTGGACCCAGGTTCTTGGTTTTTAAACCAATGGCCCTCCTACCCCTGCTCTGTCAGAGGTTTACTTTTCCCTGGGGAGGAGGAGCATCTTTCAGCAAAAGGTGTAGGTCTGGCTGCCCCAAACTGTTGGCTTGGAGGTCTCTGGACACCTCTGAAGCCGATCACCAAAGGTTGTCCCCAGAGCCATTGATGGATCCTGTAAATGCAGTATTCCAAACTGGAGCAGAAGGTACCTTTTCCTTTTGTCGAAATCCTTTAGTCCTTTAAAACAATGTGAATTTCTGGGACCTCGGAGAAGCATGCTTTCTCCTCTGTGTCCTATTCTGACTACTGGATCACTCCCTTGTGACATGTTATGCTGTATTACAACATATTGCATCGTGTGTATATGTGTGTGTGTGTGTGTGTGTGTGTGTGTGTGTGTGTGTGTGTAAGCCTCACACTGGCCTATGAACTTCCAGAACACAGGGACCAGGTCTGCACTCTTTCTGTCTCTCTAGCACATAACTCAGTATCTGGCACATAGTAGGCAATACCCAGCTCTTACGTGAATGTGTGCACATGTGTGCATGTGTGTGTGTGTGTGTGTGTGTATGTGTGCATGTGCATGAATGTGTTGGTGGTAAAAAACAGTCATAAAATTTGGAAGATAGTTGAATAACGAAGCGTTTTTAAATCAACTTTTTATAAACAGCCTAAGGACAAGTACACAAAACCAAAATAACAACTCAACAAATGATCACAAAGTGAAGTCATGTAAATACCCCTCAGATCTAGAGCTAGAACATTGTGTGCTCTGCCGGCCTTCCTTTCTCTCAATCTTGTCCAAGTGTAACTGCTTTCTTCACTCATCTTTCCTGTAGTTTTTTTTCCTGTGAATTTTTATTTGGAAAAACTTGAAATCTACAGATGAGTTTCAACAACAATGTAACAAACACGGACGCTTTTACCTTGAGAGGGTAATTAACACCTTGCCATCTTTGGCATATCTTTCTCCATATCTTTGTTTTTTGATTGTTGTTGTTTTTGCCTTTTTTCCCCTGGAAACATTTGGGAGTTAGTCATAGGCATCATGATACATAACCATCAAGTATTTGATCATCATCATGTCCCAAGATCAAAGGTATTCTCTTAACTACCATACAACCACTACACTCAGGAAATTGATACAGTACTACTGATATTATGGCTATAATACTATTGTCCAACATGGTACCAGTTCAGATTTCTCCAGTTGTCCCAAAAGTGCCCTTTAAAACCCTTGAAAGAATTGTTTGGGGGACCCAGAATCCAGACAGGGAGTCTCACACATTGTACTTAGTCATGTTTCCAGGCTCCTTTAATATAGGGTGGTTTCCTGACCTTTTGGTTTTGTCTTATGAAATCGATGTTCCTAAAGACCCATTATTTTGCATATTTTTCTCAGCTTATACTTGTTTGATTACTTCTTCATGATCAGATGCAGGCTGAACTTTCTTTTTTCAGAGGAGCAAACAGATAATGTGCCCTCAGTGCATTACTAGGGAAGGCACGTGATATCCATTGACTCATTATTGTTGGTAAGTGCGATTATTTGGTTAAGTGGTGTCCACCAGATTCTTCCCAACAGCCTTTCATCCAATGGTTTTAGCTCCATGGAGATTCTTACCTAATTAATGATTGCTGTAGGGATTGCAAAATGGTGATTTACGATCTTTTTTTTCTATTATTACCTTTATGTATAAAAAGAGATTTCTCACCTGCTTTTCTCTTCTAACCCCCTCCCCCTCTTTAGCATCAGTATGAGTTTATGGGTTATTTATTTAATGAATCATAATCCATTCCTGTGTTATTTATTTTGATATTCAAATTGCCCCATATTTTGCCAGAGGGAGCCCCTTCACGTCGGCTCCTGTGTCCTTTTTACACGTCCCCATGAGCTTTTGAGCACTTTCTTCCTTTCTGGCATAGTAATTTGTTCCAGGTTTATCATAAGAGAGAAACTGAGGGGCTCCTGGGTGGCTCATTCGGTTGAGCGTCTGACTTCAGCTCAGGTCATGATCTCACTGTCCGTGGGTTTGAGCCCCGCATAGGGCTCTGTGCTAACAGCTCAGGGCCTGGAACCTGTTTCAGATTCTGTGTCTCCCTCTCTCTCTGCCCCTCCCCCACTCATGCTGTCTCTCTCTCTCTGTAAAAAATAAATAAACATTAAAAAATAATAAAATAATAAAAAAAGAGAGCAATTGAACTGCCTATTTAACCTCTTATGATTAAAATGTTAGAAAAAACAGGAAGGTGAAAATCAATGCCCAGCTTCCTCACTGGCGAATACAGCCCTGAGCTTTGACAAAACACAGCAGGTTCTAGAGTAGTCTTCCTAATCATTGAAGCCCCAGAAATGGGTTGTGGCAAAGTCACTTGTCTGTGAGAGGCTGTTGGGTACAGACCCTGCTGGTGATGGGCAGGCCCATGGGCTCAGCCGAATGTAATCTCATGAATGCCTGGTCAGCACTGCTCAAGTGTTTCCATGGTAATGGATGACCCAAAGCACATGGTAATTAAAACCACAAGTAGTTTTCAGTCTTGCTTCATGAACAATATGAGAGCATCAAACCAGTTGTGAAATTATGTTTGCTTTGCATCCATTTAAATTTCATCTGCCCTCTCATCCGTAGAGACGAGGATGCTCAGAAAAGGGGCCGATACAAGGAAAATGGAGAAGATGATGAGGTTAAAAATCTCCCAAACTGGTTGATGCAAGGAAAAAAAAAAGTCAAATGTGAAAATGATCCTCCCAAGCAGAGACACTTAGGGTCAGGGACTTCTAGATAGTTTGCATTTCACTTGGCAGATGTCTCTCAAACAATTGTGCAATGCCAGATGAGTATGTGAAAAGAAATAAATATACCTGTGATTTAGGATGGGAAAGAAAGTAACCTCTTGGTCAGAGGTGGCCATTGGCCATGTCACCGGAAACCTGATATCGCAATAGGAAAAATGTTATTATGGGATGTCCCCAGTAAACTGTCCACATGCTTTAAAATTGCTCTGCACCTGCCCAGTTGTTGTAAGCACAGAACCCCAGAAAATAGCCCACACTTCTTACAGGGCAAGTTCAATGAGAAGGCCAGATCCTGGGGAAGATATGAACAGCAGCTGATTTCTATCCCACAGTGCGTTGCCCTACTTTTTCACCAGAGATTTTCCAGGTCCTTCAGTATTATTTACTGAGTTAATTAAGATGTTTGCCCTCCGCGTTTGGAAAGAGCATTGACATTTTTAGATAAAAGATGGTTGCAGGCTGACCTTTTAAATAAACAGCAGTGAATTTTCTAAGGCAAAATAAGAGTACTGGGACCTCTCATCCACTTGGACCCAACCACCCAGCATTTTCTGGTCTTCCTATTAATAAAACAGATATGTAGAATTCAAGCTTTAAAAAGTCAACTTCCGGAGGATGTTCAGGAGTTGAGCCATTAAACACACAACACTCTTCTCTACCTTGCCCGTTACAGACATAGGTAATCTGCCACAGCTTTAAAACCTTCTGAACCACTTCTGCAGGGAGCCACTGACAACTGATGGGAGCTTATGTTTATTGTAACCCAGATCAAGTTAGCTCCAGCTCACTCTCTTACCTTTTCTTATATCTGCCTGTTGCTTGTTGAAATAATGGCCCCAGTGCAAGATTCCTAACTACCAAAGAACATTCGATAATGTTCACTCTATCCTAATTGACTGAACCAAGAAATAATCTAGTCCAAATATCATTAAAAAAAAAACACCAAAAAACAACACCACTGTTTCATTCAAGAAGAAAGGCCACATGCTAAGGCAGAAGGAGTGCTAGATGACTGACAGGCAGAGATCTTGGGTTCCACTCTGAGTTTGACCCATGTTTGACCTGTGTGCCGGCGGGGGGGTCTGATCTGGCCCTCAGTTTTCCTCCAGAGGGAAGGTGTTGGGCTGAATCGCTAAGTTTTCTCCCGTGTACATTCTGCATTTAAAATTTTTGTGAGTGCATGTGCGCTGTATATTATTAATTGGATACACACACTGGACGGGATGCTGAGGGCAAGAAAAGTGAACTGTATCCTGTCTCCATCTCCAGGAGCTTTCTGTCACTTGGTCGTGATGATAATTGCTTGGGGGTCCTCCCTCAGTCTATCCACATGGAATCGAAATCACCCACTTCTTACTGTGTGCAGCAATAGTGGCATGAAGATGCCCTGTTTCTCCTGGATATTTCAGAAGATGATAGTACTTTCCAGAAAGAAACCTGTCCCTTAGCCACTTTTGGTGATGATTCCCCTGTGCGTTTTGGTGTTAAGTATGATTTGGGCTCTTTGAGACTGCACAGAACAAAATAACATGCAGGTTACCCCCAGTAAGGGAAGCTTGTTCTACGGATACATTGAATATGGGAGAATAAAACAAGGAAGTGTAGAAGTTAAGGGCAAAGGCGTCAGAGGCTCGTCTTGGCTCCACCACCTGTAGGGTGGGGGATTCTGGGCAAATCCCTTGGCTTCTCTGTATCTGTTTCTGTATCTGTATCTGTAAAATAGGGATAATAGTAGCGACCTTACAGAGTTGTTCTGAGGATGAAATGAAACAAGAACATAAAAGTGCTACAGCTCCTGGCATGCCATTCACGCTTAAGTATTAACTTGAGTATTAACATAATTGCCATTATGATTATGATTATTTGTTGTTACAAGCAGAATGGATTCCAGCAGGCAGCCTCGTGAAGGAGCGGAAAGCTCCGTACAGGCCCCCTCTTAGGGATGGGAGCACCGCTCAGGAACCGGCAGGCCATTCAGGGCTTACATTGGCTGGGGAGGTCTGATTATCCCGAAGTCCCCAACCACCCCCCCCCCCCCCCCCCGCCCCAGGGCACCAGCCTTCCTTTGATTCTTTCTTGCATGATCACATGTAGATTTCGCTACTCTGTCTCTGTTTTGACTGCTGCTATCACCACCAATTAATTTCTTTCTACCCCTTCCCTAAATTGTGACTTCTGTTGACTCATAGCTTTTGAAGCCATGTTGCTCCTCCCTCCTAGTGGCCTCAGCAGGCTGTCTTTCCCCGCGTGAGTTTGGGCTTCTGCCTTCTGGCCCTGCTCCCAGCATCTCAGCTCTGTCTGACTTGAATTTAAATCTTTTCAGCCATCACTTTTATGACAGGTCACCTCCCAGACTGCTGAGTGACCAGTGATTGACGTCACATGGTTCCGGAATGGCCTGGCCCCTGAGATGGGGCCTATGCGGGTCACAGGCAAGCTCAGCCCAGTCTTTCCAATCCTGTGGACACAAGGGTGAACAGAGACCACCTAAGCTCACAGGGCTCTTCACACTCAAGTTGGGAAAAGGATAGGAAGGAGTTACAATCTAGTATAATAATTATAATATTACATATATAGTATTATGTACATATATATAATGTAGCTTTGTTAATGCCTTTCATTTTCCCTTCTAGAATATTAGCAACTTTAGGAAAGGAATTATTTCTGGTCTTTTGTGTATGCTTGTGGCCTAATACGGACAACTGGTCAGTAATACAAGGCTAATATATTTGCCCTTTATTTATTATTATTATTATTATTATTATTATTATTATTTTTGAGAGAGGGCACAAGTGAGCAAGGGGCAGAGGGTGGGGGGAGAGAGAAGTGGGGCTAACCCAAAACAGAGCTCATGTTTTGTTTTTGTTTTTTTTTTTTACCTGAAGCCAGGCATGGGCTCACCTGAAGGGAGGCTTGAGCTCACCTGAGGTGGGACTTGAACTCATGAACTGTGAGATCATGACCTGAGCTGAAGTTGGATGCTTAGTGACTGAGCCACCCAGGCGCCCTTAGCTGCCCTTTCAACAAATGTTTAGTAAATTTGCTTCACTTTTCCTTTTTAGAAAATGTTTTTCTACTATCAAAGTAATTTAAGGGTCTCGTTGAAAAGTTGCAATACACAGAGAAGTACGGGAGAGAGGAAAAGAACCAAGAGATTACAGATGACAGAATCAGACATAATTCTAAGGGGTGTTAAGAAAGGTCACTTGCAATCTCTACCATCTTGTGCCAGTAGCTTTCCTTCTCGAATCCTCTGTTTCTTTTTTTTTGTTTGTTTGTTTTGTTTTTTTTTCGAATCCTCTGTTTCTTCATCTAAAAAGAAATGGGGCTCACGGTCCTACTTACCTCCTAGATTATGAGGGCTGACTGACACATTTGTAAGGTGCCTGCTATGGTATTTGCCTATTACCTAATGGGCGACAAAAAGAGTGATCGGTTCCCCCATTCCATCTTACCAAGAACATCTTTTCAAGACTGGGCTTCTCAAGGAAGGAGAAAAAGGAAAACCTGTGAAGTGTAAGAAGACCGAACCCCACATAGACTCATTTTTAGGCCTCTTGCCCCTGAAATGACCCTAGATTCCTCTTTCAGGTGCATCTCCTCTAACTGTTTACACAAGGAACGCCTCCTTGGTACACAGAAAGGCATTTGATTTTCCCACCAAGCTTCGAACATGCTGAGCTTTTGCACTGCCAGGGATTTTACAGAAAAGCTGTAGAATAATTTGTGTCACGGATTGTTTCCTTTTCATTCAAGTGTTGAATCATGAAGAGGAGTTGAGGTCCAATCACTGGCTTTTGACACTGAGTGGAACCATTTTAATGTTAATTCGCTGAGAAATGCCTACAATAATAATAGGGTTCAATATTCAAACCTGCAGACAATTTAGAATTCATAGCTTATGGTTGAAAGCTTTTCGGTTTACCCATCTCTTGAAGATGAACCTGTTCTAAATCATCAAAATCAAACCATTTTCTAAAAATAGGAATAAAGCTTTAAGGTAAAGGATAATTAAGTTCCTGTTCTTCCAGGGAAGATTACATTGTTGGAGGGTTGCTTGGGTCACTTGCTTTTTCTGCCCATTTTTTTCACCATATTATGGCCCATACATTTGAGCATAGCAAAAGAAGAAAATATCAAATCATCATTTTGAGGCCCTTTGAGCAATGCCAAGGAAAGAATAGGTGTTTCTTTGTTGGAGAGTGAGGCTTAGCAGCATTTCCCAAATTGTGGTCTGTGAAAAACCAATGTTTCAGTCTCCAATTTGGAAGAACTGAATAAAAGTTGTTGTTGTCAAATCAATCTGGGAACTAGATTCTGTGGTACTTTTGTACTTTGGAGGAGTCAATTACACATTAGCATCTTGTTGAATCCAGGAAGTCCTATGAAACTGGGTTTACCCCAGAATTTTCCAAATGTATTTTAAAATGGAATCTCTTTATTGGTGGAATCCATTTGTGAATGACAAGGTCTGGATTAGAGTTCTTTAGGGTGAGTCCTCCAGAAACCAGATTCCAAGATGGCATTGGCCTGCTCAAGATTTATTGGAGAAACAGCTGGGAAGGATCAAAAGGTAGGAGCAGGAGGAGGTGAGGAGAGTCTTTAGACCGTGATACAGTTCTGACATCTGTGACAGAGGGCAGAAAGGAAGGGGAACTTGGGAAGGAAGAATCTTCTAAGAAAGTGTCCTCCAGGTTGATAGGGATTCTTGTGGCCCAAGTCACCCACTGGAGGAGTTCTAGTCTTGCAGGAAGGGCCTGAATTAGTTCACTCACTGTGCTTAGTCATTAGCTGGGAGTAGTCCACGGGCAGCATGGCCTCAGTGTGGCATAGTAGTGGATTAAAAGGTGTGGGAGCTGGGGCCGTCAGTTAACTGAGTTTCCTGCAGCTGGAGATCTGTGTGGTGCTTTTTCATGACTGCCATATTTTCCAGTTGTGCCCCTTGTTAGCCCTGCAACCTTGAGTAAGTCAGTAGAGGCTTCTGGAACCTAAACAGTCAATCTACTAAATGGGGGCGGGGGTGGGGGTCTGTCCTTCCTGTCTCACATAGCTGCTGTGACACATAGCCACATATGAAAGCTGTTTGTATTCTATGAAGCATTCTAGAAATGGAGAAGATTGTTATTATGGTATTATGGGGAGGTGATAGCCTTTTTCAAGTGCATTAGTTGCTAGAATCCCATTGTAATGCCATCACAGTGCTGAATCTCCCAAGCCTTCTACAGTGCTGGGCATCCAGTAGGTACTGAGTAAATGTTTGTTGAATCATGATAATAAGTGTTGTGAGTTCTCCAAGGAAACAGTCCATGACTATGGCTGTACGTGGGACAATGATTGCAGACATTGCAATGTATGTCCTCTGGCAGGAGACCACATGGTGAAGGCAAAGCACGCAGGAGGGTGGGGGGCGATGCCCGTCGATTCGATCTATACTTGTATCTGTAACCAATATAGCAGCTTCATGGGAAGGGCGCTATTCTTCCCAGAGCGGGGAGGGCTGGAGGAGCGTTGCTCAGCCTTCTCACTTGGCAACATATTCTCTCTTTTGCTTTTCTAAAATAATTCTGAAGCTAATTGAATTGCAAAGACAATTCCCAAACTTCATTCTAGATAATTGTATGGCATCGCTCCCCTGAAGTTCATTTTCCAGAGTTGTTGACCAGTTACATTATTGACTGCTTTGAGTTTTTTCAACTCCTCCTTTGGGGATGAGCCAGAGCTAAATGGTTAAGAGGCAAGCACAGGAAAGAGGGTAAGTGAGGCAGCAGAGGTGATTTCTGACCCCGTCATTTCGTAGCTCATCTATTTGACTCTGCTGTCCTGAGGGGTGGTAGCTTTGTCTATTCCTTCAGCAGCTCAGCATTTTGTTCAATAAATGTTTGTGGAATAAACCAATGAATGAATTACATGTGTATGTGCTGGGTGCTGGGGAGACAACGGTGAATCAGCTAGACAGAGTTCCTGCCCTAATGGAACTTTTTGTCTGATCGTGGTGAACACAACTGAAAAGGAGTCATACAAAAATAAAACTTCGAATTAGGATAAGCAATGAAAAGAAACAGCACCTGCTGGACCTGGGGAAAAGGCCTCTGACAAAGGATGTCGTGACCCCTGGAGGCTGGGACAGCGTGACACTGGCAAAGAGGTGTGCGAAGCTGTGTGCCTTCCAGGCACAGAGAGGAGCATGCGCAGAGACCCGGAGGGCGGGGCAGATTCTGGTTACGCCGCCGCCGAAGGAAGTGGGTGTGGCCGGGGCGGACCGCAGGCAGCAGGAGATGCCGCGGAGAAATGAGGCTTCGAGCGAGCCAGCAGGTTTGTTCATCTGGCATTTCCCTGCAGTGAGCAGTCAACAAACATTTGCTGTAGGGGGACTGCTGTACAGCCAAGTGGTGTGTCCGCCGTTACGATGCGGGCTGGTGTCTGAATCGGACGCAGCAGCCACGTCGGCCACGTCGGCGGGGCAGGGTTTCACTCCGCAGACAAAGCGCTAAGTCCAAATTTTAGCAGGAGGGAAGTGAACTTTAGCAGGAGGATGTTTTGGGTTCAGGGCTGCTGAGCTCTAAGGGTCGCCACGACACTCTTCCTTTGAGAAGAACAGATCAGATGCGAGGAGGAGGTTTGGTTCCTTTGCAAGAATTGGGGGTCTGGAGACAGGTTCCCTTCTGACCGTGCGTGATTCTGCTGTGCCACTTGAGCTTTGTGGTCATTGCTTTCCCCGTCTGGGACACGTGAGGCTGGGGCTCCCTGACTTCCGACGATCTTTACTTCTGATTGGGATCAACTATACCATGATACAAAAACGGGAGGAGGATTGCACAGGAGACCCGCCCTCTTGTGTGTGAAGCCCTGGGCCAAGGCCCATTTCTCTGGGGACAATGAGCAGTCGGCTGGGGATTTTGAATGAGGCCTCCTTGTGGATTACTATTCAACCTGCTCAGTCCTCACCTGCAGAACCTGCTTCCCAGCCTCCTGGCCCACGCTGGGGACCGCCTTCCTCCCTTGGTGTCTGTACCTTGGAGGCACTTATGTCACTGCCTGGCCCACAGGAGCTGACCTCGCGGCCTTCTGCATGAGGCACTCAGTGCAGCGAAGCCGACGTTCTCTCCTTTTCCGTGGTGCCAAGAAGTGCAAGACAGCAGGGTACCAGTTTCCTAGGGCTGCCATAACAAATTACCACAGACTTGGGGGCTGAAAACCCCAGAAATTTACCCTCTTACGGTTCTGGAGGCCAGAGGTCTAAAATCAAGGGGTGGGGGGGCACCTGGGTGGCCCAGTCGGTTAAGCCTCCGACTTCAGCTCAGGTCATGACCTTGCGGTTCCTGAGTTCGAGCTCCTGCATTGGGCTCTATGCTGACAGCTCTGAGCCTGGAGCCTGCTTCAGATTCTCTCTCTCTCTCTTTCTCTCCCTCCCTTTTCCCCTCCCCTGCTCATGCTCTCTCTCCCTCTCTCAAAGAATAAACATTTTAAAAAATTAAAAATAAATAAATAAAATCAAGGTGCTGACAGGACCGTGCTCCGTCTGAAGGCTCTAGGGAAGGCTCCTTCCTTGCTTCTCCCAGCTTCTGGTGGCTCCAGTGTTCCTTGACCTGTGTCCATATCGTTCCAATCTCTGCCTCTGTTTCCACATGGCCTCCTCCGGGTGTCTTCTCCTTTTCTGCTTCTCCTAAGGGCACTCATTGAATTTAGGGACCACTCAGATAATCCAAAATGATCTCTTGAGATCTTTAACTTAATTTGCATCTGTAAAGATTCTTTTTTTTTTTTTTTTTCCAAATAAGGGCATAGTCACATTTTCTAGAACATGGATATATCTTTTGGGGTGCCACCATTCTTTTTTTTTTTTTTTAATTTTTTTTTAACGTTTATTTTTTTGAGACAGAGAGAGACAGAGCATGAGCGGGGGAGGGTCAGAGAGAGGGAGACACAGAATCTGAAACAGGCTCCAGGCTCTGAGCTGTCAGCACAGAGCCCGACGCGGGGCTCGAACTCATGGACCGCGAGATCATGACCTGAGCCGAAGTCGGCCGCCCAACCGACTGAGCCACCCAGGCGCCCCTGGGGTGCCACCATTCAACACACTATAGGCAGAGTTTCTGAGGCGTTTGACATGAAAATTTCTTCTTTTTGTTTTCTTCATTTTTATAAACTTGCCCTCTTTGAAGTAGGATCAGGACACAAGTCCCAATGAAATGCCACAGAGCAGAGACCGCAGGCCAGAGGGCCTGAGGACACAGGCTCTGAAGTCAGGTGGCTTCAGTTCAACCGCCAACTCTGTGGCTGAGTTTTGCCATCCACACATTGAACACAATAACAGTTTCTACCTCTGAGAGCTGTTGTGGGACTTGAATAGGTGAAAGCCCTAAGTTAAGTGCTTAATAAATGTTAATTATTATTAAATGAACAATGGGATGTATTATAAATGAGCAGGGGATGGTGTGAAGGATTAGAAGGGCAGGCTGGATGGCTGGATGGTGGCTGGAAAGCATCCAGGGATTCGATATCATCTGGAGCTAGGGTTCTTCTGAGCCCTGATCTACATGGGGCTCCCTGACTTGGAATGAAACACATCGGTAGCCCCTCCTCTCCAGACCTGCTCTGAGCTGCTGTGTTTGCTGATTGATATCTTGGGATCTGGCACTAAGCCACGTGGAGAAGTTCAGAGATAGGGAGCTGCCGGCAGCCACACACACAGGTGGAAAGTCATTTCCTGGGAGGCACCTGCCCCTTGCAATGGGTCAGCCTTGTGCCTGATACCCATTCCCCTGGGCCGCTGCGTTCCAGAGAGAAGCTTCTCTCTTCCCAAGACTGGCTGGTCGCTGTACCTCCTGCCCTGCTGACCTGACGCGGGTCCAAGAAGTTAGTGAGCGCGAGTGCTTCTGGGCACTGTTAGGAGCCCTCGCTGGTCAAGGTGAGCTTCGGGTTCTAATTGCTGAGCCTCACCCGCACCCTGTGCTGCAGTCTGGGCCGCTGGAAGCCCACGGGGATCCGCTGCTGCTCCTCTGCTTGTTCCTAGAGAGCCGGGCCACCACGGTGAGGCTCCAGAGTGCAGAGCCTGGGCTTCGATGACAGATGGCTGTGTGTCTGTAGGCAAGTTAGCAGACCTCTCTGAGCTGTGGTGTGCAGCATCTGGGAAGTGAGGATTGCACAATACTTGGCTCTAGTTAGGTGCTTGCAAAGCTGCCGTTTGGGAGGTAGCAAAGAGTGGAGTCTGCCAGGCCAGAGTGAGCTTGCAGCTTATGGCTGTGGCATCTTAGGCAGGTTATTTGACCTTCCAGGCTTCGATTTCCACATCCGTAAGGGAGATTGAACACGTCTATCAGATGGTTGTTGGGATGCCTAAGTGAAAAAAACGTCTGTAGAACCTTAACCCAATGCCTGGCTTATCCTACATGCCTAAGGGACGGTAGCTATTATGACTGTTCCAGAACACTTGGAATAACGATAATAAAATGAATTGAGTAAATTGTACATTGTACAATGGATAACTAAATATTGGCTCAATCCCAGTGTGGTCTGGGAAGAAAAGCATTCAGCTAGCTGTGAGGAAACAGTCTTGGAATGGCCTGAACTCCTTTCTTCTAATATGTTACATTTTTGAAGGCAGCCAAAGAACTTCCAGTGAATTCTTATGGAGCTTTCTGTATGTGTGCTCTATCTGTCCATCTGTCCATCCATGTGTCCAACAGTCATTGAGCCCTGCTCTGTGCCAAGCGTTGTGCCAGATCCTGAAGGTACAGACATAAACCAGACATGGTGACTGGCTTCGAAAGCTCGGCATGTGGTAAAAGAGAAGGATCTTTTTCAAGTAATTATTATGAGCCATGTGATTAATGCTCTAATAAGGATAAGAGCAAAGTGCTAGGAATTCAGAAGACCGAGTGGCTTGTTCCTCCTTGCCAAACCGGAGAGCCCATTGTATAAGAGGAGGTAGCTAAGCTGGGCCTGGAAAAATGGTGTTGGCAGGTAGACGTGGGAGAAGTAACCTTCAATGGAGGGCCTGGAGGGAGAAGAGTTTCATGGGCAAGAGTGTGATGAATTCAGGAAGAGCTGCCATTTGGGCTAATCACAGACTTTGGGGGGTGTCAGGTGCTGAGTTGGTGAGCTAAGGGACATTCATAGAATGTTGCATTAAATTAAATTTAATTAGCATGTGTAGGGTACAGCACATTAGTGTTTACCAACAGAGTGTTGCATCTTTTACCTCATTTGATCACGGCAGCTGTAAGACAGACATAACTTACTTTATTTATAAGGGACATTTTACAGATGAAGGAAATGAGGGCAGAAAGGTTAAGGATTTGCTCAAGATGACATAATTAGTAAGTGACTGAGTTGATATTCAAAGCCAGGGTTTGGGATCCCCACATCAATGCTTTTTTTTTTTTTTTTTTAAGTTCATTTACTTATTTGGAGAGGCAGAGAGAGACAGAGAGAGTGAGCGAGCACAGGGGAGGGGCAGAGAGAGAGAGGGAGAGAGAGAGAGAGAATCCCAAGCAGGCTCCACATTGTCAGCACGGAGCCTGAAGCAGGGCTCAGTCTCACAAACTGTGAGATCATGACCTGAGCCAAAACCAAGAGTCAGACACTTACCCAACTGAGCCACCCAGGCGCCCCCAAATTGATGCTTTTTAAAAGTTAAACATTTTGTTGGAGCATGACACATCCAGAGAAAAAACACACACAGATCATAAACATGTAATTTGAAAATTTTCACAAAGAGGAGATAATATAAATAATAATCTTCAAATCAAGCTGGAGAAGTTTGACACCTTCCCAGTATTGCATTTTCCAGTCTATGAGCATGGAATATCCCTTATTTTATTTTATTTTATTTTATTTTATTTTATTTTATTTTAGGTAACTTCCAGTGTAGAGGTCAATGTTTATTTTTATGTAATTAAAATTTAAAAAAAAATTTTATTTTAATTTTTTAAAAAACATACACTGTTCTGTTAGTTTCAGGTGTATAGTATAGTGAGTCACCAATTCCACACAGAGGTCAGTTTTTTAGAATGATTCCTACGTTTTAAATTTTTGATCCTATTATAATTTTTATTTACGGTTTTAGCTTATAATTCTTTGTTTTTGGTACAAAGAAGTACACTTGATTTTGCGTATTGACCTTGTTTCTAGATATCCTGCTAAATCCACTTAGCAACTCAAACAATCAAACTTTATTGACTGGGTAAGTGCCTCCAGCACGGTGTTGAATAGAAGGGGTGTTAGTGAGTATCCTTGTCTCATTTTTTTTTTTTAATCTTAGGGGGAAGTCTTTCAATATTTACTATTTTTTTAAAAGTCTTATTTATTTTGAGAGAGAGAGAGAATCCCAAGCACGTTCCGTGCTGTCATTGCAGAGCCTGACTCTGGACTTGATCTCACAAACTGTGAGATCATGACCAGAGCCAAAATCAAGAGTTGGACACTCAACCACTGAGCCACCCAGGCACCCCTCAATATTACTATTGATATGATATGAACTCTAAAGGTTTTTGTAGATATCCTATCTTAGGAAAGCTCTCTGCTCTTCTATTTTGTGAAGGTGGCTATGGAATGGAGACTAGTTTGCAGGAAGGAGAGAGAATGGAAGCAGGAAAACCAGTTAGGTGTTGCTCTAGAATAGGAGCAGTGTAGATGCAGAGAAGGGATGTCCTGGGCTATTTCCTCAGTGGTTGTCAGTTTTTCTAATTTTTATTTAAATTGTAGTTAACATACAGTGTGATATTGGTTTCAGGAGTAGAATTTAGTGACTCATCACTTACATACAACACACAGTGCTCATCCCAACATGTGCCCCCCTTAATGCCCATCACCCCTCAGTGGTTCTTACTTAATCACTGCTCACCTCATAAAGGTTTCAAAAGAGAAAAGAGCACTAAAGATTGCCAGGGCTCTCTTTCTCTGGGCATTCCACGTAGTGTTCTTTAAGATATTATCAGATGTTTTATGATAAAGGTGTGGTCACGTTAATGTAGAAAAATCTGAATGCTGTGTCATCCCCTTGGAGTGTCACCACAAACATCAGCATTACTAAAGGGTTTGAGACCCTACAGCAAAGGTAGTTATTTAGTTAAGAAAAAAGTTTTTAATGTATATTTATTTTTGAGAGAAAGAGAGAGAGAGTGAGTACAAGCGAGAGAGAGAGAGTGAGAAAGTACAAGCAGGGGAGGGGCAGAGAGAGAGGGAGACACCGAATCTGAAACAGGCTCCAGGCTCTGAGCTGTCAGCACAAAGCTCAACGTGGGGCTTGAACTTGGGAATGGTGAGATCATGACCTGAGCTGAAGTCAGACACTTAACTGACTGAGCCACCCAGGTGTCTCCTTTTTAAAAAAAAAAATTTAAGGTAGTTATTTAATTTAATATAGCACCATCCTTCTGTCTTCAATGTCCATGGCACCAAAAAATGAGGTTCAGAAGGCATTTCCTGTGTCCTTTCCTTACCCATCATGGAGTTAATGACTCTCACTTGTACGTCAGTGTAGTGGCATCCCCGAGGTTATAACCAAGCCCTTCTCTCTCACTGTTATGTTCAAAACCTATTGAGACATAGGCCCACGCATCAAATAGGGATCAAAATATCATGTCTGTTGATGGTAAAGCTAGATTGGAGATTGGAGGAAGGTGTATGGATTGGAATCCAGGTTAGTTTTCAAATAGGTTACTGAGAATCAGATGAAGTGGTCCGCCAAGGTACAGAGGGAAGAAGCCCTGCCTCAGAGACTTCCACTTGACGTTAGGGGCAGAAAGTAGAATACAGATGCGACAAGGTGGACCCACAGAAGGGAAAACCACACGGGAATAGGAACCTTGGACCTTAACACAACCCAAGAGAGGAAAATCACATGATGGATGCCATCTTCTTGCCATTCTGCCAAGATGAAATCAAAGAATATATGATGAGAAGAGGAAGGTTCTGGAAGTAAAGGAAAGGAGAAAGCCTGGAAAGGGAGGGAGTTCGAAGACTCCTTTATACGGAGACACAGGGAGAGAGAACTGCTTGTTTCAAGAGGGAAGCTGCCTGTAGTCTATTTTTGAATTAGAGGTTGGTTCTTTTGTCTTTAAGACAACAGAGATCAGGGCTCTAATTAGCCTGGTTGTAAAGAGGATGGAATAAGAAAAATGAATATTTTCATAGGGGCCCAAGCAAGAGAAAGTTTGGGGCTGGAAAGAATTCAGCAGCCCTATTTATACTGCCTGCCAATATTTATTTCTGTGGTTTCCTTGCGTTCTGACCAACCCGGTCATGTGCCAATCTTAGCTATAGAGGAGAAGGAATAGGACATCAGTGGCCACAGGTTGAAAAAGGCTCCCCCAACCCTTGGAAGATGGCATCAATAGTGGGCCCTGTTGGCATCCTGCGGGATGGGCAAGATGCATGTGAGGGAAAAGTCCCCATTTCCCTGAGGCAGTCCTACAGCAGCACCCTTCTACCTTGCCCTTGAACATTTGGCAAAGCTCTCTGAAGGGCTGTCAGAGGCTGGCTTAACCAGGCTGGCTCTACACAAGGTGGCTCTGAATTATTCCTGAGTCATCCTTGGTTCAGAGAAACCACAGGAGGAGGGATTCAGTAGCATCCTTGGAGGTGCATTTCCTAGACTCAGCTGACTCTTGCAGGTGAAATATCAAGGTTCTCGGTGATTGTCTGTGGAGTTGGTGACGTTTGAATCTCCTTATGATGGCCTCTGAGGCTGGAATGTACAAAATGGGGGCCTAACAGAGAAACATTCATTTACCGCAATGAGGTAGGAGATTGCAAATCACGGTAGAGACAACTGGTTCCCATGAGATTGGGAGTCAGGGCCCAATCTCTTTAGGCCATTGTCTGGGACACTTTGGACCCAAATAGAGGACTGATCCTTCTCTGTCTTAAACTGAAGGACTCAGTTCCTCCAAGAATGGGTTGATCCTGTGCAGAGTAGAGAAGGCAACCAAATTGTGGGCCAGTTGCCAGGATGGGGGTTGAGTGGAAGACGAGCTGGGGTAGGATGATAAAGTCCAGCCCACCAAACAGATTCACCAAGTGCTCTGAACTTCCTGAGTTTCACTGCCCCCCTTTGATTAAAAATTTGCCTTTGAACTTCCTTTAAAAAACATGCACTTTCTCTTTGTGAGGAGAGTTCACTGGCACTAATTACTTAAGTACAGGGATTTGCAACCCTACTTCACATTAGAATGACCTTGGGAACCTAAAAACTACCAAGCCATTGGCCTTGCTGCTGACCAGGGAAATCAGATTCTCCGGGATGGGATCTGGCCTCAGTGTGGGAAACAGTTTTAGAAAGCGCCTCATATGAGTCCGATATACAGACAAAGTTGACCATCATTGCCTAAAGAAATAAGATATAGAGCAGGCAAGTTGCTATAGGAAGATTATGGGGAGAGAGGAAGAAACATTTCGGTCTTGGCAAGGCAGGAAGACACATGGATTTATATTTTAACAATCTTCAGTCAAAAGCCAACATAATGGCTATTTCTATATTTGGTGATTTGCCTTTAATGAATATATCCCAGGCTTAAAAGTAAGATGAGTACACAGATCAGATATTCCCAAGAAGGTATTTCTCCGTAGGCAACTGGGTATTTATCCAAGGCTCTCTGGATGACCTCAGAATGGTGGTAAGGCTTGATTTTGCTTTATTTTTAAGGTAGTCCTGATTCCATACAAAGCCATTCTTTTAATAAGGAATTTTAAAGTTTATAAGAGTTTGCCATATAAATCAATTCATAAATCAAAGTTGTTTTTTCCACACTGGATGTTATGACTCTGTGTTTGGAGGGTGAGGTGCACAGATGACCTGTATCCCGTGACCTTAGGTGGAAGGAGAGCAGGAGGGGCTAGTAACGGACACATAGTTGACTTAGCTTCGTGTTTGGTTGTTGGGTCTGAGCTGCTTCTGTTCCACATTGAAGGTAGAAAAGGTGACTCCGGAAGGGGAATTTTGTGATGCAAGTGGAAAACCACATGGAGACCCTCATTGTGAGTCATTTCCTAATCTGTGTCCAGTGAGCCATGGACATGAGATTAAATTAGTTATTTGTAGAGCTCCTAACCATTCAGCATGAGCACTGAATGGGGTCATAATACATAACATCCTACAAGAAAAGTAGAGTTAATAACTTTATTGCCACTTCCTGCAGAAGAAGAGCCTGAAGCTCAGAGAAGTCCCATGGCCAGCCCCACTGGCGTAGTTAGAAAATGGTAGACGTGAGACCCAAACTCTAGTTGTCCAGCCCCTCTTTCTGTGTGCCAGGCCGGCTGCCTCCCCGCGGGGCCGGCCCTGTGGTTCAACATGGAGTGATGCCCACCTGGAACAGATGTGCTGAAGCCAAAGCCTAACACGTGCACTGTTGAACGCTCTTATTGTTTGGATACAGATATCGGAGTCATGGTAGCTTTCACCCCGAGGAGACCAGGTTGGTATGGGGGTTTCTGTGTGTCTTGACTTACCTTGGGGTGGCCCTGGGAGGAGATTCAATAGTTCTGATACCAGAGAGCCGCATCGCTTTTGTAAAGTGGGAGGGTTCCCTTGCTAGAATCCTCAGCAAGCCGAGAAGGAGAAGGGCGGTTTGATGGCCGTTGCCCTGGGGACTTATTTCCTCATTTACTGTCCGATCCCAACATACTGGCTAGAAACCCCTGACAACCTCTTGTTTGTAAAGATGGATAATAATAGCATCCGTCTCGCGGTCTGTTGGGAGAACCCTAGGAGATGGTGTGTGTAAAATGGTGCTCCTGGCACATAGCGTTAATACATGTTTAAAAAATATTGAACTCAGGGGAATAGTGCAGCACATTTCCGTGTCATCAATGTTGTAATGCAGCATTTTGCAGTGGGTTTTACACTTTCCAAGCCTTGTTTCCTATTTTAACGCCACCCTATGAGTTGGGTAAGAAATGTCCTTGGGTCATGTGGGAATGAACCATGCTCATCTGGGTTAAGTGGCTGGTCCTAAATTCAAGAGGTAACAGGCTATTCAAGCAGGCCCGTGGGCCGTCTTCTGTCACTGGTTCACTCTCTGCTGCCCAATCTGCCCATGGCCGATTATTCTGGGCTACTGAGCCATGCCTTCTCTCTACTGCAGATGTCACAGGGCTGAGGAGGAAAAATCAATTTTCATCAAGAAGCCTTTCATGCTGGGAGTCATGCTGGGAGTGCCCTTGATGACTGACTCAGGGTTTCAGGCAAACAACCTTGTGCGTTTGTGAAACAAACATCAAGCCATCCAGGGGAGCTGAGCTGATAGTAAATCCGTTGGGCATTACTGAAAGGCTCTGCGGCTTCCTTGGTGGCTGGGTCTGAGCTGTGCCTAGAAAAGAGCTTCTCAGCATTGGGTCTTCTACAAAGCAATTACAAATTTCTGAAAGTGGCTCCAGACATTGGTATGTTTTAAACTTCCTGAGGTGCCCCTAGTGGTCAGCTGGGCCAAGAGATCTTGGTTTCAGAGGGGGCAGGGGCATCTGTCTTTCTCTCTTTTTCTGCCCTCGCTAGCAACCTCGGGCATGCTTCAGTGCCTCCGTCACAAGCTGCCTGATGGGAGATGCAGAATGCCAAGGCCATCTGTGATGAGGATGTCAGCTTCCTAAAGGAACATCAAGTCTCCCTGTGGTAGATACTGTCATTTATGAGTAGTGACTTCCTGTTTGCTGATGGAAGAAATTCAGCCTTTTCAAATATGCCTCCATGAAATGATCAAGGCATTGAGTCACTGGGGACCACAATGGCAAGTCAGGGTTTGGAAGGTGCTGGCTTGGGCCCTCTGGTAACTCTCTTTTGAAAACAGGAAAGTTATTGGAAGTTGCCTTTAAGAAATTTCAGAAGAGGGAAATCCTCCTTGTGTATGTTCCTCTGAGATTCTTGGGATACTTAGAATGATTTGCATCACAGATGATGGCAAACCAATGAGGGGGAAATGCTACCTGCAAAAAGGGCACATTCTAGCACTTTCTATATACCAGGCACTGCCTTCAGTGCTTTGATGACTTCACCTCATTTTTAGTCTCACAGGTCTGTGAAGCAGGTACGTTATTATTCCTTTCCATAAATTTGTACCCGTGGGGAAACTGAGGCAAAGAGAAGTATGTGACTTGCCCAATCCATCGATGTCTTGCAGGGTTCCAGAGCCTGTTCTTTCCATTCTACTGTATCTCAGGGTCTTAAAGGACCCCCAAGATCCCATAGACCACTCCCCCTCTTCTGATGTTTGTTCTCTCTACAACATCCTTTTCTGGTGGTCACCAGGCCTTTGCTTGCCCACCTCCAGGAACAGGGAACTCACTGCTACCCAATGCAGTCCATTTCACTGTTCAGACAACACCAATGTGGGGGGCTTCTTAATTTCTCAGTTGAATTAAGGCAGAACATAAAAAGAGTAAATAAATAAATAAGTAAATTAATAAATAAATAGAATGAACATCTGTCACCTAGTAGCTTCCATTCATTGGTCTTAATCCTATCCTTTATGAGAAGAACAAGAATACTAACATTTATTGAGCAACCTGTATGTTCCATGTACTGTGCTAAATGCTTTACTTTTCTTATCTTGTCTCACACGTGAGGGCCCTAAAGTGCAGAGAGGGTCAGCCTGCACAGATAGCACTGGGACTAGAACCCTGACAGTCTGATGTGGAATCCCTGCTCTGAGCTCCTCGCGAGTCCTACCCACATGAGCAGCACACTGGACGTCGTTGATGGCCCTCCACTCTCTTCACATGCAGGACTGCAGGATGTTCCCTGGGAGGCTTTGCTGCTCTCCCCTCCCTTCTCCTTTCTGCCCTTTTTCTTCCTTCTCCGTCCTCTGGGGGGCCAGCTCACCAGCCTGCCTGACTCAGGGCCAGGACTTCCCTCTGAACTGGGTCCATCATTGTACTGTCCTGTGTTCGGTCCCCCTCAACTCCAGAAAGGGCTCTCTCAGGAGGAGTGTCCAGAATGCTTCTGTTGTCTGTCAAGATGGAGAAGCAGGGCTCTTTCCTGGGATAGAGGGAGGCCCCAAGTAGCTTCTGCTCACAGCTAATAATGACAGTAATAATAGGAGCTAATATTCCAGGCACACACCATCAGTGTCAGCTGAGCTGTGCACTTGTGGTGGGACCTCACAGGGTCTCGACCTTGGAAATAGTATGGGAGCGTGGCTCTGGAGAATGTGTTCACTCTGCTCAGGGAAACCTGTTCAGGCCGCCCACTGGCTCTAGTCTGGGTTCTGAAATCAGACAGACCTGGGTTCTGGGTAGCTTTGATGCTCAGAGCTGTGTGACCTTAGAAATACTACCTACCCTCTCTGGGCCTTGGCTCTTCATCTGTAAGATGGGTGAGAGGGGGGTTGCTGTGTTGGCTAAGTGATGTCATTCATTTTGAGTGCCTGGTACAGGGAAGTGAGGAGAAATGGTGAAATACCAGCCGGTGGTGTTAGTATTCATATTCTGCGTCATTTAAGTTCTAGGTGGACCTCATGATTTCTGGTGAGGTTTCATGGTTTCTGCAAATGTAGAGCTGTCTGAAGAGCTTGTTGGTTCTTCCTGACTTGTCTTTTGATCCTCATCCACCAGGGTGAAGGAGGAGGCTGGTCAGCTTCCAGGAAAACTCAGTGTGTGTGTGTGTGTGTGTGTGTGTGTGTGTGTGTGTGTGTGTGTGTGTGTTTTCTCCTAATGTGTCTGAATGACTTGAAGTTACTGTTACAATGTGGTTTAGTTTTTCTTCTTCTTTTCAGAAAGGGGATGTTTGGGCTCAAGCTGAAGAAGAAGAAGAAGAAAGCAGAGAAGGGGTTAACACTAGCCAATAAGGCTGCTCAAGGTGAGGCTTTTGGGGGTGGGGGAAAATGCACTACTCTGGCATTGGGAGCCTACAGGTCTCATAGAGTTGACACCTCCTTGGCTGAGAATGGAGCTGTCCCTCCGTGGAAGCGTGGAAGCCAGGTGGGGGGTGTGCTACCTGCTGGGTCTTCAGGCCCTGCTGGTCACAGGTGCAATCCACCCCAGTGCTGCTGGTCACCTGGTCATTGGGCCCAACAGGGGTGGGGCGGACACCTGCTGGGCCATGGAAGGGGACCCCAAGGAGATGCAGTGACAAGGTCCAAGCTCCTGTTTCTCTTCTCATTTGCTCTGTAGCCCAGGATAAGCCACTGCACAGCTCTGATTCTGTTTCTTCCTTTGTCAAGCGGGTACGATATGGGTTGCTGGGCTGACCTCACACACCATGGGGAGGATCCAGTGAGATTTTAAAAATAAGGGTGAGGACAGCAGCTGCTACGGGGGAGGCTCTGCATTTATTGTCTCATTTGACCCTGCCATCATCTTACCAGTGGGTGTTGTTATCCCAGGTTTACAAATGAGGTTGCAGAGATGCAGAGAGAGTAAGTAAAGTATGGGAAGGACAGCGGCAGAATTTGCAGGGCCTAGTGTATGAAAATAAGAACGCAAAGCCCTTGCTAAGAAATTATTAAGAGTTTGTGGGTGGCAATAGCAGAGTGCTGAGCTCAGTGTGACAAGGTCCTTCGGATCACAGGACCCTGCGTGGAGGCACAGACCCCACAAGCCTCTCAGGCTGGGAGCCCAGAACCAGGAAGCAGTGGCGTTGGGATGCACGTCCTGGCTGTCGGACTTGTCGCCCTCAGAATGGGCAGCTTGCTTCTTCGAAAGAACAAATAAATCCCCAAGTTACAGTGTGAACCGTACGTACCGATGGGGCCAGGCCTGGCATCAGGTAGACACACGTTTGTTGAGTCAAATAGGATTAACTGCTTCCGATGGACAGGTCTGCGGTGGTCTTCCAGAGACTTCTGAGTGGCCCTGACAACAACCAGCATGAGGCTAGCTTTCTGGAACATTTACGAGCCCAAATGGTGCAATGGGTCTGCTGTGTCTTCACCCCTCTCGTCTCCTTGGAGGGACCCATTGGGATGGGATGGGAGAGGCATTTTAAGTGGAGACAGGACTTAAAGCTTAAAGAAATACTTGTCTGTTCAGTCAAATTGAAGGTATCAGGGAGTAGGTAGAAAAGGCTTTTAGGTCTTTCCTGGTGTCTTTGAAACTGTGACCCTACAGTAGGTCCTGGGGCACAAGGTTGAATGAGACAGTCCCTTACTTTCACGGTGTTACGAAAAATAATATTTATGACACATTTAACAAG
The DNA here is from genome assembly GCF_024362965.1 of Panthera pardus. Lineage (NCBI taxonomy): Eukaryota > Metazoa > Chordata > Mammalia > Carnivora > Felidae > Panthera > Panthera pardus. Next base: position 66,385,404 of record NW_026527002.1, read on the forward strand.
TCCCTGCTGCTTTTTATTTGACATGCATCATTCATGACTCTGAAATGTAGGTTCTTTTGCCCCTATTTTACAATAGAGGTTCAGAGAGGGTGAGTGCTTGCCCAAAGTCACACAGCTAATAAGTGGAGAAGCCAGCTCCTGAGCCTAGGTCAATCTTATACACGGGCCTGGGTTTTCCTATTCCATGGGTCAGCCTCCAGTTAGGAGCCTATAATGACCACGTAGGGAAGGAAAGAACAAGGTGGTGGAGATTTAGGGCAGTCAACCTCAGGCATTTCAGAGAAGCTGGCTCCTATGGCTCATTCTAATTAGAGTTGTCAGCCCAGAAAGCAAACAGGGCAGAGAGGAATCAGACCCTTCCTAGAAAGTAAATAGCATTCATCCTGCTGACTAGGGGCTTGCCCTGTGGGAGACTGACAAAACAAAGTCCATAGAACTGAGTACACTTTGGTCTTTCCTTTTGGGACTATCCTGGAAAGTTAGGCTCTTCTGGATGTAGCATTTGGAGATTCTCAGAGTCAGTGGGTCTCATGTCTGTGTATTTGAGGCATAGTGGCTATATCTTAATTTCATAAAATTCCAGTGATCCTAACCCATCCTTTAACTAGTTATCCAACAGAGTTTTTGAGTACCTCCCATGATCTTCCATTCATGCGTTTACTCAAGAAAGACTAATGGAAGTTCCAATGAGTGTTGGGTCCTGTGCTAGATTCTATTCTATATGATGGTGAACATCGGATAGATTAGAGAGGGGCTAGCCCTGTGTAGGACTCTTCCGTTTGTCTTTCCAAATCAATTCTCCACCTGTCCTCAGCCCCAGGAGGCTGACCTGTATTGATGCACAGCCCAGGTCCCTTTCCCGATGGGGCGCCCCAGCAGGAAGTTTGAGGGACGGAGGAGTGTGAGCTCAGGATTCATGGTTGGATGTGCCCCTCAACGAAGGGGATGGTTACTGCTCTTTATAGGGAAGCCAGCTGGACCTGACTTCCTCTCCTTCCAGGTTCTGGTAACTGCTCTCCTCATTTTGGGGTCTTCCAAACAGATACAGTGTGGCTGCTCTGAGCCTCAGGTAGCTGCACAACCCTTTGTGATTTTCCTGTACCCACACCCGTGTAAATTACCAAGTCCTCAGATCATTCTGTTCTGGGGGCACCCTCTGTTACCTATTGGGACCTGAGGAGGTACCTGAATTACAAGGTGAGAAAAGTGCTATAAAGAAAATAGAAAAAAAAGCATCTCTGTGGGATGGGTAACATTGGCCTTGCCTCGCTTTATAGATGAGGACAACAGGGCTGAGAGAAGATCCTCAAGTTAGGGTGTGGCAGGGCTGGGATTTCCACCCAACCTTTGGGGCCAGGGTTTTGAACTACACCATGCAGAGTCTCTTAGTGCATGAGAGTATTCCACACTGTCTGTTTTTTACCAAAAACCTGGCTGAGAGGTGGTTCCTCAGCTTTGCTACACATTAGAATCACCTGGGGTCCATGTGGGGCGGTGCACCTGGGTGGCTCAGCTCAGGTCATGATCTCGTTTGTGAATTTGAGCCCTGCTTCAGGCTCCGAAGTGGCAGTGTGGAGCCTGCTTGGGATTCTCTGTCTCTCTCTCTCTCTCTCTCTCAAAATAAATAAACAAACTTTAAAAAGAAAAGGAATCACCTGGGGATTTAAAACATCTTGACATCCAGGTGATATCCCAGATAAATTAAATCAGAATCCCACAGTGGGGGGAGAGATCTAAAGAATATGTTTACTATCTATTCATTTAAATTTTCTAGACACTTGTGCATTCCTTTCCTGTGGCTGCTACAACAAATTACCACAAACTGGGTGGGTTAAAATAACCCACAGTAATTTTCTCATAGTAATGGAGGCTGGAAATCAGTATCACTGGGTGGAAATAAAAATATTGGCAGGGCCCCATCCCCTGGGGAGTATCTGATTCCTGCCTCTAGTGTTCTTCTGATGGTTATGATGGGCATCTGTCCCACCTCTGCCTGTGATTACATTGCATTCTTCTGTTCCCTGCCTCCCTCTTGTAAGGATATATATTATTGCAATTAGGACCCACCTGTATAATCTAGGATAATCTCCTCATTTCAAAATCCTTCATTTAATCACATCTGCAAAGACCCTTTTTCCAAGTAACATTTACAGGTTCTGGAGACTAGGACTCGATATCTTTGGGGACTATGATTCAACCTAGGGCACCTTTCTACTCAAAATTGGCCCTCAGACAGCAGGAACAGATCTACATGGGACATTGCTATTGGAAATGCAGACTCTTGGGCTCCACCCCAGACCTACTGAATCAGAATCTGCATTTTAACAGCTTCCCAGGTGATTCTTATGCACATTAAATTTTACTGATGAGGTTCAGAGGGAATAAATTACTTGTCTGAAATTCCACTGTGGCAAGTGGAATGCCTTGAAAGCATGTCTTTGAATTCATAATCCAGTTTTCTTTCCATAATACCATGCATATAAATCTACTCTTTTTTGGAAATAGAAGACGAATTTACTGTTTAGGAAAGTTAAGGTATGTGCCTGTCTTTTCTGCCAATAAAATGTTAAGTTGCACGCTGGCAGGGACTGTCTGGATGTCTTCACGTACCCCTTATGGTGATTAGCATAGCGCTGGACGGTTGAGGCTCAGATCACCACTGTGGATCATATTTGACAGAGTTTTATTCCTTGTTTGCTTCTCTAGATGGCCAGGATGAAGCAGAAGCGTCACAGGAGGGGCCTTCACACCAGGAAGGACCGGGAGGAGATTTAATTTATGGTCCTGCGTCTGTGACCCCTGTCCCTGCAGCTCCTCCAAAGAGAAGGTACAGTGCTGGTGCAGGCAGTCAGCACACATTTACTGGGCACCTCCATGTGCAGGAACCCCTGCAGGCTCTGGGAAACAGAGAATAATAACTGATCACTGGTCACAAGGCGCCAAAGGTCTAAGGCAGGAAGACAAGAGGTCTGTGTGTATTCAGTTTCCTCCATGGCAGTGCTGGCGTCCTGATAGTGGTCAGCCTTCAGCAAGCCAGGGTCCCACCTTGACCAACTTCTGCTCTTAAATCCCCTGAGTTAAGGTCTCATAATTCAGCAATGACAGCAACAACAGCAGGCAGACTCAGGAGCTGTCCCTCACCTGCTCTTTAATTCATCAAGGTGCCAGGTGTCTTAGCTCTGTGTTTGTCCCAAATGTTTGTACTACCCGACAAAAAGTCAGGACAAACTGGCCTTCGTGCCTGTGATTTGCTCTGTCAGTTAGCAATTGATGTGTAACACTCCCAAACTCAGAGGCTTAGTGAAAAATTTGTTGCTCCTTATGAGTCTGTGGGCTCGTTGGTTAGTTTTACTGGTTCTAGACTGATACACATCCACACTTGTGTGTGCGTGTGGTCATTTGGTAGCTCTGCTGATTTTAGTTTGAGTGTTGGCTGGTAATAGGCTGGTCTCAGATTGCTTCACCTGGGACCACCGAGCTCCCCTCGATACGGCATTAGATCCTCCAACAGGCTAGTCTGATCTTGTTCTAATGGTGGTGATGGCAGAGTTCCGGGAGAAGGAGTATGAGTACATAAGGTCTTTTGAGCCCAGGCTTGGAATTAGCATGAGTCATTTCTGCTGCATTCTATTAGCCAGTGCAAGTCTCGAGTCCAGCCCATGTCAGAATGAGGGACAAGTCATAAGGCAAAGAGCATTGTTCCGAGGAAGCTAATACCTGGGGCTATCAATGCCTTCAGTCTACCATATTTGTTTATGTCTATTTCTTACTCATGGTAATTCCTCATGCCATCCCTTCTTTGTCCACTCAGAATTCTTATTGTCAGTAAAGCAAATTAGTGCTTCCCTGTATGGCAGACTGAGTTGTTATTACTGGGCCCTACAGGATGGCACACAGTAGATATGTGGGTAGAGGGGGTTGGGAAACAGCTGGAAATCAGAGATGGTGACAGCTGAGAGGTTGACTCTTTAAAGGAGACATGAAGTTTGTATGCACATACTCACTGCGGTATCTCCTTCCCCCTTTACTGCACCATGACAACCATGGCCCCCTAAGCTCCCTGACTCAGGATTTCAATTACTTTGAAATATCCTTGAAGGGATCCCTTGCCATTTATCTCACCAGAATAACAGCACCGCATGGAGGAGGGCAGGAGAAAAAGAAATAGGGAGTAGACTTTTTCTTTTTCCTTGGTCAGTGCATTCTCCATCAGTTGAAATTCTACCCACCAGATAATGCTCATTGACATCCAACCTCTGCAGTGAAGTCTTCGTTGCTTACCTGGGCTCTCGGGAACTTCTCTCTTCTCTGAACTCCTATCACGTTTTTTTTTTTTTTTTTTCTACAACACATTTTACACTTAAGAGTTTTTTCTTGCCATGCTTTGGTCCTCTCTCCCTTGGATAGATTGCTAGCTCTGTAACGGCCAGGATGATGGCTCATTCATCTGTTTTTTTCTCTGAGACCAGCACAGAGCTTTCCCACAGTAAATGATCAATGCGAATTTGCCATTTTATTAATGAACATATATACCTTTTGCTATGTACTCTTCCCTACATACATTATCTCCTTTCAGCCTCAGAACAACACTACATGGTAGGAATTATTATGTCCATTTTCAGATGAGGAAATTAAGGGTAACGTCACAAAATTGGGAAAAATAAATATTTTAATTCAGATCAGTCTGAGTCTAAAGCTTTGGGATTTTTACTAGCCTTCTTTGTTCTCTACTGGACTCAGTTGTAATCGGCAGAAATGGAATGAAGTCAAATGCAAGATGGTATTGTTGGAAAGCAGGAGAATAAAATCCAATAGGAACTCAAGCTCAGTTCATTTCCCACCCATTGCTGCCTTGGTGACAACAGGGATCCGTCACCTCTTTCTACCGTTATCCAATTTCTAAATGCCCAGGTGTTGTGCATCTGTTTCTAATTCCTTACGACAGTCCAGATAAATGAAATCCCCTGGAATGTGAAATCTCACTGGCTTGGCATCTGGGTTGCTCCTTCCGATTTTCTCTTTTACCAATTCTTTCAAAAGCAATCACAAAACTCAGGATTGTTTTACCTACTATAAATGGCAAAGGCGTCCTGTGGATAGGATTGGACAGGAAATAAGGGAGATCTTTATGCAGACCCAGCTGTGCTAATGACTTGCTGGGGCATCTGAGTTTCTCATTTTGTAAAACCAAAAATAAATGATTCTGGTGATCATACGCACAATAAGAGTTGACACTTATTCTCACCAAGCACTGGGTTAAACCTTTACATGCATTATATCATTTAATTGTAGCCATTATCTCATGCGGTAAGTACTATTATTAGCTTCATTTTTAAGATGGAGAAACTGAGTCATAGAGAGGTTGAGTCACTTGTTCATTTACATTTTATCTCTTCCAGAGATGGAGAGAGAATATGTGATACAGTATAAATAAAAGCACTTAGAAGTACCTGGGAAAATATTATCAAGGCTTATGGATCCCAAGTATGTTCTTATTTAATGAAACAAATACGTTAAACTTTCTTTTAATAGATCAAAGCTGTCGACTAAGATCCATGATGGGGAGATCAGATCCCAAAGCTATCAAGTAAGTGACAGTCTGTCCTGTGTCTTCTTGTGTGAATGAACAGCAAGGTCCAGAGTGCATATCTGCTACTTTGTGTTGTAGATTGCCATCACCATCATTGAGGCCCGCCAGCTGGTGGGTGAGAACATTGATCCAGTTGTGATCATTGAGGTTGGGGATGAGAAGAAGCAGAGCACCGTGAAGGAAGGAACCAACAGCCCATTTTACAATGAAGTAAGTCACGGAGGTCACCAGTATCCTCTCCACCAACACTCCCTGCACTGCCACCTGGGGTGTTCTTTAGCCAAATAGAAAAACTGTGTCCCTCCTCGCTGCTTCCCACCACTCATCTAAGCCCTGGAAAATTCTCTGAGCTCCTTGCAGACAGTCCCATAGAGTTTCACAAAAAGATAATGGAAAGGAGAGATGAGGAATTCCCACTGATTTTAAATTCATTGCTGTGTTTTCGAAATACCCCATTTTCTTGTCTCTTTTTTTGAAATTTATTCTTATATCTTATATGATGATCTTCATTCACTATAAGGTCTGGTTTTATATTCAATAAATGTATTGAGTGTTGGTTGTAAAGAAGATAAACATTCTTTTTCATGAAAGAGACCCTCGAAATTTAATTATTAATTTTGAAATAGACATGTTGCATCGGAAAGTAAAATAGTCATATTTTTCCAAGCAGTGCAGAAATTGTGGACATCAAAGAGAGGAAAGCATCAAAGAGAGACAGGAGGCTTCTAAGTATTATACACACTGAATTATTTTTTTTTAATAAAAAGATTACACAGTAAAAAAAATGGTAAAAGATACAGAGTATAAAATGATATATGATGAAGAATATGCATCCCTCTGATCTTTGATCCCTTAACCCCCTTCCTCTTGCCCTAGAGGCAGCCAACCTCACCAGGCATTTGTGTACCCTTCCAGAGATATCCCAGGCATGTATGTGAGTACAAATAAATATTATAACCAAATGGTAGCATTCTGTCCACACTGTACTGGACCTTGATCTTTTCACAAAACAATGTATTTTAGATGATATTAGAGGTAATATCAAGACATATAGTTCAGTCTCATTTTCCCCTCATTGGTGTAGTTTCCCATTGCATTGATACACCATAATTTTCTAAACCAGTCAATCTCTCATTGATGGATATTAATTTTTTTCATCTTTCGGCTACTACTTATACTCACATTAATATGGCATAACTGGGGCAAAGAATATGCGTATTAAGAATTTTGAGGGGCGCCTGGGTGGCTCAGTCGGTTAAGCGTCCGACTTCTGCTCAGGTCACGATCTCACGGTCCGTGAGTTCGAGCCCCGCGTCGGGCTCTGTGCTGACAGCTCAGAGCCTGGAGCCTGTTTCAGATTCTGTATCTCCCTCTCTCTCTGCCCCTCCCCTATTCATGCTCTGTCTCTCTCTGTCTCAAAAATAAATAAACGTTAAAAAAAAATTAAAAAAAAAAAGAATTTTGATATCACAAAATGCCCTCAAAGAGGTAATAATTTATACTCCAACTAACAGTGCACAAGAGTGCCTATTTCCCCATAGTCACTTTGACACCACGAATTACGAAAAAAAATGCAGCAAACTCTTAATTATTTCCCTAATGGGAGTAGTAATTGAAAAGGGAGACCGTTGGTAATGAAATCAACAGAAAATGGGCGAATCGGATTTGAGCTGTTAACTGCTTTCCTTGTCATCCATCACTCCTGTCTCTAAGCCTTTTACCATGAGTTGTTTCCTTCCTGTTCTACCCCCAACTCCATAACAACTTTTAGCATGGATGGGACATAAAATAATGTGTATGAAAATGCTTTAAAACTGCAAAGCTCTACAGGTTTGTTAAATGCTGTAATTAGTATTTTCTTTATGCATACAAGTCCTGGATCTAAATTACATTAAGTTGGGACCAAGTGCGATCAGTAGACACTCAAGTAAAAATATAGAAGTTGAAGTAAAAACTTTTGGTACAGTTGCACTAAAAACCTTTGTTACAGCGTTTGCCTCTAATTTTCAAGCCAAAGGCCATCAGATGTTGAAGGAACCAGTTAATAGTGGCTAGGGAATATTTTCCAGCTATGAAAATGTGTGTGGCTCAAAGGTCTAGGGAACCTGTGTGAGGCAATTGAGTTTGAAATGTGAAATGCAGCAGAAAGCAATAAACATTAGAACTAATTTATTGGTCCACGGAACCCACAGCATCTCATACATCAAAATAAGAAATTTCATCTGGGTTTTCCACATAAAAGAAATTCTGAACAATAAAACTCTTTAAAAGTTTGATATATATATATATATATATATATATATATATATATCTTTAAAAGTTTCATAACTTCCTGAAATGTCATATGTATTTTCCCATTTTCTTAAACAGAAGACATGGAATGTAATGTGACCTGTCATTGATATCTAAGGACCGCCATTTTGAAGGTCTCTTATTATGGCGTGTGATGGCATCTTTCATTTTCCACATTTTGGTTTTTCTGTTTTGCCCTGTAAAAGCAGGCTGTGAGCAGAGAGCTCTCCCATTCCTACTACTGTCCTGTTCATCTCTAAGGCCCTTGTGTTATTTCTCCACAACGAAGCTCAAAAACATATAAAAAGCAACTTTCTGGCCCTGCCTCCCTCACCCCAACTAGTCCCCCAAAAGACACAACCCACAATGAGACACCATCCCAGTGTTCTAAATCTTAGGAGAATACAACTTCACATTTGGGAGGTACTCAGTAAAGTTCAAACAGTGAAATATCTAGTACTTGAACCCCTTGTGTGATAACTTCTGGAGAAATAAGCCGAGCTCTCAGGTCCATCAATAACCAGCTGTCTGAATCTAGGCATGTCTTTTAAATCCTTTGGGCTTCAGTCTTCCTTTGTCTGTAGAATATGGAGACTGGTCTAATTTCTTCGACTCTGAAATTTAACCACTTTTTTGGGACGCCTGGGTCGCTCAGTCGGTTAAGCGTCTGACTCTCGATTTTGGCTCAGGTCATGGTCTCACAGTTCGTGAGTTCGAGCCCTGCGTCGAGCTCTGAGGGAGACTGATATGTCTGTCTCCCTCTCTTTCTGCCCCTCTCCTGCTCTCTCCCTCTCTCTCAAATAAATAAACATTAGAAAAAATAAAATTCAAACACTTTCTTAAAATTAGAAGTTTTCCTTGTCCATAATTTCTTTTCATACTCTTCCTGGTCAATCTTGGGAATATCACAGCAATGTTTGAAACTGCAAAATCCTGAGGAAATTAGATTTTAATCAAGTTTACCCATATTAAAACCACATTGAGATATGATTTTTTATCCATCCTTATTAATAGGCAAAAAATTTAAGAGAATTGATGATATAAAGGGTTTACAGGGTTCTGGGGAAATGGTATTTTTGTATGCTGGCAGTGAGAATATAAAATGGCTTGGCCCCTTTGGAAAGAAATTTCACACTATCTATTAGAAATTCACATGCACATAAGCTATGACCCAACAATTCCACTTTTCATGTCCATTTTAGAGGAAAAATCACCTATATCCTGGGCAAGTATGGGGTGAGAGCATTTTTTTTTTTTTTTTGCATTTGAAAACAAAAAGAATTTAGGTGACCTTAAATAGGAGATGACCAATCAACTGATGGTATATTCATGCCACTGAGGACCATGCAGCAATTGGTTAGAATGATAGAAATCTACAACTACTCCAGTAATAAGGTTTTTAGATGCAAGTCTGGAATTTATGGTCAAAATGAATTTTATGTTTTATAGTACTTTGTCTTCGACTTCATTGGACCCCAAGTGCATCTTTTTGACAAGATCATCAAAATCTCAGTAAGTGTATCATTGGTGATGGAGGGGCGGGGTGATGGAAAAGATTGTAGGCATTGGGAACTCTCTAGAACAGCTCAGCCTGTGTAGGGGTGAATAGGTTTGGGAGGGGTGAGTGTGGGTTGGTGAGTTCAAAACCAACAGGATAGAACATGAAATAACTAGTGTGGAGGAATTTGGGAAGGAAAACCTCTTCAAGGAGATCTGTGCTTCCTGGAAACAAGCTATAAGCTACTCTCAAGCCACCATGAATTGAATTGTGGAGTTTACTAATGTGGGAATGTGAAATACATGCTTCAACGGCCATCTTTACGATTGCCATTTTGAATTGATTTCTTTCTTTTTATGAAATGAAATGTGAGTGTCTCTCTCCTGGGATGATATCCACACTAATGATAATTAATCACAGCACTCCCCACTTGTAGTTGGTAATAAATAGAGAAGTAGGAAAAAGCATCAGGAAGGAACCACATATATCAGTGATGCTGGATCAGAGAATGTGATTTGGAGCAAGTGGTTGCCATCAGGCTTCTTCATAGCTGCCTGAGAGTAGACTTTAGGACCTGCTCATGTGGGGTCGTGTCTGCTGCATAGACCCTTCCTCAGCCCTGCGGAGTGAATTCCTGCCTCCACAGATCATGTCTAAACAGCAGAGATAGAGAAGATTCTTGGTCTGGCCAATGATGCCTTACGAAGGTGGTCCACCATACGGAGGGCATGAATGGGAAGGGAAGGTGCCCGTGCTGAAGCCGTACTCGCCCAGATGAGAGAGCATGGGGGCCAGACGGAACTCACGCCAACCTCACGCCACTCACTAAAGAGACAGAGAGACCAGAGGGTGACAGACTGCATCTATCTCACCCCTCTGAGAAATCACTGCTTCTCCCAAGAAGAGGGTAGCATGGTTATGCATCCCTGAGAGAGGCGGGGTGGGTGGTACAAGGGTTAGTGCTCTCCTCCTAATGGTTCTAAAAGGACAGACCCTGTACTTTATGTGACAGTGCAAGAAGCGTGGAGAATGGGGAAATGTTTTCCTCCACAGTGACACCAACTCTAATCAGAATTTTAAGATGGCAAAAATTGTCTCAGGGACTTCCTTGCCTGTCCTTGTCACCCACATATTCTATTCTATTCTGTTCTATTCTATTCTATTCTATTCTATTCGTATCACATCATATATTTGATATTATATGTATGCACAGTATTATATGTATAACATATATAAATACTGCATTAAGTCTTAGGTAATAGTGGAATTATTATATTCTCTTTCTCAGGGGCACTTGAAGAATGTGACTCTTGAAGAATGAAAAGTTGTCAAGAGCCAAACATTCTTAATGTGAATTTCAGGCATGAGGACAAGTGTTGCAGAAGATATTTCAGGACCTGGGGCACAGCCTAAGACTTTGTTACATTGCATAGCTCAGGCGACCATCTGTTTGTGACATGGGCAGTGTAGGTGGGTCCTAAGGAACTGTCTAGATTTCAGACAAACAGTGACTAGCTAGATTTTTATACCGTAGCATAGATAAGGGTCATGACTGTCTGTAGGACAGTGGATTTTTTAGACCGAGGACTAAAGCTGGTATTGCCTATCTTTGTTCCTCTAGCTTGGAAGAAGAGAATACTTTGGGCTCCCTAGATGACCCTTAGGGACAGAAACCAAAGATTTTACAGGGAAAAGTCCCTTGGAAGGGAGTGTTTAATACAAGTTTTTGGCTAGTCCATGGACTAAAAGTCGATGTGCCCCAACAACATTGGACACGGGGGACGAAGGAGGGAGTGCAATAAGCAGGGGCTATTGGGATGGCCAGGCTGTGGCAGACCTTGGTGGTGCTAAAGACCATCTTCCCTTGACAATCGGCCCCTGGCATGCAAGGCCCCAGCAGTCTGTGTGTGCCACTCCCTGAAGTCCTGGTAATCTAATGCTTGACCACACCAGGCTTCCCTGGCCCTAAGACTGGGTGGATGGATGATTTGAAGAGGCCTCCTGTGTTATTTAAAGACACTTTAAACAGGCTCTTGCTTCCCATCATCCCATCAAGCCCACAGGGACCCAGATGCCTTTGACCTGAGAAGAGAGCCTGAGTCAGGCTTGTGTTCTTGCTTGGGCCTTTGGGAAGCCACATTAGCAACTGCAAGCATAGGAGGTTTGGAGTGAGCTTTGTATGTGTGGCCTTAAATAACTCTTCCCCTGGAGCCAAGCTGTCTTCGCTTCCCCTCAGTTATCTTAACTCGCTTGTAAAGTTTGGGCAAGGGAGCAAGGGTGGAAAGGGAGATGGGAAGGGCTGTCATTTCTTCATTTCCTGAAGTCCATTGAATTGATTTATTCTTATTGCCTCTGCCAAAGGGAGCTTAGAAACCACAAAAGTCTTCTATTCATATACATCATTCAGTCAGTGAATCATTCATTAATTCACTGAATGTTTATTGAACACGTATGATGAACAAGGCCATGCATGTGGTGGGTAGGAGAAAGTAGGAAACTGTCTTTGATTTAAGGAACTCAGAATGTCATAGAAGGAAGCCCAGAGGCCATCTAGTCTAACTAGTAGGAATCACTCTCACCACCTCCATGACATGGGGTTTTGGTGCACTGCGTGGTTATAGCCAGTGATGGGAGGTCACTATCTCCAGAAAAACCTATTCATTGCCAGAAAGTTCTGTTATACAAACTGTCCTTATAGTGAGCTGAGTCTCTCCTTCTGTGGCTTGGAAACCACATGGGGAACTTACTCCCTATTATAGATGGCAGGATTTCCAAGATTGGAAAACATTTAAGTTACCATTACCCCTTCTCCACACCCCCGGTTTTCTCTTTTCTGGGTTGAAGGTTAAATTGCTCCTGCTTCTTCAGTAGTTTCCCATTCAGCGTGCCTCCTGGACCCGGTACCAGCTCTGCTGCTTTCCTTTAGAACTTCTGCATCTTGATAGCACTGCATTACAGTGTGTTGCTGTAACCAGCCAGGCACCCTGCTGACTTCTGATCCGATAAAATATTGAGGATGACCACTTCCCTTGTTCTCACTATTGTACTTCTCAAAGCAATATGTGATGAGTTCTCCGAGCAAGCTGTGAGCAGAGTGTTACGAACGTTTAGGGGAGAAAGAGGACTTTCAGCTGAGGGGGATCAGGGAGGGCTGCTTGGAGGAGGGAATATTTGCTCTAGACATTGAAGGATGGGTAGAGTTTCAATAGGCAGAGATGGGTTGTACTAGAGCTTACTTTGGCTTAAAAAATACTTTTCAAGACAGTGAGATTTGTTAGATGTCCTTTGCTAGCTGAAAACCTGCCAGGAGGAACAGGTACAGGTGAGATAACTTCCGGATGCCCTTTTGACTTGATGACCAAATGTCATTGTGCTCCAGATGAGTGAAGGCCAGACAAGCGTCAAGGTCTAGAATCCTCGCTGAGGTATCACGAACCCATTTCACAGATTTATCCTCAAAGAGAAATCTAGTGCGGCCGGACTCACTGCTCCATCTCTCCTCAGGTCTTTCACCACAAGCTGATAGGAAGCATACTGATCGGTTCCTTCAAAGTAGACCTGCGGACTGTGTACAACCAACCTGGTAAGAAAGCATCACTTCCCCATCTCTCCCTTACTCATCTCCAGTTTACCACACCTGGAGGTCAACTCATTCATTTGCCCGTCCACTGACCCATTCATTCAACAGTATGACACTGACCCATTCACTCAACAGTATGACACTGACCCATTCATTCAACAGTATCAACACCAATTACACAATCGGAGCAACACCTGGCTCTTTTCCTCAAAGTTCACAGTCTAATTGCACAATTGTCTTTTATGTCCATATTTCTGAACAGTTCTCCCGCCAACAAATTCGATCTCATTTACTGCTGTGAGGCAGACACAGGAAAGGTGACACACGGGAGTTCCACATTTGGACTCTGGAGCCAGATGACATAGCTTCAACTTTTTTTTTTTAACGTTTATTCATTTTTGGGAGACAGAGACGGAGCGTGAGCAGGGGAGGGACAGAGAGAGAGGAAGAGAGGGAGACACAGAATCTGAAGCAGGCTTCAGGCTCTGAGCTGTCAGCACAGAGCCTGATGCGGGGCTCGAACCCACGAACTGCGAGATCACGATCTGAGCCAAAGTCGGACGCTTAAATGACTGAGCCACGTAGGCACCCCTATGGAGCCAGATGGCTTGGCTTCAAATACCACCCTGCTGTTTCTGGTTGTCCAACCTTGGGCAAATGACTTGACTTCTCTGCACCTCAGTTTCCTCATCCGAGAAAATGAAGATAAAAATAGTGCCTCCTTTCTGGGGTTTGCTATGATAATTCTCATCCCTGATTTATAGAAAGTGAAACTCAGAGAAGGCAGGTAATTTGTCCAGGGTCGGGAGTGGATAAGTAACTGGGCCATCAACAAATACAGATCTTTTCTTACAAGGCCCCTTCTCTTCAAAAGTAGTTGCAACTCACATGAGCCCAGGGGGCCAGGCCTTGGGTAGAGTGCAGTGGGTTAATATGTTAAGGGGTGCTTCAGGCTGTGGGGAACAGGAGGGCTCACAACCCACAGTGGCTACTCAGCTCCTTTACCACCTGCTGACATGTGGAAATGTGCATTCTGTATTGGCAGATCTAACAGTTTTTTTCAGATAAGCCAGAAGTCTAGATTTTGTAAGAGATATTAAAGTTTGGATTGACAGTGTAGGCCAAACAAAAAGATCCACGAGTCACATTTACAGCCTGTGAAATAGTACTGACTTCTCTACTCCATTCATGTCCTGTCATAGCCGTTCATAGCCTGTCAGAGCTAGGAACCTGTCCAGGCAATTAGCACTGGGTTGGAGGCTTTCCAAATACCTGTGGCAGGTTGGAGAGAAAGACAGAGAAGAAGGTGGGAACAAAAGGAGAGGAGGGAAGGAGGGGAGGAGCGGAAGGAGGCAGCACGAGGCTGGGGAATACCCTGATGAGCTGCCCCCTCCAGGGAACAGAGCTTGGGAGGCCTTGCGTGTGGGATGGAACTGGCTGCACCTGCTGGGTCCAGCCGTGCAGGGTATCTGAGCTGTCAGGATGCTTTTACAGGTCATCAGTTCTGTGACAAGTGGGCCCTGCTCACAGACCCTGGCGACATCAGGACGGGCATGAAGGGGTACCTGAAGTGTGACATCAGCGTGACTGGGAGAGGCGACATCTTAAAGACCAACCCCAAAACCTCCGATGCCGAGGAGCAAATAGAAAAGTGAGGCGGGTCTATCCAGGGCCACTCAAGACAAATGAATGATATGCCCGAAGTTGATCTGTCTTTCCCCTCCCTCCCTCCCTTTCCTGGTGGGTACATGAGAATTGCCAAATTCGTGCCTTGTCCACCTGGGATTCTACTCTCTCAGAGGCACCAAGATGTGTCTTATCAGCAGTGTCACTAGCCTTTGGGAGATCAGCTTCTAGGACAAGGACAGCCTGTCTCCCCATAGAGATAAACTGTTCTTGAGTTTATCCTATTTATCTGGATTTGGTTGATTTTTCTTTGAAGGAATTATACTTTCAACCACTGGTTTATGAAATGGGAAGACTTAATGCACTTCTTTTAAGGTGTGGTGTGGAAGATGGTGTTTACTCTATAATTTGAGGACGAATGAGTTTGCTTTCACTGTTTTCATATCCTTTGCTGCCACTTACACCACAAAGAAAACTCATTTTAGTGATGAATCCTGATCTTTTCAGTATTTTCTCCTATATCAGGATCCTTCTTTCTACGTCCAGATTGCTTCCACTTTTTCTGTTCTTTCAAGTGAGAGAGCTTTTTATTTTTTGTTTTTGTTCCCCCTCAAGGAACCTCTTGATCCCTCAAGGGTTTCCATCAGAGAGACCCTGGGCCAGATTCTATGTGAGACTCTACAAAGCAGAGGGGTTGCCTAAAATGAACTCCAGCATCATGGCGAACGTCACCAAAGCATTTGTGGGTGACAATAAGGACCTTGTGGACCCCTTTGTGGAGGTCTCCTTTGCTGGGCAGATGGTAAGGAAACATCGTCACCAACAACGGCAAACCCAGGCCAGAACTCCACTCTTTCCCCAGGACATTTCTAGTCAAATGAAATTAAGTTAAAATAAAAATTAGGAAGTGCCCTGCGAGAGAAAGCTTGTCACAAAAGGCATTGAATCATGTGGCAGGTAAGTGGGAGGGTGACCCACTTACTCTCTATTTGAGATCATAGAGAGGAACTATGGGGTATTATGATTTAGGGCCTAGGCAGACAGACCTCCTTCCTCACCTCTGGCTATTCTTCGAGCTGTTACCCAGGCTCTGTAGCATTGCCATCTGCCTCCCAACCTGCTCCCCAGGCTTCACAAGTAGTCCTTGTCCTCTGTAAGCCTGGACATTTCTGTTCTCTGTTGTTCCCTACTCAAGAGCCATTGGAAGTACCAGGGCCTAAGCACATGGTCACAGCTTAATCCTTGTTGGCTGGACATTGAAGCTTCAGCTGGCACATATGGTGTCTCTATCCTTACAATATATGCTACCCTAACCCTCCTCTTGGCAGGGTGAACACTGGAGTATTTTTTACTTGAACCCCTTGACAGTCCTATAGAACATCACCTCCATTTTTATGATGAGGAAACTGAGGTCCAGATGGGGGAAGTGCACAAAGCCCTTATAAAAGCCTTTTTCTAAGACACAAACTCAGGGTCTAACTATATCTGCTGCATTCCTAGAGATGCATGGAACAAGTTATGTTCATAACATGCATGTTGGCTTGATCTTGTAATCTTGTGATTACAAGGACTTCCAGAGGGCAGGACCCATCATTACTCCCTTTGTCCCTGATGCCTGGCATGGTGTCTGGTGCGGGGTAGGACGTCAGCACAGTATTCCTCCCTTATCTGTGGTTTTGCTTTCTGTGGTTTCAGTTACCCATGGTCTACCATGGCCTGAAATTATTAAATGGAAAATTCCAGAAATAAATGATCAATGAGTTTTAAATTGCACACTGTTCCAAATAGCGTGTTGAAATTTCGCGCTATCCTGCCCCATCCTACCCAGATGTGAATCATCCCTTTGTCCGGTGTATCCACACTGTCTATTGTTGGTCACTTAGTAGCTGGCCACGTTATCAGGTCCACTGTGGTGTTATGGCAGTACTTGAGGTCAAATAGCCTTATATTACTTAATAATGGCCCTTGGATGCAGGAACAGTGATCCTGGCAATTCGGATACACCAAAGAGAAGCTATAAAGTGTTTAAGCGAAAGTTGAAAGTTCTTGACTTAATACTAAAAGGAAAGAAATCATATGCTGAAGTTGCTAAGATCTATGTTAACTTTTATTAGGGTATATTGTTTTAATTGTTCTATTTTATTACCAGTTATTGTTGGTAATCCCTTACCGTGCCTTATTTATAAATTAAACTTTATCATAGGTATGTACATAAAGGAAAAAGAGTGCATCTCAGGTTCTGTCTGTGGGTTCAGGCATCCACTGGTGTCTTGGAATCCATTCCCCTGTGGGTAAGGGGAGGCTACTATAATGTTCCTGGGTACAACATATTTCCATGGGTATCGGGTGGAAGCAGGTTCATTATGTCTGGCAACTTGGTTTGCCAGTTGGCTTGAAGTCAGGTCAGGTCAGGGACATCTTTCATTTCCTTCAACAGCTCACATCCTGCTCGCTTTGTTTTTAGGGGCGAACTACAGTGCAGAAGAACTGTGCTGATCCTGTGTGGCACGAACAGGTGGTCTTCAAGGAAATGTTCCCTCCTTTGTGTCGGAGGGTAAAACTCCAGGTGTGGGATGAAGGCAGCATGAATGATGTCGCATTGGCCACCCATTTCATCGACCTGAAGAAAATCTCCAGTGAACAGGACGGAGATAGAGGTAAAGCCTTATCTGTCTGACTTGGAAATGAGGCCACAAAATAATTGGTTTGAAGCCCTCGTCGTTAAAACAAGAGGATTGGAGCAGGCAGTGTGGTAGGCACTTGTAAGCTCTGTGTGGTTTGTGGTGTGGGTTTAGGGCAGTAGGTCGAGCCGGGCTGTGGGAGCCAGGAGGCTTGGTCCTGGTCCCAGGTCTTCCACGAACATTGCTGTGTGGCCTTGAGGAGTCACTCCCTCTCTTTGGGCCTTAGGTATCTTAAATGAAAAATGAAGGGTTTAGATTAGATCAGATGTTAACAGGCTATGGTCCATGGGCCACATCCAGCCTGCCAAATATCTTTGTATGGGTCACAAGCTAAGAATGTTTTTTTTTTCAACATATGAAGTTTATTGTCAAATTGGTTTCCATACAACACCCAGTGCTCATCCCAAAAGGTGCCCTCCTCAATACCCATCACCCACCCTCCCCTCCGTCCCACCCCCCATCAACCCTCAGTTTGTTCTCAGGTTTTAAGAGTCTCTTATGCTTTGGCTCTCTTCCACTCTAACCTCTTTTTTTTTTTTTCCTTCCCCTCCCCCCATGGGTTTCTGTTAAGTTTCTCAGGATCCACATAAGAGTGAAACCATATGGTATCTGTCTTTCTCTGTATGGCTTATTTCACTTAGCATCACACTCTCCAGTTCCATACATGTTGCTACAAAGGGCCATATTTCATTCTTTCTCATTGCCACGTAGTACTCCATTGTGTATATAAACCACAATTTCTTTATCCATTCATCAGTTGATGGACATTTAGGTTCTTTCCATAATTTGGCTATTGTTGAGAGTGCTGCTATAAACATTGGGGTACAAGTGCCCTTATGCATCAGTACTGCTGTATCCCTTGGGTAAATTCCTAGCAGTGCTATTGCTGGGTCATAGGGTAGGTCTATTTTTAATTTTTTGAGGAACCTCCACACTGTTTTCCAGAGTGGCTGCACCAATTTGCATTCCCACCAACAGTGCAAGAGGGTTCCCATTTCTCCACATCCTCGCCAGCATCTATAGTCTCCTGATTTGTTCATTTTGGCCACTCTGACTGGCGTGAGGTGATATCTGAGTGTGGTTTTGATTTGTATTTCCCTGATGAGGAGCAATGTTGAGCATCTTTTCATGTGCCTGTTGGCCATCTGGATGTCTTCTTTAGACAAGTGTCTATTCATGTTTTTTGCCCATTTCTTCACTGGATTATTTGTTTTTCGGGTGTGGAGTTTGGTGAGCTCTTTATAGATTTTGGATCCTAGCCCTTTGTCCGATATGTCATTTGCAAATATCTTTTCCCATTTCGTTGGTTGCCTTTTAGTTTTGTTGGTTGTTTCCTTTGCTATGCAGAAGCTTTTTATCTTCATAAGGTCCCAGTAGTTCATTTTTGCTTTTAATTCCCTTGCCTTTGGGGATGTGTCAAGTAAGAAATTGCTACGGCTGAGGTCAGAGAGGTCTTTTCCTGCTTTCGCCTCTAGGGTTTTGATGGTTTCCTGTCTCACATTCAGGTCCTTTATCCATTTTGAGTTTATTTTTGTGACTGGTGTGAGAAAGTGGTCTAGTTTCAACCTTCTGCATGTTGCTGTCCAGTTCTCCCAGCACCATTTGTTAAAGAGACTGTCTTTTTTCCATTGGATGTTCTTTCCTGCTTTGTCAAAGATTAGTTGGCCATATGTTTGTGGGTCTAGTTCTGGGGTTTCTATTCTATTCCATTGGCCTATGTGTCTGTTTTTTGCCAATACCGTGCTGTCTTGATGATTATAGCTTTGTAGTAGAGGCTAAAGTCTGGGATTGTGATGCCTCCTGCTTTGGTCTTCTTCTTCAAAATTACTTTGGCTATTCGGGGCCTTTTGTGGTTCCATATGAATTTTAGGATTGCTTGTTCTAGTTTCGAGAAGAATGCTGGTGCAATTTTGATTGGGATTGCACTGAATGTGTAGATAGCTTTGGGTAGTATTGACATTTTGACAATATTTATTCTTCCAATCCATGAGCAGGGAATGTCTTACCATTTCTTTGTATCTTCTTCAATTTCCTTCATAAGCTTTCTATAGTTTTCAGCATACAGATCTTTTACATCTTTGGTTAGATTTATTACTAGGTATTTTATGCTTCTTGGTGCAATTGTGAATGGGATCAGTTTCTTTATTTGTCTTTCTGTTGCTTCATTGTTAGTGTATAAGAATGCAACTGATTTCTGTACATTGATTTTGTATCCTGCAACTTTGCTAAATTCATGTATCAGTTCTAGCAGACTTCTGGTGGAGTCTATCGGATTTTCCATGTATAATATCATGTCATCTGCAAAAAGTGAAAGCTTGACTTCATCTTTGCCAATTTTGATGCCTTTGATTTCCTTTTGTTGTCTGATTGCTGATGCTAGAACTTCCAACACTATGTTAAACAACAGCGGTGAGAATGGACATCCCTGTTGTGTTCCTGATCTCAGGGAAAAAGCTCTCAGTTTTTCCCCATTGAGGATGATGTTACCTGTGGGCTTTTCATAAATGGCTTTTATGATCTTTAAGTATGTTCCTTCTATCCCGACTTTATCGAGGGTTTTTATTAAGAAAGATTGCTGAATTTTATCAAAGGCCTTTTCTGCATCAATTGACAGGATCATATGGTTCTTATCTTTTCTTTTATTAATGTGATGTATCACATTGATTGATTTGTGAATGTTGAACCAGCCCTGCATCCCAGGAATGAATCCCACTTGATCATGGTGAATAATTCTTTTCATATGCTGTTGAATTCGATTTGCTAGTATCTTATTGAGAATTTTTGCATCCATATTCATCAGGGATATTGGCCTGTAGTTCTCTTTTATTGGTGGGTCTCTGTCTGGTTTAGGAATGAAAGTAATACTGGCTTCATAGAATGAGTCTGGAAGTTTTCCTTCCCTTTCTATTTTTTGGAATAGCTTGAGAAGGATAGGTATTATCTCTGCTTTAAACGTCTGGTAGAACTCCCCTGGGAAGCCATCTGGTCCTGGACTCTTATTTGTTGGGAGATTTTTGATGACTGATTCAATTTCTTCGCTGGTTATGGGTCTGTTCAAGCTTTCTATTTCTTCCTGATTGAGTTTTGGAAGAGTGTGGGTGTTTAGGAATTTGTCCATTTCTTCCAGGTTGTCCAGTTTGTTGGCATATAATTTTTCATAGTATTCCCTGATAATTGCTTGTATCTCTGAGGGATTGGTTGTAATAATTCCATTTTCATTCATGATTTTATCTATTTGGGTCATCTCCCTTTTCTTTTTGAGAAGCCTGGCAAGAGGTTTATCAATTTTGTTTATTTTTTCAAAAAACCAACTTTTGGTTTTGTTGATCTGCTCTACAGTTTTTTTAGATTCTATATTGTTTATTTCTGCTCTGATCTTTATTATTTCTCTTCTTCTGCTGGATTTAGGCTGTCTTTGCTGTTCTGCTTCTATTTCCTTTAGGTGTGTTGTTAGATTTTGTATTTGGGATTTTTCTTGTTTCTTGAGATAGGCCTGGATTGCAATGTGTTTTCCTCTCAGGACTGCCTTCGCTGCATCCCAAAGCGTTTGGATTGTTGTATTTTCATTTTTGTTTGTTTCCATATATTTTTAAATTTCTTCTCTAATTGCCTGGTTGACCCATTCATTCTTTAGTAGGGTGTTCTTTAACCTCCATGCTTTTGGAGGTTTTCCAGACCTTTTCCTGTGGTTGATTTCAAGCTTCATAGCATTGTGGTCTGAAAGTATGCATGGTATGATTTCAATTCTTGTATACTTATGAAGGGCTGTTTTGTGACCCAGTATGTGATCTATCTTGGAGAATGTTCCAAGTGCACTCGAGAAAAAAGTATATTCTGTTGCTTTGGGATGCAGAGTTCTAAATATATCTGTCAAGTCCATCGGATCCAATGTATCATTCAGGGCCCTTGTTTCTTTATTGACCGTGTGTCTAGATGATCTATCCATTTCTGTAAGTGGAGTGTTAAAGTCCCCTGCAATTACCACATTCTTATCAATAAGGTTGCTTATGTTTGTGAGTACTTGTTTTATATATTTGGGGGCTCCTGTATTCGGTGCATAGACGTTTATAATTGTTAGCTCTTCCTGAATGGATAGACCCTGTGATTATTATATAATGCCCTTCTTCATCTCTTGTTACAGCATTTAATTTAAAGTCTAGTTTGTCTGATATAAGTATGGCTACTCCAGCTTTCTTTTGACTTCCAGTGGCATGATAAATAATTCTCCATCCCTTCACTCTCAATCTGAAGGTGTCCTCAGGTCTAAAATGAGTCTCTTGTAGACAGCAAATAGATGGGTCTTGTTTTTTTATCCATTCTGATACCCTATGTCTTTTGGTTGGCGCATTTAGTCCATTTACATTCAGTGTTATTATAGAAAGATATGGGTTTAGAGTCATTGTGATGTCCGTAGGTTTCATGCTTGTAGCGATGTCTCTGGTACTTTGTCTCACAGGATCCCCCGTAGGATCTCTTGTAGGGCTGGTTTAGTGGTGACAAATTCCTTCAGTTTTTGTTTGGGAAGACCTTTATCTCTCCTTCTATTCTAAATGACAGACTTGCTGGATAAAGGATTCTCGGCTGCATATTTTTTCTGTTCAACACATTGAAGATCTCCTGCCAATCCTTTCTGGCCTGCCAAGTTTCAGTAGAGAGATCAGTCACGAGTCTTATAGGTCTCCCTTTATATGTTAGAGCACGTTTATCTCTAGCTGCTTTCAGAAATTTCTCTTTATCCTTGTATTTTGCCAGTTTCACTATGATATGTCGTGCAGAAGATCGATTCAAGTTACGTCTGAAGGGAGTTCTCTGTGCCTCTTGGATTTCAATGCCTTTTTCCTTCCCCAGATCAGGGAAGTTCTCAGCTATTATTTCTTCAAGTACACCTTCAGCACCTTTCCCTCTCTCTTCCTCCTCTGGAATACCAATTATGCATAGATTATTTCTCTTTAGTGCATCACTTAGTTCTCTAATTTTCCCCTCATACTCCTGGATTTTTTTATCTCTCTTTTTCTCAGCTTCTTCTTTTTCCATAATTTTATCTTCTAGTTCACCTATTCTCTCCTCTACCTCTTCAATCCAAGCTGTAGTTGTCTCCATTTTATTTTGCAACTCGTTGATAGCATTTTTTAGCTCCTCCTGGCTGTTCCTTAGTCCCTTGATCTCTGTAGCAAGAGATTGTCTGCTGTCCTTTATACAGTTTTCAAGCCCAGTGATTAATTTTATGACTATTATTCTAAACTCACTTTCTGTTATATTGTTTAAATCATTTTTGATCAATTCGTTAGCTGTTGTTATTTCCTGGACGTTTTTCTGAGGGGAATTCTTCCATTTCGTCGTTTTGGCTAGTCCCTGGAGTGGTGCGGGACTGCGGGGCACTTCCCCTGTGCTGTGGTGTATAACTGGAGTTGGTGGGCGGGGCCGCAGTCAGACCTGATGTCTGCCCCCAGCCCACCGCTGGGGCCACAGTCAGACTGGCATGTGCCTTCTCTTCCCCTCTCCTAGGGGCGGGATTCACTGTGGGGTGGCGTGGCCCGTCTGGGCTACTTGCACACTGCCAGGCTTGTGGTGCTGGGGATCTGGGATATTAGCTGGGGTGGATCGGCAAGGTGCACGAGGGTGGGAGGGGCAGACTCAGCTCGCTTTTCCTTTGGAGATCCGCTTCGGGAGGGGCTCTGCGGCCGGGAGGGAGTCAGACCCGCCGGAGGGATGGATCCGCAGAAGCACAACTTTGGGTGTTTGCGTGGTGCAAGCAAGTTCCCTGGCAGGAACTGGTTCCCTTTGGGCTTTTGGCTGAGGGATGGGCGAGGGAGGTGGCGCTGGCGAGCGCCTTTGTTCCCCGACAAGCTGAGCTCTGTCGTCCAGGGGCTCAGCAACTCTCCCTCCCGTTGTCCCCCAGCCCTCCCGTTCTCCGAGCAGAGCTGTTAGCTTATAACCTTCCAGATGTCAAGTCCCGCTTGCTGTCGGAACATACTCCGTCCGGCCCCTCCGCTTTTGCAATCCAAACTCGGGGGCTCTGCTTGGCCGCCACCCCTCCGCCCCGGCTCCCTCCCACCAGTCCGTGTAGCGTGCACCCTCTTCCGTGGGCCTCTCGTCTGCGCTTGGCTCCGGAGACTCCGTTCTGCTAGTCTTCTGGCGGTTCTCTGGGTTATTTAGGCAGGTGTAGGTGGAATCTAAGTGATCAGCAGGACACGTGGTGAGCCCAGCGTCCTCCTACGCCGCCATCTTCCCAGGATTCCAACCTTATGATATTTTAAGATTAGTTATTTTGAGAGAGAGAGAGAGAGAGAGAAGCATGCCCAAGTTGGGGAGGGGTGGCGAACAGGTCGGGGAGAGGAAGAGAGAGAATGCCAAGCTAGCTCCGTGTGGTCAGTATGGAACCCTACGCTAAGAATGGTTTTAACATGTTTAAATGGTCCAAAAATACCGTGCCCCCAGCTCAGTGATAGGAGCGCATGGTCAGGAGTATTGCAAGAAGGTGCTGCTGACTGTGCATTCAGAGAGCCAGGGAGGGAATAGAGAGTCCCAGCTCATTCATCAGTCAGGAGAAAGGACTTCTACTCTTTATTTGCAAAACCTAAATTAGCCGGTGATAACTTTCTAAATATCTCCCCAAACCCCTCCATACTTAAAATCCCAAGGCAATCTTTCTCTGCATTACAAATCTGTGTTAATTGATAAATATACTTATGCACATATATGTCTGTGTATGTGTATATATGCACGTATATACTGAAGGCTTAGCTTAAGCAGAAGACAAGATTTACATGTTTTTTTTTTTGCCAGTCACAGTGTGACACCATAGAAGAGCCTCAATAAATACCCATTGTTTAAGTCTCCATATCCTGGAAGGGTTTGCCACGGGATTGTTTTATGCAGAACACACATCCTGCCCACCTTCAGAATTTCTCAACTCGACGTTAACATGTTTTACTCCAACTTTCCAGGAACATCTTGATGGTATTCAAAGACAGGTATAAAAGTGTTTTCAAAATTAGACATCAGGGGCCATAAAATCTTTTTATCCCTTTTAACACAATATCTCTGCTTCTTAAAATTGACCCTTCTTTGGGATAAAATCTCTCTCTCTGCCTGACTCCTCTCCATGCCTCATCAGCCTGTTTTATTTGTTCTTGAAACACAATGTAAATCTCTTTCTTAGCACTTACAAATATTTACCGTTTAATATTCCTTTTTGCTCTCTTCTCCACTGGGCTGTGTGTTTAGCACCCACACAGTGCCCGGCACATGTTAGGAGTCAATAAATATTAGATGAGTGAATGAACCGACAGCGATGCATGTGGGCATTCATAGTATCATTACAGCTGTGAACACGTGTAAAGATGTGCATGCAAGGACTAGAAAGAAATACAGCAAATATAGCAAAATGGCAATTGTGGCTCTTTTGGGGATGGGATATTCTATAAATATTTTCTCTTGTCTTTTCTGTATATTTTACATTCTACACAGGCATGCACAATGTTCATAAAGCACGAAATAATCAACTTGCTTTACCGGGCAACTAAAGCTTGGTTTTTGTAGGCTTTCTACCGACCTTTGGACCTGCCTGGATTAACCTGTATGGCTCACCCAGGAACCACAGTCTGATGGATGACTACCAGGAACTGAATGAAGGCTTTGGAGAAGGTGTGTCGTTCAGGGGCAGAATCTTGGTGGAAATTGCTGTGGAGATCCTCTCAGGAGGGGCACAGGAATCTAAGTTTTCCAAGGCATTCAAGGAGCTCAAGTCGTCTTCTAAGGACAAAGACTCCAAGTCTTCCAAAGGCTCCAGTAAAGACAAGGATGATAAGACCGATGGTGGAAAATCCCAGCAGGCTTCAGACAAGACCAACTCAACAGAGGTCGAGGTGGAAACTTTCGATGCACCCCCTGAGGTAGGTCTGAGCACTGCCCCTGTGAGGTGAGCCCAGAGTGGAAGCATCACCGGCCAGCTGTTCCCATGGGCCCCCAAAGGCATGCGCAGGTCTCCTTCTGCAATCCGCTGCCTCTTCCTGACACGTCCCAGTCATCTGCTCATGATAAGTTCCTCCAGTGTCCCCCCAACACACAGATTCCAAGGGGAACCAAAGGAAAGGGAAATAAAAGTGTTCTAGGAGACCTGGTGGAAGTAGGTGGTGGGGGGATGGACTGAGCTCCACACATGGCCTCATTTTGTTTAGTTTGTTAGAATAGCATATGCTCTGGTTGTGAGGCATTGTGGGATAGGGAATGAAGAAGAGGAAGAGTGGGTGACAAGTTGGGATACAAGAACTTGAGAAACCTATTGCCCTGCCCAAGCCTGATGGGGGGGGGGGGGCGGGAATCACAATTCAAAGGAATGCTTATTTCTGTGTATTACTCAATATTAAGCATGTTAGCATTTTTTCCAGCCTGCTTCTGTATGATGCGAAAGAGATCTGGGTCACCAAGATGAATACTAACTGTGAATATCCCCTCAACTGTTTAGATTAGTAAGAGTAATTTTTGGTTAAGCAAATGAAGGACCTTGTGTTTTGTCAGTAGCAGAAGTGAGTAGATTCCAGCTCTCAACTTGGATGATCTACCTCTGGGGGTGTATCTCTCAGGTCAACCAGACACTCACTTTGGGTGGGGAAGAGAGGCGATGGCTGGTCTGGGTCGGCTTAGCCCTGGTAGAGCCGCTTATTTTTACTGCTGGGATCCAATACATCTTAAGATACAGTGTGGGGGAGAGGTTGGAGCCCAGGGTTGGAAATCTTGGATATTGGTTCTATTCATGGCTCTGATAGTAGCACCTCTCAATGTTTCAGTTTTCTCATCACCACAATGCGGTAGTAATAGTCTCTCTGTGATAGTCATCTCCTGGGGGTAAATGAGGGAGTGCCTGTAAAATGGTCAGCAGGGTTCTTTGCGCATACATGGTAGGCAGGCAATACATTTGCTGTTGCTGTGACCAGTGTTTCTATGGTTTGTTCCCACTACAAGTGGGCAGCTATTTAGAGCTCTCTACCCTGTTGTTTGGACTTACTTTGGGTATTTCGTGGACCTCTCCTGTTCTCCCTTATGAACTTGTATATTGGGAAATATTCTTTGTAAATGTGTACTGTCAGGTTGTTGTGTTTAAGATTGACATTGCCTTGATGTGATTGTATTTATGTGTATTTTTTCAGAGTATATGGAAACTTTGGAAATGACATTTTTTGGACTTGGCCAGAAACTGTGGGTACCTTAAGTAGCCACCCATGCCAATATCCCCTGTATCTGACTCCGTGGCAGTCTTTCCTACTGTTGAGAGACCGGCCATTCTTTTCTAAATAGAAATTGCCAAGTAGGAAGGGCCTAATAGAAGATTTTCTCAACCCAAGTCAATATCTTGAAGATATTTTGCTAATACCACCTGAAAAAAAATTCTAGCTGAAAGCAAGGGCATCTGGGAATTCTCATAGAGTGTACATTTTCTACAAGGCCAAGGGCCCATCTTGGCTGTTGTGTAGAAGGAGGTAGGGAAGAGAAATTCAAGTCTCATTCAAACCCTTACTTTTCCTTCCTTCTCTTTTCATCTTTGCTTCTTGTTTGTGGTCAGTTTCTTGCTGGGTTTATTAGTTACCTTTCACTATATAACAATCACCCCCAAATTTAGCAACTTAAAACAAACATTTATTTTCTCTGAGGATGAGGAGTTTGGGAATACCTTAACTTGGTGGTTCTGGCTCCGAATTTTTCATGAGGTTTCAATCAAGATGTTGGCAGGGGCTGCAGTCATCTGACAGCTTGACTGGAGCTGCAGGATCTACTTCCAAGATGGCGCACTCACGTGGCTGTTGGCAGGGGGACTTGGTTCCTTGTTGGCTGTTGGCAGGAGGCCTCAGTTCCTCACCACATGGACCCTTCATTAAGTGCTTAGTGTCTTCATGGCAGCTGGCTTCCCCTTGAGTGGAGCAGGTGATCCAAGAGACAGCAAGGCAGAAACTTCAATGTCTTTTATGACAAAATCCATAGAAGCCACACACTGATATGTATGACACATTCTAATTGTTAGAAATGAGTCACTTAAGCCCAGCCCACAGGGGAATTAGGGAGGTGAATTGGGCTCCATCTTTTGAGGGGAGGATTTTCCAAGAATTTGTGGACCTATTTTAAAACTACAATATTGGGTTTCTACCTTCCCCAGAGCCTCAATAGCCCAGAGCTCACCTTACCAACATGGTGAGGTCACCTTCTTATATCATCTTCTTGTTTAGCTCACCAGGGTCCTGAGCTCTTCTCTCCCTTGCTGCAGCCACGCTCTCATTGCGTACCTGGACAAATGAGATCCCATGATTCTGGTTTTTCCAACTTACCCTCATCACTATCATCAAAGCTTATCTCCCTATGCCAAGCTTTCACAGAGCATAGCTAATCTAACAGATGATGTGCTCATTTTTCTAAATTGTGTAAACACGTACTGAGTAGCTTCTTGTTTAAACATCATCCTCAATATTGGTAGGAATACATGTAGAGTCTGACTCCATGGAAATTATGATACAGAAGGGGAGGTAAGATATACAAAATAAATGTACAGGAAATAAAAAGTGATGCGTGCAATAATGAGCTACAGGTAAAGTGCTGTTATTTCCTGGAGTGAGTGAAGTATAATAATTAAAATGCTGGGTTCCCAAGCAAGACAGCTGGATTTTAGATGTGGCCCGAGTGGCGCAACCTCTGGAGAAACATCGCCTCTGAATCTTCGGGCAAGTGACTTAAGCTCCTTCTGCTTATTTCCGATAATAACCTCTACTTCCTAGGCTCAGTGAGGATTTAATGATTTAACATATGCAAAGTTCTAAGAACACAGCCTTGCACGTAGTAAGTGCTCAATAAATATTAGGCATATTTGGTAACTTTGAGCAGATATTTTAACCTTTCAGACTGCATTGTCCTCCTATTTACGCAAGTAGAATAAAAGCATCTCCCTCTTAGGGTGGTTATGAGAATTATATGAGATAGTAGGTAAAAGTCTTAATACCACATTTGACACGTACTAAGAGCTCAGTAAACATGACCGTCATCATTTTTTCCAGCTCAGGAATCAAGGTATGCTTCCAAAAGAAAGGACCGTTTGAGTTAGACCTGGAAGGATGGTTGGATTAAGAGATGAATTCTGGGGGCACCTGGGTGGCTCAGTCGGTTGAGCAGCCAACTTCGGCTCAGGTCATGATCTTGCACTCCGTGAGTTTGAGCCCCGCGTCGGGCTCTGTGCTGATAGCTCAGAGCCTGGAGCCTGTTTCCGATTCTGTGTCTCCCTCTCTCTCTGACCCTCCCCCGTTCATGCTCTGTCTCTCTCTGTCTCAAAAATAAAGAAACGTTAAAAAAAAAAATAAAAAAAAAAAAAGATGAATTCTGTCTGTCGACATACCACGAGTACCATTTTTGTGGCGTTTGTGTGTATAGGCTTTATACAAGGTGCTCCATGTGGATGGTCTCATTTCTGCCTCTGTAGGTCCTATGACAAAGTTGGTTTCACAGACAGGGAAAATGACACCCAGGGAGTGGACATGACTTGCCTGAAGTCAACCAGCTAGGAAGTAGCAGGGTTGGGATTTGAAAAAGGGTTTATCTGGCTAAGGAGGCTGCCATCCCTTTTCCAGTCTACATGGCTTACGTTCCCACCAGGTCTCCAAATCCTTTTTAACCTCCTCCCAGCGGGTAAACTTGGCCCCAGGAAGGTGAGATATGTGGCTCTATCGTAGCCAGTGGATACAGTGGCGGCAGGTGGGAGGGGTGTGTGCTTTGTGACTAAGATCCAACATGGGGCCCCCACCCTGTCCAACATTTTCTGGTCAGTAGAAACATTTCCTCCTAAGCCCAACAGCAAGGAGGCTCCTGTGTGAAGGAAGGATCACCCTTTGAGACCTGTTGGCTCTCTGTGGGACAGGGCTCAGGGCTCTTGACTGAATGGGGCTCTTCAGCTCTAAAGCCACAACTGCTTCTTTTCCTTGGATGAACCTTATTGGTTTTTCCATGGAACGTAACAAATCCAGCTGCGAAACCAGGAAGCCCCGACTGTACGGCACTACATCCAGCCTCTTTGCTCAGAAACGTGATGCTGTGTCTTAGCTACATCTGCTCCCTGAACCATCAGCTTGTTCCACATCAACAGGGGTCCTCTCCAGACAGTGTGGTTACCTTGGCATGGCTCCTGTCTTGTGACCTGTCATGGTCCTCTCTTCCACAGTGTAGGCTCCTTGAGGGCAGTCTTGGTGGAGACCAGACCTCAAATCTTGGCTGGCTTTAACTTGCTGTGTGACCTGGGGAAGCCCCTTAGTCTCTCTGAGCTTTAGTTTATTTGGATAGAAAGCAGTTGGATCAGATGAACTCTAAAGCCCTTTTCAGTGTAAAAGCAGCTGTGATCCCGGGACTGAGCACCCTCATGCCAGGAATTGCAGTGCTTATAGCTCGTCCTGGATGCACTGGATTGGCTGATGCTCGCACAAGTACCTAGCCCTCCTGTCTCTTTCGTTTGGGCTTGTGTTGTTTGGGGAGTAAGGTCTGTCTTTGAGCAGCACCAAGGCGTTGGGTTAGCACATGTCGGAGCCCCAAGCGCATTGGGTCTGTGATCGGAATACTTGGGAAAGTCACTAAACCTAACCTTAAGTTTAGTCTCCTCAGTTTCCTTACCTATAAAATGGGAATGATCCAGATTTTGACCTCTCGAGGTTCTGAAGAGGAAAAAACATAATGTATGTTGTCATCCTGTATAATCCATAAAAAGATGCTCCAATGTGAAGGTCTGATCCTGTGACTCTGTTTGTTTTCTAAACGGCTGTTCACCTGAAGGTGATTTCAGACCTGTGTTTTAACAATAGCACCACAGAAAGATGCACATACCAACCTTTGCCTTTAAAATAAAAAAAAAAAAAGATTTTAATCGCAAGGTAGGAGCTCAGAAGGTTGAGATTACATCATTCTAGATAAATGGCTGGATTTGGATGTGTGATTTGTAGGTCCTGGTTCCTGCCTGTCTGATCAGTAGGGAAATGATGTGCCATTTCAGGCTAACATTGACATTCAGAAAATGCCTGAAATGCCTACAAATCACCCTGGACCAGTTAACATCACTAATTCAGCTTATTGGTAATAAAAAAATAGATCCAGGCCTGTATAATATGTTTTTCTTTCTATAGATTATACCAGAAAAATATGAGGAATTTTTACTCTTTGGAGCATTTTTTGAAGCTACCATGATTGACCGGAGGATTGGAGATAAACCCATTAGCTTTGAAGTTTCTATCGGTAAGTACAGATACATGCGGTGCTTGGCACATGGCATTGACTTTATACCTATTTCTTGAATAAATGAGCTAGTGTCTTACATGGAGATGATAGAATTCTGGTGGAAGTTTGCACCTCAGAAAGAAATGAGTAATTCTTCGTTTACTCTAGCGTCAATATGTAAGGGATGGATTTATTTTCATACTTTAATAAAAGGACTAAGAGTATAGTTTGGATTCAGACAGACTTGGATTACTAATCTTGGTTCCATTACGCCTAGGCTCACTTAATTTCTCTGAGTCTCAGTTTCTTCATCTATAAAATGGGAATAATAATTCCTCATAGAGCTATTGCAAGAGTACAGTGGGTTAATACATGCCAAGTCCTGTGCATATCGTAGTTGCTTTTATTGTAACTCCCAAAGATCTTCCTGGGTTGATGCACATCTGGGAAAACCTTTCCAAGAAAGAGCATTCTATTAGAGAATGGCTTGATTCATATTGGGAGCGTCTCCTTTACAGGAGCAGAAGGAAGTGGAGATGGAATCCAGGTAACTTGTGACTTGAGTAGTTTTTGCAAAAGAGAACATAAGATGGATGAAGGTGATGGCCCATCGTCATTGTCAATCTCATTTGTTTGGTCTGACTGTCATTCTTCCCACCTTCATACTGAGATCTTACTTCTCTGCCCTGCAAGGATATGACCGTGGATCCCCTAGGCCAAGTAGCCTGATTCTGCTTGTTGATACCTGGCCTCTCTCCCCTTGCTGCTGCCTCTATAGGTAATTTTGGGAACCTGCTTGATGGAGGGTCCCATCATGGGAGTAAGAAGAAGTCAGCAGAATCAGCTCAAGAAGACATCCTCCCATTGCTGCATGAAGGAGAAGGGGGTGCAGCCCATAATGGTGCCATCCCTGTGGTCTCCACCACTCACCCAGAGAAGCCACTTGTGACAGAAGGGAACAGGTAGGGGACACAGCAGTGCAGAGCATCCAGGGTTCTGACAGTGGGAGTCCGACCTGTTTCTGGGGCTGTTTGATTCAGTTCTTCCCTAAGATCAGAAACATCATTTTTATTTTATGGGAGCAAGGCACAGGCAAGGGCAACATGGTCAGTCTCACTGTACTGAATCTTTCGTGACATGTTGACAACTCTCCAAATGCCACATCCAGGTAATTCATCTAAGGGCAGGACAATGATGATGATGACTGTCCTATCTATAACTGTGAAGCATAACCAGGTAGGAAGGTCAGAATTTAACATTTCAATCCAAATCCTGTTAACAGTTACTATACTCATCTGAACTCTGTGCTATTATGTATATTTATTTTTGACAGAGAGAGAGAGAGAGAGAGACAGAGCATGAACAGGGGAGGGTCAGAGAGAGAGGGAGACACAGAATCTGAAACAGGCTCCAGGCTCTGAGCTGTCAGCACAGAGCCGGACGCGGGGCTTGAACTCACAGACCGCGAGATCATGACCTGAGCCGAAGTCAGACGCTCAACCGACTGAGTCATCCAGGCGCCCCCATGAGCTCTGTGTTATTATGTAAACTCAACTCAGTGGGATTATTGGATACATCATTTCTTATCTTGTTTCTGCCACAGTCAGACTGAAGAACTCAAAAAACAACTGTCAGCCACCAAAAAAAAAAAGACCATTTCAGAAAGCAGCTGGGGCATCTCCATGCACACTCACTGATCTTTAACCCACATAAACTTTCAGCATGCAAAGAGAAGTAAAATTCTAGAATTCTGTTGGAAGAAAGTGGTGTCAAGCACCAACCAAGTGATTTGTGAGAGGAAGGGGAAGTCACACACAGCGAGAGTCTTCTGTGTTCTGAGCCTTGGGCCATGAGGAAGAGCTTTAGGATCTCATCGGGTTCTCCTGAGAGAACATAGTACCCCCCCCCCCTTTGCCCGTGAGGAGATTGGAACATTGCTGGCGTTCATCACTCTCTCTGCTCTTCCCGACCTAGACACGGCTTTCCGAGCACTGTCAGGATCACAAGGACTCCACGTGCATTTCCCCAGATGGCCCTCTTCCCTGAGCATCAGACCCAGACACCCTCCACTTGGGGGTCCCAAAGTTGTTCACCAGGCTCATGGCCTTCCCAGACAACTTGGCTGCTCTTCCTATCTTTCCCATCTCATGGACTGGTCATCCCGCTCTCTGAGTCCTCTGAACCACCAATCAGAAAGTTACCAGCTGTCCTCTTCCCCTTCCTTCCCGCATCTAGTCAGCAATGAAGTCTGGTAAAGTTTGGCTCTCAAGTATTTCTCGTATCGATTGTCATCTCTTTAATTTTGGCCATTGGCATCTTTGACCCGGATTATCCTAAAAATCTCCAACCTGGCTTGGATCTTCAAGAAATTCACCAGACTCTCTGTCAGAGCCAGTTACTCCCTGAACTGACATCATTCATCGGCTGCCTGTGGCTTTCAGGGTTATTTTCAGAGGCCACAGCTTGTTGCCTCAATCCCCATCTACTTCTCTACCACCGTCTCCAGTCACGCCCCAAACTCCGCCTTTCCTCCGGCCACACTATGTCTCTGATGGTTCTCCAAATGTGTCCTGCTGTTTGCTGCTTCTGGGCCTGTGAGGATGGTCTTCCCTCTGCCAGGCAATAAGCCCTCTCCTCAGAACTGTTGGCTCCCGTTACCCTTCAAGGTGAAGCCCACCTTCCCTTCCCTGAATCCCAAGTCTGATTTGGATTTCTAGACTCCTTCCACCAAGCACCAATCACATTGCATTAAGATGTTTTTACTTGTCTGTCTCCCTATTAGACTGTGGACACTCTGAGGGCAGGGACCGTGTCTTATTTACCTGTGTATCTGCTCCTTTCTAAAGCCTGGAACACAGTAAATCTTCATAAATGTTTTGGAATGAGTTAAGGAATTACTATACCTGGGTTTGCTACAAGGTACTATGGAGGCAGAGAGAGGAGGCAGGTAACTTACTTTCCCTGGGGAGGAGGTGAGGAGTTGAAAAAGGGCACAGAAAAGGTGACATCCTAAAAGGTGAGAAGGGGTTTAAGCAGTGAAAAGAGAGTATTTGGGACAAAAGTAAAAATAATCTTAATTATTCATCCCCTCATTTTTAAGTGTGCCCTATATTTTCTAAATCCTGTCCCTCCCATGGACCACCTTCTTTGGGATGTTTTTTTGCTCTCTGGCAGGCATAGTTAGTTGTAAACCCTCCTTTCCATACAGCAACGAGGATCCCAAACTTGAGATGGCCTTTGATGGCTTCTCTGTCTATTCTCAGAACTGAGGAGATCAATGAGTGGGTCCTATAACTGGATCTGCAACTCAGGGAAACGTTTCTGAAATACTCAGAGGCACTCTGCATCCTTTCACTGGAACCAGGCAGTAAAAACCTCCCCACCTTGTTGAACTAGACCATTGGTGACTATGGGTGAGAATGTCAGGAGATCTAATGTGAGAATGGTTTGGGAGGAGATGAGAAGTCTCAAGGCACCCTTGGATGGACTTTATATTAGTGCTGGCCAGCGGGATCAAGGAGACCCAAATGAATCATGCTGATGTTTCCTGGGCTTTCCGTCTCTCAGAAATATTCCTCAGTCACTATATTGAGGCTCTGCCTACCTAGTGGCAAACCAGGGTGGCAGTAGCTAAATTGAAAGATCCTGTGTCTATACCACACCCATATGTGCGTGCACACACACATGCTTGCACATGCACACGGTCACGCAATTGATTTGTGTGTTGCCTTCATTAAAGTAAATTAAACTCCTTGTGTTTGGTCTGGGCTTTCCAGTTTTAGAAAGCACATGCATTCACCTACAATTTATGTATTAGGCTGGAGTTCAGGAATGAGACGAGAGCACAGGACATCCCATGGCAGTTCATCATCTCCTTCTCAGGGCTCTAAGGCTACCCTTGCCCAAAGTCACAAGCCTGGTCTGGTGTCAGAGCAGCCATTCAAACTGGCAGCCTTCTCTTTCCACTGGCAGCACGGTGCCCTCATGGTGCCCTTCCATCTGCTGTGCTCCATCTGTACTGTTTGCCAGAGACCACAGCATCGCAGTCCCAGACCCAGTAAGACTAGGAGGACTCTGGGAATCAAAGAGGAGAAGGCCCTGAACATCATTAGCACAAAATAATCTGAGCCACAGAAACCTTGGAACAAAGGACAAAATCTGGGTGAGAATGTATTTTGTAGGATTCTCGGTGTAGTAATTTTAAAGGAGATGAAAGCATTTTAATTTCTAACTTTTTAATTAATTTATTTTTTGTTCTCCTGCTGTAATAACAACCCCAGTCTCAGCCAAGAACTAATTTGGCTTCTCTTCTAAATGGACACCTGCTGGTTTATCTTCTACAGAAGAGACACCGGACACCTTTGCTACTTTTATGGTCTGCAGAGGAAATTTGGGTTGGAGAGCTAAAAAGAACAACCATCCATTCTTTCAGGCTGGAGTCCTCTTCAGCTTTTTGGGATGGAAACAGCTTTCTCTCCCTTGGTCTCTCCTCTGTCTGCCTCTATGGGTGTGTGACTCCAAACCCTGTCCATGTTTATCAGGCCACATGTCTCACCCTGCCCATTTTGAGAACTTTGCCTTGGCCTTCCTGTCACATTTCTCTTTTTGCGGTCCCAGATGTTTCTGGGAAAATTAGAGGGGCTTGGGGAAAACCTAGTCAAGAATATAGCTGCTGTGGGGCGCCTGGGTGCCTCGGTTGTTAAGGGTCCGACTTCGGCTCAGGTCATGATCTTGCAGACTGTGGGTTTGGGCTCTGCGTCAGGCTCTGTGCTGACAGCTCGGAGCCTGGAACCTGCTTCGGATTCTGTGTGTTCTCTCTCTTCCCCTCCCCCACTAATGCTCTCTCTGTCTCAAAAGTAAATAAACATTAAAAAAATTAAAAAAAAAAAAAAAGAATATAGCTGCCCTTAGGGAACATCAACTTTTTGCCACACTTCTCCCACCTTACCTGCCTTACCCCATCCCTTTCCTCCCTGGGAGCCAAAACCGACAAATTAGTTCCTTGTTTTGTGTCTTCGATCTCCCACTGTTAGCTGTCTTATTCTCATCAGCATTTAAGCATATCCAACTGCCACCCTTAAACACTTCCTTTGGCTCCACATCTCCCCATCTGGCTACTTTGCTATCCCTCTTATCCCTTCTTAGCCAAGTAGGTAACCTGCATTATCAGCACCATGGCCTGGAAATAGTACATATTTGATTCATGGATGGATGGATGGATGACGGGTGGATGGATGCATGAATGCATAGATGCATGCATGGATGGATGGGTGGATGCATGGGTAGATGAATGCATGAATACATGCATGCATGGATGGATGGACAGATGGATGCATGGATGGATGGATGGATGGCCATATGGTTGCTGCAGTTTAGATTCTTCATCCTAATTAATAATATATTATGCTCTTACAGTTTTATAGCAATTTCATTCACGTCTGTTATCTCAATTTATTTTCACACAGTGGATAGCTTACAGACATTAAAATGAAAATGTTGGTTTTTCTCTCTCCTCTCCTCTCCTCTCCTCCCCTCCCCTCCCCTCCCCCCCCTCTCCTCTCCTCCCCCCCCCCCCCCTCCCTTCCTCTCCTCTCCTCTAATCTGGAAAGAGAAGTTCCTCCTTGAAGAAGGCTTGCTTGATAAACCCTGCCCCCTGGTGCTCAGCTCTAGGCTTTGTCCTGCGTCTGATGGCGGTAGCTGTTAGTACCTTTCCATTGTAGCCATATATCTGTTCATTGTTTATTGTTCATGGGTCCCCAATTAGAACACAGTGAATAATTTGATTGTTTTGTCACCACCCTTCCCCACCCCACAAAGACCATACAAAACATGAACATGTGGCTGGAATTGCCTGAAAAATACCAATTGCCAACTAACTTCAAGACCTAACCTGTTTTCACAGGAATTACAACTATTTGCCTTTTGACGCCAAGAAGCCCTGTGTCTACTTTATCAGTTCTTGGGGAGACCAGACGTTTAGGCTGCATTGGTCCAACATGCTGGAGAAAATGGCGGACCTGCTGGTAGGTGACTCTCACAGGTGATGGATTTGAACATTGGGCAGCTGGAGGCAAAAGGGACCTTTTCATTCACACAGTAGAGGGTCTTGACCTTAATTCAAATGCAAATAAATTGTGGCTGCTGCACGAGGGCACATAGTTTCTACCTTCTGGACCTAAGGGAATGAGAATACGTTTTGACTTTAAATAAAACTGTCCGGATTAGAATCTCTGTTCTGCTTCTTAACATTAATGGACCTAAGGATAGACTGTTTTCCTAATCAGGATATTAGGGCAGGAGATAGACAACTTTCTCACAGAACTGATGGAGCCTGGCTTCAACTGATAGAAAATCCTACACCCTTCCCATGGCAGAGAATTGCCTATACGGTGAAGTCCTGCCACTTCTCCAGTCCTGCCTCTCACATACTTTCTCCCTTGTTCCCAGCGCACTGGACTTTTTGTTTCTCGAAGAAACCAAATTCCTTTATGCCTCATAGCCACCTCCATGATGTTCTGTCTGCCTGAGCTACTTTTCCCTCCACGCTTTGCCTATGTAACCCCTTAACCTCCACAGCACAGTTTCAACTACTTCCTCAGAGAGGCCTTCTGACTTCTCCCCCTTACTCTCTCCTGTAATACCCTGTGCTGTACCTTCAGGGCTCTCCGGATTTTACAATTGATTGGTGTGTTTATTTGGTCAATAACCATTTCCTACTGTTCTGTGGCATCTGGCATAGTACCCGGCACCTGAAAGGGGCCAATAGTTATTTGAGGGATTGAAGGGAAGTGTTTATAACAGGGCCAATATACAACGGCTGCCAGATTGTTCCACCCTGCCCTTCGTGGTTTCTTTGTGCCTGCTCTCATATTTCTCTTCTCACACCACACAGCTCATTGGGGCGCCCTCTACTTTCTGTCCTGCCATGCCTCACCAGGTGACCCTCTCATTCCATGAAAGCCTATGCTAAGGAAAGAACAAATTTCTCTCTCTGTTTTGCTTTATAATTCTGTCTCTAGTTGTGTGAAACAAAGCATTGCCTCTGGTCTTGGGGATTCCAGGCATCATGGAGATAAGAGTCTGAGGGCGATTTGGTGTCACATTATGTGGAGGCCACAGACTTGCTTTGTAAGGCTGGTTTTGCTTCTCCTTCAGGCAAAATATCTTAGACAGTGTATTTATAGAATTAATCCAAGCAATACAGCAGCGCTGGCCTGGAGGAGGGGTCCCTCTGGTTCTACAGGGTCTATCCCACTCCAGTAGGTAAACGCAGTTACCCGGCGCGGAGGGGCGTGGTTTGCTGTAGGCTGGTCCCGCCTCTACTGTGGGCCCAGCGGACCAATCCTCGAGGCCCCACCTTGGTGGTGGTGGGGAGAAAAATGGCGTCTCCCCAGTCTCTTCTCCACCACCCGGTGT
This sequence comes from Panthera pardus, assembly GCF_024362965.1. NCBI lineage: Eukaryota > Metazoa > Chordata > Mammalia > Carnivora > Felidae > Panthera > Panthera pardus. The sequence continues at coordinate 66,423,320 of NW_026527002.1, forward strand.
TCCAAATCACTCCTTTGGAGCCATCCTCATTGTGTCACGGTCGCAGACGAGACTCCTGTGCCCCGGCGCTTGACAAACCAAAGCAGAATGCCTCCCTAGAGGCCATAGCTGCCTTTACCATTCATTTCCAATTCCTTTCTCAGTGCCACATCCCTGCCATGCTTGGTGTATCATGCCTAACATGACTGAATGTTTGTTTACTAAGCACTAGGCACCGTCTGAAGAAGTCCACACCTCTCTATGGTGGTGCTATAGGTGGGCGCTCTTATCAACTGACTTTGCACAAAAATGGGCATGCGGGGGTTAGTTCAGTCATAAGGATAGAGTCTGGATTTGAACAGAGGTTGCTTGACCCTACACCTATATTTTTAACCACTCCACAATTTGCCTGTTCTTATAGTGAAGGGGGAAGAGGGAAACATATGTCCCCAGACATCAGACTTTGATGTGTAATACAATTTTTATAGATTCTGGCAAAGCAGTGATAACATGCCTTTTGAGTGCCGTATCCCTCCATTGAGTGCCACTGAATGGAATACTAGAATTTAGGCCTAAAAAGAAAAGTATGATTATTAAATACGCAAGCATAAAGCCATTGTCATATGCAACCTGTCCTCTTCTCCTATACCACCTCACCCGCTGCCCCAAACTCCTATAATCAGAAGAATTGATGCCCTTTAAATCAGGATTATTCAGTATTACTATATTCCCATATAATCAATTGACTTGAACGTTGCTTTTGAAGTTTTTTATGCCATATCTAATTTGATCTCCTTTGTTAGGTATTTCCTGACATGAGTTTCCCCCCACGGTAGACGCCAAATAAAGGATTCCCTGTTAGGAAATGATCTGGAATAGGAATGATGGGTTTGAGCAAGGCAGGAGAAGACTTGTCTTTGGACTGATTCCAATGAAGAAAAGGAAGTTTCAAAGTTAGAATGCAGCAGCATTTCCCAGTTCAGACACAAGAAAATGAGGGAAACCTTCCTTCATTTCTAAAACACAAAATCAGCAAAATATGTCTGAGATACTTCAATCAGGGTCTCCACTACAGGGTCTCCTTCTGCCCCTCAGCCCTCTACCCGTATGGTTCGTTTCCAGGAAGAAAGTATAGAAGAAGTGAGAGAATTGATCAAGATTTCAGAGAAAGCATCAGAAGATAAAATGAAGATGGTGCTCAGTGACTTCATCAGTCAAAGCAGGTACCGGGAGAACAGCTGGCATGTGGGTTGCTGAGCTTATATGGAATCAGCTTTTAATTACCTTAGAAAATAGTTGATTTCACATGCATTCAGAGAGGCATTTTATAGTGTTCTATCCATCTTTATTTCGTTCAGTAATTTAGCCGGCACTTGTGGGCTCACGGTTGCTTCCTGACACTTAACTAAAGCATAAAACAAAGGAAAAAAAAAAAGAAGAGGGAGAAAAGAAAGACTCACTGCAGAGACTTTTTAATGAAGCAAGAAAAATGCTAGTAATGTTATGCCAAGCACGCGTCTACATCTGGTAGATACTCAGCAACTATTTGACAATTAGATTGGATAATAAATCAAATACTATTTAGTAGAATTTTTTCAGATAACATAGCAAACACCAATTAAGGACTCTGATTCCAGGTGGCAAACAATAATAATAAAAGATTTAAAAATAGAGCATATTAGTTACCTATTATGGAGTAACAACTCCCAAATTTAGTGACTAGACAGTATGTATGATCTCTGTTTCTGTGGGTCAGGAGTCCAGCTGTGGCTTAGCCACAGTTTAGAGCCTCTCAGAGACGCCAATCAAGGCATGGGCTGGGGCTGCAGTTACTGAAGGCCCGGTGGGCAGGCTTCACCGCCAAGCCCACTCACATGGTTTTTTGCGAATTCGGTTCTTCACGGGCTGGTGGATTGAGGACTTCAGTTCCCTGACTGCTTGTTGGCAGTCAGCCTCAGTTCCTCACCACGTGGGCTACTCCAGGCTCCTCACGACATGGCGGCTGACTTCATCAGAATGAACAAGCAAGAAGAGTCAGAGCATGCCAGCAAGATGGAAGTCATGGTCTTTTATAACCTAATCTTGGAAGTGACCCCCCATCACTCTTGACATACTCTACTATGAGCAAGTCACTAGGTCCAGTGCACGTTCAAAGGGAGGGAATTACACAACGGCAAGAAAAGCAGGAGAAGGTCACTGGGGGGGCCATTGTAGGGGCTTGTCTACTACAGAAGGAAACAACCTGGATTAACTCTTGAAATTAATTAGGTGAAGAGTTGGGCAAAAATGAGAATTTATCATAATAACGGGCGCCTGGGTGGCTCAGTCAGTTAGGCATCGCTTGATTTCGGCTCAGGTCATGATCTCAGTGTGGTGAGATTGAGCCCTGTGTTGGGCCCCACACTGGGCATGGAGCCTGCTTAAGATTCTCTCTCTCTCTCTCTCTCTCTCTCTCTCCCTCCCTCCCTCCCTTTCCCCCTCCTCCCTTGCTCATGCTGTCTCTAAATAAAAAAATGAAAGAAAGAAAAGAAAAGAAAAAAGATTAAGTCGTAATGGAAGCAATGAGAAGGGGTGGAGATTCATTTGATGGAAGGCAAAATCTAATAGATAGGGGGTAGCTAAATAGCTAAATTCTGGTGTTTTGCTTTATAAGTTCTGTCTTTGCTAATCTCTCAGTTACCCATCATTTTTGCTTTATAAAAGGAAAGCAAACAAAACCTGCAATTCTCTTTGAGCATCTTTAAAAAGCTTCATGATCTCATATTTCTAGAAACTGCGTGTGGGCAAATTATAGCTCAATAATTTTCTATATTAGGGGGCTACTTGGGGTGATGATCATTCCCCTTTCCCTACAAGTTTACAAGCAGCTGAAAACATATTTATGAGGGTCAGACAGAGATCAAAATGTTAGTTTTGTATTTGGTAAACTTGGATTTGAGAAAGCGGCTTGGACCTGAGGTCAAGGTGGGGTTCCTGTTTCCTCCCCGCTGCGACCCCTTCATGGTGAGGCAGCTGGACTCCTGGGGCTTCTCCCCAGGAAGGGACAGGTCACTTGCCACAAGAAGGTGAGGAGGCCGTCCACAGGTCGCAGCAGGCTGGGTATGAAAGATGAAGGATGAACACAAACAGGTGCCGTGGTCATTTACTCCAATTTGATTGAGGGAATCAATGATTTTTCCCCCTGTGAGAAAGGGAGAGAGAGATCAGAAGTCAGAAGTGTCCACCGTGTCTCATTAAGCTGGTCCGTTCGGGAGTGGAATGGAGTTTCTTGTGTGTCTCAGAAGGTAGACGTGTGGCAACAAGATGCCTTCTTCAAAATATAATTCTTCATATTCTTTTTAAACATTAAGGGAAAATGGGGTGCCTGGGTGGCTCAGTCAGTTAAGCATCCGACTTCGGCTCACGTCATGATGTGGTTCGTGGGCTCGGGCCCCCTGTCGGGTTCTGTGCTAACATCTCAGAGCCTGGAGCCTGCTTCGGATTCTGTGTCTGCCTCTCTCTCTGCCCCGCCCCTGCTTGCACTCTCTCTCTCTCTCTCTCTCTCTCTGTCTCAAAAATAAACATTAAAAATTGTTTTGTTTTAATTAAAAAATAAATAAATAAAAATTAAGAGAAAATGTCACTTGACTAGTATGTCCAAAGAGAATTGCTGGTGAGGTTTCCGACTCTGACGTAGGACCAGGGAGTGTGGTGTTTTCCCCTTTTGTTTCCTTTGTTGTTGATCTTTTTCTTCACAGTATTACATGCTCATCTTACCAAAAGAAAAAAAAAAAAAAAGGTAGGAATGTATGAAGAAAAAGTGTTCTCAATTCTCTCTCCAATCCCATTTTGCAGAGACAAGTTGATTTGTCCTCCTGGATTTTTTTTCCTGTGCATTTGCAGACCCACACATTCATGAAAACACTATATTTTTCCACAAATGTCACACACTTTGTTCAGCAGGTTGCTTTTTCACTCCACCAACTAGCACTGGAATCTTTCTACAGTTGTATGTGATGGTCCCCAGTAGTTAATTGTGTGATATGTGTCACTTACTTAACTGGTCTCTGATATATTAGTTGCTTCTAATTATTTTGCTACTATAAACGATGCTACAGTAAGCATTACTGTGTAAACATATTCTTGCAAAATTTTTCAGTTGTTTTTGAAGGACAGAATTCTAACCTAATTTTTGGATCAAATTATATAGACGTTTAATTTTTGGCAAGTGCTGTCAAATCGTCTCTTAAACAATTGGTGGAGGAGAGTGACTATTTCCCCACCTTAACTATTATCCAATAGGTGAAAATGGTATTGATTTTAATTTGCATTTAACTTTTCACTAATGAGGGCAGTATCTTATTTCCCTATGTTTTAAAGCCTCTTATATTTCTTCTTCAATTACATGCATAACCTCTACCACTTTCTTATTGACCACGTTTTTAACATCATCCCTCCAAGTGTTACTACTCGTCATTGGTAGGGTTTTTAACATGGGAGGACGTACTCCAGTATGGAGTCTAAAATATTTTTTACATACAACTTTTCAGGAAACTCTTGGTGTGTGTTAAATGTGTAAGATGATGGAAAACTGCATTATTTTACGTGTGGTGTTACGACCTTGGATAGCAATCACAATAGATATGTATATGAAACCAAGTAGGAAAACAAACCTCTATTCCCCAAAATTAATGTGGGGTCTGGGGATCATTTCCAATCCTCACTTTGTCTCTTAGAAAAGTTAGTGCACCATTGCTTAATTCTTTGGTTTTTTTTTTTTTAATGTTTATTTGATTTTGAGCTAGAAAGAGAGCGAGTAGGGGAGGGGCAGAGAGAGAGAGAGAGATCTGAAGCACTGACAGCAGAGAGCCAGGCCTGATGCGGGGCTCACACTCACCAACAGTGAGATCATGACCTGAGCCAAAGTCCCACACTTAACTGACTGAGCCACCCAGGTGCCCCCACCACTGCTTAATTCTAAATGAGAAATCTTGGTTCCGTGGCTCCATCAACTTTCCCATTGTATTGCAGGAAGTGTATGTGCAAATCTCTGGAAGTACATAAATGGATTTTCACTAAGTAGGTTTCCAAATTGTTATTCTTCTCTTATAGTGCCTTTATCTCTGAAGCAGAAAAGAAGCCCAAGATGTTGAACCAAACCACTTTAGATAAGAAACGACTTACGCTCTGTTGGCAGGAGCTGGTATGTGAAAATCTATTTATACTTTGAACAGAATTAAAACATGTGCTTTAAAAATAAACCTCATGGATGAGGCATAGGTCATAGACCAGATGAGGATAATGTTCTAAAGGTTCTACATCTGCGTGATGTAGAAGCATGAGTGAGAAGGGGATATATGGGTAAGTTGGAAAGGAATGAGCATTTACTGAATGTTTATAAAATGATCTAGAAGCCCACCAGTCCTATATCCTATTCTGATGGATTTCCTCTTTGACCGTTTTCTCGACATTTATATTTTGTCAAAGGCATAGACTTCTTTGCCTCACAAATGGAGAGACCAAACAATAACTGTTGTTCCCCTGCTCAGTTTTCTTCCATTAAAAATTGTGAAGAGGTGTAAGCTTTCTTGACATCAGGGCAGGAGCTGATACCTCTCTGTGCCCTGGAGAACCCGCACAGCTCTGCATGCCTCACAGATCCTCAGTCCCTGTCGAATGAGTGATGGTTGAGAAATGCCAGACCAGGTTAGACCCTGGCTTATCTCACCTCGAAAATTCAGCTCCAGCAGTGGCACCAAGGGACATTTTGTAGGAGGCCGTGATAATTCTGCAAAGAAAAATGACTCGATGTTTGACTGGTCAGGGGCATTTTGAAGATGCAAGTGGGGCTCAGCGAGATTAAAGGATTTTTTTTAAAGGTCACAGTTAATTAATCATCGTCTAGACACTAAGACCCAAGTGTCGAAACTGGTTCACCTTTCTTTCCAGGATAATAAACAAGGGTTTATGTACTCCTCCTCTGTACTCCAAGGGAGGCCAGATTTTCACTGTATAGATCTTCCTCCTGCCCCATTTCTTCTTTAGCCCCTCCGGCTGCCTTTCCCTGTCTCTGCAACATCCATCCACTGCATATTGCCCACAGAGCTCTGTATTGAGAAATACAGAGTTTTCTCGACATCCAACAGTCCTTGACCCACACGAGTCCACGCATTCAATATCTTGTAGTGGCCCAGCAGTCCCTCCTCATCTCTGGACCTGTATTTCCACCCTCCCAGTGGACACATCACTGCTTGTCTCACAGCGCCTCCAACTCAACCCATCCTATTAAACCCATCGGCTTCCAATCTGACTTTGTTCCACGTCCTCTGTTGGCACGACCAGCTGCACTTGTTGCTCCAACCAGAAGCCTAGACTCAACTTTAAATCTTTACTCCTAACCCTCCATAGTTGATCTGACCACAGGCCCTGTTGCTTCCTCCCCTTAAAGACTCTGGAACTTGTTCCACTTCTTCATCCTCAGGGTTGCTGCCTAAACTGAGTTCCTTAGCACCCACTAGGCCCAGACCGTGGCTTCCTCCAACCCAGACCACAACCAGAATGGTCTTCCCAAAGCACAAACCTGATTAGATCGCCATTGCTTCAAAAATCACTGGCATTTGTCAGTCCTACATACCTTCTATCTGTAATTGGTTCCTCTGTCTGGACTTTCCTTTCTCTTCTTATCACCTGATGAATTCCATTCCTTTTTAAAGACCCAGTGTAAATGTCATGGCATCTATAAAACCGAGCTCTGCCTTTCCCTGGTCCCCTGATGTTTTGCACATATATTGCTTTTAGCTCACCAAACTGTCAAGTCTCAGGGAAGGAAGCCTGTGTCTTCCCCTGTCCTAGGCCTTGGTTCCTAGGACAGTACCTGATACAAAGCAAGTATTTAGTCCTCCTGGCAAGCATGTACCTAAGGCTTCCTATGTGCCAGGCCCTGTGCTAGGTGCTGGGAACACAGCGCTGTAAGTACTTGGCACTCGCCCCTGAGGAATTGATTGATTGATTGACTTAGTCATTCTGCAAACACGTATTTAACACCTGCTATGTGTCAGGAACTCTGCCAGACACTGAGAATAAGTAAGAACAAGGTAAGAACAAACCAGAGGAGGTCCCTGCCCTAGTGAAGTTTATGTTTGAGGGGAGTAGACGGAAGATAGAAAGGTAAGCAACAAATAAACAAAATGATTACAGGTTATGGTTATGAAGGAAATTTTGTAAGGCCGTGGTGATCAGGAAAATGTGGGGGACGGGACGCAGTGGTGACATTGAGGCTGAGGCTTGGGAAGGAACGAGCCGTGCAGAGTCCAGGAGGAGCATCTGAACAAGAGGAAAGCCCACGCACACCGGTCTTGAGGTCGGACTGAGCTTGATGTGTTCTGGGCCTTCTTGAGGACCAGTGTGCCTGGGGCCCAGTGTATGAAGCGATACAAGATGAAGCAAAGAGTAGGCAAGGCCCACTCACGCAGGGTCTCAGAAATCACTATAAATGTTTGGGATTTCCTCTGTACAAAAACACGGCTGAATGGATGTTCCAAACTCTCAGACGGCTGTGAGGAGCAATGAGGATTAATTCAGCAGGTAGGGCTTTGCCTGGCACAGGGTAAGAACTCAATACGTTTTAGTTACTGGATTTGGGTCCTGGCTAACAGAGCCTTGGGACCTTGACAAACCTTTGACTTTTCCAGGCCCTGGCTTCTCATCTAGCAAACAAAGGTGAGATGATATTCACTGCCTCCGTATGTCTATGACATTTCTATTAAATGGGCAGTGTGCACACTGGCAGACCCTGAAACAGCCCCATGAATGGCTTGGTGTGGAACTTGACAAGCACCTTCAGGATTCTCCAGCGACAGGACAGTACTTATGTCCAGATATCTAGAAAAACCCACATGGACTCCTGTCTTGTTTCAGGAAACAATGGCCAAGGAAGCCAAGGCAATCATTCAGCAGCAGAAGAAAAAATTATCTCTTGATGAAATGATCCATGAAGCCGAAATCTTTGTGGAAAAAATCCGCTTCCTTGTTGATGAGGTAATCAACTCTAAAGGCAAACTTCCTTTGGGAGATTAGAACAGATATATTCCTAGTGAAGTTTGAATGTTTGATAAGGACAAAAGGCAGAGAGCAATGCTTTCTTCTGAGCCCTGCAGAGCTGAGCAGTCACTATTAGTTTAGGCATGAGAATGGAGATTTTTAAATTAAGCCAAACATGTACAGCTTTATTGATTTTTTAATGAAGCCTGAGTATTCAGCAGAAATAAAAAGCTTGTTGCTTAATGGAATCAAGAAAAGTCAAAATAAGTATGGGACCTTTGATTAGTTTTCAACTGTAAGTGGACTTAAACTCATATCCAGTAAAAGTCAGAACAGCTTCTCCTTTAAAGTCAGTTGTAAACAGTATCTTTTGTGACTTCTAGAATGTTCTAAAAAGGTCCACATATTTGCTTCTGTCAGATGCTGGGTTTTTTATGGGAAGGTTTCAAGGAGAGGTACAGAACATTACTGCTTCTGTCAATCTCAAAAGTTGTATATCTTGTTGCAAATCCATCATTCCCTGGGGACATAATAAACAGTGAGACAGGAAGTCATTTTAACAGATTCAGGAATTTTAATAAGCACCCAGAAGGTTCAAACCAAGCATCAGGACTTTAGGTCTGTGAAGGACCAACCCTCTGGCTAGGGAAACCTCCTCACTGATGTTTCTGTTTCCGTATAAGGAGAGAAGGGATGCCTCTTGGAGAACAAATTATGCCAGAGGATTATGGGGTTAGAGAGGCAGAGCACCCACTTCGAGCCCAGGAAAATAAAAGCGTACTTTGTGACAATGTACCTCCCTTTTGATTGGGTAGCTATGTTGGCTCAGAAATATGCATTTCAAACACAACATAATGGGCCTCTTGGCAGGGAATTCTGTAATTCCTATCTTGATTAGCTCGATTTTAAAGTAGAATTTAATGTGCAAGTTAGTCAAATTTCTCCTGAATAACAACCTAAAATAGAGCTAAAATACTTGGCAACCATATTTTAGGTCTAAAGTCCCTTGTAGAATTGTTTTTCCTTCCTTAAGAGCGAATAGAGGGGTGCCTAGGTAGCTCAGTCAGTTAAGCATCCGACTTTGGCTCAGATCATGATCTCACGGTCCGTGAGTTTGAGCCCCGCGCCAGGCTCTGTACTGACAGCTCAGAGCCTGGAGCCTGCTTCAGATTCTGTCTCCCTCTCTCTCTGTCCTTCCCCCACTCCCACTGTCTCTCTCTCTCTCTCTCAAAAGTAAATAAACATTAAAAAAAAAAGAGCAAATAGAAAGACATTCATGGATTTTTGTTTTTGCTTTTTTTAAAAATATTCTGGAAAGCTACCTGGCTCTTAGGAGAACCAATGTTTGAGGCTAAATCATTACATGATTACAAAAAAACAACAACAAAGGGGAAGATGTTTGTTCCATAGATGGAGAAAAGCAGGTCACCAAAGATGCCAAATCATGGGTCCAACTTGTGTCTCCTCAAAGCACAATAGCCAAGTTGGACATATGGGGTTTGTATGTACTTAGCAGTCATGACACAAGGCTTTCTCAAAGAAGCTACACTTAACGTGCTTGACTGCATAGATGTTTAAGTGCCTTGATGGTTTAAGTCACAGAATGTATTTTTCAGACAGGGACTGTTTCCGGGAGGAGAGTTCTGGAAGGGTACTTGTTAAGCACCAACCCATCAAATCCATTCCCCTCTGTTGCCACAGCCACAGCACACCATCCCCGATGTCTTCATCTGGATGCTCAGCAACAACAAGAAGGTGGCATATGCCCGCATCGCCTCCAAAGACGTGCTCTATTCCCCTGTCGGTGAGCAGATGGGCAAACACTGTGGGAAGATCAAAACTCATTTCCTCAAAGTAAGTCTGCACTATTTTTGACTCAACGATAGGAAATCTCTGCTTTTCCTGAGTCTCTCAGCATTCTTCATGTGTGTCCATGTCCCTGACTTTTCCCCCAAACTTTCAAAGGTCTGAGGACAGACAGCTGAAACACCTTGTCTCCTCTTGATTCAAATTGTGATTTAGTAGACCGTCTTGAGGCTGAGTATTCCCCAGTTTTCCAATTACCATGTCAACAGACATAAAGTTGTGTTTTTTTTTTTTAATGTAGCAGATGTACCTCAAGGTTGCTTTAATTTTTATTTCTTTGGTCACTAGGAAAACCAACCATTTTTCTATTAGTTTTCTCTCTACCTTTTCTCTTGTGTGATTTGTCCATGGCATCTCTTCACATGAGTTCATCTATGTTTAAAAAAAGAAAAATTTCAAGGAAAATGACAAGAGAAAAGGTTTGTATTTCACAGAACTGGCAGTTCAGGATTCCTGGTGGCTTCCAATTGTGAAATTTCATCTAGGTTCCCTGTACCCTTCATGAAGACCGGTCACCTGATGCCTCCCCTGAGGCCTCACAAGTGGACAATCATAGGTAGAATCTCTGGATGGATCCTACTGTTTCTTAGTCAAAATTGGAACCTTTCTTGGAGACCCTGGGTATTCTACCTATACTATAAATTTCTATCCCAGAAATAGACTTGAGAAAATATGGAGAAAGAGTGGTCCAGGGGCTTGACACACACCAGTGACTGACAAGAATGTATAATTTGACTGACTAACTCTTCCCAACTTAGAGTAGATTTTCCTGGAAATTGTAGTTCTGATTTCTTGCTACAACATAATTATCTTCCACTGCCTGAGGGGGAGGGTGAGAAGGCTTATTAACCATGCTGTACGAAGAACGGTGAAGAGATAACAGTGTTTAACTGAGAAGAGAAGATTTGATGTCTTGATAGAGATTTTTAGTGTTTGTAGGGCTACCACATGGATGATGAGTTGAGTGTGTGTGTGTGTGAGTGTGTTTCCAGAGGACATAACCAGGCCACATGATAGCTGTTACAGGGAAATGGTTTCCTATATGGAGGTCCATATTTGGTCTTAGTCCCTTTGATATAAATATGGCAATGGGCAGCTAGACTGGGTAGCCTCTAAGTGCCATCCAAATGTTAGAGTCTCCCTTAGATGTGATTATCAAATGTTGCAGACAGAAGAGGCAGCAGGGGATAATGGCTTAATCCTTAGGCTCTGAAATGAGGTGAATCTGGGTTGGAATTTGTACTAGTTTATCAGGGCGGCTGTAACGAAGTACCACTAAGCGGCTTAAACAACAGAAACGTATTATCTCACAATTCTGAGGGTTGGAAATCTTAGATAAAGGTATTGGCGGAACCATGCTCCCTCTGAAAACACTGTTCTAACTCCTGGCAGTTCTTGGCTCATAGGAGCATAACTCCAGTCTCTACACTGTGCTCTCCCTGTGGGTGTCTCTCTTCATGCGATGTCCTTTTTGTAAGAATCACACTCCAGTTTAGGTTCGTGTTAACTGTATCTTCCATGACCCCATTTCCAAATAAGGTCTTATTCTAAGCTACTGGGTGTGAGGACTTCAACGTCTGAAGTTTAGGGGAATACAGTTTTTAACCCACTACAGAATTCTGGGGCTAATATTTACGAGCTGCATGACCTTGGGCAAGTTACTTAACATCTCTGTGTCTCCTATTCCTCATCCGTCAAATGGAGGTGATGCTGAGGGTTAAGTGGATAATTGCCCATGAAGAACACAGAGTGTGTATCATCCAGAGTAATCGCTCAATCAGTGTTGGTGTTCAAACAGATGGGCATCCAACATCTAGAGGATGTTTCTGGAATTGTATGCCCCTTCATATCTGGTGAAGTATTTGTGGCTCGTCATGTATGTTATTTTCTGTCATGTGGGTAACATGATTTTTAAACCGATCCCTGTGAAACTGTAACCGGAAAAAAAAATGTTCACTCTAGTTATTTACTGCAAATGTCAGGGCTTCTCTTCAACTTTCTCCATCCAAGGGATTCTGGGGTCACGAGAAACATTTGTCCTAAAAAAAGCAAATTGTTTCAGAAAATGCTAGAAAATCAGTGTAAATTTACTTCCTCCCAAATATTTTGATGTATGCTGGATTTATTTAAAATTAGAACAAAGAACAACTGTCAAATAAAACCAGAGGATGGACATAACTGAGAGTTCAGAACCTTCACCCTGTGGCCCTGGCTGACGTCTTTGTCTGTTATTTTCTTTCTGCCGTTGGGATTACTTTGGGGGATAGCTTTTTAAATGTCGTTGAATTCACTTGCACTGACTTGATGAAACATCTTGATAAGATGATTCAGCAAAACTGTTTCCATTCCTGATTTGATTGTCACTGTTGCTATTCATTCCCTTTCTCCACCTCTCTTTATGCCCTTTTCTCTTCACCCAAATGGTAAATCTGAAGAAAGAAAGAACAGCATCAGGGAGGCAAAGTGTTTACCCTCCTGCCACTCACTCTGGTTTCTTAGCTGAGAATTAAAAGTGCAGGAAGACAGAGCATAGAACGCAAACATCCAAAATCTCTAGGCCAGAGTTTCCTCAGAGTTTATGCTGTGGAACAGCCCTCAGCTCTGTGAACTTCCATGTTCAAACCCATTTGGGGGGTTGCAGGTGCACCCTCTCGTGGGGTCTCATGGTGCCCATTAGCTGGTAGAAGGCTTCCAGAAGTTCTGCAGTCAGGAAGCATCTTTATCTTTTACAGCCCACGCTTGCCAACCTTATTCATCTAGAATAGTTATTTACAAATGTTGGGAAACTACTTTTACTAGGGGTCCAGTTCAGAGAATGTTAATCTAGAGGAAACTAAAATGCGTTATCTTAAGTCACAGAGCCAAATAAATAGTAAATAGTAATGGTAAATCATAGTTCCTGGTTCCATGATCTTTCTCTTTAAAAATTTTTTTAAAAAATGTTTATTCATTTTTGAGAGAGAGAGAGAGACAGAGACAGAGCACGAGCAGCGGAGGGGCAGAGAGAGAGAGAGAGAGGGAAACACAGAATCTGAAGCAGGCTTCAGGCTCTGAACTGTCAGCACGGAGCCTGACACGGGGCTCGAACCCACCACGAGATCATGACCTGAGCGAAAGTCAGAGGCTTAACTGAGCCACCCAGGCGCCCTATCTTTTTCTTTTTTTCTAACTTAAATATATTCATAATGCTATAGTGGACAGGGTGGAGTCACTGGAACAAAATTTGCTAAGCTCAGCTCAATCCACCATCCAAAAGAGCAGAGCTCTCCCACTTGGGTCTCATCCGCACCTTACCCGTAGTGGCCATCGGGTGGAAAAGCACATCCGTGTCCAAAAGCAAACTCCCTGTACGAGGAGCTGGATGTGCTCAGAGTCCAACAAGAGGGTGACGTTCCACTTTCCTTTTCTCTTTGCCTGGAATCATGGCTCCATGTGAGTCCTGCCCGCTGGACTCCAGAGAGCCCCTCCTTGGTCTTGCCTCCATCTTTATCCTGTCTCCTGAGTCTAGTCACTTCTCAGGAGTCCCGCTTTCAATCCACTTTCCCCTAGGATGCAGCACAAAGTGATGACTGGGTCCTGCCACACACAAACATCAACAAAGCAAGCAAAACCTCTCTTTCTGATACTGGTTGACCAACTTCAGCACAATTTGTGTGAGTTCCCATCTCTTGCTCCATTTTCTGACTTGCCAAGACTTCCCCTGTTTTTAAAAGCCAGCCGGCATTCACCAGGACCTCTGGAGGAGGTGGGTGGGGCTTGGGAGAGGCTAAGACTGTAGCATTCTGTCTCATGCAGTTGGTATACATTGGTGACCGTAGTTTTTCAATGCAAGTTTGCTTTCTTTAATTATTTTGTTTCCTCTCCCCGCCCCACCCCCCCACCACCTTACCATGCTATTCTCAAAAGGAAAGACACTGCAGTGGTTGGTCAGGCTTTAGGAGCACACAAGAGAGAAAAGCAACTGGAGAAGTGAGGGAGCCAGGGGAAGACACCCCAGGCTAAACATGCACATGCAGTTGAACAGGAGATACTCTTTCTGAAAGCACTTAGGAGCATGCTCAGTCATGTTGCGGGGGTTCCAGCTGGGATTCCCACGTGAGATATCCTGCAACGTCTTGCAAGCAATTTCAGTTTGTGTGTTTTTTAAACGACGGGTAAACTGCAAACTCTAGGAGTCCATTAGTGGTCCTTACGTAACATTTCCCAAGATGTTAGCTGAGTTATTGGTCCTAAACGCGAATTCACACACCCGTGTTGTTTTCACAGCAGCAGAATTGAATGATGCTTTTGCTGTTGTTTTACTTTAAGAGTAAAGCAAAGGATATCAGACCTGCTTGGGGCAACGCAGATAGGAAGTTAAGTCTTGTTCAAGTACTTACCACTGTGGTCATTGACCAGCAGGATCAGCACCATCAGGGAGAAATGCAGAATCACAAGACCTACTGAATCAGAATTTACATTTTAGCCAGACGCCCAGGCAGTTCACGCAGATAGATCAGTGTGTGAGGAGCCCTGGCTAAGAGTATGGGCTCTGGAGCCGGGTAGAGCAGGGTTGAGTCTTGGGTCATTCTTGCCTCACTCTGTGATGGTAGACACTCATCTTAACCTCTCCGAACCTCCATTTCTACATCTTCAAAGTACACATAATAAAGATATTTACTCTTCCTTCACCATGAAGATGAATGATAACCTGTGGCTTGTTAACAGTATGTAAGTACTAAGACACGGTGCGTGCAGGGAGAAACATGAGAGAGACCTAGGACTGTGTAAGCGCTCAACATGCGTGAAGCAGGATTGTTATTAGGAAAATAAATTAATGAGCTGACAAATATTTATTGAGTACTTCATGAATGCCAAGCAGTCTTTTGGGGACGTCACTGCGAACTGACAGATAAAAATCCCTGCCTTTGTGAATCGATATCCTAGTGATATCTACAAATGGCAAAGGGATTACTTTTTATTACAATAGAATAACCGTAGGCTCTCATAAATATTTGTTTTATTGAACAATGCTCAATGCATTTTAGCTATTATTGTTATGGTTATTACAGAAGTGATGAGTTGAGGATAATTTCTTATAATTTTTAAAATTATGAGTTGCAGAGCGGTTATCTTTACCAACAACAAAATGACCTTTTTTTTTTTTTTAAGCTGAGTAAATAATGGCATCCCACTCCCTAAAGAATAAAATCTGAACTCATCCACATAACGAGCAGGATTCCTCATCCTCGTCTGTGTCATTCTTTGCCCCATCTCTTTCTTTTCTAAAAACTTTTAGCAAATCCCCTCCTGACACGGAGTGAGCACTCACTAAACATTAGCCTGTATCACCACTGTTAGTTCCCACCCCTGTGTCTTTGTTCATGCCTTCCCTCTTCCTGGGATGCTTTCTCTACTGGTCCAGCTCCTGAAGTACCCACTAAAGCCCAGTAAAATGTTTGACTCCTAAAAAAAAATAGAAACACCTGCTCCTACTTTTCTGTTCCCTTTGTTTCTCTCTTACCCTTGACCTTGCATTGGAATAAAGGACTGCAAGTCGGTTTCCTTGTGAGCCAATGAAGGGAGGCCCGGGGTGGGGGGGGGGGGTGTCTTGATCATTCTGATGCCTTCCTGACCCCGCCGCTTTAGTGAGGCCTAATGGCCCTTCAGGTAGTTGCTGAACTGAGTTGCTGAAAATCCATTTAAGGGACCTGCAGAGCGAAGAGAAAGGTAAACAGCCATGCTCAATTTTGGATTCAGATGCTCTCCACGGGTGCCTTGGAAATTGTCAGAGCATGCTGTGGCCTCTCATGTAGGATTTTGTGATTCCTTCTGGAAAAAAGGTGGTGCCGAAGAAAGTGGACAATATCGATAGGAAATCCTAAGAAACGCTAAGTGACACTTAGAAAAGTCAACGAAATCTGGAGAGGTAGCTACTCTAAGAATGAAGATCTAGGCAGCAGTTCTGAACACAGCCACGTCTGGGGTTGGGAACCCCCTCAGTGGGGAAGGAACCCCCTACTCCTGGTGACTGAGGAATAAAGAAGCTACGCTACACTGAGTTGTATCCTCCACATCTTGAGAACACGTTCACCCACACACATTCATCTGTACGTGCACAGATTCAGACCGCCTACACGAATACACACGTGAACACGCAGATGCAAACACACATAAATATAAATCCAGATCCGAGTACAGTCAAAGGGGAGCATGCAGGGTGGAAAAGGAATTTGAAACCACGCTGCATGAGGGGGGGATGAAGGGACTAGAGATGGTTAGGCAGGAAGAAGGATATGGTAGGGCGGGTAGGTCCCTTCAAGCACATGGGGGCCTGGCCTATGGAAGAAGCAGCACATGAGTCCCTCTGAACGAAGGAAAAATGTAGATGCTGTGGTTGGGATTCGAGGTGCTTGGAAGTTCTGGGAAGGGATATTTCTTTCTTTCTTTTTTTTTGGGGGGGGGGAAGGATATTTCAGCTCAGTGTGGGAAGAGGCAAGCTTTGGGGGTAGAGTCCGGCATCTAGATATGGAATTACCTCCTCTGGGTTTTGGTCCTGGTTCTGTCACTTGAAAGCTGAGTGATCTAAGGGAACTTCGTTAACCTCTCTGAGCCCGAGTTTCCTCATATATACAAACAGGGGCAATAATCATACCTTCCTGGTAGATTTAAATGATCCAAGGCTCAGAAGTGCCTTTTTTAGCTTCAGGCCCACTAGACCTGGATCCTCCTCTGGGACTGTGCATGGTGGCAACTGGGGTCATCAGTCTCATTTTGATACAAGATTACGGGGCGCCTGGGTGGCTCAGTCGGTTAAGCGTCTGACTTCAACTCAGGTCATGATCTCGCAATTTGTGAGTTCGAGCCCCGCATCCAACTGTCTGCTGTCATTGTAGAGTCTGCTTGGGATCCTCTGTCCCCTTCTCTCTGCCCTCCCCAGCTGTGCCCTCTCTTTTTTCACAAATAAATAAACATTGAAAGAAAAAAAAAAAAAGATTATGTCCTGAGAACTGCTCTCTGAATACCTGCCCTGGGTGTGTCCCCAGATCCACAGGACCTCTTTTCTCAAAGAGTGAGCCTCCTCCTAACAAAGTGGTCTTCCTCGTAACCTTTCCCCAGCTTCCTGGAAAACGGCCGGCTGGTTGGTCAGTGCAAGCGAAGGTCGACCTGTACCTGTGGCTGGGCTCCACCAGACATTCCGGTGCCATTTTGGACAACTTGCCAGCAGGCTATGAAGCAGAGATGTCCTCCAAAGTGTCTGGCACGCATCAACCCCCGGCCAGCCTGCTCTACCCAGGTATGATGCCCACCTGACAAAGAGGGTCAGTAGGTGTCTCCAGTGGGCTTCTGAGAAAACAATGAGAAGGACGGCATGCATGGGCTGTTTGCACATTATTTTAGGATCAACTCATTTCCCTCTTAAAATATAGTTTCTAAATTTTCTTCCTTACCTTCCAATTGTCCCATCTCAAAAGAATAAAGTGAAATCGTTAAATACATCTGGAGTAAAAGTTATAGTTTTCTGCTAATGGAGGGCATTGCAACTTGAGTTTCTTGGTAGGCAGATCATGTGGACTGAGTTTGCATTTGAAGCAGAAGATGCCTTTTAAAACACATCAGTAAGTTCTTATGCTGATATGACCTGTGCAATTCCTTTTACATGGCACTAGGGTTTTGACCTGTAAACAGCGGGCGTTTGCATTTGCCAGTAATGACCCAAGGGGAACTGGTATCACTGGGGTCCCTTGTGTTTCTTCAGCTTGGTTCCTGATGTGGTCACTTTGAGAAATTCAGCGTGCTTTATATAAACCTTTCTTCTATGCAGATAGTTTCTATGAGTGCCATTATGTTTACATTTTCATGTCATTTTGGATTTTGTTATAAGTATTAATGTCTTACAGTAGCAATTTGCTTTCTCTTTCCAAATTGCTTCAATTTACAGGATCTTTGCTGCTGAATTCAGACAGAATAGATGACAGTTTTGCCTTAACTTCAATTGAAGTTAAGTTTTGAATCGAGCCATTGTTGGAAACACAGGAGAATTGTCCACAAATCCAGGCTTTCTTTGTTACCCAAGACTCGTTTGATGTTGGTTGACCTTAACTGCCAATGGAATCCAAGTGGTTCCGTAGTTAGAAGGCTCTGGAGATATTTATCCAGAGGTTCAGCTCATGATTTCTGTGCCCGGTGTCAATGTATAAGAATAAGGAAAGCTGAGCCCTATTTGGAAAATGCATGGCCCATACAATGTACCAAGCATTGTTCCATCTACTTTATGAATTATATTGAATTTACTTGTCACATAAACCCTGGGCAGTTTCTTCATTTTACAGAGGGAGAAAGGATGTATCAGAAATGCTTGGAATTGTCCAAGATCACACAGCTAGTAAATGACGAAGTCAGCTTCTCCAAACTCTGCTTTATTTCCATTGCTTTCCATCCTGTCTTTAAAGAGGTCTCATCTTGGGGCATCTGGGTGGCTTAGCTGGTTAAGCATCTGACTTCAGCTCAGATCATGATCTCGCAGTTCACGAGTTCAAGCCCATGTTGGGCTCTGTGCTGACAGCTCAGAGCCTGGAGCCTGCTTTGGATTCTGTGTCTTCCTCTCTGCCTCTCTCTCTCTCTCTCTCTCTCTCTCAAAAATAAATAAACCTTTAAAAAATAAAAAAAAAAAAGAGGTTTTATCTTTGGGTGAAAGACACTCATATCAAATTACCTTCTAATTTCTATAGATTCTATCTCTGGAGATTGAAGGTACCCAGACATATTGCTGTCCCAGCTGCTAACAATTCAAAGGAGAAGAAAGACTTTTTCAAGAGCTTTCTGATCCTCTGCAGTGTGTTATTTTCATGGAGTGACCTAATAAACTTTCTCCGCTGTGCACTGACATTGATGGCTTTGGCTGCCTTCCAAATCCACTGGAGAATTTTGTTTCTTCACTCACTTGGTGCTTCAGAAAATATCCATCCAGCCAATAATTAGCTTGTACCTACATATGGCAGGCATGGTGGGAAAATTAGTGGGGGATGTAGAGATGAGAGAGGGGTCATCTGGCCCTCGAGTGGGGGCAATCAGACACATCTCTACCAACCGCAAGTAGAAAATGAACTACCACACAAAAGATGGATCACCAAATTGGGAGAGCGAAGAGGAAACTGACTTTATCAGTCTAAGGGACAGAGCTGATAAGAGGTTTCAGAAAAACAAAAACTTTAACCAAATAAATGGTTCCCCCTAGCGTTGTGCAGCATACTGCCTACGTGGCTGCAGCTGGGGGCTCTGAGGGACACCCAGGTGGCCCCAGCTGCCACCGTCACAGGTCACATTACAATGAACAATAGTAACAGCCACACCAGCATCTTTATACCACTTTTAAAGTTCTTGCCATGTGTCAGGCACCTAGTCCTTTGATCTCCTACATTAACCCTCTGAAGAAATATTATTACCCCCATTTTATAGGTGGGAAACAAAGGCACAGAGAGGGTTAGTAACTTCGTGTGAGTCCATATACAGACTTGTGTGACATAAGCCTAGGAGTGGCATGGGAGGGAAGAAGAGGGGGCATCTGTACCCTTAATTTAACAAAGTAATGCTAGTCAAACTGGTATGGAAGAGTTCCTGCCTCCCAGTTCCCACATCAATGCAAAACACTGATATCCTGAACACAGTATAGTATTGCCTTTGGGGGAGACAGGGAACAGGATTGGGTAAGGGGGTAAAAAGGAGCAAGTGAACATAAAAAACAAGAGGGGCTTTACAAAGCCCCATAAACCCAGGAATATGACAAGTCAGCTCTTACTTGGGATGCCCCCACTGAACCCTCATCTGCCCTCACCTGCAGCCCCCTCTCTGCTCCCATCCTGTCATCAGATATGCTCACTCCTGCCTTTAATTAACCTCCGTGCCCTCTGCCTGTATCTCTCACAGGACGCTAGTTCCTGGCCTCCTGTCACTGGGATGTGGATGCTGGTCTTATATTCTGCCCTCTTCCTGGAGCTCCCCGAGGGCAGAGGGCAAGGGCTGTCTTAGCCACTTCACAATCCTTAGACCAGACCGTACCTGGTACACAGTAGGCGCTCAAGATGACATTGGCTGGCTGAATGGAAGAATGGATGAGTGGTTGACTCGAGTTTATGGAAGCACAAGCTATTAGTGGAGCAGCCCCTTTCTTACACACACGTGCACATGAGGGCCAGTGGAAACAGGAGAATTACTAAAACACAAAACGTGGTCTTTTAGAGGGGCGCCCGGGTGGCTCAGTTGGTTAAGCGTCCAACTTTGGCTCAAGTCATGAACTCACCATCCGTGAGTTCGAACCCTGCGTTGGGCTCTGTGCCGACAGCTCAGAGCCTGGAACCTGCTTTGGATTCTGTGTGTGTGTGTGTGTGTGTGTGTGTCTCCGCCCCTTCCCTGCTTGCACTCTGTCTCTCTCTCAAAACTAAATAATAAACATAAGAAAAAAATGTGGTCTTTTAGAAAGAGAAGGTGAATTTGGAATCTGACAGAAATGAAATCCAGGCTCTGGCATTTGATAGCTCTGCAAACCTGGAAAACTTGTGTAGCGTATTTTGTGAGCCATTTCCTTTATACATGTACGGGGATGATTATGATGATTATCTATGTAATCACAGGGCTCTTATGAAGATCAAAACCCATGATGTGGTGAGGGGGCCAAGGAGAATGCCTGGCTCCAAAGTTCCCCGTAGATACCCCCTCTCCCCCTTTCTTCACTGCTTCTGTTTCAGTCTAGAGGCGGGTGGTGCTCCCAGTCTTGGCCTCTGGACACACTCACAGACGCACACGGCACACAGACACCTGTTCGTACTCGCTGTTGGGGAGCGCCCACTGATGCCCGCCCGTTTCCATTTGTCCACAGCCCGGCATGTCTTTCAGCTGAGAGCGCACATGTATCAAGCTCGGGGCCTCATCGCAGCGGACAGCAGTGGACTCTCGGACCCCTTTGCCAAGGTCACATTCCTTTCCCACTGCCAGACCACAAAGGTAACCAGGGAAGCCCGCCTGCCTTCTCATGGCCCACAGCTGATCCGCAGCAGAGCCCAGCAAAGAAAACAGCAGGGGCATGTTGCAAATACCTGTGTCTCTGGGTATGTTGATTTCAGACGCCAAAGCACACGTGCAAGGAAGGATTGCCGTGCAGAAGGTCTCTTGTTCCAGTGTGACCCATTGTCCTGCAGCCGAGATAGCAGACACCCGTAGTGAAGGAAGGGGGCTGGGGAAAAGGGATGAAGAGGAGAAGGGCACATCTAGCCCACCTGCCCAAGTGCTGGGCACAAGGCCAAGTTCAGTGGGGGAACAAACACGTGAGAAAACAGCACACAGACATGGCTGCATGAGGCTTATGAACCAACGTTTATTGAAGGTTCATGGTGGGGAGGAGCGTTTTCCAGTTTTGTAGTCAGGAATCCCTAGACTTTGCACTGTTTTCTTTCTACTCACCAGCTGGGGGATTTGGGACACTTTCAAATTGTGCAATGTGGTGTCTCCCTCTGGAAAACACTACTTCCTAATGGATGGTGTGAGAATTAAAGGAAGTGGGTCTACACTGCTTTGCTCTGGGCTCTCTCCCTTTCCTATACACTGAGTGCTGAAAAGTGAAAGTGTTCCTAATCAGTGGACATCCAGTTGGACGCTTTTCCCATTAGATCATATTCTCCAAGGACTGACTCTGTTCTTTGAGGATTCTGTGTTCTGAGAGAGGAGAGTTCACAAAGGATTTGCTCATCTCTGGGAGTTAAGACAAACACCAAGGGCCCAAAGAGACCTGAGGTTATGTTCTAGGTCATCTACTCTCTGGCCACATTTACTCACTAAACCTCCATCTGTCGTCTTAAAATATGACTGTTGTCAAGAAGCCCAGAGTTAAGTGTATAAAGTGATTGATGAATGGAGGCCGTTGTATTGGCTAATGTTACACGGGCTGACATTTCTCTCCAAAGTGAGGCCTGTAACCTGGGAGATTGCGTTTGATTTGTGACCTGCAGACTGAGATCATCTTGTCCATTTCTCTATCAGCTGCGGAGTTTTTGCTCTGTGACAGGTCCTTGCTGGGCTCGGGGGCTGCACCATGAAATACGTCATAACGTGGGGCTATAGAAAGACTTCCAAGAGCCACGGGAGAGGGATTCGTTCTGTGGGGGTGGGAATCGAGAGAGACCCCAGAAGGAAGGTGACCCCATCCTCACTTAGTGAAGGAGCATGAGAACACATGAAGCATGAGGGCTCCAGACTACTTTCTCTTCTCTGTGTTTTCAAGGGTAGTGCATAGCTCAGTGATGACAGTATAGACTCTGGAGCCACATTGTTTGGGTTCAGGTCTAAGCTCTTTCATTTGCTTGTTGTGTGACCTTAAGCAAAGCTCTCACGATGATGACATTGTATCTATTTCCCAGAGGGTAAACCACCCAGGACAATGCCTTGCTTGTAATCTTTATGTGACTCCTTGTTATTGTCACTGAGGCTTCCCACCAGAAGCAAGGAGGATTCTCAAAGGGTGGACCCCTGGGGCCTTCCTCCATCTGCCACAAAACTGTGGGGTTCCAGGCCCTGGTGATCTCGGGGCCCTGGACGGGGAGGGGGTTTGAGTGAACTCATTGGGCTGCTATGTGATTATCTTCCTATTTTGCCTCTCTATACAGTAGCTTTATTTGATTCAGACATATCTCAAAGGAACAAATGGCATTTATCAAATGATCGTTTGAAAGGGAAAACAGCTTCTGTTGAGGCCTGGACTTTGCCTCTATACTTTTGAACCAAGTACCTAATTTTTGTCAGTAATAATAGCTGCCATTTATCAAGAGCTCCCTACATGCCAGGCATAAAGCCAAGCATCTTATATGCATAGTTCACTACATCTCATGGCAGCCTAAAGGTGGATGTTATTAGTGTCCCCATTCTGCAGGTGAGAAGGGAAGGCTTAGGGACTATATAGGTGGAAGGTGGTAAAGCCAAGATAGAAACCCACGTTGGTCCAGTTCCAAAGCCACTTTGCTTTCCATTTGGGTAAGAAAGGGATCTGGATTCCCTCTGCTGTTTCAGTGCCATGCTGCCTCGGAGCCTGTGTGTGACATGCCCCACTCTCGCACCCTTCATGATGGAGAAAGCTGACCCTGTGGTCCTAGCTGAGCTCCACCGTTCACCCGGTAGCCCGTGCCTGAACTGACCACACAGAGCTCAGGGGGAGCAGTCTCAGCAGGCCTGGTCCCACAACCAGTCCTCTCTAAAATGACGTGACGATCTGAAATATTTCAGAAGGGACACCCAGTTATTCCAGAGGTCACTGAGGATGTGGGATTTAGAAATCTCATGGCGACCAAAGTATAAAGGGAAAGGGAGACAGCTCCCCAAAGAGAAAGGCTTCGGAGCCAGAAGGGGAGAGGGACTAAGTGGCTTAAGAGGAGCCTCAGAGGACAGGAGAGGACATGGCAGAGGGTGGGGAGTGTGGAGCCTGAGATTTCAAGCGATCAGAGTCCTGAGGACACAAACAGTCTCTTGTTAGACGTGAGTACCCAGTGCACCAAGACCGGCATGTGGCAGGTGTTCAGTAACTGCTTACCCATTCATAAATACTGTGGTGGGGTCGAGTCGGGTGGGGAACAAGCACTTAGTGAGCACCTACTGTGTGCCAGGCATTTAATACACTTTACCTCAGACAGTGGTCATAACAACTCTACAAGGTAGGTGCTAACCATTTACATGAGGGAAACTATGGTTCACGGGAGTGAAATCGCCTGCCCAGTTGGACAGAGGCAGGTGATGAAACTAGGGTTCCATTCCAAAGGTATCTGATTCTAGAGCCATGCTACATCTGTAGTCTCTGACTCCTTCTTCAAAGTGTTAGCTAGTTGCTACCAAAGTCTCCCAAACATCATCAAATACGGTCACAATGCAGAGCTCCTTAAGGAAGATCTGAAGAGGTGGAGCTTAGTCATGGGCACCTTGGCAGAGAAGTGGGACAATGTACTTTTGTTTGGGTGAGCTTTTGGGGGACCTTTGGAAGGTGGCCACATTGTCCTTGTACTCATGGGAACAACTCTGAGGATAGGCCAATATCCATGCATTTATTCATGCGAAGAGCTCTTGAGCACCTGTTATACGCAGGATGCCATATTGGTGCCCAGTACTGTGCCTAGCACATTGTATGCTGAATGTATTAATAGATACATGTTGAATGAATGAATGCTGGCCTCTGTAATCTTATCAGGTGGTATTTATAGCCCCAAGTGCCAAGGAAGCCGTCAAAATATTTCTACAGGAAAGATGCTGTGAGGATCATAAATTGCTTTGGTATTACATTTTTGTATGTGTACTGCGAAAGAGTTTGCATTTCTATTTTTAAAAGCAACATAAAAACCCAGGTTTCTTTGTGATGTCAGATAGCCATACAGGATAATCTTGCATCGCAACTGTAAAACTCCTGTTCATAGGTTAGACGAAGCCATTTTTCTCCTGTCCAAAAAGTTAAGGTTTTCTCTGAGATGTTATGTCAGAAACATCACTGTGTCTGAGGCATAGACGCAAAAAGCGAGCGAGGAAGGAAATTGTGGAATGCATATTTTTATGACTCACATAAAGAAGACGAATAAACAATTCTCTCCTGACCACAGTGCCAATGGTTTAATGTCTTGGCTAGAGATGACTCCTGATGTAAAAGTCTGAGATGACAGATTTATTCTTTGGAGTCCAGGAAGTTAGCTGGGGCTAGGTCTCTCTCTCTCTGGCCCGCCTGGCATGCGCAGTGAGAAGTAAGGGTGTGGTTCAGAGGGAGTGTGGAAATTCCCCAGGACCCAGCAGCCATTGTGCTGTGTTCACCTGTGAAATGACCTGTTTGTCTGCACATCCTGGGAAAGGGGGAAATGTTCCAAGACTAGCCTCACACATTAACAGCCTAGTTTCTGCCCAGATGCAGAATCTACCCATACTGCAGACAGCCCTGGTCTTCAGCTCTGTGAAACTGGCAGGTGTACAAGTATCCACATAACTAGAGTAGAGGATACAAGACCAATGACACCCCTCTGAGGGTAGCAGTTGAATGGCCTGGAATGGGGGGCTGTGAACCACTTTTGGGTGAGGCACTCACAGCTCCCAACCAATAATGCAGACTGTTGTCTTCTGTCCTTTGGTATCTCCATCTGTGTGATGGACACAGCCAATTACCAATGTCACAGTTTGCCATCTTAGAAAAAAAGATGTCATGCAAAATGGTGAAGGTCATTTTGAAGACGCTGGTTCGTTCAATGCAAATGTCCACAAAACAGTACAATTCCATGCAAGGAATATTAGAGTTAACCCCCACTTTGAGTATTTGAGGACAAAATTTTATTTGCTCGTAAGTGAAGCATCACTAGATCTCCTTCATCCTCAATTTGCCCTCCCATAAAACAGAGATAATATTAGCATCTACTTGGTGAGGGTGGATGAGGCTAGCAGCCTGGGCTTTGGTACCAGATGAGTCGGGTTGAATCCCAGTTCTGCCACTTCCTGGCTCCAGACAAGTGAGCCTTGGCTTCCTGATCTGTAAGATGTGAGGAGGTAACTGTATCCACCTCCCAGGACAGTTGTGAAGTTTGAACGAGGCTGTGCATGTAAAGGGCAACAGCTGGTACCCAGTACTCAACACAGGGGAGCTGGTGTCGCCAGCACAGCGCTACTGGGAGGATTGAGTTGAAGTTATGTATGCAAATAAGGTGGTAATCATTGCAGGGGCTGTACTCATGAACTTCTGTAAGCTCTCTGGGGCAGGGAATCTGCGTCCCCTAGCATCTAGTCCCCAGTGGTAGTACATCGGTTTGTGTCATCACTTGGTTGTTAAAGGACTGAGCGAGGATGACGAGGTTCTCTTTGCCCTTCACAAGTAACTGTCGAAGGAATGCACCTCGCCCCCTACAACCCTATCGAATGAGCTTTTGCTTTTCTTTTGGCCCCACCTTCCAGGTCATTTCCCAAACCCTCTCCCCAACCTGGAACCAGATGCTGCTGTTCAATGACTTGGTGCTGCACGGAGACCAGAAGGAGCTGGCGGAGTCCCCGCCTTTGGTGGTGGTGGAGCTGTATGACAGCGACGCGGTGGTGAGTGTCCCGGGCAGTGCCGACTGGGCACTTTATCTAACCAGCCTGCGACTGCTCAGGGCTCTAGAGGTGCCCGGAGGCCATTCTGGGAAAATGATGATTTACAGAACCAGCAATGTTGGTGATGATCATTTGCTGTGCTAAAGGGCTTTTCACTCAGGTTTCCCATTAGTTTGCAAGTAGAATAGGATCCGGGTCACAAAACTTTAGTGGACACACTCTTCTTCAGGAATAAGATACTTGTATAGAGTCACCTGCACGTGTACCCAGCCCCCAGGTGTCCTATTGCTACTCAATAGAAACGCTGAGTAAAAATGTCCAGGCATCTAGAAAACCAGAGGTGTTTACTGACCTTGCTTGGCTGGGGGGACCTGGGTGGGTGTTGTTACCAAGTCAGCCTTTGTAGCTGGGTCATCTTTCTCTTGGTTTTGCTTCCAAGCCCTGCAACAACACATTCATCCCTATCCCATTTCTGTTACGATGTTAACCAGACTTCTTCCTCTCCAAAGATGTCTGTGTTCTCCACTGAGTAGATTCAAAAGCTTACTGGAGGATTTTTTTTTAATTACTATGACAAAAGTTCTTTTTTATTTTATCATTTTTTTCTTCTTTTTAAAAAAAATTTTTTTTTAACGTTTATTTATTTTTGAGACAGAGAGAGACAGAGCATGAACGGGGGAGGGTCAGAGAGAGGGAGACACAGAATCTGAAACAGGCTCCAGGCTCTGAGCTGTCAGCACAGAGCCCGACGCAGGGCTCGAACCCACGGACAGTGAGATCGTGACCTGAGCCGAAGTCGGACGCTTAGCCGACTGAGCCACCCAGGCGCCCCTTTTTCTTCTTTTTTAAATTAAAAAGTCTAAAGGCAAAGGCTTATTTATTTTCTTTGATGTCTTTACCTCCTTGGGAAGTTGCAGAAGCACAATATATCAAGTACAACAGTCGTTCCAAGAAGCCTTCCTAAAGCCCCGTCACGTCCTCAAGCATGCTGGCAGCTCTGACCTTGATTCAAGGTCAGAAGAGATTAGGATGGGAGAATTATAGAAGGTGAGCGGGGATTTCGGAGAGCACGAACCCCCTCTTGCTTCCTGGAGGAGGAAACAGAGACCCAGGAAGGTCAAAGGCCTTGTTCAAGGTCACAGGTAGCTGGAGGTAGAGTCAGAACTTGAACCTAGCCTCCTGTGTCCGAACTTTCTTGCATATGTGGGACTATCTGTAGCTGTATCCCTTCAGACACACATATTCTGCTTTTCCAGAATCACTCTCTCTGTACCCTGTTCCTCCAGCTATAAATTGGAGCTGTCAATTGTATATATTTAGGGAATATGAGTTCCACTGTTGGGCATATAGTACAAATTTTCTGTAGAGATAGTCACAAGATAAATACCTTTTAAATTTTGTTGCTAACGACATGGTTCCATTCCTAACTACTTTTTATTTGAAAACCAGGAAAAATAATCAAGCATCTTTGCAAACTCTTAAACCAACCCGCGTGGCTACATGGATTTCCCTTTGCTTTTCAGACCTCTTCCAGAGCCCCGTTCTACAGTTACCTTCCTGAGCCCCACCCAAGCCAGTCCCTTCATAGAAACACAAGCCTACATTCTCACATTGAAATGAAAAGGAAAAGTAGGAGAGAAAAAAGATATGAAAACTTTGCCTCCTCTTCCTGGAGAGATACATGTAGGTGCCCAGAAGGTTCTGTTTACACCTGCAGCTACGCCGAGCCCACAGCCCTATGGTGATGATCAGATGATTACATTCTGACTCTGCCAGAATGTGGCTCCAATCTAGAGCTTTCTCTCACTCTCCAGTGGCTTGTGCCCTCATTAGGGCCTGCTGCCTCTCTAAGCAATGCGTTTATATTTGGCAAATTAGTTACTTGGGTTTAGCTTTGCTCCTTTGTTTCCAGGGCAGTTGTACTTAATTATTCCCAGCTAGGATCATGACAAAACAGTTCGACAGCAGACCGCTTGTGTCTTGACCTGTGTCATGCCATAGCTCCACCACGAACTGTCCACGAGGGACAGTTCTGACCCCACCTGTGGATACCAGCAGGCAGCTTTGTTTGTTTTAAAGTCAAAAATAATCACAAAATCATCAAATAATCATTAGTTGAAACTAAACACCATTTCCGCCTCAACCAAGGCTCTCTCTACAGCCGGGAATGCAGGTGCTGGTTTATGAGTCTAAAGGCAGTGGAGCAGGGCAGCTGCTAAACCCAGCGTCAGCCAGAAGAGAATGTGGGCGCTGGCCTTGTACTTTGGAAGTCATTAACCCAACAGCTTTCACTCAATAAGTAGGCAATGAGTGCCTGCCCTGTGCTAGGGGTCACAGCAGTATGTAAAACGGGCAATGCCGCCACATGGAGTTTACATTCCAGCCACCCCTGAGATAAATGGGGAAGCAGCCCCAACCTCCAGCCCCATGCTGCTCCTGGGGGAAGCCAGCCCCAGGTTCTTGGGAGCAGGTATGGGAAGAGACAGGAGATGGTGCTATCTCATAGTGTTTTTTTGTTTTGTTTTGTTTTTTGTTTTTTGTGGTTTTTTTGGTGCTCGTAGTTCTTAAAGAAACTTGCGGTCCGTATATATACATACATACAAAACTGTCCTAATGGCCTCTTTTATTACCAAGAAAAATAGAGCAGAACTTCTCTATCACCTGAATATACTGACCTTCATCATTATCATCATCATCATCATCATGGCCATAGTCATCATATTACCGTGTATTGAGCGCTCGATGTATACCAGTCACTGTGCAAAGCACCTACATCATTAAGTCAAACCTCATGGCCCCATTAACAAGTAGTATTTTTAATTCCTTTTAAGGCATGAGGCTCAAAAAAGTTGACTAAATGGCCCAAGGCCACAGAGCTGGAAAGTAGCAGATTTGGGAACACAGACTCAGGTGTGCCTGGACTTCAAAGCTCACGTTCCTGACCACGATGGTGTCCTGCCCTGGAGAGCTTTGGGAAGGCTTGCTGCCACCTTATTTCTTCTTTTCCCTTTCAAGTCTACCCTAGATGATCATCTTAACTTTCTTCCACTGAGCTCTGTATGCTGAGAAGAGAGAACCCGTAATAGCCTTGGGCCCAGAAGTTTTCCCTGGGAGCCCACATGGAATTTCCTGACCCCCAAGCCTTGGTAAGGGGTAAGAGGCATTTGGCAGAAGAAGAGAGTGAGATAGTAGCAAGAGGGAGACACTGAGGCTAATGGCTTTGTCAAGATTATTTTTTAAAGTGCACTGATGCAGGTCAGAACCAGGTAGCTAACCATCGGGGACAAATTCCTTTCTTTTCTTTCTGCCTTAGGGGAAGCCAGAATATTTGGGGGCCACAGTGGCTGCTCCTGTTGTGAAGCTAGCTGACGAGGACTATGAGCCACCCAGGCTGTGCTATCACCCTATCTTTTGTGGGAGCCTCTCTGGAGGGGACCTCCTTGCTGTATTTGAACTGCTGCAGGTAAGTGAGCCAGAGGTCATTGGCCCCAGTCATCTACCTCGTCTTCCCGGCCAGAGCATTTCCATGAAGCTGTGCTTGGCCACTCTCTGCTGTCCTGTGTCTAGAGGGGTCTCCTTCTCAGGATCTGGGAGCCGCCACTCGAGAATTCAGGTGACACGGGCTATTTCTAGAGCCCTTGTGCTGTATAGGTCAGAGTCCCAGGATGAAAACTCCTTCTGGGTTTGGCCAGCAATGCTTGAGCAGCCCTATATGCAAATCATGGAGTTCATACAGACCGTGGGAGGATATGAGGGAGGAAGGGAGCAAACTCGTGGGCACTTACCATGTGGGATGTTCAGTGCCTCACGTAACTTTCATCACATAGACCTCCCTCAAGCCTTTTGAGATAGGTGTTAGGATTCCCATTTTCCACATTGTAAACCGAGAATTAGTGCAATTGTTTGCCCTACTTCATCATTCAGCTAAGACCTGAAATGAGACCTTTTTTTTTAAGAGAGAGAGAGAGGCAGGCAGAGAGAGAGGGAGAGAGAATCCCAAGCAGGCTCCACGCTCAGTGCAGAGTCTGACATGGGGCTCAATCTCACAACCCTGAGATCATGACCTGAGCTGAAATCAAGAGTCAGATGCTTCACTGACTGAGCCACCCAGCAGCGCCTGAACTGAGACCTTTCAAGCCTTTTGCTCCTTACACTGCATCACATAGTTTCCTGAAGACAGGGAGCTCTTAATCAGTCCCACTAAGGCATAGGGGAATTTATGAATATGTGCCTTAGAAGCCTTTTCCAGAAAGTAGAGGCAGGATACTGGGGCGGGAAGCTGAGACTCTCAGGTCTGACTGTCCAGTGGAAAACCAAATGGGACACGGAGAAGACGTGGAGAAGAAGTGATGGGGCCCGGGGGGCTGTTTTAGAGACCATTGCATTCACTGAGGCAGGTGGCACTATCCCTTTGGGTCAGACCAGTTCCTCTATAGGTAAGCCTATTTTTCAGAAATCCCATTTTAAAAAGTTCACTTGGTAGAGAACCTAGAAGGCCAGCACTCCTAACACAGAGAGATAAGGGAGAAGGAAGGGTAAGAGAGTCGGATCCCATGGGTGTGGATCTCATTTCCACCACTTAGGTAGTACGTGACCTTGGGTAAGCTACTTAATCTCTCTGTTTCACTTGCAAAATGAGGATGATGATCAGTGTCCTGAAAGTGCCTGGCATGGAATAAACACTCAACTAAAACCACGTATTTTATTATTAGTAGTAATAGGTCATGTAATATTAAAGCAAAATGTCTAGTCCCACCTGCTTATTTCAGGTGAAGAAATTGAGCTGGGTAGAGAGGTAACAACTTGCTCAACACGGCAGGTCAGGGCCTAGAATCTAGGTATACTGATTGATCCCCCTGATTGCTGGGGAGCCTGGAAAGCATGATGGAGCAGGGATAGCCGAGAGGCTAGGCACCCTTGCATTCAAATCCAAAGTGCCCTCACCTGCAGCTGGGGCTTGAGTATGGCTACAGGGGTGAGTTCAAAGAATCACCCCACTTTGTGGTCTGGTTTTTGCTTCAGTTAAGGCAGAATTTTTTATTTTTTTCCATTTTTTTTTTTTTTAGGGAGAGAGAAAGAGAGGGGGAGAGAGGGAGAGAGAGAAGGAGAGAGAATCCTAAGCAGGCTCCATGCTCAGCACTGAGCCAGATGTGGGGCTCAATCCCATGACCCTGGGATCCTGACCTGAGCAGAAATCAAGAGTCAGATGCTCAACCAACTGAGCCCCTCACGTACCCCAGAGAAGCACTTTTTAAGGATAGAATGGTTGCCTTAGAGAAAGACTGAGCTCTCTGTCTGGGGAACTGAAGCTAGTGAACCCTAGGAGGACAGAGTAGTAGGAATTCAGGCATTGGCTCCAGCCCTACAACGGCTGCAGCCTCGGAAGGTAGGAGTGAGGACTAGAAAAGTGTTTGTCTTACAAGTCGTAGGTTCTAGGATCCCAGGATGACAAACCAAGAGAGATTCTAATAAAACCAGCTCCCACCAGATGGATGCGTGTTACACAGAAACATTTGCTGTTAGAACTGAAAATGACCTTCGAAACCAGCTGGTCCCATCTTTCCTCAAGTGAAAGTCCTGGCAATTGTCGGCTTTCAACGACCGATTTTAGGTTGAAAGCAGGTAGAGCATGATAAATAATACTGTCAAACCAGTATGGAGGGAGTTTTGCCCTCCCCCTCACCCCCAGGTTTACTGAGATATAGTTGACATGTAACGTTGTATACGTGTAAGGTGTACAACATGATTATTTCATATAGCACGTATTATGACATGATGACCACGATGGAAGTTAGTTACCAAATCCATCTCACATAGCTATCGAACCTCACATAAAATTACCTTTTCGTGTGTGTCTTAGCAACTTTCAAGTATCCAAGTTAACTGTAATCACCATGCTGTGCACTGGATCCCCAGAACTTATTCATCTTATAATTGGAAGTCTGTACCCTCCAACCAGCAGCTCCCAATTTCCCCCACCCCGTCTCCCACCCCCTGTCCGTGACAACCACCAGCCTACATGCTGTTTCTGGGAGTTCAGCTTTTTTAGATTCCACATGACAGTGAAATCATACGGCATTTGTCTCTTTCTCTGTTGACTTATCTCACTTAGCCTGACGCCCTCAAGGTCCATCCATATCGTGGCAAATGGAGTTTTGATCCTTGTATCTACTTCCAGCAGAAATTCCAGTTTGATGCCTGTCCATCTAGAAGATCTCTCTCTTCACTTGCAACCTTCCTTTTTAAGAAAGAGCACAGGCTTCAGGCTCAGAGCCTTTAAAAAAGATCGACGTTACCAATAGGAACATTTCCCAAAGTCTCTGCTTCTTGGGACACCAGTCCAAATATAGAGAAAAGAAAGTATAAGAGATGTTTCACGGCACATAGTCCAATAACCTGTTTTGTTTTCATTGGTTTTATCTTTAAAGCTGCTTTTCATTTACAGCAAGTGGTACTTTTTTACTTAGCATCAGAAAGTTCCCTTTTTAAAAACAAAATATGCCTAACAAACATGTTCACTGGATGAAAGTACAGGCGATAAAAGAAGCAGTAGAGGAATGGCCAGCTTGGGAAAACCAGATCTGAGGCTCAGGGCTTAACCAGGCTGAGGCTCAGGGTCAACGGACTGGGATTCAGTCAGCTGCTCTTTTCAGGACAGGAAGCTGCCTGACGAGCTCTGAGACTGAGTCCCCTAGTCCCTCAGTGAAGGGCTGGGTGACTGATCCCTACAGGCCCCCTGAGGGCTTGGCACCCTGGGTTTCATGGTCCTTCCTCCCTCCCTCCCTCCATGCTGAGGACCCCCCTCGCCCTTCCTCCCTCCCTCCCTTCACGCTGAGGGCCCACTCCCCACCTTCCTCCCCCCTTCCCTTCATGCTGAAGGTCCCCCCTCAAAGATGAGGGCCCCCCTTCCCCCTCCTTCCCTCCCTCCCTCCCTTCATGCTGAGGGTCCTCCTTCCCCCTTCCTCCCTCTCTCCCTTCATGCTGAGGGCCCAACTTCCCACCTTCCTCCCCCTTCCCTTCATGCTGAAGGCCCCCCCTCAAAGATGAGGGCCCCCTTTCCCCCTCCCTCCTTTCCTCCCTTCATGCTGAGAGCCCAACTTCCCACCTTCCTCCCCCCTTCCCTTCATGCTGAGGGCCCCCCTTCCCCCTTCCTCCCTCCCTTCCTCCATGCTGAGGGCCCCCCTTCCCCCTTCCTCCCTCCCTCCCTTTATACTGAGGGCCCACTCCCCACCTTCCTCCCCCCTTCCCTTCATGATGAAGGTCCCCCCTCAAAGATGAGGGCCCCCCTCTCCCTTCATCCCTTCCTACCGCCCTTCATGCTGAGGGTCCCCATTCAAAGATGGGGGTCTCCCCCCTACCCCCTTCCTTCCCTTCATGCTGAGGGCCCCCCTCCCCCTTCCTTCCTCCCTCCCTTCATGCTTGGGGTCCCTCCCCAAAGATGAGGGCCCCCTTCCCCTCCCTCCCTCCCTCTCTTCATGTTGAGGGTTCCCACTCAAAGATGAGGGTCTACCCCCTTCCCCTTCCCTCCCTCCACTGCTGAGGGTGCCAGGGAAGATCCTGCTGCTTCCTGACAGCTGCATTAATTGTCAGAGGTGAGCAGCCTGGGAGATACAATTCATTAAGGTTTCATTAGGACTTCTCATTTCATTGCTTGTTCAAAAAGTAATTTGATCAGCGCGACTGTCTTAGTATGTGGATCCGGTACGTGCTGAGAAGGAAGAGCTGGAAAATGCCTTCATTTGTCACCAGCTGCTCTCAGTTTTCATCTGTGGGTGGTTTGCTTCAGCCTCTCCACCTCCATTACTGAAACACTTCCCTGTCTCAGAAGGATTTGGTAACCTGGCTCTTCCATGTCCAGACTGAATTAAGTGTTTCCATTTCCTTCCCCTACCCAAGCCCGCAGCCCCCTGTCCGTCCGTCCAGTGCTGGCTCATTGACCCCACTGTTCGCCACTGTTCTCTGCCTGGAAAACTCAGACTCTGCTTTCATTCTTCCCTTTGTGTGTGCACCCTTAGCCAGGCCAAGCCCGTCCTCGAATGGTTTCCATCTTCCCTGCTGCCATATTCCTCATCAGGAACGTGGCATTGGCCTCTTTCCTGGTCTTCTAGCTTCTTACCCCTTTCTTGTTCATTTCATCCTCCACATTCCTTCCAGAAGACAAGTTAACCCATTTCACTGTTGTCTTCAGAAATCGTCAGTGGCTCCCTGCTTCTTACCTCCAGAAACATTTCTTAAAGTCTATTTTGTGGAATACCAAATACAGTCCCTCTACACACAGTGAGGAGACACTTAGGAAAATGCTTCATAGTATATCCCTCTTGGGGATTTGGAATATTTGGAATCCTATTACCATGGTAAACACTCAGAAGATCCAAACGTTTCTAAATGTTGTGACTATGAAACTCTGTGTGTGTGTGTGTGTGTGTGTGTGTGTGTGTGTGTGCGTGTGTGTGTGATAAGTCTTCATATCTCATGGAAAGGAAGGAGAATAGGAGAATGTCAGATCTCTGTAGCTTGGCATTCAAGCTCTCCCAAAACTTGTCTTCAAACTGCTTCTTCAGCCTCACACTTCCTCATATTACTCTGCATATCTATGGCCTCTTGATGCCAGGCCACTCCGAGTTCCCTGGCCTCACCTCACAGGTGCGTTCCTCTGTTTGTGGCCCTGCTGTTAGCCCATCCAGAAAGGTCTTCCCTCTGCCCACACCGGCTTCTGCACTGCGCTCTTCCATTTAAGATAATGGTCATCACCAAAGTTCAGAACAAGAGATGCCTCCTCCGGGAAGCTCTCCCCATCCTCACCTCAGTCAAATCAAATGTTTTCTACCATTCTACAGCACATTGCCTCTTTTTAAAATTCAGGCTATGGTAAGGCCAATTGTTTGCAGGCTTATATCCACTAATCTATAAGTGTTTTGAAGGCAGGACTATTTCAATCATTCATTCATGCAAACACATGTTATTGAGTGTTCGTTATGTGTCAGGCATGTTCTTAAGAATAGGGGTACCTGGGTGGCTCAGTCAGTTTAGTGTCCGGCTCTTTATTTCGGCTCAGGTCATGATCTCATGGTTCGTGAGGTGGAGCCTGTGTTGGGCTCTGTGCGGACAGCGTGAAGCCTGCTTGGGATTCCCTCTCTCCCTCACTCTCTGCCCCTCCCCCACTCATGCTCACGCACGCCCTCTCTCTCTCTCAAAAATAAATAAACATTAAAAAAAATGCATCAGTGAATAAAACAGAAAACTCCCGCCCTCATGGGACATATATTCTAGTGAGGGGAAGACAATAGAGGATACTATGTAAATTGTAAGGTAACAACAGTGTGATAAATGCTAAGAAGAGAAGGTAACGCACTGTGAGATGTGGAGTGGAATGTGTGTTGGGGGAGAGGGCAGGGTCAACATTTTAGGCATCCAGGGAAGCCTCACTGAGAGAGTGGTATTTAAGTCAAGACCTGGAAGGTCCTGGTGAGTAGGCCATGCAGGTGTATGGGCAAAGAG
Source organism: Panthera pardus (assembly GCF_024362965.1). Classification (NCBI taxonomy): domain Eukaryota; kingdom Metazoa; phylum Chordata; class Mammalia; order Carnivora; family Felidae; genus Panthera; species Panthera pardus. The sequence goes on from NW_026527002.1 coordinate 66,458,747, forward strand.
CGTTAGATGCAGAGGGAACAGCAAATGGCAGCCCCTGAAGCCTGAGTACGCCTGGCATCTTCAAGGCCCAGCAAGGACATCAGTGTGGCTGCAGTGGAGTGTAGACGAAGTCAGAGGAGGAAGATCACATGGAGTGCTGTAAGCAGTTTGGCTTTTATTCCATAAAAGACGGGGAGCCAAGAGAGGATTTTGAGCATCTGACTTATGTTGAAAACTATGGATGCTGGATTGAGTATATGTTGAAGGGGCCCAGGGGAAACAAGGAGGGCGACTGGGAGGCTCTTCAGGTAATCCATACTGGAGGACTGAAGAACTTGGATCAAGAGTGTAGCCATGAGGGGCACCTGGGCGGCTCAGTCGGTTAGCGTCCAGCTTCGGCCCAGGTCATGATTTTGTGTTCGTGGGTTCAAGCCCCCTGTCAGGCTCTGTGCTGACAGCTCAGAGCCTGGAGCCTGCTTCAGGTTCTGTGTCTCCCTCTCTCTACCTCTCCCCCACTCATGCTCTGTCTCTTTCTCTCTCTCGAGAAATGAATAAACATTTAAAAAAAATTAAAAATAGTTTTTAAAAAGTGTAGCCATGAAAAAAGAGGATTCTGTGCAGTCCACAGGATTGACTGATGAATTGGCAGTAGAATGGATGAGAGTCCTCTCCACATCACACGTGGAAGCCAACACTAATGTTTCTCTCATAGGAGACCCTCGATACAATATTTTCAAACATGTTTCACTTGCTCACAAAAATATGTAGAGAAAATTGGAGCCTAGGACGATATTGTTTTCCTTGCACAAGGATTGAAATTCGCTTTTGAGGTCATTTGGGGCACTAGGAATCCTAGATCGCCTGAATCCAGCTGAAGAGTAAGATGGTGTGCATTTGAGCTTCCGCCTTTGCCGTTTCCGGTTGACGCTTGCTTCTCGGGAACTCGCACGTGCCTGAGTGTGCTAAGTGCCCTGCATGCTGTCCCCGACGTTCTTCACAGCAACCCACGAGTTAGATATCGTGATCTTCGCTTCACAAAGATGACGGAACTCAGAGACACTGAGCAACTTTGCCAAGTTCACACAGCTAGCAATCAATGGAGGTCTAGACTGTACTGCCCACGGCACCAAAGGAGAGGGCTAATGCAAGTATAAATGATGGGCTGAGGGACCCGGAGGATGCAGAAGGGCTTCTGAGCAGCAGTGACTTTTCAGTCACTGATGAGCAGGGCTGGGACTAGGGCCCTGAGAGTGGCACCTCCCTAAATTTTGCTACCCTAGGTCTTTGTCCTGGCCCTGCATCTGGACCTCCTTTGAGGTCCTGAGATTTTGTCTCCACTGGGAAATTAGAGCTGGGATATCAGCTTTTGGACCAGCCTATTCAACCCACCTCCAGTGCCTACATCTTGCCTTCGTAAGGGTTCTTTTCCTCTCTTTAAGTTTATTTATTTATTTTGAGAGAGAGTGTGTGTGTGTGAACAGGGGACGAGCAGAGAGAGAATCCCAATCCCAATCCCAGTTCAGGGCTCGAACTCACAAACTGCTAGATCACGACCTCAGCTGAAACCGAGAGTCAGACGCTTGACCTACTGAGCCACCCAAGTGCCCCGTAACGATTCTTTCTCTTCCTCTGGGCCCAATTATAAGCCAGCAGCTGACCCATTTCCCTGTGAAAATGTCTAATCTTGGCTGGGAGCAGAGTCATTCAGTCTACACCGCAGTGTGGAGCCCTTCAAGGTCCGTGTTGAGCTCAAGGGCATCTGTCAGGCACCGTGGGACAGACCTTCTTCAGGACATTTTCCAGGGGCCCCGGATGAGGAAACATGTGGTACTTTTACAAAAGCCCAGCCAGGGGCCCCATCGATGCCACCACCACAGCTGTTTTGGGGCTTTCCCCCCACAGCTAGAGGAGCAGTTAGCTCTCTTGGGGAGGCCAGGTTTTGCAGGCTGAGTCGCTCACGGCCGGGCAGTACTGGGCGCGCGTCCTCGTGGCTTCCAGCACCTGTATGTCATCTGCTTCCGCAGCTTCATTGTCCTCGGCCTGTTTGGCCTCCACGGTGTCTTCTGTCATCTTTGTCAGAGCTTTCTTATAATTACCTCAACCACATCTGCCGTTGCCAACTAGACTGTGTCTGTGAAAAAATGGTGATATGTTGTGCTTTGCAGGTTTTGATGAGCAGTTAAGCTTTTCCAAGCATATGGAGCTAACGTGTCAGTCAGCCAATAAACATTTATCAGGAACCCACTGGATGTGGAGTTATGCTCCAGGGGCTTAGAGATGAAATGAAGTAAACAGAGGCTTCCTCTTGACCAGGTCAGATAAGCATGCCCCATGCGTCTGACCCTCAGGGGGCTTGAAGGGTCATCTGGCCTGATATCTGAGGCCCAGAGAAGGGAAGGGACTCACACAGGGTCACACAGCAGGGCCCGGTGTCCAGGCTCAGTCCACTGCTTTCGGCACTAAGCTTCCACTGAAGACACGCTGTATTCCAAGGACTGAAGGGTAGGTAGGAGAATGGCCACAGAGACCGGGGTCAAATCAGGGACGGATTTGGGGAAGATGTAGGCGTTAGGCCAGGTCTTAAGGGCAGTGTGGCATGCTCACAGGAGACTTGCCAAGCCCTTTGTGTGAGATTTCAGTGGGACACAGCAATGATCCTTCCTGTAGTTTCCTTTTTTTAAAGTTTATGTATTTATTTTGAGGGAGACACAGAGTGTGCGTGGGAAGGAGCAGAGAGAGAGAGGGAGTCAGAGAATCCCAAGTAGGCTCCACGCTATCGGCGCAGAGCCTGACGAGGGGTTTGAACTCACGAACTGTGAGATCGTGACCTGAGCGGAAACCAAGAGTTGGACACTCAGTCAGCTCAGCCAGTCAGGGGCCCCCCTCCTGTGGTTTCTGTACGGCCAAGTGCATACCACATGGCACCTTTCCCTCCTGGAGGTCTGTCTTCAGAAGACTTCATTTCTGTTTCACTGATGAAGACGTAGTCTCTCCTTGACTAACTGTGAATCTCTTTTGTAGTAGTGCGTTGTGGGGGTGTGCTTAAGTCTCAGAGCTCAGAACCGGATCAGAGCCCTTTTCCGCCCCCAACCCCTGTCATTCGGTGACATGCCATCCTCTTGTGAGGACCTCCTCTATATTGTGGGCTTATCGAACGCTAAGCCTGTTAACTTTGTGGCACGTCGTAAGTGCTCACTAAATGTTGGTCACCTGGTGAAGGTATCGATGAATAAACATTGGTTAATGAATAAATAATCAAGTGTGGTAAAATGCCCTGTCTTGTCTCTACTTGACCCTGGAATCACTACTTTTGCCGAGTGAGTGTCGTGTGGGTGAGGCGGTGGCGTAGCGGCTGGTCTTCCTTGCCTCTCCCCGACCTTCTGACCAGCCCTTTGCTCTGTGTGGTAGGTCCCATCATCCGGGCTGCAAGGACTTCCTCCCGTGGACCCGCCAGATGTCACCCACATCTACCCAGTTCCTGCCAGCATTCGGCCAGTGCTGAGTAAATACCGAGTTGAGGTATGGTGCAGGGGGAGACTGACTCGTTCTTTGGGGCTAAGGAGGGCAGTGGTGCGTTGGTCTACACGCCTGCATTGTCTGAGGGGAGTGCGGGGTGGAAATGAGGCGTGGGTGATGGGACACGGCCTTCAGGGAGCTGTCCAGCCCGTCCCAGAACATACCGTAGTTCCCGGGGCAGCGGGTCTGACTTCCTACAGGCCGGTGCCGCGAGCTGGCTCCTCCCTGGGTCCCCGAGTGACAGCTCTGTGGGTCCTCCCGCCAGGTTCTCTTCTGGGGAGTCCGAGAAATGAAGAAGGTGCAGCTGCTCTCGGTGGATCGCCCTCAGGTCCTCATCGAATGTGCGGGCCGGGGAGTCAAGTCCTGTGTGATCCAGAGCTACAAGAACAACCCGAACTTCAGCATCCAGGCAGACGCTTTCGAAGTGGTACAGCCTCCCCTTCTCCTGCCCACTCGTTTCCTTCATTTCCACAGAGGGAACCCCCGCTCCTTCACTTACTTGGCTTGGGGAGATGCTTTGCAGTTTGGGGGTGTCCACTACCTACGAGGCACAATGGTCTAATTTAGTGAAAAGCGGGGCTCTCAGGATGGGATGAGACAGACTTTTATTACTGCTGCTGTGTCGTTTTGTTTTTAAAGGTTCGGTAGATCAAGGCAGGTGACGGTGGTTCCCAGAGTGTGGCCCCCAATTCCTCAGCATCGGCATCCCCTGGGAACTTGTTAGAAATGCAGATTCCCAGGCCCCGCCCCAGTACTGCTGAATCAAAACTGCCGGGGGCTGCGGCCCAGAGCCCCCTGGCTTAACGAGTTCTCTGGGTGATTCTGATGCGTGCTAAAGTTGGCGAACCACTGGCCTAGAAGCTTCCTTAATGAGACTTATTTTAGCAGTTGGATTTTTAAAAAATTATTTGTACGTAGCGTATCAGTGGCTTACATGCAAACTTCTGTTTCTAAAGTGACGTTTTCTGACCCCTGCGCTTCTGTTTATGTCAATATTTCAACACACATTTTTGGGCTCTGATCTGGAACTAACTGTGAAGGTTTGCTTTGTGCGACCCAGTTAAGCTCCAACGGATGCATCTTCTAAATTAGTGGAGACTGGAATTGTGGAATGTGCACGGTGTTCACAAACCTTTCACTGTCAGGCCTCTGGGACCCCCAGGGGGGACAGAAGAGGGAGGGTGCTGGCCCGTCACCCTCAGCTCCATTTGTCATGCATCCACTTCTGTCTGTTTTCTTGGGCCTGGGTCAGTATTCACTTGAGTTGAGAGTTCTGCTGGTAAATAATGACCAAACAGGCTTGAAAACTATTGCCATAAAGAGTTTGACAGCCTGTGAATTTTGTAATTTACACCTGGAATGACTTGTTAGTGCCACATCCCTCTTATTATGGGTAATGATTCCCTGGCTTGGAAGGCAATGCTCTAGACTTCTGACTAGCTGCAGCGGTGACCTAGGGGGACAGAATGACAAGACAGGGACAGAGGGAAGATGGGTGCCTGGGTTGCTTTGGTTCGGTCCCTAAACAGGTCAGCAGGGTACCAACCGCTGGGCTCAGTGAAGCAGTGTCCCCACTTCACCCTGGCCTCTCCTCCCAGGAGCTGCCTGAGAATGAACTTCTGCACCCGCCCCTCAGCATCTGCGTGGTGGACTGGAGGGCTTTCGGGAGGAGCACCCTGGTGGGCACCTACACCATCAACTGCTTGAAGCAGTTTTTGTGTAAATCCAAGGAGCCCCTGGCCCTCACCTCACAGGTGGACGGAACCCAAGCTGAGCAAGGTAGGAAGTGCCTTCTAGATTTTCTGGAGCTTCAGACTCCAAAGCCGTAGTGCCTGCAGGGTTCTGCTATGGGACCCCGCACGAAGAGGATGCCCCACGGTCAAGTCAAGCGGAGCTTTCTGAAGACTTTGCTCCCACAGTGCCCTCAGCTCCTTTAGCCGCCAGATTCCAACTCTAAGAATGACACCAGGGTCAGCTCCTCTAAGAGGGCTTCCACGAATATCACTCCAGCTCCCTCCCGCCTCTGCTCCCTGACATTTTTCTTTGCTTGCTGTTACTTTGATTTGTTCCATTTTGGATCTCAGGGGCAGAGTTGAGTTAACTGCACTTCTCTGTTCATGCTGTGCAGTCATCATTGGTCTGGTCCAAGCTTCTGTTTCTCTGTTTCATACCACTGCCCCCCTGTGCCTTATTCCACATCCCTTCTCCCAACCCCCTGCCCACCACAGGCCCCACACTGCCCCTCTTTGTAAAATTCCAGTCCATTTAATCGACGTATATAATATGATGCTATAATCTTCATTGGGTTTCGTACTCTTTTTGCTCAAAGCTATGCTTTAAAACCTATTCATGTTGCTGCGTGTACATTAGCTTGTTACCCCCACCTGCTGATCTACCCCACACTGCTTTTCCTTTCCCCTGAGATTGGACCCCTAGGCTACCTCCACCTCCCAACTTCCACCAATGATGCTGTTGTGAATAGTGAGTGCTGCCCAAGGGAGGATCCTGCGGGGGATTTTCTTTGGAATATACATCCAGGAGTGAGATTACAGACTCACAGGGAATGTGCAGATGTAATTCCACCAAGTACTGCTAGAGGGCGCTCTAGAGAGCTGTGCTGGTCTACACCAGTCTACATTGCTACCATTCTGCACCTGGAGTACCATTTTCTTCTTCCCCAATACCACCTGCCGTTATCCAAATTTCTGAGTTTTTGTTTTGGTTTGGTTTGGTTTTTGCCCCTCTGCTGGGTATAAAGTAGTATCTCATTTTTATTTTAGCCTGATTGTCTCTGATTACTACTGAATTTTACACATCTCTTCACATGCTTTTGCCGTCTTGATCTCCCTCCTGTGACTTGCGTGCTCACATCCCTGGCTCATGTTTTATGTGTTTTAAAAAACATTTGATTTTTTTGTATATTCTAGATGTTAATATCCTGTCGATTATATCTTCTCCTAGTCTGATAACTGCTAACCTGCCTGTGGTCTCCATCTTTGAACAGAAATTCTTAATTTTAGTGTAATCCTATCCGTCTGAATTTTTAACTTTATGTCTTGCTCTTTCAGAATTTTGTTAGAAAACGCTTTCTTAATTCTTGGTCACAAAAATGTTGTTTTGTATTTTCTTCTATTAGTGTTATGTTTTTAACTTTCACATTAGATCTTCAGTTATTTGTGTTTGTATATGGTTTAAGATAGGGATCCTGCTACAGTTCCCTCCATAGGAACATCATCCCCCCACCCCACCCCCAAGAGTATCCTGACTTTCCCCATTGTTTTGTGCTGTCAGCTTTTTCATGAATCAAGTAGCCATACATCCCTAGTCTATTTTTGAGCTTTCTATTCTGTCCCACTGATCTTTCCAACTCTGTGCCCAGCACAGAGTAGATGCCCATTAAGTGTTTGTGGAATTGCATCTGCATTGAAAAGTTAGCAACTGGGGAAGAGAAACTCTGAAGGCCACGCAGCCATGGAGGAGCCCAGCTGGGAAATATTTCTAAGTACTGGATTCTACGGCACAAAATGGAGACAAGAGGACCCTTGGCAAGAAAGGACAGTGTTATGACCTTTGTATTGGATTGACAGTCCAGTTAAAAATCTCACAAAGTCCAGGAACCTACCCCTATGTCTTGACAAGCACATGTTCTCATGTGCCCAGAGTCAAGCTTGCAGTTAGGAGTTCACAGACCTCTGGAGCCTCCAAAGTTTCTTGGAGTTAACTGGCACTGGGAAAAAACAATCCGTACAGAGGGTCTGTGTCCTAAACCTTGATATGTATTTTCCTTATGACCACAGTTATTTAAAATTAGTCTGAAGGATCAATAGTAAGTACAGCCATAATCGATTCCTGATGCCTTACATCATGATCTCACTTATCCCCCAGTGAGATGGGTTGGGGTTTTTTTTCATCTTTTCTTTTTCATTTTTATTTATTTTTGAGAGAGAGAGAGAGAGAGAGACAGAGTGAGAGTAGGGGAGGGGCAAAGAGAGAGGGAGGCACAGAATCGGAAGCAGGCTCCAGGCTCTGCGTTGTTAGCACAGAGCCTGATGTGGGACTTGAACTCACAAACCCGTGAGATCATGACCTGAGCCGATGTCAGATGCTTAACTGACTGAGCCCCCTAGGTGCCCCGGGTTGTTTTTTTTGTTTTTTTTGTTTTTTGTTTTACTGTCATTTTATAAATAAGGAAAATGAGATTCAGAGATGTTACGAACTTGCCGTATTTGAATCTAGATCTGTTTGATTCCCAGGAATGGGTCTCTGAAATGGCCACCCTGTTTAGCAGCCCAGTTTCCTGACCTGATGTATTTCCATTTCAGCTGCTTCAGATTCGCTGGTAGCCGCTGAGCCCTCTGGATCCCTCAGCTCCTCCCAGGAGCCGCCAACAGATCAGATCTATGTGGATGTTGAGCCTCCTCCCACCGTGGTACCTGACTCTGCCCAGATTCAACCAACCAGCATGGTTGACATCCCTGACTCATCTCCTATGCTTGAGCCTGAACCCAAACCTGCAGACGAGGAAGCACCAAAAGATGGCAAAGCTAAGGTCAGAACATAACCCCTCTTCGTATTTACAAGGCTTTGCACCGGAGACTTGATACGAATCCTCCCACCTGCCAGCTGTGTGACCAGGAGCAAGGAACTTCGTGTTTCTGAGCCTCAGTTTCCTCATCCGCAAAATGAGTATACTGATACCTACTTCACAGCATTGCTGTAGAGTCAGAGAAGTCAGTGTATATGAAATTCAAGTGCTAGTCAACTGTGGCAGTCATATTTAATTGAACAGAAACTGCTCTCAATTCATTACATGGAAAGACAATAGTTTCCTTCCTTATCTAGGCCTATTCCGCAAATATTTAGAACCTACTTTGTACAAGGACAAGCAAGACCAGAAAAAAAAAAAGCTAAAGTCTCTGGAATCTAAAGAGAAATGAGACTCCTCATCCTCAGCTGAGTTTCTGGAAAGCAAGATTAAGAAATACACAAAGAGCCATAAAACAAGAATGTGATGAATCTTTCTAAGTCCTAAGTTTGAGTGCAAAATCCGGGTGTATCAACCAAATGAAGAAGGCAGTGGGTTTTTTTTTAAGTTTTTAACATTTATTTAATTTTTGAGAGAGAGAGACAGACAGAGTGTGAGTAGGGGAGGGACTCAGAGAGAGAGGGAGACACAGAATCCAAAGCAGGCTCCAGGCTCTGAGCTGTCAGCACAGAGCCTGATGTGGGGCTCAAACCCATGAACCTTGAGATCATGACCTGAGCTAACGTCAGACACTTAACTGACTAAGTCACCCAGGATCCCCAAGAAGGAGGCAGTTTTAAGAAAGCTGAGGGATTGCCTGCCCAGCAAATGGTAAAGGCTGAAATGAAAAGCAGAGTAAGACAGATTCATGGATATTTGCTCAGGCTGTTCCTATCTTACCTATGTTCATTGTGACCCTCCAGGGAACCTCAAGGGGTTCTCTGCACCCCACCAGCATTGCACCTGCCACTTTATGTTGGAATCCCAGTTTAAGTGTGCGTTGCCACCATAAAAGTGTGGGCCCTGCCAGGTCACAGATAATTTTTTAAAAAATCCTTGTGCCTCCTGTACTCGATAAAGTGCCTGGCACATTGAAGGTCCTCAAGAGATGTCTGAGAGCAAACAGATGATGAGCATGTGATGAGTCTGTCGTAGGACCACTGTCTTCTCCCCAAATGCCTCCTTTCTGCTGTTTACGTATCGTTGTCTCTCCTACACTGCCTTACTTATGTTGTTGGTATCACTGATTTGCACCATTCGAATTAGAAATCATGCTAAAGGGAAATTGTCTACATGATGTCACTTAATCCTCACAACAGTGAAGGAAGCAGGTATGAATGCCCCCTAGTTGAGGACACTGAGAATCTGAAAATTCATATTAACTGCTCGGCAGCTAATGCCTTTTCTGCCATAGCACACTATTAAGATCCCCAAATGTGGGGATAGTTTCTCACTCCCCTTGGGTCCCCAGAGCCAAGCACAATATCTCACATTTCTGTGTTTAAATAATAATAAATGTTTGCCGAATAAATGAGTGAATGTATGGGTGGGTGATGAAAGGGTCATTTACTGAAGTGGTACAGAGAGCTTCAGCCACAAAATCCGCCCATGCCTCCATCTGTTCTGTTCTTCAGGAAACCAGCCAGCCACCAGGCCTAACTAATAATCCATCCCTCATTCCTTGCCAGAATGTCAGGAAACCTACCCGAAGGTCAACCAAAAGGAGAAAGAGGACCATAGCGGATGAATCTGCTGAAAACGTCATTGACTGGTGGTCCAAATATTATGCCTCCCTGAAGAAAGCACAGAAGGTAGGGTCTCCCCTGGCTGTGACAGTCAAGGGATTTGATAAGAAAACACAGCACCCTCCACCCCCCTCAATTCCACATTATCCCCTTTTAGATTCCGCTATAGGTAGGGCCTTCTCAGGTGTGATGCTGTTAATTGCGGAAAGCTTCAAAGCCTGGAAGGACCAGGGATCCCGAATTGCAAAGTCTTCACCCTCTGGCCGGGGCTGACCCTCGGATGCAGGCTCTGTTGTCAGTGCTGGAAGGATGTTCAGTCTGGCATAGCATCTGGAGATCTTCCCCCACGTCAGACTCATAAAGATCCAGCCACAAGCAAGGGGGTCTCTAGATAGATGGGCATAGCAATGGGGGCTTCAGGTGCATCCGGAGATACCCGGATCAGGGGGCCCCCCAGTCTCCAGCAGGATTCTAACGTCATATGGGAAGTTATCAAGAAGAGGCAGAGGACCTGGCCTTAGCGAATGGGAATAATCAGCAGGTTGCCAAAGCAGGGCCTCGTGCACGTGGAACAAGAAAGGGATTGAGTTATAAAGCAGGAGAACCACTGGAAAGTGGGTCAAGAGATTCAAGGGAAAGCCCAGTGGCCGAATTTGGTAAAACTTCTCATCCTCGAGTCAACAAGGAAAGGAAAATTAGTCACATGTATCATCACATTCAATTGAATAGAAACTCTTCTGATTCTTGCATTTGGAAAGCCCGTAGTGCCTTCAACTAGGACCTCCCATGAATACTGACGTGTAGTTAAATAAACAAACCAAATGGTGGTCCCTGCCTCCCAACTCCCTCCTGCTGCTGCACGACCACCTCTAGGGAGGGCTCAGCCCTCTCCCCTTGCTCTGCTAACCTCCCCTACCCCTGGGACAACCCCATGGCCTGGCATGACAGCAGGTAAGATCCACGGTGCAGACTGGATGATATTCCAGAGAGGTAGAAAAATAGGGGGAGAGAGGTAGTAGCTGAGAAGGGGCTGGGCACAGAAGACAAGAAAGTGTGCAGCTTTCTGGCTCTTTTCTTGGACATGGGGGCACCTCTTCCGTAGGGCCGGCCATCTCGCTGTAGTCAGGTTCCAGGTCTGTCAGCGAGACTTCACTTGGGGACAGTGTGCATAGTCTTTTAGGATGGCATCTCTCAGAATGCAGAGGGGCTGTTTGCAGTCAGGATCCACACATGAGGCATGGCAGTGTCATAATCTTGTCTCCTTCTTCTCTCAAAGGAGAAGGAGAGCAATCCCACGGAGAAAAGAGGCAATGCAGGTAAGGTGCTGTCCTGCAGGTATGTGAGTGTGGAATCTCCCACTGGGGAGAGAAAATTTCTAAAAGGAAGCAGTGAGAAGCATGGTAGTTCTCTGCTCCCTCGTTTCCCAAGTGAGTAACAATCTCTGTATAAAGAACAATACCGTATAAAGGTCACGTAGCTAATTTGAGCTGGACTGGGACCAGGTCCCAGGGCTCCTGAACTCAGTTCAGTGCTGGAACCGCCCCTCTGGCTCCTGTCTTGATGTAGAAACAGCAGGGCAAAAGCAGGAGGAAGCTGGCGTGACGGGCCAGCACCGGTGTGGTGAGCTTTCATAGAGGCGACCTGGATTTTAGGTTCCCAACCCAGTTTACGAGGATCGGGTAGATCTGGCTTGGTAGAAATTCGGATGAAAGAGGCCGGGATTTGAAATGACCTACAAGGGTAGGCCTTGGCCTAAAATCAGTAGTGACAGCAAGTGGCCGGTGCTGTTTCAGGTGAGCTTGAGAGAAATAGGAAAACCAGAACCAGGCTCACTCGGTTCCTTGGGCCACTCCTAATTGGCAGATTTAATCCCAAGACCAGCCTCATGACATTAGCAATAGTATCTTCACTTTGCAGATGATGAACCAGAGGTTCAAAGAGGTTGAGGAGCCCGCTCAAGATTACATGGCTGGGAAATAGCAGAGCCAGGGGTCTGCTTCAGGCGGTCTTTTCCTTAGAGACTGCTCCTGGAAGATTCCTGAGTAATCTCTCTAACTACATTTGTGACTTGCTGCAAGACCCTTAGCATATCGAGCCTCAGGTTGCTGAACTAGTTGAATCTCAAGTCCCTAAGCAGATCTAAGAGGAAATACAACTAAAAGCTTTGGAGGCTGTCCAACTTGAGTCTGTTCTTAGCTAGTTGGATGACTGGGCAGCTTACTTACTTCCCTCTCTGTGCCTAGTTTAATGAATTCCTACATATACCAGGACAGGCCAGCACATTGCCTGGCCCCGGGGGGGATCTGATGTCATTGCATTGCTATGTGAGTGACATCTCCTCCCAATCCTGCAGCGAAATGTTGCTATTTCTTTTTGGAAACAAAAGTCATGACATACATGCCAGAACAAAGGGAAAGAGGGAGTTTGACTTTGTTCCTTCTCAACAGCCCTGAGAAGCCTAACAATTTCCATTAAATACCCACAGGGGTGAAACCAGACGAGGTGGTGGTGAATATAGAAGATGGGCCAAAGAAGAAGAAAGACAAAATGCTCAAGAAGAAACTCAAAGAAGAAATCCCCAACCTGGCGGTCTTGCAAGTGTGTGGACACAGCCCTCTTGGCCATGGATGGGGTGGGAGGCTCTGGAGGCGGGTTCTGTTATTGCGTCAGTCAACCCTAGTAATGCCTTTGTCTGAACTAACTTCCTTTGTCTTCATTATAATCATGGATGCAGAGAAATGAACCTTAACAAGCATGCAAGCCCAAACAGTGGAGCTTGCTAATTTTCTGTTTTCAATGTCCTCATATTAAGAAGGGGCATAACTTATATTGGTTAACTTGGATCCAGCAAGGTAATTTGCAGTGGATGAGTTCCCCTTGGCTCAGCTCTCAGAGATGGACATTATCATGCTCAAAATATGATCAAAATAGCACGACTTTTACTCTCCCTACAGTCAGCTCTGTCAGACCAATCTTAACATTAGTCAGAGGCTATTAGCTAGAGGCATATTTATGAATATGAAAATTGGGAGCATTGAGGCTCCTGGTTGGCTCAGTCAGTTAAGCATCCAACTCTTGATTTTGGCTCAGGTCATGATCTCATGGTTCTTGGGGTCGAGCCCTGAATTGGACTCTTCACTGACAGCATGGAGCCTGCTTGGGATTCTCTCTCTCTCCCTCTTTCTCTGCTTTCCCCCTGCTCATGTGCATGTACACTCTCTCCCTCTTTATCTCAAAATACATAAGTAAACTTTAAAAAAAAAGAAAAAAAATTGGGAGTATGAAAATTACATATAACAAATTTGGATAAGTAATTTTGATAGGAAATTTGACTATGTGATTCAATTATATTACCAAACCTAAAACTCAACTTGATTTTGCATTTCTAAAGTGTATATACATAAGTTCACACTTGAAAAATCCATGACTGTATGTATGGTAACAAAAACAAATATTCTGTCACCTTATGTGTAAAGAATTAGGTGCTTAATGATCATTTACTGATTTGAATGTCTTCAGAATATTATTCCATGTCCAACAACCAAATGACATCAATTCACTATAAAAAAGTTTCTCATATTTATAGCCATATAAATTTTTTTTAATTTTGGTATAGCCACACTTGTTAGAACTTCAAAGTTTATCCAAAAGGTTTTATAAATTTGCAAATATAAATTATAAGATTTATAATTTATAAAATTAAAAATTTAAAAATTTTTTTTAATTTTGGTGTAGCCACACTGTTGGAACTTCAAAGTTTATCCAAAAGGTTTTATAAATTTCAGAGTGGTAGTTAGTTCTAGGAGTGCTGACTCAATCATATTCCTTATCTTGCTAACAATAAATTAACAGTGGCTTGTTAGATTTTTCCAGTGGGTGTATATCAAGGCTGGTTTTGGAGAATCTTGGCATTTCTCATTTAATCAGTCCTGGGCCTGCCTTCCTCTGATCTCACTCTTCTCCCTTCTCCCTAAAGATATATGATGGTGACCTTGAGAGTCCTTCCTCTGATCTCACTCTTCTCCCTTCTCCCTAAAGATATATGATGGTGACCTTGAGAGTGAATTCAACCATTTTGAAGACTGGGTGAAAACCTTTGAACTCTTCAGAGGCAAATCTACAGAGGATGACCATGGCCTCGATGGGGACCGGGTCATAGGGAAGTTTAAGGCAAGTTCCAAAGTTAACTCTTTTATTTGGGTCTCCTGTCTGTAAAATGTCAGATATGACTCAGTTCTGTTAATGAGACTGCGGTGTGGGAAGTGTGTTAGAAAATCCCTTAGTCTTTACACAAGACTCTTTCTGGAACTCAATAAGGCTTAGCCCTGTCTTTTGAGATATTTGGTTTGTGGCCAGGGAGGTGAGTTGGAACTCAGTCTGATGGGATATAAGGAGATAGAGTTGTTACCTAAAAGGATCACTGAATGTTATTTTGCTTCTTCCACCCCTGACCTACCCAATATATGATCTATACAGATCTACCAATTGGATAATTAAACCATCAAACAACACTAGCCCTTCATTCTGGCAGACTCCTGGTGGCAGTACCACAAAGGGGTCGGCACTTACTCTGAACTGCAGTGTGCTGGGCCATGTGATGCAGGGCAGCACGTTGGAAATAGTGTAGGTACCGCAGTTCACCACTCTTCATAATCCTAGCTAGCTTCATGATCTTATACCTGACCTCCCTGAGCCTCAGTGGTGGCATCTGAAAATAGGAAATACTGCAGTCAGGCTTGAAGGAGGTGGTGGGAGAAAGTACGAGCTCAGTGCCCCTTTGTATAAGGTACTCAGCATCCTATCTGATGCTCCTGTTTATGTTCCTCACCTGACAATGTGAGGGGGGTGTCACTGCACCAATACCAATTCCCTGATGTCCCGTGAAGAAGCTCAGATACAAGCAGGTTACATGAGTTGCCTGAGGACACCCAGAGGCAAGGGTAATGCCAGCCCAGGTCATGCTGGGTCCCAGGCGATGCTCATTTTCCCAGCACTATGCCCTCGATGGCTTTTGATGGCCACATGACCGTCTTGTTTCACTGAGTCATGCTTTGCGGTTCCAGGGCTCCTTCTGCATCTACAAGAGCCCCACGGATTCCAGCATTGAGGACTGTGGGCAGCTGAGAATCCAGCAAGGGGTTCCTCCCAACCACCCGGTCAAAGTCCTGATCAGGGTGTACATTGTCGCGGTAAGCCACCCTTGTTTACTCTGAGGGACTGTCTTAATCTGCTCCAGCTGCCGTAACAAAATAGCACAGACTGGGTAACTTAAACAACAGACATTTGTTTCCTCATGGATCTGGAGGCTGGAAGTCCATGATCAAGGTTGTCCATGATCAAGCCATAAGAGTTGGTTTCTGGTAAGGTGTCCCTTCCTGGCTCGTAAATGGCCACCTCCTTACTGTGTCCTCACATGGGTTTTCTTCTGTGCGCATGTATGCGCGCACACACACACACACACACACATGCACACACAGCAAGGGTGAGTGAGTGAGCAAGAGAGTGTGAGAGAGAGAGAGAGACAGACAGACAGACAGACAGGGAAGGGGAGACCTGGTATCTCTTCCTCTTCTTATAAGGGCACTAGTCCTGTTGGATTTGGGCACCACCCTTATAACCTCATAGATCCTTAATTAGCTCCCTAAAGGCCCTATCTCCAAATACAGTCACATTAAGGGTTAGGGCTTCAACACAGCATTTTGAGAACACACACTGCAAACCATAACAGGGGTATGAAGTTTGGTTGGTAACATGCACATTTGCTGGCTTTTCACTTACAGAAGATACTTCCCGGGCAGGTAAGACAGCTCTGGGTGGCTTCATTTGCTCTCTGTGGTTGCCTGATAGCTGGAGAGAAAACCAAATTAAGGCTGGAACAGGAAGCTCACAGGCAAGAGAGCAGAACCAGGGCCGACCAGGGCAGCCGTCACTGTGAAGTCCTCCCCCGTGGCGATGCCTCTCCACTGTTGCAGTGAGAAATTTCATTTCAAGTGTATTTGCAAGAAAAATATTGCTTCTGCTCTAGGCTTCTTGCTTTCTGATAATGAGAGCACTACACTTTTTTTTCTTTTTGTAAGTTTTTGTTTAAAGTCCAGTTAGTTAACAGTGTAATATTGTTTCAGGTGTACAATTTGGTGATTCAACACTTCCATACATCACGCGGTGCTCATCAGGACAAGTGCCCTCCTTAATCCCCATCCCCTCTTTCCCCCGTCCCCCCACCCGCCTCCCCTCTGGCAACCAGCAGTTTCGTCTCTACAGTTAAGAGTCTGTTTCTTGGTTGAGAGCACTACACTTTGATTATGAAACTTTTTGACCTGATTGCCTGGAAGCTTGGGGCCAGATCTAATGTTCCATCAAAGCAAATCTCTGCTGAGCCTTTGTGGCTCATGTATTTGTTTTCATCTCCTGCCCTTGGAGTTGATTTTCATAATCTTATTTGATTGCAGTAGTCTTATTTTATACCAAGTCCTTGCTTAAATTGCCTACACCCTTTTTTAGAAACATAAATGAAGCATAAAACAAAGATAAATTATTTGCTAATACTCAGGGAAAATGAAAATGTTGCCTTTCCGTGATGCGGTCTCCATGTGTCCTCTGCAGCACCATGTGTCTGGCATGTTCTAATCATCAAGGATGTGGTGATCAAAACAAAACAAAACAAAACAAAACAAAACAAAACAGGGTCTCTGCCCTCAAGGAAGTGACAATCTAGTTGGAAAGATTAGAAGTACTTATAAAGAATCATTGGCAGTTCTGGGTCATCTATATTAAACACCCACCCATAGGATAGTTTAGACTACCTTTTCAACATTTTGTTCAGGAGGTCACTTATGGCATGGGAGAGATCATTAATATGCATTCCTCAGGAAACAGACCCTGTGTTCAAATAACTTTGAGAAATAGTGCACATAATAATTTTTCCCTTTCCCAACCCCTGAGATTTCCCATAATAATTTTTTCCTTCCCCAGCAAAGCCCATTAGCACATTCAAGGTATGAGAGAATTCCAGAAGGAAAGAAGCCTATTTAACTATTGAATATTTAGCAGCATTTCCTAAACTTCTTGCCCCACACCTTTATTCCCCCGTCTGCAGAAAATCCCATAGAACTATGGTTCTCTGGAACGTATTTTGGGGAATCCAGAAATAGAGGGTAGGAACAGTAGGAAGGAGAGGGAGAAATATCTTGGACCACAGAGATTGGAGAGGATTATTATTTATTTGCTCATTCGGCAAATATCCACAGCACGCATTTCATGTGTCTGGTATCCTATAGACAAAGGCCAGGAGTACGGATGAGGCTTCTGCTCAGGAAGCAGCATGGGTGTGGGAGGGTGTGGGCTGGAACTGGAGGACGGGCGGGGCTTGGACAAATGGAGAGTAAGTCGGTGGTGGCCCTGGTTGCAGAGAAGATAGATTCCCTGCAATTAGGGACAGTCAGTGAGTTTCACTGGCAGTGCTAGTAACAGTGATTGTGTGATTTGCTCTCTCACGCTAAGATTTAATCAACGAACTAAATAATAAGTTAATTTCGTTTAATAAAACATCCAAAAATGTAAAAAATAATACGACTTAAAAGTTATGTCGAAAAAGAAATCAAATCTCCTCACCTCTGCAATTCTATGCCCAGAAATAACTTACTTTTCTTATGAATATGTAAACACATCCAGATCTATAGTTGACCCTTGAACAACATAGTGGTGAGGGGTGTCAACCCCTCTTAGTGGAAAATCCATGTATAACTTTTGACCCCCCCAAACTTACCTCCTAATAGCCCACTGTTGACCGGAAGCCTTCCTGATTACATAGACAGTCAATTAACATGTATTGTGTATATCATTTGTATTATATACTGTATTCTTACAGTAAAGTAGGTGAAGTGTCTCACTCTTGATTTCAGCTCAGGTCATGGTCTCACGGTTCGTGAGTTCGAGCCCCGCGTCGGGCTCTGTGCTGACAGTGTGGAGCCTGCTTGGGATTCTCTCACTCCCTCTCTCTCTGCCCTCCCCCACTCGTGCTGTCTCTCTCTCTCTCTAAAATAAATAAATAAACATTTAAAAAAATCATAAGGAATAGAAAATACATTTACAGTATTATGCTGTATTTATTGAAAAAAAAAACCTATGTGTAAGTGGACCTGCACAGTTTAAACCCATGTTTTTAAGAATCAACTGTATTTATACTAGCCTATAGCTACATCCAAGTATTTACTTAACAGAGTCTTGCTTCATGCATTACATACTAATCTCTCTCTTTTTGTTTTAAGTATCACCTGGATATTTTCCAGATCAGTACATACAGGTGTTCCTCTTTTTTGTAGTAACCACCTAGTGTTTTCTTGAATTAATGTAGTATCCGTTTATTCATCCTTTCAACAAATCCTAAGACCCTGTTCTAGGTCCTGGAGATAATATAATGAATGCGATAGACCGTGCTCTTGCCCTGATGGAGATTACATACCAGCCAGGGGTGGTGTGGGGATGAAGACAGCATAAAAAATCAACAGAGGAACGGATAAATGAGATGAATGTCGGAGATAACTGCTACATAAAGAATTAAAATTCGGTGATGTGACGAGAGCAAGTGAGGGAAGGGGTGTTTTGGATTGAGTTTCTCCCTAAGTAATTGACACACGGGTTGTTTACAAATGTGGCTCTTAAACAGTGCCCAAATGAACATCCTGGAAAATAGAGCTTTGTGTGCTTATACATTCCATCTGTAGGCCAGAGTCCTAAAAATAGGATCGTTTCTCACTCAGCTCTCATCTCTGCAGAATTTCTCCATTTTATCACTCCTCTCCAGCCCCCTCGCCGGGTCTTCCCTTACAAAGCATTTCCCTGTGGTGAGTTAAGGCCCAGCTTGTCTGGAAGCAGACCTCACTCTGAGCAACAGACCATTACTCACCTGGCCAGTGCTAAATGCAGGCCTGATGGAGTCATGGATTCAGAGCCCATCAGTTGTGGGGTGAGCCTTTAGGTGCCCCCTTCCCCATGATTTTACGGATAGATGCCCAAGATCACATAAGACATGGGATCAGAACTCAAAGTCATGCCTTCTGGCTCCTGTCCAGCTTGGTGCTCGTTACTCTGTCAAGTGCTACTTTCCACTGGGCAGATGACTCTAGGGAAAGTTCGACTTGAGAAAAGCTGGTAAGTTTTCTTTCAGCGGCAGAATGGAGAGGCTAAAGCGGTGGCTCTTAACCTTGGCTGCACACTAGAATCATCTAGAGAGCTTCTAAAAGTCCCAAAGCTCAAGGCCGATTAAATTAGAATCTGCGGATGGAACGCGGGCATCCATATTTTTTAAAACTCCCAGGTGATCTGAGTGTACAGGCAATGTTGAGAACCACTGGGCCACAAGGGTTCTCTTTCTCCTCTTCAGGCATTTAATCTCAGCCCAGCTGATCCAGACGGCAAAGCAGATCCCTACATTGTGATCAAGCTTGGCCAAACAGAAATCAAAGACCGGGACAAATACATCCCCAAACAACTGAACCCAGTATTTGGAAGGTCAGTGGCTATCTGGGTCGTGATGTGTCGTCCTGTGTGCATTTGCTCCTGCTGTGTTTCTGTGGGGGGACTGGTGTGTGTGTTGTGTGTCTGAGTGAATGTGGCAAGAGGTTAAGAGCTGACCTCTGCCTTTGGTAACAGCCAATCAAACCTAACCTTAGTGGAGAAGGGCCAGATTCTTTCCTTGGTCCCTTTAGGAATTTGGTTATGTCCACAGTTTTCCAAGAATGGTTTTCCTAGATCTCAAATTTAAGAGGCACCTTGAATGGTCATCAGATTCAGCCTCCTTCCTTTGGACAGAGAGATTTCCTTTTTACAAAAGGCAAGTGCAGCCCAGAAAGGTTTAGAAACTTATTCAAGTTCACACAGCTCATGAGTAGGGGAGAAGGGGCCACACCTTTGGTCTTTTGTCTCCTATCAAAGGGATTTTCCATCCTATAATTTTGCAGCTCGTTTGAGGTGACCCCTGAAGTAAACCAATTGGACTGTGTCCTCTGCTTGTGTTTTGCTTTCCTGCGAAGTGTTACAACAGGCGTTGCATTTGTGCACGTTCAGGTGGATGAGGTGTTCTCCGGTTCACAGCAACCCTACTGCCCCTGTTTGTCTTCTAACAGGAGGCGGCACATGTTTGTGTTCCCTCCTTGGGTTTGTGGACCTGCTACCTATGGAGTCAGGTAGATGTGGGTTACGTTCTGCCACGTATAGGCTGTGTAACTTTATGCAGGAGACTTAACCTCTCTGATCCCAGATTTTCGATCAAACACTAATAATGACACTTGACTCCCAGTGACCTTTAAATGATTAAACATACAGCACGTTGTCCCCACTAGCACATAGTTGATACTCAGAACACATTTGCTTCCTTCCTCTCCCCCGTGATAATCATTTTAGCAATGGATTCGTCCTAACTTTATTCAATTTCTCTTTTTCTTGCATAACAAGGAGTGTGAGATGAACTCTCCATCAGCCTCATTTAGGTTCATTTACACTTTGGTGATCACAGTGGGCCCTCTGACATTTGATCAGAACCAACCTTTTAACACTTTATTGCTCTGGAGGAAATGAAGCAATAAATGATCTTGCCTGTTCCCATTAATGAGAATGAGTAAAACAGTGGTGCCAGGGAAACTTGCCCTTGCTTCCCTGATGCAGAGATGACCTTTATTATTGCCTTCCTTTTCTGTAACTAGCACTTCATTTCCCAGGTCCTTTGTAGTCACTTTTTATTAGCTGCTTCAGTGCCATGAATTAGACTGGTTTCATGACCCCCGTTTATGGCTGTGGTAAACAAAAGAAGAGGATGATGGAATATTCCCTCCAGCCTCTGGCACGGTGGTACCTCTTCTGGAAGCCCTCCATGCATAGATGTTTTGTTGGATGCGTTTCTCATTGTTACTCAGGGACAGAATTTGCTGGCTCAGTCCTGCGTGTTCCAGCAGGCAAAGTAGAGGGCCCCTGTGCCTGACCTGGGGTCTGGGGAATCCCTCTTTGCGACCTCACTGAATGAGGATGTCACAGGCTCCACCCCGTGATGCCCCCAGCACCTTGCCTGCTTTCCTTTCCTTCATAGTCTCTGACATACCTTGATATGCTTCTGTGTTTTTTGGCTGTCGCTCATTTCCCCACAAGAGGGTAAGCTCCATGTGAGCAGGGACTTGGTCTAGTCTTTTCAATGCTGCATCCCTAGGACCTACAACAGAGCAGATAAATGCTCAGCAAGTATTTGTAGAAAGAATGCATGAATGAATGAACAGATGGATGGATGAACCTTCAGTTTCCAGTCGGATTTAATGGGCCCTGCCACTCTGCATCATCCTGAGGTGGTGCATGTCCACAGACTTTGGCATTTCCTCATTTTCTTAACTCACAGTGCCTGGCACACAGTGAGTGCATAATAAACGTCAAATGAACAAATGAATACATAAAAGAATGGATGAATGGGACATCTTTCCTCTGAAGCTTAGAGGTACTGAAATGTTTCAATAAGGCTCCATTTTTACCCATTTCATGATGCTTTCCCTCTCTCTTTTTTTTTTAAGTCATTTCTATACCCAACGTGGGTCTCAAACTCACAACCCTGAGATCAAGAGTCGCATGCTCCTCTGACTGAGCCAGCCAGGTGTCCCAAGGCCTCCTCATTTCTCAACCGCCGTTATATTTAGAGGTAGTATCTCATTGACACACAAGTTGATATAAGCCTAGCTTTTCCCCCAGTGACTGGAAGTCCAACCATGGTGAGCTATTTTGGGTAGCTCTTTTAATGACACTCCAGTGAAAAGTCAGGAGAGGTTAATCTATGAACACTCCACTTGGGAAGACGGACCAAAGCAACTGGGTCTTCTGTCATGGTTGCCAGGGTAGTTAAGCACTTAACAAGTCTTCCTTGCTGGTAGCAGCTGTGTGACAGCCAGCCCCAGAGATAGTGGCTGGAGACTTCCCTGTGAGACACGTCCAGAATATCAAGTATAGTTGGGAATCGACATCTTGGAGCCCCAGGCAATGCTGTGCCTTCCAGTGGAAGACATGTGGGTTTCTTCCCCGCACAGCCCTATCTCTAGACCTGCCGAGTCTGTTACAGTCAGTGGAGCTGTGGTGTTTTTGCTTCTTTCTCTTGGGAGAGGGTTAATTGGCTCAGGGCTGTGCTAGGATTGCAGTGGCTGCCACAGTGGAGGGTGAAAGCCAGGGCTAAGTGGGTCTGACCGCAAGGCAGCAGCCCAGACAGGCCTGCGGACGTGGAAGGAAGTAACGGGGCCTTCCGTTCTCCCTTCCTCCCCTTCTCCTCTTGGCCCCTCGCTCACAGACCAGCCCACCCTACCTGTCCCAGGGCAACCAGAGTTAGAAACAGCTGGAGAACACTGGTGCGTCCTTGACTGTGCTTTCAAGAAGACACTTCGCCAAATCCACTCAAAACGTATTTCTTAATTATCTCCTCTAATGCTCAGCAGCATGGATAACACATTGTCCCAGGAGACCCCACAGCACTGTTTTTCCTTTCAGCACCTTGCATTGGTGTGGCATCAGGGAATGAGCTTAGAGCTAGGGGTCAGGGAGCTGGCACTGATCCTAGTTTGACCTGATTAATGGTCAGGTGCAGGCAAGTCACTTATGTTCTCTGGGTGTCAATTTCCTTATCTGTTAAGTGAAGAGGTTGGATATGCTGATCCCTGAGATCCCTTCCAGTTCAGAGGAACATTCAATTGTGTGCTCTCTGCAGGAAAAGCAAGGGCTTCAGCAGTGCAGCTGAAGGAGGCAGGTAGGTCTCTGTTGTCGAGGGGCTCAGAATTTTCCAGAGATGGCTTTGTAGTCCTGCAATTCTGTTTTTGGGATTTTCCATCTTCAGAGGGGTTTTCATTTAAAACAAACTCAGCTGACGTTCCCTGACAAAGGAACAATGAAGGGGAAAGGGAATGGCAATGATTGGGGACCAGTTGAATACCTGGACGCTAAATGTGTGGTTTGTGTGAACAATATCACATGTAACGACCATGCTATATTGCAAAGAAGACATATTGATCCCCACTTACACGTAAGGAGGCTGAGAGGGATGAAATAACTTTCCCAAAGTTTTAAACCTGAGAAGTTGCAGATTCAAATCCAGAGTTAGAAGTTAGGGGACACCTGGGTGGCTCAGTCGTTTGAACTTCTAACTCTTGATCTCCATTCGGGTCTTGATCTCAGGTTTGTGAGTTCAAGCCCCACGATGGGCTCCCCGCTGGGCATGGAGCCTACTTTAAAAAAAAAAAAAGAAAAAAAACCATTGGAAGCCCGTTCTGTTCAAGAGCAAACACTCCAGATTTCTCACACCCATCTTGCCGTCACCCTGGATGATTGCAGGGTGCAGCCCATGGAAGGGGAGACTATGGGCTACTGGAAACTGACCACAGAATTGGAAATTGATCGAATCTCAATGAAACGCTAAACCAAATAAATACCTGCTAAGTATTCGTTGAGTTGCTGAGTGTTGAGCGAGTTCTTATGAACCACAGGCTAGCTAAAAGCAGAGCTGGCAGATGCTCCCTGTGTTGCCAGATGCTGTTGACTCCTAATGCCTTTACTTGGACCACAGGTCATTTGAGATCCAGGCCACGTTCCCAAAGGAGTCCCTGCTCTCCATCCTCATCTACGACCATGACATGATCGGGACAGATGACCTCATTGGCGAGACCCGGATCGACCTGGAGAACCGCTTCTACAGCAGACATCGAGCCATCTGTGGCTTGCAGAGCCAGTACGAGATGTAGGTTCTTCCTGCGGGGAGCTGGGAGGTGGGGGCGTGGGGGGGGCACTGCTGGCGTTCAGCAGCCGTGCCTCACACCGGCCTGCTCTGGGAAGGCCAGCTGGAATGTGCCAGAGGGGTTCCATGTCAGCAGGGCTGGTTGGGGAAATCGTTCACTGAACTCCAGGGTTGGGGCTGGGGAGGCAGTGCTGATTTAGAACCCAGGGCAGGGTCTTCAAGAGTCAAGAGCTAAATTATACACGTTCACTCAATTGGCCGGGCCCAGTGGGCAGACTTCCCTGGCGAAGGCTGATGTTAGGAGAATTATTAGCAGAATACAAATACCCAAATCCCAGTTAATTATAATGAACTCTCCTGAGTTTTAGGAGATGGCAGACACTACACCTCATTCAGTTCTCTCAAGCCCGTGAGGTGCTATCCCTGCCTTACAAAGAGGGAGGAGTGGACCCAGCTCTCACTCTTTACGATGATTTTGAATTCTGCTTCATTTCAAAGTATAAGCTATCAGCTCTATATTTCTTTAAGTGTGTTTTATCTGTTATCTCCAGAAAAAATAAAAATCTTACGAATGTCAGCCAGGAAAATATAAAAACATTCATTAGATTTCCGTGGCGTAATTTTAGAAATAGTTTTCTTGAATGTAAAATAACATGTACTCATTGCAGAAAATCGAGGAAATACAGAAAAGTACAAAGTTATGCTCAAACGATTCCACCCAGACATAACTTATATAAAAAAAAGTCTGCAGTATTTCCTTTCAGGATTTTTCCTATGCCATTTTCCCCCAAAGTTGGCCTCATACTATCTATCCGTGTCATTTTGTAAGCTGCTTGTTGTCACCTACTCTTGTGAGCATTAGTGACACTAATTTAGTGTCATTAAGTATTTTTTGAAATCATTATTTTGATAGCCTAGAAATCCAGGTGAGTTTTGGGGACTTGGGTGAATGTATAACACACACACCCCCGCCCCTGCCCCGGGGTGTTTACACATCCAAAGTACCTGAGAAGGTGCCGTTCAGAGAATGGTTGGCTCTTCTCGCTCTGAAGTCAGGGGAGGAAGCCACAGGCCAGTGTGGTGTCTTTTCTGTTCAGAAGAATTTCCTGATGGCAGAACTAACAGAGAGCAGGGTAGTTTAGTCAAGGGAGTTACAACCTTCGTTCAGTACATTTTTAAAAATAGGGGCGCCTGGGTGGCTCATTCAGTTGAGCATCTAACTCTTGATTTCGGCTCAGGTCATGAGCTCAGGATTTGTGGGTTGGAGCTCCACATGGGGCTCTGTGCTGGCAGCATGGAGCCTGCTTAGGATTCTTTCTCTCCCTCTCTCTGCCCCTTCCCCACTCATGCCTGTGCTCTCTTTCTCAGAAGAAATAAACTTACCACAAATAGATGAGAGCCCCCCCAAGAGCACCCCCAAACAAAAACAAACAAGAGCACCTGTTTCTGGGGAGGCCTGTATGTATGGCTCTGGGCATGGCTTGGATGAAGTTTTCAGGATCCTTATGCCTCTGGCACAATGTAGGAAAACTGCTTTATAGTTATGTTTTGATTTATTTAAATACTTAAGTTTCATTCTGATGGATCCTGTGTCCCAATGAGCAGAGAAGTCAAGCTCGTCTTGGTCATGGCTCATAGGGAGCATTTCATTGTGAGTTAATATTTTTTAACCAAACAGCTGGTGTTTAAGGGAAGAAGGGGTTGGGAAGATTGAGAAACTAACCACCAGGAAAATCCCTGATTAGAGAAACAGCACATCGACTCGCTACCTGTGACATGAGCCTCCACTAGGATTTTGGTGGGGGAAGAGGGGGAGAAAGGAGCAAAGAAATTGAAGGGATGAGCTAGGCTTTCCTCTTAGAAGAAGTAGTCAAATGGCACTTCTGCAAGGGACAGGACGAAAGCAGAACTGCATGCCAAGAAACCCATAGGGACAGAGAACAGATGGCTGGCTGCCAATGGCTGAGGAGAGGCAGGGATTAAGGAGCAACCACTTAGTGGGTACAGGTGTTCTTTTGGGGTGATGAAAAGTTTTTGAAACTGGACAGTGGTTGCACAACATTATGAATGTACTGATGCCACTGAGTTGGTCAATTTTATGTTATGTGAATTTCCCCTCAATTTTTTTAAGGTACATTGCTAAAACAAAAACAAAAACAAAACCAAAATCAAGAACTACCTTAGTGGACTTTTATGTCAAGCTACTCAGAAGTCCTGCCTTTCATACAAGCATGCAGATGCTGAGGTATTGACCACCAAAGAGAGAAAACAAAACAAAACACATTAGCCCCAAGTGTATGGAGCAGCAAGAAATCGGAAGGAAACCACGGATCCTACTTCGGTAGTCCTTTTACTGGATACCTTGAGGGTATCCTCCCAGGGGAAGGCAGGCCTCACCCTATCCATCCTTCCTCCTCTTTTCAGAGAAGGATACAATGCCTGGAGAGACACCTCCAAACCCACCGAGATCCTCACGAAGCTCTGCAAAGACAATAAACTGGATGGACCCTACTTTCGCCCTGGGAAAATACAGATAGGAAACCAGGTCTTTTCTGGAAAAACAGTCTTCACGGAGGAGGACACTGGTAACTCCCACGGTGTAGCCTGCTGATGTTGCTTTTCTTTTAAAAAGCCTGCTCCGGTGGTATTTCTGGCTGGGGACTGCAGTCATCTATTGTAAAGTAATTCATGCTCGTGGTAGAAAATCACTCCTAACCCTCAAATTCAGAAATAAGCATGCTGCATGCTGGTGTTATGACAATTCTCCTTCGTTCCTTGAACTATTATTTATAATATTCCCTTTTAAGGCTGTGTCCTTTATTTACATTGTGTCCATTTTTTTTGGGGGGGGGCAATGCTACCATGAACTTCCTCATACATATTTTTGCACACTTCTGATATTTTTATAGCACGTATCACCTAAATAGGAGTGTTGCGTTGGAAGGTTAGGCAGTAACCTCAAAATAAATATTATATAAGGTAAATCATTGGACACGATCCAAATTACCCTCACACATATTATACCAGCAACTCTCTTATTTCGCTACCAAGAAGCAGATTTTCCGTATAACATAGTGGGACATACCAGGAAGATCCCAGGGAGGCTTTCTTAAATTTTGGACGAGAAAAGAAAAGCCACGTTTACTTTAACGACGCAGAACAATTCTTGTAATGCCGTTCCAGTCCATTTGATGCAAATCCATAGGTGCCAGGCTACATACCTGCAAAACCTAGGTTCAGAGCGTCCGATGCAGAGAACCCAATTAAGGACGTATTTCCGGATCTTTTCACACTGTTATGTTGATCCCACCACTTTGATGCCAACATTTCTTTTCACCTTGTTATTTTGACTTCAGAAACTTCTGGAAAGTTTTTGCAGGCAGAGTACTTGACATTTGAATAGTGTGTTAATAACATATTAATGAATTTTTGTTGAGAAAAATATTTTTTCACAAT
The DNA here is from genome assembly GCF_024362965.1 of Panthera pardus. Taxonomy (NCBI): domain Eukaryota; kingdom Metazoa; phylum Chordata; class Mammalia; order Carnivora; family Felidae; genus Panthera; species Panthera pardus. The sequence goes on from NW_026527002.1 coordinate 66,485,712, forward strand.
ATACTCTATTAAAGCCAATTTCGTTCCTTGGTCCATATTCTACATTTCACGATGAAACCATGTTTTTGCCTGCCAGAAATCTGAAAGGATGTTCATCAAATCTGTACTCGGCTGATTAAACTTTATGACAAAAGATTTAGTTCATTGATTATGTGTTCATTCCCATCAACTTTTACTGATTGTAATTATTGCTGTTATGAGATCTGCCTGTGTGTGTGGCCTTTTTCTAAAACCAAGCTCAACTTCCAGATGTCAAGTTAGGCCATTCTGAACTTTACCAAAACAATTTGATTTTTTTCCAACAATTTTTGTGTTATTTTTGCAAGTACCTTTTCTACCAGTAGTTTTTATTACGTATTGCCTTCTTTGATAAGACGACAGAGCAGAGAACCTTTCCTATGAGCAGGTGTGTTGCTAGAAAGGAGCAACAATGAGGAAAGACAAGACCTCCATGCACACATATTGTGTGATTTCACCGCCTTGTACAGGGTCACCCTGATTCACCAGGCCCTCTCACACTATGGCATTAGCAAACAATCTTAAATCTCCAGGAAATATACCCTTTCCAGTGTCTTGAAGCCAAGCTTGTAGTTCATAGACTCTAGAGAAATCTGATTCAAGGGGCAAATGGAGCCCCGGACTCTGAGACCTTGACTGCTCTCTGGTCTTCTCAACCCATCTCACTTCCCATTCTCTAAACCTCCTGTCTCTTTCCCTTCCCTTCCCTTCACTCCACCCCTACCTCTTTCCATTCTCTTTTTGTCCTTGTTCTCTTTTGCTCGTTTGCTCTCTCCCTGTGCCTCAATATATTTATTTAACCTTTAAGGAAGAGTTTAAAAGTGCACCCGACAGCCCATCACTGTTCCATTGCAAGCACTTATGGCTGACAACTGTCTTTATTTCTTTTTCTTCCATGCAGATGAGACGGTGGAGTCTTACGAGCACCTGGCCCTCAGCGTTTTACATTCTTGGGAGGATATACCAGAGGTTGGGTGTAGGCTGGTTCCTGAGCACATAGAAACTCGGCCGCTGTACCACAAGGATAAGCCAGGAATGGAGCAGGTAGTGGCCAAGGCAGTTCTGGCCCCAACTGGAGTGTTCATCCCCAAGGGATAGGGCTTCATCCCTAAAAGTTAATCTTATGTGCCCTAGAATAATGGTTCTCAACCAGGGACAATTTTGCCTCCCTGCCCTAAACATTTAGCAATGTCTGGAAATATTTTTGGTTGTCTCATGTGGGTGGGGGTACTATTGGCATCTAGTGGGTAGAGGTCAGAGATGCGACTAGACATCCCATGGTGCACGGACGGCCTTCTGCAACAAAGAATTATTCAGCCCAAAATGTCAATAATGTTGAGGGTGAGAAGTTCTGCCCTAAAGCCAGAGTTGGATTTTAGTGCTTTTTGCTTTTTTAATGGATTTGATTATCAAACTCTGGAAAGAACGCTGATATTTGAGAAGCCAAAACCCGTCTGATACACCCAAGACCTTGTCCAGAATCTATCGGTAACTTCACAGTTCACTAGTTTTCCCAGAGAAGCAATAGCTGGTGACTTGTTTTGAAGAACTGGCAAGAGGAAGTGTGTGGAAAAAATAACCAGAGATCTGGGTTATGAGTGAGAAGGGAAGAGAAGATCAACTTTATTAAGAGCCTTCTTAATATGTACATATTAATCATAGGTACATAATTAATATGTACTTATGTACTAAGCCCTTTACATAAAATCTCACCTAATTAGGATGACCATAGAATTGTTTATCCAAATGATGACCATTTTCAGAGTGAAAGAGGCCACCAGGGACACCACCAGGATTTTCCTAGACAAGTAGGGGCATGTGGACCACCTTACTCTTACTCCTTAAGCAGCCTCATGATGTACTTATTATGATCCTTACTTTTAAGATGAAGACATTGAGGTTCAGAGAGTTTAAGTAACTTGCTCAAGGTTAATCGGCAGCTAAGTAGTAGAGCTGGGGTTTTACCCAGGCAGTTTGAGTTATAGTCCTGTCCCAGCCCTGGACTCACTCACCGTGTCACTTGGTCAAAACATACAGGCTTGACTCTAATGGAGCAGGAACACCCACACTGCTATTTCAGTGGTGTTGGGGTGTAGCACTAGTGACAGCACGTGTGGGAGAGTGCCTTGAAAAGATAAGCTCTTATCACATGTGGAAGCCTATGATTGTTTCCTGAAATTTACTACCAGATATTTAAAATCTTTTGGTTACTGGTATCTTTCATTTTCCTATGTGGCTTTTTGGTTACAAGTGAATGTTGATATCTCTTTAGGATTGTAATCCTTCGTTAATTGGTCCTTCTCTTCCCAAATGCTCTTTGCTGACATTGTCCCTTCCCCAGGAAAGCTCTTGTCTTTTCTAGCCAAAGCCTCTCCTTCACCTAAATCCTACAAATCCTCCCTGCTCTGTTGGAAGCCTGCCTTCCTTTCTTCCTTCCCTTCCTTTCTTCCTTCTTTCCTTCCTTCCCTCCCTCTCTCCCTCCTTCTTCATTCCTTCCTTCCTTCCTTCCTTCCTTCCTTCCTTCCTTCCTTCCTTCCTTTCTTTCCTTTCCTTCCTTCCTTCCTTCTTTCCTTCCTTCCCTCCCTCTCTCCCTCCTTCTTCCTTCCTTCCTTCCTTCTTTCTTTCCTTTATTCTTTCTTTCTTTCTTTCTTTTTTTCTTTCTTTCTTTCCTTCCTTCCTTCCTTCCTTCCTTCCTTCCTTCCTTCCTTCCCCTTCCTTCCTTCCTTCCCTCTCCTCCTCCTTTCTTCCTTCCTTCCTTCCTTCCATCCTTCCTTCCCCTTCCTTCCTTCCCTCTCCCCCTCCTCCTTCCTTCCTTCCTTCCTTCCTTCCTTCCTTCCTTCCTTTCCTTCCTTCCTTCTTTCCTTCCTTCCCTCCCTCTCTCCCTCCTTCTTCCTTCCTTCCTTCCTTCCTTCCTTCCTTCTTTCTTTCCTTTATTCTCTTTCTTTCTTTCCTTCCTTCCTTCCTTCCTTCCCTTCCTTCCTTCCTTCCTTCCTTCCTTCCTTCCTTCCTTCCTAACTTCCCTTCTTTCTTTCCCTTCTTTCCCTTCCTTTTTTCTTATAAAATCTCCCCTGACCATCCCAGTCCTTATTGGTCACTCACCTTCTTGCCTGAGCTGATGGAGTACTTAGAATGTATACAACAGAACTGAGCATTGAATCCACTGCACCTTCTCCACACATGGGCTCTCGGATCCCTTGCAACAGGGTAAATTCTGACGCATGGAGTCCAAAGCAAGGGATGGGAGGCCTTATTCTGCCACCAGTTAGCCACAGGATTCATATCATTTGACTTCCCTGAGTCTTAGTTGTTTTGTTTTAATGTGTCACACGGGCATGTGGCAGGGTAAGCAGTAATGGAGATAATGATGTTAAGGCACATTGGAAACAATGAAGCATGATCCTTCTGACAGATAGTATTATCTTTTTAGTCCTTAGGAGTTTATAGAAAAAGCAGAGTCTCTGGAGTCAACAGACAAAGGTTGAATCCAGACTCTGCTACATATTGTCTGTGTAAGTATGGGCACGATGTGTTCTCATCTGCCAAGTAGGAATAATATCTACCCACTGAGGATATTGGGAGAATTGATGTAATGTTTATCAAATACACAGCACTGTGTCTACCACATTGTAGGTGCTCAATAAGGGTTAGCTTATCCTTTACCTTCTTCTTAACACATGCTCTAATTCTTAATAGAAATGTAAGTTCTGTCTTTGTCAACAAATATTCTAAACATATATAATATGAATAATATCCATATGACATGATAAGATATGATATGATATATAGCTAATATCCATTTCTAGTAAAGGGATATGTTAAAACCATGAAGTCAGTTGCCCATGCAGTATCCCCACCAGAGTTAAAGGAGATCTTTTCTTAAAAAGGGCCGCCTGCAGATGTGGGTGGACATGTTTCCCAAAGATATGCCTCAACCTGGACCTCCAGTTGACATCTCGCCAAGGCAACCGAAAGGGTAAGTCATCTGCAGCCCTACATTCAGGGGAAGAGACCATGGTGGCAGACTAAAAGACCATGACATTTGATCAATTACATTGATTCTTGCATTGTAACATCGGTTACATTGATCAGTTGGCACCTGATAATCACATCTCATTCCCATCTGGCCATTTACAGCAGGGGCAAGTGATAGTAATGGTAACAGTGGTGATGATTAAAATGGTGGCCCCTGTTTTACGTAGGGGCTACGGAGCTTCAATATTCTGCAACATTCTGAAAAACATCAGCTAATGGAAGGAATTTCTGCTCAGAGAACTTCATGTCCTTGGTGATTCAAGCTGGGACACTTGGTTTTGATGGAACCAAGACCTTAAGTGTTGATATTTTTGAACTTGGTAATGTTGAGGAAGCCTATAGACTCACAGGAATTCCAGAATCCCATAGACACCAGCTGGTTCAGCTTTCAAGGTCTTCAGCCTAATGCTGCCTTCCCTTATCCCAGGTATGAATTGAGGGTAACCATCTGGAACACTGAAGATGTCATTTTAGAGGATGAGAATATCTTCACAGGACAAAAGTCAAGTGATATTTATGTTAAAGGGTAAGGTCATCAACAAACTCCATGCCCCCTTTTCTTCCCCTCCTTCCTCCTTTAACCCCTAACTGAACCTATGCCTCCTGGAAGATACTCCTCCCACCTCCCATAGAAGGAGTTCATCTTACTCACCTTCTTAGATAAGGTCACTTCCTTTGTCAAATATTCTTTGGTCACTTTGCTAAGAATTATTATCTTATAAAAATATTTTGTGAGGAAATCTTATATAAACATCTCTTTTCAGTTAAATGTTGGATACCTAAGCTTTTTGAGTGACATTCAAAATACCTTTACACCTGAAACAAGTAGAGAGATGTGGCACAAATGATGAGAGATTCAGTGTTAAGGACATTGTAAGACTAATACAGAAGCTAAAAGTCACACCTTACTCTTCGCTAGTTCTACCAAAAGGAAAGATGCCAACCTAGAACTCAGGAAACCACATTTTCCCCCTCTCCCTCCCTCCCTCCCTCCCTCCCTCTCTCTCTCTCACTCTCTCTCATATTGGCTATGACACAAACACCTTGGTAGGCTTCCTTTAAGCCCTTAATCATGGAGGGAAATGAGATGGTAAAGTGATTCAAACATGTCCCCTTAGATAAAACCCATCTCAGAAGTAGTGAACTCATCTCACCTCGTTTTGGTATCTCTTTGCCTTCTCCAAACAAGAAACGTTTTTCTTTGTTGACTCCATTTCTAGTATGCCATTGAATCTTGTCCATTTTGCTTTACAAATAGTCACCAGCACTGTCCATTCTCCCCATCTTCACCACACCACAACCATTTCCCTCCATCATTTCTTGCTGGGGCCACCGAAGTACCAATACCATGTGGCTTGGTCTCTCCGTATTCACTCTTGACTCTGATAATATGTTCTCTGTGTTGAACCATGGGTTATCTTTTCAAAGCATAATCTGATCAAGTCAACCCTATACTTTAGGCTCTTTGATGACATTCTATTTTCTCTGGATAAAGATTTAGATCCCTAATATGTCCTAAAGTATCCTGTACGACTAGCCCCTCCTATCTCTACAGCCCCATCTTGTTTTCTGCTCTTTAGTGATGCTGAACTTCTTTCCCTTGTTATATGCACATCTCTCAGTGGTGACTTCTGCCACCCCCTCCATCCCTCTGTCCCCTTCCCTCTATGGCTACAGCTCTATGAAGGCAAAGGCCATCTCTGTGTGCTCCCATCACTCCTCTAACAGCTAGCACACTCCTTGGCTCATAATGGATACCACATATAGATTGGCTGAGGGAGCACAATCTTTACCTAAATAATTGCATCCATACTCTGAGTGGTACCACTCCTCTGGGATGTGGAAGTTCTTTATCTTTCCCTGACTTGTGGGGAAGGGATGTCTGCTTTCAGAAAGCAAATGGTTTGGAATTATCAATTAGTTTGAATTAAAAGCACCTATTTGCCCGGTAATTCACCATGGATAAAGCACTAGGGGAAAATGTATTAATCGCAGCTTACTCTTAACTGAGGAGGGAGAGCAGATGACACTCAGAGGAAATAACATTATATAATTTGGAGGACACAAAGCACTTTACAGCTATTACCTCATATAATTCTTCAGAGCAACCCTATGAACTAGGTGCTGTCATTGCTGCTACTTTCCAAATGAAATAGAGTCACAGAAGGGTTGGGTAACTTATCCATGGCTTTCCGGGTAGTAATGGCACAGCCAGGATTAGAATTCAGGTGGGTGCAGACAGGCTTCTACCCTCCGTGCCACATTGATCCAGACCTCTGGGTTTTTGACGCCCAGAACCAGAGAGGAGGGGGCCAATCATAGGGCTGACACCAGGGGTCTAAACCAGACCAATTAGAGAGGCCCCAGGGCAATGGGTGCAGAGGTGGTACCCTCACTAAGAGTGCCCAGAGGGAGAGGAAACTCAGATTACACTTTCCCTTCACATTTCCTGAGTTTTCCCTCTTTTTTTTTTTTTTTTTTAAACGTTTATTTATTTTTGAGACAGAGAGAGCATGAACGGGGGAGTGTCTGAGAGAGAGGGAGACACGGAATCTGAAACAAGCTCCAGGCTCTGAGCTGTCAGCACAAAGCCCGACGCGGGGCTCGAACTCACCGACCGTGAGATCATGACCTGAGCCGAAGTCGGACGCTTAACCGACTGAGCCACCCAGGCGCCCCTTTCCTCTTTTTTTTTTTAATGTTTATTTGTTTTGAGAGAGAGAGAGAGAGAGAGAGAGAGAGAGAATCTCAAGCAGACTCCACCCTGTCAGCACAGAGCCCAATGTGGGGCTTGAACTCATGAACCATGAGATCATGACCTGAGCTGAAACCAAGAGTCAGCTTAACTGGCTGAGCCACCCAGGTGCCCCTGAGTTTTCCTTCTTTATTGCATGGGGCTTCAAGGCTATCCCAGAGCAATTGAAGACATTTCCCAAATCTAGCTTAGAATGAGAATCTTGTTTCTGTTTCAGACCCTTTGACTCCTATTTGTCTCTTTCAGATTCGATGGAAACTTCCATCTGAATCTAACTATATCATAATTTGAAAACTATGAGCTGTGGCCACATTAAACTAGCTAAATCACTCTTGATTATACTGATGCCTGAATAATGGACTCAGAGTGTGTAATTCTTTTTCTGTGTTCACTCAGGTGGATAAAGGGTTTGGAAGATGACAAGCAGGAGACAGACGTGCATTACAACTCCTTGACTGGCGAGGGGAACTTCAACTGGCGCTTCCTGTTTCCATTTCAGTACCTCCCAGCTGAGAAGCAAATGGTCATTACGAAGAGGGAGAACATCTTTTCCTTAGAGAAGATGGAGTGTAAGACACCAGCCGTGTTGGTGCTTCAGGTTTGGGATTTTGAAACACTGTCCTCAGATGACTTTCTGGGTAAGCCAGTGACTTCGTAAAGCTCGTATTAATATTAAGGGTTTTGTCCCAGTTTGGGGAGAGTTCGGTCTGATTTAGCTACAAGGATAATTTCGGTGCAATTTATGATAGCAAAAAATTTAGAAACACTCCAAATAGCCATTCGTAGGGGATTGGCTGAATAAGTTACAGGGCATCCTTATGGTGGAAGATTATTTATTTATTTATTTATTTAGCGCAAGTGGAGGAGGGGGAGCGAGAGAGGGAGACACAGCATCTGAGGCAGGTTCCAGGCCCTGAGCTGTCAGCACAGAGCCCGATGTGGGGCTTGAACTCACAAACCGTGAGATCATGACCTGAGCCGAAGTCGGAAGTTTAACTGCCTGAGCCACCCAGGTGTCCCAGAAGATACATTTCAATCAGACTTAAAATCATCTTTGCTCTACCACTAAGAAGCCTGTTAAATTTTGAGCTAGTTACTAGTCCCCTCTGTACCTCAGTTTTCTGCAGTTGTAAAATGGAGATAGTAATATTACATACCTCAGAGTGTGTTTGGAGCTGTACATGTGATAATATAATTTAAAAACTCATACATAATAAGCACCCAAAAAGTGATAATCCTGCAGCCATTAAAAATATTCATTTAGTGAGTTGGAAGTTATACAGGATGCACTAAGTGAACAAAGAGTGTAGAAAAAAATCCCCTTTCTGTAAAATATATTTTTATATGTATCAGAGACAGAGGTAATCAGGGACAGGCAAAGAAACAATGACTGTCATAGGATAAGAACTAACGAGCAGCGGTCAACTTTGGGGGGATGGCATTTTATGAAACATTTTTCTATTAATTTTTTGCTTATGTGTATGCTCTAAATGCTTATAATTAACAAATATTATTTCTGTACTAGGGAAAGGTTATTTAAGAGAGAGAGAGAAAATACTCTCATGTCATTATCTTCCCCTCTGTAATATTCACTCATCGCAAATACTTTGAGGGAGCCCACTAAGTCTTGGAGAGTAGCTACAGAGATGATAAGACTTGGTCCCCCACCTGGAGGGGGTTAGTGGGACTCAGAGGAAAGTGAGCTGGGGGAGGAGGTTCTTATAGGTGGATCCACATTAAGGCAGAGGAGAGCTCAGAGGATAGGCACGTAATCCCCACATACTCGGAGTAGATAAGACACCCAGCAGCGATGACACCTGACACTGAAGCTTGAAAGTTATATACTGTAGCTCTGCCCCTGTCTACTACCTGCTACATTTGGTACATGTCTTGGTCATATTTGTATTCCCAAAACCTAGCACATGCTAGTGACCCCATGTGTACTAGTTGAATGACCAGTGAGTGAATGGATGGATGGATGAATGAATGAATGAACGAACGGGTGGGTGAATAATTGGTGGTGATGGATTCTAAAGCCCTTCTGTAACTGTTAAGGGCATCTCTTCACAGGCTCCCTGGAAATGAACCTCAATAGCTTCCCCCAAGCCGCCAAGACTGCCAAAGCCTGCGATCTCGCCAAGTTTGAAAATGCAAGCGAGGAGAGCAAGATCTCCATATTCCAGCAAAAGCGTGTGCGGGGCTGGTGGCCTTTTGCTAAAAGCAAAGAACTCACAGTAAGTGGCAGCTGTAGGAGAGGGGGTTGGGAGGCAGACAGGGGACACCATGCTCTTTAAGTGAGTCATTTTGTAAACTTCAATTGGAGTGCCTTAAAGTGGCACAGAGTGCTTTAGGGCAAAGGTTCCGCTGAGAAGCAAGAATTTTGAAAATTTTATAAATGCATTAAGCTTCTGTATTTCAGCATACTTGATTTAATAGCTATGTGAGGGTGGTTTTCTAACTTCTTGGCTTGAATGTATGCCCCTGGCATTATTTTTTTCCCCAACATTTCTTGAAATTATGCATGAAGTCTTGACTAATATACAGTTTTAATGGAATGACCTCATCCCTTCACCCTTAAATGCAGAGACTCCATTTTAAGAGTGATCCAGACTTTTAAAATTACCTTGAGAGGGTAGCAGCAGGGAGAGCCATTTCCCCTTTCCCTGCGTTGCCAGCCCAGTCTGGACTGTACATGGTGCAGGGGCTCAGCCCATTCACAAATATTGTGAAGGGAGTTCTTGCAGCCTTCTTGGTCTTCCGAAAGGGAGAGTGGATGACCCACTTGAGAAAAGGGACTGCATTGGTGGCCCCTTTCTGTGCTGCCTTCTCCTCCTGGAGAGAACACATTCTCCCCTCCTCTCCTGTACCTAGTGGCGAAAGCACACCTGGGTTGTATCCCTTGTGGCCACACTTGGTTTTCTCTCGCTGCTCTAGCGGCCCAGTGAGGATGAGGCAAGGATTCCCTTTGCACCTGACTCAGTAAATGGCTGGTGCTGGCCTTACTCTGTGGCATCTAGTCTTACTGTGTTTTGGAGGAGGTTTTCTCTTCCTGCCATTCTCAGTTGAACCGCCTCTGATTGGTGAGGTTGGGTCAAGAGAATGAGGCTGTAGGCAGGCTCATTCTTCCCCCTCTGGCCAAGTACACGTTGAGGGTTTATTGCATGGCCGCTTCTGTACTCTGTTCCAGGCCCCATGGCTTAGCACATTACAGATGTTCAGTCAATGAATTGGTTGATGAATGGGTGAATTCAGAAATAGAGGAAGCATGGCCACTGTGTTCAACCAGCTCAGAGTCTAGCGAGAGGGACGGATGCGTTAACAACCCCATCGTGCATGACGTAGTCAAAGCGTGTATGACCCAGGGAAGGAAAAGAGAGGAGGAAGGGAACCTGATTCTCTTTGAGGATGTCGAGGGTCAAGCAGAGCATCAGTTTTTCAAGAACAAAGGATGATGGCAGGTACTTTCTTGATGAAGAAGAGGGTAGATAACTACTTCAAGTAGAGGAACCAGGAGGGGTGCAACATGGAGGCACCAAGTCTCCCCACATGGAAGGCTACCTGCCCACCAGTCAGAGTTGCCAGAGTGCGGTGTGAGTTTGGGAAATGGGATTGCCAAGTCCCCAAATCCAAATTCGTGTGTTTTGACATAATTGCTGCTTCTATAAAATAATTGACAGTAATTATGTATGCATGATTACATAATGGCAGTCATTTATTCCATTTTTATAGCCCTTTAGAGTTTGCCAAGTATGTTCAGATCCCTTCTGTTATTTCATTTGACCCTAGTTGACTCTCTGTTAGTTTCTGTGTCACTTACTTCTTTCATTTCATGCAACACATATTTATTGAGCATCTATGAAGTGATAGGCCCTGGGAATAAAATATGAGTAATAACAGACATAGCCTCTGCCAGCATGGAGCTTACAGTCCAGCATCAAAGACTGACACACACAAATGCAGTCACTCACAGGCACACCAAGAAAGCAGATACTTAACAAGGACTGGGGAGGAAACAACATGCTGAATTAAAGCATATCCACTGCAGGTATTTGCACTCCCTATGGTGGTTGGAGGCCTTTCCGTGACTGTGAAACTTTTAGGTTGAGGTCTGAAGAAGGAAAAGTAGTAGTTTTCCGTCAGAAAAACACAGAAGGAAATGTGTTACCAAGTAGACACCACAGGCAGAGGCCCTGAGGTGAGAATAAGTTTGGTGAGAGGGAGAAACTAAAATAAAACAAACCAACCCTCCTCCCTCCCCTGACCCCGCCATGAGCAGAGCATGGGGAGGAGTGAGGGTGCAGCAGAGGGGAGACCAGAGCCGGATCATGCAGACCACGGCGCCATATTGAAAAGTTTGGGTTTTATTCTCAGAGCAATGGGAAGCCACAGAATGGTCAGGGAGGTGAGAGGATCTGAATGGCAAAGGAAACACACATCCTCACTGTTTATATGGACAGTGAGTGGGAGAGGGTCACAATTGGAGAAGGAGAAGAAGTAGGCAGAAATGTAGGAAGACAATGATAAAAATGTACCTGAAACATAAACCCGGAGAAGAGACTCTTTGGAGAAGGACAGTTGGGTTACTGTGTCAGATGCCCTTGAATGGTCATATAAAAAGCAGAGAGTTGTCCATTGGATTTAGCAACCTGGAGGTCATGGCGACCTTTTGAAAGGGACCGTTGTAAAGGCTCATAGCAGCACTATTCACAATAGCCCAAGAGTGGAAATGTCCAAAGGTCCCTCAACTCATAAATGGATAAACAAAAGGTGATACAGCCATACAATGGAACATAATTCGGCCATAAAAAGAAAGAAAGTGCTGATACAGCCTCCAACATGGATGGACCTGGAAAACATGCTCAGTGAAAGAAGGCAGTCCCGAAAAACCACATACAATATGATTCCATTTATAGGAAATGTCCAGAATAGGTAACCCATAGAAAGTAGATTGGTGGTTGCCAGGGGCTGAAGGGAAGGGGAATGCAGAGTGGCTGCTAACCGGCACAGATTTCTTTTGGGGGGTGATAAAAATGTTCTGGAATTAGTGCTGATGGCTGTACAGCTTTGTGATTATACTAAGATCTACTTTATTGTGCACTGCAAAAGGGTGAACTGTATGGCATGGGAATTATATCTCAATATTTAAAAAGCAAGACCCGGGTCGCCTGGGTGGCTTAGTTGGTCGAGTGTCTGACTTTGGCTCAGGTCATGATCTCAGGGTTCATGAGTTTGAGCCCCGCATCGGGCTTGCTGCTGCCATTGCAGAACCTGCCTCAGATCCTCTGTCCCCCCCGTCCCACCTTTCCCCTGCTTGCTCTCTCTCTCTCTCAAATATATAAATAAAAGGTGGTGTTGGCAGAATGGTGAGGACTGACACAGGTTAGCACGCAGTGTGGAGCGAGTGGGGATAAGCTAGTGGAGACAGCATGTGTAGACTCTGGAAGCCTTCATAATTCCACCTTCACTCCTACCCTCAAACTGCGCCAGCCACCCTCAGCTACCCTCGTTCCCCAGCCGCTCCCTGTTCGGTCCCATACCCTTGCTCTTGTGTCAGCTGGTGCTTCTGCCTGGAATGCCTTGGCTCCCTTCTTCTCGGGGAAAACTCCTCCTCCTTACGTATTTTGAGACTCCTTTGAGCAGTCACCCCCCCTCTGGGAAGCCTCCACGGTACCCTGGCTGGGAACAGGCTTGCCCGCCTTCATGCTTCCAGAGCTCTGGTCACACAGATTTGCAATTGTCTGTATGTGTCTCGGTTCCTCTGCTGGGAGCAACCTGAGTCCAGAGACTGTGCTTTCTCTTTTTGTTCCTTTTCAGAAGTTTTAGGGTCTAACGTGGTTTCTGGCGCATAGTACATGCTCAGTAAATTTTTACTGAACGAATCAATCAATTCAGAAACAATTACAACACTGACCCAACAATCAAAGAGATTATATGATTTCCTTCTCTTTTTATTCAGCGTACTGAGCACATAGAAAGTGTTCAACAAATCCTCTTGGAGAATAAATACATCAGCACACATTACTTGTAAGGCTAAGTGTCACTGTAGAAACCAGAGGATAATGTGCCAAAGAAACAAGGGAAAAGAGAGGAAGGCTTTAATGGTGGGAGGTTCAGAGGATACAGATAGGTTGTTTGAGGACATACAGAGAATGGATGAAGGGGTGTTTAGGTTGTGAGAGTCTGTTTTTCTAGACTGCATTAAGTATTATGCAGTGGTTAAGACCAAAGATTGTAAAAACAGACAGCTTAGGTGTGAATCCTGTCCTCTCCTAACTAGCTGTGTGACATGAGGCAACTTACTTAATCTCTCTGTGCCTCAGCTTCCATATCTCTAAAGTGGGGATTCATAATATGTACGTATCTCATGGGGTTTTAGCAGATAAATGAGTCCATATACATTAAGTGTTTAGAACCGTGAGAAGAAACGAAGACCTACTGAATGAGAACAGGCTCTTTATTTAGAGCTTTGCTATGACAAGAGTCAGCTACCATCATCCAGGTTTGATGGAGATTCCGAGACAGGGGAGTAGGGAAGCTTTCTGATGGAAAAAAGAGAAGGCTTCAGGTTTGCTCTGTTTGGAGGTTGTTGGCAGGCGGAGTAACTGAAGTGGGGCATCCTATGTGACCGGATAAGGGAGGATATTGAGGGGGGCCCAAAACTAGGGAATCAGCCTCAAACAGGCAACTTGGAGACGGGCACCCACAGAAACTGGGTGGGAGGGGTGCTGTGCCCCTTGATGTGTAATTTTCAAAGAGATGGCTCCCAGGTCTTCGGGAAAGGCAGTTCCTGGGTGTTAAAGACAAAGAGCCTATCTAATATTTAAGAGGATTTATATCCACTTCAAAGAGAGGTGAAAGGGCTTACAATTAGTTTCTACAGTGATGCTCTTAGAAAAAGGAGAGGGAAATCTCTTCCTTTACTTTCCACAGGGAATGGTAAGCCTTTTATTTTTAATTTTTAATTTGGTTTTGTCCTTATACATCCTAAAGGGAAAATGAGAATTGACTTCATCCCCACCCACCCGGAAGCCCGCAATCCCGGGTATAACCCAGCTGCCCCTCATCCTCTCTCTCCCTAAAGGAACCAGTAACCACACTGAGGAAGCTAAACCAGTAGCCCCCTCCCTGTGTGGCAGGGAGCTGGACCAGCTGGGAGTAAAGTGGCGAAATGGAAAACCTCTGTTGGGGTCCACCACGTCCTGAGGTCCTTCTGTCTCCGAGTCTCAGTTCCCACGTCTGTAAAAGGAGTGGGTTGAACTGGGTGCCTGCAAGGTGCCTTTCTAGCATGGACACCCTCTGCTTCCGAACTCCCCCACCCCCCCCCCCTTCCTGAAGGCAGCAGTCAGGAGGTCACCGTTCCATTCCAGTCACCAGCTGCCCAGCAGGGATTTGCTTACAGCCCCTGCCACCTGCCAGGCTTATTTTTAAAGCTGCTTATCTGTACACTCAGGCAGTGTAATTTAGACATTTGGATCACAAAGCTCCTAGTGTGGAATTTGGCTGTCCTTATAGTAAGAAGAACATCTCCAGGTGGGATTTCCAAAGAATGGGTGCCCTTGGGACGAGGGGAATGTGTATTGAACAGGTGCTTCATGAGACACATTGTACTGTTGCATTTTATGTGTTATCCTACTAAAAGCAACCTTTGAAGAAATCACTTCTTTAGAAGATGAAGATCAAGAAGTTTCTTTTACAGGTTAATCCTGTAAATTGACTGCTAAATAGCCCAGCTAAGTCTCAAGAACACCGACAACTAAAACTAAAAGGATCCACATAAAGACAGATACCATATGTTTTCACTCTTATGTGGATCCTGAGAAACTTAACAGAAGACCATGGGGGAGGGGAAGGAAAAAAAAAAAAAAAGAGGTTAGAGAGGGAGGGAGCCAAAACATAAGAGACTCTTAAAAACTAAGAACAAACTGAGGGTTGATGGGGGGTGGGAGGCAGGGGAGAGTGGGTGATGGGCATTGAGGAGGGCACCTGTTGGGATGAGCACTGGGTGTTGTATGGAAACCAATTTGACAATAAATTTCGTATATTGAAAAAAATTAAAAGGGAGGTTTCTGTGTTTCTAGTTTAGCGTGAAAACAATTGTCAGTAGCTACGATAGCCACACGCTCATTCACTAGACGGTAAAGGTTCAACAATGAATAAGACAAATTCCTGGCATCCAGAAGTTCACAGCTTAGCCGAGGAGGTGGTAGACACACAGATCATCTAAATAGTATGTAACCAATTCAGATTCTCTAGGAACAGAGTGGATATTTTCATGTGAAGATTATTTTAAGACAGAGTAGGTAATATGCATTTATAGGAAATTTAAAAGACACAAGAATGTAGAAGGGAAGAAATAGTACCCACATGCACACAACCCAAAGAAAGCTATTGCCAATGGCTTGGTTATTCCCAATTTGTGTGGATTTTCGTCAATATTACATAGTAGTGATCATTCCATATTAAAAATAGTGTCTTTGTGGGGGGCTTGATGTCCTATTGAGCATTCCCCTACATTGTATTATCAGTGTTATTATCAACTCTGTATTCTCAAAATAGAAGTGCTCAAAGTAGTTGAATCTTTGTGTTTTTCTTCAGCATTTATTCATTTAAAAAAAGTTAAGCATGTGGAAACGTTGAAAGAATAGGACAGTGATCGACCATATATCCACCACCTAGATTCAACACTTGTTAATACTTTGCTGTACCGATTTTGTCTATATATGTGAGTATATAGTCTCGCCTTCTCTCCTCTCCGCACACACATGTACTTATTGGCTGAACCATTTGAGAGTAAATTGTAGACATTCCAACACTATACCTTGTTAAAAAAGATACTCAAACAGATAAATATAACGATCTAATTGGCTTTATTAAACAATTCATGAATAGGGTCGCGTCCATCTAACAAGTAGGGGAACTCCCCCAACTTAAAAGGAAGGTTTTTAAAGGCAAAGAGAGGGCATAAAGAAAGGAATTGATTAGCAGGAAATGCATTATTTGGGCAAGGTGCCCTCCTAAGAGGAACCAAAGGGGGTCTATCAATAAATTTCCAGATTGAAATTCCATATTAGCTGATTGAAGGTTAAATTCCTGGGTTGGGGAGGGGACTATAGTGAGGGACATATTAAGTCTTGATTTGTTGACATGGGTCTTAACCTATGGGCCTGTGGTTTTCTTTTTAACCATTCCTGAATACTTCAGCATGCATCGCCTAAGAATATGGTCATTCTTGTCCATAACCACGGTGCCATCATCACATATAAGAAGTTAATAATGATTACCTAATCTGATATCCATACCGTATTCATTTTTCCAGCTATAAGGAGGATACCCTGTTACCCTCAAAATGCATTTTATAGCTCTTTCTTTTTTCAAAACAGATCCAGTCATAATTCATGTGTTGCTTTGGTCTATTTTGCCTTAGAACAGTCTCCCACCATTTTTGTCCCCGTGACATTACCTATTTGATGAAAATAGGCCTGACTTGCCCCGTTGTTTTCTCATGATGAAGCTTATCTTATTCTCTGACCCTACATTTCTTATGAACTAGAAGTTAGGTATAATGGCATTATCAGGTTCAGGTTAAACATTTTTGGTAATACTTAAGACCTGATGCTGTTTATTTCATATTGAATCATGCCAGGAGGCACATGCCCTCAGATGGCCTCACTAGTGGTGATGCTGCGTTTGCTCACTTGGTCACGTTGGTAACCATGAGATCTCTTCATTGTAAAGGTACATTTTCCTCTTTGCAATTAGCAAGTAACCAGTGGGTGACACTTTAGTACTGTGGGAAATTACTGTCCTGCCACCACCTTTCACCCAATGGTGATCTTGATTATTTCATTAGTGTTGCACAATGATTTCTCTAATCCTTCCTTCCTTCTTTACCCATTCCTTCTTTCTTTCCTTCCTTCCTTTCATCCATCCATCCATCCATCTCTATTTACCTATCTGTCTGTCATCTAGTTATCTAGGTATCCACCCACCCAGCCAGCCATCTATCAATATATCCCTATCATCTTTCTATGTGTCTAATTCTATCATTCTTTTTCCATTTATTAGTAAGAATTCTGAGGAGGGCACTTGTTGGGATGAGCGCTGGGTGTTGTATGTAAGCCAATTTGACAATAAATTATATTCATAAAAAAAGAATTCATCTGTTAAGAAGAGCTTTCTCTCAACAAATGGAAATAAATTATAGTCACCACCTCTTCGAGAAAAAAAAAAAGACAGGATAAATGTTTAATTCTCTTCATCAATTACCACATTTTAGAATCAAGGATCGGTTCAAGAAAAACCAAAAAATGAGATTTTTTTTCCCCCTTGCATCTTTTCCCCCTGGTATCACTATGGACTTACGTATTTAAAAATATTTTTTCTAGTTCTGCAAAGGACCTAGAAATGAAATCACCGAGTAGTAAGAAGACTTCTAGCAATTGGATCCTGGTTTCTAAATACCCATCTCTACTGACAGAACCAGGTATCTTTGGCTGACTCCAGGTCTAGGACAGATAGAACACAAGATGAGCCTGGGACGTATCCTTGTGACAAATAGGACAGTTTGAACATCCAACAGAATAATGACTGTGCTTTGCATATTAAGCTTTTTCTGAGTTTTGAATTATTTTCTTAATTTATCTGCCCACAAATGGCATTTCTAGAGTATGATTATTTAAGGTAACATACACACACTTACATGGACATTACATGTATGCATGCATATATGTGTGCATATACATGTATGTATACATGTGTGTGTTCCTCTCCCTAAAGGACTTTGCCACACACATCCCCACCATTAAAGTATGAAAATGCTTTATCTCATACCAGTGAAAGTCGTGGTTTAAAAAAAAAAATGTTTATTTATTTTGAGAAAAAGAGTGCAAGTGGGGTGGGGGAGGGACAGAGAAAGAGGGAGGGAGGGAATCCCAAACAAGCTCCAGGCTCGGCACAGAGCCTGACGTGGGGCTCGATCTCACGACCGTGAGATCATGACCTGAACTGAAATCAAGAGTCTGACCATTAACCCACTGAGCCACCCAGGTGGCCCAAGAGTTGTGCTTTAATAAGCAATCATTATTGGTGAAGAAGGCATGTCTGACCTAAAGGACCCCACCCCTCCCAGGGCATCCACTCTCTGAGCTCGGTGAAGTTTGAAGTCCATAAATAACACACTCAGTACAACCAATCCAGTCTTTTCAGGACCTTTCCTTATCATTTTCTTCCATCCATAGATGTCATTAGGTTAACAGATAGTCTCTCAAGCTGTCCATTTTTTTTCTAGCTCTGATTGAAAATTACATTTGGAGGCTATTATTAGCTTAAGACCTCTCCTTGGTGCTTGGTTGAATGTCAATAATTAAAATAAAACTGGGAACCCTGTGTGTGGAGAGATATGGAATGAGGAGTGGCATTTAGCAGAATATGTCAGTAAACACTTTCTTCCTGCTGCCTGTGTGATATCAGAAAAAATGCTCTGTGACCACTCGAGCAGGGCGGGGAAGTGGGGGCAAGGCTCTTCGTGATAATAACCAATGACTTCTGTGCCTAGGGCAGAATCAATTTCATATTCTCTGCTTCAATTTTCTTTGCATCTTTCCCTCTGTGGGAATCTGGATTTTCTCTGGGTGTTTTCTATGGGGGAGAAGATGTTTCCTGTCAAATTATGTGTTTCCATCCATGAAATAGTGTTGAAGGTAGCAACTATAATTTTTTAAGAGTTTACTATTTACCAGGCACTAGGTTGAACACTCTATACGTGTTATTTCATTCATTTTTCAAAGCAAGTCTGTGGGTAACATCTCAGGACAGTGAGTTGGAAGGCCGTAACTCACCCAAGGGAGCACAGCTAGCAAATGACAGAGCCGAGTGTCAAATGCCGATCTGTCTGTCCCAAATCCTATTTCACTCAGCTTTTACACTATGCTATGCTATGCTACACTGTAATAATCCTTATGCTACCCAAGGTCATCCCTTAGATGGAAGCCAAAAACATGTTACAATGCCTGGGCCACGGCAGTGACAATGGAGCTTCTCTTGAACATTTCAAAAAAAGACACATTTATTCAGTGTTATAAATAGCTTGTTTCTTTTCTTCCACAAAAAAGGGACTCTTGGACACATTAAATAGCAGAGGATACGATTTGGTGTCATAGCACCTTGGTGCACATCCTGGCTTTGTAACACAAGTTAGCAAACATCGTCTTGGTTTCCTCAGCTATAGAATGGGAATAAAAATGTTGTCTACTTTGCCAGTTGTCAGAAGGTTTAAATGGAATAATGTACATGTGAAGCACCATGCAAGTTATACAGCACAGTGGCTGGCCTGATTATTAAACAGTGCACAACGAAGAGGCAGCTGTGACCCTCTTACCCTCTTACTCTGGTCCTAACTTATCCACGGTTGACTTTTGTCCTCTCTACCAAAATTCTGGAGCCCAGCAATTGGCTAGCAACTCTTAAGCTGACTCTCAAATATAGAGGATTTGGATGAGGTTCCTAGCATATAAATATAATGCTCAGTAGAGCTTATTAGGTCACCTCTGAAAGACCTCTGGAAATAAGCCCTTTCTGCGTATTGGAAACCTCTCTGCCATGAGTGGTAGGCTGGCCTCTTAGGTTTCTTCCAGCCGTCAAGCCTTGCAGGGGCTCCTGTCTTTCATGAAAACTAGAATTTGCATTAAAGCACATCTGGCCATTTGACAGGTATGGAATCTGAGGCCCAAGAAGACAAATGCCTTTAAGTGACAATTGTGAAGCCATGAGCCAATCATCTTATGTTAGAGTTAGGAAAGTCCTTGTAAAACTTTGAGTCCAATTATCGGGCAAATCCATGAAGAAGGTGGGAGGCAGCCTGCTCTCATGAAAAGAACATGAGGTTTGGCATCATACAGACCTCGGTTCAAGTTCCAGTTGGTTGGCTTATTGCCTGTGTGACTTTGGGAAAGTCATTTGATCTCCATTGCTTCATTTCTCCATCGATAAAAAGGAGACCTACTTTGCTTGTTGCTGAGATGGGTTGATGGATCAATTGAAAGGACGTAGGCAAAGTGGGCATCCAATAAAGCATTGCAATCACAGTTAGAGTTATAGTATTATCACTCTACTGTTGATACAGGCAGAGTGGTGTGGGGTGACTAGAATGGACAGAAGCTTTATATTCCTTCTTCCTTGGTTTGCAAATGTTTCCTGAGTAGCTATGTGTGCAAGTCATTACGTATGGGGGTCAAGGTATGTCAACAGAAATGAGAGACTACATATACACATACTTTTAAGGAAAATTTCCGGATCATAGGACATGTAATGTGGTCTGAGTTGGGCCAGGGTTGTAGTCTAAAGAATGGATGAGACCACCTAGATTTGAACTCATGACTTCACTTGTAATAAGCCCATTGCATTTCTTGACTAATTCAGACATCCATGCCACTGCCTCTTCTCTGGGTTATCTTCTCTGGCTTCAACCCCACCCCAGATACAGTACTCCTCTCTAATTTCTCCCATGATTACATTTTTGTGGTTGCCAGCAACCATCCTGCTTGTTAAGGAGTCCTGATATTTTGGGGGTGAATAGGTAAGTTAACATAGGCCCATTGGTTCATCAGAACCTTAAATATTTTTACTGGGATAGGAAATCAGGTTATGCCCCATCCATATGTAATTCCAAAAGACAAACTTTAATGACAAGCGTGGGTCTAAAATACTTCCATGATGTTCCAGTCCCCTACCAATTCTGTGTCCCTCCTATTACCTTGAATTTCAATCCACAAAACCGAAGGAGAAGAGATAAGTTCTCCTTCACCAAGAACAGGAGCTCCAGGAGATCAAGGATCCTATTTTTCTTTAAAAAAATTTTTTTAGCTTATTTGTTTTTTGACAGAGAGAGAGCAAGGGAGGGTAGAGAGAGAGGGAGAGAGAGAATTTCAAGCAGGTTCTGCACTGTCAGCACAGAGCCCAACACAGGGCTCAAACTCACGAATCATGAGATCATGACCTAAGCCAAAATCAAGAGTCGGATGCTTAGCTGACTGAGCCACCCAGGGGCCCCAAGGATCCTGTTTTTCTTAATCATTAAGTTCCCATTGTCTAGAACAGTGCCTGACATTCAGGGGGTTCCCAAAAGTAGTGAATGACTGAATGAACAAGAAAGAATGGCCCTTCCCTTTTGCAGTGGTCCTGTCTCACCCTTTGATAACCCAAGACTTAGATCAGTGCCAGTAACTGGCACAGCACTCTGAAGAAGGACATGACAATTTTCAAACCAGAAGGGCTGATTCTTACTGAAGGAGAAGGAAAGAGGAAGTGCAAGAATAGAAGGATAATTCTGGAACAATTTGTGGAGACAACAGAAACAATGAAGGATGACAGAAAGCCATTTGGCAAATGTAGGGCCACACCCACCAATTTCCTCTGGAGAGCTGACAGAGAAGAAAGATTGTAGCAGATTCAAAAGGGTTCTGTCACTTAAGTAATTAGTCCCCTTTCTAATTGCTACTGGGTTTTTCTTAAGTTTATTTTTTGAGAGAGACAGAAACAGCGTGAGTGGGTGAGGGGCAGAGAGAGAGGGAGAGAGCGAGAGAATCTCAAGCAAGCTCCATGCTGTCAGCGCTGAGCCCGACACGGGGCTTGAACTCACGAAACTGAGATCATGACCTGAGCTGAAACCAAGAGTCAGATGCTTAACCAGTGGAGCCACCCAGGCATCCCTAATTGCTACTGGGTTTCTATAGTCAGATATTGATTGAACGATTACAAATGAAATAGCACGTTCAACCAAGTATATATGTGTCTTATGTGTACAGGTGGGACCTCTCCCTTCACAAAACTCAACAGCATCATCATTTCAGAGCTTTCACTGTTCATCATAAAAATAGCTTCTCCCAGAACCAGAAAGGTAACAATTTTTCTCAAACTAAGGCAGCAGGATAGTCAAAATACTCCCTGGCATTCTCCCACACTGTACACTTCTAGAAGGTTGGCATTGCTCCCAGCAGCTCTTTGTGACTAGAAACTGAAACTTTTGTCTTTGTGCAGGGCAAGGTTGAAGCAGAGTTCCACCTAGTTACGGCAGAAGAAGCTGAGAAAAATCCTGTCGGAAAAGCCCGGAAGGAGCCAGAGCCCCTGGCCAAGCCCAAGTGAGTGGGGTCCTGTGTAAGAGCATCAGAAATGGGAAAGGCCCTTTGCAGTCCCCATAGCCGAGGGTGGGGCAATTCTCTAGAGGGTCCCTCTGGCAGGACTGAGCCTCAAGAAGGCAGCTAATCCACGTAGGTTTTTGTTGCGATAATTGAGAAATACTCTAACAACAATACAGGCTGTTTGGAAAATGGAGAGGGTGCCTTTCTGTAATAATGGATAAGCGTTTCTAGAATAATTTCGTATATTTTTTCTACTCTTTTTTATGTGAATATGAATTCTACATGTATTTTTTTCTACTTGTTCTCAAGTTACACATACACAATTGTCCTAATGTTTCATTTATCCTTGCTGCAAAGTTTTGCTTTGTTGCCATAGTGGTCATGATTAGGATTTTTTAATACCTATGGAATACTCTATAGATTTGATGCCCATAACTGACTTGGTTACCACCCCATAATTGGATAAATTTACTTCTTTCTTTTTCCATTATTGTAATATGATGAAAATATTTCCCTTTTATAAGTTACTACTTTAAAATGAATTCCCAAAAGTAGAATTACTAGAAGAAAGGGTTACCCTATTCAATTTAATCCGTGGTTACATATCAATTAAAAAGTAAATACACACACACACACACACACAGTAAATATAGGGGCATCTGGGTAGCTCAGTCGGTTGAGCATCCAGCTTCAGCTCAGGTTATTATCTCATGGTTTGTGAGTTCAAACCCTGCATTGGGCTCGTTGTTGTCAGCACAGAGCCTGCTTCGGATCCTCTGTCCCCCTTTCTCACTGCCCCTCCCCTGCTCAAGTGCTCTCTCTCAAAAATAAAATTAAACAAAAAAACATTAAAAAATTTTTGTATTTAAAAAAAATTTTTTTTAATGTTTATTGTTGAGAGACAGAGAGACACAGAGCATGAGCAGGGGAGGGGTAGAGAGAGGGGGAGACATAGAATCTGAAGTAGGCTCCAGGCTCTGAGCTGTCAGCACAGAGCCCGACGCAGGGCTTGAACTCACAAACTGTGAGATCATGACCTCAGCTGAAGTCGGTCTCTTAACCAACTGAGTCACCCAGGTGCCCCTCAAATTTTTTTTAAAGTAAATATATGGGGTGCCTGGGTGACTCAGTTAAACATCCAACTCTTGATTTTGGCTCAGGTCATGATCCCAGGATTGTGGGATGGAGCCCCGTATTGGGTTCCATGCTGAATGTGGAGCCTCCTTAAGATTCTCTCTCTCTCTCTCTCTCTCTCTCTCTCTCTCTCTCTCTCTCTCCCCCCCCCCCCCACTCTTCTCCCCCACTCGCACATGCTCTCTCTCTCTCTGTGTCTAAAAATTTTTTAAAAACACTGAATACATGTTGGGGCACCTGGCTGGCTCAATCAGTACAGCATCTGACCCTTGATCTCAGGGTCATGAGTTCAAGCCCCACGTCGGGTGTGGAGCCCACTTTAAAAAGTAAACATATGTAGATATGAAATACGTATACAAAATACTCTTTCAAGTTGTATTTTCCCTACCCTTCCTGAGACCCCAAGCATCCGAAGACAAGTGGTCCCTTCTCTGTCCCTACTTTTGATCTATCATAGTGTTAGAAACATAATGAGTACTTATTCATTAATTCAAAATTATTTGTTGAGCTCCTACAATGTATACCTACTAAAAAAACACTTTGAAGAATACTGAAGAAATGTAAGACCTAAGCTCTGTCTTCTAAGAGCTTCCAATCTGTTTAGGGAGATTCTGTTCTGTTTAGAACAGAAGACCGGTATGCTAGGTTCAAAAAGGAGCTACGTCGAGTGATAGATGAGATAGGGATTTGGAAGGAGGGGGATCTTCAGGGACCAAAGTGGTCAAGGAGGGCCTCTTGGGAGAGGTAGGGCTTGAACTGGTCAGGGTTGGACAGACGGAGGGTAGTCAGACTCTTCCCTCCTCCAGACCAAGCTCTGAAATGATGCAGGAATCATTATCACCCAGAATGTTGGATTGCTCCTGCTTCAAGGCAACATGGACTTCTCCCGTTCCCAGGCATCTCCTTGTGGGCCTCTAGAAAGTGAGAGTCAGAAATACTTCCCGAGGTCTGGAGAATCCTCTGTGTTGACGTCATGGCCTCTTTCCTGATTTTCTCTTGCTTCCCTTGCAGCCGCCCAAACACCTCCTTCTCCTGGTTTGTGAGCCCCTTCAAGTGCCTGTACCACCTCATCTGGAAGAATTACAAAAAGTACATCATCATCGGTTTCATTCTGATTGTCCTCATCATCTTCCTGGTCCTCTTCATTTATACCTTGCCCGGAGCCATCAGCCGAAGGATCGTCGTGGGCTCCTAGAGAATCTTGGAGGACCCAGACCCTCCCATTCTACTTACTCTCTCTTCTTCCTCATTTCTAAATGTGTGAGAGCATGTGCTCTGTGCAGGCACCCATGCTGGGTGCTGAAGGAATGAACCCAAAGGCCCAAGAACCAGTCCCTCTTTCTAAGCACAGATCAGCCCTTCTTGGAGAACATGGGAAAGGAGCCCCTCCTCCCTGCCTCAACCCCTGCCACCACCTTTTAAACTCACGAGCCTTAAGCCATGTTTCCACCCATGGGCAGCATGAAATTATGACTCCTTTGCCTCAGAGTAATCAATGGTGACCTCAAATTGACTTAGGTGAATGTTTTTTATGCAATTGGTTTTATTCTGAGAGATCTGATTCTGGGTCTGAGATTTATTGAAATTCCTTTTTTTTTTTTAAATAAAATTTTTACAGCAAATAAACTGAAAACATTTTAGCAAATTACTAGACCTTTAACCCGTCCCATATATCTTAACCTCGTTTAATCCTTATAGTTTATAGAACACATTCACTTACTCAGGCCATGAAACTGGCTTGGAGAAAACTTTGTATCACCTAAAATACTTTGTTACTGAAGTTCCCATCTAGAGATGAGGTGTTGCTGGTTTTCCATCAAAGTCAACACTGAAAAGAATATTTTCAATAGTAATGAGTTCTCGAGAAACCCATTTGGATTTATGCTCTATGGCGATTTCCAAGTGGGGAATTTTATGAATATGAAATATAATTTTGTGTGAGTATGCATTGGGGGAGGGGAGTGGCCCTCCACGATAGCAGTAGAAATTCTCTTTAGCCAGATATCTAAGTGCCACCAAATGTGATATTCCCAAAGACCATGATATGAATGACCATCCTGGGCACAATTTAGCACTTAGTCTAACCACCATATGTAGTAGGTACCATTATGCCACTCAAGCACAAATTAATTTCAAAAGCAGTCCCAGAAATTAATATCCTACACACTCGTCAGATGGAGCCAAGTTTTTTGAAAGGAAACGTCTGATTTTTCGAAGTACACCATGTAGATCTGCTACCCCCTGTAAAGCAGTGGAAGTGAGGGGCTGGTGTTCTCAGTTAAAATAAGGAAACAAAGGGATTGGAGTGTTTGGCCTCGTATGCAAATACATATGGCAGCCATTTCTTCTTGTGAACCTGAGGGGCCATTTGGCAGTATTGAAGAGGCTGGATTGGGGTTCCTGCTCCACACCATAACCACCAGGGCTACTGTTTTCTTCAGATAGTCATGCACCTGTGTCACTCTTATAAAATGTAGGATATTAACTGCCACATGGAAAGTCGTTCTAGAATGTTCCTGGTTGGTCAAAATAAGATTGAAGCATATTCTGCATGATTTTAGACTTAGTGTCGTTCATTAAATTCTGGCCCTAGGTGCTCACTGTCTGGTAACTAAAATGCCCTATTTTCCTGAAGGGATGAAAAATAGAGCATTTATGGCACCGGCAGCATTTCCTAGAACATGCTTATTCTTACTATGGAATAACACAGGCACCAGCAACGGTGTAGTCAAAAATACTTGATGGCATGGAATGTATACACTGAGTACATTGTAAGTAAAAAAATATGTAAGTTACAAACCCACGTACAGCATGATATAAAAAGAAAATATGAAAACAGGCATAGATAAAGCCTGGGGGAATATGCCAAAATGTTAACAGTGATTAGGCAGCGGTATCTTCCTAAAACTTCTAAAATAAGTATGCATTATTTTTAATATGAAAATTTTAATAAATATAGATTTAAATGTGGCCATTTAAAAATAGTTGTTGAGTGTCTTTTGTGTGCTGGGCAGTGGGGATGTGGTAGAAATAAGACAGACCTAGCCCCTTCTCCGTGGATCTTACATTCCAGTACCTCAAGATATGGTTTTATCTTCAAATTATGGGGCATCCAATAAACACTGAGTAAGGAATGTGCTTCACGGATGAGGTTCAAGAAGAAGGACAACATACAGCTGCGGTGTTGTTTGAAAGGAAAAGAACACCATTATTTTAGGACAGAACTAGAAATAACGTATGATACTTTCTGCTGGATTCTGGGCAGTAAAATGATAAGTCAGCTTTTGACAAAGTAATGCACATCGTTCAAACACACACACACACACACACACACACGCTAAAAATTGAAAATCCTTCAAAGTTAAATAGAGTTCATCAACTTTGCTTTGATGCCCAAAGATGTCTGAATGCTGAAAAGCCTTTAGCAGAAGTATTTGAAACACTTGCAGATCAGATGGCATCATAAGAAATGCGTGAGAAGTGGCAGGCAAGGATAATTTTGGAGTCGGCTGTGTCTGGTGCTCTATACATAGGTTATCACTTATAGCCCGTCCTGTCCTGTGTGTAAAAAAACAAATAAAATATAATGTTCGAGGCCTAATTTTGCGGCCCTGGACCTAAAGATATTACCGTTTAAAAATAAAAATTAACAGGGAAAAAAACCCATTTCCCAAGAAGTTGCCCTGAGTCCCTATTTACGTTCTCAAAAAAGATGAAATGTATTCATTTGACAGATCAGAGTTTTTCAGCTTAAGTCCATTTCAGAGCAGTTTTATTTGTGTGTTTGTGTTTTCTTTTTTACAACATGTGAATCCTTTCCCCCAACCAAGCAAAACGAGATCGATACCAGCAACACCACCACCAAACAACGCACAGGATAAGATCTCCAATTCTGTGTCCCCAGTAGTTGAAACGTGTGGTACCTTCCTTGCTCTTTCCCTTAAAACACACGGAAGTGGGAAATTACAGGACTGACTTCACAGCTGGGGCCGGTTGGTGTTTATTCATGCAAAAGGTAACTATTGAGCTCCGTCCTCGCTCCTGATGCTATGATCAAAACTGGGCATGCAAAAGTACACAATCATATAAAGTAAGTCTCTGCTCTTGAGGACCACAGAATTTGATGGAGAGAAGACATTAATCAAATAGTCGCACGCATGGATAATCACAGACTGAAGGACTGACCGGGGCAAAATAATTGGGAATGGAAAGACGCAGATCTCACTGAACTAAAATCCAGGTGATGGCAGACCTGCCTTCCGTCCTGGAGGCTCTAGGGGACCATCTGTCTCCTTGCCTTTTCCAGCTTCTAGAGGCTGCCTGCATTCCTTGGCTCGTGGCTCCTTCCTGCACCTTCAAATCACTGATGTAACACCTCTCTGTGCCTTTCTCCCGTACTCACGTCCCCCTCTGACTATAGCTGGATAAGTTCTTGCTTTTAAGAATGCATGTGATTACATTGGACTCACCCAAGTAATCAGGGAAATCTCCCCATCTCAAGGCTTAAGGTCCTTAGTCACATCTGCAAAGACCCTTTCACCTTGTAAAGTAACAGTCACAGATTCTGGGGATGAGGACTTGGACTGTGTTTTGGGAGGAGTTCTTATTTTGTTTACCACATGGAGCATCACACAGGCATTGTGATGCATTCGAATTTGGAAGTTATTTCAGCAGAGGCTGGAGAGTCAGAATGATTATGGTGCATGAAAGAAGGAGGCTCCGGAGACGCTTTCTCTCTTAATAAGATGTTTCCATTTGTCGTTCAGCCTCTCAAGTGACAATTGTCTCAGGAAAAAGGAACAACTGCTTCCCGACTCATTAAAATCCTCTCAAGCACAGTGGATGAGGCACCTTCGGAGCTGGGAGGGGAAGGACTCGAATTTCCGCCCCCACCCCTGCCCCAGGAGTTTCCAGACCAGCCTGGAAAGTTCAGCTTTTCTTTAATGCAGCAGCACCTCCTCACATGTCAAGAGCTAACACGTGTCTCTACTCTCCCTCATTTACGAAGGGCCATTTGAGAAAAGAGCACTCTCGTTTCTTCTGAGTTTACCGGGAGAAAGAAAATGGGCTTTGGAGGCTGAGATAATTGTGTGGAAACCAGAGCACAGGCTGTGTGACCTTGGGCAAGTTACTCAACACTCCGAATCTGATACATAAAATGCAGACAATGTCTATCTTGTAGGATTGTGGGAGTTTGGGCATGTGGGGTGGGGGGTGGGGTGGTTCTCTACTGTGGATGGAAGTGGAAAAACACTTTTTACCTGTTGTCTTCCATATCATAGTATCCAAACGAATGATCGAATGATCGCTATTTAAGTAACAGACAACTAATGTTTGCTGAGTGCTATTACAGTTTACAAAGTGATGCATGTATTTTCTCACTCATTCTCCCAAAGGTCCCATTGCATAGACAAGGAGACAGCTCCTGGGGTTTCCAAGATTACCAAGCTCATGTGTAGCAGATCTAAACTCCAAGCCCACACCTCTCCCTCCTGCCCCCCTGCTCTGTGCTCTCCAAGAGGCTGCGTGATGATTGGTGTAAGTGGGTGAGGCTGCCTCCAGTCAGAACACTCCTCAATGACTTTTTACGGTTCATCCATGCCTGGGGGGTTCAGCCACAATCCCTGAAATATTTCAAGTGTGTTCAATGCAGCATCACGGATGCATGTTGGAGCCGTTTTTTTACTTGAACCGCTGCGTTTGATGGTAAGGGAATGTAAACGCATCTTTCATTCATGCTACCGCAGATCTTTTCCACCTTCTTTTCTCGTTTTGCCACTTCTGGTAGTGAGAAACCCCAATGCAGAAAACAATGCAGACACTTAACTGAGCTCTTTACAGGCATTGATCTTAGATTTGGAAGTTAAGGATGTGAAGAAACAGACATGGTAGAAGGAACTTAATCATACCAGAAACTGCTAGCTGCATACCAAATATCATTTTCTCCTTCTTTCTTGGTAACAGAAGGCCAGCTGTACTGGGGCAGCAATGTGCTAAGCTCAAGCAGGACGTCTGTCTGTCTGTGTCTTGCTGTTGGGGGTAGCTGAGGCTACGTGAGCATAGCTCAGTGGGTGGGGTCACAGGAAACCTCACTAAAGGGGGTTGACTCAGCTGGCAGACCCTTTGTGCCTCTTCCTCCTTCATCGCACCTGCACTGTGGGCGTGATGGCTGGGGCTCTATCAGGTATCTTGGATCATGAGGCAACCTTGACTATGGAAGCTACCATGAATAGTGGGGCAGAAAGGTAGAAGAGGTGCAAATCCCTGCTGATTGTGGGCTCACCAAACCATTCCTATATGGACTATGTCCGGACTTTTATACATGAAAGCAAAACCAAGCCTCTCTCTTCCTAAAGCCACAGTTATTTGGGGGTAGTCGTTGTTTTTATTGTTACATGCAGCTGAACCAAATCCTAACTGATACAGAGAAGCTTTTCTTGACCTTACAGAATTGGCAACAGTTTATTCCAGGACCTTGTCTGAATCACTTCACCACTGAGCAGTGAAGAACCAGGCACCCACTGTCCCTTGTGAAGACATATTATCTTCTTTCCAAGTTGGAGCTGAGCCCCAGGGAGAGTTTCATGCCATGAAACTCCGCATTTTAGAACCAAATTGAGCAGTTAGAATCTCCAAGTGAAAGTTCCTTCCTTTCCTTCCTGAGCTTCTCTTAAATCTCACCTTTAAAAAAAATTTACTTATTTTTCATTTTAGTAAAATATATGTAACATAAAATTTACCATATTAACCATTAATTTTTTTTTTTATATTTGTTTATTTTGAGAGAGAGAGCACATGCACGTCCATGAGCAGGGAAGGGGCAGAGAGAAAGAGGGAGACAGAGAATCCCAAACAGGCTCTGTGTTCTCAGTGCAGAGCCCCAGGCGGGGCCGAGTCTCACCAACCATGAGATCATGACCTGAGCTGAAATCAAGAGTTGGATGCTTAACCAACTGAGCCACCCAGGCGCCCTGCATTTTAACCATTAAAAAAAATTTTTTTTTTTTACATTTATTTATTTTTGAGAGGGACAGAGAGAGACAGAGTGCGAGCGGGGGAGGGGCAGAGAGCGAGGGAGACACAGAATCCGAAGCAGGCTCCAGGCTCCGAGCTGTCAGCACAGAGCCCGAGGCGGGGCTCGAACTCACAAACTGTAAGATCATGACCTGAGCCGAAGTCGGACACTTAACCCACTGAGCCACCCAGGTGCCCTGTAACCATTTTTAAGTATACAGTTCTGTGGCATTGAATACATTCACGTTGTACTACAGCCATCACCATCACCTACCTTCAGAACATTCTTCATCTTGCAAAATTAAAACTCTGTTCCCATTACACAGTGACTTCCCGTGCTCCCCCCCCCCACCCCCAGCCCCTGGCAACCACCGTTCTACTTTCTGTCTCTATGAGTTTGAAGAGTCTAACTACCTCATGTAAATGAAATCATACATAATTGGCCTTTTGTGACGGGTGTATTTCACTTAATATAAAGCCTAGAGGTCCATCCATGTTGTACTATGTGTCAGGATCCCCTTTCTCTGTAAGGCTGAATAATATGGACCTTTTGGCCATATGGACAATATGGACATGGACCTTTTGGCCATTGTGAACAATTGCTACTATAAAACGAGTATACAAATATCTCTTTGAGACCCTACTTTCAGTTCTTTTTGGAAGGGGAGCAGGATATGCCCAGTAGTGGAATTGCTGGAACATATAACAATACTCTGTTTAATTTTTTGAGGAATTACATTTCTGTTTTCCATAAGGACGGCCCCCTTTTATGTTCCCACCAGCTATGTACAAAAGCTCTAATTTCTTTACATCCTCAACAATACTTGTTATTTTTCTGAGTTTCTTTTTTCATAATAGCCATCCTAGCAGGTGCAAAGTGATATCTCACAGTTTGGATTTGCAATTCCTCAATGAGTAGTGATATTCAGTATCTTTTTGATGCTGGCAGGCCAGGTCCAAGGACCCAGAGTGGGATCCTGCAGGACCAGCCAAGAGGGTCCTCGGTTGCACGCAGGATAGAAACCAAACACGAGCCAGAGAAAGTGAAAACAGAGTTTATCAAAAAGTGTGACAGAAAATACCAGACAGAATGTCTGGGAGACTCGGAAAGGAAAGGAGAATGAGTCCTGTCGTCACTTGGGGCTGGGGGTTTATTTGGAAGAGGGTCCAGGGAACGTGTTCCTCCAGGAATCTTGACTGAGGTTTGTTTGAAGCTAATGTCCTAGAACATGTTTGGGATCTGGCTCTTCTTAGATGTTATCGGGTGTTTGGGGGCCTAGGAGAAACTCAGAGAATGACGAACGCTCTTCCTTCCCCCTTGGAGCAGGAACGTAGATTCTTTGGCTTTTACTTGGATGAAAAATATAGGACATGGGTACATGGAACCTAGCGGAAAAACATCAGAGACAGAGCCTTTCTAAAATGGAATCCCTCTAGCTTCCCTACCTTGTTTTCATGTGGTTATTGGTCGTTTGTGTATCTCCTTTGGAGAAATGTCTGTTCACATCCTGTGCTCATTTTTAAGCTGGGTTGATTTCTGTTGTTGAGTTTTAGAAGCTCTCTCTACGTTCCGGGACACCTGGGTGGCTGAATCAGTTAAACTGCCAACTCTTGGCTTCAGCTCAGGTCATGATCTCACAGTTCATGAGTTTGAGTCCCGTGTCGGGCTCTACGCTGACCGCAAGGACAGCAAGGACAGCGCGGACGGTGTGGAGCCTGCTTGGGATTCTCGCTCTCGCTCTCTTTGCCCCTCCCCCACTCCTGCTCGCGCTCTCTCTCTCTCTCTCTCTCTCGGTGTCTCAAAATAAATAAGTAAATGAACCTTTAAAAAACTAAAAGAAAAAAAGAGGTTCTTTCGACATTCCGGGTATTACTCCTTTATCAGATATGTGATTTGCAAATATTTTCTCTCATTCTATGACCTGCCTTGTCACTCTGTCCATGGTGTCCTTTGACATACATTTTTAAAAATTCTGATGGAGCCCAAGTTGCCTTGTTTTTCTTTTGTTGCCTATGCCTTTGGTGTCCTATCCAAGAAATCACGATCAAATCCAGTGTTCTGCAGCTCTCCCTCTGTGTTTTCTTCTAAGAGGTTTAGAGTTATAGCTCTTATATTTGGGGCTGTGATACATGCGATGTTAATTTTTGTATGTGGTGTTAAGTAAGCACCCAATGTCATTCTTTTGCACGTGGATATCCAGTTTTCCCAGCACCAGGTGTTGGGAACCTCACCTATGAAGTGTTTTCTGTGCTTCATTCATATGTAGCACCCCTGGTAGCCGATCTTTATTGCAGCAAGTGTGCTAGATATTTTCATAGTCTTCTTGAATCCTGGTGATGACTCCGTGAAGAGTCTATGGTCAGGATAGGCCGGAATGTATTGTGGTAACACACACTCTCAAATCTCAGAGTTTTACCTGAATAGTTTTTCTCACTCACAGACTTGGCTTTGGGTCTGAGCAACAACCCACACGTTGGCCCAGGATTCCATAGGGACCCTCCATGTCAACATTGATTCCACGATTTCTGGGTCAGGGAAAACAGTGTGACGAGACCCCAACATTGACCAGTCAATGCTTCCACTCGGAAATAACACAGGATACTTTCACCCAGGGCTCATTGACCAAGACAAGTCACGTGGGCAAACCCGACTTCAAGAGAGCAGAGAACTACAGCCCCCTCGCGTGTTCAGAAGTAGAGAACCAGATATTGGGGAATAATAGTAACGCTTTCTACATGCAGGTATGACTATTCCCAATTCACCGATCAGAAATTAGGGAGTCATAGCTAATTACGAGGCAGTTCTGTTCGGTTTTAAAACCACATTCTCTTCCTGTTCCCAACACAATAGCTATTACATTAGAATATACTGGATTATAGATTATTTTCTCCCTAGAGAATGATGAATTTTCTGCCTGCACCAGCCTTTGTGATGTCTATGATGATTTAATGAAGCTGCTTGCTAACTGTATGCAACATATTTTCAATAAAACAACAAAATTCAGATTGTGGTGAATCATTGCTGTGGTTTTCCTGAGCTCCTTCACCAGAACCATTTACAACTCCTAAGAGTCCACCCCCGGCTCTTAGGAGATAGCCAAGGGCCCTTTTCTCCCTCTGGCATATTCCGGAAGTTCAGCTGGGTCAGTTTAGGATTCGGGCACATATAGGCACAGTGGTGGCCACTAAATGGAAGTATATTTGCGTTGATGCCAAAGGTCAATATGCACTGATGTCAGTTTTAAAAATACGCATCAGGAGTACGCGACCCTCAGCCCCTCCACCCTCCCCTCCCTTCCTGCAATCACGAGGTTGCTCTCTGTATTTACGAGGCTGTTTCGGTCTTTATTCTTTTTTCTTTCGTTCTGTTTTTCAGATTCCACAAATATGTGAACTCAAATGGTATTTGTCTGAACTGATTTCCCTTAGTGTAATACCCTCTAGGCCCATCCGCATTGTCATGAAATAGGTGAAGGGGATTAAG
The DNA here is from genome assembly GCF_024362965.1 of Panthera pardus. Classification (NCBI taxonomy): domain Eukaryota; kingdom Metazoa; phylum Chordata; class Mammalia; order Carnivora; family Felidae; genus Panthera; species Panthera pardus. The sequence continues at coordinate 66,519,283 of NW_026527002.1, forward strand.
AGGTACAGACCTCCAGTTATAAAATAAATAAGTCACAGAAATGAAAAGGAAAGCATAGAGAACGGAGTTCATATTGTAATAAAGTATGGTGACAGATAGTAACTATACTCATTGTCGTGAGCACTGAGAAATGTGTAGAATTGTCAGATCACTGACACTGTAAACCCGAAACTCATATATGTTGTGTGTCAACTATACTTACGAGAATAAAAACAAAAACAAAAACAAAAACAAAAACAAAACAAGAGGTACATGTCCTTTGTTCACATCTCTCCCATGACTCAGATGCATTTTCTCTGGCTCTAGAATCAATATGTACTTGTCACCATGCCTTATTTACCCCTGAATACTGAATGTCCTCAGGTCCTATCGACCGGATGGGCAGTAACGGTAATAAGGCCGAAGTCATGACTCTCCTGATCCACTTGATCTATAGAAACTCAGCCTCCTCAAAAGTCTTATTCCCTCACTCAGCCCCAGAAACTTTAAAAAAAAAAAACTTAAACAAGGCCTGGGACAGGTCACCCACCATCATTTCTAGCTACAGGGGTAGGAACAGATAAGAAGGCAGAGACAGAAACGGGTGACCACGTGACAAATGTTGGCCAATGACAGATAGTAAGAAGTCTACTGGCTGGCACTTTTGAAATGCTCTGGTTTACCCGCCAGAAAGAATGGCACAGCTTTTTCCTTTATCCTCTCCCCTGATTCCTTCTTGGAATGTAAATGTGATCACTGGAGCTACAGCAGCCTTCTCTCCACATGAGGACAGAAGCCAAGGCCAATCCGATGACGGCCGCAAGAAGCCCTCACTCTGCTCTGCTCCCCTTCAGGATTCCTGCCACATGGGAGAAAACAAACCCCGGATCTGTTAGGTTTTCTGTAGCTTGCAGTCAACAGCAATCCTAACTGGTACAGAGTGGCAAGGCACGTGTCTCCAAAACTACAGATGACATTAAATTGCCTTTAAGAGAGGGGCGCCTGGGTGGCTCAGTCAGTTAAGCGTCCGACTTCGGCTCAGGTCACGATCTCACAGTCCGTGAGTTCGAGTCCTGCATCGGGCTCTGTGCTGACAGCCCAGAGCCTGGAGCCTGCTTCGGATTCTGTGTCTCCCTCTCTCTCTGGCCCTCCCCTGCTCACGCTCTGTCTCACTCTCTCTCTTAAAAATAAATAAACATTAAAAAAATTTTTTTAAATTGCTTTTAAGGGAAAACACACCCCTTTGAGTGAAGATGGGGGAGGAAGGGGCAGGGCAAGAGGCAGGGACTGGCCAGATTCTACTGCTGAGTAGAGTCAGCACAAAAATATAGACCGCGGTGGCCCATGTTCTTGAATCTCCCCGTCCCCGCCACTGGCACCACTCACGTATAAACAGAGGCCAGGGCAGGGGCAGGAGCAAGGGAGAAGCTAAAACCATAAAAACTCAGGAATTCAGTGACTTGGTCATTTGGTGAATTGGCTTTTAGTAAATTAGCTTTCAGAGATTTGACTGCCAGCAAAGTGACTTAAAGCCTGTGTTTTTGGTTGGAACTACTGCCATTCCCAGAACTGCCCCGCCTCCCACACTAGCCAGAGCAGGGCTGCGGCCCGGCTGAGAGGGATGAACCCTCCCCGGCTCACTGTATGCTCGGGAAGGGCCTGGGGGGGGGCTGCGCTATCCCAGAGCCCTCCGGGGATCTCAGCCCAGTGGCTCCTTTACCTCCCCACTCTCTCTGGAGCATTCAGGCATCAGCCCCAGAGTGGGGCACAGAGGCAAACCCATGGGGAGGCCTGGGATTCCTGCACACCGGCCTCCCCTCAGGGGGCTGGGGTTTTGATGTGGGCCAAGCTCTTCGGTACTTGCCCCTCCCCGTCCAGGGCTTATTCTCTTTCAGGAGGCTCCTAAGTTCTCATAGGAAGAACCCTGGTCAGGTGTGTGAACCACAATTTTCCAGACAGGCCTTGTATGGCTGACCCCCAGCTGAGGCTCGAGCTGAGAATGCACATCCCAAGTTCCCAGGGCTGGTCTGGCATATGACAGGAGGTCAGTAGACACTTGTTCAATAACTGATTATAATAATCACTGTCCTCTGTGGAGGGCCTACTGTGTGTCTTGCGCTGAGCCAGATTCTTCATTTTCATATACCTCAGTTCCCTGAGGCTACCGTGACCCCTCTTCTAGAATAAAGAGGAACAAGGGAAATAAAATTGATCTTCCAGAACTGGGAGACCATCCACTGGAGGAAACTGGTCAGCCTAAGAGGCAGGTCAGCCTCAGCTAAAACTTAAAAATAGGTAGGATCTCTGGGCTGAAACAAAATAAAGTCACTCTTTATCCAAAGCATGGGGTAACATGGTCATAATCGCCTGGTAGTGTTTCATGTTTCCGAATTGCTTGCTTTTGGGGAACCATCTCTTTCCCACCTTCAGTCCGTCTGGTTTTAGGTGAAAGTAACTTTACCTCCCTGCCCTCAGACCTTGGACATGTATCCTGGACTTAGCCTGTGAGTGTTAAAGCCCAAGGGCGCAGTGATTCAGAGAGTCATTCAGGGTTGTCCATGTGACCCCAAAGCAAGTGATTTAGAGTCATTCCTGGGACTATCACTGACCCTCACTTTTGTGTGGAGAGTGGGGAGGGAAATTTATGCTAAGTGCTTACCGGAGGATAAAATCAGCCCAGAGGAAAGCATCTCAGAGGAGAGAGAGCAAGAGGGAGAGAAAAAAACCAAACTGGATCCAGCCATGCCTGAAGCACATACCTACCCCTGAGCTTCCCAGCTACTTCAGCCAAGATATTTTGTGTTAAGCTAGTTTGAGTTGGGTGGGTCTAAGACCTGGTCTGAGTACCCCGAGAGCTCTTCAGGGGGAAGACTTGCTCATGCTTTCACATACTCTGGTCCCGCTGGCAAAGTCATCTCTATGCTTAATGGACATCATATAGCACCTCCAGTTTTCTCGTTCTCCACCCCAGATCTATCCATCTCCTAGGATCCTCAGCTAGATAAATGACACTTCCATGTACATATCTGCCGAAATCCCGAGAGGTGTCATTGGTTTTACTCTTATGCATACCCTCCAACTTCCATTTATCAGAGCCTGTCAATAGGGGGCAGACCCCAAACATATCCATATCCTTCCGCGGTTCCTCGGTTCTTCTGCCACCATCATGGCTGGCCTGACGGTTACAAAGACCTCTCAACAGGTATCCCTGGGGCAGCCAAGGTGATCTCCAAACGTGTAGATCAGGTTTGGTTGCTGCCCGGCTTCCAACAATTCATTGCTCCGAGGAAGAAGGTTAAGTCTGTCCACTGGCCCGTGAGCTCTGTGCACTCTGGCCCTGCAGCCTCGGTGACCTTTCCCAGGCCCCTTGCCCCCCTGCTCATTTGCCCCAGCTTGCCTGCGTCCTTCCTGTTCCCTGGCCTTGCCCGGGGCCTTTACAGCCCCTTGCGACTCTGTCCTCCTGGAACATTTGTCTCCAGGGCTCCCCATGCAAGGTTCATCCTTATTTCTCTGGTCTCACCTCATGAGTCATGTGTCTCCTCGGAGAGAGACTCTTTGGCTTATGTGCTTTAGGCTCATGTCTCCCTGGTGGGGATGGCAGCTCCGGGAGGTAAATGTTACCCCATCCCCACAGTAGAGACTGTGAGACCAGCGTCCAGCATTGTTATTAGTCAACTTCAGCTCCAGGACAGATCGTGCAGATTGGGGGGCTAAACACCGGGAATTAATTTCTCAGAGTTCTAGAGGCTGGATGTCTGAGAGCGAGATGTCAGCAGGCTGGCAGGGCTGGCTTCTTCTGAGCCTCTCTCCTCGGCTTGCAGATGGCCGTCTTTTTCCCTGTGTCCTCACACGGCCTTCCGTCCACGTCCATCTGTGTCCAAATCTCCTCATGGGGACACAAGCCACATTGGATGAGGCCCACCCTAATGGCCCCATATGAACTTAATTACCTCTGTAAGGGGTCTGCCTCCAAATACAGTCCCACTCTTGGGTCCTGGGGGTTAGGACTTCAACATAAGAATTTGGGGGGAAAACAATTCAGCCCATAACAGGCATAAAGTAGGCCCTCAAACACATTTGTGAAATTAGCGCAGTGATCTTCTCCCCACATTAGCCAAGGTTTGCCTTCTCCTCCCTGCACCGGCCCCAGTAACCTCCTGTTGGAGATCTGGCCTCCTGGGTGACTAGTCGATCCGGCTAATGCTAGACGTGACACACGTACTTTTCGTTGTAAACGAATATGGCAGAATTCTGCTGTTTGTCACCATCTGTGGTGCTCTCTAATCAGCATGGACAGTTTCTAACGCCTATCTTACCCCTGCACAGACTGCTCCAGCCCCAACCTTCAAAAGCAACAACGGTCAGGTCCTGGGATGCAGTAGATGAGGGTGGGTGGGGGCGGGGAGCGGGTACCGCTGGTGTGGTCTTCCCTGGCTTCAGCACCCCCTCTCCTGATTATTCCTATTTTACAGCTGATCAGAGAGGTTAGGCAGATTGTACAAAGTCACCCAGCCAGTAAATGATGGGAGAATCAGAATTCACATCTGGTTTTCTCTGGCAGCAAAACCCCTGCGTTGTCATTGTTCTACAGTTCTTGCTTCTGCAGATGGATATGGAAAAACAAGTGGCAAATGACCCCCCCCCCCCCCCCCCCCGCCAATTCCCCGGGGGCGCTGATGTCATTCCTCAACGGGGAAACGCTGCTTTGAAAAAACGTGAGCATGGCAACAGCGAAACCTGAGCAGCCTGACAGAAGCAAGGAGCAGATGGAAGTATCTGGTGAGGCTTCAACTCAGACGCCCCCTCCTCACATCTGGAGCCTGAGCCGCAGGGCCCGAGCCTTGGCAGCCACATTTTGGCACTTTCCCCGGGCCTGGATCTTGTCAACCAGGATTCCAGAAAAGACTGAATAAAGAACGAGTAAACGTCAGGAGTGCGTCCTCCCCAGGGTCAACTCCTTCCAAAGCAGCGCTGCCCGTTCACCCTGGCCTCTGGTGCCACCGCTGGACTAGGTTTCTTTTTGTACCATAAGCCCCGCCAGGTCTAGAGCCGAGCCCGTGAGGAGACGCCACGCAGCCTGGTGATTAAGAACAAACGTGGGCGTTGACGTAACAGAAATCTGATCTCAATCCAGGTTCAAACACTTAACCTTCCTTGTGAGATGTAAATGGGGATAATAGTCCCAATCGTGTTCAGCTATGAAGAAAAATGTGATAAGAAAGTCAAATTCTTAGCACAGAGTCTCAACAAAGAATATTAGAACCTTGGGGTGCCTGGCTGGCTCGGTTGGTTGAGTGTCTAACTCTTGATTTTGGCTTGGGTCATGATCCTAAGGTCATGTGATCGAGCCCCGCATTGGGCTTCTCACTGGGCGTCCAGCCTGCTTGGGATTCTCTCTCCTCCTTTCTCTCTCTCTCTCTCTTTCTTTCTCTCTCCCTCTCCCCCGACCTCAAGAAAAAAATAAAAAATAAACATAAAAGAATCTTAGAACCTAGACTTGTGGCTTGGGTCTTGCATAGTGATCTTCTGGATATTGAAGTTATTTTCAGGAGTTTAACAGCCATTTCTTCACTACTTTTTCCTTCCTTCCTTCTTTCCCTTATTTCTTTTTTAAGAATGTAAGACACTCATAGACAAGGGTTTGAATTCCAGCTTAGCTGCCAGTCGGCTGTGTGACCTTGGACAATTGACTTCACCACTTAAAAAGGCAATTTCTTTTTTCTGAAAAATAATAGTAATGGCTGTTATTTAATGGGCCACACACTCTGCTACAGGGCGTTAATACATTATGTAATTTAATCTTCTTAACCCAGTGAGGAAGGCATTTTCCCTAATTTAGACACGAGAGGCTTAGTAACTGGTCAAGGTTACTCAGCTAGTGCAGAGCTCAGTCAGGATTTGAATCCTGAACTTCTAGGCTTTAAAACTAATGCTCTTTTGGGGTGCCTGGTTGGTTAAACATCTGACTTTGGCTCAGGTCATGATCTCACGGTTTGTGAGTTCGAGCCCTGTGCTGACAGTGGGGAGCCTGCCTGGGATTCTCTCTCTCTTCCTCCCTCTCTGCCCCTCCCCCACTTTTGTGAGCATATGCGTGCGTGCGTTCTCTCTCTCTCTCTCTCTCAAAATAAAAAAAGAAATATTTAAAACTGATGCTCTTTCACCTGCCCCCCCCTTCCCCATGAGGATGACCATACTCTCCCTCCCACAGGGCTTGGTGTGAACACAGAGACAGGGGAGGCGAAACTGCTTTCTGCATTGTAGAAAGGCAAAGAAAATGTCAGTTGTTATTTGATCTCGCATGCTGGCTCCACATCTGTCCTCCCTTTGGGACCTGTCTCTCAACCCACAGCATCTCCGGGGGGAGGAAAGCGTCAGCCAACCTACAGCTCTGTCCCTCAACAACCTCCTCCTCTGGACCTGGGGATGGTTGCCTTGGGAACTGAGTGATTTCCTTGCCGGCTGCCCCGAAGACAGGCACACTGGGAAAGCTGCCAGAGACGGGCTCCTGGTGGATTATCTGGTGCCCAGGCCGTTGGCTTTGGTGGTCTAAGACACCTGCTGCTTGGGAAGAAGCCAGGAGGTATGGGGTGGAAGAAAGAACACATAGAAATCTGAGTGGAGACCAAAACTGAAGTCAGGAAGACCATCCAACCGAACCCTGAATCTGAAGTGTCCCAGACAGAAAAGAAGAGGATGGAATACAGAAAGAAGACGGGCCAAAGTGTAGGGTAGAATCCAGAGAAACTCCCACTACTCAGAAAATGTCAGGGCCAAGCCTCTTCGAGGAGGGTGGGAACCCTGGCTACAGCCAGGAGCTGCGGCCAACATGCTGAACCTACCCAAATGAGCAGGTTCAGTCCACCCTTGCCTTTTGTCTCACAGCCCCGGGGGAAGGAACTTCAGGATGGGTCAGTTTTGTTCTTTATAGACTTTATTTTTTCATGGCAGTTTTATTTCATGGCACAGTCAAGTGGGAAATACAGGATTCCCATGTACCTCTGACTCCACACATGTACAGCCTCCTCCTCCTATCAGCATCCCCCACCACAATTATTACAACCAATGAACCTTTGCTGACACATCGTTATCGCTCAGAGTCCATAGTTAACATTAGGGTTCATTCTTGGTGTTGCACACGCTATGCGTTTGGACAAATATATAGTGACATATACGTCATATATGTCAAATATATGCCTCCACCCATCATTACAGTATCAGATGGAATAATTTCACTCTCCTGAAAACGCTCTGTGTCGCCACTTGGTCATCCCATAGAACCGCAGCTCTTTTTACTGTCCCCATGGTTTTGCCTTTGCTTGAGTATCATAGGGCTGGAATTATATAGCATGTAGCCTTTTCAGCCTTTCCCCTCACTTAGTAACATGTTTTTAAGGTTCCTCCACGTCTCTTCATGGCTTAATAGTTTGCTTCTCTTTAGCACTGAATAATATTCCATTATCTGGATGTATCATAACTTATCTATTCACCTACCGAAGGACTTCTTGGTTGCTTCCAAGCTTTGGCCATTACAAATAGAGCTGCTATAAACATCTGTGTGTAGGTTTTTGTGTGGACAGTAGGAAATACCAAGTAACGCGACCGCTGAATCACATGGTAAGGGTATGTTTAGTTTGGCTAAAAAAGAAAACGGCCAGAAATGAGTCAATTTTGATGGTAAGGGTTGTTCAGACACGAGAGAGCTCCTCCAAAGACGGTGTCTAGATAAAGAGTAGGGTACCACGATGGTGGAAGCAGAGATGCAGACGAAGGGCAAGTAGAAGGCAAAAATGGTGAAGACTGACCCACCCCCTTCACGACCGCCAAGGCCAGGGCCAGAGACCTCATCTTTGCTTGACCTTCATTCAGCCTTCGCTGAGCCAGAGCTGCCAGCTCGAGTCACACTTGCCCTTAGGAATCACCAACTGGTTGTAAGAATCACGAGTCATTAATCCAATTCACTAATTATCCAATTGGCCCCTGGACTTTTCAGTACTTTAAAGGGGTCCTCCTGCCAAGGCACTGGTGTGTTGGAGACTGGAACTATAAATTACTCGTTTGTCTTCCTTCCGGACTATAACCAGTTGACAGTAGACACAAGGAGCCAAACAGGGACCAGGGACTCAGTTTTATCAATGGCAGCAATGTCCCCTTGCGTTAAGTCATGGCTTTCGACCGCACAATCCCCTGCCCGTGCCCTGCACGGAAGGTGATGGGCCAGCAGAGCAGGACGAATTTACAATCTACCACTTTGGTTTTTTTGCTTTAGGTTCTGCTAAGGAAGATGGAGAATGATGAGATCACGAGGCTCACTGTGCCTGGGCACAGATCCCACAAGAAGCAAGAGCCCTGCCATGAATGAGCAGTGACTGGAACACACTCACCTTGCCCAACAGAGCGATGCACTGCTGGGAGTCAGTCTCTTGCTGGCTCTCCAGTGGATGAGTCGGTGCTCTTACTCTCTGCTACTGGGGTGGGAGAGAGAAACCTACCATCCCTGTTTGCCTGGCACTGAAGTGTTGCTGTGATACAGGATTTGTAATGCTAAAACCAGGAAGTCTCTGGCAAATCGGGACAAGTGGGTTAACTTACATCCTCCTCGAGCCTTAGCACATGTGTTCTTTCTAATGAGGGACAACAATGTGGAGAGATGAAGAGGAGGGTTTCTCCCTACAGTGACTCCAGCAGCACCCCAAGGCTGATGAGAACTGGGGTAATTAGGGGATTGGCATGGGTGTGGGGATAATATTTGGGATGTGATACCAATTACATCCGGCGTTGCTCTCTGTGTGGTGAGACGATGTGTGATTTTTATGTTCTTTATACTTTTCTATTTTTCCCCCAAACTTTCTGCAATAAACATGGGTAGCATGGTTATCAGAAAAAAGAACTCAATTATAATTAAGCAATAGGAATACAAAGAGAAAACCAGTAATTTAAAAAATAAACCCATTTTTATTTTATTTTTATTTATTTATTTATTTTTTTAATATATGAAATTTATTGTCAAATTGGTTTCCATACAACACCCAGTGCTCATCCCAAAAGGTGCCCTCCTCAATACCCATCACCCACCCTCCCCTCCCTCCCACCCCCTATCAACTCTCAGTTTGTTCCCAGTTTTTAACAGTCTCTTATGCTTTGGCTCTCTCCCACTCTAACCTCTTTTTTTTTTTTTTCTTCCCCTCCCCCATGGGTTTCTGTTAAGTTTCTCAGGATCCACATAAGAGTGAAACCATATGGTATCTGTCTTTCTCTGTATGGCTTATTTCACTTAGCATCACACTCTCCAGTTCCATCCACGTTGCTACAAAAGGCCATATTTCATTCTTTCTCATTGCCACGTAGTATTCAAAACTAAAAGGCAACCAACGGAATGGGAAAAGATATTTGCAAATGACATATCGGACAAAGGGCTAGTATCCAAAATCTATAAAGAGCTCACCAAACTCCACACCCAAAAAACAAATAACCCAGTGAAGAAATGGGCAGAAAACATGAATAGACACTTCTCTAAAGAAGACATCCGGATGGCCAACAGGCACATGAAAAGATGTTCAACGTCGCTCCTTATCAGGGAAATACAAATCAAAACCACACTCAGATATCACCTCACGCCAGTCAGAGTGGCCAAAATGAACAAATCAGGAGACTATAGATGCTGGAGAGGATGTGGAGAAACGGGAACCCTCTTGCACTGTTGGTGGGAATGCAAATTGGTGCAGCCGCTCTGGAAAGCAGTGTGGAGGTTCCTCAGAAAATTAAAAATAGACCTACCCTATGACCCAGCAATAGCACTGCTAGGAATTTACCCAAGGGATACAGGAGTGCTGATGCATAGGGGCACTTGAACCCCAATGTTTATAGCAGCACTCTCAACAATAGCCAAATTATGGAAAGGGCCTAAATGTCCATCAACTGATGAATGGATAAACCCATTTTTAAAATGTGATCTTTTGGTCATTTTCTCCTGTACCCAGATGGGGTGTGTTCTGAGAGGCAAAGTTACATTGATCAAATGGTCCAGAACAACGAGTAAGGAAAATGAGAAATGTGCTCCAAATTTTCCCTGGATGACCTTAGATTATCCAGTGGTCATACTGCAATTTTTAAGAAGTCTCTGTTCCCCTACTCTTCCCTTCCCAATCATAATCTACTCTAAGTACTTATCTGGATTCTCCCAAAACACAAACTATATTATCCTATTCTTCCCCAAATACCTTCTCTGAATTGAGGTTGTAATTTAATGGTATGCCCTCCATTTAAGGAGCATTTCCCATCTTTCGAGCAAGGATGGCCAAAGATATAAATTTGTTCTATTACCTGCTTAACTGAGAGGAAAATCTGAAGAGATGGATTTTTGGTCTCAATTCAGCTACTTTCTAAATGCATGGCCTTCCATGCTACCCAGACTCAGGCTCTTCATCCAAAGAGTGGAGCTGGGAGGCACTTTTCTCCCAAGCTGGAGTGGCCCTGGGGGACTCCATCAAAATCAGTGAGCATGGAACTCTCTACACACTGCAGAATTTTGTCCAAAGATTCACAACTCCATATCAAGGGACTGGCCTTTTGGCCTTAGGGGCCAGGAAACATAGAAACAAATTCAAATGGAAAATAAAGCCATTCATTCATTCATTCATCCATTTATTTATCCAAAAACCGTTCCTAATCACCTCTGTGCTTAGAGCTGGAGACCCGTAGATGAATAAGGTCATCTCTAACCCGGGACCGAATCTGTGAGGTATAGTTTTCAGTGGTATTGCCAGCTCCCAGACCACTTTCCACCCACTCCTCTTAGTTCTGGGATCTGGGACCATAAGGAGACAAATCTTATTGAAAAGCAAAGCTTCCAAACACTTTTCCCCTGGTGACTGATAGAAATTCGCATTTTCTTTCCTTTTACCCACAGAGAAAAATAAGCACTGTAAAAATGATGAAAGCCCTTCAGTCAGGAAACTGGACTCAGACCTAGAAAAACCAGACCGTAAACACTTGAAATAGTAGAGAGAAAAGATCTTCTCTAAAGAGCTTCCGTGGGGCATCCAGTGGAGAGGCTGAAAATAAACCTTTTGAAAAACAGAACAGGTGGGTCTCAGCCCCTTCATAACAGTTTATTGCAAACTCTATTTCAAGCTCTATCTTGGAGCAAAGAAGTAATTAAACACACAAAGGCAGACATGCTCAGACAGAGGAACACCCACTCCCGGAGGACTGAGGCAAAGGGAAGACAGAGATGGCTTGCTTTCCCCAGGACCAGATCTTCTGCAGAGGTAGGCAACACTCCATGTAATATGCTGGCTGCTGGAAGCCACCCAGCTCCCTAAATACCACGTCCCACTCCAACCTGCCTTATGGGTGTCTGAAACTCAACCCCACTGTAATTGCATTCTTTTAGGTTAAGATAGTATCCCTGTTACATAAACCACACCAGGTGTTGGTAAGAGTGGGCAAAATCGGGCAAATCAAGTTCCATGTATTTGCAGGAAGTAAGGAGGTTAGCAGTGGACAAGCTTTCTCCAGGATGTCTATCAGGAAAATGCTCAAGCCTGGGGCTTCTCAAACTTCAGTGTGCCTCAGAACCACCTGGAAAGACTGTTAAAACAGATTGACCCCCCCCCACCCCTATGTATCCTTGGCTAGATAAAGAATTCCAAGTTCAAAGGCATATATCCCTAACACTTTGAGGCTGACCCTCTCTTGTCTGCTGGCATCTGATGTGGCTAAGATTTCTCCATCTTATTGTAGTATGCTGTTACATAACTTAACTTTTTTATTTTTATTAATTCTATGTGACTGTGACTATTTTTAAAGTATTTTTTATTATTTCTATGTCTTGAAATGAGGGCATTTTTTTTCTCCCCCATGCTCAATCTATTATCTTGAGTGAGAAGTCTGAGCACACACTCTCAATGCTTTTCAATTCCAGGAAACCAGCCTCAGGACATCTCCAAAAGCCCAGAGATCAACTTATAAAACTCACATTGTTAATTTTCAGAGAAATCCCACAGTTACCATTTCTGTTATGTCTCTGTATTCAGGAAGCATCGTGTATATATGGCTTGTCTAGATGCTTCTTTATTCCCTTAATTCAATTTAATATTTAAAGAAGAAAAGAAGGGGAAACAAAGCCATGTGTTCAGGCTCTGATCTGAGGTGAATAATAGCATATATTTCCTACTTCTCAACGTTACTGTGGCATATTTATCCCAGGAAAATCAAATCCATAGCTTACCAACTAGTCTGTTGTTCCATGGGAGCAGGGTGTCAGGGTCATTCACAACCATAACCCTTGTACCTAGCACAGTGCCTAATATGTAGGGTTATGTATGATCTGTTTATTAACTGAATGAATAACTATAACGAGTAAGTAGGATGTATTTGACTAAAGCTACATCTCACTTGAGGAAACCAGGGGCCAAAGTCACATCCAGTCACCAGAGTTAGGACTAGAACCCTGAATTTCTGGCATGAGCCCAATTCAAAACACCCCAGAAGAAACAACACAACTATGCTGATGATTTACTGACCAAACATTTCTCCAAAATGTGTCTTATTCATCTATGTGCTCATATGAACACATAAAAGATACTCAATAAGATGTTTGTTGATTATTACGGTGAAATGAAAGTTTAAATAAACTATTCATTTGTTCCTTAATATTTTTGCAGTCATGGAACATCCTAGAATTAAATAATAGTGGGAAGAACCCTCTCCCTGGAAAAATACACATCTGTATACATGCACACAAACACATGAAATTTTGCATCAACTTCAAAAGGTTCCCAGAGCTCCTAAAGCTGAGTTAAGCCTTAAAAATCCCTTTCAAAGTCATGAAATATTAGGGCTTAGAAGGAGCCTCACCAATGATTGATTTCCATGTCCTCACTTCTCAAATACAGAACTGAAGACTAGAGACAGGGAGCTACCAGTAGATTGACTTTAGAGTGCCCTCAAAGAAGGCATGGGGTGTCTGCTTTGTGGACGTCCCCCACTCCCCCCTCCACCCCAAGAGTCAGCTGGGGAAAGAGATGCCACCTGGAGGCAGAAGTGAGCCCAGCTTCATAGCTCCTTAGGAGAAGCCCTCGGACCAGAATTTCCAGCCCATTGCCCTTTCCATGACCAATGTGGTCCCACAGACTCTCTTGTTTTTTCCTCTTTTTCTTTTAATTGAGGTATAATTGACAACATTATATTAGTTTCAGGGGCGTAATAGAATGATTCAGTATTTGTACATACTGCGGAGTGATCACCGTGAAATCTAGCTAACATTTGTCACCATACGTCAGATGAGAACCTTTATGAAGTATTATCTTAGCAACAGCAAAGTCCCTTCAAACCTCCCCCCTCCACCCTCCCAGCCAGTTGTTCTCTCATCCTTCCCTCTGGGCCTATTTTCATGGACTGCTTTCTCATATTACATTCTTTTTTTTTTTTTTTTAATTAAAAAGGAATCACAATTTCAGCCTATAAAAGTGATAAATAGTTAGATTAGGGTGATTGAAACCAAAAATTACTTGTCTATGTCCAGTGTGAGTTTCCCCAACCAAACTCTTTAAAACTCAATTAACTAATCAATCAGTCATGACTGTCATTCCTTCCAACACTGGGAAAACAACATGTAAATATAACGAGCTAATGGGACAAGATAAAAGGTGACATTTAAAATCATGCCCTGAAATGTCATGAGAGGTTTGAGTAAATCTTTGTTATGCTAAAATAAATAAAAATAAAAATAGATGAAAAAAAATAACGTATCTGTGGAAAGAGATGGGCACTGAGCAGAATTGAATTCTGCTGTTACCACACTGTGATTAAACCAAATGAATTGACCCTTTCAGATAATAAAAATTGTTAACTGCTTCAGAAATTTAATTACATAATGACTGATGAAACAGGTTCATCTCACAGAATTGGAAAAAAATCAGACAAATGACAACAAAAACTCTTGTGGTTAACCCTGCAAAGCTCCCTGCCCCCCATATATATATATATATATATATATATATATATATGTAGTTTTGAGAGTTGGGCCAGTGGCAGAACCCTGATCTCAGGGCAGGGCAATAACTAATCAAATTATACATCACTAAGTTACACAGGCTAGATTTCCAGATAAGGTACCATGTCTCTTTTGGCTTTTCTGTAAATATTATTGGTGAGTTTTGTTTTCAGCAATGACTGACTGGGTTGTGTTGGACCAACCATCCTGCTGAGAGCCATAAGAGAAGCCAGACAAAATATAAAGAACACCTGTTCAAAGGCATCAGGAAACCACCAAGGCACAGAGAATTTAGGGCTAAGGTCTGGCCAAACCAAAGGGAGTGCGGTCAGGAAATAGAGCTCCTTCACTACTCAATTCAACTGTTGATTCCAAAAAAAAAAAAAGCTGAGCCTAAGAGCCTGAATAGAATTTTTGGGATTCTCATAGGACTAGAGGGAAATAAAATGGCGTTCACAGTGCTTCAAAAAGGTGGGGCTTTGAAAAACATGCAAGGTTTTTCATTGGACAATAGGAAGGGCTGTGTCCTAGGAGTAATGGTAAATGGGAATTAGAATATCCCAGGGACTGAGGCTTCTCATAATCTCAATCCCTGATTTGATGAGGTGATCTGCCCTTAGTTTAGCTCAGTTTAGGAAAGTTCTGAGGAACAAAACACAAATGTGACAAGAAGAAAACAAAGAGCAAAATGTCCGACTTAAACCCAGCCATATAAATAATTATATTCAATAAAAATAGATTGAACTCTGCAATTAAAAGGCAGATATAGTCAAATTGGATTAAAAGGCAAGCTCCAATTTATGCTGTCTATGAGAGATGTATCTTAAATACAAAGGCACGGACAAGTTAAAGCAAAACAATAGAAAAAATACATCATAAAAAAACTAAGAGGGCTGGTATGGTTATACTAACATCAAAGTAGATGTCAAGACAAGGAACCTTGCCAGACATAAAAGAGGACACTTCTAAATAATGAAAGTATTAATTCATTAAGACATAACAATCCTAAATGAATATGTACCTAATCATAAAGGCTTAAGATACCTGAAGGAAAAATTAATCAAAACTAAAAGAAAAAAAACTAATCCAGAGTTACACCAAGATTGTCCATATTCTTTTCTATAATGTCTTAATACATATTAAAAGATTAAGATGTTATATAGTATATTTTTGGCCAAATTGAAATCAAAATTGAAATTGATAACAATGTCTTCTAGAAAATCTAGAAATATTTTAGAAAATCACCCAAGTACTTCACAAAAAGAACACACTTTTTAATTAAAAAATTGTTTTAATGTTTATTTATTTTTGAGAGAGAGAGAGAGAGAGAGAAAGAGAGAGACAAGAGTATGAGCAGGGGAGGGGCAGAGAGCAGGAGACACAGAATTCGAAGCAGGCTCCAGGCTCTGAGCTGTCAGCACAGAGCCCGATGCGGGGCTCGAACCCACGAACCGTGAGATCATGACCTGAGCAGAAGTCAGACGGACGCTTAACCAACTAAGCCACCCAGGCACCCAAGAACACACTTTTTTAAAAACAAAGTTGGCTACATTGTTGAAAAATATGAATGTGTGATGTAATCACAAGTTTACAAATACTTCTAGAAGTCAGTAACTTGACACTTCAATTGACCAGTTTATATCTTTCTCAAAAGTAAAGTTAACATTCATTCTTTCAAAGTGTAACAATAGACAGACTTCTCAGAAGGGAGGAATCATTACAGGAGCCCTAGCATTGACATTTCAGTTTAGGATTATCTATAGGGCATATTGTATATATGCACATATAGGATATAGATATTTATGATATAGATATATATGATATCTATGATACAGATAATATATATCAGATATGTCAAATTAGCATCTTTTTTTACTCTTAAAATATATATGTCAAAGTTGAAATTTTATACATATAAATTGTATATGTATAAAACATATTTAGGGGCGCCTGGGTGGCTCAATCGGTTAAGCGTCTGACTTCGACTCAGGTCATGATCTCGCAGTTCGTGAGTTCAAGCCCCGCGTCGGGCTCTGTGCTGACAGCTCACAGCCTGGAGCCTGTTTCTGATTCTGTGTCTCCCTCTCTCTCTGACCCTCCCCCGTTCATGCTCTGTCTCTCTCTGTCTCAAAAATAAATAAACGTTAGAAAAAATTAAAAAAAACCATATTTATATATACATACATTATACATGTATATGTATGTATAAAATTTCAACTTTGACATGCAATTTTTTTCTGTTTTATTTTATTTTTTAATTCATGTATAATTAACATACAGTGTTATATTGGTTTCAGGTGTATATTATAAGGATTCAACAATTCTATACATTATTCAGTATAATAAGAACACACTTATAAATGATAAAAAATACAACATATAAAAATGTGTGAAATGCAGCTAAAACGGTATCTAGGAGGAAATGTACAGATTTAAACACTTATATTAGGAAAAAGAAGCAAATTAACTCAAAATGGATTACAGATGTAAGCCTAAGACCTGATACATAAAAATCCTAGAAAAATACAGGGAAGAAGCTCCTTGACATCAGTCTTGGCAATGATTTTTTTGGATGTGACACCAAAAACACAAATAATAGAAGCAAAAATCAACAAGGTGGACTACATCAATCTAAAAACCTTCTGCACAACAAAAGAAAAGCACAAAATGAGAAAGCAATCTACAAAATGGAAGAAAATGTTTGAAAACATAAAATGGGTAAGGGGATAATATCTAAACATTAAGGACCTCCTGCAACTCCGTAACAAGAACAACAAAAACACACAACTGTAAGTAAATCTACAAGCATCTCAAAATAAATATAAATTTTTTTTAATGTTTATGTATTTTTGAGAGAGAGAGAGAGAGAGAAGGTGCAGAGAGAGAGAGAGGGGTACACAGAATCTGAAGCAGGCTCCAGGCTCTGAGCTGCCAGCACAGAGCCTGATGCGGAGCTCGAACCCACACACCGTGAGATCATAACCTGAGCTGATGTCGGACGCTTAACCTACTGAGCCACCCAGGCACCCCAAAATAAATTTTAATTTAAAAAATAAAAAAATCTGATTAAAAAATGGGCAGAGGAACAAATAGACACTTTTCCAAAAACGACATTCAAATAGCCAACAGGTATGTGAAAAGATGCTCAACGTCACACAGCATCAGGGAAATGCAAACCAAAACTGCAAAGAGGTATCACCTTGCCCCTGTCAGAATGGCTATCGTTAAGTAGACAAGAGACAAGGGTTGGTAAGGATGTGGAAAAGAGGGACCCCAGTACATTGATGGTGGAAATGTACCTGGGTTCTGCCACTATGGGAAACCGTATGGAAGATATCTGCATTCTTGTGTTTATTGCAGCATTATTAGCAATAGCCGAGATATCAGCACTACCTAAGTGTCCATCAACAGAAAGATAGATAGTAGAGATAGACAGAGATAGAGATAGAGAGATAGAATGAGATAGAGATAGAGGCATGCCACAGGATATTATTTAACCGTGAAAAAAAAAAAAAGGAAATCCTGCAGTTTGTGACAACGTGGATGGCCGTTGAGGGCTTTATTCTAAGTGAACTAAGCCAGACAAAGACAAATACTGTATGGTATCACTTAGAGGTGGAATGTAAAAAATCCGAAGTTGTGAAAACAACCACAATGGTGATTGCCAGGGGCTGGAGCAATGAAAGAATTGGAGAGATATTGTTTAAGAGTACGAACTTGTAACTAGGAGATAAATAAGTCTTCGAGATCTTATTCACAATAACTGTATTATAATAACTTCAAAGTTTCCGAGAGTCTAGAACTTAATCATTCACATAAAAAATAATAATTACGTACTGTGATAGAAGTGTTAGCTAATGCTATGGTGGTAATTATATTGCAATACATACACGTATCAAATCGAAATGTTGTATACCTTAAACTTACAACATGTTATGTGTCCATTATATCTCAATTTTAAAAAGAAAGATTTAAAATAAGTCATCCCATTTCCACCTCAAAAAGTAAAAGAAAAAAAAAAGCAGTTCAACCCAATGTACAAGAAAAAAAAATAAAGATCCGAAATCAATGAAATAGTTAACAAGGAAAACAAATCGAAAAGTTCACAAAGCCAAAAATAGTAAAGAAAAAACAGGGAGAACAAAATTGTTAATATTAGGAATAAAGGAGGGGACATAACTATATATCCTACAGATATTAAGAGGATTATAAGGAAATATCATAAACAACTTTGCCAATAACTTTGGCAACTGGACAAATTCTTTGGGCAACACAGCTGATGGAAACTAACAAGAAGAAATGAAGGACTCCAATACTGCTACATCTATTTAAAAAATTGAATTCATAATAAACATTGTCTCCACAGAGCCAGATGGAGCCACTGGTAAATTCCATCAGACACTTACGTAAGAAACAGCAGCAGAGTGTGTCAACGGTTTAAGAGTCTCAGTAGTAGATCGCTGGTCTTCCTCGCTGGTGCTACCACGCACGTGAATCCCAGTCTCCGTCCCCTTCTTCCAAATTCCGGATTCCAGGGAAGAAATTTAATCACCTCGGCGTGGGTCAGGTAGACACCTCTAGAAAGCTTGAATCATCCATGGCCATTAGGGTGGGGAGCACGGGCACTTACACAGTACTGACCGGGGCACTGGGACCGACTCTACGATCTGACATGCTCCTGGAGAAGAGGGGGTCACCCCAGGCAATCACCCCAGAACACCTACACACTGCACCTACTGGAGCCTAGCTTGAGAAACACTGCCTGCATCTGACCTCGGAGAGAACAACTAGCATCCAAACTGTATACACTGGTGCAGTCTTGTCATCTGAAAACCGGTCCCAGGCACCATGAGGTTTCAGGCACAGTGAAAAAGACAGAGTTGATCTAGTAACACATGAGAAGATCAACCAACGAACAAGCCCATGGAGTACAACCCATAAGAGAACCCATCGGGTTTTCTTAACCAGTCCCCAAGCTTACAGGACCCTAAAGGAAGCAAACGCTCCCCCCTCCCCACTCCCACTCCACCAAAAACAAAAACAAAACACACACACACACACACACACACGCAATGATCCTTTGAGAGCACTACAGCAGGTTCTGTATTATAATCCCCATTTTCCAGATGGGAAAGGTCACAGTTAGATAGGGGCAAAGGAGCCTGACTCATCTCACTCTAGGATCCTCACATCTTTATGATTCCTGCCTCCATAGTTTTACTTCTTAAAAGAGAATTTTGGGCCCTTTTTGATTTCTGTTGGTCTAACCTGGGTACCACCTGGATGAGGAAGCAGTGGGGGTGCAGCCAGTGACAGGAAGGGTTCCTGCTTTTTTTCTGTGCCCTTGCATTTCCAGATCCCTCAAACCTTCCTGCTTTGCCTACCTCCCCATTTTGTTGAGATTTGTTGTGTCTACTAAGGTGGAAACGAGAACAGAGATCATAAACTAGAACTGCCATTTGGTTTGCAGAAGGTGACAGAAAAGGGCAAAAATACATATTTAAAGAGGCTCACTTTTTAAAAAGCTGAGTGATTATTTCCTCTCAGAATAAAATTATGTAAAATCATTCTCTGCAAGGAGGGGGAAAGATGGCCTTTGGAGGATGAAGCTAAACTAATTTTAGCTCAATTTGCATTTCTAGTACATTAACAACTTCAATCTGGAGTGTGGAGGGGAGAAGAGAGGCTGACCCAATTACGCGTCTTAAGAGGGGGCAGGACAGAGACAGAGCGATGCCGGCAAATGCTTACTCGGGCCAGACAGGTATGCTTTGCTCACACAGCTTGTAGGCAGGTGACATTCCTCCCTCCTCTTCACCCCTCAACTCTGGAGCCAGCCAACCTTCCACCTGAATGCTGTGTAGACTCCCAGGGGCAGCATGATTCAGCGGACGGAGGGAGGGTGGATTCCTTGGGCAAGTCACATAGCCTCTTTGCTTCCTGTTCTTATCTGTGAAATGGGAACGATTTGTGGTTCCCACGAGGATTCCAGGTAATCATGTATGTAAAGCACCTGGCACAAGAAAGGTAGTATGAGATCATAGAAAATACGTATTGATCTCTGCCCCCCGTTTCACAGAGCTCCTGAAACGCTTGTCATTTCCTAAGTGTTAGGAGCACTGGGAAAATCTATTGTTCTGGTATTTGATCTTTGACTCGGGTTGCTGACACAGGGCTCCTGAAACCCTTACCATTTACTGGGTAATAGGAGTGTCTTTTGTTCTATGGGGTAACTCTAGGTGGGCTCCTGGATGGGAGGAGGAAGACAAAGCCATGATAAGAAGCTTGGAATTTTCAGCCCTGGCCCCCATTCTCTTGAGAAGGGACAGGGGCTGAAAATGGAATTAATGATCTATCATGCCAATGTGATGAAACCTCCATAAAAATCTTGAAAGCATGGGGGTTCAGAGAGCTTCCAGGTCGGTGAAAACATCCACGTACTGGGAGGTGACGCACCCCAACTGCACAGAGACAAAAGCGCCTGTGTTCAGGACCCTCCCGGGTCTTGCCCTGTGTATCCTCTTGTCTGGCTGTTCATACAGAAGTTGTAGGAAACCTGGGGACCTACTACTTGCTATTGGCCTCTGAAGTGAGGTGGGAGCGGTCTTGTAGGACTGAGCCCTTAACCTGTTGGATTCGATGCTATTTCCAGGTAAATAGTATCTGAAGTGTGTTAAATTGTAGGACACCAAGTTAGCATCGTGGAGAATTGCTTGGTGGGGAGAAAAGACCCACACAGCTGGTGACCAGAAGTATCAGACATTAAGTGTTCAGTGTGAGTAAAGAAAAACTCACAGGGGGAAACAACTGTAGGGTTTCCCCTACATAGGTAGTTATTAACGTAGCTGAGCCCCACCCATCATCCCTATTATCCATCCATCCATCCATCCATCCAGAGATGCCATCAATGGGAAATTGTGTGAAACAGATTACAGGGACACCCTGAAGTTCTGGAAGTTGATGGGTTCCTGAGTCTTTTTTACTGCCAAGTTGTGTAAATCAAACAAAATCCAAAATGCACCTCGTACTCCTGCCATTTGTAAGTAAATACATAAAGAAAACCGTAAAGCAAAGACTGGGCTCCTCACGTCTCTGATTTATACGTAGCTTTTCACATAGAATAATAGACCCTCAAGATGGAAAGGGACCCAGGGCTCTATGTTCTACTGGGAGGCTGTGGCTGCAGAGGACAACATATACCCGTTATGCGGTTTCATGAGGATTGAAATGAAACAGATAAATATCCTCCGCTTTCTAAAAAATCGCTTCTGCCTTTTTAATAGTAAACTTGATCAAAGTAACTGAAAAGTACAGACAATATCAAAAATCAGTTATTAAGGGAAACTTTCCTTCTTAAAAGTCTATTTCTTCCTTATTTTTCCTCTCTGGGTATAATAACCAAAAGTATGGTCTAATGCAGACTAAAAGATGGGGAAATTGGAATCTGATTTTCAGATCCACTATTTAACCTCTGGATATTTTCCTATCTATATAGACTCCTATCAGGGGGACTTAATCCCACATAGTTGGTGGTGCCGTTGGTGTAACTGGTGTTCCTAGCAAGCGCGATGATGCACTCTGATCAAGACGCACCTGGTTACTCTTGTGCCCTTTGGACGTGATTCCCAAAGGCAAGGGTGGGAAGAGGGGGGAGGGGGTGGCTTCCCATGCCTGTGAGTGACGAATCCCACAGGCCCAGGCCTACTCTACTCACACTTAGCTGACAGTCTACAGGCTACAAATAAAGCTGCAATCCGGCAACGACACCGTCCAGTTCTTTTTAATGATCCAGAACTCTCAATGGGACTTAGCTTCTTATCTTCCCTTTCCAAGCTCAGGTCTGCTTCTGTGAACAGTGGGGAGAGAGAGGCTATCTTTCTGCTCTTTGTTCTTTCCCAGTTCACCTTCCGCTCAGGAGCTGCTCTTTTGGATCTGCTTGCCAGGTTTAGAGAAGGGGAGGTAAGACTGAGGGAAAGAGTAGAGGACCGTTTCTCACTTAGCAAGTGACTTTGCACTCTGGCCCTGGAGGTGGGGAAGACACCAGGGAAAATGTTCTGAAGGTCTGAGGGTCCTTCCAAGGCCTTCACTAGGCCTGAGGCTAGAAGGTGACACGCTGCTCCCTTTACGAATCTTCTCTCAATCTTTCATCATTTCAAATCAGATAAGGGTATAGACATAGAACAAGTTCTCCTTCATTCCCATGGTAAATCCTGCGTGTGGGAAGGTCTCTCTCACACTGGCTCATAACCAACATATTGACACCTTTGAAAACTGGATCAAAAGAGTCTCCTTTTAACGTCCTGTCATGTAAATACAAGAAATAATATATCTCACATAGAGTAGGTGCTCAATGAATTATTGACAAGTTATAATTCTTACTAATTAATTGTTTCTTCCATCTGGCCGATGAGAGGGGACTTTATGGGAAAATCCCAACAGGTGCCTGTTTGAATACACCAGAATGCTTTTCTAAAAATGCTCTGTAGTCAACCAATTTAGATTTCCCAAAACCAATTCTTGTTAATTATTCAACATTTTAATATATGCCACAAGAAAAACCACATGCTTTAGAATTAAAAACTCTGTTCAAAAACATCCTGGGGTTGGCATATCCAATGGTTGTTGGTGATCTTCCAGAATCGGGATTAAAACAAAAGATTGCACTGTGGGTTTGAGGTTCCTTTTAAAAAAAGTGTCGCTTTCTCAAGCATGAAAACTATTTATTCTGCAGATCCCAATGAATGTCTAAAATACAAATTTAAATAATGGTTCAGAAATCTCACTGAAAATCTGCCTCCATCAGCTTTTTGGAAAATACAGATTTAATTCTGGTTCTATCACCCCTGAGCTTGGCAGAGAATGAGCTGGACTGTTTTCCAGGCAAGCAAATCAATCAAAACGCGTGAACCTTCCAGGAAACCTGAGACTTCTCATTACACAGACCCCGTGTTTGTGCATATACCACGTGCATGTGGTCTGTCTGTGTCCTGCCCTCTGTGAGCTGTGGGCACTGAGGTTCCCCTGCTGAGAAAGCGGAATGTTTTATTTTTCTCCTGGCAACGTCATGGAATCACAACTGCTCAGAACCCACTGTAATCTGGCTGACTCCCATGGAAAACCAGCACCTCTTCCAAAGCCGGAGGCGCCTTTGGTAGCCCGAGGGAACTGAGATGCAAAGGCCTTCTTCTCATCTGAGCAGGACCCTCTTGTATAGCCACCGAGGACTTGGGTAATGCCCTTCAGTTATTTGGCTCTGAAACCCACCTTCCTTTGTCAGTCCAACTTCAATCTCCCGTGCCCCCTCCTATGCGCCCACCTCCAGTGACGCTCACTGCTTCTTGTCTGACGGTTGGCAGCCTTCTTGGCCTCTGCCTGTCCTCAGTGCTCTCTCTGGCACTGCCCCACTGCGTCACCTATACCAGCTCTTTACTAATTACTGAAGCCCCCATTCCCCACCCCCACCAACTGCCCATCAATGCAGCA
The DNA here is from genome assembly GCF_024362965.1 of Panthera pardus. Lineage (NCBI taxonomy): Eukaryota > Metazoa > Chordata > Mammalia > Carnivora > Felidae > Panthera > Panthera pardus. The sequence goes on from NW_026527002.1 coordinate 66,542,741, forward strand.
TTCGAGTAGAGACTGGGTAACCAACCACTTAAAGGGAATGTCACCCAGACAGGATGTTACCTAAAGCATCACGGAGAATCTGTGCATTGGGTGATGAATGCCTGCTCCGTGAGACGCGGAGAGGTGAATTAATTTGCCCCACACGCATTGCCAGGAAAAAGCCCTCAGACCCAGCTTTCCTGCCTCGGGCACAATGCTCTTCGGTCTGTGGCTCACCAAATCTGGGAGTCAGGAGAGTCGCCTTCACACTGGTTGTTTCTCCCTCAAGCAGTTTTTCTCTGGCCACATGCATCCATCACTACTGATCTCAAGGGGACCTTCTAGACTAGACAGGGTGCCCCCAAATCCTTCCATCAGAACCCACTCCGAAGTAGACCTGCATGGAAGGATATTTAGTAATGTTGGGTGAAGTAATATAAGGAGGGTACAGAAAAATACGTGTGGAGTTATCCTACTCCAGTGCATCCCAGAGAATGCACACCGGATCATTACTATTACTCTTCAGGAGTAGTGCTATGAAATGTAGAGGAGGGAGTTTAACTCTTACTTTGCGCAGTTCCATTAATTTCTTTAAATTTAGGGGTTACCCTAGAATTGCAATATACATTTATAATTTTTTTAAACATTTATTTATTTTTGAGAGACAGAGAGAGGCAGGGTATGAGCAGGGGAGGGGCAGAGAGAGAGGGAGACACAGAATTCGAAGCAGGCTGCAGGCTCCCAGCTGTCAGCACAGAACCCGGCGCGGGGCCCGAACTCACAAACCGCGAGATCATGACCTGAGCCGAAGTCGGACGCTCAACCGACTGAGCCACCCAGGAGCCCCTGCAATATACATTCATAACTAATCTAAGTCCATCTTCCAATAACACAATACTGCTATCGATACTCTATTACAAAGTATTGCCAATACCTTCCACCGATCCCTCATAATATTGAGGTCATTCATTTCACTTATCCATGTGCTATAATCATCCAATATATTGTTGCTATCATTACATTAAACAAGCAGTTATCTCTAGCTCAGTTAAAAAGAAGGATAATAAAATATTTTATTTTAATCTTCATTTATTCCTTCTCTGATACTCTTCCTTTCTTACGTAGATCCAAATTTCTGACCTACATAATCTGCCTTCTCCCTGAAGGATTTCTTTCAACATTTCTTACAGGGCCATTCTGTTAGTGATTAATTCCCCCAGCTTTTTGTTTGCCTGAGAAAGTCTTTATTTTTCTTTCACTTTTGAAGGATAATCTTGCTGAGCGTAGAAGTCTAGGTTGGTGGAGTTTTTCTTTCAAGACTTTAGATATTTCAGTCCATTCTCTTTTTTGCTTGCATGGTTTCTGATGAGAAGTCTGCTGTAATTTTCATCCTTGTCCCTTTATAGGTAAGCCCCTCTCCTGGCTTGTTTCAAGAATTTGTCTTTGGTTTTTTGAAGTTTAACTATGATAACATAAATAATGTAGATTTTTTTTTGGTATTATTCTGCCTGGTCTTCTCTCAGGTTCCTGGATCTGTGTTTGGGCGGTGTTATTAATTTTGGAAAGTTCGTGGCCATTGTTCAATTATTTCTTCTGCTATATTATTTATTTCTTCTCCTGGTATTCCAATTATGTGTTATCTGGCATATGCAAGTAGATTATATCTTTTGATATCCCACAGTTTTTAGGTGCTCTGTTCTGGTTTTTTTCCTCCTTCTATTATTTTTCTCTTTGCATTTCAGTTTGAGAGGTTTCGTTGACCTATTTTTGAGTTCACAGATTCTTCTCTCAGCTATGTCTAGTTAGCTAATGAAGTCACCAGAGGCATTCTTCAATTTACCATTACACAGTTGGGTTTTTTTTCCTTATATTTTATTTGATTATTTCTTAGGATTTCCACCTCTCTGTTTACATTACCCGTCTGTTCTTTTATGTTATCTACTTTTTCCACTACAGCCTTTAACATATGAATCATCGTTATTTTAAATCATAGTTATTTTAAATTGCTGCTCTGATAATTCCAACACCCGTAACATATTTGAGCCTGGTTCTGATGCTTACTTTGTCTCTTCAGACTGTGTTTGCGTCTTGACTTTTGTCATACCTTGTAATTTTTTTTCTCAAAGGCTGGACATGAGGTATTGAGTAATACAAGAACGAGGTCTTTAGTGTGATGTTTTATGTAGAGGAATCGGCCTCTGTTTAATATTTGCGGTCGTGGTAGATGTCAGAACTTCAAACTCCTCTAGGGTCTCTGTCTTTAGGTTTCCCTAAGAACTCTTCCTTCAATAGAGTCTGCACCTGGCAGCTCTTTCAGCTATCACCGTCATTATTCTGGTGTTCCGTTGATAAGGCAGCAAGATGTGGTAAGATGTATTAAGGAAGGAAAGCATTCTAACCTTATTATTAAATTTCAGTCACTTAGTGAGCCTGTGTCCCTGGACTGTGACCTTCACCAGGGCTTATTCATCTCCTCCCATTCCCTCTCCCCACCTTGAGTGACATAGGAAGGCTGCAGCAAGGTGAAGTCCAATAAAGGCCCCAAGTGGAATAAGGGTCTGATATAGTCTTTTCCTTTACTGGGTAGACCTTTCTAATGCAGAGTGCCTTGGAATATTTCCAAATGGTTCCTTTTCTCCTCCCCCTGCCAGAACCACAAGGGGATAATTCTTGGATTTTCACTGCCAGAAGCTGGTGGGGTTACTAGAGGTGAAACCCATGAAAATGTGACACTCCACCAGAACTGTAGCCACCAGGAGTTTCTGACTCTCAAATTATTCTACACTCGGTCTTCAGAAATTCATCAAAATCACTATTTAAGTGTTCTCATTAGTTTTTAGCTCCAGGGTGTTTCTGTTTCAGGTAAGCAGATCTTGGCTCTGACTCTGAATTCACCTGTCTCTCTGCATTTCAGAGTGGCCGTTTGCCTCGTGACCTCAGTTTTCTGGTGGGTCCGAGAAAAGTCACTGATTTTCAGGTTGTTCAGCTTTTATCTTATTATAGGGATGGGATTTCTTTACATGTTGGAGCTGAAACTGGAAATCTATAATTTTTAACAATGAGTGCCATTGTTTTAATTAAAGAAAAACTTTTGAAGAATAAGACATCCTTTATAGGGGTCTATCTTTGGCCTTTAGCTGTCTATAGAGTAATTCTCTTCTTACTTTAGCAAGGAGTAATAGAAATTACCTAATAGAAATTACCAATAGAATCATTGTCTCCCATAAGGAGTAATGATTATCCTCCTTGCTGAGCCCTGAAGCAGCCATATCTTGCCTTAGACAACAGCTTCCTGCACCTAGCTGGCAGCTTATTTTCTGGACCCAGGACAACAGAAGTGCAAGAGATTCTAGAAATTCTAGAAATTCAATCTCCCCTTCTCCCAATAAATCCCAATGCCTGTAATGGGGGACATGATCCTTCTTTGTAGAAGGATAGCTATGGTTTCATTTCCAGAGACCCATGGAAGAAAGAACTCAGTGATGAGTCTGCACTGATGTGTATTTGATTGATAGTGATATCTTCCTAAAAGCAGTCTCTTCCAAGGCAGAAGAAGAGCTCTGTGAGCATGCAGGGCCATAAAGAAAGGTGATATATTCACCTAGGGGAGGGGAGAGGGAGAAAGTTGCAGGGCCTTCCCTTACCTGCACCCTGCTGCTAGCTCTGAGGATTTCACTCCTCATTCTCCCTGGCTAAACCTGGCCAAGGCCAGCAAAATAGTACAGGCTTTACTATAGTACGTTGAGATGGGTCACAGAGCAGCACAGGACTATAAAAGCTGCCATATAGATATATAGAGAGAGATATAAAGATACACACACACACACACACACACACACACACACACTCATATACATATATATGTAACTTGGGAAACTCCTTGATGCTTCTGGGTATGGGCATCCTGGTGGGGGTACTGGGTGCCTCGATACAACTGGGTAAGTGAGGAAGTGTAGGCATCTCACTTGACCTTGCTAATGGAGATGGGTCTGCAATTTTCTCTGTGGTGTTTAGCCCGAGTAGAAAAGTTACCATCTGAAAGCTTTCTGAATTGCTAAGCTTCCATGTTCTGGTGACTAGAGAATATAAGTCTTCTTGGGGCTTTTGATGTCTATGCCCAGTGACGTTTCCAGGTTGCTGATTTCATCAGCTCAAGTCTGAGATACATGAGGCAAACAAAGCAAAACGCCAAGGGACTCACCACCAGGTCATTCCTTGGGTCCTGAGGTCCCTAGCCCGTCTGCCGTCTTCTCTCCCCTTTCAGAGTCTTCCTAGGCTTGTCTTATACATCATAGTCAGGGCTTTTAACTGCATATGGTGGGAGGAATAAGAAAAGTGTATCTGTTCCATCCTCCCAGAAGCAGAACTCTGCCCTCTTTGTTTTATGATCTGCTTTCAGAGCAACACCTTTCGTGCAAATAAATCTATTTCATATTATCATTCTAATGGCTGTGTATTATTCCACTACACTTGTATACATTGCTTCAATTAAGTCAGTTATCTGTGGCTGGACGTGCCCGGGTTCTTCTCCTCCAACACGTTTCTTCTATTATGAATAACACTGAAGTGAATATCCAAGTAGCTAAACATTTGTCATATTCTTGATTATTCCCTTAGGCTAAATTTCTGAGTACTGGCACTGTTAACCTAAAGGGTATGTACATGCTAACACTTCTAAAAAGTGCGGCTGGTTGCTCGCCAGAGAGATTGTAGCAAATTAGGCAACTGCTTGTGCCCTATTGGTATATGCAGCCCTCTGTACCTCCGATATCACTGTGTATTTGTTTTTTAATTAACAATCCAGTAAGTTAAAAATGGTAGGTCACACTTCTAAAATTATCTTTATTTACTCGTGAGGCTCGAGAGCAATACAGGTGCCTGTTAGTATCACATCTCCAGGCAATAGGAGGAGAAATGAGAAAAACTAAGATTGAAACTTGAGAGGGTCTGCCAGGTAGACCAGAGTCCTGGCAGCTTGTGTTACACTGTGTAGTGTAGCAGCCTGTGGGCAGAACTTGGTCACCAGGCCGGACTGAGACAGGCAAAGGATAGGGAATTAATTAGGAAGGCAGCTCTCATCTGATGGGACAACAGATTTCCTCGTCATTCAAGAGGTCATTTAATTTCTCTGGAATTCTTGGGTCTGTTTCTAAGGAAGAATCTGTCAACCATCAGAAATGGATAGTTATCATCACAGAGAATGGATTGAAAGCCCGATTTAATTGTTCTGTAACTACTGGCTATGTATAAATGAATACAAACACGCGCACACACACACACACACACACACACACACACACAAAGCCCTGGCCTGTTTTAATCCTGGTCTTCTGATCCATGCCACACTTAGTCACTATCAGACTATAATTAGCGTGTGTTACTGTCCGGCTGTCATGATAGTCACGTAGGACGAGTGCAAGATGATAGGGGTTGAGCCTGATGGAAAGAGAGAGAGCTTTCTTCTTAGCAGTCCTCAGCAACCGCTTAGATTTCACTGCTGACCATCCTGCTGCTCATTAAGGGAACACGAACAATAGTGATTCGCATTTGTTTGCAAGGGATTTTTTTTAACGGCAAGTCCTTAAAGGCAGGAACTCCCCAGGCGCACCCCCCCAACCCCCCAAATCTGAACTAATGGCCACCTCATATAGGTTTGCTGAATCGGAACACAGTGAATCGTATTTCATTAAGTTGACGTGTCTAGACTCTGGCATGAAGGGGATGCCCCTGCCCCGATACTGGTGATGGCGGGCATCCCAGGATAACTGGTACCCAATGCCTTAAAAGTACACTTGCCTCTTCAGGCTGTTTCATCTGGAGCCATTAGATTTCATCAGAACGGGATATGTCAGATGTGCTCAAGGGCAATCTGATATTTTGGAATGCATGAGACTTCACATAAAGATACACTTAGCGCCTCAAATTACTGTTAGAGAATTGGATCCCACCAAAACAGAAATTTTCATAAATTCCATTTTGTTCAATTCCTATCAATAAAAGGGGGAAAAAGGTGCATTTATAAGTGTATAAATAAGTGTATGCGCGTTTTGGCTGCGCATTCATGAAAACAGAGTATGCCAGGTATAATTACACCTTTGATGGCTGGAATAATTGTATACGGAGTAGCTTCTGGTGGCTTCTGGCTCTGTTTCAAACTTTGCCGCTCCTTTATCGCTCACACATCACCAGTGCCGAGCACAGAAAGGCATGTTCCTCTAATGATACAAACTCTTAACACTGCCTCTCCGTGTCACTGCAGCTGAGCTGGGACAGTGGCCGGCTCAAGGATTCCTGAAGGCATGATGCCCTGCTGTTCAAAGCTGGCACCTAGGTGCAAGGGGAGCTCATGTTTCCTGATTCCTGCCCCAACAAGGTCAGCCGTGGTCTGGCTGTTCCAACTGTGACTGGTGCATCCTGAGGCTGCCGAGCCCCGGGACCCAGCACATCCGTTCTGCAAGCGAGGTGTGCGGTACACTGAGGTATGCGTACTCCGTATGCAGCCCCACAGCGTTCTTCATTCTAGAAGTTACCAGGAAGAGCTTCGCCCTTGGGAGTATTGATCACTGCTCAGCTGCCATTTCCAAAGCTGGCCCTGGAGCCCTAATCTGGCTCCTTGGACTGCATTTCAATGGTTAGAACCCAGAGGGAGGGAAACAGGTTCTTTGTTCTCTGTCCTCTGTCCTCACCAGGTGATGATCGTCTTACGGATGTGGACACATAGCGCAGCGGGGCCTGTCTCACAGTGGTGCGGCCGGCGAACGTACGGGGAGGGGACTACGAATAGGCATTGGTCACTGTGAATCCCCAACTCCTTTGTCTGCCCTTTGGTCATTTTTCACTGTATGAGCCCTGCCGTTCCCAAACTTCTCACATTCCTACTTGCTTTGTAGCTTGTTGCACGCGTAGGACTCAGGCCCCACCAGCTGGAGGCGTAAGCCTGGCTTCAGCAGTACATGCCCTAAGAAATCCTCGTCCTGGGAAGCCAGTGCGTGGGCAGAGATGTGCACTCTCAAAAGCACTGGAATGGTGGGCGTTCTGGGGTCTCGTCCCGAGCGAGGGTGGCCAGAGTGGTGGTGCTGTCACCGAGACAGCTCCCGTGGCGCTGATCCGGGCCGTGTAGCTTCAAAGCTTTTGGAGTCTTCCCAGATCCTGGGACCCACTTAGTACCTTTAAGTAAATCCTTTCCTTGCTTAAAGTAGCAAGAGCTTATTTTGTTGTTTGCAACAAAAAACCTGACCAACATGGACCGAATCCCAAAATCTCTGATTCCCAAAGTCAGAGCTTTTTTTTTTCTCAGTCCACAGTCGGGTCTTAGCTTTAAACTCACATCTTATCAACCCTCTCCCTTTCTCCAGATAAACAACAGAAAAGAAAAAACTGAGGGCACCTGGAAAGAGCAGCTTGGACCCTGGGATTGTCAGAAGGAACAGCTGTGGGTGGGTGACAGGAAAATTGAGAGGGAAGCAGGAGAGGTGGAAAGCAAAACAGAATCTGGGGGGGGCAATGCAGACAAGATGATGCAATCAGACAAGAAAACACATTTACTGAGCAACGACTTTGTGCCAGGACACATTATAAACCACAGCAAAACCAAACATAAGTGTCTAAGACAGGCATTCACAGCACTTCTTGTCTTTCAAAAGAGGGTTCTTTGCTAAAGTTCTTCAGCTCCTAAGTTCTTTTTGCCGGACGTGCTGTTCCCACAGGTCTAATGAACCAGCACAAGAAATGCCTCGGAATTATGCACAGAAGAAAGAAGAGGTAGAGAAAGGGGGAGGAGGGGATGACAGGCTGGCAGTAAGAGGGAGGGTGACAGAAATAAGAAATTAAAGAGGCAGGTACCACCATGAGGGAGACTCTGGGGAAGGCAATGTTTGGGAGGGTGAGGGAAGATTTGCTGGCATTGCCTGGCGTTATACCCTTTCCCTTGTCTCCTCTTTCAAGAGCCTTCATAAAGGCTCACATTCCTCTTCGAGAGTTTAACATGCATTTGTTATTCTTTTGAAAGTATCACCATCCTGGGACCAATCTGAAGAAGGAACAAATGCATTACCTCCTTTGACGCTTATTATAAGCTTGTGAGACGAGCACTATTATGATTTCATTTCTCAGCTTAAGCACCCAAGGATCAGAGAGGTTTTATGGCTTACCCAAAGTCACACAGCTGTCTAAGTGGAGAGACTGGGATTTGAGCCCAGACGGAAGAGATTCCAACCACCTGGCATAGAAGAAGGTGGAGGTGACATATGTTGACCTCCTTCACATCACCGTCTGCCCTTTTTTTTTTTCCCCGGGCTGATCCCATGGATCCGGGAATTCCTGAGCTGATGTAGGAATCTGCCAATTACTTAGATCCATAGCTTTAAAAAAAAGAAAAAAAGAAACGAAAAGAAAAGAAAAAAAACCCACAAAAACCTCTGAAGTCCCACCAACTATTCCCACAGCCGAAGGACAGAACCTCCAAAGCTATAATCAAGAGCTAAGCTGGGTTAAGTTATTCAGAAAATAAAAATTAATTAGACTACAAGGATAAAATAGGGGTGTAATATCCCCTTGGTCTGCTGGTAACACAACTCATTTCTCAAAGCAATTAAGTTAATATGCACTTTTTAAAAGGGTAAATCCAACGACCTCACGGTTGTTTATATCCATACAGACCAGAGAGTGATGACCCAGGAGGAAAGTCACCTTTGTGCCATAATCTTAGTCTAAGGTCCTAGTACCAGGCCTGGAAGAAACAATCACTCTGTACTATGTAATCGCATCACAGAGGTTGTCTTTTATCCCTGCCACACCTCTAAGAGGTTAATACCATTAGTTCACAGCTTATAAATGATTCACCGGGGCTGCAAAAGCTTAAGTGATCTGCTCAGTCACTCAGCTTCTGGTTTTAATGAGGACACCATAGGGTCTGGCATAAAGACGGTCCCGGGTTTATACCTGTTATCTCAGGGTAATTAGAGTCCTCTTTTTTTATTATTATTTTTTAATTTTATTGATTTTTTTAACGTTTTAATTTTTTTTATTTTTTGAGAGACAGAGACAGAGCGCTAGTTGGGGAGGGGCAGAGAGAGAGGGAGACCCAGAATCCGAAGCAGGCTCCAGGCCCCGAGCCATCCGCACAGAGCCCGACGCGGGCCTCGAACCCACGAACTGTGAGATCACGACCTGAGCTGGAGTCGGACACTCAACTGACTAAGCCACGCGGGCACCCCTATCTCAAGGTAATTAAAGAGCCCCCCCCTTTATTCACATTATTTTCTCCTTTTAGATGACAATTTGTCATCAGTGACAACACTGAGGTGAACGCAGGTCAGACTGACTTGATAGCTTGTGGTCACCAGGGTGTACAGGTCTGCACAGGGTACATTGTCATGTCCCAATCTCCATCTCAGTCACCTTCTGAGGTATCAGGAATTAGGACTTCAGTATACAAATTTGGAAAGGGGGGGTGGGGACACAATTCAGCCCATGACGCCTTACTAGGTACAGAAAGTGGTAATGGAGGGAAATTGCGAAATCTTTTCGGAGGGTCTTTAGAAGTAAAACAAAGGCACACCATGAGACACAGGTGTGAGCCAGGTACAAGAGACCTTGTGAGACCTGGTTAATTCCATCTTTGCCACTGGTTTGGAACTGCATCTGAGACTGTGCTTTGGCCCACTAGTGCGAGTTGCAGAGGCTGCTGGGAAGAGATGCTTTTTCGGCCACCGCCACCGTCATCCAGCCCTCCCCCATCCCCAACTGGGTACAACAGAGCAGTGAAATCATCTGCTACTAGAAGGTGTGGACCGGGGGCGAGTCAGATGCAATTTGGATTAACCTGCAGGGCAGACAATGTTATTTTTGTACCCTAATGACGTTCCTACTCTTCCTTCCTGACGGAGGTTACCGGAACTACAAAGGCAGGAGACCTCTTGAGCAGCTGGAACATGAGCATGTGGCTCAACTTTGGTCAAGAGGATCCAAGGGGAAACCTGTTAGCTGGCTTCTGGAAAAGAATCTTCCTCTGGTTAAGATAGAGTATTCAGCAGAAACCCCATGCCTCCTGTCTGGGGCATGGTTGTCTGTAGATACAGATAATGCCATCTGTGACCTCAGGGAGAAAAAGTGTCCTCAAGAGGGTGACCTGGACCCCTCACCTGTGAACCAACTCTGGAACCACCCACCTCCAGACTTACCAAGTGAAGCAATGAACATCCTAGTTGTTGAGCGTCTTTTAGTAGGGTTTCCATTACTTTAAAAAAAAATTTTTTTTTAACGTTTTTATTTATTTTTGAGACAGAGAGAGAGCATGAATGGGGAGGGGCAGGGAGAGAGGGAGACACAGAATCAGAAGCAGGCTCCAGGCTCTGAGCCATCAGCCCAGAGCCCGACACGGGGCTCGAACTCACGGACCATGAGATCGTGACCTGAGCTGAAGTCGGACGCTTAACCGACTGAGCCACCCAGGCGCCCCGGGTTTCCATTACTTTTAAGTAAAACCCTCCTACCTGATATTAGGAAAAGGGCTCTAGGCTTTATGTTTAAAGTGTTACAATTGTTTGAAAATTAGCATATGTTGCATGTTTGTTATAAAAACCACAAGCAAGGATAAAAATGTATATAGAAATCAATCTTAAAAGTGTACTCCATATAATGATTTTTAATAATCCATTTGTGTCTTCGTTTATAACTTTTTTCCAGGCATATATACATGTATTTGTTTTACAAAAATGGCATCATACTCTGCCCCTAGTTTTGTAATTGGTTTTGTGTCTGTGCCTAATGTTATATCGTGATGTTCTTTTCACAATTTTGATAGTGGAAGCATTCCAGTGTGTATATATTCCAAAATTTAAATGATCATACATTGATGGCATTTATCGTTTTTAACCAATATAACTGCTATTATAAATATTATGATAAGCATCTTGTATATATAAATTTGCTCATTTGACTGAATACTTCCATAGGATAAATTCAGCAAAAGGTACCTGAGTCAAAAGATACCAGATAATGCCTTTAAGGATTGGGTCTGAATTGCAAAACTGCTCTCCAGGAAGGCCGTGGCACTCTCTTCTCCCACAAGCAGTGTATAAGACACCCTGTTTCTCCGTTCCTGCCCCCAATGCAGGATATTATTCTTTTTTAAAAAAATTTTTTTAATGTTTATTTATTTTTGAGAGACGGAGAGAGACAGAACATAAGCCGGGGAGGGGTAGAGAGAGAGAGGGAGACACAGAATTCGAAGAAGGCTCCAGGCTCTGAGCTGTCAGCACAGAGCCCAACGCAAGGCTCGAACCCACGAGCTGTGAGATCATGACCTGAGCTGAAGTCAGACACTCAACAGACTGAGCCACCCAGGTGCCCCTGGATACTATTCTTTTAAGCATTGCCAATCTGATAGACCAAAAAAAAAAATTTATCTGAATTTTTTGCAAGCTTTTGATTACCAAATAAGGCTGGACATTTTGGCTTCCTGTTGAATGCTTGGCTATCTCAGAGCACAGGAAATTTCTTTCCTATTTTACTCAAACACAGGCTTGCGAGGCCGCTGAGCACCTGGCAGGGCCAGCAGCCCTTGCTCAGTCTCCCCAGTTGCTTACAGGACTGCGTCTGGCGGAGTGAATTCTCCTAGCTGGACTGGTGACAGCCCATTACTCAAGCAGCACACACAGCCCCCGGGGCTGCCCCACCCCCGCCTCTTTTTAAAGGTAGCAACATGTCCTCAGTTGGCTAGTTTCAACCCTGGCTGCGCATCAGAATTATCTAGGCAGGTTTTTTTCTTTAATATAATTTGTATTGTCCTTTCTGAGTAGGCAACATACGACTCACAACAACAACAACAAATTCAAACGAGTATTCAGTTTAAAAATCTCCCTCCGTGGCCCGGAATCACTCAATTATCTCCCCCGGAAGCAACAGCTGTCACAAATTTCTTGTGGATCCTTCCAGAGGTATGAGTAGATTTAAAGGAACACCCCTTCTGGAATCCCATGCCAGACCCTGTATCAGCATTTCCAGGATGGAGAATCTGAAAACTTAAATTTTTCTTTTTAATTTTTTAAAAAACTTTTTAAATGTTTATTTATTTTTGAGAGACAGAGACAGACAGAGCATGAGCAGGGGAGGGGCAGAGAGAGGGGGAGACACAGAATCTGAAGCAGGCTCTAGGCTCCGAGCTGTTAGCACAGAGCCTGACGTAGGGCTCAAACCCATGACCCATGAGATCATGACCTGAGCCAAAGTCGGACGCCCAAGTGACTGAGCCACCCAGGCACCCCAGATTTTTCTTTTTAAAGTCCACAGTGTTGTTGAGTTATGGTCAGTGTTTAAAACAACCACTCTAGTATGTCATTCGTTCATTCATTCAACACATATTTATGGACCATGTGCTTTTATTGCCAGACACTATGCTTGGTGCCCTGGGGGACAGCCGTGAACCAAAGTCGTTACTCTCATGGGGCCTAGATAATAATGTGAGGGAAAAACAGAAAATAAACTGTAATTATCAGAAAGTGAGACATTCCATGGGGTGCCTGGGTGGCTGTCGGTTGAGCAACTGACTTGATTTCGGCTCAGGTCATGATCTCGTGGTTCGTGAGATCAAGCCCGCTGTGGGGCTCTGAGGCTTGTGATTCTTTCTTTCCCTCTCTCTCTGCTCTCCCCCCACTTGCACTCTCTCTTTCTCTCTCAAAATAAATAAATAAACTTTAAAAATATATAAAAAGAAGGTGAGACATTCAGTGATGAAAACTGGTCTTCTAATTGCATCTCAGCTTAAACCTCCTTCCTCTCCTTGGAGATTTTCTTAGTCCCTGCCCTGGAAGGCAGGGGGAAGACAGGAAGAAAAGGAAACAAAACGTGTCAGGCAAGTAGATTGCTCCCAGAGCCCAGATTCAGGATGAGCTCGAAACCTGTGCCCAAAGTCATTCCCGTGTGATGTTCATTACTCTTTATGAGCACAGGGCATTGAATTCTTCATAAAGGCTTAGAAATAATTCTGAGAAATGTCAGTTAGCTCATTGCTCCAAAATAAAAAGTCTGATCCCTTCTTTTTTCCTGCAGCCCACTAAGGCCCACACTAAAGCACGCAAGGCCGCTGCACAGCCAGCCGACATCTGAGAACTAACAGCCTCTCTCGAAGCTGAAGTAACACCAAGGGTCTCTCAAAGAGAAAGGTGGTTGGGAGTCTCCCTGACACAAACACTCACAACATTCCGTTCAGTTCAAGAAAACACTGTTGTTGACATGTGCTGTGCCCTGTTATACCATTATTATCCTCCTTAAAAAATGAGGAAGAAACTCAGGCTCAGAGAGGTTAGGTAACTTCTCCAAGTCACCCTGAAATTCGATCTGGGTGTGCTGATGTCAGAGCTTAGTATATCCCCCAAAAGTTTACTTCAAATTTGAATGAGATGATCCAAGGGCACCTGGCTGGCTCAGTCAAGAGAGCATGCGACTCTTGATCTTGGGGTCATGAGTTTGAGCCCCAGGTTGGGAATAGAGTTTACTTAAAAAAAAAAACAAAAAACCACCTTCATTCCAAATCTCTGTACTCAGCACCACCCCACAGTGCCTACACCCAAAAGGGAATAAATCTTAAAAAAAAAAAAATTGAATAAGATGATCCATGCATTGTGTTTGATGTAACATCTGGTAAATAGTTAAGATTTCATTCTATGAAAGCAACCTTCTCCTTCTCCTCCTCCTCCTTCTCCTTCCTCTTCTTCTCCCTCACCCTCCTACCTTCTTCCTCCTCCTCCTTCTTGTTAATTGACAAGGTTCTTCAAGATGGCAGCTATGGGCTCATGTCCACCATTTTTTTTTTGAGCCAAACTAATAACAAGAGATGAGGCCAGGAGGAATGAAACCACATGGTGGGGGCTGGAATTTACCCACCTGCTGCAACCTGGGGATTCAGAGACCCTTCCTCGTACCTGTGGGCCAAACCTTGAGACGTTCCTGATTCAGCCTGCATTGTTGGTGTCTCAAAAACCTTCCTCATTTTCTCCTCCATTTGACCATGAACCACTGGAGGACTTACTCCTATTTGTATCTCCAATGCCTAGAGTAGTGCTTGGCACATAGCAGGCACTAAATGTTGAATGAATGAAGACATGATTGGATGAGCTGCATGACTATCCAACTTCCTCTTCTCCCAGGTTGGACCCAACCCTCGTGTCTTCAGTACTATTCATTTTGTATTTTTCCCCCCACCAGATGCTGTACTGGACCCCTTAGGCATATTTTTGTCTTCAATTCCCACACCAGTCATTGGGGTAGGAGACATTAGCTCCACTTTTACACCTGTGGAAAGTGAGGCTCATGGGATGTAAGTGGTGGTCACACTGTTCTGAAGCAGTGAGGATAGCTCTGGTATTGCCACTTCTTATCCCACACTGTCCATTCAGCATAAAACAAGCACAGACTGAACAGAGCCATTCAAGGCTCGGCACACAGGAAGGTCATGATCCGTGGGGCCCTTGTCCTCATGCGGTTTATAGTGCCGTGGGGAATGGACAGCAGTGAGCGGGTAAAATGCAGGGTGCTGAGTGATCAGTGCAGAAAGAAACACGCAGGGACTGTGGGAGACAGAGGATGGGTGCCCACCTCACTGGGGGATCATAAGGCTTCTGGAGGAAGTGGCATCCAGGCAGCACCCTGAAGGAAGCTCCATGAATTACCAAGATGGAAAGAGGAAATGATGTTCCCAGCAGAGGGAACAGTATATGCAAAAGGCCAGGGAGAAGGAACAGGTGTCAGGAATTGCATGGGGCTTTGCTGGAGGGAAGGGTGTAAGCAACACAGCTTCCAAATAATCGGGGCCAGATTGTGAAGGGCCCTGCAGACCAGGATATTTAAAGGTCGGGGGCCCAGTTTGTAGAGAAGCCCTACTTAAAATGGGAGCAGGGTGATGTGATTTGATTTGCATTTTCAAAAGATCACTCTGGATACTGTGGAGACAATGAATCAGAGGGGAGCAAGGCGGGGGGTACTTTAGAGGGCTTTGTACATGCACAGCAGGGAACAGGCTGGAAGGCATTCAGGTAACCGCAGAACAGCATGGGGTGAAGAATGAACGGATTTCAGAGGCCTGTGCAAGATCCAGCCAACAGGAGTTAACCATTGAGTGGGGTGTGGGTGGGTGGTGGGAGTTGGGTGGGGCAGTGCTAGGGGAAAGGGCAGGAAGCCCGTGTTCAGAAAGGGAGTAACATGGGATCAACGTAGTGCTGGGAAGGCCTTTTCTTCTGCTGGTTTTCGTGCTGCACCCCCACCTGTGCCTTGTAACCACCCCCTCTGCTGTTTCTTTCTCCCTGGACCACTGATGCCTGAATTTCCTATGACATATCCCCCTTTCTAGCAGTTACAATGGTCTGTGCTAATAATTGGTTGTGTATCTGTTTCCTCCGATTGGGATGTGGGGCTCTTGAGGCAGGGACTGGGCCTGGGGGAAGTTGAGGGCGGGACAGGAATCACTAGCCCCGGTCTTCAGACCATTGGAGTTAGAGTCACTTGGGACTTACCATTGAATGTGCAAATTCTGGGGCCCAACTCCAGACGTCCAGAATCAGAATCTCTTGGAGGAAGGGCCCAGGAATCTGCTTTTTAACCAACTCCTCAAATGCATCCGACGTCTACTGAAGTTTAAGAACCCTTGGACTGGACGGGTGCCTGGGTGGCTCAGTAGGTTCAATCTGACTCTTGTTTTCAGCTCAGGTCATGATCCTCGGGTCATGGGATGGAGTCGTGCGTTGGGCTCTGTGTTGAGCATGGACCCTGCCTGAGATTCTCTCTCTCTTTCTGCCCCTCTCTCCGGCTTGCACACACGCACCCACTCTCTCTCTCTCAAAACAAAAACAAAAGCAAGCAAAGATAAATAAACCCTTGGACTGTAAAGTTAGGATGAGATCTAGTCAAGAGGACAATCTCTGGAATCAGAAGTCGGAAACCTGATTCAGGTCTTCATTGAAACTCAGTGTTATTATCTCTGCAATGGATACTCTGCTCACTCCTCAGGGATGAGAAGGATAATGTCTATAACACACAAAATATAGGGTGTGGCAAAGGTACCCACTCCATGAACACTGGTTGAAAAAAAACTTGCAGAACATGCACGGGACATGCAAGCACCTCAGAATTCTTTTTGTCGTCACTGACCGGCCCCTTTGACCTTAACAGCAGTTACATACTAATGGCGAAAAGCAATGGAGTGTTTGTTCTCAGGAACTTAGGACCCCACTGGCCCTGTTGAAGTGAAACTGTGCTAAATCGGTGACCACAAGGACATTCCCTTGTCCCTGTAGGAAGACTCGTCTAAGTCAAGGAACAGGTTGTTCTCTTCCAAATGTGGCCTGGACTGAAGAGTAACTTCCACGTTATTTCTCGGTCAATACTCTTCTTCCCATTTGGCCCCTTTGAAAACCCATCACTCCATTTTCCCAGAATTAAAATGAGCCCTTCTTAGAATCCTGCATGCTATTTCTCAGTGGCAGTGGTCTTGGGAGGCAGTGGGAGGCCTGGGTGGGAAGGCCAGCTCCAGCCCTTACAAGCTGAGCAACCTGAACTCCTCAGAACCTCAGTGGTGGTCTCTGTAAGGAAGGTATAATAGTAGTTCCCACATCATAGGGCTATTATGAGGATTAAGTAATTCCTGCAAATCCCTTAGAACAATGATCTGCCCTGAGTAAACATTTGGGTGGGCTGTTCTTAGACGTTTCCAGCAGCAGATATCTGGCTGGCAGCTGATCCTCTGCTTTTTAGTCTTAACTCCTTCTAACTCCACTCGGTGAGGTCTGTCTCTGTCTCCTGTTTCCTTATTCAATTTATAAATGAACCTATTGCACAAAGAAAACAGAAACTGTATCCCTTGTCTCGTTGACAGAAAGCAGTTTTTTCTCTGACCTCTTCCAGAAGGATTTGTAGTTTCATAAACTCTGAGCCTAAAACTTACCTAAATCCTGCCTGACATACCCCCATCGGTCAACCAAATCAACACCTCAGTAAGAAGCCTTTAAACATGAGAAACTGGACCTACTGCCTGGGTGTAGGGGTCAACGGCAGAAGTAGGAGGTCCCAACACTCCTTCTCTCCAAATCTCTGCCTGTGCTTCACGGCGAGGTGGCTCTGGTCCATTGCATTCTGCAAAATGGCGGCAGCTAGCGGCACAGGCACTTTGGTGCTCCTGCTGGACTAGTGCAAGACTGTGTGAGCATCTCCAGTGAAAACCAGAGCACCCTGGATGTCTGAAGTTCCCAAGAGAGTAACAGTGTTCTGATGATAACAGTCGCTATGCCAACAGTATGCTGTGCCTCTTCTCCTGGGTTTGTCTCCTTAGAATCACCTGGGGAGCTTTGAAAAATCCTAATGTTAGGCTACTTGCCAGACCAATTGCTTTAAACCTTCAGGAGCAGGACCCAGGCACCAGTATTAGGACAATGCCTCTCAAACTTTAAAGTGCATCTGAATTACCAGGGAAACTTGTTAAGATGCAAATCTGGATTCACTAGGTCTAGGGTGAAGCTGAGATTCTGCATTGCTAACACACTTCCAGATCCTGCCCACACTTCCGGTCTAAGGACCAGAATTTGGGTAGCACAGGTTTAGGCTGTTCCTCCTCCCATCCCTCCTGCCCATCAAAATCAGTGCCTGATTCTCACTGGTCTATTTTCCTCAAGGACGTAACATCAGAAATGCAGGCTTTCTTCCAGTTAGTGTCTTTACTTCTGGAAGCGGGCCTGAGGAAAGGGAACTAATTATTATTGATTCACCTACATTACCTTGTTTAAGGAGAAGATACTTAGAAAAATGGGAATTTAAAACGTTCTTGCAGTCAGGTCTTTCTGGCCAAAGCAATATGGTCATCTTCATTCTTCCTGCCAGGAAACTTCCACTTTTTTTTTAATGTTTATTTATTTTTCAGACAGAGAGAGACACAGCATGAACGGGGGAGGGGCAGAGAGAGAGGGAAACACAGAATCGGAAGCAGGCTCCAGGCTCTGAGCCATCAGCCCAGAGCCGGACGCGGGGCTCGAACCCGCGGACCAAGAGATCGTAACCTGAGCCAAAGTCGGATGCTTAACCAACTGAGCCACCCAGGCGCCCCGAAACTTCCAGTTTTAAACAGGCTCACATGGTTCCTCTTTCCCTCCACCTCCCAGCTGTAGCAATATCCTTTAAGAGCATGCACCTCGGAGTGAGGCAAATGGCCCAGCTGTTCACTTAGGACCGACAGGCCTGGGTTTATATTCTGGTCCCACCTCCCAGTGGCTGTGTGACCCTGGACAATTTGTTTGGCTACTCTGTGCCTCAGTTCTCCCACCTGTAAGTTGGGAATTGTCCTACCTAAATTAAAATCTGTATAAATAAAGGCTTAATCCTGTCGTTAGAACCTTATATAAATTTACCTTTAGTCCCCACAATTGGACCAGACCGTTGTATCATCCCACTCTGTGGATGGGCTGAGTACCTGGTTTGAGGTCACACAGCTAGAAGTTAGTGTCAGGGGCAGGATGTGAGCCCAGGTAGACTGGATCCAATGGTCATTCTCTCAACCACCACAGTGCACTACCTCTTGCCTGCATGTGCTAGAACTCTGACAGAGGACGGAGGTCTGTTGACCCCAGTCATGGCTCTCAGTAGGGCCATGCCGCCAATGTTTGCCGCACCCAGCCGCAAGCTCTCGGTCCCACAATCCCTCTGTAGCCTCCCATGCTACAGGCGCCCTGATGCCTGTGCACGGCCGGGCCAAAACCACGCGCCTCCTTATCGACCTTGAGGCCGGCGACTGGAATACTGCAGGCAAGCCCTTCCATTGATCAATTCAACAAATCATGCACGTAGTCCTTCACTTCTGGAGCACCTTCTGAGCTCTGAGTCGGCCTCCTGTGTTAAGCTCTGGGGATGTCCAGATCAATAAGCCATCCCTGCTCTAAGAGAGCTCATGTGGGGCCTCACGGAGGGGGCAGACTTGTGAGAGTTGATTTGTGATAACTCACAGGAAGTGCTCAAAACAGTGGAATAAGCAAAAAGGAAAGCTCTGTCCGGGGACATCAGGGAAGGCTTCTAAGAGGAGGCGGCATTTCAGCTCAGAAATGAATCGGGCAAATGAATGAATTAATGGATTCACTGGCAACGCTGTGCTTAGTACTAAAGGTGTGAGGGTGTACTGGGTAATTTCCGTTTCCTCCCGCAGATTTCCAGGCCACTTCTCCTGCCTGCTCTGCACCCCAGGAGGTTGACCCAGGGACTGCATCAACAGGCTGCTTTGCCCTTTGGCCTCTGGTTGGGTTTAGCAAGTAAGAAGTACCAACAGCAGATTAGCAGGTGGAAGAAGAATGAGGTCAGGCATATATTTGCTAGAGCGCGGCTGTTTCAGTCAGTTCTGGCTTCTATAACAAAATACTGTAGACTGGGTGGCTTATGAACTGTAGATATTTATTTCTCACAGCTCTGGAGGCTGGAAGTCTGGGATCAGGGTGCCAGCATGGGGAATTCTGGTGAAGTCCCCCTTCTAGGTCGCAAGTTGCCACCTTCTCATTGTCCTCACATGGCAGAATGACAGAATGGAAGCAAGTTCTCTCCTGACTCTTACAAGGGCACTAACCCCATTGTGAGGCCCCACCTTCATGACCCCATCTAACCCTAATCACCTCCCAAAGGCCCACCTCCTAACACCTTAGGGGTCAGGACTTCAATATATGAATTTGGGGGGGGGGGGGACACAAACATCAGCCCATACAATGTCCCTAAGGGGTTGCCTATGATTGGTTGGATCCCTCCACCAAAGGCCATGGTTCCTGCCAGGTGGCCCCCTCCACATGGCTCTCTCTTTGAGTTCCAGGTGCCTTCACCTGTCCTTTCAGACCCGATGGGGTAGATCCTGCCCATGCCTCATAAATAGTCCTTTCATTAAACTCACCTCAAGCTATTTGATTTGAGTGTGGCATCTGTTCCTGCCAGGACACTGACAAGTACACAGGATAAACAAGAAAGACTTGGTCCCTGCTTTCAGGGAGCTTAGGTATGTTGAAGAAAGTGGGGGGTATTTTGGGTAGGGAAAATGCATCTTAGCACAGAGTAAGGGTCTCAGGGGTTTTGAGAATGGTAGGACCTTCAGTGTGGACAGAGCACAGGGTGTGGGGATGAGAATAGCAGCAGAAGAGGCAAAGAAGGTTCTCAACAAGGTACTTACTGGGCACCTACTTTGTGAGAAGCACAATGCTACCTGCTGGGTGAACCCATAAATAAGCAAGGCCTGGTCCCTGTCTGCAAGGACTGACTGTAGAAGTAACAGAATGTCTCGCATAAGATAAAAATTTCCTCAGTTCGAATAAGAAAGAAAACCTTCACTTATATTTCAGTCAATGCATATGTAGTGAACATCGGCTACCAAGCATTGACCCCACAGCATGTCAGAGATCGTTGGAATGAAACCCTGGACTTGGAAGCTTTGCTGGTGGAAAACCAGGGCAGGAATAAGTCAGGGACAGAATATCATCAAAATAAAAAACCAAAACAAAGTAAAACAAAAAAGCAATAGGTGCATGAATATCTGTTGTTTATCCACCATTCATCCCTCTTCCTTCTTCTGGCTATATCTTCCTTTGCTGTTTGAATAAATTCTTTGTACCCTGTACCCCACCCCCATGCCATCCCAAAGGGATGGACAAGTGACCTGGGCTCATCTAATCAGAACATTGAACTCTCCAGACCACTGGGATTGGTTCAGGGAGGTCTGTGTCTCATGCAAGACCAAATAGTATCCTCCCATAAGATTTGATAAAGGGGTACTGGGAGAGAGAGGACCCGTTTCTCTAAGATCACTCAGAGCGGTAATAACCAATTAAACCCTGACTTGCTGGAGTCTGTTTTCACCATGAGGGGAGAGTTTGAGAATGAAACAAAGCTGGGATCAGAAAAGGAGTGATGATGGAAAGAGAGAGATGGAATTGTGGAACACCTGGATCCAGCCATACCTGAAGCCACAGAATCCCTTGGACTATCTAATTATGAGCCAATTAATTCTCCCTTTGCTTGAACTAGGGTTTCTAACCTCTATAACACTGAGTTTTACACAGAGGCCTCCAGAGAAACCCTGGATAGCAGCGGGGAATGGTCTCTGAAATAAGAAAGGACCTAAACAACAAGAAAGGAGGGAAGGCAGACTCCCTACCCTTGCTAGGGTTGCCTTGGCAACCAAAGCAAAAGAGTATCTTCTTTACTCCATCACACAAGGCGGAGCCCAATGGGCCCAAGCTCTACCCTCTACTTTGCCACTTACTCTGTGACCTCAGGCAAGTCACTGTCCCATTTTGAGCCTCAATGTCCTCATTTACAAAATAAACAGACAAAAGCCAAACTCTTTTGGATCAAACTCCAACCCAGGTGGCTACCATAATTGTTTTCCAATCTTATTATTGTTAGGGCTTCCTGGTCTCCCATCAGTTCTTGATTCCCTTCCTGCCTTCCCACAGGCTGCTAGTTTCCTGTGGGACATTTCTGAGCCTAAGCTGCCCAGTTCAGCTGGAACATTCTACTAGTTTCCTGTTGCCACTGTAACAAATTACCCCAAACTCGATGGTCTAAGACAACAGAAATTTATCCTCTTAAAGTTCGGAAGACCAGAATTCCAAAGTGAGTCTTTCGAGGGTAAAATTAAGATGTGGGTAGGGTTGGTTCTTTCTTGAGATTCCAGGCGAGAACCTGCTCTTCACTAATTTTAGCTCCTGGCAGCTGCCTGCATCCTGTGGCTTGTGGTGGCACCTTCCGGATCTCTGCCTCAGTCACATTGCCTTCTCCTCTTCTGTAGTCAAATCTCTCTCTGCTTCCTGGTGATAGGCACCCATGTCATTGCAGTTAGGGCCCATCCAGGTATTCAGGGTCATCTCCCCTGCTCGAGATCCTTCATCACATCTGCAAAGTCCTTTTCTGCCATATAAGGTAACATACGTGGATTCCAGGAATTAGGACATGGATATCTTTGCATTAAAATGTAATACATCCTCACAGTAGAAATAAGTGAAAACAGAGAAAAGCAGAAAGAAGAAAGATTATCCATAGAGCTAATGATAATCACTATTAACCTTTCATTTTTAAAAATTGCAGTGGTGACCATATCACTGGCATGTTATTTCTCAGTCAAACTAATACATGCATATTATTTAAAACATATTTTTTTAATGTTTTTATTTATTTTTGAGAGAGAGACAGAGCATGAGCTGGGGAGGGGCAGAGAGAGAGAGGGAGATGCAGAATCAGAAGCAGCCTCCAGGCTCTGAGCTGTCAGCACAGAGCCCGACGTGGGGCTCGAACTCACAGACTGTGAGATCATGACCTGAGCCAAAGTCGGATGCTTAACCGACGGAGCCACCCAGGTGCCCCTAAAACATATTTTTTTTTTTTTTTGAGAGAGAGAGGAGAGAGTGGCAGAGACTTTGTCTCAAAGCCTTTGAAAATCCAGGCAGCAGGGGCAGGATGGGCGTGTGTGGCATGTCATAATGTCCCAACAATGACCTCATCCTGGATTGAGGGGCCCTTGGATGACACAGAGGGCTGGTTGATAGATCTCTGGCCAAAGAGTCAGAAACTTGAGCCCCATTTTACGAACCTTGTTCAGTTTCCCAGAACATCCTGCTGTGGGGCAGGGAGGGAGGGGACAGGGAGAGACTCAGGAACAAGAAGTTTGGGGAAAGCTACCACTGTCCTGATGCTCCTATTGTGCTGTGGCTGTTGTCAACCTACAACATCTCGATGGGCCAGAAAGTAAACAAGTTTTTGAGGAACAATGGGAATCTATCAAAATGACCCAGAAGGCAGCCTGAAGGGGCCACTTCTGACCAAACCTGGGAGAGTTGGAATATTACCATAAGTAGTGGTAGTAATGTATTATTAAGCCATAGAATAAAATAAGAATCCACAGGTCCATCCCAATATAAATTTAAAAAATTGGGAAAGAAGGGGAATATCCTTCTTAAATTAGAAAGCCAGCTAGTGAGTGTGGAAGGAATGCTGGAAATAGAAACCCACCATTGGGCAACTATCGTCATAACGGATTTGGGCAGCTATTGACATGGACGTTGAAACTGGTGGGGGGAGGCTTTAAGAAGAACCTCCCCCAAAGATAATTATTCATCACAAAGGCGAAAAAGAGTAACTCTATGGTAGCAAAACGACACCACCTTCACCAAATTAATGTCACCAGTAGTGGGAGAAATAGACATCATGGGCCTCCTGAGACCATTCACTAAACAGAACACAATGTACTTCTGTATATTCCCGCCAAAAGTCTAGAACCTGAATCTAAGCTCCAGAAAACATCAGATAAACCCACCCAACAATGAGGGGTTTAGACTAAATGACCCATACTATTCAAAAATGTCAGTGTCACGAATGACAAAGAAAGAACTAAATGTTTGAGATTACAGGAGGCTAAGGAGACATGACCACTGAATGCGACACATGCCCCACGATGTACTTTCTCTATAAAGGAAATGATTGGGACAGCTGGTGAAAATAAGCTAGCTAGCTAGCTAAATGAATAAGAACTATACACTGGATAATAATATTGTATCAATTTTAATTTTCAGATAGTGATTATTTTTACTGTGATTCTGCAAGAGAATAATTCTTATTTTTAGGAAATACGTGCTGAAATATGTAGGAGTAAGGGGGCATCGTGTCTTCAGCTTACTCTCGAACAACTTAAAAATGAAATTGTGTGTGTGCGCACCTGTGCACAGCTCGTGCAGGGAAAGAGAGAGAGAGAGAGAGAGAGAGAGAGAGAGCCAAGTCCCTCCCCTCCCTCCTGTGGTCAGCTCCTTCCCATCTGTTAGGCTTTGGTGTAAGTCAATAATTTTCTCTACCATTTTTCCTTCATTTTTCAAAATCCTACCATAAGGTACAAACATATGTGTTTGCTGCTTAATCCTGTGAACCACTTGAACGCAAGGAAACCATTCACCTTGATTGCCTCCACACCCCGGTGCTCATACCCCCTGCTGCGTAGAGGTCACTTATTAGCTCTGTGACTCTCAGCAACTTATTTAACCTCTGCCTCTTTTTAACCATAAAAATGGGTTTACCTCATAGGTCATTTTGGGAATTAAGTGAGATCATTTGCCCAACTCTCATATTTACTGTCATTGCCTTCCCTTTCTTCCTGAGAGAGCCCATATGTTAGTCCGGTGCCCCTATTTTAAGTGACAGACACTGAATTGGAGCTGGTTGCAACAAAAAAAGGGAGGCTCTTTGCTGGTATTTCTAAACCACTGGAGAAGCAGGGCAGAAGGTAAAACCAGGGACTCAAATGCCCTCGGCTGCCCACCTCTCCTCCTTCTCAACCCCTTTCTGTGTGTGTATATGTGCGTGTACAAGTGCGTGCCTATGTGTGTATGCGTGTGTGCATGTGTGTGCACGTGTCCTATCTCTGCTTCTCCCTGTGTCACTTTTACTCTCTCAACTGCCTACCTTTCCTGGGTGGGAAACTTGTCTCTGCAGCTGTGGCTCCCATTGTAACTTCCTTCTGGAGAGAAAGGGCGCTTCTGTTCTCCTAGCTCCAGTTAGAGCAATCCCAGGGAAGAGCTCTGACTTCCCTGACTTGAATCGGTGACATTCCCCTGGCTACTAGGGTCGGGGAGGTCGAGACATACAGCTCTCATTCAGATTAGGATAGGCTGGGGACAGTACTCCCCAAAGAAGGGGATGCATTTCCAAGGAGGAGTGGAGGGGTTCTGGGCAGAAAAAACAATGATGTTCACCATGAGAAACACAATACAATACAAAGTGGGGCATGCATGGCATAGGGATAATTACCACTGCCTCTCTAAGTGACTTATGTGTCTTTGTCTCTGCAATCTAGAAACAGAGACAGTGCCTTAATAATGATTCTTTCCCTTGTATCTAGTACTGTCACATGTACACGGGCAAGGAGTAAGTGTTGCCTAAATAAAGGAAGGAACAGCGTAAGCACCATAGCTTTCTTCCATCCCTCTTGGTGCTTGTGATCCTAGTCTGGGCAAACAGTTGCATAATGGCCTTCAAAAAGTCTCCAAGAACTCTGGCTTCTCCCTCGTTAGTTATTTCCGTCTTAGAGTGGTCTCCCTGAGACTTGCCCAGTCTCCTCCGCCTCGCTTGGCTTCTTCCGTGAGTTTCCATGTTCCTATTTATAAATCTCGCTTGAGCCCAGCTCTCTGGGTCTCATTCTCTCCTCACTCCCTGCCTTCCTCCTACGGGCAGAATGCTTTGGTTAACCTGGAATGGCTCTCAGAGGAGGTACAGCTGTTCATACCAATGTCTTGTGGCTCCATCCAGTTCCCTGCCAAAGAGGCAGCAGCCTTTCCAGATTGCCTGTTTGGCTCCTGCCTCAAGGACAGAGGGTCACTTAGCAGCTTCCCTGTTTCACGTATGGAAAAGTCAAGAGGCTGCGAGAGGAAGTAATGGGGCTAGAGTCCCAGAGGTCCAGACTAACTCAGTTCCGGGCTTTGCAAGTTCCAGTCCCTAGGCATGGCTAAGCCTTGGACACCTCTCCTCAACCCCTAGGAAATAAACTATATGAGACTCTTAAAAATAGAGAACAAACTGAGGATTGATGGAGGGAGGTGGGGGGGGGTGGGCTAGATGGGTGATGGGTATTCAGGAGGGCACTTATTGTGATAAGCACCGCGTGTTGTATGTAAGTGATGAATCACTACGTTCTACTCCTGAAACCATTATCGCACTGTAGGTTAACTAACTAGAATTTAAGTAAAAAATTGAAAAGAAAAAAAAAAAAACCCTAGAGATAAAGTCAGCCACCTTAGGCTGACCACCCAGGCTATGTGGGGTGCTGGGACACTGCAGTGATCAGACCAGTTCCTGTCCTTGCAAGGCTCATGTCTCCGGCAGGCAGCTGGGAAGGAAAATCATTAGTACAATGGAGTGTGACGTACCCAGGTTTCAGGCCATGAGCTGCACAACATAGAAGAGATTAGAATGCTCTGCACCTGCAAAGACCTTGGTTTGACTCCAGAAAATCTCCAGGGCTCATTTACCGAGTACCCACTCATAGAAATAACTAAAGAAAATCCTTTAAAGTTATTATTTATAGTCATAGCAATTTTTAAGCTGGAGGAATCTTGAAGATAATCTGATCCCAAACCCTGAGTTCACAAGGGAACAAACCAGACCTATAATTACACAATTAAATAACTGCTGTGGTGTGCAAACTGCCCCCAAAGATGTCATCCTAATAATGCATATCAGTTTCTGTTGGAAAAAGGAAAGAAATTAAACATTTATGCATAAGGCCTTGAACTACACATTCAAGTTACCGTTGTAAATGTGTACAGTTGTCACATTTAACTCTCCCCATAAGGACGTGGGTGCTTTTATTCCATTTCCAAAGGAGGAAACTGAAGCACAGAGACATTAAGTCACAGCCCAGGGTCACACAGCTGATAAATGATGGGTTGGGGATTTGAACTCAGGCTTACTTATCTCCAAAGTCTCTCTTCCTATGAGAATGGACATGTATTTGAATTACTGTCAAAAAACCTGGCTCCTCTTTTTGAATCTACCACTAACAAGTTACGTGAACTGGGAAAGTTCCTTTCATTTTATTGGGACTGAGTTTCCTGTTCCATAAACAGAATTGAGCGGGGTCAGCGATGGCAATATATGAGCCACCAATGGCCACCCTCCCATCCTCTGCCCGAGACAGATATGACTATATGATCAAGGCTCCATTTCTCCCAGAGCTCGAACTGAGTCATGCAATCGGTAGCAATTTATACAAAATAAAACTTATTTGCCACCCTCTGGCTCTATGAGCTCTCAGATCTTTGCCAGTTCTATTTAGTCTGTGCACTCTGGCCCTGGATTTTTGTCATTTCTCCGCAGTGCCGGAAGAAAAATGGGAACAGCTTATCTGCGATTCTGCAGAATCTGCCAGAGGCAGAGCCCTACTGTGCTGGCTGATGGCAGAGCTGCGTGCAGAGCTCCAGAGCCGAGGGTCTGCTATAAGTGTGAAGGGTTACAATTCTGCTCCACATGATGGAAATCTTCCCTTGTGCCTGACGTTTACTTGGACGTCACATTGCGCTCTCATGAAATGAATCTCTATTGCTGAAATGGCTTAGTACCTACAATAAGGCAGCCGGAGAGGTATATGGAAAACACCGCCGTCCTCACACGCTGACTGGCACACCAGCCAGAGGGATGGGGTGGGGAGGTGATGCGGGACAGTCAGAGTTATCTCTACTGAAGATATCCAGAAGTGCCCAGCTATGTCAGGTGGTTGAGCCTGGGACAGGAGGTGACAGGAATGGAACATCAGAACAACATTGACATCTGACGCTAAGCTGACAAGTGACATCGCAAGCCATGTGCTGGGGACAACAGGCAGTGTGCAGATCTGAGGGAGCAGTGCACCTGGCCAAGTCACCAGGTTGTCCAGACCTCAGCATTCAGGTCATCCCAACCTGCCGACAGCCACCATGAAAACAGAAGTGGTCCATTCTTCAAAGTGTGTATCTGAGCGCAGTGGCAGACCCCATTCCCAATCTTGGCTACTCGACGGTGGTAGTTACTAGCAGAACCCACGGAGGCTCTTTAGGTGACTCAGAGAAAACAAACCACTGTCTCCAAGAAAGAGAAATCCAGATCTGCCCCCACCTCAACTGCTCTAACTCAGCAATTCTCCAGGTGTAACCCTCCAATCAGTAGCATGGACATTTTTTGCCATCCCACCACATCGATAGTGTTAATTTAATATGTTTCCATTCTTACAAGGGTCCACGTTGCGTAGTGAGAAGCCCCAGCCCAGGAGCTTAGTAGAAATGCATTCTCTGCCTCCACCCCAGACCTCCTGAATCAGCGATGCCGGAGTAGGGCCCAGCGGGCTGTGTTTGACCCAGCCTTCCGGGTGGCTCTGATGCCTGCTGAAGTTTGAGAATCACTTCCCCGGCTGAACAAGCTGACCTTCCAGAGCATGGGGAAATCCCCCTTCCCTCCCTCCACCCAACTCCACTCCAAGGGGGAAACCTCCCCTCTGGTCCTGGGCCCCTGAGGCAGGTGTGAAACTGTCTGGCCTCAGGACTGGGCCATCCCTGATACTGGAAGATAGGTCACTGTGGCCCGGGGCGTATTTGTGGGCTTAAAATGATAACATAAAACCGATACTTGGGAGGGACTGAGGTGAAAGGAAGACCAAGCCTCCCCTTAATCTCCTTACTGTTCAGCCATTATAATCCTATAATTACAACCAATAAGCCACTAACAGCTCCCATTTACCTGGATGTGGTCACGAGCCACGCACTGTGGGGAGCACTTTACACGTATCATCTTTCAGCAAATTTTGAGGGATATGGCTTTATTTTACAAAAGAAGAAACTGAGGCACAGTGCGTTAGACATCTCATCGGAGGGCATTCAGCCCTTCCTAAGTGTCAGAGTTGGGACCTAGCCCCACATCTGTCTGACTCTAAGTCTTGGCTCAAATCCCGGATAGCAGTGTACCTGTGGCTGAGTTACTTAACCTCTATTGAAGCCTCAGTTTCCTTACCTGTAAAATGGGGGGTAACACCTTCACGAGGTTGTTATGAGCATTATCTGTGTTATAGTTGGCCCTCTTCGTGTGTTTTCTCCTTGGATCTTACAAAAACACTTTGAAGTAGGCATTATTATCCCTATTCACATGAGAAGAGACAGACACAGAGCTGAGAAATATCCTGCCCCAGGTCACACATGGCAGTGATTTAATAACTCTTACTTTGGGCCAGGCATAGCAAAACGGGGTAGCTACACTTGTCCCTAATGTAACAAAAAGTAAGGGCTGAGGCACAGAGAGACTGAGCTGCCAAGATCATAAAGCTAGTAAACGGCAAAGCCACAGTATAGACCCAGCACTCCTGATGGCCATTGTCACCCCATTTCTCTGTCCCCCCCCCCCCATGCTACCCAGTAACGAGCTGTGGAATCAGTCATTTCATTTTCATGGGAAAAAAGGCTCTTCTTAACTTTAACAGCTTTGGTCACCCGAGGAAGAGTTCTAAATCACATCATCATCAAATAAGGGAGTTCTAACAGTCCAAACAAGAGCTGATTGTCCAATTAGAGCTGGGTGGCTCAGGAGGGCACTATTGGCATTGTTTGAGACGGTTCTTTGCTGTCATGTAGTGATCGAACTGCAGGCACCTTGCAGGACAATCAGCACCCCCCCACACACACACACAGAATGCCAGAGACCCCCTCAAGCCAATGTAATACCCCAAACCCACCCGTCACGACTTTCACAGGGTTTCTGGGAACAGGGGAGGATCCTGCCCCAGGTGAGAACCAATGAAACAGAGGGGTGCCTACTTCTCTCTCCTCTTTGCAAGAATTCAGTTCTCCAAGGAATTAGGAGAGAGCAGAATCCAACCGGGGACAGCCACCGGTAGGAGAGTAAGTACTAAGTGCCAAATGGAGTGTGGGCAAGCGCCAGGCTAGGGAGGAAGGGATGCTACCCAGGTTCACGGTCAGGGCCGCTCTGTGGCAACGACCTCCTCTGCTTGGAGGTCAGGACAGAGGAGGAGGCAAAGTGGAGAAGGGGTGTCATGTAAGTGACATCCTTAGCTGTTCAGTGGCTGGGGGAAGGCTGGGCACAGGGGGAGAGGCCCCAGGGGTGGAAGTCAGAATGCCAGACCCGGGTAAGCTGTGGCACCGTGGTCAAGTCACCTACCCTCAGTCCTCAATTTCCCCAGCCGCCTACTGAGAGTGGCCTCCCTCCCCATGTCCCAGCTCAAGGGACATCAGGAATGGGAGGGCACCCGGAACAATGAATATCTCTCTCTGGTAGTTTTCTTTGTGTCCAAGGCAAGTCGCTGGGCACTGAACGCCATTTCCTTTTGAATATCTGTCACCATTCATAGAAGAATGAACTGTTTGCCAGGCCCACACTCAATGATTCATCTGTCCCCCTGGGGACACCGAGAGAGTACTTCCTTCCCTGGTCAATCACTGCCAAGCGCCAAAAACCTCGAGGGCGGTGTGCCTGGGGTGCCCAGAGAGCAGGGAAGGAGCATGTGACCAGGCACCAGGCAGGCTCTCGGCCTTTGCTGCCCCTCCATTGTGAATGCCGGGTCAGGGGTACCTGGCCAGCTCAGTCGGTAGAACATGCAACTCTTGATCTAGGGGTTGTGAGTTCAAGCCCCACATTGGGGGTAGAGCCCACTTAAAAAAAAAAAAAAAAAAGCAGGCCAGGACGTAGCCATAAAAAACATTTTAGGGCACTGTTGTTCAGGATACGATACAGGCTCCGGAGTTCTACAGAACTCCAGGGTGTATGTGTTTATTTTTGACAAAGGAAAGAGAACACTACAGGCTGAGCACTTATTATGCACTAGACACTGTGCTAAGGGCCTGAGGCGCGTTTGTCTCATTTAATCCTTGCAGCAGGACGGGTGGGAGAACTGAGAATTAAAGAGTTAAGAGATTTGCCTAAAGCAGTGCACCTCATCGGTGTGCACGGCAAACAAAATAATGCCCCCTCACCACATCCACCCCACCGACCCCCAGAATCTATGACAATGTTAGGTTCCCTGGAAAAAGGGAATTCAGATTGCTGCCGGTGGGTGTGAACGTAAAATCTCATGGCTTTAAAAGCAGGAGATTATCCAAGTAATCTGGGTGGGCCCAATGTACTCACAAGGATCCTTAAAAGTGGAAAGGGAGGCAGAGGAGGAGAGGTGGAGAGAGGGGATGGGAGGGACTGAAGGGGAAGCAAAAATAAGCCTCCCCTTATCTCCTAACTTACTGTTAGGAGAGAACCCCTAGAATCCCGTAATGACAGCTAATAATAGCTACCATTTATCTAGAAGTTGTTATGAGCCCAGCGCCATGGTGAGTACTTTGCATATATCATCTCCCAGCAAAATTTGAGAGATGTGGCTTTGTTTTACCAAAGAAGAAACTGAGGCACAGCCAGGTTGGACACCCTGTGCGTCAAAGGTCAGACCACTAGGGCAGCACCCCGCCAAGCTGCTGATGGCACAGCCACTGCCTGTGGGGGCTGAAGGCAGTTATGTGACCACTCCTCCCAAATCCTCAACGCACACAGGGCCACCAGCCACAGCGCCTTCTGCATCATCCCCGGTCTTCACAAATCCCAACTGGACCACTTTTCAGTGATACTGATTCTTTCTGCACTACACGAGCTTTGGCGAGAGGAGTTTCTTTTTGATTCTCTCGGAAAATATGTTTAGGGAATAATTTTTATGTAATAATTGTACTCCAACATTTTTCTATGTCTATGATTCTAATTTCTTTCTGCAAATTATACCAAGAGATTTCTGGCATCTGAACCTCATTTCATAAGAGCCACCTTTGAGAGAGAGTTCCGTCAACCAACTAACCAGCCAATTAGAATCCATCATTGAAGCTCGCACGTTGAACCACGGATTGATGACCATGCTTCCTTCCTTCTCCCTCAGGTCCCAAAGTGGGACCTACAGAATCGTTTTCAAGTGGAATATGAGTGGTGGTTTCCCACAGTTAAGCAGAGGAGTTGAGCTCAGAAACTCAGTTCTTCTCCGACTTTGTAGACTCAGTGTTTCGGAGTCATTCATTGCCATCTGCCTTCACAGCCTCCAGGAAACAAGGAACAGGAAAGGAGAGAACAATGGAATCCATGAACCGGTGGGTTGCCCCCTCAGCTCTGCCTCTTAAGAGTCTCAGAACAGTTACTAAACCTCTTTGGTTTCAGTCTCCTCTACTTTACTATTAGGCTGAATTCGATGGTTTCTAAGGTCCCCTACAAGGCAGACCCACCCTAATTCTCCAGGGTACCATGCCCTGATACCTAATCTGACTTGGTCCCATTTATTTAGAATATAGTGATTCACTCCCAGGCCCAGTAGCTCAGCTAATTAGCTACCACCCATCACATTGCATGGGTATATGAGTAGTTGTCTAGTATATTTACAGATACATCCAAGCCTTGTTTTTGCCTGAAGAGTCAGAGATACCCCCAAATACAGTGACTTTTCATCAGAAAGAGAAAAGAAATTCTAGTAGAGCAAAATAATCACTAAGAATCTATGCCCTAGTCTCCTTTATCTGTGTATTGTTATCATTGTTCTATTTTAGTATTAATGTTAATCTCTTACTGTGGCTAATTTATAAATTAAACTGCATCATAGGTATATATCTATGTATAGGAAAAAACAGGGTATATAGAGGGTTCAATACTATCCATGGTTTCAGGCATCCACTGGGGGTCTTGAAACACATCCCCTGTGGATAAGGGGAGATACTGTGTTATCATTTTCTGCCATGTGCTGAGCACCAACTATGTGCTAGGTCTGTAGACACTGAGTATACTTCATCTCATTTATTTCTCACTAAGACTGTGGAGATAATGATTTCCCCCATTTCAAGGATGGGCAAACTGAGGCTTGGAGAATTTAGGCTGACTTGCCCAAGGTGCAAACATTGGTGAGCGGGATAGGTGGGATTCCTAACATAGTCTATTTGGCCCCAAAGTGAGTGTTGTTTACAGACATAGATCAGACATAGTGTTGGCTTCCTTCTCCATTTCCTTTGTTTACAACAATTATCCAAGGTTTGACCACACCTACCATTTTCTCCAGATTGACCTCACCCAGTGGTCCACCAGTCCAACAACTGACCTTTTCCAGGCACTTCCCGCATCCTACTTATCTCTCCATTCCCTACCCCACCCCCAGACCTAGCTCCCAGCAGGTGTAAAATATATGCTCGCCGGCATGCATCAGTATTCCAAAAACGTCCTCTGCAGTGAATACCATGCTGATGAATTTTGATGAAAGAAGTCTTTTTTAAACATCATTTTAAGATAGAAAAATGGGCATTTGTCATACTGTCCATTATAGACATCATCGGCTAAGCCTCTTTTTTTTTTTTTTTTTCCTGCCCCAATTTTAAAAGTTAAGTTTGATCCGTTGGGATGGCCCATACATTTTGAAGCGATTACTATTGCTGTGATCAGATCACTCCCTGGGCATATACTCAAGCACAGGAGAGTGAAATGTGATTAGTACCCACATTCGCCTGCCACCCACCTGCTTATCAGTGTCTGGATCCATCATCTTAATGGGCACAATCACGACTGATTTGGTCCCTGAGGTTTATTGTATAGACTCTGGAGTCCTGCTGACTCAAATCTTGATTCCCCCAGATTCCTAGGGAGCTCTGGAATACTGAGAAAAACAAAGGACTGAACAGCAAAGCAAATCCTTGGGTGTCACACACTTCCTTGCCCAGAGACCTGTCACTCTGTTTTCTGGACACCTTTCCTTGGTTAATATTAGGATAGAATTATGGGGCTCAAACAAAGCATCTTATTGATTCATTGTCAGCCAAGAGGACAGTCTCTGGGGTGAGGCCCAGGGCTGCTTCTTGGACTTAAACCTTGGACACTTATCTGCTAATGTTTTGTTTTGTTTCTCTGATATAACGGCAATGTTGGATCAGAAAATGCCTGTAGACTCACATGCCGACACCTACGTTCCAGCTAGCACATAATCACATTTGCATTGTTTTCTCGGTGGACATTTTTGTAGTTAGGATGTTTTCTGTTTAAGGCTTTTAGTAAAGCCCAGACTCAGAGCTGAAGAGAACTCCAATATTCCTACAATTAAGTTTTGTAGTAGTTTTTTTTTTAAGTTTATTTATTTTTAAGAGAGAGAGAGAGAGAGAGAGAGCACGCAGGAGAGGGGCAGACAGAGAGAGAGGGAGAGAGTCCCTCGCAGGCTCCATGCTGTCAGTGCAGAGCCCAATGTGGAGCTCCAACTCATGAACCATGAAATCCAGAGTCAGACGCTCAACCCACTGAGCCATCCAGGTGTCCCAAGCTTTGCAGTATTACATCCAGTAGAACTCCCAAAACATCACTCATTCCAGCAGTCAGCCCAGCTTCCAGAACATAACCTGAATCCTCCCTCCTGTCCTCATTGCCAGCACTGCTATCCCAGCCCAGGCCACCATCATCTCTAACCTGGACCACGGTCGCTGCCTCCTAAGTGGTGCTTCAGCATTGCCCCCCTGACACACCAGCCAGAATGTTCTTTGAAAGAGATAAACCCGATTGCATCTCTCCTTTGTTTAAACCTTCTAGTGGATTCCCACCGCGTTTAATTTCTTTTATGTTTTAATTTTTTTAGAGACCTTTGATTTCCATCAACCTAATTTCCATTTCGTTTGCCCTTGTGAAAGAGCAGCTTAGGACCACTCGGTGGTTGTTCCCACCCATTCGGTGGCCTGAACAGTGGAAGCTGCAGACCAGTGTTTAGGAGGGAACTGCTGGGTGGGCACAAAGGGCACCTGCACGCCTTCAGACCAGCCTGACTTCAGGTTGAGTAGCAGTGAACTCAGCAGCTGAAGCAGTCCATTCACCCTGAAATCCCTCCATGATCACAGCCTTTTTGGCAGTGGCCTGCTCTTCCTTTTCAACCCCTTCAGGATCTCTTCAGAGAGGGGGCACGACCTTCTTTATGGGTTCACCGGAAATGGTGCTACGCATGCGCGGAGCTCCCCAGGACAGCACCCACCCCACCAGACCCACCGAGTGAGCTCCCTGGTTGCAAGGGATGGCGATGCCCACGTAGCACAGAGGAGAGTCTGTGTCACACAGAGCAGTGTGTACGTAGGTTAACATAAGACACCTCTGTGAGAGGCTGGTGGTCAGCCCTGGGCTGAACGACCACACAGCAGTCTCGGCTCCCAGGAGGCTGCCCGGGTCTGGTTAGTGAAGTTTCCAGGAGCAAAGCGGCCGGCGAGCCCAGCTCGCTGGCCAGTATTCCCAGATGACCCGATACTGACATCAGCTGGGTTTTCAATGGCAACAATGGCAGGAGCTGCCAGCAGCAGCTTCTCCCAAGCTTTACTTTTCCTTCTGTAGATGTACCGTTCCATTTGAAAGCCAAGGCCCGTGCCACCCAAGTGGGTTCCTGCTGCAAGAGATTTGAGAGCATCCTCCTTTATTTTCAGGACATCAAGAGCTCCGGAGATGGTGAAAGTTTCCCCGAAGTTACAACCTGAATGCAAAACAACGCCGAATGGACTCCTCCCTGGGTAGCGTGGAAAGGGATTCCCACTGCATTTAAACTAAACTCTAATCTTGCCGTGGCCGACAGAGCCCTAGAGGTCCGGCCCCTGCCTCCCTCTCTGACTTCACCTCCTCCTACTCCCCTCCTTGCTATCTGCCCCAGACTCACAGCCTCTGGCTGTCCCTGCAACACAGCGAATGTGTTCCCCACCAACAGCCTTCGCCCTTGCTCTTCCCTCTGTCTGCAACACACTTGTCCCTGCCCTTACAATAGCTGGCTTCTTCTCACCCTTCAGGCCCACGCGTCCAACTCCCTGTGACTTCTCCCTGAGCAGTCCTCCTCACCCCCATCAACGCTCCATCCTGGCACCCTGCTTTTCTTCCTTCACAGAACATCCCACTACCTGCGATGATTGTATTTATTGTTTGCTTCATTTTCTAATATCTCTTCCGTCTAGAATGTGGGGTCTTTGTCCTGTCGGGTGACGGACCTTTCTCCAGAATCTAACACAAGATCTTGCACATACCAGGTGCTCAACACATTTGTGTTGAATGAATGAATGAAAGAAGCTGTTAATTTGTGGTGTGGAAAGGTTTCCTGGAGGAGATGACCTTTGGTCTGATTCTCAAGGAAGAGGTCTCAAGCCAGGTGCACAGGGCGGCAGAGGATGTGGAACAGGGAAGAGATATGTAATCCATGCCAGGGGGCACCGTGAGCCAGGCCTGTGCAGTGTGCGTTGAGAGCATCCAAGATGAAATGACCATAGCTGGGCAGAGGGTTGGAGGGAGGCTCCAAGGAGATGTTGCTTGAGTTGAGCCTCGAAGACTGAAGATAGAGCTCACAGACAAAGACAAGGAAGAGGCATTTCGGGCAGCGTAAGCGTCCTGGACCAGGCAGAGTATGGAAGAGAATGGTGAGAAGGTGCCTTGCCTGCTAAGGAATCGGGATTTTTCCCCGAGACTATAGAAAATAGAATGCTGTTTTCACCATCCCATGGAAAGTTAAACAAATAAACACTATCGCTGAACAATAAGCAACGGGACTCTGGCAAGAACCACAAAGATGAGTTAGGAAGGCTTGAATAGATCTGATTTAAGCACACATTCAAATGATTATATATGCACGTCCAAAACATACTGTTTTTATAACATTCGTTTGTTCGAATGGCTTCATGCATGACCAGATGTGCACGCTCTGACAGGCTTCTCTAACTGCGGTGAAGGATCAGATATTTAAATTTCTAATCTATCGTACTCAATACTTTTGTAAAATACAGCAAAAATGGCATGAATGTCAAATTGCAGTGAATGTTCCTGAACGCTTCTGCTCAGTTTCTGTATTTCCTCCTGGCCTGGTCAGAAGCACGTGGTGAGCCAGCTCTGATCCATGGACCACACGGCCAGTTAACACTTCCACAGATTGAGGAATGTCACGTTGGGCACATTTTGGCTTAGAATTCAGCACACACCCTCTGACCCACCAAAAATAACAAAAAGAATGTCTTGAATTTATAGATCCAATTTTATGAATGTTTGTGTTTCATTCAGACATGTTCATGTTCAAGTGCCCCCGATGGATCTTCGTTGTACATACAAGGGTCACGTTATTCAATCTTAGTGTTTATTTTGCACGGGATGGTGAAAGTGGCCCAGGCTGTGGATACATGTGATAATTCAGGTTTTACTAGATCAGATTTTACTAGACAGAAATTCTATGAGCTTCAGTATCGTCCTCTGGAAAAAAAATGTGAGAAATAACACTTTCATTTCAGAGTTGCTTCGCAGATTAACTAACGTATCGAAGCACCGGGCACATAGTAGGTGCTCAGTAAATGTTGGGCCCTTTACCTGATTCATTTCATTCCTTGTCGTACCTTTAGCCATGGGCTGGAGGAAAAGAGTGGTGCTGTCTCATCCGATAGCCTTTAGTTATAAGAATTGTTGGAGTCTGTCCTCAGACTGTTTGTGCTACACCCACCGCCACAAATCCTTCATCCTAAGCAATTACAAGCAAACGCCTCGTTTGCAGCAGAGCCAACCCTGTCTGCTCCCAGTGCAGTTGGGGTGATGATAGCTCTGGAACCTCATAGAGCTATCCTGCTCAGGTTGTCCTCGAGCACTTTGAACTGAGCTGGCCGTAGAAGAGAGCTCCCTTCGGCTTTTTCCCTTCCTTTGAGCTTGCATTAATTACTCCTTGAGCTGAGTTTATAGACCAGAGCCAGATGTGTAAGATCAAAGGGAAACTGGGCCTCGGGGAAGGAAATGGAAATTGCCCCAAATGCCCTCAGGCGACATGAATGGCAATGACTTGACAAGCAGGGCCTCACGGGGGCTTTGGCAGCATCTGGGCAGACTCTCTTCGGATTGCCCGAGAGGACGGAGGGCTTGCCAGACCAACACTGGCTGACAAAATCCACCCTGCATGAAATATGTGCTTCCTGGCTGCCTTACCAGTCTAGGCGGAAGGTATGGGAATTACGGAACCACCATGAAAACAGTCTTTGGCTCTGAACAGCGACCAAGAACATCTCTGAACCCCAGCCCTCCTCCCCTTCTCCATACCCTGCCAAGCCCTGCCCTGGCAGGTTTGAGAGGGGACCCTGGCAGCTGCTAAAGGGCCCCCTGGGATTGTTCGGCTTCTCTCTGCTCCATGCTGGTCCCCGCCGGCTCTGTTCTCTTTTCCCTGACTCTCCCTCACGATAAAATGGGCTGTCCTTGCAGTACTTCCCGAGGTACTGATAAAAGCCACCAAGAAAGAGTCCAACACATCCTGGGTCTAATCTCAGCTCCTCCTCTTACTAGCCCTGTAACCCCAAGTCTCATCTTTCTCACTTACAAATGATGCCTGTGACAATGATGCCTGTCTCATGAAGTTGTGCAATTGATCGATAATGTGTTATAGCGCTTAGCGCCGTGCTTGGCACAGAGTGGATATTCAGTAGATACTCTTATTATTGTTGTTGTTATTGTTATTCTAACAAGCAGTTGGCATGCCTGTTCCCAGACCATCAAAGGTATATTAGTTTCCCAGGGCTGCTAGAACAAACCACCATAAACTGGATGGCTTAGTACCATAAACTGGATGCCTTAGTACTATAAGAATGTATTCTAGAGACCAGAAATCTGAAATCAAGGTGTCAGCAGTGCCCTGCTCCCTCTGAAGGCTCCAGGGAAGAATCTCTTCCTTGCCTCTTCTGGCTTCTCATGGCTGTTGGCATTCCTTGGTGTTCCCCGGCTTCTGGCCACATCATTCCAATCTCCATCTTCACATTGCCTCCCCTGTGTGTCCCTATCCTCTTCTTTTCTCTGTCTTATTTTCCTTTGCCACTTTCTTCTGAGGACACTTGTGAAGGCACTCAGAACCCACTCAGATAATTCCATCTTATCTGTTACCATATAAGGTAATATGCACTCTTTTGCCATACAGGTAATATTCACAGGTTCTGGGGATTGGGACCTTATTGGAGGTCCTATACCTTATTGAAGACCACCATTAAACCCACTACAGAAGACATTCCCTAGGAAAATGGGCTTGGGAAGGAAGGCTTCTACTTGTTTCATGCTCAAGAGTCTCAAATCCTCACAGCATTTAGTTATCATCTGCAAAACTCTCTTTGCTGTCTTTCTAGGAACCCATTCATGACCATACCAGATCCTAACACAGCCACTAGGTCCCTGGAACCATGATATATACACTGCCTGGTGGTGAGTTTATAGGATGGTGGAATAAGACAGAATAGGCTATAGTGACTAGAAATATGTAACTGGAACAAAGGAACTCTTAAGAGGGAAAGAACATCAAATTTTGGCTCACATTATACTTAACAGTGGGGATGCTGTAGATGGGCCAAGCCTGGGGTCATTTGAAAACTTTTTACTACATGGGTGATACTTACTGATATTTATCATCTCAGAGATCAAAAATTAAAACATTAAAAATGTTTATTAATTCATTTAAACAAGCCATGACATATTAACGCAAGTCATATTTTTATGTAAAAAATATATGTTCCCCCAAACCAAATAACTTAGTGAGAAGGGTGGGACTGTTTGGTATTTTTGTAAATTTCTTTAGTGTCTGGGTTAGAGAGTACCTCTGGATTCTCATCTGTGCCTCTGCATTCAGTCCTGTGTGATATACTGGTTTGACTGGAGTCTGGGAAGAAAATTCTGCCTCACTGGGATACACAGTTTGAAAAGGGGGAGCAGGGGAGAGGCAGAATTTAATAGCCTTTCCAGGTAACTATGGGTGGGTATTCTTCTCTGATACCTCACCCAACTTGGCTAGTGATAAATTCTTCAAGATTAATGACAATTTGGAACCTGAGATGTCAATGGGCTTTTTGAACTCGGTTCCGCTAACGTCCGTTAAGCTATCTCACACTTTAAATGAGTGTTTTACCCATGTACGGATTTTGTGCCATCGTGCATTGATCTTTCGGAAAATGTTGGTTCACTGAGCTGGGCAAGTGTTCTCAATGTTAATCTGGCTCATAGTGCCAGAGAAAAGAGTTTCAAAATTCTGATTTTCACTTAAAAATGTGAATTTTGCCACTGCCACAAATTCTGCCAGTAAGGTTTTTTTGAAGTGCCAGATTTGTTTCATTCATTTTTGAGAAACAATTTGTTAAATACCCAAGGCTGAATAACCGTAGTTTGTCAGTCAGTTATTACTATTTTTTTTTTTTAAAGCAAAAATGGCATTCCTTGAAAACGGTGGCGAATTTCAGGTCCTATCTCAAACAACAGCCTGATTGCTTTCCCCCTGGATAACCAGGCACTTTGGTGTGCAGGAGAAGCATTTTAGGTGCTCTATACTTTCCATTTCACTGCATGGAATATTCCAAAGAGATGTACTCAAAGTCAAGGTTTAATACAATTAATACTTTTTTACTGCCTCATCATGGCCATTCTTAAGTGAAACAGACGATTTTTTGCAGCTGGTACATGAGGTAAAGGACAACGGCACCGACCCCCAGAGCAGTTTGTACCCAAGACCTTGGTTTGCACCAAGGTGCCACATTTTCACCCACATTGCTTTTACCTCACCAGTGCAAATGTCAACACCATAAAAATAAATAAAACTGGCTGAAAGGCAAATAACATTTTAGTGTTTTTGTGCAAGCAGGTTTGACATCATGTATTCCCTGAAAGGGATTCAGATTCCCCATGGATCCATGCACCACACTTTCAGAAGCTTCCTTCTAAGACACCTTCTAGTTCTGGGAATCCATGACCCTTACCCAACACCAAATTTCTTAGACGACTTTATCTAAACCTGTCATCACAGTTGGTGCCACAAGAGAGAAGAGTAGCCCCACATTCCTGTTACGCTTCATTCCACTTAGATTCTGAATCAAGAGATGTGAGGTATGGTTGGAGGTGGGCAGGGGGGTATAACTCACATGCGAGCATCCAGTTGAGTCCACTGGACAGCGTCCTGTGTCCCCCCTGGGTGATAGAATATGAAGGAAGTGGCCTATTTCAGGGTTCCCATAGAGTGTCTAAGACCCTTTAAGTCCTTCCTGGGCACAGTGTTCAGGAAACCTTTTCCTTTCTGCAAAGCTGTTTATCTCTTTCCCCAGTTAATTCCCCCTGACATCTAACATTAGACATTAAACAGTGATTTCTGGTCTAGGTCAGCCACTCTACAACTATTTATAATCCTGCAGGAAATCATTACTCTTTGCATTTCAAGATGAATGATTGAAAAAAAAAATTATGGCAGGTCATGGAAACAGAATTTCAAAGGGTGGTTTGGGGACAGAGTGACCTGGTAAATAATTATTTTCTCTTGTCCCTAGCTCTCTAACCGCACGGAAGCCTTTATCACTGTCTTCCTGATGAGTGGCTTTTAGGAATTAGCTGGGATTCAGAGAATTGGGGAAGCGGGACGGCAATGAGATTTGCATCAAGGCACAAGGTTTTCAGGGTATTAATAAATCTAAATGTGCCCTATGAGGACAGGCAATGTGGCTGCAGAACACAGGGGGATATTTAGAAGTCTGCAAAGCATCTCTGAAATAAATGTCAGTGTAGAGACGGTTTGGGGTTTGGTAGTAGGGTGAAATTGACGAGATTTCAGCATAGTAAATACAATTGATCTCAGCCCTCCTCCTCTGGAGCCATCAGGGGCATTCTCTGTGACCTTGAGGATTTTGTCAAATCGCTGCAAAAGAGGTAAAAAGGTCTCTCAAAGAAAACTGTGTAACAAGTCACTGTGCTGGCTGAGAATTTCTACATCCCCATTCTCCCTGTCACTTAGTCTCTTCTCTAGTTAACAAATATCATGGTTTTCACATCTACCCTTTGCCTAACTCTGAGCAGGGGCACTGGGGAGAATATGAAAATTATTAACATCAAACCCTTTACTTCAAGGTTTCTAATTTTTTGAAGGAAATAAGAATTATGTACAAAAAAAATGATAAAAACAATACGTGAAATAATGAAAAGCGTGGCTCTTCCACTTCCTAAATGTGTGACATTAGATAAGCTTTCTGAACTTCAGTTTTCTTGTCTGTAATGTGGAGATGATCCTAGCACATCCCGCACGGGGCTGTTTTGGACATTAAATGAAACGACATGTGTAAACAGCCTGGTACAGAGCCCATACTTAGCATTACAAATATTTGAGTCAATTATAAGAACTACCATTTTGGAGTGACTTTCCCTCCGAACAATAACCAGGGAGCCTTATTCCCTTTACAAATTATGGAACCTAAAGCTCAAGAAAATAAAATAACTCATTATACCATGATACCCTTCAGATGAGAATTATTTCAAAAGAGTCGAAGGGACAGACATTGAAAAGATATGGGTCATTGATAGTTGTAGTAGCTGTTCTCCAAAATGGCCCCCTAGGGAACCATTGTATTTGTGTCCTTGTATAGGCCCCTCACTCAGTGAATGGTTCCTGTTCCACAATAAATGTGGCATAAGTGATGTTACATGACGTCAGAGGTGGGTTAAAGGAGCCCAGTAGCTTCCACTTGGCTCCTTTGGGATGTTTGCTTGCTCTGTAGATCCTCCATTTTGGAGCTCAGCCTCCATGTTGCTAGGTGCCTAAGCCCAAGCTGCTGCCCCAGCCAAACTTACAGCCAACAACCCACACCAGCTGATAGTCTTGTGAATGCACCACTCTGAACTCTATCCAAAGTCCAGCCTTAAGAAGACTACAACCCAGATGATATTTGACTACAACTGCCTTTGAGAAATCCAAGTGAGAACTGCCCCGCCAACGGGGGTGGGGCAGGGGACATTTCACCTAGTATGTGGAAAGATACAGGGAATCTTTCCCTCAACCTAACAATAAGAAATAACTAGATGATCCGAACAATCGTAAGTTTTCTGGAGCATGTCAAAGAGCTAAAGTTACAAGGCAACTAGGTTAACTCAACTCCAAAGGTCGACAAGCCACTCCAAGAAGAGATATCAGCTATAAAGGACCTACTACACACCAGGAACTTGGAATATTTTTTATATTATTTATCTCCAATTCATACAAAACTAAAAGTTAGATATTACTGCCCCATTTTGCACATGGGAAAGCCAAGGTCAAGTGCAGAGTAGTGGTTACATCATAGGCTCTGCCGTCAGACTACTTCAGTTTGATTCCCAGGTCTGTGACTTACACACTCTGTGACTGTGGGCAAATCTCTGTGCCTCGGTCATCCCTTTTATAAGATGGGGATAATAATGGTACTTTTAATAAATGAGAGAGTGAAAGTATGACATTTGGCAATGTAAGCCCTTAATGAATATGACCAGTCATCGTTAAGTTACTTGACCCAAACCACACAGTGAGAATGTCTGACTCCAAAGTTGCATTCTCTCCAAAGAAATATTGTTTGTGGTTGTGAAAATTATTTTTGTGAAATATTAATAAATGTAAATAAGTTCAATAGAACTAATATGAACTCAATTAGATCTTCCTCACTTGCCATGATTCTCTTGAGGCAGCATAGCCAGGGATGACCAGATGTTTGTTGAACGTCTTTCTTAGGTTCCCACCCCCCTCCCCTTTTTTGTAGTCCCAGTTCATTGAGACTTCTGCTTTGATGAATCTCATTCCATTATGTTATACTTAGGTAACTAAGGATCTTCAAAGTATAATATATATTGTATTTGCTGTGTAAATGTAAGAATATCAAAGCGAAACAAGTCTCCTGGATAAGTAATCTCTCTGGGCTCATTGTGTCGTATAGGTTATCAAAGAGATAAAAAGACATCAATGGATGAATGGATAAGTAAAATGTGGGTGTATACACAATAGAATATTATTCAATCTTAAAAAGGAAGGAAATTCTGGCACGTGTTACAACATGGATGAACCTTGAAGATATTATGGACACTGCTAAGTGAAATAAACCAGTCACTAAAAGACAAATGTTGTATGATTCCCCTTAACGAGGTACTTAGAGTTGTCAAACTTATAGAGACAGACAATAGAGTGGTGAGTGCCAGGGGCGGGGGGAGGAGAACAAGGGAAGTTAGTGTTTAATAGGTACACACTTTCAGTTGTGCAGGATAAAAAGAGTTATGGGAATAGACAGTTGTGAACTACCAACCCCTAAGATACATTCCCGAGCTAGTTTCGGGTTAACTAGTTTCAGTGCCACTGAACTGTGCACTTCAACGTAGTTTAAATGGTAAATTTTATGTTCGTCATATTTTATCACAGTGAAAAGGGTTTTCAAAGAAGGAGAATATATGAAAATTTGGAGGAGACTAAAGACATGATAACAATAATGTAACATAAAATATTTGTGAATTTCTTGTTCTGAGTCATGCTTGGAATGGATCATGTGTGAGTCCAACATCCTGGTGGACAGTAAGAGAAAATAAAATCTAAATTCGGGGCACCTGGGTGGCTCAACCGACTGAGTGTACGACTCTTGATTTCAGCTCAGGTCAAGATCTCACAGTTCGTGAGTTCAAATTCCACATCAAGCTCTGGGCTGACAGCTCAGAGTCTGCTTGGGATTCTCTCTCTCTCTCTCTCTCTCTCTCTCTCTCTCTCTCTCTTTCTGCCTCCCCCTGCTCGCACTCTGTCTCTCTGTCAAAATAAATAAACTTAAAATAAAATAAAATAAAATCTAAATTCCTCAAGTTTCATTTCTGTCAATGCTACGAGGCCATACCTATTGAAGGATGGACTCCAGGAATTGTAACACCTGTCACTGAGGGCTAGAAAAGAAACAAGATAATCAGTTGTCAAGAATATTATAGATGGAGTCATTTCTAAGGGACAAAATCTAAGCTTCCTAAACAGAGGACGCAAACGGGGAGTGGTCAGCTGCAATCGAAGATCATTGAAGGTCTCTGTGTGGCCAGCATTGAACCGGGCATTGCTGGGAAACACAAACTATAAGGTAGTATTCTTTACTGAAGGAGCCAAGATCAAGTCGGAAGACAAACCAGTATCGTGCAATCAGAACCCGTTCAATGCTAAGTTGTGTGGACTCGCCATATACATTCCACGAGAGGTCAGGATGTGTGGAGGTCTTGTACTGTACCAAATTGGCTACACTGGAACTGTGTTTCCCAGAATTCCCTTCCCTGCATGGTTCTGAGTTAGCATTGGTCACAGAAAGAATCTGCAATATTTGAAAGCAGTCATTATGCTCTGAGGGTCCTAGTGGACCAGCACTGCATGC
Source organism: Panthera pardus (assembly GCF_024362965.1). Classification (NCBI taxonomy): domain Eukaryota; kingdom Metazoa; phylum Chordata; class Mammalia; order Carnivora; family Felidae; genus Panthera; species Panthera pardus. Next base: position 66,587,398 of record NW_026527002.1, read on the forward strand.
CGGTGCCTCTAATGAACGTGGCTGGTCTGTGGGCTCTCATTGTTGGTGGGGGAGGCAGTCGGCCCACGGCTCTTCAGGTCCCACCGGATGGCCTCCTCTGGCATCTCTGAGTCTGGAACAGGAGCTTGTGTGACTCTGTAACAAAGGGCACCAGCTTCTGGAGGGGTTGCCCTCATCATCCAAATTAGAGGCAGCAAGAGAAAGATGGGGGTTTCAACCCCTCCTTGTGGGTTCCAATTTGCCTTTATGGGTTCTGGTTTGTCACTGGGTGCCCCAGATGGTCCTCACTCTTCTCCACTTCACATTCATCTTTTGTCCCTAACTGCTGGCCTTGCTGACCTACAGAAACTCCAAGCCCAGCACCAGGAGTAGAAGCGGGTCTTACGTAGTTTTCTTCATCACCTCCCACAACTGCCCAAGGTCTAATGTCTCTGGGGCATCCCTGACTCCATATGACCCATGGTGGCTCTGCTGGCCTAGTAGAACCGTCACTGCTAAGAGCATGGAACACAATAATTGGGCAAGAGAAGGTATATGTGAGCTCAGCCTTAAAAGCTTAGAGTTTTAAATCATTAACGTGCCAGCCACTTTCTAATGCTACTTTGCAAACATCACTCGTTCATGCCTCAAGTGTTCGGTCACAGGCCCGTGTGATTTCCAGCTCAGTACATACCAACCCCTAAGGTACATTCCTGAGCTAGTTTCGGGTTAACTTCTTTTTCGGTGTGCCTGATGCCCACAGCTTTATGATGGATACACACTAGCAAAGGCTATAAAACCCGAGAGATAAGCAGGGGAAGGTTTAAAGCAATTACATTCACAGAGTTTAATACAATCATCAGGATGATATCTGGGCTTTGGAGTGGAGAACTGAGAATGCATTCTGGCTCCACACTTTCTAATCACTGGGCTTTAGCCAAGTTGCTTAACTTTACCGAGCCTCAGTTTCCTCATCTGTCAAATAGGAGGATAACCCCTTCCTTATCAGTTTTCTGTGACGATAAAATAAAAACATGTGTATAAAATGCTTACTATAGTGTTTTTAAGTGCTTTGTAGTATACCAAATAATTGTATGTGTACACATGTGTGCGTGCATGTGGGTGCCCCCCGCCCACACACACACAAACTCACTATCAGGATCAAAGGGCTCCATTATTTTGGTCATTGTGCCTTATCTCCAGTAACTGGGATGCTTGTCTATAACAAGTAAGTGGATGGATGGATGGATGGATGGACGGATTGATGAATGGACAGTGATGTTTGCTTTGCTAAGGATCTCCAGAATAGAAGGGCCACTGGGAAAGAAATGGACCTGAACATCATGACTTTGAAACAGATGTTAAGTCAAGGACATGCCTACAAGAGAAATCACTCAAGATTGCCACAGCATCAGGCTCTGCCAGGTTTTGTCCTTGCTTCCCCAGGGTCTGTTCTTCAAGCACCGTGCTGTTCTGGGTTTCTCTCACAGACTCTTACAGCTCTTAAATCCCTTTTATGACCATAATGTCATTAGATCTTTGCAACAGCCCACTAAGGCAGGAAACATGAAAATTAGTGTCTCCATCTTACCATCAACAAAAGGAGTTTTAGAGAGGCTTGAGCTGCCTGTTCTGATATCTAACCAAGGGCTGGTTCCATCATGAGCCATGGCTGGACCAATGTCACTGAGCAGAGATGCAAAGCAGAACCACAACTGCCATGAGAAAAGCTGCTTTTCCTTTACAGCAAAATTATGGAGAATGTACCTTGGTCTTGCGTAATGAAGGTGACACTTCTGCAGGGGATCCAGAGCTCCAGTTCTAGGCCTGCTTTTACTAGCCGCCATTTGGCATGGAGAAGGGGAGATACTTGGACCTCACAGTCAAATAGATCAGAGTTTGAGTCCCAGCTCTGCCACTGTCTGTAGAACTGCAGGCAAGTTACTTAATCTCCTTGAGTGACAATTTTCCAATCTACAAAATTGAGATAATATCCAGTCTTGAGGCTTAAGTGAGATAACCTAGCAAAGTGGCTAGAATCTAGCCGAGGTTCAATCAATGATAATCCCCTATTCTCCCTTCTCTACACACTTCCTCCACAGTGGAGTAAAGAAAAGCATAGCACAATAGTTAAGAGCATGGGCTATGGAGCCAGCCCACCTGGGTTTAGATTCGAGCCCTGCCATCTATTGGCTGTGTGACCTTGGGAAAATTACTTAACCTCTCTGTGCCTCCGTTTGCTCTTCTGCACAATGAAGATAGTAATAGTACCTACCTCTTAGGGTTGTTATGAAGGTTAAGATAGTTAATATTTGTAAAGTGCTTAGAATACATACTGACATACATAGGTGTTACATATGTTTTCTTTTTTAAATAAAAAATAATCATCTTTGTGGGACTTTTATGGAAAGGACAGCTGTGAAAATATCTTTTTTAATTCAGGAGACTCAGACAAAGGGAGCGAAATGCGAAAACATCTCCCTGAAGCATCGCAATGCATTTTGAGCCCTTACAATCTCACAGGCACTTATAAGGCACAAAATGATGACATCTGAGTCATCCAGTCAGGAAACACGTGTCGCATGCTGACTGTGTGCCCGGCACTTTGCTAAGCACTCTAGATACGACAGTGGACAACACAACCAGGCCCGCCGTCTTCGCGGAGTTACCATCGTGGGGAGGGGAAGTGGAAATTTTAGGGAAAAAAAAAAAACCAATAAGATAATTACAGCTCGTATTTAAGGGCTTGAAGGAAAGACAGGCCGTGTACTGTGATCAAGGACAATGGCAGGAAGGGGATGCTTAGAGGGGGGAAGTCAAGGAAGGCTTCTCCAAGGAGGCGTCAGGTGAGCTGAGACGGAAGGGCTGCGAAGGTTCTGCTCACAGGGCTCAAATCAAGTCAGTCTAGTGGGGCACCTGGCAGGAGCATCACCACAGAGATCCTCACGGCGCTACCTCCCAGGATTGTTCTGAGGAATAAATATAATGAGGTGTGAGAAACACCTGGCACAGGGCCTGGTACACAGTCAGTGCTGAGCACCCTTGCTGTCCCCTGGTAAGTGCGTCACTTTGGAGGAGCAGGGCTTCTGCGTAGTCAGACGGGGCGCTCTTCTGGGCCATCTCTGCCTCCTAGAGCAGCCTCCATTCAGGAGTTAATTCCCTCAGATCAACACACCTTTAGTAAGTGAATTTATTTATGAGGCACGTTAAAGGTACGGTTATGATAAAAGATACAAGTAGAATCCTAACCCTGCTCTGCAGGGACTTAGGGACTAAAAGAGGAAGTGAATACCTACAAACGCACAAGCAGGGAGCCCAGTGCTAGAGGGGGTAACACGGGTCCACCGCAGAGCTCGTGGCCCACAGATCCTCCCCAGAGAAGAAATGGAACACAGGGTCAGGGGAAGTCTGGCTACCTGGGGAGGGGGGCTCTAGGCATCCAATGAGCTTTCGGTTTGCCAGCGTGCTGAATCGGTGAAAGTAACACCTGCCTGGCTCGTAACACAAGGCCCATGGGCAAGCCCCAGGGCAGGGGTGTGAGCTGAAGGAAGAGGGGTCCGGACACTCAAGATGGGCAACAGCCATGCCACAGGCTCTGGGGGAGGGGGGGTAACAAAGGCACCACCACTCGTGCTCTGCCCAGGAGGCAACCTCAGTCGCAAGGCACCAAACGCATTCCAGCCTCCATTCCTCTGCTGACCAGTCCCGGCCCCGAGTTCCCATCTTGTTTATGACTTCCGGATTCAGTGCCCCGCTCCAGAGTTTGGTTCTGTTTCCCCGCATATTACAGCCCATGGCCATCACGCCCACCCGCTCCACAAACGGTTACAAACGGTTACAACGTGTGTCTGCAGGACTCAGCTCCTTCTTCAATCAGACCATAATGTATTAAGCTCTTGTTGCATACAGAACTCGGTGCTAAGTGCTGGAGGTAGAACTTTCACAGTATACAAGGTGCCAGGAGATCCAGGCGGACATATCCCCTCAACACAAGGTAGGTTTGAGCCGGCACTGAGAGAGACCCACATACAGGGAACAGGGCCCTGGCGAAAGACAAGATTTCACACACTTATCATGCCTCCTATCTTCCCACACTACGTGGCAGAGTTCTTCATTCATTCACTTGTTTGTTGAAACAAATACGTACCAAGGACACTATTCCAGGTGATTAAGACGCTTGAATGAACAAGACAGACAAAAATCCATCAGTGGGGGGATATTTTCACAAGGGCAGGACAGAGGTAAGGAAACAACTGTGTAGATGAATGCAGCTCATAGCACGTGCTTGGAGGAACAATTCAGTGCAAAGGCCCTGAGGTGAGTGCGTACCTGGGCCCCTGCGGAAGCCAGGGTGGCTGGAGCCAAGTGAGCATGGGAGAGCCGGAGAGGAGGAGGACTGAGGGTTAATAAGGGGCCATGAGAGAACATGAGCTTTGTGCTGGGATAATTCGGGAGCCATATAATTCACATCTAGGAGGCTGTTGTGATACCACAGGAGAGAGAGAGAGATGGTGATGCCTTTACCCAGGTGGGAAGCACAGAAATACCTTTAAATTCCATTTCCCTCCCTGGTGCTTAGGACTACCAGCTGGTGGGTATGGGATTAAAAAAAACAAAACCAAAAACTGATTGGATTGAAATAAAACAAAAAACAAAACAAAAAACTAATGGGTCCTTTGGATCTGAGCTCCAGCCAAGTGCCAGGTCTCACTGCACCACAGAGGACAGACATATTAAGTGAGGCCCTGCGACCTGCCCTTATCAGGCATGCTCGGGACGGTGCTGACCCAGCTGCAGTTTTCTCATGGAGAGTTCAAGGGCAATCCTGCCAGCACTGAGTGCGAGCCCGAGGGCTCCTTGGCCAGAGCTGAGAGCTGCAAGAAAGAAATCTGCATGCTGGGTAAAGCAGTGAGAATGGAAATGTCCCTGTACTTCCATTATGTCACGGACTTTTAGTGTATCAAAGTGACCTCAGAATTAAAAGAGCCTTCTGAAGGCCCATCCGCCACCTTCCCAGTTTGCCATCCTCAGAAGGCCTGCCCTGGATTTCAGTCCGGAAGCCTGGTAAAGAGAGGCTCACAGAACTTAAAAAGGTAAAAAGGGATGATTCGGGGGCCAGGCCCAGCTTGCGAGATCTGGTGTGCAGTGGGATACAAAAGGGGGTGATATGAGTGCACAGTGAGAGAGAGATCAATCTCCCATGGACTGAGCCCCCTCGCTCTGCCTGACCTCCACTCCCCCACGCTCCCACAGGCTAGAGTCATCCAAACAAAGTATCATGTAATCTTTATGATCATTCCAACTCTTCCCCGTGAGACACCGGCGTGGTGAGGAGTCCCTTCTGCAGAATGCTGCAGGACGCAGTCCAGGTGAGAAACTGCAGGAAGACGCAGAAAAAATCAGGATCTTAGTGAGTTTCAGTGCCCTGACCCCTCTGTTGATAGGAGTGCCCCACCCCTGCACTCACTGTAACTCACACTGTTACATCAGCCTGTGTCTAAATCCATTCCGGCTATGATAACAAAACATCACAGGCTGGGTGGCTTAGGAAGAATGGAAATTTATTTCTGAGTGAGTGAATAAATTCATCAGCTTGGGCCAGGCTGTGCATGGGAATAGCCCCGGAACCCCACCCGGAATCCATTACTAGTCAGAGAAAAACCTTAACTTTACCCTTTCCTTAACCTTCCCTTAACTTTAAACTTTCCAGTTTTCAGAGCTCTAAGGATGCATTCCCTGATCTGACCCTCACAGCAACTCTGCGAGATAACTATTTTCGTTTCAGTTTTACAGGTGAGAAAACGGAACCTCATAAGCATTCAGTGGTATCCTCAAGATCATACAACTGATACGTAGCAGGACTGGCCCTCAGATGGCCAAGTTCAAGTTCAGGGTTTATTCTGTGCTTGAGGAACACTTTAAAAGAAAGGCTATTACTGCTACCTAGAGCCTTTTCTAATTTATGTATCTGTATCTCCTAAGATAGGGTCCGACGTAATCTCTTTGCTCTGGAAAAAGAAGTGTGGCCCAGTAAAATGGGATTGGGCTGGAGTCCAGACCGGAGCTACAGGAACCAGTTATGTAACCTTGGGCAGGTCCTGGCATCTCTCTGCTGGCCTCCGTTTCTACTTCTTTCAAGTGGACGGAATAACACCTGACTGGTCTGCCTTACAGTGTGCCATGAGGCTGTAATAGAAAAAGAGAAGAAAAGTGTCCCGTACATAGAAGCTCAACATTACAAAGGGTGCCAGGGCTCCCGTGTCCTTGCGTCCCACCCACCCCCCAGCATGCTGCTAAGAATGCTGATCGTGGAAGGGCCCTAACTACTCCCACCCCACCCCACCTTATTTCCATCCTACCCCATTTCCAAGCTCTGGCCCTCCTGTCAGAGCCCAGATCTAGGATTAGCTAGTGGGGGCAGAAACTTTGTAAAGCTACCGAAAACCACTGAATTTTAATCTTTAAATATGGTGTGTGGCTTATAGCTCAATGTTTTTTTAATGCAATTGCTAGCCCTAGTAAGAGGCACAAAGACCTACCTGAGACTGCGGCTGTGGTGTCATGGAGAAGACAAATTCACTGTAGGAGAATTTGAGGAAAAGGAAGAAGCCGAATGTGATTACCATTTTAGGACTGAAAATGAGGGAGGATGGTGGTGCCTTTAACAAAACGAAGGGCAAACAAGTCTGGGAGGCACCATAACCAACTCAGCGTAGAGTGTATTGAATTTGGGAGTTCAGCGGGACTCACAGACGTCCGCGTGTATCGGGAAGCCAGGAAATCGGGGCTGGATTTCTGGGAATGATGAGGACATGGGAACCACATAATGCCACGGTTAAAGACAAGATCGGATGAAGTTCGTCAAGATTTAAGAAAAGAAAAAAGAATCATCAGAGTTTTGATACCTCCAATATTCTGAGTCTTCTCTAAATTGGCGGGCTCCAATCCTTGTCAACCTATGAATTCCTTGAGTTCAGTTGAATTGGTTAACATTGACTTTCTCCAAGCAGGGTTAAGGTTTTCTCTTCTTCAAGCACATCACCTGGAACCCATCCAGGTTTGGTTTTAGGCTTTGTTTCTTCTGAGCTGTTGTGATCTTTCCCTCACTCCATGACTCTAAGGGAAGTGCTTTAGGGTGTAGCCCTTATTCCTATGATTCGGGTCTCCTGAGGTCTTAACTGAGATCCTAGGCTGGTTTACCAAGGCCCTTGGCTTTGGCAACACTTGAACTCCATCGTCTATCTCCCCAGCACTGTTCTGTTGCTAAAATCTCTGCCCAGCACTTGAGCCTCCCTGCTGCCGTTCTTTCGGGTATCCTGGAATCGCACTCCTCACTGGTGCAACTCAGGAGTCATCCGATGACTTCAGGGAATTTGTTTGCATATTTGGGGGCTCCCTTACCTGAGGCTCCCTCCTCTCCGGCAGCCCCGAATGCTGTGTCCACTCCACACGATGTGGTGATACTCTCTTCTCGGGCTCCATCCTCCGTGCTGAGAATGACAAGTAGCCTCAGGCAATAATCTGAGGGGAATGGGGAGCTCAGCTCATTGGCTGCCTTCTCTCCAGGATCCTAGCACCTCCACTCCCTGGGGTGCCCTCAAAGCTTTCAAATGTATTTTAAATATTTTGCCCAGATTGCCCGTTTTAGGGAGCCTGTTAATGTAACACGTGACTCCACAAAACTATTTTCTTTATTAAGAAAATAAAAAGTTAAATAAGGGTTGGCCCTTGGAAGCCTATTTTGGGGATCCAGAAAGGGAGCGTCAGACAGAAGGAAATGAGAGAGAAGAGGAAAGCCAGAGTATACAATCTTACTGACGACGACGCGGTAAGAGAAAAGTGCTACAGAGTCGGCATTATCAAAAAGAAAAAAAAAAAAAAACAACCAAAAAAAAAAAAACCAAAAACCAGCCATGGAAAGAAGTCTAAAATAAGAATGTTGTCCTTGATAAGGAGCAGAAGGTCATGGGTGTAGTATTTACCGATTGTTTATAGTTATCAAACGGTAAGATTTTGAGGGTGGGCGACAGGTTTACAATTGTGTGTCTTTTCACTGAACAGTTCTGAACATTCAGCACGTGGCTGTTCATAAATTATACGATAAGGGAAAGTCCCAAATGTTTGAACGGTATGCGTTTGAGAGACGCTGGTGTAAAGCTGATAGAGAGGTCTGGTTCCGAGTGTCCTTTGCTGAAGGGCTGGGAGATACTAATTTAGCAGAGGCCCCCCTGCCAGACTATTTATACCCACCAGCAAATGTGCCAGTGCACAGCATTCAGCTCATGACTCGGAAAGACAGGAAATAAATTTCATTTCAAGGATCGCAGCTCACATGTGGAAAAAAGAAGTCTGGCTTGTGCTTTATCTCTCACCCAACTGATAACCACACATCCAGCCATACAGTGAGCACACAGCCCAAGCGAACCGGGCTTTGGGTCTGTAAGAAATGTTGTTTCCTCGGCTTCACCCATCGGGCATTTTTTCCTGTGCACTACATGAAAAGACTATCAGTGAGCTCCCCTGGACCAGTCTGACAACTGGAAATTCTGTGTTGCAGGCTCACATCCTGGTAGTTTCTCCACCAGGGGGGAAAGAGCTTGGCCCTACCCTACCTCATTCCCCCACTCCACATTCTCACCAGGCCTGTTCCCTTCTTGTAAGTATCCAGTCAGTTTCTAGCCTGCAGACAAGTGCACACAATAGTCTAACCCAACAGCATTTCACAGACCAAAACAGTCACAGAGGAGTGGGGCTGGAAGGGTCCACATGGGACCCCCCCACCCCGAGACACAACAGAGGAGCAGTGGTTTACTAGTTAAGCGTCTTGGCCACTGGAGCTGGACGCTGACGTTCGAATCCCAGCTTTGCCACTATTTACCCTTGTGACCTTGAGTAAACCGTGCAGTCTTTCTGTGTTTCAGTTCCCTCTCAGGAACACCAGGGATGATAAAAACACTTTCCTTGCAGAGCTGGTGTGAGGGTAACGCAGTACTTGGCTACCGCTATGAAGGCATAAACCATAAGACGCAAAGTACGCAGTGTGATGTGATTACCTTTATTACTCTTACTGCTACCTCTGTTTTTAGTTAACCCTTCCTTGTGTGGATTTTAGGAGACAGAACTGTTGGACTGCTCAGCTCTGCACCAGTCAGCATCTGCACTGTGCTGGGTCAGAGGGTTAGATGTGCCCCTGGGTCGGGGCGGGGGGGGGCGGAGGGGGATGCTCACCTGCCTGGGGATGAGGAGCTGAAGCCCTCCAGTCACAGTGCTGCTTGGAGGCAGGCTGTCCCCTGGAAGCAGCCAGGATTAGAGAAGGGCTCCGGGTGGAGGGCCAGGCATTCAGAAACAGTGGAGGGACGGAGACAGACTCTGTGAGAAAGTCATCGCCACCCCATACAGCAGGAGAGGAGCAATTACCCACCTCCACCTTCCAGCCCCGGGCACAGTCTTTGCAAAGGGAACGTTTCTTTATGAGGATGCAATACATCTGCATTAGGCTGATTAAAAATTGTTCCTTGTCAGCTTCACAAATGTGATACGAGGGAGTCTGGAAGGCAAATGCGCAAAGGACTTTGGAGTGTGACATACCTGCGTCCCAACCCCCGCTTGGCCAATTACCAGCTCTGTGACCTTGGGAAAGTGGCTTTGCTTCTCTGGTTCTGTTACCTTGCCTATAAAATGGGGATGATAGATTTAACTCCACAGGGTGACTGCCGAGAGTCACAAGAGATGTGGCATACGTGACATGCTGTGTGCATACTGTGCCAAGCTCAGAGGAAGCCAGCAAGACAATGACCATGTCTCCCTCTTCCTTCCTAAGTGAATCATTATGTCCATTCAATTGCCTGTCAACCTATTTATCCCATTGCATCTCAGGTGTATCCAGAATTCCTCGCATGGAACAATAGTTGCTCAGAACATAAAACAAAAGTCTGGGGTGTCTTGCTCTATAAGGTTTCCAGTTCTATTTCTTTCATTGCCATAACTCCATCGTTTTGAATTTACCGATTTAGCCATAAAAAGGATATTCATTACTTAAAAAAAAAAAATACAGACCTAGGTATGCTATCACAAGGTAGCAATAGGTACTTTACCTAGGGCTATGTCAATAATTTCCTAAACTTAGAAATCTGCACAAGCTTCTTTTACCAAAGTCATCACATTTGTGTTTGTTTTCATGTCAATGTTCCCTACTCAGCTGGGACTATGGACGACCACTGATCTTTGTACAGTTACTGCTTAAATTAGTATTTAGCACATAGGCAGTGCTAAGGAAATCTTTTTTTAAAAAAATTGTTTTCATGTTTATTTTTGAGAGAGAATGAGAGAGTGTGAGCAGGGGAGGGACAGAGAGAGGGGGAGACACAGAATCGAAGCAGGCTCCAGGTTCTGAGCCTCATGCAGGGCTTGAACTCACAAACCGGTCATGACCTGAGCAGAAGTCAGACACTTAACCTACTGAGCCACCCAGGTAGGTGCCCCAGGAAATCTTTTTTTTAAGGGAGCTCTGAATTGAGCTGTTCTTCCTACTTAAATTTTTTGTTTGTTTGTTTTGGTTAAATTCAATACTACTCTCAATAAACAAGGTTTATTGTGACTGAGGATAAACAATGTTATGCCCTTTATACACCAAAAATAATGTATCTGTTCACATGAACAACTCATTAATAAAAGATGCTCACCAGAGAGGTCAAAAGATCTCAGGTATTTCTAAAGTATTTCCCTCCATCTCTCTTATATGTTTCAATATAACCTTTCATGGAATCTCACTGTCTAATTAAAAACAAAAATAACAGCCAAATAGCTGTTACCATGTATTGAATGCTTACCATGTGTCTGTGTGAAGGGCTTCACGTTGATTATCTGAACGCCCGTTGTAGCTTCATTGCATGGTCAAGGAGAAGGCAAATCGGATGCACTGGCCAGTGGGGCAGTCACCCAAGGTCACCCAGCCAGCAAGCCAAATTTCCAGCCCAGAAGGTTGGACTCCAAATCCAGGGCTTTCTGCCACTACAACCTACACGCCTCCCGGCCTGGCGTTTGGGCTTCCTGGGATGTATTCCACAGGCTTCGCTTCCCACCTTAGCTTTTCCCTTCTGTGCACCTTCTGCTTCAGCTGGGGGAGCTGCTGTTAACATCTCCACTGTGCTCTACCCCGACTCGGCCTCGGCTTAGCAAAGTCTGCTTCCTGGAAGGCTTTCCCGCCTTCCCTGCACAGCCTATCTCATCACCGTTTAAGACCCAGGCCAAACCTTGCCCCTTCCAGGAAACTCTCCCTGATACCCTCTGCCCACCATTAACACACACACACACACACACCACACACACACACACACACACACAGACACACACACAGCAACGGGGGTCTTCTCTCCCTTCTCCAAAAGGCCGGAGCATTTTCTCAGCACTTCCTGTGGGCGCTTCATACCTTATCCCTGCGATTTGTGTGCAGAGGTCCCAGCTCTCCCTAATGGACACCGCTCACCTTGGAGGCAGATCCAGGTCTGGATCCACACAGCACCCGACACAGGAGATGGTGGATGGGAGCCCCTCCCGTGGCAGCCCCATGACTGGATGGCTTTGTGTGACAAGCTAAGTCACACAGATTTCCCCCCTACCTCCTGGCTTCTCTCTCTCACACACACCTACACCCAACTTAACTGATTTAATGGGACTTTTGTGGGACTCATCAATGAGGCTTGAAATGGACCCACGTGCCGCCAGAGCCACCCAATTAATCAAAGGGCTAGCGAGAAATGAAAATGCTGGATAAGATCAAAACAAATAATTGCCCAAATTAGCCACCATCTGTGTCTTGTTGTCAACAAACAGAGCCTCGTCCTCCTCTCACTCCCTGCCTGCTCAGATTGCACAATGAGGTCTCAGCTGAAAGGCATGAGTAAGGAACTGCGAGCCTTCTGGAGACAGGATGTGCCCCTGAACTTACTTGGGGAAATTCCATCGGCCCAACTGGTGTTTATTAGGCACCTACCACATACGTGACACTCTGCTGAGCACTGGAGATAGAGTGGTGACAAAGGCTTTTCTGTCCATGCGCTGAGCAGGTGAACAGGCTCATAAGCAGATGGGAAGAGCAAAGACTGGCAGCTTCTTGGTCATGTGGCCCGGGGAGATCCTATCCCTGCTCTCAGCCTTGGTGTCTTCACCTGTGAGATGGGCTGATGCCAGGTCGGGGAGGAGGAAGTGAGATGACATTGACATAAAGGCCTGGTTCGTGCTATGTGCTTCATGATTGGTCCCAGGAGCTGAGCCAAGGTGTGATCCCTCCCTCCACACAAATGCTGTCGGTGAATGGAGGTTAAGTACACAGGTCAGGCAAATAAGTCCCTCCCAGAGACCTCATGTAACTGCCGTCCACAAGAAAAACGGAGCTAAATAAATGTCCTTTTCTCCATATTTTCCTGGTGACATGCATCATTTCCCATGAGCCTCAGAGGGCACACCCCCCAAATTAAGATGTCTTCAAAAGTAGCTAAGATTCATGTCTTAATTTCCGCATCTCTGAAGTGGAAAGGATAATATCCACCTCCCAGGGTCCTTATGAGAAAAAATGAGATAACTCTTCTATCTATTCAATAAATGTTTACTGAATGCCTGTGATGTGCCTGTACTGTTCTAGCTTCTGGGGTCACAGCAGTGAACAAAACAGATTTAAAAAAAAAAAAAAAAAAAAAACCCTGTCCCTCTAGTGGGCAAGGCAAGGTAACAAATATCAACATAAATTACACAGTATGTCAGATGGTGAAATGCATGCAAAGCATTTGGTACAAAGCATGACTTATAATGAATGCTTGGGTTTATTGTGATGGAAAGAACGATCAGTACCATGAGTAATTTACCCAGAAAAGTCAGCTTCTTCAAGGTCAGGCCCAAAGACATGCTGCAGGTGAGAAGCAGAGGAGGATCTTAGTCCCCACAATCACTTAACGCGATGTCATCCATTAGAAGAAAACGTCCCGGGGGATATCAGCGCTTGTAAGAGTCAACAGTGTGTTTTTCTATAGACTTGAGAACAGCAATGGAAACGGTTTTCATGCTCAGTCATCCCTGTTTTCAATTTACTCCCTTATTTGACTCAGTGGTCCAAATATCTCCAAGACTTGCTTGTATGAAAAATGAAATTATGTTGCCAAAAATGTATATATTCTGTGGCCTTCTGCTTCCTGGTGCAGAAATAAATGATTGCACTTAGGTGTTGGTCTTGTCCTTGGGATAAGATTCAGTGTAAATGCTCAGAGGCAGCTGACCAAAACCAGGACATCTACCCATGGAACAAAGTAACAGACTTTAATTCTGTACCTGAAAAAGCCAAGAGTAGCATAAACATTTCCGATGAACAAGCCTCACTGAGGGAAATAAGGCTCCTTGACCATGAGCTCCAATCATCAGATGAAAAGCATAAAGAAGTGGACATACTTTCCACCTCTACTCCCGATCACCAACAGCCCAGAAACCATGGTGGGTGGTGCTTTGGGCAGTAATGCAGCAAAGCTCTGACTTCCCTAGGGCTGAGACCATTGCTTAATACTCTTTGGCACCCTATCACCCCCCAGAGTGTCAGGTGCATTGTAGAAGTGCTGGTGACCATTCATTCATTTGCCTGTCCTGATCGGTCCTACACCCTGCGAGGCTAACCTTTGTGTTCTTAATCAAAGTGCTCTCTTGCTTTCATTCAGGCTTCTGGTTGAGTTTGATCAATAGCGATGTTAGGGTGTTTGTTCCCTCTTTCCTTGTGGGGTGGCTGTGATTGATGGTGATTGATGGTGTCCCAGGAGAGGACATTTCTCCTGTCAGGGCACCTTATCCACATCTCTTCTCTCTCTCTCTCTCTCTCTCTCTCTCTCTCTCTCTCTCTCTCGGCTCCAGTAACAGCTGGGCTGTTTCCCTTTGCACTTCAGGCATAGAAGCAGTAACAGCTCCCCTTGGATACTTAGCCTGAGCCACTTGCACGATCCCTTCATCAGTTTTCTTAAACACTGAATTTAAAAACCAACTCATTTATTAAATGCTCCTCAAAATACCCTGTGGGAACTTGCCATTAGTTCCCTTCCAGGATCTCAACTGACAGAGAATGGGAATAAGAAATGTTTGCAAAATGCGTTAATTGAGTAATGGACTCAAATAGTATTATCCTATTCATATATCGATATACCATTTATAATCCAGACCAGAGAACCCAAACCTGTCTGATATTTAAAATTATCTGGAGAGCTTTTAAAATAAATATTCTCAGGTATGTCTCAGAGAAATCTAGAGACTGAGTCTTGTAAATGTCTCTGTATAGCTTTTGGGATCTCCAGGGGAATCTGGTGATCAGGATGGCATAAGAACCTCTGATCTAGAAGTCTCCCCTTAAATCCCTGACCATCCTAGAACTGGACTCTGTTAGAGACTCTCACCACCTACACCTACACTTCTCATGGTTGGTTCCCAGAATAACTGGGTCCAGGAGAAAAAAGAACTTGTCATCCATTATGATACTTCTCTCTTCAGTTGGGAAAGGGGAGGGGGTGGAGAAGAGACAGGGAAGAACTTTCTCCCATCATGAGTAGCAACTGGCTATTGAATTCAATGTTGAAAGGGAAGGATTACTTTAGCTATTAGTTAAACAACACTTCTACCTAGAGAGCATCTATTTCAAAGAATAATCTATCATAATCACTAAGAACGTGATCTTGGGAATCTGCTCATTTGAGTCCTAGCTCTACTGCACAACAACTGTTTGACTGTGGGCCAGGCACACAGCCTTTCTGAGCCCCACTTTCTTCATCTATAATACTCATCTACTCATTCATTCATTTTCCAACCCTTCAACCCACCCACCGACTTACTCATTCATCTATCTACCCACCCATCCATCCATTCATCCATTTACCTACCTTTCCAACAAACTATCCACCCATCTATCCATTCATCCATCCATTCAAATCATCCAGGCATGGTCTATGATGTTTAATGGCACCATGAGAATGCATTAGCGTTGTGGTCCTTTACAGCCTGGAAGTCTGTGATTCCATAAAAATCAATAGACAAAAGGATGATTATATACAAAATGAACTATAGTCTCAGCAAGCTGTCAAAGAGCTCACATCCAGTGGAGGAGATCAAAAGATAAATACACAACTAGAGCAGAAGGCAACTAGAGCCTAAGGGTGGTGTGAGGAACAGCATAAAGGGTGGAGCTGATTGAATGTAAAATGGCCTGATTGACACAGAGAGAGGCAGCCTTAACTGTTTCTGAAATATGTTGCAATCAGCATTGTGGATTGAGGGGCACCAAAGCCAGAATCTACCTCCTGCAGTAGCCAGTACTGTGGCTCAAATTGCTACCCTCTTTTGCCTAAGGGCATCTGCTTCCAAGTGGTCCCTATTAAAGGCACAAATTGCCTGGGAGATACATCAATCAGTACCTATCTACAAGACTAGCAATGGCACCATCTGTGATTCCAGGATCTTATTTCATGAACCTGAAATCAGGGCATGTGACAAGCACACATGGAGGCAAATAAAATGTCTATTTTGGAATCTGACCTGCCTTGGAAAATCTACCTCTTATAGATTCTGTAGCCATAGAATGGCTGAACCTGAGAGATCAGGAATTTGGTTTGGGGGAGCAGGAGGAATCTGGTTTTCACCTCCATCCTGAGGGACTGTTGGGCAAAGAGCATCCAGTAGAGCACAAGGGGCACCCAAATGGTAGTGAGGAACCAAAAGTCAAATGAGAGCAGGAAGAGAGAAGAGGGAACTTGGGGAATTGTAGGCAATCCTGAGAAGTCCCCCTATCTCCATCCACAATGAGCTGGACTTCCTTCATAATTATTTTCTCACCTGGCTTTCAGTGGGGGCATCTGCCAGACAAGGCTGCACCAGAGGCAGGAGTCTGGGGCCCTGGGAGAGGCCTGGGGCCCCTCAGTTCCTCCCCTTCCTACTCCCCACTCTCCTTCTTCAAAGGGTCAGAACTACTGGTCCCAGGAAGTGGAGACTCCATACTCCTGGGAAGTGGGTTCCCATGGGGGTAGACGTGGCCATCAGAGAGAATTTCCTGAGAGGCAGCTATGCAAGGAAGGAATCTCTCTGTTTCTGTGAGTTTGACTATTTTAGATACTTCTCATTCCTTAATGTCCATCTCTTTTTTTTAAATTTTTTTTAAATGTTTAATTTTTTTTTTAAGACAGAGACAGAGCATGAGTGGGGATGGGGCAGAGAAAGAGGGAGACACAGAATCTGAAGTAGGCTCCAGGTTCTGAGCTGTGAGCACAGAGCCCGACACGGGGCTTGAACTCACACACCGTGAGATCATGACCTGAGCTGAAGCTGGATGCTCAACCAACTGAGCCACCCAGGCGCCCCTTAATGTCCATCTCTTGAGTCATTCTTTATTCTTACAAATCAAATGCTGCCATTCAGCCCTCTAGGGCTCCTATTACACTTGAGTTTTACCTCTTACTTGGCATTTAAGAAACTTTCCATATGTTATTTTCTTATGTATATGAATCTCTCCCTCCCCCCTCCAACCTTAGTGCAAACAGGAAAAGGTAGGACTTCATCTATACAGTGTAGTTTTCATCGTTAAAACATCAGGCGTTACTGATGGATCTGTATTAGATTATCATTAACAAGTAGGTAACACAGGTGCTGTTTAAAGTTCTTCAAGACTTGTAGGTCTATCTTGTGGTTATAAGACATAAGACCCAGTGGAGTAGCAAAATGTAAATTTCTTGTTCTACTCTTAACCAAACTAAACTAAATCAAATTAAAAGGACCCCAGAAGCCATCCAGTTTAGTGCCCCCCTTTTACAGACAAGATTATATATTTTCAACTTAGTCACCCCTCCAGTTACCAAGCTGCAAATATAGTGATAGTTTGGGACCCTTCTCTCCTAACCTCTGCTCCAACAAGGTCCACTCAGTGGAGCCCAGGGCACATGTGGGGCATGACAGAACACAAGATTCTCATCAAACCCAGGAGATGGTGGTGACCCCTCCTCTTCCCTTCTTTGCCCCTCCAGGAAGAAGATTCTCAACTCTTACAGACTTGCATTTTTTGCTTCTTTGTCCAAATTAGTCATTTTAAGAAAAGGGGAAAGGAAACTACTTGTCACTTCTGGGATTAGTTACACACACAAGTTCAGTGTCAAACCAAATCAGACACCCAGCTTAAGACTTCCTTCTTTGCAAGATCGATGGGAGGGGAGAGTTGATGAGTGTCCACCCTCGGACTCAGCAGGAAGGTCATCAGGGGGAGAGGAGAGTTACCTGCCCAGCATGTCACCTTGAAGCACTGTGTCACTGTTTGAAAGGTTAAAACCAATGACAGACACTTGGTTGGGGATGGCACAGGGGAGACATGGGGAGAGCTATATTGCAGCAAATATAGCCACAGTCCCATGGGAAAGTCCAGTACAGCCATGGATGCTCAGATCCACTAGCCTCAATTCCCAGGGCAAACATTTTCAATTCTGGCATTGTCACTGAGAGGTGAAAATGCCAAGCTTCTATTCTGTTTGTTCACAGACTGAAATCCAGGATGTCTAATGAGAAAGACTTGACATGCACAGTCTTTGCTCATCCGCCATAGTTTTATTGGGTTCTCATGACTGGGACATAGGACAGGGATGCTAATGCCCATTTAAGAGCTAGAACATTGAAGTCCAGACTTTCCTACTTTAGGCAGGTGGTTAGGGCAGATCACGGACTCAAATCCAAACCTTCTGCCTCACTGGTTTAGGAATCTTTCTCTACAGTGGGAAACAAGGCATCACAAAGCCAGCAGGTCCTTCAGAGGGGACAGTACAGTACCCCCTAGCACAGCAACGGTAGCTGTGCAAACACACCCACAAACACAATATCAGCGGGGAAGAGGGGCAGCAGGGCTCTCTCCTGGTGGATGTCTCCCGTCGGTGCCCCCTGAGTGTCACCTTTCTCCCACTCAGCTTCTTGTGGCCCCCCCACAATTATCCTCCTTTCCCTTAAAACTTAGGCCCAAGTGGGCCAACAAGCCTTTTCTTCTGCTTCTCAAAGCAGAGCTGAGACAGCCAGACATTTCCGAATAGGATGGTTATAAATAGTAGCCATAGAATTGTGACCCACAATGAAAACATTATCACAACTGCCACATTTCCAAAAGAGAAGTTTCAGACACTGAGAGAACCACAGACTCGCCCCAGAAGTCCAGAGCCTCTTCCTAGGCACTTGGTTAGCTTGTCTTCAGGTAGGTCATCGGTGCCCAACTGCTGATACGATCGGTACCTGCACCTGTGAAGTGAGACCACCACCCCTGGCACCTCTCCTGGTGAAAATCAGAGAAAAGACACCAGATAAGACGCAGCTGAGACATCTTCAAACCTGATCAAATGTAGAGCTGTTTCTTTTGTTGGTTTGTGTTTGCTTTTATCCTTAATCATCACTCTTGGCCACAATTTATCACACGGATCAGGAGAAACATGTCAGAACCTCAGCAGAGACCTTCCAGAAGAGAGAGAACTTGATGATTTCAAGGAGATGCTGGCATGGAACAAGCCTTCCTTCTCCTGCACTTGTCATCCTCCCACCAAGGCAAACCATTTGATGCACTGCAAATCTTGGTCTAGAAAAGAAAAGGCCCACATCTACCTGTTGGGTTTACCTGCCAGCAACAGGTGGCAGCCTCAAGCCTCCTTCCCCCTCACTTAGGGGTGTGAGGTGAGTGGATCACGATTTCTGAAATTGCAGGGGGTGGCCTGGTCTGTCAAAGACCTCCAGAAAGTCTGCCTTTCAGTGGGTTTACCTAAAAGGGTCTTGTCCAGGTACATGTCTGCTGGAACCACATGCCCTCTCTCCCTCCTGCCCCTATTGGCCTTCGTCAACTCCAGATCCCAGTGCGTGAGTCTCTGCAATGGAGTTTCCTCCTGTGAACGCTTCTAGCACTTGGACCTCAAGGCGACCCAGATTAGAAAGAGCAGGAGAATTCAATAAACCTGTACTTGCTGGCTCTTTGAATGAATGAATTTGAGTCTAAAATCTTGCCAGGTCCAGATTCTACTGCTGTGAATTTAACAGGTACCCAGGAAAGAGTGTAATCAGGTAACCTTTTCATTAAATCATAATTGCTACCACTTAAAAATATCTATTGTATACCAAGTGCTTTACAGACATTACTTCTGGAGACAACTAGGAAAGGTAGATGTTCGTATCCCTACTTCACAGATGATGAAACTGGAACACAGGAGTATTTCTCCAGTAACTAAGCTACTGACTGATGGGGTTGCAACTTTACCTCTAGCTGGATCCTGAAGATCAGCCCCCTTCCGTCTTGCGAACTGCCTGTGCACCAATGCGGCCAGCAGTCCTTCTACTTATGTATCCCACCCCACCGGTCATCACCATTCCAGAAAAAGCATTTGAGGCAACTCGGTGTGCAATAGGTCCTACATCTCCTTCTCTACCTAGGATCCTCTGTTTAGAAAGATCATCTGCATATGGGGGTGAAAACCCATGACCACTGTTTAATCAACCGACAAGTAGCAATTAAACTTCACAACACACGAAGCACAGGTCCCACGTGGAGATATTTTAAAACACTTTGGGCAAAGGGCTCTAGTTGAAGAGGCAAAAATAACACACTTAAGAACAAACCGATCGAATAAAAAGATGGCATTTAGTCGTTTGCCACATCACCAATTCTGTGGTGCCTTCAGTGCCTCGGCATGTTCTCCTGGCATGTTCTCCTTGCTGGCAAAACATTTATTGACTGTAGATTTGGGCATCAGAAATTGCTAGACGCTATCCACAGCCAAATCGGGGAAAGAAAGACATCAAAGAAATGGAGTAAGTCCAATTTTGATCAAAGAGCAAGGCAATGATTAAAACAATCTTTGGATTTTTTTTTTTAAATTAATGTAGTTCTGAGGCAATTCTGAAAGAAGCCTTCCCACTAAGAGTCTTGAGCACTGACGCTCACTAAAACAGGGCTTCCATTCTCAGATTTATTTGAAGAGGGAAATATTACTTGGATTTATAAACTCAAGGGTGCTTGTTTAAAAGGATAAAATCATGCTATTTTATTACTGAATCAGGGTAATTTTAAACCTGAATATGTAAGAAGCTGTGTAGGAAACAGGCTAAGTGTGTTCAGAATGTATTATTTCTGAGGCAGCTGGATGATTCATGATCTTGAGGTTGTGAGTTCAAGCCCCATGTTGGGCGTGGAGCCTACTTAAAAAAAATGTTTTAAATGAATGATTGAATAAATATAATGAATCAATCAATCAATGTATAAAAGAATGTGTTATTTCTGTATCTGGAGTAAAATAAGACTGTTGATACCCAGAAAGACAGATGTGTGTAAGACCCTCGTCAAATTGAGCTCCTCAAAGTTCAGAAATTGTTTTCTGAATGCGGCAAGGATGTTCTCTCCCTTCTGGCTTGTAGAAATGCCTGCTTCCACATTGGCGGACAGCTTTGGGGACTGGATAAGGCCTATTTTTGTGTTTGTTTGTTTGCTTAATGAAGGCTACATTTTGAAGGGCCCCAAAACCCAGGCCAACTCTGCACATGCCCAGATGCCTAATGGCTTCTGGAGCCTCACTCAAGTCCCCAGCAGAGCTCCCCAACCTCGGCTGCTACTGGCATCCTCTAAAGAGCTTTCAGAGCGGCCAGTGCCCAACCAACACCCTGGTGCAATTACCTCCGAATCTCTAGGGAGGGACCCAGGCACAGGTGTTTAAATTTTTTTCCCATGTTTATTTATTTTGAGAGAGGGAGAGAGAGAGCGTGAGTGGGGAGGGACAGGGAGAGAGGGAGACAGAGAATCCCAAGCAGGCTCCGCACTGTCATCGCAGAGCCCAATGTGGGACTTGATCCCATCAACTGTGAGATCATGCTCTGAGCCGAAATCAAGAGTGGGTGCTGAATGGACTGAGCCATGCAGGTGCCCCGACAGGTGTTTTTTAAGGCTCCCCAGGCAGTTTCCATGTGCATCCCAGGCTGAGACTACTGCTGTATCAGTGTCCCCCTGATACCCAGGTTGTAGCAGGGTGCTGGGCCGTCAAGATTCAACAGCAGCCAGCAACACACGATCGCCTGGGGGGTGGCATCCCAGCCTCTGCAGACAGCCCCCGCATGTGACTCTGACCTCGGCTACAATTGTAGTTGTGGAACCAAAGGCATGGGCAGAATGATGCATATTTCTGCATCCTCATTTCCTCACCTGTAAAATGGGAATTAAACCTTCTTTGGGGGTCATCGGGAGAATGGAACAAGGTGGCGTGTACAAGGCACACAGCCAGCGCTCAGGATCATGACTCCTGAAATCTCCGTGTTCCATCCCGAGTTAGGAGGAGAAGAAGCCATGGGATGGGCAATGCCTGCCGATCAGGGAGGGATTTGCTATAATTTCTGTCTCCTCTCTCTTCTCTCCAATAACCTTCACCCTAGCATTTGGGGTGGGGCACTAAAAAGCTTGTCTACCTCATTCTAGCTGCAAATTGGCCTTTAAAGAACGTCTCGGGGAGCAGAGGGCAAGCACGGTGTCTCTGGGTGGTGGAGCAGGAGCAGTGCACCTGGGAGATGTGCCCTGGGTCCTGGACTTCTTAGGGGCTTTGGTCAGTGTCCAGAGGACCGGGGTGCATCTGACGCTGGACCCTGAGAGGCTGTGAGGCAGGGAGAGCCTGACTTCCCACCCTTTAATGTGTAGAAAGCCACCGCGAACAGAGTTCAGAAGACAGGAAGCACAGATTCTCATGACTCCAGCTTCCTTATTTCTGAGAACCATAGAGTCTGAATCATGGTAAAAGCTCTGTGATTCAGATTTTATACTGAGATAAGAAAGATCACACTAACACAGCAATCTTTCAGTTTTAAGAGAAGTCCCTTATATTTGAACACACTCTAATTCCAGCTATGAGCTGACAAGTCATAGGCACTCTTGATTGGAGGAGGATCAGTTCGGTATACCAGATGCCTGGTGCACCTGATCTCATTGTATTAGACAGAAGCTCATGGGAGAGAAATAACCTGCCAGGGCCACTCAGCTGGCAAAGGCTGGATTGCAAAGACTAGGGTTGCCCAGGGGCTCTCAAGCCTGAACACACAACAAGATTGCCCAGGGGGACTTGTTAAACAGATTGCTGGGACCCACCTGCAGACTTTCTGATGCAGGAAGTCTGGGATAGGGCCCAAGAATGTGCATTTCTAGCAAGTTCCTAGGGGATGCTGATGCTCCTGGTCCTGAGAACTGTAGTTTTAGAACATCTGCTTTATGGCAACCTCGTCAATTACTTAAACCTCAGTTATGAAGAAAATGGAAGAGTTCTTAGGAATGACTCTAAAAGTTTGTTGCGTTTCCCTATTCACCCATATACACCCTTGCCAACACCATTGCTTATCAAGCAGATGTATTCTTCAGACACAAGTTTCTGCTCGCTCCAAATCTAATCACACCCTCCAGAGCAGCTGAGGGTGGAAGACCAAGGCCTCCCTAGCTTCCCGGAGTGGGCGACTTGGTTCCCTGAGGCCTTTCCTTGGGCAGGTAAGGAAAAGTCCGGGAAAAGGAAAATAAACCGGCCTGCAATGCAACCAGAGCACTCCCAGCCTCTGCGAGGCAGCTTAGCAACCACTGAAGCTTGATTGCAATTTGTGGCTATTAACACAAGCTGGGGCCCAGGTGAACTCAGAAAGCCCTTTCCCTGATGTTTGTCTGGTGTCCTAGCAACCCAAACATTAAGGGACCGAGGTAAAAACAAAAGGTTCTGGAAGATCATCCCCTGCTGGCTGCCCCCACCAAGTATTGGAAGAGGTTTCTGGCGAATTAGAATTAGAAGAGTTTTGTCTGCCAGCATGAATAAGGTCTGTGATCCCAATCCACAGGCTGAACATAAAACCACAGACTGATTACCGCAGTGCCCATCACAATTAAAACCAGGCAAGAGCACAACTCTCATTGTTGCAGCATAACTGTGAGATGCTGGTGGAAAGACCAGCTCAGTGTGCAATGAATAAATAAAATAAAACCAGTATTTGAAAGTTCAAGGCTTTGAGGAATGTATGCCATGGCATTTTTTAGAAGACATTATTATGAAGTGATTGCCACCGACCCAATAGCATGAACTGACCCAAATGGCAAGACATGCTATCCCAATGAGCTTTCTAGTCCATCCGATGATGTTGGAAGGTGTGATGTTTGGAGAGAAGGTGAGTGCGGGCCTTGGAGTCAGCCTTGAGTTCCAGTCCCTTAGCTGCCATTTATAAGCAGAATGACCTTGGGCCTATCACCTCATTCCCACATGCAAACCATCCGCAAGCCCCTATGGCTCTACCACCCAAACACGTCCCTAATCTGTTTCTCTCATCTCACTGCTGCCCACCGCAGCAAGCCATTAACTCTAGCCTGGATTACCACAATAACCTGCTAACCAGTCTCCCTGCTTCCATAGTTGCCATCCCACGGTTCATTCTCCACTCAATGGCTGAAATAATTTGTTAATTTCATTATACTAAAACATGCAAAACATAAGATTTTTCCATCTTAACCACTTTTAGGTTGTGTTAAGAATATTACAAATATAATATGATTTCACTCACATGTGAAAGTTAAGAAACAAAACAGGTGGATATAGGAGAAGGGAAGAAAAAATAAAATAAGATAAAAACAGAGAGAGAGGCAAAGCATAAGAGACTCTTAACTATAGAGAACAAGCTGAGGGTTGCTGGAGGGGAAGTAGGTGGGGGATGGGCTAAGTGGGTGATGGGCATTCAGGAGGGCACTTGTGATGAGCACTGGGTGTTGTACGTAAGTGATGAATCACTAAATTCTACAACTGAAACCAATACTACGCTGTATGTTAACTAACTTGAATTTAAATGAAACATTGGGAGAAAGGATATTTACATCGTCGTGCAACTAATCTCTAGAACTTTTTCATCTTGCAAAACTACAACCCTCTGTCCATTAAATAATTCCCCATTTTCCACTCCTCCCAGCCTTTTCTGTGTTTGACTGCTCTACATACCCCATCTGAGAGTATCATACAGTGTTTCTCATTTTGTGATTGGCTTTTTTCACTTAGTGTAATGTAATCAAGGTCCATCCATGTATCGCATGTGTCAGAATATCTTTCCTTTTAAAGGCTGGATAATATTCCGTTGTCTGTATATACATTTTGTTCATTCATATATCTTTCAATGGAAATTTGGGTTTCCTCCTCTTCGCTATTGTGAATAATGCTGCTACGAACAGGGTAAACAGATATCTCTTTAAGATCTTGCTTTGAGTTCTTTTGGGTAAGTACCCAGAAGTGGTATCATACGTTAGTTCTATTTTTAATTTTTTGAGAAACTACAGTACTGTTTACGATAGTGGCTGCAGCATTTTACATTCCCCCCATCAGTGCAGGGTGACCTTTTAAGACCTCATCACTATTGACAGTTGGGTCTAGATATCTACTTGTGTGTATATGTGGGGAGAGGGCCGCTTTGTGTGACGTAGAAGGCTTAGCAGCATCTCTGGCCTCTACCCACTAGATGCCAGTTGCACCTGCCCCCCCCCCCCCGTTGTGACAACAAAACACGTCTCCAGATATTGCCAAATAGTCCCTAAAGGACAAAATCACCCCTGGTTGGGGACCACTGAATTAGATCATGGCTCTCCCCAACTTAAACCCCTGTAAAGTCTTCCCATCACATATAGGATAAAATCCAAATCCTCCCATGGCCAACAAAGCCCTCAAGACCTGCCTTCCCCACTTCTTAGATCTTATCTTCTCCCATCTCCCAGGTGCTCAATGAGCCTCACCACAGTGACTATACTTGGTCCCTCGCACCCAACAGATTTATTCCTGCTTCAGGGCCTTTGAACTTACTCTTCCCATTGCCTGTTGCTCCTAGGTCTCTGTTACGCACACCTGAGCTCATGTATCACCTCCTCAGGGAAGTGTTTCTTGACTACCCAGTCTAAGCAGCCACTCTCTGGAATAACTCAACCACAGCATTTTGAAGCTTAAGACTTTGAGAAATATGTGTCTAAGTCATGGCATTTTTTTTTTTTTTTACGAGACAATGTTGTGGTTGTTTTCTTCATTGCCTTTATCACCATCTAAAACCATTTTGTTCATTATCTGTTTATTCTCTGTAGAATAAAAAGATAATTTATCAACCAAATCAGGACAATTTTGAGAGTAAAAGGGCACACTAAAAATAATGAACAGGTGTTAATGATCCCAGACAAACTAGGGGGTTAGGACAGCCCTCATTATCCATCTCCTAGACTCGGACTTGATCTCCATGAGAACAGCTCCATGAGAACTTCTGCTTCATTCATCATCCATCCCCAGCAGTACCTGACACACAGTAGGTGCGTGGTAAATATTTCTGAATGAATGTCAGAACTTTCTGACCTCACTTACTTCAACTATGAAAACGACAACTATGACAGCCTCGAGAATGTGGTGAGGAACAGATATCACAAATGTACCATCAGATCCTCAATACAATGCTTACTGCCTTCTGTGCTATTTTCGTAGAAAAATAGAGCTTTAGAACTGAAGGGACCTTAGTCCCCGGAAGTGAAATTCCAGAACTGGATGTGTTGGGCTTGTCCAGTGTTTCTCAATCCTGGCTGAACACAAGAATCACCTGGACCATGTTTCTAAACACCAGTGCCCAGGCCCCATCTCAAGCCAAGTGAAATGAGAGCTCTGGAGGTGAGTCTCAGGCAGATGGTGGTTTTTAATTTTCTTGGGAGATTCTGATGCACAGACAGGGGTGAGGTCCCTGGATCAGGTCAAACCCACTAATTTCACAGATGAGGAATCAGGCTCAGAATGGAGACTTGCCCAAGGTTACATACTGTGTGGCAGGTCTCCTGGCTCCTAGGTGGACCTCTGTCCATCCTGTCAAATGACTTCCTGCTGGCAGGTGTAGTTTACCAGACCTGGAAAGATCCTGAAGATGCTCTGTGGGAAGACCTAGGCTTGCTAACGAGCCCCAGTCATCTGCAGAATCACAGAGTGGAGTTCAAGGCCAGTTAAGTTCCTCATCAGATCATCATGCCTACCTCAGAGCAATCAGCATGGGCACCATGGTGGTCAGTCTCAATTTGCCTCTCCAGATTCACTGTCTACCCTCCACACATTCCCAGTGTCCAGGGATGCTGACCTTCGAGCACTGAGCCACCCAGGCTCCTCTGGCTTCTAATTCAACTCATCCAATGGGTGGCACCAACAGGAGATCAGATGAACAGAAGAGAGGCTGAAAATGAAGCCAACCTCACTGGATTCCACGAGGAAGACCTGAGCAGATGAATCCAGTGCTCCTAGCTGACTACACTATGGTCACATGGTCAGTGCATAATAATATCCTTCCTTTCTGACTCATAGCAAGACATGGGTAAAAATCCGTCCAGTACTCGGGGGGAAGAAACAGAGATTAGTCTATATTTATAGCAAAGGACTGACTCAAAAGATTCATTTAGCTAAGCAGAACGGCAAAAATAAAACTAAGAAGTCAGCATTGTTCTCCTTTCCCTGTGTTTGTTGTTCTTGTTAATTATACCTTGCTTCTCCAATGCAGGGCCAACTTCGTTTTCCTTTCCCTAATCTGATTACTTTGTAAACAACATCCAGAGCTTTTTACAATCTCTTGTGGGGCTTTCAAAAGGGCTCCTGTACTTAGAGGAACACTCTTTCCTCTGTTGACAGTGTGATTTTCCCAAGTCTGAACTGCAGCCAGACGCCAAGGAAAAGCAAGTGATGTGTTCTCAGCTTCCCAAGTTGACCAGCAGCCTGGGTCAGCCGTCAGGAGTGTAGTGGCCTCTTCTCAGAAGCGTTTGGGGCCATCTCAGACAATCCCGCTGGGATTTTCTGACCTGCATTCTGTTATGTGAGTTGGATACCCACATGCTCGCAGTTTGGTCTGAGCGGACCAATGTAACAAGGCCATAGCAGCTAGTGAGGCAGGAAGTGAACAGGTTGACCCTGCTCTGGGGTCGACTCATTACTGCTGCACGTTGTTGCCTGTCACGAAATCTCCTCATGCCTCAGTTTACCTGTGTATAAAATTGGAATAGCAATCATGTTTCTGCAGGGACCGGTGGTAAACACTGAACTCTGATTTGGGTTTCTGATTTGAGAAAGGAAGGGGATTTGAGAGGGTCGGAAATAATGAATGTCAAGCTCTTGGCACATAGTAGGTGATCAATAAATAATTGTTATTGCTTCATAGGGTTCTATGAGTGTCCAGTGTCTTAATGTGTAAAAATAACCAGTTGATGGTAGACACATAGTAGAGGCTTAGCAAATACACACACACACACACACACACACACACACACACACACACACACACGTATGTATACATATAATGTATTTGAAAGCAGGTCTAAGAATATCCATAAAGAAAGCTCAAAAGTAACTCACTCTGCCTTGAACTTCACTGGGATTATTCTAACACCTCTTTTGCTCTTGGACAGTATCCTCTGGGGCCATCTTCTCCTCATCAAAAAGATCAGATGAGCTCCCGACAGATACAGTTAAGAGTGATGGCAATAAGCCCCGTCATGAAAGTTAAATTTATTACTAGCTATAGACACGGTTCAAGCATCATTTTAGTTCCATTAGTTGAAGGTTGGAGTGCAAAGTTGAAAGCAAAGTCCTGTAGCCTTGATTTGTACATCATTGCAGTGTTTGTATTTTTCCTTGTAGGAGGTGTTACTTTCTGGAGTGCTGAACTAAGAGGCAAGAGGTGGGGCTTAGGGCCCTATCATTAGCCAGTTAGATGACCTTGGGGCCCTGGTTCATCACCTGCCAAGCAGGGGAGTTGGGCTAGATTGTAAGTGTGTGGCTTCCATTTTCCCCAAATGTTGATGTGGTTGGATGGATGATAATGATGTCCTTGAGCGAGTGAGGTGGAAGGGATGGAGGCTAAGTCCCCCCACAGAACCAGGGAAGGGACTCTGAGGTGGGGCCAGTGGTGTGTAGGGTATAGGGGAGGTATGGGGCTGTGGTGGCAGCAAATGGCTTTGAGGGACGGATTATCTGGGGCAAATGCTGAAGAGAGAGGTCAAATAAGACAGGAGCACAGACTGGTGATGGATTTAGTGATGTGGCGTCACTGACGACTTTGACAAGAAGCCCTCTGGTGAAGGGGTGGGGGTAAAAGCCTGACTGAGGGGAGACTGAAACGAAAGGAATTAAAGACAGACACACTTTGGAGGAATTCTGCTGTCAATCTAGAAGATGACTGTTAGTGATAAAAGAGATGAGCTACAGAAACACTTTGAAGAGTGCCTGTCTTGATGGAATTCTGACACATGTTAGCCAGGATTATGGTTCTCCGTTCTCTCATCTGACCCTCACCACATGCCTGAGAGGGTCAGAGGTCAAGCTTTATCTAAGTTTGACAGGAGAAAACTGAAGCAGATAAATATGAGGACTTACTCAAGGTCGCACATCCGGTTCATCGGTTTATCCATTTGTGCCACACGTGTCAGGTAAGTGCCTGCCGTATACGGAGAGGACAAACAGGTCACTAAAGAGTGGACCTAGGAACCAGGTCCCCGGGTTCACCATACTCTTTCTACTATATTAGGAAACTCTTTCTACTATATTACTCTTTCTACTAAAGCCATACTCTTTCTACTATATTAGGAAAAGTTCTTAAAATGTTTAAACTTATTCTCGCTGCTAAATGTGTGAGTTACAAATCATCAAGGCAACTCCACTCCTTGACCCCTCAGAGAACCACCACACAATCCAACAATTCCACTCTAGGTATTTTCCCAAAGAAAATGAAAACAATAATTTGAAAAGACATATGCACCCTTTTATTCATTGCGGCATTATTTATGATAGCCAAGATATGGAAGCAACCTAAGTGTCCTTGGATTAATGGATGGGTAAAGAAGATATGGTATATAAACTTACAATGGAATATTATTCAGGCATAAAAATGGATGACAGACATCTTGCCATTTATGACAAAATAGATGGACCTGGATGGTATTAGGCTAAGCGAAATAAGACAGAGGAAATTATTTCACTTAATAAGTGGAATCTGAAAAAAAAAAAAAAGAAAGACAAACAAAACAAAACAAAACCGAAATAAACTCATTGATACAGAGGACAAACTGATGGCTGCCAGAGGAAAGGGAGATAGAGGGATGGATGAAATAGTGAGGAGGATTAAGAGGTACAGTCCTCTAGTTATAAAATAAATAAGACACAGGGATGTGATGTACAGCATAGGGAATACAGTCAATAATATTGTCAACAACTTTTTAATGGTGACAGATAGTAACTAGGCATCAAGGTGACCATTTCATAATGCACATAAATATCGAATTGCTACGTTGTATACCTGAAACTAATACAACATTGTATGTCAACTACTCTTTAATGAAAAAGTAATACAGTGAAAACAAAGACTGACCATCTTTCTCATGGGCAACCACCAAAAGCATGTTCA
Source organism: Panthera pardus (assembly GCF_024362965.1). NCBI lineage: Eukaryota > Metazoa > Chordata > Mammalia > Carnivora > Felidae > Panthera > Panthera pardus. Next base: position 66,616,834 of record NW_026527002.1, read on the forward strand.
TACTATGCTTTCTGGAACTAGACACCCATCAAAATTGGTCTCTTGGCAGAGACTCCAAAGAAAGAAGTTTAATTCGTGATCATTTTGGGGTTTGTTTAGATGCAAGAAAAGTTATCCCTCGGAAACAGGGCTAAAATTTTTTAGGTCCTCAGCCATCCATCGCTGTCAAACAGGCAGGATTTAATTATTGCTTAGCACGGAAAAGGTTAAAGATCTGAGTGTAATACATCTCTTTGAGCTTTATTACCAACGTTCCTTTTCTCAGCCTCTTGAGTAATCAAATTTGTCCGACCAAGGAAATTGAATGTAGAATCAGAGAAGAGACACCAATTATCCACCCACCATCACTGTCGCCATGACACTGTCTGCAAGCAGAGACCCACACACTGTTTCGCATGCCATCCTTGCTTACTGAGTCCAGGGAACTTTATAGCTTTCCTACCACCCATCTCCACCGAGGTTCCTTCTCTGGCATGGATGGGAACAGCCAGAGACAAGGATGGCCTGCCTGGCTACTGACAAAACTGAGGCTCTGGCCCCCAAGCCCTGCCTTCCAGAACCTTCTGCACTAGCCCATAGCCCAGTGGTTCACTCTGTGGCTATGGAGCGGGCCAAGCTACAGGCTAAACCCCAGAGCTGACATCTATTTTTGGTTGGACTTTGGGTCCTGGGTCTCAATTAAAACCCACCTCAAAGGGCTGTGCGGATTCAGGGTAACACGTGGTATGTAACCCCTTAGCATATTCCAGCATTCAATAAATCGTGTCGTAATTATTTAGTATTTTCACTGCTTTTACACAGATCATAAAAAAGGAGAATTCATTCAACAAACAGAGTTTAAACTTATGTCACTGGTTAAACATATGTCACCTCAATTTAACTCTCCACACCAGACACGGAGGGTCCTTGCATTCAGATATTGCCATATGTGCATGTCCTCTGTGACGGTGCTATCTTAGGTGGGTAGCCCTCTGGGGCCAGCGGGTCTGTAAGTTCAATATGGAGTCTCTTATTCAGCGATACAGTCTGCCCCCTGCCCTTTTCCATTTGTTCACCTTGCTCTGATGGTCACAAGATGCAGACGCCTTGCTACGATATCTCCAAAGTCCTCAGACTCTGTCCCATCACATTCCTCCCAACAGGTTTGCCTTAGATCCAAGGACCCGGAAAGGAGGACCGGGTGCTATATTTCTTGGCGAGCCGTTGCTGCGATTTGCAGTCCACCTTCTGTCAACCATTTGCTCCTCCCTACAATGCTCCAGGTGCTCCACGGGCCAAATTGTGCTCCCCCCCTCCCCCTCCCGCCCAAAAAAAATTTGTATCTTGAAACCCTAAGCCCCAGTGGCTCAAAATGTGACTATATTTGGAGACGGCCTTTAAAGAGGTGATTAAGTTAAAATGAAGCTATTAGGGTGGGCCCTCATCCATTCTGACTGGCGTCCACCTGGGAAGAGGAAGTTTGGACAGAGAGAGACACAGATGCACGCACACAGAGAAAAAGCCATGTGAGGACGTGTGACAAGGTGGTCATCTGCAAGCCAAGGAGAGAGGCTTCGGAAGAAATCAACCCTACAGACACCTTGATTTCAGACTTCCACCCTCTAGAACCGTGAGACCATTAATTCCTGTTGCTTAGGCCCCCCAGTCTGTGGTGCTTTGTTACGTCAGCCAGAGCTGACTAATACAGACTACTCGTCTTTCTCAATAGGCAGATGCTTCCACATTAACTCACAAGTTCAAATAAACCACGCTGACTCATTCTCACAGTGGCTTTGGGAAATTGTTTCCAGCCAATTATATTTAAGGTGTCACTAGACAATGGTGATATAGGATGAGGCACAGCACTCGAAAGCACATTTCTTACAGTCGGTCGTTCTTCCTGAGGAGACACCGTGGCTCCCAAAGGTGGGGCTGGAGCAGACAGTTACTTCTTATTCACATTTCGGCTTCTTCCCATGCTAGGATTCTCCCATACATTCATTTCTAGTCACTTCACTGGAATGTTCCTCTCATGAATATGCACCAAACCACTAACAAAAGGAATTCACAGTTTCCAATCCCCGTTCCTACACTGAGCAAACTGTGTCACATCTGAGGCACTGCGGGGAGCTCCACAACGTAGCTGCAACCTTCAAATGCAAACTGTATTTTAAGCTCTCTAGATGTGACAGAGCCCCCCATACACCGCATATTGCACAGAACAACCTGGGGAGGGGGGCAGTTGCACAGACTAAAGGTGCCAATAGCACACTCTAGGGTTGTGCAGTGTACAGCCTGCACAGCTGTACAAAGCGGCTCTGGAAGAAACTAGGTCTCATATAATTCATCTCCCTTCCAGCTTCACACTGTGTGACTAAAATGCCCTTTATAAATATTATCAATTGGCTGACATTTCTAACTGAAGTATTCTCCTCCAAAAAAGAAAAGTCACCAAGGCAAGAAAAAGGCTCTGGTGAATATTACGTAACTACCACACAGCTCCCTGGATCACATTGTGTCCTCTCTGGACAATGGGAATTACCCAGTAGAGATAAAATGACCTGATATACATACTTATCTCCGGGAAGAGAAGAGACTCGGTTCTGATGCTCCTCCTTCAGTCCACATGTTTGAGCATCACCTTACAATCACCTTCAGCCTTTCATTTTTTACACTTAATACGGACTCTGTTGTCCTCCAATTTCTATTTCCATAAGGAACCTCTAAGCACATCCACATTGATTTATTGGTTGAATAATGGTTGTCTTGTTCATTAGAGTGTGTGCAGATGTGCTGGTAAGAACATGTTGCAAGGGCTATGAGCAGGTGAGGTCTCAGAGGGAAGAAGCACATGCCTCGGGCTTACAGGGCATGCAGCACTTAGAGACCGAGACACGAGTCAGAGTGCCTGCTTGTTGGTTTAAGACAGGAAGTGCACCTGCCATGCAAGCACAGTTGCCCACCTCGGCACCTCTCACCTGCCTTTCCCGATACACCAGATGCCGTTGAAGTTGCAATCAGGGGCTTGCGAGATGAGTGGGGATGCCGAGTTGTGTAGACTGATACGTCACAGATTCCATCTATTCAGAAATAAGAATGGCGAGGCCCATGGGGCAGCAGACACTCCCTACGGGACAGTGTTGAAAGGCTCGGCCACTTCTGGGTCTTTGAGGATTTTCTTCGTTCTATTCTTCAGTCTTCTTCTCCCCCTTGGTCCCCACAGTGTTTCACCAAACCATAAAGTACAAGTGAGTAGGTATCTGCTAAGTGGGTTCCAAAGACTCCTGCTTGGTCTCCTTAGAATCGGGTCACCTGATTGCAACTTCCTATAGTTTCAGATTCTTTGGTTTCTTCTCTTTTTTTTTTTTTTTAATTTTTTTTTTAAACGTTTATTTATTTTTGAGACAGAGAGAGACAGAGCATGAACGGGGGAGGGGCAGAGAGAGAGGGAGACACAGAATCGGAAGCAGGCTCCAGGCTCTGAGCCATCAGCCCAGAGCCCGACGCGGGGCTCGAACTCATGGACCGTGAGATCGTGACCTGAGCCGAAGTCGGCCGCTCAACCGACTGAGCCACCCAGGCGCCCTCTTTGGTTTCTTCTCAACCGATACTTGCTCGGTTTACTCCTGGCCTCCATGCGTGGGTTTTCCTGACCCAACTCCCAAACAGAAACTTGCCCTCTGAGTTTGCAGGCACACATCAGACTCACTGCCCCTTTTCAGCCTCTCTTTTCTGCTTTCGAAGGACTGTGGACAAACAGAATGAGATGGTGCGTGTGACATTCTGTAACTGGTGCTCAGCACAAGGAGCACTCAGTAAGCTTGGTTTCTCTTCCCAGGGATAATGAAGCGTGTTTCGGAGCTCTGCATACCCAATCCCACCATCGTGCCCTCCCAGAGAGCTTCTGTTGAGTGACTGTGGGGATCCAAATTCTAACCTAATCCCAAACCTCAAAGGGGACCGAAGTGTGGGAATACCCCAAGGGACACTATGGAGGTGGATGTGGATCCCCAGAGGGGGGCCGTGCTGGAACACTGTGGCCTGACCAGTGCCCAACCAGATAGGGGCAGCGACTGATCCTCCCAGCTAACTACGAAGTTCTGACCAGGTTTATCTCTAAGAAAACCTCTAACTCAGCGTTCAGGGATAGGCGGGGGCTCAAGAGAAATTCAGCTTTGATGTGAAACATGTTCCAGGATGGTGAACAAGGTTGCATATCGTTGCCTCCCTACCTCGTCAGGAGCAATGATAAGGCCTGATGTTCACTACCCTGAGATGGAGGAGAGAATGTGGGAGAGAAATAGAACAGTTGGCTTTGACTTTTCAGTGAGAAAGGAGAATTATAAGGTACTCCTCTCAGGGGACGTTTTACCCATATTTGGGCCTCAGGTCCTATGAGGAGGGCACCAGCCCCATCCTGCATCCTCAAAAACTGCGGTCACTTACCACAGACGAATGGGGCAGCTGGAGAGGCTGGTTGATGCCCATGGTTGTACGTATTCCACCTGCAGCCTGTAAGCTTGAAAAGTGGCCTTCATGGAGACTCTTCATGGAGGTTTTCATGACCCTCACCTTTAGGAATGAAGAAAATAGAGAGCTGGGGTCCAAGGACCATCCCAGCGACTCTTTCAGCAAACACAGTTCTGGGTGGACGACAGTTCCACGTGTACGACACCAGGAGGCAGGTGCTATTTTCCCCATTTTCCAGAGGGAAAACTGAGGTTCAGTGGGCGTACGTATCTGATTGACTGAAAGACAGCAGTTGGTAAGTGGCTAGACCGGGATTTGGATCCAGATCGGATGGCCACTTTCCACTTGGCTAAACTGCCAGCACCTGTAGGAAAAGTCTGAAGCAGCATAAATTATGTAACGTTCCCTAAACTTTGTGACCTGGGCTTGTTATTTTCCTCTCTCTGCTGTGTCCCCATGGTGATTAGTTAAGAATAAAAAGACCTTCAAACAAGAGAAATCCAACTGCTTGTCTTTAGAGGCAATGAGAAGAGAAATCTCTCATGATCAGTGGGGCCAGAGTGGGGAAAGGCAACATCTAAGGGGTGAGATTCTGGAGGCTTTGGAAAACAGGATGGGACAGTCTGGGAATCAGGCTGGAAGAAGCTGCACTCCAGGGGCTCAATGGTGGAAAGACAGGTTGGCACACACTATGCTCCCAAAGACATACAGAAATCTTGATGTGGACAAGAGAAGGTCAAAGGTACACTGAGAATTGAGGGCCCTGCCCATTACATGGACTATAGCATGATATATATACAGAGTCATCGTCCTTTTTCAGAAAAAGTAACACTCGTTGAATTTTGACAATATCGTTTATTTTTTTTTTTTAAGTCTCTTTGGTTGTTTTCATCCTGGAAACACCTGGTCTGAGGCTGGGCCAAGGGAAAGCACACTCAGATTACCCCTGGCCCTTTGGGTGCTCTTCTGTCCTCTTCACTCAGTGACTTTAACTCGTATAAGCCCAGAGGGTTTGGGAAGGCAGGTCTGGCTCCAAATAATATGTCTATTCCACAGGATATTTAGCTGTAACTGCCCGCCCCCCTCAGGTTAATCTTGGTGTTATTGGTGTATGAAGGACACGATGCTACCAATGGGTCTTCTTTAATGGGATGTGTTCACAGCAGGGAAGAGCCGCGCTCCATGCTGCCCCCAAACATGGCCCGTTAGTCAGAGACAGCCAGCGCCCAGACTCCAGGAAGGCACCACTTTCAAGACGCAGGGTCAGTCTTGCAAGTGCATGGAACCTTCCCTGCCCATCACCATCCATAATGGCCCCACCTCTTCCAATGCCCCATCCTCTCTAAGTCAGTATCTAACAGTTAAGTTTGCAATGGTGTCTGACTCTTCCAGAGGCATATGCTTCATTTCCATGGCAAATTCCTTGAGTTTCGTGAGGTGGGTGGGAGTAGGGGGCTGGCTTGTAGACGGTTCTATCCCCCACAGGCCAACCCCAGGATCCAGCCCACATTCACCAAATCTTAGCCAACTCTGTGGAATTTCTCTGTGTCCTCAAAACTGCTTTATGAACAGTCCTAGATGCAGTGGGGCTCACCCCTTGAATTCTTTTTCATGACTTGTTTTCACTTACAGTATATGGACTCAGAAAAATGAAGAGAGAGAGAGACAAAGACAAAGGAAGAGTAAGTTAGGAGAATTAATCCTGGAATTAAAACTGGTTCCTTGGGAGTGCTCCTCTCCTGCACGCAATAATCTCATTTTGATTAACCCTGCCCCATCAGGGAACAGGTACAGTTTGAATGCAGTAATGGAGAGATCAGATTTGGAACAGCCACTAAGCTGTCAAGGTTCTTTAAACTATGCTTCCAACTTTCATTTCTGTCTGAGCCTCCACCATTCTTCCAGCTCCCTCTGTGCTCTGGGCCAAGACTGTATCTCTCCATTGGAGAGACAGCTTGTGGGATGGGGAGACAACGGGCTTTGGGGTCTGGCGGGAATGTGTCTGAATCCCACCTCCATGTGCTAAGAGTTATGACTTTCCTTTCAGGGCTTTTGCCACGATTAAGAGAGCTAATGTGCTCATGTGCCAGTGCGCACAATAGGGGCCCAATACATGGAAATGGTTTGTTTTGATTCATATCATTGTGAACCCTGAACACACCTTGCTGTCACAGCTGCTGCTGCCCTGGGTGAACACCTCTGCTGGTTGACATCCTACTCATCCTTTCAGTGATAGGTTGATGGATACCTCCTCCAGGAAGCAGTCTCTGATTTCCAAGTCAAATTAAGATATGGCTCATGGAAAGGTGACCGTTTGTTCCTCTATTCAAAACCACTGGGCGATTCTCCATTGCCTAGAGCATAAAATCTAATCATCTCTAGTGAGAACAAGGCCCTTTGTAATATAACCTTTGTCCCCAGTCCTTCCCCAAACTCCACCCTCATTTTACATTCCAATCATGTGCATCTACAGTTTCCTGAATACAGCAAATTCCCTCTTACTCCCCTACTGTTGGGGGCTGCACCATCAAACCCAGGTGGCTGAATCAGCTTGCACTGGATTTCTGGGACACAAGGCATGCAAAATGTGGGATCCAGTTGTAAAAGGGCTCTTGTGAAAGGTTTCTTCTTGGAGAACACCAAGAATCACGCCCAAGGTCCCCGGAGGGTCTCCACATCTGCATCTTGCAAAGAGAGCACTCTTGAGTTCATCTGAAGTCATCCTCGTGATGGCCATGGAAGATGCGTTGGGTCCCCACCTCCCAAGCCAAACCATCTTGCCTGTCTGTCTGTCAGCAGCCTGGGGTCGGAGGAAAAGGCATCCCTCCCACGGGTGGCTCAGAAATCCAGGACTCTGTCATTGCTAGGGTACTGGGAGCAAGAGTGCGCCCCCAGGCAGAACCACATCTGGCCCAGACCTGACTTGTCACTTACCAGCTTTGGGACATTGGTTATGTCTCTGTACACCCATTTCTTCATCTGGAGGAGGAGAGTGGTAATAATACTCCAAAATGTTATAGGGAGGAGTGCATGGCATACAGCAGGTATTCAATGAATATTTACTATTAGCAGAATTTCTGGAGATGTGGGCAATATTTCGTCTAAAATGCCCCTGGACCGTAATCAGCATTTGGGGGCTGGGTTTTATGCAATGCCTGAGGAAAGTGATCCATTCACTTTGGATATATCTTTAGTGCAACATGGAAAGGTCAAGGTTAAAAAAAATAATAAAATAAAAGGTCAAGGTTATATCTGTCCTCCACTCTCATCCTTTCTCCCCAGAAGCCTCTCTGTGCTCCAGCAAACATGTTCAAGAAGCCAACCTTTGCAGTTTTGATTCTTCAGAACTTATTATATGATATGTAGGTTATGGCATGGGATGATCCAAGGGCCTGGAGACAGAGGACCCGGGTTCTGTTCTAGTTCTGGCCCACCTGGTTACCAGCTGAGCTGTGTGATTTTGGCTAAGTCACCTAGCCTCTCTGAGCTTCAGATCCCTCATCTATAATATGAAAATTTATACCTCACAAGATAATGAGAGGGACCGTGTTTTATAAACTACAAAGTATGGTGGTTCAGGTCTAAAGTTCTTGGATTTGCCTCTTTTTCCTCTTGGGCTATTTTACTATGGGTAAAAAAAAAATCTCTTACCTAGAATTCCAAAATGCAAAAACAGCTGAAAAACGATACCTTTTGTAACTCATTCGGCCGCAACACTTGACCTCAACTGATGTGATTCTACCTATAGACTTTATTTATCCAAGTTATGGTGAATATGTTTTACCGCAGAAATAATGTGTTTGAAAGTCCTGTTCCAGTTACTTCTTGGTGTGACAAGAATGCATGAGATATTCTGAAATACATCTGGCCCCAAGCATTTTGCTTAAGGAGTTATAGATTTATATCCTAGGAATAGATCCTAAGCTGTAGTCATTCAGGTACCATTTTCAAATGACTTTTGTTATATTATTATACTACTGGTATTATTATTCGCTATATGTATTTTAACTGACTCATTTTTTACTTATTTTTTCAAATGAATCTTTTTACAACATTCAGTAAAATAAATACCTAAATACACACTAAAAATATTTCTCTATGCGATACCCCAAATCACCTTGCACGTTACAGTAAACACACCCGACGCCTCAGGCAACAGTGATCTCCAACCAGGACAACACGTTAGCTCCTAAATAGAACACGAGTGTGATAAGGGCAACATCACCAAGCTCAGACTCATCTTTAAGGTTCTCAATTATCATGAATATTCAGCAGTTCAATTCCACCAAGTGCTGGCTGCATTCCTGCTGTGAGCCATGATCTCAGTCACATCAGCCGTGAAGGTCTGTTAAGAAAAACCAAGAAACAGCCAGCAGAGACAGACAGCAGGTGAGACTCCTAAGAGCTTAGGGGTGGGAAGTTCTTTCATTGATATCCTTATGGATTCTCACCTACACCAATCGCACAGGTAGCATTGGCATCATTTAAGAAAATTTTTTAACGTTCATTTATTTTTGAGAGAGAGAGACAGACAGAGTGCAAGCAGAGGAGGGGCAGAGAGAGAGGGAGACACAGAATCCAAAGCAGGCTCCAGGCTCTTAGCTGTCAGCACAGAGCCTGACACGGGGCTTGAACTCACGAACCGTGAGATCGTGACCTGAGCTGAAGTTGGACGCTTAACCGACTGAGCCACCCAGGTGCCGCGCACGGACATCATTTAAAACAAAAACTGGGTCCACGTGGGTTGAGAGCTTCCTCTGAGATTTCAGAGCAACAGGACGAGCTGAGAGTAAATTCGGGGGCCCGCTGACCACGTAGGGTTTTCTGGGCCACGTCGTAGGGTCTCTCGCCCACATCCAGCCAGTCCTAGCTGCTCGTGGTGCTGCTGCACTTTCTGCCTCTGGTTAATATTCACAAAAGCTGCTGGACGTTCATAAAACCAGCCTGCTCTCAGCCTAAAATATTCCCTCAGCGCTTAGCTATTTATTATTCGGTTCGTGAAAAGGCTCTGCAGTGGTTGAACGGGTCTAACAAGGCTTTTAGGGGTTTTGAGAATCTTCAGAATGGACTGAGAAGAATTATGTCACTGTCTTGGTGTTTTCTACAAAACCAGGGAATAGAAGTTTGTGGAAACAGGACAGAGCCCAGACATTCCAAGGCCATACATAACAGCATAATTTAGCTTTGCGGTAAATATTTTCTAGGAATCACAATTTCTAGAAGAATCAAGAATTTCTCAAATTATCTAAACAAGTAGAAGAAAGTCAAAGGTCTCTTTCTCTCTTTTTAAAAAATTTTTCACCAGAAGGAACCACTAACGGTCCCCGCTTTCCTCTTTTTTCCCCATGTGTAAGGTCATGAAAGGGAAATGACGCTGGAGGTCAGGAGGCCTGCCTGTGTCCCAGGACCAGTCTACTATCCATAGACCACAGAAGCATGTCTGAAGGAGTTGGCCTGAGTGTAATATGGAAATCTAGGTGCTGTGGTCAAATAAACATATGTTTTCCCTAGCTCTGCCCCTTGGTCAAGTTATTTAACTTTCTCTGAGCCCCTTCTTTCCTCATCTGTAAAACTGATCTCAAAGGTGTTAAGGAGGATTAAAAAGCAAAATGGATGTAAAACACAGTGCAGCCCTGCTACAGAGCAAAAGGTAAATAAATGGCAGCTGTTGTTGATAGTGTCAATTTGCATAATCTGGGCCTTTTTAAAAAATGTTTATTAATTTTTGAGAGAGAGAGAGTGAGTGAGTGAGTGTGTGTGTGTGTGTGTGTGTGTGTGAGTAGGGCAGAGGCAGAGAGAGAGGGAGACACAGAATCCAAAGCAGGCTCCAGGCTCCGAGCTGTCAGCAAAGAGCCTGACACGGGGCTTGAACTCACAAACCATGAGATCATGACCTGAGCCAAAGTTGGATGCATAACCAACAGAACCACCCAGGCATCCCGATAAATGCCACTTATTATTCATGTGCCATCTCAGGAGGATTTCTGTCTCCAGCAGAAATTCATGGTCTAGAAGGAGCCCAAAACAAACCATGCCAGGAATTGTATAGCCGAATAATAGAGGTGAAAACAAAGTATAATGGTGTCCCAAGACATGTGGGGTCAGCCTGCTTGGTGACACAGAGGGGCAAGGTCTTCCCTAAGGGCGCCTGGGTGGCTCAGTCAGTTGAACATCAGACTCAGGTCACGATCCCATAGTCGTTGGATTGAGTCCCACATTGGGCTCCATGCTGAGCATAAAGCCTGCTTAAGATTCTCTCTCTCCCTCTCTCTGCCCCTCTCCTCTGCTCACGCTCTCTCTCTCTAAAAAAAAAAAAGAAAAAAAAATTAAAGAAGGTCTTCCTCCACTTGCACATTTTGCAGGTAGAAAAAGTGGGTGGAGTGTAGAGGTTAATGGATTGACAGGAACAGGTCACATGAGCAGAACGAGTAACATGGCAAAGCAGGGAGAGGTAAGAGAGCCCTGGCACATGTGTGGAGGCACAGTGATTCTTTATGTGTCTGGAAGGCAGAGAGCGAGATTTCGAGGGATAGCGGAAACATGTCTTCTCAACTGTGCAAGATTACAGGCATGCTTGCCTTCCGCACGGAAGAAAAGCCATTTGAAGTTTCTGGCATTAAAAAGCACAAACAAATCTCTAGGCTCTACTCTGACTTGATTTTTTTTTTCCTTTTCCTAATCTGAAAATACACTGGCATCCTCCACCAAATCCCAAGCGGATGCTAAATACAGTCGGCTTCACCATAAGGTGTTTTGCTTGTCTTCAACTCTCTCCTGTAGGTGGTTTGGCTTCATTGTGTGCGGCACTGGGCTGTAAGCTCCTCAAGAGAAGATGTCCCATCTTACCCTCCTTGGGGTCCCCACTCAACAGCCCTCCATCTCCACTGCCCTTTGGGGCTCCAAGTCCCTCTCCTAATTTAGCCCCAAACCCACTGGATTTCTCTCTTTATTTGATCTCATGTCCACTCCAAACCTAAAATCTTTCATTTCCTTAGTCTTCAGAAAAAGGGGATCCTTTCTTTCCTGGGCCCCAAATTCACTCACACTCCACTTTAGTTTCAGGCCCAAACATGTGCATTCAGTTTGCACCCTGGTCAACTCAGGTCACTAAGCATCTGGCAGTAGGCACTTTGCTCAACCTGTCATCACATCTTGATTGTCATCTCCATTGCTGGTTCTCCCTGGTTTGGAGAGTCACTGAATTCTGGGGCTGGAAGGAATTATTGAGTCATTCAGGATAACTTTCCTCGATTCACTTTTTTTTTTAATTTAATATATTTCTCGAACACATACATTGCTATATCCTTCATATGGATTCTCTTTATTGCCAACCTTATAAGGGAGGGATTATGATTCTTGCTCTACAGATTAGAAAACCAAAGCTCAGAGAAGCTAAGTAATTTGCTCAATGTTACCTAAGTGATAGAGCCAAGACTCAAGCTCAAGTCTGTTGTTCCCAAACTGAATGCTCTCTCCATTCTTCTATTCTACGAGCTCTAGAATATCTACCTTGTATGGATTCTGCAGCCCCTTCCATTGGATCTATGTACCTGTCCTCTCTCTCATCCTAGTATCTCCAACAGGCCCACAGCTTTCACTCTTTATAGCTCTACTCTCTACCATCATTTACCTCTGATTTGATTCAATCCTGAAGTTTCCTTTCCTCTCGAAGATATGCTCAACAATATTAGCATGAACAATGCAACCATCATCTTGTTCTGGAAGGTCCTATGTGCTGTCTTTATTAAAACAGAAAAAAATTTCAAGATGCCACACTCACAGTTTATATTGTATACCTAGGCCCACATCCCTAACGAAACTATTTTGAATCACCCGTGAAATGGAAGAGGAGAATTTTAAGAGGAGAATTTTTTTTTATGCGCGGACCTAGGTGTCATTATTTTATTCCCTTATTTGTACAAATAGGGCAGCTTCTGGTCAATGACCTTCAGTGGGTAGTTGTGAAACTAAAACTAACTCCTTTGAGTAAAGGTGCTTTGTGAACTGCATCGGACTGGATACTCATTGGGCACTACCAGGGTCATAATTCTGCCTGGTCCCCGATGGTCCTGGGAGTGCTGAAAGGACCAGACCACCCTGCACACCCAGAACTTTCCCTGGGACTGAGCAGCAGAAGCTGCTCTCAGGATTTCACCTCTACTTGTAATCTACCAGTGGGCAGAGCCACGATATTAAAGCAGTGCGTGTACCCTTCTCTTTCTTCGAACACCTCCTCTATCCGACGTTTCCACCTTTCCTTTCTATCATCCAATCTTCCCTTTGGGCTCTAAATACAAAATTTCCATTTTTCCACATCCATCCCAACCTAGTATTCTTTCATCTTTCACCAGCAGTACCACTCCTGCAGTATCGGGATGCTACCAATTTCAATATCTATTCTTTTTTTTTCTTCAGCTGTGGTGTAATTTTGAGAAATAGACTCTTGAGAGCAGAGAGAGATGGGCTATTTTTATTTGAAGCAAAATCCATCACTGGAACTGCTATCTGAGGTAAAGAAAAAGACTTGGAGAACAAGGCATTCAACTATTCCCATAGCAACAAGGGAATTAGGCATTGCTTCATGGCTCAATAGATGTTTATGGAAACGCCAACACCTACAAAAGGATTACAAGGCAAAGAGCATAGGATTTAGAAGCCTGGATAACAGAGAACCACCTCTGCTATTCATTGTGTATGGCCTTGAAGTTCTCAGAATTCAAGTTCCTAGAATTCAAGTTCCTTGCCTATGAAAAGGGGGAAGGAATACCTGTGACTTCAAGGCTGTTGTATTGGCCAAATGAGACAACCCCTATGAAATTTCTCTGTCAACTAGAGAGCTCTAGATAAATTATGATCACTCTTTTTGGGTAGATAATGCTGAGGTTTAGAGGCGACAGCAACCAAAGATGAACGATCAAGTAAGGCGCACGCACACACACACACCAGGCTTTCTGGAACATGTACAGGGTGGGGGAAATTCAGAGATAAAAGCCACAGCAAATGTGTGAACCTGTTTCCGAATGCATTTGAACAGCATACAAGGATCTAGCAGGGCCAAACTTCAGGCACTGGAAGAGAAACCTCAGTCTTCAGGCTGTGGTTTTTTGTTTGTTTATTTTGAGAGGGGACACAAAGGGGCAGAGAGAGAGAGAGAGAGACAGAGAGAGAATCCCAAGCAGGCTCTGTGCTGTCAGCGCAGAACCTGATTCAGGGCTATAAGTCAAGGACCCATGAGATCGTGACCTGAACCAAAACAAATGTTGGACGCTTCACCGGCTGAGCCACCCAAGCGCCCCAACTGTGGGGCTTTTAAGTTGTATGACTGAGAGAATACAAGCTCCTCATGTGGTGTAATCAACAGCTAGGGTCCCAACTTGCGGTCCCAGCTACCGTGTGGCAGAACCTTGGCTCTGTCCTTATGTCTCTGCCTCAGCATTCACCAGCTGTCCCAGCTAAACTGCCATGTCAGGTTTCTAACGTAAGTTGGTTTGCGTGTCTTAAACTTTCAGCTGTGGCTGGATTCTATGGGGTTTTTTAGAGGCCAGCTTAGGAGGAATCAGTCTTGGATAAGTTAGCCCTGCCTTTTCCATAGATTAATAAAGAATACTTTTTTTTTTCAATTTTAGTTCTAAACATTTTGAGAAACAACGAAGATGGACAGTTGAAGACAAAAATAGGCTTACCGGTACAAAGGGTAGGGTGGAAATATGGATTAGGTGAATAGCAACAGTGAGCTTGCTAATTCTGCAGCCCAGACTTAGGCAGACCTATTGTCAAGTCACAGGCATCTTTTGTAAACCATGGGCCTTTCCTGGCAGGAGCAAAATGTTTTCTAGTAAAATTATCAAGTGGCCAATTTCTCTGCAGGGCGTCAGATCCCAAAGGAAACCCAGTAAGTAACAAATTCCCCCCAATCCAACCATCATAAGCAAAATATGGTAGATACACAAAACCTAGGAGAGGGGAGGAGTCCAGTTGGTAATTGAGAGAGGCTAAAACTGTTAAAACAGAGAGCTCATGAAGAAATAAATGCCATGAGATGAAATAGCTCCCTTAGCCGATTTTGAAGAATCCAGTGAACTGTAGTCAGTCCTATTTCACACGAGAAAGGAGGTGTGTCTGAAGTTTTCCATTAACCGGAAGTCCCACTTCACCCCCCCCCCCCCCGGATGTTTAGTGTAACGTAAGATAATGGCTATCCGAGTGACAAAGCCATTTCCCGGGCAAACTCTTATGCAACCTTACAACAACCATGCGAGATGATGATAACAGTGTCCAGTACTCAATCTGCAGAAGAGCTGTATGACCTGCCTGGGATCAAACAGCTAGTACCCAGAAGACTTGGGACTCCGATTTAAATATTATTCCAGTAAAGCCACAGTAGTTTCCTAGGACCTCACCAGTTTTAAACAACATGCAAGAAAAATATTGGGAGGCTCCAAATCACCGCACTTTGGTGCAGTGATTCAGGAGTCATAGTGCCACAAACAACTTCAAAGCCATGTGTTTGATCTGAGTTATCTTTTGGTTGCTTCACTTCATCGAAGGTGTGTCTGATGGACTGAGATTCCAACACTTAAAGTCACACTATAGATGCCCAGAGAGACAGAAAGTGGAATGTTTTCACTTTCCCATTATTCCTTGGTTCAAATATATTCAACAGATTCCTTTTCTTTTTTTTTTTTTTTAACATATAACCATCAAATTAAAGACCAGGGAGAGTCCTAAAAACCGCTATCTGAGCAACAACCATTTACTGAGCACCTTCTATATGCCGAGCATTTCATCAGGTATTATAAATATATAATTTCAATCCTTATAACCCTAAAGAGAGATATTATTGTTTCAATTTTATAAATGGAAATTTATAAGACTTCGGAGAGGCTAATCCTCATGTGTCAGCTCCCATAGCTAGGAGGTGATTGGCTTAGAACTGCTGGTTTGCAAATGACAAATATCACATGCCTTCGGAAAAGTAAAGGACTTCCGCTACGAAAGCAGATCTTCCCCTATGACAATGGCCAGGTCTACCTGCAGCAACCACTTCCCTCAGAGGCTCAGAGGCTCAGAGGTTCAGAGGCTCAGAGGCTGGAGGCTTAAAAAGTGCACTGAAAATGGGTGAGTAGGTTAAATCTAACCCATATCTTCTTAATAAGTTTACAACTCTTCTTACCAAGCCTGCAGACGTCCAAAATTGATACACAGCTAAACAAACAAACAAACAAACAAAACAAAAAACAAAACAAAACAAAACAAAAAACCCAGGTAGAAGGAGGGATAACCTATAAATGGTATCGTGGTAAATACCAAGGACACTAACACATTAGATAGTCTTTGCCTCAGTCTTGAGGCATCACACAACAGATGTGAAACAACGTGTTGATGGTGTCCACAGGGAGCCATGGGATCATGAAAGATTTAAGTCTCTAATTTAAACGGAATTTTTGTCTCGCCCTTTCAGATTGCTATACTTCATTTATATTTTTCCTGAATTGGAATGATGCCATATTTTTATTTAAAAGGTTACTGACAGTAAGTCACTGCAGAGTGAAGATTAAGCAATATGAATAGTGTCAAAGTGACTTACTTTATTGCCCAATATGTTGAATTATACAAAAGCAAACAATTGTAATATAATGCATTACAAGAACTTAACAGCAACATTAGATTCACAGAACTCTAGAGCTTGCAGAGTACCTCCTAAAGGTTCTCCATCTCCCTGATAGCAGATGATTCTCAAGGGAAGAACTTGGATTTCATGATTCTCTTGACCCACTTCCTTCATAATCTGGTTCATTACTGGACACCAAATACATAATGTAAGAGCGAGTGCAGAAAATATTTTTCTTCTGAACTGCATTTTGAATTTCTGAATTTTGCAGAGACAAAGAGAAAAGCTGAATCTTAAATTAGTAAGTGAAACTATTTATTAGCCGTCTGAGGGGGAAGAATATTGCAGGAAGATATAATTATAAAACCTGAATGTAGCTGGGATCCAGCTTAGAGTTTTCAGCCTGTTTATAAAACATGCCAAATATCAGATGGCATGCAAGGGGTAATGTGTTAATAGCAGATAGACAAAACACTGGCTACAATTTCCAGGAAAGACTAAAGATTTGGACTAAGTTTTTGGCAGAACTGCTTGACAACATACTTTTTCTCTCAAAATCCAACTCTTTAGAAATAGAAAGGACTTGAAATAAATGAGGAAAGTTTATTTTTAAGCACCTTAAGCATTGTTCTTTTTAAATGTTTCATTTTCTACACAGAGAAATATAAATATGAAAAGGAGAATACCAACCAGAGAGTGTTTACTGTGTAAATTTAAAACCTCTAAGTTATCTACCCCTCTATCCAATTGCCTAACATAATGCAATCCTATAAAATTGGAAGAAAAAGAGAAGCCTACAATACGGAATCAGAAGAGTTGCATTTAAATAAAGGTCTAGCTTCTTAAAGAACTTTGCAACTTGTTCTCCTATATAAAATTGGGGATTGTATTACCCTTCCTGCTTTGCCAAAGGAAAAAAAAATGCTATGATTATTAAGAAATTCTATTGACTCATCGATGGCTGCTATTTGCTTTTGCCAGCTCTGGAGATTATGATTTTTATGTATTTTATTTATTTTATTTGAGAGAGAGAGAGAGTATGAGTGAGCTGGGGAGAGGGGCAGAGGGTGAGAGAGACAGAAAGAGAGAGACACAGAGAGACAGAGAGAGAGAGAGAGAGAGAGAGAGAGAGAGAGAGAGAGAGAGAGAATCGTAAGCAGGCTTCATGCTCAGCGCAGAGCCCAATGGGCTCAATCCCACAACCCTGGGATAACGACCTGAGCTAAAATCAAGAGTCAGATGCTGAGCATCCGACTGAACCACCCAGGTGCCCCTGGAGATTATGATTTTAAATGCTTTGCAATATATCTTTTCTACTCTACTACTGCAATGATGTGTTTTCCACTTAAGCTTTTTCCCACTTACCTTTTATTTCTCTTAGCATCCAGGAAAAAGCCAACACATATTACACAGTGTGCCAAGGTCTGTGATAGTTGCAAAGAAAAACACGAAGATAAATCAGATCTGATTCCTACCTTCAAGAAACTTAGGATATAATAGAAAGGATATCGGCATGAAAAAATGCCTGCAGTAATAAGGCACCATGATTACAACAATGGTCTCTAATGAATAACGCCTTCCTGTGTCCATGCCCCTTTGCAGTGTGACATAGCCAGTTCTCACATTAAAAGGATACAGTCGGCCTCTTCATCCCTTTGAATTTGGGCTGGTTTTGTAACTGGTCTTGACCAAGGGAAGGTGGCAAGAGTTGCATGGCATGAAGTCTGGAGTGTAGACATTAGGAGACCTCAGAGCTTCTACTTTTACTCTCTTGGGACCCAATTGTCATGTAAAGATTTGGCTAGACTCAGAAAGGATGAGAAACCATGTGATGAGAGAGTTGGTAGCCTTCTACCCATCTCTGCCCGAACCATCTCACATCCTCTAGCTTCTGCCAACTCACCAGTTGACTGCAGCCACACGACGGAACCCAGGCAAGACCAGCAGAGGCACGGCCCAGCCCATACACAGAAATGTGAGAAGGAGTAAATTACTGTCTTCAGCCACTAAGTTGTGGAATAATGATTAACTGGGATGCCTGATAAGTACTATCATGGACATAAAAAGTGACCTCGGAACAAGGAAGAGTCAGAAATTATTTTTTGTTCAGAGGATGTGGGGTGAAAGTTAAAGACAACTTTAAGCAGAAATGACTTTTAATGTTTTTCATTTTTTGTGGGGGGCATTTTTAATACAGTTTTATTGCAAATATTTCAAGTGTAAATTTTGGTGAGCCTGGGCATATTGTCATCCAATAAGCAAAGTAAAGAATGCATCCATCCCCCACAAGTTTCCTTGTGACCCCTTTATAATCCTGGCCATTCTCCCTCCCTGTCCTCCCTCCATCCTCAGACAACCAGATGTTTTCGAACACTACGGACTAGTTTGCATCTTCTAGAATTTACATACAGTAAATGGAATCGTACAATGTGGACGCTTTTCTGTCAGCAGAATTTTCTGTACAATGTCTGGCTTTTCTGTCAGCAGAATTATTTTGAGACACAACCAAGTTGTTGCACGAATCAATAATACCTTTTCATTGTTAATGTGTATCACATTATATGGATACACACGATTTGTTTATCCATTTTCCTGTTGACGAACATTTGCATTGCTTCTATTTGGGGGCTATTGCAAATAAAATTGCTATATACTTTAGTGCTAGGTCTTTGTGTGGGCATATGAATTCATTTCTCTTGCATAAATACCTTGGGTAAAATGGCTAAACCACACAACAGGTGTGTGTTTAACTTTTTAAGAAACTGCTAAGTTGATTTCTAAAGTGGTTGTACCATTTTACATCCCTACCAGCAGTATGGGTAGAGTGAGTGTGTGTGTGTGTTTTTCCATTTTAGCCATTCTAGTGCGTGTGGTTTCAATTTGTATTTTCATGACTAATGACCTTGAGCATCTTTTCATGTGCTAATATGCCATCTATATATCATGGATGGATGTTTGTTTCACTGGATTTTGTCTTTTTTTTTTTTTTTGCATCTGTTGAGATGATCACAGAGGGAAATTGGGTCCTTAAATACCTAAAGTTTCCCTTCTTCCTCCCATTCTCTATTTCCTCTCTGAGACTCCAACTACACGTTTTTAAAGGCTTCTCATTGTGCCCACATGCCACCAAAGGTTGTCTGTTCCATTACTTTCTTCTTCCTGTGCCTCAGTGTGTATTGTTTTCCATTGACCTGTCTTGCAGGTCATTAATTCTGTCTTTTGCTGTGTGAATCCGTTACAACTGTCTAATGTGTTCTTAATTTCAGATATCATATGCAGTTATAGGATGTCCATTGGATTAATTTTTATAGAATAACTTTCTGATGAAACTCTCTCTTAGGCCTTCTCATTTTTTCCCCCATAACGTGTCTCAAACAAAAATAACATAGTTATCACTATATTGTATACCTGAAACTAACATAAACACTGTACATTAACTATACTCAAATTGAAATTTAAAAAAGAAAGAAAAATAACAGGTATTTTGGAGTTCTTGTCAGCTAACTCCATGATCTGGATTATCTGTGGGTATATATTTTTGTATCTCTTTTTTCCTCTTAGTTTTTGGTCATATGGTCCTATCTTTTGGCATGTCTAATAATTTTCAATTAATTTCCAGGTGTTATATATAAAAATTTTACAGGCTTCTGATGATTATCTTCCTCCTGAGAGGTTCATCCTTCCTTTTGCTAGGACAATACAGAGTGGTCCCCGTAATCTAATTAGGAATCATGATAAATCGAGGGAGAGTTGCAAACCTCTGTATAAGGCTCATCCCACATTTGATCTGCCCTGACCTTCAGAATTTTCTAATAACTTAGGCTGTTCCCCAGATCCTCTTCTTCTAGTGGGTCCTGAATTTAATCTTTGTTTCATAAGGCTCTCTGCTTAATTTTGTCTTCTGTCCTAAATAGCTCTACAATTTTGCAACTTTTCTGAGAGGAAATTTTACATGCTTGAGGCTTCTGTATATCTCTACCAAAAGCTCTCCTGGTTTCTGTCCCCCAGAAGCAAGCCTTAAAATATATAAAACCAAAATTATCAGCCTCCTGACGGCAACCAGAATTGACAAATGCTCCCAAGCTAAAAGCAACGTTAGAAGTCAGCTCATTTCTAAAATGTTCGCTCCTCTTTGGAGTCCTGCCTAGGCAGGTTTCCACTGCCTTCAAAGAGATGAACAGAGATACGGTAGTGGTGGATTTAGTAATTTCTAGCAACTAGTGACAGTGGTGTTGTTTATTCTTTCCCTTTCTGAGTAGAAGTGATTATTGCATACTGGGCCTATAGGGGCAGATACTTGTTTCATTTGTAGGATATCCGATACCAATGAGCCAGTTTAAAACCTTATAAAGAGAACAGTACATTCCCAGAGTTGAATGCAGTCACTGCAGGGAAACTTGAGCCTACTCCCTTATGGATGGGTGTCTTCCATATAGAGAAAAAGGTGAGGCATGAATACTTGATAGCCAAAATGGTAGATTGTGATACACAGCTAGTTTTTCCCCAAAACGTCCTTCCCTTCTTCCAATTTCTGGCTATACATTTGGCCATACAGATGGGGAGATTTACAAGTGTCTCTTTCAGCTCAGTGTTCTTTTGATGGTTTGACAGATAAGTAGATGTGTCATGTGGCAACTTAAAAGTTGGTTCAAGCCCTTTTCTTTTTTTTTTTTTTTTTTTTTTTTTTTTAATTTTTTTTAACGTTTATTTATTTTTGGGACAGAGAGAGACAGAGCATGAATGGGGGAGGGGCAGAGAGAGAGGGAGACAGAATCGGAAGCAGGCTCCAGGCTCTGAGCCATCAGCCCAGAGCCTGACGCGGGGCTCGAACTCACGTACCGCGAGATCGTGACCTGGCTGAAGTTGGACGCTTAACCAACTGAGCCACCCAGGCGCCCCAAGCCCTTTTCTTTTTACTTCCTTCCTCCGGATACACTGCAGATGTAATAGCCGGAGCTGAAGCAGCCATTTTAGATTATGAAGTGACTTTGAGAACAAACACTAATTATGTGATGAAGCGGAAGGATGGGAATCTAGGCTTAGCTACTCTGTGAAGCAATGTAACCTGAGACTAGCCCTGGACCACACACCACAATCATTTCATAGGGGAGAGAATCAATTTCCATTTTGTTTCAGCTTACTATTATTTTGGGGTTTTGTTACTTACAGCTAAACCTAATCTAAATCAATTAGGAAAGTTCAGGATGGCAGTTCTCAAAGTGTGTAAGTGTGGTCTGTAGATTCCTAGGGAGTCTGTGAGGTCAAAACTATTTTCATAACACACGAGGACTTTATTTACCTTTTTCACTGTGGTGACATGTTCACTGATGTGTGAAAGCCATGGCGGGTAAAACACCAGCATTAGAATAAAGGCACTAGCAGTCACTGTAGTCTTCACTGCCATGCACTTGCAGCTGGGGCCGGGCCGGGGGTGGGGGTGGGGGTGGGGGCGGTGGGAGGGGTGGGGCAGAAAAAACTTCACTCAGTGCCCTTCAGAAAGCAGTAAAAATTATTTAAATCTTGACTGTTGAGTAAATGTCTTTTTAATATTCTGTATCAAATGGCAAAGGTACACAAAGTACTTCTGGGGATACCAAAATACGATGGTTGTCTTGAAGAGAAGCAATTACGAGATTGTTTTGAGTTGTGAGATAAACTTGGTTGTTCAGATGTGCATATTTGGCAGGTATTTTCTCAAACATGAAAAAGCGAACTGTGACTTCAAGGAAAACTAATGGTATGTGTTCCCAATGACAAAATTTAAGAAATAAGAATTTGGGGAAACCTGTATCTGCCATTGGAGAGAGGCTTTTTTAAAATGAGATCACTGACCATATTAAACATGATTTTTAAAATTTTATGTGGTATATGTATTAACATTTGAAAGATCTGCATAATTTAGTGAACCAGTAATTTCCAAATGCCGAATGCATGGTGTTATAAAATCATGCATGGGAAAAATGTTCAAAGTGCAAGGTAGACCGACAGGTTTTAATGTAACCTGATGCAAAATTTCATGGATATGGTTTTGAGTTCTATAGTGTAATGAACTGTTTAGAAATTACCCCTTGTAAGTTTTGGTAGCACCCAAGAATAAATCTACAGTCATATAAAAAGGTTATTAAAATATTCCTCCTTTTTCCAACTGTGTCTGTGTGAGGCAAAATTTTCTTCATGTATTTCAAACACGACAAATATCAAACAGATTGAATGCAGAAACAAATATGAAAATCCAGCTGTCTTCTATTAAGCCAGACATTGAAGAGATTTTTAAAAAATGTAAAACAATGCTAATCTCCTCACTAAATTATACTTTTAGAAAATAATCTTCATAAAATGTGTATCATTTATGTTAACATAAAGCTTATTATTTTAAAATAAATTAGTAATTATTTTTGTAATTTGTCGGCTTTAATGCTAATGCAGTAAATATTTTTATAACCTTCATAAACAAAAACTCTGTGAGGACCTCAATAGCTTTTTTCAGAATGTGAAAGAGTCTTGAGGCCAAAAGTTTAAAAATCTTTGGCTTGTGACACTGAAAGAATTTGAGATCGAATTATAAAGCTATTCTCTGTGAGGAGCGCCTGGGTGGCTCCGTAAGCTAAGCGTCTGACTCTTGATTTCGGCTCAAGTCATGATCTCACAGTTCACAAGTTCGAGCCCCACATCAGGCTCTGAGCTGGCAGTGTGGAGACTGATTGGGATTCTCTCTCTCCCTCTCTCTCTGCCCCTCCCCTATGCGTGCTCTCCCTCTAAATACACTTGAAAAAAAAAAATAAAAAAGCTACTCTCTGTGAAATAATGAGAAGATCAGGAAAAGTACCATTAAGCTCAAAGTTGTGTAAATACTGCCCTATTCAGAAAAAAGGGGAGTGCAGACAAGTCCTAGAAGCTGTAGACTACTATACTTGATATTAATCCTCAGGGGAAAGAATAGAACAGACTAAACAGAAAGAAAAGTGGTAACCATTGGCTCCCAACACAAGTTCACTAAGAGCAGATCCTATCAAGCCAAAGAATATTTGCTTCCTTGGTAACCAGTAGAATAGGATAGATAGATAGATAGATAGATAGATAGATAGATAGATAAACTATGTCCCATTCAACATTTTACTGTCTGTTACAAAACAACAGACTAGAGAACAGCCAGCAGAAGATGAACCATGGACCAATCTGCCTGAAGGAAAACGTGGTAAGTTCAAAAATGAATTCGGATGTGACCTACAAAGTGAGACAGTTGTTTAGCACTGATACAGAATGGGCTGGGAGTCAAGCCAGAATTCAAGTTGCTAGAGAGAAGCACACCACGTAGTGGGTGGCAAGGACTGACTCTTTAAACACTTATGTACTGTACACCCACCATGTTCCAGGCACTGTACAAGCTTTACAGATAGAGAAGTGAGCAAGTTAGATGAGATCCCATCCTTCGTGGCACTGACATTTAAAGCACAGTCAGACCTTCTTCTTCTTATGAAATGGGGGTACGAATCAGAATGGAAGAAAGATCAGTAAGAACGGTTAACCATATAACGAACTAAAAATTAATTTGGATTTGTTCTCCTCCCAAATTGAGGGCAAGAGAAAAAAGAAACTGACTTATGGTTTTAAAATAACAGCATGGACCATAGCATACATTCTAAAAACTTCATTTCCATCAGTCTGAGGTTGGGGACAAGAAGAGAACATGAGGAAGAGAACGAATGCACTTGAGACAGGAGGTGAAGAGATACAGAGTTACCACTGTTGCGCGGGCACGGTGATGGTAGGGTTGACATGCAAGAAGGAAAATTGTCCATTCTAATTAAAGTACTCACAGTTTTTTTTTTTTCCAACTGCCCCTCTTAAACCCCATGTACGTCTAGCGTCTGCATCACTATTTTATAAATGGTAGGCACTACACAAATGCACAGCTTTCATATTATTAGCAAATGCCAAGTCTTTACTGAATTTTACAAGTCTCACAGTTTTTGAGGGCTCACCCCATCTCTCCCCAAAACTAGTTCCTTCGAGTTTAATTCTTTAGTCATCATTCTCACATTTCACATTTATCATTTGAGACAAAAAATTTGACTTGAAATTGTGGGGAAATTATGCGATCTCGCAGGTGACTACTCTTTTTAATTGGTGTCAAAAAAAATTTGCTCAAATTTTTTTCATTCATAAACTTATCAATGGCATTAACATGTTTGATGTCACAAGATTTAATATAAAACACCTACACAAAACACCATGTTCTGTCACAAGATCAGAAGACCCTAAAAGCCCCGGGCTTCAAAATTAAAAACGTTGTATGTCTTCACTTTAAGTAGTACTCCATTTCTAAAAGTTAGAGAAGAAAAACCAATTTCAGTGTTACAACTCATATACCAATAGCATTTATTGCTTTGGTAAAAACAAGTGATCTGTTAGTGAGGTTTCATTAGGAGCACACCATAAACACCCTAAATAATTTGCAGATGGGTTATCCACAGACTTTTGGAATCCCCAGGTAGCTTCCTCAGGCTTCTGGGCCATTTCCCTCTATGGCTGTCAGCAAATATGCAGGGAGTATTAATTCTAATATTTAAATATTAATATTTAAACTTATCCAGAAAGCATTAACCTGACCACTTGATAAAAATACCCCCTAGATATGATCACCAATACTTTCCATGCTCCTTGCTTTGTTTCATTTATGTCTAGAACTTACCACTGTCTGACGTAAAACATACTTCAGTGTGTATTTTCCCCACCGATGTCCTCCCCCTCCCACCCCCCAGAATAAACTTCATGAGGACGATGATGTTCCGGCTGTTTGCTCAGTTCCTTGAATAGTTCTGAGCACACAGTATGCACCCCAAAAGACAGAATTTCTTCAATGAACCTTGAGATTATAGGTAAGAAAATGACTCCATGAATCTGGAGGTAAAAAAGGAACCTAAGCAGAGAAGAGATGTTACAAAGTCCATACAACTGATGCCCTATTGCACAGTAACTAAGAACACAGGCTCTGAACTTGGACAAAGTTGGATTCTAGTCCACTTATTAGTAGTGACCTCGTGGGCAAATAAACCTCTCCACATAAAATTTACCCGATATAACATAAGGATCATAATAGCACCAACTTAACATCATTATTAAAGTGATTAAATGTGATAAAGTGTGTTAAAATCCTTACAAGGCAGCAAGTAAGTGCTTAGTAAAAGGGAGCTGACATTATTATCATCATCTTACTCAGGTTTCATAGCCTAAGACTGTCTATCTAGGTGCCAAGTCCACACAGATGAGAAGTGGCAGCTTAGAGAGACAAGGCAGTTGCCAAAAGTGAGAGCAAGAAAAGGATGGGAGGAAAATGGAAGTCTTCCTGAGGCACTGCATTACAGCACAATAATGTCCATGGGGGTCACGCATAGCCACTAAGGAAAGGGTGACATTACATTTCATACATTCTTTTAAGAAGAGAAGAAAATATAATTCTAAAATTAAGAAGATTTACTTCAAAATTGTTCACACAAACTTTCCGTGTGAAAGATAAACCTCCATCACCTTCAGAATTCACCTCCTACAGAAAAGGATAAATGAAGCCTTACTATACAGAAGGCTTGGATATCTCTGCTGTAAAGACCCATCAGTGTGATCTATGCTGATCTCTCTAGTGCTATTTTTGACATCCTATTAAAGGTCAAATTGTCTCAATATAGGATCATTCTTCTCTCATAATCTGTAGTGGATCTCCAGTATGGATTTCAGTGAGGCAGTAAATAGTTTCATTTCACTGTGTCAGTGACACTGCTATAACCATGTAAAAAAAAAAAAATCTGCACTTATTAAACCTATTTTCTTTAGTGACAGATTAACCAGGGCCCTCCCTCAGAGATTAGGAAGAAAATCAAATTTCAAAATCAAAACCACATTCCAAATTTCTTAAAAGATATTTTTTGTTCAATTCCTTTGTAAAAACATTGGTCTCCATTTAACATACAGTGGCAACAAAATGCACCCAATTTACATGCATCAACAAGTCAATAAATCGTAATACACAGACAACATGATTTTCAAACAAACAGTACTAAAGTAGCTCATGTTCCATTTAAGTATAGGTATGGTGCTTCCAACAAAGAAATAGCTAATATGAGAAATAAGATTCCAGTTTCAATCTCAAATAAGGTTATTTGTGACAAGTACCATGAAACAATGATTTTATGACGTCATTATCTTAAAGGGAACCATTTTTCAGAAGTCACGTTGTGCAAAGCACCAATACTCAGGTAGAATAAGATCTTGAAAAGATGTGAACTTAAGTTAAGGACAAAGGGCTCCATTTTTTGAAAACTAATTATCTGAATGATTCGAATGTTTATTATGTCCATAAATTAAAAGATCTTTCAACATGAAGGCTATATATACTATGTTTTGACACCTTAAATAATTCTGCAGACATTCAGCTAAGCTGAAAGCTTCTGTAGGACTACTTCCAAGAGCAAAGAGTGGAAACCAATAATTAAAAGCCCTTTCTATACTCACAGGCAAGGTTTCTGGATATGAGATTTAATTAATAAGAAGAAAATTTAAGCACCACAATAAAATACTTTTTAGAAAACAGAAAGGACTGGCAATATACAAGTTAGGAACAAAAGCACTTAAACGTTTACCCCCCCCCCCCCAAAAAAAAAACTGTTTAAATAAGCACTTAAATCCTATCAGCTGAAGTAATAAAGAAATTCTTTTTGGGGTGTGTGTAGTACTAGGTGGAAGGTAAAACCACAATTCTGTTTAAGGAGTCAACTTTCGTAATTCTAATTTGATCAAATGAGACAGTTGTATTATTTGTACATAATAAGAATGTTATATATTTTTACATTATATGATTTATTTTCTTCTTTTCCCTCAAAACCTATGATTGAAGGACACCTTTAAATTATTTTGAAATTCACAGAGCATAATTTATGACAAACTGCTTTGTGGGAAAAAGCAGCCCCTCTGAAAATAAGAGGTCAAAGTAATCATGTGCAAATAAAACTTCAAAATAAGGTAGCTGTAAATACAGCCATCTTAGAAGTTTCCCCTCATTTGTATCTATTTAGCAATATAAATAATTTCAGTGGCCCAAACAGTAATTTTAACTTCAGTTTTTCTCTTCCATGATGTGTTTACTCTTAACAAGTTAAGAGTAATTTTTTAGCATATGGTGTTACAGACCATATGCTAACAAACTTAAAGGTTCATAAAATTAAAATTTATGATTCATATATAGTTATACTATGTATGTCAGATATAGAAGGCTGAACATAAGTAATTTCAACCTAGAATATTATTTGAACATCACAAAAGAAGAAAAAAGACAAAAAACAAAGATTTCTCCTCGCATAACTTTTGACTACTAGACTATTCATAGCAAAAAAAGGCAAAATATAAAATATGTAGTTTTTAGCTCAAAGTGAGTTATCACAAAATAAAATTCACTAAATGAGACAAGACATCAGGATTATGAGTATGGGGTACTCAGATTCATTCAAATCAGATGAGGAGACACTTTGGGGGAAAAGAAATCCATCCCAAACAATATAATTTGTATCTCATTAACCCTCTAAACACCACAACTTTACCGCTTATACCATAAGCCTTCTCGACAGTTCCCATTTTCTTCTTCTCTAAAAAGATGTTTTAGCCTCTTAATTTCCAAGTGTCATGTCAAACCCCTTATTTTACCCTAATTCCATACTCCTCATTTATTTGAAGACCTTAAAATAATCATTTTCTTCCCCTAAGGAGTTAGAAACCACCAGGTAATAATTCAAAATTGAGAAATTAAAGGTTAAAAAATCAACTGAAAATACACTTATTAACATTTGTGGTTTTATGTAGTAGGGACACCACATAATTACTCATTCTGATTAACCTCTTGAGACAGTGAGGTCAGAAAACTGAAATGAGCAACAGATACTTAAAATGCTTGAAGTGTGGTCTATCTTGAGTAGAATGAGTTAAAAAGGTGACTGAAATTATATGATTCTAAGTGTTTACTGTAAAACAGTACAAAATTGATGTTGCCAAATAGAGTAAAAAGAAAAACCTTTAACTTATATTAAATACCGTCCATAATTTGGAAAAAAGTCTCAAGGCTGAATTGTAACTAGAGAACAACAGCCACAACAGAAGACCCTTTCGTGCATGCACACACATGAAATAACAAATAGGCAAACCCCAACTGAGTACAGTACACCAACGACTGATACTTAAATGATATTTTGATATGTAAAGAAAAAGGTAAAATGTTGACTGCTACTGATGAAAAAGCATTTCAACAATTTACACAAAATGATACTGAACATTTTTTTTTAAAAAGATGTCCTAAGAAAACCAAGCCACAATAAGTTAGTGTTTTCCATAATACATGCTGAATTATTTGATCCCATATCTATACACTGTTATTGTCTTAATTCCTAAATGTTGTGACAGCATATTTAGTAATTGAGGTACATTAGTTTACATCTTTTTATAGATATTCTAAGAGAGTTAATTTTTCTTTTCCAGTTTTTCATCTTCTTCACCTCCTCCAAAGAAAAGCAAAGGAAACATTCCTAGAATGCAGCCAATAGTCACCCCAACAGCTTTGCCCTAAGGAAACAAAAGAAAACATTTTTTGAAAGTTATTTTATCCCTAAAAGAAGAATCCTTGCCTAAGTATCTATGATAAACAATTACTATGTATTATAAAATTCAACTGTAATTGCATTTCTTTTGACCACAATAACTTAAATATAAAAATAAGCAACATATGGGGCGCCTGGGTGACTCTGTCAGTTGAGCATCTGACTTGATTTCAGCTCAGGTCATGATCTTGAGGTTCATAAGATCAAGCCCCACACCGGGCTCTGCGCTGACAGCTGGAGCCTGCTGGGGAATTCTCTCTTCCCCCCCTCTCTCTCTGCCTGTCCCTCGCTTATGCTTTCTCTCAAAATAAATAAACATTTTTTAAAAAGTAAGCCACATATGACAAAGGAGGTAAGAATACACAATGGGGAAAAGACGGTCTCATAAATGGTGCCGGGAAAGCTGGTCAGCTGCATGCAAAAGAAAGAAACTGGATCAATTTCTTACACCATACACAAAAATAAACTCAAAGTGGATTAAAGACCTAAGTGTGAGACCTGAAACCATAAAAATCCTAAAAGAAAACACAGGCAGAAATCTCCTGGACATCAGTCTCAGCAACATTTTTCTGGATCTGTCTCCTCAGACAAGAAAAAACAAACAGAAAAATATACAATTAGAAACTACTTCAAACTAAGAAGATTTTGCACAGCAAAAGAAACCATCAACAAATGGGAAAACAATCTACTGAATGGGAGAAAATATCTACAAATGATATAACCGATAAGGGGTTAATATTCAAAATATATAAAGAACTACAACCTAACACCAAAAAACCCAAAATGATTTAAAAATGGGCAAAGGACCCGGAATAGACAATTCTCCAAAGAAGACATACAGATGGCTGACACGTGAAAAGCTGCTCAATACTACTAATCATCAGGGAAACGCAAATCAAAACCACAATGAGATATCATCTCACAACTGCCAGAATGGCTGAAATCAAAACCACCAGAAACAAGCATTGATAAAGATGTGGAGAAAAAGGAACCCTCCTGCACTTCTGTAGGAATGCAAACTAGTGCAGCCACTCTGGAAAAAAGTATGGAGGTTCCTCGAAAAATTAAAAACAGAACTATCATATGATCCAGTAATCACACTACTAGGTATTTACCCAAAGAATGCAAAAACACTAATTTGAAAGAATATATGCACCCCTAAGTTTAATGCAACATTATTTATAATAGCGAAACTATGGAAGCAGCCCAAGTGTCCACTGATAGATGAATGGATAAAGAAGATGTAGTGTGTATATATGTATGTGTGTGTGTGTGTGTGTGTGTGTATCATTCAGCCATAAAAAGGATGAAATCTTGCTATTTGCAACAACATGGATGGAGCTAGAGAGTATAATGCTAAGCAAAATGTCAGAGAAAGACAAATACCATATGATTTCACTCATACGTGAAATATAACAAAACAAACAAACAAAGGGGGAAAAAGAGACAAACCTTAAAATAGACTCTTAACTCTAGAGAACAAACAGATGGTTACCAGAGGGGAGGTGGGCGGGGGATGGGTGAAATAGGTGAAGGGGATGAGCACGGAGTAATGTATAGAATTGTTGCATCACTACATTGTACACCTGAAACTAATATGGCACTGTATGTTAATTACACTGAAAATTAAAAAACAAAACAAAACAGTAAGTAACAAATATTGGTGAGGATGTGGAGACAAGGAACCCTTGTGCTCTGTCAGTGGGAATGTAAATTGGTGCAGCCACGATGGAAAACACAATGAAACTTCCTCAGATAATTAAAAATAAAAATACCATGTGATCCACAATTCCACTGCTGGGTATTTATCCAAAGAAAATAAAAACATGAATTGGAAAACATATACCCACCTCTATGTTTAGTGCAGCATTATTTACAATGGCCAAGATACGGAAGTAACCTGAGTGTCCACTGATAGATGAATGGATAAAGAAGATGTAGCGTGTGTGTGTGTGTGTGTGTGTGTGTGTGTGTGTGTGTGTGAATGCATACACAAACATACCTACATGCATGTGGATACATATGTATACATACACGTATATGTGTACATGTACATGCATTTGTATACTAGCATATGTGTATGTACACATGTGCACAAATATACACAATGTAGTGTCACTCATAAAAAAGAATGAAATCTTGCCATTCGCGACAATGCAGATGGATCTAGAGGGTATTATGCTAAATGAAATAAGTCAGACAGAAAAAGACTAGTAACCTACAATTTCACTTACACATGGAATCTAAAAAGCAAAACAAAACAAAAAACAGAAATAGACTCATAAATACAGAATACAAAGTGGTGGTTGCCAGAGAGAAGGAGGTGGGGGGATAGGTGAAATAGGTAAAGGGCAATAAGAGGTACAGTTTCTAATGATAAAATAAATAAGTCATGAGGAAGCAAAGTACAACACATAGTAAAAATATACAGCACATAGTAAAAAATATTATAGTAACTTTGTATAGTGACAAATGGTAACTATACTTCTTGTTTTGTAATATACATAATTGTTGAATCACTATGTTGTACACCTGAAATTAATATAATATGTCAACTACACTTCAATTAAAAATAATAAGCTACAAAAAGGTTCTAGAACAAGTAATATTTGAAGTTGAATGCAACTAGGAAGTTTTTTAAATGGCCACGAAATATCACCAAAGAAATATTCAAGTATAAAAACACTTTTTAGAAATCATACATATATTTTCATGTCTGAAGATAGGAAGAAAATAGGGAAAAAAAACCTCACCAAATACTCTCAATAGATTTGAATGTGCTCCTTTTTGTATATATTCCTTTTCCATATTTATCCCCATGTATACCTAATTATATGTAGGTCTAACCATTATGGAAACGTACCTTTGTGTTCTGCCCCACCCCTCCCCTAACAGCCACACATGTTATATGAGCTCTTTTCCAAAGTGTTTCATAATCTTAATATAAAAACTTTTAAATTCCCCTAAACTGATAGCCCACAATCTGCTTGCTTAAAGCTCTCCTTACACCATTAAAAATCACTGCTATTTTTTCACCATTATAAGTGATATTACAATAAACATTTCTGTCTATAGTTCTTCCCTAATGGTTTATTTAAAATCAAACAGTATGAATACTTGTGCATATTCATAGGGTAATGAATGCCATGCTGTCTATTGTGGGCAAAATTGACTGCAAATTCATATATACCAGTTGAAATACAGTTGACACTTGAAAGACACTGGTTTGAACTGTATGGGTCTATTTATATGCGGGTTTTTACAACACAGTACTGTAAATGCACTTTCTCTTCCTCATGATTTTCTTAGCAACATTTTTTTCTCAGCTTACATTATTGTAAGGATACAGTATATAATACACAAAATGTGTGTTAATTGACCATATATGTTACTGGTAAGGCCTCTAGTTAATAGTAAACTATTAGTAGTTACGTTTTTGGAAGTTGAAAGTTATACATGGATTTTCAACTGCACAGGGAGTTGGGACCCCTAACCCCTGTGGTGTTCAAGGATCAACTGTGTATGTATATACACACATCAATTTTTCTACAACCATACCCACATTCTGAACATCTAAAATTTTTATTTTTGTAAATAATTTTTAAAATTTGCATTTCTACAATGACCATCAAGGTTAAATACTTTTCAATTAAGTTTCATTTCTTCATACAAACATTTATTGAGAATCTATTCTGTGCCAAATTCTGTGCTAGATACCAATGAGACAAAGACTAATTAGATGCAGTCTGTCTCTCTCTTCTAGGAACTTCCAGTTAGTTATACACAGAAAAGCAAAGAAATAAACTAAGTTCTATCAAACATTACAGGTATATGATAGCTACCCAATCCAAAGTCTTGACTAAAATAAAACACATTTTCCCAAACAATGTCAATTTATCTATCAGACCCTACAGTTTTTCTAATAAATTTCAAGAGTAGCCACTAATGTTTTGACAACAGCTTGCATAAAAATTTTCAAGTCTATTATTTTTGGGTTTTGTTGGTGGGGGTAGTGATAGTGGTGGTGGTATGTCCATGCTTTGTATTAATAGGTTTATCACTTTCATAGCACCCCACTTAGAAAAGTATCGGTTCTACAGAGTTTTAATAAGCAGAAATTTTCTTCGTTCCTGATGCTGAAAAAGTTAATCCTAGACCCTTATTTTGACCTTCAAGTTTGTATTCATTTATATTTATTTATATACGCATAGAATATATTTTATTTTAGATTCCTGACTTCCCCATATACATGAAGTGACCACGGCAACAGGCTCCATGTCCACTTTCCACCCATTTGTTAGAATGCCTGTTACAATATATTGTCTGTGGAACTCAAGCCTTTCCTCCCCACTCACTTTAGGATTGCCAGTTAATGAGTTCCAACCCAATCATCTCAATGGCGTGTAAAGTCAACAGGGCAGAGAGGGAGGAAAGAAGTGAGATGTCCTTTTCTGGCTCCATGATTCAGTCAACATTTTTCCACTGAAAAATCAGTTAATGAGGCACCTGGGTGGCTCAGTCGGTTGAGTCAGCTCAACCGTCAGCTCAGGTCATGATGTCAGCTCAGGTCATGAACTTGCGGTCTGTGAGTTTGAGCCCCATGTCAGGCCCTGTGCTGACAGCTCAGAGCCTGGAGTCTGCTTCGGATTCTGTGTCTCCCTCTTTCTCTGCCCCTCCCCTACTCGTGCTCTGTCTTTCTCTCTCAAATATAAATAAACATGAGAAGAAAAGAAAAGAAAAGAAAAGTTAAGTTATCAGGGCTTATGATAGTCTAGGCCCTATAATTAACTACACTGGAACTAACCCAAGAACTTGAGTACATCTGTAATATGGTTCTGCAAGAAAATATTTTCTGAGTTTCAAACAGCCAAATCATAAATGAGGTTTTAAAACACAACCTGTATCAACAGGACCCTGCATGTGTATTTGCATATATTGTATTACGGGTAAATTTCAGAGTTAGCTTATGTCATGAATGAATTACTGATCACTAACTTAAATTACTTCAGGCTGTTTGTTAACCAAATGTTATGTTACAGAGTAGATTTGACCCTAACAGAAAATAAGCAGAGTCAACAACTAAGGGACAGAATCACTTCATATACTGGTGGAAGATTTAGCAAAATATACAAACACACAAAATGTATTTATAAATGCTAGTTTAATAACTAAGGTGCTTTTATAATAGAAGAGGGGAATGGACCTGCTTGTAATACAGAAAGAAAACAGAATTACCAATTACATGAGAAGAAACCCCAGGAAAATAATCTTCTTTTGATCCCAACTGTACTGCTAAAATGTTAAGCCAAGCTGCTAGAATGTTAGAATATCCTGATTCCTCAACAACGCTGGCCGACATTAGCCAGCTAGTCTCACTTCCATTTATTTACGAATTGCAGGATATAGACACACACATGATTTTTTTACAGAAATAGGTCTAAGGAGGAGGTTGAGATATGCATTTCTAACAAGTTTCCAGGTAATGTTGATCCTGTTGGCCCTGGCATCACACCTGGGGGGAACCAGTGCCCTGTCTAATCTCACTTTCCCCCATGGTTTTAACTATCACCTTTTCAGTGTGGCCTACAGTAACCCTCCTATCTAATCCTGCAATCTGTCTCCATCTCAGCACTCCCAACCTCTTAATCCTGCTCTGCTTTTTTTCTTTAATTCCTGTAACATTTGCAGACTTCTAACACATTAAACATTTTGTCAGATTGTTTTAATTGTCTTCTTTCCACTGCTAGAATGTAAGATCTACCAGAAAAAAAGACCTTGTTTTGTTAACCAATATATTCAAAACTCCTACATATGTATTGGACATATAGTAGGTAAACAATAAATATTTGTTGAATAAATGACTGATAATACTCATCATCTCTAATTCAGATCTCTCCAACTCTTCACTTTTAATCTAAATGCCTACTCAGTATTACCACTTCAATGTCCTATTAGTCTCAAATTCAACTTATTGAAAACAGAACTCAGTACCTTCCCTTACTAACTTGTTCTTCCTCCTTTTCTTCTTGACTTAATTAGTAGCATTGTGATCCATCCAGTTTCCTTCCTACTTAAAATTCTTCACTAGTCGGGGCGCCTGGGTGGCTCAGTCGGTTAAGCGGCTGGCTTCGGCTCAGGTCATGATCTCGCGGTCGGTGAGTTCGAGCCCCGCGTCGGGCTCTGTGCTGACAGCTCAGAGCCTGGAGCCTGTTTCAGATTCTGTGTCTCCCTCTCTCTGACCCTCCCCCGTTCATGCTCTGTCTCTCTCTGTCTCCAAAATAAATAAACGTTAAAAAAAAAAATTAAAAAAAAAAAAAAAAAATCTTCACTAGTACTCCATCAGCTAGGTATGAGATTCAAGCTCCTCAGCATAGCTTATACAATGTCTTTCCTGTCTGATCCATTTTACTTCTCCAATACTGTTTTTCTACTGCTGCTTCTATCCTCAACTACTACATATTATAGTCCAGCAATGCCTAATTTCTTACTTTCTCTGAACATACCCTGTTTTTATCATGCCTTTCTACTTGCTAGTCAATGTATTTGGAATTCTCTAATGTCTCATCAATAATTCAAAAATCAGCTTAGATCCAATAATTGCCAAGAAATATTCCCACCAAAAGAAATTCCTCCCCACAAAATATTCTTACTTAATGCTATTTCTAGTGCATAATTCTATAATTGCATATGTCACACCACATTATAGTTTGTTTACATGTTACACCTAAACAATTCGTAAAAATAACTAGTTTATATTCATTTTATATCCTTCAGTTTCTAGCACATGACAGATATTCCTTAACATTACCTGAATCATATAAAGAATACTTCAAAAGTCAGTTACACTATAAAAAATAAAGAGTCAATACAAAATTACCGTTCTCTGAAAACTGCCAAGGCTTACACAATTTGTGTTAAAAACTCCACTCAAAACAAGCAAACAAACAAAAAAACAAAAAAACTCCCCTCAAATAAATTTGGTCTCAAATTTCTCAGAGGACTGAACTATCCAGTGTCTTGGTCTGGCTACCTGAATTCATGATCATAAACCATATAAAGTACTTACAAAATGTGTACTAACACGTGTTTGCCACATGTCCACTTGTTTTGGTGTAAGATCAGGAATTGACAAGCCTAATCTGGAAGCCAAAGCTTCAACGTAGCCTGCAAGTCTTTAAAAAAACAGAAGGACAGAATATAAGTTTTTAAAGAGACACACAAATGTTCTCAAGATAATGAACTAGTTACTACAAAAGGAAACAAATAATTTCACACCTGTAACTGGCACTCCAGAAATGGTGTAAATGTTTTTTACAACTTCCATTTTTATTGTGCATAAATATATCCAACTTAAAAATATTTAGTATTAATATATTCGATACACAGGTAAACACGTTGCCTTAGAGCAATTATTCTCCACAATTACTTTAAAAAGACCAATTCAAAGTATATAAAAATTTTTTGCAGCAATTAACAGTTACGCGCTTATTCCAAATTCAAAGCAAAGCACTTTAACATATGATATAAATTAATAACTGTCACCAGAAAGCAAAAATTTCCAAAATTTATCAGATTGATATACTAAGATTGATATACTTGAATTTTCAAGGCCATCTCAAGTATTTATCAGATACAAACTTACTTTATGAACTGTAATAAAAAAAGAATTGCCAACTAATCTATGCATACATCAATTATAAGATGGATCCCAAGAGCAGATATATTAAGTTCTAAAAAAAACTTAATCTGTATATCTAAGAATCAATAAAATGTAGTATCTGTTATTTAATGATATTTTTTAAAGGCAGAGGAGAAATAGTTCTTAAATATAAAGACTCCCAACAAAATCTTTATCTCTAATCAAAAAGAACTGTTTCATGATGCAATCTAAAATTAAACGGCTTTAAATTCTAATATTACCATTTTTATTTTTTTATTATTTTTTTTTAATTTTTTTTTTTTTAACGTTTATTTATTTTTGAGACAGAGAGAGACAGAGCATGAATGGGGGAGGGTCAGAGAGAGGGAGACACAGAATCTGAAACAGGCTCCAGGCTCTGAGCCGTCAGCACAGAGCCCAATGCGGGGCTCGAACCCCCGGATAGTGAGATCGTGACCTGAGCCGAAGTCGGAGGCTTAGCCGACTGAGCCACCCAGGTGCCCCTAATATTACCATTTTTAACATTAATGTTGGAAATGGAGAAGTGGAACGTGTAAGGGGTGATATAATTATAAATTAATGTCACAAATCCCAGGAATATAAAATTTCTGCCTTGGCCCAGAAGCAAAGAAACTTTGTGTTTAACAGTAGCTTTGGCCCCAAACTCCAGTACAGAAATCTAATAGACAGGGTCAGGTCACTTATGAAGCTGCCTTTTCTGAGATTATAGGGCTAAGTAGACTACCACTAGACCCAAATCCAAATCTCAAAACTGACCACTCTAATACATGAAGAAAGGAAGAAATAGAGCCAAAGACTGGGCAAAAGAGAGTATCTTTATCACAGTAGTTAATATCACCTTAGTCTAATTTATAATTTCCAGGCTTCCTCAAGCTCAAGAGGAAGCCCAGGCCACGTGTTGCTCAGAAGAGAGAATGTAAAGAGAGAAAGAGGAAAAGCTGGCCTTTTCTAAGTAGACATCCTCACTTTGTTTCATCATTCCTGCCACATGAAATAAAGGGAGCGAAAACTGGCTAAACCCTGTAATGCTCTGGCCATTCCCACATATGCTCCAGCCATTATGCCTTTTGAAAGTTCCTCTCTCCGGAAAACATGCCCAGTCAGTATCCTCACATTTGAGCCGTATCTTTTATCTTTGGGCTTAGTGGGAGAAGGGTGGGGTGAAATAATGATGGGGATTCTTGCTATTAATCCTGCCTCGCCTTGGAAATGTCTATAAAAGACATATAAATACCTCAGTAAATGAAAATTAAACTCTGCTTACATTGTGGTCATCTTAGAAAACTTTTTTGCATGTATCAATCTCTTGAAAGGATTTTAAACACAAATTTCAGGTCCCTAATTCTGAAATGCAACCCAGGCATTCATATTTGATGTACACCAAAGATTTAGCACCACTCATTTAGAAAAAATAAATTTAAAACGTTAGTTTGAAAACACACCCAATAAATATCCCATTTCTTAATTCTTCTCAATTAAAGAATGGAGAAGAGAAAGAGAGCAAGGTCAGTACACACATGCACAAATGAATGAATAAATGGACCTACCCAAGTCCAGCTAAATCTGACACAAGATTTCCCAAAGCAGCAGCTAAAAAATTGAGAAGTGGATAAGTGAATTGTCATCTGGAAATCAGAAAAATCCTTATAATACATCACTGTCTCATCAGTAAAGCACTGATCTGGAAGAGTTATCACAGCTTCTGAAACCACAACAACTATATCCAAAGTAACTCACTGGATAGCTCTGAGTCAAGATTTCAAAATAGAACACAAGTCTTTCGAGATTACAGTGCTGTACTTCCATCAAGTAGTGGGTTTTTTTCTGTTGTGGCAGCCGGTTTCCATTCTGGTGTCAATACCCATACAATATTTTGTAGTTTTATCTTTCCTTATATTTAAGGAAATTTGGATATTTGGAAGTTAGAGTAAAAGTTTTATGCATAGGTCTGAAATTCAAGAAAATCATATAGAGAAGAAATGTCTCTTTTATTAACTCATCTACTTCATACTTTTCCACATAATAAACACACCACTGAACCATTCCCAAATTTCACCATCATAAAAAATAGAGCAGTAACTGAGGGAAAGAAGGTAATAGAACCAAATTAGATTTTTAAACTTGTATTTCCTTCTTTGATTTTTCTACCCTTAAAAATAAATAACAGTAGAAATAAGGGTAAAAAGGTTTTAGGATAACACTGAATTAAGAGAAAAACTTATTGGGGCACCTGGGTGGCTCAACTGGTTAGGTGGGAGACTTGATTTCAGCTCAGGTCATGATCTCAGAGTTCGTGAGATCGAGACCCACATCAGGCTCTGTGTTCACAGCTTGGAGCCTGCTTTGGATCCTCTGTCTCCTTCTCTGCCCCTCCCCCACTCGTGCTCACTCGCTCTTTCAAAAATTAAAAAACATTTTTCAAAAAACTTTTAAAAAAGAGAAAAACTTATTTTAACATAGTCAGTACAGCACTATTACCCATTAGCTAACATAAAGTACCTAAAATTTCTCAGGAAAAGTGCAACATATACAAAATTAAGAATTAGAAGAATAGGATTAAGGAGATAAACTAATAGACATCTCAATGAGTAAATTTATTCAGATTAAGTATCTTCTAAAACTAACCTACTGAAATGTTTTATAAGTATACAGACAATGGAATAATAACATTAATATTATTAAATACCTGCCATAGTTGAAATTCCCAAAATAATTCCAATAGACATCTCAATATGGGTGCCCTGAAAAATGATTACGAAGAAATTAATCTTAAACATTAATGAAGTGGCTACAAAAAATAGCAAAGTAATAATAAAAAGTTAAAATAGTTAAACATGTTATTGCAACAAAATTATATACATAAAATATGCAAAAATATTCACATATAATATAGTAATGCACTTAACTATTAAATATATGCATTCACACAAAAATAACATCGGTATCATTTTATTCATTAAAATTAGGCTTTCAGAGAAATAAACAAGAGCAACAAATACAATTATAATATAAAGAGCAATATAATCCATAATTAAAGATCTAGAATTTGTATTTTCCAACCACAAAGAAAGATGCTTTAAACCTCTTGGAATACAGGGACATCTGGGTGGCACAGTTGGTTTAACATCCAACTCTTGATTTCAGCTCAGGTCATGATCTCACGGTTTTTGAGTTCAAGTCCCACATTGAGCTCTGCGCTGACAGCATGAAGCCTGCTTGGAATTCTCTCTCTCACTCTCTCTCTGCCCCTCCCCCATGTGTGCGCGCGCACACACGCTCTCTCTCTCTCTCAAAATATAAATAAACAAACAAACAAACCTACCTCTTGGAACACAAAGAAGACCAACTCACCTAATTTTAAATTCTGAATGATACATCTATATAGATATCATTGTTATTTAGTCTATCAAAAACAGAGTAAAAAACTAGTTTCTAGGAACCAAGAGATCACAGACTTCAAAAATTACCTTTATAACCACTTTGTTCTGTAACCATTCAGTAGTGAGACTATATATGGTTCATTTATAAGCAACAACAGCTTCTTGTACAATAGATAGAGCTGCAGCAAAACAAAAGGCTCTAGCTCTACTGCATTTGCACTGAATTTATTGAGAGTTTCAGACGTTCCACATCCATCCCATTCTGAAGACAAGAAGGACTCATATTTTTACTTCTATTTTAAACAGAAGAAACTGAAATGAAAAAGATTAAACTATTCTAATGGGTTATTACATAGAATAAAGAAGAAATCCTATGGTCTATTGTGCTAATTCCATTCTAATACTTGGGCAATGTTGCCATAAGTAGACTTAGGTTTCCTCCTGAATACTGATGCTTGAAAATTTCTAAATAATTTTTTTAATGTTTATTTATATTTTAGAAAGAGAGAGAGAGAGAGAGAGAGAGAGAGAGGGACCACAAGCAGTGGAGGGGGAGAGGGAGAGGGAGACACAGAATCCGAAGTAGGCTCCAGGTTCCAAGCTGTGGCACAGAGTCCCGACTCGGGGCTCAAACTCATGAGCTGAACTCAAAACAGAAGGGGTGAAAGAAAGAACTTACTGCAACAATCATAATTGCATTATCCAAAAAGCCAAACCCTATGAAAGGTATCGCATTGTGGATGAATACTGAAAAACACCAAAAAGAGAAAATATATGTTAAGATTTCTATAACTTAAAATGATAAAAACAGACCATATGACTAAAGTCTCCTAAATAGATCTGATAACCTTTGAAATTTGCTTTTCATTCCCCATAGCCAAAAGATTCTGCTCCTGCAGTAAGTTCAACTACTTCGTAGAAGCTATACTAGGGAAAAACACCAAAATTAAAAACGCTGTTACATGTAAAAATAATTGTGTTAGACTTCTGGGTTGTTTTCTTACTAGCTACAAAGTACATACAGTTAATGGCAGAACAAATAAGTAAATATATGTTACGAGTACCATGTTTTACCTGTTTAATTGCTATTAATATCAATCTACTTCTTATATTGTAAAGACTGATATCATAAAATTAAGCTCCATATTAGAAATAATAAAAAATACCCTGAATCAAATTTCATGGAAACTATATGGTCACTTTTACTCACTAAACAGTTTTTTGGACAAATATGATAAAAATGTTATTACCTCATCTATATTAGCCATCTATATCCAGTCTTTTCCCCCCTCACATCATCAGTATCCCTGAAAGCTTTCACAAACTATAAACAAACTATTTGATTTAAATCAAAATGTAATTTGATCTCTTCCTAACAAAAGCATACCTTACCTTATCTATCTAACATATAATCTGAAAGACCT
The DNA here is from genome assembly GCF_024362965.1 of Panthera pardus. Classification (NCBI taxonomy): domain Eukaryota; kingdom Metazoa; phylum Chordata; class Mammalia; order Carnivora; family Felidae; genus Panthera; species Panthera pardus. The sequence goes on from NW_026527002.1 coordinate 66,658,014, forward strand.
GACATAATAGACGTGTAACTAGGAAGAACTAATACCTATATATTTTTTATACATTCAGCCTCATTTTTTTTTTTCATATTTGCATCTTCAGCATGTTGCAGAATGCCTAGTGCATAGCAGATACTCAATGAACATTAGTTAATTAAGTTGAGGACCACTAACCTGGAAAGGAAGAGAATTCCATATTAAGAGAATTGAAGGCAAACTGTGAAATAGATTAAAAGCTGGAATAGTTAAAAGATTTTATTCTAATTCATCTATAAAATTGCCAAGATATAGTCAACATCAATTCAACTAAGGACTTTTTTAGATAAACATCAAAACTGTGAATTTTATACCACATCCAAAAAATAGTCCCTTAAAACAATTGGTGGTATGTGTTCAGTGACTTTAGAGTGTTTTTCTTCTTTTAATGTAGTTAAGTCCACAGAAAGTATAATTAAAATATAATTCAGAAGTTATGAAAGTTTGATATTGCTACAGTCAGTTCTGCACCAACCCAGGGAAGGCTAATAATAAGCAGTGAACAGAACAAAACAAAAAATGCCTCTACCCAAAACAACTATCGAATACTAACATCACAAGAAAAGGGTGTATATACATCCCAGATCATTTCAGATTTCTTTTTGCTATCAAGTAAGAAAGTTCAAGATAAAAAGCAGCATTTTTTAATTACAAGGAATATTATTTTAAAAGTTATTAAAGATGATAAAAATCAAAGTGTATTAATGAAATGGGATTCTTCAATTAAAGAGTCTAACCTTAGCTCTTTGACTTTTTGCCTAAGTCTAGTTACTTAACTACTAGACATCCAAACTTCTGTAATAAGCAACTCTGAAATATAAAATATATCATGTTTTTATGCTTAGACCTAAAAAATGTGTCCTATATATTAAAATTTACTTTCAACACAAAGGAAAAAATACAATTTTCATGTTGTTAAGTAAACATGTACTGGCCACTCCACTGGGCATGAGATACAAAGATAAATAAGATTTGGTTACCAGCCTTCAAAAAGTTTGGGTATGGTAACACACCATACAAACAGCTCATTTCAATATGACAAAAAAAAACTGATAACAGTATTATACGGTGCTTGGATACAAACTGCATGAACCTAGGCTAGGAGAAACACAAAAAATTACCTGGGGGAAAAAAGTCTTAAAGAATTCTTAAATGTTTTGGTATTTGGGAAAAGTTACTTATTTCTAATATAAATTGTATTCTACCTCTGAGAGAAAAAGAACTGGCTATTAATTTTTAAAAGTTATGTAAGTTTACTCTCCAGTATGTAATGATCTCCTATTAATTTGCGATTTCTTCAACTTCCTTTGGAAAATACTATTCTATAACAGCAAATCACATCTGATATTTAGCTTTCACTTACAATCTACTCAAATTTACTGCACCATTAAAACATTCTCTTCTTTCATTGTCTCTATAATAAGATCCCAAACTGTTTTACATTATGTCAGTGTTAGCCTTGACTATTTAATTTCTATCATAACAGTAAAGAAAGCACACCAGCACCATTTATGAGCTTCTTCTTCGTGGCAGTGTTAAACGAACTTAACTTTCTTCATCATTACAAACAGCACGCCGTAAGTATTTTCTCCACCAGAGAACAGTTCTACCCAGCCCTGAGCTCAGACTTTCAAGTTCTGAAATTACCCAACTTAAATCCAAACTAAAGTAAACATATCGTTTTTACTGGGAATTAAGGAAACCTTACCATAAGTATAATTTTATTTCTACATGGTAACTACAGTTTAACAATGTTAGATACTGTTACAAATGTCGAAATTCCCTAACATTGTAATATGTCTTAAACCAAGTTTATAAACTTTTTGTTTCAGCATGATAAATAAGATAATCTACTCTCTCTGGAAAAATTAAATTTACTGACTCTTCTATACTATCAGTGAATGATACAGTTATTTCAAGTCTAAAAGACAGATGCGCAAATATTTAACAATTATAGAACCATTACCATATCTCAGCTGTCCTGGTGTGGGTGGTGGTGCTTCCAATTTTTCTAAAGGGGAAAAAAAGGGTTTAGGTCAAGAATTAGTTACCATAGCATGAGTTCTTTTTTATTACAGTGAAGAAAATACCAGCAGATTTACAAAGTGGGAGAATATCAAAGTTTATTCATACATTTTTGTAGGATAACAGACCAAAGTTATCCATACAGAAAATAATACTTGGTATGGATTACATCACAAGGCTAGAAAACAAAACTGAACTTTAGTGACAAGTCTACCATGGACCCTATGGCCTTGGGTAATCATTAGCTTTTCATTTTTCTTTTTTTTTTTTAAATCTTTACATCTATATAATGGGCCTGATTACATTAGTTACAGTAAAAACAAAACAAAACAAAAAAACCCACCAAAAACACAAAAAAACAAAAACCTTTGAAATATAGTTACCCTTCTTTAAGATGGCAATGATAGATGTCTTAAGAAATATATATACAAACAAACATTGATAGCAGAAAAAAGAATATTCAAATAGACCTAGTATATCCTTTAAAAAACAGAAAATAATATTTTTAAAGCAATGTATTTCAACAATGACTTCACTGGATTGTGTTCTGTTCCTTAATCTCCCTTGATAATGTAACGAAATATTTTGAGTTTTGGAACCTATACTATTGGATAATATAGAATATTCTACACAATAAAAAGTAGAGTGCTAGTCAAAATCACAAGTAACAATAAACTATTTATAATATATATCATAATAAACACACCAAATTTTCCCAAAGTAATATCTTTAACTGCCATCATTAAATCTAAAAATTAACAATTATTATAAAGAAGCAACATACCTAATCTCATAACAATAACCATCTCACCATTTGTGTAAGTACAAGAGTGAGCTCTGGTAAAATGGCAGAGAACTGTACTTTATCCTCCTCCTCCTCCAGTCCAAAAAAATTAACACCCACACCATGGATCACACTGCTCTAAAGGTTTAGTACAACCAGACTGTCCAAGGAAACACATTACAAACTGGATATATATTTTCTAAAATTTTTATTTATACTCTGTGACAACATAAGAAGTGAAGAATTTAGCTTTAGAAAAAGTAAAAAGCAATGTATCTCCATTGATAAACTATGTAAAAAAGTATTGTCCATATTTGTGAATGGTATTTTACTAAAAGCGCATACAGTACCAAAATGGTTTTACAATAAGTATGCTAAAACCTTGAGTTTAATCAATGATCATATTATTCAGACAGTTCTAAGAATGCAAGTTTAAGTTTTGTTTTCCCCTTTTTAGAAGAGTTATGAAACGAAGATATACTGATCTTTGCAGAATTTCCCATCTGATTAAAGTATATTCGCTGTCTGTTGACTAACACCATTACCTCAAGATCTATTTTGAAAGCATGCAAATGGTTTTCCAAATTTTAACAAGGAACATAGGTTACTACGTACTCCAGAGTTTTCTGCTGAAGTAAACATGCAAAAGTGGTTACATACCAGAACTATTTGCTAGATGCATTACTCTCATCATCACTACAGTTCTGACACTGTGAGGAGAAGTCCTTGTCAGTTGACTGGAACATCTTGAAATACCTAAAAATTCAACAAGCAGGACTTTCCCAATAGAATGAGAGTATACAGAGTCCTTGCTTTTACTTCTTCAAATTCCCTACATCTTCATATTGAGCAAAATATTTAAAATATTTTACAACTCCTAAGAAGAAAGGGTAAGAGGTAGGCAAATGTATGATGTGCAGCAAAGAGCAAACAATAAAATCATATACTCAATATTCCTCATCTCTCTTTCCTATTACACATACGGATTAGAAAATTAAAACTAATGAAAAAATAACTTTTTTAAAGACTGAGAAAGAGAAAGAAATACAAAGTAAAGTAAAGAGCAGGAAGGAAAACCACTGGCACAGAGATTAAGGTAAAATCAAAGCAGAGACTTTGCCTCCTGCTTCACAAAGAACCTAATAAGCAGCAAGAGGAAACATGAAAGGAACATTTCCTAGAAAGTGGAAATTTTATTGGAAAGTATCTGTCAAAAATGTTTTAAGCCATAAGTTGATCATTTTGAGGACTTTGACGCTGTTTATTACCTTATTATGTTAACTAAATCAAAACTATGTATATCAGAAGTGAAAAACATTAGAGGTTCAATGCACAACAGAACTCAATCTTGGAAGTAAGCCCACGCAATCTTATACAGGTTTAAACTGTACTGGCTGTGGGGCGCCTGGGTGGCTCAGTCGGTTAAGCACCCACCTCTTCATCTCCACTCAGGTCATGATCTCACGGTTCCTGGGATCCAGCCCCACATTGGGTTCTGTGCTGACAGTGCGAAGCCTGCTTGGGATTCTCTCTCTCTCCTTCTCTCTCTACCCCCCTCCCACCCTCTGTCTCTTGAAACAAACTTAAAAAAAAAAACACCAAAAAACTGTAGTCGCTGCTAACATAACCTCCCTCAAAACAGTCTCAATAAACCTCAGAAGCTTTTTATTTCCCTACATATATATCTTAACCTTAAGAATTATCTTTTTTTTATTAAGAAAATTTTTTTAATGTTTTTTATTTTTGAGAGAGACAGAGACAGAATGCGAGTGAGTTAGGGGCAGAGAGAGGGAGACACAGAAGCAGAAGCAGGCTCCAGGCTCTGAGCTGTCAGCACAGAGCCCGACGCGGGGCTCGAACTCACGAACTGTGAGATCATGACCTGAGCCGAAGCCGGACGCTCAACTGACTTAAGCCACCCAGACACCCCAAGAATTTTCTTTTTGAGGGCACCTGAGTAGCTCGGTCAGTTAAGCAACTGACCCTTGATTTTGGCTCAGGTCGTGATCTCACGGTTTGTGAGATTGAGCTGGTTTGTGAGATTGAGCCCCACTGTGGGCTCCGTGCTGAGAGCAGCACAGAGCCTGCTTGGGATTCTCTCTCTCCCTCTCTCTCTGTCCCGCCCCCTGCTCGCACTCTCTCTCATTCTCTCTCTCAAAATAAATAAATAAACTTGAGAATTTTCTTTTGACATATAGTAAACTATCGACACTTACATTGGAAATATATTCTAATCTAATGTTTCATTAAGAAGACTTTGGAGTTAGAAAAACCTAGTTCTTTCAGTTTGGGTGTGTATGTGTGTGTGTGAATGTATGTGTGTGTGTGTAATATACACCATTACTTTTTTCTTTTTCTAAATATCTTGAAATAATAAGATAATCATTAACCCTAGACTGTATTTTACCATATCATATTTTCCAATGATTTTAACTTAAAAAATTCTGGTTCTACTTCCACTACTGGCTTCCTAACCTCCTGTGAGACCAATTTTCCTGCATAGAATATCTATAAACTATAAATAAATATGTAATAAATATATAACTACCTAAAAGCACTAGAAAATGTCCAAAAACAGGTTGATTCTGGAAAGGAATCAACACTTAGAAAAAGGAACGGAACTAAGTGAATTAGCTGCTTATTGTAGCTTTTGGCCTAAGGGCAGACTTCACCCACAATACTGGGGCAACTAAAACTCCAACAAAATATCTTCAGTCTTTCTGGCCTGCAGAAGCAGTGGCCAGGGTGCAAGGTAGCCAAAGCCACTAGAAAGTGAAAGGGGAGTCCTGGAAATGATAGAGACAGAAAGGAGGAGGAGCCCTAAATTCTGTATATACAGTCAGTTCAAATATATGGCTGACCTGTGAACCACACATGTGTGGAAAAAACCGAAACAAATCTCAGCTAAGGGTAAAATAACTGAAGATTTGAGCTGTACACCAAGATACAGTTTGTAGTATGAGCCTAACCATCAACTGCCTGCTAAAACAAGTAAAGAAAAATCAGTATCTTTTAGAAGAATAAAGCACAATCCAGAGTCTCTACAACATGATAATTGCAGCAGTGACTAAGATATAATCTAAAATGCTTCACAAACAAAGAAACAGGACAAAATGACCCATCTTCAGGAGAAAAAAACAATAGACGAAGATAAATTCTGAAGTGACTCAAATGTTAGAAGTAGCAGACAAGGTCTAATAAAGTAGCAATTAAAATTATATTCAAAAACATAAATGAAAACATAGTCAAATAGAAACTATAAAAAGAACCAAACTCATATGAAAATTATCTGAAATCTTAAAATTAATTGGATAGGCTTAAAAGCAGAATGAAGAGCGAACATGATAGACCAATAAAAATTATTCATCTGAAGAACAGAAAATAAAAGGATTGAGAAATAACAAATCAGTCTCAGAGACTTGTGGCTAAATATCAAAAAGTCAAAACATGTATAACTGGAGTTCCAGAAAGCAAGAAGAAAAAAAACAAAAAAAAATGTTTGAACAAATAATGTCTAATAATTTCCCAAATTTGGTGCAAGACAAAAATTTCAAGAGTCATGAAAGTTCAGTGAACCCCTAGTAGAATAAACATGAAGAAAATCAATGATAAAAAAGAATCTTATATAGTCACAAAAAAAAGGACACGTTCACTAAAGGAAAACAATGATTTACATGATTCAAGAAGGGGGAAAAAAGCTATCGGCCATTATTCTGTATCCAGAAAGATTATCCTTCAAGAATGAAGGCAAATGTATTTCAGAAAAACTAAAACTATGAGAATATGTTGCCAGCCAACCTGCAATCTAGGAAATGTGAGAGCGGGTTCTTCAGACTGAAGGGAAACGCCAGTTGGGCAGTAGGATCTTTAGGAAAGGATGAAGAGTATCAGAAATGGTTATATAAAAAACCACTTGTTCCCTGGTAATTTAATTTAGGTAGACCTGACTACCTATAGAAAAAATTGTAACTCTGCCTTATGGAGTTTATAACATACGTAGATGTAATACATATGACATCAAAGCATAAAGGATGAAAGAGTTACAAATGGACCAATTGGGTAATTTGGTTGCGATATTTCTACAATGTCTATTAAGTAGTACAATATTAGCTCTACGTAGTCTATGAAAAACTAAGAATGAATATTTGTTTTTTTAACAAATATTTATTTATTTTTGAGAGAAAGTGAGGGAGGGGCAGAGAGACAGGGAGACAGAGAATTGAAGCAGGGTCAATTCCAAGCTGTCAGCATAGAGCCCAACGCGGGGCTTGAACCCACGAACCATGAGATCATGACCTGAACCAAAGTCGGACACTTAACCAGCTGAGCCACCCAGTGCCCCAAGAATGCATATTTGTAATGCCTAGAGCAATCACACATACAGACAAAATGCAATGAGAATACGGTTAAAAAGCTAGTAAATAATTTGAAAGGAATTTTTAAGAATTAAGTAAAAAAAATGCAGGAAATGAGAACAGAGGGACAAAAAGCAAATAGTAAAATAGCAAACCTATATCCTACCATGTCAGTAATTTACATTCAATGTTAATGGACTAAACTAAACGCGTCAATGAAAAGGCAGAGTTTGTCAAAATGGATAAAAAAGCAAGACCCGACTCTAAGATATCCACAAGAATTACACTTTAATAGGTTGAAAGTAAATGGATGGTAAAAGATATACTTACTATACAAACACTAAGCTTATAAAGGCTGGCGTGGCTATTTTAATATCACATGAAGTAGACCTAAAGAATATGACCAGAACCAGGGACATTTCAAAATGATAAAAGAGTTAATTCATCAAAAGGCAAAATAATAATTTGATTATGCCTAATAACATAGCTTCAAAATGCATGATGCAAAATCTGACAGAATTAAAGGGCAAAATAAACAATTCCACAGTCATACTTAGAGAGATAGAAACCTCTTTCTCAGCAACTGACAGAAATGAAAACTAGGGAAAAATATCAGTAAGATACAGATTATTTGAACAACACTACCAATCATCCTGATCCAATTAATATTTAAACAACACCCAACAACTATAGAATACATATATTCTTCTAAAGTGGAGATGGTTCTTTCACCAAGAGAGACCATAAGCTGATCCACAAAACAGATGTTAATAAATTTATGATTAAAATCATAAAGAATACATTCTCTGACCAAAATGGAATCAACAATAAGGTATCCAGAAAAAAAGTTTTGGAAATTAAATAACATTTTCTAAATACATGGGCCTGGGGTGCCTGGGTGGCTCAGTCAGTTAAGCCTCTGCTTTTAGCTCAGGTCATGATCTCACATTTGTGAGTTCAAGCCCCACACCGGGCTCTCTGCTGTCAACACAGAGCCTGCTTCAGATCCTCTGTCTCCCTCTGCCCTTCCCGTGCTCACTCATTCTCTCTCTCTCTCTCAAAATAAATAAACATTTTAACATAATTAAATACATGGGCCAAAGAAGAAATCAAAAGGGCAATTAGACTGAATATCAATGAAAATACAACATATCAAAATTTATGGGATGCAGCTATATGAATGCTTAAAGGAAAGCTTATAGTTTGAAATACTTACATTAATAAGAAGAAAGGTCTAAGATAAATGGCTTACAGTTTTATCTTAAGAAGCTATGAAAAAAAGACCAAGAGTGAGTTAAATCAAAAGTAAACAAAAAGGAAATAACAAAAGAAAAGAGCCGAAATCAATAAACAGAAAATAAAGGAAATAGACAAAGACAAAAGTTGGTTCTTTGAAATGATCAACAAAATTAATAAGCCCCTAGGTACACTGATCAAGAAAGAGAAAACACAAAATACTAACATCAGAAATGAAAGAAGGGACATCACTACAGATCCTAAAGAAATTAAAGAGAGTATTACCAGTAACCTTATGCCAACAAATTCAACAACTTTGATAAAATGGACAAATTGTTTGAAAAATACAATTTACCAAAACTGACATAAAATGAAACAAAAAATCTGAATAGTTCTATCTATTAATAAGATTGAATTTGTCACCAAACACTTTTCCATAACATATACACACAAAAATCCTCCAGGCTCAGATGGTTTCATTGGTGAATTTTGTCAAATGCTTAAACACACACACACACACACACACACACACACACACACACACACACACAATCTTATATAAACTCACAAATTATTTCAAAAAACAGAAGATATGAAAATACTTCCCAATTTGTTTTATGAGGTCAGAATAATCCTAAAAATAAAACCTAACCAAGAAATTGCAAAAAAGAAAAATCTGCACACCAATATTCCTCATGAACACAGACACCAAAATCCTTAATTGAATGATGACTCTTCTGCTTTCTTTAAGTGTGTTTATTCATAATAGTGGCAAAAAATAGCATCCATATTCCCTTGCATTTTTCCATTTTTTTAGGTATTTCTCATTATTGGAAGAAGTTGCTCTTACTAGAGTTCCATGTTTAGAAATACATAGGTTAGGGGGTGCCTGGGTGGCTCAGTCAGTTAAGCATCTGACTCTTGATTTCGGCTCAGGTCATGATTTCATGGTTTGTGGGTTCGAGCCCTGCATCAGGCTCTGCGCTGACAGCATGGAGCCTGCTTGTGATTCTCTCTATCCCTCTCTCTCTGCCCCTCCCCTTCTCTCTCTCTCTCTCAAAAGATAAACTAAAAATAAAATTAAAATAAAAAAAAGAAATACATAGGTTAGGAAAATTATCTGCAAGCATTTATGAGGTAATATTTATATATAGGATTTTTTTCCTTTGGATGGTGCATTTAAAAGTCTGCCTGAGGAAGGGTAAATAAGAAAAGACAGTTGTTGCAGACAGCTAGTTTTTACTGTATCAAATCAAATGAAAATTATTTGAAATGGAACTCTCTCTTCCTCCAACATGTCCTTGAGAATTTAAATATATTAAAGTATTATAAAACATAGACAAATCTTTCCCTAATATAAAAATATCTGAGATACTAATTACAAATCTTGAGAATATAAGAAAAACACTTGGTATGTTTAAATATAGGATTTTTTTTAACACTTTCAACATTTTGTTTTGCTTCAGCAACCCAGCAAGACTAGAGAAAATGATTTAAAATGTAAAGCAATTTTACTTTTTTTCTAAATGCAATGAAACTCTAACTTTTTAGATTGTATAAAGCATGAGGTATTCAGTTAGTTTTCTAATTAACTGAAGCAACCAGAGACCTGTCGTAGCTTATAAAAATGCCATATTGCCTGTGTAATATTAACATTTTTTAAAAAGGAATTATTTCTTTGATGTATTAGAATACTATAGTGCATCACAATCATTTTAATGCTCAATTAATAGCTCTTGGGGCGCCTGGGTGGCTTGGTCGGTTAAGCGTCCGACTTCGGCTCAGGTCATGATCTCACGGTCCGTGAGTTCGAGCCCCGCGTCGGGCTCTGTGCTGACAGCTCAGAGCCTGGAGCCTGCTTCCGATTCTGTGTCTCCCTCTCTCTCTGCCCCTCCCCTGTTCATGCTCTGTCTCTCTCTGTCTCAAAAATAAATAAATGTTAAAAAAAAAAAAAAAAAATTTAAAAAAAATTAATAGCTCTTTAGGAAGTATAAAAGTGAGGGCACTATCATATAAAAAAGAAATGAGAAGAGAGTCAAAAGAAAACACAAATTAAGAATTTTTTTCTCCTATTTCAGGAATAATAATGTATTTAATCCAGCTGTTTTATATTTTCCTACATAAATATAAGTATAAATAAGTTTGGTACTGTATTTACTTAAAGAAAGAGGAATGTTAGATTAGGAAGAGAGCAGCAGAGGGAGGAATGAGAAACAGAACATGGTAAGAAAAACAGATGAGCAACAAATGCAGAGATTTTTTTTTTTTAAACGGAGAGGGAGGGAGGGAGAGAGATTATTTTAAAGGGAGCCTCAGAAAAGGCGACACAAGAAAGAGACTCCCTAGATCTGGGCAAATGAATTGCTGGAACATGGATTTTTTTCAGTCTCTCTACTGTGATGCTTTGTTGATCAGTCATCCAGCCGTCTAAACTTGGTATCTTTGGATCAGACTCCATTGTGCACACAGAGAACTAATACACAGCACAATGCTGAGCACTATGGGAAAAACAGATGAATAAAAAGCATCTCAACTGTGCCAGAGGTTCTCAGGTTTTGCTGTAGGACGCCCATCTAAATGTTTCCGTATCCTAGGTCACATTCTAAAAGCTTATTTTATTTTTTAAAGTGTATTTATTTATTTTGAGAGAGAAAGAGTGCACAGGAGGGGCAGAGAGAAAGAGAATCCCAAGCAGGCTCTGCACTGTTAGCACAGAGCCCGACGCAGGTCTTGAATTCACGAACCCTGAGATCATGACCTGAGCCGACATCAGAGACTTAACTGACTGAGCCACCACGTGCCCCTAAAAGTTTATTTTAAAATAAATTCCTGAGTGGGGCACCTGGGTGGTTCAGTCAGTTGAATGTCCCACTCTTGACTTCAGCTCAAGTCATGATCTCATGGCTTGTGGGATCGAGCCCCATGGCCGAGCTCTGTGCTTATAGCACAGAGCCTGCTTGGGACTCTCTTCCTCGCTCTCTGCCTCTACCCTGCTCATGTGTGCACATGTGTGTGCACATGCACTCTCTCTTTCAAAATAAACATAAAAAATAAAATAAAATAAATTTTAAAGTAAATTCCTGACCAATTGTTTACCATTACCCTTTTTTAAAACCTTAAAATGGCATTTAGTAGGAGATAAGTTGGCTAATTGTAGGTTCTAATAAATTAATTTCCAGTTAATCTTTTTTTTTTCTTTTTCCTGTACTGGAAGGTAACCAATAATAGTTTATTAGTAAGCATCAGGAGAAGCTTTTCCTAGGACATGTATTTGGGACAGTAATCCTACAACCAAACCTATATTATTGCAATAACAGGACCTCTAACCATAGAAGAACAACTATTACCACTTTAAAGCTCATATTTCCTTTAATCCTAGAAAATTCCTAGTAGGTTTTACTAAAATATTTTATACTACTTCATAACTAAAATGTAACTTTTGTATTCAAATATTTTTGTCAGTGTTATAAGTATACTAAAATTTACTCTTTATATTAGTGCTTCGAATAAAGTAGAAAATTTGTTTAAATTACACTTTTCAGGAACATACAACATGCGAGTTAAAAACAAATTTTTTTAATGTTTTAATTTTGAGAGTGCACAAGCAGGGGAGGGGCAGAGAGAAGGGGACAGAGGGTCTGAAGTGGGCTGTGCACCAATAGCAGCAAGCCGGACGTGGGGCTTGAACTCATAAACCTTGAGATCATGACTTGAGCTGAAGTCAGACGCCCAACCGACTAAGCCACGCAGGTGCCCCTATATGCAAGTTTTAAACAGAGCCTTGGAAACAGAACAACTGTCTGCAGCCTGGCCATACAATGCCTTGTGCCTCTGATTGTGCTTTTCAAGCAAAATATATTGCTTAAATAGGAATTTACTGTAAACATCTTACATTTAACAAGCCATATTTATATACACACATGCATGCATTATGTATATGTATACATAACTTACACAAATATTTATTTATTTGTATTTACATATATTAAAGAGATGTGGATATTGAGTTTGTTTTTTTTTTTTTACTTAGGAATTTTTTAGCAAAATTAGAAAATAACATTTAAAATACTAATATCCTTTGCCTTGTCCAAAGGAAAAAGTTACACTTTTCAAGTATGAAGATCATACATGTTTACTGCAGGAAGTTAATTGGATTCAGAAAAAAAAATTAAGTACATATAACTTCTCAGAAATGAACATTTTGATGTATTACCCTCTGATCTTTTTTCTATAGAGATGTATACATAAAACATATTCTGCCATTTTTACAAAGCATTATATGGTGAATATTTTCCCTTATCTTCAATTTTTTTAAGGTAATGATTTGATTGGTGGCATTTTCTTTTTCTATTTGGCCATGATTTCTATTTATTTTATTTTATTTTAATTTTTTCTTCCAAGTTTTTATTTAAATTCAAGTTAGTTAACATTTAGTGTAGTATTGGTTTCAGGAGTAGAATTTAGTGATTCATCACTTACATACAACACCAAGTGCTCTCCTTAATGTCCATCACCCATTTAGCTCATCTCCCCACCCGACTTGCCAACAGCAACCCTCAGTTTGTCCTGTGTAGTTAAGAGTCTCTTATGGTTTGTCTCCCTCTCTGTTTTTATCTTATTTTATTTTGCCTTCCCTTCCCCTGTGTTCATCTGTTTTGTTTCTTAAATTCCACATATGAGTGAAATCATATGGTGTTTGTCTTTCTCTGACTGACTTATTTCACTTAGCATAATACACCCTAGTTTCATTCACCTCGTTGCAAATGGCAAGATTTCATTCTTTTTGATGGCTGAGTAATATTCCATTGTGGTGTGTTTATACACATGTGTGTGCGTGTGTGTGTGTATTTCTTTATCTATTCATCAGTTGATGGGCATTTGGGCTCTTTCTATATTTTGGCTACTGTTTGACAGTGCTGCTATAAACATTGGGGTGCATGTGCCCCTTTGATAAGTTATTTTTGCATCCTTGGGATAAATACTTAGTAGCACAACTGCTGGGTCCTAGGGTAGTTCTATTTTTAATTTTTTGAGGAACCTCCATACTATATTCCAGAGTGGCTGCACCAGTTCAGATTACCACCAAGAGTGTAAGAGGGTTTCCGTTTCTCCACATGCTCACCAACATGTTGTTTCCTGAGTTGTTAATTTTAAGCCATTCTCACAGGTGTGAGGCAGTATCTCATTATAGTTTTGATTTGTGTTTCTCTGATGATAAGTAATATTGAGCATCTTTTCATGTGTCTGTTAGCCACCTAGACATCTTCTTTGGCAAAGTGTCTATTCATGCCTTCTGCCCATTTCTTCACTGGATTGTTTTTTGGGTGTTGAGTTTGATAAGTTCTTTATAGATTTTGGATACTAGCCCTTTATCAGGTATGTCATTTGCAAATATCTTCTACCATTCCAATAGCTGCCTTTTAGTTTTGTTGATTGTTTCCTTTGCTGTGCAGAAGTTTTTTATCTTGATGAGGTCCCAATAGTTTATTTTTGTCTTGTTTCCCTTGCCTCCAGAAATGTGTCTAGTAAGAAACTGCTATAGCTAAGGTCAAAGAGGTTGCTGCCTGTGTTCTCCTCCAGGATTTTGATGGTTTCCTGTCTCACAGTTAGGTCTTTCAGCCATTTTGAATTTATTTTTGTGTCTGGTGTAAGAAAGCCGTCCGGTTTCATACTTCTGCATGTCACTGTCCAGTTTTCCCAACACCATCTGTTGAAGAGACTGTCTTTTTTAATTGGATATTCTTTCCTGTTTTGTGGTAGATTAGTTGACTGTATAGTTGTGAGTCCATTTCTGGGTTTTTCTATTCTGTTCTACTGATCTATGTGTCTGTTTTTGTGCCACTACCATACTGTCTTGATGATCACAGCTTTATAATGCAGCTTGAAGTCCGGAATTGTGATGCCCCCTGCTGCGCTTTTCTTTTTCAACATTACTTTGGCGATTCAGGGTCTTTTCTGGTACCATACAAATTTTAGAATTGTTTGTTTTAGCTCTGTGAAAAATGCTGGTGTTATTTCGATAAGGATCGCACTGAGTGTGTAGATTGCTTTGGGCAATATAGACATTTTAATAATATTTGCTCTTCTAATCCATGAGCATGGAATGTTTTTCCATTTCTTTGGGTCTTCTTCACAATTTCTTCCTCAACAATTTCTTTCCGAAGTGTTCTATAGTTTTCAGTTACACATCTTCTACCTCATTGGTTAGGTTTATTCAGAGGTATCTTATGGATTTTGGTGTAATTGTAAATAAGGTTGATTCCTTGAATTCTCTTTCTGCTGCTTCATTATTGCTATCTAGAAATATCGGTGGCATTTTTTCATCATATGATGTATAACAGTTTAATCCCCTATCACTAGATATTTATTCTTTGTTTTTTTTTCCACATTTACAAATAATATTAATATAAACTTGTATCTAAATCTTTTTATGTTCCTCTGAAAGTTCCTTAGGGTAGATTCCTAAATGGTAATACTGAGTCGGAAGGAAGGAAGGAAGTTAAGGATTCTTAAAATTTTGCAAAATTTCTCTCAGAAAGAGTATGTCAAATTATGCCCATCTTGCTTCATGATTTTTCCAATATAACACTCCATTAAAAATATTTTCATGTTTTCAGAATGTAGACACGTTTAATGTTGTCATTAAAGCAAATATTTGAAAGAAATTTCTAAGCCCTAATCAATTATCAATTATTTTAATTGGTATTTTAATTGGTAAAATATTGTAATAAAACAATCAGGTAGAGTGAGTCTGAGATATCTCCCTTTAACTATATTTTCCTTTGAAAATAATTCTTTTATAAAAAACCTTCAGTCTAATATTAATAAGTATTTATAAAATACTTTTTAGGATAAGGTATGCCTTGTTTCTTTTTTAAACAAGTTACTCTACTTAGAGGTATATCTTAAATTGAAAATCAAAATGCTTTGGTAGAACTGTAAGTAGAATATTACTGTTTCTATGTTTTAGCCTCTATTATAAAACACATTTATAATGGTGATACTGGAAAACAAAACTAGACCCCTTGGCGTACAAAATGAGTTTTATTACATTATTCAGTAGAAACCATAATTTGTCATTTTCATAGTTAAACATTCCATTCATTAAATTTAACCATATTTTACAAAGTATAAATCCAAACTTAAAAAAAAAATCTGAAAAACAAAAAAAGCGTCTTGTTTTCTATTATGATTTCAAGGCAATGATAATTCTAAATGTGGTAACTTATTTTAGTCTGCTACTATGGACATAATCATCAATATAAGATCACAAATCAAAGGAATAATTTAAAATCATTTATAATGTACTTAATGAGAAAAATACTAAAGCAACTACACTCTGAGATAGTTTAATGCACACGTTATTCCTTCAATTACAAATAACTCAATAGTCTAAATGTCCAATTAGCTAGTTTTGATCTTTTGAGCACCTACTACTTGTTCCAGGCCCCACCGCAGCATCTTCCCCAAGGAAGTACAGGAAGTAGAGTTGGCAACACAAATCACACTTTGGTCTAATAAAAGATTTATGAAAAGAACAGGGATGAAACTACTGTGTTCAAGCAACAATTTAGAGCCTGCAAGTCTCAGTTACTCTATTTATGAACATTATGAATAATGGTTTAGACTTTTAACAAAATCAAAAGTTCTAAAGGGTAAGGTGAAATTTGCAATAAATATAGAACACATTAAAGAATTTAAAGATTTAAAATGCAAACCATGCCATATACAAAATAATTTAAACAAATTGTATAAAATGATCAAACATGCACCAAACAGGAAAAAGCTTTAAAAAAAGGTTTATTTTCAAAAGCTACAAAGCAGTATTTTCAAAAGAAACGCAATCATATGGCTAAGTAATACACTTATAAAAACTGACACTCAAAACTGAAAAATGGAAACATTCTTTAGAAGTAGCAAGGAACTAAACTTTTTAACTTAGTAAATTTAAATTATCAAGTCTTTTATAATAAAAGCTATAATTGTAAAAGTACTTTTTAATAATTTTTTTAAGTGCATGCTTTAAAAAAAATGCATGCCTTAGCTAAGACCAAAGACAAAAAGCATTTGAGTGTGATTTTGTCATTTTATTTAGCATTTAAAAGTTTATTGCAACATGCACATTATGTAGAAAAGAAACTTCTACCTGGATGGCATAATAATACTATTACCTCATTAACTTCTGGGGAACATAACATGGGACCTGGGGTTTCATTGTAACCTACACTGGTATCTAATTCACTTCACTGCAATTAACCCATTCCTGGGTTGAGGCAGGCCAGTCATGTAACAGCTGAGGGCAGGAGTTGGCCAGCAGTAATGATGAAGAAGACAGTGCCCAATTAATTATCACTTTTATTAACATAATTAGTGTATTAGTTTGTTAACTGCTTAACTCTGGCTTAAAAAAGAGTAAATACTAGAAGTACAATAATTTATTTCTCTCTTATCTGTCATTTCCTAGGATTTTTTTTAGGATAATCAAACATTGATTTGTTGTTGCTTTTACATGTCTAACTTGTATATATTATATATACATATATATATGAATATATGTATACATACACTTATATATACTACTTAACACAGAGATTACGTTCCTTCCTTTCCTTCATGCCAAAGGAAGACAGAAAAAGGAAATAATTATTACTATATATAAGGATATTCCTTTTTTAAAAAAGGCTAAGATAAAAACAACAGTACAACTCATAAAATAATCAGATCTTCTTACTTTTACTTATTACATACAGACGATAGTATGTAACTTTAAGAAACTTTAGAAAATCATACGGCTAGGTATATTATACATAGATACATTGTATTATAGATGGAAAGCTTAAAGTGAGCTAGAAAAACATAATATTTCATCTTGGAACAGGATAAGTAATAGAGATATCTGTGGGTATAGTTACCTAGATTCCCCAGAAGACATTCATTTTAAAACAAAATTACTTAGGGGTGCCTGGGTGGCTCAGTCGGCTAAGCGAAGCATCCAACTTCGGCTCAGGTCACGATCTCAACAGCCATGAGTTCGAGCCCCACGTCAGGCTCTGTGCTGACAGTCCAGAAGAGCCTGGAGCCTGCTTTGGATTCTGTGTCTCCCTCTCTCTCTGCCCCTCCCCCACTTGCACTCTGTGTCTCTGCCTCTCAAAAATAAATAAACATTAAAAAATTTTTTAAATAAAATTGCTTAATACTAGAAAGGAGCTGAGATTTTTCATCAATGAATTACCTTTTTCCTTTTCAATCATTCTTCAAAGAATTATTTCACAGAATGTTAAAGCTGAAAGGATCCTTAGAAACCATCGGCCAGTAATTCTCAACATGGAGTATACACCTCAACCCTTGTTCACAAATAACAGGATTGCTTTTGGATGTGACAGTGACTGGGAAATGCTACTGGTATTAGAGATTCTAAACACCCTGCAATGCACAAGAGAGTCCTTCATAATGAAGATTTATCCAGCTCAAATGCCAGTAGTATACCCACTAAGAAATACTGAGTTAATTCTCCACTTTGAAGATGGGGCCATTTAGGCCCAGAGATGTTAAGTGACTTATTTGAGGCTACACAGCTGGATCTAGAATCCAGATTAACATTCTCTTGTTCTACTTCTCTTTCAATGAATAAAATCTCAATAGAAAAACATAGAAAACCAAGAATCACTTGTATGTTAATACATACATTGATCATATATTAATATTTGAAATTGAAGTAAAATTACAATTAACTAAAATATTAGTATCCCTTTCAAATTGCTATTTTCTGGTCCTAAGAAGTAATTTCCTTTCAGATAAATCATATTTCAAAAATCAATCACAGTTAAAAGAAAGAGGAGACAATGAACTGACATATTATGGTTACCAAAGAACATTTTTTGAATGGAAAATTACATGGTTTCTGCTGGTTTCAGAACAATTCAATACCCTATAGTCTAGCACTAATCTTCCCTTCTAATCCTGAAGAAATTTATCATAGCAAAATGAACACTGACTTAAAAATCCAAAGGACTTGACGCTAATCTCTTTGTGATGTATATGTAACTAGTTGCCAAATCTTGAACATGTTGTAAACCCTCTAGATCTATTTCATGTTACAAAAAATGAGTTTAGGTCTTGTGATCCTTGCCAGCTCTAAGATTCTCATTCCATATTTCTTCTTTATTGCATAATTAGTGGGATAAAAAAATAGAGGGTTTGAAAAACATATTCACGAAGAAGCATCCTACAGTGAGCAGAGATACAATTAAAGACCAAGTCTCAAAAGGTAACCATGGACAGGTCAAGTTCAAGTATTAAGTACTTATTGTTCAGCAGCATCTTACTTCCTACTGATATCTGCCATCATCTACAGAATCACTATTATTCCTTTTTCCCTACCTTGTCCTAAAAAATGAAGGCTAAGTAAACAATCTTTAGAATAATTCAAAATTAAAACTTTATTCTTAAAAAGACATTTCCATTAAACAGTTAACTTCTACATATAAACAGAGATAAAAACTTTTTAATTTTAAAGTGACGTTAGAAATGGCCAAGAAGAATATACTGGGGTCTTTTTGCAGGAAATATTAGTGTGTGTGTGTGTGTGTGTGTGTGTGTGTGTGTGTGTACACTACGCTTCTACATATCTCTTAAGCTCTTACAGTTTGGTTTTTGCTCTTGACAGTATATATACAGCCTAAGAAAACTAAGTTGCATTTAACCTTTATTCTTATAAAATTTCAATCATTCCATAAGATATTTTTTATTCCTTTTCATACATGTGTTATGCTTCTTAGGCAATATATTAAATAGTAATCAAAAATAAATAAAATAGGGACAGAGAGACAGTTATTTTTATTTCTCCCTCCCTCCATCTCTCTCTCACATACATACACATACACATGCACACACACACACAACATAATTCCTCCAACTAGCACATGCAACATAAGTTAGCTACCAAGCTGTATGGAAACTGAATCTGAAAAAAATTTTTTGTGTCTTGTTAAGGTCATAAATTTAATCCCTCAGTTAATTAAACATGCAATTATTATTCCATCATATCCACAAAGTCTAGGATTAGATAATAAAAATAAATACCCTGTAGACAGTCTAAAACACTGGTGCAAAGAAAAAAGGGGGTTATCATTATAACCAAAACATTCTATTTCAAACAAGCGAGAAGTTCTGTCAAATAGATGCTTTGCTATTTGCAGCAACAGCTGACAAACATTCAATACTGTTAAGATTGTACTATACCAAAACTATCAGGGGTCTCTGCTGATGATACCTTCTTCGCTCGCTTCACAATGGCAATCTCAGGTTTGGGATATCTGCATGCTAGAAATATTGTAAAATCAAAGTGTATTCAAGTGATAAAGTAAAATATGTACTAATAAAAAATTATGAAATTTTGAAGTGAAACATGTTAGAATAAAGGCAGTCCTTGCTTTTTGCACAATAGCGTGGTTAACACGACCAAGGACAAATTAAAATCATGGGCAAATGACACGATGAAAAAGAACATAACACCACTTCTATATTATTCCTGTCAAAGATGCATAACTGGAATCTATTCATGAAGAAAGAGACAAAATCAAATTGAAGTACATGCTACAAAATAACTGGTCTATAAACCTCAAAAGTGCCAAGGTCATCAAGGCCAAGCTAAAGACTGATGGACTGTTTCAGGTGGAAGGAAATTAAAGATATTTAATAACTAAATGCAACATGTGACTTTGGACTGGATCTTTTTGTTGTAAAGGCACGTTGTTGGGACAACTGGTGAAAGTGAGCTTCCTGGGAGTACTTAGATGGCAGTGTATGTTACATTGTGGCTATATAAAGCAATGTTCTTGTTTGTGAGAAATATACACCAAAGTATTCCAGTTGTGGCCATTGCAATGCAGTCAGTCCTTAACGGCTGGAAGTTCTGCCAAGAGACAGCTCGTAGTGGCCAGTCACCGTGGGAGACAGCCTCAGCCAAAGAATGCTGCCTCACCCAAGGTTCTGTACCCTGCCCAAGGCAGTCCACATCCAATAGCTCATTTTTACAGAGACAGGGGCCCAGACCTCTCACCCAACTCAGAACAATGTTGTTGGGTCATCCCAACTGTAGAACTCTCTACAGGGTAAGCTGAGGCTTCCACCGAGACCCCATCACTTTACTTGCACCTCTGCCCAAACCTGCTTCCTTCCCCCCATTCCCTTCCCTTAGGAAGGTAAGGATTTCAACAGCATTCCCCAATAAACTTCCTGTAAGCTAATCTTTGTCTCAGAGACTGCTTTCTAAAGAACTCAACCTATGACAGGGATCATATCAGGAGCTTATTCGCAAATGTTTCAGGGGAAATTAAAAAAAAAAAAAAAAAGCTTATTGTGCTATACTTGAAACTCTGAGATTTGTTATATAAATAGAGAGAGATATATAAAATTGAAGTTATTTCAAAATCTTAAAAGTAATTCAAAATTAAGTGGGGAAAGCAAAGGAAGAACAGAATGAAGGAAGGCAAAAGAATAAGACTAGGGGCATGGTTCACTGAAGAAATGAAACTAACCAATGGACAGAATATTAAAGATGTTAATGGATAATGAAACAGATGAGCAAAAAAGAATGTATCTATTACACAGCATTTGTAACCAAAAGTAATCATTGTGTAACTATAAAATCAGTATTAACAATTTACATTTTTTGCTTGTCTTTAAGAAGCCCCTTTAAGCAGGAAAAAAAAAAAGCTAGAATGTTTTTTAACCCGTAAGATCTTAGTCACAAATACAAAATTCTGCCAGCTCACAAAATGTGCCACATCTTACATTATCATGCTCACATCTGTTGGCCTGTTATCTTTTTTTTTTTTTTTAATTTTTAATGTTTATTTATTTGAGAGAGAGAGAGAGAGAGAGAGAGAGAGAGAGCAAGCTGGGAAGGGGCAGAGAGAGAGGCAGACTGAGAATCCCAAGCAGGCTCCAAGTTGTCAGTGCAGAGCCCAATTCCAGGGTCGAACCCATGGATCATAAGATCATGATCTGAGCCAAAATCAAGAGTTGGATGCTTAACCAACTGAGCCACCCAGGCACCTCAACCTGGTTTCTTTCATAATTCAAACATGCCTGAGTTTATCTATATGACTTCAACTCTTTCCAACCTGAAAAACATAAACAAAAACACCTTCTATAACCTTGCTCCTCAATGGACCTGTAGCACTGCCATCACTACAAACTTGTTAGAAAGGCAGAATTTCAGGTCCCACTCCAAACCGACTGAAATAGAACCTGTATTTCAACAAGATTTCCAGATGACTTTATATGTACATTCAGCTTTGTGAAGCAGGGCTCTAGTTTCCACTATGGGATGTCAAAAGCCGTAAAGAGTACTGCTCCCACCTTTCGGGTGAAAACAGTCACACTAAATTCAAATTCCTGACTTATTTTGAACCTGGAAGAGAACTCAAGTCACAGAGCAAACAAGAGGCAGGCACCTGCAAGGACAGAGGGGACATTAGCACTTGCTTAGTTGCGACAGATGCAACTAGATACCACAAGAGCATAGCTAGAACGGTAAGGGAACCGGTGATGGCACAGTGAAGGCTGGAGGGACAGTGTGAAGGCACAAGGGTATGCATAAATGAGAAGACTCTGCACCTTCTGGCAGATTCTTTGACCAGAAATCCTACCAGATGCAAAAAAGATGAGAGAAAGCTGAAGTGTTCATTATGGTGCAGACTTGGAGGAGGGGAAAAGCAGTTGTGCAGGGAATATGAAACTCTACCTAGATCCTTTTGCAATCTGTCCTATGAGTCAAAAGCCTTAATCTGCAAGAAGGGGAAAAATAAAATACTATTATTTTTCTTAGGGCAGGTAGGGTGATCAACTGCCCAGTTTGCCCAAGACTGTCTCAATTTTAGCAATGAAATTCCACATCCCAGGAAAAAATGTTCCCCCAATCTCTTAGGTATTTTAATTTGAAAAATAGAATTTCCAATCATCTTTTTGATTTCTATGAAAATTTTAACGACACTGAAGAAAAAGTAAGACTGTGGATAAGTTGTAAGAATCTATAACTGGTAAGAACATGACTTTCTGAAAAAATGAAATAGCTAAAGCTTTATGAAATATAAGAAAACATATCTTTCAATTAAGATATATTACGATTGAAATGTGTTAAAATGACAAAAGCTGGTCTCTTACAGGTATTGGTTCTAAGAAAATACAGATGATTTAAAAATTAAATGAATCTATAAAAAAGTTTCCATTAGTAAAGTTTAAAGTTATAATATACAACACAGTTCCCCAAAAACTGCTTATTAATTTAATCTTATCTTGATATATGGAGTCAATTTTTTTGGTGCCATCTGAAAGTGGCTTTTGGAAATGTGAATTCATACAGCATGAGAATAATGCCCCTATTGGACTAGAATTCTACACAAGGCTGTCTGTAAGAAATGAGCATACTAGTAACAAATATTCAGAATAAATTCAGACTTCTGATTTATAAAAGATAGTCTCAGATAAAGTTAAGCTACTACCCAACATCTCCTGCCCTCCATACCAAAGTTCCTGTTAAGAGATGAATCCTTCCTTATTAATACTCCTGCAGCCAACTAAAATCTGGTTTCTCCCCACAGAGCTTTTTATAAGACTGCTTCTAACAAAGACCTCAGTCTCTTTCATGCTTTTAAATCCAACAGACATCCTCTTACCAACCTTCCCCCCCCCCACACCCCCCGCAAAGTCTTCCTCTTACTTGACCTATCCAAGGCATCAGATTTTTCTCTCTTGAAATACTCTCTTCTTCACTTTGCTTCTGGGAAACACTATTCTTGATACTTTTCCTGTCTTTATGAACATTCCTTCTTGGTCTCCTCCTAGTTCTGGTTCTTCTCCCTCTTCCCTTCCAGCAAACTTTGGTGTTTTTCATAGTTCTCTCCTGGATTTTCCTCTCTTTTCACTCTACTTAATCTCCCCAACCTTGCTGCTGACTATATGGGTAGGATCCCAAATTTGCATCTTACTCTGGAGTTCAGGGTTCATACAACTAATTAACTAATGGGTATCTTTATATGTATCTCATATCTCACAAATACCCAATACCAAAGCAGCTAAACATGAATGCACCTCTCCATTCCAAAACCTGCTTCTCCCCCGCACAGTCCCTTCCATTGTAAAGAATATCACTATCTTGTCAATGGCCCAAATCAGAAACCTGATTTGTATTTCACACTGCTGTCATCAAATACATATTCTATTGTTCGGTTAACAGTTTTATTATTTAACTCCTAAATAAGCTCTCTTGAATATGTGTACCCCTTTCTACCTTAACTTCCACTAGCCTAGTCCAGATCTCTATCATCTTTCCTTGATTTCTGCAAAGTTCTCCTAAATATTTTCCTCTCTTTCTGCCTCTAGTCTAATTCCTCTACTATCCATTCTCAGTGCTATATGCAGAGTGATCTTTCTAAACTGCAAACATGTTGGCATTATTCATGATAGCTTACCTCTACAACCCAATGCACATATACCCCTGATCCACCTACCTCCTACTGAGCTCTAGATTTCAACTTGTTACTTTCTGTAAGGTGACATTGTCCCCTCTTCATTTCCCAGCTCCCCTGCTATCCCTCCCATGCACTTCAATGCACTGTACACCCTGTCAGAGCACTTAACACACTGCATTATAATTTCAAACTAAACTGTCTCCTTCTTCCCTAAAATATAAACTTCGTAATTTTAAGAACCCTATCAATTGCCTCAATAGTGTCTGGCAAGTACACAGTTGAACCTCAAATTGTTAAATAAAGAAAACTTAATAAAATATCAAGCACTACAATGGTGAAAACTGGCATTTTTCCAAAATTTTATGACTTTTGTAACTCGTAGTAGTTACCCAACCAAAAATAACTTAATGATTACAAAGTTGTGTAATTAGGTTCCACAGAGAGTTACAAAGTGGAAGATAAGGCCCTAGCATTCAAGGAAGTTATAATATACTGATTTCATAGGATTTTTTAAAAAAGGAGACTTGTATATATTTTAAAATGTACTACAGAGCTGGTAGAGATCTTAAAGATTGTATAATTAAACCCATGTTACAGTTATGATGGAACGAGCCTAAAAAAAAAATAAGTGACTTATAAGCCCAAGGTGTTCCTTCCATTATGGATAATACACTACCAGGAGGAACTGAGATATACATAAAACACAGTGTAGTGGAGCAAAAATTTCCTGTCCCCTTCTAGGTCCTTTAAATGTTTCTTTAATGTTTATTTATTTTTGAGAGAGAGAGAGAGACAGAGTGCAACTGGGGGAGGGGCAGAGAGAGAAAGAGATACAGAATCTGAAGCAGGCTCCAGGCTCTGAGCCATCAGCACAGAGCCCAATGTGGGGCTCGAACTCACAAACTGTGAGATCAAGACCTGAGCCCAAGTCAGATGCTTAACCCACTGAGTCACCCAGGCGTCCTCTCCCTTTCTAGGTCCTTTTAGCTGGACTAAGAACCAAATTGTCATGAGACAAGTTAACAGAAGAAAATTAAAATTAATTTCATTATATATGAGGAATCCACACAGACATGGAAATTCCAAAGATAGGCAAAGTGAGGTATACATGTCATTCTGAACTCAGAAGCAAAGGGTAAGGGTCTGGTACTTTAAAGGGAAGTAATGAAATTTACAGAAAGATAAAAAAGAGTAAATGTCTGGTAAACAAATGTTTGCTGGGCCACTCAGACACAATGGGACATAAAGGACTTAGAACAAACAGGCCTTGCCAGGTTCCTGTCCACCACAGGATAGCTCTGTTCCCAGAGTAAGTACTCTATCTAATTTTTTTAGGAAATTGTAGGGGAGGTAAAGAGCTTTATCCTGAATCTGCTTGGTTTTAATTGCTTTTAACTCAAAAATAACCTTCATGCCAAAATGGCCCATCATGGAAGGGCCTGCCCTTGGCCCCTAACACACAGACACACAGACATACAGACACAGACACACACACACACACACACTTCATGCTATTAAAACAATTCCTTTCCTTTATATTACATTCTATAATGTCCAAAGTTTTCAATAAATAAGTTACAAATAGGTGTAGGGGTCAGCAAACTATGGCCCACAGGCCAAATCCCACCAGTTTTTTATGCAGTCAGTGAGCTAGAAATGATTTTACATTTTTAAATAGTTGGAAGAACAGCCCTCAACCACTATTAAACACTGAATGGCTACAGAAATTAGGTGTAGCCATGGAAATATTTCTTAATGAATTCAATCCCAAACAGCATTTAAATATGAAATATACCAAAGTAGTCACTGGAAGACTAATGATGTTTGAATCACAAGTAATGTTGAGCTGCTTTATATACTTCCCTTACTGTTCAAAGTTAAAAGAGGCAAGATCTTCATTTCCACACAAATATGTAGCGGTTTCATTTTCCTAGCTCAAACCACGATTCCAGCAGCATTCTACAAACCTCAGAGCAAGATCCGTATTTCAAAACCCTTTTAACTGTGTGCAGTTGAGAAGCTTCTGCCTACCACAAACTGGAAGGGATTAATATACAATGTGAAAAGACAAATATCAGGAGAAGAATCTAACAGAATTCTATAAAAGTCTTCTAAGCAATCAATATGTTCATTTAAAGTCAAAGGCTTACAGACTCATGTCAGTATTTGGAGGTACCTATCTTTGTGAAAAAGACATTTTCAAAGACAAAATATGTCAAACCTTATTACAGATTGGCAGTAACACATGGTATCTACAATCAATTTTGACAATGAGGGACACTAATATTGAACCCCAATTCAACCAAATGTTATCCCCCCAAAAGAATTCCACCTTCCTCATTAGAAGATCTGTATTAAAAAAAAAATTGTACTGGGGCGCCTGGGTGGTGCAGTCGGTTAAGCCTCTGACTCTTGATCTCAGCTCAGGTCATGATCTCAGTTTTAGGGTTCGAGCCCTGCATCGGGCTCTGCCCTGATGACGTGCAGCCTGCTTGAAATTCTGCCTCTCCTTCTCTCTGCCTCTCCCCCCACTAGTGCTTGTGCGCACACTCTCTCTCCCAAAATAAATAAACTTTAAGAAATTTTTACAAAATTGTAGTTACTTTATTATATTTTTAACTTCTCCAGCAAAAAAAATATCTGTGGAACTTTGTTTTCTTTTATATAAATACTATACTATATCCTCAATTTTGCCTTTTGGCCGATAAAGCTTAAAATTTTTACAATCTGGCCCTTTACAAAACATTTGCCGATCGACCTCTGTTCTGTAAAGAAGCTAAATACTTTTTTTAATTTCTAAAAGATTAGTACCAAAATTAAGAGTAAGAAGTATTTTAACCAATTCTCTATTCAACCTATTCAGGTATGTCCCCCCACCAAAGATCTTTCCAAAGTCGCCAGTGACCTCCTTGTAAACAAATTCTATCTTACTTGCCCTCTCAGCAACATACATCATTGAAGGTCATTTCCTCATTCTTGAAACAGTTTCTCTCTTGGCTTCAAAACTCTTTGGTTTTCCTATTTCACTGGACGCCCCTCCTCACAGCTTTCTTTGCTGGCTCCTACTCTTCTGACTTTGAAACTTTGGGGCTTCACAGTCTCAATTATGGACTTTTTTCCTCTTCTCTATCCAAGGGTCAGCAAACAGTTTCTGTAAAGGAACAGATTCTAAATATCGTAGGCTTTGGGGGCCATATGGCCTCTGTCACAACTACTCAACTCTGCCATTCTAGTGCAAAGCAGCCATAGACAATACATAAATGAATGAGTGTAACTCTACTGCAATAAACTTAATTTACAAGAAGTGGGTGGCTAGATTTGCTTGTGGCCCCACCCCTGACCTAGGCTCTCACCTTTGGTGCCTTCCTCTCTCCCCTGACTAGGTAGCAATCTATATACAACTGTTAACACTCACACTTACATCTGTAGCCTAAACTTCTCCTGTGAATTCCAGGTTTATGTGAAAACACACACACACACACAAACACACACACACACCCCTAATCTATTTTTCCCCAGTCTTCTCCCTGGCAGTTAATAGCACCACCTTTTATTCAGTTACTATAGTCAGAAACCTAAGTCATCGCTTACTGTTTCCTTTCCCTTAATTACCTGTCCCTTTCCAACTCATCAGCAGTCCTACCAGTTCACTCTCAAATATGTATCTTGAATCCATCTCCTGTTCTTCATCTCCATGGCTGCCTAGTCTAAGCCACCAACTTCTCTAGACTAAACTGCTACAACAACTTCCTAATGGTCTCCTAGCTTATGCATTTGCACCCTCTAATTTGGCCTCAAAAAGCATCCAAGTGCTCTTGAAATTCCATTACTTCACTCTCATGTTCACACCCAAGAATGGCCTTCAGACGGTTTACCTACAGAGGCCCTGACGAACCTTGCTTCTGCCTACCTGCCTATCTCCTCTCATTCCACGCTCCCCCTTGTTCTTTATGTTGCACCTATGTCTGCCCTCTGTCAATCCCTACACCGTGCAGCCTCTTCCTGTCTCAGGGTCTTGGTATTTGCTTTTCCTTCTCAGAATGCTCTTCCTTCAGCTGTCTGAATGACAGCTTTTCCCTCAATCCTTTATTTTCAGCTTAAATATCACCTACAAAAAGGCCTTCCCGGATTATCTTATCCAAATCAAGTGTCATTCTGTTTATTCATCTAATAGTACACACTATCAACAATTATCTTGCTTATTTACTTTACTGCTCATATCTTTCCTTCCTCAAAATAGTAAGCTTTATGAGTATTTTGCCAAATCAATTCTCTGATGTACCCCCAACACCTAGCACAGCATCCATTATATAGTAGGTACAGTAACAAATATTTACTAAATAAATAAATTTTCAAAGCTGGAAAGCTTTCCTATGAATAATATGTTACATATTTAAAAATAAAAATCCAAGAACTCATTCACAAAACCTAAAGGAGGGGCGCCTGGGTGGCTCAGTTGTTTGAGTGACCGGCTTCGGCTCAGGTCATGATCTCACGGTCCCTCAGGTAATGATCTCATGGTCCACAAGTTTGAGCCCGGAGTCGGGCTCTGTGCTGACAGCTCAGAGCCTGGAGCCTGCTTCAGACTCTGTGTCTCCCTCTCTCTCTGCCCCTCCCCTGCTAACGGTCTCTCTCTCTCAAAAATAAACAAACATTAAAAAATTAAAAAAAAAAAAAACTAAAGGAATTTTAAAATTAAGCTTACAAATTTACATCAGAAGTCCCAAATACTAGTTTGCTAACTCTGCCAAAATTCTCACCTATAAACTTTTTAAGATGTTTATAAACTTTTTTTGCATATTGATTTTACTTTGACTCCCCTTATTTTCAAAGTAACAATGCCATGTTTGCTTTTGCACTGATGTTGTATACTGTGCAAATATATAGAAGATAGACTAAGATATGTTACCAGCATATGTCACTTTTATTATTTCAAGTGTTACTTTTTTTTCCCAATGTGTGTTAAAAAACCCAAGTCTGAATATCCAGAAAGGTGCAATAGTAAGAAACAAATAAAGCCAAGTTAAAAATTACTCTGCCACACAGGTTGTAGGATCTTGGGCAAGCTACTCCTAGTCTAGGTATCTTAGTCTATAGAAAAAAAAAATTCCTTCTCTAAGAGAAATAAACAAAATAATTACATGAAAATTCACTTAGTTCAGTATGGCACATAACAAATACTCAAATGCTAAGTAACAGTAATAAAGATGATGTTAGCAACAGCAATAGTGGCAGTAATAGGATGTTTTCTATAAAATATAAGAACTATTGTACAATAGAAATTCAGAAGTTAAGTCACAAAATGCCAGACTGTTTTTAAAATTATAAACGTTTCTAATAACACAATGTACTGAATAATCTACCCTAAAATTCAGAAAGAAGACAGAAAATGTAAACAAAGGGCACCATTCTAATTTAAATTTCCCTAAAACTTTAAAAATAGTAATGTCTCAGTTAACTACCTTTTATGTTCTTAAGACAACAATCCTTTAAGTAGCCACAATCAGACGTTAACAAAAATACTCACAAGATCTTCAATATGAGAGCTGAAGAGTCAAAAGATTAACAACAACTTGATAGATGCAACTGGCTTGCTAAAAAGACAAAAGAGAGCAGTGGTGTAATGACCTTGAAATGTCTATCAGGAGTAAACCTTACTGGGAAACATAGAGGTATCTAAAAGGGGGGGGGGGGGGTAATGAAACAGAAAGAAAAAAATAAAAACACTACGGAAGAATGACAAAGACTAGACATTAGAAAAAATAACAGAGGTATCAAGAAGCAGACCTCCTTTACGTAGTAGAAAAGAATTTAACAGAACCACAAGAGATGAATGAGAACAGAAAAGTCTGAGGGCACCAGGGAGCGGGAGGAGGGGCAAAATAAGCCCCACACATTTCACCATCACTGTGACAGAGTCTAAAGAACATGCCAACTGCAATGGCACAGTGCTCTGGAGGCATTTGATGTGATGACTCACATGCCTACAAACAGAAGTAGCCCCCAAAGAAGCATTAGAGTATAGTATATAAAGACACCGGCATCTGGTAGAAGCTAAATTGTGCTCATTATACTTTTACTAAGGTAGAGAATAATGCAATACATTCAAATATGTCACCACCAAAGCCATCAAAGTAGAGCTTAAGGGGAACGACATCTTGTTACCTGTAAAGTCCTTTATCTAGAAGAGTCTCTCATTTACCAAATGATCTGGGGTAACTAACTTATTATATTTTAACATATACCAACTTGTTCTTAAGTGATTGTTTTCATTAACTTAAGATAGACATAAACCAATGAGTCAAAGACAAGGCTAGACAGAATCCTATAAATCTACATTGTAATTAATTCAGCTGAATTGAGAAAGATGCTAATAAAATCTACACTCAGGGATTTAGTCCCTATTTGTTCCAGTTACTTTTACACTATGACCTGCCAAAGAAAACCAGACAAGAGTGTGGTTATGCAAACTCATCACTATTTTTAGAAAAACTGAAACAATCTTCACTAATAATGGTTCAATATCAGATCATCCCCAACACACGAGATCATCCATTTAGTTCTACCTACCTTTCTAGATGGCCCTATAAATTGCAGATCTATTATTCCAATTTTCCTATTCACAAAATTGTTTATAAAAATTTGCTTGTCATAATTGACACAAAAATTAAGCAATATGTGACTACTGAGATTACTAAAACAGACACCACAAAATTAATGACTGGTGAATTAAACTGAAGCAGGGTTTCGCTTTTCTGAAGCCATATTTTCTAAACATCTAATATTTAGAATTTGGTCAAGAATTTAGAAGTTAAGAGGTACCACAATCAAGGAAAACAGTTATCATAAAACTCATTTTATTTGATAGAGAGGTGAGGAGTTGATAAGGAGGTGAGGAGTTACTTCTCTGTCCTTATCCAAAGAAAAATAAATGTATAATAAAGCAATAAGCTTGAAGCAAAGATAATACACTGATAATAGCAAGTACCAATGGATAAAAGAAGAGGAGAGAGAACGCAGAGGACTGAAGAAGAAACAGCCATATAGCATTTCATATAAAGCAATGGCTCTCAACCAGGGCAATTTTGCTACACTCCTCTCCTTTCCTCGACCCACAGTCTCCTCCAGGGAACATGTGGCAATGTCTGGAGAAACGTTTGCTTGACACACTAGGGGTGAGGAAGGTGGGTGGGCACTATTGGCATCTAGTGGGTAGAGGACAGAGATGTTGCTAAACACCCCAGGTAGAGGACAGTTCCCACAACAAAGAATTGTCCAGCCCAAAATGTCAGTACTGCCCAAGGCTGAGAAATCTTGATACAGAAGGAGTCCTCTACATCTTATAAAATGAATCACTGTACTACCACTCAGTACAAGAATGAATGTTCTAAAGTCTTAAACAAATACCTGGCATGTTAATTGTATGCATTAATAGAGAAAGATAAAAGATTTCCAACAGAAATGATTAATTTTTTTAACATACTGATATAAAGGAATAAACTACAATTAGGCATGGTCACGTACATAGAATACCTCCTGATTTCTCTTCCCTGAATCTAGACTTCTAGCGATATGCTTAACCAACAACATGCAGCAGAAATGACATTCTGGAACTTCCAAGACTAGGTCATAACAAGTCTGTGGTAGGCTAAATAATGTCTCCCAAAAATGTCCACATCCTAATCCTCTAACCTGTGAGTACCTTATTTTATATGGCAGAAGAGATTTTGCAGGTGTCACTAAATTAAGGATTCTGAAAGAGTGAGATTACCCTGGATTATCCAGGAGGACCCTAAATGTAATCTTGCAGGTCCTATATGGAGGAAGCAAAAAGGTAAATGAAGGAGATGATGTGTCAACCAAAGCAGAGATTTAGAATGATGTGGTCAGGAACCAAGGAATACTGCAAGCTGGAAGAGACAAGGAACAGATTCTCTCCTGGAGCCTCTAGAAGGACTGAGCCTTGCTGACACTTATTTTGGCCCCTTAAATCTCATTTTGGACTTCAGACTTCTAGAACTCTAAGAGAATAAATTTGTGTTGTTTTAAGCCAATAAATTTGTGATTTGTTACAGCAGCAACAGAAAACTAATACAAAGTCTTACAGCTTCTACATAGATAACCCTCTTGCAACTTTTTCTCTGTGAGTCATGACCAATCATATAAGTACTACAGTCTCCCCGAGAATGTTGTGCTAGTGAGGTCATGCGCATCTACTCTGGTCGACCATTCCAGATGAGCCAGCTTCCAGCCACCTCCACCAAAGTACCAGGCATGTGAGTAAAACCATCTTGGACCCTGCCACCAGCACATCTACCAGCTGAAATTTACGGAGGGACCTCCACAGACACCACATGAAACAAAGTCATCCAGCCAAGCCCTCCCTATATTCCTGAGCTGCAAAATCATGAAATATAAGAGAACAGTTATTGTTCTAAGTCACACGTAACCCTGAACATCCAGTTATATATGAGTGATGATTAGAGATTGTCAAACAGCATATATACATTTTATAATGGAAGAAAAAAATCCTATTATGTTAGCTATGTTCTGCTGGCAATAATCCCCAGTGATAAGATTACTCCATTATGCCAGTAATTCTAAAGTGTTCAGAATTAAGTTTTGTTGGAATATACTGCTGTAACTAGGCTCTTTCTATATTGGTAAATAACAGATTATAGCAAAGCTTCATAACTTATCTGGGCCCAAGATATAGAAGGTCTCAGGCGAACAAGAAGGAGAAGATGAAGGCAAAGAAGAAGGAGGAGGAGAAGGAGGAGGAGGAGGAGGAGGAGGAGGAGGAGGAGGAGGAGGAGGAGAAGGAGGAGGAGAAGGAGGAGGAGGAGGAGAAGGAGGAGGAGGAGGAGGAGAAGGAGGAGGAGAAGGAGGAGGAGGAGGAGAAGGAGGAGGAGGAGGAGGAGGAAAAGCAGCCTCAGCAGCTCTCAGCTTATTAGAGATCTTTCAATTCTCTTGACTCAATTCACAATTCATATCCCCATCCCGGTTCTTCCTCTCTTGCTGGGTCTAGTTTGGGCTACACCTCCCTTATTCTTCTTTTACCATTTCAACCAAGCCTCTGAAATATATTTATTCATACATCTTAATTTGGAATATGAAAGGTTTTTCTTGCCCTTTTTTTATTCTCTTTGAGCAAAAGCCACAATTATCTCCAATTCATCCCAGAAACCAATAGCTTAGCTGAGTTGCTACTTTCTCACATAACCATGGGCGGAGAAAAACGGGGATACTCTTGTTAAGAGTCCAAGATCCCCAGTGAATCAGAACTCCATGAAAAAAGTCTTGTTTTTAAGCATTCTCGGTATCCACTTTAATATCAGATTTTAATCTTTTGGCCTTTCATTCTGCCAAAAGCCTCTTGTTGTATATGACAAGTTCTCACAATGAAACATCCTACCTTAAATGAATATCCACAAAAGATGAGAACTATAAGATTGAAGTTTAGAATTATATGGTGTATCTATATGGATGTAGATAAATAGCCAAAAAAAAAAAGCAAATTTAAAACATACACAATTACCACTTATACAGAGAAATAGAAAAAAAATGCAAGTGATTAAGATCTAACATTAATAGAAAAACTGCTCTTTTCACCTCCATACATTTCTTATCTACTATTATGTAAAAGAAATCTCATTTTAAAAAGTACCTGGAGTAAACATTTAACAAAAATAATTCCCTAAGAAGCTCCTTTTTTTTTCAGTTATCTTTCATTGTGCCTTCCCCAAACCCAGTTCTTATCTTGCTGTGTAATTCTCCAATAAACATTAGTTATAACACTTTTAAGTAAGTGCGGAAGGCAGCCTCCAAGGTGGACCCCAGTGATTTCTACCTCCAGGTATTTGCACCATGTATGGCACCTTCCCACAATGTACCAGGACAAAATAAATGGACTCTCTCTTCTAAGACTGGGTTATGAAAGATTGTGGCTTCCAGCTTAGGCGCCCTCTCTCTGCCTCCCATCACTCATTCTTGGAGGAGACCAGCTTCCATGTCTTGAGAACACTTAGACTGTAGTGAGGCCCACAGGGCAGGAAACTGAGACTTCCAGCCCACAGCCACGTGAGTGAGCCTTCTTGAAAATGCATCCTCCAGCCCTAGGCAAGACTTCAGCTGATGCAGGCCCAGCTAAAAACTTGATTACAAAAAATAAAAATAAAAGCTTGAGTATAACTTCATGAGATACCCCGTCAGAAACATGCCACAAAGCTGATTCAAGATTCCTGATCCCCAGAAACTTTGAGAAAAAACATGTTTGTTTTAAGCCACTATGTTTTACACAATAATGTATAACTAATAAAATGAGCATCGCCTGTCCTTCAAAAACCAACTCATATGTTTTGAAAGTTAAAAACAAAAACAAAAAACAACTATGAATAGAAATAATAATTGCAAAAATTTAAAAGACAAATTTGCTTTAAAACTCTTGGCTAAGATTGAAAGGCAACTATACTAATGTCAGCTTGCCAGTCCTGTCATAAAAACAATGAACCAACAGAGAATTATCGGGAAAATATGGACTGTCTCTAGAAGAAGAGAGATTAGGTTGAGCATGTACATTGAGAACACAACATCAACTTTTTTAAAACTGAGAAGGAAATCATTTTGTAATTTGAAAATCACAATAGCCTATTTAACTATGATAAGACATCCCACACAGCTCATCTTATCTATCTAGAATCATGTAAAGCTTTATCTTGTCACAGATCGTATCACATGTCTACTGATAAGCACTAAGAACGATGAGGGCAAATGTACCAAATTTCAACAACAGATTCCACTGCCATATCAAAGCATAGATGATTTTTTCCTGTAATGTTTCCACACCAAATCCAAAACACTTCTTTCCATTATACAAGCACACTTTCCAAGAACACATAAGACTTCCTATAACAAGAAACAGTCCTTTTAACATAATTTATTTAATAGAAAGTATGTTTAGTACACATACATTTAGTACATGAATCAGGTATTTAAAAAGATTCAAGGGGCGCCTGGGTGGCGCAGTCGGTTAAGCGTCCGACTTCAGCCAGGTCACGATCTCGCGGTCCGTGAGTTCGAGCCCCGCGTCGGGCTCTGGGCTGATGGCTCGGAGCCTGGAGCCTGTTTCCGATTCTGTGTCTCCCTCTCTCTCTGCCCCTCCCCCGTTCATACTCTGTCTCTCTCTGTCCCAAAAATAAATAAAAAACGTTGAAAAAAAATTAAAAAAATAATAATTAAAAAAAAAAAGATTCAAAAAGTAACAATAAAAGAAAAACATGGGAGTTACTCATTTGGGGAAAAATGATTTCACTGATCTCCATAGGAACTGTATATATTGATATTGAACACAATAAGGAACACTAAGACTGCACTAAAAATTAAAGCAGCAGCATCAGTAAGTATCATCTGAGTCAAAGAGCAATGATTTAGTCATCAATACTGGCAAAAACAGTTGATTTAAACTTTGAAGTTCTTTAGCTTATGAACAGGAGACAAGCATTTGACTACCGCATCACTTCCTATACCTTTCCCTTTTTATCTTGAACAAAAGAGACAAATTACTGACTTCTTTCTCCTATAACTTCCATACTGATTCAGTTTAACTGATGCTAAGTAACCTCCACTGACCGAAGTTTATAGGTCCTTTCTCAAATACTTAAAACCACGTCAAATTTAAAATTATCTTCCCAGGAGAATGTAGCATCTCCACTGCCATCCGACTGCCATGTGCTAAAACAATAAGGCATCAGGTAAAATTTACCCAGTTGTATCACAGGATATGCTTTTCAAGAATTATCATAAAATTATATTAATAAGGCCCTTGAAACTTGTAGCAATGTTAACGCAGAAGAATTTCTAAGAAGTTACTTAGACTAGGCCAAATATATGTTCAAAAGTGCTGCCCATGGAGAAAACATTCCTGATATTAATGTTCCAGCATATATGACTGTCTGTATTCTCCCAGGAGCACATTTTCAGAACTGAATATCTTAAACCACACAATGAATACAAACACACCTTACAAATAACTAGTATTTGATTATTATTTCATATAATGGCATGGTTACACATTTAATAACTGAACTGATTATGAAGTTACATTTCTCCTATAAATGCACTAGGGGTGGACATTGTTTGGAATATCCAGTACTATAAATTGATCTGCAATTCCCTGAATGTAGAAAAAAAAGCAGTTCAAAGGCACAAGAGAAAGTTTCTGAAGAAGCAGTATAGATAAGTCATACTTATAGGACTTTCTTCCATTCCTGTATTATTGGCCCAAGAAGCACTTTCAAGTGCCTCTGGCTAATCAAATGCCATGTTTCAATCAATGTACTTTAAACTTCGGAATCTATGGGATGTTTACGCAGCTACCAATTTTGGCAGGGTGGGGGAGGTAAACTTGCTAAAAAATGTCAAACACATCGTAATGTGAAATAAAATAGCTATATATTTTGTCTGTATTATGTATTTTGTCTGTACTACTGTATTCAAATTGCAAACATATTTTAATATGGAATTAATCATTTAGTCCTTTCATCCTTCTGATTTTCTGAATTAGCTTTTTTTTTCACCTGCTCTCAAATTCTGACCTACAGCACTCTGCACTCGTTTTTAAAAATATCCTTTTTTAACATGTTAGCTTAAAAATAGCTTTGCTTTCACCATTCCACATTACTTTAAAGCAGAAGTCTGCTTTTTATTGTAGAGCCACAGATTCCCAGAAAAATACATTCTTACTACATTCTTTCAACCTCTGGGGAAA
Source organism: Panthera pardus (assembly GCF_024362965.1). Taxonomy (NCBI): domain Eukaryota; kingdom Metazoa; phylum Chordata; class Mammalia; order Carnivora; family Felidae; genus Panthera; species Panthera pardus. The sequence goes on from NW_026527002.1 coordinate 66,694,680, forward strand.
CAACTGGCGTTGAACTTGTGCAGCGCCGAACCTATACGGGCTTGCAAGTTATGTATCTGCAGTTGCTGGTTTGATTCATTCTTTCCATTTCCCAGGAAAATGTTTCCTTTGGCTGTTTAATACAACTAGAAGTGTGTGCAATCACACAGCTGAGAGCATCTCTGCCTTAGGAAGCAATATCCCTTCTTTTGGACACCCGTACAGCTTGGTTGGATAACCTTTCAAGAAAGTTTCTTCCTGCCTCTCGGGTTTTGGTAGCGCTTTCCGAGCAGGCACGGCATGCACCTGCGTAGCTGCACGTTCACAAGAAAGCAGCAAGGGCTTAGGGGGGACAGGAGGGCTGGGGAGGGGAGGCGCACAATAAATCAAAGCACAACCGAAACAGAATCGTTTGACAATCTGGGCTGAAGCTCCGGCCTCTGAGGCTGGGGAGGAACCAGCCAAGCGTTGGTCCTGGCTGCCTGGCACGATCTGCTCCTGTCCTACCTGCCCTGGGGACACTCAGGAGGCGGAAAGTAACCCCCCCCCTCCCGGGCCCGGACGTCCCAGGCGCGAGGCCAGTCGGGCGAGGGGGGTGGGGGCGGGCCGAGGGGCTGGAGGGCTCCAGGGGCGCAGGCCGCGGGATGGGGACGCCGGGCCCCGGGCTCGCCCCTCACTCGCCCCTTACCTTGGGCGATGGCAATGGACTCGAAGCGGTGCAGCTCCTTGAGCAGGCAGCTCCTCTCGGTGGAGTGCAGGCTGTAGATGAAGTCGCGCGCGCCCTGCGCCGTGTTCAGCGCTTCCATGGGCTCCTTCTTGGGGTGGGTGCCCAGCCCCCGGGAGCCGCCGGGGGCCGAGAGCGCCAGCAGCCCCCGCCCGCAGCAGCACCAGGACGGCTGGCGGGGCGCGGCGGCCGGGCCCGGCCTCAAGCTGCTCGCGGTCCGGCTCCTCAGCAGCGGCAGCAGCCGGGACATGGCGGGCTGAGGAGCGGGGACCCCCGCGGCAGTCCGGGAGAGCGATTTCTGGCGAGGCGGGGGGAAGAAGGAGCTCGGCTCAGCCCGACCCCGCCCCGATGTCCTCCTGACTGGCAGCCGAGGCGCCGGGCACCATGCACTCCCCGGGCCCGCGCGGCGGTCGCCTCCTTTCCCGTCCCCCTTCTCTTCCGAAAGGCCCGCGGCGGCTCGGGTCCCTCCGGCGAGAAAAACTTTCTCCGAGGCTGCCGGGCCGGGAGAGGGCGGGTGGGCGGTGCGGGCGGGCGCCTCCCGGCTGAGGAGGGGTGGCGCGGGCGGGCGGGTTTGACGAGGGTTTGTCTCCGTCAGTTAGATCTTCCAGAGGGATGAGTCAGCCACGCGCCGCCCTCCTCCGGCGCCGCCCTCCGCTCCCGCCGGCTTTCCCACCCTCTTGCCTGCCCTCGCCGGCGCTCGTTACGGCTCCCGCGCCCTCAAAGCCGCCGCGCTCTCAGGCCGCAGCAGCACCGATACCCCTAGCGGCGGTATAAGGGCTAACAGGGCGGGGCGAGGGGGTGGGGCGGGGCCGCGCAGGCGCAGTCCGCAGGCTCCCGGGCTGTGCTCTCTCCAGAGTTAGGAGGGTGCACAAGAGTCCCCGCCCCTTTCGGTGCGTGACGGTGGAGGAACCGAGGGCTCGCGTCCTCTGTGCTGGCGTCCGCCACCCTTAAGTCCAACGCAAAGAACGGGGAGAAACAGCTCTGGAGTTCTTGCTCGACAGGGTAGTGCCGCTGCCACCGGCCCGTCCTAGCGCCATGCGTAAACCTGGGGCTCGTTGTGAACGGTGCCGCTGCGTGCGGCCCCTCTCGCCAGGCACGGGCCTCGCCACTTCTCGGGGGTCGTCGCACCGTCCTGCTCAGGCTTTTGAGGATTGAAGCGCCTAAGCCGCGCCCTTTGGCAAGGCACCGCCCACTGAGGCCTCGGCCAGACACTCCTTCCAGTCTTTGAGGCACCCGCTCTGGGAGCTCCAAAGGGAGAGGGCGAGGCCAGGGTTTGAGACCGAGGCCGTGACACGGAAAACACGCTTCCTCGTTCTGATGCCAGCAGCTTGCAGATCGTTAATGCTGGAGCGGGAGGCAAGAATGTCAGACCTTTTCCGGGTGTTTGTCAAGGTTTGTTTTGTTTTTGTTTTTGTTTTTCTCTTCGCCGAGGCGAAAAGAATCCTGTAATGCAACACTGTTTTCCACGTGTCCAGGACCTAGTTCTCTTTCAGGACCCAGCTCGAAGGGTCTCCTACTCCAGCCTTACCTTTGTCTCCTCCAAAGAAAGGAGATTGCCCCTTTATCCGAACCTATCTAATGATACTTAGGCTTCCTGTCTTAGAGAATAGATCCACTTAAAGAGTAAATCTGCTCAAGCGCAATCAAGATCCAAATCTTATCCTTATCGTATCCGCTGTGGCACCAGCCCAAGACCTTGTATGTCGTAAATGTGCTATAATCATGGAAGTGCAATATTTCAACGTGAGTCAGTGTTATCACTAAATCATCCTACTGCTCTCAGTGGTTCTCAAAGTGTGGTTCCCCACAGCAGAGCTTGTAAGGTATGCAGATTTCCCTAGTCAGCTCTAAACCCCTTGAATCAGAAACCGAGGGTTGGGCAATCATCTGTGCTTTAACAAGCCTCCCTCCCCACCCCACCCCACCCCCGTTAATATGGCTGCACACAAAAGTTTGAGAACCACTGCTAACTTAAACATTAAAATTATTTTAAAAAAAATTTCAAGGCAGCATCTCTGCTGTAATTATGACAGTTAAAAATGTGCTCTGTGAAGGGTGTCTGGCTGGCTCAGAAGAACATGCGACCCTTGATCTTGTGGTCATGAGTTCTAGCCCCACATTGGGTGTAGGGATTACTTAAAAAAAAAAAAAAGAAGAATGTGCTCTGTGGGAAATGAAGTTGCGTATTGAGACTGTCTTGTTTTTGAAACCCTCTGTGCTGGAATCCTCTGCGGAGTTATTTCAGTCTGAAGTTTTGGGGAGTACCACCGCCTTCTCTCCTGTATCTGTTACCCCTCAAGAGATTCTGATTCATTGGGCTTGGGGTGGGGCCTGGGAAGTGAGGTTTGGAGAAGCTCTTGACTAAGTGCCAGTTCCTAACAGCCTCGAGGACACCAGTTGTGTGTGGGGGCTCCAGAAACAGATTGTTGAAAGTTTGACAACTGGATCAACCATTGCCTAGCTGTGTTAGTGGTACATTATTACAATGGTGGTCCAAGTGAATCATGTCTTATGGTGTCCATTCCCTTGTGTAGACCTGTCCCACATTGGGCTTAGCTATGTGACTTGCTTGAGCCAGTAAGTGGAACATCACAAACCTGATCTAAGTGCTTGTTCTAGGGGCTTGTTGTAATGTGTTTGCTGTATGATTTATGATTGTTCAAGTCTGCTGTAGAAAATAAGAAACTAAAAAGTGGACACAATTTGCTTCTGAGACATTACACATAGGATAAATAGATACGTGTTGATCATAGATAAAAAGGATGGAACAAATGAAAGTGCTACTTTAGATAGAAAGAGATAGACCAAGTGAACTTTAAACATTAATAAGGTAGAGATTATACTACCTCTAGACTGACAACTAAATTGGCCACTCACTAGTGACACCCATTATAGCCCCATTGCGGCCTTGTGTAGTCTGTACAAGAAAAGCAGATGGGGGTGCCTGGGTGGCTCAGTTGGTTGAGCGTCCGACTTCGGCTCAGGTCATGATGTCGCGGTTCACAAGTCTGAGCCCCGCATCGGGCTCTGTGCTAATGGCTCAGAGCCTGGAGCCTGCTTTGGATTCTGTGTCTCCCTCTTTCTCTGCCCCTCCCCTACTCAGTCTCTGTCTGTCTCTCTCTCTCTCTCTCAAATATAAATAAAACATTAAAAAATTTAAAAAAAAGAAAAGAAAAGCAGATAGACCCCTCGCTACTCAGTCAGCTAATAATGACCAGACACACTTGCTCCTTCATCTCTCTGACAGAACAGATAATCTGTTGGTTCCAGGCCCCTCTCTCTTACTTTCCGCTCTGGTCCTTACAACCACACCATCTGCAGAGAAGACTGGCACAGCAGAGGACATAGGAACACTGCATAGTGTACATAGGAACACTGCAGAAAACAAAATTCAGATACTCTGGTCTTCCGCCCTGCTATCCTAAGCTTGTTTATCTACCCCATCTCTTTCCCCTTGCTTCCCACTCTCTTCTAAATTGATGAATGGGGCACCTGGGTGGCTCAGTCGGTTACATGTCTGCCTTCAGCTCAGGTCATGATCTCACGGTTCATGAGTTTGAGCCCCACATCAGGCTCTCTGCTGTACACACAGAGCCTGCTTCAGATCCTCTGTCCCTCCTCCCCACACCCCCACACCCCCTTCTCTCTCAAAGATAAATAAATAAATAAACAAACAAATTTAAATTGGTTGATAAATAGTTTGGGTTACTATTGCTGCTCTTTGAGTGAACATGTTATGCCAAACTTAGTGGCTTAAATAGCCAGTTTATTTTCTTCATGATTTTGTGGCTCAAAAATTCGGGAAGGACTTGCTAGGCAGTCCTTTTTTGGAGTCTCTTATCAGATGTCAACTAACTGCATCTGTCACTTGAAGGCTGATTTGGGCTGGATACCCAAGATAGCACATTCTTGTGGTTGACAACTGATGTTGGCTGTTGGCTGGCTGCATGCTCAGCTGGGACTGTGAACCGGAGTACCTTCATACAGCCCCTCCATCCAGCATGGCAGACTTCTCACGTGGCAGCTGGCTTCCCTCAGAGCGAGTGTCTGCAAAGAAACCGGGCTATGACCTTCTCTGACGTATCCTAAGAAGTCGTGCAGCATCACTTCAACCGTACCCTACTAGCTACCAGAAAGCTACTAAGGCCAGCCAGGATTCAAGAAAAGGGAATATAGACGCCCCCCCCCTTCAATGGGAGCAATGCCAAAGCATTTGGGAACATGCTTTAAAGCTGTCACATAAACAGTGTAATTCAAGCGTCTGAATTTGGTCTATAAGCCTATCTGTCCCGTGACCTACCATACAGTCCGCGTGGTGTTATACTTGGAGGCTGCCGTTACATCAAGGTAATTTTCCACATAACATTTACCCTTTGGAATTTGGCTGCCACATGAAGAAGTCTGGAGTATCCTGCTGGAAGGACCACATGGAGGACGAGGCAACAGCCCCAGCTAACTACCAGGCGCCTGTGTGAAGCCATCTTGGGCCATCCAAGCCCCAGATGACAGCATTGCAAAGAGGTTGAGATCATTAGCTCTGGAGCCAGACCTCCTGGGTTTGGGTCCTCACTCCACCATTTACTAGCTCTATAACCTTGAGCTAATAACTCAGACTTTCCATGGTCACTCATCTGTTTGATGGGATAAGGGTGTTGCTAAATTTGCTCATCTGTTAAATGGAGATAGGGCATCTGCTTTATAGGGTTTTAGTGAAACTAAGTTAATACATGTAAAGCATTTCAAACAATACCTGGAACATGGTAAGTGCTCAATAAATATTAGCTATCATTACAAAATTCCCATGAACCTCTCAAACCTCTAGGATTATGTCTTTTGAACCTAACTTGAGAAATACATACCTAACTATCTGTCATTTAATACCCATTTAATGTGTACTAACTGGATCCCCTCCCCATCCCCTTTCTCTGAACATTTGAATATCCTAAATGCAAATAAATGGAGGAGATGAGAGGGCTTGGGGTCTGTGTATAAAGCTTTGGAGAAATATAGGATAAGGCAAGTCCATGTGGGTGGCAGGAGGAATTTCTGAGGAAATTGTGGGCGTGCTAAAGAGGGAGGGCCAGCAGGTTGGAGAAGGTTACAGAAGAGGGAGAGCAGGAGGGCCTGGATTCAGCCAGCCCTGCCCTTCAGTTTTAAAGATGACAAACATCATGCCTCCATTAACAATCACAGTCTCCTCATGAAAAATTGCTGCTGAATCAACAGTCCACGATAGATTACATCATGCAAATGCTCTTCAGAGTTCCTGGCATCCCTGCGGCTGGCAGAGCACAAGGATGTCTGCTGTGTACATGTTATGATACATTATACACCCAGCTATTACCGTCCACTTTAAAATTCCTGAATTGGGTCTCCTGGGTGGCTCAGTCAGTTAAGCATCTGACTTTTGATTTCGGCTCAGGTCATGATCTCATGGTTTGTGAGTTCGAGCCCTGTGTCAGGCTTCGTGCTGACAGTGTGGAGCCAGCTTGGGATTCTCTCTCTGCCTCTCCCCCTGCTCACATGTGTTTTCTCTCTCTCTCTCTCTCTCTCTCTCTCTCTCTCTCAAAAATAAATAAACTTTAAAAGGCATTAAGATTTTCTATTTTTTAATTTTTTTTTTAAGTTCATCCATTCATTTTGAGATAGAGAGTGGGAGCAGGGGAGGGGCACAGGGGGAGGGAATCCCAAGCGTGCTCCGAGCCACCAGCACAGAGCCAGTTGCGGGGCTGGAACTCAGAAACCAGGAGATCATGACCTGAGCCGAAACCAAGAGTCAGACGCTTAACCAACTGAGCCACACAGGCGCTCCCACTTCATTTTTAATGATTTCATCTACATGTTGGAAAGTGCCCTTCACAAGGAAGAAACAGTATCTCATGAAGGCAAGGTAGAAAATGGAGGGGCTATGATCACTGGACTGCAAAACTCCTCTGCTCAATTTCATACTCCAAGAAGCTCATATTTATCTGTCCTCAGGCATAACTCTGGGCAACAAGACTATGACTATCCCACACTCACCATAAAAAGGGCACCTGCAGGGGCAGCTGGGTGGCTCAGTCAGCCGAGTGTCTGACTTGGGCTCAGGTCATGATCTCATGGTTTGTGAGTTCCAGCTCCACATCGGGCTGGCTGCTGTCAGTGCAGAGCCGGCTTCAGATCCTCTGCCCCCATCTCTCTGCCCCTCCCCCACTTGCACTCTCTTGTTCTCTCTCTCAAAAATAATTTTTTTTTTTAAGTGCACCTCCACACTAATACATGCACATACACGCATGCACACACCTACCTGACTCTTTCAGGGCAATACTTTATAACATTTTTTCCTTTCCAGGCTTTCTATCATGTTTGAGGTTGGGGAGGAATATTGATCAAAGCAAATATAAACAATATGGCTATGAAACGCCTCTTTGAAAACTTTAAACTTGAATTCCTAGTGAGGCTTCAAACATTTAGATGCTGCACGAACTATTTTTGAAAAATGACTCTATCTGTAAGCCCAGCAGAGAGGTCAGTAGAACGATTTTGAATGTTCCTATATTTATGACCAAGTATTTTTCAATGCTATAAATTACTACTGTTCAACAGTATCCAATTCTCAGGGCCAGAGGGAATTATTCTCTCCTATGCCCTTGAAGTTAGGGGTAACTGTGTGACTTACTTTGGCCAATGAATGGAAACCTGACATACTTATCCCCCCCCCCCCCCCCCCGCCGATACAGGTACTTAATTGCCTGTGCTCAGGTAGGCAGCTCTCTCCCCTGATCTTAACATGGCAAGATTCACAACATGTGCCGAAATGGGAGTTCTATGAAATTGATGAGGCTGGGAGTAGTGAGCCAATGTAGGAAAACAGCTGCCCTGGAGAGTTGCCCCAATCCATAACACATTTTGCATGACAGAGATATAAACTTTTTTGTGTTAAGTCAGTGTGATCTAGAGATTCCTTTTTACTGCAGCAAAAGCTCCACTATCATGACTAACACAGCTCTTCTTTGGCTCTTTCTCTTACATTTTATAAAGTTGAATGCCTTCTTTTCATTCCTACGTATTGTTCTAAAAGGAGGACCTGTTTTGGGTCCAGTGTGTTTGTTTCTCCTGAGTAGGATATAGGGAGACAGGGTCCTCTTTTCTTCTGGTTTCTGAGCTTTATGTGAGTCTGGAGCCACAGACAGATTTGGGGGTCACCAGCATTAAGGAATGGTTCAATCCATGCAAGTGGATGAAATTGCTATAGCAAATGTGTGCATGAAAACATAAGAGGACAGGGGCACCTGGGTGGCTCAGCTGGTTGAGCATCTGACTCTTGACTCAGCTCAGGTCATGATCTCATGTTTTGTGAGACTGAGCCCCTCTTTGGGCTCTGTGTTGACAGTGCGGAGCTTGCTTGGGATCCTCTCTCTCCCTCTCTCTTTGCCTCTCCCCTGTTTGCATGCACGTTCTCTCTCTCTCTCTCTCAAATAAACATTTTAAAAAAGAAAAAACATAAGAGGACAGAGACATGGGAAGCAATAACGGTTAAGAGATAAGCAGTGGAAGAAATAACCAAGGAAAGAAGGTGAGATAATGTGGTAAAAGGGGAAAATATCTGGCCACAGAAACCAAAGGATGATGAAGTTTCTAGAATGAGAGGTCTAGAGTTTCAAGTGCAGCAGCAAAGTAAAGCAAATTAAAGACAAGGAAGTACTTGTGAGTTGAACACATACAATTATGACCACTTTGTAATAAAAGTGCACTAAAAATGAATGTAAATGGGTTAAAAATAAAAAGCCATACCCTCATAAGCACAGAGTTAATGGGAGAAGAGGACGAGGTGACAGCATTACAGAAATACAAGACGGAAAGTGGATGGAGGAGTGTTAATTAACCTGACGGATCAGAGAAAGGTGAAAACTAAGCCAGGATGGAGCACCTCCAAGAAGGTTAATTCGAGCAACAGTCTCGAAAAAGTACCAGAATCGGAGGCACCAGGTACTTCTGAAGGTAAAGATATAATCGAGCTAAAAACAGAAGATCCAGGTGAAAATTTTTAAGGGGGTGTTTATAAAGCCAGATCCCCTTCCACATGCTATACAGCTGGGAGAATGGCACTTCCTCACTGCAGCAGGAATCTAGTTTACCAGTGGAGAGACAGTGGGTTTGGGGCACTAGAAACACCCGAGGGCAAGGGAGGTATACCAAACATAAGAGAGTGAGTGAGTGCCACATTCTGACTCATGGGGCCCTTGTCACTCTTCTGCTCTGCTTCAAGAACAGTGTGGTAGCCATACTATTGGAGGATTCCTCTCTAGGCCCCCAATAGAACAGCTCAGCCAGATCACCCTACCGTAAAACCGTCAATTAACCAGCTCTGCCAACCACAGAGATTCCAAACAGCTTTTTGTTGTTTCACGCTTAAATACAAAATATGAGCCAAGAATTTAAAATCACAAGTCAGTTGAAGAAAGCCTTCAAGACAGAAGAAAAATGGTTAGCATTTAAAAAAAAAAAAAGGGCACCTGGCTGGCTCAGTCAGGAGAGCATGAGACTCTTGACCTCAGGGTCATGAGTTCAAGCTTCATGTGAGGCATAGAGATTTTTAAAAAGGATCTTAGAGGACATAGGAGCAAAATAAGACTTTTGAAAATGTGTAATACTAACATATTTACGAAATAAGAGAAGATACAACATCTACGGAAAAATAAGATTCTGGACAAGTAGGAACAGCCAGAAAAGAAAAAATATTTCTTGAAATTTGAAATATGATAGTCAAAATGAAAAAATTAGCAAAAAGACTGGAAGGTAATATGGAGAAACATTTCTTTAAAAGCAGACAACAGGTAATATATAAAATAGAAGATAAATGACAGAATTAAAGAATCAGGCCAGGAGGTGCAAGAAAGTTGAAGATAACACAGTCTGAAAATGTAAGAGAGAAAATTGTCAAGTGTCTAAAGGAGAATTCCTCAAACTGAAGGTCATTTGTTCCCAGACCAGGAGAGTTCACTGAGGGCTCAGAACACAAGATGAAAAAAGACCCACTTTAAGGTATGTCATCACACGTTATTGTCATCAGATTGCTAGAGAACAAAAAAAGATCTTAAAAATCTCCAGCAGCAAAGTCAAGGGATGTCAAGAGAAGTTCAGTAAAAAAGGATCCCACTTCAGATATAGTCAATGGTACAGTAATAGCGTTGTGTGGTGACAGATGGTGGCTATGCTTGTGGTGAGCATAGCATAACTTATAGAATCACTATGTTGTACACTTGAAACTAATATAACATCGTATGTCCATACTCAATGAGTATGCAACTCATTTGCATATACGACTGTACTAAAAAAAACTTTTTTAAAGGATCCCATTTCAGAACCGTTTCAGACATCTCAACACTAACGTTGGAAGCCAGAAGACAAATGGAACAATAACTTCAAAATTCTGGAGAAAATTACTTCCAACCTATAATTCTATATCCTGCAATCCAGCGTGAAGGTAGATTATAACCTTTTTAAACATTGAAGTCTCCAAATATTTATGTCCCAAACATCGTATCAGGAAGAAACTGGAAGATGTGCTCCATCAAATGGAAGGAATAAAGCAAGAGATCCAGGAGATGGGAAGTTGCAGGACAGCAGGGCTAGAGAACTCGCAGGCTACATGGGTGCAAGGCAGTGGAAGGCTTCGGGAGTGTGCCTCTGACAGAGAGATGGACTTTATAGATTTTTGTGATGTATTTGAAATATTGAAAGGAGAATTACACTTCTGGGGGAGAATTTGGGAATGGATTAGTGATAGGTGCCTAGAAAATTAAGCAAACAAAAACTGGGGCAATTAACTCTAATAAATATTTTTTTATTGTTTTATTCCAGTATAGTTTACAGTGTTATATTAGTTTCAGGTGTTCACTATAGTGATTCAACACTTCTTTTTTTTTTTTTTAACGTTTATTTATTTTTGAGACAGAGAGAGACAGAGCATGAACAGGGGAGGGGCAGAGAGAGAGAGAGACAATCTGACACAGGCTCCAGGCTCTGAGCGGTCAGCACAGAGCCCGACGCGGGGCTCGAACTCACGGACCATGAGATCGTGACCTGAGCCGAAGTCGGACGCCCAACCGACCGAGCCACCCAGGCACCCTGTGATTCAACACTTCTTACAGCACACAGTGCTCATGACAACAATTAAGTGCACTCCTTAATCCCCATGACCTATTTCCCCATCCTCCCACCCACCTCCCCTCTGATTACCATCAGTTCTCTATAGTTAAGAGTCTGTTTCTTGGCTGCCCCCCCATCTCTCTCTCTCTCTCTCTCTCTCTCTCTCTCTCTCTCTCTCTCTGTCTCTTTTACTCTGCTCATTTGTCTTGTTTCTTAAATTCCACATATGAGTGAAATCATAAGGTATTTGTCTTTCTCTAACTTATTTCACTTAGCATTATACTCTCTAGCTCCATCCATGTCATTGCAAATGGTAAGATTTCTTCTTTTTATGGCTGATCTACTAAATAGAAATTACATTAGGGAGAAATTATAATAAATTAAAGGATCACAGGTAAATAGTATTCACAAGATTATAATAATACAGAATATTTATTTAACCAAAAATTGTGATATATCTTAAATAGGGCAGATGTGGGGAAGGGAAATGTCTTACCTCAGACTGCCATAACAAAATTGCATGGCTTACCAGGAGTGTATTTCTCACAGTTCTGGAGGCTTAAGTCCAAGATGAAGGTGTGAGCAGGTAATTTTCATTCTGTAGCTTGTAGGCAGCATCCATCTCACTGTGTGCTCATATACCTTCTCTGTGCAAGTGTGGAGAAAGAGGGAAAGCAAACTTCCCTCTTACAGGATGCTAATACGATCACGAGGGCCCCATCCTCATGACCTCATATGACACTAATTACCTTCCCCAAACCCCTTCCCAAAATATGAACCCATTGAGGGTTAAAGCTTCAACGTATGAAGGGGGTGGAGGGACACAAACATTTAGTCCATAACAAGAAGAGTGTGCCTGTGTGTGTGTTTGTTGATATGTTTAGCGTAGTAGAGCAAGAAAGTGGGGAGTATGAAAGCTAAATCCTTATCTTGCATAGTAAGTGTACCAGTCAGGGTCTAGAGAGCAGTACACTCTAAATGGGATGATTTGAGGGGGGTTTATATACAAAGGTGTGACAGTTGGCAGGAAGGAACAAGAGATCGTGCAATATTCCAGGGCTTAGTAGCAATTGCCTTGTTAGTAACCCTAAGCCCAGAGAGCTAAATGGAGTAAATGGGGACCACAGTCTAGAATGAGAACCAAGCAGAGTGGCCCTTCTAAAGAGAAGCAGTGACCTCCGGTTGAGGACATAGCCAGCTAGAGCAGATGGTCAAGGAGGGAGTCAGGGGGATAAATATTCTCATCTCCCTGTCTTTTATCACTTGCTTTCTCTAATCTCCTCTCCAACTTCTCCCAACTAGAGGAAAAACTCAGCTGGAAACCAGAGTGCCTATTCATAAACCCATTGCTGTGGCCCAGACAAGTGAATTTCTCTGAACAGAGAGGAAGGAGAAGAAGAGTAGATCCAAGGGACAAATGGAAGATATCCAACACAATAATAAAAAGAAGAAGAAGAAGAAATAATAGGCATGTAATTCTATTATGTACCCAGAAGAAACCTAAAGCAGTTGAAAATAAGTGCCTATCCGAAATGAAAATTGGAAATAGGGAGACACTGGAATGGGAACTTCTTCTTTTTCTTTTTCTTTTTTTTAGTATATTTTGTAGAACAGTTTGACTTTTATAACTAAGTAGAACTTTGATAAAAATAATTTTTAAGTGTTCTTTGTATTTGCAATGAGAAAATCACTGATGACCTTTTGCCCTGCAATTTCAGTTAAGTGATGGGAATTGAGGTCAGATTATAGTGGGTTGAGAAGAGAAGCTGAGATGATTGGGAAATGAATTCTAAAAGCCAACCGGGGGTGCCTGGGTGGCTCAGTCGGTTAAGCGTCCGACTTCAGCTCAGGTCATGATCTCTCGGTCTGTGGGTTCGAGCCCTGCATCAGGCTCTGTGCTGACAGCTCAGAGCCTGGAGCCTGCTTCAGATTCTGTGTCTCCCTCTCTCTCTGCCCCTTCTCAGCTCATGCTCTGTCTCTGTCTCTGTCTCAAAGATAAATATACATTAAAAAAAAAAAATTACAAGCCAGCCAAACTGTGTTAATCAGATGTTTAGTGAATGTCTGCAATAGCTAGTCAGTTAGTTTAGGTAGATGGAAGGTGTGCCACATGTGATTTGTGTTTTAATGTGCTCTGCCTATTAATGAGCTCTGCATCCAATACTTTGGACCCACGTGTATAATCCATATGTCCTATATGTTCATACACAGTTTTAGGATTCAGAATATCTTTTTGAGCTTTTAATTATTAAAATGGTTTCTGGCAGTTATTTATTTTTTAAAAATATTTATTTATTTAGAGAGAGAGTGCGAGTGCACGTGGGAAAGGGGCAGACAGAGAGGGAGAGAATCTCAAACAGGTTCCTTAGTGTCAGTGCAGAGCCCAACGCAGGGCTCCATCTCACGAACCGTGAGATGATGACCTGAACCCAAATCAACAGTCAGATGCTTAACCGACTGAGCCACTCAGGCACCCCCTGTCTATTATTTTTTAACCTGTCCCCAGAATTTCTTGCCTCTAACACCCATTCCTCCTGCTGTATTTCCTTTATATACCTTCCAAACTCAAACTCAAAAGTCTGACCCATCTTTGACCTCCTTGTTCACTTCAAAAATGTCCTTGCTAAATTCCATACATTCTATCCATTAAATGTGGGTTTTTAAAAATATTTTTTATTTATTATTTTTTAAAGTAATCTCTGTATACAATGTAAGGCTCAAACTCACAACACCAAGATCAAGAGTCACATGCCCTACTGACTGAGCCAGCCAGGTACCCCTATCCATCAAATGTTTTTAATTTTTATTTCCATTTCTCCATCCTGGCTGGCTCTGACAGAGGTGAAGTTATCAGGATTTGTTGACTGTCACTATGCATTATCTCTCTGTGCCTCGAAACTGTATCTCCAATAGCTCCCTTTATTAATTTATGGATTTTGTGATCTTATTAGAAACTGCTTTTCTAGCCAAATGACTTACTACTTCCCCTTTCTTGAACCAAACATGACTCTCTTAGTACTCTCTAAGATTTCCAGTCTCCACGCTGGTGCTCACATTGTCCCCTCTGTTTGCAGCACCTTCACCCTCAGTGTCTCCATGTCCAATCCTTCCCATTCTTCAGGGCCCAGCTCAAATGCCTTCTCATTCCTGGGGTGGCTCTTGAAGATGCTTTCATGGAAGATATGACCTCTTTTTCTGAACTCCCTCATTACTGTCTCTGAACCTTCTTGTGTTCTAGTATATGGCAGGGGTGGGGGCTGGTTGGTGGGGTAGGCCTCACTTATAACCAACTTGAAGGAAGATTCCCTGTCTAATTCATCTTTGTTTTCCCTGAGCAGCTAGCATAGTATCCTGTAAATATATACAATATACAGTACATTTGTTGAATTTTGAATTAAGTAGCTAATCCATATTTTTTTCCTTGCTTTATTGAGGCATAATCGGCGTACAAAAGAACTGCATATAATTCATGTATATCATTTGGTAAGTTTGTACATATGTATACACTTGTTATACTATCACCAAAGTTAAGGTAATAAACATCTACATCACTTTCAAAAGTTTTATTGTGTCCCTTGTTTTTGTTTCGGTTTGGTTTTGGGTTTTTTTTTTGTAAGACTACAACATGAGACAGACCTTCTTAACAATTTTAAGCACATAATACCCTATTATTAACTGTAGGCACTGCGTTATACAACAGATCTCTGGAATTTACTCATCTTGTATTAACTTTATACACTGAACAACTTCCCTATTCCTCTCCCCCATCCCCTGGTAACCACCATTCTGCCAATCCATATTTGATTTTATGATATACTGCCACTTGAAAAGCAAAAAAGAACAGTAATCTTAAGGAACTGTCATCATAATAAGACCAACTTACTTTGCCCTAAGTTCCAGCAAGATAAGAAAACACATATGATTGTTAAGGAGAAAATGGAGGGTGCATAGACTAAAAAGTCCTAGTAAAATTGAGAGGCTGTAACCCAATATTGTATCCACTGTGTACATAGAACCTCCAGAGGTATTGGAGTCACATTAACCTGGACTAAGATCTTGCCTCAGCCCCTTACCAGCTGCATATCCTTGGACCAATTATCCTCTTTGACCCCCAGTGTCCTTCTTAGCAAAATTTAAATAATAATGGTACTTACCTCCCAAAGCTGTTTGTATAATTAAATGAGATAATCTACATAAAGAGTTTTGCAGAATGCCTAGAATACATCATATACACTCGGTAAATGATACCTTCTCTTTTTATTATCAGTGGTGAGAGCTGTATTAATCAGTTGCCAAGGGCACTAGCTTTGGAACCAGACAGAGCTGGGAGTTCTTATCATTAAAAAATGATGAGACAACACTTCCAAACTCATTTTATTAGGCCAACATTAAGCTCCTACCAAAGCAAGATAAGGGCAATACAAGAAAGGAAAATCACAGGCCAGGATCTTTGATGAACATAGATGCAAAAATGCTCAGCAGACACTAGCAAGCCACATTCAACAGCACTTTAAAAGGATCATACACCATGATCAAGTGAGATTTGTTCTTGGGATACAAATCAATAAACATGATATACCACATTAACAAAATGGAGAATTAAAAACCATATGATAATCTGAATACAGAAAAGGCACTCGAAAAAAGTAAATATCCTCAATTAGGTATGGAAGGAATGTACCTCAACATAGTAAAGGCCATATATGACAATCCCACAGCTAACACACCCCACAGTGAAAAGCTGGGGGCGCCTGGGTGGCTCAGTAGGTTGAGCATCTAACTCTTGATTTCAGCTCAGGTCATGATCCCAGGATTGTGGGATCAAGCCCCATATCAGGTTCCACACGGAGTATTCTCTCTTTCCTTCTGCCCCTATACCCCTGCTCACTCTCTCTCTTTCTCAAATTAAAAAAAAAAAAAAAGTGAAAAGCTGAAAGCTTTTACTTTAAGATGAGCAGCAAGACAAGGATGCTCACCCTCACCACTCCTATTTAACATAGTACTAGAGTCTTAGAGCAGTTAGGCAAGAAAAAGAAATAAAGGGGCACCTGGGTGGCTCAGTCGGTTAAGCGTCCGACTTCAGCTCAGGTCTCGATCTCGCAGTCTGCGAGTTCCAGCCCCGCGTCGGGCTCTGGACTGATGGCTCAGAGCCTGGAGCCTGCTTCCGATTCTGTGTCTCCCTCTCTCTCTGCCCCTCCCCCATTCATGCTCTGTCTCTCTCTGTCTCAAAAATAAATAAACGTTAAAAAAAATTTTTTTTAAAAAAAGAAAAAGAAATAAAAACATGCAAACTGGAAAGGAAGAAGTTAAATTGTTTGCAGATGATATGACCTTATATATAGAAAACCCTAAAGACTCCACCAAAAAACTGTTGGAACTAATAAATTCAGTAAAATTACAGGAAACAAATCAATATACAAAAATCATCTGTGTTTCTATAGACTAAGAATGAGCTATCTGAAAAAGAAATCAAGACAGCAATTCCAATTACAATAGCATAAAAAACAATAAAATATTTAGGAATAAATTTAAATGAGGTGAAAGATCTATATAATAAAAGCTATAAAATGTTGGTGAAGAAATTGAAGAAGATACAAGTAAAATGAAAGATATCCCATGTTCATGGGTCAGAAGAGTTGATATTGTTAAAATGTCCATACTACCCAAGGCTATCTATAGATTTAATGTAATTGCTATCAAAATTTCAATGGCATTTTTCACAAAAGTAGAAAAAAAATCCTAAAATTCATACAGAACCACAAGAGGTTCTGAATAGCCAAAGTAATCTTGAGTGAAAAGAACAAAGCTGGAGGCATCATACTTTCTGGTTTAAGCTATATTACAAAGCTATAGTAATCAAAACAGTATGGTACTGGCATAAAACAAGCATATAAATCAATGAAACAAAAATAAGCCCACACATATACAGTCAACTAATCTTGGACAAAGATGCCAAGAATATACAATGGAAGAAAGTATAATCTCCAACAAATGGTGTTGGGAAAACTGGAAATTCATATGCAAAAGAATGAAATTGAGCTCTTATCTTACAGCATACACAAATTTCAACTAAAAGCAGATTACAGACTTAAATGTAAGACCTGAAACCATAAAACTCCTGGAAGAAAACATAGGGGTAAGCTGCTTGACATTGGTCTTGGCGATGATGTTTTTTGGATATGGTACCAAAGGACAGGCAACAAAAACAAAAATAAACAAGTGGGACTACATCAAACTAAAAAGCTTCTGCATACCAAAGGAAACAATCAACAAAGTAAAAAAAAACAACCTACAGAGTGGGAGAAAATATTTGCAAACTATATATCTGATAAGGGGTTAATATTCAAAATTTATAAAGAATACTCAATGCAAAAACAAACAAACATAACTCAAGAAACTTCTGGGGAACAAACTTCAGTGAAAATCAATTTAATAGAGACTGCTGAACATTTAAGATGTTATATACAAACCCAGTTGTAACCACAAATCAAAAACCAGTAATAGATATGCAGAAAATAAAGAGAAAGGAGTCAAAATATATCACAAAAAAAAAAGTCCAGAAAACTGTAAGAGAGCAAGAGAAAAAGGAACAGAGAAAAATAAAAACAACCATAAAACAAGTAAGAAAATGGTAATAAGTACATACCTATCAGTAGTTACTTTGATTGTAAATGGAATCAACACTTTAATCAAAAGACATAGGATGACCTAATAGATAAAAAAGCAAGACCCATCTCTATGCTGCCTGCAAAAGACTCATTTCAGACCTAAAGACACAGCATGCAGATTAAAAGTGAAGGGATGGAAAGGCATTTATCATGCACATGGAAGTGAAAAGAAAGCTTAAGTTGGACAAAATAGACTTTATAATAGACTGTAACAGGAGACAAAGACACTATATAATCATAAAGGGAACAATCCAACAAGAAGATACAACAATTGTAAATATTTATGCTTCCAATTTGGAAGCACCCAAATACATAAAACCACTAATAACAAACATAAACAAAGTAATCAATAGTAAAACAATAATAGTAGGAGACTTTAAGACCCCACTTACATCAATAAATAGATCATTCAAACAGAAAATCAACCAAGGGATAGTGGCTTTGAGTGACACATTGGATCAGATGGATCTAATATATATATTCAGAACATTCCATCCTAAAATAGCAGAATACACATTCTTTTCAAGTGCGCATGGAACATTCTCCAGAATAGATTACATATTAGACCACAAAACAAGTCTCAACAAATTAAAAAAGATTGAAGTCATATAATGCATCTTTTCTAACCACAACACTATGCAACTACAAATCAACCACGAGAAAAAATCTGGAAAGAACCCAAAACATGGAGGTTAAATAACATGCTGCTAACCAATGAATGGATCAACAAAGAAATGCCAAAGAGGAAATCCAAAAATACACGGAGACAAATGAAAATAAAACCCAGTGGTCCAAAATCTCTGGGATGCAGCAAAAGCTGTTCTAAGCGGGAAGTTTATAGCAATACAGGCCTACCCTAAAAAGCAAGAAAAATCTCAACCTAACCTTACACCTAAAGGAATAGGAAAAAGAACAAACAAAAACCCCCCAAACCAATAAAAGGAAGGAAATAATAAAGATTAGCACAGAAATAAAGAAAATAGAAATTTAAAAACAATAGAGATCAATGAAACCAGGAGCTGGTTCTTTGAAAAGATTAACGAAATTGATAAACTTTTAGCTAGACTCATTTAAAAAAGGGGAGGGGGAGAGGACTCAAATAAACATCAGAAATGAAAGAGAAGAAATAGCCAACACCACAGAAATACAGAAGATTATAAAAGAATATTATGAAAAATTATATGCCAACAAATTGGACAACCTAGAATAAATAAATAAATTCTTGGAAACATATCCTCCCAAAACTGAATCCAGAAGAAATAGAAAATTTGAATGGACCAATTAGCAGCAATTGAACAAGTAATCAAAAAACCCCCGACAAACAAAAATCATGGACCAGACAGCTTCACAGATGATTTCCACCAAATATTTAAAGAAGTAATATCTATTCTCAAACTATTCCAAAAAATAGAAGAGGAAGGAAACCTTCCAAATTTATTCTATGAGGCCAGCATTACCCTGATAACAAAACCAGATAAAGGCGCTACATAAAAAGAGAACTGTAGGCCAATATCTCTGATGAACATAGATGCAAAAACCCTCAACAAAATATAGTAAAACCTTGGACTTCAAGTAACTTGTTCTGTGAATGTTCTACAAGATGAGCAAACATTTCTAATAAATTTTAACTTGATAAACGAATGATGTCTTGCAGTACAAGTAGTACATGACAGTGAACATCACATGATCACAACGGAGCTAATGGTTCTTCTCTCTCTCTCTTGCTCTTTCTCTGCCACTATGGGATTGTGGGTGATCATCTCTCATGCTCTGATGCTTACTCTCAGGCCACAGTGTTTGGCAGAAATCCGTGATTTTTCAGAACATTGGAAGGTCCCCACAACTGGCACTAGTGTATTTTTTGTCACTTCCAAGCACCTATGGACATTCCTTTGCTTTTCCATACAAGAGTAAGCTTAGCAATACTTTGCTTCATTCTAACTCAGGCTGCCTGCAGATATAGACCCTTTCATCTGCTGCCTTATTGCCAGTTACATTAAATACAGTGTATGACAAGGGTTAATTAATACTGGACTGTAGTCACCATCCATGCGAGCATATACAATGGCCCCCATGCGGAAAAAGATTCCATTGAGCCAATAGGTAGAAGTGATTCCATTAGTGAAAGTTGTCCTATGGAACATCCCTCCTCTCTCTTGTTTCCCTCACACTAGTCACGAAGGTTTTCAAGGTTAAGTGTAGGTTAGTTTGTTTATTTTCTTTATATTTTGTATTTTCTTTATTATTTTGTATTATATTACAGTATTATAATCAATTTTATATGAATGTTTTTGGGTTGTGGAGTGAATCATCTGAGTTTCCATTATTTCTTATGGGGAAATTCGCTTTGATATACAATTGCTTTAGATTACACGCATATTTCTGGAACAAATTATGCTCACAAACTAAGGTTTTACTGTATAGGCCAACTGACTCCAACAATACAGTAAAAACATCATTCACCATGATCAAGTGGGATTTATTCCTGGGATACAAGGGTGGTTCAGTATTCACAAA
The DNA here is from genome assembly GCF_024362965.1 of Panthera pardus. Classification (NCBI taxonomy): domain Eukaryota; kingdom Metazoa; phylum Chordata; class Mammalia; order Carnivora; family Felidae; genus Panthera; species Panthera pardus. The sequence continues at coordinate 66,714,699 of NW_026527002.1, forward strand.
TCAATCAATGTGATACATCACATCAACAAGAGAAAGGACAAAACCGTACGATTGTTTCAAGAGATGCAGAAAAAGTATTTGACAAAGTACAACATCGATTCATGATTTAAAAACCCTCAACAAAGTAGGTTTAGAGGAAATATGCCTCAAAATAATAAGACTTTATATGAAAAAAAAAAAACCACAGCTAACATCATACTCAGTGGGGAAAAATTGAGAGTTTTTCTGCTAAGATCAGGAGAAAGACAAGGATGTCCACTCTTACCACTTCTATTCAACAGTACTGGAAGTCCTAGCCATAGCAGTCAGACAAGAAAAAGAAATAAAAGTTATCCAAGTTGGTAAAGAAGAAGTAAAATTTTCACTACTTTTATATGACATGATACTAAATATAGAAAACCCTAAAGACGCCACCAAAAGCTACTAGAACTGATAAATGAATTCATAAGTCACAGGTTACAAAGTCAATGTACAGAAATTCACTGCATTTCTATGTGTCAATAATGAAGTAGCAGAAAGAGAAATTAAGAAAACAATCCTATTTACAATTGCACCAAAAATAATAAAATACCTAGGAATAAACTTATCCAAGGAGGTGAAAGACCTGTACTCTGAAAACTATAAAATATTGATGAAAGAAATTGAAGATGACACAAACAAATGGAAAGGCATTCCATGCTCATGGATTAGAAGAACAGATATTTTTTTTAAATGTCCATACCCAAAGCAATCTACACATTTAATGCAATCCCTATCAAAATACCAACAGCATTTTTCACAGATCTAGAACAAACACTCCTAAAATTTGTATGGAGCCACAAAAGACCCAAATAGCCAAAGCAATCTTGAAAAAGAACAAAACTGGAGGATCACAATCCCAGATTTCAAAATATACTATGAAGCTGTAGTAATCAAAACAGCGTGGTGCTGGCACAAAAACAGACACATAGATCAATGTAGGAGAAGAGAGAGCCCCAATAAATGTATGGTTATATGGTCAATTAATCTTTGACAAAGGAGGCAAGAATATACAATGGGAAAAAGACAGTCTCTTCAACAAATGGTGTTGGGAAAACTGGACAGATACATGCAAAAGGATGAAACTGGATCACTTTTTTACACCATACACAAAAATAAACTCAAGATGGATTAAGGACCTAAGCGTGACACCTGAAATCATAAAAATCCTAGAGGAGAGCCCAGGTCAAATTTCTTTGATATCAGCCATAGCAACATTTTTCTCTTTTTTTTTTTTTTTATTAAAAATTTTTTTAATGTTTATTTTTGAGAGAGAGAACACAAGCGGGGGAGGGGCAGAGAGAGAGGGAGACACAGAATCCAAAGCAGGCTCCAAGCTCTGAGCTGTCAGCACAGAGTCTGACACAGGGGTCGAACCCACAAACTGTGAGATCATGACTTGAGCTGAAGTCGGTCGCCCAACGAACTGAGCCACACAGGCGACTCTTCTCTCTCTCTCTCTCTCTTTTTTAATGTTTATTTATTTATTTTGAGATAGAGAAAGCATGAGCAGGGGAGTGGCAGAGAAAGAGTCCCAAGCAAGCTCTGTGCTGCCAGTACAGAGCCCAACATGGGGCTCAATCTCACGAACCATGAGATCATGACCTGAGCCGAAATCAAGTCAGATGCTTAACTGACTGAACCACCCAGGTGCCCCCAATAGCAACATTTTTCTAGATACGTCTCCTATGGCAAGGGAAATAAGAAGCAAAAATAAACTATTAGGACTACTTCAAAATAAAACCTGCACAGCAAAGGAAATAATTAGCAAAACTAAAAGACAACCTACTGAATGGGAGAAGATATTTGTAAAAGACCTATCTGATTAAGGATTAGTATGAAAAATATATAAAGAACATATACAACTCAACACCAAAAGAACAAATAATCTAATTTAAAAATGGGCAAAAGACAGGGTGCCTGGGTGGCTCAGTCAGTTAAGCGCCCGACTTCATCTCAGGTCATGATCTCACAGTCCATGAGTTCAAGCCCTGCATCGGGCTCTGTGCTGGCAACTCAGAGCTTGAAGCCTGCTTTGGATTCTGGGTCTCCCTCTCTCTCTGCCTCTCCCCCACTGCCTTCAGTCTCTCTCTGTCTCTCTCTCTCTAACAAATGAATGAACATTTTTTAAAAAGTGGGCAAAAGACATGAACAGACATTTCTCCAAAAGAGATATACAAATGGCCAACGGGTATATGAAAAGTTGCTCAACATCACTAATCACCAGAGAAATGCAAATCAAACTCACATCTGTTAGAATGGCAAGTACCAAAAAGGCAAGAGATAAGTGTTGGAGAGTGTGTGGAGAAAATGGAACCCTTAAATGCTGTTGATGGGAACTTATACAACTAGTATGGAAAAAGTGTGGGGGTTCCTCAAAAAATTAAAGGTAGAACTGCCATATGATCCAGCCATTCCTCTTCCAGATGTATATCCATATGAAATGAAATCATTGTTTTGAAGAAATATTTGCACTCCATATTCATTGCAGCACAATAGCCAAGATATGGTAACAGCCTAGTTGTCCGTCAACAGATGAATGGACAAAGAAAATGTGGTATATTGCTAAAATGGAGATTGCTTGAAAATCCCTGAAGCAGACAAAACCACATAAGCCACATAAGCAAAACTTAATCTAGCTTATTTCATGATTGTAAACAAAACTTAACATGTTATTTCTTGTACATGACTCTGATAATCATAAATGAAACTTAAGTCATCTTCCTAAAATGGTATAAGATAATCACTTTTAACTAATATCTTGCCATATCTAAACTCCCCTTGTAGTAAGCAGTCATTGTAAAGGTTAAACAATTTCTTCATTTTCACTTTATTAGCCATCCTGTAACATCATGCCTATGATCATATCAGTTTCAGGTTTGCAATATTCCTGTTTGCAGTTTGTTTCTCACTCAGTAAAATAGTCATATCACATAAAGTTCTCTGAATTTCCTTTCTGTGATACACACAATGCAATATTACTCATCCATAAAAAAGAAGGAAATCGTGCCATTTGCAACATGGATGAACCAGGAAGACATTATGCTAAGTGAACACGGCAGATACAAAAAGACAAATACCATGTGGTCCCATTTGTATGTAGAATCTAAAAAAGTAGAACTTGACCAGAGGATAGAACAGTGGTTGCCAGGGACTGTGGGGGAGGAGGGGATGTGATGTTAGTCAAAGGGTACAAACTTTCAGTTATAAAATGAATACGTTTGGGGATGCACAGTATGGTGGCCATAGTTAATAATGCTGGATTGTGTGCTTGAAATTTGCTAAGAGAGTAGTTCTTACGTGTTATCACCACACACAAAAATGGTAGCTACGTGATAGATATGTTAATTAATTGATTGTGGTAATCATTTCACATATATACTTATATTAAATCATCACATTGTATGCCGTTAAAAAAATTATGCTGTACAACCTAAATATAACAATTTTGTTTGTAAATCACACCTCACTAAAGCTTGCGGGAATAATGGTGAAAAAGGCTTGTTTGGTGAAAGCCTCATGACTGTTTGACCTGTAGGTGGAAAGCAGTCCTTGGACAGAATGTGGCTCAATGAAGTTGTGCTTGCTTCAATCTTTATCATCTTTTCAGACCCAATCAGGACTTCTATTTCCTGAAATGATTTCCAGGACAGTCTCTACTCCACCATTTGGAAACACTTCCAAAGGACTAATATTAGCCAGCACGGGATGGGGTTCAGGAGAGGGATAATGCTACTTTCTACCACCATCGCTTCCCAGGAGCTATAAAATTAAATGATTAGGTCTGCTAAGCAATGTCATAGTAATAGCTAATCATTAGTATCACCACATAGAAGGCACTGTGCTAAGTACTTTGTGTAATTCATCTCATTTAATCCTCTTGGCTTTGCAAAGTAGCTTTTTTAAAATCTCCAGCTTACAGATAATAACAATGAAGATTATAGCTCACCATTATTGAGTGCTTACCATGTTCCAGGTACTTTACTACACCTTTAAATATTTTTTTTTTAACATTTATTTATTTTTGAGACAGAGAGAGACAGAGCATGAATGGGGGAGGGGCAGAGAGAGAGGGAGACACAGAATCGGAAGCATGCTCCAGGCCCTGAGCCATCAGCCCAGAGCCCGATGCGGGGCTCGAACTCACAGACCATGAGATCGTGACCTGAGCTGAAGTCGGACGCTTAACCGACTGAGCCACCCAGGCGCCCCTTTACTACACCTTTAATATAGATTACCTCTCTTTATCTTCATTAATAACCCCATCAGGTCATTTTTAGTCCTCATGTTTTAGATGTGAAGCTAGAGGTAAAGACAGGGTAAGTAACTTGCCCAAGGTCACACAGTTAATAAATAATAGATGGGATTGCAACCTATGGTCTCTGTGAATCCAGAGTTCAAACCTTTTCCCCTTCAAAGGCTCAGACAAGTTCAGACAGACATGTTGACCTTAGAGCCAAGAGCTACTGAGTCTCTATGGCCTTCTCTTTGCATGAGTTTCAAGGTATTTCAAAATCATAAGTCTGTTTTTCCTCTTGATAGCTCCAGTGGCAACTTCTCTTAGTAAATTATCTGTTGCCTGACTAGCTTCATATCTAATGACTTTATTAAACTCCAGTTTGAATTTTCTTTTAATATTACCCTTTTAACCATCCCAAATGATTTCTTTCATGTAATGTTGCCCCTGAGGCATTGGAAAATATATCATTTCAGGAAAAATTATATAATACATTAAACACAAGACTCATAAAGAGAAACCAAAACACTATAAATGTTGGAAGATTCACATATTTCAGCCTTCTTCACTTGTGACTATTTATTGGCAACCTGTCTGTATGTAGCACTGTACTAGGCATCCTGAGCTCCTAGTTCCATGATCTCCTCTCCCCCCAGTGATCCTTTGCTCCCCTCTTTCCAGCCACTTATTCCCATGGTCATACCTGGCCTGGTCCCCACAAATAATGTCAACACCCTAAAATTCAACTATAACACTTCCCCCCTCTGATCATCACTTTCTACCCTTCAGATCACCATGGTTGTTTGACGCTATCACGACCTCCAACCATTGACTCCACCACTTTTTCATTATCCATCAATCCTCTCCTCCTGTGTCCTCCCTTCCCTTTGAACCCAGTTTCGATTCCTTGGCATTACACTCACTCCTTTGAAACACTGTTGACTTGCTTGTCCCCTGTCTCTCCATCCTACTTGTTTGGCAAAATAGCAACTCTGGCTAAACTCAGACATTGGCCAGATAACCCCGCTAGCTCCTGAGCGGCTGCATGTGGTTGGAAAACATCACAACCTTCTTCACCTGTCCTCGCCTCTGGGGCTTCTCACCCTTTACAACAGATGCAAGATTCCTGCTCTTCCTTTTTCTTGTTCTTTTTTATTTAAGTATGGTTGACATACATGTCACGTTAGTTTCAGGTGTGCAATGACTTAATGCTCACCACAAGTGTGGCTAACGTGTCACCATGCAAGGCTACTACAATGCCATGGACTGTATTCCCTAGGCTACCTTTTATCCCCGTGACTTATTCACTCCATAACCAGAAGGCTTTGTCTCCCACTGTCCTTCACGTATTTTGCCCACCCTCCATCTGGAAACCATTAGTTCTTTGAAGTTATAGGTCTGATTCTGCTTTTTGTTTGTTTATCCATGTGTTTTTTAGATCCACATATAAGCAAAATCATATGGTATTTGTCTTTCTCTGATTTATCTTGCTTAGCATTATACATTCTGTGTCCATCCATGTTGTTGCAAATGGCTAGATCTCATCCTTTTTATGGCTGTGTATTATTCCAGAGAGTGTGTGTTTGTGTGTGTGTAAATATATATATATATATATATATATATATATAAACACAAATACATACATTTATATAAATATATATACACACATGCATACATATATACCACATCTTCTTTATTCATTCATCTACCGACGGCCACTTTAGCTGCTTTCATATCTCAGCTATTATAAATAATGCTGCAATAGTTTCCAACTCTTACCAGGCTTGTTTTTTGGGGTCTTGCCTGCTCAAGAAGACTACTCCTAGAATTAACATCTTTAATTAACTAAATGTTTCTTGCATCTTTAAGTTCTTTCTCTGGATACTTAGCCCAAGCATAAAATCATCTTGTTGTATCTTCCACCTTTAAAACAAAACAAATCTTCTCTTGAAGAGAATCTGTACATCTACAGCTACAGCCCATTTTTCTGTTTCACTTCAGAGCAAAACTTCTGAAAAGAGGTGTTCATGGTCATCATCTCCACGTCCTCACTTCCTGTTTACTGTTTAACACACTCAGGCCATCCCCCTCCCCCAACTGCACCAAAATTGCTTTTATCTGAAAAGTAATGAGGTCTCTGTTGCTAAACCCAATGCTTATTTATCTGTTCTGACTTTCCTCCAAATCCCGAAGGTATGTGAAATAGTGAACTATACCCTCGTTCGAGAAATGCTTTCTGTTTTGACATCTGAGAAAACACTGGAGTTTCTGGTCTTCCTACCCTCTCATTCACGTCCTTCTTCTAAGTCTTCCCTCAAGGTTCCCCTGCATCACCTTGTCATGTTCCAGGTACCACTCCTCAGCCTCCCTCTCTCACTCTTCACTCCAGGCAATCTCAGTCAGTCCCACAGCTATAAATGCCATCCACATGCTTGTGACTCCCAGATCTGCATATCCAGATTCATGCATCTAGCTTCTCATTTGACATTTCCACTTGGATGTACAATACACATTTTTTTAACATTTATTCACTTTTGAGACACAGAGAGAGACAGAGCATGAGCGGGGGAGGGGCAGAGCACGATGGGGGGACACAGAATCCAAAGCAGGCTTCAGGCTCTAAGCTATCAGCACAGAGCCTGACATGGGGCTCGAACTCACAGACCACGAGATCATAACCCTAGCTGAAGTCAGACGCTTAATCGACTGAGCCACCCAGGCGTCCACAATACACATCTTAAATGTGACATTCGCAAAAGACACATGACTCTACACCATTTATCCCTGATCTGGGCCTAGGTAAGCAACACCACCATCCACCAAAATTCTTGGGGCAAAATCCTAGTAGTGAAACGTGAATAATAGGTAAATCTCTGGAGACAGAAAATAGATCAGTGATCATCCAGGTATACTGGGTTGAATGATGGTCCCTAAAAAGATGTGGTCCTAACCTAGGAATCTATGAATGTAACATCATTTATTTGGGAAAAGGGTCTTTGTGATTGTAATTAAGTTAAGCATCTTGAGATGAGATCATCCCAGATTTCCCAGATGAGCCCTAAATCCCATGACAAGTGTCCTTATAACATGTAAGAAGAGAGGACTTGGAAGGGCAGGGATGGCATGTGAAGACGGAGGCCGAGATTGGAGGGATGCAACCACAAGCCTGGGAACACCGGGAGCTGCCAGAAGCCAGAAAAGGCAAACAAGTATTTTCCTCTAGAGCCTTCAGAGATCATGCAGTCCTGCTGACAACTTTAGTTTGGACTTCTGGCCTTCAAAACTGAGAAGGAATAGAGGCGTCTGGGTGGCTCAGTCGGTTGAGCATCCCACTTTGGCTTAGGTCGTGATTTTACAGTTCATGAGTTCCAGCCCTATGTCCGGCTCTGTGCCGATGGCGTGGAGCCTGCTTCGGATCTTCTGTCTCCCTCTCTCTCTCTCTGCCCCTCCCCCATGTTCCCTCTCTCAAAAACAAATAAACATTCAAAACTGAGAAGGCAAAACTGGGTGAAAAGAAAGTGGGCAAGTGAGAAGTGGTTGCTAATGGGTATGAGGTTTCTTTTGGGGTGACGAAAATGTTCTAAAATTATATCGTGGTGATGATTGTACAGCTGTGTAAATATACTAAAAACCATTGAACTGAGGACTAAGTGGATAAACTTTTATGGTCGCTACCTTATATCTAAATAAAGTTGAGAATAAAACCCTTAGGAGTTACTTTTTTTTTTTTTTTTAGTTTTTTTAAAAAAAATTTTTTCTAACGTTTATTTATTTTTGAGACAGAGAGAGACAGAGCATGAACAGGGGAGGGGCAGAGAGAGAGGGAGACACAGAATCCGAAGCAGGCTCCAGGCTCTGAGCTGTCAGCACAGAGCCCGACGCGGGGCTCGAACTCACGGACCGCGAGATCGTGACCTGAGCCGAAGTCGGCCGCTTAACCGACTGAGCCACCCAGGCGCCCCAGGAGTTACTTTTTAATCTCTTTTTCTCACATCTAAATCCACCAGCAAGTCCTTGAGCTCGCTTCCTCAAATCTGACCACGTCTCATGGTCTCCATGACCAGCATTTTAGTGCAAGCCTATCGTCTCTGGTCTGTACCACCAGAATAGCCTAGATAATTTCCCTGCTCCTACTTGAGGCTCATCCAAATCCATACTCCTTAAGACAAACAAAACAGTTCTCTTAGAACACAAATCACACCATGACACTCTCTTGCTTAACCCCTTCCCTGCCTGCTCCCATGGCTTTCCTTTCCACTTAGAGTAGAATCGAAACTTCTTGCCAAGTCCTACTGGTCTTGATATGACCTATCTGGCCTGTGTTTACATCCGAAACCTCGTCTCCTCAGATACTGCCTTTTGCCCTACACTTCAGCCACACAAACATCCCTTATGATCCTGGGACAGACCATTCCTGTCCCTGTCTCAAGCTTTCGCCCCTGCTGTTCCTTCTGTGAGTGCAACTTCCCATGACTGTCTTCTTCCTGTCAAAACCTCTTCTGATCACCCTATATAGAGTCGCCTTTCTCTCATTTACTGTCAATCATGTTGCGTTTTTAGCTATTTTTGTTTTTTGAAATAATCTTGTTTGTTTAGTTGTGTATTTATTTCTAGTGTCTTTCCGTCCAGTAAAAGTAAGCTCTGTGGGAATAGGAACCTTATTCATCTTGCTCGCTGCTACATCCCCACTCTTATCCCAGTGCCTGACAAAAGAGATCCTCATTAAATACTGCGTACATGAACAAGTAAAGGATATAAATTATCATGCATAGGCTTTTGCCCTTAGGAAGCTTATAGTCTATTGGAAATACAAGACATACTTGCACTGTCCAGATGGCTGTGAAAATTCTTGGCACTTATATTCCGCTTATCTTTATCCTATAGGTTTCTTTAACTGATAAGTTCAGTGAAAAAGAGCACAGGCTCCTCGATGGCAGGGACATTCTCTGCCTCCTTCACCCTGTATCCCTTAGGTTTAGGCTGTAGGCATGTACTACATGCTCATTTTCCTAGCGAACGAATCAGCCATGTTTAACAACAGCTCAAACAAAACACTCCTACCACCACCAACGAATATCCTGAGCATCCCAGCTGCAAATTTGCAATATTAATAATATTTAAATAAATAGATGGTCTTTTATAAAGAAGAAAACCCCACCGTGAGAATCGTCAGGGAGGAACAAACACAAATAAATCAACTACCTCATTAAAAAGATTAGGCTAAGTGAGCCAAAAGGTCCCTTTCATTATAAAATTCCAATTCCGAGATTATACGTTAGGCATTTGGAATGGCAGCTATACAAATTCACTGAGAAGTAATCACGGTAGACATAATAGTTCCCTAAAGATGTCACCATATGAATCCCCAGAATGCGACTGTATTACTTCACATGGCAAAATGAAATTTGCCCGTGTGATTAAGTTGAAGATTTTCCCATGGTTAGATTAACCTGGATCATCCAGATAGGCCCCATCTAATCACAAAGACCCATCAAAGGGAAAAAGACAAGGGAGTCAGAGAGAAGAAGATGTGACTATAGAATCAGTGATGTGCTTGCAGGCGGGGTGTCACAAGCGGAAAACCGTAGACAGCATCTAGAAGCTGAGAAAGACAAGGGAACAAATTCTCTCCTAGAGCCTCCAGAAGGAACGCAGCCCTGTCAGCACCTTGATTTTAGTGCCATAATTTTGGACTTCTGCCCTCCAGACCTGTGAGATAATACGTCTGCGTTGTTTGAAGCTGTTGTTTGTAGTAGTTTGTTACGGCAGCAATAGGAAATTAATGCAACATTTCACTATCATTCATCATAACTGTTTTCCTTGGTAATTTTCTCTGCAGCTTGTTTTATGCACTTAAAAAACAATCAGTTCTGCCACTTTCTAACCACTGTTGTGACCTGGAGCAAATTGTTTCCACTCTGCTTCCTCATCTATAAAATGAGAATAAAAAATCCACACCGCAGGGTTGTTGAGAGAATTAAATAAGACAATTTCTGTAAGGATCATAGAGCACCAGGCTCATAGTAGGAACCAACAGAATGTTCTTTCCACTGACTGTCTCCCCAAACCTTATGGTTATGGACTTCCTCGTGAATTTCAAGATAATAATCAGAGTATGACATCGTGACATTTTCCAGACCTGACCAGTGTTGTTAAATCTTAATTGTAGCTACTGCTAAAAATATCTAAGACGGGTTGCTTCATCTGACTTTGACCTTGAAATATTCAAGTACTGGTAGTGTTTTTGGAAACCTAGTTCAAGTTTTGACTAGTATTTTCTGAATAGCTTTGGGGAAATAATTTATGGTTTCTGTTTATAACCTTGCTCCCCTCCTTTTGAATAACCTTCAGGTACATAAGTTCAAATACAATTTATAATCGAAATGGTGATTAAGTGAAAAATAAAGTCATAAGGTGTTTTTCCAGAAATCATGCACAATAAATGTTATTGTCTTAAAGATTAAATTGTCCGTACTGAACCCCATATTCTGCCAGTGTCTTAAGTGTCCCTTGTTAATTAAACACCTTTGAAATCATTACCCTTTGGGTGTCTATTTGATATCAGGGAAGTGTGACATATTTAGTACCTAGGTTATCCAAGACTCAAAGGTCAATGCGTTATAAATCAATAAGTACTTATCAAATTCCTACTTTTCTGTCAATTCCTTGAGGGCAGGGATCATGTATTTTTCATTTATCCCATTGTGACTCACAAGTTATCTGGAACATATTAAGTTCAATGACATGTCTTCAAAACTTTAAAAGCAGGATAAGAAACCCCCAGGTTACAAAAAGGTTAAAATACAAAGGTTTCCTTTTCTTAGCATAGTTCTCTATAGAAATATAATATGTGTATATTTCTTTAGAAATAACTATATAAGTAGGAATATAATAGAATGTTAATAATCATAAAATATTTTGATATATACTTATAAGTGACTGTCATGTTACATATATATTAAGTTTCCAAGCTGGCCTGTAAACTCCAATTGAGCCCATAATAAATAAAGTAAACAGGCTTCACTTTATTTTGAACATAATGAGATATATTTTAATATAGGACAAGACTAAGGATTGTCCCTAGGCCAGGTTTCCTTTCAAAGCAAAACTCTGATTCACAGCCACTTTCTAATTCCCCAAACAGGATGCTGAGGCTGGATTGGGGCATAGGAGAGAGACAGAAGGCATAGGGCATTCTAATGGGTAACATTCTTGTGGCAGAAAAGGGGCTAAGAGACTTTGGTTTGCACTGATCTGGCTCCCAGGAAATAATACTAATAACATCCTCTACCAAAGTTAGTCTTTATGGCTTATAATGCATTTTCATGTGCAGCAGGTGCTTATAACCTAGAGTCTGTGGGATGTCTAGTGGATGTGTAAAAGGACTTTGGAACTTCAGGAGTGACTTCTTAGAAATTGTAGGCAAAGTCTAGGCTACTTGTACGTTTTTTTTAGAGAGGGTCATTCTCAAAGGGCTGTGTGACTCAAATAAATTAATAGCTCAAGAGACATGGTCTCATTTGCCCCCCCCCCCCATAACCACTTGGTGGGGAGAATAGTGTAAGCATTATTATATCGGGATCGTCCCCCAGTCAGAAGCCATGGGTAACAGGTAGTGGCCCCACAAAATCCACCAGCCAGCTGCCCAAGTGAGCAGGGGTCAAAGTGCACAGGGATGTGAGCATGACAGGTGGCTGGTAAGGGAAGGACTAGAGGGAATAAGGAGTTATTGGAGGGAATTCCTACAGGGTAATCTTGTGAGAAGGTGGAAAGAGAACGGGGAGAGCAAGTGGACTTGAAGACATGAGAGAAGCCTGAAAAATAGTAAGGCTTCATTTTTATCTAAGGGACACAAAGAAATACGTGTAAAAGGCATAGGCACTCCCTCAAGGAGCTCATACCCTTGATGGGGCATGGAGAGGTTGGGATCAACTTCTAAGTTGACTCATAAGTTGACTAAAAGTAAGTGCTATTTTATGGATCTGGCCACATCCCACAGTAATTATCTCAGTGTACATAGTAGGGGCTCAATAAATATTTTGTTTGTATATCATGTTGACAGTAGACACTAGGAGGATAAAAATAGAATGAGTGATCAATGTGTGGTACTATTCACTGCCGTGTGTGGTCAGATAAAGGATGGAATAACAGTGGGAGACCCAGGGAGCCAAGACCACTCTGGCTGTACCAGAAAAGATGGGTAATATTTTTGCAAAACAAAGATGCAGTTGAGGGAATGTTTAGACAATATTGGGGAATATAGTGATATTTTTTTCTGATTAAAACTCAGGGAGTGAAAGAAAGGAGGCCCTTTGAATCCAAATTTCTCATGTGATAGGGGAGGTGATATGACAATTATATAGGAAGTTCAGGGCTATACTCAGCTCTCTTGACTCCTAGGCTTATGATGTCTCCACTATTCCATGCTGCTATGTTGGATAGTAGTGAGAAATAGGGCTAGATAGATAAGGTGGGACCTGATTAGCAGGGTGTTATATCTGAGAATAGGGGTTTGGGCATTGCAAATGCAAGGTATGAATAGAGGAGCATCATAGAAGAGGCATTGGCCAGTGGAGGAAAACTAATCCTGGGTTTACACATGAAGAAAGAAATGGTTCCATTCTACAATCAGTAAACATCTGATGATTTGGCACGTACCCAGCATCAGAATGAGAAATTTGGCATCTGGAGATTTAACATAAACACTGAAGATAACCAGGCACACAGCAGTGTGGCCCAGACCTTTGATAGCAGCCACCTGCACCTAAATGATGATGGTTGTCGGCCAAACATTCATGAGTATCAAAGACACATCCCAGCCACAGCATATAGAGCACTGATAGACTGGATGCCCGTGGATACAAAGAGCAATTTCACATGCTTGGTGCATGAGTGGAGAAATGATGGCCCATTAAAGAAAGTCTTATTAATCATTAACTATGTGACTCGTGATTTTTCACCAAGCCGTGTCAGATGCCTTGTGCCTGAGACGCCAGCTTCACGATATAGCCTTCCGCAGTTGCAGACAACATGCTTCCCACATCTAAGATTCTTGTGATGGCAAATCCATCACTTGAACCTTTTTTAACCATTCCCAGACATTGTTTAGAGTGGCTGCAAGCTTTTCCTTGACAATGGTCACAGTGACTGAATCACAGACTTCTTTAAGACATCTCAACTGCCAGCAAAGGCGGAAGATCATTAGGTCATTCATACATTTTTTCTGTTTTAAAGGCAGAGTTGTCAGGATTCAAGGCGTTTTTCAGGAATGATTTACATACAATGAAATGCAGTGTACTTCAATATAAGTTCAGTGAGATTTCGTGAAGGCATACGACCCAAGTTACCCACATCTCTGTAAAATACAGAACATTTCAATCACCCCAGGAAGTTTCCTCACACGCCTGCCTTGTCAATTTCTGCTCCACCCAAGGCAATCAGTATTCCGATTTCTATCACCATAAATTAGGTCTTCCTGTTCCAGAACTTTATGTAAGTGGAATCATGATTATATACTATTATCTTGTCTGGCTTTTTCACTCAGCATACCATTCTTTAGTATCTGTCCATGTTGCTGACTGTAAGTAGTCTGTTGTTTTTGTTGTGGAGCAGTATGCCGTCATGTACATATACCACGGTTTGTGTATCCATTCCCCTGGTGGTAGACTTGTTTCCAGACTTTGGAAATCATAAACAAAGCAGCTACGAACAATCTTGTACTAGGTTTTTGTGGACACGTGATTTCATTTCTCTTGAATAAACACATAAAAGTGGTTTGGTTGGGCATAGGCTAGATGTCTGTTTAACTTTATAAGAAACTGCCAGCTTTCCAGAAAGATTGTACAATTCCGCCTTTGCATCAGCAATGTATGAGGGTTTTCATTGTTCCACATCCTTGCCAACATTTGGTGTTGTCAGTATTTTTCAATTTAACCATTCTAGGAAATGTATACTGGTGTCTCATTATGTCATGATGAAAATTATATTGAGCACTTTTGCATGTGTTTATTGCCCATTTACACGTCATTCTGTGTCTGCTATGACTGTGTGTTTGCTAATTTTTGGGGTGGTAGGGTATTTTGTCTTTTTGTTATTGATTTCCTGGAGAACTTTATGTGGCACTGTGAATATTTTCTCCCATCTATTTTTTGATAAGCAGAATTTTTTTTTTTATTTTCATGATGTCTAATTTATCAGGTTTTTTCTTCTATGGTTAGTACTTTTCATGTTCTAAGAAATCTTTTTCTGTGCCAAGTTACTAAGGTAATCTGCTGTGCTTTCTTCTAGGAACTTCATGGTTTAATTTTATATTTAGGTTTATGATCCATTTTAAATTATTTTTTCTGTATTATGTGAGGTAAGGATTGGGGTTCATTTTTTTTTTATATGAATGTCCAGTTGTTGAAGCATTACTTATTGAAAAGCCTTTCCTTTGCCCACTGAACAGCTTTGGTGCCTTTATCAAAAAATCAGTTAGCTTTATATGTGCCTGTATATTTCTGGACCCTTAATTCAGTTTCATAGTCCTTTTTTCTATCCTTATACCAACTTCAAACTATTTATTGCTGTAGCATTACAGTAAGTCTTCAACCGTGTCCAGGATTGCTTTGACTATTCCAAATACTTTGCATTTACATATAAATTTCAGGACCAATCTGTCAATTTCTACCAAAGAGCCCACTGGGATTGCATAGAATCTAAAGAAAACTTTGGAAGAACTGGCATCTTAACAATATTGCACCTTCTAAATCACGAACATTTCCCTATGTATCTGGGTCTTTAATTTCTCTCAGCAATGCCTTACAGTTTTCAGTAGAGTTCTTACACATTTTCCACTAGATTTATTCCATAGTCTTTTATGTTTCTGATGCAATTGGAAATTATTTTTAATTCATATTCCATTTAGGTTCTTTTGTCTTTCCTTCTTTTTTAGTGTTTATTTATTTATTTTGAGAGAGAGAGAATGCACATGAGAGCAAGACAGGGGCAGAGAGAGAGGGAGAAAGAGAGAATCCCAAGCAGGCTCCACGTTGTCAGTGCAGAGCCCAATGTGGGGCTCAATCTCATGAACCATGAACCATGAGATCATGACCTGAACTGAAGTCAAGAGTAGGACACTTAACCAACTGAGCCACCCAGGCGTCCCTGTCTTCTTTTTAATATAGCTGTCTTAAGTATTTCTTCTACATACATTGAGCACTATGTATCAGATGGTATATAACTTTTGTTTAAACCATCAAATGTGATTGTAGAAACTCAGGAAGAAAAAAAAAAGTTTATGAGAAATAAGTGAGAAATCCAGTGGGTGGAGCATCTCAGGACACATATTAAAGGAGGCCAACTCAGTGCTGTGGTCTTTTGACTTTCCCCCTTTCCCTTTCTTCTTCGTGTAGTGCAGCTCTGTGCTGATATATGGAGCAGACATTTTAAGAGCACAAGAATGAAGAGAAATGAGAAATCCAGAAGGATGTCTGGTCTCAGAAGGCATTGTGAAAGTGCCATACCAATTTAGTTTACCTAACTCCAGATTTCTTGCTATGAGGAAAATAAAAGCCATTTGATTAAACTCGTATGGGGGAGAAGTGCCCTCCTTACTAAGGTTTCTGATTCAGTGGTTTGGAGTAGGGCCCAGGAACCTGCATCTTTAAGATGAGCTTCAAGGGATTCTCATGCTAGTAATCCAAGGACATCCTGAAGAAACTCTACTTTGGCAAGTATAAATAGGAAATTTAGTGATAACTGGGGCAGAGGGGTAGCAATGCAAGGCGGAAATTTCAGAGGCATATAAAAGCTTACAAATGACTGCTTAGGCTTTACATTATGATCCACCAACACGATCCTTAAATTTCCTCACTTAAGAGACATGACAGGGAAAAGGAAACTGATGTGAAAACTAGAAATTGCTTTTAGCAGATTCAGTCACTTCAATTCTCATTTAGCTTTATTATGAAATTCTATCAAGTAGCTGAAATGAGAGCATTTTCTTCCAGAGAACCATTACTTTATAAAATATTGACTTGGGTGATCTATACCCAGAAATATAAGATCTATTCAATTCTCCTAAGTGCAGTTCAAGCAGTGCCCTTTCTAAGAGGTAATACTAAACGTAATAAATGGATGCTACCCCTGCTTAAATAAATAAATGGTTTCAATTGTCAATATCACTGCAAAAACATTCTAAAATTTTCTTGCTGAGAGTATCTTATTTATAGACATTAGCCCCAGTTCTAATGTTGAACTATGACAGATCCTGTGCTAAAACCAATCCGACATGCAGTAGTGTGTTCTTCCAGGAAGATAGACTTGTGTTATTCTTTTCTTTATGAAATAGGAAGCTCCCCTAATGCATTTAAAATTGGACTTTTTTTTTTAAATTTTTTTTTAACGTTTATTTATTTTTGAGACAGAGAGAGACAGAGCATGAATGGGGGAGGGTCAGAGAGAGGGAGACACAGAATCTGAAACAGGCTCCAGGCTCTGAGCTGTCAGCACAGAGCCCGACGCGGGGCTCGAACTCACGGACCATGAGATCATGACCTGAGCCGAAGTCGGCCACTTAACCGACTGAGCCACCCAGGAGCCCCAAAATTGGACTTTATTAACATAGCTTCAGAACTCTTATACTGAAATTTTTGTGAAGTGTAGAAATGTATATAGCAAATACAAAATAATTACAGTGAAGTCTTATCTTATGCAGGAGTCAGGCACTTAAGTGTGCTCATAACAGTTTGGTGTAGACATAAATTAACTTTGGGAATTTCTTAAATCATGCATGCAGTGTAACCCCAAAGCGGTTGTCTCTGGTCTTTGATGACATGAATGTTGAAATTCAGAATCCCACTCTCTCATACTTTCAGAGCTAGAAGAGAGGAGCTGAGAAGAACTGACAAGAGCAGGTTGAGTGGCCCATATATGCCCAGGGGAGGGGATTTAGAAGAAAAGAATGAGATGGCGGCCCTCCAGCGTTCAGTCTGGTGGGAAAGACAGACAAGCCAAGAAATCCTTATAGCAAGGTAAGTGTTGTAGGGGAGTTATGGTCAGTCTGGATCACGGACCCATATCAGAGTGAGTTCCGAGCTTTGCTGGAGCTGAGACTGAGGCAGAGAAGGGGAGACCAGCTAGGGAAGACATCTGAGGGGAGGTGCTGGCATGGCAACCACATTTTAGAAGGCGGCATAATCGTAACTGTGTGCTATATCTGTGAAAGCGCAAAAGAGGGCGAGGTTGTTCCCCTCCAGAGCACAGTGTGCTTCAGGAGAGGGGCCACACATCCAGGAAGAAGCACATAGGATCCGTGGCAAAAAAAGGTTTGGATGCAATGCCAAGGAATTCTAACTTTATTATAAAAATAATAGGTAGTCATTAAAGGATACTAAGCAGAAAAATGAAGTAACTAGATATGCATGTTAGGAAGTTTACTCTGATTGACCAGATTTGGTGTTTATGATCATTTCTGCAAAGCTCTCAATATTAGAAACTTGATCAGGAACTTTACCCTTAATATATCTCCCCAAAATAAAGATGGCTTCCCATGGAACTCTGCATTTTTCTGGCTTTCCTTCCTTGAGCCATTGTAACTCTTGGAACTTTCTCTTTGAATACAAGAAATCAATGGAAAAATAATTTAATAGCAACTATCTATCTACTTCTATTCATTCATTTATTTCCCACAGCCAGCTTTTAAGTAAATCTCTACAGAGAAAATGCTACCATGGATTGCCAACGTGTACCCTAAATGCAAAAGATAACTAATGATGAAGCAATGAAAAATAAGCCCAAATCTCTAGTCATTGGAGCAATATTTCTACTATATGACATGATTTTATTAGTCCATACCGAGGAAATGCAGAATCAAAGCCAGTTTATAAAGGAACCAGTTTGAAGGACAGGAGTCATGAATAATTATTCCATCTGCCCAGAGACCATACAAAATGATAGCTTGTATGTCCGTATTTGTTTATCATGTAAATGGGTGTCATCTCTAAACTGGACATACTTTGGGATACGATCCAAAATCCGATTCAGAGTTCGAACACACCGTCATTTATTTCTCTGTTAATCGTCTATGGAGTGTAGTGCAGTAGTCAAGAGCTAAAGCTAGAGGCTGCAGATTTCAGGTCTGCCTCACTCCAGCTGTGTGATCTTGGGTACGTTCTTGACCTTTGTTGAGCCTTCATTTCCTCATCCATAAAAAGGGATAATGGTAATACAATTTACCATTACCAATTACCTTTACAGGGTCATTGTGAGGGTTAAGTTAGTCAATAGATACAGAGTACCTAGAACAATGCCTTCCTTATAATAAACATTATAAATGTATTTATTCTTGTTGTTAGTATTATCTTTTACTTCTGATCTGGACAACTAATACTGTCTACTTTTTTCAAAAACCTAAAAAACTTTTTTAAATTCTGTATTTTTAAATTACAGAAAAATTTTCTATGTATCTATTTGCATAATTATTTTCCTTAAAATCAAACAAGGCAATGCACTTGGACGTAAATATAATAGATTTTGCCAGGACACATCTCAGGAAAAACTAGTAGTTGGCCCTATTCAGTGATCTCTGATGAGATGAGTTTGGAATCAACAATATTTGAAAATAACTATAACATCCTTGGGTGTACATTAAAGCAGATTTTTAATGGAAATAGTTTCCTGGGGACCTATACTGACAGACAATGATAGCATTTTAGGATTATGGGCACAAGCCCTAAAGTCTGATAGCCAAGTGAACACAAAAGAATAGAGGAGTTTCTTTTTCTGAATTTTTATTTTTCTAAGCTACATTAAGGCCATCACCGTATAGGTGGAAAATATTGTCACCTGCTTGACTACAATACTCTTCTTTTCTTGGTGATTATCGAGTATATGTATAATTATGTCTAAAATTTATGTTATGACTATTTCATATAATTATATAAATATTAATAATTACATTAATTTATGTTATGTCTAGACCTCAGTTCCCCTTATTTTTTAACTTGCACACATTTTTGGTTTTTTATTTATTTATTTATTTTTTATTTTATTTATTTATTTTTTCAATATATGAAATTTATTGTCAAATTGGTTTCCATACAGCACCCAGTGCTCATCCCAAAAGATGCCCTCTTCAATACTCATCACCCTACCCTCCCCTCCCTCCCACCCCCCATCAACCCTCAGTTTGTTCTCAGTTTTTAAGAGTCTCTTATGTTTGGCTCTCTCCCACTCTAACCTCTTTTTTTTTTTCCTTCCCCTCCCCCATGGGTTTCTGTTAAGTTTCTCAGGATCCACATAAGAGTGAAAATATATGGTATCTGTCTTTCTCTGTATGGCTTATTTCACTTAGCATCACACTCTCCAGTTCCATCCACGTTGCTACAAAGGGCCATATTTCATTCTTTTTCATTGCCACGTAGTACTCCATTGTGTATATAAACCACAATTTCTTTATCCATTCGTCAGTTGATGGACATTTAGGCTCTTTCCATAATTTGGCTATTGTTGAGAGTGCTGCTATAAACATTGGGGTACAAGTGCCCCTATGCATCAGTACTCCTGTATCCCTTGGGTAAATTCCTAGCAGTGCTATTGCTGGGTCATAGGGTAGGTCTGTTTTTAATTTTTTGAGGAACCTCCACACTGTTTTCCAGAGCGGCTGCACCAGTTTGCATTCCCACCAACAGTGCAAGAGGGTTCCCGTTTCTCCACATCCTCGCCAGCATCTATAGTCTCCTGATTTGTTCATTTTGGCCACTCTGACTGGCGTGAGGTGATATCTGAGTGTGGTTTTGATTTGTATTTCCCTGATGAGGAGCGATGTTGAGCATCTTTTCATGTGCCTGTTGGCCATCTGGATGTCTTCTTTAGAGAAGTGTCTATTCATGTTTTCTGCCCATTTCTTCACTGGATTATTTGTTTTTTGGGTGTAGAGTTTGGTGAGCTCTTTATAGATTTTGGATACTAGCCCTTTTATATTCACTTATTTTTAAACCATATACACTTACACACAGAATTGAACTTTGAACTGCTAGATTTATGTACACAGTAAGCATTCACAAAGACAGAACTTTATTTTTTTTAATATGGAATTTATTGTCAAATTGGTTTCCATACAACACCCAGTGCTCATCCCAACAGGTGCCCTCCTCAATACCCATCACCCACTTCCCCCTCCCTCTCACCCCCCATCAACCCTCAGTTTATTCTCAGTTTTTAAGAGTCTCTTATAGTTTGGCTCCCTCCCTCTCTAACTTTTTTTTTTTCCTTCCCCACCCCCATGGTCTTAAGTTTCTCAGGATCCACATAAGAGTGAAAATATATGGTATCTGTCTTTTTCTGCATGACTTATTTCATTTAGCATAACACTATCCAGTTCTATCCATGTTGCTACAAAAAGCCTTGTTTCATTCTTCCTCATTGCCAAGTAGTATTCCATTGTGTATGTGAACCACAATTTCTTTATCCATTCATCAGTTGATGGACATTTAGGCTCTTTCCATAATTTGGCTATTGTTGAAAGTGCTGCTATAAACACTGGGGTACAAGTGCTCCTATGCACCGGCACTCCCACAAAGACAGAACTTTAAAAACAATGAGTTCAAATATTTATTAAAGAGCTGTATTATTTCCCTTATAACAACATTGCTGAAAAAACAAATTTGTTCTCTTACAGTTCTGGAGGTCACAGGTCTAAAATCAAGACACGGACCTCCAGTTATGGAATGAGTAAGTCACGGGAACAAAAGGCAGAGCATAAGGAATACCATCAATGATGTTGTATTGGCGGTGTAATGGGACAGATAGCAGCTACACGTTGTGTTGAACATCGCATAGTGTATAAACTTGTCAAATCACTCAGTCGTACACCTAAAGCTAATGTAACACTGTGTGTCAATTATACTCAAAGAAATTTTTTTTATTAAAGAAAAAAAAGATGGTAATAGTGGGTTTCTTCTAGAGGGTCCAGAAAAGAATCCATTTCTTTGCCTTTTTCAGCTTCTAAAAGCCACTTAACATTCCTTGGTATACGCCTCCTTCCTTGAATCACTCCAACTTCTCACTTCTGTTGTCACATCTCCTACTCCCTTTGATCCACATTTCTCCCTCTTATAAGAACCCTTGTGATTACACAGGGCCCACGCAGATAATCTAGAATAATCCCCCAATCTCAAAATCCTGAACTTAATCACACCTGCAAAGTCCTTGTTACTGTGTAAATATGCACAGGTTCAGGTTCTGGAAATTAGGACACGGACATCTTTAGGGGCACATTATTCAGCCTACCACAAGGTCTTACGTTGTTGAAAATCTCCTGTGTTGCATGAACGTTACTTTAGAGATAACCAATCTGGACATCCCCTGAAGGGTCAAACCCAGGGATATTCAGCAAAAAGTCCTCCTGAACTATCTTATTTCAGGCTGGCAAATCCTGACAGACTCTGAATACATTTTATTGCTCTTATAACTTGTTCGTACTCAGAAAAAGAGCAGCAGACGCCAGAAGGGAGGATCAGTTCTCTTTGAATCCTTTCCTGGTGTTACCATGTGAGAACTGATACACAAATCTGTGCGGCCTGGATCTCTGAGCACAGGATGGCTCAACTGAAATCCTGGGGCAACAGACGTGGGAGAGCAGATCTTGTCCCTTGTTGGTCATTATCTTTCATGGTTCCCCATCTCCTTCTGGACTACATTCAAGGCCTTCTGCACTGCCCCCAGGACTTTCCAGATCTGACCCACATTTATCTGTCAACCTCTCCCTGAGCACCCCCTAGTGGTACGTTAGATGCTTAGTACTACCAGAGTCCATTTAAGCTGTCCAGTCAATCCCACGGGCTCGCTGAAACTCTCATGCTTGCACACGCCTTGTTCATTCTGTTCAGCATCTGGCAAATTAACCTGTCTCCAAACAAACTCCTCCTTTAAGGAAATCGTCCTACCTCACGGCCTTACTGAAGAAACATCTCCCTCAGATTATGGGTTTTCCTCTTTACCCTCTTATAATGTTAGTGATTCTGTAATTATTGTAGTGGGGACAGGTTACACAATTTGTGGGGCTCACTGCACGATGAAAATGTGGCATCCCCCGTTTAAAAATTAAGAATTTCAAGACAGCAGAGCATTAAACCAAGCTTAGGGCACTTCTAAGCCCAGGGCTGTGTGCGACTACCACGGTCACACATCCATGAAGCCAGCCCTTGACCCTAGTGTGTGTCTGATAAGGACACTGAGGTCAGAAACTCATCTGTAATCTGTAATCCACATGCTTGGTCAGTGCCCCCCACACAAAGGCACACAAAAATAACGGTTGAATAAATGCATAAATGAATGAATGAGCAATATTGAAGATAGTTTTTATTTTACAGAAGATTGTATATATTTGTTTCCTATACAATGGGATGTCAGAGCAAATTGTCACAAACTCAGTGGCTTAAAACAACAGAGATTTACTCTGTCATAGTTCTGGAGGCTATAAGTCTGAAATCAAGGTGTCAGCAGGGCCATGTTCCCTTTGAAGGCTCTAAGGAAGAATCCTTCCTCTTCTCCTCGCTTCTGACAGCTCCAGCAATCCTTGGGGTTCCTTGGCTTATAGCCCCTTCCCTCCACTCTTTGACTCCATTGTCACAAGACCTTCTCCCTTCTGTGTTCATCTCGTGTGTCTTTTTCTCTCCTTAGAAAGACACCAGTCATTGGATTGAGCGCCCACCCTCGTCCACTGTGACCTCACCTTAACTCATTACATCTGCTAAGACCCTATTTCCAAATAAGGTTACCTTCTGAGATTCCAGGTGGATGTGAATTTGAGGGGGAAGACACTATTCAAACCACTACATTTGTTTCTGGGACATTCTTCAGAATGCCTCAAGAATATTTTTTGATGATAACGTCTTTAACAGTTCCTAGGATTTGTAACTTAACTGTATTTGCCAAAGTATAATCTGGAGAACTAAAAGACATTTGGATGTGGTCATATAACCAATATCAATTATGGTTGAAGCATCCTGGAATGTGAAGGGAGCAAAAAAAAAAAAACCCAAAAAACAAAAACAAACAACAACAACAACAACAACAAGAACAGGAAAATGCCCAAATTTTCATAAGGAAGATAAGGAGAAATCCAGGAACTGCTAAGTTTCCTGCCAACTCTGTGTGTATGTAAATGGCTGGGAGCTAGTTGGTTGGAATTTCCTGTACAGTCCCTGTTCCCTGGGGATGGCTAGGTGGTTAGAATGCCCTTGGACTCAGCAGTTTGCATGTTGTTTATCAAGGGTTAGGAACGTGTATTACCTTGCATGTGATAAGTAGATAAGACCTGAGAGAAGCCTTTTGAGGGCTTTAATTAAATTGACATTTAGTGGCTTCTTGCTGAATGTTCATGGTTTCATTAATTGTTCAAACTATCACAGAAGCATGAGGGTTTAAGTACCCCCCCCACCTGCTTTATTGGGGTATTATAAGTTGACCAAAATGTAATATATTTAAAGTGTAGAATGTGATGATTTGATATACATATATATTATACACATATACATATGTACCATAATCAAGCTAGTTAACACATCCATCACATCACGGTTACCTTTTTTTTCCCCTTGGGTGGGAATGCTTAAGATCTGCTCCCTTAGCTATTTTCAAATATATAAAACAGTATTGTTAACTCTAGTCACCAGGCCTTACATCAGATGCTCAGAACTTGTTCATCTTCTATAACTGAAAGCTTGTACCCTTTGACCAACATCTCCCACTTCCCCCAACCCCTAGCCCCTGTCAGCCACCATTCCATTCTGTGTTTCTATGAGGTCAACCTGTTTGTTTGCTTAGATTCCACCTGTGAGATCATACAGTCTATGACTTTATCTGGCTTATTTCACTTAGCATAATGCCCTCCAGGTTCATCCATGTCGTTGCCAATGGCAGGATTTTCTTTCTTTTTTACAGCAGAATAATAATCCAATATATATATTTACATAATATCATATATAATACAAAAATATATAATATAGTAGGTATATTACAGATGATATATCTATATGATATCTACATTATATAAATATATCTTTTCTTTACCATTCAGTTGTCGATGGACACTTAGATTGCTTCTATATCTTGCCTATTGTGAATAAGGCTACAATGAACATGGAGAATAGATAATCTCTTCTAGATAGTGAATTCATTTCCCTAGGATAAATACCCAGAAGTGGGGAGAGCTGGATCATACTGTAGTTCTATTTTTAATTTTTTTAATGTTTATTTTTTGAAAGAGAGACAGCAAGCACAAGCAAGGGAGGGGCAGAAAGAGAGGGAGACACAGAATCTGAAGCAGGTTCCAGGCTCTGAGCTGTCAGCACAGAGCCCAATCCAATGCAGGGCTCACACCCACAAACTGTGAGATCGTGACCTGAGCTGAAGTCGGACGCTCAACTGACTGAGCCACCCAGGCGCCCCAGTTCTATTTTTAATTTTTGAGGAGCCCCCATCCTGTTTTCCATAATGGCTGCACCAATTTACATTCCCACCAACAGTGCACAAGGGTTCCCTTTTCTCTACACCCTCCCCAACACTTGTTACCTCTTTTCTTTATGATAATAGACATCTTACCAGATGTGAGGTGATACCTGATTTGCATCTCCCTGATGATAAGTGATGTTGAGCATCTTTCACAGAGCTGTTGGCCATTTGTAGGTCTTCTTTGGAAAAATGTCTCTTTGGATTCTTTGCCCATTTTTAAACCAGATTTTTTGGTTTTGCTATTAAGTGTTCCTTATATATTTTGGAGATTAATCCCTTATTGGATATACAGTTTGCAAATATTTTCTCCCATTCCATAGGCTGCCTTTTCACTTTGCTTCCTTTGCTGTCCAGAAGCACGTTAGGTTTTTTGTTGTTGTTGTTGTTGTTGTTGTTGTTTTTGCTTTTGTTGTCTGTGCTTTTGGTGTCAGATCCAAAAAATCATTACCAAGACCAATGTCAAGGAGCTTTTTCCTCTGTTTCCTTCTAGGAGTGTTAAAGTTTCAGGTCTTACACTTGAGTCTTTAATCCATTCTGAGTTGATGTGTGTGTGTGTGTGGTGTAAGATAAGCATCCATTTCATTCCTTTCCTGTGGCCATCCAGTTTTCCCAACACCATTTGGTGAAGAGACTTTCCCCATTGAGTAGTTTTGGTGCTTTCCTTGAAAATTCTTTGACCATATGTGTGAGGATTTAAGATTTTCTCAGTGCATTTCCGGCTGAAGAAAGAGGCAAGTGTGATTAGGTAATAAGAAGAATCATGCTTAACACTCATTTGATAGTAAAACAAAGCCAGTAGAGTTTTTCCTGCTCTGCAGGTACTGGGCTAGGCCCCCTGTCTCTCCTGTCTTTAACAGAAGTAGTGGAGATGGAGAGGATTTCCATTTAAAGTGCAGAGGCACCACCTAGAGTGCTTCTGTGGGCTGTCCTGGGCCACTGTTGGCACGTTTCCTACTGTTTACCCAGGCTGGCTCCAAACACCTGAATGTTCTCCACATGCAGTTACCAGACACGGCAGCCGTTTTCTGCAGCCTGTGGTTTTCTTGGTAGGGAGCTTATGACTCTCTTCCTCTCCCTCAAGACTCTTTCCCCTGAGTAGGGCTGTAGAGTGAAACCACTTTGCTGGGAAGCAAAGAGGGAAGCAGGCTTACAGCCTAGAACAGCCTCTGGGTTTTGTCTGGGCACGTGGGAAGGCAGAAAACCTCCTGAAAAAGTCCCTGACCCGCTCAAGTGTGGTGGGGACCCCCAGAAGCCTCGCAGATGCACACAAGGGTAGTCACAGCCAACCCAGACCTCCCATTTCCCCATACTTGAGCATCAGCATAATCTTGAAATCATGTCAGAATTTGAGGTGTTGGGAGGGTCTCCAAGACCGTGGCCCAACCCTCCGTGGGGAGAACCCCAGGAATGAGTTTAATTTCCTATCAGCTGGGAGGAAGAGAACCTTAAAATGAAGTCGAATTATACATAATAATTATTGGACACTGCCTGTCCCAAATGTAGTGGCTAAATGTCTGGAGCCTCTCACGGCCGAGAGGAGTGAACTCTGTTGGCAGCCTGCACCCTGAACATACCCCAAAACATGCTACAGGGGCCCAGAGCTGAGAAGGAGAACAATGTAAGCTCAGGCTTTTCTCCAAGCAAACCCAGAGCATTGCCAGAACAGCCAGCAGCAGATCCAGGTTTTGTGGGGCCTGGAGCTTAGAAATTCGTGGCTGTCTTGGGACGCCGGCGTGACTCAGTTGATTAAACGTCTGACTTCAACTCAGGTCATGATCTCATGGTCCATAAGTTCTAGCCCCATGTTGGGCTCTAGGCTGACAGCTCAGAGCCTGGAGCCTGCTTCAGATTCTGTGTCTCCCTCCTCTCTACCCCTCCCCTGTTCGTGCTCTGTCTCTCTCTGTCTCTCAAAAATGAATAGACGTTAAAAAAATTAAAAAAAAAAGAAATTTGTGACCATCTTTAAAGGATCAAAAAGTATAAACTACCAGCTATAAAATAAATAGGTCATACAGATGTGATGTACAGCATGGTGACTACAGCTAATATTGCTGTGCTGCAAATTTGAAAGTTCCTGAGAGTAGATCTTAAAAGTTCTCATCACAAGAAAAAACAACTTGTAACTATGTATGATGATGGATGTTACCTAGACTTAGATCACTTAGTGGTGATCATTCCACACTACATACAAGTATCGAATCATTGTATTGTACTCCTGAAACTAATATAATGTTATATGTCAGTTATACCTCAAACAATGAAAAAAAGAACACAAAATTACAAGTATAAAAATAGGAACAAAGCAAATATTTAGAGGCACCTGGGTGCCCCAGTCAGTTGAACGTCAGACTCTTGATTTTGACTCAGGTCTGATCCCAGGGTCGTGGGATTGAGCCCTGCGTCGGGCTCTGTGCTGACAGCGTGGATGGGATTCCCTCTCTCCTTCCTTCTCGGCCCCTCCCCCTTCTCTGTCTCTCAAAAGAAGTAAACTTTAAAAAAAAGATTCTTTCTCCTTCTGTCCCTCCCCCACTCTAAAATAAAATTTAAAAAAAATTAAAAAGCAAATATTTCAATTAGTTATTTAGAATAAGAAAAGAAACCCCATATTGCTAACTTAAAAAAAAAAAAGGTTTATTTATTTTGAGAGAGAGAGAGAATGCATGCGAGGCATGAGTGAGGGAGGGGCAGAGAGAGAGGAAGAGAGAGAATCCCAGGTGGACTCCATGCTGTCAGTGCAGAGACCAACTTGGGGCTCGATCTCACAAACCATGAGATCGTGATCTGAGCCGAAACCAAGAGTCTGACGCTTAACCCGCTGAGCCACCCAGGTGCTCTGACAGTTGTTTCTATTATCGGTGGTTGGAATGTATAAAACATGCAACTTCACAGACATTCTTGCTGTTTTTATTATTGCCACTAGTTTGTGGCAATAATAAACATACATAAGAATTCTGGTAAATTCAAATGTGTGTGTTGCCATCTCATTTTTTAATTTAAAAATTATACATTTTATTAATGTAGGGAATAGTGAAAAAACAGGATTTTAATTCTTTTCATCTTTGGGACATTAAGAGCAAGTAGCAAATTACTGTCTCCCTTGGGTTTATGCGGAAGAAACAAAGTCGTGTTGGTATCTTTTAAATGTTTTTATGTGAAAAGTGTGTTTTCATGCAACTTTATATGAAAATTTTATAATTTTTCTGGCTTAAACTGCATTGATGTAGGTGGCATAAGGGAGTGTGACTCTGGCTTTTTCTTTTCTTATTTAGGTTTTTGGAAAATCCTCAGCCAGCAACCACTTGGTTTTAAAAACTTTTGATCAAAAAATCAAATCGTATTGTCAGAGAAATTAGCCATTTGTCATTTTTTTAAAAAATTTTTTTTAATTTTTTTTTTTTTTTTGAAGGAGAGAGAGACAGAGCATGAGCAGGGGAGGAGCAGAGAGAGAGGGAGACACAGATTTCAAAGCAGGCTCCAGGCCCTGAGCTGTCAGGACAGAGCCCCATGCGGGGCTTGAACCCACGAACCGTGAGATCATGACCTGAGCCAAAGTCGGACGCTCAACCGACTGAGCTGCCCAGGCGCCCCAGCCATTTGTCATTTTTAAGATGAACGACTTGAGTGACAGGAGATTCTTTCGGAAACTCACAGGGGGGCCAAAGTGAGACCTCAGTATCAGGTAAGTGCTCGCCTTGCCTGCTGCGGGTACTGACTGGGCTACCCACATCGGCTGGCCGGTCTGCCTTCTTTTTCTTTTCCTTCTCACTCTGGGTTCTGTGTTCTTATCCTACAGGAGGTTTCTTCTTGGGGGATATTCATGCTCTTGCTCTATTCTGCCAAAAGGAGATCGAAACAAGAGACGTTGGATACTCCTGAGGTTGGATGATGAATGTGTAATGACTGAGACGTGGAGGCTAGAACACAGGCCTGTAGCAAGATTCTTGTTTTGATATCCCATTCACACAGTTTAATGAGTGCTGTGTGTTTTTAAATTGCGAGCACGTGTCTTGGTTAAACTTGTGTTGAATGTGATGTTTCACTAAATATCCTACTCTCGGGGAGCCTGGCTGGCTCAGTCCGTACAGCATATGAGTCTTGACCTTGGGGTCATGAGTTTAAGGCCCATGTTGGGTGTAGAGCGTGCTTAAAAAATATATACCCTATTCCCAAGTTCTTTTCTAAGGTATGGCATGTTTATAATGAAAATGCTATGCTATCTAGCATATTCCTAACAGAATACTAACCAGGCATTGTTGAAAACTGAATCCTCCATTGAAAATTGTACATGCCAGGGATGCATGTGGGTGGCTGAGTCGGGTAAGCATCCAACTCTTGATTTTCACTCCGGTCGTGAGCTCATGGTCGTGAGAGTGAGCCCCATGTTGGCTTCTACAGTGGGCATAGAGCCTGCTTGCGATTCTCTCTCTTCCTCTCCCTCTGCCTCTCCCCCACTCACAGGTACTCTCTCTCTCTCTCTCTGTCTCCCTCTCTCTCTCAAAAAAAAAAAAATTAAAAAAATATATATATACGTATATATATGCCTGAAGCTTAGAAGAAACTTCCTGCACACTAGCTGCTGACACTTTACTTTTGAAACTTGGTTTCTCCTCTGTGACTCATCTCCTTCCAGTGCCCACCATCAGAGAACATGCTCACATCACCACGGGACACCTGGTCCTGTACTTCTGTGTCAGGATGCTGGGCGAAGCAGTGGCTAGCCATAGAAGTATCTCCAGCAGCTATTCCTAAACCTGAATGCTGGCAAGAACTGAACTACACACAGGAGAGACTGCAATCACACAAATGTATCCCACTACACCAAACGAAGCGTATTCCGGCTTAACTTCACCTACTGAGTCCCTGAAATCCACGCCTTACGGGAGGGGAAGGTGGCGTGGAGCGACACAGCGATCTTAACCGTTTGTGGTTAAGTCCTCTTACTTTTGCAAATTCCACAAGAACACCCGACCCTGTGAGATCACTGTCAAAGGCTTCATCCATCGGAAAGAGCCAACGCACCTGATAGGGCCTGAAGCTTAAGCTTTCTTACCATCACCGTAATCTGCTTCTCAGAACAGGAAAGGGACTCAAAGGCTAATGCTGTCCAAAGGTTAATTCTTGTGTAGATGGAGCCACCACTCCTTAATCCAGCGGGGTGCGATGGTTACACGTTTAGTCATCTGAATGCAGAACAAGCTGACTCTGGAAAGTCACTTCTGGACTAACAGTTATTTACCACGCGCCCCCTTGCCTAGGCACCGTGCCGAGCCAGAGAGAGTGGTTCCCTGCTCCTGAAGGCGTCACTGTTGGTAAAGTGGGTCTCTGTACCCTGCGACATGCACCACATGTGAGAAATGAACAGTTTAATGGCACACTAATGGAGGCAGGGGTTCCTTCAGATTAGAGGGAGCGGTAGGGACAGGGAGGCAGAATGGTGGGGGAAGGTAGGAGGCAGTGATGCCCAAGCAGAGTTTAAGAATAAGGAGGGGCGGGGCGCCTGGGTGACTCAGCGCCTGATTCTTGGTTTCAGCTCAGGTCATGAACTCACCGTTCGTGAGTTCGAGTCCTGCGTCCGGCTCTGAGCTGACAATGTGGAACCTGCTTGGGATTCTCTCTCTGTCTCCCTCTGCCCCACCTCTGTCTCCCTCTCTCTCATTCTCAAAATAAATAAATAAAAATTTATAATAATAAAAAAAAAAAAAGTAAGGGGGGTTTAGGTGGAGAGGAGGGATAGGAATGCCCTTCTACCTTTTCTCTGGGCTGTGATAGGTCAACTCCTGTAGTGATTTCCTAAAGGCAAATGGACCAACCAGGTGAGTGAAAAGTATCCAGTGGGCAGAGGAAGATGGACAGTGTGTGCACAGAGGCCTCACTACAGCCAGACAAAGGAAGTGATGAAATCCCTAAGCCCTCCCTTTGGAAATGTCACCAGTCTCTTTGCCCACGAAGCACCCTCTGGTGGAGATACCTTGGAATCCGAACTATAGAAATGATCCCTGAAAGTATAGTCTTTGATACCTTGTAATACAAATACACTCAGACTGAGCCTCTGGAAAAAGCCCCAGGCTTTTAACCTGCACTTCTCTAAGCTCTAGCAGCTGTGTGTTTTACTTCGAAATCTTGGAAAAGAGCTAAAGTGCTAACGTAGTATGTACTTTATTACGTGTAGGCAGATACAGAAATTAAACATAGGAGACACAAAAAAAAAATGAAAGGAGAAAAATTTAGTATTTCCCCTCCTTACCCACTAGACCATCTCGCATACTCACGTTGCATCATTTTAGAGACCTCTGAACACTG
Source organism: Panthera pardus (assembly GCF_024362965.1). Taxonomy (NCBI): domain Eukaryota; kingdom Metazoa; phylum Chordata; class Mammalia; order Carnivora; family Felidae; genus Panthera; species Panthera pardus. Next base: position 66,745,750 of record NW_026527002.1, read on the forward strand.
GTGTTGTCAAACTGTGCTTGCTGGATAGCAGTGCGGGGTAATGGTTAAAAATGTAGACTCAGGAGTCAGCTGACCTGGGTACGAAGCCTGGCTGCACCACTTCCTAGCTGTGTAACAACTTTAATAGCCTCTTTTAAAGAACATGAATGATAAAAAACCAGTTCTTGGAAAAGTTCATTACTATACAACATTGAAATTAGTGCCTGGCACCCGATAAGCGCTTTGTAAATGTTACTTATTATTTTTCTCAGCGTCACTATTAAAAATACCTTTAAATCTGGGGTGACTGGCTGGCTTAGTTAGTGGTACATGTGACTCTTGATCTTGGGGTCCTGAGTTCGAGTCCCATGTTCGGCATGGACTCTACTTTAAAAAATACTTTTAAATCTTTTTTTTTTTTTTAAACATTGTCCTTTAAAAATTTAAAAATCCCAGGTGGGAGGAAAAGGCAAGAGAAGTCTGGAAGGACTTCCTGTAAAAGATGTTCCTAGTTAAATTCGAATTTTCAGAGTTTGCAGAGTGAAGATGAAGGCAACAAGAGTCAGCTCAGCCCTTTCTTAGCTGAACTATGTTATTAAAACTTCTTCATAGATGTTGGGCTTTGCTCTTATGTCTACTTGCCGTCTTTTATCCCAACCCCTGTCCAGAACCCCTTTGTTGTTTCCAGGGTTTTTGCCCCCCGCTTACTGTGTAGAGGAATGTTGCTTCATGGCTGATGTTTGCTCACTCTCCCTTATTTGTCCTCGATCAACCCCACAGTCAAAAAGTAAAGCCAGTCCACTTCCCAGCCTCCCCAGCCATCAGGGGTGGCCTTGGGACCCTTTGTGTCCCAGAGGGGTAGTGGAAGTCCATGGGGCAGACACTTCTTTCTCTTTGCTCTGCCCTATTCTTTCTGCCTTGGTTTGCTCACAAAGCCTAAAAGCGTAGTGGCCATATTGACACCTCAAGGATAAAAGGGTCACGCTAAGGCTGAGGAGGAGGCTGGTTTACTGCCGAGTTCCCTGAAGGCTACACAAGCCTTGGACTTCCTTTTATATGAAAAAATACGAATCTCCTCACCCACTGTTGAGCTGCTGTTCCTTGGAGGTTTTGTTAATTGCTGCCAAACACATTCGTGTATCTGGATTGGCCACTTCGTAAGGTCAATAGAGCTGAATGAAGAAAGGCCCGTTGGAGAAGGGTAGGCCCCTGAGGGTGTCCAAACCGTGAGAAACCCAAGAACTTTGCTCAGTTGCAACTACTGTGGTGCTGGTTGTTGCTGCCATCTAGTGGCAACAACTTGGAACTAAAACGCTCACCTGGGCCACAGACTGTTTTTCCGCAGATCCTTCTTCTTTCCTTCCAACATTCGTTCATTCATCCATGCACTCACAGACTCACATGTTCATTCTACAGATATTTTATGAGAATGTACTGTATGTGGCGGGTCCTCATAAATACAATTAGGAAATACAATAATGGGGGGGAAACCTAGCTCCTTACCCCCCCCGCCCCCCCTTGAAACTTACACACTGTGGAAAGATAGCCACTAATCAAATCAACATGAAAAATATGACTGGAAGGGGCTCTAAGAGAAGAACATGGTGCTATGAGAATTATTGGTAGGGATTTTCCTTATTGGGGAGATGGATAGGAGGTTAGAGAAGGCTTTCCTGAGGATGTTCTGACTGGCCTTAGGAAGGGAATTTTCTGGGCAGTGAGACCCATCATGAAAGTGAGCTCAGCAAAGAGAGGGAGTGTGTTGAGTACAGAGGAATAAGAGAGGACCATGTGTTTAAGTTATTACTTGGTATTAAGCATTCTAGTGGGTTTTTTTTTAATGTTTATTTCTTTTGAAAGAAAGAGAGAGAGTGCAAGTGGGTTAGAGGCAGAGAGGGAATCCCCAGAAGGCTCCAGGCTGTCAGTGCAGAGCCTGACATGGGGCTTGATCTCACAAACCATGCGATCATGACCTGAGCCAAAATCAAGAATAGGATGCTTAACCAACTGAGCCACCCAGGTGCCCTTAGGCATTCTAGTTTTTTGAATTAAGACTATGGTTGTTAATTATAATGATTATCATATAATAATGACCTGATCATAAGCTGAAAAGATACAGGCTAACAGACAACTAGAGAACACTCAACCACCAACAGTGGAACACACATTCTTCTCAAGTGCATGCGGAACATTCTCCAGGATAGACCATATACTATGTCACAAAATAAAGCCTCGATAAATCTAAAAGGCAGGCTTGAAAGTATATATAGTATGTTCTCTGGCCACAATGGAATGCAATTACTAACGAGTTAAAGTGAGAACTTTTTATATTTTAAAATATTGTTGGGGCACCTGGGTGGCTCAGTCAGTTAAGCATCCGACTTTGGCTCAGGTCATGATCTCACGGTTTGTGAGTTTGAGCCACACATCGGGCTTTGTGCTGACAGCTCAGAGCCTGGAGCCTGTTTCAGATTCTGTGTCTCCCCCACCCACCCCCTTCTCTGCACCTACCCTGCTCGTGCGCTCTCTCTCTCTCTCTCTGAAAAATAATAAAATTTAAAACTTTTTAAAAATAAAATAAAATAAAAATGTTGTTAAAATTTGCTATTTGGGGGGCACCTGGGTGACTCGAGAGCGTCCAACTCTTGATTCCAGCTCAGATCATGATCCCAGGGTCATGGGACTGAGCCCTGTGTTGAGCTCCATGCTGGGTGTGAAGCCTGCTTAAGATTCTCTCTCTTCATCTGCTCCTCTCCCCAGCTTGTGCTTCCTCTCTCTCTTTCTCTCTCTCTCTCTCTCTCTCTCTCTCTCAAAGAAAAAAACTTGCTATTTTTGAATTTTTACAATTTTAAACATTACAAAGTCTCAAGCTCTGGGTATCATAATATAAATTATTCAAATCCCATTCCCCTAATGGAACATTCAATTATGGCATAATGTACTTTGTAATGTGACCGTGTAACTCTTTATAGAATAAAGCAAAGCTTGTGAAAAAATTCCTTACCATCTTGGGGCTTTATTTCAAATGCCCTGACATAAAATAAAGGGAGTAAAAATAATAGTACGTTACCAGTGAAATAAACAAAGGTGTGCAGTCCACTCAGGAAGCTGTGAGACCAGGTCTAGGGCACTGTCACTGACACCGAGAGAAGGGGATTCTTTGGGGGAACTGCGCGGCAGGTAAAGTCCATTCAAAATGGAGGTGGCTTTGTTGTGAGTGCTGAGGGCAAGGGGAGGCATAAGTAAAAGAAAAGTCTCAGGTTTGTGACATGAGCAACTAGAGAGACTGGCAGGGGCATTTCATGAGCTAAAGAGGAGTGGGGGGAACGCAGGCTGAGTTCAATTTTGGAAGTATTGAATGTGAAGTGTCTGGGAAACATCAAATATGGTGGCAGGGGGGCCGATGAGAGGAGGTAGACAGGTGTACCCATGGGAAGAAGCATTCAGTGAGGTAGGAGGAAAAGCAGTAGAACGTGTTCTTCAAAATGAAAGACAGGGATGGCTTGCTCTCTCCTCCATGCTCACAAAACACTTGAAACTGCAACCCCAATAGCACCTAACTAATGGCATCAGAGGTATTTGGGAGTGTACGTATGACTCAGAATAGAGATCCGTGGAGGGAGGTTAGCAAACAGTTGTTCAAAAATTGCAGAAGTGATGCTAAAATGAATGAACAAATGAAGAGGCACCTAGGGGAAGGGAAAGGCATTCCAGGTGCAGCCGGCGAAGTGGAGGACAGAAGGAAGAGAAAAATAAGAACGTGAAAAAAATAATTCCTCTTTATTTCTGGACTCCAGGGTCTATCAAGCCATGGAGGAAAGCTCTTGTGTATACGGCCAGCCCAACACCATTTGGAACGTCCTTCCTACATGAAAACTGACAGCCCTTAAACAACCGAATGCAGCCTCTCTTATAAGAAGCTGGCGGATAGTCCCTTGGTCTTCCACGTGTTGGCATCTCATCAATAAGAGGCGGTAACAAACTCATCTCCAGCTGGGGTCTCTCGGACAACAACTCTAATGGATATTTTTAATTCATATGGAAATCAATAATTCTGGCCACTTCAGGAAAAGCAGTTTGTGATACAGTTTGCCTCCTCTCTCTCTCTCCTTTTCTCTCCAGTTAATTTCCGTGACCTACTTCTCCTTTACTAAGTAGTTATCCTCTTCTGCATTTGAACCCACGGGTTGTCTAAAAGCTTGTTTACTATCGTCACTGCTGGTCGCTTTTGCTTTGTTGTCATTTTAATGAGTTCACAGGGTAGAAGTGGTGGGGAAAGTGAGGTCATGTGCTTCAGGGAAGGTGGATCAAGGTGGCCATGCACAAGTGGGGCTCATTTGTAAAACTTTTTTAAAGGACCATTTCTAACTCTCAAATATTTAGTTTTCAAATCTACCCCCCAATATTTTGTTTACTTCAGATTAAAAGTAGGATATATCTGGGTCAAAGTCTGCACTACATTATCTTAATTATTGTTGCAAGGTGTTAGACTGACTTTGGAACAGAAGGAAAACCTAGAGGAAAAAACGCTTTCCAAGATATGACTTTTATCACCTCCCACTACAAATAAAATGAAAGGGAGTTTCCATTTGTATGGAACCCAGAAAACAATGTTTTTGCTGCCTTGGGGATCTTCTAAAGATTTTTATAAGATATAAAGATAACATTTGTTCATCGTATACAATTTGTAACTGGAGAAAAATGTACAAAAGAAAATGGAATCACTTATAATTATATCACATTTAGGGAATCACCGTTCATATTTTAGAGCCTGCCCTAATAAACTTTTTAAAATACATAAATAATATCATCTAAGGCATAATTGTATATTTTCAATTTAACACTGCAAAAGGAGTAACTTCCCATGTCATTAATATTTCTTATAATCATGACCATTGTTTAATATTTCCATCTAAAGGATGTAATCATAATCCATTTAACCTTTCATCTGTACATTGAAGTAAAACAGTAAGGAGTCTTAGTTTATAATTCTTTGAATTTCTAATCATTCTACATTTATGGAATGGATTACTGCTTGAATGGGTACAAACATGTTCAAGTCTCTTAGTGATGAATCATTCTCTTAATTACTATAGCATTTGCCAAGAAATGACTGTGACCAGGAACTATATAAAATACTGGGGATAGAGCAGTAATTTTCCAGCATTTCTGGCATGCCCTGGACATAGGCTAAGCCAATTCCGGTGAGCAGAGAAAGCCATTAGACAGACACCTAAGTGCTTTTAGTTAGAAGCCATCGGATTGACATATACAGGAATGGAGAGTCCCAAGGGTATATGGGGCACCAAAGAGTCTTCTACTCTATCCCACTTAATTTTTTTTCTCCATGGAATCTGAATTTTAAACATAAAGACAAAACTGACAACAACAACTCTGATCGATACTGAATAGGTGTCAAGAAACAAGAAACTGTTTTAGTCATAGCCTGGTGCCTCCCATATAGAGAGACCTGAGTTGGAAGTCTTAATGAATGTTAACCTCTCTGGGTCCCAACATCTTGGTATAGAATGGTCGGAGGTAAGTAGAATGAATAGGGCTTCTTTACAACTCTTATTTTTCACTATTTGAATTTAGGTGTAGGGGAATTACTCTTTGTCCTCATTAGCTATATCAAAGCATTTCAAGGGGCTATTAATCTACTACCTAACCAGTTCAACTTATTCCATATATCTCTTTTGAGTATCTACTCTTTACTAGCCACTGTTCAAAGCGTTTTATATATATCTATAATCATAGCAATCATCTGAGAAAGTTAACATAAATCCCAGTTCATAGGTGCAGCTTCTGGTTCTGAGAGGTGATATGATTTACTCAGATACTTCTGACTTCCAAACACTGGTGTGTTTTTTTTTTTATATACTGCAGGATAGTGAGTTGGTGACGACTATCTTAAGGAAAAGGAATGAGGAAGCTATAGTTGACTCCTCACTCTCAGCAAATACCGTGGCCACTGACACTGACCTGAGAGCAGCATGAGACTATGGAAACTGTGCCTTTCTCCAAATGCAGCCCATCATTCCAAGTGCACTTCTCTCTTTGGATTCGTGAGCATAACTGAAGAGAGTGCACGAGGGTTCTAGCGGATATCGACTAATTTTAAGTTTTCGAGCCCAGAGAATTCCTTGTTTTAACTAATCTCCCGTTAAACCGAAGCAAGCAATGGTCAACCACAACAAAGATGGCGGCAGCAACGTCTCCACGGCAACGGCGACGCATTTGTCCGCAAGCGCACCAACCTTTTGTTCCGGCCTGCCATTTTGACGTCACTTCCGGCTCCGGCGGGCGGTGTGCGCGCAGCTCTTCCTGTCGCTGCTGCGGTGGAGATCCCGGTGCTGGTGAGTGGAGTCTGAGTGAGTCTCGCGGAGGGACTCGGAGAGAATGGGGCACCAGCAGCATGGAAAGGGAAGGTGAGAAGAACGCGGCTGTTGTCGCAGTTGTGACTGAGCCTCGGTTTACCCAGCGATACAGGGAATATCTCGAGAAGCAGAAACTCTTGGATAGACAGCACCGTGTGGCAAAGATGCCGGATGGCACCGTGGCGCTACCCGTGCTGGGCGAGGCTCTCCGTGAACAGCACCTGCGGGAGCTGAGGAATTGTGTGGCCCCAGGCAGCACCTGTATAGTAACCCAGCTCCTGGATCCTGTTCCCTCCAAGAAGGCTCAGAGTTGTTCACCTGCCCAAAGGCTGTGTCTTGAAGTGAGTCGCTGGGTAGAGGGCCGGGGAGTGACGTGGTCAGCTGAGTTGGAGGCTGATTTGCCCCGATCTTGGCAGCGACATGGTAACCTCTTGTTGCTGAGTGAAGACTGTTTCCAAGCCAAGCAGTGGAAAAATCTGGAACCAGAACTCTGGGAGACTGTTGCGTCGGCCCTTGGCGTCCGTCGTGTGGCCAAAAGAGGGCGGGTATCACCAGACGGCACTCGAACACCAGCCGTGACTCTGCTGCTGGGCGACCATGGCTGGGTAGAGCATGTCGATAATGGGATCCGATATAAGTTTGACGTGACCCAGTGCATGTTCTCCTTCGGAAACATCACCGAGAAGCTTCGAGTGGCATCGCTGCCCTGTGCCAGAGAGGTGCTGGTGGATCTCTACGCAGGGATTGGCTATTTTACGTTGCCCTTCCTGGTCCATGCTGGTGCCGCCTTCGTCCACGCCTGTGAGTGGAACCCCCATGCTGTAGTTGCCCTGAGAACTAATCTTGAGATCAATGGAGTGGCACACCGGTGCCAAATACACTTTGGGGATAACAGAAAACTGAAGCTCTCAAACATTGCAGACAGGGTGAACCTGGGGCTGATTCCCAGCTCTGAAGAAGGCTGGCCCATTGCCTGCCAGGTGCTAAAACAGGATGCTGGGGGCATTTTGCATATCCACCAAAATGTGGAATCTTTCCCAGGGAAGAATCTCCAGCCTCTTGGAAGCAGTGAAATGGAGAAGGAGCATTGGCCTTATCCTCAGCAAATTATCACCAACCAAGGGACAAATGGAGCTACCGGGGATTCTAGGAGAAAGACACTGCCAGCAGCCACCAAACCAGAGTGGCAGAGGTGGGCAGAATCTGCAGAAACTCGTATTGCCACCCTTCTGCAGCAGGTGCACGGGAAACCATGGAAGACACAAATCCTGCACATCCAACCAGTGAAATCCTACGCTCCCCATGTGGACCACATAGTCTTGGATCTGGAATGCCGCCCCTGCCCTCTAGTTGGCTAGAGAAGGTGGATCCTGAGACCCAAGGATCTACATGTGAGTGAACCTTAATACGTAAGTTTAGGCTGGGTTCTCACCCCTCTTTTCTCCTGGCAACCTATTTTAATATTTTGTGACCCTGAATGCAGGCTCTAGACCAATCCGAGTCATTGCATTTGTCTTCTGTTAACACATTGAGAATGAACTACATATCTGGGAGAAGCAGTATGGCTCATTAAAATGAGGCCGGGGCGTTTCTGACTTCTGACTTCAGTTCTGTCTTACCTTGGGTGGGTGATTCCAATATTCTTTTGGCCTTGAATTTCCTCACTTGCAAAATGAGGATTTCTTTGAATGGTCTCACATGAATGTTATCTAATAAGCAGTTGTTATCTAATAAGCCTTGGTTATTTTAGAGTGAAAGACACAGTGCTGTTTCCAAAATCACTCCGGCTACAATATGGAAAATCAGCCAGAGTGGGGCCAGGATGGAAGCAGGCAGACCAGTGATGAGATTTCTGTGGTTGTCCAGGCAGGAGATGGTGGTGGCCTGGACTAGGGTGGTGGCAGTGGGAAGTGGATGGATTTGAGATATAAAATTGATGAGACTAAGCAGTAGAGTCCAAATCAAAGCAATCGAATGGTGCAGCTTTGTTACTAAGACTGAATTAGGGAAGGAAAAGGATAAGAATTACTGTAGTGTATTAACTTCATTCCCTTGCTTTAGTGTTGCTAAATGAGTGTTGGGGAGGATGTCTTATGTATCAGGTTTGTTGTTGTAGAAAAGAGGTTAAGAATGACTGCTTTAAATTATAGGGAAACTAGCTTTCCAGCTTTAAGCTTGTACAAAAAGCTAGCTATTTTATTTGAGGGAGGGAGGGAGGGAGGGAGGGGGAGAGAGAGAGAGAATCCTAAGCAGATTGCATGCTCAGCACGGACTCCAGTGCGGGGCTCGATCTCACAACCCTGAGAGAGAGAGAGAGAGAGAGAGAGAGAGAGAGAGAAGAGAGAGAGAGAGAGAGAGAGAGAGAGAGAGAGAGAGGATCCTAAGCAGATTGCATGCTCAGCACAGACTCCAGCGCGGGGCTCGATCTCACAACCCTGGGAGTTGGACAATCAACCTACTGAGCCACCCAGGTGCTCCTAAGTTGGCTGTTTTTAAAGTTCAAATTAAAATCTTAGATTTTAACAGGCCTCAGATTCCCTTTTCGTGTTCCTTCTCAGGTGGACATCAGGGCCAACGTGAGGAGCTCTAGGGAGTGAGAGATATTCTGCAGGGTTTCTCAAGCGTCACTTTGTTTTGTGACTGTCTGCCAGCACCATTGTGTGCCCCTGGAATGACTGATCGCAGAGAAGCACTGGTTACCTTTGGAATGACTAATAGTTGAGAATCGCTTTTCGGAGCTGTGTTTTCGTGCACTTCGAAGCCATCTGGGCTTGTTTGCCTGATGAAGGACGCACAGGGAAGTTGTGCTTTCTCAGGATTATGACTGTGTCTGGCATTCAGCTTGTTGGGCTCGAGCTGGGGCTGCTCGTCCTTCTCGGGACAGCGTCAGTAAGGACAGGATTGGTGCTGTTTATGCTTCCACGCAAATTAAGTGCCTGCTGTCTATATGAGCTGCAGAGGCATTCGATACAGACCCTGTCTCTGAGGCGTTCACAACCTAGCAGCAGAAATAACACAAAAACTCAGAGCTGGAATACAGTAGGTACCGTAAGAGTGATAGCACCATGTAGAAGTGCAAAGGTGAAGAAAAGTTTTCAGAATGGGGAAGCCTTCAGAGGGGTAGTGTTTGACCCGGCTCTTAAAAACTGGGTAAGATTTTGTTAGTGAGTCAGGCTGGAAACAGATGGTAGTGGAAGAAAATAGTGAGTGCAGAGAGTTGGCTCAGAAGATGTTTGGAGCACCGTCACTAGAGCAGTCTGGAACAGAAGAAGCAGCGAGAGATGTGTTGAAGATGGAGGTCGTTGTAAGGATTAAAAAGAACAGTGTCCGGTACCCAGTAAGCCCCCAGGAAGTGGTAGCCGTCGTGGGATCCCACCGCAGAAGGGGGCCTGACTGGTCCGTTACCATCCCACCGAGTGGCCTGTGTTTGCCTGAGTCCTCTCCTCTTCCCCATATTGGTTTCTGACACGCGTGCCTGCAGCTTTTGTGCCTCCGGCTAAAAATGCCACGCTGGGACTGGAGGCAGCGTGGGGAGGAAGGAAGGCAGGGGAGAAACAGGGAGGACGGGGGGTCAGGGAGCCACGTGGCTAGGGGCTGAGGAGTTACCTTTCTGACCCAAGCTATGGATGGGCCGCTGACCTCAGATACACCTGACTGGTCTCGTTCGACCTGTTACGTACACATCAGGCCTTGAGTGTTCAGTGGTCAAAGAAGATTGACATGGATTCTGCCTTCATGGAATTGAGGTTCCACGCATACACTTTCTGGCCTCCCTTCTTTCTCTGTGACCTGAGGCAGTCTCTCAAGATTTAGTGTCCTGTCTGTACATACGGGTTAACAAGTGTACGTAGCCCGAAGCATACTTGTTAGGGTTAAGCGAGTTAACGGGCCTGAACCGTCAACACCGTCACTGGCACGTAGTGAATACTTCGGTCTTCGTGTAAGGTGAACTGCCCGGTTCCTACTTTGGGTGTGAGGAATAGCTGTACATTTGCTTTAGTTAAAGTAGAAGGTCCTTGTTTTGAAAAGCCGTTCACTGATTGATTGGGATGTACCGCGTACTCTCGCTGTCAGGCACTGTGCTGAGGGCCAGAGACACAGAGGTGAGTAAAGCTGAGTCCTGGGGGGCATGTGACTCTTGATCTCTGGGTTGTAAGTTCAAGCCCCATGTGAGGTGGGGCAAGTACTCAAAATCTTTAAAAAAGTAAATAAATAAAAAAAAGCCGAGTCCTGCCCAAAATGGGAGGGATCACTTCTGGTGACGGGGACACAGAGGAGACAATGTTAATACTGGGCACTAAGTGCTGAGACAGAAACAGACGGGTGTTCACGGGCACACACAGTGGAGGCAGCCGTCCACGTTCGGGGGTGTGGGTTAGGGGAAGTGGAGGGTGTGGCTGGGAAGGTGGGAGCAGGGGCGCTTCACTTGAGACTTAAAGAATGAGCCGGAGGGGCGCCCGGGTGGCTCAGTGAGTTAAGTAGCCAGCTGTCTTGGTTTCGGCTCAGGTCATGGTCTCCCAGTTTCATGGGTTCAAACCCCGAGTTGGGTTACTGTGCACTGACCGCACAGAGCCTGCTGGGATTCTCCCTCTCTCTCTGCCCCTCCCCTGCTCCCACTCTCTCTGTCTCTCTCAAAATAGATAAATAAACTTGGAAAAAAAAAAAAAAAAAAAAGAATGAGCTGGAGTTATGTGTGAATGGAAGAAAGTAAGGGTCCCCTAAGCCTTTTCTCCACCTTGAGTGTGTCCGTTTACGTTACAGTCTTCTCCGAGCACTTGCTGGATTGGCCTGGTCAGAAAGAGGCACCTAATGGAACCAAGGAAAAAAGACTGAAAGGATCAGGAGGCTCATGGAGGCTTGGTCACCTCAGTCCGGGAACGTTTAAAAGTGCTGAAGCTTCCTCCGTGAGCATCAGTATTAGTTGTCACTTAGTGCACCACTTGATGGAGAGGTTGTGATTAAAAAAACAGTGACGATAACTTTTTTAAACTCCCTCAACTATGAGTTGCTTTATTCATTAACTTCATGATTTTAATAAGTGATGCGCATCTCTTGGGAGTATAATGCATGCATGTTAAATATAAAAACATAGAAATTTGAAATGATGAGAAACACATGAATAGCATTTTGAATTCACTTTCTCCCACCCTGGACACGTGTCGATATATGTCATTCTGAACAGCCTCGGGGTGCGGCCACTTCACACTGGGCAAGCCGTGACACTCGTCATTTTCTTGGCCTTTGGTAGCGTCCTCTTGTGCGCACTGATCATTACTCAGCTGACGCTTCAGGGGATGGTCGGCAGATCTCGGGACTTCTCCGTGGCCCTCTCCCGTTTGGCATTCCAACCTCTAAACTCGTTAACTGGGCTCCTGGGACTCCCAGTACCATCTCCACCTCAGGGAGTCGGCTGGGCTCCACCCGGCTTCCCCCTCGTCCTGCCACAGCCGGGGAACTTTTTCTCCAGGCAATAGGCTGGAGCGATTAAACCATTAAATGGCTCACCTTGTTTTTGTCTCCCATGGATCATTGTCCTTCATTGCCTTGAGGATAGTTGTTTCTTATATTTTGTGTAGCTTTTTTTTTTTTAACTCTTTAGAAGTTTATGATAGTGTATAAATTTACTAGTTTTCACAATCACTGAAGAAACTCACGTTAGCAATAATAAATACAGATCAATACTTAAGCTGACACAAAACTTCAACATACAAAGTTCATAAGAATTTCTTACCACAATTGTGTTAGGATCCCTACCTATATTATAAACTGAATGTAAAACTATTAACACTAAGTACAGGGGAAATTTTCTGATGAGATCTGAGACTGCCTGCAAGATTACTTGATCAACAATCACATAATTTCAGAGAGGGCCCAAACTGTCAGAATAGGTATTTGCTTCTGGCTTTTTGAAGGTGAAGGTTGAATCAAAGGCAAATAGAAAATAACGAATATGAGGCTACAACTGCAGTTTGGAACATACCACACACACGCACACGCACGTATCCACCACACTTATGTACCCTGTCGTCTCCTGGATGGAGTGGCCCATGCGACGAAGCTCTCTGTACGCTATTAGGTAGGTATTTATAGATGGACAGACAAGACGGTCCTAGTTTCCTTTTTTAGTAATTGAATTTTGTTTTTTTAAATGAAAGCTATATGTATGCATAGTTTCATAACTCAAGCGAAGGTCAGCAAAACTTGATGAGTAAACCTGCAGCTGCACAACACCAAACAAAGCAACTGGCTCCGTCCTACACGGCTCCTTTTCTCTTGTTTTTGTGTCTTCTGTCAACAATTTCAGCTGGGCCCATGTGCCAGAGGGGATGCAGGATCTCAGCAACATGCACCAGCAGGAGCCATGAGAGTACGTATGGAACTGAGCCCTGAGACTGCTGGGTGAGGAGCAGTTTGCGTTCATGTAGGACTCCACTCCCCCATCATTATAGTCTGAGGAGACCTAGGCCATGGGAACATTTCGAGGAACACCCTACTAACCTACTATACTTACGGCATCATACTCATTAGGCCAGAGACACAACGAGCTAGTATATTGTACTCCGAATAATCACTAATACCATCCAGCAACCTGTTCCATCAGTGAAATTTTTAGGGCTACTGGTCTGCTTGAATGCCAAGATTGCTCCTTCACGGTAAAGAACAGATTTTTCCATCTCACCCACTCATCAGTGTTCCTCCGTCAAGGAAGCACGCCAACCTCTGTATGCTCCTTTGTGGGAATTCGGGACTTGGGAATACTGCTCTGACTCCTCTCCTGGGTGATATAGAAGGCCGCCAGTTTTCAGTGGGATCCACAGCACATAAAGTCTCTGTAGCAGGTACAGGTTGCGGTGTAATTAGCTTTGTTTCATGGACCATTCAACCCAGGAGATTCTATGGTACAAGAGTATCTGTGATAAGCAAAGCAGCCATGGAAGTTTAGGACAAGCTCCAATGGGAAAATCACAAGGTAGTCTCAAGTGGATGTCTGTAGCAAGGCCAGATGGTATGCAGCAGAGAGCCAGGCGTCATCCAAAAATGGCTCCTGGCATGCTAATGGGCGTTGGTAGAATCTGAGCATCTTCTGGGACTTCGGGTAACCATGTAGCCAGAGTTGCCCATCATGAGCTGAGTTTTGTCAGACCCTTCAAGTCAAACCATCATAAGGTGGAAGTGGTACATCTGGGATGGATGGCGAGAGCCAGAGGAAACGAATAGGTGCACAGGTAGGTGGCCCAGACTCCTGTGTCATGTTTATAATTCTTGCATCAATGCCCTTCCCTCGGCCCACAATCATGGCCACTTGAGAAGCCCTTCTGTCTTGCTGATAAAGGATGCAAATGCAGAGCTAAGTTCATTGATGGGTTATCTTGGAATACGGGTTCAAGACCAAAATAAACTGCTGCTACCCTACAGCCCTACTCAGGAGTGGTCTTAAAAGACAGCAGGGAAGGGTATCTTCCCACAAGGCAGAACTGGGGGCAATATTCCTGGTCATCCACCTCGTATGGAAAGAGAAGTTGCCTGAAGTAAGAATATACCTTCATGGCAAGTGGCAGGTGGGTTAGCAAATTGATCAGGCGCCTGGAGTGGGAAAGATTAGTTCAGGGACAATGAAGCCTGGAGAAGAGGTGGTGGGGAATCTATGGGATTGGATACATGAGTAAAGAGCTTTGTGTTGCGTAAGTGCCTACCGGAGACATGCACATCAAAGAGGAACTCAACAAGTAAACAAAAGACTTGGCTGGTTAATTTTAGCAGCGGTAGTCATAAGCTACCCCAGTAGCATAAAGAGCTTATGAATAACATGTTGCAGGGATGCAGGTTAGCAAGTTGCCAACAGCATGGCTTCTACTCACCAAAGAGCCTAGTATTCAGCGCTGAGCCCTTGGTTCAACACCATCCCTCAAGGAAACCAAGCAGCTAATTGGTAGTAAGTGGGTTACATTGGGCTTCTGTCATGGAAGGGCATTGATTCACCTTGACTAGAATCTTCTATGTGCATCCATGAGTTTACCTTTCCTGCCCACAAGATGTTGGCCAGTGCTGCTATCCAAAGGTTTACAGTGTTCTATCCATCAATATGTCTCCTGCATAATATTGCCTCTGAACAGCAAAGGAAGTGTTTGAGTGGGCACATGACCAGGTGATTCACTGATCCTATCACATACTATACAACCAGAAAAATGCTGGCCTGGTGGAGTGGTGGAAAAACCTTTTGAAACCAAATCAAAGCTTGAAGATAATGCCCTATGAATGGGATCCCATTCACCAGGATGCAGTATACACTCTAAATCCATACCTATTACATGATGAGTGCCATGTCCCATTTAGATAGAAAATCCACAGCTAGGAATTAAAGGGTAGAAATAGGAGAATTTCCACTGTGGCGGGCTAAACAGTGTCCCCCAAATATGTCCATGTCCTAATACCCAGAACCAGTAAACATATTATCTTAACATGATAAAAGGGACTTTACAGGTGTGATTAAGTTAATCTCAAGATGAGGAAAGTATCCTGGTTTATCCATGTTGGCCTGATATAATCTCAGGGGCTCTTATAAGAGGGAGGCAATACAAGTAGGACGTAGAACGTGTGATGACAAAAGCAGGACAGAGTAACATAAGGAAGAGGCCATGAGCCAAGGAATGTTGGAGGCCTCTGGAAACTGAAAAAGGCAGGGAAATGGATTCTCCCCCAGAATGCTTCAGGAGGAACAGAGTGGTTGATACCTTGATTCTAGACTTCTGACCTCCATAACTATGAGAGAAGAAATTTATGTTGCTGTAAATCACTAAGTTTGTGGTAATTTGTTATAGCAGCAATAGGAAGTTAATACACCCACTTACTGTCCCCACTGCCCCCCGTCTCCCCCCGGGAGTTCATGCCTCCCGTCTCCACAACTTAGTGAGGCTAGAGGGCTGATCCCTAATTGGGAAGCTCTTTCATCAGGAGATACAATAACAGACCCTTTACACTTTAACCTACTGAGATTTCCCAGGCATGTCAGGCTCCTTGTGCTAAGAGACCAGCAGGCAAGCAAGGAAGGGTCACCACTCCGGTTGGGGATAAGTGAATCTGATCATCAGGAGGAAGGAGGGTTATTGTCACACAGTGAGGGCAGGGAAGAGTATATTTCACGCTGACTCCACCCACTAGGGCATCTCTTGATACTTCCCTACCCAGTATCAAGAGTAAAATGAGTGGCTTCCAAAATGACACAGTAAGGACCTCCGAAAACTGGCTTCTCCATAAAATTAATGAGAAGACTGGCGCAAATTGTCAAAATCAACTTTTCTTTTTAGAACTTTAGAAACTAAAAGCTTGCAGCAATCTGAAGATCATTTATTTTTAAAATTGAGAAATTTTGATTAAAAAGGGAAGCTCTGGCATTCTAAAGTGTCCAATCCCACTCCCTCCCTCCACCCCCCCCCCCCCCCACCGCCACTAATACAAGTTAAATTGTTCTTAACTGTAGGGAGGATGTTTCCAGGGTGATTCCCCGTGAAGTGATATGCAGCCTTTGTTAGACACCTTATATTGCCGGGTTTTTTATCCTTTCCCACTGCACTGTAGTATCAGTTTTATCATAAATCAGGTGACTGTACATGTGGGGATCGTTACCAGACTTTTTTGTTCCATGTTCAGTTACTCTATCCAAGCACCAATACTATCTTGTTTAATTTGCTATAGCTTTACAATAGGTCCTGATATCTGATCTAGTAAGTCCTTCAACTTTGTTCTTTAAGATTGCCGTAGTTATTCTTTTTTTTTTTTAAATTTTTTAATGTTTATTTTTGAAAGAGAGAGAGAGTGAGAGAGAGACAGCGCAAACAGAGGAGGGGCAGAGAGAGAGGGAGACACAGAATCCGAAGCAGGCTCCAGACTCTGAGCTGTCAACACAGAGCCCGATGCGGGGCTCGAACCCATGAACTGTGTGAGATCATGACCTGAGCCGAAGTCGGACGCTTAACTGACTGAGCCACCCAGGCGCCCCAAGATTTTGCCGTAGTTATTCTTGACCTTTTGCATCTTCTTAGGAATTTTAAGTCAGCTTGTCAATTTTTGGGAGAAAGAACCTGTTGAGATTTTTTATTGGGATTACATTGAACTACAGGGTAAAATTGACATCTTTATAATATTGAGTCTTCCAGTTTTAAGCTTTTATTCTACTCAGTGAGGTGGAGCTCTGTGAAATGAGAAGTGATTATTGATTATTAGAAGCCCGAACTATAGAAACCTGTCTAGGATAAAGGGTCCTATCCTTCCCGTCTGTCAGTGGGGTACTATATCCATCTTCTTTGGGCTTCCTGCCTTGGCAAATGTTTTTAACTTAGTATTCCTTGTCCTCTGCCTTTCAGCAGTATCTCGGCCCTCATTATTCTGGACCATCACTTAACATACTTAACATATTTGAACGTATTATCTATTTATATTTTATTTATATTCTACTATATGAATAATTAGCATGTATAGCAATCCAAACTCCTGAGCCATACACGGAACCATTGCAAAGTGTTGCATGTAGTATCATAAGGGTTCCAGTGAGTAGATCTTGTTCAACATACTAATTATTATTACATACTGCATATCATACTGAGTACTTAAAATATATTAATTTGTATCACTGGCATGAAAAATGACTTGCAGAGGAGCAGATCATAAGTCTCTGCAATCAGAAAAATAGGAGTTAGAAACCTGGCTCTGCCACTGTTATTGTCTGTGTCTTTCAGTAGGTTTGTTAAGTTTCAACTGGATAACGCGTGCCGTGTATTTCGTATCTTATTTGGCAATATTAACCGCTTTTTTCTTTTTCCCAGGTGAGGATACTGATGATTAGAGAGTTTAAGTTCTCTGTCTAGAGTGAGAGGCAGAAGCGGGCCAACTTCCTGCCAAATGCATAGAAAGTGCTCGGCAAATGTCTGTCACAGGAATGAACGAGCTGAAGGAGTCAGTATATACTCAACAGTGATTGCAAATGCCACCATATTCTCTGTTGTTTCCTTTGTTAACTAAACAACAGACTTTTCCTATTCACTTGGCATTTACAAAACCGGAAAACTCAAATAGTAGCTGAATGTTGATGGGCATATCTGAAATTTACTTGAATGAAATGAGAAAAACTGTAATTTGGGATCAGAAGCCTTTTTTTTTTTTTTAAAGTAATTCCAAAGGTCTGAGAAAAAGTTATGGGGCGTATCTATCCCTTTCTGGGCTATCAACTCCTACCCTTCCCCCCAGCATCCCCATCATCCGTTTGAAGTAAATACATAATACATTGGTGGGTAGAGGTGGGGTGGGTAGTTCTAAGTGCTGGCTTCTTTCTGCTTTCTCCCGCTAAGGAAGCTGTTGGCACTGGCTGGTACAGCTGGGGTAAGACACAGGGTCCCATAAGCTCGGCTAATTGCATCTCACTCTTGGAACTTGAAATTGTGAAGAATAATGAAAATAACCCTCTAGGAATCTCCCTTTTTGCTTCAGATAGCCCAGAATCAGTTCCTGTTGCTTAGAACAGAGACCTGGCAAGTGCAAAGGTCAACAGAAAAGTCAAACAAGTTTTTACACGTTCCGTTTCCAAAGGCTTTTTAGAACTAAAGGGCATTCAACCATTAAAGCCAAATGAAGTTATTTTTAAGCTGGTAATATTTTAAACAGGCAACTTATGTATATAGAGTGTGTCTGTGTGAATGCACACACACCCTCCACTGCTCTGAGCGGATTCAATATAAACATATACCTGAATTGTGTAACATTCAAGTCAATGTAGAAACCAAGCAAAGATTAAATTCAGTGAATTGCAGCTATTTCTTTGAAAGCTTATTTAATTTTTTTTTTTCACAGTGGGTGCTATGGAGGGATTATGCTTATTAGGAATTTAGCTTCTGTTTGGATGACGACTAACACAGACATTTCCCGATACAAAGCTGAGAAAACCTCTTGCAAAGCTAAGCAAACATAACCAGTAAGTTCCTTCTGTAAAAACAAAAAACAAAAGAACTATTCCTCTGAGATTTTTGTCCTTGTTCCTCTGTTTCCATCATAGCATCTATTAAGTGGTTTGGTAGTCATTAACTTTTTGGTAGTACAGGATATTTTTGGGTAATACAGGAGGGTATCCCTTCATCTTTACTTGAAGGTGATTATTTCTAACTTAACTGGACCCCTAAAGTGTAAGCAGGCACCTGGAGCTCAGGCATGATGAAACTGAGCTTAGAATATAGACTTGAGAGATGGCAAATGTAAAACAGAAAAGTGCACCACTGACGTAGGGATTTTTCTTTTGAAAGCTTATCTTTTATTTTTAAAATTCCTAAGCTTTCTTTAAAACAAAAAAAGTTTATTTTGAGAGAGAGAGAGCAAGGATAACTGAGCACGGGAGGGGGGAGAGAGGGGCGGGGGAGAGAATCCCAAGCAGGCTCTGTGCTGTCAGTGCAGAACCTGATGCAGGGCTCCATCCCACCAACCATGAGATCATGACCTGAGTTGAAATCAAGAGTCTGACACCCAACCGATTGAGCCACCCAGGCGCCACCTCCCCCACCCCCAAATTCCTAAGTTTTCTAAAAACTACCTCAGTAATATACATTTAATTTTAAGGTAGTATTTTAAAGTACTTTGCCAGAATCTTTTTAAACCTTCGTTTTATAGATGGGGAAAGTGAAATCTAGAGCTTAAAGGGACGTGCTTGAAGTCATGTAAGATGAGAACGACTGTGCCATCGCTCCCGAGAGTGGGATTTACTTTGAATTAGAAATTCTTAAACTAATAAAATTTGTGCATTAAATTAAGATTAGAAACCATTAAAGCATTAATAAGGGCTGAAGCATTTTTATAAGATTTTTATTTACTATTTATTACATTTAACTTTTTAAATAAAAATTGGAAAGCCCATACATTATTTAATTCTCCATTTTGCATGATCATAATGTAATTGGTACTTGCCTGCTTTCTCTACCACACTCCTGTTTTAGATTAGTCCTTGTGGACCCTTTCCTCCACAACAGCTTCTCTCTTTTTGCTTTAAATTGCAATCAGGGCAGAATAACAGGTGAGTTGAGAAGCTAATTTACGTCTCTGAGGTTTTCTATATAAACCTTAATAATCCTCTCATCTTACCAAGTTTGCTTTCCTTTGGGAATTTTGTCAGCGCCACAGGTTTATTCCCCTGGTGTGCAATTTAGGAAAATTAACCTGGCAGAGGTAAACAGACTGATTTATAGGAAAAGTGGTGATCATAGTAACATAATGAGGATATTGCCGTGAATCAGGCAAGCTCCAGTAGGATCTTGGGTTCGGATTCTGGCAGTGACAACAGAAAGGGGAATACAAAGGAGACAGGTGGATACAATGTGGTTGCAGATTGGCTGTGGGTGTGAAGAGGAAGGAATCAAAGATGCCTGAAGTTCTAAGCTTCCTGGGTTCTAATCCTTGGTTCGACTCCTACTAGCTATGGCCATTCTAGCTTACTACTTACATACATACTTTGTGATTTGGATAACTTATCTAAGCCCCAGTTTCCTCCTCTCTAAAGCAGAGATAATCCTACCTACCCCAAAAAGGCTGGTGCAAAGATTTAAGCAAAATGTAAAACCCTCCCCGTGGTGCCCAGTACACAGCACTAGATAGACGGCAGTCATTATTTGTGGGGGATAACAACAACAGGTTAAAAACATGAGACTGGAGTAAGGAGTTTGGGTATGAATCAATCTTCCTGCCACACCTAACTCCACCCAGAGAAAGGGATGTTGGAGTTTTATACTCCTTTCCTCTGGAGGGTTTTTAATAGAGGATAGTCACCCACACAGAGCTCTGATACAGATGGATAGCAGAGCACAGTTTGGGCTAGGATCCTAAATGAGCCAGGTTTTTTAAATTTTGTTTTTGTTTTTGATCCCCCTTAATTTAAGATGGCTGAGTTAGTAAAGCAGACTCTGGCCCAATTTACACTCTCATTTGCTGGTGAAGGAACAGAAAAATAAGAATGACCACATTACATTAATTACATGGCAAGAAAGTGTAGGCAAGAAAGTGTAGGGAGGGAAAAAGACCTTCCTTCGTGGTCCCACGTCCTGTGACTTGGGACCTGGAAATTAAACTGACAAGAGAGATCAACAAGAGAGAAGCAGTTTATTAACCCGTGAGTGCACATACCCATGCGAGAAACTAAGTGGTGAATGACTCAAAGCGTGCCTACAATTTGGGGTTTAATGTATTAACAAAGAATAATTTTGTAGAGAAGTGACAAAAGAAAAGGGGAGTAGGCTTTCAGGGACAGCAGACTGCTAAGGTAAAAACGTAATGGAGGAAACGAATGGAAGATAAGGGTTCATTTAGTTAAGGTTTGCGGGTCACTGAAAGTCTGAGTTGCCCTCTTCTTGGTAAGGGAGAGGGAGGCACCTTTACAAATAGAAATTTATGTCCTGCCTTTTAAGCGAATGGGGGCAGTGAGGAGGGCGGGCAGGGATCTTAAAAAAAAAATTAAGCATCTGCTGTTTCTCTGCTAACTTCAGCTCAAAATTACCTTTGTGTCAAAGTGGCATGTTTTGGGGTGGCACATTCTGATCCCCTACAAAAACTTAAGTGTGGCTTCTTCCCTGAGGAGGAAAGAAGGGACTGCCTGAGTGTGCGGACCTCAAAGGCCAGAAACACAGACAGAGCCCCGGGTTCTCGCCCTTAAATCACAAGTGGCCCTTGACATTCGCAAAGGGCGGCCGATGGGTGTCCTCAGTTCTGTCCAGTCGGGTAGAAGACACGGAAGGTGATGCGCAAGAGAGGAGAGGGATGCTTTCCTTGGCAGCGCCTACCACCCCCAGCTCATTGCCACGTCGCACGGCCGCAGCACAGAGCGCGCTCAGCGACGCTCCAGCAGGACCCCGGGCGGCCTTGCAGAGATTTTCCCTGGAAAATGCCATCCTCAGACCGGCCTCCGGGCGGGGTGGGGTAGGTCCGGCGGGCGGCGCCCTCTGCTCTCCTCCTGCCAAACAGCTCCGAACCACGTTTATGGGACGTTTAATGGGTTAGAACGAAGCGGCTAATAATTCCGCCCACGGAAGCAGGGAGTCCCTCGCAGAACCGACGCGGCCGCCGCCTCCCGTGACGAAGCCACTCAGGCAGGAGGGCGCGGCTGCCGGAGAGCGCCTGCGCCGCCCGGTGGCGCCAAAGCCGCGAAGGTGGGCGGAAACCATGGCAACGCGGCGAGACGTTCGCTACGCCGCGCGTGATGACGGTGTGGGGAGCGCCCCTAACGCCGGATTATGACGCAGTCGGCGGCGCGGGCCCTGCGGTCTCGCGTGACCGCGGACGCAGCCTCCTGGCCTCCAAACAGCAGCAACGGCAGAGGCAGGCGGGCGAGGTCAAGATGGTGGCTCCGCGGGCGGGGGAGGCGTTGGAGGGAGGAGGAGCCAGACCTTAGCCGGCCGGAAACACAGACACCCAGAGGCCTCCCGGGAGCCTCCGCCGCCTGCTCCAGCTCGAGAGACGCGAGCGGGCGGCGGGGCAGGCGGTGAGACAGACCGGAGAGGAGGGAGGGCGGGGGCGGAGTCTCCCGCCTTAGCCCCCGCCCCTGGCCGTGCTCCCGGGCCCTGCCCCGCGCGGCCCTGCCCGGCTCGCCCAGCCCCGGTGTGGCAGCGGCTCATGGCGGCGGTGGGGCCCCCGCAGCAGCAGGTGCGGATGGCCCATCAGCAGGTCTGGGCGGCGCTCGAGGTGGCGCTCCGGGTGCCCTGCCTCTACATCATCGACGCCATCTTCAACTCCTACTACGATTCCAGCCAAAGCCGGTTCTGCATCGGGCTCCAGATCTTCCTCCGGCTTCTTGGTAAGCGGAACCGGGTAGCTTGCGTCCCAGGACGGCTGTGCGGGCCGAGACGTGCTGCAGGGAGCGGGCACCCGCGCGCAGTCAGTGGGTAGTGTGTGTCTGTGTGTTTGAGAACCAGTTTCTTTCCCAACAGAGGCATCTTTGCAGGCCGGGAGAGGGGAGGAGATGACACTTGTCTCAGAGTTGACAGCGGAGCAGTCCTCGTCAAGGGTCAGCCCTCCGTTCATTTTTGCACCCGAGGGTGGGGAGAAAGCATGGATGTGTGAGCATGCGGCTCTTTGCCTGCTGTTTCTCTTGGGGAATGAGTGCTGGCTGTCCGCGTCTCCTGCGACAGCCTTGGAAAAACAGCAACTCTGCCCCATCTCGCCGTGTGTGACCTTGGGCTTGTAGTGCCAAGGCCCGGGCCTCAGTTTCCCCCTCTCCAAAATACAGAGCACTCGTATGTTGTCACTTCTGTATCCCTGGGCCCACATGATCATGAAGTGTCTGCGGGAAATGACACCCAAACGAAGGAGACAGGGTTTCGAATGTCAAACCTTGAAACGATTACCAAAAATGCTCATGAAGACAGCGATACTTGTAACGAGTCTTAGTATTTTCCATGAATAGAGAAGGTATTGAAAATCGTTATAAAAATGGCTAGAAAGTGAGGAGACTTTTCCGAGACTCCTGGAAATCACTGCCTTTGTTGTAAATGAATGGAGTGTTAACAATATCCTGTTTCATCCCCCGTCTTTACTTGCATTACCAGTGTGAGAAGCATTTATGCATAACATTTTTTTTAAAGCAGCTGAAACTTGGCAAATTTTGTTGATGAGGTAATTCTTGTGATCAGTTTTCAGTAGGCTTGCGATTTTGAAGTGTTGCTGATGAAGGGTTGATGATGAGGTCCTTATTACCGAGCCTTTCTGAATTAGGAACCATCTGTTGCTTGTTTATTCCTCCAAAGCGGGGGGGGGGGGGGGGGGGGGGGGGAGTGGTGTTGAGTTTTATTATTGGCAATAACATTTTACATTTGTTTGGTGCTTTATTTTTGTAAAGCATTTTCACTGTTTTTATCTAACCTAAACTTTACACATCCCTCAGAGGTGGATGGTGCTAATCGCATTTTTTAAATGAGGTAACTGAGGGCCATAGAGACTAAGTGTTTTTGATTTTGATACATAGCAGTAAGTGGTTGCCAGAGCTTGGGCTGAAAAATCTTCTGACATCCAGGGTGGTTCACTTTTCTCCTCTATACAGCTGCTATCCAGATACAGAATGGTATAGTAGTGATCATATGTTAGATCTAAAACTAGCAGATGGGACAGTGATGCTCTTTAGCACAAGACTTCTCAGTAACCCACCAGCTACTTGATCCCAGTCATTGCTACTTACCATTACAAAAGTGTAATGCCCTCATTATATGTGGCAAAAAGGGAGCTGTGTGATTTCGCAGTGTATATAATATGGAATCATCATGTTCTACACCTGAAACTAATGTGTTATATGTCAGTTATACCTCAGCTTCAAAAAGAGCATTGAGTGGTTTTAATGGTTTATGCTCAACATATTTTGCTTCATTTTGGTACTCGTAGATAAAAGTGATTTCAGTTAAAGTGAAATTCGTAAGGGGGGCCTGTTGGGATGGCATTTTATTTCTGCCAGTTAGAAGCCATTCATCAAGATCATAGATTAATAGGCTCTTACTTAACTCAGTATAGTTACTTAGGGGTTCCAGCTGAGCCTGATCAACTACCAGCCCTCTTTCCCTGCCATACCCACCCACATTAGTTAGGGATATGCATGCGGGCAAGATCTGTGCCGTTTTTTGGCATCAAGAGACTGAGAAGTGAGAAGAATTACCATTTTTGTTCCTCAACCCCATAGGATGAGAGAGAGAACAGAAGCTAACAGACTTCCAAGGAGCTTTATCAATTTTGGGATAACCCAAGTGCTGCTTTGGAAACTCACCGAATATAACTACAGGGATGACTTTCGTCACTTCTGTTTTAAGAGGAGGTCATGGTGGAGCAAAAAAAAAAAAAAAGGCCACAAGAACCAAAAAACAAAACAGCTGTGTTTGAGGGGATTCATGTATTCTTTGGCAAATGGTGTAGCCACTGCCTTGAATGTTCTTTTGACCTGCAACTTGGTATCCTTTTGAGAAGCCCTTTGAGACCAGGTGCTTAAATGCAGTGCTCTTGAGAGTTGAGCTTTAGGCTAAGGAGCTTTAAGGAAAAGGGAGTATTTTCCTTAATTAAATCATGTGTACTTTAAGAACCCTGAACAGTAATTTTGGTATTTTCTTTGTAACCCATGCGTATTTTTATGGTAAATCATGGAAGCTGTATTTGGCAAGTTAAAGAATGTGACCTCAGGCAAGTGATTTAACTGCGCTGTGCCTCCCTTTTCTTAACGTTTTTAAAGATGGGCAGTGATGGTCTGTCTCAGGATGTTAAGGATGGTAAGTGAGTTAGGATGTAAGCTCTTAGAACAGTACCTGGACCTAGGAAAGGCTATCTAAGTGTTAGCTATTAATAAGCTTGATAGCTTTAAAAAAAAAATAATGCTTCAGTTAAGACCATACTGTTAGATATTTTGGTCTTTTGAAGGCCTCAGTGAAATTTAGGGGCTTTGTACCCACAATTTTTTGTTCACGCTTTGTAAGAAATACAACATATTTTCCACATCTATCACCTGGACTGCTACTTACGTTATACCAGTGTAATTTGCTAATTTTTCATACTTGTGAGAATGATAAAATTCTTTTTTAAAAAAATGTTTGTTTGTTTATTTATTTTTTAGAGAGAGAGAATCCTCAAGCAGGCTCAGCACTGTCAGCGCAGAGCCCAACATGGGGCTCCATCTCACAAACTGTGAGATCATGACCTGAGCTGAAATCAAAAGTCGGACGCTTAACCGACTGAACCACTCAGGCACCCCAGAATGATAAAATTCTTAAAAACTGGTTTTGTTGCTAAAGATTTACCCTGAATGAAAACAAATGTCTTCAATTTTTGAGGCCCATTCAATGAGGCAGCTTATGTTGTTACTGAAAGTGACAGATTTGTGTGTAAAAGCCACCAGAGGATAGTTGAAATTAATTGTTCTATCTAGTTGTTTCTTTTTTTTTAATCATCATTGACCTCTCAATACTACTGTCTGTAAATCTCAAAACTTGTCAAATCTCATCTTTTTCTTTAAAATGGAATTGTAAACATGGAAATCTATTCTCTAGGAAGCATTACCAATTTTATATCTGGTCTCTGAAAAATTGACTCCTCTCCTACAAACATGTACCACCACTGCACTTGCATTTGGTATCCAACTAATACAAGAATTTCAGCAGATTAGAATATAAAGCATCTCATTTTGGAGATGCAAAAAATACGAATCACAGCATATGGAGTATTTAAGAATATTAAGTTATTCTTAGGAGGTGTCAAATGCTAAATGAAATGCAACCCAGTGCGGCATAATGCTGAATTAGCAAATCTAAATCCAAGGCAGAAAACGCAAGCAGACGAGTTTGATAGTATTACTCATGTAATGATAATTCATTGAAGTAGAAAGGCCTTTCTAAACACAAGGAAACCCAGAAGTTACAAGGAAAAAATGGATAAATTTGAGTGCATAAAAATGGAAGACCTTTTTTGTGACAAAACTCTTTTTTAAAAAATTCTTAAAAATGACAAACTGAGGGGAAAGTATTCACACTGTATAAGATTGAATAAAAGTTTTACTTTTAAGAAAAGACTTACTTAAAGAAAAACTTAAACTCCCAGAGAAGAATGGGCCCAAGATAAAGTAGTTTCCAATAAATGCAATGCAGATGGTCAGTAAGCAAAAACAAAAAACAAAAACTCAGCCTCATTTACAGTTAAAGAAATGCAGGCAACAAGATTTCAGTTACCAGACTGGTGAAGAGTTCAGCATTCAAATAAAAGTTAGACTACATACAAAGTTCAAATAAAGTTACACAGCTTTGGTATGCTGTCACTTCTGTGTAAAGCCATTTGGTTCTATCTCTTGAAATCCATCATCCATCTTTTGACTCAACAATTCCAATTCTAAGAATTTGACCTGATGATATAATTGTACTTGTGCAAGACTATGGGAAAGGATTTTCATGGCAGCATTGTTGGTAATAACAAATTGTTGATCTAAATATCTATTAGATATCTAACTTAGGTAATCTAAATATCTAAAAGGAATCCGTTCTTTATATTAGGTTTAGACATAAAATGAAGTTTTTGAAAAGAATGAGATAGGTATTTTTGGTGGTATAGAAAGAACTCAGAAAACCTTTGAAGTGAAAAAACAGTGAAGCAATAGTACTTTTGACACCATAGGGATAGACTGGGGATTTTCAACAGCAACCCTATTGATGTTTTGGACTGGATAATTCTTGGGGGGGGGGGACATTGGGGAGGGTTGCTGTTCTGTGAATTATAGGATTTTCAGCAGCATCCTTGTCCTGTTCCCATTACATACCCATTAGCATCCCTCTTCCTCCTTTTGTGACTGCTAAAAATGTCTCTAGACATTTAGATATTACCAAATGCTGGGTGTGGGTGTGGGGAAGTGGGGTTGGGGCAAAATCTGATCCTAGCTGAGAATCACTGAGATAGATAAATAGACCAGTAGCACAGAATAGAAACCCCAGAAACAGAGCATCCATGTATATAGAGAAACTTGATGTGTTTCAGAGGTAGAATTGAAGTACGTACATTGAGGTAAATACAGACTATTCAGGTAGTGGTCATTTAGTTACATGGAAAAAATTACACTGGGTCCATACCTCACATCAATATATAAATAGTTTTAGGTGGATTAATACCTAAATGTGAAAAGCAAAACTTTAAAAATTTGTAGAAGAAAATATAGGAGAATATAGAGTTTTTTTAACCTTCGAGTAAGGGAGAAATTCTTTAAAAATGTATGAAAGTAAATGTATAAATAAAGATTGGTAAATCCAACAATATTAAAATTAAAAACCTCTGTCAATCAAAAGGCAGCAGCAGAAATGTGAAAAGATCAGCCACATACCTGCAGAAGATATTTGCATTACAGATAACTGGTAAAGAATTTGTAGCCAGAATATTTTTAAATGTCTACAATTCAAGGAGGAAAAACCGCTCCATAGATAAATGGTCAAAAGATAAATTGGCAGTTCACAGAGAAAGAAACATGGTCAATAAATCGGAAGATGCCCTCTTTGATAAGTAATCAGAAATGCAGTTTTTAAAAAAGATAATAAAAACTCCACTATTACAATGACATCCTCTTTGGATAAGAAGCAAAAAGAATGAGTTCGTGAATGTGTGTTTGCTTATGCAAAACTTTGTTTACTCTTCATTTTATACCCATACCTTTTGACTTTAAAAAAATTATATTCACATTTCTTTTTAATAAAAACGTTAAAAATCTTAGTTTAGAAGCAAAAATTTAGTTTTCTTATTAATAAAAGACTTAGAATACCCTTTTAAACCCCAAATGAGAATTCTGTAGAAATACTTTCTTTATGCTCTCGTTTATTTATCAAGTATACCTACAGATTAACCTTTCAAGATATTTTATTTACTTGGTCTACATTTTATTGCTTGAGACTCTCTTTGGATTACGGTAATCATAACATTTCTGTGTTGTTCATTCTTTACTTTGTTAGGCATTTAAATGTTTTTCCATAGTTTTCTTTAGATTGTGTTTAAAAGACATTTAAAGATATCTGGAGAGTTATAAATGTTATGTCTTATTTCCTTCCAGTTTTTAGTCCTCAGTTTCTAGACAGGGTTAAAGGTATGAATGGACTTTACACATAAAGGGGTTAAACGCTTTGTTGTGCGCCATGCATGGCAGTGTTTGTTTTGTTTGCTTATTTTGGTAATCAAGTTGAAAAGGCCCTGAACTCTTTCATGAATAGAGTTTGTGTGTATCTTCCAAGCTCCTGAATTGATTTTGATACTTGGCTCTTTTCCTACTGTGAGAACTTCGGTGGAACTCTAATCACTGGGTACTGAGATCCCTGATCTCCAGTGTCCAAGGTGATTTTTCTTCATAAAGTAGCATTTCTATATAGTCTTGATTGCTTCTTCAGGTTACTCTTAAATCCTAATGAGAAATCTACCCCTGCGCTTAATTTTCTTAGCCTTCAGGATAAATACCGAGAGTTTTATGTCTGAAGTTGTAAAAATGCAACAAACTTTGGTATTATTTCAATGTTAAAAGGCCATAAGAGGGAATGTTACTTGAGAGACTTGTTACTTGGCACGTGGGCTTTTTCTGTGAGATGAGAGCTGATTTTTCCTACATTCCATACATAGGAACATGAGCATAAAAGAAAACTGTAAGAACCTTACATGCAAACTTTGGGTGGGAATTAAAATAATTTTAAACTATTCTGGAAATGTTTTGTCATTATTGTATCCTGGAGTATAATTTTAATCACGAAAAGTAACAGTTTCTTACTGTTACTTGCTGGGGCGCATCCAGACCTGGAGTATAGTCTCGCTACGTTGGCCATCATCTCCCCCTTTTTTCCTTTGATACATTTGCATGAAGCAAAATAGCACTTTTTCTACAGAAATATTTGTAAAAATCCAGTCATTCCTTCATTTGTGTATAAAAATAAGCTTTAAGGAAAAGAGCTGTTAGAATAAAAAGGACTGGTTTATCAATTACAACAGAGTTCAAGGTTATTCACAGGTAAAGATTAATTTACCATTTTGTGGATAGCAAGTTGACAAAAATAATTTATAGTCCCTGTTTAGCTTTCTCCATTTTAAGTGGCATAAAATAGGACTGAAGTTATTTGGGTTTTATTTTGACTTATTTTAGGAGGTTAGGTTAAGTTTTGTCTCAGGAAAAATACCTTTTTTTTTTTTTTTTCACATAGAAAAAGTAAGATTACACATAGTGGGTGAGTAAATTCTGTTTCCTGTACCGTACATGAAAAAAGTTTCTAATCCAACCCCCCCAAAAACCCATTTTCTAGTGAAAGGGCCTGTTCCCACCTGTCAGCTCTTTGGGAGATTATCAGTGACCACTTGCTCCAGGAATTAGGTGGTTCTTGTGCAGACATGTATGTGTCTTTCAGGTGATTGTGCCCTTTTCTCCTTTTTACGAATAATCTGACACGTGGGCACAGGATGAATTTTAAGTTCATAGGCAAAGCCATCATTGAGAACTAGCCCTTGCTTTTTTACATGCAATAGACTGTAAAATGCCTCCATTGTAATATGCAGTGTCTTTCTTGATTACGTGTTGAAATAAGGTGGGTAGGTGATGTTTTTGGCGTTTGCCACTTTTTCTGTACTCCACGCTCTGGTTTCTCAGTTTTGTCTTACCTTTCCATAGGTTTCAGTTTCCAGGTGGGCTGTATTTTGCGCTTGCCTTTACAAATACAATCTAGAACGCAGCAGAAATATTTCCCCAGTGTGACTTCAATGAACAATGAAATAATTGTATTTATTTTCTGCAGAATATTTTAGGATCCATAGATGTGCAAGGTAGGAACCTTGCTTGCTCTCAAGAATACATTGTATAGCAGGGTAGATGACCTACTCAGATAACTACAAACTACAACATCAGGTAGTATATGAGTATTGGGCGTTTCCCCAAGTTCTGTGGGTAAGTTGAAAGATCAGTCACTACCAGAGAAAATGGGTCGATTGGATGGGTAGGATTCAAACAGTCAGGGATTTGGGAAGCCCATCATACCAAGCAAAGAGAAGAATGTAAACATAGCTGCAGTTGTGGCAGAGAAAGGGGTATGTTTGAGAAAGAAGTCTGGAGTGGTGGTCTGTGTGTGTTGGGAGGAGCGCTACTCTAAAGCACGTTGGATCCTTGGATGTTTGGACAAGGAATGTAGATCTCACTTGATAGTAATTTCAAGAGCCACTGCTTTGGAGCATAGAAATGAAGAAAGGCAGTTTGGTGATGGACTGGATAGATTTGGACAAGAGCTTTTAGGCACCAGCTAACAGGCTGGTGTCGCTGAGTAAAGGGACATAATAGGTGTTAGCAGAATTGGCAAATAACTGTCAAAGTTGGAGGATGTGGGGCTAGAGGCGCCATTAAGAGAATAATTGTACGTGTAACTGAAATCGGAAATTGCAAGAACTATTTGAAGTGAGTTAGGTTTTAGAAATTTTGAGTGTTTCAGTTGTAAGGTAGAGGTGAAACTAGGTGAATATTTGGATATTGTTTCCATCGTTGAAACCTTGGGCAATAATGTTTATTGTGATCTCACTTAAATTTGTCAGAGTTGGGGTGCCTGGGTGGCTCAGTCTGTTGAGCGTGTAACTTTGGCTCAGGTCATGACCTCACTGCTCCTGAGTTCGAGCCCCACATCGGGCTCTGTGCTGACAGCTCGGAGCCTGAAGCCTGCTTCAGATTCTGTCTCCGTCTCTCTGCCCCTCCCCTGCTCACGCTCTGTCTCTCTCAAATATAAAAAAAATAAAAACATTAAAAAAATTAAAAAAAAGAACTTGCCAGAGCACGAAGAAAGATGATCCTGGATGCATGTCACACCGTACATTGGTTACGTACAGAGTGTGGGGGGAGGGCTTTATTACCATTTTAAAAAACTGTTTGAGAGCGAGCACGAGCAAAGGGAGGGACAGAGAGAGAATCCCGAGAAAATCGGTATGCTGATAGTGCAGAGCCTGATGTGGGGCTCAATCTCATGAACCATGAAAACATGACCTGAGCTGAAGCCAACAGTTGGATGCTCAACCAACTGAGCCACCCAGGCGCCCCTTATTACCAGTTTTTAAAACATGTTTTGGTTTTCTAAATGTTACTTCTGTAATTTAGAGAATAAAAAGGGTTGACTGTTTGTAGTAAAAGATACAGTAATTACAGGAAAAAAGAGAACTTTGGAGGATGTTTCTGAAATCTGCAGGAAAGTATGTAGAAAAAAAAAACAACCCTGATTTTGGACCCATGGGAGAATGCAGATTTAAGGAGCAGGAAAAATAAAAGCCAGCAGGAGTTCACTGTTTGAGGAAAAGGAGGCCTTAGGTGTAAGTATAAAAGTTAAACTTGATTTCCTAAATGTGACTTTTAAGAAAAAGGAATCCAAGGTTTAATAGGCAAATATTTGGATTTTGATTATTTTTAATCCTTAATGTTTTTTTAAAGTAATGGAATTGTTTTAAATATTTTTAGTGATTATGAAATTATAAAGGATATGTTCTTTCAAGATTTTAAAACATTAAAATGTATGTATCACTACAAACTGATCTTGAAGATAATTTTGGGGTCTGGACATACAGTACTACTGGAATTACTTTGGGAATTAGAACATAAAGGAGTAAGATTTTTTAAAATATTGTTTGGTCTGTTCTGTTGAACTCTGACTTTACAAAACCCTTATTGGCCTTTAAACCTAAATTGTCTTGAGGCTTAGTTAAGTTCGTAACTTTGAAAATATTCATATTTCCGGAGTAAGGGGAGAATGGCATAATTATTAGTAGAAAAACATTCTTAAAAATGTTGTGTTCAAATGACCTGTTCTTTCTTTTTTTCTTTTTTTCTTTTTTTCTCCTGTTTAGGTATATTTGTATCCAGTATTGTTCTGATCTTGTCCCAACGATCACTTTTCAAGTTTTACATGTACAGTTCGGCCTTTCTATTAGCTGCAACTTCAGTGTTGGTAAATTATTATGCTTCTTTGCACATCGACTTCTATGGTGCCTACAACACGTCAGCTTTTGGAATTGAGCTGCTTCCTCGCAAAGGGCCCTCACTGTGGATGGCACTCATCGTTCTCCAGCTGACCTTGGGAATTGGATATATTACACTACTGCAGATCCATTCCATCTATTCACAATTAATTATTTTGGATCTCCTAGTTCCTGTAATAGGCCTGATCACAGAGCTGCCATTACACATCCGAGAGACTTTAGTTTTTACTTCTTCCTTGATTCTCACGTTAAACACAGTGCTTGTCTTGGTGGTGAAACTTAAGTGGTTTTATTATTCTACACGATACGTTTATCTTTTAGTGAGGCACATGTATCGAATTTATGGATTACAGTTATTAATGGAGGACACATGGAAGAGGATTCGTTTTCCAGATATACTGAGAGTCTTCTGGCTAACAAGAATCACAGCTCAGGCTACGGTGTTGATGTACATCTTAAGGATGGCAAATGAAACTGATTCCTTCTTCATTTCTTGGGATGATTTCTGGGACCTCGTTTGCAATCTTATAATTAGTGGATGTGATTCTACACTAACTGTACTGGGCATGAGTGCTGTGATTTCCTCAATAGCCCATTACTTGGGCCTTGGAATATTGGCTTTCATTGGATCCACCGAAGAGGATGACAGGCGACTTGGCTTCGTAGCACCTGTTTTATTTTTTATTTTGGCTCTTCAGACTGGTTTAAGTGGGCTGAGACCAGAAGAGAGACTTATTCGCTTAAGTAGAAACATGTGCCTTTTATTAACTGCAGTCCTGCATTTCATCCATGGGATGACAGACCCTGTATTAATGTCTCTCAGTGCCTCTCACGTGTCATCTTTTCGTAGACATTTTCCCGTGCTCTTTGTCTCAGCTTGCCTGTTTATTCTTCCCGTTTTACTCAGTTACGTG
The DNA here is from genome assembly GCF_024362965.1 of Panthera pardus. NCBI lineage: Eukaryota > Metazoa > Chordata > Mammalia > Carnivora > Felidae > Panthera > Panthera pardus. The sequence continues at coordinate 66,778,505 of NW_026527002.1, forward strand.
CTTTGGCATCACTATGCGCTCAATACGTGGTTGTTTGCAGTTACAGCCTTTTGTGTGGAACTCTGCTTAAAAGTAATTGTTTCTCTCACTGTTTATACATTATTCATGATTGACGGCTACTATAATGTCCTTTGGGAAAAGCTTGATGATTATGTCTACTATGTTCGTTCCACAGGCAATATTATTGAATTTATATTTGGAGTAGTAATGTTTGGAAATGGGGCTTACACTATGATGTTTGAGTCAGGAAGTAAAATTCGGGCTTGTATGATGTGTCTACATGCATATTTTAACATCTACTTACAAGCGAAAAATGGCTGGAAGACATTCATGAATCGTAGGACTGCTGTTAAGAAAATTAATTCACTTCCTGAAATAAAAGGGAGCCGCTTACAAGAGATAGACGATGTATGTGCAATCTGCTATCATGAGTTTACGACATCTGCTCGCATCACGCCATGTAATCATTATTTCCATGCACTTTGCCTTCGGAAATGGCTGTACATTCAAGATACTTGTCCAATGTGCCATCAAAAAGTGTACATCGAAGATGACATCAAGGATAACTCAAATGTCTCTAACAACAATGGATTTATTGCACCGAATGAAAATCCAGAGGAAGCTATAAGGGAAGCTGCTGCCGAATCTGACAGGGAATTGAACGAAGATGACAGTACAGATTGTGACGATGATGTTCAAAGAGAAAGAAATGGAGTGATTCAGCAACACACAGGCCCTGCGGCTGAAGAATTTATTAATGATGATACTGACTGATTAAAATAGCATTTGCTAATCATTGAGGTATTTGTTTAAAATTCAGTTCATCCAAAATGGAGTAATATGCTTCACTTCAGTGTGTAACCAAGCACAAAAACAGTATCCATGTTGAATCTGTGAATGGTTTTCCGTTTACTGCGATGTGCTACTGTAAATATACCTCTTTAATTACTTCTGGTCTCTTTGGTGACCTATTTAAATTTGTGTACGTTGTTGTACATAGAATAAAATGTTTTCACGTTTTTATGACAAAATTTGAACAACTAGCTTTTTAATAGATGTAATGATAATACAGTGCATCAACTGTGCCAAAGATTCCTCAATGAAAGCATATGAAAGTATCTAACCGTGGACCTTAGTTTTTCTTTAAAATGGATGGGAGGAATGAAAATGCAAATCAGAGGAAACCACATTACGTGAAAGAAATAAAATAATTTGGATCAGAGGATAAAAGCTATACCTAGGGTATTTTAAAACAAAGGCAAAACAGGCTGCCGGAAGAGACTTTCTTGAAATTTGAGAGCAGCCCCTTGTGGAGCTGGGGTGGAAAGTCATGATTCAGAGATTGTGTAAGAGTTGAGAAACAGGCTTATCTCAACTAAACTTTGGGATATAAACCAGAATGTGCTGCTTGTTTAATTTTGATGTAAAAAAACAAAACAAAACAAAAACCCAGTATGCTTATTGGCCATTCTGTGTTTGCAGCGTTGACATAAAACTGTCCTTTCAGACTTTGGAAGAGATTACAAAATGAAATATTTGGGAGTTTTCATTGATGTAAACTAAGACATTAATTGACATTAAAAATTTTTTGATCTGACTTTATGGATTAAAAATGAGGGGGATGGTGTGCAGTAACATATAATAACTTTTCATTCAACTTCCAGAGCATTTCTTTATTCAGTCCTTTAGTAAGGTTTACCATGAAATTTTACATACATGATGGAAAATGGAAAGGACATACTAATTACATGTCAGGAAAAAAGATTTTAATGGTGTTGTTATATAGTGTATTGGCTAATTCCAGTGGATCCTGCTCTCTCACTGCTGACATTATCTCCAGTATTTGACTAAAAGAGAAAACAAAAATGGATGGTTATTTCCAAGTACCTGCTCAGTTTTAAAGGTTTCCTCTTCATCCATGCAAAGGAAGCTCTTGTACGAGCACCTTTAACATAATAAGCTTTAACCAGCTATAAAGTTTTCAACAGAAAGGCTTAACTGCTGCCATATTTAAAATAGGGTAAGTTGAGACAAGGACCAGGTTCAAATAAATTCTAAAACCAGCCCATATTAGGTCTACCACAAATTAATGGAACTAACCCAGTGAAGACGACGAGTTCTTTTAAACCGTAAGTCATTATGCATTCATTAGTGGGTCATGATGAATTTTCAGAAAATTGTAAGAAAAGGAAAAGTACATTGCACTTAATAAGGGAAGTACTGTTTCATTTTTGTTTGGTTTTATACGTACGTGTGTGCTGAGTCGCAAGGTGGGTGGCATTGTGGGTACAGCAAAGTTTGAGCACCTCTGCTAAGAGAATTAGTCTCAAAGGACAGCAGGAAGTTGCTGCATCATCATTAGCACGGTGACCGCAAAGGAAGTTACAAGTTATTTACTTGGAATAATGCATGGTTATTGGGGGAGGGGGGAGGAGACGTGCTTTCTCCTCTGTACTTTTTCCCTGCACGATCAAGAACAGCCTGGGTGGCAGATCTTTCAGTTTCTCTGCCTAGAATAATCATCATCATGAGTGTTCTCTAGCTGTACTATATGTAATGTTTTTATACATGAATTAGAAAGTTCTAAAGTCCAAATTAAACATTTAAATATTCTTGTGTTAAGTTTTTTGTCCCTGCTATGGGTTTCTTAAATTAAAGCAACTAAAGGAATTAGGGACAGAGATTAGAGACTTACTGGAATTTTTTAAGTACATAATCGTAACACAAAAGCTTCGCTTAATACAGACTAAATTTTTATTATCTAGATCAAAGTATGCCAAAAGCAAATCTGTTAACATTTAAATTGACATTAAGGACCCAATTTTCTTAGTAAACCACAGAACTTTCCTCTGTTAACTACTCAGAATTAGAACTTACCTGCATAATGTGTGAAATCAGTAAGGTTCCTGCCACCCATCTCCTTTTTCAGTCCTTTCTCTGTGCTGATATGTTAACAGCTTTTTAAAAACCACTGCCATTTTCCTGCTGAAAATCCTTTGGGTCCTGGTGAAATCTAAACTACTAAGGTTGGCATACAGGAGCCCTCACCAGTCTTCCCAGACTTATTACTTACCCGTGCATCCTACTTTTTGTCACAGTAAACTCATTGTTTCCCCTCTGAGCAGCCAAGCCCTTCTGCAGCCTGCCTTTGCTCAAGGCGTCCGTCCTGTCCTGGCCTAACTCCCAGTTGCACTCTGTGACCAGCTGAAATGTCACCTTAGTTAAGCTACTTCCCCACAAGGCAGGCAGTGACTATGTCCTGTGCTCCTAGTCGTATATTCATACCTCTGTGACAGAACTAACATCTTGGATTATACTTTCTGCTTCTTTGCTTCAGGAGGGCAAGGATTCCTGTCTGACACCTTCAATGTCTTATCCAAAGTGCCTGGCAGAATGTATCTCGTCATCTGCTGGGTGGATGCGGGCAGGGACTTTGATTCTTCTATGTAACCTCAGTAACTTACACCTTCCTGACATACAAGAGCTTCAAAATGTGTTTCATGGAATTTATAATCTAAAAGGGAGAAAAGATCTCTATAAAAATAATTAAAATATAAAACTGTTAATAGATGGGATTGATAAAAATGACTTTTTAAGTAGGAATTAATTAGTAATTGGCGTTAGACTAGAGGCATGTGTGTTTTTGAGATATGGTTTAAAAACTTTGTAAATGCTGGCTTTCCCAAGCTCAGCCTCCTCAACTGGTATTCATAGTTGCAGCTGAGACTCAAGCTTTCTTGCTTCTTAGCAGTCTGCACTTGGAAGACCACCGAATTTTGTTTTACAGATGTGTAACCTAGGTCCAGAGCTATACTGTATTTAACATTAAGGCAGTATAGAAAACTGACTTGGATCCCCGTTGGCCAATACTTCCTCTAAGCTGGCTGCTGGGAAAATACCAGTTTGTTGTCTCTAGTGTCTCTTTAAATCTCCGAAAGTTTCAGAAATAATTGTCTTCTGACAATCTGCAGGTAGCTGCATTTTATAAAAGTTACAAGTGATTCTTTACTAGCCAGGATTTAAATGTATTCCTCAGCCTATGGGTTTTAAAACCATCCTTGCCAACAACAGAATGTTAACAAAGGAAAATCTTTCCAGTATTATTTTTGTAGAATAATTTTTCACTTTTCTGCTTGCTGCATTTTAGATCTTATCTGATACACTTACCTGTTAAAAGCTACTTAAAAAATGTATATGAAAGGAATTATTACAACCTAAAATTAACAGTTCAATTGCCTGAACTGGTAAACCATACTTGATTGATACAGTCTAGATTTAAATTATCAGCTTATGCAAACAAAAACTGGATGTGCCCATTAAAATGATATAAAGTTAACCTGTAAGTTACATGCTCTATAGCTCCTTAACAGTTAGATGGGTAAACAGCCCTTCTTTTCACATGCTACGTGTATTATAATCAAAAACTAATTCTGAATTTTTTTTTTTCTCCTTTTGGGGTAGGAAAAGGAAATCCTTTCTATACCTTGCCCTTTTGTTCAGGGGCTCAAAGAAATGTGTTACTTCTTAGGTTTATTCAGGTTGTCAATTCATTTAAAATACAGATACCATTAAAAAGGTCTCCTGCTAAGAGTGCATTTTTATAACCATCAGCCAGGAAGCAGTATGAGAATCTTTTCTGCCTTTCCTACAACATGACAAATGACCAAAATCACATGAAGTTCTTACTGCTGTAATAAAACCACTTTTATTGAGCTGAGAGGTTGAAATGGTATGAAGAGGGGCAGAGACAGAGCAACTTAGTGCAAATCCTTCCAAATCCTTTCAAAATGGTGGCCTTTGAGCTGAACTTCATTTGAATTTCACCCAACTTTAGTCCCTTGAGTTCATTCTGTAAGTGGCATTTGGTAGTTGACTTTAATGTTCTGAAGACCAAGAAAACAAAATACTTACATTATATGGCAGGGTTCATTCCTGTCTTTCACACAGTGCCCATTTTCCCACTTCTTTTTGGTAGGAAACGAAGTTTTTACATATTTTGACCCAGCATGTGTACTTTTCACTCCACACCAAGGTGCATCTGGAGTTGAGCAAAGAAAGAAGTCTCTTCAGAGATTTACCTTTCAAATTACTGATTTTTTTTTTTTAAAGTTTTAAATGTCTATTCTTGGGTGAGAGAATAGGGGAAGGGGAGAGAGAGAGAGGGAGACATGGAATCTGAGGCAGCCTCCAGGCTCTGAGCTGTCAGCACAGAGCCCGATGCGGGGCTCGAGCCCACGAACTGTGAGATCATGGCCTGAGCCGAAGTCGGACGCTTAACTGAGCTGCCACCCAGGCGCCCCTCAAATTACTGTTTTTGTAATGAACATTATCAAACAAATAATGTAAATTCCTAAATACAAGCTAAGATTCAAAGCAAAAAAAAATCTAAGCACAAGATTAAACCTTGAACTCTACAAATTTTTAAATGCATTTTTAAAATTTTAATTGCTTTTTAGGAGTCTTATTTTTTTTCTGCTAACATTACTGTTGGTGTATGACATACTTTTAAAAAAGAAAGCTAAAAGAACACCAATTATAACTAGAAAAAAGTTAAACCTCTATTTGCCTCTCCTGAATGGGAAACAGTGGCTTTCAACACTAGGATTATTCACTTACCTCTTTCTTTAATAAAGAATTGTAAGAATTTACACATTTTACAAGCATTGTGCTTTTAATAAAATAATTTGTCATGACTCTCCAAGGAAATAAACCTGATTCTTCAGAATGGCTTAGTCTTGACTTTACTAAAAAGTCCATATGTGTAAGTAAAGCCTTAAGTTCAGGGCTAGGTAAAATTTTTAGCTTCTAACCTTGTTTTAAGAGGCAACAGATTAATTTCTAAAATTCTTTGACTAAACCAGTTTGATTTAAATTTATGTACTTGAAAAGTATCGTAGAATTAAGCCATTACAAAGATGACATTATGTAAAAAAATGTTTTGAAGATTTTGAAACCCTGAGGTGAAATAAGACTACTAGTTTAATAAAATATTTATAACCTCCTTAGTCACCACATATTCTGACATCCCATTTTTAAGTGCTTGGCTTAGTCAAACTTCTAAAATTGAGAAACTTGATTGGATACTTGTCTGTTAATTAATAAAAACCTCAAAGGTTTTCTGAAAAGTATAATTGTTGAGATTGAGCGTCTTTAAGATATTTAACTTTTGTCTAGCTCTGTTTTGGTATGGTTTAATATGAAAATGAAAGTTCAAAAAGCATAAACTTACCAGTTTCAATCATTAATTTTTCACTAGGTATTGACTTCAAAACTTCCAAATTAGCCTCAGTTTTCAGTGAGCTTAAAAAAAATTTCAGAGATAATAAGAAGGTATATTTAATGAGGAACTTTTTTTTGTATTATAAACTTACCTAAAACATTACAAAACCTAAAATCCCCAAACAAAACTTTGGTTGGCTCTAATGGCAGTATACACATTTCTATCCTTACAGAATCCGGATTAAGATCTATTCCAACCATATCCTGGCTTTTGGGGGATGCAGTTTTGTTTTTTTTTTTTTTTGTGCTTATCAGTTGACCAATAAAAATCAGTCTGTGTAAAACTTTAAAGAATTCATTTGCTTCCCTGGGTAATTTGCATAACGTAGAAAGGCTCAAAATGCTGAGTTAGAAGGTCTGGTCAGTTCTGTATGGGCCAAGTATTGGTACAAAGATATCAAAGTTAATGCTTCACTAACCAGAAATCGAATCTTCACAAAGGATGAAAATCATAGTCTCAGAACAAGCAGCATTTAACAAGGAATGAAAATGACAACCTAGTTAGGAGATGTCAGTTTGAGTCTCCTTTTTTGGTGCCCTTTCCCCCACATCTGGAAACAGGATCTTCCATTACTTTTGACATTCCGAAACTTGATGTGTTAGAACCCTTCCAATTTAGACCCCACCCCCCACCCCCAACTCTGAGAAAAATTATGGGAAAAAAGGAATTTTCCTCTTTTGTCTTCTCTCTTTCTGGGACTTTGATTAGTCAATTTTGGGACTCCTGAATTAGTCTGCTAGGCCTTCTTTCTTTCATCCATTCCTGGGAAATTAACTTTCATTTCCTTAATTTTCATTTTCAGACCACGAGACGACTGTTTTATTGGTCTCAGTTCTTCACTTTCCTTGAATAGAAATGTATCTATACCCTTGCTATGGTTTCTTAGAAGGAGGAGCTTAAATCTGGCCATGAGCAGAAGCTTGAAATGCACTGTTTTGATTTTGACGGCACTTTTGTGATCTGAGAGTAGCATGCATTTAACATCTGTTGCCTCTTCAGCCTGGGCATCCAGAATGAAAACACGTAACTTGGATCTGAATTCAACATGTAGCCTGAAAGATCTGCCTCTATCAGTCAACCCCTAGCTAACCCAAAGACTCAGCAGTAAGAAAAAAATACCTCCTGTCATAAGCCAGAGTTTTGGGATGGTTTGCTATATAATGTAATGATGATTAATACTGTCCTTACGTTGCATTTTTAATTTTAGCATATATATAACTTTCTTTCTGGAGAGGTTAAAATATATATAAAACTAGAATATAAAAACCCCCATGTATTCATTACTTGGCCCCAACAGTTATCAACTCCTGGCCGATAACTATCCCATCCACTTGTCCCAAACCTCTTCTATATAATCTTGAAGGAAATTCAAATTGTTGTAGTTTCTACATTTTAGCATTTATTTCAGAAAATATTTCAGCATGTATCTTTAAGCATGAATATTAAAAAAAAAAATGCAACCACAATACTATTATCATGTTTAAGAAACCCCAACTCTTTTAATATACCAGTATTCAAACTGTCACAGTGTCCTACATTCTTGTTGTTTGTTTGACTTAGGATCCAAATGGGAGCCACGCATTGCAGTCTAAATCTCTTAACCTGTTAAATTTTCCTGCATCTCTTCTTCCCCTTAAAATTTATTTTATGAAGAAACCCAGTTGTTTGCCTTGAAGTTTCCTGGTCTTGATTCCATCTGTCTCCATCTGGCTTTGTGTCGGGCCTCTGTATACTGTTCTGTTGATGTATATGTCTGTTTTTGTGCCAGTACCATACAGTTGGGTAGGTTCCTTTTGTAACGGGAGCATAGTGAACATACAATATTACAGTAGTTACAGGTGTAAACCATAGAGATTTGACATTTGTCTACAAAATGCTCACCATACAAACTTATTACACTATTATTGACTATATTCTCTACATTGTATTTTGCATCCCCATGACTAATTTATAACTGGAGTCTGTACCTCTAAATCCCCTTAAAACAGCCACCAGTTCTCTATTTTTAATTTTTTTGTTTGGTCATTTATTTTTTAGATTCCACATAGAAGTGAAATCATAAAGTATTTGTCTTTCTTTGTCTGACTTATTTCACTTAGCATAATACCCTCTAGGTCCATACATGTTGCATATGGCAAGATTTCATTCTTTTTTTATGGCTGAGTAACATCCCATTTTGTATATGCAAACCTTTGTCCATTCATCTATTGACAAGCACTTAGATTTTTTCCATATCTTGGTCGTTGTAAATAATGGTGCCGTTAACACAGGGATGCACGTATCTTTTTGAATTAGTGCCTTTTTTTTTCCAGGCAGATAAGCAGAAGTGTAATTATTGGATTGTGTGGTATTTCTATTTGTAATTTCTTGAGGAACTGCCATACTGTTTTCCATAGTACCTGTACCAATTACAGTCCCACCAACCCTGCACAAGGGTTCCCTTTTCCACACCCTTGCCAACACTTGTTATTTCTTGTCTTTTTGATACTAGCCATTCTGACTGGCGTAGGTGATACCACATTGTGGTTTTGATTTGCATTTCCCTGATGGTTAGAGACATTGAGCATCTTTCCACGTGTCTGTTGGCATGTGTATGTCTTCTTTGAAGAAATGTCTGTTCAGGTCTTCTACCCATTTTTAAACTAGATTTTTTTATTGGTGTTGAATTGTAGGAGTTCTTTACATGTTTTGGATATTAACCACTTATCAGGCTTATCATTTGCAAATAGTTTCTTCCATTCAGTATGTTGCCTTTTTGTTTTGTTGATGGTTTCCTACACTGCGCATAACCTTTTACTTCAATGTAATTCCTGTTGCTTGTTTTTTATTCTGTTGCCCTTGCCTGAGAACAAATCCAAAAAATACAGCTAAGACTGATGTTTAAGAGTTTACTGCCTATATTTTCTTTTCTTTCTTGAACTTGATGTTCAAGAGTTTACTGCCTATGGTTTCAGATCTTACATTTGGGTCTTTAATGCATTTTGAATTATTTTCGTTTATGATGTAAGAAAGTGGTCATTTTCCCAACATCATTTATTGAAGAGACGATCTTTTCTCCTGTGTATTCTTGCCTCCTTTGTTGTAAATTAATTCACTGTACAAGTATGGATTTATGCCGGAGCTCTGTATTCTGTTCCACTGATATGTGTCTGTTTTTACAAAATTTTATTTAAGTAATCTCTACACCCAATGTGGAGCTTGAACTCATGACCCCGAGATCAAGAGTCACATGCTCCTCTGACCAAGCCAGCCAGGCACCCCCTTGTGTGTTTTTGTGCCAGTATCCTATAGTTTTGATTACTATAGCTTTGTAGTATAGTAAATCTGAGATTGTGGTAAGATTGCTTTAGCTCTTCAGGGTGTTCTGTGGTCCCTTACACATTTTAGGATTTTCTCTGAAAAATACTACTGGTGTTTTGATAGGGATTACACTGAGTCTGTGAATTGCTTTGGGTTGAATGGACATTTTAACATTAATTCCTCCAATCCATGAGCATGGAATATCTTTACATTTATTTGTGATATCTTCACTTTCTTTCATCAGTGTCCTAGCGTTTTCAGAGTGTAGGTCTTTAACAACTTTGGTTAAATTTATTCCTACGTATTTTATTCTTACACAATTGTAAATGGGGCTTTTTAAATGTTTGTTTATTGAGAGAGAGAGGTGGAGAGGGAATCCCAAGCAGGCTCTACGCTATCAGCACAGAGCCCAGTGTAGGACTCGATCCCACAAACCGTGAGACCATGACCTGAGCTGAAATCAGAGTCAGACACTTAACCCACTGAGACACCCGGGGCGCCCCAGTGGGATTTTCTTAATTTCCCTTTATGCCCATTTTAGTGTACAGAGACCCAACTGATTTTTGTACATTAACTTTCTATCCTGTAACTATAGTGAATTCATTTATTCTAATTGTTTAGGGCTTTCTAAAAATACTATGTCACTTGCAAATAGCGACAGTTTTCCTTCCTACTTACCAGTGTGGATGGCTTTTCTTTTGCTTGTCTGATTGCTGTGGCTATGACTTCCAGTACTTATGTTGAATATAAGTGGCATGAGTGGACATCTTTGTCTGTCTTGTTCCTAATCTCAGAGGGAAAGCTTTTAGCTTTTCACCACTGAGTATGTTAGCTTGTCATTATCTGTCCTCTATTATGTTGATGTGTGCTCCCTCTGTACTCCCTTTGTTGATAATTTCTATGAGTGGATGTTAAATTTTGTCAAATGCTTTTTCTGTTGTCTATTGAAATGATCATATGATTTTTATCCTTTCCTTTGTTAATGTGCTGTTTGATTTTCAGACATTGAACCATCCTTGCATCCCTGGAACAAATCCTACTTGGTCATGATGAATGATCCTTTTAATATATTGTTGGATTCAGTTTGCTGATATTTTGTTGAGGAATGATATAATCATGTTTATCAGAGATACCTGTAATTTTCTACTTTGTAGTGCCTTTGGTTTTTGGTATCAGGGTAATGCTGGTTTAATAGAATGAATTTGGAAGGATTCCTTCCTCTTCAATATTTTGGAATAGTTTCAGAATAGGTAGTAACACTTCTTGAAAAGTCTGGTACAACTCATCTGTAAAGCATCTGATCTAGGACTTTGGTTTGGTGGGAGTTGTTGGATTTTGTTGGTTGGGTGCATGGGTATTTTTTTTCTTTTTTTAATGTCTCAATTTCATTACTAGTCATCAGTCTGTTCAGATTTTGTTTCTTCCTAATTCATTCTTGGTATTTTTCTAGGAAATCTATCCATTTCTTCTAGGTTGTCCAATTTGTTATATAATTTTTCACAGTAGTCTCATAATCCTTTCTGTTTTGTGGTGTTGGTTATTTGTCATTTGATTTTGAGTCCTCTCTTTTATTATAAGTCTGGCTATAGGTTTATCTATTTTGCTTATTTTTTCAAAGAACCAATTCTAGTTTCATTGGTTATTTTTTTTTCTCGTTTCTTAAGTCTGTATTTCATTTATTTCTGTTCTCTTTATTATCTCTTCTAATTTTCAACTTCATTTCTTCTTTTTCTAGTTTCTTTGTGTGTAAGGTTAGATTGAGATTTTTGTTTCTTGAGGTAGGCTTGTATTGCTCTAAACTCCCCTTTTATTTAAAAGTTTTATTTATTTTGAGAGAGTAGGGGAGGGGCAGAGAATCCCAAGCAGGCTCCACACTGTCCGCACAGAGCCTGACACGGGGCTTGAACTCACCAATTGTGAGATCATGACCTGAGTTGAAATCTAGAGGTGGACGCTTAACTGACTGAGCCACCCAGGTGGCCCTCTGAACTTCCCTTTTAGAACTGCTTCTGCTGCATCCCAAATATTTTGAACTTGTTTGAAATTGTTGTTTTTCCATTTGCATTTGTCTCAAGGTATCTTTTTAATTTCCTCGACCCAGTTCAGTAGCATGTTGTTTAGCTTCCATATTTTTTCCCCCATTTTTCCCTATAATTGATGTTTTAAAAAAAATTTTTTTTAACGTTTATTTATTTTTGAGAGAGAGAGACAGAGTGTGAGCAGGGGAGGGGCAGAGAGAGAAGGAGACACAGAATCTGAAGCAGGCTCCAGGCTCTGAGTCGTCAGCACAGAGCCCGGCATGGGGCTCAAACTTATGGACCGTGAGATCATGACCTGAGCTGAAGTCGGACGCTCAACCGACTGAACCACCCAGGCGCCCCTATAATTGATGTTTTTAAAGATTTTATTTTTTAAAGTAATTTCTACACCAGTGTGGGGCTTGAACTCACAACCCTGAGATCAGAAGTCACATGCTGTACTGTCTGAGCCAGTCAGGTACCCCTCTGTAATTGATTTCTAGTTTCATACTGTCGTAGTCAGAAAAGATGCTGGATATGACTTCAGTCTTAAGTTTGTTTTGTGGCCTCACATGTGAGCTATCCTGGAGAATGTTCCATGTGCACTTGTGTATTCTGTTTTTGGATGGAATATTCTGTATATCCATTAAGTGCATCTGATCTATTATGTCGTCCAAAGTCAGTGTTTCCTTATTGTGTTTCTGTTGGATGATCTATGCATTGATGTAAGTGGGGTATTAAAGTCCTCTACTATTATTACTATTCATTTCTCCCTTTATGTCTGTTAATAAATTGCTTTATATATTTAGATGTTCCTATTGGATGCATAGATACTTACAATTATTATATCCTCTCGTTGGATTGATCCTTTTATCATTATGCAATGCCCTCTTTGTGTTTTGTTAGTCTTTGTTTTAAAGTATACTGTATCAGGGGAGCCTGGGTGGCTCAGTCGGCTAAGCATCCAACTTTGTCTCAGGTCCTGATCTTGCAGTTCCTGAGTGCAAGCCCTGTGTTGGGCTCTGTGCTGACAGCTCGGAGCTTGGAACCTTCTTCAGATTCTGTGTTTCCCTCTCTCTCTGCCCCTCTTCTGCTTGCACTCTGTCTCTCTCTCCCTCAGAACAAATAAACATTAAAATTTTTTTAAGTATACTATATCCTTTAAGTGTTGCTAGTGCAGTTTTTTTTTATTTTTTTTTATTTGCTTCTATTTGCGTGGAATATCATTTTCCTCCCTTCACTTTCAGGATGCATGTGTCTTTTTTTTTAATATTTATTTTTGAGAGAGATAGAGCACGAGCAGGTGAGGGGCAGAGAGAGAGAGACACACACAGAATCCGTAACAGGCTCTAGGCTCTGAGCTGTCAGCACAGAGCCTGACATGGGGCTCAAGCCTACAAACTGTGAGATCATGACCTAAGCTGAAGTTGGTTGCACAAATGACTGAGCCACCCAGACACCCCAGTCTATGTGTTGTTTCTTTAGATCTGAAGGGAATCTCTTGTAGGCAGCAATTTTTTTTTTAAACCCAGTCACCCTATGGTTTTTGATTGGAGTATTTAATTAACATTTAAAATAATTATTGACAGGTATGTGCTTATTACCATTTCTCTGTTTTCTGGTTGTTTTTGTAGTTTCTTCCTCTTGCTCTCTTCCCTTGTGGTTTGATGGCTTTCTTTAGTCTTCTGCTTGGATTCCTTTTTACTTTTTGTGTATCTATTATAGGTTTTAAGTTTGTGGTTACCATGAGGTTCATATACAACAGTCTATTTTCAGTTGATGTTTAAGTTTGCACACTGAAAGCACTACATTTTTATTCTTTCCCCAAGTTTTATGTATATGGTGTCGTATTTTACATTTTTATTTTGTGTAATTACTAGAAATATAACTGATTTTACTATTTCTTTTAAATGTCCTATTAGTCTTACAAGTGGTTGCTCTACTATATTGTATGTTTGCTTTTACTAGAGACTTATTTTCTGTTTTCTGTTTATGATTTTCTTCTAGTTGGCATTTTCTTATCTACTTAAAGAAGTGCCTTTAACATTTCTTGCAAAGACCATTTAGGGATGATGAACTCTTTTAAGTTTTGTCTGAGAAAACCTCTCTCCTTGAATTCTGAGTAACTCTGCCAGACACAGTATTCTTGGTTGTAGGCTTTTTCCTTTCAGCACTTTGAATATATCACGACACCACTTTATTCAGGCCTTCAATGTCTTTGCTAGAAAAAAAAAAAAAAATCACCTGATAGCATTAGGGGGGTTCCCTTGTATGTAATCCGTTGCTTTTCTCTTACTGCTTTTAAGATTCTCTTATTAATTTTTGACCTTTTTATTACTAAGTGCTTTAGTGTGGACATCATTGGGTTCATCTTGTTTGGGGCTCTGTGTGCTTCCTGGACATCTATTTCCTTCCCCTGATTAGGAAAACTTTCAGCTATTTCTGCAGATTTTCTGCCTCTTCTTCTGAGACTCTGATACTGCGAATATTAGTATACTTGATGTTGTCCTAGTTGATGTTTTAAAAATCCTCATGTTTAAAAATTCCTTTTCTGTTCAGCCTGGATGGTTTCCACTACCTTGTCTTCCAGGTCACTGATCTATTCTGCTGTATCCTCTAATCTAGTAGCGGATTCTTTTTCACTTCATTTATTATATTCTTCATCTCTAATTGGTTCTTTTTTATATTTTCTCTTTTTCTGAGTTTATACAACTCGTTTCTAGTTCAGTGAGCATCTTTATAACCATTACTTTGAACTCTCAGCTAGACTGCTTGTTGTGGTTTTATTTAGTTCTCTTTGTGAGGTTTTCCTTTGTTCTTTCATTTAGAATAAACTCTTGTCTTCTCATTCTGTTGACTCTGCTTTTCTCTTTGCATTACATCAGTTACGACTCCTGGCCTTGCAAGCAGTGGCCTTGTGTAGAAGTGTCCCGTGGGGCCAAGCAGCATAATCCTACCCACCCCACCAGGGCACCAGAACCAAGTACCCCAGGGATAGGCCATGTGGGCTGTGTGCGCCCTCCTGTTGTGACTGTGCTGCAACTGCTGCAGGCATGCTGGGTGGGGCTGGGATGCAGTCCCAGCCAGAGCTGTCCAAGGTGTGGTGGGGCGGTGGTTGCTTTGCGGGTTCACCAGTCCCAAACAAGGCTGACCACGGGGTATGGCAGAGCAGGTGCCGATTAAGAAGGGCACCTGCCCGAACTAGCAGGTTGGGTGGGGTGGCTCAGACAAGGAATGCCAAGGCAGGGTGAGCTGTGCTAGCAAGCTAGTTGGAGAGGGTCAGACTTGGCTTTCATCATTATCAGGCCGGCTAGGCTGGAGAAGGGCAAGAAAAATGGCACCTGCTACACTCCCAGTCCTGGAGAAAGTTTCTACAGATCCTTGCCCCTCCAGCACAAACCCTAAAATTAGCCAGTAAATCTATTCCTGTATAATCCAGATACTTTTCAAACTGCTGCCTCTCTGCTGGATCTTAGAGTTAGTAATAGAGTGTGCTGGTCCTGTAAGAGTAGTCTGTTTCTTAATGGCACCCTGGCTCTGCTGGAATAAAGCCCTGATGGTTTTCAAAGCCACATGTTATGGGGGCTTGTCTGCCTGGTACAGATCTCTGGAGCAGTTGAGGTGGGGGGTGGGGGCACTCAACATGGGGTTCGATCCCCTTGCTCTTCAGGGAAGACCTCTACCCCTGTGATATCCCTCTCGGTTGTGAGTTGCCGTACCATGTAACTGGTTCCCTACCATGTCTCTGCTCCTTCTTGCTTTCTCAGTGTGGCCTTTTCTTTCTCCATGGAAGAGTCGTTCTGCTAATTAGGTCATTTTCCGAATGACTTGCATTTCACGTAGTTGCTGCCTGGGGTGTGTCTGTGGGAGGAGGTGGGATCCTCCTCCTCTACGATGTTCCCTGGTCATCTCGACATTAAGAAAATTTTGCCTGCTGTGTTTCTTACACGATGTCGAGAACACCATCCAGAGTCTTGACCAGATTCAGGTTGGATTTTTTTCTTCATGTTTTTGGCAAGACCTTCATAGGTGGTGGTTATGATCTTCTATTTAGAAGCACATGGTATCTGGTTATATTTTTGTGACATGAGGCAGCCACAGATGCCCAATGCTTAGACCTCTTAGTTTACTAGGAGTTGCAGATGTTGATAGAATCCTATCAACCCTTTATTCACTAGAATACTTGTATGAAGAGAAAATTCCTATGTCTACTATTAGGTACCCAATGGTAGTTGGTAGAGGGGAAAAATATGTATCTTCTTGTTGAATGTGTTGATTCCCTAGCTTAGCCCAATGGTGGTATTAATAACACTGACATTCATTTTTAATCATTAAGGAATTCTTACTTTTATGTTCTTTCTCTTGTTACAGCCAGACTGACAGAATGTTACATTTCAGCCTTTACTATATCAGGTCTCTTTTAAAATTCTTTTTTCTAAATTGTTTCCTCTGGTGTTAATTTTTCTATTTGGTCTTTTTCTTTCTGTTGAGGCACCTCATTTATCTGGTGGTCCTTAATTATCAGTTTACATTTAAGTAGGCTTGAGTTTCTAGTGTTGTGTTTCCTCTGCTTTTGTGTAAACAGAAGACTGTTTTACTGATAGTTCTGAATGGGGACTCTTTTTAAAAAGTTTTCTTATTTTGGTGGGGAGAGGAGCAGAGAGAGAGACGGGGGGGGGAGGGAGGGGGGGAGAGGGGCAGAGAGAGAGACGGGGCAGGGAGGGAGAGAGGGAGAGGGGGAGGGGGGAGGGGGGAGGGGGAGGGGGGGGAGGGGGGGGAGGGGGAGGGGGGGAGAGAGGGAGAATGAATGAATGAATGAATCTCAAGCAGGCTCCATGCTGTCAACAGAGAGCCCGATGTGGGACTCAATTTCACGAAGCACAAGATCATGACCTGAGACAAAAATCAAGAGTTGGACACTCAACTGACTGAGCCACCCAGGTGCCCCTCTGAGTGGGGACTCAATGGAAGCTCCTTGCGGGACACCCAGGACTAGGAATATTGATCTGCAATTTCATCTAAGAGTGAGAAGGTAAGGAGCTGATGGTTAGGCTATTGCTTCTCTAAATGCTTTCCTCTGGCATCAACATAAGAATTCCAAGTCCTGGCTCTCACAATTTGGTTTGTTCATTTTTCTTGAGAAGAGATTTCTCCCTTTGGTAGAAATACTTGCTGCTCTTGTACTCTGTGTATAGCAGTAAATATAGGAGTGAGAGCTTTCTCTATAAAGGCCATCAATCACCCTAATTTGGTCCTATTAGTCACTAATTCTAAACCCAAAGCCCTCTCTCTGATTTCTGCCTGCTAAATTTGCTCCCATCTCCTCTGGGGCCCTTTATAAAGTCTAAGCTGGCTTTTCCAGAAACTCTGGCCTTGTTTCTTTGCCCTTATAGATGCCCATACTCCATTTTGAGTATGTAGGACTTTAGAATGATTTTAAGAGGAGTGAAAGGGAAATGTGTGTAGTTTGCCATAAATATCAGCCTTTTAATGATATCCTCTAGAAAAAAACCAAAATTCTTATTTTCAGCCAACTTAACAGTTGATCAATATGAATATTTCCTAAATATGTTTGATATGGGTACTAAATTTAAAACTTCCAGTTATGAAATTATTTACATAGTTTTAATTTCATGAGATCATATCTTAGTCTTTTCCTACATTAATTCCATGCTTGTAAAAAGTGATCTACATACAGAAATATATACTACCAGAATAAATATTTTTCAATCAAAACCAATTATTGGATGCAAATTAAAAAAATATCAAAGTCGATTATATCTTTAATAAGGTTTCCCATTTAAGGGAGAGCAGCTGCATATTCTGGAGTCAAATCTGAAACTTCCCCATTTTCTTGGGGGAAAATGTTATAATTTAATCCTTAGAAATCAAAGACTTTATGTCACAGGTAGTATAGTCAGATTAAATTACCATACCTCAGAGCCTCAGATTAAGACTACAATAAACTAAATTTCAGAACAAGAACAGAAATACTGACTTTGATTAAATGACTAACATTAGTTCTGAGTTAATGGAGGAGGAAAAAATCTTGTCATTAACTTAATGCCAAATCTTTATAAATTCAAGGTCATTTTGAAATCTCTCAGACAGTTCAAGTTAGTGAAATAAAGGTCTTCTACCTTCTCTTAAAAATCATTTCAAAATAGGGAAAAAAAAACCCACAAATTTTTTGATGAAACCAGGAGATATTTCTAACCCGTAGTCACAAACTATAAAGCAGAAAGTATATGTTAAAATTATAAATGACCTGTTTATGTGCAAAGTGACTTCAGTGCCATGTGCCTACAGAGAGAGATACTGAGGACAAGCAAACCAATTCACCCAAGGAAGTTCTAAGAACTGAAGATCCCAGGTACTGAGGCTGGGATAAGGCAGGGGACTGAGTGGGGGTTGTTTTAAAATGTGGGGTACAGAAAAGAGGGGACTCTCAGATTATTTTCCAGTGAACTGACGCGGAGATGACTCCTTCTGCCCCCCACCCTTGGCCTGAGAGAGAGAAGGGAGGAGAGGGTATGTGGAGTCTCTGGAGAAGCTGAATCAGAGCCGGGACAGGAGAACAAGAAGCACAGAGGACTGCAGGTGAAGATGGAGACTGAATGCTGACTGGCTGGTGAGTTCCTCTCTCCAACCCCATTCTGTTCCAGAACACGGGTGCATTCATGAATCCCCACCCTGTTTTTCCAGCAGAGATCAGAGGATCCCTCTATGAAGAAAAAGAACCCACCGAGAAGATCCCCTGGTGAGGTCAGCTGGCCTGCATGTTGATAGGCTGTCTCCCCACAGAGATTCCAATGAGCTTGTTTCTTAACTTTTTAAATATACAGAGTAAGAATTTCCTGACATTTGAAGGAAGTCATGACAGAGACGAAAAGAGGAAAAAGGCGCTCAGAGGAAATAAAAGCATTCTCCGGCAAACAGAAAATAACTTACCATTCATGTCTTTCGAGAGACGAGAAGATGCATCTGCAAACGTACATAGTTCCAGAGAATGGCAGGGGGAAAAAGCTTTCAGAGATTAAAACCAGCAGCTGAAGTTTCATCAAAGAGGTTGAAAAATATTTCTGAAAGTAGGTGGGAAAACTAGAGATAGAAATTAGAGGGGAAAATATTGAGATCAGATTATGAGCCTGGGAGCTCCAAAGAAAGAGAGAGAAAAAAAAGTTTCCCAGGACTGACAAAGATGAGCTTCTAGCCAGAATGGGCCAGCAGCGAGTGCACAAATTATCGGCCACCTCTGTGAAGTCTGGCAATACCAGAGGTAAAGAACTAAAATATTCCACTGGGAGAAAATAGTAGGTCATGGGGTAAGGACTAGGAAACAGAATAGCCGCTGACTTTAAATCTAGAAATGGAGCCCTTATAAATTCTCGTGAAAATTATTTTTAGTCCAGAATATTATGCCCAGGAAAAATACCAAGTGGAAGGGTTTTTGGTTTAACTATCCAGGCAAACTTTCAAGAATAGAATAAATTCATTTTGAAATAGGTGTTCCATCAAAACAGCTGAATACATGGGATCTAAACATAAGAGTTCTATCAGGGAGCAGACGTGGACTCAAAAGGAAGCAGAAAGGGTCAGGAACTAATGGAGAGATCATCTAGATAACGAGATTATCTGGACAGGGTCCTCATGCAGAAGAACAGATAAAGGCACTTTACAGTTGTTGGAAAGTGTGAGAAGGCTTCAAGTGTTGAAGAAAACCAAGTAAAGAAAAAGGAAGAAAGCTGCCCCAGGAAAATAAAAAAAGTGGTATATCTTGTGGTTCAGCAGTCAACAGTATTTACACAGACATCAATGAAAATACTGAATACGCATAGAACCAAAAACTCTGCAATAGCCACACTGTGACGACTGTGGAGGAAATAATGCAGGTGGCAGGGCAGTCCTGGATGGAAGAACTAAGATGCTCATTTCCTTAATGAAAACAGACAAAGGGAATGAATTAAGAGACAACATCACATACATAATATTTAGTTATATGGTGATAAAGAGCAAAGTGGGGGGGGTGCCTGGGTGGCTCGGTTGAGCGTCTGACTTCGGCTCAGGTCATGATCTCACGGTTCGTGAGTTCGAGCCCTGCGTCGGGCTCTGTGCTGACAGCTCAGGGCCTGGAGCCTGCTTCGGATTCTGTGTCTCCCTCTCTCTCTGCTCCTCCCCTGCTCACACTCTGCCTGTCTCTCAAAAATAAAGATTAAAAAAAAATTTTTTTAAAAAAAAGAGCAAAGCGGGGGTCTCTGGAAAAGCTGACTCAGAAAGCATTGTGTAGAGACTGTATCAGTAAGCTTTTAGAACTACTATTTAGTCCATTATTCATGCATGCCTTTTCACAGTGGTTTATTAGTTAAATCATTAAAATATAGAAGCAGCATTGAGGACATCTGAACTCCATAGCCAATAATTTCATGATTCTATTTTCCTGAGGATATTTTAGCAAAAACTAATGTAATCAGAAGTGTGGTCATTTTAAAGGAATGAAACACTGGAGAGGGAAAGCCAGGGACCCAGCAGTGCTAGCTGACTATGTTGGGTTTATGAGGCTTGGTATGCTGTACCAGCAGAAAGGCTGAGTGCGGGGCCAGAGAACACTGGTTCTCACACTAGGAGTACTTTATACCGGGTCCTTAGCTTCTGTGAGTTTCCTGGCCTATAGAGGTACATAAAATGATGTCATAGTATGACTCTCCCCACATCAGACATCACTTGCATGCACAATGCTGCGAACACATATACTTTAAAGTGATAAAATGACCTAAGTATAAATGGCATTGCCAGAGAAAGCTAGCTGCTGATCTCAGAACAAAATTGGTGTCCATGACTGTAATACAGGGTTAGTAGTTTATAACCTTTAACTTTTTTTTTTTTTAACTTAAGTAGGCTCTATGCCCAACACCGGGTTTGAACTCACCACCCCAAGATCGAGAGTCGCATGCTCCACCCACCAAGTAAGCCAGGCATCCCTATAACTTGCAGGAGTAATGTAGTTTAATTTCTTGTATAATTACTGAAATTCACAAGCCAAGATCCAGGTGATAAATACATTTAAATAAAAAATTTAAATCTTTATCAGCAATTCACTGTAAAACAAGGAATCTACTTAATATAAAACAAACTTAAGGACCTACCAACCATTAAATCCTATATAGAGATCCAAGTCCATCAAGGCAGCTGCTGCTTCCTTGGTACCATCAAACGAATGCACCTAGAACATACAGGTGTAATTTTATTTAATAATCGCTCTTTCTTTAAAAATCCTAAATAACATTAATAAGACTTTCTAAGGAAAAGTGTAGGTGCATAGGGGTTTGTTTTTTTTTGTTTTTGTTTTTTGGGTCAGAGGGTTTCGGATGTGGTGGCCCCTACAATTTTTATTTTCAATTCGAATCTCACAATTATAATGGGTCACCATCTCCAAAGAGGTGAGGCACGAGGGGACGTGGCTGCCCAGACTCTCTCTGTGGCTGTGCTGGTGGCTCCGCAGTACCTTCAGGAATGGGGAATGGACGTGGGAGCCACACTCTTAGGCAAAAGCATGAAGAAAAGTTAGAAATGTGACAAAACCATGTAAAATAAATCTTAAAATGTTGAGTTTTTATTATGTTAGAGGATACTTTTTTCTAGAAAATGACTTTTAGAAGAAATTTTAAGGAGATCTAGAAAGTGTTGCGAGAATGTAACTACAAAACTGAACTGTGAGATGGTAATAATCAGCTCAGTAGGCAAAAAGGAAGATGGTGTTGTTCTCCTTCAAAGATGTAAGGAAGAAAGCATAGTCTTTCATACTTTGGATATATCTATGTAATCTAAACAATAAGTTACACTTTAAATACACCAACAAGTAATGTCATTAATCTGTTACTACAGCATCCAGAGTCAGAATCCACTATGGATAACAGGTTTCTGAAAAATAAAACTGCATTACACGGCTGCCCAAAAGGGTTTATTCTCCTCTCAGCATCTCTAGCTGACTAGAAGATATATCCTCCATTAATACCAAAGTAATTTTAAATATAACTCCTCATAAACCATTGCAGAAAATTCTTTTTTTTTTTTTATTTGACAATCTTTTTTTTAAAGCTTTTATTCTTAAGTAATCTCTACACTCAATGTGGGGCTTGAACTTAAAACCCCAAGATCAAGAGTTGCACGTTCTACTGACAGAGCCAGCCAGGCGCCCCTTGACAATCTCTTTTTTTGATAAAATCAAACATTTAGGTTTGGATTTGCTAAGTAACTTCTTATTTAGAAATGAAGCAAATGGGCAAAGAGGTAGAGCCATTAATCCCCCCATTAATGAAAGCCTCTAAGCCTCTCTCAGTTCCCAAAGGATAAATTAGAGTCAGTAAACTATAGATAAAAACGTGCGCAGTAATATCAACAGCAACATAGAAAACATTATCACCAGCAGTACACGACATGAAGCAGAGGCTAAAAACCTGAGAGAATACAGATGAAGCTATCAAAGCAGCATATGTGGGCAAACAGTAAGCGCTCAGTGCCATTTCCTCTTTCTTTAGTTGGTGTAGTATAATTGATTTTATATACCTGGATAACAGCCTTTTTGCTGGAGATGAGTGAATCTCCTAAAATCACAGGTGAAAATTTGTACATCTGAGCATTTTTTGGAGGCAGATTTTCCAAAGAGCCCATGATCGAAAAAAGATTTAAGGAACACTGCTATGGATACCTGAGCTAAGTGGTGGGCAGATACTGTTTATGGAAACTGTCTCAAGACTAGTGGTTGAAATGACCACACAGAAGTGTTTACAGAGTACAAGCAGATTCCAGAAAGGAGGAGTCTGTAATCAGAGTGCTAAGTGAATACAGTTGACAAATTAAGAAGGCAAACCTGAGGTGAATATTAAAATGTTTCAAGGTATTAAGATTAGTTTATATTTTGCTCAGAATTTAAATTGAAGAACACTGAAGAATGCTGATGGAAGAGGCAGAGAAAAAGAATGGTCACCCATGCTATTAAAATATAGGAGTAAATTCATGGGGTTTTCTTGTGAGCGGAATTCTTGATCATTCTTGTACTTTGGACAAAATAAATGTAATTAAATCGGTGTGATTTAGGTCTGTATTACATCTGGCCCATAGATTTAATAGTAAATTTATGTACCTCAACAAGAGAGGGAAGAAGCTTAATAGCTTTACTGCTGATATCTGGATTCCTTTAGAAGCCAACAGGACTAACAAAGAAGCTTCTGTGCCTCCTTTATTAAAAACAACTCTTCTACTTACCACTCCACCTACACACCGATCTCTGTTTCTTTTCATTATGTCTGCAAATTAAAAACAAACAACTTTTGGCAAATACTTTGCTAATTTCTGAAAAATTCTTTAATTCTAAAGGAGATTTTAGCTCTAACTCACCCAAAAATTCAGCATGTGAGTTCCGACAGTGAAGAAACATTGGTAATTTTGTTTGTTCTGCCAGTTCAAACTGTTTTTCAAAATATCTGCATAATGCCAAAAAAATTTCGTGAATTTTATTTTAGCATAAGAAAAATAATTTTTTTAAAGGACTTTTATTATCTAGGAGATTACAGGACAGAAGTAGTGAACTCAGATGTTTAAAATACAGCTGGCTTAGCCAGAGGCATTGATAATTATCACATACATCTTCCTGAAAGGAATACTTCATTTTCTGGGATTACAAAATCATTTTCAAAAAATGTCTGTTAGTGGAGACCCTGGGTGGCTCAGTTGGTTAAGCATCTGGCTTCCGCCCAGGTCATGATCTCACGGTTTGGGAGTTCGAGCCCTGCATCAGGCTCTCTGCTGTCAGCACAAGGCCTGCTTCGGATCCTCTATCCCCCCAACCCCCCTCTCTGTCTGCCCCTTTCCCACTCACGTGCTTTCTCTCTCTCAAAAATGATAAATAAAAAATTTTTTTTAATGTGTTAGCTTTCCATTATAACTTCTAGGTAAATTAGCACTTTCTTGATCACTAGAAATAAAGAGCTATAACGTTTAAGTCTACAGTGATGGGAGCTGTTCCCTCAAATATACTTTTAACTGGCTTTTCCACCAAACCCCAGCAAATGAAGCAGACACCCTCCCATCACCTGTGGGACCCCTTCCCTGCAGCATGTGTTGGTGGTGAATATACCACCAGCCTCTTGCCTGGAGAGCGGGCTGAGCACCATCAGTGGGAATCCATTCGCTCCAGCAAGAGGCCAGGCAAAGCTTTGTGCTCCGTGTTTTCCATGTGCTGTTATACAAGAAATTATTACCACTAAACACAAGGATGTATTAAATATACACAAAAAAACTAAAACACTGTTTTTCAAAGATCTGAAAATTACATGATAAAATGGCAGCCCTAAATGTTTGAAGAGTACTTTAGAAAAAGGTTTTTCAAGTACCACATACCATTATCTCATTTGATCCACAAAATAACCCTAGAATAGGACAAGAGCTGGTGTCAGTGGATTTAGGACTTCATCCAAGATCACAGAACACAGTGTGATCAGAACTTCAGTCTCTAAGTCCAGGTCCGGCCAAAATGACCCAAGTTGTATTCAAAGAAGCCTTTTTTCCTGGTCCTATAGCATAAGAGCGAGATATAATGGGGTGGGCTGTCCTATGTTTTCTCACTCAGCACAGTGCTCACTAGTTCTCATTAACGGTCATGCAGTTAAAATAAAACCCAGGAATTACAGATAATAAGTGCCTTATTTCCTACAGGAGTTTACCTCTTCTAGGTGCCTTGATTTTAGGGAATAATTTCCCTGTGTTTCACTTAAATCTCTTTTGCTATATTTTCCGCTGTCTTGTCTCCTTGAAGTGTAAGGACAACCATTTTCCTGAAGTACCCCTTTGTACTCTTGAAAATGCTCAATTTTTTTTCATTTTTTTTTTTTTGAAGTTTATTGATTTATCTTTGAGAGAGGGAGGGAGGGAGGAAGGGAGGAAGAAGGAGAGAGGGGGACAGAGAGTAGGGAGAGGGAGAATGAATGAATCCTAAGCAGGCTCTGCACTGTCAGCACAGAGCCTGATACAGGGCTTGAACTCGTGAAGCATGAGATCATGACCTGAGCTGAAACCAAGAGTTGGACGCTTAACTGACTGAGCCACCCAGGTGCCCTGAAAATGCTAAATTTTAAAATTAGAAATAGAAATGTACTTCTTAGTTTTCATAAACTTGGTGTTCTTTGTCTTTATTACCCAATGTTTAGGTGTTTATTTACTTATTTTAAATGTATATTTATTTTGAGGGGGAGAGAAAGAGAGCAAGCAGGGAGGGGCAGAGAGAAAGGGAGACAGAGAATCCCAAGCAGGCTTTGCACCATCAGCGCAGAGCCCGTTGTGGGGCTTGAACCTTCAAACTGTGAGATCGTGACCTGAGCCGAAAGCAAGATTTGGATGCTTAACTGACTGAGCTACCCAAATGCTCCCACTGTGTTCAGGTTTTTAAATCACCTTTTCAGATTCTGCTGGGCTAGAAAAAGCAAAAATAGTTTAACAAAGTGCTAAAATTTCGCAGGGTAGGAAACAAATGAAATCTTAAAAGAAAAGTCACTGTTTCCATAACGTTTAACGTAATACAAGTGTCAGCAAGTAAGTGTGCTCCAGTCATTATATAAACTTGACCATGTATCTGGCTTCTGGCTACACACCACATACCCTTTGTGTTCACCACTCTACATGGATCATTTCTTTCACACAAAACTCCATGTACAAAGCCACACAACCAAGCCACAGATTTACAGAATCTAATGATCACCTTGGGAATAAGCCTATCACAAAACAGGCAAAAGTACAAATTATGAAAATAATAGATGCTCAAGCAGCGTGCCTACAGAATTTTGCATAATATGAGAAAAGAAAGGTCCATGCGTTCAAACTAGGTAGGTGTCTTAAGGAGGCCAATTATTCCTAGTGACATATATTGAGAATAGCTGGTGCTTGACGTTAAACTATTGTCTGTAAAGAAAAAAAAAAGCCACGGTAACTAAAAATAGCATAAGTTAAAGGGCAGGAACTGGCACCTTTCAAGAGACATCTCTGCTTTTATTATTTTTTTCTTAGCTCATATATGAAAACCGCTGTTTACCTGTGTTAGATTTGCTCATTTTAGTGAAACTGTAATTGCTTCTAATTGTAATACTGCTTCTTACATTTTAGGGTCAACAATCAAGTACAGGTCAGCTTGACCTTGGAAAGGTCAGCTTCAGAATAGCGGCTGTTAGTAGTCACGACTGAGGCAACTCCAGAGCACCCAAAGCATTACCACAGTGTACCTTAACCCACGGTGGCGATCCCTCCTCTGGACTGGCTGATGGCAAGGACAGCCTCAATCTCTCCTCTCTGAGGTCCCCTAAATCCCCAAACGATTTTTTTTAAATCCTGTCTGATGTCGGATTTCTTTTTTGCACAGTGTTAATATTTTAAAGCCCCAAGAAAAATCCCAAAGCAAATTCTTCCCACTCAAGTGAACCAAGCTCTAAACTTACAACAAGAAAAGAGAATATGGCCCGTGGCAGAGAAACTGAAAATGCAGGGAATGCTTAAAGGGTAACCCTTCCAGGATGGAATCAGCCTTTCCCTTGTTTTCTGATTTTTTTTTCTTTTTAAAAAATACTTTCCAAAAACCCCAAAGAACAGCCAGTATTTTCTTTACGATGAAAATATTTCTAAGAATAACACAACTGCCACAATTTATTGAACACTTACTTTGTGCCAGGCATGTTACTCTGGGCCTTACATACCAGATGTTAAGAAAAGTAGGTGGAACGATGAAGAAATTGAGATTTACAAAGAGACATACAGCCACCAATGGCAGTTGTGATTCCAACCCAAAGTGTTGATTCCAAAGATAACTACTTTCAAACACCGTTATATACTGTCTTTACTTACCATTATTTCTCAGACACTATTTTTTAGACACCGTGTCTACCACACATTAGTTTTGTCTTGCCTAGTAATCTATCACACCATTTTCTATTTTTCTCTTCTCAAAGATCTTTTTCCTGACTGCATTTTTACACAAAAAACAAAAACAAGTCATACACTGGTTAAGTCTCCAGGATGGTATCAAATAACAGCTCAAAATCTAAATTCTTCCGAGAAAAGAGCCAACAGTAAAAGCTGAATTATAAGCTTTATATCCATGCCGCTCTACAGGAATCAAAAAGGACCCTCTCCTCCTCATTAAAAACTCAGTGAACATTTCCCGAGTACCTACCACGTACCGAGAGTACTGCGCATGGCACCATGGGAACTACAACATGAGTAGTAAGACTTGGCACCTGCCTCTGCAGAGCCCAGAGGCTAGTCTGTGTGGGCGGGAAGGGGTAGCGGGCTGCAGCGCACCCACGGCGGGGAGCACTGAAACTAGCACAGCCGCTGTGAGCAGAGCAGAGCCTGTGAGCAGAGCAGAGCCGGAGCCCTGGGAGCACAGGTGGAAGGCGGGGCATTTCTTTCCATAGCAACGGTCCACACAGGATAACTGCTAGTGTGGTTTTTTACTACATCATTTGAGGTTTTAAAATTTTTAAAAATCTCAGATTGAACTGCCCATCTCTTCAAAATTTATACCAGACTTCAGTCTGTCCTTAGCTTTATCTACTCTAGAAGAGGCCTCACTCACATCTCCTCACCTTATTGGCAAAGGCTTCCCTGACTCCCCCGGAAAGTCCTTCCACCCTACTGCCCTACACCTTTTTGATAGCATTTTCCAGCCTATTTTAATTATTTATGTCTTCTCTTATCTCTAAAGGCACAGAACCAAGCCTATCTTTCCTTGTCTCATACTGAGGAGGCACTTGGTAATCATTTACTGAACGAATGGAGTTCAGACTCCCTAGTACAGATTAATACCTGGGCACTTGGCATCTACGTTCAAGCCTAAACCATATCCTGCTATGTGCATACTATTTTAATTATGAAAGGATTTACTCTAATGTTTAATTATCTTGATCATTAGTACACTGTTTCTGAAATGTAACAAAATGCTCAAGTCTTAAGTCTATTTTTCTTTTTAGCCAGTAACACTATCCACCAGTGTGCTTTATAGGAGCTCCAATTAAAAGGTATAGGCAGTGGGTTGTAGGAAGTCTACATGGCTTGTGAGCTTTGGAGTTTTCTCAGAAGCCACCATTCTCCATGTGGCTCCTATGAAAGGATTCTCATATTCTAAGTTGACAATATCCAATGCCCAGCAAGAGTAACATAAGTTTTTCTAGCTTTGGTGATTGATCCTATAATTTCTTTTTAATATCCCTTGCCCGTAAATCGTGTCCCCCACAACTGAATTTAAATCATCTCATTGGAATGATGCATGCATGAATACATTCGTGAAAAAAAGAACAACAAAAGTCTCTATTATGTAAAACTCATCCCTTTTTTCCACCACTAAAATTAAGTTAGCTGGTTAACCAATAGCTATATGCTTCCATCCCTTATGAGTTCCATGCAAGTATGCATGGAATTTGTTTCACTTAACTTTTGATATACAAAGGGATTAACAAAAAATCCTGATGCTTACTCCAGCTACATTCGGAACTGATAAAAGCTATATATATATAAAAAAAAAATCACTCTTAAGATTTTACAATAATTCCTGAAGTCAATAAAGTTCCTTACTTGAGCTGAGTATCTCTGGGACAGAACTGTAGTCGGTCAAAATCTTTAAAAGATAAAAACAGAACCAACAATTACTCATAACTTGTACGGAACAATCACTTTCGAAGTCAGTCTAACAGGGCTAGGTTGGCACTTACCAAGTCCACACTCCCCTATTGCTACAACTTTCCCCTTATTGTTTTCAGCGAGATTTAACAACTCCATTAGGTAAAGATCAGGGTCATTCTTTTCAAATTCATCACATCTTGTAGGATGACATCCAACTGTACTGAAAAACATATCTAGCACAAAATAATGTCTTAGGATTATTTCCAAAGTATTTTTCATATTATATTTAACATGTAAAAATGACAGATCAAATACTTTCAGCTGGTTAATTTTTAATAACAGCCATAAACTATTCAAACTGCCAGAATGAAGTTAATCATATAAGAATTTTTGGAATACCTTAGCAAAGCAGGACAGGAATATGAAAATTGCCTTAACAGATTGGTAAAAATAATTAATTCACCTCTTTCCAAAGCCTGGCATTTACTCAGCCTAACAGAATGGAAAATGAAACAATTTCTTACAGAATGAAGTGTCATAACCTAACTATATCTTTATACTCACTATTCATGTGACCATCTTGTTTCACATAGTTAATATGACAATTAAAATTTAAACATGCTTAAAAAGGGTGAGTTAAGGGGGTGGAAGGGAGATTTGTTTATCTGATAAAAAATTAAGCTCACTTATTTGCAGACCATGTCTTGATAACTGTAATTGCACGAAACACCAACGTGAAGTCAAAAAGGGCTTCTGAGTGGTTTGCACCTGAACCCACGTGAGAGGTGGGGAGCCTTCCTCAGCCTCTCCTGCAGGTGTTTACATATAAGAGGAGGCAGAGGTTTTAAAACAGTGAGAACACAGGTTCATGAAGGGGGGAGTGAAGAGGGCTGACAATGAAGATTCAAGAGCTTTTGAAAATAGATCTCTCTGGGGATAAAAAGTACAGAAGACAATATTCTTATACACCTCAAAGGCATCTGGGAAGATGGTTATTTTTATCTTAATCATTAAGAAAAAGTGTCAGTGGATCCTGAAGAGAAGTACGCAGTTTAGAAAGATTGCCACAAAAAGATAGCTTTTTAAAAAAATATTTTGTTTACTTATTTAGAGAGAGAGAGAAAGAAAGAGAGCAAGAGCAAGCAGGGGAGGGGCAGAGAGAGAGGGAGAGATTCCCAAGCAGGCTCCAAACCATCAGCACGGAGCCCGACATGGGGCTCAAACCTACGAACCATGCGACCATGACCTGAGCTGAAACCAAGAGTCTGGAATTTAACCTACTGAGCCACCCAGGTACCCCCCAAAATAGCCTTTAGTAAGTAAATCAGTATTTTTAAAAATAAAATAGAATGTCTAATTCTTCAAAGTCTAGCACATGAAGTATGACAAAACACAAAACCAAAAAAAGGTGAGGTAAAACGAATGCCAGATAAAGGAGATGTTTTGTGTAACTAGGATTCCCTTTGGAACCAATTCCAAACCTTATAGATTTTAAATAAATGCAAAACGTGGAACATAAAGTGAGCATCTGAGGGATTATACATTATTACTTGCATTCCTGGGGCCTTACACCGTGGTCTGCATGATACATACTTAATAAATGATCCTTCACAGTTTAAGTTTAAAAAAAGCAAAATAAAAGCAACTCCCATCCTGAACACATTACAGCATACACACAAAAATCCTGTATCAGGAATACTGGAGACTAAATTATATACCTGGTGAACTTAATTCTCATTAAGGAAATCTTAAAATAATCCTTAAGTACGATGAGAGAGGATTTAAGCAAACATCTGATATATCAGTGTCAGAACCCTTTCATCTTAATCACACCCTGTTACACTCAGTCCGTTTTCCTGTTGTTTCCCGTCATGATCCGTTGTATTGTACCTGAGGCAGTTATAGAAAAGATTTCTTCAAAATAACTTAATTCATATGGGGGGGAGAGGGTCAAAGTGAGAGGAGGATACCATTTGTTTGTGCCAAATGCAGTGCCTCTTTACTGTCCTGCAGATTTCCACCTGTGATCATAAACTGAAACAGAAAGAAAACATGCCCACTTTAACAGAGTATCAACAAGTTTCCTAAACACGCCTCCCTGCTGCTTTTCCAGAATGCTTTCCTAAGACTGTCACACACTTACCTTCCTTTAAAATTTGGCTGAAAGGTCACCTCCTACGTAGAGTGGTCCCTGACCACCCCTCTCCACACATACAAGCATACATCCAACACGGAATGTGTCACTCCTTCCTATTAAAGTGTATTCATGTCTGTTTTACATTGAATGACAGAGGACAGAGATCACATTATGCTTAACAGACCGAGCCACCCAGGCGCCCCCCAGAGATCACATTATGAAAGCCTGACTAAATACTTCTGAATTTAGAATTCTGTTAATCTAAGTTAGAGATTCAACAGTGTTTATTAATTCAACAGTTCTCTAAGTGAAGTCCTGGGACATCCAGGGGATATGTGAGGTCAAACCTATTTTCAAAATAATACCAAAGATGCTATTTGCTTTTTCACCCTCAGTCATAAGTGTGCAGGGAGTATTCCAGAGGCTACATGATGTGTAATGTCACAACAGACTGCCTGCAAAAACACATACCCAAGTTCAGCAGTCTTAAGAGCTAGACAGGAAAGGGACGAGATGTTTTTTTAAAAAAAAAAAAAAAAGGTAAAACAATTCCATTCATGTCACTACATTTTTGGGAGTTGGAAAATATTTGTTTTTCCTAGAAATATGTTCCTTATGTAATATATTGGTTTATTGTTAATAGATATTTTGAATTTTTCTCAGTTTTAATGTCTAACACAGTATATATTAACAGATAAAACCAAAACAAAAGTTCTTTGGGGTCTTCAATAATAGTGAAGAATGTGAATGGGTTCTGAGACCAAAAGTCTGACAATCTCTGGGTTAATGTATATTGATGACTTCTTTGTAAGGAAAATGTATGGCTCTTAGCAGAAAAGCACAATTCTAAAGGGATAGCCCTTAGGGTCCACCAGCAGTCAGAACAGTGTCTTTGCTACTGTATTAAAAGGAAAATGTCACCAAAGAGCCTGTGTGTTGATGGTGGCCACTGAGGCAGTGCTGATAAGTGTACATCCTTCTAGAGCAGTGAATTAAGTGCCCCGATGTATATTTCTTTAAGCATCTCACTTCAAGTGCCTCCCTGAGCTAAAATGAAGAATTCACTCTAGGTGTATGCCTAAAGAGAAAACAATAAAACACAGGAGGAAATGCAAATGGCAAACAGACGTTTTTATAAAGCAACTTAGACTTCTAATATAGCAGACATTGAGTATCTTACTCAGGGAATGCATAGGCATAATTAAATCCTCAACTTTTGGGAAAATTTTACTGTTTACCAACATTCCCTAATTATTTAATACAAGACCAGGTGCCCACATTTAGTATTTCAATTGTGTAAAATAGTTGCTAATTAATTCTACCTTTTATCTGTAACTTTCCCAAAGAGATTAGAAAAACAACAAGCAAGGACAAGACGAGAGGACATAATTTCCTCTCCCAGTTCACACTGAGGACATTAGGCCGATGGCCTCTGCCACAGACTTCACAAAATACAGGCTGCTCACTTCATGCAGGTACAATAGCAGGTGCTCTGCACTCCTGCTTTAGTTCACCCTCACAAGTCTCAAGTAGGCGTTATTATCACTGTCAGACGACAAATGGCGCCGGCGCTGGAAGCCAGCGGTGCCGCGATCACTGTGCTTTCAGTCACAACGTAACAGCAAGGCACCAAGTTAGATTTCAATTTGGAAGCATGTCCAAGTTATTCCATTCCTGTCATTCTTACGTGTGTGTGTGTGTGAGTGTTTACAAATGTTAAGACTGAACTACTCATGGCCGACGCGCGGAAATTCAGGAGCCTGGTATTCAGAGTTTGCAGAAAAGCATTTTATACAGCGATCTGCCAAGCACAGAATGACTGCATCATGAGAGAGGAATGCTGTAACCTTTATCCTTTCTTATTACTTGTGAATGAGAGCTATAGCGTTCCGAGTTGGGACTGAGAACTCATGAGTCAGCAGTGTCATCTTTTAATTTTTTTTATGTTTATTCATTTCTGAAAGAGAGAGACAGAGCACAAGCAGGGGTGGGGCGGAGAGAGAGGGGGACAAAGAATCTGAAACAGGCTCCAGGCTCTGAGCTGTCAGCACAGAGCCCGATGCGGGGCTTGAACTCACGAACCGCGAGATCATGACCTGAGCCGAAGTCGGACGCTCAACTGACTGAGCCACCCAGGTGCCCCAGTAGTGTCATCTTTTAAAACTCAGGTTATTCAACTTAGCAGCCACAGTCACCAAGTGTCCTGATGCCATACTATGGAACTTCACCCGATTTCTTGTGTGTGTGTGTGTGTGTGTGTGTGTGTGTGTGTGTGTGTGTGTTGGAGGAGGAGGAAGGATAGCTTGATATTTTTAAAAAAATACTAATTAAAAAGAAGTATCTATTCAAAGAATTTGACACAGTGCTAATATTCATTTGCTTAGAACTCTCTAAAAGATAGAATTTTCCTGATAATCAAATTAGTACTGTAAAAATTAAAGTGTTCTCTCAGTTTTTGAAATGGTATACCCATACTATAAGAGCTAAAGGTGGTGACAGGATACACATTTTTTTTTTTAATGTTTATTTATTTTGAGAGAGAGAGAGAGAGAGGAGAGAGAGAGAGAGAGAGAGAGAGAGAGAGAGAGAGAGGAGAGAATCCCAAGCAGGTTCTGTGCTGTCAGTGCAGAGCCCGATGTAGGGCTCTAACTCCAGAACCATGAGATCAAGACCTGAGCCAAAATCAAGAGCTGGATGCTTCACCAACTGAGGCACCCAGGTGCCCCAGGATACATGTGTTTCTGATGATCACTTAATTCTAACAGATGCTAAATTACATTATAAAATTAAGAGTTGCAT
The DNA here is from genome assembly GCF_024362965.1 of Panthera pardus. Lineage (NCBI taxonomy): Eukaryota > Metazoa > Chordata > Mammalia > Carnivora > Felidae > Panthera > Panthera pardus. The sequence goes on from NW_026527002.1 coordinate 66,811,698, forward strand.
TTTGACAAACCTGGCAATTCAGATAGGTCTTAAAATTTTTTTTCAAAGAGATTTTGCCATTTACCATGTTTCTGATCACATGGAAGAACGATCCAAGCATGAGGTCTGTATCACTTGAATAGTTGTGAACAGAAAATTTTGGTATTTTACTTCATTAACTTGCTAATATTACTTGCTGACAATACATATCCCAAAATGCCAAGTGTGGCCTGAGCTCTTTCTCTTCTATTCTGTAGTACCTTAACCAAAATTTAATTTCTTAAAAAAAACTTAAGAGTAACAAAAATGAAATGTTACCTTTTTAACACCAATCTGGACAGCTCTTTCTATTACATCTTGTAAGTCGTCTATAAAAGCAAAAACCCCACATTAAGAAAAGCTAGTAAAAATTTTTTTCAATTATCTCTTCTTGAAAGAAAAACACATAGAAACAATCATATTTACCAAATCAATACCATTTGATGAGTACTTATGATAACAATCAGTGATAACCTTAAAAAAAACAAAAAAAGGAAACCTATATCAGTCAAACTAGGTGACTAGTTATCCATTTAATTGTATTTTATTCTGTTGACCAAAAGGGAGAAAAATGACAAAAATCAGGAAGTTCAAATGAAAGGTGAATTTGCTCACTACAACTTAAATCAGTTGCCTTAAAATTGAAACTTGTTGGTATTGTATTTTTTTTAATAAAAATAAAAGTCATTAAGATTGCTTATTTTTACTAGGGCTTTTCAGAGTGTATCTGTAATGCTTCCCAAAACATGATAAAACCTCTCTTTGTAAATTTCAGTTAATACCGTATTATTATAATTCCCATTCCCATTGAGGAAGGATAATTTTTATTTTCACTGACAGTTTTTTTCTTTTTCCCAAAATTTCTTGTTAAGTAACAATAAGCTTTCTGGGGAGATCAATTGAAGGCTAAGCTTTAAGAGGCTTGAGGTAAATGGACAGCAATATTAAAAAATGACATAAATCCATGTATTCAGATTTAAGTATCACAGTAAATTTGGTTAGAATTATCATTACTTCTAGAAGCTATAAAATTTCTTTTAGACAAAAAATATCAACTTAGTGAACTTACACTAAGACATCCAGTTTTGCTAAATATTGTAAACCAGAGGGATACTGATAAGAATAAAACTTATTTCATAAAAACACACATACAAACATACATACACAGAGTCATAAAGCATGAAATCTATTAAGTGCTACAAAGGCAAGAAAATCAATATAATTACATACTCTAAGATGTAGTACCTAACATTTGATAAACATAAAAACATTATCTAAACTTCTAAATGAAGTAGAAAAGGTATGTTTTGAGGTAAGGCTTGTGAAAGCTAATGTTTAACTTTCTTGTAAGTGACATCTAACATTCTCTGTATTCAGAGAAGCTTTCGCTCATTACCACCTGGAAGCATAGTAAAATTATCTTGACGTAACTGCTGAAATGTGCACTGGCACTTCACCCAGGCCTCAAAACCAAATCTTCCTGTTTGCATTCACATAATAACAAGTATGGTAATTTTCTGAGGCAATTTTCACAAACCAGTTTATTGGAGAAATTCTTTCAAAAACTTGTTGTTGCCATCATTTCCTGCTTACTCACCTCAGCTGACAAAATATGCTTTTTAGATGAACTTGATATGATAAATATAAGCCATTTTGCTTTTGGCTAAGCTTTCCATCAACCTTTGAGAGACTCCTGTCTATTCCCACCTATCCCACAGGTATCTGGGATTTAGCAAGATTTAGCAATCTGGGATTTAGCAAGGAAAGGGGGGAAAGGTAAGACAGGGAGGGTGGACAGCAGCACGCCTACTCCTTAATCCCATTACCTCTTTGTCGCTTAGCGGAAAACGTTTTCAAAGGACTAGATACTGATGTTCAACTGCAGGTGATTTTTTAAATTATGTGCCCTACTGTTCAGATGCTTAAAAGACCAATTAAGCAATCAGCGATTGTTTGGCTTTTATGCATATGGTTAAAGTTCTTTATTCAAAATCATAAGCTTCCTCAGAGAAGACCTTGGTAACACTTTGTTATAATAGGTGCTTTATAAATGCTCATGGCCGTGGCTTACCAATATAGCTTATAAATGTTTCACTTTGTTTATAGTTTTATTCAAGTTGCATAATAAATCCTTTAATATTTCAGCTGTAAAGTGGATTATGCTTTCCATCATCTCCCTGAGGCAGAAAGCTTGTCTTTATTTTATCTTAACAACAGAAACATTTACCTTGATGCTTCTGAACTCCCTTATAAATTCCTCTGAACATAGGATCTGTCAAGTTGATACCAATATCTGTGGAAGGTAAAAGTAAATAATTAAGAGCTTCTATTTTAAACTTCTATGATAAATAAAAGCTGTTACTAAATTTTTCATTCAAAGTCTAAGTGCCACCACTTGTCTGTTACTGTGCTAGACACCTGGGATGCAAAGAATAAGATATAATTCCAGCCCTCAAGAAACTCCCTGCAGAATTGGGAAGGCAGACGCATTACAGACAATTAAGAAATATTATAAGTAGACACTGGCACTGTGGGACACAGAAGAGGAACAACTACCTTAGTCTGGTAGGTGGCCTAGAAGTTTCCAGAAAGAAGGGACCCCTGAGCTGAATCTTAAAGGGTAAGTTAGAGTTACCCAATAGAAGAGGGGAAATGCAGACAGAGGAAGAAGGAACAATGCATTCGGGGTGTGAAATAGTGATTGTAGAGAGCTATAGACTGTTCTGGCTATTGGGAGAGAATTATAGGGAAGGGAGTAGCCAGAAAGTCCAGACTCAGCTATGTTACAGACATCTGTCTTTAAAATACCGGATGCAACAAGAAGCACAGATGGGTTTTAGGCAGAGCAGCAAGAGTTGTCTTCTGGACATCTCATTCTGGCATCTTTGCAGAAGGCAGGATTTGAAGGGGCAGACTGAATCCGTTTATCTCATTTGGAAACAGGCGAGAGCTCATTTTCACAACGAAGAGAAACTGACGAGATGCAGAGAGTGGAATAAACTATTTTTTATTCACCAAATATTACGAAAAGCATCTATCTCTGTGTCAAATACTATGTAAGGAGTTAGGGGATATAGAAATGAGTAAGACCCAACACTTGGTCCCTGCCCTCCAGGAATTCATAGTCTATATGGTAACTAATATATAATTTGTGATCCAGTAGCCTAGACTAAGCAACACAAGGCAAGAATATTTTTCTTTACTGCTGTATTCCTAGAACCTAGTATAATGATTGGCACATAGTAGGAGCTCTATACATGTTAAGTTTGTAAATAATTATTATGTGCTTGGGAGCACAAAGAAGGCGCAATAACAGTTTTGGCAAGAAAACCTTCACAGGCGGGCTAGATCTTGAACAAAGCTAAAGCTTGCAAGCTGATGAATGGAAAGGGCATTCTGCAACATGGATGTGTGGAAGAAAGAAATTCTGCATCTAGAAGAAAGAAATTCCTTGTGCCTGTAGAGCAGTGGTCCTCAGTGGAGAGCAATTCTGCAGCCCCTCTCTTCTTCTAACCTCCCTTGTTGCACAACATTTAGCAATGTCTGTATTCATTTCTAGTTGTCCCAACTGAGGGAGTGCTATTGGCAACCCAGGCTTGTGGCCACAATGCTGCTAAATATCCTACAATGATCACGATAACTTCCCCAAAGAATGATCTGACCCCCCCAAGTCAAGTGCCATTCTTGACGAATCCTGCTGTAGAGTATACGGGAGCCAGGGGAATAACAAGCTGTGAAGTCAGACTGTGACGGCCATGGGCAATAATAATGCCTTCCTTATTTAAAATCCACTCCCTTTAGCTTTCAGAACTAGGACAAGTTCACAATGATAAGGGGCAGTTGCCTACCAACAGACCCTTATGTTAGTTCTGCTTACTTTCAGCTTCCTCTGAGGATATTCTCACTCTGATTTCTGCCAACCTGGCCCTCAGTAAGCTGTGCTGCTTCAACATTAAGGCAGACCTTAGACAATGAATGGGAGTTTGGATAATCCAAGAGATGATGTGGAGACTATCCCAGGTATTTGAAAACAGCAACAAAAAAGGCAGAAAGCATCAAAGATATTTCAGCAACAGTATATATGCCAATACAGGGTAGGAGATGAATTCGGACCTGGTACCCTTTAAAAGGACCATGGACACACAAACACTGAATACTATAAATTCAATATAGGTGTTCAGTGGGATGGCTCAGATCACAAGAATTCAGCAACTAGTTTTTTTTCAATTAAGGAAAGGAAATTAGATAGGGAAGGGTGCAGACTGAGAAGGGGAACCCAGGAAAGAGGGGAGGTCTTTCTGCCTAGAATAATCCTTCACAGGGGTCCGTCTACAATCACCCACCATGGATGATGGTTAGGAGCACAGATCCAGTGTGCATCGTTTCTACCCATTTCTCCTTTGCACAGCTAAGAGATTAGTATTTTTCCAAAGCAATCTTTCACTACAACACAAAGTGAAAAACAAAGGAAAAAAAAGCAAGCAAATTTAACAAGTAAACTTCATGATGCTCATTTTAAAAGCAACCTGGAAAAAACCAAAAAGCAACCCGAAGACTAGCTTGGAGGCTCAGTTTATGAAACCTTTCCATGTCCTTGTCTCATCCCTCACTGGACTGGATGCTAAACTGTTCTTCAGGGCTTGACCCTGAGGCAGATATGGCTGAAGCCAGTTCTAGGTGATACCACTACCTCTGAGAACCTACTTCTTCCAGGTGTGGGTCAGTCCTTTGGGCCCTAAGTCACAGTATTCTTCAAAAATCTGTATTTGGGGGGCTCCTAGATGGCTCAGTGAGTTGAGTGTGCTACTTCACTCAGGTCATGATCTCATAGTTAGTGAGTTCGAGACCCACACTGGGCTCTCTGCTGTTAGCATGGAGCCTGCTTTGGATCCTCTGTTTCCCTCCCTCTCTGCCCCTCCCCTGCTCATGCTCTCTTGCTCTCTCTCTCTCTCAAAAATAAACAAACATTAAAAAAAAATCTGTATTCAGCTTTGGACCCAGATGAGCCTTGGCCTTTAGAATATCCTGCACTGACTCAGTCACCAATTTCTTCCCTCTTCTGCAAGACACCTCTTGTGACTTACAGCCTGTGGCCCTTTTCTTTCTGACAGTTTGCCTGAAGTGTCTTCCCTAGCCAGTTGTCAGAGCGGCTTTCTAGCCTTTGAATAGAATGCCTCACCTTATTCAGGTTTGGTGAAGGAGATCAGAACATACCACCCCAAAATATCAGTTATTTTAAGCTGAGTGCACTGGAGAAACAGCAGATGCGAGCAAGGCTCTCTGCTCTCCCCCCGAACTAAAGATACCCTCCCATACCAAGAACAGAAGAGCACGGTCATCACTAGACTGGGAGTCAAAGACAAAATGAATCTGTATGAACAAACCCAAATAACCCTCATCATCTTCCATTAGTTTCCCCTAGTTTCCCAGTCATTGTCCCACAACTTAGACGATTTAAGCCTTTTTTTTTTTTTTTTGTCACATTGCCACTTATGCTGTAGGGCCTAACAGCTGCTTTGGGGCTTCATTCTCCTTCTGAAGACTCCCATATACACAAAAAGAAAACATATGTGCTTTTCTCCTGTTAATGTCTTAATGTCAGTTTAATTCTTAGACCAGCTACAGAACCTAACAGGGCAATAGGAAGTTTTTCCTCCTCTACATCTACAGAGGCAAATATGTTCTTTTTCTGGACTCTGAGTCACTTCTGTCTCCTCTAAGTTCTCTCCTCTACGGGCTGGCCAATGGCCCTCCCACTCCCCAACCACCCACTCACCGGCAGACACCTACAGGGTGATTAAGTAACAGGTCAACATGGAGGGATCAAAGAAAAGTTTAAATCGACAGATCACCAAAAAGTAAATCCGTAAGCAAGTTCCAAGAAGTACAATAAAACGGAGGAACTGCAGTTCTGGAAAGAGAATGAGCTCTGGAGTCAGAGTCCTAGGGGCGCCTGGGGTAGCTCAGTCGGGTTGAGCATCCGACTCTACTTCAGCTCAGGTCATGACACTACTAGGGTCACGAGATCGAGCCCTGCGTTGGCTCTGCTCTACTCGAGCCTGCTTGAGATTCTCTCTCCCCCTCTGCCCCTCCTCTGCTTGTTCTCCTTCTTTCTCTAAAACAAGAAAGAATTCCTGGTATTGTGACTAATAAACTGAATGACTTTGGGCAAATCAGTGGGCCTTCTGAGCCTCAGTTTCCTCACTAGGAGAGAGGGCATAAAGTTTCTCCTTCCAGGAATGAAATGTGGCTCAAACTGGAAAATAAATGTGACAGCATTTTGCAAATTAAAATCCTTATAAAAAGGGGCGCCTGGGGCGCCTGGGTGGCTCAGTCGGTTGAGCGTCCAACTTCGGCTCAGGTCATGATCTCACGGGTCTGTGAGTTCGAGCCCCGTGTCGGGCTCTGTGCGGACAGCTCAGAGCCTGGAGCCTGTTTCGGATTCTGTGTCTCCCTCTCTCTGACCCTCCCCCGTTCATGCTCTGTCTCTCTCTGTCTCAAAAATAAATAAACGTTAAAAAAAAAAAAACTTAAAAAGGGGCGCCTGGGTGGTTCAGTCGGCTGAGCGCCCGACTTCGGCTCAGGTCATGATCTCGTGGTCTGTGAGTTTGAGCCCCACATCAGGCTCTGTGCTGACAGCTCAGAGCCTGGAGGAGCCTGCTTCGGATTCTGTGTCTCCTTCTCTCTCTGCCCCTCCCCCACTCATGCCATGTCTCTGTCTCTCAAAAATAAACATTAAAAAATTTTTTTAATCCTATAAAAAGTACTTAACTATTATTACTGAGCACAGTATACCTTCTGTAACGTGCCAACAACACATGGAATTTCAGTCAACATTAGCTACACTTCCATACCACCTCAGGTGGCTAACACTCTCAATTCATTATTAAACAGCCAATCTTTTTGTACCCAACTCATGACACAATTATGAAAATAAAGCCAGTCAAAATCTTACTCATTTAACAACTTGTTCAAAATATCCTAATCCATAATAAGGGACAGTCTCTTTTCAATTAAAATTCCTGTCACAAGTATGTCTACTGACAACAAACTTAAAAAGGTAAACAAATACTACATGAGAAGCAATTTCCAGCTTGAAATAGCCTGAAAAGCTAAGAAAGCGAGAGACTAGGTAACAGCACAACAGGAAGAAAGACAAGGCAGAAACTGCTACTTCTGACTAGGGGGAAATTGAGGCAGTTATACAGTTAGGAGTATGTCATCTTATAAGGATTAGTAATATTTACCTTTTTTTTTTTATAAACTAGCTGCCTTTAAAAGCAGTACCTGCTTTATTGCTAAAAACTACTTCTGGTATTAATGAGTTTTATTTTTCAAAACAAGAGTGGAAAACTGCTTGCGGCCAAAACAAAACCACATCTCCAAACTAATGCCTCACTGTTTGGGCTCAGTGAATCATGTCTATCACCGTCACCTATGATCTAGGGATACAAAAGGACAGCAAATAGGGCATTTAAAATAGTTTCAGATTTGCTTAGCCCTCTGACAGAACTTCGACTTTACAGGAAATACAGGAAATTAGGAGACAAACTAACCACCACCACATAGCAATCAGAGGAATCCAAAAGACAGACTTCCGTGCGGCAATCTCTTGAATTTCTGAGACAGGGCCATGAAAAAAGAAATGTGCTAGGTTAAGGGGTTGGCAAGCTCTCGCCCACAGACCAGCGCCTATTTTTGTTTGCCCCTGAGCTAAAAATGGTTTTACATTTTTAAATAGCTGGGGGGAAAAAGTCAAAAGAATAAAAGTATTTTGTGATACATAAAAATTATAAGAAACTCAAGTTTTAGTCTCCAAAAGTTTTACTGGAACAAAGCCGCACCCATTTGTTTACGTAGTGTCAATGGCTGCTTTTGAGTGACGAGATCAGAGTATTTCCAATAGAGATCATATGGTCCACAAAATAAAAAATATATACTATGTGGCCCTTTAAGGAAAAAGTTGCCCAACCTCTGTGCTAGATACAAAACTGAAGGACATCCAAATGCATGGCTCTGGGTTAGATACTGTTTTGGACGTGAGCACTTTTGATCTTGGATTTCCCAGACTCCGAAACTGTGAGAAATATTTGTTTATAAGCTATCCAATCTTCGATATTCTGTTAGAACAGCCCAAATGGACTAAAGCAATCTAGGACATCGCCTTTTCTCTCAAGGTATATATACCAAGTAGGCAGATTTTATCTCCCAACCAAACCTGCATACTCTTTTCCAACTATCATAACACTCTAGTCAACCAATTCCAGTCCGAATGCCACTCTGACCCCTTTCCACTCTGTTCTCCACCGGACCCAAATTTTCTTTCATTCATAAATCAGATCATGATACCCTCAGTCAGACTCCTCACTCTTAGGATAAAAACTGAAGTCCTAACATGGTATGATCTTGGCTCTGCTGATCTCTTTAGCTCATTCTGTACCGTCCTCCTATCCACTTAGCCCCTTCCCCATTTCTCTCTGCTCCAGACCACTGGTCATTTTTCAGTTCCTCAAAAAGTACCATGTATCCTCTTGCCACAGGATATTTGCATCGGCTGTGCTGTTTCGAACCTTCTCTCTGCCTATTTTGCCTACTAACTTAGTCTTTCAGAGCTCAGCCCAAGGGTCACTTCCTCAAGGAAATCTTTTCTAACCAACCAGAGTAAGTTTTGTTCCTCACCAAACACCCAGAGAACCATGTTTCCTTTCTTCAGTGTCCCCTTCTCTGTAACTGTGGTAAAGCCATTAGTGCACTTATGAGGCTGTCTCCACCACTACACTGTGACCCGGTTTCTGACCCCCACTGATTCCTAGCATTCAGCACACTGGATGGCACAGAGATTCGGTAAATATTTTAGAATGGATGAATGACTAGGTTGCTCAAGGCAATCAAAGACGAAGAATAGGAAATAGGATCCAATCCCTAGGGAAACAGAATTTATACAAAAAAGGTGGCCAGAACTCCCAACCAGTCTGCTTCTAGGAACACAGGGCAGGATGAGAATCCTGTTGAAAGAAAACAACTACAGATAAATCTTAGGTGCCTAAAAGCCCCCAGCTGGATGGCCCCAAGAGGTAGTTAGGTCACTAACTACTGCCAGCTGCTCTCATTGGCTCATGGAGGGGCAGGAGGAAGGGCTAGAACAGGAATCATCTAAAGCTGTGCTTCTCAAACTAGGGGTGTTCCAGAGTTTGTAACATTTTGAGATTTCCTGGAGTATCAATTTTACTTTGGAAGATTTAGAGAACAAAATACCTTAATTTAAAGAGAGCACTACATTATTTCAAACATATATACAAAACAACCAAAGAAATGTAAATGCGTCAAGTGTTACACACCACTCCTGTCACTGCTGGAAAATACTTCCATGTATAAATGTATTAAACAACTAGGGAAGGATATACACCAAAACCTTGGATTGTGAGTAACTTGTTCTGCAAGAGAAGCAGACATTTCTAATAAATTTTAACTTGATAAACGAGCAATGTCTTGCAATACAGGTAGTACATGACACTGAACATCACATGATCACAACTGAACCAATGATTCTTCTCTCTCTCGCTGCGGGATTGTGAGTGACCTCTCATGCTCAGATGCTCAGTCTCAGGCCACGGTGTTTGGCAGAAATCAGTGATTTTTCAGAACACTGGAAGGTGCTCACAATTGGCACTAGTGTATTTTTTGTCACTTCAAAGCATCTATGGACAGTCCTTTGGTTTTCCATACAAGAGTAAGCTTAGGAATGCTCTGCTTCATTCTAGGTCAGGCTGCCCGCAGATATAGACACTTCCCTCTGCTGCCTTATCGCCAGTTGCATTAAACACAGTAGATGACAAGAGTTTATTAATGCCGTACTGTAGTCAGCATCCATTAGTGATCGTGAAATTCGTCCTACACAATAACCCCCCTCTCTCGTCTCTCTCACACCAGCCACGATGGTTTCCAAAGGTAAGTGGAGGTTAATTTATTTTTCTTTATATTTTGTATTTTCTTTTTTATTTTGTACTATATGACAAATCTTCTAAGTGGAACTAATCTTCTGAGTTTCCATTATTTCTTATAGAGAAATTTGCTTTGATCTACAAATGCTGTGGATTACAAGCATGTTTCTGGAATAAATTAAGCTCCCAAACCAAGGTTTTACTGTACTTAAAAATTTTAACACCAGCTATCTCAGAAAAGTAGAAATGAAGATCCTACAGGAAAAAGAATGGATTCTAATTACAACCACCTTCTTCAAGAAGTCTTTCCTAGCTTAAAATTCCTTCATCGATTTTCTTATCACCATAGTACTAAAACTACATATATTGTTTTACCCATCCCTACTTCCATTGAATGGTCACTGTACTAAGCCCCTGGGAAACAAAGAAATATTACTGATTATCTGCCTTAAAGTGTGGGCTAATGGGAAAGGCAGACACATAAATATTATAAAATAATGTTTTAAAAGGTGTAGTTACAAAGTCTGAAAAAGCAAGCAAAAATCAACCAGGCAAGATGGTAGTCAGTAGGATATTAGAGGCAGAAGTGACTTTACGGTTCCAAACTGCCACTCTAAAACCTTGTCAGAGGCAAGAAACAGCATGTCCAAATGTTTCAAAAATAAGAGGGATAAGGCTGGAAAAGTGGACAGGACCAGAACACGAAAAGGTTTTGTATTCTTTGTCAAGGTACTTCAACTCTCCTGAGGACAGTAACTGAAGGATTTGAAGCAGAAGAAAAATGTAGTTGATTTTTATACAGACCACACTGGAGACTATATGTACAATGGGTTGAAGGAGACATGACTGGAGGCAAGGATTTAGTTTTATATCACAAATAAGTCTTTTCTTCGTGTACTGCTTCATGGCTCTTGGCCCACCTCCCTCATCAATTATATCACAGATTGGAGCGGGGAGGAGGACAGACACCACACCTGGAAAATGTGTGCGACCAGAGGGCTGTTCCCCCCAGCCCCACCCCAGGCTCTCCTATACCATTTTTAAATTTCTTTTGTGGCACTTGACACATTCTCCCCTGCAGTTGCTTTGATGGTATATAAGTCTTGACTGTACATAGCTCTTCAGTCTGAAAATTAACTGTGCCACTAGATTCTTTCATAGTTCCACAAAGTTAGCACAAAGTCCTTGGTAAAGAATACTGCTCAAAATAACTCTGATTGGGGCACCTGGGTGGCTCAGTCGGTTAAGCAATCGACTCTTTGTTTCGGCTCAGGTCATGATCTCCCGGTTTGTGGGTTACAGTTCCGTGTCGGGATCTGCACTGACAGTGCGGAGCCTGCTTGGGATTCTCCCTCCCCCTCTGCTGCACCGGTGCACTCTCAAAATAAATAAACATTTTTTTGAAAAGTAGAATTGACAAATGTAGTAAAAATAAATAACTCTCAGGTCTAAATTTATAATCCTGACCTCTCACACTACATTTCCAATTGCCCAGTGAACGTCTTCAGCTGGATGTCCTATTAAGACTCTCAAACTTGGGGTGCCTGGGTGGCTCAGTCGGTTAGGCGTCCGACTTCAGCTCAGGTCACGATCTCGCGGTCCGTGAGTTTGAGCCCCGCGTCGGGCTCTGGGCTGATGGCTCAGAGCCTGGAGCCTACTTCCGATTCTGTGTCTCCCTCTCTCTCTCTGCCCCTCCCCCGTTCATGCTCTGTCTCTCTCTGTCTCAAAAATAAATAAAACGTTAAAAAAAAATAAAAAAAAAAAAAGACTCTCAAACTTAAACCTAAATCACATGGATCTCGAGACATCTCCTACCCATTGCCAGACTAATCATGCTTCCACTCATATTTAGGTACTTATCCCAACCCTGAGTCATCTCTGACCGTTCACGCTCTCTTACCGCCATCAACACGCTGCTGAGAAATGCTGCATACGGACATCTCTTGTATTTCTCTCTCCCTTTTCCACTGCCCTAGTTCAAGCTTGGAAACGTTTCCCTAGCTCTCTCCCTCCCCCACCAAACCTACAATAGCTATCAGGATTGCCTTATTAAAAGAGAGATGTGATCATTGCCATTTTCCCACCTTCAAGTAGCTGGAAATTCCACGATGACAAGAATCATGCCCAGCTTCACTCATTGCTGTGATAACGCACAGCCCAAGGTTCCTGGTGCATAACTGGCACCCCAAGATTTACTTAACCCATGAAGGTTAAAAGCCTTCAGCGAAGCTCCACTCTATACACAGTAAAAGTAAAGTCAGCCAGACATTTGAGTCCCAAGTTACCCTTCCAATCCTAGCTTTCACAATGTCTCAGGTTTTCCTAGGTGCCTGGTAGTAAATACTCTTCCCCCTTTGGTTCCTGTCGCATTCTCCCTCTTGTTCTACCGATGGTGAACGGATTATTGTACTCGTCAAGTAACAGAACTTGTTCTTCTCCCCACTATTTGTGTCCTCTAGTTTTCTCCACCTGATGGTGATCCCAGCAGATAAGGGTCTTTGTGCCTTGAGTTCCTAGACCGGTGCCTGTCCCACCAGAGGCGCTCAGTAACTGGGATATGAACGCATGAATTAGTGAACGGGTCCCTTGAAGCTGTCATCCTCTCCGTCATGGAGGGGGAAGGGGCGGGGGGTGCGCATAGGGAGGGAGGGGAATGCAGTGAACGGCCTCTCTTTTTGTAGTTTCGCTTCCTCTTATAACTGAATAGAACACATATGTTGAAAAGAGCATAAATCGTAACTGCACAGTTTGTTAATTTTCACATATGAGCGCACCGTGAAACCAGCACCCAGGCCGAGCACCAGAACTTTAACGGCAGTCAGAAGCCTCCCTGCGCCCTCTTCCACTGAGTGCCCTTTCAACCTTCAAAAAGCGGGAGCGCTCAGGTCCTGGGTGCCTGGCCGCGGCGAGCGACGCGTATAGTCCGAAAAGCCCAAGAATCCCCAAGGCACTCACCCACAAACTTGAAGCGACTCATGACTGCGGCCCGGTTCCTCCCCGGCGGAAGCGGAAGTGGCGTCCGTCGTCCCGCCCTTCCGGCCGCCCCGCCCCTTGGCCCGGCCTCCCGCTTCCCGGGAGTCCCCGCGGCCGCTGGAGGAAGCGGGCGGTCATGGCGTTCTGCGCGCCGGGTGCCTACCTGACCCACCAGCAGAAGGTGTTGCGGCTTTATAAGCGGGCGCTGCGCCACCTGGAGTCGTATTGTGTCCACAGGTGGGAGAGGGGGACCTAGGGTGCGGGGAGGGGATCCCGGGGATCCTCAGGCCTCGGGGGACCGAGCGGCTCAAGGACAAGGAGGACAAAGTGGGAAGCCGGCCGTAGGCCCGAGTTCGAATCCAAGCTTGTCGCCCCTAGCTGCGAGACCTTGAAGAGTTGTTTATCTGGCTTAGGCCTCAGTTTTCTGTTCAGGAATACCGATGGAAGTCCAGCGCTTACTAAATAAGAGCTTTCTTCGTGACCTTCTTGTTCTTAATATAAGCAACAGTAATATGTGCGTTGTTTTTTAGTTCTCAGAACAACTCTAGGAGTCAGGGATTATTCAGCCTTATTTTGCAGGTAAGGAAATAGGCAGGGAGAGTAATTTGCCAAGTCCCTCCAGCTGGTGGCTGGGCCAGGATTAAAACTCAGGTGCCTAACCCTAAAGCATCATCAGTCTCTCACCCCTCGAGTCAGCTTTCCTCTTCAGCTTCATCCAGCCCTTTCCAGTATTTTCACATTCACATAATTCTTTACCAGCCATGTAATTCTCTTCTTTCTTCTCTCTCTCTCCATCCGAGAGTAGTCTTAGGACATAGTCTTCAGACATACAGATTTTCATGACCTGGATGCAGTGCATGGTGGGGTGGCAACCCAAGATGTGTAGATGCCAGGCCTCATCGGAATCCTAAAGCCTAGTCCCAGGAGAAGAGCTTCTGGGAAAAAGCTCTAAATGATGGGAAACCAAGTAGGTCTGGAAAAGTTGGGGAGGGTTATCCTTGAAGCCCAGATCGCACATTTGTGATTATTGGAAAGCCATTGACCTGCTTCTCTTTGCTAGACAGAAAGATGGCCAGGCTCAATTGTGGAATTGTTAGTCTCTTCCCTGATGTTCCTCATTAATTCATCTGACAAAATTTGCATTTCAGGTTCTTTGCTGGCTACTGAATAAATAAAAATTAGTAAGTCCTCTTTCTCCGCTGTAGCAGCTCATGGGTTAATGGGGAAGATGGACATGTAAACAGATAACAGAGAATTATCAGTCTTACAAAGATGAAGGATTCAGGTAACACTGAATCGCATCTGGGATTTTTTTTTTTTTAATTCATTTATTTTTGAGAGAGAGAGAGAGAGAGAGAGAGAGTGAATCCCAAGAAGGCTCCCCACTGTTAGCACAGAGCCTGATGCGGGGCTTGAACTTAACCAGCCGCAAAATCATGACCTGAGTCAAAATCAAGAGTTGGATGCATAACCAAGTGAACCACCTAGACTCCCCTGCATCTGGGAATATTAAAGTCCATAGTCATGGAAGAAAGAATGAAAGCATCTCCTATGATAATATTGACTCAGCGTTTTTTAAGACTTACCTCCTCTCTTAGGACTTTTCTTTCTCCTTTTGTCCTCAGTGCTCTTTGTTCTCCATGGTTGCATCCCAGGTCCTTGGTTATTGGTGTATATACTTCAGGTAGCCTCATCTAATCATCTAGGACTTGAGTTACCACCTACCCTCGCTTGTCTCTAGAGCTGTTTTCCAACTGTTTTGTTCTTTGAAACTCAACTTGTCTTAATGCCTTAAAACCAGACTCTTTGCTGCCTCATTCTGATCCTTTTCCCAAATTCCCTGTCTCAGCTAATGGTATTGTTAGTAATGGCATTATTCAGCCACTCAGCGTTAAGTTTTAGAATTGTTCTCAAATACTCTCTACCTACCAATTCTGCCAGTGACACATGTACTTGTGTGCTGTGTATAATTGGATACTGATTTTTGTAAATTCTCTCCACAGTGTAATAATGTTAGTAGCTGACATTATTGAGCAGAGGAGGTACCAGGCACTGTCTGAAGTGTGTTTATATGATTTGGTTTGTCAGATCTTTAGGATAACTTTAAGATCTAGGTACCGTTACTAACACTTGTAGAGGAGGAACCCATGGCCTAAAGACATTACCCCCAGGTTACATGGTGAGTAAGCTAAGATTTAGTCCCAAGCAATTTGATTTTAGCAGACACTCTCATATTCTGTAGCATAAGTGTCTTTCTCCTGTCTCCTACCATCACAGTTGCCTGCTTCATGCTCTTCTCATTTGTGGCTTGGATTATTGAAAGGCTTTAAATGATCTCTGCCTACCATTTCTTCTAGAACCTGACCTTAATTTGCCTATAATCCTGCAGTTAGTGTTGGAGTCAGGATTCAAACTTCTATGTCTCTGATTCAGGCAATATAATTGTGTAACACCTCCCTTCCTACTCATCTTTGTATCTCCAGAATTTAGCACAGTGCCTCGCACAAAGTAGGCGGAAATTCAGTAAGTTGTCATTTAATGCGTGTTGAATGATCCTACAGAGGCTATAGTTTTTCTCTTTTGCAAATTATCTTTTTTTGTTGTTTGAATCTGCATTCTTTTTTTTTTTTTTTTTTTTTTTGGAGGAGAAAGTAGGGAAAGTGGTTAGGTTGTATTTAATACAGTGTTTTTAAATTTTTTTTAATGTTTATTTTTGAGAGAGACAGAGTGTGAGCAGGGGAGGGGCAGAGAGAGAGGGAGACAGAATCTGAAGCAGCTCCAGGCTCTGAGCTGTCAGCACAGAGCCCAATGCGAGGTTCAAACTTACAGTTCGGGAGATCATGACCTGAGCTGTAGTCAGAAGCTTAACCAGCTGAGCCACCCGGATGCCCCTAACACAGTTTTTTGGTTTTTGTTTTTTGTTTTTTTCCCCCCACTGTCGGGGGCAGGGGAACTGCGGAGGAAGCAGTCCTAACGATGTGGCTGTTCCATTGGCAGGGCCTGGGGAAGGTCCAGGTAGTCATGCTACATAACCAGAAGGGCTTAGTGGAAGTACAGCCTCTTGTCAGGCAGTAATCCTGCTCAGTTGAGTAGATAACATTTGTAATCTCCAAAACCATTTTGATTTAAGGGACAAATACCGCTACTTTGCTTGTTTGCTGAGAGCTCGGTTTGAAGAACATAAGAATGAAAAGGATATGGTGAAGGCCACCCAACTGCTGAGGGAGGCAGAGGAAGAATTCTGGCACAATCAGCACCCTCAGCCGTACGTCTTCCCCGAGTCTCCAGGAGGGACCTCCTACGAGAGATATGAGTGCTACAAGGTGGGTGAGCATCGCGGGGGCAGCCGCAGACTCTGTTCCTCCCATCCTGAACCCTTGGCCCCAAAACCACCTGCCCCGTGGGGGGCAGGGAGGCCAACTTCTTTCTGACAATTGTGAATACTTTTCTGCGGTGTCTGTTTCCTCTCTCCCAGGTGACATTTAGGCTTTTCTTTTCGAAATTCAGCTCCAGAGTCTTGCGGTATCTTTTTGACAAAGGAAGGGGCTAAATTACTTGATGTATATCACCCACTTTTGCATCTTAAAGGTAACCGATTTGGGTTGTGCTCACTATTTCTGAGCAATTACAGGTAACAATTCCACGTAGCAGGAAGAGTGCGCGGGTCAGGGAGCAGTGGTGCCGGCTCTCTTTGGACTGGCCTTGAGGTTTCTCGGCCCTGGGCTCTTTGACTCTGAGCTGCCCTCTGCTGCTCGCTGCGTTGTGCCAGAAACGGTCTGGTGTGTGCGGTGCTTCAAAATATCCCGTCAATTTTGCCTTCTGCCTCCTGGGCAGGCCCTGTGGCTGGCACGTCAGTGCCTCCCTTGGGCCAACGCGGTGATTTCATCTCCGGACAGGTTCCTGAGTGGTGCTTAGACGACTGGCATCCGTCCGAGAAGGCGATGTATCCAGACTACTTTGCCAAGAGAGAGCAGTGGAAGAAGCTGCAGAGGGAGAGCTGGGAGCGGGAGGTGAGTCCTCCCCGCCTTTCGCCCCAGAGCTTGGCCCGCATGGGTGGCACGGGAGCGCGCTCGGGTTTTGTTCCCCGTGCGCAGAGGCCCAGGTTCCGGTGATGACAGTCACCGTGGCCCCTTGCCTCCCAGATATACTTCCTAGTATATCTAGATGTTCCTAGATGTGTTAAATGTAGCACTTACAGGCTTCGTGCAAACAGGTGACAATGTGTCGCTGGTCTCTGGGTTTTCTGCTATTTTGCTTCTGCCCTCCTCTTCCTCAGTCCTTTGCCCGACCTGCTTGCCATCCCCGCCTGTCCCTAACTTTCCACCCGCGCCTCAGACACTTTTCACTGCGGAGGTCTGAGTTACGTTCTTAAAAGCTGAACGTTGCCATAGTGGGAAGGGTGTGCTGGAGAGGGTGGGAGGCGAGATGGAGAGGCCGGTTGGGGGTTGCACCAGGGCGGATGCAGCGGATAGGGAAGGGGCCGATTCAGGATGTCATTTGGAGGGACGTGAAGGCTGACTGGATGCAGCCATGAGGGGGTGCATGAGGGACAGGGAGGAATCGAGAATGAGTTCCAGGTTTCAAGCTTTAACACCTGGAGTTTGGTGATGATTTATTGAGCTAGAGAAGATGAGGGAAAAACAGGTGTCAGAGGAACAAGCAACCGCTTGGTTTTCAGTTTGTTAAATTTGAGAATACTGTGAGACCCAAGTGCAGATGTCAGTAGGTGACTTTGGGTGTACGAATTGCGAACTCAAAGGAAAGATTTGAGTTTGAAATAGAAATTTGTGACATATCCGTTGTTTTAAAAGCCACAGAGTGGCACCTGGATGGCTCAGTCGTTTGGGTGGCCGACTTCAGCTCAGGTCATGATCTCACGGTCTGAGTTCGAGCCCCACATCGATCGGGCTCTGTGCTGACAGCTCAGGGCCTGGAGCCTGCTTCGAATTCTGTGTCTCCCTCTCTCTCTCTGCCCCTCCCCAGCTTGTGCCCTCCCTTAAAAATAAATGGATAAACATTAAAAAATAAAAGCCACAGAAATGTGATTCTTAAGAGAGTGGAGAGAGACAAGCAAAGTCACAGGCGCTCCCACCTGTGGAGGTCAGGAAAGGAGATGGCAGAGCCCCCTGCAGGGGAGAAGGGTGACAGCAAGTCCAGGACAAAGTGTTTCAGGAATGGCCGGTCAGCGTTGGTCACCTTCGCCGAAAGTTGCTATAAGTGGAATAGAGTGACGCCTGGAAATAATGACCACAGATTGTGGCCACGGGAAGGGCATTAGTGGCCTTGGCGAGAGCCTTTTTTGGAGGGTTTAATGGCACTGGTGGGAGCAAGTGGAAAAGAGAAGACAGCTGTGGGGTTGGGGGCGAGGGATTCTTGAGGAGTTTCACTGGAACTGGAGACCGAGGCATTATTTTCTTTTAAGATAAATATGGATGCATGTGTACTGATGAGGAGATGGGATGGGAGAGAAACGGACGGGATTGAAGCGAGGTGAAAAGGTCAAGGAGGAAAGCTTTCGAGAATAGGGATGGGATCCCAGGCATACGTGGAGGCCTTTGAAAGGAGAACGGGTTCTGCCTCCACGAGAATTGGACGAAAGATGCGTGGAAGTACATTTGGGCCAGAAGTTTTGGTGACGGGAAAAGGAGAGTCGTATGGGATGGCTTCTCTTTTTTGCGAGGAGGAGAAGGCATGAAGTGGGCGCAGCCTGTTTGGAGAATGTGGGAAGGATGTGGTAGCCGCGGGAGAGGAGCACGCCGGGAATAGGAAGATGGCCAGGTGGTGGTGAAGGCCCAGTTGAAGCTGGGAATAGCTCGTGTGTTATGATAGCAGTTGTGCCAGCATTTTTTTCTTTCTGGCAATACAGGCGGTCTGGTGCAGACTGGAAGTGAGTGGTTACCGTTTGTCCAGTCGAGAGTGTCCCAAGACCAGAGGCTGTTCAAGTGATTGTTCTGGTGGGATCTAAGTGGGTAGAGGAGGCACGGAGACAGGAGGCTGGTGGAGAGAGAAGGGCAAGCTGGGTCAGGAGGTCTGTGAACCGGCCATCTCTTGAGTTTCAAGAGCATCTTCAAAGGGACATTTAAGCACGAGCCGGAGAGGGGCACTGTGTTTGTATAGTGGGATATCTGATTCATGATTCAACAGTCATATGGGTGCTCGTGATAAGGTCCAGGATGTTGACGGCAGGAAGTCCTTGGCCAAGGCGGAGTGTAAAGAAAGTCATTGTGACCAGGGAGGGCAGTGTTTGCTAAGGGATGTCTCCTCTTTGGGAAAGGGGGCAGAGGTGTACTTACTCATGGAGAGCAGTAGGTTCATTCTGCAGTCAGTCACCGGTGACCCCTCCATAGAAACGTTCTCCCTTTACCTCGTCCGCCTGACATGATTAAACAGCACACATGCTGGAGGCGCCGGTCACCCACAATCCAGAACTTTTTCTGAAGGAAGTTCCAGAAAATCATGGCTCTGGCGAGTGGGTCTCTTACATGTCCTCTGTCAGGACAGGGATAGTCTTGGAGGTCTCTGGAACCGGGGGGTGACTGGACAACATCAGGCAGAATGGAGCACGTTTTCACGTGTGATTTCACTTTATATCTTGTTCTGGTTGCTACTTGGGGGGCTTTAAAATGAACATCTCTAACATAGAAGAATTAAGGTTTCCTAATGGTGCTTTTGGAGAGCTCTCAGCTGAGACACAAAAATGTCTTTTTAGGGAGTACAGGTGGGGGGACCATAACAAGGGGTAATTGTCGCAATTTTGCTTAATGAGTAAGGGACAGGGGCAGAGGGTTTCTTGGCTCTGCTGTTTTAAGAATGGGAAAACCTTTAAGGAGAATTGTTTCTCTGAGTTAAACTGTGGGTATAAAAATAAGGCAGGTATATATAAAAAACCCTTTGCAGTAGTGAGAGCCAGAAAGCATGTAAATGTGACACAGATTCAAAGCAGATACTTCACATTGTCCAGTCAGTTTGACTCTACTTGTTCCTCCCTTCCCCCTTCTAGGTCAAGCAGCTGCAGGAGGAAACCCCACTCGGTGGTCCCAACACTGAAGCTTTGCCCCCGGCCCGAAAGGAAGGCGATTTGCCCCCCCTGTGGTGGCATATTGTGACCAGGCCCCGGGAGCGGCCCATGTAGAGAGAGAGAGACAGACGCCTCGCCTGTCACGCTTGCAAGTGAAATAAGTTACAGAACGGGCACACACGTGCCGTAATAAAAATAACTCCATGTGGTGTGACCGATGTGTTCCTCTGCGCGTTAACGTGACACCAAGTGGCTGTGCCGCTGTCGTCTCCTACCACCTGTGCCAGAAGTATGCGGAGTGTGGTCAAGTGTCCTCTGCCCCGGGGAGCCCTGTCGATAGCGCGTATCATCAGGGACAGCTGCACAGAACCAGATACAGGAGTTACTCTGAAGAAGAGTTACAGACTCCAGCTGAAGGCTCAGGGGCTGCAATACGAAGTCTAGGGAAGGGGTGTGAGGATTGAGGACTTGAGATACCATTTTTGGTTTTCTAAAGGTGCCACGAATGAGATTTTAGGTGGTTAAAAGAAAACCTCGAAGCAGCACACACTCAAATAAGTATGATGGAGTTTGCGGGGTTCACGCAGGATTGGAGGTTTGGGGGTTGCAGTGAAAGGGTCCAATCTGAAACTGTGACACCTGTTTTGGAGGCAGTGTTCCAGCCTTGCTTCCTCTCCTGTGGCCTGGATTGTCACAGGGAAGGGGACAGCAGCACTCTTTATATGTTGGAAGAAGCTTCTCTAAAAGCTAGAGCCATTTTTACCATCATCAGCCAACCCACCTGCTTTTAGTTTGTGATAGCTCATTAGAACTGTGTTCAAATAGTTCATCGATTGAGGCAACGCGTGTTCTCGGGGGTTCACGGCCATCACAAAAAGAACGTTCTGTGGGTGTTCTGAGTAAGCCCAACCGGAGTCTCCGGGTGTCTTCTAACAGCTAAGACTTGCAGCTGAGTTTTAATAAGTCTTGAAATACCGTTTTTTGTTTTCTAGTGGTTCTTTATTTATAATGTAGGCTGAAGCAATTGTTACAAGGTAGAAGGGAGACACATTACACGATTGTTATTTATACAAGTTTAGAACAAAAAACTGCACAGGGAGAGGTCAACTCTCAGTACAAACTAGCAACTAAACCACAATAATTTACCTTGAGAAACGATTTCTTTATTTTTAGCTGTGACACTGCTTTTACAATATGCAAAAACACAAACAGAACTACCCAAGGTGTTTTGTCACATTCTTTCTACATTGAATTTGGCAACATTTTATATTAAATTTATTCAGATTATACTAACGTTTAAAAACTAAACACGTGAAAAGCTGTACCAAGGTACAGTCCCATCCATTTATTTCGAAGGTTTAAAATACCACTTTTATCTATTGTAATTACCTTGCAGTGATTTCTGCTTTTGCAAAAACCATCTCAAGCATCATATGCACAATGCATCAGCTACTTTTAGTCATCAAGATTGGTGGGCTAAACCACAGGCACTACTGTTGCTTATATTCTGTAGAAGGAGCTTGTTTTTCAAAGAAAAAAAAGCTTAAATAGTTTCTAATAATCATGCCTTTGCTTTAAAGCCGTAACATAAAATGCCCTTGAGCAATCACAGCAGTGTTAAGTGTTAATATACAGAACAGTGACTATACAGGTACGTTACTCTCACATCCAATGCACTTATGTATTAAAGCATAAGATTATGTAATTGAAGATTAGAGCCAACAGAAACCTGCAGGGTCTGGGGGACCCACCAAGCTCCTATTCGTTCAGAGGAACGGACCCCAATTGCTTAAGGGACCTGCTTGGTTTTTTCAAACCCGGCTGTCTTCTCCAAACAAGATCCCTCTTAAACCTACAAATCTCTGTTGGCTTTAGGGAATGGGCATTAGAACAAATCGAACTTTCACTTAAAGGAAGAAAAGACATAAATCCATTCCAAAAACATTACCTAGAATACAAAAAAAGGGACAGTAAGTATAGTGGCCAGATTCCCAGTGACAATAAATAAATCCTCCTCTCTTCAATGTTCGGTATGATGCCAATTCACTGCCATTTGTTGAAAAGAAGATAAGAAAAACAAGCCCCCAGATTGGTAAACACATTGGCAAGTTGCTAGATTCCAAGCTGGTTACCCTTGTTAAATCCGCTCGAGTTTTTTCAAAATATTTGGGCTTTTCAACGCGCCCAGCCTGCTGGGCACAGTTAAGTAAAAGGCATTTATTTGCTATATCTAAGAATTCCCTGCTCTCATCATTTTAAAATGTTCTTCACATTTTTAAAACTGCCTTACCCTTTTTGGACGTATTTGGATCCCATGAAAGTGGGTACAAGAGACGAGTAACTGAAGTGGGGGGTTCTAGGTCTAACCGGCGGCAGCAGCATGCACGGGATTGGAGGTGGGTGCTGTGCAGTCAAGAGGAATCGTGGGAGAAAGGAAGTCCTTAAACACCCTACAGAAACAGACACTGTAATCCAGTATGGCTTGTTCGGATGCATTTACCATGAAGATACTAGAAATTCAACCTACAAGGCTACTCTTAAATGTTAACAGGATCGGCTATGTTGACAGTGTGCCCCTCCCACGGCCCTCCCCCCAATCCCAACAGAGTCTACCATTTCCAGATTCACTTCGCTCTGAATATTGCTCATCAATTGTTACTCCTGCTTTTCTCAGCCAGAACATACTACATTTAAGTGAAGATTTTACCCCTTTATCCATTTTGTTTGTACATTAAAATAACTTGAATTTGCTTCTAAGCCAGACTACTAACAATGCATCTACAAAAGCTTGCAGGAAAAAGAAAAGAGAGAAAAGAAAAAGCGAAGTATAGTTATCCTTTTTTCTGAAATTAACTACTTCGTGGTTCCCCTGCCCCGACCACCCCCCCCCATTATGCATTTAAAATTTTACAAAGACTTGTAAAAAAGTTAAATGGAATTTGGCACCTTCAGAAAAATCAAAAGGGAAACTAAGATTAAAATGTGCAGAAAGAAAACTGTCAATATTTACAAATTAAAAGATCAAAGTTATGTCAGTTACGTATGTTGCTTTTAATTCTTAGCTAAAGGTGTCGAGTACTTTCAAAAGAGCTGTATTCTGAGTTGCCTACAAAATCTTTTGTTTGATTACAGATTGGAATGGATCGAGACAAATTAGGTTTTATGAATTAAACAGTTCCTTCCCCACTGGCAGCATTTCTTGGGAGCCTAAGCGAGCCTACGAGAAGCGAGGGGCTGAGCGGTCGTTTGTGGTGGTCTTCTTCAGTTTCACGCCCCTTCGGATGGCGTTCAGCATGTCTTCCCCTTGCGGAGTATCTCTCGGGCTCGGGTCTGCAGCGTCACTCTCTGGAATCTGGCCTGGGGAAGCAGTGGCACTTGAGGGATCCCTTTCCTGGTCTTCGGCCTCGCTTTCTGGAATCGCCTGTCTGTGCTCCTCGGGGATACTGGGCTTCGGGCCTGGAAGAGGAGGGTTGACGGAGGCTTGGCCACTCCACATTGAGGAGGGCATGCTGGTGACACCCTGGGGGCCCTCACCCACAGAGGGCGACTCGGGGCTGTGCTCACCCCTCTCCTCTGGCCCATCCGGAGGTGCCGGCAGCACCCCGGGGAGGTCTGGGACGGTTGGGGTCTTGACAGGGATCACGGGTGTCTTGATGGGGATGGGACCGGCTCCGATGGTCCCCCGGCGGACAGAAGGCTTGGTGGAGGGGGTCCGTCGGATGGTTGCAACCCCTGGGGTGACCATAGCAGGTCCGAGGGTGGTGGGGAGGCCAGCAGTTGAGGCCGGGCGCTTGGCTTGGAACATCCGTCGGTAAGACTGGCTGATGTCACTGTTTCTCGGAATGGTGGATGATTTGTCAAACTCCTGCTGGTCTGCCTCCTGGTCACCGCTTACAGAGAAATAATCATAATCTGAAACTGATGATAAGATTTGATTAGGAATCTCCAAGGCAGCAGCTTTGTTTTTTGATTCTTTTGTGCTAGAGGACAAAAGGCACGAGAGGCCAGGTGCTTTACCCACAGCCTCATCCCAAGCACCTCCCCCAATCTCCACACCGTCCTTAGAGGCCCCCAACGTCTGAGAACTCCCCCCCCAACCCCGCCACCAGGCAGGGATCTTCGTCCTGCTCCCGATGTAATCCTGGGCCCTAGAACGGGGCTGGACGTCACAGCACACACGCGATCCTGTTGAGCGGTGAAGCATGCCCGAAGGCCGGGCTACATCAGGGCTACCCACCCAGTTGCTCTGGGAGGAATAAAGGAGGTGAGCGGGAAGAGGAAAGAAACTCCATAGACCCTCCAGCCCGGAATTTGACAAGAGAAACAACCCTTAGACGATCGCAGGCCTTACTCTCTCATAAGGGACTCGCCAGGCGAAGGCTGGAAAAAGAACGGAGCTACTGGCAACGAGCCCCTAAAAACAGGTACAAAGACAGGCGCGAGGTGTGTGTATGTGCTCTCAACACTGGGGTCACACGGGAGGCAGAAGCACACAGAGTGAACGTCTTTGAGCGGGTTTCTGAACAGCAGCCCCCCCGGCATCTGGGGCCAGGCGAAAGGTTTGTTGCGGGGACAGGGGGCCGTGCTGTGCATTACACGACGTTTAGCGGCATCCCTGACCATCTACTAGATGTCAGCAGCACCCCCTCCATGGGTGACAACCAAAAATGTCTCTGGACATTGCCCGATGTCCCCTGGACAGCAAAACGGCCTTTCGCTGAGACCCACTTAGTCCTAGAAGTTCTGGCCAGTGGACCGCAAATACGTTTGCTCAACTCCCCCAGCTGCGCCCTAGCCCCGGCCACCATCTTGCTGGCCTGCGTGTGCTGTGGTGAGGGGGGCGGGGTTAGTAGAAGAGTTGGCTGGAATAGGTGAAGAACTCGGGCCTTCAGAACTGAGGTTCAAGCCCAGGGCTGCTCATTAATTGTTTGGGCGAGGTACTGAGCCTCGCTGTCCGATGCGTAAAACGAGGGCGAGAATCCGTACCACCATAAGCTTAAATGGGAAAAGAGAGCGCTTAGCACCAAGTGCTGCAACACAAATGACCTGATTGTCATTCGCGGCATCTGAGTTCACCCTGGGAGCTATCCTGCACCCGGATGGTGAGACACGGGAGAAGCTGCAAAAGTCCGGTCACCGGACGTGGCAGCTACCCGCTCACTACAGGCCAGCTCTCCCGAGCATGCCCAGAGGATGACAGTGGCTCTGAAGCGGGTCTGCTGGCCAGGGCTGACGCTGTGCTCCTTCTTCTGCCTCGTCCCGGCAGGGAGGGCACCCCTTCTCCTCACCTGCCAATGCTCAGGAAGCCCCGGACCGCCTCGTACCTTGGGAGGGGATGGTGTCCTCAGAGCAGCATGGGGTGGTCGTCTGCGTGCTGTAGCCGCTGGAGCACTGGAGCGAGTCCCGGCTGCTCCTCTGCGTGTCCAGCTGGAGGCCCCGCGACAGGGCCAGCGCCAGTTCCTCGCAAGCCTCCATCTCCTCACCAGGCTGCACGCGGGAGGAACGAGAGAGACACAGACAAGCCACAGGGGCCGTGAATCCCCTGTCCGGTGTCCCCAGAGCCTTTCCGCATACTCCTGCAAGTGGGAGCCTCCGTAGTGCTCCTATTCTGCTCCCGCGAACATCACCCATCTACGGGTCCTACCCGGGCTCTAGAAAGTTCTACCAGTCTGATGTCAATACAAGGCTTTTCCCCGGGGGTGCAGGAAGTTCGGGGTTGGGGCGGGGGGAACAGGGCTCAGGTCCTGCCAGCTGCAAGGCTGACTCGGCCCCCTGCTGCTGGCCAGGTCTAGAGGGCAGAGAATAAAAGCGTCACCCTGGTGGCAGCTGACACGGTCATGCTCCGTGGTCTCTGAGCTTCCTCGGCAGCTGCAGGCGCACCACCCACAGCAGTGGATCCTCCTCCATTGGGGTCCGGCTCCCGCTTCTCCTTGCGGCGCTGTAGGGTGTTCACCAGGGGCTGATCATAAGGTCCTGGCTTGGCCCAGTCCTAAGTAGAACAAGTGTGGTCAAGCACCAGGGCCTCGGCCTCCACGTGGAGGGCCGCAGAACCCTCCGGACAGCTGCCCGCAGACGGCAGCTGGCCCCGGTAGGGGCAGCTCAGGCTAGGACAGGCCAGCAGGCCCTTCTATGTCCTCAGCCGGCTCGAAAAGAAGGCAGTGGAAAATCCTTTGGGGGCCCCCCGGGTGCCTCCCCTTTCCTCATATCTGCCCAAAGATGAAAAGCCCTCAACAACCAGGCAGGTGGGTACCTGTGGGAGACTCAGCCACCTAACGGCTGACCAACTGTCTAAGGTGTCCGAAGGCACCAGCCAGTGGAGACCCAATCCCCAGGGACAGCGCCCCCCACTTCTGATGTCTGAAGGAACCCTCTCTCCCCCAGCAGCCCAAATGTCTTCACTTGAGTGAAGTGGCCACCAGGAGGCACTAAAGGAATTCAGCCTCGCTCGGAGGCTGAACCTCCACTTCCTGGATACTGGACCCCCCACCAAGGGCCCGCAGGATGTGCCCTCTGAGGCCCTCACATAGGAAAGGCAGGCCTCTGGGGTCAGCAGGAAGACCCTGAGGAGCCTGAGGGGACCACACTACCTGTGAGGGGTTAAGCCAAGACCTGCTCTAGATGCCACAGCCTAGGCTAACCTGCGATTCAAATTCGGGGCACCTCCTTGTAGGATATCCTCCCGGCCATCAATTGGACTCGCTAGGAAATAATTTTAAAACTTTGCTTTTATATTAAAGCAAACATGTTTTAATATAAAACAAATGAGACTAAAAATAAAGTCTGCATTCACACTGAAGATAAAACATGATGATAAGCCAAAAACATAGTTTGGATTATGGTTCCGTTACCATGGCCCAATAAGGGACTCCAGGGACAAGTCTGAGGCACATGGTGGAGAAGGGCAGTCCCTCCCAGCCCCTGGTAACAGTGACACCCTGCGGTGGCCCCAACAGTGTAGAACTGCCTGCCGGCCCTGCAAGGCCATGTCTGGCATCACCGTCTAACCACCTCTAACCGGGCCGAATGAATGTTTCTGAAAGGGAGCCTCGCCCAGCTCCGCTCCACGTGGACATTTCTATCTCAGATCTGCCTGCTGCTTTTTGGTTCTTCCCAGCGGGAATTTTCTTAGGGAGAGGTGTTATATGGGGAGGAAGGCAGAGTGTGGAAGGAAGGGGCAAGGGGGGGGGGTCAGGATGAGGACCGTGGGACAGAAGAGGGGGGAGCACAGAGCCATGAAGGGGGAGGAGGGAAAGAGAGGAGGGAGGAGAGACACAAACCTTCCAGCTAGGGATCTGAGATGACGGGAACATGCCGGGCCCAATGGTGTAATAATGAGCGTAGTCTGGAAGGTGGACAGAGGTGACCCGAGGGAGCAGGCGGGAGGCAGGCAGGCAATGAGGGGAAAGGCTTGCCCCCACGGGCCCCACATGGGACTCACTTGGCAAACTACAGTGAGAAAACCCGTTAGACAACTGGAAACAAAACAAACAAAAAAGGGGGGGGGAGGAAAATAAAATTAATATAACAGGATGAGTGTGGAGGTACAAGATGGCATTGACATTCAAGGGAGGAGGGAGACCTGAGTATTTATAAATAAAACAAGCCGCTCCTGGATGATCCGTGGTGCCAGAGGAAGGGCCACGGGGCAAAGAACACATACTGGACGGCAAGAAGTGTTCAGTCAAGCAAATAATTTATCTACATTTTAGAGTAGTGTGGAAATTGATCGGTGTCCTTAACTTTTTGGCGTTCTCAATGGTTTTGGATGATTTATAACCAATGGAGCTTAATTTCACGGTGATAATGATTTGTTCATCTCATTATGCAAATTTAAAACATTCCCAAGCAACAACTGAAAACTGTTCATTCTGGGTTTCTGAAATCATCACACTGTTCAGGAGCAGAATCCAAATCGGGGTGAAGGGGGAGGAGGGGTTGGCGAACTAAAAGGCAGAAAAGCGCACAGCCTCTGATGCAGTGAGATGTCCTCCTCCGATGGTACCGCAACAAGGAGGCCACGGTGGGTGGGGTACTTGGGAGGGGGAGGGGGGACAGATGAGCGCACGACACTTCTGAGAAGGAGCCTTCCACCTCCGAGCTCCCCATACCCCTTCCTCTCCCTCAGGACACTGCAAGGTCATTGCCCAGGAGCCAGGCACCCTTTCAAGAAAAAGCCCTCAGCCTTGTCCCTCTCTCTGGCCCCAAAAGGGACTGCTCCTGGGATGCATTTTGTAGATTTTGAGTTTCAAGGTCCTGGTGGTGACAGTGACGGTAGGTGGGGGGCAGGGGAGGAGGGGTTGGCCACGGTGGCCGGGGCCCAGCCGGTCACCTTCTCTGTGGACGCCCAGGCGCCCATGGTGGAGCCTGAGCTGACTGAGGTGGGCGAGCTGCACTCGCTCACGGACTGGCAGGTTTCGGAGGCTTCAGAGGAGGCCGAGCTGGACGAGTTCTGCAGCAGGGAGGGACCACATGCCACCAAAAGTAACAGGAAATCAAAACAAGAAGATGGGGTGGGGAAGTGCACGCACAGAGAGAGAGACAGACATATACACAGAAGAGGGAAGGATGAGAGAAGCAGAGGGTTAGGGTTATTTTTTCCCCTTTGCCAAAGCTGCACCCACACAGAGGCTTTCAAGCCCTCGAAAAGCAGCATGAGACACCTGCCAGATGGTCAGCCCCCCAGGACCCTGATGTGTGTGTGTGTGTCTAGTGTGTGCCTGGCACTGGTCAGTGAGACTCCCCGTGTTCCTTTGGGCATTTCTTCTCATGCCACAAGTCGAGGTCCCAGGGGAGGCCTGCCTTTGCTATCTCTCAGGTGCACAGGCATACTTAGTGCCTGAGGACTGACCCCCTCCACCACCACCACCCAGCTTGGGCTTCTGCTCCATACCCCTCCAGTCCCCAGCCTCTCCCTGTGTCACATGCAGCCTTTGCACCCATGCAGGGTGGTTTCCAGCCATGAAGCTGCATCTTCACAGGGCAGGTTTTTAGGTTTCTCTGCCTGGGAAATGATTTTGAGGTTTGGCCAGTGAGGCCTTGAGATCAGTGCAATGTTTCCAGGGGCCATCTAGGGAGGGACGGAGCATCTGGAGAGATCTGGGGCATTACAGAAAGGAGGTCTGACTTGGGACAACATGTCCTTGTGCCGATCTTTATTTCACCTCCAGTCTTGCCAGTCGCCTGGTGTCAGCCGGGGTACGTGCCCCCAGCTCAGTCTCCTGACATTCGGCTCGGGCAGGGACCATGCCCGTGGGCTCACCATTATGTCTCAACTTTCTAGTCCTGTACTGGCACGTGACAGGTGCTCAAAACTACCGAATGGATGAGTGATGAAGACCATCTCTTCCAATATAAACTTCCAATATAAGCACCAAGATAGTGCTTCGGGCACACCCAGATATTTAAGTTCTGTTCGCTGCTAACGCCAATCTCCGGCTCATCCTTTTGTTTAAATAAGCCCAACCCTACCGGGGTCTACTCTTACTTCCTCAAAGTGTTCCTGAATTCACTGCCAAGGAGGCCAGGTTCACGTTTCTGTCATGTTCGTGTCCACCTCCTTCACAGCCAAAGAAAGAAAGGTTCCGGCAAAGGGACAGAGCTATAGCTCTCCATCCTGCAAGCAGCAAGGCTCCGAGAAGACACTCCACTGCATGGGGCCCCACAGAACCAAAGCAAGGACACGCTACCCACTGGACGCCCTGATGGCTCCTCAAGCTCAGAGTCTGGTTGGTGGTTCCGGAGCCAAAGTTTGAGGGTTTGTATTTAAGTTACGATTCTGTCACTTCTCAGTTGAGGAACCACAACCTTAATCTAAAACTCCAATTTCTTTCATTTTGGGCAGAGGGATCACTAATATCTAACAGAGGAAGAGAAAATGAAATTTTCTATGTGTCCATCTATGTATGTAGCACTTAAAAAAGTGTACAGAGAGGCCAGTTATCACTATAATTTACTAGGGCTGTTCATTTTGGTCCCTCTAATTCAAGTATGTTCAACTTGAAAAAAAGAACCAATAAACCATTCCAAGACTGCAGGTTCCTATGTCTTTTGGCTTCTGTTCATTTTTCCTAAAGAACCTCTTGCCTCCACGGAATGAACAGCTCTAGGACGAGACCCTCACAACAGACATAGTCCCACTCCTGGGCACAAGTGGATTAAGGTTAAATTTGAAAAGGGCACAGTGGAGGAAAATGGGAGAATTCTTAACACATTTCATCACTTGGCACTGGTTGAGACCCACGTGACCGAGGAGAGAAAGGAAGGGCTCCTTCCCCTTAGAGATGTGTGTGCCCTTCCTCATCCTAAATAAAGGTAACATTTTGGGAGACTGGATCCTCTGGCCTATGTGATTTGTACAATTTCCTTAACTTCTCCTCTACCTTACAATTATAAGCAGCTGTAACGCCTTTTTTTTTTTTTTTTGTAAAAATAGAATTCTGTTTTAAATTTTGCAGCATCCCTGAGCCTATTAAAACTACCCTAGAGTACCCTAGAGTTGCCAGCCAAGCAACTTGGGCACCAGCTTTCAGATTTAAGTAAATCCCACATGCCGACTTCTGCTTCCCTCGACATTACCGGAGGCAGAAACGCTCACTTCAGCCTGATCCACACACAGTCTTTGTCAGGGAGGCTGGAGCACGTGGCCTCTCTTTTTTTTAGAAAGGAGTGTCAGCACACAATACTATGTTAATTTGTCAGTTGATTCAAAACACACACAGAATTAGGCTGCACATTAGAATAGCCTTGGAAGAATCGCAAATTCCTGTTTTCCTTTCAACCATTCACACTCTGCTTTCAAGACACACAGGTATGGTTTAGCTCTGCCGCATGGCGGGGGACGGGCAGGTGACACCTTTCGGACCCAGCCAAAGCACCCCAGCTAGGACAAGCACATTAGAACTCAAAGTCGTGGCCCTTGGCCCGGAATGTCTCTGTTTGAAATGAAGTCTCTCTCCCACAAAGACAGAGAGAGGCCACAGTCTCCTGGGACAGCTGGAAAATGCCAGAGGGACCACTGAGCTGAGAACCTCCGGGTTCACCAACGTCAGACACATCAGGCAAGGAACCGTCTGGCTTAAATTCCCAAAATACTTCAGCTGCTTGCTCTACACGAAGTGTTCCCCCAAACACTCTCCCAGGGACACCTCACGGCTGAGACAGAACAGAAAGGACTCTGGACTGCTCGCCAGAAACCCTTGTTCCAGGTCCCCAACCTGCAGGTCAGATAATTGTGCAGCTTGGGTAAGTCACATCTCTGAGCGTCTGTTTCCACAGCAAAACAGGGATAACAATGCCGCACAGATAGCAGACGGAGCATGTCCTGCGGTGGTGCCGGGGACACTGTAGTCAGTGACTGTGAAGCAAACTGGATACCTGGATACAAGAAAAGCACGCGACCTTCTAAGTCCAGAGGATCTCGGGCCAAAGCTGGGTCAGCCTCAGAACACACAGCGGGCACTGAGCCACATGCTCCCAGCAGATGGCACTGTGGGGCACCCCGGATGGCGTCTGCTGTTGTGCTGCGTATTACTAAGTAGGAAGCCAGACCCCTGGCGCTCCGAGAAAGAGGACGGAGAGGGTAGCACGGGAAGGGCGTCACAATGCCCTGTCCAGCCCCTGCCTCCTGCTCCAGCTGGAACCACGGGCTGGGCCGGGTCTGGCGCCACTTGACCCAACTGGGGCTGGAAGATTCCCCGCCGGCCCCTCTCCCAGGAGCAGAATGCCAACGGAATTATCTGCAAGGGCTCTAAGGATTCATTCTCATCCTCACACCAATTGCTAAAAGGAACCGGAGAGGGCCAAGGAAGGTTTCCAAGGCACCGTTCAAGGACAGAATCTCCGCCGTTCAGAGAGAAAAGCGGACGTGCCGGCGGCGAAGGTGCCACCATCGCACGCACGTCCGTTAATTAAGCATCATGCGAAGCCGGGCACTTACAGGGACGCCGGAGGGTGGCCAAACTCCCTTGAGTCCGTCTACTTACCTGAGAGGACTCCCCAAACCAATGTGGCGACTTGACCATCACCACCATGGAGACAGGCTTCAAACCCAACTTACGGTTCTCACCCTTTGGGGAAAGGACACATCTAAAGATGAGAAATTAATCCAGAGGTTTCTCGCGTCGAGAGGACAGGGGTCTGCCTGAACCGACATCTTTCTTGGCATCCGGCCAGTGACGGTGGTCCAGGCACCACAGCCACTTCTGGAGCCGAGGGCACCCTTACCTGGTTGGGGGCCTCTGGCGGCATGGGGGACGGTGACTTGGACTGGAAGGCGTCCTGCGAGATGAATCCTGAGTCGTGGGAGGACACGCTGGACAGGCGGACGGGCGCCTGCTGGGCCAGGTTGGAGCCGCGGTAGCGGTAGTGTGAGCTGGGGGAGTGAGTGTGAGAGCCGCTGGAGCGCGAGTCACTGCTGTTGACGCTGTTCAGGCTGCTGTGGGGGCGGAGGGAACGCGGGCGTGCGAGGTTAAGGGGCAGGGACAGGGGAAGGGGGGAGACAGAAGACAACGGAACAGGGGAGGGGGGAGAACATAATATAGTCAGCTGGGTACCACGGAGAGCTGGGCAAACGGTGAAACGTGTTTCCAAAACACCAAGTCATCGAGCTAGTAAACAAAAGGTTTTTATCGTGTGAGCAAGCGGGGAGAAAAGTGGGAGCTGTCAAAAAGCAGGTCCGCCAAGACTCACTTTTCTGATGGTACGATGAGGTGTCCCTGGCACCAGGTGCCAGGATTCTGAAGAGTCAAGTGCTACCCAATTAATTCAGCTAGGTCATCTACCACCAAAGCTAGAGACCTAACATCTGTGGCAGGAAAAGAGACGGGGCCGATCTTATCTGCTCATCTGCTTGCAGAATCTCATGAGCACGGCGCGAAACCCACTAAGGCTTCAGCATCATCTGGTTAGTGTATTCAAGGCTCTCCCTCAGATGCACCATCTGGGTCCAGGAAACCAAGGTCCACCCAGACAACCGTCACTTTGGGAGTGCAGGTGCCACGGCGCCCCTCAAGGAGACTTCATCCTCGACGAGCCCGGTTCAAGACCGTCATAAAGAACACGGGCAAATCAACTCTGTGTGTTCATGTCAGCGTGTTTTACCTCTTCTTACCAGAGTCGATGCTTGAATGAATGGCTTTTCCCTGATCACAGACATTTCTC
This sequence comes from Panthera pardus, assembly GCF_024362965.1. Classification (NCBI taxonomy): domain Eukaryota; kingdom Metazoa; phylum Chordata; class Mammalia; order Carnivora; family Felidae; genus Panthera; species Panthera pardus. Next base: position 66,844,806 of record NW_026527002.1, read on the forward strand.
TGTGAGAGTATCTGCGGGCCTGGTGTTACAGCACACGTGGCAAGAGGCAGGCGGCTTTCAACAACTACAGGCAGCCGAGGCTGAGCTGTTTGTTTCCGAGGTGAACAGTAAACAGGGTGTTGAGAAGCGTCACACACCCTCTGGGTGTTCTGTCTGCGCTGCGTCTCCAGTTCTAACAAGTATGCGCTCTAGTAACTCAGAGTGCAAAAACCAGAAAACCGAACACAGCCCCACGGTCCAAACAAGCAGAACGGACAACGGGAAGCCCTGGAAGGGCCGAAATAAACAACCCAGCCTGGGATTACCAAGTGCGTGGTTTCTGCTCCCGGCGAGAGAGTCTTGTCAGATTTCACAGACCCTGACAGCTAATGAGGCAGTCAGGACCGTGACTGCTCTACGCTAGAATTACTTGACAACGAATGTTCCGACAGATAGAGGGGAGTGTGCCAGAGGAAATCACTGCCGCTGGGGATAATTACCATAATTTTTGCTTCCCCCAACCCCACCCCCCCCACCCCACCAATCAGCCAGAAGAGGGCATTTGGGGACTGGCAGTAAAGCCCACAGCAGCTGCACTCCAGCAAGCTCAAGGCCGATGTTGTCAGTGCTGCATGATTTTTGACTGAAGCTAAAACTAGAAGAAAGAAGAGAGAACTCGTGCAGCTTTGTTTTGTATTAGTGAGATAGTTCTCTTTGTTAGCAAAATGAAAACCCAACAGATTTGTCAAACACACACACACACACACACACACACAGCCCATAAGTGATGACAAGGAACCAACCAACATTTTCATGATGTAGCATCTTAAGTCTGAAATTACTGCTCTGTGTTTACTACCCAAGGTCAAATATGAAACCACACACACACACACACACACACACACACACACACACGTGTGTGTGTGTGTGTTTGGGGACATAACCAGACACAGACCAGGCAGATCCACCCTGCTCTTTCCTCTCACTGCTAAATTCGCAAGAAGTGGAAATCTACTTGGCTTTGAAAAGTCAAAGAGAAAGGTCAGTAGGTTGCGTACATCAAGAAGGGTTAGTGATGCGTGATGAAGTTGCCATCCTTCAAAAAGAGAATACGCTTTGCAGTCAGCAGGCCAAGAATGGTCTTCTAACAGAAAACCGCTAGAGAACAACTTTGCAGATGGCAGACATTTCCGGAGGATTCTCGCTGCAGGTGAGTAGGGGCAGAGCCCAGCTTTACTTACCTGCAGACACTAGACTTGCGGGACATGGTGGTGCTGGGAGAAGAGGGTGGCGTCTGGTACGACCAACTATAATCAGAACCTTTCAAGTCCAGAATCACCTAAGGGGACAGAGCCAAGTGGGTAGGTGAGGTGCTGAGAAGGGAAACATCATCCATCAAATCTTTAACCTGTATCATCAAAATGCTGTCATCATCAAGGGGTGGGGTTAACGTACAAAATGTTGTCAACATCCTTTCTTCGGTTAAAGAACAACAGTACCAATCCATCAATGTCATAATCCTTTTTTCTGAGACAAGCAAAAATATAAAAAATTGGAAGGGGGGAGGGGAGCATGAAATGTCAGTCTAGAGGGAGAGGGAGAGATTTACAGCTACAGATTAACGATTTACAGGAGTCAGGTATACTCAAGGCCAGAATTTGTAGGATTCTTGTCTTACGGCACCACAAATTCAATGATGGTGTTAGGATTTGTCGGTCTTGCACGTTAGCCGCCTGATCTTCAGTGGGTCACTTCTGGCCCTGAGATTTCAAAACCTGACAGAATCAAGAGCAAGCCAATTTGCTCGCAGTTACTTCTACATCTGGCTCCCCTGCTTGACAAATAGCTATTTGAATGTGAGGTCTACCTTTCATTCACGTAGTAGATTCTCAATAAATGTCTATTCACGGAGCAAACGCGTGCCTGCTGTGATTTGACAAAAGCAATTTCATAGAATGGAAAACGTAAACTCTTGTATTTGTCCTCTGAGTTGGTTCTCCAGGGAGGCAATGAGAATTTTCTACAAAGGGCAAAAGCCAGCATGTGATTCATCAGCTGTCCCCCCAAATACGGTCCTTCCCACTTGATATGTTAATGTCATATGAACCAAATGAATAAGCACGAAAGATGTCATCTTTTCTGTAAAAGAGACCCTGTTTTAATCCATCAGAATGGGAGAAATTCAGTGAGAATGGTTCACAAGGATGACCAAAACACATCACTATCATGTTCCTGTGAGAGTTTATTTCTAGAGGACAGGTGAACACAGTGGTTAAGGCCATGCATGGGCTCTCGACTGCTGGGTTCAGATCCCACTTCTACCACTAATTAGCTAGATGAACCTGGTTAAAGGACTTTATCTCTCAGTGCCTCAGTGTCCTGCTCTGTAAAATGGGAATAATACTGAAGATTAGCTGAGGAAGTCTACGTAAAGCGCTTCGAACATACATGGCACACAGCAAGTGCTCTATAATGGCTAGCAACGATGGTTACTGTATTTCACAATATAGCGAAACACAGATAGGACTTTAAATGCGATGCCTCCGGGAACTCTCGAGACCTTGAACCTTTATGTCTTTGGTTTGCCCTCCCGAGTGCTTAGCCCACAGCTCCTACCTGTTCACTTGAGGAGGGCAATTTGTGAGGGTCCATGGTCAGGCTTTTCAGATCTTCTGAGATGGTCTGAAGGTGAGTTATTTCCCCTAGCATGGAGATTTCTTCTTCCTGAAGGAAAGTAATCCACAACGTGTCATCATGAGTGATTCATTCATGGTCTTGGCTCAACTGTTTTTATTAGGGTTACTGTCTAACCCTTTCAACTTTCCAGAAAAGTTACCTCGAGACTGGTACATCTTGGCTAAAGCCCTTTCTTTTGGGAAACGAAAAGGGAAAAAGGAATCTGCCATAATTATGGAGTGACCTGTCCCGCCCAGACAGTGGTGAGCAAGTCAAAGAAAACACGTGGCCTTCCTCATGGTGTCTGGGGGGGGGGGGGGGCTGCCACATCTTCCCGGATGGTCCGCCTGTATCTTCTCATGGAGTCCTGCAGCATAGCCCCCTCCATGGGCCGAGGCCCTCTGAGCTCACTCAGCTTCGACGGTTGACACGATTTGGAACAATTTTGGTCCAGATCTGATAACAGCTCTTGGTGACAGCACATGTGTGTGCAATAAAGTTAACTATCCCCTCCCCCTTCTTTCTTATTTTTTCCCCACCTACTTAATAGAAAGTCACAGCAAGTGAGATAGGGGCAGGAGACTGTGGAAGAAAGTCATTCACTTCACCCAAGTACCAAGCTGGGACTGCAGGCCTCGGCAAGAATGAGCCATGGAAAAGCTCTGTGCTCAGAGGAACGACTCCTACTTGGGCATTTTGCTAGGGCTGAGGGAAGTGAGCTGGGGTCGTTGTATCAGCTTCAAGAATGCCTACAGCAAAAGTCCTCAATTATGGCAATGCAAATGATTTACTTAAAAAAATAAGTCTTGGGGAGCCTGGGTGGTTCAGTCGGTTAAGCGTCCAACTTCGGCTCAGGTCATGATCTCGTGGTCCGTGAGTTCGAGCCCCGCATCGGGCTCTGTGCTGACAGCTCAGAGCCTGGAGCCTGTTTCGGATTCTGTGTCTCCCTCTCTCTCTGACCCTCTCCCGTTCATGCTCTGTCTCTGTCTCATAAATAAATAAATGTTAAAAAAAAAAAATAAGTCTTGCAGGGGGCACCTGGGTGGCTCAGTAGGTTAAGTGTCTGGCTTTGGCTCAGGTCATGATCTCACGGTTTGTGGGTTTAAGCCCCACATAGGGCTCTGCGCTGGTGGTTTGGAGTCTACTTGGGATTCTCTCACTCCTTCTCTCTGCCCCTTCCTCTCAGTCTCTGTGTCTCTCTCAAAATAAATAAATAAACTTAAAAAAAAAATCTAGGATGTCTGGGTGGCTCAGGTGGTTAAGCGTCTGACTCTTTGATTTCGGCCCAGGTCATGATTCCGGGATCATGATCATGGGATCGAACCCTGCATTGGGCTCTGTGGTGTGGGCATGGAGCCTGCTTGAGATTCTCTCTTCTTCCCTTCCCCACCCCTCGCCAACTCATGTGCTCTCTCTCAAAAAAAAACAAAAACAAAAACAAAAACAAAATAAGATTCTCTATCTGCCCCTTTCCCTGCTCATGTGTTTGCTCTTTCTCTCAAAAATAAATAAATAAATAAATAAATAAATAAATAAATAAATAAATAAATAAATAAATAAGAATTGATTTGAGGCTCCTCCCATATTAACCTCATGGTCACTCACTGGTGTTGAACCTAGCCACTGGGTCTCAAAATCACCTGAAAGGCTTGTTTAAAACACAGATGACTGGAGATCACTGAAGTGTCCAACTCTTGATTTCAGCTCATGTCACGGTCTCAAGGTTCAGGAGTTCAAGCCCCACATCGGGTTCTGCACTGGGCGTGGGGCCTGTTTGGGATTCTCTCTCTCCCTCTCTCTGCCCCTCCCCTGCTTGCTTTCTCATTCTCTCTCAAAATAAATAAATAAACTAAAAATAATTTAAAAAAACCACACAGATGCCTGGGTCCCCACCCCTAGAGGCTTGGATTTGGTAGGATTTGGATTCAGTAAGGTCTGGGTTGGGCTCGAGAAGCCGCATTTGTAACCAATTCCCAGGTGACACTGCTGGCCAGGCGATCGCACTTTAAGAACCACTCTGCAAGGCCTTCTAGACTTGGGGGGAGAAAGAGTAAGTCAACAACTCGGGCTAAGAACTGTGCACCAGCAGTGGCCATGTGGCCATCGGCAACTCATGGAGAATCACTGCTCTACAGAAGTGATTCCACCATCGTGATCCCTGATACACAGCAGATTCCTGACGACTCAGTGATGGTTGGATAAATAAAGGAAAGTCTCCTCCACACCAGCAGTGTAAGCCTTCCAGAGCCTTCCACTGACTTACAATCACGGGCCGCAGCATAGAGATGAAGGTACAGAATCGGCCGCGTTCTTCAATCAGTGCTTTCCGGACTGCCTGCTTTTCGGTCTCTTCCAACAAGAGATACTTGTCGTTGACATCTTGGAGAGCGCTGTCCAACTGAGGCTGGATGTCACCTCTCCCTGTAAACAAAACAAAGCCCCAAGCGTGGCTTGCTGAAACACCAGCTTCTGGAACAAATGCCCTTCCTCCCTCGAGTCCTTGCGGGAGTGGAAACCACAAGTTGCCAGGACTTAAAACAATTACTCAGTTATACTCAGGACTGAAGGTAGCTGTTTGTCCAGTACCAGCCATTTCCAGTTTCCAGTGCCCAAAGGGCACGTTTATCCTCGTGACAAGGAAGATTTCCTGGGGTGACTCCTCCTGACTTGCCTTCTTGCCTTACGTAACCCCCTATGGAGACTTCTGCCAACAAAACCCCAGGATGTGGCAGCCAGACAGTATTCTTTCTTTGTAGAACATTCTGAAGAGGCCAAGGGATGAACAAGGTGAGGGCCTGTGGAGGTTTCCCGAAATGGGCAAAAAGTGGCTTTGTTGGGTCAACCTCAATCAAAGGGCCTCTGTTTGGACAGAAGTTTCTGTCTCTGAAGACAAAGATGGAAAGTATCAACTGTCCTGGCCATGGCGTGGGGGTAGGGGGGGCGCCTGAGACTCCCTGGCAGTCAGCTTAACTCCCTGGTGGAGTCCTGAATGTTCTTATAAAACAAGCCCAGTAACAAACTGACCTACAGTCAGGTCTCTGCTGGTGCAAGTCTAAAGGGAGGGTCAGTGCTGAGCCTGACCCACGTGTGGTAATCGTCTGGCCACATCCAGACCCCAGTTACGATGACACAACCCTTTCTAGGGTTTAAGACAGAGCGTTAACCTTTCAAACTAAACCTTTATAAAATAGTTAGCAAACCATGTCCATAAATAAAGTTTAATTAGAACGCAGAGATGCCCACTTGTTTATATACTGTCTCTACTTGTTCTTGCCATAACTGAAGAATGGAATTGTTATACCACATACTGTATGGCCCCTGGGCCAAGAATATTTACAACTGGATTCTTTAGAGAAAAGGTTCGCTGTGCTAGAAGAGAAACACTGGCACCACGACAGAAGGAGAGGCTACTGCAAATCTGATTTGTAGATGGGGATAAGGGGGTGACCAGCCGAGAGCCCAGCTCACGGGCTTCCATACTGGTCTCCCTATGCAGGGGCTTCACCTATCACCTGAACCAGGGAATGTTTTCTAAACTCCTTCAGAGCAGGGACTTGGAACTCTCCCACCCAGCCCAGCCCCTGGTACAATGTCATGTGTGTATACAGCAAGTACTCAATAAATGTCTGATCATTTTCAACACAGAATGCTAGACATGGAAGGGGCCTTTGGGGCTATCCAACCTGTTTCCACTTCGGCAGAGGCTGAGAGAGACTTGCCCAGCGCTGTTCAGGGAAAGGTGGGAATCCAGGGCAGAGCCCACACAGCCTGACCCCTCTAGGGCTGGACTCGTTCTCCTCTGTCCCACTGCCTCGAGCCACATGAAGGAATCAGCAAGGGGCCTGAGCAGTCACCGTTTAGCCCTCTCTAAAATGATGTGTCCCGCTCTTGATCTCGGCTTGGGTCATGATCTCACGGTCCGTGAATTTAAGCCCCAAGTGGGGCTCTGAGCTGACAGTGCAGAACCTGCTTAGAATTTCTCTCTCCTTCTCACTCTGTCCCTCTCTCACTCAGGCATGCACACACGCTCTCTCTCTCCAAATAAATAAATCAACTTAAAAAAATTTTAAATGATGTAGAGAACATTAAATGCAATGTGTTATTTGGTTTGAAAAAGGAAAGGGTCAGCGGAAATTGCCTTGAAAGTAGGAACATGTTCCATATTTTCTCTCATAAGCAGATGGGAAAGCTTAATATGGAGCAAGAGGTTGACCCAGGCTTCAAGAACATCCCACCAGAAAAGGTCTTTGGATTTAATGAGGGAAACATCACTTCCTGGGCAGGGACTGAGCTGTAAGTTGGCACACAAAAAGAAAGTCCTGCCTAGTCAAAGGTCACCCCTGAAAACGCCTTGGATGGCTGGCGAAGTACATGCTGCATGCAGGACCCTCGCGAGTCAAGCCAGTACAAGTTCCGGACGGCTACAGCAGGCAGCACTGAATTCCGTGCAGGGATTTTATCCAGTGATTCCATTATGGGAGAGTTTGCATCTGTCCAAGGTGACCCTTCACCCATTCCTCCATTTAGTCAATGTCTACCCTCAGGATAATTATAGCATCTCCTGCAGGTTTCCCAGCTGCCTCCCCAAGGATGCAGGGCGCCACCGCCCCCCAGCCCCCCTACGTGAACCTGGCCTCAGACCATGGGTTTCTCGAGTCTGCAGCGGATGGGAAACCTGTGAGAGCCAGGGACCATCTAGGGAGGGGACAAGTGCACCCCACTGAGGACACCCACCGTCTGCGACTCAAGCTCTAGGAGGGAAGGCTGGGGCATCAGCAGCCCTATGAGAACCGGGGGCTTTCTATTAAATTGCTGGTTTGGGGCGCCTAGGTGGCTCAGTTGGTTAAGCATCCAACTCTTGATTTCAGCTCAGGCTCATGATCTCACAGTTTATGAGATCGAGTCCTATGTCGGGCTCTGTGCCGACAGCATAGAGGCTGTTTGGGATTCTCTCTCTCTGTCCCTCTGCCCCTCCTCTGCTGGCGTGTGCACACATACTTTCACTCTCTCTCTCTCTCTCTCAAAATAAACAAATAAATAAGCATTTAAAAATTATTGGTTTGTGCAACTGAATCCACATACACCTAAGGTACACCTGACACAAGCCTTTGGTAGAGAAGCTCCAGGAGGCTGAAAACGCTCTCTTTTGTTCTGCAACCTGCAAAACTGCCTGGTCCGTCCCCAGCCCTGCCGGGGGAGATGGAGTGATTTCAGGCTGGTCTAGGGCCTCCTCATGTCTCTCCATCTCCTCTATGATGTTCTAACAGAACATGAGGGGCCCCAGCCATCAGAATGTTCTCAATTCCTGGGGAGGGTGGAGGGGCGTCAGGAAGATAGATTAAAACCCACAACGCTTGACCAAACCCACTTGGATGTGCTTCGATTATGGCAGCAATGTCTTTTCATATCAGCCTCTAATTATAAGAAATTAGGAAAACGTGTATCTTCCCTTCCTTTCACAAAGTATAAGGCACGTTTCTATCTGTAATTAATCACATTGACTTTAGAAAACATACCCACATAGGAATGAAAAGTGACGGGAACCAAGTGTCATCTAATCTGGTAAATATAAATTTAAATTATTTTATAATTATAGCAAAGTTATCTTAAATATGTATTATATTGTAATTAAAGGACTTGCAAATTGTAGTATTCTAAAATAAGTATAATCTGTAAAGACTGCTATAATTATAGGCACAGTGAGTACATTTCCATTCAGGATATATCATAACCTAAAAACACAATGTTTATTTCTTAAATTCACCAATATAACATATAATTATATTTATAAAGAAAAAAACTGGAGAAATTATTCCATGTCCCAGTTGGATGCACTAGCTTTAAGATTCAATCCAGAGTTGTAGGAGTACTGATTCAGTGCACAAGAGCTCATCCATTTGGCTCCCCCAGCACAGCTGGCCGCTCGAGTTCCCTCTGGACTTGACCCCAGCCTCTCGTTCCACCTCTGCAATGGCCACCCTCACTGGGTCACCTCGATCTCTCGTCCGGACAGCTGCAATGTCCCCCAATTTGTCACCTAACATGCTGGCCCAGAGCAGTGCCAGACTCTTGCAAAAGGCAAAGTACCACTTCTCAACACCGCCCAGCGCTTTCAGGAAAAGTCCAATGTCATCAACATCGCCTGCCCTGCAAGGCATGCATGGGTCAGCCCACCCACCGGCAGCCTCTGAGATTCTTCTCAGGCCACTCTCTCTCCTCCCTGCACCCCCACAGACCCTTCTCCAGAGTCCAGGGTCTGGCTGCATCCAATCCTCATACACGCTCTCCTCCCCCTCCACAGCCACCTAGGGCCTGTTCATCTGGCAACTCTCTGTCCTTCAGGAAATCTCTTCTGGAACTCTCTCATTAGATTGGGGTTTCCTTCCTTGATCTCAGAAGTGCCCTCCATGGATCCCACAGGACATTCCTCCCAGTACAAATTCCATCTTTATTTCTTGAGTTCTTTGACTGAGGTCAGTCTGCCCTACTGATTGGAAACCCCACGAACGTTTCTGCTCCGCGCTGTACCTTCTTACCGAGCACACAGGCTCTCAACACGTGCGAATGAACGAGGCACTGGTAGGGTAACTTGGCCCGAGTTTGCTGAAAGGGCTCGACCATCCTGCCCTTAAATGGCCTAACATTATGAAACACAAATCCCGGGACCCAGGACTGCCAGGCAGCCACAAGAAAGGAGAGGAGTGCCTTCAGGGGACTTTCCAGACAAAATTCCCGAGTGAAGAGTTGCTTGTGACCTTTTCTCTAAACCTAAGTCACCTCGGTCTTGAGAACGGTCTTCCCACTGCCAGCTTCCAGGTCTTGGTTGTATTCACGCCGCAGAATTCCAACGAACAACACCCAGGAGGCTTTTACTCCCCCAGAATTCAGAAGATTATTTTCTTTACAGAAAATGCTGCGGGGACAAAGCACCATTAATGGGCACAGTGCCAGGGGCCAAAGCAGCATTCCCAAAGGAGAAAAGATTTCATTTTTCATTTTAATTAAGTAGGGAGAGATTACAAAGTGGTCTGGAATGATATGAAGATGCCATATCTTGCAAACATTTATATTCTGTTTTCCTTAATCTTTATGTAAATGTTTAAGGCAGGAATTAACACCCCCTATTCAGAGAAGGGAAAACCGAGACCAAGGGAGGCTACGTGGCTTGCATGGAGCCCCTGAGCCAGGAATAGGCCCGGCCACCCTCCACCGGGAGGTCTTTCCTGTTCAGGGGCCGCGCTCTCTGTACTTCATGCTCACGGCAAACATAAACCCTGGGAACAAGTCGCCAGGAGCTAAATGTTCAATGTCCCCAACAGCCCAAAGCAAAAACCCAGTCCACTGTGAATCGCATTATCTGGAACCTCCCAGCCTTCTCATCACACCCTGCAGCCCACGCCTGAGCCCTGGGGCTCGACCACGCCGGACACATTCTCAGGCAAAGGGCTTTCCCACGGGGAAGAACCAACACACTGGGTCAAGACCGCTGTCAGGAAAATATCCAAGGTCATCTGTTTTTCCTGAGACACAAGTACAGGGAAACAATCAGGATCTAACAAAATGCCTTCCATCTGCCACACACACACACACACACACACACACACACACACACAGTACTTCATTTGGAGGCACCCATTTTTTCTCATTTTTATAGCTCACAAATCAGGGTGCGTCCTGTAATCAATGGTGTGCCAGAGTTCAGTCGGCACCATCTTTTCCCCTCTTTTATCACGGTCCAGAAAAAAATGGTGTGTATCTCATGGCATCCTAGAGTCAATGAAATGTGGGCTACAAATACAGAAACGGACCCGTAAGAAGAGGCTGGAGATGAGAAATGGAATAAGAACTCCCCTTCCCCATCGAAAGGCGGCTGTCCTTGTGATCCCTGGACAAATCTTCTATCCTGATAGCCTGTAGCAGTTTTGGATTGATTCCCCAAAGTGAAAACAAGCAGAAGTCAAAAGATGGATTCGATCAGACAAGATGGGAGGCGTTCTGACTTAAAAAAATTCTCAAACCAACTCAGTTTCTGTTATTCTTTCAACGTGCTGTGTGCCTCACTGTCCACTTGTCTGTGAGATATACATAATAGTACCTTGCTCACAGGGTTGTTTTCAGACCAAATGAGTTCATTCGCGTGAAGCGTGTAGCACAACGCCCAGTACGCGGCGATCGCTCGCTCGGTACGTGTCAGGTGCTATCAGTGTCTCTGAAGCCATCCTCCCCACGCTGGGCACCTCAGCCGGGGGCAGTTTGCTGGGCACACAGGTTGGTTTTTTTTTTAATGAGCTTTCAGTTCAATGTCTTCTTTGATGCACAGAAATGCAAAGGATCCCATAATCCTTTCACTAACAGGTGGGGGTTTTGTCACCAGGATTCGCTGGTCCCTGGACCATCAGCTGCTTAATCAAAGCAAAGACAGCTTAGAGGAAACTAGGAAACAGCCCATGCCAACGCGTGGCTCACCACCCATGGCGTCTCAGAACCCTCCTATCTTTGACATGATTCCTCCTCTGTGGTCAAAGAAACACTCTCCCATTCGTCAACCTGGTTGCCTGAAACCTGCATCTTCTTCAACTCTTCTCTCTCACATTTCCCCTAAAATGCTCTTTCTCCATCCCTGTGGCCACTTCCCTGAGCCCTGGTCACTGTCATCTCCCGTGTGGATCACAACAGCCACTTGTTAACGGGTATCCAGCTACATCACTAATCCAAATGCACAGAACCTTCACAGAACCTTCTAGAAGCCAAGGAGCCTTCAAGGGCTTCAGAGTCCTGAAAGTCTTAAGTCTTTAATACGGTAAAAAAAAAAAAAAAAAACGGCCCTGCTCACCTCCCTGCTCACCTCCCTGCTCACCTGTGGCTAGTTCTACACCTGAGGGAAGATGCAAGAGCCATGCCTATCCAAGGTAAGGTCTTAAAGGTACAGCGCACTCCTCCATCTTCCCTGGGCATGGGGAGAACCGGAGCCTGGCATCGAGCCCCTGACGGACACCTACCAGGCACCAATCAATATTAAATGGATGAAATGTCAACGAAACCAGCCTTCTGCTTCCAGCCCCACTGATTTTTCTGTGTGCCTCTTCCCGGAAAGTACACTCATCTCTTGTCCCACCCACCCCTGTCTCTACAAGAATTCGATTCAACCTTTAGGAGTCTGCTTGAGTATTTGCCTCCTCCTGGAAGCCTTCACCTCCCCCAAGGAGAATCCAGCCCCAGCGTTTTCTTCATAATGAACTGTACTGTTTGTGTTGCCAGGTCACGGTTGTCGGTAGGACACCAGAGTGTTGTGTTAGGACAGAAAATATGTATATGTTTGGTCTTTGCCCCAGTTCCTGGCACAGAACTTCCCCAAACCCTTGGAATTTCCAGAATGACAGGAGTGTCTTTGTCATCCTGATGACCTGGGGGTAGGGGGTTAGATAAGTTCAGGATGGGAGACACTTACAAGGAAAACCAACCACAGGATTAGAGGCTTGAACTTTCAGCCCCAACCCCTGACCTCCAGGGAGGGGAAAGAGGGTGGGGTTACATCACCAATGATTAATCAATCGTGACTACATAACAAAGCTTGGTAAAAACTTGAATAGCCAGTTTCTGGAGGCTTCCTGGGCTGGGGAATATACCGAAGTGTTGGGAGGGTGGTATGCCCAGAGAGGACAGAGCAGCTCTGCACCCTCCCTGACCCCACCACCACCCTATGTATCCCTTCACCTGGGTGCTCCTATGTATCCTTTATAATAAGCCAGCAATCCCAAGTACAGAGCTTCCCTGAGTTCTGTGAGTCGTGTTCATGAATCATCAAACCTGAGGGGAGTCCAGAGGAAATCCCGACTGTGAGGTTAGCCAGGCAGAAGTGTGGGGAGCCTGGGGAACCCCACTCGTGGCAAGTGGCTAAAGTGGGGGCAGTCTTGTGGCACTGAGCCCCTCAGCCTCTGGGACCTATGCCAACTCTGAGTAGTTAGTGTCAGAACTGGGTTTAACTGTACATGTCAGAAAACTGATGTGAGAACATAAATGCCTTTGCCATCCCGGGGACAGCTTGAGGGCAGAGGCTTCCTTTGCTTCCTTAGCTGCCCACAGGGCAAGTGGAGGAGGCACTCACACCCCTCTCCTCAACGGGCTGGCTTCCCAGGGCTCATCCGGAGCCTTCCCAGAGAACGGATATGAACGAGAGATAGCACACCAGATGTGAACCAATTAGCCCCGTGAAAACCAAGGACGGCTTGCAGCTCTAGAGGGGCACACCTACCATCCACCCCCCACTCACCGCACCAGCCACTGAATGTTCGCTACATAGATGAAAACCAGATTGTACAAGGAATCCGTTTCTCCAAGCAAGCTGTTCTTTAAATTCTTGGCCTTTTTGCTGGGATTCTGTTGTAACCTCTCCACGCCACTGTAAATACCTCTCCCTCGGCTTCTGAATGTAGCCACTGGGAAGCCAGGTGCTCCACACCGAGATGACAGTCTCACCGTGCAAGAGACAGTTCAGAATTTCAGCCTCCTGAGGTCAGCCATCAGCTGACCAGAGTCACGGGCAAGGCACCTGGTGGGCTGCATCAGGGTGAGGCTTTCCTCGGAGACCAGCTCTGCACAGGAAGGGGGTTCGCAGCTCTGGGCCTCTGGGGGTGTCTGCGTGGCCTGTCTTTACTTACATTCTCAGTTGTGAAATATGGCCAACGAACCTCCCGGCCTCTGAGGACCACCTGCTTTCTTCTCCAAATGCAATAGCCCTTTGAAGGAGTTTTCCAGGGTTCAATTCCAAGGTCTCAAGTGATTCTAGGCAGGGACAGCTTCTGAATGCCACACAAGGTGTAAAAAGGAAAATTCCATCACTCCTGCTTTCGCCAAGCCTGCCCCTTTCTCTCCCGCTCTGCCCGCTGCTCTATCTGGGGCTTCCCAGAGCCAGAACGTTCGTCAGGCCATGGCTCCCTTGTGCTGACTCATTATTACAAAGCCCTTCCCTGTCCATTTCACACAGGTTTCCCCATTAAGTAGGGCTTGTACCCATTCAATTATCTGCTGCATAATTAAATGTGTGTGCTCCTATAATGCCTTCCCCAAGCCTGCAAAGAAGCCGTGACTCAACCTTCCCCACCGAGTTACAGTTGGGTGCAAATACCCAGACAGATCGCGAGGCTGCATGTGGTCAGGCCACCTCTGGAGGCCGAGGCCAACACCCGACCCCTGACTTCAGAAGGAACTTTTCCAGCTTTAGTTTCTGCAGGGAACAATCATCTGTTCAGGCCCAAGGTCCACTTCTACCATTTGCACAGGTGTGAGCACAGGTCGGGGAAGCAGTCTGGACCACTCGCCAGCCCCACACCACCGAGGGCAGTATTTAGGAGTGGTGGGATTTAGGAAGCATGTTAGACTGGTTGTTGCTCTGCAGACAGTCGACTCGTGTTAGTGAGGTGGTGACCACAGGGGGTATCCAGAGTTTTCTAGGCTCTGCCACCCCCCTTCCAGGACCAGGTCTTAGCACCTGGACAGCAAGAAGCAACCAGGGTGGGCTCTCAGCTCCATATGGATTCCAGTGGCCCAGGAGCTCCTAAAGGGGATGGCAATTCCTGATGACTTTCAGAGGCCCCATCCATGACGCTCGTGGTTGACAGCCATGCAGGTCCCCTCATGCCAGCCACACCGGCTTCTGAGCGGCCGTTTATCCCTCCTACCCAGCAGCAGAACAGAGGAAAGAGTCTTCTGCCCGTGTGGGGCAACAAAGCCAGGTGATTCGCTAACAGCTCAGACTTTAGATTTTTAGGTGGGAATTCCCTCCGGGGAAGAGGACTTATAGAATTATTCCTCTTCCCAGAACCAAAGGCAGGGGTGCCTGGAGGAGACCCAGACACATCCAACTTTTTACCACGGAGACGGGGAGAACGACCCACACTGACTACAGTCTCGGAGCGTTCTTAGAGCGGTTTCTGCTGGTTCTGTAGGTACAGAAGAAACACACATGGGAATGTGTGCATGCACTTGATGTGGCCACAGGACATCAAAACCACTGCTCCTGGTGAAACGGACGCTGATGGGGGAGAAGTTTAGTCCAGTTCAGGGTGTGAGCAGAAATAAGGCCCAGTGATAGAACCATCTAGAGGCAGGTCAGGGTGGCCAGGCAGCTGAGGCTGAGCAGGCGGGATCCCTGTGGTTCCCCTATGGGTACTCCTGAAAAGCTGACTCAGGGTAGTGCACACAGTTGCCCTCAGGGTGCCCCTTTGCAACATGGTCACCTTTTCCCATGGTTCTGGTGCTTGCGTCTAAATGGTGACGACCATGTGTTGGCATATGCTTTGCCCCTCCACCTTGAACGTCCCCCACCCTATTCTCCACCGGCTGACCCCTTTCCATCTTCCCATCACCTTCCACTCCAAGCTTCGCTGGGTTTCTTCTTCTTTGCCCATCGCTAGACCCTTTGTTCACACTCATCATGGCACTGAGCATACCAGATTAAACAGGGTGGTTTACTCCCACTAGAGTCTCAATTCCTTGAGGGGGCGGTATACGCCTGGTGGAATACTTTTGGAGTTGTAAATTCCTTCCCTCAGGAACCACGCTTATGCAGAAACCTGGGGTTCAAGGTAAATACTTCTAACTGGATCAAAGGAGGGTTTTGTATAAATATTTTTTTTTCTTTTGTCAAACCAGGACACTTTCATTACTGAGAACCTATGTTAAAATATAGACGTTCAGGTTCAAAAATGATTTAAAACTTGTTTACTGCTATGATTGCATATCACTGTGGCTTAGCCTTGTGAACCTTGCTTGAGTTAAGAAACAGAGGGAGCCGTGATTTTTCCTGAGATGAGCCGCATGTAAGTGACAGAGCCAAAGGGCTGTGCGATTTCTCTCCTCATCCCCAACCCTACTGCCCATCATTCAAAACGAATAAACCATGCAGTTTATGCCACAGACTGACTCACCCCAGACTCTTACAAAAAGTTCTAGTAAAACTCTGTGTCATCGAAAGGACACATGGTACAGATGCCTTTATATGAAATGTCCAGAAGAGGTAAATCCATAGAGTCAGAAAGCAGACAGGTAGGTGTCCAGGGCTGAGGGCAGGGGGAATGGGGAGCAGCTGCTCAAAAGGCAGGGGGTATCTTTTCGGGGTGGCACAAATGTTCTGGAATTAGTAGTGATAGTTGCACACCGTTGTGAATGGACCACAAGCCTTTAAGACGGTGAATCTTATGTTATATAAATCTTATCACAGTAAGCAAAAAACCAAAAGTGGCTGTCTTACCTTCCTTCCAAAAGTACACTAAAAAATGTTCAAACTGTTTCATAATCACAACACTGAGGACTGGAAAAGATCATCATTTATAAAGTTGGGGACCATCTCGGCCCCACTGGTCATAGGAGACCTATGTCGTTTGGGTTTGTCGTGGATGACAGATTCCAGTTCAAGAACCTCTCTGGAGCTGTTCAGTAAAAATGTTCTCAGAGAACACTCAAGCACATTCAAGGCAAGGATAAATCACACGGATGCCGCACGGACAGACCTTTCCGAGACAGAGGGACAGCCACAAGACTCCAAAAGCAGATCACCCGGAGAATGAGGTTCAACATTTAGGCAAGAAGAATCATTTTGATTATTGAATTTGAAGATCTGATACCTTTGAAATGAAACACTGCACAAACTCTGCTGAAATAAGAAATACTTTCGATTTTTTTTTTTTATGGATTATTCATTTTGAAAAGAACTATATGGTCCCAGGGAGACAAAGTATAAAGACATTTTGCTAGCTTAATGCAACCAAATCTGATTTGGGAATTATTATGAGGGGTTATTTAGTGCAGTTCTACATATTTTGTTTGTGATATAAATACACATATACATATATAGCTCAGGTATATATGTATGTATAAATACGTTTATTTCCTGTGCAAATCACTCTGTATTTCTTCTTTCCATAAGTCTAATACTGAATTATGGTGATGCAAAGGCCCTCAGGGTGTTGGGCTAACCCGTGAAAGGGCCAAACACCGCAGAAAGAAAATGATTACACACACACACACACACACACACAGGATTTTCTTAGTTATGGAAAATTAAGTAGGCACAACTGATTGCTCTGAGCCGGCAGGAAAACTTGGGCAACTAGCATAGGTCTGGACAACCATGGAAAGCCCACAGCAAGGACCACATCGTGACCAGCCACCAGAGAGTCAGGATGGTACACTTACCGAGAGCGTCCACTGGCGGGGGGCGCACGGTGACAAAGTGCAGGATACACAATTGACACAAAAAGGAAAATAATAAAGTCAAACTGGTATTCGAGCAGCAGGCTTACCCTTCTTTCATGTGTTACACAGTCCGAGGCTGGCCACCGAATTTTGTTTTAGGGCAATTAAACCCACCTCCACCAACAGCCGTGCGCCCAGGTTCCCTTCCCTGACTCACTCATATTCTTTCCTTCACATCTAAACAGAAATCTTCCTACTTAGTAAGCATCACCCCTAGAGAGGACAGGACGGCTCCTAAGAAGAGAGATGACTATATTCCCAAAAGAAGCCAATTAAGGTATCAAGAAAATCCTTCAAGTATAATTTATTATAACTTGCAAAGTAATTAGAGAAACCCAAGGAAGAAAACTTAAGCTAGGGTGAAAAAAAAAAAAAAACTTAACATTTTAGGTTAACAGCAAATACCACATTAGTCTGGAATTCTGTGAGTCTGTTTGTTAGGTTTATAGTATTTGCTTTGCAGGGTCTGGCTGAAAAGGATAGATTGAATCTGTAGAAAGGTCAGGCTCAAGGGTTAATCCAGCAAAATGTTCCAGTCTCAGCGCTCCCAAAGAAAGTCCCTGATAAGCTTTTAGTAGTTACAGATTGAAACACAAGGCTTTACCATAATTAATTTTTACATTTAAATTAAGAGTAACATGGGAGTTAAAGGAGAAGGTTGCTGACTTTGTGCAGTACAGCGGCAGAAGCAGGCAAATGCCGTAAAATGTTTCCCACACCCAGTCCACACGCGCTTCGCCCGTGAAGGTATGGCCGACCCCAGGACCCCAAAGGGCCATGAGCTGACATCAAACAGCAGGGCTTGATGGGGACTCATGAGAGGCCTTTCAGAATGTGGGCTACTAGGCCAGCTCCACACCATGTCCCTGCCTTCCTGCTGCCTGTGTCTTCTCCCCATCAGCTGTCCCTAAGGCTGGCTCTGCCTGTGTCCCAACCCCGGACACCAGCCTGGAACTTCCCAGAGGGCAGGTACCGTCTCTGTAGCCCCCAACATCTGCCTGGAGTTTACTCCTGGTAGGTGTTCAATAAACCTGCCTTCCAAAAACTGGGTACATTCAGCCACAGCTGGAGCATCTGTCAAGGTGGTTTTTTTCCACATGTTTATTTATTTATTTTTGATGGGAGGGGGAGGGGCAGAGAGAGAGGGAGATAGAGAATCCCAAGCAGGCTCCATGCTGTCAGCATGAAGCGTGTCGCAGGGCTCAAACTGACGAACCGTGAGATCATCACCCGAGCCGAAATCACGAGTTAGGCACTTAACCAGCTGAGCCACCCAGGTGCCCCTGCCAAGTTGTTTTAAAATGGTTTTGAGGTGCACCTGGGTGGCTCAGTTGGTTGAGTCCAATTCTTGGTTTTGGCCCAGGTCTCGATCCCAGGGTCATGGGATCAAGCCCAGAGTTGGGCTCTGCACTAAGCTTGGAGCCTGCTTAAGATTCTCTCTCTCTCTTTCTCTCTCTCTCTCCCTCTTTCTCTCTCTCTGTCTCAGCCCCTCTCCCTTGCTCACCGTGCTCTCCCTAAGATAATAAAATAAAAATCTTAAAAAAATAAAACATCTAAAACAAAATGGAATGGTTTTGAAATTAAATCTAGCCAAATCTACCAAAAAACATTCAAAGTTTTTTGATGGTAATATTTAAATACCTTTAGATTATAAATTACCACTCTATATTACAGTAAAAAAAAAAAAGAGTTAAATAAAACATGTGACAAAAGGTGATTATCTGCAGAGTGAAAATTAAGGTAAATTAGTCACATACAAAAATTACACCCCAGGGCCACCTGGGTGTTTCAGTCACTTAAGCATCCAACTTCGGCTCAGGTCATGATCTTGTGGTTTGTGGGTTTGAGCCCTGCATCCAGCTCTGTGCTGACAGCTTGGAGCCTGGAGCTGCTTTGGATTCTGTGTCTCCCTCTCTGTCTGCCCCTCCACCGCTCACTCTCACAGTCTCTCTCGGGTCTCTCAAAAATAAATAAATGTTAAAAAAAAATTGCACCCCATATGTGTCTGCCTATGTCAAAGGCAGTGCTACAACCATGCTTAAGTTAAATGCACAAAGGAATTTGAAATTTTGAAAAAAAGAGTCAGAAGAATTTTTAGATCAAAGATCACAGTTTTTTTAAAAAGGCACGGCAGAATGCTGCTTGGTGATCTCCTGAAAACACATTAAAAGGTAAGTGATTATTTGGTTATCAGATTCAGTTCTATCAGGACAAAAAAAAAAAAATGTATCCAAAGCACGTGTCTATCCCAACATATGGTGTAAATCTCAGAAGGAACTACTAACACTTTATAAGCCAAGAGTCCAGGAAGGGACCACTTGAGGGAGATGATGCAGATGCCTCTATAAGAGTCCTGGCAGAAAAGGGAAACTACCGGTAACCAGACCCAAAAATTAACTCGAAGCCTCAGATAACCAGATTTCTTCTGGCCCTTGTAGCATTCCCGCTCCATTCTCAGGCTACCCATCTTCCAGGAGAGCGCTCCATTCTAAACAGTCAGAATGACGACTCTGGTACCTTCTAGAAGGTTCCATTCACCCCAGAAATACACAAATGTGTGCACTCAGGTCAAATAAAATGCACTTATATATTGTAGAAAAAAAAATTATAAAGGACAGAAATAAAAACTGCTTTCTGGTTGTACTCTGGAGTAACTAGAAAATCATCTGGAACATTCCAAGCTACTGATCTGACTTGGCTCATAGATGTAACTACACCACCATGGCCACCTTGTCTGGAAGGACATGGTGCCCGACACCACCAGGTACATGGCTAGGGGCTGAGGGATGGATGCTTCAGAAACCCTTGGTCAGAGCCTCCACTCTCTACCTTCAGGCCCAAGGGCCCCACGAAGCCCCACAACCAATGCCAATTATTCTGAATCCCAGGACCAGAAGCATCTATCTCTTCATGTTACCCAGTCCAGCACCCTAGGTGTCCTGAAACTTTCTACCGGGTGCCTAAAAGGGGAGCTCATTATCCTCTCCAGGCAGCCCGAGCCAGTGCTGGGCAAGTCTAGTTGCCAGAAACTTCCTTTTGTGTGGCACTGTAATCAACCCATCAGGCTTTTCCCGTAGGTCCAAATTCTGCTAATTGGACAATGCCAGGGACTTTGAGTGACAGATGAAGACTAGTTCAGCCTCCATGGAGCATTCAGATAAAAGGATTATCACTGCAGCCAAGAACTTAAGGCCTCTGGAAAGACAGCTCTGGAACAGCTCCTTTTTAATTCCCTCATCCTCTTCACCAAACTCCCAGACCTTTCCCGAGCTGGAAGTATCTCCCCTGGACCTTCCTTCCAAATCCCTTCTATCTCAAAGTTGCTAAGCTGTCAACTACATGGAATTCGGTTCCAACCTGTTCTTCCATGGGACCCCAGATTCAATGGAAGTGGATGACTGGCTGTTTTACTTATGAACATTGACCTCTGGACACACTAAAATGTTACTGGCCACAAACCCCATTCGTTGTCCAACACTAGCTCCCTGGTGCACTGAGAAGATATAATGTACATTCGAGAAGCACTAAGACCAAGAACACACATCCAAAACTAACAACTGAGGCCAATACTAACAGAACATCTGATTATGAGTGAAAACTCTCCTGCCTTGGGGCGCCTCAGTCGGTTAAGCGTCAGACTTCAGCTCAGGTCATCATCTCACAGCTCATGGGTTCAAAAGCCCATGTCAAGTTCTGTGCTGACAGCTCGAAGCCTGGAGCCTGCTTTGAATTCTGTGTCTCCCTCTCGCTCTACCTCTCCCCGACTCATGCTCTGTCTCTCTTTCTCTCCAAAAAAAAAAAAAAAGAAAAAGAAAAAAAAATTTAAATTCTCCTGCCTTTATCTTGAAATGGTCTTATGGTTTTTCACAAGAACTAGGAGGGCATTTTTTAAAAATGTCCAAGCTTTAAAACTTTGTCCAGTCCTCACCCCACCGTCCACCAAACTACTCCATCTCTCCAAATGTATTTTCCTCAAATACCAAATGAGAACCTCTCATTTAAGGAAAAGAGGAAATTTGGTTTGGGGGATTTCTACCTAAAAATTTCCCCAAACAAACACTAAGCACAGAGCAGCCTCAGGGGAAAAACAAAACATTTCATCAGTTGTGAGACAACAACTTCAAAAACTTGTTATCAAGAAGAACAGTCTGGAAAGAATGTCACCTTCTCAAGTTTGAGTCCCTACATTCTGGGTCTTAGTAAAACATCACAAATGCTTGCAAAGTGGATGTAGCTAGATTTTTCTGTGCACATTCGAAGTCCACACTGGAAGAGCAGAGTTGGGTCTCGTATCTGACAGCGGGCCAGCTGGTGGAGGACAGTCAGCAGGGAGGTGGGCAGACAGCCACGAGGCACCAGGCTGGTGTCCCCTAGAGAGCCCCCAGACTCACGAACACCCTGAAAAATCTCTCTATACAACAACAGCTCCCAGCTTCCCACTGCAGCCGTTTCTAACATTCTCACAAGACTTAATAAAGGGTTTCGGAGATTATAGGCTGTGAAAGATGGAGGAGAAAATGACATAATTTCTGTAATAATTACTAGAGGACATTTGCATGAAGGCTTTTATGCGTTATCCCAAGGCTTCCAAGAAATTTATAGGTTTCATTACAACGCACAATAGGGCACGGAAACTGTCAAATTTTGGAGACAAAGGTGGGGGGAGGGAACAAGTCAAGCACAACTTTGCAAGGGCCTCAAATTAATAGATATTCTGCACTTGAGAACTTTAATTCAGATGGATTCTATTTGCTCCTGTTCTCCAGGGCTGTCACAGCCAAGGAAGTCTGAATCGAATGTTTTCTGCTTCAAAGACAAATCAAGCACATGTTCATTTCCCCAAAGTAACACTATGCAAAGCAGAATTTGTAGAGTTACCTTTTTTTGCTTTCTTCTGCAGTTTCAGCGTATCTGAGGACTTCTTTTTTATCTCTTGGCGGGCTTTTTTATATTCTAAGAGAAAGAAGAATTATTGAATAATTTTACCACCTTGCTCAACAGAAAATCTTTTAGGAACAACCATTACTTTCATCACAGAAAGAATGAACAATGATACGCAATAAACAGCTTAATCAGGGTACTATATGGTAAAAATCTCCTGCTGAAGGGGTTATTCACATGAAAACCAACAAAATGCACCCTGGTCTTTTCCTGATAGAATTCACTCATATCAGCTGTGAGGAAAGACATCATTTGGGAATACTTTACTAAAAGTGAAAAATCCACAATTTCTCAGCTCGTGTCAGGAAATTGAAGAATAGGATTTGCTTTCCCAAGGCCCCCAGTTTGCAGTGCTCTGCTCAAAAAAGAACCCATGTAGCAAAACACTGGCCAGATGTTACCATTCAGAGAAGAGCACTGAAGACTATAGCGTGAGAAATCAGACGGTGTCAGGGGGGAAGAAACTGCGAAACGCCCAGCTGCCTTAGCCTCATTCTCACATCAACACCAAGGCCGGCACCAGACCCCCCAGAGGAGGGGGCGACCCACAAACACCACACTTCCCCTGACAACCACCTCCGCTTCCCCTACAGGTCTACACCTATTCCTGGATTTCTCATTTCTGTTGCTGGCACCTCCATCACCCAGATTCAGACGTCTGAAATGACAGCTGCCTCTGACACTTCTCTCCTTTGCTGCCCTGGTATGCATTCAATTGACTGCCAACTGCTCCAGTTCCCTTGCAGCCTTCCCCGATGCCTCCCCCCCTGCTGGTGCCATGCCACCAATCAGACACCTCAGTCACGTGCTCATGCGATCCACTGTTAGCCAACCCTTTCATTCTGGTTCACACCCCTCAGATCCACCCATGAGCTTTCTCTCCCCGACACTTTACTGCAGTTATGAGCCTCCCAGCAATGAATGGCTCCTGCCCTTGCCATGATGCCAGCACTCCCACCCATGGGTTCCAGGAAGACCGGCTTGGGAGGTGTCTGTCTGGACCACTCTTCCCCCGGCGGCCGGCACACGAGGGACTGGGACATGTTTGCTGAAGCATTTCCAAAGAAGGCAGCAGTTCTAGGGATGCCTGGGTGGCTCAGTTGGTTAAGCGTCTGACTTGGGCTCAGGTCATGATCTCGTGGTTCACAGGTTCGAGCCCCGTGTCAGGCTCTGTGCTGACAGCTTAGAGCCTGGAGCCTGCTTCAGATTCTGCGTCTCCCTCTCGCTCTGCCCCTCCCCTGCTCTCTCACGCTCTCTCTCTCTCTCTCTCTCAAAAATAAAGAAAAACATTTAAAAAAAATTTAAAAAAAAAGAAGGTGGCGGTTCTGGACAGGAGACCCAAGGATAGCTTGTATCATTAAAAGTTTGGTTTTCAAGATGTGTTGTGATGCCTGAAGTATGAATCTTTGGCAATTCACATTTAATTTACCTGATCGCAATTAATACCACCAAGAATCTGGGCTCTCAGCAACGGGGGGATGTTTCATGGGATCACTTTTGACTCCTTATTCTCCAACACAGAAATGCCTCCAGGAGACATGGGAACAGAGTGGGCCCTTAGGATGACACCAGCAGAGGCACCAGGCGGCAGCCGGCAATACCCGTGCCTCTGCTCGGAACACGCGTACTACTACGTAGAGGACAGCTTGCCCCCCTGTACCTTTTGCGTGGTCTTTATCCAGCTGGTTAGCCACTTTCTTCCATTCTTCCATCTGTTCTTGAAGCGGGTTTATCAGACAATCAATTAAAGCGCTTTCACCAAAAAGAAAGAAGAAATTAGATACATTCTGTTGTCAAGATTTACACTTGGCTGTCAAAACTACCTAAATCAAGGATTTCATGATGCAAGACAAGGCAGTATACTAAGCCCAAGTTCACACCCAAATCCCTCCTTTTCGTAACAACCTTATTCTCTCCAGAGACTGTTAGGAAGCCATAAGCATGACTGGTTGGAGCAACATCTCTTCTTGTTTCCCCTGCTTATCTTCTGACTCTTGTATTAACGAGCACGGATGCAGACCAGCGGGGTCACCCCTCTGGCTGCACAACAGAAGCACCTGGAGAGCTTTAAAAAAGGCGAGGACGCCAGGGCTGCACCCCATACCTAATGCCTGGCATGAACTTAGAGGGTGGGACCCCGTTATTACTAATTTTTAAAAAGCCAGGGGTGCCTGGATGACTCAGTTAAGCAATCTGACTCCTGATTTGGGCTCAGGTCATGATCTCATGGTTCATGGGTTCGAGCCCCACATCTGGCTCTGTACTGACAGTCTGGAGCCTGCTCTCCCTCTCTCTCTACCCCACCCCTGCCCGCATACTCTCTCTCTCAAAATAAATACACTATATATATATATATATATATATATATATATATATATATATATACACACACATATACATATACATATATATGTATGTGTATGTATATATTTGTACATATACATATACGTATATACATATATGTATATGTGTATATATATACACACATACATACACACACACACACACACACACACACACACACACATACATAAAAGAGCCACATGAGTCTGATGTGCATTCAGGATTATGGTCATGACTGTAGGCTGTGGACAGCCTGGAGAAAGAAAAGCTGAATGATGAGCTCTTAGATCAGAGGGTATCCCCAGGGACTCCCTGTATTTTGTGCAGGGTCCCAAACAGATCACACATAAGCACGTGGAAAGGCAGCTCCCCACCCAGAGGAATCATGCAAGGCATGGACCCCCGAGGTTTTTGTCTGTGTAATGGAAGGAAAATGGACACATTCTGACATTTACAGAGATCCTGTAGGAAAATTAGAAAGTGCCCATAAATTGCCTGAATTGCACTGATGAGATGTACTAAGAAGGTGTTCTCAGACTGCCTTTTGATCACAGAGCCTCCTGAAAACCTTCAAGTTCTCGGTACAGTTCCCTCTTTTCCTCCTCAGGGTCTACGTGGCACTCCCCCCTTCGTACACACTCCCTCCAGCCATCAACACAGCTCACTCCCTTATTTCTTCCAGGTGTCTGTTCAGATCTCTCTCTGGAATATACTCACTCCCTAACCACCCAGGGTCGAATGGCCACCACCCGTCTCCTCTCCGTGTGCCTCCCCTGGTGGCATTCAGCAGCCCCTGACGTCATGTCACGTGTACATAGTGCCCAGAGCGTAAGTCCCATGAGAACAGGACATGGTCCTATTTAGTGCTACACCCCACACTCCTTAACTAAGATAGTGCCTGGCACACAGTAGATGCTCAATAAATCATGGTTGTTGAATTGGTGTCCCCTCACGACTCAAATGTGCAGACCACAGGCTTGCAAATAAACCCGGGAGACAAGCGTGAGAGGAGGTGCTGCATGGTCTGGGGAGCATCACCCAGGAGCCAGCAGGAGGGAAGGCAGGCAGATGTCATCACCTGCTATCCAGGCACTTTCTGCTGGAAATGTGTAGATGTTTCATAAATTTTCACAAGAACCCTTTAGAGACCACTATCCCCATTTTATAGTAGCTATGATTCCTGCATGATTCCAGCGCCTGAACGGCCAGTCCAGGGCTCAAACCCAGGCCTGGCCATCTCCAAGACCAGGCACTTCCCAGAACATTCTGCCACCTCCCACAGTGGCCCAGCCAGGGCCAGGGTCAGAGGCATCTCACTTGGGCGTATCTGTAAAGCAGAACGCTATCCGTAAAGCAGAATGGTATGAGAGTGGTGAATTCTGCCCATCTTCTTGGAAGAATGCCCCCCTCCCTCCCACTGACTGGAACACGGATGACTCCACATCCTCGTGCCAGCCGTTGCCATTTCCACCCATGCTGGCAGCGCGGGGCGCTCGATCGCTACCACTGTCCTCCATGGAGGGTGGGCCCACAGCTGCTCCTCCAGGGGTTCCTGCAGGGGGCGGCTGCACCGCTCTTCCACCAGTGGAGGGCGAGCAGAGACACACAGGAGCACAGAGAAGACCCCCAAAGTGGGGTGCAGGATCCACGAGGGCAGGGACCCAGGCAGGCTGGTTGTCCGCCACATTCCCAGCACCCAGGCCAGTGCTGGCATGCAGCGGGCGACCAACGAATACTCGTTCAATGAGCGAGCAGAGCGATGGGCAGTGGGGACTTCGATGCTACGGGGAGATGATTGCTGCTTCGGGTGGGCAGGCGAGTCACTGCCTCCTTAACCTGAAACCAGCAAGGGCACACGCGATCGGGGCAGGATATGCTCCTCACCTCGAAAACTGCCTCAGCTTGGCTTCTATGCTTCTGTGCCTCATGCACATCCTCGTCAGGGCAGAACCGATCTCCCTGGTACCACCTGAAACAGAAACACACGCATAGTTGAGGGCAGGAGACACACTGGAATCATTGAAATCCTTAAAAAAAATTTTTTTAAGTTTACTTATTTTGAGAGAAACAGTGCCAGTGGGGGGAGGGACAGAGAGAGAGAGAGAGAGAGAGAGAGAGAGAGAGAGAGAGAATATCCCAAGCAGGCTCCGCACTGTCAGCACAGAGCCTGATGCGGGGCTCGATCCCACAAATCATGAGATCATGACCTGAGCTGAAACTGAGAGTCAGACGCTTAACCGACTGAGCCACCCAGGTGCCCCAGAATCACTGAACTCTTGAAAAGAGAATGAAATAATTTGAAAACAAGCCATATTTCACCATGTGATAAAACCCAAGCCACTGCTTCTCACCACGCATGTGTGCGCATACACACACACACACACACACACACACACACACACAGGGTGACACATTTTCCTATAATCACCAAAATAGAAGTTACTTTTACTGTATGCAATGCCCAGTAACATTTTCTATTCTATCTGATTTTCTTTAAATGCTGTGACCCAGAAATTGGTTTTACAACCCACTACTGGATCATGACCTACAATCTGAAAAACACTTCCCAAGGAAAATGATCAAAATAGTATCCTGACTTTCAAGGAAAAGCTGTTGTTTTGTTCTGTTTTCCACTTCTGGCAAAATAACCCTCTTCACGTTATTTAGAACAGCTAACAAGGCTACTCCGGCTAATTGTTTCAAGATACATATTCTAGAATACGAGTAATTCAGAGACTAGCAAGGCCAAAGCAGAACGAAACAAGGGAGCATTTTCTGAGGGGGTTGGGTAGCACTAGTGAAAGGGGGTCCCGCACTGAACAAATGTCAATGTAAGCTGTAATTCAGTTTTATTTTCCCGAAATTCTGGTCACGCCGCTCCCTTCAGGCACACCCTCTTTAAGACTATTTGTGAAGTGCCCTTCCTGCCCCCTCCAAGAAACAATGCCCGAATCAGCACTTACTTGGGCGTGGGGAGCACGTCACATCTACAGATGGGAATTCTGCACCAAGCACTGGAAAAGCTCAATTATAAATGTTATGAAAACATTGGGGCTCATGAAATTGGGGAGGGGGAATGTCACATGAAGCACTATTTTTCACAGACAAGGCCCTCAAGGGAAAGCTGTAGGCATTTATGGTAGGTTTAACGAAGCCAAGTTAACGGGAAAGAAATTCCCTCCTTTATTAGTGCTGGTGATGTTATTATGGTTCGTATCTCCCCCTCTGCCTTCTCTTCTAGAAAGGTCAATGTGCTATTTCAGTTCCTCTTATTTGCCATTTTATTCTGCAAAACTAGCAGGTTTCCAGAACCAAATAAATTAGTGTTAATAGTAATAAGTATTCAATATGAATATTTCTATATTTTAGTCTGAAAAGAGAAGTCTTCTAGAACAATTCTCCCACTCCTCTAAAACAGGGTTTCTCAGGGGCGCCTGGGTGCCTCAGTTGGTTAAGTGTCTGACTCTCGGTTTCAGTCAGATCATGATCTCATGATTCGTGGGATCGAGCCCTGCATCAGGCTCTGTGCTGACAGTGCGGAGCCTGATTGGGATTCATTCATTCATTCATTCATTCTCTCTCTCTCTCAAAATAAGCAAGCTTAAAAAAAAAACCTCACAGGGTTTCTCAGCCTGAAGACTACCCACATGTCAGTCAGATGATTCTTTGTTGGGGGGGGGGGGGTATCCTGTACATTGTAGCATGTTTAGCAGTATCCCTGGCCTTGACCTTCCACAAATCAGTAGCAGCCCCCAATTTTGTGACATCTAGACATGTCTCCAGGCAGTACAGTGTTCCCTGGGGAGCAAAATCCCAGTTGAGAAGAAGCACTGCTGTAAGAGAACCTGAGCAAGACCTAAAGGTCACCGGAGGCTGACTTTTTAAACGGCCGAAAGTCTTGGTAAAATGTTGCCCTTTAGCTGCTGGCACCTGCAGCCACTCTGGAGTTAGAAACCACCTGGGCATCCCCATCTACTGCAGCTCACCATGCTCCACCCGGGAAAACCAGTAGAGGGCGCTGTTTGCATGCGCACTACTTGCCTCCTGGGCTCTCTACAGGTTCTGCTAAGCCTTTATTGCTTATAAGCAGGGACGAGGAACACTTTATCCCCGGGGAAATATCTCCTATTTTTCCTGGGCCTTCATTTGACTCAAAGTTAATAACCCGGCCATGCAAGGAAACCGGCACACTCATTCACTGCTGGAAGGAGTGTAAACGAGTACTTTTCTGGAGGAGAATTTGGCCGCGTCTATCCAGAAAAGCCTTCAAGACAAGTCCCCTGTTTGACCTGGCAAACCTACTTCTAGAAATTTAACCAGAGAAAACAATTAAGGACGAAAGCAAATCCCCACCTATGAGGACAGTCATCGAAATGTTGTTGACGACAAGAAAAACTGGAAGCAAAATCTCATTGTAGGGAGCAGGGCAAATAAAGCATGGAGCACAGACATACCCTGTCATAGCACGTAGTTACCTAAAATGCAGGACGGTGGTGTTTAAGGTCGTGGGAAGGTATGGCATCTGTATAGAGCTTAGGCTGTGCCAGGCCCTGGGGTAAGCGCTGTGCACACATGAACTCATTCAATCCTGCAAAATCCTGGTTGTGCTAGTATGATTACCCCCGTTTCCATCAGTGCCTTGTGGAATTTGTCCAGGGTCGCGCTGTCAGTAAGTGGGATTCCAACCCAGACTCAAGCTCCAGAGCCTATGCGTTTAACCACCCGACACACAGCGTTTACTACAGACCCAGGAAGGTAGGCAGGGGCAGGACGGAGAGCCTAGAATGAATCCCGCTGAATTTACTTAGCAACACGCTATTATGGGTGTTAGGCCCTTAAAGCCCTGCTCTTAAATTCTGGTTCCGGACCCTAGAAATGTCGAACTGGTCCCAGAGGACTGAGCTCCAATCCTTGCTAGGCTAACACTGAGAGCTAAGTGGTGGGCAGCTGCCTCACTGACAACCTATGCCTCAGTTTCCTCAAGATTGATTTCTAGGCTTGGAAATGATCACCTCAAGGTTGGTTCCTTCACCCCATTTCTCTGCTCCATTCTTTCTCTCACCTTCCCAGACATTTTCCATAGACGGCCACCAGTCACGTGTCATCTCCAGGAAAGCCCAATGCTTCCCAGAAACAGCTGACCTACAGTGCGATAACCAGCAGTTTCTAAACATGCTGTCTGTGCTCACCCCCGGACCCTGCGGCACAGGAAACCCTGAGAGGGGAGGAAATAAAAACCGCAAAGAAAACTTCCAAATGGCAGTTGTCTCCGTCCAATTGGCACAGAACAGATGACATCCTCTGTGGACCCCGGGACCCAGCCGCTGGAGGGACTGCTGATCTAAGCAACATGGGGCATCCTAAAAATAGCTCTATGTGTGGAGGTGCTTAACATCTCATGCTCTTCCTGACCCTGGCTAAAACTTAAAAAAAAAAAAAAAAAAAAATCAGCAAGTTCGAAAGAGCTTTCAGAGGAAACCGGCTGTAGCTACAAAGAGCAGACATGTGGAAGGGCTCTGACTTGACAGTGAGAATATTTATGGAATCAAACGGCTGGGTTGAGACGCTCAGGAGCCTGTGAGTGAGGACAAGCTCTTACTCGTTTCTGTGCTGCCTGTACCCAGCACTGGTGCCGGATGAAGGAACCAACATTTACCATTCTGGGAGCAAATCACCACGCTGGCTCTACCTGGAGGCAGGACCACGGACTGGGTTTGTCTTTTCTTTAATCCATAAATCTTGGTGTGTGTTATAAGTGCACACTATACAATGTCCAACATCAACAGGAGATTCTTCTCTTAGAAAAGATCTATACTGATGCGAGCTCAATCTAAAGAGAGAATGGTATATTCGCTTCCTATTGTTTTTGTAATAAATTACCACAAACTTACTGACTTAAAGCAACACACATTTATAATCTTATAGTTTTAGAAGTCAGAAGTCCAAAATCTGTTTCACTGGGCTAAGATCAAGGCCTTGGGAGGGCTGCAGTCCTTCCAGAGGCTCCAGGGAAGAATCTGTTCCTTGCCTTTTCCAGTTTCTAGGGGCTGCCTGCATCCCTTGGCTTGTGGTCTCTTCTAATATCTTCAAAGCCAGCTACTTAGCATCTTTTGTCTTCTCTGACCTCTGTACTGTTCTCACATCTTCTCGGACACTGATTCTCTCTACCTGCTTCCTATAAGAATCCTTGTGTACACAGACCCAGCTGGAGAATCCAGGATAATCTCCCCGTCTCACGATCCTTAACTGAATCACATCTGCAAAGTCCTTTTGCCTTACACTGTGGTAACATAGTCACAGGCTCCAGGGGCAAAGATGTAGACATCTTTGGGGAGGCATTACCCTGCCTACCAGCACTGCATAAGAGTTGCTCATTTGGAGACTGCAGAGGGGCAATGCGTGTCTCACCAGAGCCTATGGATTGTCAGCTGGTTAAGTCTGGGCCAATGATCTAATTCCACCCCCACCCCCCACTCCCGGCAGTGGCTGGTCTAGGGATGGGACAAGGAGGAGAGGTTGTCGTAGAAGCCTGTGGGGAAAAGACCCTGATCTGAACATCAACACAACAAAGAGACACCACAGGATGTAAACAGAAGCAGGGTGCCCAGTTACTGCAGTCACCTATCATCATGGCCATGGGGACACCTGCCTCAGGATGAGACCCGTCCTCTGAAACTAACACACACAGCCTGGTCTTCCTCTGGACCCAGAGCTCCTGTTTTGTAAGAGCATACATCTCCTTTTTTTTTTTTTTAATGTTTATTTTTGAGAGACAGTGTGCATGAGCAAGGGAGGGACAGAGAAAGTGGGGGACAGAGGATCCAAAGCGGGCTCTGAGCTAACAGCAGACAGCCTGACATGGGGCTCGAACTCACAAACCGTGATGAGATCACGACCTGAGCCAAAGTCAGACGCTTAACGGACTGAGCCACCCAGGGGCCCCACATCTCCTTATTTTTAAAGCCACTTTGATTTGGTTTTGTTTCTCGCCAGTTGAAAGGAGAAAAGAGCAGGGAGCAAGGGCCTCCCGTGTTTCCCCGTAGCACCAGGAAGCAAGCTGCTGCTGAAAGAAATAACGGTCTCCAGTGGCTGCGGATGTAGATACACTTTATGGCAAAAATCTTAATTCTTTTCCATGTGGCACATGTAAGAGCTTTCTCCTGTAACAAGCAAAGGTTTTTCATAATAAAGTAGCACAAAATCAGTCAGTGATCTAAATTGGATGGTTTGCAAAGGAGCCCAACAGTGGAGAAAAAAGAATAGGGTCCAGAGGCTAGACTAGCAAAGTACGAATGTCGGGGCAGAATACTATGTTTTGCACCTGAAGACACTTAAAAATTCCATAAATGTTTGCTGAGTGGTGCACCAGTTTCCTGGGGCTTCCGTAACCAAGCACCCCAAACCAGCGGGCTTAACACAGCCACAACGTACTGTCCTCACACGTCTAGAGGCCAGGAGTCTGATGGGGCCGTGCTCCCCTGGGAACCTGCAAAGGAGAATCCTTCCTGTCTCTTCCCAGCTTCTGGTGGTCCCAGGCAATTCCTGGCTTGTCAAAGCTTCACTCCCGACTGTGTCTTCATTTTCGAGTGGTGGTCTCCCCTGTGTGTCCGTCTTCACATGAGGCATCTGTGCCTGTGTCTGCATGTGTCTGTGTCCAAATTTCTCTCTTCTTCTAAAGACACCAGCCACACTGGATTAGGGCCCACCCTAATGACCTCACCTGAGCTTGATTACACCTGCAAAGACCTTATGTCCAAATAAGGTCATATTCACAGATACTGGGGGGGGGGGGGGGGGGGAGGACTTCAACCTATCTTTCTGGAAGACTCAATGCACCCATAATGGGGATCTACCATGCAGCAAGAATTTTAAAGTGATTCTGAAGAGGACAACAAGGGTCTGACCCTTAAGGGGCCAGCAGACTGTCAGGCAGGGATCGCTACAAAATGAGGCAAAGGAATGCAACCTTTGCAGCATCCCTGTGGGGTTGGTATTTTCATCCCCATTTTATAAATGGAAAAACAAGCTCAGGAGAGTTCGCTAACTTGCTGAGGGCTACAGGGCTGGGAAGCGCAGAGCCAAGATCCAAGCCCCACGTTTACTGATACTGAAAGGCCCTTTCCCACTATGATAAGCTGGAGACATTCCCAACTGAGGACAAAGAGGCACGCTAAAATAACAGAATGCAAACTATTTAATGCCATTTTGGGGACGATAAGGGAAAATAAGGAGCTGCTATCATCCCTCCCCCCCCCCCCCCCCCGCAACAAAGTCCTATAGGGCTACACCCTTCAGAACGCAACTGGCCACAGTGGCTTTGCAAAGGCGGGACCATGGTGCACACCCAGTGGCATCGTCCCATCCGTCCACGCTGCCTCATTTGCAGGCGGCTTCCGTCTCCCCACGCAGCAGGGGACTAATGCACAGGCCATGGAGGGGTCTACAGCATGCAGGTGGCCAGGGAGGACTGAAAAGCCAGTCTGTCAGGCCCAGCTTCTGCGGCAGAAGGGGGGAGGGGGGAGCAAGATTTAAGAATCGCTCGAGTCGAAGCGCAGGGTGACAATAAGTCACTGTGCGTCCCGGAGGCCCTCTGAGGGCTCATGTTGTTGGGAAGCCTGATTAGCAGTCAGAAAGAACCACTGGACAGGAGGGCTCTCTCTGAGGCCTCTGCAGGAGAGGGCTCAACAGGACAGGGCCCCCCACCTACTGCGGGGTTTGTCGACCCCAACACTGCCTACATCTTGGACCAAATCCTCTGTTGCACGGGGCTGCCCTGAGCACTGCTGGGTGAAACACACCCCAAGTCGTGATGACCAGAAATGTCGCTAGACATTTGCCAGGGTGGGGAGGGGGGGGGCAAAATGGCCCCTGTCGAGAACCACCGGCCAAGGGGGAATTGTGACCTTTTCCCATAAGAGGGCTCGCTGACCTTGGTGTGGGGTCTTGAGAAGCCACAGGTGACATATTCAGCCGTACCAGCAGCGGCTAGGAGAGGGGGCTAAGCTCACCACCCACCCCCGGCTTCCTAAGCACAGAGGCAATAGAAGCCTCCTGTTGATGTGACCAAGAAAATACTCCACTCGCCGTTAAAGAAACATTACTTTCAAAACACACAGCTGACATTCCCCACAAAGTCAACAGGCACTAACTCCCTCCCCTGCAGCCTTAGGGACACATTAATTCCACCAGAGGCAGCTTATGTTCAACTGTAAAAACAGCTATGAAAGGGAGGCGGAAAAGTCCACGTGAGGCAAGACCCCAGGCACAGAAGATCCACCGCGGGTGGAGTTAGGAAGGGCTCCTTTGTGGGACCCACGAGAGCTCAGAGGAACAGGGCGGTGGAGTAAGTGACCTCCGACCGCCCAGCAGCTCGTGACTTCTATCTGGACGCAGGCCAGCAATGCACTGACAGCCCCAAAGCGTCTCTGAAGATGGGTGACACCGGACACCAAACAGGCGTCACAAAACCCTCACTCTGTCCTTGCTGCACCCGGATGCATGAAATTGCTTCCTGCGCCCATCCGGTTAAAGTTTAAAAGATCTAAGATGGGTGGCCGTGTGTGGTTCCCAGGCATATGACCACCAATCACACCAAATGCACCAAACACATCAATTTCAGACTGGAGGTCACCCCTGTGACACATTTTTATCAGGAATGTTTTTCCAAAACGTATCTGCTTTATCCACGCCAAATCTTACCTCTTGTGGTATGTGACCCTGTCCCCTTCCCCCACTGACCTCAGAAGAGTTCTGGGGGCCCAGTCCCAGCTGCATTCCACCCACCCCACGCCACATACCTGACTGACATGTGGCCCCCAAGCAGCCTGCAGGCCCTGGGGCTCCCACAGCCCCACTCTCACTGTGGCCAATCCGGAGTCGTGGCACCAGCTCCCTGTCCTCTCCCAGACTAACACAGGGATCAAGAAGAAAAGCAGTAGAGAGGTTAAGAGAGCTCGGCTTTGAAGTCAAACAATGTGGATTCAAAGCCCAGCTCCCCTCCCGCCCCCCCCCCCCCAACCCAGCTCACTAGCTGTGTGACCTCGGGAAGGGTCTAACTTTCTTAGACTCACATGTGGATGACTGTACTCTAACAAACAGCGAGCCCGACTCGTGTTTCAGGTCATCTCTGTTGTGCACATCACACCCGAAGAGCATCACCTGTGATTCAGGGTTTGGGCTTCTTGTGAAACAGTCTGAGTATCCCAGATTTTTATAGTCTTGTCCCCTGATCTTTCACAATTGCCTCATCCATATGTCATCTGATGGCGACATTTCTGTCTAAAAGCAACTTGCTTCTAGCCTATCTTTTAAGCATTCCACTTCCTGTGCAGAAATAACCAATCTTGGTTTTTACACTCATATTCCAAAGATTTACCGACCTTATAATTAAATAATTTCATGAGGGTCCGTAACATGTGGATATACAGAAAAAGATCTATCAGCTATGAGCTTACGAAAGGCAGGGGTTAGTATAGTTTATAGAGAAACACGGAGTGCTGGATACATCAATGGGCCAGTTAAGTAGGGCTCTGGTGTGGCAATAGTCAGCCAAGTCCTACAGGAGGGCAGACGCCAGAGGAACTGTGGCCTGACTGGAGCAACCATCCACATCAGTGCACAGCCCTTACTTCTTCCATGTGGAATATCGCCCTTCTCCAAGGAGCTGGCTAATGAGAACATGGAAGGCAAGTTAACAGTACAGAGGGTGGTTTCTGCAAAAGCCCAGATAATTCCTTCTTCCCAAACATCTCAGGAGACCAAAGGCTGGGAAGGAGCAGTTCAGAGGGTCTGCCTTGGAAAGGCTGTACTTATGTTCACATCAGCGAAGTAGTCATTTGATGGTACTCAAAGCTCTGGCTTCGAGAGGTTCATGGTCAGCCGACTGCAGTGAGCCTCAGTCTCTCAGTGTCCCAGGTCTCCAAAACAGGCAGGCAGCTGTCCTTGACTAGCCAGCGTTTGAAGGTGTCCCCAGCCTTACTTCTCTGTTGTTTATTTTTACGTTGCAAAGATCAGGACAGTTGTGTCACTAGCCTCCTTCCAGCAAAGGATGGAAAGGAAAGGTCCTACGGAATCCACTGCTTGGTACCATCATCGGCCACTCAGGGGATCCTTCTGCAATGGCTCATGGCAGGTTGTGGTATCACAGGCTCAATATACGAGGAAAGAGTGTGTCTGTCCTTTCTCTCAAGCCCCTGCTCTTCAACAGCGCAGAAGTCTTAAAATGTCAGGTGTCTTTCACCTTGATGACCGGCTGGAAGATTGCCCAGGCATTGCATCACAGAACCTGCCTCGGCATGCGTCAGCTGCCACTGTGGCCAGACGGAACAGGGCACGGCTGGGGACACCATCTGCCGCCCTGGGGGACGCCTGGAGGCCAGCACGCGCCACGGCCACCGTGGCTCCACACGCACAGCAGTGCCACACCTGACAAGGAAGCTGGAACCCCACTTCTGCGATCTTGCAGGTGGGTTTCAGGGTTCTTACAACTCTAAGTGATGGTACCTGGACTCCAGAAGGGAAAGTAAAAGTGTCTCAAAATGGCACCTGAGCGTGAGCCTGAATTCGAGTAAGATTATGCCTGGAAAAGCTCAACCATGATGCCCTGGCTAACAAAGACCACATGCTATCCAAATATCCGGTTCAAGGGGCCACGTCCAAAGGCCACCACTGCCACATGGATGAAAAGATGGGTCTGTAGGGAGCACTTTGGCCCTCCAGGCAGGGGACCAACTGGACCTCAGGAGGAGGTGGGCATACCTGCTGGAGGCTCTAGAAACTGACCTCCAGGCTGGACCCGATGACCCTCCCTCCTCCTTCGAGGGAAAGCATCCCATGGCAGCCAGGATGCTGGAGAAGAGACGGGGCAGCATTCCTGTACTCAACAAACACTGAGGAAATGTCACCGTGGTCCCATCACTGTGCTATGAACAGGGAGACAGCCCCGGCCCTCATTTCACCTACACGTGGAAGCAGAGAATTTTCAGGGTGACCCTTGGGCTGGAAGGTACCTTAGAAAACTCACAAAGCAACACACCAGCAGTTCCCTACCGCTTGGCAGCACACTCTTGCCTTTAATTAACAGAGAAGCTTCTGATGCCCTCTCAGGAGTCCCACACTGGCTGCCCTCCCTCTTGTTTGGGAAACACACCCTTGCCCATCCCCGTGCACTTTTGAGGCGGATGGCTCCTGCCGGGGGCCCCATCCTTTTCATTAAAGGTCAAAGAAGGCCACTCAGGATATTAAGAACAAATTAGCTGCGTTTCTTTTGGCTTCATCAGCATTTTATTTTTATCCTCGGACACAAGAGAAATGGACGACAGGGAGGAGGTGGCATCACCTGATGCCCTACATTTGTTTAACTACAGGGAGGGGAGAGTCAGGGGAGGGGGAGAGAAAAACAACCAGTTCCTATTGTGGTTACCACACAGACCGTTTACCATTTACATCAGCCACGTAAGCTCGCTCCGCTCCGTAGAGACACTTTCAGGCTTCAATCACTGAACGGCATCCACACGCCTTATGTTAGCCCTGGCGGTGGTTTCAAGAACCCCCAGCGCTTCTGTATGAGCTACTTGGCTTCTTAGATCACCCAAACGTTCTTGCAACAGATACACGATCTGATTTCAAGGAAACTAACGGATGAGAAAGGTGCGTACTGTTTTAAGCAGTGGAAGGATCTGCCCCTTTGTCCTCATGGGGTCCCTTAGGACAAAAGTGAAAAACGTAGAAGATTTGTCAAAAATAAACCCTTACAGCTCCCCGCAAAGGAAGCGTAACTTCCCTTTTGCTACAATGGCAATCCTAACAACCCGCTTCCATCTTCACGGAAGAGACAAACACATGGAGTTTCCTGTTTGAAAAACTGGATTGTTCAGCTACTGTATGTGGCTGAGGCAACGGACAATCCAGCTGGTGTTTACGGGACAGCTAATACTGTGCGCTCAGCAAATGCTGGAGAGGGTCAGCGGCA
The DNA here is from genome assembly GCF_024362965.1 of Panthera pardus. Taxonomy (NCBI): domain Eukaryota; kingdom Metazoa; phylum Chordata; class Mammalia; order Carnivora; family Felidae; genus Panthera; species Panthera pardus. Next base: position 66,881,968 of record NW_026527002.1, read on the forward strand.
CATTTTGGGAAGACACCCTCGTGCCCACGTGCGGGGTGGAAGGCACTGCAAACTGTTATCAGCTGACACTCTTGCAGCCAAGCTCACACTCCCCAGCCTCTCCCACTTCACGACTTTTCAAAAAGCAGAGGAAACAAAACCACACACAGCCCTACCACCATCTGGCGGCTTCAGCAAGCACGAGATTCTGGCAGGCACGGTACTGGCAGCCACAGAGACCAATATTCCTCTTTCTTTGTTGCTGTTTTAAAAGCAAAGCGAGAGTGGTAATATGGAAACACAAACACACGGACCCGCTCACACTCTGGGGAAGACAGAGCAGCAGCAAACGCATTCCGACAGGGATCCTTCCCCACCGTCATTTCAGGTGGAAAGGCACCAGGCTGAAAGACGCCGTGGGGGGGATCACCCAGGAAACGTCTCCGGCCCTCTGCCACCTGCCATTGGTAACGCCCACCACGAGGGTCTGCCTCTGACCCGCGGGCGCAGAGAGGTGCTCCCGCTGGAGGCAGGTGCACGACTCAAGGATGCCAACTCGGGCCAGCAAAGCAGATGTGGGCCGCTGTGTCTTCTTGGCTGGTGAAATTGAACTGTCGGGCAGATAAGATGCTTACAGCCACAGATCTGGGCATTACCTCTCAGGAGGCCTTCAGGGAAGGCCAGATGATTTAGAAGGGGGCCTGATGAACCCTACAGACACAGAACAGGGCAGTTATTCTAGGGATCAGAGAGAGCCTGACACATCCATCTCCTCAAAAGGGATGACACCCCAGAGAGTGAGCCCTTGATGATGACTCTTGAGCTATGCCCTGGTTCTGCTTCTGCTGGTGACCGGACAGACCCTCCTTGGGACTAACAATTTATGCTTAAAACCTCTGCTATCCAGGGGCGCCTGGGTGGCTCAGTCACTTAAGGGTTCGACTCTTGGTTTCGGCTCAGGTTGTGATCCCAAGGTTTGTGAGTTCAGGCCCCACATGGGGCTCTGCACTGATGGTGCTGAGCCTGCTTGGGATTCTCTCTCTCCTTCTCTCTCTCTACCCCTCCCCCACATGCGTGCTCACACACTCTCTCTCAAAATAAATAAATAAAACTCAAAAAAAAAAAAAAAAAAAAAAAAAAAACCTCTGCTATCCAGAATCAGGCTACCCTCATGGGTTGCTGGCCTAAGAACTATTCTACTCCTTTAAGGGGCTTCTGTACATCCCCGAACTCTGCCAGAATGTGTCAACTTTATCAGCTCTCAGGAAGCAATCTTGCTGCTTTCCAAGTTATTACGAACAGCTACCATTTTCTGACTGCTTGTAATCTAATAGGCACCTGCAAGCACATTGTATCAATTTTTAGAACCTCATTCTACTCCTCATATAGGTATCATTATAAAGTAGGTATTCTTATTCTCATTTTACAGATAAGGGCAAGGAAGCTCAGAGAAGTTAAGTAATTTGCCCAAGGTGCCACAGTAGAGTTCAGGTTTGGGATCCAGGGCTGAGTCTATAGAACTTTTAAACATTCTTCAGGATATCTCACTATTACAAATACATCTCAAAATATTTGACAGATGAGAAATTAGGTGTTCACCATCCCCACCCCCCGCCCCCACTGTTTAACTCCACTCAAATATCTGTTTTATCAGGCAGACTTCACTGTCACCACTTCCTTGTTGGACTATGAACAGGCCCTGGCTTCAGGGTGGACACAGACTCAGCATGTCACCATCTGCTAGCTTCCTTTGGAGGGGGTGCTATTTATTCATGCAGAGGACCCTGGACCCTTCCCTACTCACTAGGAGTATCTTTCCCAAAATCATCCTTTCAGCTTCTGCCCCATCCCAGGAGGGACCTCTGGAGTACAGTTTCATGGTGACGCTATCTTTACTCAGCCAAACTACAGACTTTTTCTTTTTCTACTAACATGGTGTCTCATAAAACAGCACAGGATGGGATGTGTGCATATCCCTGGACATAGCAGGTGCTCAGCAAACCTGAGTACGTGGGAAGTGGGAGGAATGCCAAGCTGCGAGTTCCAGGCCTCTAACACTGGCTCTTCCAAATTCTCTTAGCACCCCTCCCTGCTCCCCACTCCTCTCCTGTGCCTGCTGCACACCCCCTCCTACCACTGCGACAGGGAACTAATCAAGAGAAGCTAAGATATAAGATTCTAGAGGAAGAATGGCCACAATCAGCCTAGATTCCACCCGTGGCACACATGCACACAGTCAGACTTCTGGTCACTGACAGGGACTCATCTACTGTCTCATACTCCTCTTCCCCTCCATTTGTATCTCAAGCTGCACCTTCCCCAAACGGTTTTTGGGTGAATGTTTGGATGGCTTCTGATCTATTAGAAACCGGAACACTAACCAGAACAGACAACAGCAGGCTGGCTCGTAACAACCAGAGAAAGCAGGTATAGGGCTCAGGCGGGCAAGAGAGCAGCACCATGATGCAACCCAAGCATCCTCAGGGCCCTATAGGCCCCCAGCCTGCTGTTCAACGCAAGGGCGTAAACTGGTTTTAGGGTCTAGTTCCCCAGCTGAGTCTCAAGGTCAACAGTAGCGATGTGAACCCAAAACTATTTTCAGTTATTTCTAGGTCTCCTTACTGCTCCGGCCCAATTTTCATTAAAGCAAGATACAACTCTAGCATCCTAATGACCCTCTGAGGCTGACCTAACTGGCCTGCATGATATGCCCCTGAGAGCCGGTCACGGGATGGGATGTGAACTTTCTACTCGATGATCAGAGCTACTCTTGTCCTTCTTCCTGCTCTGTTCTCCTGTGTCCTTCTCTTCCCCAGTTCTTCTAACAGAGCACAAATACTTCCTGAGGACAATAACTATTCGTGAGTGGTTTAAACCTAACTGTTGCCCAGTCATCAAACAAACCCAACAGGAAGTTGCCAGAAAGCACGGGACTGACCCTGTGTTCTGAGGGGGACTGCAGGAGTCAGGGTAACACAGGGGCTTTCCCTGCTTCGTCAAGTTCACTGCCTGACCGCAGAGGACTAGCTGGGTTTGGTTTAGTGCCACTGCACTGTGTATGTTCCGGTTGCCAACAGCTGTTCCTTCAGTGGGCTCTTGTGTTCCTTTCCTCTTCCCTGGGGAATGATTAGGGGCATGATTCTTAACCCTTAAGGTCTAGGCAAAAAGCAATTTCCTTGTCTTTTCACACAGGCGGGGAGGGGAAGCAAATGGGTTTTACCTTCTGGGATAATTCCAACTGCCTGTTAATGATGCCTGGAACACTGAGTTAAGAAGGATTCTGAGGCTGGATCTGGACTTGAAGGAAAAGAGGGTGCCTAGATCAGCTAGCAATGTCTGCCATGCATGCCTTGTATTTGCTACTCTGGCCCTAAAATCTCACAGGAACTAGAGCAGTAACTTTTCAAACTTTCATGTGATCACGCAGGGATTTTGCTAAAGTGCCTATTGTGACTCAGAAGGTCTGGAGTGGACCTGAGATTCTGTATTTCTAACCAGCTCCCAGGTGAGGCCAACTTGCTGCCAGACCGGCAGCTACACTATGGGTCGAGGGTCGTGCACTAGCCAATATACCTTTCCCAAACTCCCTGAGAATCCACCACCACAGGGATCCCCCACCCCCGCAGGCAAAACGTAGGTGGGCCAGATGTCCTAGACTTGGGAGGAGGGACACAGGGGATGCCATACCCCCACAGGACACTGGGGCCTGCTGTTGGGACAGCCTCCTGCTGGTGAAGCTTCCTCACCCCTCACCAGAGGTTCCCCTGCCAACACACGGAACTGCAAATCTGGGTCCAGAGAGAAAAAGAGAGCTCAGGAGCATTCGACAACAGGTGAGGGCAAAGCGGCTGGACACAAGCTAAGTGCGGGTCACAAAGCGGTCCTTGATTCCCACTGGCCTCCACGTCCCCCCATGCCTAGGACATTAACTAGCCTTCAGAGTGACTCAGTATAAAAAAGTGGGCACGGGGGGTGCTTGGGTGGCTCAGTCGGTTGAGTGTCCAACTTCAGCTCAGGTCATGACCTGACAGTTCAAGAGATCGAGCTCTGCATCAGGTTTGCTGCTGCCAGCACAGAGCAAGCACGCTTCGGATCCTCTGTCCCCCTGTGTCTCTGCCCCTCCCCGACTCATCCTCCCCTCCCCTTTCTCTCTCAAAAATAAACAAACATTAAAAGAAGAAAAAAGCATGGAGTGAGCTTTCCCCTCTGCCTTATGGAGGATTAGTACCTCAGAGGGCTCCAGCACATGCAGTTAAGGATGGGACAATGGAGGAAGGGAGACCAAGGGAAACTAAGGGGACCAGACGTTGCTAGCTCACCTGCCTCTTTCCTACACTGTGATGCGTTACCACACCGGTAACGCCGCCCTGGGCTTCCTACTTCCTGGGCCTGGGTCCCCCACTCCTCACAGACAGCAACAGCGTCCCAGCCAGCTCTGAATTCCCAGAGTCGGGCAAGATGTGTGGCCCAGAATAAAGGCTCCAGAGATATTTGCAGATAAAGGAAACCAAAACAGAAATAATTTTTTTTTTAATTGGACAATAACTCATCCTGAAACGTAACGCAGATACTCCCAGCATGTGGGTAGCTGGGTTACATCTGAGCTCCCAGGAGGGGGCAATGAGCAGTTCTTTATCAGAGTTACACTCAATCGTGGGTCCTGGCTGTCCCATGGTGTGAAAACAAAAGAGGCGGGAGTTCTGACCCCTGTGAGCTCTGGGAGGCCTACCTGGCTTGAGGTTCAAGATCATTTAGTGAAAGGCTATATCTAGATGCTAATCTAATAAAGAATATTTAGATCAAAGCTCGGCTGTTTTGCCTGTGCAAGTAAAATTATAGGGGTACCTACTATGTGCACGGCATTATGGAACAATGGATTCTTCTACCATGTAGGAAAGTGCACAAAAGAAAAAAAACAGGGCAAAATCAAGAGGAGTATTTTTATTAGCCTTTTTAGACAGGGGACTGATACGGCCCTCGGAAGTCCCCATCAGGATGGAACAGGGCCCATTAAAATGTTCACCATATTCAGAACATATTTTTTTTTTTTTTAGAAGATAATTACTAACAGTCTCAGGAAGCTTCAGATCCCCTTACATGCTATTAGAAAAGCCTTTGCAGGCGCAGCTCTGTTGCCATGACAACGATCACTTGGCTGAGGTATAAAGAAGGACGAGGGATCCACCAAATGGTATTCTCAACAGTAAGCCCAGAGGTTTCTTAAAGCCACTTTCTAAAGAAGCTTCAGCATCTAGGGGTTAGAGAATGTTACACGCCGAATGAGACCTACAGGCAACCCAGTTTTAGCATGTTGCTGGCATTTTTTTTGTCACCCCTGCCAAACAGTCACCTAGACTCAGGTGAAGTATCTCCCAGGCCAGAGCACTTCCTCTGTCCCATGCTTGGAGGAAGGGGGCGGGGGACCCGTCCTCTGCAACCCTTGGAGTGAAGTGAATACAGGTGAGGCTGTGGGAGGGGTGGGAGCTCTCATCCGAAGAGGCTCTCCCGTTCCAAGCAGAAGGTTTGGGTAAAACACGCTGACCTCTTTGGTGACACCTACCATTAGCTCAATGAGGCCGAACAAAACAGAAACAGCCACGGAAGATAGTTTGTTCTAGGTATTAAGTACAGGGCCAGTTTCTAATTCCAGCCATTAAATGCCACCCGGAAATTTCATGACTTCACTGTCCTACTGTTACCCTAAACAGAAACAGCACACCAGGCACCCTAATGGTATTACTCAGTGAACCACTTGGGAGGCTGTATATGGCAAAAACATAACCACATGCCTTGTGTCCACATGTCTCAACAGTGCACGGACCCACGGGAGAGGAACCCACCATGACGTGCGCCTCTCCAGTCACCTCTGCAGAGCATCACCGAGGACGGCCTCTCCCAGGGCCCCAGGCACCAGACACCTTTGAGATGGATGCAGAAGGATGCTCAGGGAGCTCCCAGGGGAACACATCTATGCAGAGCAGGTAGGGAGAAGGGGACAGGGCGGAACCGGGGGCACCGCCGGCTAAGTAACTTGCATCATGAAAGTGGATGCAGGCAGTGCTGGAGGGGGACCCCACATTCCACCCATGGGTGCTGCTGTGAGGAGTGGCACAGCCCGAAGAGGAGCCTTCCAGAGCCGGCCCATCAGAACAGATGCTCTCCTGGGTGTCTACTCCCATCCCGTCCAGGACGGAATGGCCCAGAACCCTCGTCTACCTTCAGTACAGCACGCCCCTCTGCTCATCACTTCCCAGATGGCCTCTGGACACCATGTGCATCTTTCCACGGTCGCCCTGCGCAGCACTACCTGGCACCACTACCCTGAAGCAAGCTTAAAGGCTCATCTCACAGGAGACAGAGGCAGAATAATTGAAATAACCTGTTCTTCAAACTCCGGTTTATTTAGTGCCTTACAAATAATTTCTACCATCCTAAGGTAGGACTGTGAAACGATCTGTGTGACCTATACGCTGCTCTCCACAAAATCAAACACCCCAGTGGGCTTCCTTTCACAGAAGCAGATTTGATATGAAGACCGTACCAATGAGCAGGTGTTTCTCCAGAACGCTGCAAGGCACCCCCCAGGGTTCCCACCAACGTTCCCAATCAGGAACCCAGCCCTCGTTCAGGGAAGGACCCAGCAACCCTTAACAGCACTGAATCAGCAAACCGGCTCAAGTTGGAGGCAAGAATTAGCTCCTGTAAGAATCAGCGTTGATTTGGTGAGCATCCCACAGAAAAGACACGGCACCAGCCCAAAACGGTGGTGACGACGGGGGAGGACAGAAGCACAGGGAGCGGCTCCTGACCAGAAGGCAGAAGACAAAGGGTGGAGGGACTGGCAGGGAGTCAGCATGTTCCTGTTACAGAAAAAGAAGCCGGCCCTCCCCCACCGTGGGACTGTTAGCCACGTTTCCAGATGACTGCACACGGCCACAGGAAACGGCACAGGCACTCAGCATCCAGATAGCAAGGAAGGCAAGCTTACAGCCCTGGGGATGCTAGTTTATTTTAAGAGACAATTACCCAGTTATTACAAACCTGAGACCGACCTTTCAGCTAGAAAGTTTGGCATCAGGGACCTTCTTGTCTCCAGAAAGAAAACAGGAAAAGCAACGACGTACGAATGGCTTCCAGTTTAAAGAGTGTGTGTGTGTGTGTGTGTGTGTGTGTGCGCATCTGTGCACACGTGTGTGTGAGAGAGAGACAGACACGAGTGAACCCAAGGGCAGGGACAGACCCCCCAGCAATATACTAGGCTGCCAATAACACTGAACTGTATTCAGCTCACCAAAAAGCATTCGAAAGTGGACGAGTAACTGTTGGAAAAAGAGATTGAGCAAACCCAATGTTCGTATTTTTGAAGTTCAAAGACTGAGCCCCATCAAGTACATTAAGTTACAGGACAGACACCAGCCAGCCACGGACACCCTACTGAACAAGCAGACAAACCCTGTACTCAGGCTGCTGCCCCCAAGCTCATTCCTCCCAATGAACGGATTCCTTGAGGCTTGATGCTAGGACAAAGGAGCCCAGGGGGTGTTGCTCTGGCCCTGGAAAGACAGCATGATTCCCGAATGCCCAAGAGGACAATAAAGGTCCCGCTGGTTACACATCTGCACCCAGTCCCCCGGTTACACCAACTCTAGGTCAGCTTGGCGTGACCCAGCTGAGCAGCCATGTTCTAAGAGAGGTTCAGATCTGGCTTCTGGAGTTGAGCATCCCAAGTCACTGTTCCAGCTCTTCCTCCAACCAGTGGTGTAACCTTGGGCACCATCCACTCTGAACCTCAGTTTCTCCATCCAACAGCACTTCTTCCCACAGAGGACTGAGTGAGATAATCCACATAAGATGCTTAGGCACCTGTGCAGGCTCTCTGCAGACTCGGTACTCAACAGACACTCTCTGTTATCATGCTATTAACATTCAAAACCACAGCCGCCCGATTCCAGATCTCTTCACTTGAGCCTTTGTGTGCAAAGCTTCACACAAGACTCTTTCAACTAAATCTGGTTTGGGATTGACATCCCACCTCATTCCCAGATGCATTTGAGTTTTCTGTTTAAAACGTCAATTGCAGCAGAAATGTCTGTAGTGATCAATTAGGAAGAGGAGGTCACTGCCTTCAAAGACGGCCACAGAAAGGCCCTTCAAGCCTCTTGGGACGGGTGTGTATGGCTGCACAGGTTGTGCACTGCATGACTCCAGGGGATACCATTCCCACAGACAATGAGTCATGAGCATCCAAAAGTCTGGTTTCTACCCCAGTCAAATCCAGAATGAGATGTGAATGGAATCTGAGTCACAGCACTGCCGGCTCTGTTGCCCCTACCCTGCTCCGTTCCTTTCCCTTTGTCTGTTGGCAAAGCTTAAGATAGACTAATTCAGGGGCGCCTGGGTGGCTCAGTCAGCTGAGTGTCTGACTTAAGCTCATGTCATGATCTCACAGTCCGTGAGTTCGAGCCCCACGTTGGGCTCTGTACTGACAGTGCAGAGCCTGGAGGCTGCTTCAGATTCTGCGTCTCCCTCTCTCTCTGCCCCTTGCCTACTCGCACTCTCTCTCCCAAAACAAAATAAATACACAATAAAATTTTTTTTAAAAAAAAATAAAATAGACTAATTCACTCTCAGCAAAGGGACAGCTCCCACTCCAGATGGCTCGAAGAGAACAGGGTGATTATCTGCCACTGACACCTGGTTCCAATGGGGCCAGGTGTGACTGCCGATGGCCCGCCGCCTCTGTGAAAAATCATACGTTACGTTCTCAGGAATCACTTGACTACCACTGAAGTTGCCACACCTTTTTCTCTCCTTTCTGGGTGGATGGGTAGATTTTTTTTTTTTTTTCCCTGATGTACAAAGGCCAACTCACCTTTGTCCTCATTACGGGGATGGAAAAACATCTCCGGCTTCCAAACCAAATGGCACAGTCACTAGGAGACCTCAACTTATCAGAGAGGTGCGTGTTGCAGAAGCCTGTTTACATTTGGTGTTTTAAAAATGGACATGGCGGGCACCTGGGTGGCTCAGTCGGTTAAGTATCCAACGTCGGCTCAGGTCGCGGTCTTGAGGTTCGTGAGTTCGAGCCCCACGTCCGGTTCTGCGCTGGTGGTGTGGAGCCTGCTTGGGATTCTCTCTTTCTTTCTCTCTCTCTGCCCCTTCCCCGCTTGCGCTCTCTCTCAATAAATAAACTTAAAAAAATTTTTCTTTTTTAATGGACATGGTTTTTTCCCTGTGAAGAAACAATGCCCCAGATGGTAGTTAAGTTCTCAGGCTAGCCCCCACGCTTTACCCATGACATCCCTGAGCCAATTACTACTGAACGTGACCATAGCCTGTTTCTAGGGGGGAAAAGCACTCAATTTCAACGTGGGACAAAGAGAAAAGACAAAGAGAAAAGGGCAGTAGGAGGCAGTGAAGATCCTCCTACATTTGAAAAGACAATGTTTCTCATGTGTTTAATAAATGTGCCACACCTACCATGAACAGATGCCGGGATTAGTCAATAAAACAGTCCTTGCTCTAAAAATGGCTCACAGGCCCCTGGTACAAAACGAGAACTAAAGAGAAATGGACAATACGACGTGCTAAGTTTCCAAATTTGGGGAAATCAAGAAGAGCTTGTCTACGCTGAGCACGCAGGGGCCCAGCCAGGCTAAGAGAGTGTGCCGGTGGGTCAAGAGGGTGGGGAAGAACCCACAGTGAGGGGGGACAGGTCTGGAGGCCTCTCAGGAGTCCAAAGTGGCTGGAGGGCTGGAGCCTTGTGGATGTGAGGGCAGGAGCCAGAGGATGAGGCTGGAGAGAGAGGCAGGAAGAGGCCCAGCCTCGAAATGTCCTGAGCAACAAGGTTAAGGTTGGGGGAGAAATTTTACCCCAAGGCAAATGGAGAGCCACAGAAAGGTTTGAGAGAAGCAGCATGGCCAAGAGGCAGAAGCAAGCCAGGTCCATCAATGGATGAATGGATAAATAAGATGTGGCAAATCCATACAGCATAGAACTACATAGAACTATGTAGAACACAGAACTCAACAACATCCATAGAACTCAGCCTTAAAAAGAGATCCTGTCACATGCTACCACTTGGATGAACCATGAGGATGCTACGCGGAGTGAAATAAGCCAGTCGCAAGGAGACAAATCCTGCCTGAGTCCACTTAAGCAGGGACCTACAGGGGTCCAATTCACAGACTCAGAAAGTGGAATGGTCGTTGCCAGGGGCTCGGGGATGAGGAAAACGGGGGAGGGGGGGCGGGCTCTTGTCTAATGGGTACAGTTTCAGTCTTGCAAGATGAGAAAGTTCTGGAGATTGATTATATGACAAGGTAAATACACTTACTACTACTACTGAACTAGACACTTAAAAATGGTTTAAAAAAAAAAGATGGTAAATTTTACATGATGTGTATTTTACCACAATAAAACTGAAATTACAAAAAAATTCAAAAGATTTCAATGATCTCGTCTCAGCTCCAGCTTCCGTTCTGGGAACGGTTTTGGACGACAAACTAACACAAGAACAGGAATGGGACGCCTTTCCTAGACCGGATCAGCCCGGTGGCTCGCACTCCTCTGGCCGGCTTCCTCCGTGCTGGGGCAGCTGGGCCCCAAGACCTTCGACCTTCAGGGTCCACCTGTCCCTCCTCAGCATTACTTTTCCCATTGCCTGCATCAGAGGTGACAGTGCCACACGTCAGGCCATATCTGCCTCTGACTGAACCAGGAGCGCAATTTCACGTTTCCAAATGCAGGGTCCGGGGAAACCAGACCAAATCGGAAGACACTCGACAGAACAGGGCCAACGCTCTGTGTGGCTCTACGGGCTACCCGGGGCTTGAGGGTGCAACAGGTAAGGTGTCACCTGCAGTGAGCTGTGAAACTGAGCCAATGTTCATTTGCATTTGGGTTGCCAGGGAAGCAAGTGGAGGTAAGAGCACTGGCTCAAGGCACCTTCTCATTCGGTGGGCGGTTCCTCCCCTGCAAATGTGCTTGTTTCCGGCAGTAAAAAGACCCCACTGGTGCTGCTTTGTTACCTGAGCTCGGCCCATCAATACGCCTAACTACAATCTGACACCCGGCCTGGAGCTAGTTGCCAGTGACTCCGCCCCCACGTGCCAACACAGGGTATGGGACATACGACAAATAAGACCATCCCTGCTGTTGGGGTGCCTGGGTGGCTCAGTCAGTTAAGCACCCAACTCTCGGTTTCCGCTCAGGTCATGATCCCACGGTTCGTGGGTTTGAGCCCCACGTCAGGCTCCACACTGACGGCAAGGAGCCTGCTTGGGATTCTCTCTCCCCTGCTCTCTCTGCCCTTCCTCCACCTGCTCTCTCAGTCTCTCTCTCAAAATAACTAAATAAACTTAAAGTGGGGGGGGGGGGGAAGACCATCCCTGCTGTCAGTAGTCCACGGTGTCATGAGAGAGTAAGCTCCATCAAGTCACAGGTATGACTGAGTAGGGGAACACGAAAGCAAGAAGGGGGACGAACAGGGCCCTGTGAGCCCCCGGCCCCTCCAAATCCTCTCAACAAATTCCTTTTCGGAGTCTGCGGTGATTTCTCTGCTACAAAGCAAACTCTTGACTGATGACAATGTCTGGGAGAGAATTGAGCCCTTCTCAACTAACCCCTTGAGCAATGAGGCATTTAGCTATTGAAATCTGGACTGCTTTTTCCTTTCAATTTTTGAGCTCCTTTAGGAAAAAACAAAACAAAACAAAACAGGGATTGATTAGCAAACAATCAGATTAAACTAGCAGAAATCCACACCTACTGACCAGCATTTCATCTGCCCTCCAGCCTGCGACAAATCCTAATGTTTTTCCCATCAGGATTATGTAAGCAGGAACCCACAGCTGGAAATGCCGTCTGCTCGCAGAGTGAGGGCAGGGTGTCTCCGTCTGGCACACAAAGTGCGTCGGACTTAAAGTCTGTGCCTAATGTTCTTCCCAGGACTCCTTCCCAGAACACTGGTGGCAACAAGATGATTTTCAGGCAGGGCTAGGCATCCAGTGAGGACACCCTCCCTGCAGTAAGAGGTGGTGATACGGCCACCGGGCAGCTCTGAGTCAGGGAGACCAGCAGCTGTGCCCAGGGGCCCCAGGACTCTCCCATTTCCAGGGGAACAAGTACTCACCAAAGGGCCATGAGATTGGTAGCAGACTTTTAGGCCCCAACAGGCCATTAACTGCTTTAACCCATTCACCTTAATTTCCCTGGCCTATCAAGTACAAAAGACCCGATTCCCTTCTACTTCTTACAAATTAGAGAACCACAAGATCTGGGCCGGTCCTTGAAAAATCAGCTGGGACTTCCTAAGGGATCTCACCTCAACCTGAGATTTGGAAAAGAATTTTTTGAGCAGCAAAACCCTATTTTGACTTCAGATGCTTTACAAAGAAAAGAGGTCCAGTGCTGGCCAGAGGGGGTAGGGGAGCATGGGGGCTCCTCACAGACTGTTCTCCACCCCAATCCCCTGGGCACCACCTGTGAGCTCACTTATATGACAATGCTATTCAAAAATTAGAGCATAGCTGCCATTTTAGGGTCCTCGGAGATCTAAGGAAGTCAGCTGGCAAGATTTACCTCCACCTTTACACTCTTCACTCGGGGCAGAAACCTTATACTAGGCAATGTATATTCTTTCTTTTTTAATTTTTCAAGTGTTTTATTTACTTTTGAGAGAAAGAGCATGAGCAGGGAGCATCAGGGAGAGAAGGAGAAGAGGATCCGAAGCGGGCTCTGTGCTGAAAGCAGTAAGCCCGACATGGGGTTCAAACTCAAGAAACACGAGATCATGACCTGAGCCGAAGTCAGATGCTCAACCGACTGAGCCACCCAGACTCCCCTATTTTTTTTTTAATGTTTATTTATTTTTGAGAGAGACAGAGACAGCAGGTGAGAAGGGGAGGGGCAGAGAGAGAAGGAGACACAGAAGCCAAAGCAGGCTCCAGGCTCTGAGGTGTCAGCACAGAGTCCGACGCGGGGCTTGAACTCACGGACCAAGAGATCATGACCTAAACTGAAGTCGCCCGCTTAACCGACTGAGCCACTCAGGTGCCCCTATACTTTATTTATAATATTTATGATAGCTCTGCATGCTGGGCATTAATATTCCCACTGTGGATGAGGAAACCAAGGCAGAGGGACCAAGGCACTCACTCCAAGAGGTGGCCTGGCACGTAAGCCCTCACCCCACCCCAACTGTGTTCGGGAAGTGGGATTCTTTATGTAGGCTCTGCAGATTTGGTGTAAGTGTTATGTAGAAGAACTCCTTCCAGACCCCTACCTAAACACTTGTTTTGTTTTGCTTTGTTTGTTTCCTAAACACTTCTTATAACAATACTCTCAAGCTGCCTGTGAACAGAGAGGGTAATAAGTAACTTGCCATGGGTCACAAAGTAAACATAAAGGACCTGGGCTTTAGGTCAGATTGTGTGCCTGTAAAGTCCATGCTCCTTCCACCAAACCCCACTGCTTCTCAAATCCCTCAGGCGGCTGCCTAGGCCTCAGGGGAAGGTAGCGACCACTGGTCACCACCCTCCATGTACCAATTTTCACAGGCGAATGGACAAGTACCCAAAACACACTCTTCTGTTTTACAACATTCCTGGTTTTCATTCACGGAAAGAGTAAGCTGCTGGTGCATCATTCTGCATTATCACGAGACAGATTTCCAAAGATGATGTCAACAGGGCAGAGTCTGTGCCAGTTTTTTCATATTCGATCCGCAGTTGACAAAACTAATACTTGGACAGCTGGCAGAGCAGATCTGGTGACCCGCTCCTAAAGCCACACGTGCTTTTTGTGCATTGTGACCAGGGCGACGGATGGCAAAGAACAGCAGCAGGGGGCCGTGGCCATTCCTTTCATTCCGGAGGGACACCAAGTACAGGGTTTCCTGCACATGCCTTCCCCTATAGGCTCTGCAGTGACCCTGGTACCCAGCAGCTCTCCGCAACGCAGATGCCATCGGCTTCAGCGCAGCACCACAGACACGGAGCGAGAAGAACAGCCTTCTCCAGGCCCAGGGAAAGACAAAAGAGAAGAAAACCAACACAAAAAGCAGCAACCGATAAGCAAGCTGAAATACAGTTCTAAGGAACAAACGGGAACAGATGTGAGACAGTCTCAGACTTAACGATGACTTTTACACAGCCTCAAAATCATTTGACGCTAACAGATTTATAACATTTGCGGGGTAGGATGGCTGGGAAATGCAAGGATGAAGTGCTTTGCTGCAAATGACTTGAACAGATGTTTGCTAAGTTTATCTCAAATCTTCTCGTACGTGTTAACGGGAGGTAATTAGCATTCACGGGAGGAGGATTTCACCTGAATTTCATAGAGTTGACATCTATTAAAGTTAACAGACAAAAAGGCAGAGCCGTGAATGTTCTTTTAAACTGGCACCTGAGAGTCTTCGCAGAAAGCAAAATAGGCACAAACTGCCAAAATTTGCACTCCAGATGACAGGCATCCTGGCAGCTCCCAAATGCCCAGCCCTCCCTTCCGCTGTCTCTCAGCTTCTGTACATGCCATTCCCTCTGCTGGGACAGTGCCCTTCTTGCTGACTTCCACGCACCCTCGTGACCCTGCCTGGATGTCACCCAGATGGGAGTGGCACTCCTGGAGCTCTGCCTCCAAGGAGCCCCCTCGCTGTGGGAACTCTGCACCCATCACTACCGGACACACTGTTCCGCCACTGTTCCCCGTCCCTCTCACCCCACTCACCCCATGGAGCATGTCTCCTCCACCGCGACTAAGCTTCTTGCCGCTGGGGCTCGTGTCCATGGCATAGTGCCTGGCGTGAGCAGCGCTCAACAAATACTTGCTGAATGATGGAAAATGGAAGGAAGACATCACCGGGAAATGGGGGGTGGGGGTGTCATTAAAGACAATAGAAATGTGAACAAACACAAAATAGATCTGGTTGATCCTTCTAGATCTTTCTTTAAAAAAAAAAAAACACCTTTTTTTTTTTTTTTTAATCTCCAGCTGGCTAGATAGAAGTATCACAGAATTTAGACGCCTGGAACTGGAAGGGATCCTGAGTCACATGGCCCAATATCTGTATAATGCAGGGAACATGTGTCTGCCTTGCCCAGAGTCAAACCCATCGCTGATGCTCTGTTCTCCTGGCAGACGATGCTCCCCGAAGAGCCATAAGCTGCAGGCCTGTTTTTCTGCAGGAGAGTAACAGTACACAAATTAGAGCAGAGGGTTTTTTTTTCCTTTCCACTGTTTCAACTTTCTCCAGTTTATCATCTCCAACAGATGCCAAAAAACCCACAAAAACTTAGAGTTAGGACTTCATACTCAGAGGTGGGTGTTTTTGTCCTTGGGAACATGGAAAGTATCAGTGTTCTGAAAGGGATGCTTTTTGCTCCTCTCTTCTCGATAAGGCATTCATGAAGGGCACTGGAAGGGAACTTTAATTCTTAACGGTGCCCAGCAAGGTCCTGACACACAGCAGATGCTCAAAATACCAGAGTTGGTCTTTTACCAACATAAACCCAATGTTGACCACACCCGTTTAACGTTTGAGGCCCTCCATTCTTCTCCTGAAAATCCCGTTAGATGGCACAGGGCAAAGCGCTTTTTAGGAGTCACCTAAAAAGTTAATTAATGCCAATCAATTTTATTACTAGTATAATAAAGCTAGGATCCAACCATTGTGTGAGGAGAGGCGTTACAGTGGCAATGGCCACCTTATGCATACAGAAGCAACACTCTGAGGAAGGAAAAGCCGGTAGCAATGTTCAAACATCATTTCTTCTTTCTGCATAAAGAATTACGTTAAAAAGCAGAACAACAGAATTTCAATGCCTCACCAAGCTCTGATAGTACAAATGAAACCCTATCTTGAAGACTTGACACAGAATGCGATTCCTTGTATTGAGCACGGTTGCCCAGTTCAAAGGCCACCCTCGCCCACGTCCCAGCCCCTTCCTGCCATCCCTCTGGAGAATCAAGACGAAGGGGAAAAAATATATATGTATATATATGCATATATAGCTACTCTGATCACCTGGAATCCCTTCACCCATAAAGGCAACTTCTAACTATCTTCCTTCCCGCACATTCTCTTCCTTCCCATTCCCTACGCAAACCCACAAGGAAGGAAAACAATGAGTTCACTTGCAATCACCATGACTTTGACCTTTAAATGTTTAACCAGGGATGTTTTTTAAGGGCCAGATAAAGAGGCAGGTGATTAGTTTTCAACATGAGTCACAATATCCCCACAGTGAAATAATTCAATTAAATATTTAGTGGCCTTCGGTTTTGTTTGAGGCGCTGTGTATGTCGGGGCCTTGTTAGCTCTGGCCACCATCTCACGAGTGAAGAAAGAGTCCGCTCCCAGGCAGGGCCGAGTTGCTTAGGAGAGAGAAGGCAGCCCTTCTCTCCAGCACTGGAAAGCATAAGTGTCTCTCACAAGCAGAGGCCTCTCACAGAGAAATCCTTACTAAGCCTTGGAGGGCCCCCAAAGATTCTCGCGAGGGTTCCCGGCACTTAACTGTAGGTTTCAGGCTTTGGTTGGGTTTTGCTCGTCTCCAGGTGACATGTTACCATGAGCTGGCTTTCCACCCTCAGTTAAGACGACTCTCCCCAAGTAATATCCCAAGAAAATAAGGGGAGGGGGCCTAGGGTAAGGTCAGAGAACAGAAAACCCATCCGTGTCCAAGAACAGGACAGTAAGAACGATCGAACCTGTCTGCCTTCATTGGCCCTTCCAGAAGCTGGAGCCACAGGGATCAGGCAAAGCATTCAAGTGCTATCTATTCCAGAGGACTGTGTCATCGAAGGACTCTAATGATGAAAGATTCCCCAAACTACTCCGTGTGGTTGTTTTGAGGCATGTTTAACTTTGTCTGTTATTGTATGAACTCACACAAATGTTTATCCTTCTCACAGAAGCCACAGGGATCAAACT
The DNA here is from genome assembly GCF_024362965.1 of Panthera pardus. Lineage (NCBI taxonomy): Eukaryota > Metazoa > Chordata > Mammalia > Carnivora > Felidae > Panthera > Panthera pardus. The sequence goes on from NW_026527002.1 coordinate 66,898,880, forward strand.
GTATGCATTTGTGTTCATATGTATGTATTTCCCCAGAGAGTTTCCATTAAGATATTGATCAATCACTTTTGTGGATGGCAATCATGAAAGGCTAAAATTATCGGGAAACACGGTCAGGCTCAATTCTGCGAACACCCCATTTTCTTTTTAGCAAACACAAATCAATCTGGCACCTGAAATAGTTCGGTGCTCTGACCCTCTCCCAAAAACAACTCATCTGCACAATGAACTTTTGTTTGAATTAACAAATCACCGCCAAAGAGTGAAATTTATAACATTAACCACCCGGCTGAAGCATCTGACTTTAAAACAAAACAAAAAACAAAACAAAAAAACCCAAAAAACAAAGAGCATCTAAAACACGGAAGCACCTTATAAAATATGCTGCCTCCCTGCCCTTCCTGGGGGAGACAGGAAAACTGTCTCCCCTTCTCTTATCATCTACTCAAAGTCATCAACCATTGCTTCCTGTCTGTGAAGAGGTAAGCACTGGTTAAACGAGCCTAAAACAAAGGAGACAGGCGTACTTGCTATCTCCATCAGACACGCTAGCCAGCACTCGTGCATGGGTTCAAGAAGGCTGGACACCGCGCAGAGGCCTGCTAGGGCAAGAGAAGAGTAAGACCCCACTCTCCAGGACTGGAGCAGAGCGGGAGAGACAGGAACAGGTGCACACTCTTTACTCTCAGTGACACAAGCGCTCCAAACCAAATGGCACCGTGTGTCCATGGCAAGGGAATGCCATGTTTTGAGCAGGGCAGGGCCTCTACTCGAAGATTCGCCGCCCAGGTTGTAAGAGGAGACGCAGTGAGCAGCAAGGATCAGCGTACGGAGAGGAGGCGGCCAACAGCAACCTGGTCTCGGTGGTGACGTGCTAGAGAAGCAGAAAGGAAAGGGGCGGACACAAGGGAACTACAGGGAGTATTGGCTCCCAGCTAGACAGGGCCAGAGGGATCAAAACACGGGACCAGGGGACCTCAAGAGGGCCAGGAACAGACATGGAAAGCAGGAGGAGGCAGTTTGGTTTGGCAGACTCCACTGGGTGGACTGTACTGTGCCAGGCACATGGATGGCACGGACATCAACGATCGAACCTGTCTGCCTTCACTGGCCCTTCCAGAAGCTGCCTTGTTTGGATGGATGGAGACCAACCAGCAGACAGCTGGACTAGGAGATTGGAAGCAGACCCAAGGAGGTGGATTTGCCCAGAAGAGGGATGTGTGGGCACCAGAAAGAATGTGCCCTACACATAAAGCGCTCTCCTCCCCTCCACATTACAAATGGCAGATGTCTGGCAAACGCCTGGAAATTTCCTGACACGCACCTCATAAATGCTATAAACAACATGCCCACATTTCCCCAGCCACAGACCTCGCAGCTGGAACAGCACATGGCCCCAGAGCTGTCAGCGCCAGGACGTGTGGATTTCAGATCCAAATATCCAAATCACCCCCTTTCAGGGAAATGGTATTGTGGGCGGGGCTCTGGGCTTGGGAGCCTGCAGGAGAGTCAATGAGAAGGTGCAATGTTAAGTGATCGTCATCCTGTTGAACATTATCAAGGACTCTCCTCGTGGCGCTGCCTCCTGCTAGTTACATGCCCCCTGAAAGGATTTTTCTGAGCCTCAGTGTGCTCATCTATAAAGTGGGACTCTCTCCAGGCCTTGAAAGACTGCAGTTAAGGAACACGTGAGTTAAACCTCAGAAGAATACACTATAAAATGTTAAGCCCTCCACAAGCACAAGGGATTCTTGCTAAGAAGCAGAATCCTTCTGATCCTTGCATTGAACCTACCACATCAATTCTGACTCATTTTTACAGGTGGAATTTGGGTCCAAAGAAATGAGTGCAAGCTCGAGAACTGAAGAATAACAAAAGCTGAAACTTTAGACAGACCCGTACTTTCGGACTCTAACCTTCAATTCCCCAACACAGATGGCTTTCGCAGCAAAGTTCAGCTGGTACAGACCATCTACTTTCGAGGCAGCTCTACTCCCAGAGGCAGCCCAGTCCTGGCTCCAGAGAGAGAAGGCCAGCCAAGTCCCCCATGCACAGAAACTGCAGCTTTGAGAATCGTCGTGAAACGGGCTGAAACACTCCAGCTGCAAGCACAGCTCTCTGCTGCCTTTCTTAAACACACCTAGTTCCTTTTATTCCCTGATGAACACACTCCCAGGCTGCAGAAGGCTTTGGAAGGCTACACGCCATTTTCATGAGCAAATCCTCTTACAGGACCTTTTCCAACCAAGAAATCCAGATGACAGGATGACGTCCCTGCAATATCTCCCCTGCCTCTCTGCACCTCTCAGTTTACAGGGTCAATGTTCTACGGTCTGTGCCTCTGGCTTATGCATAGTGAGCACCTACTGTGTGCAGCAGAGCCTGCTGGCAGCCAGAAGGGAGGGGCCGTGTCTAAGCTGGACTGGAGGGCGGGTCTTGTAATCATGGCCCTGTGCAGGCAAGGATGCTGATGAGGATGATGGCGGAGGAGGAGGAGGAGGAGGAGGAGGAGGAGGAGGAGGAGGAGGACAATGACGACAGTGACGACGGGGGACCCAACAAAAGCACAACCACAGGGACCCTGAAAGGCTATGGGAGAGGAAGGTGCAAGGGCGTGGGTCCTCCACAAGTGGAATTAACTTCTCACACATTCTAATGTGTCACCAGTTCTTGTCCTGGGAACATTCTACGTGCAGTGCTGGGCAGTTTCTCAGCTTCCTTTTCTGCCAGAATGCCTGAGCTAAAGGATAATCCCATGGTCCAGGCAGCCCCAGTCAAAGGGGCCCCGAGAAGCATTACATCCAGAAATTAGCCACCTTGGCCACGGAACTGGGGGGGGGGGGGGTGGGTATGTGGGAGGGGACCTTGTGAGATTCCATTCTGTAATGCAGTTTGTTGGGAGCTACTCAACCTGGCACTGGAAAAGAGGTGACATGAGATGGGGTGATTAAAAATGACCAAAGCCCTAGGGGCGCCTGTGTGGCTCAGTCAGTTGAGCACCCGACTCTTGATTTCGGCTCAGGTCATGATCTTAGGGTAGTGGGATTGAGTTCCTCATCAGGCTCTGCGCTGACAGCACAGAGCCTGCCTGGGATTCTCTCCCAATGGCGTGACACTGTCATTGTCTACACACAGAACTGTTCCATGGATAGAACACTAGCCAGGATGCTAGTGCAGCACAGGTCATAAAGGAGCAGGCACTAAAAGCTTGGCAGGGGGCAGAGGGGTGCTTCCTGCCACAATCAGCAAGTATGAACTCCATCAGCCTCGCTGCTCCTGGGCGTCTCGCTCTCGGATCGTGTTCCCCAGAACACAGCACCAATTATCTCTTCCAATTAAACCACCGCCACAGGACACTAAATCCAGTGACACAAACCGGCAGCAGGATGCTCGCTCAGCTTCGGGCTGGCATTTATGACCCTGATTAGCAGGAAGGCTCCGTCTCCTGCTCCCCACAGCTTGCCCGAGGAACCCAGAACGGCAGGTGAGCCCAGTAGGACCCTCCACCTCCCTCCCCCACAGGCCCCTGAAGCAGGGGCTCTGGAAAAGGGCAGAACGACACTGATGGCAGAATCCAGAGAAGCCAGGGCTCCCTCACCTTCACGTCTGCTGTCCTGCACGACAGCAGGGCTTTCAGGATGCACGAACCCCAAAGGGGGTTCCTTCCCCGTTGACGAGAGCAATTTATAAAACATCAAGTTACAGGCATTTTGTAAGCTAGTATATTCCTGTGACTGGGGGCATACAGCGGGCCAGAAACCGTGAGGAGCACTGACAATATTTCATTCAATCCTTACGGCAAGCCTCTGAAGCAAGTGGGGTGTTACCCACCCTCCATTTCCTTTTATTTTTTAAGTGTTTATTTTTGAAAGAGAGAGAGAGAGAGAGAGAGAAACACATTGCACAAGCAAGGGAGGGACAGAGAGAGAGAGGGAGACACAGAATCTGAAGCAGGCTCCAGGCTCTGAACTGTCCACACAGAGCCCGACACGGGGCTTGAACTCACAAACTGTGAGATCATGACCTGAGCTGAAGCTGGATGCTTAACCAACTGAGCTGCCCAGGCACCCCTATTTTTAATTTAATTTAATTTTTATTTTTTGACAGAGAGCGAGCACAAGCATGGGAGAGGCAGAGAAAGAGGGGGAGAGAGAGAGAATCCCAAGCAGGCAAGCAGGTTCCATGCTCAGTGCAGAGCCTGATGCAGGGCTTGATCTCACAACCCTGAGATCATGACCTGAACCAAAAGAAAGAGTCAGACACTCAACTGACTGAGTCACCCAGGCGCCCCTATGTGTAATCCTTTTAAAACATATTATGCACGTTTGGCTTTCGGTCAACAAAGCCATCAACAGACAAGTGGGTTCCCATTACGCAGACAGCTGTCAACCACACGGGGACAACGGTAACAAGGGGCAGGAGCAGAGGGAAAGAACTGCAAGAAAAGGACATTTAAGAAGGACTGGGGGGGGGGGAACAAAGGGATGGAAGGGCCACTGATAATTTCCATTAATTTGATTTACAAAGAGTTCACATTTATGATCTGGTTTCTAATGGCGATTCTAAGGAAGAAGGGACAAGTGATAACACATCTGCCCAGTTTACAGATACTGGAAGTGAGATTCAAAGAAATTAAGCTGTACACCAGGTAGTGTAGACACTTGCTACACCGTGGAAGCAGGAAGACATGGGAGCCCCACTTCAGGCTTCCTGCCTCCCGCCTGCATTTCACCACGACCCCAGGTGATTCTCAGGCTCTTTAAGGTGAGAAGTGTTGATCTAGTGCATAGGCTTTGGGGTCAGAAAAATCTGGGTTCTGCTACTTGTATGTGACCTAGAGTAAGCTCCACAGCCAGAACCCTCTCATCTGCGAAGCAGTGCTCACTTACAAGGTCAAGCACAAGTGAGCAAAATAATGCAGGTAGAGCACTCAGCACAAAATCCGCTACAAAAAAATAAATAAATAAATAAAGGAGCAGTTGGCTGTGCCATCATCAACACTTGAAGGTAGAGCCCAGGTCACAAGATCCCACCTCCTGTCACCTTCATCTCTCTGGAAACCTGTGGCCATGACACTCCAGAACCTGCCCGATACGTTGGAATGCCCCTCCCCCACCCAATGTGTTCACTGACATAAAGCTGCCAAACACATTTGGAGCCAAAGACACACTTGTATGATGACAAAAGGTGGCATTTAGAGTCTCCGTCAGCCAGCACCCTCCAAGGCTTTACCCCTGAGCTTAAAACACCTCACACACCGGGTGCTTCAGTTCAAGACAAGGAAGCCGGGGCTGGGGATGGGGGGGGGGGGGGGGGGGCGGGGGCGGGCAGGCCAGCAATTCTGGACCCTGACTCCAACAAGCTGCCACAGCTGGGGGCCCTGAGGGCAACACAGACCAAAGGCCACTGCCTTGACCTGAGAATCTCCCCAGTGACACAAAATGTCCTTTACTTCCAGAGCCAGCAAACACAACACGCTGATTTCACAACGGGGGAGTCCTTCCAGGCACTGGAGGCACATACACGTACAAAATAAAGGCAGGGTCTACACATCAGAGCACAACACCTCTGCACAGGTCACACTCTGTCCTGGCCCTGTCCACACCACATACCCGACCTGGCATCCCAGTCAACTCTTGCCTGTCCCTCACTAATCTCAAGGCTTACCATCCTAGGAGGTCTCTGGCCCTGCCCTGTCCTCGTCACTCCCCAAACCGCATCTCAGGTTCTTGCCACAAAAGCCCCGGGTCTGCACAGCTCAGTCCTTGCTCAGCACTACTCTGCTGGTCAGCCCCGTACGACACGTCCGACCCCACCACGCCCTTGGGTGGCTCTTGAGTATAAACCCAGGGTCCTTCAAAGGCAAAGGCTCCCAGCGCTGCCCATGCACCCCCTCCTGGTCTTCCGTGGCAGCCCCTGGAGTGGGAGATCTGGAGTTTGCTGGTGGTGGTTATTTGCCTGGTTTGGTTTTAACAGAAAGCAAACAGAATGGGGCAAAAGGGTAAGAACCATGACGGTCCACGCTGCCTTTTATCCGCACACACACGCCACAAACAAAAGTCAGTAGAAAGAAGGCGGATCTTGCCACGAAGTCTGAATTTCTCCAACCAAATGGTGGTTGTTCTCTTTGTAGCCAATGATTTAATAAACCTATTGTTGGGCAAAACCTTCGGGGAACTCCTATCTCAACGGCATTCAGAATCAGGTTCGTAAGGAACTGAAGAGCAGCCCTTCTACTTGAGTCAAACACGCTTTACGGACCACAAACGTTACCGAGCAGCTTTGTCACCCACCCTGGCCCCAAGATTTGGCACTGACTCTTACTGCTGAAGGGAAAAATGAGGTCCGCTCTTGCCATAACAAATGGTTTTAAAAATAACATTTGTTGATTCCAATTTGATATCGTGTAAAGTTCTCATAGCGGTTCTAGGGGAGGGAGCCCCCCAAAAATCTGAGCAATGGCCACGCCGATGAAGCAAGTGGAATTAGCTTCCAAAGGTAATTAATCACTTCTCTCATGCTTCAAGGTGTGATCCAGATCTAAATTTATGTATGAAAATGTAAGTTATTCAAAATGACAAAAGGGCAATGTTCTCTAAGTAGCTTCCTTTGAGACCAGTAAGAAGGTTAATATACAGGCCAGTCCTTATTTAAAATGGAAGCTAGAGGGCGCCTGGGTGGCTCAGCTGGTTAAGCGCCTGACTCTTGGTTTCGGCTCAGGCCACGATCTCATGGTTTCGTGAGTTCAAGCCCCGCCTCAGGCTCTGTGCTGGCAACACAGAGCCTGCTTGAGATTCTCATTCTCATTCTCTCTCTCTCTCTCTCTCTCTCTCTCTCTCTCTCTCTCTCTCCCCCCACCCCCGCTCACATTATCTCTCTCTCAAAAATAAACAAACTTTAAATAAAAACGGGAGCTCTAGAAAGTGCCAATTCCCCCTAGGTTTCTTCACGCCTCTCTTCTTCATCCTCTCAAACCACACTGAATAAATATTTACAAATATGAAGAGATCTCAATCTGTCACCAAGGAAGGACACCAACTGGAAAATAAAAGTCACCAGGCCTGGTTTTCGCGACGAGCTGATGAGAGCAGCAAACTTTCACATTTCCTTGATCTCTCTTTTCTCCCCTGTCGCTAGAAACAACAGCAATAACAGTAACTAGCAGGTGTGCAATCCAGGCCCTGGGGACTCAGAGTGTGGTCCCTGGACCAACACCCAGGAGACTTACTGGACACTCAGCATCCCAGGCCCCACCCCCGACCTGCTGAATCAGAACCCGACTTTTACAAGATCCCGGGTCATTCCTACCCACGTTAGAGTCTGAGAAGTGCTGTTCTCTGGGATAGGCTGAAGAGATAGCAAATGATTTTTTTTTTTTTTTAAAGTCCTAACGAACTTTGTGGTTTTACAAAGTAAGAAACTCTCCTCTGACTCTTGGTTCCCCATCTACTGATAGGAAACACCATCCATTGTCCCCGGGTCTTTTCCCTCCTCCCTCTCTCTTCCCATAAATAAACCGCACTTTGGGTTAAAAAAGGTAGGAGGAGACAAAGACAGGAGGAAAGAGACAAATGAGGAGCACAAGCCACAGAACAGAGCTACACTTGTCCGCCCGGAAAATAAACTTTCGAGGCGGGAGGAGGCACACAGAAGCTGCCAGGTGTGGCCCCCCTTCCAGACTGCACGTCCGCTACATTTAATCCTTAGAAGCGTGGCCGTGGTCCTCGAAGTTTTAGAAGACTCGGGACCTCTCTGCTGCATGGCTCAGCTCTAAATGTATATGTACACAGAAATGTGTGATGCTCGATGGACATACGCCAGCCAAATGCCCAAACACCTCTGTTCCTATGAAGTCCCCCGCCCCCCCCCCCCATCCAGAGCACACAAAAACCCTGATCACGCAGTTGGCTACTCTGATTTTCAGCTTTCAGCTCATCTCCCAACTGCCAGGCTAAGTTGTTTGAGGCTAAGAGTGGGTTATTCATCTTCGTACCCTCCATGGCATGGCACGATCTAGTAGACAGCAGGTGCTCAATCACTGTTGTCACATGGCCGTCTTGAGCTGTTCCCGTCTCTGATGCAACTTCCCTATTTTTAGGGGGAATCAACTTAATTGATGACTCCCGGATTTCTATTTTATTAGACTGTTCTCATGCCTTCCGTCTGGCCGCTAAACAAAATAATGAGCAAGGTTGCCTGATCTCAATATTCTCACCTGGGCCAAATACAATGCCCAGCTGCATACACCAAGCATCCGGATGATTCTCTGAGCAAAGTCTTCGACATTCCGCACTCTAAGGTTAAAAGGCACAAAGGTTAGCAGGCCTGTTGTCAGGCTCCTCCGGCTTTGCGCACAAAGCAGCCTCGGATAAGGATCCCGGGTATAATCAGATTTTTTTCTTTCCTTCTTTTCTACTCAACAAGTTTTGAGAGTCCACAAAGACTAGGCCAATGAAACAAAGGTTATTAACTCAGGGAGCCTGCCTCTGAGAAGTTTTCCAAAGGGCAGCCAGTGTCACACAATCATTCTGACAGCTGTGACAAACTAAGCTTTATTTACAGAGAGCCCTCACTGTTCATTTAGCGCGATCGCTGGGGCCTCATGGTCCTTGTGGAGGAGACGCACCCAGCTGACCGCCGAGAGCTGCAGATCTCCCAGGCCGAGTCTTCAAGAACTGCCATACAACTAACTGAAGGCAGCAGCCCCACTGGAGAGGGCTCCCTTGAAAGCGGGCAGCTTCACCCCCTGGCGCATAGGGCTCTTTGCCCTGTCACAGCCTTGCAGGACCGCCTTAGAGCCTCTGTAGAGGTACCTACAGTTACCACTTGCTCTGGGTGGGAGCTATTTATTTGTGCTCCTCTCAAAAGCCATCCCGCTCCCTTCAAAACAAAGAGTTCAGGGGCGCCTGGGTGGCTCAGTCGGTTGAGCGTCCGACTTCGGCTCAGGTCATGAGCTCGTGGTTCATAGGTTCAAGCCCCATGTTGAGCTCTGTGCTAACAGCTTGGAGCCCGGAGGCTGCTTCGGATTCTGTGTCTCCCTCTCTCTCTGCCCCTTCCCAGCTCGTGCTTTGTCTATAAGAAATAAATAAACATTAAAAAAAAAAAAGTTCAGATGAAGACAGGTTTTTAAATGAACTTATTTATTAATCCAATCCATCCTGAGGATATATTTTATACAAGGGAACAGGGAAATGGGGCGGTAGCCAGGTAAGGAAAAAGAATCAAGGGGGGTTTTGGATGATGACTTTAACGACACCAGTGGCTAGTCCCGAGTGCGGGCTGTACAGGGTGAGCAGCATGGTAGGCTGGGGAAGCAGGAAGCAGAGCAAAGGGCTCTGACGTGGACAGGCTGGCGCTAGGCTGGGTATGGGCAGCTGAGCATGCAACACTGGCAGAAATGCAGGAGGGAGGGGTGAGGTCATCTGCAAACCCCTAGCTGTGGCCCAGCTGCCGTTTCACGCGGGGGCCTGCAGGAAACAGGTGGTCGGTCGTCTCCACTCACATCCTGGCAGGCATGGAACCTCTGTGTCACATTTGGGCCTCGGATTCTTTGGCCAAAGTAGCATTATTGTGATGAGTCTTCAAGGGAAGGGGTGACCTGGCCCTCAGAGTTACAGGGCTGGTCTTCACAGGTGCATTTTGGATGGATGCACTTGCTCATTCGTTCATTTTACGCAAATGTCTACTGACCCCCAGCGTGAAAGCTGCTATGGGGACGTGAAACCAAACCAGGCTGAACTTGCCCTCAAAGAAAGTGTGCTCTCAGAGAAGACTTACCCATAAGTTAGATCAGTGAAGGAGGGGAAACAGGTTTGGGAGGTTAGAGGTGGTAGATTAATTCCAGTTAGGAGTATAACAGAATTTCTGAAACTTTACCATGCATAATACAAATCACCTGAGAAGCTTTCCCTATGGGGTCTCTTCCTTCTCATAAAATTCTATGATTCCTGTATCATTTTAGGGAAGAAGATGCTATTTCACGGTATTATCCTCAGGATGGAGAATGTAACCTCTGACAATAAATCTAATAGAGATGTTAACCATAATTCTTTCATTATCTTTTTATATTTATTTTTGAGAGAGAGCACGTGCACATGAGAGCAGGAGAGGGGCAGAGAGAGAAGGGGAGAGAGAATCCTAAGCAGGTTCCGTGCCATCAGCACAGAGCCTGACATGGGGCTCGATCCCATGAACCGTGAGATCAAGACTTGAGCTGAAATCAAGAGTCAGATGTTTAACTAACTGAACCACCCAGGTGCCCCAATCATAATTCTTTTATCCTAAAAAAAGCCAAGGAAATTTCACATTTTATAACTACCGGGTTTAAAGCTTGAACCCTGCGGCCCAAGTTTAAGGGTCTTTCTCTTCAATCAGTGGAGAAGATAGTCAAGAGGATACACAGAAGTGTCTGTGATCAAATCCACTACCCCTAACTGGCCCCACCTTAGAATTTAGTAATGCTGCTGAGTGGAGCTTCAAAGGAAGCCCGAGTCATACAAAAATCAGCTTGGAATGAGAAAAGTCCCATCTGAAACAGTAAAGGGGATCACACGCAGACACCCACATCCAGAATGTGGTGGAGATTCACGCCCTTTGGAACACTGTCAGGAAATGTATGGTCCATGATGGTATAAGCAGACGCCTTAGCCTCAGGAGGGCAGTTCTGTTCTCCCTGAGCTGCCAGAGAACTGAAGGGGCCACAGAGCTAATTACCACCACTCAAGCATGAAGTTGAGATCTGCCCCAAATGCTTCCCTTCTAATAACCTGGGGGCTTTTAGATTAACACCCATCACATACATATTTCCTACCACTTTGGTCAGGACACAGGAGGGTGACAAGGGCCTCAAGGCCAGAGAAGAATTGGGTAAGCAGAGGAGGATGCTTTTCTTAATCACTAGTAATTATTGCTAGTGTTACAAGCAAACGAGTGACAAATATCATTTTGGAAAAATAAAAACAGCCCCTACAAGAGAAAGAATTTTAATTAAATGGGAAGACCGGTTTGAACTCATCAAAAGGCTGACCTGGCAAGCATTAACTCTACATTTTAACAAAAAAAGGATGTTGGGGTGCCTAGGTGGCTCAGTCAGTTAAGGGTCTGACTCTTGATTTCAGTTCAGGTCATAATCTCACAGTTCATGGGATTGAGCCCTACATCAGGCTCTGCATGGACTGCACAGAGCCTGCTTGGGATTCTCTCGCTTTCTGCCCCTCCCCCACTCACACATTTGCATTCTGTCTAAATAAATATATATATTTTTTTAATAAAAGGACTTCTAGGGGCACCCGGGTGGCTCAGTGGGTTAAACATCCCACTTCGGCTCAGGTCATGATCTCAGAGTTCGTGGGTTGGAGCCCCGCATCGGGTTCCGTGCTGACAGCTCAGAGCCTGGAGCCTGCTTCGGATGCTGTGTCTCCCACTCTCTCTGGCCCTCCCCTGATCACGCTCTGTGTCTCTCTCTCAAAAATGAATCCAACAGTAAAAAAAAATTTTTAAAAAAGGACATCTATTTTTGAAATGCATACACAGTAATGAGCTAGGTTAAAAAAGTGTGGGCAAGCAGAAGTCCTGGAACGCCTGCTTTAACAAAGATATAAATCTCTAACAAAAGTGTGTCAACAAGCCCCTCTACATTGCTGTAAGAGTGTATGCTATTAATCTTTCTGATAGTGCTGACTTAGCAATTTCTTTTCCATGTAGCATTAAGGCAGTTATAGTCTAAATGTTTATAAACTTGGGATCTGGAAAGTCTAGTCAAGTAAGATTTTCACTAAATTTCTTGCCCCCAAACTCACAATCATATTAGCGAATAAGACACACCAGTATAATGAGCCTAGCACAGTCAGCTGACATTTCATGAGCACCTACTATGTGAAAGGTACTTTCACGTATACTAATTACTAGCTGGACCCTCCCACCTGTGGTGCTGGACAGGAGCTGTTCATCCCATTTTACAGATGAGGAAACTGAATGGTTTCCCTTTGGTCTCAGAACCGGTAGGTGGGCCAAGCTGGGGTAAGAACCCAGCCCAATCACTGTTCTTCCATCCTCTGGCCTGTTTCCCACTAAGCAATGGGGCGGGGGTTGGGGGAGGGGACAGGGGAAGAAAGGCAGTGACTCCAGCTCAGCAGAAAGACTATCCTGTCTGATGTGATGGCTGTTTATTTTAAGAAGTCAGAGCAGGAAAGGACTCAGAAATGAAATCTACACACCTTAAACAATTTATTTTAACTTAAAACATTCATTCCTCAATCCTGTGATGAAGGGCCAAGGTCTTTTGAGTATGGATCTGTTGACTAAAGTTCCATGGTCTTTCTACAAAAACCATACCCACAATGCCTCGGTACAGTTCCTTCAAGGAAAGCTTCACTGCTTCTAAAGAGAAAAATCCCTCCTCAATTTTAAGCACCACCATCATGCCCCTTCTTTATTTACACTGATGCATCTCAACCACACCTAAAACGATAGCAATTTTTTTCCTAATAACATTGCTTTTCAAGGCTTTCCAAAACACATAATGTACTTTTCAGGAAAACAACTTCTCTTCACACTCAAATTTTATCAGTTTATATAATACTTCATTCAGTTACATAATTCAAGGGGCAAAAACAAGTTTGGAGGGAAAAAACACACTGACCAGTAAGCACGGCACTATCGGGAGGGAGGGAGCAGACGCGCCGGGGGACAGGTGACAGAGCAATCCCAGACCTCAAGGGAGCAGTGCCTAGCAGGCCCACTGGAGGCCAGTTAAGACAGCTTCTATCACACACACCTGTAAGCACTTTGGGGCAAGCACTAGGTGAAGTTTCCATCAAAAAGCAGGACGGTGGGGCGGACGCCTGGGTGGCTCAGTAGGTGAGGCATCCAACTCTTGATTTCAGCTCAGGCCATATGATCTCATAGTTTCATGAGTTTGAGTTCGAGCCCCACGTTGGGCTCTCTACTAAAAGTGCAGAGCCCGCTTGGGATTCTCCCTCTCCCTCTCTCTCTCTCAAAATAAAGAAAGCAGTTTCAGAGAGAAAGAAAAGGTGAGCCCCAACAAATGTGGATTCATATAACCATGACTTTGGCAAGTCCCAGGATCTCTCTGAGCTTCCATTCCTGTAATGTGTGGTTAAAACAGTGTTTTCCCATGCAGCTGCTGCAAAAAATTAAATAAGAACATATAAAAGCACTCAGCCTTGGCCCCAAAACACTGAACTACTCAACAAACATAAGTTCACTCTCTGCCTTATGTACCTTTCTTCCATAGCACCTAGCAATGTACTTCAAGGTAGAAAGCTATAAAGATGGATAGATGGATGGATGGATGGACAGGCAGCCTGACAGACAACTGGTCCAGTGAAAGAACTAAAAACACTTCAGTTTAATAACTTCTTTGGCTCAAATGGAACCAAATAAATGAGTTAAGAAGCTATATCCTAAATCAGAATCTTCCCTATCCAAAGACGGACGGAATTTCTAACTTTAACAATGAGCTTGGAAAGAAAAGAGGAAGGATAAAGGAGAGAGGCAAGGAGAAGAGAACTGCGAAAGTATCAGTCCTAGATATTAAGCAAAAGCCCTGACTCACTGGTACATAAATCTCTCCCCCTCCTTCCTTCTAACCGTAGTTCTTGAGAACGAGGAAACATTAGCACGGGTGTGAGGTTTTCAAGGCACAGAGAAATGTACAGACAGCTAAATCCAGCATAAAGGTTATGTACTTTTAGTTTTCAATAAACAGCAAGTCTCAAAAGTTAAAAGGAAACAGGTCCAGAAGGACAACCACGTGGTTTAGTTTCAAGTACTTAGCATTTCCTGAAAGGCACAGTTAACTGGAAAGATGTTCAAATCCTGAAACGAAGCAGGTGCAGGGTACATGCTTTCAATGGTGCCAGTGATATGAATGGAAAGCAGGCAGAAATGGAAAGCCCTAAGCATAGCATGTCTTCGGATTTTTTTTTTAGAAAATGAATCACAACAGATAAAGCTTTCACTCACTCTGGAGATTCTTTGTTTACAAAAGCTCAAAGTGCTGGAGAAGACACACCTAAAACCTGGGATGCGACACTATATTCTGGGAAGAAAAGCATCACAATTTTAAATAGGAGCCTCACACATCAACTTACCTTTCTCAAGCGCTTTCAGCTAATTCCCATCTTCTTTCTGACAACCCATCTTTGGTGGGCCCAACTAAGCTTTAAAACTATTAGGTCTCCAGGCATCTCCTCAGCTCATAACGTTAAGCACTGACTCACCCAATTTGGGAATAGGAGTCTCTTAAGACAGTTTCGTTTGTCCTCTGTGTTTTTAAAAGACAATATGAATACAGTCAATGGCCTATGTTTCTCTAAGCCTCAGTTTCCCCATCTGTTAAATGGGGATATGGTGGGACCCATTTCAGTTGGCTGTTGTGAGAACCAAAGATACCTAACTGACTTAGTTCATGCTGTGCAATAACTCCTTAATCCTACTATCACTCTTCTGGTCTATAAAATTAACAGAAACCACCAAAACTAAGGATCTCTGAATAGTCAAATTAGCAACGTGGAAAAAAAAAAATTGGTAACACCTAGTCTTAATGAGATACCCCACTGCCTGGTGGGGGATTAACTAACCAAATCCTTCCAAAAGGAGCATTTGGCAAGAGGGCAAAAGCCTGGGGGCGCCTGGGTGGCTCAGTCGGTGGAGCCTCGGACCTTTGGTTTTGGCTCAGGTCATGATCTCACAGTTGTGAGATCGAGTCCCGTGTCATTCTGCGTGCTGGGTGTGGAGCCTGCTTAGGATTCTCTCTCTCCTTCTGCTCCTCTCCCCCGTGCACTCACACTCTCTCTCACCCGCTCTCTAAAAGTAAAAAGAATAGAGAGGGCAAAAGCCTTAAAAATGCGACTGCCCTTGACTCAGTGATTCCACCTGAGGACCCTAACCTAGGGAAACGAGATCTGCAAAATGATGAACAGAAATGCTTAGTGCAGCATCATTTGTAAACACTGGAACATCGGAAACATAGTAGAACAGCGGGGAGATGGCTAACTAAATTGTCATCTGCTTGTATGAGTGTTTCTGCAGCCATGAAAAAATTATTACAATATGGTAATTTAAAAATTAAAATCTGTAGCTAAAACTTGGGAGACTTTATATGTAATATATGAATATATTTAAAGTATTATGCATTCACACAGTTAAATTATATACATGTGTGTGTGCATATATGTACATATGGAAAAATATTCTCAGGAGTACAAAATATTATATTAGCTATTTCCAGATGGTGAAATGACAAGGTAGTTTTCATACACTATAAAAAGATAAGTGCTATAGTTCTGAAATTCTGTAAAAAGAGTTTAAAAATCAGGAAAAAAAGTGTACGAAGTATGTGTGACAAAGAGAAAAAGTACATTAAAGAGATGTCCCACAGCCCATTTCCATGAAAATCAATTGGAAGCACATCATTAGGAGCTAATACTTGAACACACAGAAAGAAGGCACAGAACACGATCCCCTTAGGCCCACAGCTTGAGCTACATTGAGCCCGGGGTCATCTTCTTTAAGAACGGGCACATGGGCTTTGCTCATTTCCATGTACTATCAACTGTGTCTCGGCAGGTGTGGAGGGGGGCCCCTCCCAAACCTCAAACCACATTTAAATGCATAAACAGCACATAGTTATGTAGCACTTTGGTGGTTTCCCTGGCAACCTTATCTCTGTCTTCTTTTATCTCAGCTACACATGATACAGTCTTGGTCCTACAAAGTCCCTGAGATCACTGCCCGCTACCAAGGAGCCAACCAGGGCAGGACGCTCACTTGCTAAGAAATCCCAATTAACAAATCTGTTCATACCGATCCCATCCCGCAACAATTTAAAAAAATTTTTTTTAATGTTTATTCATTTTTGAGAGACAGAGACAGAGCGCGAGTGGGGAGGGGCAGAGAGAGTGGGAGACACAGAATCCAAAGCAGGCTCCAGGCTCTGAGCTGTCAGCACAGAGCCCCACGAGGGGCTCGAACTCAAGAACTGAGAGATCATGACATGAGCCAAAGTCGGATGCTTAACTCACTGAGCCACCCAGGCGCCCCTCATCCCACAACAATTTTTAAGAAGAGAACCTTGATACACATTCACCATTTGAGATCCAAACTGTGATTTTCATGTTACCAAAATTTAATTTTACCATCATGTAAACACAATTAATCTTTTTCACTAAGTGAAAAGAAAAAGGAAATTACATTTAAGTCTCCAACTTTGCTAAGTAGTACTAGCGTCTAAACACATACCTGCTGTTTCCGCCTCAGGCCCCCCTGAGTAGCAAGGAGGGGAGTTTCCAGACCTAATTTTAACAGGGGAATGTCAAACTGGCAAGGCTCCCACCAGGAGCTGTGAGCAAGGCTTTGACATCTGAATACTACAGACAGAATATTACAAAGAGACCGGTGGATCATTTCAAACAGGATGGAGAAACTTAAGTCACCTATTTTATTTATTTGTTTGTTTATTTGTTTAGTTTAAGAGACAGTGTGTGCAGATAGGGGAAGGGGAGGGAGAGAGGGGGGAGGGAGAGAGAGAGAAAGAGAAGATCTTAAGCAGGCTCCAAGCTTAGCGCAGAGCCCAACTCGGGGCTCCATCCCACGACCCTGGCATCATGACCTGAGTGGAAATCAAGAATTGGACCGTCAACCAACTGAGCCACCCGAGCGCCCATAAGCCACCTATTTATGATTCAGTAGCTATCAGGGGACTTTATTTTTTTTTATTTTTTATTTTTTGATGTTTATTTATTTTTGAGAGAGGGGGAGACAGAACGTGAGCAGGCGAGGGGCAGAGAGAGAGGGAGACACAGAATCGAAGCAGGCTCCAGGCTCAGAGCTGTCAGCACAGAGCCCGACACGGGGCTTGAACCCACGAACTGTAAAATCGTGACCTGAGCCGAAGTCGGGCACTTAACCGACTGAGCCACCCGGGCGCCTTTAGGACTTTAAATATTTCACAGAATTTGTGTCTTCCCCTTAAAGTGGTTTTTCTACCAAAATGTCTGCCTCGAGAAACCTAATGGAGTCAGATGCATCATGCAGACCCATTCAACCATCAACATGTATCAGAGGCCTGCTATTAACCTGGCACGGTGATAGGCCTCAGGACCCGAGAGATGAAAAGGGGACACCTGACCCAGAGAGGGTCTCAGGTTAGCGGGCCAAATACATCAAGTGTACAGAGGTGCATGGGGCTCCCCCACGCACAGGGTGGCTCGCGGGGTGATGTCTCCTCTGACGGCAGCTGCACTGTGGTATCACAAGCTGAACGCGCACCCGTTTACCAAGTTGGGTTGATTTTTTTTTTTTTTAACTCTTTTCCCCAGGTCTCATTTTCTCCACTAAGACTCAGCATGATTTTCAATGTTAAGCCCAAACCATTGACCTCAACTCTTTATCTTGAGTGCCCAGAAAGTGAAAGTGACCATGTACATTAGTATTTTGAGCACTCTATGCTTTCAATGAAAACAGTTGCTCATATTCCTAAGCAGGAAAAAGCCCTCCCCCCCGCCCAGCACCCAGCTTCCTCCTCCACCCTCAGGCCAAGTGGCAGCAGGAGAGGACCACTCCTCATTCAGGCCCGGAAAGCCACGGACTCTCGCCTCATCTCAGAGACTGTGGTACCTTCAGGAGCTGCTAAGGCAAACGGATCCCAATTGCTCCTGCTATATCTCTCCCCCTTCTCTCCATTTATCTATTTAGAAAAAAATGAAGTATTGAAAATACATTTAATGGACAGTAGGGTTTTTTGAAAATTGTACTTAACTCATTTTTTTGAAAGCATTCTGGGTCATGCTGAAATCTCAAGTTGTTTGGGCTTCTTTGGGGAACCAGGAATCAATTCCCTCTGTGTCTTCGCCCCTTCTTTCCATTGTGACATGGTCAAGGCCAAGCTCACAAGCTTATGAGTCCATTAACTCAAAAGCTGAGCCAACTAAGCTTTAGTCAATTACATGTTAAATAGCTGATGATCTGGAAAATGTGTAACAATGAAGACAGCTGACATCTAATCAGCATTTCTGTGTAAATAAATGGAATAAACGATCAGATACAGGAAGCCATTCTGTGTCAAATCCATACTTTCATTATTTAGACAACCTACAAGAAATCCAATGGCAAGATCCTCCAAGGCTTCTCAACTGCTTTAAAAGAATAAATGCCCCTGAGTTTTAAGCCTTCCGTACAGAACAGTCATTAGAAAGCTGTCACCCAGCACCTTGAAGGAAAATTTGTGTCAGCCATTTGTACTACATAAACATGTTGTACAACTTACTGGATTATAGCTAATAGCTATTTTCCACACAGTTAAAAAAAAAAAAAACAACACTGCATCATTACACATACCTTCTTTAAATAGAAGGGATTTACCTACATGTTCAAGAACTACCTCAAACTAGAATTTCCTATTATTTAAGTTTTATATATGTATTACGTTATTCATGTCTGGATACATCCAAATTTAAGATCTTTTATTTAACAGAATTTTTTGACCTTTATTAGATATCAAAGTTTCTGTTTTTAACAGTTTTTAACCTTAATAAAACAGGTTCTACTACACCAAAAAAAGGTGTGTGTGTGTGTGTGTGTGTGTGTGTGTGTGTGTGTGTGTGTGTGTTGAAGGGTTACCATTCCTCTAATCTTCGTTGTCGTATTTTAGCCAATTTCAAAAGTACTAAGATAATTTCTCATCTCTTCATATTGACACAGCTTTGTTACAGCCACACACGCCCTCATCTCAGACTTAGGATACAGGAAGCAAAAGCCACCTTCACCTCAAACAGCAGCCATTCATGACTCCTGACCAGGAGATGTTTCAACACAAGGTAAGAGAGAGAAGGTGAGATGCCCTTCATGGACTGCAGTGAAATGGGCATCACCAGGCAGAGAGTTCGCCAGGATGAAAAACGCTATTATTGACCCAACACCTGTGGAGTCCACATCTGCAGTCACCAAGTAACATGGGGTGTGCCACAAGCCTGCCCTCCCAGGACCCTCTACAATGTCCAACCTCTCTGAGAAGCCCCCCCAGGCAAGAAGGGATCATGATTTAATCTTCTCCAAAAGAGCTACCCTTTTCTATCTTTTGTGAGCTACTTGCCATCATTCTCCAAAAGATTTCAGAAAATAATAGTGATAAACAGCCATTTCCATTCAGACTGAACCCTGAATCAGGAGTTGGCAAACTGCAGCCATCAGAGCAGATATGGCCCACGGCCTGTTTTTGTAAATAAAGTTTTACCGAAACACAACCCGGGCCATCCATTTAGCTTTTTTCTATGGCTGCTTTTGTTCTACTAGGGCAGAGTCGAGTAGCTGCATTTGAGATGCTGTATCTCTCAAAGTCTGAAATAGTTACTCTGTAGCCTTTCAGAAAAAGTATGCCCCAAATGGTACAAAGCATCTAAACCTCTAGGAGGTACATGACATTACCAGCAGGAGGCAGCTCTTACCTAAACAGTACCCTCACGTGGTGCAGTAGACTGAGGGGCAGAGGCTCTGAGACAGGCACTGTGCCTCTTACCAACTTTCAGGACAACCACATGACTCTGGCAGGTCTCAGCTTCTCTGGCTACACCATCAGGGCATCGAGATCTACTTCACAAGGCTGTCGTGAGGATCAGACATGACAACACATATAAAAAGCCCCTAGAACCAGGCCTGGTATTCCTCAAGGCGCTCCGTGAATGCCAATGACCCACCATCCATCCTTCACCAACCGTGGTTACCTGAGTCAGAGCTTAGTACTGAATGTGAATCACTGAGATACTCCCCTTCGATCAATGACACCCCTATTGCCGTGATCTCAAAAAAGATCACAGACTCAGTGTAATCCAAAGAAAAGATGCAATGCTCTCTTCTTTGTTGAGCCACAGAAAGTTAAAGTCTCAGGATTTTATATTCCGGTGTTTGGGGAAAAATACTGTGGACTGTTTCCGGATGGAATCTTTCAATGCCAAACTTCAGGCGGCCTCTAGGATACGGAAAGACCCAGAGCTTAGCCACCTACAGTCAGTCTTTGAAGGCTGTGTGTTTAACCTCATTAATAGGAAGCAAGTAGAACAGAGTATCCCCACACAGTGATAAAACCACACCCTGGACTAGCCGGAACTGTGAAGAGAGGATGTTTTAAAGGGCTGTGAAATCCCACTCCTGTTGCTTCATGCTGGTAGGAGGTATGACTCCAGCCAGAGTACACAGCAATGACAAGGAACGAGATCATCAGGACATGGTGTGGGGCAGGTGCCCAATGGGACCAAGTCATGAGAATGCCCTAGGTCAGGGGCAGCCACGTCTCCTCAGCCCTCTCTCCTGTGCTCCCTTTTGCACCCCGTCCCCTCTGACATTTGCAAACCAAAACCATGCAGCTTTCAACCACCCCAATCACATTTCCCTGCTTCAGGGCGACTGATCCAAAAAACAAATCCCATGAAGTAGGTAGGGCAGGGTTTGGGTGTCAGCTTTACAGCTGGGGAAACTGAGGCTCAGAAAAACAGTGTGGCCTGGCAGCAAGGTCACAGCTATCTGACTTACCCACCACTCCCTACCCAACCCCAGGGCCTCGCAAGTCCTTGGCAGTTAATACAGGTACTTAGTCAACAATTGTTTAGGGCCTAGAATCAAATTCCAGCTATTCCATCGACTAGCCGTTGACCTTGAGAATGTCAATTTACCTCTCTCTACCCAAGTTCATCCATCTGTGAAATGGAGATAACAGTTAACCTACCACACAGAGTTGCTGTGAGACCTAAATGAGTTAATACATGTGGAGAGCTTAGGACAATGCCTGGTGCAAAGCAAGTGTCCGTTAAATGTTGGCTACTGTTATTTGCTGAACTGAATCTACCTGACTTCAGTCCAAATCTGTGGACCACCTTTTGCCTTCTCATTCACATAGTCCTTCCCTAAACACACATACAGCAATTTTTTAAACTATGACCTGAGAAAAGCCAACTCCTAGGATGTCAGTATTAAAGCACAAGGCAACAAGAGCCTTTTTCAGAAGGACATCTGGTTTAAGCTGATAACATGCCACAGAGTAAGCTGATAGCAGCAGTCGGTCACGTGTGGAAGTCTCAAATGGAAACCTGAGCAGGATGTGCCCACTCAAAGAGCATTGCTTTAATACACTTTGCACATGCACATAAATGACACTGAACTGCTGTACCTGTCCCTAGTCACCAAACACCAGTTCTGTGGCCATTTTTTGCCAACGGTGACTACAGTTGTGAACATGTTACATCAGAAACATTTCTTAAGGCTTCTGCCCTCTAAATAAAGGCTGCTGCTGATTCTCCAGCTGCAGAAGGGCCCTTCCCTGAAACCACAGACCAGATAAAGAACAATGCGAAAGGGTTCACAAGAAAAGAAGTCATTTCGGCTGCTCTGGGACATGAATCTCCACTAGGTCACAGAGTTCCACCCAACACCCAGTTAAAAAAAAAAAAAACAAAAAAACAAAAAAACAAACAAACAAACAAACAAAAAAAAACCTCGCTCAGGAAGAACTTGCTAAATCATCCAAGGGGCTCGGTGACAGGAAAATGCACTGAGTCTGGGTCACCCTGATCCCTGGATCAGGGGGACCCAGTGACTTCCTGTTTGCTGGGGCTTTGTCCCTTATCTCAGAGCCACAGCACACTCCCTCCCAGAGGGAGAACTTCTATGGTTCCTCCAGACTCCCACTCCTCCTGGGGAGCAGGGGAGACCTGATTCTGTCCATTTCATTTTCCTTAAAGGATTTTTCACTCCCCAACTTCAAAATTCAGTTCTAAGTATACCGCCCTCCAGCGCCCTTTCCCGGCTGCTTCCACAGGTTTTAACCACTGTTACATCCACCCTGTCCACTAGGAATCACACACTGTGTAATAAATGGATGGGACCCAGGACACATCTATTCCAACTTCCAACCCAGTAGAGGAATTTTTTTCTGTACACTGGCATTGTCCAAGAGAAATATAATGCAGTCCACAATGTAAGCCACAGGAGCAATTTTTAAATTTCTAGGGGCAACGTTACCATTAAAAGAACCAGGAGGAATTAATTTTCATAATATATTTTATTTAACCCAATACAGCTACAATATGGTCATCTCAATACGAAAGGCAATCTACAAATTACTGACGAGATGCTTTAATTCTATTTTTTATACCAAGTCTTTAGAATCCAGTGTGTATTTTCCACTTAAAAATCTATCTCCATGCAGACCAGTCACATTTCGAGTGCTCGACAGCCATAAGTGGCCAGTAGCTACAGTATGGGACAGGGCGGTTACCCCATTGTCTGTGGGCATTCCTACAGTGCAGGGGAGTGTGTTCCTTTAAACAATATACAGGAAAAACACAGTTCCTTCCTACAAACACAACACGTTGGTTATGTCAGTTAGTAAAGGCTACTACGGGTGAGAAACACAGGGCATACGCACAGACCCAGCATTTCCTGGGTAATTTACTACAACAGCAACTTTAGAGATCTCGTGGTCTGACTTAACAGGTAGGAGACTGAGATCCAGAAAATGACTGGGAATAACGTGAAGTCACACAGATGAGCAATAGAAGTGGGAGGCCTGAAATCTACACGTCTAGTCAAGCATTCTTCAAATATTAAATATCAAACACACACACACACACACACACACACACGAGTCATGTATCAATATATTGGGTTACCACTGTCTGCAATAGATGCATAATTTAAGATTAAAGCTGTTGTAGAAGGCAGCTTCCTCCCAATAAGCTCCAAATTTCTGAGATCTAGGAAATACAACAGAATCTCACCCATTCACCCCAACATCCCACTTCCCTACCCTGACCTAGACTTAGGAATAGCCTAAGAAGACAAAAATAAGGAAGATAATCACAGACACACCAAAGCATGCCTCTTAATTAGGGGTAAAGCACAAAATGTGCAGAATGTCTCTACCCTAGAGGCTCTTAAGATGTATCCACCCCTCCTTCCACCACCAATGGACACACTTTAAGAGAGCGAACTTTGGGAATCTTACAAAAATGGGTAGTAACCTGTAATGACTGCCATCAAAACTACTTCTCAAGAGTAATCCCACTGAATCTGTTTTAATGAATCTCTACCTGAACACCCTGAAGTCTGTGCACCCCCAATACCTGTGGTAGGTTACCTATCACCTCTGCAATCTCATTCACACTGTGACTTGACTGCAGCAAATTCTCTGCTTTACCTTGACCACCTATCCGAGTCATCCATTCCTCTGGAGGCAAGTGTCAAAAGGAACCCACAGATCAAAACCCCAAACATACTCAGTTCTGTGCCCAGACACATGAGGCTGGCCTAGATCTGGAAGGCCTGGATGGGAAAGCCCAGATCAATTTGTGTGTCCACAAGAGGGAACCCAGGAACCCTCTGAGGGATGACAGCTGGCTAGGGCCAGGAGAGAAAGGTATCAGCTCAAACTTATGTGTCAGTGAAATGTGTGGCTTAGTCCACCATTTTGAAACAAACTGGTTGGCCAATAACTTCTCATATACTATGTCTTTTGTAAGTTTTTATTCATTACAACTACGTAGATAGAATATCCAGGAAAAGGATATATATGCTGGCTTTAAAAAAAAATACAAAAAGGCCTTCATAATATGTACTTTGCATAAAAATACCCCTTTTCTGCTTAGGAGATACTACAAGGATGACTTTCCATGAGGATGCTGGGGTAGGTCCACAGTCAACAGAACCACTAGAAGTAACCTGCACTCAAAGAATGCTAAAAACTTAGAAAATCTTAACTCCCTGATCGCCTCAGTGCCCACCACGAGGCAGCTGTAGCCTTGGCTGCAGGAAAAGGCCTCTTTCCTATCACAGATTCTCAGGCAGACTGGCAACATCTCAGGTTATTTACATTCCAGAGCTTCTACCGTTGGGCGGATGCTCCCGGAAATATCTTACTGCTACCCCACGTGAGGGTAACGAGGTGTATCATCGACATTAACCCGCCAGCTAAGAGAGGAGTCTCAACTCCAAAGAAAGGACAGACAGGCCTGAAGCATTCCTGCGGACAGCTGCCAATAATAGCCCAAGGATGAGACTCTTTGCTAAACGAACTATTAACCTGTTTTTAAATGTTTGACCCTCTTTTTCCCATCCAGTTTTCATTTTATTTTATCTTTTTAGTGTTATTTTTGAGGGCGGCGGTGCAGATAGGTCTAAAGTGGGCTCTGCCCTGACAACAGAGAGCCCCATGCCGGGCTTGAACTCACGAACCCTGAGATCATGACCTGAGCCAAAGCTGGATGCTTAACCAACTGAGCCACCCAATTTTCATTTTAAAGGAATGTGTTCTTAGGAAAGAAAAAACTCACTGTTTCAAGAAGCATTACAGAAGCAAATGTTCCCATCTACTCTCTCACAGTCCCTGTCACGTTTAATGGTGAGAATAATAGTGTCTAAAATGTAGGGCACATTAATAAATTACATAGCAGAAAAGGTCTCCCCTCCCCATAGATCAGAAGAAATGACAAACCAAAATTCTGAAGAACTTGGAGAAAACCAAGAGTTTCATAAAATGTAAATATTCGAAGGTTTCATACTAAACCCCATGAAGTATATTCTTAGGTCAAGAACTCCAGGAGTTGAGAAATTTTGTCCTAACCTGGCTCAATCACTACTAGCAAGATGACCTTTGTCATCTGGGAGCCCTTCTGGGCCCCAGGTGCCTTACTAAAAAAGGTAGGACATAATTCGTAGGACTATTCTGTGATAAGCATAACATGACATTATCTAGAGATGGTCCCCAACTTACAATGGCTCAACTTAGGATTTTTTGACTTTACAATAGTGCAAAAGTGAAATACAGACATTAGAAAACATACTTCTAATTTTGAATTTGCATCTTTTCCCCAGCTAGCAATATGGGGGACAATCATCTCGTGATGGGCAGTGGCAGCGGCCGCGGCTCCCACTCAGCCCTGCAATCACGAAGGTCAACGACCGATACACTGACCACCGCTCTGCACCCATTCAGCCGTTCTGTTTGTCACTTTTAGTACAGTATCCAAGAATTACATGAGATTTTCAACACATTATAAAATAGGCTTTGTGTTAGATGAGTTTGCCCAATTACAGGCTAATGTAAGTATTCTGAGCACATGTAAGGTTGGCTCCACTAAGCTATGATGTTCTGTAGGTTAGGTGTATTACATGCGTTTACAAATCATGGTGTTTTCAACTCACGATGGGTTTATCAGGATGTAACCCCACTGTAAGTCAAGGAAGATCAACAACAGCAAACCTGATAAACCAATGTGAGCAGCCCTTTATAGCTTACTTATACTTCCCATCAACTCTGTGAAGTATCTTCTGCCCATTTCTTTATTTATTTTTAAATGTTTATTTTATTTTTGAGAGAGAGAGAGAGAGACAGGCAGAGAGAGAGGGGGACAGAGGATCCAAAGCAGGCTCTGAGCCAACAACAGAGAGCCCAGTGCAGGGCTCAGACTCACAAACTACAAGTTTATAACCTAAGCCAAAGTCGGATGCTCAACTGACTGAACCACCCAGGTGCCCCGCTTCTGTCTTAGACAAGAACACCCTGAGGCTCAAATAACTTGCCCAAGGCCACAGTTAGAAAGTAACAGAACAGGGTGCTGTTTTCTAATACTGAAACCTCTAATAGTCTGATAAGAATGCCTAAGATCAGTCAGGCACTCTATTCTTAATCAAAAACGACTTCCCAAGTGAAGCACTACCCCATTCTCCCTTTTCTGCTCTGCGGTCCATAAAGGGCACAGCAACGTGTGGACCAGAAAATGATGTGCTTACGAGCCAGGCGTGGTAACTGCAGCCGCTCTGTGGCTCAGCCCAGGCACAGGTACTTGCCTGCCTGCGGAGGGGACCGGCGGAGCCCTGCCTGTGTACAAACCACGTCCACTGACACCTTCTGGGGAAGCATTTGTTCCCCAAATCACTGCAAATGGTTCTAAAAGGCAAGATGTCAGATGCCAACACTGTTGGAATAGTCAGCTGGACAGAGAATGGCACTCCTGAGTATCTGGGGCTTTTGACATCCTCTCACTGGATACGGAGGTCTACGGGATTCCCAAGAGTAGTCAGACAGCCCTCCCTCACCTCAGCAGAGCGCAGAGGAGTCTCCAGAGTGGCCGCAGGCAGGTGAGAGCACTTAGAGTCCTAGAAACTCACCAACACCCACCTCACATCAAGTGCCAGAACATGGACTAAAGCTTTCTGCCTTCAAAGAACTGACCGATGAACCGCAAGAGAGATTCCTACAACCACCCAGGGGGCAACCTGGAGAGTGACATACAATTTAAATAAAGAAGAAGGAAGGGGCTGTTGCAGACTAGATGAAGAGAGATTTGAGCATATATCAGCAAGTACGATGATGGGACTTGGCATTCTCATGGGAACAAACCAACGTGAAAGACGTTTGAGTCAACTGGGGAAAACTGAGCACGGACTAATGATGTGAAGAAACGACTGTTAATTTTGTTCAAAGTGATAACAGCGTTGTGGTTATGGGCTGTTGTTTTGTTTTTTGTTTTTTTCTTTAAGTCTAATCTGTTAGTGGTTCCTGCTTAAGCATAGATGGGTAAAATAAAGTGTGCATTTTGCTTGCAGATACCGCAGCACACAAAACAGGAGGGAGGGCCACGCGTGTCGGAAAGTAAGCATAGCAGCAAGTCGACAGTGGTTGACCGGAGCGATGGCTACACGGGATCCATCAGAGTATTTTGTGTATGTGCTGAAAAATGTCCATACTAAAAAGCTTTTTAAATGAAGCCACAAAAATTGGAATAGAAAAATGTTTTTCCTTCCTCTTGACACACAGATCATTTTAAAGGCAGAGTCAGCTAAAAAAAAAAAAGAAAAAGAAAAAAGAAAAGGAAATTTAGTCACAGATGGACTGTGTGTGAACAGAGGCTAGTTCCCTCTGCACTGAGCCAAAAGAAAGCACAAAGACACAAAGGCTCAGCAGCAGCTCTGTGCCAAAGAGAGTTCCAGGGTCACCTCCCCCCGCCCCCGCCGCCCAAGCCCGCTGCACAAGCATGGTGCACAATGCTGGTACACACAGCCCTTTCCCCAGTCCGAATTTAACCAGAAGACAAGGGCCTTCTAATGACACACAGGACCCCCAGGTATCAGCCTCCTTACAAGAAGCATGAGACCCTTAGCTCACACATCCATCCTGGATGGAACCCGGCCATAACCTCATTATTAACCCATTTCAAGTTGTCAAATTACAAGCATTACGAAATGGAAGTCCCTCTCCATCTGCTATGGACTGAATGTTTTGTCCCCCCTCGAATTCACATATTGAAGCTCTAATCCCCGAGGTGATGGTATCTGGAGGTAGGACCTTTGGGAGGTAAATAGGTCATGAGGGTGGATCCTCATGGATGGGATTAGTGCCCTTACAAAAAGGGACACAAGAGGTAAGATTTCTTCCATGTGAAGACATAGAAGGAGGCATCCAACTACAAACCAGGAAGAGCCTCACAAGGAACCGAATCAGCCAGCACCTTGACCTTGGGTATCCCAGCCTCCGGGAACTGTGACAAATAAGTGTGTTGTTTAAGCCTCCCAGCCTGTGGTATTTTTGTCACAGCAGCTCGAACTGACTTACAGATCATCTTTGCATTATTTCAAATGAATGTGAACAAACCCCAGAAAGTCTGAACTGTGTTATACGTGACATTAATAATTTACCATTTAACTCGAATACATAATTCCTTTATAAGAACTCAGTGCTAGTTAAGAACCTTGATACAACTAGAATTGTGGATGATCCGAGATGAAATCAACAATTTGCGATGAAAATTACCTTTCTGTCCTGCTCAGAATAGTTCTTTCTCACAGTAGGAACTCTAAATTCTCTTAAAGTTCTCACAGGGAACTTTAAATAAATAACAGCCAAATGGTATCATGTGGTAACTGACACCACACTGGCTTAAGAGCTCAGATTTTACGTATCTGTGGGCTTTGGTTTATTCTGTTTCCCCCATGACTGTTGATCTATTTTAGTGATTCACATCTCAGCAATGATCATATACATTCATGCTTTTACCGGATAACATCAGAAAGTTTCTCTTTAAATAAATTAAAACACTTGGTTCCCAACACATGGATCACCACTCTAGGCTTATTCCAGAAAAGCTACCTAAAAATCACATGGAGCTGCTCAGCTCATTTCTCAGGAGATTAAAGGCTAAGAATTATGATTTGACTCCAAAAGCAAAGAGCCAAACACTGAAACCACACTGTTTCCACTGCTTAAATTATGAACTCTGCAGAAATTCTTGGGAGGGAACAGACAAGGTACAAGCATCATAGCATCAAAGGGGACCACGTAAAATTAACCTGGTCATCTTCTGGATCCTCTCCCTAAGCAGAGTGATGAAATAACATCTGGGCCACTCCACTCTCACCTAGGTGCCCTCCCTGCCCTCTTACAGAAGCCTCTCCCAGCCCCTGGATCACATTCTCCCTGGAACTGGTTTTCCAGGGATATTTCCATCTTGACCCAGGCCCTGAAGGAAAGGATTGTAATTCACGCATCTTCAAATCAGCAGCATCTACCATAGTCCCTGGCTCGTGGCTGGCACTCAAATGCCTACTGAGTGAACAGAAGGTGGATGGATGGATGAGTGGAGAACCCATAATCCTGAGGAATTAATAAAACATACAGAAAAGACAGAATGTACTCAAGTACTATGAAGACATGAAAGAAAGGAATGGATATTAAATCAACTTCAGACAGTGAGAGTTGTCCTGAACACAGAATTAAATGAGAGTCCAAATAAAATGACTAAACAGAAATAAATACAAGGACACACCATTGTCAGGCAAATGTGCTAACCACTACGCCACAGGAACATCCATCAGGGACACACCGTTGTAAGGAGTAACCCTCTCCCTGACTCTCTTACTGTTAAAATCAGACCTTGTGATCCATCTCCCGTGGAAGTTGAGTAACAACAGAGTATTAGAAACACTCTGTGTCTTCACCTGCTCAAAGGTACCACCCTCCCCCCCCCAAAAAAAATATGGCAGGTGGGATGGCCATTCTAACCAGTTAGCTCTCAAAACCATGCAACTGTCCCAGTGACATCCTTGGACTTCAAAACCATCTACACATGTACATTTCAGAAAAGAACTTTGAAAAAGCCCCGTTCTGGCTTTGGGCTCAACTGTGCAAGATGACAAGGAGCTGGGCAGCCTAGAGTCAGGTTTCAAAAAAGTACAGTGAGGGGCAACTGGGTGTCTCAGTCTGTTGAACGTCCGAGTTTGGCTCAGGTCACGATCTCACGGTTCATGAGTTTGAGCCCCGCATCACGCTTTCTGCTATAGGCGCAGAGCCCGTTTCCAATCCTCTGTCCCCCTCTCTCTCTCTGCCCCTCCCCCACTGGCTCTCAAAAATAAATACACTTTAAAGAAACAAACAAAAACAGTACAATCATCTGAGCAATTTGGAATAAGTTGTGCCACAGAGAAACAACCCCTACAACGGGGAGGCATTTTGCCAGAAGAAAGTCAACAGGGGAAGGAGAGGCAAGAAACCAATGACACACGTTGTAATTAGAAGGTATGTTTTGGTATTTAGAAAGAAGCACACATGCACACACATACCCTCAAGCAGGGGCAAGGCAAAATCAAGGCAATAAATCAGCAAGGCCTCCCCCACAACAGCACACATCACTACCCTCCTCCTCCCACAAAAAAGGAACTTCCTGGGTTATAGCTTAACCCCACTGCCACTAGCTTGGGCCGAGATGCCTCCCACTGTACAAAAATGAGGCTGTGGCTTAGTGAGGGAATTCAAGTAGCCCCACTATTTCCATAACGGATGTTCTAAGTGCATGTAATGTGAACGGCTCTGAAATTCTCAATGTGGTATACCACGTGTGGTTGTGATGGGTCAAGTACCAGAAGCCCAGCACCCTTCCCTCTGATAGGATTTTCTCCCCGAAGATATTCTGCTTCTCCCCACTGTGAAGGCTCTTGTCCCCGTACCCGCCCCCCACCCCCCCACACCCAACCTGGGCAAAAGGGTGAGGAACTGATGCCCCGGTGCTGTTTCAATCAACAGAGACACAGACAGGGAGGCAACAATCAGTGAACAGGAAAAACCAGACCCAGCCCTGCAGCAACATGCCCGAGGGGGAAAAAGAAGCTTGGCCATTAGAAAGTTTATCTCTCAGAACCTTCATCCTTTGAGTAGAGTTCTCAGTAAGAAAAACTCACTAACACATCTATGTTTTAAAAAATAAAGTCAATCTGCTTTTCCTAAAATGAAAAGGTAATACTATAAAGTAAAAAGCCCATGAAAACGTCACCCATAAAACCCACCGCCCAGAAACAACTCCAAAATTATATAGGTTTATTTCCTTGTGTTTTTGTTTTGTGTTTTGGTTTTTTTGTCCTGCAAACAGATGGCTATTTGTGAACAGTCCAGGTCTGCACAGGCTGATAGTTACAGTATCGAGACAAAGAGCACACTTCATGACCCAGTGCCCCCGTGCCCACCAAAGCATTCATTCTTCTGTTTCTCAGTTGGAGTTGGGAATATACATACAACCACCACGCATGAAGACCGGACAGGCTAAATGATTAGGCAGTCGGATCCTAGCAAAGCCACAGGTACAGATACTGCTGGGAGAAAACACAAACCAAGAGCCTTCCCAGCCCAGGTGAGGGGCAGCAAGCCTTCCTTCCTGGACCAGCCCCTCCCTACAAATGCCACCCTTCTAGGATGGGGCTGGGGAGGAACCTGGGAAATCCACCCAGCACAGCGGGGCCTCACGCGCAGAGATTTTCCTAGTCATTAAATCTACCAAAGTCGCTTTAGCGAAGAGCCTGTTCACAGTTTGCTCATCACACATTTAGAACCAATTACACTTCTTTGCATTCATCTGTTCCCACATCTGTCTCCCCCACTTGACTAAGCAACCCATAAGCTTGGGGGCTGTGATTTACCCTCGTGTCCATGTTGCCTGGCACATGGTAAGTGCTCAAGAAACGTTTGTTGAGTGAATGTAAGAGGCATTTAAAATGGAAGAGAAAGCCAACCTCAGCTTCTTTTTATATTAAAGAGAAAGGAAACAGATCCACCTGTCTTGTCTTCAGGCTCTGCTCTTTAGTCTCAAAGTCAATGGGTAAACCAAGGGTGGCGATTTAGATCTACGTATCCCATTTTCTACTAACGCTGACAATACTCCAGGGTAACTCCCCAATGGTACATGGGAAGACCACAATTCAGTGATGCCTGAGGATGAAGAGAGGCCAGTCTCCACATTTCCTTAGCATCTAATACAAACAGGCACCCTCAGCCCCTTTGGGGGCTCCAGAGGTACCAACAGTGATGCTCCCCATTGTATTCCAGGGCCTGGCCCATAGCAGGTGTTCAATAAATACCTCTGAATGGTACTAAATGTCGGGTACAGCAGGGGACACCAAGATATAGAGGGCTCAGGCTCTGCCACCAAGAAGCGTTTCCATCTAATGCAGTGGTTCTTGGTCTAGGGCACCCATGACAATTACCTGGGGATGGAGAGCTTTTCCAAAATATTCAGGAGCCAAACTCTGCCCAGACCTCCTGAATCACCTCTGAAGACGGGGTCTGGCACACCTACTTTTCAAATAGCTACCCCAGTGATTCTGATACACAGTTGAGCACTTCTGCTCCAGAGAATAAAATAAAGTTATTGTTACATTTATAAATATTGGGACATAGGCACACAGAGAGGAGTGAGGCAGGTAACAGTTTTCTACTTGTAAGCATCAATGCTTCCCTCCTGGCCCTCAGCCTTCCCATAGCTGACAGCACTCTGCAGTCAGACAAAGCAGGCAGAGATCAAGGGCAACTTCCTAAGGGTCTAAGTGACTGAGAGATGTGGCCCTGAGCAGCCATTTCTGATTCAGAGGGCAGCTGCTCACCTTTAGCCAGATGAGGACACTGGTTGTCAGGGCCCCATCCCCACCCTGACAGCCCCACTCAGAGGCACTGTGTCAGGTGCCTTCTGGATGGCCTCCAGCCCAGAAACAGGTGACCTGCAGGGACCTACACCAGAGGCCCTACAAGCATGTGTCTTCAGAAAAGAAGGAACACCTGCAGCCTGGCCATAAACTCCCTTGTGGGAACCAGCACATTGCTCGGGAAGTTTTTCCTTGGGCCACTTGCTACAACCTCATGCTAAGTGAACAACACACATTTTGTTGAGAAAGTCATAGCCTCAGGTGCCCTCTACTCAAGGAGGCTTCCCACAAAGGCCTTGGCAAAGAGCGATACGTGAAACTGAGGACACTCGTCCCCTGGAGGGGAGGAAAATCCCCAGTGTCCTCCATCCGTTGGCCCAGCCACAGTCCTCTCCTCCCCGAAGCCTCCAGGAACATGGACTCAGGAGGCTGGTAGGAAACCTAGGCTTGCATGTGCATGATCCGCCCCAAATGACCCACCTGCCCCATCCATGCCCCTGCCAAGGTCAAGTGTAGGGCTGCTCCCCCTTCTGCTTTCTCCCATACTCCTTAATGCAATAGATTTGGTCAATTCTTTTCCCCTTCTTGGCTCCTCTGTCACGTGACCCATTATTCACCTAATGCAAAGGCTGCTTTCCTCTCCTTCCTCCTTGAACCAGCCTTCAGAGTATCACCTTTTGCTATTTTGTCTTTGTCCATTCCAGTGTCCTTCTGTAAATGGCCTACCACGCACAGAGCACAGTAGATACAAAGAAAAATAGGATGCAGTCCCATTCCTGAAGATGGGCTGAGACACATAGAATGGAAAATTGTGATAGAAAATGCAATGGGGCACCTGGGTGGCTCAGTTGGTTAAGCATCCAACTTTGGCTCAGGTCATGATCTCACAGCTTGTGAGTTTGAGCCCTGCGTCGGGCTCTGTGCTGACAGCTCAGATTCTGTGTCTCCTTCTCTCTGCCCCTTCCCCACCTCTCCTTCCCTCCCTCCCTCCCTCTCCCTCTCCCTCTCTCTCTCTCTCTCTCTCAAAAGTAAGTAACATTAAAACATTTTTTTTAAATAAAAGAAAATGCAATGAAAGAGATAAGCCAGGGCATCAGGGGAGCACAGGGGTGAGTACAGCTCACAGAAAACCTTCTCAGGAGGTGAGGCCCAGCTGGAGTCTAAACACCAAGGATGAGCCGGTGATGGACAAGTGGTATTGGCAGGCAAAGGACACACTGGGAGCAAAGCACGGAAGCAACCCCATGCCCGGGCGGTGGGAAGGGACTATAGGCCCTGGAGTGTGACCATAGGTGAAGTCCAAGTGAGGTAGGGCAGGGGAGCACGCTGGACTGACGGGCAGGGGCCAGCGCCTGCAGGGCACCCCCTCAAGTCCTTGGGTGCCACCCACAGCTCTGCTAGGCTCTTCCCAGGAGTCGTTTCATGATTTAGAACCACAGGCCTTCGTTCAACCTGTCATCACAAGGCAACCAAGTCAATGGCCCTAATTAAAGTCCCCTGGGAGACAGGCGTGGCCATCCCCTTCCGGCAAGGCCGTCTCTAGATAAAGGCTCCTCCACCACAAGGCCCAGAGGCCCAGTTCTCCGAGCGGCTTCCTGCTGGCCTTTAATTTCGTAGCACCCAGGCAGTCCAGTCTGAACCCGACCATTTAAGGTTACAAAACGTCTCTCTAATGGCTGGGAGTGTGTACATCAGAGCGGAGGGTGTGCAAGATTAAAGGCCATACTCTAAAACTGAGCCCTTCATTTTCCCTCGGGTTTGGAAAAGGCAGAGGACCACGGGGCTGTATCAGACCTCAAAGCACACACACTCCCAGCCCCGGGTCATGTGGAATTACAGGCCGCAAGGGCTCTTGCTCATCAGCAGACCCAGCTAGTCTGAAATCTGCAAAATCT
The DNA here is from genome assembly GCF_024362965.1 of Panthera pardus. NCBI lineage: Eukaryota > Metazoa > Chordata > Mammalia > Carnivora > Felidae > Panthera > Panthera pardus. The sequence goes on from NW_026527002.1 coordinate 66,932,746, forward strand.
GCAGTGAGTGCACTTTCCAGACAGCTTCGGCCTACACCAGGCCATTAGTCACTGCAGCCTCCAGGCCCGTTTCCCCCCTCTATAAACACCACCACCACCATCAACACGGACTGAGTAATGACTGTGCGTCGGGCACTGTCCACCCGAACCCTGTGAAGCAGACGACCACAGTTCATGGATTCTAAGCCCATGCCTGGACTCATTTTATGGTCAATCCTTTTTCTCCCCACATTTTAGGATCTCGAAAAAAGCACGTCATACTTTAATTAGCAGGACTTTTTCTTAGGGGTCCAAAAAATACAGGTGCAGCTTAACTGACAGTATCTTGGGTTTGAGGAAGTATCTCTCTCGACCACCCTCCCCCCTTATTGATACGGACGCTGAGCACAGAGAGGGTAAATAACTCACCCTCAGGCAAATGTTTGTACCAGGTAACCCGCAGGGGGCCTTTCAGCACTTCAGTTATTTGAATGCCCGTATATCCAAGCAGCAGTGCTGCCTTCCAAACCTAAAGACAAAAATCAGTCCTGCAGGGTCTCTCTCGAGGATTCTTCAAGATTCCTTAGCTCAATTCAACAATCGGGAGAAATACTTCTTGTTACTCATATTAGCATTATTGCTTCTATTGTTAAATAGATTAGCCCAGTTTTAAGTTAGGAGTTAGTTGCATTTTTTGACATTAAAATGTTTTGATTGTTGAGCCTGAACGCTTCCTTAATTGATGGCTGCTTTTAGGCCAACTACGGTTTGTATTTATGTGTTCAGTGTCAAGTTCTATTTTTCTTCCTGAATCTATTCAATGAACACTGCATTCCTTTTTCCTCTCTCTCTAGGCCTCAGGGCATAAAATTTCATCCAAAGTTCACTCATTCACTCAGTCCCACCTTTTGGCCTTTGCTTGCTTGGTCTCCATCCCCATTCTGCACCCTCATCCAGGAAGCCTTCAGTGATTTCATCCTGGCTTCTCTCCCTCCTCTCCGCTCCTCTAGCCTCCTGTAGGGTCCTGGCTTGGACAGGCTGGTCTTAGAAAGCCTAGCAATAAAACACCTGGCCCCTGGAGACAGACCGCAGAGCTGAAGTCCCACTGTTCCCACTAAGAAGCCTCATGATTCAGGGCAAATTAGGAATGTATCTGTGCCTCAGTTAATTTCATCTGTAAAATATTAGTACCTACCTTACAGAGCTGTTGTGAGAATTCAGAGGTGGCACATAAAACGTGCTCATTAGCACCCAGCACATAGCAAATGCTCAATTAGCATTAGCTATTGTAATTCCACAGTATTCAGATGGCCTGTTTATCAGCACACATTCTACATTAAACTGAGCACCCTGGGGTGGCCAGTGGATCATACCCCTGAGCACATCTCCAGGGCCCAGCACTGTAGCTAGCCCATAAGGGCTCAAAAAACATGTGCTGGATGAATGTGCACACGAACGCATGCCTGTGTGCACAGCACGAATAAAGCACTTTGCTCTGGAACACATGGGAAAGGCAGTCATGCAAACCATCAACTTTCACACAAATGTTAACCAGGTGTTCCAGGGGTGCCTGGGTATCTCAGTCAGTTAAATGTCCGACTTCTAGGTGTTGGCTCAGGTCATGATCTCACGGCTCGTGAGTTCAAGCCCCGTGTCTGGCTCAGTGTTGACAGTGCGGAGCCTGCTTGGGATTCTCTCTCCCCCCTCTGTCTTTGCACCTTCCCCTTTTGTCCTCTATCTCTCAAAATAAATAAATAAAAAAAAAATAGGTGTTCCAATAACGTGCTGTGCAAGAACAACAGAACAAAAACTTATTTCTGGCTAGAAGGTGCACTGAAGAAAAATACTAGTGGAAGGAGAAGGAACAGAGACAGGTGGCTATAAGGAAAGAGCACGGGCAAAGGCAAAAGGCTTCATATGCACAGTCTTCCCAGGAATGGCGCAATGCAGCGTCAGGCAGAGGTCGCAGCTGGGATCCAGAGACCTTTTGATATTGAATGGACAGTTAGCTGGGTGAATACATATCTTTCCAGGTAGAAGGTCACAGCTTTCCTTACCACCTCAAAGGGAAGATGAAGGGCCCCTGGGACAGTGTGTCCAGTTGAGGGACAGGGACAACAAAGGGGGGGGGGTTACTCATTTCAGGATGAGCCATGTGGCAGAGGGGTTAGAACGCCACTCAGCAGAGTTTGAGCTTTATTTCATCGCGATGGGGAGTCACAGAGGGTTTTCAGATAGCAAAGTGGGGTGATCAGGTCTGAACTGCCAGAATACCCATCTGCAGCAGGAGGCTGAGGGGTAGAGGAGGCAAGGGAGACCAGCAGAGAGGCTGCTGGTGGAGTACAAAAGGGAGATATGCTAGAGGCAGTGGGAGTAAGAACAGAATCAAGATCCCCATTTAGGAAGGAACAGTTCAAATGAACCCCAGACTGAAGTCTAGCCCCGCCAGTTCTATAAAAAGGAAAAAAAGAACGAATTGGGGAGGAGGCTGGGATTCAGGAGGAGGGGAGAGCAATGCCTTCATTTCCTCATCTCTTAGAATCTGAGTTTCCATTGTGAACTTGGGGTGTAGGCAGGACCCCCATGGGAAGCTGTCCCTGGGTGATCTGGAGCTTAGCTGTCACAGGCAAGAACTTCAGCCTCACTGGTTCAGACTCTTAATTCACCCACAAGGACATATCAGGGATAGGGTCTGAGGTTATTCAGAAAATGCATTTTTGTAGATAGTACCAATTAACAAAACAGATTCTTAGGAGATGTCAAACATTTAAGACAGCAAACCCTCTTGAGTTGTGCTATGGTAGAAAGAACACTAGACACATGGAGCCTAAAATCCTGGGTTCAAATCCCAGTTCTTTAGGGGAGAATGGGGAGTTATTACATAATGGGCACAGAGTTTCAGTCTGGGATGGCTAAAAGTTGTACAGATGGATGGTGGTGATGGTCAAACCACAATGTGAATCTACTGAATGTCACTGGAACGTATACTTGAAAATGGTTAAAATGGTAAGTGTTATGTATAGCCTGCCACAATAAACAAACAATAACCTGGCAAGGTAGGCATTATTACCATTTCAGACAAGCGAGGAAACAGAGTCTCGAAAAGGTTCTGTAATTAGCACAAGGTCGCACAGCTGCCAAGCTGCAGAACTAAGATGCGAAAGCTCCAGGGCTTTGAGCTCCACCGGCTGACTCTAGATCCAAGATAGCGCAGGGCAACCAGCTACGCGTGTTCCTACAAAGCCACTGAGTGGGCTGAAGGAGGGTGGTGCCTCTACTCTCCCCGTTTGGTTTTCTTACAGGCACAACCAGTTCCGCCTGCCACATCTTTTCCAGCAGGTTTTATTCTGGCTACATGTCTTGGTGGAGGATGGTGCTGTAGATAGGAGGTGTCAGCAGATCTGCTCCATCTTTAAAAGACACGAAGCTGAACTGCCACCCCTCAGTTCACAACTACAGCAGAGATTCATCCCACTTCTTCCCCATTCTCAACGCCCCCCCCCCCGATCTTTGCTTTCCTTCCCTTGTGGGTCTGCAAATGGATTCCTCACTCCATGTGGCCATGGACAGCTAAAAACTTCACATCAGCCATTTTTTTTTCAGGATGGCAAACAGACCTGCAAGGTCAATTTAACATATCCTGACACCCTTCAACAGTATCCCAGATTCGGTGATGGGGCGGGGGGGGGGGGGGGGAGGCGGGGATCAATACCTCCAAATGTGACCAGAAAACAAAAATGTAAAGATACCTAAAGCAGTTCAGTTGAAACCAAGATTTCTGTGTATCAGGGCAACCAGTCAACTGACCACCATTTTGAAAATAACTCCTGTACCCAGAACCCAAACTCGATTCTTAACTGTATCTACAGGATCTCACCTGACGCGAGCTTTTACCAGCAAATTCTACAAAGCTTATCAAGGTCTGACTCACTTTGTTCCTGTGATGTAAAAGAAACACCTTTCGGGACACACGGGCCCTTTCCCACACAGCTATGTACCCTCAGTAATGTCCTGTACATATCAGATTCCCCATCAAAGCTGCCGAGTGAACACCAGCCTCATGGTTTAGACAGGTATTTTGACTATATCTGGCTTTTAAACTCTTTTCAAACTGGGTTTACTGCCACTGGATTTCATTTTGCTCCACTCGAAATGTTGAGCACAAAACGAATCTCTCAGTAAACACCAAGCAGCAAAATAAGACCCCCCTGCCAACTACCCACACGCTCCAAAAATGCAATCCCTAGGACATCATGATAACACAGTACAATTAGAAAAGGTTTCATCCCCACAGCTTTAGATTCTATTTTCTCTATAAATACTTACTCATTTTCTAATTAAACAAACAATTAGCAGAAAGCACAGTCTGAGAAACTGCGTGGGTGTCACCATCTTACTACACAGATATTGTGACAAATGATGCTAACCACGGGGTAAATAAAACATGGTTGACTCTGATGTCTGCCCAGGCTGAGACGACCTCACAGCCCAGCTTTTACGACACAGCCTGCTCCAAACTTGAAATATACACTTGTAACGATAAACATCTTCAATAGAACAACAATTCCTTTAGATAAAGCCCAGATTTATTGGACTGGGGGGAAGAAAGAACTAGCTACAGAATACATTCCAAGCAGTTTTATTTTTGTTTGTCTTCTAGGATGAGACAAGTACTCTAAATGGCCCCAGTCAGAAATGAGTAAAAGACAATGAACCACATATTTTTGGCTGGCTTTTCCTAATGTTCAGCGTCTCTGTGACCACATACTCAGGGATACAAGGCAAAGCGATGGCCTTTCTAGCTCAGGTGCTAAATCTGCTGGTTCCACTTGCCAAAGCAAAGTTAATATTTGCTCTTCTTAGCTGAGTCCTGGTAAAAGAAAATGGGTAGTTGGGGCGCCTGGGTGGCTCAGTCGGTTGAGCGTCCAGCTTCGGCTCAGGTCGTGATCTCACAGTTTGTGGATTCGAGCCCCACATCAGGCTCTGTGCTGACAGCTCAGAGCCTGGAGCCTGCTTCGGATTCTGTGTCTCCCTCTCTCTTTGCTCCTCCCCCACTCGTGCTCTGTCTCTCTCTCTCCTTCAAAAATAAATAAAAACATTAAAAAACAAATTAAAAAAAAAGAAAATGGGTAGCTATAGCACTGAAGTCTCCTACACTACGTCAAGGCAGACAGTACAAGCGTTTTGCTCCTGCCCTACTAATAGTATCCAAATATCATCCCCACAGAAGGATGTGTCTGTAAGCACAGCTATTTTTAAATCCATTCATTTAAAATTCTTATTCATTCATTCATTCATTCATTCATGCAACAAACCTTTACTGAATGCCAGGTACTTGTGGATACAGAGGTACATAAAGTTCTGTCCTTGTGGAGCTGACCTGCTAGTGGAAAGGAAACAGATCAAAGAAGTCATGCAAATAAGAATTTCATATAACTCCAAGAGCCATAAAAAGGGAAGTGGAAGAGAGAGGGAATGGGGGGCACAGAGGAAGGGGGATGGGATGTTTAACCTGGGGTAGGTGGGTGTTCAGAGAAGGCCTTTTTGACATCACATTGGAGATGAAACTTGTACAAACATCTGGGGAAGAACATTCCAGGCAGAGGATATTGCAAGCACAGTGATCCTGCAGTGGAAAGGAACCAGGCCCTTGAACACAACAAGCTATGGAACAAGTGGGGCGGGGGGGGGGGGGGGTGGGGGGCGTAGTAGGGGTCTCTCATGGAGCCCTGTAGGCCCCTGGCAACTTCCGATTGTGTTCTGTCTGTAAAGAAGTCTTACAAATGAACAAGGAGCTACTACTTTAAATACAAATGTGCGGGTGAGCTCAGGAAACACGATCCACTCGGAACTGATCGTTTGAGAGGATACAAATAAGGAAGTGGGCTTATGATAAACACCATTTGTAGAGCACCCTAGGGGCTACCAAGAGCATGCACCACATCGTCTTATTTGCTTGGTTATAGCGGGGCAGTGAGCATCAGAGGTTAAGGACAAGCAGTAAAAAGAACTGCTAGCTCTTAATTACTAAGAAACCAACTCATCCTGTCTCTAAAGTGGTTAAAGAAGAAAACTCCAGAGGCTGTAGATGAAAGAGGTGGCTTCCGGGCTCTTGTGCCTCTGAAGACTTCAAATCATCTCTTTAACGTGGCTTGGGGTATGAACCCAGGAATGCCAAAAGGCCTCGTCACCAACACAAAACACACAGCTGCCATTTTCAGGACGAGACACAGGCAGCCTTCATTTTCCACTGTGATCAGTTCAAATGAGACCTTCTGGAACACATGCCTTTTCAGTTTTTGTTGTTTTCCGAGGTGCCTCTGAATCCCTACTGCTGATAAGCTCATAGGGTCTGGATCACTCCAGGTCCATCTCGTCAGGCTAGCCTCGTAAAGACTGCTCTCCCCAGAGCAATTCTAACCTCAAGAATCCTCCACAGAGCCCTCCTCCAGAAATCAGGGCCTCCTCTACTGCTCTGATGGTGCCAGCCTCTGTTTCCTCATTGTTTCCACCCACCTCCAGAGAGGAGTCTCCCTATGGCCCTCATTAGGGCCAAGCTGGGTACACATGTCACATGTCAACACTGTCCTCCATCGTTCTACCCAAACTCAGTACCGCTGGACCAGGAAAGTCACATTTCTTTCATGAAGTCTTCCTTCATTATTCTCCCCTTGGCTGGCTGCCTTGTCTTCTAAAATTCCACGGCACCAGAACAGGGACACTCAGAGTTCCCATAAAGAAAGATAACTTTTTGAAAGAAGACCAAACTAGAGAGAGTATTCAGAGACATTCGCATTCCCACTGGTGGCTCAAACTCTGGAGAAGGATTCATGGCGGCAGCAAATTAGTTCAACGAGTCCCAAGTACAGGTTTGAGACTGTGTGACTGTAGACAGCTGATTCCAGATAGCGACTCTTGGACAAGGAACATCCATCCGATATCCCTTACATAACTGCCATCATATAACTCGTAACCAGCATCCTGCCCCAAGAAATACCTGCCATGGGTCAACAGCCATTTCTCTTATAAACATAAGAAGAGATTGAGATGCTCTATCCACAAACACATCATGATCTACATTATTTGTACAGGACAATAAGATACACAAAAGCTCGACTTTTGCTATCTTCAGTGACTTTACAGAAAAATCCCTACCCATTGCAACACACACTAAGGGTACATGCTTCTACACTTAGTAAGCACTATTCTGTAGAAATTTTAGAAGAATCGGGCAGCCATGTCCGTTTGATATCTTTAGGAATGTCAACTGGAATACAGGCTTCATGATTATCTCAAAGAATGCTAATTAAGGATGTACTCTGCCAGCCTGCGTGGAGTGAAATAATAAGATGTACTCAGATGCTAAGGGGCACAAAGATTGTATTAAATCAGTAATATTATTTTCGTCCACTTCAAAATATGGAGAAGGAGGAAGGGCATCTGGAGAAATGTGGCCTTCTACTGCTTATCCAGGAGAGAGAAGGAAGCTGACTTCTAGGTCTTTTCCACTTGATTTTTTAAACCTTAAGAACCAAATCCATGCCCATGGCTCTGGACTAAGCAGTCAGGGTTTCCTTCAGGGTCTCCCCAAGTTAGGAAGTGAAATTACTATACATTCCACACTGACTGGTGTGTTCTTTTAGTAAGGTGAGCTGTGTTTTAAAGGGGTACCAAAATGCATAATGACGGCGCAGGAGAGATGGAGAGGGGGAGCCCCGTAAAATGAAACACAAAGCCAAAAGGAGACCACGCACACCTTCCCAGCGTGTGTTCCTCTCGAAGAAGATTGCTCTGGACGATGCTGTAGATCTGCTCACGAGGACACACGTGACCCACACACAGGCCACGTGGACCCAACACAAGGCCGAGACCCCCAAACGCCGTGTGAGAGTCCCCGGGGGAGGGCAGGGAAAACGGGCTGCTCTCAGCCATTCGGTCCTGCGCTATTTTAAGCACTATGACTTCATTGTTGTTTGTTCTGAAGCGGTGCAGATGGGCTGCTTCAATTTATGTTACTACAGGAAGATAAGGAGACCCAGATCGGGAGCAGGATGAATCGCCTCCTGTTAGAGCATCATGAAGCTGGAACTGGGTCGTGTTCAGCAGCTGCAAGTGCGGTTTCTTGCTTTCCGTTTGAAAAGCCTAAGAGCATTTCACACACGCTGCCATGTTTCACGGGAACCAAACGCCAGACCCACCTGGGCAATGGCAGAAGGTGAACTGCTGGTAAGCACTTAAGCTTTTCCGTTTCATGGGTGCCACCCGCCCGTGAGAGTAATTCCAGCCCCTCAAGACTCGGGAAGGCTCCTCCTCAGCAGAGAGCAGAAGGGAAACGCCAACCATCCAAGCTGGAACGTGGCTTATGGGAGACTGGGGCTCCCCCAGGACATCTCCTTCCCCAAACATACCTCTGAAGCCACGAGGCTTCTCCTCAAACCTTCCAAGGAATGTAATGAACCAGACTGAGGAAGGAGCAGGTATATAACAGATTAAACCTTTCCCGGGGCCGCACATTTTATTAAGAACTCTGGGGGTGCCTGGGTGGCTCAGTCGGTTAAGCATCTCTCTGACTTCGGCTCAGGTCATGATCTCGCAGTCCGTGGGTTCAAGCCCTGCATCAGGCTCTGTGCTGACAGTTCAGAGCCTGGAGCCTGCCTCGGATTCTGTGTCTCCCCCTCTCTCTGCCCCTCCCCCACTTGTGCTCGGTCTCTGTCACTCTCAAAAATAAATAAACACACACAAAGTGTTTTTAACTCTGAATGATCCGATGATCCTCTTATAATTCTTATGATCTCCATTTTATTTTTTTTAACGTTTATTTATTTTTGAGACAGAGACAGAGCATGAACGGGGGAGGGGCAGAGAGAGAGGGAGACACAGAATCGGAAGCAGGCTCCAGGCTCTGAGCCATCACCCCAGAGCCCGACGCGGGGCTTGAACTCACAGACCGCGAGATCGTGACCTGAGCTGAAGTTGGAGGCCCAACTGACTGAGCCACCCAGGCGCCCCTGATCTCCATTTTAAAAGAGAGAAAACTAGCTCAAAGAGGTGGGGAAATAACCGGGCCAAAAATACAGTTAGCAAGAATCAGAGAACAAACTAACCCTTCTGCTCCAAGGCAGGTCCTGTCAAGAAACTGTCATTTACTGGGAGGTAGATCTGAAGCTTCTAGAGGAATAGAGACCCTTCACTAGCCTACCCACTTTGCTGGCTTCTCCCATCACCCTGCCAGCAAATGTCACCTATTAATAATAAAGATGTACAGGAAAACCCAGGAGTCAGTCCTACAACGACCACTTCCCAATGACCTGGCTGTGAGCAAGTTCCATCATCCACATGGGGTCCCCATGTGGAAAGGTGTGTTCTCCTCTGTTACAGGTGGCAGACCAAGCACATCAAGGACTGACAGCTCCTGGCGATACAGCAGGAGTGCCCTATGCAGTGGTATCGATGCAGCTCCGGGGTGTGTGTGTGTGTGTGTGTGTGTGTGTTAACAGAAGTGAAACGGACTTAACATAATATGAACCATTTGAAAGTAAACAATTCAGTGGCATTTAGTACATCCTCAATGTGCAGTGACCACCTCTACCCAGTTTCAAAATATTTTCGTCACTCCAAAGTAGACTCCGATGCCCATTAAGCAGTCAGTCCCCATTGCCCCCTCCCACCGCCCCTAGCAACAAATAAACCCTGCTTCTTGCTTCTGTGGGTTTACCTTTTCTGAAAGTTTCACATAAACGGAATCATAGGAGACCTTTTGTGTCTTTCATGGAACGTAACGTTTTCAAAGCTCATCCAAGTTGTAGCAAGTACCAGTTCTTCATTCTTTTTTATGGTCAAAGAATATTCCCTGTGTGTCTATACTTCAACTGGCGTACCCTCCATCCCGAAGGACCGCTGGGCTGTTTCCACCCCGTGGCTATTGTGAGAAGAGCAGCTTCGAATATTCAGGGGACAGGTTTCATCTCCTGAAGCGTTTTTACATTTGATTCTAACAACTTTGTGAGGAAGGCCCTAGGTCTTATGAATGATATTCAGGGTGTGCTGCCTTCTTCATTAATTCATTACACTCAAACCCACACCGCCCCCCAACCTTTTTTTTTTTTTTTAATCAAGAAAAATGGTGGGGCGCCTGGGTGGTTCAGTAGGTTAAGTGTCTGACTTCGGCACAGGTCGTGATCTCACAGTTTGTGAGTTCGAGCCCCATGGCGGGCTCTTTGCTATCGGTGTAGAACCCACTTCATATCCTCTGTCCCCGGCCCTCTCTGCCCCTCCCCCACGCACACGCGTGCTTCCACGCACACTCTCTCTCAAAAATAAGCATTTACAAAAAAAGAAGAAACGTGGCAAAAGATTCCCAAGGCCAAGTCAGACGCACAAAGACTTTGTGAAGAAAGGAACTAAAGGTGTTTACTCATGACTTGATTTTTTTTTTAATACAGAATTTTAAATGTTTGTTTGTTTATTGATTGAGAGAGAGAGAGAGAGAATGAATGAATGAATGAATGAATCCCAAGCAGGCTCTGCACTGATAGCGCAGAGCCCGAGGTGGGGCTCCACCTCATGAACCGTGAGATCATGACCTGAGCTGAAATCAAGAGTCAGATGCTTAATGGTCTCAGCTACCCAGGAGCCCCTCATGACTTGATTTTTTAAAATCGTAACTGAGAATACAAGAGGACATTCACAAAATTGGACATTATCCCTCACATGTATGAGAAACGGAAAAGCCACAAAAAGAATTAAACTCTTTCAAAAGTAATGAGACTGCAGGAACGCGGAGAGGAATGAGACACGGGGGAGAACAAAAGCAAAGCTCCTCGTCTCTGGTTCCACACTTCGCCGCCGCCGAACCCGGCAACTTTGGAGCACCCGGACCTTCCACCGCCCAGAATCATTTTCATCCAGTACTCTCACTACCGTCCGGAGACTTTCCGCTCAAAACCTAAACAAAAGTGGGCAACCACCAGGCAACTGTGGATCCGAGGGAGCCTCAGGGTCTTCACCACACTTGTAGGGTCAAAGGGAAGAACCTGCTCAAATCTCAACTCGACACTGTCCTCGTTAATGTTGTCATTGTTTGGCTTCCAAGACGACTCGTTATCCAAGCACAGAAATCCACCTCTTCCTGGATGCGACAAGTCTGAAGCTCTCAATAAAAAGGTCTCCGTTCCCTTGAGTAGTTTTCAAGTCTAAGGTTTGGGGCTTCGAATGCAGTATAAAGAGTGAACTGCATACAACAGGTTCCCCGAACGGGCAAAATGCAAACTCACCTGAGGAAGGAGGCCTGCCAGCCGCAGTCCCCAGGAGCCAGCCAGGCACAGGCACAGGGCACAGCCAACGCCAAGAACTTGGCGCGACTCGCTGTACCATGTCAAGTACTCTCCGTTGCATACATAATAAAGTCAGTCAGATGAACATTCTCATACTGTGTTCCCTGTGTGATGCAAAGAGAAAACCTGCTATTCAAAATTTTAAAGGTTCTGGGGGTGGGACACAGAAGAGACGTGAGTGAGAACCGTAAGAATTTCTCTTATGCCACGATATCAAAGCCTTCCTTCCCGCTGCTTCCACTGTCACCGATGATTAATTTTTTTCCTTTGTCTTTCCCAATCAAGACTTTCAACTCAGGGATACACAAAATCAGGAGGGAGGGGGAAAAAAAAAACCCACATTTTAAAAGAAAGATTCATTTTGAACATTTAAGTTTTACCAAAAGCAGGGCAAAGGGTAAGGGAAAACATTTTCCACCTTTACCCCCCTCCCCACTATTTCCTCCCAGCCTGCTTTGTTTCAAACCAAAGCAAACTTATTCTCTAAAGGGTCACGTGGCAAATACTGTAGGCTTTGTGGGCCATTTGGCCTCTGTTACGAACACTTCACTCCACCACCGCAGCACAAACCCAGCCAGAGACCAAACATTAACAATAAGGCGCTGGCTGTGTTACAATAAAACTTTATGGATGAACCCTTAAGTCTGAATTTCACATTAATTTTTTTCATGTCATGAAACATTACTCTTCTCGTTTTTTCAACTGTTTAAAAACACATTCTGTAGTGAAGAGACGCACTGCACAGGTTACGGTTTGCCCAACTCGGTTTTAAATCACTGATGATAGCTTTTTAGGGATGCAGGGTATATGGGGGATTTTTTTTTTTTTTTTTTTTTTTTTTTAGGAGGGAGGTGGGTGGGGAAGGTTTAGAGGTCTGCATAAACCAAAACAGAATCAGGCATGGGTGATATGACAACACTGTATTTCAGAAAGAAATCACCCACCTCATTACCCAAATCCCAAGAAAAGTTTAAAAACTCCTTTCATTGCTTTTTGGCAGAAGACTACAAACTTTAAGATTTGGGTTGTTTTTTTTTTTTAATATTTATTTATTTTTGATAGAGAGCGCAACTGAGATAGGGGCAGAGAGAGAGGGAGACAGAGAATCAAAGCAGGCTCCAGGCTCCGAGCTGTCAGCGCAGAGCCTGACACAGGGCTCGAACCCACGAACCGTGAGATCATGACCTGAACTGAAGGCAGACTCTTAACCAACTGAGCCACCCAGGCGCCCCAGAAGACTCTAGATTTTTAAATGTGCCTGCTTACTTCTAAAAGTGAAGTATTTCACTCTCTCTCCTTTGAAAAAGAAATCTAAGAATACTATTTATGTTTTCTTAATCAGATTGCTAGGTGCTCACTAGATGCCTCTTGTGTACTCAGCAGCGGAAAAACTGCTGGATATAAAGGATATCAAAACACACCTTTTCCCCTAAAGGTCTTTGATCCCTGAGAGTCTTCAATGGCATACCCTCAGTATGGAAGTGATAGATCCCTCCCGGAACCATAATCCCATTGAATCCCCCTCTGAGCCACTGCATGCATTTTAAAAATGATTTTAGCTGGAGGTTATTCTACATATGTTTTTCTTTTTTTGTGTGTATGTATGTGTTTGTCTGTGTATGTGTTGTCAGCACACATATTTATGGCAATGAAGATAGCATGGTCTTGTAGGTACAATTCCAGACTTTAAAATACTGATTCTGGGGGCACCTGGGTGGCTCAGTTCGTTAAGTGTCTCACTTCGGCTCAGGTCATGATCTCACGGTTCGTGGGTTCGAGCCCTGCGCTGGGCTCTGTGCTGGCAGCTCAGAGCCTGGAGCCTGCTTCGGATTCTGTGTCTCCCTCTCTCTCTGCTCCTCCCCCACTCATGCTCTGTCTGTCTTTGTCTCTCAAAAATAAATAAGCATTAAAAAAAAAAATACTGATTCTGCCACGTAGCTCTGTGACCCTGGGAAAACTAACCTCTCCCAATCTTCTAGAAGAACAGACATAAAAACAATCTTGCTCAAATAATCCCAACCTTTAGCGCAGGGCCTGATAGGCAGTAATTCACCCTCTTATTCACCATACGTTTAATGAGCCCCTACAACGTCTGGGGCTCTGGGAACACACTGAACAAGGCAGACCCAGTCTCTTCCACTTTGGAACTTACAGACCAAAGGCAACTCATTGGCTGTTTTCACTAAACACACACACATGCCTAAAACACTCCTTAAACTATGAAACGCCTATCCTCCCTTGCTTTCTTTACTTTTAATTCCACTCCAACCCGTGAGCCTGGGAGTGGCACTGGCTTTAGAATCTAACAGACGCAGATCAACACACAACGTCTGTCATGTATCTGTCATTCTTGCTCCAGAGGGTGACTCCAGAAGACCGCAGGCATTCGGAGACTTAAGCACTGTCAACTGAGACCATTCTTAAGAAATTTTATGGTCTGTGGCAAGCGTTAACAGATGGTTTTGCCAAGGCAAGGTCTGAATCCCATAAGCAGTGAGGGGGATCAGGATATGCTGCCCCCAAATATGCTACTTTGACATGAGAAATACTTTAAGCTAAAGGGATTTGAGAAGCAGCAGGTGCAGGAAGGACTCTGCCCTCAGAGGGATATCTAGAGGAATCCAAATGAAGAGGCCTTGATACATTTCCCCCAGTAACCACCCTTAGCTCCTTTGTTTTTAAGTTTATTTATTTATTTTGTGTGTGTGTGTGAGAGAGAGAGAGAGGGAGAGGAAGCACAAGCAGGAGAGAGATGGGGGGGGGGGGGAGAGAGAGAATCTCAGCAGGCTCTGCACTATCAGTGCAGAGCCCAATGCAAGGCTCGAACTCATGAACTGTGAGATCATGACCTGAGCTGAAATCAGGAGTCTGATGTATAACTGACTGAGCCACCCTGGCGCCCCACCCTTAGCTCCTTTTGTCCCATCACGTTTTTCCATGACTTTCCACTCTTCATCAAAACTCATTATGAAAGCACTCAGGTTTAACCATTTCTTAGGGTCTTCATTTCCTTATGAAGGCTCCCATCTGGTATAAAACTTACATGAAATAAACGTGTATGTTCTTCTCTTGTTAATTTGTCAGTCCAACTTATGGGGCCCCAGCTGGAGAACCGCAGAAGGTATTAGGAAAAAGTTTTCCTCCCCTACAGAGGCAAGGTTAGTCTATGAAGGTAAGACCCTTAGCTAGTAAGCCAGCCAAGCCTGGCACCTGCATCTCAACTCCAGTTTGTTCTTTTTATTTAACAGAAGATTTCATTTAATCCTTGCAACTACTCTAAGAAGTAGGTATAACCATCCTCATTGAACACGTACAGAAACCAAAAATGGCTTTTGAGCATGTGAAAATCCACAAGCATCTTGTACTGTCATCCTGTGATATTCAGGGTCTGAGAGGTCTGTCTGCACTTAGAACCAATCTCGATGCTATAGAAAATACTGATGTCGGCCCCACTTCAGATGAGTTAAACTGGACCAACAGAGAGCAAGACCTAAGTATCAGTATTTTAAAAAAAATTTTTTTTTAACGTTTATTTATTTTTGAGACAGAGAGAGACAGAGCATGAACAGGGAGGGTCAGAGAGAGGGAGACACAGAATCTGAAACAGGCTCCAGGCTCCGAGCTGTCAGCACAGAGCCCGATGCGGGGCTCGAACTCACGGACCGCGAGATCATGACCTGAGCCGAAGTCGGCCGCTTAATCGACTGAGCCATCCAGGCGCCCCATCAGTACTTTTTAAATGCTCTTCTGAGTTTCATCTGGGTGGAGATAGTAGAGTGATAGTCCGTGAGCCAAATTTAGCCGGCAAACTCTCAAAAATCAAAAGACTGCACATAATATCTGGATTCTAGCTTCTCCTACAACTGTGCTGCCCAATATGGTAGCCATGAGTCAGATGCAGCTATTTAAGTTTAAATTAATTCAACTAAAATAAAAATCAAAAACATGGTTCAATAATCCCAGCCACATTTCAAGTGCTCAGTAGCCACACGTGGCTGCCTTACAGGATGAAGCAGATACAGAACATTGCCATCATCGGTAAAATGGCCACGACAGTCCTACTTCAGTCTAATGCAATCATACTGGACGCACAGTTTCCAAAACTCCAAGGATCCAGGCCCTCATTCCAGTAAGACAACAGTGTCAGCACCTGCTCTAGACAGAGCAATGCCTTCCTCCTGGCAGCCTGACTCAGTTCATTCATTTCTGTAACCTGCCCAGTCCCTCAGATACCATACCCAAACCCTAGCTAGCCATTATGCAAGGAAAATAAAACTCGTCCAGAGCCTGATTAGAAATAGATTCAATTCTTTACCTCTAACGCTTAACTGCACGTGTGGTAAGTTCCCTCGGTCCCTCCACCTCCCTCCTTCCATCTCCTTCTGTTTTTACCGCAGTGAGAAGGAGAACCTGTATGACAATAGATTCTACCAACAAATGACCTGGTAGCCGTTGGAGTCCATCCCTGCATGAATGTGTACTTGTCTCCCATGGTTCCCGGTGCTTTGAAAGATCAGATTTTTAACCTTTGCCCACAACGATGATTCAAGAATACTTCAATTTCCATAGAAATGGACACATTTTCCTGTGAGCGACAGGGATTAAGGTGCATGCATTCTCTCTCGTTCTGGGCAGTTAATCTTATTGAGGCAAAATCCCTGCCTGATCTGCTTCAAAAGCCCTTTCCAGAAGCTGCCCGGCCCTTTAAAAGTGGAATGTAGTCACAGTATGTCAGGTGAACCAAGGAGCCATCTGCCATGTGGTTGCAGTGGAAAAGCTGGATGTGGTGTAGAAACCCACAGTACCCGTTGACTTATATAGCTCCCCACGCCAGGCTCACCGTGAACATCAGAGAATGCCAACAGAAGACTTACAGACTGTGAGAATCTCAAAACCCCCCACACTTTGCAACACGATCTAGGAGAAAGTTTAGAAAGCAGCCCAACTCCTCAATGGGAGAAAATTCATACGACACTCTGTTCCATATGTGACCAGGGCTAACCTCCACAGAGGTACCCGCTAGTACCCACTAGTTTGGGATTTAATTAAAATCACCTCTAACAACTGCCAAGATCAGATCCTGCCAAGGTTAAAAATCTGACCTTTTTTTTTAATGTTTATTTTGAGAGAGAGCGAGCAGGGGAGGGGCAGAGAGAGGAGACGGAGAATCCCAAGCAGGCCCCACATGGGCAGCGCAAAGCCCAACATGGGGCTCAAACCCACAAACCACGATATCATGACCTGAGCCGAAACCAAGAGTTGGATACTTAACCGACTGAGACACCCAGGCGCCCCACTGCCAAGACCTTCTCTAAACTTAGTCTTCCTTATCCTCTCCAGAACTTCTTTTTTAGTGCCTAGGGTTAGCAAAACAGTAAGTCAGGTTCTCTCGATCATCATTTATGTATTAAGCCCTAAGAAACACAAAACTCAAGAGTCATATTGGAGTTTCAGCTGTCAGTACATAAAGTGTGAATGGCAGAATAGTGCCCTAGGAAGAGATTTTTTAAAGGCAACTTCTTTACCACTGGATCAGACCCTACATCTGGAATACAGGATTCTCCTGAGCGACAGGTCCATCCCTAGCTCAGGAATCAGCGCTGAGACAGAGAACCAGGCAAGGCCTGGAGTCGGCAGCCAAACAGGGAGGGGATGAGTCACCAGAAGGCCCTCCCTCCAGATATCCACCTCACGGGACCACTGCCCGACAGCTGCTGCTTCCATTCTCAGCTGAAAGTAGTTAATAAGGAAGCCCCTGGAAGGTGAGCCCCAGGGAAGACGTGCGAGGCAGGTGGAGGGATCCCTCCGAGGTAAAGGTGGGGAAGATGATTGTAAGAAAAAACGAAGGCTATTTTATATGCCACAACTCGGGCACTCAGCTTCCAGAACCCAACAGCCTGTAATAGATCTGTTACAGTAATAGCGTCTTATTTCAACACTTCTATTATACTCATCTCTTTCCAGAACACCCAAAACCTGACCACCAATGTATTCCCAAGACAGAAACTCAACAACCCGCTATATGTGTCGGAGAACATTCACTGGTGCCAGGCCCAGTGCTTCTACAGAATGAGTAACGGGTACAGCCCTTCGTAAAATAGGAGCCCTCCTCCTACCCCACTGTCTGCAGCCTATCTCTGCTCTGCATGGGCTCCTACCCCAGACTCAATTCTCGGGGGCAGCAAGGCTACACCAGGCCACAAAGACCCTCAGGACCAGAGCGGTGGTTTCTCTGGACCCCAGAAAGGGGGCTCCTTAATCACATTTAAGCAAGTTAATAATCTCTTCAAGGCCACCTGGGGATTAAGTGGCAGAGCACAGAGTAGAAAGGTTTCCCCCACACGGAGTAGACTCTAAGGTTCAGGGTTGAACAAAAAGGAGGATTATTGTGCTCAGCTTCCTGCCGAGTGAAAAGCTGGACTTTGGAAACCATATATAAATGTATCTATCAAATCCAAAACAACACAGGAAGCTGTGGCATTCTTTAAGAAAAGAAAAATAAAGGCAAATGACAAACTCCAGTAACTAATCTTTTGTCTCTGATCATCAGTCAAGAAACGTTAACTGCTTCTATGCCGCATCAAGTTTTTGGGGTGTGTGTGTGTGTGTGTAAAAGAAGAGAGAGAGAATAACAGAGAAAGACAGGGAGTGTTTTGGGGCATGTATGTGTGTAAGTTTTTCAAATGTCCACAATGAAAAGAACCCATCCTAAATATATTTCAAATTATTTTAGGGAACCTGACCAGCATTTCATTTAAATCAACACCACCTCAGGGCCCATGGGTGGCTCGGTCAGTCGAGCATCCGACTTCGGCTCAGGTCATGATCTCGTGGCTAGTGAGCTCGAGCCCCACGTCGGGCTCTGTGCGGACAGCTCACAGCCTGGAGCCTGCTTAGATTCTGTGTCTCCCTCTCTCTCTGCCCCTCCCCCACTCGCGCTCTGTCTCTCTCTTTCTCTCTCTCTCTCTCAGAAACAAATAAACATCAGAAAAAATTTTTAAGTAAAAAAATAAATCAACATCACCTCTCTCAGAACCACTTTGTATAAAGATTAGCAAAATCTATACCAAGCACACGGCATAGTGACTGACACAGTCCTATGTGCTGACAAATAGTAGCTCACCTTTTTCGTAATAGCAGCTAATGTGCAAAGGCCTCTATGGCCAGGCACTGAACTAGGCCCTACACGCACGCGTGCACACACACACACTTCCCCGCAACCCTACATGGGTGCTATTATCACATCTAACTTACAGACAAGAAAACTGAGGTACACAGAGATTAGAGCAATTTGCCAAAGGTCGCGCTGCAGAAAAAAACAAATCGCAGGCCAGGGTTCAATCCAAATTGAAGGTGCTTAACCAGCACACTGTGTGATTTCTCAACTCCAATAGCTGGGCAGCACTCACACCAGAAAGACGTACCTTCTTTTACAATTCGCGCTGACGTGGTTTTGGTGATCATATTTCTGTGGCATGTGAGCAGGGTGCATCGATATGCATGCCCCCCCCACCGCCCCCCAGCAGGGGGGAGTGGGGAGGGCCTCGCAGGGGTCAGCCCTGTTTGCAGACTGGCCGGCGCTCCCTGGGCAGGTGGGCGCAGGCCGTCAGTGGCAAAGCAGCTGGGACCCAGGGCTAATATGCCCTCCCCTCAGTGCTGCTGCTGCACTCAGGACAAAAAGTCCTTGCCAATCTGCAAGGTCACAGGTATGAGGAGCACAGAGGTAGGGGGGAGGGGCCCTGTTCCAGGGGAATAAGTGTTTGCTTGTGAGGCTTACAGGGCGAGAAGGCTCTGGCCACTGCCTCAATTCCTGCAGGGAAGGATACTGCAAAGGGGCACTGGAGGGGCCAGCCTTGTGAGGCAGAAGGAAGCCACACACGCACACACACACACACACACACACACACATAGCACATGAACAGGTACAACAAAGTGAAACACTTTAAGCCGAATTTATACCAAACACAGTCAAAGAAAACCAGCGGGTTTCTGAAGCCAAATCATATCCCTAACCGTGTTCCTGGAAAACACAAAAATGCACAAACTTTGGAAAATGGATAACAGTGCTCTGTCTTGCTTTTCCGACACTGACAAATGGTCATCCGCCCTTCCTTCCGCAGCCTCTGACCTTACCAGACCATCTTGGTTCCGATCCTGGGGTTTCTTAAAGTAATGAGTCAACAGCACATTGAACTGCTGGCTCCATTCTATTTTCAGGCGACTTAAGCCCAACTGGCTCATGTCTAATGTTACAGAGCTTCTCGTTAAAGTAAGCAAAAAAAATAAATAAGAATAACACATTCAAATGAAAAAACGGAAGAAGAGCCGTAACACTAGACATTCTCCCCTGGAGGAAACACGAGCAGAAACAAGGTTTTCAACAGCCTGTGGTGTATCATCCAACATTAGCACGCAGGCGCGTGCACACACACACACACACACACACACACACACACACACACATGCTCCCTGGGCCCTTAGGCTCCAAACTTAGGAGGGAATTTCCAAGAGTGCTGGCTTCTTTGACAGCCCGGAAGGAGTGCAACAGGTCCATCTCCAACCTAGAAAACCATAGCTGGAGGCCAGAGGAGGCACAACCTCTTCAAAGGCTTCCAACTCCAAGGAACCGACTGCCACATCTGGGTCCATTTCTCGGTCAGCAAACACCACATGATGCAGGGCAAGTGAGAATTTGAGAAACTATCTCATTAGGATGGTCTACCGACAGCTGAACAGACATGATCGGGACAGAGGCAATAGAATATGGTGGCTCAAAGCCTCAAGGCCCTGGAATGACAGCCCAGTTCACCCCCTCCAGGGGTGGGAACAGAAGCCACCCTGTGCATATGGGGAGGCCATAATGAATCAGCACGAACGCAGTGAGGGCTAAGCATTGGGTGGCTATCGACACCCACACCCATCTCCATCACCAAACCCAAGAGTGAGCTTCAGTATAAGAGAAGGCAAAAGGTTTGGGGCACCTGGGTGGCTCAGTTGGTTAAGTCTCTGACTTTGGCTCAGGTCATGATCTCGTGGTTCACAAGTTCAAGCCCCGCTTTGGATCCTCTGTCCCCCCGCTCTCTACCCCTTCCCTGCTCGCTTGCTCCCTCTCTCAAAAATAAACATTAGAAATATTATAAAAAAAAAAGAGAGAGAAGGCAAAAGGTGACCTAAGCCCACAGATTCCAAGTACTGATCATCTAAACAAATGGAATTTTCTGTCAACAGCAGAACATTTTAGAGAGGAGAAAAGATCCAAATCTTTAAGACTACAAATGCATCACGAGAGTAGAAAACAGCCATAGTAAACAAGAACCTTTCATTATTTTGTTCTAGACAAACAAAACCGTAAGCTACATTTTGCATTCCTTTTGTTTCTTTTTTTTTTTTAATATTTGATAATACGGCCATTAAAAATAATCTCTAAAAGTCTTTGTTGAGCGTCAGAATGAGACAGCTGGGATACAGGCACGAGGAAATGTTTAATCTTGTCATTTTGTGAAAGGAATTCATATTCATAATTAATGATGCTTTTGTCCACGCCAGAAAGAAAATCTAAAGGCTCAACTATGCTTAAGTAAATTCTACCCAAGCCAACTGCAATGCAATTTTATAAAGTATAGAGCAACAGGGAAGAACAAGATTTTATGAGCTGTGAACATAAAGAAAAGGACTAACATACTTCAAGGAAGAAATTGGCTTAAAAATAAGAATTTCTGAAAGGTGGCTGCATTTTTTTTCTCATCCATAAAAGAAACAGTAATAGAAATTTTTTAAAGTTTATTTTATTTATTTTGAGAGAGAGAGCACAGAAGGGGCAGACACACACACACAGAGAGAGAGAGAGAGAGAGAGAGAGAATATCCCAAGCAGGCTCCACTGTCAAAACAGAGTCTGATACGGGGCTTGAACTCATGAATGGCGAGATCGTGACCTCAGCCGAAATCAAGAGTCAGACACCGAACTAATGGGGCCACCCGGGCTCCCCAGTAATTGAAAATTTTAACATCCTAAGAAAAAGCATCACTACGTGTATTTGAAAGACTCCGTAATTTTGTTTCTGAGTCTGCCAGACAGACACCACCAGGTACAGAATCAGGACCACTGTTATCAACCCAAAACATCAACGAAAAATAACCAAGATGGGCAGATAAACTACAAAATTAGCTTTGGCTTAAGAGGCACCTTTATGCAGATATCAACAGACAAGTAGAAAAACCAAAACCTTATATACTAATGAAACATTTCAAAGAAATTTCCTTAAAGATAACTTTTTTCACTAAAAATAGACTGTTGAGAGCTGCTGAAGAAATAGACATGAGGCAAGTCGGTGTTAAAGTAAAACCTAAGTGCATTCATTCAACAAAGGCTTATCTAGCAACAACCATGCTGGGGGCTCAGGGTATAAGGATGAAAAAAATACAACACACCGGCAGACCCTAGGGGAGGGGAACAGACAAGACAGGGATTACGTGCTTAATGCATATGGGTTTTTAGTTTTTGTGGTAAAATATACCTAACATAAAATTTAGCATCATAATAATTTTTTAATTAAGATTTTTTTTTTTAGAGCAGTTTTAGGTTCATAGCAAACTTGAGGAGGAGAGACAGATTTCCCATATACGTACCCGCACGTCACCACAAATGCATAGCTTCCCCATTATGAATATCCCCCAATCAGAGTGGTACGTTTGTCATAAGCGATGAATTTGTTCTGGTACATCATTATCACCCGAAGTCTGCAGTTTATTTTAGGGTTCACTCTTGATGTTGGACATTCTATGAACTTGGACAAATGTATGTCGTGTATCCATCATTACTGCCCTAAAAATCCTCTGTGCATTATAGCCATTTTTAAGGGTACAGTTCAGTGGCATTAACGTATATTCCCACGGTCTTACAACCATTGCCACCGTCCATCTCCACAACTTTTTCATCACCCTGGTGCAGGGTTTAATGCTTTGGGGACTAGACAGGGGTGGCGGTTGTCCAACACTATGAATAAGCAAAATGCCCCGAATTTAAAACAGTTTTATGTTATGTGAATTTCATCTCAATTAAGAGAAAAAGAAAAGCCGTGTTGGACACACCAGAGCGCTAATGTCATCAGTGGGGGAGTGCTTGCCTTGAAGAAGCTCACAGATTAGTAAGATAATGGTGATGGCCAGGCAGAGCACAGGTTCTGGGCTTGGAGCAAAGCGGGGCAGCCTCTAACCCGCTTCAGGACCGAGAAAAGGGTTCCCAGAGGGGAAATGGCCGGAGAGAAGCCTTACAGGATCAGCCAGGGTCTGTGTGAGGGAAGGAAAGGAACATTGCGAGTGTTTGCCAAGGCAAAGAAAGTGATAGATTCCACTGACCCAGGGCACGCGGGAGACAACTAAAAATCTCAAAATTCATTTTTAAAAAATGGTAACTATGTCAGGTGATGGGTTCCTTGATTAACTTAATTATGGTCATCACTTCACAATAAAGAAGTATATGAAATCATCATGTTGTACACCTTAGGATAAAAACACAAACTAATTATATAGTTTTTATTTGTCAATCATGCTTCAGTAAAGCTTGAAAAAATAAAAAACAAAAACAGATTTGAGTTACCATTACAAAACCCCAAATCTAATAGCAATATAATAAAATAATAATACTTATAATTACATGTAATATTTGTAATATGTAAATATTCATTTACAAACAAACAAACTCTAATAGTGCTAAACAAAATAATAACAAAGCCCAGAGAATAAAGGGAAATTTTAAAATGTCCGAAGTCTTTCGAGGGGAAAAACAGGGCCGTAAATGGTCTAGAGGCATGCGCAGAGGTTGGGGACAGAGAGGTAGGAGACAGGGCAAGCAAAGGTGGAATCAGACTCGAGCACTGGTGTCCAAGAAGAAGCCGAGGTGACACCCGTCTGACATGGGCAGGACCCCCAGAAATTATGTCAGATGGGAGCACTGACCTTGTGTCATAGCCATTTGGGGCTTTTCCAGCACACCATCGTGTGAGCTCCATGATCACCCTGACAGGAAGGCACGGTGAATCCGAATGTCCCTGAACAGATGACAAAGCTAAGGTGTGTGTGATCGGACAGACCCACCAAAGCCACACAGCTGTGACCGGGCAGCACGGACCTCAAGCCAGCCTCCTGACCCAGGTTCTGCCTTGGCCAAGCCACCTCTCTGTGAAGGAGGCAGGAACGAAAACCCTCCATTCATTTCCATCACTGTTCTTATTAGATTTAATCTTTTAAAAATACGATGCATATTTTCACACTGGGAAATGACCTTCTGCTAAAAAGGAGCCATCTTCTTTGGTAAGATATGGACTCTTCACAAAATTTTATCCACAACTTGGCACAGGGGTCGTTTCTCAAGTGACACAACTACACAGACTGTCAAATGTCTAAAATCAAGACGTGGTTATAAATAACCTCAAACCTTAACTGGAATAAGCTCTCCACAACTGCCTCAAGAATAGGCACAGCCACATCCATTAAAACACCAGAAAAGCAGGGCTCAGTGCTTCTCCACCGGGGAAGTTTGAACCCCCAGGGGACACTGGGCAATGTCTAGGTATATTTTTGGTTTTCACAACCGGCAGATGGGAGCCAGGGATGATGCCAAACAGGACGGTCCTCATGACAAAGAATTTTCCAGCCCCAAATGTCAATAGTGCCAAGATTAAGAAATGCTGGTCTAAATTCTGAGGTTGTTCTATATATGCAGCTGACCTCTGAGGTGGAAAGAATGGGAGACTGAGCACAGAGCGGATATACACTCCAAGCTCTGCTGCTTCAAAGTCCTGTGACACGTGAACCTGGTCACTTCAAGTCACCAAGCTGGTTGCCCTTGTTTGCAAAATGGGGTTGCTTCCCCTCCCCAAGATAAAGCAGCTGAGGGGCCAGCTGAGTGTTTCAACAGGTAGGAGGGCCTTAGTCAATCCCCAAGGCCATGGCTGGACTAAGATCCCCACCACCTGTGACAGGCAAAGGCTCTGGGGGATCCCACTGTTTCTGAAGGACATACACACCCAGTATTTGCTTTGTACAAACACATTTGGAAAAACAAATGTCAGAGCAGCAGGCGTCCATCTATACAAGGTTAGGGTCAACCTTACTCTCCTTCAATGTCATGCAGCAGGAATCTGTTCACGGGCAGTGGGAACCCAGGGCTGGGTATCTGCCATCTCCCAGATGTGGCCCCACCTGTCACCATTATTGACCAATGGGCCTCAACTGGGAGGTCAGGGGGTAGGTGCAGATGGCTCGTGAGTTCCTCCAGTTCTCGTACAAGCCATCTTGCACTTGGCTTTAAACCATATTATCCAAATGAAGTATTGCTCTCATAATCAGCATCCGCCTTTCAACCAGCACAGATGGCAACCGCGTGCTTAAATGGCAATTCAAGGGCTAAAATTTGGGCAAGCTCTCCAGGATCTCTGATCCGGTTCTCTGGGCAGGTTCTGAGAGAGAGAGAGGTCAGGAAATGCAGGAAGTGGGGGACCATGTGCAAAGCTGAAGGTCTTTTGTCTGCTATCAAGCCTTCCCAACAAATCAAGCTGAAGCCCACGTCAGCTCAGCTTGTCCATCATTCCCAAAGAGAAGCTTGCAGATCACCAGAACGGGAAGAAGGTTCCATTTTGGCCATCTCCTCCAAAATTCTTCTGTATTTAACCAGATACCTTTGGCCACCTTTGGATAATTGTGCTATCCTACTACTGACAATCACATGGAAACAGTACCCAGTGAGGTCTCTTTCTGCCTTAGCAGAAATAGCATTTTTTTAAAAATTTGTAATCACTCAGCTTCCCCCCCCCTCCTTATTTTAAAGGGGGAAGACGCAGCACTGTACTCAACTGTGAAATGCGCTCAGATGCAGCTCTAAAGGAGAGGTACCACCCAGTGGCTGGATATTAGTTTCCATGGTAACCAGGGTCCCTGGGCCCTGGCACACACAGCAGAAATGCCGCAGATTTCCACAGCAGTATCTTTTACTAGAAAGAAGAGTCCCGTGGCAATTTTACACATTTGGGAATGAAAAAACATATTGTGTGTGTGCACGGGTGCATGTGTGTGTGCACGCACGCACGGATGGAGATATAATTTGCAAAACTAAGACAACACAGACAAAAAAATATCTAGTTATTCTTACAGATAAATGGGCTTATGTCAAATATAACGATATATTTTCGCTTAAAATATAAGCAAAACAGCCCCCCCCCCCACACAGACACACACACACACACACACACACACACACACACACACACACACACAGCTGAAAGAAAACAAAAATATCTTCCATAGAAAAATGAAGGACTGAAAGAGTGGAAAATGGCTTTGGAAAACCAGTTGACCAAGGATCCTGCAGAAACAAATAAGTGAGCAAAAATCTTTACAAATAATCGACTGAAAGCACAGAAGAGATTTTTTTTTTTTTCACAGCCCATGTTATTTTCTACTTGAGTGCCCTCAGCATTAAACCAAGGGACGGAGTGAACAAGCAGACTGCCATGCGGCTTTCAGAGGAAACCAAGAGACAGAAAGCCCTGTGCTAGAAAGAATCCTCCCCAGGAGCCCCTTCTGAGCTGAGTGGACTTGGGCAAGTGATCTCATCTCCCCTCCAGGAGATTCAGCGTGCCCCATGAAAATGAAAAAGTCCCACCAGACACTAGATGGTCTATAAGAAAAAACCCTGTCCCATCTTAAAAATCAAAGACCACAGGGTTAGGCTAAAAAACAAAACAAAACAAACTCCAGATAATTCTCAATTCAGGCCAGAGATAGGTTTCTAAAGGTAGTGTACAAAAATCTAATTTCTTTAAAATGTATCAGAAGAATGTATGGCCAGATTTGGGAGACGGAAGAGTATCCTTTTGAATAGTCTTTATTCTCTGAGTGATTTCCCAATATCAGCTTTTTTCCCTTACAAGCAGAGCACATGTGCCCAAAGTGAAAACCTTAGTTCAAAGAGTTTCCGCATCTCCTGCAAGTTTCAGGCGGGGTCTTTATCAGAGGGAGGGGAGAAGAGATGGCCACGCAATCAATCAGGCAGAACAGACTCACTAGTATTTTTCGACAACTTCAAGTGTCTTCACGTTTGTTCACCATACATTCCAAACGGTTATTTTTATCTGAGGTGGGCAGACCAAACCAAGTTCACGACTCTAAGGCAAATGATCTTTCACAAAAAAGCACTGTTGAGAAGAGAAGAGAAGAGAAGAGAAGAGAAGAGAAGAGAAGAGAAGAGAAGAGAAGAAAAGGAAAAGGAAAAAAAGAAAAAATTGCCTCATCTGTATGAACTAAGATAATTGCATCCTTCCACGAATGCTAATCGATATTTTACCGAAGTGACAACGGCACATTTGTGTGCGGCAGCAGGATGGGGTGGAGTATTACTTATTAAGCCAAAACAAAAAGCAAAGGGAAAGAATTAGGATGGAGAGGAGGGAGGGCAAGGGGGGAGAATCCTTACTGCTTGTGTACAAAGCGCAGACAGCCCAGCAAGCTGGAAGGGATGGAAATGCTGAGCAAACCACTTCATTATGTAAACTGCCTAACGACACAAATAACAACGCTGCACAGATCGACCCAGTCACCCATAAAAACACACATCCTCTCCACGCCTGGACCTTCCTCCCCGCTGCCGCCACTACCACCACTGTGTCGTTCACCAGCGTTTATTAAGGCTGTGGAGGTTAGACAGAACACAGCACACATCATATTCAAGCATCATCTGGGAAAATACACTGGAGCAAAACAGGGTGACACCACCGAACTGAGCAAGAACGGGTGCTTCTCTTGGTTAGCGGTAGGATGAGCCTTAACAGGACATACGGGCTCGGGGGTGGAATTCGGACACCCCCGGCTCTCCCTGTTACAGGATTTCAGGATTCTGGGGACTCCCTGCTCTGGACAACCCAGGAGGTGCTTCCCTTACAGTGGGACTCAGGTTAGTGTGTTTCAGGCTAAAGCACACTAACCACCGTTTCAAGTGTCATTTTGGGAAGACAGTGAAAAGCCAGACACTGCACAGGCAGGACACCGGCTGACCACGATGAGACACCCCATCCCTGGCAACTGTTGCTACCCAACCAAAGATCAATAAGGAAAGGCCACTTGTAGAGCGGGGAACTGTACTGTTCTCAAGCATCAGTTTTAACATCGAGAAAACATCAACAGGATCACAAAGGAGGGATTTCACCGTATCACCAGCGAGGCTGGGTTCACGATCCCAAACCTACCGGAAAATGGGAATGTGCTCACCGAAATAATCGCAGATATTAGCACCTACCTCTTAACCCCTTCAAGCAAAAAACGGGGAGGAAAAAAGGAAGATTTTTTTTTAATTCATAAAATAATGATACTTAATAAACATATGAATTCCTTTGAGTCCTTACCTACAGCGTAATTTGTAAAAGAAAAAAAGACTTAAAATACCCATGCCTTCCTACTGTCTGACTTTCATATAAAGCAAATCAAACAAAAATCACTTTTAAAAATGGAAAATGGTAAGACAAACTCCACATTCATAAGACCATTTTTAAAATGTTGTTTTGGGACGCCTGGGTGGCTCAGTCGGTTGAGTGTCTGACTCTTGATTTTGGCTCAGGTCATGATCCCAGGATTGTGGGATCAAGCCCCATGTTGGGCTCTGCACTCAGCATGGAGCCTACTTGAGATTCTCCTTCTCTCTTTCTCTCTGCCCTTCTCCCCCACTCATGCACTCTTTCTAAAAATTAAAAAATTAAAAATTAAATTAAAAAATAATAAAAAGTTGTTTTGTCCTAAGCAGAATATGTAGGATTAAACGTACTGTGGTCACGAATTAAAGCGACGCAAGGTCTATCAGAGTGGAAAAGCATCAAAATAATGAAACCCACAAGCAGGATGTGCATTTATGAACCCACTTAAAAAGACATTATATTTTTTTATGTCCCTTCTTAGTAAGTCAAAGACAACTCCAAAACCTCTTTAGGAGATGGAGAACTTATATCCCGAAGCTGTTTACATAATAGACAACACTTTTTAGCTAGGTTGAATATTATCATAAATAGCAGCAAATTAGAAATTTTTCATTTGTCCCTCACGTAAGATTGAGACTACAAGAGGTATTAAACACAAACACAGATGTATACGCACTCCTCCACATGTACACATTTAAGTATGGAGTGGCTTGAGAAGCTGACAGAAGTTCCTGAAGCAACACCAAAGCTATCCGAGGTTGAGGTACCACCACAGCCCTCAGCTAAGTTGCAAGTTATATATAATTAAAATGAATTAAAATCCAAAAAAATTGAGAAATTCAGTTCCTCAGTTACACCAGCCACATTTCAAGAGCTCAATGACCACGTGTGGCTTGTAACTCCCACATTGGACAGGGAAAGGTAGAACATTTGCAGCATCACACGGAACGGCCTGGCCCCGACTGAAGGCTCCACAGGGCCAGGACCCCACGGCATACACGAGAGCCGTCGAGTCCTGGCACTGGGCCTGCAATTAAAGGGAAAACAAACAAAAAAGAAATTCGAGAGAAAAGGTGACTTTGTCTTTGCCGGGCCAATTTCCCACTTCAGCCAAATACAAATGTTCTTATTCTTCCGAGCTCTGTTCTACTCCCCACCACACCCACCAGCATCCTAGCAGGGAGAATTCAAAATGTCAACTACCAGCAGAGGCAAAATTTGCTTAGGGTTTCCTCAGCATAATTCATGTGAATCAAAATCAAGTTCGAAACCCTGAAAATGAAAAGCAGTGGAGAGTTTCTAGGTCATCTTCTATACAGCATGCCTAAACTCATGTTTAAAAATATGAGAGAATACAGCAGCTGGTCCATCCACCCTGTACGCTAGGAAGTGTTTTGTCTTATGAAATTTTTCAACAAATCAGCAACTGTTTCCCGGGCACTTAAGACATGCCAGGCTCAAAAAAAAAAAAAAAAAAAAAAAAAAAGACATGCCAGGCTCCAGGAAATCAGAGCTAAGGTGCCCCAACTACGGCCATATACAGTTTCCAAGCAAAATTAACCCCTGCCAGGTTTCCACAAGACTTTTTATCCAGGCTCCACAGATGCTTTATGCCAGACTCCTTTTTTTCTCCTATTATCTATAAATCCTCAGAATAAGATCATCAGAAAAATTAATATATGATCCTTGAATTTTTTTTTTTTTTAGAAAAAGGCTCAGCTCTTAAAGAAAAATCACAACTAAGCTCGTTTCTCAAATATCTGTAAGTTCCCTCTTTCCCTAAAGGCATTAAAATCCCAAAGACAGGGGCGCCTGGGTGGCGCAGTCGGTTAAGCGTCCGACTTCAGCCAGGTCGTGATCTCGCAGTCCGTGAGTTCGAGCCCCGCGTCAGGCTCTGGGCTGATGGCTCGGAGCCTGGAGCCTGTTTCCGATTCTGTGTCTCCCTCTCTCTCTGCCCCTCCCCCGTTCATGCTCTGTCTCTCTCTGTCCCAAAAATAAATAAAAAACGTTGAAAAAAAAAATTAAAAAAAAAAAAATCCCAAAGACAACAACCAAAAATAATAGTTTGTGATCCACAGCCATATCTAGAGATTAGCAGATTGCAGTTTTAGACATCTTTATTTTTAATCAGTGAGTAAGTTTGTCGACATTCCCTTAAGGTCATATTCAAAGAATATTCAGTTCCAGGCCTGTGAGAAGGGCTTGATGACTTTTTAAAAATAATTAATTCCCTCTTCCACCTCCGGTTTGTGGCTAAGTAGCTTCCTAGGTAGAAATCATAAGGTTCTAATTACGTGAAAGGGTCTGTCTGACTTGAACACCAAAGTCAATCCAGAAGTTAAGGGCTAGTGAAATTCCAAACAACCTAGTTAAAATAAAACTTGGGGGCAAACAGAACCAGTCTGGCTGCCTCTTGAAAACAGCTTCCCAGTACCTCCTCTCCTAGAAGGGAAGGTTCCGGCTCTTCCCTGGGCTCCGTCTTTCACCCACCTGCCCCTTCCTGTGACCGCATCGAGGAATTGCTAGGCCCTCTTCAGCTACTGAAATATCAAGTCACACATTCCACCAGACTCGACCTCAAGGAGAGGTCATCAAAACTTGAATTCTGAATCCCCAAGTGGAATCTGACCAAGATCCCACCCCACTAGCCTCCCACCGGCCACAAGGACAGCCCTCCTCACCCAGATCCACTGAGGGCACCGTGGGAGTGTGGTAACTGCGACACGCACTCGGTCGTTCATTCAGACGCTGTCTGCACCTGGCCCAATGCCAGACACTGGGCATCTAGGTGCCTGGGCTCCTCAGAGAGGAGCAGGGTGCAGGCCTATCCTGGAGGGGCCTGCGTTCCGGTGGGGAAACGGTAAGGACACAGTGAGGTGCACCTGCCGGCCGCAGCAGGTACCACAGAGGTCCCGAGGCCTGAGGTCTCACTCTACCTTGTGGGCAAAAGTGTCACTGGTGATGTGACTGTTTACCCGGCTCTTGGAAGACGAGCAGCAAATCCTCAAGCATCTCAAGGAGGCAGACGGGGTGGAGTGAGAAGGACATTCCAGATCTGGAATGCACATGTCCAGCAGACACGGATCAAAGGTCTTAAGAGTTTCAGGGAGCCATGAGCATTTCTTTGTGGGTGGAACTGCCAGCCCCTGGCAGAGAGGGCCCCGGACAGGTGGCTTATGGCAGGAGGCACAAACCTCGCCGGGGAGTAAAATCTCCTGAGGAACTTAAAAAAAATCTGAGATTCCCAGGTCCTACCCAGTTATTCTGATCCCACAGGCAGGGCCCCGAAATCTGTCTTTTGAAACAAACTTCCTGGGTGATTATGATCCACGCAGCCAGATGCGGAGACCCTGGCATTTAACAAAATATATACTAAACACACGCAACGTATTTGCAAAAACCACTAAGCCACAGAGGTTTTCTTCACGGACACACAGAACCTTGGCAACCCAGGCTCCCTGATTAAGGCACATCTCCCAACAGTCTGGATCTAGGTGGTGGTCCAAAAGTTCCAGCTTCCTTCCACCTGCCCTCGGGCACACGCAGCAGCAGCAGCAGCAGGTCTGGGGTGGGGGAGGGGAGCCTTATTTTTCTCTTCTAACCCTCCCTTCTCCATAGTCCTGTGCTTTAACTTTGCTTCCTCCACTTCCTGACTCCAGAGCAAAAATTGGAAACTCTAAAGATAGCCTTGCGGAGAGAATTTAGACTGTCCAACTTCATTCATATTTTATGAATTTAATAGGACCAAATGAGGTTTAAAACCATTGAATATTAGAACTAAGAAAGAGGACTTGTGACCATCCAGGACTCTATGTCCCGGGAAAACCCCTTTTATAGTTGGGGAAATTAAAGCCCAGAAAAGCAAAATATACCGTAGTTCTCCCCCTTATCCATGGTTTTGCTTTCCGTGGTCTCAGTCAGTGGCGGTCTAGAAGCAGATGGCCCTCCTTCTGACAAAGCGTCAGAAGGTCCAACGGCAGCCTAACGCTAGGTCGCAGTGCCTACGTCATTCACCTCACTTCATCTCATCACGTAGGCATTTTATCACCTCCCATCATCACAAGAAGAAGGGTGAGTACAGGACAAGAAGATATTCTGAGAGACAGAAAGGCCACATTCACATAATTTTTATTATAGTGTATTGTCAGGATTGTTCTATTATTAGTTTTTGTTGTTCACCTCTTACTGTGCCTGTTTTTATTTATTTATTTTGAGAAAGAGAGAGTGGAGGAGGGGAAGAGAAAGAGGGAGAGAAGAGGATCTTAAGCAGGCTCTGTGATGTCAGCGCAGAGCCTGAGGTGGGGCTCAAGCTCACGTACCATGAGATCTTGACCTGAGCCAAAATGAAGAGTCTGACGCTTAACTGACTGAGTCACCCAGATGACCCTTACTGTGCCTAATTTATAAGTTAAACTTTATCACAGGTATGTATGTATAGGAAAAAACAGTCTATACAGGGTTTGGGACGATCTCCAGTTTCAGGCATCCACTGAGAGTCTTGGAACGTATTCCCCCGTGGACAAGGGGGCGCTATTGTAATTTACTCAGGGCGGCATAGTTGGCAAAGCCAGAAGACACAACTGGGCATCACAGCTCCCAATCTTGGTTATTCCAAGGTGCTACACAGATCCTTTTAGTACATTCAGGATCAAGTAACTTGAAAAGCAAATATAAGCTTATACTAAATCCAGGAGCTCCTTACATAAGGAATTGTAATTTAACGGTCAAAATTTAGGCTCTGGGCCAGACTCCTTTTACCACTAACTGGCCATGTAACTTCGGTTTAAGTCAAGTTCTCTTCATCCCGATTTTATCACCGAAAATGGAGATCGTGAGCACCTATCTCACGAGCCAGTTGTGAGAATTGACTCCGCATATGTGATGTACTTAGAACAGAGCCCGCCCACATTACTAGTCAATAAAGGTTCGCTATCATGATTTCCAATCTCGAAACCACGCCCACTTTTTTAAGTGATGTACAAAGGCTTTTGGACATTAAAGATGATCTGGTCGGCCGGGAATCCATTTCCTTTCTTCATAAAATCTTAAAACTCCTCACTCTGGGTTTGGTGTATCATTATCTAAACAGCCCTGAGATGGTTTTTCAGAGCTATAAAGTAATTACCCAGGCACACAGAGGCAGCCAAAAATGAAAGTCACATAGCATTATGCACTTCAAAGGCCCTTGCTGACATAAGCAAACAATGCAGTGCTGCGCAGGGCCAGTGCTAAGGCGGAGGGTCTCATCAGCTCGGTACCCCTGCCTTCCAGTGAAACAGGGAGCAGGGCCCAGTGTGCAAGGCACACTCAGGCGCAGGAGTGCTATTCCCCCAATATGGTGCCTCTGCTGCCCAAGACTGAGAAGCACGTGAACACAACCCGGTAGTCCTTTTCTTTTTATTTTTAAGTAACTCAGACAACTGCATACCAGTCAGTTCAAACATTTCTCAACTCCTATAATAGGCCATTTGCTGGTCCATTATGGACACGAAGAAGATGGGGACCCTGCTCCACAAAGTCTGGCATTCCATGCATAGCAAGTGCCTAGACGATAATTCTTTGCGGCCAGTAATACGGGAAAAGGTGTACTTTCATGTTAAATACAAAGGTGTACTTTCATACTAAATGCAAACTGTATATTCATCCAAGAGTGCAAAAATCCACAAAACATGAAACTGTACTATGTATTATGGTGTTAATAAACCCTTAAATTCCATTATAGTTTAATTATTAACCTACACACATTATAATACCAACTTATACACGTTTGCGTGACAAACAAAATCGAGTTCTAACGTATTTCCACATTCTCTTTAACAGTAGTTATATAATGATTAGAGTAATTTTGCTCCTATAGTGAATAGCTTTAAAAGTTTTTCCTAAATACATTATATTAATAGCCAGTGCAAAATATTCGCTAAAAAGGATAGAGGAATTTCAGAGCTTTGGGAGATAATACGGAATGCTAGTATTTTGGAAACCAGGGGCATGCTAACTTGAGATTCTGGATACCTGACCAAAAGAGATGCGCTTAACTTCCCTTCTATCACTTCCAGCAAGAAGGACTCAAAAAACACTTCGAGAAGCTCTAAGCAAAAAACTGGACTTCGTAGAGGGCAGATATCAAACTGCAAACCACATTAGAGTTACAGTCTGTAATGACATCAAATCCAAGTAGATCTGCTGCTGACCAAAACCGTTTGAAGCATTTTCTATAGATCGTTTCCATGGAGATGCACACACTATTAAAAACAGGTCATACATAAATCTCCCAAAGGATGTATACACGGGCATCAATTGCTGAGTGCCTTGTAAAAGCAAATAAATGGAGATACCCTAAATTTCCATCAACTGAAGAATGAGAAAATCCTTCTGTTTCCAGACTATGAAATTCCATTCGGGCACTAGAAAGGACAAGGCAGATCCACAGGTATGGACGTGGAAAGAGAACTACAATATACTGTGGAGTACAAGCATGAGAACACGTTCCTTATGGGCTACCTTTAGATCACCCAGATGTACTTTATTCCACATACCATTCTACATACTGTTCTGCAACTAGCTTTTTTCCTCCCGGACGCATTTATGTATACAAAAAAAAAAGTATATACAGGACGCTTACTCCAGTTGCCGCAAGGGGGTACTGGGAGGGTGGATTTTACTTTACGCATTTTGTTCTATGAATTTTTTAAACAAAAGCACGTGTTCCAGGTTTTTCAATTTGTAAGTAAAAAATAACTTAGTAAAAATCACTTCTGATGCTTATGGAACATACAAGAAGCACCTCCGTGCTTCTCTCTTACCATCTCCATAAAATACCCCTTCTTTGTTATCGACCACACCCTTTTTAGGTCACGGGAGAGTTCTCACACTCAAGGGAAAGTTATTTTCCCCCAGTGCACATGGACACTAGAGATGGCGAGATGTCAAGTATTCTGGCATCGCTAAAAATGACCTGAAATCAAGTGGTTTAAAAATATATCAAAGCGAGAGTCTGTTCACTGTGACATTAGTTGTCTTCTGTCGAGTACATCACCTCCAAACTCTGACTCTTACCTCTGTCACCACCAGAGAGGCTATTTGCGTTCTCTCCCCACAGATGATTGCTCTGTTTTTCTTCCCTGCAACCAGGAGATGTGCAGGTCCCCCTGGTTTCCTGCCGAGAACCACTCCAGGGAGCAGCCTCTGCAGAAACCCTGGCTCCTTGCTGCAAGCAATTATGAGAAATCAGGGGATGCTGCTTTATTCCATCCTTTAGGGTCCAATCAATAATTCAATATTAAAATAGAAGACCTGATTAAGGATCACAGAGCCTCAAAAATGCAATATCAGCTATCTAAGTTCTTTAAAATAGTAGAGCAATTCTTTTAAGAAATACACATTCTGATGGCTATTCTAGAAAGACAAGTCCAGTTCTGGATATCGCTGGAGAAAATATAAAACAGACTCAAAAACACTTAACAGTGGTGATTATGGCCTTAAAGGTTATAGAATGTTTAGAACATGCACGTATGAAGAAGACTATAACGGACACATGTCAACTAGGTCATCATCTTTTAAGGGATTAAGAAAGATACTAGCTAAGACCCATATCAAGCTGGCGAACCAGATCAAGTTCTTCAAACCACCGCTCTGATATCGCCATCACATTCTCCTAGGGAACCTTTCGAAACACCGTTGGCATCTTGGAAATAAGGAGACAGAAGACCTCCCCTGGGAGGACTCTGGCTCCTGAACTGAGTACATTGCTCACGTTTCGATATTCCCCCAGCACACTGTCCTATCGCTAGTACTGTACCACGCATGTTACTTCCACACCGAAATCCTTTATTTGCACATCTCATTTCCCACCCCCCCACTCAACTGCAAGCCCTTCCAGGCCAAGGAGGATAAATAATATATTGGTTTTTGTGGTCCCATAATGGTACCTAACATATTAGCAGGTTTCGGGCTTCTTGAATGAATGAGAAGTGTCCTCACTGCACATCTATTTGAATATTTAATTTTTTTTTTTAACGTTTATTTATTTTGGGGACAGAGAGAGACAGAGCATGAACGGGGGAGGGGCAGAGAGAGAGGGAGACACAGAATCGGAAGCAGGCTCCAGGCTCTGAGCTGTCAGCCCAGAGCCCGATGCGGGGCTCGAACTAACGCACCGCGAGATCGTGACCTGAGCTGAAGTCGGACGCTTAACCGACTGAGCCACCCAGGCGCCCCATGAATATTTAATTAAGTACCTATGGTAAAGGGGTACCTACTGAAACCCACTGGAGGTAGAGAGGTGTGTCAGAGAAGCTAAATCCTCGTGTGACTGAGGGCAACCCCTCAACACTTGCCCCCAACACCCACCTTTTCCAATGTTCTCATGACAATGAAGAGAACAGGCAGTGTAGAAGCAGACCCAGAAATATAAGGCAAAAAAAAAAAAAAAAAAAGAAAGAAATAAAAGAAAGGGAGGAGAGCGTCCCTGGCTGGGAACGAAAAGGAAAGCACCCCTCTTTGAACAGAGGTCTCCACGTTACGGGTAATGTTGTCTTTCCAACAATGGCAGTGGATATAGGAGCTATCATTTTCTCCTTTATACACGTTTTTGTTATTCTTTTGTATGATTCAGTAGTCCCCGAAATTACTGAAAATTGGCACCACAGTCCCCTTTGTTCATTGATTTAATAAGCCGACTTTAAACACCTGCTATGTCGTAAGAACTATTTTTGGGGAGTTAAGACACGACCAAGTCACACTCTTCAGGGGTCTGCAGAAAAATGTGGGAGACACATCACCACATACGACGCACCAGCGCACCGCTTACACGAGGGCTCCTTGCAGAAAAATGGTCTACCCGAGCATTCTCACTGCCCGCTCCCCAGGGAGTAAGGCAAATCTTAGGACAACCCGTGTGAGGAGGGAAAAACAAACTGCAACCAGACACACGGTTCAAGGCTCTGCAGCCGGCATGTCATTAAAAGTGATCGAACTAACACACCCAGCCACTTCCCGCAGAACCCGCGGTTCCTTTCCTTTAGTTTTCGTTCTTCTCACGTGCTTCCCTGTCCGGAGAACTGTTTGCAACTTCTAATAGGTGGAATCCCACAAAGTGTTCTAGGACGTGAAAACTAGGAGTCAGCTAAGCTCTGATAACTTAAGCTGTATCTCCTCGTGACGCCGCCCAAGGGTAAACAAAGAGGCACATGCTGAACTCGGTTCACGCTGGGCGCCATCCCTCCATCTGCTTACCACGTGTGTTGGTGGCCATGTCGGCCACTTTCTGAAAGGCGTCCAAGAAGGCAGCCGCTGCTACTACTGTGGTCCTAAAATGCAAACACATAACAAAAGCATGAGGAATGTCTCACGCTAGCAAATTCATTACAGCTCAAGGGTTAAAACCTCTGTGGAGAACTGAATGCAACCTTCCAGGAGAAACGACCCTGCTGGACGTGGACAACCACTGGCTTTGCAGGCCTACTTTTTTTCCCCACCCCCTTAGGAAGCATTTCTTCCCGATATTAGCGCACTCTCCCAAAAACACGCAGCTCATTCGGTGCCGCTCGGTAAATGCTGGCAAGTCTTCCCATCACGACACCTGATGGTGTAACACAATTACCAGGCAAAATTTCACAAAGGAGGAAAGACAAGTGTTTTTACCTAAATGAAAACCATCATTAAAAACTATAAACGGTATAAGTGGAAATAATTTTAGAGCAGGAAAACAGCATATAGACATGGACCGGGAGACGGAATCTTGGAGAGAGAGCCTCTACTTCAAATAATTCATTTTAGAGATGGGAAAACTGAGACAAGTAGAGTGACTTTCAAGATCACTAGTTTGGGGGCACCTCGGTGGCTCAGTCAATTGAGCGTCTGACTTCAGCTCAGGTCATGATCTCGCAGTTCATGAGTTCAAGACCCGCATTGGGCCTTCTGCTGTCAGTACAGAGCCCGTTTCAGATCCTCCCCCTCTCTCCCTGCCCTTCCCATCCTCCTGCTCTCTCTCTACCTCTCTCAAAAATAGACATTTAAAAAAGATTTTTTAATTAAAAAAAAAAAAAAACCATCACAAGTTCATCCCAGAACTGGAACTGGTAGCCCAGAAGGACACACAGTCCCATGCTCATCCCACTGCCAGATCAGATCCTGGCTATGTGACTCTTTCCCCCTAAATCCCATTTACAATGGAATTGAGACACCATTTTTTCAACCATAGAATGCTCTCTCGACTGCATCTTCTGAATTCCTCAAAGCTGACACCAGGGAGAAGTCACTACACTCATTTGCTGTCCTAGAAATTATTTTGAGTTCTTCACATCCTCTTGAGCACTCTGTGGTCTACTGGTTCCTAGCGCTGTGATCTAGCTGTCACCCCATGGAGAGGAAGCACCTCTCCACGCCAGGGTCAAGGACAACGAGAACAAGCCAGCCTCAGGACTCACACACACACACACACGGGACTCACAATCAAGCATGGAGCCTGAAGCTCATTTCCAAATATTTCACGTATGAATCTAATCTCTACTCAGCACTCCTAAGAATGCAGAGCTGTTGAAGGAAGAATGTGAGAATAAGAACTAAAAAAGAGTTCAAGATGGAACTGAAGAAGTGACTCTAAAACTCAGCAACCATAGCTCTGAGACAGAAGGTTCTGGAAGATGCTGGAAGTCATCCCTGGGAAAACCTGTGCAACAGTCCCTTAGCACCCAACTGCAGAATGAATGAGGCCTGATATTTTCCATTAGAGCAAAAAGCCATTCTGCTCAAGTTAAAAAAAAAAAAAAAAAAGACATACACACGGAACAAAACTGAAAGAAAAAACCCCTTTGAAGCATATTTTTCAAAGAGTTGACATCATACGCAAACCCTGGAAAAGTCAGCTTTATCAAACATCCTGGGATTTATAAACAGCTCATTCTGATTTGCAATTACTATCTGACACAATGGCCGGATTTATTTTCAAGTCAATGCCAATCATCCCAATTTAATGAGCCAGCTATAGAGACGCCTTGTGTATTACTCCGTCACCAGGGCTCCACTGAAAAGGAGGATGGTGGTCAAGTGTGAGGAATTAGGAGCTTTTAAACACCGCCTTCCAATGAGTCCTATTTCATTGTCTGCTGTTGTCATAATATATCTTAGTTCTCTGATGGGACAGCACAAAGGAGTGATTTGGTGTATGTGTTCCCAGCTTATTTGCCTCTTCTATAGCCTTATCCTTTCTTTACTGCAGAACACCAAACCATGTGTGTGAGGCTCTCAGCTGGGCACTACCAGTTTGACAAAATAAAGAAATGGTCCCTGCCCTCAGGAGGCCTAAACAGTTGTTAAAAAATAAAAAGTGTACTTTGTACTCGTGAGTATAAGATTGCTTTAAAAGTTTTACTGTAACTAATCAGCTGTACTAACCTCATATTTACCTTAAGTTTTGGCTTGCTCTTTGGTAAAAGGGGAAAAGAATCTTTTCATTGGTCGACCCTGAAAAGGCTGTCAGATAATTAAATGAGGCCACATAAGAAAAACGTGTATGTGTTGGGGGAATGGTGGTGGGGGGGGGGGGCTACTTAAATGTTTTACTGGTTGATTCCAGCAGGGACCTACAGGATGGAGACTATTTAAAATCAATGAGAAGAGTGAGTAGACATAGCTTGATAAGGTGAGGCTGGTAAAGGTTTCTGCAGGGCTTTGCATTCAGACAGGAGAGTGGAGCTGGCCCAGCATAAAGTCTTTACAAGTTCTTAAGCACCGAAATGGTAAAGGATCTGACAGAGAAGGGGCTGTATTCCTGAGTCTCCTGGAAGACCAATGACAGCTTGGGAAACCCCAGGTGCATGGGATAGAAATCCCAGGCCCCACAAAGCTGACAGAATGGAAGAGGAAAGATCCATCCTTCTGGAGTTCTTCTCTCCTGACCTACAGGGGAACCAGGAAATGTCCAGTCCTATGGTTAAAGCTCTGGGCAGTAACCTCCTGATGTCCATGGGCAAAGGACCAAAAGTGTCATGTCATCCACATGGTTTTTATCCTAGAAAACCCCTACTTGCTTTGTCCTCTGGAAAACCACCTGCATACATTCAAAACAACTGATGTCATCCCCCTTATGCCATGAACAGGAGTCATGAAAATTACTGCTTTTGTAAATGCCCTGTCCCTCATGGAACACCGCTGAGTAGCCTTTCTCCTCACTGATTTAAAAGCATACAGCTGTAACAAGAAGATTCTATTTCACATCAAATGATACATAAACAAGCACAAGACAAAGCAACAATAGCCCCTTAGAGCCGAGTGACCCTAGATCTTGTTGTTTAAATAGCTTTATTGAGGGATAATTTGTATACCATAAAATTCAACCTTTGTAGGTGTGTGATTCAACAATTTTTTAGTGAACTTAGAATTTTGCAACCACTAGCACGAGCCAACTTTAGGACATTTCCATCACCCCGACAAGATTCCTCATGCCCACGTGTACTCAATCTCCTTTTCCTCCACTAGGCCCAGGCAGCCACTAATCTACATCTGTCTCTGCAGATGTGCGTTTTCTAGACATTGCACACAAATGGAAGGATACAGTAGTCAACAATAAGCTGTAAGCTCTTTATAAGGATAGGCAGTAAGCAGAATGGACCTCGCAGCCAGACTCAGGTTCAAATCCCTGCTCTGGCTTTTACTAGCTGTGTGACTTTGCACAAGTTGGTTAAATTTCTCTGTGCCTCATTTTTTTCATCAGTAAATTGAGGATAATAACTGTACTTACCTCTCAGGGTTGGGAGATTTAATTAACATATGCCTGGCACAGAGTGAGCGTTACACGAATGTTGCCCATTATTACCTTACATGTATAACAGCTCATCTGACTCTCAAAATTCCTATGGAAGAAGGCAGAGCAGACAGTTCAGTTTTACCTAAGGGAACCGGGGCCCAAGACATAAGGCTAACAAGTGGCAATGCTCAAATTAGAACCCACTACATGCTTCTATACCTGTAACGCTTCCAAAATTAACCTCAATCTGCATCCTGGGTCTGTCCTATTCCATCCTTTGTCTGTGGATGTTGCCATTTTCTGGGAACGACAGGCTTCTATACTTACCGAAGCTGGGACTGTAGCTTTCCTGCTTTGTTTATGAAATCCTCCCAAACTGGATAGCTCCCCTACAACAAAACAAAGTCATCGATCAGTAAGGCATGCTGTGACCGACACCTGACTAAGACAATAACAGAACACCCAGACTCCAATTACACAGGGAACGATCTGTGTGTGCTCTCTTCCTCTGCAGTCTATGGTATGTGGCCTAGATGATATATAAACGTATCGGCTCAGAAATGGGTGTCGAATATACTCAGGCCCGGTAATCTTATAAATACTACAAACACCGACTGGAACACGTTTGGTGAAATCTAACCTATAGATGGATGGATCACATTTTGAGTAGTAGATGATGGGTCCAAAGTCAAGATGTGCAGAACATGTAAGGCTCTGCCCTGAACCACGTGACCATGGCTGTGGCTTTTTTCACCCTTATCTCAAAGGACAGGGAGGAGAGAACCAGAGTGACCGGAGCCCCTCTAGGACAGGCAGCTATTGGGAAGCATTATTAGACCATCAGAATCTCAAGGTTGAGAAGATACCTAAATATAGCCACTCAGCTGATGGCTTGAACCCAACATCTACATACAAGATGCCAACAGGTAGTTCCCCACCACATTTCGGCTCACAGGGAGCTCAACACCTCTCTCTGCCACCCTGTCTTTTGTGTCCATGCAGCATTGGCTTGAACCTTCTGGGGACCCTCAGAGTGAAGGCCTACCCTGCTTCCAGAGGGAGGTCTTCTCAGGGAATTCATCCACAGCTTTCCCTTCCCTTCCCAAGTGCAGTTCATTTTCTACACAGGCCCGTTTCACGTCCCTGCAGCATCCTGGGGCACTGCACGATGTCTCTCTGCTCTTTTAAGTGTGGTACTCAGACACAAACTCAAAACTGCAGGTGCCATTCTGACTGGAGCAAACCAGAGTGGACTGTGACACCTCCCTACACATTAAATTTATATTAAGATCAAATAGCCAACTGACCAAGAGGTGATGCAAAATAAACCCAGGAAAGGAAAAACCATGGCTAGAGAAATGGAGCTGGGGGGTGCCTGGCTGGCTCAGTCAGTAAAGCGTGTGACTCTTGTTCTCAGGGTTGTGAGTTCGAGCCCCATGTGTGGTGTGGGGTTTACTTGAAAGAAAAACTTAAAATAAAAAAGAAGAGTTTGGCACGGAATCATTTAAACATAGAACTAAGATTAAACACCTAGGGGGTGATCGTTGCAGGACAGAATGTAAGTGTTAAGAACACTGACATGGTGAGCATAACATGGGCCACCTCCTGATTTTGTAGTTTAAGGAGAGGAGGGAGAAACTCTAATGAAGTTAATCATCTCATCTTTCACTGCAGAAGCCCAATCAGAATAGTCTATAATTGCAACTGAGCTAAAACATAATGATTTCATCTTCCTATTGGTTTTAACAATCTTATTTTCTTACCCTTGGGGACAGTTTCTCAACCTTGCCACCAAGGACATTTTGGGCCAGACAGTTCTTTTGGGGGGTTGGGAGGGGCTGTCCTGTGCACTGCAGGGTTTCTAGCCCCATCCCTGACCTCAGTTCATGAGATGCCAGGAACATTCACAGATGCCACTGATGGGGACTACGAAAAATGTCTCCAGGCATCTGTGCCAGATGGACCTAATGGGACAAAATCATCCCCTGGTTAAGAACCACTATTTTAGGGGTGCCTGGGATGGCTCAGTCAGTGGAGAATCTGACTCTTGATTTCAGCTCAAGTCATGACCTCCCAGTTAGTGAGTTCGAGCCCCATGTCAGGCTCTGCGCTGACAATGTGGAGTCTGCTTGGGATTCTGTCTCCCTCTCTCTCTGCCCCTCCCCTTCTCTCTCAATCCCTGGCAAAATAAACACTAAAAAAAGGGGGGGGGGGAGGTGCCTGGGTGGCTCAGTCGGTTAAGCGTCCAAATTCAGCTCAGGTCATGATCTCATGGTTTGTGAGTTCGAGCCCCGCGTCAGGCTTTGTGCTAACAGCTCAGAGCCTGGAGCCT
This sequence comes from Panthera pardus, assembly GCF_024362965.1. NCBI lineage: Eukaryota > Metazoa > Chordata > Mammalia > Carnivora > Felidae > Panthera > Panthera pardus. Next base: position 66,975,597 of record NW_026527002.1, read on the forward strand.
GCTTCAGATTCTGTGTCTCCCTCTCTCTTTGCCCTTCCCCTATTAATGCCCTGCCTCTCTCTCCAAAAATGAATAAACATTAAAAAAAAATTAAAAAAAAAAAAAGAACCATTGCTTTAGAGGGATGTCTGGAAAACTAAGTTCTTTTGGAGAAGAAATCATCATCTGAAGTTCAGTAATCTCTCCAGTATTACTTCACTCCAGTTTCAATACTGTTACATGAAAGTAAAATTAAATATATTTTTGTTTTACATCTTGTCATAAAACAGTCTCTTTAGGGGAGCCTGGGTGGCTCAGTCGGTTAAGCGTCTGACTTCGGCTCAGGTCATGATCTTACAGCTCATGGGTTCGAGCCCCACATCGGGCTCTGTGCTGACAGCTCAGAAACTGGAGCCTGCTTCACATTCTGTGTCTCCCTCTCCCTCTCTGCCCCTCCCTGCTCATGCTCTCTCTCAAAAATAAATAAACATTAAAAAAAAAAAAAACTGTCTCTTTATACATTTCTGTAGGTATCAAGCCTGCCTGAAAATGCACACAGAGATGTCTGGAAAATTCTCTACCAAAATTAAAATGGGCTATTTCTGGAAGTTAAGATTTGGACCAATAGGTTACTTTCCTGTTTGTACTTTCCCATATGGCCAGAATTGTGTGTGTGTGTGTGTGTGTGTGTGTGTGTGTGTTTTAAATAAGGATCATGTATCATTTTTATGAAAACAATAGTCATTACTTTTTTTTTTTTTAATTTTCAGATCAAACTAGAGGTTCTGGCAACAAAACACCATGAATTTACAACCCACCCAGAGCCTAAAGTCTGTTCCACAGATGCCACGAGAGCACATCCATCAGTTCTGCCTTTGAGACCTGCTTGGCCCAACTGCAGGTCTCTGGATTTATTCCCCCAAGCGACAATTTGCTCCCACGGGGCACTAAGCCACACCCCAGGGATCCTGTCTGACTGGCTCCTGGCAGAGGTCCACTGGCAGCTACTGACACCAACACCCACGCACAGATCCCGTCACCGTCCTGCTAAGCCACACCGCCTCCATCTTGTCTCTGTGCCCCAGGGGGCTGCTTCTACCCAAGAGCACAACTTTATTTTAACTTACGCTGAGTGAACCTTTGACAGCTCAGGCTACCATTCCGGACGCAGCGAGACATTGTGGGGAATTCCAATGAAAACACCTAACATATTTACCATTTTCTTATCAAGTATGAAGGCCCCTTCTACATCTACATCCAAGTAATTAAAGAGGTAAGGGCTGAGATCAGAGTCCTCTGACTGGCCACTGGGGATCCCCGTCCAGATAGACATCAGTCAGCATCCTTAAAAGCACAAGAGTTCAAAGCAACCAATTACAGCCTCACCTAACCTTTTATTCTCTTTCAGATCCACAAAAAAAGTATGAGAAGCTCTTCTGAAAAGCCTGAAGATGTTCAGATATACTGACCACCAACCTGTAGCCAAAAGGCTAGAAGGCATTCATCGACGTAAAGGAGGCCAGGAGTGCTGGGCCCTCCTTTTCCCAACACCAATCACTCCCATACAGGGACCCCTGGAGAAGGTCACTGAGATGATCTAGAATGTTTCTTAAGAAAAAAAGGGAGGCACATTTCATAGAGAACATGCCAGAATGGCAAGAGGCCAGTGCAGGGAGCACACAGTCCCGACTTCTAGCCATGGCTCTGCCAAGTATCAGGGGAAGTCACTTTACCTCTCAGGGCCTGCTCCTTACAATGACAAATAACAAAAACAAATAATTCCATCATCATTCCTGACCACTCTCATCACTGAAAGATTGTAGGGAAGGAGTAAGGGACACCAACTAGGGAATCCCGTCTCCCAGACTGAACCGTGGCTCTCTGGTTCGCAATGTGTTATCAGGCAAGTCGTTCGACTTCCACGAGGGGATAAGTCACCGCTTCTCAGGGCTGGTGTGAGGAATAACTAGGATCGGAAAGTGCTCAGGGCAGGGGCGCCTGGGTGGCTCAGTCAGTTAAGTGACTGACTTCACCTCAGGCCATGATCTCACAGTCTGGGGGTTCGAGCCCCACGTCAGGCTCTGCGCTGACAGCTCAGAGCCTGGAGCCCGCTTCGGATTCTGTGTTTGGGAGACAGAGAGAGACGGAGCGCAAGCGGCGGAGGGGCAGAGAGAGAGGAAACACAGAATCTGAAGCGGGCTCCAGGCTCTGAGCTGTCAGCGCAGAGCCCGACGTGGGGCTCCAACCCATGAGCCGTGAGATCATGACCTGAGCTGAAGGTGGACGCCCAACGGACTGAGCCACCCAGGAGCACCGCCCCCCCAAAAAAAATGTTTTTAAAGTGCTTCGGGGCAATGCCAGGCACTCCGTCAGTGTCCAATGAACATTTGATAGAACTGAACCAAGGGTGTGCAGGCCCCTGCAATCTCCCTCAGGATGCTGGCAGAGATGTGAAAACCTCTAAGTCAGACTGTCCATCCAGGCTGGGATCCCACATTCTTAGGCCTAAGTACAGAACCAGATGTAGCTCACGACTAGTTAACTAGCTGGGCACATGTCAGCCTAGTCTCAGTCACCCCCAAATACATGGCAGGAAGAGTACTCAAACCGACATGAATGCGCCTGAAATCTACTGCTCAAAGCACTTTAAAAAAAAAACAAAAAACTACTTATCTACCCCCACTGCTTGGAGCCTCACTTAAGTCTTTACCAAATTAGCAACAAAAGGAGGGTCCCCTCTCCAGTCAAGGGGTACAGCACATAGCTCTCCACCCACGAACGCCCACTCAGCCAGAAGAAGGCTTCCAAAAGCAGCTCGCTCCTGATTTAATGATATTCGACAGTCTATCAAAGAGTGTCAGGCCCACCTGTTTTAGGCAATATATAATTTAATGGATTCTAAAAAAAAAAAAAAAAAAAAAAAATGAAAAGGAAAAGAAAAGAACTTCTAAGAACAGAAGACAAAAAGCCTCCTTATTGAGAAATTTTTTTTTAAAAAGTGTGTAAATGTTATTAAAAGGTAAAGGCAAAGTGATGTTGGATTGTTCGAGATCTGGGTTGTTTTTTTAAGTTTCTTTCAAGGTAGAAAAAAGTTTCTACCCACCTAAAAGTAGTTTTACTACTAAAATCACAATCTTGGAGGAAGTGAGAAAGGAGAGAGAAGAAATTTGAACAAAGCGTTAAAGGTAACAGAGAAAAAGCTCTGGCTTTTTCTAGACTCTAAGACTGAGCCAAAGCGAGAATGCTCAAATTTCAAAAGAAATCTGCAGATCAAGATGCAGTATCCACTGAGAACCCTTTTAGAAAGCAATTCCAACACAGTCCTCAATTTTCTGACCTGCACCACCCACCAAGAAGTCCCAGAAAGCTCCCCTCTGAGGCTTCTGGTTCTGACCTGGCTCAGGTCACATTTGAGGTCCCTAGGAATGCATTTCCGGGGCTGTGAAAAAGTCTTCACACAGACCCCACCGTGGGGCTCACCAGAGAACACATAAAAGTTTCACAACTTTCCAGACAGACCAAAATCAAAGCAAATGAGACTCCCACCGGGCACCCGGGTTCTGCCAAGTCCAAAGTGACAGGCAACTTGGAATGTGACTCTCCTCTCCCTGGAACCACTTGACTTTCTTTGGAGAGGAGGGTAGGTTTTGAACCCCTGGCAATTTGTTGAAAATAGACCTTAGACCACACTGGATTCCGAAAAAGGGAAAGTCCCCTATTATAGAAACGGGAAGAGAAAACGAGCCTGTTTACAAACATGTAGAGGACACTCCTTTAATCAAGCTGCAAGACTGCCCCCCTCCTACAGCAAGAGAGGCGGGGCTTCCCTGAAGACCGGCTACAGGGCCCCACCCCTGCATCCGCCAGGTGGGGCGTCCACCATGCTCCCCACACCCCACACAGCACCAAGGGCGGCTCTTCTCTCTTCCGACCTCCAAGGGATGCAACAATCTTGAAAACTCCTATTCCACCATCACCACGTAGCTCAAATGTCACCTCTTCCACAGCATTCTCAAATGCACCTGCTTCCCCCACATCATTCAACTCACCATCTGTGAGCCCGAGTCTCCCCCACCACACTGTGGGCTCCAGGACAGAGAAACAGAGGGAGGAAGGAAAAGGTTTCTAGTAAGAGCAACGGCTGGCACACAGACAGGGAAGCAGAGATGACACATGGGGGCTCTCGCCAAGGGACACTGGAGTGATGCACTCATGCTGGGGACTGGCAGGACCTGGGCAGGATGGACAAGGTGACCATGAGCAGCCTTCAAGGGCAAGGTCAGAGTTCAACCACAAAGAAGAGAGCAGAATTCCAGGCAGATGGTGAGGGACATAAATCCCACACCACCTAGGTGACCAGAGAACCTAACAGGTCACATACCTAACAGCAGCCTGGTCCCTTAGGGAGTGGGGAGGAAACTGAAGTCATTTTCTTACTTCTGAAAAAAAAGTCCCGCCCAATCTGTCAACTTCCCTGAGAGTTTTGTGGCCACTTAAACAAATATGCGAGCCAGCTTACCCACTCCTCCCTCCCTCGAAGTTGAACTCTGGGAACACGCCTGGGTCCCTCTCCTCTTCTCCCCCCTTCCTCCACTCTCCCCACAGCCAGAAGGCTGGACAGGCCACTCGCCTAATGCAGGGCGCAGGGCTCAGCCCGTGGCTGTTTTGGCTTGGGGTTCTGTTTTGCTTTGTTTTGTTCTGTATTAAACAGAGGCCCAGGATGGCATCCCACACACGAAGCAGAAGAATAAACTGTGTGTAACTCATCAGTGCGGCTGGTTAACGATGCCCCATAAATAATGCAGCAACGGCCTCTCCCAGCCCAGCCCGCTGCGACAGCAGAACCTCAGGGGACAGCTGAGCGAATCAGACACCCACGCTGCCACACAGGGAACACAGAGGAGCCGGGAGCTGTGGTCAGAGAAGGGGTGATCTGAGAGGAGCCAGAGCTGGAGAAGACTCTCACAAGGAGGAAGCATTCAGCTTAGATGAGAATAGAACAGTGATTGGAGGAGCAGGGTGCAGGCTATAGGGAGTAGGGTTCCAGCTCAAAGGCCTCTGTCCTGTCCAAAGGTTGCAGATGGAGGCTGGCTCGCCAGTGGTCATGATCCTGAGGACTCAAGTCTTGGGCACACCACCGGACAGGGAACCCCCCCACCCAAGCCCCACTTTTCATCCTGATGACGTCAATGTCACCATCATCATCATTAAGCATCACCATCTTCTAAAGGGTTGTTTGGTGCCAGGTACACATATCAGCGTTTCTCTAACTTTCACATACATTGTTTCTACCACCTGGGGATCTTGCAAAAACGCAGGTTCTGATTCTCTTGGTGTGAGGTGGGCCTGGATGTTGCATGTTTAACCTGAGTGATGCTGAGGCTGCTGGTCCACAGACCACACAGAAGAACACAGCTGGATACACACTCTATTACACGCTCACAACAATCTGAGAAGCAGATGCTGTTATTTTGCAGCTGAGGACTGACGTCGTGACCCAAGTGCTACCCTGATTCTGGGAAGTGTGCTGAACAGAACCGGCTGCCCAGCCCAGGCCTGCAGAAAGCCACTCAGTAGGCAGGCTGGGTCCTGCCTGGTCCGCAAAGTGAGGTGCAAGGCCTCCCCCAACACACAGCTCCCAATTACAACTGCAAATGCTCCAGGGGAGCTATAATGTCACCCTAGAAATGGTCATGATCCTCAAGAACTTGGGGGGAAAAAAAAACAACACAAAGACACAAAACAAAGAAAAGCCCTTTGTGTTGGAAAAGGTCTGATAGGAATGAACCAGAAATGGTCACGGGTGCTGTCATTAGTGGTATGATGACGGATAACTTGATCACATCTTCCGGTTTTCTATGGATGCCGGGACTGATCTGCTTCTGCCAGATCAGAGAACCTGTCTGGAGCACCTCTAAAGGCTGATGCTGTCACCTCCCCAGCCACCAGGTCCTCGGGGCAGGTCTGCGGGAACCTCCTCAGAATGAGCTTGAGCAGTGCAGCCCACAGCATCCCTCCTCCTCCCCTTCTAGGTCAGCCCTTGTTGAGCTCAGCCTTCAGGGAAATGAAAAGCAAAGCTTCCAGAAGAAGCTTCTGACCTAAGCAGGAGTGCCTCTGGACCCCAGGCTTCTACGAGCAGGGGGCAGGAATCTGCAGCTTCCAGAAGTGGGTGTGAAGGATGAAGGACAGGGCCCCTGACTGTCTGTCACAGCTTTGTCCCCCAGACCACCCTTCCCCACCCCATTCTGCAAGAGGGAGGGCCCCCGAGATCCTCAGAAGAAATGCACTGTGGAAGCCCATCCATCATAAAAACCATTCCTGGGCTTTTATTCTCTGATTGGGGCTTGCCTAATCCACTAATTATCCCTGTCCATCAAGTGGATGACAGCCTTGGGGATAATCAATGGTTACTTCCTCACACGCCCACCCTCACCCACTTGCCCAAGCTCACCAACAATAAACACGCCTGCGAAAAGGAAGATTTAACCACAAAAGGGGCTTCCTCCACCCAACCTCCCCTCACAAACTTCTCCATTTGTAACCATAACACCCTGCTTAAGTCAAGGCCATCAGCGTCTTCTTCCTCCAGCGCTAGGAGGTTCCATGCCCAGAATGCCCATTTTCTGACACACGGGTAGGTCTCCACCAGGAATAAAAGAACCAAACAAACAGGTCAACTGTATCTTCAAAGTATGATTGGTTTTTTACATTTTCTACCAAGAGGCATTCCTTTGTCTATCCTGAGCCTTCCAACAGAAGAGCCACTAGCCACCTGGATGGAACTTTAAATTCATTGCAGTTACATAAAATGTAAAATTCAGCTCCTCACTCAAGTGTTCCACAGCCGCATGGGGCTAGTGGCTTCGGTACTAGACAGGGCAGATGCAGAAAGGTGTGCTGGACGGTGGCGGCCATAAGGTGACAAAGCCACTCTGGGCACCCCTGGGTTGTTCTGGAACTGCAACTAGGCTTCCAGTCCTATTATTTAACTTTTGCAAAATCGATGCGTGAACCCCTCTCCTCTCCCTTCCTATTCCCCAAATTTATCCCCCCAGTCTGTACCGCCATATTGCCTTTACTATTTCAGATAGACACCTAAGGCCGCCTAGGAGTCCAAATTTATTCCATGATCATCATTAAGAACCCCATCTCACATTTACACAGTACTTGAGAGAGTATAAAGGGCTCTCAAGACAGCCCTGTGTGGGCACTTGGCAGACAGGCATTTAACACTTTTCCTTTTCCACAGGAAAATAAAGCACAGAGGTTAAGTAATCGGCCCAAGGTCAGGGAAAGGTCTGCCCTCGCACCCAGTTTGTATCGTGAAGTGCTCCTAAGTTTGCCCAGTTGTTTTTAAAAAGAGTTTTATGTTTACTTATTTTTGAGAGAGAGACAGAGCATGAGCAGGGGAGGGGCAGAGAGAGGGAGACACAGAATCCGAAGCAGGCTCCAGGCCCCGAGCTGTCAGCACAGAGTCCGACGCGGGGCTCGAGCTCACGGACTGTGAGATCATGACCTGAGCTGAAGTCAGATGTTCAACTGACTGAGCCACCCACGTGCCCCTGCCCAGTTCTTTTTAAAATGCCATTGTTCCAGGGGCACCAGGGGGGGTTCAGTCGGTTAAGCATCTAGTCAAGACTCTCTGTCTCGGGTTGGGTCATGATTTCCCAGTTCATGAGTTCAAGCCCCCCATCGGGCTCTCTGCTAATGGTGCAGAGGCTGCTTGGGATTCTCGCTCTCCCACTCTCTGTGCCCCTACCCTGCTCACATGCACACTCTCTCGCAAAATAAATAGATGAAATAAAATGAAATAAAATGCAACCGTTTCACATATTCACCTAAAACTTACTCCTTCTCCACAACCGGACACTTGTGAACTCAAGATCTAACCACCTCGCACGGGGGCCGGAGGCTCTCACCCAAGTGCTTACATCTATGCCTCCCCGAAATAATACATGTACGTCTACCCCCCCAACCTCTGTCCCACTACGTAGAGTGCAAAGCTTCTGTTCCATCTGTTTTTCCTGTGCATAAATGTCCACATGAAATAGTGAACAAAATACTTGGTGACCTGCACACCCTATCAAATGTTTAAGCATCGTCACCATTATTTCCTGTTTGCGTACCTGTCCTCACCCACTTCTCCCTGGAAGTGCCCTCTCAGACTTGCCTCCACCCAATCCCAAACCCGATTCTGCAACTTGTCAGGTCCACCCCGGGGGAGCAGCGGCCTCACGACTCTGCGCACACTTCGTGTGCTCTGCCACCTTCCACCAAACAGTGCCTCCCCCACAACCCCCAAACCCCACCCCAGGCTGCTAGGAATGACAGCCGGCGGTGGGGGCGGGGAGGGGGGGGTCACCAAAAAAGGCAGTAACTCTGATACGTCTACACCCACCACCCTCTTTGTAGTCTTTCCACTGCACGCCCTCCTCCTCGCCTGGGTAAGTGCCCTGATGGGCAGCCAGACTCCAGCGTCTGAAAGGACCAGTGTGACGTAGCGGTGGAGAGCATGGCACGAGAAGGGCGCCTGGGTGGCTCAGTCAGTTAAGTGTCCGACTCGATTTCAGCTCAGCTCATGATTTTCACGATTCAGGAGTCTGAGCCCTGCGAGGGGGCTCTGTGCTAGCAGTGTGGAGCCTGCTTGGGATTCTTTCTCTCTCTCCCCGTCCCCTGCTCTCTCTCCCTCTAAATAAAGAAACATTTAAAAAAAATTTTTTTTTTTTTTAAAAAGAGCATGGCTCTAGAGTCAGACTGCAAGATTTCAGATCTACTCACTGGGTGACCTAGGTTACTTAGTCACGTGGAACTGCCCTGTCTTCACCTGTAAACGATGCCCGTGCTAGTCCCCACCTCCAAGGAAAGCAATGAGGATAAGGGAAATAATGCAAGTGCTTAGAATGGTGACCAGCACTTAGAACTCAATAAATCCCAGTGACTGCTATTTTCAGGAGTCAACGCACAATGCCAGCCACCCTAACTCGGACATTTAATGAGCACCTACTATGCACAGGCACAGAGTGGGGTACAGGCCACACAGAGATTAGGAATCAAAGCGTTGAGGAGCTCTAGCTAGTAGGAACGCTGATGTGTGAGCCACCAGTCAGAGGGCACAATACTCCAAATATAAAGCACTAGGAGGTGGGGTTGATGCAAGCTTCCAGAGGTGGGTAATGCCTCACCTAGGTCTTTAAGGACAAAGGGGAGTTTCCCTGGCAAAGAGGAAGGAAATAAAGAAGGGAGAAAATTTTCCCTGCAAAAGAAACAATCAGCAAAGGGGGCGCCTGGGTGGCTCATCGGTTAAGCGTCCCACTCTTGATTTCAGCTCAGGTCATGATCTTGCAGTTCATGAGAGAGAGCCCCATTTTGGGCTCTGCGATGACAACAGAGCCCGCTCGGGATTCTCTCTCTCCCTCTCTAGCTGCTCCTCCCCTGCTCTCTCTTTCTCGCAAAATAAATACACGAACTTTTAAAAAGAGAAACAACAAAGGAAAGGAAATACGGGAGATCATGCTACATTTAGGCTTGGGCATCATTTTGGTCACCGGGAACACTTTCCAGGGACGTGTAATTTGGGGGCACGGGAGAGGGGAGCAGGAGAGCTTCATGGGCGGCACAGGAGACTCTTGGCAGGTAGCTCAGGGTGGCCCATGAACCACCCCCCACTGGTATAATCACAACCTACCAGAGACTCACCAGGAATGTTTGCTGAAACTACAGATGTCTGAGCCCCACCCGGGGCTACAGAACCAAAATCTCTGGGGAGGGGGCCCAGACACCTGCATTTAACACATTCCCCAGGGGAGATTCCTACTTTCTCGCTACAATCACACACAGCAAGATTTGAGAATCACCACCCCAGATAAGACGCCCAGTGCCTCTGAGGCCTTGCAACCTATGGCCTCAGCAATTTCTCAGTCCCAATATTCAAGTCTAGCTCCTTGAGAAATAATCCCTGGTGATGAGCACCCGCACATGGGAATGTGAACTGATATGCGCTTTCTGAAAGGCATTGGGCAATGCGTTTGAAAAGCCTTGAAAAGTACGTACCTTTGACCCAGGCTAAATCCTTCAGGGGAAACTGTCAATGTCAATCAACGTCTAGCTTCAAGGATATACTCACTGCAGTGTTGCTTATAATTAGTGAAAAACCGGGCACAGCCTAAACACGAATCCGTACGGAACACGTGGAACTGGCACCCATCTCAAAGTCTTTGCACACTCTCCCCCTGACCTGGAACATTCTTCCTCGGATATCCACATACGTCATACGGTGTTGCTCAAAGGTCACCTTTTCCGTGAGACCTTCCCTAGCCACCTTATTTAAAAACAACAACATCGCCCCTGCTCTATATTTCCCCATTCTAATATACAAAAGAACTAACTTATTCAGTTTGTCTGTCCCCACTCCCCTAGAATGTCCAAGAGACAGGGACTTGTGTCCATGTTATTTACTGCTGTGTCCCCAGCACTTAACACAGAACTTGGCATACAGTCAGCCCTCAGATACAGGTCAACTGAATAAATCAACTGTTACACAAACAAAACAGTGGAACACCACACAACATTAAAACTGACATGGCTCATAATTACATACACGGAAAGACAGCGTAAGTGCAAAGCTAAGTGAAAAAAGAAATTTCTGGCACAGCGCAGGCCACGTGAACCTTTGTCTAAAACATGCGTACATAACCCACTTTGTAATCAAGTGGTTATGGGCGAGTTCTATTTTTTACTTAACTGAAATTTCTTAGTTTTTCTTCCATTAACTTTATATTGCTTGCATAATCTTTGAGAAGTAATCCCTCATGAAATGCTCTCAAAACATTTGCTAATTTTTTTTTTTTTTTTAGAAATAAGCTTCCTCCTTAGTGACTTAATTAGGGTGTCCCTAATTAAGGCCAGCACAACATCAAAGAGGCCAGGTTCCAAGGGACCCTTGCTTCAGGTCGACTCCTGGCTGCAAGACGACCTCAGTCCCTCCAGCAGCAGTTTGCGGAGCCTCGGAGTGCTCAGATGCCAAAGGCTTGGCCACCAGCTAGCTACTCCTGGCTCTGCTCCCCGCTACTTGCTTCCTATTGGGGTGCCTCATCCAATTATTCAGGCCCGAGATCACATCCTGCTGGAGAGCTGGCTTTGAAGGTTCAGTAAACAATCACTTCAAAACAAAGCACAACCATTAAACCAAACTCAAAGACTTCCTTAATGACTCCGTGCTCAGCTGCAGGAGCCGGGCTCAAGCAAGCCAGGCCTCAGAAGTGAAGCTGAGGTCTCCCTGGAAACTAATCTCGAAGCATTTCCAGCCTCCTACTGCAAATATCCCCCCTTCCTGTTTTTCACTCAGTCATGTGGGGTGCAGAGCCGTTACTGGGACGACCCCGATGGAGGGGGGGGTTCCTCAGTAGAACAAACATGTGTCCTGTGGTTGTCACCTTCGACGGCTGCATCAGAGCCTTAGGTCTCACACCCTGCCTGCCCCCCACCTACTTCCGTCTACTGACAAATCAGAGGCACCCATGGGGTGAGTCAACCACCCAACAATATCACGTTGGCTGGGTCAAACTCTGCTTTAAATAGAGGCCCCTGGAGCTCCTTGAAGCACTTCAGAGAAGAGCCTAGATGGTTATACTTCATCTGGTTCATCGTGAGTCCTAAAGGTATAGAAAGGGCAATCAACAAAGACATCAATGAAACACACCCATTACAGAATCTGAAAAGGAAATTCTCAAACACCATGCTGTGAGAGCCCACGGTGGTAGACAAGCACAGACCCTGGGACTGCATGGGTTCAAATCCCAGGCTTACCTCGCCCTAGCTGTATGAGGTGGGCAAACGGTTTAACCTCTCTGCACCTCACTTTCTCCATCTGTAAAATGGGAGTTATAGCAGTAACTACCTCACTGTGGATATACAGGAAGTACCTGGGTTGCTGGGAGGAGTAAGAGTCTATCTGTAAAGCACTAGAAGAGTGCCTGGTTGTGCCACATAAAGGCTTATTAAATAGCAAAATAAAACATAGTTCTCAGTTTAGGTGTCACTTGTACCAAAGCCTTCCCTGACCCTGTCCTCTGGCTCCAAATGAAAAGCAGAGGCCCTCCCCAAGAGCCTGCTGTTTGTCTGCTCCTCTTCTAGACAAAACAACTTTAGGGCAAGGACTTTATCTGTCTTGTTCACAGGTGTATCTCTGCCCCCAGCAGCGCCTGGCACATAACAGCCACATCATGATATCTGTTGAATACATGTACTGTGTTCTCTCAAATTACTCGTTATGTTGAGAATTGAAAAGCATATATTGTCTCTATTGCATATCAAAGTGGAGATACAGGTTTCTTGGATTTTCTGAAACATCTCATCCTGTTATGGGCAGGATACTCCACTAGAAACTACCAGGGTAGCTCAGACAAGAGCTACACAAGAGCATTTTGTTTAGCATTTATTTCATGCTATGCCCTTTCCATATACTTTCTCATGTAAACCTCTAAAACTTTAAGAGGGAAGTATTATTTCCCCCATTTCACAGATACGAAAATCAAGTCTCAGGGAGGTTGAGCAACTTGCCCAGAGTAATTTAGCTACAAAGTGGCAGAGCCAGGCTTCAAAGCCCAAGGGCAACCGCTTAAGGTAGAATGCCACAAATACTAGATGGAATCAACACAGAATGTGAAGAATGCCTAAGGCTATCTGGCTTGGTGGAAAAAAGAGGGCCCAGAAAGGAGATAACTTTGTAGCGGGGCCTTGAAGGATGAGAAAGATTTCAACAGACAACAATAGAGAGAGTCTGCATTGCACTGTCCAAGCAGGACAAACGGCAAGCGTGAGAGGCATGGGATGTGCTCCAAGAAGCCAGGGACTCTGGGATGGGGAGCACTCGGCCTGCAGCAGAGCACTGGGCTAGGGCCAAACTGCAGGCGTCCTTGAATCCAGGCTAAGGCAGGTGAGCCCCATTCAGCAAGTAGGAAGAACCCCAATATGGCCAAGTCCTAGAAAGGAACAGAAGATCAGTGCAAAGCTGCTGCTACAGGGCAGTCTAGAGGCAAATGAGGCCACTTTTCGGGTGGTCATTCCAGAAAAAGAAGGGAGAATTCAAACAATGAAGACAGAAAAAGATGGGCCTTATGAAGCAACTCCTCTCCCCTTAATATCACATCTCGGCCAACACTTTTTTTTTTTTTTTTTAAATATAAGCATTAAATGCCCTGAGGACCTCAGCCAGGCACCCAGCCCTCCTCTCCCTTGATATACAGTGAGTTTGCAAATAGAGAACTGCAAATAGGCTCAGCTGAGGCAGATGAGGTTATAAATGAACTCAGGAGTCATTTACTTAGCATGGAAAAAAAAAAAAAAAACAAAACTCCATCTCTTGCAACTTCACTGCAAATTCGAAATAACAGCCAGGTCAAGGGTGGGGTAGCATTTGCCCTAAGAAGTGAGGTAGAGAGAATTACTATACTGATTTAAAGAGTCAGCCGCGAACATTCGAGGGCCAGCACACAGGGCACAGTGTAGAGTGCTTCACAAGCAAGGTCTCATTTCGGAGTCGTCTAAGGTGGGTACTTTCTTAGACCCATCTACAGAAGAGGAAAAGGAGGCTGAGAGATTAAGCAAATTGCCCACAGGAGTGAAAACCAGATCTCTTTCCCTCTAAGGTCAACAGTAGCTCTAGAATTTCTTCAGGAGGGCTTCAGAGGCAATGAAGGAGCCAGAAGGAAACAGAGGTGTGCAGGAAGCTCACTATTTTTACTTAGATGGTATGTTATATACAGATCTGTACTGTCCAATATGGTAGTTGTTAGCCACATAGGGCATTTTTAAAAAATTGAAACTCAGTAAAACTTAAAAATCAGTTCCTAGGTCACAGCCATACTTCAAGTGCTCAACAGTCAGATGTGCTACTGGCTAACATTTGACAATTTCCATTATTGTAGAAAATCATACTGGAGGGGCACCTGGGTGGCTCAGTCGGTTAAGCATCCAACTTTGGCTCAAGTCATGATCTCACAGTTCATGAGTTCGAGCCCCACATCAGGCTCTCTGCTGTCAGCACAGAGCTTGCTTTGGATCCTCTGTCCCTCTCTCTCTCTGCCTAAACATTTTTTTAAAAAAAGAAAATTATTTTGGACAGGGCTACTGTATATTTAAAATTGTTAAGAATGCTAAAAATGCTTTTTCTATTTTTCTATTTCAATTATTCACTTTAATGTTGTTTCACCATAAATTTTTGTTTTTTTATTTTATTATTTTTTTAATGTTTATTTACTTTTGAGAGACAGCCAAGGCACAAGCGGGGGAGAGGCAGAGAGAGAGGGAGACACAGAATCCGAAGCAGGATCCAAGCTCTGAGCTGTCAGCACAGAGCCCGACGCAGGGCTCGAACCCACAAACTGTGAGATCATAACCTGAGCCGAAGTCAGAAGCTTATCCAACTGAACCACCCAGGTGCCCCTATTTTTATTTTTAATCATGGCAAAATACATATAACATACAATCTACCCTCTTGGCCACTCTTAAGTGTCCAGTTCAATAGTGTTAAGTATATTCACGTTGTTGTGCAAACATCTAAACATGCTTTTACTCAGACTTCGGTAAGGTTGAGAAAAATACTTTTAAGGATGCTGAAACTGTAACTCAGTGGTTCTCAAGCCTGACTACACATTAGAATTACCTGGGGGTACTTTACAAAAAAAACTGAATGTCCAAGATGTACCCCAGAAGCACTGAATGACAGCTTCCAGGAAATAGGGTCCAGGTATCAGTGTGGTAAGGCTGGCAGGGAATCCGATGCTCTTATGCCTGTAACCAGGCCCATTCTACCAAAAGGGGCACACCTGCCCAGAACCTCCTTCTCTGGACAGACCCAATCCTCCAGCCCCCTAGAGACCCGTCCTGTGTGTGTGTGTGGGGGGGGGGGGGGGGTGGCGGGGAAGGGAGTTCCAGGCAAAGCCTGCCGTCCACCTCCAGGACTCGGGAGGCCACTGATGCTGAGCAAACTCAGATTTTACTGCTGCCCAAATTCTTCGAGGAGAAGAAAGCAAATAAAAAGACACACAGCTCAAAGGCACTCAATTGATTTTTTTTTTCACCCACTTAAACTAGACAGGAAAAGAAAAACCACTTAGAAACTACGACCAAGGCTGTATATGCCAAGAATCAGCACAGGAAGGAGTTTTTTTGGCGATCCCATCAACTTCTCCAAACACAGACCTGAAATGGCTCTACAGACTGAACCAAACCAGAGGGCTACCGGGACATAATTAAATACAGAAAGCTCTTTTACAAGGAAGTTCCAGGGCTGGACACAAAATGAGTTCAAGGTAAGGAGTTCTTTTTGAGGCCTCATTTGAACTTTGGGTGAACTTATTTAACTCCTGTAATTAGAAAGGATTGCCAGGCTTGTATAGTCGTCCAGTCTCAGGGACCGATGGGTTCCCTGGACATATAAACATGGCCCTCTGGCCAGTTATGGAGAAGAAGACTGCAGACACTTTGCATGAGGACAAGGACAGGAGCCAAGGGTGACAGGCCAGAGCCTGGCCCAAAGGCTTCTTTCCCCTCTGCACACCCAGAAGAGGAAAGGAGAATGCCAGGTTGTCTGTTAGAGAAGACTGGTGAGTGGGACAGGGAAGGAAGCCACAACATATCAATAGATCATAAATTAAATGACTTCCACAAAAGTGACAGCCAGATGGGAGCGGCCGGCCCTACAGCAGTCCTCACACCATCTGAGCTCAAGTTCACACCTCCAGGTTGGCTCTGGGCTAGAGGCACAGAGATAGGACCCTGATTCCTTCCTCGAGCCTCCTGTAGTACTAGGAAAGTGTTCCGTATGCTGTCCTCTACCAATAACCCCCCCCCCCCCACTTTCAGCACGTTCTAAAGAGCTCCAGCTTTAGGATCAAATGGGTCAAGGTCTAAAGACCAATCCACCTCACCACGGCCTTAGGTAAGTCACTGCCTCTCTTCAAGCCTCAGTTTTCCCATCTGTAAAGTGGGGTTGATGTGAGGATAGCAAGACTCCATGCCCACCAAGCACTCAGCGCAATGCCTGGCACATAGCAGCCTCTCACAAGTCCCTTCCTGCTCCACGTTCACCATATGCAACGAACACTCAGCACCTACCATGTACCAGGTGGCGAGTGAGAGCATCCTAAAAAAGGAAGCAGCTGAGACGACACAGCCCCATGCCAAGGTCCTCCTTGGGCTAAGAGAAGGGAAACACTGCCAATGGGTGGGCTGGCCTGGAATCTAAGCTGGGTGGGTTTAGTTTTGCTTTTGGGGGGGTTGTGTGTGTCTGTGTTTCAGATACTCAGAGGAAACCTTCCGCAATCTCCAACTAATTCAAGGGAGAACCTGGACAATCAAATACAACAGGCTTCCTCAACGCTCAGCCAATTAATTTACTCCACTTGCCTCTCTGGTTTGCTACTTAATAAAGCCGTATCAGCAGTACAATCTGCAAATCGGAGTTAAACTGCTTAAGGCATCCGTCAGTTCCCTCTAAGGAGCCCCAGATACTTCTTGTCTGATGTCCTAGGCAGCTAAATCTGCCTTTGGCTTTTGTTTGGTTAGGGGAGAAGTATTTCTTTGTTTTTGCAGAGGTGTGGGTTTCAGGGGAAAGTGTCCCGAAGGCAGTTCCGAGAAGTAATGGTGAACTTGGTATGATCTCATTTTTCCATACCCAATTTGAACACCTAAACGGTCTCCTGCAGAAGGAATCTTGCCAGCTCTCACCCATCCCCGGGAAGACTGGAAAAGCCTAGATGAAAATTACAGATAAAGCATCTAATAGATCAATAGTTTCAACCTTTTCATCCTCCAAACATTTTAACAACCTCAAATGAACTGGCCATATTGACAGATATCATTTTAGCTTTTTCCCTTTCCCTGGCTGCAAAAGAGCATTTCAATGTACAAGAGGTCAGTCAGCAGCTGAGAAGACAGAGTTTGCACAGGACATACTTCCACTAAAAAGTTGCTGACTGTTTCCCTGAAATTCAGATTTAACTGGGAATTCTCTATCTTTACTTGCTGAATCATAGCATCAACTTTGCAACCTTGCTGATGCTCAATAAATACTATAGAATTATGAGTTACTCTCATAAGAACTGGCTGATAGCTGAACCGGGCAAAATTCAAACTCAGCTCATCTTCCGTTCAAACCATGACCTAGGATTGACCTTCTCTCTTTGTTCAGGGCATCGCTAACTGCAGAAATTCAGAACATAAAGGTTCACAGCATCAAGCAACAAGTTCTAAACAATTTGGCAAAATATGATGTATAAGGGATTTTCCCAGAGAAACATCCAAGCTAAGACCAAAAAAAACCAAAACCAAAACAAACAAACAAGACTTCTTTCTAAATCTGGATGAGATCTACACCTAAAAAACCAAACAGATTGATCCAGATAGAACAGGCCCTAAATCTTTGAACAGCCACCCATTCTGGGCGGTTTCCTGCTGCAGATTTTATGATATCTTCACTTCACCTTCTCTCACAGGCCCAAACTGAGGAAGCTGTAAAATCCTGGGCAAACACAGCCATTTGTGAAGAGAAAAGCCAACATGAGGCCCATCTGTACTTTACAAGGGTTTTGCTCGTCCTGCTTTTGTGTGTCACCATTTACAAGGAAGCCAGCCTCCCTTCAGAGCACCTGGCTGCTCTTAGAGGCCTTGGCTGGGTTTTCAGTATCTTCCTAGAGAAAATATTTTTATTATTTTTTTTTTTTTTGGAAGAGTCAAAGGCAAGCCCTTCAAGGACTGACTGATGCCCTTCCTTCGTGGCCACCATATTACACTCACGTTATCTACTCATGACCCACAGGACAAGCTGCTCTCCAAGGACCTGCCTCAGTGGCTCTCTGGCTCCTCGCTGCCCAGCAAAAGGCCTTCCACATAGCAGGCCCTCGATAAACACCAAGGAAAGGAGCCTCTTGTCTGACAGGAACCCTGAAGCCAAAGCGGCAGGGCGGGGGGAAAACAACCCTGAAATCATTATCCAGTGCTGGACCCAATACCCGCATTCTTGATCTATGATAAGTAAGGGAAAATACCATGTCATGCCTTCGAACCACAAAAGATTTCCATGGAATTCAAGAAGCTCCTTTAGCAGCTCTAATTTTAAGGCAGAACCTAGGAGAGAGGATACTGGTACAAACAGAGGTGGGGGGCAGTGGAGAGGAACTGAACAAGGCCCCTATTCTGCTCGGTGCAGGTGCTGGTAACAGGACACCCCTGTCCACAGGGGGACGTAGGGTAGGGAATTCAAGGTGTGGTCGGGTGTTCTTCACCCCCCAGTCTCATTACATAACCCCCAACACAGTCTCGAACCTAGTACAAAGTTCTCCCTGCACCAGGCCCAATTCAGCTCCCGACATACTGATTCTTGAGCAACAAAGCTGAGGAAAATATTTGGTTTTAGGATCCAACTTTAAAACACACACACACACACACACACACACACACACACACACACACACAAACTAAGTTAATTATTAAAAGAAGCAAGATAGCCACAAAGTGACCTGCCCTCGAGTTTGGCCAATCTCCTGGTCTTAAAAGCACCCGAAACACCACCAAATTCTATGGCTGGTTCAACTACCTAAATAAAAAAAAAATATATATATATATATATATATATATTTTTTAACTACCACAGCATCAAATCCCTATGCTGTATACCTTAAACTAATATAATGTCAAATGTCAGTTATAGCTCAATAAATAAGTAATGGCTCATATCTGCTATTTGTTGTACGTAGCCTGTTTTTCTTGGCATTTGGCTAGAAACTACAAAAAAGATTCTAGGCCCTCTTTAATGTCTAAATGTTGTCAAGCATCAGAGGCCAGTCAACTGGCCTTCCATACAGTCACTTCCATGCTATAGTTCCCCCAGATGTATGAGCAACAAGCCCTTGCCTCCAGCCACATGAATCTCATCTCCCCTTTCCTTTGGGACCAGCTCACATCAGACAACTTGATTTATGTGGACGGGCGGAAAGGCAGCCAGTAAGCGATTTTGCACACCACCATCATTAGTGACCACCACCACAGTGGGGTGGAAGACAGGAGGAAAAAAAACACAAGGTTTCCTCTCGTCAAGGAATCAATAAGTTATTTAACAGCTGCTGCTGGATCCCGATGGAAGACGAGTGAGGGTTACTTCCGCACCCTTCCCCTGAAAAGGATAAAACACTGAGGATTTAGCCAGATGAAGGATCATTAGAAAAAAGTAGAAAGTTTCCTCTCTAGCTTCTCAATGTCTTGAGGTTTTTTTTTGGTTTTAGAAGATATATGGTGTTAGGCCTTGAAATTATTCCATTTTTTGTTGTTGTTGTTTTTTTTTTTTCCTCTCCTCCAAAGAGGAAACTGACTCCCTTCCTGTGTTGCTGTACATTTTGGAGAATCAAATGCTGCTTAAAAAAAAAAAAAAAAAAAAATTCCTTACCCTTTCCTCACCCCAGTGTAACATTCCTTCTGGGAAAATAACCTAAAAATTTTCTCAAGATGGGATTCCAAATGGGTTTCCAACATATACACTTGTCCTTCAAAGCAAAGAGAAAGGGGACCAAAGACATTAGAAACCCATCATGGCAGTTCAAAAAAGAGGAAAACAAGGATAAACAGGTCATTAGAAAGCCACCTGATTTCAGATATGAAAGACTGACTTTAATTGCTGGTGACTTCAAGCATTATGCATACTACACGTTGCTTATCCTATGTGGCCAAATGTTTTAATTCCTTTTTAAAATGTCACTCCCATCCTATCCATAAAGTCTTTTAAGAAGAAAACTCCATGAAAATATCCAACAATTATCTTATGCATAAACAATCTTGGAAATAAGTCAACTCCTCTCTTTTTCCTTATCTCTACTCCCCAAAAAGTCTGGAATTCTGCAGACCCCAAGGCAAGTTTTAGTCTTCAACTCAAGCTTGCTTTTACAATCTTTGCCAAAACAAAACAAACAACTTTAAAATAAATGCCTTCCCACAGGATGCTGAACAAACCCTACTAAATTCAAAGAGAAAAAAGTCAGGAACCACAAACTATAGATCCAGCCCCGAAGGGGCATTAAATCTTTATTTTTAACTGGAATCTTGCAGAGGGAAAAGCATGCCACCTTAGCACCCACAAATCCCTCTGGCCAGAATGCTAAAGGCAGCCATGGGAGGCAGGTGGAAAACAGGGGGCCCATCCCGTGGTGAGCTACCTTTTGAATGGCTCAGGGTTGAAGCCAATAAATACAAAGAACCAAGACTGGACAGATTAGGAATTAAGGAACAAAGAGAGAAAAAAACTCAAGATGTGAACACGCTGGGACTGCAGTGGGCAGAACTTTTAGGTCACTGGGTCGTTGTTACTACTGAAGGACTAGGAAACATGCATTTCTCTTCTCCAAAAAAAAAAAAAAAAAAAAAAACACCCACAGCTTTACCAACCCATCTCAAATTCTTCCCCTGGTGATCAAAATACACACGTGCCTCAAACTAAATCTTTGATTATAAGGCGTATAGAATTTAAGTTAACAAGACCCCCCCTCCCCCCAGAGTCCAAGGCAGGGACACCAATCTTTGTCTCAAAAGAGCACTTCAATAAATCCATGTGGATTGAGGGCAAGGGAATGAAAGAGGCTGTCTTTGAACAGGGAATAATCCACCTAATTCCAAGTGGCTGGATTAAAGGCATTCCTGGACAAGCAGGGTCTCGGGAAAGATAATGCTACATGAATGTCAATTTCTGACAAAAACAAAAAACAAAACAAAAACCAGAAACAAGCAAACAAAAAAAAAAAAAAAAACCTGCCTCTGTAGAAGGATGGACAAGACTGTGATGGAGGCACCTTGGGAAAGTTCACCCTTGAGGAGATGGCAGTTGGTTCTAAAAAGGGGAAGCAGGCCTTGACAGCTGAGCATTCCTTTGCAAAGTCCATCTCCCAGGCCAAAGCCTCTCCAAACCTTACACTTCATCAGACAGAAGCTCCTCCAGACGCCCAGGCAGCGGCTGAAGAGGGGCTGTCCACACCCACCGGCTGCACAGCCTTCCAAACCTGCCTACTCGTTTTGGAAGCCGAGCTTTTAATTAAACACCACCTCCCCGGATCTGTTGAGGCAAACTGGGGCTGGGCCAGAGCCAAAGAGAAGCTCCCTAAATACACAAGAAAAAAAAAATCCCCCCACCGCCCCCAATTCCCACCTCCAGGCAGCTCGCACGGCTGGTTATATTTCCTTTGGATGAGTAACACAGGGCCCTGGTCTATCTCTATGCACCAGAAAATCCACATCCAAGGATCAGGTTATCCCCAGTCCCACCCTTTGCAGGAAAAAGCCAGGGTGTTGTTCCCCGCCCCCAATACACACACACGTGCCCGCGCGCGCGCACACCGACACACACAGACACACACACACAATATCTACACAATCCTTCCAAGAGAAAACCGGGAGTCTGTGTTTGGGGGGCGGAGGGGGTAAAAATACAGCTGTTTAGGGGGCTCCAATCTTGCCTTCAGGCTAGGAGGCTCAGCCAGAAGGAAGGTCCCCAGCAAGGCTACTCTGGGAACTTCTGCTTCGCGCCCCTGGGGAGGGTTGAGGGAAGGCATGCATACCCTCACCAGCTGTGGAACAGCCTAATTAATACCTAATTCGCTCAGATTCCGCACCACCCGCCCCCCCCCCCCACCAGGGTGAACCTGAAAGCCCAGGAGGGAGAGGCAAAGCTATCCGGCCGGGGACGCGGGTGGGGGGTGGGGGCTAGTTCCCGCGGCCGGGCAGAGCCCCTATACCCCTCCCCACCACCGCACCAGGTGCCCCCACCCCGTACTCGGGGGAATCAGGTGTGTGCCCAGGCACCCATCCTCCGCGGGTCGCAGACGCTCGGTCCAGCGACAGACAATGGAAAACTTGGGGCCGGGGCCCTGCGCCCCCAGGGAAACGAGATGTTACCGCCCCCTGGGACAATAAGCGTGGAGAGGGCAGGGGGCATCAGACACCCCCAGGGAAGCCGCCCAGCTCGGTGACCCAGCAGTGCCCGGAGCGGCGCCGCGGGTGAGCAGGTGACACCCGGCCAGAGCGCTCCCGCAGGTGGCCGGCGGCCACCGCGTAAGCAAGGGCCGGGCGGACGGCCCGGGGCGGAGGCGAAGCTCCGCGGCGAGGTCACTGCGCGGCCGCCCGCACCGCAGCCGCGCCCCCGGCGTCCTACCTTCATGTCGCTGATGATGGTCTGGAAGAGGCCTCCGAGCGCGCTGCATTCCTTCTCAATCACAGCCTCCATTTTCCCGGCGCCGGCAGGGTGAGGACACACACTCGGGGCCGCCTGGACTGTGCGCGGGGCCGGGGCTCGCTCACCCGCGAACAATTCCACCCTCCGAGCGACCCACCTCCGACTCGCAGCCTCTTCTGCAAAGAGGGCGAAGTGCCCGAGATCGGCTGTTCACTGCCCCAAATAATAATTTTAAAAGCCAAACCGCGCTGCAGCGTGATTCGCCTACATGCAGCGCTCGGCTCCTTGCCTTAAAAATGCCCGGAGAAGACTGACAATCAGGCCACCACTGGTGCCCACGACGGAAACGGCAAAGCCCATCTTGAAGCAAAGAAAACCGCCCGCTGACCCGGGGCCAGCGCCATTTAAAAATCCAAGATTTTCTAATTTAATAATATTTTTGAAGTTAAAAAAAAAATCGACCAACAGCAGAACGCGTCTGCTCGCGGCTCCCGGATCTGTTGCTCGCAGCCGCGGCCGCCGCCTCCTTTTCACTCCTGCGCGCCCGGCCCCGGCGCTCGCTCTGGCGCGGCTCCCGGGGACGTTCGGAGGGGCGCACGCGCGCTCGTGGCCGTGCGTCCGCCGCGGGGGCGCGGGGAGGGCGCGCGCTCGCGGCCGTGCGTCCGCCGCACGCGGGCGGGGCTAGGAGCGCGTGGCCGGGAGGCGCGTGGGGCGCCCGCAGCGGAGGGGAACCGGCGGGCTGTGCAGCGACTAACCCACGCCCGCGGGAGCCGCTTCTTCCTCCGAGCACGCACGGAGCACCCCCTCCTGCCCTGGCCGCGGGTCGGAGCACGGAGAGGGCGTGTCAGCACGCTGCTGGGCGAACGCCCACCCCACAATGGCTGCGAGCGCCGGGAACGGAGGGTGCACCGCCGCTCCCTGGGGACTTGCAGGGTGGCACGCTTAGCGCAGTGCCCAGCATATTGTAGTGAGCGCTCAGTAGGGCGGGAAAACTGCTGTGGCTGCTACTGCAGCCTTCGGGGAAGAGGCCCGTTTTGTGATATCAGGACTGCAGCGCCAGTCACGATTGCAAACAGCAATCGTAATTTGTAATTAATTTGTAATTAACAAATATGTAATTACCGAGAGTTTGGGGGCGTATCCTATGGCGGGAAGCCCAGTTCAATAAAAGTTGCAGGATACTGGCAAAGCAGATTGATTTGCCATTGTAAAATAAATGTATACTGTGCTTCGATTTATGGGGATTGTTGACTGCCCCTGATTTGGACGGGTTTTTTTTTTTTTCAGGCCCACTGAGGGGATTGGCTGTTGGTAATAACTGCAGAGAGCCCTGTTGGGAGATTTAACCTGGAAAGAACACAAATGTGCCTAAGTTGATTTGCAGGCCGGTGGTTCATTTTCATAGCTCTACGGCCTAACTGCATAGCTTAACACCAAATAGGCAAGAAGGAAGGGAGAATCAAATGAAAGGCTTTTAAAAGACCTTAAAACATAAGCACCTAACTCTTCACTGCTCCCTTGACCTTTGAGCTTACTTTGTGAAGCACAAAGTACAAAAGGAAAATACTGGCGAGGAGACCAAAGAAATTACATGTAAAATGCTGTAGACTTGTGTCAGACTCACTAATAATAGCTAAAGTTCTGGCTTTGAAAAACGGCATGAGTCAAATACATGGAGGGGCATATCACAGCTGCAGAAGATAATTTTCCCCTGGGCCACCTTGCCCAACTCTTAATCCCAACTACCCTTCTCCGCCCCTCTCCCAAAAATCATAAGGAGGAGTGTTACTTCTGGAATTAACCAATCTTTTAGACAAGTCTTCTGGGTCCCGTCCCCATGGTGATTTGGATGCCTAGGTCACATCTTCACCTTGCCAATAACAGTACGTGATACACAGTTTGCTCTCAATCATTACCATTATAATGATTTTTAATACTATTGGTATTATAGTGATCAGGTCACTGTTTATAGAGCCTGATTGCCTGGGTTCAAACTCCAGTTTACAACCTACTAACTGTATGACCTTGGGCCAATTTAACGGCTTCATTTTCCTCATCTGTAAGTGGGGATAAAGACTTAATAGGGCTGTTGGGACTTTCACGTGCACTAATATATGTAAAACATTTAAAGCAGTTTCTAGCATATAGTAAATAAGCGCTCAATAAATCTAACAGATGTAGTTTATTCATAATAGCCAAGATGTGGGAACAACCTAAATGTCCATAATGGATGAATGGATACAGAGAATGTGGTATGTCCATACAACGGGATATTATTCAGCCCTGAAGGAAATCCTGCATAGGTGACAACATGGATGCAACTTGAGGACATTGTGATAAGTGAAATAAACCAATTACAGGACAAATGCTGCATGATTCTATTCATATTAAGTACTAGCTAACATACTCAAACTCGTTGAATGGTTGCCAGGTGCCGTGGTTGAGGGAAGGCGGTAATGGAGAGTTGCTAACCAATGGGCATGAAGTCTCAATTACACAAGATGAGGTAAGTCTAGTGAAGGAGAGATTTTGAACAGGAAAGGGGCAACATCAGAGTTGCACCCCCTACATTGCATTCTTTCCCCGTGTTTGAGCCTCCCTCAAACTCTCTCCTCCCTTTGAAACACCTAGCACTCACTGGGCTGACATCAAGAGCTGATTAACATGCAGTTTCTCCCAGGAGTATTTGCTTTATTATTATTTTTTTTTAAATAGCTCCTAGGAGGAGGAACCCAGAGGAATGAAGCTCTACTAAAGGAATTTCAAATCTTGTGGCCTTCGAAAGGAGAGATTGAGAGGCAATGAAGATTTCTCAAAGCGGTTCCTGTCACCCTGCTTCGCCCAGTAGATGGTGGTGGGTCAGGATGCTTACCACCATCTCCCAGCTCTGTAACCTCTGGCAGGCTATTTGGTCTCTGAAGCCAGCCTCTATTTCCTTGTGGGTTCCTAACTTGGGGCCTATTCCCAGGATCGAAATAGATATCAAATGCCTATCATGTAGTCATGCTATACACGTGAGTTTCCTTCCCTCCAAGAAGTGATTCTCAGCCCTGGATGTACTGGGAGCCCTGCCTGGTCCTCAGACTTGGCAGCTGGAATCCTCTGGGGGGACTTTAAAACACCTGTGCCTGGGTTCCACAACCAGGGAGCCCAATTTAATTCATCTGGGCTTTTTAAAAGTTCCCAAATGATTCTAATGTGCAGCAAATTTGAGAACCTTGATCTAAGGAACTTTAAAAGATACCCATGCTCAGGTCCTACCCCTAAACAATTAAAGTAGAATCTCTGGGGACTGGGCTCCAGATTTTTTTAAAATGTAGTATACATATTTTATTCCATCCTCATATAAGGATACATAGGCGTGTGTGTGTGTGTGTGTGTGTGTGTGTGTGTGTGTGTGTGTGTTCATATTTTGTCCTTATTTGCTTCACCCAAATAGGATCACATCACACACACTTTTCTGGATCTTGTTATTAACACTTCGTGTTAACACCTCTTACCATCAACAATTCCTATAGAAATCCCTCCAGGTCAATTAATATTATTCCAATACATTTTTTCTTTTAATTTTTTTTTTACTTTGATACATTTCAGACATACAGAAATAAGCAATAATAGTGCAGAGATCTCCACACTTACCCTTCCTTAGATCTCCCAAATGTTTATCCTTTATGGTATTTCCTCCATGTCTGCATATGCTTTAAAGGCTCCTCATGAGGGGCACCTGGGTGGCTCAGTAGGTTGAGTGTCAGACCTCAGCTTAGGTCATGATCTCACAGCTTGTGAGTTCTAGCCCTGCACGGGACTCTGCACTGAGCCTGGAGCCTGCTTTGGATTCTGCATCGCCCTCTCTCTCTGCCCCTAACCCACTCACATTCTGTCTCTCTCAAAAATAAATAAACATTAAAAAAAAATTTTTAAAGGCTCCTCATGAGATCCTTAATGTATGTCCCCGAGGGGAGGCCTCAGGGTTGCTATGAGGGTTGTCATTGTTTGTGAATCTTCTGACCCCTTGTAAGAGATCCTTGCCCAGAGGTAGCTGTGCAAGGTGGTGAAGAGGGTAGGCTCAGAGTCAGGCTGCCTAGGTTTGAATTCTGACTTCTTTGCTGCCCAGCCTTCTGTGCCTCAGTTTTTTCATCTGTAAAATGGATAATGGAAGTGTGAACTCCTAGGGCTATGCGAGGCCTAAATGGGATTATTTACTCTAGTACTTGGCACACAGTAAGTATCCAACAAAGGTTAGCTAGTAATATGTATTGATCATTACCATGGCTCATCTATGAAATAAACTTAGTTCAAGCTCCTTTTTATGACCTATTAGCACAATGCTTTATGAGCCCCAAACCACTAAATCCCTTAGATAAATTGGGAAGTTGGCAGTATATAAAAGTGTCTCGAATTTAGAAACTGAAGGCCATTTTAAAAATGAAACCAGCAAGAATCAACAAATCATATCTGTTGCAATGACTCACCCTAAGAGATGGTTTGTCTGTGTTTGCAGATGGTGGCCTGAGATACACCCCACAATAATATAGCCTTAATGTGCAGAATGTGTCACTGAGGCAGGAAACTAATGAAAGAAGGTATACCATCATGAACCAATTGGTAGCCAGGCCAAAGTAAGGGTCTGGAACTGCAGGGTCCCAAACCCATGCCTATGGGGGTCAGGCAGCATACCTGTGTGAAGCAGGCCAATTGTAAGTTCACAAGAGGTGGGGAGGGACACTGGAGCCCTGGTCAGCAAAGTGCTCCCTCAAGAGCCAGGTGCTCCATACTCCCAGGCCAAGTGGGAACGTGTGTCCTTAATCACCACATGTTCCAGTCCTTCCAGAGGGGCTGACACTTTGGATCCTGGTGTGAAGTTCTCCAAAATCTAAATATTTTCAAATTTCCCAATTTTTAAAAATCTTCTCTGCAGGCCAGTTTGTGGCTTCTGATCATGGCACTCACATATGGGGTCTGGTTCATGAGGAAGATGTAAAAGAGGGGGAAAGGTATAAGAATTTGCATTTCTCTGGGACTGTTCAAGGACAAGAGGCCCGATGTTATGGTGCTAGGTCACCAGAAAAGTGTGCCTGCCCTGTCCTGGATAGGGATGGTTTTGTCCATTCCTGAGACATTTCTGGAGCATCTACTCCATCCCAAGTCACACTTTTTTTTTCCCAGGAATGCCTGGTTCCCTTCTCCTTGTTGATATTCTCCCAAGCTGCCTGCCGACTACTCATTTAGCAAAATTAGTTACCTTGATATTGAGAATGGGGCTTGCAGGGGAGCAGATACACCCATCACAAATTACAGAAGAAGATTGTCCAGGATCCAATCTCTTCCTCTTCCCATGCTCAGCTTTTCTGTTCCATACGAGCACCGATGAAAAAAAAGGGGCATTGTGTAGGTAAGATATGAGTTCTGGTTATATAGAAGCAAAAGAGTGAAAAGCCTTATTAGCAAACTTTACCTTTAACATACCACGTGAAGCAACTGAAAAACATCTGGTTATATCTACTTAATCAGAGGCATCTGAGTTTACCTAAAAATGGAAAATATTACACATTCTGCAAAAACCAACATTTCCCTATGTAAACATTTTACAGTTATTTTTAGTATACTCAGAGTTGTGTGACCACGATCACAACCAATTTTAGAACATTTTCACCGAAGCGAATCCTTACCCATTAGCAGTCACTCCCCACTTCCCCATACCTCTCCATCCCCAGCCCTAGACATCTACTAATCGATGTTCTGTCTCAATAGATTTGCCTATTCTGGACATTTCATAGAAATGAAATCATGCATTGGCCTTTCTCGTCTGACTTCTTTTACTTAGCATAATATTTACAAGGTTCATCCATTCTAGCATATTTCTGGACTTCATTCCTTTTGTGGCTGTATAATATTCCATTGTATGGATATACCACACTTGTTTATCCATTCATTCGTTGGTGAACATTCGAATTGTTTCTACTTTGACTATTATGAATAAAAGTGCCATAAGCATTCATGTATGAGTTTTTGTGCTGACATATGTTTTCACTTCTCTTGGGTATATACTTAGAATGGAATGGCTGGGTCATACAGAAAATCTGTTTGTAACCTTTCGAGGAATTGTCAGACTATTTTCCAGTAAATGGTTTTTTATTCCATGTAATTCGTAAGGTTTTTCACAACATGAATTAGCTCTGATGAAGTCAATGTCAATCTATTCATAACAGTGCTACCATATGTCTGCATCAAGATTTGGCTGCTGTATCATCCCCAACTAGTCATTGGTTATATGGTAAATTTCTCTGTTACCTAGCATTGCACCCACAGCAAATTGTTTATTGATCCTTCCAATAGCATGATTTTAGAAATTTTAAAATTTGTTTTACAGCAATCCCATTGTTGAGATGTTTCTAGCATTAAGACTTCCAGGTAAACCAAATTCTACTGTAGCCAATTAATAGTCTGTCTAAACATCTGTCACTCATAAGTTTGGCTAGCGGTAGTCATTACTGAGAATTCATTAACCCTAGATTCACCGATAAGGCCAAGATTCTGCACCTGCAAAGCTGAATTCTGGTTTGTTCGGACAGCAGAGAATATAAAATGACACAGGAATTAAGAGTGCATTGCGGCAAGATACTAAAGACATCTATAGTCTTGGCTGTGCCCACTTTGCACATTTAACTGATCGGGGTTCCTCTCTCCAGCAACACCACAGGCGTGCCTACAATTTCAGGAGGTTTTGCCAAGGCAGATGCAAGCTTCCTTCTCCTAGGTCTCGGGCTTTTCTTTAAATCAACAGCAAAAACAGGGGCATGGGAGACCTGTCTTTAATGTGCTAAGGTAGATTGGGCACGGTTGTGGAGTCATAGAGATTTAAGTTCAAATCCTCATGTGTCCATATGACAGGTGTGTCCATGAGCAAATTACTTGACCTGCCCATGCCATTGATAAAATGCAAAATATTCTTACTTCCAAATCTTAAATATTAGAGATCATGTAGATACTGAGCCTGAGCTGTGACAGACACTCAAAATGGGGTGTGTGTGTGTGTGTGTGTGTGGTTCTTAACCAGACTGCTGGCTTTGTTTGGGGTAACAGAGGTGAATTTCGGCCTCTGAGCCGGGAGACATTTAATCAATTGTTTCAAAGCAGTTCTGTCTTGTTTACTTTTAATAATGGGTTTGTTTGCTTTTAATAATAAGACCCAGACCCAGCCCTTCTATTTTCTGAAGCTTGTGAGCAAATGAATGCTTGTGAACTGAAGCTCGGCAGCAATCTCTGCAGCCACAAGTGGCCAGCGGCCACAGGCAACAAGTGAAAACAGGTTGTGCGCAGGGAAACGTTTCATTTGCAGAGGGTAATGATATTTACCTGTGATCCTATCCAGTAGCTTCAAAGGTGGTGGCAAGCATTACCTAACTAATGAGCACGACACCCCGTGGGCCACTGGCCCCAAGGCAGGAATGATGGTACGTAATATCTTCCCAAGGATGCCCATCAGAAGAGAGAAGGAGAAGAAAAAACCTGTCCACCTGAGCTTGACTAGCTGTGTGATCTCCGGGAAGTCAGAGATCCCTTCTGGGCCTCACTTTCCTCATTTGTAAAATGAGAGGGTTGTTCCAGGTGATGTTAAAGGTGTCTTCCGTGTGACGGTGGCTGACCTTCAGGCCTGACTTTAGGCTCACTCTCAACCTTTGTTGGCTTTACATATATAGGTGTTTATGTCTGTCTCTGTGGGTGTATATATGTTTATGTTTTGGAAGCAGCTGGAAAAAGAGATGAGGGAAGAGATGGGTGCTGTTTGCTCCAGGCGGTGACTTAGGAAGGCATTCCCAGAGAAAGGAGAAAATTGGAGCCCCTGCGTGGCTCAGTCGGTTGAGCGTCTGACTTTGGCTCAGGCCATGACCTTGGTTTGTGGGTTCGAGCCCTGTGTCAGGGCTGCTGACAGCCTGGAGCCTGCTTTGGATTCTGTGTCTCCCTCCCTTTCTGCCCCTCCCCTGCTCATGCTCTGTCTCTCTTTCTCTCTCAAAAAATAAATAGTAAACATTAAAAGAAGAAAATCACCTCCCAAGTGATGCTTCATGCCCTTCCCCCACTGCCTTGGACTCCTGGACTCTCCCTATCACCTTGTCTGTCACTAGACAAGCAGAAGGAAGCACAACGATGAGTTTGTCTCATCTGCAACGGGGGCACGTCTTCCCCCCAAAACTTGTTGTTTATATTTATTTTACTCCAAATCTATTTTAACCTAAACATGTTGAAGAAGGAGAGACCTACCCATCATCTCACACCTCCTATAGATATGTATTTGCTAGAACAAATTCAACCCCAATCATCAAATGAAAACAGATTTCATAGTTGTTTCACATCGTTGTTCCCCATAATCTAAATTTTTCTGATAGGGAGCTTAATACTTCAAATGGCAACCAGTCCCTTGTTGGTCATAGCTATTTATTTGAAATAAGATCTTTATCCTGAGTTGGATTCTTTTCCCTTTGTTGCAGTGAATGTTCTTTAGTTCTTTTTTTAAACGAAAAAAATTTTGGGGGGCGTCTGGGTGGCTCAGTTGGTTAGGCATCCAACTTCAGCTGAGGTCATGATCTCTCGGTCTGTGGGTTCGAGCCCCGCATCGTGCTCTGTGCTGACAGCTCAGAGCCTCGAGCCTGCTTTGGATTCTGTGTGTCCCTCTCTCGGCCCCTCCCTCCCCCCTTGCGCACACACTCTCTCTCAAAAAAATAAACATTAAAAATTTTTTTTAAGTAAAATTTATTTAAAAATAAATTAAAATTAATAAAAAATTAAAATTAAAAAAATATTTTAATGTTTATTTATTTTTTTGAGGGAGCGAGAATTCCAAGCAGGCTCCACACCATCAGTGCAGAGCCTAATGTGGGGCTTAAACCCACGAACCGTAAGAGCATGACCTGAGCCCATACCAACAGTCAGACACCTAACAGAGCGAGCCACCCAGGCACCCCTGCAGTGAATTTTCTTAAGGTTCTATAATCAATGCACCATCTTTCCTTCAACACCATCTCCCAGAGGAGGAATGTAAATAGCCACACAATTTACATACATGTTAGCCACTGGGTCTCAATAACTTATTATTATAGAAATTATGTATATTATGTAAACTATATTCTCTATATATTTATATGTTCAATTCCATAATATAGTTTCTGCTTGTAGTTTAATATGTATTACAATATATAAAAATAATTAGAAAACTGGATTAATTTAGAAAAAGCAGTTGTCTCAGGGGACTCATTCATGAAAATGGAAAGATCTTTTATCAAGTAATTTCCCCCCAGGGGGCCTTTAAATAGCAATCTCCCCCATTTTGATTCCATCTGTAGCAATCCCATTTAGCTGCATTACTGGACCACCTCATTGTGTAAAGGAAGGTAAACTGTATTGGTAACCATTTGGCTCTCTGTTTTTTATTCCCAACTTGCTACTAATTCATTTGGCCATTAATCGGGCTCCCCCCCCACCACCCCCAGGCCATTTGATCTGTTTGCAGGATAAGCAGGGAGTTAGGGCCACTCCTCCAGCTGTGATGGTTTTCCAGAAGCACACAATCCAAAGAGATATTGTAGTTATAACAGAAATGATTAATTGAATAGCTCCCTCGAAAATGATGTGCCACTTTAAAGACCTCACCTAGTAGCCTGGCTGAGAACAAAGCCAGGAAGAAAAAAAAAAATTTTTTTTTAAAGAATCCCATTAATGGATTTCTTAAAGTGCTGATGCATGATAGACAATAACATTTCTATAATTTTGATAATATTCACTTACATTTGCATAACTCCACATGGTTTATGAAGCATTTTCACAAATATTGTTGCGGCTCTCACAGTATCAGAGTATCAGAGAGGAGGTGGGGTGGCAGGGGGTGGGGGAGTGGGGTGGGGGTAGGTGGGGGTGGGAGAGAGTGGGGGGACGGCTCTGAAAGTTGTCAGCTGGACCTGAGTCCCAGGAGTGGCAGCGGACTTGGTGCTCGTGACTTCCCAAAGCCACCCGGCTAGGAAGTGGCAGAAATGGCACTAAGACCCAGGACTCTAATTTGAAATCTCTTTTAACCTCACCATCTCCCGAGCATCACAGCTAAAATTACCTTGTTGGACTCTCTTACTCAAGAGAGAAGGGCACACCGACTTGGAAGTATCTGGCCGTTGGGGGCCCAGAAGTCCAAGCAAGATGGCTGGTCACAAAACACATCTGAGTCCCATGAAGCATGACATTATTTTCCGATATTTTAAAGAAGTGTGTTCCTTTCTGTGGGGGCTTCATGGAATTTACTGCACGAGGTCCACACATCCTTATGAACCACCAAGCCTATGCAAAGAGAGACTGAATATGCAGTGGTCAGATCATATAAAAAAAAAAAAATAGAAATAAAACCTTGAGCCAAAATCTGCCCAGGAAACACATCTTTTACCTGCCCTTATCAATAAACAACCCAGGTAGCCGGTCTGCCCTAAGTCAGATTTGCTAGAAGACAGATTGCTATCTCTAGTGGCCCCAAGTGTCTAGAACTTGATTGATAACGGACACCTCCCGTATTTCCCCCCTCTGCCTCCAACTTGGGGCCAATCAGAGAGAGCTACATGCGCACTCCTAACCAATAGGATTCCCTGCTTCTAGTTCGCCCGCCTCCAGCTCCCCAACAGTCTCCAATCAGGGCATACCTAAGGCTGGGGGGGGGGGGGGGGGGGGTTCCTTCCACAACCAAGCTCTCCAACTTTCTTCCTGCCTGTCCTGTCCGTCTCTGCCAAAATGCAAGTGACAGCGGCCGACTTTCTTATGATCGCATATAAATAGCTTCTGCATTTCTCATTTGGTTGGTCTTCGTTTATTTGCAGGGCATATATCAGAGATGTAACATGGCTCATTCATACACACACCACTTCCTTCAAATATTTGCAGTGGCTGTTGCCATGTGGGTCCTAGACCCTGCCACCAACTGCACACCTAAGATTAGTAGATTCGTTCTTTTTGTTTGTTTTGTTGTTTTTTAAGATTTTATTTTTCAGCAATCTACACTCAAGACGGGGCTGGAACTCACAACCGCAAGATCAAGAATCGCAGGCTCTTCCGACTGAGTCAGCAGGCGCCCCTCGATCCTCTTTCTGAGTGTTTCCAACGCACAGCTGTCTTTCTCCTTCCTAGTTCTCGGTGTCCTTTCTTGCTCAAGGCTGGGCCTCTCAGCCCGTCTGGCCTGCAGTAATAATAACCATAGCAGCCACCATCACAACTAAAACACCCTGACCTGAATGGCAGGCTCTGTTCTGCACACTTCATGTGTATCATCTCGTGTCAGCCTCTGGCTGACCCCATGAGGTCGATGCTAGTTGCAGATGGAGAAACTGAGGCATGGCAGAGTTAAGTGACTTGTTCAAGGTCACGAAGCTGGTGTGATGCAATCAGGACTCTACACAGGCAGTTCGGCTACAGAACCTGGACTCCTCGCTGCGACAAGTATACCCCCTGCAACGTCAGTGGTATATGGGCAGAGGCCACAGCTGCCTGTTCCCCACTGAATTTCCAGCACCTACTTCAATGCTTCGTACATAGTACATGCCCAGCAGGTATTTGTGGAATGAATGAATGGCTTTTGTCTCATCTGTACAGGGCCTAACAAAACATTTCATACATTGGAAGTTAATACTATTCGATGCCCTGATTGAGTGTGTTTAATTTTCTCCCTAGTTACTGTTAACAACCAAAGGGAAAGGCTTTACTATACACAAATAGTACTTCATTTGCCCTGTCCCCACCGGACTTTTGTTCGTATTTACCTGACGTCTAGTCATGCCTTTTGTTATACTTTGACATTGTTATATTTTGACGCCTTGTTGGATGAAAAGGACCATTTGTTTCAATAGGTGCTAGGGAAAAAAAAGAGAGATCATTTGCTCCTTTCCCACCCAGATCTATATCCATCATTTGCTCCTGTCTCCCTTTGGGTGTGTTGTTTTTACTCAATTAGTGGCTCTGCCATGAACACTTCCAAAGAGCCAGCACCTGTGGGTCCCCTTACCCTCTCTCTAGAGCTCACCGACTTCTCCTTGACACCATTTACCGGAGGTGGTACTGAGTTTACAGCCTCCTGATCAGCGGCTCTATGAACCCAATTCGCACACACTGAATGCTGTGGGATCCTGTTCGCTGCTGGCAGCTTTTTTTGGGTTGTTCATTTCCCCCGCATGGCACTAATAGCTTTTTCAGACATCTCCAGGGACGTGGACTATTTTGCATTTGTAAGCCACCTTATGGAAAGGACCTGCAGGTCTGAAGTGCCCCGTGACCACTTGCTCAGCTGGAGACGTGTCAAGGCCTCATTCACCGGGAAGTGGAAATGCGTGGTAAGTGTGACATTGTGAATGTCCCTGTGGCACTGGATGTTCACGCAGGACTCTGGCGTGGCTGAAATAATGTCAGGAAAATGGAGTTTTACTGATTCAAAGGATTGTTCTGCTATGTCTTTAAAGTAGGGTGGGGGGCTAAAAAAGGAAGTGCAGTTGTGCGGGGGCAGGCCAAGAGAAAAGGAAGTGTTTAGTCTGAAGTCTGGAAGATTTTGCCCTTCCTAAGCAGGGCAGGGGATCCACCCAAACCCAGGGTTATCATCCCCCTATGCCTCCATCCTGATCATCACGATGGCAGGCTGAGAAAAGTTTCCAAACTAATTTGGGCACCTTCTCCGTGCCAGGCCCTTTCCCTGTTTCGCTGTCACAGGATTGCTCTGTGAGAGTTGCTGTGGCCTTAGTTTGTACTTGGGGAAAGTGATGCACAGGGAAATTACACGACCTGGCCAATGTCATACTGCTAAGTGACGGAGTCACCAAGGCTAGGTTTTTCCCTCGGTGCCACCCACATGCTGTCAATGACAGGCAAACAAATGACAGGGACCATGACAATAAGGACCTGTTGCATTTCCTCAGTCTGGTAGACGGTACTCTTTTTGTTATTTGGGGGATCGCCCTGGCTGCGTCCCCTGGGCATCTAGTGGTAAAATTCCTTTCAAACAACAAGGAACAGTGCATTCTCTCGTAGGAAGCTGAATTCTCTCTGACGTTCTCGGTGGGGAATGGTGCCCCAGAAGATAGAATTGACGGTGGGCACTGCAGGGAGGAAAAAAAGACAGCAGGAGGAGCTGGCCAGAGACCTGAGTCATCATGGGTGCTAGACCACAGAAAAGCCTGACGAGGACCCGATATTTGTTTGTTTCCATGACTCCCCACCCACTCTGGCAGAATGAGTTACCCTAGGGTGCCCCCTTAGCCTCTAGGCATTCTTTTCACTATCAATAATTTGTTGAGTGTTTGGCATGCTGGTGTAGAGTTAAGATTAGGTCCTACTGCACACAATAACATAAACACACGCAGTGGCTCAACGAAGGCAGAAGTTTCTCTTTCTGTTGTGTAACAGTCTACAGGCTGGCTGTGCAGGACAAATATGGCGGCTCCGTGGTGTCATCAGAGACTCAGGCTCTGTCTTTCTGCTCTTCCCTCTCAGCTGTGGCTTCTGCCTCAAAGCCACCTCCCAGTCCAAGATGGCCGCCGGGGCCCTTCACAGGATCAAGAAGAGAGGGGTCCTTCCCAAATGAGTCAGCTACTTTTAAACAGCCTTCCAAGAAATCCCAAATAATGCTTCCACTTATATCCCATCAGCTGGGATTTATTCAAAGGGTCACATTTGGCTGCAGGAGCGGCTAGGAAGTATTGTACTGGGGGGACTGCTGGGCACAGATATGTGCAGTTAAAAATGAGGAGTTCCCGGGGCGCCTGGGTGGCTCAGTCAGTTAAGTGTCCCATTTCGGCTTGGGTCATGATCTCGCAGTTCATGGGTTCAAGCCCCACATCGGACTCTGTGCTGACAGCTCTGAGCCTGGAGCCTGCTTTGGATTCTGTGTCTCCCTCTCTCTCTGCCCTTCCCCCACGTGTGCTCTGTCTCTCAGTCCCAAAAAAATAAATAAACATCAAAAGGAATTAAAAATGAGGACTTTCTAATGGAAGAATGGACATAATAGACCAGGAGTCAGTAAACTATGGCCCGCAGGCCCAATCTGGCCCACCGCCTGGTTTTGTAAATAAAGTGTTACTGGAACACAGCCAGGCTCATTCGTTTACATATTTTCTACAGCTATTTTTGTGCCAACTACAGCAGAGTTGAGCAGTTGTGATGAGATACACCCTGCAAAGGCTAACTATTGACTATCTGACACTTTAGAGAAAAAGTTTGCTGATTCCTGGAAGAGACAATAGGCAGCTTGTGGACAAATAGCCCACAGCCAGAGACTGGGCTCTGCACCGGGTGCATAGATGTGGGTTCTGTCCTCAGGCAGCTTATCGTCCAGTGGGTGAGACAGCCAAGGAGACCTCTAATTACAGTGTGATGTGAGGAGTAGAACAGAACTCTGTTCAGGCTGTTGAACCATGTACAGAGCGACAGAGGCAGACCATCTACGATGGACTGCAGAGACGGGAGGTCAGGCAAGCTTTCCAGATGAGCTTGAAGGATGACAAGCTGGAAAAGAGAGGGAGGGAGGAATTCCAAGCAATGGGAAAGCACATAGAAGTGAAATGCCCAACAGGACGCATTCTTCCCTCTGTATGTCCTGGTTTTCCACGAGTCTATTTGCTCCAGGGGTGACACATCTTTGCCTCCCCAATTGCCAGGGCTGTGTGTGCATTGCACCCAGGTACACGGCACCTGCATCTTGCACGTACTCATCAGTTAGCTGCTCACACGTTAGCATCATCTGCAATCCCATTATCCTGAGTCCTGGGGACCCTGGCCCACTGAGCCAGACTTTAGCGTGTGAGCAAGGGACGCCGAGTTCCAGGGCCAAGTTCAGCAATCACCAGCTAGAAGCAAGGTCTCTGAATTAAAACCTCAATCCCAGGGGCACCTGGGTGGCTCAGTCGGTTATATGTCCAACTTTGACTCAGGTCATGATTTCACGGTTTGTGGGTTCGAGCCCCAAGTCAGGCTCTGTGCTGACAGCTTGGAGCCTGGAGCCTGCTTCGGATTCTGTGTCTCCCTCTCTCTCTGCCCCTCCCTGACTCGTTTTCTCTCTCTCTTGCTCTCTCTCTCTCTCTCTCAGAAAAATAAAATAAACATTAAAAAAAAAAAATCCTCAGTTCCACCATTTCCTACCTTGCATGGCCCTGGGCAAGTGTTACGACGTTTCTCCATCTTTCATAGCAATGGGAATTGTGTCACGAGCGTGTACAGGGTTCCTCAGTCTCGATGCCATTGCCATTTTGTACTAGACAATTCGCTGCTACGAGGGACTGTCCTGTGCATTGTGGGGAGCACAGCAGCATCCATGACGTCTACCCACTAGACACCAGTAGCATCTCCCAAATTGCGACAACCCAAACTGTCTGCAGACATTGTCAAATGTCCCCTGGTGCTGGGGGGGAGGGAAGGCCCACATCGCCCCTGCTGGAGAACCCATGAGCTAGTAGCAAGGATTAAGTGAGATAGTGCATATGTTACGTGTGTAAGCAGTCAGTATGGCAACTCTAATCATTCCCATCACTGGTGTCCAGGAAATGTAAGCCGAGAGAACAAATACACGTCATGCAAGAACAAAACTCTCACAGAAGCAATTTCTGGTTTTAGGCTGGCAAACTCCAGAAAGGCAGTCTTAGCTGTGACAAACAACATTTTCTGTGAAACCCACCTGTTGTGTGTGGCATTATGTGAGGAATGTTGGCCAAGAGGCATTATCAAGTGAGCCGCCAGCGACATCCGTTGTCTTGTTGCCTGATTTTGTTTGGGGGGAAATACCCACCCCCGCTTCCAGCCCTGTGCTTCTCATGAAGGTGAGCCCTATGTTGGCTCCCAAGGTGAATCACAGGCATAAGGGTCAAGTCTCTTGGGGAAGTCTATTCTCCTGGTCACAGTTCTTAGTCCAGGATTGGGAACAGGACTTAAGCCAGGACCCAATCAGAAAAATCCCAGGGGTTTGCTTGGACAACTCTGAAGATGGACTTGAACGTGCCAGGTCGTGAACTCTAGACCGTAGCCGGGAACGGGGGCCGTGTCTGAGAATAAGGCTCCCACAAGAAGGAGGGCAGAAGTAAGCAGCGAGACGAAGAGAAGTGGAGTGCTCTGATTTTCGTCTCAACTCCTGTCCTCGGCAATTCCTGAAACCCAATTTTTTCACCAACTGTTCCTGTTCTTGAGCTAATAAATCCCACATTTGCTTGTTCGTTTGGGCTAGTTTTTCTGTCCTTGAAACAAGATCCCCCTGTCTCAAACGATCCTGGATCCTGATTATACTAAGAGCAAAACACTTCATGAGTCTCTGCACAGTTTGAAAAATGGGCTCCAGCTCATTTCTCTGGAGCTCTTTCAGCTCCGCTGGTCTCACTGTGCTGGTTTTGCCTCTAGGTCGGCTTCTCTGGTAGCAAAAGTGGGGCAGTGGTTCCAGGTTTCACGGATACGTGCCACCAGGAAAGAGAGAGGAAGACATTTCTCAGTTTGAAACCAGCAAATAGAAGTCCTGGGCTTCTCTGTGGTTAGACCAGGTGCTCAACCTTAACCCGAGGTGACGTGCAGGTGATCTCCTTGGTTTGTAGCCTAAAGCTAGATCCACGGGGGCTGGCTCGGTGCCATCCAGGGCTCAGAACCGCTACCCACTGGGAAAAGGGCATGGGTGCTGGGAGGCATGCTTGTGGCTCACTTGAAAACAAGAAAGTAATATTAAATGTCAACTAAAATGTCACCTTTGAGCGGCACCTTTCAGGTTTTTTTGTCGGATGTCAGTATTCCTTTTTCTGGGCTCTTTCAGGATTTGCTTGTCAATATATTAGCAATTACATTCTCTGTGGTTAAGAGTTGCTTGCCCAACATCTATTTTCCTTGCTAGACAATTTGGGCAGGGAGCAAATCCAACATTTTTTCTTTTCCTCAACATAGCCCCATACTCAGTGGAGGCTTGCTGTCTGTATTTGTTTGTTTACCATATACTTTGGCTTTATTTTAATCAAGATTTCCACGAGGATTATGCCAGTAGTGATCTTTCTGGCACCAAGGGGCTCCCTTCTGAATCAGAGACATGGCCGATAGTTGTGCCGATAATGGGAGCCTGTTGTTTGTGAGAATTATTTGATTAGCAACACAACTGACCTATCTGCACTGATCTGCGCAGTCCAGAACTTCAGTCCAGCTTTGAAAGGCTAGATCTGAAATGAGGGAGAGGTGTATTAACTAAGTACACTGATTGCTTTCATTTACCAGGTGTTTTATTTTGTTATTGGTTTCTCTCTCTCTCTCTCTTTTTTAACCCAATTAAATTTGTTCCCCTACAAAGTAAGGGCAAAGAATCTCAAGCCCAGCTGGCCAAGAGTCTAACGAAACCTCTGAATTGTATATTCCAGGACGGAAGTTCAAATCTTTCCTCCAAAATTACTGGCTCTATGACCCTGAAAAAGTTCCTTTATCTGTATACACCTCGGTTTCCTCATCTACAGAACAGGGATAATAGGATTAACCACGTTGTAGAGTTACTGGGAAAGTTGAATGACCTAATGTCCATAAGTCTAGCTCACAGGAAGTGCTCAGCAGGGCTAGCTGTTAATGTGATGGCTCTTTTTATCCTTGAGTGTGCGAGTTCTGACAACTCAGACAAACCAACCAAGGTGGCATCTTCTTCATTTGTGAAACAGGACAAGAGCCCCTCACCCCCCAACCCCCTTTATGAGACCGTCTTGAGGAGCACGTGGTAGGCATCGACTCAACGTTAGCACCAACTGACTTCCACCCATGCTCATCCCAGTGTGGAATGGGTGGGAGGGCGCCCTCTGTTCCCCTGCCCCTCTCATCCGTGGAAGAGGCATTTGAAACCCTAGAGTTTGTTTTACAAATAATTAGGAAACTAGGGCAAAGAAACCCTGGTAGGTGTTAGAGCGACATTATGGTTGAGATCTGATAGTCGCAGACCAAGCAATGCAGCTTCTGTGGTTCCTGTTTCAACCACTGTCGACCACATTGGGCTTTCAGACAAATCTGCGGACAGTAAGGCTGAAACTTTAGTTGGAACAGGAGAGGGAATGTACGTGGGCAGCTGCAAAATGTCCTGACTTATGTCTATGAAACACACTGCTAGCCAAGGCAGGGAAACCCTGACGCATTTTTGTAAGTTGTTGAAGTCTTTTCCCTCTTTGGAACCTTCCAGCTACCTCGTGGGCTTCTTTTTCCTATATTGCAGGCTACTGTTTAAGGTAGCAGTTGGCACATTTGGAAACTACTAGCCTGAAAACGATTCACAACCTGAAATACCCCCTTGGTTTCCAGATAGTAGCTTATGCATTAATGGGTGTATTGGAGGGATCAGAGGGGTCTATACTCTATCTTACTATTCATTCCTCCACCCCAACCCCTAGCACAATGCCTGATATAGGCTCCTGGCTTAGCTGATGTCTGACAAGTGAGTGAGAGAGGAGGAAGTCACTAAGTTAAATAGATGAATGCACAAATGGGAAATCCTGACCAATGGTGTTTATAACCTATTGATGACCGAGAATTTCCAGACTGGCTGGAGACTTGCTTTGACATTTACTGACTTGTACTTATAGCAAGACCAAGGGGGAACCTGTTTGGGTGAGTTGATTCCAATTTTCAGTTAGGATATTGAGTGGTGTCAGCCCGGGCAGAAGGACCATATTCCTGTGAGCTTGTGTGTATAATTGGCGAGTGTCCAGGGCTAGTCAGTTCAGCTTGGGGACAGGAGCACAAAGCCCCTGCTGCTGAGCCCCTCTGTGAAGTCACCGCATTCTGGTTAGGCATCATGACATTATCCCCTGGCCTTCCCATCACTTCATGCTTAGGAGAATTCCTGTCTTTTGTAGCCTTGTAGAATACAGGCTCGGGGAAGATTGGATCTGGAAGGGGCCAATGTTTATCCACCAGGCCCACTGGCCATCAGCGTCAGAATTACCTGGGATACTGGGACGCTTGGGTGGCTCCATTGGTTAAGCATCCACCTCTTGGTTTGGCTCAGGTCATGACCTTGTGGTTCCTGACTTCAAGCCCCACATCAGTCTCTACACTGATGGCACGGAGGCTGCTTGGGATTCCCTGTCTCCCTCTCTCTCTCTGCCCCTTCCCCCACCCTCTCTCAGAAATAAATAATAAAAATGAAAAAAAAAAAAAAAAGAATTACCTGGGTTACTGATTCATTTTACACATGATAAAAATGAAGCCCAGGGAAGTACAGCGACTTTCCTAAGGTCACACAGCTAGTTTGCAACAGATGGTGATTATACTGTGGCATCATGAGAGCTGTATATGTTGTCACAAAGTGTTTTCATCTCTATTCTCCCATTTGATCTTCTCAACCAGTCTCCACCTGCCAACACAGAATTATTTGTTTTCATGTTAGGAGGAAAAGCAGTTTTTATTGGTATTTCTGTGTTAGTAGCCAGACATGACTTTCTCAAAAAAGGTACCACTAACCTATACAGCACCTTTGTACAAATTTGTAGAAGGCACCCTTTCTTCCAGGAGGATGTGGGCCCTTGTGACCGAAGTTCAAGCTGGACTTTGGCCCTTATTCCTGCTCTTGATCAAATGCCCTTGGACAGTTTCCAACCTGCACAACTGTGCGTGGTAGCCCTGTTCTCAACATGAAGAACTTGTCTTGACCTTTGGTTTGTACTCCCCAGTATCAAGCACAGAGCTGGTCTTGTAAGTATTTTTAAAAAGGTGACTGAGGGGCGCCTGGGTGGCGCAGTCGGTTAAGCGTCCGACTTCAGCCAGGTCACGATCTCGCGGTCCGTGAGTTCAAGCCCCGCGTCAGGCTCTGGGCTGATGGCTCGGAGCCTGGAGCCTGTTTCCGATTCTGTGTCTCCCTCTCTCTCTCTGCCCCTCCCCCGTTCATGCTCTGTCTCTCTCTGTCCCAAAAATAAATAAAAAACGTTAAAAAATAAAAAAAAAAATAAAAAAATAAAAAATAAAAAAAAAAATAAAAAGGTGACTGAATTGCTCAAGGCTGCCTGGTTGATCAGTAGTAGGACTGGAACTTCTGATTCTTGGCAAGGCCTCAGGCTGCCTTACACAGGACAACAAATTTTAACCTGGTATTCTGTCCATATTCTACCACTGGGGGAGTAGGCCAGGATAATTTAGTTCTCCAGAAATTAAAAAAAAAAAAAAAAACCCTTGGGGTAAACCCTGAAAACCAATGTTCAAAGTCAAGGCTGGACTTGTAGTGACCCCCAACTCAGATATGAAAGCCAGGATGTGCAGGTAGAAATAGCCTGATACCCTCAACCCCTGCAGGAATTTAAATGCCAACCTCTGTGTTTGGCAAAAGTTAAATGAGAGTTTGTAGCCAGGGAGCAAAGCCTCTCCCCATCCCCAACTCCATTCTTGCCTCTGCCCCCCTTGAAAGGTGTAAACACCTGAGGAAGTTTCCTGACCAGCTGTGCCTGGCCCATAATCACAGCAGTGACACTTCGGCCTAGTCATAAACATGCAGTGCTTAGCCTTTTTGTTATACTTCTCAACGTTATCACAGAGAGACGGCCTGTTTCCCCCTCAGGCCGCCCCCGAAGAGAATTTCCACTGCTCAGGGATGGAACGTTCTTAGCTCTGACTGTATATATACCAATAGTCAGCTTGCTCTGAGCTCTTCTCAGGGGTTCAGGGCTTCACTGGGTCCTCTTATTTCCTCCCCACATTCGCCCTGCGAGGTAGGCGTTACTATGCCCATTTTGCCGATGAGGAAACGGAGTCAGAGGAGTTAAATAAACCACTCAAGTTCACACAGCTAGCAAGCGGTGAAGCCGGGACTCAGACTCACGCCCTAGGGTGTCTTAACCACCAAGCCTGTGTCCCTAACTCTCGTGCGACGCTTTCTTAGTCCTTTTTGATGGTGTCCCATACTGGGCGCGGAGAACAAAGACCTGAAGAGAGCTCTGTTTTCTGCACGTGTTTGCTGCGCTACGTGTTTTGAGAGCTTGCTGTGTTTCCAACACTGTGCTAAGGGACCGCTGTGGATTGACATTCGTTTTCTTTTCCTACTCAAAGCAAACCAGTGAGTCACCACCATGGCTCCCACTTTCCTTACGAGGAGGTCAAGTCCCACACTTAAGGGGAAAGGCGTGATTCCAGTTCCAGGGCTACACGACTCTAAAGCTTGTTCTCACTCCAAAGGCCAGTGTTTCTCAAAGCATGGTCCGTGAGGATCCATGGGTCACCCCCATTTACCTCTGATGGCGCGTGCAGAAATGCAGATTACTGGTCCACATTCAGTAGGGCCCGACCTACTAAATCAAAGTCTCTGACCCTGGGACCAAGAAATCTGCCTTCCTGCCAAGCTCCCCAGGTTTTCCCTATGAGTATGTGCACCTAAAACTCATTTCCCGGGGCGCCCCGGGTGGTTCAGTCGGTTAAGCATCCAACTCTTGAGTTCAGGTCAGGTCACGATCTCACGGTGCATGGGATCTAGCCCCGCATCAGGCTCTGCGCTGACAGCCAGGAACCTGCTTCAGATCCTCTCTCTCAAAATAAATAAACATTAAAAAAAAAACAAAAAACCCTCTCATTTCCACATCTTGGTGCTGGCAATATGGGCCTGCTCACTCCTGAAAATTCATGGAGTTGTACATTTCTGATTTGTCACTTTTCTCGGTGTCTGTGACATCTTCACACAACTTTGCCTGCTTTGC
Organism: Panthera pardus; assembly: GCF_024362965.1. NCBI lineage: Eukaryota > Metazoa > Chordata > Mammalia > Carnivora > Felidae > Panthera > Panthera pardus. The sequence goes on from NW_026527002.1 coordinate 67,019,460, forward strand.
TCTGCTATCTCACACGTGGTCACGGTGTTACATTTCCAACCTTGATTCGCACGGGACGCCACAGTGCACCAGGCCTGAAAAACCAGGCTATGAGAATGTCCCGGAGTCACCTTTTCTCTGCCTCAGGCTGTCACGCAAAGGTTACTGGCAGATCTCGTTTTCTTCTCTCCAGATAATTCCTCCAAAATAGATCACCCAAGTGCCTCACTCTGAAAACTTCCATCGGTTTCTTTCAACCCTGAAACCCAGATCATTACAAAACGGTCCCTTGGGGGCCTCCTGATGGTTCATCATCTGAGTTTCCACCACCAGGTCATGGAGGGTGGTCCCCGAAACTTCTCCTTTTGGGCTTATTCCGTCCGTGATTCACTCCTTGACCGACAACGTCATCTGTTCTTTTCCCCTTTAACACTTGATGAGGGTTTTCCCTCTTCTTCTGTCTTCCTCTGCTCCTTCTAGAACCTCAGTAGAATCCACGTCCGAAATGTTTTTAGTCTTCAACCTCCATTAACTGACCCATTCCCTCTCTTATTCACAGGCATTTACTGAGCATCCGTACATACTAGGAACTCTGCTAGGGACAAGAATTTAGAAAATAAATAGGATGTGGCCTCTTTTCTCGTGGCATACAAAGTGTGTTTCTAAGTCACTTATGGCAAATGCTTCTGGAGCTACTCCTTTTAATAAATGATATGTTGTCGTTGATGAGGACACTGATGCCAGAGGAGAGGAAGAAAGAGAAGGAGGAGGGGGGTGGGGGAGAGGAGAGAAGGAGGAAAGGAGGAGGCGATGATGACATTTTTTGAGCCCTTTGTCCATGGCAGGCCCTCTAACAATCATTTAAATGTATGACTTATTTCCCTCAACAACCCCTAGAGGTAGGTACTATTATCTCCCTTTTACAGATGAAGAAATGTAGACCAAGAGAAGTTGAGTGATTTTCTCAGGGTCACACAGTTCATGGAGTCTCACTCCAGAGACAGACCTCTCTAATATTCTCTTAGAGTCCTCAAACCATCAAATGAGAAGTACGGAGGTGCAGGAAAAAGGAAAGAGGTTGAAAGATGAGAAACAAGAGCCTGATGAGAGTATAATTTTCCTCTGCCTGGCTCCAAATGAAGAGAATCTGAAATGTACATTGGCTATGGAAGCGTGGTCTTATCTGTCCTGTCTAAAGGATAGAATTTCCCCCAAATCATAGAACCATAAATCTCAGGGGTGGGAGGGATGCTGACATGGTGTGTAACCTAACCCCCATTATGCCAAGTCTTCCTACAACCTTGTCACCAAGTGCTCATCCAGGCTGTCTGGAATACCTCCAGGTACGGGGACCTCACTACCTTACCAGAGGGTTTATTCTGTTGATTATAAACCAATGTAATGGATTCCGTGGTTTTGCCTGCCCAGCATCTCTCCTTCCTTTTGGTGACAGTATTCCCCCGTTTCCCCCGGGCAGCTGTCTACCCCCATTTTAGGTGATCCTACCAGGGGCTGTCTGTCAGTCAGCAGAGGAATGGGTATATGACCCCAGGTTAGGCCAAACAGACTGTCTTGCATGGGACACCAAGGAACACGAGAATAGAAACGTGATAAAACCACGTCACAGCGATACAAGCACCTGCGAGGGCCCCTGAGCAGCTTCAGGACTCCTGACCTTCCTCAGCTTTCTCTTCAATTCTGGAGGCAATCATGTCCTTCTATTAAATCCCCCCCCCCTTTTTTTTTCTTTTTCTTGTCCTGCTTCTTAGCCAGGGTTATATTTTCAGGTTTGTACCCCAAATCCCTTAGCTGATATGATCCACTTGTGTTTTCTTTCTGTTGCATCGCATTATTCAATTCTTTTCTTAATTATCTCAATGTCTTTAAAACCATGCACATGGTTTTAAAACCTCTTCGGCGGAACACACGGGTAATTTCCAGTGGGACATCCCCCTGGTCCCACTCCCTGGAGGTAACCGCTGCTGATCGTTTCTGGTGTTCCCCCCAGAAACCTCTATTTTGTTATATTAACAGCTCTGTTAGTTCTTCCTTACACTGAGTTAAAATCTGTCAGCCTGTGGCTTCCATTCATTCGTTCACACAAAGTCTGAGTTTTGGAAACCACTGAACAGATTTCCCTTTCAGGTAGACGACAGTTCTGATGCCGTGTGCCCTAAGTCTCTCCTAGAACTAGACACTCTCAGTTCCTCTGGTTACCAGCCCCGGGACAGTCAGGAAACCCGTCACCATCCTGGCCCCTTTCCTCTAAATACAGGCTAGTCTGCTGTATCTTTCCAGAACTGGGACAGCAGAACTGAACAGAACTGACGGCTATTTATTCCACAGTGATCTGGTTGACAAAAGCAGAACCCCCTGCTGCTATCCTCGTCCTTCTTGCTGTCCTATAAAATGCAGCTGGAGAGTCCCTGAGTAACTCCTGTCAGCAGCCTTATCACACCACTGACCCTACTGTCCACTAACACACACACACACACACACACACACACACACACACACACTAGCTAAATCAGATCTCCTTGATTCTGAATTTCTACTACTTTTTTCTTTTTTTTTTTAAGTTTGTTTGTTTGTTTGCTTATTTATTTATTGAGAGAGAGAGAGAGCACGAATAGGGGAGGGGCAGACAGAGAGGGAGAGAGAGAATCCCAAGCAGGCTCCTTGCTGTCATTGCAAAGCCCAATGCGGGGCTTGAATTCACCAACTGTGAGATCAGGACCTGAGCCGAAATCAAGAGTCGGCTGCTTAACCAGCTACCCAGACACCCCATTTACTGCTTCTTTTTTTTTTATCCAAGTACTGGAATCAATACACATGCACCTTAAATTCTCTCTAGCATGTAGATGCCTGTTAAAATTTTTGGCCCTTACTTAGTGAAATATTACCAATAAAGTCCCCGTCCCTGAGAGAGTCTGTCCTGAAAGTATAATCTCACTTTGCATAAGCTGAAACTCTGCACACTGAAATACAGCACCAACACCAGGACGTGTATCAAAAGCCTTAGGTTTTTGCATACCCCGTGGCCCAACAGTTCTATTCCTAGACTGTTCTTTGAAACGTTGTTCAAAAATAACCCTAAACTGCGGAAGAGCCTAAATGCCCCACAAGTAGGGACTTGATCAGAGAAACCAAAGAACAATCATGTGATGGAATCTCATGTGGTTATTAAAGACCATGCTCAAGAGGAATAATAAATAATGTGAGAGGCCATTGATGCTATATTGTTAAGTCTACAAAAAGATTACAGGGAGCAGCTGGCTGGTTCAGTCCGTGAAGCACGCGACTCTTGATCTCGGGGTTGTGAGTTCGAGCCCCACGTTGGGTGTAGAGATTACTTAAAAATAAAATCTTAAAAGATAAAATCAATTAATAAAAAACAAAAAGATTATGAAACACTTGAGGCAATACAATCCCACTTTTCTACGTGCCTAGATGCATAGAACAAGGATTGGAAGAATATACATAAAATTGTTAACAGAGGTTATCTCTACGTAAAGGGGTTCTGATTTTTATTGTCTACTATGTCTTATCCGTGTTTCCAGATGTTTCTATTATAAACACTACTTCTATAGAAAATTAATTTTAGGGGTGCCTGGGTGGCTTAGTCGGTTGACCGGCCGACTTTGGCTCAGGTCATGATCTCACGGTTTGTGGGGTTGAGCCCCGGGTCGGGCTTTGCACTACAGCACGGAGTCTGCTTGGGATCCTCTATCTCCCTCCCTCCCTCCCTCTCTCTCTCTCTCTCTCTGCCCCCCCTCCTCAAAAATAAACATTCAAAAAATATATTTAAAAGTAAAAGAAAAATATGGCATCGACACCTAATCAAATGATCCAGAATTGAAATGAAGAAAATTAAGTTTAAAAGTAATTGTGCTTTCTGGAAATTCTAACATTCTTTGACTTGTACGTCCATACTTGAGTCAAAGCCATTTGGGTGTCCATTAAATCACAACACGCTACATGGCGTGGACCTCCTGGGTCCTTCAGAAATACCTGAGGTACCAGATGTTCAGTCACATAAACCAAAGGTTATCTACTTCAGGGATCTCAACTCAGATGCCTTCAGGGCTAGTCAAGTTGCATACGTGAGTGAGGCAGGCAGAGGGTAAGAGCGGTGGTGAACTGAACAGCACGTGCTACTCAGCTCAGGCCAATTACATGTGGGAAGGCAGGCCCTGTCTTGCCAGAACTTCCGCTTTCCAAAGAGAAGCCAGAAATCTAGATTTTTTTTTTTTAATGTGACATTTTATAATTTTTAAATGTTGAGAACCAATTCAAATTCTTAAAATACGGTGTAGGTCAGGGCGCCTGGGTGACTCAGTCGGTTAACGTCTGACTCTTGAATTTGGCTCAGGTCATGATCTTGCGGTTCGTGGGATAGAGCCCCGCATAGGGCTCCGTGCTGAGCATGGAGTCTGCTTGGGATTTTCTCTCTCCCTCTCTCTCTGCCACTCCCTCCCTCTCTCTCTCTCCCTCTCAAAGTAAGGAAAATAAAAATAAATAAATAAAATGGGGTGTAGGCTATGCACCGTGTTGTGGGCCTTATCAGACTGTTAGTTGGCCCGTTGGTGACCCCGGGTCCGCAGCTGGTATGAAGCCTGAAGAGACCGGTAGGAAGCAAACACGCCGACTGGCAAATGCTGCCGAAGCGGTGAGCAGGAAGCAGAATCAGGACTGACGGCCAAGGAACCATCCTGGCAGACGGAAAGCCAGCAAGGACAGAGCTGCAAGAGATCATTGAATTACACAGAATTGATACACAGAGTTGTTCAGAGTTACGCTCAGTTGTACTCCAAGTTCCTGAGAGTAGAAGGGGGCCACCACCTGGAAGGACTTCAAAGAGAGAAGAGAGAGGGAGAGAGAGAGAGAGAGAGAGAATGAGAATCCCAAGCAGGCTCCGCATCACCAGCACAGAGCCCGACGTGGGGCTCGAATCCACAAACCGTGAGATCAAAATCCGGGCCGAAGTCCAATGCTTAACTGACTGAGCCACCCCAGAGCCCCTAGATTTCCCCCTTTTGATGACTGTGACAACACGGCTCATTTGTTGAATGTATATGTATTAAGTTTGTAATCATTAAATACAGGTTAAAGCTTTGTAAAAGGAATTGCTAACACAGCAATTATTTTCTTGGTAGACCCTATCTGCAATTTTTACCAAAGCTGTAGTCTTAATGTATACACGGTTGTCCGTATTCATTTGATGGTACTGTGGAAAGGCTAGGGTGGCTTGTCAGTGGGGGATTCTGGGTTCTAGACTCAGCTCTCTCAAGCTGTGTGACCTTGAGAAGGCACTGAACCTCAGCGGGCCTCTCTTTGTGCCTCTCATTTCCAAAAATGAGAGCATCTCGAAGATTCTATCAGGAAGGAGCTGAAAGTGAAAAATCTCTTTGAGCCCAAAGCTTCATTACTCTCGAGCCTGCAGATAAGCCTGTGATGTAGCCCACCACCATTTGAGGACCCACACAGTAAATAACATTCTGGATTGGAAGATATCTTTAATGTGCTCCGAGAAAGGAGAACAAAAAGTAAAGGTGTTTTCCCCTCAAAGCTTGGTGTTTTTAAACAAATTTTAGATGGGATTTAGAGATATGACTTGTCAAATGTTTCTTGGAAACGTGCTTCAAATACTGCCTCTTCATCTCCATCAACATGACCTCAGCCTAAGCCTTCTTGCTGGTCTCCTGGCCTTTGGTTTTCTATCTCTCACCAATTATCTTCCTAAAAGACATTGAACATTCCCCTAATTAAAGCCAGGTGGACTGCTTGATGCCCACTGAATCAAACCAAACTCCTTGGCCTGATGTTCATACAAGGCAGCCTTGTTGCCTGTCTTCTTCCTTGGGCCTCCCGACCCCTACAAACCCTGTCCTCCAGCCAAAAGGAACTCCTCCTATGGGTGCAGGCAAACCATCCCCTTTCATGACACACCATGCATCTTCAAATGCTCAACCCTCTGTGGGATTGTTCATTCTCATCTTGGTAACCCCCTAATCATCTTTCTAGGTACTGGGGATCCAATGGTGAATATAAGAGAGAAGTCATTCCTGTCCACACACAGCCTGCACTGGGCCTGACATACGGTAGTAAGAAAGTACTCGATGAATATTATCTTGATGGATGAATGAATGAATAGATGGATGTGTCCTTGAATAAGTGAATGAACCGATGAGAGAATGAATGAATCAATGGATCGATAAATAAATGGTTGGAAGGATGGAAGAAAGAATGAATGGGCAAATGAAGAAGTGACTAGAATGAATAAATGCATAGACATACAAATGTAGACAACTAATTCACAGAATTTTAGCAAAGCCAGATTCAGTGGTCAGAAGAGAAGACAGAAATGGAAGATGGCAGACAAGTTAAATAAAGCCAGAGGCCTGTAGCTGTCACCCCCTTTTGTTTCCCTACAGCTACTAAAAGACAGCTAGTGTTGCCCTCTCTTCTTCTGGGCCCCAAGCTATAGGTACCCTTGCCCCTGGCAGTCCTGAGGAGAACGCCTCCTTCTCTCCGTCCACCATGTTCTCAGAACAGACTTGAGAATGCTCGTCTGCTAGGACTCTTGGGGAGGGAACAAAGAAGGGGATGCTGGGAAGGGAAGGAACAAGGATGGGGATGCTGGGAACATGAGTTCTGGGGTCTCACATGGACAAATAGAAGGAAGCTATTGGATTTCTTTCTTGTTTATGTTTTGAAAATCTTGTAGCAGGTCCCAAGTGAGCCATGGAAGCTGGGGGTGTCTTCCTGCTGGGTCCCCAGAAGGGGTTTCTTCACTGGTAACCTAGACCTCACCATAGGAAGCTCCGTGCATTTCCACACCTCCCTGCATTTGCCACTTACGCTTGTCTCCATTCCTTACCAGGCAGCAGGGATACTAATACTGCCATTCACGGAGTAGTTAGCATTTCCCATATATTATCTTGTTTAATCTTTACAACAACCTATGTGTTAGGGACTCTTGTCCTCATTACATAGATGCAGAAATTATAGTTCACAGAGGTTAAGGAAGTAGTCCAAGACCTTACAGTGACCTGTACCTAGTGAAGCTAGGATCGAAATACAGTTTCATTTGACCCCAAAGTCCATATTCTTTTTTTTTTTTAAGAGAGAGAGAGAGAGAGAGAGAGCGAGTATGGGTAGATGAGGGGCAGAAAGAGAGGGAGAATCTTAAGCAGACTTCATGCCCAGCGCGGAGCCTACTGTGGGGATCAATCTCATGACTGACCATGAGATCATGACCTGAACCAAAATCAAGAGTCAGACACTTAACCAACTGAGCCACTCAGGTGCCCCCAAAGTCCATATTCTTAAGCTGTGTATTATATAGCTATTAATATTTCTTCAAGGGTATATCCGAGGGTCCCAGCAGGAAACAGATGGAAGACTCTAAAGGAGTCACTGGGGTGAGTTTAATAGGGATCGGTTCAAAGGTGTGGGCAGAGTTAAGGGAAACCAAGGAAGGCTAAGGGGCCCTTACCAATCAATAGCAGAGAGCTGCTGTCACCCTTAGGGCTCAGCAGAAGGAGATTTTCCTGCACTGGGGAGAAGTCACCTGATAGGGATCGTGCCCCTTGGTAGAGGAAACTAGACTGTGTCAACCCGAGGCTTGGCAGGGTGGGAGCTGGGGGATGAATACCCCCAACATCTCTGTCCTCTTATCCTTCCATCTCCTGTTGAAGCCACCCATTTGTCCAAATTCAACCTTAATCCAGGAGCATAGAAACATACTTATGTACTCCATAAAGGTTAGCCTCTTGGGGCACAGAGCAGAATGAAGAGGGGGAGGGAAGTAGATCACCAGGGGAAACTGGTAATCTCTAGCAAAGTGGTGAGCTCCAAGTTCCTTTTCTTTGGGAAGTCTTTGGATCCAGCCAAGTCAGAATAAACCATTTTGAACTCTCAGAGTAGATGAACTTTGTACTATTTGTTATGGATTTCCCTGTTTTCTCTTTGAGGTAGATGTTTGTATGTGTGTATGTGTATCTAGCTCCCTACTAGACTGTAGTACTCTGAAGGCATATTTGCAGTCCTATCATCTTTAGGCCACTCTTCTCCCCCCGTGATTAACACAGAGCTTGGCACTTTGTTGACCGTCAGAATTACTGGTTGAATTTGTTGAGCACTAGTAACGTACCAAAGATTTTCTCTGGATGAGGGAGATCTGTTCAGGTGGTATTTGCTGTGCTATGTTAATAGGTTTGTATTACATGCTTCCTGCTTTTGCAAATTTTTCTAGCATTGTAAGCCAAAAGCTAATAGTTCTAAGTACTTAACTGGAGTTTCAGTACTCAACTCCTTTTAGAGAGCCTGTCTCTCCAAGAGCATCCATATGCTTTGTTAACTTACCAAAGTCAGGGTTTGGACTGTCTTTTTCACTCAGTAAAAGTGATTTTCTTTCAATAAAACTAGAAATATCAGGGAATAGATGGCATGAAATGATATGATGGCTGCAGCACAAGATGAGGCATCAGAATATCCATCCACTGCCTACTGTTTGGCAAATGACCAATCTCTTTGAACCTCAGTTTTCTCATCTGCAAAATGGATGCAATACGGTAATAATTAAATGAGAACATACATGTGAGAGTTCTAAAGCTAATACACATAAAACGGCTCATGACGATTAACAGTGGAGCAAGATGGTGGATTTAAACAACCCTTCAACAATTCTTTGACTGTGATTTTTAGAAGTATCACAAGTAAGGTGTCTTCTGTAAAGCAGAAGGCTTGGAGACAGGTTATTAGATAGCAAGCAAAGATTGTAACTTTTATCAAGTGAACATCTAAATGATCCCCACTATTTTCAAAGTAGATTTATCTAATGGTAAACATGGAATCAAAAGTATTAAGCAAAAGTTTTAATAGCAAAATAAAAAATGTAATCAAAAGTATTAGTATCAAAAAGGTGGCATAAGATGTTTCAAAAATAAAAACAAGGCTGGGGTTTTGGAAGTAAATTCAATCATGTTCCATATCAGGGATGGGAGAACATTTTTTTATAAAGGGACAGTTAGTGAATATTTTATGCTTTATAGACCATACAGTTTCTACTCTGTCATAGCATAAAAGTAGGCATAGACAACTTGTAAACAAATGGATGTAGATATGTTCCAATAAAACTTTATTTCATGAAACAGGAGACAGTCTAGATTTGGCCTGTGGCTGTAGTTTACCAACCCTGTTCTAGATGAACCCAGCTTTCCTATGCCAACAGGAGCTAGAGAAATTGAACATGTCTCCTCTATTATTTTAGATTATAAGAGAAGGTATCAATATTTTTTGAGTAACTACTAAATACCAGGCACTGTAGTAAGCATATTACACAGGTAATCTCATTTCATTATGAAGGAGGTACTAATATTAACAGGGTTTTTTTGTTTTGTTTGTTTTTTTAAGTAGACTTCGTGCCCAGCACAGAGCCCAGTGTGGGGCTTGAACTCACAACCCAGAGATCAAGACCTGAGTTGAGACCTGAACTGAGATCAAGAGTTGGACACTCAACCGACTGAGCCAACCAGGTACCCCAAAGAGGTACTAATATTATTTCCATTTTGCATTTGAGGAATATAAGCAACTGAGCTGGGTCCAAACATAGGCTCATCTGCCCATCTCGTATTACCTTGCAGGGACGTTGAGCCTTTCAGCGTTATGTTTAGTCCATTAATATTTAATGTAATTACTGATACATTTGGAGTTAATTTCACTATTTTAATATCTGTTTTCGGCCTTTACCATCTATGTTTTGTTCCTATATTCTGGACCAGGACAGTGGAGCTGTGGGTTTTCCCTGTCCATTCCCAACTAATCCCATCACTTTTAGTTGGGAAAGCATGGGCTCTTGCCCCCACTGCCTCCTCAGTCAGACTCACCCTCTTCTGGCATCAAAGTTACTGATCTCCTTTGCCAGCTCCAGGGTGATAAAGCTGCATTTCTTCTCCAAGGAGCAGGAGGAGTGCTAGATATGAGTAGTCAAAGGCAAGAAAGCCATAGACATCTACCAATCTCATCTGAAGCTCTAGGAACATGTTAAGAGTAAATAGTTCTCAATTTTTCTGCCTTTTTCTTGCTGTACCAGAAATGGTTGTTTCGGAGCCCAGTTTTAGAATTCCTCTTTTTATAGAGGAGGGATTGCTGTCCTCTTCATTCTACCATTGTGGGAAGTCTTTCCCTCTTTATCTTTAAGAGCGCTTTTGGACCCAAGAGCTACTTTACACAGCACTAGGTTTCTTTAGGTTAGCATTCATGGTATGTATTCCCCAATACATTCCCTTCTACCCTTTCAGTGTTCTATGATACCTCTTGTAGCAACATAATGCGTTCTGTTTTTCTTTTCATCCAACCTGACAGTTTTTAAGTTTTAATTAGAAAATTTAACCCATTTTCATTTAATATAGTTACTGCTATGTTCATGTTGAAATCTACCATGCTACTGTTTGTTTTCTATTTGTTATATTTATTTTTAGTTTTTTCTCTCTCCTTTCTTGGTTTTTTTATAACTTCATTTTCCATTTATATTCGCTTGCTAGTTATATATGCTTTTACCATTCTTTTAGTGATTACCCTAGATGTTACAATGCACATTCTTGACTTTATTACTGTTAATATAAAGTGCACTTTCATATAGAGTATTTAACACTTCCCAGAAAATGCAAGAATCTTAGAGCACTTGAACTCCATTTCCCCCTCCTGCCTTTGTGTTCACAAAACATTGTTTCATTAAAATACCGTGCATATATACACTTAATGTTTTTATAAAATATTATATATAACCCAGAGGAGGCATATACCAAAATGTTAAGGCTTTTATCTTTTGGGTGGGAAGTGGGGGAGATACATTTTTTTATCTGCATATTTTTCTTTTTCAACAATAAGCATGTGTTTTGTCAAAAGAATTTTTTTTAACTTTTTTTAATGTTTATTTTTGAGAGAGAGGGAAAAATAGAGTAGAGTGCAAGCAGGGGAAAAACAGAGAGAGAAGCAGACACAGAATCCGAGGCAAGCTCCAGGCTCTGAGCTGTCAACACAGAGCCCAACGTGGGGCTTGAACTCACGGACCGTGAGATCACGACCTGAGCCCAAGTCTGACGCTCAACCAACTGAGCCACCCAGGTGCCCCTTGTCAAACAAATTTTTAAGAAGACAAAAGGGAAAAAAGAACATTTGCCATGCAGACCCATTAAGCCAGAGCACTTCCTCCCCGCTCAGGTGCTCTGCACAGACAGACTCCTGCCTCCCCACTGGCCAACAGGGTGACTCAGAATGTGGGCAGGGCTGTGAGTGAGTAGGAAGCCCCTCAGGCCTGTGAGGATTACACAGGATTGCACAGTTTTGGAAGGATGAGGAGCCAATGCAGCCCAGTCGAGGCTTGCTTTTTAGCTCGCCTGTTCCAAGTGCTCATCACCATGGGTCACTCTACCCAGGGCGATCAGCAATATCTGGTTGTGGACGTGACGGGACGTTGTGCAATGATTGGGCAAATCCAGAGCCTTCCTTTTGCAGAGCTAGCGAATGCTGCGAGCAGGGCTAGGCTCATGTGAAAAGGAATTAGGCACAAATCTGCAGTAGCCTCTTCTCCGCATGGCCTTCTCAGCCGTGGCTTCGGTCCAAGGCACGGGTCAGGCCAAGCTCAATGCTGGAGATCTCCCTTCCCGCCTCTGACTCCCTGAGTCCAGGCGCATCAAAACCCAGCTGTCCTGGAGCCTCATTTATCCAAAACTCCTCCACTCTACGCTGGGTGATCAGGGGCTGAATGAGTGAAAACATTGCTTTGTATTTCTCTAATGCTTTTGAAGTATTTTCGTCTAGATTATCTTTTAACTCCGATAACAAGGCAATATGGAAATCACCAGAAGTCCATGCACTTGAGTTTCCCACCATCAGACTTATGGTACAGACTTGTACCCGTACCATTGCTTTCCTATTTCCCTTCTGTCATTGTAGAGGAAGGATCCCTTCTACAGGAGGCAACTTCTGTCATGTGAGCTATGGATTTTCTCCTTGCTTACCTTCTTAAGGACCCACCACATTAATATTCATTGTTTTCTTCTACATCTCCTACCTTTCCTTCTGCTGGGCCTTCTTTCTTAGCATTCAGATGTCCTATATCTCCAGTGTTTAAAAAACAAGCCCGAACATCCAACCAAAGTCAGATAGGACTAAAAAACCAAAAAACAAAATGCAACTATATGGTGCCTACAGGAGACAAACTTTAGGTTCAAAGATACCAATAGGCTAAGGGGCCCCTGGGTGGCTCAGTTGATTAAGTGTCTGACTTCGGCTGAGGCCATGATCTCACAGTTCAGGAGTTCAAGTCTCCCATGGGGCCCTGTGCTGACAGCTCAGAGCCTAGACCCTGCTTCAGATTCTGTGTCTCCTCTCTCTGCCCCTCCCCTGCTCACGCTCTGTCTCTCTGTCTCCCTCTCTCTCAAAAATAAATAAAACATTTTAAAAAAAGGTTAAAAGTAAAGGGATGGAGGGGCTCTTGGGTGGCTCAGTAAGTTAAGCGTCTGATCCTTGATTTGGGCTCAGGTCATGATCTCACGGTTTGTGAGTTCGAGTCCTGCATCTGGCTCTGTGCTGACAATGCGGAACCTGCTCGGGATTCTCTCTCCCTCTCTCTCAGCCCCTCCCCCGCTCTCAAAAGAAATAAATAAACTCAAAGAAAAAGTAGAAAGATGGAAAAACCTCATGCAAACGACAACCATGAGAGGGCTGGAGTGGTCGTGCTAGTATCCAACAAAACAGACTTCAAAACAAAAAAGTGTCACTGGAAAGAAAGAGGGGCCTTTCATAAGATACTAAGGTTGGTGTTCAGGAAGACTTTATTGAATAAATGAATAGAGATGACAGAATGGAATTTATGACCTACTTTCACTGGTGAGCAAATGGAGGCCCGAAGGACCATGGCAGACACTGAGGCTCAAGTGGATAATTTTTTGATGACCCAGGCGTGGGGCTTGGGTTTTCTATCCTTTTCCTGATAGGCTGCCTCTCTAGCAATGATGCCAATGATGACCATGACCGCACGCTAGACATCACTTGCTTTTCCCATATTAACCCGTTTGTCCTCACGTCCCCATCAGTGCATGAGGAGGGTACTGTGATCCCTGCTTGACATATGAGGAAACTAAGACACGGAGGGTTGAGTAGCCTACCAGCTGCTGAGAGGTAAGCCTCTGGATATGAACCCAGGCGGTCTGACTCTGGAATCGGTAGGTTAACCCACCAGACATTGCCTCCATAAATTAGCCCTATTAACAGGTTAGCTTCATAATATATCATTATGTCCCAGAGGATGAGGTCTAGCTCACCTCAAGATTGGAAGGGTCAGCTGAGCCTTCCCGGAGAAAGTAACACTTAGGCTAAGGCCTGACGATGCGTAGCAACTGGCCAGCTGATGAGAGACTTGGGCGCGGGAACCCTTGGAGGAGACACGGCAAGACACATGCGAGGAAGCGAGAGAAGAATGGAGCTTGAAAGCGTTGAGAGCGAGCGGCGAGGTCCAGGGCAGGACAAGGAGGCACCACGTGGGAAGGCCTTCAAGTGGGTGTAAGCCCTAGCATGTTTTGGCTGCTGTCAGCTACAAAACCTAGACTCGAAGTGCCTTCAATGATAAACAAATTTCCGATCGAACTTTACAAGAGGCTCAGAGGTGGGTGGCTTCAGAGTTGCCTGAATCCGTGGAGCCAGAACCTTTAGCTCGTGGTTCTGTCATTCTCGGCCTCACGAGAAGCTCTCCTCATGGTCACAGGGGGGCTGTCGGCAGTGACGAGGGCAACAGGCTCCTCCGAGAGTGGCCCGTGGTAACTACCACAGACTGCCTTGTCCGGGGGGTTTAGAAAGCCCAAATTCCCTCCAAAACTGGGGGGGACGTGTCTATGTGAATGAACACAGGTGTAGTTGGGAAGGGAGGGAGTGATGATTATGTAGGCAACCCACACCGTCCACTACATCATTGTTAGAGTTTGGAATTTTTTTCTAATGGCAACGGAAAGCCATTGGAGGATTTTGAGCAGGACACCTGCTTATTAATGGGAAGAGAAGGTATCTTCCTGATTTATTTACGTGTAGGCCAGACCTGATGCTTCTCTCTCTCTCTCGCTCTCTCTTTCCATCCTTCCTTCCTTCCTATAAATGGATGGCTATGTTGCATGCACTATCCTCTTTCCTTAAAAACTCAGAGCCATGTTTACCTGCTGACTTTATTCAGCATGTGGGAATTGACACCATGGAGAAACACTCCATTTCCTTCAAATTTGGAAGCACTGTACATGCGAAAATCTCATGACTACTGTTTTAGTTCTAGTACAAAAAGTAGTAGTTAATTTGAAAGCTTTTTTTATTTTTTAAAATGTTTATTTATTTTTGAGAGATACAGAGAGGGAGAGCACAAGCTGGGGGAGGGGCAGAGAGAGAGAGAGGGAGACACGGAATCCGAAGCAGGCTCCAGGCTCCGAGCTGTCAGCACAGAGCCCGACGCGGGGCTCGAACTCGCAAACCGTGAGATCATGACCTGAGCTGAAGTCGGACGCTTACCAGACTGAGACACCCAGGTGCCCCCAAACCATCTTTTAATTGACTGCCCTTTGCTCTCTGTGTATGCATTGGTGGATGCCTGGCACGTAGTACGTGTTCACCACACGAGTGATGGCAATGAAATTGTACCACGGTTCTGCCATCCCAGCGGCAAGGCGCACGCTTTCTGTAAAACTGGAGATGATGCCATTCTGGCACTTTCATCAATTCCAGACGATTCATACTGGTGAAAACCTTTCACTCCTTGTTTGTAAAATATTTCTTTTCTAAAAAACATTAAACATGCAAATTTTGAACAAATATTATAAGTGAAGAGCCTTCTTAGGGACGTAAAAAAAGTATGATCTAGCACGGTACGTACCTCAATGTCTTCTCAATAACGTGAATTCTGCCAAAACTTATCTTTGCCTGTTTCTGTATCCATAAGGTGATCATTAGTTTTCATGAGTGCTGATCATGTGCCTGGTGCCGTCCGCTCTATGTCGATGTCATTTGCTCCTTCCCAGGAACTCCACGGGGTCAGTTGTGTTAATATCTCCTTCACGGACACAGTACTGGGGTTTTACATGAAGTAAATGGCCTCCCCTGTGTCTTATAGCCCGAGAGTGTAAGAGCTGTCTTGCAGCCCAAGCTCATATTCATTTCTCTTTACTTCCTCAGTAAGTTTATGATAGAAACTATGTACTGTTCCTTTACTTCCCTATTAAATTTTGATCAGAAGTAAATTCTCAATGATTTGCCTCTAATCGTCTACAAATTCAACACATATTTATTGAATATCGACTGATGGCAAGGCATTGTGCTGGAGACTTGAATGTAGAGATGTAGAGGGCTTGTAAAAGGGCAAGGACTGGGGCCCTCCCTGCAAGGCCTTTATATTCTAGAAGGGAACTGGAGATGGTATGGAAATTATACACATGCAAGGCAAAATAAAGTTAGACAGAAGCTAACTTCTTGAACATTATACTATGTGCCAGGAACTATGCGTACCTTATTTGCATGTTCTCATTTAACTTTCTGAAGAAGGAATCAGAGACTCAGATTCCTTAATAATTTTCCCATGGGGTGCCTGGGCGGCTCAGTCAGTTGAGCATTGGACTCTTGATTTTGGCTCGGGTCATGATGCCAGGGTTGTGGGATCGAGCCCCGCGATGGGCTCCATGCTGAGAATAGAGTCTGCTTGGGGATTTTCTCTCCCTCCCGCCTCTCTCTATGCTCCTCTCCCCTGCTCGTGCTCTCTCTCTCTCTCTCTAAAAAAAAAAAAATTAGAAAAAATAATTTGTCGAATGCACCATGTAGAAAGCAGGAGAAATCAACAGACTAGGGTTGGAAGCTTGGCCCTAACTCCTGCCTCAAGAAAAGATAGAAGTTAAAAGTAATGACAAGTCACTTGAATTTTAGGGCATGAGCAAAATCCTGCTTGAGGAAGAGGTGCCCTTTGGAATTGTTGAAGGAAGAGAAGACTGGGGAGGGGGTCAAGCAGACAGCGTATTGCAGTAGAGGGAGTAACAGTGTGAACAAAAGAAAGATTAGTGCTGGGGCTGTGTGTTTGAAGAATGGCACCTAGTCCATCGAATGGAGGATATGACATGTGTACCCGATGGGGGGAACGTGCTTGAGAAGGTGGAATGGGTTCCACTGAGAACTTTCTCTTGACAGGTGATGGGAAAATGAAGGTGTGGGCGGGTCAGTGATATAACCAGAGCTGAGTTTTAGGAAGATTAACTTTATGAGCTTTAGAGTGACTCATAGCTGATGTCACTCCTGTTGTTCTGACCCCCAAGGTGCTTTTTCTCAGCTTTTCCTTCTCCCAAGCAGTGAAAGGAAGAAATCTCCAAAAACAAAGACAAATGCCATTCAAGGTATATAGCCCCATTGCTTCCTCCTTTAAGAGCTTTTGCTTTTCTTCTTCACTTAAAGTCAATTAAGAAACATTCTTCCTCAGAGAAAATGGCTAATGAATATATATTTAAAAAAGTAGATACACTGGTAGTGGAGAAATACTCATTAAAAGTAAATGAGTCGGCACCAAATTAGTTATGAATCTAAAAAGTGATAATACTCAGTGCTTGTGAAGATGCGGTGAGGTGGACACTAACATGCTGTGCTCAGAGGAGTGTGACTTGATGGACACGGTCTAAGAATTCCACTTGTAGGAATTCATGCAGAGGAAGTCACCCAAGATTAAGACAAAGATTTGTACCCAGAGAAGTTCACCACTAAATTCCTGAGAATAGTTAAAATTTTGAGAAAATTCTGATGCCCCATCTTAGCAGGAAGGCTAAAATAAGGTGCAGCCTGGGGTGCCTGGGTGGCTCAGGGGGTTAAGCGTCTGACTCTTGACTTCAGCTCAGGTCATCATCTCATGGTTTGTGAGTTCAAGCCACACATCGGGCTCTGCACTGACAGCACGGAGCCTGCCTGGGATTCTCTCTCTCCTTCTCTCTCTGCCCGTCCCCTGCTCGCTCTCTCTCTCTTGCGCAAAATAAATTTTAAAAAATAATGTGCTGACATATAATATTAATATAATGATACCTACAATAAAACTTAACTCAAAAATAATTTTGATTATGTGCTAGAACCTCTCTCTCTCTCTCTCTCTCTCTCTCTCTCTCTCTCTCTTCCAAGTTGGGCATTGCAGGGAAAGCTAACCGCCCTTGTTTTCCTGCACCAGTTTCTTTCTTCTCCCTCTGTCTCCCCCGAGATAACCACTATTTTGAGTTTGAAATGTGTCCATTCAGAGCTTCACAAAAATACTTTCCATGTGTGCTTAGCAAATACACATTATTTTGGCTTGTGCTTTTTTTTCCCCCCTGGTAACTAGACTATATGTCTTATCCTGCAACTTGCTTTATAATGTGCCTTTTAATTATGTGGGAGAATCCTTGCAGCATACCAACTGAGAGGAGGAAGAGAGGGTATTATACAAACAGCATGAGCTCAAATATGTACAACTGATCTCATGCTTAGAAGAGAGGCTAGAAGGAGAATATGCCAAAAATACTGGCAGTCTATCGTCTGGGAGAGGGATTTGGAGAGACTGCTCTTTTCTTCTTTATGTTTTTCTGGGTTTTTTTCCCCTTCAGATTCAGCACATATTAATTTGACAACCAGAATAAAGTTATAAAAAAAACCATGTAGAATGGCTCAAAAATGTCCCTTTACCTGTGAAACGCCAGCCCTCCCCGCTCCTGCATTCCCAGAGAAGTGTTTTTCCACTTTATTCTCCAGAAGAGGGGCCCTCCCTTTCCCTTCAGTTCTCTCCCTGTGCCTTGGAGGTGGTGACAGAGATTTGTCAGCCTTTTGTCTAAAGCAGCTGTAACATCTTTGCAGCAAGAATTTCAAATAGCCACGCTCTGCCACACTGAGCAGAACATTCCGAAATAGAAATCGCTACGCAAGAACGCTTAGCGTTTGACCAACCCGGTAAGTAGTTTCACAAAACATCATTGCCTGGTCGCCAGTCAAGGCAGAGGGGGCTTATATTATGAGAAAGCACCTGTGTACGCGTCCGCATATCACCAGCCTTCTTCTACTGGTGACAGCATCGGGACCCTGCCCGTGAGCCACATGTATTCCTAGCGTCCAGGACAATGTGTGATGAAAACTGTCCTCAGGGACCAAGGCGATTTGTAAAAGTCTACTGTCTTTTGGTTGTTTTTCTTTTTGAAAATAATGTAAAAATAACTTTAGGCTTTTTCCTCCTTATTATAAAGGACTATATGTTTGTGTTTTAAAGTAGAAGACACAGATAACTGAAAGGAAGAAAACGGAATGCCCGTACACACTCAGATTTGGTGCGTAGAACACTCTTCCTTTCTAAATGCCATTAGCCACTAAAACCAGGTGGCCCCTCAGAGAAATGGCTGATTCCAAGGCTGGGACATAGAAGGTACAAGATTAGCCTGAAACACCTTGTTGTGCCAGAAAGAAAAGCCAGAAGGAAATGCTCAAAAAAAAAAAAAAAAAAGAAAAGAAAAGAAAAAAAAACAAAGAAAAAGAAAAAGTACATGGGACATGTGAAAAGGCTCAAGAGCCAGCGTGAATGGGCTCCTACTGGTCAAACCTAGACCATTTTGAGCATCACGATAAATATAGACAGTAATGGCCGGTAACCTGTTGAATCAAATAAGCCTTTACAGCCCGTTTTGATAATAAGCAAATAACTTAGGAGGAGCTCTTCCTTACAATTAATGTAGCAGAAATGATTACATCAGAACAATCACCCTTTGTCACTATATTATGTAGTAAAAACGGGGTCAAGATTCATCAGTGGATTCTACACAGGAGCTAGGGAAGAAGTCTGATAAGGAATGGGAAATTTACACAGTCTCAAAGTGTCCTCCCAGAAATTACTTGTTAGTTACAAAAGGAGAAATAAAAACTGCACTGTGAAGAAAGCACAAGTGACAAGAAAGTGATGAAAGTTAGTACCACCACCAAGGGACAGACAGACGTCATGGGTCTCTAGATGTGATACCTTGAGAAGGACACAATATCGCTTATGCAGTTTTCCAACCAAAAGTGTATAACCTGAATGAAATCATAAGGAAACATCAGACAACCTAAATCGAGGAGCATCCTATGAAATACAGGCCTGTGGAGCACCTGGGTGGCTCAGTCGGTTAAGCGTCCAACTTCAGCTGAGGTCGTGATCTCATAGTTCATGAGTTCGAGCCCCGCACCAGGCTCTGTGCTGACAGCTCAGAGCCTGGATGGAGGTTGCTTCGGAGTCTGTGTCTCCTTTTTCTGCCCTCCCTCGCTCACACTCCGCCTCCCGCTCTCTCTCAGAAATAAACATTAAAAAAATTTTTTTTTAAATACGAGCCTGTGTTCTAAAACACTGTCATTGATATGAAAGACAAAGAAAGTCTGCTGAACTGCTCCAGATAAAGACAAAAAGACGTGACGGCCAAAAGCGGTGCGCTGCCCTGAACTGGGTTCTGAACACGGAAAAAGAACTTCCTGTAATGGATCTAATGAGGATAATTGATTAGGTTGCAGGATGGACAGTAGCTCAGAAGAAAGTATTGTATCAATCTCCCGTGTCTGGAATTTGCTTTTGGCCTGTGGCTTTCTAAGAGAATATCCTTGTTCGTAAGAAATGAATATAAAATACTAACAGTTAAAAGGACATGCTATAGTAACCTACTCTCAACTGTTTCATAAAAAATTTTGTGAGCACAAATATAGGAGACCAGCTGGAGGGAGAAAAAGAAATGCACAAGAAGGGTATACAAGTGTTCTGTGTACCACTCTTGCAAATTTTCTGTAAGTAAGAAATGATTTCAAAATAAGCTTATAAGTAAATAATTAAGGAAGGGGCGCTTAGCTGGCTCAGTTAACAGGGCACGTGACTCTTGATCTCAGGGTCATGAGTTCAAACCCCATAATGGGCACAGAGCCTACTTTAAAAAGAATTTAAAAAAAAAAAAGTATTTCCAAATAGGGGCGCCTGGGTGGCTCAGTCGGTTGAACATCCAACTTCGGCTCAGGTCATGACCTTGCAGTTCGTGAGTTCGAGCCCTGTGTTGGGCTCTGTGCTGACAGCTCAGAGCCTGGAGCCTGCTTCGGATTCTGTGTCTCCCTCTCTCTCTGCCCCTTCTCTGTTCACGCTTTGTCTCTCTCTCTCTCTCTCTCTCTCTCTCTCTCAAAAATAAACACTTAAAAAATATTTTAGAAAGTATTTCCAAATAACAAAATAAAAAAATAACATTGGAATTGCTATTTTTAGGAGTAATTAACTCAGCTGTGAAAAAAGAACAGCTCTAATCTTATTAGTGTCAGGTGATCCTCACATACACTAGGGGGGCTATCAATCCAGAGTGTTTTTCAAACAAAAATGGAATCAGATTGAAGCTAAATTTTGTTAGCAAAGCAAAATCTCACAAATGGCTTTTATCCATACACATAAATACCCATAATTTGTAATTAACCATAATTATTAGCAGTTTTATCATTATCTTGTGTTATTCAATTGCATAAAAGTGCCTTCATTTATTTAATTGATAGCTGCCAAATACAGGTTGCTTTCAGTTTTCCCAACTACAACTGATAACGTACTTCATCAGATCAAAGGATACACCACTTATAAGAGACATGACCATTATTTTATGTACAACTAAAGAAAGAAAAATGTATCCCAATATGCGAGATGTTGGAAAATCTGCATTTAGGATTTGTGAAATAAGTACTTTTTCTTAAATGCCTAGAACTGTGGTCTGACAGCTCAGATTCAGGTCAGAAAATGAGGTTGCCTGGGGCCCTGCGCGATTAGGCAAGTTGCATGACCTTCCAGGATGATTCAAAAAATTCTTTGGGGGTTTATTCAGAACCTAAGAGTCATTATTAAAAGGAAGATAATAATGCCTTTCCCGGCCAACTTGTTTTTCACTTTTACTATTGTTTACTAAACACTAATGTTCTGTGTCATTCACGGTGTCTGCCCAGGAGGATTTTGCAATTTAATGGGAGAGAGGAACAAATAATTGTTCTGCCCTGAAGATCAGGTATGGCCAAGGGAGAGACAGAAGGGGAGCAGGGGGCACGGAGAGGGAGGGCAGCGAGGGGAAGACACTTGATCTTGTGGGATTTATTCACGGAGCAAATATTTATTCATCTTTAACTATGCTTTGGACCGTGCTAGATGCTGGCGTTGAGCAGGTATTTTGGGGACATACGTGGGAAGGGGCATCCCAGGCAGTGGGAGCAGTGATGCAAAGCAATGCAAGCATTAAGAGTCTGGTGTATTCATGGGGCGCCTGGGTGGTTCAGTTGGTTAAGCGTCCCACTTCAGCTCAGGTCATGATCTCACAGTTGGTGAGTTTGAGCCCCGCATCAGGCTCTGTGCTGACAGTTCAGAGCCTGGAGCCTGCTTCGCATTCTGTGTCTGCCCCTCTCCGAATTAAGCTTTCTCTCTCTCTCTCTCTCTCTCAAAAATTAACAATAAAATTTAAAAAAAGATTTTTTTAAAGAGTCTGGGGTATTTGTGAAACAGAGATTTTTCTGGAGAATGTGGGGAGCTGCAGAAGATGAGACAAAAGGCAGGATGTCATTGACCCCATTTGGCCAGTGAGAAAACAGGTTCAGAGGGTACACAGTGTTGTAGGGTCCCACAGCTAAAGAGTGATGGGTCGTGTTGGATGCATCCGTTCTGGGCTCTCTCCCCCATGGTGGGCTCCTTAAGAGAAGGAGGCACATTTTTTTCTCCTAAGTGCCTCGCCCAGCGA
This sequence comes from Panthera pardus, assembly GCF_024362965.1. NCBI lineage: Eukaryota > Metazoa > Chordata > Mammalia > Carnivora > Felidae > Panthera > Panthera pardus. Next base: position 67,041,224 of record NW_026527002.1, read on the forward strand.
GGTTCCATCCTAGATGTTCAAGATGTGTTTGTTGAATGAATAAGGCAGTGAACTACACAGGGCTCCTGGAACGGTTTACATAAATTCTTTTCAGAACTAGGTGTTTCCTAGATGCCTACACTGCTCAGTTCAGGGCCCTGCCTTGCCTGGATTATGCAAGGAGGTGGCTTTACTGGTCTGGCCACTCTCAGTTGGACCCCCTGCCAGGCCTCAGAGAAGGGCAGCCTGAGTTGGAGGGACAGATAGTCAGACAGTCCTTCTCAGGGCCTCAGGGTAAGCCCAGGCAGGCCAGTTCCTGGAACCGCCCTTACTGCTGGGACCTCCCTGGGGCTGGGACTCCGGAGAGCTGGTCTAACTGTAGGCAAATCTTGTTTCCAAGGCAATCTGCTGAGTGAGAAGGATGAGTAAGGGCTTTATGAACTGTAAAAGGCTGCAGAAACACGGGGGATTGCCATTTGGTATTACTCCTAATTTCGTGGAAAGATAGTTCTAAGAGGGACCTTAGTAATCACATCATCTGTCCCCTGCCCTCGTTTCCCAGATGAGGACAATGAAGCCCAGATTGGGGAAGGGACTTGGCCAAAGTCATGTGGTGGGCAAGAAGCTTTGCAGGAGCCATGCAGTGGAAGGGAGAAGAACTTGCCAGTAGGTGGGTAAAAGCCTCCCTGAGCACTAACAAGTCTTACCTGAGAGCCCTTCCTGGAGCTGAGAAGCCAGCGGTGAAGACAGAATGTAAAACACAGGCCGTCGGCCACGGCAAACGCAGCTCTGGGTCCTGGGGTAGGCGGTGTTGCCCTTGTTGGCAAGGAAGGGCAGGAGGGTGGCAAGCTGGGGAGGAGGGAGGTCTTGACCACCAGGCAGAGGGCTTCGGAGTTTCTTTGGGAAAGTGACATGCACACGGACACAGCTCCCCATGGAGCTGGAACAGTGACGGGCAGGAAAGCGTTCGAGGAAGATCTCATTGGGCATCCTGTGTCTTCTCTGCCTGTGTCCTTTTTTGCACCCCTGCATCTCTGGTGGCGGCTCCCTGTGTCTGCCCCAGGCAAGGGAAACCCTCCTGGAAGAGCACTTCTAGGGAATTGAGGCGTCACCCGAAGTCGCCTGGTGAGCCAGAAAAGTGGCCACAACAGCCTGATTCAGAGCAGGTCTGGGCCTCAGTGTCCTCATCTGTACAACGGGCAGCTCCTTCCAGCTCACGCAGATTCGAATGGCTGAGGTTCTGAAGAGTCACCCTGGCACGGGTTGCCACTTCCTGGGTAGTGCCTCTCTCATCCTCAGAGCCCTCCTTCCGCCCTGCAGCACCCCTCCCACCCCACCCCCGCCTTCAACAGGCTCCCGCCTCCTCTCCACCTGAGTCCCGCTTGCCTCAGCTGTCCTTCATCGACGTGCAAGATTTCCCCGCCCTCTGGGCCCCTCGCAAAACCCCCCCCACTGGAGAACACGTAGCCCCTACTGGAGGTCTAATCAAAGCATTATTGCCTCTCCTAAGTTACCTGTTTAAGGTTTGCCGGAGTCCGTCTGTAGACGTGGCTTACGGCCAGGGGGTGACTCTCCCGGTGGGAACACTGGAGAGGAGCTAGGGAGGACAGGCTGACCTACAATGTGCCCCACATCTGCTTTTGTATCGCTGCCTTGATTCCAACATAAAGGATGACACGGAAACAGAGGAGGGACTCATTTTTATAGAGCTTCGGGGTTCTCCAAGGCATTGTTGTCTAATTCGGTCCTGTCGCCAGCGCTGTGAGGCAGGTCTGGCAGAGCCGTGCAGCCAGGCCAGGCAGCGTGGAGGCAGGTGAGACAGACAGTGGGGCCACCATCCGGGCCTTGCCCCTCACTAGCTGCCGATGTGGGGCAAGTTTCTCGGCCTCTCTGATCCTCAGTTATCTCCTCTGCAAAGGGAGGGTGATGATGTTAATAACAGCCTGTACTTCACGGGGTTATTACATGAAATGACTCAGGATGTGTGATGCACATTCTGAGGACTAGGAAAGCGGTCACCATTAGCACTCTGATTCTACCTGTCCCCGTGCGTGTCCCAGTGGTCCCGCTGGCTGGGGCCAGGTAAGAAGGCTGTAGACACCCCCTGCGTGTCTGCTCGGTGAGCCCTCCAGCCTTGGTTCCTTTACCCACGGGGGCAGGTGGCATGCCCAGCAGCCACGCTGGACTGACTCACAGGATTGAAGCAGGGGCAGCTACGTGACCCAGGCAGGGCCAATCAGATCCTGTCTGGGACCATGGTATTTTCTGGAACAGCCATTCTTGTAAGCCTGGGCAGACTTGTAACCCCTCTGTCTGGTCTCCTTGTCTGCACAAGGGTGCTATCCAACAAAATCTGACCTAGCTACCACGTCTATGGTTCCATGACACCCTTGGGAGGGAGGGCCTGGGGTTATCCGCATTATCATTGCAGTCCTGCCTCTATACCTTCCACTAACTCTAGGGTTTAGGATAGCTATTTGTCTCCTTTAAACCTTACTTCTTCATCTATAAAATGAAAAAAGTACCAATCCCACAGGACTGTCGCGATGGTCAAGTGCAGTGGTGTGCTGGTAAATGCTTAACAAGCAACTCCGGGTCGGGAGCGAGGACGGGGGGCAGGGAGGACTCTTCGATTTGTAGCGTTTGCTAATTTCCATGGTGCAAATATGCACTGCCCCCCCCCCCCAGATGATATCCAAGATACCAGTGTAACACCTTTGAACGTGGAATTGGGAGAGATGTGCACCATTATACAGTATTTCCATGGTACAGATACAATAGACCTAACTTGAACCTAGATAATAGTTAAAGGTAGCAAAATAATTTAGAAATACGTGAATGGTGAGTTATTATTACAGTCGTTTTTAATGCAATTTCTTTAATGGGGCGTTTACAGAATCTAATTTTTAGTGATTGCTGCGTTTAGTAACCAGCTTACAAAATTCTTGAAAATTTAACAATTGGCTTTCAAAAGCCGGTCCGAGCTGGTTCCACATTCTGTGGATGAGCTAAAGCTCACACCAGGCTCAGGACAAAACCCAGCACGTCAAAGTGCTCACTATATGATAACCTGTGGGATTCTTGTCATTCATTTTTATTATGCAATTTATGACCGAAGGGGGAAAATCAGGGAGGAAAAAACACATTTTAAAGCCATTATTTATGGGTTTAGGGTCACTACGTTTAATTAAGCAACACAGACTTGAGGTTTATGTGACGTGATTTACTCATAAAATGACTGTGCTTGGCATAAAGTCAAAACTGAGACCAGAAAAAGAACTGAAAAAATGTCAGTTACAAAGTTTATGAAACTTTGGATTTATTGTGGTATTGCATGTGGTAGCAGGAAGCCGGAGGCAGGTCCTCACTGGGGACGGAGATGTGAGGGAGGGATACTGTGGAAACAATGCGTTGCTATCAGAACAGGCTTCGTGTTAGATGCTTTTGCCCAACTGTAGGCTAATGTAAGTGTTCAGAGCATGTTTAAAGTAGGCTGTGCTAAGCTATGATGTTGGGTAGGTTAGGTGTATTACATGCACTTATTTATTTTTTTTTATTTTTTAAATGTTTATTTATTTTTGAGAGAGAGAGAGAGAGGGAGAGGGAGACACAGAATCTGAAGCAGGCTCCACGTTCTGAGCTGTCAGCATAGGGCCCCATGTGGGGCTCGAACTCACCAGCCGTGAGATCACGACCTGAGCTGAAATCTGAGGCTTAACGGACTAAGCCAGCCAGATACCCCTACACTCATTTTTTGACGTGGATAGTTTCAACTTACAATGGGTTTACCGGGGCAAAAGCCCATTCTAAGTTGAGGACGAGCTGTATTTGCAAAGGTGTGGGCAGGGTTAGGAAAACAACCGGTGAGGGCTGTGAAGTGCCCTGGAGGAGGAACAGCCATGTGACCTAACGTGCCCTACGCCTGAAGGGGCTGGCTGGGTGGAGACAAGTGCCTGGAGAAGGCCACGTCACAGGAGCCAACACCTGCCCCAGCAGAGCACCTCGCTCTCTGGCTTCTCTTTCCCCCCACCTTCTGGATCTCCTGACAGTGCTTCCTATTGGCCAGACCCAATTAGAAGCCAGAGGGCAAGCACACCGGTGATGCCCATCCTACAGATGAGCCTCCAGGGACCCAGAGCTGGGCCAAGGGAAGCGGAGAGTCGATCTGGAGATGCAAATACAAAGCGTCCATCACAATATTCCAGGACACAAATCACACATGTTAGGATGGATGTTAGCAGGGGACAGGGAAGGGAAGTAAGGACGTGGAGTGTGAAGGAAGATCCTAAAACCAGTTCTTTGCCCTGATGTCGAGGATAATCATGTCCTGAACAGAGGCGCATAATTAACCCTCAGCTCCTGAGATCTCAAAGAGAAGGCAAGTCTGATATTTGCTGGAAAAGCAGCAACCACACCAAAAGAAGTCTTTGGAAAACACCCTTTCCCTTTGTACTGTTTGAGATGAAATCCAGGCCTTCCCATGTGAACTTAGGGCTGGAGAGAGAATTGACTGCTTGTGTGAAAGAATGGGTTGGTCACAGGAAGGGGCCCAGGGCGAGGACTGTGTGATGAAAAACAAAAGCAGAAATGTGTGTGTGGGCAGAAGAATGGGTCTCAGGAGTATTTTTAAAAATCTATGTTTGTTGGTAAAGAGGAAGAGAAGATACGTAGACAATTAGGAAGGGATGATATTTTTCTGATAAAAAAAAATGTACATACATGCAAAGAAAAATGCCTGGCAGGCAATATACCAAAATACGAATGGTGGGCGTCTTTGGGTGGGGGTAGTGGGTAGTTTTCATGTATTTTGTTTGCTTTCATGTGTTTTATAGTTTTCGTAAAGTAAACCTACATTATTATGCAATGAGGAAGGAACTAAGTTAAAAAAGTAATAATATCTTCGCATAACATAAACGGCTAAAAATTGGGATTAATGATATATCTGAAAACTGCCGCATTTCTTCCCTTCGTTCACCTTCTCCTCCCTCCTCAGACTGCACGTTCTGTACGTGACTTACACAGGAACGGATTGATCCCGTCATTTGCAATGGAAAGTAGGGAGAGGCCCTGTTCTTGGCTGGAACCAAGAAGGTTATCAAGAGATTAAATTTTAACCACTGCTTGGGAACATTCTTTACCTTCTACCAAGAGGCCGAGCGGGGATCAAAAAGTAATCCTTCTTGGAATTTGGCGCTTATCTTGATTTCTTGGGGCAGCCATAACAATTGCCACAGACCAGGAGGCTTAAAACAACGAGAATGTATTGTCTCACAGTTTTAGAGGCAAGAAGTCAGAAATCAAGGTGCTGACAAGGTTGGTTCCTTCTGGAGACCACGAGGGATAATCTGTTCTATGGTTTCTCTCAGCTTCCGGTGGTTCCCGGCAGTCTTTGGCATTCCTTGACTCGTAGCTACACCACTCTATTCTCTGCTTCCATGTCACATGGACTTCTCCATGTGTTGGTGTGGCCAAGCCTCTCTTTCATAAGGACACCAGTCCATGGATTTAGGGACCACCCTATCCAGCATGACTTCACGTAACTTGATTACATCTGCAAAGACCGTATTTCCACATAAGGTCACGGTCACAGGTACTGGGGCTTAGGACCTCAACATATCTTCTTGTGCAGGGGGGGGGGGGGGGGGACACACAATTCAACCCAACCCACCACAATACCATTTGCCAAAACTTATTTTCCTTAGAGAAAATTCATACTTAAGAATTTTCCTGATGAAATAATCCTAAACGCTTAAAACTTATTGAAGCATCATAGAATACAGGGAAGTGGAAAACTCGCGTTCAGCTCCATGAATTGTCACAAAGTGACACACTCGTGTGATGACATAGACCAAGAAGCAGAACATGACCTTTCCTGCAGAAGTTTCCCTCTTGTCCCCTCCCTTGTTCCTCACTCCCCGCACCACGGATGCAATTTCCTATTTTTGAACTTACGAAACATGAAACAATGCAGTCTACTTTCTTGTGTCTGGATTCTTCCATTCAACGTTGTGTTTGTGAGATTCATCCACGTGGGGTGTAGCAACAGTCCGTTCAATTCTAATTGCTCCACGGATTCCATTATACGACTCTTCCGTTGACTGACTCTACTGTGGGTGGGTATTTGGGTTGTTTCTGTTCTGGCTTTTGCTCTTTTCGGCAGTGCTGTGTCGATACTCTCGTACGTGTCTTCTGGTAGACAGACACGCATATGTTGACTACATGCCGGGAGGAGAACTACCGAGTCGCAGGCAGTGTCTGCTCAGCTGTCGTAGATACTGCCGAAGACTTTCAAGCTCATTATCAGTTTACCGTTTCTCCAGCAGCGTGTGGCCGTTCCAAGTGCTCCATGTTGTCACCAACACTTGGTATTGCCTTTTTAATTTTAAGCATTCTGCTGGATGTGGATATCTTTTAAAATAAGAAATTTGGAGGCGCCTGGGTGACTCAGTCGGTCGAGCGTCCGCCTCCCGGTTTTGGCTCAGGTCTGATCTCACAATTCGTGGGATCGAGCCCCGTGTCTGGCTCTGTGCTGCCAGTGAGGAGCCTGCTTGGGATTCTCTGTCGCTCTCTCTCTTTCCCTGCCCCTCTCCTGCTCACATACTCTTTCTTTCTCTCTCTCAAAATAAGTAAGTAAACCTGAAAAATAAGATATTTAATGCAGCACTGTTCACACGAACAAAGAAAACAAAAACTGGAAAAGATCAAATGACATGAAAAGATGCTTTTGATACATTAAGTTAAAACAAAGTTATAAGATTCTATGAACCTATTTCAAAAGAGAGAGAGAGAAATGGAAGGAAATCTGTACATCTCTCTCTTCCTCACCTTCTGTCTACACATACCCTTAACGTGTCTGACCCCTCTGCCTATAGTGCTTCTCCTGCAACTCTCTCCATGGATGCCCATTGCAGTTCTTCAGGCCTCATTTTACTTCCCTGTTCCCAGGAAGGCCCTCTCTGATCACCCACTTTAGAACAGTCACCATCTGATCTTCCTCTGAGAGCCCAGTTCTTTTCCTTCGCAGCAATTAACAAGTTTCTAAGTATATACAATGTTGTGTTTACCTTCCCCTTAAATGCAAGAACCATGGGTGCTCTGGCTTTGGGGCTCTACTTATAGCACATGTTTGGACCAGACATTCATAGGGATCACATTCTAGCAGGGATGAGAGAGACAAATGACAGGATTATAGATGGTAGTAAATCCTTCAAAGGAAATAAAATTAATGATGACTGGGGGGGAAGGCCATGCTGAGAAGAGGGAGTTGAGATCTGAACAGATGATAAGAATCCAGTCCTGCAAAGATGTGGGGGAGATGATTTCAAGCAGAGGGTAGGGCAAGTGCAAAGGCCCTGGGGCGGTTTGGCTAGACGGCACTGAGGGGACCAGGTCAGGTAGATGATGTCAGAGAGGAAGTCATGAGTGAGATGATGAAAACCCTGGTAGGCTATGCGAAGGAGTTTGGATTTGGTTTTTGTAAACGCAGTGGTAAGCCAGTGGAGAGTTTTAAGCAGAAAAGTGACTTGATCTAATTTATATCTTTTAAAAGATTCATCTGGCTGTTCCATGAGTTCTTAGGGCATAAGAATAGAGGCATGAGCTAGGAGGCTATTTCTTTGGTCTCAGAGAGATACCAATGGCTGGGATCAGGATGGGAACAGTGCAGATGGACAAAGCGAGTGAACTCAAGTCATAATGTGGCCGCTGTACCACCAAGACTTGTTGATAGATTGCGTGTGGTTTATGAAGAAAGAGAGGCATCAGCCATGACTATTAGGAGCCAAGTTACTGGGTGATGATAGAGAAGCAAGTTTTGGGGAGAAAATGAAAAGTTTTGCGTATGCTCATTTTATAATGAACTTTAAGATGTCTAGTGGAGATATCTACAAGCTGAACGGATATGCGGGCCTGAACTCAGGGGGAGGGACTGGGGCCAGCAAGAAGGACTCGGTCCTCAGGATGCGGATAGTATCTGCAGCCATGGGAGCAGAAGGGAACGTAGGAAGAGAGCACGGAAGGGCCCAAATAGGGAGCCCAACACTGACTGAGCCCAGGGCTCTTCAACGTTCACAAATCAATCAGAGGAAAAGCAAAGTCTCAGCAAAGGAGACTGAGAAGGAGCTTGGCTTTCTGTGATGGAAAAACTCACGGTGTCTGGCATTATGGAAGCCCAGGAAGAAAATGTTAGAGGCAGAGGATGGTCTGCTATCTATCAGACCACAGGGTCTGGCACCTAGTAAATAGTCAATTATCTTAGTTTGTTACCAGTTACAATTGCCCAACTGTGTCAATTGCTTCTGAGAATTAATTGGAGTTCAGTGAGAATGAGGAGCGGACCCTTGCGTTTGGCAAGCTGAGGTTGTCACTACCTTGATAAGAGCAGATTTATTTGGTTGCGGTTGGGGTGGGAATGGAAGCCTGTTGAGAGCTGTAAAGAAAGGCTTGGAGTAGGAAGCAAGTGACTAACTTCTTATACGTGTGCAAATTATAATGTATGTCACACTGGTTTCCACACCTGTCTCCCCTCCTACTCAGGCGGCTTACTATGCTTTATTCATCTGCATATTCCCAATGTGTATCACAGCATCCCTGATGCATAGTAGATACTCACTAAATTGTTGAAATGCATTTAAAGACAATCCTGGGTCCGACTTCCAGACCAGCCAGGTGCTACGTGTATAGCCTGGGCACATCCCTTAAGCTCTTGTGGCTTCGTCTGTTAAGTGTAAAAATGGAATAAACGGGGCGAGCAATGTCAGCCTCCCAGGGTTATTGTGAAGATCAAATAAAATAGCAAATGTGACACCATAGTGCTTTGGGAACCGCGGCTCACCAGACAAACCTGGGTTGGGGTTATTATGAGCGGATGACAGAGAATCCGCCAGACTCCAGCTCTCTGAGGCACCTGGCACATTGTCCCCTGAAATTTCACTTGCAAAATCAATTCAAATTGGCTCCAATACAGACACTTCCTCATGAACTGAAAGTCAGCCAAAAGACACAGAACAAAGAGCCGCAGTAATTGTTAGCATCTCACACAACAGGGCTGTGTTTACCGGAGATGCTGGTTTTAGGATCAACCTTCTCGAAGGAGGTCTTTATACATCGATTGGGAAGTTCCACCAGGCAGAATCTTAATGGCACTCCCCAGGGAAACAAAGCTGAAGGGATTTGCCATCACCCTTTAGAACCAGGAATTTACATGGGGCATCCAAGTAGCTCAGTCAATGAAGCACCTGACTCTTGATTCTGGCTCAGGTCATGATGTCATGGTTGGTGAGATCGAGCCCCATGTCGGACTCTGCGCTGACGGCACAGAGCCTGCTTGAAATTCTGTCTCCCCATCTCTCTCTGCCCCTCCCCCACTCACCTTCCTCCCTCTGTCTCTCTCTCAAAATAAATAAATAAGCATTTTAAAAAAAGAACCAGGAATCTACAAATGGATTTTAAGGGCTGAAGTCTGTTAATCTGCTTTCCCCTTTCAGCTCTAGCTGTGGGGAGGCTGCATGGACCAGGGGCTGCCCAGGCAATGACGGTTGTGAGGAAGGCAGCAGTCTCCCCCGTTTCATCTTCTGAGTGGGCATCACTCTCGTGTTCATCATTGCCATTATCAGAGCAACATAGATTTTCTGGAATCCAGGTCCTTCCTCTGGGTTAGATGCTTTACAGACACTGTCTTGTTTGCTCTTTGCCACCACCCCATGACATCAGGTCAATGATCATTCCCATTTTATCAAGAAAGGAAATGGAGGTGCAGGAAAGTGAAATCTGGACCATATTGCCAATAGAAGAAGTGGTCGAGTTTGGATTCAAACTCAAGCCTTTGTGTTCCAAAGCCTGAGTTCATGCCACTTGTGTAAACCACCTCTTAGGGGAGGTTGTTTGGGCTCTTCAAGGCTGCCAAGATGACTCTGAACCTGAGCTCCTGGCTGACTCTGCTCAGGGAGATGGTGATTCTGAGTCCTCTCAACACACATACACGTACACACACATCCCCCTCATCATCTAAGACCCAAATGAAGAACTGGCTTCCTATGGCTCAGCCTCATCTGGGCTACAGTTTAAGCTTGACCATTCTTTCCTGTCCACAAGTGCCCAACAGCCCTATTTCCCAAAGGAAGGCCCAGGTGGGGGTTTGTGGTCATGCAGTATGGCGCCTTTGATTGAGTGGAGTATCTCCATCGAGTCATGGAATCGTTTGCACAACCCTCTTGGGCTCATTTGCTAATGAGAGTTCTGTGGGTAAAGCTGGCATTTAGAATGTTATAGACTTTCTCCAGTCCAGAATTACAGAACCGAAACATTCATTGGAGCCTACATGCCTGTGTTCATGTGTTGTCTCCGTCACTTACAACCATGTGGCCTTGGGCACCGGTAACAAACTAAGATAATTGAGTATTTACTAGGTGCCAGACCCTATTCAAAATGCATTTCCGTAATGTCAATTCTGAGATACAGGTTTTGTTATTCTCATTCCCATTTTATAAAGGAGGCAACTGAGGCACAAAGCGGTTAAGGGACTTGCCTAAGGTCATATGGCTAATTGTGAAGGGGAGGAATGAGGATCAGGGCAGAGGCTATGGGGCCAGAACCCACCCTCTCTGCTACCATCCGACACTGCCCCACTCACTTATGCCTCTTTGAACCCTGGTTTGGGCACCTAGCAAATGGAGGTAATCATATATTCTTTGCAGGGGGTGAGGTGCAGAGCTGGATTTAGAACCCCGTTTGTGAGGGTCCCTAGTCTTGCTTCAATCTCACCACCCTTAATGGAAGTCATCTTTTAAAATGCAAATCTGACTGGAGCTGTGGGCCCCAGATCATATCACGTTTGAATAGATTAGTATGTTTCTTTACGGTTGTGTTCTTTCACCGAGGGAGAGAGGAGAACACCAGGCCAAAACGATGTATGAGTTTCCTTTGTTGTAACAAATTACCACCAACCGGGTGGCTTAAAACAAAGAAAATTACTCTTCCACCGTTCTGGGGCTAGAAGTCCAAAAGCAAGGTGTGGGCAGGGCCGTGATCTCTCTGAAGGCTCTGGGGAAGAATCCTCCCCTGTCTTCTCCAGCTGCTGATGGTTGCTGTCACTTCTTGGTGTCCCCTGGCTTTGAGCAGCCTAATTCTAATCTCTGCTTCTGACTTCACATGGCTCTTTTCCCTCTGTATGTTTGTATCTAAGTTTCCCTCTTCTTATAAGGACACCAGTCATTGGATCAGAGGTGACTCTAATCCAGTATTCCCTTTTCTTGAGTGCATCTGCAAAGATCCTATTTCCAGATAAGGTCCCATTCTAAGGTTCCAGGTGGACGTGAATTTGGGGGACACTATTCAATCCAGAACACAAGGAGGCAGAGGCTGCAGAATAAATAGCAGGGAAGTGCGTGTTGGCAGGAAAGGGAAGTCTGTCTGCTCTGCCTCTGTGCCTGGACAGCAGTCCAGCTCTGTACTCATTTCACCCTCTGAGGGCCCATCTTGTCATCTGTAAGATGACAGGGTTGGTTGGTCTCTAAGGTCACAGCCACCTCTACATTTCTCATTTCCTAGGTGAACAAGCCAGCCTCATTGGGGGCCATGAAGGGCCTCGGTGGTCTGGAAGACAAGGTACCAACAAAATCCCATAATGACAGGTTTCCTATTCTAGATGAGTCTACAGTCAACAAACACCTCCTCCAACACCGTGCCAGAACTTTCAGTGGCCACATCGGACCTGTTCTTGGTCCAGATGAGACACAGCTGATGGCCTCCCAGAAACAACCCAGGAGAAGGCTCCAGAGGGATAGAATCGTAAAGAGATTGAGACTTGGCCTGGGAGGAAGGGTAAGAATGAGCAGTGTAAGTGAGGAAGATCCCAAATAGGTTAAAAGCTGGACCCCCCCCCCACCCCCCGCCCTCCAAAAGAGGTTTTAGATCTGTGAGAGGTTGACCTTTGAAGGTCAGCTTGCTCAGAGTGCTAGGCAATGTACTGGGACCTTATATGTTCTCATTTAATCTTCAAAATAAGTCATTGCAAGGCAAGTACTCTTCTCCTTATGTATATATGTATGTTTGTACATATATATGTATTGAATGTGAATTCTGTGAGGACCAAACAAAATACACTGAGTAGCTTCGAATTTGAGGCTTCCAATGTTGACACTAAAGTACATGAATCCAAAAAACCAGACAGCAATATACCCAAATTATACAATTATTAGCATAATTTTGAATATTTAGATTTTTTCTTCACACCTTTTTGATTCTAAGTTCTCTTCATGTATTTCTTTTTATAATCAGAAAACTATGACCTTCCCATATGATTTTTTTTTTTTTTAAACAATTTCGGAACCTTTTTATCTCCTCAGTTAGAAGTTGTGAAAACGAGGGTCCAGACCGTGACTTACAGGGGGCCGCACTGTTGGGAAATAGCAGGGCCAGGAATCCAGACTCAGGAGGGGCCGATTCCCGGGCCTGGTCAGGGTCAGGCTTGGGTGTGAAGGTCTTTTCGGGGTCCAGGGCTTTGTGTTTTAGGCCCTGGGCTCCCTCCTTCCCGCCCGCAGCGCACGCGTCTGTGGGCCTCGCCGCCTCTGGCCCCTGTGAGGACAGTCAGTTATTTGTCCCAAAGCCAAGGACAGGCTATCAAGGGCTCAGACTCATTTTACTTCCTGAGCAGGGAAGGGGCCTTGCTCGGTGGAAACCGTCCGTTCCAGGGGATGAATTCAACTGCCAGCCCTAGTTGGCAGCGGGAAGGCGGGCAGGGGCCTGGCAGGCAGAGGATGCAGGCCTGGTTCCAAAAGGGCTTTTGTCTGAGGCCGGGCCCCAGGCCAGAGTGACATTCTTCGGCGGAGGCTGCCAGGCCACCACTGAGTGGGACACCTGCGGGGCAGGCGGGGAGAGAAAACAGGAGACCCGTCTTTCTTCCAGAGAAGAGAGAGCCCGGAGGGCAGAATCTGCTGTTTGGGGGGCCCCTGGGGTGCCGAGACCAGGCCAGCAGGTGCTTCAGGATTGAGGAGAGAAGCCCAGACCCCGGACTGTTCCACTGCCCAGACACGGGGACTCGCAATTTTTCAGCTTTTGTTATGATTGAGGAACATCCCAGCGAGAGGAAAGAAATCCACTCCTTCGTTGACTGGTTTCTTCTAACGATCCCGAGGTCACAGACCTCTCTAGTGGGAAGAAATCTCCTGTTTCAGGAGTCCCCTGTTGTAACTCCCCACTCAGTGCACACACGTCACTACGGGGAGTAGATGCTACGGGTGGGGTGCTCTGGTCCCCTCCGCAGCGTCAGTGCACGGGTCCCCCAGGTGCTGCGAGTGCTGATGCTCACAGCTGCCTCATTCTGTGCAGAACTATCCTCCATCAGGAACCATCTTATCTGGGACGTTACCATTCCCCCCATTCCCAGCCCCTTGAGGCCAATTACTGCCAGAAGGGCCTCAAGGAGATACTGAGTCTACGGAGCAGTTCGTGCTCCAAAGTCCCCCCACAGAATCAGGCTGAAGCTAGACTTTGCTCCTGGCTTCACTTCTCTTTTTGACCCACCAACGATCAGACCAACTGGCTCTCTCTGCCGATCCCACCGGCTTCAAATATTGACACTTTTAAAAATTATTATTACGCCATCCCCTCGATAGTTTCCTTACTCGGTAACTCAAATGGAAGCTCGATACGGTCGACAGGCTTGGAAGGCATGCGTTTCCAAGCGTTGGCTCGAGCAGGGACACAGGAAGCGAATTTTCATGTGGTGTCACTATCTGTCATCCTGTGATTACTCACCAGGGCCGCCTCCCTTCTCCACCTCCTCTGGACCCACACCACCCATGAAGAGAAAAACGGATGGTGTCTTGGCGGGGAAGAACCTTCACTAGTCCCCAGCTGGGCTGGGGAATGGGCATTAGCTGCCACACATATTTTGAGCCTGGATATTCTGCCAGACACAGCCCATTAGCCACCCTGGCCATTACCCATTCAGGTCATCCTTCTGCTCCTTCCTTCATTTATTCATTCCACATTTATTCATTTTGTGCCCATCCAGCGCAAAGCGCTGCACGCGTAGAATATCGTGCTCTCCCAATGACCATGAGGTAGGTGCTATTACAATCTTTATGGTCGTATCTTAGTGACTAGGGATGTAGATCACCTAACTGTCCTGTTGTACGAGGAGAGAATGGACTCTACGTGTCTGACTCTCTCAAACCAGTGTTTTTCACCATCGTGCCATTGCTACTATCCTACCAAAGATGGTTTACTGGGGAGTAGTCTTCGACTGTTTGGATCTTCCTTTCCACCAACAATGCTTGCGTGTAGGGGGGTGGATGGTGAGGATTAAGGGTGAGATGAAGATAGGTGTGTGGTAAACAACTTGTTCATAGTCACGTAGCCAGACACAGCCAGGTCTCAGCCCAAGATCTAGCTGACTGTAGAGAGCACCCAGCCCAAGTTCTCTACCGTGCCAAGCTGTGCCATTAGCCCGTGGCTGTACTCACCCAATTAACTGGTCTTTTTCAAACAGCCACTGCATGCCAGGCATTGTGTGGGGTACAAAAGTCCATTGCTTTCGCCTCAAGATGGTATAGATTTTGAAGTATAGTTTTATGTTCCACAACTCCCTGGGGGATCAGGTGGGGCAGTTTAGAGAGAGGAAGTTCCAGATTCTGGCAGGAGAAAGAGCCTCTGCCCAGGGCTTCCATGCAGGGTTGAGCACGTTGTCCACTGCACGGCTGTGGTATGGACTGGACACTTTGTAGGAAGTGTGAGTAGCATCCGTACAAACGTGAATGGCAGCCGTATATCTGCTTTACAGACAAAGCATCGAGGAAAGTCAGGAAAAGCATTGCGAAGCCAAACATCCACACACCAAAATGTATCTTGGGAGCTGACTCTAGACACTGTGGACACCTCTTGTCTCTACTCACCAAGAGTATTGAAGTTCATTTATTAGGGGAAACAAAGCCAAGAAAAGGTAATAACACAAAGCAGCACAGAGCACCAGGCAATCTTGCCTCTGCTTCCTCCCCGGGGACATTTGTCCACACCCGGGGACATTTTTGGTTGTCATAAAAGAGGGTGGAGGGGTATGCTATTGACATCTAATGGGTACACCCCACAATGTACAGGACAGGGCGTAAGAGAAAGGGTGTTGACCCAGAGTTAGAAGATCAGGGCTGCAGGACGGCTCGGCCACTGACCAAGTCTTCTTGGTTTGGGTTCGAGTCCTTTGTGTGCATCCTCTGTGCTTCAAGCCCCTGGATCAGGGCTCATCTTCTCTAGGCATGAGTTTCAGCCTGAACTCCGAGCAATCAGATGTTTCAGTTTGTCCCCCAAATGCTCATCCTCCTCTGGACAGCCCTTTTGGATCTGGCTCAGCCCCGTCCTCTGGCTCTGTCCCTACATAGCTCCTGAAAAATGGGATGATATATTAAAACCCTAAGGTCTTATTGGTGCCCTGAACTTAAACCATGTCCTCTTGGTTTGGTTGTATGGCCCAGGCCCACCTTGGGGGTGGGGGACACTGTGCAGGTCTCATTTCCCTGGTGGTCTTGTGGGTAAAAGGAAAATGTCTTAGGCTAGTTTTTCCCAGAAGCAGATCCTGAGTGTAACTGATTTGAGTGTAACTGATTCATCAGGGAAATACTCCCAGGAGAAACAAGTAAGGGGTTGGAGGAAGCAGAACAGGGAAGAGGAAGAAGGTAGGCCAGGGTGCGATTTCAGCCAAAGTCCCAGCTTCACCCTGATCCCACAGGGACCTCTGGAGCAGAAACTACACCTCAGGGTCTGTCCCAACTCAGATCAAAGCAACTGTGCCCTTGTACCACCACACCTGCCCATTGCCTGAGGCCAATGCTGTGAGCAAAGTCACAGGTGTCATCAGTTACCATGCAAAAGTGGAGGCAGACACATCTCTAGCTGGTCCAAGAGATTTGGGGGTTCTAGCTGGGGACCAGTGGCATCCATCACAGTTTCTATACTGTTATTTTCTCTCTATTCCAAGAAGTGATCGCCAAGAAATCTTCGAAAAGGAAGGGGAGAATTTAGTTCACTGACATTTCTTTGGCCAAATCCAAGTCGTTGACCTCCAGTCTTCCTTCTAAATTCTAGATTCGGACTGACCCAGATGGCTTCCTCTTTCATTTCAGTACTGGCCTGGACAAGACCCAGTTAAATTGATTTGCAGCAGAAACAAACCAACACAAAAAGTTAAGCCAAATGGAAATGATTTTTGCATAATCTGGTTTTTATTTGTCTGGATATCAACACATCTGCTTCTCTTGAAATCTGGGTAATCGAGTGTTGATTATATGACAGTCCCATCAGTGAATCTTTGTTGAATGTTCTGAAAGGCAACTTTCACTTCCTCCTCAAAAGGATAGCCTCTCTCCACTTACTGCAAACGGCTGATGTAGGATGCTCTGTGTTTGAATAATAAAGAAGGCATAGCAGTGTAGGCATGAACAATTTTTTAGGTTAAGAAACAGAAAATACCATATAGATAGCCCATTAGAATTTAACTTTTAAACGCGTAAGTACAATCTGGAACTTGCTCATCAAACACAAAGTAACACCGCAAAGTGCCAAATTTTATACCAGTGGTTTGCAGTCAGGTGTAATTTTGCCCCTCAGGGGACATTGGCACCACTGGGGACATTTTTTGGTAGCCACGGGTCATGGGGAGGAGTCGGTAGATATCCAACTGGCATCTGATGCGTAGAGACCCGCAATGCCACCGAATATCCCGTCATGCACAGGGCAACCCCCACGGCGAAGAATTACCCAGCTGCAAATGTCAACAGTGCTGAGGTTGAGACACCCTAATCTAGGTTTGTTTTATTTTGTGTGAATTTTGCATTGACTCTATATCTAGGCCTACTTTCAATAGTTTCGAACTTTCAAAATCCCAGTGTTTAAGGGGCGCCTGGGTGGCTCAGTCGGTTAAGCGGCCGACTTCGGCTCAGGTCACGATCTCCTGGCCCGTGAGTTCGAGCCCCGCGTCGGGCTCTGTGCTGACGGCTCAGAGCCTGGAGCCGGTTTCCGATTCTGTGTCTCCCTCTCTCTCTGCCCGTCCCCTGTTCATGCTCTGTCTCTCTCTGTCTCAAAAATAAATAAACGTTAAAAAAAAAAAAACTGTTTACAAAATCCCAGTGTTTAAATACTTTTGAGCACAAATTGAGGGTAAGATGGTGCTCTGTATGAAGTTTCTGGTGTTGCTGACTTCGTGAAATAATGACACACTCACCATGTTGAATTCCCTCTGAGTTTTCCGAGTTCCAGCATCATGGCATGTGACCAGGACAGCGACGCGGGACATACGCTCAGTAGGAGGTCCTGTGCTTGGCGTTAATGCTCTGCAGTGACCGTCTTGAAATTCACAATCATTTTGCCTTCGAATTTGTGTTTTAGTGGCAGACTCTGACGAGATGATGTTACATACACTGGGGTTTGGAGCCTCAGCTCACCTGGGGCCCCCCTCCTGCCACTCCCACCTGCCTGGGATGTGGATGGGTTCTCTGCCGCCAGCTCCTCCACCCTCACCCAGGGACCGCTGCTGCCCTTCGTCTGGCAGGGGCTGTGTGGGCTGTGTGCACTCCATGCACCAAGTCAGGGGGCAGGACCCCGGGCTCCCAGGAGGGTCTGCAATGCCCCAGAAGTATCCCCATGCTCGAGGAATGCAACACTAAAGAGCAAAGAGAAAACACCATGTGTTATGGACTGAATATTTGTGTCTTCACAAAATCTGTATGTTGAAGTCCTAACTCCCAATGCGATGGTATTTGGAGGTGGGGCCTTTGACGGATAACCCGGTTTGGACGAGGTCTTGAGGGTAAGGGCCCATGTTGGGATTAGTGACCCCCATAAAAGGAAGAGAAGTTAGAGCCCTTTCTCTCTCTCTACCTGGTGAGGACACAGCGAGAAGGCAGCTCTCTGCAAACCAGGAAGAGGGCTCTCACCAGAAACCCCATCTGCCACCACCTCGATCTTGAATTTCTCAGCTTCCAGAACTGTGAGAAAATAAGTTTCTGCCATGTAAGCCTCCCAGTCTACGGAATTTTGTTATGGCAGCCTGAGCTAAGACAGCATGACGGGTTGAGAGAGAGAGAGTGGAAGAAAGAAAAAAAAAAAATGCTTTTCTTCCTGCTTTTTTTCCACCCTCACGCTTTTTTTTTTTTTTTTTTTTTCCATTTTGCACTGGTTCCCACAAATTACGTAGCTGGCCCTGTCTAGAACAGGTGGCCACTGCTCTTTCTTCGTAAGCAAAACCTTCCTAGTGGATGTCTGAGGCTTCGCCTTTGTTCTGGAGAGAAGAAGTCTTCCCACAGCAGCGTATAACCAAATCTTTTCTGGAGGAAGCTTCAGACCAGATCCCTGACCCATCCAAAATATCGTCGAACTGCTTAATACCCCAAATCATTCAATAAAAATATAAAGGTATAACAGTAATTAGCTTGGGTTCTCTTTCACATAGTTGTGTGCGATTGGGAGACTTATTTAGAATCTGGTGGGCTTCTGGTTCTTCTGTGGTTGCCTTTGGCATCTCTGGACCAGGCCTTGTGTGCCTTGGGGAGATCTTCCTCGCGTGGCGCTTGGTAGATTGACTACTGGAGGACACCGAGCTCATGGGAACAGCTGTATTGTGCCCGTCTGCTGATCATGTTTGTAGATGGTAGGATGACCTCTTGTATTTGTTTTCATTATCACCTTCCTCCTGGGGGTGGGTTTGTGGGGTCAAGACACAGAACATCTGCCCTCCTGTGGTCACTGGGGCTACTGATGTTTATCAAAAGCTCCTGACGGTTGTTGAAGGGCTACCTTGGCATTGATGGCGGCGGGCAATGGTGCTGTGGTATTTTCTAGCTTAAGTTCCTGAAGTGCGGTAAGAGGGTAGGGCTCTCTGCCCAAGCAAAGACATGGGTTCAGTCCTGACCGATCCCAGAACATGAACTGTCGACTCTGTGCTCCTCCATTCCTGTTAACGCTCCCCGCTGGCCTCCAGGGCCCAGGTGTGAGAGGATTCAAGCGCCCCCCGCCCCCCTGCGCTGGCCCCTCTGTCTGTCTCAGGTCCTGTGAGGCCACCCAGCTAAGGGATAAAATAGGGACTGAATCCCACCCTGTCTCTGCTTCCCAAGCGTTGGTCTGGCCTCTCCACCCAAAAGTGTGGGTGCTTTCGTCAAGTTCATCTGCCCACAAAGGCCATCTTTACCTTTCACTCTTTGCACAAAGTCACTGAATAGACAAGTGTCTGTTGATTTGTTTTTTCTGCCAGCCTATCTTTGACTTCCAGCTGGTTATTGTCTACCCTTGGGTGCTCAGGGCCACCCACTCCCAGCAGGACACTCCTACCCAAAAGCCACACCCTTGACCCTTAAAGCCAAGTGGACCCCACTGCTTTCCCAAAATGTGGCCCAGGAACCACCTGTGTCAGAATAATTTGAGAGGCTGTTAAAAACGCAAATTTCTGGGTCTTTTCTGGATTGCCGGAGGCAGATTCTCTGAGGGTGGGGCTTGGTAATCTGCATTTTAACAAGTACCGCAGGGCATTTGTCTTTCAAGGATTCAGCAGTCCTCTTCAGTTCTTCCTGCTGACTGTCACCTCCCTTTGGTGAGAAGCAGATTCCGCACACCAAAGCCTTCGCTAGCTGCTCTGAACCCTTGCTCTTGCCTACCAAACCCTTTGGATCCTGTTAACTCTAGAACTTTACTTCCAAGTCCCCTCTGGCCTTGCCAATGTCTTGGTCACCAAGAGATTCAGTTCACGGTCCCCATCTCCGTGACACCCTCAGAGTGCACCTTCATCCTGAGTGTGGAAGCCCGCGCGGGGCATGGGAGACACTGTCTGGAGGTTTCTGTCCCCTTCGTAGTGTGGTTCCTTTGCTGTCTCTGGTCCAGGCCTGTCCAGAGCCTGTGGTTAGGGAAACATGTAATGTTCTGGGTTTCTGGTTTATAGATTTTAGGAACTATAGGGGAAACCTCAATTCTCATATATGAGTCATTCAGTGTAAATGTTAGGGCTAAAAATACCTTTTTTTTTTTTTTTTTTAAGCAAGTTAAGAAAGCCAACAGTAAAATGTTGGGTGTTTATATCTTTATGTTAAATATGTCATTGGATAGCATCCACTGAAGCCTCAGGGTTGAATTGTTCTTCTCCAGGGAAAATGATTTAATTATTATAATAGTCATCATGGTAATAACTAACATACTGTTTTATAGGTTACTTACATTGCATTTCATCTGATCCTCACAGAATACTGATGGCTAATAGTTACTCTGTGCCAGGCACTGCTCTATGACTTTTATGGATGTTAATTCCTTACCAACACAGGGAAGTGAATTAATCTGTCCCAAGTCACACTGTTGTGAGTAGCTTAGCCAAGATTGGCATCCAGCTTCAAAGTCTGAATGTTTAATCGTAAAGCTATAACTGTATCATATCAACTCAGGAAAGGTAGGTTTTAATATTTCTATTTTACGTACGAAGGACCTGAATATGGAACAGGTGGAGTGACTTATCTGGGTGAATCATTGTCACCTTTTTAAGATGGTGGCTCAAGATGTTTAAGGCACATCACCTAAGTTTTAGTGACCACGCTCTTAAGGCCAGTGGAGAAATGCCTAGGAGATTGAAGGGGGCCTGAGAGTGGGTAGCGTCCAAAGCCAAAGAAGCCCGATTTCTTGTTAATTTGGCTGCCATTTTGATGCATTCCTAAACATCCATTGAGAATTAATTCAGTTCACACTAATGCATATGTTTTTAAACAAGGTGTTGTGCTAGGCATGGAGGGTACTGAGATGAGTAAGTCACAGCTTTGGCTTCAAGATGCTCAGGGTTTAATGGGACAGAGAGAGAGAGAGAGAGACAAAGTCAGGTAATGGTAAACAATGTTTATATGCTGTGTGAGAACTATAAAGGGTATTGAGGGATCATATATGAGCGGGTGTGAGGAGTCCGAGATAAGGGAGGAGTTGGGTGAAAAATATTAAGGGGAAATTTTCTTTTTAATTTTTTTAAACATTTATTTGAGAGAGAGAGAGAGAGAGAGAGAGAGAGAGAGAGCATGAGCGGGGGAGGGGCAGAGAGGGAGGGAGACACAGAATCCGAAGCAGCTTCCAGGCTCTGAGCCGTCAGCACAGAGCCCAATGCAGGGCTCCAACTCACGAACTGCGAGATCATGACCTAAGCCAAAGTCAGATGCTCAACGACCCAGCCACCCAGGCGCCCCTAAGAGGAAATTTTCTAACAAAGTGGCATGTAAGGCAAAAAGGGTGAATAGCAGTTTTTCCAAACAAAAAGGGGGCTTCTGTTCGTTAGGTAATTGTTTATGATCTACCAATTCTCCTTGCCAAGAATAACTGGAGAGTCTAGATATAAATCAAACAAAAACCAAAAACAGCTGCTTGAAAGGATTGGCACACAACCGAGGCAAGCATGACTTGAGAGACCAAGATGATAGACCGAAGGGGGCGGCAAAGGAGTGCGTGATATTCTACACCAGTTTTCCCCTCAAGCCATTTGCAATTTATCAGGAAAAATGTTAAGTCAATTACAAGGTGACAGAAGCCTAAAAACCTGAGCATGATTTTTGGCAATCTCAAGATACTAGAGGAATTCAAATTCTACCAAAAAGATAAGGCCCTGGTCAATGGATCAGACTCACAAGGGCACCGCTGAAATTCCTTGTCCTGGGAGTAAGACAGTTTCTCAAATATTCAATTTCCGATTGGATTAAGCTGAATTGCCCCTATAGGAACTACATCTAAGAAGAAAAGTAAAGCCTCTCTAGAGAAATATAACATCATCAAGATTCTGTATAATTTTTCAAGACAATGCCAAGCCTTTAATAAAGAGCTATGAGATTTATTTTTTGAGTTTATTTATTTTGAGAGGGAGAGAGCATGAGCTGGAGAGAGGCAGAAAGAGTAAGGGAGAGAAAGAATCCCAAGCAGGCTCTGCACTGTTGGCACAGAGCCCTACGTGGGGCTTGAAGTCACGAACTGTGAGATCATGACCTGAGATGAAATCAAGAGTCAGACGCTTAACCTGCCGAGCCACCCAGGCTCCCCCGCCAAAACCAGGTATTTTTTATATCTGGTGTAATGCTAAGTGAAACAAGTCAGTCAGAGAAAGGCAGATACCATACGATTTTGCTGATGTGTGGAATTTAAGAAACAAAGGAGCAAAGGGAATAAAAAAGAAAAAGAGACAAATCAAGAAATAGGCTCCTAACTATAGACAGCACACTGATTGTTGCCAGAGTGAAGGTGGGTGCAGGGTGGGTGAGATAAGTGATGGGGGTTCAGGAGGGCACTTGTCCTGATGAGCACCAGCTGATGCATGGAAATGTCAAATCACTATATTGTACACCTGAAACTAATATAACACTGTATGTTAGCTTACTGGAATTAAAATAAAAACATTGAAAAATTACCAGATATTATAATAAAAGAAAACCAAAAGACCAAAACTCAAAAGAAAAAAAAAATCAGACAATAAAAATAGACCCACAGATGATCCAGACTCTGAAGTTAACAAACGTAATCTTTAAAATAACTATGATTGGGGCGCCTGGGTGGCTTGGTCGGTTAAGCGTCCGACTTTGGCTCAGGTCATAATCTCGCGGTCCGTGAGTTCGAGCCCCGTGTCGGACTCTGTGCTGACAGCTCAGAGCCTGGAGCCTGCTTCCGATTCTGTGTCTCCCTCTCTCTCTGACCCTCCCCCATTCATGCTCTGTCTCTCTCTGTTTCAAAAATAAATAAACGTTAAAAAAAATTAAAAAAATAAAATAAAATAAAATAACTATGATTAAGAGATCGATGACACAGTGAGGAATTAGATCTATAGGGAAAAAATCAAATTGAAAATGTAGAACTGAAAAATCCAGCTACTGAAATTTGGAATTTAGAAATTTAGAAATTTAGATAGGTTCGACAGCAGATTTCATATGACAGGGGAGAGCATTTATAAACCTGAAGAGAGGACAGTGGGAAATATCCAGACTTAAGCACAGAGGAAAACTATGTAAACTACAAAAAACAAACAAAACAGCATATTGACCTGACGAAAGGGTCTAAAATGCCAACAATTTAAGTGCCAAAACAAGGGAGAAAATAGGGCGAAGAAATAGTTGAAGATGTCCATGCTGGATGATTCTCCAGGGCATTCAATTACTTCCAGTAGTCCATTACCCATTTGATCATCACAGCCATTGTGTGAAAGAGGTGCCAAAAAATATTATTCTATCCATTTTACAGATGAAGAAATGGAGCCTCAAAGAAACTAT
This sequence comes from Panthera pardus, assembly GCF_024362965.1. Taxonomy (NCBI): domain Eukaryota; kingdom Metazoa; phylum Chordata; class Mammalia; order Carnivora; family Felidae; genus Panthera; species Panthera pardus. The sequence goes on from NW_026527002.1 coordinate 67,064,452, forward strand.
GGGTCTTGATTCAATTATTTTAAATGGAGCCATTCATTTACTCAGCAAACTTCTGTTGAATGACATCATTTGCAAACTTGTTACACAAAGCAATAAAGAGCTTAAGAAGTAGAAACTATGTGAGTAAATATAAGTGCTTTTCTCTTATTTTTAATTTTTTTTAAAAAGACAATTGTTTAAAACCAAAAAAATGTAGATTTCATAATACCTGTGGGAGCACCCGTATGACACCAATAAAACCCAAGAAAGGGGAGTGAAATGAAAGTGTACTCTTGTAAGCTCCTTACATTATACATGAAGTTTTATAACACTATTTAAAGACAGAATGTGTTAAGTCAAAGATGCATAATATAAATCCAAGAGCAGCCACTAACATACACTCAATAATCCAAAAGAAGTCAAGGAAAGAGGAAGAAAAGAACAAAGAACAGATGGAGTAAATAGAATATGAGTAATAAGATGGCTGACTTAAATCCAGCTACGTCAATAATTACATTAAGAGTAATTGATCTAAACACTCGAACTGAAAGGCAGATGTTGCCGGACGTAGTTTTAAAAATTCATCAAAATGGCTAAAATAATAAAAAAAAAAAACCCTGATAATCCCATGTGTAGACAAAAATAGGGAGCAACTAGAAATCTTATATATGGCTAGTGGGAGTGCAAATGGTACAACCACTTTGGAAAATTGTTAGGCAATATCTATTCAGGCAAAATATATGTATATCATATAATCTAGCAATTCTCAGCAGAAATGCATACCTATGTTCACCAAAAAACCGTGAAAGAATGCTCATAGCAGCCCTTTTGTAACAACCAACACCTGGAAGCCGTTCGTATTTGCATCAACACTAGACTGGGTAAGTAAATTTGGTATATTTGTAGAATGGGATATTATAAGACAAGAAGAAGGAAAAACCTACTGCCATATGTGACAATGTTGGTGAATCTCAAAGTAATATTCAGAAATCAGACAAGAAGGGCATATACAGTATGATCCCATTTACATGACGCTCAAAATCAGTCAAAAGCAATCAAGATGGAAGGAAGGGAGGCTATTGGCGGTCTTCCAGGGGGTGGTGTCAGGAGAGGACAGGAGAGGCTTTGGAATGCAGATGACATTCAAATCCTTGATTTCTCCAGCAGTTACTTGAGTACGTCATTCCTGTAAAAATGCATCAAGCTGTGCCACTTTGTGAAACTCACGTCACGTGTCAATAAAATAGTTCCTGTTGAGAAATAGAGGTGAGTGCCATTTCAGGGTAGAGAGATGGTGCAAGTGAAGGCATGGGGGAATGCATACTATGGGGTGTGGAAAATCACAGTAGCTCCATGTTGCTGGGCATAAAGCAGGAGGTAGGTTATAGCAGGGCTGGGGAAGGCTTGCAGTGAGCTGCTCGTGAAAGGTCTTGTCTACTCTGCTAAACGGTGTGGACTGTCCTTCTTCTTCTTCTTCCTCTTCCTCTTCTTCCTCCTCCTCTCCTCCTCCTCCTCCTCCTCCTCCTTCTTTGTTTTAAGTTTATTTGAGAGGGAGAGAGAGAGAATCCCCAGCAGGTTCCGTGCTGCCAGTGCTGAGCCTGTCGCGGGGCTCCAACCCACGAACCGCGAGATCATGACCTGAGCCAAAACCAAGAGCTGGAAGTTTAAACGACTGAGCCACTCAGGCGCCCCAAGTGTGGGCTGTCTTCTGAGGTCAGTTAGACACTGAAAGAGTCTAAGCAAGACGTACCATACTAATATTTGAAATTAAAAAATACTTCAAAAATTCCTAGTGTCAGTTGGTGAAGAGGGACTAAACCAGACATATGGAGACTAGTTAAGACGCCCTTGCAAAAATCCAGCTGAGAGATGAGGAAGAATTGAATCAGGACAGTGGTTGTGGGGATATACGGAGAACAGGACTTCCAACTACCAGGAGACGATATTAGTAAGACTTGATTGGGTGTGGGAGGTGCAGAAAAGCAGAGTTGAGCTTGAGGCCTACATTTGTTAGCGCAGATGACCACACGGCTGGTAGTTCTCCCGAGGGAGGCAGAGACGGTTAAGGAGTTCAGGGAAGGAAGGGGCAGAGGACTCCTTTGGTCTTTGACAGTTTGGACAGGTTTACAAATCCCCCAAGATGAGGGGGATTCTTTGAGAGTTATTTCGGGGGTCCCTTGTTTCCTGGAATTGGTGACCGATTTAAATGCCAAGTCTCTGATGTCCTCTGCAACTGCTGTTTGGTTTTGTTGCCTTTTCTGGTCCTGATGCGCAGTCAACACACAAAGCCCTGGTTGTCAGGAGCAGATCCGGCAGCACCGATGCCCTGGGGTCTGAAAGACTTCATCTCGCTTTCGGCCGCCGCTCCAGACAAAGGCTGTCTTATGCGCCATCTATTTCAGTCATTTTTATGAGTGCTGTGGAATATTTTCAAGCTATCCCTTTTAAGCATTATCTCTTGGCAGTTAAGAAAATAGATCCGTTGCAAGCACAGGAGTTTCTGAAAAGGGGTTTAAAAATAGCTCAGCGCGCTCTTCAGCTGCAGCTATTGGGAAATTGAGCCCTTTGCTTGCACTTCTGCCGGTTTCCATTTCAACCCTGCAGCTGGAAATCGGTAGCTCTTCCTCTGTCAGGAACAGATGCAAAAGGAGGAAGGAATGGGCCAGGGCCTTCTCTTAACTTGGGGTCACATTGGACAATTTTTGGGTGCCGAGAGGCACTGGGGTAGTGGAGAGTGGGCATGTCAAACTTTGGGGTTTGAAAATGTCTGTTCAATATTCTGATATATTTTTATATCGGGCAAAGAGAAAAATAAGCCTATTGGTTTTGTCACGCAAATTATAAAAAGCAACTGGGGCAAAATCACTTGGCTGATAGAGATAAGTAGAAAACACTCTCACTAATGACAATGCTTTACTTGAATTTTTTCAACGAGTACCTATGACAAGACTAGAGGTAGCTGTTACCGCCATTCCCACCTGTAAGATGGGAACACTGGGTGGGGGGATTGTTGAGGGACCCTGCCTGAGGTTCAGGGAATGGGGTAGGGGTAGAGTTTATACCACAGACTCCAGAGCCCTGCTCTTGGCCATTGTTCCATATTGCTCTTTAACTGGGAAGTGCAGGAAATTTTATCATTTCTCAAAAGGGGGCACGGATTTTTGTTAAGTTTATTTATTCTGAGAGAGAGAGAGAGAGAGACAGAGAGAGAGAGAGAGAGAGCAGGAGGGGCAGAGAGAGAGGGAGAGAAAATCCCAAGCAGGTTCCACGCCGTCAGCACAGAGCGGGTTGCGGGGCTCAAACTCACCAACTGTGAGCTCATGATCTGAGCTGGAACCAAGCCTCGGACGCTTAACCGACGGAACCACCCAGGCGCCCCAGGGAGCGTGGAGGTTTAAAAGCAGAAAAACCCAAGAAGTGACATGAACAAATCTCTGTTCTAAGCCCCGTTCTGCATGACGTCACTCACTAGAAGTCTGCTGAATAAATGAAGGACTGGATCTTAAGTGAGTGAAGACACCTAGCCGCCTGGAGACTCCATTTCTTCATCCGTAAAATGGATACAATAGTATCTTTTGACAGCCTTCACAGGACAGCTGTGCAGATCAAGGGGGAGAACGACTACTGGAAGTAGTTTAATCCTCTGGAAAACCAGTCAGCACTTACCATGCACCCGGCATTGTGGTAGGTGCTGGGGATACGTCGGTGAACCAAGTAGACAAAATCCCTGCTGCTCTTCTGTCGGGGGGAGATGGAAAATGAACAGGAAATCTAATAAGTAGGGAAGCCTTCTAAAGTGTATTACAATGGTATCTACGCTCCGGGGAGAAGGACTATGGGAAAAAGGAGAAGTGGGCAAGGGTATAGGTGGGGACAATTACTATTTAAAATCAGGTGCTCAGACTAGACCTCACTGGAAGGTGACACTGTGTGGGCACTTTCAGGTGAAGGAGTTAGGTCTGCAGACTTGCCAGTGTGACAGGCGATGAGGCAGAGCGGTGCCTGCCGGGTCGCAGGCAGGCGGGGCTGGTGCCCACGAGCAAGGTGGCGGAGGGGGAAGGGGAGGTTACGGAGTTCATGGGGGGGCGGACGGTTTGGGGCCGTGTACAGACGTGGACTTTCACTCTGGAAGAAATGGGGCCACCGGAGGGTGTGACCCCGAGGAGTGACATGGCCTGGCGTGTTTTAAAGGGATCACACGGGCTGCAGTGTGGAGAGTGGACGGAGGTGGTGAGGGTGGAAGCAAGAATACGAGACCAGCTAGAGGTTACCTCAGTCTTCCAGAAGTGGGGTCAGAAGGGTTGCCTTCTGCGTACATTTTGAAGCAAATACCGAGAGGATTCGACAGGGTGGAAGGAAAAGCCAGGGAGGGTGTGTTCCAGAATCCAAGCTAAGAAAATGGGCTGGTGAGCAGGATCGCTGACGGGTGTGCCGAAGGAAGAAGGCGAGGAGAGAAGCCAGAGGCAGAGAAGGCTCAGTGGGGTTTTGTTTTGTTTTGTTTAACACTTTCAGCTGTGGTGAAATACACAGAACATAAAATTTACCAACTTGCCCGTGTTTACGTGAGTTTACCACTCAGTAAGGCTAGCCATATTCACACTGATGTGCAGCCAATCTTCAAAACTTTTTTCACCTTGAAAAACCCGCTGAACGGCAGCACCTTCCCGCCCATCCCCTCACCCCCTGCCACCCACGATTCTACTTCCTCTGTGAATCTGACCACTCTGAATAAGTCATATAATATTTTTTTTCTTTTCCTATTGGCTCCTTTCCCTTAGCAGAAGGCCCTCAACTTTCACCCACGACAGCACGAATGAGAATTTCCTTCCTTTTAAGGCTGAATAATATTCCATTGTACGTCTATACCGCATCGGAGTCATTCATTTGCTGATGGACACTCGGGTCGTTTCCACCTTTCGGCTGTCGAGAGTAGTGCTACGAGGAGCACGGGCTGTGAATATCCCTTCAAGACCCTGCCTGCAATTCTTTTGGGCACATATGCAGAAGTGGAAGTGCTGAATGAGGCTGAGAAAAGTTCTGCTGCAAAGGGAAGCCTAAAAAATGTGGGGGAGTGGTTGGCAGCAGAAGTGAGATCATGAGAAGGTTTTTTGTTTTTGTTTTAAAGTAGGGGAGAAATCACAGCATGTTTTCATTTGATGGGACTGATCCCGTAGAGGGAGAAGAACTGAACACGGAAAATCACTGGGACAATGTTCTTGGGTAGGTGAGGGGGACTGGATCTCACGTATAAATGGAAAGACTGGCTCATTTTGAGAAGGCAGAATTTGCGGGTGCAGGTATACGAAGGGCGAATGGTTGATGGCTGGGAGACATGGAAGTCTTCCGATTGCTTCAGGGTTCTTAGCAAAGCAGAAAGCAAGATCGTCTACCGAAAGTAATATGCAAGTGATCGCGAGATCAGCTGCCCGTCTTGAGGACTAGACACTATGCCAAAAGCCTTACTTCATTACCTGTAAACTTCTCAATTAGCCAGAAAAGCAATTATTATTATTTTTTAATCCTGATTTTACAGATGAAGGGACTAGAGGTTCAGAGAAGTTAAGAAACGTGCCAAAGACACACAACCAATCCACAGAAGCCCTTGCTTTCTACCCAGGTTTGCTTGACTCTGGAGCCCGACTGTTCCTGCTACCCAGCCCAAGGTGTTCACATTTCTCTAACACCTGTCCTGTCACGGAACCACAATATTAATCCTCAGAGACCAAGGTCTCCGGGACCCCTCCTCAAAGCATAGAAATGATGTTTTACCTGAAGTTCCATGTGGAATTGAGATGTGGGGGTGGAAGGATAATAAAAAGGGAACAACGGAAAAGGCAACAACCCTATTCCTTTACAATGAAATAAGTTTAAGGTGAATGCGAGTGGCACAATTTTCCGTTCCCAATCCTGCTAGTTAGAACCTCTCAAATGCCAGGTGGCTAAGTGTCAGTGACCAGCCTGCTCTCTCCCTGTAATTATGCTTTGTATCAATTCCCCCAGTGCACTGGGAGGTAAATACCAGTATCACCTCCATCTTACAGATGAGAAACCTGAAATCCGGGTTGCCAAGAAAACGCCTTTGGAAAAGTCGCGGAGCTGCAACTCGAACCCAAGTCTCTCTAGCCCCGGGCTTGTGTCCTTAGGCTCTCCATCATTCTGGGGGGGGACTATCTGCCCACACCCCCACTTCAGACAGCGGGCTGTGGCTCCTCTACTCCTTCAGTCTCGGAATTCCGGCGGCCAGACCAGGCGAGCTGTGCCCCTTTCCTGTCACCTGGGGTGGAGGAGTAAGTCGGGCTGTGAGGACCCCCAGCAGAGCCAGTTTGGCACGATCACAAGGGCTGTGCTGAATTTAGTTCATGAATCATAGCTGAAATCTTATTTTATGCAGTAGGGGCCATGGTTTGTCTTCACGGGGTTGCTCTGATGACTCTGGGTGAAAGTTTATGGCTGTTGAAGACCCTCAGAGAAGGTTCATGAGAGAAACCTTTGGAAAACATTAAGGTGACTCATTACAGCTTAAAGAGAGACCTTCTCTAAACAAATGATCTCACGTTTTTTCACTTCTAGATACCTCTTCTGCAGAAACATTGGCTCATCTCCCAGAGATTTGTATATAAGGAAGTTCATTGTGGCTATGACTGCAAAAGAAAAAGATGGGAAATAACCTGAATGTCTGAAGATAGACAAATGGCTAAATATATATTTGGTACGTCCATACAGTGGAGTACTATGGAAACATTGACAAGACGCCAAGGTTCTAGAAAGACAGTGGAAAGAGCTCCAAGATATAAGGCTAAGTGGACAAAATCTATGTAAATCTATTTATTTATAGATGGGATGGTATATAAATTGAGATTTTAAATAACATACCTATATTTATAATACATATCGTAATAAATACGAGTATATTTAAAAAACTGATTACATGTTGTAAATGTATTCCTAAATGCATTGGAAAAGGTCTGGAAAGATTTGACATGCATTTGTTAACATTGAACACTCCTGGAGGGAGGGAATGGGATTGGGGAAAAGATAAAGAGCTACAAAAGGAAAATTTTAGAGGCTTTATAAATATAATTGGTCTTTAAAGTTTTTTTATAATTATGACAAGGTATTCATTTACTACTTGTATACCTAAATAACACTGTCAAATACTATGCAAAAAAGAGTAACAATTCCTAATGGTGAAATTTCAGGCACTACTATATAGGTTGTGTCCACTTTCATGGAGACCCAGGACTCCCCAGTTCTGTTGGTTCTATTGCTGCCTCTGACACTAGCTGTGTGATTTTGGGCAAGTCACTTTCTGTCTCTGAACCTGTTTCCTCTTGTAACGAAAAGATTGACCTAGAGTACAAATTGATAAAGCCTTTTTATTATTAACTTCCAAGCATCTGACCTCTCTTTGCAAGTACATTTTTAGAACATTTATTTATTTATTTTGAGAGAGAGCGTGCACTCATGGGATGGAGAGAGGCAGAGAGAGAAACAGAGAGAGAATCCCAAGCAGGCTCTGCTTAGTACGGAGCCCCAACACGGGACTCGATCCCACTACAGCGAGATCATGACCTGAGCCAATACCAAGAGTTGAACGCTTAACCGACTGAGCCACCCAGCTGCCCCAACAACCCAACCATTTGTGCCTCAGACTCATTTCGGTGCTAGGGTTTTCTGACTCTAGTTGAATGCAGTGAACCAAATCCACCAGAGCTGTGCCGCCTGCCTCTCAACCGGGTGGAGAATCACCAGGTGATTTTAAGTGACCCACAAAAGCTTACATGTAACAGTTGCCCTTGCAGTGTTTTCCTGAGTATTAAGCCCAGATGCTGGCAACTGCAAGAGGGCTTAGGAACTTTGTGGGCTCCAAGGAGACCACTGCTGTTTCTAGAGAATTCTTTAAGGACCCCGGGTCTTTGGAAGAACCAACCATGAGTGATTTTCAGTGGAATCAGATCCCAGGTAATTATGCTCGGAGCCCTCCAGCCCCAACGTCAGCTCCTGACCCAGAGCTACAACTTTGGTGCTACAGCAAGACAAGGCCACCTGGAGAAAGGATGAAGGCAAGGGGAGGGGTCAGGTGCAACACACATCCCATTGTGAAATATGGGGAATGGTCATCAGTGTCCTTTCCCTGTTCTCAGAGGTGCCATCTGGACGTCTACGCCATTGGCTCCAGCCTCCTCAGCCTACAAGTGGCATGGTAAGGATCATTTTGTCTCTTTTAGGAGCAGGGCTAGATGCCCCATGATATTCTGCATCATCAGAGCCCACAGACTGTAAGGCAGACCGTCCATGTTCTTGAGTAATAATGAGCAGCACATCACCCAGAGTTAAAGCCTCAGCCCTGTGCTCATGGGATCCCATTTGCACCTGGCCCAGATAGATAAGACTCAAACTTAGAGGAGGTGGGGACAACAGGAGTTCAGTCTCTGAAGAGGGGAAAGACAGATGAGAGGGCCATTCAGGAGGATGGTCCTTCCTGGCTCAAGTCTTCTCCATGGACAGAAGCAGAAGGCTGGCAGCCAGTGTTCCACAGCTCCCTGACTTTCCCTGCCCATTTGCAGGGTGGAGAGCTAGGGACTTGGGTGAATGACCAGTTACAGCCCAAGTCCCCAATCCCCCTAAGGCACACCAGCCTGGGGGTCAGGAGACCTGGGTTCAAGTCCCAGTTGGGTCACTTTGTCATTGTAAAGCCAGTCACATGCCTTCCCTGGTTCTGTTTCATTTTCTTAAAGGGTCTTGGATTAGATGCTTGCCCAGGTCCCTGCCAGACTAGGAATGGCTCTAGCTCTAGACTATAGAGCCTTCTTGGGTTCCACATACTTGGTAAGAAGAAGGGAATGAGTTATAAAGGAGTGTGTGTACCCTGGGATCAGACTTCCTGAGTTTAAATCCTGACTCTCTTTTCCTTGCTGTGACTTTTAAAGGCTTTCCACATTGGAAAAAGGAAGGTAAGAATTTTAGTTACTTCCTAATGTTGTTTCAGGGAATGTAACAAAATCTGCGTAACTCAGCACCTGGCACAGTAAATGTTCAGTTCTCCTCAGCTTACGATGGTCCATTTCTCCAGCCTATTATGAGGCCAAGATCAACAGCAGGCAGTGGCTAAAATTATTTCTTGATAAAACACCATACCTCAACATAGATTCAATTATACTACCAGCCAAATCATGACCCCCCCATAAAGTTCATTCATGCATTCAGTACTAATCCATCAATATTCATTGAATGTCTTAGGTGAGGTTTTCAGACTAAGGTTGCAAAGACATCAGATCTTACTCTAGAGTTTACTCTGATATAATCTCAATATAGAACACACTATTGAGTAAGGTGTTTGCTGAGCATTGATGGCATTCAGAGAACTGCCCCGCTCTCACTGGGGAATCCATATGACGGCTCATTTCTCACCCACGAGGGGTTTCGAACTTCGAAGGCGAGGAGAAGCACATGCTTGTGAAGCAACTGAGGTTTCAGGAACACCCTAGGTCCCCAGTGGGACCAATTTGCACACTCGTGACAGATGCTGAGCATTTGTATGTCAGGGACTGGGTCTAGAGTACTCCATGCAGCATCTCACTCAACCTCATAAAGTGGTCCTTAGCATTAACCCCATTTCACAGGTAAAGGCACTGGTCTCAGTGAGAGGAGGTAACTTGTCAAAGGTCACGTAGCTGGCAAGAGGCAGAGGTCTGTCTTGTCTCACCAGATCTCCCCGTGTCAGTCTGCTAAGGCTGCTGTGACAAAGCACCACAGGTGGGTGACTTAAACAACAGGAATTTACTGCCTCACAGTTCTGGAGGCTACAAGTCCAAGATGAAGGTGTGAGTAGGGTTGGTTCCTTCTCAGGGAGAATCTGTTCTGTGCCTCTCTCCTGGCTTCTGCAAAGATTGTCTCCAGCAATCTTTGGTGTTCCCTGGCTTATAGATGTATCACCCCGATCTCTGCCTTTGTCTTCACATGACACTCTCTCTGCGTGTGTCTGTCTCTGTGTCCCAATTTCCCCTTTTTATAAGGATATAAGTCATATTGGAGTAGAGCCGACTCTAATGATTTCATTTTAACTTGATCATCTACCAAGACCCTAGTCCCAAGGAAGGTTATAATGACAGACACAGAGGGTTAGGACAACATCTTTTGGGGGAAACTGTTCAACCCATAACACTTACCTTCAAGGCTTTGGCATCCCTCACTGGCTGCTCTCCTTCCACTTCCTTCCAGAGACAGCTGCAGTTAGCCCAGAGCTGGATCTCCTCCTTGACATTCTAATTGGCCGATACCCAACTATATTTGTCATAGAGCCTTTGCTTGTCGAGGAAGGTCCCAGTGGTGCCAGCCACTCTCCCCACTGAAACGGACCAACTGGCACAAGCGGGGAGGGAGGTAAAGAAGGCAGGTCACTTTCTACACATGGAAGTGTAACTACAACAAGAGTGATCTAACATTGACTACTTATTGATCAATTATCGTACTCCAGGCACTGAGTTAAGTATTTTACATGTATAATCTATTTAGTCTGCAGAGCAACCCCCAAAAAGGCGTTACCCTATCATTTCCTAGATGGAAAAACCTGAGGCCCATACAGATTAGGTTCTTGTCCAAAGCCCTGACCCCAAGGCTTAATTAATCAACACAGTGTCAGGCATACAACAATTATGAAATATTAGCAAATATTATGTTAACTATTTTGTCTCCTTCCCATGGAGCTTTTGGGTTAAAATAACACCCCCTTTCCCTCCCTTCTATTCTGGTTGATTTGGAACCCTGCCCAGGCCCTATTAGTTCATACCCTGGGGCTGTGGATAAAGCTGGCGAGTTACAAGGCCAGTAGCCACAGGCAATTTGACCTTGGAACAAAGCTGGGCAAGACCACAGAAGAGGAAGTCTGTCCCGAAGGTCCACCCTGTGCAGTTTTCTCCCCGAGCTGCAGGACCTTCATGCACTCCAGTCCCTTGGGTGGGGTCTGAAGGGGGCCCAAGGTTTGTTCTGGAGGTTGCTCTTGACGTTGTCATAGAAAGTACCATTGTTTTAATTGTTTCAGAAAGTGGGCTAGGGCAGCCTTTCCCAGGGACTGCGTCCTTGGACAGAGACAGAGCAGAGGCCAGGAGCAGTAGAAGCAGGGCCAGGACTGGAAGGACGGAAGCCAGAGCCCCCCGCCTGCCTCTTGGTCTCGCTGAGTGTTTTTCTTTCTATAAAAGTAATCCATGATTATTTTTCAAATAACTATGAAAGTGTATAAAATAAAAAGCAACAGTTCTCACAATCCTAGCCATAGGCTTCCAAAATTCTGCTACTCACAAATAAACACATGCATGTACCGTCAGTAAAAAGGATCATATCATTCTTTGTCTGCTTTTGCCACTTAGTGATATAGGAGCATATGTTCTGTCTATGCAGAATGATACTCTGCTTTGTGACTGTATAGGGCTTGATTGTTCCACTGTGTGGACAAAACACAATTTATTTAACTAGACCATCTAGATTTTTATATTGTTTCCCATTTGTCATTCTTACAAACAATATTGAAATAATTCTTGTATGTCTTTATCTTTTTTTTAAATTTTGTTTAATGTTTATTTTTGACAGAGAGAGAGAGAGAGAGAGACAGAGCATGAGTGGGGGAGGGGCAGAGAGAAAGGGAGACACAGAATCCGAAGCAGGCTCCTCCAGGCTCTGAGCTGTCAGCACAGAACCCGGAGTGGGGCTCAAACTCACAGACCGCGAGATCATGACCTGAGCCAAAGTCGGACGCTCAACCGACTGAGCCACCCAGGCGCCCCAATCTTTTTTTTTTTTTTAAATAGCCTCCATCCCCAGCATGAAGCCCAATGCAGAGCTTGAACCCACGACCCTAAGATCAAGACCTGAGCTGAGATCAAGAGTTGGACGCTTAACCAACGGAGTCACTCAGACGCCCCATAAGTCTTGGTCTTCTTGCCCAATTATTTCATTGGGATTAATTTTTTTTTAATTTTAATTTTAATTTTAATTTTTTTAATTTAATTTTTAATTTTTTAATTTTTAATTTTTTAATTTTTATTTTTTTAATTTTATTTTTTATTTTTTAATGGGATTAATTTTTAACAATGGAGTTGCAGGATCAAAGGGTAAACATATTTAAAGATGAAAAAATTTGATGTGTTATTTCCAGGCCGATCTCTGTAAGTGTTAGATTTAGTAACACCAACGGTATTTGAGACTGCCTGTTTCCTTTCATCCCCCCCCCCACCACACACACACACACACACACACACACACACACACAAGCATTATATCTTACAGGAAAAAAAAACGTATGTCTTGTTTCAAATTACATTTTCAAAAGTCATGAGTGAAGCTGACCATATTTTCATATTTTTTGGCTACCTGTATTTCCTTTTCTGTAGCTGTTGTTGCTCATGCTTCTCTCCCCGGGTGAGCTCATGTGATCCTGAGGAAATTATATCCTCAGCTTCTAGCTTTACCAAGATGATCTTTGCATTGTTGACTTTAATTGTCTGGAGAAAAGGGACCAGTGACCATGAAACTCGGGTCGGTTATTATCATTCCTTCAAGAATCCGGGGCCGTTCATTCATCTACTCTTTCATTCGCTTGGAAATTATCCCTGTAGTAATCCGTTGCTCTGGTTTGCTCATTAATCATTTTTTCACGTAGTTATTGAGCACCTGCTGCCTTGGAAATGCCAGGTCCCCAGGGTAGGGGTGGAGGCGGGCACTCAGAGAGGCTCAGTGGTAACTATTTTCCCTGCTGAAGGGGGAATCAGTCCTGTCTTTGGTGCTCCGGGAACTCCTAGCCAGTGAGGTGGTAGGAATGGCGGGAGAGGCTGTGATCTGGGAAGTCTTCCCAGAGGGGGTGTCAGAGGACCGGTGTGATTTAGGTATGGAGCAAGGGTCCCAGCAGGGAAGTAGAGCAAGGGAAGGGAGGGCGTAGTATAGGAGAAGAAAATGCTACACACAGAGGAGAAGGTGGAGCCTTATGCTGGCGTGAGGGTGGCTGGACCAAGGATCTTCTTAAAGGCGATCAGCAGGAGATAACGTGGGGCTGGGGCAGCGGCGTGTGTCTGCTGGGCTAGCGCACGGGGACCTTCCTCTGCAACCACGGGGAGTGGGGTGAAGCAGAGCTGTGTTTGGAGAGGATTATTCTGGCAGCAGCACAGAGGAGGGATGGAGGGGAAGAGACAGAGGCAGGATTTCACTTCAGGTTGTTGCAATAGAGGAGGATGAGGAGGGCCTGAGTTATCAGGGCAGCACTCGGCCGGGAGCCTAGAGACCGGGGTCCCCTCCCCATTCTGCCTCTAGCTGGGGTATCAAGGGAGCTGCTTTCAGGAAGGTCAGAAGACTGTCTCTCAGAAAGCATGGGCCCAGCTCCGTGTCTTTCCACGAATCGCCAGCTCTTTGTGGAACAGCCACTGGTTTCAAGGTACTCTGCCAGGCGTGGGGGCAAACGGAGCGAGAAGACACCACGAAGGCAGCCGGGAGTGGAGGACGGCACAGAAAACCACCGGAGGAGAAGAAACGAGCCGTTCTCTTTGTTTCTACTTCATTCTTTTTGACAGCTGCCAAGCAGTTCCATCTTACGGGTGCCCCATAATTTATTTACCTATTTTCTGATGAATGAGAAATTGCCAATTTTTGTTACAAACGATGTCACCATGGAGTTTTGTGCACTGAATCTTGGGTGTGGGTAAGAGTATTCCTGTAGGGCACTTTCTTGCGGCAGGAGGGTCTACGTACTGTAGATTTTGATAGCTTTTGCTGAATTGCCCTTTGCACAGGAGCCTCCTTATTATTCGGATTACTGAGGAGCAAGGAAGTTGTGTTGCTCACCCAGGGCCATAGCAATGATATGATTGTATCAGGGTTTGAGTCATGGTGGTTCTTTCTTTAGATCTCTGTCCTTCCCATTGTTCTATGCTATATATTCCTGGAACTCTTCCCCCATAACTTCCCAATGTTTCTTTTCTGCTCCTTTACCCCACAGCAACTAGTAAGAGAAACCTTGAAATGATAGAGCCTGGGGTATGTGTTTGGGAGACAGCAAATAAGTGGGGGCAAGGAGTTAGTTTCACTCCAGGGTTGGCACTGGGCAGGGGACAGGGCAGCCCCCAAGATCCAGCTGGGGGTGGCAGGTCAAATGCGGTGTGAGGAAGGCAGCCCAGCCTAACAGGAAGCCTGGGGGCTTCCTTGGACAACTGGGAATTTCCCAGACAGCCTGCACCTTAATCAGACATATCTTTGAGAAGAGACTGTCAGCTCTGAATTCTTCCTATCAGCTGAATTAACCTTGTGTCCTTCTGATGTCTCTCCCCAAAGGGGTGATAGTGAAGAAATTGGTGTCAAAAGCATTTTCCCCCGGTCTCATGGGATTGAGTTACAATTTCTGGCTTCTCCCTCCTTTTGCTTCTGCTCATCCCCCCGGCTTCTACATGTCATACTTACAAAGACTTGAAGTGACAATTCACAAAGTTGGGGGCTCCCCCAGTGAGGTTCAGCCTCCCATGGTGCCTGCTGCCATGGTGAACTGCAGTCAGACAGCCAGGGCTCCTATCCTGGATCTCTGTCTTCAAAACCCCAGGCAAGTGATTCAGCTTCCATCATCGGTGAAATGAAGATACCAATATACTCAGTCAGGGGGTTGCTGTGAAGAGTAAGTGAAATTGGCATTCTTTTCCCTTTTCCAGACTCCCCAGGTTGCTCGGGTGATGGTTCTGATATTTGGCCCAGGGGTGAGCAAGGATAAATACAAGGACAGCCGAAGGAAGGCCGACCTTAGGCTAGGCGGTATTCTGAAGTCTTTACATGTATTGTATTAATTTTCCATTGCTTCATAACAAACTACCCCAAAACTTAAGCAACAAATATCAGACGATATTTTACTTTGTATCTCATATAGTTTGGGGGATAAGGTGTCTGAGAGCAGCTTGGCTGGATGATTCCAGCTCAGGATCCCTCGTGAGGTTGTAGTCAAGATGGTGGCCACAGTTGCATCACCCGAAGGCTCGCCTGGGGCGGGAGGTTCCATTTCTAAGATGGCTTCCTTACAGTCCCGGCTCATTTGGGCTGGTTGTTGGCAGGAGGCTCTAGCTCCTTGCCATGGAGACCTCTTTGCCAATTCAGAGTGCTGCTTAAGTGTCCTCATGACCTGGCAGTTGGCTTCTCCTAGAACGAGTGCTCTAAGAGAGCAAACTGGAAGTTGCAATGTCTTCTTTGACCTAATATCAAAGGTCACACTGTCATGTTTGCAAAATCCTATTGGTTTCACCAGTCGGCCTTATCCAGTGTGGGAGAGGATGACACAAGGACACGAATGCCAGGAGGTGAGGATCCCTGGAGCCCTCTCGGAGGCTGGTTACACCTGTATTAACTCTTTCAGTCCCTGCCATGTGCCCAGGGAGGTTTAGTTAGAAGCGACAGAGGTGAAGAAGGAGTTGCTACATGTGGGAAATCCAGATTTCAGATTATCTTGGAGACAGCGCTCCATGCCAGTGTGTGCAATGTGAGTGTGGTTACGACCTCGTCCAATGGCACTAATGTCTCCAGTGGAGAAGCCTAGTCAGGGTGGCTCATGAATCATTCCTGGCTGTGTTGCTTCTGAGCTGGAATCTTTGGCCCTGCTGGAGATTCTGTGAGCTACCAAATGTAATATGCCTGAACTAGTTGGAAAGCGTTCTATTATCGCAACAAAAATCCACAATGACTGCTACAAACATTCAGAGCACAGGAGACATATTATTTTCATAAGCTGAATATATAGTGATGAGAGCCATCAGCATAAAGTGATGGCCAGAGTACCTCATCATCTTCGGTTTTATGAGTAGAAACATAGCAGCTACAATAAAGGAGATGAGAATGTGTTGCTATTCCGGCACTGGTCAGAAGGCAACAGGAATATTGTGTCTGGAGGCTATTTTTTAAGGGAGACAGCGACAAATTAGAGTATGTTCCGAGGAAAGAGGCCAAGATGATAGAAGAACACAAAACCGTCTCCCCGGAGGCCTGGGGAATGTTTTCCCTGGAGAAGAGAAGGTACTAGGGAGGGCATGGGAGCTATTTTCACAGATAAGAAAAATTCTCTTGTAGTACCATGGTGCAGAGGGTTGGACAGACTTGGGTTCAAATCCTGGTCACTTCCTCTGCATGGCGTGGACATGGCCTCTGGTTTCTCTGGGTCATTTATGGTAGCACATGGCATGTAGTAAATGCTTCATAAGTCTGGGCCCCTCCCTCTTTACCCTCAGCACCAATGAGAGGATAAGAGGCAGCTCGGTACTTGGTCTGAATATAACATACAGGACGTGAGTGCCTTGCCTTTGGAGAAAACCAGGGACAGGCTGGATGACCCAGCCTCTACCCTCTCTGAGCCCTTCTGGAAGGCTGTGTTTTCAAGTTAAGCATGTTGTACGCATTTTCTCATTGCCAGTCTTATGAAGTAGGGGCTGTTAGGTCCACTTTACAGATAGGGAAAGTGAGGCTTGTAGGGGTTAAACAGCTTGCCATTCTTAGTGGCAAAGTCAGAATTTGAACCCCACTTTCTTGGGCTCCAAAGGCTGTGCTTGGAGCCATCATAGCCTGCTGAGAGTGGAGACCCAGGGGCCGGGGTGACAGCGGGGGAGGCCAAGCATTAGGCGGTGACAGCACAGATACTAAGACTCTCATTTGGAGCTTCAGGATCCTTTGGTTTCCTCGAGGAGGCTGTGCAACCAAGTTCCTGGCTCAGGCAGTGCTTCGGCCCAGACCCCCAACCCCTGCAGAATGTCTGGCAGGACGCCCCATCTCCTGCTCCTGCTCGAGGGGAAGGCACAGACAAGTGAAGGGGCCTGAATGCTCCCCAAATGCTGTGGCAGCCTCCCAGTGGGGCCCCGGGCCGCCCGCATTGTGCAAGCAAGGAGAAGCAGGCCCTGGAACCCTTTCTTTTCCGGAGAATTTATGAGCAGGACAAAAGGAGCCATTATCCCCGTGGCTGCAGCGGCTGCCGCTGAGGCCTGTGGCCCAGGTGTCACATGCTGTCCTCACTCTCAGACTGCTTTCTCCCTTTGTCTGTAGGAACACAGAGGCCTGGCTTCTGCCCCCTTTCTCCGACACTGCCCAGCCCCCTCCAGGCCTTGGTCCCTGGCCACTGCTTTTCCGGACTGAACTTGAATCTCCGTAGACTGGGAGAGGCCAGAGTCAGCTGGGAGGGTGACGGCCGGCTGGGGTTGGCTTTGGGGCTGCGGTCGCCTCTGGTTCCCCGCTCCAGCACTGACCGTGCCCAAATCTGTGCCCAGACTGTCGGTGGGGTGGGGGTGGGGGGCTGGCACCCTGCATAGTTTTCACCGGGCTCCTCTGGAGACTTCTCTTGCCTGCCAGGCCTTTGTGCAGCGGGCCCTGCCTCTCTGCCCTGCATCCCTCTCCCTGCTCCAGGCTCCTCAGCTCCAGCAAAACCAGCTTCAGGAAGTTTCCCGACAGCGGCACGCGTCCCGCACCTCTGTGCTTTCTCTGCCTTCCTCTTCTCTCAGGGCTCCCTTTCCACGTGCCTTCCCTGGCTGCGTCTTCCTCATCCTTCGAGACCAAGCTCAGACGTTTCTTCTAAGAAGGCCTTGGTCCTGCTCCACTCTGCTCCTTTAGCACCTGAACTTGACTCACTTCAGTTGCTACACGCCGTAGGTGATGTGCTGGGCCGCTCGCAAGAGAGGCCTCTTAAGTCAGGCTCCCTGGATTCAAGTCCCAGTCCTGCCATTGACCAGCCAGTGATGTTGGCCAGGTCATTTAACCTCTTTGGGCCTCAGCTTACTTGCTTATAACATGGGAATGATTGGGCCGCTGTCAGGATTTTTATGTGAGATCGCACCTGCGGCCAGTAGAGCCCCTGGAGCGTAGTGAGCGCTCAGTAGATGTGGCTGTTACCATCATTCAGCAGAGCAGGTATGGGTGCCCTCCGTGTGTCAGCATCTAGGCTAGGCTGGGGAAACACGGAGAACAAGAGAGATGCAGTATTGCTGCCCTAGGAAACGCGCACCCGGAAGCCCGGAGACCTCACGACCTCTGGAGTACGGGGTGTGGAAAGGATGGGTTGAGGTACCACAGAACCACATGTGGAAAGGGCAGCGGCCCGAGATGAGTCCTGTGTCCACCCTGTCGCGAGATCCCTGTCTTCCATGAAAGGTTGAGTTGAGGTGTCGATCTCTTCCTGTCGGTCCTTCGTCTCAGCTCCTGGCTACAGAACACTCAGGAGTGGACGGGGACAGGACCCGCAGCCGGAATGTAGACTCTTTGTCACTTCGTCACATTTTGCTCCGTATCATTCTCACCAGCCCGACAGCCTGTGGTGATACCTCCATCTTCAAAAACAAGACCTTCGACTCTCCCTTGAGGCCACACGCATCTTCACCCATTTCTTGGCTTCCTTTTCTAGATGACTTTCTCCAAAGCTCAGCGTATCCTCAGGCTTTCCTGCTCCCCTCCCACGCTCTCCTCAGCCCTGTTCCACCTCCCTTCCTCCCCTCCAAACTAGCCTGGCCAAAGTCCCCAGGACTTTGTGTTGCCCAAACCTTTGGAAATGTTCACTGTTATTTTCCTAAAGCTTGAACTGTGACCCGACCAGCTGATCACTTCTTCATTTTGTTAGCTTTCTGCGGCGACTGCAGCCAACTACCACAAATGCAGTGGCTTAGAGAAACACAAATTTATTATTTTACAGATCTGTAGGTTAGGACTCAGAGAGGAGTCTCATTAGGCTAAAATGCAGGCAGGGCTGTGTTTCTGCCTGGAAGCTCAAGGGGAGAATCCATTTCCTTGCCTTTTTCAGCTTCTAGAGGCTTCTAGAGGCTGCTCACCGTCCTTGGTTTGTGGAACACTGAATTTCTCTGACAGTTCTCCTGTGGCCATATCTCCCTCTGACCTTAGCCAGGAGAGAGTCTCTCTGCCTTTAAGGCCCATCTTGAGAATGTCATAATCTCCTCCTCTCAAGGTCCGTAACGCTGATCACATCTGCAATGTCTCTTGGCCGGTTTTAGTAACATATCTACAGGGTCCAGAGATTAGCATGTGGGTGTCTCTCGGGGGCCATTATTCTCCCAATGACCCGGATTTAGAAACTTTTCTTCACTCAGCTTCTAGAACTCCACTCTTCCCTTGTTTTCCTCCTGCTGAACTTGGTTTCAGCCTTCTTCCTCCAATTGCTATCTCGCTCTCCAGGAAGCTCAGTCAGGCCCTTCGCCCTGCCCGCATCAGCTTCCTGTCTTCAAGATCAGTCTCTCTCCTGAGTTCCAGATTCAAAGACTACGAAAATACCTGCTTGGCATTTCCTCTTTCCCGGCTAGTAGACCCCTCAAGCTTTCAGAACCAAAGTCTGATTTTATCCGAATAGCTTCTCCCTCCTCATGTTCCTCATCTTAGGAAAAGGCACCAGCATTTAGCTTAGGCCAAAAGCCTAGGAGTCATTCTTGAGACACCATACCTTCTTACACTCCACTCCCGTTTACCAGCAGGTCATATTGACCGTCTCCTTCAAAATACGTCTTGGGTCCACGTATTTGTCGTCACTGACGTCATCAGCACGCGGGTCCAAACCACTTCATCTCACCTGGGTTATTGCAACAACCTATTAACTAAGAGCCCTGTCTCCACCTGCGTCCCCGCCCCTCCCCCCACCCCCGATTCTCCACACAGCACCCAGAGTGAAACTTGCATTTTTATTTTTTTAATGCTTATATATTTACGTAT
Organism: Panthera pardus; assembly: GCF_024362965.1. Taxonomy (NCBI): domain Eukaryota; kingdom Metazoa; phylum Chordata; class Mammalia; order Carnivora; family Felidae; genus Panthera; species Panthera pardus. The sequence continues at coordinate 67,084,132 of NW_026527002.1, forward strand.
GTATGTTTGTATGCATGTATTTATTTAGAGAGAAAGCACCAGCAGGGAAGGGGCAGAGAGAGAGAGAGAGAGAGAGAATCCCAGGCCGACTCTGCTGTCAGCACAGAGCTCGACGTGGGGCTCGATCCCACAAAGCGTGAGACCATGACCTGAGCCGAAATCAAGAGCTGGCCGCTGAACTGACTGAGCCACCCAGGCGCCCCAGAGTGAAACTTCTAAAATGGAATCCGAGTGTCTCCTTCCCTTGTTTGAATCTCTGGGGCCAGCAGCCTCCCATCCCTTTGAATAAAATGCAATGTCTTTGGAACGTCCTCCTCGGCCCTATGCTATCGGACCCCCGATACAGACTCAATCTCTTCTCACACCCGTGGCCCCCTCATTTCTTGTACCCCAACCCTACCAGCCACCCTGCTACTCCTCACAAACCATCAAGCATGTCACTGACACAAGTCTTCACACGGCTGCTCCTTCGCTGGGGGCCCTCTTCTCCCAGACACCGCGGAGGCCCTCTCATCACATGTCAGCCTTCTGCCCCGGGAAGCCGTTTCTGCGTTACTTTCTTTGTATTACCTATATTAATTTATTTAGTCGTGCTTCCCCACTGGAATATAATCTCCGTGAGGACAGGGATTTCATTCTCATTCTTTCTTTTCCAATTCCACATCTGCAGCACCTAGAACAGCACCCGATATACACAGCAAGGTGCCTGATATATATTTGTTATGGGAACAAATGAATGAATGAATGAAAGAAAAGGGAGCCTTCCCTTGGGGAGGAGTGAGTAGCCGGGGAGTGGACGTGGTGGAGTCAGAGACGGGAGGCAAAGCCTGGGAGGCAGACCGTGTCCCTGGCAACGAGGCCAGGGGCCCAGTGGCTGCTCTTGGGGGAAGGCCAGAGGAGGCGGGCGAGCCGATGGAGCCGATGGCGGCACCAGGGGAAGCAGAAAGCCGGTGCCCAGGCTGGCATCTCGCTCAGACACTGAGACTCCTTCCCTGCTTCCACCTCATTGCTCTGGCCGTGGCGCCCCGGCAGATGGGCTCCCGACAGGAGGCCGGCTCTCGGCGGGCACAGGCCCTGCCCCCGCGGGTCGGCTCCCCGGCCTGCGGCTCTCCAGTCCGTGGAGGTGCCCAGAATCACCGGATCCCGGATGGTGATGCTCCCAGGAGCCCCAGCGGGCAGAGGAGCCCCGCAGCAGGGCGTAGGTGAGGGCGCGATCGTCACGAGTGGCCGCGAGAATAGTAACAGCAGAGTGGCCAGCCTGCCCTCACCGCGCGCCAGGAGCCTTCCTTAGCTTGTCTGCCTGGTCCTCACAGCAGCTCTGTGTGCAGGGGGCTGGTTATCCTCATCCACAAAGTGTGCGCTGAAGGCCAGCCTCTCCGGTGAAGGGGCTTGGCCCAAGTCACACGGGCCAGAAGTGCCGGGACTGGCACTCGGTAGCCCCGTCGCCTTCTGTCCTTCATTCGCGTCCCACCCGTGAACCCCTACAGAGGAACCAGGCGCAGGCCCCACCCGCACCTCCTCCCCAGGCTGCGCATCACGGAAACCTCTCTTCCCCGCGTGCTGCGTCCCACTGTGGACCTTGTCCCTTTGTCTGTTCTTGATTCTGGACCGTTTGGGGATCGTGTGTCCTCCTATTTTGCTAATAAAAACACGTCATTCATTCTTCTGACAGACGTCCACGGAGCCCCTGCGCTGTGCCAGGGGGGCAGCGATAACAATCACGACTCCCGCACAGACCGTGGAGGGCTCCCGCCGGGCCAGGCTCTGTTCTGTGAGCTTTGCATGTCTAGACCCCTTCAGTTGCCACAACTGCTCTGTGGGGCAGGAGATGTCCTTCCTATTTCTAAGATGAGGACGCTGAGATTCCCTGGCATGGTGCACGGCAGAGCCGGGAGCAACCAACCGATCTGACCCCAAAACTCTCAACCTGGTCTACACGGAGAAATCAGTTCCGAGAGAGAGGGAGCGATGCAGTGCCACGGGGTGGGGGTGGGGGGGGGCAGCCGAGGGGGTGACACATTTGGTTGGGTTCCCATGCGAGTGGGCAATGAGGACTGGAAGCAATTTGACCAGGTAGAAGAGAAAGACCATTCGAGACAGGAGCAAGGGTCCAGGCAAAAGAAGAGACTTTCGAGTACTGAGCGGGTTCACACACGTGTTGGCTTCTAGACTCCTCGGGTCTCATTGACCTTCTTATTGACTCTTCAATAAACCTTTGCAAATTTAAAAAAAATCATATTTCATCTGGCTTGACTCCCAGCTTTGGGGCAAGAAAGGAAGAAGTGTGCATTTGTTGAGGACCCACTAAGTACCAGGGCCTTCCACGTGTGTGTGTCAAGAGGCTTTCAGGACAAGTCTGCGTGGTGAGTGTCATCTCCTGCTTTTCAGACGAGGAGACAGAGGCACAAGCAGGAAGCACAGCTTTGTGCCTTCCACTCACTTCCGTCAGACTTCTGGGCCCATTTCTTCCATGCTTTACCACAGGAAGGCCTCTGGAGCTGTTGCCACCGCTTAAGGTGACACCCGTGAAGCCAGTGAAGGGGTATATTATGACATCACTTTCTGTTTGCCCTTTGCACTTCCTCTGTCCTCCTCCCCTTGTCCCCATGACTGACTGAAGCCCTGTTGTCCTAGGACCTAAGAGTCCCCTCCCTTTCAGAGTCATATGAGTGATGGGACTTTCAAGGGAACCAGCATTTTTTTGTTTTGAAACTAAAAACTTACTTTCCTACTCCTTTTCCCGTCACAGAGCACTCCACGTTCAAGGCTTAAAAGTTAGAAGTTTTAGAAAAGCCACGGGGACCACTGTGTGATTGGGGGCAAACCTCATAGACAATGAGCCCCAGTTTCTAAAAAACATCAAAGGGGAATCAAAATCATGTATCCTGAGTGCACAAAGAGTTTGTATGTACAGATCTGCCCATCACAGCATTGTCTATGCTCTTGAGAAATTGGAAACTAACTGTGTGTCCATCAACAGGGGATCGGTTAAATAAATTTGCTACATCCACACAAGGTTCACTAAAACTTATGATGTCTATCTACGCTCATTGAATTAGAAACTTCTTGGCTTACCATGGAATCATAAAGGCAGTACTACAGTGGATGTAAAGGACATTTTCTGCTTGTCTCTCCTGTTCACTCTCTATCCTTTTCCTTCCTGTTCTGTGCCCTGCGGTATTGGCCTCCATGGACTGCCGTCAGTGGGCTTCTATGCCTTCTAACTGTGGCTGGGTTGGCCAATGGGAGACACTAGCAACGGGAGGGTAATGGGGGGGTGAGATCGGGGTATTTATTCCTTTGATTCCCTCTCTGCTGGTTTGCTGGGGCTGGTAGGGTCTCCACTAAAGGCTACAGTTTCTGACACGCAGGCCTCTTGGTACAGTTCTGGTTTGTAGTAACTGCTCCCTGCCCTTGGCCTTCTGACCTATGCATAATAATGGCTCCCCCTTGTCGCTAGTTCTGCTGTATGGCACCACTCCTTGCTGGTTTTCTTAGCCTCTTCCCCGGGCCCAAATGAGAGTCTCTCTTAAACTCTCTGCAGTGGGCGTCGATTTCTACCAAGAGCCCAACTAACACAACAATATAATCCCAGGCAGGTAAAATTACATCCATCTGTAATCCAATAAAGGCGGTCTGGAGGAGATGATGGTGAAAACATTGTTGTTTCAATGTGATGGGATTTGGGTGGGATTTTTTTTTTTCTACTTTATGCCTGTGTGAAATTTTTAAACTTTCCTACAACAAGCAGGGATTGTCTTTGATTCCAGAAAAACAAACAAATAAAACAGTTGTTGTAAGGGTCAGATGAGAGCAGGACATGAAAAGTGCTTTGTACGTTGGGAGCTGCTGTTCAAACTTAAGGTCGTAAGGCGTGAGCCAGCTGGTGCGGGGATTTTTAGGATATTTGCATTAAGGCCTGATTTCCTCAAATAGAGGCTGATTTCCCTCTAGAAGAAGGACTCAAATGTAAACGGACTGGCCCAGCATCCTTGGCTTTTTCATTCTGGAGCATCCCGGCAAAAGTCAAGTTCAGAGCAACTCTTCTCTGCCCCCTCCTGCCCTCCACCTTCCCCAGCCACCCCCCCCCCCCCACATTCAAGGACAGAAAGAGCCAGATGAAAGCCAGGGTAATGAACTCACAGCGAAACTGCCCCTCTGGTCTCACGGGTCAGCATATCTCTGCCAAAATGAAAGAGAGGACTTCCAGAGGAATGCCTCCTTTTTTCACAAAACTTGGCAATGAATTAATCATTGTTTATCGGAGCTGTGTGATACTTGGTCCCAGTAATGGTGCTAAGACATAAATCACAGCTCTTTGGGGGTGGGGTTGAGGAGGGGCCCCAGGATAGCTGTGAAGAGCTGTTCTTCTAACCCAGGGAAAAAATATCCTTGTTTTCAAGCGGCTGTGAGTGCATTCTGGGCTATTTATAATCAGCTGCCGAGCTAAGGCATTTCTGCAGCTGGGCCTGGGAGATAATTAGCACAGTTTTCTTCTCAAGCCAGGTCTGCAAAACAGACCGCTCTCCTCTGGTAGCCCACCCAGCCCATCTGCGCCTGGCCTCCCAAACCCAATCTCCCTCCCTTGGTTTCAGCTTTCTAGAAAGCAACGAGTGCATTTAAAGACAGAAAGGCCAAGCCACCTCAGCTCAGAGATGAAGGCAAGGCTTATGACCCGCTGGCAGATGGATTTGCCTAGAGCAGGCTCGTGGAATGTCCATGGAACTGGCACAAAGGGCCTTTGAGAGCTGTGGAGAAAGGGGCACACGCCGTTGGCTCTGTTTCCTTCTCCCAGATAGAAAAACAGGGTCCGGGGCAGGGGTGGGGGGCGGGGGGGGCAAATTCCAAAACTCTCCCTTGTATGTCTTGGCAGGAAGGTGAGCATAGAGGCAAAACTTCGGGAATAGGGCTCAAAAACCCTGGCTGCCTCTCCCATGACTGCCTGGTGACCCGGAGCAAACCCCTTTATGTCTCTGGACCTCAGTGTCCTCATCTGTAAAGGGGGCTGGAGGGAATCTCAGTATTTTTCCCACTTTTAAAACTCATTAAAGTTCTTTTAGAAAAGCAATATGGGATAGGAGTAGCTAAAGCAGATACAAACAGCGTAACTGGCTGAAGTGGGGTGGGGAGGGGGTTGAGACTGGAAAGCCACCCACCTGACACCTTTCTCAGCCTGACCTGAGGGAGGAAGGAGGTCCAGGAGTCCGGAGCACCAAGAGACTTTGCTCCCTGCTGCCTCGATAGTCTCCAACATTCTGAGCTTTGAAATCCATTCATTCATTCACCCATTCATCCCCCATATATATTTACCAACTTGTATCAGGCTGGACTTGGCATTGGAGATGAAAAGAAGAATAAGAAAGCCATTGTCCTTGCCCCACAGAGTTTACAATGTGGTCGGATAGATGGATATCGATTAAATACTTTATTTAATATATTGATTAAATATATAAATTACATATGTGTGTGAATTATATATAATATGCAATAAATGTATTTTTATATGTTACATATAATAAACACCTTTATAAGATGAGGTTGAACTGAAGTAGGTTGGGCCCTAAATCCAATATGACCGGTGTCCTTACAAGAAGAGAAAGGACACAGAGACAGAGACACGCGAGAGACTGCCATATGATGACTGAAGCAGAGGGGCAACCACAAACCAAAGAACACCAAGGATTGTCAGCAAACTGCTGGAAACTAGGAAGGGGCAGGGAAGGACTCTTCTCTAGAGCCTTTGGAGGAAGCCAGACCCTGCCGACAACTTGATTTTGGACTTCTAGCCTCTAGAACTATGAGAGAAGGCCACTCTGCTGTTTTAAGCCACCCGGTTTGTTTGGGCCCAAAGAAACTAACAGAACAAATTAAAATGTGGTTCTTATTATTCACAGTAGTCATGTTTCATAAAGTCACCACGAGAACTGAATCAGTGAACACTGAATGATGGCTCCCAGGGGAAAACACAGGGTTAGGTTCCTGGGAGCCTCTGGCCACATTTCACCCACCATCATCATAGTCTTGGTTTATGTGTGCTTCTGTTTAGAGACATCTTATTTAATATCTATTGTTGATTCCTTAACGTTGAATTTATGGCCAGCAGCAATATAACTCATGCCTGAAAGAATCTCGCCTGACACGGTAACATACCTTTTCTCGCAAGGCACATCACGGCCTTTTTGTGTTCAGGAGCACCGGACAGCACCTGAGCACTGCACCTGGGGACCATTTCACACGGTGAAACCACCAACCACAAGCTCCAAAAGGCAAACATTGTGACGGAAAATTGTGAAAAGGATACTTTGTTTAGAGTCCGAGAACTGAGACAAGAAGCAGACCGTCGCTTTGCTGGATCTCAGCTGGCAGCATGGGAGTTGGCGGACTCGAATTTCTTGCCACTCTGCGCATGCCCACAGGTGACCTCCAAAGCGCTGCAAGTATTGATTTTGGAGACAGAAATCAGTTTGGGGGAGTAGGCAAATGTGTAAATAGAGAATCTACAAGAGACACGGGTCAACCATAGACACACGTATCAAATGGTAGGAAAGTCTATGAAGCAAAGAATGGTGTTTCGAGAGACAAGGGTGAATGCTTACCTTAGGTGGCAAAGTCAAGGGGACACCTAAGAGGTGGCATTTCAAGCCAAGGCCTAAAGAAGAGAGGAGCCAAACCAGAAAAAAGAAAAAGAGCAAAGAGGAGCCAGGCGTGGAGGGAAAGACTGCCAGCAGAGGGTCTGCTTGTAGAAAGTCTGGGGGCCGGAAAGAGGATGGTGCATTTGCGTGAGGAGGACGCGTCACGAGCAAGATGGCGAACGGGTGAGGGTTGTGTTTCAAGTGCAGTCGGAAGGAGCGGTTTGAGCAGGCAAATGAGGTGGCCCAGGCAGAACTCGAGTTCTCTCTTAGCTGCTCCACACATTTGCTGAAATAAGATCTGGTTCCCTCAGCTGGCTAATCTGAGAAATAAATGTGTGATCGTTTCAAATCCTTCTTTGGGTCTGTGCAGGGATATAAATAAATGCCAAGCGAAGTGTCATGGCATGATCATATCTCAGCTTGTTCTGCACATGATGGCATTTAATTTTTAAATCAGATCTAGGAGGATACTCCCTGAAAACCAAGGGAGTAAGGCTTCCAAGTGAACATTTCAGCTTCCACTGCAGGAAAGGAGAGGGAGATATTTTTAGAAGGGAGACCTCTCAGTGCCCCTAAACCACGAGCGAGGCACTGCCCTGCCCCGGCATTCCGCAGGCCTTGCCTATCAGCTTTCATCATGGACAAGGCGTGGGTGGGCTGAAGTCCCCCATGTTGCCAGGAATGCCTGACCAGAAACTGCTCCTGGGTGTGTCCCAGAGCTACCTCCCCTTCGCTTGACCCAGGACAGCTGGCTTCCTGGCCTTGTGAAATCTTCCAGAAGCAGGAAGGAACTTGAGCTCTGAGTGAGACTCCTTGAGCTTGACTTCACGAGTTTGCCATGTGATGTCGAACGAACCGTCCATCCCCCCGTGTCTTACTTTAGCATGTCCATCTAATGTTAGTCACCATCCCCCCCGCCAGCCACCACCAACCCCTACCAGAGGAAACAGTGTGGAGTCAGGGAGACGCTTAGAACCTGTCGGCAAATTGTGCTCTGTTAAGTGGAAAACCCCGTGGCAGCCATTTTCTTTCCTTCCTTGAGGAGAAAGTCCCTTGTTAATCCCTGAGACAGTCTGAATAAGCTTGTCGTTAGGCATCTGATGAGTAAGGAAGTCCCTCGTGCTGCCTCATCGCATCTTCTTCCTCTTCTCCACGGCTTACCAACACTCCCTTCTGTAGGACATGCTGAGGAATCATGAGTCAAAGGGAAGAATGACGAATAAGTGATTTTCCTGATCTGGTATTTGGAGGGCAAATTCAGTTCACAAGTTAGCTATTCCAATCTTTCTCAAAGGTGTAGAGTCTCTTTGGTGAACATATTAGGTATTTGAATGTGACAACTGCCAGCCTGCCCCAGAAAAACTGCCTTTGTTCCTTACTTTACCTCAGCACAACCCTTTCAGTCAGCAGAAGATTGTAAGATCCTGGCCTGGAACTGTGAGCTGTTGTCGCAGTCCTGACGCTTTTCCAAGAGACCTTGGGCAAGTCACGTTCCCTCTTGGCAGGCCACCCTGTCTGCAGAAGGTGTGCACAGACGGCCGAGATAGCCTGTCAACGGCCATCTCCACTTCCATGGAAGAGGTATTTCATTGCATTCCTTTGTGCCTAAGGACTCCAGAATTCGATTCTCCAAACATGCCTGAGAAACACTTTGCTCCGCAGGAGTTCGGACCAAGTAATGAAAACCATCGCAAACAACTAGGCAGCCCATGTCCTGAAGTCACCCCTTCCTGGGAGGTCCAGGAGTGTTCCCTCCACTTTCCCTGGATTCCGCTTCCTGTCCCTCCCCTGCAGGCCAACGCCCGCTGGTCAGCACAGCCGGCGTTTCCCTGGGGACGGACAGACCCTTCCCGTGTGAATCTGCACCCGGGAAAGCACCCCACCTTAGGGAGCAGCACTGGACCCCCTGCCTCTGTCCTCAGAAGGAGGTCTTCTGGCTAGAATTATCTGCAGGGTTGCTTCACATCTCCCAAACTCACTTGGGGTTGGCAAAAATTGACAAAGCTACCTGGAGACACAGGCGCTGGGCCGGGTGCCGGGATGTGGAGATAAGGAAGACTAGGCTCCTGCAGGAGAGGGAGGCCTGCAGGGCCCCCCTCCGGGGGAGGTGAGCAGTGAGAGCCTGGGGTAAATACAACGTGCTAAGACATGACAGACAGAAGCTCAGCTCGATGACAAATGTGTCCCAAACACCTTGATCAATTACTTCTCCACTTGTTTCAAAAACAGTTTATGGGGCGCCTGGGTGGCTCAGTCGGTCAAGAGTCCAACTTCAGCTCGGGTCATGATCTTGGAGTTCATCGGTTCGAGCCCCACGTCCAGCTCTGCAGCGACAGCTCAGAGCTTGGAGTCTGCTTCGGATTCTGTGTCTCCCTCTATTTTCACACACCAGAGCTCATTCATTCCTCACATGCACTTAGTGAAGCAGACAAGGCACGGACAGTGTAGTCTAACCTGGGGTGGTTCCCATGACAGACGCACTGTGGTTGTTAATAGTACGAATAATACCATCAAGTAAGTGCTTCGTCTGTGCCAGGCCTGGGCTGAGCCCTTCACAAACATGATCTCTCTCTTTTTTTAAAAAGTTTATTTACTTATTTTGAGAGACAGAGCGTGAGCCAAAGAGGGAGGAGGGGCAGAGAGAAAGAGAGAGAGAGAGAGAAAGAGAATCCCAAGCAGGTTCTATGCTGTCAGCACAGATCCCTACTCTGGGCTCGATCTCGTGAACCATAAGACCATGACCTGAGCCGAAACCAAGAGTCAGACGCTCAACCGACTGAGCCACCCAGGAGCCCTCAAACATGACCTCTTAATTCTCACAGGTCTTCAAAACAGGCATTTTTTTTTTTTTTTAAGAATTACGGTAAAAAAACATACAGCATAAAATTGACATGTTAACCACTTGTAAGTATATAGTTCAGCAGCATTAAATACCTTCAGGCCATTGGGCATCAGTCACCACCTTCCATCTACAGAACTCCTTTTATCCCAGAAAACTGAAATTCTATACCCATTAAACACCTCTGTATTTCTCCCTCCCCACTCCATGCTCCCTTGGAGACCACCATTCTAGTTTCTGTCTCTGTGTATTGGGGTATTTTAGGCTCTTCATATGAGTGAAATTCTACGGTACTGGTCTTTTTGTGACTGGCTTATTTCACTCAGCATTATGTGCTCAATGTTGTAGCAGGTGCCAGAATCCCCTTCCTTTTTAAGGCCGAATAATATTCACGCGCACATGCGCGTGCATGTGCGTGTGTGTGTGTGTGTGTGTGTGTCTGTCTGTCTGTCTGTGTGTCTGTGTGTGACATTTTGTTAATGCTTTCATCCATGGACGGACACTTGGGTCACTTCTCCTTTTTGGCTATTGTTAATGCTGGCGTGAATACGGGTGTGCAAATATCCCTTTAAGTAAGCAGAGTTCAAGTGGAATTCAAATTGACCCTTGAACACCGTTGGGCCCTCAGCCCCTGGCAGAATAAAATATATAAAGGCACATATAGCTTTTGCCTTTCCACCGCAGCTCAACCACTAATATAGCTCACGGCTGACTAGAAGCTTTATCAACATAAACAATCCATTAACACATATATATACATGTATATATATATACTTGCTGTATATATATATACTTACATGTATATATACTGTATTCTTACAAGAAAGTCAGCTGGAGAAAAGAAAATGTTATTAAGAAAATCATAAGGAACAGAAAATACACTTACAGTGTTGTTCTGTAAGAGATGTGCATAGAAGCTGACCTGCGGCGGTTCAAACCTATGTTGTTCCAGGGCCAACTCTATTATGTGTCTCCTTTTTACAGAGAGGGAAACTGAGGCTCGGCGATGTTAAGTAATTTCTCCTGGTTCAACAAATAGTAAGTGGGAGAACCAGTCTGTGTGACTCCAGAGACAGGGTTCCTACCCATTGAACGATCCTACCTCAAATACGTGGGTTTTCACGTCAAAAATACCTGAGTTTAAGTCCCAGCTCTCACACAAACTGACCGTGACATGAGCAGGTCACTGAACCTCTCTGCGTTGTGGGGTTAGGGATCAAGTAAATCCACGTGCTTAGTTACAGTGCTGAGTGCATATAGCGCCTGCTTCTTGCCATGTGGGTTGTGAGTTGTGTCTCGGTGACCTTTGTCACTCCACACCCGACACGGGCATCCACACAGTGTACCAGCCCAGGGCTGAGGGTGTCACAGCCCTTATGTGACTGCAGGGCGTAAAAAGAGAAGAGAGTCCTAACCCAGGGCAGCCACTGAACAGGTCCCTTCCCCTCTCCCCTGGGCCTCAGTTTCCTCACCTGTAGATTGAGGGTTTCACGGGGGGCAAAGGCCAAGGCCTGCGTGTTCTGGAACTTCTAAGCTGCGACCTGAGTGTAGCGGTGTGAAGGCATTGGGTCGTGCAGCCAGATTGTCAGGGTTCAGAACTGGGACTGCTGCTCACTTGCCGTGGAACCTTGAACCAGGGGCTTGTGACGTCTTTGACCTTTGGTTTTACCCTTGCTAAGACACGGAGCATCATTCAGAGCTTGAGTCGCAGTGCTGTGAGGGCCAAGCGAGGTAGGGGCCTGCTCAGTAAAGGCAGGCCGTCAGTGTTCTTCTCACGATTATCAGAACGAATCCTTGCTGACTTCCCGACTTCCAGGTGAGAGGCCTAGAGTAGCGAAAAGGGTTCGTGCAGCCGAATATGACTCACCTGTGCATCTTGGCGTTCCCCTCTGGCAGCAGGAACTGTCATCACCTACTCAAAAGGTTGTGTTAGGCTTACGTGAAATAGCAAATGTAATGTGCCCAGCACAGTGCCTGGCACAAAGTAAGGGCTAAATCAATGCGTATCAGCGTGCAGAATTATTCCTGTTGTAAGGTTTTAGAAATCTGTTTCTTCTCATACACTGTCATCGAGAGTGTAAGTTTGTGCAATTTCTAGGACAGGCAATTTGGCAATAGCTCTCAAAGCCACAAATCCACCCGCCCCTTGACCCAGCAGCTCACTTCTAATTACAGATAACAGCTGGGAAATGATGTACGTCCAAGGCTTTCCATTGCAGCATCGGTTATAATTGCCCATCTAATTAAAATAAGTTATGGATTAGCAAACTATGCAGCTATGGGAAAAAAATGGTCAAAGAAGCTCTTCATGTTCCAAGATCTATTAGTTGAGAAAATTAAGGAGCAGAATACAATGTATCAGGATACAATGTTTAGCATTTGTATAAACAGGAGTGAGGGAAAGTATATAATCATATTAGCTTGTAATGCTTGTATATGCATTTTTTTTGATTTTTTTTTTTTTTTACATTTATTTTACTTTTGAGAGACAGAGTGAGACAAAGTGAGAGTTGAGGAGGGGCAGAGAGAGAGGGAGGCACAGGATTGGAAGCAGGCCCCAGGCTCTGAGCTGTCAGACGCGGGGCTTGAACCCACAGACCGTGAGATCATGACCTGAGCCGAAGTCGGACGCTGAACCGACTGAGCCACCCAGGCGTCCCTTCTATATGCATTTTTTAAAAATCTCTGGAAGGATACACAGCAGGCTCTGAGTTCCTGAGACATTTCCCTGTATCTTTTTTTTTTTTAATGTTTGTTTATTTATTTGGAGAGAGAGGGAGAGACAGAGAGAGAAAGAAAGAGAGTGAGCAGGGGAGGGGCAGGGAGAGAGAGAGAATCCCAAGCAGGCTCCGAGCTGCCAGCACAGAGCCTGACTTGGGGCTCGAACCCACAAACCGTGAGATCATGACCTGAGCCGAAATCGAGACTCAGACACTTAACCGACTGAGCCAACCAGGCGCCCCTCCCTGTATCTTTTCATAATTTTCTTTTATGAGTTTAAGAATGTATTACCTATTCAAAACATTAAATAAAGTAAGATTGTATTGAGGACAAAGGAAGACGCGAGGGAGGGGAAGAGGAGAAGGAGAGGGAGGGAAGAAGGGAGAGGGAAGGGGAGAGAGACGCATCTGTTCCTCTCAGTCCTGGGCCATCATATGGGACTGAAAGAGAGCAGACCTGTCCTGGCTGAGGAAGGGAGGGACACGCTGAGCATCACTGGATCTGGCTCAGTTTGAGAGTCGCTTCTGATAAGGATGGTGGGCCACTGACCCACCAGATAGAACCTGACACTGAAGTCTGGCCGCCCTCCCGGCTGGTGTCTTTCCACAGGGGTGTGACAGTGAGCCTCACACTTCAGCTCTGCCCGTGTTTCCAGCAGTGGCTCCTGTACACACGGCCCCCTCCTCACTCCTAGAAAGGAGGACACGGGGTTACCTGCTGGCACCGTCTGTCTCCTGAGAAAAGCACACACAGATATAAAAGGAAGGACCCAGTGCTTTCTTATTTCCTTCCAATGTCTGATTTCTGAAATTTATTTACATGGCAAGTGCAAGAGCCAATGGCACAAAATCTTCTGGAAACCAGAGAGTCTTAAACGCGTGAAAGGCAGACGTGGTGATGTTCATTCCCCAGGCTAGCACCCCTCTGCCTTCTTGGCCAAATAATCTAGAGATCTGACTGCTGTCTCTAGTCTGGGGGGGTGTAATAATCTCTTGTTGTTGATGGCATAAATTTAGAGATGAATACACAATTGTAAATATACATGTATATTTCTGTTTGTCTCAACATCTGACTCCATACAAGTCCTTTTGCTTAGGCTTTGGCACATATTACTATTGTTAATACATATGATATGTCAGTTTGTATAAAATTCACAAATATATTCATGGAAAATAAGAAGAAACCTAATAGCAATTTATGGTTTGTTTTCACATCCATTATCTCATTTGATCTTCAAACACCCCTATAAGGTGGGTATTTATTCCGCAAACATTTACTGAGTACTCATTGTATCCAAGCTGCTGGGCTACATCCTGGTGTCTCAGAGGTAAAACCACAGGACCGTGGTATAATCTGAGGTCTAACACACAGATGGCTATGCAACTACAGACGTATACAAGATGACGTGGGAACAGTGAGGAGGGGCACCCAACCCAACCAAGTGGTGGGGAAGAGATCAGAAAAGATTTCCGGGCAAGACGTGGCCTGAGCTGAGCCTGAAATAGGGAGGCGTTGAGTCAGCTGCCTTCCAAGGGCCGCTGGACTTCCTAGCATCTCTCCGCTGTGAGCTGTAGCCAAATGATGGGAGAAAGTCCACTCAGTCCCAGGTGGCTACGGTTAACTCCGTGCTACCGTTCCTTGGGAAACTTGTCCGTCCAAGACCTATTCTATGGTTCAGGGCCTTTAGTTACCGCTTTGGCTTCCTTCCCTGAGGAGTGGTCTGTCTGGTTCTCTCACCCCAGACACACCAGGGCTGATCCCTTGCACATCTGGCTCCACACAACCCACAAGTCTGGACAGGGCCCTGAAAACCACCTCTGACTTTATAGCACACTGTCCCACGCCCTGGGAGGTAGGCTGTGTCTGGGCTTGCTCAAGTCTGGGAACGGCAAAATCGGGCCAGAGCCTGCTCAACCCAAACCCTGCTCAGGGGTTGGGACAAGTCTCAGACTTTGGGCTCTGGCTAGGAGGTGGTCCCAGGAATTTGCAGAGGGGCAGCCCTGTGGGCCTTGCAGACAGAGGGAGAGGGGATGGAAGCCACGTGTCTCGGCTCCCTTGGGGGAGTGTAAGCAGCTCCTAGAAGTTGAGGGTGGTGAACAAAGAGATAGAGCCTAGGGTGGTGGTTAAGAGGCTGAGGGGTGTCCCGTGTGGGGGTCCCTGAAGCGGACCCTGAGAAGAGGGTTCAAATGCAGATGACTCATTAAGGAAGTGCTCCCAGGACAGACCAGGATGGGAGTAGAAGTGGGACAGACAAGAGGAAGAAACCAAACAAGGAGAGGTTGACCTTGAACCCAAAGGACCTTCCTGCTTCAGAAGGATGGAGGGATTTCCCAGGAAGTCCCAGCCTCAGCCTCATATCCTGGGCGGGCGGGGGTGGAGGGGGTAGCTCTGGGGTGTAAGTTGTGCCTTCAGGTTTTGTCACACCAGGAGAAGCAGGGCCCTCACCCTCCCCAGCGAGGGGCTGCCTCTGGACCCAAACTCCCAAGCACTTCCTGTGGGCGAAGTAGCCTCAGCAGCCCAAGGGCGCGAGAGCCTCAGTGCGGACCATCAGCAGCAAGAGAGGACAGAAGCGGGCACCTGGGTGGCTCAGTCGGTTAAGCTTCTGACTTTGGCTCAAGTCACGATCTCAAGCCACATCAGGCTCTCTGCTCTTGGCTCATAGCCCGCCTTCACATCCTCTGTCTCCCTCTCTCTCTGCCCCTTCCCGCTTGCACACTTTCTTTTCTCTCTCTCTCTCTCTCTCTCTCTCTCTCTCTCTCTCTTTCTCTCAAATAAATAAATAAACTTAAAAAAAAAAGAGGACAGAAGCAGAGGATGGGGTTCAGAAATAGTACAAGGGAGCCACAGGGATCCGGGACCAAACTGCACTCGTGTCCCGGCTCAGTTTTTCCCCAAGGGCAAACTAACCTTACGGACAGTTTTCTCGACTCTAAAGTGGGGACGCTTACATCTCTCTCACAGGGTGAAGGAGATAATGTGAGCGAAGTGTTTTGCATGGGGCCTGGCACATGTTAAGACGCATTTATGTCTGAAGCTGGCAGGTGCCCATCTGGAAGATTTCCCCGTAGGAACGCTGATGCAGGTGAACCTGAACTCCAGTGCCTCTGCTCTGTCTCTCTCCCGCTTCCGGGAGCACCTTCCCCTCAGGTCTCAGAAACCCAGCCCTCCTGGCTCCTCAGCTTCCCCAGAGCCCTGACCAGTCAAGTCTTAGGTCGTCACACCTGAACCCGCCCACCACCCCAGTGGGTTTCCTTACCTTGGCCTTGCTACCCAGAAGCATCACCCGAGAGGTTCTGAAGCCTGGTGGTCTGGGTCGGAATCCTTGCCCCAATATGTATGGAATGTGCAAACTTGGCAAAGTACTTAGTCCCTCTGTGCCTCAATTTTCTCATCTAACTAATGGGGTAACAATCACTCTACCTCTGAAAGCTGTTGGGAGGTATTACTGAATTAATACATTGTGAAACGCTTAGACCATAGTGCTCACGTGTTGCCTAGTACGGTCATCAGTATATAAAGTCCTTATGGGTGAGACCCCTGCTTTGTTTACTGCCCGGATTCTTGGGTTTGTCATTTCCTCACCAACTTCTGCTATTTTCACACTCTGGTGCTGAGCTGGGTTCCCACCCTTGACCTCCTTTTGGTCTCTGGAGCTCCAGCATCACTTCCTGCTGGAGCCCCAGATGGTCAGCACAAGAAGAATCAGGAGTGTGTGTGTCGCACTTTCCAGTTGTCTACGCAGCACATGTCTAATTTGATGTGTGCCTCTTCTTAAAATTAAGCTGTCAATTTTATTTCCAGTGTGGATAACATGCAGTGTTCATTTCAGGTGTACGATATAGTGCTCAACAGTTCTATACGTTACTCAGAGCTCCTCATGATAGGTGTTTTCTATAATCCCCTTTGCCTATTTAACTCCCCCCCACCACCTCCCCTCTGGTAACCACCAATTTGTTCTCTGTATTTAAGATTCTATCTCTTTTCTCTTGCTTTCTTTGTTTATTTGTTTGGCTTCTTAAATCCCACGCATGACTGCAATCATACGGTATTTTTCTCTCTCTGACTGACTTACTTCATTTAGCATGACACTATGTAGCCCCAACCATGTTGTTGCAAACGGCAAGATTTCATCCTTTTTCATGGCTGAGTAATATTCCTGTGTGTGTGTGTGTGTGTGTGTGTGTGTGTGTGTGCGTGTGTGTGTGTGTGTGTACCACATCTTCTTTATCCATTCATTTATCGACGGACACTTGGGCTGCCTCCATAATTTGGCTACTGTTAATAATGCGGCTATAAACATAGGGATGCATAGATCCCTTTGAATTAGCGTTTTTATATTTCTGGGGGAAATATCCAGTAGTGTGATCGCTGGATCATAGGGTAGTTCTATTTTTAACTTTTTGAGGAACCTCCATACCGTTTTCCAGTGGCTGCATCAGTTTGCATTACCACAAACAGTGATCTGTACCACTTTTTTTAAATGAGGGAACTGAGGCTCAGAAAGATTGAGCACCTTGCCCAAGTCCACCCAGCTCCCAAGAAACTACCATTAACTCCAAGTTCAATGCTCCTGCACCTCCCAGAGACCCAGCCTGGAAAGCCCAGCTTCTGACGATGGCGGCCAGATATACCACTTGTCCCTCTCTCCACTCTGCACCTACAGCAGCCCCCACAGGCCTCTGTGAAAGTGCCTCACCCACGGAGCTGACTCGTTTGTCTCCCCTGCTAGACTACGAGCCTCTGGACGACAGGGGCTGGGTTTTATTCATCTCCCCATCTCCAGCCCCATCCTAGGGGGTGGCATAGCATAGATGCTGGATTTGTGTTTGTTGAATGCACAGTTTGTTCGGGGCGTATATCCAGAAGTGGGATTGCTGAGTTGCCAGGTATGTGCATGCATATTCAATTTTACAAGAAAATGCAGATTCTTTTTCAAAGTGGTTCTACCAGTTTCTCTTCCTACCACCATGTCGGGGATCTGTTGGACCTCATTCTCTCCAGTACTTGGCATTGTCATGCAGCACACACAGGAAGGCAGGCACCTGCACCGGACCCATACCCCTGCGACCCTAGTAGCGGTCATGTGGGGCCGCCACAGTTTCCGCCTCACGTTTCCCAAGTGATGTAAAAAGTTATCTATCCACATCCAGCGGCGCCTGGCTGGCTCAGTTGGAAAAGCATGTGACTTTTGGTCTTGGGGTCATGAGTTTGAGACCCACATTGGGTGTACAGATTACTTAAATAAATAAAACTCAAAAAAAAAAAAGGGATCTACTTACGTCTAACCACATGACCACCTTTAGCGGCTATCCTCTGTCTCTGACCTGGCCCCTACCTGTCTCTTCACCCTCATCTTTTTTTTTTTTTTAAGTTTATTTATTCATCTTGAGAGAGAGAAAGAGAGTGTGTGTGCAAGTGGCAGAGGAGTAGAAAGAGAGGGAGAGAGGAAATCCTAAGCAGGTTGCTCGATGTCAGTGCAGAGCCTGATGCAGTGCTTGACGACGGTGGGTTCATGACCTGGGCCGAAATCAAGAGTTGGACCCTTAACCAGTTGGGCCACCCAGGCGCCCCTCGGCCTCATCTCTTGATAGTCCCCCTGCCCTTTGCAAACAAGGCTCCAGCAGTGAAAATACTCCCTACCACTTTGTTGAGTATGTACCATGAGTTAGACATATTCTGAGCATTTTACAAATATTATCACATTTAATTTTCTCACCTACTCTTTTTCCATTTTATAGGTGAGGAAATTGAGGCTTGAGAGTTTGGTTGGGTTTTTTTTAGTGTTTATTTATTTATTGAGAGAGAGAAAGCACACAAGAGCGAGCGGAGGGTGGGGGAGGGGGGGACGGGTCAGACAGAGAAGGAGAGAGAGAATCCCAAGCAGGCTCTGCCCAGCTCAGGGCCCCACAAAGGGCTCTATCTAACGATTGTGAGATCATGACCTAAGCATATATCAAGAGTCAGACGCTTAACCGATGAGCCACCCAGGCATCCTGAAGCTTGGGAGTTTAAGTTCACTCTCAAAGACACACAGCTGGTAAGTGGTAGGGCTGCATTTGAAGCCCAGGGCTCTGATTCCAGAGCCTGCACTCTTAACTACAGCATGTTTTCCACTAAACAACTGTGCTTACAAGTCTTTATTTTTTACTGTACAGCTGCTGCCTTTTCTGCCTGGGAGAGCCCTTTCCTCTCCTCCCCATCCCAACTGCTTTGCTTTGCTTGGTAAAAAATTTTCTCATCCTTTGAGACTCCAGTCAAATGTCACCTCCTTTGAGAATCCCTCTCTGACCACCTATGATTGGATTATTGTCTGACGCCCAGCATCTTCTATTTCTCTCATCGTGAAAACTTGCCATTTATTGTAGTTGTCCACTGTTCATTTCTCTCTGTAAGGCTGTGAAATTCTGGAAGGCAGGACATCTATTCTCCCAACAAACATTTACCAATGCCTAATAGGCCCAGGCTAAAAAAAAAAAAAAAAAAATGAAATCCATGAAGAAAAAGGAACTCTCATTCAAGAGGGGTTGGGGGAAAGAGAGTCATTTTTGCAAGTACATGACTGTAAGCTATAAGGCCTAAAACTGATTTGTTTCAAGTCCTAAAACCTGTAACATTACTACAAGGTCCAGTGCAAGGAGGAAGAGATAAATTCAATGAGCTAAAAGGCTCAGAAGTCTTAACAATGGACTCGTGACATCCAGGCTTTGAAGGATGAAGAGGAGTGTATCCAAGGAGCAAGCCACCTGGAAAGACACGGAGGTGTGAGAGACCTTAAAGGTAAATACATGGCTTCCCATCACTTAGCACAGAGCACCAAACATGGCAGGTTCTTGGAAAATGTCTGTTAGATAAATCTATAATTGAAGGAATTACCTCCATGACCAGGAAAAATTTGCAAGCTCTCCTCTTACCCCGAAAGATCCAGGCCTAGTTCCAGTAGGTCCTGTGAACAGGATGTTAGTGATGTTAACGCTTGGGTCTGCCACTCTGCTGACTTTCTCATGGAATTCAATATGGCGTGTCATCCATGCGATCACAATCTAGATTTCTACCGTCACATTGAGCCGTTGTCGAAAATGTTACAGTGCTCACTCAGTGCTATCACATAGCGTTCGCATAATCTTCTCTGGAGATGAGTCATTAACTAGGTAATGAGCCAAGGACACTGATTCCTCCAGAGTCAGAAGCTGAATCTACTCTACGATTCTCTACACAAGTCAAACCACACCTGTAGGCTGTGCTCAGTTCCAGGCCCCCAATTTGAAGATGTATTTTGTGGTGGACATTGTGGTTACTTCTTGTTATGGGTTGAATTGTGTCCCCTGCAAAAAAGATATGTTGGAATCCTGACCCTTAGTACCCCCAGAATTTTGCCTTATTTGGAAGAAATAGGGTTGTTGCAGATGCAACAATGAGGTTGTATTGGAGTAGGGTGGCCCTTAACCTAATACAGCCAGTGTTCTTATAAAGAGAAAGCCATGCGAAGAGAAAGAGACAAACACGGGGAAGACAATATGATGAGACACAGGGAGAAGATGGTCTACCAGCCAAGAAGAGATGCCTGAATCAGATTCTTTCCCCACAGCCCTCAGGAGGAACCAACCCTCTTCACACCTGGATCTCAGACTCACAGCCTCCAGAACTGTGAGGTAATATATTTCCGTTATTTAAGTCACCAGCCTGTGGTACTTTGTCACAGCGGCTCTAACAAACTGATACATCTCCCAATATGCATTCTATGACCCTTCCCCTTAGTAGCCATCATGTATGGAGGAGGATGGATAGTTTGGGCACTGATCAGGGAGAAAGCCAGGATTGTTTTGTTCCTTGGCCGAACAAGAAATATCTTCTCCCCCTGAGAGGAGAATGAAGATTAAGAAGACCTATGAGTGTTGGCAGCCATCTTGTTGCCCAAAAGGAGCTCATTCTGAGAAGGAAGCCCAGAAAAAGACTGAGGAAATTAGAGAGAAGTGGAAGCACATCCTTAACACCACCGTGAACCTCTGCATCAAAGCCTTGCCCAAATTCAGTGGCCCAAGTAAATCTCCTTTACTGCATAAGCCATTTTGAGTTGATTTTCTGTTTTAGGAAACTAAAAGTATTATAAGTGCTACAGATGTTGTCAATTGGAGTGTGTTTGTTTAGGGAAGGATAATCGGGATAATGAGGGGGTATCAGGAAGAACCAGGTAACAGAAAGATTTAGGGGGCCACACAGGCTGGCTCCAGCATGTAAAGAGCAGTCATGGACAAGGGGAAGCAGACTTCTTGTGTGGCCCCAGGAGGTGGGACTGAGTCCAGTGGGACCTGGTGCAAGTGGTCCTCCCAGCACAGACAGGGAAGCAGCACGTTGTCTGCAGAATTTAAAAACAATGATAAAACTCATGCAAAGTTGGTATGCTTTTATTAGCATTGAGCAGTAGAAATCCTAAACACCTTCAGTAATAAAATATTCTCTCCTGCTCAGACAGACAGCTCCCCCCGCCCCTCTACTGCTTGATATGCAAGTGCCAAGGAGGAGAAACTATAGGGGGTTAAGTTTCAAGTTTGGTAAAGAAAGACCTTTCCAAAAGGCAATAATGGAACGTACTATCTTGGGGCTGATGAATTATCCATCACTGGCAGTGCACACATAGAGGCTAGGAAACCCCTTTTCTGGGATACTGTTCAGTAGACTACTGAATTCAGTGGGGGATTCCCTTAAATGACCTTGAGAACACCAGCCGACTCCGTGAGTCTCTACAAGGAATGACAAGGGAAGGATTGAGGCAACTCTGTTCAATTCAGAAAAGGAGCTTTGAGTTAAAGATGAATATTCCCAGTCTCTCCATTAGGATGTGAGTAGCAAATATAAGAGAAACATTCCAGAGTCATCTGAGCTCTAATGCCATCATGAACATTGGAAATGAAGCCACATCATGAGCTTTGGAAATCAAGCCACATCGAAGGGCAGGAAAGTAAGAAGTGAAGTCTTTGGTTACTAATGGTCAGAAACATGCAAAGTCTGGGACCCAGGGCATATGCTAAGGGAGGCAAAGGGCCAGAACCCAGAAGGTCATGGAGAAAAAAAACCCAAGTACTAGTAACAGGGCCGCAAAAGGGAACATGATTCTATCACACTGGCCAAAGGGAGATTAGTTAACCCTTCTGCGTAGTTCTCACCTCATTGGATTGTAAAGACTGGATGAATTAATGTGTACAAAGCCCTTAGCGCCGTGTCTAGAGGGATGTAAATGCCACATAGATGTTAGCTATCATTTTCTTAAAGGACCTGCCCTAGGGAGTTGGAAGTCTCTTTCTCCTCTACACATTGCCATGAACCCTCTCCCCAAGAAGGGCAGGACAAAGTTATTTATCCCCTCCTGATCCCATTCCAGTTCCTTAATAGCTGCTAACTGGTTTTTTGGAGGCTAAAAGTTTTGGTTGTTTTCCCAATATAAATACCTCAGTGTTATTAGAAATGTTTAATATTTCATTTTCTTTATTTGTTCATTCATTTGTTTCTTTATTCGTTCAAATACTGGGTAACTCCTTGGTTCTTAGAAACTGAGGTCCAACAGATAGAACAGTTAGTAAAAATAGGCCAGAGCCTCCGGCTCACAAAGCTGACAGTCTGATTGGGATGGGGTGGTGGGAGAGGGTGGGGGACAGACGTAAGTTAAAAATAATCACGTGGATGCAGGTGAAATCACAGCTGTGGTGGTGCCATCAAGAAAGGTGGACAGGCTGTGAGATGGTGAAGTCAGACAAGGAGTGGAGCTTCCCTGAGCAAGTGAGGATTCAGCCAGGATCTAAATTGCACGTGTTTTAACTAGGAAGTTAGGAAAGCTCCAAGCAAAAGCACCAGCGAGCCCAAATGTCCTGACATCCATTAACTGACATTTACAAAGTGCTGATCTTGTGTCAGTCACTCTGATAATAACGGCATATTCGTTATTTCACGTAGACATCACATCAACATTTTGAATTAGAAATTGTTTGTCCCATTTTAAAGATGAGAAAAGTGGGGCTCAGAGGAGCCCAGAAACTGATGCAAGGTGATCCATCTTATAAGCAGGATTTCAATTCAGCTTGGACTCCAGTGCCTGGGCTCTTAACCCTGACAGCAGAACTGTCTTATTGGTCTTCATATCCAAAGGCTAGAACAGTACCTGGCATGTAGTAGATGTCGATGAATGCTGCTGTATAAACACTAAAGTGAATAAAATTGTGTTGAGGGGGAATAAAGACTCCCATGCGTAGGGGGAAAGGATAACTAGACTGTATATCATCAGAGGGTGGAAAGGGAAGGGCTTCGGGAGGGAGGCACTTCAATGGCAAAGCTTGCAGGTGGGCATACACATGGCCTTGAAAGAAAATTCTTCTTTGATAGTATTGAGCTGTTTGGTCATCAGAAGTATTCAAGTGCAGAGGACCTGGGTGGCTTAGTCACTTAAGCATCTGACTCTTGCTTTAGGATCAGGTCATGACCTCAAGGTTCATGAGATCAAGCCCCACATCGGGCTCTGGGCTGATAGCACAGAACCTGCTTGAGACTCTCTCTCTCTCTCTCTCTCTCTCTCTCTCTCTCTGCCCCTCCCCTGCTCACACATGCTCTCTCTCTCTCAAAATAATTAAATAAACTTTAAAAAAAATAAGTATTCACATGCAGACAGGATGAACACTTTGTCACTGAAAATGTAGTATGTCTGAATTATCTTTCACAGATCTTTTATCCTGGGATTGATCTAATACAAAGTGTTCTTGTAAACAAGCACCAGAACTTTACCAGTTCCCAAAGCCTCTTACTTAAGTGGGGACCTAAGTGATGACCTAGGCGAAATGAGGGTGGAAGGAGTGAGTTGGCAGCCACTGAAGGAAGCCAGACAGTGGGACAAATGTCAGGGAAGACGGAACTACTATTTAGATATCAGCTGACATTCAAACCATAGCCTTACACAAAACAGATGTGTATGAGCCCCTAGAATGGTGTCCGGATATAACATCCAAGAGGTGACAGTGTTTCTTGTTATTAGGTACTCAATTATTTTCAAGCTGTTGTTTTTGTTTGTTTGTTTGTTTGTTTGCCAGATCATTGCTTCTGTTTCATAAAACGGGGCTTTTGCTCAAACTGGTATTCAAGGGCTGAGAAATAAAGGGCTATTTTCCTTTCCTGCCAAAAGATTGCCTTTTGGTCCTTGCAAGGGTGAGGCTTGGCAAACACTGTGATTTCATTCCATCCTCCTCAAGCAGGTTAAAAGAGCATTTCCAACAGCCCAGGTCACAGGCTCTTGGTGGGTTGCAGAGTCTTGAGATGTGAGGTTTCTGGGGATGGATGCTTGAACCTCCATTTCCCTTTTCTGGAGTTTATAAGGTAAAAATGGATATTCAAAGCACATTTGCAAATCCCAGGTCTTTGAAATACAAAACCATAAATCCTTGTACATTGTGGGGAATATACGATCCTATCCTCACAGCTCTGCAAGAGGGAGTACTATTGTTATCCCCATTTTACAGATGAGTAAACTGTGGATAACTGCACCCTAGGTCATATAGCTGGAAAGTGGTAGAGCCTGTAGTTCTCTTCCCCTCAGAAGGCAACATAATATGCAATCAAGAGCACAGCTCCCCATGTCTTTAAGAAATGAACTCAAATTCTAGCTCTCCCACTCTTTGGTGGTGTGCCTGTGGGCAAACATTTAATCTATATCTCTCCCTTTAGAAAATCTTCATCTTGGTTTTTAGAATGCTATGGTTCCCATAGCATTTCTTTGTTCTTTGTTGGCTTCTTTTCTTGTCTCATACATAGATGTTACCAGACAGCCCATTCTCCTTTTTCTTCTCTTTCCCTTTTTTGTCTGTATTCCCTTCTCTTTGGCAGTGTGGGTCCCCGTGGCATCGGAAAGAGTGCATGGAGAATTGTGTACTGGCTCTTGAATCTTCCATTTGGAAATATGACACACTACTTGTGCTCACATTTCTTGGACAGAGCAAATACAGGGCCATATCTAACTTCAAGATGGATGTGCTCTTGAAGCACAGGAACACCAACAAGTGTCTCTTCTGGGGTCTTATACCCATCAGAGTCCTCAACTCTCCTTCTGTCCAGGAGATTTGCCAATATGTGTTTCACACCCATTAGAAATCTTACAAACTGGGGGTGCTAGGTGGCTCAGTCAGCTGGATGTCCAACTTTGGCTCAGGTCATGATCTCACCGTTTGTGAGTTTGAGCCCCACGTCTGGCTCTGCATTGACAGCTCAGAGCCTGAAGCCTGCTTCAGATTCTGTGTCTCCCTCTCTCTCTTCCCCTCTCCTACTTGTGCTCTTTCTCTCTCAAGAATACATAAATAAATAAACATTAAAAAATAAAGAAATCTTACAACTAATCATGCTTCCCTCTTTGCTTTGACTGCCAAGAAGCTCAAAGCCAAATTTACTGTCCATCTCTAGCAGAACCTATGGCACGAAGATTGTGTGTTAACCTCATGGCTTAAATTTAATTTTATTTCACATCCTTGTGTTTTCCTTTTTTTAAGTTTGTCTATTTTAATTGGTGCAAATTCGTGTATGCCAAATAATTTTTTGAAACGAGTCGAGGTATAAACAAATGCACGCATATGCACACATCCATATAATCTTTCACAGGAGTCTTTAAATTAATATTTGTTTATTTATTGAAGGGCAGATCTGTGGGGGGGGGAGAACAGAAGGTTATTACAACCTGCCAGATGGGCTCCCAGGAGCCCATCCAAGTGGACTTTGCATGAGCAGATATAGGATTTCAGTAATAAAGGGAAGGACTGCTTGATTCTCCTCTGGACTCTGGGTATGCAAGTCACCAGCTCAAGGTAACATTTTTTTTTTCCTGGTAATGGGCTGGAACTTTGTATCTTCATCCTTAATAAGCAGGCATTATTTCGAAAATATGGTCTTCAAGCGGACAGATCTCACATCACTTATGAGACCTGAGTTTAGCTCCTCAGGCTCCTTTCTGTCTAGATAGACATGAAGTTCTTTTTTTTTTTTTTAGTGTTTATTTATTTATTTTGAGAGAGAGAGAGACCAAGAGTAAGCAAGTAGGGGAGGGGCAGGGAGAGAGGGAGAGAGAGAGAGACAGAGGCACAGAGAAAGAGAGATAAAGAATCCCAAGCAAACTCCACGCTGTCAGCACAGAGCCTGACATGGGCCTTCATCTCATGAACCGTGAGATCATGACCTGAGCTGAGATCAGGAGTTGGACACTCAACCGACTGAACCACCCAGGTGCCCTGATAGACACAAAATTCTTAAGGATAGGTATATACCCACAAGAATTGAAAACATATGATTAGTCAAAAAACTTGTATGCAAATGTTCATAGCATCTTTATTCATAACAGCTCAAAAGAGGAAACAACCCAAATATACATCAACTGATGAGTAGAGAAACAAAATGTGGTATACCCATATAGCAGAATATTATTTGACCATAGAAGGAATAAAGCCTGACCACATCCTTTATATCCTGTAGAGATTCTCATATCATTTTCTATTTTGACCTTGATTCTAGGCCTTTGATTTTTTTTTTTTTTACCAAGACTTCTCTAATGCAGCCTTGCCAAAGTGAGGATGTGTTAGGTCTAGAGAAATTTGGATGAGAGAATTAGAATAGGGAACTATTAATAAATAGCCATGATAAGAAAAATCAGACAACTTCATTGGAAGGAGGGAGAAGGGGACTCTGAACTCCCATTGCATCATCACTAGAACACTCACTGCCTCAGCCCCACTATCTTGGGATCATCAGGATTCACCCATAATGCTCTCTGACAGGCCAAATTTGCACACAAGTCCAAATTCCCAGGTCATCCCCCACATTCTGTATATACTTTGATTTTGCCCCATCTCCCATCTTCCTACTTCCCAGTGTAACTTCAGGAATTCATTGATCGTTATCAACAATGTCATCCGTACTGTCAAAAACTTTTCTCTCTGTCCCTTTCCACCCACCCCCACCTCCAACTCTGTGACCTGGCACTCCCCTGAGAAACAGCAACTCTGAAAGTCATGTGAAGAGAGGATACCCACATCCCCTCTTGGGTACAGTCTTCACCAGACCCAAGTGACTTCCCATCATTTACTGAGGATTTTAGTTCCTGACCTGTTCTCTTCATCACTATGCCTAACCTAACTTTGGTGATTTCAGCATCTGCATAGATAATCCTTCCAGTGTCCTAGTCTCTCGGTTCTTTGATCTCTTCTACTCCAAAGATCTTGTATCTCAGCTACCTACTGCCATGGTCATACCCTAGACCTTGCCATACTCCGCATTTGCACCCCTGCACAAATCTTAATTTTACACATTCTCTCCCTGATCATCACCTCCCATCTTTCCAACTCACTCTTTCTGATAACCAACATCAATGGTTCTTCAGCTCCATCCAGATGGGGACTGGTCCAATAAACCAAAATCTGCCCAGAAAAGTACAGCATTTGCAAAGATTGACTCCAGAGTTAGATATCCTGGGCTCTTGATAGAGGCTCTGTGACCTTGGGCAAACTATTTAACCTTGCTAAGCTTCAGATTCTTATAAAACAGTGATGATAACAATGGCGCCAATCTCCTAGATTATTTGAGAGTTATATGAGGTACCATAGAATGACTAGCATAGTGCCAGACCTATATGGAATTCTTAGTAAAGGAAGATGATTATATGTAGTAAACATTATATGTTTTGGTCAGTTTAGGAACTTCTTCTTCTTCTTCTTCTTCTTCTTCTTCTTCTTCTTCTTCTTCTTTTACAGGAATAGTACCCCAACTTTAAGTGAGAAATAGAGCTCTTTTCTTAATGCTGGAAGGGGCTAATTCCTAGCTCAATTCCATGAAGGGCAAAGGAACCCAGGCCTGACCAGTAGAGGCATTCCAACAATGGTGAACAGTGTGGCTCAGGAATGGGCATGTGACTAGGCTACACCAATGGGAGTCTACTCAAGGACTTTTTGTTGGGACATTCAGGACAGAGGGGTCCTCTGCTGGATATGGAGCTGGTAGCACCTATGCAGGCAGCAAAGGGAGCTCACCTGAAAGTAGCCAACACAAAGGAATGTGGAGGGAATGGACATGGGGAGGCTGAGATCTGAGTCCTTGTGTCCAGCGATGTTTAAAGTCTGCCTCTGGATTTTCAGTTACACAGACCAACAAATTCTCCCCATGGTACTTAACCCAGTTCCGGCTGGGCTTCTATCTGCCTCAGAGTTCCAACTGTTATACAGTGAATTACTAGTTTGCCATTAAAGATGATGATGTAAAGCAACATTGGGACACAGAGAGATACTCTTTGTATATTTTTAATTGAAAAAAAACCTTGGAGAATAATAAGACATCAACAAGAATAAGAATGAGTAAGATTCAATTTTGTAAACATTTATAATTATAAAGAAGTCTGGAAGGCTATATGACAATATAGGCTTAGCAGGTTAGCAAAAGATTACACACGCTGCATAATTAACTCTGGATTTCTACTGGGTGGCAGGACTGTAGATAATTTGTATTTTCTTTTCTTGAGCTACATTATCCAACACCTTTACAATGTACATAGATTATTTGTTCATTTTTTTAAAGGTTTCCCAAATGAGAAAAGGCAGCCCTTCTTTGCCACATGTGTGATAAGAGCATTAAATTCGGCCTGTCTTAGGGGCCCCTCTCTCCACCCTTCAGGGTGCCTTGGACTGGGTGAACGTGTTTTGTGGGTTTGTGGCTCATGGGTGTGCCAGGCTTTACAACCTTGAACCAGTTAGAAATACCAGATCACCATTTACTAGTTCCAACTGTCTTGGGGCAGTTGAGAAATTCAGAATTAATCACCTGTGCCCTCTTGGGAGTGGGGTAAGCAGAGTGAAATGTGTACAGGGCTTTCAAAAAGGATTAATCGTGGCTTTGGGGATTGTGTGTGGTGATGGGAGGAGCTATGGGAATATTTACATGTGATGTTATTATCCAGCATGCACACAACACCCTCCTCATCAATCATAAGTTTCCTAGCAGAGAAAGGTGGTTTTGCCCACATTTTGAGGGTGGAGAAGCTGGAAATCCAGAAATCTTAAGTGACTCATCGAGGGGTACATGGCAAGACCTGAGTTGTGATTTAGGGTTCTTGACTCCGTGCCCTGTCCGAGTGCCAACGTTTTTCTATTATGGTTGCTTCAGACATGTGCAGTCTGCCTCAAACCGGACAGACCTTCCTCCCTCCCCTGCTAGGAGCGTATTTTAAAAATTCATGTGTCTCTGAGTTTTTCCTTTTAGACACACTCAAGGTTCTCTCCTACAGTTTATCCCTGTCCATACCCTAACTCAGGGAGCCAAATTCATGGTGTCTGGCAGCCATCTTTGGCTGTAGATTGCGGTCACTGCTTGGGAACATTGCTGATTGCACCTATGGGGCGGTTCGCATTTTGGGGGTGGTGTTGAGCCTTCCTCGGGTGGTTTAGTTCATCTCCATCCTAAGTAACCTCCTCCATTCCGTCCTCTGTGAAACTGACGCTCCAGCCCCCGGACGATGCACTGCCCCCATTTGCCATGCACTCTTCCCAACTTTGAACGGTGGTTCCATGGCTAGAATACCCTCCTGTACTCTTCCCTACCTTTTGATCCAACATGTTAGTTACCTGTCACTTACAGAGTGCTCACTTGGTGTCAGATTGCTGTTTGAGATTTTGCTAAATGTTAGCCCTCCACAGGAACCTAAAGATGTGGGCACCTTTACTAATATCTCATTTTACAGATGAAGAAGCAGAGGCACAGAAACTTGCTCAAGATCCCAGAGCTGGCAGGTGCTGGAAGCAAGATTTGAATCCAGGGATTTGAATCCGGGCAGCTCTGGAGTCCACCCTCTTACCCACCGGTGCTTTGTTCCTCTCCTACATCTCCTTCCAGTGTCCTGACCTGTAAAGTCATCCTGATACATATTTGGAGGAATTGCCCTCATCCTCTTCTGTGCTTTCAGAGCACTTTGCTGGTCCCTCTAAGATTCTTTTGTCCTTGGGTGTGGTTTTTATTAGCCTGGTCCTCTATCGGTGGCGAGCTTTGTAAAAGGCGAAAGATTTATGCGATCTGAAGAGAAACCAGGGTATTCAGTGGAGAGCTTTGTAAGGACTAGGACTTGGTGTATTCATTTCTGTATCCATGGCATTCTCACCTGCAGATACTCTCCAGGTGTTTGAAACATGAAATATGTGTGGGCTAAAAGGGACCGAAATCTACCAAATTAGAAGGTCCTATAATGAACAAACGCTTGAAGACAGTCTCGGCAAGAGGCTTCCGTAAAAGGTTAACTTAAGCCAAAAAAAAAAAAAAAAAGTAGATAATTCTTACCTGCCCAAGAGCTGATTATTTTCTTTTGATCATTATTCAGCCTCCTGATTTTCCTTACATTTCTGCTGATCTTTTAGACATTTCACGGCTTCAGGGAATCGCCAAGAGGAGGACGAGAGCCATAAAAAGCACATTGGGTCACGGCAGCTCGACCTCTTACTGGTTCTCTGACTCTGTGAAAGGCACTTGAGCCTTCCCAAACCTTAGTTTCCTCAGCTGTAAATGGGACCATAATCATCCTCAGTAACCTGATATC
Source organism: Panthera pardus (assembly GCF_024362965.1). Taxonomy (NCBI): domain Eukaryota; kingdom Metazoa; phylum Chordata; class Mammalia; order Carnivora; family Felidae; genus Panthera; species Panthera pardus. Next base: position 67,113,908 of record NW_026527002.1, read on the forward strand.
AGATATACAAAATTTTGCCCAGGACTTAGCTGGTAGTGAAAGCTGCGTAAATATGACTGTTGTCATCATTATCCGGATAGCCTGGCTGGCAGGACCAGAAGACAGGAAAGGAAACTGAAATCTTTGATATACTTCTGAAGACTCTGGAGAAAGGGTGAAAGCACATAAAGCAAGCATGACAAATCGAAATGAGGGCTGAAATAAGTCTCTTTTTATTTTTTATTTCTTTCTTTCTTTTTTAAGTTTTTTTTTTAATGTTTACTTATTTTCGAGAGACAGACAGAGACAGAGTGCAAGCAGGGGAGGAGCAGAGAGAGAGGGAGACGCAGAATCCAAAGCAGGCTCCAGGCTCCAAGCTGTGAACACGGAGCCTGATGCAGGGCTCGAACCCACAAACCGCGAGATCATGACCTGAGCCGAAGTCAGACGCTCAACCGACTGAGCCACTCAGGAGCCCCAATAAGTCTCTTTTTAAATAGAGATGGGATGAAAATACCTGTGGCAGTACAATGTCCTGATGAAAAATTGTCTAAATTTAAGTAAACCCCTAGTTACTCATTCAATGCACAATTATGAAGTACCTACTGTGTGCCAAGCACCGAGCTAGCTTTAGAGTTCCAAAGCCACCTAAGACACAGTCCCTGTCATCAAGGAGTATCTGGTCCAGTGTAAGGGACAGATATGTAAGTAACTACAAATCAAAGCCAATGCCAAGGATTTTCTTTTCTTTTCTTTTTTTAAAGTTTATTTATTTTGAGAGAGACAGAGACAGTGTGAGTTGGGGAGGGGCAGGCAGAGAGGGAGAGAGAGGATCCCAATCAGGCTCTGTGCTGTCAGTGCAGAGCCTGACACAGGGCTCAAACTCACAAAACTGAGAAACTTTGACCTGAGCCGAAACCAAGAGTTGGATGCTTAACTGACTGAGCGACCCACGTGCCCCAGAAGTTGCTCTTCTTTTGGAGAATTTATGGGAATGTAGAAGACAAGATGGCTTGTGGGGCAGCTTTGTATAGGAAGTAAGATGCAAGCTGGCCATTAGAGGAGGTCGTGTCAGAGTTCTCAGCGGCAAACAACAGAAAGCTTCCCTGCCTTGCTGAAAGAAACAAGGGGGAAGCATGGGAAAGAGATCAGGGAGATGAGGCGCTCACAGAATTGTCAGGAGGCTGAAATGACCAGATTTGGAAAATGGCAGAACCTAGGGAACCGTGGAAGATGAAGAGCCAGAGGTCACGCAGAAGGAATAGACTGGTTCAGCCTCCTTACTGCTGAGAACATCCTTCTCTTATTCCCTGAAAATCAAAGTCCCAGGACAGAGCGTATGACAAAGTGAGCAAAGTCGCACAATCAGTGGCTGGCTAAGCCCAGGATGAGGGAAGGGGAGTAGAAGAATCTAGTACCATTGGCTTTTTAGTGGGAGCTGGCCACTCTTCCCATCAAAATCATAGACGTGGAGAATTTCTCTTGTAGATCAGTATTCTAATAGGAAATTTGTGGATATAACAATTGTAAACATCTATGCACCCAATATTGAAGCACCCAAATGCATAAAGCAAATATTAACAGGCACAAAGGGAGAGATTGGCAGTAATACAGTAATAAGAGGGGACGTTAACACCCCAGTTACATCAACGCATAGATAATCCAGGGAGAAAATCCATAAGGAAACAACACACTGGACCTAATAGGAAGGGAGGGATGTTGAGTATTAGCAGAAAAAGGCAAAGGTCCTCTATAGTCGGTAGGATGACAACAATAGCCAGCAATGAAGGTAATGCACACCAGGGATGGAACAGAATCTGCAAAGCTAAGGGAGAGAAGTTCAGGGTTGTGGAGGGAATGGAAAGCAGCTCAGTGTAACAATAAAGAGTTATACTGAAAGACAAAGGTAGACAAATTGAGCCCGTGTCACAGGTCTTATAAATGCTGCAAAGAAGTCTAGCCAAGCGTAGCCACAGTAGTCTCTTTGAGAAAGGAAACACTGTGGTCATGCCTGGGAGAAAAGAGTAGGTTGAGGCTGTGTTTCTGACACGTTTTCTCCACAAGCTTGCAAGGTTGCTGGCTGCACTGTGACATTAGCAGTGAAAAACTGTAGGAGCCCTTGGAGGGAAGGCAGTCCTCGGAGGAAGCAACGCAGCCCATGGAAGGAGGTGCTTTGTCTCCGGGAGATCAGATTCAGCAGCATAGCCAGACCCTGATGGCCACACCAGCAGGAGCCCAAAGGCAGAGGCCAGAACCCAGAGCAGGAATTGAGCTGAGAGCGGCTTCATGGAGAAGAAAAGCTTTTAAGTTGCTTCATTGGCCTCTGGATTTGCTTCCTTGTAAGTCAAATGCAAGGAAACCAGGTAACTGTCCATGTTTCCCTGGAAATCCAAGTTGGTATTTTACCTTCCCCAATATCCCTTTCCATTTCCTGTGGTAAGACCCCCTCGAGTTTTTATTCTGAAGCCTGTCTCGCGCATCAGACTCTAAGTCTATGACTTTTTAGAAGGGGTTGGCCCTATATTGTGGCTTCTGGGGGAGAGAAGGTGACATATAAACCAAGTTTAGCCAATCAGAGGATTCTACACTCCCCATCTCCACCACGGTGATTGGTTTAGGAATGGACACATGACCCACGTCCACTTTGTTGGGGCCACTGAGGAAGAGGGACCCCTTTTCTGTAGAGTTGCTAGGTGGGTATCAGTTACACCAGAGGTGTTACTTGTCACCTTGCCCACTTCATCGGGAGACCCTGCCAAATAATGAAGCCAACACAGAGGACCATGTAGCTGGGAGAAGGGGAAAGGTATCATTGGACATGTCTGACCTCGATTCCTCAGAGATCGGTTTCTAGTTCAACCCAATACATTCTCTCTAGCACCTCCTCCTCCTCCTCTCTCTCTCTTATTTAGGCCACTTTGAATTGTTTTTCCACTTGCAATTAAAAAAATCTTAATTCATAAAATCATATCTCAAAACAGGGGTGGGGCCAGGTGAGGTAAAGGAGGGAGGCCTGAGAAGTAGGTGGGTCCAAGAGACGTCTTTGCCAAGGGAAGTCTGAAGTACCATAGCCCAAAGCAGAATCTGGTTCCATTGGACTCCTCAACCCAACCCATTTAGACAGTTTTAAAAAGTGGACTATGTCTCCTTTTAGCAAGAGGGCTTGCCGTACATGATCACTCTTTTCGTAGTATGGTGATGGGTTTTAGCAGGTTCCCTCTCCCTGCCATATTTTTTTAATGAGTGTAGAGAATTCAATTTTAACTTGAAGGATATATTAATAATAATGGAAATTCAGGCCACACCAAGGGAGATAGTTAGAGGAATGAGGCCACTTCCCCAGTGCTCTTTAATTCATAGCACCCTGGGAAGCCACCTTCTTAATTTTCATTCAGATCAGAAGTTACAAAATGGCAGCCAATGAGCCATAGCTGAGTTACAGATGGATTCTGTCTGGCTTGCAAAATATTGCCATCAAAAATTTTTATTCACATGTAACAATTATGAGATTTTATCTATATTTCTGGGTTCTCTTGAAAAAATGGGAAGGGCTGTCCACTCTGGACCCATTTTCCTATTGGCCACTTGAGGCTGGAGTCAAGAAGCAGCTACCCCCTTTGGATGAGTGTGAGTGCCCCAGTTTGCCACTGTCTACACCCAGCTGCCATTCACTTAAGTTACCTGCCTTATACCTATAAGCATCTGATTCACTGGAAATATCTCAAATTTCTCCAGACACTGAGATCAGACCGAACCCCTGCTTTAGGTTTATTTCACTATTGTTGATAAAATAATTCCCTGAACAGACATGTTCAAAATCCTCCAGGTTCATTCCTCTAAATATCTCCCCCAGTGTGGCCTGAATCTCCATTATTATTAATGGAGAAAACCTGCTAAAACCATCCCCATTGTCTGAAGGACAGGAGGAGGAACAAGAGAATGATGCCTTGTCCTCCTTTGGTTGATTAACTCAACACCCAAAGAATAGAGACTTCTGGAGCCAAAGTGCCTGAGTTTGAGTCCAGCGCTACCACTCATGGTCTATATGCTCTTAGTCAAGTTCATTCACTTTGCTGTACCTCAGTTTCCTCATCTGTACAAAGTACTATATTCTCTGCATCTGTAAAATGGAATAAATTTTCATTGAATAGGGCTGCTGTGAGGGTCCAATGAGTGAATGCACTTATCACACTGCCTTGCACACAGTAAACCCTCAATAAATGTGACGTAAACTATATGCATATATTATATAATGTTTCGATATTTATTTGTAAGTTCCATATAAATTCTATACAGCTGGATTTATAGAAATACCATTTATCATGCAAAATGTATATGTTCTGCATTTGTATGTACAAAGTACATTCCTATAAAGCAAATCCCATTTTTAAAAAAATCAGCTTCCATTATAAAAAAATAAAGTATGTGGTTTAGGAGATAAATACCTTGGTAAGGAACTTATGCTTAGAAAGCAATTAGACAACGATAAATCTCATGTGGCCCTGAGAATTGCTATTCTCTGCACTGTATGTTTTTCCTTCACTAATTACAATTCTCCTACACACATGCTTCTGATGAGAGTGTAAATTGCTATTAGCTTTTTAAAAAATGCCATAAAATATTTTCTTTTTTAAAAAAGTTTATTTATTTTGAGGGATGGGGTAGAGACAGAGGGAGAAAGAGAACCCTGAGGGGGCTCCGCGCGGACAGCGCGGGGCTCGACCCCACAGACTGCGAAATCATGAGCTGAGCCAAAACCAAGAGTTGGTCACTAAACTGACTGAGCCACCCAGGCTCCCCTTAACATATTTTCTTACAAAAATTAGATGTACAAGGCTATATTACGTGTTGAAGGTTGGGTTCCATGGGAAACAAACTGTGAAATGGAGGTTAGTATGTGGGGTGCTTTGACGATCAGTAGCTGTGGGAAAGTGAAGGGACCAGAGCTCAGCTGTGATATAGTCACAGCAAAGGCCTCAGCCCATTTGGGGAAACTCTGGAGCTGGGATGGCACGGAGTTTTTCTCACTTGGGACAAAGGGACCAGGCCTTTATAGCCCTGTGTTAACTAGTCATTGTATGCAGGCTGCTCAGGTAGGGAGATATGACCCCAGGTGAGGGACTCTCTTCAGCTAAGGACCATTGTGGCAGTGAAGGTGGGGAGTGTGGAGTCCAGCTGAACTATCAGTCATCAACACTTCCAGCAGCTGCCAGAAGGATGCTTCAGTCCGGAAGCAGAGGATCTGGATTGTATGCCTCAGGTTCCCCTATGATCTGCCCCTGGGCCACTTAGATTCTTGCACTTCGTGTCAAGGAAAAGCAAAGGGGCAAACCCTAGCCCCTGCCACTGTAGCCCGTCCCAAGGTAGCAACTCACACTCATGGTCTCCCTCCTCTCCTATCCATCCTAGATGGGTGAGGGTTCCCCCCCAGCTAGCATCGCTGCTGGTCTAGATGGTTTACCTAGTGGTGTGACCAGACCCTGAGCTCCTGGACACTTGTCCTTCTCAGGCTGTATGCGCTCATTTGTCCACTTGCCTTCCAAACTAGACAAACTTCACCGATCTGGTGGGCCCCTAAATCTTCACAAGACGGATTTCCCACCCTTTTGAACACGTGTGACTTACCAAGACCTCCCACGTATTTGCCACTTCTTGCTCACCTGATCTGACCAACGCGATGCCATCGATACAGTGAACCAATGTGATGTCCTTTGAAATGTGTAGATAGTCCAGGTCACTTTGGCATGGATTACCTAGGTCTTGATGCTCATTTGGCACATAGCTTCATTCTTCTTTATGGGGCAAGACTACATAGTGTATGTTGGATTCGTTTCAAGTGAATTCAGACTTCTCGTTTTCCTTTCTAATGAGGGTAAAAAAGAAAAACACCAACAAACCCACATTCACCAGGTCAATGGTAGCATGCCATGTGCCTGAGACCGTGTTAGTTAAATCTAGCTAAGATCCTACTTGTGACACGGCAGTTACAATGAGACGACTCCGCTGCATGAGTCCACTGTCATCCTCCGGGATGCATTTGCCTTTGGAGGAACATGGCAGGGATTACTACCTCTCAGATGTTAGGTCTCTAAGGGAGGCATAATCTCTGCTGTCTCTACAAGGGTGCAGTATCATTTTGGATTGACCACATTGGCTGTGGGGAAGAGGCAATTTCAGAAGCTTCCACTTAACTTTCCTGCTACAATAGCTCCTGCCCCACAAAGGAACTGATGGGGCTGTTCAGCTGCCAAGTATATGCATTAAAATTACACATTTGGAGACTGAAGAAATAAGTACCATGCTTGTCCATGGACCCAGTGGACTCACACTGAGCCACATTCAATTTATTAACCTCTTCCCATAAGCCCCTAATCTACTGAGGGACCATGTTGGCACTTCAGGTCCCAGATACTAATGATGACTTGGACTCTGTGTCCAACAGTCCTTGAAATATTTGAAACATTTGGATGTCTGCCTTTCCCCAGGGCGGGATTACCCAGGGTAGTAAGTGGCCATAGGAAGGGGCTGGGGAAGTCGTTACTGTATGTGGTTGCCTTGTGTTGCAGGAACTTGACCTGGGAATTTACCTCTTCCTCGGGCCGTGTGTTCTGAGCTTGAAAATGGGCTCAGGTGTAAAAACTGAGCAAGGGATCGTGAATCCTTATTGGAGAAGCAGCCCTTAGCCTCCTGATCACCCATCCTTGATTTCTTTTGTTTATAGATTAAGCAATATCCTCCTTGGCCACCCACGCAAACAGAGGAAAAGAATTAAAGCCAGAATGTGGAGGATTCCTCCCTGCAATTGAGAAAAACCCAACTATTGGCTTAGATTTTCTTTTTTTAAAAATGTTTATTTTATTTTATTTATTTTATTGAGAGAGAGAGTGAGAGAGAACACAAGCTGGGGAGGGGCAGAGAAAGAGGGAGACAGAGGATCCAAAGCAGGCTCTGAGCTGTTAGCGCAGAGCCTAATGTGAGGCTTGATCACAAACTGTGATCAAACCTGAAGTTTGATGCTTAACCGACTGAGCCACTTAGGTGCCCCTGGCTTAGATTTTCTATTTGGATTCTCACAGTTGTCTTAATTTGGATTTCCTAATAGATCCATTTGAAGTTGTTTTCTATCATTTTACTCACAGTTGGAAAATCTACTGGATTCGTGGATGAAAGTGTTCAGCCTGTTATGATTTTCAAAATTTGTTCCACTCTGACCATTCAGGTGGGGATAGTATAATTTTTGCCAGGAGGGGAGCTGGAATCCCTCCTCTGATTAGGAGGATGGTCCAGAAGCTTCTCTGCTTCCCCCTTTGTTGTGTGCATGTCACCAGCAGTTTTCCCAGTAATCTTGGCTGCCATCTTGGGGAGGTGAGATCATTGAGCAGTGGGGGTGTGAGAGAGTTAGGTTCTGTGGGCAATAATAGCTTTAGCGAATATTCTGGATTGAGGTAGTGGGTCAGAAAAACACCTTCAGGCAAAAGCTCTTTCACACATGTGCGGGCAGCACCTGGGAAGAGTCTGGGTGGTCGGATGGAACTTTGGAAAACCTCAGCCAACAAAGCAAGAGGCCAGTGCAATAACGCGATGTTGGTCTCATCAACCTGCTGCTGAGGTTTGCTTGGGGGTGAATCATCTCAATGGCTAGAACAAGCAACTTAAGCCAAGTTCACCAGCTAATTGCTTGGTCCTCATCTGCATTTCACCAGTGTGGACAGAACCTTGGCTTTTTGCCTGAGATTCAATAATAAATCAACAAGTCTGAAATCCCACAAGCAACTGTCCCTTTCTTCAAAATGTTGATCTCTTCACCCTGTTCACCCTTCCCTCCCAAATTCCTGTCTCTTTCCACAGATTTCATCAACATTTTAATAGAATGGTAAGACTCTAACAGCAAATGCTTCCTCAGGTTAGCCCTTATCTTCTACTTATATTTCTCCAGGGTCTTAAATGTATATGTATGATATGGGGTGCCTGGGTGGCTCAGTCGGTTGGGCGACCGACTTCCACTCAGCTCATGATCTCACAGCTCGTGGGTTCGAGCCCCGTGTCAGGCTCTGTGCTGACAGCTCAGAGCCTGGAGCCTATTTCAAATTCTGTGCCTCCCTCTCTCTGTCCCTCCCCTGCTCACATTCTGTCTCTCTCTCTGTCTCAAGAATAAACATTTAAAAAAAATTAAACAAATAAAGAAGTGTCGCTATATATTAAAAAAAAAAACAAAATTTATATGTAAGATATATATTATATATTTATCACATATTTGTAGAATGAATTATATATTTAAATATATTTATTTATTTTATCATATTAGCTCATAATTATAAATACATAAAGTATATTTTATGTTACTAATTATAGTACAAATATATTATACACATAGTGTATTATAAAAATAAACATGTATTTTGCTTATATAATACACATTATGTATATATTAGAGACCCAGTGCCAGCAACTCAGCCCAACTCACCCATTAAGTCCCAACCCAAATATCACTTCCTCCTCTATAAAGATGCCGCCAACTTCCCTGGACTGAGGTAATCTCTTCTGTGTGTGCTCATTGTGGCCTGGACTGCACCTTCATTGGACACTTAGCACAACGCTTGAATTGTTTTTAAATTTTTTCTCTTTTTTTCATGGGATTGGGCTCTTTCTGATTACAATCGGATCATATTTTTTTTATGTTTTATTTATTTTTTTTATTTGAAAGAGAGAGAGAGAGAGAGAGAGAGAAAGACAGAGCACAATCAGGAGAGGGGCAGAGAGATGGAGACAAGCAGGCTCCAGGCTCTGAGCTGTCAGCACAGAGCCCGACGCTGGGCTCGAACGCACAGACCATGTGATCATGACCGGAGCCAAAACCAGACACCCAACCGACTAAGCCACCCAGGCGCCCCTCGGATCATAATTTTTTCAATGTTTATTTATTTATTTTGAGAGAGAGAGAGAAGGGACGAGAGTGTGAGTGGGGGAGGGGCAGAGAGAGAGGGAGAGAGAGTCCCAAGCAGACTCCACACTGTCAGCGCAGAGCCTGACATGGAGCTCGAACTCACAAACCATGAGATCATGACCTGAGCCAAAATCAAGAGTCAGACATTTAACTGACTGGGCCACCCAGGCGCCGCAGAATCCCATCATGCTAATCAGAGCATCCTTAATACCAATTGGGAGTCCAGTCTCCGGCACTTTAGTGACAGGCAATGTTTGTTGAAAGAATGAAATTATTTCAATGCCTGGTTCATAGAAAACATTAAGTAGATGTGTGCTGAGTGAATGAAGAAGGAAAAAATTAATAGCTGAGTTAGTAGATCGATCAGTCCCTCATGAACATGTGCAGGGCCTTGGGCAAGAGAACACATTGAGGCTCACTTACTATATATCTAAATAAACAAGTTACAAAACAAGCTAACTGACAAACGTGTTGAATAAAATGTTCTCTCTTCCTATCTTGACAAATACATCTTTATAACCAAAAGGGGACAGATACATGAAAAGTTATGTATTATGGGTCACTAAAAATAGGCAAAATATCAAAGATGTTCAAGTCTAATTAATATTGCAGATGTTGAGGTGCTCTATCGAGGGGCTGATGATTTGGAGATAAATAACAAAATAAAGACAAATATAATTCATAAATTATATACATCTAGCCTACACTATTCATTTTTCTTGCCTTCATTTCAGCAAAAGCAATGGGTATTGCGAGTTTTTCATGTAATTTGTATTTTATTGACAGTAATGCAGATTGCAGAAGTTTTCTTGGATCCCTGAAGTTTTTAGATCTTTTTATGCAGAAATTACTTTCAACCTGGAGAAGCACAAATATATAAGCTCATAAGTACAATTAAGTGCAGCAATTGATTGCTATTAGTGGTTTACAATGACAAAAATAAAAACCAATGGGCCCATCACTATGGGAATGGTTGAATAAATTTTGGCATAGCTGCACCATATTATACAACCACTTAAGGAAATAAATAAGAGCCGTATCAGTGGACTTGGGGAGATTTCCATGAGATTGTCTTGAGAAAAGCCATATGTACAGAAATGTGTATAATTCATCTCATTTCTACAAAATAGACAATGACAAAAACCTACATGTGTATGTGTATTTTTGACATATTTATATAGGATGCATTTGAAAATGGAGAAAAGGGTGGAAGAAATCACACTGATTGTTAGCTTGGATTTCTGTATGTGTGCATTGGAGGAAGTGGTGATGCAGGTTGTAAAAGGGATTATAGGTATGAAAAGAAAAAGTAAAATCTGGCTAAAAAGAATCCTGTATACCTGATTTGACCTCAATTGCTCAATATCCCACATGTGTTTATATGGAAGATGGGAAACTAGAGAGAAAGTTTATATCCACATTTACTAACATATAGGCGTGACAACAGACATATAATTGTCCAGGAAAATACTGTGATGTCATTCAATTTCATTAATAGCAAATAAACAACGTAAAAACTCTACTAATAGATGTCTGTGTGTTTAAATGGATGAACAAGGAGATAAATATGGGTAGACATGTACCCGGCCATTAATGCTAGTTCCCCCAGGGGATGGAGTAAGAGATGGGCCAGGAGAAAGATAGTTTTTTTTCTTAATACATCTCAGTGTTGTTCTATTGGTTACAAAAAGCATGGAAACTCTAATATGCTTCTTTTGTAATTGGAGAAATAACAAATCATGGCTTTGCTAAAAAAATGGAAGTCCTTGAAGAGTTAGCCTTCATCCTGATTCTGTTAGTTAACACCTCTATTTCCTTGAGCAGGTTCCTTAACTTAAGAAATTGTTCCAAGATGGTTAGATAAAACAGAATCTGAAGAAAGTAAAAAAAAAATAAGTTCAGCACAAAAACAGACACATACATAGACCAATGGAATAGAATAGAGAACCCAAAATTGGACCCACAAATGTATGGCCAACTAATCTTTGACAGAGCAGGAAAGAGTGTCCAATGAAAAAAAGACAGTGTCTTTAGCAAATGGTGCTGGGAGAACTGGACATCAATATGCAGAAGAATGAAACTAGACCACTTTCTTTCTTACATCATACATACAAAAAAAATCAAAATGGATGAAAGACCTAAATGTGAGACAGGAAACCATCAAAACCCTAGAGGAGAAAGCAGGCAACAACCTCTTTGACCTCAGCTGCAGCAATTTCTTACTCAACACATCTCCAAAGGCAAGGGAATTAAAAGCAAAAATGTACTATTGGAATTTCATCAAAATAAAAAGCTTCTGCACTGCAAAGGAAACAATCAACAAAACTAAAAGGCAACCGACAGAATGGGAAAAGATATTTGCAAATGACATATTGGCTAAAGGGTTGGAACCCAGAATCTATAAAGAACTCACCAAACTCCACACCCAAAAAACAAATAATCCAGTGAAGAAATAGGCAGAATACATGAATAGACACTTTTCCAAAGAAGACATCCAGATGGCCAACAGACACATGAAATGATGCTCAGCGTCACTCATCATCAGGGAAATACAAATCAAAGCCACATTGAGATACCACCTCATGCCGGTCAGAGTGGCTAAAATGAACACATCAGGAGACTATAGATGCTGGCGAGGATATGGAGAAATGGGAACCCTCTTGCCTTGTTGGTGGGAATGCAAACAGGTGCAGCTGCTCTGGGAAACAGCGTGGAGGTTCCTCAAAAAATTAAAAATAGATCTACCTTATGGCCCAGCAATAGAACTACTAGGAATTTACCCAAGGGATACGGGAGTGCTGATGTATAGGGGCACATGTACCCCAATGTTTATAGCAGCACTTTCGACAATAGCCAAAGTATGGAAAGAGCCTAAATGTCCATCAACTGATGAACAGATAAAGAAGATGTGGTTTATATACACAGTGGAATACTACTTGGCAACGAGAAAGAATGAAATCATTCCATTTGCAGCAACATGGATGGAACTGGAGGGTATTATGCTGAATGAAATAAGTCAGAGAAAGACATCATATGCTTTCACTCATATGTGGATCTTGAGAAACTTAACAGAAGGCCATGGAGGAGCGAAAGGGGGAAAAATAGTTATAAACAGAGGGAGGGAGGCAAACCATAAAAGGCCCTGAAATACAGAGAACAAACTGAGGGTGGATGGGGAGTGAGGGAGAGGGGAAAGTGGGTGATGGGCATTGAGGTGGGCACTTGTTGGGATGAGCACTGGCTGTTGTATGTAAACCAATTTGACAATAAATTATATTTAAAAAAAGAAATTACATTTATTTTTTATATGGGATAATGGTTTTGTGTCTTTTTTAAAGAGCATATATCTTTTGAAGATGTATACTGAAGTATTTAGAAATAAAATTATGTGAGGTTAGTATTTGTTTCAAAATAATCAAAGTGAGGGAACACTGGTAGGAGAGTAAAGATAAAATAATATTGATCACATATTGATAGTTTTTGAAGCTGGTTGGTGGGCATATTAGGTTCATAAAATTCCATTTTTATATATAATTATAAATGTTCACAATAAAAAGTATATGCATACACACTTATATGCACTTGTATATGCATACAAACTGATGTGTTTGTATATGTGTATAAATATGTCAAAATTATTTTTAATAATCCCAAAGTAGAAATAACCCAAATACTATCAACAATAGAATGAGTAAATGAATTAAAGCATATTCATGCAATGGAATACTACATAGCAATGAAAATGAACCAAGGATAGCTTCATGAAAACATACTCATGAATCTCATGAATATAATTTGAATAAAAGAAACCAGATGCAACAGAATACACATTGTGTGTTTCCATTCATATACAAGCCAAAAACATTCAAAAACTAACCTAAGGTGTTATAAATTAGGACGGGGCTACCTTTCAGAGGGAGGACAAAGATATGATTGAGAGGGAAATGAGGGGTGTTATGAGGTATCACTAATACTCTATTTTTTCTATTTTTCATTTTTATTTTCGAAGTATAGTTGACATACAACGTTATATTAGCTTCAGGTGTACCACGTACTGATTCAACAATTGTATACGATACCCAGTGGTCACCATGACAAATGCAGTCACCTTCTACCACTGTATAACATTATGACAATATTATTGACTATTCCCTATACTGTTCTTTTGATCTCCGTAACTTATTTCATAACTGGAAGTTTACCTCTTAATCCCCTTCACCTATTTTGCCTATCCACCCTCCCCCCCCCCCCCCCACCTCCTTTCTGGCAATCACGGTCTTTTCTCTGTATTTATAGGCCTATTTCTGCTTTTATTTGTTCATTTGTTGTTGTTGTGTTTTCGATTCTACATATAAGAGAAGTTGTATGGTATACATCTTTTGATCACTTTGCATAATTCCCTTTGGGTCCATTCATGTTGTTGCAAATGACAAGATCTCATTCTTTTTTAGAGGTGAGTAATGCTGCATTGTATATATACACCACATCTTCTTTATCCAGCCATCTATTCATGGACACTTAGGTTGCTTCCATATCTTGGTTATTGTAAATAATGCTGCAATACCCATAGGGATGCATATATCTTTTCAAATTCGTGTTTTCATTTTCTTTGGGCAAATACCTAGTAGTGCAATTCCTGGATCATACGGTAATTCTGCTTTTAATCCTTTGAGGAATCTCCCTACAATTTTCCACAGTGGCTGCACCAATTTGCATTCCCACCGATAGTGCACAGCGTTCCCTTTTCTCCACATCCTCACCAACACTTGTTATTTCTTGTCTTTTTGATACCCAGTGCTTCTTAACCAGAGAGATGTACACGGAGGTGTATTCACTTTGGGATAATTCACTGAGCCCTTATGCTTTATGCACTTTCTGTATGCATGTTATACTTCAACAAAAAAATAAAAGCATTAAAAATAAAGAAGAAATAGGCTCTGAAGGAGTGCTTGAGGAACTTTCCTTCTGTAACACCTCATTTTTACTTTTGAAACTGAGAACTTGGAAGAGTCAAGGTCAGGCACCCAACAGGAGGGTGCGGTGGCTACAGTTAAAACTGTGCAAGAATGAGGACTGGGAGTGGGAAGGGGTGGGCAGGAACCTAGTCACCAGTAGGAAATGCCTACTCAAACCGGAGCTATAGGGACAGCCCAAGGTCAGAGGTTGGTGGGAAGGAAAGGGTAGGCCACCAAAAGATTGTGTAGCATGTTCTGACTGCACTCTCTATTAAGGAGGCAGTGGGGTGGAAGGGCCACAAGGCAACGAGCAACACTGGGGCTTATAGCACAGAGGTCAGATCTGGACCACGGGGCTTCTTCCCAAGGCAGCCATGTGTGTGTTCAAATCTAAATGAATGTTTACCCCAGGGTGAGCTGGGGGAACTCCAAAAAAATGGATAGGGCTGAAAATGGGGTTAAAAATCAGAGTAGAAAATCTGGCCTGGATTGGGGGGTCAGGATGGTCAGTAGATAATTGAAGACTTAGAGGCACTGTAGTCAATGGGAGTTCACAGCTTGTCCATGTTGGTCATTGGACGAGGGGAGGTGGGAGGTCGGTGTCCAGCTTTATTCAGATATAGGGTCAAGGTGGCCAGGCCATAGGACTTTAACAGGGATGAAATTTACTGTAGTACAGCTTTTGCCCACTGGTCAAATCTCGAATGCAGAGAACTCTTAACCCAACCACCAAGACTTACAAAGAAGCTCAGGTTGAGAGAGAGACCTGTGTTCAAATCCTTGCTCTGTGATTTAATAGCCAAATGAGTTTGAGCAAGTCATTTAATCTTCCCATGGCTTAGTTTCCTCATCTATGAAATGAGCACAATAATACTTACTTCAGAGTGGGGATGGAGGAAGAAACAAAAGGAAACACAGGCAAGGTGTCAGGCATACCCCAGCTATCATACTATAAATGATAGCAGTGCCTTGAACTACCAAGTTCTGTGAGCATTAGTGGATAGACACTATGAAGTCTATTTTGGCAACTCTGCTGTGATTTGGAAATATTCCAAATTCTTAGCTGTGCTCGGTATTATTGAGATGCTGGGCTAGGCAGCCTTGGCTTAGTGAGCTGGGACTGTTTGTTGGTTGGGGTTCCGTGAAGGATTTTGCAGATTCGCAGACACAGTTCCCAAGATGCCCTGCCTTGAGGAAGAGCCTCTTTGTTGCAGGACGGTCCCTGCCTTGAGGAAGAGCCTCTTTGTTGCAGGACGGTCCCCATTCTGGGAGGGAGTTTCTGGCATGGAATTACCTCAACTCTAGGCCCGTCACCTTCTGCAGCCTCCTTTGGCCCTGGTCCATTTGGGGGTCGTCTCGAGCTGGGTAAAGTCAAAGTGCCCTTTGAGGCTCCATTACCCCCTCTGAACTTCCCTGAAGAACCCCAGAGCTAACATTGCAGGGCCTGCTGGGGAGGGCTAGGCCCCCGCCCAGCTCAAAGATGCTCCGGTCTGGCTACCACATCCTTCCTTCCCAAAGGCTCACCTCCCGCCTCCTCACTTGGTTCTCTGAACTCCCTCTGCCAAGGTCTACAGGCCACTTCCGGCTGAGCCTCCCAAAACAAAGCAGGAACTCACACCCAGCCACATCCCCTCCCACCCACCCCAGTCCGGCTGCATCTCCACTAGCGATTTCAGTTTGGATAACCATCGTTTAGTCCATCTGGTTCACTTGACCACATCACTTGACAGGTATCACACCCAGAAAACTCAGAATCAGTGTGGCTGCAACACATAAACACAGTTCTTAATATTCATGGCATAGCCATGCAGCGACCATCATTTCAAAAGCAGATTCTGTTTTAGCTGTGGGGTTTTTTCTCGGCGGCGTGAGGTCAGGGTAAATAATGATTGAAATGTGAGTGTTGTCATATGTTTTCCCAGCCTCTGCTCATTAAAGAGGATTCTGACTTGTACTACTTGGATTCTTATCCTCCCCCCACCCTCCAAGGAGGACCTTGTCTGGCTCGGCCAGTTCTTGGGCTTTTGTGATGGGTGATTATAAGACTGAAGAAGGGAGAAAGACCACAAGATGCACGTGGGAGGGAGGGCTAGAGAGTCGTCCTAGGGGGATTGTCAAGGCCAAGTGCAGTTGTAGTACACGAGGACAGTGGGGGTTAGGGGAGAAAAAGGTTCATAGTGTTTGGTAAACACGAGCTTTTCTGACATCACTTTTTTGCCTGAATTATGTTTCTTTAGCCATAACTCAGCTTCAAAACCGGACCGCATAGATCATGACTTTATGAATGGTACAGCTGCAATGGACAGAGACTCAACCACATTTCTGAGAAAACTTGGGGAGGGGATTTTAAGGATACAGAAGGGTTTGAATTGGAATTGGGGCATGTCTGAAACAGAAACGGGCCCAGGGGGTGATCTCCTCGATCTTCTCGTGGGCTCCATGGGCTCTATCGGCCGGAACGTCTGCTTTCTCCATTGCCCCATTCCCTCACGCCATTGGAGAGCCTCCCATCATTGCACATGGTGTCTGTTCCCACATAACCTTCTGATCACCTGTGGCTCCCATGACCTTCCTGCTCCACTACTGAACTAGTGCCTCATAATTCCTGGAAGAGCAAATCTGATTAGCCCAACTCATCTTTTTTAGTTGGCCCCCATCATTAGTGACTGCTCAGACTATGGACTGGCTGCCTTGGCCTGGGACACACTTCTAATCCCCTCAGAGTGGCTCAGAAGTGACGGGCTCACCTCTGTGGCTTTCCCGTGAGCAGGGCTGTTAGTAGCATAGTTTCACTTTGTAGGGGTGTTGGGTGTTGGCAAAACGAGTTCCAATGGTCTGGTCCTGGTAGTGTGGAAAGCACAGGCCCAGTATCTGGTCGTGGCTCTGTCGGTGTTGTGACCTTGAGTAAGTCATTTCACTTCTCTGCACCTCAGCTCTCTCATTATGACCCCTCCCCTCTCAACTATCACAGGGTTATGAAGGAAGACTAAATCAAATCTTATGTGAAAAGTCTCACAAAAGGCGGGGAGCGGTGCCTGGGTGGCTCAGTTGGTTAAGCATCTGACCCTTGATTTCAGCTCAGGTCACGATCTCACGGTTGTGAGATCGAGCCCTATGTTGGCTCCTTGCTGGGTGTAGAGCCTACTTAAGATTCTCCCTCTCCCTCTGCCCCCTCCCCTGCTCTCTTTCTCTCAAAAAAATAATCTTATGTGAAAAGCTAATTCAAAAGCATATATGCACCCCTATGTTTATTGCCGCATTACTTACAATGGCCAATTTATGAAGCAGTTCAAGTGTCCATTGATTGATGAATGGATAAAGATGTGGTATAGACATACAGTGGGATACTGCTTAGTCATAAAAAGAATGAAATCTTGCCATTTGTCATGACATGGATGGACCTAGAGAGTATAATGCTAAGTGAAATAAGTTGGAGAAAGACAAATACCTTATGATTTCACTCATATGTGGAATTTAAGAAACAAAACAAATGAACAAATAAAAAAAAGAGACAGGGTCGCCTGGGTGGCTTAGTCGGTTTAGCGTCCGACTTCGGCTCATGATCTCACGGTCCGTGAGTTCGAGCCACGCGTGGGGCTCTGTGCTGACAGCTCAGAGCCTGGAGCCTGCTTCAGATCCTGTGTCTCCCTTTCTCTCTGCCCGCCCCCTGCTTGCGCTCTGTCTCCCTCCCTCTCTCAAAAATAAACAAACATTAAAAAGATCTAAAGAGGGGCGCCTGGGTGGCTTGGTCGGTTAAACGTCCGACTTCGGCTCAGGTCATGATCTCTTGGTCCGTGAGTTCGAGCCCTGCGTCGGGCTCTGTGCTGACAGCTCGGAGACTGGAGCCTGTTTCAGATTCTGTGTCTCCCTCTCTCTCTGCTCCTCCCCTGTTCATGCTCTGTCTCTCTCTGTCTCAAAAATAAATAAACGTTAAAAAAGATCTAAAGAAAAAAAAAAAGAGACAAACCAAAAAATAGACTCTTAACTATAGAGAACAAACTGATGGTTACCAGAGGGAAAGTGGTTGGGGGGAGAGGTGAAATAGGCAATGGGGACTAAGGAGGGCACCTGTTCTGATGAGCACTGGGTGTTGTAAGGAAGTGTAGAATCACTATATTATACACCTGAAACTCCTATTACACTGTATGTTAACTAAATGGAATTTAAAAAATCTTGGGTGAAAAGGCTTGGAAAATTTCTAGGGATTCACAAATGCAATAATGCTGACATGCTTCTTTAATACCAAGATACACATTTCTCATTTTATTGGATTTTAAAATCAGACATCTTACAAGTTATGCCTTATAACATTTAAAGTTGTAGTTTTTATTGTTGCCCTAAATGTTAGAAAGTCTGTGGTATGTCTTACCATAGGTGGCAGATCTTACAAGTAAATAAAATCTGCATTTGCTTTCTATCTCTGTGGACCATAATTTAGCAGTTAAAGCAATGCCCGTTTATTATCTCACAGTTTTGTGGGCTCACCTGGCTTTCTCAGCTCGGAGTCTCACAATGCTGAAATCCAAGTGCTGGTGGCCAAGAGTGCTGTTACACCTGAGGGTCCGGGTCCTTTTCCAAAGTCGCCAATTGTTGGCAGAATTCAGTTCTTTGCAACTGTAAGACTGAGGCCCTCAGCACCTAGAGGCTACACATATTTCTTTGCTATGTGATCCTCTCCAAATATGGCAGTTAGTTTCTTTAAGGTTACTTTTTATTTATTTTTTTTTAATTTTTTTTTTAATGTTTTATTTATTTTTCAGACAGAGAGAGACAGAGCATGAACGGGGGAGGGGCAGAGAGAGGGGGAGACACAGAATGGAAGCAGGCTCCAGGCTCTGAGCCATCAGCCCAGAGCCCGACGCGGGGCTCGAACTCACGGACCGCGAGATCGTGACCTGAGTTGAAGTCGGATGCTCAACCGACTGAGCTACCCAGGCACCCCAAGTTACTTTTTATTTTTGAGAGAGAGGGGGGACAGAGGATCCAAAGCAGGTTGTATGCTGACAGCAAAGACCCTGATGTGGGGCTCGAACTCACGAACCATGCGATCATGACCAGCACTGAAGTCGGACGCTTAGCTTACCGAGACACCCAGGTGCCCCTAAACCCTCTTTTAAAGTGTTTACCTGATTGGGTCAGGCCCACCCTGATGATACCCTTCCTTTTGATGAACACAGAGTCAACTACTTAGGCACGTCTGAGAAGTCCCTTCACCTTTGTCACACAGTGTAACCCAAACAGGGGACAGAAATGCCACCATGCTCTCATGTCCCACCCACTCCACCCACTGTCCTGGGGAGGGGATTATATGGTGTGTGACCCCTGGGGCAGGAATCTGGGAGCCATCTTAGAAATCTGCCTGCCACGGTATCTACAAATACAACAAACATGACACTGTTATAAGGAAAATTGATTACGACTCCCAGTTTCCTTTTGTGTCTTCCTGCTGCACCTCTGGGCTGTAGCTCTCAGAAGCCCCCAGTGGAAAGATTAATCTGTACTTTTTCTGTAGCCTTTCATTTCCCTTGGGTCACCAAATGGCCGGGGTGGCAAATAAACTTCAGCTCATTCACCAACCTGCTGGGATAGCTAGTCACTGCCCAGTGTTACCTGTCGAGAAGGACTGTCAGATTGCACGTGGGGTTCCCCAGAGAAGCAAGCCCCAAGGCCCCAAGGTACTGGTTATAATGCATTAACCTCTCCCTTGTGCATCTACAGTGTGATGAGTTGTGTAAATTCTTAGGGCGATCGAGAAAATGATCATTTCTGTCTCTGATTCTGATGAGGAACTCCGGTTGAGATCAGGAGGTCTGACATCACGTGCCGACAATTGTCACGGGGGGCCGGGCAGGGGACTGATAGTGTGGGTGCTGTGACTTTGCCGTCCCTGATTCCCTGCCTTCAGGATCTGGGGCATCATCATCATCACAGGCCAGCCCCTCTCCTTGAATATCACCCATGGAGGCAATTAATTCTAAGACCTCTGCAGTAGTGTGCACAGAACACAGGAGAGAGAGGACCTCCCCAAAACCTGAGAGGTTGACAAGCTTCCCCCCCCCCCCCGCCCCCCGCACTCACTTTCTAGCTGTACCGTGCTTTGTATCCCTCCTAGGATTAGGAAAATGAGTCAAAGTTCACATCCCTTGAGCTAAAGCTGAAGGCACTGGTGATCTTGGACAGATGGTGATTGTCCATAGAAAGCCTTGCTTTGCCTTTAGGGAGTCCCTAATACATTATTGTTAGTAACGAGAACGCTTGACATCTTTAATCAAATCAAAAGAAACCATCCTTCCTCCTTCTTTAGCCTACAACCTGTAAATGCACTTTTCAACAATAACAGTCAAGCGTATTCCCACTGCCGTCTCTTGTAAATAGCTGGGGTGTCTGTTTTGTCTGCACGTTCCACGAGACTGTGAGTTTCTTTTCTTTTTTTAAATTTTTTTTAATGTTTATTTAATTTTGAGAGAGACAGACAGTATGAGCAGGAGAGGGGCAGAGAGAGAGAGAGAGAGAGAGAGAGAGGGATACACAGAATTGGAAGGAGGATCCAGGCTCTGGAGCTCAGAGCCCAACGTGGGCTCTACTTGGGGCTACGTGGGGCTCCGACTCACGACCTGTGAGATCATGACCTGAGCCGAAGTCGGATGCTTATCCAACTGAGCCACCCAGGCGCCCCTAGACTGTGAGTTTCTTGAGGAAAAGGGACTGTAGCATGTTTTCCCATTTTGTTCCTACTGCCTGACATGTGGCCGATACATAGAATATTCCTGAGGGAATAAATGAACTAGCACATGAATTTACTACCAGTCCTCATGGACTCAGCACCAGATAGTCCTGGTTTTGTTGTTGTTGTTTGTTTTTTAATAAAGTCCAAAAGTGCAACCTTTCTTCTCCCTTCATCTTTATAAGGCAGTTTGGTTTATTTCAAGGAAAAAAAAAAACAAACAAATCATGGGAAGAAGGTAAGCGAATGACATCAGGATCTGAAAGGAAACAGATAATGTGAGTGATTGTTCTTGTCGGCTTGTAACAGGCAGGATATAAATATATGTTAGAGAAGAGGAAATTCAAAACAGGCACAGGGAAGCAGTTTCGAGATTTTGAAGAATAGCGTGTTCAGAACCTGCTTACTCAGGGGCAATCAGACTATGACCCCAGGCAAAGCGTGTTTCACTTTGCTGTTTGAATGTGATGAAATTTCATAAGCCTGGGAGCCCCACCCCTTCCTGCCTGTTTCATTGGAGCATAACTTATTTTTCAGGGGGTGAGGTTTGGGTTCAAGATGAGTACTTTCCCCTTCACTGTCAGCCCCGGTTAACAGAGGGGGTTGCTGTCTTTCTCCTTGGGGATGCTGCCTGCACTCTGTCCCCTCTTTCATGCTAAACTTTAATTTTCAAGGCATTCATGAAACATAAACCTCTCGATTATAGCTTTTCACTAGACATACTATGGACAACTTGAGTTTATTTTGGTTTTTCAAAAAAAAAATGTAGTTGCTTTCATCTAAAAAAAAAAAAGTAGTTTAACACACAGATGGCTATTTTGAGTTCAGGAAAATGACTTCCCTTGCCCAAGGCAACTTGCAACCAAAGGAACTCAAAGTCCTTTAACTATCCCTTAAACTAACTGGTTGCTACTCTAAATGGCAAGATGGGGTCTGCAAATTGCTCTCCCAAACACTGCAGGGATTCAGAGGCCACTGCTTTGCAAAGAAAACTCTGGGCCTGATGGTGATGTCTGGTTCAACTCCAGACCTGGACACATAGGGTAGACAACGGGACACCGAGGGGTAATGTTCAAACGCTTGGCTGCCACAGAGCTAGCAAGCTTGGCAAAAGGCAGGAAAAAAACACAGAAATTCTCAGAACATTCTACTCCCTCGAACCTTCTACCTCAGTGTGCCCCAGTTGCCTACCCGCTGTGTTCCAGCTCTGGAGAACACAGAGGCCCCCTGTTCCTAAAGAACTTTAGGCAAGGACTCAGCCTGTTCGGCCTTTCTTAACTTGCTCACGCTTTGCACAGGATGCGAAGTTCATAAAGCAGGGTCCTTGCCAGCATGTGCTGACAGGAGAAAGATCTGTGTTTTAGACAGTAGATATTCGATATGTAATGTATTAGATAAATATCCGGGCTCCCAGGTCTCTGATGCATTCCCAGAGTGACTGGAAAAGGGGCTCAGGAAAGCTTCCTCATCTGGCTTCTGGTGCTAAAGAAAGGTTCTTCCAGAGTGAAGGCCGCATTAACACTGAAATGCCTTGGGGCCAGGCAGGGAGTAAATGAGCATAAGTGGGGAGATTATGACAAAGGACAAAGTCCATTCCCTGCCTTCAGGCATCAAATTCAGTTGTTTGTTTGTTTAAATCACAGACCCTCCAAAGCAAACACGGCTGTGGACATCTTTAGTTGCTAGGCCAAGAGTTTTCCACACCCTGCCCAAGTGATCTCCTGGACAGGTTGAATGGGTTGTGCTGGCCCGTATGGACTTGCCTGGGAGGTCAGATAAGCCCTGCACAAGCCCCTACCCCAGGCCAGCACTACCCACTTGGTGACTTTAGACAATGACCTTCCCCTCTACGAGCCTCAACCTCTTCATTTGTAAAATGGAGATAATGCCTTCCTCATAAACTCTGTGCGAGGATTCAGAGATTCTGAACATTTGCCACGGTTTAGAAGTAGCAGCAAACCCACGATCACACATGCTCCCACATCAAGCCCCAGATACACAGCATCTCTGGACGTACAGCTGCGTCCCGCCTAACACCTTGGAGCCTCAGCTCACACACCTGTCTGGGTTCCTCACCTCCTGATTCACTCCAACCCCGGGTCCTGCCTCCCAGGCCCACGATCCTCCTGGGCCCCTGCTGCAGATCTGGTTTCTCTGGCTTGACCCTGGGGGCCCCTTCGCTCCTTTGTGGGAGAGGGTTTGCATCTGTCCTCCAGATCTTTCTAGAGGCACAGGGCCATTCCCTCAAGCGGTGTTTGGACAGAACGCATGGTGCAGCCTCATGTCTAGGTTTTAAGGGGTCCAGGCGGCATCACCCATAGTAGGTATAGGATGGAGGTTCTGAGAACCCACTGAAGATTTGGGACAGAGGGGCTCGGCTTCCATGGCCCTTCTTGGGATTCCAGCAGTGGCTAAATTCTCTATGGCCTCAGAATCTTCACAGATTCTCCTTCCTTGCTTCTCTACTTTTCCCTGACCAAATCCTACCCATGGGCTCAGTCTCAGCATAAGTATCCCTTTCTCAGAGAAGCTGTTATGAGTGAAGGTTTATGGGCTCTCAGCTTTGTGTCTCGAAGTTCTGACTCCCAAAGTGATGGTATTTGCAGGTGGGGCCTTTAGGAGGCAATCAGGTTTAGATGAGGTCATGAGAGTGGGGCCCTCGTGATGGGGTTAGCACCCGAGGAAGAGACCAGAGAGCCCTCTCTCCCTGGGCCACGTAAAGACACAAAGAGAAGGCAGCCATCTACAAGCCAGGAAGACGGCTGGATTCTCTCACCAGACACAGAATCCGCTAACACCTGGGTTAACAGAGGGGCTTGCTGTCTTTCTCCTCGGTGATCCTGCCTGCACTCTGTCCCCTCTTTTATGCTAAACTTTATAATTTTCAAGGCATTCATGAATGCCAGTGGGTCCAGTGTGTAGTATTTGCTAGAGTAGCCTGAACTGACTAAAACCAGAAACTTCCTTAACTGACAATTGTAAGTTAGGGCTCCCTCCCAGATTCTATTCTCTCAGGAAAAATTCTATGTGGTTTTTTCATTGCATTTATTATAATTTGTACTTCTACAAATCATGTACTTGAGTGATGGTGTTTTTCAATCTTTTCTTCCCCTGTATTTATTTGGCTATTTATATAATCTCCGAATGACTTAACAGAAGTTTATTTCCCTCTCATGTAAAACTCGGGGTCGGAAGGGCAGCTCTACTCCACAGAGTCACTTGTTTTGCCGTCCCTAGATGTCACCTCATTTATAGGGTCCAAAATAGCTCAAACAATATCCTCATTCCTGCCAGTGATAGGGCTGGAAGGGGAAGGGTGGGAGCCAAAAGGTGCCCCTGTCATACCCAATCACATCCCATTGGTCACAGCCTGGTCACATGACCATATGCAACTACAAAGTAGGCTAAGAAATGCAGTCTTTATTCTGGGCATCTATTTACCCAGCTAAAATTTAGGGATACTGTTGCTCTAGGGGAAAGACGAGTGGATGTTGGGAGACAATTAGCAGACTCTACCCACTACCCTTTCTGACTATGGGGTTAACCTGGTTGCAGGGACCAACTTTCTGTCTGTCAAGACCTTGTACTCAGTGTCAAGCCTAATGCTTGGTCTAGGCGAGAGACGGAATAGATAGCAGAGTGGGGATTTGGAGACATGGACAGGTTTGGGTTACAAGTGACGGGGAGGACCAACAGGGCTTTCGAGTAGGGATAAGCGCCGGCATCTGTGGGAACCGCAGAAGGGCACTTCACCCAAATGTGAGTTTACCTCTTGTGTTATCATCAACCCTTTCAAGCATTTATTCCTTAGCCATCCAGCTCCATCCTAAACTGTCCAAGCTGAAGTCCCAGCAGAGTGTAAATATGGGTTCAAATCTGACTTCTACCATCTAACCAGCTGCAGGCACTTTAGCCCATTTTCTCATCTGTAAATTCAGGATTAAAATACTCCTCGTGGGAGGAAAGGGACTAATGAATGTACATGCAGAGCAGTCGATAAATCAACTGTGGTTCTGACACTGCTATGTAACCACTTACCCGGCCTAAAGCGGGCACAGGGAGTATCGATCACTATTTGTCAGTGGACAACACACACACACACACACACACACACACACCAATTTCTAGAGAAGAGCTGGTGTATTCTGGATCTCTACCTGACTTCTGGTTTACAGTGGTGCCTTCTCAGTGTGTTCCAGTTTCCCAGGAAACAGACTCTTTGTCCTCAGCTGGGCAGGCTGACTTCTGTGGAGATGACTGGTGGCCTGACACCCACACCCAGTTCAAATGTCACCTCTTCTGTGAAGCCTTCCCTGACCCTTTTCCTCCCATCCGCTTCCTGCTCAGAAAGGCCTGGAAGAATGACTCACTTCCCCCGGACTCTTGCTGCTCCCTGCCCATTGCGATTCAGGCTTTTATCTCTCTGGGAACAGGGGGAGGTCTCAGGCTGGCTTCATTTGGTATCATCCAAGCACAACCCCATGAGGCTTTCCCTTCTACCCCTTAACTACTCAGAGCCTTAGACCATCAAACAGACACGTTATCTGTACAAGAATAGTCAGAATGTGGTGGAGCAAAATCTTGAGGGCACACATGGGCGCCATTTTTGCTGATTAACAGACAACACACTGGTTGCTGATGAGATCGAACGCCACGGAGGACAAAGAGCAGAGCTCCCCAGTGCTGGCGATCTGCGCTGCCCAGAGGCATACAAAAGGCACAGGCTATAGATCCTAATCAAGTTTCCAGGGCCCCCCTTGCTTCTGACACTGGACGGTGTTTTCTGGAATGAACTCTGCACCACCCTGCTCCACGGGGTTCCTCTTGGCCGGGTGACACCTTTCATCTTGAGCGCCATGGGCCCCACTGACCTCTCCCCTCCAGATTGTCCTCAAAGACTGGCTTCTAGTCTTGGAGGGGAAGGGGAAGCTTTATCCTGCCTCACGTTGCGATTTGTAAACCTCCGGACTCCACAAGGCCAGGCTTTTGACAAAACATCCAAAGCCTTTTTCTCTAATTCTTCTGCATCCTCTGCTCGCCAAGGCACAGATGTAGGACCATCCGGTTGTCTGCAGGGAAAGGGGGTCAAGGCAACAAGAAGCATGAGTGGGTGATTGGGGGAAAAACCGGTTAAGGTTTCAAAGATCTTTCAAGATCTTTCAAAGACATCACATTGTCTTGTGGTTGTTGATGCTCGTCTCCCGTGTTAGGCAGAGAGCTTCTTGCACACTGGCACTGTATGTTATTGTTGTTGCATTCAAGGCCTGCATTCGGGCCCCATTTCTGGTAAATATTTATGAAGTGAATAGCCACAAATGTGCAGGAGAATTCTTTGTTGGAAAATGTTCATAACTTGCATTTGTAGGGCCTTTACAAAGATTTGTCTCCATCCCTTTGTTTAACCCTCAAAACAGTGTCGGTAAGGAAAGACAGGCACTATTATTGCTTTACAGAAACCAGAGAATTGAGAGGCTTGCCTGGGGTAGCCCCTGGCTGGCTAAAAGCAGGGCTGAGGCAGAGGCCAAAGTCAGCTTGCCTCGAGGTCCATGTTCTGCCTGTTGGGAGGGAGAGAGAAAGGGGGCCGTGCCATTATCAGAACCCTGGGTCCCCTGTTAGCATGCTTGGCTGTCTTTTGAAGTAAAGCCTCTTATTTGGGGGTCATATGGAAGCCTGGAGTTTGGGAATGATTTGGACAGGATGTTAATGTCAGTCAGGGTAGGTTAGACTGTGGCTACTTGGCCACAGGCTGTGGGCGGGGCAGGGGTAGGAGGTGGGCACTGGGACCCCTGGACAATGCATCACTTGATCACAGTGGCTAATAGGAGCCCCTACCGCTTTAACATAAAGCAGTTCAACTTTTCAGTCCCCTTGATGTTATTAAAAATTATTGAGGACCTAAAAGAGCTTTTGTTTATATGGGTTGTGTCTACTGGCATTTGCAATAACTGAAATTAAAACTGAGGAATTTTTAGAATATTTATTTATTAGTTTAAAAATAAAGAGGATAGGGGCGCCTGGGTGGCTCAGCCGGTTGAGCGTCTGACTTCGGCTCAGGTGACAATCTCCCGGTTCGTGAGTTCAAGCCCTGTGTTGGGTTCTGTGCTGACAGCTCGGAGCCTGAACCTGCTTCAGATTCTGTGCCTCCCTCTCTCTCTACCCCTCACTACCCCTCTCTGCCGCTCACACTCTGTCTCAGTCTCTGTCTCTCAAGCATAAACATTAAAAAAAATTTTTAAATAAAGAGAGTAAAGATCATTTTACAGTTTTACGTCTTTAACATGAAAGATGCTTGGCGGTGGTGGAATTTGTCTGCAATGAACATCATTTGCCCATCCCTGTATGGGCAGTGTCTCCCAAGTAAAGGGTCTCAGCTCCCACTTTGGGAGTTGGAGGCAGGGACTTGGGAGGTCTTCAGACGCAGACCCCCCACCCCCTGCACTGGGTGCCAGTTGTATTTGGAGGGCCCACACCCCCCCCGCCCCCACCCACCCAGGGTAGGTTAGATAGTGTCTACTTGGCCACAGGCTCCTGGGGGCAGCAGAGAGTGTGGGCGGATGCTGGGCCCCTTGTCCTGGGACAGTTAGAAGTTTGAAACACTCCTGACCCTCCAGTAGCAGTTGTAGATTAGGGGAGGTTGGTCCTCATCCCTAGGGGATTTTGGAAATTTGCCAGGGTTAGGGGGACAGGGACCCTAGGTTTGGGAGGGAGTGGTTAAGAGCTAGTAGAAATGTTCTGAGCCCCGAAGACAAGAGCTGTAAATTACAGGGGGCCGGGGCTGGTTGGGGCTCAGCTGTGCGTCAGATTGTCTGGCTTCATGGAACACAGCTGGAGTCTCCACTCTGTGTCTGCATTCCGTCTCCCCTGACGTGTTTTTTCAGTTGAAGTACCTGTAAGAAAGTCCAGCCTCTTGCAGCCGGGTAGCAGGGAAAGCAAGGAGTGATTTGATAGCCTTTTCACTTACTTGTGGATATTCTTCCTTGATGCTCCGCAAAACTTGACAAGTGGAAGTTTCCCAAAGATTAGTTGCATTGCGGAATCCAAAACCGTAGCAATGAAAGTTTCATACTCCATTGTATTAAAACCCATTGACGGATCTTACGTTTCAAGTGGATCTTTGACCCGTGCGGATTTGCATTGCCATGTACTGGCCACTTGGAAACTCTCAGTTTACTGAGTTACACAGCTCCTCTAAGTATAAGCACATCTCGTTGTGCAATCTCAAAAAGTCACATGTTTTGTTATTACCACTACTATTATCAGAAAAGTCTTAAGTATTGGAAATCTGTCAAGCTCAAAGGAGCAAATGAGGTTTTTTTTCCCACAATTTTGATTTTCACTCAAAAGCTCGAATTTTATCATTAGCTAAAAATATTGTTTATGTGACAGACAGCCTCACTTTGTTCATTTGTTAACAAGCCAGGTATCCAAGGCTGGATGCCTATCGTCATCATTCTCTCAAGTACAAATTGTATTCCAGGAGAGAAAAGAGGACAGTTAGCTTGCAACTCAAATAACTACAAAAGCACTTTTCCTCATGATAACAGTCTTGCTTCGGTGTGCAGCAGAAATGCTTTTTGTATAGTTCCCATTTAATCACAATACAGTGTGAAACTGGCTATTATTTTCCCCCTGTGAGTGGACGGGGGTGAAGAATACAATGACAGCCAGTATAGGTTGGGACCTCTACCTCGGTTTACATTAAGGTGTCAGCATTTCTACCCACTTTTGCTTTTGCACCATTAGTGAAAATATCAACACAGTGAAAAGGCAAAGAAGGTCTTAGTATTCTTAGGGAAATAGCTTTGACCTTGACCACCCTCTGAAAAGGTCTGGGGGAACCCTGGGGGTCCCATAGACCAGCCCTTGAGAACCATTGACCTCAAGCAATAATTAGTGGTGGAAATTCAGAGTCAGCTGGAAGAGAAAAGTAATCATTACTCTTGATATCAGGAGATTTGTGTTTGGTCCCAGCCCTTCTCTGGGCCTCAGTTGTATCTTCTGTAAAAGGGGATAATAATACAATGATCTTCCTTACAGAATTGTGAGAATTCAGTCATGATGATGCAGCGAAAGCATGTGGCTGTGGATAAAGCTCTGGGGGGAATGAAAAGACTAATTTTTTTCAGGGTCTCTGAGTATTCTTGAGGAAGGGAGAGGCCTAAGCTTGTTGTCATAATGCCAAGATGAGCATCTCCTGTGTCCATGTGACTCAAGCTAGGAGGGAAGGGGCTTCTACCCCAAAGAGTCCCTTCCAGTGAGTAGAAAGTGCCTTGAAGCCTATTCCCTTGCCCATCCCTTTGCCACCCACCCCTGAATCTCAGGTGGGCCCTCGGTTCTGCCCAGCAAACCCTACGTTTCTGTCATCAGTTTATGCTTCCACTTCCCAAGACAACCATAGCAGGCAAACTAAGGGCGCTAGGACTACGTGCAGGGTTCTTACATTTCCACCCAAAGCACAATCAGTAAAAGGAAACATTGGTGAGCTGGACCTCATCAAAATTAAACCCTGTTGCTCCGCAAAAGTCTCTGTTAGGATGAAAAGACAAGCTGCACCCCAGGAGAAAATATTTGCAAGTCACTTATCTGACAAAGGACTTGTGTAAAAAATAGAAAATGAGCGAAAGACAAAAAATTCACTGAAGAGGATATACGGATGGTAAATAAGAACATGAAAACTGTTCAGCAACATTACCATTAGGAAAACGCAATTACAACCACAGCGAGCACCCATGGGGGGTGATAATTACACTTAGTTTAGCAAAGATGTTGCAGCCGGGGGTGGGGGGGGAATGGGACAAGGATACACAGGATTCGTCCGTATTATTTCTTATAACTGCATGTGAATCCACAAGTACTTTGAAATAAAAAGTAGTGTTTAAAAACAAATAAATAGATGATGTCACAGCCCTGTTCTGAAACCCCAAGAGTTGCCTATCACACTTAGAATAAATCTCCAAAATAGCATCCACACCGTCATTCCTGCCACTCTCCCTGCACTCTGATGGTGTATTTTGCCTGCGCTTGCTTGTTTGCATATTGCCTATCTCCACGAGGTGAGACTACAGGCTCGATGTGGGTGGGGTCCTTGCCGGTCATGTTCACCACTGCATCGTCACATGCATGGCACAGGTAGGTGCTCAATAAACCTTGTGGGATGAATAAATGAATATAAAAATGGCAAGTCGGTGTGCATAAATGTTTGCTTTGCCACCCATTACTTCATACTGAGTTTTCTTTATTTTCCTGCACAGTAAATCTGCTGAGGCCCTGGGAAATCATTCCTAAAAAAGAAAGACCTAGGTCTAAGTCCCACCTCTGACACTGTACTGGCCATGTGAATTTGAGTAAATCACATCAGCCTTTTGAGTCTCAGTTGCCTCATCTGAAGTAGGATTGCCCTAAGGAGCCTAGGCATGATCGGACCTCAGTATCTCTGCCCCAAACCCGGGCCTCCTCCTGATTGGCGTCTCAGCACATGGCACCACCACCCACCCACGTGCCCGAGCCAGGAAGCTGGGTGAATCAGTCTCTGTGCCTTCCTTCTTCACTGCTCCCCAACCCCAGCAGTCGCCAAGTCTTAACCAGTATACTTGTAAATCTCTCCCCCATGTCTCTTCCACCTTTCTCTCTCTCTTGGCTACTCATCGTCTCTTGGTCAAACCATTGCAATATCCTCCCTAATTCATCTTTCCCATTCCTCATCCATTCCACTGATGGAGAAATTTTTCTACAAGGCAAATCTGATCATATCAGTATCTTACCTAAAATCCTGAAATCGTTCCCATTGCTTTCCAGATAAAGAACAAATCCCTTACCTTGGCACTGAACTGGCCCCTGCTCAGCTCTTAATCCCCCTGCCCATCCCTCCCCAGCACTTGCCTGTAAACTCGAGCCATATGCTGACACAAGCCATTCTCAGTCACCTTTGCCTGGCTTTGACGTGTTGTTCCATCTGTCTGGATGCCTCTCTATGCTGCCTGACCCCTACAAGACTGTCAGGGTTCACTTAGCATCACCTGGGGGGGCATCCCTGACTTGTTGGTCTGTTCAGAGCCCCCCCTATACTTCCATGATAATGTAGATGTATGCCTAGCCCTATCACAGCACTGAACTCAACACATGAGAGGCACCTAACGAATGTTTATCAAATGAATGATTTATGTTAGACATTAATCAGAATGCATGGGGCGCCTGGGTAGCTCAGTCGGTTGAGCATCCAACTTCAGCTCAGGTCATGATCTCACTGCTCATGAGTTCGAGCCCCGCATTGGGCTCTGTGCTGACAGCTGGGAGCCTGGAGCCTGCTTCGGACTCTGTCTCTCTCTCTCTGCCCCTCCCTCTCCCCTACTTGTGCTCTGTCTCTCTCTCTCTCTTACATACAAAATCAAACATTAAAAAAATTTTTTTTGAAAAAGAATGTGAAACCTGTAAATCTTTGCATAAGCTGTAATGAGCTGTTAAGAGATGTTTTTCTTTTCCCTAGCACCAATTTAAGATAGTTAGTTACAACCTTCTGGAGATAAGCTGGATTTCACCCTGCCCAGGGGTGAAGAAATGAACAAGATGACCTCTGAAATCACCCTCTTCAGACTTCTTCCAGTTCAGTGTGTGATCTTGGCTAAACAATGAAGTCTGGATTCAAAGAGATGTGGGTTTGAATCCCAGCTCTGCCATCTCCATCTAGTAGCTGAAGGACCTTGAGCCTTAATCTCCACAAGGAAAATAATGGGACGTCTACACAGGGCCGTCACAAGCGTTCAATAAGACCGTGCGGGAAAAGCACCATAGAATGGTGCTCGGCACGTAAGTGTCCAGTAAGTTTTAGTATACCTCCATCTAGTGGTCTTGGCACAAGGAAAGGAAGAAAACAAACAAATAAATAGAAAATGACAAGGGGCAAGAGGCACCGGGGTGTTAGGATGGATGCGGGAGAACAGACGGTATGAACTTGGCAGAAAATTCCTCCGTCCATGCAGAGCAGATGAAGTGGCCATAGAAAGGCGGACAGGGACGTGGATGGGAAGGAGCTTGTGAGCGTGGATGTCACTGTCTACAGACAACTAGAGCAACTAAGGGTTAGGGGACTGGGAGGCTATTCCCAGCCATTGGGTAGATCTGTAGCCGCTGAGATATTTTCCAGAGTTAGAGAAAGAGATGGTCAAGGCCCCCTGCCAGCCTTTGGCAATCCTGTCTACGGATCACTTCCCTACCCTCCTTCCAGCAATGTATTCTGAGCCAATGCTGAGTCCTGGCTGTGCTGAAGGCTGAGCCCCCGGGGTGAGGACTAAAAGGGAAATCCAAAATGGGCAGCCTGACGTCCTGCAGAGAGCACTGCCTTTGGAGTCTGGGTAGCCTGGATTCCACGCTAGGTGAGCCAAAGACCAGCTGTGTGACATCGGCTGTGCCGTGTAACTTTTCTGGCCTTCAATTTTCTCATCTGTAAAATGGGGATAAACTACTTACTTCAAAATCTTTTGAGGTATTAAATGAAAGATGAGAAATGTTTAGTGCAAGAGAGACAATCTAAATGGCAATTCCCCGAACCCTTTTATCCAACTTGCTGGGTTTTCTTTTATGCTTAGCACCTATGACCTAATATTTTATAAAAGGTACTTCCTTGTTTTCTTTTCTATCTCCCACACTAAAACAGAAACCTCACGAGAAAAGGAGTCTTCCTTGTTTAGTGTCTTCCTTGCCACTGTAATCTCATCTCCTGGCTGTATCTAGTGGTACTGAGTAAATGCAGAAATAGGTTCTATTCCTTTAATTCTTCCACTAGAATGTAAACTCCATGACAATACGAGTGCATCAGTTATCTAGTGCTGCGTAACAAATCACCTCCAAACTTAGTGTTTTAACACAACAAGAGTCCTGGTGTCTGTGTGTCAGGAGTTTGAGAGTGGTTCAGTAGGGCGGTTTTGGCTCAGGTTCCCCCACGAGGCTTGAGCCCCAGATGCCAGTGGGGCTGTCATTATCTGAAGGCTTGAGAGAGCCTGGGGGATCTGTTGCCAAGGTGGCTCACTCACATGGCTGACAGTTGTTGCCTACTTGGTTCCTATCTTCTTGGACATTTGTTGGGACTACCTTGACTGTCTTCCTGATATGACAGCTGGCTGTCCCCTAGAGCAAGCAATCCAAGAGACCATTGGGGGAGCTGACAATGCCTTTATGATCGAATCTCATAGAACACTGACGTCACATACCCTTCCTATTGCCATAATCCGTGGGTCACATAGTCCAATATCCATTTGGGTGGGAGGAAACCATGTAAGGGCATGAATACCAGGAGAAGAGTATTGTTAGGACCATCTTGAAGGTTGGCTACCACAAGGATAGTTTATTTATTAATGTAACGCCCATGCCTGGCACATGGTCGGCACTCAAAGAGCATTTGTTGAATGTGTGAATGAATGCACGTGTATAGATGCCGGTCATAGGAAGGAACTCGGGCCCTGCCTTCAGTGGAAGAGACAGACACAGAAAGAGACATAATTCTGTGTCCTGTAGCAGATGATCTAAAAATTCCAGGGAGATGTGTTCAGTCTCCTGGAGATCAGGGAAGTGGGTGACATGTGGGCTGGGCTCTGAAGGGTAAGTTGAAGGAGGAGTAGTAAAAGGAAGCAGGACAGCACATGCAAAGGTCCAGTGGAAGAAAGGGAGACAGGAGCAGAGAGAGGATGAAAAGGAGAGAGCAATAGGTATCATCCGAGTCATGTTTATTTCCTTTTTATATACATCAGACTTCTATCAGTACCTTTGCCTATGGCAACAATATAGAATATTAGTAATATATTATGAATAATATAGTAGTAATAATATATAGTATTATAGATAGTAATATATCATAGTAGAAATATAATAATAATAAACCACATAATAATAAAAGACTGAGGGGAGAATTGAGAACACGTTGAGATGATGTGTTGCTGAAGTCTATTATCTCAAAGTGGTATCTACTCAACTGGGTACCCAGTACCCCCCGGGTGCCAGGCTCCAAGTTAGATGCTGACAATATGAAGATAAATAACACATACGGCCTATGTAGGCAGCTAGGGATTAGAGGAAGAGGGGCAAAGGCACGTACACAAATACCGTGACAAAAACCAGAGTAATACAAGTTCCTCGAGGCACGTGGCAAGGGCTCAGAGGGCTGGAGGAGGGCACTGTTGCAGCCATTGGGAGGAAGAACTAAGAATATTTAAGAGACCAACTTGATCCATTGTCAACAAAGATCCAGCTCTTTGTACAGATTGATTCAGTGCTTTTTTTTTCTAATGTGTATTTATTCTTGAGAGACAGGAGAGAAGGAGAGTGAATGGGGAAGGGGCAGAGAGGGAGAGAGACACAGAATCCGAAGTGTGCTCCAGGCTCCGAGCTGTCAGCACGGAGCCCGA
This sequence comes from Panthera pardus, assembly GCF_024362965.1. Classification (NCBI taxonomy): domain Eukaryota; kingdom Metazoa; phylum Chordata; class Mammalia; order Carnivora; family Felidae; genus Panthera; species Panthera pardus. The sequence goes on from NW_026527002.1 coordinate 67,147,904, forward strand.
TGCGGGGCTCGAACTCACGAACCGTGAGATCATCACCTGAGCTAAAGTTGGACGCTTAACCCACTGAGCCACCCAGGCGCCCCGATTCAGCGCTTTTTAAACACCCTTCCTGCACGCCTTCATGAACCAGCGAGAGGCGCATCCCACCCTGCCTGCCTGCAAGCCCGGGGAGAGATGACCTGGGGGTGGCTGTGGCAGGGGGAGTTGTGGGGTGTTTTGGACACTCCCCTCGCTCCCCCCCCGCCCCGGCCTGCTGGTCTCCTTCAACGGTGTCAGGCCTCAGCGGATGGGCCGGAGACATGCGAGAAGGAAAACGGGGACAGCAGGCGGCCACACTCCCCACACCCTGGATCCTGACCGCTTGGGCTTGAATTATTACTTAATATTGGCTCTCCATGAGCTTCCTCTGCATCCTCAGACCTGAGGAAATGAAAATACTTCTTCCATGTTCTCTCCTGGCACCCACTGCCAAGTGCACTGCATGGAGGAACAAATAATCGTTCCCTTTTAAAACGAAGGACCTTGAAGCCAGGGACGGTGGCAGACTTGTCCAAGCAGCCAGGTGAGGGTGAGGCAGGGCTTCTGAGCACCGACGACAGGGTGACGAAAGGCCTTCGGAGGTGGCCTGGGGAAAGTCTCACAGGAATGGGACAGGAGACGCCTGGGAAGGCACCTGTGGGAGGGGCTCCCTCCTCCCCTCCCCCTCAGAAAAGGGACTGGCCGAAGCCACCTGACACTAGAAGAGAGCTATACCAGAGCCTGGGCCAAGAATCTCCATCTGGTACTTTCTACTGCATCATGGACTGTCTCTGGCCTCACAAGACCTCTCTGGGAACTTAAGGAATCTAGAACCCAGAGGACATTGGCCAGCTCTCCCCACCTTTCCTGACCTCTCTATTGTCCCAGGGGAGACCCCCTCCAGGCTCGTGAGGGTTCCCCTACTCCCCGAACCATGCTACACAACCCCAGAGCATCCGTCGGCCACCAATGCACTCCTCTTTACGTTAAGGGACATTAACTTCACACCTGATCATTATCACCCACGCCACTGAGACAGTGAGAAACACCGTCTCCAGGCAGCATGAATTAATGAGGCCCCAGCACCCATAGTGATATCCATAGACCACTAGCACGTGGTGCTGGTCACTGCTGGTGACAAAGTCATAACGCATAGCCTGGTTACAGCCAAGCCCAAGGGAGTAAGAGGTCCGTTCTCCGAGCAGTGGGGGCAGGACACATTCTGGAAAGGTTTCGTGGAGGAGGCATCCTTTAAGCTGAACCCTGAGAACTGTGTCTGTCACACAGACTGGATGGGGAAGGCATCTTGGGGAAAAAACAACTTGAACGAAGACAGAGCAGCACGTGGCATGGGCACGGTGAGTAGGCAGCTCCACAAGGCTGGAGACCCAGGGGGTCAGGGGGAAGCCCGGTGAGTGATAAATCCAGACAGAGAGGCACAGCCTAGGTCACAGAGAACTCTGAGACCAAACTCAAAGTGTGCATCCTGCCCTGAAGGTCAATACGTGGGGAGCCACTGAAGGATTCTGAACCAGAGAGTAGCATTGGAGCAGACTTTCCCTTTTAATGGCTGTGTGACCCCAGACAAGATACTTAACCTCTCTGTGTCCCAGTTTCCATATCTGTGGAATGGGGATAATGATATCTTTTGGGGATATCATTATGGGGGAAAAAGATATCTTTTTTATACAGTTTTTAGGGAGATTTTTAAAGAGATTATGCTTGTAAAGAGCTCAGCACAGTGACTCACACATAGTAAATGTTCCACACATCATAAGCTCATCATTGGTGTTTTAGAAAGATCACCCTAGTTTCTAGGTAGAGAATAAGGCAGAAGGGAATGGGAGTGGACCCAGAGGGCCACATAAGAGACTATGGCCACAGTCGAGGTGTGAGTGAAGTGATCGTGGCCTGAGCCAGCATGGAGGCATTGGAGAAGGATGGCACAGGACTGGAACAGGGAATGTTAAGGACAGAGAACCCTCTGGAATGAGTGGCTCTTGGCAAGTGGGGGTGGTGAGGGAGAGGGAGGAATGTGGATTTGCCTGCTAGTCATGGAGATAGAAAATACCACTTGGGAGACCGGACAGGGGAATGATTCAGTGTTTGTTGACATGTCGCGTTTGAGAATGTTCTCTACCCAGGAGGGAGCAGGGTAGCTAGGCTGGACAAAGGTCATCCGGGGAACAGTGAGAGTCAGCAGCACAGAGCCGGCAGCTGACGCCATCAGAGAAGACAGTGGCTTCAGATGGCTCAGGGGCTGGGGGTAGCCTCAGAGAGAAGCCTCCCAGAACGTTTGAGACGGTGGGGTGAGGCCTCCCATCACCCACAACCAAAGCAGGAAGTAGAGAGACCCTTGAAGTTCTTGACTGATCTGTCATTAAGAATGCTGTTTTTCTGGAAATTGAACATTATTTTCCATGTCTTCGAAGAGGTTAAAAATAAGAGTGGATAATCACCTCTTGACGTGATCTATTTTCTAAACACAGATTTTCATACCTTGGGTAACAGGATCCCTTTAATGGTTGAAATTTGAAACAAGGCATTACCCCATCCCATGGTTTTAACCCCATCGCCTCTGTGGTCAAGGTCATCAGAGAAGAATTTCCCCACTCTGCTGAGCCAGGTCCCACTGGCCTTTCTAGACACAACGTAAATGCTCCGTCCTCTACCCACTCTTCCTCTCCTACCCAAGGCAGCCGTCATGGAAATTCTTCTGAATTATGTTCCACAGCAAAAGAAATGAGACATGATTTTTTGGCAAAACAAATCTCCCAACCTGCCTACACATTAGAATTACCTGTAGAGTAAAAAAAAAAAAAAAAAAAAAAACAACACCCCTACACAGGCCCTTCCTTAAAGCTCTCAGAATCTCATGGGAAACTTGCTGAGAGGCCAGGATCAAGAACCTTCAGGAATGGTTTCCTCATCTGAGTGTCCTGGGCGCTGGTCACTGAGGGGATGACACCATCACAGACCTGAGTTGGGGAAGGGCAGTCCCCAGCTGTCCCATGAAGGCGCAATGAAGGCGCTCCTCTGGCCCGACCTTATGACAGGAGCCTGCTCTAGCTTGGTTTGCCAGGCCTGAGGGAGTTGGCTAGGGTTAGCTCTCCACATCTCTTCTAGACCACCGATGTCTCAAGTTGTGTGGAAAGGACTCTGAGCTAAAGTTTCGGCTCCTTCTTATCCCAGCCAGCCCTCTGTGATTAAAAAAAAAAGACTCCCTGGAATATTCCTTCTGGTTAGAGAGTGTCCCTTCAGTGATTTCTGTTGGATAAGCCTCTGGGACAATCGTCTCATTATTCTCTTCTACCTTGCGTGACAGTTGTCCTGTCCCATCCTCGTCACTATTGACATTTGGTGCCACGTCATTCTTTGCTGCAGGGCACTGTCCTGTGCATTGGAGGGTGTTAGCAGCACCTCCAGCCTCTACCCACTAGATGCCAGTATCTGTACCCCCTCCAGTTGTGACAATCAAAAATGTCTCCAGATATGGCCAGATGCCCCCTGGGGGCCCACATCACCCCTGCTTGAGAATGAGTCCTCTAGGGAAAGAGCTGGAGGGCTGTGTTCATAAGTAGGTTGGCTCTTTATTTTCTTCCAGAGCTTGTCCCAGTGCCTGGCACTTGGGAGGCACTCTCTTGGTGACCGTGAGGTGAGCCCCTGTCCGTGCAGTGGCTCCCACTGACAGATGTGGGGAGGAGAGGGCTTTGTGAGATGGTGAGGTAGGATGTTTCCCCCGATTGTTGCCCTTCCCTCCTCCCACTCAGGCATGGGGCTGGTCCTGCGTTTCTGTTTCTGGAGAGACTTGTGCCTAGACTTTTGTTTCTAAAGTCCATTGAGGTGAACAGGGTTTGAGAACAAAAGACTTTCCTCTGGGTTAAGAAGAGATCTCCAGGGATTTAGGCAGGAGGTAAGAGACAGGTCAGTGGGTCCCAGGAGTCTTCCGAGGCTGTGGCTGGAAATGACGCACCAGGAGACTTGGCCCTGGGCAGGGGCCCACGGGCTTGGCTAAGACCTTGGGCCCCAACTGTGGCAGAGAAATGGCAGAGACTCCTAGTCAAAGACAATGGCCATCCGAGTGGATGGGGGGCTGATGACCAGCAGGACCCTCTGGAAACCTAAGCATTTCATAAGATCCCTGGTACAAACTATGGAGGACTCGGGGAAGAAAAACCAAGAATGACTGAGCTGGGAGACGAAATCTAGGTGACTTATTGAAAATAAAGAGATGCCATTATTTCTGGCACACCTGACTTTCTGGCCTCGGATCTGTACCACGATAAGTATAAAGTGCCAAATTAATAATAACTAATAATTGTTGAGTGCCTATTATGTATCAGACGCTCTCCTTTTAGCTTGTGGTGAGTTGTCTCCTAATTTTCACATTATTCCTGTTAGTAAGCTCCCTTGTGACTGCCAAGTTAAGAGATAAGGCATTCGGAGACATAGTCCAACTGGATGACGCACTCAAGGTCTCGCACACCTGAGTGGTGAACGCAGAATAACAACAGCAAACATGTACAACACTGCATCAGGTGCCATATCCTGAGCCTTACAAGCATTAATTTACTTAACCTTCACAACAGCCTCATGAGGTTGGTTTTGTCACCACCACAGAGAAACAAATGGAGACACAGTTTACATAAATTGTCCAAGTCCTTCAGCTCATAGTCGGTAGACTTGGAATTTGAACTTGGAAAGCCTAGCTGCAGAGTTAGTGCATCTAATCACTAAGCCATGCTTCCCAGACTCTAGGACCTCAGCTCTTAACCACACACTGCTGGATGGGTACCTAGATATTCACAGATGACAGAGTGGTGAAACAGGGTTTGGGAACCAAAGGATCGTTAGAACCAGAAAGGCTTGTTTGTGTTCCAAAAAGAAGAATCAGGCAAAGCTATGAGTTGTTGGCCTAGCTCTGGAATTTACAACTAATAACTGAGCTCAAGACCAAGTCACCCCCACCCCCCCAAGAAGTTATTAGGTTTCCTTATCTCTAAAGTGGGGACACCAGGGCTGATCTGAGGATTGATGACTGAGGAGACCATCTGCTTATAATGTGTCCACTAGGGACAGTAACCACCCAGAGCGTACAGAGAGGAGAAGACAGGGAAGGAGGAAAGAAACCATATCACAGAGAAACAATGGAAGGAATTGAAAATGTTCAACTGGGGTAAAAGTTCCAGGGGGAACACAGGTGTTTTCAACGACCCTGAGGATCTGGGGTCGCTATCTCACGAGGCTTCGCGGTTTGTTTTCAGCCACCCAGAGGGCTTTGGGCTCATGTTTTCTCAGTTCCTGTCCCAGAGCAGGCTCCCCGGACAGTGAGTGGACTTTGTTTAGACGCTGATTTGAACGAACGGCAAAGGCAGTTGGTGGGGTTTTCTTTTTGTTTTAGATAACAAGAGAAATATAAATTTGGACTTGATAGTCCGTGAAATCAACAAATTCATGTTATTTTTAATAGGTGTGATTGTGGCCCTGTAGTTTAGCGAGAAAGTGCTCTGCCCCCGGCCCCCGCCCCCCACCTTTTTAAAAAAGATGGACGTAAGAGTGAAATGACTTATTACGTGGGGTTTGGGTTACAACTTCAGCAAAAATAGGTTGAGCTAGATGAAACAGGTGTGGCGAAACTGGGTGATGACACCATTGTTTATTGTGTCTTCTATCTTTTTATTATGTTTGGAAATTTTTACAATAAAAAATAACAAATTTATCCACATGTGACTTTTACCCATAGGTATTTTGCCAAGTAAGAACTACAGAGGTTAGATGGCTAACCTTGACCCTCAGATTTCTTGATGTCTCATGTAATGGAGTCCAGCAGCATATAGAGGCAGGGATCCGGGCGGAGCCCCCACCTCCACTCATTTGTACACCGTGTCAGCCTCACCTGAGGCATCTTTAAGAACACATCCCAGGCAAGTCAAGCAACGTTCTCTACAGGGATAAATAAAAATTCTTGCTTGTAGCAATATACAGCAGTGCTTAGTATGGTGACTTAGTATGGTACCAGAAAGGGTGTAACAGATAGATGTCAGGATGCATATAAAATACATATAAAGACATATTTGTATTTCCCAAAAGAAACAATGGAAGGAGAACCCCAAAAGTAATGAAAATGGTTATCATAGAGAGGAAGGGAGGGAACAGGGCGGGGAGATGAAACTGAAGCTTCTCTAACGGTATTGATATTAAATATTACATTTTACGTGATTTAAAAAAATCAGACTAAAAAAGAAACTACCTGGCCATGTATTTTGACTTTGGATCAATAGAAATGTTTTACACAAGTTAAACAAATATAAAACGAGTAAAAAGCAATCTCTAAAACCTGAAAACCTGGGCGTCTGGGTGGCTCAGTCGGGTAAGCATCTGACTTGGGCTCAGGTCATGTTCTCTCAGTCCATGGGTTCGAGCCCCACCTCAGGCCCTCCACGCGGAGCCTGGAGCCTGCTTCAGATTCTGTGTCTCCCTCTCTCTGCCCCTCCCCCACTCATGCTCTGTTTCTCTCTCTCTTTCTCTCAAAAATAAACATTAAAAAAAATAAAATAAACCCCCCGAACCACTGAAGCAAACCTAACTGTACATCAAGTTGGAGGCATAGCCACACAGAAAAAAAAAATAACCTCAAAGGCCTTTAAACTCAGTATTTTGACTGTATATCCCTAGAAGTCTTTAAATTGAAGCATTTTTTGCCCCCCTCATTGGGCATTTGGCAGTGTTCAGGGGCTATTTTTGCTTGTCACAACTGGAGGGTTGCTGCTGGCCCAGAAATGAGCAGAGGGTAGAGACTGCCAGGCACAGGTGTGTTCCCACAATAAAGACTTATCCAGCCCAAAAATGTAGTGCCGAGGTCGGGAAATCCTGCCCTAAAGGGATATATTGCAAAGGCAAAAAGAACAGAACGTTATCTTTTCAAGATCACAATCTCCATATACTTCTAACAACATCGGCATCCCTCTTGTTATTTGAAATGTTTAGAGGCACACTGTAAGGTAAAGTGAGCAAGTGATTACGTTGACGTCATCAGGATTCAAGAGTTGGCGTACAGGAGAAAGAGACGCAAGAATACAAGTGCAGAGAAATCACGTGAAAATTCTGCCATCGTGACTGCTCCCCTGTCTGGCGCCTCGGGGCGCCTCAGCCTTTCTCTCTCTCTCTGGGATGTCTGGCCGTCAGGGCCTCTGCAGGGACTTCTCAGGCCGCTCACTGCATAGTGGTCTCAGAGGTCAGACCGACTTGTGACAGAGCACTGGCTTCCCAGGGGTGGCCAGCAAAACCCAGGCCAGGAAGGGCCATGCCCAAGGTCGCACGCCATCACTCGCGCCAAGTTCCATCGGTCGCGGCAGTCCCGTGGCCTGCCTGGCTTCAAGGAGGTGGTGAGACAGACTCTATCTCTCCGTGCAGAAGTGGCCAGGTCACAGCGCAGAAGAGCATTCAGGATGATAGGTACCGTGTTGCCAGCTTCAGAAAACGCCATCGGCCACAGCGAGGCGGTGGGTGGGGACAGAGCGGGGCCGGCTTCCCCACCGGTGGCTACAAACAGGGCTTCTGACCCGAGGAACCTCGGGGCTCGGCAAATTCCTGGCCCGCTTTCCTTCCACCCGCCGTTAGCCTACTGACTAACCCTTTAAGATTCATCGAGAGTCTTCCCGAACTCTCTGGGTTATTCCTGATTTCCAGACACACCTGCATTTCTCCCTGGGGCAAGCGAGTCGAGGCCCAGTTACCTGGGAGAGGAAGCCCACAGCTGCCTCTGTATTTGAAGGGGCTTAGGCTTGGAAACCCCCATCCACCTGCTGCTTCTCCTGATCCGGGTCCTCACAGCCAGGCTGCCACTGAGAGAGAAGCGGCAGGGCCAGGAAAACTTCTCTCAGCAGCACTGAGCGCCTGCGCTGCTCTGCTCCACCTTCTGGCCCACATCTGCCTCTCGCCTTCCTGCACCAAAACCTGGGAAAGCTGGAGGCAGGAGGTCCCTCCAGGAACTCTGGGCAGATGGGCGCAGGAAGCATAGGAAGTTGGAGGGGCCCAGTTGCAAAGGAACAGATATCATCCAAGGGCTTTGTCATCCTGACAGCTTCTCCAAACATGGGGAAACCTGCAGCTTTGTGGGCACGGTGCTCATCCATGCTCAGAAAACTCTAGAAATGAATATGTGTGTGAAGGGAAGAGCCAGTTGGAGACAGTGGGGTCAGGTGGGGGAGTGGGGGACTGTGCATAAGAATTGGGGTGGTGTGGAGGATGGTGGCCTCTGCCCTCTCCCACCTCCCTCCAGGGGTCAAGGGTTTTCCTGGGAGCCTGTTCATTTCCCCTCTTTCAGCTGGGGGCCTAACTCCACACTCAGAGGCTGTCACCTGCCCCATCAGGGCAGGAGAGGAGAGAAGTTTGTCTTCAGCTTCCTGTGGGTGAGACCAGGGAGAGGGCTGTGGCAGGAGCAGACCACACTCAGGTGGGCTACCATCAGTGTCGAAGAGGAAATAATGCTTCCTTGTCTCTGTTCGGTTTCTATCCTGGTCCACTCTGATCGTCCAAAGTAACAGTGAACTCCTGGTAAGGGGGCCGTTCAAGAGACATGGCCTGGGTTTTAACAAATCTTTTTTTTTTTTTTTTTTTTTTTTTTTTTTAAAGACAGAGAGACAGAGTGCAAGCAGGGGAGGGGTAGAGAGAGAGGGAGACACAGAATCCGAAGCAGGCTCCAGGCCCCGAACTGTCAGCACAGAGCCCAACGCAGGGCTCAAACCCACGAACCGTGAGATCATGACCTGAGCCGAAGTTGGACGCTTAACCAACTGAGCCACCCAGACATCCCCAAAAATCTTATTAAATGAAACTAGAAGTAAATGTTTCTTAGTAGTTCCATCTTTACCAAGTAAAGAGCACTGTTGTCCCTGCTGGTGGCCAAATGTCCTGGGTCTTTTTCATTTCTTCTTGCCAAACACACTTTCCCCTTTGGTCTAATAGCACCTCCCTCATTTTGGGTGGGGGGTGAGGGGACGCTGACTCTTCTGCCCTTTATGTGGTCCTGACCAGGTCCCCTATCATGATGCTCAACACTATGGTGGACAAATGACTCAGCCTAACCAAAGATCTCCATCTCCTGGGTATAATGACTGATTCAGGGTAGGCAGGTGACATAAACCGGGCCAATCAGGAACGTCTCTAAGATTTTACGCATGGGTGCTGGAAGTGATCATGTGCGTCCTCCTCTAAAATCAGGACTCCGCAGGCTTAGCAATGCTGGCGGGGCTGGCCTGGGAATAAACCTGGAACACAACACAGCCGGCAGATGGAGAGTGAGAGAGAGCTGATGACACCATCTGAGTCCCTTGGGGGGTGGGGTGAGGGGTCTAAGGAGCTTTAGCAAAAAATAAGACTTTGTCCCCAAGCTTTTCTCAAGCACCACTATCCAGAGTTGTCTGCCACGTGGCAGCAGGAAACACAGAACTAAGGATGTTGCCTTCCTACTCAAGCTATTTATTCAGATGGACTTGGGGCAACTTACATGGAGACATGGGGGCTGGGCGAAGCACAGAGGTCAGTAAATAAGGTTTTTAGACTAAACCTAGGCCAAACTAGATCTCGGCTGTCCTTCCTTATTTGAGCAGATAGACTTAAAGCCTACGTGGGCCTTCTTAGGGAATTTTATTGCCCCAGAAACTACAGGGCTGACCTGACAAAGCCCTTGACCCAGACAGGTCTAGGCTCCACCCCCACCCCTGCAGGAAGGGACAGTGAAGGCACTGTAGCCCCCACGAGGGGCAGGGGCGTAAACCTTAACTGCCATCCCAGGAGGACAAGGCAGACCCCCCCAAAGGGAAAAGTCAATAGCCACAGGGCATGTCAGCCAAGAGAGGTTCCCCTGGGGGCAGAACCAGGGTTGCCAGAGGCGCCCCGCACATGACTCACTTGCTGGCAGAGAAGAGTCTTTTCTGTTCCTACCCAAAGGGATTTGATCATTGCTCTGACACAAAGACTTATGTGTGTTTTCTTTTATCCCTCTTCCGAATGGGACTTTTTACTGCACTTTCCCTGTTCCTATCCGGCATTCGTTGCCCATTGGTGCAGAAAAGTTGGGGGAGTTGTTTCTTCAAGTCTGTGATACCAGTAGGAACCACACTGCCCCTGATTGCTTACCACTCGGGAGCTCCTGGTCGAGCTAATCAAAGCATCTGGGCTTTGGGGCTCATCCCCCTTGGAGAAGGGGTAAATGTGTCTATGTGTGAAAAGACAAGGACCCATAAACACTTGGTGGCCAGCAGCATGGAAAGCGGCAGGCACTGTCAGACATCACCCCTAGTTCTTCCCTGCTTTTAGACTAATAAGACACTCAGATTTTTGTCTGGGCACCTGGCCGGGCTATTTCCAGCCTCCCTTGCTGCTAGTGTGGCCAAGTGCTCAAATGAAAATGAGCAGAAAATGAGCAGAAGTGATATAAACAACCTCGGGTTAAGCTCCCCCCCCCCCAACCCCCGCTGCTGGAATTCAGATGTGCTGTCACACCACTTTGGACCGTGCAGTCAAGGAGGATCCGAGGAAGGGCTGGGTCAGAACTCCCAAACCCACAAACTTTTCCTCTGGGGGCTTCTCTAAATTCAGCAACTCTAAGAAAGGGTAGAAATCATATCCTATAAAAGTTACTCTAATGCCGGAAAGATAAAAAAGCAATAGCCCTGGGAAGCTGTAAATTAAGAAGATTAAAACAAAGAAAATAAACAAATGTAACTGCATGGAACTAGCCCTTTTATTTCTGGTGTCAGCAGCACAAGGGTATTAGACGACTTTTCGGGTGGGCTACGTATTAGTCAGGGGAGACCGTTCTCATTCTCACCCTTGCTCTCCCTCTGTCTGTAAAGCGCCTGATAGAATTAGCTAAGGATGCAGAATGTTCTCAGAAGTCTGGCGTTATAAAGAGCAGAAGTGGCTAAAACACACCCATAGTGCAGCCCGTGGCCCCCAGAACTCCCGAGAGGAATACCGGAAATACTATCCTCAGGGTTGGGGGACTGACAGACTTAGGTTCACTTCCAGTGCACCACAGCCCCTGTATGTGAGTGCTTTGCTACAGGATTAAGTATTGTCATTCTGGAAAAATCAGCACCAACGATCCATGCCCACAATTGAAATAAGCTCACGGGCCACCTCCTAGGTTCTGAGCCACACAGACTGAGCAAGACTCCACCACATAGGAGAGAAGAGGAAAACACAGCTCATCTCCACTCCGGCTTTCCAGTGTCTCAGAAAACCGTTCTTCCACGGTGTAATCTTTTCTGTAATCAGCGTGACATTTTGTGCACGCGTTGTCTGCTCAGTAAGGTGTTGAGAGCACGTAGAAGAATCTCATTTATTAGATTCATCGTTTTAATGATTTGTTTATGTAAGAGCTTGATTGCAAATTTGTAATCAATGTTTAAACGTCCGGGGGAATTTAAAGTTAAGTTTTTATGCTTTGGTTGATTATGTGTAAGTAGCGAATAAATATTTAGAAACGTGAATGCCAGATATCAAAGGGAGTGTTGTTTTAGAGATTAAGGAGTTGGCACATTTGTTACATAAAAGACAGGTAAGTTTTTCTCTCGGTATTAACAGCACTTGGAAAGTAATGCCATGCCTAGCCAAGCATAAGTGTGATAAAAGCTCGTTTATTAACTTCTGGGAGTCTCTGTTTCCTCATCTCTACAGACAACGGGTTGGATTCAATCATTGCTAAGCCTTCATCTCTAAGACACTGGATTATTATTAAAATTCAAGAGCTGTTTTGTTTACGTTGATACCACATTTTTACCATCCTGGAGCCATCAGCCGCACAGATAAATGAAGTCCTACCCTTCATAATGACTTAGACTTCCAGCATGCCTTCATTCTTTTATAATATCCCAGCTGCCTCTGTGTAAATAGACTGTCAGCATTTCATCAAGGCACATGGCTCATTGATAGGTTTGCCAGGCACACTTACAATCAAAACTCAGCCCGTCTAGCAGATAATTACCAGCTTCAGCGCATCTCAGCTGCTGTAGAACCCTTTCTTATTCTGTGCACCAGCTTCCCACCACAATGGAAAACAAAAACAAAAACAAAAACAAACCCCCCCCCCCCACACACACACAAAACTGCCCGATTCTTATGACATCTCCATCACAGTTTCACAAAGGCTGAGCGTTTGGAAAGTGTTTCCCGGTTTACAATTTCCTTTTCTCACAACCACCCTTGTTTTGCAGACAAACTAAAGCTCCAAGAGGCCAGGTTGACTCCTCAAAATCACACAGCTCATCAGTAGCAGGTCAGGACTGAAACCCAGGCTTCAGCCCAGTGGCTTTTCTAGAAACGTATCCCCAATTTATAGCAACAGCTATGGACCACGTAGGGTTGCCAGGAAACAGCCTTCCACGTTGCTTGAACGTTTCATGTAGGCCTCCAATTGTATAGAACAGCAACACTTCCACTATATCAGCTCTGGCAAAAGGTCTCTAAAGACGGGGCAGAAAAAATTTAAAAAAAGAGAAACAACCGTGGGCTTAATTAAAATGTGTCAATAAAGAGAATGAAGAGGAGCTCTAAAACGTCAGTGCCCTTCTGCCAGCTGTCTGGCCCTAGTGCCCAACTCCGCTAGGGCGCTAGGGAGGAGTGTGTTTCTTCCCTCTCAACTGTTAACTGCCAACTGCTAACTGCTAACTGCCCAGGGTTGCCTTGCTGATGATGTCACGCCTGGCCATGTGACTCGCTTTGGCCAATGAAATGGGAGCGCAGGGGACCTGCCCCACGTACCAACAGAAGCTTTGAAGAGCTATTGTGTATTTCCACTCTCTCTCTTCCCTATATCACGAGATTGGAGTATTCTAGATGGAGGCTGCTCCCACTAGCTTGGTCCCATAACGAAAAGGACATGGAGCAGAATTTCAGCCACTCTGTGAAGATCAAGTCAGGCGAGGGAGAAGTAAACCTTGTTGTAAGCCACTAAAATTTGGGGGATCATTTGTTACTGCAGCAAATGATTTCCCCTAAACTGACAGAGTCAAGCAATGATGCCATTGTATTGGAAATATCTGTCAAGTGTCAGGAGGCTCCTTGAGCAGGTATTATTGTTTAAGAATTGAGTAAATACCTTGTTTAATGTTTATTTATTTTTGAGAGGGAGACAGAGCATGAGCAGGGGAGGGGCAGAAAGAGAGGGAGGCACAGAATCCGAAGCAGGCTCCAGGCTTCGAGCTGTCAGCACAGAGCCCGACATGGGGCTCAAAGTCACAGACGGTGAGATCACGACCTGAGTCAAAGTCAGATGCTTAACGCACTGAGCCACCCAGGCGCCCCAAGCATTGAGTACTTAGTATCTTTCGATCCCAGAACCTATAGCCAAGGGCCCAGCATACAATAGGTCACAAGTGAATCTTTTATGACTGACCCGCTGCGTCAAAGGAGGCTGGATGACCGGTACGATATGAGAATGATACTATGAGTTCAAAATGGAGCACAGATGCCTCAGGATATAGATAGAACCCTGCCCTAGTAAAGATCACGTGGATACCACTCTGCTCTGATTTCACCAATCCCACTGCTATCCAAGTAATCATATAAGGAGTTGCTGATTACCTCATACCTTAATATCCCACCTTCTATCATCCAAACCTGCACTCCCTAAAACATCACCTCTGGACCTTGCTATCCCCATCTCCATGAGTCAGCAAGGTCTGTTGACTTGCCAGTAAAACCCAGCAGGAAACATGACATACGTACTATCTGCCCTGTCTCAGCCCTTTACATACAGGCTGTCCCTCCCACCCGCCATGACCTTACGTACTAGAAAAGGCAACAGTGCTGGGCCCGAGTTCACCAAGAAGACACTGTGATGCTTCTTTCTTCATTCACCCCCTGCTGTTTTCTGCACGGTTCCATGGCAGCAGAAAAGCATAGTATTTTGGGTACAGTCTCGACAGAGCCAGAAAGCCCTTGATCAAATCTCGATTGCACTATTTGCATGGCACTAAGGCGATGTAGAACTCTGGACCTAGAAGGGCCCTTTCGGGTTATCCCAAGTGTAGCGGAGAGAAGCTGGCCTCCACATTCCCACAACAAGCAGTCATTGGATGTAGGCGAGAGCAGGAAGGTCCATTTCTTGAACCCCCTTTTCGCTCCCTAAGCCCCCAGTTACATCCACAGCCTTTCTGCAGTGCAGCCTGTTTGCTGTGACTCAACTCAGGAAACTGGCGGGACCATGGCTTGGGAGCAGGAATATGCAAATCGGAAGGACCTATTTGAAAACTTTTCTCCTTGGGGCACCTGGGTGGCTTAGTTGGCGAAGCGTCCAACTTCGGCTCAGGTCATCGTCTCACAGTTCATGAGTTCGAGCCCCGCCTCGGGCTCTGTGCTGATAGCTCAGAGCCTGGAGCTGCTTCAGATCCTGTGTCCCCCCTCCTCTCTCTGCCCCTCCCCTGCTCATTCTCTCTCTGTCTCTCTCTCTCAAAATAAATAAATACACTTCTAAAAAAACAAAACGAAAACAAAAATACTTTTCTCCTTGCTCCTCCTCTACTTCTGACAATAGACTGAGGCATTTCACCAGATTGTGCCCCGAAAAACCTGATCTGAAGCTGTCGGAGGACAGGTCACTCGTCACCTGCTATATCATAAAGTCCTCGCAGTCATCAGGAACTTTTCCTTCCTGCCACCTGCTTCCTCCTAAACCACAACCCAAATGACTCTGCTGCTTCCAGGGGCAATAGAGGTAGCCTACATCCCATTCTTTTCTTAAAAAAAATTTTTTAACGTTTATTTTTTATTTTATTTTATTTTTTTAATTTTTTTTTTAACGTTTATTTATTTTTGAGACAGAGAGAGACAGAGCATGAACGGGGGAGGGTCAGAGAGAGGGAGACACAGAATCTGAAACAGGCTCCAGGCTCTGAGCTGTCAGCACAGAGCCCGACGCGGGGCACGAACTCACAGACCGTGAGATCATGACCTGAGCCGAAGTCAGACGCTCAACCGACTGAGCCACCCAGGCGCTCCCCCGTTCTTTTCTTTTCCTGTCCTTAATGACTGACTTCCAGCACCCCTTTCTCCTCTGGATCTTTGTTCCACGCGGGACCCGTCATCTACGGACTCGACCACTCCTTTTCTCTGAGGAGCGCTATTGACAGACTATACAAAACACTGCGCCCAAACAGCGCAATGCCAGGCGCTCTCCACGTTTTGACAGCATGACCTCAAGTTTGCATTAAGGTCCTTAGACTCTGCCACTTTTCTAAGGTGGTCCCACCAACTTGCCCACGCGAGAGGAAGCTCTTCCGGCAAGGGCCCTCAGAGGCTGCCCCCTCCTGGCGCCAGCCTCTTCTCTCGCCCTGTCCTGACTCTCCCAGGCCACATCCACCGCAGACGTTCTTTGACCAGCAACGGGGTAGGGAGCTCATGTCATACCAGGGAACTTGCCCCTGCACAGAAGCTGTGAGGAGTCAGGCCATAGACTGGGGAGTGGCAAGGGGGCGTGGGATGGTGACATGTGAGAGGATGTAAAAGGTATGGCCAGGGGCCTAACACAAGTCTGTTCTTATAAATCTTGTTCAACTTAAAGTTCCAGAGACTTCGTTGGAAATTTTGGCTCATGACGGTGTTTCTCTGAGGAAACAGAAACAAATGCAAAGGGCAGTTCCATGAAGGGGGATTCCGTGACACATTTCTACCGAATCTTTTCAAGGGTCTTAGTTCTTAGAAACGTGGAGAAGTCCCAACATGCATGCTGGGTGCCTGGCGCCGTGGGGACAGGAAGAAGACAACCGAGTACATTTCCTGTGCTCCAGACCCTGTTCTCAGCACCTTTCACGTATTCACAACGCTCCTCCTCACAACCTAGGAGACAGGCTCTGTTAGGCTCGGCCCCACTTTGCTGATGAGGAAACTGAGGTGCACGGGCATCACAGAGCTTGCCCCAGCGGCAGTTTTGTCGGGTGGCTGCAAAGGGGCGAAGCTGGGTTTCACGTGATACCAACACTTCGGCTACACGGAAAGAAACTTGGAGTCCCCTAGGCGCTCGGTTCTCTAGGTCTCTAACTGGAACTCTCAAAGACCCTAGATAAGTATCATCACCTCCTATTCTACAGATGAGAAAACCGCGACTCACAACAATTCAGTGACTTCGCAGTGTCACAGAGCTAGCAAGCCAGGATTTGAATGCTGAGCTGGAAGTCTACCTTTTAAGGCGGCTCAGCAAGAGCAAGATATTCCTTTCCTGAGGCTTTCCAGCTTTTCATGGCAGGAAGTGGTAATGAGCCTGTGTGGTGAGCATGAGGACTGCCCTGGGTCCCCACAGATGGCCGCCTTCTGGCTCCAGAGCCTTGGCCAGCAACACTCCCATCTTTGTGCCCATGACCTAGTTTGGCTCACCCAGTTTAGCTCTGTGGCCTATTTCTTCCCGAAGAATTATTTCATAACATTTGCCAAGTAACTATGACAGGCTGAGCACATGGCATTCGTGAACTTGGAGATGAAACCAACCCAACGTTCCTTCATATGTGTGGACCGATATTTGCCATCCGGGTAGAAAGACCAGGAAGGGTTTTTTGGTTTTTTTTTGTTTGTTTGTTTTTTCTTTTTACCAGAAGGGAAATTAAGAAGAGTCTCAAACCTGCCCTTTCAGGTTGGTTTCCTTTTTACAACAGCTGCCCTAAATCACAGGCAGTTGGGGCCTGGATTGCTCGACCAGGGCATACAGAAATTTCTACAGCCTATTAGGATAAAGTCTTTCTTGATCCTGCTTTTAGCAATGGATCTTAACTACCTCACGCTGGTTCCCTATTGCCAATAAAACCCACTGTCCACGTAGGGTCCGGGGGCTGAAATAAAGGAGCGTGAGTTAAATGTTGGTAAGAGACTTAGAAGTGTTAATTAGGCAACGTAATTCTATACTTTTGAAAGGGCTGAGCCATAAAATGCTGTGATTAAGGGGCTGTCTATACAAGTAAATGGATATAATTACGTGTAAAAGCTCTCTTTCTCCCCCTTTGTGCTCCTCAAGCCCAAACCTGCTACCTGCTAGTTCTAATGTTTCCTTCCTTCCTTTTTTTTTTTTCTTTCTTCGTCAACATTCCCTGGGGACTTGGCTGGTTTTCTTCCCCTTAGCCACAGGCCTCCTACTCTGTCTACTGTTTGGGGGTTACTTATCATCAACTCCACCTGATGGCCCCATTCTCCAGAAACAAATTCATGAGGCTTAAGAGTTTCACAGAACATGGGGTTACAAAAAGAACAAATATAGGGAAATTAAAAAGTCTACACATTTCAGGGTGCCTGGGTGGCTCAATGGGTTAAGCATCCAACTCTTGGTTTTGGCTCAGGTCATGATCTCTCACTTCATGGGTTTGAGCCCTCTGTCAGCACAGAGCCTCCTTGGGATTCTCTCTCTCCCCCTCTCTCTGCTCCTCCCCTGCTCGCTATCTCTGTCTCTCCAAATAAATAAAGTTAATTTTTTTTTTTTAAGCCTACAAATGTCTTACAGACATGGCCTTTTGTTTTTAGCTCCTAGCGTCCTCTCTGGGTACTTCCCACTGGGTACTATAGGACTCAACCCTGATGAGGGTGCTAACCCACTGTTAACTCTCCTGACCTGACTCCCACCCTGGACCATCTTTTCAACATACAAAACAGAACGTCTTCCCATACTGATGAGAGTACCTCCAGGCTCTTTACCTGGGCCTCCCGGGCCTCCGTGTTCTGTGCTCTGCTTCCCGAGCCTCACCTCTACCACTTTCCCATTCATCCTGTGCTCCAGCCCCGTCTAGTCCTCTTGCTGTGCTTTGAACAGCTCCAAGTCTTTCCACCTCAGGGGCTTTGCACTGACTAGCCCTTTTCCCTAGAACACCCTAACTACAAGCTGGCTCCTTCTCATCTTGTGGGTCTCAGCTGAAATGTCACCTCTTCAGAGAGGCCTTCCTGGATTACTTTATCTAAAGGAGGCCTCCCTCATTCCAGCCATTCCATTCTTTATCATATTTCCCTCTTTTATTTTCTTCAAAGCACTTAACCGCTACCAGAAATTATCTTGCTTATTCATGTGTTTGTCTCTTGAGTGTCCACGTCCACCACTAAGCTGGAAACTCCATATGAAGGCAAAGACCATGTCTGTCACACTCACTGTTGTCTCCCCAGAAGCAAATCGTGCACATGGGGGCCCTAAAGGAGTGTATTGTCTTATTTCACCCGCCACCATCTGGTTAACCGGAGTCACCCTTCATTTCATGTCCGAGAAGCCATTGTTGACTATGACCTTTACATCACACACTGGGTTACCGGGACTGCGGTCATTCATTTACTAAGCATCCATGTTAGAAGGCCATGTGCCAGAGGCTATGTTAGGCAATAATTTCACCAAGTCAAAGGAGCGGTAGGTCCTGCCTTCAAAAAGTTTCTAATCTAACGGAAAGGCAGACAAGTAAGTTAGTGAGGGCGATCCCTGCAGGATGATCTGGTAGGAGAATACCGAGTGCCAAAAGATAGACAAGAGGGGCATCTCAATCAGACTAGAGGGTTCTGGCCAGGCTTCTAAGAAACGACTCTTGAGCTAAGTTTCTTCATGTAAGAGCTAGAAAGAGAACAGCAGTATATTTTGGGGTGAGCGAGTCCCATGGGCTAGAAAACCATGGTGCGGACACCATGTGTTGCTGGGCTGACCTAAGCAGGCAGTGGGCTCTGGGGAAGGTGTGCTAGGCAGGGAGTCTGGGGAACTTGTTTCTGCCTAGTCTGTTTCTAACGAGCCGTGTGACTGTGAGTGGGTCCCCTCCCCTCTGAGTTTCAGGTTCTCTCTCTGGCTGGCATTTAGCGAAAACTGAACTTGTCTGAACATTCTAGACCTTCTATTCATTCCGTAAGTATTCAGTCTCTATAGTCACTGTCCCCTAACACCAATTTACTGGGGGCTCACTTTATGCCCAGCAGAGCACTAAGTGTTCTAAAAAATAAAATTAATGGCAAATGCAGTCTTTGCTCTGGAATGCAGTCACAACTTGGAGAGGGAGAAAATAAACCATAATAAAATTAGGAAAACGAAGCAGTTTAACGCATCTTACATCTTTTGCTAATTGTTCCCGTGTACTGGTCTTGTTGTGCCATTTACATGCCCTGTGTTCTAATTCTATTTGATCCAGTCTCCCACTTTCTAGCTATAAAACAGTGGCCTAGTTCTTTTACTTTTCTAAGCTTCTATTTCAAGATCTGTAAAGTGAGGAAAGTACCAAACTTACAGGGTTGTTGTGAGGAACGAATGGGTTAGAATATGCGAGGCATTTAGCATAGGGCCTCACACACAGTCTGACCTCGATAATAATTGCATCTTCCATGCTGCTGGACATTGGAATGCGCAACGATAGAGATGAAATGTTAAGAACAAGGTTGAAGAGTGATCCATGAAGACTGAGACTATGCACCTCCTGGAAGACACTTGAGTGAGTTTTTTAAGGAAGTGAGTTGACTGAATTGTTGGTGGAGAATCAGCAGGAACACAGGTAGAAGGCTCTTGTAATGGTCAAGGAGAAGGTGAGGTCAGGACTGGAATGGAATGGAAGGAGACACTGTGGAGAATCAATAGGCTCTTGATGATGCTCCTAGTTAAGGGCTTCAGTATTTTCTCTGAAGGATTAGGCCACCAGCATTTTTTTGTCCCTCCCAAATACCTGTTGCACAGGCTACATTTCAAGTGCGCGAAGCAGAGCAGACTCTGGGGCTGCCTGCTTCCATCTAGCTCCACTCATAAGATAGAGGATTATGTACATCCTACATGCTAACTTGCCTGTGATCTTCAAGGGTGTCAAGTTCGTGGACGTCAAAGGTAGAACTGTTCCAAGCTAAAGGAGACTAGAGGGCCTCAATAACTAAATGCAGCGTGTGGTTCTGAACCGGATTCTTCTGTGGGAATCACTGACAAAGCTTGAGTGAGTTCTGAGGATTAGATAGTCCTAACTATCAATGTCAATTTCCTGACTTTAATGCTTGTATTCGGGGTATGCAGAATAATTCCTGAAAGCCATGCTGATGAAGATAAGCAATTGTGGTAGCTTGTCTCCAACGTGACCAACCACCAAGTATTTCTTCTCCCCTGTGCACACAGACAGAAGTACGGTCTGTTCCTGTGCTCCCTGGAATGTGGCCGAACTTATGACTGCTCTAAGCAACAGAATGCTACTGAAGTCATGCTATGTGACTTCTGAGGCTAGGTCCTAAGAGGCCTTATAGCTTCTGCCAGTGTCTCTTAGAAGCCAACCTCTACCTAAGAAGTCTAAGTGCCTGGAAACCACCGTGCCTGAGGAAGCCCAAGCCAATTCTAGTGAGAATTGCCCCACTGAGCATATCAGGCCCAGAGCTCTGAAAATACAATAATAAATTGTGTTAACCACTATGTTTGGGGTTGTTACACATTTATATAGAATGAGACAGTAGCTATATTTGAATGGTAATGGATTTATTTGTATAAACTTCTTGGTGGTTTTCTCTTTCTTTTTTTGCATGAAGCATATGTTAAGCTCATAATTAAAGAAATCACTTCTTGGGTCACCTGGGTGGCTCAGTCAGGTAAGCATCTGACTCTTGATCTCAGCTCAGGTCTTGATCTCAGGGTCGTGAGTGAGTTCATGCCTCATGTTGGGCTCTGCACTGTGCATGAAGCCTATTTAAAAGAAAAAAAATAAATAAATCACTTCTTTTTCCCCAGTACTTTGAGTTAAGAGTAGCATTGTCTAAATTGTATCTTCCAAGATATGGTTATTTCCACTAGACAGAATAAATTATTCACCATGATGTCTATAGCATCCAACACAATGGCTCATTGCAGTGGGGGCTTTGTAAGTATTTATTGAATAATTGATGAATGAAAAAGCATTGAATAAATTCTCCAAGGATGGAAGGCTATTTACTTATTCATTCATTTATTACTTAAAGAGATTTATGTTAGTTTCACATCATACTTTTTTCCAACTACTTCTATACTCTCTTTAAAGATACCCAAAAGGGGTGCCTGTGTAGCTCAGTCAGTTAAGACTCTGACTCTTTCTTGATTTCCTCTCAGGTCATGATCTTATGGTTCATGAGATCAAGCTCCGTGTCAGGCTCTGTGCTGACAGTGCAGAGCCTACTTCGGATTCTCTCTCTCTCTCTCTCTCTGCCCTTTCACCCCTTTCCTCAAAATGATTAAATAAACATTAAAAAGAAATAATAAAAATACAAAAAAGTGAGGCCATGTGTTGAAGCTATGATGTATTATTTTTTCCCCCTATACGTTTATCTCTCCACGTGATCTTCCCTCTGCTTCTCTCTGTGACTTCCTATTCTAACTACGTGGGCATTTTGCCACCATCCTCCTCCCTTAGTACATGTCTAGGCATAAGTAGCATGAAAACTAGAATCATAAATTAATCTTTTGGGGGAATAAAACTTAAATGACATACTGGGGCGCCTGGGTGGCTTGGTCGGTTGAGCGTCCGACTTCGGCTCAGGTCATGATCTCACGGTCCGTGAGTTAGAGCCCCACGCCGGGCTCTGTGCTGACAGCTCGGAGCCTGGAGCTTGTTTCAGATTCTGTGTCTCCCTCTCTCTCTGCCCCTCCCCTGTTCATGCTCTGTCTCTCTCTGTCTCAAAAATAAATAAACGTTAAAAAAAAAACTTAAATGACATACTAATAGCTCAAATTCATCAATGTATACAAAGAATAACACTCGTGATCAGGTAGGATTAATTTCAAGAACACAAAAGATAATAAAAAATTAAAAAATTTGTTAATTTTTTTAATGTTTGTTTATTTTTGAGAGAGAGAGAGACAGAATACAAGCAGGGGAGGGGCAGAGACAGAAGGAGACACAGAAACCGAAATAGGCTCTGAGCTGTGAGATCATGACTTGAGCCAGTCAAATGCTTAAACAACTGAGCCACCCAGTTGTTAATATTAATAAAGTATCACAGATAAAAGGAGAAAAAATATAATCATCCCAGTTTTTAAAAAAATTCTTAGCAAACTGGATCTTGAGGAATACTTACTTCTTTAATACAATAAAAATTTTTACCGAGTGAACACTTATTGAGATTCAGCATAGGCAAGTCACTGGTTTAAGTTTTAGGGGTTAAAACATTAAATAAGGCAAGTCCCTGCTCTCAAGAACCTAGATCATGTCCTATTAATCACAAAACATTACCAGTTTCCTTTTCTGCAGCAGATTTTCTATCTCACAAGTGGGAATTAATCCAAAGGAAATATTTGAAATTAAGGTATTTCCACAATGCTCATTGCAGTGCTATTTTTAGTAGCAAAACTTTGGTCCTTAATGTCCAACAATAGGGGGACAGTTTTGGAAATTTCTTCACATTAACTCAATGGAATATTATGCATTCACTAATAAATTTCATTCAGTACCCATAATTCAGTTACCAACAACCTGATACATAGACTAAATCAATTGGAAGATGCATAGTAATATTGGATTACTGTATATGAAGTAAAGTTAGTTGTAAAAAGTGGACCAAGGTTTCTCAACCTTATTGTTTGCATCAGATAATTCTTTGTTGGGGGATGTTTATTTAGCAGCACCCTGGCTCCTCCCAGTGGGCCTCTAGTGAACCTCTCTGCTTAGTTTTGACCAAAAATGTCTCCACACACTGCCAAATATCCACTGGGGGGAAAACTTGCCTTTGGTCAAGTGCAACACATATTCAACATATAACACAACTATGTAAAAACCTGTATGTAAACAAATAAAAATGGGAAGAACGATGAAGAAACAATACTTGCTATGATTATCGGTGGAATTCTGGTCGTAATTTCTTTTCTGAGATTTTCGAATTGTTTTAGCAGTAAACACAGCCCATGTTTAAGATGTGCTTTCTAGGGGCGCCTGGGTGGTTTGGTAGGTTCAGCATCCGACTCTTGATTTCGGCTCAGGTCATGATCTCACCTTTCGTGGGATCTAGCCCTGCGTCAGGCTCTGTGCTGATGGTACAGAGGCTGCTTGGGATTCTCTCTCTCCCTCTCTCTACCCTTACCCCCCTCAAAATAAATAAATAAACAAACAAACAAACAAAAAAAGACGTGCTTTCTAAACAGCCAGATGTAGGAAGAGTTTTCAATTCAAGCATATCAGCAATGCTCTCTGGCTGTGTCAGTTCCCCTGGTGGGCTGATGAGTCATCTTAATTTCCTTTCCATCTCTCCTGAGTTCTAGCACTCCACCAGATGCCTTGGCTAGCTGCACATTTCTTTATATGTCCACTAAGATGATGGACTTCTGCTTACAGCAGTTCCCAGATGACCCTTCATCATTTCTGGTGCACCTCTGATACCAGCGTGATGATTAATGTTGTGTCACCTTGACTGGGCCACCTGGTGCCTCGATATTTGATCAAACACTGTTCTGGGTGCTTCTGGAGGAGCTTAACATTTAAATCCAGTAGATTGACTAAGCAGGTTGCCTTGCATACGGTGGGGGTGCTTCATCCAATCATTTGAAGGCCTGAATGGAACAAAAAGGCTGGGGCGCCTGGGTGGCTCAGTCGGTTAAGCGGCCGACTTCGGCTCAGGTCATGATCTCGCGGTCCGTGAGTTCGAGCCCCGCATCGGGCTCTGTGCTGACAGCTCAGAGCCTGGAGCCTACTTCAGATTCTGTGTCTCCCTCTCTCTGACCCTCCCCCGTTCATGCTCTGTCTCTCTCTGTCTCAAAAATAAATAAACGTTAAAAAAAAAAAAAAAAAAAGAGGCTGACTTCCCCTGCTACAAGACAGAAGTTTCCTGCCTAACAGCCTTGAACTAGAACACTGGTGTTTCTCCTGTCTTGGACTCAAACTGCAGCATTGGCTGTTAGGTTTCAGGCTTTTGGACTCGGACTGGAACTAAACCGTTGTCTCTTCTGGGTGTCCAGCTGGCCTAATCCCTCTGCAGATCAGGGGACTTGTCAGCCTTTATAACTGCATGAACAAATTCCTTAGAATGAATCTTTTTACCTCCCTCTCCTCCCCCTTCCATCTCTTACTGGTTCTGTTCCTCTGGAGAACCCTGACTAATATACCAGCAAAAATTCACCTCCAGTCCCAAGGACGGGGCCTTTCCAGAGAAGTCCCCAACAAGATGTCACCAACTGTGTAAGTTCGTCAGAATCAAACACAAGCACCCACTACTTTGCTTTCCACATCTAATTCTCACAAGGCTTTGATGTTGGCCTGGCACCATGCTGCTACCCTTACTCAGATCGGACCTTTCTCAAGGTGCAAACCCACAGTAAACTTTCCCGTTGATTCTTCGTTTATTCTAAAGACATGATTTTGGCAAAGTGTCTACATGTACCCTAGAAACAACTTTAATTGGTTTTTGTATTGATTTCACTTCTCCACCCTTACTGCAGGAAGCTGATAGAAATCAGCAATGCCCTGCTCTGGCTGAAAGAGGACAATTCTTTCCTTGTTCATTGAGGGGTTTTTTTTGGAAATGCAGCAACAATGAATTGTGACAGATGCCTTTGGCTCCTGTGGTGCCTTTGCAAACACAGCTATGCAGAGTGGGCTCAAAAAGGTGGCTCCTGTCATGGGACATTGCTTTACTGCCCTGGTGATGGAGAGTGAGTTAGACAGGACACAGTACACACTGACACAGCCAATAACCCGGCCACATTGTAGCCTTAGGATGCTAATGAGCTTTTAGGGACAGGCAAACTTGCTTCAAGTTTCCAAAATACCCACATGCTACCAAATATCCAGGTGATGTGGACCAGGGGAGAGTCTAGACCTACAGACTGAAAGTGAGGCATCATAGGTTTGAAGATGTTGTTCTTAGCAGAACTCAAAAGGTTTCTGACCAGGTCATGCTGTTGAAACAGATAGGCTGGTTGACAACAGAAAAGAAATTCAGCCAAATGGGCTTAGTTTTCTTCCATCCTATCCACGTAATGTATTTTGTAAAGTGTTTGTGAGAATCAAATGAAATAAAAATGACAGCAATAGAAACCCCTTACACAGCACTTCTTACATGACGGGTACTGATTTAAGAACTTTACCTGTATGAATTTATGGGTAAAAATATTAAAGGTGATAAAAGCATTCTGCAAAGGTAATGTGCTATCATTAGAAATATAATTACTATTCATTGTAATCACGCATTTTTGCATGAGTAGCTATATCCAGAAGCAAGTTCCTGCCATAATAGATATCACAGGGACCACTGAGATATTAGATAATAACGGTGACCAGGAAACAAATCATCTAGACATCCAGATGGGGCAGTCTCTACCCTTCTAGGAAGCCTCCAGGCCTTATCCACGTGACAGAATCTGCCTTTCCCAGCAGAAACACACAGACACTGATAATAACACTCGAGCCGCTTGCTGCCTAGCTGTCAGGTCATGATTTACTCAAGTTGTTCTTCCTGACTATTCTCATCAGCCTCCTACTCGCCATCCTACTGAAGCCACTTCATCTTTCCTTCCTTCCTTCCTTCCTCCCTTCCTTCCTTCCTTCTTTCTTTTTTTTTTTTTTTTTAAGATCTTATTCTTAAGTAGTCTCTACACCCAATATGGGGCTCGAACTCACCACCCTGAGTCGCATGCTCCACCAACTGAGCCAGCCAGGCACCCCTCCCTCCTTTATTCTAATTGCATCTGCCAAGTACTGGCCATATTTCCTGAGCTTTGGGGTCCAGGCCAATCAAAGGTAGGAAACTGGCTCCTCATTATTTGACCCAACCAGGTCCGTTGATCGAACCATGTTGCTTAGGACTGAAAAGTCACTCGCTTTCAAAAAAAGAGATGAACATTTGTATCTCCTGCCAAAGAGAAAGGAGCAGGGCAGTGTATGGGCATCTGTCTCCTCTGCTTCTGCCCTATGATTAAGGAGACTGTTTATCCAATTATTCCTGAGACAGTCCTGGTTTCCAGTTATTGTCTCAGAACAATTTTTCATAGAGCCTCTTTTCACTCTCCAAGGTGTCCTGGTTTGGGTGATAAATCACATGGTCACTCTATTGGTGACCCACCGTGGAGTGCTGCATCTAAAGACACTGTAGAGCCAGACACAGTGGGAGTGGGGGCTGGAAGACCAGGGCTTTAAACCCAACTCCACCACTGGTTCAATGAGCTTAGGGAACTCACTTCCTCTCTCAGATCCTCAGTTTTTCTGTCTGCCAAATGGTCATGGTTCCTGCTCTGTTCTCTTCACAGACACGTGGTGAGGAGTAAGTGGCATATTGGTCGGGAAGCACTTGGTCAGTTTTGCACCACTAAGAAGATGAAAGCTCTTTTTATGATGACAACATAGATCAGGAGCCCATTATTTCGTACTATTGTCCAAGAGCTACTAAGGGGTTTTTTCTTTATGTGAATAAAGAGACTCCATTTTAGAATAAAGACTGTTGGGGCGCCTGGGTGGCTTAGTCGGTTAAGTGCGCGACTCGGCTCAGGTCACGATCTCACGGTTCACGAGTTTGGGCCCTGCTCGGGCTCCTGTGCTGACAGCTCAGAGCCTGGAACCTGCTTCAGATTCTGTGTCTCCCTCTCACTCTGCCCCTTCCTCGCTCACACTCTGTCTCTCTCTGTCTCTCTCTCAAAAATAAATAAAAAAAGAAAAGAATAAAGACTGTCATGGGTAACAAATGACTTGCTCTGCACTTAAACTTGACATAATGCAGATAACATATTGTAAAGTGCCACACTGTGGATTTTCTCTCCCTCCTTTCCTTTCCCACCCTCATAAAGAGTCACCAGGTAATTTATCCCAAAGGAATGTGGTTGATCTTTCCGGATACTGGTAAACAAAGAACTGGATGGTCCCAATCCTTTGTGAAGATGCACATTCTTGGTCACTCAGCCGGGTGTTTCCTTGGACATTTATTCTTTTGTGGAAAAGAAAAGTCCCAACGCTGATTGCTAAATCTCAGTGACCCGAGGGCCCTGGATTTCCTGCTACAATTGTCTTCTAATGCAGAATCCTGCCTTCCCATTTTCACCCATACCCACTTTCCACAGAGATGATGGATAAGGAGGTATGACTTCGTTCAGTGACATGACACGCTTCTCTGGGCAGCTCCACTGAGACCTAGTGCCCACTAAATCCATGACCGAGAAGGAGTCGCCACCATCCACGTAATACATTCCCAGGCTTGCTCGCCAGAAACAGGCAGGCATCCAGGACATCAGCTCTATTTTATACAGGCGCTTTCTGAACAATCAGTGGCCCCATGCCATTAGAGATATCATTTGTCACACCGTAAACTCTGCAAAGGAATTCAAAGGAAGCAAACGTGGAATACAAAACAATGAGCACTGAGTCAGAGATGTGCCTGTCCTTAGATCTTTCAGGATGAGAGTTTATGAAGCTAGTTCTTAGGATTTCCTCTGCAAGTAGAGGAAATCCAGTGAATGAGTTCAAAAGCTTTAAAGATATCCTCTCACATTAAATAATTTCTTCTTCTTCTTTGTCTTTAGATGTGGAAGGGAGATGAAGAAAAAAGAAAACTCACTCATTCACTCAGTAAATATTTACTGAACTGTGAGGTACCATTTTCAATGCGTGGAATATAACAGTGATTGCATAGACAACTGCCTCAGAGTTGACCTGCTAGTCGGAGATGAAGACAATAAACAAAGAAACTAACAAGTATACAACGGAATGTCAGGTAACCATGAATGACTGGAGTGCAATCTCAAGACAGGGTGGCCGGGGAAGAAGGAGAGGGTGCCAGTTTTCCCGCTCCCAGTGTTAACTTTTCTAAATCTAAAGCTGTCCACCTTTGGCCAAAAAGCTTCGTCTCAGTCTTCTTTCTGGAACCTCCATAGGAAGAACTCTTTGAAACCCAAAGCAGCCCCTTCCTATGCTAAAGGACTTTAAATTATCCTCTGTCTTGGGATAGATGCAAGAGTGGCTCAATCAGTTAAGTGTCTGACTTTGGCTCAGGTCATGATCTCAATTTGTGCGTTCAAGCCCCGCGTTGGACTCTGTGCTGACAGCTCAGAGCCTGGAGCCTGCTTCGGATTCTCTCTCTCTCTCTCTCTCTCTCTCTCGGTCTCTCAAATATAAATAAACATTTAAAAAAACCCAAACAAAAACAACTAGAAATAAGATTAAATACATTCCGAAAACTGACAAACAAAACCAAGATATGATACTTTCCCTCAAAAACAGATCTGACAGAGTCAGCTATAATATGAAGGGCTGGGACTACGTTGGTGTTTCTCTAGAGGACCCTACTAGCATTTGGGACAGGGCAACTTCTTAGTGTGCAGAATCTACAATCCTACACTTTGTAGGGCATTGAGCACTTCTGTTCCTTGCTGTCCTAGTTTGCCAGGGCTTCTACAACTAAGTAGCACAGGCTGGGTGACTCAAACATCAGACGGTTCTGTCTCACCGTTCTGGAGGCTGGAAGCCCAAGACCAAGGTGTCACCAGGTCTGGTTTCTCCGGAGGCCTCTCTTCTGGGCTTGCGGATGGCTGTCTCTTTGCCGTGTCCTCACCACGGCCTTTTCTCTGTGCCTGCATATCCTCGGTATCTCCTCCTCTTCTCATCGGGAGATCAGTCCTATTGGATTAGTGTGACCAGTCCTATTGGATTACATTCGTGTGACCTCGTGTAACCTGAGTTACCTCCTTCGGGGCCCGTAAAGCCCCTTAAAGGAAATATTTTTCCAAATTTCCAAATACAGTCACATTGTGGGGTGAGGACTTCAGCATATGAAATTTGGGAGGACACATCCAGGTCACAGTACTTGCCCACTAACTACTGGTAGTTGTTTTATTTATTTATTTTAATGTTTATTTATTTTGAGAGAGATCGAGAGAGAGATAGACAGAGCATGAGCAGGGGAGGGGCAGAGAGAGAGAGAGAGAGAGAGAGAGAGAATCTGAAACAGGCTCCAGGCTCTGAGCTGTCAGCACAGAGCCTGATGCGGGGCTTGAACTCATGAACCTCGAGATCATGACCTGAGCTGAAGTCGGATGCTTAACTGACTGAGCCACCCCAGCACCCATTTACTGGTAGCATTAACCAATGAGAACCAAAGATAACCCAAAACCCCCACATATTCTCAAATGTGTCCTAGAACTCTAAGAGGACTTCCCGTCCTACTGCTCTACAACATGGAGAATTTCCACATTTACTTGAAAGACTTACAAAGGACCGCTTGTCTGTCACTTTTGGCTATCATTTAAAACAATATTTTTTAACATTTATTTATTTTTGAGGGACAGAGACAGAGCATGAGTGGGGGAGGAATGGAGAGAGAGGGAGACACAAGATCCAAAGCAGTCTCCGGGTTCTGAGCTGTCCGCACAGAGCCACACGTGGGACTTGAACCCACGAACCGTGAGGTCGTGACCTGAGCCTAAGTCCGACGCTTAACCAAATGAGCCACCCAGGTGCCCCTGTTTGTTTGTTTGTTTGTTTGTTTGAATTCAAGTTAGTTAACATACAGTGTAGTCTTGGCTACAGGGGGTGGTACCATATCTTATTTAGCTTGGTCCTGTAAAGAGCTAGCATTGCATATGGCACTCAGTAGGAGCTTAGTAATGGTGAGGCGTGATGCCTTCTAAATTATTGACGTGCTTATGTGCATTTTACCTTTTGTCTCAGTTCACCTGAGCCATTCCTCTGCTTGGGGGAATGTCACTTGTTCCTGAGGGACTGTAAAAAGAGACAGACTGGGATAATACTTAGCTGTTGACCCTCAAAAATAAGATTTTGCTGCAAGACAATATGGCATTGTCTGCCAAGCTCTCGTCTTGAGAGAGGATAATTTAAAAAAATTTTTTAATGTTTTATTTTGTTTTATTTTATTTTGAGAGAGAGAGAGAGAGAGTGAGCAGGAGGACAGCAGCTGGGAGGGACAGAGAGAGAGGGAGACACAGAATCTGAAGCAGGCTCCAGGCTCTGAGCCATCAGCACAGAGCCTGGTGCGGGACTCAAACCCACGAACTGTGAGATCATGATCGCAGCTGAAGTCGGACACTTAACCGACTGAGCCACCCTGTCACCCCTTGGCTATCATTTTTTGATGACAGGTAAGATGTTTCTCTGAGAGAGTGCCTTCTTAACTGACTCCAGTGGAAACCCAGAACATTACTTACGTTATTAGGTTAAGCTGGTGATGCCCGCTCTCTTTCAGAGCGTGCTGGCCCAAAGCAATACGCCATCGGGTACAGGCAGGTGGACCCAAAGCTGTTATTTATATATTGCCTGCCTAGACTGAATACATTTCTCACAAATGAATATCATAAAAATCAATAACATTCTGTTCTGAGATCTAATGTAGAAAGGATTTAATGAGAAAGTTAGAAGGAAGAAGAGTCTCAGGGAAGCTAACAGGTGAATTCTAGATAAAAGGAGAAAATAAAGCATGACCCTCCTGCCAAGCTGCAGGTATGATATTAAATACACTAACCAGGAAGACTTTTTGCATTTGATTTCCATATGAACACCAGCCCCACGTACTGAGTAGTTATAGTGCCAGGCACAGTAATGTGAAGAGTCCATATATGCTATCATTTCATTGAATATTGTTAAAAGGCAATTGAAATATGTAGATCTTTCTGTAGCTCTTCATTCTTCCTCAACACCCTTACTGAACCTCAAATTTCCAAATGGTGTCCTCCTCTTCTAGACTCCTGTGTCATGTGAGACCAGTTTTGTAGGTTTTGACGGCTCTGTGACTCCAGGAGCTATCCCCAAGAACTGGAATTCTCCTCTGTAGCCAGGAATGAGGCCTGCCTCGTCTTGGCTTTTGCCTTCTGGAGGAAGACTGGCTTTCAACAAGGTGGGTGCCAAGATGAGGACATTTGAAGACAACTAACCTTAGGGAAAATCTGTGGCCGAGGAGGAGAAGTGACCCTAAAATTCTAGAGAGTGATATCTGGCACTCAGGACAATACAGTCTCTCTTCCTCTTTGGTAATTAATTCCAAATGGTTCACGTTAGAGAGAGAATCCGTAATCCTCATAATCCTCTATTATGCCCAGGTTTATTCTTGTTAAACCTAATTGGTACAAATATCACTTTATGTTTGCACGAAGACCCTTTGAGATGATACAGGATTTGGTTGCTCTGCAGTCACTTACGTTTTGCAACAGTCTCACCAAACAGCTGCCTCTAGGGCCACCTGCTGACACACTTTAGAATCTTGAGCATTTAATGTGATGAAGGAAAGAGCCATCCTGATCTATTATGAGAGAGGCACAATCTGGCCTCTGCTCTGTTGATCCCCTAAACTTGCTGTAGCACCAGAATCCAATCATCCTGGACGTTTCTTTCCCCTCCCAACCTCCACACCCACTTTCCCGCCCACCTTCAGAAAAGATGCTGCAATCTCCTTGGTATCAGGCTCAACACAGGCAATCCTCTGTGTCGGTCATCGATGGCTCTTGGACATCTGATACTTTTGGTGCTCTGTGCCAGTCCATACTCTCTCCCTAAGCCAAGTTTCTACTCTGTTTGGCTCCATCCTGGAGGCGTTGAGTCAGGTGTAAAGGTACGTGGAACAGTGATGGTTGCAGTAACAATTCTGCAAAGTATATATATATATATATATACTGCAAAGTATATATATATATACTTCCAGGCCAAGTAATGCAGGGGGAATTGGAAAGGGGGATGATGAAGAGAAGAAAAGGATCTGCTGAGATCATCAGAAAGCCCACCACTGAAAGCAATCAAAATAATCCTCCTAGAACGCTGGGGAAGATGGGTATCACTGTACTTCAGTATGTTACTGAGGCTTAGGGAAATTCAATTTCTTGGTAAAGGGTCACATCTTGTGTGTGAGGCAAAGAATTTGCTAATTAGGCCATCACACTGGCCCTCACCACATAGCTTTGCACTACCTACCACTTAGCGATTCCACCATTTTAACCACCTTCTCTTTTGAAATGCAAATAACCTGCAAAGAATAAAACCTGACATTGGACAATTTAGTGCAAGCTGTTAGGATCACATCACCAGCTCAGTACTGTATTAGTCAGCTCAAGTAACGGAATACCGTAACAAAGTGCCATCGACTGGGTGGCTTAAACAACAGACATTTAGTTCCTCGTAGTTCTGGAGCCTGGAAGTTTGAGATCAGGGCACCAGAATGCTCGGCTTCTGGTGAGAGCTCTCTGCCTGGCTTGTGACAGCTGCTACTGTGTCCTCACATGGTGGAGACAGTGAGAGAGAGTGAGATCTTTGTGTCTCCTCTTTCTTTTTTTAGAGGTTGGGAGGGGCAGAGAGAGAGAGAGAGAGAGAGAGAGAGAGAGAGAGAATCCCACGCAGGCTCTGTGCCCAGTGCAGAGCCCAATGCAGAGCTTGATCTCATAATCACGAGACTGTGTCCTGCGCCGAAATCAAGAGTCGGACGCTTAACTGACTGAGCCACCGAGGCGCCTCTGTTGTCTCTTCTTATAAGGGTACTAATCTTATCATGAGGGCCCCAGTCTCATGACCGCCTCTAAATGTAAATACCTCCCAAGGGCTCCGTTGCCGAATACCGTGACTTTGAAGGTTAGGGCTTCAACATACGAATTTTGAGGGGACACAATTCAGTAGACAGCAAGTACCAAGCCCCTCTCTCAGACACAGGAAGACTTGGGGCTGCTTAGTCTATTCCAGTCCTGCCCGCTTCAGACATTTCTTTTTTTTTTTTTTAATTTTTTTTTTAAACATTTATTTATTTTTGAGACAGAGAGAGACAGAGCATGACAGAGCATGAACGGGGGAGGGGCAGAGAGAGAGGGAGACACAGAATCGGAAGCAGGCTCCAGGCTCCGAGCCATCAGCCCAGAGCCTGACGCGGGGCTCCAACTCACGGACTGCAAGATCGTGACCTGAGCCGAAGTCGGACGCTCAACCGACTGAGCCACCCAGGCGCCCCCAGACATTTCTTAAGTGAATACTAAAGCCCTATGGTTTAAACAACTGTGAGTAAGGAGCGCTGTAATGTGAGACAGTAAACACTCCCAGTTGCAACTGTTATTCTTATTGATACTGATGCCTGGAGACATCCATGGCTGGGGGAGGGCAGAAACCCCTTCTAGTGCCCCAAGTCAGCCAGTGGGGGGTGGGGGTGGGGGGTGGGGGGGGTGGGGCGAGCGGGCAATCTATCCCAACTCCTGTTCAGGGTGACTCTCTCAGGAAGTCAACAGCAGACGACATTAACTATTTGTTGAATAAATGAGTGAAAAAGCAAAGGAAACAAGGGAAATGGAAGGAGAAATCAAAGGACTTGATGGATTTTCCCAGCTTCACAATAGGGTATATCCCCATTGCCTTCCAGGCCTTGTATCCCAGCAGTTTATTTAAGCCTTCAATACTCAAAGGCTCCTACTATGTGCTCTGTGCTCAGAATGTAAGAGTGAGACAGGATTCTGTCTCAGCTCACCTGCTGACCTGGGGGTTAGATATCTACCCAGCCTACTACAATAAGACAATATGGTGAGCAAATTCACTCATTTTTAAACTGGGTTAAAACGTCAGTGGGAAGCCATAAAATGGCAACATTGCCAGTACAAAGGAAAAAAAAAAGCCGAAGAACTATTTTGGGATGGAAGTGGTAGAATTGAGAGGTTAGTTGATAGTGTAAGGACTTCAAGAAGGCAGGAAGGAAAGTGAGTAGCAGTAAAGGGCTCGTTTTAAATGTGAAGGACGAATCCACTGTTGTAACAGGAGGGAAGAAAGAGAGTGGCCTGGGGCGCAGACATAAGTAGATTTGTAGGCTTGAATGGGGGAGATGCAGGGATTGCCTTCCATTTTCTCTGTAATGGAATGCTAGGGTCTAGGTGCTTCTCTGAGGGTTATTAATAGTGGTGCCTTGTAAACTAATTGTTTTATATGTGGGTGGATGCCCCAGCTGTCCAAGTGTTTCACAGGTGGCTATATATATAGCCACATATATCTATATCTATATCTATCTATCTATCTATCTATCTATCTATCTATCTATCTATCTATATCCCTGTGTCAACAAAAACAACAGGAGCTTAATAAATGCTCCATTCATTTTTCTTCTGATGATGATAAACCCAGTGATGCCCTGAAGGGAAAGAATTCGTTCCGATGGGACCCCCTATCATAAGGCGCCTGACAAGTGTGAGGTTTGAGAATCAAGCAAACAAAGGACAGCTTGAGGGAAGGAAATCCACCAGCACGCCCCTTCTGGGCCGGGACCTTAAGCGTTAAGACCAACGAGAGCTGGTCATCCCTAGTTCCTAGAGAGGCTCCCGCAAAGCCGGCCGGGGGGGAGGGGGCTAGGGTAACTTCCTGTTTCTGTCTTCCGGGCTCGAGAGTTTAGGACCCTGGGTTGGTGGGGTCAGGAGGAGCTGGGGGCTACTTGCTCCGGGACAGCTGGGCCTGCTGGGGTGCTGGGCGCCTTGTGTGTGGCCCCCAGAACAGTGAGTTCCTCCCCGGGGGTAGGGAGCCGAGGGCTGCGGGCAGGAGGAGTGGCCACTGCAGCACCCAGGCTGCAGTGTACGCCCGGAGAGGGATCCCGCGGCTGCGAGGGGCCGAGGCCCAGCGTCTCCCCGCCGCACCGGCCACCGCGCCGCCCTCGCCTCCCTCGCCTGCCGGGTCCCTTAAAGGAGCTTGTTGATCTGGCCTCCTGGAACTTCATCCCACAGTGCACCCAGCGTCTGCCCCTTGCCAACGGTTCTTAAAGCTAAGCTGCAGGCAGTGCGTTTTCTTTGGAAGATTTTCTAATCTAAAGCATGGCCCCATCCTAAGCCCGTCTGCTTCTAGGACAGTGCAAACAGCCCTCCTGTGTGGCGTGACATCTAAGGGACAGCCTTGTAATACCATTTCTGGCCTGTATACCGTTTGCTTAACCGACTGAGCCACCCAGGTGCCCTTCCCTGTATACCATTTGCTACCGTTTTGCTGAGCCAGTGCTGGGGGCCCCTACTACCAGAGTTAATAGTTTCTTAGCAGGGAAAATGGTGCACGGGTTTCTGTTCCCCAGCCTCTTACTTCGTTTGTAAAGACCTTGGTGGAAATCTGTAACTCAGACAGCAAAACATACTACTCCATTTGAACAATTTTTCCTTTTAGGTGTATGGGGTGCCCCCCTCCCCTACTCAAACGCTAGGGCTGTTTGTAATTTAGACCAGTTTCACCTCTTCCTGTAACAAATCCCTGGTTGCTGAGGACGCTTAGAGAATGCTCCTCTGTTTGGTATCATGTCTAGAGATACAAATCTAAAAAAAAACAAACACAGTGTTTTCCAAAATAAAGGTCCTCTTTGAGATTATAGTTTGGGATCACACCTAGCTCTGCTTCCTGCTGTAGTTTTATTGTAATAGGTAAACGAGTGTGAACTTATCCAAACAGGCTTGGGGCTGAATCCTACTCTACCACCTACTCGTTGTGTGACCTTGGGAAAGTCTCTTAATGTCTTTTTTGTTCACCTATAATAACATGCTGGTAATTGTTCATACACCTCCAAGGGCTATTGTGGAAATTACATGAGAGATATTATGTGTAAAGTATTTAGCTCAGTGCCTGGCACATAATAGGCAGTGGCAAGGTGAAAATTAATACCATTTTTTTGTTTTCCGTATGTGTGCCTTTGTGCATCCCAATTCTAGGCTCTTGTTTTTCCTGAATTGTGCTGTTGTTTATATCCTGAAATGGATTCCAAGCCCATCGAAACCTGTCTTCCAGTGATAGATCACATTTTCCAGTCTCTTAAAGTAGGTCAAGAATTGTAGTTGGCTCCAGGAGATAAAGTTTAGGCTAAAAGGGATATTGCGATTATGATAGACTGAGAAAGTGAGTCACGGAAGAATTCATTAGCTTCCCTTTTATAGTTAGGGGTTATTGGCTATAATTTTTCTAGCCCTCCTTTGTCCCAACTTATTTGATTTTATTTATTTATTTTTACCGGTTATAGAAATTCATTCTTTTGAAATTGAACTTCAAAGGTTTCATCCTTCTGTCAAGGGCCAGCTTCTTTCTAAACAGAGTACTTTCTCTTTAACTGCTCCTTATACCTGCATATTGATTTTTTGAAGTCTTGTTACCTTTTCCAAAAAAACTACTTTGTGTTTTCAATTAAAAGTGTTTCTAAACCCTGAGTGGACAATGATATTAGTATTCATTCTAGTTTTGAAGTTTGATGCTTGGACTTAGACTTTAATGTGATTTAACTTTTTTTTTTTTTTATTTCCTCGGAAAAAGTAAATTGGGCTAACCCTTAATTCTAAACACTTGCATCTGAGGTGAAATTTTTCTAAAAGGACTTCTAAAGACCATGTTGTTTTTTTCAGTCTGGTCCACAGAACAGTCTGTAACTGCAATTGGTATATTGCAATGGTTGGGAAGCAAGGAAGAAGAATACGTCACAGCGAAGGCCTGCAAACATAACCTGTTTCCCTTCCACAGGATTTCTGACCCCAAACTTGGCTGTGCCCACCACTGATGGAGCAAGAGCAAAGACTGTTGATCTCAGATTCTAGTGGCTTCACGGAGAGGGAGAGTTTGAAAAGCCCTTTTCCAGGTGAGGGATTGAGAAGATCATCCGAATCCATTGGAAAGTCAGAGAAGTTGTGCCATAGAGTGTGTAGAGAGAACAGGGCATTTGCATGGGACAGACTTTAGTTTGATTCCTGCTCTGTTGCTTACAAGCTATGTTAATTAACCTTTACAGCCTCTCTTCTCATCTTGAAGAAAAATGCATAATATCTTGTCTCATGGTTTCTTGGGATTAATGAGATACTATATGGCACACTATTGTTCTTAATAAATAGCAGGTACCATTGTTCTTTCTGTGTTTTCTCAGATTTTAACTAAAGTATTGTTTTCACCTTAGAATGTGTCTTATTCAGTTTCTCCCCTATTCAGATCCCCTTTTTTCTTGTAAGTCTTCCAGAATGAAGCTTAATGAGGTGGTTTTTTTTAAGATGACTATCCCCCTTGGCAATTACTGACAACTATTTAAATACTTCATTAGTGCTGTTACTGAGCACAGAAAATTCACCTGCTTCTAATGAGCACTTAAAGAACTAGCTTTAAAACTAGCTTTAAAAACTTTAAAAAAAAAAAAAAAAAAAAAACCAAAACTTTTTTTTTAACGTAAAAGAATTTATGAGATTTTACTTTGTTATTCTCTCTCTTCCATTGCATTTCAGAATTTCCTTCCTCTGGTAGAGATTAGGGAATATGTTTAGAATATTTGTTTATTCTTACAGGAGATGCAAGTAAGAATCATTTGGAAACTGTACGACACAATAACGCCAAGGCAGATAAAGAGAGCGCCTCAAAACGGTCTAAGAGAGATGGCCCACAAAATTGTAAGCATGAGGATATAGAAGAAAGTCCATTGATGTGGTCCCAAGGCAATGAGATCTGGTGCAGTGATTCCTGTGAGAAGGATGGCAAGTCAGAGAATCAGGGAAATTCTGCAGGAGAAGAAGAAGAAAAACCCAGTCACTGGGATTGGGCTCCCAGGGAACGCCGCAGTGCCTCTGTCCAGCAGAATTCGACCTCCAGGGACAAACCCTACAAGTGTGCTGAATGTTGGAAAAGCTTCAATAACAGCTCTCATTTGCGTATTCACCAGAGGACGCACTCAGGAGAAAAACCTTATAAATGCTCTGAGTGTGGGAAATGCTTCAGTAACAGCTCTCACCTGATTCAGCACCTGAGGACACACACAGGAGAGAAGCCCTACCAGTGTGGCGAGTGTGGGAAAAGCTTCAGCAATACCTCCCATCTAATCATTCACGAGAGGACTCACACGGGAGAGAAACCCTATAAATGTCCCGAGTGTGGGAAGAGCTTTAGTAGCAGCTCCCACCTTATTCAGCACCACAGGTCGCATACCGGCGAGAAGCCCTACGAATGTCCCGTGTGTGGGAAATGCTTCAGCCACAGCTATGTCCTCATAGAACATCAGAGGATTCACACGGGAGAAAAACCTTATACGTGTCCTGACTGTGGAAAGAGTTTTAGTCAGAGTTCTAGCCTGATTCGCCACCAGCGGACGCACACGGGAGAGAAGCCCTACAAGTGTCTCGAGTGCGGGAAAAGCTTCGGCTGCAATTCGACTCTCATAAAGCACCAGAGGATTCACACAGGAGAAAAACCGTATCAGTGTACAGAATGCGGCAAGAGCTTCAGTCGAAGCTCGAACCTAATCGCACACCGGAAAACACACGCAGGAGAGAAGCCCTGTGAAAGTCCCGAGTATGAAGAAAGTTTGAGTCGGAACTGCAGTGCGATAGAAGAGTGTGGACTCCAGCCTGGGGAGAAACCCTACAAGTGTTGCGAGTGCGGAAAGCGTTTCGGTCTCAGCTCCCATCTCATTAGACACCAGAGAACACACACAGGAGAGAAGCCGTACAGGTGCTCGGAGTGTTGGAAAACTTTCAGCCAGAGTTCCACCCTGGTGATTCACCAGAGGACGCACACGGGAGAGAGACCTTATAAGTGTCCCGACTGTGGCGAAGGCTTCAGCCAGAGCTTTAATCTCATCAGGCACCGGAGGACTCACGTGGGAGAGAAACCTTACAAATGCACCGACTGTGACAAGTGCTTCAGCAGAAGTGCCTATCTCACTCAGCATCGGAAGATGCACCTAGAAAAGTCTTTCGAGTCTCCCGAAGTCAATGGTTTTCCTCCTGGGTGGACTTGGAAAAACTGTCCAGGGGAAATGGCCCTCATGTCTTCCTTTTCAGTCCCACGTCCATCTTCCTCTTGAGTCCCAAAGCCCATTTATTATTATTATTATTATTTCTTTTCTTGCTGGATCATTACAGTTAAGGTGTTGCTACAGAGTTTCTTTGGTTTGTTTGCCATAATGTCTGGAAAAAGTCAAGCTCCCAGGTTGGAGGATGGGAAGGCCCTGATCACCAGCTCATCGTATCTGCCCAGTGGGAGATGCTTCCAACGATGGAGAAGAAATGTTTTTTGATTTAAGGTAAGATTGGAATAGCTTCAAAAGAAAACATAAAGAGAAATTCCGGGAATAAGGACACCTGAGAGCTTGAAGCCAAGCTAGCCCTTGAATTTCCCTATTTCCTCTCGCCTGAGTGGGTGGCAGTGATTCATTATTGGCCTCAGGGGGTTATCCACAGAAAGATTCGTTTTGAACAAATAATGTGATTCTCTGGCTGTTTTGGTGGGTCTTAAGAAAAGACTCAGTTTTCTAAACACATTTTTATTTGCTGAAAATGAACTTTCATAGTATTTAGAACTACACCGGCTAATCCCGTAGCCACTAGTCACCTGTGGCTACTTAAATAAATTTATAGTAAGATTAAATGACATTTAAAATCTGGTTCCTTAGTGGCACTAACTACGTGCCAAGCACTCAGTAGCCACATGTGACTGGTGGCTGCTGTATTGAATGTCATATAGAGTTTGTTCTTTCAAGATTATCATTCTTCACAGACTCATGAAGATTTCCTATGAGACTGTAGGAAATGTGCTATGAGGTTTCTGCTCCAAAGGAATTGCAACATAGACTAGAAATGGGATAGAGTTTTTAAGGCACTCCGTCTAGAGATTGGCCATTCTAATGCTTGTATGTCTTCTGTTCAACCATCTTGGTAATCTAGTGATACAATCCTGTTGTCTTGGCCAAAACCAGATTAAGAGGTAGAATTCTTAAATTTTGTTAATAAACTTTGGGCAAATAGGGACTCCTGGGTGGCTGTGTTGGTTAAGCATCCAACTCTTGGTTTTGGCTCAGGTCATGATCTCACAGTTTGGTGAGTTTGAGCCCCACACTGAGCTTCTGCGCTTACCACGTGGAGCCTGCTTGGAATTCTCTCTCTCTCCCTCTCTCTCTGCCCCCATCCCCACTTGTGATGTCTCTGTCTCTTGCAGAAATAATGAACTTTAAACAAAAATGAAAAAAGATTTTTGACAAAGTCTTTTCCCTTCAGTTTTCTCATTATGTAATTCCTGGTTGGATCAGAAACTGGGTTCTTTTTCTAATATTTAACCCCCTGAATCTGAGCCAATGTGCAGGGACAGTGTGCCATTAGAGACCGAGATTCCTTACTTCCAGTCTTGACAGTTTTCTTTTGCCTCTTGACTTATGGGATGTATGGATCCTCCCTGTTCGCCTGTCCAATGGAAATGATGTTTTGTAAAGTAATAAGTTATTTTTTATGCTCCTAACCCCTACTTTTTTTTTTTTTTTACTGCCAGTTCAAGGAGTAGAAAGTCGGGGCTCCTAAGTTGGTCAGGATTTCTGGTCTCATTTTTAGATTCAAAATATATTTTATGAAGGCTGTCTATAGAGATCCAGATTAGGAATGCGGAGCCAGAAGAGGCCAGTTAGGGCTGCTGCAGATGCAGAAGGCTGTAGCTGGTAGGTCACGGAATTGCACGGGGATTCTTTCTTCTTTCATGATTGTGGTCGTATGCCTGACACTGGGGAGTCCGTTAAGTCTTTTCGCGTTGTTACAAGATTAAAAAATACAGCAAAAGTCAACAAAAGACTTAAGAAGCATTTGGGGTGATTTTTCTGCTTTCAAGAAGGGGGAGAACATTAAGTATCGTTGGCTTTTATATGATCCTCCTCTAAGCATCTTTTCACCTTTGTATGTTAGGTGGTATTGTCCAAATTGTCTTAAACTCTAATATCTGAGGGCAAGTGTTTACAGTATTTTACGACAGACGACTCAAAGTTTGATTAACGTTTGAGAATGAAATTTGGGCATTTGCTGTTGAGGCCGAAATCCAGTCGCAAGGCAGTAGCTGTCGGAGCGGTACCCAGTCATCCATTACATTGTGTGTGGCCAGTAACCGCTCCTAACCTGCGTCCTCATCTGTAAAGCAGAGGTAATGCCTGCCTTGCAGGGTTTCTGTAAGGATTAAGTAAATGTTTGCAAAGCAGCTAGCACAGTGCTTAAAATATTAACGAGGTCTAAATACATGGTAATTAGTTATTATTAATTGAAATAAATAGAAAAATGTCCTCCACACATTTTCAGAAGTAGCAATGGAAGCCGTACCCATCCTCCTTGTGAATTCTTAATGACCAACCTCAGGAACCCTGACGAATCAGGTTTTGTAAAAGCACAAGACTGTAGAGTGTTTCAATTTTGCAGACTTTTGAAGAACGCTTTTATGTGATTCGACTTACTGAATATTTTTGTTGTTCTTGAAACAAAGGATTCAGCGTAAGTCAGGAAAGAACAATATAGCAAGTTCAATGTAAGTTAATTTGTGTCTGAAGACATTAACAGGTAGAGTTTATGTCCTATTAGCATCATTGACTCTGTTTTATGAGTACCCACAATTACATAAAACCTATTTCACAAACCTCAGTGTCTATAGAAACATAGATGTTCACATTTTAGATGAATTAAGATGGGGTCTGCTCCATGAAGAAAACAATTTAGCAAGAATCCTTATCTCTTTCGATTGAAAACTAGGAACACAGAGGAGAGATTTGTTACTTATGAGAACATAATAGTAAATTTAATCATATTTGATGCCTGTATCTCAATTTCATTAATCAGCAAATGGGTTTTTTATTTAGCTCCCCAAGAAGTAAATATTCTGTATTCCTTATTTGTTTTGCCAGCAAAAAGAATTCTGCACCTGAGTAAATAAAGCGTTCTTATTTAAGTGATTTGTTTCATAGTTCCTTTTTAACTAAAGAGAAGACTCTTCTATTCGTTTTCCTACTCAGAGAAAGGCCTTATATTTTTTTCCCTATGTCAACACATAGGCTCACAAGTGTCGTGGGGAATGCAGTCCCTAGCTGCTGTAGAGTCTGCCAGAAGGCATACAAGCAATAAGTGTCTTACCATAGTGCCCGAGCTGAAGGTTTGCTCCCATCATTCCAGGCCATCCAAGCTGGATCTGCCAAATGAGCCTTGTCCTTAGTGCTCTACATGTTTGTTTCCTCATTGATGGTGAGAGGTAGTGGAATATGGCTTGTGACGGTTGCCCCTCATGCACTGGTCCAATATATTCCATCTCTGCCAGTCTCTCACTTTCTGAAATCATGGTCGTGACAAAACCGATTGCTTCTTTATTCTGTATTTGAGTTTATGTAATTCCTTTCGAGCGGTATGATCATTCACTCAGCAAAAATTTGCCTGATGCCCAATATGTGTGCAGCAGGAGTTGAAATGACGGCGGGAGGGGCAAACGTATGGATAGACTGATAGGAAAATGTGCAGCTTTTCAGGTGACTACTTTCTCCTTGCCAACTCTTGAACCACAACTTACGCTGAACCCTCCATCTTCAAATCTAATAATTTGATAATCGAAGGAGCTAGAAATAACTATATAGTAAAATGGGCTAGGTTTGCTCTGTGAAAGCACAAGTGCTTTGTACAGAGTGGCGCTCAGTAGTTCTGAGTGGGTATCATATGCTTATATGTTTTATGCTAATGCCCAGGAATATGCCCTTCCAGGATATGCCTTCCCATTAGACTGTCCACTCCCTGAGTGCAGAGAACAGATTTCATTTCTGTAATCCCAGTGCCCGACACAAAGCCTGGCATGTGAAGTGTTTAGTGGTTTTGGATGAAAGGCATTCGCCAATGGTGAAGTTTACTGGAATAGGCTGTACAGTCTCAGCGTGCCCCAGGTCCCTTCGACATCATTACTCGTCCAGTCCACGGAGTCTGGGCTAGCTCGCAAGTGAAAGTGACAGGCCTGGGAAGCTGGGTCTATCCTTCACGCTAACCCCTAGAGGACCCTCAATTGTCCCAATTGTTCCGAAGCCTATGGAGGGAAGACCTGGGCTTTTAAATTCACACTGTCCAGGACAGGTTCAGAGTCTGTTTCACATTCATGTTTCAATCACTTTGTACTCTGTTCTTAGCTTGTAAGATTTAGTAAGCAGTGAGTGAGGTGAGGTGCCTGGCATATTCTAGGTGTTAAGAAAATACTGTCGTTCTTCCCTGCCCACCCTCATTTTCTCATAATTTTGCTAAGGATAGGCAAATGCACAGAAATTAATCACTGCTTGAATTGGTTATTTCTAGGTTTCTAAAATAAAGCTATTAATAACATTTAGCTCATGGGTTTGTGGGGAGGATCAGTGAGATACTGTATGTAATGTGCTTATTAGCATTGCTAATACCTCAGTGTTAGCTGATCTGTGATAAAGTGGCTGTATACAACCGTGGGTCTTTGAATCATCTTTGAAGGTAGCCCCAGAGACATGGGTGTCCCCTGGGGCCACAAAAATGGTGCAGTCCTTTTGTTGTCTACCCCATGGACACGAAGGGGTATGACTACACACTAGGAGTGTGTAGCAAGCTGAGTGTGTAGGCTAACAATGTAGCACATCATTATTTTATGGCAGCTCTGTGGGCAACTACTGCCTTTTTCTATTTAAAAATTGCCTTTCCTTTCATTCCCCATCTCTTTTATTTCATTTTTATTCTCTTTTACTTCTCTTTGGCCCTAACCTCTTCTGCCTTGTCCTTGCATATTCTTTTTCTCGCCCCACATGTTGATTTATTTTTGAGAGAGAGAGAGTGCAAGTGGGGGAGGGACAGAGAGAGAGGGGCAGGATTCCAAGTAGGCGCTGACAGCAGAGAGCCTGCTGCAGGGCTTGAACCCACAAACTCTGAGATCATGACCTGAGCTGAAGTCGGACGCTTAACCGACTGAGCCACCCAGACGTCCCTTTCCTTACATATTCTAACCCAAACTTAGGCTTTTTCTACCCTTTATTTCGTTTCCCTTTCTTCCCTCTCCTCTCTTCCCCTCCCAGTGAAGTAGGAATGAGGTCAAAGCTAAAGATGGTCCAAACACTTGGTTATAAAGATCCAGATGGAAACATGATGCTTGGCAATCATGACTTCATGGGATGTAGCCACTTACAAGCAGAGGTAGCTTGAAAGTGCTAAGTTGGTGAGGTTTGTGATCTAACATTGCATGGCTGGTAAAATCAGTAGATATCCTAGGATCTGACACTGGGAGGGATGATGTGTAAGCTTTCGTTGAAAAAGGATCATGATTAATTTCGAGTCCTGTTAAGTCATGTGGATAAATAGTCAGATTAAAGAAAATACTAGTTGATTAGACTGACAAACACAGGTGTAAGATTTCCCCCTTAAAATAATAGCATACTCTCTAATTATTAAAGTAATACTTATTGCTGAATGTAAAATATACAGAGAAGTATAAAGTAGGAAATGATGTAAAAGTATGAAGACCAAAAGAAAAATGGCCCGTAATCATTTTTTCCAGAGATCACTCACCACAAAAGTTCTGAGATCTTTCCCAATAACTTGTTTTCTAAGCATATATCTGAATAAATGTTAAAAAA
Organism: Panthera pardus; assembly: GCF_024362965.1. Lineage (NCBI taxonomy): Eukaryota > Metazoa > Chordata > Mammalia > Carnivora > Felidae > Panthera > Panthera pardus. Next base: position 67,192,133 of record NW_026527002.1, read on the forward strand.
AATTGGATCATGTGGGGAGTGTGTGTGTGTGTGTGTGTGTGTGTGTATAGTATTGTGTCTTGATTTCCTAATCTTATTGTCAGTTTACTTGTTTTAATGATTATGATGTTTTTAATGACTTCATAAAAATAGACTGAATAATTATTAACAATAACAATTCAGTTCTGAATTGTTGGATGTTGGTGGATGTTTATAGTATTTCTAGCTGTTTGCTATTAAAAAGAACACTGTTGTGAACAAGGTTTTTTTGGTTGTTGTTTTGGTATTGTAGTTATGATTGTTTGTTTTGCTTTTTGTTGGTACACAAATTTTACTTTACATCTCAAATTATTTCCTCAGAGTGAATTCCTAGCAGTGACGTTATTGAGTCAAAGGACATAGAAGTTTTTATTTTTATTATTTATTTATTTTTGAGAGAGAGAGAGAGAGAGAGAGAGAGAGAGTGTTGAGCTGAGCCTTGGAAGGGCAGAGAGAGAGGGAGACATTGAATCTGAAGCAGGCTCCAGGCTCCAAGCTGTCAGCACAGAGCCCAACGTAGGGCTCAAACCCATGAACTGCAAGATCATGACTTGAGCTGAAGTTGGATGCTTAACTGGCATAAAAGTTTTTAAAGGCATATTACTAATCCCTTTCCAGAACTATCTATCAATTTCAATTGCGCAGTGAAATAATTTTGTTAAACACCTTTTGGGGGTGGGGGGGGAAGGAAACCATGTAATTCAGTTCAAGGCCAGTATATTTAAATGTTGGAAACCTCTTTTAAGGTAGTTTGTTTTCCTTCTTCTTTTTTCTTTTCTTTCTTTTTTTTTTTTTAAACCCCTCTTTGCCTCTCTTGGGTTCGGATCAGCTGAGAGTCACTTTGGGATGAGTGATTCTAAGAACTATTTGGATTTTTCCTCGCGCGGCCTCAGGCCCGATTCCAGTAGAGGGCGCTGGAAGCTGCTCGGAGACCCAGGGATGTGGCCTGAGGCCCAGAGCCTGGGAGAACCCAGAGGAAAACTGGTTGATGAAACGGCTGGCTACTTAGCTCACTGTCTCCTGTCACCTGGTTCAGACAATGAAGTGCACCCCAAATCTAGGAGACGAAGGTAAATTCAGGTTTGGTAAATGGAGAAGTATCTTTGTGTTTGTAAAATTGATGCTGAGGAAAAAGCACATTGGAAACTTAGGAAGATACCAAGTTATACTGCTCAGAAGACTAGAATCCTCATCTTTCCCATCCTGCTGTCATCACTGATTCAGTGAAAAACTTGTCAGCTGCAGGGATTGATGTTTTACTAAGGGAAAAAACAGCCATACTGCGGGGGTTGGGGGATGTAAGGTGTGGTCATTGCCATTACCAGAGGTTATACCTGGTTACTCCTAATTCTTCAGACCTCAGCTTAAACGTAACCTCCTCTAGTAGGCACTCCTTGACCCCTAGGCCAGTTTATATCTTGTTACCCTCCAGTGCAACATGTACTTGCTCGTTTTTGGACACGTATCACATCCTTAATTACCTGTATGCTGCTGTCTTCTCTGTTAAACTCTGAACCCCCAAATGACAAGTACTGTGTCTGTTCACTGCTTTACTCCCAACACCAAGCACAGTGCCTGACACAAAGTAGACACTTGATCCCCATGTATTACATTGAATTACATTGATGTATACTCCTTTTAAGTTTATTTTGAGAGAGAGAGCAAGCAGGGGAAGGGCAGAAAGAGTGAGAGAGAGAGAATCCCAAGCAGGCTCTTCATTGTCCGCACAGAGCCCTATGTCGGGCTTGATCTCGTGAACATGAGGTCATGATCATGAGATCAAGAGTCAGACGCTTAACCAATTGAGCCACCCAGATGCTCAGAATATTGATGTATATTCTTAATCATGGCTTTATGAGCAGTACTAAGAATAAAAAGAAAATGAAAAAAAGTTCCAAATTCCAACTAGAATTTGCAAAAGATTACATAAGCACTGAGGGGATGCAGAACAAGTAAATGACTGACATTAAAAGTCTTTTGGGGGGCTTCTGGGTGGCTCAGTTAGTGAAGGGTCCGACTCTTGATTTCGGCTCAGGTCATGATCGCTCGGTTTGTGAGATTGAGCCCTTTGTGGGGATCTGCCCTGACAGTGCAGAGCCTGCTTGGGATTCTTTCTGCCCCTTCCCAACACATGGGCCTGCATTCTCTCTGTCAAAATAAATAAATATTAAAAAAATTATTTAAAAAGATTTTTAAAAAGTCTTTATGGGGGCGCTGGGTGGCTCAGACGGTTAAGTGTCCAACTCTTGATCTCAGCTCAGGTCATGATCTCATGGTTTGTGAGATCGAGCGCCGAGTCAGGCTCTGAGCTGACAGTGTAGCTCCTGCTTGGGAGTCTCTCTCTCCCTCTGTCTCTGCCTCTCTCAAAGTAAATAAACTTAAAAAAGATTTTCTCCCTCTATCCCTCTGCCCCTCTCCTTCACTTGCATTCTCTCTCTAAAGTAAAAAAAAATAAAGTCTTTATGGACAGGTTGGATGTGAGCAAGTAGCTTTAGAGGGTTTTGACCTAATGTGTTACAAACAAAAACATAAATGAAAAAGAAATTGCTCAGTTTGGTACCCCAAAAAAGAGGGGATATAAAATGAAGAAAGGAAAGATTGTACTTAATACGTTGAGAAAATGCTTACTGTATACCAAGTGCTGAGTATACAACTATGAATAAGACAAGGTCCTGGCCTTAAGGAGTTGAATCTCTTGAAAAAGTTATATGTAAATTGACAATTACGAATCGGTGACTGCTAAGGCAAAGAGGTGGAGTTATAAAAAGACATGATGATTAATGTGGGTCTTGGGGTGCCTGAGTGGCTCATTTGGTTAAGCGTCCGACTCTCGATTTCAGCTCAGGTCATGATCTCAAGGTTCGGGAGTCTGAGCCCCAAGTCAGGCTCTGTGCTAAGCAGTGCGGATCATGCTTGGGATTCTCCCTCCCTCCCTCTGCCCCTCCCCTGCTCTCTCTCTTAAAATCAATAAATACACAGAAAAAATCTTTAATCTGGGTCTTTAAGAATGGATAATTGAAGAAAGAAGGGCAAGGCTTTTTCTTGAATTGAGAATGACACTTGAAAAGGCACAAGTCTAGTCCTGACATGCCAAACTTAGGCCAACAAGAAGAGGTGGCAAGAACAAATGTGCTCTTTGTTTTAATAACTAGATCTTTGTAGGGCGAGAAAAAAATGCATTCTAGTCAAACAATCCCGGATTCCTGAACCAGATTTTCTGGGCTTGGATTCAGGCTCTGCTGCTTACTAGCTGTGTGACCACTTTTCTGTACATCGTTCCTTATCTGTAGCATGGGGCTAAAAACAGTACCTTCCTCATAGTATGGTTGTGAGGACAAAATGAGCTAATATATGAAAAAAGCATTTAGAACGCTGACTATAAGTATCAGCTCTTGTCATGACTACGAAGTATTTTTTTTACACAAATCTAACATGGCACTTTATTAAAAAGAATGATACACTCTGATGAAGTTTTTCTGAAGAATGGAAGGCTGATTCACCATCATCAACTTTGTTAATGTAAGATTTCACTACACTAAATTCACTACACGAACAGAGTAATGTGTACATACCAGTATATGCTAAAAAGATTTGATTGTTAAAACTTTAATGGAGAAGTTATAAGCAATTGCAAACATCCTATTGAAGACTGAAACAATAGAAATAATCCCACTGAAGTCAAGAAAATGAGAAAAAGAATCAGGAGGCATACATATTAGAAAGTGAGCCAATCCTAGGCCTACCTGTGCTCAAATCTGCTCCTGAAATACCTCACGCTTTGCTGTGCATCATAGGTAGGCCAGTCCCTGTGGGCTGCGTTTCCCAAACTTTCTTTTCAACTGGTGGCCAGCTAAACCCAACAGGTGAGAGACCACTGGTGGGTGACGGGGCCAAGCGAGGGGAAACAAGGTATTTCTCCCATTTCCTCTCAGCCTCCTACAGCCTCTCTGGCCACAGCTAAGCCTCCTCCATGACTTCTGCACCAGACAGGTCCCCCATGCTTTCAGTTTCTTTGGGGTTACCCTGGTCCCCAAGGTGTAGTAACACCGCCTCTTCCTGATTACAGAGTATTTTTCATGGAGTTTATTCTAGTTTATTACTTTCTCCTAGTAAGTGGCTGATTTTGTGTCATATTTCATTGCCTTAGCTTCAGGCCTGAGTGACAGATTTTTAAAAAAAATAATTATTTTTTGAGCACATGCAAGTGGGGGAGAGGGGCAGAGGGAGAATCTTTTTTTTTTTTTTTTTTTAAGTTTATTTATTTGGCAGGGGGGAGGAGCAGAGAGAGAAGGAGAGAGGGAATCCCAAGCAGGTTCCATGCCACCAGTGCAGAGGCTGATGTGGGGTTCCAGCCCAGGAACCATGAGATCATGACCTGAGCCGAAGTCTGATGCCTAACTGAGCCACCTAGGTGTCCCAAAAGAGAGTATCTTAAGCAGGCTCCAGGCTTAGCTTGGAGACATGGCTCAATGTCAAGACCTTGGGATCATGACCTGTGCCGAAATTGAGTTGGGCACTCGACTGAGGCACCTAGGTGCCCCAGTTTTTTGTTTTTGAATAAGCAGAGCCATGCCAAGATTCAAACATAGTTAAATGATGGTTGGCTACTTGATAAGAAAAAAAATCCACTTATGCTAATTTCAAGTAGAGGGTAATCAAGTAACATCCTGATGATACTGAATTCTCATTTGTAAGAGCTGCTAGAGCATTCTATCATGTTAGCAATATAGGAACCACAAGCAGTTTATTGAAGAATTGTCTTTAGGAAAACGATTTCCCACACATTAAATTGATTTTCTTGAGTCTTTTTCTTGAGTCTTTGTATATGTCAAACAGCCAAATTTGTTGATACCAGTGAGGGTTGTTGTCAGGGAAAGAATTAAAGTCTTGGTTTTATAATGGAGGATTGTTAAAGCAGTAACTGATAATTAAGAGTGATTATTGAGGAGCACAAGATTTGGAGGCCAGGAGTTTAACTCTTGGTTTCATCAGTTATCTGCTGTGATCTGACCAAGCCACTTAACCTCTTAGTTTCATTTTTGTTATTTGAGGGTTAAATAATGAAAGTATTTTGACACGTAATTACTTTTATTAGCACGTAAAACATATATTTGGGGTGGAAAATGGGGACAGTTGCCATACTTTCTTAAACTCAGCAAAGTGTTACAGGATTGCAAAGATTAGATTTCATGAAGATATGAAATCTCTAGAGGTTGACTGACTTTTGTCTTGTCCAAGGTCACAAAGGTGGTGACAGCGAGAACCGAGGTCTCCACATTCCGGTCACTTGGTCTTCCTGCTGTGCCATTATCGTTCATCACCCATTCATTCACTAAATACATTTTTATGGAAGATAAAAACGGAGCTTAAAACGTTGTGCTAGGTGTCGCTGATTCTGATTTATCAGAGGGAGATCCTTCCCTTATAGGGACTAGTGGGTAAGGCTCAACCACGGCGTCAGAGATTGGGTCAATAAAAATATAACCAATTTAGGAGACAGATGACAATACAGCCGTGCTCCAAGGGGCAGAAACAGAAAGGATTTGTACATTAACTGTGGGGTTTAAGGTACAGGGCCAGCCAACGCAATGGTCTCAGCCCTGAATGAATTCCAGGGAGGTCCAACGTTTCGGAACAAAGGCCATCTCTCACACTGCAACTCTTGCACATGTTTTTGTTTCCCCTGTAATGCTTGTCCTGGACACGATTCATGTAACTCCGGAGGCCTTGCCTAGCCCCCTCCAGGCCGAGGCGGAGGCGAAGGCGAAGGGAAGGACTGCCTCGGGTTCTGGGGTTTCCTGTTGCACCCCCACTCTCGGAGCACTTACGACACACCTGTACTTTACTTCTTTGCCCGAGGACCTCCCCCCTCCGCGTTTCTGATCTCCAGAGAACAGGGGCTACGAACACCAGAGCATCTTTAGGCTGAGCGCAGTGACTACTACGCAGTGCCTGACAATTTTGGGTGAAGGAAGAAACACCTGGCACGTCCTCTTCTCCTTCCTTCTTCGGGCAAACATCTGCCTAACTCGTTCTTCCAGAAGTTCGGCTTGAACGTCACGTTCTCCACGCACCGGTTTCCACCGCCCTCTACACACACTAGGCGTGGGAGAGAAAGGACCCCCGGGCCTGACACATAGTAAGCGCTCAATACACGATCGGGGGACGAATGGCGGAACTCCAGGCAGCGGCTTCCCCGGAACAAACTCCACCTCTTCTCCGGTAGGACCCCAGCTGCCGGGGCGGGGCGGCGGGCAAACTGACCGCGGAACCCAGGGCTCGACCGCCTCCGCCCCTCCGCCCCTCCGCCCCTGTGGAGCCAGCGGCTGCCTCACCCTCCGCCCACCGGGCGGCAGGCCCCCAGCTCACGCCCCCGCCTCACACCACGCAACATCGCCCTAGCGCCTCACCCGGCGACGCCGCGCCGGCCGCGCCGCCCGCGATTGGCCAAACGCCGCATAGCGCCATCTCGGCCTACCGCGCGGTGCGCCCCCTCATTGGCCAACGGCGGCGGAGGGCGGGGCGGGCGCATTGGGCGCGCAGGGCGGGGCGGGCTCTGGTCTTGCGCCCCGCCTCCTGGTCCTCGCCTGGGCGGAGCCCCTCGGCCGCCCCGGGCACGCCGGGCCGGCGGCGAGCGAAGGGCGGGCGGCGGTTACTCTGGTTACTGCCGAAGCGCCGAGTTGGGGAGGGCAGCGGCCGCCGGCGAGGGATGCTGTCGAGGAGGCCGTCGGGAGCCGCCGCCGTCTGAGGAAGCTCCTTGGAGACCGCCGCTCACCCGCGGGGAAACGGAGGCACGGCCTGGAGGGTTCGTGGGGCTGGTGACCCGGAGCGTCTGCAGAGCGGCCGCGCTTGCCTGGGCTGGGGCCGCAGTCTCGAGTCCGAGGCCGTCCTCCGTGGGAAGAGGCAGCCCCGGCGCCGCCCGAGCGTGGGCGCTCCCGCCCCTGGCCAGGCCGCCCCTGCCGCCGCGCCGGGACGTTTCTTTCGTCTCCCCACGCCTCCTGGAAGGGCACCTGCTGCAGGTGAGCGGGCCCGCGTCACCTTTGACGGACATCACCTGCAGCAACGCAGGAGAAGCCCATCCTGGGGAAGGAAATGAATGGGTTGCCGGAAAGATTAGAGTCTGCTCGGAAGCGGTTGCAGCGGGCGATGTTTTAATACTGCTTTCTAAGTCTGGCCAACTTTCCCCTCTTCGCGAACTGTTTTATTCCACCGTGGTAGGATTTTGTAAACTCGTCTGGCTTGAATTGTAATCCTGTGTGACGGTGTTGGCGGGAGCTCGGCCGCTTCCTCGCGCTCCGTCTGGTGACACGTTTTGGGGAGAACCCCACAGCACCAAAACCCCGCAAGGAAAAAGATCTCAACGCTGACCCGGGGTCACCGAAAGAGCCTTTGAACCATGTGGACTTTCCTGGGCATTGCCACTTTCACGTATTTTTACAAGAAATGCGGAGACTTCGTCTCTTTTGCCAACAAGGAGCTCTTGCTGTGCGTGCTGGTGTTCCTGTCCCTGGGCCTGGTGCTGTCCTACCGCTGTCGCTACCGGAGCGGGGCCCTGCTCGGGCGCCAGCAGAGCGGCTCCCAGTTCGCGGTCTTCTCGGATATTCTGTCGGCCCTGCCTTTCATTGGCTTCTTCTGGGCCAAGTCGCCCCCGGCATCAGAAAATAAAGAACAGCTTGGGTCTAGGAGGGTAGGTTGAATTTTAAGTGGGCAAATGAAGGAGTCTCTTTTTTTAACAGATGAGGATTGGGGTCGCTCAAATGTAAATTTTCATCTTTTCTAAAGGACAGAGGCAGCAGTTTAGATATTCTGGTATGAATTCTCATTTGATTTTCGTGGGTTTTTTTTTTTTTTTTGGTTTTGTTTTTAAGAAGCCCTTGACTGTTCCTTGGCTACATCCTTGACACTCTTAGGGGTGATGGAAAAGATTTGTTCCATTTAGTGTCCATAGAGCCAGTGCTGTAATGACACTGATTTGATTATGAATATAGCTTTGCTTGTGAAAGGGGATGTGAAATATTAGAATCTCATTTTGAAGGAGGACAGAATCACTTTCTGTGATTGGGGGAAAAAACGACATTTTATTTAAAACCTTAGGTAAGGATTGTGTTTGTACCTGAGAAGAAAGAAACCTGCTGCAGGTTAAGTCCACTGCTTCTAAATGACAGCTGGGTGGGGAAAGTAACAGAACAATTCGAAAAGTTAGTGGAATAAAAATTAGTTCAGCATTTCGAAGTCTTGGGCAAAACACCTTCCTCTCCCCATGTCGGTGGAGCCTTGAGTAAATCAGTGGAGTAGTGTCCTAAGTCATGTGAGTAATTAAGGTCCTCAGTTCAGCCATGTTCCTAATTCAGAAGCTAGTCGTCAGTCAGGTTTGAGGTTATTTATGCCTCCCACAAAGACAGTGGTAGATGAGGGAGCAGTGGTCATTGAGGCCGGAACGTTTAGAGCCTGTTGGCCATGGGTGTTTGGATTTTTTCCCAAGAGTACTGGGGGACTTTTTAATTTTTTTTTTTAACATTTATTTATTTTTGAGAGAGAGCACGAGCAGGGGAGGGGCAGAGAGAGACTGAGAAAGAGGGAGAGAGAGACACACACAGAATCCAAAGCAGGCTCCAGGCTCCCAGCTGTCAGCACAGAGCCCGACGCGGGGCTCGAACTCGCGAAACTGTGAGATCATGACCTGAGCTGAAGTCGGATGCTTAACTGAGTCACCCAGGTGCCCCTCCCTGGAGGGTTTTAAGCACGGGCGTAACAATACTGATTTTTACTTTTTAGAAAGAACATTCCAGTTGGTGTGTGGAGAGTGGCTTGCAGGGCACGAGAATGGAAGCAGGCTCTCAGGTGAAAGATGGCAGTCGTAAGCCAAGTGAGGCATGATGGTGACTTGGAGTTAGGGCGAGTGGCCTCAAAAAGTGGTTTACTCTTTGAGGCTCCGGATTGACATTATTTTACTGGATCCACAGTACAAGGCTTACAGAAGGGAGGACTTCGTTTAGAATTTTGGTTCCACCACTTCTGTCTCTGGGACCTTTGGCAAATGGCTTCGTTTCTGCAAGAACGAGTTACCGCTTCTATTAGATGGGGGTGGCGCTGGTCTTGCTGCCAGTTAGGGAGTTAAATGATTGACTGTGGCTCATTATGAATAAATGGTAGCTATTAAGATTGGTGTAAAAGCGCTCATCTGTTAAGAACCTTTTGACTAGTGCCGCGTGCAGCGATGTGGTGGGTGTGGGTGCCAGCAATGGGAGAGGAGGGAGAGGCAGTCTTTAATCTCAGTTTGAAATCTTCAGGGGCGTCTGAGGCAACTTCTGCCAGGGTCACCGGCTGCTCGTGTAGGTGGCTGGAATGCCATTACGTCATGTGATGTTGAGACATTTTGGGGAAGAGAAAATTTGATTACCAGCCATCAATAACTGGTTCTATATGTGAATGCCTCAGGCTTTCTGCTGCTTTTTAAACACCAGGGAGTTGGTGCAGAGAGTACAAAGTTCCCATTAGTGCTTCGTCTGTTGACCCTTCTTTGAATGACTTAACCAACTCAGGTTCCCCTTCCAGGATTGTGTGTGTGTGTGTGTGTGTGTGTGTGTGTGTGTGTGTGTGTCAATGGTTTAACAGGGAAAAGTTAGGAAGAAAAACTGGTAAGAAATGGCTAAGATGACAAAAAGGGTTTATCTTGCTCTCAGAACTGTAATTTAAATATAGTAGTCATTCTGGTCACTAAGAAATACTTCTGGGAAGAGAAGACTCTTGTCTTTTCCTCTTGGTAAAGGGCAAAAAGGTAATTTCTGTAAGAGAGACGATAAAAAGTGGAATGGACCCACCCCAGTCCATGCAGAGTTAAAGGAAGACTGGATGAATATTAAAATCACAGAGAATCAAAATTCTAAGATTTTTGGTTTTGTCTCCTTCCTTTTTGCCTGAGGTCTTTTATCAAAATCCCTTCAAAATGGCATTTGGGCTTATCTTAATCATTAAGGCCAGAGAACTCAAGAAAGATGGTTCCTTGCAACTCTGTATCTGAAACATATTTATATTTGTCAACCCACATACCGGGAAAAAATACTTATTTCGACCCTGAATTATTCATTTTAAAAAACCCAAGAGGCACTGTTATTCTCAGTGGGCATAAATCTCAAAACTGGACTTTTTCATCCTATGAATAAAGTTTTTATTGTCAGCCCAATTAGTGATAGGTTTGATATTTATTCCTAAATGGACCAACTGTTTGACTAGGCTCTCTTAGACTGTCAGGATGGGGCAAATTAAATATGTCCTTATATGTTAAGGGCTTAAGTGTGACGGGGTTGCACCCCACGGGATAGGATGAGTTATTTTGAACTTTCAGAATTTTCTTGAGTTAAATAATTCTCAATTAATAGATTAATAGCTAGGATGTGACAGTCTTTTTGTTATATAAAAGTAATTTTAGGTTAAGATAGATTTTTCAGATGAAAATCCAAAAGAAAAGAAAAATGAATAGTGGAAATAAAAATGAATAGCTGTATAGTTTGCAACATGAAGTCAAAATAGAAGTCTTATGTGATTTGCATTTGGTAGATGCTTAGTATGTACTTGAAGAACTGAGTAATTAATGATAGACTTTTCCCTATAATCAGTCTTTGGAGCCCCTCGCAAACATTGTTTATATTTGGCCTGGTGTGGATTTCTAAATATATCTGTATAACAGCATTTTCTAAATATATATGGAAAATGTAGTATGTATTTCACTTTATTGGGGTATTATTATACATTTTTATTTAATACTTTGATATTATTGGGTTTTTAAAAAAACTTTTTTTTAATGTTTATTTATTTTTGAGACAGAGAGAGACAGAGCATGAACGGGGGAGGAGCAGAGAGAGGGAGACACAGAATCTGAAACAGGCTCCAGGCTCTGAGCTGTCAGCACAGAGCCCGACGCGGGGCTCGAACTCACAGACCGCAAGATCATGACCTGAGCCGAAGTAGGATGCTTCACTGACTGAGCCACCCAGGCGCCCCGGGTTTATTTTTTAGTGTTTACTTATTTTTGAGAGAGAGAGACAGAGCGTAAGCAGGGAAGGGACAGAGAGAGAGGGAGACACAGAATCTGAAACAGGCTCCAGGCTCTGAGCTGTCAGCACAGAGCCTGACACGGGGCTCGAACTCACAAACCATGAGATCATGACCTGAGCCGAAGTCTGATGCCCAACTGACGGAGCCACCCAGGCACCCCAGTATCACTGGTTTTTATATATGATCTGGATTTAAAAACATAGCACCACATTTGGTTTGATAATATTTGAGATGAAGGTTTTGCCCAAGATAGAAAAGTCCTGAGTGTCTATATAGTAGTAGCATGATTTACGGATAGCAAATGTAGATACATAATTAACTTTTTTTTTTTTTAACACAGCCCAAAAAAGGAACCAGTATTTCAGAAACTACCTTAATAGGAGCAGCTGCCTCTTCATCAATATCTTCTCAGAATGATCCAGAAGTTATCATTGTGGGATCCGGTGTGGTTGGATCTGCTTTGGCAGCCATGCTTTCCAGAGATGGAAGAAAGGTGACAGTAATCGAGAGAGATTTAAAAGAGCCTGACAGGATAGTTGGAGAATTTCTGCAGCCAGGTGGTTATCGTGTCCTTAAAGACCTTGGTCTTGAAGGTAGGTCCATGTTAATTTTTAGGAGTTAATGTGGTATAAGCGAACCCTCTTCACTTTAGACTGTCCTATAACTGGTAAAAAGATATTTCAATTTATTTACATTTCTAAAAGTCACTATACTCTTTACCAACCAATTTGCATGAAAATGAGAGCAAAGGAGAAGATAAGAGTTTAGTGGATGAGGAGATATAAAGGAGACTTAGTGAGATACAGTGAAGTGGCTAAAAAATAGAAATGGTCAAAATTAAAGATTGGAAAACTAGAATAAGGGCCTGAAATTTAGTGAAAAGTGAAGGGAGCTGTCATTGGTGGAGTACATATTATGTGCTTGTTATGGAATCTTTTATTTAAGTATCATCTATTAAAGCAATAATTTTAGAAAGTTTTTTTTTTAATGTTTATTTTTGAGAGAGAGAGTGTGTGAGCAGGGGAGGGGCAGAGAGAGAGAGAGAGACAGAGAATCCGAAGCAGGCTCCAAGCTGTCGGCGCAGAGCCCGATGCGGGGCTTGAACCCATGAGCCATGAGATTATGACCTGAGCCAAAATTGGGCGTTAAACTGACTGAGCCCCCTGGTCACCCCTAAATGATTTTTAACATTTTTTATTTATTTTTGGGACAGAGAGAGACAGAGCATGAACGGGGGAGGGGCAGAGAGAGAGGGAGACACAGAATCGGAAACAGGCTCCAGGCTCCGAGCCATCAGCCCAGAGCCTGACGCGGGGCTCGAACTCACGGACCGCGAGATCGTGACCTGGCTGAAGTCGGACGCTTAACCGACTGCGCCACCCAGGCGCCCCTAAATGATTTTTAAACACTAGCTGTTCATTTAGGAAATACTTACTCAGTGTCTACTCTGTGTGAGGTGCTGTACTTGGTGCCGAGGATATACCGGTGAATAAGACAGATTCATTGGCCACTCTTAAGGATCAGAGTACAAAATATGTCCGGGCTCTGAGTTAAGGAAGAGCTTGCTTGGCTCATGTGGTAGGGAGGATAGTGTAATAATTATGTGAATTGATTTTGGAACTAGATTGCCTGGCTTTGATTACCAGCTCAGGCACTGAAAGAGCTGTATGACCTTGGCTAAGTTATTTAACCTCCACAGCACCAGTTTCTTTTTTTTTTTAATTTTTTTAATGTTTATTTATTTTTGAGAGAGAGACAGAGAGCGAGCAGGGCGTAGGGAGAGGGAGACACAGAATCCGAAGCAGGCTTCAGGCTCCTGCTCTGTGTACCCGGTTCTTAATCTGTAAAATGGACATTGTATGTGAGTCCTTGCCTCATAGGTTACAATGAGGTTGAGATAATTCATATACACAAAGCACTCAGAACAGTGCCTGGTATGTAGTAAGCATTATGTAAATGCTGTTTCATTCAAGGAGCTGAAAAGCAGGGCCGTGTCGCTAGAAAGTGTTGGGTGATGGGGAAAGGAGAATGACTTGAGATCAAGGTTGGAAAGACAGGCAGCAGCCACATCATGGAGGGCTTTGCAGTCAGTGGAGCAGGAGTGTGGCGTGATCTTGTTCGTGCTGTACGTCTAAAGTGGTTTCAGACCTTTGACAGCTACTCACAATTACAAACACATTTTCTATCCTGACCCACCGCGTACGTACATATATAAATCTGGCTGAAATTTGTTTCATTTTTCTTTTTAAATACTTGTCATGATTCTACCCAAGTATATAATTCACAACTTGAAATTCATTTCATAATTTATCATTGAGTCCCACCCTGAAGTTGGGAGAATGCTGTTTTAAAAGAATATGTGGAGATGGTGTGGTCCATACACCGTAAGATGGTGGCAGTGGGGTAGTGACAGTCAATGCAGAGTCCAGTGCGAACTCCTTGCTAAGTCCAAATGATAGATGATGGTGCTTTGGGCTAGCATGGTAGCAGAGGATATAACGAGAAGTGGCCCAACTGATGTTAAAAATGGCATGACTTACTAAGGCATTGGCGTGAGATATGGGGAAGAAGGAAATATTAAAAAGGATTCCTGGGTTTTGGTTTAAACAGCTGGTAGCTGGTATCATTTGCTGATAGGAACAGGCATTGGGGAGGAATTTGTAGGACATGTTGAGCTATCCAAGTGGAGAAGTTAAGCTGAATATGTGAATCTCGGCTGCAGGGGAGTGGTCTGGGTTGGCTGGAGTTAGCAATTTCAGAGGTGTCAGCCTATCTGTAGTACTGAAAAGCCACAACAATGATTGAGGGCATGTAGGGAGAAAAGAGAAGACAGAATAAACTAAGTCCTGGGAAACTGGTATTTGAAGATCTGGTAGAAGAGAGAAGCCTGAAAAGGAGTCTGAGAAGGAGCTGGTAGAATGGCAGAGAAAGCCAGAGCGTTTGGTGCCACTTCATCCAAGAGAGGAGAAGGTTTTGGGTAGGAGGGGATGGGTATGTGTCACGAAGGGGAAGGGCACTATGTCACGGTTTGCTAACGAACGGTCAGTAAGATGAGTACAGAAAAACGACCGTGGGATTTTGCAATTTTGAAGGTTGCTTGTGATGTTGACAAGAGGTTTCAGCAGAGTTGTGGAGACAAAGCTTAGACTGAAGTGGGTGGGAGTTTAAAAAATTTAGACTAGGAAAGCACTCTTGAGTTTTTCTGTAACAGAAAACAGAGGTAGGGCAGTAATGAGATGTAGATGTGAAGATAAAGAAGGTGTATTTGGATACTAGAGCATGTTTGGTGACGGAGATGATCAAGTAGAGAGGAAGAAACTGATGACGCAAGAGAGAGAAATGACTAAAGGAGTGATGTCCATTCATTCATTTAATAAATATTCATTTAGCATGCACCATATTGTAGCTGCTGTTCTAGATGCTGAGGCTGCAGTGGTGACCAAAACAGACACAGACTGTTTGAAGAGTGAGAAGGGAAAATAATGTTGAATGGAGTAGTGTGAGGGAAGGGGAGAGGTAAAGAATGGGCGGATCGTGGGGGCTGAGACCATAGGATTTTATAGCCTACTATGTGGATTTGGCTCATATTCCAAAAGGAAGCCATTGGAGAAGTTTAAGGAGTTATTCAATCTCATGCTTTAGAAGTGTGTTTAAAAATATTATTTAGAAGTATTCATGTTATTCTGTAGGAAAAGAGTGGCAAAGTCAGAAGCAGGGGGACCTGTTAGGAGACTATTGCAGAATTGGTGAGAGTTGATGGCTTGGAACATCCTAGGATCACAGCATAGAGTGGCAAGTGGTCCCACTCTGGAAACGCCTTTTGAAGGAAGAGTCAGTAGGACTTGCTGGTAAGTCACATATTAGGTATGAGAGAAAGAGAGGGGTCAGTACTTAAACAAGACTAGAAGACATTACCAGGAAGAGGTCCAGGACCGAACCCTGGGGAACTCTGATGTATGGCGATCAGTGAGGCAAGTGGAAGTGATAAAGGGGGACTGAAGAAGAGCAGTTAGTAAGGAGGAAAAGCAAAAGCCTGCAGGGCCCAGGACCCAAGTGGAGAGAGTGCTTTATGAAGAAGGGAAGTTCTGTCTCTGTCCTTTTGGGTTCCCTAACCACCATCTTACTGGAAAGGTTCACCTGAAGCAGATGTAACAGTATCGTGAGACAGGATTTTGTTGCTTTTATAGTTGAACATTAGGCACCGTAAATGCTC
The DNA here is from genome assembly GCF_024362965.1 of Panthera pardus. Classification (NCBI taxonomy): domain Eukaryota; kingdom Metazoa; phylum Chordata; class Mammalia; order Carnivora; family Felidae; genus Panthera; species Panthera pardus. The sequence goes on from NW_026527002.1 coordinate 67,207,419, forward strand.
TCAAAACTGATGACTGTACATAGAATGATTTAGAGATCTAGCTTCAGGAGATACTTCCAAGGCTGTGGTAACAAGCCTCAGTGGATTTTTTTTTTCAATATATGAAATTTATTGTCAAATTGGTTTCAATACAACACCCAGTGTTCATCCCAACAGGTGCCCTCCTCAATACCCATCACCCACCCTCGCCTCCCTCCTACCCCCCATCAACCCTCAGTTTGTTCTCAGTTTTTAAGAGTCTCTTATGCTTTGGCTCTCTCCCACTCTAACCTCTTTTTTTTTTTTTTTCCTTCCCCTCCCCCATGGGTTTCTGTTAAGTTTCTCAGGATCCACCTAAGAGTGAAAACATATGGTATCTGTCTTTCTCTGTATGGCTTATTTCACTTAGCATCACACTCTCCAGTTCCATCCACGTTGCTACAAAGGGCCATATTTCGTTCTTTCTCATTGCCACGTAGTAGATTTTGATATGTGGTTCAATGCAAAGTAAGAAGAGCCTCTAAAGTATTTTATCGAGTCCACATACCATGAATACCTTTAATATCACAAACACGAATTTTTATTAACATTCATTATGCTATTAATTTCCCCTGAGTTGTGATGAGATGTGGATGATAGAAACACTTGGAATAGTTAATTTTTAGAGCGTGGATTTTTAACATAATATGGACTGATCCATCCTGAGTTATGTTTTTTTTAATGTTGATTTTTGAGAGAGAAAGCACAAGCAGGGGAGGGGCAGAGAGAGACGGAGACACAGAATCCGAAGCAGGCTTCAGGCTCTGAGCTGTCAGTACAGAGCCCAGTGCCCGACTGGAACCCATGCACTGTGAGATCATGCATGACCTAAACCGAAGTCGGATGCTTAACCGACTGAGCCACCCAGGTGTCCCCTGAGTATGAGTTTTTAATAAGTGATTGCCCTATGGGTTAAGTTTAATATCTAGAACTCTTTTTGTTTTAAAAAAGTTTTTACTTATGTATTTTGAGAGAGCCTGAGCAGAAGAAGGGCAGAGAGGGAGGGAAAGAGAGAATCCCAAGCAGGCTCTGCACTGTCAGTGTGGAGGCCCACATGGGGCTCAAACTCACAAACTGTGAGATCACGACCTGAGCCGAAATCAAGAGTCGGACACTTAACCGACTGAGCCACTCAAATGCCTGCCCCAAGAACTCCTAAAATTAATATAAATGCTATATCTTTCTAATAACTCTTAATATCTGGTGGGGAACCTCTTATTTTCTTTAGGATTATTTTGGCTTTTCTTGGCCCTTTTGCTTTTCTCTATGTAATTTAGAAATAAATTTTCAAAAAATCTCTGTCAAGATTATGACTGAAATAGCACTGAATCTGTAGCTCAGTTTTGGAATAATTGGCTTAGACTTCCTGTCCACGAATGTGGTATACTCCATTCAGTTAGGTCTTTAATGCATTTAAGTAAAGATTCATAAATCTTGTATGTTCTTTGTTATATTTATTCCTTGATTCTGGTTTATATTTGGGCTTTCAAAAATGATACCTAATTTATTATATACTGTATACTTGGTTTGAGGTTCAGAAGTTATATGAGGTCATGGCATAAAGGTATGTTTGGATTTTTTATGGATGACTCCACCCCTAGCCTATGGTGAATGGCTTACTTCCATATGCCATGTCTCTTGGTATTGAATTTTTTGTGGTTTCTGTGTTATTGACAAGACATTTATGTATGGTGCTAAGTTTCATTGTCCCTGGTCATGGGGGCTCCTATCTCCTATTCAGGAGTGGCCCTTAAAACTCCACTCTTACACTTGTGGTTCTGATGCCCTTATGCTGTTGCCTTTAAAACTTGTTCACTGGTTTGACTTTGAAGTTGCTTTTCATTTTTAGCATAGGCAGGTTTTCGTGTTTTGTTTTTTTCATTGTTGGTTTTATTTTTTAATTTGCCTTTTTATAGCAAGCAGTTCCGCATTTTTTAACGTGGAGGAGTGTTTTCCATGTCAGTTCATGTGATATACTGACCAGTAGTCTAATATTGTAAGTGTGGAGCCTTATGATTAATAGATAGTGATAGCTCTGTTATGTCACTGGCTTCAAAGTTATTGATGTCTAGTGTTCATGAAGCACGAACGTCATTGAAGTGTAGGGTGGTCTTTTTGCCTACTTAAGAAAGTAAAAGTGTGCAAAGTCTGTCATATTTGATTTTATCACTAAAGTTGAGACAGAGACAGATTTAAAAAATCTTAAATAAGACCTTATTTATATACTTGTCTTAAGATAGTTTACCCAAGGAAAAATTTTACTGTGCTATTATGCTTTTAACATTTTCTGGTATGTTCTCAAGTGGCCAGTGTAAACATTTCAAGTACTTCCATAATAGAGTTATGGGTTAAGAAAAACAAGCTGTCTCAGTGGCTGGACAAAGCATTATAGAAATATTAAATGGGCTTCAGATATTTAGGTCAGAAAAGATTGGCAATTTGCTGAGACCCAAACTGAATACACTGCTACTTGGCAGCTCTTAGGATGTCTGTGCACTTTTCTCTGACTGAATTTTAACTGTAATGACTTAAGAACGATACTAAAAAACTAAGTAATTTTGATTCTAGGTCAGAAGTCTAACAAAATTCAGCCAGTTTGTCCCTGACTTGACCTTAAGGGCAATTAAAAAGCATATCAGAAAGCTAATTTATTTTGATATTAGCTTAGATGTGTGATAGAATTCTTTGTGAAGATTTTCTTTCATCATGAGAATAATTAGAAATTATTCTAATGCATTTCATCTTAATATATTAACCTTGTTTATCATTATGATTTTAGGCCTATGCATAGTATTTTCTCAGTTGATACTTCATAATGTACTCTACCTAAGATTAATATTTGGTTTGTTTTCATTTCTTCTTTATTAGTGATAACACTATAGTAAACTTATTCTTATATATAACTTTAAAAATTCTTAAAACTTGGGGCACCTGGGTGGCTCAGTCAGTTAAGTGTCTGACTTCAGCTCAGGTCATGATCTCATGGTTCCTGAGTTCAAGACTCGCATGGGGCTCTGTGCTGACAGCTCAGAGCCTGGAGCCTGCTTCCAATTCTGTGTCTCCCTCTCTCTCTGCTCCTCCCACCGCTCGCACTCTGTCTCTTGCTCTCAAAAATGAACAAACATTAAAATATTTTTTTTTTTTTTTTTTTTTTTTTTAAAAGACCCCACTACATCCACTTTTTGATCTTCTAAACTCATTCCTGAGGGCAGCTCAAGTCACTTGGTGTCTCATGATTTTTTTTTTTTTTTTTTTTCAATGTTTTTTTATTTATTTTTGGGACAGAGAGAGACAGAGCATGAACGGGGGAGGGGCAGAGGGAGAGGGAGACAGAGAATCGGAAACAGGCTCCAGGCTCCGAGCCATCAGCCCAGAGCCTGATGCGGGGCTCGAACTCACGGACCGCGAGATCGTGACCTGGCTGAAGTCGGACGCTTAACCGACTGCGCCACCCAGGCGCCCCTAAAATATTTTTTTTAAGTTCTTAAAAATTAAAAATTATATTTTTAGGATGAACATAGATGAATTTCCAAGACTAAGATGATTAAATCGAAGGATGCTAACTTCTTTGTGGTTCCTGATAATTATTGCCACCATTACTTTCTAAAATGTTATTAATTTACAGTATGACCAGTAATATATAAATTTATCAGTTTTATGATCTCACCAGCAGTTTTCATAGATTTGGTATCTTAATGTTTCAGTTTATTTCATCGATTTGGGTTTTTTTAATCAGGTTTTGAACATTTTCCTGATCTGTTCAATGTTTCCATATTGCTTAATGTGAATCATCCTTAAACTTTTCACCCATTGACACTAGGACCTTAATATTTTTCCTATAGAATTTAATCAATAGATTTTCTATATAAATATTAATCTTTTGTGATATTACAGATTTGCTCAGAGGGTTGTCTTTCAGATGCATTAAGACTTTTGAAATAGTTACTTATATTCATGTCCATTTGTCCAGATGGTTTCAATCGCTTTATGAAGAAAGAGACTCATTTTCAATGCCTCCATGTCCTTTGGTGCCTCATATAACTCTGGGCATGTTAACAAAATTGATTTTTTTTGAACTGAATTGTTTTGCAGATGCAGTGGAAGGTATCGATGCTCAGGTCATACATGGCTACGTAATTCATGATCAGGAAAGCAAATCAGAGGTTCACATTCCTTACCCTCTGTCAGAAAACAGTCAGGTGCAGAGTGGAAGAGCTTTCCATCATGGAAGATTCATAATGGGTCTCCGGAAAGCAGCGATGGCAGAGCCCAAGTAAGACGACTCAAACGTATGATGTTAAAGAAACACATTTAAACTTGGCCTTTGCACAAATACCATATCATAAATTGTCATAAGTGTTTGGGTATGGGCTGGAACATAGGTATTACTAAAGTAGACTGCAAGTTAGAAGAATGTTAGATCTTCAATGCCTTTGTCAAGAATATCATGTGAAGAATTTCCATGTGAGTGACACAGAACTATTGAGATTTTTCCTTTGAGTAAATAACCTTTCTATGTTGTTGGATTTAGAGGATAAACTTTTTAAAAATTCGTTTTAATATTTATTTATTTTTGAGAGGGTGAGAGAGACAGAGTGTGAGCAGGGGAAGCGGCAGAGAGAGAGGGCAACATAGAATCTGAAGCAGGCTCCAGGCTCTGAGGTGTCAGCCTCTAGAGAGCCAGACACAGGACTTGAACTCACAAACCGTGAGATCAGAAGTCCGACACTTGGGGCGCCTGGGTGGCTCAGTCGGTTAAGCATCCGACTTCGGCTCAGGTCATGATCTCGCGGTCTGTGAGTTCGAGCCCCGCGTCGGGCTCCGTGCTGACAGCTCAGAGCCTGGAGCCTGTTTCAAATTCTGTGTCTCCCTCTCTCTCTGACCCTCCCCCATTCATGCTGTCTCTCCCTGTCTCAAATAAATAAACATTAAAAAAAATTAAAAAAAAAAAAAAAAGTCCGACACTTCATCGAGCCACCCAGGGGCTCCTAAAGGATACCCTTGTAATTAAGGTTTAAGTCCCTGTCTGCCTATTTGGGAGTTGGGGTTTGTGCTTATGGTATTTTCTGTTAAAAGTCAGAACAGAGGACTTCAAGGGAAAATCCCTTTTCCATTCTTACAAAGGAACGACCTAGTCTGGTAGGACTGGCTTCTTCTCTTAATTATTAACTTCTATTTGCCCCTAGCCTTTAGGCACTTGTAATTGAGGAAATTTCAAGCATGAGAACCCTCATATCATTGGCAAAGGCTTAAGTGGACTTACCCTTAGGACTGAAAGAATTTGATGTCTGTGGAAGTAGAATATGTTCATTGTAGAAAAATGGAAAAATCCACAGAAATGTACAGAGGTTTGTAAAAATTATCCATGACTCTTCTGACTAGAAGTAACTACTGTGAATGATTTGGTGGATAAAGTCCCAATTCTGTTTTCCCATCTGTGTATGAATTTGTGTGGGTGTGTAAAGTTTTTCTGCATGTACTTTTTTTAATGAATTGAGGTAAAAATCTAATGTTACTTTTCAGACTATTTATTTATTTTAAAAATTTTTTTAACATTTATTTATTTTTGAGACAGAGTGAGACAGAGCACGAACGGGGCAGGGGCAGAGAGAGAGGGAGACACAGAATCCGAAGCAGGCTCCAGGCTCTGAGCCGTCAGCCCAGAGCCCGACGCGGGGCTCGAACTCACAGACCGTGAGATCGTGACCTGAGCTGAAGTCGGACGCTCAACCGACTGAGCCACCCAGGCGCCCCTAAAACTACTTTTAAAGATCATTAGATTAGTACCTATGTATTCAATTTTAAAAAATTAGGAAATAAAAACCACACAATTCTGAAACCCATTAATGATGTTTTTGCTTATCATTCCAGACCTTTTCTGTGTACATGTGTGCACACGTGTGTCCAGTTTACGTGGGTAAACTGGAGATAAGGAATTTATCTTTTCTTATGTAAGTTGTTTGAGCTACTCTGTTGTGATTTATGTCTGTGTATTTATCTTTAGTACAAAGTTCATCGAAGGCATCGTGCTACAGTTATTAGAAGAAGATGATGCTGTAATGGGCGTTCAGTACAGGGATAAAGAAACCGGGGACATCAAGGTGAGAGATACCAAATGTTAGCTCTTCCTAAGAGATTTTGTCTTCCTTCTTTTTCTCCTATTCCTTTAAAAAAGTAGGCCCACCAATTTACTGCTTGAGTTCTCCCTCAGCCCTCTGCAGCAGGATGGGTTTCAAATTGCAACACATTGCCCATTAGAGCGCCTCACAATGCTATACACACAGCTTTGCAGACACACCACTGGAGTAGCTGTATTAAAGACCCAAGTGAGAAAAACAGAAAAGCAGAGGCGCCTGGAAGGCAAAAAAAACAAAGGATTCGATACAAAAGAAATGATTAGAACAAAGTAAACAAATTGTTTCAAATTGTTTAGATCTGAAAAGGGAAAAGTACCAGAATGTCTGGGGAGATAGCAGAGTAAAATAGTTTCCAGTATTTGCCCATTTTGGTTTAGCAAGAGAAGAGAAAGAGTGAAAGGCTAATCTGTTGGTTTTTGTGGATGGGTCACCACCACCTAGAAACTGTACTCTAATGGGGGTGACTGCAAGGTAATTATAAATACATATATCCACATTTATAAAAATTCTTCTAAGCCCTAGCCACTGGTTGAAAGCATTATATGAAGTTAGAAAATTCTAGAATAGGGGAGGTGGGTAGGGGAATGGACTAAATGTGTGATGGGCATCAAAGAGGGTACTTGTTAGGATGAACACTAGGTGTTACATGTAAGTGATGAATCACTAAATTCTACTCCCCAAACCAACTACCCTATATGTTAACTAACATGAATTTAAAGTAAAAAAAGAAAAGTAAAGAAAATTCTAGAATAAACATTGGACTCGTCCTTGGACTTAGTGATGATGAGATTCAGTCTTCTGTGGTCCACGCTTGCTTTGTAGTTGATTCCTCTGTTGTCTATCAAAGTGTAACTTAACTCCCAGATGATTTGGGTGGTAGTACTTGGAAGGAAGGCAGTCCCTCAGGAGAGGAAGTATTAATGTCTTATGCATTAACTTAAGTTCCATAACAGCTTCTTTAGTAGCATTATCTTCATTACCCTCCATAATGTTGTCCAATAAGATATGTAAATACTTTAAATGTGGTCCTTTTACTTTGTATTTCTAACCATTTAGCTGAGTATTGTTTATCTTTGTTGTAGGAACTCCAGGCTCCGTTGACTGTTGTTGCCGATGGACTTTTTTCCAAGTTTAGGAAAAACCTGATCTCCAATAAAGTTTCTGTTTCATCTCATTTTGTTGGCTTTATTATGAAGGTACTATAGGAATATAATTATAGAAAAATAAACACAACTTGAAATTTGAAAATTATTAATTCTTTTTTTCCCCCCTAGCATGCACCACAGTTTAAAGCAAATCATGCTGAACTTATTTTGGCTAATCCGAGTCCAGTTCTCATCTATCAGATTTCATCTGATGAAACTCGAGTACTTGTTGACATTCGGGGGGAAATGCCCAGGAATTTAAGAGAATACATGGCTGAAAAAATTTACCCACAATTACCCGGTAAGAAAGAGATTTCATCCACATGGTAATCTGTAGTCTAAAATATCACAAAAGGCTGTCCATCTCCGGTTCTCACTAAAGCTGTTTCTAAATTAGGCCAAAGATAAACATGGCAGGTAAAAAAAAAAATGCATCTAGTCAGTCAGATACACTGGAGTTGAGCTGTTTTAGCACGTTGAAAAAAACAACCTTCAAATTAAAAAAGTTTTTTTCAATATATTTTTTCATATTAATAATTAAATCATTGCTTTCAGGATAATTATTAATATTGGCATATATGGTACTTTTTAAGGTGGTCCAAATAGCAATCTAAGGTCTCTGAATTCTAGAAATCTCTCTTATACTTAATTACTTTTGTGCTTGGTTTTTGTAGCAATAGTAGCTACCATTTATTGAATATCTACTATAAAGTGCTTTATAAACATAACTTAATCTACACGATCACCCTGTGAGGTAGGGCATTATCATGATCCCCATTTTATTAATGAGGGAACTAAGAATCAGCAAAAGGTCCTCCAAAGATAAACGATCACTAAGTGACAGAGCCAGTGTGAGGCCAGTTGTGTGTGGCTCATACAGCCCCCTTTCAGAATGTTAGAGCTGTCAGCAACCTTCAAGGTCATTTTTAGTTTTGAGTTGAATACAGAAAGGCTTCATGAGAGTTCAGGCATCTTTGCAAAACACTCCTAAAAAATTACTTTCTGACATGTTTTTTTGAGACTTGGAAGATGTCAGTAAAAAAAAAAATCTAAAAAATTAATATTATTAATTAAAATATTAAAATAATATTGATGAAATTGAAGAGAAACCCTTTAATATGATTAGATGATATGATTATAGTAATAGGAAACTATCTGTGGTAGGTGTATATTTTATTTAAAAATTCTGTTTCTTTTTCAAGTTTTTTTTGTCCTGTTTTGTTTTTAAATAAGCGCTGTGTCCAGTGTGGTGTTTAAACTCATGACCCCCAGATCAAGAGTCACATGCTCTACTGACTGGGCCAGCCAGGTGCCCTCTGATTATTTTTTAATCTGTGTGAAAGCACTCTGTTTAATAAGAATATAAACATCTGAAGAGGACTAAGATGGACTTAGATTTTTAATAATGACATTTTCAGGATGCCTGGCTGGCTCAGTCGGTTGAGCGTCTGACTCTTGATTTTGGCACAGGTCATGATCCCAGGGTTGTGGGATCGAGCCTTGCATGGGGCTCCACCCTGAGCGTGCAGCTTGCTTAAGATTCTCTCTGTGTCTCTCTCTCTCTCTCTGCCTCTCTCTCCCTGCCTCTCTCTCCCTCTCCCTCTGTCTCTCTCCCCACCTCGTGCTCGCTCTCTCTCCCAAATTAAAAAAAAAGACATTTTCAACATTTCAATATATTTTCCACTTAAGCCATTTTTGAAGCTTTTAGGAAAAAGGAATTATTCACATTTAGGAAAAAGATAGTCAATAATGTGATATTTTTATTTTTTATTTTATTTTTTTATTTGTTTATGATTTTATTTTTAAGGAATCTCTATACCCAATGTGGGGCTCGAACTCACAACCCTGAGATCAAGAGTCGCACACTTTGGGGGCCTGCCTGGCTTGGTCAGAGCAGTGTGTGACTCTTGATCTCAGGGTCATGAGTTCTGGCCCCATGTTGGGTATAGAGGTTACTAAACAAAAATAAAATTACAGAAAAAAAAAAAGGTGCATGCTCTACCGACTGAACCAGCCAGGCGCCCCAATAATATGATATTTTTGGCATTTTTTTTTTTCTTTTACTGTAGATTGCCTTTTCCAGTACAGAGGTTCAGAACAGACTTCCCAGAGATCATGGTGGGAAACCATTTGTAGATTTATATTAATATTAGTTAGGTTATTGAAATTCCCAGATTACAGTGAGAACTGTATGAAAAGACAGTTCATTTCCGATACAAGTAGAAGCATAAAACTTTAAAACTTGGGAGTATCTGAGAGATGAGCTAATAACCAAAGCATTTCATTTTATAGATGAAGAAATGGAAGCTCAGAAAAGTAGAGCTCTCTGCATCTTACCCTTTTTCTACCGTACATATATTCCTGCTGTTTGTGAATTGGTAGTGCATTTCATCTGTCATTACCAGGTTATGGTGGTGATGGTAACCTAACTGTTAAATCTGATCCCTGTCAGTGAACATTTGGAAGAGAGGTGGGTGGTTTTTCTCCGTCTCCTCTCCTCTGAATTTGCTTCACTCTCTTAGCGTTTTTGTTCATTCAGCTGTGTGTATCTATTTATATTAATTTTCTCAGATTTCTTCGTCATTCCTCAGCACGAATAACTAGGTGCTTAATCAACAATTGTGTTAATAAAATAATTAGTTCTTGATTTGCCACCAGGATATATGTAGCAACCATAACAGAAGTATAGAAGGTATTTGTTTATACTTGATTAAGAACATGCGGTAATTGAAAATTGAATTTTATAAACCATTGGGATTTATTGCAGATCACCTCAAAGAACCGTTCCTAGAAGCCATTCAGAATTCTCGTTTGAGATCTATGCCAGCAAGCTTTCTTCCTTCTTCCCCAGTAAACAAACGAGGTACCATTTGATTGGAGTGATTTATAAAGTATATTCCAGATATGTAAATTCCAAATATTCCAAATATAATATGTGATTAAATTTATGCTGCTGGGAATGATATGTGGGACAGAGAAGTGGTTCCTGTGGATGAACACATTACTAACACCAAAATTAGTTTTATGATATCTTTATTATTTAATGTTGAGTGCATTTAAGTCATTATTTGGGATACAACAGTTAAATATAGTCCTAAATCTAGAAAAGGCAGTTTTCTGGTCAGGGGTATCAACTGGTAATTTCAGAACACTGTTGATAAATGCTGTAGTCAAAGCCCACTCGTGGTACCACAAGATGCATTGTGGCAGGGAGGGGAGCTTGTGAACTAGGAAGGGTGATTTGGGAAGACACGTCTCAGGCAAGAAAACGGGGGTTGGGGCGAGAAGGGTTAGTGGGAGTTCATTAGGTGGACAGTGAAATGAGGGACTTCTAAGTAGATGGAAAAGCATCTGCAAAGGCCAGGAAGGCTGAGAAATGGTGGCACTTTCAGTGAACTCAAGTGGTTTCCTGTGACTGGAGCGTAGGCTAGGTGTCAGAGTGGTAGGAAGGTAAGGTATTTATTTAAAGTTTAGTTTTAATCCTGTAGACAGTGGAAAGTCATTGCAACTTTTTTTTTTAATAATAGCTTTTTTGAGATGTCATTCATAAATCATATGGCTCATCCACTGAAGTTTACAATTCATTTGTTTTTAGTATATTCATAGATCAATGCAACCATCACCACGGTCAGTTAAAACGGGCTCTAAAGAGCCTTTTTATTACCCCAAAAAGAAACCCTATATCCATTACCAGTCGCTACTCATTTTCTCCCGACTCCCAGCCCCAGGCATCCATTAGTCAGTCTACTTTTTGTCTCTGTGGGTTTGCCTATTCTGGACATTTTCTATAAATGAAATCAGTGGATCCTTTGTAACTGGCTTCTTTGAGGTTCATCCACATGGCAGTATGTGTGAGTCCTTCATTTGTTTTCATGGCAAAATGATACTCCGTGTGTGGATATACTACATTTTAACTAGCTATTCATCAGTTGATAGACATTTGGCTTGTTTTCATTTTTGGTTATTATGAACGGTGCTGCTGTGAACGTCTGTATCTGAGTCTATGTACGGACGTAATTTTCATTTTTCTTGGGTTTGGTAACTCTGTTTAACTCTTTGAGGAACTGCCAAACTTTTCCAAAGTGGCTGCCCCATTTTACATTCCCATTAACAATGTATGAATGTTCCAGTTTCTCCACATCCTCAACGTTTGTTATTATCTGTCTTCTTGCCCATAACCATTCTAGTAGGTGTGAAGGGATATCTCATTGTGGTTTTGATTTGTATTTCTGTGATGGATAATGATGCTGAAAATCTTTTCATATGCATATTGGATATTTGTGTATCTTCTTTGGTGAAATGTCCATTCAGCCTGCACATTTTTTAATTGGTTAAATTAATAAAAAAAACTTTTGTTGAGTTCTAGGAGTTCTTTATATATTCTAGATATAAGTCCCTTATCAGATAAATGATTTGCAAAAACTTTTCTCATTCCATGGATCGTCTTTTCACTTCTTGATGATGTCCATTGAAGTTTTTAATTTTCATGAAGTCCAGTTTATCTGTGTTTTTCTTTTGTCACTTTGTGCTTTTGATGTCGTATCTAAAAAGACTTTGCCCTAGGAGCGCCTGGGTGGCTTAGTGGGTTAAGTGTCCAACTCTTGATTCGGCTCAGGTCATGATCTCATGGTTTGTGAGATTGAGTCCCTCTCTACACTGAGAGGGCGGATCCTGCTTGTGATTGCCTCTCCCTCTCTTTCTGCCCCTCCCCTGCTTGTGCAGTGCACTCTCTCTCAAAATAAATAAATAAACTTAAAAATACTAGCATGGGAAATAGCAGCATTTAAAATAAATAAGTAATTAAAAAGCCTTTGCCCTATTCAAGATTGTGAAGATGTAATCCTATATGTTCTAAGAGATTTATAGTTTTAGCTACTACATTTGGGTGTTTGATCCATTTTGAGTTAAATTTTGGGTATGGTGTGAGGAAGGGGTTCAGCTTCGTTTCTGTGTAGATACCTGGTTGTCCCAGTACTATTTGATGAAGAGTAGTCTTTCCCCATTGAAGTGTCTTGGCACTCTTGTCAAATTAGACTGTAAATGTAGTATGAGTTTTCTCTTTCAACAATATTTTGTAGCTTTCAGAGTGTTTTATTACGTCTCTTTTGTTAAACTTATTTCCAAGTATTTTATTCCTTTTCATGCAATTGTAAATAGACTTGTTTTCTTAACTTCATTTTAAGATTCTTCATTGCTAGTGTACAGAAATACAATTGATTTTTGCATGTGTATCTTATATCTTGAAACCTTGCTGAACTCATTTATTTCTAATAGTTACTTGGAAAGTTTTAAATGAGATGGTGGCACGATTAGATTTTTATCTTAGAGGTAATACTCTGTGCTGTCGAGAGTGGTTTGGAAGAAGGGTCAGGCAAAAGCTTACAGTAAGGCCATTGTTCCACGAGGGTGGTGGTGAGAGGTTGGAACGCCGGGCCGTGGCAGTGAGAATGGAAGGTAGGGAGTGGAAACGTGTGTGTCTGGGATGTAGAACGCATGAAAGTTGGTGACCCGTTGGCTGTTGTAGTAAGGGAGAGAGAGGTCTCTTGATGGATTCTACGTTTCAGGCTTAGATGATTTTGCCAGCTGTTTGCTAATATTGGAAATACAGGGAAAAGAATGTAAGTTTAGGAAGTGTGGGAAGGGGTGGTGAGTCCGCTCTCGGGCATATTGTGTATGAAGTGCTGGCAGGGCATTGGAGGAGAGGTGCGGAACACCCCTGACAGCCTGAGAGCAGGTCCCCAGAGACAGGTGTGGGCGGGAGCTGTCGCTACGCCGTGGCTCCTGAACGTAGACAGATGGGATTTGCTATGGGAAAACATGCATAATAAACTACTGATCGTATAAAGAAACTAATGCGAAGCAGAATGAAGAGGCCAATGCCAAACTGATAGAAATAGCATGCCAGCAACAATTGGTGGAATTAGAAATGTTCCTTGGAGAAGGAGGAATAAAAGCTGTTTATAGTTTGTGGGTTTTTTGTTTTTGGTTTTTTTAACGTTTATTCCTTTTTGAGAGACAGAACACAATGTGAGCTGGGGAGGGGCAGAGAGAGAGAGAGAGAGAGAGAGAGGGAGACACAGAATCCAAAGCAGGCTCCAGGCCTGAGCTGCCAGCACAGAGCCCGACGAGGGGCTTGAACTCATGGCCCGTGAGATCATGAGCTAAGCCGAAGTCAGATCCTTAACTCACTGAGCCACCCACGCACCCCATATAGTTTGTGGTGTTTTTAGTGAAGATATTAGAGAAATACATAAGAAATGTGAATTAATATTTAGAAGCTACCTTTTTAGAAGCTAATATTTATGTGTATTCTACAATTAGTCACAAATGTAACTGTGACGTTACAGAAAATAGTTACCCATAATCTTGCCACCTTAACATTACTATTATGGTTGTCTGTGTCTCTTACAAATACAATTAAATAAACGCTTTGTTGAAATGTACTCAAGTCTTAGGTCATCAAGCGGGCTGACGGGGGCCCGGGGAATGCAGTCAGGCCGCTCAGGCAGGCGCACCTGCAGTCAAAGGGTGGCGCCTCCTGCCTCTGCAGTTTTGAATCAAGGAGCTGATTTTCAGATAAGATTCAGTCAGGGCTTGTTTGTCCAAATTAACTTCAGATAGGTTTGGAATATCTGCTTGTTCCTGCTCGTTAATTCAGACTGCAGCATGGCTGGGTATCATCTTCCCAGGGCCCGCTTTCTTTATTTAAAAAAAAATTTTTTTTAATGTTTATTTCTGAGAGAGAGACAGAGCATGAGTGGGGGAGGGGCAGAGAGAGAGGGAGACACAGAATCCAAAGCGGGCTCCAGGCTCCAAGCTGCCAGCACAGAGCCCAACGCGGGGCTCGAACTCACAAACCCGAGATCATGACCTGAGCCGAAGTCGGTCGCTCAACCAACTGAGCCACCCAGGCGCCCCAAGGGCCCACTTTCTTTAACTTCAAACTTTACGGACATTTCTCTAGAGTGTGCTGGCAGCCAGTGTTGCCATGAAATGTCAGACCTCTTCATTTTTCCCTTGTCAAAGACTTGCTTTTTGTGCCAAGATTCTTTTGGTGTTTTCATGAAAGAGGCCTTATGCGTATGTGACAGTTTGACTTCACCTTTGATTCACATGTGACTTTCCCGAGGGCAGGGACCATGTTCTCGTTCTCACTGTATCCCCAGTGTCTGTGACCTACTAGGTGCCCAATATGGACTAACTGAATTTTTGCATCAGCAAATTTTAGGCATGATTTGTTCCCTTGTATTTTCACATCTTGATTTTCTGGCTCACACTCACGTTTAGAAAGTAACAGACTATTTTTTTATGCGTCTTAAGGGATGATGTCGTAATCTAAATTCTCTCATTGTAGGCGTTCTTCTTCTGGGAGATGCGTATAATATGCGGCATCCTCTTACTGGAGGAGGAATGACTGTTGTTTTTAAAGATATAAAGATATGGAGAAAATTGCTAAAAGGTATCCCTGACCTTTATGATGATGCAGCTGTTTTCCAGGTAGGATATTCAATCATTCTTTGACAGAGGTGCCTCAAGACAGATTTCTTTCTAGGCCTAAGAGGAATGGGACCTCCTTGGGGGGATCTGTACCTGGGAGGAGCCTGATCCTAAGTCAGGGTTCTCAGGCGGCCTTGTTCCCGTGTAAAGAATCTGGGAGCCTGTGCACCCCATGAATCTTACCGAATTTCTGTTTTTTTGTTTTTTAAAAATGTTTATTTATTTGAGAGAAAGAGAAAGCGCGAGCAGGGGAGGGGCAGAGAGAGAGAAAATCCCAAGCGGGCTTTGTGCTGCCAGCACAGATCCCAACACAGGGCTTGAACCCGTGAACTGGGAGATCATGACCCAAGCCGAAATCAAGTCAGATGCTTAATCGACTGACCCTCCCAGGTGCCGCAGTTTCTCCATTTTTGTATGAGTATTACGTAGCATTGGTTGGCACGGGCCACTTCGCCCGTAGTGATTGTACATTTAGCTTCAGAGTCATGGAGCTCATTGCTCTGGAGATGTGTTCTTGTGTGTGCGTGTGCGTGTGTGTGTGTGTGTGTGTGTGTGTGTGTGTGTCTGTGTGTAAATGATGAATATAAGGCTGCATTACTTGTAGGTAGTCCTCAGGATAAACATCAGCTTGAGGGGATTATAAGCACTCATTTGTGCTGCCCCCCAGCTTTACCATATAACAAGTGATCTCTTTCTTTTTTAGGCCAAAAAATCATTCTACTGGGCAAGAAAAACATCTCATTCCTTTGTTGTGAATATCCTTGCTCAGGCTCTTTATGAATTATTTTCTGCCACGGATGGTAAGTATATCTTACTTTCTTCAGTTTTTTGTTTTTGTTTTTTTTTTTTTAATTTATTTTGAGACAGGGAGAGGGGCAGAGAGGGAGAATCCCAAGCAGGCTCCTCACTGACAGTACAGAGCCCAGTGCGGAGCTCAAACTCATGAACCATGAGATCATGACCTCAGCCAAAGTCGGACTCTTAACCAATAGAGCCACCCAGGTGCCCCTAAGTATAGATAATTTTTAATGGAAATTACTGATTTTTAAAATTAAAAAATTGATTTTTATCACAGGAAGGGAACTGAATTATAAAAAAGTTAGTCGTTAGGCCACAAATAGAAATATTTACCAAGTCTGCTGACTCCCAACTGGTGGCCCTTAACTCCATCCTTGCGCAAGACTTTTAGCTTCTAGTTATCACGTATCCACCACTTTGTGGGGAAGTATTAACAACAATACTTCAATAACGTGTCTATTCATTCCTCTGGCCCAAATCAGCTCACGCAGAGCCACAGATGCACCAAGTCGTGATGGAGGGTCTTCTGGCCGTGAATGAAAACGAAACATAGTTGTTAAGCCTTTTCTTCCTTGAACACCAGTTTCGATTGCTGTTCGTTGTATTTTGTAAAATAAGTAATGAGCTTCGTAACAAGGTTAGATTTTTGTCTCCTGCTACGATGCACAAATAGCAGAGCGCATCCCCCTTTTACTCACTTGAAACGTTCCCATGCTTTTGTATTTGCTTCCACATCGTAAAGTGGCGATGGTCAGTCTGTACATTGAGGAAAACGTGACGCAGCAGAAGCAGTAGAAATGGAGAGGAGGCGACTGTGCCACGATGAAATCGGACGTTTACGTCTTCAGGAATAAATGTGACTCCAATCCTATTACCTCAGATATTTACGAGAAGCCTACTTCCATGAACTGGCAATCCAGTTCTTCGGTGACCTGATACAGCACAAGTGCCTTCTATAGCCTCCATACACGTTATCCTTGCTAAAAGACAAAAACCAACTCATTGATAGTGGTTCGCCAATCTACCCTCTCTTGCTAACTGGCACGGAAGCTAAACTGGCGGGGTGGGCAAGTAAAAAGAAAAGTTTTGAGTTTTTCTAAGCACTTCTTTTTAAGCTTTCCTAAGCTCTTGAGAGTCTTACATTATGAATTTCAATCTGCCAACAAACAAGAAGAGGAAAGAGTTTGATTGGAGTGAGATTACCTATTATATCCTTTTTTATCTGTTCTAAAGAAAAATCTTAAGTATACCTGAAAAGAACATTGATTCTAAATAGAAAGATTATTGGTTGATAACACTCTGTTGTGAAGGTTTAACAGGTTACTTTGAAAACTATGAAAAAGTATACAAATATAAGGCATTATTAATATTTAATATTCACAGCTATTTTTACTTGATAATATGCTCAGAAATACAGGTTGGGTATCTTAGAGATTGGGAGTTTGGTTTCTAGAATTGTGTTTTTATGACCAAAAGAATTTACAACATATTTGCATCATTTAATGAATTTACAACACAGTCAAGGAAATAACACTTAAACAACTTTAACTTCTGAGACCTGCATGTTTTTTACAGTGATTATTTACTAACAGAAAAGTTTGTTCACACTTAAGCTATTGCCCATAATGCTAATTATGGAATTTAAAAGAAATTTTGAGTTGTTGAAATTCCAGGACTAGATTTTTAAAAAAATTATAAGGTTTGGTCTATGTTACCTTTTTTTCTGACAGATCATTAGCACCCTAAAATAAATGTGTGAATATTTTGATTCAGAGCGATTTTAAAATTTTATTTTAGATTCCGTACATCAACTAAGAAAAGCCTGTTTTCTTTATTTCAAACTTGGTGGAGAATGTATTGCTGGTCCTGTTGGGCTGCTTTCTGTGTAAGTTGTATTTATTTATTTCAATATATTTAATGTTTATTTATTTTGAGAAAGAGTGCAGGCAGGGGAGGAGCAAAGGGAGAGAGAGACAGAGAGACAGAGAGAGAGAGAGAAAGAGAGAGAGAGAGAGAAATCCCAAGCAAGCTCCGTGCTGTGAGTGCAGAGCCCAATGTGGGGCTTGAACTCCCACACTGTGAGATCATGATCTGAACTGAAATCAAGATTCGGACGCTTAACCTACTGAACCACCCAGGCACCC
The DNA here is from genome assembly GCF_024362965.1 of Panthera pardus. NCBI lineage: Eukaryota > Metazoa > Chordata > Mammalia > Carnivora > Felidae > Panthera > Panthera pardus. The sequence continues at coordinate 67,225,158 of NW_026527002.1, forward strand.
TGGGTTGTTCCGATGACACAGGAACTGGGTATTTCAGATCTTCTTTGGGACTGCTCAGTTTATCGATTACTGCAAGTCTTTCTTCCTTATACATTTTGTCACTTTACTATCCATTAGAATCTCAATCAGAAGGTAGCTCAGAGAAAGGAAAAAAGCAACACTTAGTCCTGTGTTTTACTTCTGGGAAAAGTGGTGAGCAGAAGTTGGTGGTAGAGGGGGCTAAAGCCCTGATTAAAATAGAAACTTAGTTTTTGCTGGTGGGTTTAACCACATGATCTGATTGTTGGGAGCCACAGGTAACAGAGGAATTTGTATTTAAAACTTAATTCAGTTGACGTGCAGGGATTTGTGAAACTCAGTAATGGTTTTGACAGTACAGGCATACATAGAATTCTTGAAAAGTCTGCAGGGTAAAATTCTTCAAGTCTCTTCTCATTCATCTATGATCTGAATGTCAATACTGTTGTCTTTGGAAAACCTAAGACTCCCACAGGTCAGGCCATCCAGGTACTTCGGACTGAGATCTCAAGATCAGTGGAACAGCTCAAAACCTACAGTTTATGTGAACTAGACTAAGAGTTGTTGGCTTCTCTGACAGGGGGTAGTCTAAGGAGTTTCTTGTAAGAACACGTATCTGTCCCTGTCATCATACAGCGGGCCACACAAGCTTGCAGTCCTCTCAAGTGTAGAGCGTGTGTTCAGCTTTGTAGATGATACATAATGAGAACCTTTTTATGAGTAAATTCTAATTGCCGGGTCTTACTAATATATATATTTTTGTTTGTTTGTTTGTTTCTGTTACAGACTGTCTCCTAACCCTCTAGTTTTAATTGGACATTTCTTTGCTGTTGCGATCTACGCCACGTATTTTTGCTTCAAGTCGGAACCTTGGATTACAAAACCCCGAGCCATTTTCAGTAGTGGTGCTGTCCTGTACAAAGCATGCTCTGTAATATTTCCTCTGATTTACTCGGAAATTAAGTACTTGGTTCATTAAGCTAAAAAGGGAACCATTTGTGAACGAATATTTGGAACTCAGCAAGTCCTAAGAGACTCTTGCAAGAGGATGTACATGGCAGAGAAGGAAACCACTTCTAAAGTGGAAACTCTTGGACCAAGATTGGGGTTAATTTGTTTTTGAGGTTATGTGTATATAAACATGTAAATATATACTTTGCAATTTAAAACGAAGGGTAAAATAGACCTTTGAGAGAAATGATCGTGATCATAAATTAGTGCTAACACTGAGGCTCTGCAGTTTTTCTTTTGACTTTGGGGATTTGGGCAGAGTCATGCGGGACATGCAAATAAAGTGGAGAACGAGCTCGAATGTCTTCGACTCTGTTGTGGACTCTCTGTAGCTTCAGGATCATGTTTCCGAAGGAAAACCAAAGCCGGACCGAAAGTGCAGAGGGAAGCCTGTTCTGCCTGTTCTGTTAAATAACCGATGCCGGGGAAGTGGCCTTAATACCTCTGTCCTCTGCTTTCCTCACGTACCCAACCAGTCAGATAAGGTTCTCTTCTGGGTTCTGTGAAAACACGTTCACACAGAACAATCAAGGGCTTTAGACGTTCCATCGTATGACACGAATTAGCCAGGCTGGGATTATGTGAAGAAACGGTGAGTGAAGAAACAAGCACTTGTGATGTCTGGCAGAATGCTGAAAGATCCGAATGACGGAGTTTTAGTATATTTGGGGAGATCGTGGACATCAGAAAGGTGTCATGGAATTTCAGGAAACCCCCAGATATCACCAAAGTAAACTGCTCCTGAAAGAGCAGTAAAACATGACTTGGAATATTAAGTAACTACTTCAGATTATAATGATAAGGGCTAAAAGGACTTAAAAAGCTTTTATTAAATTTTTTTTAATGTTTAGAGAGAGGATGAGCAGGGGAGGGGCACAGAGGCTCCCAAGCAGGCTCTGCACTGCCAGCACAGAGCCCGATGCGGGGCTCGAACCCACGAACCGTGAGATCATGACCTGAGCCAAAGTCAGACGCTTAACTGACTGAGCCACCCCAGGTGCCCCTAAAAAAGGCTTTTATAACAAAAATTTCTCTTTCTCACTTTTTCTCTCCATCGAGGACATTTGCCACATCACAGGTGGTGTTGCTTGCATACCTCATTTGCCTCATTTTAGCACGTGTGGTGGACTCATTCCCTTGGTTTTGTCCAAGTCCCTCTAGGGTATTCCACACTTCCATTTTCTGGTTTAAGTCTCACTTTCTTAGTCTGGCCTTTTTAGCAGCTGGCTTTCTTTGGGGGCCATTTTCACAGAGAACTAAAGATCTCACTTCGTGCAGTTAATGTTACCTGATTACAGATGGAAAACCGCAAGGTATTTTTGAGATGATGCTGGATGGCCATGGACTGAGTTCTCATGTGCCATGCCAGCCTCCCACGGGGGGGCACTTCCACACTCCTTATGTATTGGGCAACAATTTGCTGTAAAAACAATTTTTTTTTAATGTTTATTTTGTTTGAGAGAGAGATTGTGAGCGGGGAAGGGGCGGAGAGAGAGGGAGACAGAATCTGAAGCAGGCTCCAGGCTCCGAGCTGTCAGCACAGAGCCTGACACGGGGCTCGAACTCACGAATGGCAAGATCATGACCTGAGCCAAAGTCGGACGCTCAACCGACTGAGCCACAGGCACGCTGGGTGACCGTTCACTTTTAAAATTCTGTGCTGGGCCTTGACTAGGCCGGGCTGCTGGGGTGGGGCTCAGGTGGCTGGGGAAGAGGGGGGTGGGGAAGGACGGAAGGAGCAGCTGAAGTTGGAGGGACACCCAGAAGGCATGCTGGGAACTGCCCCCTCCCCACCCCCCGCCGGGGTTCTATGGCTGGAAGAGAACAGTGAACCTCAGACACCAAGAAACTTCCACAGTACCTAGTCCGTGGAGCGTGTGGTCTCTGTTTGGTCCCGGTCTGGCCATCACCTGTGCCTGCCAGCCTGTTGTGGGGGTATCCATGGGACCTACCAGATTCCTCGCTTACCCTCCAGAGGTTTTTTTGTTTGTTGTTTTTTTAAACGATGAATACACAGTTTTGGAATCATAGGCAGAAGGACCCCTTTAGGTACTGGCAATTACTATTTTACTGAAAATCCCCAATTGCACAAATAGTTCTTTAGAACATAAAACTAAATGGATTTATATGTAACAATTACATTCGGCATTTATAAGAGGCAGTACAAAAATGCATTCTGCTCCTACATGATACAAATTGCATATAATACCATGATTTAAACAATATTAATTATATGAACGAGTGCCGTGAGATACATCTTAATACCTGACGTTTCCCACAGTTAAGGGGAGCGATGCAGTTCTACGAGCAGCTGAGTTGCTTCATTTCTAAATTCATTTTAGTCATGGGAAGATTGAAGGACAAGCCTCTGCCCGAAGACGCAGATGTCAAAAAAGTTACAGGACTGTTCTGAATTCATCAAAGATGAAATTAGGCACGTGTGCTTCAGCAACCTAAAAAGAGTAAACAGAAGAGTTACTTTTTTCCTAGTGTTCTGATTCAGAACAAGGTCAGAATTTTCCACATGCAAGGAAAACAAAAACCCCCTTGGCAGCAAGGTGGGTCTCAGGCAAGTGGACTCGCAGGGGAGGAGCACTCCCTGAAACCGCTGCCTCGCGTTGCTGTCTTTCCTCACACTGGTGCCTAGCTCCTCGGCCCTGCTGGCATCCGAGGGAACGTTCTACGGTGCTCCCGCCTCCAAACGCGCCAGGTGTGAGCTCCTCCGCTCGGCTCAGCTCTCAGGCTCTCCGGCTCCCCGGGGCACTTGAGGTGCTAGGAATGCGCACGCCTCTGGGAAGTGCTGACAGGTGATCTCAGGTCACCTCACAACTGATCTATGACCCACCTGGGAAGAACAGCGTGTCCCAAGGGACAGGTCGGTGGGGGGGGGGGGGGGGGGGTAAGGGCCTCAGCACTTAGTCCTGAACTGTTCTTGGGGGAAGCCCGAGGAGGGGTGGGTAGGGTGAATGGGTGGGATGTAGGGCTAGGTGATCTCCAACTGCTAGAAATTGGAAATTTTTTTATTTTTATAGACGGCAAGAGCATGAGCAGGGGAGAGGGGCACAGGGAGAGAGAAAGAATTTTTTTTTTTGTAAGTTTATTTTGAGAGAGCATGAGGTGGAGAGGGGCAGAGAGCGAGACAGGAAGAGAATCCCAAGCAGGGTCTGCACTGTCAGCGCAAAGCCCAACGTGGGGCTTGAACTCCCAAACCACGACATCATGATCTGAACCAAAATCGAGACTCAGATGCTCAGCTGGCTGGGCCACCCACCCATGTGCTCCAAAATTGGTTATTTTTTAAAAGCAGCGTTTAATTTTTTTTCCTGATTATAAAGGGATCATCTGCTACTCGGAGGAAATTTAGCAAATGCAGAGAAGTGTAAAATGGAAATAAATAATCTTTAATCTTAAACCCTTAAAGAGAAAACTCAAACTGGCAATTATTTTGTACGAATCCCTCCAATTTACACATAACACATACTCAAAATTAGGATCACATAACCTTGTGTCCTTTGCCTCTGCTAAATCTTTTGTTGTTGTTTATTCATTTATTTTGTGGGAGAGAGAATCCTAAGCAGGCTCTGCGCTGAGGTAGGGCTCGATCCCACGAACTGTGAGATCGTGAACCTGAGCTGAAATCAAGAGTCGGGACGCTCAACTAACTGAGCCACCCAGGTGCCCCTGCCTCTGCTAAATCTTCTGTAATGAACATCCCTGCACACGCATCTTGGTGAACTTTTGCACATATACCCAGCAGATACATTCCAAGCAGTTGAACTGCACGGACCAGGTGAGAATATTACGAGTTATTTTTGAATTAAGCCAAATGGCCCTCCCATAGAATAAACAATTTACACTGCCATCAACAGTACTGAGAAGTTAAGAAGTCCTAGTTCTCTAAAGATTTCCACGCAGCGGGCGCCCAACATTTTACTTTTTATCAATATGATGGGTGGAAACGGTAAGTTTTACTGTTATTTTGATGTGTGACACCTGAATTAAGGTTGAACATTTTTACAAATGTTTATTGGCCATTTGTATTTCTTTTCCTGAAAACTGCCTATTAATATCCCTTGTCTTTTTTCCCCCCTCCTATTGGATTGGTTATCTTTTTCTTACTGATGTAAAAGAACATGCCACACATCAAGAAAACTGATCCTCTGTTGATATTTTCCCCATTTTTTTTTTTTAAATTAAGAGACACTTGACAGAATTGTTTCATTACATTCAGCATTCATGAGATCAAATCTCTAAATCGTTTCCTTTATGGTTTCTTCCTTTGGTGTTTATACAGAAAGTTCTGAGAGCTCATACATAGTTGTATGAAATTTTTGTGTTTACTGGTTCTATTTTCCATACTAGCTGTATGGATATAAGAAAGATGTGAAGACACTAAGTGGCTATTTTTTGACTATCACATAATGAACTAACTGTGCTAGCACTATTGACTAAAATATTTCCTTACTCCCCTAATTTATGATGCTACTTTCCCTTACATGCAGCTGTATGTAAGGAGGCTACATATTCTTTTTTGTTTAAAATTTTTTTTAAATGTATGTTTATTTTTGAGAGAGAGAGAGAGAGAGAGGCAGAGAGAGAAGGAGACACAGAATCCCAAGCAGGTTCCAGGCCCTGGGCTGTCAGCACAGAGCTCAACACGGGGCTCGAACTCACAAACCGTGAGGTCATGACCTGAGCCAAAGTCGGGCGCTTCACTGACTGAGCCGCCCAGGTGCCCCAAGGAAGCTACATATTCTGATCGATTGATTCATCTACTGAGTTTCATACCACTGCCACACTATTGTGATTTTTGTAGTTTTACAATAGTTTTAAGTATTTGGTATGTTTTAAATGTCTTCTTTAGAAACAATCTACTTTTGGTCTGAGTTCTATAAAATGTTTAAAAATCCCCCCCCCCCCAACGTTACAAAAATTATCTGGGATTTTGATCATAGCTGCAATAAACCTATACACGAATAAAAACCACTCTTTGAGTTTCCTTATTCAGAATGATGGACTCTGAATTTTTATACTTTATTCTAAACTGTTATTAAAATATCAAAAATAACTTATTTTTTCTAAACCGTGTTTCCTGCAGCGTTTTAGCTTTTTTTTTTTTAAAGTTTGCGAGACAGTGAGCTCGTGAGTGGGAGGGGGGCAGAGAGATGGAGAGAGAATCCCAAGCAGGCTCCGCGCTGTCAGCACGGAGCCCAATGTGGGGCTTGATCCTATGAACCACGAGATCATGACCTGAGCTGAACTGAAGCGGTTGACGCTTAACCGACTGAGCCCCCCAGGCGCCCCTCCTGTAGAGGTTACTACTCCTGGCTACGCTATTTCCTTAATTCTGCGAATGGGATCTTTTTCACACCATGTGTTTGCGTTAGTTATTCGTGCATTTACCCTGTACATTCTCTAATCGGCTTTTCTGTAGTCTTAAATTGGAACAGTTTCCCACATGATTCCAGCGGGTATTCAAGGAAGACAATTACATCCTCTGTGAACAATACAAATTTGTCTTCCTTTGTGCATTTTTTAATTGTCACTTGGTTTATTGCCTTGAACCTGTACGGCCAAAGCCGCGGCGAGAGTCGGTACTGCTAGATCACTGTTACGGCGCCGACTTCAGTGGGGACGCCGCCAGCGTTTCACTGTTGCGGAAGATGTCGCCAGTTAATTTTTAAAACGTCGTCTTTGGCTGTTGTTATGAAAAAGTAACCTACTAATTAAAAAAAATCAGAATGGCTTTTCGGAATCTATCAAAAGTCTTTTGTATTTTGGTACGAAGCTCTGCACTTTGAGCTGAAACTTACCAAAGTGGAATTATTAGTGAGAAAGGAACAGGAAAGACTATCTTGGGGAGTAAAAAATGAAGCCATTTTTGGAAACCCTGGGTAAATATGTTAGTTGTGGTGTGAACTGAACTGAACTTGCTGTGGGAAGCGGGGGAAAAACCACCCACACAATTATTGCCTCCAGGATTCCCTCCTGGACTGCCCATCTATTCCTCTGGAACCAGAAGCAGGGCTGGGTGAGCTGCTTGGGAGGGGGGCGCGGTAGGGAGGGAGGAGGGGGGTAGGTGCGGTGAGAGTCGGGCTTGTGAAACACCAAACGCAGTGAAAGGAGCGCTCACAGCCGCGGGCAGAAGGAGGCCAGGGGGGCTCAGAGCATCCACTGGGATAAGCTCCTGGACTGTACCCCTAGTGAGTCCAGGGCCGCTCTTATTTTTAATTAAAAAAAATTTTTTTAATGTTTATTTTATTTTTGAGAGAGAGAGAGAGAGACAGAGCATGAGCAGGGGAGGGGCAGGGAGAGAGGGAGACACAGAATCTGAAGCAGGTTCTGGGCTGTCAGCACTGAGCCCAGTGTGGGGCACCAACCCATGAACTGTGAGATCATGACCTGAGCCGAAGTTGGACGCCTAACCGACTGAGCCACCCGGGCGCCCCTCCAGGCCCACTCTTAATGGCCCCTTTTTACAAAAAGGGCTTTAATATCGTCCTTTGTCTACTGCTTACCCTCCTAGGTAGCTTTGTGTACCGAACATAATCCTCCAGAAACAGGAGGGCACCCACAACGTCCGCAGGCATTTCGGGAATCTTCTGGCTGCAACAGAGAACAGTCTGGATCAATGCACCGCTTTGCACGTGGTGGGCCCTCAGTCAAAATACCGAGACTAGAGAAACGACAGACCACTAAAGTCAAAGGAGAAAATCTCTAGAACATCCTCTCGATTCATATCATTATCCTGTGGGTGTATTCTCAGAACATAACCCAGAGGAGGCAGACTGCGCTGAATGGCTTGCGTGGGCCTCCACCACACGGCCCCCGCCGTCCGTCTAGACTCACTGCTCACCACCCTGCACCTCGTGATTCAAGAACTGGCAGGTCCCTGAACAGGCCGCGCTTCCCCAGCCCCCGGTCTCTGCGGCTCCATTTGCTCTGCACGCCTACTTTACAAGTAAATTTCTAGGCATCTTGCCAGTTCTAGCTTAGCTTCTTCCTCCTTTGAAAGGCCTCCCTCACTCCTCTGGGCAGATGGCCTTTTCGTACGCTTTGAGCATACTCAGTATTCTCCCCCAAGTCTCGGAGGTTTTCAGTTGTTTGTATGTTGGTTTCCTCGAGGGCCTGGGTCCTGTCTTTAGCCTTCTCTCCTCAGCATCTGGGACGGCACCTGCCCCCTACCGTACATTCGAAGGGGTCCAGTACAGCGTCCAGTAACTTCCCATACGGATCCTACGCGTTCACTCACACGACCGCCACGCTGCCCAAACCGTTCCAGAGCTGTGGATGCAGCAGAGGACGTGACAGGCTTCTCACGGAGCCTACACCCTTTCTTTACAGCGGAAGGAATCTTCAGCTCTTAAAACGATTTCTAATTTACGTACAGAACGGCATTTTCTGATTAATGAAGGATTTCATGGAATTGGATTACTGATTAGTTTCCCGGATGATGTTTTGCTTTGGAAAAGCAGGTTGAAGGGTGGTTACACCTGGAAAAAAGCTGCCGCTGCTCTCGATCTTTCAGTGCAGGACCAGGGCGGCGAGGGAAAGGGAGAGCCTCCGTGCATCCCACGCTCCTGATGTCACTGCACTTGAAAAAACCAGAAACCGAGCCGCGGCCTGATGCCCGTCTCCTGGTGACCTCTGTCAGGGTCACCGGTAACAGGCTGTGCTACAGCCACGCTTTGTAGTCACTGGTGAGGAAGAATCAGGAAGGATCTGCCAGCTCCTGACAGATGGGGGACTGGGGTTGGGGTGGCCCGTGTGGAGGTCACTTCCCAATCGCCTTGGACCAAGCTGACTGCAGCCCTGGCTTCCTCTTCATGGTCCGGAGCCAGATGCACTAGGTTTTTGGGTGCTCACTGCTGCCCTTTGCAACCGACCTCGTTTTGCAATTGCTGCAATTCCATTTCTGAGACTTCCCCATCCTTCTGAGCTACCTTCTGTTTTTTAATTGTTTAAAAGTCGGCTGTTGGAAGCAAGTCTCAGCATACGTCCTAGAAAGACACCCAGCGTCCATCTGTCGTTGGGTCCGCTAACTAAGATGGGGCAGAATTAGCCTGACTGATGCTCTCGGGGAAAAGAGGTCAGGGGTTGAGAAGGTTGCAAGAGGTCAAGAACCCGGTCTTGCAATTCTAGCCGCACTGCACTCCACACGGCACCTGGAATGAAGGAGCTTATGACCCCTCCGCTTTAAGGGGTCAGCTGTTTTTGGAATCCCGGTGTGGGTTTGGGAAACCACATATTAAGTGGTGGGATTACCAACTGGAACCCCCAGAAGAGGTCACGGATGCGGTGAGTGGCCACAGCGTGGTGCACAGGAACAGGCGGAAGTCAGCTTATCTAAAGGAAAAGACCTAAGGCAACAGCTGACATTCACAAAGGAAGGAGACTGTATTTCTTCTAATTTCAGAGCGTGGAGGGAGGCCCAGAGAGCGAAATCTCAGAGAGACAGGATGGAATTTTCCATTCGTCACAGTCAGCCACTTTCCAGTGACCAGGGCTGTGTGGCCTTGAGAGGTGATGAGTACCTCACCCAGGGGGGTGTCCGAGCAGATCGGGATGGTTCCTGCCAGGGGCATCTGAGCGCTGATTCACATCCTGGCTGAGGTAAACTAAACGGCCTCTGAAATCATGTCCGGTCAGGGGTGCACTGTGAGGACCTGTAAGGTCATTCCCATCAGTCTTTAAGTTACACTGACCCAAGCGACCAGGCGGTACTCTTCCAGACGTTGGATGTGCAACATGCCAGAGAAATTTAGTCAGGTGGCCTGACCCTTCAGGGTAACAGAGGAGGCTCAGGACGCAGCATCTCCTGCAAATAACTGTTTTTTTCTATCCCAGAGAAGCCACATTTTTGGGGGGCGGGAAGAAGAAAGGGTTTACGAGCCTTGTATCCCATAGGGGCTTTGATGGGACTTCTGTTTCCTCATACACCGGGAACCCAGGCCGTGCCCAGGCTGACACAGACGTGCTCCCTGACTCCCGCTGAAGGCTGTGGGGCCATCCTATGCCAGTGGCCCGGCCGGAGGGCCGGGCTCCCTGAGCTCTGAGCACAGCACCCAGGACAGCAGAGGAACAGGCCTGCACTCTCTTCCCCGCGGGGGTCGCGAATCCTGGTCATGACTCATCCTTGTAAAATCACTGTGGAGCTCACTGAGGGGGCTCCCCCAGCAGAGTGACTACGGATGGGTTGTCTTTAGTTGCTCTGAACAAGGTGGGCCCTGACTTGCTTTACACAGCAGGGTGACAGCAAGTCCCATCTCTACGAGGGAGACAACAGGAGGAACTTCGCACGCAAGGTTTACAGCCCATTCTGTAACATTGATTCTGTTCTTTCCAGACCGGCTTTCGGTACCTTGTGCACTGCTCCACTGTGGAGCGGATAAACTGGCCGATCAGCGCCAGGAACTGCTCGGTGTACCGGGAATGAAACTGCTTCAGCAGGGTGAGCAATCCCAGGACGAGCGGCGGCCAGTCCACGGGGTCCGCGGGTTTCCGGCAGACCATTCCTGCGAAAGGAGCGACAAATCACAAATTATGCCGCCAAAGCCAAGGGCTTGCCTTTGGCGGTGTTCATTCAGCACGAATGCTTGTGAATGTCAACATGTTTGGGGGCCGCGCCTGCACTGGCAGATGAACTGGGGAACAACAACTCTGGACTACTGTTTGAATTCGGCCCGGGATTGCTGGGGGCTTCCGGTGGTCTGATCCAACAGAGTCAAACGGTTACTGATTTTTATAACCATCGTCACTGTCTCTTTTGGATAATACAATAACACACGCCGTTGCAGACAAGTTTAAAGATCTGTATCTTTAAAGGGAAACGAGAAAGTAAAAATTAGCTACAAGCAACTTCTGTTCATGGCAGCATGGCATGTTATCCACGCTGAGCCAGTCTCTTAAACGAAAACAGTCTGAATCCCGGATAACATCTCTAAGATGTATCTTTAAACACAACGTGGAACGTTATGTGATTAAAGAATCTGCAGAAGCCTGCACGGTGGAAGAAGGAAATTCGTGGAATGGGTGAGTGCCAAAACTGGCTTTTTCACTAAGGACTTCTGCCCAAATCTGGAGGCCTTGGCCTTCTGCCCGGATGGCTGCTTGGGGAACAGGAGCTAGAGCTTAGGGTCTTTGAGGGGAAAGAAACACAATGTTGAAAAAGAACAAAGTTGGAAGACTTACATGGCCTGATTTCAAGACTTCTTATAAAGTTATAGTAATCAAGGCAGTACGGGCATGAGGATAAATAGATCAATGGAACGGAATAGAAAATCCAGAAACAGTCCCACCCTTATAGGAACAATCGGATTTCCACACATATCCAAACAATTCAATGGAGAACAAGAAATCTTTTCAATAAATGGTGCTGACACTGGATATCCTCACACTGTACATAGAAAGTAATTTTAAATGGACCACAAACCTCAATGTAAGGGCTAAAACCACAAAACTTCTAGAAAAAAACCATAGGAGAATATCTTCGTAACCTTAGGGTTAGTCAAAGATTTCTTAGACCGGACACAGAAAAGGACAATTATAAAGGACAAATGGATAAACTGGACATTATTAGTATTAAAATTTTCTGCTCATTAAGGTCACCAGTAAGAAAATAAATAGGTGGGGTACGCCAGGGGGGGTTCAGTCACTTAAGCATCTGACTTTGGCTCAGGTCATGATCTCACGGTTCATGGGATGGAGCCCTGCGTGCAGAGCCTGCTTTGGATTCTCTCTCTCTCTCTCTCTCTCTCTCTCTCTCAAAAACAAACATTAAAAAAGAAAAAGAAATGGAGCCATGTGAGTAGTGTGTACCATTTAGATTAAAAAAAAAAAGAGTATCCAAAAATATAAATAACTCCTACAACCTAGTGATAAAAAAGCAATCAACCTAATTTAAAAACAGGCAAAAGACATTAACGCTTAACAAAGAAAGATATAAAGAATGGCCAAAAAGCACGCAGCATCGTTAGTCATTAGGGGAAGGCAAATTAAAAACCACAAGATACCATACACACCCAACAGATCAGTTAAAAGTAAGATGACTTACGTTGCCAAACGCTGGTGGGATGTAAAATGGTCCAGTGCTTTGGAGAAAGGCGTTAAACTGGCCAGACCTTCAGATCCCATCTCTGGGCTCTTGTGAAGACCGGAAACTCTCTTACTTAACCCAGAGATGCCAAAACAAGTTATCCTGACTTCCCTAACCTGGGCCTTGGCAACTCTGAATTTGCTCAAGGATCTACCATACAAGACAATAAAGGCAGTCAGAACATGGAGAATTAACCCTTTCCAGGCACACAGTGACCACGATGCTTCACAAAAGGAACTTCCGCTCTGAATGCAGCACCGTGGAGATGCTTCCTTAAAGGACAGACCAAGGTAGGCAGGGGTTTCTTAGATCATTCTCGAGAGCAACACTCGCAAGGTGAAATAAATGTTTTCTTGCGGTCCAAACACCCGGATGTTCCTTCCTAGCCCTCTTTTTCATTATTTTGGTCCCCAGATTAACACGTCAGTTTAATTCATGAAAATAACTGCAGTCAGACAGAGATACATCTCCAGGACACTAAAGGTTTCATTTGTTTTGTTTTGTTGAGAGATCTGGGAATTCAAGGGAATACTTCCTATAAGCAGCTGTACAATGAAAGAAATATTACCTAAGAATGAGACCAGTGAACAGTCTTTAATAAAAACAAGATTATCTTTATGCACTGACAATCCATCACTATAAAGGATCATATATTCTTTTTTTTTAAGTTTTTATTTATTTTGAGAGAGAGAATGAGCAGGGGAGGGGCAGAGAGAGAGAGGCAGCGGGGGGGTGGGGGCGGGAGGCAGGGCTCAAACTCACGAACCATAAGATGGTGACCTGAGCCAAAGTCAGATGCTCAACCGACTGAGTCACCCAGGTGCCCCAGAAGTATCATATATCCTTGTTTAGTTGTAACAGGGACCACAGAAGGAGAACGTGGCTCGGAGTCTTGAGATGAACTCTTAAATCCACCTTGGGGTGGTTCTTTACCCTGATTTTGACCGATACACAGAAAAGGGGTTAGCATCAGTGGAGCACTTGCTCCGGGCCAGGTACTGTTTCTGGTTGGCCCTGAGAGGTTAAGTAACTTGGCCAAAGTCACAAGGTGAGCCCTGGGAAGTGAGCAGTGGGAGAGCCAGAAACCGGACACATGTCTGTTCCTCATTCTTGCAGCAGTATTTATGGGGCCACCGTGCCCTGCAAGTCTGTGCCAGGGACAGGTACTGTTACGGGAGCTGTGCCTGGGATCAAGGAGTATTTTTGAATCAGAGAGTAAAAATCCTAAAGAGACTCCACATCTTCCTAAAAGAGCTTATGAATTAGGAAGAGAAATACTTCAAGCAAGAAATTCATTTCAGAACTTCTAGCTAAAAAATAATAGAGTTAAATTTATAGAAAAGCTCTTAAAATACTTCTAAAGTAAATTGAACTCTGTAGCAGACTTTACAAAGCTCCACTTTGATGGAGCAAAGTCTGGAGGCAGAGGAAGTACCTGGGAATCTATTAGAAAAGTAAGAGATGATAAAAAATACTCAAGGGAAAGTGCCCAATGGCAAAAAAATTCGGGCTATGTTCCTGGACAGGACACACACACTGGAAGGTCCTGGTAGCTGTTGCTCGTACCGAGTATTTTCATATGGCATCATATACACGTCTTCAAGTTTCGATATTCTGGTGTCGGTCTTCTCTCCTTCACCGTCTCGTTACTTTTCATACCGCAGCTCCCGATACACACGGGAGGCTCAGGACACTTGTTGTGAGAAGGAAACATTAACCAAGTTTCTCTCACACCATGATCAGCTGCCTCAACATTAAGGAAAGGAGAGAAGCAAAGATCCCACACATTTTACAGGTTGGATAATGTTTGGAAATTAAAGGCGGACCGTACTTAGTTCGTGGTAAATCCACTGTAGGGGGACCCGGGTGGATCAGTCAATTAAGTGTCTGACTCTTGATTTCGGCTCAGGTCATGATCTCATGGTTTGTGAGTTCGAACCCCACATCTGGCTCTGCACTGACAGTGCGGAGCCTGCTTGGGATTCTCTGTCCCTTCCTCACTCTCTCTGAAAATAAATAAATAAACTTAGGGGCGCCTGGGTGGCTCAGTCCATTAAGCATCCGACTCTTGCTTTCAGCTCAGGTCACGATCTCATGGCTTTGTGGGCTGGAGGCCCGTGTCGGGCTCCATGCTGACAGTGGAGCCTGCTTGGGATTCTCTGCCTCCCTCTCTCTCTGCCCCTCCCCAACTCGTGCTCTGTCTCTGTCTCTCTCAAAATAAATAAACTTTAAAATAAACTTAAAAAAAAAAAAGGCAAATCCACTTTCCACATCACTTAGAAGCATCATATTTCACAGGCCCAAAGACATGCACTTTATAAACACACAATGAAGGGGCGCCTGGGTGGCTCAGTCGGTTAAGTGTCCGACTGATCAGGTCACGATCTCACAGCTTGTGTTTTCGAGCACTGCATCAGGCTCTGTGCTGACAGCTCGGAGCCTGGAGCCTGCTTCGGATTCTGTGTCTCCCTCTCTCTCTGCCCCTCCCCTGCTCACACTCTTGTCTCTCTCTCCCTCAAAACTAAACATTGAAAAAAAATTAAAAAATAAAAACAAACACGCATCGAACTAAGGAAAGGGCTCGTAGGTGACGCAGCATTCTCTGTACAAAGAGCTGTTTGGTTAGGTATGAATCCACTGTTACTGTTACTTATGGCAAAAAATGTCATACGGTACCTAGGTTCTTGTTGTACTGAAGTTTTGGCAACTGCGCGATCAAAAATAGGAAGTTGACAATTGGAAAATAGGGTAGGCGCTTGGTTGTTATGTATATCTGGAAAGAGAAAGGGAAGCAAAATTGATGGTCTCTTCACCGTGCGCGATACCGCAGAGCACATTTTCAAACGGGAAGCTTCCACGTTATTTCATTTTGCTCTGCAGACTACCTAAAACTAGGAGGGTTCCGTTAATTTGCCGCCTTCAGAGTTTCATTTAACGCCACTGACCCCTGCAAACATAAATCCCTATATAAAAATCAGCCCTTCTGGGAAGGGAACAATTTTGCCTAGAGAATAGCAGTTACTTTCCCCGGGAATCCTCTTAATGTCGTGAACAACGGGAGAGGGGGGATGGGCTAAATGGGTGAGCGGCACTAAGGAATCTACTCCTGAAATCATCTAGATGCTAATTTGGATGTAAATTTAAAAAAAATAAAAAATAAAACAAGTTAAGATAAAAAAAATAAAATGAAAATAAAGAAGAAGAAGAAGCAAAAGAAACAACCGGAGAGGGGAAAGTGTGATGAAAGCAAAATACACAAACTCAACCGAGAGCTGTAGGGAAGGACAGAGGGAGGGAGGGGGGGAGGGAGGGAAAGGGTTGGGCAGAAGGAAAGAAGGAAAGAAGGAAAGAAGATCCACCCAGCCAGCGAGTGGTATTAAGTAAGTAGAAAGCAAGCAAATGTCTCCTGTGTCATTCGCTTTCCCTTGTGCAATGTCACAGAGCAGTCTCCGCCCCCCCCCCCCCCCCCCCGCCCCCCACCAGGTCTTGTGCGGCCGGTACAGTCAGGGCAGATCCCGCTGTCTCCCTGCTTCCCTCACCGCCCTGGGAGGCAGCGTGGCACTCTGGCCAGCAGCCCCAGCTCTGCTCCAACTGGCTGGCTCTGCCGCATATGCTACGGCGGAGCCCCGGTGAGGTCATCAGCCTCTCGGCCTCAAGTTCCTCACCCAACAACGGCACGTTTCGTGGAGCTGCTGAGATGGAGTGACATGACCCACGGTCGGGGTTCACAGTGCTTGGCACGTGGTCAGCACTCAAAAAAAAAAAAATGTCAGCTGCTATTCAGGCTCATGATCTTTCATCCAAACCCGGGGGGATCATATAGATTTTACAGATTTTAGAGAAGTAATAAGGGGTGTAGGTAACACCTTACCACCGAAGTCATCAGTATTTCTGCATCAAAACATGAATATTCACAGAAGCATAAACAGCCTCATGTTAGTTCGGGACAAGTTTTGCCACCAAATGAGATCTGGCACCAACTTGTGAAAAGACTTTCAGCTCTCAGAGGTTTCTGGAAACTACAAGTACAAAAAAGCGTCCGCGGCCCCCAGATGATGGCTGTGATTACTATCAGCCACGGAGGGAAGCGTGTTTGGGCATCAAGGATCAATGCCATCATTTAGCAGCAATTCAAATCCCCAACCCCGGACAAACCTAAAACTGATCTCCCACAGACAGAGTACTTCTCGCTTTTTAAGGAACTGCGGCAAACACCGTGTCTCTCGATTCCCATGGCCCCTATCAGGCAGGGAAGGTGTGATTCTCCTGTTACTCGTGGGAGATTGAAACTCAGGGAGAGTGAGGGCTTAAGAGAAGGGAGGTTCCGGGATCGGAACCCAGGTTCTCCCAATATTTTAGCAAGTGACCTGCTGTCCGGGCCGGATCCCCCTCGGTACCATGCGCCTCCCACCACTCTGTTCCTTATTTTAATCGTTGACCTTATTCAGTGGGTTGTGGATGCCGGCTGCCTCCAGGTAGGCTGTGATCTCATACAAGAGTGTGTTGTCTTCTTTGGGGTAAGGAAGTGAAGGGTCTTGATAGTGGGCTTCGATATCTGCTAGGAGAGCCCTAGAGGAGAGACACAAAACAACACGAAGCAGGGATAAATGTTAGCGATGAACGCAATTCATGTAGCAGTCAGTACGGGCTATGACGTCATCTTTCGGGGCCTCAGTTTTCTGATCTGTAAAACGAAGGCTTGATCCTTCTAGTTCTCAATTTCTGTACCAGTGACTGGTTATAAGTGGAAAATTTGACCTAGTATTGTTTTATCTTTTGGAGTTAACCCAAATCAAATGCTTTTACTGTTCCAACTTTTTTGATTAGAAAGAATTTTGTTTCTTATTATTTAATGTTTGACAGAGCGTGAGCAGGGGAGGGGCAGAGAGAGAGGAGGGCAGAAGATCTGAAGCAGGCTCCGTGCTGACAGGCTGATGGCAGCAAGCACAATGTGGGGCTCGAACCCACAAACTGTGAGATCACGACCTAAGCCGAAGTTGGCCCACTCAACTGACTGAGCCTCCCAGGTGACCCTCACTGTTCCAATTTTTCTGAACTGACTGAACTGTTTTCAATACCTGCTTTGTCAAAAGCACTGAGTTACTTATTTATTATTAAAAAAAAAGTTTGTTTTAATTTTATGGAGAGCACACACGCATGAGTGGGGGAGAGGGGCAGAGGGAGCCCAAGATAGAATTCCAAGCAGGCTCCACGCTTAGTGCAGAGACTGACATAGGGCTCTATCCCACGACTCTGGGATCACGACCTGAGCCGAAATCAAGTCAGATGCTCAACCGACTCAACTGAGCCATCCAGGCTCCCCCAGATGTTTATTTTTAAGTAGAGGCTGGAAATGAGAGCAGGTTGCTGGTGAGGTGGAGGATGTGACTGCACTCCGGGATGTGTGCCCACGGCCACTGCTGGTAACTAACACACTTCTAACTGCCCTCCGGATGATCAGTGACCTAGTCCTGTGGAGATCCAGCTGTGCATTTGGTAATAACTGCTTTCTCAAACTGTGCAAGTATTTAGCACAAGGTCTGATGTGTACTAAGTGATCAGTAAACGTTGGCTGAATAAATGAAATCCATCAATAGCGAGTAAGAGAGAGAGAGAGAGAGAGAGAGAAAGAGACTGAGACCAAGAGACAAGACTGAGGGAGGAGGCTTACAAAGACGGGTTCGATTCTGTCTTCCCTGGGAAGGAAGGCCATAGGTGCAGACAGCCTCCTTACCCCAAAAGAACGTAAAAGAGTATGTACTGAAGAAACTGGGGCGCTAACGATAACGAACAATCCGGGCCCACGGATGGCTGTTTCCAACGCCGGCACTTACTTATTGAGATTCTCCAGAGCAGCTGCCAGATGTTTGGAGTCAAACCGACAAGAATAATTTAACTCGTTGGCAATCTGCTGTCTCAGAATCTGCATCTGCCCCACCTGTGAACGAGGAAGAGGAAGAACAGGTGGAACACGCCACGCTGCAAAGGGACGGCAAGGAGGCAACACAAAGACGACAAGTTTTGACTGGAAGGATGACAACATTCCACAGGACTGGACTGGCTCCCCGGTGAAGACCAGCGTCATCCTTGACGGAGCATAAGGAACCCTGCAAGGGATGTGTGGACAGACGCCTATACGCCAACCTCAAATATCCCCAAAGTCTGATATTTTACAAAGTGACCCATTAACGTTTCATTGTTCACGTATCAAAAAGGTGTCTGTATTGAAGCTCTATTTACGACCTTTTGCAATAAGTTCTCCAAGCTTAGTAGCTGCGAATGAGAAGCCCTCCTTCCTTTATTTGTCCTAAACTGAACTTTCTGGAGTCCTAAGGATGCCACTGTACTCCGTTATCCCAAAATTTGGTGAATATAAACCTATCTGGGTCACCTAGGATTACAGTTCACATAATCTTCTGGGTTATAAAATAACTTACATAAATTTTCCAAAAAGGCCCTTCTAACAATGATAAGCCCTCATCCATGGGTTCCTAACCATTTTTTTTTTTTTGGTATCCTGGACCTCTCTGGGAATCTGGGGAAGCCTACTGACACAGTCCAAGAATAATTCTTTTTTTTTCTTTTTAATGTTTATTATTTATTTTTTAAGAGACAGAGACAGAGCATGAGCAGGGGATGGCAGAGAGAGGGAGACACAGAATCCGAAGCAGGCTCCAGGCTCCAAGCTGTCAGCACAGAGCCCGACGTGGGGCTCAAACCCACAAACCTTTAAGATCATGACCTGAACCGAAGTCAGACGCTGAGGTGACTGAGCCACCCAGGCGCCCCAGAATAATTCTTTTAAATGTGCAAAATAAAACATGAAGGATAACAATGGCAGCCAGTTGTAACCAAGTGTAATTCTCAAACTATTCAAAGAAGAGATCTGTGACACAGAATTATGTTAGCGTGGTGGATCAAGCATGTAATTTCCGAGTAGTGATGAGCATAAGCGATACGCGGAGACGTCTAGGACCCCTGCCAGGTGACGGGAAAGTACCTCTGGTCACGTCTGGGGCGGAGTTCACATCATTCCAACAAAGTCCCAGTTGTTGGCATCAGGAAGTCAAAAGTAGACTGTAACTTTCTGTGCCAGTGAATTCCTTCTTGTCTGTTCTAGGGAAGCTATCCCCAAAAGATTAGCAAGAGAGAGAGAGAGAGGAGGAGGAGGAATAGGGGGAAGGTGTTTTATAATGTTAGCAACGGTGAGGGAGGAATAGACACATTTCCTCTGAGTGGTTGGCAGCAGAGAAAGGTTAAGAAAAAAAGAGGGGCCTTCCCGAAGAGCAAAGAAAAGATATTTAGATAAATGGAGCTCGTAACAGTTAAAAGCGTTAAATGGCCTCAGATGTATTACTTTTGGCCACTATTCTTACTAGATTATTATTCTAGTTACATGAAAAAAATAAAATCCAAAAAAATGTCTTTATAAGAAACCTTTAGAAATAGAAAAATACTATTATTTAAAAATTAGAATAGGGCAAGGCCAAGAAGACAGTGGGTTCCCATCAGGCCACTCAAAAATGTCCTTTCAACTTTGATCTGCCCCATGTAATTCCTTCTTTTTAATGTTTATTGTTGACAGAGAGAACGAGAGAGTGTGAGCAGGGGCGGTGCAGAGAGAGATGGGAACACAGAATCTAAAGCAGGCTCCAGGCTCTGAGCTGTCAGCACAAAGTCTGAAATGAGGCTCGAACTCACGAACCATGAAATCATGACCTGAGCCGAAGTTGGATGTTTAACCGACTGAGCCACCCAGGTGCCCCCCCACTCCTGCTCTGCCACGTAATTCCCTCTTAATTCTACTCTATGTCCAGGATTCCCTTAGAAAATACCAATCTAGAAATGGAAACAGAAGTAAAGGCAGTTTCACCTAACTTGCTCTCATTTAAATATTGAATCTCAGTGACCAACATTTTCTCTTCGGTGCTCACCTACTACAAGCCTTTAAGAAGATTCTGGAGAGACTAAGGAGCCTGGGAGGTGATGCTATCTACCTGTCTAGAGAGATCTTTGGGTTGTCATCTTTCTGCGTTTCTCTAGAGTTGCACGGATAGGGCAGCCACAACCGCATACGGCTATTTAAATTCAAATGGATTTAAATGAATAAAATTTAAAATTCAGTTCCTCACTCCCACAAGCCATGTCTTAAGCGCTCAGTACCTACATGGGGCCAACGGCTACCAGCAAACAGTGCAGAATATCTCCATCACTGTTCCAGATCAGCAAAAGACAAAAGGACAAATTGGTCCTTTGAGGGCTTTATGTAAAGAGCACTGACTTGCCGAGATACTTGGGTGATGACTGAAGTACCAGCAATTACGACTCACAGAGGTCTGTAAGAGCCACTAGGGAACCTCTCTGACGCATCCCTGCGACCTCCCTCAGCCTCCCACAGAGGTGAGACTCAGGCCTGTCTGACCTCAGGTAATTCTCCATTCCTCCTGAAAGCTTTCCAGCAGTTAGAAACTTAGCCTGAGAAGCTCTCGATACCTGGAAATCACGTGGCTAAGGGACGTCCAGACACGGAACGAGAGGACATCCAGCAGAGCCAGAGGCTCTGTGTGTTACCTAATCTAAGTTTCCAAATTAAAACAAATTTTTTTTCACTGCAATTATGGGAAATATATTGTGAATTTGGCTGAGGCACCACGAGTACTGTCTCAACGAACAACTAACAGAATTGGGAGCAAGAGAATGGAACTTCCGCAAATTCCCACAGCAGCCTACGCTTTTCCTGTGGTAGGTGATGTCTGTAACCATGGATTAGTTTTCCACCAGGAAACCTCCTCTTTCCCACGAGACAGCACGTAGGCTTTCTGAGGGGGGCAGCTAGTGTTTCCTTCAACTCTGTCTCGTAGCACGTGACAAAGATTTGCACATGAGTGTTCGACAAAGCGTTGCTGAAGGTCTTGGGTCATCATGTGATGAGAGAAAGACACGCGGAACACGCAAAGCCAGTGCCACAGCGTGAAGGCAGGAGCACAGATGAGCGACTCCTAAAGCGACTTGGATTTCCATCCGCCATGTTAATCTCTTCACCTCACTTTCTTACTCGTTTCCAAAGACCCGGTGTTCTCTGCAGGGTGTAAGGATAACTTGGGTCCTAGAGAACTTGGCTTTGTAACATCTGTGCGGACACAAGAGGGGAGAGAGGCAAATGTCCTGTTCTAGCACCTACTTGGAGAGGACCAGGGCTGGACACTGACAGAGCCGCTCAGTAAATAAACCTGTCACACCTCAGGACGGAGCACCCCTGAGGGAGGAAGGTTTCCATCTCCTAGTGTGAAAGCACTTCTTGCTCTAGGTCGTTCCAAAAAGAAACTGCTTTCTTCAGGTTAAGCAAAACGATGGGCCACATAAATGAAAACATACTCGAGAACAGCCCAGAAAGGAAGATAAAGGACAAATGAACTTAGAAATAATGATAAACTGAAGTGTTGTATTTTTGCTTTGATGACGCAAGAAGGAAGAGTAGCTTTCTTTGGGTGACAAAGTTACAAGAAGATAATAGTTGAAAAAATACAGTACTGATGATCACCCTCTCTCCCATAACATACCTTCATTATAGCCTCGAGATAAGCTGTCCAAATCTTCTGTGTTTTGGCAATGGCGGAAAGATAAATTTTATTCGAATTTGCTGAAAGGTGAAAATAAAATTTTCTATTTAGTAAATCTGGAAAAGCTAGTGTTACCTCCATCTCAGACTGGTTTCAGAACACTTACCCACTATGCTTTTTAGGGGGCTGACAGCATTCATAAGGGTTTTCAAGGTATCCTGCACAGTTCTGTCTCTCAGGATAATTTTCTGAAACATACTGAGGAAATTCTAAAACACGAAGACACAACAGAAGAACCAAACATAATGAACAAAATGAACAACACTCCAATGAACTCAAATGTGTATGGAACACAGCCTGGGCTAAGTCATAAAATGTTATAAAGGATGACAGGGAAACGGCAACTTCTAGGTCCTGTTAGAAATACCCCTTGCTCGGAGGAGTTGTTGGTTTCAAAGAGAGTCTCAACTTCCTCACACGAAACTCCCAAAACCGGTCCACCCAAAAAACTACCGTGTTGGCCAAGGAAATTCTAGTGTATTCTCAATTCTTATCTACCTGACAAGAAGCATGTATGTGTGTGCCTCGTGTCAGGATAGGAAAGCATGAAAGAAAAGTTAAATCTCTCCCAGGGTAGCAGGAACCATGCATGAAGGCCGAAAGGCTCACCTGTAGCTCTTTGACAATCATAAAGCACAGAAGCCTGTCTAACCCGTTCAGACCAAAAGTCCCCAAGGTGGTCTGGATTTCTGAGAAGAGCCGGCTGCTGGTCACTTCTTGGTGAGTCTTCATATCATACCAAGTGTTCAGCTGGTCAATGTGACATGTCATTCTAAAGGAAAGACAAAAAACTCAAAACCCAAAAGCAGCTCAGAGGTCATCCTGAGGAGATGGGGGACGTAACAGGATTTGGGCACCAGATATAAGGGATGACATGACGTGATTTGTTTAATAACGTCTGCGTCCAGGCACCCAGTGTATCTCACGGTGAATGCCCAATGGGCCAGGAAGGCAAAATTCAGTGAAATCACCGTTTCCTGCCCTATGCCAGGTCACCGCTTGGACTAATTCATTTCCACTGAGTTGGACTGTTGTTTGGAGCTGAGCGGAGAGGCCAAGGTCGGATTTGGCTGTCAGGCTGGAAGGCATTAGCGCCCAGTTTTCGCTCCACGGCGTCTTTCCTTAAATTCCCAAAGATCGGGATGTAAGAGGCTCGTGCCATTTCCACTTTGATAAGAAAAGAACTTTGAATCCTGCTGCCCTATCAAACATCTGTGGCTATGGCAACAAAGACGTTTCGTCTCTCCTCCCAGTTCTGGTCACCAAACCAATGATTCCTTTTAGACTCAGGAGTGCGTGGACGGCAATGCTAACAACCAATGGTATTTACTGAGCACTTCTTCGGTGTCAGGTTCTGTGCTCTTCAGGGTCATTGTCGTCATGGCTCTGCAATACATAAGCTGTGTGACCCTTGTTTTACAGATGACACAACAGAGCGAGGCCTGATTCCAACACCATATCCTTAACCACCATCTTCCTGTTCTCAAGTGCTGGCACGGGGACCTTAAATCACTTAAAAACATGTGCCCAGATCCCATTCCTGGGGTTTGACTCAGCAGGTCTGGGGTGGAAGCCCAGCCTCTGAAATTCCAGTGAACTCCACAGACGACACGCCCCCAGTTCTAAGACACATCTTTAAGGACATATCTTTAAGAAATGAGGCACGGGAGCGAAGGAAGCTTACATCTGGAAGTAAATGAGAAGAACAAGATTTCCAGAACTGCATCCTACTTTAAGGCTTCGAAGAGTCCTGATTCGATCACCCAGGGCTGGCACTCTGAATGTGTCACTTGAGAGGCTCCCCATGTCGATGAGTAAGCCAATAACATGACATGGAAATCCCAAGCATGCTTAATCCTTCCTACAAGTCTTAACATGGCATTAGGTGGATAGTCTTCTAGAAGGGCTTCGGTGACCCACCCATGGGTACCCAGAAAGCAGGTGTTACAAAATGTTTTGGATCATTTACTCCTTTTGGCCCATGAGTCACAGACAAAGTTCATTTACGCTGTAACTTTTGGAAGAAGTTTACACATAGTGTACCAAGTTGCATAACTTTTGAAGAGATAAAATAAGCCAGAATTTGAAGGCTGTACAAAGGAGACATGTCATAAGGCCATTTAGCTTACACAAATTCAACTATGCATGCACAGCTGGACAGAGAAAGAAGAGAAGTCCTCTTTTCCTGGGTAATCCCACCAACCATTCTACTCAGTGAGCATGTGCACAGGGGTAGACAGGACACAGAAAACGCGAGCCTGCCCTTCCTTCAGCTGGGCTTCGTACCAACTACCTCATCAGAAGCTCAACTGAGAAGGAGAAGGAAAATGAGACGTAATGAGGGAAGGAGTGTGCAAGGGTCTCCCGTGGTGCCCACCTAAACTATTCTTAAGGGTGGTTTTGACCACAGGAGATGTTCCCTCATGTGACTGTGTATATAAACTGTGATCCACTGTATGCAAAGCTACACAGCCTGCCCTTAACAGCACGGCACTTAAGAGCTGGGCCCTGGAGTCAGAGGGCTGGTGTGTATTCTGGATCCACCATTTAGACCCAGATCTTGGGCAAGTGACTTAGCTTTACTAAGCCTCAGTTACTTCCCTTTAACATGGGAAGAATAACAATGCCTATGTCAGAGATGGCTGTAATGAGTATCAGGGATGCGTACAATGTGCTGAAAAGTGTGTACAAGGTAAATGTTACACAAGTGCGTGGGTGGGGGGGGTAATCTCCAAAGGTCAGGGTCTGATAAATGTAAGACCTGGTGGCTGGAATGGAGGAGTGTGCCACAGTTACAGGTATAGATGAGCGAATCCGTAATAAAAAAAGTTTTAACGTACTAGGGAGTCTGCAGGCCCAAGTGAGTAGAATGTTAGTTGGAAAGTGAGAAGAACATAAAACTAAAAGGTGGCTGAACAGACCTGAAAGTTATTTTGATCTCCATTTCCTTGGACTGGGGTCTCCTTAGTCCCACTGCAGAAAATACCCAGCCTCAAAAAAAGTGACTCTAATAAACCCACTAGAGTGGATCCAAGTGTGGTAGGAACAAGGGTGTGATTTGAGGAAGATGTTCAGAGACTTCTATTGTCCACAGTGTTCAAGGCCCAGTGGAATTTAGATACACCTACTTTGGGTCTGTGATCCTCAAGATTTCTCTGCAGAGTCGACCAATAAATGTTACAGACTCGTCCACAGGGGTAAACTTTGGTATTGGGATATGAGTAGACTGGTACATACTCTGCCAGTCCTGAATCTAGAAACAAAACAAAACAAAACAAAACAAAACCATGAACACTTAGTACAGTGGGCCCTTGAACAACACAGGGGCTAGGGCGCTGACCCACACACGGTTGAAAATCCACATACAACTTTTGAGTCACCTAACACTTAACTACTAATAGCCTACAGTTGACCAGAAAAGCCTTATCAATAACATAGTCCATTACCATATATTTTGTATGTTAAATGGATTATACATTGTATTTGTACAACATAAGCTAGAGAAAAATGTTAAGAAAATCATAAGGAAGAGAAAATATATTTTACAGTACTGTACTGTATCTATTGGGAAAAACCAGTGTATAAATGGACCCCTGCAGCTCAAAATGAACCCATGCAGCTTAAATCCGTGCTACTCCAGGGTCAACCGTATGTCTTTGATAAGATAACCAGTTATTCTTTTTCTACCTAGTTTTACAAATATGATGTTGCATAAACAGTGACAATAAATGCTCCTTGGTTTGGAAGAAAAAACTTAAAACTGGGTAATAGCCCCCGAGAAATGCTACATGTAACATTTATAAAAGAAGAAATATTTGTGAAAAGTGAAGTGACTGAGGAGAAGTTAAAAGAGAGATGGGAATTTCTGGCTTTTTGTCTTCTAGGTTAACATGCATCGACATGATAATAAGATTCCAAAATATCACAAGGCTGGAAGATGCTTAATCCTTCAAAAATGTCACCTGAATCACGTCAGTTCCCTAATCACAAACTTACTCCTTGTCAACTACTGACTAAAAATCAAACTTCTCAGCCATGACACTTAAGAATCTGGTGTTCAAACAACCCAATTAAAAAATAGGCAAAGGACTTAAGTACACATTTCCCCAAAGAAGACATCCAAATGGTGAATGAGCACACGAAAAGATGCCCAACATCATTAGCCACCAGGGAAATGCAAATCAAAACCACAATGAGATACCCTTTCACCCCTACGGGGGCGTCTAGAATTTTTTTAAAAGAGCAAAACAAGAAGCGTTGGCAAGGATATGGAGAAATGAGAACCCTCAGATGCTGCTGGAAAGAATGAAAAATGCTGCAGGTACTGTGGAAAATGGTCTGGTGGTTCATCCGTAAGTTAAACATAGAACTACCACATGACCCAGCAATTCTGCTGTTATGTGTCTACTCCGATCAGGCCAACTGAACTCCTTGATCAAGCCTTCTGAACTCTTGATCACGGGAGTTATGACATTTACAACAGCTTCATTCTGTGGCCATTTAATTACATCTCCCTCCTCCTTAGGACGGTAAACTCTTGGAGGTCAGGTGTCCTATAAACTTTTCTGGAACCCTCACGGCTCCTGAATGTACTCTGAAGGGATCTGTGACTATCTAATGCTAACCGATTTTTAGTAACTATTTAAATAAATTTTCTTATTGCTATTTCTGAGGCTCAGGGCATGTATTTTAAATGTCTGAATAACAAATACGGTCCAGAATTTTAAAATTTACTTAGATACCTTTGTTCTTAAGAAGTTATTACACTCTTGTTCCACATTATAATTTATAATACGAGAAACTTCTTCCTGCCAAATCTTCAGACCATAAATGTTGACATAGTCCTGTATGTACTCAAAAGAGCGATGGAATCCATCCATGGTAGCCCCCAACTCTTTCAGCTTGGGCATCAACTCACTTGGCTGTGCAAAAGAGGAAACACAAATCTATTACAGTGGGGTAGACTGTCAACCACTAATATCTACATTAGACTTTAAATAAGACCCCTCTCTAAAACACAGTGAGAGTTTAAGAGAGCTTTGGGGAAATACCCATTTCCTACCTCATCCAGCATGAGTGGCAACTTATGTCAGACATTCAGCAAAGAAGAGGTTTCATTCATTTGGGAGGGGAGTCTCACACAAAAGAATATGGAAAATGAACGTTGATGATTTCTCTCATGTCATTTGATGAATACATCCAACCTTCAAATACTTAAAATATTTTAAATTGAATTTACTGGAGTGAAAAGAACCCTAGATACAAGTTCTAGGCCCATTTTTGTTTTCCTCCTGAGAAAAATGATCTGTTAGGTCAAGGCAAATAAAAAATTACAGGCCAGGGGCACCTTAGTGGCTCAGTCGGTTGGGTGCTGACTTCAGCTCAGGTCATGATCTCGTGGTCTGTGGGTTCGAGCCCCGCATCAGGCTCTGTGCTGACAGCTCAGGGCCTGGAGCCTGCTTCGGATTCTGTGTCTCCCTCTCTCTCTGCCCCTCCCCTGCTTGCTCTCTGTCTCTGTCTCTCTAATAATAAACATTCAAAAAAAAAAAAAAAATTACAGGCTTTATAGTCCCGATCTGCTTTAGGGTTAAGAAATTCTTTTAAGAAGTGACCCTGAATCACAGACATCCGTTCAATTCTTAAATTGGGGGATCAACAAGGAAAGGACTGGTTTTGGTAAGGATTTTCTTATCATAAGAAAGGATTAAAACATAGGATCAAAAAACACATCAGTGTATTGCGCTGCCCATCATATATCAGGTATGTGTTAGGAGGAAAGGTGTTGTTCACGCCAGTTCTGCAAGCTGGGCAGAGAGAAAGGACAGACCCACGTGGTCATCTGGTACCTTGGCTCGGGGGTTGAAGATCAGTCCCTTATGAAGAGCAAAAGCAACACGTTTAACTAGCTCCTTTCTTATTCCATCTTCCAGCAACTGTTTTGGATCCACCTACGTGCAAAGCAAAAAGCAAAAAATGGCCGTGAGGAAAAGTTCAGCCATGACGAAACCCAAAGGAAAGACAGTTTCTGCAATCTGCAGGGAAGCACTTTCCCACCCCATTTCCCAGCGATTGGGACTTTTCTCCTTTCCTGTCTCTTTGATCTTGCGCAGCTTGGACAGAATTGTTGAACCTGTCACCTCCTTAGGACTCGGCTGGCCTCCGTAAAATTCATGATGGTAATTTCACAACATGACATCCCAAAGATGGTGGGTATGAAGATTTTTAAAGTGCCTCTCTCATTTTAATCATTTCATTAAAAGTAAAAAGTGCCTTTTCTTCTCACCAGGAGCAGAGGGGAATGAACGGCCTGGCCTTGCCTTTCTTCCAGACGCCATCTACATGCGCATGAGCAAGCTCAAACTTGGGCTTGGACAGACTTAACAATTCTCTTTTCTTCCAGCATTCTTGGAATGCTGTTTGTAATTAGGGAGATAAAACAGGAAGGCAAATCTGCTATCTACCTCTATAAGCTGATTTTGCTGGTTCTTTTTTCTGTAATGAGAAAGCATCCATTATTCCCTAAAAGACAGTCTCCTGTCAAATCCAGAAAACATCAAATAGGTTTAACATAATCCCTTGAAATTCCCTGCAACTTGTTTCTTATATTTTCAATTTGCAAAGTACCATTACTTTTAAAAGTCATAAAGACAAACGGATGGGTTCCATCTGGGTTTGATTATATTTAAACTTTAAGAATGGCAATTGCAATGAAAGTTACACAAAATACAAGAGCCAGGGAAACATGCTGAGCTACACCATGACTATACAATCAGCAAAAGCCAGACTTCGGACAAACAACAAGTCAGAGGCTGTGGGTTCCTGACCAGATAAACTGTGAGAAAGGAAAAGAATGGAGGAGAAACCTGAAGACTTAAAAGATAGAATGTATTTTTTTTTAAATGTATTGTCAACAGATTGACTTTAGATAATAAAACTCTAAATGGAGAGACTAGGACTAGGTCAGGGCACATGAGGAGGATCCTGGGGTAGGAGCTGGGAAATTATATTTCTTGACTTGGGTGGTGGTTGTAATAACCCATTAAACTATGTAAATGGATCTACAGCTTTCAGTACTTGTGCCCTATTTCACAATACAAAGGTAAATTATAACTAGATATAATCAGCGAGGAAAAAGAAATCAAAGAAGTAACATGACATTCTCAAAGAAATACTCCTTATAAAGAACAGATTTAGTGAGGGGCACCTGGGTGGCTCAGTCGGTTGAGCATCCAAGTGTTGATTTCAGCTCAGGTCACAATCTCATGGTTCGTGAGTTCAGGCTCTGAGATCAGCTCTGCATTGATGGCGCCAAGCCTGCTTGAGATATTCTCTCTCTCTCTCTCTCTCTCTCTGTCTCTGCCCCTCCTGCCACTCGCATACATGCACACACGTGTGCATGCTCTCTCTCTCTCAAAATAAATAAACGTTAAAAAAAAAGATTCTTTATAAAAAAAAACAGATTTAGTGAAAAAGGGTTAACTGTTTTCAAGAAAACAAAGGTCTTAAATGGTCCTTCCAATTTTTCTAAACCTTGCACCAATCTATAGAGTGCTTGCAGCTTAGAGAATGCCCCTTGCACACAGCCCCTTCCCTCACATTTCTATCCCCTCCTCTGAAGTTAATAACAGTTAACCCTTTTCACATGGATCCTCCAGACCTTTCTCTATTAACTTCTACACATAAATATTGTCCTCCATACATAGTTAATTTAAAAAGTCTAAATGGGACCATAATACGTATGTACACACACACACACACACACACACACACACACACACACACACACACACTGTTCTGCAATTTGCTTTTTCCACTTTAAATTTTAGAAATCTTTTGGTGGTAAAAGCTTTTTTTAACTTTTATTTCTTTTTGAGAGACAGAGACAGAGTGCGAGTGGGGGAGGGGCAGAGAGAGAGGGAGACCCAGAATCCGAAGCAGGCTCCAGGCTCTGAGCTGTCAGCACAGAGCTTGATGCGGGGCTCAAACCCACGAACTGTGAGATCATGGCCTGAGCCGAAGTCAGAGGCTAACCACCCAGGCGCCCCGAGTGGTAAAAGCTTTTTGAACGGCAGCCAAACAATCTCCAGTAGGAACACACCATGATATATTCAGCCATTCTCTCACTGATAAATGCTTAGATTATTTCTATTCTTTTTTTGTATGGCTACCTCCGACAATGAACATCTATACATACATCTCTGTGTATATCTCACTTGTTTTACGTCATATGGATTAAAGGACACTTACACTTTTTATAAATGTTTGAAATAGATGCTTAACATTAGCGGGCTGAAGACTTGTGAGGGCCACCGGATCTGTTACCGAAAGCCGAACTGTTAGACTGGCAGAGAAAGTCTACTGGGTTGAATATGGTCAAGATGATATTCTCCCTGGCTCTCATCTGAAAGACTGTAGCAAAAGATCTGCCTTTTTCATAAGCAGGCTTTCTTTTGATAATTATTGTTAATTATGAGGTTTTATTATATCCTTTCTGTACTGGTCATTTTGCATGTAAGATGCTTAATCTGGTCCCAGGATTTATCACCACTTTATGGATTAGTAAGAAGTGACTACCTCCATGTATACTCTTTGCATATCAACTGAACTAAACTGGCATCAGGTCTAAAGGATGTTCAGTGGATTCTGTGAATATTCTAGGAGTACAATGGTATTTCAGCACACATCCAGAAACCATACACTAAAGTTTCATTTCTATTTAGGTTTTCTTGGATTTTATTAACATAAGTGTTAATCCGGCAATTCAATAGATACACATTTAAAAAAAAAAATCAGAAATATATAGATTCCACTGATGTCTGATAAATGAAAAAGAAATACAAGCACCATGAACTCTGTGAATGGGCACATCTCTAGTCATCATAGGATTACAAATTAAAATAGTATGGAGATAACACTTTATACTCTTTGGGGAGCAAAAACTAAAACATAGATAGTAGCACATATTGTCAAAAATGTGGACAGACACCAGAGAAACAGTCATTTCAGAAGGCAATCTGGCAGTAGTGAGAGAAATTAAGTATAAATATACCCTAAGACCTAGTGACCCAGACCTGGGGAGGCAGATTTCAGACACAGGCCCTACAGCAGGGACATGTTCAGAGATGCTCATGATAATGGGGAGCGTTGGAGTGAAAATGACAATAACATAGGTGTCTGGGTCTTGGGGAATGGTTAAGTAAAATGTACAATTCTACACAGCAGTAAGAAGTAACCAACGGCCCAACCCACAGCAATACAAACAAATTTCAAAAGCAGTAACTAGCGAGAAGAGTTGGAAAAAAGAATGAGCCTTAGAGTACAATATGATGTAGACAAATCAAACACATGCACACATAAAGTAACACCTCATGTTTAAAATACGGGATTACTTGCCTCTTTAGGGGCAGAAATCAAACATATAGAGCGGGTGCTTTTGGGGATGGAAATGGGAATGGGTGTCCAGATGAGAAAGAAAGGATGAAGAGAGGAACGTGCACGCATCAGTGAGGACAATGGCCAGACAATGATGATGGGTTAGGATCAGCTCAGCTCTCTGCACCTGAGATGCAATATAAAAATACTAAAAGGAAAGAAGGGTGGGAGAGAGTGAGCCAGCTGTTTGGCCAAAGGGAAACGAACTATTTTGTTTCATTATTACAAAAATTCAATAAGTGGCGCCTGGGTGGTTCAGCAGGTTAAGCATCCAACTTTGGCTCAGGTTATGATCTCATGGTTTGTGAGTTCAAGCCCCGAATGGGGCTCTGCACTGACAGTGCAGAGCCTGTTTGGGATTCTCTCTCTCACCCTCTCTCTCTGCCCCTTCCCCACTCTCTCGGTCTCAAAATAAATGATAAAAATTTTTTTTTAATAAAAAAATTCAATAAAATGGATTTTTCTTAGATTTAAGTAACTCTTGGGCATGATGAAAAATCAGGATTATAATGCTCTCCCTTCCTCCATCAACAAACGAGTAAAATGAAGATGGAGAGCTGCATGTGAAATAGTAAGGGACCCAAGATGACAATCGCCTTCCCTGTTCCCCATGGGAGAAACACCCTGGTGATCCAAACTAAGAGTCTTATTACTACAAGGCCACGTGGATGAGTGTCAAAGCCGTTACCTTGATGATGCCAACCAAAGTTGTCTTCATCATTAAGATGCCTTCAGTAAAAATGGAAATAG
Organism: Panthera pardus; assembly: GCF_024362965.1. NCBI lineage: Eukaryota > Metazoa > Chordata > Mammalia > Carnivora > Felidae > Panthera > Panthera pardus. Next base: position 67,257,084 of record NW_026527002.1, read on the forward strand.
CGTGAGTAAGCTTGGCAACCTTTAACAAAGAAAAAAAAGTTAATGAAGTACTTCAGATAAAAGACCCATCCTTTCTAAGGGAAGTGAAAATAACTGGCTGACAGCCTGAAATGAACAAAGACAGCGGGAGTGATGGGCCCCGGTCAGAAATGAGGTGCTGTGGTGTAAGCAAGGCACTGCCATTGGACATGCTGGGCAGGGTCAGCAGACATGAAACAGTTCTTAAACGCTGACCAATCATCTCCCCTTCTTTGGGCCTCAGTTTCTCATACATAAAAGGCAGGCAGGATTCTGCCTGAGATGGATGGTCCTTTCCAAGTAGAAAAGGCTCACCAAGAGTCTAAAAAGTTAATCTTTACCACTTTCTACGAGTTTTTTCAAGCCACACCGGGAGGCACTGATATGGTAGACAGGTGCTGTGTTTTTGAGTTAGAATAAGTATGTAAATTTCAAGCTTGAAGATTGAAATTCCTGATAAAATTTTTGGAGCTGTGTCAGAGGTGGCAGAAATTGATGCTGGGATGAAAGGTGATGACAGTGGACTTCATAATGTCAATTTCCACTTGATTTCACTTTTTTTCACATCTTTAATTTTAAGTTCAGGAGAAAGAAAAGCAGAGGTATTTGGGAGGAATCACCTCTGAGGCTGCTTACTTATTGAGTGGCTTCACAGTCTGGCTGTAGGAAATGGTTTAATGGAATCCAGATTACTTTGAGCCATTGATCTGATGTACAAAGCAGGAACCCGAATGCAAAAGGTCTAGGCAATCTAACCCAAAGAGAAGGGCTGGTTCATCAGGGCTGTTCACGGAGAAAAGAGGCCAGCTGAGCTCCCCGTCCTCTGAGAACACTCAGGCAGGCAAGGCCTGAAATAACCCAGGACGCGGTAACAAATGAAGCTATCACAGGAGAGTAGGAAAAGACAAATCATAATTGGTCTGGTGCTCCTAGGGATATGGCAGGCGACACAGACCCGTGACACATCGTGGTTTGGGTTTTAAATCATCAAAAGGCAGAAGTTAAAGGGACACGCCACCTCGTATCGTGGGCCAAGCTGAGCATAGTCCCTCAGTTTGTCTTTGTCCAGGCGGGTTGGCACTTCAATGATATCGTGGGTCTGAAGCTTTATGATCTTTAGAAGAGAAGTAAACATGCTTTCTGGAATGATCTGCAAAACCTTTAGTGAAAGAGAAAAGAAGGAAAACAGTTGGACATGTCTTTTATTTTTCTTAGCTGATAAATGCCAGGATGGCAGTTAAGACAGCACCACCTTGTACACACAGGCATTTGTCTACAGAAAGGGACGGGAAGGGACTTAAGGAGGTACTTTAATATCTGCTCTCAGGCCCACGGCTACATTCTTTCAAACGTTAATTGCTCACAAGATACACAGCTAATCCCCATACACGTGCAGCAAAAAGATGTATCTTTTCCACGTTATAAACTTGTAAAAGACTGAGGTTCAGAGATGTTAAGTAACGTGGCCGTGGTGCAGTCAGCAGGTGACACAGCGAAATTTTGCAGCCAGGTCTGTCTGGCTCCACGCTGTACCGTAAGTTACTGAAACGAGGACCAAAGTTCCCGGGAAAACTTACAGCTCCGACTAGGATGTGCTGGATCTAGATCTGGTTCTTTTACCAACTAGCTCTGTGACTTTAAAGAAGCCAATATGATCTCTATTCCTCAGTTTCTGTTAAGCGCAGAATGGGAGTTAATACCACCAGCACTTAAAAACAGGTGTAAAAGTTCTCTGAAAGTAAAAACACATCTGCATATCCACAATACCAGTAAGAGTAAGTTTATTTTCAGGTATTGCAAGTTTCTGGAATCAAGTTAAGAGTAAGGGAAAGGAACACGGGTATACTTTTCATGGGGCCCCAAGCATCCTCTTTGTATTTAGAAGAGCAGTCAGTTTGCCCATAAAATAAATGTCACCTTGATGCATTTCTTACCTTTCTCACATAGGACACCAATTCACCAGAGTAATATTGGGACACACTGAGAAGGTCAGGACTATTTGCTTGATTAATACGAAGAAGGGGAAGATCGAGGGCAGAGGCAAGCTGCAAGAAAAGTAGGTACATGTGTTTCTCCATTTCCAGAAGTCCTAGAAATCTCTTTCCAGAAATAGTAACATACAACAAAGCTCTGGGGCTTTACCCAAGGTAATGCAACAACCACTGACTCATCAAAGTCATTAATAGTTTCTGACGATGATACACTTTCTAAAAAAACGACAGTCATCTGCTTTGGTAGTGATTCTCAAATTGTGGTCCCCGGACCAGCAGCATCAGCATCAGCATCGGCCAGGACTTGTTACAGATGCCAATTTTTTTTTTTTTATGCTTATTTACTTTTGAGAGAGAGAGAGAGAGAGAGAGAGAGAGGGAGCGCAAGCACAAGCAGGGAAGGGGCAGAGAGAGAGGGAGACACAGAATCTGAAGCAGGATCCAGGCTCTGAGATGTCGGCACAGAGCCCGACGCGGGGCTCGAAGTCCTGAACAGCGAGATCATGACCTGAGCAGAAGTCAGACACTTAACTGACTGAGCCCCTCAGGTGCCCCCCACCCCAGGTGATTCTGATGCCCCTCAAGTTTGAGAGCCACTGTGTTCCAGAAGGCAGCTACTCTTCCACGGAAATCAGACACTGTGACTGATGGCTGACTGTACTCATTCCAAACTGAGAGGTCACAGCATGGAAGAAGTACCGTTATTTTCTGTACCACTCGGAAAGAAGCGAACACGCTGACGGTGAACTACGATGTGCCGTCAGTCATAAAACCCATCCCCAATTAGAGAGATGTTTAAATACGAAAGAAAGTGCATCTCAGAACTGATACATGAGGCAACTCTGTCAGAAGACGCTGAGTAAATTTTTGTTCATTTCTCTCGATCTGGAATTATCTTGGGAGCACAGCTACCCTTGTGTTGTCCACCACTGTTCCCTAACCTTTGGAGGGGATCCTAGCTTGTAGCAGAGGCTCAACAAGAGTTTTTTTTAAATGAGTAAGTAAAAGGACTTACTTCACATCTAGGGAAAAAAGGACCCACATTTTTAGTATACTGGTAAAACTTGAAAAAACGTATTTTTTAATGTAAACACTACCTTCTGTAAGACACCCAACTTGTATTAATTGAAACTTCCAATATGCGTAGCATCTTTTCAAACTTTGCTCTCATGGAAAAACTGCTAACAATTTTCAGCTTATAAAAATACTTAAATTACCTTTTTTTAATGTTTACTTATTTTTGAGAGACAGAGGCAGAGCACGAGTGGGGGAGGGACAGAGAGACAGAGAGGGAGACATAGAATCCGAAGCAGGCTCCAGGCTCTGAGTTGTCAGCACAGAGCCCGATGCGGGGCTCGAACCCACGAACCACGAGATCATGACCTGAGCCAAAGTCGGATGCCCAACCGACTGAGCCACCCAGGTGTCCCAAATTACCTAACTTTCTAAAAGAATGAAATCTCGGGCTGAATTTAGGCATGAGGTAGTAACGGAGACCAATTCTTCCCTAGTGACTAAGAACATGACCTAACTGTTCTTTGCTTACCTTCAAGAATGTAGCTCTGAGTTTAGTGACCATGGACGGGCTTACCCTTATGCTTTCTTGCATGATAGATGTGAAACTGTGAAGAGAGAGAAATGGTAAGGAGACATCCGCAGTGGCCTTCATCCAGGGGAAATGGTAGGCTGGCCACATTACCTGTCAATTAATTGCCAAGCAAAAGAAAGGTCCCCAACGATCTGCATTGTGATCAGGACCTCCTCTTTAATGTTAATGGTTCGGATCATTTGGTGAAGAAACTTGCGAGTGTCAGCAAGAAACTGACATACTTGCAGATTTGATTCCAACTGGTGAAATTCTTGAACCTGTGTTACATAAATACATTTAATTAAAAAATTCCGAATGGCTTCTGTGGTGTTCATTTTTCCCTGAAAACATTTCAAAAAGGCACGTTATGTACTAAGAATTCCCTGGCAAAATTTCTATTTCAAACGATAACCCTAGAAATGTATAAGCCAAGTCATAACGTAATGCACAGGTTTCTAGGATTAGAAAATGTTCTGCTCTTTTTTTTTCTGTACATAGATGACATAATGAGTGGGTGCTTCTATCTTCCGTGTGAGTACTGACAAAGGCATATTAGAAAATCCTCTTAATTTTGAAGATTTGCAGGATTGCTAAAACACAGAGTAAGTCACATTATACCAGGGTGTTGGCACGTGTACATTAAGTTCTTTTGCTGTACTCCTTAAAACAAAAGAATGACTCCCCTGTGTCCTGAAGTGTTTTTTCTGTTTTCTTTCTTTAACATTTTTTAAATTTATTTTTGAGAGAGAGAGAGAGACAGAGCATGAGCAAGGGAGGCACAGAGAGAGAGGGAGACACAGAATCCGAAGCAGGCTCCAGGCTCCGACCTGTCAGCACAGAGCCCAATGCGGGGCTCGAACTCAAGACTATGAGATCGTGACCTGAGCCAAAGTTGGACGCTTAACTGACCGAACCACCCAGGCACCTCATCCTGAAATTTTAATGTATGTAATTCAAGGTGCCTGGGCCATGGTCAAAATGAATGGCACAAATGATAAAAAGCATCTGAGGTACAAAAGTTGTTTGTAGTTGTAATGTAGACTAGAAGGTCCAGAAAGCAACCAAAATAGGAATCGCACCAGTGGGCCACTGTTTGGAATGTCTAAGGAAACCGACAAGTTCATAGTGGAGTACTGTTTTGTATTGCCATTCATAGGGATCATAAAACCTCTCAAAAGTAATAAAAGCCTATAAGAAAGTATGCCAGGGCTACCTGGCTGGCTCGGGCCAGAGAGCATTAGACTCTTGATCTTGGGGTTGTGGGTTCTAGTCCCATGTTTGGGTGTAGATATTACTTAAAAATAAAAGAAAGGATGCCAAAGAAAGTATTAATTATATTTCTAAAGATATAAAATTATCCCATCTGGACAGGGTTCCAGATAAGTATGGACAATGTTTTAAATAGTTTATGGTTATTGTTCTCATGTGTTTATTTTCCATTTTAAACCTAGTTTAAAAACCTAGTTTAAAGCTAGTTTAAACCTACTTAAGCATACAATTAAAATTTTAAGAGTCGGGAAGTATAATCCTTCTTTTTTGAATCTGAGTAGATAATATCTGAGTAGATAAAAAACAAACTATTTTTTTTCCAGAAGAGAAAACATCACATATAAGCATATGATCATTATACAACTGTGGTCATTGTTGCGCATTCCTTTGTAGTTTTTCTCTCCCCAAACTCTCTCCCAATCTAAAAATGGTGCCTACTTGTTGGGATGAGCACTGGGTGTTGTACGTAAGCGATGAGCCATGGGAATCTACCCCAAAAACCAAGAGCACACTTTACACATCATATGTTAGACAGTTTGACAGTAAATTATATTAACAACAAAACAAAACACAAAAAAAAATACAGATTTTGCTTTTACTGCCTTTCCACAATCTCCCAATGTTTCCATGTTGTCTTCATAATTATTAAATATAATTATGTTTCTGCAAGTTGAGATATCATTTTTGCTAGCATTCTTTTCACACTGGTCACTGCATTATTTTCCCAATTTTAGGACACTGGATAAAATACCACAATAAGCGTACTTTGCTTTTTTTTTTTTTTTTTTTTTTGCTCTGATGAAATATTCTCTTAGCTGTATTTCCAGGACCAGATCTTCTGGGTGGATCCACAAGTATGATTCGTGATCCAAGAATTGTTATTTATTTATGTATGTATTTATTTATTTATTAGTAGTTATGTAAGTAATCTCTTCCCCCGCATGGGGGGTGAGAACTCATGACTCTGAGATCAGGAGTCCCACGCTCCTCTAGCCAGGTGCCCCATGAACTGTCGCTTACAAAGAGTTTTCTTACCTCCTCCAAAGCTTGTATTAGTTGCACAGTTTTTCTGCCCGCAGCCGTTGAATCATCATAATTTAAAGACAGTATTTGTTTCGAGATCTCCCTGAACCAAGCTTGAAGGTTTTCTATTAACACAGAAACAAGGAGAGACTGCTGAAATCCCAGAACTGTGGTAGCCGTGGCTTTGAATTTTATTGCACAATCCTTCACAAATCTAGCCCTTATTCACAGACCTTTCCCTCAGTACCTGACATTGCCCTTGGGATTCTCCAAACAGGAACCACCAAAACGCCTTGGGTATGTGACCTAGGGGAGAGGAAACTTTCTACTTAAGTAGCTCAGTCTTACACCCGGCAGAAAAGGTGTAAAGGCCTGAGTCTGTGGTGTGAACCCCAGTGTGCAAAGGCGGTCACTGGAGTGGGAAGGAGTGGGGAAGGAACTGAAAGATTGTGACAGGAAGTTACCGGGAACAGTTTCCTGGAGAATCGAGGGTGGGTAAAAGATCTGAAAAAGGTAGAGAGGGGCAGAGGGATAGTTTGTCATGAGGTGAAGGGACAGATGTGGGCAGAAGCTTCAGGACAAAAATAACAATGGCACGCCTTGGGAGAACAAGGGGCAACATGTCAGGAGTGTGAAGTATGTGTGGTGAGTTGAGGGGACGTCTGAACGGCTGAGGGGTGCCATTTGCACTCACAGACCAGGTTCACACAGCAGAGAAAGGGTCATTAATATGCCCTGAGGACCCTCAAGGTGGCCGGCAAAGGTCTGAGCTTTTCTCACTGAATCTTTACAACAATCTACGGGGGCAGGAATTGGAAGGCATTTCTCAGATTAAGGAAGCTGATGCCCAGAGACGTAAAGGAGCCCAGGCAGGGTCACACAGTCACTAAACAGCAGCACCAGGCTTTTCTCAACTGTCTGGCCAGATTCAAAGGCTGTCCTCATTTTATCTCATCAAGCGGATTCCCTAACATTTTTGTTTGTTTGTTTATCAATGGGATGACTTCACTTTAATAAAAGCACTTACGGACTTATAATCTAAGTTATTTCACGAATTGGCATGAAGAACACTGGTGGTAATTTTAAAGATTTTTTTTTTTTTTTGGTAGGACTGAGGGACAGTTATAGAGTACCAGAACAAGCACAGCATTCAGAGTCTGAGGTGACGAGTTCAATCCAGGCTCTGAACCGTTGTTACCATCAGCAAGTGATTACATTTTATAGCTTTGATTTCTTTACATGTGGAACAAGAATAAAGATGTCTAGCTCATAAGGCTGTAAGGCTCAAACGAGAAATATTTGTGGAAGCATTTCCCAAGCTAAAATATGCTATATAGCCAAAAAAAAAGTACCAGATGCTGTTTTGAATGACCTTTAAAGTGATGGTGGGGTTTTCTTTTCTTTTTTCTTTTTTCTTTTTTTTTTTTTGATGTTGGGATTTATAAGAACCTAAAAGAGACTAGAACAGAGACGAATGTGCCTGATTCTCAAAAATTAATCTGGTTAGACTGTTACAGGTGGTTCCTTGTTTTTCGGACAAAATGTAGTGACCTGCAAAACATGTTGCTAATTTATATCACATTATTAAAAACACACCAACTTTTCCTACTAGGAATAATAAAGTAATTCGGAAATATATTTTAGGCTAACCATTTGGCATCAAATACATCAACAAAAGCCAAATATAGTAATCACAAGATCATACTGATTAAAAGAGTAATTTTTTCAAACAAAAAGCTATACCTTTGAGAAATTCTACTGTGTAATTAACTTTTATCAGAAATGAATTTCATAGTTAAAACATTAAGCATTAAAAAAATAGCTTCTCATCTTAAAATTCAGAATGGTCATTCAGGGGCACTTTGAAGGGTTTCTATCTATATAAAAATTTTAAGTGATACCATGATTTTCCCACAGATAAAATTTCCTAAAAGAAGCAGGATTAATATGATCAACGCGAAGGCTTGAGCTATGTTGTTTCGAAAAGTCTGCATGTCCCCTCTTCTGCCACTAGATGGCAGGCGCACAAGGAGAAAAAAACCCAGAAAACATGAGAAAACAAGACTCCTGGATACCATCTATGTTAGCGGTTACTAATAATCTTTTATTAAAGATTTTATTCGTTTATTTCAATGTTTATTTATTTTTGAGAGAGAGAGAATATGTGTGCACATGCAGGAGGGGAAGAGAGAGAGGGAGAAAGAGAATCTCAGGCAGGCTTCGTGCTGTCAGTGCACAGCCTGACGCAGGGCTCCGATCTCATGAATCATGACCATGACTTGAGCCGAAATCAAGAGTCGGACACTCAACTGACTGAGTTACTCGGGCACCCCTATGTTAGTAGTTAGTAATATTCTTAATGTTCATTTATTTTATTTTGGAGAGAGAGAGACAGAGAGAAAGCACGAGCCGGGGAGGGGCAGAGAGGGAAAGAGGGAATCTCAAATGGGCTCCACACCACCAGCATGGAGCCCAATGAGGGGCTCAAACTCACGAACCGTGAGATCACGACCTGAGCTAAAATCAAGAGTTGGACGCTTAACCAACTGAGGCACCCAGGTGCCCCAGTAGTTAGTACTATTCTTGAGTGAAGTATCCTGAGATGATCAGGACAGTTACAGGTCCTTCTCTTCCTCCCTGCAAACGCACATAAGCTGACACACTATGGTGAGGCTGGGGGATGAATTATGGACCTACGGACTATGAACCAGAGTATAACAACCCCTGTAGCCTAACCTCATACTTCAAAAATAAGAAGCCCCAAGTCCAGAGAAGATATGAACATTGCCAAAAGGAGCCCAAAGCTAGAGGCAGCTAAGACTAGGCTTTAGACATTCCTCAGCAATGTCCTAGCATACAACGATGACAACGTGGTTGAGTTTTTACTTTGTGTGTTTCCAAGAATTCGTGTGTACATTTCAAACACAATGATATTTCCTCTTTAGCAATTACCATTTTTCTCCACACGGGTTAGGGGTTTCACTCCCGAAAAGACATCAGCAAGCTCCGTCATCCGCTCTGAGCCCTCCTTCTTGTAATGCTCCCATTTGGCTTGCTTTTCTGAAAGCATTTGCTTGAACATCTGTTGAAAGGGACAGAAGAGATTTACTTACTTAAGAGGAAATCCAAATAAGGCAGTTTACAAAGAAAGCCCTGAGTGAAACCCAATTTATTGTAAAAATATGTATCTAAAAGTAACATTACCCCTGACGTCATCTCTTAAGCTGCACTACTTTGTACAAATTGAGGGGCAAAGCTAGACCACTGCATTGGTTTTCAGACCAACTGCACATAAGCATCATCTCATCATCTGGATGGCTTTCAAGTGTTGGGATTCTCAAGCTCCCCCATGAAGATTCTGGTTCAAAAGGCCTTGGGTAGACCCAGGAACCAGCATTTTTAATGTGAAATTAAATTTGGTGGCCCCTGCTCGAAGGTCCTTTGCAAGTAATAATTTCTGTGGTTGCATCTATTTAAAATAGGTCAGGGAAGGCTGAGCATGATCTTTGTCTGATGAGTGGAGAATGAACTAAATCACCCACAAAAATTTTTTCTTTTGGATCACACAGTAAGTCTGTTTATTAATGCACTCCTTCATAAAATTAAAGGCCTATAAAGAGTTGAGCAGAGGAGGAAATGGTATAACTCAAGGTTTTGCTTTTTTTCCCCCCTTGAAACAAATTTAAAAACCTATTTAAAGTGTGTCGCAAAACTACAGGGATTTATTTCACTGGGATCCTAAGAGGTAAATATGAGAATATACTGATTTTTCTCTTAAGAAATTCTTCATTCCTCAGCATCGAACTGAATGTTAAAAGATGAAGACTTCATTGTAGATGAAAGGATAAGGACTGGTGGCATTTTGTGGGGCCAGAGAAAGAGGAATCTTAGTGATCAGGCAGGGTGAGGAACAGTAGGAATTATTTATAGAGTCCCTCCTGTCTTTTTGAATGCCTAGGACCGATCAATGCCATTTCACAAAGCAGCAGTGACAAAAATAACACTGTGAGGCCTTCGTTACAGACCTAATAGCTTGAAGCCCTTCAGACACTCATTCCCAGGTTGACCTCACAGGTTTCACATCTGGTAAGATGGAATTTGGGATAGGGGATGGTTCTCAAGTTAAGAGATGCGCCTTCATCAAAAGATTAGAAGAAACACAGGTCTAATTAGTGTGTTTCTAAGAGAATCAGAAGGTGATTCTAGAAAAAGGGTTGGGATGGGAGGTGGGAGAGATAGAGATAAAGGTTAAAGAACCGAGCTGAAATGTCAGACATTAAATATATCTTTGTTTTGCTCAATTTGTATTGGGTAGTTATTTTTATCTTTCTACCAGATCCTTCTCTTTTAAAGATCTTTAATGAGTTGGTCTTCTATTCTCTCCACTAGAACAGACAGAAGGAAGCTGCCCATTCTATTCCAACAGATTCCAGAAAAAGATTAACGATTAGAAACGCAGGCGTGGTCGGGCAGATGACCCAGATCTGTCCTGATTCCCACACAACAATATTGAGCTACAGAACTCTTGGGTGACTGGCGTCCTGCTTCAGGATCCTAACTGGACGGAGTGCACTGATTCCTTGGGGTGACTCTCACTTGCCTCTGAAGTTTGCTTTGACCAACAAATAAGATGCCTGGTTCCTGCTCTTGGATCTTTCTTGGTCTCTCATTTTGGCTTAATCTGTCTCTCTTCCCCACTGTACTGAGAGCTCCTGGATGGGAGGGACATGCCTTGTTCATTTTTGAATTCCTAGCACCTAGCTGGGAACAGAGCAGGTATTCAATAATGACTTGCTATTGAGAGGGAAAACATGAACATTCTTAAAGAGATCAAAAAGGGGTAGCGTTTCTCTGATCTTACAAAATTATACCCAGACAGGTTACTGAATAACACTCAACACATGCATGTGCGTGATGTTAATAATCAGCATGTACTTTTCCTTAGCTACTGAACGGGGGAACACAGTGTCCTCGCACACCTAGAAGATAAAGAAAAAACCGGCAGACCGCTAACCAGACTGAGGCAAGGAGAATATCAGTTTGGAATGGGCCTTAACGTCCATGGCTAGCTCCTGGCCCACCTGATCCGAACCGCCAAGGCTACTGGTTATAGAACCTAGGCACTCCTGGGTATCAACCATTTTTATTATGCCCACAGAGACTCTTTTAGGCATAAGACTAATCAACCTTAGAATTCCCTTCAGGGAGCTCAAAATCCTTAAAATCCTTGAGTGGACATTGTTTAAACACAAATCATCCACCCTACTTAAAAGCCCTTTCTAACAGGTTCTCATGGTTTTGCAGATGAAGACTGAAATCCTACAAGGCCTACATGCCCACCTTTCGACCTCATCTCATATCACTTTTATCTCATTCTCTCCCCTCTAGCCAACTGTTCTTTCTGGTCCTTGAACTGGTCATGCTGTTCCCTACCCAAGAGGACTCGGGCATATTCTGTCCTCTCTCTGCAATGGTCTCCAGAATGCTCCCGACCTTTGTCTTAGCTAACTCCGACAGGTTCCTTTTTCAGGTCCCTTCAGAAGCTCCTGCTTCTCTTCTCAGGGATTTTAGGTACTCAGAGAACAACGTTCCTTTCCCTTAGAGCACGTATCTCAGTTTGTATTTACGTTTTCATTAGTGCGATTCTCTGATTAATGTCCACATTCCTCACTAGACTGTCACCTCCATGGTCCTGTGCAATTTTCCCCATCACTGTATCCCCAGTGGCAGTAGGCACTAAATGCCTGTTAAATGTTTAATCCTGTCCTTTTAGTATAAGAACGATCTCAGACAGCTAGAATCTGTAGCCTGAATCAAAGACTATGACTCATTATTGAATCTCAACCCTTTAAAAATATTTTTAAGCACAGAAAAACTAAGATGTTGGTGATTATTCATTAAAGATCTTTACCTCTTTGAGTATAAACTCAAATTGTGCAGTGTCCAACAGCAATTGAAAGAGGATCTTGGGATTGTATCTAGAGTCTGTTAGAATCTGGTCCTTGATTTGACGAAGGCGTTTGTTGTTCGGGTCATAAGCTAGAAACAGGAAGAAAAGAGTTCCCAGTTTATTCACTGTGCAGAAAATATGAAATCTAAGATGAATTATTAAAAACGTGCCTCCATTTTCACTCATTTGGAGCATTTAAAAAAGTAATAAGCAAGATGAGAATCAATAAAGCGCGATAAAATCAATTACAGTAGATCTATGCCATGAAGTTAAGTACAACCGAACTTTTGAACACGACAGTTGGCTCTGACGTGGAATGTCATCCATGATATGCCGTCGAATGAGAAAAAGCAAGCTGCAGAACAGGGTTCCAAAGCCTGGGGGAAGTGCCTCCAGGAGACCAACAGGAGGGAATGTAAAGAATATATGCACTCCTTCCTGCACATCATGACCCGAACACCACAGAAACTAAATAAGTACTTATCTTTCCCACGCATGACTCACAATCAGGTAAATCACTTGTTTCTGGTAAATCGTGACCTTGTGCAATCAGGTCAGACAATTGCCAGGCACAAAAATGGGAAACAGACGTGGCTGAAGGTAAGTGCACAGACCACTGGCAAGACGAGGTTGTCCCTGGAAGGGTCCAAATCCAGGAGACTCCTGGCTCACAGGGAAGGTGAGGAGGAGGCTGAGTCACTGGAAAACCACAGTTGGTTTTATGATACGATAAAGCGAAGGCCTGAGTTGTTCATGTGCTTGAGAATGGAAGACTTTGGTAAAGATTATAAACTGATGGGAGGGTGGGGGATGGGTATTGAGGAGGGCACCTTTTGGGATGAGCACTGGGTGTTGTATGGAAACCAATTTGACAATAAATTTCATATATTGAAAACAAATAAAAATAAAAATGAAAAAAAAAAGATTATAAACTGAGTCAGTGTGGTAAAATCCTCAAATTAGAACTGGAGTTTATGGACTGACTAAACGCGACTAACCAACACCAGATCCATTGGACGATCAAACCTTGGCCACGGTGCTCATGCTGTGAGAGAACGTAAACTGGAGAGGGATTGAGGCAAAGAAGGCAAATGAAAAAAAAACAAAACAAAACCAAAAACTGGAAAGCAGCATTTTTTGGGAAAGAGACTTCCAGGATGAAGAGAGAAAGCTGAGGAGAAACTCCACATATTTCCAAAGATACAAAGGATGAAGACGTCCACCTGCTGTTTTCGCTGCCTAGCACCCACAGGAAGTGGGACCAGACGGAAGCTAGAGGAAAGAACATCTTGCCTGGAAGAGCTGTGAGGCGGGCTCTGTGTTACCAGGGGAGGCTGCAGAATAATCTGGAGTGGACAGTTTACTTTGAGATACTGCCTTATCTGAAAGAACACGTGCTGAAGGCAGTACCTGTCTCAGGGTGGCTCTCAAGCAAAGTTTGTTGATGAAAAACAAAAAGCAGGAGGCTTCACGGGGCCGCTGGATGACAGCCACGCTTAGCGGGAAGGGCACGCAGCTCTGGGTGGGGGAAGCCATTGGTTAACTAACACCGATCCAGCCGTCACTGAGTACGAGGAACGGTGTCAGCTCTGAACAAGCTCAGGTTAGTCCAACCTACTTGTTTTTTCATTAAATCAGGAGCTTCTTAAGTCATAGGCTCACAGACCCTGTGAAGGCATTTCATACAACCTGTGAAGCAACTGAACATGATGGCCAATAGCGTCTCCAAGAGGACTGTGGGCCAGAAAACTGTGATCTACCTTTATGAGGCACTCAGGTTCAGCCTGTTTATCAATTCTGTGGGCCCATGGTTTCCTGTACTTCCAAAATCGTACCTTCCCTCCCCCCCCCCCCCCCATCATTTCTCCAGTCTAGAACTTCTTTTTACTTCAGAATCCTTCCTGCCTCCTGTATGGAGCCTTCCCCAGCCACCTTCACCCACTACCCCAAGCAACATTTCTCTCCTGCTCTGGACGAAATCCCACTAAGTGTCTGTTTTACACATCTGGCTCTTATTTACGGGCTTGGGTCTTCAATTAGTTTCCTGCTGTAACAAATTACCACAAACGTAACGGCTTTAAAGGACACAAATGTATTCTCTTACAGCTCCAGAGAGGAGAAATCTGAAATGTGTGTCACTGGGCTAAAATCAAGGAGGCAGCAGGCCTATGCTCCTTCTGCAGGCTCCTTCTGGAGGTTCTGGGGAAATCCTGTTTCCTTATTTTTTCCAGCATCTAGAGGCCACCATATTCCATGGCTTGTAGCCCCTTCCATCTTTAAAGCCAGGAATGGTCTGTTGAGGCTTTTTCATGATACCACCTCTCTAGTTTTGACTCTTCTGCCTCCCTCTTCCCGATTTAAGGACCCTCGTGATTATACTGGACCTACTGGGGTAATCCCGGATAATCAAACCTGACAAAGGGGCCTATTCAGGTGGGCCGTTGACTTGTCCAAGTAGACACAAAAACGACTAACTTAAAAAGCCACTTGATTCTCATCCAAAGGCTAAACAATTTTTGCACCACGGGGCATATCTTAGCTCTGAAAGCCTTTAAGTGGAGCCATACAGATGGGCACACCTTTCGCCCGTTACCTGAGTCTGCTGTGTGAAGCATCAGCCACCGGATGGCCACGTTACAGTCTCTCAGGCAGTTCAGGAGCCTTGGGATATTGTCCAGAACCATCTCTTCCCTTAAATACCCTTCTTTCAGAAATTGTTGCACTTGGCTGTGCACTCTTTCACTGACAGTAGCGTATCTGCTTGACTTTGAAAAAGAAAAAGCCTGAATTACATTTTCAAAAAGAGAAAATTACTTCCCTAGAAAATGAATCCCATACAGATGAGCCCATTGACAAGTAATAACATTTCTACAGGAGGTGAATAACATGTGGACCATAGTTGGTAAGACTCAGAGGCAAGTGGTTTGTTGGACATTTTTTTCTTAATGTTTATTTTTTAGGAGAGAGAGAGAGCATGAGGGGGGAGGGGCAGAGAGAGAGGGAGACACAGAATCCGAGGCAGACTCCAGGCTCTGAGCCATCAGCACAGAGCCCGACGCGGGGCTCGAACTCACAAACTGTGAGATCATGACCTGAGCCGAAGTCGGACACTTAACTGAGCCACCCAGACGCCCCGTTGGACACTTTTGAAAAGAGCATTGGACTCAGAACCAAGAGAATCCTACCTCCTACCTCTAGCTATGGTTAGATATTGGTTTGACTTTGGGGTTCACCTCTCCCTCCTGGTGTCTTCAAATGTCAACTAAAGAACTGTATCCAGTGGTTCCCAGGGCCCCTTCTGTTCTCAACTTGGATAGAAAAGAAACATAGGCTCAACTGTCTATTCTTCCCATGATTCTTGACAAAGGAGGCAGGGCAGAAATATCCAGGAGAAGAGGCTTCTACAGGCAGACGAGAGCACAACAAAAATATACTTCTGTGTATTTTTCAATCCAGTGAACTTTCAAACCAGCCTTTGGGGATTTGGGTCATTCTACTTTCTCTGAAGCAAGAGTTACATGTTAAACATCATTAACCTCATCAGGTTAGTTTAAAACTACCACAAGGTGTTTCATCAGACAATTCTGAAATCTTCTTAAAATGGCACCAGAGAGAAAAGGCAATTTTGGAAACTAATTATAGTAATGAAAAAATTAATGCTCTGATGCCAGTAAGCATCAGAAGCGTCACTTTCTCTAATATATTTCCAGGAGACATGAAGTTGAAATTATTTTATGCATTATTTATGGAATGTAATTTACTTGAATAAAACATGCTGAAGTTCTTGGACTCAATGTCGTTCTATCTGTCCCGGAAACTCAAGAACTCAGCCAGCCAGGCTGAGGAAGATAACTTAGAAATGTCAAGGATACTGCCCCAAAAAATATTTTTATGGCTCTGTTTACTTAGGAATTTCCTCCTGCCTTGTGCTCTTATCAAAGAGATAGACTGTAAGCATTTAAACTTTAAGGAGAGGAAGGTCTTCAGTCTTCTTGCTGGTTTCATACATCAGAAATGATCAATTTAAATTACAGTGACGGGGCAGCTCTTTCTGCTTACAGGTCCTGTCCCCGTGCTTTAATAAAAACACCTTCTTGCACCAAAAAAATTAAAATAAATAAATTTAAAACATAAATAGAAATTACAGTGACAGGACATATTGCGTATGCTCAGTTATGATCCTGAACATGCATCCTACCAATGAAAACATTAAAATTCCAGCTACCCGTGAAAGCCATTCCATCCACATCGACAAGAATAAACAAAGTCAGCTGGGGTCATGTGACATACCGACTTGTCTTAGGATGCTGAATCTTAAGACCCAAGCCTCCCATTTACATATACCACATAAGTTACAAAATCTATCATTACCTATCTTATTAGGATGCGCAAAATTCACCTTTCATTCGTCACTGCACTAAAATGTCTATGTGGACATTTTCCAAATTCCTTGGAAACTCTACTCATTTCCCACGCCGTAAAGCAGGCTTGTAGCTGTGACAGAATCCTTCTCCATTGGCCAGCACCTACCTGTTCTCTGACGTTCGAAAGGTCCAGAGTATTGTTTAAAGCAGTTTTTGCAGCTTTGTAAGGATCCCAAGCATCTGCTAGATTAACTGTGATCCCCATGTAAATACTAATTACCTGAAAGAGGACACATTCATCCAGTGTGTTAAATACCTACTCATCTGGAGGCAAAATTACAGAAGACACTGCCCACTCCCTCTGGTTCAAATTCCACTGCAATGAAAAACCCCGATTTGCCAAAGATATAGGTAAGCATTCTTTCTTAGGAGCACTTTGGAACAAGGGCTACAAAATCCATTTATGGGAAAATGACTAAATCAGGGTTGACAGAAAAGCAGACTGACTGAACAGTGGCGTTCTCAAACATTTTCACCTCAGCTTTTACGCAACTCAAAGTTACTGAAAACTCCCAAGGACTTTTTGTGTTTTTTTCAAATGGGGTTCTATCTATTGATACTTATCCTATAACACATCACAATCGAGACATTTCAAAAAATACTTATTCTCTTCATGTAACAGTACACCCATTACATGCTAAAACAGAAAACAGAAAACTGTTTTTAATTTAAAAATTAAATTTTTTAAAAATTAAATTTTTAATTAAAAAAAAAAAATCAGACTAAAGGCTTTCCCAAAAAGTTTTGTGAGACGCGTGGCATCGCCTTTCGGTTTCTTCGAGTCTCTGCAGCGTCCGGCCTGACCCAAGACAGCTGGGCTTGGATCTGGATTCCGCAGTGGGTCTCCCGCGCCGCCTGCCTTGGGGCCCCTGGGAATGCCGTGTGGGCTTGGCAAAGGGGGACAGGGCAAGGCACAGAGCACTTCACTCTGTTTCTACCTCACGGACCCCTTGAATGAGCCTTGGGGGCCCCTAGGGCTCCCCAGTTCACTTGAGAATCCTTCAAGTAAAGGAAAAAAAGCGTTCCTTTTGGGGTTCCTCACCCACCCACTTGAGTCTGTATAAAATTGCGATTATTTGTCCCTTGAAGCTTTGCTCAGGGTTGCCTGTGAAATCCTGCGGTCCCGGGGGTGCTCTTTTTGGTGGGAGTGGCTGAGCAGGGAGGCGGATCCCCAGCTCCATTTCTTCAACAGTCACTGGGCTTGTCATGCTTCCCTTTTCTTCTCGAATCAGATCTAGTCGTTGTATTTTTGAGAGAATTTTCTATTTTTCAGAGTCTTCCAATATATCGGCATAAAGTTGTTCATAGTTTTGAAGTTCATAACTTCAAAACTTCTTTATTGTATCTCGGGTCTGCTTTTTCAATCTTCACATATTTAAACTTGCCTTCTCTCTCCCTCTCTCTGATCAGCGTTGCAAAATATCTCTTTATTACTCTTCAGACGAGATCGGGCGCGTTCAGGGTGGTATGGCCATAGACCCTTTATTACTCTTCAAAAAACCAGCCTTTGTGGTATTGATCTTTTAGTTTTTTGTTAAACATTTATTTTTGAGAGAGAGAGAGAGAGAGACAGAGTGCAAGTGGGAGAAGGGGCAGAGAGAGAGGGAGACGCAGAATCTGAAGCGGGCTCCAGGTTCTGAGCTGTCAGCACAGAGCCTGATGTGGGGCTCAAACCCACAAACCATGAGGTCATGACCTGAGCTCAAGCCGTACGCTTAACAGACTGAGCCACCCAGGCGCGCCAACATTTACCTCTAAGAACAGTTTTTAGTCATTCTCGTAAGCTTCGCTTTGTAGTGTTTTGATATTTCTTCATTTATATTGTGATTTCCTCCTGAACACAAAAGTTAGTTTTTTCTAAACATTTAAAAATATCTTTTAAGTGTTGATTTCTAATTTAATTGAGTTACAGTAAGAGAATACAGTCTGTAGACTAACATCGTTTTTTAAAGCTTTCTTAACTTTGTGATCTAATGTTACCCAACTTGTATATGTATCCTTTCAAATACACATGGAACATCTATCGTGTATTTTTGGGAGAGCAGGATTATGTACAGAAAGAGGTATATTAAAATTTCCCATCATGATTATGGTTTTCTCAACTTTTAGAGGTTATTTTGAGTTTTTGCTTTATGTATTTTGAGTATGTCACTGGGTATGAATTTACCTTGCATTATTCTTTCCTAAAATTTTTTTTAAGTTTATTTATTAATTTTGAGAGAGAGAGAGACAGCATGGGAAGTGGAGGAGTAGAGGGAGAGGGAGAGAGAGAGAGAATCCCAAGCAGGCTCTGTACCACCAGCACAGAGCCTGATGTGGGGCTTGAACTCATGAAACCGTGAGATCATGACCTGAGCCGAAACTGAAGACTCAGACGCTTAACCAAGTGAGCCACCCAAGCACCCTGGATTATTCTTTTTAATATCATACATGATCGCTCTTTATCCCTACGCAGGTTTTTCTTTAAAGGTCTCTATGGTGTGATGTAAGTATTTTCTTACTGGATTTTTACTGGGCGGCATTTGCCTGGCATCTCACTCGCTTTTTAAATTCTTTCATTTTTAGCATGTCAGGGGTGTTTTTCAGGAGGGTCTCTTGTAAGCTTCACATAAGTGGGTTTTGACCTTCCTTAACACTAAACGTGTTACTGTTTCTCATTGTAGCACTATGGTCGAAACTCTTTATTATGCTTAGCAAATGAAACCAGATTATCAGAGTTTTCCTTCTGGTTGCTCAGCTCCTAGCTTATAAACATGATGCGTTCGTGGGTAGGAAGCATCACGTCTCACTGCAGGCTCCCTAATCACAGACAGTCTGTGATTCAATGACTGATAAGAAGTGAAACAGAATCTGTTCCCTGAGACCAGGATCCAATTCACTGTACTTTATCAAAACCTCTACGTACAAGGAGAACATCTCATCTACACTGAGTATGTTAAGTCAGCCTTATGTTTTTAAGATTTGAGTTTTGGGGCACCTGGGTGGCTCGGTAGGTTAAGCGTCTCACTTCAGCTCAGGTCATGATCTGGCGGTTCGTGAGTTCGAGCCCCGCATCGGGCTCTGTGCTGACAGCTCGGAGCCTGGACCCTGTTTCTGATTCTGTGTCTCCCTCTCTTTCTGACCCTCCCCTGCTCACACTCTATGTCTCTCTCTCAAAAATACATGAACATTAAAAAACATTTTTTTAAAAAGAATTGAGTTTTTTTTGTTTTTTTTTTTTTTCATCGTTTTTTATTTATTTTTGGGACAGAGAGAGACAGAGCATGAACGGGGGAGGGGCAGAGAGAGAGGGAGACACAGAATCGGAATCAGGCTCCAGGCTCCGAGCCATCAGCCCAGAGCCTGATGCGGGGCTCGAACTCACGGACCGCGAGATCGTGACCTGGCTGAAGTCGGACGCTTAACCGACTGCGCCATCCAGGCGCCCCAAGAATTGAGTTTTGAGTGACACAATGTTAAAAAGTCTCAAGCACATCTCTGCAATATAAACTTTAACAGCCCCATCAACGTTAGCTTACAGATAGATAAAACTTATTATTAAAGTAACACTCTTCTTCGGTAACAGATTAATTTTGCAAGCTTAGATTCATAAAATAGAAAGGAAGAAAGTATGTTTCACTGCATGTGAAACAGTTACAATTCAGCAGCTAAAGCAAGAACATTTCAATATAGGGTTTTACCTTGAGAGTATCCATTTAAGAGAGAAAAAACAAACCCATGGGCTCTTCACCAAGTTTTACTGACTTATTCCCTCATGTCATGATTCAGAAGATTCTACACGCACTTAGAGGAGTTTCACCAATGTGACTTAATGTCTCGTTTACAACATTATGATCTCTGGGCTAAAGGCCAAAAGAACGCAGAGTTGGTTCCCTAACAGGATTATTCCAGAGGACAAAGAGACTAATGGTGATACTTGCCCAGTTGTCTGGAAAGTACTTGTCCACAATCTCTCTCATTTTCGCTTGATGGGTGTGAAGAATGGCAGGTTCAAAGTAGAGGGTCACGTACAGCATGGCGGCCTGAGTGGCCAGGGCTGTGCTGCGGTGTTCTGGCAAAGGATATGCGGAGACCTGCAACACAGAGACAAAACCCTGAAGAGGCAGCTGTTGGTGACTTGTGAACCGATACACGTGCCCAGTAAATGATGTGGTTCCAGGACGTCCCAGTCCCTCAAGAGTCCATCCCCTCTGGGAATTGGACCCCGCGTGCGATCCTCAGACTGTGGCCTTGTTAGAGGACAATACAACCAGGGCCGTTCTTCTTGCTAACCACACAGCATTCTCTTCCCTCCAGCCCCTGACTCAACTGCAACTTGAAGTCTTTGCCTCAAGGAGGAGAAAAATGTTTTACCCCCATGTCTCCTGCTAGTTGTCCATTTCTGGGTCTCTCTTAAAAAAAATTTTTTTTAACGTTTATTTATTTTTGAGACACAGAGAGACAGAGCACAAGCTGGGGAGGGGCAGAGGCAGAGGGAGACCCAGAATCCAAAGCAGGCTCCAGGCTCTGAGCTGTCAGCACAGGACCCGACACAGGGCATGAACCCACGAACCATGCGATCATGACCTGAGCCGAAGTCAGACGCTCAACTGACTGAGCCACCCAGGCGCCCCTCTGGGTCTTTCTATCACAGACAGTCTTTCAGAACTGACAGACCCCACACCCTGTCCCCATTTTCTCACTTCCTGTTCATTCTACAGCTCCCTGAAATGTGCCTTGCACCATCACCTATGATCTCTCCAGGCACTCATCACCTCACAATCACGCTGGTCCAACAGCCTGTTTCACACTCTCACTTCAGTTCTCTCAAGGTTCACAGACGCCACTCCTGTTGCCCTGCTTTGCTGGGTGTTCCACTGCCTGCCTTTCAGGTGCTGGTGCATCCCAGGGCTCCGTCACCACATGGGTCGGTGACCTGGCTGCACACAGTACACGTCACCTCGAGGACCACAAACAGAAAGGGAGGAAATTGCTACGAGGTTGGACACAGCGACGTGGCAGGGAACCCACAGGCAGGAGTGTGGCCGGGCTACAGGAAGGGTCTGGAGCTGTGGGCCACAAAGCCTTCACTGTTTCCACCCCTTGATGTGTTTGCCCCTTCTCTCTTGCTCCTCTCATCTTACACGTGGGAGAATTGGGCTGCCCCCAAATTCCAAATTTTGCGTGTGATGAGTAAACCCACGTGCAGATGATGTATCTGGAGCCCCATTCCAAATCACCTAACAGGGAATCCGATCCATCCTGGGTCAAGTGACTGCCCCTGTCCAACCCACCATGACCAGGGACGGGGCAGGTGCCGGGCAGCGAGTGGGGTGGGTACACAGCACACCACAGCCAAGGCCCTGTGTTAGTACGGTCACGGGGCAAGAGAAAACTGAAACTCACTGCCTGAGACACAGACACACAGACAAGATGGACCCCATACTTGGCAGAAGGGGTAAAGACAGGCAGTGAGGAGTAGCATGGCCCCTGAAGTCATATAGACCCAAGTTCAAATTCGGGCTCTGATACTTAGTTACATGACCTTGTGAAAAATTATGAAGCTCCCTAAGCCTTATTTTTCTCAACAGCAACATGAGGATAATGTTGTCCACTCTGCAGGACTGTTCTGAGGAGAGAGAGAACAGTTCATGAAGAAAATCAACTATGATTCTGGTTGGTACCGAATTCTCAATAAATGGCAACAAATTATGAAGACCCAGTATCTGCAGGTGGCTTATTTTGAGCTGTTTTTAAAACACACACAGAAACCTCTTTTATTGATACTTATAATATTCCTAAAGAAAACTAACTGGCTACTTGCAGAACTGGGTAGGGCAGCTGTGCCCTGTGATAAATGATAGCCGGCTGTTACGGGCCAATTCTTTGGTAAGAAAAATACCCAATACATAAAATTATGTATCTTTTTTTTGTTTTGTTTTAAGATTTTATTTTGAGGTAATCTCCACATGCAATGTGGGGGCTTGAACTCACAACCCTGAGGTCAAGCATCACATGCTCTATTGACTGAGCCAGTCAGGTGCCCCTAAAATTATGTTTTCTTCAGGAAATTGAAGTCACGTGGTACTTTTCCTTGGTGCCCTCTTACATGAGCGATACACATACTGGAGAGGAAAGGGAGGTAACTTCTAAATGTTACAGGGTCTTCACGGCCCTGCTCAAGCTGCCTTCTCGCTAGAGTGTCCTTACGTCCCCTTCGCCACCTGCTGCAATCTGTTGCCCCTGTTGTACGCTCCGTGGCACCCTGTGTTTCCCCTAAGCTATCACTCACCTTGCTTTACAGTAATTCCTTTAGTTGTCTGTCTTTTTTCCTCAGCTGCAAGCTCGTTATGGGCTGGGACCATGACCTGTCTTTGTCGGCGATGGCCTCCCAGCACCTAGCTTGTGGACAGGCATGTAACACACGCTCAGTAACTCTATGTTGAATGAATGGCTGAGAGAATGATCTTTTTTCCAAATAGAGTTCAAATCCCATCCTCTCCCTGAAATCTCAAATTCTTCCCAAATTATTATCCCTTTTTCCTCTACCCAACTATAGTAGACCTCAAAAAGTTTGGACTTTTTTGGGTGCTTTTGTTCTTCTGAGGAATAAGGAAGGGAAGGAGTAATTGAGGAGGAAAGTGAAATCAATCTTTCAAACGACGAAGATGTTGGTAGATTTGATGCCCACCTGGTTGTAAATATCATCAGATCTCAGTCGACCAATGACCATACTGATGAAGGCTTCATTGATAGGCACTCTACGGAAATAACTCTCAGGATAGTTGGGTGGTCTTTTGGCTCCTGGTTGGCTGGAATAACCTGTACTTCGTAGCAGCTTACAAATATCATCCATGTTTGAATCAGCAGATCGAGCAGCGCTGAACCACGTTCACAATGGGAAACATAGGGCCAAACAAACCACACAAACCACACAGCTTAGAAACTCAAAAGTCCAAAAGAGCAGAATTTCATCATAACTTGACTTTATGTAGTTTTACCTAAGACTCCTGGTCAATCTATGTCCCCGGAGATTCACAATTGCATTTTCAAAAAGCCTATTATAGCAAACTTACCAGACGGATTCTTACATGTATGTATAGTTCTAAGTTGAGGTCCACAATCCCTTGTCTAAAATCTTTAGGGCTGGATTTGTTTCAGAATACTGCGTTTTTCAAATGTAAGAAATTAACATGGCGTGTAGATCGTATACAACACTTTAGTAGGGTCTCAATTAGCATTACGTGATCAGCACACGTTAATATTTCTGCAGCAAAATTTATGAATTGTCATGCAAATGAGATAAATAAGGACCATCTATAGCCTCCGATCTGGTCTGATCAGGTTTTGACTCCAAATGGCTTCAGGTGAGATCAGAGTTTGCTGCCAGAGGAGTTACTATGTGCACGCGTGTGTGTGTACACATGCATATATTTTCTTTGAGAGCTCTTTAGATTTCAGAGTTGCAGATAAAGAATGTGATCCAGTACCAACATTTCATAAGTTAAAAAATAGTTAAAAAATTTTTTGTAATGTTTTTTTATTTTTGAGAGAGAGAGAGAGAGAGAGAGAGAGAGAGAGAGAGAGAAAGGGAAACACAGAATCTGAAGCAGGCTCCAGGCTTTGAGCTGTCAGCACAGAGTCCAACATGGGGCTCAAACCCATGAACCGTGAGATCATGACCTGGGCCGAAGTCAGATGCTTAACCGAATGAAAGCGCCCCGGTTAAAAAATAATTTTAAAAGATTATGTCAACATAAAGTGGGATATATAATCATTGTTTTTTTTTTTTCCTTGGCAAGGTGTACCTTCTACAGAGATTGAATCAAAACATTTGTGATTTTCAGGGTGGTGTGGAGTGGTAATCCCTCAGACTCAAAGAATCTTAGACTTGAGGATGACCTCCTATTTGATACAAGAATCTCCTTTCCCACAACTCTGACTTGGCGATTGTTCAGGACTTCAGTAATGGGTCCTCACATTCTAATGAATTCACTGTTGTACCCAAAAGGACAAAGCAGAATTGTCAAAGCTGGCCTTGATGAGCAAACCCTTTTTTCTCCTTCTTTATGTCATTTATTATTTTTGGTTTTCCAGGTACTTTTGGAAATATACACAAGGGCATTCAAGGTTCATTTTTAAAGGGCGCCTGGGTGGCTCAGTCACTTAAGAGTGCGACTTCGGCTCAGGTCATGATCTCACGGTTCACGGGTTTGAGCCCTGCGTCAGGCTCTCTGCTGACAGCTTAGAGCCTGGAGCCTGTCCCAGATTCTGTGTCTCCCTCTCTCTCTCTGCCCCTCCCCTGCTCATGCTGTCTCTCTCTCAAAAATAGTAAGTAAACATTAAAAAAAATTTCAAGTCCATTTTTAAAAACATGGGTGATAAAACACCTCATGGTCAAACTGATGTGAATGAATTACGTCTGCTGTGGACACTCTCCTCACATACTGATGAAGCTGAAGTACACGGGCTAGTTGAGCAGCCTGCGATGACGGGGCAGCAGTAGCAGGTGTCGCTGAAAAGATGATGTCCCCAACAATCCCTTTCTGCTGAGGATCTGCCCCTTTGTCCTATTTATTTTGTCCCAATTTGTAAGTTTAAGAATGTGAATTCTAGGGGCGCCTGGGTGGCTCAGTCGGTTAAGTGTCCGACTCTTGGTTTTGGCTCAGGACCATGAGCTCATGGTTCATGAGTTTGAGACCCATATCAAGCTCTGCATTGACACTGTGGAGCCTGCTTGAGATTCTCTCTCTGCCCCTCCCGAGCGTGCTCTCTTTCAAAAATAAATAAATAAATGTCTAAAAAAAGAATGTTAATTCCAGTCTGCACATCTTCAGCTCACATTGCTAACTGATTCCTGCCTATCATTTGTTTCTTCCAAAATCTTGACTTTTTCTCTTATTTTTTTTAAAGTTTATATATTTATTTTGAGAGACAGAGAGAACATGCACGTGTTGAAGAGGCAGAGAGAGAGAGAGAGAGAGAGAGAGAATCTGAAGCAGTCTCTGCCTGATGTTGGGCTCGAACTCACAGACCATGAGATCATGACCTGAGCTGAAATCTCTAAGAGTTAGTCGCTTAACTGACTAAGCCACCCAGGCACCCCTTGACTTTTTCTAATATTGACCTTACATCCAGGTTTTGACTCATTAACTCAGCACGTTGAAATCTGTGTGGTAGATACTGGAATTATAGAACTTTAAGGTGGCTTCTGATTTAAAGACCCTACCCCTTAAAGTCATAGTTCTGGACAGACGTACGAAACACGTGATTGTGATATGTGCTGTTGTTTTGTTTCCACATATATTCAGGTGAGAATTCACTTCCCACCTAACTCTGAGAAATGGCTTTCCAAAGTCATCAAACCAAAAATGACAACAGAAAATTTATTCACGTCCCTACATCTGCCAAGGTGTAATATTTAAAGACTTTAAAAAAAAAAAAAAAAAGAACATTCATTAGACTTCCAACATTTCCAAATTTACCTTTAAGATAAAGAAAATTCAGATTCCTTTAAAAAAAAAACAACAAAAAAACTGAGGTACTATTGTGGACATGATGATCTATGTGTCTCTAATAATCTAAAACACATAGGCTCCTTTATGTGTAATATATAGATTACATGACATATAATCTATTATTATATAATTATAATATTATAATATTATTAATAATATAATTATAATTATTAATTATAATTATATTATTATATAAATATAATTATATATTATTAATAATATATTATGGTAATGATACAAATATAGAGTAATTGTTACATTTCTCCATTACGTTCAGAAGAAATAAGAACCTCACGCCTTTCATTCTAGATCGTACCGCTGCCATTCACGACGAGTAGTACAGAAACTACTGCGTTTTACCAACAGCGGTGCTTTTGGGGGGTGCGGTCCCAGCCCTGGGATGGATACCTGTATCGATAGTAGGAGACCAGCATTCTCTCTCGGACCTCTCCTTCGATCTTTTGGTCGATAACCAGCAGCATGACTCCATACAAGTACAGTGCTTCACACTATGAAGACAGAAAGACAATGGCCCAACTCACAGGAGTCTACGTTCTTATGGAATGAAGTTGACGAGGGTTAAAAAGAATCACTTCGTTCCTATTCCTCCCAAAGGCTTCATATTACAAGGAGACTGCAGATTTTCCCAAAGGCTCTCACCTTCTGTACAGAATGGGCTTTGGAAAATTTATGGGAAATAAATTTTAATTTGCAGTGATTACCTTTCAATTGGCCTATTTTTGGTATTTCGCTTGGGGCCCCAAATGGAGTCCCAACATTATGAATACTTTGAAACCCTTTACCTGGTTAATGAACTTTTCTTAAGTGACTATCACGTACTAGTTTCCAAGGCTGGAGGTCTGGGATGCAGAAGATAAAGAAGATAGGACTGCGCTGAGGAAGTTCACCACCACCCCATGATTTCCACTCACTTGTAATTCTGTTCAGAGTCTACTATGTTCTAAATTCAGATATTGTTGATTGGAAGAGAACTGTCAGTTTATTTGCTTCCCTTTAAAGAAGGGTACTTTGTATGTCTTTGGGACATATGGGAAAAAAGTTGACATTCTTGACTTTCTATTTTAAGTGGCTACTATTACTTACTAGAAGCTGTTTTCCATCTTCATTGAGGAGCACAGTTTCTAAGGTTTGCTGAATATACACACCTTCATTGAGATCATCTAGATATCTAGAAATGAAACCCCAGGGCAAGTTATTCATTCTAATGAAAACATGACCACTTTTGAAGAAGGA
The DNA here is from genome assembly GCF_024362965.1 of Panthera pardus. NCBI lineage: Eukaryota > Metazoa > Chordata > Mammalia > Carnivora > Felidae > Panthera > Panthera pardus. The sequence goes on from NW_026527002.1 coordinate 67,284,098, forward strand.
ATATAAAGATTTTTAAAAGATAAGACAAGACACCAGACATTCTGGCCTTCACACGTTTGTGGCCCTTCATGCTCTTTACGAAGGGACTCGTGAAATGGAACTCCCAGTGGTTAGGGCCACAGGTTTGCTAACACTGGCTACTCTAAGCGGAAAGAACCGTCTCTAGTCCCGATTTATGAATCATAAGTATCTTAGAAGTAACGTTATAAAGACATGGAATAGTTTAAAAACTGCTGAGTAATGAATTCTTAAGGGCTGAAAGGAAGAAAACACTGTGCAGTTAGGGATGAGAAGGCAGGCTACGGTTACTAATGCTACAAAAATAAGCTTTTTCTCCACTTCTCCTAAAGAAGATGCTAAAATATGATCATAAACTACAGGATGGAAAGCCAGATGGCTTAATACAGAGAACAAACTGACGGCTGCCAGAGGGAGTGGGATGGGGTGGGGGCTGGGTGGGCAAAATGGGGGAAGGGGCGAGGGAGGTACAGGCTTCCAGTTATGGAGTCCCAGGGGTGAAGGGGGTGCTGCACGGCGACAGACGGTAGCTACTTGTGGGCACAGCAGAACTTACAGAGCTAACAGATCACTCTGCTGCACACCTGAAAGGAATGTAAACATTATGCATGGACTACGCCTCAATGAGAAAAAAAAAAGAAAAGAAAGAAAGCCATGACTCAGTACAAGCCGAGGTTATCGTACCGCTTCACAAGAGCAGGAAAGCATAACAACACTCTAAAATACTAAAGGTTGACAAGTGCCACTGGAAGGAAAAGACAATTACGCACAGTAGGAGAGGAACTCAGGAAGGCGTGCACGCTCTTGCCCGTTCCTTTTCCACTAGTTACCCCCAGAATAAGCTATTACTGAATTAATACCTGTTTAGGTCTACAATATATTTATGCACACTTTGAAAGGCTAAATAAAATCTGGTCACAATTTCTATGTGGTTTTCACGAAACTCTTCATCTAAATCCTGCAGCTCTGGCTTAGCTTCCAGCTTGCTTTCCCATAACTCTGGACCCTAAGAAGAAAAACACATTCATGTGAAACGTCAATAAAAGCATACTTGTCGGTAACATTTTCTAAACGGTCTTTTAAAAATGTGTTCCTATGCTTGAAAAAGGGGATCAGAAATTGAAAGAGGAGCAACAGAAAGTAACAGAGAGAACAGACGCCTAGATACGGAATCCCCTTGAAAGAAACAAAGTTGGATTGTAACCATGATCGGCAAGCTTTCAAGTGTGGGGACCTTCACTGTAAAATACGTTTCACCAAAGTTATCTTTTTAAAAGTGTGATTATGTTATGTTAGGGCTTCCCCACAACACCTTTATATTATTTTCAAATTAGCTGACGCTAAATGTGGTATAAAAGCTTTCCTCTTTAACTCTTTCTCCATAATTACTTAGCCTCTCAGGGTCCCACGCTTCCCAGAGAAAGCATGCTTTTGTAGGAAAGACAGTGTTGAAAATGCTGTGGAGGAAGGTTACCTTAAAATAGCTGAAATCAAAGATGATATCTCCATATTTCTGTAGATCGGCTCGGTCTTTAAACCTGAACACAGCAGGGATAAACTCCGAGAGCCTCAGAAGTTCAGCAATGATGGCATTACCGCAGGAAACAATCCTTAGGATTGCCTGGCCACACAGGTTGTTCTCAGCTAGGAAGTCCAACATCGTGCGGATGAGTGCCTGGCCGGGAGGAATGTTTCACTGGCTTCAGAGCTGAGGTCTGTAAATCATTAGATGAAACCAGGTCTGCTGACAGATTGGCTGCTCCATTAAAGGACCTGTATCCCAAAAGGAAAGTATAAAAAAAAAAAAAAATCTCCATTTTTAAAGGGGGCATATGTAACACATGCATAATATTTATTCTTCTCCCAAACTCACTTAAAAAAAAAAAGTTAAAACAAGTAATGAGTTCCGACATGAGGGAAGGGCCTTTATTGTCCACTCCTCCCAGTGTTCCATGTGGATGGACTTTGCTAAGTGAACACTCTTGGCCTGTTTTCAATCCTTTATTCACTTCTCCCTGTGAGAAAGGACCTAATGCAGCTGGGAGGAGCCAGTGAGCATCGCGGTTCCAACGGGCCCTATGTTGGGCACTGATTATTAAATTGTCCTTACGGGAGTTGTTTTACCTCTGGAAAAGATAACTGTGTCTCAAATCCACTCGAATTAGGTGAGGGAGCCACCTTGAAAAAAGTGTTTCTCATACGGAAAACATCGGAGGCCCTTGTTATCAAGGGTAAGACATACCTGAGAAATACTCCTGAGTGACGCTAAAGTAGAGACAAATGTTTCATACTGAGCGGTGGAAAAGTTTTGATTAGCAAGGTATCTCGGAATGATGTAATTAAAACGTATGAAAGTAAGTTCCGTACTTACCCACAATTCAGAGTAAAGTTGCAACAAGGACGTACTAACTCAAGGGACACACAAAGAATGTGCTGAAAGTTGATCTCACCAAATTGTGATTTTGATAATACATATCTTGTACTTCATAGTTGACTTTCATAGCATGATCTTAGAAAAAGGTAATTTTTGCAACAACAAAAAAAAATGTTTCAAGGCAGCATTCATTTTCCCAAAGGCCTCTTCCAACTCTTTTTTCAAATCATTATCTTTGAAAGTGTTAATTTTGTCATCATCTTCGCTGTATTGCTCTCCTCTACTTGTTAATTTAGCTAGGTCATCGTTGGGTCAGCTTCATGCAGGCCTGAATTATTTTTCAACTTCGTGAAGGCCTGTGTACTTCCTAACATTTGCACTGGCACTGTGTCCTATCGACACGACATTAGCATTAAGAAGAGTGACCACCAAAAATAAGAATTCAGCCCAAGAGACTCTTTAGCACATGAATATCTGCAAGGGAACTCATCTTACAAGTGATCATTACAATTTTTATATCCATGCCAATTTTTACGTTCATATGTAATCTTCTGGCTGCAGGGACTCAAAAAGTAAACAGGAAAATAGTGAGGACTTCACTGTACGCGAAACCAGAATGTGGGAAGACTTTGGACAGGAGAGGGCTTCCTCTGCAGCCCCAGCAAAACATTCCCCAACCCTTGTCACATATTTTCAAAGTTCACTCGCGCTGAGCTACCTTGTGTAGTTATCTTTTGTGTAACCCTTAAAGGTTTTCTTTTTTCCTCTTATAAGTCTCTTCTTATTGATTCAGTATTTAGAAATGTCTTCATTTCCTAGGATGCTGTTGATTCTCCAACAATAATTCCCTCCCTCCTTTCCCTTTTTTCCTATAGAGGACAGAACAGGTGGATCCTTATTTTCTCATTGCCCCCGAATCTAGGCTACACATGTGACTCAGTTTCGACCAAATAGACGTAAGAGGTAGTCTACGGCAGATCTGATAGGAAATGTTTTTTCCCTCCTGCGATAAGGAGAGAAGCACATGAAATTTCTCTCTTTCCTCTATCCCTCTTCTTCTTGTCTTTGAATGCGGCCCAATGAACATGTCTTGTCTGAAGTTTCAATAGCCACCTTGAGACCATGAGGTGATGAGCCTAAGAGAAAAAGGGCCCCAAACCTGCAGATTGTGCTTTGGAAGGAAAGAAAGGCTCTAAATTCTTGTTGAGGTGACTGACTCATTGATTCAACTGTAGCACCACCTATCTCTGTAATCCTTGTAAAATGAACTGTTTTTATGCTTTATTTACTGCTAGTTGGCTTTGGGATTATTTGTAGGCGGAAGCATTCCTAATGCTACAGATTCATTCATTCAGTAAATAGGCATCTAGTGCCTACTATGTGCCAAGCACTGTTTTAGGACCTGAGGCTGCTTCAGTGAACAAAACTAAGTTCCTGCTCTCTCTCATAAAGCCTGCATACTATTGGGAGTGGGGAAGAGACAATAAACAAATAAATACATTAGGTATCAGCCTGTGATCATTGCTGGGAAGGAAAAAGCATGATAAAGAGACGGAGTGTGTGCTGTTTTAGTTTGTGAAAGCCTCTCTGATAAGATATTTGAGCAGGGACCAGAAGGAAGTGAGGCAGCAAGCAGTAAGGGTATCCGGGTGTTGTCAGAAGCCCCTAAGACAGTTCCCGATGCCCTCCTTCCCCTTATTCATGCCCTGTGGAGGTCCCTCTCCTTGAGTGTGGCTTCCTATCTCTTAAAGAACAGAATATGGTAGATGTAAAAGATATCACTTCTGAGATTAGATTGCAAAAAACCTGTGACTTCTGGCTGGGGCGCGTTCCCTAGCTTGTTTGCTCTGGGAGAAAGCAACCTGTCATGTTGTAAGAGAGCCCTGTGATGAGGGAGTGAGAGGCCTCCCAACAACCACCTGAATGAGCTTGAAAAGGGACTCCCCCCACAAACCGAGGTGAGCCTTCAGACGACAGCATCTATTCACAGCTAGGCTGCAACCTCCCAAGAGCCCCTCAGCCGAACGCACCCAGCTAAGCCACACCAACTGACTCCTGACCACAGAAACTGTAAGACAATAAATGTCTTTTGTCTTAGCCACTAGGTGTTGGGGTAGTTTGTTATTTTACAGTAAGTGATGATCTGGGAGAAGGGCATTCCAGGCAGGATTTACAAGTAAATGCAGAGGCCCCAGGTCAGCAATGCACTAGATGTGTTCCAGGAACAGCAAAGTGGCTGATGTGGCTGGTGCAGAGTGAGCACAGGATAGAAGCACAGATCAGAGGAAGTGGATGGGGTTGCTCCAAGAGCAGGGACTGCTAAGAAGCCATTACAGTTGTCTAGAACTCTCTCCAACGAGGGTATCCTTTAATATACATTAAGGCATAAATTATTAACAAGCCCTTTCATTTTCTCATGATGTTTACTTGTGAAGGCACGTTGATCTCTCATAGGCTGAATTTCAGATAATTTCATTCCACCTCTTTTTTTTTTAAATTTTTTTTAACGTTTATTTATTTTTGAGACAGAGAGAGACAGAGCATGAATGGGGGAGGGTCAGAGAGAGGGAGACACAGAATCCGAAACAGGCTCCAGGCTCTGAGCTGTCAGCACAGAGCCCGACGCGGGGCTCGAACTCACGGACCACGAGATCATGACCTGAGCCGAAGTCGGCCGCTCAACCGACTGAGCCACCCAGGCGCCCCACATTCCACCTCTTTTAAAGTAAACTCTACCCTTAGCGTGGGGCTCCAACTCACCCCAAGATCAACAGTCACATGCTCTACTGACTGAGCCAGCCAGGCGGCCCAATTTCACTCCATTTTTTTTGCACTGAATGGGTGTGGCTGGGAAAATGAGACAAGAAAAAGGGGGAAATAATGGCAAATGGGGGGGGGGGGGAGAAAGAAAAAGTCACTGAAGTGCTCTGAAGACCACCAAACTAACCCAGAAGGATCTAAGGTCTAAGGACACCAGGTCTAAGCAGGAAGAAACTCCAGACACAACTGCAAGGTGGACAAGTTATGTTTCACTGCTGTAACTGCAACCAGATTCTGGATACCAACACAGGCCAAACAATGGGACCATGGAGAAAACATTTTTAAAGCAAAACACCATTACCTGCCTTCTTCCCTTCCCTCCCCAAGCAAAAAAAAAAAAAAAAAAAAAGGATGAACAGATACACTCAGCACCTGCATGCACATGGTCAGGTTAGCTTAGGCCTGGGATAATGACATGTCAAGACTTTTGTGTATCTACTTCTTATTGTAATCCTTAAATCCTTACACTGCTGGCAACATTCAAGATATTATTTGGTTACATTATTTGGTAAATACCCCAAGGTTGGCTGAAAAACTTGCCCTAAAGAACAGAATCTAAGAACCAACATTAAAGATGCCTAATCATGTTGCAGTGATTTCAGAATTATGTGGCTTTATAGAAGGTGCTAAGACGTGGTTGAGATTTTTAAAAAATCACTCTAGAATGAGGTGCAAATGAACACTGCAGAAAAACCCATATTGAATCTTCTAGTCAGTGGTTCTTTTGCTGCTAGAGATGAAGAAAATTCATAAAGACCAGTTTTTCTCAATATATGCTGCATTACTATTTGGCATGAAATGAAACCAGAGATCCCACTCAATTTCCTACTTTTCTTTTATAAAGCACCCAAAAAGTAGCTGTAACTTTATTTTTAAGAATTTAGTGTAGGGGGGAGGTTGGGGGGAGAGGGGAAAATAGGTGATGGGCACTGAGGAGGGCACTTGTTGGGATGAGCACAGGGTGTTATATGTAAGTCAATTGGACAATAAATTATATTAAAAAATAAAATTAAAAAATTATTTGAAATTTACATCATGTTTAGCTTTATGCAAAAGTAACCATCCTGAAACTACTAGTAATGGTAAATATGTGTGTATATTTGGTAAATTTGTGTGTATAAACACATGAAGGATTGAAAGTGAGTGTTTAGAATGAATAACATGTACTAGATATACTCATAAATGACATTTTTTTAAATGTTAAAAAAATAGAATTTAGTATGGAACTGTGGTTTATGGTTGGGAAAGTAATCCTAGACAACAGACAACATGTTTCAAGAATGCAGCATGGCATCATCATACCAATTACCGAGTAAGTACAGAACTGAATTCTGAAGGAAATAAAATTGTCCGGGGACAAACCGCTGTTTGCCCTACTCAGAGGACAAAAGAACATAGGTCTATTTTTATCCTTTCATAAGATCTCAGTTCCATAAAAAAGGAAGCATTGGTCTCCACCTATCCATTATCAGAAACAAAATATAATGGTTGTTGACCAAGATAAAAGTGACCGACAAATCCCTTCCAGAAGAGTTCTAAAATGAGTCTGATCACTCTAGTCCCATTCATAAATCCTGGAAGGGACAGGAGAAAGAGAAACGGGAGCTGCTCCTGGTCGTGGGCCAGTAAGACCTCTCCGTTCCTTCCCCTGACTCCATCACCTATGTTGGAGTAAGCTCCGCGCACTTGGAATCGGGACACCCGGCTCCATTACCGGCTCTGTGACTTATGTTTTCGACCGTGCGACCATAAACCAGTCAGGACCCTTGGAACTGTTTTGAGAAATGCAGAGAACTTTGGCACCGGCATGACACAGGTGAGGGAATTAAGGTGCAGAAAGCAAGAATGACTTGCTCCAACTCGCAGCCCACGGCATTACCAGAATTCAAACCCGGGTCCATCAGACTCGACGAGACTTCGCGAACCACTCAATTTTCTCGAGGGCAAACGGAGGGATAACACTGTCTACCCAGCACGGCTCCTGGAAACTTGGAAGGTACAGATGCGGGCCAAGCAGTTGAACATCACTTCCTAAAGCGCCCAGGCGCCGTGGAAAAATCTGTCCACCTAAGTGGAGATGAAGAGCCTGGACTGCGGCCCCGCCCCAGGAGGCCCCTCAGTCCTCCAAGCCGGGCTCCGCATCGAGACCGCACCGCACGCCGCAGACGCCCCTTCGGCCAGCGCGGCCCGGCCAGGGGCTGGGGAGGGGCCGGGGGACCGAATCGAGGGCGCGTCCCGCCCCAACTCACCTGTCACCCGGGCCACGCCAGGGCGCACGTGCAGGGCCGGCGATCGCGGACTGGGTTGGCACCTGGGTCCCCACGCCGCCCTCTCCGCACGCGTCCCCTTCTAGACGCAGCCCTCGATCGCCAGCCTGCGGGACCCCCGCTTCCGCCTCTGGCTCCCCTGGCGGTCACATGATCAGAGGGGCGGAGAGCAGGGCGGGGCGTCATGTGACCGTTCGCCGGCGCCGGCTGATGACGCGAGAGCCCGCGCTCGCGGTTTCAGCGACTAGAGAAGGGAGTTGAGGAAGGAGTTGGGGTCCGGGTGGGGGCAGTCCGGGCGCAGCCGGAGAGAGCTGGGTCGGACATCCAGGTAAGGCAGAAGCGAGGGGTGGCGATGGCGAGGGTGGCGGGAGGTGTCGCCTCCCTCTCGGGCCCTCCGCGGGTGCCCTGAGCTGGGGTCCGTCCACCTGGGATACGGTCCTGGCTCTGCACGTTAAGCAGTGAGGCTTGGGCAGGCTGCCCCCCTTCCCGAGACGCCATCTCTCCGTCCTTCTGCCCTGGTAGGGAACTGATCACGAATTCTTGGTGCAGATTAATCCAGTTGGAGCTGTCTTTAGAAGCAGGGCCTCGGGCAGGTCGTTTAAATAAGCTCTTGTGTCCGTTTCCTTTTCTCTCCTATAAATGGTTGTGAGGATTAGGATAATGAGAGTGAAGCGCCGGAGCACCCGTTTATGGGGAAATGGTGGTTGCTGTTATTGTTGTCAGTCTCAGTTCTTTATTGATCGCCGGTTTTGTGAGAGGAGCTGTTTTACATGCTGTAGAACGTGTCAGAGTTCTAGTTTAAGCTGCTCCCAGAGTGAGGGAGTGGTAGCCACGTGAACGAATAGTTGTGATGAGTTTTATAATCGTGTGTGTGTGTGTGTGTGTGTGTGTGTGTGTGTGTGTGTGTGTGTGTGATGGAGAAAGAGAGGGAGGGATAGTGGTAGCATGGCGGGGGTGGGGCAGGCAATTGCTTGTATAGATAGGAGAAGGCTTCATGAAGAAAGAAGTATCCTTGCATCTTGTAAAGGGAGATACAGCTCTGGCTGGACTCCTACAGGTCCCCATGGACTTAAAGGTCAATATAGTGTCTGTAAATTGTTTGCTTTGTGCTTACCACTGTGCTGTACAGAAAGATGAGAGAGGGAAACAGTATTTAAAAATTTTTTTTTAATTTTTTTAATTTTTGAGAGACACAGAGAGCCCCCCGGGGGGGGGGAGGGGCAGAGAAAGAGGGAGACACAGAATCCCAAGCAGGCTAGGCTCCAAGCTGTTGGCACAGAGGCCGATGCGGGACCCAAACCCACAAGCTGAGCGATCATGACCTGAGTTGAAGTCCAACACTTAATTGACTGAAACACACAGGGGCCCTCCGGGGAAACTTTTTTTTTTTAATATAATTTATTGTCAAATTGGTTTCCATACAACAGCCAGTGCTCATCCCAACAAGTGCCCTCCTCAATGCCCCCCAACCACTTTCTCCTCTCCCCCACCCCCCATCAACCCTCAGTTTGTTCTCTGTATTTAAGAGTCTCTTATGGTTTGTCTCCCTCCCTCTCTGTAACTGTTTTTCCCCCTTCCCTCCCCCATGGTCTTCTGTTAAGTTTCTCAAGATCCACATATGAGTGAAAACATATGATACTTGTCTTTCTCTGATTGACATTTCGCTTAGCGTAATACCTTCCAGTTCCATCCATGTTGCTGCAAATGGCATGATTTCATTCTTTCTCATTGCCAAGTAGTATTCCATTGTATATATAAACCACATCTTCTTTATCCATTCCTCAGTTGGTGGACATTTAGGCTCCTTCCATACTTTGGCTATTGTTGAAAGTGCTCCTATAAACATTGGAGTACATGTGCTCCTATGCATCAGCACTCCTGTATCCCTTGGGTAAATTCCCAGCAGTGCTATTGCTGGGTCATAGGGTGGTTCTATTTTTAATTTTTTGAGGAACCTCCACGCTGTTTTCCAGAGTGGCTGCACCAGTTTGCATTCCCACCAACGGTGCAAGAGGGTTCCCTTTTCTCCACATCCTCTCCAGTATCTATAGTCTCCTGATGTGTTCATTTTAGCCACTCTGACCGGCGTGAGCTGGTGTCTCAGTGTGGCTTTGATTTATATTTCCCTGATGATGAGTGATGTTGAGCATCTTTTCATGTGTCTGTTGGCCATCTGGATGTCATCTTTGGAAAAGCGTCTATTCATGTCTTTTGCCCATTTCTTCACTGTATTATTTGTTTCTTGGGTGTGGAGTTTGGTGAGTTCTTTATAGATTTTGGATACTAACCCTTTATCCGATATGTCATTTGCAAATATCTTTTCCCATTCTGTTGGTTGCCTTTTAGTTTTGTTGATTGGGGAAACAGTATTTTTTAACAAATATTTATTTTGGGAGAGCACAGGTGGGGGACGGGCAGAGAGAGAGGAGGAGAGAGGATCTGAAGCAGGCTCTGCACTGACAGGCCGACAGCACAGAGCCGGATGTGGAGCTTGAACTCCCCAACTGTGAGATCCTGACCTGAGCCAGAGTCCCAACGCTCTACCGACTGAGCCACCCAGGTGCCCCGGAAACAGTATTTTTAAGTTAGCTAATAACTAGTTCTGCCTGAAGCGAATCTTAGACCTGCTGAATGTTTTTGTCTTTCTCCTTCCCCCATTCATGTGTTGAAATACTGATGCCCGTGTGGTGGTATTAGGAAGTGGGGCCTTTGAGAGGTGCTTAGGTCTTGAGGGTAGAGCCCTCATGAATGGGATTAGTGCCTTTGGTAAAAGAGGCTCTTCAAGCTCCCTTGCACCTTCGACCTGTGAAGAGGAAGACTGAGAAGGCCTGGGGGCTATGAACCAGGAAGAGGGCCTTCAGAATGCAACCCAGCTGGCACCTTGATCTTGGACTTGTCAGCCTCCGGAACTGAGAGATAAATTGCTGTGGTTTATAAGCCACCCAGTCTGGTGTCTTATTACAGCAGCCCGAATGGCCTAAGACAAGGTCTGTTAGGGGAGGCAAAATAACATGCTTGGGAAGAACTCAAGAAACCTCGTTTTAAACTTCCTTGGTAACGATACGTTCAGGGAACAAAAAGATTATTCTTACTGGGGAAGACTCCCAAGTGGAGGTTGATTTAAACCTGGGTTTCTCAACCACTGCGTGATTGACATTTTTGTCCTGATGATTCTTTGGGGTCTCGCAGGTGGAGGCGGGTTGCCGTCCTGTGAGTTAATGTGCTTAGCTGTACATAGTGGTAGAAGTAGGGAAAAGTGCGTCTACGCCATCTGTCCTCTCCATCCATTCTCTTTGCTTCTCAGTCTGAATCTTTTCCCTGGAAATACTCCAGCATTACAGAAGGAAGTTTTCCCCAGCTCTGTGCAAGTGTAAAGTTTCATTCGCGTAATGTGAATTTTGCACGCACATCATAAGGATAGCTACCATGTGCTAGATACTTCCCATTTATCCTGGATTATATTATTCCCTGTATACACTGTGTGTTTTTGTCAGCTCCCGCTGCTATTGAAAAATAGCATAGACTGGTGGCTTAAACAATAGAAATTCATTTCTCACAGTTTTGGAGACTAGAAGCTGGAGATTGGGGCGCTGGCATGGTTGGATACTGGTAAGGACCCTCCTAGTTCACAGTAGGCCACCTTCTTGTTATATCCTTACAAGGTGAAGAGAGAGAGAGAGAGAGAGAGAGAACTCTGGTGTCTCCTCCTCTTCTAATAAGGACACTGATCCCTTCTTGAGGGCTCTACCCTCAGGGTGTCTAAACCTAATTACCTCCCAAAGGCCTCATCTCAAAATACCATCACCATGGGGGTTAGGCTCTCAACATACAAGTTTGGCGGGGGTCGAGATGCAGTTATTTGAGTGTTCTCCGTACTTGTTTGATTCTAAGAATTATCTGGGGTTATTCATAAAAATACTGGTTTCCTAGAGTATCCACTAGGGACTCTGATTTAGTAGGTCTGAGAGAGTACCTGTATATAAATCTATATTTCTTTTTAAATTTTTTTGTTTATTTATTTTTGAGAGAGAAAGACAGAGTGTGAGTGGGGGAGGGGCAGAGAGAGAGGGAGACACAGAATCCGAAGCAGGCTCCAGGCTCTGAGCTGTCAGCACAGAGCCCGACATGGGGCTGGAACTCATGAACCACGAGATCATGACCTGAGCTGGAGTCGGATGCTCAACTGACTGAACCACCCAGGTGTCCCAAATCTATGTTTTTGAGAACCACGTCAACTGATTCTTAAGATCAGACAAGTTTTAGAAAACTACAACATTTGATTTCAATAATGCTGTGAGATAGATAGATAATTTCCTTCAGACTGAAGATAGAGAAGGTAAGCAACTAAACCAGGGTTGTGAAGTTTTAAGTAGCATGGATGGGACAGAATTTTCAGGCATCTCTGCCCATTGTCCATTCTTGTAAGCACTATTCTGTACTGTCGCTTACAGTGTTATAATGATGAAGTTGATGGTAATATTTGCTTCCACTTTTAAAGATTTATCTGGTGGGCATTATTTTCAGTGTTTTATTATACACCTTAACTCATTCAGTTCTCACAGGAATCCTTGAGCTAGGCCCTGGATGATTCCTATTTTAGGAGGGGGAAAAATGAAACACTGAGAGGTTAAGTAATTCGCCTGAAGTCATTCAGTTACTCAAATGGCAGAATACGGCTCTTAACTGAGGTAGTCTGGTTCTAGAGGCTACATGCTTGACCACTACTCCATATGGCCTCCATATTTTGCTCTATAATGTAGAAAAATTCTGCTTTTACTGACAGAGTCTGGGATCTTACCAAGTCTATAAATCTGTTAGAACCAGAGGACTGTCAGGAATTTATACGGTATCTATATATATACATTTTTAAATTTATATTTAGTATATTATGGTTTTCAGAATTCAATATGCATATATGTCAGATAAGTTAACAACTACAGATTTTGGAGTTCTCTGTATTAAACTATTTTACTTTTACTACTATCAGTTTTTAGAAAAATGCATCAGATGAATAGTCTACTTTGTCTAACCCCTTTATGTTTTAGGTTTCATAAAACTATGCTGTTGTTGAATTCTTCAGAGAACCAAGGAATGTTTTAAAAGAGGGTATTCTCCCTCCTTTGAAAAACGAAGACCCTTTCCCCTTGTACTGAGTGTATCTGTGTTTGGTGGCCCAGATGACAGCACAGTGCTTTAGTGTCCCCTCCAGGGATGGAGAATGTTCGTAATAGTGTGGCACTTGTGGGATATTAGATACATTCATATGGATGTTTATAGCAGTTTTATTTTCTTATGCAGTTATTATTCTGACCCCTAAATCTTATTTTATTGTGTTTGAAAACTTAGGCAATAATTTCAAGATGCCCGGACGTTCGAGTTCAAGTTCAGGCTCAACTGGTTTTATATCCTTCAGTGGTATAGAATCTGCTCTCTCCACTTTGAAAAACTTCCAATCCTGTATCAGCTCTGGAATGGACACAGCTTCTAGTGTTGCCTTGGATCTTGTGGAAACTCAGAGTAAGTAACAATTAAAACTTATCTCTTTTGTGTTTACTTTGAGATAACCTGGTGTGGAGGCATTCTAGGGATATGAGATACTGCTCACCTTTTGAGTGTTCTTGGGGCAATCACTTAATCCCTCTGGGCATCTGTTTTCTCATTGTGTTCTAAGTACCGCATGACAGTGTACTGAGAATTAAATGAGACTGACTTATTCATGTTTCTGCAAATAGTTCTATGCCAGAAGAAACTGCACTAGAAATTTACAGGTGAAAACAGGAAGGTTCCTGTCCTCAAAGATCATTCAATCTAAAGTATGTGACATTTGTGAACTGTAAGGGACGCAAATGCATTATAATAAAGTTATTTTGCAGGAGTTTAAGTCTTCGTGCTTGATAGACTAAGCTTATGCTAGGGGTACCAGCTAGGAAGGCCTCTACCAAAATAGGAGAGTTCAGCTTGGATGAACATTTTTCAATCAGAAGATTTAGAAAGATGTTATTTGCTTTCTTTGAATTAGGGTTGTTTTTATTTTATGTTATATACAGAACAGGGGAGCAACAGATTTTTGTTTGTTTTCAATATCGCTAGTTTTTAGCGATTTGATTGTGATGTGCCTTTGCATGATTTTCTTTGTTTATTGTGTCTAGTGTTCTTGAAGCTTTGTGGATTCGTGGGCTTATAGTTTTGATTAAATTAAGAAAAAATTTTGCCACCATCTCTTCAAATAGTTTTTGTGTCCCTCCCCTCCCTTCCCCTTCTGGAACTCTAATTACACGTGTATTGGACAGCTTGATAGTGTCCCGTAAGTCACTGAGGCTAGTTGATTCTTTTCAGGTCTTTTTCTGTCTGGCTTCAGCTCGTAGTGCCTGTTGCTGTGTCTTCAAGTTCATTGGTTTTGTCTTTTGCAGTGTCTACTCTTGTTAATTCTGCACAGTGAATTTTAAATTTCAGATACCGGATTTTTCATCTCTGGACATAAAAAAGAATTAAATGGAATCTTATTTCTGTCTTCTATCTCTCTTCATTATGTTCATATTTTTCTCTGTATTGTTGAATATACTGAACATATTTATAATACCTGATTTAACATCCTTATCTGCTAATTCTGTCTTCTCTTGTCTATTGCTTCTTCTTCACGTGGACATTGTGTGCGCTATGTTGCTAAGTGTTTGGATTTTGTTGTCTTCCAGTAAAGAATTATGGCATTTGTTTTGGCAGGCATCAAAGTAATTTGTGGAGTAGGCTAATCCTTTCCAGGTTAACTAAACTTTGTCAGTGCAGGTCAAGTTGGTGTAGATTTATCTTAGGGCCAATTTTGCCTTGTTACAAAGCTTGGCCTTCCTGAGTCTCTATTGATTGCCCGGAGGGTTCAGTGAGATAACTCCACTCCACTGGATGCAATTTGAAGCTCTTCTCATCCTGTGTGAATTCTGGGAATTGATCACTGTATAGCTCCCAGCACTTTTTTCTTAGTAGTTTAGGATTGAGGGGATCTCTGCAGATTCCTTGAGCGCTTTCTGTGCATAGCTCTCTCCCAGTGCTGTCTTGAAAACCCCTGTTGTCTTAGCCTCCCTGAACTCTAGTCTCTGTCTGTCCTTAGTCCTTGAAGATTTGCATTCCCTGCTTGGATTCCTCCTCTCTTGTGCAGGGAGGAGGGCAATTGCGTGACTTACCTAACTTGTTTTTCGCTTTCTGCAGGACTCAGTTCTGCCCTGCCTGTTGCCCCACTGTCTGAGAGCAGCTGTCAGTTTTTATTTCATCCAGCTCTCTAGTCGTTCACTGCAGGGGGGCCAACTCCACACCAGTTCATTCATGGCCAGCAGCAGAAATCACCCATAATTTTTAGTGGGTAGCCTTCTAAAGTTCTTAACCTTGACTTGAAGTCTAACTTGGATAAAAGTCATAATAAAATCTTCAGCCATAAGAGAGAAGAGCAGTTGACTATGTTGGAGAGCAGTGACTGGATTGGAACAAATTGAAGTAAAGAAGAGCATGTGGGAAAGTCCATGAATTATCTTTGTAACAGAAATGCTCCCTTTCTTCGCCTCTAAGATTAGCACCCTTTCTGTTTCCCTTCTGGGTTGCCCAATTTCCTCACAAATTAGAATGAACTTTGTTAAAAGAGATGTTAGTGATCACTGAGGTACCATTTTCTCACTCCGCACTGCAATTCTCTTGTTGGTAAGGGGGATTCTTGTTCCCAAGAACTTGGAGGGAACTGATGTGTATTGTTTTGTTTCCTGTTGGTTGCATTTTCCTATACCAGGTGGTTGACCCTGTTCAACTTCTAGCTCATTTGAAGTGATCACCTTTCCCTGTGCTATGTTATAGGATGTGTATCTAGGCAATTGACTTTTACTGTTGCCATGTCTACTCCTTTTTTCTCCAAGTGTGTTGGTTATTCTGGGAATACTTTCTTTTTCTTTTTTTTTAATTAAAAAAAAATGTTTAAGTTTATTTATTTTGAGAGGGACAGAGAGGGAGACAGAGAATCCCAAGCAGACATCACTGTCGACGCAGAGCCCGACATGGGCCTTGAACCCCTGAAATCGTGAGACCATGACCTGAGCCGAAACCGAGAGTTGATGCTCAACTGACTGAGCCACCCAGGTGCCCCTGGGAATACTTTCTTTCTTAGTTGGGAAATGAAATTTCTTACATTAGGAGATTTTTCAGGTAGCTGGGGCTTATTTTTCGGATTTTTAAATTTATTGTGTACTCTTCTGCTTTCTTAGGCAGAAGTACTAACTTAATTTATCAAAAGTGTTGTTGTTAATATCATCTTTGAGCAGTTGAATTCTCATAAGCCCTTTAAGTTTAGTTAAATAAAATTGAGGAATGGCCCTGTTCTTTTTTTTTTTTTTAAGTTTATTTATTTTGAGAGAGAATGAGAGAGTGCATGCACGTGCACTCAAGCTTGTGACCAGTGTGGGGAGGGACAGAGAGAAGAGAGGACCGTAGGCAGGCTCCGTGCTATCCGTGCAGAGCCACACACTGGGCTTGATCTTAGGAACCACGAGATCATGACCTGAGCCGATATCAAGAGTCAGACACTCAACCGACTGAGCCACTCAGGTGCCCCTAGGAATGGCCCTTCGAAAACGTTAATGTACCTCAGGTTGTGTCCTCTCTCCTCTCTGCCAGGAAAGGAAGGGTTTGAAAAGAAGGAAAAAAGAGTTTTGTCAGAAACTCATACTGTTACAGGCAGTTGCTCTTAAAATGTGAGAATTAAATAGTTGGTCTCTGTACATATCTAAATTAATATTTTAAAAGTGCAAAATCAAAACTAATCAGTAGAGCAAGTCTTTGAAATTCCTTTATGTGCTTATGCTGCCTCTGTTAACGTCTTTGATGTCACCTGTCACATGAGAGGCCTGGGTTTGCAAGACTTGCTTTTCAGAGTTGATTTTTTTCCTCCTAAGTGATAGTTTTGCAGTTACCCACAGAGTAAGGGATGGCACTTAATTGTGACTGTGTGGACCACAGTCATACTGATCCATTTTTTTTTTTTACTTCAAATATATAATTCTTTAATTTTGAGTAAATAGATATTAAAATTCAGGGTTCTTTTTTTTCCAAAGGAGGGCATAATATAAAGCTGAATTTAAAGAAATGCATACTTGTAAATAAATTTTTGGACTGCTTTTACTGAATCCTAGGTGTTTTAAGTTGCTGTATGAGAAATTAAATAAGTTCTCTAAGATCTAAATAGAAAATAAACAATTTAGCAAGGCTTCATTAGATCTGCTTTTCTCCTGATTACTTTATAACATAATTGCACAAAGCAGATGTATGCAGTGAGCTTTTCTGTGGCATCTATTCTCATTAGGGTAGCTGACTCTTAATTTAAAAATCGGCAGTAGTCTACCTCCTTGGCTTTTCATGTGTTCCCAGGTAAGCTCCGCCCCCACTTAAAATGCAGTAACATGCCATATCCCGACATCCTGAAACCAGTTAATGTTTTCTCTTTGTCTCATGGTTGTTGTTGTTTTTCGTATTTATATTGTATTTTGCTGTGTTAATATGTCTGATCTTCCCTTTGAACCTGGTCTCCTTGGGGCAGAGACCCCAGGGTGCTCATCGGACGTTTTCAGAGGTTGGGACTTAATTTGATGTTTGTCAGGTGTTGAGTGTGTATGAATTACATAATAAGTATCTTTGAAGACTGTTCTCCAAATACAGTTATTTGAATCCACTATGTAGAAAATTAAGTTGTTTTCAAAAATTAGAAATTGTGCGTTTTAATTTGTAAACCTAGTTTTTTAAGGCTTTGCATTTAATTTTTGTGTAAGAGCTAATTCAGTGCGTCAGAACCACTTAGAGAGCTTGTTAAAGCACAGATTGCTCAGCCCCACCATCAGAGTTTCAGTAGGTCTGGATGAGCCCAAGAATTTGCATTTCTAACAAGTTACCAGGTGATGCTGATGTTGACGCTGCTGGTCCATGGACCTTACTTTGAGAACCAGGTGTAATCATCATTTCCCAGTTGGCAGGAAACTTCCACCACTAGGTGGCACCAGAATACTTCTGATGAGGTAGCCTTTGGCCTTAACGATGGGTTTGTTGACCGCAGAGTTCAAGATTGTGCAAAAGGTAAAATCGCTGAATTGTTGGCATTTTGTAGCTTAGAGCCTGAGTTATTCCATCTATCTGAGAAAACAAACATGCTGCCTGTATCAGACCAGAGAAACTATAGGGCTATTAAGGTTACATTTTAAGATGAACTCTTCCAGGAAGGAGGAATAACCGCACATTTCCACTAGCTTCGTTTTCAATTACGCAGGCTATTCATTTGCCAGTGATAGATGTTGACCCTGTCATAAGACAGAAACATACACTGCCGCTTTGTTACTTATTACTCTGAGTTATCAGATCTTGATTTTTGTTGTTGATTTCATTTAAAAACCACTCTTAAAAAGGTTTACATGTTCCGTTCACAAAAATATGTCATTTTGTCCTTCTACTAGAGGGCCAGTAGTGTTTGGGCGGTTTTAGGAGGTTAAAAAGTGTGAAGTGTGCTTTCCTTTCCCAACTGGCTTCCTCAGTCAGAAAGTTGAGTAGTTTCCTTTTTGAGCTGGGGAGAGGAAGGTTTGAGCAGTTTGCCTCACCTCACCTCTTGTCGCTGTGTATTCCCACCACATAAACTTCCAACCATCCCAACACCTCCAGGTTTTCTTTCTTCCACTGGCTGTAACGACTTGAAGGTTTGCATGGTTTCTCCGCACGATGGAATGTGTGGAAATCACTGCTTCTGTGCTCTCCTGTTTGCTAAGCTCTCCTGTTTACAATGGGATGTCACTTTCTGAAATAGTAAATGAGTCATATTTTAGTTTTTGAAACAGAATATGTATAGTATCTGAATACCGCCTGGGTTCTTCTAGACTCTTAATAATCTTTCCGTTGATTCTAGTTATTTATATTTGGAGCAAAGGCATGAGTTAGGTTTCGGTGACCTAATAGGGTATGAAAATGACTAATGCAGAAAAAACGGAGTTGGAATCACTTGATCAGATTTAAAAATTAGACTAGCACTTTATCATGTTATCTTTGATCGTTGGAAAGAATTAAGACTAGTTTCATGTTAGGCAAAGATGACAACTCCAGACAGAAGAACAGACTTCAGGATCGATTTTGAAACAGCAGTTTCCTTTTTAGAAAATAAAATTTTGTCTGGTGGTAAGCAGAAAGGAGCTTTTATTAGGTTGGTGATTAACAGTTGAAACCAATTTGATCATTTTAGAGAAGATTGGTATCATTCAGGCCTATTTCTCCTTCGGTCTGTACTTTGAAACTGAGGTTATATGTTCTTGTGCATAAGTGTGAAGCATTATCTGTATATTACAGCACCGTCCAATAAAAATACAGTGTGAGCCACATGTGCAATTTAAGCTTTTCTATTATCCTCATCATAAAAGGTAAGAGGAGAAACGAATTTTAGTAATATTTTATTTAATCCCATGTGTATAAAATATTATTTCAACATGTAATTAATATAAAAGTGGAGTTATTTTTACATTTTTTTTGGTACCAGGTTCAAACTCCTTCAGTCCATCTCCATCTGGACCAGCCATGTTTCATATGCTGCTTAATAGCCACACGTGGCAGGTGGCTACGATGATGGACAGCAGCGGTTATATAAGTTATTTCATTTTTCAGTGGCTATCAGAGGACGGCAAGAATGTAAGGGTAGTTACATCAACTAGTTTTGCAGCTTTTTAGCAGTTTTGGTGACTATTCAAATCAAACCAGTTGGCAAGATGAGACCATACTATTTACTGATGTGCGTGTGTGTGTGTGTGTGTGTGTGTGTGTGTGTGTGTGTGTAGTTGTTACTCCTTTACCACTGGTGGGATTGTCATTTTAAGTTTTTCCCCAAATTGTTTAGCCAGCTTAAAATTACTTCTGGGGATCTTATTAATATTTGGTTCCGTTTGAAATGTCATATGCTGATTTGACTCCACACCTACAGTACTTTGATATTTTGTAGCTAATGTGGTAAATAAATTAGTTTCTTAGGATATTGGGCAACCCAGAAGGCTCCAGCCTCTTAACTTCTGCAGCCAGAATACTCTAGTCGCTGTAAATAATTAGGCCAGTCAGCAGTTGACCTTGGAAATGCTAATTTGTTTGTCCCTAGGTGCTGCAAAAGCGGGCTTTCCTTTTCCCTCCCAGGATGGGAGTTAAAACCTTGTTTGGGGAAGTTCTAAGGCACTTGGGGTCAGCTCCTCACACACCTGCTTTGTGCTCATTTTTGCATTGGGACCGAGTTAAAAGAGGAGTATTCCTTGCAGGAATTTCTTTGAAGGCCTCGTGGAGTTATGTTTTAATGGACTTTGAGAGCAAATTTATTTACCTTTGGATCTGCCCTTCTTCCTAGCACCATTCGCCTTAGTGATGGTTGATTATAAGGATTTCATCACTATTTCATTATATTTCTTAAATTTATTGAAAAAGGACATGGAAGCCATCTTTTATCCCTTCGATTTAGTATTTAATCAGTGCTGTTGTAGCGTCAGATCCAGAAGAAGGTAGCTAAAAAAAGAAAGTAGAAAGAAATGTTAGTTGGAAAAGTTACACCCACTGAGAAGTTATAGGCAGTATTTGGTAGATAGAGGAGAGAGAAAATTTATGAAATCCAGAGTTTCTGTCTCTAAACTGGTGGTGGCAGCAGTGGTGGCTTTTACTTTAAGACAAAGATGTAGGTTTCCTTTTCTTTGGGGCAGTGCTCAGGCGAAGTAATTTTCCCTCTTTAC
Organism: Panthera pardus; assembly: GCF_024362965.1. Classification (NCBI taxonomy): domain Eukaryota; kingdom Metazoa; phylum Chordata; class Mammalia; order Carnivora; family Felidae; genus Panthera; species Panthera pardus. The sequence continues at coordinate 67,304,332 of NW_026527002.1, forward strand.
TGTACAATACTGGTTCAGAACATTTGTTTGAGCTTACTTTTCACTCTTCCTAGATAATTGTTAGCACTTTATGTTGATCGGTCACCAATTGTTTATTGGCCCATGCCCTCAAGAAGCTAATAATTGAGTTAGCGGATAAGACAAGTACGTCTGAAGATACAGGAAAACTTCATAGTAGTAAATGTCTGTTCTAAATGAGATTATGAGTCTTTCTGTCCTCTTCATGACTTTTTACGTTCTGACCTAGCAGCCTGATTTTATATCCAGTAGGCACACGTGTTTTCAGACTGTGCATATTGGGCAATTTAACAATAGTGAACACAGTGCTTTTTGTGTGGCAGCCATGCTCTAAATGCCTCATAGGTATTCGTTTAATCTTCACAGCCGTGCTCTCGGGTAGGTAGGTAACATAGTCACTTTAACATAGGAGTACACTGAGCCTTGAGGTTGAGGAAGGACTGGTTACCATTCTCTCACAATAACCTATTTCAGATTGGAAATAACACATTTTACTTATTTACTCTTTGCATATTCTCAATCTGTTGTCCTTGTAAGTGTCACTTTCCCCTTCTCAATTGCAGCAAGCTTTGAGATAAGTCCCCTTATCTAGTCAAGTATTGCTTATGCCTGTGCTTATTATAGAGCCAGCCCGTTTGCTGGCCTCTATCACCATTGTACCTGAAGATGAGAGCTTCTCATTAAAACAGTTTGGAGAGTCCATTCTGTGCCAATTTTTGACTTAGAAGGTTCCCTTGCTGAACTTACAAAAAAAAGTTTTCCCTAGGACTATATTTATAAATCTCAATTACCATGTTATAGATCATCCTTGTTTGATCGTGTCTCTAGCCATGACCAAAGCATCTGGCATTTACTCTCTGCAAATAGTAGCTATTAATTTCTATGCCCGTTTTAAACCAGAGAGCATAGTGTACAAGAATGTTCATGATGTCACCGGCTACACCCCTCTGTACACCCTGTCAGAGAGACTGGATTTAGTTCTACCAGGGTGTGCTGTCAGGCCTCCTTGCCTGTGTTCACATGACTTCCTCTCCCTAGAATGCTCTCTCTCCCTATTGACTGATTGAAGGGCACCCATTCTCTTTCAAGGCCAAGCTTAAGTATTATCTTTTTTTCTACAGATAATTCTTCTCCCACCTAGACCATACTGAGTTTCCTCTGAGTTGGCCATGCCTTCATCCATCACAACAATAGAGTACTTCTTTGCACTTAATTGTTTATAAAATCTATATTCCTACCACTAGATACAGGAGTTTGAAAAAGTCAGTTAATAACATCCTGTTTCCCAACCAGGTTTTGGCTTTCTGTCTGTGTTGCAGCTGTCCAGTTCTGCTGTAAATAATCTATAAAGGCTATACTTGACTGACCCCCGGTCTAGACCAAAGTCTTCCTGTTCATATATATACATACACACATATACATGGCAAAGAATGGGTTGAATATAATGTGTAAAGTCTATGCTGACCCCTGGTCTAGACAAAAGTCCTTCTGTGATAGTCTCTATTCATATATGTATATAAGGTGAAGAATGGGTTAAATTTTGCACAATCAAAACACAAAGTGATATCTGAAAAGGGATTGTGGAGAGGATAGCAGAAATGTTCTTACAAATAACTTTTCCCTGTCTAACTCATTAAATTACTGGTAGAAAATAACTTCTGATTTCACATAAGAGTATAATGTGAGCTTTAAGAGCTTCTATATCAAGCTTCTGTATCATGTGAAAAATCCTACTTGTGAAGGTTTTCTAGTCATGTAGATCCCCATCGAAGTGGATGTGCTTAATTATATTTTAATTTTCTCCTTTCCAAGAGCCATTTATGTTTTTTACAGTTAGTTCCATGGGACGCCTGGGTGGCTCAGTCGGTTAAACGTCCGACTTCGGCTCAGGTCACGATCTCGCGGTCCGTGATTTCGAGCCCCGCGTCAGGCTCTGGGCTGATGGCTCAGAGCCTGGAGCCTACTTCTGATTCTGTGTCTCCCTCTCTCTCTCTGCCCCTCCCCCATTCATGCTCTGTCTCTCTCTGTCTCAAAAATAAATAAACGTTAAAAAAAATAAAAATAAAAAAAATAAAGTTCCACAAATTATTTACTGAGTACCTAAGTGACAAACACTATGCTAGAAATATAGAGATAGGAAGATACCCTCAACAACTTTCTAGATTTTGCTACAGATACTTTCTTTCTTAATAATCCCATGAAAATGAAGTAGACATTTGATAGAGGAGAGGGGCGAAGCTCAGAGGGGTTGAGTGATGTGTCTGAATCACAAAGTTTCGTTTGACTGGATGGTACTTACATCCAAGATAGCTTCTGCTCCGTGTATGCGCGCGTGTGCTTATGCGCACACGCACACACACACACTCATTCTTGTGTATGTCATCATGTCCTCTGCCAGTCCTAATTGCCTTTGTATCTATAGGTATTAGGTCTGGTGCCATGAATAAAGAATCCTCATTATGGGATACAGTTTTGCTGTAATGAAATTTATTTCAATTTTAGTATATGTGCTGCCGAAGCGAGCCCATGAAATTTATTTCAGCAACTTACAGTTTATCACCTTAATTCACCTTCATGGCATTTTACTCATGCTAACCTAGTTTTCTTTTTAATCCCTCCCAATCACTCTTCTAATCTCCATTAGCTCCATTATTCTTTTGTTTGGTGACTTTTTAAAAGTAACCGCTTTATTGAGATATAATTCACATACTTTATCATTCAAGTATGTAAAATGTCTAATTTAGTTGTGTCTAATATATTCACAGATACTTTATTTACTCAATTTTAGAACATTTTCATCACCTCCAAAAAAGAAATCCTGTCCCCTTTACCTGGCGGTGCCTTTCTATCCCTCCCCATTCTCATCAGCCCTAAGGAGCCACTAATCTACTCTCTTCCTCCATAGATTTACCCATTCTGGACATTGGATGTAAATGTAATCACATAACATGTGGCCTTTGTGACTGACTTTGGTCGCTTAACATGATGTTTTCAAGGTTCATCTGTGTTATAGCGTGTACTTAACTACTTCATTCCTTTTTATGACCAAATAATACTCTACTGTATGGTTAAAACACATTTTACATATGCATTCATCAGTTGATGAACATTGGGTTATTATTATTAATATTATTAAGAAATATCCTATTATTAGGATATTATTAAGAAATGCTGCTGTGAACATTTGTGTGTGAGTTGGTATCTCCTTGTGGGTTTGATTTGCATTTCCCTGATGATTAGTGATGTGAAATATCTTTTCATGAACTTACTGGTGACTTGTGTATCTTCTTTGGAGAACTGTCTATTCAGATCCGGTGCTCATTTTCAAACTGAGTCATTTCTGTTTATATTTTTGAGTTGTAAGTGTTCTTTATATATTCTATGTATGAGTTTATTAACAGATCTATGATTTGCAAATTTTTTCTCCATTCTTTGGGTTTTTAAGTTTTCGTGATAGTGTTCGTTGAAGCGAAGTTTTTAATTTTGATGAAGTCCGATGATCTGCTTTTTCTTTGGTTGCTGTGCTTTTGGTATCAAACCTAAGGACCCATTTCTCAATCTGCTGCCTTGTGAATTTACCCGTTTTCTTTTCTAAGAGTTTATAGTTTTAGCCCTTACAGTTAGATCCATTTCGAGTTCATCTGTAGTTTGAATTAAGAGTCTAGTTTCAGTCTTCTGCATGTGGCTATTCAGTTGTCCCAGCACCATTCTTTCCCCTGCTGAGGGATCTTGGTGGTACCTTGCTGCACATCAGCAGACCATAGACACACAAGGGTTTATTTTTGGATTCTCAGTTCTGTCCCATGGATGGAATTCTGTTTGCTTATCTTTATGCCAATACCACCCTTTCTTAGCTGTTGCTTTGTAGGAAGTTTTGAAATCAGGAAGTATAGTCCTCAAATTTTGTTCTTCTTTTTAAAGATTGTTTGGGATATTTGGAGTCTCTTGTACCTCTGTATGAATTTTAGGATCAGTGCATCAGTTTTTTTCTACAAAGAAGCCAGCTGGGGTTTTGATAGGGTGGCATGGAATTGTAGATCAATTTGAGGAGTTATTACCATCTTAAAAATATTAAGTCTTTTGATACATGACCACGGGATTTTTTTCCACATTTATTTAGATCTTTAATCTCTTTCAGCGGTGTTTTCAGAGTATTGGTCTTACACTTCTTTTGTTAATTTATTTCAAAACATTTCATTTTTTTGATTCTATTGTAAATGTAATTTTCTTAATTACTTCTCAGATTGTTTATTGCAGTTAAATACACTTGATTTTTATGTTGATCTTCTGTCTTGCAACCTTGCTGAACTCGTTTAGTAGTTCTAACAATGTTTTTTAGTGTATACGTTAGGATTTCCTATATACAAGATCATGTCATCTGCGGATAGACATAGTTTTATTTCTTTCCAATTCGTTTGCCTTTTATTTATTTTTCTTGCCTAATTTCCCTGGCTAGAACCTGCAGTATGATGTTAAATACAAGTGGCAAGAATGGACATCCTTATCTTGTTCCCCATCTTAAGGCAGAAGCATCCAATCTTTTCATCAAGCATAATGTTTGCAAGAGAACTGCCTTCCTCCTGCAGTGTCCTTCCTGCACCCTCGACTGAGAAAGCTCAGCATAATGCTCACTGCAAGGAGAAATACTTACAGCAGTTTCATCCATTATCACGGAGTGTGTATTAAAAAGCGAATTTTGAGCCGGAAGCCAATGCAATGATTACCTGGCACAGCACACACATCAGCCAGTGGAAGAAAGCTTTCAAGGTGCTGTGAAAGAAGCCATGTTTCCGGAAACAATGGGGGGCGCCCTGGGGTTAGTAGTTCATTCTCGCTGAGGACCGTGGGGAGAGCTGAGGACCGTGGGGAGAAATTTCGTAGAGGAGATGTTGACAAAAAGATGAGTAAGTGTTTCTCACGGAGTGGGAAAGGCTATTTTTGAGGGCAGCAAAGGTGAGAAGAGGTGTGGGGAGCCTGCTGTGGAGATCTGTGACGCGTCTGAGGCTTTACCCCCCTTGCGAGCCAACAAGTTAGCCTGCCACAGTTTCCTGGGTGCTGGCAGAAGCCGGGAGACTCCCGGGGCAGAGACAAAGGTCTGTCTGTCTTGTTGCACGTTAAGTAGTGGGAATATCACTTGTCCATAGGGTCGCCTTGCTGACCGCCACCCCAAGTCCTCCCGGGGGTGATCTGGAAGGGCCCAGGGTGGTACTGCAGCCTGTCTGTGTCACAGCTGAGGACCCTCCAGCTCGGGGTGCCCAGATTTTTATAACGGGGAAGACACCTCCCCACCTTTTGGACCTGGAGGAAGAGACAGTATGTTTCTTACACATCCCTCTGCTCTGGAGGAACATGCTGTCTCAGTTTTCTAAAGCTTTATTCCTGATACAGACATCCTTGGAAAGTTACCCCGGAACAAAAGGGCAGTTAGTGCCTCTGCTTCAAGATGTACAGAGATGCGTGGGACCCCTCAAGAACGGATTCCCAACACCTGACAGATTCAGGGAGCTTTGATTTGGGCCTTTCTGATATTCTTACCACCACATCTTGCAGGGCCAGCACTTAACCTCCATCAAGATGTAGTACATCTCTCCATGTAGCATCGCCATTTCCCTTTTGGCCAGTTAGGGCCGCACAGTGCTTTGGTTGGCTAGGCAGAGCAACTTAGGACTTTGAGAACCGGTTCTGGAATCCAAGAACCTGGGTTCAAGCTCAGCTCTGCCAGTTATTAGCATTGTGACTTTAGGTAAGCTTTGGTTTCTTCATTTGTGAAAAGGGGATAATATTGTAAAAGAGCCACTAATATCTAATGAGTATTTAACTGTGTGCCCACACACAGCTCCCTTGCACCCTCCTACCTTATTTAGGGTTGACACGAGAATTAAATTACGTGTATAAAATGCTCTCCACTATGCTTAGCCCACAGTACTCACATTTTATTGGTCAATTATTTTGTTTTCGTTAATAATTACGTGGGCCTTTTGCAGGTGAGAGAGCTGGATCCTTAAGAGCTCTTGGTGCAGAGTTAGTTAGTATTGTACAAAATTAGTGTTGTACAGTTAGCCCTGGTTAAAATGCAAGTTCGGCTGTCTACTGTGTGACGTTGAACCAGTTACTTCACTGCTTTGAGCTTCCTTTTCATTGCATGCAAAATATAGACAGTGTCTTCTTTTCATGGTTGTTCCTAGTTTGAAACAGTTTATATGCTTTGAATACAGTGTTTTACCTCCTACCTTGGCTGGTCAGTCTGTAAACACTGGCTTTGGTCATAAAGAGAATTAGCAGAAAAACATTTAAAGCGTATACTTTATAGTTCAAATAAGGAACAGCACCAAGAATGTGTGTAGAGTAAAGGCCAAGTGTGCGGGAGACAGGGGGAGGGGAAGGTGGACATTATCTCCTTCATAGGAAAAGGAGTGACATTTGTGATGGGGTTTAAGAAGCAGAAACGTGTTCTCGTTTTAGAAAATTAGTACAGGATTTAATTTCAAGCAAAAAGGATCAGAGCTCCTGTGGGACAGTCTAAAATAGACAATTAAACCAGTTAACAAAGAAAGGTAATGTAATGTGTTGCACAGAAGATGCAGTTTTTTGTTAGTGTTCTCTGTTCTCTTGAAATAGAGCCTTCCAGAGTTTTTGGTAGTTTTGGAATTTCTTCAGTTTGAAAGAATTCCCTCATACCTGCCTTTTCTTTGTTCTCTTAGTGCTAAACTTATGAGAGCGTCTGGATCTTGACTGGAACTTAATAATATTGAAATGGGTAGTGTTAGCAGCAACTTGTTTTTATCATTTTTATCAATTTTATCATTTCCAGAGTGCACTGTGTACCTGTGTTTAGATACTAATTGGGAAGCAGGATGCGAGTGGTAGTTGTTCCTATAAGGACCCCCCCCCCCCCCCCCCCCGCCAGTTTCACATTCCAAATACCCAGAAACGTATTAGACCCAAATCATGTGAGAGATGACCGGGAAAGTTCTACGAGGTATTCCAGATGCTCACCTGTGAAGCAGTTTCTTTCCTTTTCCTCTTTCAGTTTTTGGTTAACTGATCATATGTTCCAGTAGTTTACTTTTCACACAGATATTTAACAAATATTTGCATATTCACTGCAAGGACACTGGTTTTGCTTTTCATCCTTAGCATTCTTGGCCATAGGAGGTTCCCAAGTGGGGGAACCGGTCAAAATATAAACAAAATTCCTTACATAATCTGCTTGTCACATTTTCAGATAGTTACGGCACAAGGAGAGCAAGTGACTGCTATGTGAACAGAGATTTTAACATACTTTCGTTCTGTATTTGTTTAATGATTTTGGTTGGTCCCAGTTGAGTACCATGGAAATAGATTTCTCAAAAGAACCTTGAGAAAATATATTTGCTGAGATTTGATTTCATCTATTAGAGTTTAACAGGTGACTGATTTAACTTTGCCTTTTCCTGAAGAAATCTAGATCTGGTAAAGCAAAGAAATTTAAAATACAGGACAGGTGCACATACATTTATTAGAGGTATTGCATATTTACCATGTCCTTCAGTAATTATTCACCAGTGGTGGCCCCCAGCAAATCTTCCCATCATTGTACTTGCATGGTCTTCCTCACATCAAGATAAGGAGCTTACTGGGGGTAATTTGTTAAGTAGCAATAGATGAAATTGGTACCAGGAACGAGATTTCAACACATGTTGACACATGCCCGTATTGCTGTGAAACAAACTACCTAAAACTTAATGTTTTAAAACCACAGACTTTTCTTCTTCTTTTTTTAATGTCCCATGATTCAGTGGGTTGACTGAACTGGGCTGGGAGGCTCTTTAACTCCATGTGATGTCAATTAAGATGGTGGACATTGGGGGGGGGTGGGGGGGCTCACCTGGGTTGCAACTTGCAAGGTGACTCACTTACACGGTTGGCAGTTGATCCTGCCTGTTGACTGGATACTCAGATGGAATTATTGATCAGAGTTTGAGGATTCTATTTCATATAGCCTCTCCACGTGGTTTGGGTTTTTCCCGGCATGGTAGCTTTTTTAAGAGGAAGGAAGTAGAAGTTGCCAGACCTGTTAAAACCTGGGCTCAGAAGTTCCAGAGCATCACCTCCAGTGTAACTGAATACATCAAATCCATCACAGGGCTAGCCTCAGTTCATGCAAAAAGAAAATAAAGTCTGTCTATCACTGTGAAGGTAGCATTCATATACGGATCAAAGGCTTAATACTACATGTACTAGGTATTGCAAATACAGCAGTGACTAAAATAGACCTGGCCACTGGGTACTGAACAGAGCCTGGAGAGAATTAGGAAAGGGTCAGAATGTGGTGGTAGGCTCTCACAGGTCAAGTTAAGAAGTTGGGGTTTTAGGGCAGTGAGAAGCTGTTAAAAAGTTTTAAAAACGGGAATAAGATAGTTGATATTTTGCATTAATTCTCTGGCCGTGATACGGGGAATGGCTTCCTAGGAATGAGTGTGGAGGAAGGCCACCCAGTTGGCGGGGTGTTGCAGTTAGTCCCCTGGCATTAGATGATGGTGACTTGGACTAGGAAGGTGACACGGGTGACGAGAAGTCAGATTCTTAAAGGAGGAATAATTGATGAAACTCGATGATTTACTGAATGTGAAAATTGAGAGAAAGGAAGAAGTCAACAGTGGTTATTCACATTTCTGTCTTTAGCATAATCATATTGATAGAGGCTTCCACTATCAATTTACTTTACTCTTTTGACCCTAGAGATGCATGTAAAACAGTTTCAGAATTATTAGCCTGTACCTCCATGACAAACACCTTCGCTTACAGTGCTTAGGCACAGGTCTTTTTGTCTTTGGTCTTACAGTTTTCACTCAAAACACTGTGTAAGGCTACCTCCGTCAGTTCCCCCTCCCCCTTCAGTGAGGTTAAGTCAAACATTTGTAATAGAGTTAAATTTCTTTGTCATAGTCTGCATTCTGTCCTCCTTCCCCTGATAACTGATGGCTGCTTTGTTGTTCTCATTGTCTTGTATACATTAAAGTTCTTAGGGAGTTAAATTTGTATGGATTTTGACGCTTTGCAGTCCCTTTTTGAAAATGTGTGCTAACCGAGGACATACCGTGATATCTGCTGGCAGCACTGTTGAAAGTGTAAGGCTGAAAGCAGGACTCTGAATGAGGCCATGGTCAGGTTTATAGGTCAGGATTAATGAATCAGGGTTAATGAATCTTCTGTTTTTAGAGGTCAGGAATAGCCCTTATATCAGGAACTTGCATTAGTCACATGCTTGGTGGGGTTTAGAGGATTAGGCAGAGCTCAGATATCAGGTAAAGAGTTGAATCAGGGCATAGACACTGGAACTTAAGTGATGGCAAACAGAGTCTTCGTGGAAGGACCATATTAGCTGTACCTGTTACACAGCCAACAGGTGCAACACTGGTAACTACAGCGGGTTCTGAAATGGAAAAAATGCCTGGAGATTGTAGGTACTTGAAGGAAGGGATTCCTTCTTTGAAATCCTGCAGAAATATTTCTTAAACTGCGGTCCTCAACCAGCCTGCCTCAGAAACATCTGGGAGGCTTATTGAAAAATTGCAAAATCAGAGTTTCTGGGAGCAGAGCCCAAGAATCAGCATTTTAAACAAACAACCCAAGTAATTCTGGTACATCCTGAAGTTCGAGAAGGAGAATCGTTCTGTAGTAAACGGTGAGGTGCCTTGCACCAAGTAGGTGCACTCTATGTGTTTATTAAATTGAATTGCACATTAGCTCTGATAATAGTTCTGAGTAGAGGGCTGACTTAGCAAGCAATACTAATAAAAACACCTAATGCTTACTAAGCGTTTATTCTGTACTAAGTGCTCTTTGACGATTAGCTCATTTAATTTGTATGAAGAAGATACTGTTGTTATCCTCTTAACAGAAGACTGATAAAAATAAGGTTCAGAAAGTTTAGGTAACTTGCCCCAAATCACAAAAAGTTCTTAAGTGGTAGGTCCGGAATTCAAACTCAGGCATTCTGCCTCTAGAGTCCGTGTTATTTATGACACTGTGAAATCTTTGGCTTTGGGGGTTCGTGCTATGCATCCCCATAGTTTCAGAGACACACCAATCTAAGGAAGAGTAAGAAGCTTAAAATCACACTACCATTTCAGTGCTTCTGCAGCTAAAAGTTTGTGTGTGTTCACATTTTACTGTATTCAGCTTTCTAGGGAGTAATGGTGTAGTGAGTGATGTTCTTGAGTCCTAAGGAGAGGCACGTCTCTTAAAACAATGTCAAAAATAGCTAAAAACAGACACACCTTTAAAGAAAATAATTTCAGTCCCACATTAATGTAAAACTATAGTACCATAGAGCATAAGGGTGAGAGACCGGATTTATAGACCTTTAGACCTGAAATGGCCTATTCAGGTCATCTCCTCCAGCTCCCTCTTAAAAATAAGTGAACTGAGCCCCAGAAAACTCAAAATCTCTCAGCAAATTATCATTAGCCCCAGACGTCCCCATTTCCGCTTTCATTTTGTTTCTATCTTACGTCTCTTTATGAAACAATTAAAATTTATAACTAGAATTATTTTAAAAACCCATTCCATTTAGATGGACCTAATTAAAAGTTGCACTGATATTCACTGGAGGTTGACAATTTGTAGCTGAAATTAGAAGCAAATCTATTTTGGTAAATTTGGAAGGAATGTTGGGTGCAAAAATAGATGTGAGTAAAATGACTTAGGATATTTTTAAGTCGAAAAGTTTGTTTTAAAACAAAGGCTTTTGTAGAATGCATTATTTATGGGACCTTACGTTCGCTTTTGGTTTTCTAGCATTTTAAAAGGCCTGAAATAATTCAGGAGTATAAAAATAGGAAAACAGCTGGTTGAGTTCTAGATTTGTTGAAAATGTGGATTTGAAGTAACAGTTCCTCTTTGTCTTAAAATTCTGTGAATTCAAAAAGAGTCTCAGAGAAGAGGCAAATTCATGATTTTAACTTTAAAACATACATTAAAATGGTGGCTCTCAAATTTTACCACACTTTGGAATCAGATCGCTGTTTCCCACCAGATCCAGTTGTCTGGTGGACGGCCTGAGAGCCCGCATTTCTAACAAGTTCCCAGGCGGGGCTCATGCACCTGGTCGGGCGGCCACACTTTGAGAACCACTGCATTGGAGAAAACAAATTATAATAAAAAGCAATCATAATTTTGTGAGGTAATTATAGACTAAAAGCTGGTTTCTTTGATACCTGCTACGTAAAAAATTTCTGTTGACTCATGTCTTCATACTTTTATAGGAATAGTAAAACCATAATGAAGACACTGAGAGACGTTATGATATTTGAAGTCCCTTCTGAGTCATTGTGATAAGATGAAATTATATTAAATGTGGGTCTATATTATATGGTAGAATGTGATCTTTTAGTAATATAGTTGTCTGAAAATTAGGAATCTGTGTGGGGGATACATTAGGGTAGTTCTCGTGTCCTCATCAACACTTGATGTGGGCAGTCTGTCTTCCTAATTTCAGCTATTCTAATAAATACGCACTGGTATCTTATGGTGTTTCAGTTTGCACTTCTCTACTGACCATTCATGCTGAATACTTTTTCATGAGCTTATCTGCCATGTACCTCTTTGGTGAAGTGTCTATCCGAATATTGTTCCCATTTGTTATGGCTTATTATTATTATTATTATCTGATATTGAGAATACATATATGTATTCTGAATGGGTTTTTTTTTATGGGATATATGATTTGTGAGTATTTTCTCCCAGTCTGTGCTCTTAACAGATTATTTGGAAAAGCAGAAGTTTTAAATTTTTGTGATGTCCAATTTATCAATTTATTCTCACAATTTACAGATTGTGCTTTGGTGTATTTAAGACCTCTTTTCCTAACCCAAGATCTCAAGGTTTGGCTTCATAATTTTTTTCTAGAAGTTTTATGGTTTGGGTTTTACATTTAGATCTGTGACCCGTTCTGACTAAATTTCTGTATCTGGTTCAAGGTGTGAGATATGGATCAAAGATGTTTTGTTTTGCATATAATAGCCAGTTGTATCAGCAGCTTGTTGAAAAGATTATCCTTCACTGGATTGCCTCAGCTCCTTTGCCAAATCAGTTGTCCATATACGTCTGTATTTCTGGACTCTATTTTGTTCTATTGATCTGTTTGGACTACCACCCTATTTGGATTACTGGAGTTTTACAGTAAGTCTTGAAATTGGATAGGGTTGGGCCTCCAACTTTGTCTTTTTCAAGTTGTTTTGGCTGTTCTAGGTCATTTGCATTTTCCATATGAATTTTAGAATCTTGTCAATTTCTACAAAAAAAAAAAAAGCCAAAAGAGATTTTAATTGGTACTGTATGCCCTGCAGCCTAAAAACTACTTGAAGGTTGTAAAGTGATGGGACAGTTAACAGGTTTCACCTCATGTTTCCTATCACTCTGCTCCTTCTTCCTTCTGTGAGTCTAGTATCTTGCAAGCCATTATTTCTTTATTTTTAGTTGGAACGTTTTGGTTGTTTCAGGGAGGAGAATAAATTTGGTCCCTGTTACTCAATCTTGGCCAGAAATGGAAGTACTGTGGTAGGTTTTTGGTAAACAAGAGAGTAACCTCAGATTTGTTGCTGAGCATTGGGAACAACATGGAAGAAGGATTGGAGGGAGAAGAGATTGAAAAAGGAAGTCACTAAAGAAGCAAATCAATAATCTGAGGAAGAAATAATAAGGATTGAAATTAACACAGCTGGAGTTGGGAAGGGAGGAAAGGAGAGAATAGTTGACTTTAGTGGGCTGAATTGGTAGAACCTGGGGAGTAGTTAGGTGTGGAGGATGCTAGGAGGGGAGGGATCTATGGTAACTTCAGGGTTTGGGTTTTGCATGTGGTTCAGTTCACTGCGGTTGCCGAGACTGGTGCCTGGTTGTGGAATGTGATTGACTAGAGCCTCCCATTTTAGAAATAGTAGCGTACTGTTACAGAACCAGTTAGTTACTCATTGAATATTAATAGTTCTTTATTTCTTACTTCGCAGTTCACTGTAATTGTCATCCAGGAAAAGATATTGGTAGCTGATAATTCCCATTACAGAAGTAGTTTACTGTCCCCAACAGAGTTCTCTGAGCCGTTTCTAGTAGATTTAAGTGTTTACGGACCAATATTTCTTCAATATAGAGGAAAGAGGTTTTTAAAGATGGCAAGACAGAGGGGCGCCTGGATGGCTCAGTCGGTTAAGTATCTGACTTAGGCTCGGGTCATGATCTTGGGGTTCGTGAGTCCGAGCCTGGCATCGGGCTCTGTGCTGACAGCTCAGAGCCTGGAGCCTGCTTCGGATTCTGTGTCTCCTTCTCTGCCCCTACCCCACTTGCACTCTGTCTCTGTCTCAAAAACACTAGATGCGAAAAAAATTTTAAAAAGAAGACAAGACAGAAACATTATTGGGAGTCACTACCAATTTAAGTCAGTTAAAATAAATAAAACATCTTAGAAATAATAAGGTGCACAATGGGAAAAAGAATTACTCTGTAACTTACAAATTCCTCCTAAGAACCTGCTCTATGTGTATGTACAACTATACATATGGAATAGTTATTATAATACTTGTGGTAAATTATGATAGATTTATTTTCTGGAGCTGTCAGTAATTTAAGTTTTAACAGATTGATTTGCCATTGTTTTCATGAAATCAAACTTACTTATTTTTTTATTTGACTGTAGTTTGACACAGTGTTAGTCTAAAGTATACAGCAGAGTGACTTGGCAAGTTTTACATTATGCCATATTCACTACAGTTCAAATTTATTTTACTTTCCCAAAAACACAAGCATAGAAATTATCCTCCAGCAGACAGGATTATGACATATAGTTGTTCTCTTCTTTTTGTGATTGTGGCTCTTATGCTTTCCTCAAATGTTTCTCAGATCTTACGCTTTCCTTAAATCTGTTTCTCGGATGTCTTAGATCAACATCTGAGAGGTAAATTATGAAGATATGCAGTTCCTATCATAGGTTTATAATCTAATAAACTTATCAACAAGTCTCCTCCAACTTATTTTTATATTTTTGGGAGACTTAATTTCTATTTAATTAAAGTGTTTTTAGCAACTTTCTATTTTAAAGTAGACTCCCCATTTGTAATTTTTTTTTTTCCTGGTATAAATTTATTTAAAACGAGGACAGAGATAGGCTGGTCTAAGGCAGTTGCTATCCATGTGTAAGCAAAAAGATCATTAACCTTTTTTTGAGTCGCGATCTCACATTTATGAGCTTATTTGATATTTTTGTTCTTGATCACTCTAGTTCCTTTTCATACCCCCCCACACTTTTTTTAAATTATGGTGACTTCCCTGCTAAAGTAGGGATGCTTTTTAATCTAACAAGCGTAGATCTTAGGAAGACATTTGACACAGAGTCTTACAACGTGGAGAAATGGGTTATGCCCAAAGGGTGATGATTCTTGAGATAGGAGAATGGATTCAGTTGTTTAATAGACCCCAGTTTGAATGTCCCCTCTACAGCTCATTGGCTATATAACCTTGGTTCAGGGTACTTACCCTCTCTGAGCCCATTTTTGTTGTTCCATCAAACGGGGATAATGATAGTGTCGTCTTCACAGACTTACAAAGTTTGAATGAAATTGCTTAGCATGGTGTCTGGCACATAGTGCTCAATAAATGTTAGCTATGATTTAATTTCTTGAAAGAACTGATAATCCACCCATGATCACAGTGGTACACATGTAATGAGTATTGTTACAGCCTTCATTTGTTCATCCATGGCTGTACTTGTTTTTAATTCTGGAGTACATCTATAAAAGGGACACGAGCAAATAAAGCATGTTGAGATAAAGGCCGGCCAACTTGATGATCATTATTTATTCTGGAGAAGCAAAGGCTCACAGGTAGGAAATATTTCATAGCCATCTTCAGATCTTTGAAACGCTGTGATCTGAAAGAGTTGACTGTTTCTGGGTGGCTCACTACATAGCTCTTCTGCAGCTCCGCAGTTGAGGACCAGGGTTCAAGTCCTACTTCTGCTGCTGAATGGAGCACGATTTGGGTGGAATCTCTTAACCTCCCCGAGCCTCAATTTCCTCAACCATATAACACCGAGAGTAAAATCACTCTGTATGGATGGAGGCTATGAGGTGTGAATAAGTTAATGTGTGTGAAAGAGTAATTCACATTTATTGTTGTCATTGCCTAGAATTGTTTTAGGGCGATGATTAATCAGCTCTCTCTTTGGAAGGGCTCTAATAATCAGAGGAGTTTGGCAGAGAGCAAGCTTTCCCACCACACCTAGAGCCAAACAAAGGCATAATAGTCATATCAGGGCTTTTTAGGAATTTTTGCATGGAGTGGAAGTTTGTATAAGCTGTTTGAGAAAAGTTACAGTGTTTACCTTGTTTGCTGCTCTGTCCAGGGCACCTAACACAGTGCCGGGCACATGGTCTGTGCTTGGTAAATATTTGTCCGATGAGTGAATGGAAGTTCCCCTCTAACACCCAAATTGTATTCTTCCTTTAGCATCTCTCCTTTCTTGTTTTTAATATGTTCATGATGTTTCCCAGATAAATTTGTTTGCCTTAGTTTCCGTTGTCCTTTTTAAAAGAAGGTACCTTATACATAGAACATTAACACGGAGTGGAAATACTTCCTCATTATGGTGGTTGCTTCTGGGGAGGGAGTTTGGGGACTGGAGACACCACATCATTATACTATTGGAATTTTTGAGCTGTGTGCTTAATTAATTTCTCAACCGTATGCTTTATTAATTTTAAAAAGTGGATGAGATGACTCCATGATTTAATCGGTACTTGGCAAAAAAATAAAATAAAATAAATAGCAGTCGGTACTTGCTTAAGTGAAATAGAAGATTTGTATTGGGGCATATTGCAAAGTACACTCAGTTAACAGCACAGTAGACTGCATTTATTAAGAGTCTACAGTGTTTAAGACAGCCTGTTGGGTGCTTTATCTATGTTCTCATTTAATTTCCTCAATAGTCACATGAGGTTTAAGCCCACTTCCTTTTGTCTTTGCTGCCACGAGTTCATGCCTTCACTTTGGTGTTGAACCAGGTTAAAGCCAGGATCTGTTCCTTAAGCCTCCTGGGATCGTCACATTTTAGCTAGAATTTGGACACAGCCGAGGACTTGAAGACCAGAGAGAGATGGCAGTCATTGAAATCATGTTGGTTGGAAATGCTGCTGTAACTATTGCTTGCTGCCTTGAATTGACTATTTCTTTCCAGTCTGTGAGGAGATTAGATAGGAAGAAATGGGCAAGAAGGGTATAGAAAAAGGGTTTAAGTCATAGAAAAGACAGATTTGACCTTGAAGGCTCAAGGGCCTTGTAATAGGTAGCCAAAAAAGGCCAGTGGGCATATTTTAAAATGGTAGATACTCATCACCTGACATTCGTAGTGCTTTTGATGACCGGTAGAGACCAGATTGTATCCAGAGACCAATTTCTATGATTTTGTGAACTTAATCCTTCATAGAATTTATTTGAAGCCATATTTTGAGTTATACCTTTACCATGGTGGTTTAATATTAACTATGTGTTCTAAGGAAATACCTGTCTGTATAATGAAGCATGGTCTCCATTCCTCTGAGGTAGAACTATTTAAGTTAATTTCACTTTCTCTCTCTCTCTCTCTCTCTCTCTCTCTCTCACACACACACACACACACACACACACACACACACACACACACACAAGAAAGTAATGTTTAGGAGAATTCCTTTAGCTAGAGAACCAATTATTTATTACTCCATGACTTTTGCATGAGCGTATTATTTATTTCTGTGTGGTAGTTCAGACCCTTGTCGCGTGTGCCTTCTATGCTAACTTTAACTTGGACCTGAGGTCAGTTCCTAACTCCGCCATTTGTTAACTGTGTGACCCAGGGCAAATGAGTTAACCTCTAGGGGTATCAGTTTCCTTATCAAATTACATTTAATGACACCTAATTCATTGTTACAACAAAGGATAGAATGAGTAGTATGTTCAAAGGGCCTGGCACATTGTCGGTGCTCAGCGAAGATTTATTTGTTCCCTCTTTTAATCTCTGTCATGCTCCTCTTCTTGTCTGAGAATTTAAACTTGAAGTCAGCCTCTGTGGAAAGGGGTGAGAGGCGTGTTTAGGTGCTACTTCAGTCTGTGAACCTCTGGTGCACACTTCACTCGCCTCTCAAGATAGGACACGTTTATCCCCTCACCTGTTGAACCTTTTCCTACCTTCTGTGGGCAGGGTTAGGTGCTCCTTGCTTGAAACCACCCCCGCCCCCTCACTTGGCATATAGTAAGTACTGAAGCATATATTATTAGGCAAATGAGTTTCTGGACATTAGTTGGCATGGGGAGGTTTACAGAGCTTCTCTCATTGAGCATCATAGTTTTGTGGGTTCAGCTTAGTGCCTTGGTGTCAAGTTGGTAAAAGCAGCCAAGAGAGTTTAAGGAGGTGACCTTCACTTGACAACTTACAGTTCTAAGGGTAGAATGCTTTCAGCATTTAGACTGATTACATTTGCAGAGTAGTTCCCATTCTGCAGTAATTTCAACGGCAGATATTTTGTTTGCGTTTACTGTGAGCCAGGCCCCGTGCTGATCGTTTTGTCTGTTTTCTCCTTTAGTCTTCATATCAGCTTTATGATTTAGATATGGTTATTGTACCCATTATACAGAAGAGGAAACTGATCTGGTGACTAACCAAAGACCACATAGCTAGCAAGTAATATAGCCTAGATTTGAATGTAAGCTGACTCCAGAGCTGGCTTTTTGAGTTTACCATATTATTGTAACTCAATATTGGCACTGTATTGTTAATCCCTCTTCTGTATTATTGACAAGAAAATTGTATAGATAAGTAAAGAGGATTATGAAGGTCAATATTTCTTAAAGATTTCCCCCATATTCACTGTGTTTCTAGTTGGCAGACCACTTCATGCCACACACTGTTACGTTCTTCACTATTACTTCTGGTGGGAGGCAGTTACAGAATGTGGATTCGGTTTTAACTTTTCCTCCACACTAATATCTGTGGGGAGGAATAATTATGGCTAAAGTACAGTGTAGTGAGAAGTAACAAGTTTCTATTAAATATTGCTCAAGCAGTGAGTAAGTCATTAAATTTGACTCCTGATGAATATATAATGATTGCTTAATACTAGGCTGCCAGGAAAAACACACACACACACCCACTCATAGAGGTAGGTGTGTATGTAGATATATGTTGCTAGATATGGTTGGAGCTATATTTTAAGGGAGGAAGGGGTGTGTGTGTGTAGAGAGAGGGAAAGGTATGGTTTATATCATCATTTATTTGAGTTCACCCAGAAAGAAGAAATTTCTTGTTTATAAAATATAGACGAATCACTGAAGAGATTAGGAAGATATATCTCTGTTTCAGAAAGTAAACTCTTTCTATTCCTTGGCCCATCTGTTCTAGGAAACTTAAAGGACAATCAGGCAATTCCCCTGCCCCATTTTCTTTCCTTCTCCTTGCCAAAATGGACATATGTACTCGATGGCATTGAATATTTATCAGATCCTTCTGAGTGTGTGATTCATGTTGAATTGGAGTCAGCAACCCCATAAGAACACTAAATGGCTGCTTTGTCTTAGTCTGGCATTTTATTGATAAAATGCATGGAGTTGAATTTAATCAACTCTATGTAATTGGTATGGTTCCTGTTCAGAAATGCTTGCACATGACTTTGTAGGGGGGGAAGAACACCCGATTCTGCAATTTTTATTTATTTAGGACAAAATTTCAGGAAACAACTTGGCCAGGGGCAAAACTATACATTTGAATCAGGAACAAAAAGTTGGAAAGGTTAAGTAGGTGAAATTTGTCTTGGGCGTGCCCCCTAACACACACACATTCACATGTGTCCTAGTTGTAAAAGTAGAGAAGTTTTATGGACCTATAAGACATGAAGCATTTAGTCCTATTCTGGAGATTAGGGAGGATTCTGGAAAGGGATCTGTGGCTGAGATCATAGAGAACAGCAGAGCAAAGCAAAGAGACATCTGGTAGTGTAGAGAGGTAATACAAAGATGTGTATGGACATGCTAGGGGAAAGAGGAGGGAAAATGTCCTCTTTTTCATGTCTGTTTCACTGAAGGCGGTTCTCCTGAGGACCGGGAGGGTGGTAAGAGAACTTGGCTCTAGGTGCTGTGTGCTCAGCCGTTTCAGCTGTTTCCCAAACCTCAGGGCTTGGGCCTAGGGGAAGAGAGTTTATTTCTCTCCGTACATACATGCCTTAGGCTGCAGTTACAGGCAGCGTGGCTAGGGAAGGGCCTTATTTAGAATAGTTGGTCAGAGGTGATACCTTCCATTCTTGCCAAAATGGTCACCGGTCTGGAATGAGAGCTTGAGGTCCATGCCCACTGGACTTGGGGAAGCCAAGGTAAAGAATCTTCTGCTTCCCCATTTCTAGCCATTTGCCTAAAATGGCACTATATTGAGCAAATAAGGTGTGAACAGACCCTCACCAATCTTGGAACTCACCCTGGATAATAAACTCTTAGGAGTCCACACTGTGCTACGTAACAATTCCCGTATTGCTGCAGGCTTATTACCTGCATCTTTTGGTCCTAAACAGGGGACTTGGCATTTGTCTTACATGAATCTACATTTGTAAAAATAGCTAGTTTGTCACCTCCCTTCCATTCCTTTTCTCAGATCTGTTTCTTCTCATTTTGCCCTGGTCTTTCACAGTCAAGCAACTGGCATTGACTGTTAACTGTTTTGCTTTTATAACTTGTTCCTGCCATCACCTTCCTCTCATTGAAGCCTCATGAATTTTGTTTTAAGTTGAAGCGATTGCAACACGAAATCACCCACTTCTGCTTAGTGTGTTCTACAGATCGTGTAACTTTAATGCCTATTCAACACTTCAAACAGGGAATAGTAATAGTTATAATATTGCTGTTAGTGCATTTTGACATTGAGTAACAGATGACGTGTCTAATGAAAAGCGCGGCTGCTTAGATTGCATAATTATAGGTTTGTTTGACTTTAGGAAAATCATATGCAGGCCAACTGCATCCATTCAGAGACTTTTTGTACTGTAAAAATATCAGAGTGCTTCAGTGTAAAAGAAGCCCTCCTTCAGTGACTATCATTTTTGATTTTTCTAAGGTTTGCCACTGAACAGGAAAAAGAAAAATCAAAGAAAACCCATCTTTTTAAAACGGGTTTAATTCTGTGGCTCTCTCTGGTCTAAATAACCTTTTAAAAGTTCTTCGAGTGTTTGGGATGGTGCTGACCAGGATCTCGGGGTGTAGACACGCAGATTTGTAGGAGGACATCCCCAGGACTGGCATACTTACAGAAACAGTTATCACTTTATAATGTAAATCAAAGATTATCTGTGCCCTCTGGACTTGATTTGCCCGGGTGGGGTGGGGGGATATATTTCAGCTAGTTATTGTGCTAACTTCTTGGAACAGTTCCCTAATTAGCGTGCCAGATGTGTTTGTTATTCGGGATTCGTGGACTCACCAAGCTCTCTCCGTGAGACTTCCCTATGTATTTATTGGCTTATAAATGAATGTTCAAGTGTATCACCTATATATGTTCATTTCATTAATACAAGCAAGGCTTGATTATAATAAATAAATGCTTACTGAATGGCACATCGAAGAAACGTAAATATTCCTAGACTCCCCAGACCCCGTTTGGCGGGGGAAGGCAGTCAGAGGCGCGGGTGATAGAAATGGTTTGCCACAGGCTCAGCTCAGAAGTATCTCTGCAACACGAAGACTCCAGGACTTTCCCCTTCCCCTTGAGCATTGCTTCGCTGCTGTGCTTGCCTGGCTGCTGCTTCCATGTCTCTTGCTGCTGCTGCTGCTGCTGCTGCTTTTGACCTCATGCAGGTTTGATTTCTTAGCAGCTGGAGTCCATTTCCTTATCTCCTAGCATTTGGCGGGTGACTTGGTTGTGCTTCCAGCCTCTCCCAACTGGCCTTGCTGATGTGCAAGGTCACTCTCTTCACCGACATGAAAACCTAGTAATCTTCTAAAAGGGAACAATCATTTTCTTTCTGTTACTGGTTTCGTCTATGTTAAGGAACTCCGATAGCATTTGAGTGGCATAGCCAGTACCTTACTTAGAATGGATCAGGGGCTGAGATGAAGCTTGGGGCCAGGACTTCGTCCCCACCGAGGGCTTGTTCCCTGGATAGTCACGGAGGAGGACTTGGAGGTGCTTCCTTCTCCTCCTGTTTAAGCACCTGTTAGCACAGATGGGCAAGCGCACAGACTTCGCCACCGGGAAGCCTGAGTTGGCCGCCTAGCTGTGCGCTCACTACCTTTATGGTGCTGAGCAAGCTCCTTCCGCTGCTCAGTTTTTCGCTTTTCTCATGTGTAAGGTACATATAAAAAAGTTGTCGTGAGGTTTACTGTAAATGGTGTGCTCAGTATAGTCTTGGCACATAATAAAGTGCTTACTAATTGTTAGCTACAGCTATTATTATTACGTATTTTTTTCATCGTTTGTTACTGCTTTCCATGCTTTATCATCCTCACCGATCTCTTCTAATGCCAGGCTTTTGTGGTACAGTAATAATTTCCTCTCCGAGATTGTCATTCTGTACATTTTAACATGATTTGTGTGCTTCTCCCCCCCCTCGCCCGCCTCCCTTGCCTCCACGTATTGGTGCCAGCCTTTTTCCGATGGAAGTCACAATGAAAATATAATAGGCAAAGCAGTTTATATCATGTGTCTTCTTTACATTTTATTTTTTGAATATTTCTTTTGAGAGAGAGAATGTGTGTGTGGGAGGAGGGGCAGAGAGAGAGGGAGACAGAGAACCCCACGCAGGCTCCGAGCTGTCGGCGTAGAGCCCAACGCAGGGCTCAGTCTCACAAACCATGACATGGTGACCTGAGCCGAAATCAAGAGTCAACACTTAACTGACTGAGCCACCCAGATGTCCCTCTTTCTTACATTTTAATTCAATACAATATCTGAGGCAGGACAATTCACAGTTTGGCGAAATTTTAATTTTCAAATTTATTAACGGCATGTGAGAACATTGCTGGAAGAGGCGCTGTAATTCTTTATTGGATCCCAGGATCATTAAGGCATCGTTCTTGCGGTCAAATGGGTTCAACTGTGTTTGGAGAGACAAATGCATGTAAGAAAACAAGATTGTTTGTGATTAAAAGTACCAAAGTATCAAGTATAGTGGTTAAGAGAAATTAAGTGAAGGAGGAGATCCTCCTAGGCTGGTATGGTTTAGAAGCAGGTAGGGCAGGGGCGCCTGGATGGTTCAGTCAGTTATGCGCCCAACTGGTCATGATCTCACAGGTCATGATCTCACAGCTTGTGAGTTCGAGCCCCAAGTCAGGCTCTGTGCTGACAGCTCGGAGCCTGGAGCCTGCTTCGGATTCTGTGTCTCCCTCTCTCTCTGCCTCTCCCCCACTAGTTTTCTGTCTCTCTTTCTCTCAAAAAAATAAACAAACATTAAAAAAAAAAGGGGGGGGGTCGCCTGGGTGGCTCAGTCAGTTAAGGGGCCAACTTCAGCTCAGGTCATGGTCTCGCAGTCCATGAGTTCGAGCCCCACGTCGGGCTCTGTGCTGACAGCTCAGAGCCTGCTTCTGTTTCAGTGTCTCCCTCTCTCTCTGCCCCTCCCCCATTAGCGCTCTGTCTCTCTCTGCCTTTCAAAAATGAATAAATGCTAGAAATTAAAAGAAAAACAGGTAGGGCTTGAGTTCATCCCTTGAAGGATGTGTAGGATTTAGTTTGGTGTAGATTTTTAGGACTTTCCTGTAGGCTGGGGAAATTTTGATAGTGGGATGATATATTGTGTAGTAAAGGAGCAGGCTGTCCACATACCCACCCCAGCCCACGCCCACTCTTTAGACAACAGCCAGCCCCATGTGTCCTTGGTCATTCCCAGTTCCTCTTGAATCCTTTGGGGGATTTATTTTGGCCTGTTTGCCTTTTTCATGCAACACTATGCTCTTTCCTCACGTTGATTCTTTCGTAGGGCAGGACACAGGTTCCCTGTGCCGTTTTTGAAACGTGAATACACATCACAGTGTTAAAAGAGATTATTATCGCAGTTGGGAAAGAAAGGTTAACAAGAAGAACACGAAAGAATCCTAAAGATTGCTACTTGACGGGGATGTCCTCCTGGCCTTTCTTCCAGATTTCTTTTGCCAAGGGGCCTCCTTCTAGTTCTTAGGTCTCTGGTCTAGTTAGCGGACTGGGCACTGGGCGTCACCTTCAGGTGGAGTGTGATTCTCAGTTCCTCTCGGACTGGCTTCCTGATCTTTTCTGGTGTTTTCCCTCTCTTGCCTCAGGCTGCACGATTCATCACTTAGGTTCTTCTGCTTGTCCCAACATTCTTTGAGCCCTGGAGCCTTAGGTGAGGCTGCAGGAAGCCACAGATGGCCTCCAAAGATTCTTCCCTCAGGCTTCATGCCCTCCAACCCCGACCCAGCAGCTATCACTCGTTTTCTCCTTTGTGGGGAAGGTTTCCTTGGCCTTATATCTGAGATTGCCATCTGGTTCAAGTCTGACTAGCATCTGTGGGACCTTGATAATGAAAACTGTGATCCCATTTATTTTATTTTGCCAACTCTTTCATAGCATTTTTAATGTCAAAGGCACATTTTTACTTGCTTTCTAAAATAAAGTCATTTAATCCCAGAGGGAGATTGCTAACAGTATATTGAATTCCACTGATTAACCAGACGCAGTAAAATGCCTGCCTTATATAAGTCACAAACCAAACGGTTGTTGTCTGCATAGCACCGGATCCATGTTGGTATCAGCAACACCTCAACAGCTTGTCTCCCTTGTTAACATGTGGACATTTCACAACACTGACCTGTGAGTGACAGTCTAACGGTTTTATTTGGAATATGACTTGAGTCCTTTCTCATACACCATTTTGTTAAAAATGTATTTAATTTGGGGAATGTAAATACAGGTTTTTCTTACATAAACATTGCCCCTTCCCCTTCCTCAAAAACAAACGAAAAGCCCTGTAATGAGATACGCGTACAGATACAGTGTGGATTCTGGGTGTTAACAAGCTAGGAGGCATTCTACCAGAAGCAGGTTCATCCAGGAGACTCTTTCTAAAATGTGCTCGTCACTGACTACTGTAAGATTAAAATACCACTTTAAAGTCTAGGAAAATCACTTCCAAAAGCCAAAATGTAAGTGCGTTTTCCGTTATTTCATGACTTTGGGATGATCTGTCACATTGTTCTTCAGAGTAGACAAGAAATACTGACGTTTGTGTGAGCTAAGGTATGTGAATGGACTATGTGCATTCCCAAATGTGATTGCGTAAGTTAGTTTTACTTTCTTTTTGTTCAGCTCTTTTAATGTTAACATTTGCATTATTTCACGCTCTTGATCTTTTCCTGATCTATTAAATTGTATGTTTAGAGGTTGGCAGGAAACATACATTTAAAAGCACTTAAGAACATTACCCCGCTTTTCCGCTGTTCCAGTCACTCTTCATAGTCTCTTGTGGCATCAGGTATTTTATCAACAGAGTAAGCATGGTTGTTTCATATTCTAACTAGTAGAATTCCAGTAACTGGTAGAATAGTCCAGTCTCTGAAACATTTGTGGATCTGTTTCTGCTGATTCTTACTCTTGGTGTCTTGTTTTCTTGTGTTTGTAAGGTTTTTACCTTTTCCCTCTGTGATCTGCTCATTCTCCTTCGTAATTACTTGCAGGGATTATTTGAGACCAAGGATTAAAATGTCTCCTCCAGAGGGCAGTACCTGTGGGTGCTTTCGGGGTGAGACCACCTCACGCCAAGATCAGAGCTTAGGTTCCCCAGGGTAGCCTAGGCTGCAGAACCAGGAGAACTGGCTTGTGGTCACACTTTTTAAGAAACAGGTTTGTTGTCTCTCCCTCTTACCTCTGTCCTGCTCAGTGGCCAAGGCCAACCTTGCCACAGCCCGGCAGAACAGGGTGGCATTACCTCTGGTTCCTTCTTCTATTCCGAGGAGTAGAGACCCAGCTGCCTGGGGGCAGGCTATGCAACTTTGGTGTTCTGTGCTCTGCTTTTCTTTTTCCGTTTTCTTTAGATTTTGCCTGATTGTTTCTATCTTGTGACTCTTGTTTTTAAGAATTCTCCCTCCCTCCCCCCCTCCTATTCCTTTCTTCCTTCCTTCCTTCCTTCCTTCCTTCCTTCCTTCCTTCCTTCCTTGCACCCTCCTTCCTTCCTGTTTTATCTGATTGTTTTCATGGTTTTCAGTAGAATTGGTCCACATAACCTAACCTACTAGAAATGAAAATCTTTCTTATTTGATCTTTAATAATCCCGTGAGGTTCAATTGCAGATACATGACTGGGGCTGCTTTAACCAAAAAGGAAACTGAGGCTGAGCGAAGTGTCGTGGTTGGTTTAAGATCATACAACTAAGTGGCACAATCTTAGGAACTCCTAGGTCTGAGTCTGCTTTTTTTTCCACTCCAACTTTTGAGCCTTCTTCTACCAAGTATATTCTTAGAATTTTGAGTGAAACAGACATATGTTAAGGAGGTCTTCAGACAACATGTACTACCTTTTACAAAATTGCTTAGATCCTTGATTGATAATAATTAGATTGGAGCAACTTTTTCAGAGATGACATTTTAAATTGAAAACAATAATTGCTTTCTTTTTCTTTCAGCTGAAGTGAGTAGTGAATACAGTATGGACAAGGCAATGGTTGAATTGGCCATGATGGATCGGGAACTAAGCCATTACGTAAAGGCTGTTCAGTCTGCGATAAATCATGTAAGTTTATACTATTCACCTGGTAATACTTGGTTACAATTCACTGACCTGAAAACAGAAACACTAAATCAAAATTTCCTCTATCCTTTCATATGTCCTTAGCGTTACTGTAGCAGCTCTTAATTTCTTTTTAATTAAGAAGTTTATAGAAAAGGAATCGGAAGTGTTTTCCCAGCTAGGCCACCTAGGTTTAATTAGAATATTATGCCTTGGGCGCCTGGGTGGCTCAGTCTGCTCAGGTCATGATCTCAGTTTGTGAGTTCGAGCCCCACGTTGGGGTCTGTGCTGACAGCTCAGACCCTGAGCCTGCTTCAGATTCTGTGTCTCCCTCTCTCTTTCTACCCTTTCCCCACTCATGTTCTGTCTCTCTCTCTCAAAAAAAAAAAAAAAAAATTAAACATTAAAACATTTTTTTCAAAACATTAGAATATTATGCATTTTTTTGGTCTTGAAATCTTTAGTGTAAGCCTACTTTGAACGCGAGTAGATTTTTATAAAATCTAAAAACTGCATAGAATGTGTTTTTATTGTTATGTTTATTTCCGTACACGGTTTAGACCAGGCTGAGTTACTCCTTCTCTAGCTTGACCTAATATGCAGCTATTGTCAAATTCATAGGATCAGATAATATAGGAGAATTCTAGAGCAACTTTAAAAATAAAGAAGGCTGACATTTTGGTTTTTCCAGGAGCCAAACTTATCTTTGTTGACTCCAGCTGTCACAGGAACAACACATAAGGCAGTTAAGGTGGGAACATGGCAACATCCGTTTCAGCAGTACCGGGTTGAGTAAGAAATGAGCAATATGATTGCAGTAATATTTCTGAGAAGTCCTTTGTCCTCTGAGCAGTGGAAACTCCCCTTTGAACTGATTTCAGATACCTGTGTAATAGGGTATCTGGTACTTCTGGTTTCTTTATTTGCCTTTTCTTACTTCTATCTATGGGAAAATTCCAAAAATCAAATATCTTATAAGACTGGCTACTATTCAGTGGAAGATACGTTTTTGAAAATAGTTTATTACTTAAGCTATAATTAAATGAGCATTGCATAGTTATATGTTCATAGTTCTATGAAGTTTTGAAAAAAATTTAAAAAAAAATTTTAATGGTTAGTGTTTAAGTGTAGTATTTGTGACTTAAGAATATCTGCTTTGTAGCCAAGAAGTAGTAAACTCATTCAGCTTGTAAAAGTATGATGTTTCTTACCATTGTCGCTATGAGTACTGGGACTGGGAGTATTCCTTCCATAGGAAAATATGAAAGTGACATCACGTTGGGGCATTTGAAACTGGATAACAAAAAGCGCTTATTAGACCAGAGGTTTTCAACTCTAGCTGACCCTCAGAACCAGCCCGTTCCGAATTCTAATGAGATTCTGATTTCATTTCTGGAGCAGGATTGGGGCACCAGTATATTTAAAAAAAAAAACTCATTCTAATATGTATTCAGCGTTGGAGAACACTGACTTAAAAGAACAAGGCTGACTTTATAGACTAAATATATTTTCAACCAAGATCAGGGTTAGGCCTATTATATGGATCAATTCTGCTTTGACCCTTACATTCAGTGGAGGTTATTTGATCGGCCTTTCTATCTTTAACTTGGCTGTTGTGCAAATGTAATAGCACAGGGTACAGTATAGATAAGAAAATAGATTTTGGCAGTTAAAGAACTTAATGTGATTTTCTTCTCTGTTAAACTCTAGGATTCACAGATGTTTAAGGTGTTTTATGTAAAGAATTGACCTCTTCCTCCTTCATAAAGCCAAGTCACCCATTAAAAAAAAAAAAAATAAAGACAAGAAGCACGAAAAAAAGAAAAGAAACCTTCACCAATATTCATTCAGTAGTTAACAGCATTTCTTTTTTTCTTGAGACGCTACCCTATTATCCCCACCCTACTAAACAGGAAAGATTATACTTTGAGTTTTACCCTACTTTCCAGCCCTAACCTTACACTAGATTTTGGAGCAACTTGGATTTAGTGATTCTGGTCTTTCATAAGAGGAGAAAACATGTTTTTTGTCTTTTTCTGATGCAAAGTGGTGCCCTCCACATCAGTGCGATACAAGACCAAGAATCGCAAATCATATTTATGAGGTTTCTCTGACCTGAAACCATGTGGGGCCATAGCGGGGGATATGACCATTATTATTCTGAGGGACATACCTTACACTTTATATATATGCTGTGTACTCCTTACATACTTGAAGTTATGGACATTGCTCTCTTACTGCTTATTTTGGCAAGGAGTAAAGAATGAGCAGCACTTTG
The DNA here is from genome assembly GCF_024362965.1 of Panthera pardus. Lineage (NCBI taxonomy): Eukaryota > Metazoa > Chordata > Mammalia > Carnivora > Felidae > Panthera > Panthera pardus. The sequence continues at coordinate 67,332,345 of NW_026527002.1, forward strand.
AGAGGGGCCAGAGTGGTGTAGCTCTTTGGGAATAGCAGTGGCCTAGGGATCAGAGACTCTTCCATCCATAGTTCTTCCATTTGCTAAGTTAGATCCTGAGTCAAGAAAGTTAACCTTTAGGAACCTCATGCTCTTCATCTATATAATTCTTGGCCTGCCTATTTCATGAGATTATTGTGTGAATCAGATTAGAGACTATGTGTCAAACCTTTGACATTCATAAAATTTGATGGAGACGTAAGATACTGGGTTTTTGCAAACTCAGATGTCCAAACGTTCGTTTAAAAGGTGGAACAAGATCTTAAGGGCAAGTCGTGTTTCCATCGCTACAACATTTGCCAAAATTGCGATGCACCCGCTGGTCTTTCTGTTTGTGAATTTTCATACAGTTCTAGAAAGTTAAAAAAATGTCTTTACATCATCACAGAGTATTAGAGTTTATTGTTTAAATAGATGTCTCTCTCCTACTCTCACCTTCACAGGATTCTGAAGGTCATACACCTCTGAAAAGGTGTTAGAAAGTTTACTTTGGAACCTTTCAGGTGTGGATCCATTTGCCAACAGTCTCTGGGAAGTCCCTTTGGCACACAGCAGAAGCTCTCAGATTGCATTTCTTTGTCCTTGGAGAAAATAGAGCTCCTATGATCTACAATGCCTGAAGATGTTATTTAGAATCAGTATTTATTTCAGAGCTCTGAAACTTAAAAAAAAAAAAAAAAAGACTTTGTCCCAGCTGGTTTATAGAGGGAATATTATGCAGTGATCCCTAAAAAAAAATTTCGCAGTCTGTAAGTCATTTATTAAAACTTTCGGGATAAATGGGTCTATCGTATAGCTGTCACAGCTCTTTCAAACATTCATGTCAAACCACAGAAAGTTGTGTATGAACTTTTGGGAGACTTTCAGTCATGAACCACACACGTGATGAAAGCTCTTTGAAACCTGTAAAACGGGACATAGACACTCATGGCACCGTTAACTGCTTTTTCCACCGTGACGGCCAGGGGACAACTTCCCTCGGTTTCATGTCGAGGACAGTGATGTTCTGAACATTATGCTTTTGATGACCTCATGTTTCTTCCCTTGATTTCTAAGCTTTTATTATTTGAGTATATTGAAGTATATTATTCTCATTGTTCTCAGAAACGGGCTTCTTGTTTTCAAACATTCGTTGAATAAATACTTACCGAGCACCCATGTGCCAGGCAGTTCTAGGTGCAAGAAGTAGGTCAGTCGCCAAAGCCCACATGCCCACCACCTTCAGGATGTCTGAAGTCTAGAGAGAGGGACACATGTTTGACAAAGAGCAACACAAATCTTATTAGTGACTGGTGCTGTATACAACCAAGGGAAAATAAAGTGTCCAAGGAGAGTTCATAACTCAGGGGGCATAATACTGCTGAGTGGTTGGAGAACTCCTTCCTCGGGAAGTGGTATTTAATGTAAGATGAAGGTCAAGCGAGCCTCAGCATGGGGATCGGGATATATAGCTTCTCTGTCTTTGCGACTTCTACATGAAATGGAAGCATCTTTTTACTGGCTGTGTCAATGTCAAGAGTTTCAGCCAATTTGAGAAATGAGGCCAGAGAAAGCCTACTGCTTTATATAGAAAGTTTAAAGTATGTAGAGTAGTTGTATAGCATACGTAAGGCTGGCCAGTGATTGATTCATCCACAGATAGGGGTGCCTACTATGAGCCAGGAACTGTGAGTAGTCATTCAAGTCATGGCAGCAGTTGATTTAAGAATAATTTTGTTACCGCTCTTCTGCTTCTCCAGCCATTTGACTAGTCGAGCAGGGGTCATCCCTCCCAAAGAGAAACGGTGAATTGGTTTTGAACAAACGCTGGTAATACTGTGCATCTCTGTACTGTGTATTTCAGTGCTTATGTGATTGTTTTAAATTAAACCTGTAGTCCCATCTTGGGGATTCAGATTCTAGAGGGTGGGAACCAGTTTAGTTCAAGAAATCTTCAGGTCCATTTTTCAGGTGTGTGTTTTTTCAAATAAGATGCTAGAGTCCAGCCACTGTCGTGGGGGTGATCCTGGCAACTTTGTAACCTTAACTCTTCTGGAGAAAAAGGATGGGCATCACGAAGCTGAATGATAAACATCCTAACAGGCTCAGATGAGTTACTCACATTATTAGCAGTCACAGATTAAAATACACATCCACTGTTCTTTTCAATGAGCAATCCAGTCCTAGAAGCTTAGCTGACATGCACATTACACTTTGGTGTTTATGTTTTTGTCATGATGCTTCATTGTGTAATGTTACTTTAACAGACTTTCACTCTTTGTCTGATTTTACCTGTATGTTGTTCTTTTAGTGTGCTGCTTCCACATGTTTTAAACTAATATGGTGAGAGTCAAAAGGGTAGAAATACACCTCATGTAAGCTGTTGAAACTAACACAATCTTAGATATAATAAAAGAACAAGGTGGGTCAAAGGTATAGCTTACCTCAGCCTTGTTATTATGCAACTACATGATTTAGAATGTTTTTTGACATATCACTTCCCTATGCCTTCTCACCCTTCACCTTTCATCAGTTGGTAAGCTTTGCCTTTTGTAAATCTTATTTTCAAGTTACCTTAACATCCACTACTTTGACGTGAAATCTTACGAGGTATCTTACAACTTGAGAGTTGCCGTTTCAGTTTAACCAGATTTGGGGAGCATTCCCCACTTGCAAAGTGAATGTTTCATAGCACCTGAAGGAAGTTTCGGGCCAGAGGATGTAATTTATTAGCTCTGATCATCTACCGACCGAACATAAAAATGTACTCCACATTGTGAGTCATTGACAAAAAAAGAAGGGGAAGTTAGTTTGGGGGTTACAAAATTTGAAGACAGAAGATTCCTGAGCATGAGAGAAATTTCTGTTGTCAGCACAATAGCAGGAAGGTGAGAGATGACCGTGGAATTAGTGAAAATCTCTTGGAACCATTTGGGAAAGTACTGGAGAAGACCCTGTCTTCCATTCCCTGCCCGCTCTACTTGACACAACAAAATGGTGTGTGATCTTTTACCATTTTTCTTGTAAAAAGTTTCCTAATGCTTCATATAGAGCCTTTTGTCTATAGGAATATTGCCCAGGTGTGGGAGTTAAGCAGGAGAAAAAAAAAGTTGGTTTTAGGTATTCACTCTGCAGCTACTTGGCCCAGAATATGTCTGTTTCTTTGATTACTGGTAATTAATTTCTGTTCTAGTGCTTTAGAACTCCCTCTGCAGTTATTCCCAAATTATGATGGTGTTTGGTAGCATTTTGTCTAATACACAGAGAGAGTGGTTAGATCTGGCTATAGTATTTCACTAATTGAGTTGCTTCTGTAGGAAAGAATCTAGATCTAAATCTTCTAGGTCACCAAGTGCTGTAGATGCTTTTTATGGGTGGTTTATAAAAGTCCACCTGAGTGTTTCGCAGGTATTAAGTGCTGGGTTTTATTCAAAATTATCAAATGTTTATACTCTACTTGGCGTTAATGTAAGTCTCTAGTGCAGCATTTAAAAAAATTTTTTTTTAATATTTTTATTTATTTTTGAGGGAGAGAGAGACAGAGCATGAGCGGGGGAAGAGCAGAGAGGGAGACATAGAATTTGAAGGAGGCTCCAGGCTCTAAGCTGTCAGCACAGAGCCCGAGGCGGTGCTCGAACCCACGAACTGTGAGATCATGACCTGAGCCGAAGTCAGACGCTTGACCGACTGAGCCACCCAGGCGCCCCTCTAGTGCAGCATTTTTTTAAAGTTTGCTCCATAATACTAATTAATCAGGATGTGAATAAGTATAACAGGAAAAAAGGATTTCGTGGTCAAATAAGTTTGGGGAATGCTTGATTAAAAGAATTTCCTTAAAGACTCCAAAGCCTTTAATATGCTTTTATGTATTGTGATTCTCCAAAGGAAGTACATTTAGTAATTTCTTAAACTTCTTGAACTAGAAAATCTCATTGGAGGAAGAAGTGATAATCTACAGAACCCACTTTGGGAACTGTTTCTATAGTGTCCACCTGCTTGTATTACAGAGGAGGCTAAGAGGTCGGCCCAGCAGATTGTGGTAATCCGTGGCATCCAGGGAACCGGGGATCAAATTCCCTATCTGAAATTCTGAAACGGGCCTGGGAGGTGTTAGTGTGTCAGATCAGGAAAGAGCCAGGCCTCTGAAAAGACCACGCAAATTATTCCAACAGCAAAATGGAGGAAGAAAAAGTATTTTTTATATACGCAGCAATTGCTTGGCTATCGGTCTGTGAAGGAAACAAGACCCCTGTGTGGAGCATCGATTCAGGAGAGCGGAGGGAAGGGAATGTTTTCGAGGAGAGGAAGACAGGATGCTACAGGGGAGGCAGAAGGAACATAGCAGCGATGTGTGCAGGGAAAGCAAGCAGGACTTTGAAAGACCTGGTTCACCACCCCACCCCACCCCAGTTAGACGCTGAGCATCTAGGCCGCAGTGGCCCCCACGCAGTCCTGGCAGCTAATTACTTGTGTCATTTAAATGACATGAATGTTCTGTGATATAGCCACCTCCCGTTTTGTTTCTGACTTCGAGCACAGCCCATCTGTAGTGTCAAACCCTTATTTTAGATAGTTTAGCTCCTTCCACACATATCAGACTTTTCAACACAATTGGTAAGTATTAAAGAGCTTGAGATTGAGGCCTTCCCATTCTCTGGCAGTGGTGCTGGTGGGCCGGGAAAGGGCACGGGCAGGGGCCTGTGCTAATGGGCAGTGAACGGACAGGAGCAGTGGAAGAGAGGTGGGGAAATAGGTCGAATGGGGACTGGGTCACCAAATGTTAAGGTTCACTGCAAAATGAAAGCATTTTCTTAGCATGGAGCTGAAAGCGGTTGTTTATCAGTCTTATAATTCAGTGGTTCAGTTCCTGCCAGTATGCTTGGACTAATGAAGATCCGAAAGCCTCTTGACCTGTATATACAGAATTGCTAAAAATAGTGAAATCGTGTGACAGAGACCATCACAACCTACTTCAGAAATTCAGAGTAATGGAAAAGAGCCTTTGCTTTTTTTTTTTTTTTTTCTTTTTTCTTTCCCCTGGCTTTTCTACATTTGAGCCCCAAGCCTCAGTTCCTTTTTTAAGTAGGGGTGCTAGTATTCATTAGTCCTAGAGTTCCGGTAACGATGGAAAATGATAGCACGAAAGCACCTGGAATAGTTCTGTCATACTAATTTATAACCTTGCCCAGAGCGTTGTGTAAAGGAGAAGTCATTTCCTGTGATCAGATTTAAATAGCATCTGAAAGGGAATTTTGAGTTAAAATTCAGAGAGGAGATGGGGCAGTAGAAAACCACTGGGGAAAGGCCAGAGATGATGTTCCTTCGGAGGTTGAAGGCAGGGCCTCTCTCCTTAGAAGGCATCTGGTGGTGGTGGGAACAGAGCCTGGGGTTGGAGGGACGTTAGTCCCCATGGTGGTGTGACCAGGAAGGGGTGGGCAGATTTAGGGGGCGGGGCCCTTGAGGAGGCCAGCAAGCAGCCTGGCATTGGCGGTTGAGTTCGAAGTTCTCTGATCACGAAGTCTATTTAATGTCTGTAGCAACAAGCTACAAGAGATTATACCCTAGTTAGTGGTGGTTGAAGCGGGGGTCACACTAGAGGTAAGAACCAGACAACTGAGTAAACACTCTGGTAATTCAGGACCAACTTGAGGTGTCTTCTTAGATAGCCAAAAATTACTTGAAGATGTAAGCAAGATAGTTCAATAAATAGCATGACTATATACCCGTGTGCACAGAGGAAGTCCTCGAGCTACATTTCCATCTTGAAGTCATTTGTGTTTACTTTATTAGTAGCACCCATTTGAAAAAATACCGGGAGAGAAAAATGCATTGGATTTATTGCTCTGATGTATTCCCTGCAAGTCGTCAGCTTTATTTCAAATGTGTGATCCCCATGAATTGTTGACAAGTGAGAGAATAGAAAGAGTGTAAGTGGGGAGAATGTAAATGGGTTTCATTTTCTCAAGCTCTATGTGAGTTTGCAGGTGCATGGGTAAGGAAAAGCTTTCTTTTAGAAGTGGAGCCAGTGCCCAGTGAACTGTCATTGAGAGTCAACGGTCTTTTTAACTCTGTTCCTCTCTGAAAGTCTCCAGCTTCTCGCAGTAGTATCACTTTATCTTTCATTCTTTTGTGACATGGCCAACCTGATACTTCAACCACTGGAGCTTTTTGAATTTCATTTCTTTCTGCCCTTTTTTTTTTTTTTTCTTTTTTAGTTTATTTCTTTTGAGAGAGAGCATACATGCACGCGGGGGAGGGGCAGAGAGAGAGGGAGAGAGAGAATCCCAAGCAGGCTCTGCATGGTCAGTGCAGAGCCTGACGTGGGACTGGGTCCCATGAACTGTGAGGTTATAACCTGAGCTGAGATCAAGAGTGGATGGCTTAACTGACTGAGTCACCCAGGTGTCACCCTCTCCCCCCTCCTTTTTTTTTTTGAAGGAAAAATTATGTCCCGTAATACAGCATTCTTTAAAATAGTGAAAATCCTTGTGTTCATTTCTCATGGGCTAGAGTAATGCAATCAGTTGTTATGAACAGTTTCTAATTATTTCTTCTATCCTGTATTTCATCTTAAAATAATCATTTAGTTATCTTCCAGTAGAAAGTGAAATGCAGGAAGAGCGAATCACTATTACTTAAAATTGGACACAGTGACCAGAAATAGTTTAATCTGATTGCATCACATGATTAATCTCCACATCCTTGACTTGGGCTTGCTTTTTACCTTTCCCTCTGCTGACACCCAGGGTCTCACACGCTTCAGTGCCTGCCTTCTCAATGCCACAGCTATTCGTGGTCCTTGGAATGTTACTGGTACCAAGGAGCAAACCCTCTCCACCCATCACACTACACTCTGTCATCCTGAGGTTTATTTTAGCCCCCAACATTGTAACAGAAGCCAAAAATGTCACATGAAATACAAAATAGGAACTTTAAATGGACTAAACCCTAGGCGTGCTTAGAGCGTCCCTCTTGCAAAATCAGAAATTAAATTTGCTGTGCAGTGTGGTTATACCGTGTTTTAAAAAGCCCCAGCAGAAACATTGCATGCTTAGTGTTTTCTTAGAAGAAGTTCTTAAGACATTACTTAAAGCACCTATAAATAATACAGATGAAATTAGGATATGTCCTACCACATTTTCTGTAATAGTGGTGAAATTGCTCTACCAGAATATGAAATTCAAGTGTTTTGTCTTTGTGGCGTAAAAATGTGTATGACCCCATTAACCGTGGTAAACTGTTCGGTGTTAATTTAATTGAATTTAATGACTGAGTTTCCTTCGACGCCTGTCTACTGAAGAGCTGCGTGACCTTCAACAAGTTTGCAAAATGAACTTGATAGTATCTGTCCATTCCTATCTTAGAGTAATTCTTTGATTACACACTGAGATATAACATATGTGAAAGCCCTGGTGAGGGCAAAGTGCTGTATAAAGGCATGGTCTTAGCATTGTCCTGTTACCTTTAAATTTCTTTCTCTTTCCACAAAAATGTCCACTACATGGTGATTGAAATCGGCGAACTCTTCTGAACTACCTGAACTGGGTATTAGTGGTGATGGGTGACTTATTTCCTCACAATTATTTTCCCATCCCACAGTTTAAACTGTGGAAGTTTTACATTTCACTTTTTGTCCTTAATTTAGTCATCTTTTTGGGTAAATGTTTATTTCTGTCTCCCCTCCCCGCCCACCTCCCAAGAGTTTTGCATAAATCTCTTGTAACAGTTCAACAAGTGACTCATGTAGATGGGGCTCGCTTAGTCCCTGAGTCACTTTATTATGAAACACTTGAAGTTGAGTATCTATATATAACAATGAGGAAATAATTTTAAACAATTTATAATGTCTGATCTGATAGTTTCAGTGACTAACTCATCAGGCAACAATGGAGAAGGAAATTAATGAAAATTCACAAAGCCAGGCAAAATTAGTCTAAGTAATTAGTCTAAATAAGTCACAGTCACCTTTACTTCCTTCTCCCCCCTTCCCTGAGCAGTTGGTGTTTGATTGATAAGCGTGTTGGGTTGGGAAATAAAGATCTGGCTTCTAATACTCTGCCGCGCTGTAACCTTGGAAAAGTCGTGCTAATTCTATACTTTAGCTTCCTCATTTCTAAATCAGAATGATAATAGTATTTGTCCTGCACACCTCACTGGCTAGTGGTAGATAAAATGAAATTATAAACAGTAATGTGTGGTGGACCCCTCCCCCAAAAAGATGAAAGGTGATTATTCTATAGTTTTAACTACATCCTGACAGTCCCCGTCTGACATTTCATGTCTGAATGGCCACAGGACTAGAGTGACAGAGACTTCCTGATTCTGCCAAAAAGAATGGGAAGGGAGTCTCTGTTGTTAGCTCTTAGAGCTGGGAAGAGGAAGATCATTCCCAGTGTTTGGATTTCTGAATTGAATCATGGAACACCATCTCCTATACAAGTTACTGTTCCAGTCTAGACAAATTTTTAAGAAGGATTTAATCATCAGTAGTTCATTGTGATCCAAAGTCTATAAAACCGTAACAAAGCCCAATTGTAGTATGGGTATCATTTTATGATTAAAATGTCCTGGGGGCACGTTCAGCTTCGGCTCAGGTCCTGATCTCGCGATTTGTGAGTTCAAGCCCTGCGTCGGGCTTTGTGTTGACAGTTCGGAGCCTGGAGCCTTCTTCGGATTCTGTGTCTCCCTCTCTCTCTGCCCCTACCCCATTTGTGCTCTTTCTCTCTCTATCAAAAATGAATAAATGTAAAAAAAAAAAAAAAAAAAAATTAACGTCCTGGAAGATTTAGCCTAAGTCTGGACGATAATGAATTTACTACTCTTGTGGCTTCCCATATTATTTGATATTTGCCTAGGGCTATTGATAGTTTGATTAAACCAGATTTGGAAGTGTCCCCTGGTCAGTCCCCTGGCCCCTGGACTAAAAGTCTGAAACCAGTTTCCTTTGCTGTGGGTGAAGGGTGAGAAGCCCTCTGGGCCCCTAGACCTCTTTAATGATCACAGCAACCCTCCAGGTTAGGAAAAGTAGATGTGATGGACCCTGAGCCTCAGGGAGGTTAAGGGACATGCTGAGGTCACATGGTTATTCTTAAGAGGTTATTCTGAACCTTGATATTTTTTGGTTTTAAGTTCTGTATGTTTACATAATCTCTAACCCCACATGGGGTTTGAACTCATGACCACCGAGATCAAGAGCCGCATGCTTCTCCAACTGAGCCAACCAGGTGTCCCTGAACCTCTGTGTTTTGACCTAATTCAAGGTTATTGTCATGCTTCAAGACAGAGTTCACTGAGTTTACTTTGAGTTGTAGATTTCATTAGGGAGTAAGAATGTTTTTGTCTAGTGCCATTTATAAAGTAAACTTCTGATCTTCCACCTGTCTTATTACCAATTTCCCAAAGGTAAAGTTTTGGAGCATTTAGCTTAAACAAAAAGTGATGTTTCACACTGATCTGACATGGATAAGGGAGGGATTTTGTTAGTAGTAAAGAACTACTTGAGGAAAAGAATATTGCTATATGGAACTGTTATAGGAGAAAATAATTATGTTAGAAAAGACTTCATATTCTAACATTCTATTAGAGAAGACTTTAGAGCAACCAGTATTGATCTTTCTGAAACTTTGTGTCTGTTATATTTTAAAAGTGGCAGTGGTGTGAATATGAAAGAATTTTAGGGATTTGAGATAAAAATGGAGTAAATTTTTTGTTCTAGATTTTATAGTTTTTATATTTTTCCTAGTTTTTATAGATGCTTTATATTTGTATTATTAAAACATTCTGTCCTTTCCATAACAAAAGTAAACCTTGCCAACATTGCTCTCTTGCTTGCTCTGTGCCTCCCGGTGTTTTAAGTTGTGTTTAGTTAACTCGGGTTGAGTAACCATTTTCTTCTTGCCAGGTTAGCCTGTAGATTTGTTCATGATTGATTTTTAGAAGCACTGAGGGAGACGTCTCTCCATGGTCAGTGTGTGGCATGTTATGGAACATGTAAGGAATGTTCACTGGGTTAGTGGAAGGAACACTGCAGTTGAAATCAGAAGACCCAGACTCATCCTTGCTCCTCCAGTGCCTGACTGTATGACGTTGGGCTAGTGACTTGTCTTGTTGAAATCCTCAGTTTCCTTATCTGTAAAAAGAGGGCGACGCCTCGTAGGGCTGCTACCAGGACTAGATGAGATAATGTAGGTAAAATACTTTATGCCTCATAGGAAGTGAGGCTTCACGCAGTAGGCATTCAGAAGATACTAGTTGCCTCTTTTAATCTCCAGGCACAAGGCTGTGAAATTAAATTGGCAAACAGAATAGGAAAGCTGGTTTATAAATGTTTACCTATCATCGCCGTGGAAGGCGGTATTTTCCATTGACTGCCCCCTTTTTTTAGTACTTCCAGGGCAAAACGTGTGGGAGAATCAAGGGAAATAGGTTGGGGCCAGAAGATCTGGGTTTACAGGGCAGCCACCAAGTCTGGAAATGTAGGTGAACACACAATACGTGGCTTAATTATATAATATTACACTGCATTATGAAATAGTATTATCTGTGTTTTCAGACTTGGTGGCTACCCTGTAGCCTCAGCTCTGTCCCCTATTAGGTGTTTGGTTCGAGGAAGTTACTTAATCTCTCTGGGCGCCGAGAATCAGATTATGTAAATTATTCTAAAAAGTGCTGTATATGGACTAGGAAGCATCTGACCGGTTTTGTCTTGGTCATTGTTTTAATTTTCCTGGGCATAGTAGCTTTTTGATTAGGTTTGTGATGGATAGAATTCCTTTTCATTTAGTCAGGAAACCTTTCTCACAAGAGATGAATTGGAAGGGAAAAGGCAATTTGATAGCTTTAGTAGTGGGAAGTAATTTCAAATATCAGGAAGCCATATTAATTATAGAGAAGGCAGCATCTGAGAATTTGATAGGCTGTTAGGCTGGAGTGAATGGAACAGGTTAAGGATAAAGGAGCATTAATGAACTACTGGAGCATTAGTAATTCCAGAGTCTTTATCGTGTTGGGTGAGATGTGGTAACTGAGGGAAAGATCCAGCGTCTTATCTATGGATTGCCCTCACTCCATGCTGTAGATGTGTATGTGATATAAAGGCAGGCGATTTGAAATCAGAGGTCTATTTACTAGAATCTTTGTGGCACTTAAGAACCTTAGAAGTTACGGACCGAGAGGGGAAAATGTAGTATTTCCGAAATCGGTATTTTGCCTTCTTCCTGGCTCCTACAGTCATACTAAATAGGTTTTCTGATGGACACTTAGCAAGAACAGAAGGAAGAAAACCACTTGCGTTTCCCTTTCTTTTAGATGGTAACGGAAATGCTGAATTCCTTCTTTCAGTGATTGAGATCCTCCAGTGACTGGAAGACCCAGGGAAGCAATGGAACATGGTGGAGACGCTCTTGCTCCCCAGTGGTTCCAGGTGTTAAAGGCTGGTCTTCCTGCTTCCGAATGCTCAGAAAGAACGCACTTCTGTGAAACGTAGCCTTCCCCAATCTCCTCTCAAGCCTGCTTTCTTCAGGAGAGAGAACCCCAAGTATGTACATCCCTTCTCCTGCTGTCTCCCCTCCACACACTCACACGAAGACTAGAGCAAGGAATACGTCCTTCATTGTTGAGATTCGAAAGCAGGGCGCCTCTTTACCACCAGAGAGCCTCAGTATCACCAGTGACTGCGGACTCGTATGGAAAAGGGAAGTTTATGTAAATGTGTATAAGAAAATCGCGATCCTCAGTAATTGGGGCTTTTCTAGGAACCTTGAATTTGATGGGTGTAACAGAATAAGCAGGTAGGGAAGGGCATATACTATGGGCTTCATGTACTGAGAGTTGCATTGAAAGAATTACAAAGTCAATTCCGCAGCAAAGAGGCCGTGGAAGAAATAGGATGGGCATGGTTATAATATGAAAAAAAATCAGCGGAACTCTTTTATGTAAAACTCAGTGTTTCTTACGTTAGAAATGCAAGTGGCAGAGACCGTGTTCTCGGTCTGTCTTCTCTGCCCCCCGAAAGGCAGTGCCTCAGTCCTTGATAAGAAAGCACGTGCAATCTGGGAAACTTCTCTGTGACTCTCATTTGGTCGGTGTCGAAACTAACCTGAAAGTCCATTTGGTTGTTCAAAGGTCTCCTTAATCATGTAGTTAGAATGTTTCATTTGATAAACCTTACCTGGCTTATCATTTCAAAAACTGTTAGGAGAATTTTTGAAATCACTAATCGATAGGTTTAACTTCTGTGGGACTGCTCATGAATTTAAGCTGCTCTTCTAAAGAACATAGCATCCCGTCTCACAGACTCATGATTGTCTTAAAAGGCTGTGAAAACACGGTTCTTTGTGTAAACTCTGAGAGAAACTTAACAGGGCCCCTTTGACAGGCTCATGGGAATGGCTGCATTCTAAGCTGCATCTAGAAGGAGGGAGAAAGGAAACATCCGCAGAAGGGCGGAAGAAAAGGAAAAGGACTGTCGCTCTTTTCTGCCACCTGCTCTTTGTCCAACCGCGCATTCTCACTTCACGGCCATCGTTCCGTGCTTCCTACCTCTGTTCTCTTTGTTGCCATGACCTGTCTGACCTACGTGGCGATCGAAACAGAGCAGTTTTTTAGTGCTGCGTGTGTCTGATGCTGCTGGTACTTCTTACACGTTACCGCGTATCCTCACGACAGCCTGTGCAGTGGACGGTGTAATGTTTTTGGGTAGAGACGGAAGCTGAGGCGGACAGTTAGTGACATGCCCGAGGTTTTCCACACCTTGTGCAAAATCCGGTGGGTATTGTTCAGTCAGTTCCTCGCGTGACTTCTCTGCTATTGACACCCTCTCCCTGCTGAATTGCTGTGTTCCATTTATGACCATGCACGGCTGTTTTTCTTCCCGTCTAGCTCCTTGGCCACTTCTCCATGGTCTCCTTAGTGAACCCTCCTGAATGTGTCCCCGCCCACTAAATCTTTGTATTCTGCCTGTTCTTGGGCCCTTTTTCTCACGCTACACTCTCTTCCCGAGAGAGAGAACATCCGTGCTTGTAACTTGAATCGTCGTCTGCCTGCTGCTGAGGCCCAAATCCTCATTTCCGCGCCGGGCACTCGTCTGAGAATCACACAGACAGATTCGCTCTTCTCTCTGCCATCCCCGCTTTACACGGGCTCCTTAAATTCAGCCTGCGTCGGGGAGAACTTGGCCCCTGATCTTCTTCTGAGCCGCTGTAGCTTGGTGAATGGCGATGGCGTCCGCCCAGCTTCGCACACCACGAAGCGTCTCTTCGTCCTTCCTCCTCCGAGCTCCTTCCAGCGTGCCGCCCGCCTCCAGACTTGACCGACTGTCAGATAGCTCACCGGCCTCCTCCCCGTCTTCGGTCTTCAGTTTCCCCTGGAGCGTTTGCTGCACAAAGCTGTGCCGTCTTCCAGTGTTTTCTGTCTAGCAGCCCAAGCAGTCTTTCTAAACTGGACATTTTCATTATTCTGCCTGCCCTTTTCACAGCTTTACCGTCTTCAGTTATTCCTTAACTGCCATCAGGATTGAATACAGACGTCTTTCCCTGACATATTCCCCTGCTTAGTCTCATTTTTTTACCATTCTTTTATGCTAGTCTTAGAATGTTCTCGTGCCTCTGGCCTCAGTACACATCATTCCTTCTACTGGGAGTGCTCTTCTCTCACTTTGGAAGCCCTCCCTGGAGGGCCTGAGTTCTGTCTGTCAAGTGGATTTCTCTCCTGTGCTTGTACTTGTACTTGTACTTGTACTCAAGTACTTGTACTTGATCATTGTTTGTAGCGTTTGTACCTATACTCCGCCTTCTCTCCAAAACCGTGTCTCACGTATGCAGCTGTCTTCTCGTTTCCACTTCATTTCCTTCCCGCTGGCGTTTCACATTCAACCTTCCAAACCTAAACTCTTCATGTGTTTCCTCCCACATCAGCTGTCCCTCCAGACTTCTCCACCTCAGAAGATGACAGCTATACTCTTTCATTCAGTCAGGGTAAACCAAAGTTGTCCCAACTTCCTTGTTTCTCAGCCCGTACTCAGCCCATCAGTAAACTCTGTTGTTTCTATCTTCAGAATGTATTTAGAATGTGACCACCTCTTGGCTCCTTCTGCTGCCGTCACCCTCATCCGGCCATCGTCACCCTTGCGTAGATGACTACAGCGGCCTGTTTCTGCCCTTCCTCCCCCAAATTGTTTCTAATCACAACAGCCAGCGTGATCCTTTGAACAGGCAATCAGATCTCCTCACTCCTGCCCGAGCCTTCCCATCTCTCAGGGGAGGGGTGAGAGGCCACACACACTGGCCTCTTTGACCTGTCCCACCCTCCCTCCGTGTTACTTGTCACCTCACCTCCTTTTACTCTGCCTCAGGTCTCTGTTCATGTCATTTTCTCAGTGAAGCCTTCCCTGACTGCCCGTCATAGATGAGGGCACCTACCCCACCCTGCCTGATTGTTGTCCGAGGCGCTCGTTATCATCTGGCTAATACTGTTCTTGCCAGCTAGAGTGTAAACTCCATGAGGTCAGGTGAGCTGTTGGACCACTTGCCGTCAGACTACTCCTTAGCCTCAGTTTCCTAATCTGTAACATAGGGGCATTAGTTCTTACCTCTCAGGGTGTTTGTTTGTTTGTTTGTTTGGAGAGGGGATTAAAGAAGCCACGTGAAGCACTTCGCTCAGTACCTTGCCCATAATAAACTATAAATCAAGAGCGGTTGCTGCTGCTGATTGACTGCTGCTAATTCTTACCAGCTACATTCGAGTTGCTTTTTACTCGTCTGTCTCCCCTCCCCACCCAGGTTTTAAGTCCCACTGAATATTAAACTTGATTTTGTAATAATAATGATAACATGGCTGTTGTCAGAGGCGAGGGAAAGGGATGGAGGGTGGGGGATTAGTTGATGGTGGTCAGAGGTACAAACCTGAAGATAGAAGGTGAGTAAGTTCTGGAGATGTGATGCGAAGTAACAACAAGAACAGCGACGACAATGTGGTGATAATAATACTGGTGATAACAACGGTAGCAATCTCGAGTGAGCGCGTGCCGAGTGCCGGGACGTATTCTGTACGTCATCGTGTGCTGGTAGAACTTCCTATAGAAAGTAGAAATGTTCCGGATCTGTGCTGTCCAGGAAAGTAGCCGCCAGCCACTGGCATTTGAAACGTGACAGTGTGACCGAGGAACTAAATTTTAAATTTTGTGTAATTTTATTTATTTATTTATTAAAAAAAAAATTTTTTTTTTCAAGGTTTATTTATTTTTGAGATCGAGAGAGACAGAGCATGAACAGGGGAGGGTCAGAGAGAGGGAGACACAGAATCCGAAACAGGCTCCAGGCTCTGAACTGTAAGCACAGAGCCCGACGCGGGGCTCGAACTCACGGACCGTGAGATCATGACCTGAGCCGAAATCGGCCGCTCAACCGACTGAGCCACCCAGGCGCCCCTAAATTTTGTGTAATTTTAATTCAGATTTAAATAATCACCTGCGGCCAGTGGCTACTGTCTTTGGATTTCAGAGCTCCAAATTCCTTAAACATATTAATTCATTCAATATTCATGACAGCCTCTGACTTGATTAGAGTATACATGAAGAAATCGGGTTTTTGAGTGGTTAAGTAACTTGCCCGAGATCACATGGCTAGTGGGAGGCAGAGCTGAGGTTGGAAGGTTCTGTCTCTAGGTAAATCTGGTTCCAGGGGCTAGGCTGGCACCTTCTATACAACTCCCTCATGTCATTCTCAAGAATTGAGTTTCCACAGGCCAAGGGCCATCATGACATCTGGGTTCTTACTGCAGGGGAGGCCAGGAAAGCAAATTTGGGGTTCCGGCCCCAGTGAGGTATCTCTCATAAGGTAGGACATTCCCCAAACATAGGAAAAGTATTTGAAAGGTTCTAGACCAGTGAGCTTAGCTGCTCAACCTCTGTATATACTTTTCTCCCAGACTTAAATTTGCAAACAGCAGGAACAATAACAAAATATGCTGCACCTATCTCTCTTCATATGCTCTCTCTTTCCCCCAAAGGTGGACCATTCAAACATCTTATTAGTTACTGTTTGCAAGTCCAGGATATTTGGGCCACACTTATTTTTTTGTGTGTTATTGTTGTGCTGTGGAACTCTGTAACTAGTGAGCCACCAACTTTTCATTTTTAATGTTTATCTATCTATTTATTTGAAGAGAGAGAGAGAGAGAGAAAAGCACGCATGAACACATAAGTGGGGAAAGAGCAGAGAGAGAGAGGGTAGAGAGAACCCCAAGCAGGCTCTACCCTCGACATGGGGCTCGATCTCAAGAGGCAGATGTTTAACTGACTGAGCCACCCAGGCACCTCACCACCAACTTACATTTTCTAAAATATTAGGAAAAGGGGAAAGGGAGAAATTAGTTTAAAATATAAATATGTATTTGTCAAACTAAGGAAGAAATATGAAGGGACACTTCTGTCTTAGCTTTCACCATTAGTCCTGAACCCATAACTTCTTGGTATTAACTCCTTTTCTCCACGACCCATTCCATGTTCCCTTTGTTCTCAGCCAGCTCACAGCTGACTGTAGGTTTTTATCTGACTAGAACACGTCAACTTTCACTCCTGGGGTATCTGTGTTCCTGCCTGTATGGAGTTAGTTACGACTTCCGTTATCTTTTACCATTAGAAATGGCAAAACCAGAAGTTATCTCAGGTCCCAGACACACACCTCTCTTTTCTCACTCTGGAGCAGCTATCCTCTTTACCCTTGAAAATCAAGATTCATTGCTGCAACCAGTTCTGTAACCTCATCTGTCTGTCTGTCTTTTCAGTGTCACAAGGAGCTCAGAATTGCTAGGTTGCAGTTTAGGCTTCCAAATCATTGGAGGCTTTGTTGAGTCCCTTGGTGAAATCATTCTTCTCTTGGGTACCGAGACTGTTAAACCAGCAGAACTAGAGCTGCAGCCATGGGAGGTGGGGGGGCTGCAAGTTGGTCATTAGGTATGGTGACGGGGAGAAGATGTGTACTTGTTCCCTGCTTCCTAGCCCACATATTCTGGCTATTAGAGAACGAATGTCACATATTATTCACTGGTTACAAGCATCCTGTGGGACATTACTCTGACCTGATGAGGTGTTGTCTCCCAGGTAGCACGGGAACTGAATTTCCAGTAAATGCTTTAGCATTCTGAAAGATCGTCTTTCTGGATCATGGGGTACTTGGTACGACCAGAAACATCCCATTAGCGTCAAGCCATTGCTGTACTTATTTCACTACAAAATCCTGAGTGAAATACCATAAAGGTAAATAAGGCATTGAGTAATTCTGTGGATGACAGAGGCGTGGCGGACAAGAAAGGCAATTTCAAATTCAGAATAAGTGTCTTTCATACAAGAACTGACAAATGGCCACTGAAGGTTGGGAATATATGCTTGAAATCAACTATGTCTTCATAAAATTAAGATGGGGTGTAAAAGTTCATTCTTAATTGTTACTTGGAGGTACAAGCAAAGCAAAATTAAATTGAAAGGAGATTTGAATGAATGCAAACCATTGGTCACTGACTCAGCATGACCTTGGGCAAGATGCTTAACTGCTGGTAGCTGTCCATTCCTCACATCTGTGAAACTGGGATCATGACACTTGTGTATGGAAAGCTTTGAACCCCTCTGGTGAAAGGTGCTGTGCAGGGCAGTGTCTGAGACGAGTCTCCCCCTCCTCTCCCCTCCCCTCCACGTGACCTGTGTTTAAATTGCACGGTGCTTAAAAACATTGCCCGTGAAAACGATGTCCTCAAAATTCATGTTGTACATGCTCTCCCAGCATCTGATACGTTTCCTTCACAGCACTTATCACAGTTGGTGATGGTGTATTTGACTGTTTGAATAATGCTTGTTTCCTCCATTAAATCCCAAACCGTATGAGAACAGCAGGGTGCAGGTTAGTCTGCTCACTGTCACATCTCCAGTGCCCAGCTCAGTGCCTGCATGTGGTTAGATGTTCAGTAAATATTTATTGAATGGGTGAATAAATGAATAAATAAATAATGCATGTTCACATGAATTCTGCCCAAAAAATAAAGCAAAAAGTAAAAAATACTCGAGAGGCAAAATTAGGAGGGTGGTTTCCCTCTGCCCCCCATATGGGAATCTAATGCTGCATCCCATATAAATAAATAAGTGATTCCCGTTGGTCATAATCTTATGGTGGGAAAGATGCCATGAGAAATTTATTGGAGTAATTTTCAACAGCATAAATGTTTAGTAACAGATGCACACACATGGCAAGTTGCCTCATTCAACTGCCATCTGTTAGACAACTATCCTAGCAGGACTGGTCCATTAGAATGAGACCAACAGCTCTCTCACACATGTTTAAGTTCCATTTTGAAACTTCTTCTGAAAGCCTTGAAGGAGGAAAGATGTTCCCATGTCTGGTAGGCAGCTGCTCAGTAATGGTGTATTACAACACCTTGGCGAACCATGGAGTCCATTCGATGTGTCATAATGCTCAACAAGGAAGTGTTTTCTCTCAAGCGTTTTGTCAGAAGTCAAACTGAATAATGGCACTAGGAAACTCACTCAACTACAAATAATTGGGTCCAACAGAGTTCACTGCAGATTGTGCAATTGACAACAGAAACTGGCATGAGATGAAGGCTGTAATCCATGCTGGTCATCATTAGTGTCTATGATAAATATGTATTTTCAAACAGGGCAAAGACAGTATAGTAAACTCTGTAGAAAAATATAGTGTATCTCCATATGTACGTGCAATTAGGTTATACCCAGTGAAAGCATAATGTTTCCTGGCCTGGACATGCCTTTCAATAAAAACTTTACCAAGCTTTTTTTGCTAATATAAAGATGGAGACAGTATTGGCCTATATAAATTTACCTTGTGCATGACCAGTTAGGTTGGTGATGTGTCATAAGTGTGGGCCAACTTCCATAAATGTCTCAGTGCTGAGCGTAATGCCTGGTACCCAATTGGGATTTAGTAAATATTTGTTGAATGAATGTTTGAGGACCAAGTGAGACAATTCCCTCTGGATTCCCAGCATGAAAGCAGGTCTCGTAGCCTTAGATCAAGCGGACTATGAATTAGAGCTTGGAGTACTTACTGCACCTAGCAGAACACAAAACAAATTGCTTATCATGACTGGGTACACATAATAAACTTCTAAGGGCTATGTGATCTCCAAAATGTAAACCATCAGGTATGTGTTATTTTGGGAGCCAAACATCTAACAGTGGCTGTTTTGGAGAGTAAATCCATCTGAGTCTTGGTTTAGTTACAAGAATGACTGATTTTATACTAGATTCTCACATGATTCAAAAGTGTGTGAATGACTCAGCCCATTAATATCCTTAGCTCCTGTGATCTCCCCTCCCAGTGAAATGATAGCTATAAGGCAATAATGATAATTGGAGGAGGAGGAAACCTTGACTTTGCCCTAGGGCAATAAAATGACATACTTAGAGTAATTGCATATGTATATAATACTGTTTGAAAGAAATGAGGTATATTATAAATATTTAAAATTTTATGTTAAAGCATGTTGGAAATGATACAGGTAAGGATGAAATCCTGCCGTTTGTTCCTACCGTAATCACTTTTCCTGAAACAATCAGCCTCTTCATGAGGGACAGAGTCACCAGAGACCTAAGTTGGTTGTTACCAGCTCATTGATTGCCTTCTCCTTGCTGACATAGAGAAATATTACAGTCACAGGAGTGTTGGGTGCCAGTTAAATGTAGCTAAACATTCACGAGTGATCTTGAGCAGAAACTGAGCAGTTAGTTGGAGAGCCTATGGAACTTTTGGGTATTTGTGTGTTTTTTCCTGTTCTGGCTCCATCTTTTTGAAACAGTTAATTGAACAAAAGTCTGCATATTTCAGAGTCTGTACTTTGTGCATGTCTCTGCTTTTGCTGAAGTCTCCGGGGACCAAGTCACCAGGTCTAGTGGGCAAGTCTCAATCCTTATGTAGCTTGACTTTTCTGTAGCATTTGACAGATCTTGAAATTCCTTCCTGGACTTCAGGGGGATTTTCTTTTGTTTGTCATCTTAGCTCTTGTCCTTCTTCTTTTTAGGTTCCTTTAGCTGCCCCATAAATGTGGTATTCTCATAGTTTTATCCTTGGTCCTTTTTTGTTTCTATTTATTCGTCTTCTTGGTAACCCTATTTGTTTCCATGGTTTCTATTAAAATCTATACAGTGATTCTTCCGTGTGGTGTTTCCATGTCAGGCTGCTGAGCTGCTGACCTGTACATCCAGGCACCCCAAAGATAGATGTGTAATGAGTGTTATTGAGTATTGAGTATTGAGTATGTGTTATTGAGTATTCTCTGTGGTTGACAGCTCACTGCTTCATTGCTTCCTTCCATCTATTTTTCTCAAAACACTGTGAGGCAAATACTGTGATTCTTTTCTCTTTAGACGTGAGGAAACTAAGGCTAGATGCACTTCGTAACTTTTCCAAAGTCATTCAGTTAGTAGCAGAGCGTCACGTTTAATCTCAAGTCTGGAGCCCACATTTTTCATCATAAATCCTTTGGGTGAGCATATCAAAATGGAATCCTTTACTTCCCCTCTCTTCTTCATGATTTTTCCCGTTATTCTCTGTCCTGCTTGAAAGGATCGTATTTCATCCCTCAGGTAGAAATCTGGGAGTTACACTGGATCCGTAAATATTGTGGATCACAGAAGTACTTTTATTTTTATGGCTAAAATATCTCCTCTGCATTAAATAGAGGTTTCAAACTCGTGGGCTTTAGGCTGATGTATTGTCTGGACTATGCATTGTTTTGAAAACTAGAAAATGTGTCACAGAAATCTAGATTTCTGATTTTTCTTTAAAAACTCGGACTTGCTCTGTCGCGGGGCCACAGACATCTGGAGCTGTGTAGCAACTTCCTCTCACCTGGGGCTTGTACTGCCTGCTTACCAGGGTCCTCACCACTTCCTGTTGTCCTTTATTGGGGGTTTCCTCAGATCTTTGCTTGACCAGCCCTGTAGGCATTTATGACACCTGGTAAAGGCTGTGGTTTTGCTTTCCCAGCTGGTCTTGCTTCCTCTCTAGTTTTTGCCCTTGTACTGGAATGATTTTCTTAAATCTGTTACCTGCTTTCTCTTAGCACTTGTGATTTATGTTTCCCCACTGGCTCCTCCCCCTTAGCCCACAAACTTGTTCAAGGCTGTATGCCAGAGGTAAAAGGAAAAGAACAAAAGTTTTTTAACATCCACAGTGTGCCACAGTTAAACACAAGCATGATTTAATTAATCCTCACGGCACTGAAGTCGGTGTTCCTGATTCCTAATTCAGAGGTAAGAGAAATCTGAGGCCTGGAAGGATTGTCCCAAGATCCATACATAGGGTTGTTTCAGATCTGTCTGATCCCGGGTTACATGTTCTTTTTCCTCCGTTTTGTCATTTTGATTTCAAGCTACTCTTAACCTCCATGCAAATAAAGGAGTCTCTCCCATGATCGACTCCCATCTCTCTTCCTTTACTGCCGAACTTTAGTTCATCTGTTAACGAGAACTCCCTTAATCTCTTTTCTCCTCTCAAGACAGTACCATTTGGCTGCCCCATAGTTCACTTGTTCCTCAACATCTTTCAAACACCTACTATACAACAGGAAGTGCGCTAGACCCCAGGCAAACAGCCCTTGCCTGAGAGAAGCTTCACAGGCTGATAGGCTAAGATGGGTAAATCGTTCCGCTCCAGGGTACAAAATCCCTTGTAATGAAGTCCAGTCTCTGTTTAGACCTTATCTTACCTGAGCTCTCTGGCGTCATTTTCCCCCAAGGACGAGCATCTCTGTCAAGGAAACTTTCCCTTTTCTTTCTTCTGTGGCATTCCTCACCCCTGGTTTTCTTCTTTGCTTCTTTTAGAGTTCCTTTTGCGTCTCTTTTCTTTCTGTTCCCATCTCATTTAAAATGTCTCTCCCGCTGTGTACCAGATCTCTCCACTCAGACAGACGTTCAGGATTGCCCCTTCTTTCCTCAAGAAAATGTCCTTTCCTCGGTTGCCCATATTAACTGTTACAGATCTTGGAGTCACCGCTCTCACAAAAAGACTTGGCCATTGTGCTTTAAAAATGGCATCGTGATGCGGTCCGGTTGTCAGCCCCTCTGCCATTAGTCAACCTACAGCAGTAACTTCCTCCCCCCTCCCTGTCTGAAGTGCATCTTATATACTTGAACTACAGCAGTGATTAAAAAAAGTTTCTTATGGTATTCTTACTTTACTCCCTAAAACCTCCTAAAATTGTCGTTCCTGCTGCCATCAGGCCAGGTCTCACTTTCAGAGCTGTTCACCACGTGCTCCTGATCGACTTTTCTGGTTTCTCTCCAGTGTAGCTACAGTTCTTAGCACATGGAAGGCACTCACTGAATACTGGAGAGGGAAGTGGGTACTGAGTGAATAAAAACCTGACTTTTTCTCTCCCGAGGGCAGAATCAAATTCCCATTATGTAAGTATGGTATCTGTTAAGTTTACCTCTCGGTAGTTCCTATCGTTTTTAAATTATAATGGCATAAAGATTAATAATCTCTGAGGTGTTTAAAAAAAATTCTGCTTCAAAAATTTATTAACCCAGTGTATGTGCTGAATTGCGTTCCCCTCGAATTAATATGCTGAAGTCCTAAACCCCAGTACCTTAGAATATGACAGTTTTGGACATGGGTTTTTAAAGAGGGAGTTAAGTTAAAATGAAGTCATTGGCATGGGCTTTGATCCAGTATGACTGGTACCCTTATAAAAAAGGGGAATTTGGACACGGACAGCTAGAAGGAAGACCATGTGACAGATGACACAGGGAGAAGATGGCCATCTACAAGCCAAAGACTTGCCACCTCCAGATCTGTGAGAAAAGAATTTCTACCTAGAAGCCACCTAGTCTGTGGTATGTTGTTGTGACAGCCTTAGCGAACTAATACACCCAGGGTCTTTTAATTCACTTAGGTTTTAAGTCCTGCATCAAGGGACTTGATCTTTGGGAAAGAAATGGACTAAGGATCCAGTAAAATCTCCTGCCATGTCACATTTCTTTGAAGTATTTGGGATTTGTCCTGGGGAAAGAGGGCCATCCTTACCTTTTTCGGACTAGATTACACTTACGATCAGCTACCCAAAGAATGGCTTCTTTTCCTTCTCATTTTGGGACTGTACAACTTATTTCTCGAAGATACAAACAAAGCAAGAGTCCATGAAAAATATCCTTAGTTCCCATTCACCGCATTGATTTCAACAGATAAGGAGTTCGGTATTTTCCAGGCTCTCATTTTGATAGCCAGAGCCTAGTAAGTTCTCTCTACCACGCATAGCTGTGCCAACCGCAGCATCCCATTTCCAGAGAAGATACTTGCTGCAGTGAATTTATGTGCTTTCTGGCAGTTCCATTGAGGTTCTGGCCTTGGGGAAAATGAGTATTTTGAATCACAAAATTTGGCTTATTCAGGTTTTCCTAGTCCTATTTCAGGTCGCCATGTTGTCAGTCTCAAAATGCCTATCCTTTCTCCATCTTCTCCGCCCCCATCTTCCAGCCAGCTCTTCTGCTTGGGTGGTAATGGGGCTAAGGACATTAAATATGTTGAGTGGGCTAGAGACTTTACTGGAAAAGAACTTTTGCCTTTACTGATCATCTGCTCAGCTCTGCTCTGATTGCCCCAGATTAAATAACAATTGCAGCCCAGAAAAGACCTTGAGAAGGTCTTTTATACCTGGTTATAATAGCACTATTCACGTCTCAGGTGGATGTGAGTCCATTTTATTTTATAAATCCAGAGAGAAAGACTATAATTCTTTTCTGAGAACTTGTCATTTATTTTCTGTATCTACTCTGAACTTTTCATGCTACAGTCTTGAACTTGTTTCATCCTGTCCTGTCCATTATAGAGGTAGAGGATAGCTAGTCACATGTCTAACATCTCCTATTCTTGAGACATGAGGCATTGTTAAACTGCCTCTCTACCTTCTCTTTTCCAAACTGAGCTTTATTGGTTCTTTAGCCGTACAGGACTTATTTAAAATTTTTAATTATGTATGAGATGTGTCATTAAAGCCTCTCCATATTTCTCACAGCTCTCTTTGATGATGGATCCAGCACTGGTTGAATATCACCCATGCAATGAGAAAACAGTTTCTACACTCTGTACCATAAATTACATTTAGGCATTTTGGTTTCATGGTTAATTTTCATTTTTTGATTTTAGCTAATTAAAGTGCATAGCAGTTAAACAAAAGAAGATTATACAATTCTTTTTTCCATGACAAAGGGTAATTGAAACAGATAAATTACAGGTAATCTGTTGACTTCACACTAGTTGATACTCAGATTCAGAGAGATGAATATATTCCACGGACTGGAACCAAAAGCAAGAATTTTCTGTATCTGTTTGCAGCCTTAACATTGCCTCCAACCAACTGGATTATAGTAAACAAGTCATTTAACTTCTTTCTATATAATTTTATTTATTTATGAAACTGAGGAAGGTAGACATCAAGGTTAGATGACCTCTGAGTTGTCTTCCAGCTTAGAAATTGTCCTGTATGCTCTCCTAATGTCAGTTAAGTCGATCATTTGTGGGTTTTAGTGGGGAAGTATATTTGGGGCATGTAAGATTAATTTGTTTGAAATCTGTCGAGTACATATATTGAATACTATCTACTACATGCCACGTGCTGGCAAACGCAATGATAAATCACACATTTTTCAAAGAGTCTGCATTTTGCTAGGGTAAGTAGACATGTAAAAATCAATGCAGTCGAATATTAAGGGGGCTATGGTAAAAGTCTAAAGCATGTTGGGCTTAAGGGAGAGTTGGGCTGCAAGGGAGAGTTTGGTGAATTTTGCTTGGTGCAGGGGCATCAGGAAGCCAAATATGAAGGCCTAAAGAAGAGCAGTCACAGTGAAGGGGGTGGGGAGCGGGGGCGGGGGGCAGCAGCTTGATGGCAGTGGCTAAAGGTTGAGGTCAAGGAACTAGAGACAGTGGGTACAGATGATTTTTCCAAGGAGCTAGACTACGAAGAGAAAGTACCTGAGCGGAGCGGGCAGGGGTTAGAGGAGTTTGGCTGTTAAACTGGGGAGTAAGGAGCCAATTCAGAGGTTTTGGGGGAAAGAAGGTGTGGCCTGACAGACGTGAGGATAAATTAGGAATGAACTTGAAGCAAGATTAAGGATGGAAAGAACAGATAGATGGATCGCTATGGTGATAAAGTGAACATAGCAAAATGTCAGTTGTGGCATCTAGGAGGTAGATGAGTGGTAAAACACAATTCTTTCAACCTGGCCACATGTTTAGAAGTTTGACAGTAAAATATTGGGGGGGAACAAAAAGAAGATAGATTGACAGTTTAGCTTTGAACAGAACAGGGGACACTTATTCCTTGTGGCTGCAGATGGCAGAGTTCAAGATTAAAGCCTCAACTTCTTTGTGAAGTAGGAGCCTCTCTCTCCTGCTGGGACAGAGAGCCAGAGAAGAGGAGGAGAGGGGACTGAGCAGACCTGACAAAAAGGAGGAAGCCATGAGGCCCAGGTTCCCTTGACGTTGGAGGGCACAGAGTTGCTCTGGTGTGAGATTTTTCCCTAGTAGTTGTCAGGAGACAGGAGGTTAGTCGGGCATTGGAGGGAGGGTTTAAGAAAGTGATGAGGAGATGGGATGAATGGCTCCCCAACCGTTTACCGGCCATCTGTTCTGGAACAAGTCCCAAGCTCTCTGGTTCTGTTGGGATTGTGTTTTCTACCTCACTGTATTTTTATTTGAATGAAATGAGATAAAAATAATGTTCACAAAACGGTGTCATTGTTAAGCTTAAACTAAGGCAATTGTGTTGTTTGTCTTCCTCAGGTAAAAGAAGAACGTCCAGAGAAGATACCAGATCTAAAATTATTAGTGGAGAAGAAATTTTTGGCTTTACAGAATAAGAATTGTGACACAGACTTTCAAAATAATGCAAAATTTGTACAGTTTAAACAACAGCTGAAGGAACTGAAGAAGCAATGTAAGTCCGCATGCTTTGCTTTGGTTTGGCTTTTTGAATGGAGGGAACTGACCTGATACACCGCCCCAGAAAACTGACTTTATAAAGTCTGCCTATCTGCTTGGCTTGATCCTCTTTCTAAATTGCTTTTTATTGTTGTTGCTATTCTGTATTTTGTCTGACTTTTGGTTCAAATCAGCCTGTCCATTTCTGAAAGCCAACAGTTTCCACAAAGTGCTAAGAAAATTCCCCAGCAGCCAGACATGGTTACACTGTATTGTCCCACTGCTGGGGAGAGGAATTGGGAAATTAAAACGGAACTGTCTTATTAAAATAGCAATGGTGTTTTTCAAATTTCAAACTGCTGTGCCACGCTTCACAATAACCAGTTTGATTCTGGTTTTGCCGCTTTGGAGGAGTAGCACCGTTTTCTCAGACTAGTTTTTTCTTTTCAGTTGTGGACCAGAATCTTCTTGATCCCTTCTGTCTTCGTAGTAGCATTAATGCCACGCGATCGCGATTTGGATTCCAACATAATTTTGATTTAAAAACGAGATTGGGAAAAGAAGTGATTCATTATCCCAAAATTTTGTAGACGGTATTTGACAGAAATCTGTCTTTTCTGTACAGTGAAGTACATCCGTCCTTTTCTTTTCCTCTTTGTCCGCTTAATCCACTTAACAACTTTATGTAATTTGATCGTTTTTGCATTTGCATTGTTTGTCATTGCTTTCGGCTCATGACTCTTTTATTCCTTACAGAATCGGATAGGGAAGCAAATAACTTTTTTGTAAACTTTAATTTCCCGTCACCTTCATTTGCATACGGCTGGAGCACTGTGGTAGGGCATGTAAATTTATTTCATGTCCTTATTTGTACTGAGGGATTCCTATTTTGAAATAAGCTTTCTTTTAAATATAAGCATTTTCTTTAAATTGATGCTGAGATCTCAAAAAATGACTGAGGAAGCAGCTTTACTTTTGTCTATCTTACAAGTAACTTAAGTTTCACAATTTGGAATGTTTTGCAATCCTGATGAGACTTTTGCTTTAATGTGGATTTAAACAGTAAGCATTTTCTCCACATTTTAGTCTATTTTTTTCTTCTTCAGCTACCAAAATCCTTCTAATATAAATTGCGCGGTTCCCCCAAATGGGTAATAATCCCCCAAACAGGTAATATAATGATTTGCTAGTGTCTTTCCGATCTTAAAGATGCTAGTGAATTTCAGTTTTTGGTGTTGGTCAAAGTAGCCACATGTATTTCGTTTTTCTGCTTGGAGCCAATAATGACAAATTACCCAATCATAATCAAGATCAAAAATTCTTGATTTTTTAAAAAGATATCTTATGATACGTAGTGAAGGATAAATAGCCAAAAATATAAATTTCTTCCTCCTTTGTTGTTGTTTACAAAAGTATTATTCCCTAAGAGATAGCTGTAAAGCTTTGTAGAATCGTACGCTCACGGTGACGCACTTTCTAATGAAGAGTGTGCAGTTCAGCAAAATGATACGTGTTGGAATCGTGGTTATTATGTCTTTAATTCTCTCTCAGATGGTCAGGGGGTGGTGTTGGGGGTGGTTTCCCAAGGCCGGCACTACTTCACATCATTTGGACAGACAGTTAAACTTTGAGACAAAGTAGACTTATACTGAAAGAAATGCTTCCTTGTATCGGCTTCCCCTATATATGTAACACTGGAATTAAGACAACTTTCCCTTTTTGTTTCTCCTAAAATACTCTTTTCAGAAGTTTTTAAATCTCAAATGACAGAGCAAGCAAAATATTAATACCCTCTTCAAGTATTCTCTAGGATGTGCGCACACGACTTGCAAATGCGATTTTCGGTGCCTTATTAGTGCTGGCAAAGTAGCACCGTGGGCGATGGATTCTGTTTCTTTAGATTTAATGCTGCTGTGAGGACGCTCATTAGCATCGGGAGCCCACAGTTTTTGCGGAGCCAAGTCGGAGGGACCAGGCTTTATACAGGAGCCAGTGAATATTTGTTTTGAGAGATGTTCTGAAGGGAAGGAATGATAATAATTTTTTTTCTTTTTTTATAAAGACTGGAAACTACAAGCCAGGGAGAGAGTCTTGCTTCAAGTTGCCTAGTCTGGCAAAGTAAAGGCTGAAACAGTTTTATTGGTCTGCACAGAGCTCAAGGGTCCTTTCATGAAAATCACCACCACGCTCTCACCACCTTTATTTACACAAACCTAAATTGCGTGGGATTCAGTTTTGCCGAGTGGGGACCCGATCACAGCAACGCCAGGAAGCCCTTTGGTGGGGACAAGTCAAGATGGAGATTGAAATCAGGGGGTCTGAGGAAGTGACGTGCAAGCCACCTCCCCGCAACCCGCGGCCAGTAAGTTAACCCAGCTGTGGCTCGGCAGCAGGTTCTCAAACCGTCTGCTCTCAAGATCCCTTTACATTTAAAAAATCTACCGAGGGCCTCCGGAGAGCATTTGTTTATTACATGGGTGGTAGCTATTGACATTTATCACGTTAGAAATCAAAACTGAGACCTTCTTAAAAATATTAATCCGTTTTAAAAATCAGTGATAAGTCCCTAATGTGTTACCGTAAGGAGGATTATGAAATATAACCATGTATTTTCCAAACATGACGAAAAATGAGTGAGAGGTGTGAAATTGTTTTCCATTTTTGCAAATCTCTTCAGTTTGTGGCTTTAATAGGAGGCAGCTGGACCCTCGCATTTGCTTCCGCCTTCAGTCCGCTGTGGTACGTTGTTTGGGTTGAAGCCTATAAAGAAAATCTGGCCTCACACATCGGTAGTCGGACTTGCTGAAAGGATCGTGCAGACCACCCGAAGTTCTCATTTTGAGAACCACAAATTTGGGCCAGAGGTCAGTGAACTACAGCCTGTGAGTCAAGCCCAGCCTGCCTGTTTCTCTAGGTCCTGAAAGCCAAGAATGCTTGTTTTTTGCCAACACATTTAAGTTGCTGGGGGAGAATTTAAGAGAAGAATAATATTTTGTGACATGTGAAAATTACATAAAATTCAGGTTTTAGCATCCAAAATAAAGTGTTATTGGAATGTAGACACACTTACTCGTTTCCACATTGTGTGTGCTTTGCACTATGATGGCAGAGTTGAGTAGTTACATCGGAGACCATCTGGCAAACAGAGCTTTTAGTGTTTGCTACCTGGCACCTTACAGAAAAAGTTTACTGACCTGGTGGTCTAAACCATAATCAGAAACAAGGACAGTTTTGGGGCGGGGGTGTTTGTTTTCTTTTTGTTTTGTTTTGTTTTAGCTTTAGATTTTTCCAATAAATACCACACATTTGTCTTAGGTGCGTTCAAAACACTTCGAGGGACTGCTGTATATAAGTGATTGCATTCGGTGCTCCGAGATAAATAAAAGGCAGAGAAGACAATATATGCAAACATGGAATAATGTGAGAACTATTAATAACAAATCAAAAGCAAAGAAAAATGCAAGAAACCACAGCTATACAATATAGGAGAGAGTGAGACTAGGAAAATGCAGCTTTTATTTGTATGGCTGATACAATACTGCCAGTCATTTGATAGGGGCTACATGGAGCTGTATGTTCAGAAAGATTCAGAGGCTGAGTTCAGGCCCAGGATTACGGTGGGAAAGAGTAGAGATAGTACAAAAATCTGGTATTTGCCGTCCCGAGAATGTAAACATAACAGGTACGCCATACTCATTTCAAGATACGATTACTCAAAAGGTAACATATTTACACTGCACACAGTAATTCTTTTATTAGTAGTTATTTATGTCTTAAGGATATTACAAGGCATTGGATACAACTTCTTTGGACAGTTTACAGACCCCTGGTCTAACTGCAATCAGGGGCACCTGGGTGGCTCCGTCGGTTAAGTGTCCGACTCTTGCTTTCAGCTCAGGTCATACTCTCATGATCTGTGTGATCGAGTCCCATGTCAGGCTGTACACTATGAGTACAGAATTTCTGTCTCCTGCTTTCTCTCTGTCCCTCACCTGTCCCAACACTCTCAAGTGTCCCAACACTCACTCTCTCTCTCTCTCTCTCTCTCTCTCTCTCTCTCTCTCTCCCCCCCCCCCCAAAACAAATAAACATTTAAACCACAGTCAGAAACAAGGGTAGGTTTTTGGTTTGGATTTTTTTTTTTAAACTTCAGATTTTCCTATAAATACCATACCTGGGGACCCATTGTGTTGTATATTAGAGATACTGTGTCTGTCCCAGCTTCCCAAGATTATTACCAAGAACTAATGCGATAATGGATCTTGGCAAACTGAAAGCTTGCTTTAGATTTCACGTATTATTGATATTGAGAAAGGGCCAGTAGAACATGGTGGAAAGAATATGAGCTTCGCAGCTAGAAGACCTGGGTTTGAGTCACTTAATGCGTAGCCTGGCCTCCCTGCTGGTGCCACCCATTTTTCTTAGTTGTAATTCTTGGAGGCACATAAATCAAGATTGATCGGAGATCATTTTTACCTTTGGTAGTGGCGATGATAACTGAGTTAGGGAACAGTTCCAAAGAAAAAAGATTCCATTTCCCTAAACGAGAATCATGTTGTTAATTAACCCAAGTTGTGAAACCCAGCAATATGACTTGGTTTAGGGAAGACGTGACTGTACTTTCTTGAGTAAAGTGATTTTCATTTATCTAAACAATATGTTCAGGCGATTTCTCTCTTCCTTGATGCTTTTACTTAAACTGTCTTCACTGTTCCAACTCCTGGTTTCCTGCACTTTGGCATCAGGAGAACTTAGTTAGAATGTGCAGTACCCCTGTAGGACACTTCCTCAAGTCATCAAGCAATCTTCCTGCCATCCTTTATTCACTCACCAGCTATAGAATTAGCAGGCATGAGAATTTGTAGTGCAGCTCAGCCAGGCAGAACTTGAGGACATTAGACAATAATTTGATATTTAGAAACCTTTGAAATACAAGGTCTTCACTTTGTGATCAAAAGTAGAATGGACTGAATCTGTGGTCTTTAGTATTAAAAAATCTAATCTGAAATGTAATTTTATTGGTACATTGAAATGCTTAGAGGAAAGGCGAACATTTACTAATCTGAAGACCTTCACCAGAAATTTAGACGTATTTCTAAATTGTATATCCTACACAGAGGATGTAGGATATAAGGTGTGGAGATAATGGAATCCACGAGTGAACTTAGAAATTGTTTCAGTGATGGGGACATTTTATACTGTAATCTTGTAATTACATGGACTCACAAATCACCTCTGTACCCTCACTTTAACACACTTAATTTAGTTATCAAAGCTGATAGAATAGTGAGTGACCATTCACGTCACAGAAGGATTTACCTGGGCTGCCATGAATGGGGAGCTCCTCAGGAATATTAGAATACCTTCACTTCGCTATTCCTAGTGGGTTGCTTTCCTTTTCCTTCTATATCTTGTCAAAACCACAATGCAGTTCCACAAGGTAGGGACTTTGATGTTTTGCTTACTGCTTTAGTCCTTGAACTCCAGCTTGATGTCTGGGCACATGGTACCTACAGCACAGGTCCTTGACGGTCACAAGAATCTTCAGGAGAACCGTCAAATACTTGAGAGCTTATGCCCTATCTGAAGGAGACACCTGCCACGCATGCCTGTCTGTTGTTGCTGGGAATAATAGGTGAGGACCCACTGTGCTCAGATCCTGAGGTTATCTGGGGAAACCCGGAAATTCAACTATTTTTCCATTACCAGTTGTTAAAACACTGTGCAAACAAAACTGTCAGTTTGTGACCATTGGTTTTACCTTCTCATACTACCATTTTTCAGTGCTTTGTTAGGCCCTTGACGAGCAACATCAGCATTAATTTGGCCAATTAACAGTAGACTATGATTTCTTCCGAGAAGGGGGTGGTTTTGTTGTCAAGGCCAGGTTGTGCATTTCACATCATTTGGGAGTGTATAGAAGCCTGGTGGTTTCTATTGAAAAGCAAATGGAGATTTTTGTGGATGGAGGGGCCGGATCTGGGAGCTCTTAAACAGGTGCAGGTGAACAGTGGGGTTAAAGAGAAGATTAGCAATTTCGAAAGCTGGGAGGCCATGTGTGAGTGTTGAAACCTGAAAGGAAAGAGACGAGAACAAAGGTGGTGCCAAGAGGCAAAAGGTTTGGCTGTGCCTAGAAATATGTTGGGTGCTTTTCAACTGGGAAAAGTTTTGACCAGCCTGACTCAGTCCTGATAGTCTTCAGCGCACAAATCTCTTTGTCATATGATAGAATATAACCACCTATCCAAACAGTGTGCATTGCTGGCCTGCCATTAACCGAGAGCCCAGGACCCTTCAAGGCAGGAATTGCTTAATCCTCCCTATATTCCTTTTGCTCCTCACATACTCAGAGTTTGGTTAATATTTATAAAACTGAATTATTCAACTAGAAAAAGAGGGCCAGACCCTAGTGAAGGCATTGTGATGATAACACACCTTTTCTCTTCAATAATAACCTCATCAGTAAAGAAGAGAATAAGAAGACAGCTAGCGTTCAGAAGGTTGGGATCTAAAATGAGCAAAGGTTAGCAATTTATATTGTCTTGGAAAATCCTTTAAATTGCTCAAAAATTCAACATAAATGATTTTTGTGTGCATATCCGTTTACCTACTGGTGCAAACGTATGGTGTATATGCTAATACACAGTTTTCAGTGTCAGATAGCACCATGCTTAGGAATTAAGTATGGCTCAGTTTAAGTGTGACTGCTTAGAACATTTAAGCATTTAATGAAAACTTAAGTTGCTGGCTCTTCCTTAGACAGTTTTATCATCTCTGTGGCCCTCACTTTGTCTTCATGTTTTCCTTGATGATATTGATCAAGCCATTAGCATTTACTTGCTGGATGACCATTAGTTGGTGGGAAATGCTAAAAATCATAAGTTTCACAACAGAGACTGACTTTTTCAGGCTGGATTACATCCCTGACTAAGGGTTTATGCTCATTGAGTGAGATTTCTGTCCTATGCAAATTTTTTATTCCTGTGTGTTTGCCTCTCTCCCTCTTCCTCTTCTCTGAGTCAGTGTCTGTCTGACTCCCTTCTGTGTCTCTCTTCCCTTCTGCTTTGTGTTTCCCACCCATGTAGTTTCTCTTTCCCATACATCCTTACTTGCATCAGTGAAGCTAAGCGGTACCATTCCCATCTTCATGATGAAGCAGCTTCAGAGAGGGTAAGTGATATGCCCAGGGTTACAAAGCTAGTAAACAGTGGAACCGGAAGACAAGAGACGCCAGGGATAAAAAGAGAGCATTAGGGCCAGGTGTAGCCGACCTCCTCCTCCTCCTCCTGTTTCACAGAGTTGTTACTTTCCAGGAAGTTTTACATTAAGGCAGGATTTTCAGTACCAAAGAAATAACTGAGTAAGTGAGGAAAAATGGTTCATTCAAATTGGATTGATTCTGTTGTGGTGTTTTAATCAGGGCACTAAGCTGTCAGGGAGCTCTTTGGCAGTGAGAAATGCCCTTTTTATGGAGCAGTAAAGACACCATCTGCTTTGCCTTCACCTTAGATTTGCCCTAGTCCTTTTGGAAAATAGGAATAGTCGAAGTGATAGCCACGCTTCATACAGAGCTTGATGTATATGATACTTCATGATTCCTTGTTGAGTTAATGCATAACCGGAAGCATTGTTTGAGTGCCTACCCGTGCATAGGGTATGGCACCTGCATACTTTGTCTACCTTACCATTTATTTCTCACGACTCTACAAGATAACTATACCCATTTTACAGATTAGAAAATGTGCAAAGAAAAGTAATATAACTTCCCTCAGATCATAAATGCTGAAATTCAGACTCAGGTTTGGGTGACATCAAAACCCGTGTTCTTTTCCCTGCGTACCACACTAACTCTTTAAGACACGTGCCTGTTTGGTTTTCCTCTCCCTTCAAGCGTTTCATTTATCTCTTGAAGATTTGATTTGTCGTAAGACTCTTGGGTAGTGAACAATTTGTTTGAATCTCCCAGGTCCTAGATCTGCATTGCTGAACTCTGAGGACACTGGGGGAATCTGCCTCATCCAGCTGAGAGTGAATCTCTTGCTTGGTCACGTCTACCAAGCAGAGGTCACAGAGTGGGAATCATACCAGACATTCTATAGTAGCTTATTTATGTGTTTCATACTGTCTTCAAAGTATGCCCCAGAGAAACAGGTACTTGAAGTGGGGCTCACAGAAGGTGAGCAGTTGACTCAAGGTCACAAAATACGTTACGTAGTGAGATTCAGACCTGGGTCCTCCTTTTCCAGATCCTGTGGTTTTGGCAATACACTCAGGAAATAGTGCCTAAGGATACCGTTTCCGGTGTGAATAGTTGCTGTGTTACGGCAGAGAGGAATAGGGTATTTATTGTACTTACAAGTTTAGAACAAATTCCATGAAGTTTATTTCAAGCATCACAACAGTAACCCCGTGCCCGTACATCATTTCTCCTAGTCTTCACGACATCCACATGCGAGGGAGGAATGCACGAAAAACGCAGGCTCTGTTTTTAGCAGACTGAATCCTGGAGGTGACATGTTTACCCAGTGTCTCACAGTCAGGAGGTCACAAGGCTAACAAATACATTCCTGAGGAAAAGGGAAGCTTTAGGATGAGACATGGCTATAATTAAAGTTATTAGGAGAGAAAGGTTCAGTTATCAAGGGTGAAATGAGTCAGCGGCAAGTTTAAACACAAACTGTGAGCCCTGGGTGTTTTTTCCTCCTGGTGGCTTACTTTGAGAGTGTGGGATGCCGTCCGTGCTCAGAAAGCAACCTGAACCTAGAATGGGAAGGACCAAATCATGTGTCCTGGGGACAACGTACATCATACTTAAGAAAAGAGTTGTCTTGTCAAGTTATTATTTCCTGAGGTTGGAGTCATTTCCATTTTATGGTGGTTTAGACGTGTATAATGATACAATGGGCGGCCCTCTGTAGTCGAAGCCTCGCCCCATTTTTAGCCCCTGGCAGTAACTGTTTTTCTTTTTCTTTCTTTTCTCTGTATGGTTCTAACTTCTCCAGAATGTTGCATACATGGAATCGTACAATATGCAGCCATCTAAGTGGCTTCTTTCATTCAAATGCAGACTGCATTTGAGAGTCAGCCACAGTGTTGTTAATATCCGTGGCTGGTTGCATTGTGTACTGTGACTGGTGCTCCACTGTGTGCATGTATCATAGTTTATTTATCCAGTCACCAGCTGAAGGGCGTTTCACTTGTTTCCAGCTTGGGGACGTTATAAATCAAGGTGTTACAGAACATTCGTGTACAGGTTTTTACGGGAATATCAGTTTTAATTTCTCCTGGATGAATACCCAGGCATGGGGCTCTGGGCTGGTATGGGAAGTGCACGTTCAACTTCTGAGAACCTGACCGACTGCTTTCCAATATGGTGAACCCCCCCTGTGTCCCCTTGAGCCGCACAGGAGAGGTGTGTTTGCTGTGCATCCTCACCAGCACTGGGGTTATTTGGGTTTTGTTTTTAATTTTAGCCATTCTCATAAGTATGTAGGAGTATCTCATCATGGATTTAATTTATGTTTTTCTAATGATCAGTGGTATTGAGCATGAAGTTCTTCTTTTAATATGTAAATTTTGTATATTTTTTCATGTCTTTCTGTTCACCTGTCCCTTACATTTATTCTTCAATTCCAGAGACCTTGTAGATGGTGTGCACAGCAGTCAACCTCAGGGTGTGCTTCTCAGCCCTGCATCAAGGTCACCTGGAAATTTATTAAAAATGCACATTTTCAGGCACCACCCCAGACCTCGTGAATCTGCATCTCTGGGGGTGGGGTTAATCTTAGCAAGCCCTCCGGGTCTCCTGTACACCAGAGTTTGAGAACCATTGGTTTATAGTAATGGCACTTACCTGTCACTGGGTATCATAGCAAATGTGAACGTTAAAAATAAAATCAGCCTGTCCCCACCCTCAGAGATTTAGTTGGTATCTAATAGGGCTCTCCAGGCATTTCTTTTTAAGTTCTCCAGGTAGCATGCTAATGTACAGACAGGGTTGAAAATAACTCATCTAGTAAAGGTTGGTTAATCAGGCACTCAAGAGGATTCAATATCTGACTTCTAATTCTAGATCTCACACAGTTTATTACCTACAGGGCAGGAGCCGTATGTGCACAGCATAGTTATAGACACCTACCTACAGATTACTCAGGAATAACCTAACGACTTAGATGGCACCTGGTCTCCTGGATTTGAATATAAATTAACTTCATTCATTCTTCTATATCTGAAAGCCTCCCTTTTGTATTCCATGTTAATACTTCTTCATTCATTCGGCAAGTGTTTGTTGAGTACGCTGGGAATAGGGCAGTGAACAAGAAATACAAGTCCTGGTGCTCATGGGGTTTACAGTCTAATCTTTGGCACCTTGCTAGCATCTCCTTGTATTCTTAGTAGTTCTGAAAGGTATCTATTCATGTGCATAATTGATAGCCTTAATAATGATCATTTTTGTGTATTTTAAGTACTGTCCTTACATTCGTTAAAGTTTATGTTAGTCAGGAAATCGTATTCTCTTGCTAACTCTTAAACTCATGTATTTAGTCACCTAGATATGTTGAGAACAGTGTTAAGGGTAGAAACTGTCCAACCCATGGAAAGATCTAGAATTTGGAATCTGAAAATAGAAATTCAGATTCTTGCTCAACCAAGTGATAGTTTGTGTTTTTTTAATCAGATCAATGGAATTTTACTTTTCTGTAAAGTATGAGTAATATAATAATAATAATAATGCTTCCTAGCTCACAGAGCTGTGTGAGGATTAAATCATATTTAAAAATGAAAAGTGGAAGTGTTTTATAAACTGTAAAATACTCCCCATATTTTAGTTAACCTGATCTTTTTAAACTTGCTTAATGGCATTTTACTTCAATAGTTTTTACTTTAAAAGGATATACGTTTTATGTTATTAGCAATTGGCATAAATTCTGAAATGCAAGGAAGCAAGCTCAGAGTGTTTTAGTCACTTTGTTAAAGTGTTAAAAGACTAAATGAAAGATAAAATATTGTTAGACTATTTAGTAGTTAAGTAATATTCTGTCATTGACAAGGGTGTGAACAAAAAACATGTTGAAAAGGTAACAAATCACTTTTCAGTACAATATTGGTTTTGGCAACCATCTCTTGATAGCGAAGCAGGGAGTGAAGTGTAAGGAACGACGCTATTCACGTAGCGAACCACCCTGTGTCTGGTGAAATACATTCGTTATGAACAAATATAATGGAGCATATGTTACAGAGCTGCGAGTTTCCCTAACTGCTGCATGTGCCTTTACTGTGGTAGGGATTCTTTTATGTATACACATGAGATTTAACTGGAGAAAATTGGCTCTGCTATTTGAGCCAACCTATTTACTTAGCTTTTTTTTTTTTTTTTAAATAGATCACCCAGTGACTTATTTTAAATTCTGTTTTTTTAGTAAACAGTTACCTCCTATATGCAGAGCACTGTGGTAGGTTCGAGGAACATAGGGAAATAATTAATGTCTTGGGAGTGAGAGAAAAAGGAAACCGGTCACCTGTGATTGCAGGGCCTAGAGCTTGACATGCAAACTTTGGAGAAGAAACAAGAGAGTGAGCTAGAGGGTTGATGAAAAATGTTGAGTAGAGTTTTTCAGCATAAATGTGGTCTGTTTATTTATTTAGGTAAAATAATAAGGATCTGGGGCACCCGGGTGGCTCAGTTGATTAAGCGTCTGACTCTTGATTTCAGCTCAGGTCATGATCTTATCCTGAGGTCAAGCCCCACTTTGGGCTCATGCTGGGTATGGAGCCTGCTTAAGATTCTCTCTCCCTCTCCCTCTCCCTCTCCCTCCCCCTCCCCCTCCCCCTCCCCCTCTCCCTCCCCCTCCCCCTCCCCCTCCCCCTCCCCCTCCCCCTCCCCCTCCTCCCCCTCCCCCCTCCCCCCTCCCCCCTCCCCCCTCCCCCCCCCTCCCCCCTCCCCCCTCCCCCCCTCCCCCCCTCCCCCCTCCCCCCCTCCCCCCCTCCCCCCCTCCCCCCTCCCCCCTCCCCCCCCTCCCCCCTCTCCCCCCTCCCCCCTCCCCCCCCTCCCCCCTCCCCCTCCCCCCTCCCCCTCCCCCTCCCCCCTCCCCCTCCCCCTCCCCCTCTCCCCCTCCCCCTCCCCCTCTCCCCCCCCCTTCCTCTCTCCCCTCCTGCTTCCTCTGCCGCTTCCCTGCCCACACTCCCTCTGTCTCTCTCTCTCAAAAAGAGATAATGATAATAAAGATCCCAGGGTCAGATGCATTAATCAGTTTTCTTTACTATGTAATTCTTAGTGTTTATCATGCAGTTTGATTAGAATGTCAATTCAGTGAGAGCAGGTCCTTGTCTGCCTTGATTGGTATCATCTCTGGTGCCTAGAATAGCACCCAGCGTGGGCCCAGCGCTTCATATATACTCGGGGCATTGAGTGAATGTTCTCCAGGGAACAAATATTCCACAGCAGACACTGTGACCCACACTGGTCCTGGGAATGGGAGGATGGGGCAAGGTGCGGTGTCCCTTTTCACCCAGATTGCTTTAGCACACCTGGCTGATGACCACAGTCTGGGTCAAAGTGTGGCTGCCAATTGGCAGGGGGTATTCCCAGACTTCCTGGCAACTCTTCTCACCCACTTTCACCACTGGGTGCTCACCGATGAGAAGTACTTTCTTTCTCTTCCCCCCCTACCTCCGGGGTAGGAGGCTGTGTTCACCACTGGGTGCTCACTGATGAGAAGTACTTTCTTTCTCTTCACCCCCACCCCCGGGGTAGGAGGCCGGGGGACAGGGAAGTGGGGGCTATTCTTTGACTTCATTCTAGTTGCGTAAAGCAGGAAATTTCCAAGTTAGACTCTAGAGCTTTTAATTCCTTCCCTGACCATCAGCCTTCACAGCCCTCTCTCCTGTTATGTGGTAGCGTTGACTTCCCTCCTCACACATTATTAAGTTAACGATGCTTTTTACATTTGTTGATGTGGAGCCAAGAAAATACAGTGGTAGTTTATTTAGGTATATATTTTTTTCTGCTTCAGAGCACAGTGGTTTTATTTTACATTTACCTAAAGCAAAAGATTATTTCCACAAAGAGAGGAATAGGAATTATTCCTAGACAGATGTGCTGTCTAGTCCCCTTCCCAAAAGCCTCTACCAGTCTTCTCTGCATTTCTTCTCCCACTGCTACTGCTGCCCTCTTTCCAGTTTGACTCTCAGCCTCCTACGTCCTCCCTGCAGCAGACTTGCCTTCTGCCAGTTTCTGCCAGAGTGATGGATCATCCCAAGATAGGGTCATGGTTGTTTGCCACGTGGTCTTCTGGAGACTCCCCGAGCCTTCCAGAATAAAAAGACCCTTGTGGCACCAGGTTTCTGTTCATTGTCTCACCACTCTGCTCACCGCTTTGATCCAGACACTTGCCATCGCCAGAGGGTATTGTGTTCTCTTTTACCTGCGGACTTTCATGCTCACTGATCGCTTTGTGGAGGGTACTGCTTTCTCTGCTCTCTCTCCCTCTCTCTCCCCCTGCCCCCCCCCCCCCCCCCCGTCTCTGTCTCTTGTCACTTGCTTAGGACAAATCCATCTTTCTACCTTAAATGCAGATATCACTGACTTCGGGGGGGGGGGTCTTCCCCAAGGTAGGATAAGTGCACATCTATAACATGGGATCTTGAAAGAAGTTTTAATCTGGACAGTGATACTGGATATCAAAAATTAGGAGGATTCGAACATGCAGTTGTTTACAAGAAGAATTTGAAGCAGCTTATGGTGGCTTTGAAATATGCTCATTGTTTGTTTGAATAGTGTGCAGAGTGGAAGCCAATACTAAAAGACCCGATTTATTATTTGATACTTGAAGAGGTATTAAAACAATCCTTTAGAATAAAATATTCTAGGCACCTGGGTCGCTCAGTCGGTTAAGCATCTGACTTCGGCTCAGTTCATGATCTCGTGGTCTGTGAATTCGAGCCCCGCGTCGGGCTCTGTGCTGACAGCTCAGAGCCTGGAGCCTGCTTCAGATTCTGTGTCTCCCTCTCTCTCTGCTCCTCCCCGCTTGTGCTCTGTCTCTCTCTGAAGAATAATAAACATTAAAAAAATTTTTTAAATAAAATATTGGGTTTTCAAAAATTTTTTTTAATGTTTATTCATTTTTGAGAGAGAGACTGAGCATGAGCAGGGGAGGGGCAGAGAGAGAGGGAGACACAGAATCCAAAGCAGGCTCCAGGGTCTGAGCTGTCAGCAGAGATCCCGACGCGGGGCTGAAACCCACAGACCATGAGATCGGGACCTGAGCCAAAATCAGATGCTTAAACGACTGAGCCACCCAGGCGCCCCTAAATAAAATATCTCTATGCAGTGCTTTGGGTGATAGTACATGCCAGCACAGACATACTTGACTGAAATACATTAACTTTCTCATCTTGGCTGACTCAGTTGACTTGACTAGCAAGTCCTGCCATAGCCCCACCTCTGAAAATAGAAAGTGTATTATTATGTTTTCAGAATTCCAAGCTTTAAGAAGCAGTTAATATTCTTTGGCTTTGCTCTGAGGGCCAATGGCCTACGGCTGAATTCTGATAATTGCATAGGCTGGAGGTCAGAGTTGGAGAAGAGGAGGTCCTCAAGGAGCAGAAGGTTGAGAGGACCGTTTTAGAATTCTAGGTTATACATGCCAACATTGTAGTTAATAAAACACACCAACTACATCTGAGGATCAGGCTAAGCTTTGATAACACAATGGTAATTTAAGACAACTATGTCAACTGAGTATTAAAGGCACAGAATGTGTGTCAAGATTTTATAATGTTTTGCTGGTAATTATTCTTTTGGGACTCGATTCTCATAAAATAATCCAAAATGTAAATGCATTTCATATGCAAAGATATTTCTCAGTGATATTTGGAATTTGGAAGCAATTGAGATTTGTGAAATCATTAATCAAAAAAATTAAATGTTTAGAAAATGTTTCATCATGTTAAATTTTAGAGGAATAGAGATACTGTATATGTAGTTTGATCACCATTACCAGGCAAGGAAATACTGTAAGCCATGAAATGAAGTAGAAAGAGGCACAGGGCATGAAGACCAGCAGGTAATCCAGTTAGACTGTAAGTACATGGGAGATAAGATTACCAGGGTAACTGGGCTCATTTATAAAGTTATTTGTTGCCTTGAATAAGACAGTTTAATTAGTAAGTCATGGGGAGTGTTAAGTTTTTCATTAGGTGAGCCATCTGATTAGATTCTGACTTTAAGAAGGTAGATCTCGTTGTGGTATATAGGATAAATTGGGAAAGGAAGAGGTCTTGTTATAATGATCCAGTCAAGTGCTAACCATATCCTGAATTACTGCAGGGGAATAGGGAAAGAGAATTAATGCAAGAGGTGTTGCAGAGGTAAGATCTGGAGGACTTGTCAACTTATTTAAAATAATAACAAGCATAGGGGAATCAGGAGTTGAAGGTGGCTTTAAGGATTTTAGTTTGAGTAACTGGGGGAAAAGGTGATACCATTAAAAGTAGCAAGATGTCTCATGAGTTGCCGGTCTTTTGGTGGGAGAATGATTTTGTCGAGTATACTGTGTTTAAGGTGCTGGCTTTTGGCATAGATTTTTGACAAATGGTTAGAAATTAGGAAAGTTTTGATGTCCAACCACGGCTAGAGAGAGGGAGAGAAAGGCTCTCCACGTGCTCCCAGGTGATAGTTGGAGGGCGGAGTAGATGAGCTGCACAAGGAGAAGAGTCCAAGAGCAAGGAGAGGAAGAAAAGGAGGAGCCAGCAAGGATCCTTCAGGTGGCTAGAAGGAGGACCGAGGGGCAATGGGCCAAAAGCATTAAAGGGAGAAAGAGTTTGTCTTCCTGACATCATTTGCTTCTTTTAGTTGAATTTCCAGTTACCAAGGATGCACAAACTTCTCAGTCCAGAATGGAAAATTATTCCTATTTTTCATGTCTCAAAATTCATAAACTAAATTTTATAATCTAATGAGATTGGGGGTGTGGAATTGGCCATTGTCTATTTTCCGTGTTTCTACTTTCTGTTGGAAGTATTAACAAATACTTTTGGCCTTTCCAGATACGGGTGTTTAAAGCAATGAAGAGTGGAGCTCACACCTGACTTCCACTGTTCGGTTTTGTAAACAAGAAATGCACTGTGTAGTTTTAAATAATTCTCACAGTGGGTAGGGGGATGGAAATGAGGTGTAATAATTTATAATGGAGAACAGGTTTTAAAAAATCCATCAAAAAGCTGGTAATAGCAGTTACTTTTTATTTAGAAGTTGTGCTGTAATCACAACTAGAATATTTTATTTAACAATTAGAATCTTAAGAATATTTAAAAATAAACATGACACATCTAGGAATGGTTTGCATTGGCTGTAAAGCTGAAGCTGCTCTGGGATAGAAATTAATATTGTGGAACACACCGCCCCAAAACTTAGTGCCTTAAAATAACCATTTATTTGGCTTGTGATTCTGTGGATTGGACATTTGGGCTGGATTTAGCTGGGTGGTTCTTCTGCTGGTCCATCTAGGCTCACTGCCACGTCTGCAGTCAGCTGCCTGAGTGTCTCGGAGCTTCTTGGTCTCGGGCACCCTCAGGTAGGATGGTTTTCCCTGCTCTCTCTGGTCTCATCCTCCAGCACGCTAGTTCAGGTTCACATAGAGGCAGAAAGGAGAGAGGAGCCTCAAGGCAAAAGCAGAAAGTGTCTGGAGGCCCCAGCTTGGAAATTGCACAGCATAACCTTTGCCAGACATTTGGTCAAAGCAATCTCAAGGTGGCCCAGATTGATGGGGTGGGGGAACAGACTCTCCTCTCCATGGGAGGAGACAGAAGTACTGTGGCCAGATTTTCAGCCTACCACACCAATTCATATTTGTTTATTTCGAATACTCAAATACCAGATTTTAACTGCTGGAACAGTGTGTGTGTGTGTGTGTGTGTTACTAACCGTCTCTTCTCAATATGCAGCTCTCAGAAGCGAAGGGTATTTGAAGTAACCTCACTTTTGTGAGTCATCCGTTTGATCAGGGACATGTTTATTCAGATACCAAAGCAACTGAAGAGATAATTTAACATAAGTAAAACTAGACTACAACTGGTTTACTTGCACAGTATTTATTGAATAGCTTTGAGTGCCTCCTTGGTGCCTGGCACTGGGATAGGTATTTATGAACACAGAAAAAAGAAACATGGCATAATCTTTCAACAAATTTGTATTCTTATAGGATGAGCAAAATGTATGCCCGTTCAATCCCAGAAGCATATATTATTAATGTGTCAAGGACTGGGCTTTAATCAACGATCGTGCACAGATGGACATGGCTTAGTCTTTTTAGTGGAGCAGAGGAACAGATACTTAAAACCACTGTAATTCAAAGCGAAATAATAAGTTCCATGAGAGAAATATGAACTGAGCGCTATTGAGTTAGGAAAAGAATAGGAGGCACATGACCAACTGCCAGGATGTGTGATTCATATAATTAACACCTGAGTAGGAGAGTGCTTTGAAACCACAGGTGATGGCTTCATAGAGAAAATGAGTTTTGAACGAGACTTTGAAGAAGAGGGAGAATTTGAATAAGTGGAGAGGCGAAAATCCTACTCAATTTAGGACTGAGTTGTGTTTTCCCAAGAAGATAATTATTTAATTAAAGAGAGAGCCTTTTAAAGTGGCAAATATTAAAGAGCATGAGATAATACAGTAGGAAGACTATAGAAAACATTATGCTGGGAAGATGGCTGGCAAATTTTTTTCCCTTTGATGGTGCCAGGGCTTAATCTTTTTATCAGATATTTGTGTCGTTTGGTTGGAAAATTGAGTAGGGAATACTTATTTTACTTCATAAGGGCACTGAACATTTTCATTTTCATTGAACAGCGCTCTGTAGTCATATATTGGTTTAAAAACTAGAAACAAGTATTGTGTGTTCTTGTTGATCAGGAAATCCAAAATTAACCAAAGTAAGGAAACCCCCATTAAGTAATGTTGGCTGGTACTTTCTGCACGTGTGTCCAGATAGACATAAGAGCTGAGCTGGTAGAAAGAAATTGAGGAGATTCCTTTCCTAACTTTGACAGGTAAATTTGCTTTTCAGTCTTTCTGTTCTCCTTTGTCCTGTTTAAACAATTTAAACTATTTTGAGAAGGAGAAGGATCGATTATAATCATTTTACTTACTGCCAACTGAATAGTACAATACTTAGGTATACACCGGTTGCCAAAGTGCTAAACTTACCTGTGTAATTAATAATAGAATACAAGAATCGTAATTTTTATTTTGGTAAATCAAAGGCAGTATTTCACTGTTTAAGTGGCCTTTACAGGACACAAACATCATTAGCTAGTCTATCACTGCTTTTCCTTTGGAAGTCAGGCCTTTCTCTCTGGAATCCTTCCTCTCTTAAGTTTTGCATTTTCCTCAGATAGAGAGCTCATTGAGGACAAGAACTGGGCCTTACTAAGTTTTATGTCCTCAGTATCTTGCAGAATTCCTGGCTCATAACAGACATTC
Source organism: Panthera pardus (assembly GCF_024362965.1). Taxonomy (NCBI): domain Eukaryota; kingdom Metazoa; phylum Chordata; class Mammalia; order Carnivora; family Felidae; genus Panthera; species Panthera pardus. The sequence continues at coordinate 67,376,796 of NW_026527002.1, forward strand.
AGTAAGTGGCTGGATTATATTGTACATTCATACACATGCCCCGTTAAGAGGAAAGTACTAGAAGAGAAGTGTGGGGAAGGGAGTAGCTTTTCAGCGTCTGTGTAATGTTCATCTCTCTTTTTTTGAGCCACTTTGCAGACAAAAACTGGCTTCTTATTGCTTTCTCCCTCTGCAGTCTGGCCTCTGGGGCAAGTCGCAGCCTTCCCTGGCCACCTCCATCTCCCCCCTCCTCGGGGCACATCTCACTCAGAGTGCCTTCTGTGGGAAACCTTTGCTACCCACTTCAGCTCAAGATAGCCTGCTCCTTTCTGTAGTACTTCTTCCATATAAATATGCACACACAGAGGCGCCTGGGTGACTCAGTCGGTTAAGCGTCCAACTTCGACTCAGGTCATGATCTCACGGTTTGTGAGTTCAAGCCCCGCATCGAACCCTGTGCTGACAGCTCAGAGCCTGGAGCCTGCTTCAGATTCTGTGTCTCCCCTTCTCTCTCTTCCCCTCCCCTGCTCTTGCTGTCTCTCAGAAATAAGTAAACATTAAAAAAAATTAAAGGGGCGCCTGGGTGCCTCTGTCAGTTGAGCATCCGACTTCGGCTCAGGTCATGATCTCGCAGTTGACAAGTTCGAGCCCCGCGTCGGGCTCTGTGCTGACAGCTCGGAGCCTGGAGCCTGTTTCCGATTCTATGTCTCCCTCTCTCTCTGCCTCTCCCCTGCTCATGCTCTGTCTCTCTCTGTCTCAAAAATAAAGGTAAACATTAAAAAAAATTTTTTTTAATTAAATACACACATATATTCCCTGCCCTTCTCTAAAGTTTTTATCTTTTTGATTGGGTAATATATGCATATAGTATAAAATTTACTAAGTACACAAGACTATGTGGTGAAAAGTAGGGTCTTTGCCTCCCTGGAGGCAGGTACTGTTGCCTGTTCCTTTTGTATCCCTGTAGAACTATCTCTGTGTGTGTGTATGTCTCTCGATGGTATCGTGTCGGCCATACTTCTCCTTGGCTTTTATCACTTAAATATTTTGGATCTCTTTTCATATCAGTACAAATAGGGCTTCTTTATTCTTCTTAATGGCTACACGGTAGCTCGTAATTTTTAACCAGTTCCCTGATGATGAGGATAATTGACAATTACCCACATTGCTGCAATAGTCTTACACTCCACAGACAAAATTCCACACAAGTAGGTCTATATCTGTAAGAAAAATGCTGGTGAAGTTGCTGGGTCAAAGCATATGTGAATTTTTTGATTGTCCTGTGGAGGACAAATTGCCCTCCATGAAGATTATATTCATTTAAATTTCTATCAACAATGTGTGGGAGAGCCCGTCTACTACATACTGGCCACTTCAAGTTTAATTACACCTTTTGGGCCTTTGCCACTTATGTGTCCCAGATAAACTGTTCTTATTCTGTTTCTAATGTTTGTTATCCTTTCGAACATTTCCGTGTATTTCCCTCGCACTATCAGTGCTTTGCTGATCATCTGATCAGATCATCTGATATTTGCATTGACTCTGTATTTCTTAACTTTCAGGAGAATTCTTGTTTCTGACGTTCTTTCCCATGAGCATGTACCTGTCACTTCCAGGTTTGGGTGTGACAAATAGAGTCATGCTGTTCTGCATCTTTGTGTTGTTTCCCCTCAGTTACACCCAGTGCTCTGGGAGTGTTTATAGATCGATGATCCTAAGTGGGCAGAATGTATCCATGTCACCTTGAAGAAGAGAGGGTTATGGCTTTCTAAATATTTTACACTAGTTCCTGCCTTTGTGTTGAATATTTTAAGTAACATTATTAGCATCTGTTACTCTATATACCAATCATTTTCAGGGCTCAAACCCAGCCTGTTTGCTTTTGACTTTTACCTTGTTAGAGATGCTAACACAAATTCACTTAAAGGTACCAATAAGATTTTATGGTCTGTTTCCTACTAAGGCCTAGATAAAACCTTTCTGGATCCACTCTGGCTGAGAACGTGGGAGGAAGAATCTCTCAAAAGATGCCCTTTTGGGGTAATGAAGAAGTACGGGGACTTGGCTGGGTTAACAGACTGTCCCTGCAGAGCTGAGGCACTGAGAGCCAGGTGGGAGCTGTGCCGGGAGGCCTAGTTCATAACCAGGCTACGATACCACCTCTCCAGACAGCAAAGTGAGAAGAACGGGGTGGGCAGGGCGGTTGTTAGCCAGCCTGAAGTATTTGACGGGAGGGAGGATTCAGGTCAGAGGTTCCATACGCGACCACTGAAGGTCATTGCGAGAGTTTCAAGTATTTTGACATGTTAGATAGTTTGTAAATTTCGGGTGGTCCATCAGGTGAAGAGAGAGACACGGTAGGCTAGAAAGTACTGATTCACAGAATCCGAATACTTCCTTTATTAAAGTAGCATTTCTAGCTGTTGGGTTACAGTTGTATATTATGTGCTGCACAAAACACCTGGCTGAGGAGGCAAGGCTTGATGAAATGCTGGCCTGTTTTCTGACCTCCAAGGCCTGTACCCCGTGTGCCTTGTCCTGATTCATCTGCTAAGTCAGATGCGCAAGGTAGGCATGCAGAGGCTTTGTTCCATTTACCTCATGTAATCTGTTAAAAAAAAATTAATCTTAGGATCAATGTGTAACAATATTTCTAATCCAAAAATTGCATTTAGTCATAAATAATAGCTGGTCATAGTTAAGTTCTCTTGTAGAAAACGAGAATAGGGAAGAGAAGAACTTACTTACTTGTACGAGTAGGCCCCTTTATGAGAAAGGAATCTTGGAGATTTGTGCTTTTTTTTTTCTTTTTAAGCTTTTATTCTCTGCCACACGATTTTCCCTTCAAGGAGACTGGAAGTAAAATGAAGCCCATAGAAGAATGTCCTTTCACGGGGCTGTCTGCGTCTCAACAGTGTGCATGAGACCAGTCATGTTATTAATTGTGTTCTCACTTGGCCAGAGGGTTAGCTGTTCTGAAATGTGATTTGAACGCCCATATCTTTCATAGGCCTAAGCTTGTCTCTGGTCTTTTAATAAATAAACATTTTTATTGAGTGATTCAGCTCAAATTTATTGTCCTAAATAGTAGAGTCTACATAAGGCACTCATACTTCCCCTTTCTTGTTTCTTTCTCCCTCTCTGTCTCCCTCTCCCTCTCCCTCTCCCTCTCCCCCTCCCTCTTCCCCTCTTCACCCCCTCTCCGCCCCGCACCATTTGGCAAAGCACACAGAGGTCTGGAAGTCTGTAGGCCACATTAGCCTGAGATGTAAGTTTTCTTTGGCTCGCACAGTGTTGAGATTTGTTGTTTTTAAAATGCATTTAGGTAAGAATTGTGCTTCTCATTGAGTCACTGCTCTGACCATTCGTGTTTGTCCTCTGCTGGTTCACTTTCAGTGTCTTTCCCTGGTAGGCAGTCAAGTTTGTAGTTCTCGCTTTATGTTTAGGCCACCCTGTGAACATAGAATTAATGCAGGAGATTGGAAGGTAAGCTAAAGTCCTGCCCCTCAGAGCTTTGTAGAGAAGCATTTCACACCGAATAAAGAACTCTTAAAAAAAGGGGGAAAAAAAGAACTCTTATTTCTGTTTTAAGAAATGTTTTTGAATGTTAGTACCATTTCATACCAGTATCCTTCTCCCCAGCACTCCTCAGATTTAATTACCATTGGGATGGGTTGGGCCTTACAGTAAGGTAAACACTGGCTTAGTAGACAGAATTAGGGAACTGTATCAAGGTTTAGAGTACCAAGGGTCAGTAGTAGGCTGGTCACTTGCAGCCAGAATATACACAGACAGTGAGGTCAAGACAAGTCATAGGTCGTAGTGAGTTAGACAGACTGGGGAATAGTAATAGCATCCTTGGCCGTGGGGCAAGAGAATGCAGAGTCCAGGCCTCTGGGACTAATGTGCACACGCACGAGTATGAGATGAGATCAGAATAGGCAAGGAGGCTAAGCGGTGGGGGCTCTGGGTCCCAGATGAGGAAGAAGGTCTCTGGGGAGACAGTAGAGGGCACTAAGTGGGGGAAAAAAAAAAAAAAGGACTTTGCTACAGAACAGCCTCCTTTGGTTAGCTCTTTCTTGTTTATTTAACACACTTTCTTTTTTAGAGCAGTTTTAGGTTTACGGAAAAATCGAGCAGATAGTAGAGAGATTTTTGATACGCTTTCCCCTCCTCCCCATTTCCCTATTTTTAGCATCTTACAGATTAGTGTGGTGTATTTGTTATAATTGAGGAGCCAATATTAATACAGTAGTATTAACTAAAGTCCATCATTTACATTAGAGGTCACTGTATTACACGGTTCTGTGACGGGATTTTGATGGTAAAATATTTCTAACATTTACTTACCATTTCGACTGTTTTTCCACGTTCGGTTCAGCGGTGTTTACTACATTCACATTGTTATGCAGTCATCACCACCATGCGTCTCTGGCTCTAGCACTTTTTCACGATCCTGCGCCAAAACTCTGTACCCATGGAACCGTAACTGTGCATCACCCCTGGTAACCACCGTTCAGCTGTCTCTGTGTATTTGACTCTTTTATGTACCTCGTTCATATAAGTATGTCTGGCTTATTTCACTTAGGACAGCAGTGTCTTCGAGGTTCACCCGTGTTGTAGGGTGTATCAGAATTTCGTTCCTTTTTAAGGCTGAATAACATTCCATTGTACGCATCAACCACATTCTGTTTATCCATTCATCTGTCAGTAGACACTTGGGTTGTTTCTGCTTCATGGCTATAATGCTGCTAATGAAGATTGGTATAAACATACCTGCTTGAGTCGCTGCTTTCAATTTTTTTATGCCCAGAATTGGAATTACTGGATCAGATGGCCTGTGGGTTTTTGACCAATGCGTGATGTCATGCAATCACTATTACAACACATAGAATAGTTTCGCTGCCCTGAAAATCTCAAGCTTCAACTATTCATCCCCCGCCGTCTTTGCTTCTGCTCAGATTTTACTATATTCCTTCTGTGGACATTTCACTACTTGTTTATATTGCACTCAGGTAAGCTTTCGGGTAAAGATGAGTAGGATCCCAGAGCTATTAGAGTTAATTAAACCAGAGATCCAGGGACTCAGGAGGCAGAAAATTCTGATAAGTTGTGGTCCCCTGGGCTTTTAGATTCGAAAAGTTACCTATGCAATAAACATCTAGGTAACAGATACAGAGCTTTACACTGCGTGGGTTTTAAGTTCGATGTTTGTGGGTATGCAGTTTTGTATTCCATCTGTTTGTTCTGCAAAGCTTTATTAAGCACCTATTATATGCCGACCCCTGCACTAGATACTTTCCGTGGGAATTCAAGCTGCCATTCAGGCAAGTTAGAGACTATCGTAAGAGCTTCCACCTTTTGCACCAAGGAACCCTTTTTGCACTTGTTCTCCAAGAAACACATGTTTTGTTTTGAAAGATGTCTGTTATGTGACTACACTTGTGCTAGGCTTTCCCAGCTCTTCACTGAAAATAGCTTTTGAACCTCCGTGATCATTTTCAGAGAGTCTTTGTGGTTCTCGGTGTCTTGATAAGAGCGTGATGAGGCTGTGTGACTGTCTGCTCTGTCCTGTCATTACAGCTGCACCAAGGTACTTTGTGCGGCTGTCTTCTGGACTTGGCTTGCTCACATTCCCATTTCTCTGTCTTCTCCAGTTGCTTGCTGACCTAGCCTTTTCCCCTGTACTTCCTTTATGCCAGTGACCATGTACACGTAAAAAACTATACCGGAATAGAACATGAAGGGAAGAGAAGGCTCCTTCCTCAGGAGGCTGTGTTCCTTAAAGCAGGGGTCTCTGTGCATTTTTCATTGACCTCCCCTATCAGAGGGAGCGTCCGCTTCCTGATATTTTGTATATTTATACATGTTCTGCATACAGTCTGTACATTATTAGCGGAACCTAATATTTTTTTTTTCCATTTTTTAGGTAAAAGTTAGTTTTAAATAGAAATTCTAAGATTTTGCATACCACAGTGCATGCATGTATCTTACTTCGAAAACCGGTGCTGAGATGGCTAGCTTTCATATTTTTTACTGAGCCAAATACCTCACCACTCTGTCGAACTGTAGCATAGCGTCTGTCGGTAATGCCAAGGAGTCTAACAGCTATAAACAGACAGGTGTGTTTCATTAGGGAAAAGTCCTAGCATCTATTTCTTTTTTTTAATTTTTTTTAATCTTTATTTTTGAGAGAAGGAGAGAGAGAGTGCGAGCAGGGGAGGAACAGAGAGAGAGGGAGACACAGAATCCAAAGCAGGCTCCAGGCTCCAAGCTGTCAGCACAGAGCCCGATGCGGGGCTCGAACTCACGGACCACGAGATCATGACCTGAGCCGAAGTCGGACGCTTAACCGACTGAGCCACCCAGGTGCCCCATCCTAGCATCTATTTCTAATTCATTGTGCTACTCAAGTTTAACTCCATGTGCATTTGTAATAGAAATTAGCATGTTCTGAAAAATTGAGATAGTTTCAGATCAGATGCTAGCCATTCATCTCCCACAAAGTTTTTTGCACACCTTCTGAGTGTTCACATTACTACGTTACCAGACTCTGATCATTCACTGTACATGATACCATATAATGATTCCAGTTGACATCCGTAGACCACGTTTTCTACTGTTTCTGCTAGATACTTTGTAAGTGTTGTTTTCTCCTGTGGCTGTACTATCAGAGACATGTGACCGGTTATGCCTCCTAATACAGAGCCAAATGAAATCCATGAACAACAATCCACTGAAGGTACTTTAATGACACAGACTTTTATATGAATGATTAATGCTGTACTCTCTACATATTGGCTGTTTGGTCTCTGGAAGAGCAGATAGAAGCAGATGGAAGAATAGCCTGAGTTGCATTTAGTGTTTCCAGTGTTCCGAAGCCTGGATGTAAATGAAAGATGAGCATTTCTCCTTAATTTATCTGGCTGGATTCCTGTGCCTAATGGCTGCATATATACCATAAACACTGTGAAGAAGCAGCCATGGAAACACTTGTTTTCTTGTTGGGCTAAATTTACTCTGGGTTGAATATTAACACAGTGCCTGGCAGTACTTTAAAAGCAAAAATAGCTTAAGCGTGACTCACTCTGAGTCATTTACTGCTAGTGCTGCTATATTGCCTAGAGCTTGACATTGAACAAGTTGGCAGCCTGTATTGCTACATTTTTTCTAGGAACTCTGAACAGATTTCATTCTTGTGAATTCGCTTGTGCAACGATATTAAATAGAGTAATATGTTTATTTTGTTTCAAAGTCAAATGAATTTGAGAATGGTGAAACTGAAGTATTTTTCTTGGGCTTTCTGGAAAAGCTAGATTCTCAGAATTCTCCTGTGGTTAAAAGACTTACTTTATCTTTTAAAGAATTAATAAAATGTCATGGAGGTTTTGTTTTAGATGCTTGGGCTTTTCTGATCAAAAACATCATACTTCCTGAAAATCATTATAAAAAACGAGCTTAGTAGTACTACCAAGTAGGAGTCATTAATTTTCTGACATTAGCTGATGAGATGAAAATGTGCCATCCTGAAAGCTTCTTTTCTCCTCCTCCTCCTCCTCCTCCTCCTCCTCCTCCTCCTCCTCCTCCCCCTCCTCCCCCTCCTCCTCCTCCTCCTCCTCCTCCTCCTCCTCCTCCTCCTCCTCCTCCCCCCTTTCCTCCTCCTCCTCTTTCTTCTTCTTCTTCTTCTTCTTCTTCTTCTTCTTCTTCTTCTTCTTCTTCTTCTTTTTAATGTGGTGAGGCATGTAACATAGCCTGCCTTGTAGTTAAGCTGGGTGTATGACCTGTAAAGTTCTCTCTTGTTATTAGAGATTATATAATGGGAAGTTCATTGGTTTTGAAAGGCAGACCAAACCCACCCACGGGATTTCTATTGGCCCTTTAAATACACGTATCGCATGCCTTCCCCCGAGTAACTGTGTGGCTGAGGAGGGAGTGAATAGCTTGTTGGCCAACTGTAGGAAAACTATTAAGGATCGTCAGTTGGTCTCATCTGAGCTGGGGTCAGGATGGCTGAGAATCTAAAACTATATATATGAGATTGATTTTCCCATGGTGTTGCAATCTTTTATTTTAACATGTTTTTGTGTTTAGTTTTTGGAGTTGCCTAACAGTATAATTTCAACTGAGGCTTAGTTTCAACTCTTTTATTATAATCTGTGGGAACATGGGTTGTTTTTTGTTTGTTTTGTTTTGTTTTGTTTTTTCTATTTAAAGGCACTATCATTTTGCCTTAGGATTTCAATGATTTATAAAGAGAGTTTTCCTATGATAGCCTAAAACCAAAATGAGCCTAACCTAATGCTTGATATTATTTTGAAACTGTTTTACCATAAAATTCTTACACTGGGAGATGCAACTCTGGCAGAGAATTTCAACATAGTTGCATAAATTGTGTTTCATATTACAACTTGTTCTCTACTTGACTTCATTGAAATTAATAAAAGGACTCTTTCAGAAGGATCTGGTGAGTTAGCATCATTATTTAAAAAAAAAAAAGTAAAGAACTTACTCATAATGTATCCTGTGTTGCTAAGTTTTCAAAGTTAGCTATCTCAGCCACACCCGAAAAGCCCTTTCAGAAGACTGAAATTCACTTACCCATTTACATCGCCTTAGAATTTTCTTCCCGATAAAGGAAAGAGTAAAAGAGCTGAGATCAATATGAATTTTCCCTATGACATATGGTGATTTCATGAAAACCTAACATTTGAAAACTGGGTTGCTGCCAAACCTTGAATGTGAAATGTAGTTCCTTATTCTGTGGTTAAAGAGAACCTTTAAAGCCGGGCTTTCTGGCTTGGACCCTGTGGGTGCTAAAAATATCACCAAGGTGCTTTTTGTATCCCAAAGGGATTCCATCATCCTGCCTTACTTAGATCTAGAGGATCTAGGTTAAGGTGCGAAGGCTGCCAGGTCGTGCCGTAGCATTCTCCGGTGTCGTGGTCACACTGACCCTCTGCTGCTACGTTTGGGAGGTATATAAACGAGTTATTTGTGTGGCTGGAAAATTAACTCAAGGTCTAGTTAACCAACGCTTCTCAGGTTGTAAGCTGAAAGGGCTAATCCAGATAAATCTCAGCATAGCCCAGTAGCCACTCTGTGTGTATTACAGTTGTGTAGGTGGGTCTCGTCCATAGAAATGTACGAAGATAACCTAAAGTCTTCGTGCGGGGCCCAGCACACAGTAGGTATTCAATAAAAGCTCACTGAATATGAATGTACTTATATGACCAGTAGTACAACTGCTCACCATATTTAGTCAGCCAAGTTTTGTTCCGTTCCTTTCCTTCATTTCTGTACTCAAACGTTTATTGAGCTCTTATACGCCAGAAATGTGTGAGATATTTGAGATAAAAAAAAATTAATAAGCCTTCAAGAAGTGCAGTCTTCACTTGGAGAGGCAGTTAGGCAAATTATTAAATACACTCATCATCTGCTTTTTTTTTTTTTTTTTTAAAGTCTAGGTACAAAGATGTCATGACCTTGTGGTAGTAACTTTTTTTTTTTCAGCCAATAGCAACTGTTGACATTGTATGAGCACTTACTGTGTACCAGCTGTGCTCAGGGTGCTGTGAGGTGGAGATGGTGGTATCATTCCCATTTTACAAAGGAAGGTGTTGAGACTCAGAGAGCTGAGCAGTTGGCCCAACTTCATATTCATGATTCATACCCAGGAAATCTGGCTGCAGAGTCCATGCCTTTAACCATTGCATAAACTGCCTCTTGTTGATTGGCTTTGCTGAGGAAAAAGAAAGGACACTTAGAATAAGTAGGAGAAAGTGGGGGGTCAGTACACCAGGAATAACGGGATCTCTTTTGTGGAGTATTAGATTTTTTTTAAAAAAATGAGTGATGATTTCGGAGTACTTTTGCTAAAATCTGTGTTGCTAAAACAAAGTGCCTTCATAAGTAGGCTAATTCTGAGAGCGATTTACCACGTACCCAGCATATCTTTCTTAGGCTATATGTGCCAGTCCCTGAAATGAGCTGAGTCTGAGGACTCAGTGTTCTTTCACATGACCTCAGAGACTAAAATCAACTCTTAAACCAGTGCGGGGTTCTGCCATTCAGAGAGCAGTGCCTGGAAACAGCTCAGCTCCAAGTAAAGTTTTCCATCGTCCGAAGGCCGTGTTCCTTCCCTCGTGTCGTGGCTCTTCTAACTAAGTTCTCTGACAACCTCATTCTGTCCTGTCAACTCCATTCACCTCCAGCCCAATGATTTTTTTTTTTTTATAGTCACCACTACCAAACAGTTATTCAGACCCTGCAGCTCTTGTTTCTTCCTTGGCTCTGTCCACGTTCCCGATGGCTGCAGCTGAAGTGGAAGAAGTGAAAACCATCAGCTGGCCCTGCGCCCGCGTCCTGTAGGTGAAGCACCTCCTGAGAAGCAGGGCGTCCAGGGACAGGGAGCAAAGAAGCTTCTCTCCAGGGAGGCCCCCTGGCATTTTGTGTTAGTTTCAGTGCTTTGGGGGACATTTGTTTTCTTTGGTAGGGTATTTTTTAATGTCTTGGCCTATTTTATAAGAAAGGGTTTTCTCTTAACATGGCCCACTGTCCTTATTTGCTGAACAGAGTTGTCTGCAAGGACCCTGTGGTTTTCACCTCATGCAGCCCAGCTTTGGTCCATTGTAGGCAAATTATGATTCGGCTTGGTGGGTATAAATGCATTTCCAGGTATAGTATCCGCGGTTCTTTTTTCTTTTTTTTTTTATTTTTTATTTTCCAGTAATGATTTCCAAAAGCTGGATTTTTAATAGGCTTGTTACAGCTTAATGGAAGTCACCGAAGTTGCCCTCACTTAGCACCCACATATGTAACACTTAGCAATAATTTACGCTTTTGATTCAGTACACACTTTATATTGTTAAAAAAAAAAAAGCACATACAGTTTTCTTCAAGAAACCCAGAATCAAACATTTTGTCCCGGGCTTTTTTCTCTGCATATTAAACTAACGTGAGTGATCAAGATGATGGCGCTGTGGAAAGAGATGCATTTGTTCCCTGAGGGCATGGCGGCTTCTGACTAAATATTTCTTGCGCCCCAGTCTTTGTGTGAGCTTTCTTTTCAACTTGTCTCATCCTGACATTCTAAAATAACACTTTATAAATTCACCGGAAAGGGAAGGTGACCATACAGTTATCAGATGGTGAACTCTAATCACGGGGCGTTCGCGTGGGTCGCCTGTAATTGAAGACAGTGCGTCCTTTGTAGTTGAAGTGCAAGGGAGGACATGGGATGCTCAGGAACAGAAAGGAGACAGGTGGACGGCCGCTTTCCTGGCACTGTGCCCCCTCCCGTCTGTAGCCGGGATCGGTTCTAGATGGCATCCTCGACACCTCGGCGCCTTGAGGGCTTGGGATGCCAGCTTGGGCTTTGCCGGCCACGCTACGCTACGTGAGTGTTTCCCGAGATTTTCACTTCCTGACTCCGGAGGAAGCCATGCCACCTGTCAGAGGGAGTGGGGGTCACTCCTGAGAATACAGATGTCGTTTTGGAGATGCAGCTGTTGGGGTCGGGAGAGAATATTTGTGGGCAAGATAAAGAAGAGGAAGAGACAACTTTCCCTCTCCCCCTTACTCCTCCCTGTTTGACAGCCTGGTTGTTTCTGCTTTCTCCCTCGGCTTCCTCTTCTCTGTGCCCTTTAGACGGCACTGCCTTTTAGAACTTGCTCTCCCCCCTTCCCCCCCCCCCCCCCCGCCATCTTTCTGTGTCCTTCTTAATCCCCACCCTCAGCAGCTTCGTTGTGGACCCGTCCCCCTCACAGAGGTATCTGCCAGCGGGATGGCTGCTTCAGTCTGAAGTGCTGGTGGCCACTCAGCACCTGCTTCAGAATCAGCCTTTGCTGCCCAGCAAGCTTAGCCAGACCTTCTAGTCTCTTTAGTTTTTGTTGTTGTTGTTGTTAATGTTTATTTATTTTTCAGAGGCTGGGGGGAGACACAGAATCCAAAGCAGGCTCCAGGGCCCAAGCTGTCAGCACAGAGCCCGATGCGGGACTCGACCTCACGGACCGTGAGATCACGACCCGAGCCAAAGTCGGACACTTGACCGACTGAGCCACCCAGGCCCCTTGCGTTCTCTTTAAGTGAGAGTGAGCCCCCCTGTACTCCTTCTCCTCCATCTTCAGTCAGGTGGACAGTCCCCAGATCCACGGGACACGAGGCAGAGGAGCACCTGCCGTGTTCTAGGCATCGTAGTAGAGATTTCGTAAATGGTGTCTGCACCTGGGTAACAGGGAGAAGGTGGGGGGAGGTACCCCCTGATTTGTGGGTGGGGTGACCACGGCTCAGAGACAGCAAGTCACACAGCTGACAAGTGGCCGAGCTGAAACGCCAGCTGAGTCTTTCCCCGTCCAGAGTTGGGGCTTTGCTGCCTACCAGCTGGCTAGTCCAGTGCTCACTTACTCTTTCTGTGTGCAATCGAGGAAGACTTTTATTAGTCTCTTTTTCTAAGCTCTGGCATTAGCTTTTGGTTTTTAATTATGCCTGCATAATTGAGATTAATACTAAAAATCAGGAGGTCTCTTATTGGGCCAGTAAGACTCCTATGTATTTGAAAATCTGATTCAGCATTAATTAGAATTTCTTTATATTCAGTCTTTTCAAAATTACTTTGCTAACAATCGTGTATGTTGTAGAAAATTCAGGCAATATAAGGGTCAAAAAATAAAGATCACCTATAATCCCACCACTTAGAGATAGCCACATACTAACATCTTCTGTATTTCCTTAGTCTTTTTTCCTATAAAATACACGCTTGCAAAATTGAGATCAGCCTTGTGTCCTGATTATTTCACTCATTATAATGTGAGCTGATTAAATACTTGAAAACATGATTTTAAAATGATGCCTAATATTCCATTTTATTAATGCACCAGGATTTTCCTCATTGAAGCACTGTCCTCTGTTATATTCACTGGTAGTCAGTGGATAATAATGGATATTATCATTTTGTAAAGTCAGCTTGGTAGTTTAAAAATAATGTTTTTTGCATTGAGTCTGCACTATCAAAATGCACCATTTTTAGGTCACCTCTTTGTTATTTTACATTTTATGTATTGTAAAGATTAAAGAATGGTGTATTTTTCAGGGAGAAGTTGTTTTTTAAAAATTACTTCAAAAGTTGGGCCAAGTGGTTGGTGTTTTGTTCTGGTAAAAATTTACTCCTTTTGCAAATGCTTTGATACATCTATTTATTCAGTCAGCAGACATTTATGAAATCGTTCCTGTACAAGGTGTTAATTGCTGAGAATAAAAAGAAGAAAAGCATGCTTTCTGTCTTCAAGAAGCTTACAATTTATGCAGGTAACATATATGTAAACGTAATTTTGCTTTTAATGTAATTATAATGGTTTAGTATGAATCAGCGAAATAAATACTAAAGTAAAGCTGCAAGCAGTGTGCAGGGAGAACACAAAGGAAAAGTGGTTAATTCTGATCGGTGGAATAAAGGGAAGACTTCCTGGAAGAGTTGACATCTGAGCTGGGCCTTGAGGCTTGGGTAGAATTTCGCTTGGAGAAAGCGGCAAAGGGCATGTGAGGCTGTGAGTATAGTATAATCCGACCCACCGGCGGCTGGGAGTGCATGGCATGTTGGAGAAAGCAAATGTTCCAGAGGGGCTGGTGTGTCGCGTGCCAGGACCATGGGGGCAAGAGTAATGAAAATGAGGCAGAGGGCAGTAGCAGCTAATGAACCCAGAGCTCGTAGGGGGTCAGACAGTCGGTGCTCAGTTAGTGTGTGCCTGGCTCTCTGCTAATAAGTTCCTGCCCATATATAATCTCATTTGATTTACATGACAGTTTTGTGAGCTATTTTTAGCACTACTCAAAGATGGAAATAAAAGCTCAGCAAACCTAAGTGATTTCCCCCAAACTCACAAAGCTTGTAAAAGGCAGGACCAAAACTCAAATGTAGTCCTGAGATTCATGCTTTTTTTTTTTTTTTTTTTTTTTTTTGCACACTACTTTCCTAGGTGGAGATAAGAGAATAGAAAGCCCTGAAAACTATGTTAGGTGTTTGTAGGCATTGCTGGTTTTTCGATGAGTGATATTATCTGACTAGTGAAGATAATCGTAGTGACAGAGTGAAGGGTGAGTTGGGAAAAGATATTGCAAGGAGCGAGACAAGATTGACAACTGCCACAGAAATCCAAGCAAAATGCGTCAATGGTCTAAGTACTGTTGGAAATACAAACACGGGGAGAAGAGATTTGGATGGAGAATTCACACACTGGGAAGACAGATGACAGATGGTCTCAAGGCAGCGAGGAGGTCTGGATTAGGTTCGTGGTCTCAACTTTTTTTTTTTTAATCACATACTCCTTAATGGTTACTCTTTTTCTTTCTTTTCTTTTTTTTTTAAGTTTATTTATTTATTTTGGGAGAGAGAGTGTGTGCGTGAGCTGGGGAGGGGCAGAAAGAGAGAGAATCCCAAGCAGGCTCCACACTGTCGATGCACAGCCCAGTGCGGGGCTCGAACTCACAAACCATGAGATCATGACCTGAGCTGAAATCAAGAGTCGGAAGGAAGCTTAACTGACTGAGCCACCCAGGTAGCCCGATAGTTAAATACTTTTGAGTATGTATCCAGGACAGAAATACTACTATTTTATATTACTCTCCTTTCCAGCAGATTTTCCTGTGTATATCCATTTTAGAGGTCACTGGAATTAAGAAGAATGGTTGTTTGGGAAGGTTGTCAGGAGGAAAAGGTAGCAAATTAGAGTTTCGTTTTGGACATACGGAGTTTGAGGCACCTAGAGGAGCACAGTCATTTGGAGATGCTTCATTCAGAGTTGGAAGTGAGCAGTAAAGATTTTAGGAAGTAAAATCATACCAAGCCTCTGTTCTAGGTGAAATTCAGCTTTATCCTCAAAATAGAGCCCAGTTTTTTTTATTCCCTAGTTCTACTTTCTGTAAAAGAATAATTACAGATGAAAAAGTCAGGAGTCTGTTTTATATTATTTTTAGCTACGTAATCTTTAGTTGATTGTTTTAGTATTTTATCATTTGATTCTCAACTAAATATTTACAGATTTTTGAAAATGCTATCCCTGGTGCTCTAAATTAAAGAGTGAGTATTCTTGAAATAACTCTTTTGTGTAGTCTAAAACATGAAAATCTTTTTTTTAAGACCTTGTAGACTGTAATTCATTGACCTATTCAGACTTCCTTAAAATATTCAAAGGTATCAAGCCTAAGTGTCTCTTCTAAACAAAGAGATTCATCCAAAGATCAGGATGTCTTTATAAATGGCTTATGCTTTTCAGTAACTTTCTCAAAAGTAGAATTCTCATTTCCTTCTGGCTAGTCCTCTGTTACTGAGTTAATACCTATAAAGCATAGCCCAGAATACTTTCCATTTATTAAGACCCTACAATTCTATGATTAAAGGCACAAATGCTGGTTGGTGTTTTGGGGGTGGTTCAGTTTGGTTTGATTTTAATTAAGAATACTGTTTTTTCAACCTTCAGCCAACAAAATCTTTTACCCTTGATATTCAAAGCATCTCCCCCCTTGGGGAAGTAGGGATGAAAAACAGCTGTAGTTCCTCCATCTCATGAAGCTCAGTTCACTTACTTCCTTTTGTTTATTTTCTATTCAGCATCAATATCAGTGTCTGTGATGAATATTTATTGAATACGCAGTGAATAGAGGTACCATTGTAAGTTGATCACATGCTGATGTGGGAATGCACCTTTTCTTTCTTTGTTGCTTAATGGATAAAAGGCACAAAGAACTTAGGAGACTAGGTCAAGTTCACAAAAAGAATCTTTGGTTCACTTGGGCAAATAGAGCCTCAAAACACCTACGTAAAAAGGAAACATTCCTATTGGAAGAAATGGCAAAGCAAAGTCAAGTTGATGGGTCTCCCTGATCTTGCCCCTGTCTTTGTTAGACAGCAGAGGGCAGCAGCAGGAGACACTCGTTCTCCTGGAGCCATCAGCTCTCGCTCGCTACCTTTTTCCTTCACTGAGTGTCTGTACACACCAGATACAGCTGCCCTGCATTGACAGCAAATAGTTTGAGACTCTTGAGATAGATGATTAAAGCACTGAACAAAATCATGGTATAGACCGGTAGTTAATAAAAATGAGAGTATCTGATTTTACACCTTTTTTTTTTAATTTCTTTAAACGTTTATTTATTATTGAGAGACAGAGAGACACAGAGTGTGAGCAGGGGAAGGGTAGAGAGAGGGGGAGACACAGAATCTGAAGCAGGCTTCAGGCTCCGAGCTGTCAGCACAGAGTCCAACGCGGGGCTCGAACTCACAAACTGTGAGATTGTGACCTGAGCCGAAGTCAGTCGCCCAACCAACTGAGCCACCCCGGCACCCCGATTCTAGAGAATTTTTGAGAGGACAGATATTTAGGACTGTTAGTCATAAAATAAACCTGATAGTCTCAGAATGTTCGTAATGGTTTTACAGATGGAAGGAAGCAGGATGAGCCAAGCTACAGGAAGTGCTATGCTGCAGCGAGGACTTGGTAAATGTGAATGGATGGTCGCTGACATGTCTTCAAGAAAAGAGCTTGTTTCTGTAGCTTATCTGGATTCAGTCGGTTGCTGCTTCGTATGTGTCTAGCATAAAACAGCAGTTACTGCAAAAGCAAAGTGATTAAAGCATCTCAAGACTTTTGTTCTAGTTCTGCCACTTTAATATTGATACGTGCTCAGACACCAACCTCTTGAAAGCTCGTTCTCATTCCCTGGAAGAGAGTTTGCGTTTCCTTGTGCATTATTACCTCAGAACTCTGATCATAGCTCTTCTGTGCACTGTAGGTCACACCCCGCTAGTGAATAATGACATCATTGTAAAAGGTCTTGACCAGCATTTTATTATAAAAGATGCTGAACAGGGTAGGTTAGAAAATGCCACGTGCATCATGTGATTTCATAAAACTTTTGTCCGGTTCAACCTATGTTCATATACACTGAGTTGTGACATAAAATGTCATCTCTTAGTGCAGATCATGTTTAAAGTTTTTGAAAAACACAGCATTGTACCATGCATCACATCGTCATGTAATTCTGCCTATAAATCTCTCCCCTCTACTAGACCAGGCACCTCTAGAAAGACGGAATCACATTTTCACGTTTTCTTTCTCTCTTAATTCCTAATACCAGGACAGATCTGCCTGACAGATACGAGGCGTTCAGTAAATGTTTGTGGAATGCGTGCATGCATGCACGAATGTCACTTAATTTCTCTGAGCCTCGTATTTCTTTCTCATAAGTTGGAATGTTACCCACCGTATCTCACAGTGTTATTCTAAAGATCAGTTGAGATCATGTATGTGAAACTTCTTTACAGAAGAGTTATGAGCATAATCAGGATTATTGTCTGCAGTAATTTTGTCGTTGGGCATATAAGCCTCAGGAGTTGTAGAAATCTTAACTCAGCGTTCTCAGGATGATGTATTTTTTTGTAGTTCTGTTCGTAAAACTGTGATAGTCCTTCGTAGACACCGAGCTAGGAGACAGTCTTGAAAAACTGGGTGGGTGCCTTTTTTAAACTTTTTATTATGAAGCCTTTCCACATACAAAGCAGGTACAGGGAGGAAAATTTTTGCCTCTACCCTTCTGGGTTCTTTAGACTGGTCTATTAATGAAATCGATTTAAGATTAACAGGAGATTAAAAGGATTAAAAGGAGAAAGACAAACCTAATTGCCTAGGTCCAGGAGCCCCACAAAGACATGAGAGGCAGCTGAGGTTTCTATGCCACCCCGAGCTAAACAGAAGGTGGCAGGAGTCTGACGCTTCAGAGGGAAGGAAGACACTTCGCAGGGAGATGGGAAGAGCCGATATTTGGTAAACAAATGTTCGTCATGCCATCCGGAGCCAGTGGACCACAGAGAGGACTTCGAACCAGCAGGCTTTGCCAGCTCCCCTCAGCTCACCACACCTAGCTCCCGGTCTCTGTAGTTATCTCTGGTGGTGATTCTCTTCCAGGACCAAGCCCTCTACTTAAATTGTTAGAGGCAGTTCAGCGGGAGGTGAGAAGCTCTTCCTGACTCTTGCGGGCCCTGATTGTCTTCAGCTCAAAAGAATGCACAGGCCACAGCGGTGCATTTCGGGGAGGCTCATTCTGAAGGCACAGTTAGAGGGTGGACTTCTGTGTTCTCACCCCCATCTTCAACAGCCGGCTGCTCAGAGCCAGTTTTGTTTCGTATGCATCCTCTCCTACCTCCCCTTCCCATCTTACTATGAAACAAGAATAGATTTCTTTTCCCCTCCTCCCTCTCCTCCTCCTCCTCCTCCTTCTTCTCCTCCTCCTCCTCCTCCTCCTCCTCCTCCTCCTCCTCCTCCTCCTCCTCCTCCTCTTCTTCTTCCTCCTCCCCTCTTCCTCCCCCCCTCTTTAGTTTGTCAAGTATGTAGAAATTGTCTTAACATTCTTTTAAATGAGTTATTCTCTGACAGGAACTAGCAGGTAAACAAGATACATTATTTCCCAAGATTTTCATATGATGGTGAACAAGTATATTGCAAAACACAGATCACATTCCAGAGTTGTAACTAGTTCTGGAGGCTTAGTTACACAATTGCCAACTCTGTCCTCTTCTGCAGCGATGTGGTCTTACAGAAAAGTAGTCTGAAGCATGATAGAGGAGCACTTTTAAGCTTTTGGAATTTTTATTTTCTGTCATATAATATTCCTCGAGCTTTTGACCTTGAGCTGGGCAACAAAGTGTATCCAACCGAGACCTCTGGAATACTGGAAAGCAGTAATAAACTCTACTTCGAGACCACAGCGCAGGGTTGTAACATGGAACTCAGAAGTCAAGAGTCCCCTTAGAAGCAGGGAATTTTTAAAACACAGTAAATAAGAATCACTTACTTTATTAATTTTTATTGAACTTTTTTTGGTTTCATAATTTTGTGATTCAGGTCTTCAGATGATACAAATAATTTTAAAACAAAGATGTTTAATTCTGTCACATATTTTATTTATCTAGAATCTTTCTTCCTTGAAGTCAAACATGGAGCTCATTTTGATTTGTCATAAGGTACTGCTAAATTTTGCCCATTGCGATAAATGAGTCGTCCGTGACTTTTGCATGTCTCCATTGTCTTGAGGTTTTTAATATATCCTGGACATTTTTTCCCCAAATAAAATAGATATGAGTACACTTTTATGTTAAAATATTTCACGATCTATTTATACTAACATAAGGAGGTTGCCCCAAACCCAGTGGGGAGGGTTATGGGTCGGGAGTACCAGACAGTGGAGGTGAAAGTCATGTGATAGGAGTGTCCTGACTCCAGAGATGTTGTGGATCACACATCTGGGTAGATTTCTTTCAGGGACATGACCATTTCCCCAGTCTCCCCTGCTGGATAGCTCGAAATCATCTTTTCCTCGGTCATTCCCGGCATCCCAGAAATAGATCCTTACTGATTATTTATTTAGAAAAGTCTCAGGCTTTATCTTTTTCATTCCCTTGGCCAGGGCATCAGTTTTTCTTTTTATCGGCGTACATCTGGACTCTGATAGCGTTGAGAAGAAACGAACTAATACATCGTGACCGTGCCATTTTATGTGCACTTCATCTTCAACAAACCTGAGAGGCAGGGCCGTTATGCGCACGTCTCAGGTTGTGAAAACTGGACGAGCTCTTACAGGTGTATTCTGTTGCTGAGGAGTCTCCTGGCCCTGAGTTTTTCTGCCCCTGTTTGGTACGTCCTGTGCCAAAATACCACGATAATCTCCCCAAAATGTAACTCTTGCGTAATAAAACCTATCATTGCTGATGCAGCACTTTACAAATTACTAGGGAGTTTTCACGTTTGATTTCATTCTGCACGAAGTCCTCCACGAGGTTAGTATTCTGTTACTGCCTTGTCAAGTACCCTGTAGTGACTTCTGTTTCCCATGAAACCAGTGATAAGCTCTTAATATTGATGACGTTGCCCGTTTGATGCTGTTTGATGCCGTTGTGTCTGATTAAACATCACGCCTCTCGGTGTAAACTGAGTTAACCTGAGCTAGGTGAGCTTCCTTGGGGTCCTCTTCAGGTGTCGTTCTCGTCTCTTCCTAACATCTGCGCACACACAGCTCTTGTCCACGTCGCCCTGCTTTTCCCTCACCTCTGTCCTCCCAGTGTGAACTCTACCAGGGCCTGGGACTCATTTCAGGTCCTGCCTTTTTGAAGGAGCCTTCCCCCAATAATTTATGTCTTCCTGTCTGTTTTTTCTTCTTGATTTCTCTCATCAGATATGTTTCCCCTTGAATGTAATTTAAAAGTTTCTCCCCTAACTATAAAAATAATGTATTGCTTCGTGTAAAAAGATTATATAGGATACTTGAAAATGAAAAGGTTAACTCCTGGCTTCCCAGGCCCAGTTCGTAGAAGTAACCACTGCTACGTGCTCTTACAGCCATTGTTTCAGGGCATAAACAAGAATGTGTGTGGGCACACAGTCACACACATGCCTGTTTACACACGTGGGAGATAGAGATAGAT
This sequence comes from Panthera pardus, assembly GCF_024362965.1. Lineage (NCBI taxonomy): Eukaryota > Metazoa > Chordata > Mammalia > Carnivora > Felidae > Panthera > Panthera pardus. The sequence goes on from NW_026527002.1 coordinate 67,397,242, forward strand.
CTGTCTTATACACAGACACCATCTTACAACTTTCTTTTTTCACTTGACAATGTATCTTGGAAAACTTCCCACGTTGGTGAGTGGAGGTGATTTTGTTGAAAACATGGCCTTGTTGCCTCAAATTGTTTCATGTCAGATCGTTTTATGCATCCACATCTCCTCTCCCTTCGAAACAAGGAAATGGCAACCCCTCCGGAACAGGTGTAATTCCATATTCGTTCTCATGTCCGTTCCTTTGCTCTTTACTCTTTGTGCGTTGACTGCATATTTCACTGTTGTGTGCCGTGGCAGATTAAGAACGTTTGCCTCCCATAACCCCCAAGGAGTGAGGATCTAGTAGGTAAGACTCTACATTTATACATATAACTGTAACACAGAAAGAAGTTGACAAGTGACACAGATTTCTGTTACTGGAAATACAGCCCATCACATTACTTGAACAATCCTCTTGCTGAAAACAACCCCAACTATTGAATATGTATAAGAAAACATCCTCAGAGCAGCAAAGGACTGAAAATCAAAGGAAATTTAAGAAACAGAATCCATGGAGATTTAGAGAACAGAAGCTGCTGTTGCCCTGAGGGCATTTGATGCAGGCTAATTTGAGCTTTGCCTGCCTCATAGGTAGTGAGACTATACAGAAAGCTAGGAAATGATTAACATAAGATTCAGCATGATGATATTGGGGGGGGGGGGGTGGATGCAGGGGGTTTCTGGGGCACTGAGAATTTTCTGTTTATTGACTTGGTGGGAGCAACCAGAGTAGTTTGGTTTCTAAACAGCATATTTATTTTTTGTACTTTTTAAAATACATGTTATAACTGACAACAAAAAATTAAATGTAGAAGTTATAAAACAATATATATATTACAATCTCACATATGTGTATATATTACATAAATGGGATGTGTAATATATAAATTTTGCATGTTGATATAATATATAAATTTATGCTTATGTATATAAATATGTGTGTTTGGGGCTGCTGAAGCGTGTGTGTGTGTGTGTGTGTGTGTGTGTGTGTGTGTGTGTTTCATATACGTAGAAAAAGATCTGGAAGAGTATTCACCGAACTACTGGGGGCAACCTTGAGAGGTAGAACAGGGGTGGAGAAGTAGAAAGGAAGGAACTTCTATTTCATGCTTCACTGTTGTTAAATTTTTAAAGTAATCATCAGTGTTATTTGGTTTTTTTTTTTTTTAATCAGACTTACAGAAAGATGTGGCTTCTGTCTCTGCCCATAAATATAAAAGGACTCCCTCTGCCATGCTTTATACCACTTGGCACAGCACCTTCTTTTTCTTTTTTTTTTTTTAAACACACGTATCTTGTTCCTTTGCAAGACTTAAAGGGAACAAGACAATGTTGTGTTTATCTTTATATTTCTTGTACCTTAAAAAGAGAGAAAGGCTGTAGGCATCCAGTAGATACAACATTTCCTTAGAGGCTGTTTTGAATGTTATTTTGTACCTGGCACAGCAGTGGGCATAAAGTTGGCACAGAGAGTACAGGTTGATTTGAATTTAACTGACACTTTGTGGAACCTGTAGGCAAATGTGGAGTCCACCTTGCGGTGCCCCTCTTGATCTCAGAAAGCAGGGAAACGAAAATACTCTCTGAAAATTCATCGAAGAAATGAACATCGAAGAGATTAAAGCCAAGAGAGCCATTGTGATCTTAAGAGACATAAAGACTCCTTGGACAGTAAAATTTGACTATACCCTAATTGAGGGTATTGACATCTTAAAACTACCCAAACATATAAAATCTTCATCAGATGAGCATTTTCTCTGTCTCTCAGAGAAAAAGAAAACCAATCGATTTAATTGTGGTGATACCCAGCAAAGCACCTTCTGAGCAGTAGCACCTGCCAGGCTGAGGCAAGCATCCAGCCTGCCTGGCAGGTGGGTAACCCTCTTGTAGAGAGCTGCAGAGCCTTATGCCGTTTGGTGCTGGAATCCTGTGTAATTAACTCCACTTGCTCTGCGTCCATGCCCACCACGCTTCCCTGCGGTAAATTTTCCTTCCCAAGGAGATAATTCACTATCAGGCTGATGGACATTCAGTACACCTGATTCTTCTGTTCACTGTAAATAATAAAGTCGCCTTCTTCTTCTTCTTCTTTTTTTTTTTTTAATACATCTGTGTCTTGTGAGTTTTGTTAGCATGAGTCTGCATTCCTGGGTCCAGTCCATGAGATCGGGTGTCAGAGTCTGTGAGGCCCCTCAAGGTGAATACTACCTTGAGGGCATCTGTGGGAGCAGACTGCTGGATGTCCCAGGTGATGCGCATCCATGTCGCCATGCCTCATGCTTCCTTCCCATTCCACACTTCACAAGAATGATTCCTCCCAGAAGTAGTGTATTAAGAACATCTTCATCACGTGCACATCTCACTTAGTACCAAATTAAATGATCTCAGCGAGAGTAGACCCTTTTCTTCTGGGTGAGTATTACTTGTTCAGTTTGGCAAATTTCACCCCTGTACGGAGGGGTGGAATGTATACTGTAGATGCCTCATCATGAGCATCTCTGACAACTCATTTCCAGTTCTGGCTTCTCGGCCTCTTCTGGCTTCACTCCGGCTCTCATCTCATTGTCAGCATTGATCCTGGCATCATTCTCAACTCACACTTCCTAACCTGGGTCTCTCTTGCAGCAGCGAAACCTAAAGAAGACGGAAGACACAATGAGGTCGACAAGATTAAGGATAAGGATGCAAGTAGAGCAGGCAATGGACGAGGTTATCGAATTTTTTTCTTCCGTTCTCATCTTTCTCTCTTTGCTCAGAACAGTCCCAGTAGCATCGGAAAAGGTTTCAGGTCCCACACACTGCTACAGAAACAGTACAGCCCAGTTCTCAGTGACATGTTCAGCTCATCTATGAATATAACGGAACTTAGACCAGATTTCACTAAATCGTTACCCGCCATTTCCTGCTAAGAAGGATATCAGGGCAAAACCCTTTACAACTCTTAAGCGAGTCCTGGACGTTTGTTTTTTTAAGTGAATATGGCGTCAAATATTACGCTGTCGGGTGGGACTTTACTAAATTATAACTTTTCCCCTTTCTTCTCTACTTCCCCTTTCACCCCGGCTTCCAGCCAGAATAACTGATCACCAAGTTTCCCCATAAATGCATCAGGAATTTACCCAGAGCAGTCCTCACTTGTCACTATTATTTAAAGTAATACATTTTTGGGAGTAGTAGATTAAAACCTCACAAAAAGTCCAGATAGAATAGTTGAATATAGGATCTTAAAGGGATGTTTGACAAACTTGGTTTTTAAAAACTATTTTTGTAGCATTCACGATTCTGTCCATTTACACAATTGGAGTTCTGCAGCAGAATTAGGCACTAGTGGATTAATAGTATGTATAGTAAATTCATGGGGCTCCCATCTGTGTGCATCACGAGAGCTGTTCTTGTGTGTTGTTAAGTGATCCCGGGGCTGAATTGCTAGACAGGTAGGGTGGACCATTCCTGATTACCTAGATGCTAATTAACTGGTCAAGAGAATTCGCCAGGCCTTTGGACCCAATTCACCAAACGGGCTTTCATTTCCTTTGGATGAAAGATGCTGCTAATGAGGACAGGGTCCAGTTCCATCTGTTGTAAGTGACGTTTGTTTCACGCCTAGAGACATCTTAGATGCAAGATCAGTAACTACCCTGCGGACTCTGCAGTGATGGAAGTTAGGCCAGCTGGCATTGAAACACAAAGTAATCAAGCCTGTCACCACTCTGAACTACCTGTCCTACCTTTGTGGATTAGTAACATCTCAGACCGAAGTTAACATTTTCTAAAGCAAACCAGGCAGTATGCTGATATGAAAACTTAACGAAAAAAAGAAAGATCATATTCCCTTTCTTTATTAAATGTTTAATTAATTCGGGGGAGGATGCACATGGTCAGCATTTATTAAGAAAAAAGGAAACCCTAGAACTTTCAAAACTGCCTGTGTTTTTCAGAACTTACGTACATTTTATCATTTGACCAAAGTGCCTGATACGTTGTCAAGATTCCTGCAATTCGGGAAGTACGTAAACTGTACTATGAGTGGAGGAGTAGAGTGAGCCAGGGAAAGAGGGTCACCTGAGATGTGATGAGGGTTTGACCTCCCCCCCCTTCCTGCGCCTCCCTTGTCATAAGCCTAGCCCACTGCCTTCCTCTTCCTTTTCTCTTGCCTTTTGTTGAAGGTCAGAGTCTAGATAGGGAAGTCACCGGCCAGAACTGAAAAGACCAACTTCCCTGAAGTTGAGCAGCATTATGGCAAGCTGAAGTTTTCAATTTTCAGAATTATACAGATCTCTTCAGACTTTGATACCCTTTGCATGGAAACCACCCTTTCACACACTGACTGCATGAGGACCCCGTGTAAAATTGTCACGGAGACAGAAGTTCCTTTTTTCTCTCTGTTCTGCCTCAGTTCTTTGGTGGCATCTGTTTTTCTTCATGGATTGCAGCCCTCGACTCTCTGACCTTGTCTCTTTTCACTAAAAGGTTTACCTTAAGGCTGGGTAGCGTCAGGGCAATCCCTGTGTGTATATGTGTGTTGTATGTATGTATCTACATTTTGGTTTTGCTAGTTTGTAATACACTTCAGAAGAGTCCTTTCTAATCAAGCATTTCTTAAATTTTTAGGATTATTGACTGTTTAGACAGTCTAAAAATTACCCTCAACAAATGTATATACACATAAAATGTTGGGTACAATTCTGTGATGTTCATGCACTGTTACTGCCTGTTTACGGATCTCCACTGATTCAGAACCCCTCTGCCAATGATAGAATTCCAAAGTTGTCTGCTTGCATGGTCACTTGTGGTATATGAAGACGTATTCATTCACCAGATGCCCATCAAATGCCTACTCTCTGCCGGGAACCATGCAGGGCACTGAAATACAGTGTAAAGGGCAGTGGCCCACCCATCAAAATTTCCACCGTAACTGACGAGATAGACAAGAAACAGACAATTACAACACAGAACTGATGCAGTTGTAGGGCAAATATAGACTATTTGGGGGAGCACATCAGACAGGTGTTTAATTCAGCTTTGGTTCCTCAAGAAGTTCTCCTTACAATGACACTGGAGTTATTCTCCCAAGTAGTAGGAATGCTATGTACAAAGTCAAGGGCATTAGAGACTTGTGGGTCATGTTGAGAAATTCAGATTTGATTTTAAAAGGACTTGGTGGAGGGATGATAAGAACTGACCTGTGAGGAAGATAAGAGACTGTGGCATGGAAAATGGGTTGGGACAAGCAGGACGGGAGGCTGGCAGACTCAGCAGTAAACCAAGCAGACAGTAATAGTGATTTTAACTAAAGTGCTGACTATGGATGAAAAGAAGGGGATGAGTGGGAAGAAAATGAATTGGAAACCATAGAACTTAGCGATTGATTGAATTCATTGCTTCAACGAATACTTGTTGTGCTATGTATTAGGCACTCTTTATTGTTGTTGTTGTTGTTGTTGTTATTTTTTTGCTGGCCACTCCTGAGCCCTTTGATGTGAGAATTCATGATTCCCTTTAGCTAAGGTGGTGGGGAATGTGTGAAGTTTAATATATAAGCTCAGGTTACCATCTTGAACCAGAAGTCTATCTGGTGCATCCTGATGAATGGTAGCAAACTAGATGAGACACCATTTCTGTCCTCATGTCCAGCGGCAATGACGTGCAGGCTTCTGGAGTGGACAGCTCAGCCGATGATGGTGCTGGTCACCAGAGATGGAACAGATGTGTCTCAGGTGCTGGGCAGGAGAAGTGTTTCTTCAGGCTATAAATGCCGCTCCTGAGATTTCAGGATATCCCTGTAGTTGAGAGTCAGCATGTTTAATGACATGTTGCTGATGGGAGAAAGTTTCTACATAAAAGTATTCAGGGTGGGGCTTGAGAGTCACTGATAGAGACGATAGTTGGAGCCAGGAGGAGTATGTAGAATGAGAGGAGAGGAGGGCTGAGGATTGGACCAGGCAAAGCCATGGAGAAAGAGGAGGAATCTGATGAGAAAGCCAAAGAGTATAAAGAACATAATGCCTGTTCCAAGGTGGAGCCTGGGGAACAGGAGGGAGGAGTGGCAGTGTGGCAGCAACAGTCAGCTTCAGGACGGTAGCGGGTAGGCTTCTGGTTCAAGGTGGTGGTAGCCTGAGCTTCCATATTAAACTTCACACGTTCAGACTCCACTTTGACTGAAGGGAATCGTGAATCTTCACATCAAAGGGCTCAGAGGTGGCTGGCAAAAAATAATGAAGACATTTTATGCTATGTGAATTACATCTCAGTAAAGCAGTTATTAACAAAAAGAATAATGATGAAAAATCCTCTTTTAAATGTATTCTGACATAATTGTTATACTTAAAAAAGGAATAAACTGTAAGCATCCCGATGTGTGGTGATGGGATAGGGTGGGGTGAACGAGAAGATGTCCACAAAAGGAGAATAAATTTGTACCCAGTCACCTACCGACTTTGTGTGAGGAAAGCAATGGAGCATCACATTAGACGTTAGGGGGAGAGTGCTGTTATTCCAATTCTACAGCCAGCTGGGCGTCATTGCTTTCATTGAAAGGGCACAAAAAGATCATCTTTGACATTGAACGACTTGCGAAAAATCCCACTTGTGTACTTGTCCTGAAAAACAAATAAAGATGCAGAGCCATGCTAGAGCCAAACAAGTAATTAGAATAAATTAAACTCAATGAAGGGAAGAATCGTAATAGAATTTTTCTTAAGCGGTATGGAATTAACTATGAATAACAGTTATTCATAAAGTAGTAAGCCATCGTTATGCTAACGATAAAGGAGCCCTCAAAAAATGAATGTAACAGACTAATAATAACAGGGACCTACAATTATAAAAATGCTTCGACAGTCTGGCAGGCAGAAGGAAGATATAGGAGTGCCAGGAGACTCCATGCTATCTTACTATTGGCTTCTGTAAAGAAATAAGAAATGAGAGAAATGAAGAAAGCTGTGAGTGAAGCAGGGCTAGCGTAGAAATGGGATGGAAAGTTTCTTGATTGGCCAAGAGTTGGGGGAGACCTTTTAATATGGTTAAGGGACGGGGAGAGTGGTAAGGAGAAAACAATTTGGAGGCATTAAAAAGCAGAGTATAGTTTAAATTGAAACTGAACATATTCATTACCACGCAATATAACTACCCTACTCTGTTAAAAGACAAGTATTCAAATTGATTTTTTTAAAAATCCAACCATAATGTGATCCAGAGTCACAGGTTTAAAAAAAAAAAAAAAGGTATATAACCTCAGATGCAGAGGGAATTTTTTTAAAAAACAATATTTGAAAAGAATAATATTTTTAACCCTATGACCATAAATTCAATCTGTAAAATGAATGACCAAAAATAAATTCTTCAAAAATTGACTCTAAATGGCTAAAAGGGGCAAAAATCAGACTAAAAGAAAGATTCCTCCTCAAAAATGCAAGTTCTAGACCTATTTATCAGTCATTTCTGTCAGATCTGAAAAGAGCAGGTATTTCCTGTGCTTTCTAATGCTACTTCAAAGCACAGAAAAATATGGAAAACTTCCCTGTTTGTTTTATGAAACTAGAATGGCTATGACCAAATTCTGTGTTGTTTTTTTTTTTCTTTTTTTCTCCAGAATTACGAACACCGTCACTTAAAACCAAATGTTTGAAGTCTTCGGTCTGATATTAGCAAATGAAAACCACCAGCTCACTGAAAGAAATAGTACCAGTGATCAGTTCAGATTTGTTTCGATAATGTAGCATTTGCTTGTCCTTAGAAATCATTAAGGTGGTAATCACACTGAGGGGTCAAAAGAGGAGAGCCTTGGGGCGCCTGAATGGTTCAGTCCGTTGAGCATGTGACTCTTGATTTTGGCTCACATCATGATCTCAGGGTCGATAGAGTGAGCCCCACCTGGGGGTGGAGCCTGCTTCCGATTCTCTTGCTCTCTCCCTCTGCCCTTCTCCCCTGCTTGCACGCTCTCTTTCTCCCTAAAAACAATAATAATAATAATAATAATAATAAAATTAAAACGGGATGAAAGCCTTTTGTCTTCCTCTCATCCAAGCAGTACTCTGGTGATCCAAAGATGAACCCAAGTAACCAGCTCCCTTTCTTTGTGAAACTTAGTTCCAGTAGGAGAACAACAATAAATAGACATTGTTGTAATAAGCACACGTAAGATTTGGCTGTGTGATTGATTTCAAGTCAGTGGGGGAACGTTGGCTTACCCACGAAAAATCTTTGGAACCATTGGCTAATGTTTCAATAACCCTGTTTTAAATCCCAAGTTTATACTTTACATTAAAATACATTCCAGATGAATTGAAGAGTTTAATGTTAAAAATTGAAACCAAACTGTGGAAAGAAATAAACAGTGATTATTTATGCCACGTTATGTCCTGTTAGACCTTTTTAGTCATGTCAGAAGTAAAAGCGCTTAGGAAGACTTATAACCTGAAGGATAATGTTGCATTGCTTCTGAGACAATAAGGGCAAAAACAGCTACTTTCAACTTGCAAACATTCAACAAAGCATAACATGTTTGCAAGCTTTATTTGGAGGTTTTTATCTGAAAAGAACCGAAATATCCAGGGGGTAAACGCAACATCATTACTTGATCCGTAAGTCCAGTTGTACCAATAAGACTAACTTTCTCAAGTGCTTGGTACTTGCCAGGCATTGTTCTGATGCTTTACATGTATTACCTCACGTAGTACCCAAAACAGTCATCTGAAGTAGTTACATGTAGTACTTTACATATTTTCCAGGTAAAGCTCAGAGGCACAGAAAGGTCTCAGGCTTGCCCTAGGGCACCCAGCTAATCACTGGAAGAGCCGGGATTCAAACCCAATCTGGTGCCAGAGTCTGCTTTCCTGATATCCCTTATGCTGTACCAAACATGTCTCTTAATTTTCTGACTTACTAAAGTTCTCAAAAAACAGATTTCTGATGATGAATCCAGGTAGGGGAAAAATTTAATCCATCTGAAGAGTAAATTTGGGTGAGAGCTTCCCAGTTTGCAGCTAAAGATCCTCTGGGAGCCTTTGAGGGATCCTTTTGTCACCTACATCCAATCTTTGCCAGAAGATCTCTGGCGAGTGTTTGGAATTCAAGTTTCAGTTGCCAAAATAACTTCCAGAAAAATCACTCTGAAGAACTTTTGCGTAAAAGATTTCCCCTGTTTACCCCAAAACAAAGGAGTGGACTTTGAATGTCACTCCTTTCATCAAAATACATTTGCAAGGCTGTTTTTTGTTTTGTTTTGTTTTTTTTCCATTTGTGACTATGAAAGCAATAGCAGTGTGCTTAGCATGGCCCGCATTTAGTTCTCTTTTCCATGCCACTGAGGCTGGGAGGCAGAAGATTCCAGCAAGCAAGAACAGTCAAGGCTTACATTCTTTTTAAGCAAATGTTTCCCCCCAAATCTGCCATTATTTTAATATTTTAAGCTTAGGATTTGTAAGCTTATTTAAAGGTGGCATGGACTTTAAAAGCATTGAGAAACACTGTTTTATAGGTTTGCTTATTGGTATGGAAGTGTTAAGGTGTTCACAAGGTGTTTTTCAAAAACAGCTTGCCTTTCTATATCCTCCCAGATTTTTCTAGCCCTGTTACTTTTCTGAAAAGGCCTGAAATGCTGTTGCCATCTCATGATACCAGTGAATTTCAGTGTATCCTTCTATTTTTCAAAGTAAGTTTAGTGTATCTCTATTAATAAGAAATGTGGAAATGTTTATAGTGTAAAAAGTCCGTGATTTCCTTATTGTAATAAGTGTAAACACTTACTAATGAAAAGTAACCCACTTTTACTTTTTTCACTCGTATTCTCTCAAATTCAGGTTTGTCTGAAGTTGTTATAGCTATAATTTCTTATAATTCTCATTTATTTTTGTCAGGTCTCTTCCAGCCATTTATTAGTTTTCATATTTTAAATTTATCTGAATCCTGATCTTTAAATGAGATTGACGCTCACAGCTGATAATAATGTTGATGATAACATTAATGTTAGCATACATACATAGCCTAAATGTCTATATATATTACAATAAAACAGCATGTGCAACATCTCATTTTTATAAAATAGGATAAATGTATGATAAGCCATCTGGAAAAGAAGCTAAAAGGAAATATACACAACTATTGATGGTGGGATTACCAGTGATTTAAATATTTATTTGTATGTATATTCAAAGTTTTGGTAGCAAAAATGTGTTATTTCCATAATTTAAAAGTGCAAATAATTAACAGTGGAGTAAGATAGCTACAGGACAGAATAGACAAATGTCAATAGGTATCTTACACACCAGCCATACCCTTAGAAAGTGTGATGGGGGGGAAGGACAAAATAAATAAGCACATAATATTATCCTCTTTAGTAACATAATACATAAAATGCCCATAAATGAATTTAAGAAATATGTACATCTTTTCAAAAAGAAAACGAATCTTTCTGAGGTACTTGACACAGTGGAAAATTCTGTCATGGGCTCCAGTGGGAAGACCACAATTTTTAAATGGGAGAGGCTTGAATGTGTTTAAATGCCCATGCAAAGAGAAGAAAATTCAATTTTTCACACGATGGAAAGAATGATAGTTCTTTAAGAAGAATCGGTAACATTTGGTGCCTGCGTAGATGTGGAGCTCAAGGAGGTACTAAGGGACAGTGATTCCAAATTCCCAACTTAAGCTCTTGGACAGAAGAGGATCTCACTAATAACAGCAATAAAAGAACCATTTATTGAGAACCTGTTTGTATTAGACACTATAACAGTTATTTTCATAAATTAGCTGATTACAGCTTCACCATCTGAAAGTTATTCTTATTAACCCCACTTTTTAAGTAAAGAAACTGGCGTTTTTTTAGCAACGATGAGTCAGTTGCCTGAGATCTCACAGGGGTAAAGTGTCAGAGCTGAGATTTGAACTCGGACCCATGAGTCTAAAGTGGTTTGGTTTTTTTTTTTCCCCCTATAGAATACTGTACTACACCTTCACTACGAGACAAAGACCCCAGAAGGAGAAGCAGGCTTAGGGTTAGGATAATGAGTCTGGCTGTTTTAAGAGATTTTTATTCACTTGTTTTACTTTCCACTTTAATCTGTTCTAGGAGATTTTTCAATTTCTCAGATGTTATACTGGACAAGGGTAACTGCATAAACATTGGGTAGGTAGTGCAGATTATGTTATAGATATACCTTTTAGTCTGTCTTATAAAAGCAGCATTCCGTCTGACTTATCTTTATTGTGGAATTGCCAAATTAATGTGCCCCTTCCTCCAGATTGCTTAAAATGAAGTCATATAGGCAGTCTAATTTACAAGGTAATTGCATGTAGGAAATTACATTTCCTAAATGTTCTGCCACACAAGAAGAATTCCGAGAAAAAAAAGTTCATTCTTTTGGGGAAAACTCATTTTACTTTCTTGGTAAAATGCTATGATGTATTCAGTTAATTGACAAATCCCACCAATTTTTTTTTTTTTTTTTTTTTTTTTAAATAGATTATCTAGTGTTTTGGAAGCTCCTCAGAAAGCCTAGAAGAGATTGACTATTTTCAGGTCTGTTTAAGTGTGTGCTTCTAAAGCTATAATGAGGTGTCTCTCTGAGTTCAGCAAACTAATGTATTATTAGTTTTTTATTTAGTCAAGATTTACTTTTGGAATGAGGCTTGCAGTCTGATCCTCACTGATGTCACATTATTTCATTTCCTTTGACTTTAATAATTACATTTAATGATTCAAAGTCAGATAGCTCTGTTGTTTGTGTGATTCAGTCATGTTTAAAGATGTCTAATAACTGAATAACTGAGGTCTTCTGCATTCTTTCATATTCTGTTTCATGGCTAGATGCATGTCAGTGCGTGGTATTTGAGTCATCACTGTGCCACAAAATATATTACCCCGACATACAGTGCATCATCAAGTAATCAAATTACAACTGTAGCTGTAAACAGGACCCAATTTGCAAAAGTAAATAGTGTGCCCTTTAAAAGAAAGAAAATTTAACGATACTCATCATTCAGGTTCTTGGGTTTAATTAGCTCTGGCTTGCTAAAAGAAAACAAAAAAGCTGAGCAAGTCAATAGGATGCACTTCCCATATGTCACAAATTCTGAATCATTGCTATTTTTTTGTATAACTGACCCACAAAGATTCTTTGCTCTGTTTTTTTCTCTGTGTGCCTCAAGTTCTGAGTTTGTTTTTGTGTTTTGTTTGGCAAAATGAAGGACTATAATTTGATTAGCTCATAAAACCCTCCCATTCTTAAACTACTATAAGACTTTAAGTCTCATTTCCTTTGGGCCTTCATCCTTTTGCTAGTTGATGGGGCCGACTTGTCTGGAATAGAAACTCCGTGGTGCAGACGACTGACTGAGACTGTGAAGTTCTGTGTAGGCAGTTTGGTCCAGGAATGAACCCATTCGCTGAGCCGGTCCATGCCATGTCTGTGACTCCATGACTCACGCAGTCCAGTAGGGGAATGTGATGCTTTTAAAACATGGCTCCCAAAGCTCTTGGCCGGTCCTCCCATCGGTTGATGGGGCTGTGCCCTCTCCCCTTGAATCTGGGCTCTGTGCCTGCCCAACAGGAGACGGTGGCAGAAGGTTTGTTCAGTTTCTGGGCCTAGGCCTTAAGCAACTATCAGCTTCCACTTCCTGTCTCTTGGGACACTCACTCTTGGAACTTTGCTACCATGGCGTGAAGAAGCCTAAACTGCCCTGTGGAAAGACCTTGGCAGAGAGGAACTAGCAGCCAGCACCTGCTCGTCAGCACAGTGAGTGAGTCATCTTGGAAGTAGATTTTCCAGCCCTGGGAGAGCTGCACCAGCTGACACTGTGTGGAGCAGAGACAAGCCATGCGCACGGAGCCCTGCCCAAATTGCAGACTCCTGAACAGAATAAGCGACTGTTGTGTCAGGTCCCCAGGTTTTGTTGGCGGAGCAAGGAGGTAGTCACATAAACAAGCAATTTTGAAGCAGCGTAGAGTTACAACGGCAGCAGTATGTAGGGGCATCCCCAGAACACCGCCGAGAGACGGGTAATCCTTCTGCATTAAGGAAGACCTCCTCAATGAGAGCACAAGTGAACGGAGTCCTGAGGAAGAGTTAGCCAGGTGGGGGGCGGGGGGGACAGAGGGTGAGGTGCTCTGGGCTGAAGGGACAACCGTGTGATCAGGAGCAGAGGCGGGAAGTGGCATGATGGACATGAGGAATTGGGGGCCCTTAGGGGTTGCTGGAGCATAACGTCGGAGATGGGAAGCCTTGATTGTTGTAGCCTGAGAGATTAGCAGAGTCTGAGTCCTGGAGGTCCTTGTACGCTAAGTGCAGGCATGTCGCGTTCAGTCAGTCTGGTGGTGGTGTTATTGCCTCAGGTAGTGTTGGAGGGAGCCGTCTGGTCACATTGGTGTTTTAGATGGATCCTTGCGTGGAACTGTAGGCCAAGTGGACTTGGAGGGTACGAACCCTTCCTAGGGTTAGGTGACCGCTGCAGTAGTTCAGGCAAGGACAGTGAGGGCCTGCGTTAACAGTGCAGTGATGGGGAGGAGCGAAAGAAAACACATTAAATATTTAGGGGGTTCAGAAAGAAAGTATGAGGTAAGAAGATAATGTTTAGTAACTAACTGGGGGAGAAAGGACAAAGTGAAGGCAGACTTTCCGGTTTCTAAGTTGGGTGACCGGCTGGATGCAGGTGCCACTAGAAGGGGGCAACGGAAAATTTAAAGCAAAGTCAAAAATTAGAGGAGATTTAAGCTACAAAGAAAGATTTGGGACAGACATTGTCATAGAGTTGACAGTTGGAATTACTGTTGAATGAGCTCACTCAGGAGAAGAATGAGAAAGAGAATGGAAGATAAAACCCTGAGAGTAGTACCCTGACATTTAAAAGGTGGTCAAAGGCACGGGGTGGGGGGGGGGGGGTGCTTGGGTGGCTCATTCGGTTGAGTGTCCAGTTCAGGTCACGATCTCGTGGTTTGTGAGTTCGAGCCCCACGTCGGGCTCTGCACCGACAATGTGGAGCCTGCTTGGGATTCTGTCTCCCTCTCCCTCTATCTCTCTGCCTCTCTCTCAAAATACATAAATATTACAAATAATAAATAAATAAATAAAAGGTGGTCAAAGGAACTCATAAAAGATTTGGAAAAGAATGATACGAGAAGTTCCAGGAGAACGAAGGAGTTGTCACAGTAACCAAATAAGTCGTTTCAGGCAGGCAGTAAATCTTTTGTGTCAAATGTAAGCAACCAGTCCAGTAAGCTAGGGATAGATGAGAGCACATTTCTGACTTCCGCCAGGCTGGACAAATGGGTGAGTGAATGGGAAGTTGGAAAGTAGACGCCGATCATGTAGCCAAGGGATTGGAGACCAACTGGAGAAGAACACAGGGCATGAGAAGGTGTGGTAGTGATGGTGGTGGCTTGGGGGCGGCGGGATGGAAAATGTAAATGCTTTTATGAGCCGAGGAATTGAGGCCAGTAAAAGGAAGTGGTTGGAGAGAGAAGAGTAAGAAGATGTGATTCATGCAGTAGCATCTGCCTGGAGACAGAAGGGCATAGGATCGAGGGCAGTCCTTTGAGATTGGAGGAATACAGGAAGGGTGGGTATAGATGGATGTGACTTTATAGGAGGAGGACGGGAAACTGAAGATCAGAGTTGATGGACTTTATTTTTCTCTGTGAAATAGACAAGTTTGTGCACCGAGAGAAGGGAGCAAAGCGGGATTAATAGCTGCATGGAAGAGAGGGACTTGTTTTAGAGTAACGTTTTAAAGAAGTGCAAGCAAGGGCTGGCTAGCAGTAGGCGAGCGGGATGGCAGGAGACCCTGAAGGCCCCCACGATGTTGGCAATGATAGTTTTGTACTAGTAACCGTCTGCATGGTTGATTTTATCCAAGGGAATGCCCTCATCTCCAACCCACTCCTCCCCCCCCCCTTAACTGGCCCCTTTGGCTGCAGAAGTGGGGAAAATGTGCAGTCTCGACCATGATCTTCAGTTTCCACAGAGAAGGAAGCAGAGCCTCCAGGAAGAACGACGTTTTGTTTACAGCAGGGCGATAGAGCACTCTGGGTAAAGCTGGGCAATGATTTGCTTTGTTTTTGTTTTGTTTTGTTTTTTTTTAATAATGACATCAGGATTCCCAAAGGCAAAATAGAAAAGATCTGGAAAGGAATCAAGAATGAGAAAAGCCACAGATGAGAAAATGCCAAAGAGTAAGACGTTGGGGTAAAGGAGAGAGGTTGGGGGCGTGGGGTGGTAATGGGACTTCCTTTTATTCGGTGGCCAGAGGTGACACACGGAAGGGAATTATTTGGAAGAGAATTCCTGACGTATCTTTTGTACAAGGCATTGTGGGGATACGCCTGACCAATGGCCCCCAGCGGCTTCTGGCTTTCTCACAGAGCTTAGTAAAGAGGAAGTGAGAGTCCTGCACCAGTCGGGACGGATTCCTGATGTTCAGAGCAACGATGTGGACCCTGGTTGAGTTGGGGGCTCCCTCTAGGCAAGGGCAGCCACTGGCCTTGCAGCGGGGTACCAAGGACCTTGTTTGGGTCTCCCCAGAATTATAGAACAGCCATATTTTCATCCCTTGTTGCTCTCCTCCTCCCACAAATTTAACAGTAATAATCCTCATGAAAATAGGGCTTATCTTAATACAGGCTTTATAGTTTATAAATTGATGCTTTCAACAACCCTGAGAGAAAGACAGGGTAGATAATGTTAGTGAATCTCTGGGGTTAAGGTCATACTGCTAGTAAGCGGCTGAAATAAAAATAGAAATCAGATCTTGTAACTTTTCACTGTTTTCAGCTACGCCACACTGTAGTCTGGGAGCCGAAGCTAAACGGGGCTCATCTAAACCAACCTCCCCTTTTACAGAAGAAGCAGCTGAGGCAGCAGCCTGGTAAAGTGGAAAGAACCCAGATACCACAGGTTGGGTGTTCTGGGAAGCCGATTCTGAGGTGGAGGTTGAGATGCAGAAGTTTGCTAGGGAGTGATCTTGGGATCAACACCTGGGGAAGGGAAGGGAAGGGAAGGGAGGAGGATTGGGCAGAGAGAGAAGTCAAGCTGATGATACAATCTCAGCAGAAGCGTCAGCAGACCCTGCAGGGAGTTCTGAAGGTGGATGACCCTTCAGAGCTGTTCCTGAGTTGGGAAAATAAAGCCAGGCCCTTATAACCTCTGAGCAGCTGTCAGAAGCCAGTCAACTCTCGGAAGGGGCATGGTCTTGAGTAAGGTGACTGTGTGTGTGTGTTTGATGTTTGTTTGAGAGAGCGCGCTAGCAGGGGAGGGACAGAGGGCAAAGGAGAGAATCCCAAGCAGGCCCCACACCTTCAGCACAGAGCCAGTTGTGGGGCTCGACCCCACAAACCTGTGAGATATGACCTGAGCCGAAATCAAGAGTTGGATGCTCAGCCAACTGAGCCACCCAGACATCCCAAGCAACTCTCTCTCTTTTTATTTTTTTTTTTAACATTTATTTATTTTTGAGACAGAGAGAGACAGAGCATGAACGGGGGAGGGTCAGAGAGAGGGAGACACAGAATCTGAAACAGGCTCCAGGCCCCGAGCTGTCAGCACAGAGCCCGATGCGGGGCTCGAACTCACGGACCGTGAGATCATGACCTGAGCCGAAGTCGGCCACTCAACCGAATGAGCCACCCAGGCGCCCCAAAGAACTCTCTTTTAACTAAAGTGGTCTCCAAAGGGGGATGGATGCAGAGGACTTGCTGGCCACAGCCCTCCGGCTGTTTTCATTCCTGAGGAGCATCTGGAAGGCACCTCACAATGTCCACCATGGTGGACTCAGGTTGTCTAGATATGGGCTCAAATCCTGGCCTTGCCACCTCCTAGCCACTCAGTGGCTAGTCACTAGTAAGCTAGTTATGTTAGGCGGGTTCTGGGTAAGGATTCTTTAAGCCTCAGGATCCTCTACTTTCAAATAGGAAGAATCAAGTGAGAACTAAGCCTTGGCTTCCTTATTTGTGAAATAGAAAGAATACTTGTACCATCCTTAGGGGAAGGGTAAGAGGATCTGGTGAGATCATATCCCAGAGTACCCATCGCTTTTAGAAAATTCATTGTTCTCTCTGTCAAAATAAAAAAACATTAAAAAATTTTTTTGAAAGGGGCGCCTGGGTGGTTCAGTCAGTTGAACATCTGACTTCGGCTCAGGTCATGATCTCTCAGCTTGTGGGTTCGAGTCCCGCATCAGGCTGTGTGCTGACAGCTTAGAGCCTGGAGCCTGCTTTGGATTCTGTGTCTCCCTCTCTCTCTGCCTCTCTCTCTCTCTCTCTCAAAATAAATAAACATTTTTTAAAAATTAAAAGAAATGCGTTATTACTATACTATATATAAAGTATCTGGTTCAGTGCCAGATACATAATATTTACCATGAAAGTTGCTCAATAAATAATTCATTAAAAATGTTCCAGAATGTGTCAGTGACTTTCCGGAGGCCAATGTCAGTGTCAAAGCCAGAGCTAGAATGCATCCTACAACACTACTCTCGGTTTGGGGTTTCAAGTCAAGGAATATGGAAGGAGATTTCTCTGTGGAAGTCGGAGTGGGGTGGAAGGGAGTGGGCCCCTGAATGAGATTTTGAGAGAGTCTGATTCCTCGGGCTAAGTCAGTGGTGTCAGCCCAGTGTGAAAATGCAGGTTTCAGAATAGAACCAGGAGGGTTAAAATCAAAGATGAAGTCATCTGAGTAGCAGGACTCCATCAAAACAGCACTGTAGCAAAAAGATGATTACAGTTTGGGACAGGTTGCTTTGATGCACTGGGCTAAGTGTATATTGTATGTATATGACTGCACATGTATATAACATACGACTGCACTTGTGTGCATCCCACCCGTTCTGCCTGCTTCCCTCGGCAGATTTGGATTCGAGTCCTTTTGGTTCCTTCACATGTCCGGTAATGAACCAGGGATAATTCACTCTCTGGGCTTGAATTTCCTTTCCAAAATGAGGATTTAGATCTAGGTGAGCCCCTTTATCTACTATCATGGTTTAAATGTTTATTTCCCAATATACCCTACAGCACAGATACTTTAAGACAAAACGTGGCCACCGCATCCCACAGGTGAATGATCTTGTGTGTGTGCAGAGGAGCACCATGTGTTGAACGGAGCCTACAGAGAAAAGCATGCAATAGCCCTGGTAAAGAAACCCCTGGTACTTAACATTTCAGTAACGAAGGGGAGAAAAATCACTGTTTTGTGAATCAACCAAAGTACTCCGTAGTTATCACAGAGTTCCTGTCCTTACCTGCAGTTTTCTGTGGACTTACCTAGTTTGTTGTGTAACATTTATGTGGACACTTTTGGGCTGGATAGTGTGCGAGAGCGAGTTGATGCAGGCTGAACCCCAGCTTCATTCATCTAGGGAGGGAGAGAGTGTGAAGGTGGTCAAGTTCGGAAGGTTGGAAATGCTAGACTTTTTTTCTTTTCTACCAGAAAACTGCACTTAATATTCATGTGTAGTCTGGATCGAGTATCCTAGGCTTTTACTGTTTATGGAAACATCATTTTTTTTTTTTTTTTTTTTTTTTTGCTTTTTTAATTTAGCTTCTGTGCTCTGCTCTTACTGTTCTTACCCATTTGGGCTTGTGACTTGAGTAGCTTTTGAGAAATAGCAGCTAAAGCTCTCATTGGAGGTTCATCACACATGAAGCCTTTTGATACAGCCCTTTTGTTAGTATCTTCAATGCTGGGAATTTAATCGGTACTTACTCTTTAAATTTCTCCTTGCCCGAGCCATTATATGTTTTCTCAGAACAAATATTTGGTCCTTATGATTTTGTAAGCATGGGGTTTAAAGATTAGCTTTGAAAATAGGTCAGGGAAATTCACGTACTTAGCTTCACAGCCAGTCAGGTAAGGCAACTTATAAAAGCAACTCAGAAGCTTTGGAAAAGCATCTGTGAAATCAGTCTTTTGTAATTCTGTGAAAGCTGCTATCTGTATAGCTCAAGTACGAATCAGACCTTCCTTCAGTTTTGCCGGCCCCTCATGCATCTGTTTGTTATTATTCATCCACTCATTGTTCGCGTATTAATTCACTGAATACTGCTGTAGACACGGGGGTGACAGAGGTATATATGGAAGCCCGTATTTGTGCCTGTTCTTTGCCAGGCGCTTTGAAACTTGAGCAGTCAATGCTTATAATAGCTGCACAGGCTGGTTGTGACGGTGCGAATGCTACAGTGGGGGTCCAGGTGCTTTCTTAAACTCCCTGGTAATCTGTGGGACTTCAGGTGAGACCGATTCCGTGACTGTTTCCTCATCACTGAAATCATCTTGCTCACCCTCTTTACTTCATAGCTTTGATGGGATAGTGAAATAGTGATGAGATGAAATAAGATAGTAATAATAAAATAATGAAATGAAATAGCGATTTTGAGAGAGATCTGAAAGTTGTCAGGCCTTGCGTAAAGACGTGGTAATCTCGTGACTGTGATGGTGGTTTGGACCATCTTCTTGCCGCTTTGGACAGGATTAAGGATGAGTACGTTTTTATTGTTCTCCTGAACCAGATCTGTATGTAGATGATGGACAGCCTTAAACCATTTCTTCCACATGTACCGCCACCTTATCTCCCATCCATGGGGCATAGAGTTTCTAGAGATGTCACTGTGGGAGAGTGATGCCTATAGCTGCTAAAACATATTTGCAAGTATTACACTGCATTAAATCAACAAGTATTGGTTAAGTGCTCAGACTAAGTGGGCAGAGAGAGCCATAAGGGATAAGATGGCATCTGTCTTCAAAGTGGCCAAATATAACTCATTACCTTAATTGCAGCTTCCTAAGGACTTGTACAGAGGTGTCCAGTTGGCCCTATGATGTTTCTAGGGGCCCTGTCTCTTAGACATCCCTTGTATCCCTTTTGGATCATGGAAGAGATCATCTTGTGAGGAAACTAAAAAATCACTTCTAGCTTCACGTTTGATACACTGCTAAGTGTTAGGTCTATCGCACTGATGCTCTGGGATGAGACGAGAGGTGAAACCTTCCCCAGAGCAAACCCAGTTTTGGACTAACTCAAGAATTGCTCTGAAATATCAGTCCTACATTACAGAGAGATTATTGGGTTACACTCACTGCTATTTCCCATGGCCTAGAGCAGTGCCTGATGACAGACTCACTAAAAATGTTTTGAATAAATAGAAGCTTCAGCCTGCCATATAGAGCTCTTCTGATACTCTGATAATCCCAGATGGCTTTTTTTATATATATAAAAAATGTTTATTTTTGAGAGAGAGCGAGAGAGAGAGCATGAGCAGGGGAGGAGCAGAGAGAGAGAGAGGAGGACAGAGGAACCGAAGCAGGCTCTGTGCTGACAGTACAGAGCCCATCGTGGGGCTTGATCCCATGAACTGTGAGATCATGACCTGAGCCAAAGTCAGACACTTAACCTACTGAGGTACCCAGGTGCCCCCAGATGGCTTCTTGAAGATAGAAGCTATACTTTATCCATCTCCAGATTTCCAGTGTGTGGCACATAACTGGGTGTTCTAGGTGTTTGTCAGATGAACACATGGACCAGAATAACCAGGACTGTGACGGATGCCCCACAGGAGTGCCTGATCTCTCTCTAGAGAAGCCCTAAAAGACAGAGAAGGACTTGCTCCCAGGAAGTCGGAGGCATGGTCCAAAGTGGCCCGCAACAAATGGGAAGTTTCACTGAAGTTTCTTGTCTTCGTTTCGGTTTTTCCTGAGCTTTTTGATTTGTTTTATTTTATTATAGTATAGTTCACCCACAGTGTCACGTTAGTCCCAGATAGACAGCAGTGATTGAGCAGCTCTGCATTATGCTGTATGCTCATCTCAGGTGTAGGCGCCATCTGTCCCCATGCAGCGCTGTTACACTGCCACTGACTGTGTTCCCTGTGCTGTACCTTTTATCCTCGTGACTTACGCATTCGGTAACTGGAAGCCCGGATCGCCACCCCCCGCTCCCCAGCCCACCGCCCCTTCACCCATTTTGTCCACTCCCTTCCCCTCTGGCAACCATCAATTTGTTCTGTATTTGTGGGTCTGTTTCAGCTTTTTCGTTTGTTTCGTTTTGTGTTTTAGAGTCCATATGCAAATAAAATCATACGGTGTTTGTCCTCATCTGACTTACTTCACTTAGGATAATATGCTCTAGGCACCCATGTGGTCACAAATGGCAAGATCCCATTCTTTTTTATTGCTGAGTAACACTCCACTGGAGTAACACTCCGTCAGATATATATACACCGTGTCTTCTTTATCAGTTCATCTATCAGTGGACACGTGGGCTTCTTCAGTATCTTGGTTATTGTAAATCATGCTGCAGTAAACAAAGAGGTGCATATATCTTTTCGTTTTTCAATTTTGTTTAACATTTACTTATTTTTCAGATACAGAGAGAGACAAGAGTGCAAGTGGGGGAGAGGCAGAGAGGGAGACCCAGAATCCGAAGTAGGCTCCAGGCTCCGAGCTGTCAGCCCAGAGCCCGATGCGGGGCTCAAAGCCCACGCCTAACCGACTGAGCCACCCAGGCGCCCCACACCTATCTTTTCAAATTAGTGTTTTTGTTTTCTTTGGGCAGATACCCAGTAGTGGAATAATTGGATCCTGTGGTATCTCTGTTTTTAATTTCTTGAGGAGCCTCCATACTGTTTTCCACCATGGCTGCACCAGTTTGCGTGCCCACCAACAGTGCATGAGGGTTCCTTTTTCACCACATCCTCACCAACACGTCTTATTCCTGTTCGAAGGCACCTGTTCTGACGGGTATAAGGCAGTATCTCATGGTTTTGCTTTGCATTTCCCTCATGATTAGTGGTGTTGAGCACCTTTTCTGTTTTAAATGTTTAGTTATTTGTTCATTTTGAGAGACAGAGGGCACGAGCAGGGGAGGGACAGAGAAAGAGGGAGAGACAGAGAATCCCAAGCAGGCTCTGCGCTGTCAGCGTGGAGCCCAGCACGGGGCTCGAGCTCCCTCCCGAACCGTGACATCATGACCTGAGCCGAGTCCCACGCTTAACTGGCAGAGCCACCCAGGCTCCCCCAACATCTTTTCACGTGTCTCTTGGCCTGGAGTTTCTGTTCTAATCTTTGCTGTTTCGTTTTAGATTTTCTACTCTATTCATGTCCCTTTCAAAAAATAATTCTCCGAAGAACGGATACAATCAGTATTCCAAGAAGCTACCTCGGGTATACCCTCTGCTGAGTCCTCTCTGTGTCTGTTACACGCAGTGGCACCTACCTGCCCATGCGGCCTGGCACAGGATGGGGCAGGCTGTTCTTTGAAGCCACTCGAGAACCATGGAAGAGACCGAAAGGCCCAGAGAGCACTGGCACAGGAGAGGAGAGGGGAGCGGGACAGCTGGCCACAGTTACCTCCTGGGAGTTTTATTGGGCCATCTTTCTGCCTCATGACTCCATTCTTCCTAAAGTAATAATAATATTTTTTAAATGTCCTCACCTCTTCCAGTCCCTCGCCCCCATGCAAGTATCTCCTTTACTCTTTGCAGCAACCCTGAGAAAGTGATGGTTCCGTGCTTTCAGTGTTCCTGTTGCACAGATGAGAAATCGCAGACCAGCAGCAGGGCTAGAGCTGGGGAGAAGTGAGTGAGGCACTTGCCTGGGGCGCAGAGTTTAAGAGGCTGCCAAAAAGTCAATAGGCAAGACAAATAACATTTTGTATGCAGTCTTTAAAAAATTAAAATTCGCAGGATCTGACAGGGCCAGGATTAAGGTGAGTCGTGCAGTTAAGGGCAGGATTGGGTTCTGTCCTAACATAAAATTTTACTTTGTTCGTCATGCATTTCTTTTGGGCATTCGTTTTGATGGCTCGAATATCACGTTAAAATAGGACTTGTTCTGATCTAGTGAGTTTCTGTGTACTCTCTTCACTTTGGCCCCCAGGCCGCTGCCTCCCTCACCTCCCCCAGGATGCAGCCCGCCTCACAGATAGATGCCCTTGATCATAAGCCTGTCCATAGCAGAGCCTACTTTTGGAGCAAGGCTTCTGGCCTCTTTCTGTCACACCACACAGCTACCTAAAATACCTAATCTTCCTTGCCTCTGAGCCTCTGTTGGTCTTTTGTTGTCGTCGTTTATTTTTTCTTCTGCTTTTAAACCCTGTTATGTGAGTCTCTTTATTACCCCCTCATGGTCTTTCCGCATATTTTTTTCTGTAAGTATGTAATTATGTACCCTCTATGGTTTTAAGTTATTTGACTTCTAAACATTTCTGGATGAATCTTCTCTCGGGGGCACACTATGAAATCCCTGCCTTGCTTAGAACTAGATTCTGTGAGTCAAATTAAGAACGTATGAGTATAGCTAATTCTGCATGAGCTGAGGGAGAGAAGGTCTTTTTTTTTTTTTTAAACCCTCAAATTATAGAATGATTTAGTGATTAGAATAACAACAAGGAATTCAGCAGCATGTCCCTGAAATCAAAATTCCTACCGACTTCGCTCTTTAGTGAGTTTCTTAGATAATGAAAACAGTCCATGGTAATGAGCAAACAGCACTGTCCGTGTTCACCTTCTATGGCAGGAGGGCGCATGGGACTACAGGGAGGTATAAATGATCTCTTTCTCTGAAGATTATGTTTTTCTAAAGTACTTATCAATTGGTCCTGCTATATTGTTGGGAAGGACAGATCATTTTCCTTATACATGCCTTACTTCTGAATAATTTACAAGCATCCTTGAGAATTTCAGGTCTAGTATACCTGTTGGTGGAGGGGTCGGGGTGGGGTTGGTGGTGAACAAGAAAAGAAAGTACTGGCAGTTTTGAGATTAGAAATAGAAGGGACGGGCACCTGGGTGGTTCCATCAGTTTTCTCTCTCTCTCTCTCTCTGTCTCTCAAAATAAATAAATACATTTTTAAAAAAGAAATAGAAGGGAAAATAAAAGACAGCAGTGGTAGAGTTTGGGGGTTTTTGTTTGTTTGTTTGTTTGTTTTTTGCAACTAAGTCTTACCAGAGATGAAGGGAGTTGAGGGCAAGGAAACAGACCTTAGAATTATTTATGCTGCGGTGTCTGTTGAGAAGGAGGAGGAGTGATGTTAGCAGTTACGGTGGCCCTGAGAATTTCACCGGATAAGAACTCTGCTTTATAAACAAAGGCCATGAACATTTGGTTTGAGGACCAGACAGAACATCTGTTCTCTTTATTGCTTTCCTTTAGTGAGCACAAACATGTCTGTAGGCTTCCATCCATGTGGTATTTTTATGGGAGATTGTGAGAAGTGAGACTACAAGGTCAGGACCAAATTGCTGAGGGAGCCGAATGCTGTGCTAGGAAGTGGGTATCTTACAGGTGATACTGAACCTACGGGAGACTTTTGGTATAAACAAAAGTCTATGCCAAAAAAAGGTTGATATATACAAACGGTTTAATCTGGTGGCATGATGAAGGAAAGAGTAGAAACTGGAGACAGGGACGATACTAGTTTGTGTGTTAAAGCAGTAAGTATTTTGAACTCTGATTTTGGTTGGCTAAATTCAAAAGGTAGACTGCAAGCCATGTGTCAGAGGCCATTGGCATTCGTCACCAGCATATAGACTGGTTGTTGGAAGGAAGGAGAGGGGCAGGTGGGTGGCTCAGTCAGTCGCGCGTCAGACTTCAGCTCAGGTCATAATCTCGTGGTCTGAGTTTGAGCCCCATGTCGGGCTCACTGCCGTCTGCCTGTCGGCACAGAGCCCCCTTCGGATCCTCTGTGCTCCCCTCCCCTCCCCCGCTTGTGCTCTCCCCAAAACAAATAAATATTATTTTAAAAAAAGAAAGGAGGGGGACCCCCAGGTTTTATCATGAATGCCCTAGAGAATGGCCAATCCTTACCCACAAATGCAGAAGGAACTGTTTGCGAGTGAAGGAAAAGATGGTGTGTTCCATTTCACACATGTTTTCTTTGAAGCAGTGATGTGATGAGCAATTAAAATATCCTTTAGGTGGCTGGAGGTGCAGCCCTGGGACTGGGAGAAAGAAGAAGGCTGAAAGTAATTATTTAGAAGTCGCACACTCCAATATAGCGTTGACGTTTTAGCAGACACAACACAGAGGGCTGAGATGGACACACACATCCATTGGCTAGAAAGAGGAGGGAACTCGAGGCTGAACGGTCTGTGATGGAGGACTGCTGGATCCCAGAGGAGCAGCAGAGCCAAGGGAGGGAATGATTTCAGGAGGGCTGGTGTTGCCCCGCAGTGCCGGAGCTTGGAGACCAAAACTAATGAGTAATCGCAGGAGCAGTCTTGGGCTTAGAAAACAAAAATCGAAATCCAAGAAGAGGGAGAGTGTCAGGAAGTTAGAAGCTAAAATCAGAGGTGATTCTGTTGGAAGACCATTGTGTGAACTTCAAATGAAGTTTAATCCTTAGACTGCCATCGATAGGTGACATTTAAATCTCTTGTGTTTTATCAATCTCAAAGACTCATCTTTTTTTAAAAATATTTCAATATATAGTCCAATTCTTTTTTGTAAAAAAAATGTTTATTTATTTTTGACAGAGAGAGAGACAGAGCATGGGCGGGGGAGGGTCAGAGAGAGAGGGAGACACAGAATCCAAAGCAGGCTCCAGGCTCCAAGCTGTCAGCACAGAGCCCGACACGGGGCTCGAACTCACAGACCGCGAGATCATACCTGAGCCGAAGTCGGACGCTCAACCGACTGAGCCACCCAGGCGCCCCAACAGAGAATTATCTTTTTAATCAGCAGATATTTGGGGAGAGATCTTTTGTATTCGCACCGAATATGAGCTTCTTAACGGCTGCTTTTGCTCATTCCCCAGAATAGATGAAGATAAATTTGGCTCTTTTACTTTGAGTAAGAGAAGCCGGTTTAAACATGTGGCCGACTTGGTTTTATGTGTCTAGTAGCATTCCAGAGCAAGGAAGTAAAATACTGATTTTCTTTCATTTTTTTCTCTTCAATCTGTGGCGCAAACAAAACCATACCACCCTAAAATGGCCTTCCTCTGTATTCCACTTACTGCTTGATTAATTGCTTTCCTGTCCCTTGACATAACTTTGGAAGAGGAGGGTTTTTTTTTTTTAATAGTAGGAGTTCTGATAGATGTGAACATTCCGTGATCACAGCTTTCTACAAAATCATTAACACTCTTGTTTTATGCTTTGTGTTTGCCTCTTGGCAGTAGTTCATGGAATTGGACTGAATCGAAAAGCTTGCAGGCAAACTTGAATTGTGTAGTTCTGTATCACAAAGGACAACTTAATTCACTGAGTCGTAATAACAAGACATCCTGAATCAGTTACTGTCATCACCTGCAGTTAAAAATAATCGGTCAAGAGCCTTTTACCAAGCTGAGGGCACAACAGAGTTATTAACCAGTGTACCTGGTTAACCTGTCCACTGGAAGCTTTTGCTCATGCACTCCGTCATTCATTTAACATTTATCGAGCACATACACACTTCATGCCAGGCTGAAGTAAAGGCCAGTCACTGACCTTGGGGTTCTTCAGAACCAGCATCTGGTACAAAGCACACAAATTTTAATCCCCTGGAGTAGTAGATGTTACAGTAGCAGTAAGCATCGGGAACTGTAAGAAAGAGCAAGTGTGAGGAGAGTAGGATAAGGAAAGAAGTAAAAAATGAACTGGAAACAGTATATGCGATTATGCAAATCCTTATGACAAATAGATTTAAGGAGGAGGGGAAACTGGAGACAGGA
Source organism: Panthera pardus (assembly GCF_024362965.1). Classification (NCBI taxonomy): domain Eukaryota; kingdom Metazoa; phylum Chordata; class Mammalia; order Carnivora; family Felidae; genus Panthera; species Panthera pardus. The sequence continues at coordinate 67,423,909 of NW_026527002.1, forward strand.
AGGCAGGAAGGAGACAAGTCTTCCTGAAGGTACTGTTAAGGTGGGCATGGAAAAAAGGAACTGAATTCGAGAGGTATTTGGGAAGTAGCAGTAACGGGTTGAATGGAAAAGATAGGAGGTGGTAAGAGACCGGATAGAGAGTCAAGGACAGGTTTGCAGCTTAAATGCCGGGGCGGTGGGGGACAAAAGACAGAAGGGTCAGCCTTTGGCTATCTCTAAACGTGAGAGAGATTACAGCAGCTGAGTCATCCAAGGCTGATTCAGTCCCGGACATGAATCCTACCTGTTCATCTCTGAAACCAACCATGAAATAAATGGCTTTTGGCCTCTCTGAAACTGAGACCTTTGGAACAGTGCTGAATAGGTATGAATCAGGGTTCATGAATTAGGGTTTCTGCTTCAGGGTTCTGGAAGATGCATCCTTGCTTTTATTGCAGTAGGATACCCTTTCAACAGTGGTTTCCGGTTGTGCTTTTTAATAACTCTAATCATGTATGTTTTACATTTCACCTTGATGATGATTATTATGACTTAGCACTGTGTATCTTCAAAAAAAAAAATGCAACAACATTAAATAATTAATCTGCATAATATCCCTGTGAGTTAGTAGGTGATTACTGCCCCATTTTCCAAATGGGAAAACCCAGAGAGATACTCAGTGACCGACCTGCCCGAGGCTCTACAGCCTCACCTCGGCAGAACTGAATTCTACATCTGCAGTTTCCTTTATCTTATCGCACTCAATACTCATGTTCATTGTCAGTCTTAACTTATTAGATCATGTTTACTATTTCACTTAGAAATCTCAGCATTTAGATACAGAAAAGGGCAAGCAAGATACAGCAAAAAGTGAAAGTGACCAGATGACTCAGCCCTGCCTATGTGGAGGCGGGGAGGGGCCAGGAATAGGAATATAAGCAAGTCTTAACTCCAGTATATCCGGGGAAAGAAGGCCCATTTTCCAGTGGAGCAATGACATCATTCCAGCTAACAGACCAGCCAGTCATTATGTCAGGGAGCCTCCGATGGCACTTCGGTGCAAATTTACCAGTACTCAGCAGCAAGAAAACAGTTATTATAGAAATTGTCTGTCTGTCTTTATATACATAAGGCTGTGTGGTGTGCTGGAAAGAAAAGTGACTTTGGAGCTAGACTGACCTGGGTTGAAATGTCTTCCAAGAGGGAGCTGGATGACACTAGCCGGATCCTTTTCCCGCAGCAGAGTGGGAAAGATTACAGGGTGACGTCGGTCAGCTGCCCAGCGTGCAACCTGACAATTACTGCTTCATAAACGGTTGCTGTTATTTTTATTCCCAAAGACGAGATGTGATGCTGAGAGAGCCCTCTGATTTTTTTCTGTCGGATGACAGGACCAGGTAAATTCAACTTTTGATGAATTACAGACTTTTCTTCAAGGAGCCATTGAAACATTTTGACACTGAGTCAACTAGATAGGGCATCACCCCTTGTTCACTGACAAATATGGGAAGGTAATTTCAGTAGGTCAGTCATCAGTGTGTGCCTTCCAAAACATTATAGTCATGTTACAGTAAACTTTTTATATTTGTTGCGTCACAAAGATTTATTGAAGTGATAAAAGTTATTATGGAAAACAGTGTGCAGTAACCATGGTAACAGTTATTTGATCTCACAGTAATTAGCTAAGCATTCAGTTGCACAATACTTTCACAATGCCTTCCTGGTTAGTTCATTAAACAAAATTAGCTTTTGTTTGAACTGCCTTCCTACGGCGTCCCAAATTTGATTTTAGTTCAAAAGAATTAGAAAGTATTATTTTAAAACTACCTTTCCGACTTACAGCTTATGGACGTATTTGAGGTTGCAACTGGTGTTTATTTCATTCTTTATTTAGACCACAGCTGGCGATTCTTCAGATCATCCCCTGAAGTGTGTGTCTTTCAGTTTAGTAAAGGGGGCTTAGGAACGACCGGTAAAGTTGGGAGACCAGTTTCTTAATTCTGGCTCCATTCCTGGCTCAGATTACAGGTGAGGGTCACCTGATATCCTTTCCCGTGACTGTGTTTCTATCCCTATGAAGTGGGGTTGCTGGACTATAAATCTTAGAATCCTGAGATCTCACCAATGTGGGTGTTTCTTGACAACCTGCCTGTCTCCTGATGGGACAGCCTGGAGCCAGTAGGTGCCCACGTTTTCTAAAGCACCCCGCGCCAGGTGCCTCTCCTGCCCCGTGTAGCTTAACTCGTGCTGTGTTCAGGTCCCTCTCCTTCCGCGAGGTGGAACATATTGTAGATGATTCACGTTGGTGATGATGTCATTCTCAGAGGACTTCCCAGAGCTCTTGAGACAAGGGCATCTCAAACTGTGTTTAAGAAAGACATAACTGCTGTATACCCCATCCTCATTCACCCCAATATACAAGTGAAGCTTAAGCCATACACACTCTCTGGCAGGTTGGAGGTCCCAACCGCAAGGGAAGGCTTCAAGCATCCAAGATTTCAAAACAGAAAATGAAACAAACAAACAAAAATGTTCCAACTAATTTACTGAAAATGAGGAGGTTCTAAAGTTAGCAAAACAGGATTTTTAAAACTTCAGGGCAAGATTTTTGCATGAATTTATTTTTAATTCCTACCAACTTAATGAATTTATTTTAAGCTCATTTAATTTTTTTGAAGATGATACTGGCTTTTAAATTTTTTTTCAACGTTTTTTATTTATTTTTGGGACAGAGAGAGACAAAACAGAGCATGAACGGGGGAGGGGCAGAGAGAGGGAGACACAGAATCGGAAACAGGCTCCAGGCTCCAAGCCATCAGCCCAGAGCCCGACGTGGGGCTCGAACTCACGGACCGCGAGATCGTGACCTGGCTGAAGTCGGACGCTTAACCGACTGCGCCACCCAGGCGCCCCGATACTGGCTTTTAAAAACGAGTTGCTTTCTGATTTGTCAGTCAAGGTCTTCTAAGCTCAGTTAACTGGATGTCACCTACCATTTTTCAGCTGGGCAAGTGTTTTTGCATATGGGCTATAACATTTCCAGTTTCATGCATATTTATTTGCCTAATTAGGTTGTTTTCTGTGTATGGTAAATGCATGTTGAGTTTCAGTGACTAGGGTTAGAATCTAACGATAAGAATCTATTCTTGATTGGTCTTAAGGTTTGTTTTGGCCAATTTGAAGAGAATAAAAACAATAACAAGAGAATAGTAGGTTATCCTAGGTGACCTCAGCCCCTGACTCATTCTTTTCCCCTGTCTTCCTCATTCCTGCCTTTGTCCTGTGTGATTTTGACATCTTTGCTGAAAAGGCCCCTAAAACTCTTCACTTAATTTCTGTTCCACATACTCTTCCCTTTTCGTAGAAGAGTGGTTTTCTTTCGCTGCATTTGGGAAAAAATTTGATGACCTTTGATGCAACTCTCATTGCCGTTTTGTGAAAATTTCCCCAGTTTCTCTCTCACCTTGTCCCCTGTCCCCTAACCCTCTCGTGTCCTTTTTGCCTAATTCTGGGGCACACTTATTATAACCTGTGGTTAAAATGATCTTCACAATGAGCTGTGAGCTCCACCAGCAGGGTTCTATTCCATATTCCTCACTGTAACTTTCTTTTTTTTTTTTTTTTTCAACTTTTTAATTTATTTTTGGGACAGAGAGAGACAAAGCATGAACGGGGGAGGGGCAGAGAGAGAGGGAGACACAGAATCGGAAGCAGGCTCCAGGCTCCGAGCCATCAGCCCAGAGCCTGATGCGGGGCTCGAACTCACGGACCGCGAGATCGTGACCTGGCTGAAGTCGGACGCTTAACCGACTGCGCCACCCAGGCGCCCCCTTCACTGTAACTTTCTATGTGACCTCCGAGACCATGCCCATGGACAGCCAGCCAAACCAGTGGCTTCCAATCTCGCCACTCCCTGACTTCTTAATTCTAGGCATTTGTAATTTTCATCTACTGCCCAGCCCAGCCACACTGGATAGTTACCGTCTAACTCCTTCCTTTTCTGTAGACCTACACAATTTTCTATTTATGGACCTTCAGTCACTTCAAGAAAAGAGGAAGAGAAGTACTATTTATTGAGCGCCCAGTGCGTTTTAGGTACTGTCCAGTATGTTTTAGTCATTTCCACAAACCTGTGAGGTACGAATATCCACATGTTTTATCCTGAGAGACTAAGGTTTAGAAAGATTGAGTGGCATAAGCAGCTAATAATTGGAAGAGCTGTAACTTGAACACGGAACTCTGTCTCCATAACCCAACCTTTTTCACTTTTCCCAATTTGTTGGCTCCATTTTCGTGACTCAGCCTGACATGAATTCCACACTAAGCCAATTCATTAAAGCAGTCACCACTACCCTATATTCCTTTGATCTCTTGGCCTTCCGCTGGGCCATTCGTCAGAGATCTACCTCCCCCACTGGGTCTTCTGTCCTGCTCTAGTTTCTAGGTCTCTGCTAAGGAAATGACACACATTCTTCCGGATGTGACTCTTTACAAAGACAGTGCTCAATTTCATGTAGACAAAGAATGCCCTATCTGCCACTCACATATTACACCTAGCCCCTACAGTGCCCGTGATGGACATTGGCAGTCATGAGTTCATTTTCAATATGGCCTTCCAGGAAGCCATTACCAACCGATGAGAACTGATATAGTAGATACAACCCATTTGCCATTCTGTTCTACCCCCTAACTTACCGCGGCTGAGTGGTTTTCCTACTCTTTGTTGGTCTTAACCACTGACAGTAACAAACATCCTCAAACCCTCTTCCTCACTCCTTCCTCCTTCCTCACTTCCAAAAACTGGGTGACTGATTGCTCTCTCAACACACTTTTGCTTTTTGCTTTTGCTCACACTGATTCTTCTGCCTGGCCCACCTTCCTCGTATCCTAGAGTAGTCTCTGTTACAAGCTTCATGAAGGCAACCTGATGTGTATTGTCCATTGTATATACAGTGCCTGGCAGAGCCTCTGACACATGGTAAAAGCTCATTTAAGTAAAGAAGAAAGGAAGGTACATTTGACACAGGTAGTGTACCGTACACGTATGTCTCTTTGTGATTCCTGACCCAGTGAAGTCAGTGTTATTGTCCCAATTACAGATGAGCAAATGAAGCTCATGGTTACTCTGCCAGTAAATGAACCTGCCGAAATGCCATCTCTTCTGGAAAGCCTTTGACAGCAGCATACCCACCCTGCCTCACATGCTGTCTGAAAGCCCTCTTTCCCCCACTAAGTAATGAATTCCTCGAGAGGAGAGAACGTGCTTTCTTCATCTGTGTCTTGTGTGAGACATAGGCAGAGTGACTGTCGAACCGTCCGATACCCTGTCTGCTGTTTCACTGGGTTGCAGCCCCCACAACAAGCTTCCATCGGCCATCGTCTCCTTCACCTACGTTTCCCTCCCTCCGTGCTCCCCCTGTGTCTTTCCTGCAGTCCCGATGGAGGTGTCTCCCCCTCACATTGCCTCTCTGGCTATTACAGTCAAGGCCATCGTGGTAATCATTAGGCACGAGGGGCGCAATGACTAAATAATACCGTTTTTAGAACACTCAAAGTGTCGGAAATCGCCAAAGAAAAAACATTGGCTCAAAAATAGTACGGGATCAACAATAAATGTTTAAGCAAACAAATACAGAATCAGATTTTTTTGTCTTCAGTAGATGTTAAATGTATCCATGATTACTGAGAAATCATAGCCAACTATGGAATAAATGAGTAGTAGCCAAATAGTTTCAAAAACAAAGGCAAAAATTCTTTCAAAAATGCCTTGGCCATCAGTTTTTTTTTTTTAATTTAATTTTTTTTTTAGTAATCTGTACACCCAGCATGGGGCTCAGACGACCCCGAGATCAAGAGTTGCATGCTCTTCTGATTGAGCCAGGCAGGCGCCCTGGCCTTAAAATTATTTTTTAAATTCTTTTAGGTTTATTTATTTATTTATTTTGAGAGCAAGAGAGCAAGGAAAGGGCAGAGAGGGAGAGAGAGAATCCCAAACAGGCTCAGCGCTGTCAGCACAGAGCATAACACGGGGCTTGATCTCACAAAGTGTGAGATCATGACCTGACCTGAAATCAAGAGTCAGATGCTTAACCGACTAAGCCACCGAGGCGCCCCATAAAGTTATTTTTTAAATGTGGCTTATGAATACAACTTTTAGTATGTTTGATGTGATGTTGACGCTGGGACTCTAAAAGTTAAGTATATTTGATATCTTCCAAATGCCTGGGTTCTCAGACCCAGACAGTTGGATTAATATCCAATTAATGCTGGATATTAATTGATTGTAGTAAAGTAACAATGGTCATCATTGTTATGAAGGGAAGGAAGTAAGGATATTTTGTTATTCTACTTACGTTCATTTTATTTTATTGACAAAAAGAAAAAAGAAACTGAAGGGAATTTCCCCCCACTTACGCAGAATGGGTGCCACATTCCTATGGAGACGTTGAGCAATTTTGGGGCCCTTGGGTGGTACCAGTAAGAGCCTCTTGAATGTTCTGCCTGGCCCTGTTCAGTGTACTTGCCACCCTGTCTGGTTCCTTTCGAGGATAGGAAGTTGGGGGCGGCACAGAAGCCCCGAGGGCAAAACTTTGCTAGAGCCGATGAAGCAAAGGGACACCACAGCCAGGACCTGGGAACCGTGCGGGAGTGGAGGGACCTGCGGTGTTTCCATTGTTTGCTTGTGCGAGGCATGCCGGGACTGACTTTCCACTTGCCCTTCACATCTGGGGAGACTCAGAGTGCTGAACCACTGTTTTAAGTACTGATCATGCCGTGACCATGTGGACGGGATGGTCGAGGTATTTCCTCTGCAATGAGCACCGAATATTTAAAAGTTCGGTAGATTTTTGGTATGTTTTTGCTGCATCAGGAGGAATTCCCCTACCCAGTTTTCTTTTTTTTTTTTTTAACTATAATTTATTGTCGAGTTGGCTAGCAGACAGTGTATACAGTGTGCTCCTGGTTTTGGGGGTAGATTCCCATGATTCATCGCTTACATACAACACCCAGTGCTCATCCCAACAAGTGCCCTCCTCAGTGCCCCTCCCCACCCCCCCAACCCTCTGTTTGTTCTCTGTATTTAAGATTTTGGGTGCTCTTTTCTTTTTCATTCTGCAACATAAATTGCAGTCCCAGAAGCTGATTTGCTTTAACCTGTTCAACAACCACTCTAGACCTTCATAGCTTTCACTAGCCATGTATCATGTTGGTATGCCGTTGCCGCTGAAGGTTCATACCTAGTATTGTCTCCCTCCTAACCATCTAGCAGGGATTCAACTCACAGTGAGAACCAGGATGGCATTAGAAATGAGGCGCGCTCAGGGGCGCCTGGTCGGCTCAGTCGTTTGAGAGTCTGACTTCGGCTCAGGTCATGATTTCACACTCATGGGTTCAAGCCCCACGTCGGGCTCTGTGCTGACATCTCAGAGCCTGGAGCCTTGCTTCGGATTCTCTGTCTCCCTCTCTCTCTGCCTGTCCCCCACTCGCACTCTCTCTCTCTCTCTCTCTCTCTCAAATCTCTCTCTCTGTCTCTCTCTCAAAATAAATAAACATACTAATAAAAATTAAAAAAAAAAAAAGACATGAGGCGCACTCAGCTGTAAGTTAGAGCCATAGTCATAGGTGAAAATATAAAGCATGTTAAATATATTATGTGTTTGTATAGGTATTATAATACATTAATCACCTTGGGGTTTTTTTTTTAAATGAGTAGATTCATGCAATCTATCATCTCCAAAAGTTTAGAAATGCCAGTATATGGATTTTTCAAAGGAAATCATCAAAAAGGACATTCCACTCTTATTACAAAGCTATTCTAGGGGTAAATATTTTGATAGATGTGGTTCAGTGCACCTGGGAGCTGAGACATGGTTGAGCCCGAGGCAGTTAGCACAGATGGAGCACTGAGATATATTAAGGGTTGTTTCTCCCCGCATATATATTGTAAATGGTTGATTGTGGCAGCAGAAACGTTAACATTTTCTGAGCCACTGTCCGAATAAGTTCCTTGTGACAAATGGTCTCATTACTTAAAAATGATAAGGACCGTGCTGACTTCTCTCACACATAGATTTATTGTGGTGTGTGGTATGTGATACAAGCATTTTGTTAAGTAAGGGAACTAATTAGAATCAAGTCACTAAGTTGCTGTAAAGTCCGCTTGGACTTGTAGCAGATACAACGTGAGCATTTAGGGTTGGGGCATTTATTGGTCATAAGGCAGAAAAGGATGCATTAAGATGGGAAGATTACTACTTTGATTTTTCTTTTTTGGAAGCTAAGTGCTGAGACACTATACAGACTTAAAACATAACTTATAATTTATTAAAGTGATCAAGTACCTCGTCCAGTTTTGCTGGTAGGAAATAGGCACGCAATTGGAAATGTTGGCTGCCTGCCATGCTTGCACATCTTCTTGGGAGATAGGTTACATTAAGTGACGTTTAAACGTTGTAACACTTTTTCCTCCTTTGAGCCGAAGCCCTGTCTTTCATCAGCCTTCAGAAGTTTGTCCTTATGCAGGTGGCATTGTTTATTAGAGGAACGACTTAGTACACCCAGCCGTCCGGAACTGTGTAACCACGAGCTTGTATCTGGTCATTTTCTGTGTTTCTGGTGGAACGTAAGTTCCTTGCAGGCAGGAAATGAGGCACATCTTTATGTCCTCTGAAGAGTGTTGAATAAATGTTGAAGGATTCATTGCTGAGAAAGCGACAATATTCTTTCAGACCCCAAAGCTGTCAGCGAACAAATGGTAAAGATGTCTTGGAAGAAACCACCAAGATGTCTTTATTAGTAGGAACGTGGGTATGTGAGCTGCTTAAAGGAGTTAACATTCGAATCTCCGGCCCGCTTTTGCTGGAAGCTGGCTCATGGTAAACTCAGTCTTGTGTGTCTGCTAGAAAAAAAAAAAAAAAAAAGCCCAAATACTCCCTCAGAGAGAAGCTGTATAAAATCAGCAACTGAATTTCATTTTCCAAAGTGTGTTTCTAAACTGAGGAAATGTCCTTTTAAAACCATTTACCTAAAATGTTCTATGATTGCAACATCTGCTAAGCCTATTATGTTCTTTTATTAAACAATTTTATTGTTCTGTGTGCAAACTGCTTATTTGAAGCAATAAAGCTGAGTTGATTGCAGACTTTCTAACAAGCAGGCATTATTTTTTTTTAACAGTGAAAGAAACTGCGTATTTCCAATCATACATAGTTTAAAAAAATCCTCTTCAGAAATGATCCCATTAACTACATTTTTAAAGTCTCTCTTTGAAGTCTAGCTGATTGTAACATAAAATGATACTGAATGTGTAATTCTAGCAATACTGTTGACCCCTTCTAGGTTTTTAGTGTTTTGTTTGCTACCCAGACAAGAGAAAGCCCTTAAGTGTCTGTAGATTATTTAAGGCATAGGATTCAATAGCAAGCCGCTGACTAATGGAGGAAATGTTTTTCTTACATTATAATCCAAAATTTCAGTAAGGGCAGTCTCCTTTTATACCAGTGTAGTTCATCGGTGGCTGTGTTTGCATTGCATAAACCTGTCTGATTTAGTGATTAAAGACTTTCTCAAATGCATGTTTAGTTCCCTGCTTGCGGCTCTGCAGACCTCTGGTCTTCCTGAATAGTAGCACAGCTGCAGAGACCACAGAATTTTCAGGACGAAAACCCTGCTCACCTACCCAGAAGGGGGTCAGCGAGTGCGAATGTCAACTTTTTGCCTACACCCTTGTGACAACTAATAAGCTGATTAAAGGTGGCTTTTTCAAAAGATTCAGTGTTTTTGCCAATGACCGCCTTTCTTCCTTAAAACGTATCGGTGGGATATAGTTCGCTCTTTGCCCCACCTGTAAAGCATCAGCATGGAGCATCGGACCCGCAGCCATTGAAGGGACGCTGACCTGATCGTTTTTGTGGTAGAGCTTAAAGCTGGACACATTCTAGATTTGGTGACAAGTAAACCAGGTTGAGAGTGAGCAGTCAGTTTATTTTGTCCTCTGAGGCAAAGATGACAGCTCAAAATGGCTGAAATTTCAAGTTACTGTATGGCAAGACTCGTAGAGTCAACTGTTGGGTTGAAGCAGTGATTCAGGAACCTTAGGAGACTCCTGTGTACTTCCAAAGCTTCTTCTGCCCTCTTTGTAGCTTCTGAGGTTCACAACCTCAGAATCCCAGAGCAGCCCCGGAATATAAATAGATGAAATTGGTCCCATTGCGGTTGGTGAGCTAGCCAGCCGATACCCCATCTAGTGTCATGTGTTTCAGTTTTTCTAGAGAAACTGGACATTGGGATTTTTCTTATGAAATCTCTCAATTTTTAAATACTGGCCATTGATTCGAAATTTAAAGGCAACGTACACCTGTCTGCAGGATACACGTAGTTGGTGGGTCACATACTTACTTCTGCTCTGCTGATTCCCTTGAATTAAAAGTCGAAACTTAGCCTTTTGGTTTCAGGCTTATGTCGCTTAATTTTAAACTGCAGTTATAACCAGGAGACAGTCTGTACTTCCGTCTGTGTTGACGAAGACTTGGTAATTTCCATTGGGTTCCACTCAGCACACGGTTGCTATGAATTGTCTGTATGTAATACAGTTGTGTTTGGACACTGAGAATAAAGCCATGTAGTCGGTGCCCTCAGAGAATCTGTGAGCCGCGCAAGAGCAGGATATCCCAATACCAATGATCTGTGTTATACGTGACTCAGAGCTCCAGCGGAGGCCATATTAGGCAGCCCTGGACTCTTCTTGCATATATTTTCACCTGAATTATGGATGGAAACCATGATGGCAGCAGCAATCTATTGTAAGAAGGCAAATCTAGCGTAACTGTCGAACGAGCAAGTGAGAAAGCGATTCTCGATTGTACGTCTTGATACTTGTGAGACCTTGGGCGTATCACGTAACCTCTCTGTGGTCTCACTTTCCGCATCTGTGAGTGGGGATTATAATAATACCTACATCACAGAGTTCCTACCATGATGAAATAAGATGGCCTTGTATGTGGAGCTCTTAGCTCGACGCCTGATGTGCAGTAAATGCAGAATACTTCTTCACCACTGCTGCTACTGTTGTGTTTAACTCAGAAAGCACTGAACTGAGAATCAAAGGAATTGGGCTTAGGCACCCGTTCTGCCTCTCTTTGTAGCTGGGACCTACTGGAAACCACTTAACCTCTCTGAGCATCAGTAAGATTAGGATAATATGAAGATGAAGTGTAATTAAGTATTATAACACATGAAGAGATGCACAGATGAAAATTGCTGTCTGATGGCAGGGGAGAACTGTGAGCGTAACCACATGGGGAAGGCGCATGGCCTTCGTGACACAGCACCGTCGACGTGGCAATGGTGGAGGAACCCAAGGCCAATTTTGCCCATCCCTCGGTTTCCGCTCAGGCACACTGGTCCACAACACAGCCTTAGGATATTATTGGCTTTAGGCGGGGTGGGGGGGTTGGGTTGCCTGGGCAGATCAGTCGGTTGAGTGTTCCGTTCTTGATTTCAGCTCGGGTCATGATCCCAGAGCTGTGAGATTGAGCCTTCTTGGGATTCTCTCTCAAAAAAAAAAAAAGAGAGAGAGAGAGAGAAAGAAAGAAAAAAAGAAAGAAAGAAAGAAAGAAAGAAAGGAGAAAGAAAGAAAGAAAATGAGATAAAAGAATATTATTGGCTTTAGAATGACTAAAACAAAAATTTACAGAATGTAAATTTGACTTTTGGGTACTCCCACTTTTTTAAAGAAAAAATACCCCCCTGAAGAGAGAAGAGTTTTCTCAACTCTCAGAACTTCATTATTTGATTTGCTTTTGAAAAGGTCCTCACTGTGGCTACCACTCAATGGCACACTGAGGCAGGCCCATGACTGTGGTCTCCTGCAGGGCACAGGAGGTTCTAGCAAGCCACCTGGGATCTGAGACCAACCAGTCCATGAGTCCTTGTTTGAGAAGTGAGGAAACTGGTCTACGAACATTCCTGCCTTGTCCAGGACTGCTGAACCAGTGACCTTGGCCCTGCCCCCAAGATACTTAGGTTCGAGTGCTTTCAGGATTTTCAGCTGTTTTCCGGACTTACCATGGTGTTGGAGACAGGTCATTCAGGCTTGTTTCGATATCTTTAAACCGCTTTTCCTAAGCAGGAAAATAACGTAGCGGAGATGGAGGCACTCCCAGAGTTTTGTGCTCCATCAATATTACTTGAATCTGAATCCAAAGAAAGGATTTTATCCAATCACCTCATTCCATGATAATATTAGAATAAATGCTAACAGCAAGAAGGGAACAAAATTGCAGTGGCACAGCCCAGGGAGAACTTTATTTTTGTTTTGCGGGCAAAAAATCGCTTAATACAATCAAATGAAAACAGATTGATCGAAACAGCGAAAATCCTGTTCCTGTCTCGGAACTCGTAGGAAGAGAGCCCAATTTGTACATATTCTTTTTATAGCTAGAGTGCTAATTGACTCAGAGATGACACCTGTGTAACTTATTTTTGAAAATCGTACCAAAATCTACGTCTCAGTAAGATTCTAGGAAAGAATTCACAGCAGCTGGCCCCACATCTGCTCGAATGATGCGGTGTGAAAGGGATTCTAAATATAGTTGGAATTTGAGTCCAATGTACTTCCATGCTGTGCTACAAAGTATCAATGGAGCTAGATCTGAAGGAGCTTATCATTAAAACAACCTAAAACTGAAATGGTATGGTTTGCTCTGGCAAGCCACAAATATTTACCTTAAGCAATCTTTGTTAGCAAACTTGAAATATAGCTGGTCCGTTCCCACTTGCCAGATGGAGGGAAAGATTATACCAGAGCTTAGAGGAGTAAAAATAAATCACATCAGCACGAGAAAGTGACTTTTTTATAAGAAGTCTTTATTCATTCAGTAGCTCGGAAATGCTTTGTCTCTGTTTTTGTCAGTCCTTGAATTTCATAACACCTGTGTCAGTATTCTCACTATCCATCTGCTTCCTTCTCTTTTCCCCTCTGCTTTTCCTGTCCTTCTTCCCTCCCTCTCTTCCTTTCTTCCTTCTTTCAGCAAACATTTCTTAAATCCCTGCTCTGTGCTAGAGACTCTATTATACCCAAGGATGGAGAGAAAAATAGAATAGAAGTAGTTTTTGCTCTCAGTTTTAAAAGTTCAAGTGACTGGGGCACCTGGGTGGCTCAGTCAGTTGAGCATCCAATTTCGGCTCAGGTCATGATCTCGTGGTCTGTGAGTTCGAGCCCCGCGTCGGGCTCTGTGCTGACAGCTCAGAGCCTGGAGCCTGCTTCAGATTCTGTGTCTCCCTCTCTCTCTGACCCTCCCTTGCTCATGCTCTGTCTCTCTCTCTCTCTCTCTCTCTCTCCCCCTCTCTCTGTCAAAAATAAATAAACATTAAAAAAAATTTTTTTAAGTTCAACTGACATAATACATTTTATACTTCTTTTTTAAGATTTTTTTTTAAAGTTTATTTATTGAGAGAGAGAGAGAGAGAGAGTCCTCATGTGTGCACGAGCCAGGGAGGGGCAGAGAGGGAGGGAGAGAGACAATCCCAAGCAGGCTCCACACTGTCAGTGCAGAGCCCATCATGGGGCTCGATCTCACAAACCGTGAGATCATGACATGAGCTGAAATCAAGAGTCAGTCGCCCAACCAGCTGAGCCACCGAGGCGCCCCTCGATCCTGTACTTTAAACATTATGTTTAGCTAACACTATACCTGTAAAGCTCTTAGTAAGTATCAGTAAATAACAGCTGTGTGTGAAAACAAGCTTCTGTGAAGCCTACAACAACAGACCCAACATAATAGCTACCATTAATTGAACACTTACAATTGAACACACACACACACGCACACACACACACACACACACAAATGCATGCATGCATTATTACACAGATACAGACACGTTGTATTTAATCATTACAGCATTCTCAAGGTAGAGGTTGTCATCCCAATTTACAGATGAGGAAATGGAAGCTCAGTGCATTTGGATTGTCTGAGGTTACACGGCTGATACGTGACGGAGTCAGATTTCGAACCCGGGTTTGTCTTGACTCAAACTTGAGCCCTTCACTGTGAGGATACAGCCTGGAGTCCTGTGGGTACAGTCTCCGTTGTGCACTGGTGCCCCCTGCCTCCAGGGACAGTGCGTGCCCCTGTGGCCCCGTTTCCCCAGGCTCCAGTCCCTGGGAGAACGCATTTGTATTCCACCCTCAACACCTGACCTTCTGGCTCCTCAGGATTGCAAGGAATTGGTCTTCAGTGAAAGCTGAAGGTCTTGGCTTTAACACTCTCCTTTGTAATTGATATGTCTTTTTACAGGGGTAACAACAACAAAAACTGTGCGTGGGCTTTGCCCAGTTTTCTGAGACTTCAGATCCCATCTTTACGTGTGCATCGTACACCGTCTATTTGCAGAGAGCGTGATTTTTTACAGAGCACTTTCAGGCCTGTGAACTTGCTTAAGCCTCACCATCTAGGCTTGCGGCATCAATCGCTTGGCTCCATTTTGTAAGTCAAGAAACTGAGGCCTAGAGCAAAGAAATTGCCCAAAGCTGGTAGCTAATCTCTAGCAAAGCTGAGACTCAAACTCAAATCTGACTCCTTTGCAGCCCAAGAAAGTGCTGTTTGTGCAGCGATTACAATCCCTTGGACTGGGGGCTGTGTTCCGTCGTTTGTTACAGAATTTCAGGAGATGCAGACGAGGGGGGTGAACTTTCTAATCTCACTACACGTGCCTTCTCTTACGGGGTTTTACCGCGCAAGTCAGAAGCCTCCAGGATTAGTAAGGGAGGGAGCCTGTCTCCTATTCTCTGGGGTTGCTCCAAGCCCAGCACCAGTTGCCTGCCTGCTGCTGCTCCTGCTTTCCACAGATGCTCGACAACTCTCCTGGCTAGACACCATTAGAAGCTAAAATTTGTTAAAGTAGATGACCTCGTTAGGACAATTTTCTCCTCTAGGACTGTTTCCTTGAGTCACGTCCTCTTGCCAATACCTGTAGTCTCTCTGTCTCTGCCGGCTTTCCTCTCAGCCTGGAAACCCACTTAAGTCTTTTAGTCTTTTCCTTTAAAAGTATTGATAGAGAGGCGCGTGGGTGGCTCGGTTGAGCGTCCAACTCTTGATTCCGGCTCAGGTCATGATCTCAGGGTTCGTGAGTTCGAGCCCCGTGTTGGGCTCTGCGCAGACAGCATGGAACCTGCTTGGGATCCCCTCTCTCTCTCTCTCTCTCTCTCTGCCCGTCCTTTGCACTCTGTCACTCTCTCCCTCAAAAATAAATAAACGTTTTTAAAAAATAAATAAAGTGTGATAGATAATAGAGATCGGGACTGCCCTTCTCTCACCTCCCCTTCTCTGGCAGCCTTCTTACAAGAGTGATCTGAACACCCAGGGACCACTTCCTCCCTTCCATTCACTCCCCCATCATGGCGGCCTGACATTTGTGCCACTCTGCAGAGCCTCTCTCGAAGATCTCTCCAGCCTTCGGCAGAGTGTAAACTTTTTGACTCAGTATCTTACTGAGTCTTGACTCCTGAATCCTCCTAGAGACGCACTGCCCCCGACTTCACCTCCTTTGTGAGCTCCTTCCTGAGCTGCGCCTGCTATTTTTCAAGGATTCTGCTTCAGTTGTGCTCCTTGACACTGGCTTTCCTCGCTTCGTGTCCGCCATCGTGATTTCAGCTCACCTGCCGTTTGTGTTCCTGAGAAAACTTCCTTAGCCATAATCCCATTTTTCTCCTTCTCTCTCCACTTGGATGTGGCCACGCCGCAGCTTCCACGTGACCTTTATTCCTTCCCAAATTCCTTCTGCGGTCCCTGCCTCAGTTAATGGATCGTCCAGTCGGTCATAAACCTGGAGTCAAATCGACTAACCCCCTCTTTCGCCCTGAGCCGTCCCATCTCAGTTGTATTGCTTCCTAGCTACTTGTCAGATGTGTTCTCTCCCTGTGCCCTGGTCCTTGTCCCTGCCAGTTGTTGCTCGTGTCCCTCCCCGTTCTGAAATGCTTCTCTCACTTTGTTTGTTGTCCCCATGGCTAGTGTGTTCTTATTCATCCTTAAAGGCTCACCTGAGGCTGTGTTGTCCCTCGGCTGATACGCATGTGTCCTTCTGAGCTGTCTCCAGGTGCTGTGTGTCTGCCTTCCCGGGACACTAGGGCTGGGCGTCCTTAGGACAAGTACTATTCCCTCGTCTTACTCAATCTGTGTACTCCCAGGGACTAAAAAGTACCTAAAACTTACTAAGTTCTCAATAAATATTTGTTGAGCTGAATCAGAATTTCTAGAGCAATCAGAACACATGAAAAGCATTGGAAACAGGAGCTTTGGGGGAAAATACAGGCAACTATCCAGAGTGACTTGTTGGTGCAGCTGTTACCCTGGATCTTAGCTTGTAGACCCTCTTCCGCCTCACATTGTTGCCAGTACACGAGCTCCTTTTTCTCAGCAAATCTGTCTCTGCCTCTACTCTGGCTCTGCCTAACTCCGGCTGATTCTGTAGGACTCAGCCCAAAGGCTTACCTCAGGACAGATTAGATGCCTCTCATCCGCATTGGTGTCTCTGGCAAGGCACTTATCAGAGCACGGCGTGATGGTGTCCAGTTTCCTGTCTGCCTTTTCCAGTAGACTGAGCTCATTTAGGACAGAGACCAAGTCTTACTCCCCTTACATTCACAGCGCCTGACATGTCTGTGCGGAACAAAGAAGAAATGGGCTTTGGAAGTAGCAGATGTTTATAGGTGTGCTGTTACAGAACTCTCTAGTGTATAATATAAAATTTAAGTATAAATGCAACGTGAATATACATGTAAAGCCGTAGTTACATAAAAGTCTAAGTTCCTTTTCTTGAGTCGGACCTTCAAGCAATGAATTTTGGGTGTGCTCAGATTCTGGGGTCTCCAGTTAACAGTTGTTAATCAGACTAGCTGATCAACTTACTGAGCTCAAATCAAAGCGTTCATTATCAAAGCCTTTTTGTTTATGAGTACAAACACACCATTGATGTTTATAAGAAGAATTATTTTCTCCCCTGAATGTTAACTAGCCACAAAAGATGGTGCACACATGTGATAGTGTTTTGCACGGAGTTTAAAGAATGTTGGCCTTTGATGTTCTGCCCTTGAAAAGAAATGAGTCTGCAGTATAAAATCACCAGTGAGGAAACAGGGAAACTTCTGGGCGAACACCTGAGAAACGCTGCTAGAATTCCTAAGTGTTCAAATCCAACAGATGCGATGTTTGTCACACGGAAAAAAGAGCTACATTTTTTGGTGATAGTACATGTGTCTTACACTATGAAAGTGAGTGAAATTAAGTAGAATTATGCATATTTCATATTAAATAGAAATGTCTCCGTCCAGACGTGATTGAAAACAGAAGACACATAAAGTACAGATGTCTCATGGGAGAAAGGACTAGAACCAGCATATGAAATGGGCTTTCAGGTCTCTCTCCGACCATAAAATCTCTCATCTTTACCTCTCTCCATGCCTTGCTCCTTTCTTCTCTCTTTAGACTAGCGTTCTCAGTTTGCCCAGCTGTCTGGAAGAGGATGGCCACCACACAGACTCTATAGGTTACAGACCCTCTTTCAATTCAGCTGAAGAGCTCAGACTGCATTAGAATCTCTCAGTTCCAATTCCAGCCTCTCAGAAGAGAGAAGTTGGTTGCTGCAACGTAGGTCAGTAGTCCTCTGTGGTCCGAGCAGTTGCGCAGAGTCCTGTGATACAAATACAGTCACGTTCGTAACCATATGAATGCAAAAGAGGCAGTTCTCAAGCAGGCTGGGCCATCAGACAGACAGACAGACAGACAGCCAGCCCCACTACCACCAAGCCAAGGATGCGTGAAGTGAAAAGTACAACATAGGATTTATCCCAGTATACGTTATTTATAGGCTTATTGCCTGTTTCCTCCACCAAACTACAGGCACGTGGAAGCCGGGTGCCATACCTTATTTATGTCTAATTCCCCAGTACCTGCAACAGCGTCCGACAATAGGCATTCAGTAAATATGTATTGGATGAACAGAAACAGATAAGATTGGCTGTCCTGGGCATTACAGTCTGATAATAAAAACAGTCAATAAACAAGCAAATAGTTTTTAGCTATAACTGTAGTGAATGCTAAGAACTTTTTTAAAAGATGAGAGAAAGGAGTTACTAAGCAAGAATACAAAGTATGGTGGCCATATTGACTTTGCTTATTCATCCCGAGAGGCTGCAGACAGTAATCGTAACGGATTCCATTTATGTTTTATTCCATTTATAAATTTAATACAAAAAAATTGTGGTTTGTATTAAATGCATGGGCTACTAAAAGATCGCTATAAAGAGCCACCTGAAATGTATAAATAAATATAATTCAAATTTGCTGATGACTTTTAATTTTTATCTGACGGTTTTCAATTGGCCAACTCCTAGCCCAGGACTTAGTGTAATTATAAAGTAATTCTCTAAGATAGTGAATGATTGATTAAGTGCACAGTAGCGGCTATGCTTTGCCCAGCTCTGCAGAGAGACCTGGACTGAAATTACAAATAACGTGATGCAAAGGACATGTTCTCGAATGGGGAATGTGGCAAGATCAGATGGTCCACCAGGATGTGTTTCGTCAATATGATGGAAAGGGTGTATCCAGTGATCTTGGCGATAGTTTAAAAAAAAAAAAAAAAAAAAAGACTAAAGGCAAAGGGATTTAAGAAATGTGCTTTTTGGGTGTACTTGTTGCCAATATCTAGCAGAGATAGAATTACTCTAGATAGAAGCAAACCAGGTCTCCTAAGCAATAATTACCAAAGTTTTGACCTAGCTGTATTAATTAGAGTAACTAACATGAGCTTCTGTATAAACAACTCCAAAACTCCAGTGGCTTATTACTGTGTATATTTTCCTATGCAGAGTTCAGTGCAGATGGGGAAGGGTGACATCTGCTCTATAAAGTTATTCACGGGCCCAGGCTCCTTCCGTCTTGGGGCTCCCTCCTCCTCCTGAGGTCCCTCCATTCAAGCTGGTCCATGGGGAAAGAATGAGTTTGGGCCAGGCCTACACAAGGAAACACACATTACTTCCACTTACATTTCGGTGGCCGGGACATGTACCACACCTACCTACAGGGAAGGCTGGAAGAAATGTATATTTAGGGACCTAGGGGGAAGAAGACAAAGTCGATATTGGTGAGTATTCTCAGTGCCTGCCATGTTAGCAATGTGTAGATTCGAGAAGCTGTGGGAAACATGTGGAAAGGGAAATATTGTGGAAAAGGCCTTTGTAGTTTCAAAAGAATTTTGTTGATAAAATTCGAAATGACTCCAAGCAAGTTATTTTTCGACAGAAAGAAAGAAAAGAAAGAAAAAGAAAGAAAGAGAAAGAAAGAAAGAAAGAAAGAAAGAGAAAGAAAGAGAAAGAAAGTTAAAGAATTTAGGAAATGTCTCTCAGAAACCTCTTACCACTGGTAATGTTGTTCACCTCTACAAACCGCTTGTGATTCCGTATCAGTGATGGAAAGTCCACAAGAAAATTAAGAGCATACAGATTCTGAAGATTGTTGGTATCTGATCACGGTGGTGGTAGTTCTGATCCTCTTGTCCAGAGTACAGCTGTGGTCAGGACATACGCATCAAAGGATATCTTCCTCTCCTCCAGGAGGGCTCTGCAGTGCGAAAACTAGAATGTAAACGTTGGTAGGTTGTATTTGTTGCACACCTCCTTCAGTCTGGAGTAGCACTTCCCAACCAAGAATGGAGGAAAGAGTGATTCTGTAGCTTTACTTCGATCCGTCCAGTGGACCTGGCTTATATCCGATAACGTATGGTCCTCTCTTAGAACAATGGCTGTCTGTGCCCGAGGCCCGTGTCAGGGGCTCTGCAAAATAAGCTTTACTACAATAATAGCTTACATTATTGAGCACTTACTGTATTCCGGGCATCCTTCTGCGTGCTCTCTGCCCTCACAGAAATCTTCGTGTGGTGTGTGTTAGTATTGTCCTCACTTTACAGATGGTGGGACTGCAGTACCGACCTGTCGAATAATGTGCACCAAGGTTAAACAGCTAGGAATACATGGCAGAGGTCGAATTTAAACCCAGGCACACTAGCTCTAGAAGTCATCCTCCTCGACACTAAGCTGTAGTATCACAAAGCAGAGGACCTCCTGGGGACTTCCTGGCATTAAATATCAGAGAAACAGAATGCCGCCTTCCTTGTACTCTCCGGGATCCTGTCAGTTAATCCACATGAGAAGTAACTCCTGCCCAGGAAGCTTCTGACTTTATCAAGGGACAGACACACCGGGCAGTTGAAGAGCATCAATCTTATTGTTGTCACCAGGACTGACTAAAATTTGAGGGACATGATTGCATTTCACATGCCCCAGGTTTAGTTTGGCAAGTAGCTGTTAATGGTGCTGATCAGCTCTCCTCGGGGCAAAGTGCCCTTGGTTTGATTTTTTATTTACTGACCCCAGTTGGTTATTTTTGGACCTGTATGTAAATGGGATTCAATAAATATGTGAGCATCTACTATGTGGAAAGCTCCATGCTACTTACTGTAGGGAATACAGACAGGAGGAAAGCTTAATCGTCAGTGTACTGATAAGTAGGAGCAGCAGGATTATATTGAACATTAGTGAGGTCGCCGAAACTCTAGAAGGCTATTCTTTAGTTCTTGAGCCTTTAGCTGATAGGTTACACACTGAATGTTGTGAAGGAGGTTGACATTAGGGTCCCCAAAGAAGCGGTCCTTACTCTAGTTAGATGATCTGATCAGATTTCCTTCTATCTCATGTGTTAATATTAGCTGCTTTATTGAGGTACAGTTCACATACCATAGAGTTCACCCGTTTAAAGTACACAATAAATGGTTTTTAATATATTCATAGCGTTGTGTAACCATCACCACAGTCAATTTTAGGGTATTTTCAAAAAGAAACCCTGTGTCCATTAGCATTCCCTAACTATTTTCCTCCAACCCCTCCCCTTCCAGCAACCACTAACCTACTTTCTGTCTCTGTGGATTTGCCTGTTCTGGACATTTCATGTAAATATGCATACGTGGTCTTGTAATTGGCTTCTTTCACGTAGCATGTTTTCAAGGTTCACCCGTGTTGCAGCATGTACCAGAACTTCATTCTTTTTAGTGCTGAATAACGTGCCATCGTACGGCTGTATATACCACGTTTCATTTGGATTGTGTCTGTGTTTTGGCTGTTGCGAATAACGCTGCTACAAACATTCGTGGACAAGTGGGCGTATGTTTTCATTTTCATTTCTCGCGGTATTTGTCTGAGGGTGCAGTTGCTGGGTCATGTGGTAACTCTATGTTTATCCTTTTTAGGAACTGCCAGACTGTTTTCCAAAGCGACTGCACCATTTTACATTCCCACCAGCAGTGTGTGAGGGTTCCAATCGCTCCACGTCCTCGCCGACACTTGTTATTATCTGTCTCTTTGATTGTAGCCGTCCTCGTGGATGTGAAGTGGTATCTCATTGTTTTGATACGCATTTCCCTGATGGATCAATATTGTAATGTTTATTTTGCCAACCTAAGGCAATGGCTTCCGTCTTATACTTTCTTAAGCACATAATGTCTTACGTTCCTGGATTGGCTTTCTAAAACAAAACCATAGTTCTGTACGAGACATATGTCACTTACGAGCTTAGGGCTGTACCTAAAAGAGCACCAAGGAAAATGGCACGGAGTTAAGATTATGCACTTATCTGGGAAATTTGTTTTGCAGTATGAATTCATTCACAGTGCTTCTGAGGCCTTTATCTAAGCTACTCAAGTACCATTATGTGACATTTACTGGATAATCCAGACAGCACTGGGGTTAAATCGACAGAGTGATGTCACCCAGTAAACACTTGAAAGTGGAGATGTGTGTCTGTTCTGGTTCTATCAGTTGAGATTAGCGGTGGTTCACAGCACAGCGAGCTTTTTCTCCTCTGTGATCCGTCAGTCTGTCTCTCGTCGTGGGCCAATAATCTGTCACCTGAAACTACTTAAAATAGGTTGGACTTTCTTAAATGCCGTGTTGCTGGGATGACATCAGGTTCTGGTTCCAGAACGAGGGAAAGCACCTTTTCATGACTTTTGTTTGCCTCCATATCCCTTGTTTCCAGGGCAAGCATTGTGATCTTTAGCTCCTTTGCTTAAATACCTACAATTTATGGGTGTACCTTCCGTGTCTTTCCCTTGCATAGGCTCCTGGTGTGATTGTCTTTGTGTTTCTGTCAATGGAAGAAAAAGATTCAGGGCTGAGAAGGTGTGTGAGAGTTTCACCATCTTGCTTGCACCAGCTAGCAGATGTCTGAAAAGGGCCTGCACGAAAGTCATCTGGGGAGAAAAGAAACAAAAAGTTAATCAAAATTCGGGGGATGTATGCTTGAGAGAGGGTCTCAAGCTCTCCCAGAGGGTGTCCCCCAAAAGGAGACCCTACTGGTAGACTGATCATCCTTCCTGACCCATAGAGAGAATGCCCACTCAGGTCTAGATTTTCCCTGTTGGGCTCTACATGTCTGTCTCCAGTTAGCACAGCTCTGAGAAGGTCTAGGAGGGGCAGAGTAAGGAAGGAGAAAACGAAGAGTGGATAATTAATCCCTTTGTAATACATCATTATATGTTCTGCCTTATTTGGTCCTTAACTTTTAATACGCATTTGTATAGCAAGCACATTTGTGTTTGGCAGAGACGGGGGTAGTATTCTTGGGAGAATCAATTAGATTTATGGGAAGAGCTTGAACTTTGTCTCTCCAAAGTACAGGCAAGTAATAACTTTATACATTTACGGAGCTGGCTTTGATTAGTTTTTTTTAACCTTTAGGAAATTCTGTTTTGAGCCTTCTATTAACTGAAATACTATTTTGGCTAAAACTTAAGCCCGTTGTGGCCCAATGATAATTGTTGCCTCTAATGAGGATCCTGAACTACTGCACAACCGTGACCCATGTGCCTTCAGAATTATCAAGGAACTAAATAGTATTCCTTAAAGTATTAGTAGGAATTTGAGTTCAGATTCTTATTTTTGCAAAATGATTAGCTCTTGAGGAATAGTTAAAAAATAATTAGCACTTACTGAGCATTGACTATGTGCCAGGCATTTTACTCCCAGCTTTATGATGATCTCATTTAACTCTTTCCATAGCCCTCCGGAATAGGTCCTGTTACTAACCCCATTTTACAACCCGAGGTTTAATGACATCTAGCGCTTGCCTTAACCGGGGCTTGCACCCTTGACCCCACAGCAAACAACCTCCCCTATGTACATGGCATATCTAATCATGAGAAACCACCTTTCCTGCATCATATCACACACTAGAAGTGGCAAAGTGGTGAGACAGAGTGTATGGATGAGGGAATGAATGAGTGAGAGGTAGCACACTTCAAGAAGGGAAGCAAATTAAGTTTTGCTGTGGTAGAGTTTTGCATTTTCATTTTTGTCATGATTTTGTTAAAGCTTCTCCTCCTTTGTGTTCTTGCACAAAAACTGCTAAGGAGAGGCAGACCCCAGGCCGAATATTCCTGTAGGAAAATGGCCAAGATGTGTCTTCCACAGACCAAAAATAATCAGAGATTCTGCTTGTTGTTTTCCGTTCAGAAATTAGAACAAAAAGGAACGTTGCTTATACCAGGTCTCCTTCAGAAAACCAAACACCTGTGATTACTTATTTTGCATAGAAAATGGAATATATTTAGAAATCCAGGAAGTAGTTGCTTTCTCATTGCAAGCATAAAGTTATTGATAGTCACTTGTTCAACTAAGCTGCTATAATTGCTTCCCTGGCCATTTTACTATGAGATGTCCCAAAATCAATGATTGAAATTAACACCTCTCCCTCCCTCTCTCTCTCTCTCTCTCTCTCTCTCTCTCTCTCTCTCTCTAACACATACACACACGCACGCACACACACACACACACACACACACACACACACACACTTTGTGCCTACGTGCTCATCTTTAACAGCCTCTGTAGCATACCTTTCATGCCTTTTGTCAAAGTAAGTATGAGAATAATGTAACTACAGTTCTCTTCTTATAAAAATGCCTCAAAGGCAGCACTTTAAGCTAGTAATGTGCTCCAGTGAAAACCCAGATCCCTGGGGTTTATCCCCCACGCTTCTTCCCCTCCCCTGCAAAGGTAGCAGTTCTTGAATCTGCTCTTTGTCTCCACTAAGTAGTCATCTTTGACTGAGGCACCTCCTGGGATAGGCAGCTCCTTCCGTTTTCAGGGAGTTCTAAGTGGTGGAAATGATTTCCGTTGTGGAGCCAGACCGCGTGTCCTTTAATGCCTGCTTCTAACACTAACACTTCCTTCTGGGACTGAGACACAGTGAAAACCAGAGTGAGATGTCTTAATTCATAGACATTTATTACTTGCTTGCAATATGCAAAGCAATTACGTTTGGAGATATTAACGTGTGCTTCATGACATTAACCCTTGATGTGGAAGAAAAAGCATGGGTTTTGAAGTCTGATAAGAGCAAAATAATGCTGACTGGATGCCAAGCACTTTCTATAAGTTAACTCCTTAATCGTGACCACAGCCCTCTGAAGTATACGCCAGTAATATCTCCATTTTGCAGATGAGAAGACTGAGTCATAGAGTTAAGAAACTTGCTCAAAATCACCTGACCAGTAAGGGTCAGAGCCAGCATCTGAAACCACGCATCCTGGCTGCGGAGACCCCACTGTCTGTCTCCCCTTGGTTGTGCCGACTTTCAGCCAGAGCTTCAAATCCTGTGACTACACCCGGCTAGCCAGGTGGTATGGGGAATTTCCTTAAACAGCCTGCACTTTAGTTTCCTCCTCTGTGAAAATAGTTTCCTCATCTGTGAAAAGAATCAAAATGGAATACCACGGAACATGACCAGTGGTTCTCAACATCTGTGCTTTTTTTTTTTTTTTTTAAGTTTAGACCCCACCCGAACTTCTGATTCATGTAAATACTTTGTGGTATGTGGTTTGTTGTCACCGACTTGAGACTCTTGTCGATGTTGCTTCAGAATAAGGAGGGTGTTTTGTGTTGTTGTTTTTTTTTTCATTAATCTTCTTGATAACTACAAAATTCAGTACAGCGTTAGTCAACATTGATAGGATTAAGTTTGGGGTGATATTAAAGAGTCTGACTTCATAAGTCCCATCAGGGTTGTTCCTCAGATACTTAAAATGCACTCTGTTGCCCCTTTTATTGCTGAAATATTTATCTGCGTGCATATTCAAGGCAGAACATTTCATGAATAGCTGATGCTAGTGAAAAGGAATGTATTGTTATTCTCCCTGTATGTGATATTTCTTTACTGCAGCCCAATGAGCTCTTCAGAAAGTACGCTCTCAGGAATATCAATAGCATCACCTACAAACATTTTGCATTTTTAAATCTGTACACAGTGGGACTCGAGAGGTTGTAAATATTCTGGTTGATGCTGGCTTTCTCATCATCAAATGTGTTGGCTGGATCAAGAGGAGATACTTTATCATTGTGCTGTCTTTCGAAAGAGAAAGGAAGAGCCTGATGGAAAATGTGATGACTCCTTTAATACACTTATTTCACGAGAATTTGAGGTGATTAATTTCATTGAGAAGAGTTGGAGAACTTTTGAGTGTATGGCAAGAGAATGCCATGCAGCATGAAGACTGTTACTCCGATCACATAGTTTCGGCTTTCTCGAACCGGTCACTTTAAGGGCTGCGCCATTTAGGTCTGTCTGAGTCAGATCAAAGATGACAAGGCAGATTTGGAGATCTAAGGGGTTGTGGTATCTCAGTAGGGTGGTACTGTTCCATTCAACAGTCATTTGTTGAGCACGTCTTACTCACTAGGCACTGGGGACACAAACATGCGGTGGACATTGTCTTTGAACTCAAGTCTACAGTCCATGGGGCGGTAAACAGGTGACTTCAGTACAGTTCAGCAAGTGTTATGGTGGAAGAAGATACAGGATGCTTTGAGAGTAGAGAGGAGGTCACCTAATGTAGCGTCAGGGAGGGAGGCAGGAGGGTGACGGTGGGGCTGGTCTAGGAAGCCTTCCTGGGAGGCAGAGTGCTGACGTGAGTCCTAAAGAATGGATTGACGAGAGCAAGGTGAAGGCATAGAGGGCATTCTAGCTGGTGTCTGTATCCTCTTGAGCAGTCCTTAGCCATTCTCCCTAACCAGCAGCATCAGCTCCAAATAATGTCCTGTCTGACCCACTCACTTCAAATCCTATCATTATTTAACTGTTGAAGAAAACAGTCATGTCTGTGTCTTAATGATTAGCTGGCTTTGTGAAATATAAGTTCTAAGGAGGAAAAAAAAAAAGCCCCTAAGGCATTTCTGTCCCTGAGATGAACAGTCTGTCCTACCCATTTGGCCTGACCTCCTCCATCATTGAGCAGATTGACTAAGGAATATGCTAGAACCCCAGCAGCATGGCTGGTGGGAAAGCAGGTCCCTGAGGAAAATCCCCAGCCTGTGTAGCTGACATCCAGAGGAGACTGTAAAATCAGTGAGAGCTAGATAGTAAGCAGCATCCAAAGTAGTCATCAGCCCTGAAGGTTGTTCCCTGGCCAAAAATAATAGTAGGCAATGGCTTGTGATATCCAGCCTATATCACTTACTAGCTTTATGACCTTCAGCAAATTACTTCACTTCTCAGTGGTTGGTTTTTTCTAAAATAAGGCCTAATAATAGTCCCTCGCTATATCTCACTACAGCAGGGTGGCAGGTGGGGTAAGGATTAAACTAATTCATGGAAAGCACTTGAAAGTTTCTTATTAGGTGTTGGGGGCCAGAGTCCTTGTTCCCTTAGAAGGGGACCCAGACATATCAAGACCTCTGCCATTAGGGAAGTATTTACTACAGAACTCCAATTCTGCAAGAGATCCTAGTTTGCCACACAAGCCAACGTATCCATTCAGGTCTCATTCAACATCTGTTTAGTGTATGTCTTCTATATGCCGGGCACTGGGGGAAAATTAGAGCATTCAGTCCTTACAAAGGTCCTAATGTAGAATGGGCCTGGCATGTTCCAGGAATGACAAGGAGGGCCATATGGAATGAATAAGGGAAAGAAAAGAGAGGACATCAGAGGTAATAAGGGACAGATCTTGCAGGGCCTTACAGGCCATATGCCATTGTTGGGACTTTGAGGTCACTTTGGGGTGAGAGTTGAGAGAGGAGTTCTAACGACTACTGCTGATTATTGAGTTTCTAGAATATAGCAGACACTGTGCACAGTGTTTGACCTGTGTTTTCTGGCTTTATCAGATCCAAAAAGCAGATTAGAATCATGATGTAAAGTAAATGACACTTGTCCCCATGCAGGAAATATGAGGGCTTAGGGAGCTTGCCTGTGTACTTGAACCCAAATCTGAGTGACTTCATGACGTCACATTGCAATTTAGTGAATATGGGAAATGTGTTTGGCACCATACCAGTGGTAGCAGGGCTAATTTTAGACTCCACTTGACCACACCGCAGGACCCTCGGGGGACCTGGGTACACACTCAGTTCCCGTGCTTCCGAAGGCCTCCGGAAATCAGGGACAAAGAATCTGCGTGGACAGCACTCACCACACAAATGGTTCTTCCTGGGCACTAAGCAGGTGGGCGTAGTATCAAAGCTCTAGCCTCAGGCTTCCAACATCTTCTCTTTTCCCAATGGGCACGTTAAATGTGCACACCCCTGCCACATTCAAAGACCCCAGTGTCGCTAGGCGCTTGTTAAGGGCAGGGTAGAATCAAAGCCCAAAATACCAAAGGTTCAGTTTCCTGTTCCTAACCACACTACCCCAGCAAATGAGGCGGCTTTCAGAACAGCTGTCTCTGCCCGTGAACCTGCAGTTCAGCTTTGACTCAGGAGCCTGTGGGAACTGCCATACTCCTTCCTCTGCAAGATGTTGTTCTCAAACCCCAAAGTCAGGCTGCTCATTTGTTTTGCAGGATTAAACGAGGACCTACCTGAGCATCTTAATTCATACTCCACTAATTTGAAATATACCCTGATCGTTGAGGGAGCTGAACTGTAAGATAAAGTAGAGCGAGTGTTGATTCTTCTCAGCACGTGTGTAAACGAGCTGCCTGTTGCACGCAGCATACAATGCCCCATACTAGGAACGTGAAGTTGGGTGGTTTCTGTCCCCCTAGCTGTTCGGGGGTGCTGGTAGTTTACAGATGCTTCTGGCATACTTTCAGTGCTCTGCTAGCCAGAGATTCCAGCTGCTAGACACGGATCGAACTGTGCACAGTGAGCAAAACGAGAGAGAAAAAGACTACAATGAAATAGTAGACGTGTTACCTGTCAGCCACTTCTCTGTCTTGTGTCCGCTGAAGAAAAAGCGTCCTTTCCACCACTAGAAGAAATATTGGCTGCATTCAGCCCCTCTGAGAGGTTGTCTTTGATTTACATGGGATTTTCATTTTATGCTTTGACTTTAGAGTTTGTTCTCTGGATAAGATGTGAATTCATTGTACTGACTGATGGACAGGCTGGAGTCAAACCGGCTTGTGACTTCTAGTCTTGGAGTGATTTAGATGCAGGTGAATTTTTTGACTAAGGATTAGCTTCACATCTTAAATCTGTAAGACAAAGATAATTGAATTTATTTCATTGGCATTGCTGCAGTGATTAAGTGAAACAGAAAAAGTAAACTAAAGATCCCGACAAGTTATTTGTCATAATGAGTGACGCTTCCTACCCCATTCCTAACGAGTGTGGCCGTGGACTTTACCTGTGGGAGCCACGGAAAGCTTTTAGGCCGAGGGGTGATTGTGTTGGTTTTAACAGAGGTGACTTTGGTGTCACTGTGATGTATGGGCTGCAGTGTGGAGACACCGGAAACACAGAAAGGAACTAGCAAATGGTGACAAGGGTTCAGACAAGGGCCAGAATGAAGGCATGCACTGGGTATGGAGAGGAGGAGCCCAGTGTGCGAGTCTTAACAGTAGAACGAACAGAATTTAGAAACTTTGACTTAAGAAGCAGTGAGTTTTCCAGCTAAGGAGGTTTTTGGGTGTATGGAGATAATGAATTTAACTGGTATAAAGAACAAATCAGAAAAGGCCCTCGTTTACTGCAGACTGAAACTGGATGCTTATACAGTTAATATATTACTTGATTTAGTCCTCGTGACAACTCTGGAGTGATACCAGATTTTACTGGTGTGATATCAGTAATATCAAGGCCATTTTACTGTTGTAAAAACCTGAACTTAAGAGAAGCCTAATGATTTGAACATGGATTTGTCTGACACCGAAGCCTTGCTTTAAACTGCGGCAGGAAATAAGCCCTCGCTCTGGAAAAGGGGAAGTGGAATCAGGTCGGGAGGGAGAAGATAAGCCTTAGTCCTGGAAGTGTTACCCTCGTGCTGCTTATAGTAAGGCAGAGATATCTTGAGGGCAGTTGGAACACCAGACCTGTAGCTCAAAGGAGGGGCTGAGGAGAGAGGTGAAAATGTGGGTGGTGCTGTCCTGTGGTTGATGTCAGGGAGCAAATGAGATCACCCAGCAAGGCATGCAGAGTTAAAGAGAAACAGACTCTAAGTAAATGACGGTTCAAAAGTGAATGCTCTAGACTCCTGGTCCAGGAGTTTGGAAACACTCATAGACCCATATGCGGTGTAATTTTTCCCGACCCCAGCATTGTGCTTTGGTATGTAAACTTGCATGGCATTTCTTGTTTCGGCTAGGTATTGAGCGCAGAGTATTTATCAGTCACTGTTAGCCTTCACAGAGCTTTTAGTCGAATGGTGAGCTCTAATTTTAAAAAGCAATTAAACAGGAGCACCTGGGTGGCTCAGTCGGTTAAGCATCCGACTCTTGATTTAGGCTCAGGTCATGATCTCATGGCTCCTGAGATCGAGCCCCACATCAGGCTCTGTGCTGACAGAGCAGAGCCTGCTTGGGATTCTGTGTCCCTCTCTCTCTGACCCTCCTTCTCCCCAAAATAAACATTTTTTTAAAAAGGCAATTAAACAGTAGTAACAAGCCATTATCAATTACAGCATAGGCTTAAGTGTTGTTATTATAATGCCCTCTGTTAGGGTCCTATGTAAGACCAACTCCAAAGCCAGACTGGAAAGTCAATAGCCAGGGAATTAGGGTCACAGGTCACAATATGGAATTAGTTTATATTGAAGAAACAAATTACCCGGCCTAAAAATCACCGTAGATCATGTCTTTCGGAAATGCTTAAGAATGTTTGCAAGACAAATTGAGATCATACATCCTGAAATTAACTTGGTTACAGTTTATGCAGGAAGCTGGAGTTTCTAAGTGTGGAAGGCAAAAAGAAAATACACTACAGGTGACTTGGGAGGCTGAGGCACCATCTCTAAGCTGGTCCCACTCAGACATTTTTTTCTCAAGTGTTGCAACTTTTTTTCAGTCGAGCACCAGGTGAAGTAGTTGGCTTGCCTTGAGGAGCTGTGTTACATGAGAGAAAAAACAACAACGACAAACCAACAGCCTTATCTTTCCATCACAGATTTGCACTCTACCCAGTAGGAGGGTGTGCTGCACAGTGAGAGGCTTTAGGGAGCTGAGAAACAGCTATTCCCTGCCTCCCACCCCATCCCTTTATGCACCCCCACTGCGTGTTTCAATTCTGTCTCCACATCTCTCTTCTCTGTCTCTGTTCCCCGCAGTGAGTATGCTTGAGTCTCTATGGATCATGATACAATGTGGCTCCATTCAACCCCATATTGGAGTCCAATATACACACTGAAATTTCTGAAATTTCTTTTTTGCCCTGAATGAACAGTTGCAGCAAAACCTACCTAAAATGTGAAAGTAGCAAATTTCTTTTCCACTGACCATCGGAACAGAAAACTTCTGAGCCTTCATATTGTACGGCAAGCAGCCCGGGTCTCAAATGATGGCCTTCGCCTTCAGATCCAGTCTTCTTTTGAGACGTTGCCTAGCTTCGTGGTGAAGAGCATAGGCCCTGGAGCCAGACTGTCTACATTTGAGTTCATATTCCTCCCGTCACTAACCGTGAGACCTTGCACAAAATACTTAACCTCTCTGTGCTTCAGTTTCCACATGTGTAAAAGCGTGGTGATAATAGAACCTACCTCCTTAGGGTTGGTGAGGAATAAGCAAGTTAATACGTGTAAGCCCTTAGAACTGCACCTGACACATATATAGTAAGCCATCCATAAAGGTCAGGTGTTAGTGGTAGTACTTCATTATGCAGTGGATGAAATAACATGTCAAGATGGCAGCCAGGCCAGTGAGGACAGCTTTCCCCAGCCTGCTGTCAGTGAGTCCCAGGTCAGCTCTCCTTTCATTTAGTGTGGAAGGGAGAGTACAACATTTGTCTCCTCTTCCTCTTTCAACACTGAGGATCACTGGCCCGCAGTAGCACTGAGTGAGTGATCAAGCCCCAAAGCCAGAGACGAGGAAATTTCCCTTCTTAGAAACCCCCTTCCTTCCCAACGCACGTGCAGTGGCTATGTTTAGAAATCTTCCAGGAGCAGTACGGGAAGGTAGCAAGAAGTGCGCTGTGTGGCGTCATGCCTTGTGTATGATAAGGAAGATAGCCAGCCAGCCATGGTGTTGTCTGTGTTCTGTGATCTGTCGTCAGATCGGAAGGGGATAGGATTCTTTTCCCTGTAGCCGAACTTCTCCATCGGTCCTCTTGAACTGCCAATCAGAAGACGTTGGTTGACACGTTTCTTGGGCTCATTTGTCTCTGGCAGCAGTGAAGAGGAACAAAGCCTGGATGTTTAAAGAGGTGGCCTGAGCTCCCCCTGGAGTCAGTTGGTCACACCTCATATTGCCGTGCCAGCGAACATCTCCCTTCCTAAGCACCTTCCCTGACTTGTCCTGGTCATCTCCTGATACCAACCTCCTCCCAACAGGGAGCTGCAAAGTTGTAGACTTAATATTGTCAGTAGAATAAACTCATCAACTTCTTCGAGTTATTTTAGAACCCCACACAGTAGAATCACAACGGGCCTTTTGACCAAACACCGGTGTAAGTTAGTCCCCAGAGGATGTGTCAGATCTTGTTCCTTTCTAACTGCTTAAGGGTTAAAAACCATCACTGTGATCACAGAGGTTGGACAGCAGAGTCTTGTGAACTGGATCCAGCCCACAGATGTGTTTCGTTTGGCCCACGTAGTTGTATATACATGTATCAGTTAGTTGCAACATACAAAAATTGGTAGATTTCACATAACAATCTGCATCTCCAACGCCTGGTTATAGGAATAGAAGATCTGACAACTCTGGATCTTTCCTCCCCCGCATGTGGAATAGTCTGCCTGAGTAGGGGAGCAGTGCCTCTCTGGCCTCTCCACTTTGCCGTAGCCCCACCTGGCCCACTTCCTGTCCTCCTGCTCATGTCCAGAGTGCACTGGAGTTAATAAATCTCTTAGAGCCTGGCGCTATTTTCTTTTTGATATAATCCCAGATGAAAAGCGAAAATTCTTCTCATTACACTCCGTGACCTAAATTGACTAAGATGCTAAATACTGAGTACCCAGGCCTTTGCTCTCTGACTTAAGAGGAAAAATCCCAAGGAAAGCATTTTTTGTGTCATTTATTTAAAAAAAAAAAAATCACACCGTTGAAAATTATCCTCACCTGATGATTTTCCTGAGTCAGAGAACAGTCTTTTTCCTTTGACCTTTTTCATGGTGGCATTTTATGCTTTTCTGGTTTCTGCCAGTAAGACAGGCTAAACAACAACCCAAAGCTGAACCCTCTGGCCTTGTCCTTAGTCATCTCCTTTTGGCTGCTGAGAGATTTGAGGTTATAGGCTGGATCTGGGGAAGGGAGCGAGAAGATCTAAAGGGGAAATAGATTGTGTAGAGCCGAAAACTGAGTCATGGGGCCACACGATACAAAGGTACTGTGTGCAGAAGTGGCCATAAGTTACTTGTGTTGAGAAGCCACTCACCTCTCTCCTTCTGAGCTACACGGCCAGCCTCTCCCCCAGTTTCCACAGGCCCCTCGTCCAGGCCAGCACGCCTCACTTGGTGAGATCTGCCAGACTCTAAATCTTCCTCCTTTGTATCATTTCTTTCTTTTGTTTTCTTTGTTTTAATTTTTTTTTAATGTTTATTTTTGAGAGTGTAGGGAAGGGGTAGAGAGAGAGAGGGAGACACAGAGTCCGAAGCAGGCTGTCAGCACAGAGCCTGACGCGGGGCTCGAACTCAAAAGCCGTGATACCATGACCTGAGCCGAACTCAGACGCTCAACTGACTGAGCCACCCAGGCACCCCTATTTCTTTATTCTGAAGGTAGAAGGGCGGGGGCAATCATTCCTCTTTACCAGCTGCCAGCCACCTGAGGGCAATTGGACAGTACAGAGTATAGTGAGTACTGTGCAGAAGTTTATTATCAGCTCACAGAAATCCAGTAAACACTTGGGGGCTTTGGATAGGCAGTCATCTATGAAAATTAGTCATTCAGTCCCTTATCATAGTTTTCAGTTTACTGTAGAACTGCTTTGTCCCTTTGTTCACATTCCCATGACTCCGATTTCACATGAGGTCGTGGGCTCCTCCGTCGAAAAGTTTTTAGTGGCCCTGGTAGGTCTGAAATTTCAGAGTATTGAGCAAAGGTGCCTGCTGAGCTAGAACGTGATCTAATAAGACTGAGCTGTGAAAACACGAAGCACCCGGCCACGGTCAGCAGGTTTTTAAGAAGGGATCATGTAAAGCTCTGGTTGAGAGGACCTCAGAAAAGCAATAAAGCTGGTTTCTTTTTCATTTTTCCTGTGAGAGGGGGGACATCAGCCTGTTTAAGCAAAGGCGCTAAAGTGGAATGAGGTGTGGTTAAACAGAAACAATAGATGGTATCTTTCTTTTCGGAAACTCTAATCAGAAAACACTTAAAACATTTGGCTAGGGTCCCAAAGGGTCCCTGGGGGAAACCAGCTCCAAAATGCCAGAGTAGAGAAGATACATATCAGTTAATAACTCAGATGAGTTGGTTCCTAGCCTGCCAGCTGTGAGATTTGGGGCCAGTCATTTAACCTTCTTGCTCCTCAGTTTTTTAAGCCCTAAAATGGGAACTGAACACTATAGAATTGTCATGGGGATGAAAAGAGATAATGTGTGGAGAATTCTGGGAGCAGTACCTAGCATGTGCCAACAGCTGCTATCCAGTTAGATGGAAATACATAAAGACTTGTTATCTGGGTATTCAATAGGGTTTTCAAAATAATAACCAATATCATAGATAGTTTCATTTCTAAGTTTTCCATAATTATATTTAAATCCCCAGGCACTTTAAGCCCCTTTCCTCAGTCTCCTGTATGCCCACCAGTATCTCCTTCCTTACCTTTCCAGGGATTTTTGCTCTCTAAGCTAGTCCTCCTCTAATGAATAAAGGCTTGAGATCCAATCTAATTGAAGGTTTAGGCTGATTCTGGAATGAGTCACTTGAGATCTGTTTCAGCCTTCTGGAGCTTTTGTTGTTTTCTGTTCGTTTACTGAAGATGATGGTTTTGGCATCATACCTACTGCTGAATTACAATGTAACAGTTGATGAGATATGTTTATGAAATGCCTTGTGTTTGTAATCACTTACAATAAAGCATTAATAAAGACTGTAGTTTATTTATGGATTTATATAGACTACAAGGGGGAAATCCCAGGACTCATGGTGATCTCATTTTTAATATGTTACATAATCCCTACAATTGAAACCTAATGGACTTTATCAGATAAACTGGGAGTCAGAGTCCCATCCTGGTCGTTCCTACCTTCAGACTGTCTTCTTTTTGTAAATGGGGGCTGGGGGGTGGAGTGTTTTGTTCTGGGGATCTATTGCAGCATTTGCCTTTACCCACCTGCAGTGAACTTTGATCTGTGTACCCACAGCTAGAAGCAGAAGCAGACCATTTCTCTCCTCCAGTGAATAATAGAAACCACAAAGAAAAGCACTCTCTTCGATTCTTGGATGGAATTAGACACCAAATAAGAATTCCCTTTAGCTAAGTTCTTTGCTTCATTTATACCCTAAGATCTTTGTAGAAGTCTGGAGGAAAAAATAGTTCACAGATTGTTTCCTTTTTTCCCGTAAAATCTCCAAAGAAGGGAATCTTATTTCACCTTGGACTATCAGAAACCTGGACAATAGAAATAGTTCATTTGCTCTAACATAGTTTATGATTTCAGTAGAAATTCTTGTTAAAATTGTCAGCATGAGTGTGCCATTCAATTAATAAACCATGCTTTGTTCATGGTATGTTGTGCAATATGTCAGCATTTCCCCCCTTCTTTCCTGTAAATTGTAACTTTTCTGATGATTAGCATTTAAAGTCTTTTCCTGATTAAGGAATTGTCAGCTGAAATCATCAGGGATTTCCCCATAGCGATTTTGAAAGAAATCTGAAGAATTTAATGTGTTGCTTGGAAATTAAGAAATTTGGAACAGTTTGTGTGAATCTAAATGATGAAATGGAATCAAGAAATGATTGTTTTTCTTGAAAAAAGATAATGACAGAGTCCCAGAGGGAATAGTGCAAACGTTAGAAATAAAGTCTAAGACATTTGATAAACCTTCATGTCTCTGTTCTGTGCTTTGCAGAAGATGTATCTGTTATATTTTAGGAGCTAAACTGAAATAGAAACAGTAAAATAAAACTTCAGATGCTTGGAAATTTTTTTTTAATTTTTTTTTTTTAACGTTTATTTATTTTTGAGACAGAGAGAGACAGAGCATGAACGGGGGAGGGTGAGAGAGAGGGAGACACAGAATCTGAAACAGGCTCCAGGCTCTGAGCAGTCAGCACAGAGCCCGACGCGGGGCTCGAACTCACGGACCGCGAGATCGTGACCTGAGCCGAAGTCGGACACTTAACCGACTGAGCCACCCAGGCGCCCCTGGAAATTTTTTTTTATTTGATTTCTTGATTTAACAGAAACCTTTTTGTTTTGTTTTAAAGCATTGGATTTTGTTTGAAAGCGTGGATTCACACTTGAATTCATGTTGCATTCACAGTGCCACCAGAACAAGGAGGGTGGACCAGGGGAGTAGAATATACTGGGCAGGGCAAAAGGCAAGAGAGATCTAGTTTAGGTGTAAGGGTTATGTAACGAGCTTTCTGCCCAGTGGCAGGTTTGGGTAGGGCCAGTAAGAGACAGCTGGTTGGTGTGGCAGAGGGAGTGTACTGTTTGAGAAGAGTGGTCAGGGGAAGCCTCTCAGAGGAAGTGACCTTTGAGCTGAACCAGAAGGAACCAGCAGGGAAGAGCTCACATACACAGGAAAGGAGACCACATGTGCAAAGGCCCTGGGGCTGGAATGAATGGCTGTTCAGGAGCCGTGAGCAGGCAGACGTAGCTGGAGCATAAGACAGGAGTGGTGGGATAAGACCCTAAAGGAAGAAAGAGGCAGCTCTGATAAAAGTCCATTAGCAGGAGACAAAAATTAGCAGTTGGGTGAATTTTATGAAAGCTTACTACTGTGGTTCAGAATTCTCCCGACTTTAAAAATGGCATGTGGAAATCACTTTGAAGAAATAGTTAGGGCCTGTATGCCAAGGCTGAACCAGCTGCCAGCTCTAGATTTGTATTCGATGACAGATAGGCAGTACTCAGTGGTAAAGAGCAGGACCTCACAATTTGCCAAGCTGACACCTTTTTTTGTTGGCAGCTTGCACATAAACTAAGGAGACTGAGACAAATCCTCAAAATCGGTTATCTTGTGACTGCCCTCCTCCCTGGACCCTCAACCCCAGCATAGTAGTCTTCTCACGCCCCATTTTCCTTCGTGGACAGTGGGACACCGGTAGCAAGTCTGGTAACAAAGGAGGAAAAAAGAACCCCACACTTTCCCTTTGCTTCTCCCCACAGGTTTAAGAGAATTGGTTTTGCAGGACAAAATGAAAAATCCAAGGAAGCCCAAATGCTAGACCCGAGATCCGGTCTACCAGCTATTACACTGAAATAGTGGCAGAAAGTTGTGCTTGCTTTCTTACGGTCACCCAGCCACTAAGGCCTCCTGGGCAGCCCTGTTGGATCTACATCACACTATACGACATTTGCGAGATAGTTATTTAGAATCGTAGAAGGTGAAAAAGACGGGCACGGGGTATTCAAAGGCATGACGTATTCGAGAACTGGTAATCACAGGCACCTGGGTGGCTCAGTCGGTTAAGCATCTGCCTCTTGATCTCAGCTCAGGTCATGGTCTCACAGTCTGAGAGTTCGATCCCTGCATCAGGCTCTGCTCTGACAGTGTGGAGCCTGCTTGGGATTCTCTCTCTGCTTGCGTGCACGCTCGCTCGCTCTCTAAAATTAGACTTAAAAAAATAAATAAATAAAAGGACTGGTAATCAGGTAGGGTAGCAAACATGCAGAGATCTGAGTTACGTGGATGTACAAGGTGATGTGTTCGAAATAATCCAGCAAATAGAAACAAGGTCTCTAATGCTTAAGTGGATATCAAAACAGCGGGCTGATTCCTCCCTGCCACTAAAAAGCTTATGCAGATCCCATAAATCAGTAATGTGCTTTTCTAGGTTTGCAGTTTCCTTTCAAGACGCTTTGCATTTTTCAGCACTCAGCCCCTCCCTGATGATAACCAGGCCCAGGCGGTGGTTGTCGGCCAGTTATCTTGTTCACATCTCCGGGAGTAGGGCCGCGATCTGGCGCTAGCTTCCTTCCTCAATAGTCAGTGCCGTGCAGCGACCTCTAGGCCTTCATTCATGCTATTGAGTTCATTCATCGTGCACCATACCCGAACAGTCGTGCCCCCTGTGAGTGATACCACAATTAAGTCAGATGCGAGGTGGGGTCCAGACGGGGAAACGGTAGAGGGTGAGAGGCACCATGATAGCAGAAGTGTGAGAGCAACAATTCAAGAGAGGGATCAAGGAGGCCCTCAAAGGAGTAACTAGACTCGCATTGAACAGTTTAAAGGAAGAAGATATAATTAGGCACAGAGAATCACATGAGCTACGACACACACAGCAGAATGACCGTGCACAGCTTTTCTCGTGTGACTTTTCTCATGTGACTAAACCTTCTTTTCCTTTTTGTGTGTGGTGGTGGTGTGTGTGTGTGTGTGTGTGTGTGTGTGTGGCACACGCATGCATTGGAAACAGATGGAAGGAGAGTTACAGGGACCAAGAGGGACAAGTGGAATAGAGTAGGGAATGTGAGGCTCCATGTATTGAAACAGTAATATACGAGCTGTAGAGTCAGAAAATATCGACACAGTCCTCAGGCAGCTCCATGACCTCAGAGCTCCAGGTTTGCACATCGCCACCATGGGAAAGCTTCTGAGTTGCTCTGAGGAGGAAATGAGGTGTGTTGTGGTATAGACAGGGGCTGGGCTTGGAGTCAGCTAGACCTGTGTTCAAATCTCTCTGTGTTTAAGTCGGCTAGACACGTTTTGCATGTCTCTGAGTCTCAGTTTTCTCACTTACAAAATGGGATAATACTGTCTCGCTCCTGGGTTTGTGAGGATTCAATTATCTCCTCCATGAAAAGTGCTTATTAGGACGGTGCTGGGTACATGCTAAGCAATAAACGTTAGCTCTTCTTCTCCATCGTTACATATCATAGACCCTCGCTGAAGATTAGCTCTTTCCTCCTAAAGAAATACGACACTTTGCAATTATAAGCCCCTCATTAATTTATTCACTGACTGCCAAGAGAACCTAAGAGAAAACATGACCATTTTTAACAGTTATATTTTCCATGGAAGGAATCTTTCATTCAGGCCTCACTGCATCCATTTTCCTTTGCTGGACAGTAGCCTCGTCTTGTCAAATGTCAGATGATGACAAATGCCATTCCCAGGCAAGCAAATGAATAGCATACCCTCCTCTTGAATTCTGACTCCTAATTTGAGGTAGTTTTTACCCAGTTTTCCTGCCTTCAATAGCACATCCTTAAGCTCAGTACAACTCAGCTTGTTCAACTGTATATATGTCTAAGCTCAATGTTGTGGGGGAGCATATGGCCCAAGGCTCTACACTCCAGTGACTAACTGCCTTGTTGGGAAAAATAAAACTTAGGCAACAATATGAAGAAAGTACATATGACAAGGTACAAAGTCTATTCTGTGTATGTTTATGACACTGGCAGTAAGTACATTGGTCATCCAGGGGAGGGAGAATTTGCTGGAGTTTTCAGGGGAGGCTCCAGGCTTTAGGAACCAGCTTACAGCCAACCAGCCTGTCTTAGAATAACCTTTGCTTTTGGTTTCATATCATCCCTCCACCTTCCCAGCAAACCCTAAAGTTGAGTCCATGCTGGGAAAAGGCAGACCTTGCTTTAAAGCCAGTTGGTTCCCCAAAAGTTCTTTTCTTATGCCTCTGCTTTTCATCATGCTTTGAAATTCTTCCTTACCAAACTGCATTTACAGGTAATAATTTACATCATCCATGTGAAGAAATTTGCCCATTAGAGATCTTGATCAGCATTAGTTACATGAACCCAGTGTTGCAACACTATTACCAAATTTCATTTTATAGGAATAAAAAGAAACTACATTGTCTCACTTATTAATTCTGAATCTAAGATCTAAACTCTTGTTACTATCATGTACATATGTGTACCCAGGAAATATGCAAAACCCAAAAGTCACAGAGGAAAAGGTTGATAACTTAGACCATGTAAAAAATATAAAAATTATTCATGGCAACAACAACAAAAACACCACCCTGAGGACAGTAAAAATTAACCGTGGGGGGGAGGTGAGGGGAATTGTAATTCATATAATAGAGGGTTAATCTCCCACAAAAATTCTTAGGCAATAGGAAAATGAAAACTAATTTTCTAAACATTCAAAGGACATAAATAGGCAGTTCCAGAAAAAACAGTGCCCATCACCAGTAAGCATGTAACAGGAGGTTTAATCTTACAAAAGAAATGAAAATAAAATAACTTTTTACCTATCAAATTGGTGAAGATGTATACATTTGGTGATACTTAGTGCTATAGAATATATGGGGAAGTAAGCATTCTCAAAAACTGTTAGTAGAGGTATTATTGATTGGTAAAACCTTTCTGGAGGGCAGTTTGGCAAAAGCATTTATGTTTAAAATGCACCTATCCTTCAATCTAACAATGACACCTTAAATAATTTATTCAACAGATAGATCCACATATTGACCAGAGGTATATATGCAGTGACATTTACTGCAGCATCTATTATGTCAGCCAAAAACTAGAAGCAAGACTTCAGCTTCTGATCAAGATGAAGAGGGACCACACTTAACCTCCACCTGAAACCTTTAAAAAAAAAAAATGAAACAGTTGTGTTCAAGACATTGGACATCACACATCAGAAGGCAATCATCTTTGAAGACAGAAAACAAAATGAACCCCATGGGTGCTCTAGCCTACTGCCTGGAGAGTCCCCAGGCCACAGTAGTGGGAGGTGGAATGTAGGCAGAACCCTATGGTCTCCCTGATTGGAAGAGATGTTGCTGGGAGTCTAAGAAAGCCAAGATGGCTAGATTAAAATAGAGAGCTGCATAGAGACAGAAATCTGGAGAGTTGAGGTCTCCCTGGGGTATTGAACTGAATACAAATGATGTCATGCATATAAGGAAACGACCCAAGGCCAGAGAAAGAACAATGTAAAGGTTTAGAGAGAACAGTGCCTGAAATTCACAGAGGGACAGAAAATGGTGTCCTCAACAGCCAGAAAGGAAAAAAAATATACAATTAAAGGGTATTCATTACTAAGTCTTGCTGGGTAGTAGTGGAGAAAAATTAATCGTAGATTAAACATAGCTCTGGTCACCCTGAACGGATCTTAAAAGCAAGACCTAAAAGGATCAAACTGTTTCCAATTAATTTAACTACATCTCAGAGCAAAACTCAAGAATGTTTATAAGAAGACAAAAATAAATATCACCCCCACAATGCCTAGCATCCAATCAAAAATTACCAGGCAAGCATAGTAGCAGGAAAATGCAAGCCATAATTGGTGGGGGGGGGGGGGGTCAATCTATTTGAAAACGAACTGAATAGATATAAAAATAAGCAAGATCATTAAAAGAATTGTTATGACTGCATTTCATAAGTTCAGAAAGCAAGAGGAAAGACTGCCCATGTTAAGACGTGGAAGATACATGTATTTAAAGACCTAAATTAAAAAGATGAAGTCTGCAGTGGCTGAGATTTAAAGGAAAAGAAAAAGACACTGAATGGGATTAGCAACAGCATAGACACTGCAGAAGAAAAGACTAATGAATTAGATGACATTGCAATAAAAAACTATCCACAATGGAGCACAAAGAAAAAAAAGGATTTAACAAAAACAAGGCACTAGTGACATGGGACAGTTTCAAGGGGTCAAATATATGTGTCACTGAAGTTCCCAAAGAAGAGAAGAGAAAGGGGAAGACTGTGAAAATATTTAAAGAAATAATGGCTGAAAGTATCCCAAATTT
Source organism: Panthera pardus (assembly GCF_024362965.1). NCBI lineage: Eukaryota > Metazoa > Chordata > Mammalia > Carnivora > Felidae > Panthera > Panthera pardus. The sequence goes on from NW_026527002.1 coordinate 67,465,205, forward strand.
GATGAAGTCTATGAACCCATAGATCCAAATTCAACAAACCCAAAGCACAAGAAATAAGAGGAAAGTGACACCAAAGCATATTGTAATCAAATTGCTTAAAACAAGTGATAAAGAGAAAGATGTTAAAAGCAACCAGAAGGGGAAAAAAAAAACATGTTCCATACAAAATTTAAAAAAATACATAAAGATGACAGATATTTTTCATAAAAAATAATGTAAACTGGAAAGCAGTGGAGCAAAATCATTAAAGTACTAAAAGGGGAAAAACTACCAATCCAGAATTCTATACCCAGAAAAAAAAAAAATATATATATATATATATTATATATATATATATATATTTTTTTTTTTAAGATGAGATAGTTTTTCAGACCTAAAAAATGTGAAAGAACTTATCACCTACAAACCTGCATCATAAGAAATCTGGAAGGAAGTTCTTCAAAGAGAGAGAAAATGTATAGCTGGGTCTACACAAAGAAATTAGAGCCCTATAAGTGATACACTAATATAGGTATATATGAGGGGGTTTTTTTTCTAATTACTTTAACCTCTTTAGGTGATTGTTGACTTTTTAAAGCAGAAATAATAACACTTTATATTATATGTAGAAGTAAAGTATATGACAGCACAGAAGCCAGGAGGGGAGAAATGGAAGTATACTGTTTTAAATCTCTTATACATGAAGTAGTATATTATCACTTGAAAGTAAACTGTGAGAAGTTACATATGCACTGTGATCTAAAGTAATCACTAAAACACTACAAGAAAAGATTATAGTTGGGGCGCCTGGGTGGCGCAGTCGGTTAAGCGTCCGACTTCAGCCAGGTCACGATCTTGCGGTCCGTGAGTTCGAGCCCCGCGTCAGGCTCTGGGCTGATGGCTCGGAGCCTGGAGCCTGTTTCCGATTCTGTGTCTCCCTCTCTCTCTGCCCCTTCCCCGTTCATGCTCTGTCTCTCTCTGTCCCAAAAATAAATAAAAAACGTTGAAAAAAAAATTTAAAAAAAAAAAAAAAGAAAAGATTATAGTTAATAAGCCTACAAAGAATGCAATCAAAACAAATACTCAGTTAATCCAGAAGTTACCAAACCAAAGAGAAAAAAGAAGAAGAAAGAACAGATGGGACAGGGGTGCCTTGGTGGCTCAGTCGATTGAGCGTCTGACTTTGGCTCAGGTCATGATCTCATGGTTCATGGGTTTGAGCCCCACGTCAGGCTCTATGCCAACAGTTCAGAGCCTAGAGCCTGCTTCGGATTCTGTATCTCCTTCTCTGTCTGCCCCTCCCTGGCTCTTGGTCTGTCTGTCTGTCTGTCTCTCTCTCTCTCTCTCTCTCTCTCAATAAATAAATAAACATTAAAAAATTTTTTTATAATAAATAAAAATAAAGACACAAAGAGACTAACAGTAAAAGAATGGGAGCCCATGATGACATTAATGAAAAGAAAGCTGATGTGTCTATGTTAATCAAAGATTTCAGAGCAAAGAATATTACCAGGAATAAAGAGGATAATTTTACAATAATAAAAGGATCAATTCATTCAGAGGATATACATTGATATACCTCATAGCAAAGCTTCAAAATTCATGAAACAAAAACTAATACAACTGCAAGGAAAAAACATCCCTAATTACAAGACAGAGATTTCAACAATAAAACTATCTCCAATCTTCACCTAATGGGCATTTACAGAATTTTCTAACTAACACTAGCAGAATGTTGATTCTTTTCAAGTACATTTGCAGCATTTACTAAAAGAGACCACTTTCTGGGCAATAAAACATTTCTCAGTACATTTAAAGGATTCAAATAATATTAAGCATTTCCTGGCCACAGAATTCTAATTTCAGTTAGAAGTTAATAACAGAGGCACCTGGGTGGCTCAGTCGGTTAAGTGTCCTACTCTTGTTTTGGCTCAGGTCATGATCTCATGGTCCTGCAATGGAGCCCTGTTGGGCTCTGCACTGAGTGTGGACCCTGCTTGGGATTCTCTCTCTCCCTGTCTTTCTGCCCCTCCCCTCTCCTGCTTGTGCTCTCTTTCTCTCTCTCTCTCTCTCCTCTCTCTCTCCCTCCCTCCCTCCCTCCCTCAAATATTTAAAAAGAAGAAGCTAATAACAGAAATATACCTGAAATTTTTCTAAATATTTGCAAACTAAATTCTTCTAAATAACCTGTGGTCAAAGAGCGATCAAAGGGGAAATTTAAAAGTATTTTGAAATCTAAATGAAAATGAAAAACACAGCAGATCAAAATGTATGAAGTGCAGCTAAAGCAAAACTTACAGAGAAATTTATAGCATTAAACACCTGCCCATATTAGAAAAGAGGAAGTCTCAAGTCAATCACCTCAGTTTCCAGGCTAAAAACTGTAAACAGAAGAGCAAATGAAATCCAGACTAAGGAGATGAAAGGAGAAATAAAAATCAGATTGGAAATAAGTCAAATAGAAATCAGAAAATCAATAGAAAAGGTCAGAAAAAGCTAGAAAGCAGGCTGTTTGAGAAGATCAATACCATTGATAAGCCTTTAGTCAGACTGAGAAGAAAAAAACAAGGAAAGAAAGATTACACTCTTACCAGTATCTGAAATGAGAGAAGTTACATCAGTATAGGTACTTTACTGATTAAAAGGATCATAAATTAATATTATGAACAGCTTTATGCCAATAAGTCCAACAACATAGATGAGGTAGACAAATCCCTTTAAAGGCTCAAACTACCAAAGATCACTTAAGAAATCAGTAACTTAAGTCATGCTTTCTCTACTAAAAACACTGAACTGTATTTAAAAACACTTCCACAAAGAAAACTCCACCTCCAGATGGCTTCAAGATGAATTCTACCAAATATTAAGGAAGGAAATCATACCAAGTCAACAGTAACTCTTACAGAAAACTGAAGACGAGAAAATACTACCCAATGCATCCTGTGCAGCCAGAATTACCCTGATACCAAAAACAAAGTTAATACAAGAAAATTGTGGACCAATACCCCTCACAAGCATAGATGCAAAAATTGTAAACAGATTTTTAGCAAATGGAATCCAAATATATATATAAAAAAAGATAATACATCATGACCAAGTGGGGCTTAATTCAGGCATAGAAGGTTGATTTAGCATTTGAAAATCGATCACTATAATTCACCATATTGACAACCCAAAAAGAAAAATCATCTCACAGGTGCAGAAGAAGTATTTGACAAAATCCAATGTCGATTCTTTTTTTTTTTCTTAATTAAAAAAAATTTTTTTAATGTTTATTTTGAGAGGTGGGACAAAGAGGGAGGTGGGGGGACAGAGAGAGAGGGAAACACTATCCCAAGCTGGCCCCACTCTGTTAGAGCAGAACCCAACTCAGGGCTTGAACTCATGAACTGTGAGACTGTGATCTGAGCCGAAATCAAGAGTCAGACGCTGAGCTGACTGAGCCACCCAGGCACCCCACGTTTCTTTAACTTTTAATTCCAGTGTAGTTAACATACAGCGTTATTTTAGTTTCAGGTGTACAATACGGCGATTCTGCACGTCCATACATCACCCAGCGGCACTCACCACAAGTACCCTCCTGAATCCCTATCACCTATTTCACCCACCCCGCACCCACTTCCCATCTGGTGACCATCAGTTTGTTCTCTGTAGTTAAGAGTCTGTTTCTTGGCTTGTCTCTCTCTTTTTCTTTTTTCTCCGTTGCTCATTTGTTTGTTTCCTGAATTCCACATATGAGTGAATCATATGGTGATTGTCTTTCTCTGGCTGAGAAAAAAAGTATCTGGATTGGAAAGAAAGCAGTAAAACGTCTTTATTCGTGGCGGACATGATCATCTGTGCCGAAAAAAATCCAATGGAACTTACAAAATGTGCTACCAGAACTAACAAATGAGGTTAGCAAATTTGCAGGATACAAAATCAATAAAAATCAATTCTATTTTCATACTACCAACAATGAGAAATTGGACATTTTAGATGCCATTCATAATATCAAAAATATGAAATACCTATGAATCTGTCTGACAAGATGTGCAAGAAGTGGACGTTAAACACTACAAAATACTGCTGAGAGAAGTCAAAGAAGACCTAAATAAATGGAGAGATGAACCATGCTAATGAGGTGGACTACTTGATATACTTAAAACCTTATTTCTCGCCAAATCAGTCTGTTGATGCTAGCGACCCCAATCAAAATCCCAACAGGTTGGGGTTTTTGTTTTTGTTTTTGTTTTTGTTTTTGTTTTTTAACGTGGATACTGACAAGCTTATTCTGCAATTCATATGGAAATGCAAAGGACAGGACCGAGAGCAGCCCAGATAACTTGGAAGAAGGAAAAAGTTAGAGAGCTGCTCTACCTGAGTTCAAGACTTAGGAAGCTCTAGGAAGCAAGCCAGTATAGTAAGATAGACACAGTTACACAGGTTAATGGAACAGGAAAGAGTCCAGAAATAGATCCTTGCATAGGCAGCCAATTAATTTTCCACAAAGGTGCACAAAAGACAGTTCTGTGCTTCTCCACAAACATGCAAAAACAATTCAGTGGAGAAGAGTTTTCAACAAATGGTCCTGTGGTGATTGGCTATCCACATATTTAAAAAATAAACTTTGAACCATATTTCACTCCATATATAAAAATTAATTCAAAATGGGTCTTGGGTCTAACTGTAAAATCTAGAACCGTGGAGAAATCCTGGAAGAAAGCAGGAGAAACTGGGACATTAGTTAAGGCAAAGATCTCTTAGATATAGCACAAAGAGGTGCAAGTTGGGTGGTTCAGTCTGTTAAAAGTCCAACTTCAGCACAGGTCATGATCTCACGGTTTGTGAGTTCGAACCCAACAAAGGGCTCACTGCTGTCAGCGTAGAGCCTGCTTTGGATCCTCTGTCCCCCTTTCTCTGCCCCTCTGCCATTCTCTCTCTCTCTCTCTCTCTCTCTCTCTCTCTCTCTCTCTCTCTCTCTGAAATTAAATAAACTGAAAAAAAGATACGGCACAAAGAAACAATCCATTGTAAAAATTATTAGACTTGATCAGAATTAAGAACTTAGGCTCTTTTTTTAAATTTTTTAAAATATTTATTTTTGAGAGGGTGTGAGTGTGTGGAGAGGGGCAGAAGGGGGCCGTGGGGGAGGGGGACAGAGGATCTGAAGCGGGCTCTGTGCTGACAGCAGAGAGCCAGATGCGGGGCTCGAACTCACAAACTGTGAGATCATGACCTGAGCCAAAGTTGGATGTTAACTAACTGAACCACCGGGCACACCAAATTTATGCTCTTTAAAAGCTACTCAGCAGAATGAGAAGACCAGTGGCAGACTGGGGTATGTTATTTACAAATCACAAATCTAATAAAAAACTTGTATCCAGAATGCATAAAGAACTCTTATAGTTAATAATAAGAAAATAATCCAGTAAAAATAGAAAAAAAAAAGGTCTTGAAAAGATACCAAAGTGGACAAAAAAATATTGAAGTGAACAAGTACTTAACAAGAAAATACTATGATCTGGGGCACGTGGGTGGCTCAGTTGGTTAAGCGTCTGACTTCGGCTCAGGTCATGATCTTGTGGTCCGTGAGTTTGAGCCCCACGTCGGGCTCTGTGCTGACAGCTCAGAGCCTGGAGCCTGCTTGGGTTTCTGTGTCTCCCTCTCTTTCTGCCCCTCCCCTGCCCACGCTCTGCCTCTCTCTCTCTGTCTCTCAAAAATGAATAAACATTAAAAAAAATTTTTTTAAAGAAAAGACGTGACAAGCACAGGTAACGATTCTCCACCTCTTTAGTCATTAAGGAAATGCTAATTAAAACTGCAACGAGATCCCACTATACACACCTATTAGAATGGCTAAAATTTAAAACAAAACAAAATTGACTGGACCAAGTGGTGGCAGGGATATGGAGTAACTCATTCTCTTTCACAGCTGTTGGGAATGTAACAGGATACAACTTCAGAAAGCCAGTTCAATGCTTTCTTTAAAGATTAAAAATGTATTATGGTGCCTGGGTGGCTCAGTCGGTTAAGCTTCTGACTCTTGATTTCAGTTCAGGTCATGATCTTACTTATGATCTCACAGTTGTGAAATCAAGCCTGACATCGGGCTCTGCGCCGGGCACACTGGTCTGGGAGCCTGCTTAAGAATCTCTCTCGCCCCCTCTCTCTCCCTGTGCCCCTCCCCTGTTGCAGGCACTCTCTCCCTCTCTCTCTCCAAAAAAAAAAAAATACACTTCCACATGACCCATCCACCCCATTCCCAAGTGTTACACAAAAGCATTGGAAGCATATGTCCCTAAAAAAACTTCTGCACAGATATTCATAGCAGCTTTATTTATAATCGTTTAAAGCTGGAAACAATCCAATGTCCATCAACTGATGAATAAATACTCTATCCATAGAATGTCATACTACTTAGCAAAAGCAGGAACAAAACTCATACCTGCAGCAAGGAGACAGAGAAAAGAAGAACACATAAGACATGAATCTTTATATAAAATTCTTTACATGCACATTGACCTCGAGTGGCAGAAAACAGATCAGTTGTGGCCTGGGGGAGGGGCAGGGGAGCAGGAAGGTGTGGAAGGGAAGGATTACCCAGGGCACAAGGACACTTTTGGGAAGATTGATATGCGCACCAGTTTAATGGTGGTGATGGTCTTATGGATGCGTACACATATGAAGTTAATCAGATTATACACTTGAAATGTTAGTGCATTATAGGTTAGTTATACCTCAGTAAAATAGGGGGCCAGAAGGCTACTTAAATGTTAATTAAATGAATTCTGGATGCCTATAAAACAGATTAAGAAGCTATTTTTAAAAATGAAGTCAATCTGTATGTGCCAATATGAAATGGTCCCCCCGATATATTATTAGATCCAAAAAGCAAGGTGCAAGACAGTATATATTAACATATCCCTTTTTGAGTATAAAATAGGCATTATATATGTATGTGTGTACATATAATGTTTAACATATATATAGTATGTATATACATATACATACATATATGTATATAGTATGTATATTCAAATACGTGTGTGTGTGTGTGTGTGTGTGTGTGTGTAAAGATTTCTTGAAGCATACACAAAAACCTAACAGTAATTTCTGAGGATTGGAATTGTGGGTTTGTGGGCAAGGGAGCAAGGCTTTTACTTCTTGTTTTTCACTTCTTTTGAAATTTTTTTAACCATGTGTGCACAGTTCTTTTTTTTAATTTAAAAAGGAAAACTCATTTAAAAAGATACAGAGACAGGGGCGCTTGGGTGTCTCTGTCAGTTGAGTGTCCAACTCTTAATTTCAGCTCAGGTCATGATCCTGGGGTCATGGGATCGAGCCCCATGTCAGGCTCTGTGCTGAGCGTGGAGCCTGCTTAGGATATTCTCTCTCTCTCTCACTCTCTCTCTCAATCTCTCTGCCCCCTGCCCCGCTTGCATGTGTGTGCTCTCTCTCTAAAATAATTAAAATTTCAAAAGATACAGAGACAGAAAGGAAGGGAAGGAAAGAGAAAAGCAAAAGTTGGGAATTGTCAGTTGAAACATAATTGCCAATTGAAAGAGAACTGAAATACAGTCTGGTTTGTTTTTCATTCTCTTGAGTCTTACAGAATGTCATCTTTTGGGGGAGATTTTAAAGATTATTCTGGGTTAAGAAATTGAATTTATGGCTTTGTCCCAAATAACTAAAGTATTCGATGCTTCACTTCTTGATCAGATTGAAGCAAGAGTATTATTTTTCAAATGGCCTTATACATTGAGCTAAAAATTAAAGTTTTTAGTAGTATGTAAGAGCTACCACTATATTACAAGAGAGCAGGCACAGAAGGAAGGAGGTTAGAAGTATTTTTCATGTAAGTATTGGGCACAGAATGTAAGGAAATAAAAGGTGTTGAAAGTAAGATTTCTTTGGGTTTATTATAGGCTTGAGCACGTGACGTGTAGGACCCCGTTTCTCCAGGAGGGTGTGAGTAAACCACAAAATGGAAGTATGTAATTGTTGAAGGATTTAAAGGCAAGATGGTGTTAGGTAACTAATTACCGTAGGGATTGTCATGAAATGGGTTTACAAAGAGTCTCAGTATCTCTGAGTGTGTCAGCGCACTGATGAATAGATAATCTGGGGACTCCCTTTGAATCTTTGGAGATTAGTATGCATTAAAGAGCTCCTCCTCGAGAAAAGATTGCCATATTCAAGACCTAGCGTAGTTGCAGGTGAACTTTTCTAGCACAAAGAAAAACATTTCTTAAGCCTGTTTGCTTTAGGCAGACTAATTTTAAGGAAATAGCACCAGCCAGTTTTCCAAGTTGGCCAGTGACTTTTTCACCCAGAGACACTTCACTGGCCCTCTTCTACAGATCCTTTTGATCATATTTTTAGTTCCCACTTGGAAATGGACTATCAGAATCACGTCTGCAAGTAGCATACTCTAAACCCGGTTGTAGGAACCTTCAGATGTCTTTAGAAGAGATGCCTAAAAATTAGTTACGAGATCATACATGAGTGCAAGGTGAAGGGGAGCTAAATATGTCCCCCCCCCCCCCATTTAAGGATCGATTTCCATGCCTGTCGCATCAGCTTCTAGTGAAAAGAAGTTCATCTAAAAGCATGTGGAGAGCTATGGATGTGTAAATGACCCACCGTCTTGAGTCCCTGGGGCGGGACCGGGTTTGGGGCCAGCCCAAGGAGTATTTCGATACACGTTTTTCAGTGGAGAAAACCTGTACACTGAGCCCTGCTGGTTTGGGGACTTGATTCACTGCCAAGCCAGAGGTCGGTGATGAGTAGTTCTCTTGTGAGAGCCCAGCTCAGGGATTTTCGAAATGTGGTCTTGAGGATCGTCCATATGATTCAGAGGCTGGTGCACAAAATCCCAACCTTCACTGTTTGGTTTCTAGCATGAATCAGTGGTTAGGAGATCCACCGCTGGTGTTTCATCAGAAACTGTTTCAGCCTTTCCATTCATTCCAGCCAGCTGGCTTTCCATTTTCTGGTGTTTTTCTTTTCTCTTTTTAGTGGCAGGGTGTTATAATGTTAAAATGTTATAGCTAGAAGTGATATCCCAGGCCCTCTCATAGACGAGGAAATGTCTGGTTACTGCCTTAGTGGGACCCGGAGTCAGATCTCCTGACCCACGCTCAGTGCCTTCTCTACGGCCCACACCACGCCCATCCCCTCAAACCGTCTGCAGACCAAAGACACGTGAAGAGTATTGTGCAGACCTACCCAGGATTGGGCTGTGAGTTTAGATCCAGAGAAAACCACTCTTGAATCCCGATGTAGCAACAGCAGGGGGGCCCTCCTCTCTCGGTGACACCCCACTCTAGGAAACTTCAGCTGAAGTCACAAGACCAGCCTGACGTCAGCCCGCAACAGGGCACCCTTTCGTTATAGGTTAAGTAGTTAAGGTGTTCTTGGGCGTGTTTGAAAACCCGATGCGGCCCTGCTGTCACATCCCCTGGTTCCTTCAGTCTGGGGACAGCAGCAGCTTCTCTGCAGGAGCCTCCATCCGTGACAGGACTGGCCGATGTCAGCTTGGCTCTTCCTTCAAAGCCACCACAAAACCTTTGAATTGCCCCCCCCCCTTTTTTTTTTTTTTTTTTTTTTTTTTGGTATCCTGTTTCCTTTCTTTTTAGTTAATAAGAACATTTCCTTTTGAACCAATATTGTACTTTGCTTATATTTGGGGCTAGGTGTTTATGTCGATTTCTATGTGGATCCACATCTGCCTTTGATTACAGACAAGCTCATTGCCAGATGATCTTCTTTTCCAGCCACACGCCTTTGGCTTGCCTGGAGACCACCACCACTTTGGGAGTCTGGAGGCCCTTTATCTTGTGGTCCCTTTCACAGTATAGAGTGGTAATGAGTATGGCCTCTGGCACCATACCTATGAGCTATGTGGCGTTGGGTAAACTCCCCTCTCTGTGCCTCAGTCTCCTTGTCTGTAAAATGGGGATAATATTTGTAACCTGTCTCCTAGAGCTGTAGCAAGACACGTTGTGAATTGGGTTAATTTTCGCCGAGTGTTCCCTTAGCACAGGGCCTGGAAACCTAACACTTAATAAAGCAATTGGAGGTAGCAGTGGTCCCAGTGGTGGTATTATTAGTAAGAGTGGTCGTTACTGTTTTTGTTAATCGCCCCTTCTCCCTGGGCCCTTCCCAAAGAACCACCACTACCCCACTACCGAGAACTGTTGCCCTCTGGGCCCCTGAGGTGGGGGGTAGGGCCAAAAGCGGGGGAGGGGCGACGGCTTAGGAAGGGGGGCGGAAAGGGCAGCTTTAAGTATTCAGGGTGTGCAGCTTTCAGAGCGCTGGAAATAAAGCTGCTATAATGAGAGAGGGGAAAACAGCCAGCTTTTGTGGGAGGAGGTGTGGAGATCTACTCCACAGTCCTTTTGATCATCTCAAGCCTCAAGGAGGAAGGTGAGCCTCAGGGGAACACAGATCCACTCTAAAGGTTTGAGGATTTCATGGACGCAACGGTAAGCTTGCACCCAAAAGACTCTAGATTCAGTGCCACGTCTTGTGATTCATTTCTTAAAGCCTTGAGTGCGTAGTAGATGCTAAAGAAAATAGAATTTACATCTAGCCCTTTAGACCTGCCCATCCCAACAAGAAGGGGCAGCTGATGTGGGAACCTTTGCATCTCGGATTTGGATGAGCCGTGGGCATCCCAACCCTGGGTCCAGCGAGCGGCCACCTTCAGTCCCCACCTCCTCCCAGGGCCCATCTGCCAGGTGCAGGGTTTGCGCTGGATGACCCCAGGCTCTTTTCAGTTTTATTTATTTTTTAATGTTTTGTTTATTTTTGAGAGAGTCAGAGACAGAGCGTGAGTGGGGGAGAGGCAGAGCGAGTGAGACACACAGAATCAGAAGCAGGGTCCAGGCTCCAAGCTTCCAGCACAGAGCCCGACACGAGGCTTCATGACCCGAGCCCAAGTCGGCGGCCTAACCAACTGAGCGACCCAGGCGCCCCGGCTCTTTTCAGTGTTAACGCGATACCCAGCCCACTAAAAGCGAAAGCCAAACCTTGTTTCCTCTCCGCGTAGGGGTTTTGTGTTGGTACAGGCACTCTGAAAGAGGTGATAAATGTCCTATGTTAAGAAGAAATTTGGGGGGCGCCTGGCTGGCTCAGCCAGTGAAGCCTTGCGATTTGGTCTTGGGGTCATGAGTTCCATCCCTATGTTGGATGTAGAGATTACTTTAAAAAATAAAATAAAATCCTCAAAAAAAAAAAAAAAAAGAGGAGGAAGGTTTCTCACAATTCTGAACAAGTCATTAGACTTCGCTGGCTGTTTCCTCACCTGTGAGCCACTTATCAGTACCCGGGGCCCTCCCTCGGAGGCTGCTTGTGAACATTAGATAGTAAACAGATTGTAAAACACTGTGTAAATGTCAAGTGCTGTGTCATAGGAAAGAGTAACCTCAGATGAAGTGGGAAAGCTCGGCATGGGACGCGCAAACCCTGTAAATTCTCTACTTCTAAAATTCAAAAACGTATTTTCTTGACTTTTCGACAGAAAACGACCGAGGTCCTATTACACACTTTTTTTTTAATGGATGCTTTATAACAGCACAGTCTGAGGACTGCCTTCAAAATCAGACCAGTGTGGTGAGAAGGCACCTACCTCACTTGTCTGCCAGCCCAAATTGCCTCGCAAGGAACTCGAGACAAGCTTCCTGTGCTTCGAATTCCAATCAGCAAGAGGCACAGTGGGTAGCATAGCCCACTATTTGCAGCCACAGATTTGTTTGCAGGGGCGAAACTCGGAAAGTTCAGAGAACAGTGGAGGAAGTCTGGTCTCCAAGATGCTTCTTAGAAGCTTCGGTCGGCTACAGGCTTTTCGAGCTGGAGCACGAGCCCTGCATTCGTTTGTTTGGTACCTTTCTCTGAGGAGATCAAAGCTGCTTTGTGGACTTAATCTGTTTAATCCTCACAACATCCCTGCCTTTGGAAGTGGCTCCTATCCTCCTCACTCTGCTGATAGGGAACCCACAGCCAGATAGGAAAACTGCCTTTTCAAGAGCGCATACACAGCAAACTAACATCAAGAGTGTGGCGTTGGATTCCCAGTTTTCTGGGTTATATTTACTGCCCTCTTCCCATGTGTCCACATTCCCCTTCAGTAAAGCAAATCTAAGAATTCCATACAGAATATGCTTCTGTCTCCAATTCACAGATTCGTCCAGAATTGGCAGATTTGCTGAGTTCTCCGGTTTGGTGTGAGATTGTCGAGAAATCTTGACCTTCAGTGCTTTTGGTACTAAGATCATCTTTGTCGTATCGCATGGTTTCTGGGGCCAAATGTACCCGGGTTTGTCTAGCTCTGTGCACTTAGGTTTTCACTAAAATGGGACTAACTACTTGCAAGAGAGCTGTGTCAGTGAAATAGAACAGTGTGTATAAATGCTCCGTGTAGGGCCTGGCACACGTGGTGAGCCTTCAACAGATAAGAGCTCTCATGTTATACAGCAAACGGGTTCTTGGGTGAGTTCTTCTCCTGTTCATAAGATTTTAGCTGAATCTTTAAGGCTGAGTCCAGCAGAGTCAAAGACATCACAAGTTTTCTTTTCAAAAGAACTTCATATATTGCTGTCGCAAGCCCACGGCCTTCTCCCCTTCCTCTGTCCTCTTCCATGTTTGGTTACGAGAAGCTGGCTCAGGGAGAAGTTCCCGCACTTTAGCTTGGATTTCTGTTAAGACAAGATTACTTCTTTATTGCCTTGTGAGTCTTATGAACCAACCTTTGATTTCAAAATTCTTTGGGTTCTCATGAATGTGGTAAGGTACCGTGCGTGCAATATGCTTGGAAATCGTCCAGTTTGGGTTCTCCTCAAGAGAGAGAGAAGATAAGACGATCTAATGGGTTTTGGAACTGGGAAGAGACCAAGTTTTCTGAGTGAAACACTGAACTGTGACTCTAGTGCCAGGCATTTATTGCTGCCTTTGTTCCCATATTGGGGGTGGGGTGGCGGAAAAGGGGTACATATACAGAAAATAGAGTCCTGGGTCCCGCTCCAGACCTACAGAATAAGAATCTCCGAGACTGGATCTGAGGATGCAGAATTGTTTCTCATATAGTTTTCCTTGTGGTGCTGATACCCCGCCAGGCTTGGGAACCACCGCCCAAGGCCATTTTCCAGACAAGGAAAATACGGCAGGAGAAGTGCCTCCTCCAAGATCACGCACACGGTTAACGACAGAGGCCTGCCTGGGACTCAGATCTCCCTCGCTGTCACTCCATGGTTTTTTCCACTACGCCCTCAGGCCCCTGGGTCCACTGTTGACTCAGGAGAAACGGATGAAATCCGTCTGTGTCTGTACTTTTTCATCTGTATTCTAGAGATAAAAACCTCTGACCTTAAAGGGCCATTGTGAGGTTACATTAGTTAAAGGGTGTCCCGTTCACTTCGTTCTTAGAGTCTGTTCTTCAGACAACTGAAAGGGTGCTAAATTAAGCCATTTTGCAGAGAGGTGTGAGTCATCTGGTGGCAGCTGTCTGTGCCTCACTGGAGGTGCTTTGATCATTGTCATCGAAATGCATGCGTTAATACTGTCTGTGGCACAGCGCTCCAGGCTGTGCTAAGTGAGTTACCCAGATAATGGGCTCTGCCCTTGAGAGCAGCCTCTGAGGGCCGGGGACGTAAAGGTGGTTCACGAAACTACAGAACAACACTGATAGGTGGAGAAGACAGGGGATCCGAGGATACCGAATTCAGAGAATCTAATCTTCCAGCCTGGAAGGAGCTTGGAGACGTCCAGTCTGCATCCCTGGCCTAGAGCAGTTGACGTGCTTCCGCTGTGGTCACTTAGCAAGTCAGGAGCAGGTTGCTTGACCCCTGGGAATTCTTCCCACCTCCCTGTGCTGGAGTGGACTTGGTTTTTTTGCTCAAAGTTTGGAATCTAACTGTGTCCATTGTATTTAATCAGGAAAGGCTTTCCTTGGGAGTTCACATTTCAAGGACGTCTTGAGGTGAGGCTTTGAGGGCCCAGGATGCGGCACAGGGAGTAGTGGGCAGAGTGCGTCCGAGAAGGAGTTGGCCAGGAGGGGCTATGAAGGACCTCGAAACAGTCCCGAAGGAAGTCTTGAGCAGTGGATGAGGTTCTTGGGCGGGTTTTGTTCTGCAGAGGGAGGTCATGATGGGACTCCAAAAGGAAGGCCAGCCTTCCAAAATTACTTCCAGGGGAAGGACAGGGAGGGGGCGTGATGGAGTGAGTGACTGGTAGAAGGTAGCTCCAGAGGATTGAGAAAACGCTTTGCCCCCATTTCTTTCTTGACAGCTGTCATGTGCCAAGCCCCATGGTTAGCATGCTACCTAAAACATTTTTACCTACCAGACAGGCATTGTTTTCCCATTTGCAGATGAGGAAACGCTCGGGAAGATTAGGTAACTTGCTCAGAGACACAGAGGCACTGAGGAAGGCAGGCTTTCAGCCCGTGTCATCTCCCTCCGTGAGGCCTCTCTGAGAATACTGAGAGGCATTGAGGCGACTAAAAATTACCCTTTTTGCCTAAACACAAAGAAAGGAGTGAAATGAGGAAGGATTTCACAGGCTGGGGGCCGAGGGGGCACACAGGCTCTGGCGGTCGTCTGAATTTTGCTCAAAAAGGGGCAAGTGGAAAACGGCCAGAGATTTCTCACTGGGCAGACCACTGACGTGGTGACGTGACCCAGTGAGAAGGAAAAGAGGGATAAGCATGTGTCCTATATCAGAAGAGTTACTGATGATTTCAGGTGTTTAGGATTGAGAACCAGGCATTGCTTCCCCAAAGGGGAAAGTTCACAGTGGGTAGGTAGCTCGATGTGGGACCTCCACGGATGATGTGGTGGCACTGGGGGAGATAGGTCCTCAGAAAACATTTATGGCTCTGTGTTTACTAAGACACTCTAGCAAGGGAGTGAATAGCCAGGACCAGGAAAGTGACTAACTAGGCGGGGCCATGTATTATCACACAGCACCTGGTAACGCAGGGAGAAGCGGGGCAGCACCCCGGTGCCAATAGGAGTGGGTCATCGAAATGGTTTTGAAGAAGACGCGAAGGACGGAGTTGAAGCAGAAGGCAAAAGCAGATACATATCCAGTATCTCACAATACAGGGAACGGAGAGAGGAAAGGGAGAAAAGAACTGTTAGGTGCTTTGTTATGTGCCCAGTACGTTAAACAATCAATGACTCGATTAAATGAAATGAGGCACTCAGTTAAATGCTCAGTCCTTACAAGAGTCCCATTTTACAGATGAGGAAACTAAGGCTCTGGGATCTTGGTGGTGACTTACCTGAGGTCGGACAGCTGGGGGAGGCAGGGTTCCCCTGGCTGTGACCCCGAGCCCCTGGCCCCTCCCACGCTGCACGCTGCCTCGGTCAGAAGCAGGGCACCGGGAAGAGGGGAGGACGGGTCCTGTGCAGAGTCAGAAGCAGTGAGTGGAAGGCTGGTGAGGGTCAGAATGGAATCCTTGGAGCAGTGATGAGGATGCTGGTGGTCTTGCTGAGTGGAGCTGCTGTGGAGTAGACACGGGAGAAGCAGACCCCGGGGAAGTTCACATGGTCGGTAGCGCAGTTTCATTCACCACGGTGACACGTTCCCGTCTGCACCATGGAGGATTAAACATTAGCCGCACCCAGCCCGCTCCTCTGGGGAATGTGAATTCCTTGTTTGAAAATTGTTTGTAAGGCGCATTTTAGTACATGGAAGCAGGCTGGGCTTCCAGGTTGGTGCATCTTTAAATAATAGTTCCAGGAAAACCCTGGTTCCCGTGTGTGGTCTTTCATATTTTTAAACTGATGGTTCTGTTGGCCACGGAGACATTGACACCAGCAAGTCCCCCGAAAGCTAAGGGAATCTTCTGCCCCGACTGTGCCATGATTTGGCCATCTACGTCCAGTAATATCCCCAGCTCCGACCTTCTTGCCCTTTTCGATGACCGATGGGCCACTTCAAATTTGTGAGATGATGTGAATTTGTACGCATTGCAACTAATTCATAGGAGCCTTTGAAAAAATAATTATAATTGGGGAAAACGAAGTTAATCTATATGAGGATTTTGCAATAAGGGGGAATAAAAAGAAGAATGGGCAAATGTTTTGCTTTAAAGGTCCCTGGCTCGGTAAGAAGACTGCTTCATCTCACTGGGAAAACATTCTAGCCACGGATTTAATTTCTGTTACTGTTGCTGACTTGCAACCCTCCTCCTCCTCTAAGTATGTGACAGGTCTGAGCATAACTCTTCTTTGTAGTTCATTGACTCTTGTAAAATAATGCTGTGATTATAAGGTTTCCTGAATACAATTTTCAAAATGTTAGTAATAACCACATTGCACCTACCTGCTATACTTGGGTGACCATCTCTCTTGCTCAATTCCTACTTCATATTGGCCATAGTGAAACATGTTTTCACCACTTGAAATCCAAATTTTATTTGCTAGGTTATTAATGGCCACCTATTTCTGTAACATAAATCAGGATGTTGTGCAAGTTTGGCTTGCAAATAGATTGACTCTTGGAAGCAACAAGTTCGCCTTGAGATCAGGGTGAGCAGTCATTTGAGTGGACTACCTAAATAGTCAATAAAACCTTTGTAATTTTTATATATTTTTCAGAGAGAGAGAGAGAGACAGAGTGGGAGTGGGGGAGGGGCAGAGAGAGAGAGAGGGAGAGAGGGAGACACAGAATCCCAAGCAGGCTCCAGGCTCTGAGCTGTCAGCACAGAGCCCGATGTGGGGTTTGAACCCACCAATCATGAGATCGTGACCTGAGCCGATGCTGGACACCCAACCAGCTGAGCCACTGAGGCTCCTCAAACCTTTTTTTTTTTTTTTTTTTTTTAAACATAGTCTGATTCCTCTCTGGGTAAAATTCTGATAATGATTGTCCGAATAAAGGATTTAAGACCATGGTTTTTGAGATGATAGTCTAGAGACCATCGTCTACCCTCCCTCCTATTCTCATCCTATTATTTCTCAGGTAGTAGAGAGAACAAGGTCAAAAACCTTCCAGGTCTCACAGCTGATTGGTGGCAGAGCTGGGAACTTCCAGTCATTCCGGGGCACTTTCCACCAAAGTACTATTTTCTTGTAATTGGCAAACAGTTGACTTGGAGGCATTGTGTTTTTCTACCCTAGATGTTGATTGGGGAAAAAAAATGTCTATTACATAAAAGCTCTTGACAATGTTTCTTATACAATCAGATCAACAGAACACAAGTCTCCTCCTGCCAGATTTCCCCAAAGTCCCCTTTGCTTGAATTTTCTTCATTTTTCTCCTGAAAAGCCATGTTCCCTTTGCACTTAGGAATAAGGAATCTTATTTGTTCTGACAGCAATGTGCAAACCTCTATTGCATCAAAATTCCCAAGTGGAGTGAAAAACCGATGGTCCTTTTCTGAATTTCATTAGCAATGGCAGCAAACAGTTCATCTCAGAATCTCAGAAGCAGTACAGAAAAGAAAGAAAAATCAAGTTAGCAATTATATAGTTAATATTGTACAAGATGAAAGCCTGCATTATAAAATCCTGAGTGTTGTAAACTCTGCTTTTAAATCTGCCTGCAGGCTGTCTGTCCTTTCGAAATCCAGTGTCTGTTGTCAGTAGTAGAATTATAATAAATGAAATTTATTGCAGGAGTAATAAATGAAGTATGTATGGTGAAATTGAATGTTTATGGAAAAGGTTTTTTGATAAGGATTGAATCAGGCCATCACAGTGCTTAAGACATCTTAGGATCTGAAATCAGACCAAAGGTTTCTAGAGGATTCTCTGCAAACTTATTTATAGCACTAGCCCTGAATTTATAGTTGACATGAAGGACAAGGATGAGCCGACCCGCCAGGGAGGGCACGGAGCACCTCATCACAAGGTATGACTTACCCTGGCATCTTGTCAAAAATGTTCTATGTTCGTAATTCATATTCAGGGAGGATAAATTTCCAAAAGGGCCCTGACACCTCGCTGCCGCGGATGGGTCACTGCCTAGCAGTGAGAAGCTTGGAGAGAAGCACTCCAAGCTTCCTCTCCGTCGGTGCTCCTGAACCACACACTGAGTTCTCCAGAGGCACCTTGATCTCTTGCCCACGGGCCTGGCAGGAGCCCCCCACGTTGCCTGCTTAGCTTTGCCTCTGGAACCCACAGTTGAAGTTCATAGAACTTAGCCCGCTGTATTTTTTTTTAAATTTTTTGTTTAACGTTTATTTATTTTTGAGACAGAGACAGAGACAGAGCATGAACGGGGGAGGAGCAGAGAGAGAGGAAGACACAGAATCGGAAGCAGGCTCCAGGCTCTGAGCCATCAGCACAGAGTCCGACGCGGGGCTCGAACTCACGGACCCCGAGATTGCGAGATCGTGACCTGAGCTGAAGTCGGACGCTTAACCGACTGAGCCACCCAGGCGCCCCAACCCGCCGTATTTTAATGGCATTTTCTGTGCCAACACTAGACAGTGAGTCCCTTGGTGGGGGACGGGGGTTCCGTCTTACTGACCTCGGTGTCCACAGGGCCCACCACGCACGATGGGCATCAATCAGTGGTGGCAGGTGTGTGGGTGGAGGAGGAAGCAAGCAGACAAGCCCCTGTGTAGCCTACCTTCTTGGAGGCATTTACATAAGAAAGGCTGCTGGGGAAATGCTAAGTAATATCAGAATGCCTGACTTTAAAACGCTTTTCTTGCTGGGGTGCCTGGGCGGCTCAGTCAGTTGAGCACCAGGCTCGATTTCGCAGTTTGTGGGTTCAAGCCCCGCATCGGGCCCTGTGCTGACAGCTCAGAGCCTGGAGCCCGCTTCAGATTCTGTGTCTCCCCCTCTCTCTCTCTGCCCCTCCCCGCTCACACCCTGTCTCTCTCTCTCTCTCTCTCTCTCAAAAATAAACATTAAAAAAATAATAAATAAAAATAGAATGTTTTTCTTGCCAAATTTGTTCTAACACGCATGACAGGGTATCCGTCCCTGTGATCAGAGTCACTGAGAGTGACAGAGTGACAGACAGGCATTTTTTCTCTCACACTTTGGCCTTCGGTCATCATTACCTCCTTTTCCTTCAGGAGTCCTGCCAGCGCCGCTGTCCCTCCCGCAGTCACGTGCAGAAACCTCCTGTGAGCTCCCGAGGTCCCCCAAGCTCACAAGGAGCTCTGGGGCAGCATTCTAGGCTCTCGGCATGTGTTTTCTTGTCCATTTCAGCCCCAGGACTTTGCACCCTCCGGGACTAGGAAATCGCCGAGGTCGGTGGACATTTAGCAAATGAAAGTTGCATGGATCACACCCTGGGCTCCTAAATGAGGAAGAGAAAATACATTTTCTTTACGTTTTACGCCTGGCCCTAAGCCTCCAATGCTGTAGTCTCTTAAGTAGATGAAGCGTCACCCTGTTGAGGGCTCTGGGTTTCAGCTGTCTTCCTGCTGTGAGAACGCTACTAGGTGGTGTCTTTATGAGACCAGGTAAAACTTTGAAAGCGAATGCTCTTTACCAGTTACTGACAGTGATTAGGTTTAGTTGCCGTCTTTGTATTAATTCTGAAACGTAAAGTAACTGAATTCGTTGTGGAAAGTAGGAGAAACCAGGCCTATTTTTAGTAGCCCTTTTTGGTTAAGTCTCCGCTGTAAATCTGTTGTAAATTGAAGCATGTTTGACTATCTCCCGTTCCTTTTACTTGTTCTCACTTTGCTGACTTTGATCTCCTTAGATGTTGAATCATATTTCTGGAATGAAATAGTCACAGGCTTTTTTATCATTTGCTACTTTACTATTTCATTTAGAACAGAGAACAGAGTGATAAAATTAGACACAAGAGGCCTCTGTGTGTCATCAAGTAACCTAGTCTGCTTTTGGTAACAAAAATAAAATTCCCTCTAAATAATTTCTAGCTCACTTTGAACCAGCCTTGTTAAGATGAATGGCCCTCCGTCTGTGTAGAGTATGGGAAACTCACCTCTCCCTCAGTGGGCCCAACCAAGTTTTTCCTGACAATTAACATTTTCCTTTCCTTAATTTCATTCCATTGCTCCTCGTTATGACCCCTGTAATTAGGGTGCTCATTACCTCCCCTGCATAATTTCCATGCCTCCTTGATGTTCGCCCTTCATGTGTTTTGAGCCTGACTCCACTGCTTGCTTTCCAGTCCCCTGCTGCCTTTTCCCTGGACAGGCTCATGGTCAGGGGTGTCACAGTGAGACAGAGCCTTCTCCAGTCACCCCACCAGTTGCCCCACTGTTTTTCTTTTGTCTTAAGAGACCTTTTAGGGGCACCTGGGTGGCTCAGTTCGTTAAGCATCCAACTCTTTTTTTTTTTTTTAACATTTAAAAAAATTTTTTACAATGTTTTCATTATTTATTTTTGAGAGAGAGAGAAATGAGTTGAGGAGCGGCAGAGAGAGAGGGAGACACAGAATCTGAAGCAGGCTCCAGGCTCTGAGCTGTCCGTACAGAGCCCCACGCGGGGCTCGAACTCATGGACCTCGAGATCATGCTGAGCCAAAGTCAGACATTTCACCGACTGAGCCACCCAGGCGCCTCAAGCGTCTGACTCTTGATTTTGGCTCAGGTTGTGATCTTACGGTTCATAAGTTCAAGCCCCGTATTGGGCTTTGCACTGACAGGATGGAACTTGCTTGGGATGCTCTTTCTCTCCCTCTCTCTGTGCCGCTACCCCACTCTCGCTCTCTCAAAATAAATAAACTTTAAAAAAAGGAGAGAGCGCAAGAGAGACCTTTTAGCTAAGGAAGAGAGCTGGAGTCAGAGAAACGGGAGGCTGTAGGAGAGGCTTGTCCTGCGTTGTTGGGGGATGTGAGCTGGTATTTGGTGCCATGTCGCCACTCAGCCCGATCTAGCTTAGACCCCTGCTGCAGGCTGGAGAGTGTGGCTGTAAGCCAGCAGCATCCTTAGCTCAGAAAGGGAGTTGTCCGAGGTCTCTGTATTTTCCTGGAGCGTTTGTAAAGCAAGTCCTGAGAGCTTTGTTTCTCCTCTTACTCTCCTTTCTTACTTCCTTGGTCTTATCCCTGCTCACCACTCCCTTCTTTTGCTCCCATCAGTGTAATCTTCTGGAGCTTCAGAACGGCTGTCGGAGTGCACAGCCTTGACGCCCCTCCCCCACGGGCTTTGAAAACGAAAACCAAGATCAACCAGTCACCCTGCTTTGCGCTTTTGGAAACTATCTCCAGGGTTCTCCTTACCCAAGATGTTTTTGTTGCTGCCCTGATGCATTCTTAGGTTTTTTCTTTGAATGAGGCAAAGACATTTGATTTCATCTTGACTGTATCATAATGAAATAGACATGAAGGGTGCTAGCCTGCCGCAGAGCCGAGCGGTGCCTACGTCTGGACTCCACCCACCCTCCTGAAGTCCGTGCCTTGCAGAACTCTTCTCTGGGTTGTCTGTAGAAACCCTTCTCTACAGAAGAGCTAGGGCATGAACAGAACCAGTTTTAAGCCACCAGGGACCCCTTAAGACTGGATTCCTGAGCCCCGACCCTGTGCCATGCACTAGGAATACAGAGATGAATAGAAGTGGTCCCTGTTTCTGGTCACTTACAGATCAGTGGTAGAGACAGTGGCATAAACAGATAAATACATGAAGTGTCCAGGGTGGAGTGGGGCGAGGGGGGAGGGGGGGGGGGTTGCGGGAGGGGAAGTCCCTGAGTGGAAGGTTTCCCAGAGGAAGGCAGTGGCCCTGGTGAAATGCTCTCCTGGGCTCCTCAGTTCCATACGTTCCTGTGTGGCCCGGCCTAGATGCGTAGACCCTGCAGCCACTGTCAGTCCTGCTTCTGCTTCCCTGTCGTGCCCCCGCTGGTTACCTACCCTGGAACAAGTGAGCTGTCAGTGAGAAAGACAGTCGTTCCCTCTTGACACTTTGGGTGTGGATAAGGAAAAGAGTCAGTGTTCCACGCTAAGCATATTGTCAAGTGCTATGAATGTCATGAAGGAGGAAGTTTTAAAAGTGTTATTTCTTCATGTTTACAGAATGAGCAAATGACTCAGATCTATTGTACACATTCACAAGAGCCATGTCCTAAGCTGATCCTGATTTTGAAGTCATGTGTCTTCCTTTGTATGTGGTGAAGGCTTGAAAGAGGGTGGAAAGTGAAGGGGGGCGTTCGGAGAGGAAGGAGGGCCTACAGACGAGGACTTGGTCCCAGGGTATGTAAGCGCTGGTGCCTTTCCCTGGGCTCTGTGGTATTGAAGATTTCCTACATCCCTTAGTTCCTGCCTTCCTGTCTTGTCTTCTCCTCTCCCCGCCCCCTCCTTCCTCTACTCCATTCCTCTCCTCCTCCTCCTCTTCCTCTTCCTTCTTCTCTTTCTCCCTTTCTCTCCCCCTCTCTTCCATTTTACTTCTTCTTTCCACTTGGCAGCCTTTTTTTTTTTTTTTGTATGTTTTCTGTTAGACTAACTTTAGACAAGGCCCCGAAAACCAAAACCAGATGTCCAGGAGGACCAGAGCAGAGCGTCTATGGATTCCTTACTGTTGGAAGTTGGGCTAACTCTGCCCTGACTGGCTCTGAGCACTGCACGCTGGGAGCTGAACTACGTTCCGGTGGCTTCGCTGACTTCGTTGTTGCTGACAGTCTTGTTAAGCCTCACTAGATTGGGACCCTCAGGCTCTGACCTTTTTAAATGTCTTCCATATCGAATGCACTTTGGGGATTGTTCCCCTTTCTTTCTTTTCTTCTTCTTTTTTTTAATATGACAACATTGTGCCATCATCAGAAAGAATTCTTAAGTGTATCAAAATGTTGATACTCCTTATCATTATCATTTGTTTTGAGAAGCTTTACCAAAGTATGCTATTAGGGCGAACTTTATACTGTTATTAAGGCCTCATTCTATTCTGGTATTTCATTATTCTGTCTGGAGCTCGAATGTGAGGGGCCATCAATGGGGGGAGAAGATAGTATATGAACGAACTTGTGACGTTTTGCCTTGGCGGGGAGCAGATTCGTTTGAAATATATTGTTAGGATACTACACCTAGAAACTACCAGGAATTGAAAGGGTGTCTTAGTGCCCGTGTTACCCAAAGTTGAAACTTGGCAGTTTTAAAGTTGAGCAAGTATAAATTTTAAAGTTCCTTTTTTTAATGTTATGATCTCTGGACTCGATTTCATAATGTGTTTCAGTTTGACAAGTCAAATAAACAAATCCATTCCATCCCTGCTGCTGTCATCCCTACTTACCTCATTCATACCACTTGGTCTCATGAAGAGTACTGGACATGGAAAGTGCAAGCTACATAATTATTCCTCAAAAATCTTAGATGTCTTCATTGATTCCTGCACCATCCGTTCATATACATAGTAGTTACATCGTGGGGACCCGATGGACTGCACTATTTTGTCAGATTTTCTTTCAGTCTTTTTTTTCTATGTACCCCTTTTAAAAATTAATTCGTGGGGCGCCTGGGTGGCTCAGTCGGTTAAGCGGCCGACTTTGGCTCAGGTCATGATCTCGCGGTCCGTGAGTTCGAGCCCCACGTCGGGCTCTGTGCTGACAGCTCGGAGCCTGGAGCCTGTTTCGGATTCTGTGTCTCCCTCTCTCTGCCCCTCCCCCGTTCATGCTCTGTCTCTCTCTGTCTCAAAAATAAATAAACGTTAAAAAAAAAAAATTAATTCGTGCTACGCATACAGTTTTAATTTCATTTGTTTCCGCCTTGTAACGTCAGTGTTTTCCGATGGTAAGGATTGTTGTGAATTACTATCAGATCTTGTGAGTGGTGATGCCATAGGTCACTTACACTTAGTCTGTCAGATAAGGAGAGCCCCCCAGTGTTTCTCTCTTACGAGAACTGCTGTACTTGTGCATGTACAGCCTGCCCTACCTGGGTAAACTCAACACACTTAAGATAATTTTCACATTTTCTTTTTTTATTTTTTTTATTTTTTTAATGTTTATTTATTTTTGACAGAGAGAGAGACAGACAGACAGGCAGACAGAGCATGAGTGGGGGAGGGGCAGAGAGAGAGGGAGACACGGAATCTGAAACAGGCTCCAGGCTCTGAGCTGTCAGCACAGAGCCCGACGCGGGGCTCGAACTCACGGACAGCGAGATCATGACCTGAGCCGGAGTCAGACGCTCAACAGACCGAGCCACCCAGGCGCCCCAATTTTCACATTTTCGATGACTGATAATTGTACTTTCCTGTGAACGTAGATGGTTTGGGGGCAAGAGAACAGAATCAGAATCAATCAAAAGACATACTGTGGAATAATTTACTTCTTGGAATATGACCTCTCTCATCTTGCATTTTGGTAAATAGCTTTTGCGCAGAAGTGGAGCAGAGACTATATGATAGAATGACACGCGGTGCAACATGGCTCCCTTCTGGACGATTAGTAATTCGATCAAGGACCAGGTTGTCGCCTTCCAAAATATTTGCCTTTAGGGGCCTCTGGGTGGCTCAGTTGGGTAAGCGTCCGACTTCAGCTCAGGTCATGATCTCACAGTCTGTGAGTTTCAGCCCTACATCGGGCTCTGTGCTGACAGCTCAGAGCCTGGAGCCTGCTTGGGATTCTGTGCCTCCCTCTCTCTGTCTCTGCCCCTCCCCTACTCATGCTCTGTCTCTCCCTGTCTCTCAAAAATGAATAAACGTTTAAAATTTAAAAAAATATATTTGCCTTCAAAACAGTCTTCACCATTTTCATCTTACTGTCAATTTATGTCTAAGTGTAGTCAAAGCACTGTCTTGTTTCAGCAACTGGTCATTCAGTGAATACTTACTAAGTTCTTGCACCTTGCCTGACTCACTGAAAATAGCAAGACAAATAAGGCAGAGCTCCTTTCCTTCAGGAATTCAGTGTGGGAGGAAGATAGACAAGTAAACAAATGATTACAGCATGTACAAGGACCCTTTGGGTGCTGAAGGAGAAATCAGTCTCTGCTCTGGGGCTTCACCGAGGAAGTACCTGAATCGTGTATTGAAGAGTGGTCAGGGATTGGTCAGGAGAGGGGCTATCAGAGGTGCACAACAGCATGGCAAGTGTGGACGGATGGTGACCAGTTTGGGGTGCATATGGCGGATGGGACCAAGGTGGGGAGCAGTAGGACCCGAAGATGCTCTGGGCCGGCTAATGAAGTCTTGTCATGTGTAGGAGGCCGTGCTCTTAGAAAGACAAGTACCTGGAGTAGGAGGACTAGAATGGGGAGAGACTGAGGCAGAGAGATGAATAAAGAACTTTTTGCAATATTCTACACAGGAAATGCTAGGGACTTGAATTAGGACAGCAGCAGTGAGAACAGAGAGGAGGAAAGAGCGTGAAGGTAGTTTAAAGACAGAGATTGGAAAGGGTGTATGAAAAATCTCACGGACTGTCTTGGGTACCTGTAAGAGGGTACTTACAACCCTCTAAAATAAGAATACATAAATGAGCCCACATGGGATTTCTCACCTTCTGACCTGTGCTGGCTTCTTCCTCTGCTATGGATCTACAGAATTGAGAGTTGTAGACCCTCTGAGTGCCGGCTAGTCAGAGTTTTCCTGTCATGTGTTGTGTAGTTAAATTGCCCAGAACAAAGAAATAGAATGTGTGCATTGGATTTTCTGATTTCACTTGGTGACCTAGAGAAGATCGTTAAACCTCATCCTCTAAGAAGTACTAAATGCAAGTACAGAGTCTGGGGAAGTTTTCGGTGTTTATTGGCTTGGAATGGATACTGTATGACCAGATCTTGACTGATTGGTTTTTGTTCCATCCGTAGAAGGCACCGGGTTCTGTTATTTTAAAACCTTCATATTTTGACAATACTTAAATAAATGGAGGCAAATGACTCCATGATGTCAGCTGAGGACAAAGGGTATGTCTGAAACAACAATAGACAATTAACAGGCGTGTGGTAACGTGAAAGGGTCCATCTTGCTAAACGTGAGCTCGTTTGGGGGTGCCTGGCTGGCTCATCAGAGGAGCATGAGACTCTTGATCTCGGGTCCTGAGTTTGAGCCCCACGTTGGGTGTAGAGATTACTTGAATTGAAAAAAATAAATAGGGACGCCTGGGTGGCTCCGTCAGTTAAGCATCAGACTTCGGCTCAGGTCGTGATCTCGCGGTCCGTGGGTTCGAGCCCCACATCAGGCTCTGTGCTGACCTCTCAGAGCCTGGAGCCTGCTTGGGATGCTGTCTCCCTCTCTCTCTGCCCCTCCCCCGCTCACACTCTGTGCGTGTGTCTCTCTCTCAAAAATAAGCATTAAAAAAATAATAAATAAATATTTTTTTTAAATGTCAGCTCGTTTGGAAGAAATAATCCGAAACTCTTCGCTCAGTTTACTTTCAGGGTCTTGGGAGAGTGTGTCGAAAGAGCCGTGGAAGTGAAAGCAGGCAGCAAATTGAAGATGTTGATAGTGCTGTGTCAGCTAACAACAAGTGGGCTCATTTAGACCTCACTCCGCCCTGGGGCATGGAAGGGCTTGTCCCATTTAGAATCCTGGGTTGGACAGTCTTCTTGTTTCTCTTTGGGTGATTCCATAGCACATCATTTTTATATTTAATTGAGCATATATGTGGGCACACACCCCCTCCATGCTAACTCTGTGGGAATTCTGAGTAACAATATGAACAATCATAACAGCGTTTATTGATCACCTGCTATTTGCCAGACACCATTCTAAGAACCTTTCATAGATTAACTCATTTATTCCTCATACAGCTCCATGAAGTAGATATGATTATTAGCTCCATTTGACAGCTGAGGGGATTGAAGCAAAGAAAGATAAAGTAACTTGCCCAAGAGCACCCAGCCGATAAAGTGATGGAACCAGGATTCGAACCCAGGAAGGCTGTCTCCAGAGCCCATGTACCTAATTATAGTAGTTCCCTCTTGTTAAAACACCTCCCTAAAGAACCTGGCTCAGTCAGAACTTCTTTTCATTATTATTATTTTAAAAACGTTTGTAATGTTTTATTTACTTCTGAGAAAGAGAGAGTGAGCAGGGGACGGGCAGAGAGGTGGCGGGGGACAGGATCCAAAGCAGGCTCTGCACTGACAGCAGCGAGCCCGACACAGGGCTCAAACTCACGAACTGTGAGATCGTGACCTGAGCTGAAGTTCGCCACTCAACCGACTGAGCCACCCAGGCGCCCCTGGTCGTCACTTTCTCCTTGAGGTTCATCTTGGTTCCTCACCCCACCTTCAGAGATACTTTGCATACTTTGCAAAAACACATTTATTATTTCACATTTGTTATCATTACGTTCATTGCACAGATGGCTAAGTATTTGTAACCTTCTCCCCTAGCAGGCCCGATCTTCATACTCTTTGTATCTACGCCTGGCATCTGGGTGGTCTTTGGCAAAGAGCGGGTGTTCCATAAACGGGACTTGTGTGGAGTTGGCTTGACTGGGACACACAGTGCTTGTCCTCAAGGAGCTTTCAGTGTACCTGGAAAAGAATTTCCATCTGTGGGAAACAACTGAATAATGAAGAAGTTTAAGCTAAGGATACGGCACAGGCAACAGGTGTTCTCGGATTTCAAAGAAGGGATCAGTTGGATTGACGGCTTCTCCGGCTACATGGAATCTACATGAGTCGACAGATCATAGCTGAGAAAAGGAAGAACACTAATCAGAATGTTGACCTGAGGTGGCTGTGAATGAAACGCTCCTATTTAAGGGAGAGCAGAGTCGCACCAGCAAATATGCATAATCCTCACAGACCGCTTTGCACTCTGTCTCTATCGTCCCATGTGACTGAGCCCCCGGAGGGCAAGGACTTTTTTTGCCAATGGCAGGGATAGTAGCTGGCACATAGCAGTAAAAGTATGATAAGTTAACGTTTATTGGATCCTTATTACATTCTAGCCAGTGCCCTGATCGAATGGTACTAGCTCAATCTCTGCTTATTGAAAATTCGTTTGTTGACTTTTGCCATCCTGTGAAGGTTAATGACATCTAGGGAATCTTTAATTCTGTAGGCCCTCTCTGGACATGATCTTAATTCTGCAAAAGCTGCACAACACACAGCAGAGTCTGAGCCCGCACCAGAGACTAGTGGAGACTGGGAATCGGCTTGTTCGGCAGCAGGCTGGCCCAGCATTCAGGACGGGCCGCCGGTCTCTGGAAGAAAGAGATACAGTGGTGGACAACCAACAGCACAGTGGAGCGGACCTCAAAACGATACACGTGCCCTTAATTCCAAGCCAAAGGGACTGAGCCCGCTGACCTGCTTCTTTTCCTACTTAAGAGTCTAAGATATGTTCACAGGTGGGGCCGCTGGTAGACCCAGCCGTAGGTTACTTGGTAGGAGAAACAAGGCAGGCATTGGCATAAACACATACTGCAGAAACTATGCAGTTGGAAACTCTGTAACTAGATAGCCGTAGCGTTTCGGACTGCAACTCCGTGTTCTTTTACACATTAGGGAGGCCCCCACATCTCCCCTGTACCAGCTCAGCCCGTCCAAATACGCTGTCTGGAATAGCAAGCAAAAGAAATCTGGACGGTGCAATAATCATTTCGAGCAGACAGTAAATATTTGCGAAGTATTTTCTTCAGATGCTGCTAACTTGCAAGAGAAAAGTACTTTTAGAAAAATGTTCAGGCTTAATTGAAAAAGCACACAGTAATCAACTTTTTTTTCCCAGCTGGCATAAAACTGTCTTACTGGTAGCCAAATTTGGGATGCCTGAAGACAGACAAATGACTAATACCAGGGCTGTGTGTGGCCAGGACCAAATGTATTTTCTTACCACAAGACCATGTCTGGACTCTCCTTTATAATTACCACACGGCCTACTATAATTGTAAAACTTATATTTACTTCCTGCATTTGACATGTAATTCAGGGTCCCAGGCCGCACCCTGAGCCAGAGTGAAGTCCTCTCTGTTACTTGCTTAAAAGCTGTAAAACCATTATTGTGTGAGGATGTGTGTGTGTGTGTGTGTGTGTGTGTGTGTGTGTGTTACCATGTATGTTAAATACATGAAGTACATCCTTATGAAAAATATGCCCACTCTTGCCTTGTCAGATGAAGCACTTTACTAATCAGACGTTTATTGAACACCTACTCCTCCATGCCAAGGACACTTAGACTCTAGGAAACATGAGTGAACAAGACAACAAAGTCCCCGCTTTCCTGGAAGAGAACGGGGGAGGGGGAGAGGGACATACCAGAAAGCAGTACTTTGCGGATACGTGCAGTGCATAGTCACGACCATGTCATGTGACAGAGCACGCTTGGGTGGCCTCTTTTAGCTCGGGACATTAGAGAAGGCCTCTCCAGAGAGATAACATTTAAATTGACATTTTAAAATGACAAGAAGGAGTAGGAAAAGCAAAGATCAGGAGAAGGAACATTCCAGTCAGGTTAGTGTATAGACCCAAAGATGGGAAAGAGTGTGGCATGTTCCAGAAACAGAGAAAAGACCAGTGTGAGTCAAGCGTGGTGGGTGAGAGGGAGACGGGTCAGGGAGGTTGGCTGTGAGCGCCACTCATAAGAAGCGTGCACGGGAGCATTGCGACCCTGGTCAAGGCGGAGATTCTAGGCAGGAGGCTACGGCAGAGGTCTGGGCGGGAGGCCATGGTGGTTTGGACCGGGGTGTAGTAGAAATCGAGAGAAGGGGCTAGATTTAGATTTAGGGAGTGGAGTTTAGAACCAATCAACAGAACTTGCCAATGGTTCAGATGTGAGGAACGAAGGAAAATGAGTCAGTAAGAATAATACCGGTAGTATCTAGAAGGATGATGGCTGACTGGGGCAGGCCGAAGACAGGGCTGCTTAGCTCCTCACTCCCCGTCAGAACTAACCATGAACCCACATCTAGGGGTTCAACAGTGTGCCCTCCCTACCCCCTAACTTTACATCACTAGGGAATATTCATAGACTTTTGGAATTCCTCGATTGTTGACTTAATTACTACCTCAAGCATTTCCACGGCTTCTCTTTCCTTTTCATGTTCATTTTATGACATCCGAAGAAGTCACATTCGAGTTACTACCTCATACCTGGACACATCCCTGCTGGGTACTCTGTCAAAAGTGTTAGGGGCGCCTGGGTAGCTCAGTTGATTAAGCATCCGACTCTTGATTTCGGCTCAGGTCATGATCTCACAGTTTGTGAGTTTGAGCCCTATGTCAGGCTCTGCATAAAAAATAAAAAAAAATTAAAAAAATGTTTTTTTTAAGTTTTATCTTTGGATCCGCGAAATTAGTGTGACTGATATTTATTGCCAGATGTGACCTTTTGTTAGCACATTGTAGATCCCGACATTAATATCACTTTCTATAAATAAAGATTTCGGGTGAGGAAATGTTCTATCTCAAGAGAAGTTTAGCTCTTGAGAATCTTTCTCTTTTTAGACTCTCAGGCCGTGGGCTATTACTCACCGCATGGCATTCTTCCTCAGTCTTACTTTTGTTACCTTCTTTCGTGATCACGGATGTTGATAGCCCACCTACAGTTTCTGAGTTCCCCACTCAGCCTTCCTTAGTGGTCGGCATTGCATTTGAGTTGTGCTTTCTTGCTTCCTCTACCTTTTGAAATTTAAAAATAGAAAATAGAAAACAAACCCACAGTCTTTCACATTGGCTGAATTCTGTTATTCATCTCACAGATTTTCTGATGAATTCCACAGTATAACATATACGGTCAGAAATCCGTTGTCAGTTCGGAATGAGCCCTGTAAGAAATGGACAAAGGGGGACCTTAATTTTGACTACCCAGCACATAATCAGAAATTGGCAGTAGCTGCCCACAGGAGGAGGCTTTGGAGAGTGAATTAAAGAGACAGAATGTTCTTAGCTCTGCTTCTAGACTTTTCTTCTTACTTCTCCAACTTTCCTGAGCCATTGTGAGCAATCACTGGGTTGAGAAAGGACTCCTCTAGGAGTCTAACTCCTGCTCCGTGAATACCAGCAGGTCCTGGGAGACCCAAAAACCCTTCATTGGCCCCATCCCACATCACAGCAAACATACGAAAGTAGGGCAGCCTCCACATTAAATATAATTTTATTGCTGACAAAATTTTTAAAAAAGATTTTCATGGTTTTGCTTTGGAAATAGGGTGGTTACAAGTGGCTTATTATTGTCTATTTATCAGAAATTATTTTAGCATACTTGGGAATTATGAAGTTAAAACCTAAATCCAGCCTGCATATTGCTTCCAAATGAAATATTTTTGATTGCCAAGTCAGCAATTAACGAAGT
This sequence comes from Panthera pardus, assembly GCF_024362965.1. Taxonomy (NCBI): domain Eukaryota; kingdom Metazoa; phylum Chordata; class Mammalia; order Carnivora; family Felidae; genus Panthera; species Panthera pardus. The sequence continues at coordinate 67,496,277 of NW_026527002.1, forward strand.
TAACCTAACATTACATTTTGTAGACCTTTGTCATTTATTAATTCAGCTTTGTAGTTAGCCTGTTGTGAAGCCAACAAATAGTTTTCAAGGTCTCAGACATTTTTACAGCCCTTGAAAAGTTAGAAGGCCCCGGGCTCCATACGGTTAAAAATGCTCTGCCCGGGAAGTCCTAAGCTCTGAGGTCTCCACTCTTGCCTTCCTCAAGGAATGAGAGCTGCTTTCAGGGACATTTCTCTAGGAAAGTGCAAGCTGGCATACAAATAACAGTAGTCTCCTAAAACAAGGTGAAACCCCTACAAAAAAAAAAAACAAAAAACAGTAACTGGAGGCAGAATCCCTGAGTGGCAGCCATTAGTTCACTGGGTGACCTTGAACAAGCACTCTGTGGCCCTTTTCCTGCCCCCAGTAGTACTTTTCTGGACAGACACGCCATCTGGCAGAGGTAGGAGGCTAGGGCCATCAGTTCTAGGAACTGAACGACGTGCAGGACCATCCTAACCTGAGACAAGGGTTTCCCTCACACCGTGAAAACAAAGCAATTTTCAATGTCGGTGTTATTTTGCCAGAGTGAAGAAGGAAGGGAAGGAAGAAGAGAGTAAGGACAGGAAAGGGAGCAGGGGTATGGGGGGCAGGGGAGGAGGAAGGAAGGCACCATCAACACTTGTGTTTAAAGAGCTATTGATCTTTGATGTTTGTGCAAAATGACGTCTCCCTTCTCCAGAAAGAAAAGCTTTCACACGAGAGACTTAGTCTCATTATCCTGTTCAGAAGCCATCCAACATCTCAGTGAGGGGCAAGCGTGACGAAATGAACAGAACATAGATTTCAGAATCAAATAAGCTATCCAAAGGCAGCCCTACCAGGCATGTGTTCAGCAGTTCTCAAAGTGTGGGCCAGGGACCCCTAGGGTTCTCTGAGAGCTTTCTGGGTACCCATGAGGTCAAAACTGTCTTCATAATAATACTAAGATGTCACTTGTCTTTTTCACTATCTTTCCATAAGTGTATTTTTCCAGAGGCTGCACAACGTGATATCACGACAGACTAGATGCATACACACATATCAAAGGCTAACTATCTTGTCTTAAGCCAAACAGTAAAGATATTTTCAAAAATGTAAAAACAATGCCACCTTTTATCTCTAACCCTTTTTTTGTTGTTCTGGAAAATGTAATGACTTAAGTTGTGTTTGTTTAAGTAATCTCTACACCCAACGTGAGGCTCGAACTTATGACCCCAAAATCAAGAGTCACATGCTCCCCCCCGACTGAGCCAGCCAGCCGCCCCTGGAGTTGCTTTTTGTTTTAATGAATTAATAAATGCATATTTTTTAAACCCTCAGTCTTAATATCTACTATGGCAAATATTGATAACTATAACCCCAAAGAAATTTTGGGGGGTCCTCGATAATTTCTAAAAGTATAAAAGTGTTCTAAGACCAAAAGGTTTGAGAACCCCTGAGCTACCTAGCAGTAGTAACCATTTATTATTGAGTGTCTCCTTGTGCCAGGGGCTGTGCAAAGCATACTACATTCTTCGCCTCTTTTAATCTTTTCACCAGAGCCATAAAGTAAAGGCTTTCAAAAAAGATCTTGCCAGCCCAAGGTCCCTCAGCTGGAAGTGCAAGAGATAACCAGGTCCTTTTGACTCCAAAGCCACACTCTTGATTACTGGACAGTACTCCCTCAGAAATTAATTCTCTCATTTTGAAAAAGCTATTTCACTGCTCTCAATCTGTTTCCTGATCAAACATGGGCAGAATCCTACCTACCCTGCAGGATTCTTTCAAGAGCCAAAGAGTTAACGTGCATCCAAGTGCCCAGCAAGGTTCCCAGCAGACACTGGGAAACAGTTAACCTCCTTCCTTCCGTTCCTTCCTGTCCTTGGCACACTGTTACACCAACGAGGCTCAGCGACTTCCCTTTTTCCCTCTAGATGGTCTTCAAGCCGACAGAGAGGTTGATGGAACAGAAGGAGTTGATGAAGATATGATTGTGACCCAGAGCCAGACCAACTTCATCTGCCCCATTACACAGGTACCGTCTCCTCCTCCTTCCCAGAAAGACAAAGAGGCAAAAGACTCCTGTTTGCTTTCTAACTTGATCTTACATCCAGGGTAAGGAGGGACGAAAGGGGAGTGATGAGGTCCAAGAGGATAGGTCCAAGACTTTTCAGGCAACCATGCCCTGAGGGATCAAGGAAGAAATTCTTGACCCATAGGCCAACTGACATCGGAGCCATGCACGGTCTCCCTGCCTTTTCCTCTGTGGCCATCTGCCCTAACAATTATCTAAAGCCATGAGATGGGGAGCTTAAACATAGGAAGCCCCAAGATGAGGAAAAAACAGTGCCAAATAATTCGGTGACTTGGAGAAGTTACTGGAAGTGGCTCATTATCATTCCTAAAAGCTGAATGTCTCCTTGATTGCAGGTGGAAATGAAGAAACCGGTGAAAAATAAAGTGTGTGGCCACACCTATGAAGAGGAAGCCATTGTTCGCATGATTGAGTCCAAGCACAGGCGGAAGAAAAAGGCCTGGTGAGTCGATGTAGGAAGGGAAGTGAGCCTTCCCAGTGGTGGTCAGTCAGAGGTGGTATGCTCACGCTAGAGGAAAAGATACTTAAATGTTCCCCCCGCTAAAGCCCGTTCACCTCCCTCAGAGTATAAACATGGAAGCTGGCTTTCTGGAAAAACAATACATGACGGAAAAATTAGTAGTCTGTTCAGGAAGAAGCTAAAGAAATTTCAGCCACACCTTCGAAACAGGAGAGAAAGGACTCGGGTGGAATGTTCATCATTAAATAATAGGAATTTTTATGAAATGGTGCTATAGCCTGAAAAAAAAAACAAAGGAGAACTCTGATACTAAAAGATTTCTTTTTCCCATTCCGTGTATACTCACCCAAGAAAGAATGGCAGTTTTGGGGGGGGGGGGGTTTGTTTGTTTGTTTGTTTTGCATCCTGCAGTACAGGTAATTTGTTTAAAATGTTCTGAGATAAGATTTGTATCCAGAGGTCTGAGCAAGATTTAATTGTCAGGGAAAACCTTTCGCATCTTTAATTACTTAAATAGCTTCCCAAAAGGTTCAAGTGAATTTTGGGGTCACTTCCATGAGAACTTTTTTCTTAATTGGAATGTTGGGAGAATCTTCCTCTTACACCTGTTTTATATATATATTTCTACCCCCCACCTGCCCATTCCTACCCCTCTGGCGCTCAACCTGGGAGGACCATGGCTGTGTTCCTGTGACAGTATGGAATCCTGAGTTGGCCCAACTAGCTATAATTCAGTTTGGCATTTCTTGTGCTCTTATCACAGGTTTGTCCTAGGAATGGAATTGCAGGTGTGACCAGGTCTCAGTGGACTTTTGATAACAGTCACTTTGAAGTGTAGCTCCCTTCTCCATCACCCAGAAATTTGCTGGTCCAGACCCAGAATTGGAATTCCCCACCACTCCTCCTGTGGGTGTGGACTCAGAGATAGGGTATTTGAGACTGTACATAATCTTGATGGTCACTAAGTCAAGTCATTTACCCTATTTACTCTAGAAGAATGGCCTACCGGTTGCAAAATTGAGAGCATTCGAGTACATTTTTGAGTCCCAGTCGAGACGTTGTATTTCCCTAGTCAACCTTCCAGATTCCCTGTGAATATAATTTCCTTTTGCTTCTGAACGTCTGAGCCTTCCCTTTCTGCTGACTTTTTTTTCTGTGTTCGTTCTCGGAAAAACAAACTGTTAGTTTGTTAAAATGACAATTGCTAAGAACAGATATTCCCAGATAGTCCCATTTCACAGCTCGTCTGTCTTGAAGTTTGTGATCTTCGCCCCAAGTCAGATGCGGGAAGGGCGGGCACTGATAGCAACGTGCGTTTCTCATGAGCCTCTGGACTGGGATAGTGACTACAAGACCCAGATCTTCTTAATTACCTATTTGACTTTCTAGCATCCTTTGGCTTTTTTTTTTCTTTCGAGGTATACGTGCTATCTGAGCACTTGAGTAACATTTGTCATTTAGAAAAGTTTCTTTTTTCTGTCATACCTCTCTATAACTTAGGGCAAATTCTGCAGATCCTCATAGCTTAATAATAACAGTTAAATCCAAGTGGAAGGAATGCGGGAGAGTTACAGAGAAGGTACTGTTTTGACTGGGCCTTGAAAAAATGAGAAGGATTTCAGTTTTGTGTTTTAATTTATTTTTGAGAGAGAGAGTGTGAGCAGGGGAGGGGCAGAGAGAGGGTGGGGACAGAGGATCCAAAGCAGGCCCAGCGCAGGGCTCGAACTGTGAGGTCGTGAGCTGAGCCAAAGTCAGACGCTCAACCGACTGAGCCACCCGAGCGCCTCAAAGGAGAAGGACGTCGGACAGTGGTGAAGAGTCCTTCTAGCCAAGAGGCCTGCCCCGTTCAGAGCCTGTTCTCCTTGGTGATCAGAAGGAGCGGTTGTAGTTACTGTATGTTTGAGGGAAAAATAGAAGGATCCCGTGGACAATAACCCTGAGGAGAGTGGTATAAAGATTCCCTTAGAGGCGTCAAAGGTTGGGATTTCATTAGTTTCCTCGTCTATAAACTGGTGCTAATAGTTGTAATGGCCTCACTGGTATGTTTGAAATTTGAGGAAGATCTGTGTGAAGTACTTGAAAGCCCCTGGTCCACGGCAAGACTCGGAAGACACCATCACCGCCAACCGCCATCGTTGTTGCCATTATTCTAGAGGCACGAGACAACATTGCAGGGTTTTGAGGGAATAAGGTGAGTCAAGCTGGAGTTTAGGAAGTCACTCCAGTACAGTTCAAGGGATGGATTTAAAAGGCGTGGGGTAACGATGTCAGTGAGGATGCCTTTGCAGGAGATTAAGTTACGGTGATGGGAGCCTGACTGAGGCAAGAGTCACAGGTATCAGGGAACGAGAATGGGGCCATCGTGGAGGCACAGCTGGCAGGATTTGGCAACTGAGAGTCGAAGGGAGGAAGGAGTGGAGGGTGACTGTCGATTCTAAACCCGGTGTCCAGGGGCGCCTGGGTGGCTCAGTCGGTTGAGCGTCCGACTTCGGCTCAGGTCGTGATCTGGCGGTCTGTGAGCTCGAGCCCCTCGTGGGGCTCTGTGCTGACAGCTCAGAGCCTGGAGCCCGCTTCAGATTCTGTGTCTCCCTCTCTCTCTGCCCCTCCCTCACTCATGCTCTGTCTCTCTCTGTCTCAGAAATAAATAAACATTAAAAAATAAAAAATTAAAAAAAATAAATGAATAAACCCGGTGTCCAGAAGCGGTAGAGGGGGCTGGGGGTCATTAGCCAACTGAGAGGGCGGGAGTGCGGAACACATCTAGGAAGGATTGTGAGAGGCACAGTTGGGGGTCATGCTGACCTTGAAGTCCTAGCAACACAGCCATTTGGAAGTGTCCAGGGGGTGCAGAACACGTGGCGTTTTGGACCAAGGAGAGAGCTCTGAGCTCGAGATGTCGTTGTGAGGTTATTGGTACAGAGGACCCCAACCCCAGAGGGGCAGCTCGGGGCACGTGACAGCTGACTGAGAGCAAGGACAGGACCGTGACCTGGCTCCGGGCAGCGCCAGGCCAGCCCTGCTCTGCCCGCCTCACCCCCCTCAGCACCCGCCTCGGGGCCCCCACATGGACCTTCAGAAAGGTGCTTCCCTCGTTAATGAAAAGACAGCCCGAGGAAGAAGACCCCAGTGAAGCCGTCTGAGACGTAGCCAGGCGAGAGAGGAAGAAGATGGGGGGGCTGCTTATCACGGGAGCAGCAGATCACCACTGCCGGGCCTCTTCATCACCTACTCCAGAGCTTCCTGAGTGAGCATGAAGTAATGTCATTTCCCATGATGCATGTGAGCGTGACGAGCAGTTCTGGGTCCCCTTTGTTTAAAAATGCCTGTGACACATCCAGTTTGAGACATCTCAGTTCTCCCTCCTAGATGGTTCTAGTTACGTCTTGTTAGACTGCAGTTCCAGTCCATTTCCTTACTGGGCGCCGACTGAAGCTTCCTGCCCATGCTTCGGTCTCTGGAAAGACCCCTCTCCACCGGCTCGAGTAGGAATAAAATTGTGGCGACTGTAGCCCTCACGAAATACAGCAGTTAAAACTGTTTCCTGAATAAGTGGGCTGGGTGTGTTCTTACTGACAAAGCCGCCTTGTGAGTCTCATATTAATAACATATTTCCAGTGTTCCACAGTCATTTCTTTTCCTTCTTTGTGAAAGAACAGGAACCGTGTTTAACAAACAGTCACACTGAACAGCATGTAGAATAAAACCAAATTGACTGGGACTGTGTCGTTGAAGGGCCTCTCTCTCTCTCTCCATTGGCCCACGGGGCATTTCGCCTCCCAGGGCCTCAATTTCTTCACCTGCAGAGTAGAAATGACAGTAACGTCTCATGGAATTTTAGGATGAAAGAAGCAGCGGAGAAATTCCAGTCTAGATCTGGACCAGGACATTTCTTGGCAGTGGAGAAGCAAACCACTTAAGAGAAGGCTCCTTTTGAACTACAGAACGCTAAACAAACAGCAGTCAGGTTATAAAGGTCGAGAACGTCCGTGTTATTACTTACCTCACTGCTCGGTGACACATTATTTGAGACTCAGAGGATATAGGACAGAGCTACTCGGCGTGTTTAGGTACGATGGGAATCCATCCCACTCAGACTTCCAGAGATATCCATAGACCTCTTTTAGAGCTGAATTGGACCCTGGAATTCTCGGGACCCAGATCCAAGAGTTCACAAGACTCAGAATCTTGTACCTTTGAGCTGAGACTGAGGCCAGGGGTCCCTGCCGCCTTCTGGGACCCCTGAGACCCGTGCTCTGTTTGTTCAGTAGACACTTGCACGTCTGCCCACTGCTCTGGTGGCGTCTTCTGCCCTCAGTGACCCGAGTTCAGGACCCAGCCTCTCCTTTGAGGCCGGTAGGTCTGACTTCTGCACAGCAATGACGCGAGAACTTGGGATTGCGTATTGCCACACTTGGCTTGCTCACCAGGATGTCCTGGGGATTAATGAACTAATGCTTCTGTAGAGTGTTATTTCTCCAGAGAAGGAGTGCCCTGATTCAGTATCATGTCATTATGGCCTCATCTTACCCTTTGTAGCTAAAAAACTTGTGTTTGTTTATTCGAGATGGGGTGAGAAACAAGGTTCTCCTCCAGGAAGTCTCCCTGAGCCCTCATTCATGCTGGGCGGAATGCCCTCATTCATCCTGGGCGGAATGCCCTCATTCATCCTGCCACAGTACCCCGTGCACCGTGGCCCGCCTGTGGCCCGCCAGCATCGTGGGCTACCTCCTCTCCAGGGGCTTCTTGGGAGCTGAAGCCATGGACGAGGGCAGAAACCGTGTGGCATCCGAGCCAGTTCCATAACCCTCATCATACATTATCCTACTTACCTCTCACGGCGACCCTACGTTCTGTCTCATCTTCATGGAAGAAGAAACTGGGGCACAGGAAGTAAAGCCACTTGCCCAGAGGGTCACAACCAGGAGACTCGAGCCCACGTCTCTTTCACTCTTGAGCCTGTATTTGTATCAAGAGGCCATCAGTTCCCCCTTGGGAGGGCTTTTTGGTTAATGCCTCTGTGCCCAGAGTCGATCCCCTCAGTGACGTCAGAATTCTGTTTGACATAGGTCACCCTGGGCTCCATCCATTGTCCTTCGAGAAGAATGTGCCTGCGGGCTCAGCAATGAGCATGCAGTTGACCCCATCAGACGTTCTCAGAGTCCTCGCACTCCCCCACAGGGCCCCTGATGTCACCAGAAGTCCTCCCCACCTCAGCCTCCCCTTCCCCCTCCACGCTTATTCATCATCTGGCTGTAAGTGCTAGAGATTCGGTTCTAGGAAGTGGGAAGAGACCCAGGCCCACCGTGACAGTATGTGTCCGCCAGTCTGGTCAGTATGAAGCGAGGGTGACCCCGGCACATGTCGTCTGAGTGTGTGGCGAAAGTGTCTATATCCTCATAATCTCAGCTGTTGGCTGTCACGGTTGACGAAACAGTTCACTTTGGGAAACCAGTGTGAGACCTTTCTCAAGTGCCCCCAGTCCTTACTCTAACACAGAGCCAAGTCTCCAGAAGGAGGCATCCCTGGGCAGATCACCCCGGTCCTCTGTCCTGCGAGGGCCTTTTTATAGTCACGTTTTAGCGCACGGACCTGCCCCTGTGGGGCTCATTTCAATATTTTTAAAAATAAATATTGTTAGCAAGCATATTGTCCATTACACTTCTTTGTCCCTTCTTATATAAAGACGCCTTGGTCCAGAAAGCACAAGCCCAGAAGATGTTTCTCCTTCACGTTGAAAAGCTGGGCTTCCTACCACTGGACAAATGAGTTCCCGCAATCAACTTTCTTCACCTTCTGGTTTATGTCTTTCGTCTTGTATTTGTTATTTTCGCTCTTGTCTTGTAGCTGTTATTTTGTGTCTTAATATACCTGTGCTTTTCGGAGAGTTGTCTCAGGCCACTGGGCTGGAGCTCTGCGTGGGCAGGAACCTACATTTGTATTTCACAGTTGGGTGCTTAGAACCTAGCACAGGACGGACCACACAGAAGGTCAAATGCATGCACGAATGTGCAGCAGGTATACAGTAGGTGTACGCAAGAGACCGAGAGATCAGCAAGTTTAAAATGTATGGAAGAGAGGTGCCTGGATGGCTCAGTTGGTTGTGTGTCCAGCTGTTGATTTCGGCTCAGGTCATGATCCCGGATGGTGGGTGGGATTCTCTCTCTCCCTGCCTCTGCCCCTCTACCCCACTCGCTCGCTCGCTCTCTAAAATAAAAAATAAATTTAAAATCAATTTTAAAAAAAGCAAAACGTATCAGAAGTATGATGATCAGGGATGCTAGGCACCGAGTTGCCTTTAGCCCTGGGAAATAGGAATTCTGCCCCCACTTCAGATCTGAGGGAATAGAGGCTCAGAATGCTAGTAGGTGTTGGCCAGATTCAAAACCGGGTCACCCTAAGTCCAGACAGAAGAAACCAGGTGACTTCATGCAGCCCACTGCCCCCAGAGGAGACCACATCTAAACACAGCCATGGCGTCAAGCACCTCCCCCTCCGTGGGTGACTCACGCGCTGATTTCTTCAGCCACAGCTTTTCCCCTGAGTCTCCACCAACCCACGCAGTCTCCCTCCGGGAGGGACTAGTGGGCATTTCGGAGGGAATATATGCCAACCGGGGTCTCCTAGATCCATCCCCATCCCCAGCCTGGTTTTCCAGTTGTTCTCTTTAGAGATAAAGGGCACCGCCAGTTGCCCATGGGGCAGGGGAGGGGGGCAGACTCTGACGAAGCTCAGCCCTTCTTTTCCCTTACACTCTGCCTCTGACCCAACAGCGAGTCCTACAGGTTCTGTGTCCGCTTCTGCCCTGAAGCTGGCCACTGCCACCAGCCTAGGCCACACCGCCCTCTCGCCCGGACTGCCCAGGGCCCTCCTGTTTTCCTGTTTCCACTCTGCTTGTCTTCTACATTAAGCAGCCAGAGCCATGCTTTCTAAACATAAACCAAGTGGCATCCCTCCCCGATCTCAGACTCTCAAATTCTCTTCATATTTCACATAAAATCTAGGGGTGCCTGGTCTGACTTCGGCCCAGGTCACAATCTCACAGTTTGTGGGTTTGAGCCCTGCGTCAGGCTCTGTGCTGACAGCTCGGAGCCTGGAACCTGCTTCCAGGTCTGTGTCTCCTTCTCTCTGCCCCTCCCCCACTTGTACGCGCTCTCTCTCTCTCCCTCCCCCCCCCCTCTTAAAAGTAAACATTTTTTTAAAAACACATAAAAAATAAAATCCAAAGGCCCCCTGACCCTCCGACCTCCTCTCCAAATGCCCTCCCTCTATCCCCTGGTGTTTCAGCCATATTGACCTTGCTTTTTCACTCCAGGCCACCAAGCTGCTGCCTCCTAGGCTCCTGCCTCTGCCTGGGCCACACACAGCACTTGTTCTCGATAAGACCTGCTCAGTGAGGCTTGCCCTGACCCAGCTAGAGAAGCCTCACCCCGCACTCTCCCCTTGACCTTGCTTCCTTTCCTTCAGAGCACTTAACGTGAATAAACGTATAGCCAGCACTCTTTGGTGACTTATCGGTTATCTGTGTCCCCACTGGAAGGTGGGCCCTGCTTGGCCATGGCCTGTGCCCCCAGCACCTGGCCTGGCTCCAGTAGGCACTCGGGGAATAAATGAGTGAGTTTGCATCAGTCCTGATTTCTCAGACATGCTCCTTTGGGGTAAAACGTCTTCACTGAAATACGCGTATGTGAGAGAAGTTCATGCTGAAGGCCTCAAGTTAAGTGATCTTCTTATCCTTTCCAGTTGCCCCAAAATTGGCTGTAGCCACACAGATGTGAGAATGTCAGACCTCATCCAGGATGAAGCACTTAGAAGGGCCATCGAGAGCCACAGCAAGAAGAAAACTCGTCACTCCGAGTAGGACAAACACACCTCCCTACAGGGATGTCTGCAGCCTACCTCCTACCCCAGCCATCTGGAGAGAGCGGTGCTTGTCAGAGCACTTCGACTGGCTGCAAAGTATACTTTGTTGGGGTAAAACTCGAAGGTTTTAAGTGTAATCGGAAGCATTTTTCTATGTCACAACAAAACTTCAAGCATATTATATTGTTTATTTTTGAGTGTCCTATAATTTGAAATAAACCTTTGGTTACCTGCGGCGTGCCCTATCCGTGCACCCCCCGGTGTGTAAACTGTTCCAATGGTGCAGGCATGGTGAGGCCAGGCCTTTCTATTCCTAATATTTCCGACTGTTTTTTTATTACAGTTTTAACTGAACAACGTCTTTCAAAGGATACTGACGGGGAAACGTGTAGAAACATCCCAGGTGCAAGCATTTTCTATCAGCATCATAAATAACAGCCTGAGGTTCTAAAGCAAATTTACTTTGTCTACTGACAGTTCCAAATATGTAAATGCTTTTATTTGTCATTCTGACCAGCCCAGAACGCTCCGGTAACAGGCTTATCAGGGCAATGGTAGTTGATGCCCTTAATGGAAACTTCGCCACAGCCCTCTGAGAGCCTAAAGTATCGTCAGAAGCAACCACATCCTGACGGTCTCTGCCTCGCTCCGTGGCTCTCATGCCCCTGGGCCTTGGGGTTTTCAACCATGAAGTGGAGATGCGAAGCGAAATGTTCTCTGGTGTCCCTTTGGCCCTGAAAGTCTGTGGACTGAGGAGGACCGGCCAGGTCTTTAAATTGAGTATCTTCGGATATACTCGAATTGTGTGAAGAGTGCTAATCTATTAATAATTTCCGTAGCAACCTTTTATCAACCAGTTACACAAGGAAACCAAGAAACGTTAACAATTGCTAACATTTATTGGACACTTACTGTGTTCCAGGTGCTGTTCCAAGGTGACCTATCTATGTTCACTCCTGTAGTCTTCACTGCCTGATGAGAGAGGTACACTTACTATTCCCACTTTACAGATAAGTCCAACGAGGCACAGAGAGGTGAAGGAGCCCGTGGAAGGCCACAGAGCTCGTAAGTGGCTGAGCTGGGACAAGACCTCAGGTAGCCCTAGTCCCAGAGTCTGAATTCTTAATCCTGTACTCTCCTCCTCCCTATTGGTTTATTTAGATCTAAAAATCTATTCAAAGCCCACATTTAAAACATGAAGCTTCTGTAAATAAACAAGCATATCCATGCATCTATGCAAAGAAGTTCATTAACCGGAGTTAACGTCTACTAGGCAGCGAAGGCCATAAAATAACGCATAGTTGAGTTTAAATGCCTAGTCTAAATGGCAGAGTTAATTTTGAAAACACGTGCATGGAATTCAGAAAGGAGGATGACATTCGGTTGTCTACAAACCAAGTCAATTTGAATTTCTTAAGCTGCTTCGTCTGAATCAGACTTCCTGAGGAAATGATTATGTTTTAAGCCAGAACAAACAGACTTTTCATGGAATGTGGTTCTTTTGTGAAATACTTTGTTTCCTAAACAGATAGCGACAAGCATGAAATACTTGCCCAAGATTTGATTTGTGTTTTCCCCGACTCTTTCTAAAGAGAATTCCAGAATATTGGTGTGGACACCAGTATCCGTTCGAAAAATGCCAAATAACACCATTCCGCTGTGGAAGAGGTGCAGCCTTTCGTATCTTGTGAGGTTTCTTTCCTTCTTTTTTAGTCTTCAGAAGCTATGTTTCATGAATTTGTCTAGCCGATTAAACAATTTGAAGTTTTATATAGAATTTATTTTCATCTTTGAAGATTTGCCATTTGGTTGTCCTAACATATTTGTTAAATTTCTGTTGCAAGCGTTTTCCAAAAAAGTGAAACCTTTTCTTCAATGAACTCGTATTGCTCGTTAAAAGGGGAACAGCTCTAGTCGAGAGGAGTTTCTATCCCCTTCTGCCAGGGCCGCCCCAGAGTCCTATGTGAGATCACCCAAGGCCCTGCAGGTGACATTTGAAAACCCTACAAGACATTGTAGCTAAATCAATTTTTTCCCATATGTGACATTTCAGACTTAGACCACTGTATGCACATGGCCTCTTTTTAAAAATGCTAGTTCCTTGGGGCACCTGGGTGGCTCAGTCGATTAAGCGCCCGGCTTTGGCTCAGGTCATACATTATCTTGCAGTGCATGAGTTCGAGCCCCGTGTCGGGCTCTGTGCTGACAACTCAGAGCCTGGAGCCTGCTTCAGATTCTGTGTCTCGTCTCCCTCTCTCTCTGCCCCTCCCCCACTCGCACACGCTCTCTCTCTTTCTCTCTCTCAAAAATAAATAAACATTAAAAAAAAGACTTTTTTTAAATGCTAGTTCCTCGAGGGGCGCCTGGGTGGCTCGGTCGGTTGAGCGTCCGACTTCAGCTCAGGTCATGATCTCACAGTCTGTGAGTTCGAGCCCCATGTCGGGCTCTGCACTGACAGCTCAGAGCCTGGAGCCTGCTTCGAAATCCGTGTCTCCCTCTCTCTCTGTCCCTCCCCTGCTCATGCTCTGTCTCCCTCTGTCTCAGAAATAAATAAAAACATTAAAAAATTTTTGTTTTAAATAAATAAATAAATAAAAATAACAATAAATTCTAGTTCCTCGAAAGTAACTTCCAGTGAAGTTTAAAACATTTCCACACACTCCAAAAGATAAGACAGTTTATCCTTTACCTTATGTAGAACTTCAAACACGGGGTGTCCGGCTTAAGGCCGCTCCCAGTGAGTGTGGCTTCCTGCCCACCAGTCGCCTCCTGAAAGTTCACGCGAAGACAGGAGGAGGAAGCCCCGAGGCCACCGTGGACTCGTCTCTGGCTACACCGCAGGCCCAGGTCTAAGTACCTCAAATGTATCACCTAAGTTAATCCTCCCCACAATCCCAGGAGGTTGTTATCACCCCTGTTTCACAGATGGGGAGACCAAGGCTCAGAGTCCTGAGGTCATTTGCCCAAAGTCACTCGCTTGTGCGTGGAAGAGCCCACATTGGACTGGAACGGTGAGTGCAGAAGCAGCCCTCTGACACACGAGGCCGTTTGCCCCCGGGGGCTGCGGAGAACACATACGTGATCAGACCTGCGCGTCTGCCCCACCTTCTTTATTCCCAGTTCTGAGACCACCGTTTCCCAGGCTCACAGACTCCGTCATCCCCGGGCAGGCCCCCCAAGTCTGGGCGCTCCCTCTCTGTTTCACGCTCAGACCGTTCTCTGACCTCCCGTCTGCCCCCTCGCCATATTAATCTGCTAGAACACCGATGGGACGATCTCACATCCTACTCGAAAACGTTCATTCCTTTCCTACAGAGTGGAGTTCAGGCCCGGCACTCAGGATTCTGCCACAGACCAGCTCCCCTCTGTTGCCTCAGTATCCCCTGGGCTCCCCAGCACTCCGGTTCTCCTCTCTTGATGGCAGGTTTCCTCTGGGAGCGGCTCGCCCCGGTACTCCCGCCTGCCACATATGGGCGACCTTGGGTGAGTCACTGTCCCTCCAGGCCTTAGAGTTTGCGGGTGAACCGAAAGATTTGGGCTTCTCCCCAAGGTTTCCGTAAACTCTTAAGATTCTGTGTCATGTGTTCAGTGAACAGGTCCTAAGGGAGTATAAGCCCTTTGGAAGGAAAACAGGCTGAGATGGAAATTAGTATATATTTGAACCAAATGTGCACATCGCCCCTTCAACTGCTCATTCAACAAATACTCTTTAAGGCCCGCTCTGTGCCATGTTTTGTGTTTAGGCTCTGGATACAAAAATCTCCCCTCCGGAGGGGGCTTAGTGTCTAGTCGAGGCAGACAGATATTTGAAAAATAAATCCCATGAGAGGTCATGTGAGCACCGTGTATAGAGGATGTTGGCACAGAGAAAGGAAATAGAGGAAAATTGTTGAGTAACCAAACACTAGCAAATCGGGGTACCAAGACTCAGACCAAGTTAAGGAGTCTGTGAAACGTGTTTGGGAGAATGGGGAGCGAATCGTGAGGGTTTTGTTGGAAACTTGTTTCGTTTGGGAGATCTGCCTGCCGGCTTGTGTCCGACTCCGAAGAAGGGACTCACTTCTGAAAGGAAAGCAGTTACAACAGCAGAAGGAGGAGGCCTCCTACCTCGCTTGGGGAGGTGGGAATCGGTGCAGCCACTTTGAAAAGTCTGGCTTTTTGAACAGGTATTAAACATGGGGCTCAGTCAGTTCAGCATCTGGCTCTTGATCATCCTCTCAGGTCATCATCTCACGGTTTGTGGGTTCGAGCCCCGTGTCGGGCTCTGTGCTGAACAGTGTGGAGCCTGCTTGGGATTCTCTGTCTCCCTCTCTCTCTGCTCCTCCCCCACTCTCTCTCTCTCTCTCTCTCTCTCTCTCTCTCTCTCTCTCTTCCTCTCTCTCTCTGTCTCGCAAAAATAAACACACACCTTTTAAAAAAGGTGTTAAACATAAATTTACTGCACAACCCAGCAAATCTACCCTTAGGTATCTACCCAAGAGAAGTAAAAACATGTTTTGCACAAAGACTCATGTGTGAACGTTCATAAGTAATATGATTTATAATCGCGAAAAAAGTGGAAACAATCCAACTGTCCAGCTGGTGAGCGGATAAACAAAAGCAGGAATGGCCACGGTCGGATACTACCTGGAGATAGCCAGAGTGGAGAACTTACGAGCTCATACTATCCTGTGGGACTGAGCATTACGTTACGTGGAAGAAGCCAGGCACAAAGATCATGTAGTGTATGAATTAATTTCATTATATGAAGTGACCAGAAAAGGGGCGCCTGGGTGGCTCAGTCATTTGAGCATCTGACTTCAGCTCAGGTCATGATCTCACCGTTCATGAGTTCGAGCCCCGCATCGGGCTCTCTGCTGTCATTTCAGAGCCCCCTTTGGATCCTCTGTCCCCCTCTCTCTCTGTCTTCTCCACCCCCAACCCCTGATTGCACAGGCGCGGGCGCACTCTCCCTCAAAAATAAATAAACATTTTAGAAAAAAGAAGAAAAGCAATGTCCAGGAAAGACAAATCCGTAGGGACGGAAAGTAGATTCATGGTGGCCTGGGGCTGGGGATGGAAACGGAGAGTAACTTGCACAAGGGATGGCTTTGGGGTGAAGGACGTGTTCTGAAACTGGATTGCACGCCTCAAGATTTTCTAAAAGTCACTGAATTCAACTCTTCCAACAGTGAATTTTATGGCATATAAATGTTCCAAACCAGCTGAGTGGAGATTGCTTTACAGGTCAGGGAGGACCTTCTTCATGATCATTTGGAACTAGCCAGCATCTATAAGAAGCTATTGGTGCCCTAAATTCAACCGGGAAATCAAGGCTCAAGAAACACAGGATTGAAAGTCGTAGTTACTAGGGGCGCCTGGGAGGCTCGTCAGTGAAGCGCCGACTTCTGCTCAGGTTGTGTGATCTCACGGTTCGTGAGTTCGAGCCCCGAGTTAGGCTCTGTGCTACTAGAGCCTCTCTCTCAAAATAAATAAACTTAAAAAAAAAAGTAGCAATTACTAAGGAACTGTTAAGGGTTAACGAGAAGCTAAGACTACTGACTGATAGCCCTAAGGAGCTTAATTTTACCTATTTCTATTTCTTTATGTCCCTATTGTGTAGGTATCTTATATGCATTGATCACTAATAGTAACCAATAGTTCTAATTAACGGCTTTATTTTATGCAAAAAGGTGATTTTATTAAAGCACGGTGATAGGACCCATGGGCAGAGAGCTGCACTGGAGTCCTGAGGAGCGACTGATTATGTACTTTTAGGTTTGGCGGGGAGGGGCGGTTAGAGATACAGTTAGTTTTTAAGGGATTTCTGTATGCTGAAAGCAGGGTCTCACAGGACCTGAAGATTTAACTGTTGACAAGATAAGGTTGCTTTTAGTTTTTAAAGGAAGTGTACGCATTAAGGCACACACATAAAGGTCTTGGGGAATGTTGCACCCTGCAGGTGTCTGACATCTGTCAGTGGGCTGCAGGCTGTAAGGGAATGTAACTTAAGCTACATTTTTCTTGCCTTTGTTTCCCTCATCATTTTCCCCCCTGAACGATTTTTATCCTTAAATCTTTAAGGTTGTTGAAAGCGGAAGGTCTCCTCTCCCGTAGCTTCTTCCTGCTAGATACGGGCGTAGAGACGTCCCTACTTATGGGTCAAGGTTGGTCACTCGAGAATTTAATAGGAGTTAGGAAAGCCTCAGGCAGCTGTATCTAGAGCTGATTACCTATGGGAGTTTTCTCGAGCAGAAAGGATCATCTGTTGGCTTGAAGTTGTGGCAGTGAAGGAGTGGAGAGACCAGGGAGAAAACAGCAAAACATGTTAAATTAACCAAAAGAAGAAGCCCAAATCTGCCCTTTGATAGTTGACAAAAACCTTCCTTTAGTCCAGGAGTTTAACCAATTATTAAAGGGAGAGAGGGATCATTTAAAGCACCAATACGAGTACTTGTCAATTAGAGACTCAGAAAGATTTTTGCGGTAATCTGGAACGTATACACAGCATTTTGTTTTTATGAGAGCACAAGTTCTACCTTGTGCAGCAGTGAAAACATCTAATGCCGTTTTATTTTGTAAAGTTATTTCGTGCATTTGAGTTATGTTAGTGTTTAATAATATAATGTTATTTTGAGAGTCTTTTAAGGCCTTGATTGTGTAGTGGGTGGTGTTAACCATCGTATAGACTCTGTTTTGCTTAGTAAGCCGTCAGGTAATTAACAAGAGGTACTTTTATAGAAACAAGAAAACTGTAGGTTAATGGTTAGAGCAGGTTACAAACCCAGTGCTGCCAGTGAGAAGATATTTAGATGTCTGCCTTGAAGCCTCTTCAGATGGGAGTGGGAACAGGCAGTGGGAATCAGATGGGTTTTTCAGATTTGTAACTTAAAAGTCTGTGTCCTCTTGAATGACCCAGAGGACAACAGGCACAACCATTTTCCGTTGACAACGGAGTCAACCACTTAACCCAGGCACCCTGAGTGGGAATTTTTTTAGTGAGCAAATACAGAACTGGTTTTAAAACAAAAAGAAAAAGCAAGATACAATTTTGAAAGGAAGCAACCCAAGGATGGCCATCCTTCGTCGTACACAGAATAAAGACCGGAAGTGCCGGCCATTAAGACGGAGTCCGTATGCTGCTGGAATGTATGAGAAAGGTTGTCACTCGCCGTCCAGGGACACTCCGGCCATTAGGCTCTGCATGGGAGCCCCCAGCTGAGTTTCTAGGCTACTTTTAGTCACCACAGTTCACAAAGAACACAGAGACTCTGATTAGTCTCTGATTAGAGAACAGCAAAAACCAGGCTAAGGATGATGAAACATGGGTGTTATGCAGAAAGGATTTGGAATGTTGTTGCCAGAGAGAAAAAAAAACTGAGGCTTCTGTTTTGTACAAAACAGGGGACTTTGTGAGGAATACGCTCCAAGACAATTGACACTAAGTGCTACGAGAGGGCCAGTGAAAGGATCTTCAATACTCAGAAGAAAAAGTACTGTTACATCTTAGCACAAGGCTCTCATCCGGGAAACCATGGGCCCCCAGGGGACTGTGGATAAAATTCAGAAGGTTTATGAATCAGTACGGGGGAAAAAATCACATCTTTACTTTTACTAATCTCTAATCGGAACTTAGCATTTCCTGCAATTATAAACTTCAGTATAATTAACAGTCCCTGTGACTTTATCACCAATAAAAATGATAACTATTTTCCTGTTGCATTGCTGTTGCTATAAAGGTAAATTTACACTCACCTCTTGAACTACTAAGTTCCGTTCTGGCAATGATGGACAAACAGGCATGGGATTTGCCCTCTCATCTTTTACAACTAAAACTCTGGACAACATCTATGATTTTTCAGATGTTGGACAACAGGACATTGGACACTGCCCTTGCTTACTGCCTAGAGAGTCCCTGGGCCCCCTCAGAGAGAGGGGGATCCAGCAGGAGCCCTGGTGGTCAGTCTTTATTGAGGAGACAGAGCTGAAGGTTCAGGGAGGGCAAGCAGCTAGGATTTGCAGAGCAGAGGACTGGAAAGGAGACAGCTGCCCAGAGAGGGAGCTCTGGAGATGTTCAGAGGGTCCCCCTGGAGTCCTCAGCTAAGCCATCATCAGCTTGTGCCAGTGAAGAAGCTACCTGGGGTGGGGAAAGAACCTCCCAGAAGATCAGAGAGAACACACATCTGAACTCACACAGGCCTGAGAATGTTCCTTCTCCCACTGGCCAGAGTGGGGCAAAGTTAGCCCTGGACTACAGGATGTTCTCCTCCTATGTAATGATGCTTCAAAGCAAATTTCAAAAGCAAGGGTAGGCAAGTTTTTATGGGAAGGGCCAGCCATTAAATATTCTCAGCTTTGCAGGACATCTGTTCCTTGTTGGAACTACTTAACTGTGCCGTGGCAGCATGGAGGTATAGCACCGACAGGACGTGAATGAATGACGGTGGCTGTGTTCCCATAAAACTGTATTTACAGACACTGCAACTTGACTCCAATTTTCACACGCCGCAAAATATTCTTTTTCCCAACACCCTTCACCAAAATGGAAGATAAGAGCCTAGATCATGGAAATGATTCTCTGCCAGATGGAGGAGTAATGCTATGAGTAAATATTCAAGGTCTGTTGGTTAAGCACCCGACTCTCGATCTCGGCTCAGGTCATGATCTCACGGCTCATGAGTTGGAGCCCCGCGTCGGGCTGTGTGCTGATGGTACAGAGCCTGCTTGGGACTCTGGCTCTCCTTCTCTCTGCCTCTCCCCTGCTTGTGCGCTCTCTCTCTCTCTCAAAATATATAAGTAAATAAAATAAAAAAAGAATTGAAAGAAAAGACTAAGGTTGGTTGAAATACAATACGGCACAAGCATGGAACCTTCAGGAACAGGATGCTTTGGCGCCCATGGGCTGGGTGATGGTGGTGAGAGCTCCCTTGTACTTTATTTCTGTTCTCCTACCACATGAGGTACTTTCTACCTTATGATTTATTATGGGTACGTCATCTCCCTCCCTTGGCCGTGTTCTCTTGAGGGTGGGGTCCACAGCTGAATCATGTGTATTTCCTACGCACCAAGGTTTGTCAAAGTAAGGTCCAGGAGCCCCTTTATCAGACACTCTGAAGAGCTTGCTAAAATGCAGATGCTCAGGCCCCACTCTAGACCACTGAGTCAGAATCCTGGGAGGCAGGCCCCGCAATCTGCATTTTAACAAGTGTTTTGGCGGATTCTGAATCACACTCCATGTGGAGACCGTATGCACCTGGCATGCAAAGTTATTAATGTTGAGTTGATAAAGCCAAACAGAACACACACACACACACACACACACACACACTAGAGTTACAGCTATCTTAAACACCACACTTTTGTGTCAAAAGCTCCAAAAAGACTGTAGGTAAATACAGAAAGTTTTACATCTTTTTCTTCCTTAATGTTTATTTTATTTTTGAGAGAGAGAAACATAGCACGAGCAGGGGAGGAGCAGAGGGAGGGAGACACAGAGACGCAGAATCTGAAGCAGGCTCCAGGCTCTGAGCTGTCAGCACAGAGCCTGATGCGGAACTCAAACCCACAGACCTCAAGATCGTGACCTGAGCCAAATTTAGACACATAACAGCTGAGCCACCCAGGCGCCCCAATCTTTCTTTTCTTTTGAAACAATAGTCTGGGGGCGCCTGGGTAGCTCAGTCGGTTGAGCATCCGACTTCAGCTCAGGTCATGATCTCACACTCCGTGAGTTCGAGCCCCGCGTCGGGCTCTGTGCTGACAGCTCAGAGCCTGGAGCCTGCTTCAGATTCTGCGTCTCCCCTTCTCTCTGCCCCTCCCCTGCTCACGCTCTGTCTCTGTCTCAAAAATAAATAAAAACATTAAAAAAAATGTTTTAATAAATAAAAAATAGTCTGATGAGTAGAAAGCCTTGTGATGCAATTCATCTCAATTCCATTCATCACTCCCTACCTTTTCAGATTTCACTTCATGGATTTTCTTTAAAAAAAAAAAAAAAACATTTATTCATTTATTGAGATACAGAGAGGGAGGGGCAGAGAGAGAGGGTGGTACAGAATCTGAAGCAGGCTCCAGGCTCTGAGCTGTCAGCACGGAGCCCAATGCGGGGCTCGAATCCACAAACAGATCATGACCTGAGCCAAAGTTGGACACTAAACCGACTGAACCACCCAGGTGACCCTCATGGGTTGTTTTTAATTTACCCCCTTGACAGCATCTCTTCATCTCCAATCCCCAGGGCCTCGGATATGTCAAAGTCTTGATTAAAACAAACCGGAACAAAAAACCTCTCACGCACCTTTCCCCTTCCAAAAGTTCATATACATTGAAAGCATGGAAATAGACCAATGTGGTTCCTGAAAGAGATCTCTAACCATCCCCCTCAGCTGGATCTAGGCTCCGTTGATATTTTTGGCGTGGATATTGGATTCCCCAAGAAAGTAGTGTTTCTCAAAACTCGTTGTTCCAGCTCTCCCACCAGAGGTTTTGCCGTATCGACTTGTAGCCTGTGTTATTATTTGCTTAGTTTTCTACTTTAATCAAGTCACTCTAAAAAAAAAAAAAAAAAAATTTAGCCTTCTCCTAAATAATAATATATGTGAAAATACATAATTACATGAAATTACAGGCTGGATGTGCTAAGTATATTTTAAACATATTAAAGTGAATACGTAATTACCGAAATGAAAGAAATAGATGTTCTTGAGGCCCCTACAATCATCCTGGGTGGCCCTTTGGGCAACTCCTGCATGGAGCCCTACTAGGGGTCCAGGCCAGCCCCCAAAGCCATTCCACACCCACCAGGTTCCCCTAAGAACCTCCCTCCACACGCTGCCAGCATTGAAATAAAGAAGTCCCTTGAGAGCGCGTTGGCTCCAGCGTGAAGCTTGGACTATTAATCATCGAGGCCCGCCCGCTGCGGTTGGGATTTCAGCACGCATGGGCAGAAGGAGCAGGCCCGGGAGGGGTTGGTTCGTGCTGACCACCTATCCGAGTTTCACTTGAGAAGTGTGAGCCGGGGAATATTTCTGAGCCTCCGGGGCTGCCCGTCCTGGCTCACGCCCACAGAGTTCGGCCAGGCACCCCTCGTCTCCCCTGGGTCAGTGGCCGTGAGCTCCCCAGCATGTCCCATCTGTTTCCTTGAGGCAGGTGACTTCCT
This sequence comes from Panthera pardus, assembly GCF_024362965.1. Lineage (NCBI taxonomy): Eukaryota > Metazoa > Chordata > Mammalia > Carnivora > Felidae > Panthera > Panthera pardus. The sequence continues at coordinate 67,517,829 of NW_026527002.1, forward strand.
TGTCATGCATGGGAGCTTCCTAGGGGGAAGCCAGCTCTTGGCCCCGGGGAGCGCTTGCGTTCTACAAATCCGTTGTTGCTGTGGGTCTGTGTCTGCCCTCGAGGGCGTGTCCTACACCCCCCCTCCTTGTGTCCGAGGTGACTACTTTATGCCAGCAAAAGAAAACAAGCTTCACACCTCACGGAGCTGAAGGTGAGGCGACAGCTGGCTGATGACGGCTCATGACTCACCCATGTGGATCCTGGACCACAGGCGTGAAAGGAGCTCCCACCCAAGGGCACATATCAAGTCACAGATGAGAACCCGGGTTTGGCTGCTCGGAGGGTGACGAGGGATTGCGACATGTTTTCAGCTAACCTCAGCTCTGCGGAGCCGAGCACTCGGGGAGTGAGGTTTAGGGAAGTCAAGCGTCCTTGGGTTGGTTTCCCAGAACAGCTGGGCATGTCAGAAGACGTGAGTTCCAATTTCACTCTCTTTCTTACTAGCTCTGTGACCTGAGGTGACTCCATCAACTTCTCTGCGCCTCTGTGATTTCACCTGTGGAAAGGAGGGATTGCCCTCTGCTCCGCTTGCCTCCTGGGCCGTCCGGATCCAGGGGGACCTCACATGTCGAAGTAATAGAACAGGAATAGCAGAAGCCTGGCTGGACACCTCAGCCCCTGTTCCTGCTTTCAAGGCGAATGCATTTTGTTTGCATACGTGTGCATGAAGGAGAATGAGATAGTACAAAGTATCAAGCAAACTCATAATGGGCTACCTTGGGAGGGGGCAGGGGCGGGAGGAACCAGGTTTGAGGGTGGGGCAGTTCATTTCCCTAGAATACATATTCATATCTTTGCAGTTATTTTAGTCTTTTTCAAAGATAATCGCACAGCACTGAATTGCACTGCCGGACCTGTGAGGCAGACACAGTCCTTCAGGAGGAAGGAGAGGAGCTACAGTGGTCTGAAGGATTTTACGGACTGGGAAACTTGCCTGTGGCGAGGAGGAAGACCGATTTGGATAAATGGAAGGGAGCAAAGGCATTCTCCCAGGGGACCAGCATGAGCAAAGGTCCTGAGGCCAGACCGAAGAGGAAGGAGTGAAGGGGAGAAGAGAACCCAGATTCATACTGGAGATCTGGGGATTCGCGCACCCAGGGACACACTGGTTGCTAGGTCAGTGTGCACTTAGTGGCCGAGTATGCAAGGCCTGTAGCAAATACCAGAAATGTTAGCACTTGTGTCATTTAAGCGACAATGGAGAAAGAAAACTCTCAGGTTTAAAGGGGGAAGGGGGAGCCAAAACCATAAGCAAAAAGACCCAGGGAGAGTTAAACCACAGAAAATGTAGACAGAAGCCGTGCTCAGGGATTTAATAAAATTTCCACATGTTAAAAGTGCACTGGGCGGGGTCTGGGAAGTGAAAGACGGAGTCATTTGCACCATCCTTTTCTCGCCCAGGGGAGCCAACTGAGAGCCACCCCAGATGTGGGCTTTGGCTGACGGAGGAAGCAGTGGGGGAGCTGCACCTGTGCAGGGGGCAGATCTGACCTCTCCCCGCCCAGACCGAGGAGTTTGGCAGGGGATGCACTTGGAGCTCAAGACCACCAGCCTCCCACCCTCTCTGGACGCCGCTCCCTCCCAAACTGCCCGGGGACAGACGGGGCTGAAGCCTGCCGTTCCGGGCTAGAGCCCCGTCCAGGAGCCCCAAGACTGGCCATGGGATTGGGGGGCGAGTCCCTGACCCCTCCCAGCCCTGGGCGCCCATCCCTGAAATGAAGGGACGGGGCCCCTGGCACCTTGCAGCGGTGGCCGGGAGGGTGAAGTGAGACCAGGGCTCAGTCGGGGCACCGCTCTCCGTCCAGGCCGTTCGCTCACAGCACGAATGAGAAAGCTGGATGCGGCAGTGGCCATGAGAGCAGGCTCCTAGCGACAAAGAATGCTTCCTCTGCGAGGCCCCTCGCAAGCAGCCTCTCCTGGGTCTCCCGGACTCCCAGCCCCACCAGGCCGCGTGTGAACCCCAGTGGGGGAGGCAAGAGCCAACCCACTTCCGAAGCTGTCCTGGGAGGCACCCCACGCAGGCTGTGGGAAATGGCGCCCATTTCCAGGGGGTCCACCCGACAGACTTACCCGCAAACTTGGGGACCCACGTGTGTGAGATGGAGGCCTCGCACCAACAAGGTAGGCAACGCCATCGCCTTGGATTCGCACTTCTGTCCTCTGAGTTTCAACACTTTTTAACGCTCGTTTGTTTTTGAGAGAGAGAGAGACAGAGCCTGAGAGAGAGGGAGCCACAGAATTCGAAGCAGGCTGCAGGCTCCGAGCTGTCGGCACAGAGCCCGACGCGGGGCTCGAACTCACGAACCGCGAGACCGTGACCTGAGCCGAAGTCGGAGGCCCAACCGACGGAGCCCCCCGGGCGCCCCGGCAGCTTCATCTTTAGATGTGTGTTGAACAGGTGCTATGTGCCCAGCTAGGCTCTAGGGTTCCGGCAGTGAACAAAACAGACAAAAGGTGAGGGGACGTGGACAATGAAGGCAGAGGAGCAAATGCAGGGGTGTGGGGGTGACGAGGGCCAAGGAGAGAGACACGGCAGGGCCAGAGGAAGGCGTAGAAGATGCAAATAGGGTAACGGGCTGGCGGTGAGCTGCTCGCAAACTCTCCAGGGCCAGGCCAGCTCCAGGGCTCAGACAGGCTGAGGCCTCTGTCGTAGCTGCCTTTCACGTCGATGTCCCAGTCTGTTTCCTCTGCTCAGTCTGCTTCTTCCCCACCCCACCCCCACCCCCACCCAGATGTTGCCCGCGAGAGCGCACCCGACACGCCTGCATGCAAATCTCCATCTCGGAAACTATTCTCAGGGGACCCGACACCAAAGAAAACCCGTATTTCAGAACCGCTACCTACACTGTACCTCCACTCCATCATGGGTCCCACTGGCAGTGCGGGCTCGCCTCGGAGCCCCCGTGACTGTCCCAGGGAGAACACATTCAGAGGGAAGACCCAGGACAGAGTTTGCATCACGATTCCTTGGGGAGAGGTGGGCCTCAGGATTTCCAGGTTGGAAGCGGTCTTTCTTTGTGGCATTTTCATCCAGGGCTTGGCAACCTTCACCATCTGGAAGTTCTTTCTTACTTCAAACCGGAATCCCTCCTTCTGTGATGTATCCCCATTTCCTCTCCCTTTTCCTCCGTGGAGCAGTATTCTTGCCAAGAAAGAAAGTTAAAAGGGAACAAAGACATATGGTTTTCCTATTAAGACGGACGCCCACATTTAAGCGGAATAGAGGAAAGCGTTCACATTAGGGCAACGGAAATACATTTGCATGGCACCAACATCTGAAATTGCTTTTTTTTTTTAAGTAACCAAAACAATGAGTGCCTCTTTTTGTGCACTTTATTAAACTTCTGGACTATTAAGGAGACACTGGGGACCCCTCCTCAGAGGCCAGGGTAGCACGGAAAGCCCTTGGATTTGGAGTCCTGACATCAAGCATTCAAAACCCGTTTCTGCCACTTGCGAGCAGTGTGACCATGGTGGTGACCACGGGCAACGCTGTTTGTCTTTGAGACTCAGTCTTCCTTGTACAGTGGGGGACACCAGCTGCCCCTGCCTATGTCACAGGGCTACTGAGAGTTGATGTGAGGACGTGGAAAAGCCCAGGAAACCACGACGCGCCGGAGTGATGTGAATACGCTACATCGAAGTCCCGGACGGTTTCCTGAGCAACCACCAGGGACAGAACCTCACCACGTTGTTTCTACTTGAGAAATTGACACACCGATAGTAAAATTCATATGGAAACGCAAAGGACCTAGAACCATTCTTTGGAGAAGAACTAGGGGAGCCTGGGTGGCTCAGACGGTTGAGCGCCTGACTTCGGCTCAGGGCGTGATCCCGAGGTTCGTGAGTTCGAGCCCCGCGTCGGGCTCTGTGCCGACAGCTCAGAGCCTGGAGCCTGTTTCAGGGATTCTGTGTCTCCCTCTCCCTCTCTGCCCCTCTGCTGCTCATGCTCTGCCTCTCTCTCTCTCTCTCTCTCTCTCTCTCTCTCTCTCAAAAAAAAAAAATAATAAATAAACATTAAATATTTAAAAGAAAAGAAAAGAACCAAGTCCTATGGTAAAGCTGCAGTGGTCAGGTCGGTGTGGTATTGGTAGAATGACGGACAAATGGAGAGTCCAGAAACAGACCTGCACGTGTATGGATAACTGATTCTGTTTTACATGGGTGCAGAGGCAGTTCTGTGGAGAAAAGATAGCCCCGTCAACAAATAATGCTGGGACATTTGCATATCCATATGCTAAAGAGTGAATTTGGGCCATACCACGTGCCAGAATACAAAATTTTTTTTGAAAGAGTGGAGGGGTGCAAGTGAGTGAGGGGCAGAGGGAGTGAGAGAAAGAAAGAGAGAATCCCACAAGGGGCAGAGAGAGGGGGAGAGAAGAGGGGCTCACCTGAAGCAGGGCTCGAGCTCACAGGACGCCGGGCTCAAACTCACAAACCGTGAGATCATGACCTGAGCTGAAGTCAGATGCTTAACTGACTGAGCCGCCCAGATGCCCCCAGATACAAAATTTAAGTCAAAATAGATTATAAGTGTAAATGTAAAACCTAAATCTATGAAATCTCTAGAATAAAAAGTATAGAAGGAAAACTTGGTGACCTTGGGTTAGGCGAAGACTCTCAGATGTGACTTCAAAAGTGTAACCTGTCACATAAATGGGTACATTGAGTTGCATCAAAATTGTAAAACGTCTGCTTTTTTAAAGCTACTCTTAAGAGACAGATGAGCTAAGCTACAGACTTGGAGAAAATATTTGCAAATCATATTATCTGATAAAGGACTGGCAACCAGAATATATAAAGAGCTCTCAAAACTCAATAACAAGAAAGCACACAACACATTTACAAAATGGGCAGAAGATCTGAAGGGACACTTTGTCAACAAAAGATAAACAGATGTTATCGCTCACTCTCTCTCTTTCCATTTCCCCTCCCCCACCCCCAACCAGGTGAGGACACAGAAGGCATCAATCTGCAAACCAGAGCGTCCTTACCAGAACTGGACCAGGCTGGCACCCCGATCTCAGACTCCCAGCCTCCAGAAGCGTAAGAAAATAAATTGCTGTTGTTTACACAACCCAGTGCGTGGCGTTTCTTACGGCGGCCCGAGCAGACTAAGACAGTGGCTAAAGTTGAAGACTGATGATACCAAGTGTCGTCAGGAAAGTGGAGAAAGCGGGACATGTATACACTGTGAGGATATACACGGTGCAACCACTTTGGAAACCAGTTTAGCGGTTTTCTACAAACCTAAATTATGACTACCGTGATCCACCCATTCTTGTCCTAGGAATCTGCCCAAGAGAAGTGAAAACGTATGCCCACAGAAGGACTGGTTCACGAATACTCTTCGCGATGTTGTAACAACCACAAACGGGAAACAACCCAACTCTCCACCAGCATGTGAATGGATAAGCAAACGGTGGTGCCTCTATCACATAGAGGACCAAGGCCGGGGCCCCCCTGCGCCATGGGCTCAGTGCCCAGTGCCCAGGGCGGAGCCTGGGAGGTTCCAGGTGGGCTGTCTGACCGAGAGCTGGCCCGGTCCTGCACAACGGGACCCTCCGAGCCTGCTGGGGCCCGAGAGCAGAGGTGACAGCCGGTGGCCGTCTGAAGCGTGGGTCTGCGGGCTAACCTGGCCACGACTTGCCCCACGACCTCAGGCTGATCCCTGAATCCTTCTGGGCCAACAGAAATATGATTCCGACTTCAACTGAACTTCCTCTGGAATTCCCCTTGACCCCTGACCCTCCCACGCAAGCCTCCCCACTCGGGGCTGTGCCTGCCTTGTGGTTTGCTTGCTCTGCCACGAGGGTGGCCACACGCTTGTTCACCAGTGTTCCTAGCAAGTGGCACACAGTAGGTGTTCAACACGTTTGCCAATTGATCAGAAACATCTCCCATGGGGCGCCTGGGTGGCTCCGTCGTTTAAGCGACCGACGTCGGCTCAGGTCATAATCTCACGGTCCGTGGGTTCGAGCCCCACGTCAGGCTCTGTGCGGACAGCTCAGAGCCTGGAGCCTGCTTGGGATTCTGTGTCTCCCTCTCTCTCTGCCCCTCCCCTGCTCATACTCTGTCTCTCTCTGTCTCAAAAATAAATAAAAACATTAAAAAAAAATTTTTAAAAATCTCCTATACGCTAGGCACTTGACATATGACCACTCATTTAATTTTCTAAACACTCTTGCAGTGTGGGTCTAATCATCCCCATTTTAGAGATGAAAACACTGAGGCTGAGTGAAACGACTTGAGGTATCCAGAGACACGGGGCTGTAAAGGGGTGGTGGTGGAATTTGAACCCGGCTCATTAGACTCCGAAGCCCCTGAGCTTGCTGCCACACTGGGCTCCCCAGTCTCTCATGAGGGGATGACTTGACCTGACCTGACCTTTCCCCCCCCTCATCGTTGGACCCCCCTGAGACAGAGCCTACAGAAGTGCTTGGCAAGGCTCGCTGCACAGAGAGGAATGAGTCAGGCTGGGTGGCTGGCCAGTGGCCTCCAGTTCACCTGACTGGCTCATGTTTGGGGTATGTCACCTGTGAGCCCGGTTGGGTTTCTTGCAGGTTCCCACGGAGACCGGCCTCTTCTGGGAGCCGTCTGATGCTGCCTTTCCTCCCTGACCAGGCGACGACTCCACTCCCTCTTCCCGAGGCCTCAGCCTTCAGCCCGACCGAATCACGCAGGGGAGGTCAGAGCTCATAATTATGTCATTAATCCTCATGTGGCAACACACTGGAGGTTGTTTTCTTAGCACGAGGCAGGGCCTTATGGGGAGCTTCTCTCTCTGCGGCCTTGCCCTGTCTGGGTCCACAGGCCGGGAGCGGGGAACCTCCTTCCACGGAGCCCAGAGGTGTGGAAACGTGATGCTGGGTCTCCCGCACCCAGGAACCTGCACCCCCCTGTGTGTTGTCAGTTTCCTGGGGCTGCTGTAATAAATTACCATAAACTTGGTGGCTTAAAACAACAGAAATTTATTTTCTCACTGTCCTGGAAGCCAGGCCAAACATCAAGGGCCTATTGAGATGATCCAAGATGATCTCATCTCAAAATGCTTAATAACATCTGTAAAGACCCCTTTTCCAAATAAGGTCACATTCACATGTTCCCAGTGGACAAATATTTGTGGGGGGGGGGCCACCATTCAGCCCCTACATTCCAGAAGTTGCCTCCACCAGTGCCAATTAACCGCATAGACACTTCCCTCCTTGCTAGATGCCTCTGTCGTCTGTCCTTTCCTCTCCATCCCAACAGCTACTATCCTATTCAGACTCTCCCTTCTATTGCTGGGACTGGTGCAGTAGACTTCTAACCTGCTCCATTTTCATCTCTCATTCTTTTTACTGCTCCAGAGGGATTTTTCTAACCACCAAATTACCCTATATCATTCCTGCTTCACACACTTTAAAAGCGTGAGTCCAAACTCCCAGGTGTGGTGTTTGAGGCCCTGACCGGGCGCTCATCTGCTTGTCCCGGCCTCTGCTGGTGCCTTCCACCAGACCCACCAACACTGTAAGACCTTTAAACAGAGCATCCTCTCACCTTGCTTATGCTCCTTGTTCATTTCTCAGTCTAGCAGCCAGACTTCTGGGAGGTCTTCCCCAGTCCTGCCACGCGTCCCGAGCACCTCCGTCGGCCCCGGCACCTGTCCGTTATCAGCATTGTTCGCCGATATGCCCAGGGTCTTCTTCAATAGAGCTGGAGCTCCTTGGGGGCCGGGATGGCACATTCTTTACTTTCGTAAAGAGCTCGGCACATAGCGCGTGCTGCGTAAGGTTCACAGTGTAAGTGGCCTCGTAATGGTAAATTGCGCAGAAGCAGAGACCCTGCTTAACTCATTGGCTTGACTCTGACAGCATCTTCCCCACCCCTCATATCTTAAAGTTGTGGGAACTGAGCTCCTACAATGCACAGCGGAGTATGCTTGAAATAAGCAAAGCCTGCCTTGGCCACTAACGCTCTGTCCAACTTGGGCAGGTCACTGGGTTTTTTGGAGTCTCTATTTCCTCATCTGAAAATGGACACTGATTTTGTCTCCGTCAGAACAGTAGTCGTGTAAACACAGACTCACGACTTGGCCCAGAAATTCTGCTCCTAGGTATACGCCCCAGAGAAATGTGTCCACAAAAGAACTGGTACGTGAATCGTCATAGCATCGTTATTCATCATCGGCAAAAGGCAGAAACAACCCAAGCGCCCATCGGTGGATGAACAGATAAACAAGATATAGCGTATCCATACACCAGAATATTGCTCAGCCGTGGAACGGAATGAAGTACTGACATGTGCTACAACGCGGATGAACCTGGAAAACGTGATGCTGAGTAGAAGAAACCAGCCACGAAAAATCACGTATTATGTTTCCACTTCTATGACATGTCCAGAAGAGGCAAGTCTATAGAGACAGAAAGCAGGTTAGTGGTTGCCTGGGGCTGGGAGGGCCTGGAGGGGGTGGGTGAGGGGTGGTATCTAAAGGGCACGGGGGTTTCTTGGGGGGATGATGAAAATGTTCTAAACTTGTGCAGCCTTACGAACCATTGAATTACGCGCTCTAAAGGGTGAAATCTATGGTGTGTGAATTATACCTCCACGAGCCCGTTCCGAAAATAACCAGTGGTGGCAATGCCCCAGAAGGGTCCAAGCGCCTAGGTTCTGGGTTTAAACAGATCTGGGTTTAAACCCTGGCTCCACCACTCAGCAGACACGTGAGCTCAAGGAATATTAATTAACTTTCTGGAACCGCAGTGTTTTCATCTATAAAATGGACACAACCCAAATACCTACCTCCCGGGGATGTTTGGGGGATAAATTAGATGAGGCTCATAAGGTCTTTGGCACAGAAAGGGACTGCTTGACACGGGCTGTGATCACCTCACCGTGGGTCGTCGGGGACTTCACAGCACACGGACGAAGGGAGGGCTCGGTTTGTGAGGGATGCTGTGTGGTCTCAGTGGCCGGAGCTCCCCCCAGCGACCCCCGGGGCTCTGGGCAGTGGTCTCCTCCTCAGGAAGCAGAGGAGTGGCTTCTAGTGCGGCCCCTAAACCATGCCATCGCCCTGTGGTGATGCCAACCAGAGAGGGGGAAGGCGGCCATGGCTGCCGTCCACTTCTCCCCCTTGACTCTTCATTAGCGGTAGTGGCATTCTCAAGTTAGTTCACATACAGTGTAGCCTTGGCTTCAGGAGTGGAACCCAGCGATTCATCTCTTACATATGACACCCAGTGCTCATCCCGAAAAGTGCCCTCTAATGGCCATCACCCATTTAACTCACCTCCCCACCCGCCTCCCCTCCATCAACCCTCAGTTTGTTCTCCGTTTTTTTAAGAGTCTCTTCTGGTTTGCCTCCCTCTCTGTTTTTATCTTACTTTTCCTTCCCTTCCCCTAGGTTCATCTGTTAAGTTTCTCAATTCCACCTCTGAGTGACATCCCATGCCGTCTGTCTCTCTCTGACGGACTTCTTTCGCTTTGCGTAATACCCTCCAGTTCCATCCACATCGTTGCCAATGGCAAGATTTCATTCATTTTCATCGCTTGTAGTATTCCGTTGTGTATATAAACCACATCATCTTTATCCATTCATCAGTCGATGGACATTTGGGCTCTTTCCATAATTCAGCTATTGTCAATAGCGCTGCTATAAACGTGGGGGTGCATGTGCCCCTTTGAATCAGCAGTTTTGTATCCTTTGGATAAATTCCTATGGGTGCAATTGCTGGGTAGTAGGGTAGCTCTATTTCTAATTTTTTGAGGAACTCCCAGGTAAGCATGACCAAGGACGACTGCCAGGGCACCTGAGGGCACTTTGGATGTAGTGAGTTCATCACTCGCTGTGGTCATCCACACACTCGGTCTGGGCCCCTAGTTGCCCTTTCCAGGCCCGAGGGGCCGAGCTGGCTCCCTTTTCAGCAGCTGATCCGAGCCAGAACTTGTCCACAGGGCCACCGAGCGAGCCACGGAGGCGCTCCCGCCGCTGAGAACACCCTGCGTCCCACACAGACCAAGCCCTCCCTTTGTCCGGGTTCCTCGGTTTCTTCCTTCACCAGCTCTTTGCTGAGTGCTTGCCGTCTGTTGCATGCCGACCTCGGGATCAGCACGTACCTGCCCCAAATCCTCAGCAGCATCTGACGACGCTAATCCACCCTTTCACTTTACTTGAAGAATTCCAAGAGACATCTTTTAATTTTTGTTATTTTTTACGTTTTAATATTTTAAAACGTTTGTTTATTTACTTTGAGAGAGATAGAGAGAGGGGGAGCATAAGCCAGGGAGGGGCACCCAATGGCCATCGATGGATGAATGGATAAAGAAGATGTGGTCTGTAGGGGCGCCTGGGGGGCTCAGTCGGTTGAGCATCTGACTTCGGCTCAGGTCATGATCTTGACGGTTTGTGAGTTCGAGCCCCGCGTCGGGCTCTGTGCTGACAGCTCAGAGCCTGGAGCCTGCTTCGGATTCTGTGTCCCCCTCTCTCTCCACCCACCCCTGCTTGTACTCTGTCTCTGTCTTTCAGAAATGGAATAAATGTTAAAAAAAAATTAAAAGAAAAAAAGATGTGGTATGTATATACAGTGACGTATTACTCAGCCGTCAAAAAGAATGAAATCTTGCCATTCACAACTACGTGGATGGAACTGGAGGGTATTATGCTAAGCGAAATTAGTCAAAGAAAGACAAACATCATATGACTTCACTCATATGAGGACTTTAAGATACAAAACAGATGAACATAAGGGAAGGGAAGCAAAAATAATATAAAAACGGGGTGGGGGGGCAAGACATAGGAGACTCTTAAATATAGAGGACAAACCGAGGGGTGCTGGAGGGGTTTTGGGTGGGGGGAATGGTCTAAATGGGTGAGGAACATTAAGGAGGACACTTGTTGGGATGAGCACTGGGTGTTCTAGGTAGGGGTGAACCACTGGGTTCTACCCCTGAAATCATTATTGCACTATATGCTAACTTGGATGTAAATTTAAAAATAAATAAACAAATAAAAAATACATAACAAAAAAAAAGCGGGGGAGGGGCAGAGAGAGGGAAAGAGAGAGAATCCCGAGCAGGCTCCGCACTGGCCGCACAGAGCCCGACACGGGGCTTCAACCCACAAACCATGAGATCATGACCTAAGCCAACACCGAGTGTGGGATGCTTAACCGACTGAGCCAGCCAGGTGCCCCAAGACATCTTTTAAAAAGGCACGACGTTCTCTCTGTATTTTTCTAATGCTCGTGAAAACAAACGCATACATATTAAAGTGGAAATGCTCCATTCAGGCACCACCTCAGATCACGTGTTAGCTCCGGTGGACGTATGTGCCCCCTCTGGGCACCACCTGCCCCCTCCCCAGACTGTCCCTTCTCCGTTTGGTCCCCAGGGTCTCTGACTCGCAGGCTGCAGGGAGCGGTCACTGTGGACCCGGTACCCGGGGGGTGGGGCTCTGCACAGCCCCAGCACCCTGCACCCTGCCTTCACCCAGCACCCTGCCTTCACCCAGGCTCTCCTGACCTCAGCCTCCCAGGAGCTGCCTTCACAGCCTTCACAGGTGCCACCAGGAGGTTTCCATCTAAGCCCTGCCTCCTGACGGGGTCTTTAAAATGTGCTTGCCCTCCCCTTAGGGGGCCAGTCTACCAACCCAGCAAGCTGGGAATCGTCCTCCCCCTGAGCCCCCTGCTCCTCTACACTCACCCACCCCACCCTTTTCTCTGGATCTTATGAACGTCTTAAGTGGGTCCCCTCCTCCCCACCTACCACTCTGCGACTGCCAGGGCCTTGATGGGACCCTCGCCCTCCCTGCTGCCGGCCTCTTACAACAGATCCTACGGGACCTCCCTGTCTCCTGGAGCCCTGCCCCTTCCGCTCCATTCCCGGAAGGCGGCCAGGGCCTCTCTGACGCTCGGTCCCCTCCAGTGTTCCCCTGCCCCTCTCCCCATTCCCTCCTCTTCCCTTCCCCCTCACCAAACTACCCAGCATTCCAGAGCCCGTGGTGCCCTCAGAGCCCCTGCTCAGGCTGAGCCCTTTGCCTGAGATGCCCTTCCCAGTGGCGGCTCGGCTATCACCTCCACCAGGAAGCCTTCCCTGATCTCACCCCAGCTACACTGATCTCAGCTGAGCTTTATTAGGTGGTCCTGCTCTGTGCCTCCAAGTCGCACTGGGTCCTGCTCCTCTCCTCACTCTGCTGAGCTCGTCTGCAGATGACTTCCGGGTCCTGACTGTGACCGGTCAGTCTCCGCACCCCAGAGTCTGGTATGTTGGCTGCACCCACTAACTGTTTGAATTGAGCTGACTTTTCATAAGGCCCCAAGACTGTGGCAGGAAACAGGTTGTCACCACGCTGAGGTACACTGGGGCCAGCTGGGAGGAGAGTGGTTTCCAGGGCGGGGTGGGGACAGGGGGTGGAGGGGGCCTTCTCACATCCTTAGCAGCGGGTGGAAATGGCTTTGGGTAAATATGTAGGAAACGTGACTAATATTCAGGCTTCCCCCTGGCCCGCCCCAGCACCCCTGCTTCGCAGCTTATGCAGGTCCAGCTCTGGGGCCCAGGGCTGGTCTGCACATTCCCAGACAGGTGCTCTGAAGGGCAAGAATCCCGATTGTTCATGTTCTCCCGGAAAAATGTCCATGGTGCTTAGAATATCTGTGCCACCTAGGTCTGGAATAGTGGACCCCATGTTTCATCCACAGGGGCCATGTGAAGATGGGCAGGGGAAGGGATTTTTGAGATGCTCTGCGGTGTGATCGGCTTGGCCCTCATGATGCTCTATGCGCTTCTTGGGCAAATAAACATCGACAAGAGGGGTCCCCACCATGAGCGCCTCAGAGCCTGGAGCGTGCCCTTGAGCAGCGGGCTAAAAACTCACCGCGTCTTTCCCCAGCTAATCCTCACAAAGGGTCCCTAGGAGCTGGGTGACCCTCGGCTCATTTCAGCTTCAGGAAACTGGGTCAGAGAGGCTACATCAGTTCCTGTGAGAGAAGGAGGCAGAAGATACAGGGCTGCTTGGCTTTGGACCATGTTCTTTCTGATGGGCTCTCCGAATAGACAGTGGTCATAACATAAGCTTGTTAAAAACAACAGAGCAGGGTGCCCGGGGGGCTCTGTAGGTTGAGGGTCCCACTCTTGATTTCAGCTCACTTCATGATCCCAGGGTCATGGGATGGAGCCCCGCGTCAGGCTCTGCTCTGAGTGTGGAGTCTGCTTGGGATTCTCTCTCTCTCTCTCTCTCTCTCTCTCTCTCTCTCTCTCCCCCCCCCTCCCTCCACTCCTCACCCCTGTTCAAGCCCTCTTTCTCTCTCTCTAAAAAAACCCTCTTTTCCTCTCTCTCTAAAAAAACCAAAACATGGGGCTCCTGGGTGGCTCAGTCAGTTAAGTGCTGACTTTGGCTCAGGTCATGATCTCACAGTTTCTGAGTTTGAGCCCCTCGTCCGTCTGAGCTGATAGCTCAGAGCCTGAAGCTCTTTCCAATTCTGTGTGTGTGTGTGTGTGTGTGTCTCTCTCTCTCTGCCCCTTCCCCGCTCACACTGTGTATCTCTCTCTCTCTCAAAAATAAAATAAACATTAAAACAAAAAGTTTTTTTAATTAAAACAATTTAAAAAACCAAAACCCAAACCAAGCCAAATAAAAACCAGACCCGTGTCCACATATGGGAAGAAACCAAAAGCAGGTCCTGATTTTGAAGGGCTGCATATTCCCCCAGGAATCGAAAAGGCCCACCCAGCCCTCCCCCGCCCCAAATACATGCGGCCGACGTGGCTGTCAGGGCGCCTCCTCTCACCAGCCGGGCCAGGCCTGTCCTCCGAGGCCTGCCCTCCTCCAGGTGTGCAGGACGCTGCCAGGGTCAGATCCTGCAGGATTCACCTGGTGTCGGGGAGCTAGCCCAGGGAACCTGGGCCCCCGGTGAACGTACCACTAAACGGGCAAGTGGTTTCACATCTCCAAGCCTCAGTCTCCGCATCTGTGAAAAGGTGGGTGGGACCGCAGGAGTGTGGATAAGAGGCTCCAGGGCAGGGAGGCGTGGGAAAGCCCCTGACAGACAGCCAGCCGGTAAAGTGATCCACCGGAGGGGAGGGTCCTGGTGTTATTATCACCATCTGAAGCCCTGAATGCACTTCCTGGTTTCACCTGGCTTCCAGGAGTTTCCCTAGAAAGGGAGTGATGGCCCATCGCTGAAGGAAGGGCAAAGTACAGATGTCCTTATAGGGGATCCGGAACACAGGTAATTGGGGAACTCTGTAACCCGTTCAGAGGACGCCTGCCCCACCCTCTGTCGCCCTGCATAGCTCCCAGTTTGCTGGGCAATTGCTGGGACTCTGAACCACTTGGGGCTGGGGTGCCCTGTGCTCGATCAGCCACCAAAAACGGGACCCACTTGGCCACGTGGCCCACAAGACACAACACCTAGTGCCCAGGATACTCACAGGGGCCCCCGAAAATGGCTCAATTTTCATCTCTTTTGAAGCCAGAAGGAAAAAAGAATATAATAACGAATATGTAATCACGAACCCAGCCCCGATTGTTTATCATTACACCGATGCCCTCATAAAATAGAATATCTATTTGTCTATCTATCTGTCAGTCTTATGGAGGAAGGGGCCATGGGAGTCAAAGTGCTGAGAACCCACGAAAGGCCCAGTGAGGCCCGGAGGAAGAGCAGCATCCAGGGAGCAAGGCATAGCCTCTCCTTGTTTGGGACCACCGAGCTCGAGTGAGTGGATTGCAGACTGACCACAATCCTTTGCAGGACTTGTTGCTAAGAGGAGAAGCAGAGTCTGTTTACCCGGCCCTGGAATCTAGGCAGGCTCTCACACTGGCTTTGGACACCGAACGCGGCAGAAGTGACATTGGGTGAGTTCCGAGCCTCGGTCCCAGAGCTCTTGCAGCTTCCGGCCTCTTGCTTTTTATTTTTTTATATATTTTTATATGCTTGTTTATTTCTGAGAGAGAGAGAGAGAGCTGGGGAGGGGTAGAGAGAGAGGGAGACAGAGAATCCCAAACAGGGTCTGCCCTGTCAGTGCAGAGCCCGACGTGAGGCTCGAACTCACGAACCGTAAGATCCTGACCGGAACTGAAGTCGGACGTTCAAGCCACTGAGCCACCCAGGTGCCCCGAGGGGATACATTTCTAAAACAGTGCAAAGAAACAGGAGAGATTAAAGTTAGTAATATAGTTTATTTAACCCCATGTATCCAAGATATTAACATTTAACACCTGATCAATGTAAAAAATATTAACGAGCTATTTTACGTTCTTTTATCATATTAAATCTTCATCATCCAGTGTCTATTTTATGTTGGTAATGCTACCTGACTTGGACCAGCCACATTTCACATGTTCTATAGCCTCTTATGTCTCGTGGCTACCATAGTGGGTGGCACAGACCTAGGCTGGTGTTTCTGAATGTTTGAATTTCACTGGCCAGGAAATATTTCCCTCATAATTTTGGAGGCCAATGTTGCCCATTTTTTATTTGGTTAAAACGGATGTTAAAAAAAAGGAAAGGTCCCACCGTCTGTTGTCATCACATCCCAAGAGAAAGAACTTTCGCTGCTCCACAGAATAGAAGGGATATGATCTCAGATAAAGGGTATCTTCAAATTGAACACACTTACCTCCAAGGAAAACTTAACGCACTCTGGTCATTTTTCTCGTTTTGCCACAGATAACAGAACATATCACTCTGCTCCTGAAACCACAGGTCTTATCCATTGGCCCTTAGAATCACCTGGAAAGGAGCTCTAATGGTATTGATAGCCCACTTAATCTGAACCTCGGGTGGGGGCCGGCATAAGTATTTTAAAAAATCTTCCCCCAAGTGATTCTAATATGTAGTTTGGGTGGGAAACCGCTCCTTTGGTTCGAACTTAAACCCCTTTCTTTCAGAAATGGGGGAAATAGGTTAAGAGAAGGGAAGTGAGTTAGGGCCAGCAAAGGAAGGAGGCCCAGGACTCCATGCCCCGAGCTGAAGCCCTTCTCCCCCAACCCTTACCCCGTAAGGGAACAAGGAATGGGGCCAAGGGCTGCCTGGGCCCGCAGAGCAGTAACTCCAAGGGAGCCAGCTGCTGAGATCAAGGTCAGCGGGGTAAGCAAAGAGGAAGGAAGACAGCACTCCCCGAGTTAAAGAAGCAGGTTTTCTTTGTAAATACAAAAGCCTGACACAGCACATATGAGTAACCTCCACCTTGAACACCTAAGTGACTTTGTTCTTGGCATTTCTTTTGGCTCACGCACGGTGGGGACTTATCACCTCCGTGAGAGATAGTGAGCAGCCCTTTGTTAGGGTATCCTTGGCTGTAGCCTGAGATAAAAAAAAAAAAGATTTAAATGACTCCCTTTACATCTGAGACCCAAGCTCTGTCGCTGACCAGCAGTGTGACCTTGAACAAGTCACTTAACCCCTATGGATGGGTTCCCACGTCCTGGATTTCTTGGGAGACAGAAATCATGCATGAAAGTGCTTATCCAGGAGCACTTGGGTGGCTCAGTAGGTTAAGCGTGTGACTCTTGATTTCGGCTCACAGTTCCTGAGATCGAGCCCCACGTCAGGCTCTTCGCTGACAGTGTGGAGCCTGTTTGGGATTCTCTCTCTCCCTCTCCCTCTGTTCCTCTCTCGCTCATGCTCTCCCTGTCTCTCAACATAAATAAATAAACTTAAAAAAAAAAAAAGAAAAAGAAAATGTTTATCCAGAGCCAGGCCAGAGGTAAATTCAATAAACGATAGCTATTATTATGTGAATTATTTTATAAGCATGGTTATGTGCCAGGGACTATTTTAAGACCTTTGTAAGTATCAGGTCATTCAATCCTCATTACAAGCCCATGAGATAAGCCTTTTTGTCATCCTCATTTTATGGATGGAAAAACTGAGACACAGAGTGGCTAAGTCACTTGCCACAGTCACACAGCCAGATGGTGGCTGAGTCATGATCTGAGCACAGGTAGGACTCCAACATCTGTGCTCTTTGAGGTTCCCTGCGGCTACCCACGTTCTTTCCTCCCCTTCTCTTCTCCCTCCTGGGCTCTCCCCGAGTGCAGACATGGGTCTGCCGGAAGTCGCGACTCTGGGAAAGATGGAGAAGGAGCCCAGAGGAGAGTGAAGAGACGGGATCTGGGAGAGGCGCCCCGTTGCTGAACACCTGTGCTGGGCCAGGCAAGAGGCCAGGTGCCTGAGCACGGCCACCCCAGTCCGACTCCTGGCGCTGGGCGCCGGTGGAAGGCTGGTGCTTGATCTCGCTCTCCAGAAGAGCCGGGTGAGGCTGTGACGAGTGAAGGACCCTGCCCTGCAGACTGAGCTCCTTGGAGGGGCTGCCCCCAGCCTGGGGCTCTGCATGGGGCTCTGGGGGAGGTGGACCTACCTTTCTCTGCTCTGCTCATCCTTCCACCGGGAGCACGGGCCATGCCACCCATGCGCCCAGCCACGGCTGACCGTGCCAGGGAGGGAAGCCAGCACACAGGATCCTTCACTGGGGGCCCGTGGCTCACCCCATTCTGCTGCCGCGGGCCAGGGAGCCCTCTCTACTCTTCCCCCCTCTCCCTCCCCGCTTCCTTCCAATCACCCGCCATTCCATTTGGCCTGCTTTTCTTCCTTCCTTCCCTCCTTCCTTCCCCTTTTTCTATCAATAAAGGGTGCCTGAGGACACACTGGTAAAAGAAATAGATGTGGTTGCTGGCCTGCCAGCACTTGTGGTCTAGCGGGGTGGGGGTGGGGGGAGACGCCAAATGAATAATTGCACAAAGAGTTTTCCTGTGATGGTCAGTGATACAAAGGAAGCGTCGTTGGATGCTGGGGGCAGGAGTAACAGAGCGACCCAGCTAAGTTAGTTCAGGGGTTGGGCGAAGGTGTCTCTGGGGAAGGGGCATTTCAGCTAACACGAGAACAATGGGTGGGAGTTGGTGGGGAGAGGAAAAGGGGTGAGTGGTGAGGAAGAGGCTTCTAGAAGAGGATTTCGCTGGTGCCAAGGCCCTGGGGCAGAAAGTGTCTGCCACTTTTATATAGAGAAAACTATGTGCCTGGAATATGATGAGGAGAGGAAGTTCGAGGAGGCAGGGGCAGGGCTGAGCAGCCTTGGAGGAATTTGAATTTCATCACACTTGATAAGGATGTTACACGTTGGTAAACGTTCTCAGAAGTCGCCTCTGGCCACCCCATGGTGCCATGCCCTCCCTCCCTCGGGCTTTACTCCGAGCCATCAGCTATTGAGGTCCGGCCAGGCGTGCTGCCCTGATGTCTGATCTCTGTGCCCACAGAGGGTACACTGACTCACTCGAGGCACCCCCGCTCCCGCCGGCTCACGGCAGCACCTGTGCTGGGGCCCAGGCCACCTCGTTTCACACCCCTGGCCCGTGGCCACGCACGTGTGCCCTGCCTTGTGGGAGCAGGCCGGCAGAACATCTGCAAAGCTGGGGCCCCCAATGCGGTCGCTTGGTCCGTCCCCCAGGCACTCCCTTGCCCCACGGATCGATGGTCTCCAATGCACCTGTTCCTCAACTCTGCCCACAGCCTCCCCAGCTCCCCAAGTCTCCTCTCCCCTGCCCACAGAAGCTATTCCCAACTTCTCCCGCGGCCCTCAGGCTTCAGGATCGCCTGCGCCCCAGTTCCCCACTCTTGCACCGTCTCCTGGTGTCTGCGGGTGTTCAGAGTGCACTCGCGGGGCATCCCCAAGTGCCAAGCAGAGGGCCTCCTGGCTGTCCCCTCTCTGCCCCAGACAGGATGGGGCTCAGGCCTCCTGGCTCCGGAAAGGGGCACCTCGTGTTCCCGAGAGCGCCCCTCCTCTGTGTGCGCCCCTCCCCAGGAACTGCCTCCGTTCTGTTCTGCAGTTACTGACTCCTATTCATGTGCAGGGAGAGCAACAATGGACCACAATCAACCTAGTGTTTCCTGAGAGGACATGGCCAAGGGCCGGCTCTGAGTCACCCTCAGCCTCCCCGGCCGCCCCTTCCGGGAAGTGCGTTCACACTCCACATCCTGCCTCTCTAGGGGAAGAGAGGCAGTGGGGGCCATAAGGGCTTTGTAGTCAGATGGATGCAGATACCACAGGGCAGGTCTTTAACTCTGTCACTTACCAGCTGTGCCACCGTGGCCATTTAGCTGAATCACTCTGAGCTGGCTCCGGAGGAAGAGAGCGGTGAGGCCACCTTGCAGGGCTCTGTGGCCCCTGAGGGCCCTCATGACTGCCGAGCACCTGCTGCATGGGGTAGGGGGGCAGGGCTCACACCAGGAAGGCACCACAGACAGTGGCAGACATGATGGCAGACATGGGAGGTTGCCAGACGGCCCAGGGGCCTCTGGGAATGTTCTCATTGTCTCCCCCTGCCCCCCCCCCAAATCTGGCTACTGCCCAAATTCATGGGGACACAGTTAACGGCCACTCCTGGGAGAGTGACTTAGGCCCCCGGGGCACTGCCCTTGTCTGGGATGGGACCTGCTTGGGGCATGTGAAACCACCAGGCAGATGGGCTCCGTGCGCGGGTCAGAAGGCAAAGGGGAAAGAGGCCCTTCTCGAGGGAAATTCCTGCTCTAGCCCCCAAAGACAAGGTGCCTGGATATCCCCTCCACCATCTTCCCCAATTCCCCCTGGAGCACCCACCCTCCCTGGCCCCACTGGTGTCACTTGTGGTTCTGGGGACACTCTCCCCAGGGCACGGACAGCTGAACCACCACCTCGGAGGGTGTATTTTGGGGGGAAGACTTAGTTTGCTCCTTACGGTAGGCTCAGCGCGCTGAGAAAGAAAGAAAAGTCAGCAAGAAGGTAGGCAAGATACGTTTCTGAGCAGTTTAATTAAAAGCACTTATTGGACGGGCACCTGGGCATCTGATTAAGCATCTGACTTCGGCTCAGGTCGTGATCTCACGGTTCATAAATTCGGGCCCCGCATAGGGCTCACTGCTGTCAGCACAGGGCCTGCTTCGAATCCCCTGTCCCCCCTCTCTCTGCCCTTCCCCTGCTTACATTCTCTCTCTTTCAAAAAAGAAAAAAAACATTAGAAAGTAAATAAAAGTGTTCGTTCATTGGAGAGTTATGTCCATTTCTCATTTCATCATTTGATCAACTCTGCAACAAGCCCGTTTTATAGAAGAGGAAATTGAGGCTTAGTACGAATTTGCAGTGGAGGAACTCAGTCTGACCTCTGGCTCTCCCTACTCTAATATTGATGGCAAAATTCAGCTCTAGCTTAAATTTCAATGAGATGACAAAACAAAATAACCCAAAAACAGAGATGAAAGCTCATATTCCGTGGAGCTGTTCCTTCAGAGTCCTGGGACATTTTAAGCTCTCCTGCTTCTGGGCTTTATCCAAGCTGCCCCTCCACCCGGGATCCCCTCCCAAACCAGGAGAATTCTACTTTGCTTCCAAGATTGTCCCTAGGTGGGTGTCTTTTCCTCTCCCAAAGAAGCTTCTAGAAGCAGCAGCAAATTGCTACTTTCTTTCCCAACCTACAGTTGAGAAGGTGGTGGAAAGTCTCAGAACTCCTTGGGCTGGCAGCCACCCCCCTCACCCCCGATGCTGAGTGCTCCTTAAAGGTGGACACCGTTAGCATCACTGTTCTCCAAGCCCACGTGGAATGTTTGTGGAATGAGTCCACGAGAACCGTCTCAGCTCCGCTCCTGGGTCTGCAGACAAATCCGTGGAAACCCTCAGTCTGCACAGACTGGGGAGCACACAGGCCTCCGCGGCCCGTGGGGCTTCTACACCCTCGATCTTTTACAGCCCCCTCAGCAACCCAGTGAGGGAGACAGGCCAAGGGTTCTGATAGCCGTTTTACAGAAGAGGAAACTGAAGCCCCAGGGAGGCAATACAAGACTTGTACAGTCCTACAGCTTATCACTGGCAGAAGTCAGGGCCCCACGGCAGGTCTGGTGATTCCAAGCTTCTGTACCTTCCAACACCCCCTGTTGCTATGACACAGAACAAACTTCTGAGTCGTCTGCGGAGGAACGAGAAGGAGCTGTGTGGGGGACCCATCCTGCCAGCCTCAGGCCACAGCCCCTTCTCCAGGCTGGACCCCCAAGAACCCCCTTTTTTCTGGACTCCTGGAACAACCGGGTCTTCCCCTTCACTTAAGTTTCCACGCTCCGGGACCTCACCACAAGCTTAACACAGGACGTCCCCTGGGAGCAGTAAGCCTGACCTAGAGCAGGCTGTCCTACAGACTGCACTTGACCGGTTCCCTGCTTACTTTGCCTTTGATCGTTGCAACTCCTCAACTAGTTGGTAGGTTTAAAAAATTTTTTTGCTATGAAATAGTACGTATATATATATACACACACACATATTCACACACAGGAATAATATAACCCATTTATAGCAGTTGTAATGTGTCCTTCTAATCTCTCTACTTTTTTAAAGGAACAAAACATTAGAGCCTCAAGCTACGTTCCCACCTCCTCTCCCTTCCCTCTCCCATGCTTATCTCCTTTCACCACATGCAATTTTCCATACGAAATGTACACCATTATGTGTTGTGATTTATGTCAATGATATTATTTTGCACCTTGCTGTTTTTCACTTACGACGTGTTCATGAATTATTCAGGTTGATGTGTGAGGACTTGGCTCATTTATTTTAATTACTATAAATGTGCCCATCATAGAACTAGTTTCTTTATCCTCTCCCGTCAGAGGATTGCTTTCACTTACTCACTTCTAAAAATAGGTGTGCAGTGAAAATCCTTGTACATGCCTTCTTTGTCCATGCGGGGGAGTTTCTCCAGGGGCTTGCAGCCCCCTCGAGGACAGAGATTATAGCCTTCCTCCACACCAACCCTGTCCAGAAACGGGCAGAGAGCAGGTTCTTGATATCTGGATGTTTGTTCGTTGAGTGAGTGAACTCAATACACTCAAGACCACCCAGACAGCACAGGTAAGGTAACTTCTGCTAACAGCCGGCTCAGCATCCACTCCCCTTTCCTGGCTAACGGAGGATGCCTCCCGAGTGGTAGACGGTTATTGGCTTAAGCCAGTCATAATAAGCCGGCTCCTGCTTCCCCAGCTCCCCACGCTGCCCAGCTGTGGTCACTGAGATTGAAGGGACATCTGGTGGGGAGTCTCGGGGCGGGGGGGACTTTGATCCCCAGACCAAAGGGGGCTCCGAGACTGTCCGCAAAGGCAGCCCCGATGAGATCTCCCGTACACACGCGCCTTTGCAACGCAACCCTGCCGTTCCTCCGTTAAGAGGTAGAGTTTATTTTTCACCTCTGTGACTGGCCTTGGGACTTGCTTTGTTTGACCAAAATGTAGAGGAGGTGACATTGTGGGACTACCAAGCCTTTGAACGTCCAAGAACTTTAGCAGCAAAATCTTGCTCTCTTGCTTCTCTGAAACCACCATGCAAGAAAGCCTGGCGAGCCTGCTTGAGCAGGAGGAGGGCCAGAGAGGAAATAGTTTAGGCTCCGTGGGCCATACGGTCTCCATCACAACGACTCTGCTGCCGTAGCACGAAAGCAGACATAGATCATCTGGGAGAGAATGGATGGCCAGGTTCCCATATATCTTTACAAAATCAGGCAGCGGGGCCTTAGAGAATGAGAGAGCATCTGAGGGAGACAGTTTGCTATTGCTGCCATACTAGAATACCACAAACGCGGAGGCTTAACACGGATTTATTATCTTACAGTTCTGGAGGTCAGAGATCCAAAATGGGTCTTAGAAGGGTAAAATCAAGGTGTCAGCGGGGTTGTTCTTTCTGGACGTTTTAGGGAAGGGTCCATTCCTTGACTAGTCGAGCTGGTAGAGGCCACCCACACTCCTTGGCTAGCGGTGTCCCCCCCCCCAGCCATGACAATCCTCTGACCTCTACTTCTGTCGTTGTATCTCCCACTGCCAGCATCCAGTGCCAGACTTGTGAGCAAGGCCATCTTGGACAATAGGCCCCCCCACGCAGCCATCACCTGACTGCCGTCACTCGAGGGAGCCCCAGAAACCAGTAGAAGAACCGTCACCTAATCCCAGCCCCAACTCTGACCCTGAGTCACGCGCTAATAAATATTTGTTGTTTTGAGCCACTAAGTTTTGCAGTGGTATCTTATGCAGTGGTAACCAACTGACTGACACAGGGACAGACGTTAATAGAGCCACTTTTTTGTGCCCTTCCCTGCTTTTCCTTTTTTTTCAAAATTCTCTTTGTTTTCTTTATTTCGAGACAGAGACGGTGCAAGCAGGGGAGGGGCAGAGAGAGAGAATCCGAAGCAGAGCCTGAGCTGCCAGCGCAGAGCCAGACGTGGGGCTCGAACCGTGAGATCATGACCTGAGCTGAAACCAAGAGGTCGAACGCTTAACCGGCAGCAGCCACCTTGCAACCTTGAGGGAAAACAAACAGAATCACGATATGATTCCACATTGGTGTGCCGCCTAAATACCAACGGGTTTTGTTCCGTTTTGAATTTCTTTTCACGCGAGAAAATCAAGCCCTGTTTGTTATAATACTATGACCTCTCAAATTACTATCGTACTATAAGTTCTGATGAGGGGGAGGTAAGGAAGTGCTGAATCACTGTATTGTACATCTGAAAGCAACACTACACTGTATATTAACTAACTGGAGTTTAAATAAAAGCTTGAAAAAAAAAATAACTTCTAACGAATACACAGCGAGTTCCCAGGCCTCTGAGGTAGCTGGGAAAGGATTAGGAATAGCCAAGAATTAATTTTTTTTTTTTTAGTGTTTTTGTTTTTGAGAGAGAGAGCATGCAAGCGAGTGGGGGAGGGGCAGAGAGAGAGAGAGAGACAGGGAGACGCAGAATCCGAAGCGGGCTCCAGGCTCTGAGCTATCAGCACAGAACCCGATGCGGGGCTCAAACCCACAAACCGTGAGATCATGACCTCAGCTGAAGTCAGATGCTTAACCGACTGAGCCACCCAGGGGCCCCCCGAGTAACCAAGAATGAAGAAGACGGAAACGCCGTTTCACCTGACCATGTTCTGTTTCCTCTCCTGAGACCGACATGGCACGGGCAGAGCACTCAGGGGACGTGCTCCCTGGGGAGGGAGAGCACGGCCAGGACCCAGACGCAGAATATCTGACAGGTGCTCGGGCCCAGCCTCACCGATAAGACTTGGAGCCCTTGTCCCTTGGCCGTGTCTTCTGTGAAGAGGGGTGACTCATGGCAGTTATGAAACTCTGAGGCCCATGTGTACTTACATGTTGCCCTTTCACTGCTCTGGCCAGGGAGGTTTCCAGCTTGAGGTAGTTATCCCAAGGGAATCTTGTTGGGAACGAGGAGTGGCTGGAAGGACATAGCCCTTGACTCATAGGGAAGAGTCAATAGAGCACACAGGTGAAGGCCAGGTGGTTGTTTCAGAGGAGGGAAATATCCCAGGGCCAGCCTGGGTCCCCTTCTGCTGCACCTTCCTTCTTTCTAGAAGGTACCAGTGCAGTGTGTGGAGAAATCCCCACACTTCCTTACACAGACACACACTGAGACCCCTCCCCCCCCCACACCTGGACACAGATAGACACAGACACAACCCCCCCCCCAACACCAGTAATGTGACCTCCAAAAGCCCTTTTCTTCTCCATTTTGCAGATGGCAATAATGGCTAATGTTTACTGACTGCTTACCATCACCCAGGGCCTGTGCTAAGAGCCTTACTTGCATTAGCAAAGAAAACTCTCACAGGAAGCCGTAGGTGGGTTTTTTAAATGCTCATTTGACAGGCAAGGAAACTGAACACAGAGAGGTGTGAACCCAGAGAATTGTCCAAGGTCACGCAGGCTGGAAGCTGGGCAGCCGAGATTAGACATCTAGCATTCTGACTCCAGAGCTCAAACTCTTAGCCACACCCCTGTTCCGCCTGCAGAGAAGGAAAGTAAGGCTCAGAGAAGGTAAGTGACTTGCCTGATGTTGCAGGCCCGTGGTTTGCAGTCTCGATATGGGTACCTTGCTTTTGTTCTCTCTCTCTCTCTCTCTCTCTCTCTGTCTCTCTGACGCCCCTGGCGGCCTCTGGGCCCTCTTGACAATATCACCCGCTGTCCCCAGCGCAGGCCCCGGACTGTGGCGAAGTGAGCACTAGACCACCAGTGGGAAAGTCAGATTTGCACCTCATTTCTGCCCTTCACTCATTCCGTGACCTTGGGCAAATCAGTAAATCAGTGCTGTCATCTATAAATCGAGACCGGGGTTTGCCCCTGCCGGCCGAGAGGATTTCATTGGTCAGATGTAGTTAGGGGTGTGGACACCGCTGGATCAACTGCGGGTTGTTGGTGGTGTTTCTGTTGTTTTTCTGACGCCTGGCCTCAGGGAAAGTGTTCTTTGGGACTAGCATTCGACCTGCAGGGCCTTGTTGTGGCAGCTGGGTTTAAGTGTGGGGTTTCCTGCTCCTGCTCAAAATCACCACCCTCCATAAAAAGCTCGGGGATGCAAGGGTTTAGCAATCGGTTATTGCGTCAGGAACACTGAATAGCCCCATTCTATCCTCTTCTCCGCCCAGGTGCTGGCTCGCTGGCTGACAGGAGGGAGGGCACCCAGGGGGAAGGATAGGTATTTCCTCTCCCGCCACCCACAAGTGCCCGTGGTAAGGACGTGGGACTTGGGGTCTCTCCCCGACACCTCCTGCAAAGTGCTAGTCCTCTGGGGAATAGAGAGTCGGGGAGCCAAAGCCGGGCTCGGGAGTGGGGTGCGGGGCAGGAAGGGATTGGGCAGCGGCCCCCACCTCACCCCCCCACCCCACCTGCAGAAGCCCCAGTCCTGTCCTGCCGCTGATCAGCCCTACCACAGGGCAAGTTGCACACCCTTTCTGAGCAGAATGGGAGCCATAGCTCAGCCCCACCCTGGAGGGAGGTCAATGTGCATTTGTATCCGCACTTTTTTGAACTACGTCTTCGGTAAGGGTCAGCCATGGCCATCGTTATTATTACTCTATGACTCTGTCTGGCCTGTTTGACCCCAGAGGCACTGTGGAAAATCCACAGTTTCAGCCCCTTGGGTCCTGCCACCATGACCTTGAAATGGTTCCCTCCGACCTCCATGAACCTCCTTTTTGGGGACGGAACTACTCCCACCAAGTCTGTGGGGGCAGTGGTGTGAATTCAATGAGAAAATCGGTCTGCAGGACCCAGCCCGGTGCCTGGTGCAGAGGAAGTGCCCATCAATGGTGGCCTTTATTATGACTCGGGCTTGGATGGGACCCTGAGGGAAGAGGAGCCCGGGAACAGAGGAAGGATTGTACGGAGGTGAATGGGGGAAGGGGGGCTCCGGCGGGGAGCGTCCTCGCCCTCCTGCGCCGGCTGAGCCCTACTTGCACTCCATTCTTTGGGGTGGCGTTTATTCTCACAGCCTGGGAACTGGCGAAGGCGAGGGATGCTTCCAGGATGCAGCAGCCTGGGGATTTTCCCATGCCCTCTGTTTGTTCCTATCCAGGGGCTCGCGGAACATGTTTAACCCTTTCCTACCCCACGAACCGTTTTCCCACAAACATCACTTGCGATGTGGACTCTCAGATGATTGTCATCCCCGAAGGCAAGAGACACTCAGAGGTGTCCCCGAGCAGAAGTGTGCTGGGGCTGCCGGTGGGGGCATCTCTTCCCCATTCCGCGCTCAGTGACCTCCTGTGGGTACTTGAGAACGGTCCTTACATCACAGACATCAACAAATATTACAGCCCAGAACCAATGGTCAAATATGGGCCAGCACCCACTGTCCCCCAAGAACTTGGAAATGAGGTATGGTCAGAATTAAAGCAGGATTGGGGCCCCTGGGTGGCTCAGTTGGGTTAAGCATCTGACCCTTGGTTTCGGCTCAGGTCGTGATTTCATGGTTCATGAGTTTGAGCCCCTCATAGAGCTCTGCTCTGAGAGTGCAGAGCCTGCTTGGTATTCTCTCCCTCTCCCTCGCCCTCTCTCTCCCTCTCTCCACTTCTCTCTCTCTCCCAAAATAAAAAAATAAAACTTTAAAAAATGTTTAAAAAGAAAGAATTAAAGCAGGATTGGTCTTCAGTGGTGGAAACCAGAGAAGAGACCATGCAGTCCCCCAGTTCCTAGCAAGGTGAACTGGAGAGTGAAGGTACTTCGGTGGGCAAATAGTTGGCCTGAGGTCTATTTGGAGAACGATAGGAAGGGGCTGGAGTGAGCAGAAAGGGAGCTGGTCAGAGAAGAAGCTTAAGCAGCACCGATGGGGTGAACGGAGCCATAGCGTCTATCACCCGCATCGCTGCCTGGGTACCCATCCTGCTGACTTCCTTCCCCAGAACCCTGACTTCCCTCCCCCGTGTAGCTGGGCGCCCCACCAGTGGACCGGTGGGCCATTTTCTTATGGTCCTGGAGGCCAGAAGTCCAAGATGGAAGTGTCAGCACGGCTGGTGTCTTTTGTGACTTCTCCTTGGCCTCCAGGTGCTCACCATGTCCTCACACGGTTGTCTCTTGCCATGTTTGTTAGCCGTGTCCTAATCTCCTCCTCCTAAAAGACGCCGGCCATATTGGATTAGGGCCCACCCCTACGAGCTCGTGTTCACTTACGTACCTCTCTGAAGGCCCTATCTCCAAATACAGTCCCAGTCTTAGGTACTGGGAGTTATGATTTCAGCATATGCTTTTGGAGGTAACACAAATCGGCCCGTAACCTCAATGACTGGTCAAGACATGGGCATGTGACCCGTGTCTGGCTAATAGTCAGAGAGGATGAAGTAGGGGTAGAGTAGGGGCCTCTGAGGAAATTCTCCTTCCTCCTAAAGGATAGCACAGGGTTGATAGCACAATTGTCTCCCTTTGAAAATTGTCACACTGGGACGTGATATGGGAACCTGCTGCAGCCATGCGGAGGCCGGCCCGCGGGTGGAGCGGATGTGGAGGATAGGGACAGGGAGAGCCCCGTGGTGGTTGTGCTGGCGAACCAGTCAACCCTGGAATCGGCCCAAAGTTGTCCTTTGGGTTTAAGAGGATATAAATTAAATCATCCTGAAACATCCCGGTCTCCATTTGAAGCAGAGATGGTCAGGGGTCCACCTACATACCTCGTCTTTCCATCCACCTGTGCGGGTGGCAGGACACATTTCCCGGCTTCTCCGGAGGTTGGGTTGACTGTGTGACCAAATTCTCACGAATGGAATGTGCAGACGAGCGGAGGGCACGTGCGTCATTCCCAGGCTGACGTGGGTGTGCCCCCTTCACGCTCTTGCCTTCTTCCAGCCAGCTGGAAACTGATGCGGCTGAGACCAGGAACCCCATGTGGATGAGATATAGGAACCCCAACATGGAGACAACTCGTGTCCCTAAATTCTGTCAGTCAGGAAGAGTCACCTCCAGAAGTTACAGGGGAGAGACACAGATTCTGTGTTGTTGTTTTTTTTAAAATTTTTTTAATGTTTATTTTTTGAGAGAGAGACAGACAGAGACAGAGACAGAGTGTGAGCAGGGGAGGAACAGAGAGAGAGGGAGACACAGAATCCGAAGCAGGCTCCAGGCTCTGAGCTGTCAGCACAGAGCCCGACGCGGGGCTCGAACTCACGGACTGTGAGATCATGACCTGAACCGAACTCAGACGCTCAACCGACTGAGCCACCCAGGCGCCCCCAGACTCTGTGTTCTTTAAACCACTGTCTTTTGGCTGTCTTTGTCACAGCAGCAGAGCTTTGCCCTGACTAGCAACCCTGCTCCGTAAGGGTGGAGGGAGTTTTGCCAGAGCAAACTTGATGACAAACGTTTCCTGCAGAAGACTTTCCCTTTAGGGTCAGAGATGGCCTCGGGCTGCGGGCCTGAAATAGACTTCTTAATATCTGCCAAGTCCCCTTTGTGGATTCCGCTAGTGCACGCAGCTTTCCGATAATGTGGCTTCCTGTGGGCGGCTCATCTAGGCGAAGAGAATGTTTTCATTGATCTGCCGATGCACACATCCTGGTCTCTGGATGCCTGCCTTTATCAACGTCATTCTCACCAAGTACCGAGTTCCGGGAACCCTGCTCCAGGGAATCTGCCTCTGCCGTGTGTCCACACTCTACAAGGACAACTCGGCTTCCAGAGTCTGGCCCGTGCGGGGCCTTCTTGCAGAACTGACCTCTCCTTCCTGCATGTCCCTCTCCTAGTATTCACTTCATTCTGCTCGTGTTCAGGGCTGTGTAACACGGCCTCCTTCCCCATTCTGCTGGGAGTTCACTGGGGACAGGGCGGCTCCATACTTCGGATGTCTAACACGATGCTGGGCACCTGGCAGGAGCTGGGTAAATGTGGGCCCACTGAGGAATGACTCTGGCCATCGATAAAGACCCCTTCCAGAGCCCCAGTCCAAGTTCGTCTCAATGTACAAAACAGGAGTGTTCTTCAAAGGTCTCAGAACAAGTTTTGATACATTGAATTGTGTTTTACATGAGCTATGCAAGGCACCCCCCTCAAACCTACACGTGAGGCCCCATGTAATCTCACCCCATAGTTTTAGCAGAGGCACGTAACTCTGTAGTTTCTTAAAGAGAAGGAATAAGAGACAGAAAGAGCAAGTGGGAAAGCACCTGAGGAAGGAGGTGGAGAGAAGGAACCAGGGGAGCACAAATGCCCGGACACGGGTTTGAATCTTGGCTCCCACCTTTCTAGCTGTGTGACCCTGGGCAAGTTACTCAGCTTCTCTGATCCTCTCTTTCCTCAGCTGGCAAATGGAGATGATAATATCTATTTGCAGGACTGTTGTGAGGATGGAGAGAATGTATGCAAAGCATACATGGTGAGTGACAGAGTGGGTATCATCGGCAGAGGCGGGTTCCCTTCGCCAACAAAGCAAATGATCTCTGAGCCGACATTCTCCCAAGGAAGGGGGTTGCCTGAACCCACGGGCTATGTGGACACCTACCCCTCAGCAATCTTTCACAGAAAGCCAGGCTTTGGTCTGCCAGGTTCGTGTAAAGTGAGTTGTGTCTGTGCAAACCCCTTGTCAGCTGCCCCTGCTGAGCCTGCGGAGGGGAAGAAACCTCCATGCTGAGAGCAGGGGGATCCAGAGCCATGAGGGGGAGCCGCGCAACCCCCATGGCCTCCCTGCCACCCTGCTGACAGGGCCTTCCCACACCCTCTGTAATTCTCATGAACTTGCACGTGGAGATGTGTGCACACAGCAATTGGTGACCGAAGTGCTGTGCCCCCAGCCCACTTCATCCTCAGGAATCTGTAGAAGAGGCACACATCCAGAGGTTTGTTTGTTTCTTTTCTTTTCTTTCTTCTTTCTTTTCTTTCTTTCTTCCTTCCTTCATTTCTTCCTTTCCTTCCTTCTTTTTTTTTCTTTCTTCTTCCTTCCTTCCTTTCTTCCTTCCTCTTTCTTCCTTCCTTCCCCTTCCTTCCTTCCTTTTAATGGAAAGCCCATGGGGCTCCTGGGTGGCTCAGTCGGTTAAGCATCCAACTTCAGCTCCGGTCATGATCTTGGGGTTTGTGAGTTTGAGCCCCACATCGGGCTCTGTGCTGTCAGCGCAGAGCCTGTTTTGGATCCTCTGTCCTCCTCTCACTGCCCCTCCTCCACACGTGTGTGCATTCTCTCTCTCAAAATAAATAAACATTTTTAAAAATAAAATAAAAGGAAACCCAAACCCAGAGCCCAAACAGTCCCATGCATGGAGCTGGCTTCCTTTGAGAATGAAGTGAGATGAGCTTGGCCAGCTGCCACTACAGGCTAGTTCACGCTGAGTGAGGGAAAATGGTATGTTCGAAGAGGCAAGATGAATTATTTCAAAATAGCTTGCAGACCTCAGATTAGATCACAGTAGGGTAGGACCTTTTTTATTTTATTTTATTTATTTATTAAAAAAATTTTTTTTAAATGTTTTTATTTATTTTTGAGACAGAGAGAGACAGAGTATGAGCAGGGGAGGGGCAGAGAGAGAGGGAGACACAGAATCTGAAACAGGCTCCAGGCTCTGAGCCGTCAGCACAGAGCTCAACGCGGGGCTCGAACTCACGGACTGTGAGATCATGACCTGAGCTGAAGTCAGATGTTCAACCGACTGAGCCACCCAGGTGCCCCAGGGTAGGACCTTTTTTAATAAGAAAAGAGAAAAAGCAGCCTGTAGGATATGTATGCATGTGTTTATGCGTGCGTGTGAATATTTTAATATACATATTTGTATATATATTTTAATATGTATTTTAAATGAATGCTTTATGTGTTGAGATGATTCACTGGTGAGGCAGAGATAATAAGGTGTGAGCAGGGGAGCCTCCGCAAATCCTGGGAGAGACTCAAGGGGACTATGGGGCAATTATGCGCGTTTAGAAAATGCGTCCCTTCCGATCAGCATAGCTCATGCTGATCCTGGCAGAACAGAAGAAGATGTCTCTGGTCAGCAGGGGCACATGATTGGGAAATCCAGGCTGCACTCTGCTGGCTAAGCCCTCTGCCCCAGTGTGGGGTGGTACCCACGCAGAGGACAGGGTACTCTTTTCTAGTTAGCGTCTAAAGGTGTCCTATGGGCTGGTGGGGCCCTGCCCGATAGACCTCCTAATTTATCCAGAATGGTTCCAGAATGTTGCTTCAGTTATCTATTGCTGTGTGACGAACCACGCTGAAACTAAGGGGGTTAACAATTCTGTAGATCAAGAGTTCAGAAAGGGCATGGTGGGGATGGCTCTTGTTTGTTCTGGGTTCGTTCTGGGCGCCTCAGCTGGGAAGGCAGGGATGGCTGGGGCTGAAGGATCATTCTCAAGATGGCTTCCTCACTCACCTGTCTGGCACCTGGGCTGGGACGGCTGTGGGACAGGTTCCACCGTGTCTGTCCTCTGAAGGGTCTCTGGAAGGCCTACCTGTGGCCTCTCCAGCACTGTGTCCTCAGGGTGGACAGAATTCTTACCTGCCACACAGGGCTCCAGTGAACATGTGTCCCCGTGAACAAAGCAGGTGCCACATCTGCCCTTTTAGTAGAAGTCTCAGAGAGGCATTTTTGCTGTACTTGATTGGTCAAAGCAGTCATGAACATGCCCAGATTTGAGACTCCCTGCCTCTCAAGGGGAAAAGTGGAAGAGAAGTTGCAGTGATATTTAAAAAAAAAATTTTTTTTTTAATGTTTATTTACTTTTCAGACAGAGAGAGCGCAAGCAGGGGAGGGGCAGAGAGACAGGGAGACATAGAATCTGAAGCAGGCTCCAGGCTCCGAGCTGTCAGCATAGAGCCCGACGCGGGGCTGAACTCACAAACTGCGAGATCATGATCTGAGCCAAAGTCGGGCGCTTAACTGACTGAGCCACCCAGGCGCCCAGCAGTGATAATTTTAAAACTGCCACAGCAGTCTTCTGTGAAGAGAGAAGGGCAGCCATCATAACTAGACCATCCCACGCTGTCTAGATTGGGGTTGTCTGTTTTCCAGGTTCTGATCCTCTCTTTTCTGCTATCTGTGTGTGTGTGTGTGTGTGTGTGTGTGTGTGTGTGTCTCTCATGGAAGAGAGGCTGTCAAGGGAGCATTTCTGCAGAAGCAAACTCAAAGACCTCCAGGGGCCGGGCTGCTAATGTGTGAGGTGACAGGTGTCCCACAAAAAGGAGCAGCGAGGACTACGGTGAATTAGACAGGGCATGCCTCACTCCTGCAGTGGCCTCGCAGATTGGATCTGGCCTGGGAGCTCCTGGCCTGTGACTCCTGACGGTGAATAAAAGAATCAGTGTTAGAGATGGGTGAGGCCTCAGAGATCATCGGACCAGTGATTTTCAAACTTATTTTCTCTAAAGCAGTGGAAAACTGTTCTCAAAACAAGATCGTACAGAAGAAGCACGATGCAGAACATCTGATAAAGCCTGGAATCCCACACTGGCCTCCTGTTGTCTTCCTAAGGTGCCAACATGGAGCCCTCAGGTTCCAAGGAACCCAGTTTGAAAACCACCAGTTCATATCTTCGTGCAAAAAAAGGAGAAAAGTGAGGTCCAAAGAGGGGAAGTGACTTGCCCAAATTCATACTGGGAGTTAATGGCAGAGATTAATTTGAATGTTAAACAAAGAGACTAGGTCAAGGTCTAGCATAGCGAGGAAACTCAGTAAGTGTGTATTTTTTTCCTGGCTTTTGGGACCTCGTCTTGAGCACTGTTGTCTTCCTTGGATGTGTCCTGATTTTTTTGTTGTTGTTCATTTGCTGAGGATTTCGGGTGGGAGCATACTGCATCCTGTGTGTGGCTGTGAAGCCTCATGTACCATGAAGCAGGGAATCTCAGCTCCAAGAATTTCCTAGCATTCGAGAGTGGGCAGAATGCTTAGCACCTTCCAAATGTAGCTGCCAAGCACTTACCTGGGCATGAATGAAAACGAACCAAGCCTGAGCTCATGAGAAGCCCAAACTTGTCTAGAAAAATCAATACAGCTTTTCTCCATCCTATGTAATATGTGAGTTCCTGAAAAGTTGGAGGTAAGTCAATTTTTTCCCCAGTTCAACATGTCCTGAGCACCCAGCATCAGTTCAGCATCATGCTGAGGCCAGGGATGGGTACATCCACATACACATGGATGGCCATGATTCTTGTTTCCGACATTTTTACCAAGCCACATAAGACATACACCAAAGGAGGGGTGCCGGGGTGGCTCAGTCAGTTAAGCTTCTGACTTTTTTTTAGGACATGTTTATTTATTTCTGAGAGAGAGAGAGAGAGAGAGAGAGCGAGCCTGAGTGTGGGAGGGGCAGAGAGAGAGGGAGACACAGAATCCAAAGCAGGTTCCAGGTCCTGAGCTGTCAGCACAGAGGCCGACCCGGGGCTCGAACCCACGAGCCATGAGATCATGGCCTGAGCCGAAGTCAGAGGCCTCACCGAGCCACCCAGGTGGCCCAGCTTCTGACTCTTGATTTCAGCTCAGATCATGGTCTCACAGTTCATGGGTTTGAGCTCCACATCAGGCTCTGTGCTGAAAGCTCTTGGGATTCTTGCTTCCAGGTTCCTACATTTTTACCAAGCCACATAAAAAATACACCAAAGGAGGGGCGCCTGGGTGGTTCAGTAGGTTAAGCATCTGACTCTCGATTTCAGCTCAGATCATGGTCTCACTGTTCATGAGTTCCAGCCCCGCATTGGGCTCTGCACTGACAGTGGGGAGCCTGCTTGGGATCCTCTCTCTCCTTCTTTCTCTGCCCCCCCCCCCCCCCCCGTTCATGCTCTCTATCTCAAAATAAATTTAAAAAAATTATTTAAAAAATGCACCAAAGGAGCTTGCTAATGGTGTCATATAAAATGGTGTCATTTTATAAAATGGGAAGAATTACTTCCTAACTAACACCTTATGTCCTCATTTACAAATATTTGTATTTGTCAATTTGGATTTTCATAGTAAAGGGCTTTTTCAGTTCTGGCATATGGCAAGTCTTTAATGAATGAAAATTTGTTAACTAAAGGAACATAGTTCGAGAACGGTCAAGGAATACCCATACTTGATAATCACATTTGTGTACGGGTACATACCTCAAACATACTTTTCACATATTGGTACCTGTTTGTTTCCATAAGAACCTCCTGGGGGAGGGAAAGTAGGTGTTTATTATGCCATTTCACAGGCAAGATAACTGAGGCCCTGTAATGAGCTTCCTCAAATTAGTATCTGAAAAAGGTCTGATGGAAGTTAAGTCCGGACTTTGCCAGCAGGGGAAGCCCCAGCAATGAGATCAAGACAACTTTAGCTCACTCGTGCCGTTGGCTGACCTGATCTCAGCCCTACCAGGTGTACATGTCCATCCCCCGCCAGGCATTCAGGTAGGAGGCCTCAAATGCTTAAATCCTTTTTTCTTTCCCCACTCGCCCACATCCTGCCACTTTCCAGGGCCGGACATTGAACTCTGAAATCTGGGCCTTGCTCCTTAGCCCCCACATCTGCCCAAATGCCTGTTCTCCCTCCTCACCAACCCCGTGGGTGACGCTCTGCCCTTGAGTACATT
This sequence comes from Panthera pardus, assembly GCF_024362965.1. Classification (NCBI taxonomy): domain Eukaryota; kingdom Metazoa; phylum Chordata; class Mammalia; order Carnivora; family Felidae; genus Panthera; species Panthera pardus. Next base: position 67,552,652 of record NW_026527002.1, read on the forward strand.
TATTTGGTTGACATTTACGAAGCCTCTCCTTTACAGTGGGCACTGGGCCAGGGCCCGGAGATATACTGCCAGATAAAACATGGTCCCTGCCCTCTGGGACTGCTGCTGAGTGGAAGGAGCCTTAAGAGAAAGCTAGGTGGAACACTCAACAGCACTCAGGAGGACATTTAAATCTGACGGTGGTGCTGGGTGGGGGGGGGGGGGGGAGGGGGAATCTGAGTGGTGTTTTGAAGAATGAATAGGAGTTCACCAGATTGGCAGGAGAAGGGGAGGGAATTCCATTGAGAGGAACGGCACAGGCAAAGGTGCAGAGGTACGAGTTGCCCTGGCATGTTTAGGACCCTGGCAGGAGCTGACAAGGAGAAGGGAGGTAAGGAGACAAGGTGAGGCTGGGAAGGAAAGCGGGGCCAAGGAGGGGGCCTACATTTCCACACTGTGGTCTGGCTTTCATCTGAGGGTTCCTGCAAAGCCTTAGGCTTGGGCCTGATATGATCAAATTCCAATTTTAGGAAAAAAGTACTCTGAGAGGTGTGCAGGGAATGGAGTGAGGAGGGAAGGGACACATTTTGTTTGGCATACCACCCTGTCGGCACCTCATGGGTGCACTGGCAGAGTGGGTGCTCACTGTTTGTTGACGGGATGAAGCAGTGACCCAGCAGGCAGCTTACTGAGGAAATCCGGGGGAAGGTCCTGAACAAAGATCGTGAGAATGGAGAGGAGGGGCTGGACGTGGGCAAAGTACAGGGTTTGTCTGAGTCAGGGTCTGGTCGGGGAAACAAAACAGGCCAGGAAGTTCGATGAAGAAAGTTAACAGTGGAGAATTAGTTATAAAAGTGTAGAACGACACGGTACAGGTGGGGGGGGGGCGGGATAACCCAGAGATCAGCAACATCAGGAAGCTACTGCCACCCTAGGGCTGGAGGGACAAAAGTGGTGTCATCCCAGGAACCAGAGTCCCTAGAGTAAGCCAGGAGTGAAGAGGGAGGGGTGCCAAGGTTGGGGTCCCCAAGGAGCAGACTCAGACATGGAGGCTAATGCTCTTGGAAGGGAAGGGAATGGACAGGGTTGGCCAGAGGGAAAAGCTGGGCTCAGTGCAGTCTCAAGGAGGGCCTCAGGTGACCCTACATGGGAGGTCTGAAGCTAGGATGCCCTTCAGAGCCCAACCAAGTTGGGGCAGGGAGGCGGGACCTTTATACTCCAGCCACTGGATATAGACCTCCAGGCAAGGTAGCTCTTCTCAGTCAAGGCAGTTTTCAAAAACGGGTCCCAAAAGGCATCCTGGCAGGAGGGGGCGGATAAATTCTTCAGTCCAGAAGCGGAATCTGGTGGCACGTCCCAACAGCCATACAGGTGGGGCTGGAGCCGCAGAAGTATAGCCAGTGCCCCGAGCAGAGAGAAAGGGAAGAAGTAACTGCTACTCACCTCCCCATCAGGGGTAGGGCCTCCCACTGGGAAACTGGGCTGGAAGCTGGTGGGCAAGAGCCTGGGAAGAGTTGGCAAGGGGAAGCCCCAGAGAGCTGCACAGGGGAGAGCAGGGGCTGGCTCTGAGAGGTCTGGGGTGGCCCCAGAGACTGGCTGTGGGGAATGGGGGAAAAGGGCGGATTGGAGGGGAAATGAGTGCCCTGGAGGGTGGGTGGGGTGGATGGTGGGGACGCCTTTCTCTCAGAAGGTGCAATGAGGAAGAGTAGCCTTGGAGGAAGAAGCTGATGGCTCACGTGGTGTTCGCCATCCAAATGCAGGTGCCTAGCTGGCAGCTCAGTGGCTCTTAAATACTGGCACAGAATGAACGTGAAAGAAGGAAAACCTCAGGTAGGCTCTCTCCTGGCCACAGGACCAAGTAAACCTCCTCAGCATGGCACTGGAGCCCCCCAAGACTTCTGCAGGCTCAGCTCCCACCACCTGTGCAAGCCCCTTGGCCTCACTGAGCCCACCTGGAGTCCCCCACTACTCACCATTCATACCCGCTGCTTGCTGCCCCCCCACCCCCCGGCCCCCCACAGCAACAATCTCAAAATCCCACACATTCCCCAGGTCAAATGCTGCCTCTAGATGGGACTCCCCCCTAGTCCTCTTTTCTCCCAAACACATTGTAATCCCTCCCATGAGTCCCCATGAGTGCTTCAGAGCCTGAAATCACCACTTACTACCTACTGGACTCCAGCAAGGAACTTACAAATCTGCAGGTTTCTTTCTCTCTGAAATGGGACAAAAAATAACCCCACAGGCTGACTGTAAAACCGAAGGGATTATGCATAAAGTGCTAAGAACAGTCCCTGACACATTATGTTAGCAATTATTGTTAGCATTTATTAATGTTAGCAATTATTTGCATTTTCATCTTCTGATCCCCGGCATCTGGCCCTTAGTAGATGCTTAATTAGTGTTTGTTGAACGTATGGAGATTTAATATTAAAAGGATTTATCCTTGGGGCTCGAGCTGGTTTTAGAAAATTAAGCGTTTAGCAGGAGTGAGTACAGAGCCTCTCTGATAAGAGTTATCTCTGTCGGACGTCTAGAGACTCCAAGTTGACCCGGATCTCTCAAGAAAGAGAAACTACAGATTTTAAATTCCTTTTTCAAGGAGGTTTTTTGGTGCAGGGTCTGGCACACATTTCATGCTCACCCAAATCACGTTGCACGAATGTACGCACACAACCTGGCAGGGATGTCCTGGTGTAGGCAGTATCACAGTCGGTGGCCAGAATGACTTCTACTCCCCTACCCGCCCACCACGGAACCAGGGCTGGCACCGGGCCCCAGACCCTGCTCCGCGTGCGGAGGCCGGGAAGGGGGCAGGAATCCGGCGGCAGCCACGTGGGCCCCTTCCGCTAGCTCCCCACATCCTTTGTTTCCCACCGGCCCCGGCTCAGGAAGCTCTTTCTGCTAGTCACCGCGAAGGGGCGGCCCAGGAGCCTGGAGAAGCTATTTCCGTGCAATCCGGGAGGGCGGCAGGCGCGGGAGGGGCGTGGAGGTGGAGGCAGCGCAGAAGGCCCAGTGTTTGCTTTTATTTCATCCAACAGAAGGTTCTATTTGTGGAAGCGAACAGACGCTGGGGATTAGAGCTGGGAGGGGGAAGGAAAAGGAAAAAAAAAAAAAGCCACATCCACTACCACGCACAGGTCTTCCCCGGAACTACCGCGTGGGGGTGAATGACTGATTCTGGAATTCATCACCTCTCCTATTCCTGCCTTCCTCTGGCTGCAGCGGGGCCTGGGCGGCGCCCACGGCTCCAATCGGAGGTCTCAAGGCGCGGGGCGGTGGGGGTTCCCTGAAGCGAACGACGTAACCGTCCGGCTGCAGCGAGCTGCTGGTGCAGGGAACTGTGGTGCGCGCGCCCATAGTCCATTGTGCTCGGTGTGAATGGGGAACGCGCACCAATCAGCGGTCGCTTCGTCCCCCGCGGCCCCGCCCCTCCCGCCCACTTCCCCGGGACGCTGACGTCACGGGAACTTTTCCTCCGCCCCCTCCCCCGGCAGCTCGAGCTGGGCCGCTGGCCTGCGGGAGGGCGCGCGCCGCCTCCTGCCCAGCCCGGGGCGGGGGGTGCGCGCGCGTCCCAGCCGGCTCGGGACACACCACCTGCGCCCGAGCGCGCGCAGCTCGGAGCATCCCCAGCCTTCGGGCCACCCCCATTGCCCCCGCCGACCCAGCTCCACCTCCTCCCCCCCCCCCCTCCCGAGCCTCCTCCCTCCGCTTCGGTGACTGCTTGCCGGGCGGCAGGGCCCGAGTCGTCGCAGCCACCTCATTGCTCAACCCGGCTTCCCAACTGTTTACACAGCCCGGCCTGTGAGTGTGTGTGTGTATACAGCGTGAGTCACCGAGAGGCGGAGGAGGTGGAGGAAAAGGAGAAGGAGGAGTGCACTGGCCGGGATCCGTGCGGCGCACACACTCACTCACTCACACTCAGTCACTCTCTCCGAGCGCGTCTCGCTCGCTCACACACACGCCGGGAGCCCAGGAGCGCGCAGGATCTCGAGCGCCGCGGAAAAGTTGCTCCGGCTTTCTCTCCGGGACTTGGGCTTTGGGAAGTGCATTTGCTCCGCCGCTCCACCGAGCCTGCGGAATCCTGCCCTCGCGGCTCGGGACGTTGGGAACACCAGCCGCCGCCTCCTCCGCCTCCGGGACTGTCGGCGGTCTCGACAACAATAGCGGCAGCCGCCCGGGGCCAGGCGCCCCAAGCCGGTGCCCGCGGGGCTCCCGGGACCCGAGCCGGCCTCTGCTCCCCGGACGCGCGGCCAGCGTGCTTCCAGCGGGCAACGCGAGCGCCCGGGAGCGGCTCCTGCCTTGACCCCCGTGGGGGCCGAGCCGAGCTCCGTCTGCAAAGTCCATCCCGCCGGCTGGAGTAGGTCGCGGCGCCGGCTCCGAGCCCTCAGCGCCTTTCCGCGCGGATCCCGGGACATACAAAGCCGGGGCCGGCCCGGCCCGGGACGGGATGCGGGTCGGTCCGGTGCGCTCTGCCATGAGCGGCGCCTCGCAGCCCCGCGGCCCGGCCTTGCTGCTCCCGGCCGCCCGGGGCGCCCCGGTCAAACGCCTGCTGGACGCGGACGACGCGGCGGCCGTGGCGGCCAAGTGCCCGCGCCTCTCCGAGTGCTCGAGCCCGCCGGACTACCTCAGCCCCCCCGGCTCGCCCTGCAGTCCGCAGCCGCCGCCCGCCGCGCCGGGGGCTGGCGGCGGCTCCGGGAGCGCGCCGGGGCCCAGCCGCATCGCCGACTACCTGCTGCTGCCCCTGGCGGAGCGCGAGCATGTGTCCCGGGCGCTGTGCATCCACACGGGCCGCGAGCTGCGCTGCAAGGTAGGCACCCCCGGGTCGGGACCGGCCGGGGCGGTGCGGGAACGCGGTAGCCCGCAAAGGTGCTTGGGGGTCTCGCCCTCCGGCGCCGGGGGCCTCAGGTGGCACCTGCGGTGACTCGAGCGTGGTAGGCGGCATTTGGCCAGGTTCACCCTTTGGGTGATTGAGGTGTTTCGGACGGGGTGGTATAATGGGGGCTCTGCGAGCAGGAGGAAGTGCGGTGTTCGGTGGCTTTATCTCTGTTCTTTCCGTAGCGCCCAGTTGAGCGCACGGCGTTCCAAATAAGTTGTGGAATTGAAATGGATTCCAGGGCCATGCCATTCCCCTTCTCTCATTCTCCTCGCTTCCCCCGCCCCTTGTCCTGGAAGGACGCCCTGCAGTGGGTGCCTCCTTGGAGCTTGGAGCAGCTGGCGGCTCTCTTGCTGGGGTTTCAAGGCACCCGGGCTCAGCTGTGGGTGGTGAGGGAGTGGGAGGATCGTGTCAGGCTCGGGTCTTGGGGATTCCGGCTTGAACCCGCACCCCCGGGGATGAGAACCTCATCCCCGCTCCCCACCCCACCCCACCCCACCCCGACCCCAGAGGTTGGTCTGAGATGGCCTTCCAGTCTGGGCGGGGGATTTGTCTGGCGCGGAAATGTTGGAAAGCCCACACCGGCTAGGAACCCTCGCTTCCATTCATGTCTTTATTTTCCGGCCAGCGATTTTCTTTTGAATATGAGAGATTCCATTCCGGAGGAGGTAGAACTCCTAGAAACGGGGTCCTCCCGCGTGCTCCTCCGGCGCCCACAGACGCAGAACATTTCCCGCAGCCCAGCCTTTGCGAGCCTGTCTCCCGTCTCGGACCTCCCCGAGGATCGTCCGGGCTGCTCCCTTTCAACCCCGAAAGACAGGGTCACCCCTCAGTTGAAGTCGCTCTTGGGTTTTCCGCAACTCACCTGAACTCCACCCGCGTTCCCCTCCCTGGGCTTGCTGCTGCCACCTACTGTCCGACCTGAATGAAATTCCAAATGCCAGCTCAAGCCCAGCGGAAAGGGGGGAAAATCTTTCCTTCTCTGGCCCCGGGGCTCAGAGCGGTTAGGGGAAGATATGTGTGTGGGGTGGGGTGGGGTGAGGGAGGGGGGCGGCAGAGAGATTTTTCTAGCTGGTGCTAGGGCAGCCAGGCCTCAGAGGTGGGGTGGGTCTGGCCATTGTGCAACCCCTTCCAGTTCCTCTGAGCAGATAATAGCTGAATCCAGATGGTGACAGCCCATGTGTCACCGTTTCCAGTTGAGTCTAGGATATGAGTAACCGGACTAAACAAAAGGCGCTTAAAGAGACCAGCTAGCTTCTGAGAGGAGATACTACCCATTTTCCTGGTGAAGGTGGGGCCAAGGAAGGGGGGGGGGAGATAAACAAATGAAAAAACCTTGGACAACATCCCATACCCCTCCTGTGACAATTTTAACTCAAGGCCGCTTATACCTGAGTCAGACTGTAGGCAGGTTGTTTAAGGCTGTGTTGTCACAGCCTTTCTTCGAGTCATCTGTTCCTTCTGACTAATGACAGATCTTCATGTTCCCCAGCCCCTCCAAGCTTCCACTTGGAGGTTGCAGACTGGCCACATGCTGTGCCCTCTGTGCTGAGCACTTTGGGTCTGCAGGAGGTCATGCATTTTCAAGGACTGCTTTTTCCGCTCCTGGAGATCCCAGGGGGCTCCTGCAAACAAGGGAGGGCCACAGAGGGCTGGGGCTTTAGGGCTTAGCTCTCCTGTGCGGATGGCCTCAGATGGCCTCATGAAAGGAGGTGACACATATATGGATGCTTTTAAACCATCCATATTGTAATCCAGTGGTTATTTGCTAGCCCAGAGCCCTAGATGTTGCCAGTCTGGGGTGTTAGAGGCAGGTGGGGCGGCAGAGATGGGGGGGGGGCAGGTGTGAATGAAAGGAGCCTTGCTGTCGAGCACAGCCCAATGATTGAGAGCTGCAGCCTGGGATTTAGACGGCAGCCTCTGTTTTCCTAGCCTCCTAAATGGGTCCTCTTCTCTCTGCAGGTGTTTCCCATTAAACACTACCAGGACAAAATCAGGCCTTACATCCAGCTGCCATCACACAGAAACATCACTGGCATCGTGGAAGTGATCCTTGGGGAAACCAAGGCCTACGTCTTCTTTGAGAAGGACTTTGGGGACATGCACTCCTATGTGCGAAGCCGGAAGAGGCTGCGGGAAGAGGAGGCTGCACGGCTCTTCAAGCAGATTGTGTCCGCGGTGGCCCACTGCCACCAGTCGGCCATCGTGCTCGGGGACCTGAAACTTAGGAAATTTGTCTTCTCCACGGAGGAGAGGTGAGCAGCCTCCGCAGCTCCTCCTGTGGCCTTTCAGGGCGCAGTTAGGTGCAGTTAGGTGCAGAGTGTTGGTTCAAATCAGAGCCAAGGGCTCAGTTGTCCCAGACTTAGTATTTAGAAGTCCTCTCCTGAGGAGCCGTGGCCAAGGATGGTTTATTCTGCACTCTCGTGGATGTGGCCTGGGGACATCTTGGTGCTTCTTTCTGTGGGATGTCATATGATGACAGGATGCCCTCCCCACTTCCACTCCAGGATCAAGTTTATTCCCCATTGTTGTCAGAAAGGTCAGTTCTTCTGGGGTGCGGATGTCACCCTGCCCGTCACAACCTGGACCCCTAAAGGAAGTTTTCAAGTCCTTGCTTCTACCAAGTGGGGCCTTTTTTTTTGTACCTAGAAAGTATCACAGAGCTAAACCGTTGTATTTGCAGAATTGTGCCCTCCTCCTCTGTACCATATTCCTGTTTCCTTTCAGGCTGGCCCCCAATCCTTTCTTTACATCATCTGGTGACTTTTTAGACCTTTTGTTTGGATACATCTTCAGAAAATAGCCACATTGAATAATAAATGGAAGTTGGCTGGAATTGGTTGCTAAGTATAGATCATGACTTACCTCATAAAGGACAAGATGAGCTTGATAAGAGAATAATGAGACACTAAGATTCAGACTTGTGGTTTCAGACCAGGGAATTCAGGAAGCCGCAGGAGATAAACCTCACCTGATTGTAAGAGGTGGGCCACATCCCTTATGGGGAGGTTAAGAGCAGTACCCTTGGAGAATTGTCGAGGGGTGTGCATGATTTTGTTGTAGCTTTTCATGCGGGGCTTTCCCCCACCTGTGCACTTTTACCCTTACCTCCAGATCGTAGGAAAGATTACGGGGTTGAGTGGCCATAAAGCATGGCTTTGTATCTGACCTTGCAATACTTATTGGAACATACCGATTAGCAAAGAAAAGCCAAGTGTTTGCAATGGAGAAGTTTCCAATTCCTGGAACATGCTCCTTTGATATGTTGATGTGTTTTCTGAAACATGCCTTACACACCTCCTTACCAGCTTTTGAAATCTGCATTGCACAGGCGAATGTCATGTGCACGGAGTTTGGCAACCCGAGGGTTAAGCAATGGCAGGCTGACGCTATTCGTGTAACCAGCACAGGTGCAGGGTTTTAGTACTACAGCAGCCAATCAGGGGCAGACAGTGCGGGTTGAGTCATATTTTCCGTTTACAGAACCAATGGGTATTTTACATAACGACGAGGAGGTCAGGCTGAGGACATACCGAAGTTAGCACATGTATACTACACTCCAGGGAACAGGAAGGCAGGAAGGAAAAAAAAAAAAACAAAAACAGCCAGACCTTTGAGAGGAAAAGAAATTGACCCATTAGCCAGTACCAAATGTTTGCATTTGACTTCACAAGTGACTGACTGATACCAGGGCTATTTCAGAGAAGCAGGAAAGAGCATAAACTGCCAGCAGATCATAGAGGTTCCCCCCACTGGCTCTGGGTTTGGGGGGAATCTGTGAACCGTGGGTGGCTGGTTCTGAATAAGGAGGCACCCGCACCTTCGTAAGAGCCTCTGATTACAGATGTTTCAGACTTCAGCTGTTACCTGGACAGATAACCCCCCACGTAGAGTAAATCTTAGGTGTTGAGGTACCATCCGCATGTACGGATGTCTGTAGGCCCCGCAACCTTCAAATCCATTAGCCACTTGTGTTTGCTCACATGACCTCTCGGCCCAGGCTAAGTGTTCTTTGCAATTAAACACCCCAATAAATGTAATTAACATTCCTGGCCCCTATCTCATCACAGTTACCGCGGCCTGGGCCCAGGTGGACAGAGTTCCCTTTGTGTGTGTATGTCAGCGTGACGTATGTGCATAATAGCAGTGACTTTGGGCCCCATGTTCTGTGATGCCAAGTGTGGGCCCATGTCGCCCTGGCAGTTTAATGGCATAAGAATAAGATCGGCCTGTAGGATGCTCCGGGCGGGGTGGGGTGGGGGGGGGGCTGAAGAGGTGGGATACACTGTTCTTCCCTGATACCGTGTGTAGAAAATGTTAGCAATTCCCCTGAGACCGGCTCCCACTTCTGCAATGTGAACTTTGTAAATTGTGTAACCCTATTAGGATATCTCTTCTAAGCTCTAGCATAATGAATAGTATCTGGGGCTTTGCATCATACCCTCCCGCCCCAGGCTCTCTCTCGATACTTTGCAAATGTTTATTGCGGTCTGTATTGGTTTGTGAAATCCCGAGTCCTGGGTGGTTGCAGGGCACTGCTTACTGGATGAAGGGGTAAATGGCATTCCTTGGGCCCTTGCCTTTAGTGCCTGTGGGCACTGTTAATAGAGAAGGCCTTGTTTTTCATAGCAGCTGATCTGGAAGTAATAGCTTGTTTCCTCTCCTGCAGAAGCCAGCTCAGACTGGAAAGTCTAGAAGATACACACATAATCAAGGGAGAAGACGACGCTCTGTCAGACAAACATGGCTGCCCAGCCTATGTGAGCCCCGAGATTCTGAACACCACGGGGACCTACTCTGGAAAGGCAGCAGACGTTTGGAGCCTGGGGGTGATGCTCTACACCCTTTTGGTGGGACGATACCCCTTCCATGACTCAGACCCCAGTGCCCTCTTCTCCAAAATCCGCCGTGGACAGTTCTGCATTCCTGAGCACATTTCCCCCAAAGCCAGATGCCTCATTCGCAGCCTCCTGAGACGGGAGCCTTCCGAAAGACTCACTGCTCCTGAGATCTTACTCCATCCCTGGTTCGAGTCTGTCTTGGAACCTGGATACATCGACTCAGAAATAGGAACTTCGGACCAGATTGTTCCAGAGTACCAGGAAGACAGTGACATTAGTTCCTTCTTCTGCTAATCCCAAAACCTCAGAAACCTCAATTCTCACACATAGCATTTCCATTTCTAAAGATGGACAGGCCTTTTGGCGTGGTGCCAGCCAGACATGCGATGGCGTAAAGACCGTAGCTGCTGAACTCAACGTGGCCCCCCCCCACTTATTTGTTATGATGAGTGACTGTATTGATCTGAGCGGCACACGCTCTGATCGGCTGCCCCGCAAAGTTGTTTCCCTTCTCAATGAACCGTCAGCAACTGTCCCGCTGTCAGATGCAGGGGTGGGGGCTGGTGGGTTCTGCGTCTTCATAGGTGGCAGAGAGTATGGATATCCTACAGGGCGTGTGGTCAAGTGAAAGGAACTCCAGCATTTTAAAGGGAGAGGAAGTGAGTCGCACAGTGGCATTTTGGGCAATAACCATATTTTAGCAGGGTGACAAATCATTTGGGCCAATGAACCTGCCATCTTTGAACTTGTCTTTGGGAGCTAGACGTTTGCTACCCCAGCTTCTCTATTGGAAAGTTCATTTTTGGGGGGTGGGTTGGTTTAACACACACCCTTTCTTCACACTCACAGTTACCAATGACCCTGCTCCATTTTTGGAGCAGACTGTTTTTGGAGCAGAGGAGCCTGCCTGAACTACGAACCCAGACTCTCCTCCATTTCCTGCCAAGACCTCATTTGCACTAATGCCTTCTATCTGACCTTGAAACGTCCCCTTCTTTGCTATCAGCACTTACCAGCTAACCGTGGAGAAGTATCACAAGAGATTCGAACTCCTGGCTATTTCGGAACTCTAAGCTCAGAGAGACTGCAGATTTTTAACGTTAATTTGAGCACTTGGAAACCGTTAGCTTCGTTGGTTCCCCTGAAACGGGTCAGCCTTTATCCTTTTTCCCCAAGACCATCTCAGGGTGGAGCATTTTGTCTAGGAGAAGAAAGATAGGGAGACTCCTCGCCTCTCCCAAGAGCAAATGGTAAACCTCTCTGTGCTTCAGCGAAAGTGGAGTTTGGATAGTCTTAGACGACTCTCAGACCCACGCATCCCCTTCATGGATATGGTCTGCCCCTGGTGTTGTGTGTCACGTCTGCAGTTTTGCATGATGGGTTGTTAATATTTTAAATTTGATGTGGTTTATGAATACATCTCTATGATCAGCATCTGGAGTGAAATAGCCCCAAATCTTTCAAGTTGGAAGAGACTTTCAAAGTATCCAGTCCAACTTTTTTCCTCTCTCTGCCATCTCCCAAAGCAGAACCCCGCCCCCCACAACTTAACCTTCCTTCAGGTGGGAATCCAGCATCTGTTTGAATGCCTCCAGAGATGGGAACTCACTACCTACGAAAGACATTGCTTAACAGAGAAACTGCAACTCGCATTAAAATTAAAAAAAAAAAAAACAAAAAAAACAAGAACCCAAGAAATATCAGTAAATGTCTCAGTACTGAAATCAGGTGGTTAAACGGGTAAACCGAACATACTGTATTTTGAGAAATGGCACAGAGACAGGCAGGCCATCTTCAAGGGCTCCGCCTAGGCAGACAACTAACCTGCATTGTGAGAATGTTGTCGATACCTCACGTACTGTGTACTTTGTATATATATTCTACCTTTTATACCTGTTGTCCGATATGTGTTGTTGTTTTGGCTCTGAGGCTTGGTTTGTTGTCTGTGTCTGTCTGAATAACCTGCGTGTCTAAAACCACGTGAAATGTGAATGATTATTGGCAATATTACCTTGACAGAATCATGGGACTCGGAGAAGAGGGAGGGCAGAGGCCTCTTGTCGCACTAACGCGCTCGTGGTTGCTCGACTGTTGTATCTGTGATACGTTACCCGGCTGAGGACTCCGGGCTGGCTGGGGCTTCTGCCGGGAAAGCTCGAAACACTAGATCCTTCCTGTACATGTGTATATATGTGAACAGTGAGACGACCGTTTCTGACTTGTAGAGAAATTTTAATAAATCGGGTTTCGTAAATAGGCGCAGTGCATTTCTTGGGAGTCCAATCTGCCTTTGCCTTGTGCAATTTCATGCTGGGGATGCAAAGGTCTCTGGCCGCAGGGTTTGGAATATCACAGGGGACACACAGAAGTAAACAGATGATTATTATGTATGACCTTTGGCAGAGGAGAACCCTTTCACTTTTTCCACTGAAGTGGGCAAATTCACTTTGATGGGTGAAGCCAGGTTGGTGACATCAGGGTGGGGAGGGCCGAGAGTTGAGACAGAGCCGAGAGACATTAAAGAGGAGCAAACATAAATAAGGCTTGAGTTGGAAGAATCCCTCTGGCTTTTTTTGATGAAAGCTATGGACACTTAGAAAAGTATAGATGTGTATGCAAATCCACCAGAACTTTGAGGTCTTCACGTGACCCTGAGGGCATCCCAAGCTTCCTGCTGGGATCTAGCCTCCTCGCCCCACTGGGGCATTCGGCTTAGTTAAAATGGCTAATTGAGACATTTCCTCCCCCCACCGGAAGTGTAAAAATGGAAATAAAGGATGGAAAAACTAAAGAGGCGTTATTTTGAAACAAAGGCAAAGAGAGAAAGGATTTTTATTAGGTTAATACCTTCACTGTTCCATCAGAATCGATTTTAAATGAAATAAATTAGCATCGAGAGTGATTTAAAAAAGAAAAAAACTTGAGGTTGTAAAGTGTAACAAATCTGCAGAAAAATGCACACGAAAGTGTTCAGCTCTGAATTTTCACAAACCCAACAGGAAGACAGTGGCAGAACCAGCGGTCGGATCTAGATCACAAAAGACTGCCCGGATCCCAGGAACGTCTCCCCGTCCCTTTCAGTTCCTAAGGGATACCCCTGCCCCGCCCCCACCCCCACACTCCCCGAGGGTCACTCCCATGGGGCAGAATTGTAACTCCTCTTTTAACAGGAAAAATTAGAATGGAAGAAATGAGTTCTAGGTTTAAATGGAAAGGCATACAGAAGTTACAGATGACACAATTGCCTTTTTCTAGGACTCAGGCTGAGATCACCCAAGAACGGAGACCTATGACACCAAAGTAAATGCAACTCAGGCCTCGTGACCCAGGAACTTAAAAGAAATGGAAAAAACACATCAGAGGCAGCGCGGGGTGGGGGGAAATGGCCAAATGCCTGAGTAGCTTAGAAACTTAGGAAGCTGGGGGTTGGTCTGGGGCCATCCCAGGAATAGGACCCTTAAACCCCAAAGTTCCTGGAGCCTCAGAATCTGCATTGTCGTGTCTCCTTGCTCCCACAAATCCAGACGAAGCTTGGCCTAGCTCCCTGGGCATACAGAGAGAGAGGTAATACTTTGGACTTCCCTGAGCTTTTTAATCTAAGGATTTCAAAACACTTTGCAAGCAATTAAGGTTACAACACCTCTGAGTACTGTTGTTACATGCATCGAATGGAGAGAAACATGGGTCAGGATTGGCTGGGGTGACATGTGATGCCGCAGATACATGAATGTAATCTCTTCAAAGGTAGGAACAAATCAGGGGCGATTTCAACCAGTCCCATTATAGAAGTTTGGAACAGGAGTGTGCAAGCACTGGCTGGGAAGCTGATCATTTGTAATTCCCCTTGTGTTCTCAATGAACGAGCAAATCATTCAAGTAACATCTCCATAACCTTTTACTCATAGTGGAACTTTCTAGAAGTGTTACTCTTTCCCTCCCCCACCCAGTTCCCTTCCCCCTTTTATATTCCCAGCAGCTGAGTGAAATAGGCAAGTCAAATATTATTTGCTCCATTTTGTAGACGAGAACACTGAGGCGTGAGTGCCTTTCAGTAGTTACTCAGGAGTAAGCAGCTCGGAGCTGGGACTCGAACTTGGGTCTTCGGACTCCTTGCTCACCGTTGTTGTTGTTGTGTCTGCACACTGTCCCATGAAGTCTTCTGGTAGAATGATGAGTGGAGAAGGTGGTTTGAGATAGTTACAAATACTGAGCCTTTACCCCACTAGTCTCGTCACAACTACCCAGCACATCAGTCATAAAGGTGGGAGATACATAAATCAATAAACACTTAACTGTGTACCTACCGTGTGCCAGGCACTGTAGACCCTTGGTAAACAGATGACCCCACCTCAGTCCTCCTAGCTCATGGAATGGGAAGCGCCCTGGGGTCAGGGACTGTGACAGTCTTGTTCAGCCTTGGCTCTCCAGAACCCAGAGCAGTGCTTGCCACAAGGAAGGTGTCCAATGTCAACATAGACGGACAGGTGGATGAATGGATGTTGGATGCATGGGTGTCTTCTGGCAGCTCAGGGAACCATGAGCAGGGAAGCAGAAATCTTGTGACTGGGGTATCGTTCTAACTCTGAACCCCTTCTGCTGTATGACTTTGAAGAAGCAGATCTGCCACTGTGGTTCTTATTTGCTCATCTTTATATATATTTTAATTTGAAAGAAAGAGAGAGAGCATGAGTGAGGGAGAGGGGCAGAGGGAGAGAGAGAATCTTAAGCAGGCTCCATGCTCAGTGTCGATCCCACGACCCTGGGATCATGACCTGAGCCAAAATCCAGAGCCAGAAGCCCAAACAACTGAGTCACCGGGCGCCCCTTTATTTGCTTGTCTTTAAAGGGGAGTGATACTCCTTGATTTCTTCCGTCCCTTCAGCTGCTGTTTTGTGAAAACAGAACGGTTCTGTGATTCTGTGAAAACAGGTCCTATAAGGATCCTTGTCAGACTGACCATGGGAATAGTTTCGTGCTTCCTTTTAAAACAATCCAGCAGAGTGATTGGGTTCCCCGTCTAACTTTACTCTGGACAAGGAAAGGCGTTGTAGGGACGAGGATTATGGAACTGGCTTGTCAGCAGAGCTCTGGCTGGGGAAAGTGAGTGCTTAGTAAATCACCCCCTTCCTTCTCCTCAAAAAATAGAGGAGTGGGATCTCCTTACCAACGCCCCACAACTGCCCGTATCAGATTTTGGTGGATTTCTCTAATGATCCCCAGTGCAGTCAATGACTTGGTGGTTCCTAGAAGGCGCAGAAGAGAAAGATGTAGCCAAACATCACACCTCGATCTTCCTGGATGTTTTATGGCACGCACCTCATTCTCTCTCTCAGCAACCCTGTAAGGTGGGCGATTTGTTCCCATTTAACAGATGGGGATGCTGAGTTCCAGAGGTTGAACAGGCTGCCTGAGGTCCTGTGGCGGGAGCGGTGTGTCAGACTCCAACCCAGGCCTGGTAACTGTAGGTCTTTGTCCATTCCCGTCCTGGGCTTTGCAAATCGAGTCTGACGTGTTAGGCCTGTGACATGTCTTCTTTTTGGAGCAGCCGTTTTGCTGGGGCATTTTCTGCCAGGAAGCGTAATCATGCTGGAGCAGTCCTGGTTTTGGGCTGTGATTTCTACCAGTTGAGATTTATCAACAGACTGCTCAGAGCATACTGAGAGCCTTGAGAAGTGCCTCACGTAAATTAACAAGTGATCACCTCACAGCAGCCCTATCGAGCAGTACCGCTATTGTCCCCTTTTTACAGATGAAGAGCCTGAGGTTCAGAGAAGGTAAGGGATTTGCCCAAAGTCGCACAGCACACACAGCCTTCGTTTGCTAATGAACACACCCAGAGCTCTTACTTCACCATGAAGGCCTATTGTCCCTTTGCTTTTGGAACTGGGAGGGGACTTTCTAAACTTTATAAACTATTTAGTCTTCAGTGCAATGCGATATCCTGGAACAGAAAAAGGATATTAGCGGGGAAATGAGTGAAATCCAAACAAAATCTGGAGCTTAATCGATAATTTGGTGTCAGTGTTGGTTTCTTAGTCGTGACAAATGTACCATGGAAACTTAAAATGGCAACACTGGAGCGGACGCCACGAAGATCTCTACGCTATCTTTGCGACTTTTCTGGAAATCTAAAATTATTCCAAAATCACGAGTTCATGAATAAGAAACACTGAGTCCACACTGCCCCCACTTTCAGCGAGGGGAAATCAAGGCAGAGACCCAGAAGCCACAGCCAGCTAGCAGCAAGGACACGGTGGCCCCAGCCTCCCCAGGCCCTGCCCTGCTGGGAGCTGGCTGGTGTGCTGTGCGTGACCTTCCAGAAAGTGTCTAGAGCAGAAAGGGCTGAATGTGAGGCGTGTCCACGGAACGTGTCAGAGGCTCTTCTTGACACAGGACATGACATTTTGAAAAATCAGTTTCGAGGTCTGGCCTTTAGATGGGTGACTACTGAGTGTCTCCGGCAGTTTCTTCATCTGCTCATGGCTCTTGGTCAGCCACCGCCGGTGAGCCAGTCTGGGGGCTGTTCCCCGCCTCACCAGCGCCAAGGCAGCGGGAGTGAGAGGGGAAATTCCTGCACAAGGAAGGATGAGCCCGCCCCGTCTGAAGAGGAAGGCCTGTGGGAGTCAGGGCTCCCTGAACACTCCAGACACGTTTCTCATCCGGGCTCCAAGGCCCGAGGGTGTCTGGTCTCTGGGACGCGGAGAGCCAGCAGACCCGCTCCCTGCCTCCCCCGGGGGGACGGTTCCTCACTCTGTGCCCTGCCCCCGGGGAAGGGGGTGGGGTGGGGGTGGGGCGGGGCTGCTGCAGCCCTCAGTGGCCCGGAAGCAGTTCGTTCAGGTTCACCCTCGTGTTAGAGACGGGGAAGCCGCGCCTGACACGGGAAAGAGCGGCCAGTCGGCCGTCGAGGCTCGTTTTGTATCTGGAACTTTCTTTCTCCGTCGCTGGAGTTCCAGCTGGGTGTCTGAGCTCCTGCTGATGAGCATTCTTCTTCCTTCTTCGCTGGGGAAACGAACCTGCGCATGACATTTCCCTGGCAGCCCCCCGAACGCTCCGTATTTCTCGGACGCGCAGCTCAACAGCCGGTGCCTGCCGGGAGCAGAGAGAAGGGGTCATTAGAGGCACGAGAGGAGCCCACACGTCCGGAGCTTGGTGCTCGCCCAGCCCTGCTTCAGCACTTGATGAGCACAGACTCGTTTCATTCCCAAGACCCCTCTGGGAGGCAGCTGTCCTTTTTTAAAAAGTTTTCTTCAGTGTTTATTGATTTTTGAGAGAGAGAGAAAAACAGAGCGTGAGCGGGGCCGAGAGAGAAGGAGACACAGAATCTGAAGCGGGCTCCAGGCTCCGAGCTGTCAGCACAGAGCCCGACGCGGGGGTTCGAACTCACGACCTGCGAGATCACGACGTGAGCCACAGTCAGATGCTTAACGGACTGCGCCACCCAGGCGCCCCGGAGGCGCGAATTCTTATTCGTCCCATCTTCCAGGTGAGTACGGGAAAGCCCAGAGAGGTTAAGTAACTTGCTCAAGGTCACACAGGTAGTGAATGGGATCCGAGCGTGGAGCGGCTCACTCTAAAGAATATGCCTTTAACAGGCGGGTGGCCTGCTGCCCCATTTTGGCGGGCGTCACTTTTTATATTTTATCCGCACAGTTCAAGTCCTACCATGTCTGTGCGCCCCGACCTCTCCTGAGAGAGGATGCTGGGCATTTGACACTTTGCGAAGTTAGCGGTAAAGAGGCAGAGGTTTGAACTTCGGGATTAGAAAGACCGAGCAGCAGACCCTGGCTCTGTCGCTGATAGGCTGGAGGGCCCGGACAAGCCGCCCGACCGCTCCCTGCCTCGGCCGCAGTCATAACCGAAACGGCGGCGAGAACATCTACAACAGAGGCTGTGGCCGTGAAAAATACGTGAAAAAATGCTGTGTATCCAGCCCCAGCCCCAAGGTGCCACACAGCTGGCTTGAAAGTCAGGCAGATCGCTTCGCGGTAGAAAGAACCCAGGCTGGGAGGGCAGACAAACCCGGATTTGGATCCCAGCCTAGCTACTTATTTGCTCTGTGACCTTCGGCAAATTGCAAAACCTCTCTGACCCAGAATTTCCTCATCCATAAAATGATACATAACCATAAGAGCTGCAGGCCTCCAGCAGGGTTGGTGATAAATCACATCAAGGGCCCGGTCTGGACGGTAGGCAAGACTAGTGTTCCTCTTGTCATTCTTAAGCATTTTCCCTTCCCTCCTTTGTCTTCCCTGCTCTTTCTCTTCCGGTTCGCGCGCTCGCCAAAGTCAGAGTTTTGGCTGTTTTGGGGTACGGCTTGGAGGGGAGGGTAAAATGGCAGGGAACAGGGCAGTGCCTGGGGGGTCAGCCTTCCTACCACCTGGGGGCCTGCTGACCTTGATCTTAGTCGTTCAGGAGCAAGCAGTCTGGCCTCTCTGACCTCCTCCAGCTGTCCAGCTCCTCCGGGGTGTCAGAAAACTCACCCTGGTGGGGGGACGGGTGGGGGGGGGGTGACTTGAAACTGCCATTTTGTGGATACTACATTGATTCCCAAAACGGAGATCTCACTGGGATCCCACAAGGAGAGAAGGGATCAAAACAACTGGCACATGGCCAGCGTCTGCTGAGGCAGGGGTAGTTCAGTTCTAGCCAGTAGGGTGGCCAAGAGAGGAGCCTGGAGTCACAGAGGCCCGCGGTGTGGCCCAAGTACTTAGCCATCTCAGCTTCAGTTGCCTTATTTGTGAAATGGGGTTAGTGAGAATTCTCACCTCCTGAGACTGTGCCGTTGAAATAAGATCCTGCCTGGAGAGCGTTTCCCTGACATACACAAAATGCACAATAAATGTCGGTTACCAATAACCAGGGTCAAAGATGGTCAGAGGCAGTAAGTCAACCCATCAGAAAAATATACTAAACAATGCTTCTTGTGAGTGGGCGTGGGGGATCTTGTTAAGATGCAGATTCTGGGGCACCTGGGTGGCTCAGTTGGTTAAGCCTTTGACTCTGGATTTCGGCTCAGGTCACGATCTCATGGTTTGTGAGTTCAAGACCGGTGCCGGGCTCCGTGGATCCTGCTCGGGGTTCTCTGTCTCCCTCTCTCTCTCTGCCCGTCCCCTGTTCTCTTTCTCTCTCTCTGAAAAATAAATAAATAAACATTTAAAAAAAAAGATGCAGATTCTATTCACTGAGGCTGGAGCGGGGCCTGAGAATCTGCATTTCCAACCCGTTCCCAGGTGAAGTCAATGCCGCTAGCCTACCAACCACAATCAGAGCAACATGGGGTTGAAACCCATTTCCAAATACAGACCTGTTAGGTCTCAGTTGAGATGAGCTAATTCCTGAAAACGGGTCTACTTTGGGTAAATCCGGAAGGAGGGGAGTGCAGAGAAAGTACTGTTTTGAGTAGCTGCTTGGCATTGGGTGTGTTGAATGAATGTTCTCTTCGGATCCTCATGGCATCGTTGAGGGATGTTCTCATGTCCACTGTACAGATGGGACTCAGATGTTCAGCGCTCAAGGTCCCAAAGCTTAGCAAAATGTGGGCCCGAGATATGGCCTCGGGTCTCCTTGCCTCCAACCCATCCCCGATCCTGTCCCTCTGTACCTTGGATGCAATGACAGGAGCCTGAGAACCCAGTTGGGACGATCCTACACCAGCCACCTCCTCCCTTTGCACCTCAGTTTCCCTGTTGGCAGTGAGCAACTCGGGTGTAAGTGACCTCTGAGCCCCCCCCCGCCGCCCCGCCGCCCCAGCTCCTGTTGGAAGAGTTCATGCGTCCATGTGTGTTCCACTCTAACTCAGCATTCCCTTGGCTGCGTCCCCACTCTGCTTCCTAACTCGGTGCTGATGTTCTAATTTCAGACATATCGATGTCACCCGTCTACTTAGGAATACCAGCAGAGCTGCTGGACACAGATATCTTTGCCGCCAGCTGGCCAAGCAATATAGAGGCAACCAGAATAAACTCAGCACCTGGTCCAGAGAGAACATTCTTCCATACCCCAGGGATGAGCTTCTCAGCGTCCCTGCAGGTAGAGAAGGCCACTTGCGTCAACTTGAAGTCATGTGGGATCTAGTTTCACCTGGAGCCCAGGCTTGGAGTCTTAACCCCCTAGGGCCTGAGTGCTAAAGAGATTGGTTTGAACCTACGTGTGGAGAGGCAGGCAGACAGGCCCCTGTTCTCTGCGTGGGCTCCCACATACCTCCTGGGCTCGTAGAGACCTGGGCAGGGTTTCAGAAGAGCGTGTCGGCCAGAGTTAAAATCTCTGGGTTCAAGTCTTGGACTATGACATTGAGCAAGTTATTTAATCTCCCTGGGCCTCAGTTTCCTCTTCTGTAAAATAAGGCAGATGTTGGTAGTTGTCTGGTGCGGTTCTGGTGAGAAAGAAATGAGCTAATACATGCATACCATCCCATGGAAGTTGTCCCCATAAATGTGAAATCTGTTAGAGCAGGGATTTCTCTGTTGTGTTTACTGTTGGATACCTAGTATCTGGAATGGTGCCTAGCACATGACAAATGTGCACAAATATTTATTCAGTGATTGAATCGGGACCTCTAGAGTGGTGGTTTTCAAACTGTGTTCCAAGGAACCCTAGGGTGTCTGGGGCCACAGAATGGTGGGATGGAGAATATGAGAGGAAACACTTGAAGAGGAACCAGCATCGTTCTGCTCCCTTCCCCTGCTCAGATCCTCTCAGATATATGTGGTTTTCTGGGTAAAATTTTATCTGGAGGAAGATTTTTGCAGCTGAAAAACAGCTGGAACATTACTCATATCCCAAATTTATTTCCTAGACCACCTGCCTTAGATTGTGCGGGGTGAGGGTTAAGAATGCTGACTCTCTGACCCCACCCATGATCTACTGAATCATATTTTCTGGGGAAGGAACATGCATTTTTAATCAATTTCTTAGGGCATTCCTACTCATGTTAACATTTGAAAACCACATGTCTAAATCATTTTATTAGTGGGGACACTGAGGCCCTGTTAGGGGGGCACCTGGCTCAGGGTCTCCAGGGGGATGTTGGAAAGGCTGATGTAAAGGTATCTTAACTCCTAGACGGGTGCTCTTTCCAGGATGAGGCTTCTGTGACCCTAAAACAGGAAAGCCTCTTGTGGAGACCTCTATCGGGATGAGAGGGGTTGTGGGAAGAGACAGGAACGTGGTCAACACTATCTCAGCCTTGGGGCAACTGTCTGCCTCATGGAGCTTTGACTTTGCCCACATATGCCCCAGGGTAGGCACTCAGTGGGTGTTGGTCCAATTGAAGAAGGAGTGAGTGAAAGAATGACATTCTTATGGAGAGATATAAACAAACAGTGTACCATATCATGGCAGATAATACTAAGCTCTGTGAAGAAGAGAAAAGTAGGTAGGGGACAGAGAGTGATATGTTGGGGAGCTATTTTAGATAGAACATTTAGATACCTTTTTGGAAAAAAAGCTTCTTCTGAGGAGGTCACACTTGAATAGAGACTAGAGATATGCGGGAGATGAGTTGTCTAATGGAACATAAAGGGGACAGCAAGTGCAAAGGCCCTGAGACAGGAAAGTGCTTGGTGTGCTTAAGGACCTGCAAGGATTGTTTGGGGCTTACATGAGGCAATGTGGCAAAATTGGGACAGTGCCTGCTGCATGTTGGCTGTTATTATTGTCATTTTGTCCTCATGATGTGAAGGAAAAGTACCATCAGATTTACCTTTTACTGTATTTATTTATTTTAGTCTATTGTTTATTTAAAAGTCAAATTCATCAAGATATAATTTCCCTACAGTAAAATTCACCCTTGTCTAGTGAATAGGAGGATGAGATTTGACAAATGCTTCCATCGTCAAGCAAATCTGGGAGCCATATGGATATAATCTTTCATGTCTGTGTTCTTCCACTTCACGGAATGCTTTTGAGATTCCTCTATGCTGTTTATTGTATGTATACCAATTTGTTTAAAAAAATTTTTTTTAATGTTTATTTATTTGAGAGAGAGAGAGAGAGAGAGAGAGAGAGAATGTGTCAGTGGGGGAGGGGCAGAGAGAGGGAGACACAGAACTTGAAGCAGGTTCCAGGCTTTTAGCTGTCAGCACAGAGCCCGACTTGGGGCTCAAACTCATGATCTGTGAGATCATGACCTGAGCTGATGCTTAACTGACTGACTGAACCACCCGTGAGCCCCATGTTCTTTTTTTTTCTTTTTAATTGCTGAGTAATATTCCATTGTGTGGATATACCACATATTGTTTACCCATTCATCAGTTGAAGGACATCTGGGTTGTTTCCAATTTGGGGTTACGAGTAAAGCTGCCATAACCATTAATGGACGTATCTTTGTGTGGGTGTATGTTTTCATTTCTCCAGAAAAATACCTAGAAGTGGGATTCCTGGATTGTATGTTTACCTTGCTAAGAAATCACTTATTTAATATTGTAGCCATTCGGTACATGTGTCACGTATCTCGTCGTGGTTCTAGATTCCATTTCCGCAATGACTAGTGAGGTCCAGCGTCTTTTCCTGGGCTTGTCTGCCAACTCCGTCTCTTCTTTGGTGAAATCTCTGCTCAGGTATTTTGCCTACTTTTCAGTTAGGATGTTTGTTTTCTTTTTGAGTTGTGGGAAATTTTTTTATATTCCAGAGACAAGCTCTTCATCCAGTACATGTGTGTTTTGCAGATAGGTCTTCTTTGTCTATAACTTGTCTTTTTGGGGCGCGTGGGTGGCTCAGTCAGTTAAGTGTCTGACTCTTGTTTCAGCTCGGGTTATGGTCTCACGGTTTTGTGAGTTCGAGCCCCACATTGGGCTCTGCGCTGACAGCACAGGGCCCCCTTGAGATTCTCTCTCTCCCTCTCTCTGCCCCTCCTCCACTCACAGTGTCTCTGTCTTTCTCAAAATAAATAAATAAACTTAAAAAATTTTAACTTGTCTTTTCACATTCTTGAAGAGTACCTTTTGAGGAAGTGAAGTTTTAGCTTTAAAAAAAATTATTTTTTAAAATTCCAACGTAATTAATATACCGTGTTATATTAGTTTCAGGTGGAGAATATCGTGATTCAACAATTCTCTGTATTTCTCAGTGCTCATCATGACAAGTGTGCTTTTCATCCCCTTCACCTATTTCACCCATTCCCCCCACCACCCCTCTGGTAACCGTCAGTTTGTTCTCTACAGTTAAGAGTCTGTTTTTGTTTGTTTGTTTGTTTGTTTGTCTGTATAAAGACGACGTGGTATACATATATAATAGAACATTACTCCACTGTGAAAAAGAATGAAATCTTACCGTATGCGACAACATGGATGGATCTAGAGAGGATTAAGCTAAATGCAATAAGTCAGTCAGAGAAAGACAAATGCCATATGATTTCGCTCAGATGCGGAAGTTAAGAAACAAAACAAACGAAAAGGGTTTTACATTTTTATTAAGGCCAATTTGCCACTTTTTTCCTTTGTGGTTTACATATTTTCTGTTATAAGAAAAGTTTTGCCTGACCCAGTGATACAAAGATTGTTATCTATCTTGCATTTACTTTTTTTCCTAAAAGCTTTAGAATTTTAAGTTTCATATTCAGGTCGATGATCCATTTCGAGACCTGAAGTTAACTTTTATATGTGATAGAAACTAAGTTTTATCTGTATCCATCTATCACTCGATCGATTGTCCAATTGTTACAGGTCTACTATACACACCGAAAGATCTACTATACACACAGCAAGACAGAGCGATGTAATTCTATACAGAATAGAACTTCCAATCCGTTGTGAGAGAGGGCAGAGAAGGGGTGAAGGCATAGATTGGAGGAAGCCTCGTTTGGGGAGCGGAGCTCTGAGCGACCCACCAAGTGGCCTGCAATGACATCGAGGCAATGACAATGAC
The DNA here is from genome assembly GCF_024362965.1 of Panthera pardus. Taxonomy (NCBI): domain Eukaryota; kingdom Metazoa; phylum Chordata; class Mammalia; order Carnivora; family Felidae; genus Panthera; species Panthera pardus. The sequence goes on from NW_026527002.1 coordinate 67,576,211, forward strand.
ATCGAGGACCTCCATGAGGAAACCACCCGCCCAAAAGGGGGGTGCCGGCTGGCCAGGGAGGTGCCCGGTGGGGTGTTTCTTTTGGTGTTCTCAGAGATCTGTGCTCGTCTTGCGTAAACGTCAGATGAGGAAAGCGTTAGGGAACGAGAGGGCGGCGAGAGGGCGGCCGGGGCATGCCACACAGCAGCCCGGCGTGGGCCGCGGAGTGCAGACGTGTGGGGACGGCCTCGCCTCGCCAATCAAACAGAGCTGGAGCCAGGACACGGATGGCGTCTCCTCTCCCTCCTGTAGCCAGAAGGGAGATACTGCTGGGTCTGGCTGTGTCCGGAGCCTCCGCGGTGGCAAAGGGACAGGACGCTGGGAGCCCCGGGAGCAGCCTTGTTTATTCCACTTTCAGAAGGAGGCGAGTTGCAGGGGTTTTGCCCAGAGGCAGGTTAGCAACAAATAAAACTCATCGCCTTCCAGCCCCGACATCGCCATCGCCTGCCCTCCTCCAGAGCCACTTAGATGTCCACCCTTGCCACTCTGACCTAGGGACCGAGGAGGGACTTCACAGGAAGCTGTTTCTTTCGAGCTTAGTACTGTTGTGGCTCCCGTATTTATTGAGCACCTACCATGGGCGCACATGTCTTCTCATTTATAGGACCGAGGGATGATCCCTGTGCTCTGGGTGCTTACGTTCAAACTTTGGAAGACGTGAATTCGACACGTATTACAAGTGGAAGGGAAACTGCCCTTGGCCGAGGGCCTCCTCTGTGCCAGAAACCACGTCAGGGTCTCCAGACGTTATCGGATTTGTCCCCACAGCAACTCGGTGAGAGTGAGATGGGCGTCCTCATTCCTAATGTAGAAATCGGGGCTCAGAAAGGTTAAGTAACGTACCCACGTGTGCACAGCTAGTAAGCATACGAGCCAGAGCGTGAACTTGAGACTGTCAGACTCCGGTTTTGCGAATCATGCTGCCGTATAGGTACCAGGCCGGAGCTCAGCTGAGGGCTGTGGGGGTTCCAGAAGGGAACGAGCTGCAGTGTCTAACCACAGGCCCTTACTGTCTGGTGATGGGTGAGCGGAAATCCCTGTGGTCCTGAGATGATGCAGACAGGTCTGGGTAGCAGTCGTGGAGGAAGCTCATGTCAGAGGGGTCTTCAAGGACAGAGGGCTGTACTCTGTGAATGTGGGTGCTGGGGAAGGAGGTGTTGGAGGGAGGGAGCTGTGGTGTCGATAATAACCACAGACCCAGCATTATTATGTGCCCGGCCCTGTTACACTTTGCAAATATTAACTCGTTTAATCCTTGCAACAGTCCTAGAGGACTGTTACCATCCTTATTCCTATAAGGGTACTATACTGTTACTATCCTCATTCCACCGAGGCCCAGAGAGCTTCCAGAACTTGCCCATGGTGACGTGGCTGGTAGATGACAGAGCCGGGCTCTGGAGGGGAAGTGAAATCAGCCAGAGTGTCATGTTGGCAGGGGCAGCAGAGCAGAGGCTCAGACTGAAAGGGTAGGTTGGGGCTAGCTCAAAGAAAGTTCATAGCGAGGCTGAGGAGTCTGGCTTTGGTCCTGTGGCCTTGCTGAACTCTAGGAAGCTTTGGGGTAGGGGAGGGATGTTGGCAGACTTGTGTGTAGGCAGATGGCTTTAGCAGAAGGGCTGGAGATTCAGTAGATGGACCATTGATCCGGAGAGGAGGCAAGATTGTAGGTGGGTCATGGGTGAGGAGGCTGCTGTCCTTACTCCAGAGGGTACTGGAGGTGGAAGCCTGCACCCGTCCAGTCAGTGGGCAAGTAGACAGCCGTGCCATAGGCTTGGGCACTCAGTGGGAGTTGGATGAGCTGTGACGTGTGCCCAGACCCAAAGGAACACCACTATAGCATTAAAGGGCACAGTGTTGGTGTCCACGCAGATGTTGCCAGAATCTGGGATGTGGAAGAAGTGAGATGCCCGTTGCTGGGTTGGCTGGGGGGCAGCTCCAGGGCAGAGGAGGGAGGTAGGATCCTCCTGGAGGCCGAGCAGATGGAAAGAGGAAGTGAAGCATGGCGGCTTGCTTTGAGGAGGGAAGAGCGTGGCCAGAGGCCGAGAGGCCAAATCCACAAGGGCTGGTGTGTACCACCTTCTCTGGGATTTCCCCAGGGGAGGAGGATAGCAGAGGCCCTACTGCTTCCCTGGCTTGAAAAGGAAATTTGGCCCCAAATGGTAAAGCCTACTGTTCCCAGAGGAAATGCCTCTCTCCAGCCCAGATCTCACTGCCTAAGTCCGGATCTGCCCGTTCACCTCCACCTGGGTGTCTGCCATCTCCACCCAGATGACCAACCATCTCCGGACTTGGAGAGCCCAAAGCTGTGTGCATCATTGTCCAACCTAACATTTCTCTCACTTTCAAGTTCCCTGTCTTGATGAGACACAGACATCAGTCAGCCTGGTTGGTTGCTCAACACGAAACCCTGGGAGTCATTTTAGATTCTGCTTTTCCACAATCCCACATTCTTTCAACGTCCACCTGCTCATTCAAAGTCCTATCCCTCTGCTTCCTAGTTGTCCCTGGTGTTAACGATTATTGGTCATTTAATAAGTATATATGAGAGTCCGCTGTATGCCAGCTAGTGAGCACAGAGCAATGAACCACAGAAAAATCTCCATCCTATGCAGACGGTGGGCTCCATCTTTTCATAGCCATTGTCATCTCCTGGTTGAGGCCTTTCTTACGTCTTGCCTGAGCTTTGACAACATTTGTGTGGTTGAACCTCCTTTCTCTGGCCTTGACTTTCATTTTTTTTTGGTTTTAAATTTTTTTAATGTTTATTTATTTTTTAGAGAGAGAGAGAGACAGAGCGTGATTAGGGGAGGGGCAGAGAGAGAGGGAAACACAGAATCTGAAACAGGCTCCAGGCTCTGAGCTGTCAGCACAGAGTCCGACGCGGGGCTTGAACTCACAAACTGTGGGATCATGACCTGAGCCGAAGTCGGATGCTTAACCAACTGAGCCACCCAGGCGCCCCTGGCCTTGACTTTCTATAAGCTATCCTATATAATGCTTCTAAAATGCAACGCTAATCATGCCATTCCCCTGCTTAATCCTGCGATGACTCCCCATTGCCCATAAGAAGAAAGTGAGACTCTTTACCCTGACATAGCAGGTCCCCCATGATGTGATATGGTCCTGAAAACTTCTCAACTTCCCGAGTAGCTGGCCTGGCCTCAGTGACTTCGGTCTTGTTCTGTGACTTTGTACCCAATGCTCCTTCCATATGGAATATATTCCTCCTTCTCCTCCTGGAAAACTCCTGCTTATGTTCCAAGGCTCAGATTAAATGTCTTCTCCACTTAAAAGCCATCCCTGATGTCTCCAGGCAGAGTTGAGAGCCTTCTCCTTTGCATTCCTGTGTCTTCCTGTTCATCACTATTTTCCAGTACTTTGTGCACTGAAAGAGTCTAGCCTAGAGAGCTAGGACTGGGCTCTATTCATGGTTAACACCTAGAGCATAAGGAAAGCCTGACGCATAGCGGATGTTCTGATACTCTTTGTTGAATGAATGAATGAATGAATGAGTGAATCAATGACATAGGACACTATGTTCTAGCTGCCAGGATTAGGTCTGGGTAAAGGAGATATCCCACAGTCAGGTGCTGAGGGAACTGTGGGTGAGGGAGGCAGGATATGCAGGTTGGCACAGAGAAGGAGCCAGTGACAGTGAGAAGCCACGTGGTATTGGAAGATAAACCCTGGCCTCCGCTTTCTAAGCCCAAGTCTTACTCTTCCTGTCCAGGTGCCCTTGGGCGAGTTACTTTACTCCGTCCTTGTATTATTACTATCACTGTGGTGAAACACACATAACATAAAATTTACGATCTTACCCATGTTTAAGCGTACATTTCGGTGGCATTAACTGTATTCACACTGTTGTGCAACCACAGCCACCATCCATCTCCGGAATATTTTACATCTTCCCAAACTGAAACTCTGTTCCCGTGCCAACACTCACTTCCCATTCTCCCCCCCCCCGCCCCCTGCCTCTGGGAGCCACCATTCTACTTCCTGTCTGTGGGAACTGGACTCTTCTGGGTACTTCATATAAGTGGGATCGCGCAGTATTTGTCCGTCTGTGACGGTATTTCACTCAGCATAATGTCTTCAGAGTTCATCCACGTTGTAGCGTATGACAGGATTTCCTTGCATCTTAAGACCGAATGAATATTCCATTGTATGCGTAAACCACAGTTTGTTTCTCCGTTCATCTGTCCGTGAACTCTTGGTTGCTTCTACCTTTTGACTGTTGTGAATAATGCAGCTATGAACCTGGGTGGGCCGATATCATTTTGGGTCCCTGCTTTCACCTCTTCTGGGTATATACCCAGAGGTGGAATTGCTGGACTGTGTGGTAATTCTGTGTTTATTTTTGGAGGAACTGACGTACTGTTTCCACAGTGGCTACACTGTTTTATGCTTTTAAAAATTTTTTTTAATGTTTGTTTACTTCTGAGAGAGAGAGAGAGCACAAGCAAGGGAGGGGCAGAGACAGGGGGAGACAGAGAGCCCGAAGCGGGCTCCACGCTGATAGCGGAGAGCCTGATGTGGGGCTCGAACCCATGAACTGTGAGATCATGACCTGAGCCGAAGTCGGACACTTAACAGACTGAGCCACCCGGGTGCCCGTACGCCATTTTATACTTTTATAGGCAATGTGCGGGGCTTTCCGCTGTCTTGATGGCCTCATCTGCCCATTGGGGTTGCTGCTGCCTGACTGCGTCATAGCTTTCACAGGCATGTTTCGAAAATCAAATGAAACAATGCTTGTAAGGCACTTGCTGAATTCTTGTTCTTGTGCCCACATAAAAAGGTGCTTGATTCCCTGGGGAGCCACCAGCACCCGTGGGAGTTTCCTTACCTGTCATCAGACACACAGCGCCTTCTGGTGACTTGGAAAAGGGACTTGTCTTCTGATGACAGCAGGCTCTTTCCCTTTTCTACAGAAGCAGCGACTACAGGAGGGCTTTCCACCTTGCGGCAGAGTAAACTTACATCTCCAGGCCCAATTAAAGAACTCTCGGTCTTGTTTAATTCACCAAACCTCAAGGGCATGATGCCAAGCAAGGGAGCATGGCTGTGACTAGTGCCCAGTGCTTCTTTCCAGAAGCTCTCAGTTTAGTGGCCGATACAGACTGTTTGTGATAGAGTATTATTGTCCCTCCTTTAGGAGGCTTGCCCATCTTTGTCCTGTTCAGCACCCATATGGTCATTTAATGTGCTTTGAACAATGAAATGGGAAAAGAATGAATGTGTATTACTTCTGGGTGGAAGCCTTAAAAGTCAACACCTTTTTAAACTATTTTTCTTTTCTCTTTCTCATGACAACCAGCAATATCCCCCAAACGGGCTGTCCAGTTGGGTTCCAGAGTGAAGCTGAGCAGAGGGGCAACCAATCTGTGCTGGACACATAGGGTGAATGAAAAGTAAACCTGTGCTGTTGTGGGCCACTGAGAATTGGGGCTATTTGTTACTGCAGCATAACCTAGCTCATCCTGACTAATACATCAGCCAACAGGTCACCCTAGTGGTGAGGAAAGTGCGGGAAAGGAAATGGATAGTGTTCCATGGGAACATAGAGGAAGGGAGGAGGGAACAAAAATTAACCCTGTAGGGAAAGGTTTCTGATGGTTTCTACTTTTAATCTTGTACTCATTTACTCTTTCCAATAACTTCTGAGGTAACAATTTTTATCCTCATTTTTCACGTAAGGGACTTTCAGCTCAGAGATGTTACATTTCTTAGTGTTTTTCAGCTTGTCATGAATGGAGATGACATTCAACTTGAGGTCTCTCTGGTACCTACATTATAGATTTTTAATATTAATAATAGCTGCAACTTATGGAGCACTTTTTATGTGCAGGTATCTGATGATGTTCTAAGATCTAGGCATGAAGAACTCAGTTAACCTGTATATCAGCCCAAAGAGATAGGTGTAGTATAATCCATTTTATGGATAAGGAAACGAACCAAGTGACTTGCCCCCTGTCACACAGCTGGCATTTGAAGCCCACAAGTCTAGATCCAGAGTTCGTGTTCTTAACCACTGCACGATGCTCAGTCTGGCTCTTCCATGCTTATGGAGAGACACACGAGCACCCAGTAACTCCTCCCTCCATGTGCTCTGCCTGGTTGATCTCAGCAACACCCATGGCTTTAACCATTATATACCAACTGTTTATTTAGCACAGGTCTTTTCCCACTTCTCATTAAATCTCCTTACCTGGATGTCTGGCAGGCATCACGAACACCTACTTCCGACCCTCTGGAGGTCATCGTTAGACTCCGATTTGCATGCTGTACCAAGTGAGCCTCCTGCTGAAAGTCTTTCCATGTCTTACCATTGCCTTCCCTTAGCACTGGTACCCTTGCTGTTCCTTCTGTCTCTTTCTCCAGCCTCATCCTCCTCTTCCTCCCTTTGCTGATGTCACTTTCTGGAACATTCTTCTCTAACTGACTAACTTCCATTGTCCTTTAAGACTGAGGTGAATAGCAGCTTTATTCACGATAGCCCCAAATTGGAATCTATCCAAGTGCCCATCAACTGGTGAATAGATAAGCCGACTGTGGTACATTCACACGAGAGACTACCGCTCGGCCGCAAAAAGGAGTGCACTGATACACACAACAACATGGATGAATCTCAAAAGCACTAGGCTAAATGAAAGAAGCTGGAAACAAAAGACTACACACTGTATGATTCCAGAAAGTTCTAGGAAAGGCAAAACTATAATAACAGAAAACCAATCAGTGGTTTCCAGGGTTTGGGAGTGCAGAGGGCAGGGATTGAGTATAACAATGTAGAAAGGAAATTTTTAAGGTGATAGAAATATTCTACATCATGATTGTGGTGGTGGTTACACAGGTACATACATTTTGTCAAACTCATAGAAATGTATACTTAAAACAGATGTGTTTTGTTTATGAAAATTATTCCTTAATAAAGTTGATTTTTATTTATTTATTTATTTTAAAAATGCTTTATTTTTTTAAAGTTTATTTATTTTTTGAGACAGAGAGAGAGAGAGAGAGAGAGAGAGAGAGAGCAACATGAGTGGGAGAGGGACAGAGAGAGAATCCCAAGCAGGCTCCAAGATGACAGTGTGGAGCCTGACATGGGGCTTGATCTTGTGAACTGTGAGATCATGACCTGAGCCGAAACCAAGAATTGGATGCTCGACTGATTGAGCCATCCAGGTGCCCCTAAAGTTGATTTTTAAAGAAGCCTCCACTCAGGACATTTGGCTCTGGGATGCCTGGTGGGTCTCAGCTCTATACCACAGCACCCCTCACACTGTATTTTCATGGTTTGTTTTCTGGTTTGCATCTGACGCTAGACTTTGAGCTACTTGAGCCTTTTGTCACAATATCACTGTCTCCTTGCACAGCAGCTGATACTCCCTGGACACTCAAGAAGTGTATTTTTCTTTTTTTTTTTAATTCTTTTTTTTTTAAGTTTAAAAAATTATTTTATTTAGTTGAGAGAGACAGAGACAGCGTGAGTGGGGTGGGGAGGGGAGAGAGAGAGAGAGAGAGAGAGAGAGAGAGAGAGAGAGAGAGAGACCCAAGCAGGCTCTACACTGTCAGCACAGAGCCCGACTTGGGGCTCAAACCTATGAAGCCACGAGATCATGACCTGAGCCGAATCCAAGAGTCAGATGCTTAACCAACTGAGCCACCCAGGCACCCCAAGGAGTGCAATTTTCTGGTGAAGGGTTATTAATGATTTTTCAAAGTAATGGGGCCACATAAGAGATCTTCTCTTGCCGTCAGGATAAAATTCAGACCCCAAATCACTTGGGCTAGAAACAGCTCTAACCTGAATGCCACATGCTATATCAAACCTCAGTTAGCCATCTTTCTGGCCCAAAGAGAGGTGGGGCCAAAGGGTGTGGATGGCTCCTGACCACCCACCACTGCACTTGGAGCAGACCCTGAGCAGAAGTTCTCTTGGTCTGTCACACCCTCATCCCTTTATTGGCTCACTTGTTTACCATGCATCCTGGGATGTAACTATAAGCCCCAGGAGGGAAGGGGCGATGTTTGCCTTTCTTGTGGAAAGTTCTGGAAGCTTGGCCTGCAATAAAATCGCAGTAGTTTTTTTTACATGCCTACATAAATGGTCAAGTTTGGATAGGCAAATTGTTAGTTTGTAGCTAAAAATATAGAGTCATTTTAATTTTTGAAATAATGAAATGGGGGACGGCCCAGAAATGGATCATTTCCCCAACCCACCCCAACTGTCTTCAACCTTAAATGGTGGTCTGACACTTTGGGAGGAAGAGACACAAGGCAGATGAAATCTTTGATGTGTTAAAATCTTGGTGACCAGCTACATTTTGGAGGGGGTAGTGAGTGGGACAAGGCGGTTGATATTTTAGAAAACGCTCTGCAGTGATTTTTGTAAAAAAAAATAAACTCTATATTTTAGAATAGTTTTAGAGTTGCAGAAAAATTGCAAAGATAGTACAGAGACTTCCCATATACTGTGTACCCCGTTTTGTCTAGTATTGTCTTATATTAGAATGGTATTTTTTTCTTTTTCTTTTTTTGCAATTAATGGGCCAATATTGATCTATTATTAATAGCTAAAATTCACAGTTTATTTAGATTTCCTTAGTTTTTGTCTAATGTCCTTTTCTTATTCCAGGATTCCGTCTAGAATAGTACATTACATTTTGCATCATAATTCCTTAGGTTCCTCTTGGCTGTGATAGTTTCTAGGACTTCATTTTGGATGACCTTGACAGTCTTGAGGCGTACTGGGTGGGTATTTTGTAGAATGTTCCTCAGGTGGGATTTTTCTGATGCTTCTCTAAGGATTACTCTGGAGTTATGGGCTTTGGGGAGGATGACCTTGGAGGTAAAGAGTTGCACTTACTTTTAAGATCTAAATTCAGTTAGTCTAGATTAAATTGTGTTGTGGTTGGCATCATACACTTGCAAAATCACCATACTGATGAGGGACCCGGACCCATGATGGAAACAAAAGACATCGTAGAACCATGTTTTCTGTACCTAACTTCATTCTCCCCTCTGACCCCAAACCAACAATTACTGCAGTTTATGTATCTTGATAGCTCTTTCTAAATGGAATTAAACTGAGAGAGAGCCAGGAAGCTTGTGCACTTCCCCCTGGCCTCTTTCTGTTTCCGTGTTTCCTTCCTGAACAAATCTTCTCAGCGTCAGAGGTAGGGAAATGACTCTGTTCTCAAGGATCTGCCCCATCAGGGAGCCCCCTGCTCTCTCCCACTGATCCTCACCCGTCTATTCATTCTGTTACGTTCCGGGAGCAAAGCTTGGGCTGAAAAGGTGACAGACGCAGGGCCGCCGCCCGCAGGAAGCTGGGGTTTGTAAGAAGTCACACACAATTGAACGAAAGCTGTCATACCTCATAGGTCCTGGGAAAGGGAGTATGTACCTGGGACAGTGTGGCCCAGTGGAGGAGAGGCCATTCGTTTGGGATTGTAAGAAGCTTGCCAATCAAATGTAATTGGGCAATGTAGGATGGCTATCAGAGAATCCCATTAACGAGCTAGGTGGGCTCCATCTGTCATCAGGATTTAACAAGGAAAGTCTTTCCCCAGAGGTGACGTTTCCCTTTCAAGTTCTGCCTGTGCGAGGGTGAATGGTTTGCCCTGTACCCAGGCTGGCCCGTGGGAGGTAACCCAGCTTATCCAGAGGCTGTGCTATGTTGTACCAACCTCTAATCCTTAAATCCTTGGCTCTTTTCCCCAGTGCTTATGTCAAACCAACCTCTCGAGTGGGCAGGATGGTGCTTTGCAAAGTGCTCTGAATCTTGAGCTAGAAGGCTTGGGTCCAGTTTAATATTAATGAGAATTGCCTCCCTTTGGGAGACATATATGAAAAACCAGCTCCCATGCTAAATATCTTATGTGCATTGTCTCTTTCGATCCTTCAAACAATATGTGATAATCATCACATCGATGATTGTTACTGATTACTGAGCATTTATTTCTTGAGATAATTATGATATGCTTCTTTTGTTTTACTTATTTTATTTTTTTCCAGTTTTATTGAGAAACGATTTACTTATATCGCTGTGTAAGTTTAAGGCACACAGCCCTATAGTTTAGCTTACATATACTGTGCGATGATTACCGCCGTAGGCTTGGCTAACATCCGTCTCTCATACAGATAGAATATTGAGCCCTTCTTACGTGTCAGGGCTGATATAAAGAGCTTGCATAGATGACCGCATTTAACTATCACAACAACCCTCTAAAGCGCATAAATCTCAAGTATGGAGCTGGATTCGTTATTACCGATGGGACCACCCATCACCTAGGTTAAGATACAGAGCATTTCCCGCAAGGCTCTCTCGTGCCCCTGCCCAGTTATTACTATCTTCTCCCCAGCCTCAACTAACCACTCTTTTGACTTCTAGCCCTGAAGGTGAGTGTGGCCCATTGAATAAATAACTAAGTAAAAAAATAAAATTTTATTGAGGTGAGATTCACGTCACGAAACTAACCCTTTAAAAATAACACAGTGGCTTTTCGTGCATTCACAACGTTGTGCAGCCGTCACCTGTTCCTAGTTCCAAAACATTTTCAGCACCCCGCAGGAAAGCCCCATACTCATTGAGCAGTCGGCTCGTTTTTGAATATCAAATAAACGAATCACGCAGCGATTTGTGTCTGACTTCTTTCTCTCCAACTCTCTTGTTAGAGTTACCCGTGTGTGTGCAGTGGGTGCCAGTATCATTCCCATTTTATAGGTGAGGAAACTAAGGCACAGAGAGATTATATAACCTGCCCACAGTCATTCAGCTGGCAGTGATGCCTGGCAAGGGGGCCCTAGGACCCTATTCCTGGGGGACACTCCATACTGCAGAGGAGGGAACCAGCTCCAGAGAGCGAGGTAACAAGCTGAAGGCAGCTGGCTAAGATTTCAGAGATTCCTCTGACTGCCGTGCCCAAACTGTTGACCACTAGACTATTTTCCCCTTGACTAACTGTGTGACTTGGGGCCTTTTTCTGGGCCTCAGTTTCCCAATCTCAGTAAAGCCCTGAATCTTCCTTGTCGGGCGGTGGGAAGCTTGGTTGGGAGCCCCTGTAAACTGCGAGGTGCCACACAAACACAGTCATCAGGATGTAGCTGACTATGATATCTCGGTTCTTTGGGAACTTGGCAGGGGCTGGATGGGCCCCGGGGGAGAGCTGCACTGAATGGGGGTGGGGACAGGGTAGGGGTCGGGGGAGCCCAGCCCTTCCTGTCCTCTCTGTTTGTACAGCTCTGGTATTTCCTGTGCTCTGCTCCATCCAGAATCATCATGTCAAACACCTGCAATCCAGGATCTCTGCATTTAAGGAAGGTTCCCCCCCGACCCCACCCTGCCTTATGAAATATCCCTTCCCAGTCTTGTGGCCTAGAATATGCATCAGGTGCTGCTGGAGGTCCAAGGATGGCACTGGTCATCATTTATGAACTCAGCCTCCTGTTAGTCCAGAAGTCAGATTAGGAGAGAAAGGGAGAGTCACATAGCCAGACTTGGAACGGGTGCCCTTTGAGGCACTGCTGCTGTTGAAAGTGTTCCCAGTGGCAGAAAGCATATTGTCATCTTCCACAGCGATGGCTTTATAGTTTCAAAACCTACGAATGAACGAGCAGTAAGGTCATGTCTTGGAATGTCCGAGTCCTGAGTAGCATCTCTGGTGTCTGCCAGGGGGCTGGGATTCCCATGGAAGTCAGCTCTCCTCTGTGTGGGAGCTGTTCTGTGTGTCTGCTGGCAGAGAGGGCCGGGGGCGGGGGGCCTGTGTCCCCACAGTACTGCTCTACTGTCCCTTCGGGCACCACGTCTTCCACTTCAGCCTCGTTCAAATCCCAAGGTTTCCCTTTCCAGAAGGTTTCTGAGGGGACAAATAACAAGAATGTTCCAGAATGCTCTGCTGGCCCAGGGATGATTTGTCAGAGCAGTTTCCTGGATTACGGCCTCTTTCCGCATCAGCAAATCATGTGAAACAAAGTCCTGTCAGCTGTAAACCCTGAATGTGGGAAAAAGAGCTGACATACAGGACTCGTTTTCGTAAAGTTGACATTTCTCATGAATAGCAAATTCCTGAGTGTGGGCAGTTGACCAAGGCCAGGAATTCTCATTAGCTGGTGATAATCAGGCATGACTCGGCCTGCGGAACGCAGCTGGGAGGAGAGGCCGTCCGTGTGGGCAGGGACCATCCATCCCTGATAATCAAGCGCAATCTGGCCAGAGTGGTGGCTAAAATAGTGCGGTGCTCTGTGTGGCCTCTAGTAATCCCCTCCGCCTCCCCAGCAGTGCTGCCCTCACTGGGGACCCCCGCCACCCCCGAATCCAGCAGCGAAGGGGGTAGCGCTGAGACCCAGCAAAGGTCTTCCAGACAAGGTCCGGCTGGGGTCTGGGACCGTGGCAAGCCTGTGGATAAAGGTCATTCCTGTGCTGGCTGTGGGGCAACTGTTCCTTCGCTGGGCCCTGCAGAGACACAGGCTTCGGCCCCAGCCTTCTTCCTGCTTCCTGAGACCACGACCTCTTTGGAGTTGAAGGGCATCTAGGAAATGAGTTAAGCTGATTGTTTCCCGTCCAGGAGCTCAGACCCGCCCTACCGCAGCCACGTTCCCCAGTCAGTATTAGCGATTTCTTTTTCCTATGCTCACCTCTGTAGCATTTCCTGGTTTTCCCAAACAGAATTAGTCACATCCTTCTCTGTGTTCCCATAATACTTTGAAGTCACCATATCTCTGTGATGCAACTTTATTTTATGAACACCGTGATGTTCTCTTACGGACATGTGAGAACTTGAGAACATTTCTTTTTCTTTTTTTTTTTTGCTTTGGCTCCTGGGAAGCTCAGCGCTAATTTGCAGTTCCCTGCAATCAAGTGGTTAATGTGTGCTTTGTGAGTTGACTTTCTCCTGGCTTCATCTTATGTTCAGCCTTTCTTTCCTCCATTTCTTTATATATATGTGCATTATATCCACATTATATATTTTTTGCACTATCAATTTCAATGAGGTGAAATTTACATAAATAAAATGCATCCATTTAAAAAATGCTTATTTATTTATTTTGAGAGAGAGAGAGAGCAAGCCTGGGAGGGGCAGAGAGAGAGAGAGAGAGAGAGAGGAAGAGAGAGAATCCCAAGCAGGCTCTGCGCTGTCAGCACAGAGCCCGAAGCAGGGCTCGATCTCAAGAAATTCTGAGATCATGACCTGAGCTGAAATCAAGAATCAGATGCTTAACTGATTGAGCCACCCAGTGCCCCAAAATGCATCCATTTTAAGTATATAGTTTGATGAGTTTGACAAACGTATAGACCCCTGTAATTACCACCATAATGATGGTATGGAACACATTTCTGTCATCCCAGTGTTCCCTTGTACCTGATCCCAGCTACCACTGATGTGCTCTCAGCCACTATGTGTGAGATTTGCCTTTTTCTAGAGTTCTATACAAATGGAACCATATAGCAAGCGGTCTTTGTGTCTGGCTTTGTTCACTGTGCATAACGCTTTTGAGATGCACCATGTTTTCTTGTATCCCAGCAGTGGCTCCTTTTTATGGCTTAGTAGAATTCCATTGTATGGATAGATGGTAATTCGTTTCTTCATTCCCTGTTGATGGACATGTGATTTATTTCCATTTCTTGGCTATCATGAATATAGCTACTCTCACCATTTATATACAGTTTGTAGGAGAAAAAGACAACTATATTAACTATATTCATGGTTCTCCAGAGAAACAGAACCATAGATCCTATTATCTATCTATCTATCTATCTATCTATCTATCTATCTATCCATCCATCTATCATTTATTTATTGGAGTTGGTGCACATGATTATGGAGGCTGACAAGTTCTCAGATCTGCAGTTGGCAAGCTGGAGACCCGGGAAAGCTGATGATGTAGTTCCAATCTGAGTCTGAAGGCTTGAGAACCAGGAGAGTTGATGGTATGGTGCCTGTGCAAAGACTAGCAGGCCTGAGACCCAAAAAGAGCTGATATTTCAATTTGAGCCTGAAAGTGGGAAAAAAGTTGATGTTCCAGATCAAAGGCAGTCAAGCAGGAAGAATTTCCTTTTATTGTGGGGGATAATCGGTGGTTTTGTTCTGTTCAGGCCTTCAACTGATTGGTTGAGGCCCACCCACATTCAGAGGGCAATCTGCTTTACTTTTTTACCTGTTAATTTCATCTGACGCCATCTTCACAGAAACAATCAGGATAATGTTTGACCAAATATCTGTGGCCCAATCAAGTTGGCACATAAAATTAACCATCATCGCTAAGTACCAGTAAACACAGAAACAAATACATAATTGAATTGGGCCTGTTTCTCAATTAGGAATGTATTTATCTGCAGATAATAGAGTCTGATATCAATGGCTCGGGCAGAGAGATGTTTCTTTTTCTCACACGTTTAGAAATGTGGAGGTGGGTGCATTAGCTGAGCGTTAGTTCAGAGCTTTTATCTTTTTCATCTTCCATATCCTAGTGCTGTGTCCTCACGATCACAGAATGCAAGGTCACCATCCCCAGGCCTTGGGTCACAAGTGAATCCTCAGGTCTTAGGTCACAAGCAAGGCAGAGGAAGGAGCATAGAGAGGCAGGAAGACTGGGAGAGACAGCTGAGTCTGTTCCTTTTTATCGAGAAAGCAGAATCTTCCCAAAGGAAGCAAAAATCATATAAAAACAGGGAGGGGGACAAAACATAAGAGACTTTTAAATATAGCGAACAAGCAGAGGGTTGCTGGAGGGGCTGTGAGAGGGGGAATGGGCTAAATGGGTCAGGGGCATTAAGGAATCTACTCCTGAAATCATTGTTGCACCATGTGCTAACTAACTTGGATGTAAACTTAAAAATACGTGAATTATTAAAAAAAAAAAATAATAGAGCAGAATCTTCCCAGAAGCCCCACCTGGTGGATTTCTCCTTATACCTTATTGGCCAGAACTGGGGCATGTTATGACCTCTAAGTTGTGAGGACACTGGGAAGCAGGACTGTCACGTCTGGTTTAGTCCAAAGGCACAGTGTTCCCCCAAGTGAAATCAGAGTTCTGTGGCGATAAATGAGTGTGGGTTGGGCGTTGGGCCAACATCTAATACCTCCGACACTCCTGAAATTCACTGTTTGTGCCTTAGCATGGCACCTAACACACAAAGGTGCTTAAGGAACGTGTGTTTGCTTGGGTTGATTTCAGAAGCTCCCTGGATGGGGAGACGGAGTTGGACCATGACTCACAGAAATAGGGGGCTTGGTTTCAGCCCTGCCATCCCTGGCTATATGACCTTGAACAAGCCACTGAACTTTATGGAGCCTGTTTCTCAATTGGGTAAAATGGGACTAATTCTTCCCATTCAGATAATGTCAGTAAGAGCACTTTGCAAAACACAAGACAGATATTAGTCAAGGCCACTATGGCCATGGAACCCCAGAGGTTGGGCTTTCTCTGCGCCTCTTCCTAATGCTCCTGTCCCAACAGCCCGTGGGGTTTCATAGACCCCAGGGGAGAATCGCAATGGTGTCCGCCCTCTTGACTGGACTTCATCCGCACTATCCTGAGAGTCATGTGGCCAATGGAGTGATTCTCCAACTCTCCTTTCCCCTCCTGTGAGCACACTCCTGGAGACTTCAGGTGGAATCCCGTGCATTGCCTGCTACTCCCTGGGCCAGCGCTGTGTCACAGGGCTGCTAGGGCTGTTTACTTCACTGACCTGGCTCTCTATCACTCATGAGTCAAAGTTGTGCAAGCTCATCCAACAGCCCCTGTGAAGGATTGTGCTGAACAGCTCTGTGGCCTGGCCATTGGCTTCCACACATGGACCCAACGGAACTCCTGGTTCCTGATGGCTTTCTGTCACTGTCTAGTCTCCTTTTCTTCCTGCTGCATTTTAACGTGCCAAGATCTTCCCCGTCTTGACATTATCACTTGACCCCACTGGCTTTAGTTTTTAAACTCTCGTCCTTTTCCCCTCTGTGTGTTCTTAACTCATTCATCTGCCCACCTCAGCGTTTCGACTGCCTTCATCCCCCATCACTTACCCTGAAATACATGACCTCCCAAAAGCCATGCGCCCTGGGCATGTGCTGGATCTTCTCTTCCTGGTGCTCTTTGTGGTGTCCGCATTCTCCCTGTCACCTCCTTTATCTACTCTCTCTGGTCTCCTTCAACCCATCCTCCAGCTGACCCTTGAATGCTGGTGTGCCCGCTGTGCTGATCTCACCCCCTTTGTCTTTTTCCTCACTCCACCTGAATGGTTGCTTCTCTTTCTACTTGTTGATGTTGCCCAGATCGGTATTTTCAGCTCAGGTCTCTCTCTTCAGAGCATTTTTTCCCGATACAGAAGTGAGATGCACAGATGTTGGGAGATGTGTCCATGTCAGCATTAACCCCGGCTGTGTATTTCATGGACTTGCTCTCAGACTGTCTATTGGGGAGGAAAAGGAAAGGTGCTTTCTTGAGAGCATACCATGTGCCAGCGACTAACTGTGCTGGGCACCTTTGTGTCATCGCAAATGCCCCTTTGTTGTTTCATTAATCCCTGTTTTATAGATGAGGAAACTGAGGACCAGAGAGGTGGAATAAATCGCTCTCGATCACACAGCTAGTAAGTGGTGCAATGGGGCTTTAAGTTCAGGCCTTCTGACACCCAAGTGCAGGCACTCTTCCCATTACACTGGGTATCTCCTGAAAAATCCAGATTTAGACAGGTGGCCTTTAAAACCCAATTAATCCAGGCCCTGTGACCTTTTATGCCATCTTTGAGCTGCAGAATGGGCCCATAACCCAGCAGCAGGCACGGACGCGGTCTCGAATTAGACTGGCTCAGCAGTTGAAGGCTTGGGTGCTCGCAGCCACGTAATCTCATGCAATGTCAACCCTGAAATACCTTGGGCTGGCGCCAGTGAGATCCAAGGCCAGCAGGACACTGAGAAGGCCATGGAAAATATGCTATCTACTCTTGTCCCTTCCTGGTAAGCTGGGACTCAGATTGTTCTGGAATTGCCTTGCTGGTTATAACTGCAGGGAAGGAAGAAGTTAATCCTCCTGGCAGGACCATTTACAAGAAGCCTTGTGCTTTGGTTAGTACAGTCTGCTCAACATTGGAGGGAATAAATGGGCCCTTCTGGGAGTCCAGTTGAGCAGTAGAATCCTTTTGTCTTGGACAAGCCCAGGTCGGGGGCTGGCCTGTCCATAGGTTTCAGATGGCTGGCTCCAGCCCCATGGGTCCTGTCTGTCACATTCTCCTACTCATTTGGCAAGACTCTTTCATCTGTTATTTTTTGAATCGGTCTTCTGTCAAGAGAGTCTTGGGCTTACAAAACTTCTGAACTGCCTTTTCATGTTGCCTTGTTTCTTTCTCATTTGGTGGCCCTTGTCATAAACAAAGATTTTAAAAAGTCACAACATACCGTACAAAAACCCAGTAACCTGCCCCCAAAGAAGCAATTTTGGTATGTAAATTTAACCTAAAATCATCCAGTGTCATCCTGCAAAGAGACGTCTCTCTAGATGAGGCATAAACGCAATTTTAAATCATTAAAAGACAAAATGACAAAATAATAAAAAACTCAAACCACAAAGGAAAAAAATGATAAATTTTACTTTATCAAAATGAAAACTTACGCTTTTTAGAAGATGCTGTTAAGGAAATAAGGTGACAGGACACAAAGTAGGAGAAAACATTTGGAAGATAAACTATCCAAGTAAAAAATGGTCAAAAGACTTTTTAGAACTGCTTTACTGAAGAATATATATAAATGGCCAATAAGTCTGTGAAAAGATGCTCGGTATTATTAGTGATCACAAAAATGTAGATTAAAACCACAGAGAAGTACCAATACATAGCCACTGGAATGACCAGAATTAAAAAAACTGACAATGCCAATTACTGGTGAGGATTTGGAGCGACTGGAAGTCATGCATGTTGCTGGTGGGAAGACAAAATGGGGTAACTGCTTTTTATTATGACGGTAAAAAAAAAAAAAAGAGTTTATTATATTTAGAATTAGCCAAATGGGCTCTGCTTAGATGATTCCAATTTTTTGGCGACATGCAGAATATTGTAGTTAGGGATCAAATATGTGCCTTCTCGCTATGAGACCTGGCCAGAGCATTGGCTTCCCAGTCTGTTTGATCTGGTGCTTGCTGGCCTTGACGTCCACGATGAGCACCCGTGTGATTAAATCGTCATGGCCAACTTCATGGTGGGAGTACTTGATGGTGGCATTGTTTCTCCTGGTGATGCTCTTCTAAGATTACTTGTATTGCCTTTGGAGCCACAGCATCTTGGGCTGCTGAAAGTAGGTGACATGTGGATCTTCATTGTTTTGGTGGCTCCTTTTACCACTGTCTTCCTAGTCTCCAAAGCCTTTGCTTTGGAGTAGGTTTTTGGTCGAGACAAGGATTACCTATTCCTTTCCTATTCTTACCCGCTTTCGGTGCCTTCTTCATAAAAATCTGGGAAACCATTTGAATGTTTGGAGCGGCTTTACTTGTAATAGCCCCAACCTGGAAACAACCCAGATGTTGTTTCAGCAAGTGAATGGATAATAAATAGTGGTGCCTCCATGCATCGCAGCAGTACTCAGAAAAGAACGAAGTACTGATATCTCCAACAACATGGGAGAATCTTAAAATCATTATGCTTAGTGAAAGAAGCCAGACCTGAAAGGCTGTGTACACATATAGATGTGATACTGTGTGATTCCAAACTACAGAGACGGGGTGCCTGGGTGGCTCAGTCAGTTAAGCATCTAACTCTTGATTTCAGCTCAGGGCATGATTGCATGGTTGTGAGATCAAGCCCTACATCAGGCTCTGCACTGGGTGTAGAGCCTGCTTAAGATTCTCTCCCTCCCTCTCTCTCTCTCTCTCAAAAAAAAAAAAAAAAAGTATAAAGACAGAAATTAGGTCAGTGGTTGCCAGGGGCTGGGGGAAGGGGAATCCAAGGGCGTTGACTGCCAAAAAGCACAAAAGACCTTTTGGGGATGACAGAAATGTTCTATATCTTGATTGTGCAGATGGGTACATGACTGCATTTGTCAAAAGTCATGAAAATGTGTTCTCAAAAGGATCAGTTTTATTGCATGTAAATAATACCTCAATAAACCCACCTAAAAAATAAGTCATAAGATTTGTTTTGAATGGGGGCTTTGGAATCACTGGGTTTGAATCCCTGAGTCCCACATATTATCTTTGTGACACTGAAAAGATAACTTGACCTCTCCCTGTGACCGTTGCTATATTTATAAAATGGAGTGTGCTGGTTAGGGTAGGCTAAATGGCTGTAGTAAATAGACCCTATATGTAGCATCAGTCAAGAAGGATGTTTTTTGTTATATCACAGTCTAAGGTGGTTCCAGGTTGGCGATGGCTGTGCTCCATGTAGTCATTTGGGGACATTGACTTCCAGTGGCTTTGCCATCTTGAATATGTAGCTTTCAAGGTCACCCTGGGGCTCATTTCAGCCACCCATTCAACCAGTAGTTAAAGAGTGCATGGAGGTTTTATGGGCCAGGCCTGAGTATCACCTCCATATATACTGCCCTGGAGATAACTCAGTCGTATGGCCACACCTCACTGCAGGGGAGGCTGGGCAATATAGTCTAGCTGTGTGCTGGGGATGAAAAGAAGAACATGGGTTTGGTGGATGGGAAATGGGAATAAAAAGCAAATGGCAGTATAGAGATAAGACACATAATAGAGGGCAGTAAGTGGTAAGATGGCTGGTATGCATCTCAGGCGTAACATCTCAATAATATTTCCCAGCCTCAACCATTATTATTATGAGTGATATTAGAGAACAAGATCCCCAGGCTCAGATGCCTACAGGAGCCAAGCATATGAGATAACTATGTGAATTTGGCCTGTGTTACAAAAATAGGGAGTGGAGAGCTTCGTGGCAGAACTGGAGAGAACATCCTCTGCCTGATGGCTCCTCAATTCCCCCAGATTGGGAACCCCTGTGTTGAGTGAGTAAAACATATCTGAGAATCACTAATGGTGACTTACAGCAAAGTATCATATCTTGTGGATGGTTGATGACAGCCAGTGAGGCTGTTGCTGTTTATGAGTTGGTCACCAAAACCCATTCTTCTATTTTTCCTATTATTAGAATTGTAGCCAGACTTGTGGATGGACACTTAGACTGAGTTCTCATCATTCCCAACAGTTAGGTGTGTCCCTGTGCCAGAGTCCCTGCCGGTGGGAGCTGGGTATGCCACTGGCAGGTCTGACTTCGGTCACTGGGCAAACCTCTTCCTTGTTCTGACAACTGCATCCCGGCCATGATGATGACCCAGTGCGGACCACGCAGACATCAACAGTATTCTAGTCTAGGAAATGGTAGAGAAACCAGATGTGGGAGCCTGGGTCCCTGAATGACCATGAGGATCAGAGCTTCATCAACGGCCTGGGTGGCTCATCTCGGGTATTTCTCGTGAAAGAGAACCTCCGTATTGTCCAAGCCATTGCACTTTGGGGCCTCTTTGTAATGGCAGCTCAGTGTTCACCTAAGTCATATGGAGAGGCTAAAGGATGTGCTCCTTCTACCGACCTTATTGCCTCTGCAATTCTAAGCCAGGCCTCTGCTGAATTCAAAACCACTAGGCGTCAGAGGCCTCCAGGGTTGCTCGTGAAGAGTCAAAACTACTGAATGTGGAAAATGATAAAGGTCCAATCAACCAATCATTTGGTCAATCAAAAGAACATGTCTGAGAATTGTTTATTTTCAGCCTGGGAACAAGAAGGATGCATCTCAGGAAAAGGAGCAGGGAAGGAAGCCCCTTTCTTGAGCATGTTTGCCGTGTTGGGTGCTGGAGTAGGTATTTACGGACGCAATCCCGAGTTCATGCTCGTAAGAGTCCAACCACAGGACTGCTGTTACTTTACAATGCAGATGAAGAAATTGTGGTTCAGAGAGATAAAGTAGCTTGGCCAGTAGGTAGTGTCGAGTCAAATGAATGAGCTGGCCCTGGTGGCACAAAGGAAAGGGGCCTTTCGCTGTCTGAGAGGTGCCCCTCACCTTTTGCAGACTCCCTCTTGGAGGTGGGAGCCTGAGGAAGCCTGGATGTTTAGGAGGGCTGGTGGGCAGAGCTTCCAAAATTGTAAATCTCACCACATTTTCCCCTTGTTTACAGTCCTTCAAAGGGCCTTCATTATTGTCTTCCAGATAAAACCCCCCAGATCTTAGCAATGAAGCCTTTAGTCACTTGACTTCTTCTTCTTCTTTTTTTTTTTTTTTTTTTATTTTGTAACGTTTATTTATTTCTGACAGACAGAGAGAGAGAGAGCACCAGTGGGAGAGGGGCAGAGAAAGAGGGAGACAGAACCCAGAGCAGGCTCCAGGCTCTGAGCTGTCAGCACAGAGCCCAGCATGGGGCTCAAACTCACGAACTGTGAGATCATGACCTGAGCCAAAGTCGGTCGCTTAAACGACTGAGCCACCCAGGCGCCCCTAGTCACCTGACTTCTATCTTCCAGCTTCCCCTGTTGTCATATTCCATTTGTATTGTTCACGATTTCTTTGCTCCCTGGCCTCTTGCCCTTTCTGTCCCTTCTTTTGATACATCTTCCCCTTGCAGACCCCTCCTTATGTTTCAAGTGCAGACATCACCTCCTCCAGGAGGCCGTTTCTCCTGACACACCCACTGCTCCTGCTCGGGTCCTCCTCCGGGCTCCCCTCTTTTGGCGCTGTTGATTAGCTGTGTGACCCTGTGCACATTATGTAACCTATCTGAGCCTCAGTTTCCGCAGCTGTAAAGTGGCAGGCAACCGTCCTGACAATACAGAGATGTAGCAAGGTGGAAAGAGATCATCTCTAGAACCCTTTGCGTCGTACCTTGCTGCAGTAAGCACTCGATGTGTGTTAGCCACTCAGCACCTTTAGCAGAGCTTCGTGTCTGAGTCTCTGCCTCCTGCAAGGAGATTCGATCTCCTAGAAGACCCCGCACAGCGTCTCCAGCATCCAGCCCGGGGCAGGACATGGTAGTAATCAATAAATATTTGTGTAGGGACCAACCCTTAAGGAGCTCCTCTCACTACTTCCTTGGGGGAAGGCCCAAGTAGACTAATTACGTGAATGACTTAATGGAGCAGTGTTTTACCAGCGACTGTGGTTTGGGGATATGCGGCGACCTGCCCGAGGCCACACACACAGTACCTGGCGGAGCCGAAACTTCTGTCCTCTGAGCACAAAGGCTGCTTCTCCCGTAGCTGCCTCACTGACTAAGACAAGGAGATTTTTGCTTTGGCGTGGGAGGGAGAGGGGACGAAGAAGGCACCAAGACCCGTGCCTTTCTCCATTTTGTCCTCCAGAGCTCCAGCCTGAGATGCGGAATCCTCAGAGAGCAAGTGCATGTGCTAACATGAGCAATACCGGCCCCCGCCATGCTCCAGCCCCTGTGTTCTGATGAAGTCTTCGTGGCATTACCTTGCTTATCTGCACAGGAATCCTTTCGGGTGGGAACTATTTTAATCTCCATGTTACGGATGAGGAAACTGAGGTTAAGCAACTTGCCAAAACCACCCTTCGTAAGTAGCAGGTCTGGAATCCAAGCACAGGCCGTGGGACTTCGGACCCCACACGCAAACCTCCGTGTGACGCTCTCTCTGGCTTTCCGATTCAAGTCACACCAATGACCTCGCACATCTTTTCTGTCACCTCCCGGAAAGGCGTTGTGCTAATGCAGAAATACAGGGATTCCCAGAGGGAATGAAAGAAAACCGTGTCCAGTCGTTAGCCTTTGCTAACACTGATGCAGAACTTAACGAGGGTTTAGGTGCTATTCTAGAGACAGGGCGTGTATTAGACTTTCTTGATTCTCACAATGAACCTTCGTGATACTCCTCATCGTACAGACGAGGAAACTGAGGTGCGTAATTCCCAGACCGTAGAGCCTGGATTTCAACGCAGAGCCACTACCCCTTGCTGCTGTGTGGGGTGGAGGGAATGCCAGGGGTAGCACCGGGAACGGGCTTTGAAAGAGAAAAGGTCGAGGAGAGGTGGACACGGCTAGGAGAGACACCTCACAACGGGGTAGCTGGCGCATCCTTCCTGGCTCGAACTCAATCTGTGTGGTCATCCACGACCCATGTCTGGCATCCTCCCTGGAATGGGCCTGGGACACCTGTGAGGAACTGAGCATGAGAGCTGAGCAATGCAGCTCCATCACCTAGGAAGTGGAAAAGTCTGAAAATGAAGGTTCTGGGAGTTTGGAGAGGCAGGGCCGCAGGTCTGAGGGTCCCTTGCATTTTCTCATTCTTCCCTAAACTTGCCCTGCCTGTTTGTCCGTGTCTGAGTCTTTTCTGTTGCCTGGGCCTATAAAGCCTCCTCCCGCCTCCTCCTTTTCTGCTCTTCAAGATCCCTCATTGCCTGTGACACCCCCTCCGTCCCCGGTGCAGAGCCAGCCACACCCCTCCCTCCCCAGTGCCCAGTGGCTGTGGGTGCCACTATCAACATCATTCTGGAAGGGTCACGTGAGCCTGGGTGCTATCTGGTCTCTGGAGGCTGACCCACCTGCATTGAAGCTGGCAGAATAATTAAGATAGTGACTGAACTAGTCCTGGACTGATCAGGATTGAAGGTCCAGAGAGGTAAAGCAGATCTCTGCAGGCCACAGAGAATATTACTAGAGCATTCCTGCCCTGGTTCTGCTGAACAAATCTGAGCCTTTAACGTGGGGATTGTGGGACCTTTCAGGGGCAGCGTTTCTCTTCTTGCGGTGCCAGTGTAGACTTCAGCCCTGCTCCCCACCCAACTTATTTTGTCTTTTCAGATGCATGTGCTTTATTTTATGAAACAGGAAATCGGAGGTCAGAGGTCCTTCCTTAGAGTATTTTAATAACCCTGATAGAGCCTTGCTCGTAAAAAACTCTCAAAAGGTGTTGATTAAACTTTCTTACATGCACAAAAATAAATTCAAAATGGACAAAAGACTTAAATGTGAGACAGGAAACCATCAAAATCTTAGAGGAGAAAACAGACAATAAGTTCTTTGACCTGGGCTACAGCAACTTCTTATGAGACATGTCTCTGGAGGCAAGGGAAATAAAAGCAAAAATGAATTGCTGGGACCTCATCAAGATAAAAAGCTTCTTTCCACACCTCAAAGGAAATAATCACCAAAACTAGAAGTCAACTGACAGAATGGGAGAAGATATTTGCAAACGATATATCAGGTCAAGGGCTAGTATCCAAAATCTATAAAGAACTTATCAAACTCAACACCCAAAAAACAAACAATCCAGTGAAGAAATGGGCAGAAGATATGAATGGACAGTTTTCCAAAGAAGACATCCAGATGGCCAACAGACACATGAAAAGATGCTCAACATCACTCATCAAGGAAATACAAATCAAAGACACCTCACACCTGTCAGAATGGCTAAAATGAACAACTCAGGAAATAACAGATGTTGACGAGGATGCAGAGAAAAGGGAATGCTTTTGCACTGTTGGTGGGAATGCAAAATGGTGCAGTTACTCTGGAAAACAATTAAAAATGGAACTACCCGATGACACAGCAATTGCGTTCCTAGGCATTTCTCCAAAGGATACCAAAATGCTGATTTGAAGGGGCACACGCACCCCAATGTTTATAGCAGCACTACCAACAGTAGCCAAATTATGCAAAAAGCCCGAATGTCCATTGAGTGATGAATGGGTAAAGATGATGTGGTGTATACATACAATGGAGTACTTCTCAGCAATGAAATAGAATAAAATCTTGCCATTTGCAACTACGTGGATGGAACTAGAGGGTATTATGCTGAGTGGAACAAGTCAGTCAGAGAAGGACAGGTATCATCTGATTTCACTCGTGTAGAATTTGAGAAACTCAACAGATGAACATGAGGGAAAGGAAACAAAAAATCAGATAAAAACAGAGAAAGAGGCAAACCATAAGAGACTCTTAAATATAGAGAACAAACCTCGGGTTGCTGGAGGCGGGTGGGTGGGAGATAGGCTAATGGGTGATGGGCATTAAGGAGGCCGCTTGTTTGGATGAGCCCTGGGTGTCATATATAAGAGTTGAATCCCTGGGTTCTACTCCTGAAACCAATACTACACTGTATGTTAACTAACTTGACTTTAAATAAATTAATTTAAAAAATAAAGGATAAAATTAAAAAGCAGATGTTGGTTAACAAAAAGTGTCCAGGGCCAAAGCAAGGTACAGAATCCCTGGGGTTATTCTGGCATTTTGGCTGCCATGTCAAAATATTGCTCTTCCGTCTCATAGGGGTTGACTTTCTGGAAAAAGCTGTCCTGGACAGACAGGTGCTAGGCAGCCATCCGAGTGAGACCCCGTTTTTCTACACTCAGCTGGGTGGAAGGTTGTTGAATGATCATTAAAGTGCTCTTGCCAGCAGGCGCCCAGGTCCCGGGTTGAGAAAGGCGGCCTCAGACAGCCTGGGTATTAAAACGGCTAATTATGTGGATTGCTTCACTGGGAGATGGCAGATAGGATCAGGCTCCGGGAGTCCTGGTGGGAAGGTGCTGTGGGACCCAGCCCTTGGTGTGCTCATCGGTGTGCTGTCTGGGAAAATGGAGGTGCCCCAGCCAGTTCCTGAGGTGGCTGGTCCCTCGCAGCTGTTCCCTGTGACAGTCTGCGTCCCCAGGAGGATCTTGGCGTGGCTGTGGAGGGAGAGATGGGCCCTCCGGGGAGGGGAAGCTCCCGGGCCAGGTAGAGTGGTGGTGACAGATGGCTTGATAATGATCAAAAGGTGTAGCTCTGAGGTTAAGGAGGGAAACACAGTCCCCTGGAAGTAGAGAAAAGAAAGGAAAACTGCCAGGGACGTGTCCTTGAGGAGCTTTTGATCCCAGAAAAGGGCAAGGCAAGTCTGGTTTCACCCTTGATCTTGGCTTCACCATACTTCTGGCTCTGAAGGGGGTAAAGGTTTAGGCTGTATTTCCTGTTCCCTATGGCTGGAATTGTCCATACCTGTTGAAAGGAAGGAAGGAAGGAAGGAAGGAAGGAAGGAAGGAAAGAAGGAAGGAAAGAAGGAGGGAAGGAAAGAAGGAGGGAAGGAAGGAAGGAGGGAAGGAAGGAAGGAAGGAAAGAAGGAGGGAAGGAAGGAAGGAAAGAAGGAGGGAAGGAAGGAAGGAAGGAAGGAAAGAAAGAGGAAAGGATGGAAAGAAGGAAGGCAGGAAGGAAGAGAGAGAAAACCAAAGATGAATGTGTCATTCACAAAGCTACTGATGAGCAAACAAACAAACCCAGTCCATTTCCCTGAATCTCTGCCCTCATTGAAGGTGCTCAAAGCCCAGAGGGTCTCCTCTTCAGAGATCGCAGATTTGAGATTTGAGCAAACCCAGCTCAGCAGCAAGTCAGGGTGGTTTAGTCAGTCAAGCAGAAATGAGCCAAAACTTTGGAAAGAATGTCAAGCACAGCTCTCAGGAAACCAAAGTACTGTGTTTCCTACCTATTTAAAAAGATGTCTCCTAGTTTTTGTAAAAAATGACTAGAAAATACTTGCTGTGTTTGTATATGTTAAAAGCTTTTTACAACGTTCTGAGAAAACACTGAGTTGGGTCAGACTGTCATTTCCTCGGTGATGTTCTGGGGGGATGGCGGTGGGGATGATGGATGTGCAAAACAAGCTGGCCGGAGAGCCCGTTGCTTTTCAGGTATAAGGCTCGGGTCCTTTGTCATGCTAAACTGGAAAAATGTTTCTCCTTCCCTTATAAATTCTTTCCCTCTCCTGATGTTTGATGAGATAAAAAGGGTGATACTTCAAGCACAATCCCAGTAGATGCCTGATGACTGCCTCTCTTCCGGGGGCCTTTCCCTCCTTGTTGTCATGACAGTGTGCCCCCCTCCCCCCGCCCCGCTTGATCGGAAGATGTTGTATTGATTTAGTAACAGCCTTTCTTTATTTATCTGTTGGCAAGGCTGGGGTGTGTGGTGGAGAAAAATGCTGATTGCAGGGAGTACCCTGATGTCCGCAATGTTAACATTTGAAAAAGGAAAGTGAATCCTAGAGCCAAGGGATTCCATAGCTTGTTTGAATGGGGGTCGCGTTGCTCGGGAAAAGAGGCATGGTCAAGGTGCTTGGCAGCCTTTGCTGAAGCTGACCACATCTGTCATCTGGAGACTTTTGCTTCTCTGGCTTTCCAGCGGCATACACTTCTCTCTCTTTCTCTTCAAAAATGTTTCCCCCCAGCTTTATTGAGATGGATTGACATCTCACGTTGTGTAAGTTTAGGGTGTACAACGTGATGATTTGATGCATGTATATGTTGTGAAATGATTACCACAATAAGGTTAGCTACATACATCTGTCACTCACACAATTATATGTGTATAATTTTATATGTTTAATGCTTATGTATATATATTTTATTGGTAAGAACTTTTAAGGTTTACTCTCTTAGCTCCTTTCAAGTGGACAACGCAGTGCTGTTTTAAAATTTTTTTTTAAATGTTTATTCATTTTTGAGAGACAGATAGAGACAGAGAATAAGTGGGGGAGGGGCAGAGAGAGGGGGAGACGCAGAATCCGAAGCAGGCTCCGGGCTCTGAGCTGTCAACACAGAGCCCCATGCGGGGCTTGAACCCACAAACTGTGGGATCATGACTTGAGCTGAAGTCAGATGCTTAACTGGGCACCCAGGCGCCCTGTGTATTACTTTTATATTAATGACAATGATAATTTTAAAAAGTCTTACCAACCTCAGTGAAGTTTTGGGAAAAAAGGTAGTGTAAGATGTATGTAAAGCCCCTGATAGATAGAAACTTCTACATCAATATCAAGAGACTTTAGATGCAGCCCCCCTCCTCATAGCTAAAGAAGAAAGACTGGCAGAAGGTGAAGGAGGCAGCCATCAGCCAAACCATGTAATTCCTTTACTCTGCATAGGCCATGGGCTGTCTCACCTCCCTGCCTTTCCTTAGCGGTGGCCCTCTCTCCTTAAGACGATGGGCACACGGCCCTTCGGGGGCAGGGGCCTGAGGGCCTTATGGAGAGGTGCTGGTGGGGAACACACGGGCGGGCCCCGGCTTTCCCACCTCCATACCTTTGCTGACTTCATTTCCCTCACCTGGAATACCCTTCCCGCACCTTCCCTGGTTGCACCCTGTTCATGCATGCGTGCAGCGAGCGTTTGTTAAGCACCTATGGAGGGCCAGGTGTAAAAGTGCTGGAGAGCTTGATAGAAATCGGGAAGGTGTAGGGGGCCCACGGGAGGACGGGGGGATTCCCCTTGGCTTAGGCTTCTTTCCCTTCTCTTCGGAGCTCACGGTTGCTGGAAGGCAGGAGCTCAAAGCTGGGTCTGGTCCCAGTGGCTTCCTACCTGGAGCCTCAGGCAAGTCGTTTGCTCTTTCCAAGGCTCACCCAAAGTCTCCTGTGTCTTGAGCACATACTCGGTAGGTACTTATCAAGCGTTTGGTGGAGGTAATTAAAAACAAAAAATGCAACACCAAAACTCTCTGTTCCTCGGTTTCCTCAACTGCACTGCGAGGAAGCACCAGCACTCCTTGTACACCTCGTAGACCTCTCATGAGAATAAAATGAGACATATGACCTCTTGCTGAGGCAAAAGGCTCATGTGACTACTTGTAGGGAATCACTAATCCTACAACGCAGAAAGAGGGCCAGGATCATTTGCTATCTTCCTGAAAGGAAAATGGTTCAGAGATGTTAAGTGACTTGCCTGAGGTTACACAGCAAGCAGGAGGCAGTGAGAAATATTTCTCTGAACTTTGGTAAAAGAGCCAGCCCTCCCTCCTGCTCCTCCAAATAAACCAGGGCAATAAGAGTGCTGTCCGCTTTCCTCTCCAGTGATGACCTTTTCTTCCCTGAGTTTGGGGCCGGTCAGGAAGTTTTGGCAAGATGGCTGGGTCTTGGGCTGCCTGATCAATGCCCAGTGGCTTTCTGTCGGCTTCTTGTCTGATGGCTGGGGCCTCTCCTCCCCTATACCCTGGGCTCTTTTTGGAAACACATAGAAAAGGGTCAGGAAAATGGGTTCTGCTCAGGCTGCAGTTGTTTACTGGGTCAGGCTAACTGATTGCAAAATGGATATTGGGAAAGGGTGCATGGGGGGCAGGGCCCGGGATTTTGGGCTGTGGTTGGACCCCAGCAGACCCTCTGACCACAGTCAAGTACACTGCCAACCTCAGTGACAGTGATCCTCGGGCCCCTCTGCCTCTGAGGGCATCAAACATATCAGCACTCTGTAAAGCCCGTGGCCCAGATGGATGCTGGGGTTAGAATACTGAGGGCA
Source organism: Panthera pardus (assembly GCF_024362965.1). NCBI lineage: Eukaryota > Metazoa > Chordata > Mammalia > Carnivora > Felidae > Panthera > Panthera pardus. The sequence continues at coordinate 67,605,456 of NW_026527002.1, forward strand.
ATGCCTGGCACATAGAGCACAACTCATGTTAGCTATTGTTATATATTTTTAAGTTTATTTATTTATTTTGAGAGAGAGAGAGAGTGGGACAGGGGCAGAAAGAGAGGGAGAGAGAATCCCAAGCAGGCTCCAACACTGTTAGCGCAGAGCCCGATGTGGGACTCGAACTCACAAACTGCGAGATCATGACCTGAGCCGAAGTTGGATGCTTAACTGACTGAACCACTCAGGTGCCCCGGTTATTGTTATTACTGGGATCTCTGTGCCTGGCCTTGCTGGGTTCCATTAGAACATGGCCACGTCCATAGCCTGTCTCCTCCCTTGATGACTGGTCCCACTATCCACCCAGGAGGGCAGAGTTGGCTCTCCGGATGTTGTGAGAGGGGTATGCAAAGGAGCTGGCTCTCTGGACATCTCAAGCCCTAAAATAGCAGGCAGACAAGACTTGACTTCTTCCCTCTGGGACTGAGCATCCATTGGGCCACCTGGAGTTACTGAGCTCGACACAGACCAGGTGCCACCAGGTTGATGCATGTTTCTCCATTCCAGAAACAGAGACCGAAGTGGATGGCAACAGACACAGAGCACTTGTGGAAGCAGCAGGTGGAAGAGGGCCCTCCCAGAAATTAAGAGGCTGGCCGCTCATACCGATCACATGACCTTGCATCTGAGTTCTACCGTGAAGGTGGCCATAGTTCTTGCTGAATCCCTTTGAGATTCCTGGAAAGAATTCCTGGAAAGACATGAAGGGGCAGAAGCTGAGGGTTTAATTTCGAGCTCTGCCATTTATTAGCTTTATGGCTGTAAGCAAGTCAATGTGCTCTCTCTGAGCCTCGGGATTCCCTCCCGTACAGTGGGGTATCACCATACCAGCAGCGGGGGCTGGCGTGGGCTGCGTGCAGACTCCAGTCACAGCAGCGCGTGTGAGAAGAAAGGTGGAGAGCAATAGCTAGGTCCTGAAATGGGCATCCACGTGGGCCTGCAAGCACCACGACAGCCCTCAAACACGGTTACTCTGCATTGTCTCCATCTCGATTTAAGACCAGAGCACCTGCTCTTTAAACCGGAGCCCCTGCTTTGCATCGTGCTTAGAACCTTCCTGGGGAGACGGACGCCAGAAACCCACACACATGTTGCACGGTAAGCCGTGGTAATCATAAGAAGGGTTCTGGAGTCAGGGTGCCTGGGTTCAAATTCATGCTCTACCTCTTCCTAGCTGTGTGCCATTGAGCAAGTCAGTTAACCTCTCTATGCCTTATTTCCTTTTTTTTTTTTTAATCTAGTTTAATGTCAAATTGGCTAACATACAGTGTGTAAAGCATGCTCTTGGTTTTTGGGGTAGATTCCTGTGGTTCACTGCTTCCATACAATAGTCAGTGCTCATCCCAACAAGTGCCCTCCTCAATGCCCATCACCCATTTTCCCTGGCCCCTCAACCCCACCAACCCTCGGTTTGTTCTCTGTGTTTCAGAGTCTCTTGTGGTTTGCCTCCCTCCCTCTCTGTTTGTAACTATTTTTCCCCTTCCCCTCCCCCATGGTCTTCTGTTAAGTTTCCCAGGATCCACATATGAGTGCAACCATATAATATCTGTCTTTCTCTGACCGACTTATTTCACTCAGCATAATACCTTCCAGTTGCATCACGTTGCTGCAAATGGCATGATTTTATTCTTTCTCATTGCCAAGTAGTATTCCATTGTATGTATAAACCACATCTTATCCATGCATCAGTTGATGGGCATTTAGGCTCTTTCCATAGTTTGGCTATTGTTGAAAGTGCTGCTGTAAACATCGGGGTTCAAGTGCCCCTATGCATCAGCACTCCTGTATCCCTTGGGTCAATTCCCAGCAGTGCTATTGCTGGGTCATAGGGTAGGTCTATTTTTAATTTTCTGAGGAACCTCCACACTGCTTTCCAGAGCGGCCGCACCAGTTTGCATTCCCACCAGCAGTGCAAGAGGGTTCCCTTTTCTCCACATCCTCTCCAGCATCTATAGTCCCCTGATGTGTTCATTGTAGCCACTCTGACCGGCGTGAGCTGGTCTCTTGCCGTGGCTTTGATTTGTATTTCCCTAATGAGTGATGTTGGGCATCTTTTCGTGTGTCTACTGTGCCTTATTTCCTAATCTCTGAAGCGGGCATAATAGCAGGGCCCTCCTCCTAGGGCTGTTGTGACGTGCGTGTTTCCGAGCGCCCAGAGGAGCGCTCCATCGGCACTTTTAAATGCAACAAACGACCACCCACCCTGGACCCTTCCTGAAGATAACAGCTCACTGTGTCTGGCCACTGTCAGGAGGTGTGGACAAGGAGAAAGCAGGCCTTTCATCTCCCTCATCCTCAAAGGATTCGAGGAAGAGGGAGGAAGGGAGAAATCACTTGCCTGTGGGCTTCCCCTAAAGTGAGAAGTGGGGTCTGTTTTCTGCACTGAGCACTGTGCGAAATAGCTGTCTTTTGGCAACAGGTAACCAGAAACCCGAACTGGTCACACCGGAGCACCTGCCCTCCACCCCCGCGCCCCCCTCCGCCCTCCACCCCCGACCTCTGGTCGTATGCGCTCCCGCCCATCTGTCCAAGCAGGGGCAAAACTCCCATAAGGCACAAAGGAGGCGGGCTCAGTCCAGGCCCCAGGGTGCGGCCTCAGGTGGACTCAGGACTGGACTCAGAGCCCATAAATCGAGTTCTGGGTCCGGGTCTGGCTTTGGTTCTGGGGCAAAGTTCTGAAGACTCTCTGAGCTCCAGTCTGCCCTTTGGTGAAATGGGGCTTGTCGTTAACACACCTGGGAAGCAGTAGGTGCAAACACATTGTAAACAGGAAAGCTCAGTGCGTTCCGAACAGCGCTTATCACTGAGTAGAGCTTCCAGCCACCTGGCGACTGTCCAGATTTCTGCACAGCTTGTCCTTGGGGAAGGTACAAACCTTCAGTTCATCGTGTTGATGCTCAGGAGAACCTTGCATGCTGGTGGGACTTGAGAGGTAGGAGGCTGGTCATGGGTTGAGAGACGTGGCCGTGTCCTTGATCTGCAGTCAGGAGGCCCGAGTACTTTTTGGTTTTAAATTTTTTAATGTTTATTTATTTTTGAGAGAGAGAGAGAGAGAGAGAGAGAGAGAGAATCTGAAGCAGGCTCCAGGCTCCAGGCTCTGAGCTGTCAACACAGAGCCCGATGCGGGACTCGAACTCACAAACCTCGAGATCATGACCTGAGCCGAAGTCGGACACTTGACCAGCTGAGCCACCCAGGTGCCCCAGGAGGCCTGAGTTCTTATCTAGTCTCTTGCTGTGGCTTCAGGCAGGTCACTTTCCTTCTCTGAGCCCCAGTTTCATCCTCGGTGAAATGAGAGCATGTGACAGGGAGCAGCAGGGTATAGACCAGGTAGGTAAAATAGTTGAAATAGTTTTGCAAACTGTAAGGGGTGACAGCATGGAAACAGCACAGGCCAGGAGCTCTGGGCTCCAGTTCTGCCTCCAGAGCAAGCACCCTGTGTGACCTTGGGCAAGTCACTTCGCTCTGAGCCTTGTTTTCTCCATCTGTAAAGGGAGAGTCTAGGGCTGGATCAGTAGTTCCCACACTGGGTACACTTTCGAGTCAACTTGGTGGGTGAGTGTGAGAGACAAAGATGCCCTACCCTGTCCCAGGCCAGCTTGATGAGAATGTCTGGGGCGGGACATCCCGATCATTTCCAAGCTACCCATTTACTGCCAATGCACAGCCTCTGGCCGGAGCATCTGTCCACTTGATCCAGAGGCCCCTTTCCCCTTTTTGATTTTTAGGAAGTTCGTGAGAGATGGTGATTGCAGGTGTTGCCCACACCGGGGTCACCCTCCTCCCTACCGAGAACGGGTCATTCCCAGAAACTTTGTTCTTAATTCTGTGCACTAGATTCTCTTGGGGAACTTTAACAACATAAAAAACCCCCGTGATTTGACTCCACCCAGAGCAGGTGGATAATATCTTTGGGGATCAGGCATCCTTATTTTAAAAGAGCTCCCGGGAGGCCTGGGTGGCTCAGTTGGTTAAGCGATTAACTTCGGCTCAGGTCACGATCTCACACTTTGTGGGTTCGAGCCCCGTGTCGTGTCAGGCTCTGTGCTGACAGCTCAGAGCCTGAAGCCTCCTTCTGGATTCTGTGTCTCCCTCTCTCTCTGTCCCTCCCTCACTTGCAGCCTGACTCTCTCTCTCTCTCTCTCAAAAATAAATAAACTTTAAAAAAAAAAGAGCTCCCCAAATGATTCTAATGTACAGAGTTGAGATCCACTTTTAAGAACAGTAAGTGAACCAGAGAAAGCAGAGACTCCAAACTCGTAGCTGATGGGGTCTTTTTTTTTTTTTTTTCTTTGTGCAGAGCACTCTTGGCCTGACGTAGCAGATTGTCAGCCTCTTTGTCCTGGATGATGTGCTCTGAGTGAGGCAGGTGGTCTAGAGGTTAAGGGCATGGACTCTGAAGCCAGGTGGCCTGGGTTTGAATTCCATTTCTCTCTCTTTACTGGTTGTGGGACTTGGGACAAACCACACAATCTCTCCGAACCTTGGTTTCCCTGTGTATAAAATGGGGCTAATGATAGTGCCCACCTCAGGGAGCTGTGGAGGTTGAATGGGGTGATGCACGGAAAGTCTAAAGAACAGGGCTCGGCAGGCAGTGAGTGTCAGCTATAATTTAAAAGCAGGGATGGCATCTTGGCCACTCCAGAGCCCAGGGTTAGACTCTGCTAGTTCTAACAACTTCTTAGGTTGGATTGAAGAGAAGCCTGTGTATAAAAGATAGGCACATGTCCCATTTGTCTGGATAGCCTGCCTTGATCTTATAAAGCTTGCTTGCTAACCCAGGTAATCCTGGTTGTGGGTCAGAATCACTGGGAGAGCTTTTGAAAATGCAGATCACCAGACCCGGCACCGCCTTACTGCCCTATCCCTAATCACAGTTCTGATCCAGGAGGTCTGGGGTGGGGCCCAGGCAACTGGGATTTGGAAATGCCTCTCAAGTGACTTGAATGTTCAACCAGGCCTGAGTAACTCAATGTGAGAAGTTCTAACTCGAGTATAACTCCATGGCTAACTCGATGTGAGCCCATTGACTTACCTTTACATACACATTCATGAATCAGACAAAAGTTCTTTGTCAGTCTGGGAGTTTGGTTTTTGATTCAGACAACATAACTTTGCCAAATTATTTTCTGGTGGTGGGGAAAGTTTTCCACGAAGATACTTATATTTTGTCACCTTGTGGTAGACTGAAAAACATTCAGCAGCAACTCCAATCGAGAGGCAGAGTCTATTCTGCTACCCTTGAACCTGAGCTGGTCCTGTGAGTCTGTTTGACCAGCAGAAGGTGGTGAAGTGAGGCTGTATGAATTATGGAGCCGAGGCCTCCACATGCCTTGTGGCTTTCACCTTTGCCCCTTGAGAATGCTCTCCCAAGACCACCACGTGAGGAAGCCATTTAGCCAACTGGAAGATGAGAGGTCATGTGAAAGAGAACTGGGGTGCCCCAGCTGGTGGCCAGCACCACCTTCCAGACTTACAAGTGCGGCTATCTTGGTTCTTCCACTCCAGCTGACCACCCACTGAACACAATGGCACGAGTGAGGGAGCCCAGACACAACCAGCAGGGAAATCGTCTAGCCAACCAGCAGAACTGTGAGGAATCATTAGTCATTATTGTTTCACACTACTATGTTTTGGGCTTGTTTGTTATGTAGCAATAGATGCCTGAAATACATCTTATGCTCTCCTTTCTTTTTTCTTCCTTAAAAATTTTTTTTCATGTTTATTTATTTTTGAGACAGAGAAAGACAGAGCACAATCAGGGGAGGGGCAGAGAGAGAGAGGGAGACCCAAGTTCCGAAGTAGGCTCCAGGCTCCGAGATGTCAGTACAGAGCCCCACACGGGGCTCAGACTCACGGGCTGCAAGATCATGACCTGAGCCGAAGGATATTCAACCGACTGAGCCACCCAGGCGCCCCTTGTGCTCTCCTTTCAACTCAGGAGCTCCATCAGCAGGAAAGGTCTTCAGAATAAGGGACAAAACTGATGGACTAGAACGAACAACACTTATTCCCCCAACCCCATAATGGTTGAGCCAATGAGCTAAACAGCCCCAGAGGCACACGTGAGGGCCACTGGGGCCAAGGTGATGTAGACCCCATCTGGCCTGTTCACCTTTGAAAGCTTCATCCCATAGAAGGCCTGAGCCTCCAACTGTCTCCACCATCCCCTGTCTACATTGTGGCAATATCCATTCTGTGGCCCCAGGGCCTTGGAAAACCTGGCGCAATCATGAATGAGTTAAATGCTATCTGATCATAAGCCAGAGGGCCTGTTTTCATTTTCAAAACTCTGTGTGTCAGTGACTCTAATGCAATGTCCAGCAATGTCTTGAGCAAGTGACCGGCAGGGGACATAGGATGCTGTTTACTCAAGATAGCCCCATCACGCAAAAGCAGCTTGCTTAACCGGGTTTGTAAGCAATTGTTACGAGACCACCATTGCAACAGGGATGGCCCTGGGTGATGGTCCCAGGAAGGGGCTGGTCCCCCCAGGCTAAGGTTGAGGCCATCTCCCTCTTTTCAGAATCTCTTGAAAGAGCAGAGAAAAAGCATAGTTGGGAAATCCCACTCAGATGAGAAATGGTCCTTTTCAGGATGGGTCCTGGGGAGGAAAGCTTCAGGCTGCCTGGAAAGAGACAGCCTGCAGATCAGAGGAGGCTGGAGGGGTAGCTGGGACTTGTGGAGGTGAGAATAATGTGGTCTGGCTCATAGGCCAGTTGCTGAAAGAGTCTTTGAAGGTGTTGGTTTGGGTGATGGGTCTGTGGGGTTGGGATGCGGGGGAGGGGGGAGGCTCATTCTCCAGCACCAAAACCATGGTGAGTAGGTAGCCATATGCTCTGCCTACTCTCGGGGCTGGTCTTGTGGGTGTTTGTGTGAAGGTCAGACCATCGAATGCTTTATCCTTTCTGTCCCTTTCTCTTGGCCAGAATCTCAGTTACTGCCACCATCCATCCCCTCATCTGAATAGTTCTTTAGTATTTAAAAGTAGTTTCATATGCTCTCTCAGTTAATATAGCAACTCTAAGAGATAGGCCTTATCACACCCATTTTACTGTTGGGAAAATTGAGGCTCAGAGAAGTTAAATGTCTGGTACAAGATTCTAAATCTGTGTGTCCCATAGGAATAGAAAGTGAATCAGAAATGGGACCTCCATACATAATCTGATTCTGGTAGTCAGTCACATTTAAAAAAAGTAAACATAAACAGGTAATGTTAATTTTAATAATATATCTTTAACCCAATATATCCAAAATATAATCATTTTACCATGCAATCAATATAAAAATTATTGAGTAATTTAACATTCTTTATTCATATTGAGTCTCTGAACTCTGGGGTGTATTTTATGCTACAGCACTTCTCAGTTTGGACTTGTCATGTTTCTAGCACTGACTAGGCACTTAGGACTAGTGGCTGCTGTACTGGATGGCATAGTTCTAGAACTTCTGACTCTGTGCTCTTTCTCCTTCCCCACAGCTTCTCAGCCTCCCGTAATATGCATTCCGTTTCCTCCATTTCTAACAGGAGGTTCGTGGGCCAATGAATTTCCAAGGTCTCTTACAGCGCTGAGGTTCTCTGATTCCAGAAGGAAGCCAGGATTCTGCCCAGGCTTCTCTTAGTCCCGTGACACAGAGGATCCAGGAAACGTGGAGAAAGAACCCTGAAACCCGACTCAGGGGACTGCATTTCTTCCTGTGTGGCCTGTAGGGGCGAACAGTGACAGGCACCGGATGTAGGGACACACAGATACACAGGCACATGGACACGAGTTCCCCCAGACTCCCAGGTACAGATGCATGGCACACGGTGACAAAGACAAACAGAGTCACAGCCCCCAGAGGCTGGTTGAGGGAGAGCAGGGATGACGACCCTGAGTGTGTTCTTTCTGTTCTTGTACACAAAACCCGGTTGTCACAGGGGCTGTCCTGCCCCTTGAGATCCAGGTGAAACTACCGTGGACACTCCAAACCCACACTCCCGCCCATCTCTTCCATTTTTTTCCTGTGCATCTATGTGTGTATGTGTGCGTGTGTGTGTGTGTGCACGCGCATGCACACACAGGTCACTCTGTACACGTGTTACGGGGTTACGGAGTAAGAAGTATGTCTGACCACGGGCTGTGGTGTGACAAAGTTTGACAGTAACCATCAGGAGGTTCCCATGGCCCCTCCCAGCCTCACCTGGCCACCCACTCACCTGTCAGCGTATTTTTAATTCTCCTCCCCTCCCCCACACCCTAAACAAAGGCAGTTGTTTCTTTCAGAGGAATCCTGGAGTCAGCTCTTAATTCCCACACTTTTTCTCACTGTGATCAGTGGATTAAGATTATGACTGGGCGAGAATTTTTAACCTGGCCATCTCCAGCCCCCGCCCCTCAGCCCCACCCCCCCATTTGCCTACCTCAGCTCTGGGGAGGCTGAAGGCGGGTGTCTCCTGGGGAGGTGAGATCTTTCTGCCTGCCGCTGGGTGCCTGTCCCCTGTCGCAGCATCTGTGTTCCCACATGCACGAGGTACTCTTTTCAGTGTCTTATCTAATCTCATCCCATTTTCAACATAGTCCTATGGCGTTCATACTAACTATTATTACCCAGATTTTACAAAAGATACAGTTGAGACAGGGAGGTGAGGAACCTGCCCACGATCATGCAACTTGGAAGGGGGGGTCACTGGGATTCTGTCCTGGTCTCCTTCGGGGCTCCCTGGCCTGGTTCTGCGCCCACAGGCCAGTTCTGCATTAGCAGGCAGAGCTGTGGGTGGATAACAAAATCATCCTGTAGATGGTAGGATCCGGATCGGAAGGGATGGGATGACTAGTGGTCAGCCTCTCTGGTCGGGTGAGGCTGGCACCAACCTCCTGCCGTCACACCGTGAGTTATTGACCTCTGCTCTCCTCAGGGAGGTGGGCTCAGAACGAAAGGTGTTGTGTCTGAGCTTCTGGATTTCTCCTCCTCTTTCTCCAGTTCCACTGTTCCCCACCTACTTAAGTGAGTGACCCTGGCTTGGCCACTTCCAAGGCCTTTGTAACTCCGATTGCTCACCCCTGTGTGGAAGGATGTTCCCTGAGTGTCTCTCTTGGCCCCTGGACGTATTGCCCAACGCCATGTTTGTCAAATGATCAACATGGTCCAGTGTTTTGAAATAAAGTTCTCAAAGAGAAGGCAAAAGGTTCTGTTGTTTTCCTTTTTGTTTTTGTTTTTCACACAGAGCGGAGTTTTTCTGCACTGTGGAGGGGTGAATGATCTCAGGTGGGCAAAGCAATCTGTTCTAACTCAGAAAATAGAAACCTGACTGGACTCCCATTGGCCTTGGGGAGACATTGGTTGTCTTCCCAAAGCGACTGTGAGATGGTGGAGGCAGTTAATGAAGCCCAGCGAGTGGGGAGGGGTGAGGGGGGCGGGCATTGCTCTAGGGCGAAAGGTGGGGGAGTGTAGTGGGGGGGGTTGGGTGACAGAGAGTAAGCTCTTGGGCTCTCAGGTGGAGAAGAGCATTTGGTTTAGGGGCATATGCGTTTAATGGATGCCAGGATGGCGTGGAAGGTCTGGGGTGGTGTCCCAAGTGGGAAAGTGATTGGGTAGGTTAACAGTATTAAGGGACAGTGCTAGGGTGGGACTTGGGGTTGTCTGTGTGTATTGGTTGGAGTGTAGGATTACAATTTGCATAGTGTATCAAGAGTGTGTTCAGGACAAGTAATAGAAAACTCAATTTGCTGCGGTTTAAATAATGAGGGGAATATTTTTTTCTCATAAAGAAAGAAGTCTGGAGGTGGGCAGCCAAGAGCTAGTGCAGAAACTCAACAATATTATCCAGATCCAGCCTTTCGCTCTGCCATTCTTGGTGTGTTGACTTCCGGCTTTCTGGTTCAGAGATGGCTGCTGTGCCTCCAGGCATCACGCCCATGGGCCATGCAGGAGGAAGGAAGGAGAGATCACACCAGCTGGGGCTGTTTACTTTTTCTTGGGAAAGTCATAAACTTTCCCAGATGCCTCCCCCCGCCCTTCCCAGCAGACTTCTGCTTATATTTCACTGGTCACAACGGTGCCATATGGTAACCCCTCAACTGCATGGAGACGGGGAAGTTGGTTATTTGGCTTTCCCGCCTTTCTACTAGAGGAGGAGAAGGAGGCTGGGGTCAGTGTGGGTCAGCCAAACTCTAGTGCTGCCCCGAGAAGGAGATGGAGATGTGTGGGGGTGGGTTGCAGCGTGGGTAAGATGGTGGTAGGGAAGGCGGGGAGCAGGAGAAACACGGCCTTTTTGTTAAAGACATCATGCGGTTCAGCTCTGCTGGCCGTGGAGTTCTTGGCGAGCTGCGTACCTTCTCTAGGCTCTGGTTCCCATGTGTGTGTCCACCTTCCTTGTAGGACGCATCAGCTGCTGTGTGTAAGTGCCCAGCACAGGGCCCAGCACTTAGGCGGTGCCTAGCCACGGGGACTTTGTCAGGATGTGTGCAGGTGTGCATGAGGACTGGTAGCTTCAACACGGAGGGGAGGGGTACTCAAAGTCTGCTCCCCCCATCGCTGTCTTGACCAAACTTGTTCTTGTACAAGCTTTTTAGTCTCGAGTCACTTCTTTTTCGTGTTTCAGGCAGGATCTCTCAGAAGAGCCTGTAGGGTGTGTGTGTGTGTGTGTGTGTGTGTGTGTGTGTGTGTGTGTGTGTGCTTGGCTCCCTCAGGGGAGAAGCCCAAGGGAGCACGGAGGAGGCAGCCAGAAGGATGTGGGAGGGAGGCTGACTCCACCCTTCCTTAAGAAGGAGTGGGTTCAGGCAGGATGTCTAGCACTTTCCTCGTGGTGCCTTCCATGAAGTGCCCTAGACGACCCTAGAAGGTGAATGTCATCATCCGTTCTAAACACTAGGAGAGTGAGGCTCGGAAAGGGGAGCTTAGTTGTCCAGGATAGCACAGTGTGTGGGACCTGTGGGTGCAGAGGAGGGCCCAGGGCATGTGGGGTTGGAGGTGAAGGATACCCAGGGCTGGGCGTCCTGGAGTGGGTGGGCGAGCGGTGCTGCGAGTGTAAGAACGACACCCGGTTCCCGGCAGTAGGCCGTGAAGAGACTGAGGGCACTGCAGTGAGGAAACTTCTGTGACTCATTTCTACCTGGCTTTTCCACTGGAGAGCTCCGGAGCCCTGGCAGTCCCGCAAGGACCTTGCTCGGAGTGTTCTCCCAGGGCCTCCCCAGGGCTGGTCTCCTTCGGGCTGTTGTCCGTGAGTCTTTGTACATGACATTCCATTCCTCAGGTGGCCCTCCCTCTTCCCCGCCGATGCCCGCTTTCACAAATATGGTGCAAATCTTGCCTCCTCCAGGAAGTCTTCTCTGACTGTCCCCATGCACCACACACGCCTGCTACCCAGCATCAGCACTTAGAGAGCACCTGGCTTCTGCAGGAGGGGCCGGCTTCATACAAGATGAAAATGCAGATGCTCAGGGAATAGAGGGGACTGTTCTTAACTTTAGAAAAGATCCAGCACCTGCCTTTGTTAAATGTCAACTATGTGTTAGAAAATGATTTGATGTGCGGAAATTAGAATTACGCCCAGACCACCATTAAGGCCTAGGAAAAAGGGTACTTTTGTTCATATTTAATCATCTACATGTTTTATATATATATATATATATATGTGTGTGTGTGTGTGTGTGTGTATACACATATATATATATATATTAATGTTTATTTATGTTTGAGACAATGCGAGAGACAGAGTACAAGTAGCGAAGGGGCAGACAGAGGGAGACACAGAATCTGAAGCGGGCTCCAGGCTCTGAGCTGTCAGCCCAGAGCCCGACTCGGGGCTCGAACTCACAAACCGTGAGATCATGACATGAGCCGAAGTCGGACACTCAACCGACTGAGCCACCCAGGCGCCCCTACATGTTATATATTTTTTTAAAAAAACAAGTTAAATTCCTTCCCTGCCCCCTCTTTCTCCTTTTGATGGGAAAACAACATAAAAATAACATTAAAGATTTCTTTTTTTGGAAAAAAGAGAAAAAAACCTTTCCACCCATAAACCCTCTTATTTTTGAACATTCCAGTCTCTGTTCACATGCATGCTGATTTAAATAGCTGCAATCGTGGAACTTTACTTGGCTGCTGGGCCATGAGCTTCCTGAGAGGAAGCGGAGACTGATGTCATTCAGCAGGCAGCCGGCAGAATCCCAGCCAGTGGCAGGCACCGGGCACAGGGTGATTGTTACCATTAGCCTGGTTGAGTAGAGGGACCAAGTACCTTCATCTGGCAAGTGCAGGCACTGCCCCGATGTGATCCTCTCAACCCTCTTGTGGGGGAGATGTTCTTCCTCCATTTCTCAGAAGAGGACAGCCAACAGGCTGTCCCTTAACAAAGGGATCCCTTAACAAAGGGATCTGCCGTAGTTACAGAATTAGAAAGTGGCCAAGCTGGGATTTGAACCCGGGACCTCTGGGCTTAGAGCCCATATTTTCATTGCGGTAAGTTTTCTCAGCCTCAGCGCTGTTCGCATTTTGGGTGGATCTTCCTGGCTGTGTGGGGCTGTGCTGTGCACCGTAGGAGGCGGAACAGCATCCTCGGGGTCCACCCACCGGCTGCCTCCTGCACTGTCCCCTGCCCCACCAAGCTGTGACAACAAAACACGTCTGCAGACGTTGGCAGTTCATCCCCAGGGCTGAGAACTACTGCGATACAAGAAAGAATAGCAGCCCGTGGCGCTGTTTCTTTGATGTTCTTTTCCGTGTTCAGGGCTGCATATCCAGTGGGTACGAGGCGTGCGGTTGCCTGCCAGGGCCCCTGGCTGTGTGGGCGTGTAGTAGGTGCAGAGTGAGGCCCAGGCTACGTAAGAGGTGCGAAAATAAGGACTCCTGTCTTCTCTGCAGTCCTACCTGCCTGGCTCAGCCCAGGGGTGACTGCAGAATCTCCTGGCACCCTTGCTAAGAATTTGGGACTTACCCGCCCCTTCTCTATCCAGATGTGTTTGGGGGGCGGGGGCTCACATCTACGAGATGAGGGCTTGACTGCTGTTGACACAGTCAGCGGAGTTGTGCAAATTGAAAAAATGCAGCCCTCCCTCGGGCGGTTCCAGGCACAAGGATTGGTGAGCAGAACCCGGGCTGGGTTCTTGCTTCCGCTCACCACCTCGGATGCTCTTGGAGAGTCCACCACCTGCACAGCCATTCGCGGCGACCCTGACTTAGAAGGTTTCGCTCTCTTTCCCTTCTCCCCTTGGCAAAGCGGGGCCTGGGTAGTGGAAGCCCCCAGGTACAGCCTAAATCTGCTTTTTGACCTAAGACTCAACTTTTTCCTTGCCCAGCTTTGCCTTGCACTTCCTCATTTATTCACTCAACAAACATAATGAACATCTACTTTGTGCAAGCCCCATTTTGGGAACCTGGGGTCGGAGCGTCAAAAATGAGGCAGTATATGTAGTGCCGCGTTCCTCAGACTCTTGTTTAGGGATACTTTTAGGGGATTTTGTGAGATTCTAGGCTTTTCTTCCTGTACTTTTAACTCAGATAGCAGGTTATAGCATCCTGAAATATGCTATGTGGCAGGGACGGACACCCAGCTATCTTCTCTTAAGTGCAACATTAAGGTTGGCCAAATGTCGAACGGTGACACCCTTCTCACTAATTTTTGTCTTGTTTTGGAAAGTATGATAATTTCTCATGAAAAGATATGATTTATGCTAATATAAAATGGGGTTGTTATTAAGTGAATTAACAAAGAGAAACGTCTCCTTATTTTTAATTCCTAATATAGCAACTATCGATAGATATAACCCACAAAAATGAAAGCTTGCTGGGACCTCAGTTGTTTTAAGAGTGTGAAGCGCGCCCGAGGTCGTAAGTTCGAGGTCTGCTCCTGTGGCGGACACAGCCCTGGGCCTGGAGGCTGGCTGGCCTGGGCTCCAATACCAGCCCGGCTCTTCGTTAGCTGATTGTGAACCTTGGACAAGTTCCTCAATGTCTCAGAGCCTCAGTTTTCTCACCTGTAAAATGGGAGCCCGACGGCCCCCTCCGAGGGTGATGGTGAGAATTTCAACTCGCTCGTTGGAACCTGTGTTCTGCTGGGGGTGTTGCTGGTTCTCGGGGAGAGAGCTGGGGTGGCTTTCAGGGGGACGGGTTGAGTGGAGCACTGCCACGGGGCTGGGGGGTTTAGCAGCCTCCCCCGCAAGGTAAATATGTGAGGATTGGGAAAGTTGGTCAAAGGGAAGGAATTCAGTTTGTGAAATCGCTTCAAAGAGGAATTGGAGGCGACCTGCTTTGCCCTTGATTATTCCGATGGTAACCACTTTTCAGTCCTGTAAACTCGGCTTGCTGTCTCCGTCTCCCTCTCTTTTTCTTGGATAGAGAGGCCTTCTCAGGGTGTGGAGGAGCTGTGCCTTGCGGAGCTCACTAAGGGGGGCTGGCAGCCACCGCCACCGGGCACGCAGCCCTGGGAGTGGCATTAGAGGAGTCCGAAGGCCCAGGCGGGGCTCTGGCCGCCGGGGGGCGGCGGGTGGGAGGGGAGCCACAGATCAGTTCTGAGCGGGGCCACCGAGGTGGGGCTTCACCACCGTGTCTGCCGCCCTGGGGTGGCCAAATGCCTCCCCGGGCAGCCTGTTATGGCGCTGAATTTCCACCACGTGCCATTTCTTCCTTGGGCTGAGGTCCTTGTTTACCAGAAAACTCCTACCAAAGGATGAACCACAGAACAGCTTGTCACCAGCCACTAGCACCTTGTGGCAGTCTTATTTATTTGATACCAGACAGCAGGGCTTCGGGGCTGTGGGATGGAGGGCAGCTAAGTCTCGAATGTCCCAGGCTCTACTGAGTTTCCAGCCTCTGTGTTTTGGCTGTGGAGGCCGGAGCCTCACCTGGGCCTTCGGACTCCTCTAATGCCACTCCCGGGGCTGCGTGCCCGGTGGCGGTGGCAGCCAGTCCCCCCGAGTCAGCTCAGCAAGGCACAGCTCCTCCACACCCTGAGAAGGCCTCTCTATCCAAGAAGAAGAGAGGGAGACAGAGGCAGTACGCAGAGCTTTACAGGACTGAAAAGCGGTTACCGGGGGCCCCTTGGACCCATCCCTGGTGTTACGGCCTGAACTGGAGGGGATGGGTCTCAGATTTTCAGTCTCTTGCACCTGTTCTCCCTGTCGCTCAGCTCCCTTTTGCCTTATTTGTCTCAATTCTGGGCTCACATCTTTTATGACTCAAGCTAATTTCGTTAAATCCTGGGAAATGCCAAACTGAAAATTTGCATTATAATGCTTAGGAACCTGGAATGACGCCTGAGGTCTCCTAGTCCTGATGATGCTGTTTACCTACTGTCTTTCTAATGAATTTCTGGCTGTTTCATTTTGGAATCTAGTTGGTGCGGTGGGCAGAATAATCCACCCCCCAATGTCCTAATGCCTGGAACCTACCAGTATGTAACCTCACATGGTAAAAGAGACTTTGCAGCTGTGATTAGGTTAAGGCTCTTGAGATGGGGAGATTATCCTGGATTATCGCGTGGGCCTGATGTAATCACAAAGGTCCTTATAAGAGGGAGGCAGAAGGGTCTGAGTCAGAGAAGGAGGCCTGATGTGGAAAGCAGAGGTTGGATTGATACCATTAATGGCACTGAAGATGGAAGAAGAGGGTCCCGAGCCAGGGAATGCGGGCGGTCCTGAGCTGGAAGAGCCGAGGAAACAGATTCTTTCCTGGAACCTTCAGGAAGGAATCCCATCCTGCCCAGTGAAACCCATTTTGGACTTCTGACTTCCAGAACTGTGATATAATACATTTGTGTTTTTTTTTAAGCTGCTAAATCTGTGATCATTTGTTACAGTAGGAATAGGAAATGAATGCAGTTGGGAATAGGGGTCAGCAGAAGCTGGTACAAGGGCAGGAAGATACCCGTCAGGGTGCTGTGAGGTCTCCTAGTGTAAATCGCGCCGTGGGCTCTAGCCTCTCGGGGCTCACTGTCTAGCCGTGGGAATCAGACTTCACGCAAATGACTCGGATGACAGGGGCAGAGCGATAAGCACCAGGGCGAAGCTCAGGTCATGTGCAGACGACAAGAGATGCTGCTTCCGGTCAGGGGGTTTAAGAGGATCGGAGGTGGCATTTGGATGGGTCTTTAAAGGGACGGGTGAGGTCCCACAGATGGGCAGAAGGAACAGCACGAGCGCTGGCGCAGACGTGGGAAAGCACAGTATGAGTGCGGAAGCGGGAAGAGAGTTGGGTTTGGAGGCAGGGGGCGTAGCAGGACCTGGCTACAAGCAACAGAAAACTCCGGCTCGTTGGTTGCACCCGGAATGTAGTCCCGAAGCAGGGCCCTTCCAGGTTGGCCAACACGATGGCTCATCCATCTCGTCAGGTGCCCAGGTTCTTTCCCTTCTCTGTTCCGCCGCCCTCATCTCACAGATTCGCCATGGCCTTGTCCGCCATGGCCCCAGGAAGGCTGCTGCTGGTTCAGGTGGTGCTTGTAGACATGACACTGTCTAGCAGAGAGAGGGTGGGGAACTGTCTCTTCACAGGAATTTTCATTTATCAGCAAAGAAGCCTTCCCTAGAAGTTCTCACTCCTCTGCTCCTCTGCGTGTTTCCAAGGCCAGAATTTTATCTCCTGCTTACTGGCCAGAGGACTGGCCTAGGGAAGCATGTGTGTGGAAGGGGACAGATTATCAAACAACACTGGGGTTCTGTTAGCTAGGAAGATGAGATGTATTTTTGATAAGCAGCCAAAAATGTGTGCCACAAGACCTGTGGAATTGGGAATGGGTGAGGGAGGAGGGGAGGGACTTGAACACCAAGTGGGACTTGTCAGTTCATTTTCTCGGGTTTGGGGAGCCATGGAAGGTTCTAGAGCGAGGGTCTGACCTGACCGGAGTTGAGCTTTTGAGAGACCATTCTGACATCGTTATGGAGTGGAGAGGTGTCCCTGGAGGCCGAGAGGCCAGCTGGGAGGCTACTGCTCATGTCCACATGAGAGGGCAGTGCGAATGAAAAAGAGAACAGAAGTGAGAAGCATCATGGGGGTAGAGTGATGGGACTGGGAGCTGGTTCCTTCTTTCTCCACGTCAGACCCGTCACCAGGTCCTGTTGGCACGGATCCGTCTGCTGTCTTCACAGCCAATACCCCAGTTCTTGCGTGCAGCTTCTCCTGCCAAGCTCACTGCCCTGGCGTCTTCCCCACACTTCCTGCCGCCATTTTTGTTCTCCTCTGACCTTCAGTGTCTTCAGCTGGGCGCTATCAGTGTTGTGGGTCGGATGATTCCTTGTGGTGGGGGGCTATCCTGGGCATCGCAGGGTGGTAAGTAGCGGCCTGGCCTCTACCCGGGATGGGCGATGGGTGCCTGTAGTGCCCCCACACCAAGTTTTGACAACCAGAAATGTCTGTGGATGTGGCCACGTGTTCCCTGGGGGCAAAACCACCCTCCCTGGGAGCTGCTGTTCCGTTCCTTCCCCTCCACAGCTGATTGATCTTTCAAATGGCAAATCTGATGGAGCCACGCCTTTGCCTCCCATCTTTTTTAAAATGTTGTTTTATTTTTATTTATTTTATTCATTAAAAAAAATTTTAAACGTTTATTTATTTTTGAGAGAGAGAAAGAGTGAGAGACAGAGAGCAAGCAGGGGAGGGGCAGAGAGAGAGGGAGACACAGAACCTGAAGCAGGCTCCAGGCTCTAAGCTGTCAGCACAGACGTGTGGCTCAAACTCACCAACTATGAGATCGTGACCTGAGCTGAAGTCGGGCACTTAACTGACCGAGCCACCAAGGCACTCCAAAAATGTTATTTTATTTTTAGAGAGAGAGAGTGTGAGCAGGGGCATGAAGGGGAGGGAAAGAGAGAATCTTGAGCAGGCTCCACCCCCAGCAAGGAGCCCGACGTGGGGCTCGATCCCAGGACCCTGGGGTCATGACCTGAGCTGAAATCCCACTGAACCACCCAGGTGCCCCTTGCCTCCCATCTTAAAAGTCTTCAGAGGCTTCCCCTTACACTCCTGACCCTGTGGTTTCTGCAAACCGTTTGACTTTTAACCCAACTACTCTTCCCTCTCCCCCAGCTTGTGTGCCCCCGCCCCGCCCCCACCCTGCCCCAGTCACTCTGGTCTTCTCTCTGCTCCTCTAGGCCTCCCCATGGAGTTGTTTCCTCCACCTGAAACATCTCTCATCTCTTTACTTCCAAGCATCCTTCACATCTTGGATCCAATGCCACTTCCTCCAGGAAGCCTTCTAAGATTCCTCCAAGTCTCTCGCTTCATGGGGCGTGTCTTCCCTCTCTGCCTGGGGTTGCTTCAGTAGTGCTTGTGTGTGTGTGTGTGTGTGTGTGTGTGTGTGTGTGTGTGTGTGTGTAGGTGTGCAGGAGCTGGGTGGGGAGGGGGCCGCCGTGACCCTAGCTCCTTGGTCTCAGGTAGTCAGGCCATGCCGACAGCTTGGTGGCCCTGCCTGCCCACATCTCGCACCTCACCCCAGGTGGCTGGAGGCAGTCAGTTGGGAGTGGTTGAGTTTTTCACAATGAGTTTCCTGAAAGTCACCCCGACTCCGGGCTGGGGATAGCTGGGTGCAGGCCAAGGGGGGAAACATAGAAAGAGAAAGGCACTTCCTGTTAGAAAGCAGAGGCCTGGGAGGTGGGGCTGAGGGGGCAGTGTACCCGGGCCCAGAGACAAAGGGACTGTGGAGGGGCCTCCACAGACGCCGGGACCCTCACAGTCCCATCGACAGGGGCCGGCGTGATCTCCTGTGGCCGAGTCTGGCCGGGTCTGTCCACGTTGTCTTGCAAACCTCTCTCCTGTCCCTTGCCTGGTCCCATCCAGGTTGGGGCACGGCCCTCTGTCCAGCTTGACTGAGGTGGCCACGCCTTTCAGCGCCCCCTGGCCCTTAAGACCCCGGACCGGTTGCTTTCAAATCTGCTTAGGAGAAAAAGGAAGGAAGCAGAGGACTTCCCTCTCACAGAGGCCACCACCCCAGGGAGGCCAAGCCACAGGAGGAGGCTCCTTCTAGCTCTCCCGTAGCTCCAGGAACGAGGGGCCTTCCTGTCTACCCAAGACCCTCCCCTGCCCCAGCCCCCATCCCACAGAACACTCTACTCTCTGGGCCACCCGTGGGCTCCTATCTCAGGGGGAATACTAGACATGTTTAATAACCAGCTTGCTGTGGGTTCTGCCCATTCATAATGGACGGACACCGGCCATAACGCCTCCTCCCCAAGGCGGCCAGATTCGCTGACTATGCCCTGTGTCTTGTTTCTTCCCTCAGGCCCCAAATCGTGTCCACTTACCCTCTTTTGCAGCTGCCCTCTGGTGCTGGGATCTTGAGCAGGCTTTATCACCCGCCCTGAGCCTTAGTTTCTGAACCTGTCCAATGGGGATGTAACACTAGCATCTAGTTTTCAGAACTGATGTGACAATTCAGTGATGTGGGAAGCTGCTGTCACTGAGGCTGGCACATCACGGGCTCACGGTTGCTCCGACCCCATGTTCTAGTTGGCCTGGGACAATTTGTGCCTGGTGTCCTGGTGTATTTATTGATAGCATCCCCTTTTTTCATTCTCAGAATTGTCCCGATTTGGACAATAAATGGCACAGTCACTGTCTATTCTGTTCCCTGTCTTCATTGCTGGAGTCTCTCTTCCTTTGGCCGATGGCAGCCGATGTGGAGGCAAAACACTGGGTTCTTGTACAGCACTGCCACCAAGCTCAGTGTGGCCTCCCTGCGCTTCTGTTTCCCCGGCTGTGTGGAAAATGCCACCCACCCGCCTGCAGGGCACGCCTTGTGTGGTTGTGGTCTGTGCCCCCAAGGCCTGGCACCCAACAGGTGCTTAGTTGGGCAGACGACTACGAAAGGGGCAGCTAGGATTGGAGAGGTCACGCCTGCCCTTGCTTTGCACTCAGGGGGATTCCTGGTCTCTGAGTCAGGGCCGGCATGTGCCTGGTCAGTGCCCCTGAGCCGCCCCAACCCAGGCCAAGGCAGAAGAGAAGGCCCGAGGCACAGGCCCCAGCTTGACTCCAGTTGCTCTGGGCTGTTGCCCTGACTTCTCTGAGCACTTATTTCTTTGGCCTCAGGCTGAGAGATTGGGCAAGATGGTCTCTCGAGCTGCTGCCTATCGGGCCGGGTTCCTGGCCTCAGGTGTCACATGTTGTAAAGAGCTTACGGACACCGAGGCCTGGGTTTGGATCCTGACTCTGCCTGTCAGCGACGCTGGACCTCTCAAGCCGCTTAACCTCTCAGGCCACCGTTTTCCCAAGCGAACTGTAGGAACTTCATAAACGTCTGTCCCTCCCATCAGGCTTTGCTTGGAACAGGGGTCCTGCTCTCCTCCATCCCCTTCCACCTGACATGTCCCCCTGGGCGGGGAGGCCGGGACCAGATGTCCTCCGGAAGCTGATGGGAACCTGGTCATCTGTCACCATGCAGTATCTGAGTCCAGAGACGTGTGGCCTGTGGCCTAATGCAGACGTAAAATGCAATTTTACCGAGAGGAGAAGGTTCAACAAACCACTGTCCTTGAAAGTGGGCGAATGTGGATAGGACATCGGGCTAGTCCCACCTATTTCCCTCCTTCTTTCAGGACGCACGTTTCCTGAACACTTAACTAGGTGCCACTCCCGTGGTCCGTCTTCACTGCGACTCTGAGAAGTGGGTCTCGTGACTCTCCTTCAGGAGGAAGCTCAGGGAGGTCGCCTTGCCTGGGGCGTTCAGACTTACTCCCAGCAGAGGGGAGACTGTCACCGTCCCTGCCGAGGGTGCCCGGGGGTTCCTTCTGTTCCTCCCTGCCAAACAGGTGCTTGCCCCTGGGGACTGCCTCTGTTTCCCTCCCCCCATAACCTGACACTTGCCGCCCACCTACTTCTCAGGGACGCTTTGAAGACGGATGAGAGTGTGTTTTCCCAAAGCTCCCGGGGCCTTCTGGGCCTCACTGGGGCGGTGTGTTATTAGCGAAAGCACAATGACAGTCGCGCAACAGCCGTAATGAATGCTCTCTAGACATCCTGTCGCTGAGGCCAAGGCAGGCATCATCGGCTCCATTTTCGCGATGGGAAAGCTGAGGCCCAGATCCTCATGTGTGACCTGCCCACAATGTCACGATGAGTTAGTAGAGGCCTCGTGCAGCCTTTCTCTCCATCTGCTCTCCTTCCGTCCCGGGAAAAGGAGGGTGAGAAAGAAGAATTGCCATCCATGGGAACCTCTGACCTTTCCTTAGACAGCAGAGGGGTGCGGCGGATTTGGTGGCCCCAGCCTGGCAGAGTCGGGGAGTCCAGAGCCCCCTCCCTCACTGGACACCACCCCCAACCTTTTCCAGCTGTTATTTTGAGACTAAGCCATGGCCAAGGTGGGGTCAGGCGCGCGCGCGCGTGTGGAGTGTGTGTGTGTGTGTGTGTGTGTGTGTGTGTGTGTGTGTGTGTCCTGGTTCTTTTAGTGTGTGTGTGTGTGTGTGTGTGTGTGTGTGTGTGGGTGGGTGTCCTGGTTCTTTTAGCCTGAAAAGGAAGAAACTGAAATGGAGGAGGGAGGTGTTGAGGGAGGGCCAAGGACACATGTTTGCTCAGTGCCTTTCATGTTCCACGTACTTTACGTGCAGTTTGCCATCTCGTTCCCATTCTACTGATGAGGCAACTGAGGCCCAGGGGCATAAGCAATTCATATCAATTGCACAACAGGTGAGAGGCAAAGTTGAGATTCCATCCCAGGCTCACTGGCTGGAAGGCTGTTGTTTTGGAAGTAGCCCACCCTTCCCCTTTGGAATTTCTCTGGGAGAGGTGTGGCCTATGCAGTGTGCATGAGTGTGCAACCCGTACGATCGTATAGGGCCTGCGTTCAGAGGGACTCTGCCCTTGGTTTAGTTGGCTCTGCTCTCACTGTCTTGAAACTCTTATTAATTTGTGAGCAAGGGGCCCTGCGTTTTCAATTTGCACCGGGCCCTGTAAATTACGTGGCTTGTCCTGGGCCTGTGTGCCAAAGGGCTAGATGCTTCTAACTTGTCAAGGGCCTTGAGCCAGTCACCTCAGCCCAGTGTCCCCATCAACACCACAAGGGATCTGGGGGGAAGGGCCAAGTCGGGCTAGCATCATAGTCACAGGGGCCGAGCCACGAGGGCCTGGTGAGGACCTCTTGCAGGAAGAAGGGGCCTGATGCGGAGAGATCTTGGGGTTCAGCCTCAGAAGACCTGGAACCTGGCAGAGCTTTAGAGTGACTGCCAGGTGCAGAGAGCCCCAGGCTGCTGTGGGTTGGTGGAGGGCCCTAGTCCAGCTCAGTTCAGGAAGTTGCTGAGAAATTGTTGACCTATATAATTCTGACTCTTTGATGGTCAAAACTGCAAGGGAAGTGTGACCAGATTTTTCTTTTAAATAAACACGCTTGGACTGCTTTCAAAGTCGTCACCAGAAGAGACTGTGTGGCCTTATTCCAAAGGTGTCACTGCAGGGGATGCTTTGGTGACCTGAGCTCATCCCTGCAGCCTGTGTCTGCTTTTAGCTGCACTTCGGGTGGGCGGAGGGTTCTGTGTGCGTTCTGACACTTGCTCACCGCCTCCCACCTCAGACGCCAGACATGTGACTCTGATTTTCTGCCTCAGGCCCAGTAGTGAGGGCCCACTCAGCCTTGTTCCAGGGTAGCCCGGAAGTCAGAGGTCCCAGAAGAATCTAGCTTCTGTGCTTACAAGGGCAATTTCAGAAGCACACAGTTCTATTGGCCTTTCCTCCTTCTCTGACTTATGCCCCATTCTTCTCGTTCCTGCTTCTTGAGGTCACCTCCTAAATAATCTGTGTGAAGCCTAGTCCTTGTCTCAGGCTCTGCTTTTTGGGGGACACAAATAGTTAGAGTCACTTACAGCATTGGTATTCCCTCTTCTGGACTGAGCTTCAGAAGCTGAGACCTGATCTGTCATATCTCTTTGAGCACGGCAAACCTTCCTCTTCCAGGAGGGGGAGATTGCTGGCAGCACGTGATCCAGAGTGAAGCTTGGCACTGAGGTAGGGGATCCGATCTACTTGGTGTGGAAAGGCAGCTGGAGTGGAGGCTAGAGTAGAAGACTGGCCCTTGCCGTGACTTGGGTTCAAGTCCGAGTTTGGTTGTGTCCTTTGCTGTGTGATCTTAGACCGGTGACTTTGCTTTTCTGGGCTTTCATGGGCTTCATCTGTAAAATGGACAGCAGCATCCAGCTCCCTGATTTGCCGTGAGGATCGAGCATATTTGCAAAATCATTTTGTGGTCAATAAACAGCTGCACACACACAGGTTACGACTGGTTGAGAACAAGATGGCGACTATAAAGTCAAGAGCCGGGGGCCGGTAAATCGTGAAGGCAATACCCCACAGGAGTCTGAACGCATTTGATCAGTGCGAGCATCATTCGAAAGGCCTCCCCGGGGGGCTTCTGGGCTGGGGCAGCTATTTTCTGGTTGTGATCACCCTGGTGCGCTGGTTCTGAAGCAGCGTTGGTCCTCCATGGGCATGCCTTGGACACACTACTGTACAGAGAAATGGTTTGGGTTCTGAGCTTGTTTTGTGGGCATTCCTGAGCTAGTCCTTGAGGAGAAACATGTGACCTCAGGGCTTGGCAGGCAGTCGGTACCCTGGCCTGGTGGGTGTGGGCTGGGGGCCTGGGTGCCCGTGGGCACCCTGTGCTGGGGTCATCCATCCATTCAACAAATATATTTATTGAGCAACGGCTGTGTGCCAGTCACGGTGCGAGTGTGGGGGGCACGCAGGGAGCCGTGGCTCTTTTGGAGCCACATTCTAATGGGAGAGAAGCTGATAAGTGAATACAGACAGGAGAGCAAGTTGTGTCATGATGGAAGATAAAGCGAGGGGAGGAGACGGAGGGGCAGAGAAGGCTGCTGAGAATCACGAAGGGTTTGGGGTAAAGGCAGGGGAAATGGGCACTTAAAGTCCCTGACGTGGGTGAGAGAACAGAGAGGGGAGAGGAGAGAGAGGGAAAGTGAGAGGAAGAGAATAGGAGAGAGGAGACAGTCAGAAAGTTCGGAGAGGTAACAAGGTAATGTGGAGCGGGGGGGTCATGTAGGACTTTGTAGGCCAAGGTAAAGTTCAAGTCTAATCTTTCCCAGTAGCTGCTGTGCGACCTTGAATATGTCCCTGTTACTCTCTCAGCCTAGTCTTCTCAAATGCAAAGTGAGGGCTTTTACTAGGGAAGTGTCCCAACTCTAAAATATCTGCATTTATTTATTTATTTATTTATTTATTTATTTATTTATTTATTTATTTATATGAAATTTATTGTCAAATTGGTTTCCATACAACACCCAGTGCTCATCCCAATAGGTGCCCTCCTCAATGCCCATCACCCACTTTACTTAGGGCACTAGGCGGCTCAGTTAAGCGTCTGACTTCTGCTTAGGTCATGATCTCACAGTTCATGAGTTCGAGTCTCACATCAGGTGAGCTCAAGTCCCACTTCGGGGAAACACAAGCCCCGTTTCTCTTTCTCTCTCTCTCTCCCACTTCTTTCTCTCTCCCTGCTGCCCCGCCCCTCCTGGGATTCTCTGTGCCCCTGGCTCAGTGCAGCCTCTCTTTCTCTCAGTAGAATAGAATAGAATAGAATAGAATAGAATAGAATAGAATAAAATAAAATAAAATAAAATAAAATAAAATAAAATAAAATAAATAAAATAAAATATCTGCTTTTGAAAAGTAGGCCCAGGCTCTGTCCCAGCCAGTTGAGTCAGAATCTTTGGAGATGGGGCTCCAGCATCCGTGATTATTACACCCCCACCCCCTCCAGGTGGCCGTGGCCAGCTAGAACCAAAAAACACCTGACTGAGTCTTGGGGACCGGCAGCAGGAGCTCCCGATGGGCACGTCCCCATCCTTCTGTCCATGCTGCTGTTTTTCCAAAGCTGGGACCACTTTCTGCCAAGGCCAGCAGCCTGCTTCGCCAGCAAACACCCAAATCTGCAGAAAGAGCAGGCCAGCCGCGTCCAGGCCCTTCTTCCTATGCACAGACCCCAGGCCCAGAGGGCACAGGGCAGAGGCCACCCTTGGCCCAGGGAGATTTTGTTTACGGTGCACATTTCACTTCTACAGGAGCTGCACAGCTGCGATCTTGCCTCATAGCCGTTGCCAGCAATGGGGGGCGGCCTTCACCCCGCCTGCTAATTTCCCAAGTTCCTCTTTTGGGCATGTGCCTGTCCCTCCGCGTTCCCGTGGCTGCGTGGAAGTGGACCGAGGCCCAGAGGGTGACTAAGAGGGGAAGCCCCTGTGCCGCAAGGCTCCCAGCGGCTCCTGGATTGCGTAAGGGCTATTTTTGAGGCGGTTGCAGACGATGTGATGAATCATAGCAAGCACACATGGCTCTGGCGGGGGACAGTCCTTCCTCATGCTGCTGTGGAAAGAGGAGCTTCTGAAAATGAATCAGCAGCAGCCGAACCCCAGGTCCGTGGGAGGAGGATGAGGGTGCGAGTTACACATTTCCAAAGTATTGGGGTGCGGCCTTCTGGAGCCTGGGCCCGGGGGCTGTGGGGACTCCACTCTTCGGTTTCCTCCGTGACTCAAAGGGCCTCCCTCACCCACTCGAGCCCACCACCTGGAACCGAGTGACACTCCGTCATGGAACAGAGTCCCTTGCACTTAACTGGGGCCTTGAAAACAGAAGAAAGTCTGAGGAAGTGTGGCCTGGGGTTGCTGCTTGATGGTGACACACAGGCTCTGAATCCAGAAGCCGCAGAAGCCTGCCCTTGACTGGGTGGCCCATGGGAGAAATTCCTGCCCATGAGGAGAAGGCCTGAACCGCTGCTCTTAGGGAGAGAGGAGGCCGCTCCTGCTCCCCAAGCTCGCAGGCATGTGAGCTGAGAGGCAGAGCTGACTTTGGAATTAGACAATACTGGGGTTGAGGTTGAAATCCAATATGGTGCTTTGGAGTTAAGTCTGGGGCATAGCTGAACCTCGGCATTCTCATTTGTAAACTCAGGAAATAATATCTGCCTGGTGAGACTGTTATTAAGAACACACAGGGGTGTATAGGGCAGCAGGTTATATATGCTAAGAACCCAGATTCTACAGCCAGGGGTTTAAGTCCTCACTGTGCTACTCATTAGCTGGGTGTCTTTAGGCAGTTCACCTAACTGCTGTGTGCCCCAGTTTCCTCATCTTTAAATGGGGATGATTTAATAGCAACTATGTCATAGAGTTGATAAATAAACTAATATATATAACATTGAAAGAAGGATGCTGGTCCATAATGAGCTCTCAGCAAATGCTGTCAATTGTTATATAAACTGAGCATCATAGCAAGTTATGATACATACATTTATTATAGCCAGAGCTTAAGAAGGAATAGTTATCATTATCATCATTATCGTCATTACTATTTTTTTTTTTCCAGAGAGCTGGAGTGGGTTTGGATAAAAGCTGGGGCCTGAATTGGCACTGGGGAGAGGAAAATCTGAAGTCAGAAACAAAGAATCCTAAAATTTGTACGAAACCTCAAAAGACCCGAAATAGCCAAAGCAATCTTGAGAGAGAACAAAGCTGGAGGCATCATGCTCCCTGATTTCAAATTATACTACCAAGCTATAGTAATTAAAACAGTATGGTATTGGCATAAAAACAGAGACATAGATCAATGAAACCAAATAGAGAACCCAGAATAAACTTAAACGTATACGGCCACTTAATTTACAGCAAAAGAGGCAAGAACATACAATGGAGGAAAGGACTCTTCAATACACGGTGTTAGGAAAACTGGATAGTTACATGCTAAAGAATAAAACTGGACCACTATCTTATACCCTACAGAAAAAAATGAACTCAAAATGGATAAAATGGATCAAAAACTTGAATATAAGATCTGAAACCATAAAACTCCTGGGCAAAAATATAGGTGGTCAGTTCCTTGACATTGGTCTTGGTGATGATTTTTTGAAACTGGCAGACCAAAAGCAAAAGCAAGAGCAAAAATAAACAAGTGGGATTACATCAAACTAAAAAGTTCCTGCACAGCAAAGGAAACCATAAACAAAATGAAAAGGTAACTTACTCAATGGGAAAAAATTGCAAATCGTGTGTCTGGTAAGGGGCCAACCTCCAAAATATATAAAGCATTCATACAACTCAATAACAAAAAAAAAAAAGAAAAGAAAAGAAAAGAAAGAAACAACCTACCCCACCCAAGACAATATGATTTAAAAATGGGCAGAGGATCTGAATAGATGTTTTCCCAAAGACATCCAGATGGCCAACAGACACATGAAAAGATGTTCAACATCACTCATCATCAGGGACATGCAAATCAAAACCACAATGAGATATTACCTCACACCTGGTAGAATGGCTAGTATCAAAAAGAAAAGAAATAACAAGTGTCGGCAAGGATGTGGAGAAAAGGGAGCCCTTGTGCACTGTCGGTGAGACTGTAAGTTGGTGTAGCCACTGTGGAAAACAGTATGGAGTTTCCTCAAAAAATTAAAAATAGAACTATCATATGATCCAGCAATTACACTTCTGGGTATTTATCTGAAGAAAATGAACACACTAATTTGAAAAGACATTTGTACCACTATATTCACTACAGCATTATTTATAATAGCCAGGGAATGGAAATCACCTAAGTGTCCACGGATGGGTGACTAGATAAAGAAATTATATAATGGAATATTATTCAGCCATAAAAAGAAGGAAGTGTCTTGCCATTTACCACAACATAGATGGACCTTGAGGGCATTATGCTAAGTGAAATGAGGCAGACAGAGCAAGACAAATATTATGTGATCTTTCTTATGTGTGGAATCTTAAAACACACACACACACACACACACACAAGCTTATAAATGTAGAAAATTGATTGGTGGTTTCAAGAGGCAGGGGGTGGGAGGTGGGAGAAATGGGTAAACGTGTGTGTGTGTGTGTGTGTAGTTTAAATAAATTGAATAAAAAATTTTTTAAAAATCTGAAGTCAGGAAGATAGTGGAAGTCAGACTTTGGGCCTCTTTTATAATTCTGCTTGGTTTGGTCAAAAGCAGAAGGAGACTTTGCAATTAGCTGGGCTGTTGGAGAAAGATAAAGGGGAGAGTCTGCTTTGGAGAAGACTGGAACTCCAGGGCGACCCCGTTTATCTCCCTGCAAAGACAGAATGACTTCTCGAATTGCCCCATCCATATGGTGCAGAGAAGACCCCTAGAGATACCCCAGCAGAACGCCCGGCCCCTCAGAAGAATCAGGCTGCTTTGACTGAGATGAGAGTTTCCACTCACACATTTTGTCAGAACAACATGCTCTATTGGGCAAGAGCTAAAAATTCGAGAGATTTTCTGTGGTCGCTGCTGCTGGTGAACATGTTCCCTTATAGATGTGTTGTTAGTAGGGTTTGAAATCCTGGCTTGTAGCTCTTCTGTGCATAAGCCTGACAGCTGGGCTTGAGGTTAACCTAATTTCTATAACCAGAATGTCCTAATAGAGTGGTTCTCACCCTTGGCTGCAAATTTGGATCACATGGAAAGCTTTGAGAAATAATGGTGCTTGGGCCCCACCCTCGACTAATTGAATCTGAATGGGTAGATGAGGCATTGTATGGTTTAAAAGCTCTCTAGATTGTTCCAGTGTGCGCTGAGGATTGAAGCCTATGACTCCACTCCATCCAGCTGCTCTGAATTGACTTTTGTTCTGTTTCTTTCATACTCAGCTACCTGCCCCTCCCTCCACACTCTACCTGCCTCCCTCTGTTCCATGATTCCCTTTTATGTTCTCCTCCCTCCGCTTCATTTTACTGTGATCCTTTCCATTTGTATACATTCCAATGAGTTCGATTTGTTGAAACGATTTAGTCATTCCTGTAGTATTTATTGAGCGCCTGTTGTATACCTGGTATTGATCTAGGAAGGGCAGACAGCAGCATGAAGCAGGCAAAGACAAATTCCTGCTCTCATGGAATTAGAAGAGGAAGTAGAAACAAGCTAATATATAGAGGATGTTTACAAACGGAGATTAGAAAAATAAATCAGGGAAAGGGCTGTGAAGAGTGATGGTGGTCAGAGCAGGTGACATTTGAGCAGAGACCTGAATGACATGAAGGAGCTGCTCTAAGGTTATGTGGGGGTAGAACATTCCAGAAAAAGGAAAGAAATTATGGAGGCCTGAGCAGTGAGCACACTGAGGACATTTTCTTCCAGCTCACTCCATTCCTCTGTTACATCTCATCCTTTTATCATCCAACCCATCCCAATCCCTTACGGGCTCTGCTATTTTATTATGTTCAGTCCCAACTAGTTTCTCTTGAGTCAGTTTAACCAACTAGGCCACTAGTCCAATGTAAGGTAACAGGTGGAGATACAACAAATGCCAATTCAGAGGACTGCTGGTAAAGACAGTGCTGTGTCCTTGGGCTCAAATCTGGATAGCCGTTCTGCCTGACAACTGCATGTTAAAACCATGTGCAGGTTTGGAGAGAAGATAGAAACTGGTTGCCTCACGTGTATTTCCCCACGTGCAGCCCTGCTGATCTCATGGATTTTTTGTTTGATGATACACTCCAAATATAGGGCCACAGTAGACATCAGAAACCCATCAGGATTCAACATCTATTCTCTTACTCCTTTTCTTACCTGCCGTAGTGTCTGAAATTGCCTTCTTTGGGTTGCTCAGTTAGAAGCCTTCTAGAGACGAGCATGTTTAACAGGGATCAGGTGTCCACTTATTTTGTATTAGAATCTCTTAAAGTTGTACACAGACTGAGATCTTGAGGGAATAAGATGTGAGACAGTGTCTTAGTCTTCCTGGGGTTTGATAACAAAACACCACGGACTGGGTGCCTCCAGCAACACATGTATCTTTGTCACAGTTCTGGAGACTCAAAGTCCAAGACCGAGATGCTGGGAGATTTCGTGTCTGGTGAGAACTCTCTTCCTGGCTTGTAGATGGCTGTCTTCTTGCTGTGTCCTCACATGCTGGAGAGAAAAAGACCTCTGGTCTCTCTAACTCTTCTTATAAGGACCCTGGCCCCATCATGGGGGCCCCACCTTCATGAACTCATCTAAATCTGATCACTTTCTCAAGGCCCCCCATTTCATCTGGGATTAGGACTTCAATGTATGAAGTTTGGGAAGGGAGAAACATTCAGCATTCAATCCATAATAATAGGCAAGGTTTGTTTGCAAAGAGGGGAATGAATAGGAAAAGATCTGGTAAAGTAGGGGGCATCAGGATATGTGTGCATATCCCAGGATAGTAGAAGGGCACTGAGGCCACAGAGATGGAGTGAACAAGGAAGGTCAAAACCACACATGTCTACATCAGTGTTCTATCAATGGCCAGACTGGTGTCTTGTGTGGCAATTGTGAGACTTGTCTGCGAAGTCATTGACACATCTGCCATTGAGAGGTGAGGTCTATGTCCCCTCCCCTGAAACTTGAGCTGGCCCTCATGACTCTCTTGTAAGCAATAAAACGCAGTAGACTTTCTGCTGCGTGACTTCCGTAAATGAGATCATAAAAAAGCCCATGGAGCTTCTGCCTGGTCCTCTGGAGTCACTCACTCTAGAGGAAGCTGGCTGGCATGTATTAAGTCCAACTACTCTAGCACCAGCATGCTGGAGAGGCGTATCTGAGCACCTAGCCGAAACCCAGCCTCCACTAGCAGCCATCTGCAACTGGGCCTGGATGTGACTGAATAATTTCGGATGTCCAGCCCAACTGAGCCTTCAGATGAGTGCAGCCCAAATCGGCATGGACTCCAATCTCATGAGAGGTCTGAGCAAGGACTCCCAGTCAAGCCCTTTCTGAATTCTCAACTCACAGGAATCATGAGCAACATAAAATGGTGATTGTTTTACAGCACATAAGTGTTGGGTAATTTATTCCATGGCAACAGTAACCAGAACACCTTGTACCCAACCAGCTCTTTGTGTTTATGGGCTGAACATCCAGAAAAATGACAACAGCAGCACACAATGGGCTGTCCTTGGGTAATTGGAAAGGAGAGAGGGGAAGAAAAAGGGCTTCCAGAGCAAAGAACTTAAAGACTTGGAAATGATTTTATTTTTATTTAAAGTTTATTTATTTTGAGAGAGAGAGAGAGAGAGATAGAGGGAGAAAGAGCGTGAGCAGGGGAGAGGCAGAGAGAGAGGCAGAGAAAGAATCCCAAGCAGGCTCCCTGCTCAGTGTGGAGCCTGATGCAGGGCTCGATCTCAGCACTGTGACGTCATGACCTGAGCCAAAATCAAGAGTTGGTTGCTCAGCTGATGGATCCACCCAGATGCCCCTGGAAATGATTTTAGAGAGTATCTTGCTCAATACCCTTCATTGGAGAGGCTGGGGGAAGTGACTTGTCCCAGGATCATATGCCAGTGACCCAGGGCTGGGAAACAAACTCCCACACTTAGACTCCTATTTTCCTTCCTCAGTTTTCTAGGGCTATGGGGATGGGACAGTAGGGAGGTTGGTTCCAGTTCCCTGGGATGGGTTTGGATTTCATTAATTAAACACCACTCTAGACCCCTCTGGAAGTGACTCCTCATGGAATTGCTTGCCTAGAATGTCCTCCCTCTCTTCTTCTGTGTGCATCTAGATCCCCCCACCCCAGGCCATCTTCTTTTTGATGCATTCATTGATTTCATACATAAATATTTATAAGGCACTTCTTATTTGCCAAGTGCTGCTCTGGGATCTGAGGCTCCCCTTATTGAATGAGGTAAACATCGACCCTGCCGCTCTGATCTCCTCATTTGGAAGAAACAGCGCTTACCTTGAACTCCAGGCCTGTTGCCTTTACTTTCTGTAGGATGCCACCCTTCTGGGTAATAATGGGGTTCACGACTCATCTCTGGAATGTAAGCTCCTCCAGGACAGGATTAGTGTCCGATGTGTGCCTGTCTCCTCTAAAGCACGTGGCTCTCAGCACTTTGACACAGCTGCCTTTGTAAGGTCTCGAGTTCCCTGCCACTTTCAGATTGGGGGTGGGAGGACTAAGGTGTCAGAGGATTAGATAGGGATCAGCAAATGAATCAGACACAGGTTGATTTCTATGCCCATATTTTTCAAACTGGAGATTGTTAATTCTTAGTGGGTTTTGAAATCAATTTAGTGGATCATGATTAGCATTTAAGAAGGAGATGGAAGAGAAAACATGGGTATATTGTTTGTAGTAAGCCTTAAAGGTTAATTTCTGAAAATATATTGTTAGATACATATGCACATACTGGATGTGTGTGTGTGTGTGTGTGTGTGTGTGTGTGTGTGTGTGTTCATGTTCTGTGTCATAATGCAAAATGCATTTCTTGGTCAAAAATATTTGAAAGCCACTGCTCTAGGCTGTATTGCCTTGAACACACCAGTCATAAATAACTTTTTATTGAGCACCTACTGTGTGCCAGGAATTACTCTTGAAACTGAATAGTTCCTTCTCCAGAGTGGAAGTGAAGTCCCTTTGACAGCCCCTCCTGTCTTCTCTCCCCACCCCAGTGAGTTGACATCCCAGGTCGTCCTTCACCCAGCCTGTGAAAAGGGAGCTGCCCCAACAGTCTCCCAGTGAGGCCAAGCAGAAGGTACTGGGCTGAGACTGAAGGGCTCTCTCACCGGAATGTGTCCTGTACAGACAGCCACCCCTCTCTGGGCAGCACCGCAGGGGTGAGATCTGAGGGATATGCATCACTGAGCTGCTTGGCGTCTGGACCGCCATCCCCACACCTACCCCAACGGGGAGGTTGCTCAATCTTCCAGGCCTCTCGCTTTCCTGGGTGTATTTTTTCCATTTATTTCCATTCTTGAAGTACAAACGGAATGACACGTATCCACGATTGGATGTGGGCAGGTGATTCTAACAGGAGCCACAGTGAGGAGGACAGACGGCTCTTGCCCTGCATTTTCAAGTTGTGGGTCACAGAACATCAGGGCAGGCAGAGTGTCCAGCCCCCTAATTTTATAATGGGGAAAACTGAGGCCCAGAGAGGGGATGGAGTTTTCCAGACAGCAAAGCCATGGTGGACTTAGAGCAGTCATTCTCCTGCAGCTGGGTTCTGTTGGTGGGAGAGGGGGCGCTGGCTGTTGTTGGCAACGGAAGGTGCCTTCACACAAGCTCTTCCTCTACAGCGCCGAATCCCTGCGACAGAGTCTCTCCCTTAGCCTCACCCGTCGGGGGTGCACCTGCACCCTGCACCTCCAGGGGAAGCAAGGTTCAGGGCAAGTCAACTGCTGCCGTGTGGGATTGACACATACCACAGCCTCATGAGAAAAGGAACAATACTTGGTTTTCCAAACTATCACAAGATAGGCTTCAGCTAAAGCAAAGGCAGAGTCACAGGAAAGATCCACAGTTCTTACTCCGACTAGAAACACGTTGGCAGTATCCCTGACTGGCTGGCGCTCTCAGACAGCCCATTCTGAGCCAAAACTCCTTGGGAGAGCGTCAGAGAGCCTTTTCCTGGGCAGCTGTTGGCAAGGCACGCGGGCAGAATTGGTCCCCAAACAAATAAGACCCATAGAGACCCGGCTTGAGCAAACCCATGGTAAGAAGGATCTATAGAAAAAAAATCTGGGTTGGAGGGAGTCTTGAGAGCTTTTTACTCAGTGGTTCCCAAAATGTGTTCTGTGGCACCTTAAGGGCTCCCTCCCCTCTTCAGCCAGGGCGGATCTGCCACAGGAGTAGACGCTGTGGGTCTCCTCCTAAGGCTGGCTGTAAACTCCACCACACAGCATCTTTCGCCTTCAGATTTGCCTCTAACCCCATGGAGGCTTACCGCCATTTGTGCCATAACCGGGACCTGCTGCGGGGCACTTTCTCCTCTGGGTTCCGTTCAAAGCTGGCACTCTTGTGTGTGACATGGGAACTGGCTTAGAACAATAGTCTCCTGTGTGGAATATGTTAAATCCAGAACCCGAAGAGGCTTTCCAGGCGGTGTGCTTTCATCTGAGTCATGTGAGGCGCAAGACGCAATCATTTGCCCTTTGCTTTGGAGGAGACGTCCTGGCCTTTCCCAGAACCCATTAAATCTGATGTGGCAGGACCCTGACTCTCGGTGGGATCCATCTCCGTCCTCCGGAGTGCTCGCATCTTCTCCAGACCTCCAAGGTACTTGCTGCTTCTTGCTCATTACCTACTGGTAATTATTAATTAATTACATTAATTACTGCAGTTACAGTCGCCTGGTGCCACGTTGTGTGGAATGTCCACTTCTCTTCAGACTGTGTTATGCCAGGGAGTAGAAGGGTCAGGGTGACCGTGGGGGGAAGGCTGTGAATGTAGAGTG
Organism: Panthera pardus; assembly: GCF_024362965.1. Lineage (NCBI taxonomy): Eukaryota > Metazoa > Chordata > Mammalia > Carnivora > Felidae > Panthera > Panthera pardus. The sequence continues at coordinate 67,639,620 of NW_026527002.1, forward strand.
TTATCCATTGCACAGGAGTGTGAGCTGATTCTGGTCCTCCTTCCCGAGAGAGATGTAGAGAAACACACCCACCCCTTCAGCAGCCACGCTCCATCCCGGGCTGTGTTAACCTGCTCACTAGACGTCACATACAGCACAGCAGTTATGGTTATTGCTACTACTTGGTGGTGTGGACATCAGTGTCAGCCTCCAGATCCTTCTGGTTACTTTTAGTGGCCAGGCTGGCGCATTAAGTGAAGACATGGTGTGGACTACTATTCCTGTATCTTTTAGATCTCTCGGGGTGGCATTAATCTCCGTCATGATGCAATATCGATTTCGATGTTCTGTCTCAGCTAGTGGTGGGGGGGTGGGTGGAGGCAGTTTCAGAAGTTTCTGCTTGCCCTTACCTCACAGGCCAAGGAAACAACATGCAAGTTCTGCCCACTGTCAAGTGTGTCCATTCCAGCTGCAGTCAGGGGCTGAGGAAATGACTACTGGGTGAACGCCTGGAACTTCTATGAGCTGCGTCTGAGCAGGGACTCCAATTGTTACCTGACTCCCAGACATTTTTTTTTTTTTGAGAGAGAGAGTGAGCACGGGGGGTGGGGGGTGGGGGGGACAGAGAGTGGGCAAGAAAGCGACTCCCAAGTAGGCCCCATGCTGACAGCGCAGACCCCGATGCGGGGCTCCAACTTACGAACCGTGAGATCATGACCTGAGCTGAAATCAAGAGTCGGTCACTTAACCAACTGAGCCACCCAGGCTCCCCCCAGACATTCTTATTCTAACAGGGGCCGGGATAGTATTTTGGGTTTCATGTGTCAACTCAGACCTTGTATCCAACAGTCCTCAAAATTGAAAATGGGCCGAGGTCTGGAAACTTGGCAGGAGATCCTGATCTGTGATTTATTCTGATTGTATACATTGAGCAATCCCCTTGCTGGCTGCTCATCTAACATGCCTTTAGGAATGTCGTGTTTTATTAACATCTTCATAGCCGTTTGTGGGTCAGGCCCCTAGCTGCCTCCATGACTTTGCTGCTTATCACAATATTTGCACTTAGCTTGTTTCTGATGATTAAGTGCCATCTGGCATCTATTATTTTGGGATCCTATCATTCTCATTCCTATCAGAGAAGCCTGGCAGACCCTATGTTTCCTGGCTGAATAATAACTTGGCCTCTGTTAGGAGTTTGGCAGTTGGGAGGTGATGTGTGTGCTTGTATGCGGGGTGTGCCTAAAGTGACCCAGGGTGGGGTCGTGGGGTGGGGGCATCATCTTTAAGGGATGGGAGAGCACTAGTATTTACTAGGAGTCCTAGGCCACTTCTGCAGGCTTAGAGAGTTCTGGATGTTCTGAGGCTTCAATGTTCTTGAGTGCATCCACACCAGAGTCTCTATCCCAAGTAACAAGGCTCCACTACTTTCTTCTTCTTTTTTGTAATGTTTATTCATTTTTTGAAAGAGAAAGAGAGACAGAGAGAGAGAGAGAATCTGAAGCAGGCTCCAGGCTCTGAGCTGTCAGCACACAGCTCGATGTGGGGCTCGAACTCCTGAACCATGAGCTCATGTCCTGAGCCGAAGTCGGATGCTCAACCGACTGAGCCACCCAGGCCCCACTACTTTCTAATTAAAGCTCCGAACTTGGCATAACAGGATTGCCAGGGTTGAGATTTTTCTGGTGATCTGTTACTCCTACAATGAAGACCTGGGCCTGATTCTCAGTCCTTTCTGTCTTCTGACTGTACAACATGAGAGTTCTTCAGATGGTGCCAAAGAGGCCTTCTGACTTCTACACTTTTGCCTTAAATGGGTGATTTTCATTCTTCTTCTTTAGTACATTAATGGCATTCAGTGAGAGCCATCCAATTTTATTGTCATTATAATTGGAACCTCATGCAAGCCTCTCAAAAGCCTGAGGCACTGCACCCCCCAGTTCATTCCCTCCCACAGATAACCCATTCCAGTTTGCCACCAGTAAAAGGCTTCAAGTTTACTTACTGTGAACTTCATGTTTACAGCCCAGGGGCTGGAGTATCTGCGCCAGCCAGCCAGCGAATGGGCGATCCAGCCCCCCAAATCCCGTTTAATCTGCTTCCTTAGACCACCCCACTTCTGGTACCAACTCCCTAAAGTCAGACACTCTGGGAGATAGATTCTGGGACAGAAATTTGAATCCAGGGTGTATAATGGGAAGTGCTTTGGGAACGACACCTGCAAGGGAATTAAGAATGTGGGACTTGGCAGGAGGCGAACTGAACTCTGACGCAGTCACGAGAGAGTCCTTGGCCGATCCCAAAGGGAGCTCTGAGGCTGAGCTGGCCCTGCAGACTCGTCCCAGACGGAGCCCTTGGAACGTCTACATTGACCAGTAGGCTGCTCGCAGGAAGGAGAGATGACTCTGAGTAGGGCAGGGCCCTTCCGTTAAGAACAATTCCTGTGGGGGCGCCTGGGTGGCTTCCTCGGTTAAGCGTCCAACTTTGGCTCAGGTCATGATCTCACGGTTGGTGAGTTCGAGCCCCACATCGGGCTCTGTGCTGACAACTCGGGGCCTGGAGCTGCTTTGGATTCTGTGTCTTCCTTTCTCTCTGCCCCTCCCCTGCTCACGCTCTGTCTGTCTGTCTCTCTCTCTCTCTCAAAAAAAAAAAATTAATTAAAAAAATAAACGTTAAATTTTTTTTTAAAAATTAAAAAAAAAAAAAAAGCAATTCCTGTGGAGGGACAATCCCTGGGTAAACGAGGACCTGGGTCCTAAAGGGAATCTGGGCAGAGACCACAGTGTAGCGGTACAGCTGTGGTTCTCAAAGTGGGTCCCCAAACAAGCAGCATCCGAATCACCTGGGAAGTTGTCAGAAGTGCGAGATCCTGGGCCCCACCCCAGACCCGCTGCTGACTCAGAACTCTGGGTATAGGATCCAGCAGCCTGTATTTTTTTTTGCCCCCAGCAGCCTGTATTTTAACAAAACCTCTCAGTTAGTTTGATGCTCTGGAAGTTGCGTTCCACCATCCTACAAGGAGCAAGATCTAGCAGATCGTTAATGAAGAAAAGGATTATGGGAAGTGTCTGCCTAGCGGTAACTATTTATAAATGGCTTCCTTGGTCTATTCTCAAAAAATGCATTCATTCATGTCAGGACTAATGCGTGAGGGCACCTGGCTCATTTGTTTTACCGGCTTTGGCCCTGCGGTGTTTCCCAAACGAGGTTCCAGCAGCCTTCGGGAAACACCAAAATCCCACTGGAAAGGGTGTGGGCATTGGCATCAGGAGGACCTGGGTTTGGAGCCTGGCTGTCCGGCTCCTCTGATGGCGCGATCCGAGGAGACCACGTTCCCTCTCTTCTCGGAAGAAGGAAGGCTTTGATGTGAAGAGCTACAGGAAATCACAGCTCTGACTGTGAAAAATGTGCCCCCCTCCCTTGCTCTGCCAGTGTCCAGGGTTCTAGCTGTGCTCTGCCATGGCCACAGATGTGGTTGCAGGCACACCCCTTCCCTTCCTGGGGCTGGCCCCTAGCTACACGGCCCAAGGGCACTGATCTTGACAGATCCTGAACTTCCTTGCGGCCCACTATCCGACTGCGTATGTGTGGGAGTCATCTTGGCCACCCTTGTCCCCCAGACTTTTGGGGCCCCAGGAAGGGAGGAGTCCTCCAGGATATTTAAAATCTCCCTTTGAATACAGTCGTAGCTCCTGCCATGGCCCAGGAGGCCCCGCTTCCATGATGTAGAGGAACAGGAGACCTCTCGGATCTTACCCTTCTCATCCTACATGCTCCCGCCTACTCTGTCCCTTCCTTGTCCTGGGGCAAACCAGCCTTTCCCATCCGACAGCCTCTGCATTTCAGTTCAGTCTGCTGGAACACTCCGCCCTAGCTCCTTGCATGGCTGGCTCCTTCTCCTGCTCTTCTTCTTCTGTTATTTATTTATTTATTTATTTATTTATTTATTTATTTATTTATTTAGAGAATGAGCAGGGAAGGGGCAGAGAGAGAGGGAGACAGAATCCCAAGCAGACTCCGCACTGTCAGCACAGAGCCCAGTGCGTGGCTCAAACCCACGAATCACACGATCGTGACCTGAGCTGAAATCAAGAGTCAGATCTTCAACCGACCGAGCCGCCCAGGTCCCCCCTTTTCATCTTCTGGGTCTCAGCTTCTTGCCACCTCCTCAGAGAAGCTTTCCTGAATCATGCCCACTCAGTTAGCATCCACTCCCTGGCCTCAGCTGCTGTCGCATCAGCCTTCGTGGGTCTCCCTGAAAGCATTGCTCACAGTCTGAGGTCCTCTTGTATCCTTTCCGCGTGGGTTTACTTGGCTGTGGTCTGTGCCATCCACCGGAACACACAGCTCTGTGAGGCCGGGACCTCCGGTCTGGCCCCACTCATGACAGTGTCTCTAGCTACGGACCCTAATACATGGCGCCCAAAGAATACATCCGAGTGGGTGAGAGAGTGGGGACCCGTTTCTGGGAACTCAGGCTGAAGCTCTCTCTCTCTCTCTCTGGCTCTCGTCTCTGAGAAATGGGTTTCGTCAGGCAGGCCCGTTCCCTGACACCACCACGTTACTGCCCCCATGGCTCATGCCATCCAGCCTCAGGAACTTCTGGGACGTGCCAGATGGGCTGGGCCTGGCTCTGCTGCCGTGAGTGCCCCCTCCCAGCTCCTGGCTCCCGGCAGCCTTCTCAGGGCTCTGAGGCCAAGGGAGAGAGGTGCGGGGGAGAGAAGAGAAAAAGAGGCTGGACTTGGCTTTGCCCTCCAGTAGAGCAGCAAACCAACGCGCAGTATCTGGTTTTGGATTTCAGAGAGGATGTGAGCACAGCCTTGGTTACGACAGCCTGGGTGGGTGGGGAGGGGGATGGAGGGGGTTATGTCACTGGTGAGGTGCGGTGGTGTAACGTAGGGTGACAACACGGGGCCGGATGTGGTGTCAACAAACAGGGGCAGGAGCTGGGCTGCTGGCTGGGAGGTGGGGAAGTGTTGGGGTGACCCCTCAGGGAAGGGAAGAGAAACGGTCATTTCCTGAGCAGGTCTACCAAGGCGCCAGGTGCTTTCTCATGGAGAGTTCCACGAGGCAGGGCCCGTTTTACTGATGTCACTTTTCCCTGTGAGGAAATCGAGTTTAAGAGTTGAAGTAACGTGGGGCGCCCGGGTGGCTCAGTCGGTTAAGCGCCCGACTTCGACTCAGGTCATGATCTCACGGTTTGTGGGTTCGAAGCCCACGTTGGGCTCATGCTGACAGCTCGGAGACTGGAGCCTGCTTTGGATTCTGCGTCTCCCTCTCTCTCTGCCCCTGCCCCGCCTGTGCTCTGTCTGTCTCTCTCTCTCAAAAATAAATAAACATTAGAAAATAAAAAGGAAAGAAAGAGTTGAAGTAATGTGGCCAAGATCCTTTGGCCCAGGAATAGAGAGGGATACAAAGGCAGTTCTGTCTCAGTTTCATTCCCTCCTCCTTGGGACTCCGGGTAGACATTGTCCCTCAACTACTTCCCAGCCCTGTGAGGTCGGACAGATTCCTCACCCTCTCTGTCTCAATTTTCTCAGTTGCATGGTGGTGTCATTATCTTCCCTGGCCCAGTTGAGGTAAGGGTTGAGTGAGTGGCTCTTGTGGAGCCCTTAGAAGATCTTCCTTCCGGGGAGCACAGAAGTCCCAGCCCTCTGGCCTGGGGAGCATTGGAGAGGGAGGGAATGTAGAGGTGGGAAATGAGATATCCTCTGACCAGAAGCTGCCTTTAGGCCCCTGGAGCTGGAAAAAGTGGACCTTCTGTTTTTCTGAGGGCCTGCTCAGTAGGTGTCTCTGTCCACACTGTATGGTGACACCCGGGTCCATCTGCCTCCCACCTTCTCGCACTGTTGGCGATAAGAGCGGGGTGAGTTTGCAGGGGGAGCGGTGGCTGAGAGTCCAGATGAAAGGACTCTCAGCGGTGGCTGAGAGTCCAGATGAATGAGGAGTGGGTGCCCATCATGGACCAGGCCCTGGGTGTGGCACTTGAGATCCTAGATCTCACTGACCCTACCTGAGACGTGAAGTCGACAGTCATCCCGGCTCTCTTTGTTCTCCTTTTCCTGACCAGCAAAAAGGGGCGAGGGCCCCTTTGGAAGGGGCGAGGCCAGATCAGCAGTCACACACCCTCTAGTGATACAGCCGCATTGGAACTCATGTCCACCAAGGAAACTTGCATGGCTTCTGGCTTTGCTGTGACTGACCAGCTCTGTTGGCCTGTGCTTCTGCTCCTCGGGACTCAATTCCCTACATCTATAAAATGAGAGGTTGGACCAGATGACTTTTAAGAGTCCTCGCAGCTCTAACACTTCCTGGGCCACCATCTTGGAAATTCTGGCCCAGGTCTTGCTTTGTGAAGCCGTTCATTCCCTTGTCTTTCTTTTGCTGCAGAGCTGGGAGGTCCCTTAGGTAGGACCCAAATGGCAGCAACTGGGCCAGCTATGCTGGGACCAAGACTTAGTGTCATTTGGGGTCTCTGGCTCTAAGAAGGATTCCTAGAAACTACACTCTATGGAAGACATGGTATCTTTTTTTCCAGCCTCCCATTCAACCAAGAGTTGAGTATGTTTTCTCTTTTTTTTTTTTTTTTTGGTTGGGGGGAGGCTCTCTCCTCTCTCTCTCTCTCTGTCTCTTGATTGTGGTAAGATACACATAACATAAAATTTGCTATTTTAACCATTTTAAAGTGTATAGTTCAGTGGCATTAAGAACATGCACAGTATCGTACAACCATTACCCCATCCACGCCCAGAACTTTCTCATCATTCCAACTGAAACTCCACATTATGCAACACCGTAATAAACCCGTGATGCCATGATGCTGCACCCCTCTCCCCCCAGCCCCTGGTTGCAGTACCCTCTTACACCAAGACTCCATCATAGCTGAGTCCCCAGGCGCAGGGAGAAAGAAATGGACCCCAAATATGATTGATTTCCAAAGGGTCAGGCACATTCGTAAGCACAGGGCAAGAGAGTCTGTGTTAGGTTCCATGGTTTGAGTAACGCAATGCAGCCTCATGGCTTCCAGTCATCTCTGCCCGAGAGGCGGGTGCACTATGGATCTTCATTAATTGTCCTTTCCTGGGGGTTCTCTCTTTCAGTGTCACTCCTTGTGTTCTTTGACTCTTAGAAGCACAGCTGGTGTTATAAGAACATTGGGCCACTGAGGGTCAGGAGACCCGCTTTCTAGTTCTGGCACTGCCTCCGAATGTATGATCTTGAGTAACCAGCATGGCCTCTGTAGGCCTCAGAAAGCCAAGTGGAGCTAAGAACACCCTCATCTGTCAAGTGGAGTAAGGTATCAACTCTTCCAGGGCTGGGCGAATCAAATGAGCTACTTCATGAAAAGGTGTTAAGTGGAGCTCGAGTAAAAGGGAGAACAGATCAAAACTGTGAGGTCAGCCCACTTATTTCTCCTCATCTCAGGAAGCGGCTCTGAGGGAGATGGCATGGCAGCCTCAGGCCCCTATGGCTGGTTCTAGAGATGCCTCATGGGGAAGTTTGCCAAAGGCCAGAGCTGGTTCTCAGCCTCCCTTATTACCCACCGTCCCCACGGGCTTGGGAGTTTGCCAATTTTAGGCAATATTTTCCTTACGCCTTTGAGGTAGTGTATCCCCCAGCCCAGGGATCGGTCCGAGTGGTGAGCTATTTTTACCACCACACTTCTGACTCCAACCGTGTGGACTTTTTTTTTCTCCCACAAACCAGTTCCCCAACTCTGCAGACAGCAATCTGGTGTCCTAAATTCAATTCAGTTCTGACACTAACTACCTAGAGTTAGTGCCAGACTCCACGAGTTTCAGGGCTCAGTCTCATAGGATTGTCTTTACTTCAGAGGCTGGTCCCAAGTGTTGGGTCCCTAGGTTACCCACACTGCCATCTGGACTTGGTCATAAAGTCAGGGGGTTCTCCACACCTTCTCCTTTTAAGGTTGGATAATTTACTAGAATGGCTCACAAAACCCCAGGAAATATTTTACTTGCTTTTATTGGTTTATTATAAAGGAGACAAAATGAATATCCAGATGAAGAGGTACACAGAGCAAGGTCTGGAAAGGTCCTGAGCACAGGAGCTTCTGTCTTTGTGGAGTTGGGGTGTGCCACCCTCCTGCCACACGAATGTGTTTACCAACTCAGATGCTCTCTGAACCCCGTTGTTTAGGGGTAAAGTTTTATGGGTGTTTCATAAGGTAGGCACAATTGATTAAAATATTGACCACTGGTGATTGGCTTAATCTCTAGCCCCTCTCCCTTCTCCTTAGGTTGGAGGGTAGGACTGAAAGTTCTAAGCTTCTAATCAAGATTGGCCCTTTTTAGTGACTAGTCCCCGCCCTGAAGTGATCTAGGGGCCCACCTAGAGTCACCTCATTAGAATAAAAAAGACTCCTATCACCCTATCACACAAGAAACCCCAAATACTTTAGGAGCTCTGTGCTAGGAACCAGGGACAGAGACCAGAAATCTTTGTATGACCCTACAGGCAGTGAGAAAGGCCCTACTCAACTGTCAAACATGAGGTTTAGCCAAATAGAGCTGGGATGTCATTCTATATCATGTTCCTTTGTGAAACCTCCATTCACCAAGGGCATAAGCTGCAGGGTTGCTGAGTTTTCACCCCCTTTCCCCATGTGTAAAACAGAGATGTATTAGTTAACTATTGCCGTGTAACAAATGACCCCAAAACTTAGTGTTTTAAAACAACAAACATTTGTTATCTCACCATTTGTGTGGGCCAAGAATCTGGGTGCAGCTTAGGTGGGTCCCCTGACAGCTACTAGGAAAGGGGGCCCCCTGAGGGGAAAGAGCATCAAAGGGCACTGGAGCTGGTGCGTTTGGATGGATAGAGGGATGGATAGACATGCTCGGGAGGGAAAGAAAGGAAATTTTCATTCATCAAGTGTTTTCTAATGTGTGAGATACACATATTCCTCTTTCACCTCTACCACAGCACTGTGATGTCTGCATGATCATCTCCACTTTATAGAAGAGGAAGCTGAAGTTCCAAGAGATCAAGTGTCTTTTGGTGAACCACACAGCTTAGGAAATGGCAGAGCTGGATTTAAGAGCAGGCCCATCCAACTCAAGAGTCAAAGCTCCTTTCACATGAAGAATCTCAAAATTTGAAGGTCTCCATCAAGTGTAAATTTTAGTACCATGCATTATAAGAAGGAGAATATCTAATTATCCATCTGCTTATGTATTCAACAAAAACTTAGAATTCTTACTATGTGTAGGACATTTTAAGGGGTTGGGGATGGTGCAGGGACTAAAACAGACCTGTTCTTGGGTTCATAGAGTTCATCATTTAGCCCCCAAGTCTTCCTCTAGGAAGTTGTGACTATTTATCACTCACTCACTGTAGGAACTTGTGACTGTTTATCATTCACTCACTGGTCCATCCATCCATCCATCCACCCATCATCCGTTTATTCATTTGGTTGACTCACATGTTTATGCTTTAATTTTTTCATATGCTCACTCATGTACTCATTTAACCGTTTTGTCACTCTTTCCCCTCATGGATTCATTCAAGCCCTTAGAAGTTTTTTCTTTGATTCATTCATTTATTCATTCAGATTCATTCTTCTATTCCCTTGCTCTCTTCATTGACCTATTCAATGATATACTAATTCATTTATTCACTCACTCTCACATTCATTCATTTTTTCCAATCATTTACTCATCAAACATTTGTTAGGCCTTTTTGTGTTCCAGGGGACCCAGACACGGTCATCTGCAAGTTCTATAGAAAGGCGGTTGCCGCCCTTGTCTTTTTTGATGGGCCAGAGAAGAAGAAGCCTCTGTGGTGTCCATGTAGTGGGAACCGCCAAGCAGCGGTGGAGGGCAAACAAAAACTGTAGCCCGCCATCGCTCTCCCCGAGCTGGGGAGCCTCTCGGGTGAGGCAGCCATCTTCCCACAAAGCGTCACGTGTGGCCACCTCCTTGGAAGGGATCAGCTCTCTGATTTCCCTCCTTGCCCCCCTCAGAGAGGGCACCCTTGAAGCTACTGGTCTTCCCAGCTCTGGGCGAGGGCTGAGAAGGACTGGCAGCGTGGAGGCAACGTCCAGGGAGATATGAAGCCTGTTCTGTGAGGCTTATCTCAGGCCTGTGTGGCAATTAAAGACAGAAGCCACAATTGGAGGAGAAGCTTGTGATCTTATCAGCAACTGTTGTTTTTGTATTTATCTGGGGGTAGGGATGAGGTAGGGGGGTGGGAATGGGATGGGGTTGTCGCAAAAGGAATTTAGATTAGACACCTGGAAGAACTTCCCAGCGTCAATGCTGTGAGGTCAAAAGGAGATCCAGCAACTGCCTTTTACCTTGAACCCCGTGGTCCAATGCTCGTTATGAACAGGTGTTCAATAAATGCTCACTGAACACAGGCCTAGGAGTGTGGAGACTTCGGTCAGAAACCCCTTTCTGTCAGTCATTCCCACTGGGGCCGTTTCTTCTCTGTATTTTATTCCTTTCAGCCTCCTGTCTTTATCAGCCTTGTAGGGTTGTGGAGGGAGTTAAGTGCCCCAATATGTCAATGCCTGGCACAAGGTGCATGCTGGAGAAGTATTTGTGGCATCTGAATTCTGGAGTCTCTGTGCCCCATGGTAGTGTCATAAAAATAGATCCAGTAAAATCACTAGCATGATTTAATTTAGGGGGGCACAAAGCGTTCATCTATGTTGGTTAGCAGCCAGCGGGTTTTGGAGTGAGACAGACCCGAGCGATATTTAGAGCTGGGTGTGGGATGTGGGGGTAGATTAGGGAGTGGGAAGGGAGAATGGACTGGAAGAATCAATGAAGAAGTCAGGATGACTCTTAACACACCTCCCAGCCTAGTGATAGGAGAGGTTTGGGAGGGAAAGAAAAAAGCCATTGAAGAATTTTAAACAGGAGAAACGCCCGTTGAGATTTTGCTCTTTGCAAAAAGCAACCTGGCTGCCAGGAGAGGATGCATCTAAAGGGTGAGCAGTGGGTGCAAGGTGTTCAGTCTAAGGCGAGGCACTGTGATCAAGGGTGAGGCTCAAGGTGAGCTGGGTCTTAGCTACCTTATCTCTTTGTGAGGGGCAGGGGCAGGAGGTATTGACGGGAGGATTAGAAATTGTTCTAGGCGATCGGCCACAATACTGTGACCAGAATGGACCGTACGCTCCTTTTGGAGAGGATTTGCTACTATGTATCTGAGGTCTAACCTGTCTCCACTGTCTTTGATTCAGTAATTTCTCTGGAAGACAATGCAAAGAGGTTATCGAAACTATGGAGAAAGGTTTTGGCGGGTCTGGGATTCTTCACTGAAACTTACAATGTGCTGGGGCCCTGAGGGCACGTCAGGGAATGTTAAGGGGGAAATACACCTGGGAGAGTTTCTGGAGGGCTGCTGAGGTCTTTTGTCTGGTCATTCGATCAAATAATATTTACTAAGCACCTGTTAGGTGCCAGGATCCGTCAAGGCTTGGGGTTTACAACAAGGAACAAGACAGACGAGGTGGCTACCTTCTTGGAGCTCAGGGTTAGTGGGCCAGGAAAGTTTGAGTGTTTGAATCGGGCGTCCCTGCTCCCCCTTGCAAATTACATTTGGTTCTTCTCTCATATGTTTTCCCCATCACCCATACTCACACAGGTGGGGAACTCACCTTTCTTTCCCAAATCCCCCTAAAAGTCATCACACGAGGCCTTTCTATGTGCAAAAAACTTTACTGGAGGTGTAGGGGCATAGGGGGAGTTACATAATGAGAAGGCAAATGTATTGGTTTTGAGTAAATTAACCGTTATGTCCCTTCAGATTCCTTTTTTTTTTTAATGTTTATTTTTGAGAGAGAGAGACACAGAGACAGAGCATGAGCGGGGGAAGGGCAGAGAGAGAGGGAGCACAGAATCTGAAGCAGGCTCCAGGCTCTGAGCTGTCAGCACAGAGCCTGACGTGGGGCTCGAACTCATGGAGCGTGAGATCATGACCTGAGCCGGAGTCAGGTGCCCAACCCACGGAGCCACCCAGGTGCCCCTGCCCTTTCAGATTCTTTGCCCAGAAAATGGCTTGGCCACCATCTTTCTCTCACGTTCTGTATCTCTGCTTCCTGGACCATTCTCCTCAGAGGCAGAGGGGCTCCAGTTGTCCCCGGCATCTCTCCCTCTTGGCCATACTTACGATCACGCGTACAAAGTCCATGATACCTGTTACACTGTAAGTTCCTTGGAGCACTTAGTTCGGAGCCTTGGCCATAATGGACGTTTTGGAAAGAGTCATTCAGTGAATAAACAAACAGATGAATGAGACCTCTTTCAGATCCCTACAAGGAAATTGTGTTCTCACTTCTTTGAGAGAAAGGACAGCAAGCTAAATTTTATCAAAAATGATACCACGTGGGATTCTGAAATTACAAGATGAAATCTAAACATCTGGGTTTAACGTTTGGCCTTTTGTCTTCCCTATGGCTTTAGTGTCGGATGGTGTGGGTTTGAATGTTGGCCCTTGCACTGTGTATCCTTGGGCAAGGTATCTCTTCTATGCCTCAGTTCCCTTACCTGTAGAATGGGCAGCTTAATAGGACCACATCTAGGGGAGCGGTTCAGACTCTAGAACTGGACTTCAGACTTTAAATCCCAATTTTACCATGGGCACGCATTGTAGTCTTGTTTAAGTAACTTATTTTCGTCATCATCATCTTCAAAATAGAGATAGTAATAGAACTGACCTCATGGGGCGGCTGGCATGATTAAATGGGTGGATATATATAAGGCACTGGAACAGTGCCTGGCACATAGCAAACACTGCATAAGGTCAGCTCGTGTTATTGCCTACCTAGAGGGAAGATGGCAGAAGGTAACACAGGAAGCTACATGCTCAGCACATTTCCTGGGGTGTTTGTATTAGCTATCACTGTTCCTTGTTTTGATCCATTTAAATTTACATTCTCTTCTTTGTATCATCTCCAAAACGGAATGCACTCCGAAGTCACTTTCGGGATGAAGGCATTCATGATGTAGTTTTCAATGTGGTCAACGGGTTGGAGGACCACCGGGCAGACAATAGTGAGGTGCTCTCTGAGTAAGTTCTGCATCCTTCCTGTGATCGTCCCTGTGCTCCTGATGGCGCAGAGGACAACGATGTGGGAAAAACCATGCATGTGGACAACTCTGAGCCAAAAAGGGATTCGGAGGACATGGATTCTGAATGCGACGGTTTTAGGATTTACCGTAAGCAATTTGCCTCACCGCGACTTTCCTTGTCGTGCATGCGTGAGATGGCTATACAGCAAAAACCCACGCCAAATAGGTCTAAAAAAGCTTTCAGAAAGCATAAAATACACCTTCTAGGTAATAAAGATGACTGTGTCATAATTTAGTAGGTAGCATTTCTATCTTTCTTACAGGTACATAAAATGCTGGCTCACCTTGTGATCACCGGCATCCAAATGGATCCATTACGGCGCTGTGCATATCCACCTGCCCGCCAGTGTGGTCTGGCCAGTGCCAACTGTAGTGAGTGCTGTTGGCAGAGAGTCAGAGGTGGCAAGAGGACAAACAGACACTGATGTTCTTGCCTGGAACTGGCCATATAGACTCTTCCTGTGGCCTGGGGCATTGCCTGGGGCAGTCTACGCCTCCTGTGTTCCGACCTTAGCGGCTTGCTGCCACACCGACCTGCTCCGGGTTTTCCTGGGTGGCCTGGTCTTGGCTCGTCATCAGCTTTCAGGCAAGTCAGTTTGCTTCACCTGAGCAGGTCGCAACTGCCTGGGCCGAGCCTCTCCCGTGACTGCACAAGAGACAGGTCTGGATGGGGCAAGGCAAGTAGGTCTGATAAGGAGGATGGGGCAATTTCTGGCTGACACCACCTTGTAGGGAATCTAGGCTTTCCCTCCAGGGCTCGGGCCATGGGCAAGGGAACGGAGGGTGGGGACTTGTACCCAGTGAAAGTGACAGGCTTCTCTGAACATCGTTGAGAGAGAGCAGGACAGTCTCAAAAGTAGGCATATCCTTCTGTTTCCATGTTTCCAGGGCTTATAAGACATCAGGCAGTGATCTTTGCTTCCCGTTCCCCTAAAATGAAATTCTCTAGGCTTTCCCCTTTGGTTTCTAGAGAGTTCTGTGGGGAGAGGAAATTTTGTTTGCCAAGAAGAACAGGGGATGATCACTTCATTTGGTGACATCGGGTACAGGTGGTGGCATGTGGATGGCAGGGAGGGGAGGGCCCAGGATGGGGTAAGAGGATGAATGAGCTGGCTGATTGTAGCCAATGCTCCCATTATCTGTGGAGGAGAATCACAAGCACCCACTCTTTTCTGAAAACCATTCCCGGGGTATGAGCACATATGTGTGTGTTTTAACTCCTGAGTCCAAGTTCTCTAGCTAATTAGTGATAATTTGAATACACTGGGCACTGTGAACTCACTTCCTGGGAAAGGGATAGTTGATTTGGTTGGCCATTTCTAACTTGAAAAAAAATTTAAAGAAAGAAAGAAGGAAAAAAGAAAGAAAAAGAAGAAAGAAGATCCCACAAGAACGATTCCTTTCTGTGTTACAACTGTAGGATATTGCTACCTTGCTATAATTTATATATTTCTTGGTTGGTTTTTGATTGATTAATCCGTCGAGCAAACACTTAATGAATGCCCAATCTGAGTCAGGCGCTGTGCTAAGAATAAGAAGCATATGCTAATGAAACAGAGGGGCCCTGGCTTTAAGGAACTTTCAAGGTAGTAAACAAGCAAATGTGGACGATAGGAAACATTTGCTTGAGCAACCTGATCCTCACAACCTCCCTTTGAAGTAGGCATCGTTATCTCGCTTCCAGATAATGAAACTGAGACTCCCAGAGGTGAAGAAACAAGGGTAGATAGAGGACTTTGGGAGTTCAGAGTGGTGAGAAATGATTTCCATTTGGGAGTAGTCTGGAAAATCTCTTTGCGGGGGGGGGGGGGGGTGGCCGTTGAGATGAAGGCAGAGCCAGCCCAGAGCAGGTGGAGAGCAGGGACAGCCAGCTCCAGGGCTTGGGGCACAGCCAAGGCGATGGCAAGGGGAGGTTTAGCTACTCAGAGAGCAGCCAGCGAGGCTGTTGGCTGAGTCTGAGCCCCTGGGACCTTCCACTGGGGGAAGTCCTGTTGCATGAAAACAGGTCAACACCCCAGGCAGACAAAGAGTAGTCATCGCAAAGCTGCCTTGCCTGGAATTGCACAACTCCAGTGGGATGTGTTTGGAGGGATAGCTCAGAGTTGGGAAGAGCAAAGGCATGGCTCCTCTGCCTCACCACTATCTCCCCTGAGCAAATTGGCTTAGCCACATGGGGCCCCGAGCCTACGCAAAGCAAGGTGAGTCTGGAGAAGGCAACTGTGGGCAGAGGGTTCAACAGAGGCTGTGGCCTCTCTTGCTCGTTCATTCATTCTGCGAATATTTACTGTGTCCCTATTATCTGCCAGATGTTGTGGTAAAATAAACAATGAAGACCCCGTCTTTATAATCAAGGACTCAGCCTAGTGAAGGAATGGAGCAGAAAACAGTAGACGACTGTGGTGATAAAGTAACAGACACTTGCTATGTGTCAGGCATTGTTTGAAGTGCCTCGTGTGTGTTAACTCTTGGAATCTTCACCACAGGTGGGTTACATTCTTATTCTTACTTCAGGGGTACAGAGAGATTAAGTGACTTGCTCAAGGTGACAGAGCTAGTAAGAGGCTCAAGATTTGAACCTAGGCAGGCTGGTTCCAGAGCCCGGACCCTTAACCACTGTGTTACGCCACCTCCTGTTCATACAATCAATTGTTTACTCATTGTGGGATGACCAGTGGCGGCAGGGGAGGCCATAGGCACGCGCAGGAGGGATCCGCCATCCAGTTGGTGGGGGGTCTGGAAGCACTTCCTGGAAGAGACTCCATGGAGGCAGGAGGGATGAGTGGTGGGCGCCCAGGCTGAGGGGAGGGAGGGAGAATGTTTTAGGCAATGGACTGGAACCAGAAAGAGCTGCTGGCCTTAAAAGGGCGCACAGACTGTTGAAGGAACTGGGAGAAGTCCGCGGTGGCCGGAGGGGAGGTGGGAAGGGTGGGGTGGGGTGGATTAGGCAGGGGTCATGTTTGAGGGAAGCGGGAAGTGGCTCCCTCTGGCCCTGTGTTACCCTGGGTTCCCAAGAACCCAGGGCTGTAAACATACTAGTCATACGCGGGGCCTCTCCGAGGGCTGGATCGCCTCAGTGTAGATAAACAATGCCTTGCATAAATCGCTACACACAGTGACAAAGGTACCTACTGAGGCCATCCCTTTAGGCTGACTTGGGAAAGCATAAAGGCAGTGACTTGGCCTTTCTGAACTTCAGTTTCATCATTTATAAGATGGGATTTTGAAATAATCTCAGCCTGATGGAGACGTTTGTGGGGGACCCAGATTCCTCCATGTTTTCAGCAGATTTCCATACAAAGTACCTTCATGAAACAAGCAAGGTGCTCTGTGGGAGATTTTAGGCGAGAGCTTTCAAATGGGGCTCTCAAACATCTCTGAATATGCAAGAATATGCTAATAAAAACAACATGATTATTGCCATTATGTCAGCATCCTCTCCAGAAACAGTGTCCAGTGGTTACCAGGGGAGCGCGCCTTAAAACTTAGAATTCAGATTGGATGTCAGCCATGGCCAGGGGCCAGTCGGAGTGGATGGTTCTGATAGGTGAAATGACGTCAGTAAAACGCTGCCTGCCTCTCACACTTCACAGTCAACTTCTCCAAATACCACTGGTTCTTTCCTTTGAGGTCCATCAGTTTCATTACTGAG
Organism: Panthera pardus; assembly: GCF_024362965.1. Taxonomy (NCBI): domain Eukaryota; kingdom Metazoa; phylum Chordata; class Mammalia; order Carnivora; family Felidae; genus Panthera; species Panthera pardus. The sequence goes on from NW_026527002.1 coordinate 67,656,345, forward strand.
TCATTCTCAATAACCAGTAAAGGCTAGCACACTTCACAATATGTTTGAAGATGTTATGGAATACGAATAAGCATGTCTACCCGCTCTAGCAGTTGGAGGAAATGAAGCAAAATGCAGTGGCTTGAGACATCAGAATGTTCTGGAATAACAGGTATTGGTTACAATCGATGCGCTTGTAAGGGAAATTAGACTTTGCATCATTCCTAGGAAAATGAAGTTATGGGGCCACATTACATCATATGTACATCTATATTCTTGAACATGTTTATGTGTTTCATTAATGGTTTATTCCATGTATGTACATGTACAAAATCTCAAAAAAATTTTAATGCTTATATTCTTAAAGTGTAGATTTAAACTTAGTAAGTCAGGATCCGATCTTTAGTAAAAAATGTCACTGCTATATTGTTTTTTGGAAGAAAAAAAAAAAAGGACTATCTAAATTCCCAAGATCTTTTTTCTTCCATGGTATTTTGGCTACTCATTTAAAAGGAGGATTTCTTAAGTCCAAAAACTTCCCTGATTATTTTTGGCACGGTTCTACTCTGGCCTAAATAGTTTTGAGATGTTTATTGCTTTCCTCGGATGATGAATAATGAAGAAAGAACAAAAAAGTGTATAATGATAACTTCATTTTCAGTCCCTTGAAAGAATTCCTGAAATACTTAATATGGGATCCATCTCAAACAAAAGATAAATTCATAGCCGGAAGTTAATCCCAACACCCTGCTCAATTTATCAGACATTTGACCTTTTAAGAATCGTTTAATACAATTTCCTCAGTTTTATAATCTCTGAAAGGATGTTAAACCCGAATGAACACAACATACCATAGTGGATAGCCTAGCATTTTCAAGAAATAACACACCTTCCTGCCTGTTGCACCTTCCTGTGCATGGATTGCTTTGAAAAATTGTCAGCTTTTTCTCAGATGCGTGACTTGATAGTGTTGAGAGCTTTTTGGAGTTCTTTTATTTCTTTACTCACAGATCAGAACTTACTATGACTGAATCTCAAACCTCCACGTAACCGTGTGTGTGTGGAAATGCATAGCTACCTTTTCATCGTGTTGCTGTGAATCCAATTCAGTTTTCTGCTCCTGTTAGCAACACTGTGATAGGGCCGGCCAAGAATTTTATTCCAGCCGACTCCATCCTGCGAAGCCACTTTTGCAACCATGTGCAAATCGGTTCCAGTTTTCCCTTCAACCTTGATGAGCCTAACAGCCTTTCTTTGTTGACGCCGGGCCTCGAGGTCTTCTTGGGTCTCTTTTGCGCAAGTTGACAAGACTCCTTTCATTACACTGTCAGTGGGTTCATCACATATTATTGACTAAGCCAGGGAAACACTGATCTCATTCTCAAGGCCCTGAAACATGTCATTCTTCATTGTTCCTTTAAAGATATCATGAAAAGAATATGTGCACTTTTATAGTGATTAACTAGGAAATCCCTCAGTCCAGGTAAATTCTGTGAGGACGGGACTTTTGTCTATTTGTTTGGTTTTGCTTTTTATTCTTTGCACAGCTAGACTTACGGTAGGTGCTAATTAAATATTGGTGGAATGAACAGATGAGGTTCTTCTTTTCTTTCATGGTTCATTCTGATTTCAGACATACTCCTACATAACTGTTTGGCTTTCCAGACAGCATAGCTTCATGGTAGCTGGCACAGTTTTTCTGTAAAGTGCCAGAGAGTAAATGTTTTCAGCTTTGTGGGCCATAAACTCTCTGTCACAAGGACTTACCTGTCATTGTAGCACAAGGGCAACCGGAGAAAATATGTAAATGAATGAATGTGGCCTTGTGACAATAAGACTTTATTTACAAAAAAGAGATGGGGGGGGCTAGATTTGGCCTATGGGTCATAATTTGTTGACCCCTGTTTTAAACTACTAATTCAAAAAAAAATCTCTTTCTCTTTCCTGAAACTTATTTTGGCTGAATTAGTGATACTTCTCCCCCAGTGGCTTCACTACATATAAATCACTACTAAGTATCATTGCAATATTATTTCTCTCATGTTTTCTGAAAATTTTCAGTTTTTTCCCCTACCAGAACTAGAAAGTCCCCCTTCCCACTGCTAAATTTTTCTGGCCGCACAATCAGTTGGAAGAACAGGATGCTGTTGAACTCCCACCTTCAAAAATCTGTTGTCTGGAGTCTTCACGCTTTGCAATTCCCCCTGAACTTTTGTACTCAGAAGGCATATTTGGGTTGATACAGCGCCACTGTTTCTTGTATTACGAATTTCAAACCATGTGCAGGATCTCAAGCTGAGATGGCACTGTATCCTGCTTCTGTGCTGGTCCTAGATGGCTTCCGTTGCAGTATGGGTGGGGATGAAACAGTCATTCAACACTCCCATTACCCGCTGTAGCGTTTGACCTGCCCTCTAAGCAAGTTTTGTGAAGAACGATTATACGGGCCTTCCGATAATTACAGGCATCGGGGGAGAAACCACAATGGGTCACCCATAAAATATCTCAAGTCTATAGAGAGTGAAGTTTTTCACTTGCAAAAATTCTGCCAAGAGAGGCAGAGCACTGATAGGAGCTACAAAAAAACAACGGTGGGCAACAGGCAGGACGGCGCTGAGGCTTGGTGAAATGTCACCATCAGTTGACTGGTATCAGTTTGCTCATAGTTTTGCTACGATGACGAAAAACAGGTTAATACTGTCATGGATGAAATAAAACTGTGACATCCATTTCACAATTTGAAACTGCTTCCATATAACAGGGGTAACAACGAAGCAGTTGCATTTGCTGAGTATTTACGATGTGCCGGGAATTGTACTAGACTCCTGGTATGGATTCTCTCGCTTAACCCCCACTACGGCCCTAGCAGATAGGCACCTTGACCGTTCCCAGTTAGCTGTGCTTTACAGACATTACGTATCCCACCGAAGCTCACGGAGTTAGCCGGTATAGCGCTGGTATGTGGGTTTCTGATGGGCACAATTTTCCTTTCCTTTGAAAAATGTGGTTGGGGGAGAGAGTAGGGTGAAGAACAGGGAACATCCAACTCTAAATGGACTCTCCACCACATCCTGTAACCCAGCCCCTCATTACACCCGAAATCTTCCCCTCTTCTGCAAAGATGAAAAAACCAGAAGAGAAAGTTCCAACTTGGTTGTAGGGGTGAAGGGTTGGTGGGGGCAGGAGTGACATCAAAAGGCTCCCAGTTATACCAGGAGCAGACCGGCCAGGCTGAGGGGAAGGGAAGGCAAGGGAGAAGAAGACACTAGAAGAGCTGTGGGGAATATGACAGGTTCATCTAGATCTAAACAGGCTGAGGGATTTAGAAGATTGGCTTATTTAGGACTTATCAGTAGAGAGCCCAGCCATGCTCTGGGGGTGTGGTACATCTTCAGTGGGAAGACAAAACTCAGAGAAAATGTTCTAAGAGTATGTCAGTCAGGGTTCTCCAGAGAGACAGAACCATTAGGAGAGAGAGAGAGAGAGAGAGAGAGAGAGAGAGAGAGAGAGAGAGAGAACCAGGGAAGCCAGTGGTATAAATCACAGCCTGAGTCCAAATCCTTGAGAACCAGGAGCATGGATGTCCAGGGTAGGAGAATAGGCAGGTTCCAGCACAAGCAGAGAGAGCAAAATTGCCCTTCGTCTGCCTTTTTGTCCTGTGTGAATCCTCAACAGACTACTGGTGAGGGCCACCTTCTTTACTCGGTCTATCAGTTCAAAGGCTAGTCTGAGAAACACTGTCACAGACACGCCTGCAATAATGTCCTACCAGGTCTTGGGCATCCCTTAGCCCACTCAACTTGACACATAAAATCAACCATGTCAAAGAGTGGGATGCTGCCCAGATGCTTACTACTATAGAGGGAATCTTGTGTCTATGAGAGTTTTTCTCAGAATAACGCCAACCACCACTTCCTGACTACAGTGCTGGGCACCCTACAGCCACACTACGCACAAATATCGTCATCAACCCCACTTTGCAGAAGAGAAACCCATCACTCAGAGAGGTAAAGTGATCTGCCCAAGGCCACACAGCGTAAGAAGTGGCGGAATCAGGATATCAGGACAATGCGGAAGAAATCCTGGTGATTCACAGGAGTGCGTGTTGTTCAATTCTTTACTGACCAGTGATTGGCCAAGGTTGTGGCTGGCCTTGGATTAGATGAGAATGAAGGGGGTGGGGGCTAATGACCTTTGTTTCCTCTGCACCATGTTTAACGAGCCTTAGCCTCACCACTGTTAAAGAAGTGGTGAAGCTCTATTAAGTTACCACTTAATAGAAGTAACTGCTTGGGCCTGTGGATTGTTAAAAAAGCACTTTGACCTCTTACATTACGTTTAATCCAGGCATGTCTGTGATGTCGGGTCTATTTGTCGCTCCCATTTTACAGATAAAGAAGCTGAAGCTAGAGTTCCTTCCAGGCCCACATTCCTGTGAGTTGAGACATCCAAGCCAGGCCCAAAAAGGAGAGCAGATTTATCAAATATGGTTAAGAGCAGCGATCTGAGGTGGACTGCCCGGATTGGAATCTTAGTTCTGTCGCTTCCCAGCTACACAACTGGAGGAGAGGTAAGGGTGGGGGGCATTTGGGGAGAGGGGAGAGAGCTTTCCAGGTGGAGAGAAAGACAGTCTGCCCCAAACAGTGAAGCAGCAGCAGGGGCCGTTGGTTAAGAACGAGGGTCTTGGAATCATTTATTTGCACTTGATCTCGTCTCTTATTAAGTTGGATGTCGATGGGAGGGTCAAAAACTCCCAGCCTACAGGGTGGTGGTTGTAAGCAGCAAATCGAGACAAGGGCTCCTCGTGGTGTTCAGCCCACGGCCACACGTACTGCACTAGCAGCACAGGACTGAAATGGGTTAGGGCTGGAGAAGCGGGCCTGTGCGTTTGAAGCCGTTGCAGTCTGGGGACTAGGGGTGTCTCAGGAGCAGCTCTTAGGGAGGGGTGACGAGATTCAGTGACCCTACAGAGGGACCGCTCCCCACCCCCAGCGCTGGAATTGCTGAGCCTGGGCCCCACGGCCAGAAGACTCGCCACGACCGAGGCTCCATTCCTGGAAACCACGGACACGCGGCTCCTGGAGACCCTTTCCTTGTCTCTCCTTTTCTATAGGCATCTTCGTGGGCTTTACTCAGTCTTGGCAGGAGGGACTATGTGAGTTGTGGGGCCCGATGTAAACTAAAAACAGGAACTCCTTTTGTTCAAAAACTAAGAATTTCAAGATGGTGTCTGTAGAACACTGAATCAAGTGGGGGGAACTTTCTGAGCACGGGACCCTATGCAACTGCACAGGTCACATGGCCATGAAGCTGGCCCTGACTCGTGGCCTGGCCTGTCTCTTCCTGGACATCTGAATAAACTCTGAAAACCTCCGTCGGCTGCCTGGGTCCTCTGGATCGCACACCAAGTGCGTAGACATTTAGCAACATCCACTCTTTTATGTATTCTCTCTTCGATCGTTTGTTAAATGCATCGGAAGGCATTGGTGAGACCCATACTTTAGAAATTCAATGTCTGGTGGGAGACACACACAAACACATACACACGGTAATTAATAAATTAATTATTCTATTCCTTCAGTCAACACACAGTTACTACTACCTGTCCTGTGTCAGGCACTGTGCTGGGCATCCGAGGTCCAGAAATGAATCGAATACCATTCAAAGCACAGAATTTGAAGCCACACTGTTGGAGTTAGAATCCTACAATTTTAGGGCTGTATGGCCTCGGGTGAGTTTCTTAACTGCTCTGGGCCTGAGGCTCGTCACTTGTAAAATGAGGATAATTATAGTACTTTCCTCACAGAATTGCTATGAGGACTAAATGAATTAACCCTCATATTTAATGAGCTAATAGGAGACTTTTAGATGGGGCAGTCTACGTAAATTATCATTTCCTCAAGGAATTAAAAGTCCAGTGGCAGAGAATGACACGCGCCCGTACACAAAATGCACATGATAATTAATTTATCTAACCGATCGTTGATCACTCTTGCCCCATCCCAATTTTTGTGTGCAGCGCGAGGGGCATACAAGGAAAAGCAAGATGTGGCCTCTCTCCTGCCCACCTGCCCCCGGGCCTACAGTCCTGCGGGTACATGATGGCAGAGCAGGACCTTGTGGTGACAAAACCACCGTTTCAAAATGTGTTATCACTTCTCTATTTTATGCTTTGTATAATGATGTGGGGCGAGCAGATGTGCGGTGGGAGGGTTTACAAGACAGGAGGAGAGGGGTCGGCCGAGTGTGGAACAGTCTCCCCTCTTGCTCAGGAACCTCGCTGCCATGCGGAGTAGACCCAGCCTCTGGCCTCTGGCAGCGTGAATGGCAAGACAAAGCCCAGCAGAGCCCCATATTTGGCCAGGGAGAAGTTCACTTCACCACACACCCTCTGACTCACCCTCCCAGCCCAGCAGCCCCAGGGCTGAGCTCACAGGCCCTCTGACTCAGGCACCGTGAGGTGTCCTCATCTGGGCCAGGGGAGGAGGCCGTCCTGCGCCCTGGGCTCCGGCCCCCAGTGTGCTCCCCTCCCTGCCTCAGCCTCGGCTCTCTCAGGGGCAGGTGTGCCGGGTATTCAACCTGCCCGGACCCCTCTCCCCAGCGGGCTGATGCCCACACACATCCAAAAGCAGATTCGGCCAGACCTACTCCTCCATGGGGAGTCACAGCCTAGCGCCCCCTCACAAAGTGAGTGAGGACGTGCTATCCTTTGGATGAGCGGGTGAAGTAGCCCGGCGGGGGGAGGCAGCACTGTGTGATGGGAAGCAACAGAGATCAGGCTGTGTGACCTTGAGCTGCTCGCTGCCCCTCTCCGGTCCTTGCTGCTGAAGGCACTGACGCGTCTCCGAGGACTCGGGGGCTGTGGAGGCCAGCCCGCGAGGTTGGGAGGGACACATGGTAGGAGGCGCTGTCTTTTGGCCCCTTGCCTCTCCATGTATGGTCCCTGGAAATGCAGCATCCACATCCCCTTGGAGCTTGTTAGAAATGCAGACTCTCGGGCCCGCCCCCGCCCTGCTGAATCAGAACCTGCATTTTAACAAGGTCTCCTGATGATGCACGTGCTCGTTGAAGTCTGAGAAGTGTGTGAACTTGGCTGCACATGGGAATCCTGGGAGTTTTGAAGAATTCTGCTGAGACTCACTCCCAGAACTTCCGGTTCTATTAGGCTGAGGTGTCGTGGGCACCTTCGAAGCTCCCCAGGTGACCTGAAGGTGCAGAAGCCCAGGCCTAGTGCCTCGGGGTGATGCTGTGAAGCTGGGTCCCACACTCAAATAAATGTACACAGTGTCCAGTCAGGCCCAGAAAGGAGGCGGGCGATGCCATGTGTGTATGGTGGGGGCCACAGAGGGTGGAGGAGGGCTGTTGCCAGGACAACAGGGCCCAATCAGTGGCCGTTGAGCTGCAGCTGACTGTTGCCATGCCTAAATGCACACCCCCCGGGGCCAGATCTACCCCCCCAAATACAGCTGTCAGTATTAACGCCTTCTGATTTAAAAAAAAAATTTTAAGTGTTTATTTATTTTTGAGAGAGAAAGAGAGAGACACAGCGAAAGCTGGGAAAGGGCAGAGAGAGGAGACAGAGACTCTGAAGCAGGCTCTAGGCTTTGGGCTGTCAGCACGGAGCCCAACGTGGGGCTTGAACCCATGAACTGTGGGATCATAATCTGAGCCAAAGTTGGACGCTTAACCGACTGAGTCACCCAGGCGCCCCTAGACCTTCTGATTTTTAAACATTGGCTCATTTTTATTTTTAAAATACTGTGTGGTCCAAACAGAATGGGTGAGAGGTGGCCCAAGACCTGCTGGTTTTGTAACCTCTGTTCGAGATAAGGTATTTGTTCATCTGTCCTGGTTTGCCCGGAACGGTCCTGCTTTAGCACTGAAAGTCCAGCATCCGTGACAATTTCTCAGTCCCAGACAAGCCAGGAAGGTGGGTGTTGGTACAGCGTAGCTTATTGGTTGAGGAGTATCGATTTCGGAGCTGTGTTTCCCAGGTTTGAATCCTGGCTCGGCCACGTCCTCGCTATGTGATATTGGTCACATCATTTAGTGTCTATTAACTAACTAAGGCTATTTCCTTCATCGGTAAAAGGGAGCTAATCAGAATACCTACCTCTAGGCTCAGGAGGATAAGATGAATTCATGTACATCAAGTGTTCGGAGCAGTATCTGGCATTCAGTAAACCCCACACGAATATTATCATTCAGTTATTGGATGCTCAGGGTAACCCATCTAATGTCCCAACGACACCAAAGTATCTCAGAGTATATGCGGTGAATGAGAGATCTGGATGCAGAAGATCTGGCCCTGGGGCCCAGCACTGCCACCCAGGAGCTGTGTGGACTTGGTCGGGTTGCTTAGCTTCTCTGTGCCTCATTGCCTCAGTTGTTAAGCTGGAATAATCACACCTATCTTCGGGAACCCTGTGAGGAACAAATCAGGTGATGTGTGTGACTGTGGAACCCAACTGGGAGAGGTAGATCCTTGCTGTGGGTTGATTCTGATTCTTCATGTTTCAGGGATGTTTAAAAAGGAGGGCTCAGGGTGATTTTTAAGAACTGACTTCTTTGTAAAGATATATAAATCTTTCCAGAAATTTAATCAATCACTTTACTACATGTTGTATCATCTCAAAAGGAAGTCACACATGTATTATGCCAGCTTCCGCTGTTCTTATGGTCAGAAAGCTAGAGCCCTTGGGGTGCCTGGGTGGCTCAGTTGGTTAAGCATCCGACTTCAGCTGAGGTCATGATCTCGCCGTTCGTGAGTTCGAGCCTCGTGTTGGGCTCTGTGCTGACAGCTCAGAGCCTGGAACCTGCTTCAGATTCTGTGTCTCCCTCTCTCTCTCTCTGCCCCTCCCCCACTCACACTCTGTCTCTCTCAAAAATAAATAAACATTAAAAAAACAAAGCTAGAGCCCTTGCTGCATTATAATATTATATAATATGTAATAATATTATACAGAAGAACATCATATACAAATAGTATGTATAAGAATATTACATCAAATTGCACAATGTATAAAATATCCCTATATTCTTTCGTTGGTTGTCCTTCTCAAAAGGCAGCCCTCGATTTGACACGGTTTCATTAAAACAAAAGGTCCTTTGCAAATACGTGGTGGTGATTTTGTTGCAGGATTTTTAGTTTTGGGTTTTGTTTGTTTTTTTTTTTTTTTTCATTTGAAAAATCACCTAGAGTTGATCACTTTGTTGGGAAGCCACGTGACTCAAATAATTTGTATCAGTTATCTGTTGTGTGACAAACCACAAGCCGCTCCAAGACTTCGTGGCCTGAAGTAATAGCTATCTATTTAGGTCACGATTCCACCAGGTGCTTCTCTGGTCTAGGTTGAGCTTGGACGATCTTGGCTGTCCGTGGTGGCTCACATGTCTGCGGTCGGCGGGGGCTGTTCGGTCTCAGGTGGCTTCACTCACGCGTCGGGCAGTTGGTGGCTATTGGCTGATAGCGGGAGTGGACTTCCTGTCTCTCATCATTCAGTGGGCTAGCTTGGGCTTCTTCACGTGATGGCGGGGCTCCAACCCCCAAAAGTGCAAGTGCCTTTCAAGCCCTTCATGTGGTCATGTTTGCTACTCGGCCGAAAATCGGCCGTAGGGCCCGGTCAGAAGCAGTGCCGGGAGCGTACTACCAAAGAGCATGAATTCAAGGACAGGGGAACAAATTGGGACATTGACTGAAGTCAGTCTACCGCATAATTTTTTTTTTAATTTATGTATTTAGGCGTGGTTGGGTGGCTTAGTCGGCTAAGTGGCCAACTTCGGCTCAGGTCATCATCTCTTGGTTCGCGAGTTCGAGCCCCGCATATGGTTCTGTGCTGACAGCTCAGAGCTTGGAGCTGCTTAATACTCTCTGTCTCTTTCTCTCTTTCTGCCCCTCCCTCCCTCTCAAAATAAATAAACATTAAGTAAAACTTTAAAATTATCTATCCATATTCTTTTTTTTAGAAAGAGAGAGAGACGGAGAGAGAGAATCCAAAGCAGGCTCTGTATTGCCACCATGGGGCCCGTGGGGCCTGATCCCACAAACTGTGAGATCACGACCTGAGCTGAAACCAAGAGTCAGATGCTCAACTCACTGAGCCACCCGGGTGCCCTTACCACACACTTTTTAATTAAGAAAAGATCAAGATATATAGCCAGTGATGACATTTTTTCTGTCATTATTATTACCATTTTTCTTGCTTTTTCCAAGGTATCAGGCTCCTTGTAAAAATATCTGTTAGAGAAAAGTATGATTTAAGAAGGGTGAATCCTTCATAAGCCTGCCATTCCAGAGATAACACCTATTAACAGTTTGGGTATATATCCTTTGAGTTTCTTTTTCTATGTATATACTAGCAAATGCCACACACAATTTTCTTTTACAGGAATTCGCTCATTCAACAGCCGTTTACTGGGTGCCACCTATATGCTGAAGGGCACATACTGGTGAACAAAACAGCAAAGTCCGTGCTGAAATGAGATCATATCATAAAGATAAAAGGCAATTTGTCTCCATCCCCCCCCCCCCCGCCACTTACTATATCCTGGATTTCAGTCCATGAGACTATAACTGTCACTTATTGAATACGATGCCTAGTTTGTGACAGGCCCTGGGATAAGGACATTGTATGCATTATTTCATTCTACTACTATCTAGATTCTCCAGTGAGGAGCATACTGTCATTTTCTTTTTATGTGGAAAAATTAGGCAGAGGGAAGTTAAGGAATGTGACACAGTCTGCCGTGGGTGGAGCCAAGATCTGAACCAGATCTAATATCTGGCTGTAAGGCCCACACTCCTAACCACTTTGCCTAACTGGCTCTTGTTTCCAGTGGAGCTGCCTTTTCTTTTTAGCGGTTGTGTACTATTCCATTACAAGAGCATTTTTTATTTTTTATTTGAGTTATTATTATTTTTTTATTTCAGAGAGAGAGAGAGAGAGAGAGAGAGAGCGCAAGTGGGGGAAACAGGGAGAGAGAGAATCTGAAGCAGGCTCCATGCTCAACATGGAACCTGACGCAGGGCTTGATCCCACGACCCTGGGATCATGACCTGAGCCGAAGTCAAGAGCTGGTCGCTCAACTGACTGAGCCACCCAGGCGCCCCCCATTACAAGAGCATTTTGACATCCTAAGTGTTCAGAGTGTGTGTTTGCTGTGATTAAAATTACCCACCCATCCTTCCATAGTGTCCAATGTGCTGGATGTGCTTTGTTCTTCATGCCTGAAAAGTTCTTTCCCTTCCTTATTCCTTGTAATTTGATTCTGTTCATCTCTCAAAACTCTCTGCAGACAGCACCTCCTCCAGGGAGCCTGCTGCAACATACCGTCTATGCTAGGTATCATCATCCCATGGTTTTCAGGGCTTTTGTCACTCATGACACTGATTTTTCCCTGTTATAAATTTATTTGGCTGGCTCCTCCCTCTTGACAATGAGCTACAAGAAGTCGGAGTGTCTCTCTCTCTCTATTTTCCTTCACGGATATACATAATCCCAGGCCCTAGTGCTTGCTTGGGGGCATAATAAACCCTTATTCAATGTTCATTGAATGGATTTATAAATGGACTTTGTACCCATGGCACATGTTCTATTAAAATTAATTAATAAGCTAATTTACAGGTGAACAGAACTGCATGTTAATTTTCATTATGGAAATGACACATGTACATGGTAAAAATTTTAAAGCAAAGGATCCGCCAAGGAAAAAATATTTTTTTCCCACTTTACACCCTCAGTTCTACTTCCCAGAGGTAATCACCTTCAGGAGTTTTTGCGTATCACTACTCCGATTTTCCACGTATATAATCTAAATCTGCATAAAGAGTCTCAAAAACACTACAAATGATACCGTACTATAACATTGCTCTGCAACTTGATTTTTCACACTTGGTTTATGGTGGATGTCTTTCCATATCAGTGAAAACGGTCTAGTTTTTAAAAGTAGCCCCATGTGGCGCCCGGGTGGCTCAGTCAGTTAAGTGTCTAACCCTTGATTTCGGCTCAGGTCATGATTTCACGGTTCCTGAAATGGAGCCCCAGGTCGGGCTCTGCGCTGACAGTGTGGAGCCTGCTTGGGATTCTCTCTCTCCTCTCTCCTTTCCCCTCCCTCAGTCTCTCTCTCTCTTTCAAAGTAGATAAACAAACTTGAAAAAAAAAGGAACCCCATAATATTCAGTTGTAGAAATTATACCGTTTTGAATTTAAAGGACTCTTATAAATGGGACTTTCACTCATTTTATCTTTATTCATTTATTTTGAGAGAGAGAGAGAGAGAGAGAGAGAGCGAGCATGAGTGGGGGAGGGGCGGACAGAGAGGGAGAGAGAAAGAGAGAATCCCAAGCAGGCTCCTCACTGTCGGCACAGAGCCCGATGCAGAACTTGAACCCACGAACCTCGAGATCATGACCTGAGCTGAAATCAAGGGTCGGATGATTAAACGACTGAGCCACCCACGTGCCCCTGAGGCCTTTCATTTATTTTTAGCTTTTTTGGCTAATTTTTACTACTACCAGATTTGCTACGGTGAATGTTCTTGAATGTCAACGTGCTTTTATATCTGAGTTTATCTGTAGGGTCAATTCCTAGAAATGAAATAGTTAAAACTTTTTTTAAAAAAATGACCTCTTACAGAGGTGATAGAAAATATGGCTACAGAAAAGGAATTGTGCAGAGGACTGACACTGAGCTTCATTCTTGAAGTTCTCACTTCACCTTTGCAGAGGGCAGAAGGCTCTTCAGCTGCCCAGTGTCCACACTCCTTCTAAATGTGGTAGGAGCAAGGCCGTGCTGCAAAGCACTAAAGGGGCCGATATTTCCTTCCTGCCTCCTGGCAATGTTGCTGTTGGACACTGGGGTTTAGGACCTACAGGTTCCGGTGTAAAGGCAGGGGTCTGACCAGGATTTACTCTCAGGGAGAGGAAAACCCTCTTTTGCAGGCGATCAACACCCTTTGACTTTCCTGAACCTTCCAGTGTCCTACCTTTGCCATGGCCCCTGCCTGGAATGGTGGCCCTCCCTTCCCACTCGGGGAAGCTTTTACCCATCTTTCTAGACTTACTTACTTTATTTATTTATTTTTTAAAATTTATTAAAAAAAATTTTTTTTAAACGTTTATTCATTTTTGAGGTACAGAGAGACAGAGCACGAGGAGGGAGACACAGATTCCGAAGCAGCCTCCAGGCTCTGAGCTGTCAGCACAGAGCCCAACACGGGGCTCGAACTCCTGAACCGTGAGGTCGTGACCTGAGCCGAAGTCAGATGCTCAACCGACTGAGCCACCCAGGCGCCCCAGACTTTAATATCGCCTCCTCCACAAAGCTTTCTGTACATTCACACTGAATCATTCATTCCTAACTTTATGCATTTAACCTACAGGTATTGTTTTTTTAAAGCACTTGCTATATTCCAAGTCCTATTTGAGACATCTTATGCCACTTGGGATTTTCGCCTCCATTCTGTGTTAAGGCGCCAGGCCTGTGATTAAGAGCCTGGATTCCCGAGCCAGACGACCTGAGTGCAAATCCTAGGATTGTTGCTGGCTCCAGGACAGAGATTTCCCAGCTAAAAGCAGCACTGCTGGGTAGAAAGAAGTCTGGGCCTGGGTCCCCACCTACTTGCCCTTCCTTCTCTGGGCAGTGGCCCTGGAGGGGTTGCCGCGGAACCTGAAGTTCTGGGAAGTTCTGGAAGGACCAGTTTGCAAACGTCTAAAATCCTCTGTCAGAGGATCGACAGAGCTTCACCCCCTTCGCTTGTACATACGGGGAATGAGCGGCCTGTTGAAGTTTGGTGACCTACCCAGGGTCCCACAACTAAGGCCCAGCTGGCCCATCTAAAACCAGCTCTCCTCACACCCAGTGGGGTGTTTATTCCAGTGTGTCACAGCTCAGTGGAGCCAAGCCAGGAGGAGAGAGGGATCCAGAGCCTCCTTTAGTGAACTGAGCGGAGTTCACGTGATCATTCGTTCATGCGCGCCCTTATTGCTGGTATCGAACAGCTCCTGCCCTCTAGGTGCTGGGCTGGGCACCTGGGGGGCAGCAGGGCAACAGCCCTGATCCCTGCTCACAGTCTAGTGTGGAGACAGAAAACAAATGATTATTCACACGCAGAAATGTGTTCTCGTAGACGAGGATAAATCTTCTGAAGGACAGGAACAGGGCAAAGGGTGAGGACATCCGCCATGGCCCCACCGCCCTGCTCTTCCTGCTAGTGGGAGGTGCTGTGCGCTCAGGAATTCTGGGGGTCCGGCTGGGGGTGGGGCGGGGGCTGGGCACCACTCCCCGCCACCAAGAATGTGAGCGCCAGGCCTGCGGAAGGGCAGGGGGGAGGCCACCGGCTCACAACGTTCCCTCTTCAGGGTCTGGGTGCTGGAGCCAGGTGAGGTGTAAGAAATACACTTCTAGGATAAATCTGTCGTCCACATTCAGGGACATGTGGCCAGAAAGCTATTTTTAAGCTCCAGTTAAGGAATTTCATGATTTCAGGCACGACCGTCGTGAATTATTACAAATGCAGGGCAGTCCTGAGAATTTGTGCCAGGCCTGGATATGAGCAAGGCAGTTGGGAGTGTTAATGCTGGCAAAAGGGAGGGGGGCAGGGGCAGAAATGGGGGGCGGAGAAGGAAGCTGGGACCAGAGAGAGGCCCTCTGGTGTCTAAGGAGGGTCCACTATACAGCAGGCACTCAAAGAGGCTCCGTCTCTACAGAGGATCGACAGAGCTGCTGTTCTCCAGGAACTCCCACTTAGATGCACAGTGAGGACTTTTTGCTGGGGAGTGGCAGACCCCCAGCCTTTGACCTTTGCCTTTCTGGTCACGGCAACTGCCAAGCTCAGACGCATCGAGTATCCTTCTGATCTGCCAGCCTGACCCGAAAGCTAAAAATGAAGTTCGCTGTATTCATTCACAGATTTTATTTTTCGTGGCTAACTATTGAGCAACTACTTGGCAGCCATCTAGGCAAGGGGGACACAGAGACAGGGTCTCTGTCCTTGAGAATCTTCTTACTCAGTCGGGGGGACAAAATGCACCCCAATGTTTTCTGTTGGGGGGGGAGAATTAAGGGGCTGAGTGAAGAAGCAAGTGAGTCTGGGAGCACTTTTAAATCATCTCTTTTTAAGTGGTTAACTTATCCCATCACAGGGGCAGCTAAACTCTTAGGTCCTTTGCTTTGGCTGGAATTAAATCATCAAGGCAGGGTGTCAGGTACTTAGATTGGCCGTTGTTTACATCCTAGGCATGTTTGGAATACGCTTAGCAGACCAAAAACATGGTAGTCATGGTGCCCAAAGTGAGCATATCCAATTATAGATAACACACACACACACACACACACATACACACACACACACACACACACAACCTTGATTAAGAAGTGGGGAAATGTATTTGTTATTACTCAATAAGTGCAGTTTGTTTGTTAGATGAAATCTTTCAAAACATGAAGTCCAAAGGGAAAAATTATGAAAGGGCCCTTGAGAATAAAAAAGTGTGGGAATCGCTATAGCCGTCTGTTGAAAAATGACTCGTCGTATCTCCACCAAGTGATCGGCTTCTGTTTGCCTCCTTCCAGTGACAGGGAACTCACTACTCCCTGAAGCGGGGCAGCTGTCTCACCTGGGCTCAGGCCCTCAGGTTCCCCCTTCCCACCACACACACCATTCAGTGTCTCACTCCCCAGTTCTCTTCCCAGCTCTGTTGCTAAATGGCTGTGTGCTTTAGGCCACTTAGTCCCACGCTTTGATCCTAAAAATTTCTATCTTCATGGCAACGGGGTGAGACCATGTTGGAGTGTGGTGGAGAGTGCTGAAGTTCACCTCCATCCGGCTCCCCTCTCCTCTCCGGCATGTGAATTAGCCATACTTCCCAGCCTCTTTCACATTTAAAAGGTGCAATATGACTTTCTTTGCCTAATGGAGCATAGGTGGAAGTGATCAGTGACATTTCCAGGCCTTGCTGTTTACACTAAGAAACATCCCTCAGCTTGATGTTCCTTCCAAGGCTTTCCGCATCTCTCAGGGCTGGAAGATTCCCGGCTAATTTGGAAGACACATAATGGTGGTGATACAACGTTAAAGCAAACTGGGTCCCTGAGTCACCCTCCTACAGCAGAGTCTTTTGACCAGAAACACCATCATTGCACTTTGTGAGATGAGAAATGCAACTTCGTTTAAAAGTTTATTTTTTTATATTTTGAGAGTGCCTGTGTGTGCACGTGCTAATGAGAGGGGCAGAGAGAAGGGGGGGAGAGAGAGAAAAAGAGAGAGAGAATCCCAAGCAGGCTCTGAACTGTTAGCACTGAGCCTGACACGGGGCTCGAACTCACGAGCTGTGACATCATGACCTGAGCCGAAACCAAGGGTCAGATGCTTAACCAACTGAGCCACCCAGGTGCCCTGAGAAATACAACTTTTACTGTGGTAAGATGGTGAGATTTGGGGGTTGTTCATAACAGCTGTCAGCATTAATTATCCCAAGAGGCCCAAAATGACTCATTCCTTCACTTCCTGCCCTCTGAACTCAGAACCAAAAGACAGATGGAGATAAAAATATTGACTTTTTTACTGATGAAACTTGGCTTGAAGGATGTGGCACAGGTATGTGATCACAGTGACTGAGCTTCATAATGTTGCTTCCCAACGTTAGAAAGACTTGATCGGCCCGTCGATGGATACTCTGGGCATCTCAGGATTTCCCCACATGGACATGATCCTGCTGGCAGATCTTAAGGCAGATCCCAAAGAGAGAGAACCCAGAAGCGCTTATCTGTTTCTTCCCTCAGACTCATGGATCAGATGAGGCTCCACCTCTCATGAGGAATGAACCCAGGGGGGAAACAGAAAGTGTTGCCCTGGATAAGGTTCCTCCACAGGGAAATGTGAGTCCAGGAAACCAAGGTTGTTCCTAGACATGAGTCTGTGAGAATCTGGGAGTGTCTGCTCTCTCAGGATAGGAGCCACATTTTCTCCCCGCTGTGCCTCCCCACACAGCACCTGGCACAATGTTGGCACAAAGATGGGGCTGAGATAGTGCTTGCCGACTGACCGGTGACACCTCATGAGCATATGTGACATTTCCCCTACTGGGTCACTCCAGAAGGAGCAGAAATTGCTGTGGTTTGACCCTTCACACTGCCAGTCCTTGCCTAACCCAACAGTTTGGGAGTGTGAAAGCCAAGCTGATGACCCAATCCTTCCTTGGGGAGATACCAGCGCTCTCCTTCTGCCCACCAAGTCCCATCCTGGGCAAAACACTTGACCCTGGCCGGCCAGTCGCCCTGGGGGTCACTGAGTGTGTCTGAATCCCACTGTTGGTTGTACGTTCCTGAAGTCACTGGCTCAATCGTACTTATGGTATCAGTTGAGAAGTACCTTTAGCAGGTAGTGACTGAAAAAAGTCACTGTGTTAAGAAGATAGGCCTGGGATGACAGGTGTATGACATCACTGATGTCCTAGTTTCCTTTTATCTGTCTGTCTTACCCTCCTTAGCAATGGCTTCCATCCTCAAGGTTGACTTATGGTTATAAAACGGCCTTGGCCGTCCCAGCCCTTATGTTCACAGTCCAGAGAGCAAGAAAGAGAAGAGAGAAAGAAATATAAGATTCCCCAGCTGAGTCTACTCATCCTCTTTAGGGGTTTTCCTGGAAGCAAGAGAAAACAGAAAATGCCTATACTACACAAAGCAGAATATAGCCAAATGGTCACCTCTCTCTGCAAGGGTGGCTGGAAAATAGAAGTTTTCAGAGGATCCCATTGTTTCCCCTACAAAATCAGGACTGTTATTAAGGGAGAAAGGAAGAGTAGGTAATGGAAGTCAACCCAGAGTCTCTGCCTCACTCATCTTTTTCCCCTGCAGCACTGACCGTTAAGGCATGTATACATTTCATTCATTCAAAAAAATATTCATTATCTATTCAGGGCAAGCCATATGTCTATATATTAGTGAAGGAAATAATACAAAATAAACAAAACTATAATATAATGTTAGGTAATGATACGTGCTAAGAAGCAAACTAATTTTGGGGGAGGGATGCTTCCCGAAGCAGCCCTGGTGTGGAAGTATGGTAGGTTCCAGAACAGATGGCCAGCCTGGAGAAGTAGTCAGGATAAAGATCATGTTAGGCTTTGTCAGCCATGATAGGAACTTTGTAATTTCCCCCCAAATGAGGGAAACTATTGAAGACATTGAGGAAGGAGGTTGATGTGTTCAAATTCAACCATTTCCTTAATCTCTCTCACTTCGTCTGGCCACCAAATTAGACATACGTTAGACGACTCCTTCTGTCCACCATGTTTGTTTGTTTGTTTCTCTTTGCAGCGCAGTTATTGATAATTTCTTTAGATTTGTTTTCATTAATTTTCCCTTCAGATGTGTTAATATTTTGTTTCAGCAATCCATTGGGTTTCTAATTTTGAATATTATACCTTCTAATTTCTAGAAGGTCTATTTAGTTCTTTTTCAAATATGCCTAGTTGGTTTCTTTTTCCTTTGTTGTGTGTTCAATTCTTTTATTTCATTACCTGCATTGAGCACGTTTGATTTACATGTTGTATCTGTTAGTTCCAATATCTACAGTGTTTATGAGGCTGGTGCCATATTTTGTTGATCCTGCTACCTCTCATTTAAGAGGATTTGTTTATTTGTGTGTTTATGATTCTTGATTGTGAACGTATGCTCCATGGAAAATATTGTGGTAATTCTTTGAGGAATAGCTTTAAAGTGTACACCTCCAGGGAGTATTTGTGCTATTTTTGCTAGGGACTAGGTCTATTTGGGTTGCTTTGGGCTACATAGGAGATACAGATAATGGTCCCAAACACTGTGAATTTGGGTTTGGGGTCAGGAATTCTCTAGGGAGTAGTTTTTTTCTTTTTCTTTGTGCAGGTTTTCTTCAGAGCCAAAGCCTTGACCAGCAAGATTCATTCTGTGGAATGCATCTTACTTCTTCATTCATACGCTGAGGTTGCCATTTTTGAGGGTACCTTTTTACGAGAATCTCCAGTCTAACCTTCCACCTTGCTAGGGCCCCAGGCCTTGTCTCCTGCTCCCCACCCTACTGCTTACTACTGCTGTGAACAAGATCCATTAAGACCTCCTTTCTGCCACTGGGGATCATGTCCACCTCAGGCACATGTCAACCCCACTGTTTGCTCACCCCTATGGATTTAAGCTTTCTTGTTGTTTCTGGCCTTTAAGAGATTCCTTTTTGGTTCTGCTAGCTCAGCCATTCATTAAGGAATATATATATATATATTTTTAACCCATCCCCTCATCCCCCTTCCCTCTGGTAACCATTAGTTTGCTCTCTGTAAATATGAGTCTGTTTCTTGATTTGTCTCTCACTCTCTTTTTCCCTTTGCTCAATTTTGTTTCCTAAATTTCACATACAAGTGAAATCATATGGTATTTGTCTTTCTCTGACTGCCTTATTTCACTTAGCATTATACTCTCCAGGTCCATCCATGTCATTGCAAATGGCAAGATTTCATTCTTTTTTTATGGCTGAGTAATATTCATATATATATATATATATATATAATATATATATACACGTATATATATATACGTATATATATATATAATATATATATATATATATATATATATATATATATAATATACGTATATATATATATATATACATTCCTCATCCATTCATCTACTGATGGACATTTAGGCTGTTTCCATAATTTAGCTATTGTAAATAATGCTGCTATAAACATAGGGGTACATGCATCCCTTTGAATTAATGTTTTTGTGTTGTTTAGGTAAATACCCAGTAATGTGATTGCTGGATTCTACGGGGGTTTTATTTTTAACTTTTTAAAAAACCTCCATGCTTTTTTTCCAGAGTGGCTTCACCAGTTTGCATTCCCATCAACAGTGCAAGAGGGTTCCTTCTTCTCCACATCGTGGCCAACACCTGTTGTTTCTTGTGTTGTGGATTTAGCCATTCTGACAGCTGTCAGGTGATATCTCACTGTAGTTTTGATTTGTATTTCCCTGTTGGTAAGTGATGATGAACATGTTTTCATGTGTCTGTTGGCTATCTGGATATCTTCTTTGGAGAAATGTCTGTTCATGTCTTCTGCCCATTTTTAAATTGGATTATTTGCTCTTTTTTTGGGTGTTGAGTTGTAGAAGTTCTTTTTATATATTTTGGATACTAACCCTTTGTCAGATATGTCATTTGCAAATATCTTCTCCTATTCCCTAGGTTGCCTTTTAGTTGTGTTATTTCCTTCACTGCGCAGAAGCATTTATTTTGATGTAGTTCCAATAGTTTATTTTGCTTTTGTTTCCCTTGCCTCAGGAAACATATCTAGACAAGAGTTGCTTCAGCTGATATCAAAGAAGTTACTGACTGTGTTCTCCTCTAGGACTTTTATGATTTCACCTCTCACATTTAGGTCTTTAATCCATTTTGAATTTATTTTTGTGTCTGTTATAAGAAAGTGGTTCAGTTCCTTTCATTTTGCATGCTTCTGTTCAGTTTTCCCAACACCATTTGTTGTAGGGACTGTCTTTTTCCCATTGGATATTTTTTCTTGCTTTGTCAAAGATTAGTTGACCATACAGTTGTGGGTTTATTCCTGGGATATCTTTTTAAAAAGATCTCATCCATTACTTTTTTTGTGTTAACCTGGGCAGGTTTCTGCCCTATTCTAGGAAACTCACATGACCACATTTATAATTTAGAAGGACAGTCTGGCTGTGGGGAGGAGAAAGGATTGTAAGAAGGAAAATTTCACACTGAGAGACCATTTAGAACACAATTGTCATAGTCCTGGCATAAGATGTGACAGCTTGGACTAGATGGTGGTGCAGTGAAAAAGAACTTGGGCTGAGTTATAGTTTGAAGTGGCTAATGACAAGATTTGCTGATGCTTGCATATGCGGTGTGAGAAAAAGAGAGGAGTTAGAGGTAACTCCAAAGTTTTTGGTCTGAGTATCTGAGCTCAGGATACAACTCAGTGAGTGAGGGAATGAACAAAGAAGGTGACCATGGATGTAGGTGGATGGAGTCTGTTTTCTAGGGTCTGGTCATTCTTGGGTAAGTTGAACAATGAGTTTCTAGACCCCCCCAGAGAGAAGGATCAAATCTTGAAGTGTAGGGAGGCTGCCTAGGCCTGAAAACCATTCTCCATCATGTCAGCACATTCCTCCTCAGTTAAGTCTGCTCTCCTTTTGTCATCCAGGCTTAAATATAAAGCACGAAATGAAGTCCTGGTAGGGTGGGGAGTGAGTGCCCCAGCACTTAAGTGTGTGCATACGTGGGATCAGTGGTTCCCAGGTTTTTGGATTATGGCGACGTGTAATATTAAACCAAGCACCACCGATGGATGAATGGATAAAAAAAATGTGGCATATACATATGGTAGAATATTACTCAGCCTTAAAAACAGAAGGAATTCTGACCCAGGGTGCAACATGAACGAAACTGGAGGAAATTACGCCAAATGAAATAAGCCAATAAAAAGAACAAATACTGTCTGATTCCACTTCTAGGGGTATCTACGGTAGACAAACTCTTAACGACAGAAAGTAGAATGGTGGTCGCCAGGGGCTGGGGAGAGGTGAGGAGAGGCAGTTACTGTTCAACAGAGGCAAGTTTCAGTTTGGGATGATGGAAACGTTCTGGTGGTGATGGTTGGAGAACAATGTGGATGTACTTAATACCACTGACCTGTACACTTAAAGGTTGGTTAACAAACAAACAAAGCAAACCCCAAAACAAAAAGAACACCCAAATAAGCCAAGCAAACTAACAATCATAAAGTTGTCAACTTTTTAATTTTGTCCACTGAAGGCATTAAAAATCAAACTTCAATTGGTTATAGCCATCATGCCATCCAAAGAAAGAATATTTTTAAAGCTCAACAAGGCAAGAAAGATACGTTCTCAAGGCCCAGGCTAATTTTTTGAATGGGACGATACTGGTTTCACAACAAAGCCAAATAGTTGAAATACATTGCTCTAATTTCTTTTACATTCCTTAGTGGACTGTGTGATCAGTGTCTGTGAAGCTGGGTGACCCTTTGTTGGAGAAGGTGAAGAGGACTAGAGGATCATACAGGAGAGGTGGATTCAATGTCTTTGAAGATTTTTGCTCCGGGGACTTGGTGGGTGGTTGGAAGGTGGGCTTCAACTAGGGTGACACAAGAGACAGTGTCATTTGGACTAAATGCTCATTGCAATGATTAATAGTGCTCTGGGCCAGACTCAAAACTCCTCTGCTTTGGGGGCACCTGGGTGGCTCAGTTGGTTGAGTGTCTGACTTCAGCTCAGGTCATGATCTTACGGTTCATGAGTTCGAGCCCCACGTCAGGCTCTATGCTGACAGCTCAGAGCCTGGAGCCTGCCTTGGATTCTGTGTCTCCCTCTGCCCCTCCCCTGCTCACACTCTGTCTCTCTCTCTCTCTCTCAAAAATAAATAAACATTAAAAAATAAAATAAAATAAACCTGCTCTGCTTTGGATGCTAAATGGGCTGGTCACCCTGGCTCTTGCCTCCTGTGCAGGACAAGCACTGGACAGGGAGCTGCCCTGCTGGGAGAATCTGCTCAGTGAGGATCTCAGTGTGGTACTGTGTTTGTAAAGAGCCTTCCTAGGACTTGGCGAGCAACAGGTTCTTAATAAATGGCGGTTATTTTTATCTAGGCCATCTCGAAAAAGCACTGGCTTCTGAGTCTTCAGATTTTGGATCGGATCCCTATTTACTAGGGCACTGACCTTCAGCAAGTTACTTAAATTTTCTGAGCTTCAGTTTCTTATCTGTAGAGTCAACAAAACCTTTCTCACAGGGTTGTTTGGGAGCCGCAGTTAAATATAGCAGTATTTAATAATGCGTGTAAAAGTAGGTAGATTGGTGCCAGGCACATAGTAGGTCCTGGAAAAATATCCACCCTTCCTTCTTTCCTTCCTTTCTACCTGTCTTCCATTTTTTCTCCCCGCTCCCTTCCTGTTTTCTGTTCTGCCTTTCTGCCTTCTACAGATGGATAGCATATCTAAGCTTCCTGATCCTAACCCCTTAAGTGTTTCCCCAGACCCAGCTAGGGGGAACCTTCTAGACTGGCTAGGAGAGATTCAGCTCTGTTGAGGTATCTACCTCTCCTGTTCAGAATGGCTTCCTTGAGTGCGGTCTTAGTCTTTTTGGGCTACTATACAAAAATACCACAGATTGAGTAGTTTATAAAAAAACAGACATTAATTTCTCACAGTTCTGGAGGCTGGGAAGTCCAAGGTCACAGTGCCTGCAGATTCAATGAGGTAGTTATTGAGGGATCACTTTCTGGTTCATAGATGTTGTGTTTTTGCTATGTCCTCACACGGTGGAAAGGACTAGGGATTGCTCTGGGCCTCTTTTATAAGGCGCTAATTCCATTCACGAGGGCTCCACCTCATGATCTAAGCACCAACCAGAGGTCTACCTCCAATACCATCAACTCTTGGAGTTAGGATTTCAACATATGGATTTTGAGGAGACACAGCATTCAGGCTATAGCAAGTACATTCTGCACTATGGATGTCCCTGCTAGGAATTTAAGTATGAGGGTTGGGGAGGAGACGGATGGCTACCCGGACTCAGAAAACACAAACTTCTCTTCTCAAGGGCCTTGTAGCTTCCCTGGGCTCAAACACCTGCTCACCGCTTGCAGCAATCCAAGAATCTTTTCAACTGGCATTCTCAGGGAGGATAAATTTTCTCTTCATCCCTATCTCTGATTTTCTGTGAACTTCTAAATATGACCAGTTTGGCACCCAATGGAGGACAAGAACATTGCTTCTCTTCTTGGAGCTAGCATAAGCCGGGGGGGGGGGGTCTCTTAGCTCCTCAAAGCTACTCTTGGGCCTCTATAAATGTCTTCTAGTTAGCTCATGAAGAGGCTGAACTAAGTTCATGGGTCCAGAGGAGATGGTGAGTTAGGGGTTGGTTGAAACCAGAAAATGATTCCTGCCAGGGAGATAATTTTCGCTAGTGTTTAAAGGCTGCCAAGCAAGGGTTGGGAGGGAGGGTGGGAACAGAGCTCTGCTGGAATCCCCCTACATCTGGCTCACCGTCCCTGGCCAGCTTTGGTGTTCTGTCTGGTACCCAGAAGGCACTTGATAAACACTGGTGAAGCAGAGCCTTACCTTTCAAGGCCCAGCTCACGGTTCACCTCTTCTGAATCCTCCTGGGATTGTCCAGACAGAACAGTCACTCCTCCCCCTGGGCACCCGGAACCGTGCCATTGTGACCCCCATCATACTGTATTGTAATTCTCCGTGGGCTCTGGGCAGAGAAGTCCTTGAGGGCAGAGACTGTGTCATTGCCCTCTTGCCCCATGTGCCGAGTGACTGAGAAACACGAGTCAGCCTGTCTGGCACTGGTAGTGGTCGGGGGGATCCTGAGGAATTAGGGGGCTGGCTGAATACCAGGGGCCACTGAATATCAGACTCCAGGGCTATGATCTGCTTGGCAATAACTATTCCACATTTTCCAGAGATTGTTCTCGTAATACATGGGCAGCATGCCCAAGCCAGGCTCTGACTAGTTCCTAAAACAAGTTAAATCTTTCCTTTTGGGACACTTCCATCAGCGGGCAGATGACATGCTTCTCTGACAACTGTGGCTCTCACGGTCCCCACTGTTGGGCCATTTCCCACTTGGTTCCTCACGGCCCCTAGCAGCAGCCTATTGTGCTTGGCTGGGCTTCTGGCTGGTGAGGAGATGAGCTCTGTCTTCCCAGATCTTGGGGTGGAAGAGAATTACATCCACACCCCCACCCACAGCCGCCTGTGCATGGCTGTGATGGAAACTGGCTCCTCCTCCAACAGATCTCAGTGGAGATTGGAAAATGCTCGTTGGAGGAGGGTGTTGTGTCATTGTTGGTACATGGACGGAAGCCAGGCTGCAAATGAGACCACAGTCTTCCTATTTGCCCGTGCTTTCCACTCCCATGGAAGGACAAAGCCAGCTGCAGGAAGCCTGCGCAGTCTGCCTCGGATGGCCTGACTGTCATCAGATGAGGGTTGTGGAGGTAGACCCCAGGGTGGCCAGACAACGGAAGGTGGGAATATCGGTGGAGATGTCGCAGTCCTAGGTACTCCCTAACTGCGGGATGGTGCATGTTAACCCTTCCAATCCCACTCAACATAGCTGGGGCGTGAGCATGATTTATGGCACATGCGTTTGTAAATTGGCCCCAACCTGAGTCATGTCAACAATCTCCACCCTGCACATGAGAGCCTAAGATTTGAGCTTTGGGAGTACTTTCTGCTGAATCCTTTGAAGAGGGGACACGCCAGGGTCTTCTTGTTATATGTATGTTTGAAGGGAGTGCACAGATGATTTAAATCTCTCACTGAAAACAGGAACACAGATTTATTTCAGAAGCAGAATAGAGGGCTATGGAAGGAGTGCTGGATCAGGTGGGGGTCAATTCCAACCGACATCTACCCAGTTCTGTGAACTTGGGCAAGTCCTATGTCTTTCATCTTTTCCTGAAATTCATTTAACAAAGATTAATATAGTACTTAAATAAGTAAGTAATGAACTATTTTATGTGCTTTACAAACATTAACTCATTTAATCTTTACGACAATCTAGGATGTAAGTATGATTATTAAACCCATTTTATAGATGAGGAAAGTAAAGACAGAAATGTTAAGTAATTTGCTCAAGGTCACACAGCTTCTGAATGGTGGCATAACTCTAAACTCTCCTGGATCTCAGAATCATTATCTGTAAAATGGGGATAAAACATGTTACCTTGCTCATCCCGGCAGTTAGTTCCTTTGGGCTCCCGCTGGCTTTCACGTGTACCTCTGTGGTTACTGGAATGAGATACCCTTAAAATGCAACCGGGATGAGGGTTTCATTCAGTGTTTTGTTCATTGGTCACTACACAAAGGGGTAGTGCAGTTCCTGATGTGTGGTGGGTAGTCAGTAGATGTTAGATGAACAATTGAATTGACCCCATCCCTCTGTGTTGTGTTGAAAGGGACCCAGCTCTTCCCCAAACATGGCTTTCTGAAGCCACAGCCTGTGTCGTATTTATCTCCGAGTCTTTAGATCCAAGGAGGTTTCTGGCAGATAGATGCTCACACTGAATGAAGGAAGCCCCATTTTTGTCTTTTGCCTAATGTCAGAAGTCACCACCTAATCGTGAAGACGTGAGCATATGTTAAGTGCCGTAAGTCGATGGACATTGACACCTGTGAGTTATGGAGTAATTTTTTGTGGTGAAAAAAAGATAAGGCAGAGGAAATGGGGTTCTTTCAATTGCCGTGTAACAAGCCACTCCAAATGTAGCGGTTTAAAACAACAAGGATTTATTATTCCTCCCCAAAGTTGGGCGGTTTTCTGTTCTACATGAAGTAGCCAGGGATAATGGAGTAGCTGCACTTGGGAGGGAGCCTGCCAGGGCTGGGACATCCAACGTGGTTTCTGCTCTGGACATTTCTTCTCCACACGGTTTACCATCATTTCTGGTCTGGCAGCTGGCTTCTAAGAAGCTGGAGACGGAGCTCTGCACACTCTCGAGGCCAGGCTCCAGTGTCCTGGGGCATCATGGCCGCCACACGGGTCGTGCAAAGTAAATCACAAGGCTAGACCAGATTCAAGGGCAGAGAAAACAGACTCCACCTCTCGCTGTGAGGAGTAGAATGCACGTACAGAGATGGGAGAAGCCGTTGGCAGCCAGACTGGACACGGTGCCACAGCGGTGGACGAGGGCTAGTGACAGGAACCCCAAATTATATGCATGCAAAAGACCAGCCGTTGGGGGTTAGGCTGTGGTTTGCCTGCAGAAAGTAACTGGTTTCTTACTCAGGTGATCCCCTGGGACGTACAAATTGCCCACCTGCTCTGGGAGGTCTGAGCCGATCAGGCTCTTGGAGAATATCAAGGTTTTTTTCTTCCCATTTTCCAGGTGATGAAACAGAGGCATGGAAAGAAGTGGTGTGTGAACATCATATCACAAGTCAGTGGCAGGCTGAGGGCTGCTCTTGCCAGGTGGTTAAGAGTGTGGACGTCGGGTTCAAACATTGGTTCTGCCACCAAAATGACTGGAAGTTCCTATAATCTTGCCGGACCTCTACCTCTTCATTTATTTGTTGTGGATAATAATGCCTACTTTATAGGGCAGAATAGATAGTCGTGAATAGGATGAGTTCTGGAGCCAGACGAGCTGAGTTCAAATCAGGTTCTTCCACTTATCACCTGTGTCACCTAGGGATAAGTCTTTAATTGCACTATGCCTCAGTTTCCTCATGTGTAAAATGGGGATAATACTACTACTCATTGTATAGAATTGCTGGGAGGATCCAAGTAGTTTAACATTTTTTAAATGTTTATTTTTATTTTTTTGAGAGAGAGAGAACACGAGCAGGGGATGGGCAGAGAGAGAGGGAGACACACAGAATCGGAAGCAGGCCCCAGGCTCCCAGCTGTCAGCACAGAACCCACAAGCCGCGAGATCATGACCTGAGCTGGAGTCAGGCGCTTAACCGACAGAGCCACCCAGGCGCCCCAGGATCCAATTAGTTTAAACATATAGAAGCTTCTTGAACAACGTCTGGCACATGATTCACAATCAATGGATATTATCTGTGATTATTAGAGTGTTTCTAGGAAAATTACAGTGAGATAATGCTTACAAAAGCCTTGTATATGTTGCACGCCTAGTAAGTGATAGCTCTCATTAGTGGGACACGAGCCCTTCGGTCCATTCCCCCTCTTCCCACGCTCATACTTGGGGAAGTTTGGAGCAAACAATCCCAACTTCTCTCTAATTGTTGTGCAAGCAACCAGTGTCTTCTTTCATTTGTCACGGTTTGCTCCTCACTGTGCTGTTTACTAGTGGGCAAGGAGATTCTGCCTCTCAAGCAGGAAGAGACTTCACCCTCTTGCCCCTCTGCATGTGCTCATTTCCTGCCTTCATGGGGGAAGTCCACCTCAGAAGAATCCTTCCGCTGGAGGAGGTATCCCTCTCTCCCTTTCTGTCCCAGCCTCGCGTCTGACCTGGTAGATAAGTCCCAGGTAAACTTGGGATTCGATCCTTGCTTCGACCGTTACTGGTTTGTCATTATTATCTCAGTGTCCTCACCGGTATACAGCGTATAACAATAGTATCTGCCTCGTAGATTTTATTGGAAGAATGAAATAAGACAGCGTATATGAGAAGGGTTTATATAGTATCTGCCACATAGCAAGTGGTCAAGAGTAGGTAATGGATTACTGTTATCGTTTCTGTTATATGTATTCCGAGGCCCAGCTAAAGTGCTCACTCCTCCAGGAAGCCTTCCTGAGCCTCTCCAGATGGAAGTTAACATTTTTCTCCCCCTGGGCTTTCTTCTCACCCTTTCTGTAGTTTTTTGATATTATATTTCTTCTCTAATGTTGAGGTAGAATAATTGAGAAAGGAGTCTTCTCCTTCACGGTAAGCTCAGAGATGAGGTTTTGTGCTGGCATCATCTCTTGGGCTCCACTGGTCTGTTCCGGTCTGGGCACAGAGCAGGTGCTAAAGCAGCATTCAGAGCAGATATCCATTATATCATTTACAATGATAATATATTTAAAAAATGATATCACTATCTTCTGTCTATCTGTCAACAGAGCACCTACTAAGTGCCAAGCTATGTTCTAAGGGCTATAATGAACCATTCCTTACCTCTCTTCCCCCAAGGTAACAGCCACTCTCTGGCCTCACACAGCCTTTTGGGCTTCTTTTCTGGGATTCCTTTATCTCTTTCAAGCTGCTCAGGCTGTTTCTTTTAGTTGGGCCTCATTTGCGGTAACCCTTGTGGGTGGGGGCAAGTAGGGGCCTCTCCAGGCAAGGAGAGAGGGCTAAAGCACCTTACAGTTGTCTAGCTTTGGGTCTGTCAGCACTCTGCCTCATCTTCCTCCTCTGGAAAGCGCTGCACTCTGTGTTGTGGGATTAAAGAGGATCCTATGTGTCAAAGTGCCTGGCAGACAGTAGGCCCTTCCCAAATGTAATTACTGTCCTCTGGCTATGCCCTAAAATTTACTGTACATGTCACAGGTGTGCTAACAGGAGGTGCCCTGCTGGAGATTTAACTTGGGCCTTCGTCCTCCTCTTTCATGAGGAAGTTGCCAGTCACATCAGGGTGCAGGATGGAAAAGAAAGGCACCAGGGCCAGCTTCCCTGAGAAGGACAGGCGCAGAGCAAGTAGCCCTCATGCTCTTGAGGGAAGGGCATGAAAAGGTGTTTCTCTTTCTGGGTATTTAAAAGAGAGCAGGTGTTGGGGTACCTGGGTGGCTCAGTCGGTTAAGCACCCGGCTCTTGATTTTGGCTCAGGTGGTGATCTCACAGTTCGTGGGTTCGACTTCCACATCGGGCTCTGTGCTGATGGTGCAGAGCCTGCCTGGGATTCTCTCCCTCTCTGTTCCTCCTCCACTTGTGTTCTCTCTCGCTCTCAAAATAAATAAACTTATGAGAGAGAGAGAGAGAGAGAGAGAGAGAGAGAGAGAGAGGTGTTCCCGCAGTGCTTGTGAGGCAGGGAAAAGGGATTTGGTTGGGGTGCAAAGTGGAATCAGTCCTGTTAGAGGGTTCCTGTTGTCTTCTTGTGCCCTGGGAAATAACTGAGTATGAGAAAAAGAATTGGAAGAATCATCCTCTAAGAGCTCTACACGAAGCCCCCGGCTGCTGGTCAGGGGCTTGGTTCCACCTTCGTATGTATCCAAGAGATTGTGTAGGCGTGAGTTTCAGCAGGGACATTGTGTGCTGTCAGGAATGTGTGACAGAGAGAATCTCTGGAAGTTCTAAACCGAACAGATTCCAGTTCCTCTCTGTCCGGTATGTGCGAGGACTCATTTTTGTTTTTACTTAGCCTGTCCCCAGGGCTTTGGGACAATTCGTTGGGAAGGGAGGAAATCTCCAGAGGAAGATACCGGACTTTCTGCTTTTAATGCAGATATGTGCTCAAGAGATGAATGGGAACAATAAGTGGAATGTAACCATATTTGGGCTCTGAGTTTATGGAGCAGTTCGTATCAGCTATCCTAATGATCCCAGAGGGCATTGCGAAATGTTAAAAGAGATTTGGTCTTAATTAACTTTTGTTTTTAGGGTTACAAGATGAATAGCTCTTTTGAGGGCAGGGGATCGTCTGTTTCCTGGGCATGGAGGTGGTGACGAAAAAGGTATGTTTGGGACCCAGTCAGAAGGCCGCTGAGTCTGGGTCTTCGTGTCTGTCAGAGTAGTTGGAGAAGATATAAATACAGGTTACTACTTCTGGGCCAGGGAAGACCTCAGGTGCCTTGCTAAGGGGTCTGGAGTGGCTCTTGGCACTTTAGAAGGAGCAGTCCTGTCTGGCTATAACTGTAAGGGGTCTGGGGACTGAAGAGCTGTCCCATGAGGGCTGATGCAGTCTCCAAGATGGCCGCCCACCTAGGACTCCTAGCGCCCTCAGCCCTCAAACTCCTTATCCACAGTCCATGCTCAAAAAACAGCCAACGCGGCAGCTCCGGGTGGCCAGGATTGCGACACCAATGTGTTTGTTCCCCGTGTTTGTGAAATACCTCGGAGGCACCGTTCCAGTCCCACCTGACTAGTTTTCTGATTGCCACATGGCCCTGGCTCTATCTGCCAATACTCAACCAGGGCTGACGAGTCAGAGATTTTGAGATGTTTGTGGGTTCAGAACCTAAGAGCCCTCATTTCTGTCTGCCTGAGTGAAGAGATTTTACCTGCCAGAAGCTTCTGAAGATCATCTGTGGGGCTTGGAGACAGCTCTGGTACCCTGGAGTGAGTAGGGTGGCCCTGGGCCAGTCACTTGACCTCTCCAAGCTTTTGTCACTTTAACTGCATAATGAGGATAGTAATTCCTATCTTGCAAGATCATGACCTACAAGTATACCACCAGATGGAAGGTCAGGTACCAGGTCACTTACTAGGCTTCCCTTCCCTAAAGGTCACTGCAAGCAAAGTTGGCTTCAAATTTCTGAGTCATTAAAATTCAGTCTTGCATTTAATTCTTGCAAATGAATTGCTGTCAATCTTTGACTGAGAGCAGGAAGAAGAGGCCTAGCTAATATATAACATAATGAGAACTCAGAAGCCTCTGGAAATTGGCTCAAGAACATGGCCAGTGTCTGAAACCACAAAAATCCTAGAAGAGAGCACAGGTAGTAATTTCTCTGGCATTGGCCGTAGCAACATTTTTCTAGATATGTCTCCCGAGGCAAGGGAAATAAAAACAAATATAAACTTCGGGACTACATCAAGAAAGCTCCTACACAGTGAAGGAAATAATCAACACATCTAAAAGGCAACCTAGGGAATGGAGAAGATATTTGCAAATGACATATCCGAAAAAGCGTTAGCATCCAAGATGTATAGAGAACTTATATAACTCAACAGCAAAAAAATCCCAAATAATCAAATTTAAAATTGGGCAGAAGACATGAATGGAAATTTCTCCAAAGAAGAGATCCAGATGCATGAAAAGATGTTCATCGTCATTTACCGATAGGGAGTTGCAAATCAAAACTACAGTGAGATATCACCTCACAGCTGTCTGAATGGCTAAAATAACAACACAAGAAACAACAGGTGTTGGCCATGATGTAGAGAAAAAGGAACCCTCTTTTACCGTTGGCGGGAATGCAAACTGGTGAAGCCACTCTGGAAAACAGCATGAAGATTTTTCAAAAAGTTAACAATTAGAACCCCTCCCATACTACTGCGTTTTTACCCAAAGAATACAAAAGCACTAATTCAAAGGGATACAGGCACCCCTAGGTTTACAGCAGCATTATTTACAGTAGCCAAATTATGGAAGCAGCCTAAATGTCCACCAATAGATGAGTGGATAAGGAAAATGTATATAGATAATGGAATATTATTCAGCCATAAAAAAGAGTAAAATCTTGCCATTTGCACCTATTGGGATATGGATAGAGAGCATAATGTTGAGTGAAATAAGTTAGTCAGAGAAAGACAAATACCATAGACTACACTCATATGTGGAATTAAAGAAACAAAACAAATGAACAAAGAAAAAAAAAGACAAACCAAAACACAGACTCTTAACTATAGAGAACAAACAGATGTTTGCTCCATCCCAAAGGGGAGGTGGGTGGGCATGGGTGAAATGGGTGATGGGGATTAAGAGTACACTCATTATGATGGGCCCTGAGTAGTGTAGAGAATTGCCACGTCACTATATTATATACCTGAAATTAATAAAACATGTATTTTACCTATACTGGAATTAAAATAAAAATAAAGGAATGTGGTCAGTGGTATTCAGCCCACGGAAGCGGGTAGCACAAGACAAATGACCTTATACCTCATTTCCTTCCTCGACCTCCTTCTGCCAACGGGATAAAACCTGAATTTGGGGAGGGGTAAGGCTAACAATTATTGAGCTTCTATTATGTGCCAAGCACCGAGAGAGTAAGAGTGATTATGCATATGTTCTCTCATTTTGTCATTTCCCCAGTCCAAAGAAATAGGCAGCATTATCCTTAAGTAACAGTTGCTCGTTTAAGTAATATTCATTGAGTTATTATTATGTACCAGGCATTGCTTTGGGAGTTAGAACGTGTGAGAGAAGAGGCCTTGCTCAAGGTCACGCGGCTGGCCCATAGCCCATCAGGATAAGATCCCTCCTTTACGGAGGCTTTATTCCAGAGCTGTTTTCAATCTGAGATGATGCACAGACAGACAGACCCTCAAATATGCACACACATGCACACACACTTACATGCCCTCTCACACACAATACACTCACGTACCATGCCAACGCACATATTCTCACACATGCACTTGTGCTCGCACACAAACACACACGCGCACAAATATACCCACAGTTGTGTGGACGCACACACCAGATATGTATATACCTGCACGTATATTCACACACACCGTTCCGTTCATTGGGAACATTTTTTCAAACTCCTGGGATCTCTGAATATTTCAGGTCAGAAATTAATATTTCAGATACAATCCCGTAAGTTTCATTCCATTAGCTCCCCTCCCTCCCCCTGCTTGTCTTTCTCCTTCCTCCCTTTGCCCCTTCCTCTATCCTTCCCTCTCTCCCTCTTTCCCCTTCTCGCTCCCTCCTCACCTCCTTTTTCTCCGCCTCTTCCCCATTCCGTGACCAGACCTCTCTTCCTGATTTCTGCTAGCACTGACGTCTTAGGGAATTATCAGGCCTGCCAGGATCAGGTCGGAATACTTAGCCAGAAAGCAGACTGTCTAAGGCTACCAAAGGCTGAATCTATTTGCCAGATTCTGCCTTGGTTGTGCTCTCCCCCATGCGGCTGCACTAATCCAAAGTCCCCTTCCCACCCCATTCTCTGCCTCTCTGCCACCAGACATGGCATGCTCAAGTTCAAGTGCAAACCTTGGCCGGGAGTCCTCAGCCCCAGCGCCCACCTCCCTTGCCCTCCCTTGCAGGTGCCAAGTGCCTGTGGAGGCTCCTTCCAAGTGTTTCATCACGCCTCGGGGTGGGGATGCATCTATTTTTGTTTCAACACTTTGCTTCCACCTGGCATTTCATTTGCCAGCTAATATGTGAAGTAACTCATCCCGATGCTGGCGGCATTGGAGGGTGAGGGGCGGGGGCGGGGAGGGGAGGGGGTGCTGCACTCTGGTCTGTAAAGTGTTGGTGGGGGGCTCAGCAAGTCCTACCAGTTGTCCTTTGTGGTCACATAGGAGGTAGGCTGGGTGCTGGGTTTTAGCTCAGCTCACCGGTGTAAGCAATTCAAATTCTTCAGAATATTTCATCATCCAGGCAACTCAAGGTGGGGGTGGTAAAATTTGACAAACTTTGGCAACTCCCAAGTCTCAGTCCCCGAAGAGTGCCAAGAGTCACCTTACCCGACTCATCTATTGTCCTGTGGGGACCTCTTTCCGTATACATATCGAAAACACTTTACCTTTACTATTAAAGGATCTTTTTTTTTTTAATTTTTTTTAACGTTTATTTAGTTTCCAGAGACAGAGCATGAGTGGGGGAGGGGCAGAGAGGCAGACACACACACACACACACACACACACACACACACACACACAGAATCAGCACAGAGCCCGGCTCCAGGCTCTGAGCTGTCAGCACAGAGCCCGACGCGGGGCTCGAACCCAAGAACTGTGCAATCGTGACCTGATCTGAAGTCGAACGCTCAACCGACGGAGCCACCCAGGAGCCCCCGAAGGATCTTAAAAGTGTGCTGACAGACTTCCAAGTACTCATGGAAACCTCCGGACCCCAGGGGCTAGCATTTACCCTCTCCGTGGCCGTCTGGCCACGTTACCCAACTGGGTGAATTTGCTGGAGGCAGGCTGTTGAGGGGAAGCACTCCTAAACCATTCCGAGGCACAGGAGACGGCACGTTCTGCACACAACCCGGGAATGGTTGTGACAACGTGCACTTCGTCTGGGGCAAGCTCACTGTAACACACACGGACCCACACATGCTCTCTCTCCCCACCAGAGCAGATGAAACAGGAAATGCAAGTAGGAGGTCCGGTGAGGATGTTGCTGTGGAAGAGAACACCCCCCGGTGAGAAAGGGAACTGAGTACCCAAGTGCTCGTGGGTGCGGGGCCAGACTTCGGTATCATTCAATGAGAAAGACACGGAATTCTGGAGGTGGGGTTCTCTGGGGCACTTAGCTGATGGTCTTATATGGTGATTGCTTAGGATCACGTCTTGACATTGCAACCAGGTCACCAACTCTTGGTACCCAGAGATCAGAGCCTTCTTGTCCCTCTGCCGTACGGACCTAACTCAGATCCTTTTGTGCAGGGCGTGTTCAGTCAGTGCAGGAAAGGAAAGGAGGCTCGGCTACATTTATATGATGCTATGTCATGTTCAAACCCCTTTACGATGAGTCATCCCCTTCTGGTGGCTGAGCTCACTTTCAGGCATGTGAACCCCTCACCTCCCTTTTCTGGTGCCCGTTTTGGTATATAGCAGCGTCAGGCCGTGGCGAGCCATCTCCTAGCAAGGAAGGCAAGATTCACACATGCCTGAGTGTGACCACAAGCTGTGGTGGGTTTACCTAAGCACCGTGATGTTCAGACCACATGCCCTACAGCAGACAGAGGCATCTCCCCTCATGTTACACATACAGAGGAGGCCTTCTCGAAGCCAACAGCAGACAGAAGCATCTCCCCTCATGTTACAGATACAGAGGAGGCCTTCTCGAAGCCAGTGGGACCGAGGGGGGGCCGCAGGCAAGAAAAGAGGAGATGATCCAGGCAAGAGTACAGCACAAGGTAAACACGAGGTAGGGTTGTGCGCACTTTCATTTGCTCATTATTATTCTTGTTGACTCACTCATTCACCCAAAACTACTTCATGAGCCCTGTTCCATGCCGGGCACCGTTTCAGCCTCGGGGAGCAGAGCAGTGAGCACGTCTGACTTATGAACGTGTGCAGAGCCAGATCGTGAACAACTATCACAAGTGAAAAAGCATCATCTGGAAAAGACCAGCGTGTCACGGAGGGTGGGACAGGCAGGGGTGGGAGGAGGAGGGTCAGGGAAGGCTGAACCCGAAATGATAAGTGGGCAGGTCAGCCTGGGGGACAGGAAAGGGTGGGAGGAATGGCAAGAACTATTCCAAGCATGAAGCTCCAGGAGCAGAGAGAGCCAGGCGCTTGCGCGACACTTGGACAAGTCCTGTGTGGTCAGGGTGCAGAGAGGGGCAGAGGGAGGAGTGGGTGAACAAGACAGGGGTGAGGAGGTGGGGAGCAGGGGTGGGTCAGGCTGGAAAGAGGTCACGCAGAACCTTGTGGGCTATGATAGGGAATTTGGACTTCATCTAAAGCAGTCTAAGCAGGAGATGCTATTGGCTTGCGTTAGGGTGCAGAAAGCGTAACAGTGTGGCAGCTTGGCAAATCTTTTAGGAAGGGAATGTCCTACCCCACCCGAAGATTTTCTGTAAGGTTGTTTCCAGCTTGGCCTTTTGTGATTGCACTCTGCGCTGTGCTTGCTCGGCCCTCCCTGGGGGCCTCTTCCTTCCTGTGCCCTCCCTCCCCCACCCATTACATCTTCTTCCTCCATTGCCCGCTTCAAGGGGTCGATGCCCCCCAGTTACCCTATGTCCCCCAGTTACCCCATCGCTTTATCCCAAGGAGCTTGTGGCTCTCCTTCCCTCGGACTAAAATCCCCCTTCCACCCTCCATCGAAGTCCTTATTGGGCATTAAACGCCAGGATGTTTCGGAGCCTGCTTTTCCTCCCCCTAGCTGGGAAGCTTGTGTGTCCCCAACCTGGGGTCTTGAGTAGTGACAGCAGTGCCTCCTAGGGCAGCTGTGAGGGTTTACAAAGCTGCCACTAGGAACGTGCCTTGCCCTGGCCTGGCTCATGTTGGTTCTGTAAATGCTACCCGTGGGTACAGTCATGGCCGCCCAAGCCCTTCCCAATGGCCCCCCCACTCTACATCTGCATCATTTCTATCCCTTCTCCGAACTGCCTCACCTCCCCAGCCATAGTGGACGCCCCCCATCCCTGAACGTGGATTTCTGTCTTGCTCATGCTGTTCCCTCAGCCTGCAATGCCCTTCCTTCCCTCAGCACCCTGAGGCCTAGCTCATGTCTTGTTTCCTTTGGAGAATCTTCCATGCACACTCCTGCCAGTCCGACTCTAAGGCAGATTTAACTCTTCCATTGAGTCTCCCCAGCGCTTGGGGGCCTTGCTTTGTTACAGCACACACGGATAGGTATTTCTGTGGCTGTTTGGGCTCTGTCTCCCCTCACAAGTATGTTTCCTTGGGCGGGGACATGTGTCATTCACCTACCGTGCTGAGTACTGGGCACAGAGCCCAGTACTCACAGCTAGCTGGGTGAATGAGTGAACCAGCCTGGTGCCCTTACCCGCTCGGAGGCAAGGACTGTGTCTAACTGATCTTTGGTCCCCCAATGCCCGGCTCCCAGTAGGAGTTTGCTAATTCTCCTTGCCCACCATGGAAGGGTAAGTCGGGCAGGTTTTGGTAGACGTGTTGAAGCAGGGAAAGGCATGGAGGGCCAGGAGGAAGGGCAATCTGGACGATGGGATCAGGGACCAAGAGATGATTCCAAGCTTCTTTGACGAGAATCTGGGGCTGGGGAGCTGGAGTGTCAAGGGAGGCTCAGCCTCTTTTCCCTGGGCTGGACCCTTTCCTAGCCCTGTGGGAGGGAGGACACCCCACCCAGGCCAAAGGGGAGTATTAACATGTCAGAATGACTCCCAGAATATTTCACGGTCTTATCTGTTAATAATAAAAATGAAATTATATTAAAAATACAGCCATGTGTGGGTTGCAGAACGAGTTAATGATTCCTCACGTAGTTAGATGCATACCCCTTTAATTGAGGCAGGTAATGACTGTGGTAATAATACCTTGGATCTGTTTATGGGTTCTTTCTTCGGAGAAGCTCAAAGCACTTTCCCTTCCTATCTCATCCCTCTTCCCAACTTCCCAGGGAAGTGTGTCTTATCATCCCCACTGCTTAGGTGTCTGTGCAAGGTGACTCACTCCATGGCTCTGAAGCTCACCTCCTTGTCCCCTGGCCAGGGTGGGGCCCACGTGCCCCTTCTGGGCCTGAAGCGCCCCATTTCCTGGACAACCAAGAAGGCCTGGCTTGCTGTGCAAGACCAAGGGGTGCCGGGGCACCAAAGGAGCAGAGAGATGGGGGCAGGGGAAGAGGGAGGGCGGAGAGACAGGAGGGCCGGCAGAGAAAATGGGAGAAAAGGCAGAATGCTAGGGCGCCAGCATTGTGAGGGTGGGGACCATGTCTTGTTTACCTTCCCTGCTTCTGGATCAAGCACAGAGCTTGGCACATTCTGTGATAGATGGCAATACCTACGGTGGCATTGAAAACCCAGCTCAAATGTCACCTTTTCCAAGAAGCTTTTCTTGGTTTCCCCAGGTGTCCCCACCGCACGGCCACAGGACTCTCCTAGCCCTTGGAACCACTGTTTATTCTTCTCAGGCAGCTTTGTATGCAAGTTAAACTGTTTAGGTATCAGCCACCCCCATTCAGGTGTGAGCTCCTAGACCAGGCTCCAGTCTGACTCATCCCCTATCCCTAGGATCTGCTAGCACAGGGCTCTCACACAGTAGGACCGCACATAAGGAGTGCAGGTAAGAGAGGGCTTTGAAATCAGAAAGACCCAGATTCAAACCCTCGTTCTGCCTCTTACCAACGGTGTGTCTCGGGAAGCCCCTTGGCCTCTTGTAGTGTTCCCTTCCTTACAGAAAGCAGAGCTGAGAAAGCCCACTTTGCAGGATTGTGGCGAAGTTAGCCACAGCGACCCTGCTTGGCACCTAGTAGGTGCTTATTATTCATTTCCTATGATTAATTTTAGACCTGGTGGTTCCCGGCCCTGGCTCCACATCAGAACCGCCCTTCTCAGGAACAGACGTCCTTGGAAGCCCCCTGGGAAATTCTTAGCCTGTGGGTCTGGGGTGGGGCCAAGGCATCCGCCTTCTAAAAAAGCTTCTCTGGTTCTTCCGATGTCGAGGGTCCCAGTGTTTGTCAATTGGAACATAAGATTGAATGTAAAATTGTACAAAAGTCATTGATTTCTCTGGTGTCTAGGGTCCAGTGCAGGAACAGTGAAATCTTGTGGGCCGAATTGGACCCCAGGTGGGGTGCCTGTGGAGGCAGATAGAATGAAAAAGGGAGGTTCACCCTGGCTTCACTTCACAGTAGCTCTGTGAGCCCAGCCAGCTGTATACCTGCTCCGAACTATATCTTGCTGCTTCCTTTGGGATGGAATAATCATAAGGGCTGATTTCTCCATGTTTTTACATTTGAGGTCCAGATCTGGTGGGCAAAACATCCCCGTAGACTCCACGGCCATCAGTCAACGGGGTCTTGAAGTGTTGTGTGGTCTTTGCTAAAATTTGCCAAGTTTATGAACCAGAGTTCATAAGCATGTATGGCTCTAGCTGGCATCTGACGGACCCCTTTGTGCAGACCCAGGCGCCAGCCGAACCTTCTTTCTGGACAGGATCCTGGACCTCTCCAGCCCTGTAGAGGACAAGCGTCAGCACTGCAGAAAGAGCCCAGGCTCTCAGTCCTTGAGACATGACCCGACAATGAGAAATTCTTTTTCAAAGGCTTATTTATGGTCCTGGAAAAGAATTTGATGTCGTGGAAAAAGACATTTGTCCCAGGGATGAAAGATAGAGTTGCCAACAATGGGAGTCCGGAAAGAC
Source organism: Panthera pardus (assembly GCF_024362965.1). Classification (NCBI taxonomy): domain Eukaryota; kingdom Metazoa; phylum Chordata; class Mammalia; order Carnivora; family Felidae; genus Panthera; species Panthera pardus. Next base: position 67,695,483 of record NW_026527002.1, read on the forward strand.
CCACACCCATAGTTCAAGGCGGGAGTTACGGGGTGCTGGAGATGCGGAGTCTGGGGTGCGGGGCTCGTGGGAGGCTTCAGGGTCACATTTCATGAAGTAGCCCCATAAAATGGGCAATGGGGCTTGAACATGATGCCGGGCATTTTCTCACATGCTGTTTTCTTCAGTTTTCCCACAGCCCTGAGAGACATTACCGCATCAGCATTCATCGCTCATGACAATCCGCTCTGTGTTACAGATGAGAACACAGAGGCTCCGAGGGGGAGGGTCCCCAAAGTCTCCAGCAACCTGCTGGAGTCACAATTTGAATCCACATCTGTCCAACTCCGATCTGTTTGTTCACGTTCCCCCACTACACTTTACTACTAGGATGGCCGCCCCAAAGCATTTGGGTGTATTTAAATACTGTCTGGAACGACTCCCCAAATGTTTCCCCCAGGTGAGGCAGACACCCTCCCCTCCCTGGGAACAGGCCACTCTCAGTGTTGGGAAGGTGGGGAGGTGTCTGGTCAAAGCCACCAAGGTGCTGACTTCCTGTCATTACAGGTTGGGGATAGGGCTGGTCCTCAGGATCCTGAGTGGGGGGCCTGAAGGCGTCTCTCTGCAGGCAGGGCCTGGGGGACGGCCCTGAGCTGGGACTGTCAGTGCTACCGAGCAGGAGAGTGGACAGGTTTGAGGTCTCGCAGAGATTTCCAGATTGAGTATCACCCAGGAAACTCAAAGGGCATGATTGCACAAGGGTGACCTTGATTTGGGCCTAGAAAACAAGAAAGTCTGCTTCTTTTCTGTGAAAGGGGAATGAATCACTTTCCAAGAAGCCAACCCATCCGTTGTCCACCGCACCCCACACGTGAGCTCAGAGCAGCAGCCCTGCCAGGGCAGAGCGGAGCAGGAAAGGTGAGATGTCAGTGGCATCCTGCCCGTCTCTCTTTTTCCCTTTCTCCACTGACAGCGAGGAGGTCAGGGGATTCGACCGGGAACGGTCCCCTTAGAGTGGCTGAAATTCCTACCCCTGGCATTTCCCTGTGTCACGGCTGGGTACTGAGGCTGGCAGAGGGGCAGCTGCACCAAAGGCACAGAGGCAGAGGATGTAAAAGCCACCGAGGCTGTGGCACAAGTGAGGGGCAGAGAAGAGCCTTCTCTGGCTTCCCTGCCTATTATCAGTCTGCAAAGTCTGAAACCTCGCTTTGAATCCTAGCTCTCCCTTTATATTCCTTCCTCTCCCCCCAACTCCCAGCCCTCAGATCCCATAAACACATAGCAACCTCAGACGAGTCATTCTAACTTTTCTAGGTCTTAGATTTCTCATCTGTGTAATGGGGATAACATTACCTGCCTCCTAGAGTCGAGAAAATTCAAGCAGATTAAGCAGGAGAGGTGGCCCTGACCTGCCGGGCAACCCTTAATCTCTCCAAGGCTCAGTCTGCTCACCCATAAAATATGCCCTTGCCAGGAGTAGTTGTTAAGGCTCAAAAAAATAGGACAATGCTCCTGGCATATACGAGGTGCCAAGGAAGTGTTGATTGCCATGCTCATTCTTTCATAATTTTGCCATAAGAGAGATTTGGATCTGAAGATGTCAAATGACTCCAGGGATTGGTCTTTTCTGGATCCCTAGTTCATAAGGTGGGTTAGAAATAGCACATATCTCATAGAGCTATTGTAGGGCTGAGGTGAGAAAAGTACCATTGTAGAACAGCGCCTCCCACACAGGAAGTGGCTCATAAAGGTCAGTTTTGTGGTCGGCTCTAGATAATTCTTTCTGCTAGTGATGGAGTCCTGGCTGGCGTGTTGGCCTCAGTGGTCAGACAGGGCTGAGCTGACTCACCCTGAAGTGACAGGTCTGGGCAGTGACAGCCTAGACTGGTTAGGTGGGAGCAGCTGGGCTCCTTGCTGAGACCCCAGGAGCAGCTTGGGTATTATTTTGCAACAGAGATTACCTTTGACTTCGACCAGTCCTAGAGATGGTGGGAAGGAGGGTTGTCCATGACCGTTGGATGCTCCTACATTTTCTCATGGCTAAGGAAGCAGATGGGGGCAGTGGTAGGGCGGGCTGTGGTCTTTTACTGGATGCTGACCTACTAGGAGGCCACTATGGCCACAACTTCCATGGTGTTGGGCAGTGAGCACTGGACAGACAGGGCCCTAAAACCTGTTCCTGGCCAAGTCAGACAGGATGTGCTTCCTTCTCAGGAGCTTGGAGGAGGTAGCTGGATGGTGTTTTAGGCTTTGAGGCCATGTTTCTAGACTCTAAGTCCAGTGCTCTTTCCATGACATTGTGTACGTCCTGAGTCATGGAACCCTACCCTGGGAGCTCAGCCATTGATTTGTGGCAAATGGCGTACTGGATGCTCAGGGAGCACAGAGGAAGAACAGAGGTTCAGAGAAAGTTTTTGGAGGAGGTGACTTTTGAGCCAGGCTTTTTAGAGGGAGAGGAGGGAGAAAGCAGTTGTCCCCACTTCCTCATCTCCCGCTCATTTCTCCAGCCCCACTCATTGCAGTCTCACTTCTCCCACAACATGGAACTGCTCTCGCCAAGGTCATCAGTGACCTTCTTGCGGCAAATCCAATCGATGTCTCATAGCCCTTCTCTTAACAAATGTGGGGGTCATTTTTGACACTGAGCTCACTTCTCCTTTGACTTGCAGTTCTCCTCCTGCCTCCCCCGCTGTCACTTCCTGGTTTGCCTTGTGAATTCATCTTCGCTTGTAACCTACCTATCTACTATCCACCCCATCCATCCATCCATCCATCCATTCATCCATTCATCCATCCATTTATTCTATCTATCTATCTATCTATCTATCTATCTATCTATCTATCTAGTTAAGGAGAGTATAATGAAGGCACTATTTACAAAAGTATGGAAGGATTAGGAGAATGCAACAGAAATGGTGAACACTCTAGTGTGAATAATATCAGGGAGCCATTAGCTGCTCCAGGTTTAAAGGGGAAGCCAAGTGGTTATCAGAACCCAAAGACTATAGCTATAAGAGGGGCCTGCGACAGAGGGGCCCAGCCAGCCAGGGGTATAAATAGCCTGGACTCTCTTCCTGCCCTCTGATGCAGTTCACAAAGGCCAGCCTCCCGTGCTCCTTACACTCTGACATTGGCCTGCTATGCTGTCTGAGCCCCTTTCCCTTTTCTCCATGTATTACCCCAAGGGCTCCTCTGTTCCAATGGCTGATGGCCTGAAATTGCTATCTGGTGCCAAGACTTCTGTCCTGACCACCTGGCCACCCAACTGTCTACTTACTGGACATCTCTAAACGTCCTTCCGGCATCACGGACTCAGCATGTCCACAGGGGACCTCATGGCCCTTTCCCAAACTGTTTATCTTCCCACATTTCCTTCCTGCGTAGATGGCGTCTTCACTCATCTTGTCATCCAAGTCAGGGCCTGGGATTCATTCCTGACTTCTGCCCTTGCTTTCCCTTCTACACCCCTCACCACGTCCTGCCAAATCCACACCCAGACATTTGACACACACAGGTCCTCTCCACCCCCCACTTCCGCCCCGCCCACTGACTCCCTGTGCTTGGACCCCTCTCATCGCTCCCTGGATTATGACAACTGCTTCCAAATTAACCTCCTCGTTCCTTTCTCACAGCCTCGTGGCAGGGGCTACTAGCTGCCTCTTAAGGTCCATTCTCTCTCCCGTCTTAGCTGAAGAATGCCAACTTTCAGTTAGGTACGTGGCCAATGATCTGCTGGCCAGATAGAGCATCAAAGACAACGTGTGGCAGGCTTCTACAGCTAGGAATGACTATGTGCCTAAGTTCTGGCAGAGAAGATGTAAGTGAAGTATTATGTGGCGGCGCTAGAAGGTTTCCTTAAAATGGAGAGGGTGCCTTGCTCGTTCCTGGCTCTATTCTGCCTCCTGGGACATGGTTCTGGTGGCTGGAGCTCTAACAGCTACCTTGGGCCATTTGGACAGTGGCCTTCCACAACCGGAAGAATACCCTGCATGAAGTGTACTGGCCACAAGCCTCTATTTCTGGACTTCTTCAATGCGAGGGTGAATTAAATGTCTAACTTGATCAAGCTACTATTATTTTTTGTTTTCCTGTTATTTTCAACAGAGCGTAATTCTCACCGCTGCATCTTATACCCGGGGGCAGAGCTGCAGATGTTTCTGCGTCCCAGAAACGCCTCCCTGGGGCCACCTGATTCCAGCGCAACAGTGAGGACGGTTTGCGCACGCTGGGCCTGTCCTATTTCAAACGTGCAGTGCTTGTTCAAAACCACAGTCAGTGGAAGGTCAGTCAGACTCTGTGCCTAGAAGAGCAATGGGTGGAAAGAGAATTAATGCCTCCCGACGCCATCTGCGAGCAGTGGGGACTGCAGGTTGGTGACAACGTGAAGGTCATTAATGGTTTCTCAGAGGCTCCCCAGCAGGACTGAGTTCTGCTGTTCACAGAGGTAACTAGTTCAATAACACACCTCTTATAAGGGGGGGGGGGGTCTTACCCCCCAACCCCAACTCACTCTCCTCGCGCTGTCACTGCTGCTTCCTGGGATCACCTCACAAACAAACCACCCGCACCCACTTTCTGGTCTCAGGCTCTAATGCTGGGGAGCTGACAGGGTTTGCTCTTAAATGTGGCTCTGTTTACGCCCTTCCCCTCCCCAAAGTCCATTTCTGGAGCCCATTAATTCCTGGATGATGATACATTTCCTGAGCCTGTCCCCCAAGGCCCTGCTGGCTCTGGTCACTTCTCCCCCAAAGCCCTGGCCCTTGCCTCTTGGCCCCGATGTGCCCTTTGCTCCGGCCGTGCCAGGCTACAGTTCACGCTCTGGTGCCTTCTCACTAACTGGAACATTCCTTACCTTACCCCATTGCAAAAGCTCAGGTGTCCTTCACCACACTGCTCACGTGTCCTGTCTTCTGGAAAGTCCTCCCTGACCTCCCGCATGCAGCTGGAGCTGCTCCCCACTTATGGTCTCATTTTTCCTTTCCGCCATACTCGAATTGGCTAATTAGCTGCCCTCTCTCCCTCTTGACTCTGTGCTCCTTTCTAGAGCAGAGACTACATGCACCCTATGCAGTTTTGTGTCCCGGGCCTAGTGCTCAGCTGGGACAGAGTTGAAATGTGGCAGGGTGAGCGGGGACAGGACCAGGAGACGCAAGGCCCGGCGAGGGGCACATGCGTGGTACCTTCCTGGGCTAAGGGCTCCACATCCCCAAGGCCCGTCGCCCCAGCACCCCCACTCCTCTAAAATTTGGTCTCTTGTCCGTTCAGCCTCAGGTCCCGCAACCTCACCTTCTGTTCAGAGCTTTAGCCACACCCAGTGTTTGCTGAACACCACAGACTCTTAAGCCACCCTGACTCTGCTCACAACCTTCCCTTTACTTGGATTACTCTAGCTGCCCCTCCCCCCCACACACACCCCCAGGAATTTCTCCCTGCCCTTCAGGGCCCTTATCAAGTACACGTGCATCCATAAGCCCTCACCTGCCAGGAACTGTGCCTTGTACGTTGTAGGTGCTTAAGAAGCTGGTTGTGGTTGTATTGGGTGTGCTGGGTGGAGTGGGGGGCATGGATATAGGTATTTCATAAATACTTACATTGGGCTGAATATATCCTAGGCACTACTCCGTGTGCTGTGCACTGGTGAACTAAGTCTTTTAAATGCTTATTTTTGAGAGAGAGAGAAAGAGTCATCAGAGAGAGAGGGGGGGTGATAGAGGATACAGAGCGCCCTCTGCGATAACACAGAGAGCCCAACGCGGGGCTCGAACTCACAGAGCACGAGATCGTGACCTGAGCCGAAGTTGGATGCTTAACTGACTGAGCCACCCAGGGGCCCTGAACTAATTTAATATACATAGTTCTATAAGGAAAGTCTGACTGTTATGCCCCACAGAGAGGCTGCTTAACTTTTCTAAGATTGCATAGCTAGAAAGTGCTACAGAAAGGATTTGAACCCAAGCAATTTGAGAAGGACAAACGTTCTTTTGCAGGCACGGGGAGCCATGAGAGGGCTTTGAGTTCTGTCGGTGTGGAAGCACTGAGGGTAGCTCTGGACAGGACTAGGCTACACAGACGTGAGCTGTGATTTTACTGGGCTGTGCAGGCTTGAAGTGACCGTAGGACAGGGGGATTCAGGGGCTGTTCCTCAGGTCCCCAGGACAGTGGAGGTGGCTCTCAGGTCCTGGGGAGCCTTTGCTGTTGAGACAGAGCATGTGGGATGGCAAGAGGACCTTTTAAATGGACGCTCTAAACTGGAAGGAGAAAATCAAATACTTGCTATTTCGATCAGACTCCCTTTCTGAGAGCTCTGAGGCCAAGCCTGGGTGATCAGGGCAGCTGTGGACCCCTTGCAGGTGGCTGGGAACAACTTTAGAGGCCTGGGCTTCAGGTGAGGTGTGGACATTGGCCCGATCTTCACCGAGCAGGGCGCTGGAGGAGTGTGACTGGCAGGGAGTCTCTCTTGACTCCATGAGCCTACTTTCTGCTCTGCCTTGGTAGGTGAGAGGGGTTCTCAAAATAGCAAAAATGGTGTTTATAAATGGATGTGGGGATCACAGGAAGACCCCCGTGTCAGTGGTCAGAAGCTTCGATGTAATATACTGGGTGATTTTGGTGGCAAGCTATTTTCCCTCTATGGGACTCAGTTTCCCCATTTGTGAAATGCAAAGGTTGGGCTGGAAGCCCATGAAGGGCTCTCCTAGACTGATGTTTAATGATTCTTCCTCGGGAAGCAGGAGGAAGGAGGGAAAATGGGGTCTGTTATGGCCTGAATTGTGTCTCCCCAACCTTCATCCAGATGTTGAAGTCTTAATTTCAGAATGGGACTGTATATGGAGACAGATCCTTTGAAGAGGTCATTAAGGTGAAATGAGGTATTTGGGATGGGTTCTAATCCAACCCGACTAGCGTCCTTATATGAAGAAGAGTCTAGGACACAGACATACACAGAAGGAAAGCCATGTGGAGACACCAGGAGAAGATGCCCATCTAAAGCCAAGGACGGAGGCCTCAGAGGAAATCCACCTGCCAAGACCTTGGCCTTGGACTCCCTAGCCTCTTGAACTGTGAGAAAATACATTTCTGTTGTTTAAGCCACCTGGTCTGTAGTCCCTTGTTGTGACAGCCCTAGTAAACTGAGACAGGGTAACACCACCGGCAGATGCAATGGCGGTGTCCTCCAGCTGTGGTGTCTGGGGCCAGGCTAAACCCGACAGGAAAGCAGTGCAGGCAGGACAAGGGGAGGGGTTCAGAGCAGGTCATCCTGGGCAGTGTGTACAGAGCCTGCTATGTTGTCAGGTCTAGATGAGTAAGCCCTAGCCCTGCCCTCAAGGAGCTTCTAGTCTTCTGGAGGAGACAAATATACAGTGACACTTGTCCAGTGAGAGCCCTACAGTGATGAAATATATATACCATGCAGATGCAGGAAGCCCAGGATGACCTCACAGAGAAGACGCTTTGAAGGGTCAGTCGTCGTACTCGCCAATTAGGGACCAGAGGGAAGAGCATCTTAGGCAGAAAGGTCGGAACGTACAACGGCACAGAGACCCACGTGATTCCACGAAGGGAGGGAGGGAGGCAGGATGCCGGCCAGCAGGACGGGACTGGATCAGACAGACCCAGCCACGGAGGATGGACTTCCTCCTGATTGGACTGGGGAGCCTGTGAAGGGTTAGGAGGGGGCTGATGATGCAATTCAGCATCAGAGGGAACATCGCTTACAAGCATGGGGGTCTGCAGCTAGACCCCCTGGGTCTCAGCAGTGCCGCTTACTAGCTGGTTGACCTTGAGCGGGTTACTTATTCTCTGGGAACCTCTGTTCTTACCTGTGAAATGATGGTAACAGCATGTGCCTTCTAGGTTCGCCACAAAGATTAAGTGAACACCTACTAACATGCTTTCCACAGTGCCTGGCAGGTTGATGGCTCTTAATTCACCCTGGTTGTTGGCTCAGCCTTGGTTGTGACACCTGCTCTCCTGGGGCCGAGACCATTATTTCATCAACCCTTTCCATTTGGTGAAGTGAGGAGTGAGGTCAGCGTAGGAAATCAATCATCACAAACTGGAACCAGGAACTGAGAGGTGCAGAGGCTGTTGGAAATGCAAGAACTTGCCAGGACGCATTTCTGTAGGGTTCTAGGAGTCCTGGCCCTCAGCGGGGCACCCTCCGACACCTCGTAGGTTTGTGACGCACGTGGAGGAAGGAACTGAAAAGGGGACCTGAAAGATGTGTTTTCTCAGAAACAGGCAAAGGGGGCAGCAGAATTGGGGGTGGGGGTAGAATCACAGCCCCTCAGGACTGAGAGGCCCTCAGAGGTTATCTGGCCTACAGATACCAAAATGGCAGCCGCTGCATCAGCCTTGGCTCGAAGACCTGCTTTAGTTAACTTTATAGTGTTTGATAGGATTAAAAGGGGCAAAGAGTTACTATTTTTTATAATTCAAGATTTTTCACAAAACATCCAGATGTCCACCTTCTGATGAAAATCAGAACGTCTGGGAACGGTAGGCCAGCGTTTCCATTTGGCAAGTGTCAGCAGCAAGTGGATGGCCAATGCTCCCACATCAGGTTCCCTTAGTTCATTTTTGTTTTGTCCCTGCCCTGTTCTAGTAGGCATTTGCTCGTAAGATCGCCAGGTGTAGGCCAGTATTCTTATTTTACAGATGAGGAAACTGAGACCCAGAGTGAGGATTTACCCCATCCAATTTTACACAAGTGAGTGATCGAGCTCAGAAGGAACTCTGGGTCTCCACACACTCAGCCAATTTCCACGCTCGGGGTTTTTTCTCCCTTTGCCTCAGTGTCCTGGTGGAAAGGACCGGGGAGCAAGGGGACATGGTCTGCTTTTACCTTTAATTGATGGTAATTTAAAATTTTGTTTAATGTTTAGTTAGTTTTGAGTGAGAGAGAGAGAGAGAGAGAAAGAGAGGGAGACAGAGAGCAGGGGAGGGGCAGAGAGAGAGGGAGACACAGAATCCGAAGCAGGCTCCAGGATTTGAGCCGTCGGCACAGAGCCCGACGCAGGGCTCGAACTCACGAACCGTGAGATCATGACCTGAGCCAAAGTCAGACACTTAACTGACTGAGCCACCCAGGCGCCTTTAATCAGTGGTAGTTTTAATAATAACAGTAGTTATCTGTTAAAAGCCTACAAATTATCGGGGGCTTCATCCACCTTTAATCCTCATAACAAACCTGGAAAATAAATGTTATTATCCCAGTGTTTCAAATGAGGAGTCTGAGGCTCAGAGAGCTAAAAAAAGGTTTGCCTAAGGCCACCAGGCCACTGCATAGTGGAGCTGGGACTTGAATGGGGTCTCGCTGAAGCTAAAGCTCCATGCCTTTGTTGCAGGCCTATTATTAATTGAGCACTGGGTTAGGCCCTGGAAGCTGCAAATCTTGGAAAGTTCTGGAGGCCACAGTCTGAATGATTTACCAATGGGCAATTTGGACAGCTGAAGGCATGTCACAGGAGGTTTTGATTTGCTGAAGTCCCATGAGCTTCACGAGAGAGGGGTGACCTTATCTCTCCCTGGGTCTGTCCACCTCTTTCTTCTCAGGCAGTCCTCATCCTGGGAGGGGGCACCGGGAAAGGAGTGGGGAGACCTGGCCGAGGCTTCTGTTTGCGAATACAGACGGCTTGCTCATCTTCAAGAGCTCCCCACTCCCCAACATCCCCACGCTGGGTTAATGGTCCCAGCTGAGGACTCCCTAGCACTGTGACCTGACCTTGCACATGGCAGTTGTCTCTTGGTGTGGACGTTTCCTTTAGTTTGTCTGTCTTCCCTCTTTAGATTGTCTGCTCCCTCTGGCCAAGGGTAGAATCTCATTTATGTCTATATTCCCACCACATCGCCCAGTACATGACTCACAATGGGCACAACTATGGGTCTCTGGAATGAATGAATGAATGAATCAATGAATGAAGGTACAATGAAGGAACTATTTTTTCTTCTTTTTTTAAAGCTTATTTATTTATTTTGAGAGAAAGTGAGAGAGCACAAAAGTCTGCAAGCGGAGGAGGGGCAGAGAGAGGGAGGCAGCGAATCCCAAGCAGGCTCCTTGCCGTCAGCAGGGAGTCCTATGGGAAGCGCCATCCCACAAACTGGGAGATCATGACCTGAACCAAAGTCACGAGTCGGACGCTTAACTGACTAAGCCACCCAGGCTCCCTGAAGGACTATCTCTTCTTTTTGAGGCTTAGTCTCTGGGATCTGAATCTTGGCTCCACACTTACTGAGTAACATGGACAAATTCTCTAACCTCTCTGGGCCTCAGTTTCTATAACTGTAAAATGGAGGTGATAATCATGCTTATCTCATTGTTCTTTGTTAGAATTGATTTCTTACCCGTAAAGGACTTAGCACAATGTCTTGTACCATGCTGTCTAATACAGCAGCCACTAGTCACATGTGGCTATTTAAATGAACTAAAATAAAAAAAATGATCTAAAATTAAAAATTCACTTTTAAAGCAAAAATCAATTGCACTAGCCACATTTCAAGTGGCTGGTCTAGAACCACATGCGGCTAGTGGCTGGTATATTGGGCAACACAGAGAATGTCTCCATCACAGAAAATTCTATTGAACAGAGCTGGTCTAGAACATAGTAAGTTACTATTATTCTTACCGTTACTGTTACTCTCTCTCAGCTCAAGGCGGAGTGGAGTGCCGGGCTCTCTTTTGCACTAATGGTGGAGAGTTGCCCTCATGGCAGAGAAGGCTGAGACCGGACCCTGTGTGCGTCCTCTTCCTGGAATGCTTTCCCCTGACCATCACCTGGGCACATTCTACTTGTGCCAGTGCCTGAGTGTCAGGCTTTAAAAAAGTCTTCAAATGGTTGAGCCCAACATAAGAGGTCTCCCCTCCTCTATGAGGCTGGGCTCTCTTCAAGGGCAGGAGTGGGTTTTATTCATCCCTGTGTCTCCAGTGCCCAGCATTTGGCAAGCACTCAAAATAAGCTCGCCGAGGAAGTAGAGGGGCTGAGCCTACAGGTTTCCAAGGATCTAAGGCGACATGTTTGCGTGGCTTTGTGGCTGCATCAGAGGCTTTGTGCCTGGGAGTGTGGAAGAGAGGGGGTGCTAGGAAGCAGACTGGGTCCGTGGACAGGAAGCAGGAGCATAGGAAATACTGGCAGGAGAGTGAGTGGCCTTCGAGACTGGTGGAGGCCACCAGGGACATTACTAGAAGCACAAGGTGAGTGGGTGGGTGAACAGACATCCCCGAATTAAGGGGAGAACTGTCTTGTGCACAGGAGACATGCCAAGGCCTCCCTGAATCTGAGAGGAGGGACCAAGGTTTCAGGACACCCTGGTGGGGGTGGGGCAAGCCACTAGCATCACTTAGTTTCTGTAACACGTCCCCATTTGTCTTCATTTTTGTCCTGTCCTGGTGGGGCTTGGGGAAATGAAAGTTTACCCGTATCTTTTAGTCTGTAATCACAGAGACTCTTTAGTTTGGCTTCTCTCATAACTGCAGATTCTTTCTTTTATGGGCGTGTTTTCTCTGCCAAGTCTGTGTTGTTTCAAGGAGAAGCAGGATGTCTCAGGTAAACTGTTGTATTTTTTTGTATGTATTTATTTGTTTTAATCATTTATTGTCAAGTTAGCTAACATACAGTGTATACAGTGTAGTCTTGGCTTTGGGAGTAGATTCCCGTGATTCATCGCTTACATACAACACTCAGTGCTCCTCCCGAGTGCCCTCCTCAATGCCCATCACCCATTTTCCCCGCCCCCCCAACCCCCACCGCCTTCAACCTTCAGTTTGCTCTCTGTATTTAAGAGTCTCTTAGGGTCTGCCTCCCTCTCTGTTTGTAACTTACTTTTCCTTCCCTTCCCCGATGGTCTTCTGTTAAGTCTCTCAACTTTCACATGAGTGAAAGCATATGATAACTTGTGGTGATCAGGCGTAGTCTTCTGTAATCAACTCACAGATCCAGAGGCCCATTTTAGGGGAGGGGTGTGTCTTTTGCCCCCCACAGTCATTGGAAGCCACCACTGCCTACAAATCCTCTCCTGCTCAAATCTCTACCTGGCCCTCCCTGCCCTAAAAACTCCTTAAGCCGCTCCCTTTTGATATCAGGGTCAGCCTCAACTCTACATTGAGGTCCACGTGGCTCTGTGACATCTGGCCCTGATGGCCCTGATGCCTGTCCGTCTTTAGCCCCCAGCCTCTCCTCTGCACTCTCTCTGCCCCCACCAGCCTCACTCAACTTTCTGTTTTCCCAACCATCCTGCTTTCTATCAACACTGGGACTTTGTGTGTGCTTTTTCCACTGCTTGGTTCCGTTGGCCCTGCCTTGTCATCTGGCTGACTCCTGCTCATTTCTGAGGGCTCAGCATAGATGTCAATCCTCTAAACCTTCCCCTCTGCATCCCAGGACTCTCTGGGATGGCCCACACCTGCCACCTGTCACCTGCCATCTATATTGTAATTACAAGCTGAGGCCTGCATGCTGTCCAGGTGGTAAGCTCTGAGCAGGCAGGGCCACGACTGTCTTACTAATGATTGTCCACTCAGTGTCCGGCCAAAGGCGTAGAGGATGCTTGGTGATACCTGATGAATGAGTCAAAAAGGTGAATTAATCAATGTCATCATCAATTTCATAAGCCACTCTCTGATTACTGGTTCTGACAGTCTTGAGAATGCCTTTCCACTTGAATGTGGAAATGACTTACTCATCACAAGAGTTTGCTCATTTACTTGCCCCCCAAAATAAAATAAAATTATACCAATGGCTTTGTGTTCATTTGCTTTTACAGCTCAGAGGTTATTAGCGTGGACTTTGGGGTCAGACTGCCTGGATTCGAATTCCAGCTTTGCCCGTTAGGGGCTGTGTGACATCCTGTATATTACTTAACTTTTCTGTACCTCAGTTTCCTCGTCTGTAATATGGGGATGGTAATAATATGTATACAATATGATTGCTGTGAGGCTTCAATTAGATTACACTTGTAAAGAGATAGCCCCTAGCACACAGATGTGCTATATAAAATTTGTTAGGTAAAGTAAATAAAGATAAAGCTCAAATAATAAGGTGGTCTCTCTGATGATAACCTTTTGGAGTAAAGCTTTGGCATGGTCCTAGCACAAGGCAAATTCGTGTCAGAGGGGAAGTTCATTTTCAGTGTGTGGCCATCCCCTCTTCCCACTCTTTTCTCGCCCTCTGTGGTATTTCATCCCACTCGTAACTCCTAGAAGTCTCATCCTTTTCACCTTCTCCATCTAGCAACTGCTTTCAGATCTGTTAAAAAGACCAGTTAATACTCTAGTGCAAACGACTTCTAGGGTTTAAGGTATCTCCTCCCCAAAATATTGTCTTAACATGAAGCGCCCTAATTCCAAGAATCCGGGAGGGTAGAAAAGCCTTGTTACTACATGTCTAAGGACAGCAGACTTTGGCCAGGCTTATTTATGACATCTCCCAGAATAAGGAATCAAGAGTGGGAGGGTTAGGCTCATGGAGCTTAACACTGAGAATCTTGGGGACACATTGGGAAGAGAGAGAAAAATGTACCATCTAATAACAGTGGATGAGTTTAAAATAGAAAATCAGAGTTCTAGCTAGCCCACACTGTCACTCCAAGGCTACTGAGCCCTCAGGTGCCACGTGACCCGCCCTCAGAGGAGAGCTGCGGTCTGAGGGTCAGCGTGGCAGCGGCCAGAGCTCAGCATGGGACCCCCTGGCAGGAGGCCGCCTGGAGCCTGTAAATGACGCCACTGTTTGAAGTTGTATGCAATCAAAAAAAAAAAAAAAAAAAGTCAGGAAAAAGAACAAAAACCAAACCACTTAAAATTTTTGGGACAACATCCCTTGCCAAACTTTTTTTTTAAAGAAAAAACGAACCTGGAGTCAGTGAAGCAAAGAGGAAAGTGGCTTCTGGGCCTGCTCTGAGGGCAGATGGCAGCCTCCTGAGTTTCAGCATGAGCCGATCATTGCATAAACAAGGTGGCCTCTGGGTAGGGGCGGCCTGCTCTGCGGGAGCTGGCCCCTCATTGAGCACTTCCCAAACTTCCCTTTCGGCCCTGTTCCCCTATATGAGTAGAAGCCTCCAACTCTCCCTCCCCAGTGCTCAGTGTTCTTCAGCACTCGCCTTGTTTTCTTGTTCCAGTGGATGCAGACTCCTTCCCAATGCCTCGTAAATGTTAACCACCCCCTCAGCACTCAGGGGGCAGTGGCGGGGGCCAGGTGAGACCTGACAATCCTTTGAACCAGGGTGGAGGTGGTGGTGACAGAGATGGATGGCTTTGAGGGCTCTTGAAGGCGAAATAGATTTGTTCCAGGCCCCGTGGTAGGCAGTGGAGACACAAAGGTGAAGAAGATCTGGAAACCCATCTCTAAGGGGCTTCTGGTCTAAAGAGAGGCAGGCATACGTGTAACACAAGCATGCCTATAACACCTACACACAAGGGCACCTGACTGTGGTGGAACGACTGGCCGTGGTCACAGTTCCTTGGCTCGTGCTACATTGGTGCTCTTTGTGATGTGAGTTCCTAGTTCCTCCTGGTAAGAGACAGAAGCTACGTTCCTACCCCTTGGACCTGGGCTGGCCTTGTGAGCTGCTTTGTCAATAAAATGTGCTACAAGTAATGGTGTGCCCGCTTCGAGCCCGGGCCTCAACTGACCTTGTACTCTTCCATCATCTCTAAGGGATTTCGCAGAGAATAAACCCAGGCCTTGATGACAGGAGACTCATGGCCCCGTCGTCTCTGTCACCTTCACTGATAGCAGGCCAACTGCCAGGTGTGCAAATGAACATTTTAAACCATCCGGCCCCCGGTGTCTGTACAGCTGACCACAGATGTATGAATGAGCTCAGGCAATATCAGCTGAGCGTGGCCCGGATGAGTAGGTAGATTGCTTTGGCCAACTCATTAACTCATGGGCAACGATAAATGCTTATTGTCCAAAGCAGAGATTAGTAAACTATGGCCTGTGGGCCAGCAAACCACCCATTTTTATAAGTAAAGTTTTATTAGAATACAGTTATGCCCATTTATTTATGTATCGTTTATAGTTTCTTTGAGCTATAAAGGCAGAGGCTGAGTAGTTGTGACAGAGACCACGTAATCTACAAGGCCTAAAATATTTGTTATCTGGCCCATCGAGAACATGTTTTCTGACCACTGGTGTGAAACCATTGAGTTTGGGAATGGTTTGGTACACAGTGATAGCTAATTGATACATAGGTGCTGGGACAGAGAGGCTGATGGGAACACAAAGGAAGGATTGGTTAGCTGTCCTTGGCCATGACATGGAGTGGTTGGGAGAGGCTCTGTAGAGGAAGTGATGTTAAATGTGTCTTGAGCCACGTGCACACTCACAGGGAAATGATGAGGAAATCAAGAGCCAGAGTGATTATGACCAGGCCAAAGTCACATGACAGGTGTCTGGTTCTTGTTTGGAGAATTTTGTCTTACTCAAGTAGACAATTTAACTCTTCAGGTGAAAGAAAGGGTCATGGGGCCAAGCAGAGTTGGGTTTGGATTCTAGTTCTACCATTTCTGAGATGTGTGATCTTGGGCAACTTAATTTTTCTCTACCTAAGTTTCCTCATTCGCAAGTGATACCCATCTCATTAGATGACGGACCCAGGTTCTGGCAGGGCAGAACCTTTATGGTTATAAAGAAAGCTGTAGAAATAAAGACAGCTTAGATGTACTTGCGCTAGGATTTTCCTTTGTAACCAGGGCAAGAGGTTTCAGCTGAAGGAAAGTTGTTCCACTGCTGGAATTTCTGGTGGGATGGGTGGTTCTGGAACCATCCATGAAACCCCTTCCACACAGGCCACCTGCTTCCCTGCTGGATTCATCTCACCCTTGGGACTTTCACTGCCAACAGCTTCTTGGGGCCCCTGCTCTGGGCTGCTTGCTGTTTCACACCCCACACATGGTGGGCGGGGGGATTTGGTCACTTTGTACTTATCTCTAGGTTCTTGTTTCTCTGGGCCCAGTTTAGGCCAATTCACATGCCCATTTAGAGGATGAGGTCAAGCCAAGGGTGTTGAGCCAGATTCTACAAAGTGCTCCTCTGAGCATCCACTATGTGCCAGACCCTGTGCTGGGCTCTGGGAATCAGGATGAAGCCAGACATGGTTTCTCTGTCTTCCCAGAACTCAGAGGTGAGAGACGGACTAGAGGGAAGATGTTTTCAACACAAGGTGGTGAATGTCAGGGTGGAGGGAAGCCTGGGGTTCCACGGAAGTGCCGTGCAGCACGGGGCTCGGGAAATGATGCTCAGAGTGAGTCTGAGCTGAGTCTTCCAGCATAACTGGAAGGGGCTTGCTGGATAAAATCTGAGGGGGAAGGGTGTCCCAGGCAGAGAAAATACCATGAACAAAAGCAGAACAGCCCACAGAAGGTGTGTCAGGAGCCTGGTGCTGTCTGCCACAGAGTGTGAGTAAAGGAGAATCAGGCGAGGCTTACAGGGTAGGCAGGAGCTCACAGACCGTCGTCATCAAAAGGACGGAAGCCCAGGGGGGCCGGGCAGATGGCTGGTGGGCGAATGCACCACGTAAGGGATCAGAGGAACCCTGCCGATGGGGCTACCACAAAGGGTGACAGTTTCTGTTTTCTTGGTTTCCAGGAAGGGCAGGGAGTAAGGAAGTTTCTAGCATCATCATGTTCCCCTTCAGCTCCGAAGCCCATTATGGTTTCACCATTGGGTTACATTCTATTTCTTACCAAACCTAACAGGAGATTTTATCATGTTGCTTCATAACGTATGGTGGGACATGGAGGGCACTGATAAACTGTGCAGGGCGCGTGAGTGGGGGTCAGGGGAGAGGAAGAGGAGATGGAGACATCCCATCTTGTGCCACATGGTTCCAGGAGCTGACAGTCAGGGTCTGGGGACAAGGCCAGTCTTTGGCGCTCAGAGGAGACATTCAGTGAGCGTTTGGAAATCCTTTCTGCTCTTCCAGATGAATGAAGAAGTGAATCCAAACCTAGAAGTGGAAATTCAAAAACAAAACAACAAAAAAGTCCCATCATCACTTTGGGAGCTGAGATGTCCAAGTGTCACAAAAGAGAATTTCTCAATGAGGAACTGGCCAGCAGGGGAGAAAAATACCCTTTAAAAATACTTCCTGCTAGAAGTCAAATGGTAGGCAAACAAAAGTTGCACCATCAATGCACTCTTCTTTCTGGG
Organism: Panthera pardus; assembly: GCF_024362965.1. NCBI lineage: Eukaryota > Metazoa > Chordata > Mammalia > Carnivora > Felidae > Panthera > Panthera pardus. The sequence goes on from NW_026527002.1 coordinate 67,712,609, forward strand.
TTCAGTTTCTGAATTCGGAGTAGGTCAGTTTCCACAAATCCAGCACTTTGCCCCTGCTGCCAGCATCCCTCCAAACTGAGGCACAGAAGTGAAACTTCCAGCTAATTAGCTAGTGCAGACCCGGGCGGGCACTGATGGGGTCCTCGATGATCAACACACAGGGAGTGAGGAGTCACAGTGACCCGGGACATCAGGAGACCTCCATTCCTTAATCTCCCCCACAGGCTCGTCTCAGACCCGTCAGAGCAATTCCATTTCCCACCTAGTGATTTTGGATTGGAGACAGATGAAGTTCAGAGCCAGGCTCATAACCTCCCGCCCCCACGGAGGCTGCAGGGAAGGTTCCCTTTGGCCACCGTTGGCTAACCTGTCCACCCGGCAGGCCCGGTGCTGGGCTCAGAGATGCGAACGTGGCGGTTGGAGGCATGGATATTCGCATCAGGCTCTGCCCCTCGCTATTTGAGTCATTTGGGGAAAGCTGATAACCTTTGGGAGCCTCTGTTTTCATATCCGAAAAATGGGGACCCTCCACACTCACCTCATGGGGAGTAAGTGACGCCATGACTGTGAAGGACTGAAGACATGCGCCCCATTGTAGTAGGGGCCCAGTAGGAGATACCTCTCACGGTGTGCCCGTTATCGCATTGCACCTGCTAAGACTGTGTTAACACGAGCCAATACCTGGAAGACACAGCTCCTGCCCTCAGGTTGTTCAGTCTCGGGAGATTACTCGTGGGGTGTTTTGAGAACATAGCGCAAGGCGGTTATGAGCTCACTCTGAGACGCGTGCCAGTTTGTGGGTCTGTTTGCGGAGGTGTGTGTGTGTCTGGTGTGTGAGAATGAATACGAGTGTGTGTGTGTCTGTGCATGTGTGTGTATGAAGGTTTTTTAGTGCCTTTGGTGTTAGTGCTGAGCACGGAGGACGCTGGGAGTTGGGCTGGGGATGCCTGGCAACATGCAACCGATATGGACTGAGGGTCTTATCTGTGTCCCGCTCTCCGCCAGGCAGTGGTTATTAATCAGTCACCTCTGCTCGTGCTCCTCCTCTGCTGGTGCATTCCTGCCCTGGTCTGTGCCCCGGAGGCTGACCCTGAAGACTGCGTCGCCTGCTCCCTTGTCCTGTCTTCTGCTTGAGCTCAGCCATGGAGGGTCCTGGCAGGAGACCAGACGGCAGGGGAGAGGCTCGCTCCTTTGGCCGTGCTCTTCCGCGAAGTCCTCCCATCATCCTCTTTCAGCGTCTCCGCCCCCCTGCTGCTCCGGGGGTGCCACGGCTGGGAGCCATGACCAGCCGGCCCCCATCTCTAAGCCATCCCTTTGATAGACGCTCTTCACCGGCACTATCTGGGGTGAATGCTGGTTTCTGCTGGGACCCTTATGGATGCACCTACCGTTCTTGTTGTCATCAGTACTCTGTTAGGCCCCAGTCTCCTTTCCTTGGGAAGAACTCCCAGCCCCCTCCTGTGTTTCATCTTTTGGTCCTAAATAAAGCAGCGGGGCCGGCAAAACTAGAGACTCTGGGGTTTGCTCCATCTCTGAAGGTTCCGGGCTTGGCTTTCAGTTCTCTTGCCTGCTGTGGGGCAGGGCTCCGCTCCCGGTGGTTCCGGGCCGCTCTGCACTTGGGGGAGGAGAAGGGGGAAGATGAGTGTCTGCACCCAGCTGTGCCCTGACAGGGGCACCCATGGGCAGCTGTCAGCAGCCTTGGAGTTCCTCCTTCAGAACGGTTCTGCCTCCCCCTCCACGCCCCTCCCCACTTTGCTCAGCTTGTGGCTTTCTGGCCTCTTGGTCCTCCGCCTGGCATGCCAGGGGAGCCCAAGACTTCAGTCCCTCGTGCAACAAATATGCACAGGGCACCTACTACGTGCCCTGTCCTGTTTTCAGCGATGAGGCTACGACAGTGAATGCTCATATTCTAGGGGACAGAGACAGACCATTAACAAAGAGATGCATCATTCTGACTGGCCAGGTGGGGGTGCTTGTTTCGATGGAAAATCAAACAGAATGAGGAGATAGAAAGTGAAGGGATGCTATTTTAGAAAGGGTGGTCAAGGAAGGCGTCACCAAGAAGGTGGCCTTGGAGCAGAGACCGCGAGGAGGTGAGGACGGGATCCCTGGAGATGTATGGGCGAGAGTGCAAGGGACAGAGGGGGCAGCAAGGGCAAAGGCCCTGAGGTGGGAGCATGTGGGCGGATCCCAGGAAGAGAGGCTGGACAGTTGAGGTCAGGGAGGCAGCTGAGCAGACCTTGTAGGTGCTCCGGGCCTGGTTTTGGGGGGCGGGTGGCTTTGGATTTTCTCTGAGTGTAGTGGGAAGCCTTTGCAGGGCGCCTGGGCGGCTCAGTCTGTTGAGCGTCCGGCTTCAGCTCAGGTCAGGATCTCACAGTTCCTGAGCCGGAGCCCCGGGTTGGGGTTCCCTGCTGTCAGCCCAGAACCTGTTTGGGATCCTCTGGCCCCTCTGGGGCCCTCTGCCCCTCCCCCACTCGTTCTCTCAAAAACAAACACTAAAACAGAATGAAATGGGAAACCTTTGGAGGAATGGAGGGGTGATGAAGATTTCAGGATCACTCTGCCTGTCGAAGGGACCTCGACGATGACCATCGGGCCCGCCCCACTGTTACCACCATCACATCGGAAACACAATGTAGCTTAGAGAATCTGCGCCCCCCCCCCCCCCCCCCCCCGCCACACAGGGTCCTGTTTGCCGAAGTCCTCTTAATCAACAACCCCACTGTTAACCCCACCGGCTGTGCGAATCAATGGAAGTGCTTTTTTTGTCTGAGGTTCAGTTTGCTCATCCCTACAATGGGATGATACTAGCTACCTTTCAGAGCTGCCCTGATGATTTATATTGCTCACCGACGTCACCCTCAGAGAAAGAGAATGAGGGGATTATCGCCCCCATTTCAGGGATGAGGAAACAGACTCGGGGACTAAACCAAGGCCACCACCTGCCCATCCGCTTCTACCAAAGAGCAACAGCCTCAAATCTGGGACTTAACAAGGTCCTTGTGGCTGAGGGGACCCTCTGGCCCTATTTTCCTAACCCAGTGAGATTCAGGCTCCTATGCCCTCCAGCCGATGAGAGCCCAGGCTCCCACTCTCCGTGACCACCACGCTTTTATAATTCCCCCTCACTGGCTCTGACGCAGTGCTCATCACGTCCAGTGCGACCCATCTTCCGTGTGCTGCCTTCCTCACGTGGGCATTGTGGGGACGAGTAGCCTCCGTCACAACAGCTACTGCCTATTCCATATCTGCTGGGTGCCAGGCACTAGGCAAAGCCTTTCATACATGCTGTGCCATTGAATCCCCATGACGACCCTATGGGATTAATATTCTCCTTTGTAGATTACAGAGGAAGAAATGGAGGTTGAGAAAGGTTAACTAATTTACCCAAGATCATGTCCTCCAATACTTCAGAGGTTCAAAGTCTGTGCTCCTTTCACTGATCTCCTCTGTTTATGAATCTATTGCATAGCCCGGCTTGGTCAGACGACTCATAGACGGATTAGTTAATTAATCAGTTAACTAACTGATACTGTTCCGTTGCGCGAATAAACTTTGCTGACTTGGCGTCATGGGGGGAGTGGAATAGAGCAGGGAGAAAATGAACCATGGAAATGAGCTAGGTCTGGGAGGGACCGGGGTTCCTGCACTTGATTGCCACGTGGTCTCAGGCCAAGTGTGGCTGGCAGGAGGAAGGCCCGCCAAGATGTCCACGCTCGGGTCTCAGGAACCTGTGAGTGTATTACCTTATGTGGCCAAAGGGACTTTGCAGACATGACTGAGGCTATGAAATTTGAGACAAGGAGATTATCCTGGATTATCCTGATGGGCCTGATCTAATCATGTGAGTTCATAACAGTGAAAAACCTTTCCTGGCTCTGGTTAGAGGGAGAGATGCCAAGAGAGTGGAAGGGCCAGAGAGATATAATGTGGCCATAGCTGGCTTTGGAAATGGAGTAAGGGGCCATGAGCCAAGGAATGGGAAGGCCCTGAGCAGTTGGAAAAGACAAGGAAAGGGATTCTCCCCCCAGAGCCTCCAAGAGGGAATACAGCTCTCCTGACACCTTGAATTTAGCCCCATGAGACCTATGTCGGACTTCTGATCTACAGAATTGCAAGATAATGGGGGCACCTTGGTGGCTCAGTTAGTTCATGTCTGACTTTGTCTCAGGTCATGATCTCGCGGTTTGTAGGTTAGAGCCCCGCGTCGGGCTGGGTGCTGACGGCTCAGAGCCTGGAGCCTGCTTCGGAGTCTGTGTCTCCCTCTCCCTCTGCCCCTCTCCTGCTTGTACTCTGTCTCTCTCTCTCTTTCTCAAAAGTGAATAAATGCTAAAAAAAAAAACCTGTAAGATAATAAATTTGTGTTGTGTAAGCTACTGAGTTTGTGGTAGTTTGTAGTTTCCACAAGAGGGAAGAAATACAGAAACTTATTTCAGCCCCTGAAGCCTCTGTTCTTCCCTTGGCAAAATGGGGACCACAAACCCTACACCCTTGGGTGGTTGTGAGAATCCAATGAGGCTGAGCGTGGAAGTCACCCAACATGGAGCCGGGCGCCCAGTAGGTGCATGGGGACTGCTAGCCGTGCTGGAATTTGAACGATGAGATGTTGAGCTTTTCTTTCCTGAAGCCAGGCTGTGATCGGTAGGTGTCCATCAGGGTGGACAGCAGGCCCTGGAGGAGTCCAGAGGAGCGGGGAGGGCTCAGTGGACAGGCCAGTCAGAGAAGGTCCCTCAGCGGGGGTGAGACTGAGACATGAGTTGCAGGGCCATCACAGGAGGATTATCGTGTGGCTTGTGAGAACCTGAAGTCTGTGTTAAATCCCACTATTAGAGTTGTCGTCTCATGGATGTGGGGGTGGGTGACCCCCACGGAACAGCAGTGGGTCACGGGAAACACTGGGTCCTCATGAGCGACTCACGAGCTTGTCATTACCTTCTCTGAAAATCTTTAAAAATAAGGATAGCAACACCTACCAGGGGAATTTGACAGGAGGATACAATGAGGTGAGATGTCGATTGCAAACGTTATTCAAAGGCAGCCCTGCAGGGCGCACAGGCGAATCGCCATTATTCTTTCCCTTGCTCGGGGTCAGGCATTCTTGCACCGCCATGATGAAAATCAACAGTGCTTTGCGAGGAAGGTGGCCCAGCGCGATGCTGTTGGACTTGGGACCATTTTTCCAAACAACTGTCCTCCGCTCTCCGGGAATGCGTGCCCACTTCCTGCCATTCTCACACCTCTCTAGAGACCTGCTTCCTCCCCGGGAGCCTGTGCGGTCAGGGAAAGGTTACCCCGGTTTCTCTGCGTCTCACTGAAGGAGGGTTGCTCCTTCCCTCCACCTCTCGCCCTGGGACCTGAGGAAAAGGGCTTTTTTCTGGGCCTTGTTTCCTTGTGGGCAAAATAAAGATGTTGCTCTGGACCACTGAAGGTATCCCTTAACTTTAAGAATCTATGTGTTTTGGGGCGCCTGGGTGGCTCAGTCGGTTAAGCGGCTGACTTCAGCTCAGGTCACGATCTCGCGGTCCGTGAGTTCGAGCCCCGTGTCGGGCTCTGGGCTGACGGCTCGGAGCCTGGAGCCTGCTTCTGATTCTGTGTCTCCCTCTCTCTCTGCCCCTCCCCCGTTCATGCTCTGCCTCTCTCTGTCTCAAAAATAAACAAACGTTAAAAAAAAAAATTAAAAAAAAAAAGAATCTATGTGTTTTGGGGAAAAAACAAAAACAAAACTACAAACAAAACCCCTGACATCACCATTTTAAGACTAGAATAATCAGGGCTAAAGTTTATTTGCTAGAAGCCAGATGCTGTTCGCCTAATCGTTCATTTAATCCCCACAAGAATTCTAAAAGGTCAGGGCCATTCTTATTACCAAGCACAGAGAGGTGAGGTTTCTGGCCTTGACTCACACAGTGAGCATGGGTTGTGACCGGGCTTTACCCTCAGCGGTTGTATTCCACAGGCCATGTTAGTAACCAAGATCCTTGGACCGCTTCCATTCTCTCCTCCGCTATTTGGGAGCCACCATGGATCCTTACCAAGACCTGGTCATGTCTTCCTTATACCCCATCTTTTCTTGGCTGATTTCCCCTAGTAGAGTTAGGTTATATTTTACTGTTTCCCGGAAATGTATGGCTAAGCGAGAAGAGGGTTCTGAGACGCTTAATAACTGTGTTCGTGTTGTTGGATGATACGTGAGCCTTCCATTCTAAATAATTGATATTTCTTGAGCACTGACTATATACAGGATCCATTCCAAGAATTGTACATGTGTGACTTTTAGTTCTCACATCCCTTCTCATGAGGTAAGTCCTCTTATCATCCACATTTTCCGAATGAGGAAATGAAAGCACAGAGCATATGGGTAGAGTAGAGTGTTTATGTCACACAGAGAGTGAGGGGCATTGCTGGGATCCAGACCCAGGCTGTCTGGCCGCAGACACCAGCCGCTTACCCACTTCACTTTACCGTCTTTCTCAAGATAGCCTCCTCTGGAAAGGAACTCTATGGCGTGTTTTTAGAAATTCTGTAATAACAGGGTTAAATTAAATGAAACAAGCTGCTTTACCTCTGGATTCCCCACAGTCTTCAATAACCAAATGATGATCAGGATCTTTAAAGGCAGGACAGAGCAGGTATATTTGTTAAACTCATTTAATCATGGGACTCTTTACTTCTGGTGGATCAGCTCAAGGAACATATGTTGTGAAAATCAACTCTAGAGACATTGCAGATGGGAAGGTTTTTTTAGGGGGGGGGAGGAGTCAAGTTCCAGATTCTCAGTAGCCTTCCCCCATTCTAGTTATCCCCCAAATATTCCATTCTCACTCCACCAAAGACTTTGCTGATCCTGTAATGCACCTGACGTGTGTTAGGGAAAAACAAATTTATGTATTGAGTCTCTGAAAATTTAATGGTACACTTTCAGTGTACCATGTTGGTAATTTGTCACTTAAAGAATCTTCTTGTTTGTTTTTTTTTTTAAAGTTAGTGATTTCTGGTAAAACAAATCATTACTTCTAACTGATTTATACTCTTGGGCAATCTGAATTTTCATGAAATCGCTTTTTTAAAGCAAGGCACATTTGGCTTTTTCCCCTGTGGATGGGAAGAAAAAGTTGAATGGGGAGGGAATGACAGAAGGGGGTGTGGAAGCCACAGGAGTTGAAGCTGTGGTTTTCCCCAAAAGTTGCACAAGATAATAATATGACTTCTGTTTTTCATCTACTCTGGATGACAACTGGGGAATCTGGCCGCTGGCTACAGAGGACACAGCTGGTTAAGTTGAAGGGCAGTCTCATTGTTAAACCTCAGAAGGTCTGGTTGTCTAACCTGTTGGGCTTTCTTCAACTCTGGAATGCAAGAGCCCCTTCTCACATTGCCATTTTGTCAGTTTCCACATTCAATTCCATTCCATCTACGGTTGCCGAGCACCTCCCAAGGCTTGCTGTGAGCCTGGCACTATGGGTTCAGTACTCCTTGAATCTGCACATGAATGCCAGGCCCTGGGGATAGTTGACTGAAGCATAGCCTCTGCTCCAGAGGAACACTTGTTAAACAGAGACAAGTAAGCCAAATACACAGCCCATCATAACTTTTGGTAGAACACGAGGGTCAACAGAGATGGACAAACACAGAGGTTTGAGAGATCGTAGCTAGGTAGTGTGTGTAGGGAGGATTCTGGAAAGTTCTCTCGATGGCGCAGCAGTGGAGCTGGACTTTGAAAGATGAGTAGGTTATAGCTACACAAAGAAGTTGGTGGGAGAGAATTTTTCGGGGAGAGAACAGCCTGAGTGTGGAGAAGAACTTGAGAAAGTCTGGAGGGTATTAGTAGTTTACCAGCAGCAAAGTGGCACCAGGTTCAAGTTCTTTTGCCATTTCTTTTTTTTTTTTTAATATTTTATTTTTATTTTTGAGAGAGAGAGAAAGACAGCACGAGCGGGGGAGAGGCAGAGAAGGGGAGAGATACAGAATCCGAAGCAGGCTCCAGGCTCCGAGCTGTCAGCCCAGAGCCTGACGCGGGGCTCGAACTCACAGACCACGAGATCATGGCCTGAGCCGAAGTCGGACGCTCAACCGACTGAGCCACCCAGGCGCCCTCTTTTGCCATTTCTGTGATGACTGCTGACCCCTCATCCGTTAGCTGCCCCCCAGCAGTGGGGGCAATGATGGAAAGCTTTCCAGATAGTTTCTAAAGGGCCCAGATAAGTTATTGCACTCTCAGTAGCCTTATGTTTTCGTCAGCAGAATGGGGATAAACTAATAATCTCATGAGGTTAAGGTAAAGAGGAAGGGTTAATGGTGTATGTAAATAATAATATTTATTTTTATTTATTCATAAATATTTATTATTATTATTATTATTGAATGCTTGAAGAATTCAAGAAATAGCTTTATCATGAGATCTCTAGAGGCAAGCTCCCTTAATTATTTCCGTCTCTGCTGCGTTTACCAGTTTCTGAGCTGGTAGCTTTCAGTAAGTGTCTTTCAGAGAACTTGAATGGTTGAATGAAGAAACACGAGAAAAGTATCCCTTTTCCTAGGAGGAATAACGTACCACGTGCCCTTTTGTCCTCGAGGGGTCCAGACACCGGCCCCCGGCCTGGGTGAGAAGGACCCCCGCATCACTGGGCCACCTCTGTGTCTCCATGTGCATCTTCTGTGAGTTACTCTGCGGTAAAGAAAAACATTTGACCCCTGTTTAGAAAGATTGCCTTTCACAATCTCCCAGTTCCCTAGATGGGAATTGCTGAGCTGACAGAATGTACAGAGAAGAGCTAACTATTTTTAGGATGAACTAGAAAGATTAGAACTTTGCTCTCTCCTCAAATATCCAACCTGAAATCTGTAGGCATCCAAACAGGAATTATTGGGGAATTGGATGTAGGGAGTTATTCATTGCACCGTCATTGCTTAAAATTACTACATGAAACTAATAGTAAGCCGTTGATGTCGGAGTGCCTACTAAGTGCTTTACATCCGTTACACTGTATAATTCTTATGGCAACCTCAAGAGATGGGTTAAATTCTTCCTATTTTGCAGATAGGAAAACTGAGGCATAGAGATGTAAGGCATCTTGACCGAAGCCACAGACAGAGGGTTAGCAGAGCTAGAACTCCATCCCTGGTCTGTCTGGCTTCAAGACCCATGCTGTCTATGAGGGCGAAAATTACAATGACACAAATCAAAACAAAGAGGAGAAAACAACCTAGCGGTACCGGCTGAAGGGTGAAATCAGCCAGGTCACCGTGGATTTGGGGAGCACGTCGTTTTGCTGGGTCGAGTGGCAGATTCACAGATGAGAAAGTCAGGGGATTCTGTCTCTGGGGCGCTCACATCCTAATAAGGGAAACGTAAAGGCTGTTTTTCATCTGCCTCGCCCCTTCCTTTACTTTCTGGTATCTCCCCTTCCCTCACTGCATGGCACACTGGGGTTTTGCCAGGCAGGTTTCCCGTACTGTCCTGGCCAAGGGCTGGCCGTTTGTCTCAAACGGGAAAATTGGGCATTGGAAAAGGAAACGGTGACCCAAGAACTACAAATGGCAAGAGCTGAGTGACTCAGGTAACTGCCTGTTAGTTCCTGCCGTCTGATTGTTCAGCTTTTCCTTCCTCCTGACGCCTTCCTTGTGGTAGGTACTACAGGCTATTTCGCTCAACACATGGTCCAACTCTCTTCAAGCTGTGCTTTCTCTATTCCAGGACGTGGAAGGCTCAAAGCTCACTCTCCCAGACTTCCTTGCAGTTAGGGGTGGCCATGCAGCTCAGCCAATGAGAAGCAAGTGTCCGTCCGCCAAGGATGTCTCTCCCCTTTCTCCTTCTTCCTACTGGGATGCGAGCGTGATGGTTGGGGCTGTGGCAGACACCTTATAAACGCGAAGAAAAGGTTGAAAGCACCGTACAGACATCAACCCTGCTTAGTGACATCAGGCCACAACTTCCTTTTGGACTTCTGCCGAGAATCCTTTATGCTTTAAGCCACTATAGGGGAGTTTTGGGAGTTCCATTAGTTGTAACCAAATGTACCTCTTAACTGATACCTAATCTATTTCCTTTGCATTTTTTCTTTTTTTTTTTTTTAATTTTTTTTTTTAACGTTTATTTATTTTTGAGACAGAGAGAGACAAAGCATGAACGGGGGAGGGTCACAGAAGGAGACACAGAATCTGAAACAGGCTCCAGGCTCTGAGCTGTCAGCACAGAGCCCGACGCGGGGCTCGAACCCACGGACCGTGAGATCATGACCTGAGCCGAAGTCGGACGCTTAACCGACTGAGCCACCCAGGCGCCCCCTTTGCATTTTTTCTTATAGGGAGGGTGCTTGAGGTAGGCAGATTTCCTTATGTCACCCAAACCATCCTAACTGACGGAAGGGAGGAGAGCACAAAGCAAACCATAATCTCAGCCAGAATGAACAAAGCTCCCCTGCAGGGAAGAACAATCACAATACAAATTTATGCTGACATAGTTTGTTACATTTTTCTAAGGGTTTTCTCACCATTGTTTCCTTTGGCTCTCTCAGCCGCCTTGTAAAGTAAGAATTATTATACCTGCCTTACAGGTAACAAAACAAAACAAACGACTTGGCGTTATTTTGTTCCACGGTGCTACGGAACATAGTACTCAGTACTATCGAAGCAAAGGAGGGGAAGTGATTGATTCTAGCTGGAGAAACTGTGGCAACCTCATGAAAGGAGTGGCTTTGAATTGGGGTTTGAAAGATGAACAGCCTTTTGATAAACAGAGGAAGCAGTGGGATGGGAGGTCCTGGAGAAAGCGAGGTCTACAAAGCACCAGAAAGCTGGGTGAGTTTGGCAAATGTGGCTGGTACTTGGGGTCAGGGCCTGGGGAACTTGGGAAAGGTATAGAGGAGATAAGGTTGGAGAAGTCAGCAGGGGCCAGATCATAAAGGTCTGGTGTGTTGGCAGCCTCTTTGGGCTGCAGAGGTATTCAGGTAGCTTCAACTAATGGGGTAATTGGGAGGATATATGTGGGAATACAAGAGCTTCCAGAACTAGGGCCAAGCTTCCTGGGGAACCAGGAATACACCATAATCAGCATCATAGGATGAACAAGATCCTTGGGACAACCGGGCCTCATGGAGGTTGGAAGTTAGTTCGACAACCTAAAATTGTTCAGGACTGAATCTCCTTCTTGTAACTAAATCATCTCATCTTTTGCACAGTAGCAAAACTCATTGGTTCCTACCCTAGAGCTTTGACATTAACAGGAAACCCTTTTGTGTTCAAGTCTCTACGTGTATCTTCAGTTCAAATTCTTTCTTTTTGATTTAAATTTTAATTAACATACAGTGCAATATTGGTTTCAAGAGTAGAGTTCAATGATTCATCACTTACACACAACACCCAGTGCTCATCGTAAGTGCCCTCCTTAACACCCATCACCCATCTAGTCCTTCCTCCACACCTGCCTCCATCAACCCTCAGTTTGTTCTCTTTCATTACCAGTCTCTTGTTGTTTGTTTTCCTCTCTCCTCCCCACCCCCCACTTCCCATGTGTTCATCTGTTCTGTTTCTTGAACTTTCAGTTCAAATTCTTAAGTGCAAATTAGTTAGGACTGATTGGGCTCTGTTGTGATAACAGATAGGCCCTGAGACCCTGGTGGCTTTACACAGTTGCACAAGTATGCCTAGAACACGCGGCCTCTGAAGTCTCTCATGGCAAGAGAAGAGAGGGAGGGATGAGGAGGCAGACTAGTTCTCAGTGTTCTTGATTCTTATCTTCACAATCCATTGATCAGAAGTATGGCCCCACATGGCCCCTACTAACTGCCAGGAAGGCTGAGAGACGTTGTGGGGGCGGTGCACAGAGCATCTGATGAGCGTAAACTCCCCCTGCCCGAGGGTCTGATGGATCTGGTGCTCACCTTCACCTCCACGGACACGGCACTCATGCCAGATGTCTTAGTCAGTTCGGGCTGCTGTAACAAATATACCCCAGATCATGTGGCTTAAACAGCAAGCATCCCACAGTTTGGAGGCTGGGAAGTCTAAGATCAAGGTACCAGTGGGTTTGATGTCTGGTAAAGTGCTTTCTGCTTCATAGCCATTTTCTCACATGGCAGAGAGGGCGAGAGAGCAAAGGCCCCACCTCTAAATGCCATCACGCTGGGGGTTAGGATTTCAACACGCGAATTCTCGGGGGGACGCAGATCCAGTCCACCACAACAGTCCCTTGTAGGCCCCTTTCCAGCAGTCAACTGGCTGCCCTTTGGTCAGGTGCCTTCCTGTGGTGCAATGAGCTGGCCTGGGAGGAAGACGCAGCAGTGTCTCTGGTGTAGGCAGGACAGTTTCCATCTAAGGACTTACTGGAGCCGCTTCAGTATACTGTGCGAAGGCTGAGGGCTTCTTTTGAGGCACTGGGGAGCCACTGAGGGTGTTAGCAGGGCAGTGGGAGACATTGCCTGATTTGCATTTTGCACATGTCCCTCTGGGGCTGGGCTGAGCATGACGCATAGGAGATGCAGGATGGACTGGAGGCAGGGAGTCTGGCTGGGAGGCTGGGATTGTCCAAAGAAGGCACTTGATAGGAGAATGGAGTTGAAGCAGAAGATAAATGGAAGACTGCAGACAGGAAGCTGGAACCCCAGGGTAATACACAGAGTGCCTCACATGCATTGTAGTGAGAAGTAGGTGAGATCCTGTCTGTAGAGTGCTTAGCCCAGACTTAGCTCCTGCTATTATTCCCTGCCCAACATGGTCAGAGAGGGCCGGTCAGCCTTGCACGCTGCCAGAGATGGGAAGCTCACCACTTTGTGAGGCAACCCGACTTTAATGAGGTAAATGATGCTCGCCTGGCTAATACTGCAGTCGAGACACAGCCTCTGAAGGAGCTTTATTACCATAAACAGCTAACCCATCATATCATGTTTCAGAACTAGAGGGTAGTTTCAGGAACATTTGGTTGAAAGCAGCAAAACCTAGTTCAAGCTGACCTATATAATGAAGAGAACGTATTGGTTTATGTAAATAAAAAGTCTAGAGGGTGTGATTCAGGCAGTGCTTGATCCAGCAGCTCAAAGATGCCTCTGAAGACCTGGTTTTTCTCTATTTCTTCACTCTGCCTCCTATGGTGTCACTTTCATTTAAAGCTGGTCCTCTTGTTGGTTGCACAGTGGCTTCCAACATTTCCTTGGTCATGCGCTTCTTCCTTTGTATCCAGAAAGAGACAGAAAATGATTTTTCTCCTATGTTTTCAGCAAATATCCTGAAATTCACTCTCACCGGGCCAGGGCCAGTGATTGGGCCAATCACTTTTTGCAGGTGGATGGACCTCAGTGATGGGCTTAGCCAAGGTCACGCTCCTGGAGGGGGAGGCAGAGTCAGCTTCTTTGGAAGCCCAGTGATGGAAATCAGCACAGAGGAGTACAGACCTGAGCCCTGGGAGACACCACGTTTGTCCTTGTCATGCCTTCCCTCATCATGTGTTTTATTCCTCTGTCTTCTATGCCTGTTTTGATAATGAGGAGTCTTAAGGCTTTGGGGTGGGGCCGTGAAAGCTTGGTCTTTGTTCCATTAAAGAAGGACTCTGGGGGCACCTGGGTGGCTCAGTCAGTTAAGTGCCCGACTCTTGATTTCAGCTCAGGTCATGATCTCTCAGTTCATGGGATCGAGCCCCATGTTGGGCTCTATGCTCACAGCATGGAGTCTGCTGGGATTCTCTCTCTCTCTGTCTCTCCCCGCCCCCCCCCCCCCCCCCGCCAAATAAATAAATAAACTTAGAGAAAGGTTTAGAGAAATTCTGAAGAACTGTTCCTTTGGAGGAACCGCCTCCTTCGTCTGAGACTCTCCTCGGCTCTAGGGGACCCAGGCGGGACTTAGACATCATAGAAGCAGATTGTCAGCTAGAAGGAACTTAAAAGTGGCATAGTCCTAGTATGGGGACCGAGGCCCAGAGAGGGGAGTCTCTGGTCCTGGGCCACAGAGTCACAGAACCTCAGTTTGCTCTGCCACACGCACTGACGTGCCTGGCTAGCACTGCCCCTCTCTGGGACTCTGCCCCCCCTCTTTGTAAAATGAAGTCCCCTCCTTGTCTCTGGGTTCTGTGGTGAAGCAGAGTTAGCTGGAGAGCTTGTCCCAAGTACACTGCCCAGCTCACACCGAGACCGTGACGTGCCTGAAGGGGAGCGGGGTGGGTATGTGCATCTCGAACAAGCTGAACATGCTGAACCCCGGCCGCTTGCTTCGCCTCAGGTGCCTTCCACTCTGGTCCCAAGACCTCTGAACTTGGCCTCAGTCTGAGGGCTCCGGGACTGAGAGAAAGGGAAAGGCAATGGATGTCCCAGGGGAACCTGCCTTCTTTGACCCAACCGTAGAGGGAAGACAAGAGACCTGAGTGTGCTGGCGACAGTCCAGAGGGCCAGTCCAAGACTTCGCAAGGGTGCCGCTGGCTGAGCCTTGCTGTCCCGAGGCCCCGGGCAATGTCGTCATGCGACGCGGCCTCACGCCTGCCCTTTGGCTGACCGGGGGAGTCTGCAAGGCACGGGGCATCGTGTCCCTGCTCTCGACCACTCCCCCTTAGACGGCTCGGGTTACTGGATGTTTCTAGAAGGAAAGCCTTTATTTAGAAGGAGGGCTGGAGTCAGACTGAAAACGCCCAGATTCCAGTCCAGGTGTTTCTTCCTGTGCACTCTGTGAACCCCAGCAACTGTGGGCCTCAGTTTCCTCAGCTGCAGAGGAGGGCTAACGGCCTCTGCCTAGCCTTTGTCTTCCCCGAGACACAGGATTTAAAAAACCGCGAAGCAACGTAGCGAGAGGGCCGGGTGGAAAATACGCACGTTAGAGGATTATTATTATTGCTGTTAACAGCCATAGACACCTTGGAGGCTGGAACGGGAGGCGGCTCCAGAGGCAGCCCCTGCCAGCCTCCAGATCAAAAGGAAGATAACGGGCCTCGGGGAGGAAAGCTGCTCCTGGAGGCCTCTGTCCATGACATCTTTGTCTCCTTTTCCCCTCGAGGCCTGCGGGGAATCTGGGAGGCTTTCAACACACACAGCGCTACCTGGTAGAATGACTTGTCATGCCGAGGCACCTGTCATCACCTCCGGGGAGACGGAGGCCAGAGGTGGGGAGAGCAGGAGGTGCACACGGCGGGGGGGGGGGGGGGTAGGGAGGATGGCTCCCCTCCCCCGCCCTCCGCGTCCCCTGAACTCCTCCCTCCCAGGACGCTCCTCCGCTCGCCGCTTGTCAGCGTCCTGAGCTCTGGAGGTACAGGTGGACCTGGGCCACGCTGGCCACCTCTGCTTCCCACCCATAACCTGGCTCTCTTGATATTGGAGGTGAAGTCAACCCCCTTCTTGTCCTGAAATCGATGCCTTTAACGGAAACGGGGGTCATGAACGTAAACCCAATGGCCTTGTGAGACAAGGCAAGTGGCCGTAAACGTGAATGCACAAGTCTGAAAGTCAAAAAGGGGACAGCCGGGGCGCCTGGGTGGCTCAGTCGGTTAAGCTGCCGACTTCGGCTCAGGTCATGATCTCGCGGTCCATGAGTTCAAGCCCCGCATCGGGCTCTGTGCTGACAGCTCAGAGCCTGGAGCCTGTTTCAGATTCTGTGTCTCCCTCTCTCTGACCCTCCCCCGTTCATGCTCTGTCTCTCTCTGTCTCAAAAATAAATAAACGTTAAAAAAAAAATTAAAAAAAAAAAGGGGACAGCCTCGCAAAAGGGATCTCAGGTCCTTCTAGTGGTTTCCTCATCGGACCGTGGAGCACCCTGAGACAGCAGATGCCATCAGTGCCCCGGAAGCATCGGGCAGGCGTCCGGTCCAGGTGCGGACTGTTCACATTCGTGAGGCAATGGACCCTGGTTCAATGCAAGCCTTGAGCCGTGGGGCCATTTTTCAGATGAAGCAGCTAAGGCTGAGAGACAGGTTAAGTGACTTCCTCAAGGTTCCCGGCCAGGAAGTGGCACGACGGGGGGCCAGAGTGGGTCTGTGGACTCCAGGCCCAACGTATTTGGTGTCCCCGACAGCAGACGGCATTTAGCCCAGCGCTCGACACAGACGTGACCAAGGGGGAGCTTTTGAATGAGGGAGGCAGCCTCAGGGAGGGGGCGGTGCCTCGGCTTGGAACCTAGATGCAACTGTTCTAGAATGTTTGCTTGGATCGGTGGTCCCCCAACGGCGCTCATAACCCCACCCCTCTCCTCTGGTTGAGGAGCTGAGCTCAGGGGCCTTCAGTTTTTCTACTTTTCCTTTACCCAAGGCAGATCCCTCTCATGACATGATTTGGAGTAAGATTTCGCTAGAGAAAGAAGGAGAAACAAAGATTCCTTTGCTAAAAACAGGTTAAAGAATTCTGTTTCAGGTGGCCTTCAAGGTCTTCCCCAAACCCCATTGTCTGTGATTTTATGATCTGAGCATGGGCTCCACCGCCCCCTGGCCACATGGGGGTGGATGAGCGGGTCAACACCCTGAATCTTAGCGTCTTCATCTTTCAACTGGGCACCAGGAGAGAGACACTGCTGAGTGACCAAGTTTGTCACGTGGAGGGAGCGTGCGGACGGGCCCTGAGAAGAGCCCAGGACGGGAGAGAGGTGAAGTTGTGCAATCATCCAACATTTCTGGAGTGGCGGCTCTGGGCTGCACGCCGGATAAGTGCTGGAGATACAAAGAGCCACCAGGCGCAGAGGGTAGTAGGAAGCAGATAAACAAACGTGGACGCACAGTCTCCTGGGAGATAGGTAAATAAGCAGGCCGTTTCAACGCCAAAGGGATGTGTGCCGCGAGGTAAGCACGGGGAAGGGTCATCCGGCCCAGCTCAGCCCGAGGATGGAGGTGACAGGAAGGGGGTGGGGTGGCAGGAGTGACATCTAGCATGAGTCTCCAAGCGGAAGCAGAGCCTGATAGCGATACTGGGTGCCCACGTCCGTGCTTCATTCACACAGGAGTTTAGTCACAAAGCGTTAAGGCTTCTGAGGTTCCTCTTCTCCTTACAGAGATCTTACAGAGACCAAGTGTGAAGAATACCACTGGGCCAATGGTACAAACTCTGAGGAGTTTGCTCCCCCTTTTTTCTTGCAAAAAAAAAAATTTTTGCTAGATATATGTGCTAGCCCCTGTCCTCTTGAGTAAAACTCAACCTACTTTCAGAACTGTCATCCGTGAGAGCCCAAGGGGCCCTCTGAGTATCTCTTGTCCAACAACATGTTTGTACAATGAAAGAGCTGGAATCCGGAGAGGTGAGGTGTCTTCACCACGGCCTGGAGGTACAGGAGTCAAGTTTAGACCTGGGGTTCCTCGGGTACCCCAAGCTCTGAGGACTCCGGAACGGGAGTGGCCGTATGTGTAGGAAACACGCCAGGTTGCAGCCCGAGGGCCAGAGGTGGGGCTCACCCCTGCCTTTACCCCACAAAGGTTGAGTGTGTACATCAACTACAGCGATGGGCTGGGGTATGAAACGAACCGCTCTCCTTGCTTTAAAGAGCTCGTAGGACAAAGATACCTCAAGTGCCAGTGAAAATCCACGATGCCAAGTCCAATGGAGAAAGGCGTCCCGTGCCTTGCGAGCAGTATTTGCATATGATGCGTTGGAAGACGTGAGCTCTGAAGCCACGCACGCCTGGGTTCCAGTTCAAACTCTGCCCCCCACTGTGTGATCTTGGGCAAGTTAGTTAACCTTTCCGAGCCTCAGTTTCTCCATCTAGAAAATGGGGAGAAAAATCCCCCACCTGTGGGCACTCGTGAATAAACAGTTTAACGCTGAGATACTGATGGTACAGGGCCTGGACCAATAAGCAGAGACCATCACCAATGGTCAGAACTGGGGCAAAACAGTCAACTTCTCCAAGCCTCCAGGAGCATTGATCGTCCTCATCTGTGCGAGAGGTGTTGGAAGTGAAGTGTGCTTTGCACCACGGTGACATGTGAGAAAAATGGCAGTTATCTCTCTGGGGATTCTTAGCCGGTCCCAATTAGGATGAAGACACGGGAGCACGGTGGCTTGTCAAATGCCGGTGAGCGGCTGTGGGTCAGAAGCCCGGGCGGCCTCCCATGCCCCTTGCCCACTGCCCTCGAGAGCCTTCAGACGCTTTCCTCCTGTCATCTGCAACCTAAATGTTTTCTGGACCAGGACCTGTAGGTCTTGGGCTTTTGTTTCTTTGTGGATCAGCAAAGTCCTGCAGGGAGGGGGCCTGGCCATCAGGCCTGAGAAAGAAGTCAGGCGTGCTTGGAATGCAATTGCAAAAGAGGTTACAAGAGCCTGGCGAGAATGCTGAAATCAAGTGATGTCGGGAGGTTTTGTTATTTTTGAAAAAATGACTCATTCTGAGAAACCCTAACGGGCCTCACAGAACGTTCACCTAGTTGCCTGTATGTATAACCCAGAACCCACTGCAGAGAAAAACAAACCCTGTTGTCACAGCTGAAGGGGGGGGGGGGGGGGGCGGGTGGCGAGGCTGGCGGGGGAGACAGGGATGGTGATTTGATGGAGGAGAGCTTCAAGATAATTCCTGCCCTCTGAGCGGACCGCTTTAATTTCCCAGTCCCTTTCTCCAACCACCACGGAAACATCCCCTTGGAGGTAACGATGTGTCCTTTGGATTGACCCGAGCTGGCCAGAGAGGAGGCAGGGTTATTTCCATTCCACGTGCAGGGCAAATAGGTGTCCAGAGAGTATTAAGCTATTGCCCCAAGAGGAAAGAGGAAAGGGAAGGCTAAGGAAGTGGGGGGAAGAGACAGGGAGAGAGAGGGAAAGAAGAAAAAGGAGAAGGAGGAAGATGGACCAGGAGAAGAAGAGCAGAGCAGAGAAGCTCCATGAGTGAAAACCCAAATGAGAGCCGTTCTTGTCTGAAGAAGCACCGAGAAGGGCGGCTTTCAGTGCGGGCACGAGTTGGCCTCCTCACGGTGGGATGCCCTTAGCCAAATGTAGGACTTTGTTTTTTGTTTTTTGTTTTTTTTAATTTTTAAGTGTTTACTTATTTTTGAACTAGAGAGCTGTGTGAGCAAGGGAGGGGCAGAGAGAGAGGGGGACAGAGGATCCAGTGGGCTCTGTGGTGACAGCAGCGAGCCTGATGTGGGGCTCAAACCCACGAACTGTGAGATCGTGAGCCGATGTCGGTCCGTCAACAAACTGAGCCACCCAGGTGCCCCCAATGACTCTGGGGAAACAGGTTCCTTCACCAAGTCTCCAAAAGGGATGGGGGAGTAGAAGAGACTGAGAACTCCTAAAATTTAGTAGGCATGAGAATATTCTGGAAAACCTATTACAATACAGATTGCTGGGCCCCCTCCCAGAAATTCTGATTCTGAAGGTCTGGGGAGGGGCCGGGGAATCTGCATTTCTAACAAGCTCTCAGGTGAGGCTGCTTTTGCTGCCACGGACCCCAGCGTCCCGGGGCTGGCTGAACTTGAATGTCCCTGCTGTTTCTGCTGTCAGTGAGTCAAGAAAACTCAACAACTCCCGGTCGTGGAGAGCTGTGCCGGGAGGCTGGGAATATAAAAATGAACAAGACAGGGTTTCTGCCTTTTGGGTCCAGCAGCCCAGGTGAGGGAATGGACAATGTGAGGAATTTCATTACCACACAGGGACACACAGGGAGCCCGCGGAGGCGGGAGCGGGCAGCTATCTGTGGGGAAGTCAGGCAGGGCTTCAAGGAGGAGGCTGCTGGGTGAGCCTCTGAGCCTAGGTTGTCACTAACCAGGAGGTCATGTTAGGGAATGACCTCTGGGCAGAGGCCAGTGCAGGCTGTTTGGAATAGTCCACAGAGAAAGCTTTGGCTCAGTGCTCACTGAGGCGGTATGAGTGCTGCTCAGAGAGTTATCCCAGCTCTGCCATCCAGGAGCTTGCCAAACATAGCTAGAGCTTTTCCTCATCTCTCCAGAGGGCCCTGGGGAAGCCAGGGGAGGGAGCTCCGGTGGCCAGCATCCCTGGGGACCACAGTCAAGTACACACACACACACACACACACACACACGATATTATACATACGTGCAACACACACATATGTACACACACATGCACACAGATGAGCCTCATTCTTTGCCTACTGGCTAATATTTGCTTGCAACCCCCAAATCGATACTCATGGCCCTTTTAGCCATTCAAGGATGTGTGCAGAGCGGTGACAAAATTCGATTCACCTGACACATTCCATACGGGATGATGCTCTGACTTCTTGTTTCAGCCCTTGTCCTGTAAACAAGGGTCCTTTTTATAGCTTATGAGTACCATGTTTTGAGCATCTTGGTGCTCTGTGTGTGTGTGTGTGTGTGTGTGTAATTTTGCTGTTTCAAATGGCCCCCAAGCCAGTGCCGTAGTGCTGTCTAGAGTTCCTAAGCACAGAGGCTGTGATGTGCCTTCTGGAGAAAACAGGTGTGTTAGAAAAGCCTCATTCAGACCATGAGCTCTAGTGCTGTTGGCTCTGACTTCAATGCTAATGAATCAGCAGAATATATTAAATAAGGTGCCTTTGAACAGAAACACACACGAAACAAGGTTATGTACTCATGGGTTGATGAAAACGTTGTGGCCAGAGGCCCCCAAGAACCTAACCTTTCATTTCCCCTAGGAGCAGTGATATGGCACTCACTAATTCAGTGTTCATGGGAACTTTATAGAACTTAATTACCATGAATAATGAGAATTGATGTGTGTGTGTGCACGCGTGCTTGTGTATAACATTAAGCCCCTGCCAAGTATTTCTGTGGCTCAATATTACAAGTTAATATATTTAACAAGATAATTCAGAGTTGCAGCAAGGGCTTAATAAAGTCCAAGCCCACATAGGTAGACTCCGGGAGTTTTCCTACTAATCCCATGTGGTAGCAGTCCTTATCCAATTTAACCATTTCTTCTTCTGCGGAGATGCGAGCAAATGGCGTTTTTCTCCACGTCCTGAAGTGGCTTCCACACACACTTGAAGTCACAACGTCTCACCAACTTGGTTTAGGTACAGAGGTACATCTGCGGAAACTTCGTGCCACAGCGTAGCTGCGCGTGACTTTGGTACGGATGACAGGGCGATTTTAAATTGGAGATTATTTTGGCTTCGTCACTATGATTCTGCTGCCAGTTTGGATGTGTGTTCTTTCCGACACCATTGAGCAATTCTCTGCGACACCAGGGTGTCCTGTAATCTAAATTCTGACACTACTGTTTGAGGTTGCCTCAGACCCCACAGACTAAAGGCTCAGTCCCACAAGACTGTCCCCACTTTGGACGCCGGGGACAAGTGCAGGTTGTCACCTACGCTTCTGACCGATGGGCCCTAAATCAGAGGTTCCCATAATCCCCTCCGTGGGTTCAATGAATTTGCTAGAGCGGCTCACACAGCTCAGGGACCCAGGTTATTCGCTGGATTGCTGGTTTATTACAAAGGATATTGAAGGATACGAATTAGCAGCCAGATGACGAAATACATAGGGCGAGGTCCCAAATGCAGGAAATTCTGTCCCCATGGAGTTTGGAGGCCAGCAATGTGTCAGGTGCTCCGGTCCACTGATCTGGAAGCTCTCCCGAGCCCCTCTTTTTTGGGTTTCAAGAAGGTTTCATGATACAGGCACGACGGATTCGATCACTGGCCATTGGCCACAGAACTCAACCCCCAGCCCCCTCTCCTTTCTGGAGGTCAGAGGGTAGAGTTCAAGTTTCCTCAGCCTTAGGTGACTTAGGGGCTTTCCAGAAGTTACCTCATTGAACATAACAAAAGACACCTCCATTACTCTCTATGTTTAGGAAATTCCAAGGGTTTTAGGACATCTGTGCCATGAACAGGGATGGAGACCAAAGTATCTATTTTTTTCTTACAAATCGAAATCGCATCTGTGAATCCTGCATTTGGCAGACTGGTTCAATTTTTGCCACGGAAGGGGAGACAGCACTTAGGCTTAAGGTCCTCTGGGAGCCGATTCGAGGGCAGGGAACTAGGACGCAGTGACCTTGCTGAAGCAGCTGGGGACCAAGCTAGGCCTTGAGCCTCTGCAGCCTAAGGCAGCAGTCGCACTCCCCATGCCTTGGCCACCCTGCCTCTCACCTCCAGGACCGGCCCTCAGCCCTGTCCCCTCGGCCACCTCAGACCTTTCTGGCTTGTTTCTGAGACATGTGCTGAGAACAGACAAAGCCCTGTCAGGCCTTCGTGGGGTTGGGCTTGCACGTGATTTCCCTGGGAACCAGGGCCGGAGGGCGGGGGGAGGGGGCTGCGCAGGCTTCCTGGACTGTGAAATCTCTGCCTCCTGAGGGCGGACCATGCTGGAGGGAGGCTCTGGGTGCTCCTGGGCCTCTGACTCCTCCCCGTGGGTCCTTGCTGGCCAGCCAAGCGAGAGGAAGCACTGAGGCTGAAGGAGCGAGGCGGCTGGCTGCCATCCCACATAAACACGCTCTGTCACTGTAAATTATTTACGCACCATATGGAGGCTGGACAGGCTCCTTGATGGGGTGCGTTAATTAGAAGCCTGAGGATCCTGCCTTGGCCCAGATTCCTGGGGGCCGGCGGTGGGGGGTACAGAGGAATGGAGGGGGGCTTCCTCCTTTTGCTCGGTATTGCCCTGATTAGAAACGTCAGTGATTCCGGCTTTTCCAGGAGCAAGTCTGAATGCCTCCGCTCGGCATTCAAGGCCTCTTTCCATCCACGGCTCTCGTGCCTGCCCTCTGCTTCTGGCACGACAATTTCCACTGTTCTCTGTAAATGACCACACCATTCCCACCTTAGACCTTACATCGTGTGCCCTCTCCCCTGGAAACCCTTCCCTTTCTCAGCACCCTTGAAATCACAGACCCTTTAAATGTCATGGCTTCTGGTGTGAACCCAGACACCGGCTGCGTCCCTTGCTGGGGGATCTTGGTTCCTTAAGCAGAACCGGGAACCTAGGGTGTCTCCCCAAAGCTCTGGGCGGGGGGAGGGTCGAATATATGCCAGCTTTAAGTAGTGCTTGGCACCCACAAATCCCACAGACATTGGTCTTCTTTATTGTTATTAACACAGCACTTATTTCCCTCGGCTGGAATCACTTCTTTTGAAAACCTCACTCTTTCGAGACTCTGAGTGCTGGGGCTTGGCCTTGCTCATCGCTGACCCTTCTGCTTCCGGCCCTGTGCCTGGTGCTTATTGGTGTCACATAAGGAGCATCTATTCACTAGAAGCCCACACATGTGGGGTTCAGCGTTCACAGAGGGCTTACTACCTGCTGGGCTGTGTCCTCAGCCCTTCACACGAGTTAACTCACTGAATGCGACGGCCTTACGTTATAGCTGTTATCGGTATTCTCATTTAACAGATGAGGAAACTGAGGCACAGAGGGGCGGAATAACTTATGCAAGGTTACACAGGAGTCCCGGAGTTGAGATCTGAACCCAGAGAGGTTCCAACCTCTGTCGTTCCAGTGCCCCTCACAGTTCGACACACCAGTGATACAGAATGGGGGTTCAGCGGCCGGTGCCTGGCACAGAGTAGGTGTTTAGTGTGTTGAATAAATGTTTGGAGCCTCTGAATGTGGACTGCCCAGACGAGAGGCAGGCAAGCCGCGCAGGTCAGCTACTAAAAAAGGGTAAAATTTCCCATTTGTTAAATTTATCTCTAGAAGATGTGTTTTTTTCGGAGTCTCCGGTCCTGGGTGTCTTTTTTCCAGGTGGCCTGCTCTACACCCAGCTCTTGACTTTCCAGAGAGGAGGGACGGCCTGTGTTTCCCAGACAGGCTCTGTGTCACCCCCTCATCGCCATCTTTTCTTTGGGCTGTCTCTTCCCTCTGTCTAGAACGTTCCTTCTCCCTCTCTTCTGCACCTGCCCCACCGCCACTGTGATCCCATCTGGAAAACTCCTCTCCTGTCCTTCGAGGTCCAGTTCACACCCACTGTCCCCCGGGGAATCTTGCCCAGCCTTCTCCCCACTCCTTGGCTCTCCCAAACTGAACACACATCTGAATTATACATACGTGACAAAGCAGTGCCTGGCATGGGCTTTAGCACCAGGCACCTGGCTTTCACCCGTGCACCTCTCCCTGCCAGAACCTTAGTTTCTCCATCTGTGAAACGGTCATAGCAGTCATAGCCCCAACCTCGCCGGGTTTTGTGAGGCGTTCGTGGAAGAGTATATGTACAGCACTTAGCCATGAGATACGAACACAGTACAGGCCCCTGTACTGTTAGTCTTTTAGAAGGAGCCCCCTAGACCCGGGATTGCCCTACCTGCATCCTCCGTCTCCAGCGCTCACTCTGGTGCCTGGCACACAGCAGTTGCTCAATAAATGAAGATGCAATTCGAGTTCAACACAGGAAGCATTTTTTGAGCACCCACCACGTACCAAGTGCGAGATAGGCAAAGACGGGTGGCGGCTGAAAGTCAGGATGCACGTGCACGGACAGAGCCCGTAAGACACTTGGAATGAAGACCGATGTGCCACTTCCATGGGTTCATTCATTCATTAAGGCATTTGCGGGGCCAGGTTCTGGGGAGACAGAGGTCAGTAAGATGTATGCCTGGTCCTCAAAGAGACGTGACTGGGTACATAAAATATACAACGGGGCAAATGACTGCTGTCCCAGAGTGTGCCTTGGGGCTCCGAGGACAGAGCCACTGGATTGTGGGGCACTTTGTAAGGGGAGGAGAAGCTGAATGAGAGGGGAAGTGCCTTTGCACTTGCTGGTTCTTTCCCCCGGGGACGCCTTTTCTCTCATCCTTCCTGTCTCAGATGGCATGACCTCTCGTCCAGCAGCCCCTTAGGAAAGCTGCCTCCTCATTGCTCTGTCACCGCACTCTGTTTATTTCTTGTCAAGCACTGACCATGGTCCCCAGTGAATGAAGGCAGGCAAGGAAAAGGAACTAACATTTTGGGGAATATCTACTATGTGCCAGACACAGTGCTCTTTTATTGACAAATGCTATTTAATTAATTTCCCCAACATTCCAGGCACGGTGCTATAATTATCCTCATTTTGCAGACTTTGAGAGGGGCCCCAAGAAGGCAAATGCCTTTGCTCAAGGTCACCGGCCGGATGTAGCAGCACTGGACTTGGAATCCAGGGCCAGCTGCCTCCCCACACCCATGGTGCTTTCATGGCACCAAGAGAGGCCAAGTGCAAGAAAGGAAATGGAATGACTCGTTTACTGCTTCAGGCATTTTCAGCAACCAGTTAGTGATTTCCCTAATTCCCAGTCTGCTGTTAATACAGAAACTTGGCAGCTGGGAACCAGGCTGCAGAAAAACAGGTTTCCTTCTTGACTCAGCAGCGCCACCTGCCGGTAGTGAGGGAACACTGCAGAAGTGATCAGGAGCCAGGGGGCTCCTCTCTGTGGGAGGGGATCCTGAAGGGGCTGACACAGCCCCCCAAGCCCTTATTAATGAGGGAGGCTGAGAAAGGAGCTCACTCCAAGTTACAACACAGGCTTGGGTCTGTATCTCTTCTGATTCCCAGTTCGGTACCCTTTCCCTACCCACTCCTTCTTTCTCTCCCCTTGTACCATTCAATGAGCATTAATCTAGCACCTACTATGTCTTGGGCATATTTCTTCCTGTGGGTTATAAATATTAGTAGCTAAAATTAGCATTTGGGATTATCGTTGTATTCCTTAATCACCCTTAGCAACATACTGCATCATTGCAACTAAGATGTGTTGACCATTGGGGCACCTGGGTGGCTAAGTCGGTCAATTCTCTGACTCTTGATCTCAGCTCAGGTCTCGATCTCAGGGTCTTGATCTCAGGGTCTTGAGTTCAAGCCCCGTGTTGGGTTCCATGTTGGGTGTGAAACTTACTGAAAAAAAAAAAAAATGATGTATTGACCGTTACTATGTATCAGGCCCTATGCTAAGGCGTTATCTCAGTTGACCCTTACAGATGGAGAAATTAAGGTTTAGGGAGGTTTGGGAATGTGCCTGGCATAGCTTAGTAAATTATGGAGTTGGGATTCCAACCCAGATCCTTCTGAGCCCAGAGCCAGAGATCTCAGTCACTATGTCATATTTATTCTTTAAAGTGTCTAAGGTTAGTTCGAGGAGTATCAATACTCTAATAAGCATTTTGTTCCTATTTCAAATAATTACTTATTTTTTTTTGTCTAAGAGTGGTGCTGTCTTCTCAAATTCATTACTTCCAAAAAAATTTTTTTAAGTTTTTTCTTTATTTTGAGAGTGAGCAAGGGAGGGGCAGAGAGAGAGGGAGAGAGAGAATCCGAAGCAGGCTCCGCCCTGTCAGCTCGGAGCCCAATGAGGGGCTCGAACTCATGAACCGTGAGATCATGACCTGAGCCAAAACCAAGAGTCAGACGTTTAACCAACTGAGCCACCCAGGTGCCCCTCAAATTCATTGCTTCTTAAATCCCTGGGGGTTCATACTGAGGTTCTACTCTGTACCAGGCACTGTTCTAGGTGCCGGGGACATAGAGGTGACTGGAACTCAGCTAACTGCTCGTGGCTTTGTGGTGTCAGCCTCAATCCAAGGCGATCGGCAAGCTGTGTTCTCATAGAAGCATTGCACAACTCTTGGGGGCGCCATTCACACTGCAACTGATGGAAAATGGCCCCTTTTGAGTTGTGCGGGGCACTGCAAGGGGGGGCCGTAAATGGTGGCCCTGACCTAGTGAGATGGGAACGAGGGGCAGGGGCAAGGGGTGAAGGATGGGGAACAATCACTTCCACCGCTGCGCAGAGAGGAAGCTTCGCAGTAAAGGGCACTGGCATGTGAATGCTCTCAAAGCTGCACAGACTCTGATTTCCTGTCCTCTTCAACTGGGAGGTGTCAAGGTTTGAGGAAATATATCGCTGTGTGTCAACCAGCTGAGCAGAAAATGGATTCGGTTTCCATTTCTCCAATTAGCTGCCAAGTTGCATTTCATTTTGAGTTCCCAGGAATTTTGCCCTTGTTCTAATTTTTGGCCGGACGGGTAGTTTCTCTCTTTTGGGTGGTTGGTTCCCGGAACTGGAGCTCACCAAAACCAGAAGATCAAGTGTAGGCAACCTGACAACCGTTCGAGAAAATCTCTGCCCAACCACAGGGTAGTGAACTCACTGCAGCCCCTGAGAGTGGAGTCCTCATGTCCTGGAAGAGAACACGCTCATCTCTCCAGCTTTCCTTAACACCCTCACCAGCTAAGAGCACTTCCTGTGCTTCTGTGCCCGTTGGCTTTAACTTCTAGTATGAAAACAAAAGTTTTTTTCCCCCCTCTGGGAAGACATGGCTGTGGGTGAGAATCGCAGGATTGGGTTGGCACCACGGGCGCAAAGCTGTAGGGGACAAAAAAGAAAAAAAGATGCGCTTTCAGTCCTCCAGAAGCTTCTGTCTGGTTGTCGCACTGGGTGTTGAGGCACCCGGTCCGGGAAAAGGACCAGGTGGTGAAGGAGGTCCTCGTCACCAGACAGAAGGCAAGGAGCTCCCCAGCTCCCCGTCACCACATCCCCTTAATGGAGAGCAAGTAGAAACCTCAGCCCGTGTGCCAGAGGGAGGAGGTGAGGGAGAGGGCTCTCCGTTGCCCTGGGAGAAAGATACGATCAGCTTTTGGATTTCTCATTAAATCAGAGCAGGAAGGTTCCTTTACTTTCCCACGTTGTGGGCTGAATAGGTATTCGATAGCCGGTCTGGGACCATAATCAGCCAAGATAACCTTGTTTCTATGGGGAAATGAATTCCCTGGTCTGCGCAACTGTCTTGGAAATCAGCTATTGGAACACATCCCTTCGTCGTGCTGAAGTGCCTCTGCTATTCATGACTGTAAAAGTCATGTTGTGGAAGGAGTTGTAAATTCAGATGTTGGGGTTCCAGGCTGCTCCATGCTGGCTGTGTTGTGCTCTTGGGCAAATCACACCATTTTCTGCCTTGGGGTCTTTCCCGTAGAATGAGGGCTTGGACCAGATGAATTCCCATGCTCTTTCGGGGTCTAAGACCTGGGGATTTTGAGTCTCTTCACCATGGTACTCTCAACTCTATTCATATTATTGCCTTTCTCGCTAAATAGAAGACTTCTTTGGCCCAGGGCGTGTTGGCTCCAGATCCGCTTGTCCCTCTCATGTCAGTTGGTTTCTGGCTTGGTCCAGCCAATGGGGGACAGGGGAGCATTATTAAAAGGCCATAATCAGGGTATTTCTCCTCCCCTATGCTTCAGAGTTTGGATTTCATCCTTGATTCTGGATCCCACCAGGGTTATAGGGTGATCTCAGGATTTGGTTTCCTATGACCCTCTGCCTTCTCCTCTGTCCCTCCAGCTAAGGGGCATGGCTTCCTGCCATAATTAATTTCTGGGTTGCCTCATTGTTTCCTGGTGGGTTTTTCAGCCCTTCCATCCCATGTAACTCATTCCCCATAGTTTCCTCTTGTTCCAAACACGTAGAGTGGTTTCTGTTTACTTGGTTGGACTTTGACCTGAGACATTCAAACTTTTGTTGGTTTTACCTTATAACAGCCAGCAATAAAGATGATAATGATAATGTTGATGATTATAACCCCTTACTTGGTATATAACCTCACATATTACAAAGCTTTCACTCGGGTTCTGTAATTTTAGTCTCATAATAACAGTGTGACGTAAGAAAGGCATTTATCATTAATTCCACTTTACAGAAGAAGAGGAAATGATCTCACTGAGTCACACAGCTGGTAGGTTTGGGTACAGCTGGAACTAAAACCTGAGGTCTTGGTTTCTCATCTAATTCCCTACCCCGCCCCCCCATTGTCCTACTTTTCATCATTATCCCACCTACCCCACTGGAATGGTGTCTTAATGCTATTCCTTTAGGATGGCATTTTCTGAACGTGAGGCACAAACTGTCAGTTGAGGGTGTATTAGTTATGTATCACCGTGTAACAAATTACCCCACACTTAATGGTTTACAACCGTATCATTTATTATTTTGGAAATGGTTCACATATGCTTTAATGCTTTCCTCTATCCCACATTTTTTGAGTTGATGGTTCACCCAGAGCTTGAGGAGGGGGTTCAGCCTGAGAGGGCTTTGAGTTGGGCTTTTCATCAATTCGAGCTGGAGTCTGGCTGCGATGTGATGAGGAGGGACGTGGTGGGCTGATGTTTGTCCTGGGCAACCCTGAACACACAGGCTTCTGCCCTCATCAGACCCTGAAGAAAAAGCGGCCTCTAGCCAAGGGACAAGGCTACGGGGGGTGAAGCATAAGCTTATTTGTATTAAATTCACTAAACGGGGAGACCACGGTGTGTTTCTCTCCATCTGTATTCTTCACTGAGTGTGTAGTGTAAAACATCACGCCAGAAGGCAAAGTGGATCCTGCCACTGTGGGACTTACAACACCATCACAAAGAAAAATGTTTTGGGGCACGTGGGTGGCTTGGTCGGTTAAGCGGCCGATGGCTCAGGTCACGTTCTCACGGTTCATGAGTTCGAGCCCCGCGTCGGGCTCTGTGCTGACAGCTCAGGGCCTGGAACCTGCTTCGGATTCTGTGTCTCCCTCTCTCTCTCTGCCTTTCCCGCACTCGCACCCTGTGTCTCTCGAAAATAAGTAAGTGTTAAAAAAAAAAAAAGAAAAATGTTTTATATTCCTGAGCCCCCAGAGACCCCAGCCTTTGGGGAGGGTCAGGGTCTCCATAGCCGTCACAGTCTCTGTGTTTTCAACCATCAGTAAGTATTTATATTTACCTTATGCTCGCCGTGTTCCAGTCTCTTACCCCACTGTCTAGGATTCCCTGCCAAGAACTTCACCTTGGTTATTTCTGGAGGTTCCAGGGGATGGCTCCTGTGTACACGTGAACTCCGTCCTTCTGGCTCCAGTGTTCTGTTTACTCTCCTTCTTCTCAGCTGTAGCGGTCTGCTCTGATGTCCACAGCCAAACTTTGGAGGTCCTTGTGTGGCTGCCGTGGCTGGTATCTGTGCTGGGGCCACTGTCTCTCTCCAGCATCCGTGTTCCACGCTGACCCAAGGACAATGCCCATCTCTTTTTGCCTCTTATTTGTTTACATACACCCTAAGCAGGGCCACCCTGCTTCTCAGTAGCTCGTGGAGATTTTAAGGAAATAATTCGTTTCTTTGTTTCTTCTGTTTCAGCCTCTCCCCTCACAGATTCTTATACAAGCTCCAAGGCAGGTATAAAGAGGCATATGGGAAAACTTCTGACCTCTGCACTCAAGTTGTCTCTCTGCTTTCCACCATGACCCCACCTACCCCACTGGAACAGGGTCTAACACTGTCCCCTTAGGATTATGTTTTCTAAGTGTAGGGCACAAACCATTGTTTGAAGGTATACTAGCTATCTATTGCTGTGTAACAAATTGCCCCAACACTGAGTGTCTTAAAACAGTATCATTTGGTATCCCAGAGTTTTCTGGGTCAACAATCCAGGAGAGGTGTCACTGAGTCCTCTGGCCCTGGGTCTCTCAGGTGACTGGAGTCATCTCAAGGCTCGACTGGGAAGGACTTGCTTTCTAGCTCACTCATAGGGCTATCGATGGATTCAGTTCCTTGTTGGCTCTTGTTCTAGGGGATTCAGTGCCCCAGAAGCTGCTGGCTGGAGGCACTCCTTGGTGCCTTGCCACATGGGCCCTTCCACAGAGTATCTCACAACAAGATGCTGGCTTCCCCATAGCGAGCAAGTGAGACAGCAAGAGAAAACACACACACGTCAGAAGTCAAAGTCTTTTGAAACCTTGTCTTGAAAGTGCCATCCATCATTTTTGCCCAAGTTTATTAATTAGAAACAAGTAACTAGATTTAGCCTGCACTCAGGAGGGCATTACACAAGGAATGAATAGCAGGAGATGAGAAGCCCTGGGGACCATCTCAGAGGCTGTGGGGCACGGACAGCAGGGGTGGGGCAAAAGTCATTTTGATGTTGAACAAATTAGGATCAAAAACAATTAGTCATCAGCCATTTATTTTAAAGTGTAGTAGGAAAATGTTACTGGATGTTATTGCCAAAGAAGAGGCTAAGTAAAAAAAAAAAAAAAGTGAGGGAATCAATTAAAAGAAAAAGAAAAATATGAAATGCAGGTGCTTTTCAAATGGGCTTGCCAGCAGGAACTGGGACTTGTTCCTAACCAATGAGATGTGGCAATGGTGATGGGATGTCACTCTCACAGTTAGGTCATATCATGTAAGACCCTGTCATATCAGAGACTCTCCCTGTGGGCTTGATGAAGTAGATAAGCCTGCATGACAAGGAACTGAGGGTGGCCTCTAGGATCTCAGGACAACCTCTGGCTGATAGCCAGAAAAAAGGCAGGACCCTAGTGAGAGAGCCACAAGGAAATGAATTCTACCAACAACCTGAATGAGCTTGGAAATGGGGTTCTTTCCCAGTTGAGTCTGCAGATGAGAACGTGGCCCAACTGACACCTAGACTGTAGCTTGGTGAGACCCTACGCGGAGAACCCGGCTAAGCTATGCCTGAACTTCTGGCCCTCAGAAATTGTGAGGACATAAGTATGTGTTGCTTTAAGCCTCTACGTTTGTGGTAACGTGTTGCACAGCAGTAGAAGAAAAATAAAAACGAATGCACCCACTCTGAGACATGTGTGAAAAGCTAGAAAATGTTTCAGGGCACAGCAAATTTAGCTATCTAATTTGGTTTCAAATTGTCGTGAGGTTCCAAATATTCATGGAATCTTGAGAGGGACAGAGCCCTCAAAGCCAAATTTAACAAAGTCTTGGTGGAAAATAGAGAGATGTTAGCAGGATCTGTAGAGCTGAGTGAAGGGCGCCTTTCTTATGGGGACGATGTATGCAACCAGGAGCAGGTGGCTGATCAGGGGTCATTGAGAAGGCACCTGGCATCAACGAAGCGAAGACTTTCTGAGGCTTGTTCAGGAGAGGGACTAGCGAGTGTATTTGTATTTTCCTTTTAAGCTTGTGATCTGGAAGGAAAACGATGAAAGAGAATGGTGGGAAGTTGATGTGGGTTGAGTCAAAGAGCGCCCGTCTTTTGGCCGTGGGAGGTCGAGTTCACTTGTGAGTGCTTCTCTCTGGCCGGCCACAGGCTCTGCAAGCATTCACGTCACATCCATGGCTGGGACTAGAACGACTAGAGAGTGGGGCCCTGACCTTCAGTCAACTAGTCGTTGGCATTAGAGGGGTCTGTTGAGATAGAGCACCACGTTGTAATCAGGAGTTTGAGTCTCAGACTTGCTCCGCAGCAGATGTCAGTGGCAACGTCTATCTAACGTAGTAGTGATAGTTACATAATTTGTGCTGTTTTCATGTAAAGGCTATTTTTGAATGAAGAATTTGTCTTCGTTTCGGTTCCGGAGCAGAGTCCAGGCAGGGAGTTGGAGCCAGGGGTTAATTTGAAGGTGATCTGAGGAGGCTCATTTAAGGGTGAGTAAGTGAGCCAGGGAAGGGAGGAAGCCAGTGAAGGTGCATGAGTGAGTCTTTTGCCACTGTGGGCACCTGCGACTCAGTTGTGCCAGGGACCCTTTAAGGGGCAGTATTGGCTTACTCAGAGTTTCCCCATTGAGGGGTGAGACAACTGGGGTATTTATTTACTAATTCTTGTATTAGTTGAGGGTCACTCATGGAAGCTGTATTCCCCGATCTGCCCTAAGAAAAGGGCCAAATGCACTCCTGTGGGAGAGAAAGAGCTTAGATCAAGGGAAATGAAGGTTTGGAGTAAGAAGGCAGAAGAGCGTATGGGAACTGTCACCAGCCGGCAGGTGACCTGTGGGATGGGCTGATGGGATGGGGGCAGGACGTTGGTGTGTGTGAAGCGTAACCATAACATCCAAAGGGGATAGCCACCAATAATAGGCCGCGCTTGTTCAAACACATTGAACAACCAAAGCTCATTGGGAGAGATAGTCTTCTGGGTCACAAGACACTAGAAAACTCATTCAGACAAGGGTGCTGTGGAGCCAGGGGCCGCAGATGCACATGTCACCTTGCATCATAGCACCAGCCGCAGGCCTCTCTTTGCGGCTCGCCTTTAACTGGTTGGATGCTGGGCCCATTCATGGCCAGGCGACAATGGCAAGACCAAGGACCTACGGGGCAGAACTCCAGAGAGAATTCTGAAACCTTGACGAGCTAGACCCCATCTCTGTGAGTCTTAGAAGATTCTCGCCATAGCAAGTCTCTTTTGCATTAAGAGTTATAAATCACCTCTCATGTAAAACATGGCAGGTAGTTGAGACTGTTCAGAGTACAAATGAACTTCTTTGGTCTGGAAGGGAGGGCATCGGCCCAATACTAAGATTTAGACTTAAGTTCTTACTATCCAGATGATGAACAGATAGAGAATGAATTACTTTTCAAACTCAGGTTACGCGTATGATCAGTGACGTTAGTAATCGCTAACACTCATTGAGTGATTACTCCGTGCTGGGCTCTGGGCTGCGTTGTTTACATGCCCGACCTCATTA
The DNA here is from genome assembly GCF_024362965.1 of Panthera pardus. NCBI lineage: Eukaryota > Metazoa > Chordata > Mammalia > Carnivora > Felidae > Panthera > Panthera pardus. The sequence goes on from NW_026527002.1 coordinate 67,745,860, forward strand.
AGTCCTCACAACTGCCCAGTTAGAGAGGTATTCTGACATCTCCGATTCGCACGTGTGGCAATGAGACTTGGGTTAAGCAACTTGCACAGATCCCGAGAACGGCACAAGCAGATCGGGGATTGGGAGCCGGGTGTGACCCTAGGAATTTGGGAAGAAGTTCTGTACGATGACTGCTGGGGTTGTGTGTGTTCTGTGAGCTGGTCTACATCTTTCATGGGCCAAGGAGTGACTGAGGTGTTTCGGTTAGATTGGGGTCCCGGGTTCTACAAAATGCCGATGTGAGAAGACCATCAAACATCGGACGTCGCATGCGGCGGATTCCAAACCGCTGCGTGTGCGTGGAAGTATCCGTGTGTGCCGAGTAGTCAGAACAGCATCCGTGGACCACCCCGTGCTCTAACATTCACCTGTGAGACATCCCAGAAACAGTCCGCCTGCCGTAGAATGGGAAGCTCTGCAGCGACAGTGTCCTGGGAGTCGAGGGACCAAGACGCTTATTTTGGGTTCCACCCATTCCTGGCTGTTTGACTTCAGGCAAGGGACTTAGTCACCAGGGAACCTACTTTTCTCATCTGTAAAATGAGGATAATGACTCCTGCCTTCCTCGCAGGGAGGGCAGGAAGCTTCCTGAGATCACCTCTCCAGTGCCTTTTGATCTGCGTGAAAAAAATCCTCCTTAATTGCCCAGCCAGGCACTTGAGCAGCTGGGCGAAAGTTTTACGACCCGAGATTCCCACAGCCCATAATCTACATGCTCCCAGAAGCCCTCTGAGGAGTTCAATGACAGATTCGGCCGGCAAGTGTTCTGCCGGGCCATCAGCAGAGATTTCTCAGAGACTTAGTCATATAATAGGCGGTTTCCCAGGGGCGTCCTTGCCAATGCTTCCACTTATTTGTGTCGTATTTCTTAAGAGTTCCTATGTGCACGCGGCAATTTCTCACCGCCCCCCGACTTGTCCGCACAGTCACCTCTGGCATCACGGACAGCTCTTGGCTACGTTAGCCTGGATATGCGCTCGGGCCTCTGGTTCAGGTTTGAAAAGCCTTCCGCAGGTGAGCGGTTTGTCTGCCGTCTCGTTTCTTGTCCGGACCATCACAAAAGCTTCTTAAAGAGCCTCCCCGTCCCCAGTCCTGCTCTTCTATGTGTCTGCCCCATGCCATCTGGTCCATGAGGCACACTAGTTCCCTCCTCAAAATCTATCAGTGGTTCCCCATTTTCCACGCGATACAAATGCGACAAGTCAACCTGGCATTTAAAGTCCTGCCCGCTCCCTTGGCTCAAAACTCGGCCCCAGATTTCCTTTCTGGCCTCATTTCTCATTTCTCATTCCTTCCCTGGTTGGCTCGTTTATTCAGTCAGCCGTTCCACTTTATTTGCCTCTGGCCTCCTGTATGCCGGGGGCCGCGTTCTGCTCTGGGGAACAAAATAAGGCCCCTGGGCTCCCTGAGCTCACAGCCTCATGGCAGGTATAGACGCACACACTGGTGAGTGCCATGTGGGGTTCAATAAGCACCATAATATGGGAAATGGAGGGTCCACAAGAACCTGTTCAAGGGGAGCCTAACTCTCCCTGGGGTGAGGGTACCACCATCCCTCAAGGATGAATAAGGGTGGCCGCTGGGAGTAGAAATATGCCTCATCAAGAATGACTTAGATATAAAGGACGGTGTGGGGATTTCGGGAGACTGACACCACAATGGCGGTTCATGGCTTGGCAAGAAGCCCAGTTCCTGTAGGTGCTTATAAGCCTCGTCCAGGGGACTGCATCTTACCCTGGAAGAAAAAAAGAAACTAGCAGCAGGGAGGTGATGTGGTCACCACCCTCCTGACTCAGCAATCTTTCAAGTGCTCTCAGACTCCCGGGCCTTCACCAGGGCTAGTCTTTCTTCCTGATGCCCCTCCCTTCCCCTCCCTCCTCCCCCACCTCTCCTCCTGGTACCGTCCTACCCCTTTCATGGCTGCCATCTGTTTTCCGAAGACCTCCTGCATCCTGGGGTCCGAATTCATTGTTTCTTCCTTTGGCACGTAGAGTCCATTACTTGTATGTTGCCATTTTCACATTCTCCATTATACATGTTTATGTTAGTTGCACCTGTTTGTCTCCCTCCCGGGACCAAAAGTTCCTTCAAGGTGTATTTCTCCTGCATTTCCCAGAGCACTTAGCATACAGCGCGTTGAGCCAGGCCTCCCCCAAGCTCTAGTTTCATTGTTTATTAGCAATGTGGTCTTGGACAAGTCACTTTATCTCTGAGACCTCGAGGTGTCTCATCTATAAAATGGGGTAATGATTTTTATTACATAGGATAATTGTGAGGATTAAGTAAAGTACCTAGTTAGCACTCAATAAACATTAGCCGCCTTCCTCCGCCTCTGGTCCCTGGTTCAGAAAGATTGTTGCAACATCGTGGGAGAGCACCAAGGGAGGGAGGAGGGCCTCGCTCTTCCCGTGGGTCCCGCGGACACACTGGGTGCACCTGAAAGATCTCGCGGGCACTGACTTGCTGAGCGGCCGGGCAGAGAGGCCGGATATCAGCACTGTTGCGCGAAGCCTTGGGCATCAGTGGTCGTCACTGCCACCCGTTCCTATATGGGCATTTTTGACAACTTCCAAGGAGTGCTCATCTTTGATGTAAACAGAAAGAAAACGCTGAAAACGATTCGCAAAAGCAAACTTTATAGTATGAGTCTCCTTGTCTAGGATAATACCCTAAACCAAGGTGTGCTCGTAGGGAGAGGTAAACAGTCATCTGCCAGTGAGTCGTTTCCTTCCTGTCCCGGTCGCTGCTCAGTCTGTGTACAGAATCTGTGCTGTGAGATCGTAAGGGTCATTGTCATGGCTGTGATCATCCTTGTCATCACCATCAACGGCAGCCTCCTCCTCCCTCCCCTCATCCACCCACAGCTGCCATGTGGGCGGGAGGCAGGGCAGGGGGCAGGGTCCCCCCCTCCTCACCTCCCATGCCATTCTATATAGACCCCGTGGCCATACATAGCCTCGTGGGTCACCGCACTGCTCGTATACATACTTGATTCTTCCAGCAACCCCACGAGGTAGGTAAGGCAACTACCACCCTTTTAGTCGGCAAGGGGTTGGGGTGCGGAGGACCTGGGTGACTTGGTCAAGTCACAGCCCAGGCTGGGAGTGGAGGGGGATGTGTAGGGCTAGGGCTGAGACTCAGGTGGTTTGAAGCCTGCAGAGGGCTGTGTGAAACAGAGGACAGCCTTGTTTCTTGGCAAAATGTCACCATGAAGTCTGAGGAATTTATAAAGCACGGGTGGAAGCTGGTCTCTTTTTCTACTTCCTTTTGGTCCTTGGAATACCTACTGTGTGCCCAGGACAGGCAAATGTTGGTTGCATAAATAGAGACTAAAGGAGCATGGGAAGGGGAATAATGAGATTGCCCTTGGGTTTATGGGGCTGGTGTGATTTCAGGAATATTCCACAGGCGCTCCCTCCTGCCTTCCCGCCTTGGCACGCAGATGTGTGAAATTGCAGGAACATATATATTTGTCCTCTGTGGAAGCAGATCTTCATTTCTACTGCTGTACTCGCGTTGTCTCGTGGAAAAGGCAGAAATGTCATCGTACTGGGGATACAGGGAAGGAAGGACTGGTGTTCATTGGGTCACATTTGTCTATTGAGCAGCGTTAACAAGCCAAGTCTGCGTGTTGTCTGCTTTCTTCTGGACCCACCTCGACTCTGACGTGGTTCCTTGCACTTTTACTTTTCATGCTTTAAACTGCCCTCTCTCTCCCTGCAGGTGTTTGGGGAAAAAGTTTTGGCCAAAGAACAGAAGTATTTCTCTTTATCGAGCCAGCCTCTTGATGAATTTAAAAAGCTAGTAAGACAGGTTGTGAAAGGTTTAGAATTCCAAGAGACGTATATCAGCAGGTGGAGTTTTCAACAAGACCCCTTCCATTTTCTACTCAAGATAATATTGGGATACAATCAGCCATCACCTGCATTGCATTGTCTGCTCTCTGCCGTGGAGATTTCTTTCCTGGGATTGTTTCAAATGATTCTGGACAGTGAAGACCACCCCCCTCTCCCCTCTCCTACTCCCACCCGTCCCCACGAGGAGACTCCTTCATGGTCAAGGTCCTAAGACATAGTTTGGTCACTGCTTGCCTAGGGGCAAGGTGACCCACTTTCCTCTTTTATACTTGAGACATTTATTCTTTGACAACAATGACATTTAATGGCTATGTCTTCTTTCACATTTGGGGCCCTGGGAGCACGGTTTCCTCTAATCTCTAATGGGTTTATTACAGAATCACAGGCATGGAAAAAAAACCCCTCATGATTTACAGCAGGATATAGAGACTTTGAAGAATACCTCATCTTTCATTCCCTTCTCTTTATTGTAACATCCGCAAATTATCTCTTGGGAAAGGAGGCGCGCCAGGCTTGAGTTACTGGGTTCTCCTAGTGTTTGTCAAATCCTTGTTTTTCTCAAGAGAAGGGTGGAAAGTCACATGGCAGGCGGCCATGGTGTTTGACCTTCAAGGCCAGAACTTCTAAGTCTGGGTACTTGTAGGGAGCTGCCTCAAGGTTAGCACTCTGACCGTGAGTGCTGTGTGGGTGGGGTCCCTTTGGTGGGAGGGAGGAAGTGCTGGGCTGTGGTGTTCAAGTCTGGCTGCGGCTCATAGTCACCCTGACCGCTTCAGTCAGAGTCCCTGGAGGTGGGCCCAGGCATTGGGATTTTTTTTTAAATCTTTATTTATTCTTGAGAGACAGAGCACGAGTGGGGAAGGAGCAGAGAGAGATGGAGACACAGAATCCGAAGCAGGCTCCAGGCTCTGAGCTGTCAGCCCAGAGGCCAGCACGGGGCTCGAACTCACGAGCCGTGAGATCATGACCTGAACCAAAGTCAGATGCTTAACCGACTGAGCCACCCAGATGCCCTCAGGCATTGGGACTTTTTTAAAAGGCTTTCCATACCCAAAATGTGGACATGATTGAACACACAGATTCTAATATGCAATATGAACCACTGCCCTAAGGCAGTCTCCGGTTCTAAAGATTGTTAGAAAACATTTAAATAAAGTGAATATTTTTATCTCTATAGTTTCTTCTATCTATTATCTAGTAGGAATAAGAACCTAGAGGAAGAAGTACGTAGTACCTAGCAGAAGTGCCTAGTACCTTGTGAAAGAATTGTCCAGTACCTTGTGGGAGAAGTCCTTAGTACCTTGTGGGAGAAGTCCCTAGTATCTTGTGGGGGAGAAGTACTTAGTATCTTGTGGGAGAAGTACTTATTAGTACCTTGTGGGAGAAGTACCTAGTACCTTGTGGGAGAAGTACTTAGTATCTTGTGGGAGAAGTACCTAGTACCTTGTGGGAGAAGTACCTAGTATCTTGTGGGAGAAGTATCTAGTGTCTTGTGGGAGAAGTACTTAGTATCTTGTGGGAAAAGTACCTAATATCTTGTGGGGGAGGAGTACTTAGTACCTTGTGGGAGAAGTACCTAGTATCTTGTGGGAGAAGTACCTAGTACCTTGTGGGAGAAGTACTTAGTACCTTGTGGGAGAAGTACCTAGTATCTTGTGGGAGAAGTACTTAGTACCTTGTGGGAGAAGTACCTAGTATCTTGTGGGAGAAGTACCTAGTATCTTGTGGGAGAAGTACTTAGTATCTTGTGGGAGAAGCACTTAGTACCTTGTGGGAGAAGTACCTAGTATCTTGTGGGAGAAGTACCTAGTACCTTGTGGAAGAAGTACCTGGCATCCAGAAGGAGAAGAAGGGGTGAACAATGGTACCCCTAGCTCCAACACCTCCTACAAGCCTGGAGTCTGTAGACCTTCACCATGTAATCCTCACCCCAGCTCTTCTAAGTAGGCCCGCCATTCCAGCAGAATTCACATGAAGTTGGACACGCTGAGGTTCACCTGGGAGCTAAAGGTAGAACCAGGATTCGAATGCAGGCCTGCTGGGCCCCCAAGTTCAATTTCTTTGCTTCTCACCTGGATAGCGTCTAGTGGGTCGGGTGCTCCAGCCCCCCTCTAGCCCCTATGATAGCAGGTAAGATCCCTTCCTTCTCTGAGGCCGTGGACGATAGGATCCGTTATAACTGCACCCTCCAGATTGCCTGGGGAACCCCAGGGGTCAAGAGTGCTTTCCTTCTGGGTCACAGGACCACCAGTGTTCCCCCAATTCTCCCAGTGTCGGCCTCCAAATGGATCCCCCAGCCTGCCCCGCACAGAAGCACCAAAAAGCATTTTTTAAAATCTGTATCCTGATTTCCAGCTTGGGAAGAACAGTCCCACAACCACGGCTGCCTCTGAACTGTCATTTTTCAGAATCCCTCCAAGAACCTGGGACTGTGATTCACAAGTCACAGCCCTGTGGGTATTAGCAGTGCGTTCTGACTGTTCCTCTCAGGTTGTCCTGTTCTCTTCAGCGGGGTGACAGCATGAAGGGGCATGGAAGCCTGAGGAGGAAATGTAACAGGTCTCTGGGTGTCCATTAAAAGCCAATTATGCAGAAACCGCGCAAGAAGACGGGCTCAGCAGAAGCACGATGATGTACGTGCAAGGGTTTTGAGTCACGGGAAAGGCCGTGTGCGTCAACAGTCTGATCTGACTTCCCTCTCGCCCCACGCACACGTGATGTGACCCTAGGACATACTCCTGTCGGTGGTCCCGTTCTGCTGAAAGTCAGGTCCATCTGGGAATCGTGGTCGATCCTGAGTATTGGCTTAGAGAAGGCGGTGCGCCGATGGGAAGGTGTCGGGAAGATGGCCGCCAGCACCGGAGAGGGACCTGAATTCATGTATGACGGACGCCGAAAAGAAACAAAGCGAGGGCAGTCTGCATAACTTGCAGCGGACTCAGGAGACAGCGGCAGCTGCCTTCTTTACGGCCTCCAGGGCTGCCTCCCGTGTGTCAGGCCAGGCCGGGCCGGGCTATGCCGCAGTCACGAAATAAGCCACATAGGTGGCAGCGGCTTAATAACTACCATAGTTTGTCTCTCACTCTGCTGAAGTGCAGTGCGGACGGTGAGTTCGCTTCAATTCTGTGGTAACACCATCTGGGACACAGAGCCTTGGTGACAGCTGCCATGAGGGCAGCGAGAGAGGGAGGCGGCTATCAGCTTCAGGTCGCCTCAGCCCGGGTGTGACAGAGCCATATGACCAGGGAAGCCAAAAACATCTGCTATCTGGCATTTAGAGGGCAAAGTTTGCCAGTCTGACATAGAAAATCAGCTGGCTTCTGAAATCTTTCCTTTTCTTTATTCAACGTGATTTCTGTAACACCATATGGCAAACACTGTTTTAAGTGGTTCACAAATATAAACTCCTTGAATCCTGATAATAACTCCGTGAGGGGGATATTCTTGTCCCCATCTCTCAGATCAGCAGATTGATGTCTGGAGGTGCTACATGAGTTGTAGTAAGGGTGTGGTCAGCCCAGGGTTCAAAACCAGGCGCTGGGATCCCAGAATCCTTGCTCTAACCACTGCCCTCTGCATGCCGTGAAAGCTCGCTACGAAAACCCAGGCTTGAGGTGCTTGGGGCTGACGAGAGGTTGGGATGCATAGGACTCATCAGCTCACAGGGAGGCAGCGCTGGAAAAGGCTCAGAGAGCTCTGGAGCCGACGCTCTCCTGTATCAGAGGACGGCTAGGCTTCTGGGGAAACTGAGGCCCAGGAAGCGAAGTGGGGTCTTCAAACTTTCCCAGCAAGCTCCGGTGGCCCTAGCAGGTGAAAGGCTAGTGAGAGGCGGCCGGACCAAAGCTCCTAGATGACAGCAACAAAGGCGTTTTCATTACGGAAACCGTAGGACAGACCCAAAAGGAGAGAGAGCAGTTTTGTGGAACCCCTACGCCCCTTCCCCCAGGTTAATAATTGGCGACGTTTGGCCAATCTCATTTCACCTATCACCTGCCAACGATTTCAGAGTGGGGAGCGGACTTTCTAAAATAAATCCCGGACATCCTGTTAAGTTACACACAAAGACCCCAGTGTCCAAATTCATTTTGGTGGAGGATTTGGGAGAGAAAGTGAGGCGTAGAGCAGTCCTCTGGGGCAGAGCCGGTCCCTGGGACCGGGGAGGACACTGCTGTTTTCCACGACTGTCAGAGGAAGGTTTGCACACACCCATTCCTCCCTGGCCCTTGATTCCCTCCCCTGTGAGTAATGCCAGTGCCTGCCAGACTCAAGGCTCCTGGTGGGGGGGTGGGGGGGGGGGAACACCTCGTGGAACGCTGTCTGCAACCAAGATGAGAAAAAAAGTATCTTGAATGGATCCCTTCTTCACAACCATCCTCCCTTTCCAAAAGCAGCCCCTGCCCGTGTGGGGCCTCTGTGCCCTGCTGGGTGGGTGTCCACATCAGCTGAGTCACGAGTGTCGCCCCTATTATCTTATTTACCCGAGTTTGTCATTTTCCAGCAACGTGACTCACCCCTTGAAAGGGAAACAGAGAGCCTGGGGAGATGAGCCTCTGGTCAAACCCTCACAGCCCCTCCTCTGGAAGCTGAATCTTCCCCTTTGAACTCTCATCTGAGCACCCAAAAGCGGGGGGGGGGGTGTGTGTGTGGCCGGTCGAGGGGCGTTTGGCTTCTTAGAAGGGCCGCTGGGCAGATGGTGTCAGACTTGGGTGGGGGGGGCGGCTAGGTGGCCTTGTGTAATTCTGGAAGCTCTGTTCCCACTCTCCAAGCTGCCTGCTGGGTCTTCCCAGAGAGGGTGTCCTTTTCCATCACGCTGGAGTGGACCCTCCTGCAGCCCAGGAGAGAAAGGTGTCTACCCAGCATCCAAAGAAGCCCCCTCTTCTGGGGCAGCCAAGGTGGGAAGCAGGAGGAGGACCACTTCCTCGGGCCCTGGAGCATGCCCATGCTTGGCCACCCCAGGCTTGATAATAGCAGCCACCCCTATACACGGTCGTCCCCCTGTGCCAGCCACAGGTGCTACACTAGGTCCCCTGGGAACAGACCAGTTTGGAAGAGAGCCAGGGAATCCTTTTATGCCATCTCTTCCTGGGCCGGGACAGACACTGGGCTTCCCACTTCCTCTGTAGCACTCCCCCCACCCCCCGTAACCTCTTCCTTAGGTGCATTTTCATACTGATTTTTAATTTAACAAATGCTCATACAGCACTATTCTGCTGTTAAAGCACTGTTTAAGTACTTTAGAACTATTAGCTTATTCTAACCTTCAGACTGACCCTTGGAGGCAAGTAACATTATGCTTGCTTTCTGGGTAAGGAAACTCAGGCACAGAGAGGTAATTGCCTAAGGTCCACAGCCAGCATCATAGAGAGTCTACTAGCCTCGCTCCAGAGTCTGGGTCAGAATCCCTAAGCTCTGTCTTCTCATTTAAGTCCTACAACCACCCAGCAAGGTAGGGATTATTCCCACCTACTCAGGACACTGAGACTCAGAGAGGTTAATTTTGCTCAAGGTCACACAGATAGAAGTGACAAGATGGCAATGGAATTCACTTTTGTCTGACCCCAAGCTGACACAGACTGAACTAACAGCTCAGACTACGGAGGAAGAACATTCTACCTTTATGAGTGTACATAGCACGAGTCCTTTCCTTAAATCTCCTGTAGCCAATCAGGAACACCCCCTTCCCATTACCTGAATTCTTCTTTCTCTTCTTCCGTTTTCTTTCTTTATCTCTACCTGTCACCGTGTTTGGACCCTCTACTTGGAAGGCGAATAGCAGTACTGATCACCAAGGGCATGCTGTATTATCTTTGAGTGTAATGGGAGTGCTGCTAACATTTTCGTCTTTCTTTTCCAAGGACAGCGGTTTACTGTGGCTCTTTGGTGCCCAGGAAGAGCCCTGCATCGGGAGGAAGATGGTGGAGGTACTGACTGTGGCTCTACCTCTTCCAAGAGAACTTGGACAGGTCATGTGACTTCTCTGATCTTCAGCGTTACCATGTAGCATCGGACAAGATCTAGGGTTGGTTGTTCAAATTTTTACATTTAGCTTCTTTTTTTTTTTTAAGTTGCAGAATATGTTGGTTACAAGAAATCTTAAAAGTACCTCCAAATACAAAAGAGGTACCGTATTTGTTAATGTATCATGGTGGCCATGGAGGGCTCTGCCGAGCTTAAGTTTGGAAATCACTGCATTAGATAATAACAAACTGCATGATTATGTGAAGCCAAGAGGATCAATATATTAGTTTCCTAGGTAAAAAAATTACCACACATTTGATGGCTCAAAACAACTGAAATGCATTGTGTCACGGTTCTGGAGACCAGAAGTTCAAAACCAAAGTGTCGGCAAGGTCACACCCACTCCAAAGACCATACGGGAGAATCCCTCCTTGCCCCTTCCTGAACTTCTGGTGGCTCTGACAACCTTGGCATTCCTTGGCTTGTAGCTACATCACACCGATCTCTGCTTCTGTCTTCGCATGGCCTCCTCCCCTGTGTTCTGTATCTTCTCTTTCGTCTCTTCCAAGGACACATGTCATCGGATTTAGGCCCCACCTGGATAATATAGGATGTTCTCCACCCAAGATCCTTAACTTACATGTGCAAAGACTCTTTTCCCAATAAGATCATAGTCACGGGTTCTAGGGATGTGGATGTGGATGTATGTATCGTTTAGGGCCACCATTCAATCCACTGCAATCGGTAATACCTTATAAGCATCTAGTATATACCAGGCATTGTGCGAAGCCTGCCAAACAACAGAGATAATTAAGATAAAAATGCTACTCCCTGGAAACCTCGAGGCTCATTTGAGAATCTCTGTTTAATTTCAGGCCTCCTCCCTCCCTTTATTCCTTTTAAAGATAGGTTTATGGAGATATAATTTACATGCAGTAACCTTCACCCTGGTTAGGTATCCAGCTGATGAAACAGGCTTAGAGAGGTAAAATAATTTGCTCCAGAATACACAGGGAGGAAGTGGCAGAATCTGGGATCTGAGCCTATGTTCCCTATCGCCAGGGCTTGCATATCAAACCAGCGGCCTCCATGGTCTCTACTCTTTCTTTGGGTGCTTCCACCTCCTCCCCTGTCAGATGAAAAGGCTGGCAAGACGCTTTTTAGAGGATCTGAGAGCTCTGACATTGGAAACTGTCATGGGGAAATGCAGAGAAGCACTCTTTATTCAAAGGAACCCTTCAGGACGAGGAGAATCTTCCTGAGATGGAAATTTGTATGCCTTCCAGAAGCATTTGGCTGATTTGTGTCTATGTGCCGGTTAAATGGATTTACAGCTCATGATATCTCATTTCAATTTAACTAATCCTCACAAAATGGACAAGTGATTTAAGTGGTTCCGTGAAGGAACTGCAAGCTGAAGATAATATTAATGAGGCAAACCCGAGGGACCTGCGGGAGGATGGCCGGCTGGATGCTTCTGTAACTCCTGGTGCTTTTGCCGCTTTTCAGTGAATGATTGGATAAAAATAATGGCAGTCTAATTACATCAATCACAGCATTGGTTGAAAGACTTAAAAAATTATTGAGAAGACTATTTGAAATATGGCCTCTCATCCGCTGTGGTTAATGATGAGTCTCTGCATCTTGACATAACTGATGAGGGTACGAAGCCATTGCAATTAGCAAGACATTAAGAATTTTTTTCCCCAGCTGGTTAAAGGCATGATACTCAATCCAGGCCTTTACAGATTTTGGTTAAAAGTCATAATTTTGAATTTATTACTTAAGAGCAAAAGTGGGAGGCCATAATCCATTGGTCAAACGCTTGCTCCTCTTGCTATGGTAAAAAGGGCTGAAGAACTACCTGAAAACTACCTAGGGACACGTTAAAATGGATTCCGTAGTCATTAAATATTGTTGCAAGATTCATAGACCTTGTTGCTGAAGAGTTGAAGGGACATCAAACAAATAATTCAGTGTGAGAGATTTGGTATGCAATTGGTGGAAAGTACAATATTTCTAGCACGTTTCAGCTTATGCTGTTTCTAGATTGCTCATGTCAGTCATGACACACATTGGTGGGCCCTTTCTTATGAGTTCTTTAAGAAAAGATGTGCCAGAAAAAATTATGTTCTCAACAGTAACTAAATTTCTTTTTTTTTAATTTTAAATGTTTTTATTTATTTTTGAGACAGAGAGAGACAGAGCATGAGCAGGGGAGGGGCAGAGAGAGGGGGAGACACAGAATCTGAAGCAGCCTCCAGGCTCTGAGCTGTCAGCACAGAGCCCGACACGGGGCTTGAACTCACAGAGTGTGAGATCATGACCTGAGCTGAAGTCGGGCGCTCAACCGACTGAGCCACCCAGGCACCCCAGTAAATGAATTTCTTAACAAAAGCAATACTTTGGGTATTTATGTCGATTAGAGTGGAAAAAAAATTTCATGAGCTAGCACCCTATGTGAAATTTATTTACTGCTTTGTCCACAGCAAGCTATGTAAGCCAGGAAGTTTAAGCCGCAAAAGTACAGAGCACAACAGGCTCTCATTGATGTGGATCATTACATAGAGGCAAGAAGTTTAAAATATGGCAGAATCTTTATAACACTTTGTAATTAGATAGGAACTTGGCCCGGAAATATTTTATTCAAGAAGGGATTCCCTTATTCTCTTCTGGCCAAGTGTTTGAAATGGTGAGTGAACAAATTCAAGGGTTCAAATTATTTGATCTTTTCCAGGCTGACAAGTGGCTGTCAGGAGTGAGCTATAGCAGGTACATTTGAAAAAAAAAACAAAACCACAAACAGAGCACTTAAGTTGTCCCCACAGGGTAAATGTCACCACTTAATAACGAGACAGTAACTGCCTTCCGAAGAAACGAGTAAGCTGTGGTGAGATGCCATCGTACATATGTGCACCAAAATGGCCAAAATGAAAAAAGATGGACAATTACCAAGAGGAGGTGAGAATGTGGAGCGCTCAGACCTCCAACCTTGGCCGAAATGCAAATTCTTGGAACCAGTCAGGCAACTGTTCGGCACTGTCTAAAAAGCAGAACAAAAGCAAACCCAGTGACCCAGCAATTCCACTGCAGGGACATACCTGATGGAAATTCAAACACGCTCTTGGAAAAGGCAGGCTTTGCAATGCACATAGCAACACTGTTTCTAATATACCAACGCTGAAATTTATCCAACGTCCCATCAAAAGCAAAATGGATCAATTTATTGTGCATTGGCAGGAGACAATCCCCTAGGTGATGAGAATAAGTGATCCATGACAACTTCAGTGATACGGATGTATCTCACAAATAAAGTTTTGAGCAAAATGAGCCCGACACACAAAAAGGTGCCTCCTGTATGATTTTACTCACATGAAGTTTAAAGAAACACAACAAACAGGCGAAATGAATCTGAAAGCTAGGATAGTGGTTACCTTGGCCATGGAAATAACTGGAAAGGGCACAAAAGAGCTTTTGATAATGTGACTGCAGATAATGTTCTGTTTCTTGTTCTGTGTCTTTAGCTGGGTGTGCTCAGTTAAATACAAATACACTCATCTGTACACTTGTGTACATTTTCCTGTATGCATGTTGTTCTTGAATACAAAGGAAAAAATGATACTTTTCCCATGAAGACAGTGTTTGAGCACTGAGGATGTGAAACATTTCCAGTGGTAGTATTGTTAAAAATGATGTGTTATAACTGAGACCTGTGTTCCTGGAAGGACTGAAACAGAATATTCTAGCCTGTTTTAAGTTTCCAAAGGTAACGTTATTGAATGTTCAACTAGTTTTTTTTTTCTCTTTTTAATTCCAATAAATCGTGGGGAGAATGGATTGTTATCAGGGAGTTTAGAGATGTACTAGCCAAATTTCACCAAAAACCTTTGCATAACTGGTAGATGGAATTGAAAAATGAGTATTATGACTAAGGTAACAATGCTGTGCTTCTTTCGTTTGAATTTACATGTCTCTTCCAGTAATGACAGGCACTAAAAGCAAGTGTCAGAACAAACTGAATTTAGGACCAAACCATTAATCACTATGTCATACAGATTAATCCAAGATTGAAAAACTTAGAAAAGCATATTCAAAATCATATTGGTCTCACTAAAAGAATTTTTATTATATCAATAATTTTTCACGAAAGCAAAAGAGTTCTTAAGAGTCGCTAAATAAAATAAAAATTAATAAAATTCTTTAATTCATCTTGATTTCAACCTTTCAAATTGACATTTTATGTATATTTTATAATATTGATAATATATTAGAATAATAATATGTATAGATAAATTAAAAATATACATGCATGCAGTGAAAGTCTGTGCTTGAAGTTTCATTGTTGATAGGGTGCTCAATCAGAAAAAAGCTCAGAGGGGCGCCTGGGTGGCTCAGTTGCTTGAGTGTCCGACTTCGTCTCAGGTCATGATCTCACAGTTCGTGGGTTCGAGCCCCGCATCAGGCTCTGTGCTGACTGCTTGCTCAGAGCCTGGAGCCTGCTTCAGATTCTGTGTCTTCCTCTCTCTCTGCCCCTCCCCCGTTCACGCTTTGTCTCACTCTGTTTCTCAAAAATAAATAAATGTAAAAAAATTAAAAAAAAAAAAGAAAAAAGCTCAGAGACAGTTGGTCTCCACCAGCAGTTAACCTTTAGAAACAGGTTATTTTAATTGATATCGGTGAGGAACCAAAGAGATGAAATACTGAATTCTCAACGTGCCACTTACTGCCAAAATGTGCCAAAATCTGTGATTCTGAGCAATCAGTCAATGTACCTGGATCTGGGTGTTCTCGTTAGTAGAACAGAAAGTTAGCCCCTGTTGGAAAAAGTTTGTCCAGGTAGTTAAATGGGTCAATATACGTAAATTTCTTAATACCTTGAGTGGCTTATGGAGGTTTAATCAATAGTCACTTCTACTGTCACATAGTCATTTACTAGTGTTTTCCATACTTGCCTCATGATAAGGATCTTCTGCATGCTTAGGAAAATGCTTGGGTCGGGGCGCCTGGGTGGTGCAGTCGGTTAAGCGTCCGACTTCAGCTCAGGTCATGATCTCGCGGTCCGTGAGTTCGAGCCCCGCGTCAGGCTCTGGGCTGATGGCTCGGAGCCTGGAGCCTGTTTCCGATTCTGTGTCTCCCTCTCTCTCTGCCCCTCCCCCATTCATGCTCTGTCTCTCTCTGTCCCAAAAATAAATAAAAAACGTTGAAAAAAAAAATTTAGAAAAAAAAAAAAAAGAAAATGCTTGGGTCTACCGCAGATTTTCTGAATTAAAATCTTCATGGGTAGAACCTTGGAGGTTTTATCTTTAAAAGGCAATTTTTATGGCCAAGCAAGTTTGAGAAAGACTGATTTACAAGGTGCTGAAGCTCTCTTCCCTTTAATGATTAGCTCCATGTATGAGTCTTACTTCATAAGAGCCAGAAACTCTCATAGGACCATCTCTGTCCCGCACAGCATCCAGCAGAGAGCTCTATAACGCACTGGGTGGAGAAGACCAAGGTGAGAGCTCCATGTCTGGGCCGATAAACAAAAAATGGGTCCTAGTTGGACCCATTGGACCCACTGGGGAGACTGGGAGAGGCAACAGGCTGACATGTCTGCAGGAGAGGGGCAGCGTGAAGAAGTAGGAGGAACTCCCCCCTTGGGCTTGGGCTCAGAAGTAGGACTAGTTCCTTGGGGGGCTAAGTGGGGGGTGCTGGAGGGAAAGCATGGGGCCCAGGCACACCGGGAAGGCTCTGAGTCCTAAGTCCTATGTCCGAGGTGGGAGCTGACCACAACTGACCGATAAAATTAGACGGGTCCAGGATGGGATAGACGTGGTGCTTTACATTTGACCTTGTTGATGAGGATGCACACATTCCATTCCCATTGACTTAGGAGAGACTGGTCCTTGAGATGGAGGCTTGTCCTGTGCATGAGGATCGAGCAGGCTAGAAGCATAGGAGGTGCCTGCTTATTCAGGCTGGCCTATACTCGGTGCTTAATAAATGCATGCACATTCAGCATGCAGTTGGGTAATCCCACTGAATCGTCTCTTGTCATTTTGTCTTCTGTGCATCCGATTTTCTTCCCCGTTCTTCTCCCTGCCTCCGCAAGGAAGATTGTCCCGGGTGGGCAGCACTCTCTTCCTGTGTTTGCTCTTCCCTAGCACGGGCGCTCTGCTGTGTCCTGACAGCCCTGAGTTGCCCTCAATTTGAAGGTGTGGATAATTAAGCTAATGAACACTTTTCCACTGGCTGCTGAAAGCCTCATTAATCTACACACATGTTGCCACAGGCAAATTATGGCGTCAAGGGTGGGACGATCAACAAAAATAACTTCAGAAATTCATTAATCAGACTTAGTCAAGCTCGCTGTTTGGAACGGGGAGTTCTTATCCAGCCGTGGCCAGAGGATCAGATTTTTTTTTTTTTTCCCAGCTACATGAAAGGGACTTCTTAAGCAATATTTCGGAACATCTAGGTTATTGTACTGGTATTTATGACTCTAGTGGTTGATGCTAATGAAATCTGTCCGAAGACTTCCGTGTGGAGGATTCGAGAAATGCTGAGTGGATGGTCAGGTTTCCAAGCACACAAGAGGGAAAATATGATCACGAGACCACACGTAAAAACATACCTAGCTATGATGGAAGTGGTTCACGCCACCAAATAGTCATTTTCTCCCCAACATTTCACAGGTGTCCTTGGAGTCATTTGGAGCTAGTGACTCCTTTCTGTTAATGGATGGTGAGCAGGGGCAAGATCTGGCATGCCTCCATGGCTGCCTCAGAGCCCACCGTTCTAGATGGCAAAATAATAAGATGGGGAACTGCTTGACCCATATGGGATTCACATGCATGAAGAATAAAGCATATGATAAGCCATGGAGATCTCTTACTTATCTGTTAATCAGCAGAGTCTGTTGCCTCCTGGTCTATTCACCAACAACTTAAGGCTAAGGTTGTTTTTTTTCGAATATGGTGATTAGATTAGTTGTCTCATATCCTCATGAGCAGAGAGTCTGGATTGCAGCATGGCCTTCAACAGGCTCTTCTATGGATAAGTTGGGGTCTTTTTCAGACAAGTTGGGGTCATGGGTGCCGGATGATAAAATAGTTACATGGATTCTAAGCTTCCTGAATAACCATTTACCCTAAAAGTGCTCATTAGCAAATTAACGTGAGCCTCAGGAGAGAATCTCTACTCAATGTTGTTCAACAGTTTAATCGGTGACTTGGGTGTGCCACTGAGAAGGGAAACACACTGAGGGTCTTGACTGACAGAGTCAGAACTCAAACTCTGGCAGTCGAGAACGATGGGCTTCATATGACATGATGGGAGAAAAGCATCACATATGAATATGAGACATGAGATTTGAACGATAGAATCACAGGAGAGGAGGCGTGAATTTGAAGAGCATTTTGAAAATAGCTGTGAGTAGGCTAGTAACCAGGGCTCGAGACCAACTAAGGGTCCTCTAAGCTCTAATAATCTCTTATTCCCCAATACTCTCTCTACCTACAGACCTATTTAGGAGACTGGAAAGTGGGTGAAATGGGGAGAGAAAAGAGAAAGAACACATGGTCTGGGATTCAGTTGACAAGTCTCCCAATCCTTTAATAAATTTGAAGCCAGGTCCTTCAAAGTTGGCATTGAAAGGAGAATCTTCGTGAAGAATCTTCGTGACTGACCTTAGAGGACACGGATTTGATTTATTAAGATGGCCAGGAGCTCCTCTCACTGCTTGAGGTAATGCGAGACCAGAAGCCCAAAGTTACTCTTGGGGACTTAGGAAATCTCATTTGTACATCAAAGTTACACCAACTCAGAAGCTCTGTAAACACAAAGAGGATCTGAATTCGCTGGAGGTCCTGATCCTGGTTGAAGTTTCTGGTGGCTTTCCTCAGTCACCGTCGTTTAGTGACACTCTATCTTGGACAAATACAATAGTAATAAACAACTAGGATCTTGGGCTTTTTTTCCTTAGAATTCTAAAGGTCACGTTTCCCTCTTCCATGCGCTTACAGTGTTTGATGTTGTGGTGGTCATGCCCCATTGAGAAGAAAGCATTCTCTTAGAAAAGGTGTGAAGAATCGGGAACCAAAGCACAGTGTCCCTGTCTCCCTGGGCTCCACAACTGGGGCCAGCGACTAAGTGTGCACACAGGTTTGAAAAATGAGCTCAGAGGTGGACAGAGAAATTCTAGATCGCGAATACAATAACCCACAACAAAACCAGACCACCTCCAAAATATCATCAACCTACAAAACATCAGGAAAATAAACCTCTAAGTGAGAGACACAGTGAAAAGTAATTGTCCTAATTCTTCAGTGAAATTTGGCACGGCTGGTTGAGTCCCAGTATAAAGGCAACCCATTGGTCAGGAGAATTTTGGAAGGCCATTGGTTCCCTTTTGTGTTCAAATGATGGGCATTGATGGAAGGAAGATGTTTCCACTTGTAATGGAGATGCTTGGGAAAATTCTCAAATGGGTGGAGCCCATGGCAATGTTTTGGAATGGTTAGGATGTATTTTTCCTTCTTGTGGACCCCAGATGAGATGAGAGGTCATGGCCATCGCTCTGCAGCCAGGAACGTCAAGTCTATAGCACCATTTCCTGAAGATTGGCTGTGTCCCTGCCCACACCAGGGGCTAATGAATACCAGACAGGGAGCCCTGGCTTAAGGCCCTTCTGTTCAGGAATGCTGCTTGCTTCCTGCCTCTAGATTGAGGCAAAAGCATCCCTTTTGTTTTCCAAATTAGATGAAAGAAGATTGTGATTGGATTTTTCATGGGCCCACAATTTATGCTTCAGGAACTTGACTGAACGATTATGCCCTCTATCTCCCCCCTCCCCCTCCCCCCACCCTATGCCTTTGCTGGAGCATGTGCAGTAATCCCTTTATATCCTCCTCGGCAAACTGCAGGCAAGCCCTATCCCCCCACCCCATCCTTGGGGGGGGGCCCAGGGCCAGGCATTGCTGGGGTTCAGGACTTCACAGGCATCGAGTACCATGCCTTTAGCAAGAGGGCTAGAAGCAGGGTGGGAAATATTAAGCACTACATTTGAGAGGGAGCAAGGGGCATGTGACATGTGTGACAGGTACCCTTTGCATGGGGTTCTAGTATTTTCCTTTCCAAGTTTGGGGACCTTACAAAAGCTACTTAAATGGGTAAACAGAGCAGCCTGAATGGTATGTCTGCAAGCAGAGGAAGGGATTGTGGCCATGGCCTTCACCTTGGGTCTTCAGTGGGGTCAGTGTGATGTACTTGTCATGCTTATGTTCTTACTTCAGTTCTGCCCCTTCCCTTTGGACATTATTGCTTTTAACCTCACTTTCCTTACCTGTAAAATGGGAGTGCTATCAAGGAGGGGGTGCTGTTGAGAACATCGTCTGTTGTTATATATATGAAGCACCTTGCGTGGCCCCTGCATATGGCTGACACTCTCTTTCTCTCACTCCTGGCTCCGAAGATTTGTTCTATCCTGCTCAGTGCAAATGTATGGAGTTTGAACTTGAAGAAAGTTAAGGAAAGTTAGGGACGTATACAGCCTCCTCCTTTTACAAATGAGGAGACTGAGGTCAGAGAAGTTGAGCCATGTTCCCAATGTCATGGCACTGAGGTCTTGACTTTTTATCTAGCGATTGTTCTATGGTTTGATCTTCTTCTGAGATTGTAGAAGCCACTAATGCATCAGTGTTTGTGAGCAAGACAATTGTACAAAGTAGAAAAGACCAATCAGAAGTATTTGTCCACGTTCAAGCATAGCTATGTGCATGCCCGGTGGTGGGGCTGATGATGGGTTGTCAGTAAATTAATTGCTGAAGATGCCTCAGAAGCATGACTTCCTGGGGACAAAAGCAGACAGGGAAACTTCTGGGTACTCCTTAGGGCTGGGCAATAGTGCAGAAGACACAAAGAATGTTAACGAGGCAGTGAAGAGTTACCCGGGGGTATTCCCCCAGGGAGATGGAGCCCCTGGTTCTGCACAAATGTGTATTAGCAGTTGAACACGGGTGACGTCCTTCAAAGTAACCAATATGCTCCACCACCCTCGTATTAATCCAGTTGGGCCTGGGATGGATGGGATATTTCAGCTAAGACATCCTGACTCACTGAGAGTCACCCTGGTGAACATAGGTGCTTATACAATTCCAAGGATTCCACTCCTGATTTAATATTTTTTGGATGATTCACAAAGTCTTCCAGGATATAAATGTGTCTCTAAGGTCACAACAGTGAGCACTTGTCCTAGTGGGTGGCCCATAGAGGGAGCAGGTGTACATAGATAGGCAGACCTTACCAAGGGTAGGCTCTGAAGTTCACTGGATCGAGGTCTAGGATGCTCGTTATTACATCTCCATTGGAATGACAACTCCCATTTGAGCATGCTCTTTACAAACCATGCCACTGTGAGATTGTCAAACCATGCACTGTTAGCCCCACTTTATTATTTAAAAAAATTTTTTTAATGTTTATTTTTGAGAGAGACAGAGTGTGAGTGGGGGAGGGGCAGAGAGAGAGAGAGGGAGACACAGAATCTGAAACAGGCTCCAGGCTCTGAGCTGTCAGCACAGAGCCTGACGCAGAGCTCGAACTCTGGAATGGCGAGATCGTGACCTAGGCTGAAGTCGGACGCTTAACCGGCTGAGCCACACAGGTGTCCCATGTTAGTCCCACTTTAAAGGAGGAATCTGAGGTGAAGTGCTTTGCTCAAGTTCATGGAGTGGGAAAACATCTCATCTGGGACAACCAGCAGGATCTCTTGACTCCTGATCCAGGGCTCATCCTCATGCCTTGTGATGCCTTTGACAAATGCAGAGGGCTATTTGGATCCCATGAAGTATCCAGGCAACAGATACGATCTACTTCTTTAAGTCTGTGGATCTGTTTTAGAACCCCGCAGCCATCCCTTAAGTAGAGTCTCTAATGAAAGCCCCAACAGTATTCACAATAAAAGTGAAAAAGCTTAACATTTAAAAATTACAGTAATACAGGGGCGCCTGGGTGGCTCAGTCGGTTGAGCGACCTACTTCGACTCAGGTCATGATCTCACGTTTTGTGAGTTCGAGCCCCACGTTGGGCTCTGTGCTGACAGCTCAGAGCCAGGAGCCTGCTTCGGATTCTGTGTCTCCCTCTGTCTCTGCCCCTCCCCCACTCATGCTCTGTCTCTCTCTGTCTCAGAAATAAACATTAAAAAAAATTTTAATTACAATAATACAGATTTATTGATGAAATTTGGTTACATATATGCAAAAACATACTTATAAAATTCAAATCACATGTAATTCTTTTTTTTTAATGTTTATTTATTTGTGGGAGAACATCAGAGCATGAGCAGGGGAGGGGCAGAGAGAGGGGGACAGAGGATCTGAGGCAGGCTCTGTGCTAACAGCACTGAGCCCGACGCAGGGCTCAAACTCACAAACCATGAGATCATGGCCTGAGCTGAAGTTGGATGCTTAACCAACCGAGCCACTGAGGCACCCCAAGTCACATGCAATTCTATTATCCAAATGATCCACGTACTTTCGCAGTATTTCTAATTTTTCCTTAAGTGTAGAATTCTGTTTGTTTTTATATCTTTGTGATTGTGTTTATTGTTTTGTATTCGAAGCTTCATTTATTTCCGATGACCTTTTCTTCATATGATTAAATATCTTTAGATACATTTTTAATGACTGCATCGTGTAGGTATGCCATAGCCTCTCTAACTCAATTCCCGATTTTGAATGTTTAGATTATTTATACTTTTTGTTAATATAAATTACACTGTTGCAAATGATGTCACTTACAGATCTCTCCATATAATTTTATAGAACTCTTTATATAACTGTCTTATTACCGGCTTTAGACAAATTCCTGAAAGAAGCATTTTGAAGCTTCTTTATACATCTTCCTGGAGAAAGTTTTGAACCTTGTCCGTAGCTCCTGAGCTCTCCTGCCCTTCATCCTGATGCCTGCCATGCTCTTGACTTCCTTAAAGGTCATGACCTTTGTCAGTCTGGGTCATAACTCTCTCAGCCAAATCCGCCCTATTCTCTGGACCCTTCTCTTCACTTTCTGGCGGGGAACTGGACAAGAAGGGGAAACTGGACTCCTTCTGGAACACCCCCCCCCCCTATTAATTTAGTGACACTTTATGAAACACCCACTGTAAGGCTGACTCTTGTAATACTCTCCAGAAATTTTGTTCCCATCCCAGCAGGGGAACAACACAGGGAACCTCCTGCCCTGCGTGCATCTCTGTCCAGGGCAAACACTCCATCTGTAGGGAGGCATCACTTTCCTTCTTGCTACAGCACCTTGTTTGCTCAATAGGCGCTTAATAGCTCAGCCTCTTAATAGCCCTTTCTATCAATTTCCCCATCTGCAGAATGGGGACTGTGATTCTGGGCTGACAGGGTGGTGCTGTGAGCATTAATGAATGTTTTGAGGCACGTTGAGATCTGCAGATAAAGAAGCTCGGAGTGCTAATGAGGTTACTATTGAGCAACCTGCTTTGTTTCCCACAGAGGAGGGATCAGTTCCTAATCCCCGGGCAGACAGTGTCTCCAGGCTGCTTCCCCAAGAATCCAAACAGTGGATTCCCAAGGAAATTCTTTCTTCCTAGCTGTATGCGGCTCTCAGCTCAATGGGAAAACTCAAAATTCCATCGGAAGCAACTCCAAAATAATTCCCGAGTCAGTCTGTCTGTCCAGAGACAGCACCACGTGGGCACGGCCCCTGAGCCATCTCTGGAGGGATGTTTGCCTAAGCAGAGAATGTTCACCTGCTGAAGATACTCAGACGACTTTAGACGCATTACGGATGAACTTTCAGTGACTTTTCACCGTTGTGCTTGGATTTTGGTGGTTATTTTCTGTTTGTAGCAAGCGATACGTGTTTAAAAACATTAGTCAAAGTAAGAATACCTGCCTGTTCTAAGTGCTTATGATGTACCACGCATCGTGGCAAGTGCTTTACAGGAAGTAAACCAGTTAATCATCACAATAGCCTTGTGATGTAGCTCCTCTTGTTACCCCCTTTGGACACACGGCGTTTGGGGACACAGATACTTTAAATAGCCTGTCTAAACTTACACAGCCGGGAAGCAACAGAGATGGGATTTCAATCAGGCAGTTTTGGCCCTGGGGCCCATCACACTCCTGTTAAATGCCTGTCATGTTTCCTTCCAGTATATTTGCGTTTAAGGTACTCATATGAAATATGTTTTAAAAATAGATTTATTTAATGTTAGGAAAACATATGGTTAGGAATAAAAATGGTGAATAAAAAAAATTAGTTTGGGGCGCCTGGGTGGCTCGGTCTGTTAAGTGTTGGACTCTTGATTTTGGCTCAGGTCGTCATCTCCTGGTTTGGGTTCGAGCCCTTCATCAGGGTCTGTGCCGACAGTGCAGAGCCTGCTTGGGATTCTCCCTCTCTCTGCCCTTCCCCCACTCTCTCTGTCTCTCAAGAATAAATAAATCAAGCAATTAGTTAAATACTGAGACGGTAGGAGGATTTGACGGACCCCGATGATGGAATCAAATGACCCAGGGGCAGTGTCCCTCAGAGGGTGGTCTGGTGACCACCTGTGTTGGCATGCCCCATAAGCGGGTTAAAAATCCAGATTTACTGAATCGGAATCTCTATGGGTGGAGCCCCAGCATCTCCATTTATAGCAAATTTGTCAGAGCATCCCTATATATCACAAAGCATTCCTCTCTATCACCCACACCCCAAACCCCTACCCATCAGCAACTACAGGAATCTTGATCGTCTGGCTGTTCCACTGGGCTGTCACTTCTTTGGCCTCATGTCAGGGAAAGCCATAGGCGAAGGGGCAGAGAGCTACAGCATAGGAAGCATCTACTGTGTTTGGGCCTGTGCTGGGTTTGTACCTAATCCTCACAGTTTCCAGATAAATAAACCGAAACTGACAGAGGTTAAGTGACTTGGTAACTGGCGGGGCCAGGAGTCAGCCCTGGGAGCGTGGGGTTTTTCCACTGTGCCTCTTCCATCACCCCAGCCCATTGAGGCCAGACCTTTACGGTCAGTGGATCCCATAGACCAACTGGAAGATGCCAAGTCAAGTAAGTGAGTTTGTATTTGGATAACTGCACTAAGTGGTGTATCCAGCACTTAGTGCTAGAATTTCAAAGAGGCAGTATCTAAGTCAAGGAAATGTGTCTCCTACTACGTGTACCCAGTGTTGGGTGAGAGGCTCATGGCTACAAGAAAGAGGACAGTAGATGCCACTTATTAGCTGTTGGTTTTGACAAGTTAGTCAAAACTTTAAAACCCACTTGTCCTCACCAGAACCACAGTAGATCTAATCTCTGATGGTTATATTCAGCGTTAAATAGGCTAGTGAATGTTGAGTGCCTGACACTCTATGGATGGTCACTGCTGGAGAGCCAGGCTGTGAACTCAGGGAGACTGGGCAGCAACAACCACAGCCAAGGTCAGCCCTGGACAGCACCACCAGGATGTAGCCGCTGGTGCTGTGGGCAACTCCTCTGACTTCATGCTATTGCTGGGCTCTTGACACAACTACATCCTTGAAAAAAAGACGAAGCCTTTCCTGCATCTTTGTTCCAGCATCAGAGCTCTAGACAGACGGACTTGGTCCTTGCCAATGCCCTAGATTCGACAGATGAAGTATTATCTCTCTTTAGGGGCTTCCAAAGTGTGAGGTGACTGTGGGAAGTTCTAATCCCATGGAATTCTCCTCAAAAGGCAGGAAAGGCAGGGTTGATTTTTGAGAAGAAGGAAGAGAGAGAGGGAGAGGGTGAGGAAGAGAGAGAGAGAGAGAGAAATCCACTATATTTCATAAAGCTCACAAAGTGCTTTTATGTTGTCCAAATTTGCATAATGGAATCGAGGGTGAAGGCTGGTAGGAAGTGGTCAAGCCAACTCATAGTGAGGATCTGGGTGTTGAGTGCCTGAGGGACTAGATACATTAATTTACTTGTTTATTTGTTCCTTTATTTACTGAGCATATATTGAGTTCACCATGTTTGGGGGTCTAGTCCTGGGCTCCAGGAACATGCTGGTGAATACGACAAAGTTCTTGTCCTGGAGGAGGTCTTAGACTAGTGACATTCAAACATGGAATCCCAAAAGGCAGGAGCAGGATTGAGGAGAGGAGACAGCCTGAGCCTAGGAACTGTACCAGGACAGGAATTGACAGATGACGCTTTTGGCCTGTATCTCCTGGGGGTGAGGTGACTGGTTCAAGTTCTATGACTAGTCAATCATTGACCAGGAACTCCAGCAGAAGCCTTCAAGTGCATGTTCTGAGGCCTTCTTTAACCCTGGGTGCAGCTCTATGCAAGCTGGAGGGGGAGACGGTAATCTAGAGCAAGGGGTTGCTGGTCAGCTTTGGGGTCCTGCCTGTTCTACTCGCTAGCTAGGTGACATTCATTGGTTTAGAGTCATGTAATTTCAAGACCTAATCTTCTATCTATACAATGTGAATGGTAAGATTTCCTTCCCAGAATTACTATGAGGACTAACTGGCAACGAATTCAAAGAACAAAAGTGCCCTTGATAATGGTAGACACACCGAGTGCTTAGTAAACGGTAGCTACATAGAAAGAAGCTGAGATAGGGTGATTGCCTTCAAGGAACTCACTCTTTACCCAAAGGTGATAGAGGGGAAATAGGACGGGAGAGTAGAATGTACCCAGGTGTGAAAGAGAAGAAATAAGCACACATCTCTTCATTGGGTTGGTTATAAGTAGGATCAGAATTCGGAGAAAAGAAGAGCACAGTGTGGCCACAAGTCAAAGGCTTTCTGGAAGGACCAAGGGGGGTAGCGAGGGTGCTGCTTTTGTTCTATAACTGGACTCCATGGGTTCATATCTGAAGTCTATCCCCCTTATTAGCTCTGCGTTCTTAGGCAAGGAAGTTGTTCAATCTCATTAAGCCTCAGTCTCCTTTGCTGTAAAATGGGTGTAACAGGAGTACCTACTCATGGGGTAGTTCTGAGAATGAAATGAGCTAATCCACATAAAGTGCTTAGTGCAGTGTCTGGCACTTAGTAATCATGCCATGACTGCTATTCCCATTGAACTGAGCCTTGAACAATGAGTGTACAAAACTTACCTCACCGTTGTTGTCGTAAGGATTAAGTGACACAATTTATGTTAGGCAACTAGCAGAATGTCTGGTACACAACAGACATTCCTTAAATGCCCTTGCCCTCAATGGTAAGAGCAATGCCTCATATTTCCCTGTATCTCATGTGGCCCCTAACACAAGTGTCTGGCCTGAGGTTAGTGTGAATATGAGGAGGCTGGCTGGGAGGTAGAAAACACAGTCAGAGACTAAAAAGAGGCCATTCTAAATATGGGAAATTGAGAACAAAGCAGTGGGAAATAGGCCAGATCCCCAAGGAACCTAAGAACCCCCCTCCGTAGTTTAGCTCAATTAAGTCCCCTTTGTCTCCCCCTGGAGGCCGTCAAAAGCACACAAAGTGGACTTCTTGGGGAAGGGAGTCAGCAGCTTAGATGAGAATCAACCATCGTAGCCCTCCCCTGAAGATCCCGAGAAGTTGTGCTTTGGCTGTGATTCAGCCCCACAGAATGATTCATGACCTGTCTCAGCAGTACTGACTTGCTCTTGGTGACATTTCCCCAGTAATAACAAATAGTCACCTAAGAACCAGCCCTGAAACTCAAGAATTAAGAGCTGTTATTTGATCTCTTCTCGCTTTAGCCACACAAATCCTTTGGGACTCTGCCCTTTGACCTCCTCCTTCAGGAACGACTGTGCCAGATGGTCTCCTCTTTCCTGCGTCCTTTTGGGCAATTAATCATGTAACGATGACAACAATATTTTGGATGCTTACTCTGTGGCAGGCAGTGTTCTAAACTCTCTAAACATTTAGCTCACTCAGTCCCTCAAACAACCCCATAGGTTTGTCCCCTTTGACCCCAATATTTCAGATGAGGCACAGTGAGGGATGTGACTTGCCAGAAGTGACATGGCTGATGTTCGGCAGAGCCAGGTTCCAAACCCAAGTGATCTGGCTGCCGAGACCATGCTCCCAACTGCTGCCATCGTCAGTCTCCCGTGTCACAGGTACGCCTGGTGACAAATCCTGGCCCACTGTCTAGTATCCCTGGGTTTTTGAGGCATAAAGGCCTTGACTCTCCAACTTGGGGTTAGCTGGTATAGGTCAGGTTCTCACAGTTTCCCAACCATAAAATCATGGGGGGAAATGGCTTTAAAAGCGCATCATTGGAAGCCACACTCAGAGCTTCTGATTCTGCCAGTCTGGGTTGGGCCCAGGAATCTGCACTGCACAGGGTGGTGATCTCTGGTGTAGCACAAAGAACACAGGTTTGGGGACCGAATCTTTTAGTTCCAGTTCTCACATCTTTGACAGATCACTTTTAGCCTCCCTGTGCCTTTGCTTCCTTGTCTGCAGAATAGGGATGATAGCCTCAACCTCACTGTAGTTGTTTTAAGGATTAAATATGTGATTCATGCTAGACATCCAGCCCGGTGTCTGATACGCAGCAAGAATTTCTTAAATGAGCTGGCCTTTGAAGGTTGGGGCAGCACTTCCTGTTTCTTGGTATCTCCGGTGGCCCCCAGCACAGGGAGGGTGGTGTCAGCTGGGAGGCTGACAGTCACACATGCCATGCAAAAGTGGGACTTTTGGGGTCAGGAATAGACACCTCCTCCTGAGCAAAGCAGGACAAGGGGGACACGGACTCGGTATAAGCCTTGGTCCAATTAGGGCAAACCTCAGTATCTCATCTGAGCCGGGTAGATAAACATGCCTGCCTTCCACAAATGTTGTTGGGAGAATCCTCACATAAGATTGTATGTGAGGGAGGCGTGTTTGGTTTCTCCAAACATCATCCTTCTTATTACCTAGACCGTTTCTACATGGGGACTTAGCCAAATTCCAGCCAGACCACGTGCTGAGTGGGCGAGCAGGTCTAGAAGAGGTGAGTTGGGTCCTGGATTTCTGGAAGGCAGCTCCCAGGGGGCAGGGCAGGGCAGGGACAACTCTCAGAGACTGCAAAGCTGTGTCCAAATACGCTGAAGAAGGGGACGTTTCAGTTCTGATGTAGAAGAAAAGACGGGAACATCTTGGGGGTGGGAGGGGGGTGCTATGAACATTCTATGTGACCTCTGGGGTTGACATAGCAGGGGAATTGAGATTCTCCATTCATTTTGGGGGCGAGCAAGGAGGCAGCAAGCTTGGACCTCGTGTTGTCTCTAAAAACTGGAATTAATAACACTTACTTCCCTTTTGCTTGAGCCGCCTCTCCCTCTTCCTGCTTTGAGCCTGTGGATATTTTCTCACTTTCTGTCTGTAAAGCCCGTCTGTCTCATTACTCACCAGCAATGACCCCAAATGCAGAAACTGCCCCTGTGAAAAACCACTGGGGAGCCCACAGCAGTCCTACGTCATCCTCTGAGTCACCCTGGAAAGTGAAACCTGGGGTTGCTGCTTTGTCCTGAAGGCCGGCAGTGTTCTCCTGGGGCGATGGCTCCCCCCAGGCGCTGCCCTGTGGTTTGCAGCAGATGGGCCCAGACGGATCCTTACCCGGGGTTTCAACCAACACCTTCTTGCCTCTGCACCGTGTGCTTTGCTTGAGATGCTTTCTTCAATCTTCTTTTTCCGGATAATTCTCATCGATACATTAAGACCAAGCTCAAAAGCCTCCTGTGCAAAAACTCCCCTGATTTCCCTTTGGCTCCCTACCAGAGATACCATATATCTCTACTCCCAGGTTTCCACGGCACCTCAAAAATCTGTTATAGCACAGACCCCACTGTGTTGCTATCAATTGTGCTCACCAGACTGAGCCACTTGAGGGCAGGGACCCCGTCTTAGCTCCGCTAAGCACCTGGCCCATGGTAGGAGTTATGGCAATATAGTGGGCGTGAATTATTCATGATATGGTTGATTACTGTCATGAATCCCACCATGAACATTAGTCTCATGCCCGCTGGACTCCTGGGCCTTAGAACCCAGATGGTGGAAGATTCTGTTCTATGATAACCTTAGCAGAAATTTGCCTGGTAATTCCTTGGGTATTATTTGTGGCAGGTGCTGACCTTCTTACTCATCCATCTTACTCTGTTGTACAATGCCCATTGTTAGAAAGGCTATTCTGGCCTGGTAAGTCACGACAGCCAACTATACTTACATCAGTTAGAATTCGATTAAGCTGTGGATGATGGAAAACTCAAAATTGACAGTGGTTTAAATAGGTATTTATTTTTTTCTTTTAAGTAAGCATCCATAGAGAATCCATTCCAGGACAGCTGTGATCATTCTTTCCATAAAGTCCTTGGGGCTGTGGCCATTCAAAGCTTCCCCCTGACTCTCAGGGTTTAGCCACTGTCTTCGTGGCCCAAGACAGCTTCCATAGTCATATCTACGTTCTAAACCCAGCCCGAGGGATGGTGGGAAGGAGGGGCAGAGTGGGTGGACCAGCTGTCTCTAAGGAACCTCCCCGGAATCTATCTCATGACACTTTGTTCACACTCCACCGGCAGAACTTGGTCACATGACCACACTTAACTGCACAGAAGTCTGGGAAGTGTAGTCTTTTGAGCAGTCATGTTCCCAGCTATGGAAAAGGGGGACAATGACATTAAGACATAGTAGAGGTCTTTGCCACAATATTTGCTTGGCACTTTGCCGTTCAGATATAATTTACATTTATTATCTGAGCAGATATCGTATGTAGATGAGATAAGTAGCATGTTCAAGGACACAAGCATTCAAGTGACACAGAGGAACTGAGAGGTGTTTTATTTATTTATTTATTTATTTATTTATTTTAAAATATAATTTATTGTCAAATTGGCTTACATACAACACCTAGTGCTCATCCCAGTAAGTGCCCTCCTCAATACCCATCACCCACTTTCCCTGCACTCCCACCCCCCATTAACCCTCAGTTTGTTCTCTGTATTTAAGAGTCTCTTATGGTTTGCCTCCCTCCCGCTCTGTAACTATTTTTTTCCCCTTCCCCTCCCCATGGTGTTCTGTTAAGTTTCTCAAGATCCACACATGAGTGAAAACTATAGCATCTGTCCTTCTCTGACTGACTTATTTCACTTAGCATAATACCCTCCAGTTCTATCCATGCTGCTGCAAATGGCATGATTTTATTTTCTCATTGCCAAGTAGTATTCCATTGAATATATAAACCACATCTTATCCATGCGTCAGTTGATGGACATTTAGGCTCTTTCCATAATTTGGCTATTGTTGAGAGTGCTGCTATAAACATTGGGGTACAAGTGCCCCTCTGCATCAGCACTCCTGTATCCCTTGGGTCAATTCCTAGCAGTGCTATTGCTGGGTCGTAGGGTAGGTCTATTTTTAATTTTTTGAGGAACCTCCACACTGTTTTCCAGAGCGGCCGCACCAATTTGCATTCCCACCAACAGTGCAAGAGGGTTCCCTTTTCTCCACAACCTCGCCAGCATCTATAGTCTCCTGATGTGTTCATTTTAACCACTCTGACCGGTCTGAGAGGTGTTTTAATGCTCTATCGTTGCTGATGCACCAAGGGAAGCTGATGCTTCCCCTGCAGAGCTGGAGGTGGCCTTTTTTGCAGATATGCAGTGATCTTTGTTGTGTCGGCTTAAGAGAAGCAGAAGGAGGACGGTCTTCCTGCTGAGGGGTGACTGCCTTAAGCCCAGGGCCGTGGGGCATTCTGAATACCCTCCCCTTCCCCCACATGGTGCCTGGAGCTCAGAAGCACTCGATAGACTGTGGAATTGAGGAGTTGTTGTGGAACCCCCACTCTTCCTGTCTAAAAACGGTAACAATGCACATTCTTATAGCCCATGACAGTCTCTACATCTCTCTGTTTCCAGCTGGCTTCGTGATCTTTGGAAGAATTTGCAGTTCTCAAAGCCCTATGGCTCTGGAAGGGCTTTCTCTGGCACACAAAACGGTGTGATATTTGATGAGGCACATCCAAGTGTGCTGTACCTTTAATTCTCACCGAGTTTTCCTGAGCTTGGGATTATTATCCTCATCTGCGAGGCGAGGAAACTGAAGATTAAAGAGCCTAACTAACTGGCTGTGAAGGGCGGAGCTGCGCCCTGACCCTGCCTGCCAGACTCTCAATGGCTGTTGTCTGGGGATTCCTCCACTTCTGTCACTCAGTCTGAACACTTCAGTCACCTGGACATCAGGGAGTCACCGGCAAGGTGTGCAAAGTGCTGTTCGGGAGGCACAGAGAAGGGTTAGTCATGGGATACCTGCTATTTCTGGGGACTTGGGAAAAGCTAACCCCTGAATCAGTCAGTGCTAGGGAGAGAGAGAGAGAGAGAGAGAGGAGAGAGAGAGGCCTGCCTGTAGGGTGAGGGTCTGAGCGGTTCCTTTGCCCTGGCGGGGACTGGAGAGCCAGGAGGGCATGGCTGTGCAGTACAGAAGAAGGCGTGCAGGGTGGGGGGCCCTGGGTGGCTCCCTCAGTTAAGGTTAAGCATCGGACTTTAGCTCAGGTCGTGATCTCATGGTCTGTGAGTTCGGTTCATGAGTTCGAGCCTCACATGGAGCTCTCTGCTGTCAGCATGGAGCCTGCTTCAGATCCTCTGTCTCCCTCTCTCTCTGTCCCTCCCCTACTCATGTGCTCTTACTCTCAAAAATAAACAATTTTTTTTTAAGGAGGAGTTTGGGGAACTCGCAGGAAGGGCCCTCCTTCTGGTGGACTTCTACTCCAGTCGTTGGAACTCCTGCTCCGGGGAACTTTCAGGAAGCAAAAAACTTTAAAAATCTGTCCTCTGAGACTCTCCGGAGGGGAAAGGGAATCTGATTAAGATGCTGAGGGGTGAAACAGAAGCATCTCGTGGTGGACATAACCCGGGGTTCAGTCAGCAGATCCCCGTCCAGGTCCTGTGTCTCCTCTGAGCGTGACCCTTGGGTGGGACTCAACCTCCTGCCAAGAGCTTCCTCATCTGTAACACGGGAGCATGACACAGCCTCTCTGACGAGGTGGCGGAGGGAACCGCACAAGGTCGTGTACCTGGGTGAGTTTTGCAAACTGTGACTCACTGTAGGTACTTGAAATACAGTGCTGTTTGCTTGGGTTAAGCTTATTCTACAACACTGGGACCCAATAGAAGGCAGGCCCACGGGGGCTCAAATCTTGCCTGTGCCCCTTACTTCCCGGGCACGTCACTTCCCTCTCTGTGCTTTCTTTTCCTAATCTTTAAAATGTGGAGAGCAATGGAACCCAACAAATACGGCTGCAGTGAAGATTTAATGAGATAACATGTACATACTAAGTCCTTACTGAGTGTTAGCGATGATATGACAAATATTTTAGAGTAATTCATTATGCTACGAGGAGTCAGGCATGTAGCTGAGGAATGCCTTGCATACCTACATGGTATTTTATTTTATTAATTAAAACATTTTTTTAACATGTATTCATTTTTGAGAGGCAGAGAGAGACAGATCATGAGCTGGGGATGGGCAGAAAGAGAGAGACGGAGATACAGAATCCGAAGCAGGCTCCAGGCTCCAAGCTGTCAGCAGAGAGCCCAATGCAGGGCTTGAACTCATGAACTGTGAAATCATGACCTGAGCCGAAGTCGGATGCTTCACCGACCGAGCCATCCAGGCGCCCCCTAAATGGTATTTTAAAATACTATTTTTGAGATATATCGTGATTTTTCTTACCATTAGTTTTATTAGTAGTAGGATTTTCAACATGGAAACTACAGGAATCTGTGCAGGTGTTTCTCGTTTTAGCCAGCAGATGGCACTCATGTTGCGTTTAAATTCTGAAAAAGCTTAAAAAAATACATACATATTCATATTTTCTATTTTTACCAGAAAGAGTGAGAAAAAAAAATCTTAAGAAAGGCCATTGTCTGTGCCATGGGGAGATAATTAGGGTATGTAAAACAGCTGATACAGTAATTAATAAGAACAGTGACTGGAGAGTCTTGAAAAGCTTTACTATAAAACTGCGGGAGGGTAATTGACCTCACCGACATAAGAAAAAACATCACGAGCTCGCACACAGCAGGGAAAGGCTGTGTTCTTACTTCTGTGGATTTAGAACCAAACCAGGAAATCCTGGAGCTGCGCTTCTAAGCCACACCTGGGAAGGCTTGGAAGCAGTTAGTTCTGAGAAGACGGGATCTTCCGTGACTGTTTTCAACCAAATTCTAGGGCTAAGGCAATGATTGACACGTAGTAGATGCTCAGGAAACACGAACACCATAGCGCCAGCAGAGTCTCAACAACAGGCGTCCACTTTCTCATGGTAATCCCGGATAGACTTGGAAATTCTAGGGTCTTGTCTCCATTTGCTGGTGCAGCCCCGAGCATGGCCCTCCCCTTGCCTGGGTGTCATTGACTTAGGGGAAACGAGGTGGAAATAGGTATGTATCGTGACCCTATATGGATTCCACCGGACACATCCTCCGTGTTGGGGGAAAATGGGTAAGCATGGACAGAAGCAGTCAAGTTCATGATGTTTGGGTTGGAGAATCTGTGTAAGTCTCCTGGGAAGGAAACAGTGACGGTGTTGGGGTTACATGGACATTGTCTGAATTCTGGGTCTGCCTGGACTTGCTGTGGAACTGTGAGTGGCTTCACCTTATGGCTCCTCCATTCTGATAGAGCAGTTGTCCCTTCATATTTGCTTGTATGGGTAATGGAATGATACGGTTCTCAAATGTTTTATAGAAATAGAAGTATATTCTAGATGCTGAGTCTATTACATATGTTAGAAGTGGCCAGTAAGAGCTATGGGGACACCTGCCTGGATTTTATTTCTAATCTATCCCTCATCTGTGTCCCTTTCCCCATCCATCTGGGCCCTCAAGAGCACAGGCCTTTTCTTCTAACCTTTCCAATATGGTGGCCCTGGAGACCCCCTGCTCAGATTTTCTTCAAGAGACCCTGCCTTGGGAAGCACCGTTGACTGACAGCCTGCAGTCACCATCCCATGAGCACTGAGGCCCTGCTTCCTCCAGGCTGCTCCCAGCCAGTGACTGGGCCTGCCTCTGATGGTCTTATCTCCCTGGTTGGCCATCTTGAGCTGCAGTTTGAGGCTTCTCCTCCCCACCCCTTCCTTTGCTGTCTCCCTTCGGAGGTTTCAGATGTGCCTCCCTGTCTGAAAACTCTATCAGGCTTCTCCATTCCTGACCCCTTCTATCTTTCCCTGTAATGAACCTCTTGCACATTGAATCCCATTGTGGCATATGTCTCCTGCCAGATAACTGGGGGATTAAGTCCTGCTCCCTGTTTTGACCCATTCTCTGACCTTCAGAGCATGGGGTTGACTTTTCCTCTTTATGGGTTTGTACAAAGCCGGAAGGAAAGTTCCAAACAGCCACAATTTAAACAGAAGAGAATTACTAGTTTAAACCAACAGCATAAGGTAACAGCAGGCTGTATGCATCACACTGGGGTCTATTAGCTTTTGCTTGGTTAGTCTAAAGTTTCTTTTTTTAATGTTTATTTATTTATTTTGAGAGAGAGCGAGAGAGAGAGAGAGAGAGAGAGAGAGAGAGAGCGTGCATTTGTGTGTTCACCAGGTGGGGAGGGGCAGAGAAAGAGGAAAAGAGAGAATCCCAAGCAGGCTCTGTGCTATGAGCACAGAGCCAAATGCGGGGCTTGATCCCACAAACTATGAGATCACCACCTGAACTGAAATCAAGAGAGAAGCTCAACCAACTGAGCCACCCAGGTGCTCCTAGGCTACAGTTTCAAACCTCAAATCTTAATGGTTTACAGACCCAGAGGGGATAGTTCTCACTTCCATTACGGGTCAGCTGACATCCACGTGTCTTCTTTATCCCAGGATCCAGGCAGAAGGAGCAGCCTCATTTGGGACATGCTGTTCTCTTGGAAGAGAAAAAAAGAACAAGAAAGTAGACGTTTCAAACCATGAATTGGCTTTAGAGGTTCTCCTGAGATTGGCATATACCACTGCCACTTGCATTGCACTGGACAAAGTGAGTCATACAGCTAAGGCCTGATGACAATGGGCAGGGGCATATACTCCCTCACCCCCAGGGAGGTAGGGGACAAGGATGTATAATCCCCTTACCGTGAAGACAGTGAATAATTTGGAGCAATAACACAATACATACAGCTGATCTTCATTATTGACAGATCCTATATATGTGGATTCATCCGCTTGCTAGAATTCATTTTTAACCCCCAAAGCAATACTTCTGGCACTTTCAGTCATTTGTGGACATGCCCTGAGCAGCAAAAGCTTTGAGTTGCCCGATGCGTATCTTCCCAGCTGAGGTGGAACAGTGCAGCACTCTGCCTTCGTATTTGAGCTCTGGCGCACAGGTGGGCAGAGGATGGAGGCAGGATGGAGCGGACAGGGCTCTGATACAGGCCAGTTGGACGGGGTTAGATCCCAGCTCTGGCCCCTGTTCGTGTGGAGGCCTCAGGCAAGTCACTGAACACTTCTGAACCTTGTTTTCTCAAAATAATTGAATCTGCCAGGATGAGTTGTTTTTAGGATTTAAGGTTATAATCTAGGTGGGGTGTGTGTGTGTGTGTGTGTGTGTGTGTGTGTGTGTGTGTGTGTGTTCCCTAAGAGCAGTGGTTTAGTATTTGCTACTTCAGTGTTTGCGATGACGTTACAGCACATATCTATCATATAACTACCCTGAATAATGAGAAGCAAATGTATCTCAGCGTCATTGGGAGGCCCCCCAAATAGCACCTCTCTTCACCACCCATGTTCTGAACCATCTGAAAAATCATAAAATGACGAAGATGTGGAGACTAAAATGCAACTTTTCTTAGAAGCTCTACTGAGAGCCAGATGGGCTCGCTTACCCCCTGTCCACGGTTCCGTCTCCCCAGGGCACATCCGCAGAGCAGACACACTTTCTCAGGTCAGTGATACCCATCTGTCTGGGTAGAGAAGGAGAAAGAGACCAGTGACCCTTTGAGGGATTAACTACTCCCCATTGAGAAATGTGGACCAATGGCCATACTGTTCATGGACCAGGAAACTCATTCCACTTTGGTGGGGAGATGTAAGCATCAAGGGTCTGGAAATATTTAGGGAAGAATGGCTTCTCATGGTCAGCAGATAGAGGGAAAAGGCATCTTCTCGGACACGTCAGAAGAAGACGCAGACCCAGCTGTGGGCTTAGTGGATGAGTTAGGATTTCCCTCCGTCACTGCTATGTGTTGACTGCTATTCTAGCTCCGGTCTTAACATGCAATCATAAAAGGGAAATCATTGTCTGGTATCCTGTTGGAAAGGTGATGTGTGGCACCCCTGATCCAAGATGTCTGGCCAGGTTCTATTTATGGGTCATTTGTATACAATCTGCTTACGTAGGGCTGCAAAAAAAGAATCATTCCCCGGACAGTTTGAACTGGTGATGGAGTTGTTTCCCCAATGAGACAAAGTAAGGAGGACGGTGAGCCAGATGTTGGTTCAATCTTGAGCAGCAGGGAAAGCTGGAGTTGTCTGGTGCTGCTATAATCTTGGCTGATGTTATATGCAGGCAGGGAACTGGGGCGTTGAGATTGACAAGTGTCATCCGAGGAGCAAGGAGTTCAAAAGGAACAATTCATCTTTGTTCTTTATCTTTGGCTGAGAAATCTCCCTGGTAGCTTTTTAAGGCTAAGTACTAGGGCTGTTTCCCTGGTTACAAGGGCTCACTTACCAGGACAAAGGTGGGGTCCACAGGCCACCAGTAGGTATTCAACATGGCAAATTGCCGAGTGTGTGTGTATTAGTGTCTTCGGTGCTTTGTTAAAGCACCACAAAGTAGGTACCTTAAAACA
The DNA here is from genome assembly GCF_024362965.1 of Panthera pardus. NCBI lineage: Eukaryota > Metazoa > Chordata > Mammalia > Carnivora > Felidae > Panthera > Panthera pardus. The sequence goes on from NW_026527002.1 coordinate 67,782,457, forward strand.
GCGGAAAGTCATTCTCTCACAGTTCTGGAAGGTGGAAGTCCAAAATCAAAGTGTGGGCTGGCTCATGCTCTCTCTGAAGACGTTAGGAGAGCATCCTTTTTTGCCTCTTTCCAGCTACTGGCGGCTTTCCAGCAGTCCTTGGCATTTCTTTGCCTGTGGATGCATCACTCTACTCTCTGCCTCTCTTTTCACATGCTCTTCTCCTCTGCATCTCTGTCCAGATTGCCTTCTTTTCATAAACACACCAATCGTTAGGTGGTTGTGGACTGATGTGGACTAAGGCCCACCCTAATTCGGCATGACCTCATCTTAACTTGATTACGTCTACACAGACCCCATTTCCAAATAAGATCATGCTCACAGGTTCATGGTGGATGTGAATTTAAGGGGAACACGGGTCAACACAGCGCAGTGCCTATGTATGGATACGTGTGGGAAATCCATCCTGAACACACATCGCACACTTCCATTACTTTCTGCTTCCCCTGTTGCTGCCTTAACTCAGGCCCCGTGAACTCTCCAGTGCTTTACGATTTTATAAAATACTCTCCTATTCCTTATTTCATCTGGTCCTACCAATAACTCAAAAAAATGTATTTTCCCCCCAATTGTCAGAAAGGAACTAAGGCTCCGAGATGTTAAGTCACTTTCTGAAGATCACGTAGATAGCGTGAGGCGGGAAGAGGTCTGTCTGGTTCTGTGCTTTACCATGTGGCTATCCATAACTTTTAGCTGTAAAAAGCGGCATGATTCTCCTAGTGTTTCCCAACCCTCTTTCCCTAACGAAGGAAAAGCCTTTCTTTTCTCCAGTTTAAAGTTGCCTGGCAATGTTCCCCTTACAGAGACTCATCCATCAACCAAAACTCCAACCGATCCAACATTATCAAGTACCTACTATATTTGAAGCAGCATTGCCAGGGCCTGAGAATAGAGGGGTGAATAAAGTCTCCAGTCGAGCAGTGAATGAGACAGATATGCAAACAAGTAACAGATCAGGAGGTACTAACCAGCTATGCTGGTTCTTCATGGAGAAAATGGAGGGTCAGGGATCTACTTTAGATTGGGATGGGTCAGTGAGAACTCTAGGAAGGTGATGTTGGAACACAGATCTGAGGCATGAGCAGGTTGAGCCAGGTGAAGAAGGGGCATGGAATGTTCCAGGAAGGGCAAACTGCCAAGTCTGAAAGGAGCTTGGTGGGTTTGAGGGGACGAGGGGAAGTTGGTGTAGCTGACAGGGCAAGAAGGAATCAGGGAGACAGGTGAGGAGGTCTCGCAGGTATGGCCCAGCGGTGATGGGGGCTTAGGTTTTGGCAAGCGAGATGGTAAGAAGGTGTGGGGTTTGAGAGAGATCTTGGAGAGGGAACCTGAGAGGTTAAGGTGCCATCCCGGCTTCTGACTTGCTGTAATGCATTTCCTTCCACCAGTGACTCATATTCCATGACTTATCGATGACTGATGACTCACATTCACATCTCCAGGTGAGGAATGACAGGTGGCAGGTGGCATCAGGAAGGAGTGCCCTGCATCCCGAGTGATGAGGGAGCAGAAGGCAAACTGACACCCTGCAGTGCCCCGCCCCCGCCACATGGGCTGTGTGTGGTTTTCCTCAGGCGCTCCTGCCTGCCCAAGAACAAAGGAAAGGCAAAACCAATGGTTAACTGATAGAGATCGCAGTCATGCGGGACCTTGAGTCTCCATCAGTTTACAAATGTCTTAGTAAATTACAGGAAAAAGGCAATCTTATCAATAGCCTAGTTTCCATAAACCTATAGACTTAGATTCCCGGAGCCCTAACATCACCCTCCCCTGCATGCTGATGTGGGGAACAAAGGCAAGAAGGAAATGGCAGGTAAAGTTCAATTTCCTTACATCCTGCAGCGCATTGACAACCACTTGAGGCAGGCAGAGTAAAACATTCCTCCAAGAACTCCCCACTCTCTTAACCTAATGCTTTCCTAGAGAAAAAAACAAAACAAAACAATCTTAGCTTGACAATAGCTAGGCTTCCAGTATACTGTGAGCCCTCTTTAGCATACGAAAGTCCCTTCGGAAACCTCACCACCCCCAACTCCGTAGTATATGATCAGTTACTCGTCACAACCTCAGTGCCGCTCTTTCTGCACACGGTGGGGATGGGGGTGGGGATGGGGGTGGGTGCGGGGGGGGGGGCTGTTCCTGTGCTTTAATCAAGAATTCTTGGCCGTGGGCTCCAACCCCCCACCAACCACCCCAAAACCACATCACGGACCACCACTTTGGGGACCTGTTCGCGATCGTGCCACAGCCCTGCAATCTGCCCACGAGGGTGCTGTCCGTTTTCACCACCAGACCTCATGGGGCTGCTTTCAAATGAAACCAGCCCGAACCACAGCTACAAACCCAGCATGGTCCATCCCTGTTGCCCGTTCCTTTCTAAACACAGGCAGATCTTGGAAGATTATTGTTTTTTTTTTAACGTTTATTTATTTTTGAGACAGAGACAGAGCATGAACGGGGAGGGTCAGAGAGAGGGAGACACAGAATCTGAAACAGGCTCCAGGCTCTGAGGTCAGCACAGAGCCCAACGTGGGGCTCGAACTCACGGACCGCGAAATCATGACCCGAGCCGAAGTCGGCCGCTCAACTGACTGAGCCACCCAGGCGCCCCTGGAAGATTGTTTTAATTCAGGTTGAAAATCTCCTCGATCCTGGTGAGAGAAAGAAAGTGCCGGAAATGAAGCCATTCATTTCTTAGCCACGCACCTCAGGGCACAGGCCATTTACCCCCGAGGGACTTTTTTGGGGGCCCTTAGGGCTGTCACTGGGTACCAGGCAGCAGAGGAAATTGTGGTTCCTTCTGACTGAGGGCAGTTTAGGCCGCTGCAGATAAGCGGGCACGGGAACCCAGACACTTACAGAAACGAAAGAAAGTGACCACAAGCACCTTTGAAGTTTAATATATATTTTCTTCTGCTGTCTTAATCCAAGAAGCCATGATGAGTAGCGTGTTTGTATGTGTGTGTGTGTGTGTGTGTGTGTGTGTGTGTGTGTGGTGTTTATGTGTGCCTGAGTGTGTGTGCTTACGTGTGAATGGCGATGGGGACAGTGTGAGAAGCTGCTGTTTGTAGGGCTTTCCTTGACTAATTGTGTTGAGAATCAAATTCGAATACCATTTATTGAGCACCTACTATGCCCCAGAGGATGTGGGGAACAAAGGCAAAGAGGAAATGTAGATATAATTAAATTTCCTTATAACCCGCAGCCCATTGACAAGTACTTGAGGTCGAAGAGTGAAACATTCCTCCAGGAACTCCTAACTATTTTAATGTTAATGTTTTGCTAGAGGGAAAAACAACCTTAGCTTGACAATAGCTCAGCCCCCAGGATCCTGTGAGTTTCTTTAGCATATGAAAATCCTTTTGGAAACTTCCCCAGTCTTCACCTCCCCCAGCCCTGAAGTATATAATCAATTGCTCTTTCACAATCCCAGGGCCGCTCTTTCTGCTTCGGGGTCCTGTCCCCGCGCTTGGATAAAACCACCCTTTTGCACTGAAGACGGCTCAAGAATTCTTTTTTTGGCCATCAGCTCCGAACCCCCACACTTCAGACCACATCACCAGACACTGTGGGACATGCCCACGTTAAGTCATCATTTGGGTAGGAAATATGATTCCCATTTTACAGATGAAGGAAGTGAGGTTTAACGAGTTGAATGGGTTGCACCCTATGCCTACCTCTCTCATCCATGCCTCGCTGTGTTGTAATGTCTGTCATGCTCGCTCACCTGACGTTTCCGGTCCTTGAGGGACCTACTATCTCTGTGTTCCCAGCATCTCTAACCCTGTGCATGGCACGCAGTGGGTGCTTGTTATTTTTTTCAGTATACTTTTTGCTGAAGTCGAACATATATAGAAAAGTGTGCAAATAAAGTATGCAGCTTGATGAATTTTCTCAAAGGAAACACACCCTGTGACCAGAATCAGGAAGCACAGCCGTCTTATTCCAGAAGTCTCCCTAATGCCCTGTTCCACTCACCAACCCCTCCCCTCATCCTCACCAATGGTAACCACAGTCCTGATTCTAACACTACAGCTTAGTTTGGCCTTTTCCTGCACCTCTGTGGATGAGGTCATATGTACGTCCCCTATTATGGATGTTCATTTATTCTCACTGCTGTATAGCAAGCATTCCATTCTATAGCACAATTTATTTGTCCAATCTTCTGTAGGAAGACATTTGGTTGTTTATAGGTTTTGGTTATTATAAATAGGGCTGCTATAAATGTTCTGATATAGGTCGTTAGGTACAAGTGCTCAGTAAATATTTGATGAAAGAATAATGACTTGCTGCATGAGAATTCACTCATTTTATAAAATATTTTTTAAGTGAAACCTCTAAATCTGTTATACAGAGGGAAGTTCATGGGAGTTTGAGGGAGATGTCGGGTATGTAGGAGAATTCCTGAGAAAGCAGTCCTTAAAGAACAAAGGAGGAGATGATACAAAAACCGGATCCCCAGAAAGACCTAGATGGCAAGGATGGGGGCAGGGCAAAATGCCAGTGGGAAGCTAAAGGCTTGAATGGCCAACAACACTTGGTCTTCATCTGAGAGGCAACAGGGAGTTGTGGATGGCTTTGGAGCTTGAGAGCATTGTTAGGTTTCTTTCCTCCCTCCCTTCCTTCCTTCCCTCCTTCCTTCTTTCCTTCCTTCTTTCCTTCCTTCTTTCCTTCCTTCCTTCCTTCCTCTTTTCCTTCTTTCCTTCCTTCCTTCCTTCCTTCCTTCCTTCCTTCCTTCCTTCCTTCCTTCCTTTCTTCCCTCCCTCCCTCCCTCCCTCCTTCCTTCCTTCCTTCCTTCTTTCCTTCTTTCCTTCCTTCCTTCCCTCCCTCTCTCCCTACTCCTTCCTTCCTTCCTTCCGTCCTTCCTTCCTTCCTTCCTTCCTTCCTTCCTTCCTTCCTTCTGAAATTAAGTTCTCCATGGTTGCCATGGTGAATTTGGGGAAAAACAACAACAACCAGGAATCAGGCAGTCAGGATAAGAGGTTGCAGTTTAGTTCAGTTGTGTGTTAATGAAGTCAGTGGTGGTGTGGAAAAGACCTGGTGGGAGACACCTGGAGACGAAAAAGGTGTCACACTAGTGAGAGGCCATATTTAAACATGGTGGCAAGGGTTTGAGCTTGTGACAGAATGCCTACAGGCCAGGTGGGCTAGCACATTCAGGGACGTGAGTGAGGAGGTACTGCCACCTACTGGCTTCTTTTTCCTCAGCGACATTCAACATCAGAGGAGAGGTCAGGTTCAATGGAGAAGGAGACTCCAAGGGAGAAATCAGGTATAAAATAGTGGATTCTGAAGAAAACACAAAGTATCACAAGTACCTGGAGAAGAGACTGTAAACCTCCAGAATAAATCCCGATTATTTTCAGTCGTTAGTTAAAACACTAGTTTCCTCTCTAACTTTTTCAATCTGTCATTTGTAGCATTTGTAGCATTTTTAAGGTAAATCTCTTGGTTTCTTTCTACTCAGCCTATTTCAAGTGTGGGTGCCATCCGGTTTTCCTGCTGTGTCTGTTTTATTGTTTTTCTCAAATAATCAGCTTTTGGCTTTCTTTTCCTTCTGTCGTATGTTTGTTTCTGATTTATTAACTTCTCCTCTTGCCTTTGCTATGTATTTTCTTCTGTTTTCTTTGGTTTTTATTCTGTTGTCCTTTCCCTAAATATTTGCAAGCTGAGTTCATTGATTTCCAATCTTTCTTGTTTTCTAATATACTATTTAAAGCTATAATGCCCCTCTAAATGACATGTTTGGAAAACTCCATGTGTTTGATGGAGAGTGTTTTTATTATCATTTCGTTATAAATATTTTCTCATTTCCATTTGATTCCTTCTTTGATCTTTGAGATTTTTACAAGTCTATTTTTCTAACTTCTAACTATATTTTTGGTTTTGCTATTTTTCTTCAATAAACTGCACTGTGTTTGAAAAGATGGTCAGTACGATTGTTGCTCTGTTTATGTTGTTAGCGAACGCTGATGGTCACTCTCTAGGTCAGGGATCAGAGCACTATGGCGACCGCTGCGAGCCAAGTCCCAAGTGCTCCTGTTTTTATAAATAAAGTTTTATTGGAATACAGCCATGCCTGTTCGTTTATGTTTTATCTATATCTGCTTTTGAGCTACACCAGCAGAACTGAGTAGTTGTGACAAAGCTTCTATGGCCCATGAAACTTAAAATACATACTAGTTGGCCTTCTAAGAAAAGTTTGCCAACCCTTGTGCTAGAGTCATTACTTTAGTAGAGTTGCAAAATCGTGATTCTATATTCCTTTTTTTCCCCAAGTTTATTTATTTTTGAGAGAGAGAGTGCACGTGGGGGACGGACAGAGAGAGAGGGGGGGACAGAGGATCCAAAGCGGGCTCTGCCCTGATAGCAGTGAGCCCGAAGTGGGGCTCAAACTCATGAGCAGTGAGATCATGACCTGAGCCTGAGTCAGATGCTCGACTGACTGAGTCACCCAGGCACCCCTATTCTATTTTCCTTTTTAAAATAATTCTAGTTCCATAACCTTTCCCCATTTATTATCTGAGATTCTTCCATAAGAAGAAATTTCCCTACCCAATTATTTGGTTGCCCTGAGGTATTGTTTCTACAGGAAAGGCAGGATAAATGTTTGATTTTCTTCCTTTCATTTACTAGCTTGAACAAATTAATTTATTTCCTTAAATATAACCATTTAAAAGTTACCATCATGATATATTTGATGTATTTCTCTCCATTGCACTTATTGGCTGGTCTATTTGCTATTATACTTTATGTGTTTTGAAAATGCAAATATCGTTTTTGTATTTTCCTCAGTTGTAGTGACTGTCACTACCTTTTACTGATGCACAAATTGTCCCATCTTTGAACGATGAGAGCCGCTTGAGTGGGCTATTATATTTATATAATCCTTTTGACCTGACACGTGTCATCTTTGATAACTTCTTTGCTCTCTGGTATAAGAATATATTCCAGACTTATCTTACATGCTTCCTGCCCCAGACTCGATAACTACTTTTATTTTTACTGGAGGGTTTAGTCTATATTTATTTAGGTTATTGATATATTTGGATTTAGTCCTATCACTTTATTTTGTGCTCTCTGTTTGACATTTTTTATGCTTCTTCCCTTCATCCCTTTTCCTGTGTTTTAGTTACCTGAAGGTTTTTTTTTTTTTTTTTTTGGTCTCCTTTAATTTTAACATACATCATAACTAAACAAGTCTGATGTTAAACGATGTCTCTAAACTCCTCCTGGAAAACGCAAGGACCTTGGATTACTGTGTCCCTAGTGTCCCTCCTTTGAACTCCCATGTTACTATTGTCCGTTATTCACATTCAACCTTGTTTTTATCCCAAATTAATTACTTGGGTTTAATCGAATAATTGATTTATTATTGACTTGTAAGTGCTGGCTTAGCTTTGCCCACTTTTTAAAAAGACCAATTTCCTCGCTTACTACTCTTTCTAGAACCTACTTTCTGATTTCAGTTTTCTTCCAGAGGAAACATGCATGTTTTCAATGAAAACTTGTTTGTGATAAGCTCGGGTTTGCCTCCCTTTCTGTAAAAAGTTGCTAGTTTGGCCTTAGGTCTCTGCCTCTCTCAGCCCCACTCCTTACTGTTTCCCAGTTCTGGGGGTCCCTCGGCATATGATGGCCAAGATATCGCCATGCTTGCTTTGCCTATACAGCCAACGATCCCAGAGCCCCAGGAACACCTACTTTTTGACTGTTTTCTCGACAGGGCTTTGATTTTCCTGGCAATGATCATGATCTTCTCTCTCAACTCCTTGCTCAGCCTGAGGCTGAACTGTCCTGCTCCTCCAGGCAGAGGAGACCTGCCCTCTTGAAGCCCTGTGGACGGTGCCACCAGAACAACAATACTGAGAATGACAGAGATGTGAGTCTCCAAGGAGGTGCTAGGGCAACCACAGCATCTGTCCCCCATGATTATCATATCAGAAATAGTTCACATTATGTGGCAACGCTTTTGTTCCACGTGCCTTTCCTAAAAGTATATTAATAGTTTAGTATTTGGTCGGGTAAGATTTTGGACCCATAAAGAAGAACGACAGAGTGTGGATTCAGTGTCCATTCTCTGTTTAACCTCTCCAACCATCCATGCAAGTAGAGAGCCCTGTGAGGCCTTGAGGCAGCCAGGTAGGAGTCTGCTTAAATATCCCTTCAGGAGAGAACCGCCCAGAGCGGCGCAGTCAGCTGCTGGTGGCGGGGCCCTCAGGACCCACTGCCTGAGCGAGGTGGGGCTCCGAGGGCTGCCATGACTGCCCAGGGCTGGACAGTTCTCCAGACCGTCTTTGCACTGGAGCTTCCCACTGGGCTGGGTGAAAAGTTCTGAGCTGTACTGCAGGGAAGCTCTCCCTACGCAGTTTTCTTTCGTCTCCCCTCTCCCTTCCTAGACGTCAGACCAGCATCACGGTTGGGAGCCTTTATCTGCCTACTCCTGCTCCTTCTACCTTTCGTGTACAACACTGTCCCCTCCACAGCTCTCTCACAGACAACATCATCCCCTCTACAGGTCTATCACGCTGCTGACTCCCTGTCCATGTCGGTTTCTCAGAGGAGCTGAACGGACACAGGGCCTTTTTGGCCACTGGTGACTTTCTTCCTTTCCTTTTTCTTCTTTTTCTGTTGAAAAATCCTTTCCTCTCCCTCATTTTCCGATATCGCATCTACATAAAATGAAACAATAGGTCTTATGAGAAGACAAAAGAGCGACTCACCTCCTGCTCAAAAACTTCCTCTTGGAAACTGTAACAGTGTTTTCTAGAGAAACAGAACAGTAGGGTGTGTGTGTGTGTGTGTGTGTGTGTGTGTGTGCGTGCGTGCGCAACATGCACACGTACATATGGACGCACATACATTCTATTGTTTTTTCACACAAAATATTCAGAGGAGGCCAGCAGGCTGGAGACCCAGGGATGGGTTGATGTTGCATCCCGAGTTTGAAGGCAGTCTACTGGCAGAATTCCCACTTCCTTAGGGAATCTCAGTCTGTTTTCTCTTAAGGCCTTCAACTGATTGCATGAGGCCCACCCTAGGAGTGTGAGGTTCTTGACTCAAAGTCTACTGACTTAAATGTTAATCTCATCTAAAAAATACCTTCACAGCATTTAGACTGATATTTGGCCAGATGCCTGGATACCATGACCTAGCCAAGTCGACGCATAAAATTAACCATCACAGAGACCCTCTGGTCTGAGTTCTGCTTTCAAATAACTTGCTAGTGAGCCTATAGAGGGGTAGCTTCGTCTGCCCTGATTATTAACCTTTGGTAGCTTCTGGGCTAGTGTTATTTACCAAAGACAAGCTCGCAGCCATGCATTTCTAAGTCTTCCGATGATAAATGTTTTAGCCTGTATACCGTCTCTGTCGCAACTACTCAACTCTGCTGTTGTATATGAGAGTAGCCGTGGACTGTAGGTTAACAAATGAGCGTGCTCTGTTCCCGTAAAACCCTACCGATGGAAATGGAAAGGTGAACCGTATGTAATTTTCACATGTGGTGAAATAGTATTCTTCCTTGGATTCCTCCCCTTGCCTCCCCTCTCTCGACCATCTAAGAATGTCAAGAGCTTTCTTAGCTTGTAGGCCACGCAAAGCAGGTGGTGGGCAGACTGGTTTGCCACCCTTACTCTATGCCATGGCGGTCTCCACGACGATATACCCGTCTCTACATCTTCTCGGCACGCTGCTTATTTCCAGATGCCAGCACAAGTATTTAACAAAACAACCTGTCTCGGTAGCTCAAGACAGCAGCTTCGTCTGCAAATGTGCATTTTCGCTGAGCCTTCTGAGAAGAATCTCTTCCTCAGAGAAGGTTATAATGGCAGAATTTCTTTTTGGGCTGTTGGGAGATTCTTTTGTGGGGAAGAAGGTTTTGGCGTAATACCATAGCACCTTGGGCATATAGAGTGGTACGACTAGAAGATGTCTTAGCTTATCTCTTTTTGTTAGAGCCACTTTTATTCATTCAACACCCATTGAACACGATAAGAGGCATACACTTCTGCTCACGATGGGAAGTTTTGAGCATATGAGAGTCTTGCCTTTGGTGTTTTCTGAAACAAAGTTTCTGCCTTGGAACAGCCTTCCTGCTCCTCCAACCCTAGGAAATGCTTTTTATGCTTCCAAACTCAGGGAAGAAGTCAGTCTTTCAACAATCCTCTATCTTTTACCTCCTCCCAAGAGAACAAGCTAGTTCTTCCTCTAAATTACCCCTGATCCCACCATCCCCCCCATTTCGGCACCTGTTTCATTGATGAGCTATGAACCATACATATATTCCCCTATTTGTCTCTCTTACCAGATGCTTAGCATCTTGAGGAGCTGTCTTATTCATTTCTACATCCCAGAGCCTGATACATAGTAGGTGCTCAATAAACACGTGTTGAAATTATTTACTCATTCAACAGATATTTTCGAGCCCCTACTCTGTGCCAGGCACTGTTCTAAACAGTGAACAGAATGACCAAATCTCTGCCTTCTAGATCTTCCACTGTAATGGGGTAGGAGGTGGGAAACAGGCAGGCCTGATAAGTGAGCAAATGACATAGTATTTTAGAAGGTGGCAAGTACTATGGAGAAAAATAAACCAGGAAGAAGAGGCAGGAAGTGCCAGGGAGTTGGGGTGGGTTGTAGTTATTGGCAGAATGATCAGCAAAGATTGAAAGGCCATGAAGAGAAAGCCACCTTGCTATCTGGAGAAAGAAAGCCAGCGTTAAGGTCCTGAGGTAGGCGCTTGGAATGTGTTAGAAACAGCACAGAGGCCAGTGTAGCCAGAGCTGAGTGAGTGAGGGGAAGAAATACATTTTTTTTTTAAAGTTTATTTTTGAGAGAGAGAGAGACAGACAGAGTATGAATGGGGAAGAGGCAGAGAGAGAGAGAGAGAGAGGGAATCACGGAATCTGAAACAGGCTCCAGGCTCTGAGCTGCGAGCACAGAGCACAATGTGGGGCTTGAACTCCGAACGGTGAGATCATGACCTGAGCCGAGGTCGGAGGCTTAACTGATTGAGTCACCTCGGTGCTCCAAGGGGAAGAAATACATTTTATTGCATAGATTTGAAAGATGAAGAGAACAGAGATGCCTTCTGGAGACATGGAGATAAAAAGGGAAACTGAGGCTCAGAGACGTGAATAATTTTTTTTCAGGATCATACAGTACAGCTGGTCAATGTCGGAGCTGGGGCCTGGGGCCGGACCCCGATCTTTGCCACAGGGGACATTGCAGAGCTCCGCCCATAGGGAGACCAGCACCCCAGCAACAGAGACAAAGGAGCACTCTGTCTTGCAGGGACCCCATCCTTAAGCCGTGTCTCAAATAACAGGAGAATAAGATTCAACCAGACACCGTGTCCAGGGAGAGGGTGGCAGTCAGGGCTTCATCGCTGCCGGCAATTTTGACGTTGCCCATATTTCTCTCACCGGGGATGTTTTCTTGCTCCGAAGCCTTTTAGCAGATGACAAGGTATCGCCCTGGGTGTGTTCCAGAACACAGGTCTTTGCTAAAGTGGTTAGACAGCCACTTCCGTTCAAAGCCAGGGACTGCCCCCGGGGATGAAACCGTTCAGAGAGCATTTTCTATTTGCAAAAACATTGCTCTGACATGTTATCAGGTACTTCTCTCAACAGATCAGGGAGATTGGAGAGCTTTCTCAGAGGTACCGGACATCCGGGAGAAAGATGAGGGCCAAGCGGGCTGCTGATTCAGGGCGGTCCTTCTCGTTGTGTGTGGACTTGTCATCATCCTCGTCTTTCTCCTCATTTTTGTCTCTGGCAAGAGATGAAAAAGCATAGGGCATGGCTCCTGCCTGCAGAAAATTTATCATCTAGTTGGGTCACAAGTTCATGGATTCATCCAGTTGCCTTCAACATCGCCTCCATTCTGTAAGCCTTTTTTGAGCGCCTGCTATATTCCAGTTAATTATCAGAGGACCAATAATGTGAGGAGAAGCCTTCACAGAGGAGAAAGACTTTATTTAGTTTTTTTAAAAACATTTTTTAAAGTATATTTATTTGTTGTGAGAGAGAGAGAGAGGGAGAGCACAAGCAGGTGAGGGGCAGAGAGAGAGGGAGAGAGAAAGAATCCCAAGCAGGTTCTGCACATTCAGCACAGAGCCTGCTGTGGGGCTTGAACCCATGCACAGTGAGATCATGACCTGAGATGAAACCGGGAGTTGGATGTTTAACCGACTGAGACACTCAGTCGCCCCAACTTTGCTTAGTTTAATTTTTTTTTTAAGTTTTATTTATTTTTGAGACAGAGAGAGACAGAACATGAACGGGGGAGGGTCAGAGAGAGAGGGAGACACAGAATCGGAAGCAGGCTCCAGGCTCTGAGCCATCAGCCCAGAGCCCGACGCGGGGCTCGAACTCGCGGACCGCGAGATCATGACCTGAGCCGAAGTCGGACACTCAACCGACTGAGCCACCCAGGCGCCCCCAACTTTGCTTAGTTTATTTATTTTTTTAAAAATTTTTTTTTAACGTTTATTTATTTTTGAGACAGAGAGAGACAAAGCATGAACGGGGGAGGGTCAGAGAGAGGGAGACACAGAATCGGAAACAGGCTCCAGGCTCTGAGCCATCAGCCCAGAGCCCGACGCGGGGCTCGAACTCACGGACCGCGAGATCATGACCTGAGCCGAAGTCGGACGCTCAACCGACTGAGCCACCCAGGCGCCCCCAACTTTGCTTAGTTTAAAGGATGGACAGGATTGTATATGGAAGGCAGACCAAAGGGGATGTTTTGTTCAGGCTGAGGGAATAACAAGTGCTAAGAGGATGAGGCAAGAAAGGGCACGCGTGTCCAGGGAGCCTGGTGTGGCTCGACCACAGGAGATGCGGCTGGGGTGGGTGAAGGTGAGGGGCTCTGGGCAAGGTGGGCGTCGGATCCACACGCCATGCTAAGCTGAAAGGCACTTTTTCCTCTGGATGATTAGGAGCCGTGGAGTGACGTGATTAGATCCGGTTTTCAGGAAGACCACTCTGGTTGTAGCACAGGGAGCAGGCAGAGAGGAGGGGCAAACCAGAGTGGTCGCTCTGGAAACGCAGGGAGCAAGATGCATGGGTTTACTATGCTGGGGTCACAGACCCGGACACACAGCCTGAGAACAGGGTGCCGGGAGACAAGGTCGGCAGGGGCGGAGCTGGCACGGACCTGGAAGCAGCTTCAGTCTCATGAAGCAGACGAATGGATTGCATCTGTCTAACTCTGGGCCGCGGGATTAGGAATCTCGCTCGCTCAGATTTGTAATATATATTCTCCAGTGTCACGTTTGTTTTTTTTTTTTTATCAGTGAAAAGATTATGTATTGATTTTCTACAAGTTATTTCTCAATTAATTCAGAACTGGGCAGGGAAGAGAGTATTACTATTGGCCCTTCTCAAAGAGTCAGAAGAACAACCTTGCTCCTGGCCCTGACATTATCGAGCCATTGAATGAATTCCAGCAACCACGTGCCTCTGGATTACTCGATATGTGAGCAAGATTAAGCCCTGTTCATTTAATTCAGCGGTGTCCATCCATCAGGCTTTCTGATAAAGTGAGTGAATGTATTCCCAATTGATAGAGGAAGGTCATGACGCCATTAAATCTAGACCCACAGAGAGGATGGGGCTGAGGGTTGGGGTTTGGGAGCCCCCGGTGTTTCGATGAGAGTGGAATTCATGACTAGGTGTTATGGGAGCACAGAGGGTCATGTAACCAACACGGGGTAGGGGTGGGAATCAAAGGAGGCTTCCTGGAGGAATGGTCATCTAAGCCATCTCGAAGGATGAGAAGAGAACAAATATGTTGGATTAAGAGTGAGGATCTGGTGGGGTTGGATGGGGTTGGGTGGGCTCGGGGGCAGGGCAGTGGCGAGTGGGAAGGAATGCAACCAGTCACAGCACACGTGACTGTTGGTGTTGCTTATCAGCAGCAATTTCAGTGAAGACAAATGAGGATAGGGAGGTAGGTGGGGGCCAGATAATAAAGGGACTTTTCAATACCATTGAAATGACCAGATGAGGAATGCTAGACCTCGGATGATACCCCGATAAGGGAGACAGAACCAAAAGAGGTGACTTCAGAGGAACTTTGGGGCAGCGCAGGCTGTGATAACCATTTGGATGATGGGATGGAGGGTGTGCTGCGGCCTGAGGCGGTTTATAGATTTCAGGGGGCAGCATGGTATGGCAGATGTGGTTAGCCTCTGTGACAATATCAGGGCCTCACATCTTCCTAGCTAAGAGCACCTTGAGAGTGCCTGGTGCATCCTGCAGTGTGGACGGGGCGGCTCTGTCACTGGGTTCTGGGTCCGCCCAGCGCTCTGGGAAGCATGATGCTTTTCCTGACAAAAAGGCAAAATGCAACAGACACTGCTTCCCGCTTCCCTCTTTCTTGTGGCCTTGTATTCAGTAGCTTCATGAAACCTTGGAGCGATAAGCAGGAGAAAAAGTCAAGAGAACAGCCCTGCTGCTCGCCTTGACATTATCGAGTTATTGAATAAATGCCAGCAACCACTTACGTCTACATTACTTGATAGGTGAGCAAGATAAAGCCCTGTTTGTTTAATTCAGGGGTGCACATCAGGCTTCCGGATAAATCGAGTGAATGCATTCTTCACTGATACAGGAAGGCGGCTGCAATAGAAATCTTCTAGCCTTCAGTTTTGAATCTGCCAGGAGGCAACATGACATTGTGATCAGAGCACATGAACTGTGGCACCAACACGCCTGAACAGGAGTTTGGACACCCCCGAGCAGGCTCACAGTCCCCGTTGTAGAGTGGAGACAGCAGTGATCTACATTAGCATGCTGCTTGGCACAGTGGTGGTGGGGACATGAAGCTCCAGATCCTATTTCTTTTTTTTTCTAATGTTATTTATTTTTGAGAGAGAGAGAGCCTGGGCCGGGGAGGGGCAGATAAAGAGGGAGAATCCGATGCAGGCTCCACGCTGAAGGCACAGACCCTGACGTTGGGCTCGAACTGACAAAGCGTGAGATCATGACCTGAGCCCAAATCAAGAGTCAGACACTTAACGAACTGAGCCACCCAGGCGCCCCTACATCTCCTAGTTCTTTATAAGCAACAAGGTTTGCTTTCTACAGCCTCAGGCAGAACTCTTTCAGTGACAGGCTTGGAGTCTCAAATTCAAGCTTCAGCCCTGCCACCGGTAATCTGTTTCATCGTGTGTAAGTCTCCTCTCCTCTCAGGGCCTCAGTTTCCCTTTTCGTGAACCGAGAGACTTGACCTAGGACGTGACTTCTGAAGCTCCTCCTGGTCTGAGCTGGGTTGCTTCTCTCTAGGTGGGTTTCAAATTCTGCTGCAGTTTTCCTTCTCGCCAGAAGGTGGTGCTATTGAGTCCTTCGTGCTCCCGCACTCCCGCTTATCCGCGGTTTCCCTTCCCCAGGTTCCGCTTTCCCTGTCCGTCACCGGTGGGCAGCCACCTCCCGGAAGCGGATGAGCCTCCCTCCCACCAATCACTGGAAGATCAGTGGTAGCCCCACCCCCCCGACACAGCCGGAGTCGCCCCCCTCGCTTCCTCTCGCCACACAGTCATTTTATCATCTCAAGTCTGCCCGATGAGGGTGAGTGCAAGACGATAAGATTTTGAAGGAGAGAGAGCGACCACGTTCCCGTAACTTTTATTGCGGCAGGTTGTTATAATGGTTTCTATTTTATTATCAGTTATTGCTGTTCATCTCCTACTGTCCCTAATTCATAAATTAAACCTCAGAATACGTATAGGTACATACGTATACCAAATAGGTACGTATGTTTAAGGGAAAAGCAGTCTATAGAAGATTTGGTACTGTCTGCAATTTCAGGCGTCGGGCGGGGGTCTTGGAACACATTCCCCCCGCGGATAAGAGGGGAGTGACTGTATTGTAAGGAGCGCTCCGTTTGCTTCAAGCGCTGGGAGACCCAAGCTGGCCTTCCTTAGATGCTCGGAGTGTGAACTTTGGGTTGCAGGGGCCTCTGTCGGTCCCGGCTGTTCTTTGCCCACTTTCCAGCCCCGCGACCCAGGCCGCAGCCTGGTTCGGTTCTGTTCAGGTCTCAAAGTACTGGTCAGTACCGCTCTAGTTTTTCTAGTTCAGGACCACAGAAGGGACAGTAGGAGCCTTTGGGCCATTTCAGGATGTGTGTGTGTGGGGGGGGGGGGGGGGGGGGCGGGGAACAGAGGTCTGAGGGCTGGCCCCAAGACCGGCTGGTGGAGCTTATACCTGAGTCTGGCCTGGCTGAAGGCCTGGGCGGAAACAGCGTGTTTGGTTTGACCAGGACTCACAAGACCACCTCTGACCCCTTGCCTCAGACCCGCCATGCCCCTGAAGTCCTTCCAACCCCTGCTTGCTGGAGCTACTCCTCATTACTGGAACTCTCCAGATCCAACCAGAAGCATCAGGCTTTAGGTGTGGCCAAGGATCCTTGCCCTACCTGAATTTCAGCGGGGTTGAGGGTTAAGACACTGACCTGTCTCAACTCCTTGTACCCAGGAGCAAGCCCCAGGTCTTGTGCTGTCAACGACAACCAGAGGGGTGACCCTTGAGGGTATAGACCGTCACCATCAATAGCAATAAATGCCGCTTTTTCTCAGACACAGAACACTGATAAGGACGGAGCTTGCCCACAAAGGCAAAGGCGTATGAACAGTTTCCATCAGATCAGGAAGTGCCTCCCACTCAGGTACCAGCTCCTAGGTGTGCCTGTCCCTGGGACCCACCAGCCTCTCTCTCCTTCGGGAGCTGCCCCCACGCACTCCATCCCCTGCCTCGTGGGTACCGTCTTCTCCGCTCAAGCCCCGTGAGGAGCCTAACACGGTCAAACCAACCTGTGCTTCCTTGCTCCCAGCTAGGACAAATCACAGGGTTTGGGGTTTCAGGGTTTTGCGGTGGGTCACTAAGGAGAACCAGACAGCCGATGCCTTCAAGGCAGCAAACAAGGCAGAGTGGAAAGAAGATAAGCTCTAGAAACACAGAGCCTGGATGAGGTTCCCAGGTCTATCAGCACTGCCTAGTGTTACAGCACCTGTGAGTCATTTAATTGCTCTCTGTATACATACAGAGATGTGTGTGTGTGTGTGTGTGTGTGTGTGTGTGTGTGTGTGTGTGTGCATGCGTATGTATACGCAAAAAACAAATGGGCGCTTGGCTTCAGCTCGTGATCGTTTGTTGAACGTATATTGTTTTATATCCGGTCACTGGTATGTTTATTGCACTTTGGGGAATATAGGGCAATTATTAACTTTCCTCTTGAAAGGACCCTTTTGTGGTCAGTGATTTCCTGGGTTCTGGTCACATTTTGGGGGGATTTCGCTTTAATTGCCTCAGTTTGGTCAATCTCTTTAAAAAAGAACCAGTATTTCCCCAATTCTGGGACAATAATTACCTTTTCATTGTGGAATACCTACGTCCGCCTCTTAAGAACATTTTGGGGTACCGACCTTCTGACCATGGCGAAGCAGTAACAACAACAAGAGAATGTTCTCAGGTCTTAGGGCCTCACGTAATTGATTTCCTATGTATTATCTTACTGTGATTCCCCAAAGTCCAGGAATATGAATATTGAAGATGATTTATCAACATTTCTTAGATAAGAAACCCAGAGTCTCGAGAGGTTATGTAATCATTGTAAGCATTTCTATCAGTCACATGCCTGTTGAGCACATCGACCTTATGAGGAAGGCGTTATTGTAACTGTTTTTCAGGTAAAGCAGCTGAGCTCAAGAGAGGTTTGAATAACTTGTTCTAGATCACACCGCTACTAAGAAGAACCAGGATCCACACATTTGTGTATAAAGTCTCATAGTGTTTGTTTGTGCCCTGACGGCACGATGCTCCTCCCCTAAGAGTGGCGGCCGTGTGGGAAAGGCACTGGCCTGGGAGTCGGGAAGCCTCTGGTCCTGCCTGCGTCTGCCCGTAACCTAGGAGTCATCTTGGGTAAGTCGTTTTCCTCCTCTTCCCTTCAGCTTCGTTGTGTGAAGCGTGGAGTGTGGAAATGAGGCACGTGCTACCTCTGGACTCTGGCCTATTTGAATGACTCCCTGGGCTACAAAGCTGGGGTGATTACCAAGCTGCCCAAACATGGGCACCAAATATCTCACCCTCTTAGCTCTTGTCCATGTCTTTCGTGTCTGAATGAGAATTTCCCTCCAGGAAGAGTTCACTGGCATAGGCACAGCTGCAGTGCCTATAGGCAGGACCATGAGCTGGGACTGCAGTGGCAGCCTACCTCATCCCTGCGGCATGGGAAGATGTAGGAGTTTCACATAAGCCAAGTGTTGCCACAGGGGAATAGCCAAGCATGGTCTGCTGGGCTATCTTGGGGTTCCCCCGAAGCAGAGCCTACGGCAAGGGCTCACATGCACTGGGGTCCCCCTGAAACAGAACCTACAGCAAGGGCTCATATGCAGGTCATTTATTTGGGGAAGTAATCTGGAGATCAAGAGTGGAGGGGCTGGGAAAAAGGATGTAGAGGGAGGGGAAGCCAATCCTAAGGGTGCATTCTTGAGGTGGTTACTGCTGTGGACAAATGGATCTTGATCCTGCAGGCTCTTGCCTTGGAATTGTCACTAGAGTCATGGAAAACCATTTCTGTCTTCCACTGGCCATGAAGCTTCCAGGCAGGGTTGACTCCCGTGTTTCCAGTTTGCACATAGGCCAGAGCGGCTGAGCAGACTCCAGCACGTAGCTGCTATGGTGAGGGGCCCCAGGCAGAAAGCAGGGGGTGCCTGAGGCAGCAGAAGGAAGATTCTAAAGCTCGTTGCTTCAGCGATAGCCAGGGCAGAATGGTGGCCGAGAGGACGAGAGAGAGATGGGGCATCAAAGATGTCTGGCACAATTGTGTGGCTGGTACCCAGCCCCTGTAGGCTGTGGGGTAGGTTGCAGGGTAAGGTACAAGTGTGGGGATGGTGGGGCTGGGAGAGATGCTTCTAGAGTGCATCTGCCACATGAGGAAGCTGTGCGATGGAGAGACCCATACGTCCTCCCATGGGTGCTCTGTGAGACAGCCAGCATTTGGATGCCAACTACTCAGAGCTCATAGGTGACCTAAAGGAAGAAGGCTTTCCTCCTCTTCTCTGTATTCTCCTCTTCTCCTCTGGAGGGATTAGGAGTGGAGACAGAGGAGGGAGAGAAACCATCTCCTCCTCCCCACCAAGTCCCTGGGGCCGACAGGCTGAGCACCGAGCAGGGGGAGGGGAGGGTGTGGATGCCAAACTTGACATGACACTTACTTGTGTTCCATTGCACTGGGCTGAGTTTTTTAGTATCTAAAAGTGACCAAAAAGCTATGGGACATCACTACGGGGTGGAGGAGGAGATGTGACACAGCAGCATTGATGGCGGTGCCTGGAGGGAATAAAGGTTCCATGTTTGTACTTTGTTAGGCTTAGATGTTCAACCGCTGCCCGCCAGTATTAATTTAGCTGTTTATCATGTGGGACAGCTGGTCCACAATACTTCCTTTCCTCGATAGTGGTCTTCTCAGCTTAGATGATGTCACGTATGTATCTGACTTCCAGAGTTAAGGATAAAGCACACTTTACGATGGTGGTTTCAGCCTCTGGTGCCGTCAGGGACCAGATAGGTAGCAGAAGTGAGGGTAGAAGGCTGCTTGGGACCAATGAACCAGAACGCTCATGCCCTGCTTACAGGGGGCGGGCACTGTGGAGCTCTAGCCTGCTGCCTTGCGGAAGCAGCTGGGTAGGGAGTTCGGATCTTTGATGAGTTGCCACCACCCTACTAGCCCTGGGTCCCCATGGTAGATGATACTAAGGGCCCTAAGTCTTTACCCCCTTTTTTTTTTTTTACATGTTTTTTAATGTTTATTTAATTTTGAGAGAGCTAGAGAGACAGAGCATGAATGGGAGAGTGGCAGACACACACACACACACACACACACACACACACACACACAATTCCAAAGCAGCCTCCAGGCTCTGAGCTATTAGCTCAGAGCCTGATGTGGGGCTTGAACTCCCGAACTGGGAGAGCGTGACCTGAGCCAAAGTCGGATGTTCAACCAACTGAGCCGCCCAGGCGCCCCTTTTTACCGCTTTCTGTATCCAGCCCCCTTTTCTAATTAACTTTACACTGTCCTCCCATTGTGGTTGGGGACACTTTCTTGTCTCTGGGCCCATCTCATTTTCAGGTCTCGTTTTGGCCAGTGGCGCGTTAGCAGCTGAGACACAATGGTGCCCTCTTGCACCTCTGCCCTCACCATGAGGAGAATACACCTGCACCAGCTGCTAATCCCTTGGGGGGACGAGAGTGTGCGGGGCTGAGCCACACCGGCCAAGCCCCTCCTCGGTCAGCTGACCTGCAGATTATAAAAGTAAACGATGATTGTTGTAAGTCCCTGGGTTGGTATGTAGCAATTTTGTAGCAGCGGTTAAGCCAGTAGATCAACATCCATGACACTGGTAACATGACACGATCCCTGCTGAGCCTCTAGGTGGCCTCCGATTCTTCCCGACACCGTCATCTAGGCAATCACTGTTCTTCCATGGGAATGAGCAGACCAGATGGACTGTTTGCCAGACTCCAGGTGACAGGGAGCCTCTGAAGGCTGCCTTTGGTGTCTGGGTGTATTCACGGCACCGCCGGGTGTCCCTTTCCCTTGTTCTGTCTGCCCTAGTCCTCGGAGAGCTGGTGGCCCTCGGCACCGCGAGCTATTCAGCACTCACAGGGTATCTGATTTAGTCTATTTGGTCCCTTTTCTTAGTATTTGTACTCTGGGCTTTTTACAGCTTCAAAGAGCTTCTCACCCATATTCACTAATTAATTCATTACTCCAGCCAGTAAAACCTGAAGCAGCCAGAGGAGAATGTCATTAGCAAGAATTCTAGAGGCTCATTATTTAGAGTACGTTGCCAGCTCCATCCACCAAGGCTGTTAACCCTTCCCTGGCTGACAGGGGCTCCTCAGGCAAGTGTGTGTCCGGGTAGGAGTCTGCTAGACACTCAGCAGTCGCCAAGCACCTACTGTGTGCTCGGCTAGTAACACTGGGTGCTGCGGGGACACAAGAACTCATAAAACATGGTTTCCGACTTCCAGGGCCTTCAGTCTGGTGAGAGCTCTGGAGTCAGGCAGACCTGAGTTTGAATCCCGGTCATTTATAAGCTGTGTGACGTTGGGCTAAGTAGCCTCCGTTTCCTCATCTCTAAAACGAGAGGCTCATACCTCTTTGGGGGAAACGTGAGGATGTACGACGTAGGTGAATAAAAGGTCTGGCACGCAGTGAGTCCTCCAGAAGCTACACGTTTACTAATGTTACCCAGACGCGTGCCTTCACGTGCGTCTCTCATCCCGAGCCTGGCACGGGTGCACAGGACAGTGTGGAGGGAGGGAGGGAGCTGGCAGAGGGTAGAAATGTGGGGGACGCCTTTATTTCCGGGGTGATCTGAGGAAGAGGGAGCAGAGAAGGAAACTGAGGGCAGAAGGGTAGGAGGGTAGGGGGTGGGAGGGTTGGGGGGACCTCAGGAACGTGCCAGCAGGCGGGTTGCAGCAGGTGAGCTTTGAGAATGGGGAGGCAGGAAGGTGGCCGCCAGCAGTTCCCTGCACTGAGAGGTGGAGCAGAGTGTAGTCTGAGGACACCCATTTGATCACCCACGGGCCGCCGCGAGTCGGGATGGCCACGAAAAGCTCCACTCAGTCTCCTCCGGCGGGGATCACGGCTGACCACCAGCCTCCGCCCCTCCGGACTGGATCCGCCCATACGCGGGTGCCTCGGGAATGTGTTGAATAACAGCTATGTGCCAGGTATTCATCTCAGCGTTTTTTTAAGTTTATTTATTTTGAAGGAGAGAGGAGAGAGAGAGAGAGAGCGAGAGCGAGCACACACCCGAGCTGGGGAGGGGCAGAGAGAGAGGCAGAGAGAGAATCCCAAGCAGGCTCTGTGCTGCCAGCTCAGAGCTGGACGAGAGGCTCGAGCCCACAAACTGTGAGATCATGGCTTGGGCCGAAACCAAGATTCTGATGCTTCGCCGACTGAGTCACCCAGGCGCCTCTCGTCTCGGCACTTAAACTACTTATTCATTTAGTCCTCACGGCAGTTCCGAGATATAGACAGTATTACCTTTGCTTTCCAGGTGAGAAAAAAAGAGGCGAAGCTATGACTGGCACCGACACCTGATCCCAGGGTCTGCTGGACCATCCCGATCGCAGGCCCTTTAGTAAGATGTTCAGTCTGCCTCTGTTGTTACTGTCCACTTCGGCAGCCTCTGTGCCCCCTACTGCCTTAGGTCTGTGTTTCGGCACAGTCCCCAGGACAAGCTCTGCCCTGGTTCCAGTCCCACCTTCTTGTCAAGGGTTTGGCTTTCTTTTCCTTTTCCCACTGTGGGTGCAGGGTTAAAGCATATTGCTAAAACCGTGTCTCTTCATGGATCTTTTCGCATAACATTTAATCGCTGGTAATGACTGTGACCCCAGCGGCACTCGTGTAGTGAACTTCAAGTTGGCATTTCAATTAGCTGTACTGATTGCCGGGTTTGGGCATTTCATATATTTGTGAGGTAGCTTAGCCTGAGAGGAGTCAGCTAAGGGACTTATTACCACAGTGCTTCTTGGGGGGAATAAATAACCTCATTACAGCTTCTTTTGCTCTGGCTGAGAGAGAGGAAGAAAAGTTGAATCTCTCAGGGCAGTTGTTTGCAGGGGCGCAGGGCTCGGTGCCTGGGACTAAGTGGACCAAGCAGGAGGGTTGCTTTCTTCCCTTCCTCTCCCTTCCTCTCCAGCCCTCTCCCGTCTTCTCCCCTCTCCTGTCCTTCCTTGCCTCTTCTTTCAGTTTGTCATTTCTTTTGTTCTTTTGCTAAAGCTTTTGATGGAAATAATGTAGTGACCTCTAGTGTTCCCAGGACTCAAAGGTTCGTGGATATAGATGGGGTCACATTAACAGTTAAACTTGGAACTTACACACACACACACACACACACACACACACACGCACACGTGCTTCAAAGTCCAAGTCCCCTCTTTCCCCAGGTATCCTTGGGAGACCCCCGGATGTCTCACAGGTGCTTACAAGCTGGTTTTCCTATGGTGCCTGCCATGTCCTCCCTCTCCTGCTGGGGTGTCCTGTCAGGGCTCCTGGACGCATTGGTGGCAGTGTGACACCTCTGAGAGCACAGGGTCCCTTAGCTGCCCTGCAGTGGGGCCACATGGAGCCCTCAGCATGTTAAAGCCTCCCTCAGGGCTGGAGCTGCCCCTGGACATGAGGTTTAGACACCATCTTGTTCCCCCATCCCTCTCTCTTCCCTCCTCTCCTCTGGGTGCCTGTGCCTCGACTCCATCCCTCTTCCCTGCCTCCTGCCCCGTTCAGCGAGATAAACCAAACCCACCTCCAGTAAGCTCAGCAGACACCCGGGCCCCAGCGAGGCTCACCTGGGGTGCACTGTCAACTTCAAAAAGAAGCACTGACATGGGTGCTTACTTTGAGTTTTGCTGTAGCTGACAGGATCTGCTCTCAATCAGGGTTACCACGATGGGCTGCTGTTTTCCTAAATGAACGCCTGTGTGGTCTCTGGAAAGAGCCTTGGATTTGGTGGGGTCACAGATCCTGATTTCAGTCCCTCTGGTACTTTCAATTTAGGAACCGCTCCCGCGTTAGTCAATATTTTTTTTCACTTAATTTATCTGTAAATTCAACAGGGTTCAATGAGATACTGTCAGTGAAAATTTTCCTGGTACATAATAATACCAGGGAGATATATATATACACACACATATATATATACACGTATATATATATATATATATGTATATATATACACATATACGTATATATATATGTATATATATATATATATATATAATATGTATATTAGCCAACCTTCACTAGACTGTTTAAAAACATACAGTTGCCTGCTGTAGCAAATCTCAACTCCTTTCCCTGCCACCACCATGATGGTCCCCATGGCCCCCCTCTACTTGCCCTGACCTTTCCCACCTTCCTGCCCTGGCTCCTTTCTTCTTCCTCAGCCTGTTGAGTTGGAAAAAATCCTCAGCTAGGATTCGGACCTAAGAGACCTACGATTTAATTCAACCTCACAGTTTACTAGCTGTGTGAACTCGCGTGCTTCCTGGGGCTTCCTGTTGGGTTCTGGTTCCGGTTCCGGTAAGCATCCTTCTGGAAGCAGCGGGGCCCTCCCGTAGCAGCCCCTCAAGCCAGTTTGCGTGGGGATTCAGCCTCATCACGCCTGTGCCAGACATCAGCCAGGCAGTGCCCCTCGTCATAACTGGGTCCCAGACTCATGCGGTGGTCTTCTGCTGAGCTCAGGGACACCGGCCTCTGCTCAGCAGTGTCCCCTCCTCAGAGGCTCGAGTTTCAGCTCCAAGAGGCCCCTTCTCCAAGTTCCACAGTTTTAATAATTAATCATTTCAGCCTCTTCTTCCCTTGGTTAACCCAGCACTAAGTGGTTACTTTAGAATTCTCTTTTTACTCAGTCGTCAGGTTAATAACTTCGTGTCTCGTTAACAATTTTTAATTCTAATTCTGTTTAACTAGCCGCTGTGCTTTCTGTCTCCTGATTGAGGCTTGGTTTATACAAGTGCCTGGGGTGGGTCAGGCGCTCTTGTAGGCTCCTTGGAGAGGGCAGTAAACAAAACGGAGAAAATATCCCCCTCGTGGAACTCACCTTCTGTTCGGGCAAAACAAAACATAAATACATGCATAAGGAAAATAAGGTATGTCCGAGGTGTAAGTTCTGTCTGGCAACATATATCCAGAAAGAGATGTAGAAGTTCTGGGAAGGCGGTGGTTTGCAATTTAAGCTGAAGTGTCTATGTGACAGCCCTCATCATATATATGAAAATACTTTGTGGCCCGAATATTGGGAGTTATTTTCTTTCCTTCATAGCGGAGCCTTTTTGTGAATCTTGGAGATTGTGTAGAAGCAGAGAGAGTGTAGAATGAACAGGGCTCTAAATGGGCGACACGCCTGGAAAAAAAGAAAAGCCAAATGTTTTAATTGGGTGGCTAATGAGTATGAGTCTGAGTGTGAGTGTGTGTGTGTGTGGGGGGGGCAGTGGGGATTCCTCTCAATTTACAGCATAATCACTGAACCCAGCAGTCTTCCTTAGAACAGTCTAGGGCTCATTTTAAACCACGGATACTATAGACCAGAAAGATACTCCATTTTTCAAATCAACGCTTTTACAGTTTTCCTCATCATTTCACAATTCTCGAAGGATTCCAATCATATTTGTGTACTTATTCCTCATTTTTCGTCCCGGACAACAAGGAGACCTCTTGAATTGGACAGTCCCACCATTGGAGCTGTTCATTTAGGGGGTTTGCCTAGGGTGGCAGCTTTTTGCTTTCAGGTTCCCAAGTCCTGAGGGTAGATGCGAACAGTGTCTTCAGGACAGAAGGGCATGGCTCTGGGTTGTAATTAACTCCACAGGCTGGAGCCAGGGAACAGGCTTTGCATCTCAATGAGCAGCCTGATTTCTTGCTGACAGGTGTTGTAATGGCTTTTTGACAATTCTTTTTCTCAGGCCTGGGAAAAAAAATCTGGACTCCAACTGGTACTTCTTTGTATTTGGAAGACCAATTTTTTTTGTGTTGGTCAGAACGCTAGGTGGTAAAGCCCCCAGATGAAAGAGTGGGGGTGGGTTTACTCAGAGAGATCGACCAGCCTGGTCTATGTGAGACTGGTTTCCATCCCGGGTGTTCATGCAGAAGGGGATTCCTCTTGTCCTGATTTTGGAAGAAGTCACAAATTTTCCTCTTCGACTTTCTGGAAATGTCCCTGGGCTGCACAGAATGCTTTGCTTATTAATGAGGAGGAGAAACGGATCCACCTCTCTTTCCTGGTTGTTGTCCCTCTGGCATCATTCAGAGTGAGAGAAAGTTTATTTTATTGCTATTGCCAAGGGCCCAGTTGGAGTCTAGGTTATGCCCAGTGCTGGGATTCAGAGACGTCGCATAAGTAGGTGAACTGCACACCAGGAAAGGATTCTGAGTGTTTGGTTTGTGCTGGGCACTGTGCTGTGTGCTTCATATGCATTTATCTCATTTAATCCACAGATCCACCCTATAAGATGATTGTCCTTTTTTTTTTAATGTTTATTTTTGAGAGAGAGAGAGAGAGAGAGAGAGGCAGAGAGAGAGAGGGAGACAGAATCTGAAGCAGGCTCCAGGCTCTGAGATGTCAGCACAGAGCCCAATGTGGGGCTTGAACCCATGATCCGTGAGATCATGACCTGAGCCAAGGTCGGATGCTTAACCGACTGAGCCACCCAGGCGCCCCGAGATGAGTGTCCTTATTTTACACGGGAGGATGTTGAGATATTGGGATATTGAGATAGGAAGTAACCCAAGCGAGGTTTAGAAGTGGGCCTCCAACCTAGGTCTGTTGACATGGAGTGCAAGGGATGCTTTGCATGAGGCAGGTGGGGGGAAGGGCGATTTCTGAGACGAAGCCACTTCATGTCCCTTTCTACAACTCAACGTTCAAGGTCTGAGAGAAAGGTCATCTTTGCTCTATGTTCTGAAGACAAACCAGATCAAATCAAACCTAAACTTACTTGTGCAATAGTTCTACTAGGCTAGCTACTATTGTTTAATACTTAAAAAAATTTTTTTTTAACGTTTATTTATTTTTGAGACAGAGGGAGACAGAGCATGAACAGGGGAGGGGCAGAGAGAGAGGGAGACACAGAATCCGAAACAGGCTCCAGGCTCTGACCTGTCAGCACAGAGCCCGATGCAGGGCTCGAACTCACGGACGCACGAGATCGTGATCTGAGCTGAAGCCGGACGCTCAACCGACTGAGCCACCCAGGTGCCCCTATTGTTAAGTACTTTTAAACTTCTGATCATATTTAATTTTCTCAATATCCTGAGAAATAGAGATTAATATCCCCCTTTTTACATATGGCATCACTGAGCTTGAGATTGAATTCACCAGTCTTCCTGAAACCAGGTTCATGATTTCTAAAGGTTAATCTCTTCTTTGAGATTAACAGATCACTGTTCTCATTATCGGTGGCTGTGGACCAACCACCCCAAAATGAAGTGACATAAAACAACAGTCATTATGTTATGCTCACACTTTTGTTGGTCATGAATGAAAATAGCATAGAGGGAGGATAGCTCCCAGCTGAGTGGGGCTTCAGCTGAAGGTGTTTTAACTGCTGGAGACATCTGGGTTGGCTCAGTTGGATGCCTCTGGGTTCTTGGGTTCTTTGTCATTTTGTTTCTGCTGGAAGCGAATGTCCAAGATGGTGCCTTCACTCATGTTTGACATCTGGGCAGGTATGGCTGGGACAGTTGGAATAATTCAGGCATTTTCTCTCTGTTTTTAAAATAGTCTTTTTTGGTTGTTTATTTATTTTTGAGAGAGAGAGAGAGAAAGAGAGAGAGAGCACACACATGAGCAGGGGAAGGGTAGAGAGAGAGGAAGAGAGAGAGAACCCCAAACAGACTCTGAAGTGTGAGCACAGAGGCTGATGTGGGGCTCAAACTCACGAATGAACTGTGAGAACATGACCTGAGCCGAAATCAAGAGTTGGACGCTTAACTGACTGAGCCACCCAGGTGCCCTAGGCATCTTCTCTGTTTATATGGACTGTTCAAGGGGTTACCTTGAGGTTCCTCACAGTGTGGTGATTTCGTGGCTTCTCGTTCTTAGCACTATTGACATTTTGGGATGGATAGTTCTTTTTTGTGAGTGGTTGCGAACCAGATTCCAACTTTCCTAATCTCCAGCTTTTATACGGTTCACTAAGCTATACTTGAGTTTGAATGACTCATGGTTGAAAACATGGACTCAGTCCCAAAGGCCACTCAGTCTTGTACTTCAGGACTCCTTTAGGAAAGCAAATGCCTGCTATGCCAGACACGATAACATTTAGCAATGCTGTAGCAGAGGATGTAAAAGGATGCTTTATTTATATAATCTTATGTACCACACACTATTTTGGGTAGGTATAAATATCCATATACCCATATACATAATTTTTTATGAAGTTAAATCCTGTTACGGTAATAATATCCTCATTTATAGTTAGCAGCCCTGAGACTTGACCATGTAGGTCAAGTGACTTGCTCATCTTGGACAGGGTAGTAAAGATCTTACAAGGAATGGGACCCTAAACGTGTCAGCATCATGAAAAATGTAGGGGTTAAGCATGACCTAGCTCCAGAGCTGTTGTAACCCTTCCCACTCATATCACAATATCTATTTTAGTCTGCCCATTTGAAAGTCATGCCTCTGGATGACTTCAGCCTCTCTCTCCATCTACCTAATAACATCTGGGAGCTTGGGAAAGGCTTTGTCTGATAATTCATTATGCCCATCAGAGTCACTAGGCAATCAGTGGGTTTCTTTGCAGAGAGGAAAACCAGGCTGACAGCTCAGGGGAGCCTGATGCAATATTTTTAGGGCACTTGGGTCTGTGCAATTATTGTTTCTCAGTGTTGATTGTCAATGGTTGCAAACAGACAACAACTGTGTGAGGTTGTGCAGTCGCTGAGCCCCTGAGTGACAGGTGGTCATTGTTTCTGGCGTTTGACAAGGCTTAAGTATAGACATCATGATAGGTTGTCACTACAGGTTCAGTTCAAGGCTGTTTTTATATGGAAAGGAGAGGGGTCCTGGAGAAGGAGTTTGAGTCATAAAGAAAGTTTGGTGTTTTGCCACATCAACTGCTAAATCGCACTTACACTTTGGCCAGATCCCCCACAGACTTTAATTTTCAGTTTTCACTCGAAAATAACAATGTCAATTTATGGATCACTGGGACTGAATGTCTCTGTGAGAATACCAGAATGGTCTAGTACTTCTGCCCTCGTAGACTGCGAATCAGTAATTCCCTGGCACCCAGTAGGTGTTCAGGAGATGTTGGTTAAGTGAATGAAAGAGCTGTCGTTTGGCCTGAGAGCTGAAATGGTGTGCATTACAGGTGTTGACAGTGGAGAATACAGTATATTATCAGTTGTAATCCTCATTATTCCAGGGACTTATATGGTCCAGCCTCAGAGAGGGCTCATCTCAACAACAAAAAGTAGCTAGAGCAAAAATTATACAAAAGTAATTCATATTCATTTTTTATTGACTTCCTCAGAGAACACTAGAGGGGGAAGGACCATTTCATTCACTGAAACATCGTGTACTCTCCCTTCCCTTTTCTCTCCATCTTGCTCTTACCTAGTGGCTGCTTCAGTGGCCGCCAAGAATTACTTCCTTGTAATTCTTAAGCAGTTTTATATCTCTCCCAACAACCTCAAGTTTTTTCAAATGTAACTCTCTTTGGTCTCTTCCTTCAAGCAGGACTCTTGGTTCTCTAGAGAAGAAGGGAGTTAGGGAAATTAATTGGACAATTGCAAGATTTTTATTTGAATAACAAGGGAGAGATAAAGACTATAAAGACTCACATGGTAATTTTTATTCTATAATTGCTTCGTGTATTAATTTGTTTATTGAGTAAATACTAAGTAGCAACTATATGTATAACAATTTTTTCATACATTCATAAAGATAGGGTTTGCCTATTTTCAATTTTAATATCTATTGGCAGATTACTTTCCCCCCAAGCTGTGGCAATTCATGCAATCAGTTTTCAAAAGTGCTTGTTTCTTTGCATTTTCATCAGCTCTGGTTATTATCTCCTCTTCAGTTGTCAGTCTGATGAGTTACTTTGATTTGCATTTCCCTGAATGCTAGTAAAGATGTTCTAAGAATATTTTCATACTTATTATCCATTTGGATTTTCTCAGTAGTGATTTGACTGTTTTTATAATTTTCCCATTTTCTGATTTTTTCTTTTTAAATAGGCAATTTGTAGATGTTCTTTATATATTAGGGATGTTAACCCTTTGCTTATATAATTTGTTGAATTAGGATAGTAGTAGCTTCTATAAGCTCCAAATTTTGAACCTCCAAATTTTAGTGGCTTAATACAACAGAATATTATTTCTTTATTTAAAAAAAATTTTAAGTGCTTATTTATTTTTGAGAGAGAGCGAGAGAGTGAGAGAGAGAGAGAGAAAGAGAGAGAGAGGGGCAGAGTGTGAAGGTGGGGGTCAGAGAGAGAGGGAGACACAGAACCTGAACCAGGCTCCAGGCTCTGAGCTGTTAGCACAGAGCCCAACACAGGGCTCAAACCCACGAACCATGAGATCATGACCTGAGCTGAAGTTGGATGCTTAACTGACTGAGCTACCCAGGCATCCCCAGAAGATTATTTCTTGTTCTTCTGACAATCCAGTATGAGCAGTCCTGGTTTGCAGGCGGACAGCCTGCAATACTCACTTGTGTATTTCAGGGACTTGGATTCTTACCATCTTATGGCTCTTCCATCCATTATGGCCTTGGAGTTCTGTGCATATAGCTAAAGAAAGGGAAAAGTAGGGTGGAGAATCCCTACCAACTTCTTAAAAGCCCTAACCTAGAAGTGCCATACACCATTCAACATTGATGCAATATTGATGCAAGCGGCTGGCTGTGGTTTTTGGCTGGGCAGCTATCGCTGAGTGTGAATTCTTGGTAGATGGCTAGCCATCTTTCTGCCACATGTGTTGCAGGTATTTATTTTCCAGTCTAATACTTGCCTTTTGACTTTACTTATGATATTTTTGTCATAAAATAATAAAGACTATGGAATTATCTCTGTCCATTTACCTATCATCCATCTCTCTCTCTCTCTCTCTCTCTCTCCATCCATCCATCCATCCATCCATCCATCCATCCATCATCTATCATCTAATCTTTCTACCTTGCTATCATCTTTTATTTTGTGGTTTCTACAATCCCTAACTTGCTCAGGACAAGGTTATCCACATTTTCCCCTAAATTTCTTATTACATCTGTAATTTATATCTTCAATATGGTATGAGTCAGGTTTTTTTTTTAACCACAGTTTTTTCTAGTGAATTAAGTTGCCCTTTTTTGGCCATTTTTGGTTTATTTCTTTATGTATTAACTTTATCCTGGTCTGTATTCAATTTCACACATTTGTCTAGTGTTATGGAAATAGAAGACTAAGTTGACTACAGTGGATTTATAGTAAGTTTAAGAATGGCTTCGTCAAGATAGCTATCATCTTAACTATTAGGTTATGTGGACTTTCTCTTTAAATAAGTTACTCTCGGGGCACCTGGGTGGCACAGTCAGTTAAGCGTCAGACTCTTGATCTCTGCTCAGGTCATGATCTCATGGTTTGTGAGTTTGAGGCATCGGGTTGTGCTCTAATGGCGTGGAGTCTGCTTGGGATCCTGTCTCTCCTTCTCTCTGCTTTTCCCTCACTTGTGATCATTCTCTTTCAAAGTAAATAAATACACTTAAAAAAATTAAAAAAAAATTACTCTTGGGGTGCTTGGGTGGCTCAGTTGATTAAACATCAGACTTTTGATTTCAGCTCAGGTCATGATCTTAAGATTTGTAAGATTAAGCCCTGTGCTGGGCTTTGCACTGATGGTGCAGAGCCTGCTTGGGATCTCTCTCTCTCTCTCTCTCGCTCTCTCTCTCTCGCTCTCTCTCTCTCTCTTTGTCCCACCCTCACTCATGTTCTCCCTTTGTCTCTCAAAATAATTAAATAAACATTTTAAAAAATTAAAAAATAAATAAGCTATTTTCATCTTTCTTAGCACTAGCTTCTGTCTTTGAGAAACAAAGACAATATTTTCAGTGGGTTAAGGAGGACCACCATCCATTCTTTGACATAACTCCTATTGAGAAATGGGGTGTATGTCTCATCCCCTTGAATCTGGGGAGACTCTGTGATTGCTCTGATCAAGAAAACATGGCCACAGAGGTGCTGTGCTAGTTTCTAGGCCCAGACCTTAACAGTATGGCATCATCTACTTCCTCTGTCTTCGAACATTTGCTCTTCGTGCTACTGTGTAAGAAGTCTGACTATCCTGAAGCCACCGTGATACAGAAGTCCAAGCCACATGGAGGGATCCTGGACAATGTGGAGGGAAAGAGAGACAGAGAGACGGAGAGAGGCCAAGGAACCTCAAAGTGCCAGAGATGTGATGCAAAGCCATTGTGAACCCTTTAGCTCCAGTCACCCCAGCTGGTGGCATGAGATCTGAGACGAACCTCCCAGCTGAGCCCCACCCCCACCCCAATTCCTGGCCCACAAAACTGTAAAAACATAAAATGGTTGTTTTAAGCCACTAAATTTTGTGGTAGTTTGTTTTGCAGCGTTTGATAATCAGACATGGTGGAGATCTCGTATCACATGTGCAGTGCCATGTTCATGAAATAAGGCAGTTCTTACTGACATTAGCATTATAATTTCTCCTGGAGGAGAGCACAAGCCAGTGGAGGACAGCGTCACCCGCAGGTGGCACCCGCAGGTGCTCAATACCAGCATGCCAGGCTGTCCATCAACTCAGCCTCTAGAATATATGGAAAGGTTGGGCATAGCATGTGGTGTGTCTGGGGGGCTGGAGCCTTCCTTGGACTGTCCTCCCTGTCCCAACTGCTTCCCTGTCCTGACCTCCCTCTACTTCCTAAGGTGGTCCTTTCTTCCACTCCAGGTAGACTCTCCTCTTTGTTTATCCTATAACATAACATGTGGACACCATGGGCTTTTTCAGTGTTGTCTTTCTGTCTCCTTTCCACATTCCTGCTTCCCACCCTGCCACTCCCTGTAAAAGCTGAAAAGGCCTCCCCTGTTGTCTCCCACTTGCTCACTCCCCATGAGCTTTTCCTAAGTGCTCTGGTTTGCGTGCCTCCCTTCCTTCTCTGAATTCCTTCAGCAGTTATTTTTCACCTCTTACATGTATTAGATGCAGGCTGTTCTGCTGCTTGACCAAGTCGTATCATGTCTCTTATTCATCCGCTGGACAAGTATTTATTAAGCCTGTACCACATGCCAGGCACTGTTCTGGTTTCTGGGGATACAGCAATGCAGAAAACAGAAAAAAATCCTTTCTTAATTTTATTTTTAATGCTTATTTATTTTTGAGAGAGAGAAAGAGAGAGTGACAGAGCTCGAGAGGGGGAAGGGCAGAGAGAGACGGAGACACAGAATCCGAAGCAGGCTCCAGGCTCTGTGCTGTCAGCACAGAGCCTGACGCGGGGCTCGAGCCCACGAACTGTGAGATCATGACGTGAGCTGAAGTCGGGTGCTTAACCGACTGAGCCACCCAGGGGTTTCCAAAAAATTCTTTCTTAATGGAGCATAAATTCTTATGTGGAATAACAGCTGTTGGACAAATAAATACGTTATGTAACATGTTAGGTGGTGACAAGTGTATTAGAAAATTAGGGAAAATAGATAGGAATGGTACCTTTTTTTGTAGGTGTTATTATTTTATCAACTGTTAATTATAAAATAAGCCATAAAGCTGAATTTTACCAAAAAGCCTTATAAACCAACCTTGTGACTAGAAACTAATCATGCCAGCTCTCTTGAGATTCTCATGTCACACAGTAGGTGATAAGCATTCTTTCTTTTTCTCTTCTTTCTTTGAGACCTTAAATACTGCCATAGGCTGAATGTTTGTATTCCTCTCCGAATTCATAGGGTGTTGCCATTTTAAGTAAGGTGATCAGGGAAGAACTCACTGGGAAGGAGACTTTAGGCAAAAACCTGAGGAAAGATTTTTGAGGAAGGAGGCTCATGTGAATATCTGGGGCAAGAGCATTCCAGGAAGAAGAAAGAGCAAGTGTAAAGGCCCTGAGGCAGGGCTCAGTTATGAATGTGAAGGAACAGCAAGAAGGCTCACTGTCGAGTCCTGGAGGGCTAGAATCATCTGTTATGTTTCCTGTGTCTCTCCTTATGGCACTTAACTCAGGACCAGGTACTTAGTAGATATGGATAGAAACACAGAATAGTAGAGCCCAGAAGTAGTTTCTAGTGCCCTCATTTTGCAAACGAGGAGCTTGAGGTCCCAAGAGTGAAAGTGACTTGCCCGAGTGCTGATACCTCTATTGTTTCTGCTCCCGTGGCTGCCACTGCTACCACTAATACTATTATTATTGCCATTATTATTAGTATTACCCCACCCCCAGGGTCCTACATCATTCCTCTTGTGCACTGCCACGTTCAAGGAAACATATTTCAATGAGGAAAAGTATTTATGAAGCACTTATAGGCGTTACTTCTACCCCTTGGAGAACATGAATGAAAATCCATCTCAAAAGGCAGAGCCATGTCCTCCTTTCCTTTCTCAGCCTCTAACCCTCTTCTTCCCCACAGCTGACTCGTAACACCCTCCTTCTCAAACGCTTGCCTTTCTCTGCTTTTGATCGGGTGATTTTGGCCCTTCTTCCTCTTTGATCAGGTGATTGTGACCTTTCTTCCTCTTGCCTCTTCCTTTGGTTTCTTTGATTCCTTTCTCCCCATCCTCCCTGTTCTGTATGAAAACAAACAAAATGCCCATAAGGCAGACAAAGATAGAACAGGGAAGGGGATGGGGAGGAACTAAATGGACAATAGAAAAGTCTTTTTAGCTGCCAGGAGAAGAAGGGGCTGGTAACCCTACCTTGTTATTAGTGTTTGTCTTTGTCAGACTGCTGTTGTTTCTATTTCTACTGGTACTGTTGACAACCACTATCACTTGTATTCCATTTCTTATTTTACAAATAACTTTTATAACCAAGATTTAATGGGAATTGGAACCCACATGTGGTGAAGGCCAAACCTCCATTCTTTCCACTACATGTTGGTTGAATGAATGACTGAGAAAATGAATGAAATGAGGCTCCTTGCCCGGTTTATTTAGCACTTCCCAATCAAGAGCAAAGAGGAAGTAAATTTTCTTCCTCATGCATTTTTAATATGATGGCTGATCATGTTTTTATTGTTTGCTGGCATGAAAGAAGTACATATGAACAAGCACAGTAAAAGAGCAAACAATCTCCATTGAGAAACCGTGATGGATAATTTCATGTGTCAACTTGACTGGGCCCTGGGATGACCAGATTTTGGTTAAACGTCATTCTGGGTATATCCATGAGGGTGTTTGTAGATGAGATTAACATTTGAATCAATAGACCAAGTAAAGCAGATTGCTCTCCCCAACCCACCCGATGTGGACCTGAATAGAACAAAGGAGAGAATTTGCTCCCTCTGCTTGACTGTTTTGGAACTGCTGCATTGGTCATTGTCGTCATTGTCTTCTTCTTCTTTTTCTTCTTCTTCTTTTAAACATTTATTTATTTTTGAGAGACAGAACAAAAGGGGGGTAGGGGCAGAGAGAGAGAGAGATACAGAGAAAATCTGAAGCAGGCTCCAGGCTCTGAACTGTCAGCACAGAGCCCTATGCAGGGGTTGAATTCGCAAACAGCAAGATAATGACCTGAGTGAGAAGGTTAACCGACCGAGCCACCCAGGTGCCCCTACATTGGTCTTCTTTCGCATTAGGACTGGAACACACAGCGTCAGCTCTCCTGGTTCCCAGGCCTTTGGACTTAGATGGGAAATACACCACTGGTTCTGCTGGGTCTCCAGGATATAGACAGCAGATCATGGGACTCTTCAGCTTCCTTAATCATGTAAACCAGCTCTTTATAATGAATTACATATGTATAGGATATACATGTACATGACATATATGTATATATACGTATATGGTATGCACATAAACCATATACATACGTATTTTGTATATACACACATATGTGTGTATATGTGTATATCTATATATCTATATATCTATGTATTTATATGCCTATATATATCTGCTATTAGTGTTGTTTCTCTGGAGAGCCCTGACTAATACAGAACTTTTCTATGTATTTGTATACACATTTGTAGAAAGTGAGTGCATTATAGTGCTAATGTATGAACCCTAGATAAACAGAACTGGATTCAAATCACAGCCTTTCTATTCACTGACTGTGTGACCTCACACAAGTTGCTTAACCTCCCCAGACTTTAGCTTCCTCTGCTGCTAAATGCCCATAATAAATATCTCACTCCTGGCCAAGATTTTGGTTGCTACCCAATCTCCATCTGCCCTTCGGTGCTTTCTAACCCAAATCTGAATTTGTTATGTAATTCATTCTCTGCACACCCATATGTTTCTCTGTGTTAATTGCTGTGGAACATGGAACGCAGTTCTAGTTAAGGTGACGTGGTATTTCTGTCTACCTGTCTACATGTCTACATGTGAGGTCTGGGACTACGGCGACCATTTTGTGACCACGAAGTTCAGATTGCCTGAGGATGGCAGAGAGGATGATGCCATCACCACTGAAGTTGTCAGTCACGGAGTTGTCTACCTCTGGATTTCTTGTTATAACTTTTCTCTGGCTTAATCCCAGAGCTGGGATTTCTGTTTCTTGAGGTGGAAGGAACCCTAAACGATGTACTTGTTTGTGTTGTTGTGAATATTAGATGAATTAGCCTATATAAAACACTTCACACACTGTTTGGCATTTAGTAAAGAGTCAATAAAGGCTAGTTTTAATAAAAAACCAAGAATAAGCCCATTATGTCTGTCACCACGAATAGCCTAAAGTAGAATCCGTGTTTTACTTGGTTCTCCAGAAGTTCTTACAAGACGAAAAATGGAGGAGATGGAGGCCAGCTGCTATGTAGAGAAAAGTTGACAGCTTTTTCTATATTTGTGATAATTTCCTCAGGCTACATTCCCAGAAGTGATATAACTGAGCACAAGCACTTTAAATTCTCTTCACACATATTACTAAATCGTTGTCCCAAAGGTTGAACCATTTTACATTACAACCAGCCATCTCGGTACATGCCTTTCACTTCATCTTGGTCAGTATTTGGAACTATTATTTAAAATATTTTTTTTTTTCCTGGTAGGCAACATGTGGGATCATCATTTTAATTTTATTTCTTTTGACTCGTAGTAAGTTTTAAAATTCTTATCTAGGCATCAAAACCCTTCTGGGGCTGGTTGAGATTTGCGAGTGCTCTCCAGCATGGGCCGTAGGAGTCTGGGAGAGAGCTCGTCCCCCTCCCCCCTGGTAATTTACAGTGGTTTGCTGGTTAGAAGTAATTAAAGGGCTTGAAATAATTTGCCTTTTTAGTATCCTGTATCATCTAGGATCTCATGACTATGTTTCTCTTGAACTGTTTGAGTCCTCTTCCTAAATGGGACCAGAAAAAGGGCATCCAAAGATAACAATAATGTCTTACTCGTGGGGCTGCCCCCAAGGTGTGTGGGGGCCCCAGAAGATATTTTTTTACAGGACCCTTGTCTAAAAAATTTGAGTCGTCCCAAGTCAACATGTCAGTATGATTTTGGTGGCTAAATATTGCATGATTCCCATGAAAGAAATACCATGCTGGCCAGTGAGACCAGTGCGTTTGCCGGGCCACCCTCCTGGAACCAGGGCCCAACCATTAGGCTCCTGTACAATTTAGTAGACGCAATTCCTAGAGCTCCATGGGGGGCATCTGTCAACCCCACACCCAGGGCAGGAGCGAGAATAGAGAGTTGGAGAGCATCTCCAAAGCGGGAAACGGAGCTGAGGTCCAGGCTGGGCACACCCTGCCTGATGGCACTGCTTGCCCAAGGCCCATTGTAGGTATCAGAAGTGCCTTTACAAAATCATAAGGAGAACACTAACTCATGTGGGTCCCCTTGCCTGCGTTTAAGGGGTATTTACTGTTATTACTATACTAGCAGCTTATTATAATTGTGCTTTTCCCATGTCCTAGGTGCTATTCTAAATGTTTTCCATTAAGGCAGGTTACTACTATTATCCTGTTTCACAGGTGCAAAAGTAGTGCTTTAGGTGTTAGCAGATTGTCTTGCTCAGCCTGATGTAAAGGCTGGGCTCTAACCAGCTCTCCTCCAGAGCCTTAGCTCCAGAGTGGAGGCCCCTCCAGACTGTCTCTGTCCAGGAGTTCCTCCTTCCACTTCCTTGTGAAATCTCTTCTCACATTAAGTGAGAATGGTTTCCCATTAAGTGTCTGACTTGCATCTTTATCTAACACCCCCTAACTCATCAATGCCAGCCCCTTTCTTTAATGGCATTTCACACCACAAACGTCTTCTCACATCCAGAGAGATCTTTTCAAACAACATTTAATTGTGGTTATAGAATATATTTCATTGCAATAGGTTGACTCTGAAAATTGTACAAAACAGCAGGGTCACACTCACAAAGGACCTCTCTGCTTGTATGCAGGTCTGCTTAGCACTTTGGGTTTTGAATAGCTGCCCCAAGAGCTTTGAAAGATGTTTTTCCTCCTCCATTATTTTCCCAGGGAAATGTCAAATGAACATATGATTTTGAAAGAAGCATCTCTAAATTAAAATACAGTATAATTGGCAATTGTGGGTCTCTTCCATGACTCTAAATGTTATTGCAAGATATTCATTCACTCTTTTATCTGCTAGGATATACAACAATGGTAGATAAATGGCGAAATGGAGATATTTGAACTCTGCAGTTATTTCTAAATTGCTGACATTTCTCCTTAAATTTTTAAAATAACATTAAGATGTGCTGCCTGACTCCCCTCCTTCACATCCCTACAAAATGCATTTGGTAAATATATACAGAAAGTGAATTTGACAGTATACATATAATATGGCATATTATTTTGATTTGCAGTTTGCAAATACATTAAGGTAATCTGGCTGTTAGTCCACCATTGGTCAGAAGAGTTTGTGTTACATAGAGATCAATAAGAAATTTGCCATTCCCGTATGAAAGAGGCCTCATTTTATTTGTTTTGCATTGCTAAAGATGGTGACCAAGAGAACCAAAAGCTTGGAATTCAGCCACAGAGGCTGCAGTTTGAGTATTTTACCTCTGTAAATGGAATTCCTTTTGGCATCTTATCAGAACACAATGAATTTGATTTTGGAGAGGCAGGAGATCCTACACCCCATTTTCCTTGCAACAGAAACATCTATCGTGTGACCCAGTGAGCTGGTTTGAATTCCTCTAGCTCATGGTTCAATCTTCAATTGTCAAACAGTTATACTTTCTCCAACTTTTGACACTTCCATTTTATGTGATTCTACTGAAAGTGAACTGTGGCACCTAAGATTTCATTTAAAACCTGTTTATTGAAATAAGCAGACACTGTGAGAGCCAGTCGTCTGAATCTCTGAGGGCTGAGATGGTTGAATTTGGAAAAATATGATTTAGCAGGGATGCACTAATACAGGAGACTGGGCCGCAGCAGGGAGAAGGCAGCTATAGAAAAGGGGCACTGGTCTGTTATTATCATAGTCCAGTCTGAGGTACTCTTAGGGGAGTAAAAAGACTTCTTTTTTCTTTCTGCCACGCAAAGCGCAAAATCAGGACCAACGCATCCAAAGTGCGCAGGAAGCAGATTTCATCTTAATCCTACAAGGAGCTTCGTATCAATCCCATTTGTTCCATAATAGAATGGGCTGCCGCCGGGTGAGTAGTCACAACCGCCACCCATAACAACCCTGTATGGTGGGTAATGTGACAACACTTAACTGGCAAGAAATCTGAGGCTCAGAGAGGCTGTGTGGCCAGTCTGGAGTCACTAGTAAGGGTTGGATTTTGAGTCCGGTTCTCTCTGATCCAAAACCCTTTGATTTCTCTACCATGCCAATACCCGTTCTCCTATAATCCCAGTGAGGTCCCCATCATGGGAGGCCTCCAGCTAGAGACGGGTTGGTAGGATGCATATTTTAACCTCAGTTCAGAGATTCAGTTCAGTTCAGTTACTCCTCTGAGTTAATTCCTTCTTTCTCAGGGCTCCAATGCATCATGGCTAGATCACCTTCAGCACTTACTATACTGGACCCCACCTAGTTAATTTGTGCTCATATCTGCCTCTACTGCCAGACTTTCAAGGTTGTTAGGCGTTGTCTCTGGGGATCCCTTCCTTCTCCTGCAGGTACCTCCCCACTCCCGGGATCCAGCCCAGTGTCTGACACTTCAGTGTTCTTGGAATAAATGAATGGATATGGTTTATTTTGTTAAAGCACCTTTTATCGTCAAACTGGGGATATTGTAATAAATTCAGAGAAAATGTAGCCGTTCCTTTCAGACTTCAAATAGGGAGATGGCTCCGTGGAGGTGGGAGTTGCGCAAAATGACCATTGAGTGTATAATTATAAATGATCCTAAGGCAGCAAATGAGGTGGACGTCCATAAAAATTAATATGTCAACATCAGAAAGAGTGAGGCTCTACAAGTGTGAGAAAAATTAAGAGATGAGTTTAGCTCGGTTTAGAGTAGGAAAGGTGACAAAGAGCAGATATTCCTATAGCTTAGGTCAAGTGGTGTGGTAAGAACATGACAGAGGGAAATAGATGTATTCGTGCTTGTTTTCCTTTTGTCTTTTATCTTTTTTGTTTTGTTTTGTTTTGGTGGTCTACCCCTCAGGTTTTCTATCCAACCCCCTTTTCTAGGAGTTTTCTAATATCTTTGACCAAATGGGAATTGTAATAAAAATGTAACTTGACTTGGTCCTCTGGACAGGGGGGTAGGTCCAGGGTTGGACTGCCTGCTCAGGCTTGGCTGGTGAATCCTTCCCTGGGAACTTTTGGAATTAGGCAAAAGAGATCTTGAGTGCTGTTACTTCCAGGTAACCAGATCTGTAAGACAGAAAATGTGGGACCATTCAATGACTGTATGTACCATTAATATAAACACCTAGTTTGTAGGGGGAGAAGCTAAAGGCGCCACAGAGGAGCAGGTATAGAAACGGTATGGGAGTCTGGGCACAGTCCGGTCGCGGTTCCAGTGTGTTCAGACCCTGTCACACCCCTGATCTTCTTCATTGCATTGATTATGTCTTTTGCATAAAGAAGTTAGAGTTGGTTCTCTGTTACTTATATTAGAAGAGTTCCAGCAAATCCGTACCCTTGTCCACCAAGGTGAATGGAATCAACTAGGAGCGTTAGAGACCCCCATGTGATCAAGTCCCAATAGATTAAAAAGCAGCGCCTGCCAAAGGACTAAAACTGTTCAAGTGTCTCATCCCAGAGGACTTTCGTGGAAGGGCATTGGGAGTGCTTGCTCCCAGATCTCTTCATCAGCAATCTTTTATGAGTCCTGGAGAATATGGGAGGGGTCAGATAATGGGAAAGAGAAATGTATTTCCTAAGAGGATACTAATGAGAGTTTCTTTATCTTCTTTGTATCCCAATTTATATATTCTCTCTGATCCTCAGTTATTTCCTTTGTACAATACAGATACTAGAACACCCCACTGCCTTCCTCATATGCCCTGGAGATGCCACCAGATATCAGAAAGTGCTTTGTACACACTCACTTTCCATAGAGAGGCCAGGGATTATTATCCTTGTTGTCATCAAGCTGGCGAAAGTAATAAACAGAAAGCAGTTGTAGATACAGGCAGTCATTATTAATGACATTAATGACATTATTAATGACATCATTAATGACATTATTAATGACATTATTAATGACAATATGCTCAGCACTACACTATACTAAATATTGATTAATTATCAACTAATTTTTAAATTAGCTTCCCCCCCCCTTGGATTAAGGTATTCTCTTATGTAATAGAAATTTTACCAGAGTTAGCATTATGAGACATTTTCACAAGATTAAAGAAAATCTTGTAAAATCTGTTGTGCAATGGGTTGCAAACACTAGCATAGCCCTGAAATAAAGCAGACCATTTCCTCCTCTACAGACTTCTTTAGACACTTATTCCATAAAAAACAAGCTAACTCTTGCATGGCAGAGGATGAAATTTCAGAGAGGAGCCAGAATGACTGTGTAGTATGAGGTCATGGAAATAGGGAGAGGAGAAAATTTGGGGAATGATCTCAAACAAACAAACAAGCAAAAACAAAAACAAAAAAAGCAAATGCAGCAGATAATAAAGACAAAAAATTGTAAATTAGAGAGATATGCAATCATTAAGGCTTGGTGATTCTACCTCCTTATTACCTCATCTCTCTCTCTTCTTAAATCCCTACTGGCAGTTACCAAAGTCTGAGACTCCATGAAATCTTCCTAAATTACTTCAACCATCTCCTAAGTGGTCTGCCATCACCCCCCTAAGCTTAGTGAACACCCCTTCTCTGCTTCGGAACTTTGGCTTGGAGGCAGATGATGGAGTATTGCTGTCCACTTACCTCTCTTATCTCTGCCTTGTATTTTTTTTCTGTCTTTCCCTGGGATGAGAAAGGGCAGGCATCTCCAATACTTTTCTCTATTGGACTAGGACCTCCCTTATAGAAGTGTAATATCGTCCACACAAGGACACCTCCTGATATGTTAAAGGAGGTAGATGAAGACATTTAAGAGAATTTCCTTCTTGATAGAACCTACATTTCAATACCATTGTCTGGTTTTAAATTCCAGCAAGAGTAATTCCTTCCTTTCTCCTTGAGGTCTTGCTATAATTTTCTTACTTCCGCCCCAGGTGCATTTAGATTGATGGTGCAGACTACGTACACAGAAATGCAAAAGTGGAAAAAGCCCATTAATTGCCTTAAAATATTGTACCAGTGATTATCCTTATTTTATGGAAGAGGAATCTGGCTCAGACAAGCTAAATGATTTTCCCTAGCTGCTGAGTTAGTAAGTGGCAGAGGCAAGATTGAAATCCTAGGAACATGCCATTTTCTATTGTATTGTATTGTATTTTTTTAATATGAAATTTATTGTCAGATTGGTTTCCATACAACACCCAGTGCTCGTCCCAACAAGTGCCCTCCTCAAATGCCCATCACCCACTTTCCCCTCCCTCGCACCCCCCCCATCAACCCTCAGTTTATTCATGCCATTTTCAAGGGGACCCTATAGAATACTGAATGGAGAGGGAATTTGGAATGCCAGGAGAAGAGGAGTAAAGATTTGAGAAAGGGGCAAGAAGCTGGATAGAGACAGAATGGGGATGAGACAAAAGGCAGTGAACCCCAGCCTACACAGCTGCCTTTTACTCCCCATGGTTGATGGCCTCTGCAACAATTCAGGTTTTTGCTGGCATTACTTCCTTGTAAATATCCCCTTGGCCTCCTCTCCCTGCCCCATAAATTGTGCAGTGAATTTTTTGATGTGTGGAAATTCTGGGTGCTGAGTGACTTTATTTGTTGGTTGGGAGAAGGGATGGAGGGGTGCCATAGAAGGGGGTGAGCTTTCCATCTGGGTGGCCCCCTTGATCAAAGCACAGAGACAGCCGAGGCAGAAGTAGGAGGTAGAGCAGGTCATGATTTTGGAGAGAGACCTCTGGAATCATTTGTAGCAATTTTGTGGGAAGGACATAAGCTTACAAAGCCAATGGAATTGAGAGTTTTGAGCTCATTTTATCCAGCTCTCTTCAGGCAGGTGAACCCCAGCTGATCTGTGGGTTATATCTGTCCTATCCTCTGAACCATATATATTCCTGAGGCATGAGGACCAGACTGTCTTTTATTTTCATTTTTATTATTGAAGTGTAGTTGACACACAACATTGTATTATTTTCAGGTGTACAGCATAGTGATTAGACAACTCTGTGCATTACTCAGTGCTCACCATTGTAAGTGTGGTCATCATACAACATTATCACAATATTATTGACTATGTTCCCTATGCCGTGCTTTCAATCTCTGTGAATTATTTATTTTATACCTGAGGACCAGACTGCCTTATTCCCTTCCATCATAGATCCTCACATGGTTCCTGCTTCATAGCAAGAATAAATCAATGGTTTGTTTGACAGAAATGCCTGAGAAGACTGGTCAGGTAGGATCATAGAGGCAGAGGCCTGATTGAAGGAGGTTCAGGAGAAAGTATGGGGGTGGGAATATAGAATTAGGAGACATTAGCCACAGATCTGAAAAACTGGGCAGCGGTAGCTAACATAGGCATCATGGTTGAATAGAGACAATTCTGTTGTTTTAAGAAAAGAATACGTGGCTTAAGAATATTAACAGGCAGAAGGGAAGGAAATGAGTCTCCTTATAGAATAAACTGATTTTTTCTTCTTGATTACACATTTACCGTATTAAACAATTCATGTTAAACAGTCACCTACACAGCAGTAACTCATCTTATCTACAATAGTTGCCATTTTGTCACTTTCCTTCTTCAGGACTTTCTGGAACCTTCTGTGTACAGTTCAGAGTTGACAACAACATGGTCCTTCTTGACCTGGCTCTAGCTTACTTTTCTGGCCTCATCTCCATCTGCCCTCCAGAATGACATGATCCATCTGCATCGTATTACCAGTAGTTTCTGGAAGGCACCACACTCTTTTACATAAGTTATCTGCCCTCTGTGCTGTTCTCTCTGCCAGAAATTATCTTTCCTACCCCCTTTCTGCTTGGACAAGTTCTCCCCTTAGCTCAAGTGATGCCTCCTCTGGAGAAGGCCTCTCTTGGTCCATCATCTTGGTATTTTCAGAAAAATCTATGCTTTCCGTCTTGCTAATAGATCTTCTTTTGAGTAGCTGTCTAGATTCTAAGTTTGCGATGGCAGAGACTATTGTGTTTATTCTCTGTGTCGCTGTTCCTCAGTCTGCCCCTGAATAGGATTGCAGTAATTTTCTATCACTGAATGAAGTCAGAGCAAAGAACATTTAGCCATTTGTAGCACACATTATTTCAAAATTCTACTGCCCGTATCCGTTTTATGGCTTTGGAAGACAAATTTGTTATTGTTACTTT
Source organism: Panthera pardus (assembly GCF_024362965.1). Classification (NCBI taxonomy): domain Eukaryota; kingdom Metazoa; phylum Chordata; class Mammalia; order Carnivora; family Felidae; genus Panthera; species Panthera pardus. Next base: position 67,826,980 of record NW_026527002.1, read on the forward strand.
TATGGCTGTTTGTTCTAACTTTTTGTTCCTCACGTGGCTCTGTGGTCCATTACAGGCCTGCATGGAGTTCTTGTAAGCAGTTACGGCAACAGTGGGTGCACAGTATTTTTCTTCTTTCTTCCGTCATAATTGCCATGTCTCAGGACCGTGTTTTTTCCCAGTGTATACAGTGTTTGATCAGGTTAGTCAGTCTCTCAGGAATAGCTGTTTCTCGTTTCTGGGGCTAATATTTAGGGCAGCTATAAACATCTTTCCAGAGCGCCCCTTCTTTTTCCTTTAAAATTAATTTCTTGGGATAAATTCTCCAAATTGATATTGGTGGGTCAAAGAGTATAAACATTTTTATGACTCTTGTCACTACTTGCCAGATTGTTTTCTGCAAAGATTGTGACACTTTATAGGCTACCACCATACTTGTTCTCTTCAGCTTTCCTGATGGGGTTTGGCCATTTGAAGAAAAAAAGAATAAATGAAAGCATTCGTTTTTATCATTTTGCTAGAGATAAAACAGATGTTCAGACTTATTTCAATGCATATTTCTTTTATTAGTAAAGAAGAGAATTTTTGTTTCCTGTTTGTATTTTTCTCAATATAAATTACCTATAAATATGGGAAGAGTAAAAATTAATACAGAAAGAAAAAACCACCCTGAGATAATTGAGGGAAAGTAATCCACAAAGGTTACTGGAGAACAGCGGGGGAGTTTATCCTTGTAAAGATGAAGAGACACATTTTCTCCTAAGGAAGGCATCCGTAAAAAAGACAAGCTAGGGAAAGGGCAGAGATACAATAATAGGAAATAATAACTACCTTTAATTGGTCACTTAATGTATTAGAATTAGTGTCTAATTGCTTTCTATGGATTCTCTCTTTTAATTGTCAGAACAGCCCATTTCACAGATGGGGGACTAGAGGCTGAAACATGAGGTGACCTGTTATCACATAGAAGGTGTGGAGCCTTCTATGAGGATAAAGGTCTATGTGACCTTTATCACATAGAAGGTGTGGAGCCAGGTTTCATACCCAGTTCCAGCCTATACCCTTAACCACTGTCCTGCACCTCACAGCTGAGTTTTGTAAGGGAAGATGAGGTGGTTTTTGTTTTTTGTTTTTTTTTCATCTTGATTCAGTAGAAGGAAGTGGGAATGGTCTCTTGAGAGGGACCATAGTGAAGAGTATTCCAGGGACACAAGATGATAGCACCATTTGTGGGTAAGCATTCTGGCGTGAACCTGGTCGGCATATTTCTGTGACACTTTTCAGCAATAGCCTGGGCTTTGGGAACGAGAGAAAAAAAGGGCAGAGAGAGAGAGAGAGAGAAAGAGAGAGAGAGAGAGATGGTCTAGGTATGTATGCATGCTGTTGGGTTTTAGCAGGAACTGGAGCAGGGCTTCTGTAGTCTAGAATCAGGAGAGCAGAGTTCCAGCAGCTGACAGAGTTGTTCAGGCCAGGCAGGGACCCACCCACATGGCCCTGGGGGTTAGGTGTCTGCGCAGTTCTGTTACAGCAGCCATTAGGACTGTGACTGTTTGTTTTTTTTTTTTTTAATCTTTTTAATGTTTATTTATTTTTGAGAGAGAGAGAGAGCAGGGGAGGGGCAGAGAGAGTGCCAGAGACACAGAACCGAAGCAGGCTCTGGGCTCCAAGCTGTCAGCACAGAGCCCGATGTGGGGCTCGAACTCACAAACTGTGGGATCACGACCTGAGCCGAAATCAGGTGCTTAACCGACTGAGCCACCCAGGCACCCCGAGTGTGACTGTTGTTATTAGGATTCTCCGGAGAGGGGCGCCTGGGCGGCTCAGTCGGTTAAGCGGCCGACTTCGGCTCAGGTCATGATCTCGCGGTCCGTGGGTTCGAGCCCCACGTCGGGCTCTGTGCTGACAGCTCAGAGCCTGGAGTCTGTTTCAGATTCTGTGTCTCCCTCTATCTGACCCTCCCCCGTTCATGCTCTGTCTCTCTATGTCTCAAAAATAAATAAATGTTAAAAAAATACTTAAAAAAAAAAAAAAAAGGATTCTCCGGAGAAATAGAAACAATGGGATGTTTGTTTGTTTGTTTGTTTGTTTGTTTATTTATTTATTTATTTATTTATTTATTTATTTATTTATTGTGAAGAACTGGCTCATGTAGTTATGGAGGCTGAGAAGCCCCACAGCCTGCAGGCTGGAAGCCTGGGAAATCCAGTGGTGTAGCTCAGTCCAAGTCTGAAGGCATGAGAGCCAGGAGAGCTAATGGGGTAGATCCCAGCCTGAGGACAAAAGATGAGATGTCCCAGCTTAAGCACTATGGCAGGAAAGAAGGGGGGAAACCTCTCTCCTGTCCCTTTTGTTCAGTTAAGGCCCTCAAAGGACTGAATGAGGCCCAGCCATGCTGCGGAGGGCCACATGCCTTCCTGAGCCCACTGATGCAGGTGCAGTCTCGTCTGGAGACCCTCTCACAGCTATGCCCAGAAGCAGCATTTAATCTGGGCGCCCTGTGGCCAAAGCTGACACGTGAAATTGACCGTCACAACTACTAGCTGCCATATAATACTGCTCACCCTTAAGGTGCCAGTCCCTGTGCTAGTCGGGGGCTCTGCCTGGCTTCTTATTCAGCCCTACAGACAACTGTATGGGGCAACACGCACTGAGAAGCGCCCCCACCCTCCCATGCTCTGCTCTGGACTGCAGAGGATGTACCCCAGCGATCTGCTCTTCCCAGGCTCTTGGGCTGACCGCTGCTGGTCAGGCCAAGAGACAACGTCACCGGCAGTGCCTGCGTCCCCTTCATGGCCCCCAGTTCCTCCCACCTAGCCCCTCCCTCTACGATTCCAAAGTTACAGGTGGCTCCTCCTGTGAGTAGCTCCTGCCTATAAGATGGTGTTACTCTTATCCTCAGCTGGCATAGGAGAAGACTACACGTGCAGAGAAGTAACTTTTGCAAGACTACCAACTATTAGGTGGTGGCGTTGGAATGCAAACCAGCGCAGTCTGACCTGGGAGCTGAGGCTTATGGCATCAAGGAACAAGTCCAGAGTCACGCTGCCAGCAGGTGTTGGAGCCAGAATCCAAATGCAGGCTGAAAACATTCGAGTCGCAGGCTGGGAAGTGGAGGAGTGGTCTAGATGTGAAAATGCCTTCGTCCCTGACTTTGCTGCCCTCTGAGCATGGAAGCCTGGATGCCAAGCCAACACAGCTCAGGGAAGGATGAAGAGAATTAGAGAAAAAGGAGGAGGAGGAGGACGGATCCAGAGACTCTGCTTTGACTTGTGCCTGAACGGCCAAGTCCACACAGGGGGGCATCGGAGGCCGGGCTTTTCCACACAGGCCCCTTGTTGTCCCTGGCCTGCTGGCCCTGATTAGCTCCGGGCATCAGCGCTTCGCCAAAGCTGTGGCCCATCAGGGGCTGGTTCTCTTGCCCTTTGCCCACACTTTGATCAGAAGGTGCCCAGCAATAAAGGCACAGCTAGGAAGCTCTTCCTTCGGGCTGCCTGGGACTTCCTGGGATGGCTTCAAAGGTCAGAAAGCAATTTGCGGCTTTTGTGTGGAAGGCCACAGGGTTTGGGGGGGGGAGTGCTTCAGTTGGCGGGGGAGCTAATTAGGCCCAGGAACTGTTTGGCCACCTCACAAGTCACTTGAAAACCCTCCAGGATGATGGGGTGGGGAGGACAGAGACCACTTTGTGCTCTGCAGGCAGTTCGCTGCTGCTGTGCAAGTAGCAGATTTGGGAAATGAAGTCTGGGGAGACCGCTACTTAATAAGCATCAGGGGATTTGCCAAATGGACTCGCCAGGAGTGGTTGTCCTATATTTACATCCTGCAGCAGGTTGTTCTAAGGCTACAATCCCATAATACTATACATTTTTTGGGGGGATGACTTTCTATGCTGAGCTACTAATTATAGGTCACATATGCTGTTGTATCCTTATTAATAAAAGATCTCCACTCTTATCAATGAATTAACTGTTTCCATAGTGACTAATGCGGTTTGCAAGAGTGAAACTGGAATGTTCTAAAAGCAGATCCCCTAAGGAAATGCCAGAAAAGTAAGAAAGACAATTCGATTATTTGTAAACCACGAATCCTGCCAGATTTTTGTGGAAGGAGAGGAGCAGAAAGATGTTTTATTAGACCACGTTTGGGGGATAGGAGACGTTCATAGCGCTATAGTGAATGGCTTCAGTTTCAAGGCTGGATAGACCAGTCCTAGTTTAAAAAAAAAATTTTTTTAACGTTTATTTATTTTTGAGACAGAGAGAAACAGAGCATGAACAGGGGAGGGGCAGAGAGAGGGAGACACAGAATCCGAAACAGGCTCCAAGCTGTCAGCACAGAGCCCAACGCGGGGCTCGAACTCACGAACTGTGAGATCATGACCTGAGCTGAAGTCGGATGCTTAACCGACCAAGCCACCCAGGCACCCCAACCAGTCCTAGTTTTAAACACACTACCTGCTCACGCTTTCTGTTTTGGTTTCCTCATCTGTTAAGCAGAAGATAATCGTGGGCCCTCATTAGATTGTGAATAATCAATAACCCAGGCAAGGCACCTAGCAAGTGTTCAGTGAACATTTGCTGTTGCTGTTAGCACAAATGTTCCTTAGCTGCTAGTTCGTGAAGTTAATAAGGAACCATTCTGGTTCAGCCATCTAAGCCTTCAGTGTTTCCTTTCCACCCAGTGGGTGGCATGCAGAGAAACTCAGTTCATTCCATTTTTGTCATCAGCAGGTCACGCGGTCGTTTCTATTGCTATCTTAACACTCATTTGCCTTTAAAAGGAATGGCTAGGTACATATACATAGATTTGCTAAAGAGTTAGGCTAATGTTATAACTTCATTATGCCAGGGACTGGTAACTGTTCTCTAGGTTGGTGATTTCTTAACATCCTCGTGTTCTTTGTGTTTTGATCTGCTTTCCACGCCTGTCCTCTTTTGCTGTTGGTTCTAGCAACCTCATGGAGAACGTCTGCAAGGTACACAGGGTCCAGGAAGTCTGTTGAAAGGGCTTGGTGGTCCTTGTTGCAAATCCTCATGAATAGGCATAATTCCTTTCCCCCGAGTAGCTTCTCTATGCTGTGTCTCTTGGGCAGCAGCATTTACAGCTTGAATTTTGCACAGAGTGAGCAGTGAACCATAGCTGCTGGGTGGCCTTGCCTCCTCCTCCTAACTCCTTAGCTGGAACGGGTTGGGGTCTTGAGCAAACAGGGTGAGTCTAATTTAATACTTATGGAGAGCATTTACGGTGCATCGGGCACACTGCGCCCTGTTTTACGGGTGTCAGCACTTTAATTTAACACAACATCCTGAAAGGCAGGCAAGAGGAGAGTCCAGCACACTTAGATTTGTGTTCTGGTTCTATTTACTGTCTTTGTGACCTCGCACAAATCACTTACTGGCCTCGGTCTCCTCATCTGTAAAATGTCAATTATGTTAACTGCCTGGGGGGGTTATTGGGAAGAAAAGTGAGATGTCACCTGTAAAGCATAAGTCAGATAAAATAAATGTGAATTCTTTTTCCCTCTTTAGAGTTCTGTTGAATACGCCCGGCAGGTACTCGGATCTGCAGTAAAGGCATTCCACATGCCTTCTGTGGTTTTGCTTCTCTGCAGTTTGTTTCTGTACTTCTGGCTTTCTTTAGGAAAGCCATTTTAGTTTAGGTGAGAAAAGCATTGACTTTCTGGCAAAAGGTTCCCAGGAAGACTCGGCCCCAGGAGGTTTTATAATTTTAGCATTTACATTCAGGTCTATTATCCTTTTTTTTTTTAAGTTAATTTTTGCTTATGCATGAGATAAAGGTCTTCGGTTTTTTATTATTTTATTTCTTTAGCTCTCCGATTATCTCAAGCACCATTTGTTGAAAAGACAATGATTCACTATTGAATTGCCTTGGAAATGTTGTTAAAAATCAATAGACCTTGAATGTAGAGTTAATTTCTGGACTCTGTTCTGTTTCTGAGTCTCTAAGTCTGTCCTTAGGTTAATGTCACACTGTCTTGATTTTTGTAGCTTTATAGTAAGTTTTGAAGTTGGGTAGTGTGGTGGGCTAAAAACCGGCCCTCCAAATGATATCTGTGTCCTAATCTCTGGAACGTCTGAATGTTGCCATATGTGGCAATAAAGGGTCTTTGTAGATGTAAAGAAGTTGAGGATCTTGGGGTGTGGAGATTATTCTGATATATCCAGGTGGGCCCTAAATGCAATCACAATTATCCTTTTAAGATAGAGGCAGAGGAACAGGGTCATGTGACCAAGTGGTCTAAGTTGTTGGACTAAGAGAGAGGCAGAGGAGGAGGCCAATGGGAAGATGGAGAAAAGAAGTATTTGGATTTGCCAGCCTTGAAGATTGGAATGATGTGCCCACAGCCAGGGAATGGCTATAGCCACCAGAAGCCGGAAGAAGCAAGAAACGGATTCCCCTCCAGAGCTTCTGGAAGAAGCATGGTCCTGCTGACACCTTGATTTTGGACCATCAGAGGCAGAATCCACAGATATTAGGGATGCCCGTCTTCTGACAGTCAAAGTGTTTTGTCCTTGATAAGCATCCTGTCTTGTACTGCTTTCTAGTTGTTTGCGTTAACATTTTGTCTCTTCGCACATGAGAACTGTCAAAGAGAGGGGGCCGATTTTATTTTTCTTTAATGTCCACTAACTTCTAGACCCGCGGTAGCAGCTAATATACATCTGTCAGCTTGATTTAAACAGAATAATGATTCGGAGACTTGAAATTCCAATTTTGCTTCCAACTTGTGTTTAAAGATAAACTAGGCATATTAAATTTTAGGAGTTTATTTGAGTACAAACTTCTAGTTGTAAGATAGATAAGAGCCGGGGATGCAATGTACAACATGATGACTGTAGCTAACACTGCTGCATGCTGTATTTTGTTGGCCTTAAAAATAGAAACTGCCAGTTGTTTTACTAGCAAAAGATGGTTTTATTTGGGAATAAAAGAGAATTGCAATCCAGGACAAATAAGCTATGGCAAAGCCCCAGGCAAGTCTGGGGAACATAGGAGAGATACTCTTTTTTTAAGGCAAAAAGGAGGAAGTTGGGAGGCCGTTATGAACTAAAAGTCCATTGGAATAGACTGGGAGTTCAAAGAGTGGTGGCTTTTCATTGGCTAAGCTGTTGCCTGGGGAACAAGGAGAGCGTCTCTTCCTCAAGCTGGAATAGTAGAGCAGTATCCACGTGCCAGGTCAAGTCCGAGTAGAGTCAAGTCTGCCTTTTCCTGTTGGGTTTGCAACTGACTTTGAGTGGTGGGTCATGACAGCTTCCCATGCCCAGACTTGCCGACTTCGTTCTAGCGAGGCTTCCCGTTAATAATTTTCACAATTTGAAAACAATTTGAGGTTTACGAGAGTAAACCTCAAGAGTTCTCATCACAAGGAGAAGAACATTTTTTATTTTTCCTTTCCTTTTTTTTTTTTCCTGTGCCTCTCTGATGGAGATGATGGATGTTAACAAAATTTATTGTGGTAATCATATCGCAATATATGTAAATCACATCATTGTCAGTTATACCTCGATAAAACGGGGGGTGGGGGTGGGGAAGGAGGGGAAAAAAGTTTGAGCAAAAATCATTTTAAACAGGGCAGTGCCACCCCAGAAATGGTTAGGAGCACCCTTCTGCAGGAGCCCTGGGGAAAGACTTTACAGAAAATGTGGAAGGAAAGGAAGGAAACTGTTTGACTGGCTATAGCTTAAAACCTAGTTGGCTGTTTCAATTGGTTGTTCTTAGCATTCTGAGTTCAGAACCTTGAGGCATTTACAGGCTCAGACTTTGGTTTGCTTATAAAGGCCTCCGCAGCATTAGAGCTGCTATCTCAGTCTATAATGGTGTATTCGTTTAATTAATTAGGGACCTGCTTTGCAATTAGGTGAATCAGTGGCTTTTCTGGACTTTACAATTCTTATCTTGTCAGTGGGAATTATAATCATAGAATAATGGTATTAGGAATAATGTCTCATTTTACCAAAGGAATGTAATATGGAATAATAGATAAACTTGAGGTGAATATAATTGGCTGAGCCCTAAATGTCCTCTGAATGATAAACCGTAAGTTTCTCCAAGGATCAGTTTACAAGTGGTGTTTGACTCAGGCTGTGGTCCGTCTTCTCATCACCAGGGCTCGTGTGAGCCTTACCTTATCATGTTTTCACAACTGCCTCGTGGTTTTCACAAAGCTGTGTGCTCTGTATTGGAATAACCATTTCAAAGAGAAGCAATAATCCACAAGCTGGTTTTCCATATCTCAAAAGAAGCACGCAGACCTTAGGTTCACCCAAAATTAACGTCTCCATTGTCTTTCGCAGTCAGGCCTTAGGGAGGTTATTATTCTGTTTTGCTTTGTAGACGTGTTCTTAAAGCATGGAGAAGACCCTCCTTAGAAGCAGGAAAAAGCCAGTCTGTAATGGCATTCACATTTTCAGAAGTTTTTACATCAAATGAAAGTTGTTTTCTCCGTATTATTGCTGCTAGCAGTCCCAGCTTCATAAAATAATCTAGGAGACATTCTCAAACATCAGTGAAATACGAAATTCTCTAGGTGTTGAGAGCAAGCTTTTGAGGGACAGAGAGCACCGGGATGTGATGGAAAATACCTGAATAGCCTCTGTCTGGACTTAATTTTAGGATCTTCCTGGCTAGGCGTGCCTGTGACTTAATTTCCTCCTCTCTCAAAAGGGTATAAGCCTATTAGCTATTTTTATCATGACTAATACATGACATCTCTATTTGTAATACTCTATATATTTTGCAGCTCAGTAAAATGGACTAAGACATAATAAATGCATAACACGAATTCACTTCCTTTAGTGCGATTTAAAGAAATACTGACTCATAAGGAGGTGAACCCAGGCTCCAGGGCTGAAAAAGGTTGGTCATACCAGCCAGCCTGGCCCCTCGCCAGAATAGTTTAAAGCACCCGCAGTCGCTGTCCACTGGAGCTGTACTTTGGAACCCCGAAAGGGAAAACAGGCCAAGCCGTTTCAGCCCACAGCCGCCAAAGCTTGTAACTGCTGCTGCCAAGCATCTCCCAGTCTTGGTGTGAGCTCCAGCTGGAGCTGAGATGTTTCCATCTGTACAACTGCAGGTGGCTATATAATTAGCCACATACATTTGTAGTGCTGTAAAGAGAAGCCTGGTAACAAATCCATCCGCGCCGTACATCTGTTGGATGTGATAGTGGTCTGGAAAAGGGTCGGTCCCTCAAATAAATGGATCAAAATACTTCTGTGTTTCCAGATTTCTGGAGTTGCTTACTTCGGCAAAGTCCCAGCTGAGGTCTAAATGATCGAAACGGCAGGAACGAGCGAGCTTGAAGTACTCTACATCTGCTCTCCACTCAGCGGGAGCCTTTCTGCATCCTTCAGAAGCCTGCATCAGCCCCTTGCCCTCTGGAGGGGCTGCTCTTCCCTAGAACCTCTTACCCTTCCAAGACTCCTGCCTTGTATCAACAGATTTGGTTTTCCCATCGTGTCTGACTTATTTCTTACCCCTTTCGACCGTGTGGATATTTCCATCTTTCACACTTGCCAACAAGGGGAGTGACAATTTCAATCACGTGCCGCTCGTATAATTTATTACTTTTATTTATTTTTGAAGAAAATTTTGATGTTTTATCTTATTTTTCTAGAGACAGAGAGAGACAAAGCGCGAGCAGGGGAGGGGCAGAGAGAGAGGGAGACACAGAATCAGAAGCAGCCTCCAGGCTCTGAGCTGTCAGCACAGAGCCCAACGCGGGGCTCGAACCCACGAATGCGAGATCATGACCTGAGCCGAAGTTAGATGCTCAGCCGCCTCAGTCACCCAGGAGCCCCAATTTATTACTTTTAAGCTAAAAATGCCTTTGTTTTGGAAGGAGTACCAAAGACATCCTTAGATTGGGGTCCCAGCCGAGTGGACAGTTGAGGTTCCATTAAGTCCCTCCCCTGTTTCTGCATAGTTGTTGATTTTGATAGTGTGTACAAGGAAGGGAACTTGGAAGCTAAATGCCGTGCTGATGAGGTGACATGTGTGGTAGGTTGGGGAAGGTGACGTTTTGATCTCCCAGCTGCTCTTTGTCTTACTTTAAAAACTTTTTGGAACTAGTTGCGGAAGAGAGGGTTGTGTGCTCCCTGAAAATTCCCAACAGTATTGATCTGATTTCTGATCCCAGCGATTGCTTTAATCTCAGGCTAGGTCTTTTTTTTTTTTTTTTAAGTTTTGGCTAAATTGGAACACCGCCACTCAGAATGATTCTTAGTCTTTATTTGACAGTCACTTTCTTCATGCGAGAAATGGCTCTTCCAATCCCTCGCTAGCAAAAATTTGTCTGGGCTTCCATCAGCAGTGGAAGGGTAACGTGGGCTACTGGCTGTTGCCCAGCTGATTGGCAGACAACTGGATATGGCATTTCAAATGAACATTTCATTAAAAGTTGGGAAAGGCAGAGAGGAACAGCACAATCCTGTTCTTTACATTTGTTGAGATGTCTTTCTCATTAATGGCTCTTAGGACTGAGAATCATACCCCTTATTTGGATGATGGGGAGGACTGACATGGCATCCAGGGCATCGGTAGAGGCAGAAGCCAGGCCGTTGTATGCGCATGTGTGCATGTTAGCATCTGAAGTCTGCTTTGTGGGCCACTCTCCCTGAGAACACTGTGTGGCTTGCTTGGCAAGATGAGATCATAGGTTTCCACATTTAGCATCTTGGGTCTCCAGACACCAAAACTTTTTAGCTCTGACTTGAAAGCTTATCACTATAGAGATGAAAAAAAAAAGCCACTTTCTGATAGTAAGGAGAAAAGACTCCCTGAAAATCTCTTATGAACCAGAGTGATGAGTGAAAAGTAAGAAAAATGACACTGCCTAGATTTTTATACTTCACAAAGCCAGGAGAGGGAATTTTCTGAGGGTCCTTTGCCAATAGTAAGTACTTTTAACCCAGCTCAGAATTTGAGTAAAGCCAGCTTGGCTTGTTCCTAATTTAGGATAGAAAAAGAAAAAAATGGATCAATAAACTTTTAAACCCCAGGAAGCCAAGGGAAATTTCTAGAAGCTCCTTAGGTTTTGTTACTGTGTTCTCCATTCCAACCCTCTCTTGTCTAATCCATGTGGTTCATAGCTGCCAGGTTAATTTTTCTGAAATGCCACTTTGTGTATGACATTTTCCTTGCTCAGAATTCTACAAGAATGGCTTATTGTCCCCAGAAGGAGACCAGAGTCAATCGCCTGGCTTTCAAAGGCCATCTTGTGCTGGTGTCTGCCTACCCACGAGCCCCTTCCTCCGTAGCTACAGCCAAAGCAAGCTCTCTGTTCTACGTGAGCATCCCAGGCACATTGTCACCTCTTAGTTTTTGTTTGGGGGTGTGGTGATGCTGGTGTGTGTGAAAGTTACTTAAGAATCTCATTAAAAGGACCAGCACCACCTTCACCCTCTTTTTCCATGTGGGATGCTTCTTTTTGTCTAGTTCTGCTTGTCTAAGTCCTAAACTTCTAGAGGCTGGCTTCAGCTTCACCAGCAGCCCAACTTAGATAAATGGATATAAAAAGAGAAAGGCATTCTAAGCAGGGAGAAAACAAGGCAAAAACTGGGAATTGTGGAAGCCACCCGTCAAAATTTAGGTCTGCAGATTGTATCTAAATGACTTGGTGTATATGGCCGCACAAGGGAACTCCAATGCCCTTAATTGGAAAGATGTCAGCTTTGAGGTTGGAGAGAGTTGATTCTGAATCCTCTTATTCTGGGGCTGGGCTAGCTTGGGTAGGTCACTTTTTCTCCTGACATCTACTTCATTCATTTGGAAAAAGTGGGCTTTGTTTTTATGTTAGGGATTGGATGTTATGACATGGGCAACGTGTGTAACCTGTAGTAGGTACTTACTAAACGTTGGTTCTCTTTTCTTCCATCTGTTTGGGTAGTAGAGACAGGTTGACAGATGCCACCAGTGCTTTGCCACATCTTCCATTTCCACCTGCAAACCCCTGCATTCCTGTGTTGGAGGATTTTCTCTCTGAGGCATGTTTTTCTGGCCCATGTGGTAGATCTAAAGTTCCAGGGGATTGCACTCTTTGGTAGCAGCCTTCAAACAATGGCTAATGGGGACGGTTGTATAAACACCCCAGATTCATCATCCCTTGAGTATGATAACTCGGAGGCAAGTGTTTTGCTTTGACCCCATGGGATGGAACTCCAGGCATCCACGGCTGTAGCTGGCTTGGTGACAGCCCCCTCGTTGGCTTCCTTCTTTCCCTGGTCTCATCCACTCCCCTGCTAGTATTTCCTTCTCCTTTCAAATATACTACTTGCATTTGAATCCCCATTTCAGGAACTGCTTCTTCTGGAAGAATCCACACTGAAACAGAATCCTAGTCTACATTTCTATTTACAACTCCTCCCAGTAGGGCTGGTCTAGCTGCTCCCAATTGTTTTATGGATCTGGGAGGCAGAATAAGTATATCATCTCAGTTCTCATAAGCCGTGCTGTCATCGCGTACCATAAGAAATATGACCGTGGCAATAACACGCTACATCTTAGTCCCTCTAATGTGTAAACTAATACAACAGTCAGGCACATTCCATGTCTCTGATATTAAATGATGACTGAATTATTGATAACTGGTCCCACATTCCCTTGAATCAAATATTAATATAGCAGTATCTTACATGTGGTGGCTGGATTCCTTTTTAATGATTTCATCACTCAGAAATCCGACCACGTCTTTTACCTCATACAAGATGAATTGGGTGCATTCTGGAAAGACAACTTGAGGAGATGGAATGTTTAAACATTGGCTGTTGTGTTCTATCAGAGTTGACACATAGCAAGCTTTCCCTGGGACAAGTGTCAAACACCAAAGAAGGATTTCAATTGTCTGAGACTTTCATTAGGGTCTAGTATAGAATTTGTTTCTGCTGACCTATTTCATGGTAGCCTTCAAATGGGAAACACAAAACACAGGCATGGCAGAGTTGGAATGGACTTTCCATCTACACTCTTCACATTCAGTATTTAGTTTCAAGTATTTTGGCATATGTAATCTCACCCACCTCTGGATTCCTCTGGCACTTTCTGCCTGCACTGTTCTTATGGCATGTACATATTCTAATATATCCTGGTTCTAATACATTTATTGGTGTATGTCTTGTTTCTTCTCCTGGATTATACTCTTGAGGTCCTGGTTCTCAATGTTGTTGACATTGAGATGCTCCTTTCCTGAGGGCTTTTGTATCTTACTCATCCTCACATCCCAGAATTTACTGAAGATTCTGCAACACTGTAGGTACTCCATAAATGCTTGTTCAGTGGCAACCTTTGGCAACAGATACATGCAAAAGACCTACCATTTCAGTAAGGTTTGGGGGTGAAGGAGTGCTTAGTTTGTATTCTCGTTCTCTCTCTTCTGGATCGGAGATATTCTCTTTAAAGATTTCAAAAGGAAAGAAAAATTGCTAAGAGATCTGAGAAAACCCTGTGGGAGGTTTTAAAAGGATGTTAGCCTTTATTAATTTTATTACTGTTCCTGGCACTCAGTGCCATACCCTGTGATATAACAAACATTTGTTTATCATCTGGACACTGTGCTGGGTCTTTGTTCTGGGGTTTTCAGTTTTTAAAAACTCTTTACCACTCATTGCTATGTACTTCTAGGCAAGAATAAGTTGATAATGAACATAAGCAAGGGTTTTAAACAGTTATAAAATTTTCTCAGTATGTTGCTAAAACAGGAATCTGCTGGAGTTACCATTCTTTTTTTTTTTATATGAAATTTATTGTCAAATTGGTTTCCATACAACACCCAGTGCTCATCCCAAAAAATGCCCTCTTCAAAACCCATCACCCACCCTTCTCTCCCTCCCACCCCCCATCAACCCTCAGTTTGTTCTCAGTTTTTAAAAGTCTCTTATGCTTTGGCTCTCTCCCACTCTAACCTCTTTTTTTTTTTTCCTTCCCCTCCCCCATGGGTTTCTGTTAAGTTTCTCAGGATCCACATACGAGTGAAAACATGGTATCTGTCTTTCTCTGTATGGCTTATTTCACGTAGCATAACACTCTCCAGTTCCATCCACGTTGCTACAAAGGGCCATATTTCATTCTTTCTCATTGCCACGTAGTACTCCATTGTGTACATAAACGACAATTTCTTTATCCATTCATCAGTTGATGGACATTTACGCTCTTTCCATACTTTGGCGATTGTTGAGAGTGCTGCTATAAACATTGGGGTACAAGTGCCCCTCTGCATCAGTCCTCCTGTATCCCTTGGGTAAATTCCTAGCAGTGCTACTGCTGGGTCATAGGGTAGGTCTATTTTTAATTTTCTGAGGAACCTCCACACTGCTTTCCAGAGCGGCTGCACCAGTTTGCATTCCCACCAACGGTGCAAAAGGGTTCCCGTTTCTCCACATCCTCTCCAGCATCTATAGTCTCCTGATTTGTTCATTTTGGCCACTCTGACTGGCGTGAGGTGATATCTGAGTGTGGTTTTGATTTGTATTTCCCTGATGAGGAGCGACGTTGAGCAACTTTTCACGTGCCTATTGGCCATCCGGATGTCTTCTTTAGAGAAGTGTCTATTCATGTTTTCTGTCCATTTCTTCACTGGATTATTTGTTTTTCGGGTGTGGTGGAGTTACCATTCTAAAACAAATGCTATGCTTGTTATTTTATGTAAAAAGTAAAATTTTAAAAATCTAACACTAACCCATTTCTGGATGTCAGGCACTGTGTGGTACACGAATTAACTATGCCAAGTGACCATTAACTATGTTAAATGCTTGCAGCAGTCCAATGAATTATGTACTGTTACCGTTGTATGTTCCAGGTAAGAAAACCTACCTGAGGTCACACAGTAAGTGGTATAGATTTGGGGTATGAACACAGAGAGTCTTACTCCAAAGTCGGCTCTCTTAAAAATTATGCAATACTGTTTCTTATAGCCGATCATTTCCCTTTTCACTTTGGCTTCTGGGAAGCTGCGAGAGAAATTTCTCATCGAACTTTACTCTGAATTTTACATCTACATTGAATTTTGACTTGAATTAATTTGTGTTTGTTTTTCTCCTGATCTTACCTAACTGTAGTTTTCTGTTCCAAAATTAGAAAATTTCTGTTTCCCTTTTATCCGATTGCTCTTTATGTGGGGTAGCAACACCATCACTGACTCTAATGCTGCCTCCATCATTCATATATTCAGGTCAGGAAGTACCTGGGAATTCTATAGCCAGGCACTTTTTTTAGGAAATGACGCTCTGGACAGAGGAAGTGACTTGTTCTAGTTCACGTATCAGTGAGTGGTCAACCTTGACAAAAACCTAGCTCCCCTGACTTCTGATCCAATGTTGTTCCCACCCTACCATCTTGTCTTATGTTACTCCTGCTTATTTGTCACTAGTACCCATTTCTCAATCATGTCTTGTGTTATCTTTCTAGGATATATTTAATCTTTTTTTCATCTGCAGAAATAATATATTAGGAAAAATACGGTCCCAGGAGCTAGAGAGCCCTATGACCCTTAACAAATGACTTAATTTCTATGGGCTTTAGTTTCCTCATCTGTTCTGATAAGTGCTGTGATGCCCGAGGTGCTCTTGGTACATAGATATAAATAACTCACTAACATTTGTAATTTATTTAAATGCAATTTATTGAATTCATATATCTAAGAATCAAAAATTTGAAAACCAATTTTCCTGAGTATTGACATTATTGATTTGGAGTGTGATTAATGGAATTCTCTCAAATAATTAATTGCAACTTCAAATTTTATATAATTTATTCTTTTAAATGCTGCACACATATTTAACTGTAGGCAAAACACAAATGGAATTATTACAAAACATATTATTATGTATGCCTTCACACCTATTCTAAGATGTCACTCTTGTGGTCTCAATTCATTTCCTTATTAATTCTGTATTTGGTTTTATCTTTTCTAAGGTTTATTTCCTTACTTAGCTGGGATCTTTCTAGGACTTCAATAATAATATTTTGACACCTACTCAGGGAAGCAGTAATCTTACCAGACTGAAAAGAAGAAGAATATCTTTGTTGACTATTCAAACTTTCAGTACCTGAGTTTTAGATTAATTGGCTCTCACTCAGGGGGCAAGAACTCATGCCTTGCCCACAGCTATTCAAACACAAGTCACTAACCAGTAAAGATAAACTCTACTACTATGACTTTTTAGATTCACACTTGCCATATTTGTAACCTGCTATTTCCACCACAAAATTATCTCCGTTTTATTTATTGTCTTTTAATATTTATATATAAATTAATTATATACAATTAATAATACACAAATTAAGCTATAATTAATATATAAAAGTGCATCCACTTTTACAGTTCAATGACTTTTCACAAATGCATATACCAAGGAAGCAAACCATTATCAATACATAGAGCATATAGAATATTTTCATCACTACCCAAAATTTTCCTCAATGCCTTTTGCTAGTCAGGCTCTATGATGACCCCAGACCTGAATCCAGACAATTACTAATCTGGTGATTACAAATAAAGCTGCTCTGCATTTTAGTGTACAGGTTTTGAACATACTAAAAACAAATCTCTAAATAGTTCATGTTTTTTGATGCTGTTGTGAATGGTGTATTTTTAAATTTCAGTTTCCAATTGTTCATTGATAGTATATAGCAATCAGTTGATTTTTTTTTACATATTGACATTTTATCTTGTCACCTTGCTCATTTTTTTTTTCCCTAGTGTCTTGTTTTCTAGGTTCTTTAGGACTTTTTATTTTGCACATGATCATCTTTTCTATTCATGAAGGCAGTTTTAATTCTTCCTTTCCAATCTATATGCCTTTTTTTTCTTGCCTTATTGAAATGGCTAGGACCTCCAGTACAGTGTTGAACAGAATTGCTGAGAATAGAAATTCATACCTTGTTGAGTGTGTGTTGCTTTTCACCATTAAATATGATGTTCAATCTTTTACCATTAAATACGATATGAGTTATTGGTTTCACTTTCTTCATAAGGTTGAAGAGTTTCCTTCTATTCCTACTTGGCTGAATGTTTTTGTTATATAATCATGGGTAAGTGTTAAAGTTTGTCAAATACATCTTATGCATATATGAAAATGAACATATAATTTTTCTTTTATTCTCTTTATATTGGAATGTTTAGACATTTACATCTTATGCAATTATTAATATAATTGGACTTAAATCCACCTCTTTGCTATTTATTGATGTTGTACTATCTGTTCTCTGTTCCTTTTCAGTCTTATTTTGGCCTTTAAAAAATTTTTTTTAAATGTATATTCATTTTTGAGAGAGAGACAGAATGCACGTGGGGGAGGGGCAGAGAGAGAAGAAGGCACAGAATCTGAAACAGGCTCCAGGCTCTGAGCTGTCAGCACAGAGCCCGACGCACGGCTTGAACTCGGAAATGGTGAGATCGTGACCTGAGCCTAAGTTGGATGCTTGACTGACTGAGCTACCCAGGCACCCCTTTTTTGGCCTTTTAAGTGTGTTTTAGAATTTTATTTTATTTTCACAATTGGCTTATTAGCTTTATCTCTGTTTTATTTTGTAATGGTTGCTCTAGGGTTTACAATATGCAGTTTATCTTCATAAGTTAATCTATAGTTTATCTTCATGTAACCTAACACCATGTCACGGTTGATACATACAAATTAAAACTGTATTTTCAAATGTATCCACCCATCTTTTGTACTATTGTTACTAAGCCCCATACCAATTTTTTATACTTGTGTTAATACATCGATGATATTTTAAAGATTTTGCAACTTGAGAAATTGTCTTTGATGTTTAGTCACATATTTACCCTTTCAGGAACTCTTATTTCTTGTCAATCCAAACTCACATCTAGTGACTTCTTTTCTTCTTTATAACTTTGGCACATATCTTAAGCCACCTTTGTACTTGGTTATTGTATAAAATTTCTAGGGGTGTTTGTCTCACTTGCTGTCTTCTGTATTTACTTTCTCCACTACCAGAGACAGAAATAGCACCTACTGAAACTTTATAATAGACATATACTGAGCAGAAGAAATGAAATACTCATATATATGCATACTTCAAACTTCCTTAAAAAATACCTTATGTGGTTATCACTCTTGTATTTTATACCTATAATTTTTTATACTTTGTTTAATTTCCTCTTTGGTTTCTCATTATGAACCAATATGCTTTCATAGGTACACCTTGTTTCAATTAACCATAAGATTATAACAATTATTTTTGGTGCTGAAATTTTCCCAGTGTGGTGTTGCTAGACTCTTAAATTAGAACCTTTAGAATCTTTTGTCTTTTAAGCGGTGTTCCATAATTATTCTTAAGCTCCACCCATATTTTTCTGTAATATGTAATAACTCTGAAATATGGAGTGAATAAGATTATTTTTCTCTGCGACTGTTGGAATAAAATAGAAAATATTTTTAAGAGTTGGTTATACTTCTATTATTGTGACTGGGACTCATGGCTTTCCACTCCCTCCTATTTTTTATGATGGTGCAGGTTATTTTCTGTTTGATGCTCTACACCCTCCCCTCCCCCATTTGTTTTTTTCCGTTTCCTGCTCTGCTTTGTGTGTGCCGGAGACTGATTTATTTGGACTACATTAAGGACCCCATTGTCCTCTGGCTCATGTTTTGACTCAGCTGATGAAAGACACCACCAGGAAGTTGGAGAGTTTGGAATGTTTGGGGAGAGAAAGTTTGGGGTGTCCTGCCTTCTCTATACTTCAACGTTAAAGTTTGGATAGTGGCTGGACTCCTCTACGCTAGAGTATCTGCATGGTGTTTTCTTCTCCATGCGTTCAGGTCTCACCATACTGCAGTGACATTATTTCATCCCACTGTCCCTTCAGCCAAAGGGGCAGTGATGACCTATCACTGTGGCTAGTCTCTGAGTGCCTCCATATCATTACCTAGTCCTCTTAATTCTATCAATGGTCATCAGTTCTCTTCCACTGAATCTGGTTGAATGGAATTCTGTTTCCTGTTGGGACCCTAACTGACACAGCACTTAACACAAAATCCCCATGTTCCCGTTGTCAAAGCTTGAGTTTGCAATTAGAGCAAACAGAGCTCTCCTGTCATCTGATACTGCTTGATAACGAATGTGGTGGTGGGGATGCACACTCTCCTTTCAACTCCTGGAGATGTTAGAGTTACAATGAGTGTGACCGTGAAGTAGGATGAACTTTAATACATCTAATAACCAGTTTCTGACCATCCACCTTATCACCCTGATTACGAAACAAAAGATTAAGAACACGGCAGGATCCTCTCAGTTTCAGACTCCTCTGGAACCCTATGGAACTCCTCTAGAACCTTATTACTTTCCAGCTCTTGACATTAGTTATTATCTTAACTCTTCAGATAGGAAAGTAGAAAGTCAGTAAGATCTCCCAGGTTGATGATCAGGGCTAAAGAGTCTCCAAGATGAGAGTTTCAGGACAACCCCATCAAACATTTAGTTGGGGTTATTTTCAAAACGATATCATTAAATAGACCAAACTACTCTTTCCCATCTGTTTCTACACCTTCTCTGCTTTGTCATGACCAAGTTCATATCCCTTTCATAGGGGTGGTGTAGCTTCTCCCTCCTTTATCCTGGTTTTGTCATTCTCCTTGGGATGTGGCAGCTCTGAACTTCTTGGCCACTCTGCAAATAGGAAAGTCGTGTCCTCTTCCAAACCAGAATTCTCATTACTGTTTCCCTATTCTTCATTTTGGTTGCGATCTGATCCATCATAGAATGCACGAAGCGAGGACTTTGATAATTTGTTTCTGAGAGTGTTTACCAAAGTGAGTGACTGGGCATTATCCTTTTCGTTTCTCCTAAGGATGTGTCTGGGCACAAAATAACTTAGCCTTCTGAGAGAGCACATGAGTTAATTCCTCTAATTTTTGTAGAGTGTGGTAGAGGGTGAGAGATGTGGGGGAAGTTCTCTTAGAGGTTATTCATGGGATCCCTCCTTAAGGCCCATCTGTGTATTTTCTAAATAGTCTACCTTCTAGGGAGTGGAATGTCTATGACTATAAGAATCTTACCTTTCAAGCTTGTGTTGACAGTCTGTTACATTGATGGCCACCGTTGACCCTACTTTCTTGTATCCATGTCCTTGACTAATGTCCCCTTGAATGTGGTCTAGCCTGGTGACTTCCTTTAACCAAGAGACACAGGGAAGTGCTGGCATGTAAGCTCTTGGCCTAAATTTTTTTTAATATTTATTTATTTTTTGAGAGAGAGAAAGACAGAGAGACAGAGCATGAGTGGGGGAAGGGCAGAGAGAGAGGGAGACACAGAGTCCAAAGCAGGCTTCAGGCTCTGAACTGTCAACACAGAGCCCTATGTGGGGCTCAGACTCACGGACTGTGAGATCATGACCTGAGCCGAAGTCTGACATTTAACCAACTGAACCACCCAGGCGCCCCTTGGCCCAAGTCTTACAAAGGCCTAGAAGTTCCTGCTTTTGCTTCCTTGGGAGTTCTGAGCTACCATGTAAGAAATCTGATTACCCTGCTGGAGAGATCACATGGAGAAGCCACATGAAGAGGGTACATAAAAAGGAAGAGGCCTTGAGACTACATAGAGAGGGTAAGGGAGAAGAGCCTAATCATCCCATGGTCTTCAGCTAAGCCTAGCCTCAAGCTGATCCACTAAATGAAAGCAGTCACACAAATGCCTCCTAACTCAATGAGCAAAAGAACCACTTAGCTGAGCCCTGACCGATACGTTTAAGCATTCAACATGCTACCTAGTGCACAGGGGTACAGAATGCAAAGGCACCGTGACCTGTAGCCATACATCTGGACTCTCTCACAGATTGCCTTTTGGATGCTTTTCCACATTCCTTCTCCTGGCTGAGTTCTTTCCTCTCTTACTGCTCAGGAAAGCATCTTTAAGCATGCCCTAAAGTCTGGATGCAAGACAATAAACCCAGAGAGAAGAAACTAAGATTCTACTTCAGGTTCCTCTTCTGAGTTCTAGTTTTCTACTTGAGCATTTTACCCTATGACTTTAATATTTGCCATCTAAAGACCGTACAATTGCTTCCATATTCATTCCAATCTAAGGGATGGAGTGAGGTTACATTTTCTTGCACCCCCCCCCCCCCAGAGAGGCCTCCCTCTTCCTGAGAATAGGCAGCCATCTATACAGATGACCACACGTGAGATCTTAACATAACCCTGGGTGAGTTCAGACCTCATATTTGCTGGCAGTACCCATTAGTACTGTTTGCTGGGGATTCTCGTTCTTCGAATTCTGAGCGTAAGCTAGGATTACACACCCTGTGGGCAGATGAGACCATGGATGAGTTGGAATGGGAGAGATGCCAGTTACTTCTGAATGGACCTTTTTTTTTTAAATGTTTATTTATTTTTCAGGGAGACAGAGACAGAGACAGACTGTGAGTGGGGGAGGGACACAGAGAGAGGGAGACACAGAATCTATAGCAGGCTCCAGGCTCTGAGCTGTCAGCACAGAGCCCGATGTGGGGCTAGAACTCACAAACTGTGAGATCATGACCTGAGTCGAAGTCGGACGCTCAACCAACTGAGCCACCCAGGCGCCCCCTGAATGGAGCTTTTAAACGCAGGTGCCAGACCATCCAGAGCTCTCTGGCCTCTATCAGAGTTGGCATTGGTTGCCACTCCATCAGCAAAGTTCTTAGAGTAAGGTGATACGGAGAAGAGCTTTCTTGCTGACCCTCAACAGATGTGCAATATGGGCAAGAGTATTGTTTTAACCAGTATTTTGCAGTTATTTGTAATTGGAGCACAACCTATCCTAGACCGATTGATCTATTTATTGGCATAAGAGAAAGCTCTTGCTGTCGACCCCCTACATGTTCTTTCTCTCTCATTTTTGTCTTTGTGCTTAAAGCCTTTCTTAATGGAAAACATGCAGGTTATGTTTCTGGTGTTTGCTTTTCTGAATTAGTTCTGAAATATATAAAACAGGCCAAAACTCTTAAGCTAACATTTGTGGGGCTTTTTTTCAAGGGTTTCCCCATTCTTTTTTCTCCCATCTCTCTTATTGTTTATGTTTAAACACTCTAAACTCCAGCCAGGTTGGACTTTCCCTGTTTGCCGTACACATCCAGCATCTCCTTTCTTCTGTGCGTAGCATGGTGATTCAGAGCCAGGGCTCAAGAGTCAGACAAATTAGGCTCAAATTCTAGCTTTGGCTCTCACTGTGTGACCATGAGCAAGTCATTTCATCTGTCAGAGATGGTTTTTTCTTCTGTGAACAGGAGATATATCTTCCTTGCAGTATTAGGGTATTAATAAGAAAATGTTTGAGAAGCGGTCAGCATAGTGCTTGGCTCTTTATAGACCCTCATCAAGATCTGGAAGTTTAGCTAAGCTTTTATGCATTCCCTGTAGATGGAATCTCCTGTCAGTAGCTCTGATTAGTCCTAAGGATGGTTCAAAAGCTTTGTCAGTTCACCTGTGTGTTTTTATGGTTAGCCCACAATTCCTTCTTCATCTGTAGCAACTACGTATAATCTCCTATGTTACTAAATCCTAAAATAATTACTGGTCGGAGCGCCTGGGTGGATCAGTCGGTTGAGTGTCCGACTTAAGCGCGGGTCGTGATCTCGCAGTTTGTGGGTTTGAGCCCTCATCGGGCTCTGTGCTGACAGCTCAGAGCCTGGAGCCTGCTTCAGATTCTGTGTCTCCCTCTCTCTCTCTGCCCCTCCCATGCTCATGCTCTGGCTCTCTCTGTCTCCTAATAATAAATAAGCGTTAAAAAAAATAAAAAAAAATAATTCCTGGCATCTCTTCTAGTTCACAATTATAGTCTGATACCTTAATGTTTTGCATAGATGTCCTTTATCATGTGTTAGATTTTAAGTTTCTTGAGGGTAGAATCCGTTGTCTTTCTCAATTTTAAATGGCCCAACAACATCCAGTCCTGGTCCTGAAAACCATTCCAAGTGGGAGATAAATGAGGATTTTTTGAGTGAGTGATGAATGAAAATTTACATTTACATTTGCCCTGGGTCCTACCCCAGCCATATGTCCTTTTTCTAGGTTCTTGGTTTCTGCTGAATATTTCATTTGTCTCAAGAGGGAGAAGGAGAAAGGCAAACTTTGCAGCACTTACTGAGCTGGTACATTACACTGTCTTGTTGAATTTTCATTTCAGTCTTTTGAGGCAGATATTTGTTAAGCCACACATTCAGGCCACCCAGGTGGTAATTGGATATGTTGACTTCTAGAAGCTACACTGTTTTCATTCTATGATATTTGTTTTTGAATCAGGCTTTGCAACAATTTTTGCAACTTTTTCTCAAGCCCTCAGGCCAACTCATTTTCTGTTCTGGCTCTATTAAATGGCATAGAGATGTTTTTAAATACATGGTTCTTAAACAACAATGTGATTTATTCTTTCAGACCCTGACAGAGCTTTAGTGATTGAGACAGACACAGAGTGAATGCTCATAGCAGATTAATTCCAAATGAGGATGTAGCAGTCTTGAGACAATAGAAGAATCAGTTGGAAAGTAGGTTTTTACTTACACAAGTTCCCCCCCACGCCAGAACCCCTTGAAGAACCCCACAGGGTGAGCATAGTCTGAGAGAGATCATTTCTTCTGGAGTCCACAGCCACAAGCAGAAAGTGAAGAACTCAGCTGAATTTGAGGAGATGTAGGACAATGTCACTGTATTTGTATGGAGGAAAGGAGAAAGGGGTCCTCCACAGTTATGGCCTTCCCCATCGGTACACCTCTTGCCAGCTAACAGGGGCATTCGAATGTGCTGAATAAATGGGGTGAGGAAAGGCTGTGGGGAAGTTGTGAAGGATGGAGCATCAGGAAGGGGCAGTCCCGGCTTATTGTCCTTGGCCAGGAAGTGCTGTTCATTGATTTTAGTACCTGGCACCTTTTGGATTTGTCTCAGTCCAAATTAGCTCTACCCAGGATGCTAATTGGTGAGGAATGCATTGTTTTCTCTGGCTTCCATTCAGTCTACCCTCCCACACAAGGTCCTATCCTTCTCGAGTCGGGATTTGGTTCCGGATCATCCCCCAAGACTTACACACTGCCTTTGCAACTCCCATTTTGCCTCTCGCCCCTACTTTATGGTGTGGGTGGGCCCTTGTCAATCCAGGTTTGACCTCATTTCTTGGATAGGTGGACAAACTTTCCTTCCTACCCATTGGAATTTCTGAGCCATACATGAGAAAATTCCCAAGCAGACTTAATCTTTTGTTCCTATTTCTCATCTCTGTGTGGGTACTTTTATGTAACATATTCTTGTTAAGTCAGCCTCTTGACTTAGTTGCTTATACAGTTATTTCCCTCATCTGATTCCTTGACCAATCCTTATCATAATCATAAGGTCGCAGGAAATAGATATAGCTATCTGTCTACACTTATGGATGGGTAGATAGAAACATAGATACCACACATGCAATATATATGTATATATGTTCATATATTGATAAACATTTGTTGTATTGCACTGAATGTATGGACGTAACTCACTAGTCTAATTATAAGAATTCTTATATAGTGCTTACTGTCAGAAACTCTTCCATAAACTTTTCATACGTTAACTCTTTGAATCCTCACACAAAACCTATAGGGGTAACTCTATTATTTTCATCCCCATTCTCTAGGTGAAGCACCAGAGCCAAAGAGAAGTTAAGTCACTTGTCCAAGGTCCCACTAACCCAACCCAGGAAGTTGGTCTCTGGAGTCCATGCTCTTTACCTTCATGCTGTGTTGCTTCTCCATATTACACTAATGGAAGAGAAGAGAAGTTATTCACACATGGGCAGAACATTTCTCTTTTTGTTTTTCTTGAGAGAGATAAAGAGAGAGAGGGCACAAGTGAGCAAGGGGTAGAGAGAGAGAGAGGGCACATGGGAGCAAGGGGTAGAGAGAAGGGGGGCACAAGTGAGCAAGGGGCATAAAGAGAGAAAGAGAGAGAGAGAGAGAGAGAGAGAATCCTAGGAGGGAGAGAGAGAGAGAGAGAGGGAGAGGGGGCAGAGAGAGAGAGAGAAGTGGGACTCACCCAAAGCTGGGCTCATGCTCACCCAAAGTGGGGCTTGAGCTCACCCATTGCAGGACTCAAATTCAGGAACCGCGAGACCACAACCTGAGCTGAAGCCAGATGCTCAACAACTGAGCCACCCAAGCTCCCCGGGCAGGACATTTCTTTAGCATTTTATAATACTCTTGGCTACACTCTTTGTGTGTGTGTGTGTGTGTGTGTGTGTGTGTGTGTGTGTGTGTTAAGAGAAGCAGATATTTTTTCTTTGTTCCTGAGTCACTGACTTATTGTTTATTTAGGGAATCCCAAATCCTGCTTTGGACCTATCCCTGATTCTTTTATCGTTTGGTATTTTCGGAAGAGGAGAAGCAGAGGCAAAAGAGAAGGAAGAAATCACGAATCAGTGGTCTCAGAAAATCCTCTTAACATAGTGAATGTTGCATTGAAGGTGGCAATCAGCCATGCCAGCTTCCCCTTCTTACTTGACCTGCTCAGACTCAATTGTTTGCCGTATGCACCTCATAACCACCCCCAGCCACTGCTGCTTGCACCAGAGAGACCCAAAGTGAATCACCGTACGAGCGAAAGGAGAGCTGCTGGTGTCAGTATCTTAAAGGTGCTTACCTGGCAGTCATGAAAAGTTCAGCTTCAGGTATGGGGCTGGGTCCTGATTAGAGAAGCTAGAGAGAATAGAAATGATGCCAAAGGGAAGCAGAGCTCAGAGAGACCAACTTGTCTCTGAGAGACAGAAAGAGTAGTTGGCATTTCTGACTCCCAGCTCCAGCCCTGTGAGATCCGTCTGTGCTCATTTAAGTCTTGGGTTTTCTGTGAGTTTCCTTGTTAAATCTTCCCAAGAAAACCCCAAGGTGTTTTCAAAACAGCTTCAGTGGGGCCCCCCGCCCCCACCCATACCAGATGACCCCGGACTTGAACAGGAAAGGACTATTCCTTGTTTCAATGGGGAAAGTCTTGGGAAATAAGACTCTCCAGCCCAAGAATTATGGGGTTGGTTCAGTGTCATCATTGGCACTGGGTATCATCAGGCCTCCACTTCTCTGCTGTCAAAACATGGATCACCCCAAAATCTTTGCTTCCTATTTACCCATGAGCACTGTGTAGTGACATTGGACTGTGGCCCTGAAGAATGGGAAGAGTGGGAACAATGTTGAGAAGGGCCAGTCCCTTGAAGCTGAGCCCCAACGACTGTGGTTTCAGTTATGGGGCAGGAGATGCTAGTTTTGCTCATTGGTTGCTGGAGTGCTGCTGTGATTTGGAAGCATCTCGATCCTGCTCAGGGCTAAGGTATTGAGTGTCCCCAGAATCAATGTAAACAATAAGGTAAATCAATATAAACAATTAAAGTAAGTTTTAGTAGAAGGTTAAATAGAAGTCCTAGAAATAGTAGGTGAAGTCGCCCCTTCTTGCCGGAGGGGGAGGGGCTTGGGAATTTCTCTATCCTTTTTAAGTACCTGCAGAAAAGTAAAAATATTATAGGGGCTACCTATCTACCAGGTGGCCCTCAGTTTTCTTGTCTCTAAAGTGGGGGAATGGGTAATAGATCAGATGAGCTCTAGGGGTCCTTCCAGCATTGTAGTTGAGCATGAGTGGAGTCAGAGCCACCATAGCAAAGTCAGTGATTTAAGTCTCCATGAAGATGTTATGTAACAGATCTTCCTGCATATATTTACATGGTACCTGCTAAAGGGGGCCAGTAAATAACAGTAAGTGTTGTTACGGGTTGAGTGATGAGAAAGTTCATGTTCTGAAAAAAAAAAATCACTGTGTCATTCCTAGGATGGATTTTCAAGCAAAATGAAATTTCCAGTGTAAGTGCAGCCAAATACAGGGAACTTCCAGGAGAGATTAAGATTAAAGCCTGTGGGGGCCGGGTGGGGGAAGCAGAGTTGTAATTAAATGAAGCAATGGATATAAAGCTCTTACCTAGTGTTTTTCATGTAGCGGGTACTTGGTGTAGTCACTCTTTTCTTTCTTCCTCCTCCTTTCGTTCATCTTTCATCTTCCAAGACTCTGCTTCTTAAGACTCATAGAACCACATGCCTCCCTCGGAAACTAGCAAAACTCATTTCTAGTTGAATTAAACTCATTCCTAATGTCAAGAAAGGACAGTGGAAGAGGATGAAAAGAATTTTGGGGTGGGATGATTCAACCGCTCTCAGAGGCAGGGATTCATGATGGGTAAAAGCTTGCTGGCTGACCACAGAAACGGGATGCGTGTCAGATATTTTAAGGATGAGATAAAATGCTGGGAAAATGAAAAGGATGTGAAAGCCAGTCTGAGCTAGGATGAAGCAGTGATATTTTAAATTTAGTGAGAGATGTGCTTACAGTAGAGTCTACTTCATGGTGTTATCGGTTTAGGGGTCCAGGAGATATTACAGCAATAAAATATTGTAGGGCAAGATAATTAAAAAAATACTTTCTGAGAACTATGTCTTAGCAGATCATTCAGAAAATACATAAAGATTCCTTCTGCTTTTCAGAGCGTAATCTGTGTTCTTTGAGGGGGAGGGGATGGGGTAAGGTACAGCTTTGGAGGCAACAGGAGAAAATATAATGGTAATACTGAAGAACAAAGGGAGAAAGTTCGCATGGCTCTGACCACTTTCTTCTCCCTGGCCAACAATTAGCTTGATGTCCTGCAGCCGTCCATGTGTTGCAATACAATTAAATAGGAAACCAACTTCTTGGGGCATTGAGAACTGCAGTTGTCAGGACCTTATGGTCCTGAACTTGATTTTGATGTTTACAAATAGCTGAGGTCCTGCCAGTCGTGCTGCATGGATGAGATCTCATAAAAAACATACATCAAACAAAAGGCACAAAGCTCTTCGATGCATAGAGCTTTCCAGCTCTTCAACGTTTCACCCTCTAAATCCTACTTAGTGATTAAAATAACTTTGCAAGGCAGGAATTAATTTCACTATTTTTAGATGAGGAAACTAAGGCTCAGACTTTAAGTGATTTTCCCAAGTGATCTGACAAAGTAGGAGGTTCAAATTTCCACCGCTAAACTCAGTTTTCTTTCCCACAACACCTGCCTCTATTGATTAGAACTTGTCCAAGCGCTCTGAGGCTTATGCTTACTGTGGAAATCATTATATTGAGAAAACTCAGTCCTCCACATAGCTGCTGTTCTCCTTTTCTGCTACCATGCTAACACATAGTTTTGCAAGGATCTATTTTCGTTGTTTTCCAACTTTAGGATGCAAAAGAATCGCTGCACATCTTTTTAAAATGCAAATTAATGGGTTCCATCTCCAGAAATTCTGAGACAGGAGTGGAATACCGGGAAGGGCTGGGAGCGAGCATTTCATGAGCACCCCGGGTGATCCCGTTTCCTGTGAGTGACCCCGCTTTGAAAGCACAGTTCCAATCGTTTCTTACTTGCTGCTGCAGTAAGAGATCTCGATAATTTGCTTCCCACTAGTTTTTGTCTCAGGATTCGTAATGTTTTATCATTCCCATATCATCCCATGCATCAGTGTTCCCAACATGTTCTCCTTGGAATGATGATTTTGCCACTGAATTCTGCAACTTTTTTTCATAAGTAGAGGTGATTAAAATTTTCTTAGTCTCATTTGTCCTGGCCATGCCTGTCACGTATGGTTCGGATTTCGCATGTGATGGTGACATAGATCCATGAAATCTTTTATCAGTTATAATTTTTCTAGCTTTGAGTTTGGTGTGATACGAAATGTCCAAACTTTAGAGTTAAAAATATTGTTTTCAATTACTGTTCCACCAGCCTTAGCGATGCGATTCTAGTAATTCACTTAACTTCCCAGTGCCTTGGTTTCCTCATCTTTGTCATGAGGATAATGACATCCACCTCCTGGGATTGTTATGAAAATTAAATAGGATGATGTGTGTTGATTTTATAAATTACAAATACTATAGAAATGCCTGTTGATTTCATCAGTGTTGGTTCTAGACTAGAGTATTACCACTGTTTTCTGAAGGGTAGTGGGGTTGAAACAAAGCTGGGTTATGGAGACTGGTTTCATCGAATGAACTGGCCTTAGCTCCACCTCAAGAGTTTTTGCCCATGAGCCCCTTGAATAGATGGTTGTGGGACAATGAGCAAAGGGACACCAAAGAGACCAGCATGACATCCATTCCCCTAAGCCCACCATGTGGACCATGCCTGGTCCTTACGTGGACAGCAGGCAGTGTGTGACACATGAATGGATGCACAATCCAGAGTTTCAGAGAGGCCATCGCTTTTTGTGCATTGAGGTTTGTGTGGATGTGTTAACACAGCGAAGGCCGAAGAGAGCCCAGCACTGTTGGTTACCTTAAGGGTCCAGCCGTGGGCACAACACAAGTCCCAGGAGGAAAAGCAGCACTTGGTTGTCATAAGGTAGTGTCAGCAGCAGTAGCAGCAAAGTCGCTGCCCTAGGAAGGCTGTGGGCAGAGAATGTCCCTGAGGGGGCGGAAGAGGTGTGCACGGATCACCTCTGGGAACCCAGAGAAATAACTGGGGCAACATGGGGAGGGATGCAGAGTCCTTAGCTATGGGGCTTGTGCAGATGGAGATTCTCCAGGCTCAGTCCTGGCTTGGATTTTCCTTACTGTAAATTCTCTGTCAAGAACATCACCCCCTACAGGGCGCCTGGGTGGCTCATTTGGTTAAGCGTTCAACTTCAGCTCAGGTCATGATCTCATGATCTCATGAGTTGGAGCCCTACATTGGGCTCCCTACATTGTTGGAGCCCTACTAGTAAGCCTGCTTGGGATTCTGTCTCTCTGCCTCTCCCCTGCTCTCTCTCTCTCTCTCTCTCTCTCTCTCAAAAATAAATAAATAAATATTTAAAAAAATAAAAGCATCACCTCCTATATGCTGTTGAGACTCCAAAAACTGTACCTCTAGCTGAGGCCCACCATCTGAGCTCCAAACCCACACGTATTCTGCCTGCTAATAGCTCCCCTTGATGCATTTGAGTGCTTCGAACTCAACGCGTGCCCCCAAAACACCATCAGTCAGCAATGCAACCTGGAACCACTCTTGTATTCGTTAGGTCAGTATCTGGTTCTCTTCAGCCATAGCAGGCAGCTCCCTTTTCTCTCTGTCACCATTTGTATTCAGTCTGTCATCAAGTCCTGCCAATTATACTCCTAAACATTCACGATTCAGTCTATATTTCTCCATCCCACAGCCATCATCATGGTGCAAGATATCATACCTTTCATACCTATCATTAGCATGCTGTTTGACTTCCCCACATCCTTTCTTGCCTTCCCTCATTCTACCTTGAAGAGCTGCCAGAAGGATCTTTTAAACAGACAGATCTTACTGTCTTCTTTCTCTTTGCATGCCAGTCAGAGAAGCCTGATGAAGTGTTTTTCAATAATTTTTTTGAGTACAGCTGACCTGTAACGTTACGGTATTTTCAGGTGTACAACATAGTGACTCAACCTCTCTGTATGTATGCTGTGCTCATCACGAGTGTAGCCACCGCCTGTCACCATACAATGCTATTACAGTACATTGACTCTCTTCCCTAGGCTGATGAGATAATAAAAACAAAAAGTCCATCTCCATGCTCTCTTCCCTCAGCACCTCATACTTACTTCCCCACCAAGCTGTGTGCCACATTTGTCTATACTTTTGTCTAAAGTGTGACCTTTCCCGGGGAAGGGATGTGTCTCTTGCACTCACTTTTATGTCATCGGCGCCTAGCACGGATGACACCCCCGCGTAGCAGACGCTCGATAAGCGCTCTCAGCGATGGCATAAATATGGAATCCTGAGACCATTTCTTTCCAAGTGTGTCGCAGAAATCTCACGTTCGGCGGGACTCTACCCAGTGGCTTGTCAAACCTCCATGTTCATGGGCCAGACTGACACACACATGCCAGGCATCTACGATTGTTAACCAAGCAGCCACGATTCGTTCTTTCCTCCGAAAGTAATTACTGGTTGCTAAATATTCAAACGTGCATTGAAAAAACAGCTCATTACATTAAGAAATAAATTACTATTTCTAATTGCTTCTAGTAGTTAATTACTTCTAATTATTAGTCTGAGTAATAAATTACTGCTTCTGATTATGTTTGGGCACAGTTGGAGCATTCAAAAATGCAATTTTCGTGGTTGTTTACATCAGGACATGTTTACTGAATTATAGAGCCATAATTACCACGAAGAACTGGTAGCAAAAAACAATAAACATTTGATAAATTCAATCAAAATATGTCATTTCTTTCTCAGCTTATTTAAAAGATCAAGGACTGAAATGGAACAACCACGCTTGACTTTTCCAGTCTCTTCAGGGGGTAACAATATGTTAAAATAAGGATTTTTGTTTTGTTTTGGTTGAATACGAACTAAATTAGAATTACTTTAAAACAACAAGGAAAATAATCAGACCTCTAATACTGTTAAAAATTAGGTTACACAACCACCATACAACCCATCGAAGACATAAATTATGGCTCCTTAAAGGGAAATTGTAAGAAATGGTAAAAAAGCCAGAATTAATTTATTGAGTTAGGACATATCTAAAGTACATTAAACTGAAGTGTAGCACTTTAGCATTTCCAAATTCGTGGCTTGAATCTGTCACTTCACTTACCAGTTTGTCAAGTCAGTGACGAAACAGGTAACCTATCGCAGGCTTTTAACCTCCTAACCTATTTGCTACAACCACATAGCATCACTATTTCTGTCTCCCCCCACCCCCACCATGTCATTCTGTTGCCATCCCCTGTATGACAGACACTTAAAAAATTTTTTTTTTAATGTTTATTTATCTATTTTGGGAGAGAGAGAGGGAGAGAGAGAGAGGGAGATAAAGATCATGATCAGGGGAGGGGCAGAGAGAGAGGGAGAGAGAGAATCCCAAGCAAGCTGTGCGCTAACAGCAATGCAAGGCTTAATCCCATGACCCTGAGATCATGACCTGAGCTGAAATCAAGAGTTGGATGCTTAACCAACTGAGCCACCCAGGTGCTCCTGCCAGGCAGACTCTTCAGATGTCTTCAAGATCTTTATTTCCTGGGGATGCCATTGTGTGCTTCCTTCCCTTGGAGTGTGGGTAGGACCTGTGACTTGCTTCTAACCAACCACATACAGCTGAGATGACTGGATACACATGACTACCTGGATGTGATAATGTGATTAATTACTTAAGACTGTAGGGTCTGTCTTGCTGGAGTCTTGTCTCCCTTGATGACTTGGAAGAAGCAACCTACTGTTGGGAAACCCCATGCAGCAAGAAGCTCTGAGCAGCCTCTAGGAGCTAAGGGTGGTCTCCAGCTAACAATCAGCAAGAAACTCAAATTCCCCGTCCTATAACTACAAGGAACTGAATTGTGCCAACATCCTACATGAGCTTGGAAACAGATCCTTCCCAGTCAGTCCTCAGATGAGATGGTAGCCCCAGATGATACTTGCATCCTTAACAGACCCTAAACTGATCCCCCAGCAAGGCTGGGCCTGGACTCCAGGCCTGCAGAAATTGTGAGATAATGATGTGTTATTGTAGCTGCTAAAAATGTAGTGATGTTGAAATTTAGAAGCGTCCACATTTTCTCTTCCCTCAGACACTGATAACTAGAGAATCCTAAAAGACAGATCTTCATACCAAAGTTAAGTTTGTTTGTTTGTTTGTTTGTTTGTTTATTTATTTATTTGAGAGAGAGAGAGAGAGAGAGAATTTGTGTATGAGCAGGGGGAGGGACAGAGAGAGGGGGAGAGAGAGAATTTCAAGCAAGCTCCATGACGTGAGCACAGAGTCCAATGTGGGGCTTTATCCCACAGACTGCAAGGTCATGACCTGAGCCAAAAACAAGAGTTGGATGCTTAACTGACTGAGCTATTCAGGCATCCCTTACCAAGGTTATTAAAAGCTGCCAACATCTCAACTCTCAAATGTTCATCTATTGTCCAATAGAGCATAGAACTTGGGACAGAATACCTCTGAGGTTGAACCATGCAAGATTGCCTGAATGGGCTGTGGAATGTCAGAAATTTCACAAATTTAGCTTTTCTTGATTCTTCCACTGATAGCAATTTAGCTTTGAGCAAGTCACTTCATTTCACAGTTCCTTTTTTCCTCCCTGCCAGATCAGAAATAAAATAACTATGATGTATTAACATTTTACCTGCTTTATCTCCTTCTGTCCTCACAATTGCCTGTGAGAGGTATTGATTGCCCTACATTTCAGATGAAGAAATTGAGACTTGGAGAGGCAATACAACCTGTGTAAAGTCACACAGTACTACAGCTAGGATTCAATGCTGGCTGAGCTGATTCTAGGATTTATTCTTTTGGTTCCATTATGACATAATTCTCCCCTTACAGCAACACTGTAATGAGGTCAAACAGAGTAAGGCTTTAGAGCCAGACAGATATGAGTTTAAATTATAGTTTCAGTCCTGTGTGTGTCTTTGAGAAAATTACTTCACCTCTCTGGGCCTCAATTCACTTGTATAAAATATGTGGATAGTACCTACCTCACAAGTTTCTTTTGATAATCATTTAAGATTACACTGCAAGAAAAGACCATAGTAAACATTCAAAAATTGCTGTTTATGAATATTGCTGTTTTTGAATATGGCGTTTTGATCTTGAGGTATGATCCTTCTATCCCTACTTTCTTGAGGGTTTTTATCAAGAGACGATGCTGTATTTTGTCAAATTCTATTGAGCATTTGAGAGGATCTATTGAGAGGATCATGTGTTCTTATCCTTTCTTTTATTAATGTGCTGTATCACATTGATTTGCAGATATTGAACCAGTCCTGCATCCCAGGAATAAATCCCACTTGATCCCACTTGATCATGATGAATAATTCTTTTAATGTATTGTTGGATCTGGTTTGCTAGTATCTTGTTGAGAATTTTTGCATCCATGTTCATCTGGGAAATTGGTCTGTAGTTCTCCTTTTTAGTGGGGTCTTTGTCTGGTTTTGGAATCAAGGTAATGCTAGCCTCATAGAATGAGTTTGGAAGTTTTCCTTCCATTTGTATTTTTTGGAACAGCTTCAAAAGAATAGGTGTTAACTCTTCTTTAAATGTTTAGTAGAATTCCCCTGAAAAGCCATCCAGCCCTGGACTTGTTGTTGTTGGGAGATTTTGATTACTGATTCGATTTCTTTACTGGTTATGGGGTCCGTTCAAATTTTTCTCTTTCTTCGTGTTTCAGTTTTGGTATTTTATGTTTCTAGGAATTTGTCCATGTCTTCTAGATTGCCCAATTTGTTGGCATATCATTTCTCATAATATTCTTCTTTTATTGTTTGTATTTCTGTGGTGTTGATTGTGATCTCTCCTCTTTCATTCGTGATTTTACTTATTTGGGTCCTTTCCTTTTTCTTCTTGACTGTTCTGGCTAGGGGTTTATCAATTCTGTTAATTCTTTCAAAGAACCATGTCTTTGTTTCATTGATGTGTGCTACTGTTTTTTGATTTCAATATCATTGATTTCTGCTCTATTCTTTATTATTTCCCTTCTTCTGCTAGGTTTGGGCTTTATTTGCTGTACTTTTTCCAGATCTTTTAAGTGTAGCATTAGGTTGTTTATTTGAAACCTTTCTTCCTTCTTTAGGTAGGCATGGGTTGCTATATGCTTTCCTCTTATGACTGCCTTTGCTGCATCCCAGAGGTTTTGTGCTATCGTGTTTTCATTTTCATTGGCTTCCTTGGACTTTTTTTTTTTTAATTTTTTTTTTTAACATTTTATTTATTTTTGAGACAGGGAGAGACAGAGCATGAACGGGGGAGTGTCAGAGAGAGAGGGAGACACAGAATCTGAAACAGGCTCCAGGCTCTGAGCTGTCAGCACAGAGCCCGACGCGGAGCTCGAACTCACAGACCGCGAGATCATGACCTGAGCCGAAGTCGGCCGCTTAACTGACTGAGCCACCCAGGTGCCCCTGGACTTTTTAATTTCCTATTTAATTTCTTGGTTAATCCGTTTATTCTTTAGCAGAATGTTTTTTAGTCTCCAAGTATTCATGGTCTTTCCAAATTTTTTCTTGTTGATTTTGAGTTTCATAGTGTTGTGGTCTGAAAATATGCAAGATATGATCTCGATCTTATTGTCACTTGTTGGGACCCAGTATGTGATCTATTCTGGAGAATATCCTATGTGCACTCGAAAAAATGTGTATTCTGCTGCTTTAGGATGAAATGTTCTGAATATATCTGTTAAGTCCATCCAGTCCAGTGTGTCATTCAAAGCCATTGTTTCCTTGTTGATTTTCTGCTTACATGATCTGTCCACTGCTGTAAGTGGGGTGTTGAAGCCCCTACTATTATGGTATTGGTATTATTATCAATGAGTTTCTTTATTTTTGTGATTAATTGATTTATGTATTTGGGTGTTCCACATTGGGGTTATAAATATTTACAATTGTTAGATCTTGGTGGATAGACCCCTTAATTTTGATATAATGCCTTCTTTAGTCCTTGTTACAGTCTTTATTTTAAAATCTACTTTGTCTGATATAAGTATGGCTACTCCAGCTTTCTTTTGATGACCATTAGCATGGTAGGTGGTTCTCCATCCCCTTACTTTCCATCCGCAGGTTTCTTAGGCCTAACATGAGCCTCTTGTAAGCAGCATATAGACAGGTCTTGTTTTCTTACCCATTCTGATACCTTATGTCTGTTGATAGGAGTGTTTAGTCCATTGACATTTAGATATGAATTTAGTGCCATTGTGTTGCCTATAGAGTTGGTGTTTCTGGTGATGTTCTCTGGTCCTTTCTTGTCTTTGTTGCTTTTTGTTTGTTTGTTTGTTTGTTTGTTTTGTTTTTTCTTTTCTCCACCCAAAGAGTCCCCCTTAAATTTTCTTTCAGGGATGGTTTAGTGGTCATGAACTACTTTAGTTTGTGTTTGTCTGGGAGTCTCTATCTCTCCTTCTATTTTGAATGACAGCCTTACTGGATAAAGAATTCTTGGCTGCATATTTTTCTGATTCAGCACGTTGAACATATCTTGCCACTCCTTTCTGGCCTGCCAAGTTTCTGTAGATAGGTCTGACATGTCTTCCCTTATTGATCAAGGACTTTTTTCCCTTGCTGCTTTCATAATTCTTTCTTTGTGTATTTTGTGAATTTGACTATGATACGCCTTGGTGACTATGATATGCCTTGGTTTTTGTTGAATCGAATAGTTCTCTGTGCTTCTTGAATTTTGATGTCTGTGTCCTTCACCAAATTAGGAAAGTTTTCTGCTATAATTTGCTCACATAACCCTCTGGCCCCTTTGTCTCTCTCTTTATCTTCTGTGACTCCTATGATTCAGATGTCATTTCTTTTACATAAATCACTGAGTTCTCTAGGTCTTATATTATGATTTTTTGCCTTTGTTTATCTCCTTTTTCTGCTTCATTATTCTCCATTATTTTATCTTTTATGTCACTGATTCTCTGCTCTGCTTCATCCATCCATGCCATCATGGCATCCATTTGAGATTGCATTTCAGTTATAACATTTTTAATTTCTTCCTGACTAGATTTTATTTATCTCCACAGAAAGGAACTCTATGATTTTTTCAACCCCAGATAATATTCCTATTATTGTGGTTTTAAATTCTAGTTCAGACATCTTGCTTATATCTGTGTTGATTAAGCCTCTGGCTGTGATTTCTTCCTGTTCTTTCTTTTTGGGTGAATTCCTGCCAAGTTCTGTGGCTCAAGTTATGCAGATTGCTGTGTTAATCCTTAGATCAGTTTTCTAGGTGTTCA
The DNA here is from genome assembly GCF_024362965.1 of Panthera pardus. Classification (NCBI taxonomy): domain Eukaryota; kingdom Metazoa; phylum Chordata; class Mammalia; order Carnivora; family Felidae; genus Panthera; species Panthera pardus. The sequence continues at coordinate 67,863,666 of NW_026527002.1, forward strand.
AAATGGTTTGTTGCTGCTCTAGCTGCGTTTCAGGGATGAGGCAAGCTCAGGGTCTCCATGCTGCTCTGCCATCTTAACCCAGAGTTGTGAATTCATTTTAAAGTTGTAGCCAGGAGGTAAGATGTGGGTTAGATGGGTGAAGGAGGGAAGGAAAAGGGAAAAAGAGGAACAGGGGAGAAAGAAGGAGACAAACATATATACATACAATGTGTGGGGGGAGAGTAAAGAGGGGGAAAGCTAGTGAGGGAGGGAGAGAGGTAATTTGGATTTTGGTTGAGCCACTGGAAGGATGGCATTCCTCTTTACTGAAATAGGGAAAATTGCTGGAAATCTGAGTCAGAGAGGAAAATAAGAAGTGCATAATTATGCCTGTTAAGTTTTAGATGCCTGTTAACACTCATGTAGAGATGAACAGACAGTGGAAAGGGTGCACATGGATCTCAGGGAAGGGTCTGGGTTGGAAGTGTTCATTTGGAAGTTGCCATGTATAGACAGATGGTATTTAAAATCAGGAGTTGACATGATCTCTGAGAGACTGGAGATGCAGGGAGAGGTGGTAGTGGCTCAGGGCAAGATGGCAGAGGTGGAAGTAGCAAGAAGATTGAATTGAAACCAGAGTTGATGGGGGTGAGAAGGTGTCAGGAGGTACCTCCAAGGTTCTTTGACTTGAGGAGTGGAAGAATAAAGTTGACAGTTTGTGATGGGGATGGCGGGAGGAAGAGCAGGTGTGGGGTACATTAGGAATTTGATCTCACCACAATAGGGTGGGAATGGCAGCTGCAGTGAGATGGAGCAGGGTGCTTGTGAGGGCCCAGCTGAGTGGTCAGTGCTAGATAAGTGGTTTAGATAGATAGATAGATAGATAAGGGGCTCACTCCCCTTTTAGTTGAAAGTTCATGGTTTCCTCTTTGTCAAAGTCTGCAAGTGCCTCCGTGTGGCAAGTGGCAAAGGATATCATTTTCTCTTTACTTCTTACCCACCTAAAAGTGCACATTCTTCCAAGTTGAGATTCAAGCAAGTGAAGCTCAAAGGCAGGAGAGTGCTTTCTTACTTGGCTTCAGACCTACCTTCTAGTTTCACTTTCTTTTCCATGGGGGACTGACACCAGAAACCCCTACCCATCCCTGGCCTGGGGTGACTCTGCTACTTTCTCAAGGGCTGCAGGCTCTATAGCTGCAACCAGGAATCATAAAACTATGTTTGTTGGTCCAAATATGGCTCACTGCTCACTTTATAAAGAAAGTTTTCTTGGAACAGAGTCATTTCCATTCATTTCTGGCCACTGTTGTGCTATATCAGCAGAGTTGAATGTTTGCAACAGAGAACATATGGCCTGCAAAGCCTAAAATATTTACTATCTAGCCCTTTACAGGAAAAGTTTGCCAATCTCTGCCCTGAACATAACTAGTACATCTGAATTCAAGCTGTTTACCCTAAAATTTCCCATGAGATGTATACATATACATACAGAAGCAAAATAGTTATTTGATTTCATAGTCCAACTTCAAAAGCAAGGCCAACAGAAGAGATAAGGCATGAGAGTTAGGATTTACTGAGTTCAAAGCATTTTTGAGTGCATAAAAGTTGCAGCATTACTTTCTGGCAATGAGATTTATTTGTGCTGGAGCCTCTTTTGAAAACCTGGGTTCTGACTTAACATATATGCCTGTAATCCTTCAAAATTCCTGTCCTCTAGAGTTGATTGACATTATCAAACATGCCCCTTGGAAATATCCATGTTAGAGGTGTGGTGTGTTTGTGCTACGTTGCTAGATATTGGAAGTATTATGAAATCTTAAAATTTAAACAGTTATAAAATATTGGTCTCAGTATGCATGTGTGTGTGTGTATCTGTGTGCATATATCTGTATGTATATGTATCTGTATCTGTGCATGTATCTGTGCATGTATATCTGTGTGTATCTGTGTATGTATGTGTGTATATCTCTTTGTGTGTATCTGTATGTGTGTGTATCTGTGCATATATATCTGTTCATGCATCTGTGTGTGTATATCTGTGTGTGGATCTGTGTGTGTGTATATCTGTATGTATGTATCTGTGTGTGTATCTGTGTGTGTGTGTGTATGTGTGTGTGTGTGTGTGTGTGTGTGTGTAGAAAAGCTCGGGAACAGTTGGGTAAAGGCAAAGCCCAGCTGGCTCAACTAATTTGAGATTTGGAGACATCTAATACATCTAAACTAAATAAAGGAAAGGAACACTTCAAGTTGAAAACTCACTTTTGATAGAGCAGTGAAAATGAACTATAGCCACATGCATACAGGCAGAAACATAATGTTGGCAAAATATAATGTAAATCACACAAGAATACATACCATGTAATACCATTTACATAAAGTTCAAATACAAATAAAACCAAACAATGTATTGTTTAGTAATGCAAACACGTGGTAAAGTTGAAAAACAAAGTAAAATGTAAGATAGGGTTAAGCTAGGGAAGAATAGTAGACAGAGGAATGCTAGTTTGGGGGACAATATAGGAATTAGAAACTCTTGGAAATGTTTTATTTCATAAACCTGGTTGAAAGTATACTGGTATCTATTTAATTGTTCTTTATAACCTAAATATTTATTGTGTATATTATTTTGCATATATGAAAATTATTACAATGAGTTATGCCATACACACATCTAAAATCAATTCAATCAAATGTATACACTGGATATTCAATTACACATAATTATATACCACCATATATTGGTTGGCATTTGTATATGATTGGCCCAAATAAACTGATTATATGCTAGATGCTATTGCATACACTGTGAATTTGTAGGCATTTATTACTGCATAAGACTGCATATGTAAAACCTCAAATTTGGGCAATTTAATGGATTTTCAAAGATAATTTTGACCAAATGTACATGTTTCTTAATTGCTTGCATTGGAACTCAAACCTTCTGTCAGATGCCACTTTGTTATGTGACATGGGTTGCACTAGGGAAGTGTTTCTCAAACTGGGGTCCCCAGATCCCTATCAGTTCATAAGCTGTTTTGGAAGTTTGAAATCCTGGGACTAATCATTCATTTACTTTTAATAAGGACACCTAAGCCAACAGGTCATTTGATCTATTTCAGGCTAGAATTAAACAACTCAGGCTGTTTACAGTGCTTATGTATTTCATGCTGATTAGAAGTACTGGTTACCAATTTATCTGTCTTTGATTAATTAAACATGGGAAAAACCAATTTGTTACTAGTCTCAGCTTGGAAGACAAAATTTATCAAAGCATGAGGCCCATGGGAAGAAATTAATAAAATGAATTCCTGCTGGTGAAAAGGTTTAGATCAGTGTCCTATATTAATTCAAGTTCATTTTGTGTTCATTCATTTATTAACTCATTCATTTGTTTGACCAATATTTGCTAAGTGCCTACTCTGTGCAAGATAGGTCTAAGTACTGGGGGCATAGAATGGTGAATATATCCAAAATCCTTGCTGTTACAGAAAAAATTTTGTGTCCCCCCTCTCCCATCCCAAATTCATATGTTGAATCTCTAACCCGCAGTGTGGCTGTCTTTGGAAGTGGGGCCTCTAAGGAGGTGATTAGGGTTATATGATGTCATAATGGTGGGGCCTGGCTCTGATAGGATTTAATGTCTGGTAGGATTAAGGAAATATAGCAGAGTGCTCTCTCTCTCTAAATCTCAGTCTTTCTTCCCATACACACACCAAGGAAAGGCCATGTGAGGACAGAGCAAGAAGGCGGCTGTCTGCAAGCCAGAAAGAGAGCTTTCCCCAGAAACCAAATTGGCTAGAACCTTGATCTTAGACTTTTTGCCTCCGGAACTTGAGAAAATAAACTTCTGTTGTTTAAGTCACCCAGTCTGTTGTACTGTGTTATGGTAGTCCAAGCCGACTAATATACCTGTCCTTGTAGAAGAGATAGTATTGCAGTGGATCTCAGTTTAAGTAGCCAGTAGGCTGACAAAGGGAAGGGAAGTAATATGCATGTTGGGAGGCATATAACATAATGGTTCAAAACACTGCTCAGGGGTCTGACAGATCTGGGATTAAGTCCCTTCTTGGTCACTTGAGAATTTGAGACTCTGGGCAAGGGACTTAATTCTTTGAAGCCTCAGTTTTCCCTTCTCTAAAATAGGATAGCAGTAGCTATTTCCAAGGCTTATTGTGAAGGGTAGATGAGCTTGTAAAGCACTTGACACAGCCCCTGCATGTAGAAAAGTCTTGATGTATTGGCTATCTCACGTATCAGTTCACACATCTCATTCAGTCCTCACAATGAACCTGTCAAGTGGGTGTTAGCTACTTTCTCCATTTAGGAAACATGGAAACTGGGGTTGGAGGGATCAGGCATCTTCCCTTAGGTGATGCAGGTTGTCAAGAGTGGAGCTGCCTGAAGTTGGAGGCAGGTGTGCCCACCGCCAAACCCTGGACTATCTCCCCTGCCTCATGGTTCCTCTGCATCCACATTGTGAAAGTTGAAAGCAGGGAGCACTTGTCTTTAATACTGAAAGATTTGATACAGTCCTTTCCTTCCAGATCAGTGATTCCCAGCCACACATGAGCAGAAGTGATGAATTATGCAGGGGGAGGCATATCATAGTCCTTGGGAGATGGGCACAGATCACTTGTGAAAGAGCATATAATTTTTTGACTTGCTTTTATGAAAAAAATAGCATAGAATATCTTAGTATTGGCTTGATCCGCTTCATAATTTAATTTGAAATGTCAGATTAGGAAGGAAAAGAGAGTTTGAGATTTATATAAAAGAGGGCATGGTTTAAAAGATGGATTGAGACTCCACTCTTCTGGGGTCTTCTTAAGGACAAGTATGTGTCTTGAGCCTTTTTGCACCTGTTGGAACCACCCCAGGGGTCTTGAAGGAAGATTCTATGAGGTTGAAGCGGACCTTAAACATGATAGCTTTAGTATAGCTGACAGAACCTTCATGCTAATAAAGATGTCTGCTGGACTTGCATGTGTGTGGCATTGGGTAGGAATAGCTGCCTATAATATTCTAGTTAGTCTGCTCTCCAGTGAGCAATAGAGAGCTACGTTTCTGCTAATTATCATAACCAATTAGTTGAATTCTGAATGAAAAGTCTTCAGGGCAAAATCACTTGTTCCCACTGTTCACAAAGAGTTATTAAGTTATATTACATGTGATGGTTGATCCATGACTTACAGTGAAAAAAAATGAGAAAGTTCCAGGCAACGTGGTTCCCTTCAAAAACTAGTTCCCTGAGGGAAACTGAGGATAGGCAGCAGGAAGGAAGTGGGTGTGCAGGATGTGATGCCTCTGCTTTGGGTGGAAAGAGACTCCAGGAGGCCACGGCACCCCTGATATATTGCTTTGTGGGTGAATGCAGAAGGTTCACCCATGTCCCAGATGCTCATGAGAGCAATGCATGGTGTAGTGATGCCTCTGTTAATTACAGACCCAGGACTAGAAATTCAACCTCACAGGACTTGGAAGTGTCAATATGTCCATTTTCTAGACGAGGAAATGGAGACACAGAGAGGGGAGGTGATGTATTCAAAGTCACAGCAAGTAGCTAGGCTCAGGAACTCAAACCCAGACTCGGAATATCCCACTGATCATCCTTTGTCATCACTTCTTCAGTTTCAGGAAGATCCATAGCATGGCCCCAGAAACTTATCCATGTCACGACTATCATTCTACCATTCTGCATCAGTTGGCAGCCAGGCAGGAGAACAGGACCATGCCAGGTAGTCAGCTGTGAGATCTGATTTATCCCCTTCTCTGACCTCCAGATTTCTTGCCCATATTTTCTATTGGGTGAAACTACTGAGAAGCTAGTGGGAAAGATGAGCAGGAAGTGTAGTTTGCAGGTCAGAACAGAGCGAGGAAAGGGAAAAGAGTGTAGCTGACACGTAGGCAAATGAGCTCCAGCAACCACTTGCCCTTAGCTTGAGGGTTCTTGAAAGAGTTAAGTTCCAGAGAGCTGGGTGGTGAAGACACTTATAAAAATTAAAGTGACAGTTGTAGTCTCATTGAATCACGAAGCCACGGGCTTGGGATAAAAACAGTAATTAGCAGGTGAAGGCATGCCACAGAGCAAAATGGCACGTTAGAATGAGCGTGGCTTTGGTATCCAATAGATCTAGATTCAAGTTTGTGCTCTTTCACTTATAGGGGTATGCCTGTGGGAAAGCAAGGAAACCACTATGTTTTCTGGTTTACTTATCTTTAAAATGCAGATAATAAAACGTCCCTGGTAGAGCTTTGGCAATATACCAATGGCAAAATGAATATAGAGCATCCTTAGCCATGTTTGGTATATGCAGGTTATCAATAAATAGTAGCCTTCAGGCTTCAGCAGGACTTGTGTCGTATAACCCTTGGAGGAAATGAATGTCCTTTGACACAAATCCTTGCCTATGTTTCTATTTTATGGGATAAGTTTAGAAAAGAGCATTTCTTCCATCAATTTATACTCCTATCAGCAATGTTGGGTAGGTGACCATTTTCAAACACTTACATTTATTGTGTGTCTTATCATTTTAAAATGCCTTTATGTTGACTGTTTGGTTTTTTTTTGTGGGCGTTGGGTGGTCATGGTCATGACCACTGACTTGGTTGAGCTGAGATGAGTGTAGGCACAAAAACAGAGGGTTGGCTTGACACTTGGCAATAACTGAGTAAAAGGATGAAGATAGAATCTGCAGTGGAATATAGGCCACTCATTTATTCATTCATTATTTTAATATTTTGAAGTCTCTCCCATGTGTGAATCACTTGTCTCAATATCACCTTCTCAAGGGGCTGATAATAATAATAGCTATCATTTCTCTAGTGTTTATTATGTGCCAGGCGCTATCCTAAGTGATTTAAACTCATCAACTCTTATAGTAACCAAGTGAGATAGTTTCTATTATTACCCTCATTTTACAATGTGACCTTGGCTATGAAATATTTCACTGTAGAGTGAAATAACTTGGCCAAGTTCACACAGTTAGCAAATGGCTCAACCAGGATTTCAAATTCAGGCAAGTGTAGCTCAAGAACCTTTGCCTTCTGTCCTATATCCCTCCCCAGATACTTATGTTAGGAATATTCCATATGTTCTTTTTGCACTCACCCTATACCTCTTACCCCCTCATGCCATTTTGCAGGTATTTCTTGTAAAGTTGTGGCAATAAGTTGAGTCAATAGAGATAATTCACATCTTAAATGAATTCTGCAAATTACCCACAAGATAAAAATCCCACCTCATCATGTGTGTGCATATATTTATGAAATCTAGGTTCATTGGGGAAGAATAGGGCAAGGAGGAAGGAGATTCTTCATTCTCTGTTGAGTTACAACCTTGTTCCTGGGATCATTGTTAACCTGTCATCAATGGAAATATTTAAGTGGGGTTTACAATGTCATCATCACTGTTGTCACTCCTGAGCTCATACTTTCCTGTATTCAACACCATTTCCACAATTTCTCATTACATAGTGCCAGTGTTCAGCACTTCTATGCCAACTTCTTCTAGTTTATTTACATGTTCATCTGATGAAGTTTCAGTATCATCCATGAAGTTTGGCACGATCCCATTCTCAGTATTGATAAAATCTTCAAAGTCTTCATCTGCAGGTTCATTTTCAAACATCCCTGTAGTCCAAAGCCTGTGCCAGGCATTTGTCAGTGTTGACGTATTGCGTTACCTACTGCAGAAATGACAACCTTAACTCTTTTCACAATGTCTTGGGTTCCTAGGCCTTTGTTCACTGCAGTAGGCATTCAGCTAAAGGAAAACAAAAGGTGGAGGGGAATCTATGCTTGTCCTCCATGGAGTATAAAATGTCTTGACCAACAACGTTGTATCACAGATGTAACACTGAGGGAGGAATCAAATGCTGAAAATAATTGTTTTCTCCAAGAAGTTTAGGAAAGGGATGTGTGTAGTAGCGTCCGTGAACCATAAAACTCTACAGCTTTTTCTAGTCCAGATTCCCTGCGATGACCTCAAGCCATAGGTGCAGAGGGGTACTGAATCAGTCAGGAGGTATTTATGTGCTCACCCACACGTTCCTGTTTGCACAGTAGTGACAGATAAGTTGCGTACATCAGTTAAACATCTTGGGAGTTGGCTCTTTCCCGTCGCTGTCCACTTAATCTTTCCTGTAGAACTGGAACATCTAAAAACAGTCACCCTGGACCCAGTGTCAAAACCTGCTGGGGTTTCCTCATTAGCCATTGCTCATGTTTTTCTAGAAAGAGTACCAGTAGAGAGCTATTTCCTCAGTGTTGGCAAATTTGTGAAGGATTAAGGTGTTCATCGGATATGACCTTGGCAAATTTACACATGTAATTCTCAGCTGCTTCGTGATCAACAGAAGCTTTTTCACCACAGATTTTCAAATATTTTGCACCCTGACACTTTTTAAGTTTCTGCAGCCAACTTTCTGAATATTCACACTTACCTTCCGTGTTTACTTCTTCGTGGAATAGCCTGGCTGGTTTCATGATCAGCAAGCAACTCAGTGGTATATGTTCACTTCAGTGTTTTCAAATCTAATAAATCCCAAGTCATGATCTTTATATTTTCCTCAAGACAAGGTTCCTCTCATTTTTCTGTAGTTCTTGGTTGTCATAGTCACTGTAAAACACCAACAAATTGTCTTTCAATTTCACTAAATTGTATATGGTGGTGGTTCCCACTTTATATTCTATAAGTGACCTCAGAGACATATCATAGCAGCTCCCCTTTCCTTGCTATTGATAAACATATCACCTCTTTCTCTTCTCCTGTTATTCATTGGGATATTTTTACCTTTATTATTATTCTTTTTACATTTTCAGAGTATAATTAAAAGCCACAACCCCTTCCTCCCTGAATTTAACAAAAATATCAACTAGCAGCAGAGGCACGTGGTCGGTAGAAACACTGAGACAAAACTGGCATCAGATGTCAGTTCAGGTCTTATTTTGGTACCAAACTTGCAGACGACAATACCAACAACACTTCTGGAATTGTGGATGAGGGGTTATGACTGTATCGTCATGGGACAAATGTGGAAACTGAGGGTGGGCGGGATTATTTGTATTTGTAAGAATTTGTAAGAATTGCTCGCCTCAGTTACGCTTTGAAGTTTGAAGTTTGAATATGCGCTTAAACAGTTCACTGAGTGGTGTAATTGAGCAAGTTGTTCATGTTTTGTGTATCTGTTTCTTCAGTGGTACATGGGGATGCTAATCCCCACCTTGAGAATTACCAAGAGAATTGGACCCCATAACATATTTCAGTATATAATCTGATTATTAACAGATATAAGACTCTCTTTGCCCAGTCTCATTCTTCCATATGCAGGAGTCAGTGAGAGCTCTCTACATGCATTGGCTACTCGGGGAAGTAGATGAATGGACTTTTAAACACTCATAACGAAGGTTTTTAGTTGTAGGAACCATGCTTTTGGAGTCTTCTAGGCTAAAACCATGGCTTTGAATGTCAAAAGTCAGAGTCCCAGGGACTCATAGAGCATAGATTTTTATACCATAAAATAACAGCGTGTTATGAATGGAAGACAGTTTAAGAGTATTTTTTTCCCTCACCATTACACACATCCCAAAAGAAAGCACGAGTGTTGGGCAAAGGTAGATATTTCTGAGGGCACCTTGAGCCCCATCCCTGGGCTGACTCTGTTTCCATTGAGATAGAAGGGGGAGGAAACTTGAGTAGGATGCAGAGGACCTAAGAACAGATGGGACTTGTATGTGAATCCCCATGACATACACAGGAGACTTACAGAGTTCTTGAGAATTCTGTGCTATCAGCTTGGGCTGAAAGAGATTACTAAATGAAAAAAGGCTCTTTGCCTTCAACATTGTACTGGCAAGAAACAAGCTGATAAAACTACTCAGTTGCAAGCAAATGCCATCTTTTATGAAAAAGTAAGGATAACTCGGATGGAGGCTCAACCCCAGAGGGGTAGAACAGTGGACCCGGAGGGAAGAGGCACAAACCTCAGAGGATTGATTATTAGGCCTTGAAACCTAATAAAATTTTCCCGGATGGATTTTAAAATGGCTTGACTCTTTTTTTTTTTCCTTTCATTTTCTTCCCTTTTTGAACAGGGATATCTATAACTGTCATTTTATGTCTTTCCCAGCATTGCATTTGGGGGCAGACAACTTAGGTCTTGAGTTTCACAGGCCCACAGACAGAGATGAATTGTGTCCCAGGATGGATTATACCCAGAGCCTTCCCCTTATGTAATTTAGATGATTTAGATACTGAGATTTGGGTCCTTTGAACTGATTTGATTTACACAAGGTTTTGAACTTTGAGGGATCCTGTCATGGGATGAAGCTTTTGGGGAATTGGGGATGGAGAGAATGTGTTTTGTGTGTGAGACAAACATGAATCTTTTGGGCCAAAGGTGGACTGTGGTAGGTTGAATAATGGCTCCTTAGCCAGATTCACATCCCGATTCTCAGTGCCAGTGAGTACGTTACCTTACATGGCAGAGGGATGCTGCAAGTGTGATTAAATTAAGGTCATTGAGAATGAGAGATTATCCTGGATTATCTGGGTGGGTCTAGTCAAATCACATGACTCCTTAAGAGCAGGGACCATTTTCTGGCTGTGATCAGAAGAGGAGATATAATGATGGAAGCGGGGTCAGAGAGAGGCTATGTCACTGGCTTTGAAGATGGAGGAAGGGATCCGTACACAAGGAATGTGGGCAGAACCTATAGAAGATAGAAAAGCCAAGGAAATGGCTTTTCCATGCCTGCCACCTTCTTTCCCTGCCTGCCACCTCAGAAAGAAACAGTCTCGCCAACACCTTAATTTTAACCCAGCGAAACCCTTGTCTGACCTCCAGGACTGTGAGATAATACATTTGTTCTGTTTTAAGCCATTAAATTTGTGGTAATTTGTTATGGCAGCAATAAAGTGCATGCAAGCATATCAAGGTATCTCTCATGTGGATCTTACTGGAAAACAGGTAAAAGCCATCGCCAAAGAAAGCTATTTCGGGTAGGAAGAGATTCCACCCAGACTTCATGGAATGAGTAGCATTTAAGCTGGACACCAGGCATAACTGATAGAGAGGATTCTCCATTGTAATCAAAGCCAGAGTGGCCTGGACGGATATGCACAGTGCTATGGGGGGAATCCGTGCCATCTGGGACATCATCCATTAAAAGGACCAGACACTTTCTGCCTGCTGCTTTGAGATCCTTTTAGTTATTGTGCCTCTGGGACTAGAAACCTCAAAATATGTTGCAGTTAGAGTTCTTAAATCACACGGTTCATTATCATTGCCCCTGGGAAACTCAGTGATTTCTATGCCCACAACAGAGACTTGGATGAACTATCACTCCCTGAGATGTCATTCTCACTTCTAGCTCCTTTGTCAACTTCCTGAGTGACCTTGGGAAAATCATCAACCATCTCCTGGGTTTCATTTTCTTCTTCAAGGAGATAACAGTCTCCTCGTCCCTTTCTCGTACTTTTTTTTTTTTTTTTGCCACTCTTCTACTTGTACCAAATTCCACTTTTCAGCTCATAGAGGAGTGGATGGATGAATTAGAGACTTTCTGTCAAGCAAGGGATTTGAACTTTTCTAGAGTGATTCTTGAGTTTATTTAGGCGATAGGGTACCTGGAATGTGTTGCGTACCTCTTTTTGAAGAATGCCGTGAAGTGATGATATATGTAATTCTGGGATATGCAGTAGGGACAGTTTTACTTCCAGTCTGACAGCCTGCATCTGATTTAAAAACCACAACCTGAGTACCCATATCCACTAAAAGAACAAGATGTTGGTCTAAACACGATCGGCTGTTCCTGAGTTTTTCTGGTAATATTTCTCTGCTGCTTGTTCATTCGTTTTGTCATCTGCCAGTACTTTAGGTAGCAGATGTCCAAAGTTTAAGAAAAATCTATCTGGGAAGAAAACTTGAAATTGGACAAAAAATGTGATCTCAAATGAGTTTTTTTCTTGGATAATTGGAAAAAAAAAATTGCCATCATTCGGTTTCATGGCGGAGCACCTCCCTCAAGGCTTCAGACACCTGGCATTCCATCCAAGCATGTTTGAGAACTGCCATGGCTCTGAGCACACAAAGAGATTCCTGAGCAGAAAGGCCAGCATCTTGTTTCCTTTTGTATTCTGGAACATATTTAAATAGTTACCGTCTCTCCTCACTATTTAACAATAATAGCTAATATTTACTGAACACTTCCGGTTTCTCAGATGCTGTGCTGAACCCTAAGTACATGTTAGGATACTATTATTATCACCCCAGTCTTACAGATGAGACAGTGGATCTCACAAAGATTATCTGCTCAAGGTCACAAAGCTTATATGCGGAGAGACAGGATTCAAACCCACAGCCGGATCCCAGAGCCTGGAATCACTGCTCTACTCCCCAGTTCCAGATCTTACTGCCTCCTCCGTGAAGCGCCGCCCTATGCCCACCCTCAAACCCAAGATGCACTCACCTCTCCCATTCTGAGGTCCCTTTTTTTTTTTAAGTTTATTTATTATTTTGAGCGACAGAGAGAGCAAGTACACAAGTGGGGGAGGGGCAGAGAGAGAGAGAGAGAGGACCCCAAGCAGGTTCCACACTGTTAGCACGGAGACTGATGCAGGGCTCGAACTCACAAACCACAAGATCCTGACCTGAGTGGACGTTGGATGCTTAACTGATGAGCCAGCCGGGTGCTCCCCCCAGTCTGAGGTTCTTATAGCATTCACTCCTGTGCCTGGGTCTGTGCTTTCTCTCCTCAACCAGTGGCGCACCTCCTCAAGGTTGGTGCACTGTGGCTCCCGGAGGCCTGAGCATGTGTGACCGTGCGGGTCACGCTGTGAGCTGCAGAGCTGAGCAGAGTAGCAGGTAGAGAACTTTGCTGCAGGAGCCCCTCTCGCTCTTTGCCTGGTTGCCTTCGTTCCAGTTCGGAAGTCAACTTTTTGGAGAGATGTTTCCTGATCATACTACCCCAAAATGGTCTCTTTCCCCGGATGCCACCCTGTGTGCATGCACCCTAACCAGAAACCCTTGTCTGCTCACTTGTGTATCGTCTTGTCCCTCTCCCCAGGAATGACAACTCCAGGAGGGCAGGGATCTTATCCACGTTGCTCACGTTTGTCCCTTCAGTGCCTAAGAACAATGACTGGCATATAAAATATACTCAAGTATTTGTTGAAGAAATACATGAATGGACACCCTGAAATGTTTTTGAAATGCTTTATTCATTAGGTAAATATTGAATATCAGTGTTGTGCTGGACATTGTTCTAGGTGTCAGGAATACGATGTGAGCCCTGGAAAGCAAACCACTTAAAAACACACGGAGTCTGGTGGTGTCTTCAGATTTTCAACAGCCAGGCCATTTGGTTAAAATGATGATCATGTAGCGTGGTTTGCCTTTGTCCTGACCTAAGTAGTAGTAATAATAATAACAATAATAATAAATAGTAACAATACCCCTTTCACTCTCAAAAATGTCTTGGGTTGGATAATTACGTATTCAGCATAAACTTGATGTATCAATGCCATAAATGCTAGCAGACAGGCAAACAGCAGATAAAGTAACCCTGTTATGAATTAGTCAAAGAATGGGCCTTCTTGTTGTGCATTGTATTCATTTCCCGGTGTTACAAGTGATGGCACGACATTGCAGACTGGCTTCAGCAGAAACATCAAGGGGAACAGGCAGATTGGCAAAGCTGAAAAGCTTGCCTCAGGCAAGGTAGGATCCAGACCTCAAACTCCAAATTGTTCCCCTCATCCCCGAGCAGCCCTCACCTCACTCTTCCTAGTATCCTGTGGAAGCAACAGGCTTGGCCTCATCCCGTCTCAGTTCAAGTACAGCACAGGCAAGTGTGAGCCTTTCCCAGAAGCACTCGTAACTGGTCCTGAGACTGACACTGACCGGTCCAGGTTGGGTCCTGCACTCCTGCCCTTCTCCCCAGCGAAAGGTGGAGTGCTGGTTGGCTAGAGCATGGGTTATGTTTCCCATCCTTGTAGCTGAATATGGAGTCCTACCCAGACCACATATCCAGAGATTGGGAGAGCAGTATGTCTGTCCAAAAATAGAAATAAGGAATTTTCCAGAAGAAAAGGGGATGTTTTCAAACTATGGGTAGGGAACCTAATGTGCCCTCTACAATCTGACTGTTTTTTGTTTGTGGATGTCTGCATGTGCACACATGTATGTTCTTGGGCTGATCAACTGTCTTACTGAAGTGGACAATACCTCCAGTCAAACAATTTTATTTCTATATCATCTCTTTCTCAGGTTCCTCTTTTACAGATCCAAATAAGGCTTTCTTTTTTCTTTGCATCACAACCTCAGTTTAAGAATCCCTTACTTTCCCTACAGTATGTGGCAAGCCTTCACACACCTTGGTTTACTCACTGATAGGACATCTACGTACAGATGTGCAAGTTGTGCGCTGCACAGACACCCTATGAGTTGTGTGTGAGTTGTGCAAGACGGTGACCCTGTGTAATCCTCACGGAAATTCTCTTAGCAAATGAGGACAGCGGGGCACAGAAAAGTTAATTGATTTGCTTAAGGTCGTCCTCCAAATCCTTTGTTCCTACACTTAGAGAATCTGGTGAAGTCAAAAAAGTTCTCATGCTGATTTACCTGGGAAAGAAGTAATCGCTCATTGCCTTTAAATCCTCCTCGTGCCTTTAAATAAACGCTTTTACTGAAGCCTTGGAGATTATGATAAGGGATTCTCATTTTTGTTTTGCATTTAGACAGATTAAGCAAAAACAGATTTAAAGAACAGTGAACCTTCTGCAGTGTTTATATCCTTAAGTGCAGAAGAAACCCATAGACATGATTAATTCTGTGAAAGGTATGCAAAGCACCAGAATGTCTAAATCCTGCTTGGGTCTCTTTGTTCCCAGTCTTATCCAGTTAATAGTTCCCAAATCAAACTTGGAAAGAAACATGGGAATTTAGAGTGTGGTTCTTGAGTTTTAGTGCTGTTACTAATCACTGTGGGTGCTTGTTAAAAATACAAATTCCCAGCCTCCACTTTGAGATATTCTGATTCAATGTGTCTGGAATCTGCATTTTTAACAAGCACCCTGGTGACTGTGATGTGATGCTTCCATGAACATTCTTTGAGAAATAGAGGTTTGGAAATGCGGTTTCTAATCCAATTGAGACAAGCCATCCTTTTCTGCATCCATGTAATATTCCTTGACTAGGTGCCTGTAATGGTCACAGTCCTAGGAGCGCATAGGTTTTGGACTTTCAAAACAGTCTGTCGTTTGCCTTTTGGTATTTGCAGTAAGAATATCTTGGAAGAAGTTACCCCTTTTGGAAAGTAGACAAATATGCGAAGGCCAGAGGTGTGAAAGGCTCTGTATCCCAGGGAAGGGTTCTGAGCGCAAAGTGTCTTTCCTTCTGAGATACCCATTCGGGTGACAGAGGCAAACTGGACATCGGGAAGCCGGCCTTTCATCTTTACATAGAAGTGGCAGTGCAAGAGATACTCAGGCTGATGTCAGTAAAGAAGACGTGAGAAACGTTTTGTGCACCAATATTACATGCCTCTGCTTTATTTCCCTGTTGAATCAAGAGGAAGCACATCCTCCCTCTAAAAATGCGGCATGAGAATAGCCAACAAATATAAAGTCTCGGCCTCAGCTGTGATTAAAGATAGGAAAGGAGTAAGTATTTGTCTTGTGTCTCCACTCTGACACCTGGGGAAACTGAGGCTCAGATAGATTAAGTGGCTTGCCCAATATCACACAGCTGGTGTGTGATTGTTAATTATCTCTTACTAACAAACCACCCTGGAACTTAGGTACTTAAAACAGCAATTTATTATTATGTCAGAGTTCTGGAAGTTGATTGGGCTCAGCTGGGAGGTTCTTACTTAGGGTCTCCAAATGGTTGCAGTCGGATAGTAGGTGGGGCTGAAGCTGTCTGAAGGATGAACTGGGCTTGATGTCCAAGATGCCTTTTTTCCAACCTGCCTGGTGCTTTGGTGTTCTGTGGCCTTTTTCTCTTCCTACATCACATCTTATCCTCCAGGGCCTTGGCTTGTGCTTCGCACAGCAGAGTGGATTCAAGGTAGGCACACTTCTTGTATGATGGCTAGATTCCAAGATGGCAGGAAGAAAGTGCTCCCAGGCCAGTTAGGGCTACACATGATACAACATCATTTCCACCGTATCCTGTTGGTCAAAGCTGTCACAGGCTCTGTCAGATCCAAGGAGGTAGAGAAATACACTCTGCCTCTTGATAGGAAAATGTCAAGGTCGCATTGCAGAAAACCATATGGGATGAGAGATACTGGTGCGGCCATCTTTGGGTGAGCTGATTTTGCATGTGGAGAAGATGTGCATCATTAGAGGCCAGAGGGAAAACTCTGATATCTTGTCTACAAAGATGGCAGTCCAATGAATCATGCCTTATGGTATTCATGTTCTATATAATCCTTAGCCCTTGAATTTTGGCTGACTCTGTGACTTTTTCTTGACCGACAGAATATGGCAGAAGGGATACTGTGTGACATTGGAGGCTAGTTCATAAGAAGACGTGCAGCTTTCTTGTCTTTTGGAATGCTCATTATTGGGGAAGCCAGCTGTCAAGTAAGAAGTTGACTACCCCAATACTACCATGCTTTCAGGAAGTCCAAGTTAACTAAATGGAGAGAGACAGAGAGATTCCCTGCAGCCACAGCTATTCCAACCATTCCAGCACAAATGCCAGACATATGAGTAAAGAAATTATCTGGGACATTCCAGACTCAGCAGGACCATGGGGAGAATAATGAAGGAATCCAGGTGATTGTCAGAATGGAGACCCCAGACAGAGAGCCTCAGTGAAGCTGTCCTGGCCATTTTTAGCAAGCTCCTCAGTGTAGGCACCATGACTGCTGTGAGCAGAATAAAATAGCTATTGCTTTATGCCATTAAATTTTGGGATGGTTTCTTATGCAACAATAGGTAGCTAGAACACCTAATGATAATAATAACTATTTCCAGCCACCGTGATAAGTGCATTATGTATACTTACATCATATAAATATATGTGTGTGTATATGTGTATATATATGTATATATATACACACACACATATATTTATGAAATCTATTTCTTGTACTTATATATTTTTATATATAAAATAAGTATATGTATACTAGATGTATTACACATATCCATATATAATATAATCTACACAGTAACCTTGCAAAACTATAATTCAGAATGTTACTCTACTTTGTAGATGAAATAAAAGTTAAGTAGCTTGCTCTAGAAACTAGAATGTGGCAGAGCTAGAACTCAAGATAGGTGAGCTGACTCTGACAGCCATAAGAGTTCATGCTGAAGTCCAAAGCCCATGCTCTTCCTCTGTGTCACATTGCTTGGTCCTTTTCTAGCTTTGGCTCAGTTGAGCCAATTAAAATCTTTACAAATAGAGCAGAATCTTTTGTGGGTACAATATAAAGGAAGAGTAGGAATAGGCTCTGTTTGTAGAAGAATACCTGGTTCTGATGGGGACGTGTGATGTGGGGTGAGGTTGGGCTGGAGTTTCGACCACCTTTCCCTCTTCTCTTACACATTTTCTAGAATTTTCCTGGGATTCAGTTGAGAACGTGTGTCCTGTGACAGTGGGAGAAGGCCAGAAATAGCTCATTTGAACTGGTGCATGGAATTGCATTGGAAACAGGTATGATTTTGGTAAGACCACAGGGCGACCAAAGTCAAGACGGTAGGACACACAAGGTGATTCTGTGCTTTAATGACTTGAGGACAGCCTATCCAACTTGTCATCAGAAGTTCCAAAAGTTGCTGAATAGCTGGAGGAACCAGGCAACTGGCTGGCTCACTCCCTGAAGCTTTTTGCAGCTGCAAGCAAATGCCTGGAATCAATTTTGATTTTTCACTTTGGGGAGATAAGAGATATGGCCATGGATTCCTACCAATGGATAATGATGCAGCCCTGTCTTTGCCAACTGGCTGGTCAACCCTTCTTGCTCCATTAGCAGAATGGAATTATACTATTGGCCCTAGTACCTCTGGAAGGCTTCCATGATTCCTGTGGCCTTTCCTCTTGTGCTTTTTCTCTCTTTTTTTTTTTTTTGCCTGGATAAACGAGTGCCTAGAAGAATGCCAGAGATGCAGCTTTTGCTAAATGAACGAACTCCTCCATCCTTTACTCTTCAGTATTTGGTAACATTCATGAGGTAGTATGGGACTTTCCCTTCAGCAACCAGCTTACCTTGTAGGGCTGCTATGGGGATTGAAGAGATAATTCAGGTAGAGTAAGGAGAGTAGTGCCTGGTTTCCAGGGGTGCTTGGTCACTGTTGGCCATTAGCTTCCCTCCACCCTCATAGCTCTGTCTGTTTTCCTGACTCATGTCCTTTCCTTAGTTCTTTGCCCCATGGTCTATACCCTCATAGGGCTTTCCTCCTGCTGATCTCTTTGCTTTCTGGTCATCCTCCCACAACACACTCTGTCTACTTAACTCCTACTCATCCTTCTGATCTCAATTCAAGAGGCCCTTTCTTGGAGAAATCTTTCTTGCTCCCTCCAGGCTGGGTCAGCTCTTTTTCATAGGCCCTCATGGTACCTTTCCTCTCACTCACAGCTCCTGCCAGTACTGTAATTATACATCCAATGGTGTGATTATTTTTGAGGATTATTTGTCTCATTTAGGATATAAATTGTGAGAAAGACTGGATTTTGTGTATTTCAGTCTCACTCCTAGGCTCAGTGCCTTCCTGACAGATAGTGGTAGCTAATACATTTTTGTTGAATAAATGAAGATTGCTGAAATAAATTTCAAGTTCTTGGAGTAGTCGTGTGGAAAAACAGCACTCAATTAAAGTCATTTTCTTAGTTTGTAGTCAAAGCCGTGGAAGAGCAGTCTCAGGAAATGAATATCAGTTATAGCATGGCTATCCTATTATACACATATGATGCATCTTTATGTAAACTCTGTGAGATTTAGATTTAGAATTGCTCCCATTTAACAGTTGATGAAGCTAAGGTCTCAGAGGTAATAAGTGAGGGAGCTAAAATTGACTATTGCTGTCTTTTATATATATAGGTGATATAGCCATATTTTATATGTATGTATATATATACACATATACATGTATATGTATACATATGTATATGTGTATATATATACATATATATATAGTTGTTTTCTATTATGTATACACACATCTTTTGTTACAGGAACTTATAAAATTGTTAAAATTATAAAATTTCATTTGGCAAAAGAGGAATTATAACACTAGAAGAGTTGGAGGAAGGAACAAAGGAAATGAATCATTTGGATACATCAACTATTTGGAAATGATAAGGGTATCCTAGATGTTAGCACGTCAAATGGGCTTATAAAATCATTTGACTGATTTTATAAATGAAGTGAAGAATGTAAATGCATGCAAATAAAGTCACGAACTGAGACTAAATGGGGAGATCTGAGAGAGGAGCATGAGGTAATATTTTATTTCTTACACCCAGCCATTAAAACAGCATGGCAACCAAGAGACATGTTTGAAGGGGCTCATGGATCCCAGTGCAAAGCATACCAAAAAAAAAAAAAAAGACATGTATAGGATATAAGAATACAGAGAAGTAGTCAAAATTAGTGCTTTGACAGATCCTTCATCTTTGAGACAATTGTGATAGTCTCTTATATGGTATTACTTATAATACGGCCTTATACGGTATTACTTATAATATGGCCTTCTCTTATACGGTATTAAAAATCACACCTAGGTATTACTACCCTATAGATTAGGAATTCCAGCATAGATCATAATTTCAAAAAAAATCAAATTTTCTTTTCATTTCTGATGATTACATTGTGTCTACACAAAGTGCAGCAAATGGCTGCATAGTTATTCTTTGAATTTGCACTTAATAGATCAGTTGCTTAAAAACTGTATTTTTAAAAAGGTAGAAAGACTATCCAGTTCCATAGAATAATATTGTCACTAAAATCTTACAGAAAGCAGATTAAGAAGAGGAGTTGTTCTGGTTAAATCTGGGATGGAGGCCCTGGGACCTTGTCTACTTGCCTTCCTTCTCTCACTCCACAGTGATTTATGCAGCAATAGGTCTTAGCTATATGCTAGGGCTCTATGAAACGCAACATGAAAACCATTATGGAAGAATAGTAAGCTGGAGTATTCAATCCTCAAGTACTCATGTTTTCTAGTAGCACATAGCCTCTGGATAATTCTTCATCCCTCTTGATTCTATGTAGACAGGATTGACCAGCTGATTTGGGAGACCCGTAGGGTATTTACTTTATGGTCTGTGGGCAACCCATATTTTCCCACTTTTCATGGACTGGGTTTTGAAAGAGAAGAATAAACAAGTTATGCACACACATACATGCCCCCAATTTTTCCTATGGTGTCTTCTTTTCATGGAATGTCTTTCATTATGTCTCAATAAACTGGAGACAATTCTTCAGGGTTCAACCAAATAGTTCTTTCTATGTAGGCTTCTCTTACCTGTACTGGAAAAATAACAACTTCCCTAGTATCACCAAAGCCTGTTATGTAGGCTTTATATTCCATTGCATGGTGATTATTTATGTATCTATTCTACTTACTCATTCACGAATTCATTCAATGAATATTAATTGAACACCTGTTATGTGCTAGACGCTGTTCCAGGTCCTGGAGATTTAGCACTAAACAAAACAAATAAAATCTATGAGGCCAAGAGAAGTCATGTTATATTCAGCTCCATAACCCCTGTGTTTAGCATCTGGCATGCAGTACAGCTCAATAAATATGTGTCACCATGAAGTGACACAAGATCTGTTTTTTTCGGCACCACTCATGGTTTATATGCCTAGGACAGATGATGGATTTGAATCAGGATGATATTTCTCTATTTGCAATACATTTTGGAAGCCATCTAACACTTGTCATGGAAGGCATGAGGGTTCATCATCCACCTGGCTCACTTTATTTTGGTTTCATTTATAACACAAATAGCTTTTGATGAAGATAAGCTCCCAAGCTGCCAAGATTGTACTTTTAGCGGGTCTGAGAACGAAAACATTGGTGTTTTAGTTAGCCTTGCTTGTTTTTATGGAGAGCCTTTTATATTGCCTCAAGAAAAAGGGTGATTATTGTAAAAATCGACATGGATGGGATCAGGAATAGGAAAATCACCAGGATTAGAGGCCGTGCAAAGTATTGGCTGTTCTATTTGTCTCTTTTTCATTAACCCACGGTTTTTCGCCTGTGGTTTCTCAGCTTCTACCTGCATATCAGCTTCATTCTACTCTTTTTCCTGACTGGCTTCCTGTTTACTGTGGTTTTGCTCTCTCTAACTCTAACTTGCATATTGCCCATTACAGTCTGCTTTCTTCAGGAAATTTTCCTCTTTTTTATTAAAGTTTTTTATTTATTTTGAGAGAGAAAGATAGAGCATGAATGGGGAGGGGAAGAGAGAGAGGGAGAGAGAGAGAATCCCAAGCAGATTTTACACTGTCAGCACAGAGCCTGATGTGGGGCTTGAACTCATGAACTGGGAGGTCATGACCTGAACCAAAATCAAGAATCAGATACTTACCTGACTGAGCCACCCAGGCACCCCATCCTCTCTCTTTCTTTTTTTTTTTCAAATGTCTTTCTACTCATAAACTTGTTTTTTTGTAGTATAGCATACAGACAAAAAAAAAATCACACATATTTTTGGTATACAACTCAGTGATTATTTTCTGAAGTTAACATACTTGAATTACCACCACTTAGATGAAGCAATGGAACATTACCAGCATCCTACAAGCTCCTCACCCCCGTCCCAGTCACCAATCCTTCCCCAAAGGTTACTGGTAGCTTGGCTTCTAACACCATAGCTTAGTTTGCCCATTTCGACATTTATAAAAATGTAATCATATACTCTCTACTCTTTGAGTCCGGTTTCTTAGTACTTAGTACTGTATTTGTGATATTCATCCATGTTGTTCTGTTTAGCACTGGTTCATTCATTTTGATTATGTGTAGTCATTTATTGTATGAGTATATACTATACCATATTTATCATTCTTCTTTTGATAGCCATTTAGGCTGTTTCCAGTTTGGAGTTGTTATGGATAATGCTGCTATGCAAATTTTTGTGGGTTTTTTGGGGGGGTATATTTGTGTGTGTGTGTATATATATATATACACACACACACATATATACACATACACACACACACATATATATATATATATATATATATATATATATATATATATACCTGAGAATGGAACTGTGCATTGTACATATATGTTTTACTTTGGTAGATACTCCCCAAGAGTTTTTCAGAGTGATTGTCTCACTTTCCCCACCCCCCCAAGCAGTGCAGAAGAGTTCTAGACGTGCACCATATCCTCACCCTTACTGACAGCTGGTATTATCAATCTTTTTCTTTTTAGTTATTCCAATTGGTGTGCGAGAGCATCTCATAATAGCCCTAATTTGCATCTCCTGAATGACCAACAAGGTTAAGCATCTCTTTATATGTTTGACGTCATTTGAGTGGGGTGCCTCATACATCATTTTTGCCCGGGTCAGTTTGGCTCACTCCTGTTGTCCTCGCATAATTACTGAGTAGGGGCCCTTTCACTCTTAAGTGGTCCCAGTTTGGATGGGGTAATATATGGCCACCCTACATAGCATATGCTCTTTTGTGAAATCCTGTTCAAATCTTTTGACCATTTTCTTATCATGTTATCTGTCTTTTTTGCATTGATCTATGTGAACTATTTATATAATACGCATAAGTCTTTTGTTGGTTATTCATGTTATAAATATATTCTACTCTGTGGCTTGACAGGTAATTTCTTAATTCATTATTTTTGGTTTTGTGTCTCACTCTTAACCAACTCTGTCTTTCTAGATCAAATAATAAAAATAATCTGAACGGCCTAATCTTTTCGTACAGGACATGGCTATGCCTCAGATACCGAAGTCCTGTTCCATCACTTGTGTCCAAGGAATGGGGTGGGTGAGTCAGAGTCTGATAACATGTGACACGGCTGCTCATTGCTGTCGCCTGAGGAGGGGCTTTGGCAAAGCATCTTCTTTCAGAAGGAAAAGCAAACATGAAGGATGGACTTGGGTTTTCACTGGGCTCTGCCATTCAGCTGGTAACCAGTTTCATGTTTGAATTTCCTTACCTTCAAAAAGGAAACAAATGCTTATTTTAGCGTGGTCTTTGAAGGGCTAAGTGGCATATGTTACACAAAAGCACAGAGGACCAGGCATGGAAGATAATGGATGTCTAATATGTGCACATTTTATTCTTTTTTTCTCTTTTTCTTTTTTCTGTCCTTTCCTTCTTCTCTCCTTTATTCTCTTTGCCCTCTCTCCTTCCTTTTATATATGGCATAAAGGAAATAGAAGATCTGATCTCTTCACCTTGGACCCACAGCCTTGCTGTAGACACGTGATTTAACACATATGACACAATTTTAATGAGCCACACGGAAGAGTTTATAATCAAGTACAAAAGAGGGGGGACATGGGCTATAAGGCTTATTGAAGTTCAAAGACAGGAGAGATTGAAGATATTCTCCATGAAAAACAGGAATGAATCCTTTCAAGAACATTTGAAGAGATAATGTTAATCAAATCTCTAATATAGCTGTGCTTGATGGAAGACATTTAGTTATGCTTGAAGTAAGTGCTTTGAAATTTCAGTTGTTCATCCATTAGAAGCAGACATCGGCAATTGAGGAAGTAAAAACAAGTAGCAGATGATTACCCTTCCAGTCTGTTCTCCTGTCTCTTTGTTATGCACTGGTAAAACCAGGCCAGTCAATGACATGCCACCCTAATTGATTTTAATTAGTGTTCCACAAAAGGAACCTGATAAAAGATCATTCTGAGAGCATGTACCCAGTAGAATCTGTGAGCATTGTTGAATTGGGGGTTTCCAAATTAGCAAATGAAGATGGATTACAACAGCTTTGATGAAAACGAGTCATACCTTTCCCTTTATTGTATATTCATGAAGTACTCTTTTAAATCATTTGGAAAGTGGGTAATTGTTATCTATGAACAACGGGAGGACAAGTGGCTTATTTTATTTTTATAATTTTGGAGGAAAGTTATAAATAGGAGTTCTTGTCTTTATGCTTGCCTCTTCATCTGGAAAATTCTCATTGATTCTGTCAAGACTCAGGAAAACCTTGACTTTTTCCTTAAGGGTTTTGCCCATTTACTCCAGAAAAGATAAGTATTGTGACCTCCGCCTTGATCATTTAACAACTATTACTGAGTTCCTGGTCTATGCCAGGTGTGGTGGTGGGTAGCAGATATGCCATAATGAAAAACAAAATCATGAGCCCTGCCTGAAGGCATGGAGTTTACCCAGTTATAATCATTACCATATTGTTTAAAAATTATCTGTTATAGCAATCTCTCCCATCTGGTGTGGAAACTTTGGAAGATGGAGACTCTATCTGTTCACGTCAGTATACCCCTCATCCAACATGGTGCTGGCACCCAATAAACTTTTATTGAGTCGTTTTGAATTGATTCTGGGCAGTCTTACAACGACTTTTTTTTATGTTACATATTAGCACATTCCTGAGGCTTTTCCTCTTCTTCTCTATCCTTCAGGCAATTCTGTTTTCCATTTTAGGTTTTGATTCAGGCTGGAATTACGGAGGAAGGAAAATGAGCAAAATCCATGCACCTTAGAGTCATATGTCATGTTAGATCGATTGACAGTTGTTGCCTAGAGTGGGTGGGGAATTCTAAGATCTCCTTGCGATACAGTGGAAAGAGTGCTGTGATCAATTTGTAATGTCTGCCAAGGATAGCGGCAGGACAGAAGTAACATACGTGCTGTGTATTTGTCAGCTCTGCTTGATGCCTTGAGATGCAAACTTGAGAAGGGAAAAAAGGAATATGGGCAGACTATTGGTTTGGAGCCAGCACAGGTGAAAAAAAGTATAGATTAGCCTCTTACTATCATATATCTGGGGTGAGTTGATTGAGGATATTCAAGTCAGAGACCTGGGACTTTATCTGTGTTATTTATCATTGATCATACACATTCAATAACTGTTACAGAAGCTGGGCATGTGAATGAACCAAAGTCTTCTGATCTCCATCCTGTGGGTCAGTAGATCCCCTGTTCCTCTAACTTAAAAGTTTTCTAATTTCCTCATCTGTCTTAAGAGATGAGGTGAATAATACTCACCCCACTCATGTCCTACTTGGGAAAATTAGTCATGGCATTGGGACTTGACATTATAATCACCTGACCTATAAGACTCAGAGTGGAAGTGGGATGTCTGATTTCAGCTTGAGTTTTGCTCCCTGTGTAACATTGAGCAAGTCAGTGTATTGTTCTGTACCTTAGTTTTTTCGCCTGTGAATTGAGGTGATTGGACCAAATGATACTGAAGACTCTTTTTAAATTTAATATTCTGTCTTCAGCTTGAGACCAAAGTTCACCAGATTATCTACTGAATACCTACCCTGTGGGCTGCTACCTCATCACGGGAGCTCTTTACTGCTAGGGTCTGCCAGGGCCCCGGCGAGATGAAGAAACTGTATCCCTAACTCTAGGGAAGCGTTTGATCCTTGAAGGCAGGACCCACGTCTAACACACCTTCATATTTCTGTGCTCATCACTTTTGTGTTGAATTGCTGAGGCACAACTTTCTAAAGTTTATTTTCGAGAGGGAGAGGGAGACAGACAGACAGAGACAGAGAAAGAAAATGCTGGGGAAGAGGCAGAGAGAGGGAGAGACAGAATCCCAAGCAGGCTCTGCACTGTCAGCATAGAGCCCAATGCAGGGCTTGAACTCATGAGCCATGAGATCATGACCTGAGCCGAAACCAAAAGTAGGCCACTTAACTGACTGAGTTCCTGAGATGCCCTGAAGAAGCACAACTTTTTCTGAAAGGAAGACTCTGGAGGAATTCACTACTATCAGTTTCTGGGGAGCATCATTTGTGTAATTAACATCAGCATGGAACCCGAAGGTAGCAACTGATTCAGCTGTTCAAAAGGTCACACAAAATCTGCTGCCCAGGACACGGACTGGTTATGGGTTGTGGTTATTGCTGTTTTAATAAAAAAGAGGGGAAAATGGCCTTGTTTCTAAGGAAAACCTTAAATGTGCTTGATTGCTCTTCCTGACTAGATAGTCACTGCAGGAACATAATGAGGGTGCTTGGGGGCAGGGACAGGGAAGAGTAGTATATCAAACAGGAGCTATTTCTCCTTTCCGCTTTTTCCTCAATTCCATTCCTGCTTCACCTTCAGTATAGTCCAGGCAAGAGTGAGTTTACAACTTTAAGTGTATGGGAAGAGGTCTTAGTTTTCAGCCTGACAGGTATAGGAAGTGAGACTATACATATGATCAATTCTTTTTTTACATTTATTTATTTTTGATAGACAGAGAGAGACAAAGCACAAGTTGGGGGTGTGCAGAGAGAGAAGGAGACACAGAATCTGAAGCAGGCTCCAGGCTCCAAGCTGTCAGCACAGAGCCCGATGTGGGGCTCAGACTCACAAACCACGAGATCATGACCTGAGCCGAAGTCAGAGGCTTCACCTACTGAGCCACCCAGGCGCCCCTGATCAATTCTTAATAACCTCCTAATGGGACATTTGGTTCCCTTCCTCTCTCGGCACAAAGAGTGGTGACCCAAACACCGTAAATGGACTTCTGATGACTCCCCTTTGTCTGCAACTGAGGCAGAGGAAATTTAATCTAAAATTGCAGATTCCCAGGTATGTCCATCAGAGTCAGATTTTATTGGTATAGAGGAGGGGTCTGGGAATTTGTAGTTTTACAAAGTTAGCCCAGGTAATTCTGATAACGAATCAGGTTTAGGATCCATGATGTACTGATAAATAAGGTCAACTTTTCTTAGCATGGCATTCAAGGCCCTTTGTGGTATTCCCTCCAATCCCCATTTTCTTTTGCAACTTGCTTCTAGCCATTTCTTTTGTGCCATTCCTGTCATCATGCATCACTAAATCACTGTGGCTCCCGAACATGATAGGTTCTGTACACCTCCATGCTTTGGCTCATGCTGTATTCCATACTGACAAGGCTTTTGCACGGGTGTCTGATGAATTTATCCTCCCTTAAGGCCAGTTTAACCTGTGTCTTCCTGCTCTGAGTGTCCTGATAACCATCTGTCCACCTGCAGAACTAATCGATCTCTTTTTGTGTTCCCATAATTCGCTGAACATTTTGTCTCTATTATAGCTACAGCGACATATTTTCTACTCCTAAAATTGGCACAAACAGCTGAATAGTGGGATAAAGTATCTTAAATAGAACAGAGTATTTAAAATTATTTTTGTGCTCAATTTATGAATTTTTTAAGCCAAGATAAAAATAACATACGTTAAATCAAAGAATACAGAAGTGAGTATATATAATAAAAAAACAAAACCTCTCATTTCCCTCTTCCTGGTCTGGTTCTAATTTCCTGAGACAACAGCTTAAGAAATCATTATTTTTTTAATCGATTAATGAACAATTTAGCAGAATCAAAGGGGACAGTGAAAAGTAGCTCTTTTTTCTATTTCTGTCTGCCAGATACCCATATCCCCTCTCCAGAGATAACACACTGTTACCATTTTCTTGTGGTATAGTCTGCAAGTTTTCAAATGTAGACACCCTCTCACACACACTCGTGCACATACACGGAATCATACCATATTATTATATACACATTGTACCTTGCTTTTATTACTTAACAATATATCTTGGAGATTTGTTCCATATTTGTACATACAGAAATTTCTCATTCCTTTTTTGGTTGTATATTATTTCATCACTATTAGCTGTCTGTGATTTACTTAAATTCTCTACTGATGGAAATTTAGATTGCTGTGAAACTTTTGCCGCTACAAATAATTCTGCAGTATACATATATCATTTTTTTAAGTGCAAGAATACCTGTAGGATAAATTCCAAAGGATGGAATTGCTGGGTATACATTTTTATATTTAATAGATTTTTCCAGGTTGTTTTTGTAGATCATATAAACTTGTATCCCCACTGCCAATGCATTTGTCAAACCATTGTGTTAAGTTTTTTTTTTTTTAATTATTTATTTTATTATTTTTATTATTTTTTAATTATTTATTTATTTTTTTTATTTTTTAATATATGAAATTTACTGTCAAATTGGTTTCCATACAACACCCAGTGCTCATCCCAAAAGGTTCCCTCCTCAATACCCATTACCCACCCTGCCCTCCCTCCCACCCCCCATCAACCCTCAGTTTGTTCTCAGTTTTTAACAGTCTCTTATACTTTGGCTCTCTCCCACTCTAACCTCTTTTTTTTTTTTTTTTCCCTTCCCCTCCCCCATGGGTTTCTGTTATGTTTCTCAGGATCCACATAAGAGTGAAACCATATGGTATCTGTCTTTCTCTGTATGGCTTATTTCACTTAGCATCACACTCTCCAGTTCCATCCATGTTGCTACAAAAGGCCATATTTCATTTTTTCTCATTGCCACGTAGTATTCCATTGTGTATATAAACCACAATTTCTTTATCCATTCATCAGTTGATGGACATTTAGGCTCTTTCCATAATTTGGCTATTGTTGAGAGTGCCGCTATAAACATTGGGGTACAGGTGCCCCTATGCATCAGTACTCCTGTATCCCTTGGGTAAATTCCTAGCAGTGCTATTGCTGGGTCATAGGGTAGGTCTATTTTTAATTTTCTGAGGAACCTCCACACTGCTTTCCAGAGCGGCTGCACCAATTTGCATTCCCACCAACAGTGCAAGAGGGTTCCTGTTTCTCCACATCCTCTCCAGCATCTATAGTCTCCTGATTTCTTCATTTTGGCCACTCTGACTGGCGTGAGGTGGTATCTGAGTGTGGTTTTGATTTGTATTTCCCTGATAAGGAGCGACGTTGAACATCTTTTCATGTGCCTGTTGGCCATCCGGATGTCTTCTTTAGAGAAGTGTCTATTCATGTTTTCTGCCCATTTCTTCACTGGGTTATTTGTTTTTCGGGTGTGGAGTTTGATGAGCTCTTTATAGATTTTGGATACTAGCCCTTTGTCCGATGTGTCATTTGCAAATATCTTTTCCCATTCCGTTGGTTGCCTTTTAGTTTTGTTGGTTGTTTCCTTTGCTGTGCAGAAGCTTTTTATCTTCATAAGGTCCCAGTAATTCACTTTTGCTTTTAATTCCCTTGCCTTTGGGGATGTGCCGAGTAAGAGATTGCTACGGCTGAGGTCAGAGAGGTCTTTTCCTGCTTTCTCCTCTAAGGTTTTGATGGTTTCCTGTCTCACATTCAGGTCCTTTATCCATTTTGAGTTTATTTTTGTGAATGGTGTGAGAAAGTGGTCTAGTTTCAACCTTCTGCATGTTGCTGTCCAGTTCTCCCAGCACCATTTGTTAAAGAGACTGTCTTTTTTCCATTGGATGTTCTTTCCTGCTTTGTCAAAGATGAGTTGGCCATACGTTTGTGGGTCTAGTTCTGGGGTTTCTATTCTATTCCATTGGTCTATGTGTCTGTTTTTATGCCAATACCATGCTGTCTTGATGATGACAGCTTTGTAGTAGAGGCTAAAGTCTGGGATTGTGATGCCTCCTGCTTTGGTCTTCTTCTTCAAAATTACTTTGGCTATTCGGGGCCTTTTGTGGTTCCATATGAATTTTAGGATTGCTTGTTCTAGTTTCGAGAAGAATGCTGGTGCAATTTTGATTGGGATTGCATTGAATGTGTAGATAGCTTTGGGTAGTATTGACATTTTGACAATATTTATTCTTCCAATCCATGAGCAGGGAATGTCTTTCCATTTCTTTATATCTTCTTCAATTACCTGCATAAGCTTTCTATAGTTTTCAGCATACAGATCTTTTACATCTTTGGTTAGATTTATTCCTAGGTATTTTATGCTTCTTGGTGCAATTGTGAATGGGATCAGTTTCTTCATTTGTCTTTCTGTTGCTTCATTGTTAGTGTATAAGAATGCAACTGATTTCTGCACATTGATTTTGTATCCTGCAACTTTGCTGAATTCGTGTATCAGTTCTAGCAGACTTTTGGTGGAGTCTAGCGGATTTTCCATGTATAATATCATGTCATCTGCAAAAAGCGAAAGCTTGACTTCATCTTTGCCAATTTTGATGCCTTTGATTTCCTTTTGTTGTCTGATTGCTGATGCTAGAACTTCCAGCACTATATTAAACAGCAGCGGTGACAGTGGGCATCCCTGTCGTGTTCCTGATCTCAGGGAAAAAGCTCTCAGTTTTTCCCCGTTGAGGATGATGTTAGCTGTGGGCTTTTCATAAATGGCCTTTATGATCTTTAAGTATGTTCCTTCTATCCCGACTTTCTCAAGGGTTTTTATTAAGAAAGGGTGCTGGATTTTGTCAAAGGCCTTTTCTGCATCGATTGACAGGATCATATGGTTCTTCTCTTTTTTTTTGTTAATGTGATGTATCACGTTGATCAATTTGCGAATGTTGAACCAGCCCTGCATCCCAGGAATGAATCCCACTTGATCACGGTGAATAATTCTTTTTATATGCTGTTGAATTCGATTTGCTAGTATCTTATTAAGAATTTTTGCATCCATATTCATCAGGGATATTGGCCTGTAGTTCTCTTTTTTTACTGGGTCTCTGTCTGGTTTAGGAATCAAAGTAATACTGGCTTCATAGAATGAGTCTGGAAGTTTTCCTTCCCTTTCTATTTCTTGGAATAGCTTGAGAAGGATAGGTATTATCTCTGCTTTAAATGTCTGGTAGAACTCCCCTGGGAAGCCATCTGGTCCTGGACTCTTATTTGTGGGGAGATTTTTGATAACCGATTCAATTTCTTCGCTGGTTATGGGTCTGTTCAAGCTTTCTATTTCCTCCTGATTGAGTTTTGGAAGAGTGTGGGTGTTTAGAAATTTGTCCATTTCTTCCAGGTTGTCCAATTTGCTGGCATATAATTTTTCATAGTATTCCCTGATAATTGTTTGTATCTCTGAGGGATTGGTTGTAATCATTCCATTTTCATTCATGATTTTATCTATTTGGGTCATCTCCCTTTTCTTTTTGAGAAGCCTGGCTAGAGGTTTGTCAATTTTGTTTATTTTTTCAAAAAACCAACTCTTGGTTTCGTTGATCTGCTCTACAGTTTTTTTAGATTCTATATTGTTTATTTCTGCTCTGATCTTTATTATTTCTCTTCTTCTGCTGGGTTTAGGCTGCCTTTGCTGTTCTGCTTCTATTTCCTTTAGGTGTGCTGTTAGATTTTGTATTTGGGATTTTTCTTGTTTCTTGAGATAGGCCTGGATTGCAATGTATTTTCCTCTCAGGACTGCCTTCGCTGCGTCCCAAAGCGTTTGGATTGTTGTATTTTCATTTTCGTTTGTTTCCATATATATTTTAATTTCTTCTCTAATTGCCTGGTTGACCCACTCATTCGTGAGTAGGGTGTTCTTTAACCTCCATGCTTTTGGAGGTTTTCCAGACTTTTTCCTGTGGTTGATTTCAAGCTTTATAGCATTGTGGTCTGAAAGTATGCATGGTATAATTTCAATTCTTGTAAACTTATGAAGGGCTGTTTTGTGACCCAGTATATGATCTATCTTGGAGAATGTTCCATGTGCACTCGAGAAGAAAGTATATTCTGTTGCTTTGGGATGCAGAGTTCTAAATATATCTGTCTAGTCCATCTGATCCAATGTATCATTCAGGGCCCTTGTTTCTTTATTGACCGTGTGTCTAGATGATCTATCCATTTCTGTAAGTGGGGTGTTAAAGTCCCCTGCAATGACCACATTCTTATCAATAAGGTTGCTTATGTTTATGAGTAATTGTTTTATATATCTGGGGGCTCGGGTATTTGGCGCATAGACATTTATAATAGTTAGCTCTTCCTGGTGGATAGACCCTGTGATTATTATATAATGCCCTTCTTCATCTCTTGTTACAGCCTTTAATTTAAAGTCTAGTTTGTCTGATATAAGTATGGCTACTCCAGCTTTCTTTTGGCTTCCAGGAGCATGATAGATAGTTCTCCATCCCCTCACTCTCAATCTAAAGGTGTCCTCAGATCTAAAATGAGTCTCTTGTAGACAGCAAATAGATGGGTCTTGTTTTTTTATCCATTCTGATACCCTATGTCTTTTAGTTGGCGCATTTAATCCATTTACATTCAGTGTTATTATAGAAAGATATGGGTTTAGAGTCATTGTGATGTCTGTATGTTTTATGCTTGTAGTGATGTCTCTGGTACTTTGTCTCACAGGATCCCCCTTAGGATCTCTTGTAGGGCTGGTTTCGTGGTGACAAATTCCTTCAGTTTTTGTTTGTTTGGGAAGACCTTTATCTCTCCTTCTATTCTAAATGACAGACTTGCTGGATAAAGGATTCTCGGCTGCATATTTTTCTGTTTAGCACACTGTAGATATCGTGCCAAGCCTTTCTGGCCTGCCAAGTTTCAAAGGAGAGATCAGTCACGAGTCTTATAGGTCTCCCTTTATATGTGAGGGCACGTTTATCCCTTGCTGCTTTCAGAATTTTCTCTTTATCCTTGTATTTTGCCAGTTTCACTATGATATGTCGTGCAGAAGATCGATTCAAGTTACGTCTGAAGGGAGTTCTCTGTGCCTCTTGGGTTTCAATGCCTTTTTCCTTCCCCAGTTCAGGGAAGTTCTCAGCTATAATTTGTTCAAGTACCCCTTCAGCACCTTTCCCTCTCTCTTCCTCCTCTGGGATACCAATTATGCGTATATTATTTTTTTTTAGTGTATCACTTAGTTCTCTAATTTTCCCCTCATACTCCTGGATTTTTTTATCTCTCTTTCTTTCAGCTTCCTCTTTCTCCATAACTTTATCTTCTAGTTCACCTATTCTCTCCTCTGCCTCTTCAAGCCGAGCCATCGTGGATTCCATTTTGTTTTGCATTTCGTTTAAAGCGTTTTTCAACTCCTCGTGACTGTTCCTTAGTCCCTCGATCTTTGTGGCAAGAGATTCTCTGCTGTCCTGTATACTGTTTTCAAGCCCAGCGATTAATTTTATGACTATTATTCTAAATTCACTTTCTGTTATATTATTTAAATCCTTTTTGATCAGTTCATTAGCTGTTGTTATTTCCTGGAGATTCTTCTGAGGGGAATTCTTCCGTTTGGTCATTTTGGAGAGTCCCTGGCGTGGTGAGGACCTGCAGTGCACTTCCCCTGTGCTGTGGTGTATAACTGGAGTTAGTGGGCGGGGCCGCAGTCCGACCCGATGTCTGCCCCCAGCCCACT
This sequence comes from Panthera pardus, assembly GCF_024362965.1. Lineage (NCBI taxonomy): Eukaryota > Metazoa > Chordata > Mammalia > Carnivora > Felidae > Panthera > Panthera pardus. The sequence goes on from NW_026527002.1 coordinate 67,896,875, forward strand.
GCTGGGGCCACAGTCAGACTGGTGTGTGCCTTCTCTTCCCCTCTCCTAGGGGCGGGATTCACTGTGGGGTGGCGTGTCCCGTCTGGGCTACTTGCACACTGCCAGGCTTGTGTTGCTGGGGATCTGGCGTATTAGCTGGGGTGGGTAGGCAAGGTGCACGGGGGCTGGAGGGGCAGGCTTAGCTCGCTTCTCCTTAGGTGATCCACTTCAGGAGGAGCCCTGTGGCAGCGGGAGGGAGTCAGATCCGCTGCCGGAGGTTTGGCTCCGCAGAAGCACAGAGTTGGGTGTTTGCGCGGAGCGAGCAAGTTCTCTGGCAGGAACTGGTTCCCTTTGGGATTTTTGGCTGGGGGATGGGCGGGGGAGATGGCGCTGGCGAGCGCCTTTGTTCCCCGCCAAGCTGAGCTCTGCCGTCCGGGGGCTCAGCAGCTCTCCCTCCCTTTGTCCTCCAGCCTTCCCGCTTTCCGAGCAGAGCTGTTAACTTCTGACCTCCCAGACGCTAAGTCGCGCTTGCTGTCGGAACACAGTCCGTCCGGCCCCTCCGCTTTTGCCAGCCAGACTCGGGGGCTCTGCTTGGCCGGCGGGCCGCCCCTCCGCCCCGGCTCCCTCCCGCCAGTCCGTGGAGCGCGCACCGCCTCGCCGCCCTTCCTACCCTCTTCCGTGGGCCTCTGGTCTGCGCTTGACTCCGGAGACTCCCTTCTGCTAATCCTCTGGCGGTTTTCTGGGTTCTTTAGGCAGGTGTAGGTGGAATCTAAGTGATCGGCAGGACGCGCTGTGAGCCCCGCGTCCTCCTACGCCGCCATCTTCCGGAACCTCCAGGAAGGATCCCATTGTGTTAAGTTTTTTAAAAAACTTTTTGCCAATCTGATACTTAAGGGAGTGGTATTTCCTTATAGTTGTAATTTCCATATGATCATAATGAGACTGCACATCTTCTGTATGGTTGAGAACCGGTTTTATATTTTTCTGGAAGCTTCCTATTCCCTTCATGATGTATTTTTAAAAAATATTAATCAAAATTATTGATTTTTTTCCCCCTTCTGGTCTCTGGAATTCATGTCATACTTAGAGAGGTAGTCACCATGCAGAAGTTATTTTTAAAAATTACCTCTACGATTTAAAAAATTATTTTTCTCTAGAACATTTGTGATTTGATAATGTCATTTCAATATTTTCTCTAGGTGAAATTTGCTTCATTGTGAAGAATTAAGTAAGATTCAAGCATAGTTTTGTGGTTCCCCCCCCCCCCCCCACATGAGTACTCACTCAGTTACACTGACATCAGTAATTCAATAATCCATATTTTTTCAACTTGTATGTAAAGCCACGTGTTTCACTATGGATCACGGTTTAATACACATTGATTCTGTTCTCCATTTTGTGCCAATGTTTTTATAATTCATGTGACAATATAATGCTATTTAAATTTTTGTAGACTTTATAAAAATTTCAGTGTCTGATTAGAGTGCTTCCCACCTCATTAGTCTTCATTTTCAGAATATACTAAAAATATGTCTTTGCATATAGAAATTTAGAACCGGAGTGCCTATTTGAAATTTATGGTAACGTCAAATTTAAGTTTTTTTTTTATCTGGAGTGCATTAAATGTATAAAGTTGGGAATCATTAGCATATTTAACATATTGTGTCTTTATATCTGAGAACACATTATACCTTTCCTTGGTTTAATTTTTTTTTTTTTTTTTTGGTGTATGTATGTCCTTTAGGAGTGTTTTAAAAGTTTCTTCATATAGCTCTTCCAGATTTCTCTTTATGTGTATTCCTAAGTATTTCAAACTTTTGTTTAATGAGAGTTGGTCAGGTTTTAAAAAAATATTATCATTATTATAGAACTCAGCTACGTAATATGAGGAACTCAGCATATTTAAATCACCTCTCAACATCTTTACCTCTTCCAAACTTTTGCTAATTATATAGTTTCTACATAGTCGTGATTACCTTGAGTTTCTTTTAATGGTCATAATTTTTACAATCGTTTTAGTTATTCATACATTTATTTCTAAATGGATTCACTGCTTTACCACCGGTACATTTGCTAGAGGTTTTCTAAGGATTTCTTGTTTGGCTGAATTTTATTTATTTTTTATTATATTTCATTGTGATATTCATTGTGATAATATATTAATTATATTTTGTTTTTATTTTTATCTTTATTTCATTGTGGTAAGAACCTTTAACATGAGCTCTACCCTGTTAACAGATTTAAAAATGTCCTATATAATATTTTTAACTCCATGCTCCATGTCATGTAGTGTCTCTAGAACTTACTGGTCTTGCATTATTGAATCTTTACCCCATTGTTTTAAAGAGGCAGCTGATTAATTTCTGTGGTGCTAATTTTGATAACAATTTTATCTGCCATTACAGTTTTCATGGTCATATTTTCCTGGTGAGTGTTCTTTGCCATTTAAGTTACTTTCATTCTTTCTTCTTTTTTACGTAGTAGACATTGTATTTCGAGGAGGGTGACTCTTTTCTGATAAAGACTTAATTATTAAATGAGGTAAGTTTTTCACAGAGTAGTTTTCTTACACGAGGCTCATGAGGCAAGGGGCCATCTCATTCACCGAGGAAAGCAGGGAATCCCCTGCTTTTGTGAGACTAGATTGTGTGTACAAGTGAATTCTTTTAGCCTTTCCTGGTCCCAAGGAGATGCCAGCTTCCAGGATGGCTGCCAACTCAGAAGCTCCCCCAAACTGCTTCATATTGTCTGCTTCTCATGGGTGTCAGAAGGACCTCAGGACGCTCCTTCATCAGTTTCTGTCCAAATTTTTAAGAGGACAATTATTTTGGGGCACCTGGGCGGCTCAGTCAGCTGAGTGCTAACTTCAGTTCAGGTCACGGTCTGGGGATCCGTGGGTTCGAGCCCCGCGTCAGACTCTATGCTGATGGCTCAGAGCCTGGAGCCTGGTTCGGATTCTGTGTCCCTGCCCCCGCCCCACCCTCTGCCCCTCCCCTGCTCATACTGTCTCCTTTCTCAAAAATACAATAAACGTTAAGAAATTTTTTTAAAAAGAGGGCAACTATTTTGATCCTCAGGATGTGCAGGTACTTTTGAAATTGCACTCGATTGTCTGCATGAAATTCAAAACCACAGGCATCCTTTCTTTTTTATTTACTTATTTATTTATTTACATTTATTTATTTTTTAGAGACAGAGAGACAGAACACTGGTTGGGGAGGGATAGAGAGAGAGGGAGACAGAATCCGAAGCAGGCCCCAGGCTCTGGGCTGTCAGCACAGAGCCCAACGTGGGGCTCAAACTCACAAACTGTGAGATCATGACGGGAGCCGAAGTCAGACGCTCAACTGACTAAGCCACCCAGGCGCCCCCTACAGGCATCCCTTCTAAAGCTTTTTCTGAAACCTGAACTTACCTGTGTTGGGCAACTCTCACACATATGAGGCCTGATGATTGTTATTATTGTTTCCATTTTGCAGAAAAAGAAACAGAAGGTCAAATAAACTAAAGTGACTCATTTAAAGTCACTTAATTGGTAAGTGGTTGAATGGGAATTTAAGACTAAGTCTGAGGGACGTTCTGCTCCCTCTACTACGTAACTTCCCTGTTGAGCATTTCATTACATGTCCTGGTTTGTTCTGTACCTGATGCTGAGGTGAATCTCACATGCTCATGAAATAATAAGTTCCCTGAATCCAAAGAACATGCTTTCTACTTCTAGATTTCTACAGGCACCCTAAATATGGTAAATGCTTGCTTTGCTCCCGTCGCAGACATAAATGGGGGAAGGGCATATGATTGCTAGAGCCATTTGGATCTTGGAAAACAATTGTGGTAAGGCTCTTAAAAAGTCTTCTTGATTTTATTTTTAGGGCATCCCGATTCTTTTGTAAACGGCCTGGCTTACAGGCTTTTATTTCAGGATTCTGTCACTGTATCGTCTATTTTCTAGCATTTTATAGTTTGGGGAGTTGGTTGTCTTTAGGAGATTTTACATTTAGGTTTTCATGGGGCAAGATACTCAACAGAACTTAGTGGCTGCTCTTTTAAATTCTAGTTATGCCTTTTTAGAGGCAGGCAAACACCAATGAAGAATGAGGCGGGGTATCTAAGGAGCTGAATTCTTGGGGGTGGATTGGTGTTATTACAAGGATATGCTGTTCCTTGGTGTGTGCACAATAAGGCTGAGAGAAAGAATGCTAATCCTTTCCTGAGGGTGGTTTTTGTTCAGTTGAGAGGAGAACTGGAATTACAGAAGGGAAGAGCAAAGTGTTCGAAGAGTATATTCTTTGTTCCAAGACATCAAAATGACATACAGGCTTCTAGATTTGATTCCAGATTTACATTTGTACCTTCCCATCCTTGGGCCCTGCAGAAAGACTTACGATTCCAAAAGAGAGCAATTTCCTTTGATTCATTTAGGGTTATGGTTAAATTTATTGGGGAAGTTTATGTTTTACTTGCCAGAGAGAAGTTTGATTGCCTTGGTCTCTGGATAATTCTCAAGGGAACACAAAATCTCAGAAGCCAAAATCGAAACCAGTAGCCTATAAAATTCATGGAAAATGTTTTTTAAAAATATCCACCTTCAACCCTTTTAACACATTAATTACTTTTCCCCAAGGGTTGTTTACATATAGACCAATGTAAGAGTGTGGGTCCAAGTAGGCATACATTTCACAGTCATCTTTGCTTTATATTCTCCCACAAATATTTTTTATGATGAATTGTTTCTTCATAATTTTAATTTTTAGATGAATTAGAGTGAGATTTCTGAACCAAGGAACACGGATATTTTTAACAGTCTTGATACACCTTGTCAAACTGCTTAGAGAAGAAATTTCTAACTATCTTGACTTCTCAAGAGTGGAATAGAGCTGTTACTCTCACATTCCTAGTAATTGCCATTACTAGGAGTGTCCACAAAGAGGCCCGTTAGTCAGTTTTACTGTTACCACTGTAGTGTAACCACTGTGGGTTAGTTGCTTGCCTGGATTATTCCAACAGCTGCCTAGCTGGTGCCCCATTGCTTTCACTCTTGCCCTTCCAAAAATCTTTTCCTGATGTATTTATTAAAGCACTGTGGTATAACAAACACATATTTGGTCTTTGTCTCCTGTTCCTGGCACACACAGCTCCTAAAACCCTTGAAATCTCTGAGTGACAAGAGTATGTTTTGTATGTTCATGAGGTGACTGGTTGTTGGGGGTTCCTAGACAGCTTCAAGATTGAACTGGGCACCAGAAAGACCAACACTTGATTACAGGGTTGAGACTTTCACCCCCATCCCCAACCTCTGCGGATTAATCAGTGGCCAATGATTTAATAATTTATGCTTGTGTAATGAAACCTCCCTAAAAACCCTTAAATATAGGGGTTCAGGAACCTTGGGACTGGTAAACGCATCAAGGTGTTGGGAGGATTGCATGCTCAGAGAGATCATGGAGCCTCGCTGCCCCTTTCCCCATACCTTGATCTATGCATCAGTTCTACCTGGCTGTTCCTGAGTTGTCCTTCGTAATAAACTGGAAATAGTAAGTAACAAATAATTAGGAAAATGTTTCCTGAGTCCTGTGAGTGGGAACCTCTGACTCTATAGGCAAGTTGGACAGAAATGCGGGTAACCTGGGACGCAGTACTTGTAAGTGGTGTCTGATGTGAGGGCAGTCTTATGGGACCAAGCCCTTAATACCGTGGAGTCTGACCTCTTAGACTGGAGTGGCAGTCTGAAGTGCCTCGTCTTAGTCTTACTCCTGGTAGTTAGCGTTGTTAGAATTGAATTGAATTGTAAAACACCCAATTGGTGTCAGAATTGGTTGATGTCAGGAGGAAAAAAAAAAACCCTCAAGCACAAATCTAGTAACACTCACCTACTTGAACCTTTCCTACTGCATTTAGAATGAAATCGAAAGTCCTTTGTGTGTCTGTAAGCCATTCAGGATCTGGCCTAGCCTGCCTCTCTTAAACTTACTCCCCAACATTCTCCTCTTACTCAGTACTTCCTGGATGCACTGGTCTTCTGTTATTTAAAACGTACCAGGTTCATTACCATCTTATTGCCTGGTTTCTAGCCGAGCCATCTTCCTTCAGATCTTCGTGTGGCTTGGTTTTTTAATTTTTTTTATTTTTTGTTTATTTATCAGGCTTCAGCTTGAATGACACTTCCTTAAAGATGCTTTTTCTGACCATCCTGGCCAGAGTAACATCTTGTCTCTCCCTAGATTCTACTCATTCTTTATATTTTAATACTGCTTTATTATTATTTTTTTTTGTATATCAATCCTGTCTGTCTAATATTTCTTCTTCTTTCTTCAGCACTAGAATGCATGCTTTGTTAGTTTAAGGACTGTATCTGTCTTGTTCATGACTGTATTATGGCTGAAACCAAATAAATGTCATTTGAATGCATGAATGAATGGACTCCCTCATGGAGGCTGGAATTTGGAGTCCCATTTTATTGTAAGCTTAGGTTCGATGATTCTACAATGCTCTATAATTTCATGGTCCTATATCTCATTTGGATGTGGATGTTCTGAAATTCTGAGTGAAATATCTAGAATCGAGAGGAAAATTATAGGCATTGGGCTTAAACTAAAATACCATCTCTTGTTTCTTTGGATTCTTTCTTTAAGCAAATATTTTTTCAGCTTTTGTGGTGGGCATGGCACTGGGTTAGACACTAAGAAAGACACACTAAAAGTGTTACAAATGGCTTTTGCGTTTTAGGAACACGTAACTCAATTTTGAGGACAACAGAGTATATGGATATGTACGTTTCTTCCCTCACACATGTACACACACATATGTACAATGATGAACTACAATACTAACAAAATAAAAATAACCAAGAATTTTTGAATATTAAGTATATCATGTACTTTCCTAAATTTTTTATGTTAAAATCACTTATTTGATATTTATGATAACCACATGCAGTTGGGATTATATTCCTCATCTTTTAAGAGGAAGAAATTCAGATTCACATAGTAACTTGCCCGAGACTATACGGTCCACAAGTCCTGTGTTTAAAATCATCATGCTATTAAGTAATATTTTGGATATAGAACAAGGTGTTGGATATACTTTGAAGGATTTTCATATTTTTAAAAGATAAAACAGACAAGAAAAGGTAATTAAACTGGGAACACAGTGTGAACAAAATTTGCCCTTTGGAAATGTGAAATAAAATTCTCAGGTTAAAGCCCCTGGAATAGAAACTTCTAGAAGCTACCAGCTCTATGACTAAGGACCCCCTCACAGCTGGAGTGACTAAATGCCTAAATTGTAGAACTGGGCCTGCTCCAAAGAGGGAAGCGTATCATTGGTTTCTTACCTACCTTTTTGCTGCAGATTGAGCTGGTATTTCGCTTCAGTGTTCATTGGCAGACTAACCGATGTTCACTGACAAAAAACTTCAGCGTTCACTGGTAGACTAACACAGTGTTAAATGGCAAAGCTGCACAGGAAATAATTAGGGTCCCAGAGCAACCAGTGGTCTATGGGAGACAAAGGATTCCATGGGTTCACATTCAGATTATCGTTATCTCGAGCTCCTCATGTGTGATACCAGTGATTCCTATGCAGCCTCTGAACAGTTTGGCAAGATGATCCTGTTTGGCATAAGGAGGAATTTCACCCATAACATGAATGTCCGTTCCGGTGTCAAAACTTGCCGATAATATATACAATTATAAGGCAGGAGTTTCAGGGTATGTAAGTCCACTGTGGCTTCCTGCTATGTGGAAGGACCTCATCATGGACAGGCAGAATATCATTGTCACCATATCTCCTGTCAGAAATCTAGCAACCACGCTCATTAATTGTCTCAGTCCTGATGTACTTTGGTATCCCTTCTGGGGAAAAATAGAATCCGTTGAGCTTATTATAGCAAAAGGCAACCAGTTCAAGATTTACGTGTCAAAGTGCTCATTCTCAGCATATTTCAAACTCTGAAAAGAAGTATACTCTTCTGTTCAGTTCTACATGGGAACACAGCCTCTGTACCGAGCCAGGCCTGAGCACCATAATGTTTGTTCTTATTGGGCAGGGCGATTATGTAGTCCATAAAGTTTTCTGTGGTCACTCTGGCTTCTCCATGTTATTCTGTGACATCCAATGGGTCATGACTACAGAGGGAGGTGGGGGTTGGGATCTTCATAGCAACACATGGACCCCCTTCCGATGATTAGGAATTGAGAAGATTTTGGAGACGCTATCAAGGTGTGGTAGTGAACATGTTTCGAGATACTTTGTAAAGGAGTGAAAAGCCAAGGATCCAGGGGAAGCAAAATCAGTTTGTGTGTGCTGTGCAAGGAATGACATAAGTTTTAGTGTTTGAAATTGTCAGACTGAATGAAATTGGTTAGAATTAATTGGAATATTTTGACGAAATTTCTTGGTGTTTAATTTGATTCGTGTGGTTTAGAACTGATGGAGTTTGGAATGAAATCGAATCTCAAAGGGATGTGTTAATAGGTGCAGAACTGCACGAGGCTGATGGAAATAGATTGCCAAAAATCACTTCAGAAACACACTGGCAGCTTTCCTGTAGTGTACTTTGATAGCATCATAAAAAACACACATTGCCCAACAAATAATAAGAGGGGAAAATGCCGGAGTTCAACGTTAATAGCCATCAACTTGCGGATTCATGGTGCAGTTTTCCTCAGTGTCGGGAATCTTGTTTTCTTGAGAAGAATGTAAAGGGAGGTGATGAAGGTGCATTTGTGAGCCAGAGACATGGATCCTGTGAAGAGGCTAAATTAGTCTTTTTATATTACCCATGATCCTGCAGAAGGAAAATATAAGCACATCAATAGTCATAGAGTCATTAATCAAATCTTTTGTTGAACGTGGCTAAAAAATCCACTGATATCCTCCACAAACACTTATTGAATCTTTCTAGAGGCAGATACTGTGCTAAAGACTGGTCACATAATGATGAACAAAACCTGGTAGGTCCCTGAGCCCCACCCCAGTGACTGGAGTCAAACATCAATCATATAGGTACATAGGTGAATTGAAAATCAGGAGAGGGACATTTGAATGAGAGACTTGACAGGTATGGTATTTAACCTTTTCAGTAGGTCAGGGAAGACTTTCTTGAAAAGGAGATGCTTCGAGATCTGAAAGGTAAGCAGGTGATACCAGATGGACAAGGAGGGAAGAGCATTTCCATGTGCAAAGGCCATATGTCTGGACAGAAAGAGCATGGAGAGAATGAGGAACAAAATGAAGTCCACCTGGCTAGAGAGAGAGAGAGAGAGAGAGAGAGAGAGAGAAAGTGTGGTCATGTATAAGATGAAATGGGCACTGTATGGTGGGCCAGGCATGGAGAATGAAGAAGTTAGAGAGGTAAGCAGGGGTCAGACCATCAAGGACCTTAAGGACTCATTAAGGATTTGGTCCTTATCATGAGAACAATGGAAAGGTTTTGAAGTGTGGTAAGTGGTCAGGTGTCTTGATATCTGTCTGTCTCTCAATCTCTCTCTGTCTCTCTCTCTCTCCGTGTGTGTGTGTGTGTGTGTGTGTGTGTGTGTGTGTGTGCGTGTGTGTATTTAAAGGCCGCTTCTTGTGCCTGATCTTCCTACGATTTATCTGGGCTAACCTCTATGGTTACTTGGGAGTCGGTGTGACTCAAGAGAACTCTTTGGTGCCCATCCTGTCTTATATATCTGTGACTTTAGAAGCAGAACCATTGTTGGAGTTGAAAGCTTGGTTTAAAGGAACCTTCTGGTACACATATACACTGTGCTGTCAGAGAAGCTACATTTCACTGCCATAAGCTACTGGGCATTGTCAGCAAATATTACCAGAGGTCATCAGCCTGCTCCACATTTGGTGAGCTTATCACCTTGAATCTCCCCCTTTCTCACTGGTGACATGCTTAGTGGGAAGAAATGATATTCTGCATGTCCAACAGGGGCTTATACAGCCTCTTATCTCTCACAACATCACTCTGAAACTTGAGCACGTTGCTTTCTATGACTGTATACTCTACCAGTTAGCAGGGCATCACTTGAATCTCTTTGAGATCTGAATAAAATTCCCTATAAGCCACCAGTGCTAGTTTGTTCCATTATCTTGGGCTGTATAACAATGACTGGGCATCCATACATACAGTTGCAGATCCTGTAACGAGGACCAGCCTCTGGGCATGTGCACCTGTAAGATCTAGGTGGGCTAGAGTAGAACAGGCCTGAAGAGGGATGCCCAAATTTTATAAAGCCCTTTTCATCGTCAATTAATTTTACTCTAGCAATAGCTCAGCAAGATTGGCAAGGTGACAATTATTTCTTTTCTTTTGTAGATGAAAACTATATGCTATCGGTTTTTGGTGAGATGGTTATTGCATTCAAGACTATTGTGATTCAAAGTCACAGAATTCCACTCAGCGTTGCTAAAGCAAAAAAAAAAAAATAGAGTATTTATTACAAAGTCGCAGAAGCAATATCATTCATTCACGCATCCATCCATGCAATAATTCTTTGCTATTTGTCTATGTTACAGAATCTGTGTTAGGCTCTGGGGATATAATGATGAACCAAACCACACACAGACTCTTGTCTTCATACAACATACTGTCTGGTAGAGGAGATAGATGTTATTCAAGTGATCACACGAACCGAAGTAAAATTGATATTTTATAGTATGTGGCAAGTACCATGAAGACTGGCTTGCTGCTATGAATGCTCAGGATTGTGGATTTACCCAGCATAAGTGGAGATGTGAGAGATGAGAGGAGATTGCTTACTTGAAGAGGGGAACAAAGGGAGTTCCAGGTTCAGGGAACAGCATATGTAAAGGTCCTGTGCTTTAAGGGAGTTTGGAAAGAACTATGGACCAAAGAAGGTGAATGTGGCTGGAATAGTGAGAGCAAGAAGGAGCCTGAGAGAAAGTGACATGGGGGAGATGCATAGGCCCCAGACCCGGTGACTAGCAGATAGTGTTAGGAGTGATTGTGTTTATCCTAGTAAGAATAGGCCGTCATGGAGGGTTTCCGAAGAGGGACGTGTTGACACGATCAGCTTTATATTTTATAAAATTCACTCTGCTTTGGTATATTGGAGGGGAACAGGTGAGGATTAGATCTTTCAGAATTTTGGGAGCTGGTATAAAAGTCTAAGGGCTGCTTGTTGCCTCCATCCGGTTGCGGTCTACAGTCACTCTGCAGGTCAGGAGGACTGGAAACCTGGATGAAAAGCTTGGCAACTGATGACGACTTGAACCTGGGTCCTTTGCTCACTACCTCTCGTGACACTGGGTGACATGCAAAAGAAGCTGGTACCCTTCCCTAGGCAGCTGTGCAAACCCTTGGCTCAGGACCTGGAGATGATGAACGGAAGGCTCTGGAAGAAGTGGGAGGACCTGCAGGTCTGGCTGCTACTCCTCATCAACCAGGTGAGTCAACGGATGGGCAGCAAGAGGCATAAGCTGTACTAGCACCTGATTCCGCGTACCAACCATTAGGGTGTAATGGATGCTGAGTTTTTTTCTGCCTTCCAGATTTTGCTTTTTCTCCCTCGTGGTCTAACCTAACCCAGAACAAAGCAGAGAAGGAATGTGGAGAAACTCATTAGGTAGATTGGCACAGCACAAAACCACCATACATTGGTGTCATCATTGAGGACAGAGGTAGTGGCAGCTTGGATTATATCTTCGGAGTGAATTGATACTTTTAAAGAGTTCAGACTAGTAATTTTGTAGACCGTCCATCAATTCGGGGATGTCCGTTGTTTCTTCATGATTGGATTCAGGTTATGTGTATCTGGCTGGAATAGCAGAGAAGTGACATTGTCCTCAGTGCGTCTATCAGGAGCGACATAACACCCATTTTTTTCTCAGTGTTGGTGATGTCTGATTGCAGGGCTATGGCGGGACCTGCCAGGTTTCTACACGGTAAAGATCCTATATTTCCCGTGTATTTAATAAATAATTTGTGGTAGATACTTTGAAAATGTGTAAACACACTGTTCCTCATCAAACACTCTCCCACTAGTTTTAACATCCATTGAGACTTATTTTTTTAATATTATTTTATTTATATATTTATTTTATTTTATTTTTGGTAGACAGTTTTTTTTTTTTTTAAAAGCAGTTTCAGGTTTACAGCAAAATTGAATGGCAAGTACAGAGATTTCCTATATCTTCCTTGCCCCCACCCATGTCAGACATCCCCCACCAGAGTGGTGCATTAGTTATAACTGATAAACCTACATCAGCACATCATAAACACCTAAAGTCCATAGTTTACTTTAGAGATCACTCTTAGTATCGTACATTCTATGGGCTTTGACAGATGTATAATGACATGTATCCACTATTATAGAATCATACAGAATAGTTTCACTGTCCGAAAGATCCCCTGTACTCCACCTGTTTCTCTCTCCTTCCCTCCCCTAAGCCCTGGCAACTGCTCATCTTTTTACTGTCTCCATAGTTTCGCCTATTCCAGAATGTCATATAGTTGGATTCGTACAGTATATGGCCTTTTCAGATTGGCTTCTTTCACTTAGTAATATGCTTTTTAGGTTCCTCCGTGTCTTTTTATGACTTGGTAGCTTCTTTCTTTTTAGCATTGAATAATATTCCACTGTCCGGATGTATTACAGTTTATTTTTCCATTGATGATTTATTTTTAATTTTTATTTTCATTTTGAAACAACATCAGAATAATAGCGCACTGCAACAATACTACCAAGAAGTCTCTCAAACTATTCCCTAAAATTCAACACATGTTATCATCTTACATAGGCCAGTACAATGACCCAAAGCAGGGAATTATCAGGTACAGTACTCTAGGTAATACTAATATACAGACCTTATGCAACTCTCACCAGCATTCCCACTAATTACCTTTTCTAGTCCACCGTTGAATTTATGATCACACAATGCATTTACTTGTCATGTCTTCTTAGTCTCTCCAATCTGTGACACTTTCTGAGTTTGTCTTTTTCTTTTGTGGCCTGACACTTTTGAAGATTACTGTTAAGGTCTTTTTGTAGATGTCCCTCAGTGATGTGTCTGCTATTTCCCTATGATTAAATTTAGCTTATGCATTTTTTGGCAAGAATAGTACACAAATGGTAATATGCCTTTCTCATTTCATTGAATCAAGAGGCAAATGATGTCAATTCGTTTCCAAAATGTTAGTTTTGATCACTTTGTTAAGGTGGTTGACTGTCAGGTTTCTCCACTATTTGGGAAATTTTCTCTTTATTATTATTAAGTATCTTGCTGGGAAATAATTTAAGACTATATTGCTCTCCTGTTTCTTGTCATGCTTTCACCCACTTATTTTTAGTATCCATAGATGATCCTTGTTGAAAATAATCGTTACTGTGGTATTTGCTACATGGTGTTTTCTATTTCCTTTGTTTCTTCTACATTTCTTAGTTGGAATGTTAGTGTAAGGGAAGCCTTTTCCATCTTTTATTTGCTTATGCCATTATTTATTTATACCACTATGTACTTGTGGGTTCTTACTTTGTTCTAGGGATTATAATCTGTTCTATCTTTGTGTATTTGATCCCCAAATTGTTCAGATTTGGCCACAGGGAGCCCCATCAATTTGGCTTCTGTGTTTTTTCTTTTTCTTTCTTTCTTCTTTCTTTCTTTCTTTCTTTCTTTCTTTCTTTCTTTCTTTCTTTCTTTCTTTCTTCTTTTCTTTATTTCCTTTTTTTTTTGAGAGAGTAAAGGGGGTGGGCAGAGAGAGAGAGAGAGGGAGAGAGAGAATCCCAAGCAGGCCCCATGCCATCAGTGGAGAGCCCAACGCAGGGCTTGAACCCATGAACTGGGAGATCCTGACCTGAGCCGAAATCAAGAGTTGGAGACTTAACTGACTGAGCCACCCAGGCACCCCAATTTTTGCATGTTTTTTAATTATCACTGTCATTTTGGGGGCAATTTCTTACTTTTTCAACCCACAAGGTGTTCCAGCCTCATCGTGTACTTTCCCTGCACTGGACCGCGTAATTAACCTTTCTCTAAGGCTTGGAGAATGACATTTGGAAACCAAAAGTCTATGATTAGTATAGAGTATCATTGCTTCCCATCCTCTCAGTGGACAGATTTATATCTATGTCTGTATTTATATGTGTGTATGTATTTAAAAACCATGAGGTTATAATGATACATCCAATTCAGTCCAATACCACAGGATACATGCTCCCCCCTTCCTCTATTCATAACTACTTTCTCCAGTGTAAACCTGGCTCTCATTATCTATGAAATACTAACTTATTCACCCAATCCCTGAATACATAAGTAGTTTCAAAATTACCAACCATAAACTAAAATGAAAAATGAAACCCACTAACTAGAGTACAATATTTGTGTATAATTCTTTTAGTATTTATTCTTAGAAGACACAGTCAATGCTTATTTATTTATTTATTTATTTATTCATTTATTCTTGAGAAAGAAAGAAAGAGAGCATGAGGAACAGAGAGAGAGGGAGACAGAGAATCCCAAGCAGAATCTGTGCTGTCAGTGCGGACCCTGATGTGGGACTTGATCTCAAGAACGTGAGCTCATGACCTGAGCCAGAATCAAGAGGCGCTTAACAAACTGAGCCACCCAGGTGTCCCAATACTTATTTTTTAAATCCTATTCAAGTCAACTCACATTTCTATAGAAAACAAACCTCCTAACTAGGGTATGTTTCTGTATATGCATTTTTGTTTTTAGCCTTAAAAATATATAGTCAATACTTATTTTCTTGAAATTGTATTGAATCTAAATTCAAGCCTCTGCCTTTGTTGGCTGGCAGTAAATTCATCACAGTCATTATTGGAGCTTTTCTTCCTTTGACCCAGGGTTGTTACAGAGGTCCTTGGGGTCTTAAGAAGGGGGAAAAAAATCTCTGGGGAGGTTGCCTCAGTCTTTGGGCTATGCAGTTTACCATTCTAACACCCATTTTTCAAACCATATTGTCCCTTGAAGTACACAGCTCTATTCCCGTGGACACCAGACACATTTCTGAGGCTGGGAATCCTAGTGTCTACGACATTGCTTCTCCAGATGTACCATGTAGCCGTTCGCCTCCAGAGGTGGTCCCATGTGTAGAACTCCCAGAAGTTCTTGTCATTCCGTCTTGAGCATCTCTCTATTTTACCTTATTGTTTTGCCTGAGATTAAAAATAGTGGCTGCTTGTTCTTCTGGTTACATGAGGGGTGCAGTTGATTGTTCCACAAATTGATATTTATTTGGTCCCCTTTTCTTAGCCCCAGTCCACAGGACTACCTTTGGTTCTACCACTGGCTGCCAAGTCTAGAACTTCTGTAATGTTCTGTCAGGATATTGCTCCCAGATTTCAGGGCAGCCCTCTCCATACACACTCAGGCTACAGTTCCTTCAGTTTCTTGTCATCCACCACTATGCCATCTGCTTTCCATCTTCCAGAAGGTTTTTGAAACTTCTTACCTTGTGATGAATCTGTTCCCATTTTCTTGTTCTGTGACGAGTCCGTTCCTACTTTTTTTGTTGCTCTTATGGATTATCTTCTTTTATTCCTTTATGACAATTTTGTTAGGAGCTGTCGAATCAGTGAGTTCAGTCTAGCATCTTGAGTCAGAATCGAAGCATATATATTCATACAATAACTCAGAGCATTTTTAGGACATTTTGCTTGGAAGCCTTTTGAGTTGTTTATGAGTTGAACAAGAAAATTGGCTACTTTACATTGTAGTTGGACATTTATAAACCAAAGTGTCACTGTTGGTGTAATTACTAACCTTATTTGCTAAGGAATCATTATTGTTTCTTATAACAAAGTCTACCATCAAGGTGGCTAAGGGTTAAAAAATGGCTTATAAAGAATTTCCTGTATGTTTTCCAAAAGATTTAGAGCTTGTTGGAAGAAGTGTGTAGCTTCACAAGGTATATGCATCATAGGCAAAAAAGCTCATTTGGCTGTATATATTTTATTTTGAATTATTTTGCTGTCTCCTCATTACAGATACCTGTCTCTAGCAAAGAAAGTTATTTTCAGTATGAAATCCAAGCCTTATATCTTGGCCTGGTATGTAAAGATACTCCTCTGATTTATTCTTTCCAAAGAACAGGACTTCTGTGTTCTGTTGGGTGGAAATGGAGAATTTACCCAACTATAAGGAATGAAGGTAGGAGTCTGAGCACTTAGCTACTTTACAAATAGACTTTCAACTAATCTTACTTTTTTGGACTCACTTTCAAAAGTACTTGCTACAACTAATCCCTAAACCCTCCAAAGATTCTAAGGAAGGAAAAGGTAGCTTCTTGGTTTTATCCTGTTGGTGGTCAAGGATTTAGCCTTTTCAAGTCTGCTGTGAATATGATCACTCATCCTTCTTTCTAGCTTCCAAATGTTGTTGCTATTATCCTGTGTTCTCTTTTTCTTCCATGTCCATAATTTGCTTGGTTTGGTTGTTTTTCATCCATTTACAGTTTTAACTAGGGTTCTTAGAGAGGGCAGAAGTAAAAATATATGTTTAAGAGATCTTCAAAAGAGACATATCAGAGGTCTACAGAAAGATGTAACTAGAAATAAGGGTTGCTTCCGTAACAAAAGGCAAAGCAGGGCTATCCGCTAAGTCAACTTAGTCTATTATATATTAAAAACATATTATTAAAAATATTTTGAGATGATACACACAAAGCAGTTCATTAAGAGATATTATCATTCTTTATTTGATTGGATTTTTACCAATAAAGTATAGCTTCCATGGACCTTGTTTTTTATTTGTTGTTGTTTTTGTTTTTGTTTTTGTTTTAAGTCATTATTTGTAGCTGGCCAATGGTGAACCCATATTTTTTTGCTATTATTCTCTGTGCTCCTGCCTAAGCCCCAAATGTTTAGTCTGTTGTCTTTTTTTTTCCAGGTAAATGTTTCTTCATCACATGCCATTGCTTCCTTTCTAAAATATCCTTCCAAAGTTAAGAAACAGCTTATAAAATATTAACAGGTGACATGGATGGATCTAGATGGCATAATGCTAAGTGCAATAAGTCAGTTGGAGAAAGACAAATACCACATGATTTCATTCATATGTTGAATTTAAGAAACAAAACAAACAAATGAAGACAAAAAGAGACAAACAAAAAAATCCCCAGAATTTTAAATACAGAGAGCAAACTGGCCATTACCATTACCAGAGGGGAGGCAGGTGGTGGAATGGGTGAAATAGGTGATGGGGATTAAGAGTATACTTCTTGTGATGAGCACTGAGTAATGTATAGAATTAGCAAATCACTATGTTGTACACCTGAAACCAGTCTGTTGTCTTTTAGGAAAATAGCACTATTACCCTCATTTCACAACAGAAACAAAGTCCTCCCATCATACTGATCTCATTTCATATTGATTACTTCATACATCATCACACATTATCTTCATATAAATAAACTTTAAATCTTGGAAAAATTCTCATACTCTGGGATATATTTCAAGTTTTTGCATAAGTAAAATGTACAAGAGGACTAACAAAGTACCTGACACACAGAGGTGCTCAAAGTGTAGTAGCTACTAGTACGTGTTAGTGGTGTGTGTGTGTGTGTGTGTGTGTGTGTGTGCATGTGTGTGCGTGTGCATATACACACACATGCATGTTTGGGAATTAGTAAGATTTGGACCTGGATATCATCCTACTTTCTTTTGATTATCCATAATTAGATTTGAGATACTTAACATTTGGTCACTGAATGGTTATGTTCTCTTACTCTTCTGATGTTTCACAGCTTGTGGCTATATCATTGCAGTGTCTTCCTCTATCTTTGCGTGGTCTTCTCTACATCTGTGTTTTCTTTTGTCTCTAATAAGATCAATTGCCATTGGATTTACAGCCCATCCAGGTAACCCAGGATGATCTGGGTCCACGGTGTGATAGCCAGCTACCTACTAGCTTGTCTTGAGGAGAAGACTGCCAGTGTGTTGGTTGGGTCTTCCCAGAAGCAGGCACTGAGACGGAGTGAGGAATACAGGAGGTTTACTGGAACATAATGCCTATGACAGATGAAAGGGAATGGAAACAGGAGTAGGCTGGGAGAGTCTTCAGATTGCCATGCAGGTCTTATATCTAAGAAAGGAAAAGGGGATGGAAGCAAGACTGGGCAGGGAAAAATCTCAGACCATAATGTAGACCTGGCAAAGTCCCAGACAGATCAACGGGTGCTCTGGGGCAAAGACTGCTCATTGATGAATGGGCAGGGATGGCCAGACCTAGTGTTCCTGCTGTATTTAGTCATTGGCTGGGGCTGGCTAGGAAGAACATGGAATTAGCTCAAAAGTGGAAATGAATCCTGAACACACCATAGCTGAAGGCTGTCAGTTAACTACATTCTTTGCACTAAAACACAAAAATTTCTTGAAAGAGGATTTGAGAAATAAAGGAATAAGTGCAGTGCTTAAGTTAAAAATATACTCAGTAGTGAAGCTTCAGATCATAGGTTGTGAGGAGAAAGGTTAAATGAGATGGTGTGTCTGTGAGGTGTCTTATCAAAGAATATAATATGGAAACCCCCACCATATATAGCTTAGTGAAATATAAAGACAATTTATTGATGTTTTATGGTAACAACAACAAAGAAGGACTAAAGGAAAACGAGTGAAACATTGCATTAGTCAAGAAATGAATATTTTGATTTTAGATTTATCATATGGAAACAAAGTAATATACACCAATGATCAGTTTATTCATCATGAAGTCAGCCAGTCTAGTCCATGAAAAGGTGAGTATGGAAGGTGAGCATGAATATTCAGAAAGTTGGCTGCAGAAACTTAAAAAGTGTCAGGGTGTAAAATATTTGAAAATCTGTGGTGAAAAAGCTTCTGTTGATCACGAAGCAGCTGAGAATTACATGTGTAAATTTGCCAAGATCATATCTGTTGAACACTTTAATCCTTCACAAATTTGCCAACCCTGAGGAAATAGCTCCCTACTGTTCCTGTTTCTAGAAAAACACGAGCAATGGCTAATGAGGAAACCCCAGCAGGTTTTGACACTGGGTCCAGGGTGACTGTTTTTAGATGTTCCAGTTCTACAGGAAAGATTAAGTGGACAGCGACGGGAAAGAGTCAACTGCCAAGATGTTTAACTGATGTACGCAACTTATCTGTCACTACTGTGCAAACAGGAACGTGTGGGTGAGCACATAAATACCTCCTGACTGATTCAGTACCCCTCTGCACCTATGGCTTGAGGTCATCGCAGGGAATCTGGACTAGAAAAAGCTGTAGAGTTTTATGGTTCATGGACGCTACTCCACACATCCCTTCCCTAAACTTCTTGGAGAAAACAATGTTTTCAGCATTTAATTTTCCTCTTAGTGTTACATCTGCTGGTCAAAACTTTTTGGTCAAGAAGTTTTATACTCCATGGAGGGCAAACATACTGCCCCCACCCGACTTGCGTTTCATTTTTAATTGTATACTTGTTAAATTAACAGATACTTAGGAATACCAAACATGCTAAAAGAGTCAAGTCTTAAGTATGTCATTTCTGCAGTAGCTAATGCTTGGAACAGTGTTGATACAAAATGTAGATATTATCAACCTTGACAACGTAAACCCAAACTAAAAAATGTGTGAATGGAAGTGGGTGGGTAGCAAGGAGCTAAAGTGAAGTGAATGGCAAGTTTGCTGGCATATTCATCCTAAAATTTGCTTAAGAAATAATGTCAATATTTGGTGAATAAAGAAGAAGGAATCAAAGAGTGTTTAAATTTTATTTTATTATTTTTTTTAATATAATTTATTGTCAAATTGGTTTCCATACAACACCCAGTGCTCATCCCAACAAGTGCCCATCACCCACTTTCCCCTCTCAACAATAGCTAAATTTATGGGAAAAGTCTAAATTTTAAAGTTAGTTAATAGCTAAATAAAAATAGTGACATGGGGGGGGGGCGCATTTGTGGCTCAGTCGGTTAAACATCTGACTGTTGGTTTCAGCTCAGGTCATGATCTCATGGTTTGTGACTTCAAGCTCCACATTGGGCTCCATGCTGACAATGTGGAGTCTGCTTGGGATTCTCTCTCTCCCTCTCTCTGTCCCTCCCCTGCTCTCTCTCTCTCTCTGTCTCTCTCTCAAAATAAATAAAAGAATAGTGACATATGGGCATTGGGAAAAAAGGAAATTGGAGTGGTGTGAATTGATATTTATCTATCTATAAATTGTTTACTTGGAGTTAAATGTGCAATTGTCAAAGAATCAAAAGTCCTGAAGAGCAGTAATGAAATACAGTAATCCCTAGCTTATCCTCCCTCATTCCCAGGCTCCTCTCTAGAAGGATCTACTTTTTTTTTAGAGGAAGAGAGAGAGAGAGAGAGAGAGAGAGAGAGCGCGCAAGGGAGGGGGCAGAGAGAGAGAGAGAGAGAGAGAGAGATAGAGAAAGAAAATCCCAAGCAGGCTTCATGCTCCACGTGGAGCCTGATGCTGGTACTCGATCGCACGACCCTGGGATCATGACCTGAGCCAAAATCAAGAGTTGGATGCTCAACTGACTGAGACACGAGGCACTCTCCAAATGGATCTACTCTTTACCTGTAACAATTATATACACACTTGGTTCTTTTGATGGTGATCTGTATAATTCTAACTAAAATGAGTTAAAAACTGCAAATAGAAAAACTGGAAAAGAATGCAATCTTAAGGGAGATCCTAAACTGTTTTACATATGGACCATATTATCTGAGACCATACCTTTACATCCTTCATCTCATTTGGCCTCATGGAGATTTTGTGAGTTTGGCAGCCCTTGGCATTATCAGATCATTTTAAGAATAGGGAACCCAAGCACAGAGAAGATGACTGGTCCAACATCACATGGATACGGAAGTGTAAATGCCATGGTCAGGCCTGAATCACATGTCTTCTAACCTTGTCTTTATTTCTGCATATCAATGGTTCCCAAACATTGGCCCTTGGAGCACGCTAGTCCAGAAAGACAGTTTCATTGGCCCCAAACTTCTCTTTGGGTAGATTCCGAAGTATCTTTCTTTGGCCTTGAACACTCAGAGCTGCATCGCATTGAGGACAAGTAGGTCTGTAGAGCACTCTAGTCCCCTTTTTGAAGCTTTTCTGGCCTGGTCTTCTGATAACCTCTTGGGTCTTGCAAAATATCCAGGATGGAGAGATAAAGTTTGACCTTCACCTTTCTAAGTATCACTCTTTCCTTCTGGGGGCAGTTTTTTAAAGATGACTTTTGCAAAACATAAATGTCCCTGTGACATTCAGATTTACATTTCTAGGCTCTTCTATCCTCTGGTATTTATGCTGTGATTATTGTTCTCAAAAGGACATATCCATTCCTGCAGATTTGTTGAGATGGCATTTCAGCTTTCTTTCACATGTTTTTGGAATTGGACTCTGATTGACAATTTGTTCTTGGAAGTTAAGTACAAATTTAGAATGCACTGTTTCTTGTCCACTTAAATCAGATACCAGCCCCATTTTATATTCCTTAATTTCCATTTCAGTGAAATCACATTGGTTTTCTCCAGTGCAAGTTCCAGGTTAGAATTTTGATTGAGAAATTCTGCTTGCATTCTTCCTTGAGAATTCTCTTCCTTCATTGACAATGGACTGTTGATATATCCCCAAATCAATTATCCCCAAATGTCTGATGCATAGATTTTATTTTATTTTTTTGAGAAGCATTACAGGTTTAGATATCTGATGGATTTTTCTTGAATTTGAGCCATTTAAAGAATGATAATTTTTATAAGGTAGCAAAGCAGGGAGGTAAAAAGTACCATGTGGTCCAATGGGGGAGGCAGTTTACACATCATTTTGTTGCTTATCATGTTTGTGATGTCAAGCAAATTACTTACACAATCCAGATCTTGGTTTTCTTATATGTAGAATGGAAACCAATGTTTCTTATTTTACAGTTTTGTTGTGAGGCTTGTAAAAGAGGAAAAAATACTCAGCACAGGGTCTAGCATATAAGTTGTGTTTGATATATGATAGGCACTATTTTTATAAGTCTTTTCTATCTTCAGGGTCACGACAAGTAAGTATCTAGCAAAATTTGTGGTAGGTAAGAGACGATCAAAAAATATAATAATGAAGGGATAATGAATAAACTATTCAGTCTCATATGGGAACATGCTGAACTATCATGGGTTTCCACTCTGCTGGCAGACTAGATCTCTTAGGGCATCTCACACAGACGTATTGCATCCTTTATAGAGGTAGAAACAC
Organism: Panthera pardus; assembly: GCF_024362965.1. Classification (NCBI taxonomy): domain Eukaryota; kingdom Metazoa; phylum Chordata; class Mammalia; order Carnivora; family Felidae; genus Panthera; species Panthera pardus. Next base: position 67,919,036 of record NW_026527002.1, read on the forward strand.
TACAGAGTTGAAAATTAATGCCACACCACTCTGCCTGAGATTTCGCAACCTAAAGTAAAGTGGAGATTAGGTGATTACCTGATTGTTCAACCTTATCCTCTTCATGTCAACATAACTGAAACCACTGAGGGTGGTGGGGTATCAGGAAGATAAGCCACAATCATTTTGCTGCTGTGAACCTAGCTTAGGAGTCATCCTTTACCTAAGCGTTGCTCCATTTACATTCCTTGCTAAGCCTAGGGTCTTGGCTTTCACTCCAATTACAACATTGGGACTAAAGCTCTTATCTTCTATACTTGGCAGAATTCTTGACATCTTGCCTATGTAAGTTTGCTCAGGGCCCCTCCTCAGAGTCCTTATTTCTCCACTGCTGGCTTAGCTCCTATTCTGAAATAGACATATTCTCTGGGCTAATAGTCATCCACCTGACCTAGAATATTCCCCGCGGATGTCTGTATCCTGATCTCACTCATTGAACAGGTCCTTGTGAGCAGACATTCCAACAACGACTTGATTTCCAACTACGTTCAGGTAATTTATAACACATGTCGACCAGGTGGCCTGCTGCCCCCACCAAGATGGCCCAGAAACTGGCCACTTCCTTCATGGAATTCCTCTGTATTCCTCCTCCCTCCTGTTCTCTGGTTTAAGCTGCCACTGTCCCTGCAAGTCTTGCCACTAGGGCTTTTGGAGTACTGACACATTGTTTGAAATTTTGTAGAGGGCTATAAACGGAATGCCAGGTAAAATTCCAAAAGAATGAAAACCTTCACAGACCCACTTTAGGGTCTGGACTATTTCAGCAGAAGATGGATGTGACTGCTTCCACCCACCACGAATTCTTCTCCACTCCTTATTTCTCTCTGCCCCACCCTCTGTAGTGTCTGAGACACTGCCTCCGGGGCCAACGAGGCAGGTCTCCTGGGCTGGTGCTGTGTCATGACTACCTTGTGCTGCCTTCTGCTCAGGCTCTGTCTTAAAGGGGCACTTTAATTTGAATTTCCTAGTGAAACATGGGATGCTGTGGCAGAGATAAGTTTCCTCTCCAGTGTCTGATATACAGTTGTTCCTTGGTTGCATGCTAAATAGCACAGTTTTTGCCTTTAAAAACTGTTATTGTTTCAATTAATCACTCTCTGAGAGACTCCTTTATTTTCCCAGTCCCTGGAAAACTCCTACAGGCTGGTATCTGGCAGACTTTTGAGATGAGATGATTTAGCCCAAATTCATTTCAAAAGTGAAAAGGCTCCATATAAGGCTCCATAGCTCCTTCGTGGCAGATCCAGGGCAGGACCTCATGTCTGCTGGCTCTTGGGGATCTTACTGTATATTAATATGAGCCTGAGTCACTCTCTGTTTGTCCCATCCATTGAATATAGCATGCTGGCTATTCTCAAGACAGAGAATTCAAGATTTATGAGGGTTGATGGGAAAAATAGTGCCTATGGTATCAGAGTTATTTTGCAATAGGCTTTGCTCATCCCTGGTCTCTCTGCTCAGTCCATGATGGGGATGGAGGGGCTCTTGGAATCCACATCTAGATGAAGTCCCAGTTCTGGAGAGTTTTCATAGCAGAAGAAAGTAATCTGAGTCCTGAATGACTACCCCCCCACCTCTCTCTTTCTTTGCTTTATTGAAGATGTACTTTAGGCAAAGACTCCAACAGTGCAGTTGAGAGGTCCTGCAGAAGACAATGAAGTCATCTGAGAGTCAAGTCCCCACATTCATCTGCAAGACCTCTTCCCCGTAGTGCCCAGAGATTCCCTAGGATCATGGGAGCAAGTTAGTGCCCTGCTTGGGAAGAGTGCACCAAGTCTATCTTTCGGGGACATCTTACTCGTTTCTTTCTCTTCCTTTCCACATCTGTGTATTATCAGACTCTGACACTCCTGCTTCCCCAGTCTTGCATTTATTGCTCCCTGAACACTCCTTTTTTTTTTTTTTTCCCTGAACACTTCTATGACATGGCCACATTGGGTTCTCAGGTCCTCTGGGCTGGCTGATTGCAGAAGCCTCTGAAATAATCCCTCGTCTTCGATGTCTTCCCCTCTAATCTCCTCTGAATACCACCCTGAATGACCACCAGTCTTGCAGTGTTACTGCTGATTGGAAATGTCGTGTGATGCAGTGGAAGGAGATGTGATTTGGAATTAGGCCTGCATTTGGTCTCCAGCTCTGCCACCTTCTAGCTAGTGCTCTGGGCCAAGCTAGTTAATTTCTCCTAACCTTAGTTTCCTCATTTATGAAATAAAGATAATAACAATACCTACTTTGACAAGTTGTTTTGAGCATTAAGTGGGAATAATACCAATGAAGTCCTTAGCTATAGTAAGCATGTAAAAACATGGTCTTCTTTCCATTCTCACGTATACTTGATACGGTGTCTTAGCTTGTGTCTCTCCTAAAAGCAGCCCCCCCCCCCAAAAAAAAAGGATGAAAATTCAAGTAGTTTATTTGGGAAGTTAGTCATGCAGAATGAGATAGGAAAGAGAGGAAGGGCAGTAAAGGGTATGCTAGTGTGCAGGTTGCCACAATAAGCAACAAGGATGGAATCCCCCTAGAAACTCTTGAAACTGTAGAATGACCTCAGACCTGTCGCACTGAGGGCCAGTGAAGCTGGAGTTCACCAACTTCAACTTGTCATTGGTTATAAGCATGGCTCCTGGGACTTCCCTGTACTTCTAGCCTGTGCCATGAACGGGCCAAGCAAAACCCTGCTGGAGAATACCCTTGGGCAGAGATGGTATAGGGGGGCACCCGTGTATGCTATCTGGGAGAAGATCTAGGAATTTTTCCAGGGCATTGACAGTTCAATCCATGGTGCCTGACACACAGTAGGTTGTTGTTGGACTGAAGAGAAAGAGGAAATCAATGATAGGTGAGGGAGAGGCCCTTCTGAAAGAAGAAAAATGTTGGGTCCCTCAGTTTCTCAACTTCTAGGTTTGTTATCAGACTGGTGTATGTGTGCATGCACACGCACACATGCAAACACACACACACACACACACACACACACACACACACACACACACAGGAGCTTGGTAGGAGTAACACAATGTTTGCAGGCCCAGGAAGATCCTCTCTCAGCCTGTGCTTGGGGCTGCTTCTGGCCAGGGTCCTCTAGACCTGACTCACTAGGGTGTGTACCTACCAGAGATTCCCTTCCCCCTTTCCACCCCTGGGGAATCCATTCCCATATCATTCATAGCATTAAAATGCCCTAGAGCATCATAGCCCCCCAAGGCCCCAAGGCAGTTCATGTTTATCACGCTTGTCTGTATCGTCTCTGTCTCCTCTCTATGACCTTCTCTGCCCCCCACTCAGTGCACAGCCATGTCTCTCAGGACCTTGCTTATTGTTACATCACTTTGTTCCTCTTGCCTCTCCTTTCATCTTGCAATTTCCGATATAATCTTTTTGTAATCTCTTCGCTACAGATTTCCTATTTGTTTTCCCTGTTTCCATTCTGGGCAGACAATTCCTTTTCATACCTGACTAATCTCCCTTGATCCCTTTACTTCCTAACTTGTTTGCCTTCCGTACCAAGGCAGAGGTCCTGGTTCATTCCTCCTTAACAGGTCTAGTTGATTAGGTGCAAGAATTGCACTTTGTCTTCCTCTGCTGACTCTGCCAGACAATTTACTTTATCACAGTAAGTATGCATTGGGAGTATACTGTGTGCCCAGCCCTGGCTGGAATCTATGTGTGTGTAAGATATAAGCAAGGCCTTGCAGAATTGAGAGTCTGGTTGATAAGTAAAGTATCCAGTCATTAAACAGTTAAATGAATGTTTACATTCACATGTGTTCCCCTCTCCCCCGCCTCCCCATCAACCCTCAGTTTGTTCTCTGTATTTAAGAGAGGGGAAAATGGGTGATGGCCATTGAGGAGGGTATTTGTTGGGATGAGCACTGGGTGTTGTATGTAAGCGATATATTTATTACAGGAATCTACCCCCAAAACCAAGAACACACTGTATACACTGTACGTTAGTGAACTTGACAATAAATTATAAATAAATAAATAAATTCACATGTGTTACAGACTAAAGCTGTGAGTTGTAGAGTAGTTTGGGAGCAGGGACTGAAGGAAGTAGGACAGGATTTGGGAGAAAAAGCTACTCACCTGTGTTGGGGCTCTCCGTGACCACACTTAGGTTTGAGGATTCCCTGGAAGGACTCACAGAACTCAGAAAAATTGTTATACTCATTTATTACAGTTACAGTAGAAGGATTTAAAATGGGCAAAGGCAAAATGCATGTAGGGCAGAGTCCAAGAGAGGCCAGGTTCAAGATTCCACTTGTCTTCTGTCAACAGACTCAGATAGATAGCACTAAATTCTCCCAGCAACGATGTGTGACAATACGTGTGGAATACTGTCAATCAGGTAAGATCATCCAAGGCTTGGGGTTCATGGTTTTTAGGTTTTCAGTTCCCCAGAATCCAGCCACACCAGAAGTCAGATTGATACAAGAGAGCCCAAAGTCCCTAAAAGATAGCCCAAAGGCATACAAAAAGAGGCATTCAACGTAAGTCACATCGTTAGCATAAACTGTCTGGGGTGGCCCAGAGCCTCGTGTATCCAAAGATACTCTCATCAGGCAGCATATTTCAGGAGCTCAGAGATTATTTTGCAGGAGCTGGTTGAAGGCCAATCCTGAAGACCTTTGGAATGTGCCAAGTTTGGGCAGCCTAGGCCTGTGACCTCACCCTTTACTGAACACTACCGTTCCTTCCACCCTAACTGATACCATCAGTCTATAGAGTGAAGGAATGGTGGGACAGGAAAAGGCATCTGGAGCCACCAGAAGTTTTGTCCAAATCCTGTTGTTTCTTAGATGTGGAAAGTGAGGCTCAGAGAAGAAGAGTGACCTTTAATGGGAAGCCTTTCTTGATGTGCTCCAGGTAGATAGGAAAACAACACTGCTTTCCTCCCAAGAATCCAACAGAACCTAAAAACAATGACCGTTTGTTGAATGCTTTCTAGGCACTAAGAACCGGACTAAGTGGCTTTCATGCGTTATCTCATCGTTAGCTGTGATTGTGGGTATGTGCATTCAAGTTCTGTCTCCTCCACTAGATGGTACACTCCCAGAGAGTAGACTCTGTGACTTCTTCATCTTGATGCCCTTAGTGCCTAAGCCAGTGCCTGGCACATAGTAGGTGCTCAAGAAGTAGTGATGAAATAATATATAAATGAATTAATACTTCGCCCTGCAATGAAGTAAATAATGTCAGAAGTAAATAATGACTAGAATCCAGGTTTCCTCCCATGCAGTTCCTCTGAGTAATATTGTAAAAACCATACCTAGCAGGATGACAGTGGTCCCCAAACTGACACTTCCTAGAAAATGAACTATTTGTGGGTAATATTCTATTCGCTCATCCACAAACATACAATGGATAGAATGAAACAAAATCATATATCAGCAGCTCTAGAAATAATATTATAAAATACCATTTATCAGTAATGAAACTACATGAAATTCCCCCAAAGACGCCATGGTGTTTCCTACCTGTGTGTCTTTGCGTACACAGCCCCTAATGTTCGGGGAGGTCACCATGGGCTTACGGATTCGCTTGCCTGGCCACTAACTTGGGACTCAACTGTATTATCTGTCAGACGGGGGTTCTTAAGGGTTCACTGCCTCCCCCAAAAGTCAGACTGGTTTGTGACCCACCTTGGTCATCTAGCTTTTTGTTCAAGCTCAGCTCTGAGTGGCTTTTGACAGTTTCAAATGGATAAACTTCAAAAAACAAATCCACTTTAGAGCATGAGGATCTAGTTACTGCCACAGAGGCTATTTAAAAGCATGATCATGATCTGAAAAGAATTCTGGAAGAGGGACACCAAAAACGTCCTCAATAATGGCAACCTAGTGAAAATAAGTTTATAGTTTCTCAAAGGGACTACTTTAAGTTGGCCAAGAACTTGTCTAAGTTCTAACGCATTGATTAAAAAATGGTTTGATTTTCTGGCTATTTCTTTCTTGCGGCAATCTTCAGGAAGTTTCAGTGGTCCCCTAAGTTATATGTAGGACTGGTGGCTAAAACCTCCCCAAATACAGTGCAGTCATTTATAGCAGTTTCTCCTTCTTGAAAATATAAATGTTGAAGGTCTAATACTTGGAATGAAACAGTCCATTTGCTGTTTTGCTGTTGTTGAGCACACATCCAAACCCTTTGGTATAGATTCAGAGATTTACATAATCATGAATTCCCCAAAGGGCGAGTGTTGCACAGGCTCATACTAAAGTTCTTCTTTGTTAGTCAGTATTCTTTTGTCATGTACCAGACTGGATTAGATGCATCTATGGAGAATTGTGAGAATCTGGAATGATGCCCTTCCATTAATACCACCTTCTTTTACATTCTTCTGGTGCTCCATGAATGAAAGCCACAGACAGATATTTCTTGTAATGCTGCTTTTCCCTTCAGCCACAGAGAAAACAGACAACACAAACACCAACAAGAAATAAAGGTCCCGTGAAGGTTAACTGTAAGAAGAATTTCCCTCATTCTTCGCTGACACTTGACAGATCAATTGTAAAGATCTGTCCATTGGAGATTATGAAAGACAAATAAATATTGTAAAAACTGTTCCCTGTGAGTGCTCCAGCTTTAAAGAATACAACATTGATTTATTTGGTTTCCAGTCCAATAAGCTGTGTGTTAATCATCTTTCACAGCAGATACTTCAAAGGAGAAAAAAGACATTTTAAGAAGAAAGTCTTTAAGACAATTTGAGATATCTCAAAATCTCATTATATATATAAAATCCTGAGTTGCATTGCATATGTATTAATTTGGATTTTCTTATTTGTATAATGAGTCAATAAGCTGATAGGTCCTGGGGGGCCACTAGAATCTACGTCTGTTAATTACCTAACATAATTAAGGCAAGAAACATCTGTGCCTTTTCTCCTGCCCCACACCAGTAGGAAGATACATTTACATAGTAGGTAAGGGATATTGTTACTTTAAAAATATATATAATGTTTAGACATTTCTTCTTGCCAACTATTAAGTTAATTAAAAAGTAATATTCAAGGGGTTTAGGTTTTTCCATTTTTCTTTAATGTTTACTTATTTTTGAGAGAGAGAGAGATAGTGCATGAGTGGGGAAGGGCAGAGAGAGACAGAGACACAGAATCTGAAGCAGGCTCCAGGCTCTGAGCTGTCAGCACAGAGCCCGATGGGGGGCTTGAACCCACAAGCTGTGAGATCATGACCTGATCTGAAGTCGGATACTTAACTGACTGGGCCACCCAGGTGCCCCAGGTTTTTCCATTTTCTAATGTTCAATTCAAGGACCTAACAGATACATGCTAACTATGTGCCATATACAGTTCTAGGTGCAGAGCATACAATTTGTAAATTGTTTATGTCCCTGCTTTTGTGTGGATCACAGCAGAGTGGGAGGAGACTAAGGGTATAATAATGGACCAAGTGCTATAATTGAGGTGTAAAAAGTTCTGTGTAGATATGGTGAGAGATAAACGAGTCTGCTTTAGTCTGCTAATTGTATCCTCCTCCTCTCCCCACGTTGTCACCTTCTCCCTCTGGGTGGGCATCTCCCGTCTTCTACTAGAAAAATGAAACCAAGCAGCACTACCAGAAAGAAGCCTTCCCTCAAGCCTACACGTAGTCATGGTCCTTTCTCTGTCCCTGCCCAATCAGGCTTGCAAATGCATTGTCTACACTATCTCTTCATCCCCGGGTTTGGTGGGTTCTGTAATGCTCAGACCCCCCTTTTTAAGGAAGGGCATGCTTCCCCAGTTGCTGGAAGAACTGCCAGCACATGGTCTTCAGCTGTCCTTCCTTCAGGGCTGCTTGGCTAGACACAGCTGACCCATCCGAGTTCATATCCCTTTTGGTCTGTCCATCTTCACTGAATGATTGAAGCAGGGTATATGCCTCTGGCCATCACGTTCCAACACGGGACTACTTTGAAGGGCCGTGCCAGCTCCAGAGATTCTCATGGTGCTTACTGAGACTGTCGTATGGCCAATATTATATCTTGATTTCTCCCTCTGTCCACTCCTACTTCCTTCTCCACAGGGCTGGATCACAAGGGTGGTCCTTAATAAACATGTGTACCAAACTCCCTCTATTGTCTGACTCCCAGGGAACTGACCCATGATACCTGTAGCCCTTATGCCCTGTGTCTCTCACAAAGAACCTAGGAGCCTGGTAGTGAAGCCAGTTGGAACAATTTTTTTAATTTTTCCTGTTGGATTATTTATTGCTCAAGAGAAGGGGACATTTGAAAAAAAAAAACTTTTAGTTGGGGTGCCTGGGTGGCTCAGGTGGTTGAGTGTCCCACTCTTGATTTCTGCTTGGGTCATGATCCCAGGGTCGTAGGATCAAGCCCTGTGTTGGGCTCCGCTCTGAGTGTGGGGTCTGCTTAAGATTCTCTCTCTCTTCCTCTGCCACTCTCCCCTGCTTGTATGCTCTCTCTGTCTCTCAAATAAATAAATAAATAAATGAATGAATAAATAAATAAATAAATAAAATAATAATTAACAACAATAATAATAAAACTTTTACTACATATGGTACCTGGAGCAGCACATTATAAATATTAGTCGAATGAGTGAATGCGTATTAGAAATCCTCTCATTATTTCTATGTTTGGATAGTTCCAGAAGACAAATATTCTTGCCTCAGAGGGATGCAAAAGAAAATAGAAGATTGACCACAATGTTTTTTACAAACTTTGTACACATTAGACTATAAGACATTGGATAAAATAACTAAAATACAAAATTACCTAAAGTTCATGAAGGACTTAAGTGGTAGAGAGTGAACCACCATCCAAAGATGCAGGAATCTAGAGGAATCTAATAATATCTAGAAAGACAGAAATGGCGATGGTCTCAGTGCACCTTGTAGGAGTTAAAACTTGGTGTGTAGAGAGGAAACAGGGAGGCTATTTCTTTTTTTTTTTTTTTTTAACGTTTATTTATTTTTGAGACAGAGAGAGACAGAGCATGAACGGGGGAGGGGCAGAGAGAGAGGGAGACACAGAATTGGAAGCAGGCTCCAGGCTCCGAGCCATCAGCCCAGAGCCCGACGCGGGGCTCGAACTCACGGACAGTGAGATCGTGACCTGAGCTGAAGTCGGGTGCTCAACCGACTGAGCCACCCAGGCGCCCCAAACGGGGAGGCTATTTCTGGTGAGCATACAGCAATAGTACTTGGAGGTGGGGGAACAGCAGGGATTGGGCAGTGTGAGGAACAGTCAGAAGAAGATGATAGGATCAATTTGATCAGAATTCCTTATACGGGAATCTGACAGTAACGAGGTACCATATGGGTAGTTAAAAAAAATCTTGTAACTGTACTGGTAATCCATTGCTGTGTAATAAGTGGCTCCCAAATCTTGTGGTTTAAAACCACGACCGTTGATGAGCTCAGTTTCTGTGCATCAGGCACTCAGCCATGGCTCAGCCGGGGCCTTCGCTTTAGGGTCCCTCGTAGGCTACAAGCAAGTTATCTGCTGGGCCTGCCCTCATCTGGAGCTTCAAATGGGGCAGATCCACTTCTAAGCTCACTCATGTGGTTACTGACAAGATTCAGCTCCTCATGGGCTGTTGGGCAGAAGGTCTCTATTTCTTGTTGGCTGTTGGCCAGAGGCTGCTCTGTGTTCTTTGCCGCGTGACCTCTCCATTAGAGTGAACACTGGAGAAGGCACACAGCAAGGCGAAGAATACCAGCAAGATGAAAAGATGAAAGTCATGGTGTCTTGTAACCTAATCATGGAAGGGACATTCCATCATTTTCGCTGTATTCTTTTTGTTAGAAATAAGTTACTGGATCCAGCCCATAACGGGCGGGGATTACATTAAGGGTGTAAATTCTAGGAGTTGGGGATGATTTTGAGCCATGTCAAATACTGCCTGGCACATACTCAACTTCTATGCCAGTAATTTTCATGAATAGAAAGTAAATTTTCTTTTACCTGTGCCCTTCATTTATTGTGCCTTCCCATGGAATTGCCCAGCTTTCTCTTTTCTGTGTATCTTTGCGTGTGCTGATTCCCGCTCTTGGATACTATCCTCTTTTCTTTCCCTGGACAATTTCTACACCTTCCTTATGTTTCAGTTGTTCATCACTTCCTCCACGAATCCCTCCCTAAATCCATAGGTACCAGTGGTCTTTCTTCTTCATGCTCCCATGTCTCTTTGTAAATATAGTCACACAGCAACTTGCTACATTTCATTGACCTTATGTGTCTACATATGTGTTTTTCCTGCTAGATTATTGCTTCCTGGAGGGCAAAGATTATGTTTTAATTATCTTTTTATACACAGGGTTTTGCATAGTTATTAGCTCAAAGTAAACTCTGTAAATGGTTTCTGTTTTTTTGTGACTAGGTCATAGAAAATGGTCAATAATTACACTATGCTTATTTATCTTATTAGTATATATTTTTTTTAAATTTATGAAGCATGTGCACCAGCTCTGTGCTACTAACTCTCAGAAAACCCAAGGTAGGCCTTATTTCTCCTATCTTCAAGGTTTGGAAATTGAGGTTAAAAGAGATTATTTAGCTTTCCTGAGCTCCTTTCCTTTTAGCCCTCTTCTAGTTAATGGAGGTCATTAGACACAGTTCTGATCAATGGCACGTAACTGGAAGTCTGCTGGTGGGGATTCCAGGAAAACTTTTGCTTTCCTGATTAAAAATGGACCAGCTCAACTGGAACATTCTATTTTTTTTTTAACTACCATTGTTTTTTCCCTGCTGTTTTTCTTAGGACCTGGCGGTAATTCCTACAAGTTCAGCAGGCATCTTGTACCCATGAGTCTATAAGCATAAGGATGCAAACCAAGGGGGCCAATCAGACAGAAAGAATCTAGGGTCTTAATGCGATATGTGCGAATAGCTGAAGCAGTCTTGTGTTGCCATTTGTGGCAATGTTATGGGAAGAAAATTAATCTCTGTTTGTAGAAGCCAATGTTAAAACAGGTTTTTCTGTTTTGTTTTGTTTTTAAACAATTCCCACCTAATACTGCTGCCAAAGGGTAGAGCTGAGATTCAAACCTAGTCTCCTTGACTCTAAATCCCACATTGTTTCCACTTTGCTATATCATACAGTTCCTCATTCAAGTTTATTCAACAAGGACAGGAACACAAAGACCAGCAGGCACAGAAAAGAGGCAGTAAATACTCTTCCAGTTACATGGTCAGGTGAGCCTGGTCTGCTCAGGTTTTTCCATGGATAGATGAAGTTCATGGTGGTAGAATGATCAGACAAGCCTTCATGGGTGGGGTGAGCTACAAGTTACTTCTCAACTAATGGATAGAATTTGGTTGCTCAGGGAGGGGAGGGCACAGGATAGTGCCATCTAGATGGGGGAAGAAAAGAGACTGTCATATCACTGGTAAAGGGAAATCACACAAACTCTTTCATCCTTTTCTCCCTTTATCTTTGCAATGTGTTCACTTGCCAAGTGAACTTGAAATCCTTCTCTTACTTTTTGGCGAAGAGTTTGAGAAACCATTACACCATTATCAGTAAAGGTCATCAAGTAGGCGAAGGTGGAAGAGGGAAGTTAGGTGTCATTTGACAACCAAAAGCACTGCTGATGTCGGACAGGCAATGGAGTCAACTTGAGATGAGCAGGTCACCAGGAATTTACTCGCTGCACTCTCACCGATGTCTCCGATACGCTCGATAAACCTCCTTCATCTTTCTACCAGGATTCCATACTGCTGTCAGGAGGATCCATGGCAGAGCTAATCCTCAGACAATGGTTTTGAGAAGCACTGAGAGAAAGTGCCAGCATGTTAGGACACTTGGGGGGCTTTTGAAATTATTACCTTAAATTTTTCTGGTGTCTGAATCAGAGTGGAAGGAACTTGGTATTTAACAGAGTTTTGGCTTTATGACTTTTCCTTCACATATATAAATTTCTTCTGAGTGTGCACGTGTAGGTAGGGACAGGGAATATTTTGTACCTCTTTCTCCATCACCTGAATAAGTTTTTTCCTGTACAGAGAAGAACCAGGTATCACTCTCTTTAGATGACCTTGTTCTGACGATCTACCAAAATGAAGTGCATTTGAGATCTTCTCTCAAAAAATTTCAAACTTTCACTGGGTGTTGTATGGAAACCAATTTGACAATAAATTTCATATATTGAAAACAAAATAAAAAAATTAAAAAAAATTTTCAAACTTTATGTATACCTTGTATGCATAAATGTTTAGAGAATACTTGAAAAAAATGTATAGTCATCCATATTTTGCATAGCAGAACAGCTCAGCTACAAGCAGTCTCCTGTTTAGCTCCTTAGGGCTAATTTTCCTGTGGTAAATTTTGTCTTATTATAAGTATTATTTGGGTTCTCCCTAAATGACTTTTATTTGATAATCCCATCTGTTAAAAAAATAGCAGAATAAGAGTTTTATTTTTAGACTAGCTTGCTTTGACCCGTGAAATTAAAGCAAGCTTAGAAAACAGCAAGGCTAGAGCTGAATTAGAGAGCAGGGCACATCTGGAGTAAAATGGAGGGAAGAACCAAGTACATAAACTTGTTTGTTGGCTGACAAAATCTTCGACACGAGAGAACATGATGTCCATATTCTGTATTTGTCTCCAAGATCAGCCTTCATGAACTCAGGTTTGTCTCCTGTGTAGATTAAGAGGTATTTGGGTTCTTTCTCTTCTGATGGAAAGAATTGTTCATTATGGAGCTTTTGTCCCTTTTGGTCTGAGGCTCAGAACAGCAGTTGGCAATGACTGTGCTTGGGAATCAGTGGCAGAGGCAGCCATGGTGCCTGTTAGAGCTGCTAGAGCCTAGTGCACAAGGACTTCCCAAGGATATTGTAGAAGCTCCAGCAAGCCCAAGGGTCGCCAGTGGGAAAACATGGAGGGCATCTCTTACTAGTAGAAAGACTACTCCTGACTGTGCCAAGGACTCCAGCAGGCAAACTAGCACAAATGTGAGAGTCATGCTGCTTACATTAACAGCACCCCCTTAATGGGTGGGGCAACAGATGCCGGAACACCAGATATTAATTTGGTCTCATCTGTACACGTAAGCAGTGGCAGTTATGAAAAGATGTGAACTACCAAAGCAAAACGTTGCTCAAAGTACAATAATGTGAATCAGAAACTACCTATATGCAGTGCCTCGGATATTCTCCTCTCTATCCTCTCCGGCACTCCCTGGGCTGAATGTGGAGTGCCTTCCTACTCACTGTCGTTCTTAGCCACATGTCAAGTTCACGTTACTCACCTATTCCTGACATTTGTTACTATTAATCAGAAGAACTCCACCGTCACCCACCCCAAATCAGCTCGCTCCTCTCGCTTGGGCTGTGAGTAACTTGGGAGATAAGGTGGGGAATGTGCCAGGGAAACCACCAGTTCTCACACATTCCGTGATAGGCCCTTGAGTCAGCATAGCACCTCAGAATGAGAAGTAGATAAATCAGAATCAATTAGAACAAATACTGATCTTACATCAATTGGCATACCTAGTGTCGTAAGACCTAGAGGACCCTTAGTTCTTGGCACTTGGCTCAGTCTCCCTGGAAAATGCAGAAATCCATCCCCTGCCCCCACAAAAGTGCAAATGTTTGCAGAGAAGTAGCTGAGTAAGGAATCGTTTTATTGTCTCTCCTCCCCCGGCCCCGCATATAGCCATCAGCCTTGAAAGGAGACTGTCCTGCACTGTTCAACTGATGGTTGTCCAGAGACCTGCTCAAGAGTTCAGGCAGTATTGGCACAAGGCCTTCCACCTGGCAAGGCTTCGATATAAGTTATTCAGTCATGTCTCCTAAGTACACTAATATACCAATTTACTCATGGTCTTTGTTCGTGACAGAGTCAAGTTTTGAGCAACACATCTTCCTTTTATCCAGCTTTTATTCATATCCTCTTCCCTACAGGTCTTGTAGCCTGAGTCCTTTCCATTTTAGATCTGTTTATGGTTCTTCCATGCTTCCTATGGCCTGCAGCTCTTGAACCTGAGCTGCCTCAGTACAGATGGGGTCTCCTGCTGGGCACGTTTAGTCCCCTCACTTAGGCTGCCCATCCAGTAGAAAAAGTTTGAGAGGGAAGGGAGGGCAGTGCCTAGCCCTACTTTTTCTTGTCTTCCGTAAGATTCCCCCCACCCCCCTTTTTAACACTTCTGCCACATTCAAGTTATTTTTCTGTTTCTCTTTTGTGGCATGGCAAAAATTACAACAACAACAACAACCAGAAATCAGGGAATGGCTAAATTTTCTGACATGACAAATGGCAGGTTCAAATCTCAGTTGTGACAAATGCCGTCTGTGTGGCTTCGGACATTCTGTTGGTTCTGTTACCCAGTTCCAATGTGTGTGTATACTCCCAAGTACTTCCCTGACACCATTTGGGTGACTGATGATTTAACTCAATTTGGACACCGGCTGCCTGGAGAGCGTATCTGATTTCACAGTTTAAGAGTTTATTCCTACAAGGCCACTCGTCCCCTTCAGAAACCAGTCATAAGTTCAGGTTGTCACCCGTTCTTCTGAGTGACCGGATACAGATTGGAGGTTTTCATGACCCCATCCTTGGGTGTGATTAATTTGTTAGAGCAGGTCATAGATCTCAGAGAAACATTTTACTTACTAGGTTACCAGTTTATTTATGAAAGGACATAACTGAAGAGCAACCAGATAGAAGAGATCCATAGTGCGAGGTGGGTGGGAAAGGGCATGGAGCCCACTCCAGGTGTACCATTCTTCCTGTATCTCGGCGTGTTCTCCAAGCTGGAAACTCTCAGAACCCCATCCTTTTGGGTTTTTATTGGGACTTCATCACATAACCACATTTGATTAAATCATTGGCCATTGGTAATTGATTCAACCTCCAGGCCTGCTCCCCTGCCAGCAATCCAAGAGTAGGACTGAAAGTTCCAAACCTCTAAGAAACCACTGGTAACCAGCCCCCATTCTTAGGTGCTTTCCAGGTAATCTCATAAACATAATAAAAGACACCTTGATGAATCTCATCACTTAGGAAATTCCAAGGGTTTTAGGAGCTCAGAAAAGGGAAGGAAGACCAAATACTGTATATTTCTTATTATAAATCACAATATCATAGACATACATGTGTCTTCACATACAAAATTGGGATAATGAATTACTTGTCGCTGGTGTGTGAGGATTATGTGATAGCATATGTCAGAGTCTTCTGTTAAGAGTAAAGCTCCTTACAAATGTAAGAATTTAATATTGTTATAATTGTTATTCATCATTGTATCCTTCACATTAACTCTCACTGGGCCTTAGATCTTAGTAAGTGTTCAGTGCATGTGGCTGAAATGAATAATAAACACTCATTAATTAAGCCCAGGTTTAAGTGTTGTAAATGTTGATTGCCAGCGGCTGTCAGGGAATGTTAAACTAATCCAAGGTCTTGCAGACAAATGAGAATTTAGCAGTTCATGAGACTTATGGGCTCTTGTAACACCCTCTGGGGATGTCCCAGGCCACCAAGGCCATAGCAACAGAAGCATGGATGACAAGTTACAGAAGCTGGAGACAAATCTTGCTCCATACTGTGTGAGCTGGATATTCAGTCTGATGGCATGCTTCTACTAATCCAAATCCAGATTTCTTTTTTTAACAGATTTGTTCTTTGGAGTCAACGTGGCCCTTGGAGCCACTGGTTTGGTATGGTAAAAAGAACACAACTTTTGGAATTCAAATCCCAGCTCTGGCGCGTGTTAGCTGTGGGACATTAGGCACACTTCTTTTCCTGTGTAA
This sequence comes from Panthera pardus, assembly GCF_024362965.1. Lineage (NCBI taxonomy): Eukaryota > Metazoa > Chordata > Mammalia > Carnivora > Felidae > Panthera > Panthera pardus. The sequence goes on from NW_026527002.1 coordinate 67,934,787, forward strand.
GCCTCAGTTTTCTGATGTGGAAAATAGAGATAAAGAGAGTCTGCTTCAGAGGCTGGTGGAAGAATGGGGAGATGATATATACAAGGAACCTACCCCAGTTCCTGGCAGGCTGCTGGCACTTCATAAATAATATGTTTATTTTTCCATAGATTGGAATCAGATGTCTGCACATGTTGCTTTGTTTATCTTACTCTCTTTTTTGTGTGTGTTCTAGTTTTAATTCAGTATTTTAGATGACTTTGTTTTATCTCCTTTGGCTAGCATGTGATTCTCTATATTGAGCTGTCTTTCCGTATTTTGGTAAGGCAGCTTGCCCTGTGACCTCAGTTCTCTGATGGGTGTGAGAAAAGTCATTGATTTTCCATTTGTTTAGCCTTTTTCTTGTAAGCATGGAAGTGATGACTTCCATTTTTTCTTCTAAAAAAACTCTTTATTGAGACATGATAATCAACATACAAAAAGCTGTACATGTTTAATGCATTCAACTTGATGAGTTTGGAGATCAGTATATACCATGAAATCATCACCACAGCTAATGCCATAAACATATTCATCACCTCCAAAAGCTCCTCCCATCTTTATTTAGTAGTAGTATTATTAGAGCAATTAACATAAGACCTGCCTTCTGAGCAATTTTAGAGTATATGATACAGGGTTGTAAGTATAGTGATTTCTAGGATACATTCAACCTTCGTAACTAAAAATTTGTACCCTTTGACCAACATCTCCACCCCCCCATCCCTCAATAACCACAATTTTACTCTCTGCTTCTAGGAGTTTGACTATTTTCTTTTTCTTTTTTTTTTTTTTTAAATTTTTTTTTAACGTTTATTTATTTTTGAGACAGAGAGAGACAGAGCATGAATGGGGGAGGGTCAGAGAGAGGGAGACACAGAATCTGAAACAGGCTCCAGGCTCTGAGCTGTCAGCACAGAGCCCGACGCGGGGCTCGAACACTCGGACCGTGAGATCATGACCTGAGCCGAAGTCGGACGCTCAACCGACTGAGCCACCCAGGCGCCCCGGAGTTTGACTATTTTCAATGCCTCATGCAAGTGGGATCATGTAAAGTTTGTTCTTTTGTACCTGTTTTTTTTTTCCCCCTTCACACCTTGTCCTCAAGGTTTATCTGTGTTGTCACAAATGGCAAGATTCCCTTCTTTTGTTAAGGCTGAAGAATATTACACCATGTGTATGTATCACATTTTCCTTGGCCATTCATCTATTGATGGACATTTAGGTTCTTTCCATGTCTTGGCTATTATGAATAATACAGATAATTTCTGAGATCCTGATTTCAACCCCTGTGGGAATATACCAAGAAGTGAGGTGCTGTTTCATATGGTAGTTCTGTTTTTCATTTTTTGAGGAAACTCCAAACGGTTTTCCCTAGTGGCTGCACCAATTTACATTTCCACCAATACTTATATAAAGGTTCCCTTTACCCCACATTCTGGCCAAGATTTATTTATTTATTATTTATTTATTTATTTATTTATTTATTTTTGATAAAAGCCATCTTAATAGGTATGAGGTGATACCTCATTGTGGTTTTGGCACATTGTGGTTTTAATCTTATTGTCTCCCCAAACTCTCTTTGTAGATACTTTCATCTCCAGTGAGTAAATGAAATGGTGCAAGAATGCTAAGAATGTGTTTAACTGGCAAATAGCCAATTAGCAGAGGAGCTGGGCTTCAGACTGGTTTTCCTGACTCTAGGACCTGTGTTCTTTTCCACCATAAAGACCAGACTCCATGATAACTATTTATTAAACCCGAAATCATCACACTTTTTTACTAACAACTTAACATGTGTTAACCAACTAAATGCTCATAACACTCCTAAGAGTTAGGTACTGTTACTACAACTGATTTACCGGGAAGGAATCTGAGGCACAGAATACTTACTAACTAGACCAAAGCTCCACGGCTAGAAACTGACAGACTGGTGTTCATATTCATGTGATTTGGTTTCAGGGCCCATGTTCTTAACTGCTACATCATCATACATGGTTTGACATGTAAGAGGGAGCCTATCGGGACTCTGAGCTGGGACATGAAATGTTCAACAATATCACAGATAAGCACAAAGGACAGATCTGGATAAAGGGTGGGGACGGGGGTCAATTGATTTTGTCAGCAAACCTCATGAAAAGCTATCCATCTGGTTGTTGAGAGATAGGTCACAAAAGATTATGCATCCCAAGAAATGTGACCTTTCTGAAGAATTTTAATTAGGGAAGAACATGAATTACTTTTGCATTTTTGAAAGTTATTTCTGGCATAGAAAGTAGAGGTAAAAGTAGGTCTTTGCAACGGTTCATGGTCAAACTTCCTGGGAGATAGACGTCCGAGCAGCTCAGCATCCTGCCCCTCCCGCTCCTCCCTCTTTTCCAAGGCCTACACTTGACTGAGTGTATACTAGTGAAAAGAGGTCACTGTCATTCCATCAGTTGGCCAAGGAAAGAAAGTCATTCCAGTCTTAAAACTCAGTCACTGTTTTGACAGCTGCTATATAGAAGCTGACATCTCTATTGAGTTACCTGCTTTGATACCTCACTCACTAGTTTTTGAGACATTTTAATTATCTCAAGGATGCCGTTAGAATGCATGAACAGAATCATAAGCTCTTCCAAATCCAGAAGGCTCATGTCGTGTATGTTATTCTTGACAACGTGAGTTTCCTATGTACTCGTTTATGCATGTTGTTTAATGTCTCGGTGTTTTTAGTTCTCCTTGTGGCCCTCTTTCCTCCTGCTTAACCTGTGTAATTTGGTAATGTGCAAATCAATCGTCTTGGCTACCGGCACTTTCTTCTCGATTCCTAACCAATGCATTGAATAGCCATGTCTCCCTTTGCAAGGTTAAGTGAGAATACATTTATTTCTAATTCTTGACGTTGCTTAAATTCAAGACAGGACTTTCTCTCTATCACAATTTCCAACAACAGAATTTCCTCAGAAGCTCTTGGTGAAGGACTTACCAGAAGTCATCTAGATTAGGAAATTATAAACCATCTCAGAAGGACAGGATTTTAGTAGATATGGTGTCTGAGGCATGGAAGCACTATGAGTTCAGAATGGAGTTGTTTGAGAACATTCATAAGGAACAGAACTGAGAGATGACAATAAATAATAGTATGAATAAATATGTTAAGACTTGCCATGCCATGAATGTGTGCAGAGACACTTTGATGGGTAGTTTGACTGCATTAGATCATTAATTCTCTATAAAGACATTATTCTTAACTTTAGATTTTAAAGGACAAAACTGAGGCCCAGAGAGATTGTATAATGTGCCCAAAGTTAATAACATAAAAAGCTGGAATTTGAACCCAGATCTTTAGTAGCAAAGTCTGTTTGATGTTGTGAGAATAAGCCAAACATTGCCTGAAGGATGGAAACTGAGAATAATTTTTTTGAATAAATAGGTTCATTATTGAAGGCCTACCTGATGGAAGTCTCAGGCATTGGCCCTTAAGAGATACGTTATGCCTTACAATGGAAAGAATACAATTTACAGACTTTGATGTTGATATTTTACTTGACCAAAAAATGACACTGAAGAAACCCTCAAGACGTACTTATTGTTTTCATATGCTGAGAATGCTGAAAATATCTAAAGTAGACCAGTCTTAGGCTCCTTTTATTCTGCTCATTGTTTTAAGGAATCTGAAATAGGGTGGATTGGCTTGGGGTTCCTAATGTTTCCTTCAGTGCAGTAATGCACCCTTCTCTATGATTCTAGAAATCCCTTGATTCCACCTGGTTTTGAAAATGGCCATCAAATACTACACGGGTTGTGATGGTTCAAAGTAAGGTTTTCCATTTGCATTTTTATTATGTTCTCAGACCTCGTTTTTAAAAATTTTTTTTAATCTTTATTTATTTTTGAGAGAGAGAGAGAGAGAGAGAGAGACAAGGTGCGAGCGGGGGAGGAACAGAGAGAGGGGGAGACACAGAATCCGAAGCAGGCTCCAGGCTCCGAGCTGTCAGCACAGAGCCTGACGCGGGGCTTAAACCCATAAACCATGAGATCGTGACCTGAGCCAAAGTCAGACGCTTAACTGACTGAGCCATCCAGGTGCACCTCAGACCTCATTTTATTAGTTCAGGGAGAGTCACTTCTCTTGGCTCACCATTAGGTGACACATCTATGCAACTAATTTTTAATTAGTACGTGCTGTGTGCTAGGCACAGTACTAGACCGTCCATGTACGTTATTTCATTTACTCATAAAAAATCCCAGAAAGTTAGATTTTTTTCAGGTGAAGAAACTGTTAAAGAGGTTAAGTAACTTGTCATTGGTCATAGAGTTCTTAAGGGATGGAAAAAAGATTTGATCCCAGGTTTAGCTGACACTGTTATATTACACTTTTTAGTATTTTGCTTATTTCATAGTCTCTCGTTAGCTTCTAGAAGGGTTATTATTTCACTCCTTTCCTTAATCTTCTTTCTCTCCTTCCATCTTACTCTCTCTTCCTCCCTCCCTCCCATCTTTCCTTCTTTCTACTCTGTCTCTTTTTTCTTTTTCTCCTCACCTTACCTTCCTCCCTTTTTTTCCCTCCCCTCTGGCTTTTCCTTTTTTTTTTTTTTTTTTTTTTTTTGGTTACATGAAAAGACACAAGAAAGACTGAGTCCTTTGGACAGAAACTTCTTGGATCTTTTCACTTCTTTATTATATTCTCAGGCACCCTTTGAAATGAATATGTATTAAAATAGCAACTTGCACAAATGTCAGCTGATGTCATCTTTCTGTTTGCCATAACTTTTCCAAGGAAGATTAAATCTTATGAGTTTTTGTTTCATTGTTTTGGCCTGGTTTTATAGATGCCACTTCAAAGGATTTTGCTCAGTCCTCAGAATGGCCTCCGTCTGAGGCACAGGCCTGGGGAAGTTGACCTTGGAGGCATCCTGCCTATTATTGAATCAGTGACTGCAGAGCTGAAAGGGCTCTTAGAAATCACTTTCAGAAAGGGAGTCAGAAGCTCAGAAGATGGAGTCAGTTTCTTCACTTCTAATTTTTAAGTTTTTCTTTTTTTTAATGTTTATTTTCTGAGAGACAGAGACAGAACATGAGCAGGGGAAGGGCAGAGAGAGAGGGAGACACAGAATGCAAAGCAGGCCCCAGGCTCTGAGCTGACAGAGCCCGATGCAGGGCTCAAACCCATGAATCATGAGATCATGACCTGAGCTGAAGTCAGATGCTTAAATGACTGAGCCACCCAGGCGCCCCAGTTTCTTCATTTCTAAAATGGGGATATTAATAACATCTACTTATAAATGGTTATAAGTATTAAGTAAAGTCATATTTATGAAGTGTATAGAGTTGTGACCAGTCACATGATAAACACCATAAAGTGTTTGAAATAAACATAATAATTTATCCAAGGTCATAGAGTGAGAAAGGCACCATAGGTTTTTGAATAAATATACCCGGGTTCCATTTCCCTTGTATGACTTTGGGGAAGTCGTCCAACCTCTTGGAAGGTTTGCTTAATCTTGAAAACATGTCCGGTGTCTTGACTTCGTAACTTTCTTGTGAGAGTTGAATGAGCTAAGAAGGGCAGAGTGCATGGCCCCTAATAGGAGCCCAGCGGGTGAGAGCTAGCTTTAGACCCAATGTCAGAAGCAGCGACCGTGATCTTCTGACCAACTCAATGCTCTTCATAAATACTGAGATATTTCTGTGATTGCAAAGAACAGATATTTCACGTCTATAATATAACTGTTTAATATAGGGCTTCGGGGTGGAATGTTTAACATACCTTAAGCCAATTTAAGAAAGTCTATCTAACTTGAAAAAGAAACACATTCCAGACACTTTTCTTCCTGTTGGCATCATCGTTGATTAACACATTGTCTTTGGCTGGGCTTCATTTGTATTCCCTATAAGTCATAAGTGTAGGGAGGCTGAAGTCTCTGTTTTTATTTGGAAGAAGATATTCTAAGCATCATTTTTCCTTATCTCTTCCTGTTTTGATTCCTTTGCTTCACCTGACGAGGCCAGGAGTCACTGAGATCTCAAATCTGATTTTAACTTAGTCATAACCAGTTGATTGACCTTGGGTGGGCACTTGTAAGTCTCTTTGAGATTTAATAGCCTCTATTTCCTTGATTTACCTCAAAAAATCCTTTATTTAGTTATTTAGTTATTAACTTTGAATTTTAGAGCCGTTTTAGATTTATAGAAAAATTATGAAGATAGTATAGAGTTTCTACATACCCTTCACCCATTTTCCCCGATTATGAACATCTTCTATTATTATGGTACATTTGTTACAATGAATAAATGAATACATAGACATTGTCATTAGCTAAAGTTACTAGATTATATAAGTTAAGTTGATTGCACTGATTGGTTTTCAAATATTGAACCAGTATTGCATATCTGGAATAGATCCCACTTGGGATATACTTTTTCTCATACAATTTTGCATTTCATCAGCCACCTGTGTCTTTCAGTTTTCTCTTTTACTGCTTGCCAATATGAACACTGATCTGACCAGGCAATCGGGCAACCCCATTGTCTGTTACACGTGACATTTTGTCCATATCCTGTTCCTTCCTGTGGATCCTCTTTAGCTTCCATCCAGCCTTTCCTGATGAATTCCTCAATCTCTACCTCTTCTGACTCCTTTAAAGGTTTGTATCTCTATGCATCACTTCAATTGGCACCATTTTGTCGATTTTCTGTAAATAAGATCTCCATGGATTTTTTTTTTCTTATTTAATATCTCATCTTATGACAGAGAGGATTTAAAGCATTTTCCTCAAATACATTGAACTCAATCAGGGAAGAACCAATTAAAGCCTAAGTGGATGATGACAGTGGGACAAAAAAAAAAAAATTAGGGTGGAAAAAATAAGATGAAGCCAGAGGTGAGGTTTTTGCATAATGCAGTGATAAAATTCTCTACTTTTTTCTTATTTTTTAAAATAATTTCTGTTACATTGGTATAAAATTTTAGTTTTCATAGTACCTTGCCGCATCTTATTTTGTGGTATATTGGTGTTATAATTTAAAAAAGAAAATTTTTTTTGACCAGGATAGAAAACCTAGATTCAAAGAGTGCTGGAGGTAGTGAATAATAGAACAAAGAAAGTTCTCAAAGTGTGAAAGTTCAAGGGCATTTCACATATACTCCATTTCACAATAGGGTTATATGAACATTGTGAGGAAGGGGCCATGTTTTATAGTTGCTTTGTTTTCCACCTTTTGCTCACTCGATATTAGGTACCTGTTATGGCCAAGTACACGCACGTTGATTTGAATGCCATCTCATTTTGCCTCCAAGTCTGTAAACAGTGTGGCAAGGTGGGTTAATGAGAATTTAATGTCGCAGAATCGGAAGACTCAAACTTGTGTTTTGTTTCCTGTTGCTTTGAAGAAGTAGCTGTTCAGCCTTGGGGATAGAATACTAACTCATGCATGTTTAGACTCATCTGATTCCCATAAAAGGCAAAAAATGTTACCGTTAATTCTTGAACCTAAAATATTTCGTACATCCTAGTTAACCATTCAATGTCCCTGTTAAAGAGAAAGTGTGGAGAAAGACCAGAGGACAGTGGTCCTCTCATTGAAAGTAAGGGCTGCTTTGCTTGGTGGGTTAAGAGGAGATCAGGGGAGCTTTCTGGAGACTGGAGAGAACAGTGCATTTTCTGTTCCCTTGAATGCGTGAGAACTACCCTCAGTAAGCAGACAGCTCGTGTCAGATCTTAAAAGAACAGGAGTTCAGAACCCAGCCTGGGAGACATTGAATGTCTGTGTGAAGGGCTGGGGGCTCTCTGGCTGGTGCCAGTGGGGAGAATCTATGTTACGTGGCCAGTTGGGTAATGGCGAAGACTAAGTGGTCTGAAGAAAAGGCTCCTTCCTAACTTTTGACTAATGCTGAGAGCTTCTAGCATGTTGTAAAGTCATAAAAATCACTGATTAGTGAAGGTAAGTGAGATTTCGAAAGGGCATTGCACCTTGGGTGCACCATGGCTGTAAGAAATATGTCTTTGTCTCCTGAGTAGGCAACATGGCGTCTCTTTTCATACTTAGCTGTCCCTTGTAATAACCCAGAAAACTTGTTAAAGATCTGGAAGTGTGGGATCCATCTCAGATGTACTGAATCAGCATACTGATGTTAAAAAGGGACAGGGATAACTACAGTTGTCTTTTTTCTGTCAGCCCTGCTCTCATCTGTGGACTGCTGGTGGAAAATTCCTAGCCAGGTGATAAAACACGGGCTTTGGGTTCAGACAAGTCGGGGTTCAGACTGAAGCTCAGCCACTAATTCTGGACAAGTAACTTAAATTCTGTGAGCTACAGAATCTTCTTTGTACAATGAGAATTAAAAATATCTACCTTTTAGGTATATGGAGGGATTAAATAGGGTACTATATCTAGAGTTTTCACCTTAGTGCTTAGCTTGTAGTAGACATTCAGTAAATATTTATACATCCCTCTACCCTTATTTTTTTTTAAGTTTATTTATTTATTTTTGAGAGAGACAGAGGCAGCATGAGTAGGGGAGATACAGAGAGAGAGAGAGAGCGAGAAAGACAATCCCAGGCAGGCTGTGCACTGTCAGCACAGAGCCTGATGCAGGGCTCGAATTCCTTACACCACGAGATCATGAACTGAGCTGAAACCAAGAGTCAGATGCTTAACCAACTGAGCAACCCAGACACCCTTACCTTAATTTTTCTACTTAATTTCAGGACATCGTTCCATTTATTTATTTATTTTTAGTACGAAATTTATCGTCACATTGGTTTCCATACAACACCCGGTGCTCATCCCAACAGGTGCCCTCCTCCATGCCCATCACCCACTCCCCCCCCCCCCCATCTCCCCCATCAGTTTATTCTCAGTTTTTAAGAGTCTCTCATGGTTTGGCTCCCTCCCTCTCTAACTGCATCATTCCATTTAGGTGGCCAAGTGTTCTTGGAATTTCTGACTTAGTCCACCTCTTTGCTGTCTGATATAAAAGGTCTCTTTCATCCTAAACCTACCCATGGCTTTATTTGCAATTGTTCTAGGTACTGACTGGCAGGTCAGAACACTAAGAATGACACACCTGAGATGACTGTGTGTCCTAATCTTCGCTCCCCTCGAAGCCACCTTGGAGTTAGCACAACTGAAGATAATTAAAAGATTGCTTTTTCTGAGTTTGAATCTTTTCTGACAGCCTTATATGAGAAAGCCTCTTGTGTTGTCCAGGAATGATATTGTAGACAGATTAAGCCATTAATTCATTTTAGTCAGGAAGGAAATGTCTATTTTGATTGTGTTAATAGCTGGTCCAATGACGACAGATGGGTTCCTTCAGTTTTCAAGGATACGTGGGATGGTGGTTTTCAAAATGGAAAAAAATATGGAGTTCGAGTTGGAAAATCTGAGCTTGAGTCCCTCCTTCCTTTCCTCCCTCCCTCTTCCTGCCTCCCTCTCTTCCTGCCTCCTTCTCTTCCTGCCTCCTTCCTTCCTTTCCTCCTTCCTTCCTTCCTTTCTTCCTTCTTTCCTTTAACTGCATGGATTTGGATAATAAAAAATACTGCCCTTTGCATCACTTTCTGTAAGATGGAAGTGATAACCCCAGCCTAAACTGTCTCTCAAGAGCTTTTAGGAGGATTAAATGAGACATATAAGGTTTCACTTTATAAAGTATGAATTCTTATGAAAAAATAAATAGTGTTTATGTTTTATGTTCATGTCTTAGATGACTCTGGAATGAGAATATATAAGAAAAGGAAATAAATGTTTTCCCATGTATTAATATTCATTCATGTAATCATTTATCATTAAGCAAATATTGAGAAGCTATAATAGAATGTAGACTACTAAACCCTCACACTTCTATCATTTCATTTAATGTTTGCATCAGTCACGAAAGGTAGTTATTATTACCTTCATTGAAAATTTGAGATCTAAAAAAGAAGAGTAATTAGACCAAGGTCACACAGCTAGTGGCAAGGTTGAGATGGTATTCTGGGCCTTCCTGACCATAAATTAGATCGTGCAGTACACAAGCATGAAAATAAGTGATTTTTAAAAGGTGTTAAAAACTTGAGGTGCTTTGGATGTCTCAGCAGGATCCCTTATTGAGTATTAAGGATTTTTTTTTTTTGGGCTCTCAACACTTCTGCAAATTTCAACCTGCTAAAATTAGATATTTCTTAACCCTTGTCCTAAACCCGTGAAGTCATGTAGACCTAGTTTAGACTTGTGCTTGACAAGATGGTATTTTAGATTCTTCTGTCAGTTACAGCCTACCCACCAGTCACCAAGTAGAACAAAATGTGGAGTGATTTGGTGAAGAGGGTGACAGAGACGACTATGATACTGGGGCATCTGCTAATGATTCCATCAGTTTCTATCACTCTCAGAATGGCAGGGGGAGAAGCAGCTAGGTATTTAAGGCAAATATCACGGGACACTTGTGGTTTTACACTGTGAATTCAGAGTGACAACTTAGGCCCCAACCATTACCTGCTTAACTGCGGAACCCAGGCCACTCTTACTATTCTATTCTTTCTCTGATCTCCTTCATGTCTCGTGGTGGGATGAGAGGGGAGGAGGTTCTCACAGGAATTTATGCCAATCTAGGTCATGACTCACAGTTGGAATCTGCCTTCAAATTCCACTCTCACTACTTCCCTTGGACCGTCCCTCCTATCACCCTGTTTCTCTTCTACTAAGTAAGCTCTTAGCTTCAGCACCTTCTGGGCTTTTGATTTTAAGAGTGTTGTAGCTTCTCTATGTGGGGTATACATGGTTCCTGCTTCCAAAGCTATGATTCCTTTTCATCAGCACTTAATGGATTGCTGGGTGGATCCATTCATCCAACACCCCGTTGACTGTGATATCTAAGAGAGCCAGCCATGCTGGGGTTCTTGGAATGATCACAGGATAGGAGTAAGTAAAATAAAGCAATGATTCAATCATTTAATTTTGTCCCACAGATTACACCTTCTGAAAAAGGTTCCATGGCATCGTTGCTTGGGATTTGTCACCCTCTTTATAAAACAGCCACAAGGGCTGGTTTAAGTTTGCTTCAAGAAACGTTCTCAATAATGCACCCAGAAGTTTGGTTTCTTACTTTTTTCCTATTAAAATCTTTTCTAATGTTTGTTTATTTTTGAGAGAGAGAGATAGAGAGAGAGAGAGAGAGAGAGAGAAAGAACATGAGCAGGGGAGGGGCAGAGAGAGAGGGAGACACAGAATCCTTAGCAGACTCCAGGCTCTGAGCTGTTAGCACAGAGCCCAACGCAGGGCTCGAGCCCATGAACAGTGAGATCATGACCTGAGCCAGAGTTGGATGCTTAACCAACTGAGCCAACCAGGTGCCCCATGATTTCTTACTTTAACTCTTAAGGTCCAATGTGGACTTTTGTTCCTATTGTGTCAAACCTACTTCTTCCTTAAAATTTTACATGCTGACTAAATAACACTAAACAGTTTAGACCTTGAAAATACACCAACTCGTGCTGTTTTATTTAGGAGGTTACATTTGGAGCCTTTGGGTGATATGAAGTGAGTATCCTTTGAACTTCCACTAATTGAGAAAGGAAATAAAATAGACCTTGGGGCTCGAATGTAAGCTTTGTGAAGGCAGGGATGATTTTCTGTTCATTCTTGAATTTTGAGCGTCTAGAATGGTGCCTGGTTATTACCAAGTGCTCAATAAATATCTGTTGAGTAAATGGTGAATCATCAAAGGAGAGAGGGAGATCAAAGTAATTATTGTCTTAGAGGTCAAGGACAGAAATATGGGAAGATAGACATCAATCCTGGGGGTCATTAAGAAGGTAGGAGAGAGGCAGATAAATTGCTCTTGATCTCATGGAGACAGGCAAGGATGAGCTCAACCACTTGCAGCTGAACGCAGTGGCAGAGGAACTAACAATGGCAGCTCCAATGTGGTGAAGCCCCAGATTCTTAAGGAAAAATCTTTATTTACTCTCACCTTGCTAGGAAATGGTAAGAAGATATGAGGCTGACCTTTTGGAGTGGGATAAAGTTGTAGTACACCTGCCTCCCCACCTTAGTAGAGATCTAGCACTAGGTACATTGTGTGGCTGACGGTAGACTCTTCTCTAATCTTATCCACCTGCCCTATGGATGAGTCTCACAAAAATATCCATTAGTATATGTGGATGCAGGCTATGAGACCTTGAGCTGTGACATTGGACTCAAGGCCACTCATCTCATGTAACCATGGCAGATTACCACACAAAGAGAGAATGGCTCGCTCCCGGAAACAGTATACTTTCCTCTCAAACCAATAATGGTGGGCATGTCTCAGTCACTGCTATAGACAGTTGAACTCTGTGAGGGATGCTGTAGACCACTGACAATAACAACAGCTAAGGAGAAAAGGGTGTTCAGCACAATGGACAGCTTGTACATATTCTTTCCCCAACATGATCATAATTCTTTGGACCGAAGCCAAAAAAGCAATGCTGAAATTCTTGGAGTGATTATGGGAGAAGAGGACCAGGAAGAAAAGAAAGTAAAGAAATGCATTTTTTTTTTTTGCAATCTAGATAGATGCTTTATAATCTCAGAGTCATTCACTGTTAATATTAAAAACAATTTGTACCCAAGATGATGATTCAGAACCTATTAAGTGTTCAATGAATTCTCCTAGATGGTCCCTGCAGCCTTTAGTTAACCTCCCTGTAGTTCAACCATCTGCCATTCTATGTCAGTATCTCATTATTGAACACAGTTTAGATTTTCATCCTGCCCTAGAGACCCTTTAGCACCCACTTAAATCATTGGATACAAGAGGTAGTTGGGGTAGAGCGTTGGGGCTGCAGTTAATGGCTCCAAAGGTGCTATCCTCACGTACTTGTCTGCATACTGTATGCAGTTATGTGCTTCAGCCCCTGTAGTGGCTCAATCTGTGAATTAAGAAAAGGTGGTGGACCCTCACTTCTTCAGTGGAGGAGACAGAGGCTTAGTAGGGCTCAATGACTTGCTTGAAATCATTCAAATAATGCTTCCAAGGCAATATCTGAGCCCAGGTTTTCTGACTCAAATCCAGTGCTGCTTCATCTATTGGGGATGCTCCTTGGGATCTCTTGTCAAACCCATGAAACTGACTGGGTTCTTTGGGTTTCACTCTTACTCCCTGTAGCTCTTCACCGTCTTTCTGGGGCCAGGGCTCCAAGATGTACTTCTTGCCGGGTGACTTGCCTTTCCCATTGTTGGAATAGAGAAATGACACAAGTTTTAGAATCTTTTCTGACGCCGGTAAGGCCAACTTCACGAACCTACAACCTGTGCAGTAGGTTGGATCCCGTGCAGAGATCCCTGAGCTTGGCTTAATGATCTTCAGTCTCTGCCTTGAAATTCCGAATAATCTTTCACATAAGAGGCCCTGCATCTTTACTTTGCCCTGGGCTCTGCAAATTAGGTAGTTGATCCCTTTTTCAAGCTTATGACTTTGGTTATGTTTCTTAACTTCTCTGGACCTCAGTGTTCTCATCTGTAAATCAGAAACAATGTAGTTGTGTGTGTCTTAAAGTCTTCTTGTGGGGAATAAATCAGATATAACAGCAAATTGGCTAACAGAGCTTTTGTGCATGCATAGTCCTCAATAAATCTTAACTTCTGTACATCTACTCCAGGAGGGAAACCTGCTCGTTAATATCTTACTAAGTCAGCATGAAAAGGTTGGTTATATGTATTCTGAGTTTAGTTTTGTGCTGGATAATATAATCATTTTGATTTTTTCTGTTGTGAGATTAGATTAACTAAGAAGTAAAAGGGCTCCTTTTTCACCCAAAGGCACCAGTTCAGCCAAAGTGCAGACTTGGTGAGCAGAATGATGAGGGAAGCACTGTAATGGAAGCAAAGGCTAAGCAATCAGTCAATCCTCATTATTGCCAGGTCAGTACCAGGAGCACTCATGCTTCTCAGAGCAGCACTGCGCTTGATCAGCTGTAGTTGTCGGCCAAGGTGAGTGGTCAGAAAAAATTGTAAAGAATGCAGGAACTAAAGTTTAATGATACTTTTAAAACTTTATGCCTAGCACTGATCTAGCTGGTTCAAATATAGTATTTCATTTAATCTTCCTAAAGACTCCTAAAGAAGACACCCCATGAAGTAGATAACATTAGTAGTATCTTATAGTTGAGGAAACTAAGCTCACTGACTATTTACAGTTCTAGAGAACACCCTAGAATGGATAGTGTTTGGAGTGCATATTATTTGAGGACATAGCTAGAAGGGACAATAAAGATTATGTGGTGGCAAATGGATTTCATCTCATAAGTCTCATTCATTGGTAGGGCTGTGTTAAGAAGGATTATAGGATTCTACATGGGCTGGGTGGGGTAGTGTCTTGATCAATTAGCAATGTCTGCCTTGGGCTCTGGAAAAGTGGTGTAAGGCAGATATTCGCCATCTTTGGTCTAGTCTCCTCATTTTACAGAATACATAATGACCAAGAAGTTAATATTGTTACAGTTTATACTATAAACTACTGCCTAAGCTAGCTTTTAATCCTGAAGTCACTGATACTTACAGCAAGGCTGTTTTACCAAACAAATAAGCGATAGAGAGACAACAAAAAGCAAAATAAAACAGAAAGGAATATATTCATTGACATTACCAGCATCAGTAGAAAAAGTCTTAGAGCTTACAGGATTCTTTTTAAGATCCATAAAATCATAACCGAAAGAGCATTTCAAACCTTAGTATGCTTCAAAAACTAGGAAGCTTTTAAAAAACAAGTTGCTGGATCCTACCCACAGAATTTCTGAGTCAGTAAGTCTGGGGTGGGGCCTAAGAATCTGCATTTCTAGCACATTCCCAAATGAGGCTGATGATCCGGTCTGGGGACTATGCTTTGAGGGCTCCCTTTAGTAACTTTGCCTTGACCATTTATCAGATTCCTCTTAAAATGAATTATTCAAACATGCGGTTTTTATAAATTTGGGAGACTCAAGCTGTCACTCCCATGGGATTTATTAATAAGTTATGAAAATTATCTCAAAAGTTTTTGATTAGTGGTTGCTTCAGCAGCACGTATACTAAAATTGGAACAATACAGAAGATCAGCATGGCCCCTATACAAGGATTACATGCAAATTCTCGAAGCATTCCATATTTTTTGGAACCCTCATGCACTGTTGGTGGGAATTAAAAATCATGCAGCCATTATGGAAAACAGCTATGGAGATTCCTCAAAAATTAAACATAGAAGTACCATATGATCCCCCTTCTGGGTATATATCCAAAATGACTCAAAGTAGGATCTCAAAGAGACATTTGCATATCCAAGTTCATTGCAGCTTTACTCACGATAGCCAAGAGGTAGAAGTAATCCAAATATCCATGGACAGATGAATGGGTAAAGAAAATGTGGTATACACATGCAGTGGGATATTATTCAGCTAAAAAAAAAAAAAGGAAATCCTGCCGCTTGCTACAACATGGATGAATCTTAAGGATATTATGCTAAGTGAAATAAGCAGTCACAAAAAGACATACACTATATGATCCCATTTATATGAGCTATTTAAAGTAGTCAAACTCATAAAAACAGAAAATAAAATGTTTTGCAGGGAATGGAAGGGGGAGGAAATAGGGAGTCGGTGTTCAGTGGGTATAGAGTTCCAGGGTTGCAGGATAAAAATGTTCTCCAGATCTGTTGCAAAGTATGTAAATATATCTAACGCTGCTGAACTGTCCATTTACAAATGGTTGAGATGGTAAATTTTACGTGTGTATTTTACCACAATTAAAAAAATTGTTCATTTAAAGATAACACTTTCCCTGGAGGGCACAGTAATTCTTAGCTGGAGAGGTGTCTAGAGGGAAGCGGAGAGGCTCTTTGTGGCTACTCAAATATGAGCTGGGTACTTATCCTGGGTCTGGTGTTAGCAAGCTCCCCGCTATTATAGGCCTATGGATTCCCAACCTCTCCTACGTGACTCTTCAGAGTATTGGTACCTAAGTCCAACCCAGAGATTCTAATTTGGCTGTGATATGACCTGGATGGTAAGATTTTTGAAAGCTCCCTTGCTGGATGGTTTGAATGGTTACAGCCAAGGCTGTATAAATCATTATTTGGACCCGTGATTCATAAATTATGTTAAAAGTTAAAAAGGATCTCTTTGGAGCTCTGACAAGCTGTATATCCTCAATACCCCTCCATTCTGTTCCTCACTGAACCAGGTAATTCTCATTATTGTCCCCCTTCCCAACAAATTTGAGAAATGTAACATCAGATGATTTGTAATACCTCTTTGAGATAAAAATATGTCCATGTTATTGTTTTCTTTGGTAGGACTCTCCTGATCGGTGGATTGGGCTAGTTCCTATATTTGAACTGCAGTTACAGAGAGTTGAGTTCCTCATCAACTAGGTTTGCACATGACCGAGGTTCCTATTGAGGTTGGTGGGATGGTCTTAGTTTCAGCTGCATGTGTACACATGACCCAGTTATCCTTTTAAACCCTCACTCAAACCACACAGTCTAAACAGCATTTGGGCTTAAAATTAATTTGTTGGGGGCAGCTCGTGTTCAGTTGGTTAATCGCCTGACTCTTGACTTCCGCTCAGGTCATATCTCAAAGTTTGTGGGTTCAAGCCCTGTGTTGGGCTCTGTGCTGCCAGCACGAAGCCTGCTTGGGATTCTCTCTCTCCCTCTCTCTCTGCCCCTCCCCCGTTCTCTCTCTTTCTCAACATAAATAAATAAACTTAAATCAACTTGTTGAAGTATAACAAAATTCTCTTCTTTTGTTCACCCATTGTTTGTCAGGCTATGAATAATTTAAAGATGATCTGAAGAACAGAAAGATAAAATTTCATGGAGTTGACATTTGCATGAAGGGATTAGGCCCCGCCAAAGGGATTTTTCTTGACTCCCTAAAATTCAGCGGTATATCAGCGGGGACACAGGCAATCCTAAGGCATTACTATCCGGGTGTGCTCATTACCAAAGAACCCCAAATAGAAAAAAAAACTCCTCACATATTCAGCCATTGTAAGCCACTTTAGATACCCACGAGATCAGAAACCAGGCAGCACAGGAATCAGGGGACTTGCCAACTTAATGCTGTTTAATATTAATTAAACTTAATATAGCTCAGTTATCTGTTTTTCAGATGTTCCCAGGCAGAATACCAGAAAATAAGAAATAAATCTATATTCATATTATATGTATCTTTAAATTATGTAATCATAAATGTGTTCATAATTATACATTCATATTATGTAATGTATTATCATATATTCTCCATTTCCGAATATTTCTAGAATAACTGAATAGGAGAAATAGGAAGTCAACAATTTCCATGCAATCAGTTACCTGGGAAAATTCATTTGAGAATGTACAGGTGTCATCATCCAAATACACATTGTTAGTGCACCGTGAAGAAAGCTAAAATACTATGTGCCCTACACGTTAAGCATTCAGGGGTGGAAATAAGTAAAGCCACCTAGAATTTTATGAGAAGACATCACGAAGAGATGACTACCCACCTGTATTTTAAAACATGTCTAAGAGTAACCAATACCATTGGGCAATACGATTATTGGAGTGGTATTATCTTGGGAAGGAATCCAGTAACACATAAAGGACAAAAGAGAATAGAAATCCTGAATAGAAACAGAATAGAATATTCGCTGCATCCAAACTTTGATGGCTTCCTCTTTAGGAAGATGATTACATATATATAAGAGAACAATTTTTGTCCTTCCTCATCTGATAACAAGCATGTAATATTTACCACAGTGCAAGAAATACCCAATTTCTGGTGAGCAACCTGATTTATATTATAGTTGGTTTTTTGCACATGTAGATGTTAAGCCTTACTGAAATGTGTGTAATTAAATTAGCCTTCCCAGCATTAGCACTAATGTAGCAGACATTACAGTGGTTGTACACACGGGGGTGAGAAGAAACCGAGGTTAAAGAGGCAGAGAACTTGGATCCAGAGTCCTTGTCATGCTCTGAAACTTAACCTACAGAACAGGTTTCAGGAGATATAAAGTAAGGGTAAATCTGAACTTTACAAGCCAGTATTGTCAATAAATTCAGTGTGGAGTTTTGAAAATGTACAGATTCTCAGGGCGCCTGGGTGGCTCAGTGGATTGAGTGTCTGACTTCGGCTCAGGTCATGATCTTGTGGTTGGTGGGTTCGAGCCCTGCTGGTGGTCGTTCTCTGTGTTGACAGCTTGGAGCCTGGAGCCTGTTTCTGATTCTGTGTCTCCCTCTCTCTCTGCCCCTCCCCTGCGCACACTCTGTCTCTCTGCCTCTCTCAAAAGTAAGTAAATTAAAAAAAAAACACACATTTGAAAATGTACAGATTCTCAAGACCTAGCCCGTGATTTCTGTATAGATTAAGGCCTAGGATTGTACATGTGTAGAAACTCCCCAGGAAAGATTGCTGCTTCCACCTGGAATAACAGGGACTCTGATACTAACTGTCCCTCAGAAACAACTAAAACACTGGACAAAATATATGAAACAATAATTTTTAAGACATGGGACATCACACAACAAAGGGCAATAATCCTCGAAAGACAGAAAACCAATAAAGTGAGCTCTATGCCATCCCATATTACTGCCTTGAGAGTTTCCAGCTTATGTCGCTGGCAGGAGGGACTGAAGCTGAGCCTGCTGGTCTCCCCATGTTGGCGAAATGGACGTGGGAGTCCAAGAAAAAGTGGCTAGAGTTGGCATGAGTGGGGTACTGAAGAGAGAGAGAGAGCAGCATACTCAGGGACCCCTGGAAAGCTTCAGAGGTTTCCCTCTCCAGGCTTCAGTTGAGGACGGATCAGTATATGTAGGTAAGAAAACTGCATGCGGGCAGAGAAAAATGCAAACAGCAACTCCTTATAAAAAGCTGTCATCAGGGGCGCGTGGGTGGCTCAGTGGGTTAAGGATATGACTTCAGCTCAGGTCATGATCTCACAGTTCGTGAATTCGAGCCCCACGTTGGGCTCTGTCCTGACAGCTTGAGCCTGGAGCCTGCTTCGGATTCTATGTCTCCCTCTCTCTCTGCCCCTCCCCCACTTGCTCACTCTCTCTCAAAAATAAATAAACATTAAAAGAAAAGCTGTCAGCAAACTAGGAAAAGAAGATAACTTAACCTGATAAAGAGCATCTATGAAAAAACCTTACAGTTAACGTAGTGATGAAAGACAATTATTTCCCTTTGAAGGTCAGAACCAAGTCAGGGACATCTGCTCTCATCCCTTCTATTCAACATTTTACTGAAGGTTCTAGCAAGTGCAAATAGGCAAGAAAAATAAAAATAATTGCATCCAGATTGGAGATGATGAAATAAACTTATTTTTACTTGTAGGTGGCTTTGTCTATGTAGAAAATTTGATGGATACAAAACATATATTAGAACTAATGAGTTTAGCAAAGTTGCAGGTTACAAGAATATACAAAACTCAGTAGTATTTAAATATAGTAGCAACAAATATTTGGAAATAGGAAATACCTAGGGATAAATCTAACAAAGATGGGTAAAACCTGTATATTGAAAACCGTAAAATATTGATGACAGAAATTAAAGAAGACCTACATAAGTGGAAAGATGTACTTTGTCTGTGGGTTGAAAGATTCAATATGTTAGATGTCAGTTATCTCCAAATTTGTCGGAAGACTCAACACAATCCCAATCAAAATTCCAGGAGGCTTTTTTTTGGGGGGGGGGGGGCGCAGAAATTGGCAAGCTGTTTTGAAAGTTCATATGGAAATGAAAAGTTTCTAGAATCGCAAAACAAAAACAAAAACAAAACCCTTTGACAATGAAGGACAAAATCAGAGGGCTAACGCTACCTGACAGACTTGGCTAGCTCAGAATTCTACCCTGAGGCAGACAATTAGGAATATCCTGAAACTGTATTAAGTCATTGCTTTCCTATTTAGCGAATGACTAGCTTGATGAGCTAAACAGTATCCTGGAGGTATATGAGTTATGATTTAGTTGCCAGATTATCTACAGGAGGAAAGGAAATATGAAGTATGGGCACTAAGGAGGGATCAAAGACTTGTGTTTTAACAGAACCCATATTTCTTTTTTTTTCAATATATGAAATTTATTGTCAAATTGGTTTCCATACAACACCCAGTGCTCATCCCAAAAGGTGTCCTCCTCAAAACCCATCACCCACCCTCCCCTCCCTCCCACCCCCCATCAACCCTCAGTTTGTTGTCAGTTTTCAAGAGTCTCTTATGCTTTGGCTCTCTCCCACTCTAACCTCTTTTTTTGTTTCCTTCCCCTCCCCCATGGGTTTCTGTTAAGTTTCTCAGGATCCACATAAGAGTGAAAACATATGGTATCTGTCTTTCTCTGTATGGCTTATTTCACTTAGCATCACACTCTCCAGTTCCATCCACGTTGCTACAAAGGGCCAGATTTCATTCTTTCTCATTGCCACGTAGTACTCCATTGTGTATATAAACCACAATTTATACCCCAATGTTTATAGCAGCACTCTCAACAATAGCCAAAATATGGAAAGAACCCGTATTTCTTAATGCATATAAACAGAGAAGCAGTTGGGGCACCTGGGTCGCTCAATCGGTTAAGCTTCCGACTTCGGCTCAGGTCATAATCTCACAGTTCGTGGGTTCGAGCCCTGTGTTGGGATCTGTGCTGATGGGTCAGAGCCTGGAGCCTGCTTTGGATTCTGTGTCTCCCTCTCTCTCTCTGCCCTTCCCCTGCTCACACACACACACACACACTCTCTCTCTCTCTCAAAATAAATAAACATTAAAAACATTAAAAACAACTTTAAACAGAGAATCAGTATTCATCTGCTTGCTCTTATTCATTGTGAGGATTAAAACATGCAAATATGTTTAAAAAGGACACAACACTATGCATGTCTGAAATTGCCAGCATGTGAATGCAGATCTTTTGTCATGTGTATTTGGAGCTCATAAAGGATGGGAAAACTACCCACCTATTGCCCATTGTGGGGAGAAAGTACCCAAAAGGTGGGAGATTAGAGTTGTGTTTGAAACGCACGGCGTATGAAAGCTTGGTGCTCGGCCCCACATCCTGATCTTTGAGTTGGACATTTAAAGGAGGAGCATGTGGGAAAGAAGGATGTATAATCCAGGTAAACACTAATTACACTATTAAGCAAGGTTCATATAGTACTTTCTACTAGCTCAGTAGACTTTGGGCTTTAGTAGTGAGTTGTGAGGATTAAATGGGAAAAAAAGCATGTACAGAGCATGACATAACCGTATGGCACTTGTACTAGGACTTTTATAATGCTAAGTATGGTTTTCAAACAACCACCCCAAAATAATGTTAGAATTTAGGAGAGTAAAAGCATTCCCTTTTGTGAGCAGTAATGTAAACCATACAATTTGTTCTACTTCCGTTATTGCCATGGTTACCTGGAAGCTCAGAACCAATGATGAAACTTCGTTCTAACATTCTAAACATCCTATCAATTTTATATCTGATTCATCTGTGATGCTAATTTTGTTTCAATTAACTTCCATAAGTTGCCTATTTCTTTCTGGGAAGAGGGAAGAAGAAGGAAAGTGAATGAATGAATGAATGAATGAATGCATGAATGAATTATATATAAACAAATATATAAATATAAACATATATGCATGCATAATGTAAATATATATTTGTATGTAATATATACATTTATATTATATATAACATCTATAATATAAATATATAGAGCATTATAGCTACATGTTTATTTACATTTATTCAGTAAACATGTATGAACTACTGAGGCAGATTCTATGTCAACCCACCTGAAAACTAGCCTTGTATTATAATTAAATCCCAGCATCTGTGAGTGCACATGTGTATGTCTATCTCGTGTGTCTGTGTCTACCCTCGTTCCATTGAATCTCATTCTCTAGGGACTTTGAGTTAAAGGAAAATCCATCCTTTTTTGGCCAAAGAGGCTGAGGCGTTAGTTAATTAAATTCCTCGTAGGCGTCTTTCCTGATGCAGTAGGTACTAAATCCAGAGATAAGTTGTCTTGGCAACTGTTTTGGCGACTGTTACCAGCCTGCTTTTTAGGCTTGTGAGTAAAGATGTTTGAGAATGTAAATCACCAGCTGAGGTTTAACAGATTTTATTCTCACTTTCCCAAAGAAGCTGGACACTAATTGATAATATAGTACACTTTTATTTATGTTTGAACAATAAAGCAATGCTCATAGCTCAGCCCTTGGACGATTACATATATTATTCATGTTTTCAAAGTGTCATAAAGATACATAATATCAGTTTTCCAATTAAAGTTTATGACCAAGCTTGGTGATGGTTATAGTTTTTGGCAGAGATTTTTAATTTTCTTCAAATGCTTTCTTGGGATTCACAAAACAGCTTCAAGCATAAACATGTTTCGCTTGGGGGAACAGGAGGGGCAGAAACTAACACACATGCATATGAAGATCCCATATATATGCAGACATTTTCCAGGTAATGAATCTGGCAAAAATGGACAGTAGTCCTATTTTTAAAAAATAATTTATTTTTAATTAAAATATCCTTTTAGGGTTCACATGCACTGGAGAAATCGGCTACTGAGTTAATTTGTTAACTATCAATTTTGTGGCTAGCTAATGTGCACTGATGTCCGTTCTTAGCACTAAAAATATATGTGCCAATAAAACCATTTTTACTAGATAATAAAGTAATCCTCACTTAAAAGGCTTCACATTGAATGCTTTATAGAAATATAGGGTATTAAACAATTATGTAGGGTTGAAAGGAGCTTAAGATCTTTTGGTCCAACCTCTTTACTTTACAGAAGAGGGTACTGAGACCCAGAGAAGCCATAAATATTGTGTCTCCCGTAACTATGATCAGGCCACAGGTTCCCCAACATTGCCAAAGCAATATAGAGGATTTTTCCATCGTGGCCTTCCCTTTACTTATTTCTGTCCAAATTAAGATACCCTTTCAGGATATTTTTTTCCTCCTCATAGGAACAGCATGATATGATTTAATAGTTTAGAGTTATGAGTCACATACACCTGGGTACACCTGGGTTCAAATTCAAATAACTTACTTAAAAAAAAGAATCTAGCCTCTTTAATGTTGATTCTTGTATAATCCTTATGGTCAGGTAGCAGCTACCCTATCTATAAAATACGTGGCCAGGCTGGGGGCGGGGGCGGGGAGGTTCTATAACCTTGAAATTATAAGGATGACAAAGGATCCCACCAAGCCATGAGAACTTCATATTGCACACAACACATAGTTAGAGTCTTTAGCTCTACAGGAAAACGTGTTTCAGTATCAGTCTCCATTTAGTGTCCACAGGTGAACTGTTCTCATTTGGGGCTGCTTAGGAAGAGACCCCTAGCTTGCTATGGCTACATCTTTTTCCCTGTGACCCATCCTGTCCTTTTCCCCTGTAAGTTAGTCTGCAACAAAATATCCGCTTCTTGGTTTTTTTATCTTAATACAGAAAAGCTAAGAAGGGCTACAAGATAGTTTTTCTCTAGTAGAATCCACTTGTTCAGCTGTTTTTAAAACCCATTGCTTCTCAAGAATATGATATGGTTCCCCTGTAGGACTCATTCACTAGGGCAGTACTGTCTGATAGAAATTTCTGCAGTGATAGAAATGTTCTGTTTGACAAAAATGGTAGCCACTAGCCTCACGGGGCTATTGAGCACTTGAAAAAGGACTAATACGATGGGTGAGCTCAATTTTTTATTTTAGTTAATTTTGGTTAATTTAAACTTAAATATCCACGTGTGAATAGAGGCTACCATATAGGACAGTGCAGGTCTAGAGGTTGGATGGAGGGATATTACCATCTCAACCTCTCTTCCTTTTCTTTCTTCCCTTTCTTCCTGCTTTCCCGAACTCTCTCCACATCAGGTTTTTCCCTCTATACATGATAAAGTAACCCAGGCCAAATGGGGCTTCTTCCAAGGAAACATATTTTTCTTTTTACTGGAATCTTTTTTGAGACAGTCCTTAAACTGGGAGAAAATCAGAATATCAGGCTCTGTAGAATCCTGGTAAGTAAGTCCTTTGAGGCGAAGGAGGTCTGTGATCATCCTGTGCCCTTCAACCCACACTTTATAGGTAAGTATCCGCTCTGTCAGTTTAGAACACCAACTGCGTTGAGCATCTCCTATGTTACTGACATTGACATTTCTTGATATGTTGTAGTAATGTCTTATCCCCGTTAAATAACCTGATGTAGATCTTATTGCCAATAGCTTTTAGTGATTTAAGTCATTAAGTCTAGACTTCATTCTTAAAACAGGTAGTGATTTCATGATTTTATTTTTTATCATTATTATTTTTTATTATTATTTAATTTTTTTAAAAATTTACATCCAAGTTAGTTAGCACATGGTGCAACAATGATTTCAGGAGTAGATTCCTTAAAGCCCCTTACCCATTTACCCCATTCCCCCTCCCCCAACCCCTCCAATAACCCTCTGTTTGTTCTCCATATTTAAGAGTCTCTTATGTTTTGTCCCCCTCCCTGTTTTTATATTATTTTTGCTTCCCTTTCCTTATGTTCATCTGTTTTGTATCCTAAAGTCTTCATATGAGTGAAGTCATGTGATATTTGTCTGTCTCTGACTGACTAATTTCACTTAGCATAATACCTTCTCGTTCCATGCACGTAGTTGCAAATGGCAAGATTTCATTCTTTTTGAATGCCAAGTAATACTCCATTGTGTGTGTTTGTGTGTATATATATATATATATATATATATATATATATATATACCACATCTTTATCCATTCAGTGATTTTATTTTTTAAATTTTGTTTTATTTTTGTTTCACATTTTTATTTAAGTTCCACTTAGTTAACATATAGTGTGATTTTGGCTTCAGGAGTAGAATTTAGTGATTCATCACTTATATACAATACCCTCACCATGACAAGTGCCCTTTTGAATACCTTTTGCCCACCCCCCACCCACCACCCTGTAAGTTAGTCTGCAACAAACTCAGTTTGTTCTCTGTAGTTAAGACTGTCATGTGGTTTGCTTCCCTGTCTCTTTTTCTTTCCTTCCTATATGTGCATTTGTTTTGTTTCTTAAGTCCCACATATGAATGAAATCATATGGTATTTGTCTTTTTCTGACTGATCTATTTTGATATATATATGTGTGTGTGTGTGTGTGTGTGTGTGTGTGTGTGTATACACACACACATTCACTTAATCTGCTTGAAAAGTAATCCAGTGTGAAGACTAAAATTCATATATATGTATACACACACACACACACACACACACACACCTTTGAATCAGTATTTTTGTATCCTTTGGGTAAACACCTAGTAGTTCAATTGCTGTGTCATAAGGTAGTTCTATCTTTACCTTTTTGAGGAAGCTCCATGCTGTCTTCCAGAGTGGCTGCACCAGTTTACATTCCCATCAACGGTGTTAAGAGGGTTCCCCTTTGCCCACATCCACACCAACATCTGTGGTTTCCTGTGTTGTTAATTTTAGTTATTCTGACAGATGTGAGGTGGTATGGTATCTCATCCTGTTTTTGATTTGTATTTCCCTGATGATGAGTGATGTTGAGCAATGATTTCATTTAAAGATATTTTTTTAAACATTTATTCATGTTTGAGAGACAGAGCATGAGCAGGGGAGGGGCAGAGAGAGAGGGAGACACAGAATCCGAAGCGGGCTCCAGGCTCTGCGCTGTCAGCACAGAGCCCGATGTGGGGCTTGAACTCATGAGCCATGAGATAATGACCTGAGGTGAAGTCGGACATTTAACTGACTGAGCCACCCAATGATTTCATTTTTAAAGGCTTTGCTCATCTATCTCTAGGCCCTCCATCCCCATGTGTTGTGTAAGGATAGATGTCACAATCTTTTTTTTTTTTTTTAATTTTGTGTGTTCATTCATTGCACAACCACCATGCTTCCCTCATTCTACGAGTGCTGGAGGGAAACAAAAAAGAAACAGGATGAATACAGGCCTTTGTATTCTAAAGTAGAGGACCAAGTATTTCACATGTAGCCCCGAGGAAGGTTTCCTAGTTTCAGTAGAAATTCCCCTCTTCCACCTCTAGTGTCTAGTGTGTGGCCTAGAGATTTTGTTTTGGGAAGTCTTTGTCTCTAAGCTTCTGAAGACACATCATTTGGCAGTAATTTCTGAGCACGTGGCCAATGGTTTCTGAGGCTTACAGCCTGTTTCTTCAAGATTTGCTTTCTGGACACCAGCTGGCTCATGACACAGTCAGGTGGGAATCAAAAGGTGGGTAGGCTGAATACAGTCAAATGTCCATTGACTGATAAAGCTATTGTTCCAATAAATTACTTCCTAAAACTGCACTCAGATTTCAATTTAACCCACTGTGATGACCATGCGAATCTATTCAGCAATTTCCCCAACTTCTCTTCGCTGTCTGAAACCTCCTTTTCATATTTTTTTCTGATGATGTGAATGGTTTGTTTCCTGCACCCTGCTAAAATCCTTGACGTCTAGAGTGGTGGAGTACCCCATTGACTAGCAATGAGATCAACTAGACAAACATTCTAAGAAAATCGTAGTGAAGATAAAACTATTCACGATTCATTTACTATTTGGGTACTTTCTGTCTTAGGATCTCTGGTTGGAGTTATTTCTTTTATTTAACAGCCGTAAGAATTATTGGCAAGTTGTCCTTGCTATTATTACTTGTCGGTGAGGAAACTGATGCCCCAGAAGTTCAAGCAAGTTCTGCAGGGTTTTGTAGCTCATTGTTGGGTTGACACACAAACCCAGGTCAGTGTGGACCCAGGGACAGCTCTCCGCACCTTCATATATTTAATCTACTTGAAAAGTAATCTGGTGTGAAGAATAAAGTTCATACCTCATATTAGTTTCCGGTGCCCTTTTGGTGAATCTCACGTATCCATTACAGCAGGTCTGACAAAACTTGAAAATACAGATACTAGTTTGTGTCTTTGAAAAAAATATTTCTTAAACAATATCGTAAAGTAAAATTTTTCATGAAGTGAAATTTTCTATCATTCAATTAGTCCTCATTATGAATGTTTTTTAAAAAATATGTGGGTTGGGGCTGATCTCGTGGTTAGTGAAATGGAGCCCCGCCTTGGGCTCTGTGCTGTCAGCTTGGGATTCTCTCTCTCCCTTCCTCTGTGCCCTCCCCCCCTCATGCTCTCCCTCTCTCTCTCTCTCTCAAAATAAATAAATAAGCTTAACAAAAATATACACATGGGTCTGTGTATATGCGTATGTGTGTATATTGTTTCCTACATACACACATTTACATCCAGTCTTCACATTTGAATTTGTGTAGAAACTCAAATGTCAAGACTGGATTTTTCCTTTTAGTGTAAATTTTTCCTTTTAGTATAAAAAGGAATCTCATTTTCTGAAGACATTGGTTTAAAAGGTTGGTTGTTGGGGCGCCTGGGAGGCTCAGTCAGTTAAGCATCTGACTGCGGCACAGGTCATGATCTCGTGGTTTGTGAGTTCGAGCCCCGCCTCGGGCTCTGTGCTGACAGCTCGGAGCCTGGAGCCTGCTTCGGATTCTGTGTCTCCCGCTCTCTGCCCCTCCCCCACTCATGCTCTGTCTCTCTCTGCCTCTCAAAAATAAATAAAAGTTCAAAAAAATTAAAAATAAAATAAAAGGTTGGTTCCCAGCCTGAGTTCATGCAACTCTGACAAACACAATTAACACCTGGGGCCTTGTTCTCTCTGTCAAATGAGAATGATGGCTCTGTTACTCTTCTATTTTTTTCTCATGAAAGTAAAGATTTATAAATGGGTTTGACGTAACCCATACCTTCCCCCTAGAAATGAAGCCTGGATTATTTTGAGTACATTATCCTCTCTCGACCTCTATCACTCACTATTCAACAGTGATAAATAAATCACCCACTCATATAACCGCTATGTCCTGCCTGGTGTTAAAATTTGAAGCCTTCTTTTCACCATGGAGAGCCGAGAACCCTCTCTTCCTTATTTCCTCTTTCCAGAAATATCAGAATACATGCCAGCAGGCTTTGCATATGATTTGAGAAAGAGAAAAGCCAACAGCCGCCTGAGATAAACTTGTTTTAAGGAAGGTGCTAAAAAGCGTACAGCTTTCACTGAAGAGTGACCACAAGGTGGCAACCTCTCAGAACATCTGGGCTCACAGAAGTCCCGAGCGATGGCCCTGGTGGCTGATCTCGCCTTCCCAGCTCAGCCATATCCAGGTCAAGTGTCTGCCAGGGTGATAGCTGCCAAGAGGTCCATCAGCCAGCACGGATGGAAACCACTTCTTGACAGTGTTTTCTAAAAAGCAGTACCCACATCACTCTTCCATTTTAGAGTGTGATAGCTTTCAGAATACTTTATTTCCCTCAAGAATCTAAAACCTAGAGTGGTTAGAAAAAGAAGTGTGGGGGAGGACTCTTCCTTACATTTTCCTATTGTTTGAAGTGATTGGTTCTCAACCTTGATGGTAAGTTAGACTATCCCGTGGAACTTTTAAAAATCAATCTCTGGGGCAGGGTCCCAGAGATTGATTTTTAAAAGCACCCCAGGCGACTCTAAAGTGCATTCTGAGTTGAGAACGATCTTTTCAGCTCCTCGCAATTTATTCATTCATTCACTCATCATTTATTGCACACTTCCTCATGTCAGCTCAGAGCAAGGTGATGGTGATGATGTAAAATGAGATTCTACAATTGCCCCCAAAGACGGTGCAGGGCACCGTCTCAGTGATTCAATTCAATGGATGTCAGTTCGGCAAACATTTATCAAGTTCTTATGCGTGACAGGGACTGTGCTAGATACAGAGGGGGCTGAGATGACAGCAAGTCCTGCTGTCTAGCATTTATTTTCTAGTGGGTGGTATGTATAAATAATTCTATGAGGCAGGATTTGGTATTATTAATGTCTTACCGTTCTATAACCCTTCACAGTAACACAAAGATTGTTCCCCAACCTATATAACTCGAAGCTCAGTAATTCTTGAGATGTAAGCAGCTGGCTGTCATTATCTGAGGTTCAGAGAGGAGACCAACGTGCTTTGCCAAGAAAGAGTGAGTCGGTCCTCACACCCATGTCTATGGACTCTGTGGTCAGTGCTCCCTATCTCATTACGTGCTATGCTGTGGGGCTCAGGGAAGAGGGGTTGCTTTTGACTGCCTGAGCGAAGGTAACCATCCGAGGGTGTATTCGTGTATTCGTCTTAGGAGCTTGACTTCCTGGAGAGTGAATGGAGGACCATTCCTGTCCACACATTTCCTGAGATCCTTCCTCCGTCCAGTCAAAGGCCTCTTCTGATGCTATCCTTATGCTCCTATCCTCTGTGTATGATTTCTCACTTTCACCAAATTTCTCTTCTCTCCAATGTTCTGGATGTCTACTGTCTTAAAGAGAAAACTGAAAATATTTAGTTCCATCAGCATATCTGCTTGTCATGAGCTTCTGTCAATCAGAGAATGGTTTAATTAGGGGATTGAAAATTAGTCCAAATGTATACAAAGAAGAAGCCAGACAAGTCTCATTTTTAGAGGTCGCCATTCTGTTAGCTAATGAAGTGTTAAGTCAAATGCCATCTGGATTGGGACTGGCACATAAGATAGTCGATGATGAACATGTTTTCAGAATTAACCTCATGGCTGATTTGGAAAGTTAGCTCTTAAGAGAGTGAGGTGTGGGTGAAAACCTTCCTCATGTGCAGAATCAACGTGATATTAATATCCCTCAGGGTCAGTCAGTGTAGGTAGAGATTCCTGGGTCACTATTTTATTTCCCCGTAATAGCAGAGAATCCACTAAGTGATTGATTCCCAGAGGGCCCTGAAATTTCTATTGCACAGAAGACTTTGCTGCTGAAAACCTCACTGGGGACCGTGGAATTATCTATCCCTTCCTTAACGGCTTGGCAATCATTTAAGATTGTCCAGATTTAGGTGCCATAGCCTAATGGAAACACTAAAAAATTGGAGTATATCCAGGAGGAGACATTCATATGATGAGGAACCTGAACATCCTTCTAAAGAGCTGCATCTGAGGAAGTATAAGATTTTAGGCTGAGGAAGCAAAGATCCAGAAATGTGAATGGAAACATGAGAAATGTTCAAATATGCAAATATCTGTTTGTGGAAGTGAGGTTGGGTTCATTCTATCTGGATTCAGAGAGAAGGACAATGACCAGGGGTGGTAGTGACAACTTACCCTGATGTGGAAGAACACTAGAATTACTCAGCAATAAAAGGGGTTGCTTCATAACTCCCTTTTATGCAGAGATGTTCAAGAACACTGCAGTGGGAGTGTGGAAGTAGGGACTCCTCAACTGGGTAAGTAGATGGTTTTAATGAACTTTTTCCTGGAAATATTCAACAGGTCTGGCTATATCCTCAACAAGATTAAATTCTCATGTCTCTATGCTTATCACACTGTGCACTGAACTTTACTCTTTCAGGTGGGGGAAGACGCTTGATGGATGCTAAAAATTGACCATGAATGTGAAGTGGACAGGCAATCCATTACCCACACTTCTAGGTGTATAGAAAACTTCAGGAGTCCTTGTTAAATGAGCATATGTATAATGATTTTTCTAATTTTTTGATGCTTATTTATTTTGAGAGAGAGAAAGAGCATGAGCAGGGGAGGGGTAGAAACAGAGGGAGAGAGATGGAGAGAGAGAGAGAGAGAGAGAGAGAGAGAGAGAGA
Organism: Panthera pardus; assembly: GCF_024362965.1. NCBI lineage: Eukaryota > Metazoa > Chordata > Mammalia > Carnivora > Felidae > Panthera > Panthera pardus. The sequence continues at coordinate 67,965,419 of NW_026527002.1, forward strand.
GAGAGAGAATCTCAAGCAGGCTCCATGCTGCCAGCACAGAGCCCAACATGGGGCTCAAACTCATGAGCCATGAGATCATCACCTGAGCTGAAACCAAGAGTCAGACGCTTAACCGACTGAGCCACCCAGGTGCCCCAATATAATGATTTTTCTAATGTCACATCACCTGTGTACTAGAGGGGGCAAGTTGTCCCATACAAACCTGATTCTAGTCTGTCCGTCAACCTCACCTTGCCCCTGATCTCTCACTCTTTTCATTAGAGTCAGACTCAACTTCTGAACACACGCTTCTTATGTCTGGGAAATATTCCCTTCTATTCCTCCACTGGCACCTTTACCTGCCTTACCTGACCATCTGCTCTTGCTTCTTCAGGGTCATCTCAGACGTCACTTTCCATAGGAAGTCTTCCCTAACTCCGAGGGCTGTGTTCATAGTCCCTACTCTCCCGTAGTACCTCCTACATTGTACTCCTCTCCCTTACATTCCTGGCACACATTACTAATTAGTGATGGCACACTTTCTTGGCTGAGCCTGGATTCCACTTCAGAATCCTTTTTAAGTCATTCCAGGAAGCCACTACTAATGAACCAGAGCGGATGATCCAGATGAAACCTGCCTGCCAGTCCCAATTTGGGGCATGCCTCACTCATGACACTTGCTGTGTTGTATTGAAATAGTTCATGAAATTGCTTTTTGTACGAGGCTGCGGTCACCATCGAGGGAATTGCTGTCACTTTTAGATTTTTTAAAAATTCTCACTACCATGCACAGTGCTTGATATTGGTCTTCACAAAAAGCTCCTTGCTATAGAATGAACTGGGGGCGGGGGGTTGGCTGGGAGAAGGTCGGAAAGGCAGAGGGGAGCTCCCAGACTCCTTCACGGTCCAGTCTCAGTGGACCTGCCTGACAGCGACCCAGGGCATCACTGTCTTTGAATGGGGGGGTGGGGTGGGCCCCGTGACCTCTGCCCGCCTGGAGGATAGGCTGGAAACACGCTACTCAGCGCCCCTGTAGGTGCCTCTAAAACCCTGTCCTTCGCGGTCTGAGGAGTCATCAGGCAGGAAGGGTATCGCTTGTCTTTGAAGACCTTGTTTCTTTTTAAACAGCAATTCGATATTCAGGCCTTTGTGTGGGTGGATTCCCATGCCCCCTGCTCTCACTGCCTCCACACAGGGCCCTACGTCTCTTTTCTTTTTCTTTCTTAAGTTTTTGTTTAACTTCCGGTTAGTTCACATACAGTGTAATGTTAGTTTCAGGTATACAATTTAGGGCTTCAACCCTTCCATGCAACACCCAGTGCTTGTGCTGAAAAGCGCCCTCCTTAATCCCCATCGCCTGTTTAATCCCCCACCCACATCCCCTCGGGTAACCATCAGTTACCAGGTCATTCTCTGTAGTTAAGAGTCTGTTTCTTGGGGCATCTGGGTGGCTCAGTCGGCTGAGTGTTCGAATTCGGCTCAGGTCATACCCTCACGGTTTGTGAGTTTGAGCCCCGCATAGCACTGGCTGCAGTCAGTGCCCACTTCAGATCCTCTGTTCCCCTCTCTTTCTGCCCCTTCCCTGCTCACCCTCTCTCTACCAAAAATAAATGAATATTTTAAAAAAGGCTGTTTCTTGGTTTGTCTCTCTCATTCTCCTACGATCATTTGTTTTGTTTCTTAAATTCCACATATAAGTGAAATCCTATGGTATTTGTCTTTCTCGGACTGGCTTATCTTGCTTAGGATAATACTCTCCAGCTCCATCCCAGTGGTTGCAAATGAGCCCTGCCTTTCCATTTCAAAGTGCCCCCTCCTTCCTGAGAGCCCTTTGGACCTGACTCGCGTCACTCCCCTGTGTGCCACCAGGGGGCGTCAGCTCAGCGCTGGTCCACCTTGTGCTTGTCCTGCCTGTAGCCTCCTGCCCTCTCTCCATGGCCTCCATACAGCGCCTGTCTGCGTGGCTCCTCCTGCTCCGTGCAAGGAGCTTGGCCTCCAGGAACTCGTCCTCAGTGTCTTTTGCTTCTGGGCCTCCCGCGCTTCAGGAGCGTCAGTGAAGAGCAGAGCCTGGGGCCTGATTACACAGACCCTGGTGGCAGATAGAAACGATTCTACCATTCACAGCCCACGTGATCATGGCGCCCAGACTTAGCTTCCTCATCTATCTGTCTATCTATCTATCTATCTATCTATCTCTATCATCTATCTATCTAAAGATTGTAAACTATTATACCTGCCTCATATGATTTTAGGGAAGATTATATACTTGCTGTACCCTTAACAGACCCTGCCTTCTAATAAGAGCTTACAGAACTTTTGGAGTGAATAACCGAATGCCAGAAGAGATCCCCAAACAACTAACCATAAAGATGATAGTGAGGTGAATTCATTTGAGACAGGGGAGATGTCGGAGAGCCTCCTGGGGGTGCTAGGCTCTGAGCAGGCCTTCGTGGCACAAGTGGGCCGGAAGAGTGTTGCAAAGAGAAATGGCATTCACAAGGCTACTGATCAGCTGGGGGCTTGGGGAGCGGGAGGGGGGATGTGGTGGGAAATACGGCTGGGCAGATAAGGAGGAACCAAGCTCAGGGAGCCTTGAAGGGAACGCTGTGGGGTTAGGACATCACCATGCTTTTCTCTCCGGGCAGGAGAGAACTGATACCAAGGACAGTCATTGGTCAATGCCAGCCCACGAACCCCGTCTACAGCAGCGGTGAGCAGTCACTGGGGAGGAGGTACAGGTGAACTGAGCAATTCTCCTTTGGAAGAGGACGCATGATTTTAGACCAGACTGCTTTGGCCTTAGCTGACAGGGAATGCGTTGAGGAGCCCCACTGGCCCCGTTTTGGGCCCAGAAATCTCTGCCTTGGTCACTTTTTTGGCTAGTAAATCTTTGAAGTCCCCAAAGGCAGATTTGGTGGCAGCTCCTTTATGCAGAGGCTTGACACTGGAGCACAGGTTAGGCCACCAGTAAAGACTAAGGGCTTTCATCACAACACATCTGCAAATGCAGCTTAAAGAAACAAAGACGACCAGAGAGTTGGACGTGGGGTGGACGTGTGAGAAGGTCTGTGGGGCGGGGAGGGGTCACACCGATTCTGCCCAGCTCCAGAGGAGGGACGGTGACCAGGGGTGGACATTTCAAGGGGACTGGGTTTCAGTGTAAGCAGTAGGTAGATGAACTTCGGAGCTGTCTGTCAGGCAGTGGAAACTACTGTTTTACAAAGCGTCCTGTTTGTAGGGAGGTTAAAAGACAGGGTGTCACTTGGTGGAAAGAGAGACCTCGTTTGTTCATTCCTGAAGTGACCCTTCAGATTAAACGAACTCTTACCTCGGGGAGGAAGGTGGATAAAATGTCTTTTCCTGAGACTTCATGAACTGCAACATACTTTATTTCTTCAACACTCCTGGATGCCCTGGGACAGAAGTCTTCTCAGTCTGCCCTCGTGTCTAGAGATCCTTACCCCATTGTCTACACCGGAAGACAATTCTCTCAGCTAAGGGCATGAACTATGTGATTATTTAGGTCTGAATAAATAGGACAGCCCATAGGACACTGCCTATTATTGAGTGGGTGTGCAATGAAAGTTTGTTGATGAGGTATCGAGTTAATTTTTTTGTATCTAGGATTCAAACGTGGACCGAGTCCTTTTTGTGTGCCAGATACACCTCCTTGGAATGGATACCAATGGCTAACATTTATCAGCCCCTTGATATTGGCCAGGTGCCAGGCTTAATGCCTTACATACATTGTCTCGTTCAAACCCCACAAACAACCGTGTTAAAAAGACAAGCAGATGTTATAATCACACTCTTTTTAACGATGAGGAAACTGAGGCACACAGAGGCTGAATAGCTCTCCCATGGTCACATAGAGAGTAATTAGATGATGCAGGGTTGAAATTTAGCTAATTAAATTTGTGGCTGACTCCACAGCCAGCAAAATTCATCTGTGCACCATATCTTGAGTGAAGGAGTGATCATTAGCAATCATGAGTAGGACAGTATATGCTTAAAACATAGCTAACAGTTATTGGATGCTTTCTACGTGCCAGGCCCTAAGGTTTTGCTCACTTAATCCTCAGGGAAGCTTCATAATGTAGGTGCTATTACGTTGCTCATTAAATTTTTTTAAATGTTTACTTATTTTTGAGAGAGAGAGAAGAGAGAGTGCAAGCAGGGGAGGAGCAGAGAGAGGAGACAGAGACTCTAGAGCAGGCTCCATGCTGTCAGCACAAACCCCGACATAGGGCTTGAAGCCATGAACCGTGAGAGCATGATCTGAGTCAAAGTTGGATGCTCGACCTGAGCCAGCCAGGTGTCGCTCTGCTCGTTTTATAGATAAGAAACATGATCCAGGATTTTCAAGTTTTCCAGATCCTGAGGCTAATCCTTCCAGTATTATGTGGCCTTCCCTCTTTTGTGATCCTGAAGAGGCACATAATGAATCTTGTGCTGCTCTAAGAAAATTGTGTTTGGATTTGACCTGGGCCTGGAACTCAGCTTATCAAGTACTTTGTTAGCGTAGTCACATTCCAGAGTGCTTTACGTTTGCCCACTGGCCATCTCTTAACTAAGCATTTAGAGGCAGGATGGAAGGTGGCCAGGAAACTCATCGTAAAAGCAGTGTTGTGGGAAAAACTAAGAATTTAAGATCAGATAGAGATGGGCTTAGGGCCTGGTTCGCCAATTTCCTGACTCCGGGACCTTGCAGGCCATGTAACGTCTCCATACCTGAGTCTCAGCATCTATAAAATGGGAATGGTAACTATACCCCCTTCATAGAGCGGCTATAAAAACTGAAGGCACCGAATTTCCTTCCCTTTCCTTGCCTTCCTATCTTCCTTCTTTTCCCTCCCTTCTTCCTCTTTCTGTACCTCTCCACTCTCTCCTGTCTTCTTCTCCATTTTCTCATTGCTCATAAACTTTTAATGTGGATTAAATTACTACGTACAAGATATCATCCATTGCTTTTTCATATTTTCACCTAATCAAAATCAACTACACTCCAGGAATAATGCTAAACCTTACAGCTGGGTTGAACCCAAAGTTGCGAACCGTGTTCTAAGAAAACAAGTGTCTCGCCCCCCCCTTCTTTGGGTCGGTATGTTTGAGATCAAAAGCCTTCTTGCTGAGAAAAAGGGCAGAGGCTGAAGATACGTTCAAGAGCATGCGTGTACCTGGGACAGCAGCTCCGTGTGGGGGGCTCCCAGGGACAGCCAGGCTGAGAGGCATGAATTCATCAGGAGGAAGCCAAGACTTCATCACATTCACCTTACACAGCACCTGGGCAAGTCACTCCTTGAGCAGGAAATCCTTCTCCCCTTGCCTGGGGATCCCTCCTGTGTGCTTTGAAAGCAAGAGTGTCGAATTGTGCTTTGGACAAGCAAAGCAGGAAAGAGGATTAGCCATTCGCATCTCTCGGCCTTTTTCTTCTCCCTCCACAAAGACATGTTCTGCCTCCTGCCGGGCGTTGTGGGGAAGATTAATTAGCTAATATTGGTAAAGGGCCTTTGATGATGACTGCTAAGTGTTCGCACCGTGTAATTGCCATTTTTTCCAAGAAAATGTCCATGTAGTTACTAATTAGGCATTGTTGAAGCACCTCTTGCCCCATTATTTTACAGTTGTCTTGCAATTAACTGGCATCAGTACCATTTCAAATGACATTTATTGCCCATTTCCCGGGTTTAATTTTTGGCAATTTTATGGGAAGCCTGGGCGTTGTTTCTTATTCACTGTAACTTGAATAATTAACAACGTAAATATGGCTTTGGGTGCTGATGTTGCCAACAACAAGAGTTCTTGAGAGATTTTAATTAAGAACACTGCACATTGAACTTCACGTGAAGGTTTATTATGGTACCAGAACGCACTATGTGCTTCTTCCCTGTGGGCCCGTGGCTCATGCCTGAGTGTCCGTGCACATGTGTGCATGTGTGCCATATGTGTGTGTGCTCGTGTGTGTGTTTGCAAGTGTGTATGTGCCAATGTATGTTTTTCATGATCAGTAATGTGAGATCTGCGGACAGGAGCAAAGTCCCCCTTTGGCTTAGTCTTCTTTAAGGCACAAACTAGAGAAACGGACTAATGAACTTTTCTCCATTTTTTTAACTATAACCTAGAGATTTGTGTTGGCTCAAATCAAGCATCATTTGTTAATGTCCACTGTGGTTTCAGGTATTGGACTAGATGTGTTTCATACTTTCATTAAGCGTTACAAAAAGTCAATGAGGTCTCTCATGTTGACAAAATGAAGGCCCAGGGAAGTTAAGAAAGGTGTCCAGGGTCACACGGCTAATAACAGATGAAGACAGGACTCTGAAGGACTCTGAAGCCTGGGCCCCTTCTGCTCTTTCTCTGAAGCAAAATTGCTGAGCTTGCTGTCTGGAAGGGAGCCTTGGTCACTCCAAAGGCCAACTTGTTCCTTCTCCAGGAAGGCTTAGATTGCTCACCTAAATGTATCTTCTTTCCTGTGTCTGATAGTAATTCCTATCATTTCTCATAATCTGACTTTCATTTTAGCTGTGTTCTGATGGGGAGAGCAATGCGATACAATGGTTAGGAGAGCATGGGCCTTGGGGCATTATATTTCTCACTCTGCCTCTTCCTACCCGAGTCATCTTGAACAAGTTCTAACACCTCCTAAGCTTCATGTTATTGATGGAAGATGAGTGGAGAGCATGTGTGGAAAACTTAGAATATTTCATGGCACATGGAATGCACACAATATATAGCGGTTGGATGGATGGATGGGCAGATGGATGGGTGGATAGGTGGCTAAAAAAATATAAATAAGTGGGTGAATGGCAGAGACTATTCATTACTCATCTGTAGGATTAACTCCCCCAAATCCTGATCACTCAAGCTTGGACTTAGTATTAGTTCAATAAGATTATTTTTTAAATAAAAATGAATCTCAGGAAGACTTTTTTAGAAAGTTTAGTGTGTCTGACTGGAGCCTAGGCTGTCCATCCCTCTGCGGTCACAAAACTGGACCAAACCCTGATTATGAGGAAGCATCTAACTTCTTGACAAAAATTATCACTAAGACCAGAATCTGGTGACCACCAATGGGCTGAACTATATGGGTCTGTTTGTGTGTGGCTTCTTCCACCCGCATTTCATGTGTAGGGACAGAAGGACAGAGGTCAAGAGGAGGGCTGGACTTGAAATCTCAGGATTCTCATAAGAATTCCAACCCCACCGTGTGTAGTTATCTGTGTGACACTTGAGACTCTGCAGAATTGCTGTAAGAGCAAAATTCACAGGCACTATCCAAAAAATGGACTCTGAAAGGGAGACTTTCTTGTGGAAACTTACCTAGTGAGTCTTCTCTGTAAAAACACCTGTCAGGGAGGGAGAGAAACAGGACTGGGTAAAGGTGACTGCAGCAAACCTGAAGCTGATCTTCTGGGCATTTCTGGAGCTGGGGGATTGGAGGCCTTCTGGCCTCAGAGCTGCCCTGAATTGAGAAAGAGGCCCACACTTTCAAATGCTTGCATGTTGTCCCTGGAAGAGGGATGTGACTTTGGGCAAGGCCAGGGGAGAGCAGCTCCTGGGGAGGAACTCATCTGTGAGCTGTCAGCACCCCACAATCCCAGCAGCTGCAAGAATCGGTTTCTGAGTCCTGGGAAGGAGGACTCTGCGTGGAGCACTCCAGCATCCACCACAGTGAAATGGGTTTGAGCTCAGGATGTCTTTCCCCATATGACTGCATCATGATTCTTTCCCCTGCCACTCGATGACTATGATCATTTCCACTTCTCTGCTGGAGATAGAGTTTCAGAGCTAAGTAACTGCCCAAATGACATACTAGGAGATTGTAGGGTCCATAATGTGCCACCAACACCCATGCACATTCCCTAGGGCCGTGTGTCTGCCTACTTTGACAGCAAATGAGAAGTTACTCAATAGCTTGCTAACCTATTCAACACTCTGTTGCTTGTTAAAACTCATAAGGAGATCGAAAGGTACTGTGTGTGTGTGTGCGTGTGTGTGTGTGTGTGTGTGTGTGTGTGTGTGTGAAAGAGAGAGACAGAGAGATGTTCCAGAACAAGCAGAAACCTAGCTGGTTCCTCCGCGTGTTTGGCATCATTCAGAACTTTAGAGGAGAAGTAGAAGGCCATTACAACACATTCCGTATCGAGAAGATTCTGAGTCAGGTCTTACTGCTTATAAATGAAACTCCATGAAGTCAAACCTAATATACACTTTTTGAGTTTCATTCATTACTTCCCTATTATTTTAGGAATTATTTATGGCACATCTATGATGTATTCCCTAGGGACATGGAGGTCAATGGAGCTAATGGGTTGGTGTCAGCTTGTGTTGTCCCTGGACTCCAATGCTGTGAAAGGATTCTGCAGACATGGCGGCCTAGGGACTGCAAACAGACAGAGAATAGTCTCCAAAGCCTCAGTCTGTTGCATCATCCCCCACTCCGAGGTGTAGGCTGCAAGTGGGAGGGAAGGAGGAAGAGGCATTAGGGAAACATCGGAGCGATTACTCCAGCCTTGAAATGTCCTCAACCCCAGAAGCTGTGAATGTGTAGTAAGTGGCCGTCTCTGGAAGAGTAAGCCCCTGCGAGGGTTGACTGGCATAATCACCAGCCCTGTGCACCTACAGACGCCAGCTTCGAGGTGATGTGAGCTCATGGAGACACAGTAGGCACCATGAGGCTTCTTTCCAGAGCAGGACCAGCTCAGGCGTGCATCCTTGCCCCTTACCGTCCCTGCTGCTGGGAGACACAAGGTTTCCTCTCACCATCTCCTTTTTAAAACATTTACCCTTACCTGCCTAGGCTTCCTCGGGGTCTGTGAGTCTCCAGTAGGCACAAAGGATTCTTGGAGCCTCTTCTGACTAAATGTGAGACGAGAGTCTGGCCGGTCACTCGGTTTACGAGCAGAATGAAGGGAGCTACTGCCGGCCGGCAATCGGCAGGCTACTTCCGTAGTCTGAGCTTTGGTTTTTCCGTCATCTGCAAAATTGCTTGGCGGGGGCTGGGGGGGAGGACGACAGCCATCCCGTATTGGGAGGATCAAACGGGAGAAAGATGTAGCTCCAAACGCAAGGCTGAATTCAGATTAAATTGTCACTTGTGAGACAAAGGCTGAGCATGGTGCTGGAAACATTTCTACCTACGTCATCTTAATAATCAGTTGACATCACAGTCGCCTTCTGTGCATTCGAAGAATGGAGCTCGTAGAGATGATTTCACTTGCTGGAGGCTGCCTAGCTATTAAGCCTATGCTGGTTTCAGATGGCTAGTTTTGCGGAGATTAGAGACTGCCTGGGCCTCAGAGGGGACAAGATAGGGCTTACCCAGCAGGTGGTGGGACTAGATAGATGCTGTCTAACTCCCTGCTGACACCAAGGTTCTATGATCTGGTGGCTTGGTGACGACCCCTGCTGGCTGAATTTTGCGGGCGGGCGTGAACTCAAGTGAGGCTGGAGGTTGGGAGGAAGAGGACAAAGGATCTGAGTGTCATTATTTGTGTAGTCTCTTTTCGGGTGTATCGGGTGCTCCTGGTTTCATGCCACTGCTTTGTTAATGCCCTTTGCACAAAGATCATGATGCTCTCAGACGCCGCCTGGCCTGTCTCTGCCTCCTGTGGTAGCCTCACCCAGACCCTGGTCCCTTGGGCTTTCACACCAGCAGCTCCCTCTGGCCTTTTCAAGTGCTGCTTCTCCTGCCTGGAACTCTCTCCCTGTGGATCTGTGTCACCTTTTCATCCTTCAGCTCTCAGCCAGGCATCTTTTTCTCAAGGCTGGCTATTGTGCTGCCCTGGGGCCAGCTCAGCGTCCTTTGTGAATCACTAATACAGCCCTGTCTTCCTTTCCTTTAGAGCACCTCACTCACTCTGCAGCTATACATTCTCTAATGGATTAACTTACTGATATTTGTCTTTCCTTCTATCCTGCAAGCCCCATAAGAGCGGGGCAGTCTAACATGGCTGGCGCAGACGTTTCCAATCACGGACCACTGCTGTAAATATTCTCTAGTCCCGGTCAGTCTCCGATCTGTGAAGCTAGTGTATGGTAGGTGTGAAATAATATCTGTGGTTCGCTCTGAAAACACTGTCTTCCATTCCTTCAGAACACTAACTCAGTTCACATCTATATGTTTCTTAATGTGTCACGTGATTAATAACGAATGAGCGGGGGAAGGAAGGAACGGGTATCGTGGTACTCGCCATCGACTTAGCTGTGTGCAAGGCTTGCAACATCAGTGGGGACCTGTCATTATTTTATGGGGTTTCAACCCCATAAAGACCAGAATTTGAGGTCTGGTCTGCCTATCTAACTAGGAGCTAGGGTCCATAGTAAAAGCGATTCTTTGTATAACGTGGGCGACATAGACTTTGGAACCAGACTGCCTGCATCTAAAGCCTGACTCCACCACATATTAGCTCCATGAATTGAAGTGAGGTACTTAACCTGCCTTTGACTCAGTTTTGCCACCTGTAAAATGGGGATGATAATAGTTCTTATGTTGTGAGGTTGTCGTGAGGACTGAGTACTTTCATATTCGTTTTGTGAAGTTTTTAGGGAAGCACCTGACTTAAAGTACATGCTATGTATCTGCTTGCTGTTGTTTTATGTGTTTAGGAGGAGGTAGATCATGTTATGCCTCCTCAGATGCCAGCCCCTCTAATCACTTCTTTCCTACTTCTTCCTCCCTTCTGACTAGAGTTGCTAAATTCTGGCCATTGCCTGAGCCTGGTTGATTATGACAATGTTTTTAAAATTTTCCTCTATACAGAGCTAGTTATTAAGGTTCACTAGAGTTCTAGAGAGTTGAAAGTCTAAAATCTGGTCTGGCTAAGGCAGAAAACATGATCTGTGGGGAGGACAAACCCCAGAGTCCAGAGATATGACTTGAACCCAGGTTCTACCACTTACGGCTTTGGTGACCTTAGGCAAGTCCCTTCCTGCCTCTCGGCCTCCTCCTCTGATAAAGGAAACACATCAATCATCTATTCAATAAATATTTATTGAGCTCTTCTGGCATTTCAGACCCTGCTGGACTAGATGAAGTTTTAGATGTTTTATGGCTGAACCGTCCATCAGGTCCATCTAGGAAACCTCAAAAATGGTGAACTCAGGGGCCGGAGCGCGATGGACCACGTTGTTTTAATTAACATAGAGCATCTGGGGTGGCACATAACATTCACTCTGGCAATTTTTGCTTCTCTTTCTAAAGATCCACCTTTCAGCTTTCTTACTCTCTGTGATGTTTGTTTACTATTTCATTGATTTAGATTTCATATTTACTAACTCCTTCCCTCTATTTGCTTTGGGTTTATTTTGCTGTTCTTCTATCCTTTTATAGTGGAAACATGAATCACTCGTTTTTAGCTCTTTTTTTTTTCTTGGTCTGCATATAAATATTCAGAGTTGGAAGTTTTCCTCTAGCACAGCCTTCGATGCTTCCTAAAATTATTGACATGGTGCCTTTCCATTATGATTGCTTGAAATAGTTCCACGTCCTTTGTGACTTCTTTTTTGACTGTGTAGCATTGAGAAGAGTGTTGTGCAACTTCCAAATGTTCGCATATTTTTCTTTTGTGTTTTAGTTTATTGAATCGCTGATTTATTTCCTTTGTACTCAGAAGCAGAGTCTAGAAGCACTGTGGTATTTCCTCTTGCTCTAGAAGAAGCTCTCCCTATATATGTACTATCCAGCCCTGGCCAGGAATCCGTTTCTCCACGCAGCATTCTGGAACCTCCTGTCTGCACAGTGCTCTTCTCTTTTGGTCACGGTCCTGAAAATTCCAGTGGCTCTAGAAGTCCTTGACTCTGATTGCTGCCTCATCAGCTTAGCAAGAGTGCCGTTCTCTCCTTGGGCTCTTTTCCTGGTGACATATGGGAACCTTGAAGGTCCCCAAAGCAGAAAGTTGAGAAAATACTGAGCTTGCCACATGTGTCTGGTTTTTTGCTAGCACGAAGCTGTGCGCTGACATCACCCCTTTCCTCTCCCATTTCTCCATCAGAAATGCTTCACTTATTCTGTCCAGTTTTATAGTTGTTTACAGTAGTGGGGATGGGAGCGGTCTAGAACCCGTACTCTGTCATGGCCACACCCACAGTACTCCTTTTTAATTGAATCTTATCTAAGTTACTCACAGTAAACAGAAGAAAGTGGTTTTGGAAATTTAGGTTCTAAAATGCATGCTTTTAAAATTTAACACGATGTACTTATTATTTTTAATTTTTTAAAATGTATTTTGAGAGAGAGAGAGAGAGAGAGAGAGAAAATCCCAAGCAGGCTCCACGCTGTCAGTGCAGAGCCTGACACAGGGCTCAATCTCATGAACCGCGAGATCATCACCTGAGCCAAGAACAGACTCGGATGCTTAACCGACTGAGCCTTGCAGGCGCCCCCACAATATACTTATTCTTTTTTTTTTTTTTAATTTTTTTTAACATTTATTTATTTTTGAGACAGAGAGAGACAGAGCATGAGCAGGGGAGGGTCAGAGAGAGAGGGAGACACAGAATCCGAAACAGGCTCCAGGCTCTGAGCTGTCAGCCCAGAGCCCGACGCGGGGCTCAAACTCACGGACCGCGAAATCGTGACCTGAGCCGAAGTTGGCCACCCAACCGACTGAGCCACCCAGGCGCCCCAACAATGTACTTATTTTTATCAGCAGTTTTAACTTAATCTTTGTTTTATTTCTAATAGCAATTTCTGTTTATGAGCTTCGAAGAGAAAAATTATTGAGTCGTTTTCTTCTCGATCTCCAAGCTTCCGTCACTTTGAGTAACTAAATGGAACCTGTAACTGTTGCATAAAACCGGTTTCTAACAATACCTAAACAGTGCTTTTGACTTGATGCTTTTTAAAGGTAACACAAAGAGCGAGTCAGGAGTGACTCCTTTAATATGTAAGATCAGCGGTGGTTCACTTAAGCACAATGTTACGGTCACAGAGCACAGAGACAGTCCTGATCCAGTGAGTGATAACATAACTGGCTGACACCACAGTCCCCTGCCTCAGGTGATGGCGAGTCCTTTAGTCACACGTTAAGCCGCACTGCTCTCATGCTCCGGCCTGGGTGCTCATACTGATTCATGTCGGATTCTGTCTGTTTTGCTGATTCTCTTCTGTGTTTCATACTTGTCTATGCCAGATTTGCCAAATTATTCTGTTTCATAAAAATCATTACTTTGTACCTGGATTGAAAGTCTAGCTCCAGGGGCGCCTGCGTGGCTCAGATGGTTAAACGTCTGACTTTTTGGCTCAGGTCATGATCTCGCGGTTTGTAAGTTCGAGCCCCTCGTCGGGCTCTGTGCTGACAGCTCAGAGCCCAGAGCCTCCTACGGATTCTGTGTCTCCCTCTCCCTCTGCCCCTCTGATGCTCATGCTCTGTCTCTCTTTGTCTCTCGATAATAAATAAATGTTAAAAAAAATTAACAAAGTTAAAAATAAAGAAAGTCTAGCTCCAGAGAATTTAAATGCTTTATCTGTAATTCCCTGTATTAACCCATTATGAACAGAATCATCATTTATTGCATTTCTTTTAGCCATTCTTGTTCCTATTGCCTATTGCACATATCCGTGAAAATGATGAAAAATAAGGTTTTGGGTTTTGTTTTGTTGGGTTTTTTTTTTTTTTCGTCCCAAGTACATTTGGCAAAATTGCGGTGCTAAAACTCCTTGTCATCCAGGAACAGTGTCTCCTCTGTAGAGCAAGGAGAGAGATTTAGGCTGGTTGGCTTTTGATGAAAAGAAAAAAAAAAAAAACTCCAATGTCATGCCATCTGAAGAAATATCTGCGTCAAAACTTATTTACCCTATTCTAATTCGTGTGTCACATTGTTAAAATAATTCCTAGCTTTAACAATCTCAGGGTTTTCCCTTTAGTTATTTCACGCTCATTTAGGATGGTACAAATGAACTTAATAACACCCATTTTGGATGTTTGAAAGCTTTTCTTTTTCTTATGACTCTTTCACATGTTTCAAAAAGATAAGGCTACTGGAGCAGTGAGTTCTGGGTAGATGAGATATTATTCTGTCTTCCACTCATTTGTGTGGATTCATTAAGCAGTTACAGTTTAAAATTGCAAATACCACTAGTTTGGGGAAAAGAATTATGCTTTATACTCTGGAGAATGCAAAATAAGCAAACTCCCCGTCCTCAAGTTACTCCAAGCATAGATGGAAAGCCCAGGTATGGTTACCTGCAAAATTAAGTGGCAAGTCAAGATTTTGGAAATGCCAAAAATACAAGGAAGTTGTATGAAAAACAAATGATTGGGCAGGTAATAGGGACAAACCGAGGACCGGAATGGACTGAGAAATCTTTTCCAGGAGCGTGGTATAGTTAAGGAAAGTTTGTCCAATGTCCAGTTACCGTAGCCTAAGAAAATCTCCACACTTAAGCCGCATGTTTGTCTGCAGAGGTTTATTTCTTTATTAATTTTTTTTTAACGCTTGTTCATTTTCGAGAGATAGAGAGGCAGAGTGCAAGCAAGAGTGGGGCAGAGAAAGAGGGAGACAGAATCCAAAGCAGGCTCTAGGCTGTCGGCACAGAGCCTCATGCGGGGCTTGAACTCACAGACTGTGAGATCGTGACCTGAGCCAAAGTTGGATGCTTAACCGACTGAGCCACCGAGGTGCCCCTCTATGCAGAGGTTTAGAAAGTATTTTGTTCTTTGAAGTACAATAGGCTGTGCTGTCTAATTTGATGCTCGGTCTCCTTATTTAAAATGTAACTCACCTTCCTTGTGCTCTGCTCTCTTTTTCTCTGCAAAGAGCCTCATCTGCTTTCTGGAACCCTGGTCCTCCACTTGCGTTCTTGCCTCCTCACTTGGGATGCCGGCGGTAACGGGACTGGCTCCCCGTTCTGATTCTGAGCAAGGTTATAGGCCAGTATGGACTTCTCTGCCCAGACTGGAAATGAACGAGGATCAAGGGACTGGGAAGAGCATCTCCAAACACACCCAGAACTGCCGTTGGGTTATACATGGACTCTTGGAAGAGAACAGCTACAGGTACAGTTGTGCATGTTACTGGCTTGAGACGAGACCAGAGCATCTTCCCCACCACCCCCCAAGCCTGCAGGGACAGTTATATGGAGAATTTAAAGAAAAAAACATCGGACGAAGACTTGTAGCCATATTGAAGAAAAGACGTTCTTGTCTGTGGCTGTAGGTATCGTGTTCTAAATTGCATCATTTTGGTGTCTTATATATAATATATCCCCCTTTCTCTTCGACAATGGCACTGTAGCAATTGATTTTGTTTTCATCAATCAAGGTGAGCCAACCCGTGTGGTTTGCAAGGGGGTAAATAAACCAGGCACAAGGACTAAAATGTAATGATGTAACCACAAGTAGGGAAAGATGCATGTGCATTGCTTGGCTGGCCCTGTTCTCTAGACAGAAGCTGAACACTGGAGCTGGGACTTGATTCTCCAGCATCCATATCTCTTTGGGAACACTCTTTATCCTTGTTTGAAAGCATGGACTTAGAAGCGAAACTTAAGCTCCTTTGACAAAATCCTATTTAATCAGGCCTTTTGCTTATCTGCAGGCATAAGCCAGCCTCCCTAGAGCTGCAACTTACTCTGTTTGTTGGGCGATAGAAATTTATTCCCTTCTTCTTGCCACTTCCCAGGAACATGGTTCAAGAACTTGAACTGGACCCTGAACGGTGGATAGAATTAATGTTACTTTCAGAAATAGCTTGTCGGGGCACCTGGGTGGCTCAGTCGGTTAAGTGTCCAATTTTGGCTCAGGTCATGATCTCACGGGGTCATGATCTCATGGTTCGCGAGTTCGAGTCCCGTGTCGGGCTCTGTGCTGACATCTCAGAGCCTGGAGCCTGCTTCAGATTCTGTGTCTCCCTCTCTCTCTCTCTGTCTTTCCCCTGCTCGTGTTCTATCTGTCTCTCTCTCTCTCTCAAAAATAAATAAACATTAAACAAAAGAAATATCTTGTCTATCTTAACGTTAAATAACTATTCACCTTATGTTTTTTCTTTTACTGCTGTTTATAAAAAATTGAATCTTTTTTTGTATAAAATACAAATGGATCCCTTGCAATCCATTAGTCAGATGGTCCACTCACATTTATCGAATACTTGACCAGATGAGAGAGACGTTTTTATTATATGTAGTGCTTTTATGTAGAGTCAAGGCTGTACATGGACTTTCCAGTCTCTCCCATTATCTGTCCATTATTCCTCATACCTGCACAACCGTTTGGATACTTTAAGTTCAGTCTTAACCTCAGCACTATTGGCCTGTTGGGCCAGATGACTCTGTCGTGGAGTGAGGTCCTGTGCACTGTGGGATGTTCAGCAGCACCCTAGGCTTTGCCCTACCTGACGCCAGTAGCTCTCCGTGCCCCCACCCCAACTCAACTGCAGCAAAGAAAACTGGCTGAAAGACATTAACAAATATCCTCTGGGAGCCAAAATTGCCCACGGTTGAGAATTACTGCTTTGGCCCAATGTGTTTTATATATTAGATAAGGCAAACCAACTCCTTAGCAATGCTTGGATGAAATTCTGAGGTATTGATATCTCATTCATTGTAATCGGGCTCTGGTACTTTATTGAAAGGAGGAGCGGTGTGTAATAACAAGATGACTGATGTGCTCGCGAGCTGAAACTCCTTATGATCGGAGGATCATTTTTTTCTCCCTCTTTCTCTGTCTAGAACCTAGGAGTGGAGGAATAACTGGGAACGTGAAATCGTTGTGTCCAGAGATCTTTTTGACAAAAGCTCACTCCATTAATGTTACCTATGCATGATCACGAGGGAGAGATGTTTCTTTTTCTTTTGCCTCGGGATGTGTCTGTGAGGGACTTAAGTCACCAGGGTAGGATGTGGAAGACTAGGAGGTGTCAGAAACAGCCACGTGCCTGCCCAGGGAGGCCAGACAAGCTCGGGTGGCCAGATCAGCTGGACAAGAGGAAAGACCAAGATCAAATAACAATACAGTATCTGCGAAAGTGTCATAGAACATGGTAACGTAAGGTAGCAGGACAGGGGTATGCTATGAGAAAATGATTGGAAGTCCAGTGGCTTAACAGCACCAGAGAAAACTGTTCACCAGTAACCAGGCTCCAGTGTCTGAGCTAAGTTCAAGAACAGAGAGGGAAAGAAGTCAGGAAAGACTAAGCAAAATAGGACTGCGCTAACAAGAGTTTTACAGAAACCACATGATGGAGACGAGAAGCTAGCTCAAGCAACATGTCGGAGACGCAATTATCTGGGGTAGAAAATAAGATCCTAGAAGATCAGTAGCGAATATTTCTTTATCCTGTATCTTTATGCGTTAGATGGATATGCGTTCATCACATCACATGTGAGACTTTATCCCCTAAATTGACAAATACTTTTTGAGCGCCTGCAACGTTTGTCCTGGGTGATGGAAATTGAGTAGCCAAAATAGAAAAACATCCCGCTGTCATCCGGTTTGTGTTCTAATGGAGGAGGAGAGGACATAAACATAATAAATAGATAAATACATAGTGTGTGCGAAGGGAATAAGTGGTAAGAAAAAGTGGTTCAGGGTAAAAAGGATTGGGAGTGCTAAGTGTCAAGTCAAATTAAATACAGACTTGATAAAGAGAGACTTCATTTAAAAGACTGTTTCGATAGGCAGAATCCTCTGATCCTAGAAATCTGCAAATATCTCAAAATTAAGCAGAAATAAAAGGCTTTTGGGGGGCCTGGGTGGCTCAACTGGTTAGGCGTCCAACTTCGGCTCAGGTCATGGTTCCTGAATTCGAGCCCTGCCTCAAGCCCTCTGCTGTCGGTGTGGTGCCTGCTTTGGATCCTCTCTCCCCATCCCCCTCTCTGCCCCTCCCCCACTCACCCTCTCTTTCTCTTTCTCTCACTTCAAATAAATAAAAACTTAAAAAATACATCAAAAAAGAAATAAAGGGCTTTTCTTTTACAGGGTGGGGTGGGAAGAGCTAGCAGGAAGTCTGTGGGGGAGGAGGGCAAGCGGGTGGGGTGGGCAGGTGGCATCTTTGGGGTGTTTTCGCAGTGAAATGTTTTTCTTTATGGTTAGCAGATTCTCAGAATGAGGTGTGTTAGGGGCGGATGTTTTGCACCCTAGTGGTTTAGTGCTTGTCTAAACTTGAGGACAAGCCAATATTTAGGGGCCCATGTGGAGGAGAGGAGCCCGCCTAAAGTTTGGTCAAGCAGCGTTTAATGCGTATGCCGAGAGAGATTGTGCGCACTTGGTCCTAGGGAGGAGCATTTATGTACAACGGTAAACGCAGTGGTCAAGGGGGGAGCTCACTGGCATATTGTCAGAGCTGAAGTAAGTGAATAAGCAAAGACTTCAGAGCAGCAGGAGAACAAAAAGCTGATACTGAGAGAGAAGCATCGCGGCCAGAGGGAAGGCTAGCGTGAGGCGTTGCGGTGGGAGTGTCGCTGTTGTGTGTGAAAAATAGCACGGCAAATTCTGTTTTCCGAAGGTTGCCTCGGTAATATCTCCCATCCCACATGCGTTTCTTGCAATGCCATCTTGCCACCTTCCCACGGACAGGGAGACTTTGTTTCTCCAAGTCCTTAAGTCCCGCCAGGCTCTGGGACTGCCGGCACCCAGAGCACATGGCAGAAGTGTTGCCGTGTCAGTTGTACGTGTGGCCCTTACTTACCTGGCAGAAAACTTCGGCTTCCCGGTTCCTGGAACAGTTGTTCTTGGGACAGTGTCTGCGAACACCGACTCCCCTCCCCGGGCCACGCTGTGAGAAGCCCAGGGCGCGTAGAGAGGCCACATGGAGGCGCCCTGGCCTGCAGCCTCAGCTCAGACCCGAGCCTCGACCGTGAGTCATGTGAATGAGTCATCTTGGACGCCCGCCTTTCTGAGCCAGCAGGTGATTGCAGATCAGGCTGACGGTGGTCTGCAACCCCACAAGAAACCTTAAGCAAGAATGCCCAGCCAAAGTCAACCAACCTACAGAGCCACCAAGGGATAACAAAGTGTATTAGGCCACTTAATTTGGGGGAAGTTTGTTATGAAGGAAGAGGTGACTGGGATAAATAGCAAGGAGGAGACTGTGGGGCGAGGGGAGCGGGCCACGGGGAAATTAGTCTCCAGGGACATGAAGTCGGAAAAGTACATGGGAAGTCCAGTTGGGTATTGCCTCCTAAAAACTTTCGAGTTTTGCCCTGAGTGAAGTGGAGGGCCGGTACAGGGTCACGAAAGCACAGTGACACGATCTGAGTTACATTCTGAAAGGGTCTCCCTGGCTGCTGAGTGGGGAATCAAATGCAGCCACTGTTGTAACAACCCCGGTGAGCGATGATAGCAGCTCAGATCACACCGATGGACGGACGGGAGGTGAGACGTTGTTGGCATCTGTATGCGTTTTGGCGGTAGAGCCCCGAAGTGTTTCCTGGTGGATTGAGATGTGAGAGAATGAGGTAGTCAAGAATGCCTGTGATCCTGGGAGAACGATGTTCCCATTCTGAACCGAGATGAGGAACACTGCTGGAGGACCAGGTGCAAGGAGGGAGACTGAGGGCTCAGCGCAGGATGTGTTCCATCTGGAACATGGTTAGACGTCCAGGTGGGAATAGCAGGTAGGGATCAGGACGTTATAGGTTTGGAGTTAGTGAAGGTGTCAGGGTTGGAGTTTTAAATACAGCAGTTCTCAGAATATGGGTGTTTTGAAGGCATGAATGAATGAGGTCACCTATGGAGTGAGTGTTAGAAAAAGGAAGAGAAGAGAGGAGAAAAGAGGAGGGGAGGAGAGGAGAGGAGCGGGGAAGAAGGAAGGGACCAGGAACTGAGTCCTGAGCCATTGCAAGGTGGAAGAGGCTGGGAGAAGACAAAGGGACAGAAAGCAAGACTGAGAAGGAGCAGCTCGTGACAAAGGAAGAAAGCTGAGAAAGTGGATGTCCTAAAGTCTGGTGAAGGAGATGTTTTCAGTAGGAAGGAGCCAGAAGCTGGGTCAATGCCTCTGCTAAGTCAAATAAGGAGAGAACTGAGAATTGACCTCTGTGTGTGGTCTCAGCAAATGATCTCAGTCTCTCTGTTTCTCCCCATACACAATACAATAGTTATTGAGCATTTACTATATGTCAAGTACTTCCTAGGCCTTGGGGATATTAAGGTAAGTTAAATGTTCCCTTGAGGAGTTTCCAACCATCCGATCGATTAGACAATATTTACTGCATAATTACTATGTGTAAAGACACTGTACTAAATACTATGAAGGCTATAAATGTCGTATGGGATACGTGTTTAGCCTAATTGGAAATACAGACAGAAACACACAGACTGATATATTGCAGTGCCGGTAAAGCCCACAAGAAATGTCCCAAGGAAGAGTAAGATTTCAGTAAGTGGCAGTGCGTATTGTATGATGAAAGGATAGGTCGCGCAAGTTGGAAAAATCTGGGAAAGCTTCGTGAGAAGAAACCAATAGAAAAATGCGTGGGTGGGAGCATGTGGTGTGGTCATTGGAGGTCAGTTAATAGGCAACTATGGAGAAGTCAGAAAATGAATGTAAAACTAAGTGTGACAGCATGGGTGAACCTGGAGGACATTATTCTAAGTGGAATAAGCCAGTCACAAAAGGACAAATCGCGTGTGATTCCACTTAACAGGAGGAATCTAAAATAGTCAAACTCCTAGAAGAATGGTGGCTGCCAGAGGCTGGGGGAAGGGGCAGAATGGGGACTTGCTATTTAACCGGCATCGAGCTTCCATTACACGAGATGAGTTGAGTTCTAGACATTTGCTGTTACAACGTCGCGCCTGCCGTTAACCCTACTGAATCGTACACTTAAAAATTTGTTAAAAGAGTAAATCTCATTCTGAGCGTTCTACAATTTAAAAAATCTCAAAAACCAGTTATAAATTGAAAGAAGTAAGTGGAGATACCTGTTCACGACTTTGGATTTTTGACCTTTTTCTGTGCTATGGCAGGATCGGGGTCTGGTGGATGAGGAAGTTTTGGCCCAGTGGGTGCATCATAAATTTCTATTTTAGGATCATTGATCTGGTGGTGAAAGTTAGGATGGAGTGTAGTTGGGGGATGATAGGACTCAGAAATGATATCACTGAAATGGACCGGCGCTTAGAATAATACAGATATTTTAAAGTCTTTTCAATGTTGTGGAGACTTTATCTCTTCATCGATGTGTGTGTTCTTGTGCATTTAGGGTGGTGTGGTGTGTGTGTGTGTGTGTGTGTGGGTGTGTGTGTTGGATGAACATCTGTTTCTTAATGCATTTCTTCCTAAGTACTCAGTTTCTTTGCTGCCAGGAATGGGTTTCATTTATTTCATATTCTAGCTACCACTAGTGCCTAAGAATTTAATTGCAATGCTTGGTGTTTCCTTCCATCCTACAGCAAAAAGAGCTTAATTTGTCTTTTGGGTTTACTTTTCTCTTGTTTTCTAGTTATGCAATCGTATCACCCACAAACATTGATATTTCAATGTCTTCTGTTTTGATTCTCACACCTCCCTTTTTAAAAATGTAAAGTTTGAGCCTGGTGCCTGGCATATATTATCTCCTCCAGAATAATCGTTTGTTCATTCTTATCCTTCTTTTCTCTTTTTCTTTTTTTCAGATGTGTGGAAACATTGTCCACTAAATTTGTCAGACTCAAGCGCTTTTATTTTTAAGTTACTATTAACCTTTTATGTTGATTTAAATCTCTTGATCTTGTCCTGTGTCTTCAAAATCTCTTTTTTCCCCCCATTTTTATTCATTTAGAAGCATTTACCAGGCATTTGTTATGTGGGAAACCAGAGTCTGAGCATAACCCACCAACTATCCCCATGAAAGTCTCAATCTATTAGGGAGTCAGACACTGAACTGAATCACTGTAGACACAATAAAATAATAGAAATTATATAGGTACAGGTAAATGACTAGATTTCTCATTTCTTATTCCAAGTTTTATTGTTATACTTTCCAGTTTTTTAAACAGTGGTTAAATTCCAACATATACACTCTGATTTTTTCCCAAAGCATTATTAATATTGCTATCATATTCTCATACACATCTTAATTTATCTTTTCATTGTTTTATTCATGATTTTGTGTTGTCATATTCCTTCTCCCTTTTTATGGCTTTGAAATATTTATTTGTTTAATACATATTTGAGGGTAGGTTTTGTGCTAGTTAGTGATAGTAATAACATGATTTACCAGATTCTTGCCGGTTAATTACTCTTTGGCACTATTTCCTATACTTTGAATGCATGTTTTCATTTTGTTATATTAAACACATCTTTGTAGGTGTAGGAGCCAAGGGCAGTCCACCCCAAAATGTGCCGTTTTGGAATATTGATTATTTTACATAAAAGTTACTTAAAGACAGCCTGTGCAGGAAGGATACTCTGCCCCCCACACTGTTCCCCTCAAAAGCAGGAGATATATCTCCCTTGTGAAAGCTGTCCTCCTGTACCAGGAGGTAAAGAGACATCCTTATCACCAGAGATGGGGCATTTAGAGCAGAGAAGGCTGTATAAACAACTTTTGTTACTTTTTATTAAGTTACTACCCCAGCCCACCTGCTGTTTACAATTCCTCACTAACTGAAGCTCACAAAGTTGTTTTCTTTGTCCAGGCAATTCCTTACAGATTTCTTGTCTGTTTTCCTAAAAAGTATGAAAACTGCCCTCTCTGGTTATTTCTTTAGGTCTCAATTTCAGTAATGGGTCTCCATGGGCACATAATAAAATGTTGGGGTTTTTTCCTCCCGTTAATCTGTCTCATGTCAATTTAATTTTTAGTCCGGCTGGAAGACCTTGAAGGACAGAGGAAGGAATTTTTCTTCTCTACAAAGGCTATAATTAAGTGTATTTTATTTTGAAATTTAGAAGAGGCTCTTTTTAATAGAAACCGCCAGGTTGTTCACAATAAAAGGTACATTGGACACATGTTGGATTTCCTCTTTTACCCTACAGGTTTCCTGTTCCCAGAGTTTTATTTTCATGTATTTATATTATGTGCAACTTACGCATTTAAATTCTTTCTTTCTCAGGGCTCCTGGGTGGCTCCGTTGGTTGAGCATCCGAGTTTGGCTCAGGTCATGATCTCACGGTTCATGAGTTCGAGCCCCGCATTGGGCTCTGTGCTGACAGCTCAGAGCCTGGAGCCTGCTTCGGATTCTGTGTCTCCTTCTCTCTGCCCCTCCCCCGTGCGCTCACACTCGCTCTCTCTCTCTCTCTCTCTCTCAAAAATAAATAAACATTCAAAAAAAAGAAACGCTTTCTCTTTTAAACTCATTTGGAAGATAACTGGCGCTCACCTAATTTTCCTTCTATTTTAAAATATTAACGCGAGATTTTAGAACTCTGTTTTCCCTCATATTTTTTTCCATCTTTAAATCAGACTACTCCTCTACTCTCTGAGGCAGCCTTCTGGCCTAAACCTCTGTCGGTCAACAGTGTCGATTTTAACACAACTAGCTACAGGTGTCCTTGGGGACTTCCAACTGTCGCGATGGGATGGACACGGGGGCTACAGATCACTGGAAGGTGGGGCTCAGCCAGTGAGCTTTTAAACTCTTCTAGTTGTTCCAACACCTGGGGGACACACTCTCACTTCTATCCCGAGGTCCTTTTCGACATCAGCATCATCTGCAGCTCTGAACTCAATATTAGGGCGTACATCCCAGCTCACAAACAGCATGGACACAAAGGAATTCTGCAGAAAACACTGGCTGGCAACACGAGGGACTGTATTCTGACACGGATCTCTTGTCGAAGGATGTAGAGGTGAGAAAAGAAGAGGCTTTATTTGCTGCCAGGAGGAGAGTCAATCTAGAAGGGAAATGGCTGTGACATCTGGCAATTAGCAGAGATTTGATGTGTTATAGGTCTTATGGGCCCTGAGACAAGTGGACCAAGCAGTAGGAATATGGGACGGGGGGTGCCAGGCAGATGCTCTCGAAGGCCAATGAATTGTTACTAATTTTCCGAGAAGTGAATCTGGGAGTTAACCCTCAGCTCTTCTCAAAAAATCTGACATAAAAGTAAACAAATCTGAGAAAGTACCTTTTGCACTTTCTTGTGGTTTGGAGCTAAGCAGCATGTATGGGGGGGGGAGGGTGTAACCTTGAGGCTTACAGCTTCTGTTTTTGCAGAAAGATCTTAGCTCTGTACACTTTTGAGCTCTTCCAGTGCACGCACAGGCCACTGGGAATCCGCTCAGCCCTACACAGACCGCAAACCACATCCATATAATAAACGCCACCAAAACAAGGGAGCGAATTGTGGGTTCTGTCTTAACTCCCCAAAGCCAGAAAGGGGCCTGTATATCCACTGCCCATTAGCCTAGGAGTTCAAAGGAGAGGTTATCTTGTGGTGTCTGTGGGTGAATGAATGAAGTCTAGGACAAAATTTTGAAGAACCGCGTGCAGAGGCAAGAACAATAACTTTAGGTTAGTTGGTGTAAATGGGCAAGCTGGGGGCCTCGTGCCCCCTGCAGAATTCTGAGGGTTCACCTCGTTTACAGTTCTAGCTGGTAGCTGCTAGGCAGGAAGGCCACTTTCCCTTTTCCCACAGCCTACTCAGCTCGTCTCACCTCTCTTACAGTGCGAGGGAACAATTACAGTTCCTGGAAAGGTGAAGGCAGGGATTTGTACAGCCACAGAGAGGCGAGGCATCCATGGCATCCCCTGACCAAATCTAACTTTATTACACACGTCTCAGGCTACCTGTGGAAAAGGGGCAGTTTTACTGTTTACATTTCTAATCCATCACAGTCTGGTTCTTTTATAAAATACCGTAAAAATGAATCACTGCAAAAATTAAAAGGCATAATTAGATTCAACAGGCATGAGCTTTCTCTGCTAGACTGTTGTAAGTTTCTGAAGACTTACTCTCAATATCAGTACTCCTCGGAGGGGGGTGATGAACAGTTTGCAGACTTGCTCTGGTTTGGGGACAGCCTAGGAGTATCAATTTCCGAAGTTAAGCATTCTGAGAGAATACTGTGACCAACCTTTTTAAACATAAATTTATTGAAATCTCTCCACATCTATTTATTGTTTTAAAATTTTTAATGTTTATTTTTGAGAGAGAGAGGCAGAGTGTAAGTGGAGAAGGAAGGGGCAGACAGAGGGAGACACAGAATGCAAAACAGGCTCCAGGCTCAGAACCGTCAGCACAGAGCCCGACGCAGGGCTCGAACCCACGAACTGTGAGATCATGACCTGAGCCGAAGTTGGAAGCTTAACTGACTGAGCCACCCAGGTGCCCCTCTGTATTTCTTTATCTATCTATCATCTATCTACCTATTTATCATCTATCAATTGTCTATTTACCATCTGTCTTTACCTTGCATATTATTCCCATAGTTTCAAATTGTATCCTTGAATTTTGTTTCATTTCTATTCCATTCCATTCCATTCCATTCCATTCGGTTCTGTTGTGTTCTATTCTATTCTGCACTGCATTCACTCCATTCCATTCCCTTCTGAATTTGTTTAACTTGTGGCCACAAGGGCATATCTTCCTAGTGAATCCCAAAACAATGGCTGGAAGGCTGGGAAGAAGGTATGTGTATATGGTTTTGGTAATGACTGTAACAATGAGCTGCAGTGGGTTCAGAACTTGTGGGGAAGTAGTCATTTGGCGGCTGGTGAATATCCATTTTATATTTCCTGATGCAGATTTTTAAGTAAATGATAAAAGTCACCTTAAAAAGTGAATCTGTTTCTATGTTAGGTTTGGACTCATTTGTTTCTTGATCTAAATCTTTGTGGAGGGGGTTTGATTGTCAGAAATTGTTTTGGAGATTCCTTGATTATACCTTCAGATTTTCACAATGAAATGCCTACTTGGCTAGTTTTCTTCAGATACTTTACTGCTTCCTTTAAAAAAAATTAAGAGAGCTTATTTTTTAAAATAGTACTTCACTTAGGTTTATTCTTGAACCATTTCTTGCTTTTCTGTTTTAGGGAATTAGCAATCTTTTTCAGTCCCTATGTATTTTATGTTTTCTGTGTCCTCCTAGGGCCAAATTAGCATATCTGGGACCTAATGCTCATGGTGTTTGTTTTGTTTCTCCCGGATGTGCGTTAATTTTCATCTGAACCCTGGATTTCTCATAGTCTAAGAGGCAAGATCTATAGTCATTCAGATTCTTGTATCTGTTACTTACATTCATCCTGGACCTGTGTGAGATTATGACCTTGCATTTGTAGGGGAGGAACCAAATATTTATGTTTTTACCCTCCTAGGTTTTCAGCGAGGGCTTGATGGGAGAAAAAGGGGAAAAAGGCTGGACTTCGCTGCGGCTCATAGTCTCCAGGCAGGATTCTTGAAGCACACAGGTTGCGACACTCCTACAGCTACCTCGAGGACTTCCTTTGATGTTTCACCACCAGAGCTTTGCTCTGGTCAGTGTTCCCTCCCTCTGATAACCATATATATCCCCTCCACCCCATATATGTTAGCAATCGTCCTTCAAACATACGGCCCACTGATACGCATCGGAAGGGTCTCATGACTAATGTTTTATTAGATAGTAGTAAATAACCTTATCTTAACAGCAGCTAGCCCCTCAGGGTCCTGGAAACCTTGCTTCCAAATTCCTTAGAGACTTAACGCTATTCCTACCCCCCACTAACTAAAAAGCACCTAATCATTTATTCCTCACACTCCCAGTGTGCTCTTTCTGCCCACGGAGCCTTTTTGCAACAAAAATGGCCCAAGAATTCTTTCTTGACTGGTGGCTCTCCACCCCCACACCAGGGCTCTGTAACAAAAGGCAGATCAACAGGAGAGAAACAAAGAGAAGTTTTATTAAGGTGTTTACGTTATGTATGCGTAGGAGAGACGGGGGATGAGTGACTCGTAGTTTTAGTTAGAACCTGGTCTTAGCAAGGAAAGGTATTTTTAGGGAAGAGACAAGAGAAAGGAAAAGGACTGTGGGTCTCCAGGCCAGCAAATTGTGTGAGAACAACTCTAAGGGAAACTAATGGCAGATAAAGGCTCGTCACCACAGTCTGGCATGTGGATTTCTCTCATGCCACCTCCAGGCTGAGAAGGGACTAAAATGGTCTATGGTGATTAACTTTTGTCCTTTCCGGTAGAGAGGGGAAAGGAGACGCTTTTATAATTTTATGTCTTGCTTTTAGGCAAATAGGAGAAAAGCAGAGAGCTTTTTTTCTTCTTCTTTTGGGGGGAGGGAGGTCCGTTCCTTCTTAATTGCCTTCAGTCTGAAATAATCCATATGCTGAAGTGGCATATTTTGCGGTGGCCAAATGTTGCTACCCTTCACAGTTAAGGCTTTAAAGCTTGAAAATTAGAGGACGCCGTTTTTCTTTCAATGTTGCTCCTAAGAAAAAGATCAATGAGAAATTAGTATTAATATATATATGAGATTTAATATCTGTGATTTTTATTTTTTTAATTAAAAACATTTTTAAGTTTATCTATTTTGAGAGAGAGAGAGAAAGAGAGACAGCGTGGGCAGGAGAGGGGCAGAGAGAGAGAATCCCAGACAGGTTCCATCCACACCATCAGCGTGGAGCCCGACGTGGGGCTTGAACCCACGAAACATGAGATTAGGACCTGAGCCGAAACCGGGAGTTGGGGGTTTAACCAGTGAGCCACCCAGGTGCCCCAACATCTGGGATTTTTCAAATCGAGTGCAATGAAAATCACATCTGTGATTACACAAAACTAAAAACAGATCACAGAGTAAAAACGAGAGTGAAAGAGTCCAATGAAAGGGGAGACGAAAACCATTTAAAAACCTACTCTGAACTAGACGTGGATTTAAAAAGAAGTAAACTATTTTCTTGTAGACCATAGTCATTTTAAGAACATGGATTCTAAGCCAGATGATTCATCTGACATCATTTCATCTGACGTCTTTAATATAATCGTCTTTGGGGTCTAGTAACCTTCTTAAGTGTGAAATAAGTGCAGATAAAAATAAAACCTTCATTATGGTATTTTAAGGATTAAACGCGTCAATTTAAGTATATGAAACAGTGGCCTAGGAGCTATACGCATGAATATGGGCGTGACCTACTTCCTGCTCTTTGAGAGCTTCCAGTGACTCGTGAACAAAAAGCAGTGAAAGTTAAACATTCGAAGACAGACAAATGGATGGGTGGACAGGTGTGAATAACAGTCCGGGGTTATAGTCGGTAAGTGAAGAAATGGAAGCCTAAAGTGTTCGTGATTTACTTTTGGTCCCTTGGCTGGCAAGACCAGGGCTGAGAATACGCCTCAGTAAGTCCTCTCCAAGTAGAGAACCGGGGCTCTTTGCCCTCTGCGGTGTTATTTCAGCCTCTATACTTACGAGCTGTGTGAGCTTTGGGAAGTGACTCAGCCTCTCTGAGCCTTAATATCTGTATCTATAAAACAGAGCTAATAGCAGCACCTGTCTCTGGAACTTGCTGTGAGCATTGACTGAGATGATGTGTACTTTACAGAGTGCCTGGCCCACAGCAAGCATTCAGATGTACCTTACCTTTTATTACTAGTCATATAAACACTTGATTTCATTCCAGTACTGCCTGTAGAGAGTAGGTGACATACTTGGTGTCATATAGTCAAGATTAGTTCTATTTTTGTATACATTTTCTGTTTCTGCGTGCAGTATACAAGACGGAAACAATCAGGAATAATAAATACAGAGAGATAAATACAATTTACAAGGAAGAGCCTTCCCAGAAGAAGCAATTAATTGCAAAACGATGTGACTTGTGTTTTTCCCTCTCTCTTTAAGCTTCCACAAGAGGCTATGCCATGCTTCAAAATACTGCAAGAGAAAGAAGAGGGAAAAAAAAAAAAAGATTTCTAGACAATCCAGTCTGTACGAAATACCTAGGGCAATTCCTGGCACCAAAGAGGTGTTGAGTGTAAGTTAAATGGATTTTTTTATGTGATTATTGAAAATGTCTTCTACGCCTTCTTCACAAATGCTCACTACCCCCAAACAAACTACGTTTGTCAACACCAAGGTCGAAACAGTACCAAAGAGAAGATTTCTCTGGGGGGCTGGGGCGAGGGGGGAATGTATGGCTCGATCTGTCATTTGTAATAAAATATCTAAAAATATATGCCTCAAAATGTGAAAGAGTTACATTTATCAAAACTGTCTTTCTTTGTTCTTGTTTGAAAGATGAGTGTGGACTGAGTGAGAGTGTCGTTGAAAGCCAAATAAATTAGGGGACTCTGGGAAGCAAGACTGCTGATGAGAAAATCAGGGTCCAGTCCGAGGGTGCTGAGGTGTATACTGTGAGCTGTTCAGCTGCGAACTCAGCGTGTGCTCACTAAGCCCCGGGATGCACACAGTCCGTGCTGGGCCCTGGAGGTAGCCAGTAAACAGTGTTCAGGTTCCCACTGGAAAGACAAGACATACCCTCAGAAGTCAACCAAATGATACTGTCCCAAGTCAATAAAGACCCTGTAATGAGGAATCACAGTGTGAAATGTGATTCAGGCCAAACGAGAGACCTAAGGTAAGTTCTGCGAGTCATGGGAAGAAGAAAGCTCTGAGGTCTGCAAGCATCTGGAAGGCTTCATGGAAGAGGTGGGATCTTGGGCTGAAACTCAGCAGGACTATAGCATCAGGAGAGGGTGAAAGAGGGAAGTTACTGGGGCATAAGCAGGGGTTGCTGCTGTATAATGGGATCAGGCAGTGAGCGTTTGGCACTCAGGAAGCCCACTGGGGCATCTCTTGGTACTCCTGTGCTATGGTCTCATAAAACATGGCGACTGGGGGCCCAGGCTCCTCAGAGATGAATGTAAGAAGCATCCACCAAAGCTTAAGGGCAATCTACAAGAGGGATTGAGAAAGGAGAGGGTCGGTACCACCTGTGGTCTTAGGACCAAAGCAGCCACAGGAGATTAACTTATTCCACTAACTCTCTTTCCCCCAGAAATTGTGACTGTCCAGAAAATGCAAGACTCTGACAGAGGAGTGAACTGAATGTGCCCTCAGATCCCTTTTGCTGGCTCTTAGCCTCTTCCTGTTTGCTGGAGAGGACTGTGCCTGGGCACTGGGGCCTCACACTCCTTCAGGGCAGGCTGTTGCTAATCCTGGGTGACTGTAGGAATGCAAGGACCCTCCTCTTTCGTCTTAAGACAAGACCACCACCGGAGTGCGGCTTACACTCCAGAGCTCTCTGCGAGATCAGACTGCAGACTGGGACTTCATGGAAATCACAGCCTGCTTTGGATTCCTCCTCTTCCCTCCTCTGCTTCCTTTCCTCCCCTCCTGGTTTCTTGTGGGAGTACTTCCTTAACACATTCCCCCGCACTGGACTGCTCACTATAGGATCCGCTTCTGAAAGGGTGGGTTGGATCAAGGTTCCAGGGAGAGGATAAGCATGCTTAATTTGCTTGAGGGAACTAGACTCCCTTAGCTACAAAAGGAGGGCAGAAAAATTTGGAGAAGAGTTTAGAATTCCAGTTACTGCATGGCACCTTGCAGAAATGTAACGAAGCTAAAGAAATTCCTAATTCTTTTTTGCTGGGTATGAGCTCAGACAGCCTGTTACAGGTGCAGTTGGCTGCGTTCAACTGAAGTGCGACTGAGTCTAAGTTCTGCGAATGCATCTTGCGGTTCCGAACCTGACTATACAAAGTGTAGGTTACGGACACTGCCCGTGTTCCTCGCCCATGTCTCCTGAGGACTCGGTGGTTGGGGAAACTGCCTCAGGCTACAAGGACCGGTGGTGTTCTAAGGGCTTCCTCTGGCAAGCTAGCGTGCTTGGCCTGATGTCAGATGGGCTGTCGATGCTGCGGCATTAATATCCCCAGAGCCGTTCTCGTCCAATGGGAATTAGCGCATGACATATCCCAGATTTCTCAGTCCTCCCACGATCTCTGAGAAGTGTGCCACCGTGCCTCCTGGAGGCTGAGCCCCGGTCTCCCACAAGGATATTCTCTCGGCGGCTGCTTCTTGCCTGTCCCCATTCTCCATCCCCTTACTGATATTTCCTGGGATCTTATTCCACGTCTATTCGCAAAAAACCCTGTGTCAGGATCTGCTTCTGGGGGAGCCCAAATTAAGACAGACAGGTTCAACCTCAGGCCTTCCGTATTCTCATGAATATCTTCTGCTGAGATGCAGTTTCTTTAAAAGGCAGTTTACCTGTGGTGCCGCTCTGCAGGTTCAGAGCACGCTCCTTTGGAAAATGTTTCAGACTCCGTAACTCATGTTTATGAATATGGTTACTCAGGGTAAAGATTTTTTTTTTTTCCTTTTGACTCTGGTCTGAATAATCATGAGCGGTATTGCAAGCGGAAAGTTTCAGCAGAAGAAAACCAGGGAAATTAAGAAAATCACAATCATTCCCGAGGTGGTCGGGAAACTCTTCTGCAGGTCACTGATTCAGCAAGAAGTTACCA
The DNA here is from genome assembly GCF_024362965.1 of Panthera pardus. Classification (NCBI taxonomy): domain Eukaryota; kingdom Metazoa; phylum Chordata; class Mammalia; order Carnivora; family Felidae; genus Panthera; species Panthera pardus. Next base: position 67,996,712 of record NW_026527002.1, read on the forward strand.
AGTCTTGTGTATGCACAGGGCACTGTGTGGTGCCAGGATCGTTGTCATTGTAAATTTGATCCTGGGGAGTGCCTTCCCTAGTCATGAAAGCCGGGAGGATATTCATGGTGCTTAACTAAAAAGGAGCGAAATGGATTTCAGAATGCAGCTTGCTCAGATACTGTTTCTGGAACCGGGATCTAGAGAGGAATTCCTTCCCGTTTTTTTGTTTTTTTTTTAATTTTTTTTTCAACGTTTTTTATTTATTTTTGGGACAGAGAGAGACAGAGCATGAACGGGGGAGGGGCAGAGAGAGAGGGAGACACAGAATCGGAAACAGGCTCCAGGCTCTGAGCCATCAGCCCAGAGCCTGACGCGGGGCTCGAACTCACGGACCGCGAGATCGCGACCTGGCTGAAGTCGGACGCTTAACCAACTGCGCCACCCAGGCGCCCCTTCCTTCCGGTTTTTGAGTGAAGAGAGGCCACTCCCAAATAAGCGCACATCCAGACCCCTAAGGCGGCTGGTTGGTGCGTGCACACGTTCATTAGGTCTTGTGAAAATGTGACACATTTTTTAAAAAAATAAATCAATTTCATATGCTACCCCATGTAGTCCTCAGCTTTTTCTAATTGCTTCACAGAAGCTTGTTTTGTTTCCCCAACACGGTTGTGCGATGTGTTGTATCCTCCCACCATCTTGTCCAATTGTAACGGCGCACGGTAAGTTCACCCACTTAATAATCTCACAAGGGTTCGCTGCATGTTTGTGATACATCAGGCACTGACTTCTGGGAACGATGCCCACTCACTACCGCAACCCCTCTCCCCACCCCCATCGCTCTTGCCATGAAAAATCAATAAAGAACACATAGTCTTGACTTTCAGGGATTTTCTCATTTATTTGCAGAGACAGGCAAAGAGCAATTTTCCAAATGGTACAGTAAGTGCTATGAAAGAAGAGAGTATGGAATGGAGAAGTTGCAGCCCATTCAGATTTGGGAAGGCTGAGAGAACAGGTGGGGCCAGGGGCGAGCCCGGAGTATGTGTCATCTAAACCTCATGTATACATGCAGGACTTAGCCCGCATGTCCTTAAGGATGTAGCCGGTTGGAGAGAGGGCATTGGAGGCAGAAAGGAAAACACAGACAAGGGTCTAGACGTGGAGAAGAGCATGGGCTGTTTGGGAACTGCAAGCGTTCAACAGAGCTGGAGAGTAGAGTCTGCTCAGGGCTGGCAAAAGAAGAGGTGAGCCAGAATGTGAAAGGCTTGCACATTCTGCTATGCAGTGTAGACCATTTTGGAAAGGTAACAGGGAGAGACTGAAAACTTTTGAACAGGGTAGTAAAAAATCAGTTTTCACCTCGTTTCGCTCTGACTGCTTCTTGGAAACTGAATTGTGGGAGAAAAGTCAGGAAGGCAGGAAACCATTTAGGTGGTATCGCAGTAGCCTTGAAGGGATCGGGTGATAGAGCGGGCTGGCATCTGGAAATGGAGAGATGTGGATAGAAGTGTTAAGAGGGGAAGAGAGGCTACATGTAAGGAGGTACGTGTGCGTGGCGGGGTGGGGGGCATGGAAAGTAAGTGTATTCCATGTAGAAGAGCCCACTGGGCTGAGGAAGGATTTAGCCTCGCTTGGGGGGGGCTAGAAGTCTCATTTCCTGTGTTGTTATTTCCCCTTGAAGCTCTTGGCTCCCAGATCTTTGATCACGTGCTGTTACTTCCGCTCGAAGCTCTTGGCTCCGAGATCTTTGATCACGTGTGACAAAACCCCACGCACTTTCCCCTTTGGTCTGAATGTGCTGACAAGGCAAAACAAGACACTTTCACATCCTGTTCTTTAGCTCATGGTTGATTAACGGAGATTAAAACTCTCTGCTCTCCGAAGGTAGCAAGCTAGCCATATTTGGGAAAAACCATTTCCTGTTTTGATAAATAAGGCTTATTTCTGCAGCTTGCAAAGCCAGGGTGTAAAACCACCTCATTTGCAAACGTCTATAAAAGTCGAGGTGCTCCGAAGATATTTAGACTGGGGTTGATACTCCTATTGTGATAGCCTCCCTCATTTTGGTCTCCTAACTTGTCTGGTTTTTGTCTTTGACAGTTTGCCTCAGGATGGCACCTTGCCTCCAGATTCCCATCTGCTCCAGCCAGGTAATAAGGCCATCTGGAGCCTTTTGTGCTCCATTCCTGGCTGGCAACCCAGGGGACTAAAGGTGAGTCCTGATCCTGGTCCTATGTCCAGACTCTTGTCTGTTGGAAGCATGGTAAGAATTTGATTTTGATTTTTTTTTTTTTTTTTTTTTGAGTCTTTGGTTGATTTCTGGTGATGGATTTTTTTTTTTTTTTTTTTTTTGGTTTTGTAGTTAGATAATTTGGCTATCTCTGTAAGTGAATTAAATGGCTTATAGATATTTTTCTCTTTTGAATGAAAGATGACAGAAAATCATGTTTGTTACTCTTTTCTGTTTGTTTGTTCATTTTTCCCCAATTTTGAACTCAAATCAACTAAGAATTTGTACCCATTAGAGAAGAGCTCTTTTTATATGAAAAATGAGTTTTGTATTTTTAGGTTTACCCCTGATGTATGGGCTAAAATTTTGGAATAGAAGCTATAAGTTTTCTAGGTTTTTATGTATGTTTATGTGTCTATAGATATGTAATATTTTCCTACTTCCAGATGGTATTACTAAATTAGATTATAATAAAATTGTTAAAGAGTTTTATTCTAATTGACTTAGAGTTAGCTAAAGGCATATACAAATAAAGGACTATTCCTAAAAATTCCCAGATATTGAAAAAATTAAATTTCTAATACTTTCAATGTCCTCAAAATACATTCTTATAGGCAGTAATTCAAATGTTCTAAGAATTCAAGTTTACATAATTTAGGTAACTCTAGCAAATGAGACTAATTTAATATTATTGGTTTAATAAAAACAGCTATATCTTCTGAGTTGTCAGCATTAAATGTAATAGAAACATATATTTTAATTTTATGCATGTTTTTCCTCAATTTATAAAGTTTGGCTGATTTAATACACTATCATTTCAGTTACTATATTTTAAGATTATAAAAATGTACATTTGTATTAGTCAAATTAAGTCATTATTTGGACAAACTTTATTTCAAAGTAATTATATTTTGCAGTATGTCAGCTTAAAGACAGTGTCCAAAATGAATTGGTAGCTTAAAACCTTGGACTGATGCTAAATTGACTTAATTTATGAATATTTATTAGACACCTAAATCCTATCTAAGTAAGAGAAAAAATTGACGCATTAATTGCTGAATACAATTTCATTTTATATACTTTTGGACTTTTACTTTTATATAATACAGAGAGGCTATCTATTTGGGTCTGTTAATGCACATGTTCATTTTTGCCACATTGAGAAGCTGTACCTATAAGGAACGCTTATGACTATAAAAATTATGAGATGTTGAGATGTATATTTATAAACTTTGCTAGTCTGCTAGAAAATACTGGTATATGAAAGACAGTTTACAGTTATTTACTAGCAGATACTCCTTCCTTGACCAAACTTTAGTTAGGCTCCTGTGAGCCTTCTTCTAGACTAGGCTCGACCTTGGCCTGCTGAGCCCCCACTTTAGCAATGAATCCTAAGCTAGTTAATTGACACTTGCCCCCCTTTATATGGGATCATCCTTGATATCTGATCAAGCTCCTCATACCCTGCCCTAGATATCTAAGTCCTTGGTACCTGCTTTTAGTAAGAATCCTGTTCAGCCAGTTTAGCAGGAATCCCCCGACTTTGGTATCTAACCAAGTTCTTCTTAGTAATTTCCTATCCACTCACCCCCTCCCTGGCCCTTTGGCTGAGATCTCCAGCTGTCTGTGCTGCATGGGAATGGGATACCAAAGTCTCTCTCCTCTACTGCACTAGTTCTAATAAGATCTGCCTCGCGGCTTTAACACATTCCCTGGGAATAACTCTTCTCTTACACCGTCTCCTGGTTTTCTATATGCAGTAGAAGTGGCTGTAGTGAAAACTTAGAATCAATATATGTGAATGAGACTCTAACAGGAGTGATAGTAGCAGAGAGGAGCAACTTTGCACATGAAGTGTGCAGGGGGTATTTTGTTAAGAAAAACAAGAGTAGCTTTGTTCCAAAGTAAAATAACTGCTTCCCAAATGAGAGACAAGTGTATGACAAACTTGTCTGGATAGAGAAAGTTGTAGATGGTTCATGGAAAAGGAATTGTATTTCTTAGAGTCAAAGCTGGCTAAGGCTGATGGGCTTATTTATAAGATTGTTGTTATGAATCTTTTTTTCCATTTCTTTTTTTTTAATTTAAATATAAGATTTTTAATAAGAGTGTTAGTACCAAATATGCTGTTTCAAAACTAGCATTTGGTTTTCTTTCTATTAAAATGACATTTTTTTCCCTTGGATTACTGGTGTTTTCTTAATAAGTGCTTGTAAAAAATATTTTTCTTTACCTTTAGAATAATCTGCCTAGAAAACAACTATTCAGGGTCTTATTAGACTCATTTCCTATACTTTGTGTTGACTTTATCATATCTTTAATTACTCGAGAGAACAAAGTCTTTTCACTTGAAAAGAATTGGAGTTCTTTATAGTCACGTCCCTTCTATGACTACTTTTAAATTTATATCTTCATTTTGGCTAATTAGGTAACCAACTATTATTTCTCAGTAATCCACTGTCCTATTTAATCAAGTGTTCAAATTTCCTGACTACTTTTTGTATTTTACTTTCCAAAAATCAAATCCTAAATGATATCTTTTGCCGAAGAAATTGTCAAGAAAAAAAAAAAAAGTTAAGTCTGGACCCGAGTAAGGAGAGGTATTATTGAATGAGACTATTGCAGAGAGATGCTCAAAGCCTGAGCCAGAGCAGTGTCAGGCAGGTGGGGGGGGGGGGGGGGGTGGAGCGGGGGGGACAAGCAAAGTTTCTGTAAGCAGAGACCCTGGGATAGGTGCCTGTGCAAAGCAGAAGGACGCCATGCTAACAGCTGGTGTGCGGAAGGTGCCTTGAAACATAATGAACTGCATCCAGTGTTGTACTAGTAGAAAAGTTGAGGCAGGAAAGTTGTGTCCTCGGGCACAAGGACTTGGGATTCTGGTCTCAGTTGAAGTAAACAAGCAAAAGTGCAGAAAGTTTGCAGAGTTGGGACCTAGTGGTTCTCAGCAAAGCAGCCTAAACTTATATGAAGCATAAAGTTGCCTCAGCCTTGTCAGTCCCTCTCTTTGTTCAAGGTGGGCTCAGAGAGACTCTTCATGGACAATTCAAGGATAAGGAATAACTCAAACAGCGGATGGCTGAGTGAGATAGACCTCAGGGCCACCATATTCTCAGTGATGACCCTAGAAGACCAATTGAATCATCTGTTTGGAGTGCAGGCAGAGGTCAATTGTTTCAGTGTTCTTAAATGGGATGCCTAAAATTAAAAAAAAGATAAATGTTAGCACAAAGGAATGTATTAAAGAGCCAGAAGTCAAACCCTAAGAGTATCCAATCTAGTGAAACTCAGGAGGTCAGTGGATGAAATCGTTTCATTGTGCAGCACTGCTCCCTGAGTCGTATCGTGATCTTAATTATGCTACTCAGAGCTCGGGTTATCTCCCTTATCAGGGGATACATGACCTGAGCATTTCACCAGACTTTCTTAGTGACCCAGACAGCAGCTTGTCCAGAGAGCAACCAGGTTCACGCCTGGACTGTTGCAGTGTTTCTTCAGATCCTGGGGGAAAAGGCCAGTGACAAAGCAACCTAGAGTCCGAATAAGGATCTGGGAAATCATGTTTTGGTTCTCAGTGACTTGAAGTCAGGAAAAAGGGAGAAAAGTTGTACAGGTTAGTTTGAAAAGTTATAGCCAGGTATTGAAGGAATCTGCAAGAATTGAAAATTTGGTAAGGGCTGACAATCTCTCTAAAGTAAACATTCAAATCTGATTTATAAGTAGGTATCACCACTAGTTTATCTACAGTGGGAAAAGAAGCTAATTAAGTGTCTATAAGACGAGATAGAGTTTGCATATCAATCAGCTACCTGCAGTTTACAGAGGTGCAAAATAGCTCAAAGGCAATGAATAGGGTCAGAATCCGGTAATCCAAAAGAGCATGCTATAGTTTCCCATTGAAACACCAAAGGCTCTCTACAGTCCCTTTCCCCTCTTGATCAAAGACAATCTCAAAGAAAGATGACTCTTGGTCACAAAATAAGGCTGGTCTCACTGGAGGTGGCCTGGTTATTTACATAGATGCAGCAAGAACGACGTGGTACCACGTAGGTCTTATACTGGCTTCTCTGGACGCTTTCAGAAAGAATCTCAGATTGGACTTTCCAGAGCCTCTTGAGGCTAGGAAGCCGAGCCAAACCTTCACCATCATTTTCCACCTGCAGTACCTAGTGATTTGGTGGGCATTCCTCTCTTCCTGAGGTCCTCAAAATAGCCTAGGATTCCTGAGCCTGCCAGGAAGTGACCTTCCTTGCTCACCTATAAGGCTGGGAACCCTATAAAGCCGGTTGCCAGGCCAGTTTTCCCAAGACGGACTTTGTAAGCATTGGCCCATCATGTCAACCTTAATTGCTGAAAAGCGTCTGGTCACATCTGACGAAACGAGCGTCATTCTCAACTGTGACATTATAGGCAGAGCCAGCCTTGATTAACCAATGCTTCCAGTTATGTCCTATTAACAAGGTGGACAGGCTCTTACTGAATCTATGCAAATAACTACAGTGCCACGAAAACAGGGATACTCCACGAGACTTCCCAGAATTTGGAAGGGTGAGGCAGGGCAGAGAAGAGGAATGTTTCCTTTGTGTTTCACAAGAGCACAGTCTACTAAATTGTTGTGAGTGCTAGATAGCTTGAGAGAAGAGAGAAAGTGCATCCTTACATCCAGAAAATAGAACACGAGAGCATCAGCACTGTTCCAAACAAAGCCCATAATCATGAATGATCAGTTCATTCAGTCCTATGTAATAATTCTTGTTCCATTTGATCTTGGATTAATAGTCCATAAATCTATATTCTCCCCTAGAGTTCCAGAAATCCTGACTTAGTCTACCAGGGTGGTCCCAAAGTTATTTAAGCAGTGCCATCAGAAGACTTACCCAAGAGTACCTGGCTGGCATAGTCTGCTTCCACGGGTCTCTAAGATAATCCTTTTTTGTTGAAGACAGAGCACTCAGTCGGTAGCTGATTTGCAAGGGCTCTTCGGGAAGCATCAGAGTAACATAAAACCACCTGTGAAGGACAGAAAACTTAAAATAGCCATGGTTAGTTCATTTTGATAATTTTCAAAGGTGAAAGATCTGAGCAGAGTTCACTATAAAAATAATACAATTGATGAAGAAATTTGATTTTTATGGGACACTGAAAAAGTCAGTTCAATCAGTTTTAGGCAAAACATGCTAATGTTTAATTAGCATCGTTAATCCTGTTTTCAAAGAAGACTGGATATTATATGTAGTTTATGAAAATGGATGAGTATAATCTTTAGAGGAAAACATGACAGATACAATATCATGGTTCTGAGACATGATATACCATGAACATATATCAAGCATATTGTTAAAATATAGCAATGGTATATCCAGATAATCAAGCAATAAGTAAACTTAACCTGAATGAGTTTAGGAAGAACATGCTTGAGTAAAATAAAAATGTGTTCTTACAAGGCTGATAACTCAAAAGGCATAACTGTATTTATTAAACCAACAACATTTAAACTAGCCTCGTTTGCCAAAGATTTACCTCGTGAGCCTGAATTTTAAAAACATATTGGTAAACTTTTATAAGAATACTTTTTTCCCCCACATTAAACATATTAGAGATTTAATTGTCTCGGTTTCTGGGAATTTCGGAAATATTTAAAATTCTATAAACTCCTATTTATCTCTTATCCAACCCAGAAGGAGCTCCTTTAAGGGACTTTAGAATTTAATGTGGTCATACCATTTGGAGGTAGGAAAATAGTACACGTGTATAATACAACATACATATACGCACATACAGATGGACACAAATAAAGAGCTTATAGCTTTAAATTTTAATTAAAAAATTTTAGAGCTGGTTCAGATATAAACGCAAAGACTCAAAACTCACTGGTTCATGTAAAAGAGCTGACTCTAATCCCTGCCTCACTTTTACCTTTTTACAAGGATTGTGTTTCTGGCAGATGGGGCAAATTGAAGTAACCTGCTCAATGTAAGAGCTGAAGCAGTCTCCCCAGTATTTGTGGAGGAGACCCTCAAGATGTACTTGGCCCCGATATGTATCCAATGGAGGCTGTGGACTGCATTTTGGGAGAGTGACAGAGGAGAGACCAAGTGGCCATTGGTGTCTCCAAAGCCCATCTGAGTAAAGAAAACTTGAAGCGTATTTCTAATTAGCTTTTTCAGCTGCAGGCTTTTGCTCCTGGGGTCGCTGGGCTCCTCACAGCCCCGACAGTGGTAAGGGACTTAAATATCAGGTGTCTACAGGACGAGGAGCCTGAGTGAGAAAGGAAAGGCCTGGCAGGGTGGATGACAGAGGAGGTAGAGGCGTTGAAGGGGGGAGAACGAAGGATTCTAGGGAGCTGAAGGGAAAGTTGAAGGTGGAAAAAGGGAGGCAGAGTTAGAGGAGGATGATGGGAAGGGATAGGTCTTAGAAAACACCGAGGAAGAGAAATGGCCTTGGAAGGAAGCAGTGGTCTCTGAAAATGTTTGTGGAAGAGACTTTGTTCTGTTTCTTTGTACCAAACAATAAAAGCAGGGCACCGTTTGGATGAAATCTTGGAGTCATGGGATTCAGGAGCCCTGCTCAGAATAAGTCAATGTAATCCAAGAGTCAGGGGCTTTAACTATACTCAGAAAAGCTGGAAGAAGGCAGAGAAATAGAAGGAAAAAAGACAAAAATGAAGAATAAAGCCAAGTCTTTACCATGCTACAATAGACACATGTGTGAAGCACTAGACCAGGATTTAGACTCACCACTGTGGATCCCAACTTCCCCGGCCAGGAAAGGAGCCAGCATCTGATCAGATGGCATTGACGCCTGGGTGAAGAAAGCAAGGTCCTGGGGGCATCTGACATTCTGTCAGAGTTACAGCGTCATCCCTGTGAAAGAAAAAAAATGCAGTGGATGTTACTATGAAGGATGTTACTATGTTCATATGAAGGGGGTTATTGCAATAGGGGGAGAGGAGTATCATAATAGGAAGATGCTCTAAGACTAAGTCAGAAATGTATCTGGGGAGGGATAGGTGGGCAGAGCTTTTAAATGCAGAGACGCCTGGGATAGGTGGCTGTGGAGAGTAGGAGGTGGGGAGCTGAAAACTGGTAGGGGAGGGGGTTCTTGAAACTTAACCTTCATCAAATATTGTACTAACAGGGAAGTTAAGGCAGGAAGTGTTGGTTTGTGGTTAAGCACATGGGGCAGGGGTTGCTCTTAAGAGGAGCAAACAAATTCAAGTGCAGAAAATTTACATGGGATTGAGGGCTTTGTGGTCCCGAAATTGTGTCAAGCTCAAAGTTTGATTAACCTCGTCAGCACTTAAAATTGTTTTTGAGATTTTGCAAAGGGTTCCCACTAAGATTTGTTTTGTCACCTTGTAAAGAAAGAAATGTTGGGAATAATTAGGGTTATTGATAGGTTACTAATGATGTGTTACGTGGGAAATACTCTCAAATCAGAAGAAATGCTTAGACCTCCCTAGGTTAAATTTGTTTGGGTAAAACATTATTAGTGTAAATATTTAAACAATTGTATCCTGTATGGGAAGGTTCTAGACAATGATCAGTGTTTTTGCTGACCATGATACGTTTCTGTGTATCAGAGTTTTAGTGTTGCTTTGCCTGTAAAACAAAAGCAGTATTATATTAGCAGTCATACTTTTAGTTATTTTTAAAAACATTAAGTTGGTTGCAACTTTACATCTTTAATGCGAATTCAGTGTATTTCCTGGCTAGTTTTCTACTGGGGATTCACATCATTTATCTATAAAGTTTTATTAATCTACTACTGATGTTTAAAAGCCTACTTTAGATGTATTAAATCTATTTACTTGATAGTCTTGACATATTCTTGATATATTCTAACTTTGTACTAGGTTTACATCTAATATTTCAGGATTTTTATCTTATACCTGAAAATGTTTTCTCTGTGAAGATTATGTTTATGTGTTTTCATAAATTAAATGCAATCTCTTCTTTGAAAATAGGCACGAATCTTTGTGTTTAAACATGTTTTGTCAAAACCTTTTTTGGATTGACTTTATTTTGTTCTCTGTGCCATGGACACAACCAGATACGCTTGTCGATTGCATGATTATTGTCATGAACTCTCTTCAGATCATTCTCTTTTGAAAATATCAGTAGGAAGTAAATAATAGACCTTCTAGTCTTTTGTCAGCTACAGACAGTTTGTATGCTTTGTTTTACTCCTGATGCTTCCATGAAAATACCTGGAATCAGCTGGAAGGCAGAGTGTTCCATATTTAACAAAGGATTGTCTTAAGAGCCTGGAGACTCTGCCAGATACTCTTGGGTGCAGGCTTCTGATGGCATTGTTTAACTATGAGATCATACCAGTGGACTGAGTCAGGAGTTCCAGACATCCAGTGAAGAAGTAGATGTGTTCCTGAGACTACTAACCCTGGATCAAGTGGAACAAGAATTATTACACAGGACTGAATGAACTGATCATTCATGATTATGAGCTTTGTTTGGAACAGTGCTGATGCTCTCGTGTTCTATTTTCTGGATGTAAGGATGCACTTTCTCTCTTCTCTCAAGCTATCTAGCACTCACAACAATTTAGTAGACTGTGCTCTTGTGAAACACAAAGGAAACATTCCTCTTCTCTGCCCTGCCTCACCCTTCCAAATTCTGGGAAGTCTCGTGGAGTATCCCTGTTTTCGTGGCACTGTAGTTATTTGCATAGATTCAGTAAGAGCCTGTCCACCTTGTTAATAGGACATAACTGGAAGCATTGGTTAATCAAGGCTGGCTCTGCCTATAATGTCACAGTTGAGAATGACGCTCGTTTCGTCAGATGTGACCAGACGCTTTTCAGCAATTAAGGTTGACATGATGGGCCAATGCTTACAAAGTCCGTCTTGGGAAAACTGGCCTGGCAACCGGCTTTATAGGGTTCCCAGCCTTATAGGTGAGCAAGGAAGGTCACTTCCTGGCAGGCTCAGGAATCCTAGGCTATTTTGAGGACCTCAGGAAGAGAGGAATGCCCACCAAATCACTAGGTACTGCAGGTGGAAAATGATGGTGAAGGTTTGGCTCGGCTTCCTAGCCTCAAGAGGCTCTGGAAAGTCCAATCTGAGATTCTTTCTGAAAGCGTCCAGAGAAGCCAGTATAAGACCTACGTGGTACCACGTCGTTCTTGCTGCATCTATGTAAATAACCAGGCCACCTCCAGTGAGACCAGCCTTATTTTGTGACCAAGAGTCATCTTTCTTTGAGATTGTCTTTGATCAAGAGGGGAAAGGGACTGTAGAGAGCCTTTGGTGTTTCAATGGGAAACTATAGCATGCTCTTTTGGATTACCGGATTCTGACCCTATTCATTGCCTTTGAGCTGTTTTGCACCTCTGTAAATTGCAGATCTATCTGGAAACTTTGTTTTGTCTGGTAACTAAGCTTTCTGTTTCCCTGTGCAAAAAGCAGTTTGATGTTTACTTCTAAATTGCACTGTGTTTTCTCACCTTGCACAACTTGTCAACCCTTAACCAGATTTTCAGTTCTTACAGTTTCCTTCAATATTTGGCTATAAACTAATCTTAGCCTCAAAATAAACTTTCCCATTTTTCTGCCTCCTTCTTGACTTGGAGTCATGAGAACTACAAACCGATTGCCAGGTTTTTATTGGGACTCTGAAATTGCCTCTGCTGGTCTTTGCCTCCAAAATCTGAAGAGTCACTGCAAGCTGAAGCCTAAGGACTTTTTATAAGATTGGAAGGACTCATCATCCCACCTGATCATTCATGGTCCAGCTCTTTCCATGCATAGGCCGCTGCTTGCACTACCAAGCAAGTGTGGCGAAATACTCAAGCCATCCATCCTTATTGGAGAAGAAACAATGCTGTGGACACCACCACCAATACAATTGACATCTCAGCTTCAAAAAACTCAGTCAGTGGTAAGAGACTGAATATACAAACAATCACCAGACCGGGTACAAAAATAGAGCTCTGACCCACAGCCTCTAGAGCAATTAGTCTAAGAAGCCCAATATAACCTATTCAATATCAGTCCCAAATCAGGACCTGGTCAATAATTGCCAGCTTCCCTAATTTTTGCCCTCACTTCTAACTTATATGTCTAACAAATATATTCTAATCAATCATATAAGATGGTCCACTTCTAGTTAGTTCTCTAGCTTCTGAAAGCCGACTGCCTCTAATTAGCATTCACCTAAGGTCGTCCTGTTTTCCACTCCAGAGCTTTCCACAACTCTACCTGCATTTGAGTTTCTGCCCATCTCAGGTGATGGTGGTAATTCTCTTGCTATAGCAAGTTCTGAATGAACCGCATTTGTTTGTTTTCATTTGAGTGATCTTCATTTCTTACCACAGTTTTCTTGGAAGTTCCACCAAAATACAGTTGGCACTGACCATCACCGTGGCCTCCAGTCTTAGACCAGGCACCCAGAACCTGTTGTGCCTCACTGCTCACTGCTCATCAAGTCCACAACGACGTGGTAAGTCATCACAGGCCTGAACTCTACACTTCGTGTTGAGTTCCTTGGTCTTTCTTCTGAGTTTTGTAGCCAGGTTTTGTTATTGGTGCCATTTGTTTGTATCATTGGTGGAATCAAGCCATTCTTTTCATCCCTTTTTGTTTGCATTTGTGTTACTGCTCCGTGGGTTGCTGTCTAAAAGTGCTGTAGGTCACAAGGAGAATCATATGGTAGAACACAGGCATATGCCTTCGGAGCATATTTTTCATGGCAGCCTCACACACCAATGAGTTTGCCATTCTTACAAGAACTGCCCATTTGGACAAACTTTGTTGTAAGTCACCCAATAAAACTGGATGAGGTTCTTTCCATCTCAAGATTTTGTCCTTTGGGCTTTTTCCCCCCTTTTTGATTCAGAGAGAGCATTCTCTCTGATATTCCACATGCCAGAGGGCACACATTGTCGAGTCTGTGTTTGAAGGTGACCAATCATGAGTTTGGGTTTTGGAATATGCGTTGCACACACATTTCATTTCTACCAGCATTGGCAGCTCTCATGGGATCATTTAAATCTAAATCATCTCCTCTTCTGGGAAAACTCTTGTTTCACATATCCACTCTCAAGACAGTCCTTACTCTTGTACTTATCTTTCCAAATGTTGTAATTTTCCCAAGTATGAATTAAGCCTTTAGTGGGCATTTGACTTGGGGCATTTGACTTCAAAACATTGTTCATTTGAAAGGTTCCTTAGAAAAGAAAGGAATACGATTTCTCAGTACATACGGGCAGCATCTTTTGATTGGTACACAGAGACCTCCAAACAAAGTTTAAATAAAAAATCACTTCACCAAAAGTTTCTTTGGCCAAGGCTATGAGGAATTTGACAAACTTAAGGAACAACAAAGTACTTTCTCTAGTAAATCCTCTTTCTTGTCCTTCAGCTGCTTCCCTATATCCTACTCTCCTTTTTCCCTCTTATCATTTCAATCTCTTTCCTCTGTCGACACCTCCATCTGCTTGTCCAGACCCTTTCCCCAACTCTTAAAACTACCAAAACCAGTTGCCTCTAAAAATCCATCCTTCTCATGTGCTAGGTATGCAGGGAACTAGAGAATCTAAACCTTGCACTCAAGCTCTAATTCTTAGAATTCTAAAGATTTCTCTAAACTTAGGTAAGACCAGCAAATACCCATAAAAATTTTTTAGAATTCAACTTGTACACATGTTGGTTGGAAACTCAGATGCTTACTTCCGTATGGCAAATGCTGATTGGACCTACCCAATAAGGGACCTATAAGAACCCCCTTTTCACATTAAGCTTGAGGCTCAAAAAGAAGCTCAAAAAGCAAGCTAGGTAAAGTCTCCTGAACACCATACATAAAACATTTTTAATAAACGGTCATTGGACCATAATTCCATGCGATAAAAGTAAAGATGAAACAATGGGATATTTTTTAGGATAGACTAGAAAATATCTTCCAAAAATGTGTGGGAGTGAGAGATGTTGATTGAACAGCAGCCCTTTCATCTCATTTTGTCAATGTTGCTGAACCTGAGATTGGGCACCTAATTCAAAGAAAGAAATTAGAATGGGAAATAGCCCCTTTATCTGAACTAAAACACCTGACCTAACATTTTGAAATGGCTTTAGAATAAAAATAAGACAAGACTTAAAATAACCTTGGGCCCTGAAGATCAAACAGCTAAGTAGACCACTACCTATTGATAAGGACATTTGTAGATATTGTAGAAAAAAAGGAGGGGCACTGGAAAAAAAATGTCTCATCTTAACAAAAGAAAAACCAAAATGAAAAAAATCTCTCAACTCAGATTAATAAGGAAGGAAAATGCGTTCAATAGTCTGGACTACTTTTAAACAAAGTGAATTATAAATATAGATGGTCAACCTCATTAATTCTTGGTAGATATGGGTACTGCTTTATGTTAAATCCTACCTCTTTCTCAACACATTCCTCAGAGAAAACATAGCACACACAGGAGCAGGTATCTCAAATAATCTGCAGCCATTAGCTGTAACCCTGTGTCCTTAACTGAAAAACAGTCTTTTTTGTCCTGTGATGCCACCCTTGCAAAGTTAATAAGGGGATATTTACTTTGCAAATGTGCACGAGAGGAGCTATATATTGAAATTCCAGAGGACTCCTCTATTCATAATCAAATTGCATCTGCTCTGGATATACCTTTGCCTTCTCCGTAATATTTAATACATACCTCTGATAAAAATCTTGACATCATAACTGACACTTTATGGACTAAAAATGCCAACATCAGAATTGGAATGGAATTGGAGGTGAATCTATTAAAATTCAGATAGATCATACCAAACCATTACCCTAACTTTCCCAGTATCCTTTGAGGCCAGACACACAAAGGAAGAGCTCAAACCTAGCTTTAAAAACCTTCTTCTCAAAGATCTTTTCATAGTCTGCACTAGCCCTTGCTACACTCTCATCCTGCCAAAAAAGAAACCAAATGGATGAAGATATAAATTGTTCAAGACTTCAAGACCATCAACAAAATTGTTATCTTTTGTTTCCGTGTAGTATGCAATTCAAATACCATCTAATCTGCCTACTGCCTCTGGCTTCATTGTTCATTTGAAAGGATCTTTGCTTTGCCTTTTTCAGCATGCCTCTAGACCATGCCTTCCACTGAGGAGGACCACAATATCCCTGGGCAGTCATGCCTCAGGGGTGCACTGAAGCCATCAACCACTTTTCCCCAGGTCTTTAATCAAGATTTATAAGATCCAAATTTCCCTTGTGATTTAGTTCTGATATAATATAATATAACATAATAATCTCTTACTTTGTTCAGAGGACAAGGAAGCTTGTGAAAAGAATCTTTTACTTACTCTCAGCCTTAGCAGAAAAGGAACATGATGCTTCAAAAGATAAATTACAAATGTTCCGCAATACAGTCCATTATTTAGGAAATGACCTACGTAAGAAAGGGAAATATTCTCCTGATAGATTAAAGACTATCCAAATTTATCCTAGACCTCTTTCAAGCTGACAACTGGGAGGATTTCTAGGTTTAATTGGAAATTGCAGGCAATGGGTACCAAACTTTTCTGTGATTGCAACACGTCTTTATGAATTGTCTAAGTCTTTGGTAAGAGACTCAGATCTGGGAGCCCAGATATAAATAGGCCTTGTGTACCTAAAGAAGGCCCTTCAATGGCCTCCTTCTTCAGGTATTCCTAACTAGAAAGCCATTTCATTAAATTGTGCATGAACGATTTGAAGAAGCCCTTAGGGTTTCAATTCAATTTCATGGGAATCATCAAAAGCCAGTTGCTTACTATTGTCTCACCCTTGACCCTATTGTAAAGGCTTTTTCCCTCTTGACTTAAGGTAATCGGTGCCATCACAAAAGTCGCCAGTGCTTCTGCTGAACTAGTTCTAGGCTCTCCACTTACTCTCATGGTTCCTCATGCGACACAGACATTACTATTGACTGAGAACACACAACACTTTTCAGCCAACTGATTAACCTCTGAAGAGATTCTGTTAACTCTCTCCTCTTTACTCTTCACCCTTGAGACAACCTGAATCCATGCCACTCTCCTGCTCCTAAAAGAATTGCAACAGCTTGATTGTCTTACTTCAGTTAGGGAGCTATCTGTACCTCACAGATGCACAATGTATTAAAGATCCCACTGAGAAATCTGACCTAATATTATTTGCTGAGGGAGCGTACCTCAACTGAAACTGGAGATTATCAAGCAGGAAATGCTATCAGTAATTTAAGAAGATGCTTCTTTAGAATATAGTCCTCTACCCGAAGTAAAATCAGTCCAGATGGCAAAACTTAACTGCCCTTCCTAGAGCTTTTCCACTCGCTAATGATCAGAGAATACATATGTGTATATATACGAATAGCAGATCTGCTTTTGTAGTACAAGACTCTGGGATGCCTTCTTCATAACAAAGGGGGTTCTCAGCTCTGCTGGCATCCTCCTAAAAATGGACAACAAGTTATGGAATTTTTAGATGTCCTCCTACTTCCTAGAGGGATGGCTACTATAAAGATTGAAGCCCATGTAAAAAGAGATAATACAGAAGCTAAAGAAAATGCTGTAGGAGATCATTATGCTAAAAACTCTCCTTAACCAAAGTTATAAGCCTACCGAAACCCTCAAAGGATATATCTCTGGAAGGATTCAAAGAGGCCATTAAAAATATCAACGTATGGCGTCCGATTTTGAAAAGGAAGGATCTGGTTGTATCTTTCACTCAGATAATCTCTGGAGTGCTCAAGATGGCAGTGCGGTTAAACCAGATAAATTCAAGTGGATATTAACTACATTTCTTCATGAAACTACTCATTACAGACAAATTGATCATCTTAACATAGGTGAGAAAATTTTAAAATGATAGCTGAGGTTATTTTCAGGTCATGTGTCACCTGTCAACAACCTAATCCTGGAAAATCTGTAAAGGGGAGACACAGCCAGGACCTCAGTGGGACTTTGAACACCTTGAGATGGATTTTAACTGGCATCAACTTCTATGATATTTGAATATTTTTAGTTATTGTACATCTATATTCAGGATGGGCTGCAGCATTTCTTTGCTGAAAAGCTACAGGTCTTATGGTCACTAAAAAGCTGCTTGATTTTGTATTTTCAGCCTGAGGCATCTCGACTTTTATATCAAGCGATCAGGATGTGCACTTACCAGACACCCTTGTGAGAAAATTCTGTAAGATGTTACCCTTACTTACAAACTATACTGTTCTTATCACCCACAATCTTCTGAAAAGGTTGAAAAGACTGATGAAAATCCTTGAATTTAAATTAACAAAACTTTCAGAAATCCTCGAGTTCTCTTGTCAAAGACACTCTCACTAGGTCTTACGGCTCTACAGTTCACTCCCTCTGGGACACATCAATTATCCCCCTGTGAACTGGTAACTGCAAGATCCATGCATTTGGGAATTTTATCTCTGATATTAGACTCCACCCTACTGCATGGTGACATGGCAAAAAATTTACAAGGGGCTCTTGTATTACACCCAGTTCTATCACCAGTGGTTAAGGGTACCTCCCCAAAACATTTTTCTGAATCACCTCTTCATGATCTTCCGCTAGGATATTTTGTCTGTTGGAAGAAACATCAGAGGAAATCTGCTGCCTTTGATCTCAATGGAAGGAACTTTATCAGGTACTATTAGCAACAAATACAACAGTGAAATGCCAGGGAGCCAATGTTGGTTTCACGCTTAACAATTAAGGAAGCAATTCAGAATTCTGCACAATTACAAGGCTACTTTAATAGGGGAATTTAAATTGAGGATACTCTGAGATCTTGTAGACACAAATGATCTTTGGAAGGAAACAGCTCACCTAATCTCTTTGGAACAAGCAGATGGCTTCAGACAATGAATAGTTTCTGCCCAGGGTGTTGGACCAAGACCTCTGTCTGATTCCTGTTTTACCTATCTACTACTAATAATTATCCTTATTTTCTATAGATCCTTGGTTGCTATTCACACATAAAAGCTCTTTCTCTCCTTTTTCCATCCTTATATAATTGTTAGGCCAGAACATACTCATTCTAATGCCATCATTAGACTATCTCAAACAGTAGCTACTGCCTGTGGTCTTACTGACAGCCGGATATGCCATCTATCACTGTATCCCATTATAAAACCTCTGAGGAATTCCATTCTCACCAAATGAGACTATAAGGAATGGTCTAACGAGACTATAAGGAATGATGTTTCCATTTGCACTTACATGGAAAAATGACCTTAAACAAATAAGCCTGTGACTTTATCAGTGTCCATGTATGCAAAAGAACCAATTATTGCAATCAGTCAGACCCTATATAATTTTAAACTTTATTTCCCACAACTTTCTAAGGGCAATGGACCAAATGCTTGCCATCTGGAAGAAATTAACAGGAACCCAAATATGTACCCCAACTGATAGAAGGCATTAGTTTTGACCTCATGATACATATAACTCATTATTTCCTAGATCTCACGTATCCCTACCAAGTACTACTTTCTTTGTAACCAGGATTCCTGATTCTGTTTGTTTCAGACTAACACCTTTAAGAACAGTAGTCCAATGCTTGTCTGTGGACCGAAACCTTAATTCTATAAATCACCATGGCTAGAAATTCCAACTCAGACATAGGTTGAAAAATGAAGCCACTCTTGATTATTCAGGACACTACCTGTAGGAATTACTGATTCATGGTTCATGATACTATTCCCATCAGTGGGAATCATACAAGTAGAAAAAGGTGTAAGAAACCTCACTAATTTGCATAACTTACTAATGATACCATCTCTCGCTTAGACGGAATACAGATCACTTTCAACTCATTGGCATGAGTGACATGTCTACTCATTGGTGGCCAATTGCATTGCTGTAAATTTCTTTTAAGCTAGTCATAATGGCACTTGTGCTATTGCTAATAGTTCTTACTGTACTTGGATTAACAAAATAGGGTGGAACAGGCTATACATTGCTTAAGGAGAATGCTATTTGGCTATCTAAAGTTAGTCCTCATGGCCTATGATATTTGTTCTCTTGGCTTGGGTTGGGCAACTGGGATTTGTTTTGAAGCATTTTATAGGGACTATTAATTGTTTTTGTTTTTGGTCATGCGATCATTATGCTGAACTGTTGTATTCTATCCAGAGTCTTAAATGTTCTCACACAGCCGTTCTCTCATCAGATGATCCCAATGATGACAAAACAACTGAAAGGTCAGGAAGATCTCGCATACAGTTGACTATGGAGGTGACTAACAATCTCTGAGCAGCGCAGATCTGGATCACTAGCTTTCTCTGAATTGGCCAACTTCTTGCAAGTGAGTTAATGATTGAAATGAGGAACTGGGAGACTGACTGTACATACAGGCAATGGCCAGACTCTCAGACTATAAAAACAGAGTTCTGATCCACAGCCTCAGTAGCAATCAGCCTGGCAGGCCAACTCACCATTTCTGCAGCAACTGCCCCAAATGGTCGAGTCTTGATTAATAACCACCTGATTCCCTAAGTTTTGTCCCTCATTTCCAAAAAAAGTAAAAAATGTTCCCCTAATTAGTTAGGGGAACTAATAGCATGCCCTAACTCGAGTTAGTCTCATTCTAATTTCTTCATGCCAACAGCATCCTATCAGGGCGTACCTAGTCTTTCTTCCCTTTTATTTCACCATACAGCTGGTCCACTAAGTTGTGCCTTGAGTCTCTGCCAAGTATAAGTGATGGTGGCTGACTTCCATATGGTCGCAAGTTCTGAATAGTCTTTGCTTGTTCTCATTTGGGCGGCCTTCATTTATTTCCGTAGAAGTGCTGCTTAATCAAAAGATTTTCTTCCACCAGCCTTTTGGAATCCACTAAACCTGTGACTCACAAGGTTGACTCCTAGTTCTTTGCTTTAATTCCATCTTTACAAAAAAAGTTGATTTATTTATTTTGAGAGAGAGAGAGAGCATGTGCTGAAGGGTCAAAGAGAGAGGGAGAGAGAGAGAGAGAGAGAGAGAGAGACAGAGAGAGAGAGAGAGAGAGAATCACTAGCAGTTTCCACAGCATAAGTGTGGAGCCTGATGCAGGGCTTGAACTCATGAACTGTGAGATCATGACCTGGGCCAAAATTGAGAGTCAGACCGACTGAGCCACCCCATTTTTTAAAAATGTTTATTTATTTTGAGAGATAGGGGGAGGGGAGGAGGGGAAGAGAGAGAGGGAGAGAGAGAATCCTAAGCAGGCTCCGCACTGGCAACATAGAGCCTGAGTCGGGGCTCAAACTCACAAACCAAGAGATCATGACCTGAGCCAAAATCAAGAGTCAGACGCTTAACCAACTGAGCTATCCAGGTGCTCCAATTCCATCTTTTATATTGATATTTTTTATTTTTCATTTCAGATAACCCTGTTTAAGATGTCCGGACTTCAAGATTCTAAAACAATTGACCTTTGCTATAACCTCTCAACAGATGGTCCAGCTTATTTTACGGGAACAACACCAACAAAAGTCCTAGACAGATCCTGCTTTGTCTCACTCAGGAGGTTTATGCTGGTCTTTTACTTGTTTAGCTTAGTTTATTATATTCATTCTTATTGAACAAAAGGAGGGTTTGACAGTGTCAGCTCTGTATTTATCTGAGCTCTGTATTCCTGGAAAACATTGATGGTTAATAAATCCCCCATCTTTTGTGTTCAGTTTCTTACTGAAAAGAGCCACCACCCTTCTGCATACCATTTATGGAAGACTCCTCATCCATTTTTTCTCGTGACTCCAATAAGAGTTGTGTGTCAAGGTGTCTATGGAAAATTGATTTTTGGCAAAGATGCCAGCACCATTCAAAGGCAAAAGCATAGTGCTTTCAACAAATGATTCTGGGACAACTGGATACAGTCACACACAGGAGAATGAAGTTGGATCTTTACCTCACCACTATATAAAAAATAACTCAAAGTGAATCAAAAATCCAAGTCTAAGAGCTAAAACTGTGGGATTCTTAGAAGAAAACATAGAGGTAAATGTTCATGACATCAGGTGTGGCAATGGAATTTGAGATATGACTCCAAACACAAGCAACAAGACAAAAAAACAGATAAATTGAGCTTCATTAAAATTAAAAAATTTGTGGGATGCCTGATGGCTCGGTTGGTTAAGGATCAGATTTCAGCTGAGGTCATGATCTCACATTTCGTGGGTTCGAGCGCCATGGCGGGCTCTGTGCTGATAGAGCACAGGCTCTAAGGAGACTGGAGCCTGCTTCAGATTCTTCTCCACCTCTCTCTGCCCTTCCCCTGCTCACACTCTGTCTCTCAAAAAAGAATAAAAAACATTAAAAAATAAAAAATATATTAAAACTTTTGTGCTTCAAAAGATACTATCAAGAAAGTGAAAAGACAACCTAAAGACTATAGCTATATTTGAAAATTGTGTATCTGATAAGGAGCTTGTATCTAGAATATATAAAGAATTCTTACAATTCAGTAATAAAAATGACAAATAACCTAGTTTAAAAAGGCAAAGGATTTGAATGGACATTTCTCCAAAGATGACATACAAATGGCTGATAAGCATATGAAAATATGCTGTAGATCATTAGTCATCAAGTAAGTGCAGATCAAAACCACAATGAGATATTACTTCAAACCCACTAGCCTAGAATCAAAAGGTAGGTCAATAACAAGTGTTGGCAAGGATGTGGAGAAACTGAAACCCCTCTAGATTGCTAGTGGGAAGGCAATGTCACTACTACAGAAAACAATCTGACAGTTTCTTCAAATGATTTACCCTATGATCTAGACATTCCACTCCTAGAGATACGGCCAACAGAAAAAACAAAACAAAACAAAACAAAACAAAAAAAAACCCCTATGTCTGCACAAAAAGTTGTACACAAATGTTTACAGCAACAATATTCATAATAGCCAAAAGGTAGAATCAACCCAATGTCCAGCTGGATATTTGGATAAACAAAATATGATACATCCGTACAATGAAATATTATTTCGCCATGAAAAGGAAAGAATGACTGACATATGCTATAACACGGACAAATCTTGAGCGCATTAAACTAAGTAAAAGATGCCAGTGACAAAAGACCACATATTGTATTATCCGTTTCTATGAAACGTCCAGAATAAGAAAATGTAAAAAGATAGAAAATGAGATAATGGTTGCTTAGGGCTGGAAAGGATGGTGGGTGGGGAAGGGATGGGAGGTGATAGCTAAATCCGATGTTCTTTTCTTAAATTGAGATGACAAAAATATTCTAAAATTGATTGTAAGGATGGTTTCAAATCTGTAAATAAAAATAATTGTGCCTTTTAAATGAGTGAATTTTATGGTATGTGAATTATGTCTCAAGAGAGCTGTTAAGACACAAGGAGACAAATGGCCCGTGTTTGCAGATGTTTAGTAGCCTGTTTCCTGAATACAGGAAGTTGGGAGCCCAGTTTGAACTACCTTTGTCCCTTGTGATTCACAGTGCCAGCATTTTCACTAATACGATTCTCTTAATTCTGTGGGTTTTTACGAAGTTGAGAAGTTCACTCTATTGCCACAAAACTGCATCCATAATTATTTTTGAGTCAGATCTTCTAATTCTGACTGCCTAAGCGAATTCAGAGGGCCGAGGCTTTTGTCTTCCTGAGAGCGTCTACTGGGCACCACTTTCAGTATTTAAAGATCTTAACAAAAATGTTACAGTTACTGCTATACAACAAACCATACCAAAACCTAGTGAATTAACACAATCATGATTTTTAATATGTCTGATCGTTTCGTGGATCAGCCTGGAGATTCCCAAGCCGATTCTGCCTGCGCTCACATATGTGTTGTTTCAGCTAGAGATTTGGCTGGACTGGAAGGTGCAAAATGACCTCACTCACACGTTTGACCCTTGGTTCTGGCCTTTGGCTGAGATTCTTCAGTTTTTTCTCCATATGACCTCTCATCTGTCAGTAGGCTAGTTCAGCTGCCTTCCCTGGCTAAGGGAAGTTTTCCAAGAGAACCGAAGCAGAAGATGCAAAGCCTTTTAAAGCTCAACCCCGGAAGTTGCATTATGTCATTTCCACCATATTCCATTGGCCAAAGCAAGTTATACTGGTCTAGATTCAAGAGGATGGAAAAACAGATTCCACAACCAGACGGCGGGCAAAGGGAAAGCCGCTCTGCAACATATCTTTGTCTTACTGAGATAGGAAGGGTTAGGGACGTTAAACAACTTCTGCAGTCCTTACAAGGATTTTGGACTTTATTGCTTGGAACATCTCTAAAATATACTAGTAACAGAGAATTATATGATCAGTTTGTGTTTTAGAGAGATAACTCTGAGAGCAGTGTGGAAGATGAACTGAAGAGAGGAAAAACAGAAGTTAGGCACAGTGTATTTAGAAAAATAATGCAGTTGTCCACCTGGAGATGACAAGGGCTCGAAGAGAGATTGAATGAGGAGATGGCTTATGGATTTTTAAATCTGACTCAGTGTTAGGCAAGTGTCAAGATTTTATATAGCATGACAACTCACTATACCATGACTATATGTATATGTAATAAATTACATATAACATCTCTAGTAATACATATATGTGTTGTAAAACTGTATCAAGTGAAAGGAAGGGAATGGTGAGCACAGAGTTTGGGATGATGACTGTCTTAGATGAGGGATGTAAACTATTATAAAAGTTTTGGATTTGTGATTGGGTAGTAGATTCATATGTGCTTATTATATTGCTACAAAAAGAGAAAGCAAAGAGAAAGAGTTGTAGACCAAAGGTGTAAGCATAGTGTGAAACAGGGATTGTTCTTTATATATCTGATCCATGAAGGAAAATGATAATGCTGATCTGCTTTGTGGATCTCCAGTGAGATGGGTTAGTATGTACTATGCAGCATTTCTCCACCTTGCTTGCTCCAGAATCATTTGTCCACAGATGAAGTGTGGAAGCTGCCAAGGCACTTATTTCACAGATGAGGAAAATGAGTTTATGAGATGTAAAACAAACTTGCTCTTCTTTCTTATTCTGTTTTCTTTCTCCCTCCCTCCCTCCCTCCCTTCCTTCCCTCCTTCCTTCCTTCCCCTCTTTCCTTCCCTTCCTTCCTTCCTCTCCTCCCTCCCACCCTCCATCTCTTCTTTCTTCTTTCTTTCTTTCTTTCTTTCTTCTTTCTTTCTTTCTTTCTTTCTTTCTTTCTTTCTTTCTTTCTTCCTTTCGGTGATTTGTCTTATCTTTTTTAGTTAATAGCTAGTCAATGCCATTCAATAAGTCTGAGTACTTTAAAAGGTCCTGAGAATACCATAAAAGAATACAAACCACATTCTAGTCTCCAGAGATGTGATGTCTAGGACAATGGCTATAAGTTACCTGTGGCTTTAAGCACTTGAACTGTGGATAGTATAACCAAGGAACTAAATTTCCAATTTTATATAATTTTAACAATTTGTTAACAATTAAAATATTTTTCCATTAAATATAACCATTGTTCCAGGGTGACTGCACTTCACTTAACATCTTGAAAATTTAGCATCCAAGTTGATATGTGCGATAAGATACACATTGAACCTGGAATATGGTTAGACAAACAGATTTTAGAAGCAAAAAAGATCCATTATGTTTTGGACATGTGGGAAGAGGATTTATTATAAGGAAAGAATTTAAAATATTGCATTAATAATCTTTATATTTATCCCCTGAGAAAACGATACTTTTTAACATATTAGGCCAAATAAAATTTATGATTAAAACTAATCTCACCTTTCTTACTATTTTTAATACGGCTGCCAGAAAAATTAAAATTCCATATATTGCTCTTATTTGCTTGTAGTTGACAGCACTGCCCTGGGATCTTTTGATTTCTTAGGCAAAAATACAAAGCATGAACTTTGAAAAACCGTACCTGCCATGAGACCTCATGAACATCAAAAGAGAAAAATGTCCTTCTCCGGCTCTCTGACTTTTTAAGTTGTTAGCCGTCATTGACTCTCCCTAATGTGGGTGGTCACAGCCCGGGGTCGGCGAGGTCTATTCCCAGCACCAAACAGAAGCTATGGAGTAGGAAGTCAGAGGGGTCTGTTTGTCTGTGGCAGTGTCATCTAGACAGACAGCTCTCATGACTGAGGAGAGGCCGCGGCTTGGCTTCTCTGTTTAATCAATCTTGGCAGCCTTTTATCACTTGCTTGACTAAAACACGGCTGGGATTATTGCTTTAAAGGACATTTCTCTATCAGTTCTTTGCAGAGCAGAGAATTCTCGGGGCCACACAAATTACCTGTGGATATACCAATGATGCAAAAGGCAGGAGTGATGGGTGGGAAGAATAAAACAGAAATGTAAGAGCTCAAAAGCGACCCAAGCCCTCTCGTCATGGGGTCAGGATGTCACTCAGAGTACCGGGTCTCTCTTTAGAGTCTGAATTTGATCCTCTCAGAGAGGAGACACGTAGGGATAGAAGAAGTAGTCCAGACAGGGTGTGCGTGTATGCAACACAAACATATATAACCTAAAAAATTGTGCCCTTCCAAATGAAGACCCACACCATAAATGTCTGATTTCATTGAACAAACATTTACCCAGTGCCTGACACAAGTCGGTGGTTTGGTTGTAGACGGAAGGCAAAGAGGAATCGAGGATAAATACTGGCCTGAGTACTCAAACTGGCCAGTTTCTGGCCTGAGCAACTTGGTTGTGTCATTTACTGAGATGCCGAAGGTTTGGATCCAAGGTCGAGGAGATAGAAATGAGAGCCGCTGTGGACCTGTAAATTCGGTAAAAATCTCTTGATCTGGTTGAGCTTTCATTGTGTTTTGTTTGAAATCTTCTCCAGATGACTCCACGGGGCAGCCAGGGTTGAGAACACTGGGATCTCATGGGTCTGGAATATGGTGGGATAAATAGGTTTCAGAAGAAAAACGATCCACTCTATTTCGGACATATGAAAAAGAAGAAATGAGTCCGATTCAGGGATCCGAACCGAAGCCTCAGCCCTGTAATCTTGCAGAGGTGCTACCCCATTTAGCCTGTTTGCTCACCTGTGAAATGAAGAGGCTGGACTAGTGCAATCTCTTAGCTGCTCCTAGGTGACTAGAGATCCCCATCTTTGCCAATATCCTCAGAGTGGTACAAGGTATGGCACAGTGGTTAAAAACATGGATTTGAACCCAGCACTACCACCTCCCACGTCTCTGATACCAGACATATCAACCTGTCTTATGATGGATTTCCTTGGCTGAAAGAAAACAAAAAGGATCGCAGTACCTAACACCCCAAGTCCTTACAAAGGCTGAACAAATCGATACCCATGAAGTACTTAGCACAATGACTCTCACCTCAAAGCTGGTCAGTGAACGTGGCTCATTACTGTTATGCCCTTTTACGTTCTTGTTATTTACCTTGTCTGATTCAGTTGATTTTACATACTTGGCTAATTTCTCTACAGATTCGCAAGGACATATTTTACCCCATGCTCGAACTAAAACAGGAGATTACAAAAACCTCCACAATGAGTGGTTAATTATCATTCATTCTCCACCCTCAGAATCTGTAAGACTGTACTTGAATAGTGGAATTATCCCTGGGAGCTTTCCAAAGCATTTCAGTACAAAATCTTTACTTAAAAAAGAGAAAATAAATCTCCCGTAAGAATACATTACTTCATTTGGAAAGTACAACAGTAATAATTGCTTTATTCACTTATAACAATTTCACCGTCCCAAACTTACCCGCAAACACGTATCTTTTGGTCTGGAAGTCTCACTGCCAGAGAGCTTATTTACACATTTTGCGAGGAGGGGAAGAGAAGGAGTAGACATTCATCGTGCTAAGCCTTGTGCTGTGCTTTTTAATTAGATTTTTAACAGCCAGGCAACGTTTCGAATGCATAGACTCTTTTGACCCTTAAAAACATCTATTTTAGGTGTATGTAATTATTTACTTCTAAAAGTGGGTGCTGGGTGCACAGATTTGTGTTCTGTTTTTCTACACCTTTCCCTACGTCTGAAATGGTTCATTAGGCTTTTGTTTTGCAGCGGCATCTGCTGCGTGACCCCAGTCTCACAAAGAACCACGTTGCTTCTTGGTGCTACGTTCAGACCTCTTGTGCCTTATTTTGTCTTTTTCCACACTTATTTATGTTTGGGGGATAAATGCTAAATGCACATTTAGTGCCTGCCCAGGAGGCATTTCTGGCCTGCTGGGCAGTTTCTGAGGCCACTTCAGTAATCACTCCTTCTGTTGAGAACACACTGGGAAGTTGCATGACCCGGACTGCCGTCCGCCAAGCTGGAGCCTGGTTGGACTAAATCGTTTTGGATTCAGGAGGACCGTTTCCCATCAGGAAGACTGGAATTAACTAGCCACAGTCAGCATGTCCCCACAGAAGACAAATGCCTCTCCAGTAACAGCCCTTTCAGCCGGTAAATAGACCTGACATTTAGGCATCTATCGCTCCTTTTGCACTAATAAGTCTGACTGGAGGCCCAGAAATCATTACAGGAGTGAGAGCTTTTAATGAGCTCTAGGAGAAGAATATGGCTGAAAAAACACATTACCTGCAGTTAAGCAGCACCAAGGATGCTAATGTTAAAATTTATGAGAAAAGTGCTTGAGGAAGGCCTGAGCCATTATAAAAGCTAGGCATAATTTCTGTTTTAGAAAAAAAAAATCAGATCATTCTTTTAAAAAAGGTCTACCCTAGAGTTTACTGAAACCTCATATTAGGTTTTATTCTAGATTTTTTTTCACCCTTTCATCTCCACAATGGTTAAAGCTTAGGCTGAAGAATGGGCGGTGGGAGCATGTGGTGAGCTGATAAATGTATTCACTGGCTTATTTTTCTGCAAAAAAAAAAAAAAAAAGTGCATGGTCTCCCCAGCTGTTTTACCAACTAAGGGCCACAGATTCTCATCCGTTCTTTAACCCATCCATGTATTTAATTATTCACTTAACAAACACTTTTTAATTTAGTACTTACAGAGTGCCTGGTAATCTGATGTGTGAAGAGATTAATAAAACATCTCATTTTCCCCAGGGAATTTAAATGCACACACCATTTACTCTCTTACATAGTGAACTTACGGTTCAAAGCACAGATACACCTGGGTTTGAGTTCGGGTTGTCCCGGTTGTTCATACTTCCTAAACGCAGGTTAACCATGCAATGCCTTGTCCACAGCAGAACACTTCTGAGAGACAAAAGAAGTCTCGTTAATGTTTTTGTTATCGGTTACTGCAGAGACAAACTTAAAACCCAGTGGCTTACAGCAGGCATTGTCACCATCTCTCATGATTCTCGTGTTGAGCGAGCTTGGCAAGGTGGTTCTCACTGGTAGTCTTTCCTATGTTTTTTGGCTGACAATGACTGCAAAGGCAGTATGGTACACACAACATTCTGTGACCGAAGGAGTCGTAGCACAGCCTGGAGTGAAAGGGCTGGATGAAGAGACTCTACCTCTTGATGGGAAATGACAATTAGAGTCGGGGGAAATGAATGACAGTGGGTGGCCCTCTTGGAGAGAAGCTATCTCAATGACTACGCTAGGAAAAGAGAGAGAGCCCAGGGTTTTTCCAGTGATTGTCATCCAACCTCAATCTCCTTATCTGTAGAATACGGTAATAATAATATAACTCCCATCGGCTTGTAATGAGGATTAAACAAAATAATCCAGGTAAAACTGGAAGACCGTATCTGGCACAGAGTGAGCAGGTAAGGGGTTCCAGCTGTTACCTAGCCTCAGGTTGACCACACTCGTCTCCATTTCCATGGCGACAGCCCTGGTTTAGGCCCTTTGTCACCTCTCATGTGGTGGCACAGTTTTTGGACCAGTCTTGCTGTTTCCATGTTCATTTCTCATCTGTCTGTCTGTCCTTCAGATACATAGCAGTTCATTTCTGCAAGTACCATTCTATCGCTGCCCCCCCACACCCCTGTCTGACACCTTCAGCAGGTCCTCACTCGTCACACTGTCAGAAAAATCTAAATTTCTGACCTGTGCCCAAACACACTGACCACATATAGCTATAGTTGCTGTGGATGTGTGCTTCCCTGCTCCCTGCCTGGCTCCCGGCTGCTCTTTCCACCAGGAGTGCCGTTTCCTAGGTCCTGAGTGTCCAACTCCCAATCCTTCAAGGTTTCTCCGGAAGCTGACAGTGTTCTCTCCTTCGTCTGCATCCGCATTTCATCTGTGCCTGCCGTAAGGCTCTGGAGACTTTCTGCTTTGCATTATGATCATGGGAATATGTGGATGTTTCAAGAACTGGAGGGAGAGGAGGAGGAAAGACAGATTGAAGTGGAATGCTTTTGAAATAGCTAATTTTGTTTCCAGCTCTGTCGTCATTTGGTTCTCTTTAAACTAAGCCGTTCATTGAGTGCCTTGAATAAAGGATGTGGCAGCAGAAAGACGGTTTTGAGATTCAAAATCCTAAAATGTGATCGGTAGAAATTACTCAAGGTGGGCACAGTAACTCTGGAATATATGAAGAGAGGAGCAAGGCTTCCATCCGTGACGTGAGAAAATAATTTCTCCAGGCTTTGTCAAAGGGAAGGGTGAACAATGTGCAAAGGGGGACAGAATGTGTGGCCCCAGATGAGGGCCTCAGAACTGGAAGGACTGTATAGGAGGAGTAGACTCAGAATTTGGGGAAGGCTCGGGCGCCTGGGTGGCTCAGTCGGTTAGGTGTCCGGCTTCAGCTCAGGTCATGATCTCACAGTTCGTGGGTTCGAGCCCCACATCGGGCTCTGTGCTGACAGCTCGGAGCCTGGAGCCTGCTTCGATTCTGTGTCTCCCTCTCTCTCTGCCCCTCACCTGCTCACACTCTGTCTCTCTCTCTCTCAAAAACAAATAAACATAAAAAAAGAAAAGAAAAGAATTTAGGGAAGGCTCAGTTTCTCTTGAGTGAGCACTGTTCTGTCCATCTGAGGGGCTACACCCATGATGCTGTCATTAGTGTCCAAAGCACGTCCAGGACTGCCTATGGACAGATACCCATGTCTGCCTTACCCTTTGCTTGGTTCTTGACTGAACAATTACCCTCACTGTCCTTGAGTTCTCCTTCATGCATGAGAAAGGGTGAGCCCTGGTCATTGATGGATGGTGGATGTATGGAAAGAAATAATGTCTGCAACTGTGCTTGGTGGGCACAAGCAGATTCAACGTAAGAACTGGGCTGAGACAGGGACCAATCAATCTTAACATTGCACAATTATTGTCATGAATAATAATACATAAATACTTATGGAATGAAAGCCTACCACTGAAGGCACAATGGCATTATTTAGTTTCTGCACCAGAGATTTGCCTCTCCTCTCCCATTCATTTATTTAACCAATCTTTTGTTTATGTTCATATACACTTATTGACATTTCTTTTATGCCTTGGGTTATAATCCAATGTTACCTTGTGCATTTTTTTTTTTTTTTTTTTTTTGCTCAAATTGTTTTAGCTTTGGCTGTTGGGAGCTTCTTCAGTTCACTCCTGTGTCCCTTTGATACACCCCCATTGTTGTTTTGAGCACTTCCCTACTTTTTGGCACAAGGTTCTTCATGCCTAACTTGTATTCTTTGTACTCCAATTCTAGAATAAGCCATTTCTCCTGGGAGCCCTTTTCTCTTTTACTGGAATGGCATTAGAAACCAAGATCTGGACACTAAGTGGGCTTTGTCTTTTAATTTAGGAAAGGAGGTTCTTTATAGAAGACTCCTATTTCAATCTCAACACTGCGCTAGGAAATAAAGTATGAGTCCCCTTACCTTCAATAGTGGAAGAAGGTATAGTTAGGGATGCATGTTAAGTAAACCAACCTACAAGATTTGCTACCATGAGAGAGCCAACCATCACACATCCAGATTTTCAAACCAGACTACAATGAACACCTCCCTGACTTACTTGGAAATTTGGGACACTTCATTATTGCGAAATTGTATGTTCCTATTTCAGCCCTAAGTGCAGACTAGTAATCAACATGATATAAATGTATTTGGATTTCAGCCACTTATAATAATGATGATGATAGTAACCAATGTTTATGAAGTGCTTAGATAAGCCAGGGACTAGAGCAAGTATTTTGCATGCATTATCAGCTTGGTTCCTCAAAAAAATCCCTAGGCACAATTATCATCCTCAGAGGAGGCAGCTGAGGCTTGGGAACATCAGCGGTTTGTCAAAGCTAACAGCTAACAAAGTGGAGCTGAAATTTGAAGCTGAGCAGCCTTTAACAAGGACCTCAGCCTCAAGGACTCTGTGACCGCCTTGGCCATTTATAAGGAAAGACACTGCATATGGGGGTATGGCATCTGCAGAATCTGTTGCAAGACCCATTGCCGGATAGTCACATAGAGCACATAAAAGCTGTTATGTGCTCTATGGGGCGTGTGATATCCATGTGCTTAGACCTGTCATGCCACAAGTGATTTCACCCCATCAGAACTCAGCCATACTCGCCTCATGCGTGAGTCACACACGTAGAGTGGTTTGTTTATGAAAGGTATGAGACCTCAGACTCCAGTCCAAGATGATATAGCAATTCATAAACAACATAAACTGGTTGAAAAAGCAAGGACCCATTCGTTTAGTGACTACTAAGATGAGGTTATACCTATCGCAAAACTGTCTGTAAGCGACAAAGAATATGACAAGAGCAGGGTATTTGGATCAGGCTCTGCAGAAAATGAACAAGTAGAGGTAGAGGAAAACAAGTTATTTCATGTGTGGCTTTCGCTTAGGACTTCTCTCAGTCTGGTAGAGCCACCCCTGATTTTATATCCTGCGTTTCAGTCCCAACTAAACCCCAAATCTGTGGGGCACCTACATCACGCGCGTCTTGGCAGTCCATCATTAATGACATGGCAATGCACTGGTATAAGTGAACGCGATCCTGACTTAGCCTGAGTTTGAACCCTGCCCTGACCAGGTGTGTCATTTTGGGCAAGATATGTAATCTCTCCCCGTACCTCAGATTCCCCATCTGTGAAATGGAGACGATAATGGTTCTTGCCTTCGAGGATTACTGTACCATGAGCGATAATATTTCGTTAAATGTGTTTAGAACATTAGTCAATTCATTCTGATATAAATTTTAGTAATAAAATAGGTGAATTATTTCTGTATAGTTTATTGATCATGAATATGTATTAAAATTAACTTTTTGGGTAAGTAACACTGTACTTTTTAAGTGAATCTCTTCCATCAGAATATGCCAAACATAACTTCACTTAGCCTTTGCTTGACGATGTCATCATCATCATGGATGTCATGAATCTTCAGTTTGAGATATGCAGTTCTGTCACTCCTGACACTCCAGGACCCCTGCCTGCCATTCTAACCTCATCTATTTCCTCTACACACACCCAGTGTTTCAGAGAGTGTGGCTCCCCTATTTACCCAACCCTGTCTCCTCTCTATGAGATTTCATGGAAACGCTCCTCTGCCTCAAATATTTTACCTTCTGTCCTTTATTCTTCTGATCAAACTTTGTATGTGTCATTCAAGACCCATCTCAGATATCACCTTTCCCAGTCTTCCTTCCCCTGGCTGTCAGAGTTAGATATATCTCCCCTGTGCATCTATGGAAGACTGAACATACCCATAGAATGATATCTATCACAAGTATCATAGTTCTTTGCTTTTTTTTCTATACATATCCCCATTGGATTCTTTTTTTTAATGTTTTTTATTTATTTTTGAGAGAGACAGACAGCACAAGCAGGGGAGGGGCAGAGAAAGAGGGAGACGCAGAATCTGAAGCAGGCTCCAGTCTCTGAGCTGTCAGCACAGAGCCCGACATGGGACTAGAACTCGTGAACTGCAAGATCATGACCTGAGCCAAAGTCAGACACTTAACTGACTGAGCCACCCAGGCGCTCCTCCCATTGGATTCTGACCTCCATAAAGTATTTTACACTCATCTTTGGATATCCAGTGCCCATCAAAAAAACTGCAATTTAATAGTCTCTTTATATATGCTTACATGAATAAACAGACATAAAAGCACATTGAGATTTCCCTTTTATCTAAGCAAAAGTGAGACCACACTGGGTCCAATAAATGGATAGCAGTTACATATTTTATGTGCATCATTTGAAGTGATTTTTGTATTTCCATAGGCAGTTATTGAGTGCCCAACTACATGCAAGGCACTGGTTCAATTTGAAGAGCAGAAGGGAAAAGACCTTGTTGTATTCTTTTCCATGGTAGGAAGATTCTACTCCTTACCACTGAGTTCCTCATTCCTCTCCAAGAAAGAAGGAATTGCTCCTTCAGTCAGAGTCTATAATTTGTCTGCCTTTCTATCCCATGACTCAAAGGAAGGAGGGAATCAGAAGGTCCCACCTAAGCCTCAAACTTGATATATACACTTTACTCAAGTTTTATTGGAGCTTTGCTCTAGGAATTGCATGGTGCTATGCCACTAAATAAAGTAGTACTTTGTTTTCCATGTGACAATGGCTCTTTTATATATAGCTCTCCAAGAAACTGTCTTTGGTTGGGGTGGGGGTTTTGGGGGCTGGAGAGAGGATGGAGAAAGTAGAGATAAATTATGCAGCAGGATTCAGGCTTTTCTGTGTTTCTAGCTGTACCATCAAAAAAACTACTGAAATTCATTCCTCCATGAAAGAAAAGACACATGAACCAACATCATCTCACCCTTGCCCTCTAAAGATTGCAATTTAATGACCTTATGAAATCTACGTGAATGGGAAGAGCTGGTACATTAGTTTCCTAGGGCTGCTGTAATAAGGACCACAGCCTGGATAGCTTAAAACAACAGAAATGTATTGTCTCGCAGGATAGGAGGCCAGAAGTCTAAAACCAAGGTGTTAAAAGGATTGGTTCCTTCAGGGGATGGTGAGGGAGAATCTGTCCCATACCCGTCTCCTAATTTCTGGCTATCTTCCATTCTTGGCATTCTTTGGTTGTAGATGCACTATCCTGATCTTCACGTGGGTGTCACATGGCATTCTCCCTTGTGTGGTGTCTGTGTCTTTCTGTGTTCTCTCTCCCTCTAAGAACACCAGTCATTAGATTGAGGACCCACTCCAAACTCAGGATGATTCAATTTTGAGATTAATTACATCTGCAAAGACCCTATTTCTTTTTCTTTTTTAGTTTCAAGTTTTTATTTAAATTCTTGTCAAATAACATACAGTGTAATGTTAGTTTCAGGAGTAGAATTTGGTGATTCATCACTTACATACAATACCCAATGCTCATCACAACAAATACCCTCCTTAGTACCCATCACCCATCTAGCCCCCCACCCCCACCCTGCACCTTCCCTCCATAAACCCTCAGTTTGTTCTCCATAGTTAAAAGTCTGTTTTATGGTTTACCTGTTTCTTTACCCTTCGCGTTCATCTGTTTTGTTTCTTAAATTCCACGTAATGAGTGAAATCATATGGTACTTGTCTTTCTCTGACTGACTTATTTTGCTTGGCATAATCCACTCTAGCTCCATTCACATCATTGCAAATGGCAAGATTCCATTCTCTTTTTTTATGGCTGAGTAATATGCCATTGTGTGTGTATGTATGTGTGTAACGAATATATACCGACTCCTTTATCCATTCATCAGTGGATGGACATCATTTGAGCTCTTCCTATAGTTTGGTTATTGTTGATGATGCTACTATAAACATTGGGCTGCATGTGCCTCTTCAAATCAGTATTTTTGTATCCTTTTGGTAAATACCTACTAGTGCAATTTCTGGATTTGTAGGATAATTCTATTTTTAAATTTTTGAGTAATTTCCATACTGTTTTCCAGAGAGGCTGCACCAGTTTGTATTCCCATCAACAGTATAAGAGGATTCCCCTTTCTCTGCATCTTCATTAACATCTGTTGTTTCCTATGTTGTTCATTTTAGCCATTCCGACAGGTATGAGGCCGTATCTCATCGTGGTTTTGATTTGCGTTTCCCTGATGATGAGTGATATTGAGCATCTTTCCATATGTCTGTTAGCTATCTGTATGTGAAGACCCTATTTCAAATAAGGTCACACTGTGAGGTTCCGGGTGAGCAGAAATTTCTAGGGGACACTCATCAACCCACCACAGCTTCTTAAGACAAATGATAGAAAATGGTGTTATAAGCATGCTGTATGTGAAAGAGACATTGATCTGGGAATCAGTAGATGTGCCAAAAACAAGCTGTGCAACTGAATAATTAAATTAAACTCTCATTCTCTGAGTTTTGGTTACCCAGTCAGTGAAATAGGATATTTATTTATTTACTTACTTCCTTATTTACTTATTTATTACTTATTAATTATTTATTTTTTTACATTTATTTTATTTTTGAGAGACAGAGAGAGTGTGAGCAGGGGAGGGGCGAAGAGAGGGACTCACAGAACATGAAGCAGGCTCCAGGCTCTGTGCTGACCAATGGAGCTACCCAGATCCCCCAGCGAAATAGGATATTTAAACCGGGATCTCAAGTTTGAGAGGCTCTAAAGACTCATGCAGGCAATCCTTTACCACAGTAATCCTCACATCTCTCCACATTTGACTGTCCCTAAGGTCTCTTATTAAATCTTATTTTCTGTAACCTCTTATGTAGATTCCTAACAAGAGCCTCAATCTAATGCCTCCTCATTCAGTTTCTTGCATTCTATTACTAGGGTAGCCATACAACATAACCTCTTTATAGGATACCTTTGAGAGTAAATGATACTAAAAATTACTACGAAAAATTACACGGGGACAGTAGGTCAAGATCGGAACTATCTCAGGCAAACAGGGTCATGTCATTTATCTATCAAAACTGTTCCCAGATTTGTCACTGCAACTTAATTGTAAGTTACTATGTCTAATGATAGCTTAGATCATGAATGGTAAGATCCATGCCCATGACCCAAATTACCAATTAACCATAGAGTTTTTTTGGTTGTTGTTAAATCTATAACTAACTCGCGAATCCTTCTCAATACAATGTTCCAGGTAGGCACTGGCAAAGGATAGGACTTAGCAAACAACATGGAAACTATTTTCTACATCTTACTGTGAGAATTACCAGTTTTTCTCTATGTAAGTGTGCTCCTTACTAAACATTAAAACTGTAATTTTTAAGGGTGAAATTCTAAAAATTAAGATTCCACACATTTAGTGGCATAATATGTTAGGAGGGAGTAGCCAATGAGATGCTTTTCAAAACATTTTTAAAAAAGATAAACTAAAGAAAAATATGTTCTATGTAGATAAAGAATGATTCTCACAACTGCTCTATTTCTGTACTTTTTATTTGAATTTTCAAGGGGATTTGAGGAAAGAATTAAAAAAAAAAACAGTAACAATTTAGGTTCTTTCTACACCTGCTGAATTAGAATAGAATGCGACAGTGGCCCACATGAGATAAAACTGATTTCATGTTGACTGTTTGCTGGGAAGGGAAGAGAGGAGAAGCAAGTCAACCCATTGACTCCTTTTATGGAGGGAGTGGTGGAGGGGCAACTGGGAAGAGACATTTCTGAGAAAGAAGCCTTGTGTCCCAGTCTAATTGCCTTTTAACCTGCTAATACTAGACCTCCAGTCAATCAAACAATGGCTTCTGCTAGCAGAATACTTATCTAAGGAATGTTTTTAGTAGAATGTGCCTGGTTGTCTAGGTTTGTTTACAGCAAACAAATCTGGGATGCATGGATTCATGAGAGGTGCCTCCCTGGAAGAGGTTGGATAAACTAGGTAAGTCTCTGAGTATAAAGTGAAAGAGCTTTGAGAGTTAGTGACATTTTACTTAGAAACCACATCAGTCAACCTGGGCCATAACTCATCTGATGTAGGCAGAAAGGGCCTGGGAAGTAGCACTGGGGGCCTGGGCCTTTCCCTGCTCTGCCTGTGTTTTTGTGACAACTTATCTTCTTGAAGACATTAGTAAGGTCTGGTAGTAGATAGAAATCTCTGATTCTTGAGTCTCATTACGCAGTTTGATCTTTTGGGTTGTCTCAGCTTCCTACAATTTAAACTCTCCTTTACATTTAATTGTTTTTTTACTGAACAACAGTACTGGGAACCATGAAAAAACCCTGAAAGACATGAAATAGACAACATAGAATTGAAAATGGAAACCACAGCGAAAAACACCGAAGGAGGTCTGATAACAAATTTGAGGTTGGCAGCAAAAGTTTGCACACCTGGGAGTGACCTAGACTCAGAGTAAGAACCAACTCCGTGGCAACCAGAAAAGCAATGCACTCGTTTGGCCCATAGGAATAGCTTGGCCCTTGACCATACAGCCACATAACCTCACCTGGATGTTTGCCTGCAGGTGCAAGCAAAGGGTGTGGGAGCTTGTGTCACATATAAGAGACAGTACCCTGGATGTCTGGTCACTCCAGGAAAGAATGGTTGGCAGTCACTCTTGGACACGTAGTGTTCTCAGTGAAGACAGCCCCAGAGCCACGTTCTGTGGTTACCTCCAGCCGACACTGCAGAGAGATGCATCAGACGGTCTGATGGGAAACTTCACATACAAAAATTAACATACAACTTGGAATCCCTAAACATCTGGGGAAAGACAACACTTGAGGAAAACTGAGAAGGAGCTTAGGAGATCCAACAGCTTGGTGTGTTGGTCAAATGTGCTGCCTCAGAGCTACAATTAGGAGAAAAGATTCCGACTTAGGAGCCTCCTAGAGGAGAAACAGTCTCCTTAGAATAATGTGGGGCATATTCCGATCCTTTGGTTTGTCATTCATGCCCTTGGTTCTCAGAAGCAAGACTATCTCAGTCTGCACTAGAGCCCAAGGAGAAAAGACGACAAAACAAAACAAAACAAACTCCAGAACAATTAGGCCACTGCTCAGCCTGGCTAACATAATGAGTGAGAACATTTTGCTAAGAGTTTGATGTCATTAAGACCTTCCTTGGTTCTGGTGGGAAAATTGGGGCAATTGTTATAGAGGTCAGAGAAACCATGTTTTCTCAATGGATGTAGTGCTCTCCAAATGGATCAAAATTGATTACATTTCTGAAGAGTTCTTGAGATTAAGGGGAAAAAAAAGTATGCAAAGAGATTTTCTTTTCCTTGACATTGGAAGGAAAGAAAATTTGTGAAGAGGGTTACCAACCTCAAAATGTCATGTATAAATAATGCTTCTGAACCTCCCAAGGAGAAAAACTCCAGGCCAGAAAATAATTACAAAGATTCAGGAACTACATTGCTCAACTGTATCATTCAATGTTTTCTGGCTAAGGCAGGAAATTCCTTTATGGGGGCACAGAGGAGAAAAAAAACAAGTGTTCCTCAAGGTTTGGTTAAATGTCACCTTAATAAAAATATTTTTGAAAACACAAATTTCTTTATCAAAATTAATTAGGGAAGACACAGATAAAAAAAAAAACAACATTGTCTTTAACTTAAAGGCCAAGGAGAAACCAAAACAAAAATTACACACTTTAAAATTTTATAATTCAAATTCTGCTTGCATTTTCATTATCCTGTTCTATTTTGCGAAATTTACTTAATTCCCTGAGCCTTTCTGTCTTCATCAATAAAAGAGGGATAATATAGACCTGGTATGGTTTTGAAAAATAATTATAAACTAATACATATTTATTTTGGAAAAGAAACTGGAATAATGAAAATCTAAATCTATAAAATTCCATCTCCACCATCTTTTCCCATCAGAATAAAATTTACTCACCTAACATTTGATGTAGTACCTAACTCATGCTAGATGTTCTATCACTATTTGTTGAATGAATGAGTAAATAGTCTTACGTCTCTGAGTTGGGGCAGTAGATAGGCACCAGGCTGTGGATGGTTTGAATCCCACACTGAAGAGCCCTTATTTTGATCTGACAAATGTTTTCATAAGATTTGATATGATCATGTGGAATTGGGAGCTAAATGTTTGGAGATTTGCATGATTCATGCTGGGTGTTTCCAAGTATCTGGATAGTTTCTTATCTTACTGACAAAACAAGTCTATAATCTGGACACTGTTACCTACTATCCTTCCTAGTGAGGGAATTGAGGCTAACAATAGTTAAATACCTTTTGAAACCTCCCCCAGCTACCGAGTATTACCGTGATTTTCAAACCAAAGTTTATATGACTACAAAGTCTCTTTTCCATCTGTTAAGTCATACCTCCTTTCCAGATAGGAAAAAAAAAAAAAAAAGTCACACTTCTTAGTATTACACTCAAGGCTCCCCACACTATGCAGTACTGGGATGACAATGAAAAATGAATCATGACCTTCAAAGGGCTTTTTTTTTTTCAATAAAGCTGTCTCTGCTCCTTATCCCTTCCTTCCCCTTGCTGATGTTGGAATTGATGTCTATTTTCCTTTGTTTCTAATATTTTGTATGTATACAAATTTATTTTTATATTTTAGTATTATATATTGTATATAAAATATATCTCTAATTGTTACATAATTGACATATAACATTATTTTAGTTTCAGGTGCACAACACGATGATTCAATATATGTGTATATTGCAAGATGATCACTGCGATATATTTGGTTCACATCCATCAACACACATGGTTACAATTTTT
This sequence comes from Panthera pardus, assembly GCF_024362965.1. Classification (NCBI taxonomy): domain Eukaryota; kingdom Metazoa; phylum Chordata; class Mammalia; order Carnivora; family Felidae; genus Panthera; species Panthera pardus. Next base: position 68,036,354 of record NW_026527002.1, read on the forward strand.
TTTGTGTACTTTATATATTATCATCATAAAATCTTTGGTGCATAGAGAAGGACCTCAGGATTTGCAGCAGAATTATGTTGATTGACTTTTCTCCAGTAGCCCAGTAACATCCTTTCAATCCTTCTTGTCTGAGAGCCTGAGATTTTCAAGGAGTCATAGGTATGGAATCCCAGTCAGCACTGGGGCAGGAATGAACAGATTATTCTTTTTTTTAATATTTAGTTAAAAAAATTTTAATGTTTTTATTTATTTTTGAGACACACACACACAAAGCACGATCTGGGGAGGGGCAGAGAGAGAGGGAGACACAGAATCTAAAGCAGACTCCAGGCTCTGAGCTGTCAGCACAGAACCCGATGTGGGGCTCAAACTCATGAACCTGGAGATCATGACCTGAGCCGAAGTCGGGTGTTTAACTTACTGAGCCACCTAGGCGCCCCAATGTTTATTTTTGAGAGAGAGAGAGAGAGAGAGAATGAAGGGGAAGGGGCAGACAGAGAGGGAGACACAGAATCTGAAGCTGGCTCCAGACTCTGAGCTCTCAGCACAAAGTTTGATGCAGGGATTGAACTCATGAACCACGAGATCATGACCCAAGCTGAAGTCAGATGCCTAACCAACTGAGCCACTTAGGCACCCCTGAGCAGATTATTCTTGAGAGAACAATCCTGTTTCTTCTAACCTCAGGCTCCAAACTCCACCATGGAATCAGTCTTCTAATTCCCTCCTCCTCCTGCCTCCTCTTTCTCCAAAGAGGCGGGAGACCTCTTTAGAGAATACAGAAGCTAATTGGTTCTTTCAGCAGATCAAATTATCTGGATAAGTTCATGGGGCAATGTATGAATGGAAGTGAAAGATAATAACCAAGAGCACTGGGTTATAATAAAATGAGAAGAAATTAGATGAAAAGAGCACCGTGTAACTAGAAAAGTGGAATCGCCTTCTATATGGGGTTGACAGCGCCTTTTCTTCTGGAGTCAAAATAGAACAGAACAAATCACGAAAGAGCTTCCATGTAAGGCAGTCCTGAGTGTGACATTGGCAAATACGTTGACCTCTTCAGTTCCCTAATTTCTATGGCTCCGAGAGCAAACATTCCCCGCTGCCTCACTGAAAAAGAGGTGTCTCTTAATGATATTACTGAATGCTGACCTTTTCAAGAAAAAGAAGCCCAGACAGTTATTAATTAAAAAGAGAGAGAGAGAGAGAGAGAGAGTAACTGCAGTGTCAGCTCGAATTTGAACCTGGAGATCAAACACCCAGTTTCAAGGCTGTGACAGGAGTTCCCTCAGACATGTGCAGGTTCAACGTGTGTTTCACAGAAGAACAACTTCCTTCTGGTCTCAGGGCTCAGATTTGTTACACTGGCAGTAATAGTCATGAAGATTTCAATTCCATAATTTGTGCTTGCTGTCATCTTCACTGCCACCTGGTATACTAAAAATATTATTAGGCGTTGTGTTTTGAATTTAGAAATAAAAAAGCGTGCAGCATTTCCATATGGTGTATTACACTTTAAAAATGGTCTATATACTACAAATGGAGTAAGGTATTCTTTTTATTTTTAAAATTTTTAAAGTTTATTTATTTATTTTGAGAGAGAGAGAAAGAGTGCACAGGAGGGAGAGAGAGAGAGAGAGAGAGAGAGAGAGAGAGAGAATCTCTGCCAGCACAGAACCTGATGTGGGCCTCAAACTCATGGACTGTGAGATCACGACCTGAACCGAAACCAAGAGTTGGACGCTTAACTGGCTGACCCACGCAGAGGCCCCTAAGTTATTCTTTTTAATGGAGGGAGGACTAAAGTATATGATGTGTGTGTGTCTGCTCTGTGAAGACTGATCCGGTCTGAGAGATGGGCGTTTTAAATTCTCATCCATACCCAGCCAAGATTAGAGTTAGCTATGTGATTTGAGGCAGGTCAGCTCTTTTTTATTTATCTCAGATTCCTGATTTATAAAATTAGGGGCCTCTCTTCTAAGAGCCTGTGGCAGGCTGAATAATGGTCCTCCAAAGATGTCTGTGTCCTAATTTCCAGCATCTGCATATGTTAGGCTCCGTGGAAAGGGGAATTGAGGTTGCAGGTGAAATTAAGGTTGCTAATCAGCAAACCTCGAGACGAGGGGAGTAGCCTGGATTATTGGGGTGGGCCCAATGTCATCGTAAGAGCCCTTATATGTGGAGGAAGGAAGCAGAAGATAGAGAACCGGAGAAAAGTCAGTGTGAGAAGGACCTTGCTGACTTCAAAGTTGGAGGAAAAGGCCACTAGTCAGGACCCGTGTAGCTTTTGCAGTAGCTGGAAAACGCAAGGACAGGGATTCTCCCCTAGAGCTTCCAGAGGGAATGCAGCCCTGTGGACACCTGATCTTAGCCCTGCCTTCTCCTTTCATGCTTCTGCCCTCCAGAACTATAAGATAATACATGTGTGTTGTTTTAAGCTATTAAGTTTGTAGTAATTTGTTACAGTAGAAATTTAGAGCCCTTTGAGAGCCACTTGTTATGCAGCTGATATGAAGTTTTCTGGGTGAGCATCCAGGAATCTTAGCTTTCCCCATTCATTTCCTTACACTGACTGGCAGATCTGCCCTCACGAGGGCTAATTGGCAAATTGTGCAATCAGGAGGATGTGTGATAGCCTTCAATTTAGGGGAAGCAAATTAACTTTGGGCAGGCAGTTAGGGCTTCAAAGCAAAGTGGCATCCTGGCCCTTTTCCACTGTCACTGGCAAGCCAAATAGGAGTGGTTTGCTCTAAAGATCCAGGCCTCGTGTGGGTGTGCTGACAGCAGAGGGTCCAAAAGAGAAAAGGAGAACTTCCCTGATTTTTCACCGTATCGTTAGTAAATAATGATTGACTTACATCTTATTTTCCAAACCAAATGCCACTGTTTCCTTTTATCTCATTGTGTTGGCTAATAATGCCTTAAATGTTCTGCTAAATAATAGGGGTGATAGTGGGTAACCGTGTATTTCTCCTAACTTTAGTGGACAAGATGATACAGCCTATAGTGTTTCCCATTAAATACGATGTCAGTTTGGGGGGCAAGGTACTTATTATCATGTTAAAGGTGTATCTACCAGTTTATATTTTATTTGATGTTTTAACATGAATGGGTGTTGAATTTTGTCAAATATATTTCTCATCAAGGGGGATGTTGCAAAATTTCTGTACATAGTTCTATTAATACGGTAGACTGCATTCATCAATTTCTAATGGAGTTTATCATTTAGGAGTATGCTAGAAGACAAATAAACAAGTAAAGTGTATGTCACATGGTGATTGATTCTGGAAATGGAGGCGAATCACGGCTTGCAGGTGGGGAAGAGTAGGGGTGCAAATACTTTATGTGCAATAAATGCTAAACTCATTTTTTCCTTTATTTATTCAATAAATGTTTGGAGATCCAGTTTTTGGACATCCACATTCATTAAATCTATACTCAGCAGACATTATGGGTACCCTGGAATACTTAGTCTGTGCCAGGGATGTAATTTGCAAACAGGAATAAGATGAAATGTCCACCTTCAAGGGCTCCCTGGATGGTGTGGAAGGACCTATTTGAAGGAACAACAATCCAGGATACGTTTCAAAAACCAATAGGAGAAAGATGCACACCACCTTTCCATGCAGGAATATTCTTGGACTGTCAAAATTCACTACCTCTTGTCACTCTGCTTGGAGATATGTCCAGGATAGCCAGAGGGGAGATTAACTGATCCAGAAGTCACATGCATTTAAAGATAAGAAAGGATATGTTTGTTCACCAAAACATGTCAGTTACATATTAGACTTGTCTTCTTCATGTCCCCCAATGTCTGTTCTGGAGCTGTGGTAGACACTTGTTTTGACTGCCTTACTCCTTAGCTGTATACATTTCTCAAGGGAAGATGGAGAGAATTGTAATCCATCTTCTAAATCTATGGAACGTGTTTCCACAAATCCAGCATCAAGGGAAGATTCACAGACATCTACCTACAGTAATTTGTGACCTACTGGCACTGGCCTGCAGCAACTAGGTGCTCTCTATGTTAAAGGAAGACAACACTAATGGTCTTCCTGGTCAGTTGACAGTATTCATTGTTTTCCCTTTCTAAACAGGTGGTGCAAATCTCTACATTCATTTAATACCATTCCAAAAGACGAATGAGTCATTTCTCTCCCATTTTTCAGGATAGCACCAAAATAATCTATTTTCTGTGTTGGATTCAGAGAAGCCTGCTTTTCTTGGACAGTGGAGCAGTGGCTTTCACATACTGACATCTGGCCGGTCACTTTTGGGGGTTATTTTGCCTTGTTATTGGCTGTCACTGCCTTTCTGACTCTTTCTTCAGCATATTTGACTCAAAGTATGACCTTGACTCCTCCCCAGCGTTACTATCCCTCTCATAGCTTAGACCCGGCATGAGCAATATATCCTTTCAGACAAGTTTTCTCTTTTTCAATTTCTATTTTAAAATTGCAAATAGCTAGCAGCCCCTCATGAAGCAGGTCCCAAGTTTCCATTAAAAAGAATCAAGAAATAAGAAGAAAAAGATGAGAAAACCAATATTAGGTGAGCTAGATGGATGAACATTAACCATCATAGTTCACTCTGTCTCGTGGACCTTCTGCTGATCTCCTCTTACAAAGGAGCGCATGCTTAAAAATGTAGGGGTCAACTCATTCCACCATATATACCAAGCAGGATTGTGAATAGCTACTCCTATAATACCTTTATTAATTCCTTGTTATTTATGAAGCATCAATCGTGTGCCATGTAATCTAGGTGGTGCGGATAAAGCAGGTAGTAAGACAAAAGAAATAAACCACACCTTCATGGTGGTTACATTCTAATTATGGGATAACACAACAAATAACAAGTGTCAGTGATGTGGGAAAAAATAAACATGATAGGGGGGAAAGGAAATGTTGAGAGTTAGTCTTTTTATTTAAGGCTATTAGGGGATTTCTGAGGGTATGAGTATGGGGATGTTTCTGATGGATGGTGCAGCAAACCATAGATCCTTAATGTGGGGGCTTGGTTCAGATGCTCAGGAAATAGCAATAAAGAAAAGGCAAGGTTGGTAGGATTGAGATCATCGAGGCACAGACAGCTGGATTGTAGAGAGTGAGAGTTCATTGTAAGGACTTGACTTTTACTTTAAGTGAGATCGGAAGCCACTGGAGAGTGTTGAGAAGAATGCTATAATCCTGCTTACCTTTTCCAGTGGTGACCCCAGCTGCTGTGTGATGAAGGAACAGCAGAGAGATGGGCAAGAACAGAAGCAAAGAGGCTCTTCCTACACGGAGAATTATGGCAGCTGGCATAGCAGGCATGGTAGTGAGAGGGCTGCAGACTTTAGAAACATCTTTAAGGGTTAAGCCAGAAGAACTTGCTGGCAAATTGCATATAGAATATAAAAGGAACAAACAAAAAAGAAGTCAAGGGTATTCTAAGGTATTTTGATCAAGCACTTAGATGAATGAAAATGTCATTGTTATGAACTGAATTGTGTCCTCCCAAAAGTCATATGTTGAAGCCCTAACCTAACCCTCACTGTGTGGCTGTATTGGAATCAGGGCCTTAAAGAAGATGATTAAGGCTAGCTAATGAGGTCATAAGAGTGGAGTCTTCATCCCAAAGGGCTGGTGTCCTTTGAAAAGAGGAAAAGGCTTTGTTTCTGCCATGTGTGGACACAGTGAGAATGCAGCCATCTATAAGCCAGAAAGAAGGCCCTCACCAGAAATCAAATCAGTTGACACTTTGATCTTGGACTTCCCAGCCTCTGGAACTGTGAGAGATAAATTTCTGTCATTCAAGGTACCTAGTCTATGATATTTTGTTACGGAAACCTGAGCAGATGAATTTAGTCATTAACCAAGAAGTAGAAGGGTATTTTTTGGGTCAGATATGAGGGAGAAAATAGTTGAGATGTATATGGTTTGATATTGACTATTAAAATAAAGATACTGTACAGGCAGTTGGATACATGACTGCCAGTCAGGGGAGGACTCAGGGTAGATGTAAAAATTTATATGTGTATAAATTGTATTTAAATTCATGAGGCTAGTGATACTAGGGTGTGAATGTCTATGGAGAAGAGAAAAATTCTGTGCACTGAGCACTGCATCACTTCAACACTAAGAAGTCAGTAACATGAGGACCAATGCAAAGGGACAGTGAGGGACACCAACCTGAGAAGAGAACTAGATGGCAGAGCTCTCTAGAAGGCAATTAAAGAAGCCTTTCAACAGGGAGACCTTATCAACTGTGTCAAATTCTACAGATGTCAGGTAAAATGAGGACTAACGGTTGATCACTGGATTTGCCATGGTGGAGGAAGGTCACTGGTACGTTATCATGAATGGTTTAGTGCAGTGTTGGGATGCAGTCTGAAGGGAGTGGATAAATGGCATGGAACGGGAGATTAAAGACAAAGAGTAGAGACTACTATGTTGCGGTAAGACATAGAGGTGTCAAAGTCCATTGGACGGGGTGCATAGCCATTCTGAGATTAAAGGTCTAGTGAGACAGGACATGCCGGGGATGACAGATTTTCATAAATTCCATTCATTTAAAGTAAACAAAACAAAACAAAAGAAGAAACACGTAATAGAACGGAGAGGATACCACTATGTCCTCTTCCTGTCTAAATGTAGACGAATTCCACTGAATGAATGGCCGCTCTACCTGGGAAACACTGGAAGCTAAAAACACTAACCTGTCCAGTTGGTATGGATGTGAGAAGAGTGAACGGCCAGAGCCCCGAAAATTCATATACCCTGCCTGTTGGCAAACAGCGACACTTGACGGCTCTCAAAACCCTATCTCATTTGAGTACAGAGGACAGCCGATGTACATGACAAAATAATAGAGCATAAGAATTAGGAGAAAATCCTGGAGACTAGAGAAAGATAGATCTGAGAACTATCTACCGCTGGACTCAGAATGAAATGTGTGGACTCTGTTTGGAATCCTAGAATGCAGAGAGAAGGCTCTAGGAGGCAGGCACAGAATGCCATTAGGATAGAATAAGCTGACTGGGAACTCTAAGAAAATAAATCGCCAAGGGGAGGCAGAGGATATAAAGAAGGACCACAGGAAATGCAAATGATATGAGGTCAAACGCTATCATGGAGAAAGTGAAAGCCAAACTGAAAGTATAAAATGTGAGCTCGGATATGTGGAAATAAGCTTTCCAAAAACAATGACAAGCTTCCCAGAAATATTGAAGAAAAGGACAAACGGATGGAAAACAAAGGCTGCCGACATTGAGGACAAGATTGGAAATGTAGAGTGGCAAATGTTCTGAAACATTGATTATCAAAGACTTAAGAAAAGCATCCTGAACTGAATTCCTCCCCGCACCCCCCCACCCCCCGCCGACCCCTGTATTCAGACTGAAAAGAGTCTGATCAAAATTGATGTGAGGGGATGCTTCTAAATTTTTGAATTGTCATGTTAGATATAAGCTTTATTATCAGATATCAAAGTGTATTATGATACATAATAATGAAGCAAGTCTAAAACTGTCCCAGAAATGGATACATAGATCTAGATCAATAGAATAGGATAAAGAGGGGCGCCTGGGTGGCTCAGTCGGTTAAGTGTCTGACTTTGGCTCACGTCACGGTCTCATGGCTCCTGAGTTCAAGCCCCATGTCAGGCTCTGTGCTGACAGCTCGGAGCCTGGAGCCTGCTTCGGATTCTGTGTCTCCCCCTCACTCTCTGCCCTTCCTCTGCCTGTGTACTCTCTCTCTCTCTCTCTCTCTCTCCCTCTTAAAAATAAATAAACATTTTTAAAAAAGAATAGGATAAAGAACTCAGGAAAAGACCCACAAATATGCAAAAATATGGTATATGACAGAGGGGACATTAAAACTAATAAGGAAAGAGTAGACTAATTCAATAATGTCGTTTTAATAATTTGTTAGGAACATATAGACATGCTATAATTCTACTTTACACGATACCCAAAAATATATTCTAGGTGAATTAATGACTTGATGTGTAAAGTAAATTTTAAAAATGTTTGAAGACAGTATTGTGACCTTAAGGAGGAAGGGAAGAAGACTCCACAAAACCCAAGTCACTAAATAAAAAAGGATACAGTGACTATTTTCAAATTTTGTACCTTTTTTTTCCCAGAAAACATTATAAAAATGACAAGCAGGAGACTTGGAGGTGTCAGTAACACATAACTGACAAGTATTTTGTATCCTGAATAAAAAGCCATAAAAATTCATAAGAAAAAAGCAACCAAAAAGAAAAAAAAATGAATAGGTAATGCACAGGTAAAACAAAACCTTAATGGACGAGAAACTAATTGGAAAAGATGCCCCACTTGCTAATAACGAGGGAAGTAAAACTAAAACCTTAAAACCCATCATGAGATACATTTTACATGCAGCAGACAAGCAAAAATGAAGCATTCTGACAAAACCAAGTGTTCACAGGGACATAAATGAAGTTGGAAAGTACACCTGCTCTGGGGATGTAAATTGCTGCTGTTATTTTGGGAAGAAGTCAGTACTGTCTACAAAAAAAAAAAAAAAAAAATCAAAGCCTACGTAAAGTCAAACCTATGGTTCGATAATTCCATTCTGAGTTTTGGACTCTAGATGCCCTTAGACAAGTAAACATGTACAAGAATCTTTACAGCCACATGGTCTGCAATAGTAAGAAGGGAACTGAATGACCATTTACAGGAGAATGATCATATTAGTTGTGTTCTATTCAATACTACTTTTAAGTTATTCAAATGAAGACACATATATGAGTATAAATAATCTCAAAAAGCATAATGTTGAGTGAAACAAGCAAGTGGTAAAATAGTCTGTAGAGTATATCATTTTCATAAGGCTTAAAAACATGCAAAGCACAAATACATAGTTTATGGATATGTATTGCGTGTATATATGTATATATAAACACATACGTACATACACACAGATATATGTATAGTAAAATGTATGTGTAGTAAGTTTTAAATGTGGGGAAAGATAAATACTCAATTGCAGATGGTAATTTACACTGGTGGTTATAGAGAAACCTTCATTCGTCTTCATAAACTTTTATTTCATAAACAAGGGGAGGCATATTGGTGTCTTTATGGTTGTTTATACCATGTGCAAGCATGAAATATTTAAAACAATAATATATGACTACAACAATAATACCAATTTACATTTCCAGATTACTTTTGCAAACAGTGTGCAAATATACTATATACTGTAGGGGTGGGATAAAGGTGGAAGTGAATAAAATGTACTGACTTTCTATATCTTACTTTTATTTTTTTAAATTTTTAAAATTCTTTATTTTTGAGAGAGAGACAGAGTGTGAGCAGGGTAGGGGCAGAGAGAGAGAGGGAGACACAGAATCCAAAGCAGGCTCCAGGCTCTGAGCTGTCAGCACAGAGACCGATGCAGGGCTCGAACCCACAAACTGCAAGATCATGACCTGAGCTGAAGTCGGACGCTCAACCGGCTGAGCCACCCAGGCGCCCCAATGTATCTTATATTTTAGAAATAAAGTATAGCACTGATAGAGAAATAGAGCTTAAGAGGCATTTTTTTTTTTTAAATTTGGCAATTTGTATGTGTAGAATTACAAAAAGAAGACATATCAATGCTCCAAACACTGGGAAAATAAAAGCAAACGAAACTTTGTTCTTCTAGAAAAACACACATAGAAGGTCAAAAAGAAGCACAAAAGAGAATAATAGAAAAAACATCAACCACAGCAACTGAACAGAAAATCGTTCAACTGGGACATCCAATACTTGCCCTGTTTGGATTCAGAATTTTTTCTGGGGTTTAGAAATCTGAACCTCAAAATATGTATTATGTGTTTCAGTGATTCTGCCTTAGTATAAATTTAGGATTTAAAAATGAAAATAAATTTAAGAAGGATATTTGGCTTAGAAAAACTTGTATTTTACCTAAATATGTCTTGCCCATCCATTAAAGAATGAAAATATCTGTTACAGCTTTGCTTCTGGGTTGATCTACATGTATGTGAAACTTTTTTGAAGAAAAAAAAAAAAGAACATAAATGCAGTCTCTTATCAATATTTACGATAAAAGAATAGAACCTCAAATGTGCACTAATTCTCCTAAAAAGGAAACTTAGTATCCTGCAATAACATTAAAATGACACATTAAATAACAAGCAGTGGAAAATAACTTAGCAGAATGATAGCTTGACAGGCAGTAAAACGTAGTGGTTAAGATCAGAAATACCAAAGCTGGTCTGTCTGTGTTTGAATCTCAGCTCTGATACTGACCAGTTTATAACCTCGGCAAACTACTTAATAACTATTCTGTGCCTAGTTTGTTCATCTGTAAAATAAGAGGCAGATGCAGTATTCAAAATACTCACTTGCTAGTAAAGTAGCTGAAATTGCTATTTAAAGAAGTACATAGATTCAAATATATTTTCTTTTATTTTCTAAATATGCACATAGAGTATATAGTAAAGTGTTACTAAGTAAAACATTACAAATTCTTTATCAGATCATTTTATTAATTCCCAAAACATTTGTTAATGTTTAAAAATTATTATTGTGACCTTTTGCTTAACTGAGCTGTCACTATTTAAGGGAAACTCCTGTCGAGCCATAATTTGACATAGGAACTGAATCAAAATTTCCCAAAAGCCCGATCGATTACATTGTCATTAGGTCCTTGGAACCTAGCGCTTTGCTGCGGCCAGAAGGTGGCCGGACGCAGTGCCTGTAAGACATAACCAGCTATTCACTTAGATGTTGATGCATCCTATATTGCTTGAACCTTGGTCCATGCTGACAATGACAGCTGGTTTTTCCACCTGGTCAGATGTCCCTGCCAGTGGTGTGCTTCCCAGGGGCAGCAAGCAGGTCCTGAAGATACCCCTGCCGTCACACCCATCCCTGTAGCCCTAGTTGGGCTCAACAGCCATCTTGTCTCCTGCCTCCCAGCGTCACTTCCAGGTCCCATTACCCATCTCTCCCCCCTACTGCTGAGGGACATCTTTTGGTGACCTGTGGTCTCAATAATTAAAGAGCTGCTCTTTACCACTCAATATGAATAGATTACAGTGTTTCTCTGACTTATGGCAGCATCATGTGTCAGTATTGAAGCTTCTAGGACCTTATTGGATCTTTGTGAGGATGACACAAGTTAGTTCAGGTAAAGCTCTTAGAACAGTACCTCACCCAGAACAACCACTCAATTAATGCTGTTATTAGCTAAATTTATTTTAACATTTTTAGAAGTTCCACGAGGGTGCAACAAATTCTTAATAGAAAAAAAAATCCCGCTTAGTGTGAAATCCTTGCCCTAGCTGTAACTTTGTTGATCAAATTTCTCTTCCAGGGTGTACTGCCTGAGTATCTGTAGTTCAGTGACACATGATATTTATTTTGTGAAACTTAGGATATTTTCAATATCATATGACAAACAGAATGGCTGTCAGAGTATCAGTTGTTTACCCTCGTAGACAGGGCCAGCTGGCTGACTGGGAGCTGTGGTCGCTGTCTACGCCCAGCATCACGGAAGAGGATAGTACTACCCATCCCCAGCCCAGGTCGAGATCAAAACACACAATCTGAAGTATGGTTTCTACTGAATGTGTTTCGCTTTCACACCACCACAACGTGGAAAAATCATAAGTCGAACTGACATTGAGTTGGGGACTGTCTGCACTCAGATTGTGTTCATAACAACAACAATGACAAGTATGTAGCAAACTTCTATTTCAGCATTGATTTCTGTAAGAGACATTCTTAATGGACATACAAGAGTGAAAGACAGAGTTGATTTTAGCAAAGTTAAAAACGTGATGGGAATGTAGATCAAGAGAAATCTAGAGTAGGAATTTTAGTAGAGCACAGGACAGACTTTAATGGCAGGGTATAATCAGTGACCAAGAGCAACACTGCTTACTAGGAAAAACAGTAATAGATCCAGAAGACAGATCAGCAAATATATGCATGCAGCTACATATGTAAACCCAAGATACATTAGAGCGACAAGTGAGAGATTAACGTAGCGATTAATCTTGTACTGGAGATTTTAACAGATCACTCTCAGAAATTGACAGAACAGACAAAAACAAGCAGGATCGTAGATTTGTGCGAGTCGATTAATGAGAACAATTCAGAGATACACAGAGAACTTTCTGTAACAATTGGAACAGTCACAAAAATCTATCATACCAGACCACGAATATATCTTTATTGTTTTTATGCAGAGTGTATTTTCTTTTTTGAAATTTAAATTCCAGTTAGTTAACATGCAATGTTAACTATCATTTTCAGGTGTACATGTGACACCTGGTGCTCATCACAAGTGCCCCCCTTAATCCCCATCACCTATTTCACCCACCTCCCTACCTACCTCCCCTCTGGTAAACATGAGTATGTTCTCTGTACTTAAGAGTATGTGGGCAGGGATGGGGGAATCTATCTCCCTAAAAATGCAAGCAATGGGAGAGTCTATTTGTTTCTGCCCCTGCACCAGGTAAGTACTTTCAACAAAAACCAGTAGTATTTTTCCAGTAGTATTTTTTACAACTTGTGGCTCTAGGCATGTCCTCACATGTAACTCATGTGTGCTCTCCCCAGGGGCAGCTGTGGTGGGGCCCCGTGCAAAATGAAAATGTGAGATTCTTTGCGTAAAAATTAAGAATTGTACTGGTAATCGATAGAAGGAGAGGCTTAGGGGGATGGATAAAATGGGTGAGGGGGAGAGGGAGGTATAGGCTTCCCGTTATGGAATGAGTGAGTCATGGGGATGAACTGTATAGACCAGGGAATATAGTTAACGGCAGTGTAATAGTGTTTTATGGTGACAGATGGTAGCTATACTTGTGAGTACAGCGTAACACATAGAGTTGTCAAACCAAGAAAGAGACCCTTAACTACAGAGAACCAACTGATGGTTACCAGAGGGCCGATGGTTGGGAAGATGGCAGAAACAGGTGATGGGGATTCAGGAGTGCACTTGCGATGAGCACCGGGTGAGGGATGCAATGCAACAGTTGAATCACTATATTGCACACCTGAACATAACACCGTATGTTAATGATATTGGGACTAAAATAAAATAATACAAAGTAACAATATAGAGTTGCTGAATCACTATGTTGTACACCTGAAACTAATGTGACATTGTCAGCCCTACTCAAAGAAAAAGAAAATGAAATACAATAAAATGACAATTTCCTTTCTCTTTGTCTTCTCCGGCACTTGATATTAATAAACTTTAGTTTTTTGTCAGTATAGTGAATATAAAAGATTTAAGTATTCTCTTAACTTACACATCTCTGGTTACTAATGAGATTGGGCATCTTTTCATTGTCAGTTTCTAATAGTTTCCCCATTTAACCCATCCCTCAACCCCCTCCCCGCTGGCAAACATCAGTTATTGCCCTGTATTTGTAGCTACAATTCTGCTTTTTGTTTGAATGGCTAGAATTAAAAAGGCAAGAAATAGCAAGTGTCAGCAAGGATGTGGAGAAAAAGGAACCCTCTTGCAGCGCTGGGGATGTAAACTGGTGCAGCCACTGGGGACAACAGTCCAGAGGTTCCTCAAAAAATTAAAAATGGAAATACCATATTATCCAATAATCCTACTACTGGGTATTTACCCAAAGATGATGGGAACACTAACTTGAAAAGATACATGTACCCGCTATGTTTACTGCAGCATTATTTACATTATTTATAACAGCTAAGATGCATAAACAACCTAAGAGTGTATCTGAAATGCGTGGATAAAGAAGATGTGGTGTATAAACAATGAAATATTACTCAGCCACAGAAAGGACGACATTCTGCCATTTGAGACAACATGGGTGGACCCGGAAAATATTATCCTAAGTGAAGTAAGTCAGACAAAGGAAGACAAATACTGTAGGATTTCACTTATACGTGGAGTCTAAAAAATAAAAAAAAAAAAAAGAATTTACTCACACTCTTAAGAGTATAAACTGAAGTGGCTGTTAGGAGAACCGTCTGACAATAGAAGTTTATATTAAAACGAGGAACAACTATGTGCCCCCTGCAGGATCTCACTCCTAAACATATATGCACCTTGGAGAAGGTATAACGTAGGAACAGAAGGGCACATGCACGAGGATATAATTTAAGCATTGCTGTTTGCAAAGAGCTGAGATGACCTAGGTATTATCCTTAGAGGAAAACGTGCATGTATTGTAGTCCCTGGCTTGGTAGCATACTATGTATTGGCCAGATGAAATGAGCTATATCCACATGGGAAAAGCAATAAAGTAACGATACTTAAAGGGAGAGGAGAGTGTGATTGAAAGCCTGATAATATTTACTGAAAATTCAAGCAAGAACTTGCATATGTTATGGATACTTTTAAAAATATATACATACATAGGAAAGATACATATTAGATATTGCATGGGGCATACTTAGACTGAATGTGTATCTTGAAAACAATTGTTACTTATCTTAAATTTGAATGTAAGTGGGTATCCTGCATTTTATCTGGCAGCCATAACATGGAGAGAAACAGTAACATAGTAAGAAAATAAGAAAGGGGGCGCCTGGGTGGCTCAGTCGGTTAAGTGTCTGACTTCGGCTCCATCTGACTTCAGCTCAGGTCATGATCTCCTGGTTCATGAGTTCGAGCCCTGCATCAGGCTCTCTGTGGTCAACACAGAGCCTGCTTCGGATCCTCTGTCTCCCTCTCTCTCTGCCCCTCTCCTGCTCTCTCTCCCTCTCTCTCTAAAAAATAAATAAAAGCATTAAAAAAAAGAAAATAAGAAAGAAAGGTCTTATACCAACAAACAATGGCTGTGTGCTATGCCTGAGAACTATTGCCAAAATAATAATAATAATAATAATAATAATAATAATAATAATTACTGCCAACTCAGTTCTGACATGGGAATTAAAAAAATAAATCAGCAAATAAATAATCAAATTATATAATTTTAGGTATATTATTTTAGTGTACAAATTGTAGGTTGAAAGTATCTTACAAAATCTTGGCAGAAAATGCTTCTATTATGTCAAGTAGTTTAACATGTGGAGAAAAATGATCTGTCCTTGGTTTTATTTGCTTGGAAGAAACAAATTGCCTGCTGAGATAGTCATATTCCACTCTAAGCTACTCACCACAACGTTCTTCTTGAGCACCTCTATTAAATATTAAACACAAAGGTTATTTTAGCCTACCAGAAATATAACCTTATTAAATAAGCACCATTTGTTATTCTACAGATTGTATGTGTTTATTAGAATTTGATTATTTAAGGGGCACCTGGGTGGCTCAATTGGATGAGCGTCTGACTCTTGGTTTCAGCTCAGGTCATGATCTTGGCTCAAGTCATGATCTCATGGGTCTGTGGGATCAAGCCCTGTGTGCAGGCTCTGTCCTGATGGCATACAGCCTGGTTGGGATTGTCTCTCTCCTTTCTCTCTGCCCCTCCCTCACTCTCTGTCATGTTCTCTCTCTCTCTCAAAATAAATAAACTTGAAAAAAATTTAGAATTCAATTATTTATGGGGCACCTGGGTGGCTCAGTTCGTTGAGCATCTGACTTCGGCTCAGGTCATGATCTCAAAGCTCGTGAGTTCAAGCCCCACGTCAAGCTCTGTGCTGACAGCTTGGAGCCTGGAGCCTACCTCAGATTCTGTCTCTGTCTCTCTGCCTCTCCCCTGCTCACACTCTTTCTCTCGCTCTCGCTCAAATATAAAATAAAACAAAAAGAATAGAATTCAATTATTTAAGCTTTAAAAAATGTTTTTAATGCTTATTTCTTTTCTTTCTTTCTTTCTTTTTTTTTTTTTTTTTTTTTTTTTTTTTTGAGAGAGAGAGAGAGAATATGAGCAGGGGAGGGGCAGGGAGAGAGGGAAACACAGAATCTGAAGCAGGCTCCAGGCTCTAAGCTGTCAGCACAGGGCCTGATGTGGGGCTTGAGTTCATGGACCCCGACTTCATGACCTGAGCCAAAGTCGGACACTCAACCGACTGAGCCACCCAGGTGCCCCTCAATTATTTAAGCTTTAAACAACTGTCCTAGTAATGCTTATTGCTGTCAGTTACTTAAACCTTCCTTCTATTCAGGAAAAAGGAAATTTAGATCACCTGATCTGCTTTATTTCTTTACGAATAATTGCCAATAAAATGAAAGGGTTGCTGTACCCAATTTCAATCTAACATGATGCCAAGTTTTGTCTCTTCAGTAAAATAATGTAGACCAGTGGAGATCTTTTCCTCTACCGTTTAGGTAGTATCTCTACATAATTGTTAAGGAACCTCCAGCATGCCAAAATGAAGTGTTATTGTAGTCACTCTGCATGATGAGGAAGGACCTCATCCCACAATTTGGGTCAGATGTTGAGAATGAGGCTACTGCATATGCCCCTAGCGGGTAGACAAAGGTTTATTTATTACTCGCGTAATGCGGCTCTCTGGGGAGCAGGCCAGGAAGCCCAAGCTGGTCCAAAACTGGCTTGAGAGTATGGAAAGAAGTCTGGCTTGGGGTTTTTTTGATATTTGGGTGTGTGTGTAGAGGTAAGGGCCCCCATGTCCAGGCCAGAGCTTGTGTGGCTTGAATTTGCCGTTCATGCCAAAGGAGAGAGAATGGGGCTTTCTTATCAGTTTGGCCAGATGTGGGGCAGAAGGAAAGAAGAAGTGTGGCTTAATAGCAGTCAGCAATTGAACATCTAAATGGAGTCAGATTCTTTGCTACAAGTGCTAATAAAAGGAACAAATCTCACTGACTGAGGGAATATGATGGACTAGCATTTTATGTTATCACTTTGTATTATAAGCAGTTGAAATGTACAAAGTAACTCAGTCACGAGTTAAAAATACAAATGACAGAAGAGTAGGCTAAACATGGCTCTGCACAAAAGGCCTAATGGAATTAGAATAATAGTATGATTATAAGAAATACGAGTATGCATGGCAATACCAGTTAAATTACAAACCTTGTTAATTTTTAATAACGGTGCTTTATGTAGTATGTGGCAGATGCAATGGTGGTTTCTCAGAAGATTAGAGACACATTGTGTTATAATTCAAACTCAAAAAATTGCTGAGAAACTCTGACATGATCCACGACCTTTTTTTGTTGTTGCGATTTCAGATTAAACTGAGTGAGGATTTCAGACAGAAATGAAACTGAATAAAATCCAATCCGGCTTTGTTTTAACTTTTTGACATGCCTAGAATGATGTCATTCATTCTATAGCGTTCAAACTGGGAAGTAGCATTATCAGAATCTGGATGGTATTCGGAGATAGGCGAAACATTTTTGTTATTTTGGTTTTTGTTTTTTTAATTAGCCACACAGCACAGCTCAATCCTTGCCGAAAAGTATTCTTATAGTCACATCTTACTTTTCTCCTCCTTCCGGAGCCGCAACGACCTTCCACTGTTTCTCAAAACATTAGCCCCTCCCCCAAAATGTGATGGAACATCCAGAGACACCCCCACCTCAACACCATACTGTTTTTCACTTACCGAATGGCACTGGATAAGACCCTCCTCCTTGCCTTCACCTCTGAGATGTTTCCTCTGTAAAATGTTAGGATTGGGCTCCTCTCTCTCTCTGCATACATACATATTAACTAGAGCCTCTTCCAGTTCTGAAATTCTAAGCTCCTTTGCACTATGTCTCAGGTTTTCTAATTCAAGAAGAGGGAATTATGAGCTTGCATGTCTTATGCTTCTTACTCATTCTCCAAACGTCATCTCTTTGCAAATGAGCCTCAGAGCAGGTAGACCAGAGCTCAATTATTTTGACTTCTTAAAGCTTATCTTTATTTCTTTACACAAAAGAAAATCTGTATGTTACACATATATGAGGGAAAAAAAGCAAACAATCTGCAAAAAGAGATGAAAAGAAAAGCCAGGAGTGACAGTGCAATGAAGAAAAGTAAAGTAAGGTAAGGAGATAAAGATAACCGGGAGAGGAATTTCTAAGATCATGGTCGGAAAAGGATTCTCCAGGGACACCTGGGAGGCTCAGTCAGTTAAGCATCTGACTCTCGGTGTCGGCTCAGGTCATGATCTCATGGTTCGTGGGATTGAGCCCCATGTTGGGCTCTGCGTTGACAACGCGGAGCCTACTTAGGATTCTGTCTGTCTCTCTGTCCCTCCCCCCACTTGCTCACTCTTTCTCTTTCTTGAAAATAAACATTAAAAAAAAAATAGAAAAGGATTCTCCAAAGTAGTGACTTTTGAGAAGCTCCTAAAAGGAGGAAGAGAATGCACTACTAAGTTGGAGAAATACCGTCACAGAGGCATAGTGTGTGCAAAATCCCCAGATGAGAGGAGACTTGGGCTGTTAAGATACTGACCAGGAGACCACTGAGACTGGAGGGCAGTGGCCTGGTGGCAATGTTGAAGGATCCTTAGCTTACCTTGAGGACTTTAGATTTTAGTCCTAGGTCTGGTGGGAAGTTATTTGGGGGATACTGAGCAGGGTCATGTTTTTACCTGGATTAGATATTTAAAAGATTCATATGTCCATTGTGTAAAAAATCTCCTGGCAGTGAAGTGAGAGTATAAGTAGGAAGGCCAGTTAAGTTAAGGAGAGGTGACAGAGGGGGTAAGTAAGTAGACAACATTTTATGGCGCGATTGGGTACAGAATGAGAGAGAAAAAATAAATGCCAAAGAAGGTGTCAAAGTTTGGGGCCTTAAATATTGGGAACCTGGTGCCTTTTGCAGAGATGAGAAAAGATGGGGGCTGCAGATGGGGTTGAGAGTTGGTTCAATTTGAGATGCCTATTAGAGAAACACCTGGAAATGTTGAACGAGCAGGTGGAAGTGAGAATCCAGATTTCAGAGCAAGGTAAAGGTGGACGTAAATTTGGGAGTGACTGAATTCACAGGTCTGGATGACATCACATAGCAAAGTGAGTATACTAGAGAAAAAGCCCATGGAGTGGACCTGGGGACACACTGACATCTAGAGTTTGGGAAGGGAAAGCAATCTGACCAGAGAATTTCAAGATAGAAAAAAAAGATGTTAGTAGAAAAACTAATGCCAATGTCTATTTTAAGGACAGGGATATTCCAAAAGGCAGTTTTGCTAAAGGAAGAACCGAAAGCCTAGAAGTCCTAAAAAAAAGCAAGTTTCAAGGAACTAGAAGAAGCAAATGAAGATTCCCAGCCCTCACTAAAGGTACTTGGGGTCACTTCTGAGGATGGCTTCCTGACCTCACAAATATGAACTGCTCTTCATTGGGTGGTTACCAATTATAGTGACACATATTTTCATTTTCCAAGGTCCCTTCATATCTCATCTCACTTTATTTTCACAGCAACTTTTACTGAGGAGACATGATACATTTTTACTAGTCATTTTATAGATGAGAACGTTGAGATTCAACAGTCAAGTGGTTTCTCCAAAGTTACATCACTAATTAACGATGATGTCAGCTCTGCAATAAGGTCTCTTGACTTTGCATCCCACTTACTCAAGCATTTCATTCATTCATTCATTCATTCATTCATTCATTCATTTTAGAGAGAGAGCACACGAGTGGGGGAGAGGGACAGAGGGAAAGAGAAAATGCTAAGCAGGCTCTATGCTCAGGACAGAGCCCTATGTGGGGCTCAATCCCACAAGCTGCGGTCATGGGATAATGACCTGAGCCTAAATCAAGAGTCAGATGCTCAACCGAGCCACCCAGGCACACCTTAAAGTTTATACTCACAATGTGTTTCCTCACAAACAGCATTTTAGACAGTGAGTTAAACATAAAAGACCAAAAATGCCGAGGAACTTTCTTCGTTATTTATCTATCCCATTTAGCATCCACAGATTTATCAACCCATTTATCAACTTAGTAAATAATTTTTGAGCACCTACTATGTATACCAGGCACCATTTTCCATGGATATACAAAAAGGAAGATGGTCTTAACTAAGGGCTATTTTTTCATATTTTTACTTGATATGCAATAATGGTAATTCAGATTACTTCTTTGTGATTTGTTAGTGTCCACATTGAGAAATAGTTTTAGATTTCATCAGGTGATTCAACTTCTCTAGAGTAACAAGTTCTAACTTA
Organism: Panthera pardus; assembly: GCF_024362965.1. Lineage (NCBI taxonomy): Eukaryota > Metazoa > Chordata > Mammalia > Carnivora > Felidae > Panthera > Panthera pardus. The sequence continues at coordinate 68,056,380 of NW_026527002.1, forward strand.
TGGGGATAGATTTATATTTTATTTCCTCATTTTAAACTATAGGTTATAGATTGATAAGATGTTGGAAATGAACTTGGATATAATTAATCCACACTTTCATCTTGTGGCTGGGAAACTAAAGCCTGGAGAAATGAAGAGTGGTTTGACCAAGCCAGGAAGCTAACCCATGGCATTGACATTGAAAGTTATACTGTTTGTGAGAGCAGTTTCTCAGATCTTTGAGTTCTGGCCAAGGATACTTCCTGGTTGCCAAAAGTTTCCAAGAAGTTTATCTTGGAAATTCCATGAGTTTCTCACCCAAGAATTAATTTTACCAAGCCAGATGGTATTGTTGGCAAGAAGGGGTGTCGCAATCCACTTTGTTTTTTCTTTAGGCTTCATATCTACACAATGAGCATAAGCCACATTTTGAAATCAGAAAAGGAGCTTGCATTTCATTATAGAATTCAGATGATTTATGTTCACTATTTGAGATTTTAGTCAGATATTTTCATACTTGGGAGAGTAATGTATTTCTTCAGATAGCACCCAGATATTTTCCCTTTATTTAGCTTGAGCATGAGGTCCCTTATTAATAATATTATATTAATCTTATTAATCTTGTCTGAAGACTGATTATATATGTGAGGCTACCAGCAATATTTTTTTGAGGTTTATTATGATAATCTCAATGTCTTAATTAAAACAACAAAGCCTTATTTCTTACTTGTTCTAAGTCTGTTATAGGTTTGGGCCTCTCTCTACAGTAGCTGCTTTTATGTTAGAGCTTAGCCCAGAATCTCCACATGAAGCCACAATCACTCCAGCTGAGAGGCATAGACTGAAGGTTCAAGTATCAACAACTGAATTTTTCCACACGGAAATGTCACATATCCCTTTTGTTTCTACAGCCATATCCAAAAGTTGAGGGGGACACCAGCTACGTCTACTATAGTTACCTCTGTCTAGCTGAATGGAGAAATTTTTTAAAAGGAATAATTAATTAAGATTGTTCACATTTTGGCCCTCTTAACAAAAACTTGGTGACTAAGATCATAAATGCAAAATCAAGGCCACATAGTCAACCTAGATGCGGCTGAATATTTGCTCTGTGCCTATCACTGTGCAAAGAGCTTTTCAGGTGTTATTTTATTTAAAATAGTCTCTCAATAATCCTAAAGAGTTGGTATTATTGTTGCTACTTTATAAATCAACAAACTGAGGTGCAGTGATTTGTCCAGGGTTACACAACTAGCTTAGCGATGGGGCAAGATTTTATAAAAGCAGAGAAAAACAAAAAGTAACAATAATTTGTGTAATACCATTCTTATAAATCTAAACCTAGTAAATAAAAAGCATAACAGTCAAGTAGAAGTAGAGTCTTGCCTTTTGCTTTCTAAGAAATGTTCATCTTCTTTTCAAATAACTCTCCCAAACAACCAGGAATGTTGTAGCCCCTCAATTCTTAGACTTTTTTTTAAACTCCAATATTTCCCTGACAAATGTCTTCCATTGTTATCTTAAACTGTCTTTTTACACCATTTTGAAGGTAAGAATCATATCTGCTTTTATCCTGTGTTCCCATCAACACTGAACAAAGTAACTGGGACACAGAAGGTGCTTCATGAATTTATTTTTTAAGGGGTTGCCATTGCAGCTTTGAAGGGAACAACAGTATAAAAAGAGCATTGCAGGAATATTAAAATGACAGATAGGACACATTTGATGATTCTCCCTTTGTTTTTACATTATGCACACCATTACCTAGAATTTTAAATGTTTCCTCTCAGCAGAATGCTTATTACTTAATCATGAAAAACATAGGAAGGGAGAATAGGAGTTGGGGAAGCCTTTGCCTTGGAAACACTCATCTTAAGCCCATGTAGTACTTAATTTTCATCTCGGTGGATGTGAGAGCATCCAGGTTAGAATAATATTTGAATTACTTGTCAGGCCTGTTAGACAAGCTGGCATAAATCTCATTTCACATTGACATTTTTCAACTAAGATTTAACAGTCTAAAAATTCAGGTAGATGCTGCCCAAAACACCACAAAACCTGAAGGCTTGGAATGTCTTCAAGGAAGGACGAGCAGGAGTGACAATTAATTTCCTTCAAGGTCACAGTCTAAGAATGATGCAGTGTCTTTAGAATTTTGACAACTTGGCTGCCCTGTAGAGGCCTCCAAAGGATTCCTAGCAAATACTTAATCATGCTTCTCAAAATAGGCCTTGCTTTAGAAAATTTAATAGAATAGAGTTTTGGCTTAAAATAGTTTGCTCCTTCCCCACCCCTCCAGCCCCCTTTCTGGTTGATCTAGGTAATGGAAAGTCAGTTAGGGAATGCATGCTAGGGAAAGAAAATCCTAGAGTAAGAGGTCATGAATAGAAGTCATTATGTATGACAGTAATTTATTCTAATTTTCCTCATCTGTATTTTCTATTCTTCTACTTGGTTCCTAGGCATGCTTCCTTTTTTTTTTTTTTTCACATTTTCTCCTCTCCAGACCCAAGTGTCCACCTCTTCCTCTATGTAAAGTAGGTTGTCCTTCCCTTCTTTGTCTAACTAACCCCCATTCATCAGTGAGATTTCAACCAAAGCTAAGTGAGAGATTTTCTCCTCATCTTTGATCCCAATGGTACCCTTGACAATGAAGGAAGCACTCACCGACATGAGTGTTGTGTTTACTTATTCTGAGGCATGGATTATTGACAAGGCATCATATAGAGTCCACACAGATGGGTTTTCTTGTAAGAAAGTACAAGAAGGTAGGAGAGATAATCCACACTGGGTACCAAATATGTGTAAGTGGTTTTCTATATGGTCACCTAAAATGGATCTCAAAAATGACACCATGAAGTAAACTCTATCACCTTTTCACAACTTACAGTTGATAAAATTGAAACTCAAGTAATTGGCCTATGTCCAAAGAAGTCTAATGCCCAGGCATGAGGAGAAGATTTTTTTTTGGTCAAAAGAAGGTAAATTGCTTCCAGTGTCAGGGATGGGGTATTAAACTTAGTTCCCATTGCAAGAGCGAGTTTTTGAATGAAAAACTCATTCAAGCAATGAGTCCAAAGGTGTTTTTTCTCCTTTGTCACTAGCTCACCTTTGTTCATGTTGCTGAAGCCCCTGGTTTCAAATAAAGCAACAATCTTGTAAGAGAGAGGAGGTAGAACAATACTGTCCAGACGGAGACAATTACTATATGTTTGCTCAGTGCTCAAGTCTATAGGAGCATTTAAGATTCAAATTTATACAAATGCAAGAACCTTTGTTCTGTGCTTATGAGCCCTGCTGAGGCAGAGGTGAGGTGGGCCACACAAAGTGCCAGAATCAGAGAGTAGTTATAGTGAACGTGTTACCTCCTGACTTTTCCATAATCCCTGGTCTTCCTAGTTATAGCCATCCTTCACACAGAAACCCTTTAAGGTACATGTTAAAATTTTACCTCCACCCAAAAGTGCCATGGCTTAAGCAAAGCAGGAATGGCAGCCCTCATTTGACAGATGAAAAAAGCAACATCTAGGAATTTTAAATGCTTCATGAATGTAACAAACTGTGAAACTATGACCCAAATCCTGAAGTGCTGGACAAAAACATATGCTTTTCACATTACCTAAAAGGGGATCATACTTAAAGAGGACTTTAAATCAAGTCAAATTTAAAATCATAGCCTTGATACATATAAAAAAGCAAAATTTCAGATGTGAATCCAGCTGAATGAACACTAGCATTAATATGAATGGATTAAATATTTCATCAAAAAGCAAATATGTCAAACTGAAAATATGATTCAACTATATGCTACTTATAGGTGGTAAGTTTTAGGTTCAAACATGCAATAGATTGAAAGTAGAAGGATGAAAAAGTTATAACATGCAAATGGAAACCACAGAAAAGCTGGAATGTTTACCTTAGATCAGACAAAATAGATTGCAAGAGAAAAAAAATATGACAGGAGACAAGACAAACATCTCAAATGATACAGGAGTATGTCCATTAGGAATAGATAACAACTGTGAAGATACACTTAACTAAAAATAGAGTCTTTAAAACATAAAGTGAAAACTAACAGAATTGACAGGAGAAATAAGCAGCTCAACAGTAATAGTTAGAAATTTCACTACTCAACTTCAGTAATGAATAGAACTAGATAAATTACCATGGGTATAGAAGATTTAAACAACACTATAGACCTAACAGACATTTCTAGACCACTCTACTCAATAACAGTGGAATATACATTCTCCCCAAGCACACACAGAACATTCTCCAAGATATTCTACATGGTAGATCATAAAATAGGCCTTGAGAAATGTGAAAGAACTGAAATAAAATAAAGTGTGCTCTCTGACTACAATAGGATGAAATTAGAAATCAATGGTAGACTTATTTCGTACAAATATGTGGAAATAAAACAATATACTACTAACTTACCAATTTGTCAAGGAGAAATTCAAAAAAGAAACTAGAAAATGTTTTGAGATGGATGAGAATAAAAATATGCCAAAGCTTAGAAAATGTGACAAAAAGCAGTGCATAGGGGAAATTTTATATCTAAAACACTTGTATTAAAAAAACAGCAACATCTCAAATCAATTGGCTAAACTTGTACCTTAAGAAACTAGAAGAAGAAGAGCAAAATAAATCTGGCCAGGAAATGGAAGGAAAACTAAAGAATATATGGAAATTAATGAAACAGAGAATAGAAAAACAAAGGGGAAAACAGTGAAACCAGAAGTTGGTTAGTTGCAAAGATCAATAGATTCGAAAAACTTTGGCTAGCTTGACCAAGAAAAACAGAGGAAAAAAAGTCAAATTATTTTTTTTTAATTTTTTTAATGTTTATTTATTTTTGACAGAGAGAGAGAGAGAGAGACAGAGCATGAGCGGGGGAGGGGCAGAGAGAGAGGGAGACCCAGAATCCAAAGCGGGCTCCAGGCTCCGAGCTGTCAGCACAGAGCCCCACGTGGGGCTCAAACTCACAGACCACGAGATCATGACCTGAGCCGAAGTCGGACGCTCAACTGACTGAGCCACCCAGGCGCCCCAAAAGTCAAATTGTTAAAATCAGGAATGAGAAAGAATATTACTATTGATCTTGCAGACATGTATTTTAAAAAATTATAAGGGGATATTATAAACAAGTATGACAACAAATTAGATAAGTGAAATGAAATGGAGAAATTCCTAGAAAAACACAAGTTACACAAAACTGACTCATAAAAATAAGACAATCTGAATACACCTATCCCAACTACAAATATTGAATTAGTAATTTAAAAACTTTTACAAAGAAAAACCCAGGGTAAAATGTCTTCACTGGTGAATTCCACTAAACGTTGAAAATAGAATTAACATCAATCCTTCACAAATTCTTGCCAATAAATAGAAGAGGGAATACTTCCTAACATATTCTGTGAGACCAGTATTACCTAAGTATCAAAACTAGGCAAGATATTATGAGAAAAGAAAATGGGTGGGAGGGAGGGGAGGGTGGGTGATGGGTATTGAGGAGGGCACCTTTTGGGATGAGCACTGGGTGTTGTATGGAAACCAATTTGCCAATAAATTTCATATATTGAAAAAAAAAAAGGAAACTATATGCCCAAATTCATTACTAACATAGATGTAAAAATTGTCAACAAAACTAGCAAATTGAATCCAGCAACATATAAAAATTATCATACACACAACCAAGTAAGACTTATCCCAGAATGCCACATTAGTTTAACATATGAAAATCAGTGTAATACATTGCATCAGCAGAATTAAGGACAAAAACCGTATGATCATCTCAGCTGATGGAAATCTTTTCACAAAATTCAACACCTTTTCATGATAAATACACTTAACAAAATAGGAACAGAAGGAACTTCTTCATGCTAATAAAGAGTAATTATGAAAAACCTATAGCTAACATCATAGTGAAGGACTGGGTGCTTTCCCCGAAGGTTCATAATAGAATAAGTATATCTACTTTGTACTAGAGATTCCAGCTAGAGTAATTAAGCATGAAAAAAAAACCTCAATACCCAAAAAACAAATAATCCAATGAAGAAATGGGCAGAAGACATGAATAGACACTTTTCCAAAGAAGGCATCCAGACGGCTAACAGACATATGAAAAGTTGTTCAACTCACTCATCATTAGGGAAAAACAAATCAAAACCACAATGAGATACCACCTCACACCTGTCAGAATGGCTACAATTCACAACTCAGGCAACAACAGATGTTGACAAGGACATGGGCAAAGGGGAACACTTTTGCACTGTTGGTGGGAATCCAAACTGGTGCAGTCACTCTGGAAAACAATATGGAGGTTCCTCAAAAAACTAAAAATAGAGCTACCCTATGACCCAGTAATTGCACTACTAGGTATTTATCCAAAGTATACAAAAATGCTGATTCGAAGAGACACATGCACCCTAATGTTTATAGCAGCGCTATCAACAATAGCCAAATTATGGAAAGAGCCCAATGTCCATCAACTGATGAATGGATAAAGAAGATGTGGTATATATATATATATATATATATATATATATATATATATATATGGATATATATATATGGATATATATATATATATGGATAAAGAAGATGTGGTGTATATATATATATATATATATATATATATATATATATATACATTCAATGGAATACTACTTGGTGATGAAAAAGAATGAAATCTTGCTGTTTGCAGCAACATGGATGGAACTAGAGCATATTAAGCCAAACGAAATAAGTCAGCCAGAGAAAGACAAATATCATATGATTTCACTTATATGTGCAATTTGAGAAATTCAACAGATGAACATAGGAGAAGGGAAGGAAAAATAAGATAAAAACAGAGAACATGGCAAACCATAAGAAACTCTTAAATACAGAGAACAAACTGAGGGTTGCAGTAGTGGGGGTGGGTAGGGGGATGGGTTAAATGGGGGATGGGCATTACGGAGGGCACTTTTTGGGATGAGCACTGGGTGTCATAGGTAAGAGACAAATCATTCGGTTCTATTCCTGAAGCCAAGACTACACTATCTGTTAACTAATTTGAATTTAAATTTAAAAAAAAGAAAGAAAAAGCATCCATACCAGAAGTTAATAAGTAAAACATCTCTAAAGATGACATGATCCTATCTAAAGAAAATCCTTTAAAAATCCACTAAAAACCTAATTTACTAGGGCACCTGGGTAGCTCAGTTGGTCTGACTCTTGATTTTGGCTTAGGTCATGATCTCACAGTTTGTGGGATCAAGCCCCGCATTGGGCTCTGTGCTGATAGCGTGGAGCCTGCTTGGGATTCTCTCTCTGCCCTCCCTCCATCTATGCCCATGCATGTGTGTTTGCCCTTGCTCTCTCAAAATAAATGAACTTAAAAAAATAACTTAATTTATTAGCACCGATAAATAAATTCATCAAGATTGCAGGTATAAGATCAATATATGAAAATCAAATGTATTTCTAAACAGTATTAATGAACACCAAAAAACTTAAAACTGAAAATAATCCCATTGCATTAAAAATAATAAGATATTTACAATGAAAATTAACAAAAAATATTTAGGATTAAAATTAACAAAATAAGCACAAGACTTGAAGGTCCAAGAAAACTACAAAACATCACTGAGAAATGAATTAAAGGAAATTTAGATAAACGGAGACACATATCACAGCCATGCACCTGAACTACTTAATATTGTGAAGATGACAATACTCTTCAAATTGATCTACAGATTCAATGCAATCCTTACCATCATCGAAATTGACACGCCCCCTGCCCCCCAGAAACCAATAGCAGCCAAATAGCTAGAATAGCCAAAACATTCTTGAAAAAGAACATATTGGGAGGATTCATACTTCCCATTTCAAAACTTACTGCAAAGCTACAGTAATCAAGACAATGTGCTACTGGCATTTGGGGCTACACGATTCTTTGTGGTGGGGGGTGTCCTGTGAATTGTAGGGTATTTAGCAACATCTGTGGCCTCTACTCCCTAGACATTGACAGCAGCATCCCAGTCGTGACAATCAAAAATGTCTCCCAACGTTATTAAATGTCCCTGGGGGGGGGGGGGGGCTGGGGGGGGGCAGAAAATCATCCTAGTTGATAACCAGTGCTCTAGATACTGTTCTTTCTCCAAAGAGAACCGAGGCCAAATAACCATAGCCTTCAGGAGGTTCCCAGGCCAGAGCAGTGGGCGGCAATGGCTATTCTGACTGAGCGGGGGCAAAAAAAGAAATATTTGGAATATTAAAGAAACAGAAACATAAGTAAGAAATTAGAAAACATGTGAAAGTTGTTAAAACATCGCTACCAACCCACAATAGAAACACAGCACCAGGAATGATTGATTGTGCCCTGGGGGGGGCGGGGGTTGGGGGGGCAGGTCTGCATAGGAACAGCTTAGCAGGGGATGTGAAATTTGACCTGAACCAAGAAAGCTGAGTGAGTAAAGAAGGGAAAGACATTGTAAGCTGGAGGGGAAAAGATGAGCAGAGGTGTGGATCTGTTTGGGTCGCAGGCAGAAGGGTGTACAGGGACTGGATAAGGCAAAGGATGGTAAGTAATGAAGCTGAGAAGGCCTATTATTTGCAGTCTTTATTTTAATTTTTCCTTATACATAGCTTGAAATTTGTATCAGGTCTTGGTTATGCAATTTTCCCTGGCTTCCCAGTGCTTGAATAAAAGTAAAATCAAAACTAGAGGGGACTTTTAAGTCCATTTTATAAAACCAAGAAAAATCCAGAGAAGGAGATCAACATAAGAAGCGGTTTTTCCTCTTTGAATTTCTGCCTGAGAGCAGAAAGAATTTTTTTCTTCTACTTTCTTTCTCTCTTCCTGATCCCCCGAGAAATTTAAAATCCTCTTGAGCAGAATGCTTGCTAGGGCATAGGAGAAAGTAATCTTAATTGGCTCTTTCCAATCCGTATTTATGGGAACGAGTGTGAATGTTCCTCATCCATTTACATCTGACGGTATTTTTAATTTGGGTAATTCTTTAAGTGAATGATAATAGATGCATGTAAATTTCTTTGCCTCTTGGAAACAGTCATACCTGGAGTTACTTCAACATAGAAAAATTAATGATGGTCTCAGAGAATAGTCATAGTCATTCTGTAGGTAGGCAAAGCCCCATTTCAACTGGCCACATAGATTTTGATCCTTTAAGTGAGAACAATGGTAGTTACCAGGTATTCAAGGTCTAAAGGACAGTAATCATTTAAATACTTCACATGCGTCATCTCAATCGATTCTGACAATTGTCCCATGAGATAGATAGTCTTAAAATCCCCCCATTGTAAATGTGGGCACTGAAGCTTTGGCAAGGCTAACAACCAAGTCCGGGCCACTTAGTAATAAGCAGGAAAGCTAAGATTATTTGAATACGGGGTCTGCCTATTTCAAGGTCTGTGGTTTTAACCCTGACTCAACACTGCCTCTTTCCTGGTCCTTAAATATAGCTGAATATACTGTTTTCTAATATACTGGCATGTGGGGCCACAGAAAACTGGTACTATTACATAATGTATAGCATTATTGCCCAAAGATCAAATGTCACTTTTCTTTTTTTTTTTTTAATTTTTTTTTAACGTTTATTTATTTTTGAGACAGAGAGAGACAGAGCATGAATGGGGGAGGGGCAGAGAGAGAGAGGGAGACACAGAATCCGAAGCAGGTTCCAGGCTCTGAGCCATCAGTCCAGAGCCAGACGCGGGGCTCGAACTCACGGACCGCGAGATCTTGACCTGAGCTGAAGTCGGACGCTTAACCGACTGAGCCACCCAGGCGCCCCACAAATGTCACTTTCCTAAAGGCGTAGGCCATGCTTTGTTCAAGAAAATTGGCAGTGTAGGAAGTATGTGGCTTGGAACAGGTCATGTTTAGATCATAAGCACATTTAGTAAGGACTCCAAAATTTTAGGATGAGAGAAGGGTCTTTTTAGTTGAGAGAAGGGTCACTGAAGATATGTATTTTTTTTTAATGTAAAATAGAGTTAGCTAGCTAGAATAGCATTTTGAAGATAGATGTTAGGACTGTATGTCAAAACAAAGATATGTAGTCACTGGAAGATTGAAAAGAATACAGTGGACAATGTAACAGTTCAAGGAATGACTTTTGGTATGATTAAGAATATGGTGATTGGCTGACAGCCAGCAGTAAGAAGCAGAACAGCAAACCAGCAAGTCATAAAAGGTAATGTTTTAGAGCAGGAAGAACTCAGCATAAGAATTTAGCCATAGTCTAGGAGAGAGAGAGTCTATGTGCTATTGCCAAAAATAAATTGGGCATGCATATCAATATGGGAGGAGAGAGAAGTGGTATATATAATTATCAAAGGATATGAAGCAAAGGTACAAGTTCCTCAACTAGGAAGTTCTAGGATAAACACAGGAAATGCTGTTTCATTCACATTCACTCCAAGGTGGTGGCAGTTGTAGCCTATCAGAAATATCCTCATGTCAGTGGAAATCTAGAGCCAAATGGCAAGACAATAGCAAGAGTTACTCAATATCAAGTGATAATTATGGGTCAGTCCTTGTGCTAAGTGCTTTACATATTATTTTTTTCCTTTAATTTCCATAACCACATAAGGTAGATTGCATTATTTCTTATATCCTATGGGCTCAGACTGGTTAATTCACTTGCCTAAGGCTATGCTGTTGGTAAGTGCTGGGGCACAGTTAAGTCAGGTCCTTCTGACCCCAGAGCTCTGCATTTTACATCTGTGTAATTCTTCCACAGAAGGAAGGAAGGAAGGAAGGAAGGAAGGAAGGAAGGAAGGAAGGAAGGAGGGAAGGAGGGAGAGAAGGAAAGGAAGGGAGGAAAGAAGAAAGGAAAGAAGGGAGGGAGGGAGAGAGAAGGCCAACAATGGAAATTTATTTTTTATTTTTTATTTTTATTTTTAATGCATTTGTCTTTTTTTTAAATATGAAATTTATTGTCAAATTGGTTTCCATAAAACATCCAGTGTTCATCCCAACAGGTGCCCTCCTCAATGCCCATCACCCACCCACCCCACCCTCCCACCCCCCATCAACCCTCAGTTTGTTCTCAGATTTTAAGAGTTTCTTATGTTTTGGCTCACTCCCTCTCTAACCTTACTTTCTTTTTTTTTTCCCTTCCCCTCCCCCATGGTCTTCTGGTAAGTTTCTCAGGATCCACATAACAGTGAAAACATATGGTATCTGTCTTTGGATGGATTATTTCACTTAGCATAACACTCTCCAGTTCCATCTACGTTGCTACAAAAGGCCATATTTCATTCTTTCTCATTGCCATGTACTATTCCATTGTGTACATAAACCACAATTTCTTTATCCATTCATCAGTTGATGGACATTTAAGCTTTTTCCATAATTTGGAAGTGCTGCTCTAAACATTGGGGTACAAGTACCCCTATGCATCAGCACTCCTGTATCCCTTGGGTATAATTCCTAGCAGTGCTATTTCTGGGTCATAGGGTAGATGTATTTTTAATCTTTTGAGGAACCTCCACACTGTTTTCCAGAGCAGCTGCACCAGTTTGCATTCCCACCAACAGTGCAAGAGGGTTCCCATTTCTCCACATCCTCGCCAGCATCTCCAGTCTCCTTATTTGTTCATTTTAGCCACTCTGACTGGCGTGAGGTGATATCTGAGTGTGGTTTTGATTTGTATTTCCCTGATGAGGAGCGACGTTGAGCATCTTTTCATGTGCCTGTTGGCCATCTGGATGTCTTCTTTAGAAAAGTGTCTATTCATGTCTTCTGACCATTTCTTCACTGGATTATTTGTTTTTCGGGTGTGGAGTTTGGTGAGCTCTTTATAGATTTTGGATACTAGCCCTTTGTCTGATATGTCATTTGCAAATATCTTTTCCCATTCCGTTGGTTGCCTTTTAGTTTTGTTGATTGTTTCCTTTGCAGTGCAGAAGCTTTTTATCTTCATTAGTCCCAATAGTTCACTTTTGCTTTTAACTCCCTTGCCTTTGGAGATGTGTCAAGTAAGAAATTGCGGCGGCTGAGGCTTTTCCCTGCTTTCTCCTCTAGGGTTTTGATGGTTTCCTGTCTCACATTCAGGTCCTTTATCCATTTTGAGTTTGTTTTTGTGAATGGTGTAAGAAAGTGGTCTAGTTTTAATCTTCTGCATGTTGCTGTCCAGTTCTCCCAGCACCATTTGTTAAAGAGACTGTCTTTTTTCCATCGGATGTTCTTTCCTGCTTTGTCAAAGATTAGTTGGACATACTTTTGTGGGTCTAGTTCTGGGGTTTCTATTCTATTCCATTGGTCTGTGTGTCTGTTTTTGTGCCAATACCAAGCTGTCTTGATGATTACAGCTCTGTAGTAGAGGCTAAAGTCTGGGATTGTGATGCCTCCCACTTTGGTCTTCTTCAAAATTACTTTGGCTATTCAGGGTCTTTTGTGGTTCCATACAAATTTTAGGATTGCTTGTTCTAGCTTCAAGAAGAATGCTGGTGCAATTTTGATTGGGATTGCATTGAATGTGTAGATAGCTTTGGGTAATATTGACATTTTAACAACATTTATTCTTCCAATCCACGAGCATGGTATGTTTTTCCATTTCTTTATATCTTCTTCAATTTCCTTCATAAGCTTTCTATAGTTTTCAGCATACAGATCTTTTACATCTTTGGTTAGGTTTATTCCTAGGTATTTTATGCTCCTTGGTGCAATTGTGAATGGGATCAGTTTCTTTATTTGTCTTTCTGTTGCTTCATTGTTAGTGTATAAGAATACAACTGATTTCTGTACATTGATTTTTTATCCTGTGACTTTGCTGAATTCGTGTATCAGTTCTAGCAGACTTCTGGTGGAGTCTATCGGGTTTTCCATGTATAGTATCATGTCATCTGCAAAAAGCGAAAGCTTGACTTCATCTTTGCCAATTTTGATGCCTTTGATTTCCTTTTGTTGTCTGATTGCTGATGCTAGAACTTCCAACACTATGTTAAACAACAGCAGTGAGAGTGGGCATCCCTGTCGTGTTCCTGTTCTCAGGGGGAAAGCTCTCAGTTTTTCCCCATTGAGGATGATATTAGCTGTGGGCTTTTCATAAATGGATTTTATGATGTTTAAGTATGTTCCTTCTATCCCGACTTTCTCGAGGGTTTTCATTAAGAAAGGATGCTGAATTTTGTCAAATGCTTTTTCTGCATCGATTGACAGAATCATATGGTTCTTATCTTTTCTTTTATTAATGTGATGTATCACATTGATTGATTTGCGAATGTTGAACCAGCCCTGCATCCCAGGAATGAATCCCACTTGATCATGGTGAATAATTCTTTTTATATGCTGTTGAATTCAATTTGCTAGTATCTTATTGAGAATTTGTGCATCTATATCCATCAGGGATATTGGCCTGTAGTTCTCTTTTTTTTTGCTATGTCTCTGTCTGGTTTAGGAATCAAAGTAATGTTGGCTTCATAGAATGAGTCTGGAAGTTTTCTTTCCCTTTCTATTTTTTGGAACAGCTTGAGAAGGATAGGTATTATCTCTGCTTTAAATGTCTGGTAGAATTCCCCTGGGAAGCCAGGAAAGACCCTGAATAGCCAAAGCCATCTGGTCCTGGACTCTTATTTGTTGGGAGATTTTTGATAATTGATTCAATTTCTTCGCTGGTTATGAGTCTGTTCAAGCTTTCTATTTCTTCCTGTTTGAGTTTTGGAAGTGTGTGGGTGTTAGGAATTTGTCCATTTCTTCCAGGTTGTCCAGTTTGTTGGCATATAATTTTTCATAGTATTCCCTGATAATTGCTTGTATTTCTGAGGGATTGGTTGTAATAAGTCCATTTTCATTCATGATTTTATCTATTTGGGTCATCTCCCTTTCCTTTTTGAGAAGACTGGCTAGAGGTTTATCAATTTTGTTTATTTTTTCAAAAAACCAACTCTTGGTTTCATTGATCTGCTCTACAGTTTTTTTAGATTCTGTATTGTTTATTTCTGCTCTGATCTTTATTATTTCTCTTCTTCTGCTGGGTTTGGGGTGTCTTTGCTGTTATGCTTCTATTTCCTTTAGGTGTGCTGATAGATTTTGTATTTGGTATTTTTCTTGCTTCTTGAGATAGGCCTGGATTGCAATGTATTTTCCTCTCAGGACTGCCTTCGCTGCATCCCAAAGCGTTTGGAATGTTGTATTTTCATTTTCGTTTGTTTCCATATTTTTTTAATTTCTTCTCTAATTGCCTGGTTGACCCATTCATTCTTTAGTAGGGTGTTCTTTAACCTCATGCTTTTGGAGGTTTTCCAGACTTTTTCCTGTGGTTGATTTCAAGCTTCATAGCATTGTGGTCTGAAACTGTGCATGGTATGATCTCAATTCTTGTATACTTATGAAGGGCTGTTTTGTGACCCAGTGTGTGATCTATCTTGGAGAATGTTCCATGTGCACTTGAGAAGAAAGTATATTCTGTTTCTTTGGGATGCAGAGTTCTAAATATATCTGTCAAGTCCATCTGATCCAATGTATCATTCAGCGCCCTTGTTTCTTTATTGATCCTGTGTCTAGATGATCTATCCATTACTGTAAGTGGAGTATTAAAGTCCCCTGCAATTACCACATTCTTATCAATAAGGTTGCTTATGTTTGTAATTAATTGTTTTATATATTTGGGGGCTCCCGTATTTGGCTCATAGACGTTTATAATTGTTAGCTCTTCCTGATGGATAGACCCTGTAATTATTATATAATGCCCTTCTTCATCTCTTGTTACAGCCTTTAATTTAAAGTCTAGTTTGTCTGATATAAGTATGGGTACTCCAGCTCTCTTTTGACTTCCAGTGGCATGATAAATAGTTCTCCATCCCCTCACTCTCAATCTGAAGGTGCCCTCAGGTCTAAAATGAGTCTCTTGTAGACAGCAAATAGATGGGTCTTGTTTTTTTTATCTATTATGATACCCTATGTCTTTTGGTTGGAGCATTTAGTCCATTTACATTCAGTGTTATTATAGACAGATATGGGTTTAGAGTCATTGTGATGTCTGTGGGTTTCATGCTTGTAGTGATGTCTCTGGTACTTTGTGGTCCTTGCAACATTTCACTCACAGAATCCCCCTTAGGATCTCTTGTAGGGCTGGTTTAGTGGTGATGAATTCCTTCAGTTTTTGTTTGTTTGGGAAGACCTTTATCTCTTCTATTCTGAATGACAGACTTGCTGGATAAAGGATTCTCTGCTGCATATTTTTTCTGTTCATCACATTGAAGATTTCCTGCCATTCCTTTCTGGCCTGCCAAATTTCAGTAGATAGGTCTGTCACTAGTCTTATTGGTCTCCCTTTATATGTTGGAGCATGTTTATCCTTAGCTGCTTTCAGAATTTTCTCTTTATCCTTGTATTTTGCCAGTTTCACTACGATATGTCATGCAGAAGATCGATTCAAGTTATGTCTGAAGGGAGTTCTCTGTGCCTCTTGGATTTCAATGCCTGTTTCCTTCCCCAGATCAGGGAATTTCTCAGCTATGATTTGTTCAAGTACACCTTCAACACCTTTCTCTCTCTTTTCCTCTTCTGGAATTCCTATTATACGGATATTGTGTTTGATTGCATCACTTAGTTCTCTAATTCTCCCTTCATACTCCTGGATTTTTTTATCTCTCTTTCTCTCAGCTTCCTCTTTTTACATAATTTTATCTTCTAATTCACCTATTCTTTCCTCTGCCTCTTCAGTCTGAGCTGTGGTCGCCTCCATTTTATTTTGCACCTGATTTACAGCATTTTTTAGCTCCTCTTGACTACTTCTTAGTCCCTTGATCTCTGTAGCAATAGATTCTCTGCTGTCCTCTATACTTTTTCCAAGCCCAGCGATTACTTTTATGACTATTATTCTAAATTCTTGTTCCGTTATATTGCTTAAATCGTTTTTGATCAATTGGTTAGCTGTCGCTACTTCCTGGAGATTCTTTTGAGGAGAATTCTTCCGTTTTGTCATTTTGGATAGTCCCTGGAGTGGCACGGAACTGCAGGGCACTTCCCCTGTGCTGTTTGGAGTAAGTTGTGTTGGTGGGTGGGGCCGCAGTCAGACCCGATGTCTGTCCCCAGCCCACCACTGGAGGCCACAGTCAGACTGGTGTGTACCTTATCTTCCCCTCTCCCAGGGGCAGGACTCACTGTGGAGTGGTGTGGCCTCTGTCTGGGCTGCTTGCACACTGCCAGGCTTGTGGTGCTGCTTTGATGGGATCTGGCGTATTAGCCGGGGTGGATCCGCAAAGTGCATAGGGTGGGAGGGGCTAGCTCAGCTCACTTTGCCGTCTGTGGTCCCCTGCTGGAGGGGCCCTGCAGCACCAGGAGGGAGGCAGACCCCTCGGAGGGATGGATCCACAGAAGCACAGCATTGGGTGTTTGCAGGTGCAAGCAAGTTCAGTGAACTGGTTCCCTTTGGGGTTTCGGCTGGGGGATGGGAGAGGGAGATGCCATTGGCCAGCACCTTTGTTCTCCGCTGAGCTGAGCTCTGTCTTCCAGGGCTCAACACCTCTCCCTCCTGGTGTTCCCTCGCCCTCCCCGCTCTCCAAGAGCAGAGCTGCTGACTTATAACATTCCAGATGTTAAGTCCCACTGGCTGTCAGAACTCACTCTGTCCGGCCCCTCCGCTTTTGCAAGCCAGACTCGGGGGCTCTGCCTTGCCTGGTGGGCTGCCCCTCCACCGCCCTGGCTCCCTCCCGACAGTCTGGGTAGGGCACACTGCCTCTCTGCCCTTCCTACTCTCTTCCCTGGGCCTCTTGTCTACGCTTGGCTCTGGAGAGTCTGTTCTGCTAGTCTTCTGGTGGTTTTCTGGGTTATTTAGGCAGGTGTGGGTGGAATCTAAGTGATCAACAGGACAAGGTGAGCCCAGAGTCCTCCTATGCTGCCATCTTCCTAAGACCAACAATGGAAATTCTATTCACATACTATTGGCATAGAAAGGAGCTCTGTGACCCCCTTCGTTGCAGGCTATGAAATGTAGGAGTATGTTGGCTGTGGGGAGATTCTGGGAAACATTCTTAAAGGAAAGACATATCAAATATGTAATCTCTGCTGGATGCTTTTGAGTAAAGTTGTGGTACCTGGAATTTCTAAAGCCATTTTAGGACCACAAGGAGAGCTAGCCCTCAAGCTAAAAAGGTAGAGAGACTCTGGTCCATTGACTTGCTTAATTAACTAATTCTGGGGTTTCTTTACCTGAGATTTCTCTGAATCCTTTCATTGTTTAAGTAGTTTTGAATTGCTTAGTGGATATTTATCTCCATCTTGCTCGGGTGGGAAATGAAGATCAGACACTGGAAGTGACCTATTCTAGGTATAACCTGAGATGGCCATCTACTCATTCCCTCCTTGAGCCCACCGGTTCACACTTTTATGCAGAATACACCACTTCTCTCTCTCTCTGCTTCCCTCCTCGCTTAGAAATCCACCATAAACTATGGAACCTTTGCTTCTACTATTCCATTATTTCCTAGTCTTCTGTGAAGGTTTCACTCTTTTGGATCCCATCTTAAAATGCAGATATCTAAAGATGTACTCAGTATTCTACACTGTGCCAGGTACTGGTGAATAGAATAAGTTCACTTTCACTAATAATGTCATTCTCCAGTTTAACTTGACTCAGTTCAATTCTACTTATTTATAAATACATTTACGTGATAAATTCACCCCTAAGATTATTCACTGATTTGTATAACACATGCTCAGTGAGCACCTAAAGTACTATGCGCCTGGGGGTTTATGGACCTACACAAATGAACAATAACATTGTATTTAAGAAGCACCCATGACTTGGACATACAGCAGATTAATTAAAGTTCTGGAACAAGGGTTTGAAGGGAGTACTATGGGAGTAGAAGTCTGCATCAGATGTTAACCGGGGGGGGGGGGGGGGGAGGGATATGAAACCAAACATGACATGGTTTTTGCCCTAGGAAGGAAATAAACAACCTTAATATGTAGACAATCATAATATATCACTTCCCAAAATTATATTCCATGGCCTACCTAAAATATCTTTACATAACTATGAGATCCCTACTATGCATAAATATTTAGTATTCCCAGACACCTCATGTCTGGATCTTATCCTCTGGGAACTCATTATCTAGAGTCTAATAGGGCTTTCAGTGCTGACATCCGAGGCTTTTTTTGCATTTTTCTTAAGCTGCTCTTATTAGCCTCACTCAGAGCCTATTTAAGACCTGGAAAGTTAGGGTGACCTTGGGCAAGGTATTTAATCTCTCCAAGACTCTAGATCTGAGAATTAGAAATGATAACACTTAACTTGGGCATTTGTTAGGATTAAGTTACCTAAACTTAAGGGGAATAGTACAGTGCCTAGTATGTAGTAAGCACTCAACATATAATGGCTCTACTGCTGATCTTTCTGATCCTCAGATAATTAGATGTTAGCTGTTTCCTTCATATCCCCAGAACTTTTGAATTTTCTAAGTATTTTTGCTCACTTTATTCTTTCTTCATAGGGAACTCCATTTCTTATATATTCCATACACCTATCTATTCTTCAGAGCCCACAATGGACTCTCAGATGCAGTAAATGAAATTTAATGTATATCTCCCTGTCAAAAAAAAAAAAAACCCTCACAACAATATTTATTATTCAAGCAGTTCTGTGAGAATGGGAATTATGGGGAAGTTGTCTTGCATATTTGTTCTAAGACATGACATCATCCATGTGTACTCAGGAGGAAAGGGGTAGTTTTACCAAATGCCTGAGGTGTCTCAGTAATGGAAGAAATTTCAGGCAGATGAAACTGACCAATCTGGTGTTCCAAGAGTTCTATATTCTATTCTCTCTCTCTCTCTCTCTCTCTCTCTCTCTCTCTCTCTTTCTCTCTCTCTCTTTCTCTCCCTGCTTGTTATGCACAGACTGTTATAAAATAGAAATTAAGGCTTAGGTGAAACAATCCTAGAATTCTCCCTCAAAGACCAAAGTTTTCATTTGTAAAAGGAGAGCCTTCTATAGAAGTAAGATAATGCTAAGAACAGGGGCTTTTGTTGAGTAATAGAATTATAATAAACTGGAGAAATGGAAAGCTAAGGGAGGAAGGAGAACTAACACATATTGAGTGCCTATGAGGTGCCATGCATAATTTCGTTCAATCCTCACAGTACCCTAAACATGGATATTACTATCTCAATTTTACGGATTAAGAAACTGAAGCTTACAGAATTTAGTAGTGTTCCAAAAGTTTGCTGTAAGAGCTAATGAATAGTAGAGGCAGAATTTGAACCCAGGTCTGTAAGACTCTAAAACTCATAATTTTTATGCTGTTCTGTTTTTCTTTATCTTGTTTTCAACAAGAAATGGAGGGGCGCCTGGGTGGCTCAGTCGGTTAAGCGTCCGACTTCGGCTCAGGTCACAATCTCACGGTTCGTGGGTTCGAGCCCTGCATCGGGCTCTGTGCTGACAACTCAGAGCCTGGACCCTGTTTCAGATTTTGTGTCTCCCTCTCTCTCTGCCCCTCCCCTGTTCACACTCTTTGTCTCAAAAATAAACAAACATTAAAAAAAAATCTTAAAAAAAAACCACAACTCAGAAATGGAAAACCAAGTTGCTATCCTCAGTCTTCATAGTATATTGTTTTTGTACCTTCATAGTAAGCTGGGGGTGTTCAGAGGAGTGTAAATGGAAGAGAAAGGCACTTTCCATGCAGGAGGCACTTCATGGGTCAGAAGCACTCTCAGGATGTCTTTATGTTTGGTTGTGTCCCATTCTTTTCACTGGAATGTGATTTCGAGAGAATTGGAGACTGATGCTTTATACTAATTTTTGTTGCTGTTGGTATGGATAGAGGGATGTTTCCTTTGCACTGCATGCCTTTCTGCCTTTCTTCACCTCCTCCCTCCAAGAAAAGTCACCAATCCCATAGGTCAGCTTGCCAGACACTGATTAGGTCATATTTGTTAGAGAGCAAGATCTTTGTGGGGTAGAACATCCATACTTGGCCTTCTATGTTACTTCCTTGCATCTGAATATGCTGAGAATGCCTCTGCTATAGGTGTCCAGACCAAGTATGATAAGGCTATAGCATTTGGATTTGATCTGGAGGGTGGGGTAGGCAGAAGGCTTATTTATTGTTTGAGCTTAAGCCATATGAATAATTGAGTTCTGATTTTGGACTACCTGGCTAGGGTCTAGCTGTTACCGAAGGGTAGTGTAGATTCTCATTTGTTAATGTTCCTTATGTGTACCCCCTAAGTAACCTTGGGAGCTGGAGGTGGAAATGGTTGGTCAACACCCCAGTATTTCTGGGTACTTGGCCATAGTATCATTTTACTACCACTAAAAAGTCACCAAAACTCTGAACTTTTTCCAATATTTTATACACTAAATTTTATTTCCAGAAATAGATGTCTTTAAGGTCAGAGATTGACCTTTACATTTTCAAATCTCCTGTACATGCACACCAATTGATCTCAGCAGAGAGGGATCTAAGGTGAGGTAAAGCATTAACTCTGTCTCTGCACCAAATCCCTATGCTATTCCCTAGAGATATTTGAAATAACTTACTATCAACAGTACCCCCATTTTACAGATTAGCCTAATTTTTTGATCAGATTGGCAATAATAATAATAATAATAATAAAAATAGTTTCTACTTGTAACTGAAAAAAATTCAGAGCTAGAGAAAGCATGGTTAAGTCAGGGTATTGTCCTCTTCTGTGTTGGTTTTGACTTCAGGATTAGTTTCTTTATGGCATCAAAATGGCTCCAATAGTCACCTTATTCAAATATAATGCACAGCAGAATTGCTCCTAGGATGGGGAAGATGGAAACTTAGTAAGATTCAAGGAGCCTGGCTGGCTCAGTCAATAGAGCATGCAACTCTTATTCTCAGATTCATGAGTTTAAGCCCCATGTTGGGTGGATAGCTTACTTTTAAAAATTTTTTAAAAATTGGGGCACCTGGTTGGCTCAGTTGGGAGAGTGTATGATTCTAGATCTCGTGGTCATGAGCTCAATCCCCACATTGGGTGTAGAGATTACCTAAAAATAAATAAACTTAAAAAATAAGATTCAACAAAAACTTGGCTTGATTTATCATGATGGAGGGTGCCAAGGTGTCTTGCTTTCCAAATTCCCAGTTCTGTTTCTCGAATGGATAGTTTCTTAAATTGTATTAGATCTTGCTTCTAATAGCAACTATAAATGGTTGAAGTGATGTCTATAGGAAGTCTAAGCAACACCTTTCCTATTTGTAGTCTCTGTCTTAGTGACAATTTATTGACAGAAACTATACCTGGACAGCATAAAGGAAGTGAGTATTTAGCAAACATCTGGCAGATGTTAGAGAGTTGAACTGGAAAATTCAGATGAGCAAATCTCAGTAACTACAAAATCTCCAATTTTCTTTTCTTTGGGTAAGTGGCTCCTGTGGTGTAAATGAAAATTAATTCTAGAGCTTAGCAAAGCAACAGGTGTTAGGGAAAATGGAGAGATGTGAAATGGAACTAACATTTGTTGAGCACTGATAATGTGCTGGACAGTGTACTAGACACTGCGCATGTTATTCATTCTTTCGAGTAGACATTATGCAAAACCTATTGGGTGACAGGCAGTGCACTCTCGGATGTGACTGTCAATAGAAATAAGACATGATGTTTTCCTTAAAGAAGTTATAGCTTAGAGGCAGAGATGAACAACGAGGTCGGCATTCATGTTGTGATGTGATAAATAGTTCTATTGCTCAGAGAAGGACATCAAAACCAAATAGAAAGTCCACGGATGGTTCCCAAATTAAGGAGTACTTGAACTAAGTTTTGCAAGAGGACAATAAGGTCAATTAGTTGAAAAGGGAAAACTGAATATTGCTGACATCAAGTATAGCATGTGTGTAGTTGCAGGGATATGAAAAAGTGTCATAGAGGTGGAGGTTGGAAAACTTATGTAAATTATATGGATGAATAGCTGGAGATGAAGATAAACAGTTGCATATGGCCCAGGTCATGGAACATGGAAGCCTTAGAAGCCATGAGTGCACTCTTCATTTTGAGCGTTGTGGGAATCTACTGATAAGATTAATCCCAGAAATATCATGACCATTGTTGTATTGAAAACATTCATTTCAGAAGCAGCATGGATGATGAAGGAGGAAGGTGGAAGGACCAGTTATCTTATAATGCCTTCAGGCATTAATGATGAAGGTATTGGCAATAGAAGAGAAGATGTGGATGGTGCATGTGTAAGAAAAGTCTATAAGGTTCCCTACATCTGAGGCTGGGGCTACAGATACAGACATTTTCCAAGATGAGGAGTTCATAAAAGGAGCAGGTTTGGGGGGACAGACTATGGGTTCAAGTGGGCATATTGATGTAATGGGCACCTACTGAAATAGAGCGTGGATTTGGTTTACTTATTTGGTGAGACACTCTGTCAACATGTTCATATGGGTAGAGAAAAAAGTCATCTTTCTTCTTTCTATTTCTCCTAATGGTCATCAGAGTATACCTTCTTAGTTTATGCACATGCAAGGAGAGTAGTCATCCACTATGATTGGAGGTGGGTGTATCTGTGCCCTTTGAAACTCTAAGCACAGCACTAACGAGGCAAGCATCAGACATACTCAACTTCTCCTCTTTGAGATTGCAATTTCAAGAAACTCATTGGACTGATAAGAC
Source organism: Panthera pardus (assembly GCF_024362965.1). Classification (NCBI taxonomy): domain Eukaryota; kingdom Metazoa; phylum Chordata; class Mammalia; order Carnivora; family Felidae; genus Panthera; species Panthera pardus. The sequence continues at coordinate 68,078,980 of NW_026527002.1, forward strand.
ACTGACCAAAAACCTTGGGGAGGAAAGTACCTGGACTCCAAAGGGAAGGGGGATTGGTCCACTGACTGACTCGTTTTCCAGGGGTAACAAAATGGCCTGAGTTCATGGAAGAGGGCTGGTTCTGGCTTAACTGGCCTACCTGGGAAGTAATTTTTAAGTATGCGACTGGGTCAAACAGCTGTAAACTTTTGGCTATTGGCAAGTATTTAAACTAATAAAGGCATAATAGTGCAAGTGAACAAATGTCCAGAAGAAAGAGCAAGACCAGCTTCAAAAGTGATCCATGTGGCCAGCATGAAACGAAAATGCTATTAGTGGGGTAGGAGGGCTTTGTAACTCTTCTTTTCCATCTGGAGTTTGGAAAAGAGGACTAGATGTATTTGGGATGAGTGAACTTTTGAGGTTTTTTTTGCAATTATGTGTATCTATTAATGCATACATGTGAGATTTTGAACCATTAGTTGAAAGCATAAAAGATACATGGTTTCATCTGTATCTTAAGCTGGTAGAATGGGTCAGATAGATTACGTTGAATTTGTAGTACCTGAAGAGCAGTCAGGTAAAGATACTGAGGAGAAAGATGGAGACATGAATCTAGAGAGAGGTTAGAGTTGAAAATACAGATTGACGAGTCATTAGTATATAGATGGTAATTGGGCATATGTTTTCAGATGAGATCATTAAGCGAAAACATGGCCCCAAGGCCTGGAGACCACTAACATTTGGGTGGCTAGTGGAAGAGGAGGGGTCCATGAAGGAAAATGAATGATGTATTAGAAAGAACAAGAACAATGAACTCATTTTCATAGAAGTCAAGCAAAGAGAGAGATCTCTCAAGGGAAGTAATGGTCACAATTCAAATACCATAGAAAATCTAAATGTGCCTAACAGAAAAAGGATACTGGCTTATCTTTTTAATGTTTATTTTATTTACTTTGAGACAGACAGACAGAGAGAGAGAGAGAGAGAGAATGCCATGAACTGTGAAATCATGACCTGAGCCAAAATTAAGAGTCACTTAGTCAACTGAGCCACTCAGGAGCCCCTGATACTGGCTTTTCTAACATATACTTTATCCCTGCACCTTTCAGTTATATGAGCCAATAAATGCTTTTGGTTGTTTATATCAGTTTGGGTTGGGGTTTTGGTTCACTTGAATCCAAAAGAGCCCTCATTGGTGTTCAGATATTCACATAGAGTTTGATGTCTCCCAAAGGTGATCACATACTTAGGTATCCTGGCTCTAGGAGTCTGGATGCCTGTTCAAAGATTGAAGAGATAAGCTACACATGCAGGTGTCATATATACCATTTTCAAATATGCACCACTGGCTTTGGCACAGAACAAAGAGCTCCCAAAAGTCAGGAGTCTTTAACTACAGCAGATTTTTAAATAGAACCCTTGTTAATGGATGAAATAGATGGTCTTTCTCCATGTGTAGATTGGTTCACATGGACTATAAAACTCATACCATGCTAGATGAGACTAAAGCTGTTCTTCCTTCCAAGTCCCTGTGGCTCCACAATAGAGGAACTTTTTGCAGCTGTACACTGGATTAAATAGTCGGACAGAATCTTATTCACATTCCGAATGGTTCTCACTCAGTGTTCTCTACCTTCTTACAAAACTTTAAAATAATCTCAATCTTCAAAACGCTAATATAAACCTCTAGACTCCTTCTGATCTCTTGGGAGCTATGTGCAAATGTTATGCTAATATGCTCTGCTACAGCTGAGAAAACACATCAAATTTGCCAGTGAGCCACATTATTGACAGAGCTCAGGGAATTCAGCCCCATGAGCCTCAGAAGTTAGAAAGCAGAGCAAAGCTTATGCTGGAAAAATGAAGTTCTTTGACTATGGCCTTCACTTTTAATTATAACACCCTAAAAGTTACAATTCTATTCTGCTTTCTCACCAGGCATTTAGAAAATGGGATTGCTGCATCTTGCTTTTAAAGCGCATGCCTGCATCAAAAAATAATACGTCTCTACCTCCTGTGGAACTACCTAGTAATTCAAAGGCATATTTCATCTGAGTTGTCTGGACTGCCAGTGTCATTGGAAAATTAAAAATAAAAGTGTTCAGTTCTCACTGTGCTGTGTAACAAAGGGATGGGGATCCTCTAAGAGATCGTAATTTCAAAAGTGCAGGCGACCAGTCCACTCTGAAAACAAAACAAAACCAAGAGTGTTTGCTATGACTTTACCGAAGAGCTTTTAGAGATTTAGAGTTAAAATAAACCCCTTCTTCCAGAAATGGAGGTATGCAGTCTATAACCAGAGTGTCTACCATTTGTCTTGTCCTCTTGGGAGAGTTGTTGGGTTTTCCTGAGCCACATAAAATCTCAGTAGAATAAACTTCTTCGTTGTCCAAACTATTTGGTTGTAATGGGATTAGGGCATAATTATTGCACTTCTAGAAGTCACATCTGAAAACTCTTAGGGCCAGAGATGAAATAGTTTTTATACTAGCTTTTCTGTAGTGAAATCAATGGGAAAAGAATCCTGAGCCTAATTCGTTTTAGGAAATGATATGCCCAGTCAACGTGGGACTGACTCTAACTTTGGAGTTAAAAGGATGTGGGTTCATATCTTAGCTCTGTCAATTCCTAACAGGTTATTCAAACTTTCTAGGTCTTATTTTTTGCATCTGCAAAATGGAGGTACCTATTCAGGCACCTAGGAAGTCTTAGAATGTAGTGATAAAGGATAATTGAATTATACACTTAAAGATGATGTCTGGGTATCAGATACATAGTGAAAGCACATAAATGGTTGTTAGGGAACATGGATGTGACAGAAAGTTTAGTGATTTCCAAATATTTATCTTTAAACTTTTGGTTATTTAAGGGGAAAGATGTGATTTTGCTTAATCTTGAGTTCGGTATTTGGAGAAAATTTTGCTTAGAACGTAAAGAGAGGAAAGGAAGTTTGGAAGGTAATTGCTTCCAACTATTGGCCTGATTTTTAAAACTGGGACACTAGTTTCACTCAACTATATTTAAAAAAATTATTATCTGATTTCCTATTTTCCAGGCTATGTGCTAGTTCTGGGGATATAGAACTACCATCTTTGGCCCTTAGAACTTGATATTTATTATGGAGCACCTGGGTGGCTCAGTCAGTTGGGCCTCTGACTTCAGCTCAGGTCATGATCTCACAGTTCATGAGTTCAAGCCCTGCATCTGGCTGTATGCTGATAGCTCAGAGCCTGGAGCCTGCTTCAAATTCTGTGTCTCCCTTTCTCTCTGTCCCTCCCCAGCTCATTCTCTGTCTCCCTATCTCGAAAATAAATAAACATTAAAAAAATTAAAAAAAAACTTGATATTTATCATAAAACACAGACATTAACCAGGTAATTGTAGAAATAATTATGCACAATTATAATAAAATGTCATCAAGGGAAAATGCAGCATGCTTGGCCAAAATATAACAGGAAATTTAACTAAAATCATGGCTTTCTACTCCCTGAATAAATATTCATCTCCAGTGGAAATGTGAAGTTTGAAGAGCTTGTCTTCATTGTACTTTCCAAAATCTTGCTATTCTTTCCTTATTTGGGGAAACTAGTTCCTGTTAGTCTTTTGGTGATTCTAAATGACTTGTCTTTGTATTCCCCAAATTTAGTACAAGGGCATTTATATTGCACTGTTTTATTTATACCTAGTAAAACTTTCCTATTGGGTACTATCCTCTACCCAAAAAATCTTATCTCTATCCTCTCACCCAAAGAAGAGAAGTTCAACCCAACTATCCCTTTGTCTACACCCTCAGACTCATTCTGTTGAACTCCTACTGATTAGACAAGCCTAGAATCCTTGTATCCAGGCAGTAAACATGCTTAAATCATTTCTAAATTTGCCAAACTTGTCCTCCTATGGCTTTTTTAGGGTATGCTGCTCTCTCTAAGAATGGTAGACCAAAAGAAGGGGGAGGGACTATAGGACGAGAGAGAAAGAGAGAGAGAGAGGCTCCAGGTTATTCAGTTTTGATCTAGGTCTCCCCTGCTTAATATTGTATTTCTTTCCCACCAAAACCATCGCTGGCAAATTTCCTGAGTAAAGTAAAATGAACCATGGAACCCTAGAGTTTTAAGGAACCTTAAAGTGTGTATCAATTAGGACTCTGGCAAGTGACAAAAGCACAACTGAAATTGGCGTAAGCCCAATAAAGTGATGTGTGGACTGACTCAAATCATAAACAAAATAAAACAAAAACAAAAACAAAACCAATGTAGGTCCTCTGTAGTTATATGTAGCCTGGTCAGAGTTTCAGAAGTTGACTTATTCCATTTTTTTAATTCATACTGTGAAACTGTGGAAGATGCAGAGACTGACTTGCTCAATACTTAGTCATGCTTTCTTCTAGAATGTCTTATATTTCAGAAACTGTGACACCCAAAACTGCAAAACTGCATTTTTGCCTCCTTTGTGGCTGTGGAGAGGTGATTTAAGTTATCCCAACCCATAGCATTTGCATGAGGTACAGACTTAGAACTGGATAAGAAGTGGATAGTGTTAGATATCCATTTTCCTGGCATGGATCATGGCTAAGGCAATGTAGGTCATCAGTAGTCACTTGTCGTAGACTCTAAGTCTAAAGTTCTCTTTTGGCCAGCAAAAGAGCAGAACATAGGATGAAAAGCAAGAGATGTCCGGGAAAAGACAAGAGCCCCGAATAAGGGTTCTTGGCCCATTTTTATTAAGATCAGAAGGCTTACAAACATGGTGATGGAACATGCACAAAGAGACAATCAAACTGTGAACATTAACTTAAGGATGTGAGGGAAAGTGACTCTTGAAGATATTCAGGGTTAGGGGTTTGGGTTAATACAAAACAAAATATTGGCGCCAGGCAGTCGGGCAGAAGGTTGTTTACAGAGGAGATGAGGCACCACCTCTGTTTATCTTAGGTAGCCTAGGGAATGAGACAGGTATGACATGTGACCTCAGGGTTAACAAGGCACCTTTTCTTTTGTTAATCATCTCCACTCTGGGTTGCTTCACCTGCAGCACAGAGGTCTATAGCCCAACTTACCTGTTTACCTAACTTGGTCCTTTCCTCCTGCGAAAGCAGCTTTCTGCTATAGTACTAAATTGGGGGGGGCACTTTTGCCCTGATACCTAATCTTGCTTACCTCATATACTTTTGTATTGGGGGCCTTTGCCCCCTCTCTATTCTGGAGGCACTGTTGCCCTGATACCTAATCTTGCTTACCTCATATACTTTTGTATTGGGGGCCTTTGCCCCCTCTCTATTCTGGAGGCTTTGCCCCTCCTTACTTCATTCTAGGGGTCTTATCTTGTTCACCCAAGCTTGGGTGACAGCACCCTATGGCTTTGTAATTCTTTATGCCTTGTTAATCCATTGTTGTAAGCCCGGGAGATTCCTAAGCTTATTTCCCCACAGTCCCTCCCTGAGTCAGAGATTTTCTGTAGTGGAGGTGGCAGCTTTCCTAAATATGGCATATGCAACTTTGTTCCGTGGTGAGCAGCGTCTCAACTTGGCAATTTCCCACATTGTTAATGGGAATTCTCACAACCACTGTAGAGGTATTGTGACTCTGAAGACTAGGAATATTTTTTGGAAACTCAACCTAGAGCCTGCTCCTCCAGCTTTCCATTGACTTCCTTCTGAAATACCTTACCCTTGGTAGATATAAATGAAGATCAAATTAAAACTCTAGAGATGAAAAATATAATATTTGAAATGAAAAATCATGCCAGATAGAGTTATTGGAAGATTACACACTGCAGAAGATAACATTAGTGAACTTGAAGACATGTAATGTCTTCATTCAAAATGTACAATAAGAAAACAAAACAAAACAAAAAACAATTTAAAAAATGGGCAAAAGATGTGAACAGGTCCTTACCAAAGAAGATATATAGAGAACAGATAGGCACATGGAATCATATATCATTAGAGAATTACAGATTAAGACAATGAGACATTACACACCTATTGGAATGGCTAAAATCCAAAACACTGACAATTCCCAATGCTGATGAGAATGCAGAGCAACAGGGAATCTTTTTCATTGCTAGTGGGAATGCAGAATGATATAGCCACTTTGGAAGACAGTTTGGCACTTTCTTACAAAGTTAAACATACTTTCACCATATAGTCCAGAAATTATGCTCCCTGGAACTTACCCAAAGGAGCTGAAAACTTATGTCCACACAAAACCTGCACATGAATGTTTATAGCAGTTTTGTTTATAATTGCCAAAACTTAGAAGCAAAAAAGATACCCTCCAGTGGGTAAATGGATAAATAAACTGTGGTGCATCCAGACAATGATATATTATTCAGCCTAGAAAGAATTGAGATATCAAGCTATTAAAAGACATACAGGAACCTGAAATACATTTTACTAAGTGAAAGAAACCAACCTGAAAAGGCTACATACTGTATGATTCCGATGATGTGGTATTCTGGAAAAGGAAAAACTATGAGGATGGTAAAAACATTAGTGGGTTGCTAGGGGATTTGGGGGAGGAGGGGTGAATTGGTGAAGCACAGAGGATTTTTAGGGCGATAAAACTTCTCTGTATGATATTATAATGGTGGATACACGCCATTGCACGTTGGTAAATCTTATAAAATATAAAAAACCAACGGTAACACTTAATGTAAGCTATGGGCTTTGGGTAATAATGATGTGTCAATGTAGGCTCATCTATCATAATGAATGTCCCACTCTGGTGTGGGATGTCCATAGTATGACAGGCTCTACTTGTATGGGGAAAAGAAATATATGAAAACTCTATTTACTGCTGAATTTTGCTGTCAACCTAAAACTGCTCTAAAAAACAAAGTTTGTCAACAATATACAATGAATATGCAAAATATTACATGGTAATAAGTGGTATAACAAAAAATATTCAGAGTAGAGGAGAAGAGTGAAAGTTCTATTTCATGTATTTCACACCTTCCTTTCCCATTCAACCTCATACATCTCCTTTCTCAATTTATATTAACTTTTTTGGCTTTTTACAAGCACAACCCAAATATATCATTGATTCTTTTCAAGGTTCATCCATGCTATAGCATGCATCATTACTTGATTCCTATTTTTATTGTGGTAAAATTTACATCACATAAAATTAACCATTTTTTAAATGTATGATTTAGTGGCATTTAATGCATTAAGTCTGTGCAACCATCACCTTTGTCTATTTCCATAACATTTTTGTCATCTCACAGGATTTCCAGAACCCATTATGCAATCACTCCCCATTCCATCCTACCCCAACCATTACTAGTATGCTTTCTATCTCTAAGAATTTACTTATTCTGGATACTTCATTTAAATAAAATCATAACATATGTGATCTTCTGTGCCTGGCTTCTTTCAGTGAGCAGAATGTTTTTGAGATTTATTCACGCTGTAGTGTGTAACAATACTTCATTTGTTTTTTCCAATCATACCATATTCCATTGTATGGAATATGGCAAGATATACCACATTTTGTTTATCCATTCACCTACTGATGGACATTTAAGCTATTTACACCTTTTGGATTTTGTGACTAGTGCTCTTAGGAGTATCTGTGCACAAGTATCTGCTTGAATACCTGTTTTCAATTACTTGAGGTATATACTTTGGAGTGGAATCGTAGGGTTATATGATAATTCTATGTTTAACTTGTTGAGGAAGCACTAAACTGTCTGTCACAGCAACTGAACCATTTTATATTCTTATCTGCAAAGTATAAGGGTTCCAATTTCTCTATACTCTTGCCAGTTCTTTTTTTCTCTCTGCTTCTCTGATTATAGCCATCCCAATGAGTATAAAGAAAATCTCATTTTGGTCCCTTCAAGGGCAGTTTCTATTGTTTGATATGTTTTTTTTTTCATATATATATATGTCACATTTCTTGTATTTTTTTTTTCATTTGCACATTTTGTAGTTTTTGGTTGAAAACTCTACATGGTAGATAATGTAACAACTCTGGATACTAACTGCCATCCCTTGGATTGTTGTTTTATCTGGCCATTTGTTTATCTGCTTAATGACTTGGCTGAACTAGTCTTGCCAAGGTTATTTCTCCTGCAGTTTGCTGCCTCTGATATCTGTGTTCAGATTTCTTCCCCTTGATTTTATCTTTTAGCCTGGCTACTTGGAGTTTGCCTCTGGTCACCATAAGCCACTTATTGGTCAAAGATTGTGCTTAACCTCTGTTAGCCAGTTACATTTTTGCTCTTTACTATAGGATTCACATGAATCTTGAGGGCTGCTCTCACAGCTCAGGGCATTTATATATTTTGCCACAGAGCAAGAACTTGGAGATCCCCTTTCTGACTGCTCCTGAGAGGGTGAAGCCATGGGCACGCACATAATCTTCAAGACTTCCAGGGAAGAATGTGATTTTAGTTTTAAGCCTCACTTCTTAGGAGTCTCCCCTGGGTCACAGTAGCCTGTTGTTCAGTGAGTTTTTTTTTTTTTGGTCAGGGTTTATGCCAATGAGATTTCTACGCTGTGTTCATGAGTCTGTGTGTGGCTTGTGGAATCCTTTGAAATCTGCCTCACATCCTGCTCTGACTGCTTCTGCATTGAGTGCAGCCCAGTGTATGTGCACAGATTTTGGACCCCAAGAGTTGACTGTGATCTCAGCAAGGGTCTCCTTGTCTCTTTCCCCCATTGTCCCTGCTAAACTTCAAACTGCTCTGCCATTTTGCCTGTATCATGGAGCTACCAGATTCCTTCATTGCCCCCCACCAGGTCTCCATTGTTCTTGACAATGTCTTTAAGCATGGAGTTCCCCAAGCTCTGTTCCAAATTAAGTCATGCCAGCAGGACCTCCCTGTAGGGTATAGAGTTTGTGCGAGGTCTTTGGTCCAGGTTTGGGCTGCTCTAGCTTTACAGGTGGGCATAGGGCCTGGTTCTCGGCAAAGCCATTGTCATGTGCAGGAGGGGTGTGTGAGGACCGTGAACTGTCCAAACCCTCTGAGGTCCCATTTCCAGCCAATGTTGATTTCTTCCAGTTGTTTTATTGGTATCCCAACCAAATATTCAGAGAAGATTTCCTCATTACCTTGTGGAAAATCTTAATGATGAAGACCACTGGTTGATTCTCAGGAGATTCGGGAGCCAGCATACTGATTTAGTGCTAACCTCATTAGAACAGGGACTGCAGAAGAGAAAATTAACAGCAGGATGAGCTGCACCATTAAATATCAAATTGTCATCCAATTAGGTGTTCTCCTATGAACAGCGTGTTGTTTCCAGATATCAGACACCAAATCTCAAGTAGCTGCAGTATCTTTCTAATTCTGATATGTATCATTAACCTCGATTACACTCTTGTTCACAATTGCAATTCTGCACTTGCTTGAAAAATCCATCCTGGACTTGAAACTGTTTCTTAGTAACCTGGTATATTTTGCAGGCACGCCCTTGAAGGCAGACGTTTGGGTAACAGTTCATGGGTGTCACTACATCCCTTCTGCCTGTCCCTCTGTTAGGTTGGACAACAAAACATAAGGCAGACAGAGCTGTTTGCCAGTGATCTCTACAGAGGTCATCAGATTGGGTGACACATACTCTCCTTTGATGATGCTCCTTGTCATTCATTTGTTCACCCATTAATTCATTTGTTTGTTCATTCATCTACGAGTTCACTCATTCCACAGATCAGAATGAATTAATATGTGTGAATGGGGAGCGGGGAGTGCTGGAAGGGATGTGCTCCGGGTAGCTGGGGCGGTAATTCGGAGACTTACAGTGGAAGAGAACATAGTCAACTTAGGAAACTGTAGGTAACGTTTATTTCAGAAAAAAAAAATGGCAGCAAGTATGTAACCCACCCAAAGTGGCATAAAACTGTTAAAAATGTAAGCTGTGAGCAGATGTAGACAAGAGGAATATTTAGTAGTGTTTTCTGTACATATCATAGAACCTGTTACCCAGCAAAATGGGAGAGAGATTTTCATGCCTAAGTCAACATATGCCCCAACACAAACAAAACAGAACAAAGAAAATAAATAAAACAACTCATCCTTTTCAGCAAAAGTCAGAGTGGCTCTGATCAGAAAGTTCTCAGAAGTCGGATACTATGGGTCTGTAAAGAGAGGGAGAGGCACTGACCCAAGAGCCACAGTGCTCACGAAAGAGAAATGGCCCATTTGCCAGGCAAACAGCAACAGTGGCCAAAGTACACCTTGTTCTAAAACCAAACAAATGAACAAACAAAAAAATACATGATATACTAAAGTGAATTTTATGAGGGACAGAGAGTAGAATTGGAGGTGGCAGGTAACCAAAAATAATAGTTAAATAAAATAAGGTAAAGGTGAGTCCTGGCATGGACAATGATGATACTAACATGCCATGAGCTTAAGAATACAATGAACTTGGGGCGCCTGGGTGGCTCAGTTGGTTAAGCATCCGACTTCAGCTCAGGTCATGATTTCACGGTCTGTGACTTTGAGCCCCGCGTCGGACTCTGCTGACAGCTCGGAGCCCAGACCCTGCTTCAGATTCTGTTTCCCTCTCTCTCTGCCCCTCCCCTGCTCACCCTTTCTCTCTTTCTCAAAAATAAATGAACATTAAAAATTTTTTTAAAAAAGAGTACAATGAACTTAATTGTGTGTACTCGGGTCCAAACATATAAAACATAGACTACCATAATGGTTATAAAACAAAATGATCTCTTGGAAAAGACAAGCAGAGGAGGGTTGCCTATAGTTATACTTTGCTAACGAATTCATCTGTATGAACACGGTGGGATTAAAAAATAACCCTAGGCCAACATTCCACAGTATTAATATTTTATCTTATATGTGTTTTTATTTAAAATTAGAGCATTCGTAAAATATAGAATATTATAATCCCACTATGAAGGTTTAGTCATTCTTAGTTAATCCTATCATTCTCTAGAGGCTAGAATTAAAGCTCTCCAGGTAATTATGTTGCCTTTAAAAATCTGATTTGAATTTAAACTAAGTCAATCTGACCAAATTAAAATATTGGTGCCACTTATTATTTGAGACCTTGGCCCAGTTATGTAACCTCTTTGGTTCTTGGTTTCTTCATTTGTAAAATGGGAATAATATAGTCCTGATGTCATCAAGTTACGAATAAGGTATAAAAATGAGATATCATGCAGATACCATTTATAGTCATTCCTGGCACATTGAAAACACTGTAAACACAGATATTAATGCTATCATTATTTATTGTTTTATTTATTGTCATAGTATCAAGATTAGAATGGGCTGATAAATACAAAGCATCTATGACTGCTCCTTCGAGGAGGGTTATTCCTGAGTAGTTTCATGGGGTTGCCTTTTAAACCTGTGCTTCCTAAAGTAGATTGCGTGGAGTATGGATCTCCCAACAGTCTCTGGAAAATGAAAGACTACTGACACAGGCTCTGACTGAGTTCAAATCCTGCCTCTGTCAGTTACTAGTTCTGTGAACTTTCTGTGCCTCAGTTTCTTCCTCTGTACTACAGAGATAAGAGTGTATATTTCCGTAGCGTTGTTTTTGTAAGTATTAAATGAATTACTATAGCTAAAGGGCTTAAGACAAAACTGAGCATACAGATGATATTTAATGCATGTCTTCTATTATTACTGTAATCTATGTTAATCTATATAAATCCTAAGGGCCTAGGGGCACCTGGGTGGCTCAGCCGGTTGAGCATCCGAATTCGGCTCAGGTCAGGATCTCATGGTTCATGGGTTTGAGCCCCGCATCAGGCTCTGGGCTGACAGCTCGAAGCCTGGAATTTGCTTCGGATTCTGTGTCTCCCTCTTCTCTGCCCCTCCCCAACTTGCGTGCGCATTCTCTCTCTCTCTCTCAAAAACAAATCAAGATTAAGAAAAAAATTTTTTTAATTCCTAAAGGCCTTAAGGTGAAAAGTGAGCCGTTTTTGGAGTTGGGGAGGTGCCTCTTCCATTTGATGAGAATGTTACCACATGAAAGTCCGATCTGGGGCAGGGTAGCAAGGCCTGACCACTTAACATTTAACGCCCTGGACCTTTATCATTGTTCAAAACCTCAGTGTGTCAAGTTTTGTTTCAAGGATGCCAATTCTCCACATTTGTCCTTTTTCCAGAACTGGATTTGATACACTTTCAATCTCTCTCCCTTTCTAAAGCTTTCCTCAAATGAAAGATGGGCTTCTCTTCATCTGTGCCAAGGTCAAGTTCATGGTGGGTGATACCAGATGGCAGCAAAGAGAGATGAGTTTCTAGGGACTAGGGCTGTCATTTGAAAAAAAAGAAATCAATTGACCATTGTACTTGGTCACTGCTCTTACTAAAAATATTGTGCTCATTTAATGTGCTGGCTTCACTGGGGCTGAACTTTGTCCATTCAGGGCGTGTGTTATTGGGGCTGGTAGTTGCAATGGAATGAAAACAGGAAATTCTCTTTCTTCTCTTATTGCTCATCTTCACTCTCATCCCCAGTATTGTCAAGAAATGAGTGACAAAGTGTCAGATGTCACTGTTTCAGGGCCTTCCCCAAACTCCTGCTGTCTGAAATACTCTCAGCACACAGCTTTGGGAGGGAGCCATTCCCTGTATCAAAATGGACTTGGGACCTTACTTGGATTTGGAGAAAGTGGACAGAAAGTTACATCTTCTGATTCATTTCTCACCATATAGTAAACACTTTTTTCCTACCAACTACCATATGCCTCTTTCTAAGTTTATAAAACCCCGATTTATAAGCCATGTTCCCAGCCTTATGAGATAAATCAATCCTGCTAAACAAATCATAGTTGTCTCACTTCCTTTTGTCAGGTAGTTACTTTTCTAAATGTTTTTGCAATGAAAGGTGAACAGGTAACATAAGACAATGACTTAGGAGAGAATTTATAAGAATAATTTTCTTTTGTGAAATACAAAACAGTGACACCCACAAAGAAATGCTCCCAACTCAAGTGGCTCCTGGTAGTTCATAGGCAACATTCAGAAGAAGATCGCAGATGCTGATCAGGAGAAGCAAAGCACGAAGAAACTGGTGTGTGCGTATGCAAAACTTTTATTTATTTATTTATTTTTTTTAATGTTTATTTATTTTTGAGACAGAGAGAGACAGAACATGAACGGGGGAGGAGCAGAGAGAGAGGGAGACACAGAATTGGAAGCAGGCTCCAGGCTCCGGGCCATCAGCCCAGAGCCCGACGCGGGGCTCGAACTCACGGACCGTGAGATCGTGACCTGAGCTGAAGTCGGACGCTTAACCGACTGAGCCACCCAGGCGCCCCTGCAAAACTTTTAAAGTGAGATCGGGTGGAATCAGAGGGCAAGAGTTGACATTGTTTTCTACACCTGTTCCCCTTCCTCTCTGAGACAGCATACCTGCTTCACCGTGGAACAAACAAGACCCTCAACTCTAGATCCCTGGGTTGTCCACGGTCGTCTAACTCAGCACCTGCAGGCTGTGTGATGCTGAATAAGAATGTAATGTCTCTGACAATTTCCCGTGTTACTCACTTAGTCCTGTCCAATGAAGCATTTTCACTTGAATAGTAGAATTTTGTAAAAGAAAAACACTCTAAAGATGAAGGGACGGACCCTGTTAAAATACTACCATCCACACAATATAAGTCTGTTCAGGAACTTCAATTTTGTTGCAAAAGGGATTTAAGGTAACTTGCCTCATACAGAGCAAGATGGAATAGGTTAAAATTAGGAGTAAAAGAATAAAGAGAAACAGGCAAGAGAACTAAGAATAGCTAGGATGAAACTAAATGTGCATATTATAAATACTTATGTTTCCAAAAATTATTTTGTGAGAGTTGGCAACCAAAAGAAGATTTTAAAAACCCTGCCTGTTCCATAGTTCACAGTGCTTATAAGCTATACATAGATTAGTTCTATTCTCATTTCTGGGAACAGACAGGACGTTCTCCCCAGGATCCTTGAGAAGAACGCAATATGCTAAGTAATGATTGTGGTGCTGAACAATACCTCACATCCTCTCAGTGGACTCTGTGACGAGTATCATGACATGTTTCTTACAGTAACCCTCAAACCAGTTTAATGGTCTCCCACCAAGACACAAGTCAATAAAAGCGCAAGGCAATAAAAACGATTCTCTAAGGATCCGATTGGCTGTAGTCTGGTACAGGCTTACAAAGACTGACCTTAACCTGGAAGTCCGTTTCAACCTCTTTGGTAGAATGTGGGGTTGGCACATCCATCAGGCCATTCTTGGTTGTGTCCTTTGGCGGAGCTCTGATAAATATTAGGCAGCAAAGAGTTTCAGTGCCTGACAAGCACCTGGGGAACAGTTTTATTCCATGTGGCTAGTTAAAAACAGACCCACATGCCTGGTAGGCAATCGAGTTGGGGCTGGCTGACATGAGACTTACTAGTTAATTTCTAGGAGTATTGAGCAAAGTGGAATTGAATACCCTCCCTTAAAAGCCTTATTTCTAGACAACTCTGTCCTTTGTCAGTCACAGTGCTTCTCCCTGCTCAGGGGGGTGGGGGACTTAGATATTGATAGTACAGATGATATCATTAGAAGGTCTTGGGAGTAATGGGGCAAGTGATACACCCTGGTTCTCAAAGGTCCTTGTTCTGGGTTGAACCATTTTATTAGCACAAGCCTCCTGATATTATCAATTTCTTGGTATCCAAGGACTTTGATCTTTTTGGTTCCCTGGTGCCAAATAGTCTGTGACTTTAATTTCTTTCTTTTATAGCTCAAAGTTTCTTATCTTGTGAGGCTGAGGAAACTGATATTTCCAGCCTTCCCAAGCTGACCTTATCTCATAAGATTTTAGACACACACCACAGGGATAACCCTTTGTCTGGGTAGATTGGTGGGAAGCCTGGGGGAGGAGGGCTTAGGCACAGGATGCTCCTTCTGTCGCTCTTTGTGGACACTTCCCTCTTCCCTGGGGAGCTTACACCCTGGTGTAGTCGGCACACTAAATCACAGGGTCTCGGGAATTGTCTTATAGTTGATTTCACCTACGGATAGGTGAGAAAATGTTTTTAAGAGACTGACCTGTGACTTTGAAATCTCAAATCACTCTGCACAAACAGACACCAATTCTGCCTAACATGTAAGAAGGGATTGATATGCTGCTGAGGCCATTTCTCACTGGTTATGTGACTTAGGGAGGTAACTTTATTACTCTATTTTCCCTACACCAAGTGGGGACGGTGATACTTTTTCTCAGAGTTGTTTTAAAGATTTAAGACATTAACATATACGAAAAGTGCCATCTGAGTAAGGTACCCGTCACCCACTATCTATATTTATATCAAGATATTTAATATTTTCCCCTCATTTAATAAATATTGATCTCAACATTATATGACATCATAATCCCTATTTTCTCTTGGGTAGCATGTCGTTAATGTCAATTGTCAAAACTTTTTTTTAATTTTAGGTGTATCTCTGGTAGAGAGCATTTGGCTGGATACAACTTTCTGTATAACTTTTCTTTAAGAGAGGGATTTAAACTTTTTATATTATATTATAAAATACATGCTTGGATTTGCATCATCTCTATTTTAGAGATTATCCTTTACTTTTCTGTACTGTTTCTTTTATTTAACTTTTTTTGCCTCATTGTCTGTTTTCTTTTTTCTTTTTTTTACTTCCCCTCTATTGGCGATCAGTTTGGAAGAAAATATATCCAATTTGTTCTTAGATCAAACTAAGTAAAATTATCTGTAAATAAAATGTTGTAACTTATAGTTCTAAATTTGCCAACTTTAGAAATGAAACAATATTTATGCCCCCACCACCTACAAAAGGTAAGATAATTAATCTGCTTACATTACCTGCCTCATCTTTAATTTTTTGTTTGAATTTTAGAAGGGCAAGAGGAGTCTCCCAATCTATTATTATAAAATTATCTTTTAAACTTGAGGGTTTTTATACTGTAGCTTTTTTTGTTGTTATTTATTTATTTATTTTGAGAGAGAGAGAGAGAGCAGCATGAGCTGGGAAGGGGCAGAGAGAGGAAGAGAGAATTCCAAGCAGACTCCACACTGTCAGCACAGGAAGCCCAAGGTGGGGCTCGATCTTATGAACCATGAGATCAGGACGTGAGCCGAAATCAAGAGTCAGACGCTTAACCAACTGAGCTACCGAGGTGCCCCTGTAGCTTTTCATTTTTAAGAACATAATTCTTGCTTTGTGATCACCATACCACAGCTATTTTAATTTTCTTTCTTTTTTATAATGTAAATGTTAAATATTTAATATCTAAATATTAAACAATACGCTAACGCACAAGCAATGGGCCCAAGAAGAAATCAAGTGGTAAATCAAAATATATCTCAAAAGAAAAGAAAAAGAAAATACAATATTCTGAAACCTATGGGATTCAGCAAAAGCCAATGTTAGAGTCAAATTTATGCTATAAATGCTTGTATGAAGAAAAAAGCTCAAGGAAACAATGAACATTACACCACAAGGGACTAGAAAAAGAAGAAACTTAGCTGAAATTTAGTGGCAGAAGGAAATAATAAAGAAAAATCAGAAATAAATAGAGACCAGAATAAACAATAACAAAACATTGAAAGTAATGTCCAGTTTTTCCAATATAAATGACAAAAATGGCAATGCCTTAACTACATTAACTAAGAAAAAAAAGAGAAAACTCAAAAAACCAAAATGAGAAATGGAGAAAAAACAAACCACAGAAAGACATAGTATAATAGACTACTATAGACAGTTATATAAGAACAAATCAGATAACTTAGAAAAAAAACCCCACAGATAATTCCTAAAAGTGCACAAGTTACCAAGATTGAATCATGAATCTTAAATCCAAGAAAGAGGAAATTTTCTTAGATGAATAACAATAATGAAGGTTGAATTAGGAATCAAAAATCTCTCAGCACAGAAAAGCCCAAGACCACATAGTTTCACTGGTGAATGCTACCAAACATTTTAAAAAATAATTAATGACGATCTGTACCAAAATCTTACAAATAATGGAACATAGGAAACACATTCCAAACTATTCCATGAGGCCAGCAGTACCTTGATAGCAAAGCAGGATAAAAACAACACGAGGACAAAAAAGTCTAGTTTGTCTGATATAAGTATTGCTATCCTGACTTTCTTTTGACATCCATTTCTTTTTTTTTTTAATTTTTTTTTAACGTTTATTTATTTTTGAGACAGAGAGAGACAGAGCATGAACGGGGGAGGGTAAGAGAGAGAGGGAGACAGAGAATCTGAAACAGGCTCCAGGCTCTGAGCTGTCAGCCACAGAGCCTGACGCGGGGCTTGAACTCACGGACCGTGAGATCATAACCTGAGCCGAAGTCGGACGCTTAACTGACCAAGCCACCCAGGCGCCCCTAGACATCCATTTCTGTGATAAATGTCTCTCCACCCTCTCACTTTCAATCTGCCAGTGGCGTTAGGTCTAAATAATTAGACCTAGAGTAATTAATTTTAACCTATCTCTTTTTCTCCTTCCAGTTTGAATTTCTAAAATCTGGGTGAAACTTAAAATCCGTATGTACTTTTGCTAAACATATTTAATTGATAGTGCATCTTACATTCAACAACTTCTTTGGAATGAGGAATATTATAGAGACAGATAAAAAAAATAGGTGGCTAGATTAAATATATCACTTTTCTGGGGTGCCTGGGTGGCTCAGGAGGTTAAGCGATCAACTCTTAATTTTGGCTCAGGTCACACAATCTCACAGTTCGAGGGGTTGAGCCCGAGTCTGGCTCTGTGCTGACGGTGTGGAACCTGTTTGGAATTCTCTTTCTCCCTCTCTCTCAGCCCCTCCCCTCCTCAAAATAAATAAACTTAAAAAAAATCACGTTTCTTATTGTCCCAAACTACGTTTTTTTCTGATATAATTAATAATTAAATCATAAACCGATAATTAAGTCAACAAAGAAAGCAGTGTACTTTAGGAAGAGCAAAGGCAGGCCTTAGACTTAGGGTAGATTTGAATACTGGCTCTTATCATTTGAATACATTATTTACCATTTTTAACATCTTTGAGCCTCAATATTCTCACCTGTAAAATGGAGACAATAATACATATTTAATAAGGATTAAAATAACATCTAGTTAAGGCTTGGCACCTAGCAGGTATTCAAAATATAACTGTACTTTCTGAGCTAGCAACGTGCCAAATTTTGTGAGGACTACAAAGATAAGTGGAAGGAAAGAAAAGCATAGTTTAAAAAAAAATTTAAATGTTTATTGTTTATTTTTTGAGAGACAGAGTGAGAGCGGGGGAGGAGCAGAGAGAGAGGGAGACACAGAATCTGCAGCAGGCTCCAGGCTCTGAGCTGTCAGCCCAGAGCCCAACGTGGGGCTCAAACTCATGAACCCTGAGATCGTGACCTGAGCCGAAGTTGGACCCTTAACTGACTGCCCCCAAAAGCATCATTTTTTTTATTGTTTATTTTGTATTAGGCTTTGTGGCTGTTATTCTCTGTGGGCTCATCTTAATTTTCCTAAAAACCTGAGGAAGTTTTTAATATTCCCATTTAACACATTTAGAATTGTGGCTCAGAGAAATTAAATACCTTATCCAGAGTCAGGTCTTGCCCTGAAAGAACTCGTATTCTAATTGGAGACATCAGTAATATCTATCTGAAGATCCAAAAAGCTGTACGGTATTTTAAAAAGTATCATAAGTGATTTCAATTATATGTGGAATCTGAAAACCAAAACCAACCAACCAACCAAGAAAGAAACAAAAACCAGACTCTTAAATGTAGAGGACAAGCTCGTGGTTACCAGAGGAGAGATAGGTGGAGAGATGGGTGGAATAGATAAAGGAGATTGAGAGGTACAAACTTCCAGTTATAAAATAAAGAAGTCACAGAGATGAAAAGTACAGAATAGGAAATAGAGTCAATAATATTGTAATAACATTGCGTGGTGACAGGTGCTGACTCCATTTGTTGTGACAAACACTGAATAGTGTATAGAATTGTTGCACTGATACCTTGTATACCTGAAACTAACATAACATTGTATGTTAATTATTTAAAAAAGTACCATAATGGCAGGTATGGGATCTCTAATCAAGTCAATACAGATGATAAGGATCAGGAATTTAGAAGAGCAATCTTCCTGGCTTAAAGTGTATATCAATCAGGATAGGTTGCTATATGCTGCAGGTCGCATATTTTAGTGGTTAAAACATAGATTTTTTTTAAAAAAATGTTTAACAGTTTTTAATTTATTTTTGAGAGTCAGAGACAGAGCATGAGCAGGGAAGAGGCACAGAGAAAGCGAGACACAGAATGCAAAGAAGGATCCAGACTCTGAGTTGTCAGCACAGAGCCCAATGCAGGGCTCGAACCCATGAACCACGAAATCATGACCTGAGCCAACATTAGACACTTAACTGACTGAGCCACCCAGATTTTTTTTTTTTTAACTCATGGCCCTCACAGGTTGGACACATCGTAGCTTAGAACACCACGTTGATGGAGAAGCCATCATCTTCAATGTTGTTGGTTTCCATGCCAAGAGATACAAGCTCTGGAGAGTCTTTTGGCTAATAAAATTAATCAAATGCTCAGGGATTGAAATATTGTGGCTCAGAGTCCCTTCCATTTTCAAGTCGTTTGTTGAACAGAAACCTTTGCAAACACAACGTGGGCGGGAAGCACAATTCTACCATGTGCCTGGGAAGAGGGCAATCTGGAAATGTTTGGTGAATGACGGTAGTCATTAACACCATGTGATTCTTACAACAGTCTACCATAACTTATTTTTAGTGATTTAATATTTTTAAAACACTGTGTTTTCTAAATATTACTTCCAGTTGAAGATCCCACTACTGATAAAAACCTGTGTGAATTTTTGCATGTATGAGTGTCTATTACCTAAGCCAGCTACCTTTGCACATGAGATGCCTTGCTCACAACCATCCCCACTGATTATCTTCCAAACCTTTACTACACAGCTGTGCTTACTGGTAGACACCAGACCTACCCAAAACTCAGCTTCTTATCTTCCTCTCTGAACAGACATCACATTCCAGTTACTTGTTTATCCTAAAAAGATTTATTGAGAAGTTGCTGTTTACATAGTATTTACAGTCACCTTGGAAATGACAAAACGATACATAATCATACTAGCAAACTTTATTTTAGCATCTACCATCTATGTAGATGGTAGAGAGATTCATCCTGAGCTCCTCCCCCTTCCTCACCATACATGAAATCTGTCATCAAGCTCTGTTGATATCATATTTTTAAGACGATTGACTGCACCCTGGGATCATCTGGGATACTTTAAAAAATACTGGTGTCTGGGTCCCACCCCAAGAGAGTATTATGTAATTGGTCTTGAAAGAGGTCTGGCCAGTGGGATTTGTATAAGCTTCCAGGTGATTCTTATGGGCAGTCAAGTTTGAGATCCAAGAGGTCTTGGTTCTGTCTATTAATCTCTTTCCAACCTTTGGTGAAAACCCCTCTAATCTCTAATGTGGATTGTTTCACTGATACCCTCTCTGGTCTCCCTGGTTCAGCCTGGGTTAGAGCCCCCAGGGCTGTGTTGTTGTTATGCCCTGAACATCTCCTGTCCGGGCACTTACATAGATTGCATCAATATTGCCTCTTAATCAGTGTTTCCTCTTTTAGACTATGAGCATATTAAAGGCAGCAATTAAGATTCGTCATATTCCTGACCCATAGTTTGGGATATGGCACATAAAGTGTGCTCAGTAAATGTTTATTGAATGAATATGGATGAGTGAATGTTCAACAAATCCTGGGCATTAAACCAGCACACAAATGAGTAAGACAGAGGATCTCTATACAAGTATTAATACTCTGGTGGGGGAGATGGACATTAAAACACTCAATGCAGTAGGAGAAAGGGCTATTATTGGAGATGGAAATGTTGTTTGTCAAGTTTGGGGATTTAATAAGGTAGCAGAAAATATTGCCAAAATTATCCTGCTATATGGATATTCCATGATTTGCTCTCAGTAATGAGATCATTGATCTGCTACTTAAAATAGGAAAGGTGGAAAGGAATTGAAAATAGAATATGGGGGTGGTTTCACATTTCTAGTCTTTTAACATGGTCTTTCATGACCCTCTAGTTCCCAGATCACTCTATCAACCATTTATTTTGTACCTGTGTGCCCAGAGGCCCCAGAACACCTACAGATTTCCACAGACATCCGAGAAACCATATAAGCCAATGGCAAAATGCACGTATAAATATGTCTGTTCTCTGTATAACTTCGTGTACCTCAGCTGCAAACCAACCTTCCGAGCTCTGTTCTGTGATCTGAGCTGAAACCGTAAAGGAAATGTCCCCTTTGCCAGCCGGCTTCCTTTTAGGTTCTGTCAGCAGGGGGCACAGGAGGAGGAAGGTAAGGCAGAAGTTTAGGGACAAGGAACTTGCTCCTTGTCGGCTTGCCCAGTCTCTCACTGTTACCATGGCAACGGCCCTATGGTTGGCTTCAACATCCAACTTCTTTTTTCACGCCCTGAACTGACCTCTTGAGTGGCTCTCCCCACTGTTTACACATTAATCCCAGGGAAGGATTCTGATTGACTATTTGGGTCATGTGCCCATCCTCTGGGCCAGTCGCTCTTTGCAGAAAGAAGAGGTTCTATGGTCGGCAGGGCTTCTGGACAGCCTACCACTGTAGCCAAGTGTGGGGTCTACATGGTACTGGAAGAAGAGCCATGAAAAAGCCTATTAGAGAGGCAAAAATATAAGTTACCACAGCTAACTGTAAGGTTAAAGGGGGGAAATAATGTTCAACTTCCAAGGAGTCTAAGCTATTGGATAAGCTATCAGTTTCAAGTAATCATAATTCCCCTTTCACACAGGGCTTCCAGTTCATCATGCTACTCGCCATTAATTGTCATACTATGTCTTTAGGGGCTCCTTGACATGCCCAGACTGACATAGGTTCCAGAGGCTAACGTCCTGTTGGAGCCAGAGATACACAGGGGCATGTTCAACATGCTAAGGAATCCAAGAAGCATGAATGAATAGTGGCTTGCTGGAGTCCAGAAAGGCTTTGGCAACGTCATTTGAGTTGGATCCTGAAAAATAAGTAGGCATTTAGCAGTCAAGGAAAGGGAAAGTGCAGTGTAGAGGATATTCTAGGTTATGAAAATAGCAAGTGAAGGAGAAATGGAGGCATGAAAAGGCATCATGGGTTTTGGAGAATCATTTTATGTGGCTGAGCATAACATGTATGGGGGTGGGGGGTAATATGTCTGGAAAGACAGATTGTGGCCAGATTGTGATGAGCCTAGGATGCCATCACTTCTTTCAGAAAACATCTGCTTCCCGTGTGCTGGCCAAAGCTACAACCATTTTCACACACACTTCACTACAGGACTTCCTTTTCACGGATGCCTGGAATCAGTTTGCTTCGAAAGGAACAGTCCGGGGAGTTGATACTGGGGAGGTGAAGTGGGTAGGCATCAGAATGGATGTTTTCAAATTTGTTACCTGAGCACATTTCAGATTTGGGTAAAATATCTTCAAGCTGTTACAAAGTACAGCGAGCTTTTCATCCTCTGCCTTTCTGCACCTGCGTGTATCCTTACCCACTGCTGGGTCAGGCTCCGCGAAGCCCCAGAAAGTGGAAGCAGAAAATCGGGCTGGGAAGTCAGGAAGGAGAAGAAATCAGCCCGAGGCTGACTCATCTCAAAATTGAAATATGCAAACAAAGTTTAGCTGCGGTGGAGCAGTTGGAGTACAAATAGCTGTAGGCATTGGAACAATAACGAGGCTGAAAGGGATGCAGGGCATATGCATTATTTTTAACGAACATATAAAGGACAAGACAGAGGCGAAAAAAACCAGCCTTTTAGAAATGTGTTAGGGGAAACATTACCACCATCCCCCACACCGCTGCATATCTTTCTGAACTGCTGACAACTGATTTCCCCGGGCTGGGTTTAAAGCTGTTTATGATAATCTTCACCCTGCTTTTACGGTTAATTAATTATACCTTTGCCTAGTACTGTCACCAGTATGGGAAGTAGAAACAGGAGAAAGAGATGATGATTAAAAGCTGCGTGAGAATTCACAATTGCCTAAGCTACATGATGCAGGAAGTGTAAAGATGACCCGGAAACAGTCTTGGCGTCTGGACGAGGAGGGCATGGGTACTTGCAAAGTGCGGGATGGGTGAGGGAGGGACCATCTCATCTGGCTGGTCCAGACCTTTCTGGTTTTAAAACTGGAAGCCTCACTTTCAGAGAGCTCTCTGCCCCCAGCAAACAGAGAGTTGGTCACTCTGGGGAGGGCTGGAGATCTAGCCGGCTATCATTCAATAAGCCAGCGAGGCAGGCCAGTGGTTTGCGGAGGACGACCACCCCAGAAATGGTGCAGAGATGTGAAAGTCAGCCTAAAGGAGAGGAACAGTGCCCTAGGAAGCACCTAAACAAGCAGTCAGAAGGATTATAAGAATGAACTAACGAGCCTCAAGCCTCAAGAATCCAGGACAAATAATACTTATCAGCTCAAGCAGGTAACCCACAGTCTTGGGTGGAGTGGGAGTGGGGTGTATATCAGGCCGAAGTTCTAGGGAAAGACTTTAATCCTTGAACAAGGGACTAGTGATACCAGGAAGAGACACATTTGTAGGGTGAGGGTATTGAGTTTTTAGGTTGGTGTGCAGGGAAAGAGCAGAAGTTTGGATAACATAGAAGTGTTTGTTGGCTTCCCATTGTCCTGAGGATAAAACCCAAGATCCTTATTTGGAAATGGAGAGTTCTCTGACCTGTTCTCAACTCTTTTCGTATCTTATCATTCCCCCACTCTGGTAATATTAAATTATTGGTGGTTCCTCAAAGGCACCAGGTTCTCTTTCTTCCCTGGCCTTTGTGTATGGGGGTTTGTTTTCCTGGAGTGTTGTTCCACTCATACTGATTTCTCCTGCCCTTTAAGGTTCAGCTCAAATGTCCTCTCCCCTCCCATCCTACCCCAATCATTCCCTGAATTCTTATTCTAGGTTATAACCTCTCCTCTGGGTAGAATTCAGGCGGACTATATTCCAGGCGGAGAAGTTCCAGACAGCTAAGACAATGCCCCAGAAGGTCAGACTCACCTGCTGAGTCCCTATGGGACTCACTGGGGTCTGTAGGAATAGTTGCAAATGAGTGTGCGTAACTGCTAATTGCACTATTGAAGCTCCAGATCCCTTAGATGTATCAAGCGAAAGTTAAGGCTCTGGTTGAAGGGCTTTTTGCTCAGCACTATTAACATTTTGGTAGGGGTGCAAGGGTGGGGGAAGTGAGAGAAGGGGAGCCTGTTCTGTGCATCATAGGAGGTGTAGCAGCATCTCTAGTCTCTATCGGCTAGATGCCAGTAGGCTCTCCCAAGTGTGAAAACCAAAAATGTCTCCAGACATTGTAGAATATTCCCCAGAGGACAAAATTTATCCCAGGTTGAGAACTATTGCTCTGGTGTAAAGGAACACCCTATACAACATTGGCAAGACTCTTACTGGGCAGAATTCTAGTGTCCTGTACCCATGAGCAGTTAACATATGTGGTGTATGGGCTCAGTGAAGACCAGTAGAGAACTTCAGGTGATTATCACACTGCCTGCCCTATGTGACTTGACTTGATGACCTGTGATCTATCTTGATCCATCCTCACAGTGCTATTTTGCTACTTAAAAAAATGGATCCATGGGGCACCTGGGTGGCTCAGTTGGTTAAATATCCAACTTTGGCTCAGGTCATGATCTCATGGTTGGTAAGTTCTAGTCCTACATTGGAGCTTACTTTGGATTCTGTGTCTCTCTCTCTCTCTCTCTCTCTCTCTCTCTCTCTGCCCCTCCCCTGCTTGTGCTTTCTCTCTCAAAAGTAAATAAACTTAAAAATAAAACATTAAAAACAATGGATCCTCCCCTCTTTTTACTATAATATAAATCTAATGGAGAAGCTAGATATTGGAAACTCTATACTCCGTCTATGGCTAAGTGTATGTGTGGGTCTCTTCTAGATTCTAAATGGCCTAGGGTAGCAGCCAGTGTTTTTTAATTGAATAATTTTCCATTTCTCCCATCCAAGGTCTAGAATGGAGCTTTGCACAGGATAGACAATTCAAAATATTTATCAAGTCAAAGTTAGAAGCCAAAAGAATATTTGTAAGCTTTGATGACCGGGAAACAAGACGGAGCTAACTCACTTGACCCAAGGAAAGAGAAAAGCCACTTTTCTGTGAAGTGTGATAGTATCCAAAGCTACTCTTTGGACAGAATTACAGGCTTGGCCTGAAAGTTGTGAGAAATGCAGAACCTCAGATCCTCTGCATCAGAATCTTCATTTTAAGAGATCTCCAGGTCATTCCTGTGCACATTAAGCTTAAAGCATGGTTTTATAGCACAGGCTTCATATCTGTGGAATCGAGGTCCAAGTCTTTGACTTATCAGCTATGCAGCCTTAGGCAAAACATTTACCCATTCAAGCCTCACTGTTTTTAACTGCAAAGTGGGAATTTTGATACATATTACATGCTAGGATTCTGATGTTCAAATTAAAAAAAAAAGGAAAATGGGACACAAATCACAGTGCCTAACTTTATACAGTAAGAATTAAATTGTTATTATATGTTGTTATTCTCTGAAATTCCTTTCTCCTCACTCATGAAAAATCAGAGTCTGGACTATGGACAACCCATCACCTGCTATCTAGCCCGTAATTTGACGATTGACCAAATCATTTACTCTTCAGCCAGCCGTTGAGAAATACCAAGCCAACCTTGGTTTAAAAAATTTCACCCTTTTATAAATATGATATACATTGTAGAAGTGTGTACCTGGGGAACAAAACTCTATAATAAGGTTAATGAGAAGAGAAGCAACACAAATCTGTTTTCATCACTGTTAAACAGAGCTTAAATCACAGCACAGGGGGAAACAGCTGCTCTGGAAAGCAGCTTAGGAGCAGATCAGTAGAAACTGATTACTTATTAATGAGAGGGTTTTAGTGGTGAGGCCTGGTGGGAAACCCACTAGACTCAATTCTGCAAGCCATCCGCTGAAGAAGTTGTGTTTGTGAATCACTTGATTGATGTAAAAAAATTCAAAAACAGATTCTTTCCAGCACCCTGGAGGCTGTCATGTACTACTGCTCTCTTATCTGTTCATGTTAAGAAAATAGGATCCTTCAGTAAGTAAATGTGTGTACTATTTAATTAAACTCACTGCCGGGCTCTGTGTTGGGGCTGGTCCTCACCCGGGAATTATTGGACTGCTGTATCCTGCCTTCCCTCTCCCCTCCCTCCTCTTAGTGCTTCTACTCAGTAGGAGCACTGTGGTAAGTGCTTTAGTATTTTCTTACTGTGCCCACTTTTTAGATAAGGGAGATGTGGAGACTCAGAAAGCTTAGGCCACTTGCCCAAGGTCTTCCAGCTTGGAGGACTGTGATTTAAATCCAGGTTCCGGGTGACTCCGTAGCCTACGCGTATGTCCACTTAGGCACTAACATAGGTGTACTTCGTAAAGACCAACCATAGCCGTGGTTCTTGCCATTTGTCCTCAGACCAGCATCGTTAGCATAATCTGGGAACTTGTTCGAAATGCTCATTTTCATGCCCTGCCACAGACCAGTGGAATCAGACACTGTGGGAGCTGGACCCAAGAAGCCCTCGGATGGACGCTAAAGTTTGCGAGCCACTGGCACGTGGGCTGTATGCTAAGCACTCAGATTTACGAAGGAAAAAAAAATAGATTCCCTGACCTCAGGGAGTTCAGAGTCTGGCAGAGGAGACAAGCCTGCAAACACAATCATAATCATATATTATCGGTGCATTGTCAATGCAGCGAGGAGATAACGCGTGAGAAATGAGGAAAGTAAAAATGCGGACAACTAACCGGAAGGGTCAGGAAAAGCTTATTGTGGCAAGGTGGGGCTTGGACTGAATCTTAAAGCAAGAGAAGTCGCTGGCCACAGTGACAAGAGGAGAGAGGATTCCAGGCAAGGGGACAGCAGAAACAAAAGGGGAAATAAATGATGGGCGTACGAGAAAGAGCAGTTATATGGGGGATGCGGGAGTGATGAAGGAGGTGATGAGTTCACGGAGCAGGCAGCGGGCTGCCCTCTGTCATCCCACAGCTTGACCCCCCACCTGCTGAAGCTGGGGAGTCAGAAGCCTTGGCTTGGAGATTTTTTATAGTCATTTGTCACTCCATGGCATTTATGACTGCCCTATGGTCCCAGAGGAGGGGCCCTATATATCACAAAGGCTTGTTCTTCATGAGCTATTGAGCACCCAATAATTCATGCATGTTATTTATACCACACACTTTTCTCCTCCTTCTTAAAGTCCCCATGCCACTGACACCAGCTAGTAGACGTCAAGCTGTCCAGCGGATAAAATGTTGTTTGACAAGGGCTCTGCGGCCAGGGATGTCACTTATGGTTTATATCATGAATTCTAACTCAATTCTTTGTTCTCCACGTCACCTATCAGTGAATAATATACCCACATCGTAGGACTTCGGTCTGTATTTTCCAGATCAGTATTCTAACAAGGGGCATGGGTTATATTTCAGTACTTAAAATAAAAGAATGGTGCTATATTCCTCCTGGCATAGTGAAAAGAATGTGAGATTGAGGATAAGAGAGACAAGAGTTGTTGCCTCCACTCTGTACTTTCCTGCTGTGTCCATTAAATCACATTTGAAGTTCTACTTATTTTTAATTTTGCAAAGCCTCAATTTTTCTTATCTGTGATGTTGGGTTGCCACACAATTAAATGATACAGCATGGGTGCCTGGAACTCAGTCGATGGTACTCCTTCCCTCGTCAGTATGTATATCCGACTTACAGTATTGGAGAGATTGCTTCTTTACAATGCCCAATATTAAGACTGAACAGAGATTTCCTTCATCTATTTCTGGATATTTTGTCTGTGAATGTTCTTGCTACATGGCATGATGGGAGTGGTGTTGGTCTCAGAAGAGAAGCAGCAAAGTCGGTGCTTCTGACTGAAAACCTTTCCAGCTGTAAGACTTTTAGGGGAAGAGGACTCCAGTCCATAGTTCTTCGATGACTCCTAAAGGAAATGGAAGATGTGCCTCCATCTGACCAATGGAAAAGGTCAGTGTGTTGACCTTAGCTCCAAATATCAAGAGCTCAGGTTTGGCTCAATAAGCACCCACAATGTACTGGGCTGGGTGCTGGATGCTGGGTGCATTAGGTATATGCTCTCATTTTCTCCTCACATCAGCCCTGCTTACATCTATGTTAAGAAGCCAGTTGGCCTGACCAATGTCATGGGTCTAATCTGAGGCAGAGATTTGACTTAACTCAGGCCTTGTAAGTTCATGTTCAGAGCCATTAACAAGTTCCCATTCCAGACCTACTTTTCAGAATCTTCAGGGGCAGGTCCCTAGGCATCTGTATTTTTATTGAGTGACCTACAGGATAACTTTCATGATTAGGAAAATTTGAGAAAAAAATAGGACAAAACAAACATACTGCTAAAATAAAAAGCAAACTGAGACCAATCTTTAAAATTCGCTGAGCAGAACGGGCAAATCCTACAGACAGAAAGTGTGTTAGTGGTTGCCTAGGGCTGGATGGGGAGGCGGCTGCTGTTGGAGAGAAATGGGAGATAACTGCTAATGGGTTCAGAGTTGCTTTTTGGGGCAATGAAAATGTCTTGGAATTGTGGTAATGGTTGCACAACCCTGTGAATATACTAAAAACTACTGAATTGTACAATTTACGTGACTGAATTGTACGTGGATATCTCAATAGAGCCGATTAAAAAAAGAAAGAAAATTCCCTGAGCAGACAAAACCAGTTGAGTCATACAAATAAAGCTTAATTTAGCTTATTTTGCGAGACTAGCTTGACCTGGGTCACTTCTTGCTTATGCCTCTGAAAACCGTAAGTAAAACTTAAAAAAAAAATTTTAATGTTTATTTATTTTTGAGAGAAAGAGAAACAGAGTGTGGGTAGGAGAGGGGCAGAGAGAGAGGAGACACAGAATCTGAAGTAGGCTCCAGGCTCTGAGCTGTCAGCACAGAGCCTGACACAGGGCTCGAACTCACAGGCTGCAAGATCCTGACCTGAGCCGAAGTCAGATGCTTAACAGACTGAACCACCCAGGAGTCCCAAAACCGTAAGTAAAACTTAAGCTGTTTCTCAAGGCTGATCTGGGTTAGCCACTGACCAATTCCTTGCCATTTAAAACAATTCTAATACCATACCCAATCACTAGGCAGAATAAACAGTTACTGCTTCAGTTCACTAGCTAAGCCGCTTTATAGCAGTAAACCCCTGAGCCTCACTCCATGTTCTGATTTGAGCGCTCCCAGCTTGCAAACTGTCTTTTTGGTGTGTACACAATAAACTCTTACTAATTACTACTTTAGTGATTCCTTGGTTTTACTTCTGTTACTTCTAAACTTTAAACCATATAAATAAAATTAGCCCTCCCAAGAGACACGGGGGCACTTTGACTGTTTGATAAGGACTCTTAGGGATCAAGATGCTGTTTCAGGTCAGGCCAGGCAACATATCTAGGGGCTTCTGTGCAGCTTATATTATTACATCTCTCCCTTCACCTTCTACAGATGAGGGAACCAAGCTCAGAAGTTTTAAGATTTTATTTTCATTCACGTGTGAGAGACAGACAGAGAGAGCACGAGCCGGGGAGGGGCAGAGGGGGAGAGAGAGATTCTGAAGCAGGCTCCATGCCGAGCGCAGAGCCTGACACAGGGCTTGATCCCCGCAACCGTGAGGTCATGACCTGAGCCAAAATCGAATCAGACACTTAGCCGACTGAGCCACCCAAGCGCCCCAGAGGTTTTAAATGACTTAGCCAGATTCATTAGCCGTTATTTGGCCAAGCTAGGATCAGACCCATTGCCTGCTTCTAGCTCTCTTTCTATTCTAAACACATTTTGGCCAATCCTTTCACGTGTGTAAACTCTCTCTCCCAACTAGACCGCCGGGGTCAGCACAGTGCTCAGAATACGCGTCCATGATTTGCTGTCATCCACCAGGTAACCTCTTGCATCACGCGTCCATATTTCTGTGACAAGCCCACTGAGTCTGTATCATTTTCCCTGGCCTTCGGGTCACAGGGGAATGGAAAAGGAGAGAATCCTATGATACAACGGAATCGCAGGGAGACGGTCCAACAGGAAGCCCACCCTTGCCTGGCCTACCTGTAGCTCTCGGGGGTGGGGAGGGGCAATAATCAGATGACCACATATTCCTGGTTGTGGTACAAAATCTTATACGCTGTAAACCAGCAGGGCTTCCCAAGGTGTAACTGCAAGTTTCCCTTCTCACTCTGCTCTTTTGGATACAGGGTCCCCTCGCTAAACAACCTCCTTCATCAAAGGACCAGGCACAGCCCCTGCTCACCTCTCAACAGCAGGTTTCAGTTCATGCCAGTCTGTGGAATGACTCAAACAAGCCAGTCACATCCTCGCACAGGAGCCAGGAGGCACCCCTTTCTCAATACCGCAAAGCCCGCCTCCCACGGACCTTACCGTTTATCGGGTTCCTGAGTGAAACCCACACGTGACCTTGCATGGCACGCAATGTCCTTATGTGGCGTGCGGTGTCCTTGTCTCCTGGGCTGTGCTTCTGCGACTAACAAGTTGTCTGTCTCATCTATGCAGTGTTGGATGTCATATGCTTAACCATCCTCATAACCCTGGGATGGGGATCCCTCCCTCACTAACTGGGTAAGTAAAAGGCCATTAAAATACCAGCTCAAAGGCGTGCTTGGGTGGATCAGTCAGTTAAGCGTCCGACTCTTGATTTTGGCTCCGGTCATGATCTCATGATTTCATGAGTTCAAGCCCTGCATTGGGCTCTGTGCTGACAGCATGGAGCCTGCTTGGGATTCTCTCTCCCCCTCACTCTCTGCCCCTCCCCTGCTCATGCTCTCTCTCTTAAAAATCAATAAATAAACTTAAAAAAATACCAGCTCAGATCCGAGTCTGTGTCCCATCTTCAAAGTCGGGTCACTAATTCTCTGTTGGTTCTGCTGTAGAAAGAACGCTGCCCAATCAGGAATTCTGTGTTCTCCTTACCCAAACGTGTAACATAACTGGATAAACTGTTGAATCTGTATAGGCTCCAGGCTTCTCTCTGGTAAAACAGAGTGACTGAAATATGTAAGTGGGTTTCAAAGAAGTTTTTACCCAGGGAGCCCTCTGCTCAATTAGAATCTAAGTGAAAGTTTGAGGAGACAGAAGCAACGTCCTCAGTGGTACCCTAACCCTCTGCTCACACACTACCACCTGCCTGTTTCTGAGGAACCCCAGGGCTCCACTGGACTGAGATTGACAATCACACAACTAGATGTTTTCTAAGATTCTTCTTCTTTTTTTAAAAAAGTTTTTTAAATATTTACTTTTGAGAGAGAGAAAGAGAGGATGTATGAGCAGAGAGAGAGAGGGAGACACAGAATCCAAAGCAGGATCCAGGCTCTGAGCCGTCAGCACAGAGCCTGACGTGGGGCTGGAACTCGTGAATGGTGAGATCATGACCTGAGTTGATGTCAGATGCTTAACCGACTGAGCCACCCAGGAGCCCCTTAAGATTCTTCTTTTATGTTCCGTACGTTCCAGAATGTGAAAAGACAGTCTGAGCTCTGCTGTCTACTAGCGATGTGACATTGGGAGATTTATTTTAAATCTCTTGGCCTCAGGTTCCACATCCATAAGACAAAAGAGGCAGGATAACGATAATAAGAGTGACAGCAGCAGCAGTAAAAGTAATAATGAATAGTAACTGCTTATTGTGTTCTGGGCACCATTCTAATTATTTTACGTGATTGTTATGGGCTGAATGTTTGTGTCCCCCACACAATTATTACATTGAGGTTCTATCCCAATGTGATGGCATTAGGAGGTGGGGCCTTTGGGAGGGAATTCAGATTTTAATGAAGGAGACTTTATGACCCTTATATGAGTCGCCAGGGAGTTCCCCGTCATGTGAGGACCGCAGGACTCAACCGTGCCGGCACCCTGACCTCAGGCCTCCAGCCTCCTGAACTGCAAGAAATAAATGTCTGTTGTCTATATCCAGCCAGTTTTTTTTTTTTTTTTTTGGTATATTGTTATAGCAGCCTGAACAGACTCTGATATATGCATTAAGTCATTAATATCTAAGGTTCATTTCAGCTCAGAAGCTGTTTTGCTGGCTTGTCTCTGGCACTGGCAGGTTGAAAGAGAGAGCTGATTTTCTAAGAGGGCCACTTAAGCAGCTCACAGCCAGAAGTGCCAACTGTCAAGTCCATGTTTGAAATGTTGTATAGGCTTCCTTCTGAGGCAGCAAAGAGTAGCCTGACAGGTGAGTTAGCATCAAAGAAGGTTATCCTGCAAACAGAGAGCTAGGCCTTACATGGTACAGCTTGAGGGGAACCTAGAAGTTTCCAAAACTCACAGCTTCCTCTCCCAATCAGATGTCACATTGGCTAAGATCCCATCATTAAAGACCCTTCCCGGCGGGTGTCGTTTTGTTCTCCCCACACATCTGTTTAAATTTGTCCATGACAAATTACAATTTCCGTGGGATTCAAACTCAGTAGATTCTTTCTGACGTTGTCGGTCATCGCCCTCCTTCTGGATTATAACACGCAGGAAGTTTCAGTAAAGAGAATCCTTTAGTCTTCTGTTATCAGAAAGTGATATAGCAGTCAAGACCAAGGATTTTTTTAAGTTGGAATGATCTGGAGCCCAAGGCCATCTGTCAGCTGACAGCTCCCACACTCCGCTTTTCAGAGCACGCATTTTCTCCATGCTTCAGGATGCATTCCCACTGCCTACCTGACATCATCATTTGGAAGTGTAAGAGACATCGCAAAATTGTCATGACCTGAATCGAACGCCGTATTATCTGCCCTCAAACTTGTTCCACTTCCTCCTTCATCTTATGTGATGACAAACCAAACTTCCTGGTGCCCAGCTCAGAGAGCTTGATGTTAATTTTGTTAACATTTTTTTAAAGTTTATTTATTTATTTATTTATTTATTTATTTATTTATTTATTTTTGAGAGAAGGAAGGAGCACACGTGCATGTGTATGCACCAGTGGAGGAGGGGCAGAGAGAGAAAGAGAGAGAGAATCCCAAGCAGGCTCCATGCTGTTGGTGCAGAGCCCCACGTGGGGCTTGATCTCACCAACTGTGAGTTGAGATCAAGAGTTGGCCACTTAACTGACTGAGCCACCCAGGTGCCCCCAGCTTGATGTTATCTTTGGTCCTCTTTCTCACATTCCAGATACAATTTTTTATGAAACTCTGTTTACTTAAAAAAATATATCCATAAAATGATTACTTTGCACCATTTCTACTGTTCCTGCCTAGACTGACCTGGAACCATCTATTGCCCGGATAACCGCAGTAGCACCAGATCGGTCTCTGCCTCCGGGGAGAATGCCCCAACTGGTCACACTGATCTCACTAAAACAAAATCACATAAGGTCATTCCTCTGCTCAAAGCTCTGTATCGGCTCTGTTTCACTCAGATCACAATTCGGATTCCCTAACCCAGCTGTCTAGTTTCTAACGAGCTAATACCCTTTGCCCCTCTGACTTCATGCTTTCCCACACCTCCAGAAGCTGCAGCCACACCAGGCTCCTTGCTTATCTTTAACTCACCAGGCTCACTCCTGCCTTAGTGCCTTTGCCCTGACGGTTCCTCTCTCTGCTTAAAGGCATTTCCTCAGGAGCTATGGGCTGGATTGTGTTACCCCACATAATAACCCCCAGTGGAACTGTATCTAGAGATGGGGTCTTTAGGAGGTAATGAAAGTTAAATGAAGTCATAAGGATAGGACCCTAAACCCAAGACTAGGGCCTTATATACACAGGAAGATCTCTGTCTCCCTCTCCCTCCCTCTCTCCTTCTCTTTTCTTCTCTCTCACTCTTTCTCCCTCCATCATGTGAAGACAGTGAGAAGGCAGCCATCTGCAAACCAGGAGAAAATCATCACTAGCAACTGAATTGGCAAGCACCTTGATTTTGGACTACTGGCCTCCATAACTGTGAGAAATACATTTATGTTGTTTAAGTCACCCAACTGATGGTATTCGGTTATGGTAGCCAGGCAGACAATGACACTAGACCTCCATGAGGCTAACTGCCAACCTCCCTCAGCATTTTCTCGAGTGTCATCTTCTCAGCAAGTCCCCCTACAATATTCTATTAAAATTGCAATGCCAGGATTCCAGGTTCTCCACATTCTGCCCTTATTCCTTGTTCAAAGATGTATCATTCTTCTAACCCCTGATATAATTCACTTATCACCTCTATAATTTATTGTGTGACAATCCTGATAGAATGCTTTCCTTGAGAGACCTCTGTTTTGCTCCCAGCTATGTCACAAGAATCTGGAACAATGCCCAGCACATAGTAAGTGCTCCATAAATATGTGTAAAGTGAATGAATAAATTGACTGTAACTATAATATTTTCTAACTCTATGAGCTGGGGCAAGTTGTTGACTTACCTAAGCATCATCTATAACACCAGAGGATTGTTGTAAGAAATAAGTTGGGTGTCTGGGTGGCTCAGTTGGTTACATGTCTGACTCTTGATTTCAGCTCAGGTCATGATTTCACAGGTTCGTGGGATCAAGCCCCACGTTAGGCTCTGCCCTGACAGCACTGAGCTTGCTTGGGATTCTCTCTCTCCCTCTCTCTCTGTCCCTCCCCCGCTCACATGCCTGCTCTCTCTCCAAGTAAATAAACATTTAAAAAAAGAATTAAATAAGTAAAATGTGAATGAAAATGAAAGGGCTGTTTATCTTAATCATCATATCCTAGTGCCTGGACATACTCACAACAGAGTTTGGCACTTAACGCAGAGCTTGGTAAATAGTAAGTATTTACCGAACAGTGACTATGATTTTGACTCATTACAATACCTACTTCAGTGCACTGTCGTTATCATCCTCTTGGGAGCTGGACTGGACTGGGGAGAAGGAATCCAATCTTCCCATTCTCTCTGCCTTCAGGCTTTCTGCACCAGCCACGCTGGTCTGAGTTCCGGGCACCAAATGTACTTTCCTGCATCTTGTTTCAGTGATTTTAACAATGCTGTATCTGTGACCTGGAATGATCTTCATCTCTACCCGCCTCCAGCTGACAAAAAACTCCCATTATGTATGTACCTAGTTGATTCCTATTCAACTCCCAGAGTTCAGCTCCAACATCACTTCACAGGAAGCTTCCTCTGACTCCCCAGAGTAGATCACGGTTCCTCCTAAACTGACTAGGAACACCCTGTACTTTTTAGGAACATTTATATCCACACTGCCTGGATATAAAAAAAAAACACTGTCAAGTATTCAGTGGTTGCTCAACAAATATGTGTTGCATAGATGAAGGACATTGTCAATGACCAGCTATTTGATATCCATAATTTAATTTGATGTTTTCTCATAGACACTAAGATTATCTCCCGTACACAGGTAGAGAAACTATTACTCAAAGAGGTTGAGTGACTTCTTTAAAGTCACATAGCTAATAAGTTATAAACTTGGGATTTGGACTCAGTTCTCTTCAGCTCCAGAAAATCTACTCTTCCCACCACAAATGAACTGTTCCCAAGATTCCTCAAGTCAGCTTCCTTATTCCTTTCCTTTAGTGCCCTTTGGTCCTTCAAGCTCTCCAGAGATAGCAAAATATATCCTGACCCACTGACTCTTTGACTCAAAGGTCTCCTGCACCTCCAGGGATCGCAGGAGCCCAAATTCATTCCAGGAAATCCATGGTTCTTGCTAGTTATCTCTCTCTTGAAGGTTTCCCCTCATTCTGAGGATATCCATCCTTATAACCTGTGCAATCTTAAACTTCACCATCTCATCAAGTGGCACCATCATCAAGCCAAAAGCTTAGAGGACATCCTCCATATCTTCTTTTACTTCTTTGTCTCATCCAATCCATGTGTTAATATTTTCTGTGCTTCTATCAAGCATGTCTCGAATCTATCATTTTTCTCCAGTATTCTATAATGTCCTATGTTCTCTCGTGGCTTCTAATCTTCTCCAACATTTTTTATGTCAGTTGAGAAACAACCTATCCTATGCATTCCAGAAATGAGGGGGTTAACACACAATAGGGGTTTATGTGATTGTTAGAAAAGCTGAGAGGTGGGGGCAGATGTCAGAGGAACTGAAGCTTACGGTCATCAAAGTCAACACCGAAGGTCTCAGCCCACAGCACCAAATGTGGTGGTTCTCCAAAGCTTGCCTAGAAGTTGCTACAATTCTCAGAATGTCTCCTAGACCGTCATGGTCTGCAGTCACAGAGCAAGTGGGTTTCAAGCGTTTGCCGGCAGGCTTCTCTGATGCTCACATCTGCACATTTGTCTATCTGCCACCACTGCTAGAGTATAAAGCTTTCAATTCACTTCTATTTTCAAGACACCACAGGCAGATGTTGCACTCCTTGACAAAACCATGGAAGGTGATTAGGATGAATAAAGTTGCCAACCTTACAAGGACATGAGGGTGGCACTCAGGTGACAGCAGACAACCCACCCCACCATCTGCCACCCAGCAGTCAGATGAGTTTACAACCATGCTTAAAACGATTCAGTGGCTTCCCATTTCTCTTAGGATAAAACCAAAACTTGTCCCCATGACCTGCAAAGCTTACTTGGTCTTTTTCTTGCTACCTGTTCCATTTTGTCTCATTCCAGTCTTCCCTTTAATCACTATATTCCAGCCACATTGGTTTTCATTTCATTTCATTTCATTCAATATGCCAAACATTTTCTCACCTCAGAACTCTTATATTTACTCTTCCCTCTGTCCAGAATGGTTTTCTCCTTGGTTTTCACAATCCTTCTATCTCAACACTCTATCTCAACCACTCTTTAGTGGTTTGCGGGTTTTCTCTGCTGTCCCTGTTATTTCCTCCAATGCATGTATTGTCATCTGCTCTTATCTTTTCTATTTGTTTGATTACGACCTGTCATACCCATTGGAACATAAGCTCAGTGAAACCAGGTACCATATTGTCAATCGGCTATTTCTCTGTCCTGATTGAGTTATCAGTTATCCTCTTGGAACATAGTTCATCATGAGCTGACTTCACCACTTCAAACTATCAGAGAACATTAGTTTCTTTGGTCCCCAGTAGCCTGCAGCCATTGTACCAACCTTAACAGAAGCACAAAAGACATAAGAACAATATCTGCTCAGTGCAATGCTTAAATAGTTTCAGCACATTTCAGGCAAAATACCCTGATAAACCCTTAACTCTGCAACTTTCTACTACTGATGTTATTCAACCCCTCTCCTCATCCATTGGAATAGCCAGAAATACCGTATCAATTTGATTATTTGGGGTTTTGTTGCTGTTGTTGGATAAAACATAAGTGCTTATTTTCTTTCATGTAAAAGAAGTCCTCAGGTAAAGCGTACAGGCTTGACATAAAGGTTCCTTCTTTCTGCTTCACTTTCATAAACATGTGGCTTCTATTCAAGTGTGCCTCATGGTTCCAGCATTGTTGCTGATGTTCTAGCCACCACATCTGCAATCCAGGCAATACAAAGAAGGAAGGGGGAAAGGGCACCCCTTCCTGCCAAATAGCTCTCTTTAAAGGAAATTCATGGAAGCTCTCAGCCAGTGATTTTCACTTATGTCTCCTTGACCATTTCTAGCAGGGAGAGAGACTGGGAAACACCATATGTTTTTTTAATGATTTCAGAAATAGAATTTAGTGATTCATCACTTACATATAACACACAGTGCTCATCCCAACAAGTGTCCTCCTTAATGCTCCTTGCACATTTAGCCCATCCCCTCCACCCAACACATTGCCAGCAAACTTCAATTTGTTCTCTATATTTAAGAGTCTCTTATGGTTTGTCCCCTTCTTTGTTTTTATCTTATTTTTGCTTCCCTTCCCTTATGTTCATCTGTTTTGTTTCTTAAATTCCACATATAAATGAAATCATATGATATTTAACTTTCTCTGATTGACTTATTTTGCTTAGCATAATACACGCTAGTTCCATCCACATTGTTGCAAATGGCAAGATTTCATTCTTTTTGATTGCCGAGTAATACTCCATTGTATATATACATACACCGCATTTTCTTTATCCATTCACCCATCAGTGGACACTTGGGCTCTTTGGATACTTTGGCTATTGTTGATAGTGCTGCTATAAACTTTGGGGTTCATGTGTCCCTTCGAATCAGCACTCCTGTATCCTTTGGATAAATACCTAGTAGTGCAATTGCTGGGTTATAAGGTCGTTCTATTTTTAATTTTTTGAGGAATTTCCATACTGTTTTCCAGACTGGCTGCACCAGTTGGCATTCCCACTAACAATGCAAAATATTTCCTCTTTCTCTGTATCCTTGCCAACATCTGCTGTTGCCTGAACTGTTAATTTTTGCCATTCTGACAGGTGTGAGGTGGTATCTCATTGTGGTTTTGATTTGTATTTCCCCAATGATGAGTGATTCAGTTTGATTATTCATAACTTTACCACCTTTCCCAAATATTTAAAAGTGTTCTTCATTAATCAGTACTGAGTTTAAATATACTCAGAATTCACTTAGTTCTTGTCTGCGTTTCCATAGCTCTTTATTACTCTTCCCATTATAACATTCATCACAACAAGCCTATTAGTTGATGTCTTTGTATATGTATTGATACTTCCACTAGATTATACATTACATAAGAACAGATTCTGGGGGCGCCTGGGTGGCGCAGTCGGTTAAGCGTCCGACTTCAGCCAGGTCACGATCTCGCGGTCTGTGAGTTCGAGCCCCGCGACAGGCTCTGGGCTGATGGCTCGGAGCCTGGAGCCTGCTTCCTATTCTGTGTCTCCCTCTCTCTCTGCCCCTCCCCCATTCATGCTCTGTCTCTCTCTGTCCCAAAAATAAATAAAAAAACGTTGAAAAAAAAATTAAAAAAAAAAAAAGAACAGATTCTGTC
The DNA here is from genome assembly GCF_024362965.1 of Panthera pardus. Taxonomy (NCBI): domain Eukaryota; kingdom Metazoa; phylum Chordata; class Mammalia; order Carnivora; family Felidae; genus Panthera; species Panthera pardus. The sequence goes on from NW_026527002.1 coordinate 68,117,834, forward strand.
TGGAATTTTATATCTTATATCTTTCATGGCAGATGTGTTGAAGGCACTCAGGAAACATTTGTTGAATTGCACTGAATTCCTTCTGAAAGTGAAGTGCTGGGTAAACCTCACAACATTACAAGATCATGGAAACACCTTAAATGAACTTATACATCCATAACTCACAATGCCAGCTTTTTCCCCTGATTAATGGTGTTTTCCAACCATTCATCCCCTCTTTCTATTCACCCCCTGCTGTGCTGTGTTGTCTTGACCCTCTCATTATGCAAAGTGCATGCCATCTCATGCTCTCAGTGAATTCTCATAAATTGGGCATATCTCCCCAGCACCTGGCTTGGCCAGCACTAACCCTTGTCTGCAAACCTGACCGGCTTTGTCACATTCAGATATTTCTATGAACACATCATTCGCCTGTCCCTTCAAAGTGTAACCGGTACTAATAAGCAAATAAATCAGGCTGAGTTTTTCATTACACATGCTTTCATTTGTGACAGTATTTACTTGTTTGCATTTAGTAGAGGAAAACAGGGATGATAAACATTAGCCACTATTTTTCTCTTTCTGAAGATGAAAATAAAATTTGTTCAACATAGAGGGGGAATTTTTTTAAAATTTTCTATCCCGATATTGTCTAAAGGAAAGGACTACGTACTGAAAGTAAGAGGTGACACCAACTGGAGCTACTGACTGGTAAGTATGATGTGTCAGACAATATGCTAAATTATTTCTGAGCCTCACGATATTTATTGCATGGCAGGTGATTAACTGCATTTTCCAGATTAGGAAAATGATTGTAAAAGAATTAAATATTTCGACCCAGGTCACAGAAATAATTTGAGAATAAGTTTAAGCCTTAATACAAAGTTGGCTTCATTCGTAATCTAGAACTCTCTTGGAAGACAATCAGTTGTGTGAATGGGACTTCCACTTAATTGTTCTAGGTCCATTTTCTTCAACGGCAAACTGGAGGATACGAACTAGAGGATATCTATTTTTCCTCTGACTTTTTAGGGTTCCCCATTCCTGTACCAAAAGCTATTTGAGGCAAGTTTGACCTAAAGCGTGGATGCAATTTGATGAATACAATAAGGGTGAGGATGATGACTATCCTCCTCAACACCACGTAGACGAAGCAGGGAAATTCTTTTGCCAAAAACCAGAAGGAAAAGTATTGCTGCAAGTGAGCATGAAATTTAGCTCTGAAAACATGGAGGTACGATGGGAGGGTAAAGCTGGGTCACACAGTCTTCCTTCTTATTACCTAACACAACCACCACCCCCAAACCAGTGTCAGCAAAAAACCCATCAGCAGCAAGTAAGCAAGAAACTAGATATAATGTTAGGCTCACAAGGAGTAGAAGTGGTCACTTGACAGCTCCTACTTCCCATCCTAGTGACAGAAAAATAGGGAAAGTAAATAAAATTCTGGAAAGGTTCATCAATACCCCCTAATCTGAAATTATTATTAATAGACAGACTAAGGACATATTTTTTTTTCAAATCCCTAGGACCCAAAACTCTATCCTTGAAGATTTCAAGATCTTAGCAGAGGTACTTGCTTTCTCTTTCTCTTGGTCTCTCTCTCTCTCTCTCTCTCTCTCTCTCTCTCTCTCTCTCTGTGTCTGCGCACACACACACACACACACACACACACACACACACACACACACTGCTGCTAGGAGTCACAGTATTTTCCCAGAGATCACTGGTGAACTGGAAGAATGATCAAAACTTAAGCATATCAACTCATGGAAATAAGATATACACTTCCAACTCTGGGATATAAATGATGATATAGGAAATTAAAAATATTTCAGAAAAAGAAAGCAATACCCTAACATAAGTGAAACTAAAGAGCCTCATGGAGATTGCCCTCTCCCTCCCACTGAAACAACCTTGCCTCAGAATAGATCTAGGAGAGTTCAGACAGATTCCAGATACTTTAGGAGTTCAAGAGAAAGCCATAGCTGAGCAAGACAGACTTGAGAAAAATATTCAACAAAGTAGCATGACCTTCGATGCAAAATTAGCTACAGCTAAACACTCAAATGTGCACTCAAGAAATGAATATGGTTCGAAAAAGATTAATCCAGTCTGGAAAAACAAACATAACCCAAAGGAAAGAATAACATTTTCTCTAAGTGTTCATACATATATTTTTTTCAATAACCAAGAGTTCAAAGATCACTAAATAAGGTAATTGCATGAAAATAAGAGAATTATATGAAAAAAGTGATAGACAGTAAAACACCACCATAAAATCATAAACTTAAACCAAAAAGAAAAAAGTAAGTTATATTAGAGAATTTTAATGAGTGACAGAAAGAGAGTTTGTGGTAACACGGTGATGGTCTACGGAAAGGGGGACATTCTTATAGACTCAACCATAGATAAAGTGGAATTTGTGTATGTGAAATAGAAGACTTGGAATCAGGGGAGAACTGAATATTCAGAATAAAATAATACTGTATGTTCCCAGAAAATAATGACTTTTGTAAGACAGACTTACTGTGCATCCAGGCATAGGAGAAATTTGCTAATAAGGAGGAAAATCAGATTTATCTAGAAGTTCTCTGTGGCACCAATTAGTGCCAAAGACAACTTACATAAGTCTACACAATTCTAAGGAAAATTAAACACCATCAAATAGTATCTCAAATACGGAGCACTAGGCAGATATTCTCAAACCTGAGCCCTTTTTATCAAAAAGAGTTGATGAAATCCTGCCAACCAAAGGGCATGGTAAGAGGACTAGTAAGGTAGTAAATAAATGCTGTCTGAAGTTTAGAAATAATTTTGATGTCAGTGCAGTTTCCTTCACTTTTGCTAAATACAATTGAAAGTAATACTTTATTTAAAATAGCATGTAAAATAATCCAAAATAGAAACATTTAAAAGCATGCAGGGTGTAAGATAGTAATCCGGTTTTTATTCTCATAGTTATATCTATATAGACAGACATCTTGAAAATTACTTCGCGTTAATAGTATTCTTAGGCAGTGGTTTTTTGATGGTTTCGTTAGTTTTTGTTGGTGGTGGTGGTGGTATCTCCTCATTTTGAAAACAAGTGGGTATAAATGTATAGTGACGTCAATCCATTATTGCTATATTTAAAGAGCAGTAGGAAAAAAATAGATCTTAGCTTACCATAAGCCAAGGCAGGTGTGGATAGAGAAATAGGAAGGCAGAGAGATAAAGAAAGGAAACCTTCCATCAGTGTGGAGAGGTAGGACAATCTGTTTTAGAACTCAGAATCTGATCTTGGAGGTTCCTCTTTGCAACCTCACAGACATTAGGCAAACCTTGGGCTGCTCCATCAGAATGTGTCCATAATAATGACATGAAATAATGTTATGTAATAAGATCAAAGCTATCATGTGAGCATATCCACATCGGCATCCCTTCCGTCAGAAATGTCCTGGTTTCCCAAGCAAAATGTTGGGTTTAACGATAGTTAAGTGGGAATAAAGTGAGGAGAAAAGAAAAAATAACAGACAGTAGAAACTGGCTGTCATGGAACAATTGGTTGTATTGCCTCTCTCTCTCTCTCTTTTTTTTTTTTTTCAGAAAAATACACCCAAAGGATCTTTTGCAGGTATATCATCCCCGGTTCCCATTTTATGTGTCCACTTGGGAGGTGGAGGGCATCTGCCTGCCTACAGGGATTCAGAGATAAGCACATGTATAAGTCAGATGGAATGAGAAATCCCGCGATCTTTGAAGGGCTAGAGGAGAATGATCTCTCTCTTTTAAATCCAAATCCTGGAGGCAGAAGCTTGGAGCCACTGCTCCATCCTACCACTCTAAGGCGAGAGGCCATCCAAGAATAGAACCAACACGAAATAAAGGTTCAGAAAATATAATTCAAACCCCCGGATCCATCACACCCCCCACCCCCAAATATATTGGTTACATGAGTTAATTCTCTTGTGTCTTTTGAGGACTTTGCTTATACCATTCTCTCAGCGGGGAAAGCTGTGCCTTCTTCCCTGCTGCACCAGCTCCCTTTGTTTGACCAACTCATACTCAGGCTCTAATGGTCAGCTTTGGCATTTTACCATCTATCAGTGCCAATCCCTCACCCCAGTTCCACCTGGTGGGCTCCCCTGTGTGTCCATGACAACCACCTCTTACCTCTCTCATTACATATGCCATGTGGTCCTATGATTCTCTCCCACTAGACTGTAAGCTCCTTGAAGATAAAGGTGACCCACAAGTATTTGTATTTTTAACACATATCACAGATGAGGCGCATGACAGATGTGCTGGGTATCTTTTGTTCATACCCACCCTCAATCCACTGTCTGCACTCCTTACTCTATATCATGGAAACCGTAAGAATGGCATCAGTGGGGACTTTTGCTTTGTGATTCCACTTGGGTTTGGCTAGTGGGAAGCACAGGTAGGACATAAAAGACGAGATGGTGAGGTTGGGATATTTTTCCCTTGGCTTTTTCCCGTAGCCAACCCTCCATGGGTTGCCTCTGTTTCTCTACTTAAGGCCACAGACTATCTCAGGATTCGAGCTACTGGTCCCTCCCCGTGAGTCTTCAAAACTATGAGTGATTAAGGGGTTCTCTTTCTTGCCCTGGGGCACTGCACAATTCTTTGTTGGTTCCATTAACCCTGGCCCCACCTTTATTAAACTCTCCCTAAATTGTTAATTCTTCCCTATTAGACACTGACTACTGTAGGTTGGTAATCAATATATGTTTTAAAGAATCAGCTATTGGATGAATGATAAAAATAGAGATTGAAGGTATGAGTGACTGCCATAAATAGTATTGGAGTGTTCCAGATTTGCCTTTACTGTGGTGTATGAGTGTGTTTTGCCTGGCTGGGTTGAACCAGACAATGTAAGATGGGTGGGGGGGCATCAGTTTGGAACTCATTGGGGTCCTGAAGTCAGCCAGAGGTCAGGTGCTGTAGGTTAGATCCAATTGACTGAGATAACAGTTGGGGTGAGATAAGGCATGAGCAGGAGATAAAGTGTTGATCGAGGGGGGTCAGAAGCACAAATAACCAAAGTCAAAGTATCCAAAGAAAATACAGGAAGTGCTTGGATGTAGACACAGGGAAGGAAGAGATGGGTCTAATGTTTAGATATAGAATGGGGTTTTCCAGAGAAGGCTTCATAGACATTGGCCTCTTGTCTCTGCATATGTGTAACTTTATGAGATGTACATGTATGTATGTTTACTTGCACAAGTTTAACAGGTACTTACACATGTTTGATCACTAGTCACTCAACAAACTACATGAAGATATACATATATGTGCCCACACACACACACACACACACACATCCGACACAATTCTACTTCAACAGTTCATAGTTAGCATGAGTCTTTTGAAGTGGATGTAGAGATTTCAGTTGTGGTTTCCAGGGGATGCTCCTCTAAGAATTCCATTTTGTGTTTCTTTCAGACAAAGTAAAAGAAACTTGCATCTGTTTCTATGCTTACCCCATGTCTCCATCACGATGATCTGTTTTGCTTTCTGCATCTGGATCAATCCATTTTGCTTCAGGGAATAGCCTTCTGTGTTAGTCCCCAGATTCTGCCATTGTCAAAGAGCCTGTGGGAAGTGGAATTAACCTGGTTATGGTATTTTATGTCATTTTATTACTGAGAGTTTCCTTGTCATTAATGTCACCCTCACTCTTTTGCACCCAAGTCACTCTCCACCCAAGTCTGGATTTTAATATTTCTCCTGATTGAACTACTTAAATAAACTTAATTTTAAGCTTGCTTTTACCACAATCACTCTTAATAACTGCTATTGTCCCTTATAATTACAGTAACCACTTTGGCTCTGAGTGACTCATAACATTAGCCTTTAGTCCAATAAACCCTGGCAATTGTATTTGGCAGAAGATCTAGAGTATTAGTAAGAAAATAGCTATGATGGCTGGGTCTGGTGGGTCAGAGCTATACTGAAAACTCAGTAAGATTAGGGATTCTCAAGATAATAAAATTAAAGGTTTCAAGCAACCCCAGCTAGATCTTGAGATTGGGAGGCAGTTTAGGAAAACCCTTTAAGTTTATAGTCTATGAAATCGGACTATTTAAACCCATCTCTGCCACCTGTAGGCCTTATGTCCTTAGGCAAGTAGCTGAAGTTTCCATATTTCAATATCCCCATCTGTAAAATGGGTACAATCAGATGCTTACGACAACTGTTTCAATTGCTTCCATGCTGACTGATCTGTAACCAAGCCATATCACGTGTTAAATATTTTAGATACTGCCCTAGCCACATAACCATAAAATAGCCATATCTTTAAAAGGTTTTGAACGGTTTCAATTTTATTTCTCTTATTCCAATTCTATTCGTATTTTTTAACTTTAATTTTTATCATTACTTATTTATTTGTAATTTGAGTATGGTTGACACATGATGTTTACATTAGTTTCATGTGTACGACATAATCCATTCATTCCACAATTCTCTATGTTATGTGGTGCTCACAGGTGTAGCTACCATCTGTCACCATGCAATGTTGTCACACTACCATTGCCATATTCCCTATGCTGTGCTTTCTTATTCCTAGGACTCATTTGGTCCATAACTGGAACCCTGTATCTCTCACCTCCCTTCACCCACTTCGTCCATCCCCACCCCCCTCCCCTCTGGCCGTCATCATTCTCATCTCTGTCAAAATAACCATAACTTATGATTTTTGTGTGAAGATTCAGTAAAGATTACTTAACCGAAGTAAAGCCTTTAGTATTGTACCGAGTACATAGAAAATACTCAGAAATACAGGCTGCTGTTAGAATTATTTTCATTTTTATTATTACTTTTCAGAGAGCTTTCATCTGGGTCACAGATTTGTTCTCTCATAAAATCCTATGCTAACTATTAGAATTGTGATTATTATTCCATTGTATAGGTTAGAAAACCAAGACTCAGCGTGGTTGAATATTACAAAGCTAACAAGTGGCAAAGTGAGGTTTAATCCTGGTCTATTCTTAAAACTTTTTACTACACCACATTACTTTGGACCAGAGAGAGCATTTATAACACCCAGAGTAAAATAGGGTTAGGGTCAGAATGTCCATAATTGTAACAATTATGAGAGACGGAAAAGGAATTAAAGAGCACTGAGCATAAATCCCATCCCACCAACAACTCAAATGTGCTCTCACAGTTCTTTGTTTTAATTATAGAACAGGACCTTAAATCCTATAAGTTCAAGTCTAGTCTTGGGAGCAAAGGCTGCAGAGGAGAGAACATGTACTCACACCTTCATTGATATGCATGAAGTACAAGAAAGAAGAAAGCAATTAAAATCTGTAGCCTTTCTTTTTTAAGAAATGCAGTGTATGCCGTGTTGTGTCACCTAGATCCTTCCCTGGAGGGCCAAGGTATCTATTCCCCCAACTGCTGGGAGTGTTGATTGCCGCCAGCTCTCAGCTGAATCCCCTTGGAACACTGCTATGAGATGAAGAGAACCCACTCTTCCAAGGTCAATCTCCTTCCTGGACTCAGCTCACATCCAATGACTGGTCAATACCCAAGTACAAAGGACTGAAGATTTCCCCTGCTCTCTGAAGTAGCTCTTTCTTATGCAAACTTTTGTAAGCAGAAATGGGGTAAAGCAAAGAGTATCTCCCTGCTTTCTGAAAGTTCACAATATGCCACTCTGCTTTTAGGAAAGACCTACATTAGTATGGTAAAGGCTCTTTTTGAAAAAGCAAAATTCCTCTTTGGATTTCTTCCAGTTAGCAAGATAGATACGAAAGTAGGTCTTCCTAAATGTGATGTGGTGCAAGAGGAACTTCTGGAAAGTGCAGGATACCTGCATTCCCCTTGCATCAGTGGGGAGGGGGACAACTCCAGGAGAGCATCCAGCCCCAGAACTGCCGCCTTTGTTGTGAGATCCCAGGCTGCTAGGGTCTCCTTCTCTTTCAACTTGCTCCTCTGCTTTCACGACACCACAGTTATTCACCCCAACAGCATTACCCAGTGCATTTACTGCACACACATCAATGCCTCGGAGTCTATTTCCTAGGATACCCAAACTGCAATGTGGGGTAGAGCGTGCATCTTTGTTGTGGCAGACAATTCCAGCTAATCTCCCTATTTCCGAGAGGGCTCTAATGACTTATCAAATATTTGCTGTAGTATCAATGAATACATCAGGGCTTAACAAATATCAGGAGCACTTTCATGAGCATCAGGATGCAACTATTTTGTTGATTTCCAAGGAGTAATTGAGCTGTCATCAGAGGCTAAGTCTGTGGTCTTGGCAGAGATCCAGGTCTCAATGAGCACATCCCTTAGCATTACTTTATCTCCAGGGTCTTGAAGGCTCAGGACAGTGTGGAAAAGTCTTAATGACCATTCACCAAATGGCATTTAGGGAGTTTCTTCCTCCCAATTTATTTATGACTATACAAGGCTCCTAGAGCGTTCCTGTTAGAGTTGGGTCCCTCTGGTCCTAGGTCACCCTCCAGGTTCCATGTCAATAAGAGACATTCCTGAAAGTTTTCTGGGTATAAAGATCACACAGCACATCACTGTACTTCCTAGGGGTGTCATGTACGAAGGGCAGAAAACAACCATCTTAGGGTTTTAGAACTTGGGTGATGTGTCACATTACGTCCACATCTCTGACCAAGTCTCCGCACCTCTGGTGATTACAGCCACGTGTCTTACTCTTCACTCCTGAAAGCCACCCCCTGTTCTCTGCCCTGAGAATCCTGCAGGTTCTTTAAGGCTTAGATGAAATGGGGCCTGCATGCCATCTAGTCACAACTGATTACTTCTCTAAGGAATATTACTAAATATAAACTTCTTCAGAAAGCAATTGAACTTCACCTATTCATAATTATAGATAGAGGAATTTAACTTCTGAAAGTCTACTGGAAGCAAATAATCCAAAAGGACATACCAATCTTTCCACATAAAGTCATAAAATTCCTAAGCATGACCATTAGAAAAACTCTAGTTTCCTTTTTACTCTTTTTCAGTAGGATTTCAGCTTCATCAGAGCAAGGATCATCATGTCCAGTTTCTTCACTTCTATGTTCCCAGTATCTAAAACAATGCTTAGCACATGGTAAATATCCAATTAATATTTAATGAATGAATAAACGACGCTTCCAATGTGCAGAATGTGTAGCGGAAAAATGAAACTGTGTTGAGACACAAAGAAAACTTGCCTAAAAGGAGGCTACTAACATATTTCTAGCTGGAAGAAGTCAGCATTGGAAAGATGCCAAATTCTCTAATAATCTATGAATTTAACCACATTTCCACTTGCAAAACAAATTGACATTTTTGTTTTAGAACTTGAAAAATTATTCTAAATTTCAGCTAGAAGAAAAGAATAAAATAGCCCTTTCGTTTTAAAGAAGAGAAGTAGGAGAGGTTTTGTTCTGCTACATGCACCTGCACACTTACGTACACACGCGGAAATCACTGTGGTGCAGGACGAGAAGGATAGTTGGCCTGGTGAAGGAAGAGCTTGAATGCTGTAAGGTATAAAAACACGAGATGTGTTCCTCCCTGTTACTGTTAACTGTTACTGTTGAATCTTCCTTTCCCACTGGTTAGCAGCCATTTGAAGCATTACGATTATTAAAACAATCTATTTTCAGTCCAGCCCATTCTAAAGCTCTAATCTCAAACTTCGCCTTCCACCTTTCCTCCAGTATAGACTCAGCTTGTGGCTCTGGGGCCTCTGAGAGGTGGAGAAACGTGTGAAGTCTTCTCTAAATGTCCTTCCCCTGCCAGCACACCAGTGAAATCCATTCTGTGAGAGCCATAAGCCTGTATTTTCTGTGGAAATTTCATCTGCTACTAAAGAAGTTAGTGAACTCCCAATGAATCTATTGTATATCCAGGCCTAACAGTTAGGTTCTCAGTGACTCAGAACGACAATTTTTTATGCGAGTAAAAATAAAAGCAGAGATTGGGCCTTTTAGCACCTTTCTGAAGATACAGCATGCAACATTAACTCCATTTTTAAAAACCCAAGTGTGAAGAGCATAAAAGGAATGACATTAAATTATCAACATGTACCATCTTCTCTCTCCTACTTCTCCCAAAGGATAGAGACATATTACTTGCCAGGTCAATTTGGGATCCTCCTTTATTTATATAGAATATAAGAGTAAGGCAAAGGATAACATAAAACAAACCAAAAGGCCTGAGCCAAAAAGGCCAATGTTAGAGGACAGATGGGGCTGTTTCAGCTGAAGAGAATAGGGGTTTTTGAGGTGCATGGAGTGGGAGACGGAAGAGATTTGAGACAACTGTAGAGAGGGAAAGAGAAATTGACAAGGAGTGATACGGGGAAGGGGATTTTTAAAGCAGTTTTGCCAGCTTCCAAGAACACAGCCACCACTTTAGAATCTTCTGCTACCATTACTTTTTGGGGTTTTTTTGAGAGGTACTATACTAAATATTTCCATTGTTTTTAATTATTTCTAGTTACCGGACTATTGGTTTTTATGTGACTTTACAAAGCACTGGTTGCAAAGCAGTTGTGTTGTATAGGCTACATGAATTCTTTTACTTACCAAACATGCCACCTGTGTATTCTGGTCAGGAAGAATCATTCCAAATGCTTATGATGCCCTGATGCAGAGATAGTAAAACAATGATCTCTGAATGAATGCTCTGGTGGTTTCCGCAAAAGTTCTGTAAAACAAATATTGCATTGAAGTTATTTTCATTCTTAATAGCCTTGAACTTATCCTCAAAAATCCTAGGTTCATGTTTTAGTTTTACTTGTTAACTGTGCGACCAAACTGTGAACTTCCTGAAGACAGGAAAGATGCTTTATCGTCTTTTAATGCTGCTAGAATTTTAGCAAGTGGCCACCTGGGGCACATAGTAAACACTCAGTATAAGCGGATAAGTGTGTAAGGCTTCAGCCATATCCAAGAAGTCCTTTGGTTGTCTTTATAAAGTCCTGGGTTAAAGATTCCTCCTATTATCATTTTGAATTGGTTCTTGAAGAATTTAATTACCTACAAGTTGGGCAGGTATGACTCTTCCTTAAGTGGTCATATCAGGTGAAGATCTGCACTCCCCACACACCCTGAACGCTACCTTAAATAAGAATAAATATTTTGAGTTTGCTTGAACACATGAAGAAATGAAAGAGGGAAAAGGGAAAAATATACAGGAAGGAATAGAGAAAGGAAATAATGAGAATTCAAGGCAATTCTTTAGGGAAAAAAATCTATTCCAACAAGTCCTTGGTTGAAGTAACCAATCAACATGTCCAAGAAACCTGAAAATGTTATTTTTTTCCTATGTTGGAACATCTCTAGATGTTTTAGGCAGACTACTTAAATACAGGAAACAGGTAATACACAGGCTTCCATTTTTCTCCTCTTATCACCATGGTTACTCTTATTTAAATTTATCAGCAATGTTGGACACTTAGTAATGTGCTCATATTGAAGAGACTAGATATGTTTATAGAGGATGAAGATTGCTAAACTATTTTTTTCCAGCAGATCAAAGCATTGCCAGTTTTTCCCTTCTACCTTTTTCCTACAGAGGGAAACACATCAAGTACCTTCTGAAGGTTCTCTGTTCCATCCCTAAGGAACTTCTCAGTAATGTTCTTTCATCATAAATTGCTGGGTGTTCTGAAATGTTTTCTCCCCTGAAGTTACAAGTCACAAGTTTCTGATGTTTTGTCTAATCTCTCTCTCAGCATACTGATTCTCTGGAGACAAGTGTCATGAAAATGCTTTTGGATAGATAAAAATGCATTTGCTCCTTTGTCTCCACTGACCCTGTTATTCAAAGAGTCAATATCTGTAGAGATGGCAGGTGCATTACCTGAAACATGGATTTTTCTTCTCTAAGTATTGTAATTATTGATGCTTTGGACTCTTCCTGCTTTATCCGTCATACTAAGGCTATCCTTGAAAACATATTGCCTGAGTCTGGAGCTCATAAGTCAACATCAATGATAATAGAAAGCATTTATTAAAGACCATTAAGCACTTACTCTTCTAAAAGTGCTTTTTTGTGTAAAAACTTTTTCAATCCCCACCACAACCCCAGGAGATCAGATCTACTCCTATCCTGCTTTATAAATGAGGAAAATGAGGCACAGAGAGTTTAAGTAATTTCTTATTTCAAATATAGCAAATGGTAGAGCAAGGGATTGCAATGTGGCATTTCCTTATAGATAGCTCCCTCGCGCTGGAACATACTGCCTCCAATGGCAGGAAATGGCATATAGGCAAGATTTTTTAACCCGTATGTAACCTTCAAGGCCCCTGAGGATTGCATATAAAAATGTCTATACACTGATATGCATACATGTTTGTGGTTATGTGTGCACTTTTCTGAGAAGAGACTCTACTGATTTCATTCAATTCTCAGAATGGTGTAAGGTTCCATAAGAAATGGTTCAAGAACAATACAGTGAAAAATAGTCTAGTGTTTGAGATCTAACAACTCATGGTTGTCACCCACTTTATTAAGCTATTACCAGCTTTAATTTTCCTGGTATGTTGTGCAAGGAATAACAATGCCAATGACATAGGGTATTGTAAGAACAAAATGACGGAATGCATACCCAGCATCTAGAAGACTGTCTTGCATATATATCAAATAAGTACAGGTCCCTCCCTGATCCCTCTAGAAGCCTCTAGGTAAAGGGGATGCTCCCCATCGATCAAGATAAGTAGAGATGTCTTCATCTGCTTTCTTTCTCAGGGTCCCAGTGATCTTTCCTAAATATTGCCAGCCCAGAGCAGTAATTGTGAGTGTAGGTCAAGGGCACAATTCCGGTCTCTGTTCCAATTCTCACCTTTACACAGATGATATTCAAGTTTTTCTCCAGGCCCAGGTGAGTCTTTGACACATTTCTCTTGGCAGAGGAACAATTAGGAAAGATAACAACAGAACAACAGCCTAAACCTTGCCATATTTGGGGTACAATTGATACTGCCTTTCTAAAAAAATTGAAAACATTCTGAATTTCAAGGAAAAAGCAGGTTAAGCAAAAGAAATTGAAATGTGACTGTATTGCTCTTCTATGGCTGCTATCAACAACTTACTTCAGATTTAGTGGCTTAAAATCACACAAATTTGTTATCATATATTTCTGAAAGTCAGAAGTCTGATGTGGGTCTCACTGGGATAAAATGAAAGTGTCACCAGGATTGCATTCTTTTCTGAAGGCTCAAGGGGAGAATCTGTTCCCTTATCTTTCCCAGTTCTTAGACACTTGCCTGCATTCCTTAGCCGGTAGTCCCTGCCATGTCCAAAGCCAACAATTGCCAGTCTGGTCTTTCCCAGTCTGACATTGACTTTTCTTCTGCCTCCCACTCTACTTGCACTTCAGGATTCTTGTGATTACATTGGGCCCACCTGGAAAACCCAGGATATTCTTCGTATTTTAAGGTCAGTTGATTGGCATTCTTAATTCCCCTTTGCTGTGTCATATAACATATTCACAGGTCCTGGGGATTAGGATGTGGACATCTTTGGAGGGCTATTATTCTGTCTAACACAGTTACCTTCTAAATTAGGTCTATCATGACCACCCTATTTAAATTCCAACCTACCTGCACCTTCCTGATCTTTCCTATGAGTTTCAGACATAATTGCTGCCATAAAAGTATGACATGCCGGGGACATATATTTTATGGGATATACGGATAAAGGAGTCAAGTTGACCTGGGTTTGAATCCTACTTCTGCCATTTTTAATGTGATAATCTTTAGAAAGTCTTAGCATACATGAGCCTCAGTTTCATCGTTTGGAAAATGGTGATAATACTTCAACAACTGCACAAGGTTGTCGTGAATACCAAAGAGGACAGTGTATCAGATGTAGCTGGCACAGAAACATACATGGCAAGTGCTCAATATTTATTTCCCTTCCAGCTTTCTTCTTCCTCCACCCTCTAATTCCAATCAAGCCCTGTTCCTTAATATCATATGAAGTATACAGTTTAAGGTTGAATATTGTTTCACTGCCTATACTACAAATTGTTTATCCATTCATTCATCCATGAACACTGAGTTGCTTCCAATTTTGGCCATTGTGAGCTGCTGCTATGATCATGAACATATAAATATCTCTTTTGAGACTCTACTTTCAATTTTTTCAGATATATACCCAGAGGTGAAATTGCTACATCATATGGTAATCCTCCCTTTAATTATCTGAGGGACTTTGATACTGTTTTCTGTAGTGGCTGCACCATTTTCCATTTCCACCAACAGTGCACAGTGGTTCTATTTTTTCCACGACTCGCCAACACTTGTTAGTTTCTGGGGGGTTTTGATAGTAGCCATCCTTATGGGTATAAGGTAATAGCTCACTGTGATTCTGATTTGTATTTCCTTAATGATTAGTGTTTAGGCATCTTTTCATATGCTTATTGATCATTTGCATATCTTTGGAGAAACTTTTCTTCAAGTCTTTTGCCCATTTTTTTGAAAATTTTTTGATGTTTATTTATTTTTGAGAGAGAGAGAGAGACAATGTGAGTGTGAGAGGGGGGCAGAGGGAGAGGGGAGAGGGAGACAGAATCTGAAGTGGGCTCCAGGCTCTGAGCTGTCAGGACAGAGACCCACAAACTGTAAGATCATGACCTGAGCTGAAGTCAGAGGCTTAACTGCCTGAGATCTCCAGGCGCCCCATTCTTTGCCCATTTTTAAAATTGGGTTATTTGTTCTCTTGTCGGTGAGTTGCGGGTATTCTTTACACATTCTGTGTATTAACCCCTTATCATATAGATGGTTTGCAAATATTTTCTTCCATTCCATAGGTTGCCTTTTTGCTCTGTTGATTGTGTCCTTTGATGCAAAGACACTTTTAATTTTTATGTAGCCCAGCTTATCTGTTTTATCTTTGTTGCCTGTGCTTTTGTTATCATGTCAGTAGTGAAAATTATAAGTCCCCCTTTAACTCTAACACACCCATGCACACACATAGGCACACACATATGCACACACACACACACACACACACACACACACACAATCACAATCACAATCACAAGAGCCAAGCATTTAAAAAGAAGCATTGAAGAAATCGCTGAAGCCACTACCACCAAACAAAAGAGCAGACCAAAAAAACCAAACCAGGGGCACCTGAATGGCTCAGTTGTTTAAGTGTCAGATTCTTGATTTTGGCTCGGGTCATGACCTCATGGTTCATGAGATCAAGCCCCACATAGAGCCCTGCACTGGGGTCTGCACTGGGCATGAGCCTGCTTAAAATTCTCTGTCCCTTTCCCTCTGTCTTTCCCCTGCTTATGGGTGCATGTTCTCTGTCTCTCTCTCTCTCTCTCTCTCTCTCTCTCTCTCTCTCTGTCTCTCTCACAAAAATCCAAAACAAAGAAAGAAACTTGCCTATTTTTGAGAAATCTCCTTCTTTTGTGATCAGAAACGCACCACCTTCATTTCTTACGCCGTCTTCTCCTTGGAAATAAACGTAAGGGAATAAGAGCAGCTGTGCTACAATCCTGGCAAGAACAAGGAAGTTGGAGCCAGTAAATCAATATTCTTGCCATTAACTAGCTGTTTGACCTTGGGCAAATCATTTTCCCTTTTTAGGTCTCATGCATTGTATCCGAGATCCCTTCCACCTTTAATGCTCTGTGCCCGCTTGGTTTCTCACATGCAACATAAAAGACCATATTCTTGGTCCTATCTCTTGTGACACCATTGTTGGTGGGTTTACTAGCAAACAAATGTCCCTCTGACCACTCTCTTGAGTGCAGTCTCCCTAACTGGATGAGAGACAGTGGGATTTTCTAGCCAACTGCTAAATCTTTTATTATGGGCTTCCCACGCCAGGTGCCAATTGATGGGTATCAAGATAGAGAGTTTAAAGCTGATTTGTGACCCCCTTTTGACTCCCTTGATGTCTGCACGTGTCTCCCTGCCCCCCCCCCCCACCCCCACCATAGTCATTCCTGGCTTTCAGACCTCCTCCTCCAGCTCTTTTGGGGAGTCCTGCAATTTTACCATTGATCACTTGCCTCAACTTGGGTTTGCTCTCTGTCTTTTCTTGTCTTGGGCCAAACCACCCTTTCTTAGACTCTACTTTTTTTTTTTTTTTTTTTTTTTTTTTAACGTTTATTTATTTTTGAGACAGAGAGAGACAGCATGTGAACAGGGGAGGGGCAGAGAGAGAGGGAGACAGAGAATCCGAAACAGGCTCCAGGCTCTGAGCTGTCAGCACAGAGCCCGATGCGGGGCTCGAACTCACAGACCGCGAGATCACGACCTGAGCCGAAGTCAGACACCTAACCGACCGAGCCACCCAGGCGCCCCTAGACTCTACTTTTATACCTGCCCATCTAAGACCACCAAGGTCATACCCATCCACTCTCAGAAAAATGACTGTTTTCTGTATTTCTTCTGTCTGAGATTGGTGAAAACTTTACACATGAAATCAATGTCTGGAGCAATTCTGATCCACTCAAATTCAGAATTGTCCTTAGAATCTAATATTCTAGATCCCAGGTGAGCCAGAATCACATAACAATCGTGATCTCAGCTCAGACCCAAAAGTACTCACTATTCCCCCAAATAACTTGATTGATGCTATCCGAGCTAGTTTAGATTATAATTAGAAGTTTTTCTCAAGAAAAACTTGATGAGCCAACTTTTATTTCAATACATTCCTAGCCTGTTCTTGTTTAAAACTACTGCGGCAGAACTTACAGTGGGTGGTGACAGGTGTGCAATAAATAGAAATAACAGATAATGCTCCAAGCATTTTCATTTGTCTGTAATGTGTTATCACACTTAAGTTTGAAAATGAGAAGTTCTGATGTTGGGAATTAGTAATAACCAAACTCCAAAGTCACAGAAAACACACACACACACACACGCGCACACACACATCCTAAACCCAGAAGACTACTAAAGAAACTTCCCTTTGCCAAGTTTCCCTGTGTACTCACATACATGCACCCGCACATGTGAGCACATGCTCTTATACATGCACACACACACACACACACACACACACACACGTTTCTTTACATGAAGAAATGTACACTCTTCCACATCATGATGCTAAGTGTCAACCTAAATCAGGTCACTTTTCTTTCAGCAAGTGTGTTGTAAAATACATTTTATTTCGGTAATGGAATAAACACGGATACTCAAACCTCTAACGAGGCAATGACATCCCTTTGACACCTACTGATTTCAAAATGCCATCACCAGGGTCCTGAATGGGGAACTAGATTTCAACTTGGGAGCAACGTTGTGCTGAAGATGAGTCTGCGTCCCGGGCGATTGTTGCCTTTCTCCTTGATTTGAATTCCTAGCCTGACTCTAACATTTTGGGGAAGACAGACGCTGGCAGAAGAGTAGGCACGGAGAACAGTGAGACCACCCCAAAATGAGGCAGGGTTTAGCAGCAAAGTCCGCCAATCTGGACTGCACACTAGGAAGCATGCCAGATGGAAGCTTAGAACCCCCAGGAGAAGCAAATCAGGCCTTTCTGATAACCCGGAAAGACACAACTAAGACAAACAAAGACCAGTCACAAGAGCAACAAAAATTAGAAGACCAGGTTATTGCTTTGGAGCTGACATCACAATCAGAACTATACATCATGGAAACGTTGTGCTTTCTTTCTGGATACAGAAAGACTAAGTATATTGCTAACTGGGACCCAATTGACCAACGGTGGATTTCAGACTTCTAAGACTTCTGTGTTTTCTATCATGCTGGTTGAAGAAAGCCTATGAAGTAACTTGAATGCTATGCTGAAAGCGTTTCAACTTTATTCAGTAGGCAACAGGGAGCCACTGACATTTTTTGAGCAATAGACTGATGTATTATCACCTTTTGGTAATGTCTTTTCACTAATGAATTTGGTTTGTTTTTGTCCCAGGAGGAGGAGGATACTGTGGTTAATCTTTTCAAATCCTTTTTTTTAGAAAGAGGGAGACAATAAATGTATAGAAGTATAAACAACAAAAAATAAACAAATACATAAAGTTGTTTGCAGTAAATACATAAATAAGTAAATAAATAAATAAATAAATAATAAATCCAGAGAAACAAGAAGCATGAGTCATATAAATCATAGCCAACCAGAGTTCCAAATAATTTTTCCCTACAAAAGCTCCTGATAAATGGTCAATAAATGTTAAGTGGGGTATTATTTTGTAGTTAATTTCCTTCATTTTCGAGTTTTGTTCTTCTAAGTGATTTCACCAACTACTTTATAATTGTGGCATGTAGGAACATATCCATAATCTTTTTTTTTTCCTACAGCAGGAGTATAGTGCAAAGATCTTGCTTCAGAGAGCTAAGTGATTTACTGGAAGACCTATGAGACGATTCTGAAAAAACAATTCAGATCTCTTGAGCTTTCTACTTTTTTAAAGTTAACAGTTAGTGGTGGAAAAGAACATTCAATTTGATTGAAAAGTAACATACATATGATTAAAACATTTACAGTCCAACGGGCTGTTAGGTACCAAAATTTACATTTATTTTTTTCTGCAATGGTAATAATTTAGCATCAATTAACACTACATTAAAAAAAATCCTTTGTTTTATCTTTCCTGTCTTTGTGGAAAACTCCCTCTTTGCCTGCTGATTTTTGACAACCTGTTGGAAGGTAATGATAGCACAGATTTTCCTTTGAGCCATATTACAGCACAGTTCCCTGACAACTTTGTCTCTGGCTAAACAAATCATCTGCGCCCTGCCTGATTTGTTTCCATGTTTGTAATTCAACTGCAATTTGTTCCTTCCCATGGTTAAATGAAAACCTGGTCATCAGATGCAATCCTTCCTGTTTGAGAGTCATAAATAATACGTTTCTGAAGTGCAGCACATAAATATTTTACTAACCACAATATAGGTTTGTAGGATAAGGCAGAATGAAAGTGGTAAAGATTTCCTATGGATTCATTTTTACAGGATTTAGATGCCATGTTATGGTTTGGTGCGTTCATTAGGCTCATTAAGAAACTGTTTCTCATCTGAAGAAACAGAGTAATATAAACCTGTGCTTCTCAATTCCTTGACATATCAGGTTTACATTTGCTTCCTGGTTGAGTTTGGATGTAATATATATCATCAAGTATTCCCAGGCCTGATTTTAATTCACTCACTGCCATTTGTTTTTCTACATAGCAGTGTTACCTCCTGGGCAAATTAAGAGCCGCTGTAGAGTAATGAAGTTTATACTGAAAATAAATTCTTCTTGCTGCCGCTGGGCCAGTCACCTGAAACCATAAAAAGGAAAAAAATATGCGGAGATTTGAGGAGGGCACGGGCGTGCTACTGAAGAGTAGTACTGTAAACATAATTCTTCTCTTCTCCAAGTTAAAAAATTTTGTTTAAAAATATATTCCCTCTGGTCCAAAAAGCTATTTCCCATGTCCTATGGTTTCTGTTCTGTAGGTGTCCCGAAAATAATTGGGTATTTAAAGAATCTCAAAAAATTGCCGATCACAGAGCCAACCGCCTCTTGGTACTTTCCCTCTGAGGCTCTTATTAATTTTTAGTCAGCTCGCTGCTATTTCAGGTCTTTAGGACTCCTGTAAGTAAAGGAAAATGCTGGGTGGGTGGCAGAGGAGGAGAGAGCAAATAAATGCAGAGGGAAGTGGGCTCTCCAGAACTCAGAGACAGAGGCTGGTGTGGTCTCAACAAAGACAGAGTTAAAGCAGTTTCAGGGGAGAAAATCACTCCCTCAGCTAGACCATAGGTGAGCATAAGAATCCCATTTCTCTCCGGCTGCTTGACTGGTATAGACTGCGTGCATTCTTCTGGCCTTTTTTTTCCCAAAGATGGCACTCCTTTTGTTCTCAGAAGGGCATAATGACTTGATCCTCAAGGAATTTTTCTACTTTTTTTCTAAGAGATGCATAAGTCCTGCCCTTGTCTCGAACACCCTCTCTCATTGTTCTTCACCTGGAAAATTTTGCACAATGTCTAGCATACAGCAGGATGTCAACACATACTTGTGCAGTTAATGTTTCCCTCTAATGTGGAGGTGCTATTTTAGACCATAAGGGGGATCTTGGTCATTTCGAAGGGCATTTACCAATGTCCCCTCCGACCCTCTAGTGGGCATGACGGGTAGCAGGCTGCACTGGGACTCTTGGTTCCCATGGGAAGGTAGTTCCTCTGAGTGGACTTTTCCTGTTTTCCACTTTCTAAACTGTAGAGTGGTAGAAACCATATCTGGCAACACAGGACTTAGTAAAAGGCAGGGACAGTGATCTGAAACTGAGCACCTAGATGTTTTTCTTTTCAGTCTTTTCATTAATTACGGTATAAAGATACTTCTCCCAAACCGAGGTTAAATTTTAAAAGACTTTGGAATAATGGATGTTTTTATTTTATTTATTTATCTACTTACTTATTTGTTTGCTTGTTTATATTTTAGTTATTGGTCAAGCTCAAACGATTATTTTCAAGTATATAAAAGATGATTTTCCAGAAAAAAAATTAAACGTTACCTCCTTAAGAGTGAACTTTTTGGGAGAATACTTAAAATAAGAGTATAATTTTTCATTTTTCTACTATACTGCAAGCTCCTTTTGAGAGCAAAGTCTTTTTTTTTTGAGAGAGAGAGAGTGCGCGCACACGAGAGAGAGAGAGCACACGTGCAGAGGAGAGGGGCAGAGAGAGACAAAGAGAATCTTAAGTCGTCTCCATGCTCAGCACAGAGCCCAAAGCAGGGCTCCATCCCATGACCCTGGGATCATGATGTGAGCCAAAATCAAGAATCACATGCTCAACTGACTGAGCCAACCCCTAGCAAAAACTTTTTGTTTGTCTATTTTGTTTTGCTTTGTTTTCAAGTCCACAGCTACAGGAATGAGTGGAATAAATAGTTTATGGTTGGTACACATTAAATTTCTATAGGTAAATGTGGGGCAGAGGGAAGGTGGGAGGAAAAAGGGGGTGAGAAAAGAGAGCTATAGGGAACTCTTTCTCCTCCAAGAATCTGTTATGAACAGGCCACCTATTCCTGAGAAAAAGAAGGCTTGACATGACACAGGATATAATAAGAAAGTCTAGAAATGGTCAAATATTGATCATGTATCAGAGTTAATCTGGGAAGACCTCACATGAGGATTTTAAATTTTATCTCCTTGGTTGGAAATTAAGTAGCAGTTGAGGGTTTCACTGAGGTAATAGTGACATCTAAAAAACTGCACTATTATAATTGTACAGTTTGACACATTTTGAAATATGTATATGCCTGTGAAACTATCACTACAGTTAAGACAATGAATATATCCAATCTTCTCAAAAGTTTCCTCGTTCCTCTTTGAAATCTTTCCCACATGTCTGTTCCCACTCCAGGCCCCAGGCAACCACTGATCTGATTTTTTACTACAGAGTGGTTTGCATTTCCTGGTATTTTGTGTAAATAAAACCGTATACTATATACTCTTTTGTTGGTTGGCTTCCTTCACTTAGAATAATTAAATTGATAACCATCAATGTCTTTATGTGCATCAATAGCCCACTGCTTCTTACTGATGAGTAGTATTGCATTTTATGGCTATAACGTGTATGTTTAACTTCTTAAGAAACTTCCCAACTATTTTCGAAAGTGGTTGAGTCATTTACATTTCCACTATAATGTGTATGTTCAACTTCTCAACAAACGTCCCAACTGTATTCCAAGGTGGTCGAACCATTTTCACTTCTGCTGATAGTGTAAGAAAACTGTTCTACATCCTTACAAACACTTGATAGGGTCACTCTTTTCATTTTAGACATTCCAATGGAATCTTGTGGTTTCAATTTTCATGACCTTCATGATTAGCGATGTTGAGAATCTTTTTAATATATTTTCTGTGGTGAAGTGTCTGTTCAGGTACTTGACTCACTATTTTTCAGGGCATTGTTTGCCTTCTTATTAAATTTTGGAGTCATTTGTATATTCTGGATAGAAATCTTTTATCTGATATTTATTATGAAACTATTTCCCACCAGGCTGTGACTTGGCTTATTATTCTTTTTTTTTTTTTTTTTGGCTTATTATTCTTTTAGCAGTATCTTTTGAAGAGAAGTTCCTAACTTTTGATGACATCCAAATTTATAACTTTTTAAAATATAGATTATGCTTTTGGAGTCATACGTAAGAAATCTTTGGGGTGCCTTGGTGGCTCAGTTGGTTGAGTGTCCAACTCTTGATTTCGGCTCAGGTTATCATCTCACAATTTGTAGGACTGAGTCCCATTGGGCTCTGCATTGACAGCACAGAGCTTGCTTGGGATTCTCTCTCTTCCTCTCTCTCTGACCCTCTACCCTGTCTAAAAATAAATATGTAAACTTTAAAAAAAAAAGAAATCTTTGGTTGACCTAGAGTCACAAAAATTTTTTTCCAATTATTTTTCTAGAAATGTTATAGTTCTGGGTTTTAGTCTGTAATCCATATTGACTTATTTCCATACATATGTAAAGGATTCAAGGCATGGATTGAAGTTCATGTCTTTATCAGCGAACTCAGTTATTCCAGCAAGACTTGTTTCCTCCACTGTCTTTTCTTTGCACTTTTTTTTTTTTTCAAAATTCAAATGACTGCATATGTGTGGGTCTAATTCGGGATGTTCTACTCTGTTCCATTGATATGTCTATCTTCAGCAAAACAAACAAACAAACAAACAAAAACCCCAGACTATCTTGATTACTCTAGCTTTATGACATGTATTAAAAACTGGAAGATTAGGTCCTTAGACTTGTTCTTTATCAAAGTTATTTTAGGTACTCTCTGTCCTTTGCATTTCCATATGGATTTTAGAATCAGATTTCTGCAATTAAAAAATAAGACGATGTCTTATAGCACACGGTAAATACGGTTTTTTTCTAATCATGTAAGTCATGTAGTTGTATCACTAAAAATATCCTTTTGTGGTGGATGTCTTTTTAGCACTGTTTTGGAAGGACATTTTTTTTCCTTAGGCAAAGTCATACTGCAGCAAGGGTAACCGCAATAGCCACGTGGCTTACAATAACCAAGCCTCATTTCTACTGCAAGTTGATAGACAAGTTCTACTCCATATTGTTTTCATTTCAGACATGGGCTGAAGGAGCAAACCTCTGTTTGGACAGTGCAAGTCTTATAACAGAGGAGGGAAGAGAGATAGTGCTACCACTCAATGGGCCTTAAATTTTTGCTGAGAAGTCACATGTCACATCCATTCACCTTTCATTGGAGAAAGCCAGACACATGGGCAAACCTGACGTCAATGGAACGAAAAGAAAAATTCTCAGAAAGAGGGCACAATAGGAAAAGGGATGTAATTATTTTAACATAATAAAATCTATCCAGAAACAAATTAGCTCTTTTAATTGGCCACTTTCAGAATTGTGTGTCAATCTGTGAATGGACAGGATTGATTTAATGTGGAATACATTTTCCATGGGAAGAATTAAGGTATCCCACTTGTTTTGCCATGTGTGGCAACGCCTCCTTTTCTCCCCAACTTGACTCCTCTTAATTCCATTTAAGAAGCCTTCGGGCTGGCTACTTTGACTTCATAGCCTAGTGTCATATTACATATTTCTGGGGAAAGTGGCACTATTCTTTCCTGTATCATTGTTTTGCCCATCATTTTATCCCTTTCCTTCTATTATTTAATATTTTCTCAGAGATATTTACAGAAAATTTACAAACATGTGTAATTCAGTAAGTAACCGATTCTCCCTAAATGGAATTAAACTTAAGTGAGAATAGAGAAGTGGATTGTCTGGAATCCAATAGGATAATTACCATAAAAGCCATCGTTAATTGAATGCTCAATGTGTGCCCGTCATGATTCTAAATGGCTCACCTGCATTTTCTCATTTAATGCTTCCAGAATGCTATTAAGTAGATACCATTGTTATAATGTGAATAACAATGAAGGAATAGGTGCACAGAGATGTTAAATAACTTGTCTAAAAACTCACAAGTACTGTATTTGAACCTTGATTCAAATCCAGGCCTGATTCCAGAACCTAAGTCTACAACAGTGTAATTCAACAAGATGACCTTCAAATAATCTCAGAGTTCTTAACTGACAATCCCTGACATTTTAAAATGGGCAAAACTGGAATTTTAATATCAAAATGAAACAGTTCATTTTCTATGAGATCACTTTTATCTGGACAAGGTAGGCTGTTGATCTCAGGCTAATTTGGGGGAAATTGCCATGTGGATGAGTAAACAATCTAAATTATAGTACATTATAAAGCAATGTAGAGAGGTATTACTTTAAAATTCAGATAGAAACTGGAATTTATCTAAATGAGCTGTGATTAGGAGTTGGTGGCTGACACAAAGTCACTTAACAAATATTAGTTGCATCACAATTTAATTATAACTTCATTCCACTTAAAAAGAAAAAGATTTTAAAATCCTCAACGAAATACTATAAAATGAAATCCAGCAGCAGATTAAGAGGATTATACATCTTGACTAAGTGGGATTTATTCCAGGAATGTAGTGAGAAATCATTCTATGTAATAAACCACATTAATAGAATGAAGAAACACACACACACACACACATCTCAATTCATGAAGAAAAAAGCATGTGACAAAATATAACACCTTTTCATGATAAAAACACCGAACAAACTAAAAAGAGAATACAACTTATTCCACATGATGTATTGATGGAAACCCACAAGTAAGACCACATTCAGCTAAAACACTGGACATTTTCCTTCCCCTTAAGATCAGGAACAAGACAAGGGCGCCTGGGTGGCTCAGTTGGTTGAGTGTCCACCTTTAGCTCAGGTCATGATCTCACAGTTTGTGAGTTTGAGCCCCATGTCAGACTCTGTGCTAACAGCTCAGAGCCTGGAGCCTGCTTCGAATTCTGTGTCTCCCTCTCTCTCTGCCCCTCCCCTCCCCATGCTCTCTCTCGCTCTCTCTCTCTCTCTCAAAATAAATAAACATTAAAAAAATTTAAGATCAGGAACAAGACAAAGGTGGCTGCTTTTGTGATATGTATTCAATATTGTATGGAGGTTCTATCCAGAGAAATTACATAAGACAAAAAAAAAAAAAAGGAATCAACCAAAACGGAAAGAAAATAGTAAAATTATATTTTTCCCATTTGATATGGTCTTAAATACAGAAAATCCTAAAGAACCCACAAAAAACACACTAAAGCTAATAAATTATTTCAGCAAAGTTGCAGAATAGAGGATTGACAAAAACCTGTTTTGTTTCTATATTCTTCTAAAGAGCAATCCAAAATGAAATTAAGAAAACAATTCCACGTGTAATTACCAAGTGTGATGTTGGCGTCAAGGTAGACATATCGATGGATGGAGCAAGCTAGAGTCTGGACATAAATTCTTTATTACTAGGGGCCAAAGACAGCTGAGCATATAGGTGAACCTGAGAACTTCTGCATTCCCAAGACTAAAGTATCAAAATATTTCATCAAAATGTTAGCAATGGATGAAGCTCTAATATCTATAATGTCTTTTTATCCAGTGATATTTAAGATGTGCTAAGTTGAGCCCTGGCACTTGTGAAGAGTTGCTTGAAAGCTGTCTAGAGAGATGGGGGTAGGGGGAGAGAAGTCACGGTGGCTCCGTCTCACCACAACCACTTCAAACAGAATAGTTCCATTTTCATCTATTTTGTTCATTTAGTTTTTAAGTGTTTATTTATTTATTTTGGGAGAAGAGAGCAGGAGAGGGGCAGAAAGAGAGGGAGAGAGAGACAATCCTAAGCAGGCTCCCTGCTGGCAGCGCAGAGCCTGATACAGGGCTCGATCTCACAAACTGTGAGATTGTGACCTGGGCCAAAATCAAGAGTCGGACGCCTAACCAACTAAGCCACTCAGGTGCCCCCATCTAGTTTGTTTACTGTGTCTCCCAACAAGGTTTTGGTGGACATGTCAAAATTTACACTAAGTTTAAAGGGGCCTGAATAGAAGGCTCTCTCCTATTTGCCTTTAATCCCAATTATGTTACCTTGTAAAGCACTGAGTGATGGCTGCCTTCCCTAATACTATTAGGACCTATAATTTTGTACCCTATAGAATTTGAAACACACTTAACTGTTTCATTTCATTTTTCTTTAAAGTAGAATTTATACACGGTGTTATATTAGTTTCAGGTATACAGTATGAATCAACAATTCTATACATTTCTCAGTGCTTATAACAATAAGCACACTCTTAATCTCCTTTATCTATTTGACCCTTCCCCCCATCCACCTCCCCTCTGGCAGCCACCAGTTTGTTCTTTGTATTTAAGAGTTTGTGTTTTTGTTTGTCTCTTTTCTTCTTTCTTCATTTGTTTTGTTTCTTAAATCCCATGAGTGAAATCATATACTATTCATCTTTCTGTGACTAACTTCTTTCACTCAGCATTATAACCTCTAGGTCCACTGATGTTGTTGCAAATGGCAAGATGTGTGTATACACACACACACACACACACACACACACACACACACAGTTGGGTTGCTTCCATATCTTGGATAACTCTAACACTTTTTATGATGTACACATACCTATAATATTCCATCATATATACACACTACACACATATATAAAGAAGATGATATAGATAGATAGATAGATAGATAGATAGATAGAGATAGACAGACATAGATTACACACACACACACATACATATACAGTTGGGTTGTTTCCATATCTTGGATAACTCTAACACTTTTTATGATGTACATATACCTGTAATATTGATAGTGCAATTAATAAGGTTCCTGCTTTTCCAAATACAAAACTGAGCTAGAGAACCAGGTGGTAGCCAAGCAAAAAACCAAACTCAAGTTTATTTCACTCGAAATTCAATGCTTTTGGTATCTGCATCTCTAGAGCTTAGTATATTTTATTCTAAAATACTTAAAATGGAAAATTCTGGGGCTTTGGAACAGGGCATAAAGAATGGAACACTAATATTTAAAACTAGCTAAAGCCTGCTTTGTCCTTATGGATTTTTGGAATATAATTTGCTACTACATTGGGTTTTGCACTGATAGAGGCAAAAATAGTTCCTCTCCAAAATTTGTCTACCAAAAACTTGTGAATGGAACCTTAGTTAGAAATAAAGATTTTGTAGATATAATCAAGATGAAGTGATACCGAATTAGGATGGGTTGTAAATTCAATAAAGCTGGTATCCTTACAAGAAGAGAGAAATTTGGACATACAGACATAGATGCACAGGGAAGAAGGACAAGAGAAGACACAGGCAGAGACTAGATGATGCAGGATTCCAAAGATTTCCTGCAACTACAAGAAGGTAGAAGAAGCAAGGAAGAATTCTCATCTGCCAGCTTGGGGGGAGGTGGGGAAGCCACTGGGACTGCTGACATCTTGATTTTAGACTTCTAGCCTCTAAGCCTGTGAAACAATACATTTCTGTTATTTTTAGCCGCCCAGTTGTGCAGGTGCCCTAATTAGGAAACTAATACAGGATTTGTTTGGGAGAATATCTAGTTTCATTACCAATTCAATGGTCCCTGGAGTGAAATGGCTTCAAAATGAAAGATGCATTAGTACGTTTTCCCCAGCGTTTCAAGGGAAGGGAGCGCTTACTAAATGTGGATAAGGATGAGGTTAGAAAACAGGGAAGTTCTCCACAGGACCCCATCCACCAGTTTAGTGCAAAGAGTGCAAGTATTCAAAATTAGAGAGCTAGGATCTGTGAAAACTAATAAAAGGAAACCTCATCACTAAAATAGAATCAGGAAGCCAGCAGGTGGAGCACTACCCCCTACCACTCCTTGTCAATTGCAGACTTAACCGGAAGACTTACCCTGTAAGCAAATACTACTTTAACCACTACTTTACTTTCCCGGCAGGAATAGGAAAGGTTTTCCTCCTCCCCCAGCAATAGCCCAGCCAATGAGAGACAGCCATGACTCAGCCAATGAGAAGCCACCATACTTCAGAGTCCCACTGTCCTCCAATGGACCTTTATGTTTACCACGTTTCTCTTACCTCTCCCTTTTCTCGCCTTGGTTTTCCTGGATTGCTTAGAGCTTGCTTTCTCAAATTGTAATTCTCTGCTATTCTCAAATAACCCATTTTGCTCAAATAAAGTTTGCTGACAACTTTATTTTTTAAGGTTAACAGATCTCATTCTTGATTTGTAACCATCCCAAACTGAGACTCTGTGAAAGGTACTGACTTTCCCTAGGTCTTTTCTCTCTCCTAACAAAAGGGAATCTTTCCCGGATCTACTAATTTTCAGAGGGATAGTGAGTATCTGAGAATAAAATGATTGTGAAAATGTTTTGAGCCGTCTAGCACTGTTCAATTCATTGTCACAAAGGACTGTGGAAATATAAGCCAACCTGATTATTTTAGTTTTCAATTACATCAGCTAGAATCTTCAAATATGGAGTGAAGAAATCAAATGGCTATTTGTTTCCAAAGTTTAACTTTCTATCCTTTTCCTAACCTAATTGCAGAGACTATGACAAAACAAAACAAAAACAAACAAAATTCCATGTCCTGCTTTTCTATTAACCTAGCTTGTTAAAGCTTCCACCGCTTCAGAAAACAACAGCCATAAAGCAGTGCAGAGCCATTGTAACCCTTAAAGCAGGGAATGAAACTTACTCTTCATTGTTGACTTAAACGGAAAATTAGCTGTTGTGAATACAATCAAGACAGGCGGCCAGCCACTTGCTTGTTTGCTTTCAGATCCATTTCCTGCTCTTTCCTTGATCTGTATCATGGGAAAGCAGGTCCTTGAAAACTACAGGGGTGTGGCGTGCCTGGGTGGCTCAGGTGATTGAGAGGTGGACTTCAGCTCCTGTCATGATCTCACAGCTCCTGAGTTCCAGCCCCGCATCAGACTGTGCTGACAGCTCAGAGCCTGCAGCCTGCTTAAGATTCTGTGTGTTCCTCTCTCACTGCCCCTCCCCCGCTGACACTCTTGTCTCTCTCTCAAAAATAAATAAATATTTAAAAAAACCTACAGAGGTGTTAGAGGAGCCAGTTGAAATCCCCAGGGGCTGACTGAAGCAAGGGCAGATGCAGGGTTGGGGTACATCTCCCTTTCTGTGCCCTGGTTGGTGTCTGTTTGTGGCTGCAGCACCTTCCCTCCCCTCTTCTGATACCTCTAGTCCTGACTCCCATTCTGGTAGCACTCCCCACCCCCACCTCCATTTTCCCACCAGCCCTCAGGATGGAAGTGTCCTCCTAGAGTTTCTAATTTCATTTTTCACCTTCCCTTTTCTTCTTTCATCTCTTCCAGCATCCTTGTAACTAATTCCCTATATTAATGTCCCTCTATTTAATTTACTTGGCGTGTTTTTGTTTTCTGGATGGGCCCTTATTGAATCAGTAAGTTAAATTAGTTTGTCTCTGCATGGAAGAAGATATAAATGTTTCCAAGTTTTTCTGATTCTCTAGTCTTAGAAAAGATTGATTGCCCTTACTATACACTACAGCATGGAAAAAATACAGCCACGTGATTATTTACCCTGATATAAATGTATGTAACACTAGGAACACATAAATAAGTCTTTATTTTTCTCCTTTCTCTAGAGTGTGTTTGGAGACAATTACGAAAACAAACTTTTCAGAGGTGGCAGGGCTGGGTGGCAGGTAATTGAGAAGGGATGTACAGAATGTTCAGTTTTGCTTGGGAGTTTGCAATGTTTCTGTATATAATCACAGTGCACCTTCAATCCTTCTAACTGGTGAACTAGTGAACTAGTGAACTCTTTCTTGTCCTACAAAATTCTGCTCAGATACTGCTAGCTGTTCACAAAACTGCAGTCTCTTCTCTTCTTCATGATCACGCAACTACTTTACGTTTTTTAGCCTCCCGTGTTGGTAGGTATCGCCAAGTGCCTTAGTTCTAGGCATGGAATGTAGTATCACTTCCTAGTGATACTACCATTTCTGGGCGTAGTTTATAAAAATCTCTTGCGTTGGCTTATCCATGTGTCTTTTCCACTTCTGCCTGCTGACACAGAGAAGCACAGGATGATTTGGGGAGCTCTGCATTGAAGATGGCCCAGCCCCTGTCAGTCTGGGTCTCTGAAATACTCCGTGGTGAGGAGTCAATCTACAGACCCGTTCAATCACTGATACTGTTACATGAGCCAAAATAAACTTATACATCTGGGGTCTATTACTTATAGCACATAGCATGTTTCTAACCAATATACTCCCTCCCAAAGTCTTTCCTTAACTTCTGCAGAAGCAGTAGTTTCCTGTCTTAGTTTATATCTCTCTGGCAGCCCTTATCAAATTGGATTAGATTAACTGCTCATAATGTTCTCTCTCTCTCTCTTTCTGTTTCTCTTTCTGCAGAACATGAGTTTTAGAAGGACAGGGAGAAGGCCTCATTTACCTTGCATCCCCAGTGCCAAGCACTAGGTATGGAGCACACAAGGTCTCAAGAATTGTATGTTGAATTGAATGGACTGGAATTGGGGTCTTCCCTAGTCTCTTTCCTTCTCCCATCCTTCCTAGGACGAAAATCTTATCCCTGTTACCCTGACCTTTTTAAACCAATGTCCATTATTCGCTGCCAAACATATCGCCCCATCCATCTACCCATCTACTTGAAGTTTTGAGACTTCTATATGTCAACCATTCCTCTGATCCCCACTTCTCTACAGAACCATCACGTCTCTGAGCCTTATCCAGCTTCATTATGGACCACAGACTGTAGTCTCATTGAAGTATTGCAATATCCTGGGGGGGTAAAAAATAAGTATGATGTTTTTTATGAGCACATGATAAGATCTCCCTGAATGAATACTCTGAGCTGTGTTTATTTAATTGAAAGAATATTACCAACCTGAAAACCTCTGATTTCTAAATTTAGCCATTGTTAGTTATAATCCAGGATTAAACAGCCTAACAACCCTGAAAACCCATGAGTCCCATGATCAGAACAAAGGTTAATTCATTGAAATACAGTTTGGGGAGGATATTTTAGCTGTAGAAGAACAGGAACAATAGAATAGCAGAATATGTCTTTATATTCTTTATTCAACTAGAGCAAGACTAGAAGGTACCTTTTTAATATCTATTTACCTCACGGGTACTTTGATATTAAGAATTATACAGATTCCTGGGGCACCTGGGGGGCTAAGTCGGTTAAGTGTCCAACTCTTGGTTTTGGCTCAGGTCATGATCTCACAGTTTGTGAGTTCGAGCCCCATGTCTAGCTCTGCACTGACAGCATGGAGCCCGCTTGGGATTCTCTCTGTCTCCCTGTCTCTCTCCCCTCACTTGTGCTGTCTCTGTCTCTCTCGAAATAAATGAAGCTTGAAAAAAAAAAAAGGAATTGTACAGATTCCTAATCTTTGCCATTGGAAAATAACTGAATCAAAAAAAATATCAGAACTGGAAGGTGCCTTTCAATTCATGTATACTAGTGGTCCCTACCATGCTGAATAATGTGAACTTTTGAAGTACATTTTCAAAGTTGTGGGCACACACGCACACACACACACACACACACACACTCACACACACTTTACATACAGTTTCAATGACAGTATTCCCTGGAGGACATCCATGATCTCTCATCCATCCACGGAAGCCCATTAATGAAATCTTGTATGCACTAACAAAGAAGTGTGGATATCAGCTATGAAGTTTACTCCCTATAACGGTAAAGTGCAATAAATGCCACATTCATAAGTTTATCAATTTTTCCAAATTAAATTGCATCTACTTCTAGCTCCTACTCACTAGGCTTGTAGAAAAGTCCAGCTCAATCTTCATTAAGAAGGCTACCACATCCATTCCCCCAGGATTATGTCCTGGGTCTTTCATAGTGCAGACCATCAGGAGTGTTTATACTAGTTATGGCTAATGTGTTCGTGGTCCAGGGCCACAAGCTCCTGTTGCCAACCCTGGGCAGGCAGTTTCTCCTTGTGGCTCTAGAAGCTCTCACTCCTCATGTTCTGTCACATCAGCATCACCAAACCACTCCATCAGAGGTATTATCACCTCCAGGGGAAACAGATGATGGTGACCATGCAGGAGGATGGGGGACTGCTATTGGCTAATCCTTGAGTTCTCCCCACCCCTCCCAAATTCCAATTCCAATCCCAGCTCTAGGGGAGAAACTCTAAAGGTTTTCTCAAATCCTATAGCTTTCATCTCCTCTGCTCCACCTGCTGGGAGAGTTCAGCATAAATCATGTCACCTGCTTTTTGCAAATAGGGAAGTATACCTTAATTGTTGAGCACCCAGAGCAGCCTAGCTGGGTTCAAGCCCCGTTTTCATGCTTACTAACTCTATGAATGCATTAGTTTCCCAGCGCTGCCATAACAAATTACCACAAACATGACTTTAAAAAAAAACACAGAAATTTATCATCTCACGGTTTAAAGGTCAGAAATCCAAAAATCAAAGTGTCACCAGAGTTGGTTTCTTTTGGAGGCTCTGAGGAAAAATCTGTTCCATACCTTTCTCCTAGGGGTGCCTGGGTGGCTCAGTTGGTTAAGCCTCTGACTCTTGATTTTGGCTCAAGTCACAATCTCATGGTTTGTAAGTTTGAATCCCGTGTTGGGCTCTGGCTGTGACAGTGCAGAGCCTGCTTGGGATTCTCTCTCTCTCTCTGTCTCTCTCTCTCTCTCCCTCTCTGCGCCCCCCCCCCCCCCCCCCCCGGCTTGTGCTTTGCTCTCCTTCTCAAAATAAGTAAAAAATAAAAAGAAATACACACCTCTCTCCTAGCTTCTGGTGGTGGCCAGCAATCGTTAGCTTTCCTTGTCTTGCAGATGTATCAATCCAATCTCTGCCGCCATCTCCATGGCACCTTTTCTTCTTTTATGAGGACACGTCTCATTCAATTTTATCATTCGGTTTAATGCAGGATGATATCATCTTGAGGTTTTTAACTTAATTACATCTACAGGAAGCATTCTTCCAAATAGGTTGGCTTCACAGGTTTTGGATGGACATATCTTTTGGAGGATCACCCCTCAACGCACTACAACAAACTAAAAGCAATTTTTTAACTGTACAGTGTCCATTGTGACCTATTGTATAATGGGCATGATGATGATGATGATGATGATGATGATGGTGATGATGGTAAACTCCCCCATAAGTTTACTGGGGATAGATGAGTTTATACATATAAAGCACTTAAAGAGTTGTTGGTAAATAACAAGTATTCTTTGCTAAACAATATTTGCTATAATGGGGAGTTAACTTCTGAAGAGCTGTTAATTTCTGCTCTTGGGTTAATTCAAAGCTCTCTTAACAAAACCCAAGACAAGAAAGCACAAGAGCTAATAAATTCCTGTTTATGACGATGGCAGGGCGAATATGCACTCTGGAGAGCACTCTGCCCACATTTCCGTAGCTATTTTGCCTTAGTACTAAGAGAAGGTTTCCATTGTGGAAATGTCAACAGTCTGTCAGGGTTGTCTTTTTTTTTTTTTTTTTTTTTTTTTAAGTTTATTTATTTATTTTGAGAGAGAGACAGAAAGCAAGCAGGAGGGGCAGAGAGAAAGGGAGAGAATCCCAAACAGGCTTCATGCTGTCAGCACAGAGCCTGATTTGGGGCTCAATCCCACAAACTGTGAGATCATGACCTGAGCTGAAATCAAGAGTTGGATGCTTAACCAACTGAGCCACCCAGGTGCCCCAAGGTTGCCTTTTATTTAGCCCAAAGAATATAAAAATTTCCAGTGATAGGACATTGGGATGAAAAGGGGGTCTAGTAAGGAAATCAGATTCACAGCAGGTTTTAACATAGGGAATTTATTTTTTTATAATTTTTTAATGTTTATTTATTTTTGAGGGGGGGGAGGGGCAGAAAGAGAGGGAGACAGAGAATCTGAAGCAGGCTCCAAGCTCTGAGCTGTCAACACAGGGCCCCGATACAGAGTTCAAACCCACAAACTGCGAGATCGTGACCTGCGCTGAAGTCAGATGCTTAACTGAGCCCTCTCCGCCCCCAGGTGCCCCCTAACTTAGGGAATTTAATATAGGGAACTGGTTAATCAGGGAGGACTGAAAAGCCAAGAAGGAAGCACAGCAGTAACACAGAGACAGTAACTGCAGGAAACAGCTCCCACTCCCAGATAAGGGGACAGAGGGATCATTTCCCTTCACTTTGCTCATCACACAGGCATCTTATGACCGCACATCATCACAAGAAGGGTGAATACAGCTCAATAAGTTATTTTGAGAGGGACCACATTCACATAACTTTTATTGCAGCATATTGTTATGATTGTTCTATGTTATTACTAGTTACTGTTAATCTCTTACCATGCCTAATTTATAAATTAAACTTCATGATAGGTATGTATGTATAGGAAAAAAACATCGTGTGTTTAGGTACTTCCTGTGATTTCAGGAATCCACTGGGGGTCTTGGAATGTATTCCCTGAATAAGGGGGCACTACTGTATATATACAGATATATATATAACAATTATTACAATATATTGTAATAAAAGTTATGTGAATGTAGTCTTAATCAGTATAGCTTATTGAAATTATTCACCTTTCTTGTGACGATGTGAGGTCATAAAATCCCTGCATGATATGTCATGTGATACTATACTCAATCTTTGATTACATTAAATCAACAGTAAACTACAGTTAGGAATGCTAAGTCCTTCAGGATCTAATGCTGATTTAAGTGGCCAGGCCAGTATATTCACCAATATACTTTCTGACTTTAAAGACCATAGTCTTTTTAATCTGAGTTACCATCTGGATAGCAGAACTAAAATCTGAAATGTTCTCAGCAATCTGGAATATTGGGCCAAATTTAAAAAGCATGTATTATACCAAACATAAATGCAACATTTTGTACCTGAACTAAAAACAAAAATTGTACAACTGTCAGGGAAAGAATATATGTGTCTATATAGCCCCAACAGGATTAATGTGTTCTAGCCTATTGCAATCATATTAATAAACAATGTGGTCCAGATATCAAAAAAAATAAATAAATAAATTGACCTTTTTCTGCAGTGTTCAAAACAAGTAAGGGGATAACCCATCTTTATTCAGCAATAGTCAGGTTACACCTGGAATATTTTATTCAATGTGGAGTATTAGATCATCAGAGGAACTTTGGAAAACTGAACTTAATGAGATGTGAGTGACCCTCATGATGACAAGATGATGCCACTATCCTGATTTTTGCCCACCTTATCTTCTTTTTGTAATTTATGTATTTGTTTATTTAAATTCAGGTTAGTTACCATACAGTGTACTATTGATTTCAGGAGTAGAACCCGGTGATTCATCAGGTACATATAACACACCCAGTGCTCATCCCAACAAGTGCCCTCCTTAATGCCCGACACCCACTAGCCCATCCCCCTGCCCACCTCCCCTCCAGCAACTCCTAGGATTTTCTCTGTATTTAAGAGTCTCTTTTTACGGTTGGCCCACCTCTTCTTGCTTCATAAAGTAATAGCCTTTATGAGCTCCTGGTCTCGCCATGCATTATCGATCCTGCGGGAGGGTGGTCTGTCTAACACGAAGGCGCTCATGTTGTACCTGCTGCATTTCATCCCAAAGCCTTGGGAATTATGTTAAAATCACCTAATTAGGCTTTAAAAGTCTTCCAGTTTAAAAGTCAGTCCTGGTGGCTCAGTTGGTGAAGCGTCTGCCTCTTGGTTTTGGCTCAGGTCGTGATACCACGATTTGCGAGTTCCAGCCCCACGTTGGGCTCTGCACAGCAGAGCCCCTGCTTGGATTCTGTCTCTCTCTCTCTCTGCCCCTCCCCCACTTGTTCTCTCTCTGTCTCTCTCTCTCTCAAAATAAATACATAAACTTAAAAACAAAAAGTCCTCAGGTTCTTGTACACATTTCCTTCTATACACACACACACACACACACACACACACACACACACACACCCCATAGCCGATCTTGCTGATTCCCACTTCCTCCTCTTACTGGATTGCTTTCCTACCCCCAACTTCCACTTACACACTTTCCCTCTATCCACCTTTTGCCTGCTAATTCCTGTTCATTCTTCTATGGCTTAACTCAGGCATCACTTTATCTTGAAAGTTCTTGCCAGCGCTCACTCCAGATTTCAGGGTTTCTTGGCCCCTCCTTTATGTTTCCATCACCCTCCACACTTCTCCTATCTTAGCACATGTCACACTTTGCTGTAATTGCCATTTTCTTGTCTCTTCTATAAGATAGAAAGTTACATGAGAACAAGAACAAAGTTTGCTTTCTCACTATTCTACCTCCCCTAGCAAATATGATACTCAATGAATAATTGTGTCTTGAAACACTCCATTCTTGAATAAAAGATGAAGGAATCTGAATGGAATAAGGATATTTGCAGATAGGATTATGAAAGCCATCTCCAGGGTGTAGAGCAGTATACACTTATTTTTCCACTTGGACCAGAAAACAGAATTAAGACCAATGGGTAGATATGAACTGAAAGCAGAATTTCATTTAATACAGGAAAGAACTTCAAGCAATTAGAACAATGTGAAAACATGGAATGCTGGGACTTAAAAACAGAGATTCTCTATCGTGGAAATATTCATGTTGAGGATTAGTAGGTTTTGCTAAACCTTGGACTTGATCACAAAACAGGAAAAGAAGTCTCAGCAGTTCTTAGGAAAAGAAGTTCTCAGAAGTTCATGCAGTTCTTAGGAAAAAAGAATCAAAGTTCACATTATCCTGTTAAGGCTCCAACTATCCCCTAGTATGGAGGAACCACTCTGGGTCTCTGCATTTTGTACATTGAATAAAGATCTTAAAGTAGTTAAAGAGAAGCTTGTTTATTACTTGTGATGTTATTCTCCTTTTAGCGCTGCCTTTTCTTACTACATTAATCTTGGGTGTGTGGCTAATGAAGTCAGGAGGCCAGTTGATACAAAGGCAGTCAACTGTGAAATGCCTGCATGGATAATATATGGGCTCTGACAGCTAGACTCTTCCAAGGCACAAATAAATAGACTCCTTTCTTGCTTGATGGGAGTATTAAATGCTTGGATGCAGGTACAGCACTTAGACTGGATACATATTAAATATTAAACAAATGCTATTTGTTACTATTGTCACATT
The DNA here is from genome assembly GCF_024362965.1 of Panthera pardus. NCBI lineage: Eukaryota > Metazoa > Chordata > Mammalia > Carnivora > Felidae > Panthera > Panthera pardus. Next base: position 68,154,802 of record NW_026527002.1, read on the forward strand.
AATATTATTTTTCTGTGTTGTCAAGTGTCAAGTCAAGAGCTCAAAGTTCTCAAAGTTCTACTTCTAGGACAAATCTCGGACTTTGATTTGTAGTTTCAGGACTGAGTTAGCCAACACCAGGAAAGCAGCATGATTTAGGGACCAGGTAGAGATTTTGGAACCACATGTTTACATTTGAGTCATGGTTCATCTACTTTTAACCAAGTGAACTTGAGGAACTTATTTGCTTCTCTGACCTCAGTTAGTGATTGGATTAAGATTGTGCATGTTTTTGACCTAGCACAACGCCTGGAACATAGTAAGTACCTGTATTTGTAAAATTAATACAATACAATACAATAACTTTTAAAAAGTTAATGATCTCTTGTTATTTTGTACATTTATTTAGATTCGGGTTTCCTTCTCTTTGAGCAGTTCACCACATTGTACCCAAAGCTCTGTTTCTAAAGGGCCACTCTGACCACATCACTGCTCTATATCAGGCTCCTTACTGGTTCCCTGTTACACTCAGGATAATCATCATGGCAGGCAGTATTAACAGTTCTGTGTGAGTACCAAGTACCAATACCTTTGGGTGGATCTCTCCCTAGCCTCAGGTATTTGGCCTCACAAGCACTCAGTATTCTGCTGGATGTTCAATGGAGATTCTCTCTATGTGTGCAAAGTTCTCTCTGTGTAGCCTTCCTCTCTCTGGCATTTGAAAATATGGTCACCTGGGTCTTCCAGACTCTTTCTCCATCTCAAAGACTCTACCAGGCTTCGACTATGTTTCACCTCCTTGTACGTACCACAGACTGAAAATTTTCTCACTAGAGCAGTTGTAGGGTTCACCAAATTGTCTCCTGAATCCTAGAAATCACTGCCGTTACCCACCTCCATTGTCTTACAACCATCACTTCATCTATTTTGTGCAGTTTTGCATTTGTTTTAGGTGCAGGGGTAAATGTCATCTGTTACTCCATCTTGGCTGAAGGCAGATCTCTAGCAGCTCACTTCTCATGGTGCCCTCAGCTTAGACATTTGTTAACTTTGGTTCTGTGGAGAGAAGGGTCAAGATCTACTCAATGCTCTGTCAAATATATAACCCAAGTTCCCATTCGATGGTACTTTTCTTTACCATTGTGCCATTTTTGCCACCATTCTGTCCTCTTTGCCTGGATTTCTGCCTTAGTTTCCTCCTTTCCAGCTCTACATTCCCAGTAGAACTCTCCTCTGAAGCCATTGAGACCAGTCCCTAAAATTTCTGACCAGGCCCCATACCTTGCACACGTCGCCTGTATTCAGTATTTATCCTGGGTTGTTACTGGGTGTTCAGCTGTTGATCTACTACTGCCTTTGGCATTCCCTATATAGTATATTTATTTCTGGATTAAGTATTCCTAATTACTACTTACGTACTCCTCATTTGGACATCCATGGATATCTATCCTTACCAAACCAAGACAGGCCGTATTATAATGCCCTGGATGCTTGAGCCAAATTTCTACCCTCCGTGCTCTGCCTGGATCCATTCTGCACCAACATGCAATCATAGGGATCCAGCATACTCCAAACTCCCAACTAAGGACACCGAGAAGCTAAATAGTGATAACTATGCGTTTTGTCCTTGGAGGAAAATATTCACATGCAGAGGAATTCCTGCTAAAGCTTTGTGAGCAGTCTAGTTAAACCTTCTTTTGGTGTCTCAATTTACAAGTTAAAAAAAAAGCAAACAAACACACAAAAAACAAGGCCAGCAAAGTTTAATTGATTTTCCCAACATCACAGAGCTAATTAATGTTAATGGTAGTACTCAAACTCAGGTCTTCTGCATCCTAATTAAAATTTCTTTTCTCCTGACTCACAAACGATTAGAGAGTTTTTTGGTGAGCTCTTTATTATTAATATTGTTCCAATATTATTAATATTGTTATAAGGACCTCCCTCCCCCCCCCCCCACCTCTGCATCACCACACAAACACAACAACCCAACTCTTGTGGCCCTGAAATTTCTCCCTCAGACCTGACTCGGATGGAGAACATTTTCTTAAAGACCTTATAACTTACTTTTCCAAGCCCCCCTCTAATTCCACTCCCTCCTATAACACGACAATCTACATGGGAGACCAGTGAGAAACTCTTGGCTTCTGTTCTTTTTCCTAACTCCTTCTTGATTTCCGAAGAGCCATAGCCCCGCCACAGATGCACAGCATCATATTCTGGCACCGCAATTTTTAGGTTCCCAAGTTACCTAACCTGTACATATCAGAGAAGTGGGGTATCTTACCCTGTAAATCAGTGGGCTATAGAAAAATGTTTTCCAAATCTGAGAAGATATGCCAGTTGGGGTCCTTGATTTTCTTTGTATTTCTCCCCAAGGCTGTATGGTCTAATCCATGTCCCCATAACCATTGTGTCCAGAGAATCAGTGTGATTTGCACATGGAAGAAAATCCCTATGTCATCACTTCCTTGAGATTATTGAAGAAGCAGCCTCCAACCCAAGGGGGCAGTGAGTTGGGCAGTGGACCTCAGGCAGAGTGAATATTGTAGTTCTCCAGTCCCTTCTTGCCAACTCCCACCTCATTCCCTGGAAGGCTCCCGATTTGGAAAAAGTGGGAAGATAATCCCCAATGTCAAACGAAATACAGGCAGGTTTGGGCCTAAAACAGACGTGTCTCCTCGCACAGGATCTTACAGGTTAGGGTCACTGTATTCAAGAGTCTCCATTCAATGCAGAGTTGCCCAGATAATTCACAGAACTAACACCTTACGTTCTCAGCTTTGACCAACACTGCAATAACATTAACGAGTACCGAGTACCGTGAGGGTAGAAGAGGCGGGTCGATAGAGGAGTTATGTTAGAGATTAGCTGGGATATTAGAAGGGAAAAAATAAAGCGATTATGAAATAAAGGACAATTTAAAATGATTTAATCTTGAGCAAATAATAGCTCAGTCTTCTCTTAGGTCCACATACCCACAAATGATTCAAAAGATTTCTAGCCCGTCAGCCTGGCTCATTTTACTGTTTTGTCATTTGTTATTTAATTAGGATCAGTGTTGAATTTTGTCGTATCAAGCCTTGGAAACTTTACTTATTAATATCCCTCAGACACTGGCAACAGAAACAGTAATTTTAATTGCACAGCTACTAGCAATACGCCAGGTGCTACCTAAGTCCTTAAACACCTCTCGCTCGACCATAACCAGGCAGATATCATTATACCATTTTTCAGCTAAGGAAATAGAATATCGGAGAAGGCAAGTAACTTGCCCAAGGTCACACAGCTGGCAGGTGGTAGAGTCAGGACTCTGTGTGATACCAAAGTCCTTGCTTCTGCAGTCACTCGAATTAGACTAAGGGTAAATTATTCCTCCCTGCTCTCTCTGTTCTCCCAAATCCAAGGGTGGCCATCATTATTATAATCTTGGAGCTGCTTCAAAGACATGGTGGCTCTGCAGATTCAACTAAAGGATAAGAAAAGCAAACAAAGTGAGTGTTCATTTTCAGCCTTTATGTGGGTCTTTTCATCTTCAAAGTCCTTTGTGAATATTAAACAATTAATCCCCCTGGAAGCCCTCAGCACTGGGGGAAGTGAACATTTCCATTAATGTTGATGAATGTCTATTGCTATTGGTGAAGTTTCGCCTTTCAGCCTGTGTTTCTAAAGCCTGAAAGCCTTTCCATATAAATGAAGCACATTTTCATTCCCATATCTCTCCCAGGTGTATGAGGGAGTTGCTGAGATGTCTAAACACAGTGCTTTTTAAGTACCTTTGAGGAGTTAAAAAGCTTTGCTGGTTCTGCTTCCTGAACATGAACACACACACACACACACACACACACACACACACACAGTTTTTATGATAAACTAGAAAAGTTGATGGTGTGTGTGTGCATAATACTGGGCGCTTGCATGGTATTCCAGACAAAATGGCACATAGAGGTGGCTTCTCTGTTGGAGCTAAAGCCTTAGCTAAGCTGTACAGTTGTCTCTGTGGTGCACCTGGTTAGCACATTTGGTTGCTAGCGGAAAGGTTGGTGGTTCAAACTCACCCAGGGATAATTTGGTCTTCTTTTCGGAAATACGTGAGCAGTCCATTTCAGGAATTTATTACTCTTTTGCAAAGCACCGGTTCGGTGTTCTCGCAACTGGTCTGCTAAATCCCACCCCAGGTACTTATTAAAACCACAAGTTCCAGGACCTTGAGATTCTTATCCCGTTGTTCTCGCGAGGTGCCTGAGAATTTGCTTTTTAAAGACATATCCTCTGCCCCCAGGAAATTATTATCATCATGCAGGTTTGCACAGAATTTGTGTGGAAGACAAAATAATTGGCCCCAGAGCCACACTGCCTGGGTCTGACTCTCGCTTCTTCCCATATCGACTGAAGTTTTGCTACGCCCGTCTGAAGTAGCCACCAGTGACTCTGGCACAACCCCACACTGTGATCGTCTGCATGCTGGTATCTGATATTTTTAGTTTTTAAAATCGTTTTGTTTGTTTTCTGTCTTTCTTAACTCACCACAAACCCAAACCTCCACGTCGTCTCTACGGTGGTCTTGTGCCGTGTCCATCTAGCAAAACTGGAGCTGGACCTCTCGGACTTCCCTTCCCTTAAAGAACCAGGTTAGGGCTGGCCCTCAGAGCATTTTGCTGGAGATCTGAGAGGTGGGAGTGAGGAGTCACGGTTCTCTGAAGGTCACCGTATTGGTTAGAGGTGGTGAGGGACAGAAGCAGAGGGCAGCAGGGTCTAATTTGTCCTCACTTTTCCTCACTCCACATTCGAGTCTGCTCCCTGACATCCAGCCCTGCTAACCAACCATGACCGCAGGCCCAGCCCCAGACATTGCTCTAAGCTCTGAGATCTCACAGAGGTGGAGTCCTGAGTTGCACATGGCCTTCCACAGACCTCTGCATCCCTCTGGGAGCTGGTCTCGCCTTTCAACTATGAAAGAATTGGAACTCGGCAAACTCCTAATGTCTTTACTTCCGAAGAACGTAAATCCCATGAAGTCTGAGACCTAGACTATCTGTTCATTGCTGTTTCCTCAGTACCTGGAACAGGCCTGGCACTCAGGAAGCATTCTATATTAGCTGAGTGACTAATGGACGTGATAGTCCCCTCATTCACAAACGGGGGTGATGATGCTGCCTAAGTTGAGCTGGGTGAGGACAAATGAAATATCATATAAAGAGCTCAATACTGTTCCTGGCAGATAATTAGCATGGACACAGGGTTGTTGTTGTTATTCGTTTTGTTTTTATGGCTTCGGAAATATCAAATCTATCACATGGAGCCAACAATATAATATACATGTGATAAAATCTGTCTCAAGAGTCAGTGATCTCCCAACCCATCTGGGTTTAGTCCTGCCTTTGAATCATACTGTCCTCCCAGAGAACCACAAGACCAGAGAGGATGCTAGAGATTCCTAGTACGGCACCCATGTTCAAAAGATGAGGAAACAGAGATCTGAGAAGTGAAGAGATTTCCTCAAAGTTGTCCACTAGTTAGAAAAGAGGTAAAACTAAGAATGCGTTTCAGTGAAGCAAGCCAGAGTCATTTCTGTGATCTTATGTAAAATAAAAATTTTAAAACACTTTATAACTATTCATACACATATGTGCATATATATGTATATATGTGTATACATGTATATATACATGTATATGTATATGTGTATATACACATACATATACATATACATATACATATACATATACATATACATATACATATACGGCTAGGGTGATGATACATCTGAGTCACCTGGGACAGTACTGTTTATGCTTATGCCGTGGTTTAATTATTAACAGTACCCCCTTCACTCTCAAAAGTGCCTGGGTTTGTTCAATGAGTTATATAGATTATATAGTTTCTGCACCTACAAGAGACCCCTTTGCTCTCCACTTGCTGTATAAGCATTTGGAATGAAGTAGCCTACAGAGAGGCATGTATATTGGGCATAGTCAACCAGAACATCACATTCACTTGGGAACAGGGACCACGTTGGGGATGGGTTCATGCTGTGATCAGAGCAGTAAGCCTTATGCCAAATGAGAAGAGCCTCTCTCTTCTCCCAGATGCACCAACAATGAAGGGGCTGGGCATCCAGAGCTGGTACACACTTTGCCAGGGGGCCTGAACATGAAGCCACCATGAGACAAAACACAACCAGGAGATGGGAGAAACTGAATCCTACTCGTTGATATCACAGGTCCTTGATCAAGCCATCTCTGAAGCTACACAAACTCTGGATGTTTTGGCTCAAATTCGACGAGATGAGTTTTCCAGTAGCTGCAATTCAAAGCATCCTAACTAAAGTACTGACTGAAAAACATAAATGTAATAAAAGGGATGGGGCACTTGCACCGTCCCCAAGTGCTTCTGGGCCAGAGTTGTTCCTCTGATAAGTTAGCAGGAGAGAGATGTCCCTGCATACCCCAGCCTCCCCATCCCACCCTCACACTGTGTGACTCGGTTACACCGGACTTTGCAACACTGACTAAGCCGTTCATTCATCAATACACATACACTGAACACTTTTTGACCCCCAAAAGTTTATATTCTACTTACGGGAAGGATTGAACAACGAAATGGCAACCGCTGAAGGTACACTGAAGTAGCAGGCCTTACGAAAGGCCCCTGCAGGCACTGTAACTGACAGACTAGGTACGGAGGTGAGCAGAGAAGGCCTCAGAAGGGAAGAGATGGAATTATTCCTGAGAGGACTGGCAGGAATCTACCATGGAGTTAAGAAATTACAGGAAATCCGGTGATAAGAGAAGCAAGTGCAATCATACAGATGATAGATATTTGAGGAAATGCAAATATTTGCCGCAAGTTTGGAGGAAGAGTCTAGAGAGAGGGAACTGACAGTTCCAGCACACCACACTAAAGTCCTTGGACTTCTATACTGTGAGCAACGGAAGAGCGTGACGGAATCTGGACCGGGTCGTCTGGCTTCTCTTAGGCCGCCGGAACCGGACTGCTTGGTCCTCTACCTGACCAGCCGGGCCGGAAAGTGCACACAGACTTGCATAGCTTTCTTTACTGACGCACCCCTGTGGAACCTGCACCCCTCCCAGGACGAGGCGTATTGCACATGATTCCAAACTCTTCTCTCCTCCCTGAACCCTGTGGCTAATTGACAGCTTCTGCTTTATTTTACTCCTTCCTCCTGCCCCTGATCAATTTTCTTTTGCTTTGGACTAATCCTTCCTTAAGCCCTCATGCCACGTCCCTCTCTTTCTCTCTTACAGATCCAGTGATCAGATTTGCATTTTAGAAAGACTGTTACCCGGGCAAGGGTTTCAAGCAGGGGAAAACTGAAAGCAACGAGAGGCGAAAAGGAGTTACAGAAATGCAAGGGAGAGAAGAGGGAGTCGTGGGGAGGATGGAGGGGAGGATGCTTCACAGTGATAGCCGCCACACGTGTGGGAAGGGGTGGGTGCGTTTGGGGTCTGTGTATCAAAAAGCAGTTAGCATATGTTCTGAGAGAAACCTCAGCATGTGGAGGCTTAAACGGCATTTGGAATTGAATTTCCAGGCTCAGTAAATTTACAATATGCTTCCTCAATCCATCCCACCTCCTTGCTCCTCAGCTCAGTGAGATAGCTAAATAATTAAATGCTAAAATGCTTCTTGGATATGCTTTGTTGTTGAAACACATCTGCTACACGTTGGAGGAGCCTTCCCGGCAGATGTTCCTTTCCTTGGCTTGTTTATCTATGGAAATGAATATCTTAAACCCCCTCCCCTGCTAAGCTTAATAAAAGGAAATCCTTTCCATTCTCATCTTCTTCACAATGCCCCTTGCGGTCCTTTATCAAACCATTAAGGACATATGCTGTGCAGCTAATTATTTTTTCTCTGCTACCGCGCTGCCTTAATCCAAGGGAAGGCCATCTTCCGCTCAAGACTTAGTGCAGGAACTAATCTGCACGCCGCATTCTCTCCCAAAGAAAACAGAGTCTCTGTAGTTGAGTGAAAAGACGTTGGAAGCCAGGACTCCGAAGAGACTATGGCCTCTCTCATCAGCCCCGGGAGAGTGCAGTCTATTTGTTGAGCACATGGAGGGAAGGTATTTGATGGAGTTAAGGTTGCCCCACTGATAAACTGGAAGATGGAGAAAACAAAGAATAAATTGAGATGACATAGTGTAGATTCATCCAATCTGGGGAAGATTGGGAGCCGTGGAGGACAAGGAGTAGACAGGATTCAATATGTTCGCCATAAAGACTATGAACATAAGGGAAGATTTAATAGACCTATTGGAGACATTCGTGGCCTCTGAACTGATTGAAACCCCTTACTAGGGAACTCTTACGGAAGGCATTTGCTTTCTGTTTGTGCATGGAGATGGTCAAGATTATATGAGCTCAATAAAAAAAAAAAATAACTAAGACATCTTTGAAATACAGATAAGGGAGGAAGAAAAAGGAAATTTTAATTAAAACCACATATGGTACAGCTTAGCAGCAGGAGAGACCATAGGGGCTGTTTTAAAATAATTTGCATGTCATAATATTGAAAGGGGAGAAATAGATATTTTTTCCTTTAGGGCGAGAAAAGTATTTGACTCATGAGCTCCATTTTGGGTAGCATTTAATTCCACCAAGTCCTCAGAACCTGAGCTTTTAATCATGGTTGAGTTGCCTTAGCAGCGTTTGGCTTCTATTTTATAGATCAGTGTCCTGTTATAAGAAAAGGGTTGCATTAGAAACAGAGCTAGTCTACTTTTTGTTCCTATGTGAGGAAAACTAATTTTCTCTCTAGACGCTTTTGTAGGATGCTTTTTTCAAACTTGAAATTCATGTGTCTGCCTGGACGTGTCTGCAAGTATGACTCGATTGATTTTGAGGACCATACACTACCTCTTTCCGTCTGCATCCTTTGTCGTCGGCTCAGAGATCTCTTAAATACTCCAGCAGTCCATTTGTTCCATTTATCAACAAAAGTTGTTGCGTTTATCAACAAAATTCCTTTGCAGACACGGCAATTCTGCAAATATGGGCAAATCATTCTCTTTCCTGTTCTTGTGTGATCACCTTCTCTCTTGTCCTTTCTCTTTACTCTCCCATCTCTGTTTCCTCAGGTTTTTCTGCCTCCATCTGCCTTCATTAGGGTCTGGAATTCCGCTACCAGAGTTTTGGTACCTTTACCTTTTTTTATTTCTTTGTTTTTAGCTCACCCAACTTTGTTTTCATTCCAGTCTGCTTTTCTTTTATTTCAGGCTACTTTTCTTCTGTGAAATTTTCTCCTATTTAATGAGACACTGTTCTTTTTCTTGGTGTATTTGATTCCGTATTCATTTTTAAAATTTTCTTTTGGGTTACAGGATTTCATTTTTGGAAACCTGTTCTTATATTTTTCCCTCTTTTTTACAATTTTATATGCCTAATATTTTCTTAATACTCTTCACTCAGACTTGGATGAAGCAAGGTATCTGCAGACCAGGTGTTTGCCAGTAATGGGTAAATTTCCCTAATTCTGCTACCTGATTGTCCACAACCAGATTTCCATCTCCCAATCCACAACTGGAGTGATAGGCAAGGCCCCCAACCCATTTTCTGGTTTCTGTAAGATATTTAGGTAACGTGTTTAGGGAACATGCCTCTATTTTATCAAACCGGGAACCTTTCCATCTCTACTGCATACATAACATGTTCTGTCTAATCTCCAAAATTCACTGCTTCTACATATTTTTTGTATTCGTTTTCACTGCTTACTATTGACTATCATACTTCCAATTCCCAAAGTCCTGACACTTTCTGCTTGACTGTATTCTTTGGGGACAGAAGGCATAGATGGAAGAGAAGAGAATGATAACTGATTACCTGGGTGGGGGAGTGGAGTCAGTGCTCATGCATTAGAAGTGTACTTGTCTAGTTTTAATTTTCTAGAAACCTGAGTGTCTTTATCAGGAGAATAGTCTAAGATGAGAGAATTTTCTTCCAATCTTCTCTGAAGCACACTTTGAACATGAATTAAAACTATTTGCTGGAGACCAGGTAGAGGTTTTTTTTTTTAATTGTATGACAATATATTCCATTGAATTTAAAATTACTATGAATCCTTTCAAAATTTAAGTCTTAATTTTAGAAAGGGCGAACTTTAGCCTTGTTCGCTGTTGTGATGGGCAGCAGGAGAATGGACAAAGCTGCATTAGGAACTGCTCAAATGCCAGATGCCATTCTAATCTGGAAGGCACCCAGCAATTAGCATCTGCTCAGTGCTTGGAACATGGGAAATGACTTCCATACAAATGAACCTTTGGGATATTACCATTCATAATGTGGGTATCGAGTATACTATAAATCACCCAATTTCCCTCATATCGATCGGTCTGCATGTTGGTTCTAAACCAAAAGTCACAGGATAACTAATTGTTTTTTTTTTAAAGACAAGATGAGTTGAAATCATTACTGTTCTTACAGATTGAAAGAAGAGAATAGGCTAAAGAAGGAAGAAAACCCCTTCCCTCTGCACGTGTAATCCTCACACACCTCACACACGTCCTCACAACCACCTATGACTTGTGACTCTGATCCCATTTCTTAGATGAGGACAACAAAGAATAACAGGCTGCAGGGGACACAGCCACAGAGTGAGAACCAAGAGCTTTAATTCAGACCCAGGTCTGGCTGAATTTAGAGGGCAGTTTTCTACTGTTACATGCATCACCTACCTATAAGTTCGAGTAGTATGGGTTTCCGTCAGATCTATTTCTGGTGACGACACATGTACGATACAAAGAAGCCTTGCTTTGGGGTCCTTGACGTCTAATGGAGATGCCCATTCCTCCTTGTTATAGTCTCTTCTTCCCTCGAGGCCTGACATAGGTAGGTCCATGAGGGAAAGAGAAGCCGGAAACCAAACCAGTTCAAACCCTCCACTGCACTTGACCCTTCTCCTCTACTCTGTTGTCCAGCCCTGATCTTTGGACCGAGCGTGTGCTAATGTCATCAAATACTTGACAAGAATGACTGTTCTTCATGCATAAAAACAAGTTCACCTGAACTTTGTGAATATTGTGGGCTGTCTGGCAGTGGGTACAATGTTTTCGGCACTGCCACTTCCATTCTGCCATACCGCTAACCTTTGGGGACTGGTATTATTTAACTGATACTTGGGCATGGACGAAGGATGGATATAGAAAGTTCTGGGGAATACAATCCTTAATTAAGAAAAAGAGCAAATAACTGACCTACAACTCTGCAGAGGAAAGAAAAATAAACGATGTTTAAAGTGCAATGGTGAGAGCCTTCCCCAACACATCAAATCTGAACCAGAGCTCATCTACCTTCTCTCTTTAGAATAGACTGGAGGGTAGGGAAGCGGGCACATGCTTTCATGTACATTGACCTGTCAAATTGTCTGACACAAGATATTATATAGGCTGTCCTCTAAAATCTAAAGAGAGGTGGGGCACCTGGGTGGCTGAGTCAGCTAAACATCCGACTTCGGCTCAGGTCATGATCTCGCGGTTTGTGGGTTCAAGCCTTATGTCAGGCTCTGTGCTGACAGCTCCGAGCCTGGAGCCTGCTTCGGATTCTGTGTCTCCCTCTCTCTCTGCCCCTCCCCCGCTCGTCCTCTGTCTCTCTCTGTCTCTCAAAAATAAATAAACATGAAAAACTTAAATCAAAAGAGAGATGAGATATTCATATGGGCATCTCTTATAAACAGTATTCTTATACCAATCTTACCACCAGTGTGTTTTAAAGTAACTGCTATCATCATCTCTTGGTGGTATGTGAGCAGTAAATAGGCACAGACCATGGGATATCGCTGGCAATACTAACATAAACAGTTAAAATTCTTTCTCCTACTCCTCCTGCCTTCTTCTTTCCTCTCCTCTTCATCTTGCTGTGCTTTGATTGTTTTTGCTGTGCTTGGAGGTTTCTATAAAAGTGCTACACCTGTATTCTCAAAGCTAATTTTAGAGCAGGAACAAATAAAGATTAAAACCAGTTCTGGAGAAGAATCTCTAATTCTTATGGAGTAATCATGGGAGATCCTTCAGGAATAAGAAAAAGCTTTTTCTTGTGCTTTTATTTTTTAATTTTTTTTTAAAAAAGTTGATTTATTTCTTTTGAAGGAGTGAGAGAGTGTGTGCAAGTGAGCAGGGGAGGAGCAGAGAGAAGGAGAGAGAGAGAGAGAGAGAGAGAGAGAGAGAGAGAGAGAGAATCCAAAGCAGGCTCTGGGCTGTCAGTACAGAGCCTGATGTGGGGCTTGAACTCACAAACAATGAGATCATGACCTCAGTCGAAACCAAGAGTTGAACACTTAACCGACTGAGCCACCCAGGTACCCCTTCTTGTGCTTTGAAATAGTATGTTCATCCATTCTCCTTTTTCCAAGAATTACAGCTTCACTAGCTGTGTCTCCACAGCATCAAAGAGTTAGATGGAGGGGACAAAATGAACAAACAACAAATAAAATAAACAACAACAACAAAAAACAATTGTCTGGGTACTGGTTCCATATACACTAAGTAAATAGATGTTTTATTTTTTATTTTTTAATCTGGATGTTAGATGCCCACGTCTGATTTATCATTTTACACCCTAGCACTCTGTCTTGCACCTGGCATATATACCCAATAAATATTTATTGAATGAATAAATTCATGAATGAATATAACGCATGGATGTGGGTAACTGATGATATTACATGAAAAGGACTTGAAGATATAAAGCCTTGAGACTCTCTTTTTTATTGACAGTGATAGAATTTAAATCAAATGGAACTTCTGTTTTTTTTATTAGGATTTTATGAATTCCCTAATGCAATATTCTTGATGGTTGTATGCTAGACAAAGGTATAGCAGAAGTGGGACAATCCTTTAACTCAGAAGACATACAAGTTAGAGGTTCAGGACTTACACTAGAGTTAGAGTCTTTGTGAGTAGTTTATCCACATGTCTAAATCTACAACTGGCTACATGAAAACAAGGGGTCAAAAGGAGAGCATATCTGGCATTATTCTGCATGGAAAATGGCAGGACATGGGTCACAAGGTAGAAAGAACAAGGAAACAGATTTTAGCCAGATAAGAAATGCTTGTCCTGCAACATGAGCCTCCACACGAGAATGAAAGAGTAGCTTCATAAAATAGTTATTTCCTCCAACTCTGGAGATATTCAGTGCGTTTATATGTACAAAGTACCCAGAGTAGAGCTTTGACACATAAGACTATCGTATAAACATTTCTTCAATGAAATGAAAGCCGGAATACCTGAAATACTGGGTAGATGACTCGTGTGTTTTCTAAAAGTTTTAACTCATGGCTTATATGATGGTTGGGGTATTTTAGATGAAAGTCACAAACAGGCTCCAGAATTTGGGGACCTCAAGAAAATTTTATTGAAAGGCTAATTCACAGAAGTGGATGCACAGGAGTAAAGAGAGGTCAATGAGCTGGTATGGGATTCAGGCTCCAGTTACCATCTCTGGAATGAATGCAAGCTCCAGCTATGTTCGTTCAGTATTTTCATCATGCTAACTCATACTCAAATTCCAGAAAGGGAACATCTGATGGACCTCATCTCTTGGGCCATGTACGCAGCCTTTTGATTAGATTATGCATTAATTGGAAAACCAGACTGTAACTACTCAAGAGGTTATTCCTCAAGAGGAAAGGAAAGTATAATTTCCAAAAGAAAGTGTAATGGATACTGGGTAAGCAAAAAACAACGAAGGCCCATCGCATCCTCTAAGCCTCTTCCAGCTCTATGATTCTGTGGAGCCCTGGTAATATGACATCATGAACTCTCAGTGGACAGGGTTCATGACCTCCTGACTCCACGAGCATTTTGTCCACAGACAGACCATTGCCTTGCAACCCTTTCTGATGAGGTCAAGGAAGTCTGAATGCACAAGTGGATATGTGCATCTTCTCTTCCCAACATGCACGTAGTCACTCTGGATAGAAGAAAGCCATGGGCTTGGGAAACAGGATTATCTGTGTTGTCTCTTGAGTATGGGCTCTGTAGCCAGACAGCTTGACTGAATCTTGTCTCAGCCACATACTGAGGGTCACCTTATGCAAATTACTGAACCTATATACATGTTTCAGTTTATTTCATTGTACCTACCTCATAGACTTCTTATATGTATGGGTTAAATTAGATAACACATGTCATTAGACTGGCGCCTATATAGCCCTCAGAGTAGATGACATTTTTATTACTAGTAATATTAAAACTACCAATAATGTCACTGCTGTTACCTTATTGAGTAGGATACATCTCAGACACCCATGGCTGGTCCAAGGCACATTTGCAAAGATGGTCAATCACTTCTTCTAGATATTTCTCTTCAGGAAGAGAAGAAAAGTACCTAAGATATAAGCAAAATACTTATTGAGAGAAATGGAGGGAGAGAGCTCAAAGCCTGTCATTCTTTATGCTCAAAACACCTTGGAAATGGCTTTACTACGCTGGGTGAAACAGAAACTCTTAGACTTTCAAGGATAATCACACTTAAAGGAAAACAGAACAAAACAAATGAAAAACAAATAGTAACGACAAATGCCTTTATTTTCTCTTTCCATCGAGGGCATAGCTTTTTAAAAGACATTTTCTTCATATTATTATAAAAATACTCTCCATAATCTATCTAAACAGAGAAAACATTAGTAGATTGTGCTAGCTAACCACATTAGCCAATTGCTGTTTGGCATTTCCACTAGCACTTTCTATGTAGACAATCTGGATAGAATAGATTTGAGTGATATAGAACCGAAATGCTTTTGAAAATGAAGTGGGTACAAGTCATAATTTTGAGTGGGCTGGCTCTGGATACCCCATTAAGTGGAAAACCACTTAGGATATAAATCCCCTTTCAGGCTCCAAAACAATTTAGCAGGAACTCAACCTCTTGGAACCTTTGTGGTTGAAGTGAGCCACAACAACCCTTCACCTAGTAAAACCGAAGGCGTTCCCAATGATTTGATTCACAGAACGCTGTCCTACGGGGGTGTCGGTCCTGTGTCCCCCCCCCCCCCCCCCGTTAGCGACCCTTGTTTAATTGGGGCTTTAATAAAATCTCAAAATGCTTCGGTTTTGTAGGAGTTACTAAAATATTCATTTCCGAAAACTACTGACATAACAATGTGCATTACACGTGGACACTCTTCCTGTCAGTACTCTCAGAAATACTGTGAGGAAGTAGCAACCCATTTTGCAGATGAAGAAACTGGAGCCCAGAGAGAGGAAAAGATTTGCCTCAGTTCACACAGCCTCCAAGTGGCACAGTAGAACAAACTCCTACATTTTGACATTAAGATCTTCTCTTTACTCTCTGCGGTTCCCGTTTCATCGTTTTGAGACTGAGGTTGCCATTTGCCTCTTTCTAAAAGATGCCTTGGGTCCCGAGATTGGGTTTCCAGGTTGTGGATCCCAATGCCTCTTGGCAGCCACTGAGAAAGCCTTTTAGGAAACCAAACACCTAAGGTGGACAAAACTCAAAGAGAAAACAAAAACAATGCATTTATATGGGCTTCTTGCCCATTGTCTGAATCACTCAGAGGGGGTCACGAAGAAGAATAAAGGCAGAGTAAGACTCCATTTCACTGTTAATGGATTTTAACTCACTTTTAGTTCAACAGTGAATGGAAGCATCTATTGTTTTTGCAGATCTAACATCCCATTATATCTCTGAAGTATCATTGGTTGTTTTTATCAATGTTGGCATGGATGCAACTCTAGTAAAATGCAGAATATTTTAACCCAATTTCCATTTTTTTCCCAATTACCATTCAATTCACCTGATACTGGCCACATGGCAAACTTGTCCACATTCCAGGTGTCAGTTCTGTGGTATTTTTTATCTTAGCAATAACATTTAACATAATTTACTTAATTGAAAAATAATGTATGTAAACTGAAGTACATTTGGAAAATATGGAAATTTATAAATTAATAACATAAAGATCACTGTGGTCCAAATGCCCAGAAACAAAGACAATTAACAGTGTATGAAGTTTTTTACTATGCATAGGCACATATTTTAAACAAATCAGAGATATTTTCTATATAAATGTATAACCTGCTTTTTCAAACTTAGTAATATATCATAAAGACTTATTTAAGACATTTGTATCTTCTAAGAATTTATTTTTAAAAGCTGATTATTTGGCTTCATAATTTTAAAACCTAATTTCCCAGGGATGCCTGGGTGGCTCAGTTGGTTAAGCGTCTGATTTCAGCTTAGGTCATGATCTCGTGGTCTGTGGGTTCGAGCCCCTGGAGCCTGCTTCCGATTTTGTGTCTCCCTCTCTCTCTCTGCCCCTCCCCCGCTGATGCTCTCTCTCTGTGTGTGTCAAAAATAAATATACATTAAAAAAATAAAAAAACAAAAACTAATTTCCCATTAGATTTTTCTTATTCACTTCGTAACTTTTCAAATAACACTCAAAGATATCATTGTATACAAAGTTTTATACACAGCTGTATCTGTGAGGATTATCTTTGGCTGAAAATGCAAAAAAATTAACTACTAGTATCTTAAATGATACAGATATTTTCCCAACATAACAAGACATCTGGAGGTAGAAAAACACGGCTGGGGCAGTGGCTACATGACTGACACCAGAGAAAGACTCAAGCTCTTTCTATCTTTTCTCACCCCTAAGCTGAGTATTTGCTTTTTATTTTTATGCTTTTGGAGCTCTTAGCTCCAGACATCACATATGTACCCAAGGAAGGAAGTAGTGGTAGCAAATGGCCTGGCCACATTCCAACAGTGTGATATCCATGTATCTACTGTAGCTGCAAAGGACTCTGGGAAAGTGAATATTTAGCTCCTCTAACCTCCATATAAAATGAGGTCAAGAGAGAAAGGAGTTGGCAATACGTACTGGGTTGGTCAACCAACAATGTCTGACATAATCTATAATATAAAATAAGAATTTTCTCCCTATAGGAAAAATCCCTAGAAGGGATACCTTAGAATTTCATTGTTTCCCTGATATAAAAGAAACACATGTTTGTTGCGGAGAACTAGAAAAGCTCAGAAAATCATAGAAAATAAAATATCTTATCACTTTAGCAGACAGAGATAGCCAGCCCATCTTCCATCAATGTCATATCTACATCTAGTCTTTATTCTACAGTCACTCAGACAAGTCTTTATGGAAGCAGGAATTAGGGGCTATTGTAATAGACATGCTCACTAGTCCCAAGAATCTAAATGTACACCTGAGAAACAGGCTCACAAACTCCGTCCAGGCAATTGTCTCTAGTTTTGTGCTTCATAAAACTCTATCTACCCCGATAAGTTCATTGACTTCCATGGAGGACAAGAATTAAAACAAATAGATATACACTACACTATATTTACTAACATGATCATACACAAAGTATTAAATAATATAGGGCAGAAGTAGTTCTTTTGGCCATGGAGGGTGGGGAAAGGAGTTCAAGAAAAACTTCTCAGAAAAGGTGATTCCAGAATAAGTTTTAAAGTCTAGCTGTGGGGCGCCTGTGTGGCTCAGTTGGCTAAGTATCCGACTTAGGTAGGCTCAGGTCATGATCTCACAGTCTGTGAGTTCAAGCCCCACGTCAGGCTCTGCGCTGACAGCTCAGAGCCTGGAACCTGCTTCAGATTCTGTGTCTCCCTCTCTCTCTGCCCTTCCTCCACTCGCACTCTGTCTCTCTCCCTCTCTCAAAAATAAACATTAAAAAAATATTTTAATTGTAATTTTCCGTGGGAACAATGGCAGGTAGCAGTGATAGAAATGACTGTTCAAGATTCAGAAAAAAGCATGCAGAAAGCACAGAGGAGTGAAAACAGAGTGCATACTTGAAATTACAAATAAATGAGGGCTTAACAGATCATAAAGTTGGCGAGATAGCTATTTAATAGAAGCAGATAATTCTGGAGAGAGAACAAGACTCTAAAGAGCTTTACAGTTCATGCAACAGAAGAGCCACTCTGTTCTGCCCAAGTGCTAATGGAGAATCCTGGGATGGGTGCTGAAGCAAGGTGGTGTCTTGATCACGTTACCTCTGCACAAAGGCAGGCCATCAGTTCAGAGTCCTTTGCAACAACGGGTTCTACCTCCTCTGGAAGCCTCTCTTCCTAAGGAACTACTGGTGTGCTCTAATGGAAACTTCCTTGACATGGGAATCCCAAGGATAATCACCACCAACATCATTATTATCATCTTCCTATCAGTAACTGTAGTATCTTGAACAACTTGCACATTCCCGTAACCAGAACTAGGAGCTTCATGCATGTCATATCACAAGAATTTCAAGCAGCTTCTGTTAAAGCTTTATTCTTGGGTGCCAGCACTTTGGATCGTTACTTCAGTCATGACCAGGTGGCTGAGCATGTCAGGCTCAGTTCCTGCTCTGCCTTCACCCAAAATTTTAAAGGAACGGTTGTATATTTATTGATTTTACATAGTTACAGGATAAGGAGTTTCTCTACCCTGACCTCCTACATGGGTCCTAAAACTTTCCCACTTCCTTTGTCGGCCAGGCATATAGTAAATTAGGAAAAAGGAAGGAAGCCTTTTATACTACAATTCAAAGCACAGAAAAGAAATGGAAACCCTTTTAGCTTAATAATACCAAAGAGCATGGGGGAAGGGAGCCTGTTAGGGTCCAGATTGCCTTATAGTTGGTTTGACTCTCACAAAGGAATATTCTCTTCACCTTTCTTCTCCACCTATTTGCAACCCAAACCCTCTCAAGAAAAGACTCATGGGTCTAAGAGGACAGGTATGGCGGAACATCCGGGAGAAGGGTAGGATAGGAGAAGAGGGGTTTAGGAGTCAGAGGCATGGCAAAGGAGGAGTTGTAAGGAGGAGGGACTCAGTGAGGGGAACAGCTGGGCCATGCCAGTTAAAGCTAATGCTTTAGCTCCCCTCCATGCTCCCCTAGGAGCTGCCAATCTGGATAGGATGGGATGGGATGGGATGGGATGGGATGGGATGGGATGGGATGGGATGGAATGGAATGGAATGGAATGGAATGGAATGGAATAGAATAGAATAGAATAGAATAGAATAGAATAGAATAGAATAGAATAGAATAGAATAGAAGAACATGTCCAATTCTCCACAAATTCCTTGACTCAGTGTGGATTATTATAATAGGCAAAATAAACCTGAAGAAAGAGTGGACTACATAGGTGCTGCCTGCACACTCTCAGGAGACAGAATCCCTTACCAGCTGTAAGATTTTAGGCTAATGAGCTCTTTTGTGTCTCAGCTTTCTCATCTACAAGATGAAGATGAAAATACTACATGCTTCTTAAGTCCATGGAAGAAAGAAAGAAAGAAGGTAAAATGTGTGAAGGGCGAGGCACCCGGGTGGCTCAGTTGGTTAAGCAGCTCATGTCACGATCTCACAGTTGGTGAGTTCAAGCCCCACGTCGGGCTCTGTGCTGACAGCTCAGAGCCTGGAGCCTGCTTCGGATTCTGTGTGTGTGTGCGTGTGTGTGTGTGTGTGTGTGTGTGTGTCTGCCCCTCCCCTTCTCTCTCTCTCTCTCTGTCTCTCAAAAAAAAAAAAAAAGAAAGAATAAAAAAATTAAAAAAAAATTATGTGAGGAGCTTAGGTCCTTGGAGTCAGCAAACTCTCTGCAAAGGGCCAGATAGTAAATATTCTCAGATTTGCAGGCCATACGGTCTCTGTCCCAGCTACTCAACCCTGCTCTTGCGGCAAGGGAAGCAGCCCTAGACAATATGTCAATAAATGCGTGTGGCTGTGCTCCAATAAAACTTTGTGTCCAAAACCAGATGGTGGGCCAGATTTGGCCTGCAGTTGTAGTTTATGCACCCATAGGTTAGAACATTACTGGACATATGGTAAAGTATTCATAAATATCAACTGTTATTGTTATTATTATCGATTGATTGCCACGTCTTTCCAGATTCTGTTTGACAATTAGCCAGTAATAAAATCTTCTACAATAATGTCCTCTAGTAATTTTCCAAAGTCAAAGACATGATAAAGACATGACTTTCTTTATATTGGACTTCCCTATAATATGTATTTTTATAAATAAGTCCTACTTTAAAATACATGTATGTGTTAAAACTAATAGACTAGACTTGACAAAGCTTCCTTCTACTGCCACGAATGCTTATCATCCCAAATGTTCACAACTCCTTTCCATGAACATTTAGGTTTCAAGGCTGCCTTGTAGGATGCAGGCTGCTGCACAGCTTGTACATGGGCGAGAGCCAATTTTTAACAAGGCTGGTTCTTCTCAGCACCCTCCTTACTGCCACCACTGTTACTATCATCCAGAAAATTCTCATTTCTCAAAGAGAGCACCCAAGCTCCAGGAGCTGGTTCTGCCAGTGTCTCGGCATCTTTCCTGGGGGCCCATCTGTTTATACTGCTCAGTCAAGGCCTAACAGCTCAGAACATATGGCTGGGGCTTCTCATCTTGGAGAGTGGAAGCTGACAAATACTTAAGAACATGCATTTGGTGTGGGAGGCATGCTGGCTCAAAGAAACTTGGTATATTTGTAAGCCTGGGGCTCGCAGGGGGAAATTACCTGAGTTCCCTGAAGGGAAAGAAGAACCTTCCCATTTTCACAAGAATAAATGGAAATGATTATATATTAGTATTATACTATTCTGTCTATACAAATACAAAAAGAGAGTCTCAGAAAGTTTGAAGGACACGTCCCAGTTGAAACTGGGATAAACTGGCAAACAGTGAACTAGTTTGCAAGTATTCTGTCACAACGGGGTTCTTGACATTTATTTAATCAGAATATCCCTTTCCCAACCACCCCAAATAAGTAGAATTTTACTCTACATTGGAATGTCAAATGGCCTGTGAATAGATGTTGCAAGCATAAATCCGGGGGTAAATACAGCTGGACAAAACACATTGGAAAAACCCTAGAGATGGGTGCCAGGTAGGCAAATAGTATATATCTGAACATGAAAATTTCCACAATAAGACATATTTTTTTAAGTTTATTTATTTATTTTGAGAGAGATAGCACGAGCAGGGGAGGGGCAGAGAGACTAAGAGAAAGAATCTCAAGCAGGCTCTGCACTGTCAGCCCTAAATCCATTAGGGCCTAAATCCATTAGGGCCCCAGAATGAAAGCAACAGCATGGTGCAAGGGTTTACTGGGGAGCATTTAATGAAGGGTCTACTGAGTTCTGAGCAAAGTGAGAGGAAATGGAAGGAACAGGGAAGCACCTTAGGACTTACAGCAGTGAGGAGCTAATACCACCTCTAGGACTGAAGAGGCAAGAAGAAAGAATGGTGTGATAAGAACTTGGCAAGAAAATAAAACCTCAGAAGAAGGCTTCCTAACTGGACCTCTGACTGCAGAGAAACATAGCCAGAGACAGGAAAACCACAGCAAAGCAGAGAGGGAGTAGTTGCGGGAGATAGACTGTCTTGCTCTCTCTAAAGTCCTACCATGGACTCTCAGTAACCAGAGATCCACAAAACCTCTAACCTTGTGAAGTCAGCTTCCTGAGGCACAGGGTATAGTTAAAGGGTGGCAAATTGATTATTTTGGGTGGGGATTTTGAAAATTAAGAATAACCAGCTTACTTGTGGTATATTCTCAAGGTCTAGCGTCTACGAAGGACACATAGTAGGTCTTCAATTCATGCTTATTTAACAGAAATGGCAAATGGAAATAAGTGGGCTTTGGAGTTAGCTCAATATGGACCAGACCTCCAAGTCTGTCTCTTCAGAGGCTGTGGGATATTAGGCAATTTCCTTAATCTCTGTTCCAATTTCCATAACTATAAGATAAAAATAATAATGTTTTCTTCACAGGGACTTCATAGAAAATAAAAGAAAGAGTATTAAAAAAAACACTTGGTACATAGGAAACTTTCAAACAGTATTATGTTCTTTCCTTCTATTTCTTATACCATTGGATCCTTTTTACTGTAATAATTCCAGGAATTTAGAGCCCAGCAAGCATAAAATTCAATGTTGGACATAACTGGCAAATATTTTAACAAACTTAAAAGTGTTAAAAACAATCTTTTAAAATGATAGCAGAAGAGAAATAATGCTAGCCTTAAAAGAGATTAAGGAAACCAACCTAAAGATTACAGTCATCTAAAATTCCACTCCTTAAAATAGCTTTTTGATTTTTACATCAGAGCATTTTGGACAATCGTTTAAAAATGTTGTAAAAGTTGCCATCCCCGGGGTGATGAATGTGCTTCTAATCTCTCCCTACTCTGCTCCTCTCCTGCAGAGTTATTTGTCCCCAACCAGAATTGATTCTATCACTTTCGCCTCTTAACTATATTTCCCATGTGCCTGTAGCACAAAGTTTAAACTTCTTAGCAAGACATCTAAAGGTTTTCCTAATCAAACTCCAAAACACAGCTCTAATCCAATCTTCTAGCACTCTGCACTACAGATCAGCTCCACTAAACTACTCACACTTTGCGATACACTTTCATATCTCTGTTCCTTATTGTCCCCTCTGCCCATATCTCCCTTCTTGTCCAGGTGAAAACGTATTCATCCTTCAAATCTTGGCTTTAGTGTTGCTTCCTTGGAAAATAGGTCATTCTTTTTCTTCCGTTCCCACAGTGCTTTATTATAAGTCTTAATTCTGCCTTGCATTACGATTCCTTGTATCTCTACCTCCCTGGGCAATTCAGCTTAGATTCAAAGTGCAGAGCCTGTATGTACTACCTATAGTAAATACCACTTAATTAAACAATTAAAGTTAGAGTAAGGAGTAAGGAGGAATTCATTACAGTGGGCTTTCAAAGGAAGGTTCACGTGAAATGAATGTTAACTTGGTAAGGTGAGGAATATGGGTGCTTTGATAAAGGAAATGCCGAGGTCACTGCTTTGAGAATGAGATGGAGCAACAGTGCTTTCGTGGATGAACAAATAAGCAGGATACAATTTAGGGAGAGGCAGTGGAAGTTAAAGAACGCGACAACAACTAATCCTCGAAGCTTTGGTTTCCCCATGCAGCCTTCCCACTTCAATAGGAAATGGTCCTGTTCTGTTGCTCCCACAATCTTTAGCGTTTCTTTGGCCCATCTAGACCTGCTGTTATTAACTGTGCGTTTCTTCCTCACTAACTTACAAGCTTCCTGAAAGCTGAAACTGTATCTCATTATCCTCAACCTGTGCACACACATCAGTGAATTGTTGTTAAGTAGAATGATGAAAGAACTAAGTTTGACTTTGTTGGAAGGGACGACAGAGGGGCACCACCATCTGCCCCCTCTTTCTCCCCCTCTCCACACACAAAAAAGAGAAAAATGCTTATTTATTCATTTACCTTATATTTTATCAAGCACTTGCTACGTGCCAGTTCCTACTGAGGGGGTGGAGATATAACAGAGAACGAGACAGACAAAGTTCTCAACTTGATAGAGCTTATCCTTCACTAAAGGAGACAAACAATGAATAAACAAATACAAAATAACATATTTCAAGCGGTGGTAGGTGCTGTGAAGACAGATAAAGTTGGGTAAGGGTCTTAGAGTGATAGGGTAGCAATATGAGAAGTTAATTGTCGCCAGATGGCCGGGAAAGGCATCTCGGTGCATGTGCCCTATGACCTGAGATGCATATATTGTGAGGAATGAAGTCACACAGAGATAGTGCAGTTAGAATGTGCCAAGACTTTCTCAACCAATTATTGAAACTTCCCATAGGCTCATTTAACAAGTCCTTCAAAGGGAAATCAGATTCATGGAGCATAATTTTTTCTTCATAGTCCCTCAGCATCCATTACCGATTATTTCATTAGGTTCTGAACATTTTCTTTTATTACTTATTCAATTACTCACTAATTTCTGAAATGATATTTGGTTTATGTTAACTTCCAGGTTATTTTGTCCACAGACACGTTGAAAATTAGAATTTCTTTGCTTAATCATATCCATTATCCCTTCCTTATAAAGTCTCATTTCAACATTTATTGGCAATGACAAGTTTGATGGATATCATTGAAAGGCAAAAGAGCAGAGATATTTCCTTATTGATTCCAGGACACATAGCATTTGACGTGCATTCCCATCAAATCTACTTAAGAAATATTTGTTGAATGTCTTCTATGGGCCAACCATTGTTTTGCCTGATGCATCAGTGAAAAAAAACACTCAGGTTTCCCTCCTCTCATGGAGCTTATATTCTTATAGGAAGAGACAGAAAATAAACATAGGACATATATAAATTATATTGTATGCATAAAAAATGATGAGTGCTGTGAACGAAAAAAAAAGACAATGTTGAGCCACGTACGAGGAATTGGCTGGGATTACTGGTGCTATGGAGCACCTTAGACTTTACAGAGAAAAGAAGGTATGAGGAGAGGTGCCTATGTGTTCAAGGAGGCCAATGTGGCTGGAGTGGAGAGAGCTCAAAGACGAGACGTAGAGGACAAGGAGAGATGGGAAACAGGAACCAGATACTGTGAGGCCACTGACCTGTGTTCAGAGCTTATGTTAGTTTTCTTTCAATTTTCTGTCTTTCAATACTAGCCTGAAAAATGCAGTTCTAGAGTGAACAGGGCCAGTGAGCAATGTGATTGAGGTTACATACCACTTTGGAATTGACAATGTGTTTTTACATATATTCATTCATTTAATTCCACAAATCTTCAAGTTCCTATTATTCCAGTTTTAAGATGAAGAAACGAAGCCTTAAAGATGTAACGGTCTTGATGTCTCTGCTAAGATATGGAAGATCAAAATGTACTTCATATCCAGGAACGTCTATTAGAATGTCTACTAGTTTACTAGTAGGTAACTTACTACCCTACTACCCTAGGTTATAGGTTACCTTCCTCTAACAAGTTACACTCTTATCTTCCTGGGATTACCTTATCTGCCATTGAAGTGATGGGCTTTCATCCGCTCTCTTTTCTGCAGCAACAGTCAATCTGACCAAGTAGTTTCCTTATTTCGGTGAGTTCCCAGTTATTAGTGTGGTCTGCAGGACACTGAATAGATGGGTTGTATCTCTCTCTCCACCTTGGCACAGCCCAGTGAACTATAGTATATTCACTGCCTTTTATCCTTGGGTTTGTTGCGGGTCCATTGCACATGGTGTTCTCTCTGCGTGGAAAAAAATTCCCTCTTGTGCCCCTAATTATTGCCGCTTTTCATATCTCAGCTCGATCATTTCTTCATATCACCCCTTCCTTGCACTCCTGGGATCTCAAAAGCATTTGTTCAATGAGAAAGACTCTGTAGTCTCAAGAAATAGTTGCTAGATGAATGCATATACAAATGAGTAAAAGTCTGGATGTAAAGGCCACGTTATTTTCATAATACCCACTATTCTCACATGCAAGTAATTTATACAAACGTATGATTCATACAGAAAGGTAAGCCAGAAGGAACCTTTGCTAAGCAGCAAGAACAGAGTTATGCACAGTTAGCCAGTTAATACATCATTTATTTTTATGACAAATATGCTAATTTAGATACTCAACACATATTTGCTGATTTGTTCATCAAGGGGAAGTTGCAATTATGTTGTACTTAAGCATAAAACCTACACTTGTATAGGCAATTTACAGCTTGCACTGTACTTACTCTAGCTCACTGAAACCTGGTAAAGGCCCTGTGATGTGGTTGTTAACACAACATAGCCCTGACTGTCATTGGCTTAACCAAGTGTTTTATCAACGCACCAGTGACTTCGACGACACAAAACTTAAAGTCATTCATAATTTTGCTGAGACAAGATCTTAAAACTTGTGTTATAGCCGTTTAACAAGTTAGTAAGCCTAGTTAACCATTTAACATACTCATGATATCATGGCTTTATTTTTCTTCATAAAAAAGAAAGCTGAAGCAAAATGCTGCTGAAGACAAAATAGAAGCATCTAAGAAAGAGATTTTGGCTGGGGGCGAATGACTGACTGTACTGACAGTGCCTGATGTAATGCTGCAAAAAGCTGGGTTACCTGCCTCTTCATCCCAGGGAGGTGCCAGGGTCACAAGAACATATTCAACAGCAACAAATTAAGTCAGTCAATATTTCCCCCAAATTTTGTGAACGGGATAGAAACTGCTTATTTCTCTTTTTTCTTCCATTCAGTTCTATCACACGTCACAGCTACTCCCACACCTCATATGTCAGAGCCCCCTCTAATTGTACATCTACCCAGCCAGGTGCCTTTGCCATGGTCCTTCTTTCCCTTCCCATTTTGTCGGGGTTCTGCATTCAGTGTCCAGAGTATGAGATTGTGAAGTTGTCAAGCACTTGGCAACTTGGAAAGCAAGAAGGGATAACTATTTTACGAGCTCATCCAGAATTCTCCTTTAATGGACACAGACAGGGATAAGCTGGGGCATTTTCATAATAATTCTGTTCTGTTTCTCATGAATTATGACCTGCAGAAAAGTGAGTATTTTCTTGGTGAATGCTAAGTGTTTACAGAAAATCGTCCCCATGTAGAGCGCAGAAACTCATGCTCGGAAAAGGTGTATAAATTTGACACTGTTTTCCTACAATGTTAATGACAATTTTGTTACCTTCTCACAGCTCTGTAAAAGGGGAATTACCTCTACTCACCGTGTCCTTTTCTTTTACTTGCTTTTGACCTTGAACTTGCTCAAGACCCAAGCTCTGCTTCTATATGTTGTCCCCCATTTTGTACACAAATGATCTCTCTTAATGGACCCAAGCCCTAACTGGTCTTTATCTTTGCTGCTACTGGGGAAGTAATATCAGCTCATCATGGATGCTCCAGTCCATGACCAAGAATGGGCAGGGCTGTATGTCCAAGATTCAAAGCTACTAGAATGCAAAACTGCAGCTTATACATGGCCCCAAGCACTTGTCACAATAGCCTGGGAGGTTATTTCATGAGTTCTTAGACAAAACAGAATTGCGGCCAGAGTCAATTTGATCTTTGGTGTTTTGTTTTTGTTTTTTCTTTCCTTTTCATCATGTACTTATGCAACTTATTATTTTCTTTTTAAAATATAATTTATTGTCAAATTGATTTCCATACAACACCCAGTGCTCGTCCCAACAAGTGCCCTCCTCCATGCCCATCACCCAGTTTTCCTTTCCCCCACCCCCCATCCACCCTCAGTTTGTTCTAAGTCCTTAAGAGTCTCTTATGGTTGCCTGCCTCCCTCTCTGTAACTTTTTTCCCCCTTCCCCACCCCCATGGTCTTCTCTCAACAATAGCCAAATTATGGAAAAAGCCTAAATGTCCATCAACTGACGAATGGATAAAGAAGATGTGGTTTATATATATAGTGGAATACTACTTGGCAATGAGAAACAATGAAATCTGGCCATTTGCAGCAACGTGGATAGAACTGGAGGGTATTATGCTAAGAGAAATAAGTCAGGCAGAAAAAGACAGATAGCATATGTTTTCACTTATATGTGGATCTTGAGAAACTTAGCATCTTATTATTTTCTACCTTACTCTCTTGACATTTATGTTAACACTTCCAGCCCTTTGCAGAGCATAGCCTCTTTTATTCTGTCCCAAACTATGCCACCTGCCGAGAGACTTGACTCTTCCACTCAAAAGTTCTACATTCTTCTTACACAGGAGTGGGAAGGCAGCACACAGTTGGATTTTGGAGTGTGGATTTTGGTAGCCCGCAGTTTGATTTCCAACATTCCTGAGTGCTTACTTTTGAGGAATAAACCTAAGTCGATGTTCATGTTCATCATGTCATCGATGCCTGGTTCAGTACCACTCCATCCCTGTGACTTCAAAGCAATCTCACATGCTGATCTCTACCAGGTGTTAATTTATTTCCATGACTTAACACAATTTGCCTTTTAGTTGAAAATCTCTAGAAATCTCCAACACAAAGGACTCCATTTTAGCCAGAAGTATCCAACAGACCTTTCCAAGATGACGGAAATGCTTTCTATCTGCACATCCTGTACAGTAGTCACTGGCTACATGCCACTATTGAGCACCTACAGCATGTGGCTGGTACAACTGAGCAACTGAAGTTTTACTTTTATTTTAATATTAATTATTTTAAATTCAAATCTAAATAGCCACATATGGATTGGGCTACAGTACTAAATAGCACAGTCTGAAATTATAAAATTTCAGACAGTAAGAGAGGGTATGGGGGAAATTATTATGTGAACAGCCAACTTTCCAGCACCCCTCAACTATTAGAAGCTGTATACTCTGTCTACTCCTCAGTTCATTCGTACTATAGGACTACAAAACTCCAAAGTTGTTCATGTTTAAGTATACATAAGGTTATTATTGCCACTGAGTTTTTAAAATGTATCTTTATTATTTTCCAATTATCCAGATCGCTCTTTTATTTTCCTTTGTTCAAGACAGATGCTAAAATAAATTCAGGAGAGAATCCAGTTTAAAGTCATCATTAATTTCATTTAGTAGCCTATCTCCTCAGCCCCTACTGCTGCTTCTTTTTCTTATAAATGCATTTATATTCCTTTAACTCTCTTGGGATAGGTTTAACTCACTATGGATGGTCTGATCTCAGCCCTTTATTAAGTCAGAATCCTACAATTTGGAAGTTTTCCCTGGTGGAACATTTGCTTTGAGTAGGGGATGTGTTCCCTATATTTCTTCTGCTTGGATGCGGCATCATGTAATAAATTACTGTTTAGACTTTATATATAGAAGTCTAAATAAAAACTGGAATTAATTACTCAACTTTTATTAAACTTTCTGTATACACATGTTATCAGGGTTACCCATGATTTGCCTTCTGAGATACTGAGTTCCTTACCTCTGGAATTAGTTAAGCAAAGGTGCGAGGTCAAGTTTCAGGTATGTATTCTGAGGATATGAATTTTGACTCTAAGTTCTTGGCAATTAAATGGGTTTGCTGTCGTGGTAATAGAATATATGGAGCCTTGCCTCAATTTCTCAGACTTTGTCCAGATATAAAAATCTCTCATACTGTGATGTTTCTGATTTCACTTCTGGTTTGTTTGTTTGTTTGTTTGTTTATTACTACCTTTCTGCTGCATTTTTTCTGGATTTCTTTCAAGAGGTTGTCTTCCTTTTCCAATTGCTTTGTTCAGCCTTTACCCTATAGCTGTCCATGGTATGGTCTTTGTGAGATGGCATCTATCACCAAGGTTCCAGCTGCACCACAGACACTGGTGACTGCTGGACATGTCCCTAGGCACAGTTCCTCACGCACATGTAAAACTGCCTACTTAGAGGTCTCCATCTGGATGTCCCACAAGTACCTCACATACAACATATCAACAGTTTAACTCATTGTCATCCTCAAACAACCCCAAAATATCTATTCTTCCTACATTTCCAATTTAGGTGGTTCTATCATGTAACCAGTTACCTAAGCTCAGGACCTGGGGACCATCTTTGGCTTTTCCCCCTTTGGATTCATCTCCCATCTAAAAGCTCACCAAATCCTGTCCATTCTACTGCCATTCACTTGTTTATTCATTCAGCAAATATTTATTGTGTGCATCATGTATTCTGCTGGATGCTGTGAGTGGAGAAGTAAATAAGACAGACACAGGCATTGCCTCAGTGAAGCTTAGAATACATTACTGAGAGATACAGTTAAAATGAAATAAAAAACACATCAATAAAAGTAATTTGCAGGGACATCTGGGTGGCTCAGTTGGTTGAGCATCCAACTTCAGCTCAGGTCACGATCTCATGGTTCGTGAGTTCAAGCCCCACATCGAGCTTTCGGTTCTCCATGCAGAGCCCACTTCAGATCCTCTATCTCCCTCTCTCTCTGCCCTCCCCCCACTCATGCTCTCGCTCTCTCTCTCTCTCTCAAAAATAAATACATATTAAAAAAAGGAATCTGCAATCCATACCTCATAGTGCATGGACTAGAACTGACTCAGTTTCTCCTGCATTTTTGTTCTCAGAAAAATTCCCCCAAATGGCCCTCAATTTCTATTTGCACAAAAAAGAACATAGACGCCAGTACTCTGGAA
This sequence comes from Panthera pardus, assembly GCF_024362965.1. NCBI lineage: Eukaryota > Metazoa > Chordata > Mammalia > Carnivora > Felidae > Panthera > Panthera pardus. The sequence continues at coordinate 68,184,678 of NW_026527002.1, forward strand.
TTCTTTTTGAACAGATGACTGCTTGTCTATATAAATTGTTTGGAGTCTGCACCATTTGTGCACCGAAGAGGCTCTTCCTTGAAGACTCATATTACTTGTACAGTCCATTTAGTCTAACCTCTAACTCCACGTAAGATTCACTTTTACAAGGACATGACCTGCTTTTGAGTCATCAAGCACTGGGCAATCTCACAGACTCACAAGGCAACCCACTGAATTTTTAATAACTTGGCCTATTAGTAAGTTCTCCCTGAAACTCCTCTCCATGGCCATTGTTCTGGAATTACATAACACACCCAATATTTCCTCTTGTGATTGCCTCTCAAATACTAGAAGATAATTATCTGAAACTTAAATTCTCCACACTAACTTTTCTCACTCATGTCACACAATGATATAGTCCCCATGGCACTCTCATTTGCAAACGTCCAATGTAAAATGTGGTCACTGAACACAAAGCTCCAGATGTGGCATGACCACTTGTGATTACAATGTTGATGATGACAAAAATCATAAACACTACTACTTGTTATTAGCTTTCTATGTGCCAGACATGGAAAGAACTCAGTTATCTCATTTGATATTCACGCTAATTTTACAGGCTGCATACGCTTACTCTCTACATTTTTGCTGTAGTGGAAATTGAGATTCAGAGAGGTCATGTGATCTAAACAGTAGCAAATGACTTGTAAATGTCAGCAGACAATGTTTGTCCCCAGCTATGTGTATCTTCATGTGTATGCCCATGTTCGTGAGCACTCTTTTGTTCTCTTCCCTCTGTACAAAAAAAAAATAGGGAAAGCAACATTTCTTTACCTCTTTGTGCCTCTGCAATTTCAACTTGTATCTTATGGCAAATCTTAATCTATAGAGTAATGATTTTACCTACCTCATAGAGTTGTCATGAAGATAAAATGAGGTAATGTATGTTAAATACCATACGACCAGCATGAGTTTAAGTACGTGAACTTTCACTATTACTGCCGTTATTATGCTCCACATGATACTTGATAGTCATTAATAAATGAATTATTATTATTATTATTATTATATTTTTTCTAGGGAGAGAGAGAGCATACAAGTGGGGAAGAGGGACAGGGAAAGAAAGAGAAGAGAGACAGAATCTTAAGCAGGCTCCACACTTAGCACAGAGCCCAACACGGGGCTTGATCCCAGGACCCTGGGATCATGACCTGAGCCAAGAATCAAGAGTTGGATGCTCAACTGACTAAGCCACCCAGTGCCCCATAAATCCCAGTTACTAACGTCTTAAAACACAGCAACCAAAAGTTTATCTCTCACTTATTCCGTTTCCAGCAGGACTTTAAGGGGGCTCTGCTCATCTACTTACTCGAGGTCCAAGAATTATGGGGTCTCCATCATCTTGTAGCTTGTCGCCACCCCATCTGGAATGGTTTGCCACTTTTCTGGCTGAAGTGGGGAATGAAAAAAGCCCAAGGCTCAGTATTCATGGGGTTCCCTGAGCCCAGGAGAGGAAAAGTGGATACAAGTAAAATTAGGATTGTTAGGTGACCATGCAGAATTATTTGTCCTGGGAAGTCCCAGTCTACACCCATTGTCCTGGCATTTTGTCCTCTCAAACGTGCCCTGGTTTGGATGATAATCTATAGTTACCCTGAATACCATCAACCCCAGTTTCCTACCTATTCTACTAAAAGTCATTTTGTGAGAGAGAACTTCCTGTCCACCTAACCAAAAGTAGACTCCCCTTTTCTCTCTATCCCAGCACCCCCACCCCACCCCCACCTTACAGGTATCACAGCACATATCATCACTTCTTTGTTTGCTTGTTTTGTTTGTTTATTGTTTATTCCATCAAAACAGGGGTCTTTTCTTTCTTGTTCAAGGCTGTCCTCCCAGTTTTTAGCTCAGGAAATATTTACTGGGTGCATACAAGAATGTGCCATTTTGGGGGTGCCTGGATGGCTCAGTCGGTTAAGCGTCTGACTCTTGATTTCAGCTCAGGTCATGATCTCACAGTGTGTGGGTTCAAGCCCCACATTGGGCTTCATGTTGACAGCGTGGAGCCTGCTTGGGATTTTCTCTCTCCCTCTCTCTCTGCCCCTCCCCTGCTCTCTATCTCTCTCAAAATAAATAAATACACACTTAAAATTTTAAATGAAAAAAAGAAAGTGCTATTTTTCTCACTGTAGCATTCATAATTGGGAAATGAACATTAAAGCTACATTAAAACATTAAAGCTACTCCTACCTGAAAGGAAAACTAAAAATATCTAGTAATAACAAGTATTGAGGATATGGAGAAATGGACACTCTCACCCATTGCTTTTGAAAATATAATTTGGTAGAACTACTTGGAAAATAGCTTCATATTCCCTAGTATAGCTGGTCATGATGTGCTCTCTCTACAACCCAGGAACCCACTGTCAATTGTATAATCTAGGGAGTGTGCCCATGGTACCAGAACACACGCCTGAAAACATTCTTAGCAGGAAAAAAAAAAAGCCAATCTAAATGTCTACCTGCAGGAGAACATGTGAATAAACTGAGGATACTCATCAAATAAAACATTAAATGCCAGTGAAAATGAAGGAACTATAGGAACATACAACAATAGTAATGAATCTAAAACATACAATGTTCAGAGAAGAAATGTTCCAATCACTTACTAGACCTTGTGTCCCCAGTGCCTCCAGATACCAACAGGACTACAGAGGAAAAAAAGGAAAACCAAAGACAAGACTCCTTTGGAAAAGCTGCCTATTAACTTTCCTTCTTGGAGAGCCACACACATAGTAGCTATTCAAAGATTTAAGAAATCTTGCAATGTAAACTCGACTTTGTTTAAACACATATTCATGTTGTGTGTATTAAGAGCAACAATAACAACTTGTGGCACACATTTTGGGGAAAAATGTAATAGAATTTTATGATTTTCTGCCTGGAAAATTTTTACAGCCTAGATATCATCTCAAAATTGTGTTCAGGCTTTTGACTAATCAGATTATTTTTCTAGCTCCTCAATAGATCTCACTGTTGACCACAGTGAGGTAAGTGCTCAGCCAGTAGTCCCTGATTTAAGAAATTGTTTCATGGGTATTTATAATATATACATTCACTTATGTCATGTCTTTATTTGTCCCTTATTGTCTATAAGAAAAAGTCCAGAATTATTCACTGGAGGCCAATAACAAGCATAATTCAGTTATCTTAAACATTTCAACAGGGGCAAGTTTGTACAGAATCATTGGAAAGTCTGGTGGAGTAGGTTCTAGGGTAGAACTGTAACGACTTTGGGGAAAATACCAGAGAATAGACCTGGTAAGGAAACCGACAGGGGTTTGGGGCATATCTGTGTTAATCACTGGCCCCTCCATGATCTACCATCGAGACGCAGTCACTTCAGATGCTCCTCCAGATCCCACACTTTACTTTCCCAAGAGCTGCCAATGCCATCAGAACTGGTGACTCCAAAGCCACACCTTGTCTAAAGGATCTGCACTTTGTGAACACCCTCACAAAGCTAGTGTTTGGACGTGGGATACTCACTGATAATCTACCGGTGACCCCAAAATCTCCATGTTCACACTGCTGGTGGATACTTCAGAAGGAAGCCATAGCATTCCACCTCACTTCTGCTTTCTTAATCTTTCACAAATCCACCAGGTTGACTGAGCCTAGATCACATCCATACCTTTGTTACAAAAGAATCTAGAAAATACAGGTTTGGGTTTTTCAGTATCCATTTCTGGACACCCCAGAAAGACTGAGGAATGGGTGGGGAGCATCACACTACCAAACCCACCATAAGGACTTTTCTCAAAACTCAGGGCCAAAGAGACAGCAGGTAGTGAGGCAAAGGGGAAATGATTTCGTTTCCTAAAGCAGCTTATCATGCCTTAGAGATCTGTTCAATTCTGAGATTGTTCTGAGAGCTGAGGATCTGTTTCAGGTATGAGATTTTTGATTTATCAATCTTAAAACACTTTCTGGGGTGCCTAATTGGCTCAGCTGAGCATTCAACTCTTGATTTTGGTTCAGGTCATGATCCCAGCGTTGTGGGATCGAGTCCCACATTGGGCTTCACATTAAGCGTGGAACTTGCTTAAGATTCTCTCCTTCTCTCAAATTAGTAATTTTTAAAAATTAAATAAAAATAAAAAATAAAAACATCTTCTGCAGTGATGTTCCTTTTAACTTTTCCTGTATAGTGGCCACTCTACATGACTTTGATTTTGGGCTGATGTTTTTTCCTTTCTTGCTAGGTCTCTACAGCTATCAGGATCCCAATCTAATAGGATTATACTCTAGTCAACATGTCTAAAATGAGATTTTTTCCCCCTACATTTGTTTTGTTTTTCCTGCCTTGGAAATTCTTATTTACTCCAGATTCTAAACATGGAGTGTTGTTCACAGAGTCTGAGAGGAAAGAGAAAGGAGGCTAAACATCACATATATCCAGAAAATAATCAAGAAATAAAAAGCAAAGGTAAGGGAAGAAAATTGAGGATTTGGTATTATTTTAGAAAATTTATCCAAGTTCTCAAGATTAATTTTACTGGGATGGCTGCCTTAAAGTATTAAATGGATCAGTGTGGTTTGTAGCAACAATGCCTAAAACACAAAATCAAAACAGAGCCATCTTCAAAATGCTCCTTTTAAAAAGGAAAAAAAAAAATTCCTGGAAGTAAAGCTGAGTGGGGGGGAAAAACAGGTGAGTTCAAAGGAAGATTCTGAGGCTCACCATCCAAATGTATCTCATTTAGTAGGTCTGTAATGGGGCTCCAGAATATATAATTTAGTAAGGACCTTACATATAAGAAACCTTCTATACATAAGAGATTAGTGCAGGTGGTCCCTTAACCACCTTTAGAGAAATGCCTTTAGGTTGTAAGAGAAAGAGAGTGATAGTTACTTTCTCCAGCTAGGGAAAAGACTTTAACAGAGACTGGGAAACAGGAAGAGCCTGTTATAGCCTTGTTAACAAAGAGCACAGACTGGGTCCCACGGTATGGTCCAAAAGGTGATGTGCTCTTTAAAATGCAGGTACCTGGACTCTATCTCAGAGCAGTTGAATTAGGATTTCTGAAGTTGGGATGCGAAATAGGCTGTTTTAAGCTCCTCACACAATTAGAATGCATAGTAACATCCGAAAATCATTGCCGCAGATAATGTAGAAGACACTGTAGCATTTTTTTCCCCCAAGAACTGTAAACTCATCAAAGGAGGTTCATGGACAATGATAAATTTTATTTTATTTTATTATTTTGTTTTGTTTTGTTTTGTTTTTTGGCAATGATACATTTTAGTACATGTTGCCCAGCAATGACCTCACAATAATCTATTTCTAAATAAACTGACAACCATCGAAGCAAAAAATCAGCCTTTCTTTCCATTTCTATATATAAACTTGGGAATAATACAACCAATGCAGGAGTTGTGACCTAAAACTATCCTTTCCCCTGTTGGTAATCTCAAATCCAATCTCTGGGAAATTGCTAGAAGACACAGAGAGATAATCTCTGTGAAGCTGAATGCTAGAAAATATACTTGCCAAATTATTGTAATGATGAAAGTTTGAGGTTGCATTCAATTCCCACAGTTTTCGCAAATGAATCTGTTACTGTACTACGTACTGACCTTACGAAGATATCCAATAGAGCAGATTGTCGTTATCAGGGAAAATTGTCATGCTTGGAAACAAAATGTAGCATCTTTTACTTATTTGTATACCAGAGAAAAAGATCATTATAGCAAACACTTGCTGCTCTAGTTTTAAAACAAATTCAAAGGGAATACTGTTGTGTTTCTACATTGTGTTGTTTACTATGCCTATTAAAAACCCCAGGTGAAATTCTGAACTTTTATTTTAGTCTTCTGTTAAGATTGTTTTGTTCTCTATCAAAACCATAAGTGTGTTGAAAAATCCATCTGCCTTCACTGAGCCTAAATGTAACTACATTAATCCAAGCTGATAGCTGCATGTGAATACAAAGCTGGTGTCATTTATGAACAAACACCTTAGCATACTGTCTTAACAACTTATTCTTCTCAGCTTGACAAATATAAACATTTATATTACAAGATAATTTACACTTAAAATCCCATGCCAACAGCTGATAAGAGAAGATAGAATATTGAATTTTGGCACATAAATAAGCTTTCCCAAAACAGCAAAGAGGATTCTAGCAATGGCTTTCATTTAGACAGCATACTTCACCCATTGGGAATTCCTAACCAGCACACTTCACAAAAACATATTGGGGGAGCTTGTACTTTTTATAAATTAAAAATGATGAATGTGTACCATATCCACCCTGATTTTGTGTGATAGGTTATTGGAACCTAGAATTTTAATCGTCTTCTCTGCCAGTGCCTCTTTTTAGGAACTTCTGTGTGGAGGTATAACTTCACAGCAACTCCTACTAGGGCTTGGGAGGATATAAAGAAGTCTGAATTTAAAATCAGGGCAATAAAAATATATGCATCTATAGTTACAGGACCATCTCTAGAGTATGGCTCTTTTGTAAACGACCAAATAGCCTTGCCCAAATGTAGAAAACTATGAATGTTCCATTTAAAAAAAAAAAAAAGTGATGTGAGCATTTGGATCTCAGTGAATGTGGGTGTTTAGTGGTCAGAATTCTTAATAAAACCAACTTTCAGAACCATGAAATCCATACATTAGAAGGATTGTATTAGTAAAGAATTTAAAAATGGCATCTAGTTTTTTTTAAAGCATTTTTCGACAAGCAGTGAAGTCTACACTAAAGCGCAAAGGTTTTGAAATGAATCAAAACTGGCTTCCCATCCAGTTTTGTCACTGGCACTGTAGTTACAAACTATATGTTATGTGCCAATGACCTTGTGTGGCCTTAGGAAAATATCTTATGTCTTTAAGTTACTGTTTTTTAAATCTATGAAGTAGGGACAATAATAGTAAATATAATAGCATCTATTTCAAAAGGCTGTGTTATATTAATAATTAAATAAAATAATAAATGCATGCATTATGCTTAGAACAATGTTTGGTACAGAGTAAAATTTCAATAAAATGGAGACAAAAATATATCCAAATTTTTTTCTAGGCCTCACATGGGACCTATTCTTAAAATGTAATAATCTAGAGGAAATATAAAGATAGAGAAATTATTGCAAAAGAAAATAATAACAGTAGAAGGTAGAAGACGTTAGTGAAAGAAGAAATTTCAAAAGAAGAGAGACCTGTTAAATTGGAAAGTAAAAATTCTGATTCTAACAAGTTTTGATAAGGATGGGGAAGAACAAATACACTATACACACTGTTGGTGGAAATGTACATTGGCAAAACCACTTTGGAAAATAATTTGACCTTATCTCAAAAAGTAAAAAAAAAAAAAAAAAAAAAAAAAATACATACCCCTAGAACCAGTAATTTCACGTTTAGGCATTTATGCTAGAGATCATTTTACATGCGTACTCCAGACAGGTACAAGGATGTTCACATTAGCCATGTTCAGGAAAAAAAAAAATTAAATAATTACAAAAAACAGAAAACAAAAAAATTTCCATTAAAATAGGACAAACAATACATTATGAAGATCCATGATAGGAAACATTATAAATGAGTGAATTTACATTTTTGAAGTTTTGATTTTGTTGTCTTGCTCTAAAGATTTTTGGGTATTCTTCTGACTGGCTGTTAAGTAACTTAGAGATAAATTTGATCCTCTTAACACCTGTTTTGCTAGGCTGGGTCTCGACTAGCTTTTACTTTAGGGATAGTTCAAGAGCAGAATATACATTCTTCTCAAGTTCAAATGTAACATTCATCAAGACAGATCACATTTTGGACCACAAACCAAACCTTAATAACTTTTTAAAAATTGAATTAATAATAATTAATAACTTTCCCAAACAGAATCATGTTTGCAGTTTCACTGGTGAGTTCTACCAAATATTTAAGGTAGAAATTATGCTAATTCAATATGACTTTTCCAGATAATAGAATCAAAGGGAACATTTTCTGACTCATCTATGAGGCCACCATTATTCTAATACCAAACTCAGATAAAGATATTAAAAACAAGAAAAACTACAGATAATATATTTCATGAATATCAATGCAAAAATGCCCCCCGAAATATTAGCAAGTCAAATCCTACAGTGTGTAAAAATAATCATACACCCTGACCAAATGAGATTTATTCCAGGTATGCAAGGCTGGTTCAGTATTTGAAAATCAATTACTGAAACTTATCACATCAACAGGCTATAGAAGAAAAGTCATATGATCATATGAACAGATGGAGAAAAAGTATATGACCAAATATAACACCTATAATCATTAAAAAAAAAAAACCTTTCAGCAATTAGGGATAGAGGGGAACTTCCTCAACTTGACAAAGAACACTTAATGTACTAAAAGCCTACAGCTAACATAATAATTAATGATGAGAAACTAGATACTTTCCAAGTAAGATCAGGAACAAAGCAAGAATGTCCCCTCTTACCACTCCTATTCAACATTGCATTGGAAGTCCTACTAATGCAGTTAGGAAAGAAAAGGAAACAAAAGGTAAATGGATTGGAAAGGAAGAAATAAAACTGTCTTTGTTTGTAGATGGTATATTATAATCATCTGTATTGAAAATCTGAATGAACTGGCCAAAAAATCTGATGGAACTATTAAGTGATGACAGCAAAGCTGCAGAATACAAGACTAATTCACAAAACCAATTGGCTTTCTACATCCTAGCAATGAACAACTGGAATTTGAAATTAAAAACACAACATCATTTATACCAGCACCCCCCCCAAAAATTAAATGTGTTGGTATGAAATTGACAAAACATGTACAAGACGTATGTAAAGAACACTAATGAAAAACATCAAAAAGACCTAAATAAATTGAGAAATATTCCATGGTTGTGGATAGGAAGACTCATTATGATTAAGATTTAATTCTTCCCAGCTTGATTCAATGAAATTCCAATAAAAATTGCATCAAGTTACTTTCTGGATATTGATAAAATAATTCTAAAGCTTATATGGAAAGTATAAATCTCAATAACCAACACACTATTGGAGAAGAATAAGGTGGGAGGACTGACACTACTCAACCTCAGGACTTACCACAGAGCTACAGGAATCAGAACAGTGGTATTGATGAAAGAACAGACAAATAGCTCAATGGAAGAGAATAGAGAACCCATAAATACACCCACACAATCATAGTCAACCGGTCTCTGACAAAGGAGCAAAGGCATTTCAATGGAGAAACAATAGTCCTTTCAGCAAATAGTGCTGAACAACTGTAAATCCATATGTAAAAAATCTGGACACTGATCTTACATTTTTCACAAAAAAACTAACTCAAAATGAATCATAGGCCAACATGTAAAATTCAAAAATACAACGCTTCAAAAAATATATAAAATGTATACAATATACAGCACAGGGAAAAAATCTGGACTGCCTTGTGTTTAATGATGAGTTTTTAATACGTTAAAGACCATAGTTAGTGAGTGAGAACTTCAGCCTGAAGTACATACCAGAAGCAGACTTTGCCATCTCAATGGAGAGCTTTGGAGCAGAATCTGCCTATTGGAGGCACCGTATGTTGGGCAGAAATGGCCTGGACCAAATACCCCTGCCATGCTCAGTCCTTGATGGAAACTGCCCGAGAATATCCAGTCCTTTACTTGAAAGCTGAGGCAGATCTTAAAGGCACTAACAGCTAGAGGATGTCAAATAACTGCACGTCTTGTAATAAAATGGCAAAGTCTTCTGGGATGAAGATCCAAGCGTGCACCTTTGTGGCTGCCCCAAGTATGTTGAAAGTGTCAAGAACTGACCATCAGAATGAGTAATATGCTTGAAAATGTCATCCAAATCTCCCAATTCACAGCCTAGTTCTTTAGTTCCTAATTTCTTTTATATCCCAAGCACATATCTGCCAGCCCATATGGGGATCTTCATCAACATATATTTGTCTTGGCAAATATTAGACTTTTTATCCTGAAGCTAATTATCAGAAGAGCAATCTTTGGCTGGATACCCCAATGGCTAATCATCTCACCAGTATTGTTAGTATTATCTGCACATTGGCTAGTCTTCTCTCTAATTACAGTTTAAACAAGTGCAATTTGGAACAAACCCTGAGGAATATTTATTTCAATTTTATGTGCAAATAGATATTTTTTGTGCAATTTATTTTTGTTTTGAGTTTTATGACCCCATATCCAGAGATAGGCTCTGGTCTTTTTGATAACTACACTGCAATTTAATGCTTTATCCTTAAAACAATCTTAAAACATCTATGCATTATTTTTCTCTCCTAGTTTCCATTCATGAAGCTTTCTATCGGTCATAATTATAGCGAAGATGGAATCAGATGGACCTTCATTTTTAAGCTCCCTCTTCTCTTCTGCCTTCACCAAGTCCTTCTCTTAAAAACTCTATTTGTGGGGGGCACCTGGGTGGCTCAGTTGATTAAGCTTTCAACTTCAGCTCTTGGTTCCCGAGTTTGAGCCCAGAATCATGCTCTGTGCAGACAAGTCAGAGCCTGGAGCCTGCTTCAGATTCTATATCTCCCTTTCTCTCTGCCCCCTCCCCTGCATCACGCTCTGGCTCTCTCTTTTACAGAAATAAATACACATTAAAAAACAAACAAACCTCTACTTGTATGTTTTTAAATATAATTACATTTGCTTTTCTTTTCAAAAATGCAAGTTAACCAGCACTTACCAGTCATGCTTTAAACTTTCTTCTAACAACCATATATCACACATGAGGTAGAGAAAAGATGGGTAGAAGCAACAATGGCTAAAGTCTAGGAAAGGCAGAGAATCTAAACTTTTGTTGGTTTAGGATAAGGGATTCTGCTTATAGCATCATGTAATTATACCTAAGAGCTTAGGATTATTTGTTCAGTCAGGTCCTAGCGATTTTTATTACGCATGGCATTGGGAACAGAGCCATCAAAATGGGCGGAACAAACATAAAGTGAACCTCATGGGCTTCAGAAAGGAAGGACTCTAATGAACAAGATATTTGTTCTTCTGCCCATGTTCAGGCTGGAAATGTAAGATATGAGAAGTCACATGTGCTCCAGACTAAGGACTTCTTTTCTCATAGTACTTTGGGAATAGGATATCTGCTTGAGTCCTGTTTGCTTTCTTTTTTTATTAATTGTTTTTAATGTTTATTTTTGGGAGACAGAGCATGAGCGGGGGAGGGGCAGAGAGAGAGGGAGACACAGAATCGGAAGCAGGCTCCAGGCTCTGAGCTGTCAGCACAGAGCCCAACGCGGGGCTCGAACTCACAAACCACGAGATCATGACCTGAGCCGAAGTCGGACACTCAACTGACTGAGCCACCCAGGCACCCCTGTCCTGCTTGCTTTCTACCTGGTAGAACAGTAATAATTGCACATTCATTATTGGTAGATGAGAAAATGATGATCACAGAAATTATTGATTTTATTATCTCTTTATTCTTCATACTATTTAATCCCCATCTGCCATGGCTGTCCTCGTTCCCATACATATTCCTAAATTTGAATTTCTAGTTCTAGATTGTGAAAACTCTAGGATTGGGAGGCCAATCCTAAACTTTCTAGATTTCCCAGTACTTCTGTGACCCTTTGTTAAGCTAAAGGTTGAAAATTACTGTGATTGGGGCTCTCCTTGGCTTAGGTTCAATCCTTCTCCTATCTGATTTAATTAGAAAATGAAAGCTTTAATCTTTGATGTCCTTCAAGGGTCAGCTCAAACCATACATTTTCCAGAAATATATAATTCTTGATGAATTTAAGTGCATGATGGTCTTCTCTTTTTAGACCAGGCACTATAGAATCTAACACCAGAATATGGACCAAGTCATCATTTTTCACTGATTGTTCCATGCACTTAAATCCTATCTCAAACATGTCACTCAGGGATCAATTTATTTCACACACAAAACTTGTTAGCTTGAGTTAACTAAAGTAAAACTCATTTTGAAGGATTTCTTGATATGCCCCTGAGATAGTGGTTCTTAACAAGAATGACACATGAGATTCCGGTTAAAGAACTGCCTTTAAAGACCTAAGGTGCCTATGGCCTCTTTTCAGAGATTTTCTTTCAATAGATCTGAGGTAGGGCTCCTCTGGAGTCTGTATCTTAAAAAATTCTCCTCACAAAGTAAATACGTCCACCCTTTGATAAAAAGCTACCAGGGGCGCCTGGGTGGCTCGGTCGGTTGAGCGACCGACTTCGGCTCAGGTCATGATCTCACCGTCCGTGAGTTTGAGCCCCGCGTCGGGCTCTGTGCTGACAGCTCAGAGCCTGGAGCCTGTTTCCGATTCTGTGTCTCCCTCTCTCTCTGCCCTTCCCCTGTCCTTCATGCTCTGTCTCTCTCTGTCTCAAAAATAAATAAACGTTAAAAAAAAAAATTTTTTAAAAAAGCTACCACTTTAACACTGTTGGGAAATACTAATATGGTCTCAGTTTCAAGTGATTTCTCCCTTTTTTTTTTCTGAGTAAATTCTGATGAGGGTTGCCATATTTAATAAAAATAGCATATTAAAGAGAAATAGAGAACATCCAGTTGAATTTTAATTGAAAGTAAACAACAATTACTTTTCAGTATGATTGTGTCCAAAATATAGCATGACTTCTACGGTCACCCTAATCCTGACTGATACACAGGTCCGTATATATATGCAAGCTTATATATGATAGAAGTGTAACTGTAAATCCTGGGGCACAGGAGGGACAATTTAATAATAGTGCCAAGAAAAAGATTTTTCTTAGGCAAATAAAACCAAATTGGAACACTACCTCACACTATAAACAAAACTTAACCCCAGATTGATTACGTTTGGAAACAAAACTTTCAAAATTTTAGGAAAAAATGTAAGAGGATACTTTATGTCTTCAGGATAGGAATAAGTTTTTTTTACAAAAGACATGAGAGGGACAATCCAAAAAGAATTGGTAAGTGTGTCCATATTAAAATTAAGAATTTCCGTTCAACAAATGAACTACAAAGAAAGGGAAGAGACGGGATGAAGTATTAAATGTCATATGTTCAACAAATGGTTGGTAACCATTATGTATAAAAAAAGTCTCAAAACACTGAGAAACAACCAAGTAGAAAAAGGCAGGCATAACAATGCAATTCAGAAAATACAAGTTCACAGAAAATAAATACATGAAACAATACTTATAATCTATTGTTTTATAATAATAATAGAAATGGAAATTCATTAGTATTAATTGATAATGATAATGAACAATAATATTCTTTGTCCAATAGATTGGCAAAAATTAACAAGTCTGATAACAGGAAATGTCGATGATGTGGAACAATTGAGATACTAATGAGAATGTATATTAATAAAAAATCTTTCATAAAAACAAGTTCATATTTGTTGTAAAGTTGAAAATTATAATATTTTATGATCCAAAAATTCCAATTCTAGAGATAAAGCACAGAGAAATTCCTGTTATATAGCTCAGAGAAATGCTTATATGTTCACCAGGAGACATTTTCTGAAATGTTTGCAATAAAGAAAATACCACAGTGGGTAAACATATCACAGCTACATGAACCAACATAGATGAATTTGAGAAACAGAATATTTTTTTTTTAATTTTTTTTTCAACGTTTTTTATTTATTTTTGGGACAGAGAGAGACAGAGCATGAACGGGGGAGGGGCAGAGAGAGAGGGAGACACAGAATCGGAAGCAGGCTCCAGGCTCTGAGCCGTCAGCCCAGAGCCCGACGCGGGGCTCGAACTCACAGACCGCGAGATCGTGACCTGAGCTGAAGTCGGACGCTCAACCGACTGCGCCACCCAGGCGCCCCTAAACAGAATATTTTTTAAGTTCATTTACTTTGAGAGAGAGAGAGAGAGAGAGAGAGCCCTGGAGAGAGGAAGACAGAGAGGGAGAGGGAGAATCCCAAGCAGACTCTCCGCTGTCAGCACAGAGCCTCATACAGGGCTCCGTATCATGAACCGTGAGATTATGACCCAAGCTGAAATCGACAGTCAGAGGCTTAACCAACTGAGCCACCCAGGCACCCTGAGAAACAGAATATTAAGTAAAAAAAACCCAAAAAACAAACAACAACAACAACAAAACCCCAGAAACCCCCTCAGGAGGCTATATTTAGTACAATACTTTTTTAACGCACAAAATAAACAAAACTAAATATAGGAATAAATATTTGATAAAAATTTTATGGGGGAAAAAGGCTAGAGGATTCAATGCAAACTTCAGGATGATGGTTACCTCTCATAGAGAGACCGCAAATGCAATAAAAGAGTAGGAGGTGGGTGGTCTTAGATAAAATAGTGTCAGTAACGTTTTAAATTGTATCTTAAAATAGTGGATGTTCATTTTATTGTTATGCTTTATGACTCACATATATCTTAAATATGTTGTGTTCTATCGATCTAATATCCCAGTAAAAATAACAATGAATAAAGTGACATCCTTTGTTCTAATTTTTCGATTTTGTAAGAAAGGTTTCCCCAAATTGTGTGCTAAAAAACAGTTTTCAACTCGCAAGAAGAAATACATTTTTCACCGTGACCTAATACACACGCAGATATGCACAACTTCCTACAACAGAGTGTACTTCCCATTTTCATATGGAACAATACATACTTGGCAATGCATTCCAAAAATTTTTATTCTAGTCTCTTCTTTGATGCTGACACAGCCCACTCGGATGATTTCATGACCCGCTATTGGATCATGACCTACAGCTGGAAAAACATTGCCCTAGAATTTACCAGTTTTGTTGGCTGTCAGTGAATATTTTTTTAAGCAAAGGAATCTGTCGTCTAAAAAGTTTAAGAAATTACAGGCTGAAATTTATTGAGACGTCCCCCTTTATTCTTTTTTTTTTTTTTTTTTTTTCTCAACCTTTTTTATTTATTTTTGGGACAGAGAGAGACAGAGCATGAACGGGGGAGGGGCAGAGAGAGAGGGAGACATAGAATCGGAAACAGGCTCTGAGCCATCAGCCCAGAGCCTGACGCGGGGCTCGAACTCACGGACCGCGAGATCGTGACCTGGCTGAAGTCGGACGCTTAACCGACTGCGCCACCCAGGCGCCCCGTCCCCCTTTATTCTTAAATGACTGCTAGGTTAATATGCAATGCGACTACCCAAAGGGACCTAGTGTTCAGTTTCCCAAACTTAACTGATCATGGAGCAACCTGTGGGACTAGTGACGTACAGACCACACTCAAGAACCAGTTCATCGGGATGATATCTCCTTCTGTTTCCATCTCAAAATTCTTTGTTTCACTTGTGATTTCCCCAGACACAACACTAGGTATGATTACGATGCATGAACCATAGCATTAAAAACACACTGAATTGAAACTGGTGAAAAGCAATACTAAGACCATCCGTCCGTAAAACTACGCGTGTCAAGAAATCTTCCATCTTCACAATAACATCCAGTGACACCCCTAGTCTCCTCTCATTAAACCTAATATAGCTGTAGAAACAACAACAAAAAAGAAATCATTTCAAAATATCTCATTCAATTTGGTCGTCTATTCAATGTATTGATTTTTACGGCAGTTATCATTTTCTACCTTTTAGGGGAAATCTGTAAGGGTTCATTGATCTTAGTAAAATACACTTTTGTGGAAGGACTGTTTATATTGTAATTTATATGGGATAATGTGCACTAAGTTCCAAACAACTGACTTACAAATGACTTACAAATGCGTTTTAGAGAGAGTCATCAATAAACTTGGGTCTGCCTGATACTCTGGAATCTTAATAGATTAAGCCATTACCAATGATTAAATTCCCTTATGAGCATTTCATCTGGAGGAGGAGTGGTAAGACCTGAACTCTACAGGTTTAGGCATGCTGTCACATCAGCACACGGAGACATTTCAGGAGTGTACTTTTTGGTGGGGACGTCAAAAGAAAGTGGGAGGGTATCAAAGACAAATTGCATATTTCATTTTATCTATTTGTTTGTGTTTTTTTTCTTATTTTATATGGGGACATATCATGCTTCATATAGAATACAAGATGAGTCTCAATGTTTACCATTTGGAGTCTCAGGGCTAGTTGCTTTAGGGTCACTGAAATTTCATAAATACGTCTTTTCTCATAAGTTTTGACTTCAGAACCTTGACTTTCTGAGCAACCAGTTTGTTTCCCCCATCTCAGTGATGTGTTAGAGCTGGAATCACTGGCTCACAGGCCTGATTATGTGCCTCTCTTCCCAAGTTGGGTTAGAATCAGCTATATCGGGAGTATTTACACAACAGAAATCATGAAATGCTACAACTTGGCTCCTCTTTCTCCTCCTCCTCCTCTTCCTCCTCCTCCTCCTCTTCTTGTTCTTCTTGTTCTTGTTCTTCTTGTTCTTGTTCTTCTTGTTCTTGTTCTTCTTCTTCTTCTTTGCCTCCTCCTCCTCCTCCTCCTCCTCCTTCTCCTTCCCCTTCTTCCTCTCCTCTTCCTCTTCCTTCTTCTTCCTTTTCTCTTCACCTTCTCCTTCTCCTTCCTCTCCCCTTCCTCCTCCTCCCCTTCCTTTTTTTTTTTTTTTTTTTTTTTTAGGTGAGTTGGTTTGCGAGCACATAGCTGTCTGACATTGACCCCCTACCTGCATTACCACAACTGTGTAACATTGTGTAAGTTACTTATTCTCCCTGAACCTTGCTTTAATAGAATAAAGATAATTCCCTCTTTTTTCTTCCTGGTGCACAGAGGCAACCTGAGGCTCAAACAAATGTCTGTGCTTATTTTTTGTAAAGAGCAAAGAACCAGGAAAATAAGCATTATTTTTATGTGAATCAATTCTGCCTTCTTTATACCTGGTCCTGAGTTGCACCCTGTAAGTCTGTCCTTTTATTTGGTTTTCATTGTGACAGACTGTTACTTTTGCAGTTCCCGATGGGACACACATCAAGCTACTTAAGCCCCTGTGTCCTCTCCTCCCATTGGCTCTGTGCTAAACTGTGTGACAGACCTTGACCAATAGAATGAGATAGAAGGGATGTTGTGCCAAGTCCTGTCCTAGGTTTTAAGAGCCCGGAAGCTTATTTCACTTTAAGTCAGGCAAAATACAACATACTGCCATACTGTGAAGGAAACGCAACTAGTCCTGTGGAAAGATTAAGCGAAGAAAAATAGAGATGCCTCACCAACTATCCCAGCAACCAGCAGGCATGGGAGTGAAGAAGCCATCCTGGGGTTTTCAGCCTAAGATGTTCCATGTGGAGCAGAAAAAAAGCCATATCCAACTAATCCCTCCCCAAATTGCAGAATTGGGAATGAAAATTATTTTGGTCACTTTAAGACACTAAGTTTTGGAGTGATTTGTTGTCCAGTGATAGAGAATGAAAAGACTCATCAACTTTCAAGATAGAAGCAGCATCTCCATTTTTTCAAATGAAGAAACTGAGGGCTCAGAAATGGTGAGGCAGCTTCCTCAAGCTCACAGAGCAAGTAAGTATTGGATTTAGGCTAAAATCCCAGTGTCCATACTCTAGCCCTGTGCACTCCACATTTCTTCATTCACTAGTGAGCATGATTGCAGGGAAACCTAAAACCTTGCACAACTTTGCACAACTGATTGCACAATAAACCTCATTTTAAAGCTATCCTTCTCCATTGTGGACCAGTCGAGGACTACGTACAGTTGTTGCCTAACAGTGGACTTGGAAGGCAACGAGGTGTAGTGGAAAGAGAGAGATACCGAGACAGCTACACTGTAATCCTAGACTACTCATATTAGGATTCTCCAGAGAAATCAAACTAATAAAATACGTATATATATGAAGAGAGGGTTTAATTTTAAGAAATTGGCTCATCCAATTATGAAGTCTGCTGAGTCTAAAATGTGTACAGCAGGCCTGCAGGCGAAAGACCCAGGAAAGAGTTGATGTTAAAGTTCAAGGCCAAAGGCCTTCTGCTGGCAGAATTCCCTCTTGCTCAGTAGAGACCACTCTTTTTTTCCATTCAAATCTTCAACTGATTAGATGAGGCCCACCCAAGTGACAGAGAATAATCTATTTTACCTAAAGTCCACCAATTAAAATGCCAATCTCATCCAAAAACACCCTCACAAAACAGCCAGAGTAATGTTTGACCAAATATCCAGGTACTATGGCTCGGCCAGGTTGACACATAAAATCAATCATTACACCAGTCATTCTCTAGCTGTAAGCCTGGATCCAGTCACTTGATTTTTCCAAACGTCAGTTCGGTCCTTAACATGGCAGGCATATTCATATCTTCCTCACAGAGTAATGCAGATGACTAAATGGAACAGAATATATGAGGCTCTCAGTACAACACTGGTTAGTTTACATGGTGGTGGACATTGCAGGACATGGGAACACAGGGCTCGTGCACTGGAGGCTTTTAAGAATTTTTTCAAGAAAGGAAATACCACTGTGAGGCATTTTCTTGCTTTGTATCACAGGGCCCTTCTGTCAGAGAAAGGCAGCGGGAACATATCAGGAACCCCCTCCCCGCCCACTAACTACATAGGTTGCAATGGTCCCTTTTCATAAAGTTGGCTCAGTAGCACAGTTTTTTTTTTCTCCAAACATCTCTTTAAAGAAGAAGAAGAAGAAAATACTTCATTCATTCAAATTGCTTTCCACTTCAGAGTATGCATGACTGCAAATTCGACTCCAGCCTCCCCAAACACCCTGTTTCATGCTGATGAAACTAAAACTTCATTTTTGTTAATTTTTTTTTTTTTTAGTGTTTATTTTTGAGACAGAGAGAGACAGAGTTGAGTGGCGGAGGGGGAGAGAGAGAGAGAGAGAGAGAGAGAGAGAGAGAGACAGAATCCCAAGCAGGCTCCAGGCGCTGAGCTGTCTGCACGGAGCCCGACGAGGGCTGGAACTCACGGTCTGCGAGCTCATAACCTGAGCCAAGGTCGGACGCTTAACCGGATAAGCCACCCAGGTGCCCCAGAAATTAGCATTTCATTCTAACTGCCTCCCCCCGAGACTGTACTTTGACTATGCCTTCCACTCAGTCAGACCCTCACCTGCTATATCTGAGCAAGGTCCCTCCTGGTCTAGGCCCTCTTGTGGCTCAGTGACGTCCTCCATGTACAAACTGAGACTCGTGGGGTGCCTGGGTGGCTCAGTCGGCTAAGCGGCCCACTCTTGATTTTCGCTTACGTCGTGATCTCATGGCTCATGAGATCGAGCCCCACATCGGGCTTTGCACTGACACTGTGGAGCCTGCTTGGGATTCTCTCTCTCCCTCTCTCTCTCTCTCTCTGCCCTTCCCCTGCTCATGCTCTCCCTCAAAATAAATAAATATTTTTTTAAAAACTGGGACTTGTAATTCCTAGGACTTAATCTATAAAGATTAAAGCTTTGATCCCTGCAGAAATGAAAATCCCCAGGAGCTCCAGCAGAATGACAGAGTCCAGAGAAGTTTAATTTAACACAATTGGGACATGTATGTATGCGTGCAAATGTCTGTGTGCGTGGGTGTGTGTATGAATGCAGTAGACAGCGTAGTACCCTTGCGTTTGGAAAAGGGAAAAGAGGCTCTAAAACATAAAGACAAACTTCCATCATGTGCAAATCTCACTTAAAACTGGCCCTTCACTGAGCCAGGGGACCTAACTGAGGGTTCTGTGTCTCAGCACCTTGGGAAATCCTGGGAGGCAGGCACTATCACATGGGAACCAAAAATTGTAAGCTTTCTTTTAATATGGGAAGGGCAGACCCAAAGGTACCAGCGGAGTGTTCATTATTGGAGGAGGAAATTCCTTATTGAATAGAACTCCCACTGGATTTATAGGCTGTGTATAGTTGAACCATTCACCGGCTAAGAAAAAAAAAAAGTCATAGGGCAAGATCAGCTTGAATCCCACACTGAACCCTTAAAAGAGGCTGCATGTGCTTCTCCGCAGGGAGGAGGGCTCTCCCAGAGGAGCCTCATCATGGCTAGCAGAAGAAGTGTAATAATAACGAAGATTCACATAGCTCATTAGACATTACATCAGTTATCTCCGTTAATTCTCAGACCAATCCTGCAGGGGAGGGAGGACTGAAGTGTGGGTTCATCTCACTTCCAGAGAAGCTAAGTGCCTTGCCCAAGCCAAGGACTGCTAGACGGAGAATTCAAAAGGGCCCAGTGCTTGTTCAGTTTTTCCCAGGATAGCTTAGGCAGAGGACAGAGATTGCAAATAAAAATTCAACTGAAAGTGAGGATTAAGCATTTCATTAAAAATCCTGGCTCTGGGTAGAGAAAGAAAGAAAAAAATTTCAGCCCCTTGGATACCACTGTGGTAACGCTATAAATCATTGCACAGCACACTTGAGAATTTGGGGTGATTTCTTAGCTTCAGTAATAATTGTGAAAGCACACATTTAAAGTAATAATGATACATCATTTCATACACACACACACACAAACACCATTAGGCTGGCAAATTTTTAAATTCCATAATACAAGATGTTGACAAAATAAGAATAAATAAAAACTGTTACACACAAGTGGGGGTATAAACAGATACAACTATGTTGGAGAACAATTTGACAATATCTAACAGAGTTGAAGATGTACATAACCTACGACCTAGCAGTTTCATTCCTAAGTGTTTTCTCTGAAAAAAATGTCTGCATAGTACATGAGGCAGCTTTTATAGGACTGTTCATTATAGCACTGTTTAGACTAGTTGAAATTGAATTTTAAAATTGGGATGAGGGGTGCCTGGGAGGCTCAGTCAGTTGAGTGTCTGACTCAGGTCATGATCCCAGGGTCATGGGATCGAGCCCTGCATCAGGCTCTGGGCTGAGTGTGGAGAGTGCTTAAGATTCTCTCTCTCTTCCTCTGCCCTTCTCCCCCAGTCGTGTGTGCACTTTCTCTCTCTCTCTCTTTTTAAAATAAAAAATAGTCACTTAAAAAATAAAAATAGAGACACATTAGAATAAACCTATGACAATTCACTTGTCACTTTATCCATCCATCGTGTGTGTGCATATATATGTGTGTGTGTATATATACATGTCTACTATGTGCTAGACGAGATTCTAGGTTCTGGATACACAGCAGTGAGCAAGACTTAAATAAAGACCTTGTCCTCATTTATATTTTGGTGGAAACAAGCAATAAGCCAGGAAACAAACATATAATTTTAGTAAGGACAAGTGCTATGAAGCAAATCAAAAAGAGTCAGGACCTAGAAGTCACCTTGGTTGGAGAGGAACATATTTCAGACGTATGGGTCAGTCTGGCAGACCTCTCTTTGTTAAGGCAACATTTAATCAGGTATTTGGCTGAACATGAACAGAGAGGACATGAGTAAAATACAATCATCCGAATGCCTAGAGAGTAATACGTATTAGGGGATGACACCCACAGGGACACGGATTGTGAGGTGGCAAAGTGGTAGTTTCTGAAGCTCAGTTGTGTAGAGGATGGCCAGAGGTTGATGAGGAGTGGAGAATAAAAACAATTAAAGAAATATTCCTTTTGTGAATGGATTTTTTTTCAGTATGGTATTCAATAAACTGCAGGATAACAGAAAAGGAAATTGTCACAAAAATCTAAGTTATTATGGAAACGGACCAACCGAGAATATCAGCAACAACTGACATTTAATAACTACTTAAAATGTGTTAAACGCTGTGCTAACCTTTCTCTTTTTTTGTATATCAATTCACTTATTTGTTTATAACGATTTTAATTGTTCGTAAGAATCTTTAGCGTGGATACTAGTACTCTTGCTTTACCGATGAAGACATCACGGTTTGAAATGTTTAAGAAATTTGCTTAATGTGACCTATTTAGCAAGCAGCAATGGTGAGACTGGAACCCAGCTCTACCTTTATTGTAGGCTCCCAGCCACTCTATCAAAAATCTAGGATGTTGGTGTGAGACCTGCTTTGTTTCTTGGCAAGCCAGATAACCACTGTTTGGACAGCATCCGCTTTGACTCTCATTTCTTCAGAGGTCACGTATACAGCCCATCTCCTTAAACCGACCATCTATTCCTGATCCAAGAAAGGCCAAAATGCAGAGATGAAAGGGAGATTATTTCTAGAGCCTGAAGCCTTGTTCACAAGGCTATCACTTTGAGAATGGCTCAGATTCTTCCCCTTCTTCCCTTCAATCTATTTCGCCACAAATTAAGAGACTGTCCATAACAAGCAGTCCCCAACCTTTGGGCGGGGAGGACAAGAATGGCAAATGAGTATCATTGCACACATTCACTGCAATCCCTTGGAGAACAGAGTTGAGAGAGATTTCGAGAATTATATGGAATGCTGTTGGCAGATAGACCGGGTGAGACAACCCGGCTTAATGAACTCAATTTACTGGCAATGTCAATGACCACACCAGCAGGAAAAAGGCTTGGGATAGTTCATGTTAGATGTTCTTGAACGTGCAATTCAGTGTTATCCTGTAATCCGAACTCAGTTTTGCTCCAGTTGTGATCTCATCTTTTGCAGCACAAACCTCTTCCGAATAATTCCTTGAACCTTCTTCACAGGGAGATTTTATCCAAATCACATCTCTTGTCCCCTTGATTATTGTTTTCTTCATTTGGCCATGGCTTTTCTTGTTATAATATAACAGCAAGGGACTCTGTTACCTAGGTAACCAGGCATAATGTCTGTCCTGGCTCATCTTTGTTGGGACCTATGCTTGGAGGAGACTCTTGACGTGCTCTTGATTCACTGCACTCCTAAGGGTACACGACTTGGCAACAGCAAAGTGTCCTTCCTCTCTATCTGATGGACAAGGGCTGTATTACCAGTCAGGCCACATTCACCATAACTTTCAGCAGTGTATCTTTTTATTTTCAATATCTCAATATAAAGTTAAAGTTTTACAAGCCCTCATATTTATTATTCCTCAGACTGCTTACCTTGCCCAACGGTGGATTATAATTTTATAACTTTAACTATCTACTTTAATGCATTTTATTTCGACTTCCTAAGTTTGATACAACTTTTTCCTCTGTTACAGAAGCTTCCCATTCTGATTGTTCCCAAAACACACCACACTAAACACTTCACAGATTCCATCTTAATTAGAATATCAGATTTGGAAAGATCCTCAAGGTCAAGCACTATTACATTTTCATGTGAGAGACGAGGACAGGAAGGGGCAAAAAGGAGAGGACCGGGGCCTGGAAGCCTTAGTCATACAATTGGAAGACTAGTAATTCATTAATTCATTTATTCTTTTATTCATTCAGAATATATATTCACTATGTGCTAATCACTATTCCAGGCATTAATAAATGAGCTATACAAAAATAAATAAATAAACAAAAGTTCTTATCCTCAAGGAACACTTTGAGTAAAACAATCCAGAAGCATAATCAGGAATCAAACCCTAGAAGTCTTAGAGCTCTTCTGACCAAACTCTAGGTTTGACCACCCGCAGTTGCATTCAGAAACCAAAATTAAGATCACAAGACATGAAGTAAGGAGTTAGGTTTTTAGTCTCGTTTGAGTCAATAACTAGCTAGATTAGACAATTTTCGTGATCCCTCTGATCTCACCTATGAAACAGTAGTATAGGACTAGATTACCTTAACAGTATCTCTTTTACACCCAGAGAATAAGGATTTCCACCATAATCACATGGGAAACCTTAAAATAACAGAAATATCCAGGCTCCACACTGGTCTGACTGAATCATAACCTGTACAGGTGAGGCCTCAGTAGTGGGAATGGACCACTCAGTAGTGTGGTCTTAGACTCCAGGTTTTGGTCATCGTGAGTGCTCCTTGACTGACTGCTTCTTATCCTAACTGCCTGTTATTTATAACTATTCTCTAACCTTAAAAAATTTTAAAAATAGTAATTTGAATAATTTTGGGAAAAGCCTGAATATTCAGTAGCCATGGTAAAAAGTAGTCATCAAACAGATTTTATACTTGCTTAATTAATCAATTACAGTTGTACAGTCATGGTAAAAGCAATCACTACAACTCGTTTTATAACCACTTAATCAGTCAGTGATTCACTTCAATGAACAAGCTTCCTAAAACCAACTAGTCAGGAATAGCTCTTTACTTCAAAAAGTCAATCAAGTGGGCACACAAACTTCCTATGTACATGCATTCAACACCAATCTCATCTAAATAGTCATGGTTTTACAACTGATTCTAATTTACTCAATTCTGCTGAATGCCCATATTCTTCCCAAAACACCATTAAGGTCATAAGTCTGCTTTCCTTGAAGAGATCATACTTGATGAGCGTAGCTCTCCTTACTTAAATAAGCAATAAATTGAGCTTTGAATTTTTGTTTCAGATATTGAGTGGTGAGATTGTCTGTAGGCAATTCTGGAGGTACCATCAAGATTACTGTAAGCATTCCACAGACCAGTGGATCAACAGAAACATTCTTTGGTTTTCTTGTGCCAAAATTCCATTGGCACCTCAACAGTAATTGAACTGTAAATTGTTACATTGGGCTCTCATAAATGACCTCATTTGGTTATCCTAGGGTTTGCAGAAAACAAGGTAGGTTTTATTTATTAATTTTTTTTCTAAATATAATTTATTGTCAAGTTAGCTAACATGCAGTGTATACAGTGTGCTCTTGGTTTCGGGAGTAGATTCCCATGATTCATCACTTACATACAATACCCAGTGTTCCTACCAACAAGTGCCCTCCTCAATGCCCATCACCCAATTTCCCCTCCCCCCCCCACCCCCATCAACCCTCAGTTTTTTTCTCTGTATTTAAGAGTCTCTTATGGTTTGCATCCCTCTCTGAAACTATTTTTTCCCCTTCCCTTCTCCCACGGTCTTCTGTTAAGTTTCTCAAATTCCACATATAAGTGAAAACATATGGTATCTGTCTTTCTCTGACTGACTTATTTCACTCAGCATAATACCCTCCAGTTCTATCCACGTTGTTGCAAATGGCAAGATTTCATTCTTTCTCATTGTCAAGTAGTATTCCATTGTATATATAAACCACATCTTCTTTATCCATTCATCAGTTAATACACATTTGGGCTCTTTCCATAATTTGGCTATCTTTGATAGCATTGTTATAAACATTGAGGTACATGTGCCCCTATGAATCAGCACTCTGGTATCCAAAACAATGTACACATCCAGTGCAGTCCCAATCAAAATTGCACCGGCATTCTTCTCAGAGCTAGAACAAACAATCCTAAAATTTGTATGAAACCACAAAAGACCCTGAATAGCCAAAGTAATGTTGAAAAAGAAAACCAAAATGGGAGGCATCACAATCTCGGACATTAGCCTCTACTACAAAGCTGTAATCAAGACAGTATGGTATTGGCACAAGAACAGACACATAGACCAATGGAATAGAATAGAGAACCCAGAATTGGACCTACAAACATATGGCCAACTAACCTTTGACAAAGCAGGAAAGAATATCCAATGGAAAAAAAGACAGTGTCTTTAGCAAATGGTGCTGGGAGAACTGGACAGCGACATGAAGAAGAATGAACCTGGACCACTTTCTTACACCATACACAAAAATAAACTCAAAATGGATGAAAGACCTAAATGTGAGACAGGAAACTATTAAAACCCTAGAGGAGAAAACAGACAACAAACTCTTTGACCTCAGCTATGGCAACTTCTTACTTGACACGTCTCCAAAGGCAAGGAAAATAAAAGCAAAAATGAACTATTGGGACCTCATCAAGATAAAAAACTTCTGCACAGCAAAGGAAGCAATCAACAAAACTAAAAGGCAACCGACAGAATGGGAGAAGATATTTGCAAATGACATATTGTATAAAGGGTTAGTATCCAAAATCTATAAAGAATTTACCAACTCAACACCTGAAAAACAAATAATCCAGTGAAGAAATGGGCAGAAGATATGGATAGACACTTTTCCAAAGAAGACATACAGAAGGCCAACAGACACGAAAAGATGCTCAACATTGTTCATCATCATGGAAATACAAATCAAAACCACACTGAGATACCACCTCACACCTGTCAGAGTGGCTAAAATTAACAACTCAGGAAACCACAGATGCTGGCAAGGATGTGGAGAACCGGGAACCCTCTTGCACTGTTGGTGGGAATGCAAACTGGTTCCTCAAAAAATTAAAAATATGATCCAGCAATAGCGCTACTAGGAATTTACCCAAGATATGTTTTATTTAAAAAAATTTTTTTTAAATGTTTAATTATTTTTGAGAGAGAGAGAGACAGAGACAGAGGCAGAGTGTGAGCGCGGGAGGGGCAGAGAGAGAGGGAGACACAGAATCGAAGCAGGCTCCAGACTCAGATGTCAGCACAGACAGAGCCTGACGTGGGGCTGGAACTCATGATCCGCAAGA
Organism: Panthera pardus; assembly: GCF_024362965.1. Classification (NCBI taxonomy): domain Eukaryota; kingdom Metazoa; phylum Chordata; class Mammalia; order Carnivora; family Felidae; genus Panthera; species Panthera pardus. Next base: position 68,210,952 of record NW_026527002.1, read on the forward strand.
TCATGACCTGAGCCAAAGTCAAACACTTAAACGACTGAGCCACACAAGCGCCCCTATCCAAGGTATGTTTTAAATAATACATTTTAAAAATATTTTTAATTTATCTACTTAATGTTTTCATCTGATGGAATATAGTTATAATACATGCTTTAATGTCCTCTGGTAATTCTAACATCTGGCTCAGTTCTCGGTCATTTTCAGACAATTGATCTGTCTCCTCATTAGGAGTCATTTCCCTGCCTCTCTGCATACCTCAAAACCTTGGATGGAGTGACAGACAATGTGAATTTTAACTGGTTGGTGGCTGGATATCTTTGCTCCTATAATTTTTTTTTTAATGTTTATTTATTTTTGAGAGAGAGAGAGAGAGAAAGAGAGAGGGCAAGCACAAGCTGGAGAGGGGCAGAAAGAGAGGGAGATAGAGGATACAAAGCAGCTCAGACCCCGATGTGGGGCTCAAACTCATGAACTATGAGATCATGTCCTGACCTGAAGCCAGACGCTTAACCAACAGAGCCACCCAGGCATCCCTCACATAATACATTTTGAGTTTAATTTGGAGACCTTTTGATTTGAAACTACACTATTTGGTAAATTTTTTTTCTATTAATGTCCTTATTCTTCACTGGTTACTTTGCATTTTATTTGGTTTGTCCCTTAATATAATGTTGTTATATATGCATAGTGTGAGTGTGTTTTGTGAGCAGATGGCTGGGCTTCTTTTGTCCTGACTCATCTTTCCGTTGCACATATAAGAGTGTGTTCCCTAAGTAACAAAGACATAGGCTTGATCAGTCTCCAATCCATCTTGCCAGTTCATGAAAATAGATCATTTTGTTTATTTCATATTCCAAGTTACACACTTGTATTTTGATCACACAGCCCATTCCTAGCCTCTGTATGGTTAGGGAACCCAAAATTATTCATAAATACACATTCTTGGCCAATCGTGGTGGCCTTTCCTTGTTTGTCGTGAGTCTATCAGTCAAGTCACAAAACTATAACCCGCTCTTGGGAGAACAGCTGCTCTCGCCACATTAATTTTTGTGCTTATCTTGGTGAATGGCAAAATTATTTTTATTTTGAATAACAATAGCTATTATGTGGAACTTTTTACATGTCAAAATTTAGAAGAGTTTCAGGAAAAAAATAGGAAGCAAGAAAATCAATCATTCAATAGTCAGCTTTTTCAGCTTGCATGCTGACTTCAAATAAACAAAATGCTGACTTCAAGAAAATCTCTGACAAAGGCCCCCTTGCTCACTCCTGTTAATCTTTTGAAATGTACACTTTTTGCATCTCTCCTTATCTATCATATCTTACCTTCCATTGCCTCCTGCTCTTTCTTCTGACCTTCTATCTTTGCTCCCCTTTGGGAGCAGACATGTTCTCAGGAAAGAAACAATCACATTGCCCACAATGTCTTTTTATTCCTACATCAGAAAGCAATATATAAAAGCTGAATGTAAGTCCCGGTCTAGGGAAAAGTTGAGGGCTACAATTAAAATTTCTCCTACACCTAGAAGTTTGACCAGAATTTGCAATAGAATTCAGGATTTTACTAGATAGCTTTTTTCCTGGATGCTCATAGCTATCCTGGTTTGTTCACTAAATTGTTAGCTCTTTAGACAGGAAAAATTGGTAAAGTACCAAAGACGGAAAAACCAGGAGAGAATTTAAATAGCCCTGTTATGCTTATTTCTAAAAAGGCCCTTGGGAATGCAAGCTGGTGCAGCCACTCTGGAAAACAGTATGCAGGTTCCTCAAAAAACTGAAAACAGAGCTACCCTATGACCCAGAAATTGCCTACTAGGCATTTATCCAAGGGATACAGGTGTGCTGTTTCGAAGGGACACATGCACCCCCATGTTTCTAGCAGCACTATCAACAATAGCCAAAGTATGAAAAGAGCCCAAATGTCCATCGACCAATGAGTGGATAAAAAAGATGTGGTATATATATATAATATATAATATATAATATATAATACATAATATATAATATATAATATATAATATATAATGTATAATGTATAATGTATAATATATAATGTATAATATATAATATATATATTATATATATATATATAATGAAGTATTACTCGGCAATTAAAAAGAATGAAATCTTGCCATTTGCAACTACATGGATGGAACTGGAACTGGAGGGTATTATGCTAAGTGAAATTAGTCAGTCAGAGAAAGACAAAAATCATATGACTTCACTCATATGAGGACTTTAAGAGACAAAACAGATGAACATAAGGGAAGGGAAACAAAAATAATATAAAAACAGGGAGGGGGACAAAACAGAAGAGACTCATAAATATGGAGAACAAACTGAGGGTTACTGGAGGGGCTGTGGAAGGGGGGATGGGCTAAATGGGTAAGGGGCCCTAAGGAATCTACTCCTGAAATCATTGTTGCATTATATGCTAACTAATTTGGATGTAAATTTAGAAAAAATTAAAAATAAAACAAGTTAAAATGAAAAAAATAAATAAATAAAAATAAAAAGGCCCTGACAAGGCATTAAATGAATGAATGAATGAACGAACGAACGAACGAACGAATAAATAAATAAATAAATAAATAAATAAATAAATGCTACACGAAAGCAATTCCAGAGGGCTTTCTCTTAGAATTAGATTGCATAAGGAATAAAAATTGTAAGCCAAATAAAGGCAAATCAATAGGAGTCTTTAAAAAAATAGCCTTTAAAATTCCCAAATAGAATTTTGGGTAGACACAACAATTTAAGAAAAGAGAAGCTCATCTTCTTTTTTCATATATAAGCTCAGACCTGAATTAGGGGACTTTATCAGAAAAAAAAAGTTGGGGGGCAAGTCTCAATTTAGAGTGTCTTCACCATATAACCAAACATTTCCAAAAACTTGTGAGAAAGTAAAAAAGCTAGGAATCAAAACCACCTCAGTTTAATAGGTAGAATTTACCTTACAGATAGCACTTCCAGATGAAATGTATTATAGAATAATTATCATTAGAAGTCTCAGGAAAATATCTTGGGTATGATTAATATCTCTATATTATGTTTGATTAAAGAAATAAATAATTAGCTATAATTCCAGAATTCTTATGGGTAAAAACCTCGTGTACTGAGATAGAATAATTAGTCCAGAGTACATAAGAATTCAGATCGACTTTTGTCAGATCACCATAAAATTCTTTTTTGTATTTATTCATATGGTAGGCCATATTCTAGAGCTTTTAACTCAATCACATGTTATACTTCAAAGATCCACTGTTATGCCTTGACCCAGGAGTCAAGGTACTTCTTTGCCTCAACAATTTCAGACTAAGCTAAACTATTCAAAGTATCTTCAGATTTCACAGCAGTATCATGTTTAAATCTGATGATACCACATGCAACATAATCTCTATTCCTAACTAATAACAACCAACATTTTTTTGCTAGACAACTACTTAATTATGAAATATTGTTAATTATCTCTCAATCTAAAAATACTTCTACATTTACTTAACAAAAAAAATTTCTTGATTGTGTTTCCATGATTCAAGAAGTATCTATGTCCAGAACAGGTGTTTTGGACATTCCCTTAAGTCTTAACTTAATATATTTTTGTTATCAAGTCTTGTCTTAAAAATGAGGAAGAATAAGGGCACCTGGGTGGCTCAGTTGGTTGAGCATGCGAGTCTTGGTTTCAGCTCAGGTCACGATCTCACAGCTCATGAGTTTGAGCCCCACATAGGGCTCCGTGCTGACAGTTCACAGCTTTCTTGGGATTCTCTCTCTCTCTCTCTCTCTCTCTCTCTCTCTCTGCCCCTCCCCCAGTCATGTGCACATGCTCTCTCTCTCAAAATGGGTAAATAAACTTAAAAAATGAAAAAGGATAATAGCAAGTTGGATATGCAGTAATTACTTTGGTCTCTTGTAAAATCTAATCCCTTACTGGAAATCAAATTGATTCAAAAACTGAACAATGGTCCTTTGTAAAACACATCAAATTGTTAAAAGTAAAAGGGTAAATATATTCTCTGATAGCCAATATAATTTTGAAATAGTTTTTTTCTGGGTTAGGATAATGTTCAAACTAAGAAGTTTCCTTCCTCCCCCAGAATTGCTATTCTCAAGGTGGAGACTCATAGTAAAATAGAAAACATTAAAGTTACATAAAATGAAAAATTGCTATCCTAAAGGTGGAGGATTACAGTAAAAGAGAACCATCAAAGTTACATAAAATGTTTTAGCATATCAGCATGCTAATATGATTCCCTAAACACAGTCCTTACATGTAAATCTCTTTAATACAAAGGCAATTCCATGGAAAAGTTAAAGGATTCCAGTAGAGACACAAAGTTTGAACCAAGTTCTAAAATAAATACTAGAAGCAAATGGGTTTTAAGATTCATAAGAATTATTCTAGCAGAGCCAAGATGGCTGCTTTCTAACACTAATTGAAAGCTCAAATGGACACTTGCCAAAATCTTCCAGGAGATGCATCACAGTAGAGGAAAAGGGTCCACAATATAAAACACTGACAGGGAGAATGTTCTAGAAGATGTGCACCATCCATGATATACCTGTATATATAAGAACTGTAAAGGTAGATATGGAATGGAACCATGATCTAAAAGATTTTATACACTGGGGCGCCTGGGTGGCTCAGTCAGTTAAGTGACCAACTTTGGCTCAGATCATGATCTCATGGTTTGTGAGTTCTAGCCCCACATCCGGCCTCTTGCTGACAGCTCAGAGCCTGGAGCTTGCTTTGGATTCTGTGTCTCCCTCTCTCTGCCCCTCCCCCCTCATGATCTGTCTCTCACCCTCTCTCAAAAATAAACATTAAAAAAATTCTTTAAAAGATTTTATACACTGCCTCCTGTTGCAGCTTCATGCCATTATGAATATATGTTTCATACCAATGTTTATTTGCTGAATGGGATAAAGCATTCTATTATCAAAAGTCATATCACTCACTGTGGATAAAAAACAAACCACCACCACAACAAGCTGCTAAACTTCGTGTTCTTACATGTGGCTTAAGAACCTATCCAGACAGGGATGGAGCAAAGCTTCAGTGACAGGTGCTTGTGAATTGTACATGGCTTTGCCCCTTACTCTGAAACATCACTCTCATTATCAGCCACAAACCTCTGAAAACATGGATAGGATTTCAGAATTTTAATATTTGCAACAAGCAGAGACTTTAAACTAAACTTCTCTGGAGATCCACCAGAAACAATTGGTCCATGAAGTCCAATAGCCAAAGTCAAGTTCATTGGAGCAAACTAATGACATAGACAGCATCTACCTAAACCGTCAGAAGGAAAGACTATCCCAGTGAGCTGAAATCACTGATTGTCACACTCCATGTACTTTTTGTTCACTACACTTTCGGTCATATTTACCTATTCACTAACTTCAGTTTATACTCTTCTAACTTAGGACTACCAAAGGTAGAATCTAGAAGTTGAAGAGAATTATTTTTATCATAAAGCCTATAAATGATGGTTCCAGAGTGTCTTTTAGTTCCTTCTCATAAATGTTCAGTTAAACTTTCTTGCCTTACAGTTTGTTGATGTCTGTTTCCTAAGTTTTATGTTCTTCTGCGTAGTCTCTGTCCATATAAATGACTCAACAACCAATTCAAAGACAAAAACAGGATGAAATCATACTGATCACATTTGAACTGAAAATAATACCTTTGTAGGGATGCCTGGGTGGCTCAGTTGGTTAAGCATCCAACTCGACTTCGGCTCAGGTCATGATCTCGCAGTTCGTGGGTTTGAGTCTGCCTCGGGCTCTGCACTGACAGCCTGCTTGGGATTCTATCTCCTTCTCTCTCTGCCCCTCCCCCAATTGCTCTCTATCTCTCCAAAAATAAACTTAAAAAAATAATAGCTTTGTAAATGAAGTATCGTCAAGAAGAATCATATATAAATATATCTATACTATATAGACTATATGTTATATAGTATAGTAAACATCTTTTATAGCCCACAGTTCATAGCATGGTGATTAAAATGTATTTAATGACATAGTTCAAGTTAGTGAAATACAATATCCTCCCCAGATCCCAAATATATAATGTCCTGAATGGAGAACAATGAGTTCAGTTTTAGACACTTTATTGCCAAAAACAAAGATTGATGGAAGCATCTATAATACAGAGTTAAGAAAATAAAATTGGCCAAGAAGAATAAGGAAAAGAAAATATGTCTTGATTAATAGGTTATTAGTGAATATTCATAGAAAAGAAAAAAAGTAACTTTTTTGGAGGAGAAAAGAAGAAAATCAGAAAAGTATGATAACAGAAATATTATGAGAGAAAAACATATATGAAAAAGCAAAGAAGCCAGAATAACTAAAACATTTTTGGAAAAAAAAGCCAGGAGAGACTGTCTACCTGTCTACCATCAAGACTATGGTATTGGTGGAGGGACGGACATCTAAATCAGTGGAGCAGAATAAACCCAGACAGAAATGGACACAGACCCACACAGACAAATCTAACTGACTTTTGACAAAGGGGCAAAAGAAATTCAATGCAGGCAAAGCTACAGAATCTTTGCCTAAGGGTAGGCAAAGAGTTCTTAGACTTGGCAACAAAAACATAACGAAAAATTACTAAATGAAAAATTACTAAATAAAAACTTCATGAAAATTAAAAACTTTTACTCTGCAAAAGATATTATTAAGAGGATAAAAAGGTAAGCTCTGGAACAGGAGAAAATATTTGCAAACCACATATCAGACAAAGGAATAATGTCAAGAATATATCGAAACTCAACAGAAAAAAAAAATCATCCAATTAAAATATGGGCAAAAGACATAAAGAGACATTTTAATGGATAAGATAGTACAGATGGAAAATAAGTACATGAAAACATGTTCAATATCATTAGTCATTAGGAAAATTAACATTAAAATCACAATGAGTATGACTACATATCAATCAAAATGACTAAATTAAAAAAAAAAAAAGTAGTGACAGCCCTAAATGCTGGCGAGGATGCAGAAAAACTGAATCACTCATACATTGCTATGGGAATGTGGCATGGCATAGCCACTCTGGAAAACAATTTGACAGTTTCTTAAAAACTAAATATGCAACTACTATGTGATCCAGCAATTATATTTATCCCAAAGAGAAAAGCACACACATACAAAAAAAAAAAAAAAAAGAAGAAGAAGAAAGAAAGAAAGAAAGAAAGAAAGAAAGAAAAGAACCTGTATGTAAATGTTCACAGCAGTTTTATTCAAAACAGCTAAAAATTAGAAACAACCCAGATGTCCATCAATATATGCATGGTTGGACCATCTGTAGGATATCCATACCGTGGAATACCATTGAGCAATAAAAAGCAACAAACTATTGATATATGCAAAAACCTGGATGAATCTCCAGAGAATTATGCTGCATGTAAAAAAACCAATCCACTAAGTTTACATACCGTCTGATTCCATTTATACAACTCTCTTGAAATGACAAAATTATAGAAATGGAGAACAGATTAGTGGTTGCTAGTTGTTAAGTCGGGGGTGGGGGTGGCTGGAGAGAAATGAATGTGACTGTAAAAGGGAAACATTAAGGATGCTTACGATGATGAAATATTCTCTATCTTGACTGCATCAGTGTCGATCTCCTGGCTTGATATTTTATCACACAGTTGACCCTTGAATAGCACCCGGGTTTGAACCACGCAGGTCCACTTACAGGCGAATTTATTTTGAATAATACAGTATGATAATGCAACTGTATTTTCTCTTTTTTATGATGTTCTTAATAACTCTCTCCAGCTGACTTTATTGTAAGAATACAGCATATAATACATGTACTATCTAATTATGTGTTAATTGACTGTTTATGTTATGATAAGGCTTCTGGTTAACAGTAGGCTATTAGTAGTTAAGTTTTGGGGAAGTCAAAATTTACAGGTGGATTTTTGACTGTGCTAGGCGTCAGTACCCCTAGCCCCACGTTCTTCAAGGGTCAACTGTAGTTTTGAAAGCTGTTACCATTAAGGAAAAATGGGTAAGGAGTACACCATATCTCTGTGTTATTTCTTACAATTGCATGTGAATCTGTAATTATCTCAAAGTAGAATTTAATCTTTTTTAAATCAAAGAGAATTCATTACCTACCAAACAACTGTTTCTTTTTAGAAACACCATTATCAAGAATGGTTTACAATAAAAATACTTTTCTGGTTCTCTTTGAATCAGAAAGTTTAAGAAGCCAGAAGTCAGTTTCAGCTGACATCACAAAAAAGAGGGTATTTGTGCCAGGGCACACCTAGGTTCAAACCCTACATCTCTTTTGGACCTTTGAGAATTGGTTATCTTGTTCTAAAAGCAGGGATAATAATATCTGTTTCACTGAGTTGATGTAAGAATTGCAAGAGAGAACTACGCAAGAACACACTTGTGATAAGCCTACTAATTTCAAAGTGCACACGCACACACACAAAGAATCCCACTGTAGCTCATGAAGCTATGTGCATATTTTGCATAACTGTGTATCTGTGTCTGTGTCTTTAATAATTTAATATTACTGTCATATAGATATAGAAATGGATATTTCAGTAGTGGTGATTGTCAGAATAAATGACTTTCTTTCTTTCTTTTTTTTTTTTAAATGCAAGCACAGAGAACATTGCCTAGTAAATTACGAGGGTTCAACAAATGTGAGTTTCTATCTCTTTCCCACTCTGAGTAATGGGAACTCTTATTTTATTTTGTATATAAAGCCAGATACAAGAAGGAGAGAAATGTCAGGCTAGGTCTGCAGTACAAATTGCCTTGAGGGAAAAAAAAATTAAGATGAGTTACCAGGATGAAAAATAATCTTCCCAACAGAGTTCAAAGAGACTCAGAAATGGTCTCTTTGGGGAAAGCTTCCACTAGGCAGGGAAACATGAAACAGAGGCAACAGTAGTGCCCTTAGAGGGTAATGGCCAATTTGACCTATAATTTGCTTAGTACATCAAGTTTATCTGTTGTCCTTATCACAAGCCACTAAGGAGGCAGGAGTGAAGAAAGACCATCCACTCTGCAGCCAGTTCTTCTGGGTTCTTTTGCCAACTAGCCCTGACACAACGTTTCAAGCCCTGATATACTTACCTCTTTTGCCCTACAGCCTTCCCTAGGATGGGAGGATATTGAAGGAAATATGTATATATGGAATCGGGGGAGGTGAGGGAAAATCTAAGGCAAACGTAAGGTGCAATAAAAGAAGGTTGAAGTAGGAACATCAGAAGATTAATTTCCTGGCTCCAAGTGTTATTGGATTGTAGCTCAGCAATCCGCCTGGGACAGGTTAGGAGCTCATCATGGGAAATAGGTGAGCCGAGTGGATGGAAACATCAAATGGTGAGTAATAGAAAGACATCTGAACAGGCAAAGATCTTAGTAACCCCTGGAAACCTTGTTCACCTGTTTCTACAATGCAGAAGATTTTGTTGCCTGCTGACAAACAGCCTGAAACAAATCAACTTCTCTAGAAAGCTTACTTGCATTTTAATGGGAGAGGTAGGCATCTGCTCCTAGCACTAAGTACTTCCTATAACTTGCTTGGGGCTGCCCTGAAAACGGCTTATTATTTATGGCTTTCCTAGATCCTGCCTTTCCTAGAAGTTCATTAGAACTAACTACACAATATCAGATTTCAAACTGGATTAAGATTTCAAAAAATTGTTGCTTACAAATTTGTCTTCTCCCAAATCAGAAAGAAATGCCTGTAGATTCAAGATACTTTATCATTGTAAATAATCAACCCCGTATATTTGAATAGCATATTACAACTTACAAGGCTCTTCTTCACAAGTTATCTCTTTAGATTCACATGAAATCCTTTAAGCCGGGTGGGGCATATGCTATCAGAAAGATAATCATCTACAGATGAAGAAATAGGACTTAAAGAAAATGATTGTCCAATGTCACCAAAGAACAAAGTCAAACCTAAATAATTCTGACTCTTAAAATACCACTCATGTTGAACCAATAATAGCCAATAACACATAGGCATTTTGGAGCTGTGGGTTTTTTTCTTTCTTTCTTTCTTTCTTTCTTTCTTTCTTTCTTTCTTTCTTTCTTTCTTTCTTTCTTTCTTTCTTTTGCAATTTTCCTTCCCTGTGGGAAAAGAGGGTCAAGGTGGCGTTCAGTGTGGTGACATTATACCTTAGCGGGCACTTGGGCAAGCATGGATCCTGTTGTGGCCCCAGGTCTGCAAAGACTTTCATTTGGATTGGAAATAGACGCACCATCACTGAATCATTTATGACCCTCAAAGGAGATATCTGAATATATGCTGAAATGAGGGCAGAGTCAAAAACTGCCAGAAAAAATCCTAATGAATTACATGTCATTATGAGCTAGAGGGTAAACAGAAGGCTATGTGGTGAAGGCCATTATAAGCAAACATTTACAGAATAACAAGGATTTACAAAGGAGGAAAGGAGGGGTGGGATGTTTTACAGAGAAAAAGTTTGAGCAAAGGCATGGAGTAGGCCATACGTTTTAGAGCTATAATAGTTGGTATTAGAGGCTGGAATGAATACTGTAGTACATATTTAAGATAGAAACCCTAAAATCAGATTTTTTAGAGTTCACATCTCCATCACTCACTAAACAAGTTACATGACAGCTTCTCCATCTATAAACGGAGACAGTATTAGTGCCAATTTCATAGAGTTTTGTGAGAATTGAATAAAACAGTACATAAAACATCCCATTAGAATGGTACCTACACTTGGTTGGCATTAAAACAACAACAAGAACAATAACTGTTACCTTTTTTAAAAATTGTCAGGAGCCAGGGAATGGTTAAACTTGGAGTACAGACAGAGTGAGCAAATAAGTTACCATTTAAATCATTTAGCCTTTGAAATGAAAGGGGATGCCATGAATGATTTGCAGGGCACTAAGTATAAAGGGAGAAATGTTTGGGACAAACCACAAAGTATGATGATCCTACATATAGAAGACCCTACACATGTTTCCTTGTTTATTCAAACTTCCCAGATGTGTCATAGACAAAATTCCAGGGTCAAATAGCATTATATAGGCCAGATACTATAAGTAATTTCTGTAATAAAATCCAAAGTGTTGCGCTTTGGACCAAGAATGTCAAAGGTAGACAAGATCTTAGAGGTCACATAATATTCCTTCAACATTTTCCATTTTAGAAGGGACCTCACTGAGACAATGGATCTGCACCTAGACAGAACTTTTGGAGACAACTTTATAGATTTCTAATTATTATGTAAGTTCAGAGCTTATTATACAGATGAGGAACCTACTTTGCATTGGCTAGGAGCCTTATTCAGGATTTCCTAACATTCAGTTCAGGATTTGTTTTCAACACATCAGCATCACCCAAAGTATGTTCCATTGAACTTGAGTTCTGTCAGACTTAGCAGCAAGAGTAAGCTCAGTCATGCTGCTCGTTATGTTACAGCACACTCTTAGAAATTCACAATATACATTAAATACTCTGAGAAGTCCTTGAGTAAAAAAAACAATTCAGTTTTGTTCAAAGCAGTATTTCCCAAATGTGTTTTACCACAAAACCCTTTTATCATACAATATAAATTAACATTCTGCAGAATTAGCATCTGGATGCTACAAGCTTTGCAAAAGACAATACTGCACAAATTTAGCAACTTCTGAAGAACTCCCAAACCAGTAAGAACAAGAAATAAATAGATCATTAGGACATTTTCTCATTTCATGTGGATTTACATGAAGTCATAAAATCAACATGTCTTCTGCCAAATGCATTCTTTTAGTTGTTTTTAAATAACATATTCGATTAAGCTTAAGACAAATGGATATACCCAATTGATCATTTATTATGGAAAATTTTGCTTTAGCTTTGTCAAAAGCAGCAATATTAAGATGATAAAATGATTTTCACTTAAATATTTTGTAATCTCAAAAAAAAGAAAAAAGAATATCTATTCTAACCTATAGCATCGGGGAGAACTTTTTAAAAGCAAAAGAAAAATGTATAAGAACAAAAAAGATTAACTCTTAAAATGATATGCTTCAATATGTCCCTACAATAGAGCCGATTAAAGAAATAGTAAAAAGGATTTACCATTAAATATGAGAGCGAATAATGCCTATCTTAAGTACATAAATGGCTTAAGTAAATCTTATAAAGCCTACAAACAACAACAAAACTCATTAAGAGAACAATAGAAAGAAGGACCAAGGATCTGAACACAGGAAGGAGAAAGAGAATGAATAAAGAAGGTACTTGACTTCCACACCCAGCTTGCTAGAGGCTACGCTTTCTCCATGAGCATTGAATCTACCAAACAACTTTTCAGAGTCTGTTTCCACCTTCCATACCCCCGCTGCATAACCGTCCTGTATGATCTGCAACCTAGACTTATAGGACCCACAGGAGTCATTATTAGCCGTTTTATAGTAGGTTTTGTTCTCTGAGAGGACTTCCTCTTATGCCTGAAAGTCTATTGTTCAACTTGAGACATTTAGTTTAGGGCACACGCAAAAGAAGGGAACTTCCATAGACATAGTGACCCTGGGGTAAACGTGTTTCCAAGCACAGCCTCCCAGATTCCCAGGGCATCACTGCAGGAACTGATTCAAGAAAGAAGCCGGATAAAACTTTCATCTCAAACTGTCATCTCTGCTCCCCGCTGGCAGTATTTGACTAGCGTGGTTTCACATTTCTGGTTATTTGTCTTGTCAAACGTTCACTGTTCATCTTCTAAAAAGCCAACCCCCCTGGTAAGTTTAGATGCTCCTAGTGTCCTCTCCGTGTGAGGCACACATATCAATCAATTGCCTATGTTTCTCAGAACAGGGGATTTAATGACTTTTTCTGGCTACCTCAGTTATCACACTAAGCCATATGCTGCATAATAAGCCATCTCCAAATTTAGTGGCTTACAACATTTACTATTATCTCTCATAGTTCTGTGGGTTGACTGGGGTTTAGCCAGGTGGTTCTTACTTGGATGTCTGGCGTAACTGCGACAGATGGTGGCTGAGAGTGGTACCCCGTGTGTACGTGTGCCTCTCGGTCTAGATAGTGATGCTTTCAGCTAGGAATGCATGGGACTCACCTGGGCCCTACGACTTGTGATGAGCCCCACAGACATTTCCCTGACAAGAGCCAGTGTTGTGAATGGACCAGCTCATGTGGTTCTTTTTATGATTTCAGGACACACCTCAGCAACAACCATCAGGGAATTTTGAAAAAATAAGGATTATTACTCATGAGTCCTGAAGGATACACAGCTCACCCCGGCCATACAGCGTGGTTGAAGGTAGACCCAGAGAGAGCACAGACCTGGGTTCTGCCTTTACTGGGGTTGCAGGTCGGGTGACTAGGGTATCACAGATTCACTCTTTATTGGTGAATTTAAAACCTAAGAGCAGGAGTTAAAGCATGGGAGGGGAAACAGGGTCATTCAAGTGATCGGTTGTCTAGGTCACCCAGGGCTTTCTAAAGGGGGAACTTCATGGGTGGAACAGCATCGTTCTTCATCTAGTTGTGTAACTGGTGATGTGGTTGCTAGAGAGGCATGTCTTTGAAATGGATGCCTCAGTAGGCAAAAGCTTAATGTCAGGTGCTTACATTGCAATCAAAGAAAGCTAATTATCAGGCATTTACATTACCTGTGCACACCTGAGTGGTCTGGATGTGAAAGATGGCTCACTCACAGATCTGGTCACTCGGTGTCTCCCATGCGGCCTCTCTCCCATAGAGTGGTCAGGACCACTATGTACGGTCTCAGGTACCCAGGAGAGAGCATCCCAAGAGCCAATGTTCTGAGACATCCAGAAAAAGGCTGCAAAGGTCCTTATAGTCTATTCTCAAGAGGACGAATACATCACTTCTGCTGAGTTCTATTGTTCAACAATTCACGAAGACCAATTCAGATTTAAGGGGAGGACAATTAGACTCCACCTTTTGATACACTTGAACAAGTAAGAGGAGGAATTGCTTGGGGTCATTTTCAGAGACTGTTTCCCACACTGCCATTCACCATCTTGTTTTTCTTCTTCTCTGTTTTGCTTTTAATTGTGTGATCCGGGTATTTTGTTTCAACTAAGTTCCTCCCCACTCAACCTCCTTTGCCCTGTGTTTCATGGGAATACCGTATTAAAATAGAAGAATGTTGTTCCTAAGTGATATGATCTGATTTCTCCACAGGCTTCAGATTCTTTCTTTCAGTCCCCATTGAGGTGATGATATGAACTAAGTTACCTGATATAAAAGTAGATAGCAGCTCAGTGCTACACCCCCCCCCCAACACTGCATAAAGTGTGATACACGCACGTCCTCTCATCCAGATCTCTTGACTATCTGACAGAACAAGAGAGTGAGGCTGTGTCCCAAGGCAGAAACTGTCCTCAACTTAACACTGAGCCTGAAATGGAGAGGTCAAGGGAAAATGAAAAGAGAAATTAGCATATTGCACTTTGAATTAGGAATAAAAAGTGTGGAGGAGAACAGAGTTTTAGGAAAAGAACCAGAGAAGATACGTGTCGCTCTGCAAACCCATGGATTTTCCCACTTTAGATAGTGAATTAGTGTTTCAAATACCACTTGCCAAGAGACACAGGATTCCGTACCTAACCTATGAAACACGGAGTGTCATAATGAATGTCTCAATGGGAAAATTCTCCTGACTGAGCTTTAAATTTGCTAGACAATTGGCGAGGATTGACAATAGCCGTAGAGAACCTAAATCCACAGGGATTTTCTTGTTTACCTTTGATCTCTGCACCAGGAGGCAGTAAACTATAGCCCACAAGCCAAAATCCAGTCCTCCTCCTGTTTTTATAAATAAAGATTTATTGGAACACAGGCACATTCCTTTGCTTACACATTACCTATGACTGTTTTCATGCTACAATCTGAGCGGAGTAATTGCATTGGAAACTACGTGGCACGTAAAGCCAAAGCTGTTTACTATCCAACCCTTCACAGAAATGTTTGTTGACCTCTGCACTACAACAATCCTCAGAAAACATTATTTGCTTGCCATGGTTTATGACTAGTAACTCTAATGTGACCCCAGAGTGTAAATACTGCGCTTTGGGACACTATATATTTTACTTGGAAATTACATTGAATAAGGAAATCATCATCTTTACCATAGTTGTGACAGTGGTAACATTTGATTCTGTGATTTGATTATTCATTTTGAACATTATGTCTGCTGTGGTTTGAAGTGGGTGCTTACTCCATCTTTGTTTTTATTTTTGCTTGTTCTGTGCCCTCTAGACAAGACCTTCCCACGCCACATATTATAAAAGCAAATAAGAATGAAAGTGCATCCCAGGGAGAGTGAGGTATAGTGGAAGCAAGTTAGTCTTGTCTCTCACCTAGGCAAAGTGTATCACTGTAGTCATGGGGGATGTTCTCAGGTTCACCAGAGTGAGAGGTCTCCTTAGGGATTTGGAGCCCAAGAACCAGCCAGTCTGAATGGCTACTATAACTTCCATTCACTGCTCACTCACCACATGTGGATCTGAGACCTACTCACTTTTCGCATATTATCTCATTTAACTCTTACAACATATTATTTTTGAAGGAGGTCATCTAGAGGACATGACTGCCAATTGACCCCCAA
Source organism: Panthera pardus (assembly GCF_024362965.1). Lineage (NCBI taxonomy): Eukaryota > Metazoa > Chordata > Mammalia > Carnivora > Felidae > Panthera > Panthera pardus. The sequence continues at coordinate 68,226,548 of NW_026527002.1, forward strand.
GCTGGACCCGGGCAACTGGAGGCTTCCATTCCCTCCTTTGTCCTTGGGATGTATGTTCTGTCCACCATTTCCATAGTGGGAGACGTTTTCAAGGATGCACGCTTGAGAGAGCAATGTGTCCTTGAGACCACCCTGGAAGTATACACGGCTGAACAAGTTCAGGTCCCTATATCTGTTCAGATTCTATCCAGGCAGATGCAGACATCTATTTATCTTGCAGCCGCCCAAGACAAGCCTTATATGTAAACATTCCCCCACTTATTAAACCTGCCATCTACCAATCGGAAGTAGCCTGCCTCTTTATTCTGTCTGTCCTTGCCCCCCACCTAAGGGAGCCAATTTGAGAACCAACTACTATGAGGCTGATTTTGTTAAAGACATGTTACAAAAGAAACAGACACTACAAAATGTTAAATAATTTGCCTAAAGTTACATAGCAAGTAAATGACAAAGCCACAAGTTAACCCCAGTGCTATCTGACTTCAAAATCTGTTCTCTTAATAACTATGTTATAGTTAATAGGGGTCTTATCACTATGCATATATGCCCCACTAATCTGATAGCCATGACATACTTGAGACCCAAGGAGATCTTAGACATTGTCATTCTGGCTGTATATGGACAGCACCAACAACTGAAAATGGAAAAAAAAAAAAAATACCGGAATTACACTGAAACACTATCTACAGATGTGCCACATTGAAAGAAATGTTTTCCAAATTATATCCAAAATATATTTAGTTTATTTAAATATAAAACTTTTTATCCACATTTTACCCATCCACCTGTTGAAGAACATTTTGATTGTATCTAGTTCCTGGTGATAGTAAATAAAGCTGCTACGAACATTTGCCTACAAGATACTGCACCCGCGTAAGTTTTCAATTCACTTGTGTAAATACCTAAAAGTAAGATTATTGGATCACAGGATACGCACATGATAAATGTATGACAGATTGTTTTCTCAAGTGGCTGTACCATTTTTCATTTTGTTCTTCCTTCTTGCCAGGATCTGGCATCATCAATTCTTTCCTTCCAGACATTCTAACGGGTATGTTTTGGTGGTGGTATCTCATTGTGGTTTTGATTTCCGTTTTCTAATGACTAACCATACTGTCTCTTCATTTGCTCATTTGCTATTCAGTATCTTCTTTGAGAAGTGTATCTTTGCTCATTTTTTGCTGGGTTGACCGTCTTCTTATGGTTGAATTTTAAGAGTTCTTTATTCTGGTTCCATGTCTTTTATGAGCTATGCGATTTGAAAATATTTTCTCCCAATCCATGACTTGTCTTTTCTTTCTCTTAACATTGTCTTTCACAGAGCAAAAGTTTTCAATTTTTACAGCTTAATTTATCCTTTTTTTTTTCATTTATGAATTGCACACTTGGTATTTCATCTAAAAACTCATTAATAAGCCAAAGGTGACACAGATTTTCCTCTAACATTTTCAACATCCGTGTATATATCTAATTCTATATAGGTCTGTTGATTGACTTGTTTCTTAAAAAAATATATGTTTATAGGGGCACCTGCATGGCTGAGTAGGTCAAGCATTTGACTCTTGATTTCAGCTCAGGTCGTGATCTCATGGTTTATGAGAGCAAGCCCCACAGGTTCTGTGCTGACAGTGTAGAGCCTGCTTGGAATTCTCTTTCTCCTGCTTGTGCATGCATGCGAGTCTGTGTGCACACTTGCGTGTACATTCTCTCTCTCTCAAAATAAACATTTATGTGTGTGTGTGTGTGTGTGTGTGTGTGTGTGTGTGTGTGTGTTTATTTTTCTTTTGTTTCTTTGTGTGTTGCCATTTGTGGCTAGAAATTGACATTTTATGTAGACACTAGCAAGTCAGATAAATAATTTTGTGCCTGGAAATAATGGGTAAACTGTTTGCTAGGCTTTAGTACAGGGAGTTGAGATGGATTTGGATTTTGGTGTTTCTATGGCTATATCCAGTATCAGCTTCAAATTCCCCTAGTAATATTTTGTGTTTAAATTGAGGGCTGGTTTATCAGAGGATTTTTCTCAGTAATTTTTCTCACCTTCAGCTTTCTGTATTTCCTTTCCTTTCCTCCTGCATATCCCAGGACACCCCTTCTTGTGTCCGTGACTATCTCTAATACTAGCCCAGTATGTGTGGGGAGAGGTTGTGGGTTGTAAGTGTGGTTCACTGTGGTTCAGCCTCATTCTTAGGCAGGTGTTCTTATCCTGGGTCTGGGGGTCTGTTTGGAATCCTTATCTACCACTCGGGGAGGAATAGGTAGAGAATCTATCCCTCCCCCAGAGGTAGGGGGTCCTTAATGGTCTAGCCTCAGAATATAGCCCTGCCTCTTCCAAAGGAGTTTTGTTTTTGTTTTGTTTTGTTTTGTTTTGTTTTTTCTCTCCCCTTCCCTTATTTGCAATGGGTCTTGACCTGTGTCCTCAGGGCAACAGGCTGTGATCCCCTTGCCTCAATACTTTAAAGGTTTTTATTCCATGGAGGAAAGAGAAGACGATAATCCAGGCAGGGCTCGTGCCTTTCCCTCAACAGCTGCTAGTCTCCTCTTCCAAGGCTGTTTCACAAAGGCTGCTTTAGCTTCACTCTCACCCTGACCCTAGACCTTCTTGTGATAAACCAGTGGGGATCTGTGGAGAAGAGCCTGCAGGTGGATGCAGATTCTCTTTACTTTCGTGGCTCCTGGGGGCACGATACTTTATGGTGGTCCACACTCAGCCTTTAGCAATTTGTTAGCATTTTTAACTGAATTATTTCTGGCTTGCATGGCAGATGGCATCTGTGGCAAGTACTTATATTATATTTCTCCTTGGAGAGATTTATCTTTCCTGAGATTTCAAATTACTCGTTGGTTGTCCTGAAACCTCATCTTTCTGGTAGATTGCGAAAAGTTGTGATTTTACATTCTTTAGTTGTAACAGTGAGATCTATGCTCTTTCTAACTTTCCCCATTCTAAATGGAACCTGGAAATTTTCCATTCTATTTTGAAAAATAAGAAAAAAAATAACCATTGAAGATTTTTGAGCTGAGGAGCAAAAAGTTCACATCTATTTTGGTGGGGGAGGGGAGGGGCACGGGGATTATCTGGCTGCATGATCCAGAATGGGTTGGAGAAAATGGAAGTCAAAAGGAAAGTTAGGAAGCAGTTACAATAATCTGGGCAAAAGATGAGCAAACCCCAAACACAGCATAGCATGAGGACTAAAGATAAAGATATATGAGAAGTTTAGGATTTAACAGGATTTCCTGACAGATTGTGGACGTGGGTGCATAGATGCATATTCATGTACCTCAATGTGCTGGATTATGGTGTGAAAAAGAGGGAAGATTTACAAAAAAAAAAGTGCCCATGTTTCTAACCTAGGCAACCAGGAGAATGATGATAAAGGAGCCAAGATAATATTAAGACTGTAAGGAAAACAGAGGTGCAGAGAACATACACAGGTGAGTGTTGTCCTTGGAGAATGGGTGGTCAGTTTACCCCAAGGACTATGACCAAGCATGACAGAGGACCTCAACCAATCAGTAAATGAACAAATGAGTGAACAAGTAAGTATATCAGAGCTATACCTGTTGAATAAGACTGATTTGTTTCTTTTTATTCCAGCAAGGGCAATAGGTTTTATGACATTAAAAAAAAATTTTTTTTAATGTTTATTCATTTTTGAGAGACAGAGACAGCATGAGCAGGGAAGGGGCAGAGAGAGGGAGACACAGAATCGGAAGCAGGCTCCAGGCTCTGAGCTGTCAGCACAGAGCCTGACGCGGGGTTCCAACTCACGAACTGCGAGATCATGACCTGAGCTAAAGTCAGATGCTCAACCGACTGAGCCACCCAGGTGCCCCTGGTTTTATGACATTTAAAAGAATTCAGGGGCACCTGGCTGACTCAGTAGGTTAAGCGACAGACTCTTGGTTTCAGCTCAGGTCATGATCTCACAGTTTGTGAGTTCGAGACCCGTGTCAGGCTCTGTGCTGACCGCATGGAGCCTGCTTGGGACTCTCTCTCTTCCTCTCTCTCTCTCTCTCTCTCTCTCTGCTCCTCCCCCACTCACACTCGTGCTCTCTCTTAAAAATAAACAAATAAACATTAAAAAAAAAATCCTTGCCCACTATGAGAGTTTAAAAGAATTCTGTGGGGATAACATGGATAACTTGAAATGCTCCCACAAAACATGAACTGAGCTATGATAGCCCAGCACTGACTCAGATGTTTCAGAAACTTTATCATCTCTCCCCCATCACGGGGGCTCCAAGTACTGTGTGCTAACTGCATGGGTCAATCAGTATGAAATTCAATTTGTTACAGTCTGTCTGAGCACACTGAATAAACCTGATACATAAGCCTCAGGGCTTATGTAATTCATTGCCCTGAGAAATTAAGGGAAATTCATAGTGTGAAGCATTTAAGTACCTGTTAGAAATGAAGAAAAATAGTTAATGCCCAGTTCCCTGTTCCATCTTTCAGAAACGGGAAGAGATCATTGTATCACCAACAAGTTAATATCATAGGGATTGTCACGGGAAAAGTAATTAGAGCATGTCGTCTATACCGTGATATCATGGATTTCCCTCTTCCTCCCTCCCTCCTGCAAGAGTTGATACAGCCTCATGCTCACTCAGTTTGGTGCATCTCATCACGTGCTTGGTGTTTTGGATGAAAGATGAGAATTCTCACTTAAAGGAGCTGCGGCCTCGTGAGAAAATTCCCAGGACAAACATTTGCTCATGTAAAGCGATGGGTGCTGAACTTGGGCCGGGGGAGGGGGCAGGGAGGGAGGGAGAGTGTCACTAACTTAGACTGGAATTAGAGAATTTACCCATTCAAATGAGCGTTGTTCTTCAAATAATCACTATGAAATCAAGAATACATGTTACAATTGTGTTCTGGTTACTTACAATATCTTAGACTTTCCTCTTGGAGTTATCTTCAGAGAATATTTGCAAGTAATAAAAAAAAAAGTGTGGTTGTCTTTCATTTTATCAAATTATACTAACTAGCTCAGTTCTTCCCAAAATGTATTGCCTTGCATAGTTGGCTGTATAGCTGCCCCATGAAACATGCTTCCATGGTCAAATAAATTTAAGAAAAATCTACCTAGGCTCACCTAGGATCTGCTAATGATGAGCATTAGCAGATCCAAATCTCTGAGAAGCCCTGAAGTCAACTTATTTAATGCTGTAGGCGAGTATATCTCCAAGTTCATTTTATCACATCTAAGACACCATCTACTCAAGATGCATCTTTAATTTATGTAGAAGTTATGTCGAAAAAATTTGCCAATTAAGCTGAGGCTGGATACTTTCTTAATGCTTCGAAGAATTTTTATTTTATGCTTATTGAAATAATTCTTTTAGAATTATTTTGACAAATATTTTATTATATGTTCTTCTTGGATATATATCTATATATGAAACAAGTCCTTCAAGGAGTTTCTAAAACCTCTAAAACACATCCCAACTCTTCTGAGTCACTTTTTGTCGTGGAATAACTGATACTCCTATTTTCCACATGATATCATTATCTGTGCCACCAAGAATATGTTGCTGTTTTAGGCATGCGTCATTACTTCCACCATGATTTTTATTCAAGCCACAGACACCTATTCTGCAAGCGTTGATATATTTGTGGAGGAAGAACAAGCACATCAAAACTGCCACCTAGAAAGCAGTGACAGTAAGGTGCATTTTAATTTTAGAGATATTAAAATTTGAAAGAAATGAAACGTGTTTCGGAATCAGTGAAAAACATCATACGCCCACAAGATTCCCTGTTTGAGGATTTCATGTCCCTAGCTTTTTCGGGAGCCTTTGAGAAAGCTGATCTAGCCTATGTGATCAACGTTGGATTGAAACTAACGGTAGCCAACCTTCTATAAAATAAGTATATTACCAGTCTAGGTCATGGCAGCCTTGGACATAGGGAGCTCACACGTAATCCCAGAAGGCAGTACACACAGCGGTTGTAAGTGCACCACCTGGAGCCAGCTGGCCTCAGTTCACACATGTGTCTCACCAACTTTTTGGCTCGGATCTTGGGCAAGCTGTTTAATCTCCCTAAGGGTCAGTCGCCTCAACTTTTAAGTGGGGACGATAATGACACACCTCCCATATAGACTTATTCTGAGGCTTAAATAAAAAAATTATAGGGGTGTCTGGGTGGCTCAGTCGGTTAAGCGTCCAACTTTGGCTAAGGCCATGATCTTATGGTTCTTGAGTTCAAGTCCCATGGCGGGCTCTGTGCTCACAGCTCAGAGCCCGGAGCCTGCTTTGGGTTCTTTGTCTTCCTCTCTCTTTCTCTCTCTCTGCCCCTCCTCCATTCACGTTCTGTCTCTCTGTCTCACTCTCTCAAAAATAAATAAACATTAAAAAAAATTTTTAAAGATTATTAAGTGCTGACCACTGTCAGGAATCAACACATCTTACCTATCATTATTTTCCCAGGCATTTATAGACAAATAACCACCTTCCTTGATTTAGCCCTGGAAGAATCTTGACTATTTCTGAGAATTAAAGTAGTTCTTAAAAGATGAGTGATTTCTCACACGAAGAGGCTCCCAGCAATGTGCTGCAGGGTCTGATGATGATTACTGACTGAGGCATTTTTAATAGTGCTTTGGGCAATGGCAGCATTATCAAAACAAGTACACGATGAAAGCAGCCAGACTCATTTGCAGAAAGCAGTTCTGGTGTGATTACTACCATATCTGTCTGCATGGGACATAAATTGGATAGAAACTTGTTTTCTGTTTTCCACATTCCATCCCTTCTCACCTCAAGGTCCAACCCATTTGAAAGTATTATGGGAGGCAGCATGGCAAAACACTGGGGGCAAAAGTGTTGTTGCTATTTTTTTAAGCATGAATTTCACCAAGGATGTAACTTCGGCAAGTCAGTTCAAGCCCTGTAACACATTTCCAGGCACAGGGTAAGTATTGACTAAATGGTGATATTATGCTTCTTGTGATCAGCATTAGAATTAGCATCAGTGCATTAATTTCTTATTGTAACATATTACCATAAACCTGGTAGCTTGAGACAACACAAATGTACCATCTTAAAGTTCTGGAAGTCAGAAGACCAAATGGGTTTCACTGTGTTAAAATAAAGGTGTCAGCAGGACTGGGTTTCTTCTGAAAGCTCTAGGGGAGAAGCTGTTTCTTTGCCTTTTTGAGCTTCTAGAAGCCACCCACATTCCTTGGCCTGTGGCCCCCTTCCATGTTCAAAGCTAGCACTGCATCACTGTATCACTCAGGCATTGCCTCTCCTGCCTTCCTCTTCCCTCTTTTAAGGACCCTTGGGATTACTCTGGGCCCAGTGTGATAATCTCCGCATCCCAAAGTCAGATGATTAGCAAACTAGATGCCTTCTGCCATGACCATTAGCATACTTGCAGGTTCCAGAAGGGAAGACATGGGTGTCTTTGGGGCCATTATTCTGCCTCATCTTCAGTCTGTTACGTACTGCTGCGTAACACATCACCCCAGATGGCAGCTTCTCAAAGTAACGACATTTGTCCCACAGTCTCTCTGGGTCAGGAATTTGGGTGTGGCTTAACGGGCCCTCTGATTCAGGGTGTCCCCCAGGTTGCAACCACGGTGTCCACCGAGGCTGCAGGAGCCCAGGGCTCGCCTGGGGGAGGGCCCAATGCAAGCTCACTCATACGGTGGTTGGCAGAGTCCAGTTCATGGGCCATTGGCCAGAGGCTTCCCTCAGTACCTGGCCACATGGACCTCTCCCCAGAGGGCCCCTCACCACACAGCAGCTGGATTCTTCAGAGTGAGCAATCAAGATGGGGCACACGCTAAAAGAAGTCATAGTCTTTTGCCATCAAATCTCAGAAGTGACATTCCGTCACCATTGCCATCTTTTATTTATTAGAAGCACGTCACTGGCTCCAGCCCACATTCAAGGGGAGGGTTTTGCACATGAGCATGAGTACCGGTGGCAAAAATCACTGGAGGCCACCTTGGAAGCCTGCCTGTCACAACCACCATCATTACTGTTCCTGTCAAATCTGTTTCCTTCCCCTGGTCACATTTCAACCCCACATCCATTTCCAACTCATTACATCAGCTTATCTGGAAGCGGGGCTCAGGCCCTGTACTTTTAAAGGCATCCCTTTGTGATTTCACGATGCAGCCAGCATTGAGAGCCACAGCCTCTGCAGTCTGTCACTGTAAGAGTGATTTACGTACAATGCAGTGGGACTGTCATTCTCTATTTAAAATCCTGTCACCCATTTTTGATCACGTGCAGCACAGGGTGGATGTTCTGTACTTGCTTGTAAGTCCCTGAGTCACTTCCTCTACCTGGGATTTGTCTGCACCCATCCACACCTCACTCACTACACATGCTCCTCTAACACCTCAAAGCCCACATCTCTCCCCAAGCATTGGGCTGTTTGCCACCCCTGTCCTTGGTGGATTCTGTTCTCTCTTCCCACCGTCCCCCAAGACACACGTACTCCTTTTAAAAATGTAATAACTATTGACCATATTCAAAGAAATGCTTACGCAATGTTTATAAGGCATGTTTATTAAAGTGTCAAGTACAAAGAAGAACAATAAAACAGCCATAACCCACCAATTAACTTAAGCAGACAACAGCACCTTGAACTTTGAACTTTCCTTGCATTAATCCCATGTCCCGTCCCTTCCACTCCTTCACAAAGGTAATCAAAATCCTAAATGATGTGTTTATAACTCCCTTGCTCTTATCTAAGGTTGTAACACACATGCCTATACCTCTAAATAAGAAGGTGGCTTAGCTAGGTGTGTTTTATGGAATCACGCCCTAGTGTTATTCCCGAGTTTCACCCATTTTGTTCCCAGTAGCTGAAGTACATCCCTTTCCACTATTGTACAGCAGCAAATTTTTTTTAAATACATCTCAGCTTATGTGTTTACTACTTTATTGGTAGATCTGGGATACTTCCAGAATTTCTGCTACTGATGTCACTCCTGCCACAAATTATTGGGTGTGTCCAATGGCGTCCATGTGAAAATGTTTATCTGGGGTATACACCTAAGAATGAATTTGGTGGCTCACTTGATATGTGATGTTCAAATTTATTAGATGCCATCAAAGAGTTTTCCAACATGTTTATGCCAATACACTTCCTCTGGCAGTGGATGAATCTTCCTACTGCTCTATATGCTTATCACCACCTCATATCACCAGGCTGTTCAACTTCTGCCAGTCTAGCAGATATGGTTAGTGATCTAATCACCGATGAGTGGAACATCTTTTTACATGTTTGTTGACCATTCAAGTTGCTTCTTCTGGAAAGTGCTAGCCAAGTCTTTTGCCCATTTTTCTCATGGCAATCTCTTTAATGTAGAGGAGTTCTTTATGTATTTTGAGCCCGATTATTACATTTTTTGGTTTGCCTGCCATGCTCTTTATGGTGCATTTTGATAAAACAGATGCTCTTTTTAACATCATTCATTTGATCCATCTTTCAAATTATGACCTGCTTTTTATGTCTTCTTTAAGAAATGCTTCCTGTGGCACCTGATGGCTCAGATAGTTAAACAACCGACTCTTGATTTCAGCTCAGATCATGATCTCATGGCTTATGGGATCAAGTCCTGAGTCAGGTTCTGCTCAGACAGCATGGAGCCTACTTGGGATTCTCTCTCTGTCCCTCTCTTTCTGCCCCTCCCCTGTGGGCTCTCTCTCTCTCTCAAAAATAAATAAATAAACTTAAAAAAAAATGCTTCCCTACTTAAGGTCAGAAAGCTAGTCTCCTGTATTGTCTTCTAAAAGCTATAAAATTTTGACTTTCTTATTCAAATTTTTACTCTCGTGGGATATAACCTTATGTTTGGTGTGAGGTAAAAATTAAATTCCATTGTTTCCCTATGGTTAATTGATTATTAGAGCACTATTACTTTATTAATTACATTGTCCATCATTTCTATGTGGAGTCACAAGGCCAGTTGTTTTATAAATAAGGCTGACAATTACACATGTTTCATTTTCTGGCTTCTTGATTCTGTTTCATTTGTCAAACTGTCTCACTGCACTGAATTATTTATTACAATTATTAGACTTTTATAATTATTTTTGTCTGATAAGGTAAATTCTTATTCTTTAAAAAAATTATTCTAATTATTCTAAGTTCTTATTCTTCTAAAAAATTATTCTTAGCCTTTTAAGCTTCCAAAATTTTAGAATCAACTCATAATATTTGGGGTTTTAATTGCGTTTTGTTCTGAGTATCAACTCAAGTTTTAGAATGTCAAAGGATACCTGGTACTAAAAGAAATTACTAAGCACACACACACATGCATGCACACATGCACACACGTAAACACACGGTGCAAAGCTTCGACAAGCTAATCAGGCAGTTGACTCCTGGGGAAGGCACAGGGTTTCAGACACACACTATTTAAGGGGACCAGCCTGTCTCTGCTTGGGCTGCTGCTGACTCCTGGCAGGAGTGCATAGAGACCTCTTCTAGCAAGATTGGTTTCTTCTGGTGCTCCCAGGAGACCGGGGTCATGTCTCAGTCTGTGTGCTGTGCTCCAAAGAAAACTCAGTTTGGCATTTTCCAGAGAGACACGGGAGGATGGGTATTCCAGGCTTAGTGATCCTCCGCAGGCTGGACTTTAACACCATGACTTTCACCACAGGACTAGGCTACAGCTGCCAAAGTAGGAATGTCAATTCTTCTATTTTCTCTCAAATACCAATACCTTGTTTGTAGAACTTTATTTTCAGGTGTAAATGTATTTTGCTTTTTAAAAAATTCTCCTCAAAAACATGTTCAAAACCAAGTGTCCCATAAAAAGTTTATGCTGTTTCTTAAGCACAATATGATTTATAATTAACAAAGTGAGGTAAAAACACTGTCAAAATTTCATTTTTTTGGGTAAAAGAATGAGACACTTTTACAAGTACTTATAAAAAAACCCCACATATTAATGATTAGAATTGTTCTTAATTATTTGAAGGATTTGGAAAGAGTTACCAACTTTATGACCATTGAGTCTTCTAATCCATAGGTATAGTATGTTGCTTTATTTAATCAGGTTTTTTTTTAATGTTATTGACAAGGTTTCATAATTTTCTCTTTAAAGGTATTTTATATCTTTTGTTATATTTTTTCATATTTCTATTTTTCCTATATTCTATAATAAATATTATTTTTAAAGATTTTACTTTCTATCTAGTACTTTCATATAGAATTGTAATTAATTTTATATTTTCTAGCAAGCTTGCTAAGTTCTCTTATAATTACAATAATTTGTCAATATATTCTTTTGCATTTTCTAGAGAGCCAATTTTATCAGAAGATAATGAAAATTTTATTTCTTCCTTTTCAATCATTATAAATTATTCTAGTCTTAGTATATTGGTCAGGGTTTCTAGGAAAATGTTGAATAGAAGGAATAATTTTACCTATACTTTTCTTATTCCTGATTTAAAGTAAATTCTTCATTCACCATTATATATGATATTTTCTTTGTTCTTTTGAATACCCTATATCAGCTTCTTGAAAGGCCTTTCTATTGCTAATTTTTTAAAAATAAATAAGTATTGAATTATATCTAATGCTTTTTCTACAGCTAATGAAATGCTTTTAGGATTTATTGTTTTTCTCCTGTAAGTTTTATATTGATTTTCTGTTTTTATTCCTTGGAATTAACCCATTTTGATATGATGTATTTTCTTTTTATTAGATTTTTAGATTTAGTTATTAATATTTTATTTATAATTTTTCATTTATGGTCAAGAGTTAAGCTGGCCTATAATTTTCCTTTATCATAATGCCTTTGTAAGGTTTTAGTATCAAAGTTATGATAATATCACTAAATGCACTGGGTGGTATTTCCTTTCTTTTTTTTTTTTTATTTTTTCTATGCTCAGGAATAGTTTGTGTAGGATTAAAATGTTTTCTTGAACGTTCAGTAGATCTTTGTTTGAAAATCTTAGTTATTTGTTCAATTACTTTAATGGTTATATCATTATTTAAGTTTTTTATTTCTTTGCCAGTTTTAGTAATAATATTTTTCTAGGGAATTTTTATTTCACTGAATATTTCAAATTTATTTTTATAAAGTTTTTCAAAATATCCCTTTATCATATTTTAATATCTGTTATTTCCAGTTATTTCCTATTTTTTTATTATTCATATTGTGTATTTGTTCCTTCTCTCTTTTGTTTTTGACCCATCTTTTCTTTTTTAAAATTCATTTATTTATTTATTTATTATTTTTGAGAGAGAGAGAGAGAGCATGAGTGAGCAAGGTGCAAGGAGAGAGAGAATTCCACGAGGTGCAGAGAAAGAGAGAAAGGGACTGCGGAGCCCAGAATGGGACTCGTCCTCACCCAAAGCTGGGTTTGAGTTCACCCTATGTGGGGTGAGCAGTTGGCTTGCAGTTGGCAAGCTGGAGAGCCAACCAGAAGATACATGAGATAGTATGTATCTTCCATTCCAAGTCCGAGACTGGCTTTGAGTTTGAAGATCTAAGCACCAGGAGAGTCAAGAGTGTAAATTCCAGTCTGAAAGTGGATAGTCTTAAGACTCCAGAAGAGCCCATGTTTCAGTTCTAGTCCCAAACCAGGAAAAGACAATGTCTCAACTCAAGCTGTTGGCAGGGAAAAGTTCCTTCTTACTCAGCCCTTTTGTTCTATTCAGGTCTTCAACTGACTTGATGAGGCCCACCCACATGAGGGAGAGAAATGTGCTTTACTCAGTCTACGATGCAAACATTAATCTCATTCAGGAGCAACAGTATAGACACATCCAGAATAATGTTTGACTAAATGTCCGCACACTCTCTGGCCAAGTCAAGTTGACACATAAAATTAATCATCACCCTTGGTTTGTGGCTACATCACTCCAACTTCTGCTGTTGTTGTCACATTGTCTTCTTCCTTTGACTTTCTTTTCTTTCTTGTAAGACCCTGTGATTGCATTTAGGGCACAAACAGGTAATTCGGAATGATCTTCCAATCTCAAGATTTCAAGATTATTAATTTAATCACATCTGCAAAGTTTTCATGGTTTGTGGTTGTTGGTGGTGGTGGTGTTGTTTTGCCACTGAAGGTAACATTCACAGATTCCAGGATTAGGATGAGAACATGTATGGGGGGAGCCGACAACCTACCACATTAAAGAAGCACCTTTCAAGTCTCTTAATACCTTCTGTTTTAATTTGTATCATTGCCTCCTTTTGTGTAATATTGATTCCTTATGTACTTTTCGCTTCTTTAATAGGATACTAAATTCATTATCATCAGCATTTTCCCGTTTCTAATATTAGAATTGAAAGCTAAATATTTTCCTCAAAATACTGTTTTACGTGGGTCCACAAATTTTGATACAGAGAATTTTCATTGTCTAATTCTAATTAATTTAAATTCCCTTTTTGATTTCTTCTTTGAACCATGAGTCATTTGCAAGTGAGTTTCTTAATTTCCTGAAACATGAATGTTTTCTAGTTTTCTTTTGGTATTAATCCTCACCTAATTGCATTATGTGATCCATAGGATATTCATTCTTTAAAATTGGTTGAGACTTGCTTTATGGGCCAGTATGTGACCAATTCTCACATAACATCAAATAGGTTCTTACATAACAGGTAACTGATAATTGGGTTTGGTGTTCTCTACATGCAAGCTTACAACCTGCAATCCTGCTCACAATTCCTCAGTCAGCTCAGACATTCATTTTCTCCAAGAAGTCTTCCTGGCCACTGGGCTAAGTGTCTCCTTCTGTGCTCTCGTTGCATTCCACGTATGATTAAGCACAGCCTTGTTCAATATTGTAGCTTCTGATTCCTTATTTACCTCTCCTATCAGCTTTTTAAGATCCTCAATGACAAGATGTAGATGTTATGCATCTATGTTTTTCCTGTTCCCACCACTGTATCTGCCAGACAAGTTCTCAGTAAATAATTATTGAGCTAAACAACTGAATGAGGCTAATTTTTTAACAAGCTTGCCTAGTTCTCCTCTTCCACGTAAGTGATATTCATCGCACTCTAGAAATAGTGCCAATCTGCCACATTAAACTTTGTGGAACGGGAAGGCAAATTTTCTACTCTGTTGAGGAGTTTTATTTACCAAGACAAAAGTGCTTATTTTTCAAGGTCACATATATGCAGTTCGCTGAAGTGAGAACACACAATCTTTGAATTTGGTTTTTCCTCTTAACAAGCACACGTGCCTTAATTCTTCTAGGATTACAATGTTGTGTGAACACACAGCTGAGCCACTACAGAGCTTAACCACATGGCATCTGGGACATTAATAGGACATAATAATGTCCATACCTTTGAAGTAGAGAAGAATATAGCTTTAATTAATTGTAGACTCACAATGTGGAAAAAAATTTTAAATCTTCTAGTCTAGCCTAATTCTTATATCCCTTCTCCAAGATCCTAAGCAAGAATTAAAGTTATTGCTCGAATATCTCCAATGATAAAGGACTTAATGTCTCTAACATTTTTTTATATCAATATTATTGCCTATCAGGGATATGCTAACCTGATAGTAAAGTAAGTGGTTTAATTAGATTAAAAGAACACAATCATTCCTTTTTCATAACTCAGAAACATTCCTCTTTCCTCTAGAAGGAATCCTTCCATGCATTATCCGTTTTTCTCAGTCTTGAGTGTGATCACAAGTTAGGATCAAAGCTTATAAAATAAAAGGCAATACCCAAATTAAGTAAACTTTCTATGCAAAACTTAAACTTGAACTATTCAGTAGAAAAAAAATTATATCATAAAAACTGCAACATTGAAGGCTTTCTCAATTTGGAACATAGCAAGTATTAGATTATAGCATCTGTTAGTAAAATTTAATTCAAATACAGCTAAGCATTTTAAATTCCCAAGTATGTAGACAGAATTTAGAAGTCCTGAATGGTCCCAATCCAGAACCAGAGAATTCTAAAGTACACAAAAACTTTTGTGATTCAAGTATGGTTGAATAATGCCTGAACATTTCCAAATACAGGAGTTCCTAGAGGTGAGAATTTTCAGAAAGGGTGGTAAAGTTACTAAATAGCACTTTTATACTAGAAAATGCCTGGCATGTATATTCCAAGGCCCATCAATATCTATCTTTTCTCACCAAAGGCTTTCACCTCAGTGTATAATAGTTTTACTGCAAACATATACAGCACATACTCCCACATTTCTTTATATACACATCCTTTGCTACATAACTCTGCAGTGCCCTCACACTCTTATGGTACACTTGATGGTATGAAGTGCTTTGAACAAATGGATGGCAACAAATGTGACATAGAGGTTAGAAGAGTGTTTAAGCATGGGGACTGCCCTAGCTCTTGCACCTCTGCCTGTTCCATGAGAGCAAGCCTAGGCTAGCCTGCTGGGGGGACAGGCATAATGTGGAGCAAAGTCAAGTCTCTCCAGTCAGGTGCCAGACAACTCACAGGTGCCACAGTCACCACCTGACAGACGCTACTCAGACAAGCAAGCAATTTCAGTTTAGGCCAGAAGAGCTGTCCAGACTGGATTGCTGACCTGCATATTCATGCATATTCAAATAAATATCTATTGTTTTCAGTCATATGTTTTAAATCTGACTTAATATCTGCTTCTTTCTTTTTCTTTTCTTTTCTTTTTTTTTTTTTCTGTCCTTTATCACCATAAAACAAACACCCATGCTTTGACAGTCTGGAGAGTTGTCTCTTGGCGTAGATAAAACAGCATTAAAAAGAAACAAGAAATTTTCCTCAAAACAAAGGCTGGGACTAGTGTGATAAAATGGAGAGCAACTGAGCCAAGAGGCTAACTCCCAAGGCTCTCCACTCATAAACACTATCCCCACTGTTCCTACCTCCTCAGTACCCTGGGAGTAGGGCCTCGGATTTAGCCACAGCTCCCAAGTTCACATTGTCAACCACAATAACAGGTATTGCCAGTGAAACATGAAACAACAGGGGGGAAACAGAGATGACAATCATAAATATTAAAAAAAAAACAACCTAAAAGCCACATACTGAGCAATTTTTCTAGTTGAAGTAGAATAAATGCACATGAGAGAAGGAAAAGTTTTAAGTATTCACACCCACATGTTGAAACAGAGAAGTAAGGGTATTGGAAATGCCAAGGAAAAATAAGCAATTATAGGAAAGAATTAATTGGACAAAAAGTGGTATAAAAATAGAATTGTTGAAATAAAAAACCAAATAGATGGCCTAAATAACAGACTATATCCCATTAAAAAAATGAAGTACTGAGCTGAAATATTGTGTCTAAGACATTCATAGAAGGCAGAAATATAGCAGTAAGTGAAAAAGCATAATTTAAAAAGTTAAGTGATATAAGGGTAAGGAAAAGATGTGTTCCTAGTCCCATAACAAGCATTATAAAAGCAGAGAAAACAATCATTAAGGGGGGAGGAAATACATAAATAATTTAGAATAGCCCCCAAGTAAAGAAATACGTAAGAATCTGATTAAACACATTCACGGAGATTAGAAAAGTAAAAACTACAACTAGTTGCCATATTAAAGTATATTCAAATGAAAGGGAAAGATCACCATGAAATAAAGAAGACCACCTGAAAGGAAATAGCATGAATCATGTATACCTGGGATGCAAAATAATGGAGTAATAATAACAAAGTAGTAAAGGAAAAGAATTGCAAATAAAGTGTTTTATAGCCAGCTAAAGTATCACTTACAGTAAGTGATTTCAGTAGGAGACTGAAATACAAATATTCTTAATAATGAATGCCTCAGAGATTTTACCGTAGCTAGAGCCTCTTTGAAAGAAGTCTTACAGCAAGTACTCCAGCAGTAAGACAATGAAAGCAGTAACATGTGACAAATTACTTAATAAAATGTGTTGTTGTATAAGTAAACACTAACCAATAGCAGACTTCCCTTCACCACAAATTACTAAAGTGTATCCAGAGTGCATTTCTGAGTGATAACTATATGGGATGATGTAGAAGAACCAAGCACAAAGACCAGAGATAGTATGAGAAAACTTTACTTCAAGGTAAGACAAAAATTGACAAACTGAAGAGGTTGGTTGGTGGAAAACAATAACTAAAGTCCTCAACAAGTTAGAGACAAGTAACAAAATTAAAGTAGAACATAAGATCTTCAAACTGTGAGAATAAAATTTAATTTATCTATGAAAGTTAGTAAAAAGGAAAGATAAAAACAGTAAGAAAGTCTTATAAATAGAAAACGTGAAATGAGATTCAGAAATAACTAAAATTTATAACAAATTTAACTGAGTAAATATACCAATCAAAAGACAAAAATTTCAACTGGATAATTTGAGAGGAACAATGGTATCATTCACCCACATTTTCTCTTCTTGGGCACAGAAGGAAGGCATATCCTAGTCTGCCTGACAGCTAATTTGGGGACATTTGACTGAGTTCTGGACTGTTAATGGGCCAGAAGTGTTGTAAGGCACTCTCAGTCCTTGGAAATACAATGCTCTAACTCTCCTTTCCCTGCTGATCAACCCAAGAGCCTGTGTGTTACAGTTCTTGTAGCCATCCTGCCCCGGAATCACTTTTGGAGTAGAACCATGCAAAACAGCCATGTTTCCCTCACGATGGGCATGAAAATAAGGAGTCGTTGCTGCATTCTTTTGGGGTTTTATTTCTAAACACATATTAGTATACTTTTATCTTCACTAATATCAAGGAGGAGCTCTAGCCATAATTTTTTCTAAGAAACAGTCTGAATAAGGCAGGATTCTTCAGAACACTGGAAATCTGAAAGCGAAGATATTATTCAAGGACACCATCCCCAGCCCCACACTGGTGTTGAGTTTGGTTGGCGAATCAAGAAAGCTATGTCTATATGCTTTCTCATTAACTAAAGCAAAATGATTTCTAGGGTAAGCTGTTCTGGAATTGCATGGTAAGCCTGGACTAAAAAGACAGAAGTTCAATACAAATTCAGCATTTTGCTCAATTCTGGAAGGACACAGGCTTTATGGAAAGTGTCCCTTGCAGCATGGCACCACATAGAAACAAGGCAATGAAACAGTCCTGCAAAGGCATGTTTCTGCTCTTGGTTGCTTTACCAGCTTCATCCCATTACACTCTGATGCTCTTATTCAATAAATAAAGAATTTATAAATTTATCAAGCGCACAATTATAGCAGGTGTGCACTGTTCAGAGCCTTGTGTGCAACACTGAACACTGAACACACATAAAATGAAAAAGAAAAGAGTGAAAATAACATACCAGACAAATGTGGCTGAAAGAAATATGGTATAGCAACATTCATTTCAGACTAAATAATATTTAAAGCAAAAAATATATAAATAAAAGTTTACCTTATATGTGGGGTGATAAAAAGAACAAAAGATCTGAAATATATGATAATCATGAATACATTAGCACATAAAAATATATGCATCATCTCTGACAGCAACTGGTGAACTATGAGGATAAATAGCTAAATCAGTAGTTGTAGTTCGAGATTTTAAAGCCTGCGCATTAGAAACAGCTCAAGGAAACAAATTAAAAATTTATATATGTGATAATTAATAACTATGAACCAAAAGATACATAAGAAACTTTATACCCAGTGAGCACACTTTTTCTTTTCCAAGCACACATGAGACATTCATACAATTCAATCAAGTACTGGGTCACAATAAAAGCCCCAATAAATTGCAAAGAAGCAATATCTTACAGGGTTCCCCAACTATTATTCAATGAAATAAAAAAATCAAAACCAAATGTAAAGTTTATAGAACCCCCAAATATCTGTAAACCAAAAAACCATATAACTACACAGCACTTGCATTAAAGAGAAACTCATACATGAAAGTAAGAAATTTACACTTGAGTGAGCATAAAAGCACTCCCTGTTAAAGTTTCTAGGAACCAGAGGTGCCTGGGTGGCTCAATCGGTTGAGCGTCTGACTTCAGCTCAGGTCATGATCTCACAGTCTGTGAGTTCGAGCCCTGCGTCAGACTCTGTGCTGACAGCTCAGATCCTGGAGCCTGCTTTGGATTCTGTGTCTTCCTCTCTCTCTGACCCTCCACCACTCAAGCTCTGTCTTTCGCTCTCAAAATGGAAATAAAACATAGAAAAATAGAAACACACAAAGTTTCTACAAACTAGGGAAAGCAGTACTATGAAAGGCAAATATATACAAAAAATATTTATCATAAGGCAATATAGGTAATAAATAAATGAGCTGAGTATTCCCCAAAACACTAGAAAAACAGGGAATAAATTCAAAGAAGAAGGAAAGACATATCCAGAAAAGAACAGACACTAATAAAGTAGAGAAGAAAATAGAGATAACAATAACAGGTAGCACGTTTACGGCACATGCTGTAGCAAAGGGCTGTTCGAAGTGCCTCACATATATTGGATCTTTCAATCCTCACAACAATGGTTAGAGAAGGTAAAATTATTCATTCTCATTTTACTGATGAGTGAAGCAGTGCACAGAGAGAAAGTGCACATAACTTTCCCAAGATGACAAAGCTAATAAGGAGCAGAGATTGATTTATAATCTGTGCTTTTACCAACTGTGCTATACTAACCCAAAAGCTGATTTTCCTTTTGAAAAGACTTTTAAAGTAGATAAACTTCCCAGAAAGACTGATCAAGGAGAGAAAGAGATTGAGAGACAGAGAGAGAGTGAAAGAGAGAGAGAGAAAGAGGGAGGAAGGGAGAGAAGCATTGCTCTTTTGGGATAATTAGGGATAGTTGACAAAATAAACCCTGAAAATCATTGGCATAACATAATGTTTATTTCTCTCTTACATCACAGTTGTTGGTCAGTGGAATCCACGGGGCAGTTTCCTCAAGCAGTGAGCAGGGGCCCGTGGAATATGTGGCAGAAGAAGGAAGAGAAGGATGAAAACTGGCTCCTATCTTCCTGGATCTGCTTATCTTTCTTTGGTTTGGACCAACCAATAGCACATGTCTCACCCCCAATGATGAGGCTGAGGGCGTAGGAAAGCACACACATTGTTTTAGTGACCACGACACCCTCTGCAACTGTTGGAGGAGGTCACCAAGAGGATGTCACTGCTGGTTGACCTGAGCAAGCTGGACCCAGGCGATCGGAGGGTACTTACCCCTTCCCGTGCCCCTGGAATATAAGTTCTACCCACCACAGGTGCTATTCCAAGGGTGTAGTCTTGAGAGAGTAAGGTGTTGTTGAGACCATTTTGGACAGTATACATGACGAACCTAACTAAGGCCTCTATATAAATTCTTAAACTCTTACAGTCTGGCAGGCTGGTATGGAGCCCTACTTGTCTTGCGGCATCCCAGACAAACCTTGTATGTGAGTTCCCTGGCTTATTAAACCTGCCACCTACACATCTGGAATGGTCTGCCTCTTTCTCGTCCCTCCCTACCTCTCCTGTACAGAGGCCAGGTAAATAAGGTAAGAAAGAAAGAAAGAAAGAAAGAAAGAAAGAAAGAAAGAAAGAAAGAAAGAAAGAAAGAAAGAAAGAAAGAGAAAGAAAGAAAGAAAGAAAGAAAGAAAGAAAGAAAGAAAGAAAGAAATGAGAGAGAGAGAGAAAGAAAAGAAAGAAAAGAAAAGGAATGAAAGAAAGAAAGAAGAAAAGTAAATACAGAATGTAAAAGAGATTTAAAAAAGTATAAACAGACTTTAAAAAAATGTATTATTATTTTACATTATTTTTAAAGGAATATTTGGAAAACTATTCAAACAACAATGAATTTGACAGCTGTCTTGAACTAGTTCCTGGAAAAAGATTAAATGCCACCACTGGAACAAGAAGAAATTAAATATGGTCAATAGACAAACATGAACACAAAAGGAAATGGTAATCAAAAATCTCTCTGTACCTCTGACCTCCTTCCCAAGGGGAAATAATGCTCCTGGATCAGCTAGAACTGCATTGTCTCTCAGCTCCAAATTGTCCCTTTATTGCTGGGCCTCATGATACTGGAGCTGCACCCTATAAACATCTCTTCTTTGCCGGCTGGCATAACATCAAGCTTTGCCAGTGGGATGCTGTGGAGGAGGAACGGACTTCTCTGTCTAGTTTCCAGATGCTTATTCCTCTCTTCTAGCTCCTGTGGCACTCAGTGCCCCTATAGACTTCAGTTAACAATAACAGATCAGTAATGACTCATGGATTAAATAAACGTATCACACTAATACAAGGTGATGTGAGGGATGAGGCAGTGTATAAGAACGCTCTGTATCTTCTGCTCAATTCTTCTGACACTTAAAACTTCTCCAGAAAACAAAGTTTGTTAAAAAACACACACACACACACACACACACACACATCCCCACTCCTACCTCACTTATGAATATAATTGCCAAAATCTTAAAGCAAATATTAGATAAGCAAACCCAGTATTATTTAAGTAGCTGCATAATGATGATGTAAGGGTTATATCAAGAAAATTATGAGGACCACAAGATGGGGGTGTAGGAAGATCCTGAACTCCCGTCCCGAGGGCGCACCAAATCTACAGCCACATATGGAGCACAACCCCTTAAAAAGGTTCTAAAAGTAGATGAACTGTTCTCACAACAAAGGATAAGAGGATCACACAAAGACAGGGAGGAGAGGCACAGACGCAGTCTCACCAGGAGCCCCACCCCGCTGTGTGGTGACACACAAGAGAGATCTCACCAATCCACACTTCTCTTGGAGGAGTGAGGGGTTGGTGCCCGCATCAGGCACCCCATGTCCCGGATCTGCAGAGGAGCGAGGAGCCCCCACAATTTCTGGCTTAGGAAACCAATAAGGCTAACATCCAAGAGACCCAAAGCGCTATAGGAAACTGAGATGCCCCTTTTTATTTTTTAAATTAGAAAAAAATTTTTCTAACACAGTGTGGGAAAGTGTGGGATCCATTCTTTCATTGGTATGCTGAAACTTCTAAAGCACAAAGGGACTTCAAAAAACAGATCTACAAGGATCTTTATAGCAATGCAAATAAAAAGCCTTTAGCAAAAACTTTGTTCACCTGAGTGGGTAACAGTATCTTAGCTCATGTGCCAGAAATACAATTCGGATCCAACTGTTCCTTTGAGTTTTGTGTCTGAGACATGGCTAACATTTTTGTGTTTTTTTTAAGGTTTCTTTATTTTTGAGGGGGGGAGGGGCAGAGAGATGAAGGGGACACAGAATCCAAAGCAGGCTCCAGGCTCTGAGCTGTCAGCACAGAGCCCAATGCAGGGCTCGAACCCATGAACCATAAGATCATGACTTGAGCCAAAGTCAGATGCTCCACCGACTGAGCCACCCACGTGCCCCAGACGTGGCAAACACTTTTAAAACAAAAGCTGTAAGATCTCTGTTTGTGTCTATCTGTATGCTATGTGTGTCTGTATATGTATATTATAGAAATGTGCTATTTTCCCAGCTTTGGATGGCACTGGCAAAATTAATTTGTAAAGAGCTCTATTTTTTGGCTTTAAAAAGTAAGCATTTTTATAAATCAAGAACATTCTCAGAAATATATAAACTAACCCAAATGTTTTTCAAGTTCACATGATCTGGAGTCATTTGATAAATAAAGGCTAATTTAAATTGGTTGGTTTAGGGGCTTAGTTGCTTCAGCGTCTGACTCTTGATCTTGGCTCAGGTGGTAATATCACAGTTTGTGAGATCGAGCCCCATGTCAGCCTCTGTGCTGATAGCACAGAGCCTGCTTGGGATTTTCTCTCCATCCCCCTCTCTCTGCCCCTACTCACCTTGCTCTCTCTCTCTCTCTCAAAATAAATAAATAAACTTAATTAAAAAAAATTTTTTTAAGGTGAGAAGCAAAGGGACTCTCATGGGAACTTTCTCCTACTGTGGAAGGATTTGCTATAACTTCTTGTGTTTCAAACTGTGGCCATGCACCACTGGGGAGTCACGATTAACGTTTATTTAAATAGAAAATGTGCATAGTATCTGGATCTATGTGTATCTATGCATATAGATAAATGGATGATATATCTTCAATTTCATCTATAATTTATAGGTGGATTTGTTTATTATTTATAGGTCAATAAAGAGAATAATTTCATAAAGTACAAAATAGAGTCCATGCATGGCATATACAGAAAATAAGAAATGTGTCAGTTTATTAAACTTTGATTCCAGTTACTTATATGATTCAATGTTCATATATAAGTGCTGGCCATAATATACACTATATTTATTTCTTTTAAAAAAAAAAGTTTATTTATTTTGAAAGAGATACGGGGCAAGCAGGGGAGGAGCAGAGACAGAGGGAGAGAGAGAGAATCCCAAGCAGGCTTCCTACTGGCAGCACAGAGCCTCATGCAGGGCTCGATCGCACAGACCATAAGTTCACTACCTGAGCCTAAACCAAGAGTCAGTTGCTTAACCGACTGAGCCACTCTGGTGCCCCTATACATTATATTTCTTGCTGTGCAATGACCTAGCATATTTGAAAGCCGCTGCTCTCCTACCACGGTAAATTGAGTAACAAGAAGGTCTATGCAGCCAGCTGCAAAGGCTAATCCAAGAACCCTTTCTGTCCTGTACACACACAGTGATAACTCCTCAAAATCCAGGCTGTGATCACTCTTGGACAGGCTCCTACTTTGTTGCCTTGGCTTTTCAGACTTGCAACCATCCAGTAATCTTTGTTTAAAAGAACTTCCTCCATTTCTTACTGCCTTAGTTCTTACTTCTTTCTGCTTGCAAGGCTGGGAATTCTGGTGGTGGCTTCCCAGATATTTATAGCTTTACTATCAGTTTAGAAGTTGTCCCGTATTTCAAATCTCTCTCCTTTCCCCAACTTAGAGCAACCCTCTTCATCAGTCATGTAGGGATCCTGGGGCCCCCGACTGTACAGTCA
Source organism: Panthera pardus (assembly GCF_024362965.1). Taxonomy (NCBI): domain Eukaryota; kingdom Metazoa; phylum Chordata; class Mammalia; order Carnivora; family Felidae; genus Panthera; species Panthera pardus. The sequence goes on from NW_026527002.1 coordinate 68,250,340, forward strand.
TTCGCCGTCTAGCAGAGCAGTCTCAGGACAAACCTAGAGACACCAGCGAATCTCATGATGTAAGACAAAAGGCGCATGGTTTACTTTAACTGTATTATGTGGAAGGAGTTTATACTCAATGTAGTGCATAGGCAATTATGCGATTCTCTCAGGGTAAAACTGTAATTATTCTGTAGCAACTGCCTTACATCATGTCTTTTCTAGACAAGCTTTGTAAGCTTTTGAAATTGAGAAAGCAGCGTTTGAACTAATAAAACAAAAAAGAGAGCCTTTAAAAAAACAAAACTATGAGAAATAATAAAGATGACAGAGAATTACTATATATGAAAAGTAGGATGTGTGTTTTTGGGAAAAGAAGGGATGAGAAATGAAGATGCATTTTTGGTAAGGGAGAAAAAAGAAAGTAATTTTGTCCTAAAGTAAAAATGATTGCTCCTAAATAAGAAAGGGAAAAGATAGTGTGAAACCGAAATGGATATAGAAAGTTATAGAAGGTTTATGGAAAAGAAATCTTGAGAAGGAATTTTATGTGTGATCAAGCTAAGATTAGAATGGATTTATTTTAAGTGAAAAGGAAAAAAAAGGAAGAATTTTAATATCAAAAGTATACTGGTGCAAAATTAGGATTTGGTCTTTTGTCTGTTAAAAGGACAAAGTTTTCTTAGCCTATTGGTCTGCTCTTAACTAAAAAAATACAGGATTTTCTTTATCTTTAATATAATCTGCCAAGAAAACAAAGATACTATGTTACAGCAGGTCTTTGATTACTTAAGAAAACTGAGTCTTCTCTATTAATAAAGCTAAGTGTTTTTTTTACAACTATGCAACATTTTGTACGTTAAATTCCATTGGAAGAATTGTCAAAGAAGGAGTAATGTTAAATTTTCTTTAGGAAATATTTATATGTAAGTTACTAATATAAATGTCCCAGAAAATATGTGAAATTCCTGGGAATCTGGTGTTCCCTGGTACAATGTTATCAATCATAATTCCTACAGTTGTTTTAAAATAGTGTATCCCAGAAATAACCAAATCTCCTTGCCAATCACATTATAATGAACTCTCAACTGATATTTAACCATTGCTAATTTTTAAGTCTTTTGACATTTATAGAGTTATTATTTTACTCTGATGTTTTTGCAAAAATGCTTCATCTTCGAGGAGATTCACAGAAAAGATTCAGATAAGTACTCTAGAATGCAAGTTTCTGATAACTTTAATAAGATCATCACCCTTAAACTGGGTAAGAATTTCTAAAACTTTGATGGAGAATTGGCAAATTCATAAAACTGGTAACAAAAGCACAAGATCAGGAAGAATTAATCGCAGGAAGTTAATGAATTAATGGAGATAGATGATTATGATTTTTATGACTTCATTTAAAACATTGTTAGTTCTTTAATATTTTGTTTTCTAGATTTAAAGGACCCCTCTTCTCTCTTTTCAACTGTCTTTAACTTAACAGCAATTTAGGAAAGTGTGTCTTTACAACAAAGGTTAACAATATCTGTATTTACATAAACTCAGTAAGAATCTGCTCTCCTTGCAACAGGACACAATTGGACAAGTTCTTAGCTTGGGTTGGACAAGTCTTTAAAGAGACTTTAAAAGCCTGAGATTCCTTTCGAAAACTTCCAGCAAGACAAATGCAAAAGAATCTATATGGTCGGTCACTATTCTTGTTGCACTTCTGTAAATAATCAGGCCAAGTTTATTTAAACTAGACTTAACTTGGGTCACCTGGATGGCTCAGTCGGTTAAGCATCTGACTTCAGCTCAGGTCATGATCTCAAAGCTCATGAGTTCAAGCCCCTGGAACCTGCTTCAGATTCTGTCTCCCTCTCTCTGCCTCTCCCCTGCTCATTCTCTCTCTCTCCCTCTCTCTCTCTCTCTCTCTCAAACATAAAAAAGATAGGAAAAAAGTAATAAACTAGCTTAACTTGCAAACAAATTAGTCTTGCTATGTTTGTCTTTCATGGAAATGGAAATGATTGTGGAGAGAAAATTATGTTTTGATAATATACTTGCGGATATTAGATTCTAGGGCTGTTGATTGTCTTTGAGGTTTTGTTTTCTACCTGTAAGCTGAATGGAGTCCCAGAGTTTTCTAGCTTCCTCCAATATTTGGCTAAAACTCTCCCAACTAACGCTTCCATTTTTCTCCCACTCTACTGAGGAATCAGTGTGAAACTGAAACTGCCCTTTTCCTGAAGCCATGCAACCTAACAATGGATAATTCGATATAAACTTCAGAGAAATCACCACAACAGCTCATGTGTGGACTACCTTTGTGCCTGTTGCTATGCAGCAGCCACTCAGATCACCAGAGACACACTGCAAACCGGGAAAACTGTCTGAATGCCACCGCTTGCTTGTCCTTGCTCTATCTGAAGACTCTCAGAAACCGACATCTAGAAATCTCACCTGGCTGCTCTCCAAACTCAGAAAATTCGATTTATAAATTGCTCACACTATTAATCTTTGTTTTTCTTTTGTTTCCATAGAAATGCCTCTCAGTAAATTCCCTGCTTGCTCACATCACATAGAGGCCTAATGTAGGCAAAAGCCCCGCCCCCCTGCAACACTGTCTCCTGAAATACAACATCCTCAAGTTCAGCCAGTCCTAACTGCTCACTAAGATACGCATTTGCTAATACACCATGGGGTGCCCACGCAAATAACTGAAAATCGTAAACTGATGTAGAAATGTAAAGCCCGAATCTGCTTATAACCCAGTTTGGTTTATTGGATTGGCTAAATGCTGGCTCCTGCAAATCCTGGGGAATTTTTCAATCCTTGCCTATTGTTCTTCTTACAGTCATCATATTGACCTGTCTAAGTGCATTTTTACCCTGCAAGGTGTTAAATGCCTGTCGGCAACTGACAGACAGGAAATGGTATCCATCAGGATCAGACAACTGGATGAAATCAACAATAATCCCACGAATGATGAAGACGGTGACTACATAGCCCTTGGCCTGATGACTCAACTAATGGAAACAGCAAACCTGTGATTCCTCAGCCCGACTACATCAACGGTGGTAACGGAAAATAATACTATTGTGGCTGGTCAAATTCTTAGCCAGCTGAGTGAATGACCAAAACATAGGAATTGTTAAAAATCAGAAACAAATGGAGACTGACCTGGAAAATTCCCCGAGCAGACAAAACCAGTTAAATCATACAAACAAAGCATAAGTTAGCCTATTTTGCAAGGCTAACCTGGATCATTTCTTGCTTATGACTCTGGAAATGATAAGCAAAACTTGAACTGTTTCCCAAGGTTGACATAAGGTAACCACTGAAAATTGTAATATTGTAACCAATCCCTGCAAAGAAGAAACAGTCACTGCTTTCTAGCTATATTAGCTGCTTTATAACAATATACCCTTGAGCCTCCTTCCATGTTCTGGTTTAAGTGCCCTGGTTTGCAAACTTTTTGGTGGGTGCACAATAAATTTTTATTAATTACTGCTTCAGTGACTCACTGATTTTAACTGGCTATTTTGAACCTTTGACAAGAGAAAACTTTAACACCCCATTAAAAATCATAACATAGGCCTGAATAAATGGAGAGATTACTATATCCTTGGAGAGTTTTCCTTAATATGCTAAAGATTTCAATTATCTCCAAAAAAAAAAAAAAAATTTTTTTTTTTTTTAATTTCACCAGCAGGGCTCCCGGGTGGCTCAGTTTGTTCAGTATCTGACTCTTGATCTCGGCTCAGATCATGATCTCATGGGTTTATGAAATCCAGCCCCACGTCGGCCTCTGCACTGATGGCCCAGAGCCTGCTTGGGATTCTCTCTCTCTGCCCCTCCCCTGCTTGCATGCTGTCTCTCTCTCAAAATAAATAAATTAACTGGCTTCTGGGTCCTTCCTCCAAACATCACGCTGGATGATCTATGAAATGAGAAGCATGGATCTGAGGAACTTACAACTCTAACCACAAAACAAACATACAAACAAATTGTGAAAAATACATTCGGGGGGACAAAAGACGATTCATGATTTAATGTGGATGGAAACTGGCAGTGTGGGGTAGGCAGATGCTAGTACCAGAGTCAGGGAACAGAGTGAGGGGGAGCTATGTTATTTTTAACTTTTTGTTATAGAATAGTTTAAACACAGACAAGAATAAAGACTACTACATGAGACTCCCTTATATCCATAATCCAGCTCTACCAGTTCTCAACTCATGGAAAACTTTGGTAACCTATGTCCCCTACATGCCCTGCTCACTGAAGTAATCTTGCCCAGCTGACTTCAAGAGGCTCTCTTAACATTCATCTTCAAATAATGACTGAGCAATGAGAGGAAATGATGATTTCATTTCCCTTATAAATGACCATATCATAAAAATCTTACATACTAGGTGATGAAGCTCAATAATTATTTAAAAAGGAATATTTAAGAAGAGTGTAAGATGTTTCATAATGCAACTTAGCAGCAACCTATAATACTACTGATCTCTCCTTCCCTCTTCCTTTTTTCTTTTCTTCTGTTTTCTTTTTTTCCCCCTTTGACTTAAAGGACACCACTTTCTCTTGATCTTCCTCTTCATTAGGGAGTTCTTCCTTCTCAGTCTTCTTTTCTGCTTTCTCCTCACTTTCTGAATCGTTGGCATTAAAGTTTGCCAAGGCTATGTCTTCAGACCTCTCCTCTATCTAAACTTACTTCCCAGGTAATCTCAACCATTCTTATGACATGAAATACCATCCGATCGCTGATGATTTCCAAATTTAATCTCTACCTTGGAACTTGTCCCCTGAATTCTAGACACATGTATGCAATCATCTATTCCATGTTTACATTTTAATGTTTAATAAACACTTTGCATATTCTAACTCAAAATCTTGACCTTCCCTCCTCTACCTGCACAACACCCTCATGAACCTCCTTTTGCTTCCTTCATCATGGAATATCAATTCCATTCTCCTGGTGCTCAGACCTAAACGCTGGATTCATCTAAAATTCCCACTTTCCTTCATAACTCGATGTCCAGTCTTTCAGAAATCCTGCTTAATATGCCTTCAAACACCACCCCGCAGCCATCACTTGTTTCAACACTTAAGGATTTCTCCTTTGGATTCTTGTACAGCCTCCTAACTGATCTCCTTAAACTTGCCCCTTAAACCTATTCTCTACATCACAGCTAGAGGTTTGTTTGTTGTTTTTGTTTTTTGTTTGTTTTCCATCTCTTAATAAACTTTATTTTGTAGAGCAATTTTAGGTGCACAGGAAAATGGAGCAGGAAGTACAGAAAGGTGCCATGTTCTCCATGCCCCGTACATACACAGCCTCTCCCAACTAGGGAGGTCTGTTTGCTGCAGTTGATGAACCTACATTGACATATCATAATCACCCCAAGTCTATAGTTTACACTGGGGCTCATTCCTGGCGCCGTACTTTCCACGGGTTTTGACAAATGCAAAACAACATGTATCCACAATGGTAGTATCATAAAGAATAGTTTCACTGCCCTAAAAATCCTCTGTATACTGTCTATTCACCCCTGCCTCCCTCGAATTCCTGGCAATCGTTGGTCATTTGACTCTGTCCATAGTTTTGCCTTTTCCAGAATGTAATAGAGTTGAAATCATACACCATGCAGCCTTTTTAGATTGGCTTTTTTTCTTAGCAATATGCATTTAGGTTTCCTGCATGTCTTTTCAAGGGTCGATAGCCAATTTTTTTTTTTTTTAGCACTAAATAATATTCCATTGTCTAGATATACCAGTTTGTTTATCCATTCACCTACTGAAGAGCATCTTGGTTGCCTCCAAGTTTTGGCAACTGTGAATAAAGTTCCTATAAACATCTGTGAGTAAGTTATTTTTTTTTTTTTCAACTCATTTGGGTAAATACCAAGGAGTCTGATGGCTGAATCATACTGTCAAGAGTATGTTTTGTTTGGTAAAAAGTGACGGACTATTTTCCAAAGTGGATGCACCATTTTGCATTTCCACCAGCAGGGGATGAGAATTTCTGTTTCTCAGCACCTTCAGTATTTGATGCTTTTAGCTTCCAGTGTATGGATTTTCACCACTCTGATAAATATGGAGTGTTATCTCATTATTTTAAATTGCAAGTCTCTAGTGACATATGATGTTGAGCATCTTTTCAGACACTTATTCGCCATCTGTATATTTTATTGTATGAGATTTCTGTTCAGATCATTTTCAATCAGATTGTTCATTTTCTTCTTATTGAATTTTTAGAGCCTTTTAAACTGTATATTAGATTAAAATTAAATTAAAAAATAGGGGCACCTGGGTGGCTCAGTGGGTTAAGCATCTGACTCTGGATTCCGGCTCAGGACATGATCTCGTGGCTTGTGAGTTTGAGCCCCACATCTGACTCTGTGCTGACAGTGTGGAGCCTGCCTGGGATTCTTTCTTTCTCCCTCTCTCTCTGCCCTTCCCCTGCTCATTCTCTCTCTCCCTCTCTTTCTCAAAAATAAATAAACTTTAAAAAATAAAAATAAATAAATAATAAAATGTATGTTAGTTAGGTCATGTTACTGCTATCCTCAAAATAATAATAACTCATATTTATGCTTCACCAGGAATTGTTCTAAGTGCTTTTCATATGGCATTCTTTAATTTTTAATATGCACTTTTTTTTTTATCTTTCCACATTTTAACATTATTTAAATTGGGTTGTATCTCACTATTGTTGGCCAAGCAGTAGTCATAATGCAACTGTCATTGCTGATGTGTGCGCATGAAAAGTTGCAGGTTTCAGTGTATGGAAGAAAATCTCAGGGACAACAGTAGAGCATTCCTCTAGAAATTGCATCACCAATGCTCTTACTGGAAGCAAGAATGATATTGGATGGAAAAACACAAACATAGACAACACTGAATGAAAACCTGTAGAAAGCTTAAAGGTTACCAATTTTTGGAAACATTTTAATCAATTCATGTAAATTTTAGCTGAGACTCTGTGGGTGTTATCCTATGATTGTGGGAAAACTATAAATAGACCAATCATCACCCAGGCTGACACTCAGCCTTAAATCATTTCAATACCTGTTTACATCTAGTTGATCTGTTCTTTTCTCTGTCACCATCAGAGCAAAACATAAACATCCTCTGGAGAAAGAAAATATTATTCACGGTCTTTTCAATTCTTTGCACACAACTCCAGAATACAATAAAAATCACCAGGCATATAGAAAGAAGAAATAAGTGAAATAAGAACTTCAGGTGATACAAATATTGGAGTTATCAAACAAGGAGATTAAAATCATGTGACAGACATGTTCAGGAAAACAGAATACAAGATAGGTACAATCACCTGAGAAATGAATCAAATACAAATTGTAGCATTGAAAAAAGCGGTTGATAATTCAGAGCTTAATAGTTAAGAATGCAGAATGAATGCAAAAGAAGAAAGAATTATAGAACGGCGTGGTCGATTAGTGCAAAGTATTTAGACCAGCCCCTTGGTTTTCTAGCAGATGATGTAGGCTCAGAAAAGTTAAGTTATTGCATCAAAATTCCCTCACTGTCTGATGCCAGAGCTGAGCCTGGAGTCGAGTTCCATGACTCCACTCCCAGTGCTCATCATATAATGTCTCACACTTAAAACATTTTCCTCCCAGAAAGTCTGATCTCTCCAGAACTGTATTCCCTCTACAGAGACACCAGAGAAGCTGGTAGCTGGAGCTCATCTGCAACCTCCTGACTCTCAAGAGAAGGCAATTTAGCCTGGAATTATAAGTGGGGTGTTAGCTCTAAAATGTACCTGTGAAAGCCTAAATGGTTCTCACCACTTGGTTCTCAAGAGTGAACTGGACCCATACATACTGAACAATGTCTGGAGATATTTTCGCCACGACTAGGGGGATGCTACTGCCATCTACATAAAGGCCAGAATTGCTGATAAATATTCTATAATGTACAGAATAGTCACCCACAGAACACAAATGGTCTGGCCCAAAGTCTTTGTAATGCTGAGGTTGAGAAACCCTGATCTAGACTGAGTCACAGAGTGGAAACTAAAAAGGATAGCAAAGAAAAGAGAATAAGGGACATATGGGACACAGTTGAAAGATCTAAAGTATGGATAATTGGAGTCCCATAATGAGATGACATAAAGAATGGATGGGGGCAATAATATTCAAAGGGTTCCAGGCCACGAATATTCCCAAACTCAAAGATGCCCTCAAGACACAGACTCAACAGAGTCTTGAAACTCCAAGTATGATCACATCACAGTAAAATTCCTAAAAATGAAAGGCAAAACATCATCAATGCATTTAGAGGGAAAAAAAAAAGATATCCTACTTTCAAAGGAATAAAAGATTGACATCAGATCCTTCGAGTCTTTAAAGGACTGTAAACCTAGCATTCTATACCTAGTGAAAATGCCCTTTAAAAATGAGGGGGAAAATTAAAATGAAGGGAAGATAAAAATGTTTTCAGATAAAATAAAATATATAAGAATACAAATCTAGGGGTCGCTTGTCAGTCAATTAAGTGTTTAACTCTTGATTTCAGAACAGGTCATGATCTCACAGTTGGTGAGTTCCAGCCCAGTGTAGGGTTCTGAGCTGACAGGGCCAAGCCTGCTTGGGATTCTCTCCCCCTCTCTCTGCCCCTCTCCTGCTCATGTTCTCTCTCTGTCTCTCTCCTCCTCTCTCAAAAATAAATAAACTTTAAATAAAAAAAAAAGAATGCAAATCTGAGTTAAAAGAAACATAAAATTGGGTGCCTGGGTGGCTCAGTGGGTTAAGTGGCTGACTTGGTTTCAGCTCAGATCATGATCTCACAGTTTCGTGGGTTCAAGCCCCACATGGGGCTCTGCGTTGGCAGCATGGAGCCTGCTTGGGAATCTCTCTCTTTCCTTCTCTCTCTGCCTGCCTGCCCCCCCCCACCCTGCTCACATTGTCTCTGTCTCTCTCAAAGTAAATAAATAAACTTAAAAAAATTCAAAGAAACATAAAGTATCATCTTTAGGCAGAAGGAAAATGATTCCAGAGAGAAACAGAAATTCAGAAAGAAATATAATCTGCTTAAAGGAGTAAACATGTGGATAAATGTAAAAGAACATTTACTCCATTAAACACTTATAGCAGTGGCTTGTGAGGTGTATATTTAAAATTAAATTTCATAAAAACAAGAGCAAAAAAGATGGACAAAGGTTTGTTTTAGTCAGCTTGGGTTGCTATAACAAAATAGCCTAGGCTGGGCAGTTTAAACAATAGACCTTTATTTCTCAAAGTCATGGAGCCTAGAAGCCTGAGGTCAAGGTGCCAGCAAAACTGAGTTCTTGCTGAGAACACTCTTCCTGGTTTGCAGAAGGCTGCCTTCTTAATGTGTCCTCAAATGGCAGAGAGAGAGAAAGAGAGAGAGAGAGAGGACACAGGCTCTCTGGGTTCTTCTCAGAATGGCACTAACCCCATTCATGGGGGTTCCACCCTCATGACCTCATCTAAACCTACTTACCTCCAGAAGGCCCCAGGGCACCTGGGTGGCTCAGTCATTTGAGTGTTTGACCCTTGATTTTGGATCAAGTCGTGATCCCAGATTGTGGGATTGAGTCCTTTGACAGATTCCATGCTGAACATGGAGCCTGCTTGGGATTCTCTCTCTCTCCCTCTGCCCCTCTCCTGATTGCACACACACTGTCTCTCTCGAAAAAATAAAAATAAAAGATAAAATAAATAATAAGAAGTTCCCACCTCCAGTATCATCACATTGTGGGTTAGAGCTTCAACATATGAACTTTGGAGGACAAAAAGTATTCAACCCAGGCCAGAGGTTATGTGGAATTCAAGTATTATTGTGAACTTGAATTGTTTGGGATGTGGTCAAGTTCAAGTGAAAAATATGTTTATTACTTTGATTGTGGCAATGGCTTCACAGGCGTATGCATATGTCCAAATTCATAAAATTGCAGACATTAGAAAGGTGCAAGTTTTGTATAGCAATTGTATCTCAATAAAACTGTTTCTAATAAATAAAAGCATAGACTATTTGAACAGGATGCTTATCAAATTCTATCACTGATGGGTATAGGACCCTTTATCAAGGACAGAATATATTTGATTTTTAAGTGCAAATGGGATAATTACAAAAATTGATTATGTAGTAGTCCCTAACACACATTTCTTTGTTTGAATAACATAACACGTATCTATTCCACTTTTTTGGTTAATTTTTTTAACTGTGCACTTACGGTAAACTTCCTTTTCCTCTCCTGCCTCCTCTGTGTAACAACTAAGACCTTACCTGTCAAGAGCGATTTTTAAAATGAACCTATTAAGACAAAATTATCATTAAAAGGAGTTCCAATTATGAGCTTTCAGAAAGACAAGGAGTGGTGATTATTGGTTTTTCTCTAAACAAAGGCTTGTTTATTTTCCAAAATGTATTAGAAATAAAGTGTATAACCAACCATACCATACTGATTCATATGTTTAAGTTCAAGAGTGTTTTGAAGATACATGTGTTTTAAATTCTGCCCCTTTCTACAAGGAAGGGCTTTCTGCTAGTATTGCTAAGGAAGGATTTTTGGTTCTGTTTCACACAAAGACTATAAACTGAACTAAATGGGACCCAATGGGTCACAGTAAATCTACTCATTTACAACTATCTCTTATGAAGGATGTTTTTGGATAGTGAGAATGCCCAACACACTATTTCAAAGAAGTTCACAAAATCTGAAAACCAGGAGAAGAAAGAATTGAAGAGTGGTAGCAACATTTTCTAACAGGTTATGTGCGACTCACGTGTAATTCCTGTCTTTTTCAGCCCATTTTCCAAAGGGCCAAGATGACACCTCAACAAAATATATTACTTTACGTTACATTACAAAGCACAAAGGCACAGACTTATAGAAACCCACTTACAGAAGCTCGCAGACTCTCCCAATTGCAAACATCTGGGGACTGACACCTTCGGACTTTGGTTACCTTGCAATGGCGTCTTTAGGAACTTTTCTCTAAATGTTCTACTGGCTTCTCTTTCTGCACCTCTGCTTTCTCTTCCTCCCAGTACAGTACTTCCTTGACACATTCCTACTTGGCCCAAGACCCTACTCAGTCTACACAAGAGGACATTTTTATTTCATTCCAAATGTAGTGGAAGCAGGAAAAGGCTCACTTAAACTGCTTTCCTTAAGGGTCTCTAGACATTTTCTCAGGCATCAGAAGTCCCAAGGAAGGCTCCACCTGGCAATAGCAATTCATATCTTTATCTGAAACATTTTAATACTGCTTGGCATTTAAGTGTAGGCCTAGGCTGCTGTCCAATGTTCCAATACCCTGGCAGCCAGATTGCAAAGCTCGCTATCTGACACGTCCTCAAGTTCCTGTGGGAGTGAGAAGTTCAGAGAAGAACCTGCCTGCTCTTAGCAATGGGATTTTCATCCCCATCGAGTCTTTCCATACTTTATTCTGTCCACATTTCATGATTACATAATCTAGCCTCACCGATAAAACATCCTCTTAACTTTTCCTTTGAACCCAAATCACATGTTTCTGTGGGTCCTTCAAAGTTCTTTTAAATTGCATTATCTTTAGGAAGGTCTAAATAATTTGCCCTTGTCTATATTAAGCTTCCCAACAGTGGCTAACAGCAGGTGAAAGCTAAGCCAGGTTCTTTCCTATTGGTATGGGCAGTTGAATGGAAAGCAACTCTCACCTCATCTTGTCTGAGATTCTGAAGGCATTGTTTAAAACTCCAATACTATATTTCTGAAATAGATTATTGAGGTGCCAGGGTTCATGTTCATATGACTTCTGAGCTTTTGTCTGTGTCTCCACCACTATCCTCTTTGATAGTATAAACATTCAAAAGCAGAAACTAAATAGAAAATAATAGATTAGCTGAACACAAATAATTTGTAATTTCTATGTAAATCTTTAGAACTTTTTGGTCATAATGTCAACTTCTCATGGGCTTCCACTCCCATTACCAACCTCCAAAATACTAAGAAAATCAAAGGAGATTTCCACTGAAAATCACACAACACATTTACATTTATATAAAATGTAAATAAAACAAATGAAAGTAAACAAACAAAAAATCCTCCAAATCTGTTTTTGAAAAGATTTTTCCTGTCATTACAGCTTGAAATCACCACTATTGTAAATGAGAACAAGATCTTACTAGGTAAAGATAGAAGTAATTGTAGGCATCCTTTATGGCCCAACTGAAGCCTAGAGACAAAACATTTACTGGGACACCAATCTTCAGGGTCATGTGATGTTTTCTGCAATATTTATACGCAACTCAAGTCCATGTGCAGAAAATTTAGAAAGCTGAATTGCTAAAGTAATTTGAAGTTTCACTAGGCAAGAATGACAGGAGTATAATAGGGCAGTACTGTGTTAAGGGCTTTGTGTACATTGTCATATTCTAATACTCAAAATTGTTCTTGGATATAATAATTATTTTTTTTAACGTTTATTTATTTTTGAGACAGAGAGAGACAGAGCATGAACAGGGGAGGGGCAGAGAGAGAGGGAGACACAGAATCAGAAGCAAAAGCAGGCTCCAGGCTCTGAGCCATCAGCCCAGAGCCCGATGCGGGGCTCGAACTCACAGATGGTGAGATCGTGACCTGGGCCGAAGTCGGACGTCTAACCGACTGAGCCACCCAGGTGCCCCAATAATTATTTTTTAAAAATATTAATTTTTGAGAGAGAACATGAATGGGGCAAGGGGAGAGAGAGAGGGAGACAGAGAAGCCCAAGCAGGCTCCGTGCTGTTAACGCAGAGCCCTAAGTGGTGCTCGAACTCACCAACCATGAGATCATGACCTGAGCTAAAATCAAGAGTTGCCACTTAACTGGCTGAGCCACCCGGGCACCCCAAGAATGTAATAATTACTATTAACCCTATTTTATAGATAAGGATATTGAGTTTCAGCAAGGGTAAATAACTTGCTTATAGCCTCACAGCTGTAAGTAATGGCTGATATTCTAACTGTGGTCTCTCTGATGTTAATGTCACACATTGACTGCTTCACTATATAGAGGTAGGAGGGAATGAATAAGATAAAGTGAACAGGTCTGTGAAGAAGTGGTCTCAGTATGGTTGAACAATAGGATTAGTAGGAGTACATTAGTTACACATACACACACACACACACACACACACACACACACACACACACACACAGGAATAGAGATCTAAATAGAAATTGGAGGTTAAATTTAAGATTTCAGAAATGGTCCCATTATCAATAAAAACAGTGACCAATTCTGTGATTAAAGTGGGTTGAATAAAAACATTTTTTGCAAAGGAGAAAGAAGAAGTGGGAAGCAAGGGTATTGGCTATGTCATCCATTTTGAGGCTCAAGTTACCAGAATAATGGCTGCCATTGAGTTGGAGGGGATATGGTAAGTCTATTTCCAAAATCTTTATTAAAGGAGAAGTCAGGGTAGAAAACAGTGAAGAGAAGATATAGAATATATAGGGCTGAATGAGACAAAGTTAATGAATTAGGGATTTCCTCCTAAGACTGGAAGAGTAATTGTCTGAGAAGACTTATGACTGGACAAGAAAGATGTGAGTTTTGACTTATAACCTTGAGATTTGTGAGGTATGTAATGTGTGACTGCAGCACATATTACTTCCCATTTAGCACTTAACTCATGGTTTTTGAGGGTCAGATATCTGGCCATGGTTTAGCTGAATTCTCAGCTTTAGGATCTCTCCCAAGCTGCAATCAAGATGTCAGCCAAGGCTGGGGTTTCATCTGAAGGCTCAATTGGGGAAGGATGTACTTTCAAGCTCACATGGCTATTGATAGAATTTTAGTTCCTCAATGTCTATTGGATTGAGGGCCTCAGTTCCTAAGTGACTGTAATTGGAGGATGCAAATTTCTTGCCATGTGGGTCCCTCCTACATGGCAGTTTGTTTCATCAGAGTCAAAAGGGAAGAAGAGTCTGTTAGCAAGATGGAACTCATAATCTTGTAACCTAATCATGAAAATAACATCCCATCACTTTTGCTATTTCTATTCATTAGAAACAAGTCACTAAGCCAGGCTATACTCAAAGAGAGAGGATTACACAAGAGTGTGTATTCCAGGAGGCAGGAGTCCCTAGGGATCATATTAGGGGCTGCCTGCCACCTGGTATGAAAAGAAATGAGAAGCCTTTCTTTGAAAAGAGGGTAGGGAAGTCAGCATCCTCAGAGATCAGCCAGGTATCAGTTAAGATCAGGAATTATAGGGAACATCAAGTGGGAGTTTGATGACTCATGATGGGATAGTGATTCTAGTAGGTACAGAAGAAAAACTTGAGAGAGAAGAACACTTGGAAATTGGGTAAGAGAAAAAAGAAGCACAGAGGAATAAGACTAAGAATTCTGTGAAGAAAAAGAGTTTAAGGCACACATACTGATTCGTTCTCAAAAGTGAATTATTATATGCATTGGCTAAAAAACAAACAAAAACAAAAATTAAAGAAAAAAAATAGTCTGGAATTAAAGGTATAACTTTTAACAACTACAACAAACTAGTTGATCACATGGTGGCCAAACCAATGTCTTTGAAACCCCCTCACATTCCCTGCTGTCCTTATCAGCTCAGATATGTTCATATCCTTCATAGTATGGATAACTCTACAGATCCTAAGACACAAATGAGGCAATGCTGTTAAGGGGATGGAGAAGGAAATATACAAACAGGTCAACCCAACTGGGAAAGATGTTGTCATGCCTGGTTATCCAAATGGATTCAGGGATCATGTACTGATTTTGCAGCTTCTTCTGCTTTGTTAATGAAATATAAATTGAGATCTTACATTTTCAAGTTCCTGCTAAATGATGGTAAAATCAAGGAATTAGAGCCTGGTATGCTTTGCCAGAAACCATGACCATGTTGGGGTGGCAACCTTCAATTCCTATATACCATTGAATCATATCCCTGGGGAACTCTTTTCACTGCCCTTCTGATTTCAAATCCTGTGAATTGCTATGCACACACACGAAGATTGGTGTCCACTGATTCAGAACACTTATTCCCATCCCATTTGCTTCCACATTCTCTAAAATCTATATTTACTTTAAAGCCAACATTATGGAACGTGGATGGAATTAGATGTTTAAGGCTTGTCAATTTTCCAATCGTTTATAATTAAAAGATAAAATCAACCCCTTGTCCCAAACTTTCTTTTGTATTACTAGTAATGAGTACACTGTCTGTAAGAATACAAAATATCCCTCTTTTACTAGTATTCTCTCTAGGAAAGTCATTTTAGGATTTTTTATTATCACTTTTGAGATACTCTAATAACTATTTAGCATTCAAAGGGAGTTACCAGGCTATGGGCCTTAGGCCTTTGGAGACATGGGGATTAGGGAGTTTTTGAAAGTGATTCCATTGACTTTAAAAACATTATTGAACAAATATTATCAAAAGTTCTGGCATTCAGTGGGATGTTTCTTTGTCTTTTTATCCGTCCATTGGGTACCTTCTAAAAAGAATCCTTAGTGACTGAATCAAACACCAAAGTGCCAACTTGTTAGGAATTGGCCAGAAGTGCAAAACGAGAATAATATCCCTTTGTTTCTTTTCATATAGAGCAAGTTTGTGAGTAGGGGTAGGGGGGTGAAGAGAGGGAGGCCAAACCCCACAGAGTCTGTTCCTTTATTTGGATAGCTTTGAGGAAGAAGCATTGCTTTGTGTCTTTTGTCATTTTCCTTCTAAAACAGGAGATTTTTCTAACATGCTAAAACACTAAGGTAATACTGGCAATAAAATTAGAAAAATTTTCTTTGGGGGAAAATACAAAGATTCTGGAATAAATTTATTAGAACTGAGGAGATGGGTGCTGTTCTAAGTTTGTTAGAACTTGTGAATGTCTTGTCACTTTGTGTATGGTTTCAAAAGAACAAAGGTTTTTGTTCTACTAACCTAGCTTTTCTGCAAAAATATAAAGCATTCAATTCTTCACATCTATTTCCCAGGTTCAATTAACCATTAATAGCTCTCACGCACACTTACCATTTATGTGTTTATATAAAATTAACTGATGTTTCATATCCATTTCAAAGGAGAAAATGGAGCACATTCATTGTGTTTCTACTTACGTTTCCAAGTTCAAGGCAATCCATGCATTGGTTTTAATAAAACATTTTATGTTAACTTAAGTAAGAGCTTACATATCGCTCTTGAACCCTCATCTACTATAATACAGTGAACAATTTTAAATTTGAAATATAATTTTATTTAAGTTTATTTATTTATTTTTAGAGACACAGAGACAGCATGAGTGGGAGAGGGCCAGAGAGGGAGAGAGAGAGGATCCCAAGCAGGCTCTGCACTGTCAGTGCTGATCCTGATGCATGGCTTGAACTCACGACACTTGAGATCAGGACCTGAGCTGAAACCAAGAGTTGGACACTTCACTGACTGAGCCACCCAGGCACTCCTCGAATATAATTTAAAAGTATATATAAGGGGTGCCTAGTCAGTTCAATCGGTTAAGCATCCAGCTCTTGGTTTTAGCTCAGGTCATGATCTCATGTTTTGTGAGTTCAAGCCTTGTGTCGGGCTCCATGCTGACAGCACAGAGCCTGCTTAGGATTCTCTCTCTCCCTCTCTCTCTGCCCCTCCCTGCATTCTCTCTCTTTCTCTCAAAATAAGTAAATAAACACTTAAAAATATATATAGGACTAATTTTATCTATTATCTTACTCAGTGTAGAATGTTTGGTCATATAAACAAGTTGGTTTTAGCAGAAGAAAACATAGAAACATACTGCAAAATTTTCCTATTAGTTCAATGCTATGAAATTACTGCCATAAATGAAGTAGAACACCCACTATTTGAAATAGAAGGAGAGGAGGAGTCAAGATGGCAGAACAGCATGGAAGTTTTTTGTGTCTTGCACCCATGAAATACAGCCAGACCAACACTAAACCATCCTACACACCTAGAAAACCGATTGGAGGATTAACACAACAATCTGCACAACCTGAACCACAGAATTCAGCAGGTAAGCGGCACAGAGAAGTGAACTTGGGGAGCGGGAATGCACAGGAAGGGAGGTGCTTTTGTGAACAGAGAGAGGACAGAGACTGGAGGAGGGAAGAATACAGGACAAGCACCCCTCCCCAAAAGCAGCTGGAGAGAAAGTGGAAAATTGGAAACAGCTGCAGGGACTAAACTAAAAAGGGAGAAAGGAGAAAGGAGAGGGTTTAAATTCCATTAAGACTGTAAACAAGGGGAGCGCAAAGGCTGCAACTCTGCAGCTCCATACCTGGCGGTGCTCTGGTGGGAAGGGCGAATCCCCAGGAGCAGAGTGGGGTCCGGGAGGTTCTCAGGCCACACGGGGAAAAGTGGTTCCACTGCTGGAAGGACATTTGGTAGAGATTGTGAGGCCACCTGGGCCCAGCAGACCCCAGAAAACGGCCACATTCGCTGGTGCTGTAACAAGGTCGTTAAGGGTGAAGCCTGGTGCCAGATGTGTGTGGTGATTTTCCATAATCCCTGAAACGCTGCTGCTACACCATCTCGTAAATTTTTTTCTGGGGCGGGCTGGCACCTGGCCACAGTCTCGGGGCACCAGCAGCAGCAGGGTCCAGCGGGCGTTCCTGGGTGCAGCCGACATTCAGCCATTGCTCCTTCGGCCATCAGTCGGTGAGACCCTCCCACAGAGGGGCAGAATGGGTCAAAGACGCAGTCCTTCTGAAACAAGGGGCCGGGGAAAACAGCCGCATCTGAGACAAAACTCTGGAGAGAGGTACTGCCTGGGGCTTGGTCACAGACAGTGGAAAAGCGGGGAATGGACCAAAGCTGAAGACCGAGGACGGGTGCACGATTGCTGATCAGGGAGAACAGAGTTCCGATACTAGAGACTGGGTAGCTGGGTAACGCCATTTTCACCGCTCCTGCTCATGCGCATACACACCTATAAGCGCCACAGCACTCCACCCTAGTAGGCTAGTAGCGCCATCTAGTGGAGAACGGAGCCTTTACACTGAGCCCTGCCCAACTGGGCCAACCTCGCTCTTCAAGAACACAAGTCTCACCACCTGCTTAGTTTATGGACTATAAAGCACTTCATAGTCTGACTTCTGGAGGAAAATGAAGTAATTTCAGTCCTATTTCAATCTGTTACCAGATCCATTTATTCAATCTTCTTTCTTTCTTTTTTCTCTTTTTCACTTTTCTTTTTCTTGAATACAGAAAGAGAAAAAAAATCATTTTTATTTTCAATTTTTGTTAAAAATATTTTTCTTTAATTTTTTACTATAATTTTTACTTTTGTGTAAATTTTTTCAAGTTCTATTTTACTTCCATCATTTTATTTTAGACTACTTCAGTGTATTCACTTTTTCAAATTTTCAAACGATTTCCTTTTTTTCCCTTTTTTCTCTTTTTTGTTTCTTTTCTTTTTCTTGAATACAGAAAGAGAAAAAAATTCATTTTTATTTTTAATTTTTATTAAAAATATTTTTCTTTAATTTTTTCCTACAATATCTTTACTTTTGTGTAAATTTTTTCAAATCCTATTTTACTCCCATCATCTGATTTTAGTCTACTTCAGTGTATTTATCTTTTCAAATTCTCAAATGATTTCCTCCCCCCCTTTTTTTCTCTAATCTGTCAAACCACTTTCAAAACCCAGGCCAAAACACACCTAGGATCTAGCATCATTTATTCAGTTTTGTGTGTGTGTGTTTAATTTTGTAATTTTAATATTTTTTTAATTTTAATTTTTTTAATTTTAATTTTTTCTACCTCATTAATTCCTTTTCTCCCTTAAAAATGACAACACGAAGGAATGCACCCCAAAAAAAGAGCACAAAGAAACGACAGCCAGGGATTTAACCAACACAGACACAAGCAAGATGTCTGAACCAGAATTTAGAATCACAATAATAAGAATACTAGCTGGAGTCGAAAATAGATTAGAATCCCCTTCTGCAGAGATAAAAAAAGTAAAAACTAGTCAGATTGAAATAAAAAATGCTATAACTGAGCTGCAATCACGGATGGATGCAGCGGCGGCAAGGGTGGACAAGGCAGAACAGAGAATCAGCGATATAGAGGACAAACATAGAGAATAATGAAGCAGAAAAAAAGAGGGAGATTAAAGCAAAAGAGCATGATTTAAGAATTAGAGAAATCAGTGACTCATTAAAAAGGAGTCCCAGAAGACGAAGAGAGAGAAATGGGGGTAGAAGGGTTATGTGAGCAAATCATAGTGGAAAAAGTTTCCTAACCTGGGGACAGACACAGATGTCAAAATCCAGGAAGCACAGAGGACCCCCATTAGATTCAACAAAAACCTACTATCAACAAGGCATATCATAGTCAAATTCACAAAATACTCAGGCAAGGAGAGAATCATGAAAGCAGCAAGGGAAAAAAAGTCCCTAACCTACCAGGGAAGACAGATCAGGTTTGCAGCAGACCTACCCACAGAAACTTGGCAGGCCAGAAAGGAGTGGCAGGATATATTCAGTGTGCTGAATCAGAAAAATATGCAGCCAAGAATTCTTTATCCAGCAAGGCTGTCATTCAAAATAGGAAAGATTAAAAGTTTCCCAGACAAACAAAAATTAAAGGAGTTTGTGACCACTAAACCAGCCCTGCAAGAAATTTTAAGGGGGACTCTCTGAGGGGAGAAAAGATAAAAATATAAATAAATACATACATACATACATACATACATACATACATACATACCAAAAGCAACAAAGATTAGAAAGGACCAGAGAACACCACCAGAAACTCCAACTCTGGAAGCATCATAATGGCCATAAATTCATATCTTTCAGTACTCACTCTAAACATCAATGGACTCAATGCTCCAATCAAAAGACATAGAGTAACAGAATGGATAAGAAAACAAGATCCATCTATATGCTGTTTACAAGAGACCACTTTAGACCTAAAGACACCTACAGATTGAAAATAAGGGGATGGAGAACGACCTATCATGCTAATGGTCACCAAGAGAAAGCCGGAGTAACCATACTTATATCAGACAATCTAGACTTTAAAATAAAGCCTGGATCAAGAGATGCAGAAGGGTATTATATCATAATCAAGGGGTCTATCCACCAAGAAGACCTAACAATTGAAATAGAAGGAGAATCTTTAAAGCAGCAGCCTGACATTTTTCCTCCCAAGTTTCATATTTCCTTTGCTTTTTTTATGATTTCATTATTTCTACCACCTTGTTGGTCTCAGGGTCAATTTCTTTGCCTTCAATATTGTGGCCTAATTTGGGGGTGGAATAGGGAAAGCCTTCCTTTGATTCCCCTTAACAATGGTGAGTAGTATTAAATAACCAAAATAATGTTACTCAGTAGTAGGGACAACATAATGAAAAGTTGTAAGGGAATCATTACAAACATAAATGCAATCAAGTTCTCTAAATACAGATTCTTTATTCTCTTCATTAAGATTACTATATTTTACTTCTCAAAAGATGTCAATAGGGATGTTGCTTATTGCTCTTGAACTCCCTAAAATTGGCCTGTGCTCTGTCCCTTGAAAGCTAATTTTTGTTGACTCAGTGCCTTCAAGCCCAGGTAAAGAGTACTCTCTATTCCTGCCTCCTCCCCCCAATCCCACTCTAGTCTTTTCTGAAGGAGGACACCCATTCATTCAACACCTATTTATAACATGCTTGCTTATATGCCAAACAGAGTTCTAAGTGTTAGGCATTCAGCAGTAAACATGATAGATAAGATCTATAACTCTTACTCTTATGGATTAAAAAAAATTTTTTTTTGCATTTATTTATTTTTTGAGAGACATAGAGAGATAGAGCACAAGTTGGGGAGGGGCAGAGAGAGAAGGAGACATAGAATCCGAAGCAGGCTCCAGGCCTCGAGCTGTCAGCACAGAGCCCGACACGGGGCTCGAACTCACAAACCATGAGATCGTGACCTGAGCCGAGGTTGGACGCTCCACTGACTGAGCCCCCCAAGAGCCCCAACATGGGGAAAGGCAAAATCAGACAAAAAAAAAATGAATAATTTCCAAGAGCGACCCAAAAGAAGAACAACATGAAATGATGGAGAGGAACCAAGGTCAGAGAAGGGAAACTGCTCCAGCAACATTGTTCCAGAGAGCTCCTCTGGGAAGGCTAAGTTTGAGCTGACACAGGAATGGGGAGAAAGAGCCATCTGTGGGAAAATCTGGGGTCAAGACATCAAGGTGGAGGGAGCAACAACTGCAAACTGAGTAAGACTGTTGAAGCTGGCAGTGTACTAGATCAAAGGGAAGACCAGTATGGCTACAGCATGGTCAACCAGAAGTCCCACATGAGGAGAAACTAGGCAGGGGACAGATCTGGCAGGTCACAGTAAGGAGTTTAGATTTTCTTCTAACTGCCATCAGAAGCCACTATATATACACCAGTGCTCCATCAAAACAAACAACATTGATTACTCTTAGTAGATTTTTACTTCAAACAATACTTCATACTTACCACAATCTACCAAAGTTTCCACAGCAAACATGCACTCATTAATCATGCCCCCCTAACAGGAGTCCCAGATTCTGAGAGACATGATTTATTTCTAGTGTGAGAGTGGGAAAATACACGAGTCTAGAACATTCTGTTGTGCCTGAAGCAAAGCAGTTCTCCAAGACTAACAGTGACATGTCAAGACAGGGACACTGAAAGGCTAAATGGTTGACAATTTGATCACTCAAAAAAAAAAAAAAAGAAAAAAAATATAACACATTGACTATTTTTCTTGAAAAGTCTCTAGTATTAAAAGATAAAATGAGGCATATTAAAATTTTAAGAGTGTGAGTAAAAGTCCTTTCAAGTCAGGCAGAATCAGACTGGAAGTGGTTAGAAGTACTCCACGATGGGACCTTGAGGGGGGAGATTTTATTGAGAAAAGGTAGAAGCAAAGTTAGGAAATTATTGATTGGCTATAGTTTATAGCTTTGTTGGCTGTTAGTGATTTGTTGTCTTTAGGTTTCAATTTCCTAACTTTGAGGCAGGCTTAGATTTTGGATTTTGTGGCATTAGTCCACCATGGTGTTAGAACCATGTAGTGATTGATATTCCTTAATCATGGGGGGGGAGGGGAGAAGGAAGGAGATAAATAAATAAATGTTTATTTATTTTGTGAGAGAGAAGGAGAGTGTGCAAACAGGGGAGGGGCAGAGAGAGAGGGAGAGAGAGATAATCCCTAACGGACTCCACACTCACAGCACAGAGCCTGAAGAGGGGCTCAATCTCCATCTCACAACTTAGAGATCATAACCTGAGCCGAAATTAAGAGTTGGAAGCTTAACCGACTGAGCCCCTCAGGTGCCCCAACAAGAAAGTTATTTTTAAAGAAGAATGTCAAGTAAAAATAGAAACAAAGGTAGTATTAAAAAAAAAATTGCATCTTCTCCCTTCCACCCACCCCAATGTAACAAGTGATTGAGGAAACAGTCATCCGTGGTGATTCTTGGGTAAAAGATTTTGAAGAACCGGATATTTACAGGATATTCAAAGTGCTATGTTATTGGTTACTTATTAATTACAAGGGAAAATGTCTCATTACAAGAACAATTTAATCACGTGATCAAACAGCATCACTGATATTGAAAACACAAACAAAAATAAATGAATATCATGTGCCTCTTGATGTGATGGTTAAAAGATAATATTAAAAACAATTAAATATTAAAAATCAGATTATGACTTACTCAGATATAAAACAAATTCATCAAAAAATTTAGTTAACTTATTAATCAGTGAGAGAACCAGGCAGATGTTATAATTGACTCATAAAAGAATTCAAGGGAGGTGCCTGGGTGGCTCAGTTAGTTAAGGATGGACTTCTGGCTCAGGTGGTGATCTCGCCTTGAGAGTTTGAGCCTCCCGTCGGGCCCTGTGCTGACAGCTTGGAGGCTTGGAGCCTGGAGCCTGCTTTGGATTATGTGCCTCCCTATATGTCTGCCTCATCCTCTCTCTCTCTCTCTCTCTCTCTCTCTCTCTCTCTCTCTCTCTCTCTCAAAAATAGAATAAAACATTAAGAAAAATTTTTAAAAAAGAGAATTCAAGAACAGATGCATTTATAGATCATGATTATGGAAACTGACATGCAAATGTTGGGAATGCTGGTTTTCCTGCTGGGAGATTGAGAGCGGAAGGAAGGGAAACACAATTGAACCTCTTGGCTGGGGCCATAATTTGCGCATCTATAGTCAAGAATTAGGGTACATTGTTATGTTATCTGTAATTTACACACTGTTTAGATAGCTTCCATAGAATCAGAATCGGATGGCCCAGAGGGATTCCTTTAGACAGTGCAGGGTTTTCAATTGAAGCCCAACGTTTTAGTAAGAAATGTACAATATTAATAATGGAACATTTTTGCCAAAAACATTTCATCTGAATTTGGTCAGACAAAACTAGAATATAGCACATTCTATACAATATCTAGCTTCAGCCCAATTAAAACAGTTGATGTCATGAAAAACTACAAAACTGTAGGGAGAATGTTCTTGACTGTAGCGGAATAAGAAGCATAATAACTATATATGGTGGATAAACCTTGACTGGATCTGGATTCAACAAAAAATACAGAATATATTTGGGAGGATACTCAAGAAAAATAATAGATGGACTTCAAACTAGTTGATGTTATTGAATCAGTGTCAATTTTCTTAACTCATAGTGGTTTTGTGGTTATATAGGTAAAATTCTTCAGTCTTAGGTTGTGGTGCGAGGAACAAAGGCAAAAACGAAATGTAGATAAAATTAAACTTCTTTATAACCTGCAGCCCATTGACAAATACTTGAGGCCGGCAGAGTGAAACATTCCTCCAGGAACTCCCAACTGTCTTAATGTTAATGCTTTACTAGAGGGAAAAACAACCTTAGCTTGGCTATAGTTAGGTCTCCAGGACCCTGTGAGTCTTCCTTAGCATCTGAAAGTCCTTTTGGGAGACTTCCCCTTGGCTTTACTTCCCCCAGCTCCCAAGTATATAATCAGTCACTCCTCACAACCCAATGCAGGTCTTTCTGCCCATGGGACATATTCCCATGCTTTGATATACACACTTTTTTGCACCAAACACATCTCAAGAATTCCTTCTTGGCCGGTTCCCAACACCAACATTTTCCACATCAGGCTGTAGATGCTCAAGTATCAGGATTGACATGTAACCATGTCCCGCATACTTCAAATGTTTCCAAGAAAAAGATAATAATGCACATACAGAGAACAAATTGATCAAAATGTTAACTAATTGGTGAATCTAGTTGACAAATACATAAATCTTTCTTAAACCATTTTCATAGTTTCATGTCCACTGAACTATGAATTTTTAAAACAGATTTGCAACTTTTAGTACAAAAAAAGTTAAGGAAAAAGGTAAAACACTGTTTTTAGAATAAAACAATGCTTATAAAAACAAGTGTAAAAAACAATACATATTAAATACGTTGCTATAAAAATATATGAATCAAAGATGCTAATATACTTAGAGACAGATATGAGAGAGACAGATGCACGGACAGATTGATTTAATGCAGGAGGTACACGTCAATCAACTATTTGTACATAATAACCTCCATTTGGTCTCCATGTCAGACTTACCCTGCATCAAGGAGTCCCAGTCTTCTCAAGTAAAAGATGTCTTTTTAATGTGAAAAAAGTTACTAATATTGTCATTGTCAGTTTCTAGTATCTATTGATTTAAAAAAATACATAATGACAAATGCACCCATGAATTCAAGAAATGCTTTAAAATGAATTTCTATGTCATTAAGCACAAGACTATTTCCATAAATGTGTGAACTGGGAACTCATATGTGGATGAGGCATTGTATTTGGTTAGTTTAGAGGCTATTTAGAATGTAGAATGATTATGGGTTCTACATTTTTTTTTTTTTTTAGCATTCTGTAGACAAAATAAAATGAATTCAAATGGGAAAAAAAAACTTTAGATGGTGATACAAAAGAGCTTATTTTTATTCTATCATCAAACATCCTCTTGGACAGGAAGATTAAAATTTGGTTTACTTGTTCTTAACACATTTAGGAGTTACCAAAGACAGAGCCCGGGGTTCTGGAGTAAGTGTGATGTGGAATAAATTTTGATTTCATGATTGTCCTTTCTGGATGCTGGTCCCTAGAAAAATTGCTTGGTTCCCCTCAGTCATGGTTTCATCATCTGAAATGAAATGGTAACGACAAAAAAAGATAATAATACCAACCTTTCTGGGGTAATTGTATTTTTCTTCATTATTTTTCATTTGTTCATGTATTTATTAGACCTTACCATACTTCCAAAAGGATTTGAAGCAACATAATGGTATCCTGGGATGAAAGGACAATTCTTGGAATGTGTTTATAAATAATAGAGGTACAACAACTTTGGTTTCTTTCTTCCTCCTCTGTCTTCCTATTTTAAATGTTAGGATTGATAACTCTGTGATCTTGAGCATTTAACTTTATTTCCGAACTTTGGTATTGCCTTTTGTAAAATGGGGATAGATTCATTAAAATCTTGGAATTTCGGGGTGAGATGACCTGTTTCTATGAACTTGAGCAAATTATTGAACATTATCATTCCACAAGTTCTCACCTATAAAACTGAGAAATATGTCTGCCCTGACTATAATGTTCAACTGAAATACTATAGTTGTAAAACGTCTTTGCAAATACTTAAGTGTAGATGTATGTGAGTGATAGCTACTCTATCATGAAAGCTAAGAAAAGAAGCAGAGAGAATAAAATCATTTGCCCAAATAACCTTTTTTTAAAATTGAAGTACAATTAACATACAGAATTATATTAGTTCCAGATGGGCGAGAGAATGGTTTAATAATTCTTTACACTCCTCAGTGCTCACGATAAACATAGTCCTCATCTGTCACCGAGGTTTTTTCAATTTTCATCTCTATGACTTACTTATTTTGTAACTAAGTTTGTACCTCTTAATCCCCTTTATCTATGTCACCCATCCCCCCCCCCCCAACTCCCCTTTGGTAGCCACCTGTTTGTTCTCTGTATTTAAGAGTCTGTGTGTGTGTGTGTGTGTGTGTGTGTGTGTGTGTGTGTTTCACTTTGTTTTCTTTTTAAAAAATTATTTTTAATGTTTGTTTATTTTTGAGAGAGAGAGAGAGAGAGAGACAAAGCATGAGAAGGGGAGGGCAGAGGGAGAGGGAGACACAGAATCCGAAGCAGGCTCCAGGCTCTGAGCTGTCAGCACAGAGCTCAGCGTGGGGCTCGAACTCACAAACCATGAGATCATGACCTGAGCCAAAATCAGACGCTTAACTGACTGAGCCACCCAGGCACCCCTGTTTGTTTTGTTTCTTAAGTTCCATATGTTAGTGAAATCATATGGCATTTGTCTTTCTTTGTCTGACTTATATCACTTATTTCACCAAATAATCTTTTAAATTAGACTTCTAAATTGTACTATTTTGAGCTTGGAAAAATTTTAGATGCTTGGAAGTCATAAATATATCGATAGAATCCCCATAAAATGCTTTACATTTTTTAATTTGTGTTTTTTACCAACCAGACTTCAAAATTGACAAAAGTAATAAAGGAGAGAATTTATGTGAAAATCTCTGAATTCCTATGGGTAAATATACCATAACATTTAAAGATATCATTATGTTATTATCATTTTATGATTTTTCAATACACTCTTCTCTTATTTGAAAATTAAAAGTATGATGAATATAATGTATTCATCAGTTAGTGCCATCATTCTCTGTGTTACTGGAAGAATACACTTTGTAAAGAGAAGTAAAGAAAAAAGATCATTCTCAATCTCTTGTCTCCCTGGGAGAAGGTATAACATTACAGATTCCCTGGTGTGTCAAGACGGTTTAATTTATGAATATCTCCCACATAGTATCCATCATGACTCAATCAGATTGCATGTATATTTCATTCCATCATTCAAAAGTCGGTGACCTATAGCTGGTCAATGAGGTGTAGGCTTTTCATTAACGAAAGTAACTGCTGATCTTGCACCCTTAGAATGTCAAAAGAACTGGAAATGGTTCTTGCTAAATTCTGTAGCAGCAAGGGCAATGTCAACTACACGGAAAATTCAGCTCTCTTAAGGAGAAACTCTTTAGCCATGAAATTTCCACAAGGATGATTACTTTCAATCAGAAAGTATGGTACAATGATCTCATTGAAGGAAACAAGAAGGAGATTGCAACTCAAAGAGGCAGATTCTCTCCAGGGTCCAAATCATTTCTGGGTAGTGTTGCAGGAAGCAACACTAACACATTCAGGTCATCAGAAAAATGTATTATTGTTGCCAAGCACTAAAGTACCCCACAGAGACTTAGTTCATTCATCTTTCTGAGAGCTTAATTTACTGGGAGGAGTTGACCTATGACTCACCAAGGGAGTGTAGAATTTATATGTACTGAGCACCTACTATGGTTCCAGCACTATGAATTATACCCTTACGTGCATTGTCTTATTTAATTTTTACTACAATCTAGAAATAGATGTTAATACCCACAGCTTACAGATAAGAAAATGGAGAATAGAGAGATAGCATAACATTCTCAAGGGCACAAACACAAATAGCAAAGGTGCATTTGCTTACATATCTGTCTGCTACCAAGGTCTGTGATGTCTCAAATACCAGGGCCACCACTGAGAGAGCCCAGAACGCAAGTTCCCTCTTTTCATAGTCTTACACTCAATTGTCTCTTTGCCACCACCCTCAGACACACCTACCAATTGGATACAGGTGCTGGCTACAATCTACTGGACTGGAAATCTGGCTTGATGAAGGTCCTGTATTTTTCTCCAAGACCGTGAAGTTCTTGAACATAGCAAAGACTGCTGAGTTCTCCATTATGCTATCCATCTATTACCAAAGCCCTATCTCAGAAAATAAATGTTCAAAACACATTTCATTCCTATACTATGATGAGAAAAATGAAATCTAGTTGACAAGATCAGGGCAGGAGCATCAGAGAAATTAAAGAATGGATATGCTTCAAGATGACATCACGAATGGCATTCACTGAGTGCAGAGGAACATGAAGGAAGGCACAGAAGGAGGCAAGTCAGGAGCAAACAAAGATAACTCGCAAGTTTTAGAGTTATAGGAAATGCTGGTGCTGTTAAGGAAAACTAAGAAAGTTAAGGAATAAGTTGAAGGAGATAACAAAGTTTTGGACATATTAGCTATCTCGGTTAGTTGGGCCTTTTGTCCAAATGCTCAGGCCAAAAACTTGGCAGCTGTCCTTGACATATCTACTTCATTCACACTCTGCATTGCAATCCACCAGCCAATCTTCTTGGCTCGCCCTTCAATGCATATTTTGAATTCAACCCATTTTCCACCACCTCTTTGTTAACCTGTGGCCTTGACTGCCATCATCTTTTACCTGGATTATTATAATAGCCTTTTAATGGGCAATTACAGTTTTCTGCAGTCTCAACACAGCAGTTAGAGTTACTCTTAATTTTTTTTTCCCACTCAAATCACTACAGTTTGATGCAGAGGAAAAGCCAGAGACCTGCAATGGCTCGTAAGAACATAATCTTGCCCCACTCCACTCTCTACCCAACCTTACTCTGTGCTACTCTGCCCTTCAACTCTCCATTCCGACCACACTGACCTCCTTGATCTTCCTGGAATGCACTAGCTATAATCATGTCTTAGTGCCTTCATACTTGCTGTAACTTAGAAAGCTCCTTTTTCAGATAACCATATGGTTTTCTCCCTCTCTTCCTTGGGACCTTCACCCATTTTCTCAGAGAAACCTTCCTTGATGGTTCATGCAGTCCTTTGACAACACAACCACTCCCCTTCTGTTCTGATGTGTTTGTTTCTCTCCCTAGACGTTCTCATCTTCTTACATTTTGTTATGATCTATTGTCTGTATCCCTGTATTAGAATGTAAATTCCACAAGACAGTGGGATGTGTCTGTTGGATTCACTACTGTATCTTCTGTGCCTAGAACAGTGCCAGGCACATAATGAATGCTCAATCAATACTTTCTGTATGAGTAAATGAAGTAATTAAGAAATTGAGAATTCAGAGAATTCAAGACTAAAGTGACTGACTTTGAGATCTTTCCCCATTGATGGAATAAACTATATGACAGATCACCAAAGGAGGAGAGTTAATAAACAAAAGGGTACATCATAGAGTGTTTGCATTTATTTGCAAGCAGCAGCAGGAGATGAAGAAAGGGAATTTGAAAAGGTGCTATTTTTCCTTTTCTTTCCTTTTCTTCAGTATACTTTTGTAGCTAATCACACTAATAGAAGTTTCTAATATTGAATACTTAATCATGTTGTATTATTTCAAAATACACTTTTGGTTTCAATTAGCTGAAGTTTTATTTCCTGTATTTGTATATTATAGGAAAGAGACATTATTTTCTTTCTTTCTTCCTTCCTTCCTTCCTTTCTTCCTTCCTTCTTTTCCCTTCCTTTCCCTTCCTTTCCCTTCCCTTCTCCTTCCTCCCTCCCTCCCTTCCTTCCTTCCTTCCTTCCTTCCTTCCCTTCCCTTCTCCTTCCTCCGTTCCCTTCCCTTCTCCTTCTTCCCTTCCTTCCTCCCTTCCTTCCTTCCTTCCTCCCTTCCCTTCACTTCCCTTCTCCCCTTCCTTCCTTCCTCCCTCCCTTCTTTCCTTCCTTCCCTTCCCTTCTCCTTCCTCCCTTCCCTTCCCTTCTCCTTCTTCCCTTCCTTCCTCCCTCCCTTCTTTCCTTCCTTCTTCCCTTCCCTTCCCTTCTCCCCTTCCTTCCTTCCTTCCTTCCTTCCTTCCTTCCTTCCTTTTTCTTCCTTCCTCCTTTTCTTTTCCTATTTTTTTTTCTGATTTGGAAACCACATGAAACTAGTTTCATAAGGCAAGCTGAGCAGCATTTACTTTTTCTGTCTCTGGAATGATTTACCTAAGAGAAGCATGAACTGCACCAACATTCAGAAGAATCATCTGGAATTGGAACTTACTGGGAGCGAAGGTCTCTGATGACTGCCTTGCATCATTTAGTACTGACTTTAGCTTCACGCTCTCTCTTCCTTCTTGTACCAAGTTTGGCATTTACACATTTCTAGGAGTTTGTCCCTTTCATCTTATGTTTCAAATTCATATGCATATATTTATTTAAAATATTTTATAGTACTTAAAAATCTATTTTGTTTCTGCATTCTTCTCTATTTAGTATTTTATTTATTGGCTTCACACTTTTTTCTTTCCTTGACAGTACTGGCTAAAGTCTATTTTATTAATCTTTACAAATAATCAGCTGTTAGTTTTATTAATCCTTCCTTTTATTTATTTTTAAAGTTTATTTATTTTCAGAGAAAGAGAGAGAGAGAGAGCATGAGTGTGAGCAGGGAGGGGCAGAGAGAGAGAGAGAGAGAGAGAGAAAATCCCAAGCAGGGTCCATGCTGTCAGCACAGAGCCTGATGTGGGGCTTGAACTCACAAACCATGAGATCATGATGTGAGCCAAAAAAGTCTCATTTTTTTTCTTTTTTCTTTATATTTCCTTCTTTCTATTTTCTTTGAGTTTGGTTTTTTTTTTTTTTTCTTTTTCTCTCTTCTTGAGCTGAATGTTTAGCTTGTTTGTCTTAAACTTGATATGTATTCTGGCAGATGCATTTGAAATACTTTTATCTCTCGCTGCAGCTGTACCAGCCTCCTGCAAACATCAATATCTTACATTTCATTGCCTCTCAATTCTAAGTATTTCATAATTTCCATCATGATTTCTTTTTTAAGTAAGACGATTACTTTATTTTATTTCAGTTCATAACCTGTGGAAATTTTAGCTATTTTTATTGTACATCCCTAAATTTATTGGACTATCTTTAAGAATAGAGTCTATATGAAACTGATCTTTGATGTTTAAAAGTGAGACTTCATTTCTGATCTAACATATAATCTTTATTTTTGTTTGTTTGTTTTTAATGTTAATTTATTTTTGAGAGACAGACAGACAGAGCACTAGTGGGGGAGGGGCAGAGAGAGAGAGGGAGACACAGAATCTGAGGCAGGCTTCAGGCTCTGAGCTGTCAGCACAGAGCCCAATGAGGGGCTCAAACCCACAAACCGTGAGATCATGACCTGAGCCAAAGTCAGATGCTTAACTGACTGAGCCGCCCAAGCACCCCTATAACCTATATTTTGAAAACAAAGTTCACACTTGCTCACTAGCAAAATATAGTTTTTATTTGCTGAGTAAAGAGTTTATATAAATTTAGATAAATATAGGTGATACAGATATTGATATAGAGATAAATCTGTGTCTGTATATAGAGATGTATTTAGATCTATGTCATTTCTGGTTTTGTTTCCCTGCCTGCTTTTTTATTTTGTTAATCTATCAGTTCCTGAGAGGAGTGTTTTAATATCGCCATATACAGTTATTGACTTCTCTCCCTCCCTTCAGTTGTGCCAGTTTGAGCTTTCATATTGTTGAATATATATTTGTCATGATGCCTATCCCTTCTCGTTCTTCTGTTCCTTTCACCAGGCTATAATGCTCCTCTTTTCTGCTGGCTTCTGAGGAAATTCTTCAACCTGATTCCCACCAAATTATTTCATTCTCTGGCTACTTATTCTATGTACTGTGTTTTTGCTATCAAATTTGCAATTTTCATACCTAATATTTCACATTGGTCTTTCTCATAGCTTTAACTATGGCTTTATGTCATCTGTTACCCCTTTATATATATATATATATATATATGTATATATATATATATATATATATATATTACCTCTTTTAAATTCTTGAGGCTTCGGTTCCAATAATTCTTCAGTTGTAAATGTTTTCCATATGTGTGTATGTTCTGTGATGGTTATATCGACCCAGGGTCTGATTATTTTGGCCCATGAGCTCATGTTCCCCTGGAGGCATCAATTAGCTACTCCATCTTGTAAAACGTCTTGGGGAAGACCCAAAAGGTAGGTCCTGGTCTGTATCCCCCCATCTGAGTTTAGTAAGTAGGAAGAGGGACCAAGGGAGCTCTGGGTTCTGCAGAGTTGGTCCCTTACTCTTGCTACCACTATAGAACTCATCTGTTCAGGATACACATGTAAGTTCTTAGAAATAAGCATTACTGGCAGTGCCTGGGTGGCTCAGTAGGTTAAGCATCGGACTCTTGGTTTCGGCTCAGGTCATGAACTCACGGTTCCTGAGATCGAGCCCTGCATTGGGCTCTGTGCTGACAGTGTGGAGCCCGCTTGGGATTCTCTCCCTCTCCCTCTCTCTCTGCCCCTCCCCTGCTTGCACTGTCTCTACCGCTTTAAAAATAAATAAATAAATAAATAAATAAATAAATAAATGTTAAAAAAGAGAGAGAGAAGTATTACTGGAATGGGGCAATCTTGACCTTTCAGTCCACTTGTCTTAAGAGTTTGAAGAGAAAGAAGGTGAACAAGAAACAATCCTAGGGTAACTTGTCAATCCCTGTCATTTTTAGCAATTCCTCACCCCCTTAGGGCCATGCTGTGCCCTAACATCACCTCTACTGGCTTCAGTGGCCTGGAATGTTCCCCACAATATCTGGAGAAGAGCGGATCAACTTCTGCTCTGAGACCACTTGGGCAGAAACAAGGTAAAGGCTTCCCTCCAACCCTACTTCCCCTTGTAGTGAGGCCACCTCCATCCCAACTGTGGAAGCCAGAAAGCCTTCAGTCTCCCAGGAACATCTATATCTGGCAACTATTCATTTTTTCTTCTAGCACATGCTTCTCTATTGCTTCTACTGTTCCTCTAGACTTGATTTTGGATGAGAAAGCCATGCCGACTTACCATCTTGACCAGGGTCAAATAATACTCAAGCTGCCGTCTTCATCAGCAGGACCCTCTGTAAGTCAGGCATGTAATAGAATCATTTCAAAATTTAAAATTTATATGTGAATTCATGCCTAGAGCATAGGGCTGTCTCTGACAGCTGAGAAACAATGGTCTTTCTTTTTTTTTTTTTTCTTTTTTTTTTTTTTAACGTTTATTCATTTTTGAGACAGAGAGAGACAGCGCATGAACAGGGGAGGAACAGAGAGAGAGGGAGACACAGAATCTGGAACAGGCTCCAGGCTCTGAGCTGTCAGCACAGAGCCGGACGCGGGGCTCGAACTCACGGACCGTGAGATCATGACCTGAGCGGAAGTCGGACGCTTAACCGACCAAGCCACCCAGGCGCCCCGAGAAACAATGGTCTTTAACGGTGTGCAGAATTGTCCAGTATTTATTTGGAGAAAAAATATTATCCTGGCCCTCCTTAGTCATGTCAGGCTGGAAGCCATCATCACCAATCTGAAGAATATTCTAAATAGTAAGTATGGAGTTGGCTTTGCTTCATTATGCTATTTTTCCCATTGGAATTTGCACTACAGATTTTTCAGAGGTCACAGTGTTATGGTTTTCATTTGAATAAGCTCCCAACCCTGACTTTATGTGTCCATCATGTTAAAGAGTATGACCAATTTAAAAGCGTATTCCTACAATTTCACCAGAAAACTGACCCCTGGGACCACTCTGGGCCGGCATTATACATCTGGCACCCTCGGCTGTGCTTTCTCTGGCTCTCCGAAGGCTATTTGAGAGTCATTTCTTTATTTAAATGCAGAACTCCTATCACTTTCTTTCAGATAGGGAATTCAGATACTTCCCTTCCATGTCCTCCTCAGGGCCAATTAGAAGAAGCAAACGACTGGCTTTTTTGAGTCTTCATCCCTATTTTACTATTGGCTTGCTTATAATATAATATTTATGTTAGGTATAATACATATTTTTGCAATTATATCTAATATTTCTAATCAAATAAATATATAACATTTACATCATATAATATATATGATATAGTGTCTAAGTATTCATTATATATTATAATATATAAAAACATACTTGGGGCGCCTGGGTGGCGCAGTCAGTTAAGCGTCCGACTTCAGCCAGGTCACGATCTTGCGGTCCGTGAGTCCGTGAGTTCGAGCCCCGCGTCAGGCTCTGGGCTGATGGCTCGGAGCCTGGAGCCTGTTTCCAATTCTGTGTCTCCCTCTCTCTCTGCCCCTCCCCCGCTCATGCTGTGTCTCTCTCTGTCCCAAAAATAAAAAAATAAAAAACGTTGAAAAAAAAAAAAAAAACATACTTATTCTCATTATATATACTATATAATACTGATGTTACATATTATAATAAAATATTCCTCATTATAAGAATCCCTGGTGTATGAAAGTTACAGTTCAGAGCCATCTAAACTTCTTAAGAAACATTTGAAGATGTCTTGTGGCTTCTAAATAGGACTTTTGATAATTCTGTCCAAATACTAGAAGGGTAGATAACTCTTATTAGAATAGCAAACTAAACTACTTGGCAGGGACAAACTGGATTTAGGCATTTCGAAAAAGGAGACGAGGAGTTTAGATTGTAAATCCCAGATCTTTAATCTCAATCCCAAACCATGTTAAAATATCTACTGCTGTTTTTGCACACATTTTTAAAAAAAGCTTTTATTTAAGAAGAGATGTTG
The DNA here is from genome assembly GCF_024362965.1 of Panthera pardus. Classification (NCBI taxonomy): domain Eukaryota; kingdom Metazoa; phylum Chordata; class Mammalia; order Carnivora; family Felidae; genus Panthera; species Panthera pardus. The sequence goes on from NW_026527002.1 coordinate 68,284,768, forward strand.
GCCACTTGCTCAAATACTTTTGCTGCAAACACTGAGCATTATTGGCAATTGTTCCTTCCTTTTCAAACTCAGTAACAAGAATTTCATGTTCAAGGAAAAGAAACTTTGTTTTTTTCTTGGTAGAACCAGGGCTCTACTGAAAATGTGAATGCCCAGGGGCCCAACACGCTGAGCCTGAAGGAAGCTTTGGCACCTCGGCACATAGCCTCAGGCTTCCAGGTTAATAAACCATGTTTAAGGTTAATGTCTGTTCTTACATGGTCATCAATCCTCCTTAAAAAGAGCTGCCACAATGGGATTTGCCACACCTGCCAATCAGTTCTACTCAAGAGACCTACGAGGGGCAAGAACAAAAGCTAACACCAGAGGGAAAATAAAGGTCAAACAAGTCTGACAGTTTGATGTACATGAATCGGAATTTTATATTAGCCCAAACTAAGTCGCTGTTACTTTTCTGGGCCCTTCCTGTGCATATGTCAGATTGGACACATGCTTTATTGCATGTTAGAATAAAATTTCAGTTACTAAGAGTTTGTTTTATATTGTTACTCTTACAGGGTATTTACAGATATTAGTATTATTAAACAGTGCATGCTTTTTGATATGTGCACATTTTTCCACTCGCGACACCACATTATCAGCATGATGACCACTTTCGGTATCATTACTCTCTAAGTGGGCCACCCCTCCCCTCCAAATCAACCCTCTCCACTCTCATTCACACAACATTTAGGGGGAGCCTACTATGTGCCAGGCTCTGATGATGCAAGATCGATTCTCTCTTAAGGAACTTCAGTCAATGGAAAGTGCACATTCCCACAAAATATTCTTCCATTCGTGTCACTGCTCTTCTTTAATGCAGGTACGGTTCTCACAGGAGAACATTTGTGAAATGCTTTCAAACAAAGAACAAGATTTTGGGGTTCTTTGGTGGAAAGCCAGGCTTAGTCTAAGCCTACTTTTTAGGGTTCTTTCATTCTGTGGTATCTCTAAGCTTTGTATTGTCTTCCGGCCATTTTACAACTCTGTAATTTGCAGATATGTGATAGACAGCAAGCAATACAATTGATTCTCACACTCTCTTTTCTCCTCTTCCTTCAGCCTCATCCCAGACACAATCTAGCTTTACATATATTTGTAAATTCATTTTGGCACCATTTACTGCTCATAGGTGTGGTTCTTTGAATTCTCCTTCTGAACCAACTATAAACATCTTCCCTATCCCCTCAGTTAATGAGTTCAATAAAATCTCTGACATGTGTTAATTTGTATGAATGCCAAAACTGGTTTTAAAACTGTTTTTTAAAAAAAAATACTGTTTAACAACTTTCAAGATACTTTAAAGTAGGTAACGAACTTCCTAACCAGCCTCAACATCTATCAATATCTCCTCATTCCCCAATATCCTCTGTCTTATCACCTTTGGTCTGCTCTAACAAAATGCCACAGAATGGGTAGTTTACAAAAAACAGAAGTGTACTTCTCACGGTTCTGGAGGCTTGATATCCAAGATCAATATGCCAGCATTGTCAAGTTCTGGTGAAGGTCTGCTTTCTGGTTCACAGATGGTACTTTCTTGCTGCGTCTTTTACAAGGTGGAAAGGGTGAGGGAGCTCTGTGGGGTGTCTTTTTTATCAGAACACTAATCCTATTCATGAAGGCTCCACCCTCAAGACCCAATCACCTCCCAGAGGCCCCCACCTCCTAATACCATCACACTGGACATCAGACTTCCAACATATATATTTGGGATGAATACAAACATTCAGACAATAGCACTGTCCATTTCCACACAGGTGCACACACCTCCAATCCTTCTGAATGAATATATATTCACTGAGCACATCCTGCACATTTCTGTCTCAATGTTGCCATTTATTCCGTTTGTGTGGTATACCACGCAAACTGTTTTCACTTCTTCATACCGTTAATTTTTTACTCATTTATTAGTATTCATTTTAAAAAGTTACTTCTGGGGCATCTGGGTGGCTCTGTTGCTTGAGCATCTGACTTCGGCTCAGGTCATGATCTCACGGTTCGTGAGTTCAAGCCCCGCGTTGGGCTCTGTGCTGATAGCTCAGAGTCTGAAGCCTGCTTGGGATTCTGTGTCTCTCTCACTCTCTCTGCCCCACCCCCACTTGCATGCACGCTCTCTCTCTCTCTCTCTCAAAAATAAATAAGTAAAACATTTTTTTAAAAGTTACTTCTGTGACCATCACCCTAAATGCCCAAGGTCAAGGTAAATATTCCTTCTTCTGTGCTCCCTCAGCACCTGGCCAGCACTGCTGGAATTGCACTCATCACACTACACATACTTACTACCTGTGTGTCCATCTCTTTTGTCAAACACAAACAGTAACCTCCTAGAGGGCATTTCTTATTCATTTTTGCATACACATCACTTGATTAGGACCTGGTGCATCACCAGTCTCTATCCCGTGTTTGTGGAGTGAATGAATCATTGAATGATGGAATGAACAGGCAATTACAATCTCACCAGCAAAATCATAGATTTAATCCTGTGTATACATATTTTGATCAATTAGATCATTCTCATAGACCCTCTACGTGGGAAGCTGAACATGAATAAATGAAAAAACATCTATCTATGATTATTGGCATAAAAATTGGCAGTGGGCACCAAAAAAACATGATGACCAAGGAAAAAGAATAAACACAATATCCAAACTCATAAATATGTTTTTGTCTCAAAGTGAATTTGCCAACTGGTTGATTAGAACTTCAGGCAGATTCCCCCAGACTAAGAATAAGATGCTAAGGGTTTAGTCTCCAAGTTCAGTCCCCTCAAATCTCTTTATCCTGTGACATATTTGAGAACATATATATGCAATAAAGTAGAAGAAGATCACAGATTCAAGAGAGACTCAGCATAGTGTCCTGACAACCTAGTATACTCTTTCTAACATTTAGGATTTAAAGAAGATAATTTAATTGACTAGCATATCACTTCTCCATCATTTTGAATACACTATTTGAGGACAAAGGAGGCTTTAGTAGGGCAGAATGATGTATTAGATGAATAACAGAGTATTTCTGAGCACTTTGACATGTGTTTGGCTAGAGAAGCCTGATACTTGACTACATCTAATTTCATTTCAAAATTCATTGCTTTGGGGAGCCTGGGTGGCTCAGTCAGTTGAGTGTCTGACTCTTGATTTTGGTTCAGGTCATGATCCCAGGGTCATGGGATTGAGCCCCGTGTCAGATTCTGAGCTGAGTGTGGAGCCTGCTTAAGATTCTCTCTCTCTTTCTCTCTCTCTCTCTCTCTCTTTCTGTCTCTCTCTCTCTCTCCCCTCCCCCCTCGGCCCTTCTCCCCCACTCGCACACTCTCTCTCTCAAATAAAAAGAAAAAGTTCAGTGCTTTGTGTTTCCTTAACTAGGGCATTATCCCTAGCACAATTTCCACTGTGTGTGTGTGTGTGTGTGTGTGTGTGTGTGTGTGTGTGTTTGCTTTCTGTGGCTTTAAATGCTGTTTGGGTTAACAGAATGTTGGCTGTTCTTTATTTTCTTGTCATGTTGTATGTGGTGTTTTCTGTGAAGAAAAACAAGAAAGAGAGAGAAGAAAGTAAAAGTAGGAGAGAAGAAAGAGAGGTTAATAATAAAGAAAGAAAAAAGGCAAGCAGAGCTTCTGAGGCAGAGGCGAGAGGAAGCAATATTATACTGGCAAACTGGCTGAGGTGAGGCGGATGCATGACTTGCGTGGTTTGCAATTTCCACAGTGTAAATATTCTTGATGTCGCTGGTTCCAAGCTACCGGCACAATGCCCTGAATACAGACTTGCAAAGAAAAGTGTCTTTGGCTCTTGCAAGTGATAGGAGCCTGACTAGCCAGCTCCAGGACACCACTGGGAAAGAGAGTGAGGAGAGAGTGAAGAAAAAGAGGAAGAAAGAATGTAAGAGAAATTTAAGGTTTTTTTAAAAAAAGGCTGGTGTTAAAATGATGGGTGTTGTGTAAGAATCAGGCTAAGAAAGGAATCATCCAGGTGTGAAGAAGTTCCCTCTCCTGGAATCCAGAGCTAAGATCATCTCTATTTGTGACCCGGTAGGAAAGAGTTTTCCTAGGGGACTTTAGTTGCTAGTAGACATACAGTTTCTGTAAGGTGCATGGTGAGTCATTTTGGAGGTAATCATTCTCCTGCAGGTAGATATTCCCCCAAGAAGGCCTGCCCAGAGAGATGAGACAGAGAGAGAGATGATAGAGAGATATGATTTCCACTAAACCAGTTCCCACATTTATGAGCATAAAAACCATCCAAGGATCTTGTTAAAATGAATATGCTGGTTCAGTGAGTCTGGGCTAGGCCAGTGACACTGCATTTTAAAAGGTACCCAGGTGATGCTGGTGCTGCAGGTACATAACCTACAATTTGAGTTTCAAAGCTCTAGTCTGACCTCTCGTCCATGTGCTTCTTTACGTGACAGATGCAAATCTGCTTGTGTCTCATGAGAAAATCCTGATCTTCACGAAGTACCACATGCTGTTCTTGTGCTCTAAGACTAATGATCTAATCACCCTAGGTCCTGATTAGACAGAGATGATAACAATAGTAATCATGTTCCCTTCTATCTTCTAAGTGCCATTTGTGTGTCATTGGCTAACTTCCCATCAGTAACTAATACTTGTTCTTTTGCTGACACATGATCATAAATGGAGATCATTAGAGCAAAGAACCCATCTTTGCTTTTATCCCATGTGACAGCTGAGCCATTTATCTAACAACTTCAGTTCACAGTCACACTATCTGTCCTATCTGCTATGGTCTGAATGCTTGTTTCCCTCCCTCAAATTCATATGTTGAAATCTTAACCCTCAAAGATGATGATATTAGGAAGTGCTGCCTTTGGGAAATGCTGGAGTCATAAAGTCATGAATGAGATGAGTACCCTATATAAAAGATCCCACAGGGGCGCCTGGGTGGCTCAGTCGGTTAAGCGTCCGACTTCAACTCAGGTCACGATCTTGCGGTCCGTGAGTTCGAGCCCCGCGTCGGGCTCTGGGCTGACGGCTCAGAGCCTGGAGCCTGCTTCCGATTCTGTGTCTCCCTCTCTCTCTGCCCCTCCCCCGTTCATGCTCTGTCTCTCTCTGTCTCAAAAATAAATAAACGTTAAAAAAAAAATTTAAAAAAAAAAAAAAAAGATCCCACAGAGCTCCCTAGCTCTTTCCACCATGGGAGGCACAGTGAGAAGGTCTAGACTCTGAGCCAGAAGGAGGGCCTTCACCAGAATTTGATCCTTCTGGCACGGAGATCTTGAACTTCCAGCCCCCGGAACCATGAGGAAAAAATCTGTTGTTTATAAGCCACCGAGTCCATGGTATTTTGTTATAGCAGCCTGAACAGACTAAGATACTCCCTTATACCATTATCCTGAGAGGATAACCATGGCTTGAACATCATACTCTTGCCTTTAGACTTTAGGAAGTTGACAGAGGAATCCATGCAAAATCTGACTTTCCTTAAAGAGCTTCCTTAGGCTAATAGCCACGCTGGTCCTCATCTTGTCATTTTAAGTCTATTTCAAAAATACCTTCCCCATTATAAGGATCTCAAATTCCTTACTGTCAGAAAGGTTGCTTATTGGAAGCTAACTGTACTATAATCAATGAAACTCAAGTCGGGGGTGAGGGGAGCAAAAATGCCATGAGGGAGGGAGGAAAGATGAGCTAGAGAAGAAATACTGCTTTTGCCAATGTCTTGTCCTGTCCACAAAGGTGACATCACCATCCATAGGCTAAAAGAAAGGACCCTGAGACTGTAAGAAATGTGTGGGTTTCCAGGACTTCTTGTGTGCTATGATTATAAAGTGAATGTTAGTAAGTCAACAAATGTTTGTATTTCCATTATAACAAAGGACTCCTGGTGTTTCAGTCTTAACCTCAAAATGGAAGGCTGTAAAAAAAAAAAAAAAAAGAGCACCCCTTTTCAACTTAGATATATTTAGTTTTAAGTACAAGAATCCATCACTTATGCACTGTGACTGTCCTTGGGCAAATGACTTAACACACTTCGTCTTCATTTCCCCATCTTTAAATTGGTGATAATAAGACTTGTATCATAAAACACTTTTCCAGATTAAATTACATAACACTTAAGAAGTATCTACCACATAGGGGACATTCCATTAATACTACTTTTCCCACTTCCCTTCCTGTAAAGGATGAATTTTAAGTGTTAGAAATGTCAGGTCTTATGAGTAGCTGAAACTTTTTAAGAATGGTAAAAACTTCCTGAAGAGTTAAATCACCAATCATATATTCTATATTGTAGACACACATGTGGTACTTATACACAGATTCATTTTAATGTCTATGCAATTAGGTAAAATTTTGTCTTAAAAATCTATTTTTGTCAAGACTCTATTTCCTTTTGTTCCATCCCAGTGAAATTCATTCATCATTTATTGCAGACTTCATTCGTTTATTGCTATCATTGGCTTTTAATTGATAAAGATAGTACTTATTGTTCATAATATAATCATATTACTTTATAGTTGCACCCTTCTAAAATCTTAGATTTAGATTTTTTTTTCCTCATTTAATCTTACAGCAATACCAGTTAGGTGGCAGATTAGATATTATTATTTCTATTGCATAGATGAAGATAACAATTTATGTAAGTTAACAAAGATCACACGAGAAGGCACAATGAAGACTGCTGTGTCAGCCAATCCTTTAAGGTAGATTAAATTATCTTTATATTCAGATGGGACCAGCTTCTGAGAAGTTAGGGATCTTGCTCAAAGCCACACAACTGATAGATGAATGCAGTTGGAACTGGCATACCGATCTGCCTGATTCCACATCTCACACTTCATCTATTTTTCTACTGTATCATTTGAGGTCTAAAGCTATTTTAACTTGGGCAACACATTTTACTAACAGTCCATTTACATATGTTACTTTGCTTTGAGTCTGATGCTTATAAGAGTCTTATGAAATTAGGATGGACAGATATCATCATAATTCTTATTTTAGTATTTAAACAGAGGCTCAGATACAAAGTATGTGGCACAAGAAAGTCATAATCACTGTGGTTGGGAGGTTTGGTTGGGGAAGAAGAAGGTACTGTGTGTAATGAAGTATCTATATGGGCAAGGCCAGACACTTTACTAATAATTCTTCTCTCATTCCACAAACTTTGATAAAATGCGCAAGCCCCTCACCCACCCCTCTTTGGGAGGGCACTATCTTGAAGTTCGAGGGTGATGCTACCTAGAACTGTGGTCATATGTGGAAACAGGCTCACTACCACTGATACAGCTTGCTTTCCTTGGCAAATATCTTTGTATTTCCCAAGGAGGCAAGAGTTCAGAGTAGAATGAAGAACTACATTAGCAGTAGTGTCTGAGAGCCTGCACCTGTCTAAAACAGGCAGCTTGCAAATTAGTCCCAATCGATTGGACTTCCAGAGAGAAAGGGGAATAAAAAGACAATCAAGTCAACCCCCTACCCCTGTCCAGCCAGTGGGACACATTATTCATGACTCAAACTCAGTGTGTGCTGTTTATAAATAGTTCTAAACCCCAGGATGCCAAATAAACCCTCTGCTACTTGTACACCATTTGAGGTAAAGCAGGACAAGCTTCAAGCCTAGAGCCTGTACTTGAGGTTTCCAGAAATTCCCTGAGCATTTTCCTCAAGCCTTCTAACGGTGGGATGAAGATTTCATTAGGGCATTCTGGACAAATGGCAGACCCGGGCTATAAATGAGGGATGTGAGTGGCCAGTGAGCATACTAAAAGTGTGAGAGGGAAAGCTACCCACTTATAATCAGAACTTCATTGTCGTAGACCAGCAGCAACACTGAAATGTGGTCCTCATCTGGCTGAAGTAGAGATGAGGGGCACAAGTTCTGTGTAATAAAATACCCATGTATTATTACTAAAGTGCTTTCTATAAGCAGACAGGACTTTAGTTTTTTTTAAGTTTATTTATTTTGAGAGAGAGAGAGAGAGAGAGAGAGAGAGAGAGAGAGAGAGAAAGCCAGGGAGGAACAGAGAAAAAGAGGGAGACAGAGGATCTGAAGCAGGCTCGTCACTGACAGGAGCAAGCCTGATGCAGGGCTTGAACTCATGAACCATGAGATCATGACCTGAGCCAAAATCAGATGCTGCTTAACTGACTGAGCCACCCAGGTGCCACTGAGCAGATGGAACTTCATATTAATCAAGGTCTAGTCAGCCAATGAAGATGCCATGGCAGGTGCTTCAACAGAGGGAATTTAATATGGGGGACTTAGTTATGACAGTACTACGGTAACTGAAAAACCAAACACGAAAAGGTCCTACAAGAAGCATACATCAAGGTGGGATTAGGTATACTGAAGATTTGTTGGGAAAAATCTCTGTCAAGTACAAAGTAAGAGGGAGCACAGACAAGCAGTCAGAGCCTTCAGAGTCAGGCGGATCTAACATTCATGAGACAAGAAGGGATGGAAGGACTGAGTAGCAAGAGCTTCAGGCTGCAGATAAGGTTCTGACAAAGTGTCAAACAGGTGAATAGGGGTCTCCACACAACAGTTGATCATTAAAGGAATCCTGCATTGAACAAGGACGACCTGCATCTAGTTGCCCTGCCATCTGCAGCCATTGGCTGGGAGAAGCGTAGGGAAAAACGTGATCTTGTCTCACAGCAGATGGATCCACTGAGTGGTGGGGCAGCTGGGCCTGTCAGTCAACCATAGTCCCCTTGTAGTGAAAGGGAACATCTAAGCAGCACTTCTCCATAGCGACCACACTGAGGACACCCAGAGATTCGCAACAGGAGGAAGCCACCACCCACCTCAGTACTAGAGAGGCAAAGGAAGACGATGTTACAGTGTTACAGACCCCATTGGCCTGCAGGTGCTGGAACAACAGAGGAAATGTGGGCTCTGCAGAAGAAGAGCCATAACAACAAAAAGTAATAAAATAATAACAAAGTAATTCAAATCTGTGAAATGGACCGAGCCAGTTAGCTCCCCTGCTTTTTAAAAATTAATTTTTAAATATGGAGAAATTCTCAGGTGCGGAAATTCCACTTCTAGCCAATTTGGAGTAACAGGGACTGTATTTACCCAACTGCCTGGAACTGCTAAAAACCCAGACAAAATATATGAAATAATCACTCTCAAATTATTGGACTTCAATTAACAAAGGTCAGTGATCCCTAAGAGACAGGAAACAAATTAGGTGATCCCCACCAATGCCTCCTATTACTACTTATGGAAGGTCTCCATGCTGTAGCACGTGGACTGGAAGCCCAAGCAGAGTCCAGTGGACTTCCTGAGCTGAGGTGACAGAGCTGAGACTCCTGAGAAACCATGGCAACCAAAAGTTTGACAGGGTATTGGAGATAAGAGATATGTATGTAAGAGAGAACTTTGAAGGTCCCTCTCAAAGATTCAGCTAAATGCTACTCAGTGCATGCTTAATGAGGAGATTCCTCAAAGCCAGTGGAAGAGCCATGCAAAAAGACCAGAAGGAACACGTGCAAAGCTCACACAGGGTCTGTTCACCAATTAGAGAAGAGTAACACCTATCATATCATATCATGTGCATCATGAATGAACTAGTATAGAAAGACTGTCTTAGAACTGCAGGGAAAATTAGCCCTAGACTAAATACCTTCCTGATCCCACCAAACAATGCTTTAAAAGGGTAAAACTGTTTCCAAGTAACTTACTCACATTCCAGGACAATACTTATAGAAACACAAAAATATCCAGCATGCAACAAGGTAAAATTTAAACTGTCTGGAATCCAGGGCGCCTGGGTGGCTCAGTCGGTTGAGCGTCCGACTTTGGCTCAGGTCATGATCTCACGGTCTGTGAGTTGGAGCCCTGTGTTGGGCTCTGTGCTGACAGCTCAGAACCTGGACCCTGCTTTGGATTCTGTGTCTCCCTCTTTCTCTGCCTCTCCCTTGCTCATGCTCTGTCTCTCTGTCTGTCAAAAATAAATAAATATTAAAAATACTTACATACATACATACACACATAGTCTGGAATCCAGTAAAAAATTCCCAGACATGCAAAGGGACAGCAAAATGCTACACATAATAAATAACAAGAGCAATTAATGAAAACAGACCTAAAATTGGCAGAGATGACAATATTAAAAGACGGAGATGTTAGAACAGCTTTTACACCAGGATAATGTACACAAAAGTAGAAGGTTAAGTATGTTAAGGAAATAAATGAAAGATATAAAATGACAACATTGAACTTCAAGAAATAAAAATTATAATGTCTGAGATGAATAATACACTAAATAGGACTAACATTAGTTGATGAGACAATGCAGAAGAAAAGATTAGAAAAGTTTAAAATATAGCAAAGAAACTCTACAAAATGAAATACAGAAAGGAAAAGATTGAAAACAGAAGAGAATGAAGCATCAATAAATTGTGGGACAAACTCAAGGAGCCCCCCTAAAAAAGCACATAGAAATATTTGAAGATAATGGCTAAAAATTTTTCCAGATGTGGAAAAAAGAAGCCAATAAAGTCACATATCCAAGAGTATCAAAAACACACAATCAATCAAAAGAAACATAAAGAAAACGATATCAAGGCATATCATGATCAAATTTCTTAAAACAAATGAGAAGGGGGAGAAAAATCCCAGAGAAAAAAGATCTACATTTCACCTTTAATAAACTAGAAAAGAAGAGAAATTATACCCAAAGTAAGCAGAAGAAGGGGAATAATTAAGATTAAAGCAAAGTAGGGGTGCCTGGGTGGCTCATCAGTTAGGCATCTGACTTCAGCTCAGGTCATGATCTCCCTGCTCCTGAGTTCGAGCCCTGTACCAGGCTCTGTGCTGACAACTCAGAATCTGGAACCTGCTTCAGATTCTGTGTCTTCCTCTCTTTTACTGCCCCTCCCCATCTTGCGTGCACACGTGTGGTATTCTCTCTCCCCCCGCCTCAGATAAATAAACATCAAGAAAATTTTTTTTGAAAAATTAAAAAAAAAAAAAAGATTAGAGCAAAAGTCAATGCAATAGAAAACAGAAAATAGTAAAGAAAACCAGTAAAAACCTCTCTGGGCCTCAGTTTCTTCATGTGTACAATGGGAATAAAAATGTCACTCTAATAAATCTTACTGATTCTATTTCCCAACACTAAGGATGAATGGTGGGCGTCATTTATCATCACAATTGCATTACTGTTTTTCTAGTGACAAAGAAAAAGAGGAATGATACTCAGATATAATTTCCAGTGTCAAAGATTTTTATACCCCGAAACATCGTTATTCATTCCTATTACGTGCTTGATTCCTGAGCCCTAGAAGTTGGCAGTGCTTGGCTTGCACCCTAACATGGCATTAAAATATTTTCCCAAGTTCACCTTAACATGCTCGTCCTTCTACATCTGTCATCCCCCATTTCTTGTATGTCTGTTACAGCCAGATTAACCATCTCACTGCCCCTGCTGTATATACCATGGTCATTCTTGGTGTTGAACTTTGGACATGCCCTACCTCCAAGGTGGAATGAGGAATCCTTCCACCTCGCTGAATTCTACTAACCCAGTCCTTTTGAAAGCCAATGTTTTCTGTCAAATGTTGTGATACCTCTTAACCAACTCTCCTTACATAATCTAGATCTCCAAGAAATATATAATCGAGCAGGGAAGAATAACACATGGGCAAACAAGTGGAATAAAATCCAATGGGTACTATGTATGTAGCACAGGCATGTACAAAAACCTAGGAAATCAGAAAGGGGGAATTAATTTCATCCAGCAGATACGAAGAGGATACACAAAGTTCACATTTCACATAGGTCTCTAAGAATGAATGGAAGTTCAATCACAGAGTGAAGCGGGGGCAGAGAAAGCAGCCTGTGCAAAGCCAAGGAAATAGAGAGCTGCATGTTTAGGGAACAGTGAGTAGTATGGAGTGTCTGGGCAGAGAAGAGGACCCAAATCCTTATCCTCCCCCAATTCTTTCAGTTGGCTGTTAGAACGTAGGCTCCCGAGAAAGCAGACTGAATAAGATATTAACATGTGGGCCACTTATTAGGGAGTACTCTTGGGATTGATAGCTGTAGAAGAGAGGAAAAGGAAACAGGATTGAAAAGAAGTTGAATTTACACACGATCCCAGTGACTGGATCAGATCACCCCACAGTTAGCTCCAGAACTGGAATGACCTCTCATACTTTCAGGCCCCTGACTCTATCAGCCCACTAGATGTGGGCTGTCCTTGGAAAGAGATATGACATTGAAGAAGGGAATTTTCTTCAACCTGTGACAATCCTCAAGCAGGGCTGACAGATGTGGGTCATCTTCCAGTAACACTCCCAATAGGTGAATTAACAAGTGCTTCATTCCTGGGGGGCAATGATCTGTGTGTCACATCAGTGTCCAGTCTGCTATTTTGGCCATCACATTTCATCATTTTCCCTCTCCCCCTCCAAAACACGATACTGGACTTGAAATATAGCGACATTGTCCTGCAAAGTTGCAAAGCAAACCTGAGAAATTTGCAACTCAAGATGGGATGGATTTTATTGTTTCAGGTATCTGACAAAACACTAAGCATCAATACGAGTAAATCTTCAAAAAACAACTCAGGAAGTAGAACTGTCTTTCACCAAGCAATTTGGCTAGACCAATCTTAGTCATATTTGTTCTTTCAAGGACTAATTACCCTATTGATATGAAAATTAATTATCTTAATTTTAACTACCTAGAGATATCATGGAAATTGCAGTGGGCATGAATAGCCAAAATGTAGTAAAATAACATAGCTGGAACTATTCTCAGAACTCAAGGGGAATGCTCTGTATGCAACTTCAGTAGTGAATTCATTTATTTGCTACCAGCTAAGACTTCCCTGTATTAAAGTCAAACCTGTCCATCTCCTATACAGCAGGGAGAATTCTGAGATGGTCTTCAGTGATCCACACCTTTGTGTAATCCCCTCTCTTTGAGTGTGGGTGAAACCTGTGACTTACTTCTACCCAGTAGAATGTAGCAAAGATGATGGGATTTCACTCCCATGACTGTGTTTTGCAGTATGATAAAGATGAAGGGATTTTGCAGATGTAATTAAGGTCCCTAATCGATTGATTTGAAATTAATCTAAAGGGAGATTATCAGGAATGGGCCTTTACTAATCACTAATCACATGAGCCCTTTAAAAGAAGGTCTGGAGATTAGAAATGGAAAAAGTATGGGAGGGGCGCCTGGGTGGCTCAGTGGGTTGTGTCTGGCTCTTGGTTTCAGCTCAGATCATGATCTCATGGTTCATGAGTTCAAGCCCTGCATCAGGCTCTGCGCTGACAGCATGGATCCTGCTTGGGATTCTCTCTCTCTCTCTCTCTCTCTCTCTCTCTCTCAAAATAAAGAAATAAACTTAAAAAAAAGAAGTAAGAGAGATTTTTCCTTATGGCCTTAAAAAACAAACTACCAGATTCTAGGGAAGATGGCGGCATAGGAGGACGCTGGGCTCACCGCACGTCCTGCTGATCACTTAGATTCCACCTACACCTGCCTAAATAACCCAGAAAACCACCAGAAGGCTAGCAGAATGGAGTCTCCAGAGCCAAGCGCAGACAAGAGGTCCACGGAAGAGGGTAGGAAGGGCGGAGAAGCGGTGTGCGCTCCACGGACTGGCGGGAGGGAGCCGGGGCGGAGGGGCAGCCCGCCGGCCAAGCAGAGTCCCCAAGTCTGGTAAAAGCAGAGGGGCCGGATGGAGTGTGTTCTGACAGCAAGCGGGACTTAGCATCTGGGAGGTCATAAGTTAACAGCTCTGCCTGGAAAGTGGGAAGGCTGGAGGACAACGGGAGGGAGAGTTGTTGAGCCCCGGAACAGAGCTCAGCTTGGCGGGGAACAAAGGCGCTCGCCAGCGCCATCTCCCTTGCCCATCCCCCAGCCAAAAACCCAAAGGGAACCAGTTCCTGCCAGGGAACTTGCTCACTCCTCGCAAACAACCAACGCTGTGCTTCTGTGGATCCATCCCTCCGGCGGGTCTGACTCCCTCCCGCTGCCACAGGGCCCCTCCTGAAGTGGATCACCGAAGGAGAAGCGAGCTAAGCCTGCCCCTCCTGCCCCCGTGCACCTTGCCTACCCACCCCAGTTAATACGCCAGATCCCCAGCACCACAAGCCTGGCGGTGTGCAAGTAGCCCAGACGGGCCACACCACCCCACAGTGAATCCCACCCCTAGGAGAGGGGAAGAGAAGGCACACGCCAGTCTGACTGTGGCTCCAGCGGTGGGCTGGGGGCAGACATCAGGTCGGACTGCGGCCCCACCCACCAACTCCAGTTATACACCACAGCACAGGGGAAGTGCCCTGCAGGTCTGCACCACACCAGGGACTATCCAAAATGACCAAACGGAAGAATTCCCCTCAAAAGAATCTCCAGGAAATAACAACAGCTAATGAACTGATCAAAAAGGATTTAAATGATATAACAGAAAGTGTATTTAGAATAATAGTCATAAAATTAATCTCTGGGCTTGAAAACAGTATAGAGGACAGCAGAGAATCTCTTGCTACAGAGATCAAGGGACTGAGGAATAGTCAGGAGGAGCTGAAAAACACTATAAATGAGATGCAAAATAAAATGGAAATGACCACGGCTCGGATTGAAGAGGCAGAGGAGAGAATAGGTGAACTAGAAGATAAAATTATGGAAAAAGAGGAAGCTGAGAAAAAGAGAGATAAAAAAATCCAGGAGTATGAGGGGAAAATTAGAGAACTAAGTGATACACTAAAAAGAAATAATATATGCATAATTGGTATCCCAGAGGAGGAAGAGAGAGGGAAAGGTGCTGAAGGGGTACTTGAACAAATTATAGCTGAGAACTTCCCTGAACTGGGGAAGGAAAAAGGCATTGAAATCCAAGAGGCACAGAGAACTCCCTTCAGACGTAACTTGAATCGATCTTCTGCACGACATATCATAGTGAGACTGGCAAAATACAAGGATAAAGAGAAAATTCTGAAAGCAGCAAGGGATAAACGTGCCCTAACATATAAAGGGAGACCTATAAGACTCGTGACTGATCTCTCTTCTGAAACTTGGCAGGCCAGAAAGGATTGGCAGGAGATCTTCAATGTGATGAACAGAAAAAAAATATGCAGCCGAGAATCCTTTATCCAGCAAGTCTGTCATTTAGAATAGAAGGAGAGATAAAGGTCTTCCCAAACAAACAAAAACTGAAGGAATTCGTCACCACTAAACCAGCCTTACAAGAGATCCTAAGGGGGATTCTGTGAGACAAAGTACCAGAGACATTGCCACAAGCATAAATCATACAGACATCACAATGACTCTAAACCCATATCTTTCTATAATAACACTGAATGTAAATGGACTAAATGTGCCAACCAAAAGACATAGGGTATCAGAATGGATAAAAAAACAACCCATCTATTTGCTGTCTACAAGAGACTCATTTTAGACCTGAGGACACCTTCAGATTGAGAGTGAGGGGATGGAGAACTATTTATCATGCTACTGGAAGCCAAAAGAAAGCTGGAGTAGCCATACTTATATCAGACAAACTAGACTTTAAATTAAAGGCTGTAACAAGAGATGAAGAAGGGCATTATATAATAATTACAGGGTCTATCCATCAGGAAGAGCTAATAATTATAAATGTCTATGCGCCGAATACGGGAGCCCCCAAATATATAAAACAATTACTCATAAACATAAGCAACCTTATTGATAAGAATGTGGTAATTGCAGGGGACTTTAACACTCCACTTACAGAAATGGATAGATCATCTAGACACACGGTCAATAAAGAAACAAGGGCCCTGAATGATACATTGGATCCGATGGACTTGACAGATATATTTAGAACTCTGCATCCCAAAGCAACAGAATATACTTTCTTCTCGAGTGCACATGGAACATTTTCCAAGATAGATCATATACTGGGTCACAAAACAGCCCTTCATAAGTATACAAGAATTGAAATCATACCATGCATACTTTCAGACCACAATGCTATGAAGCTTGAAATCAACCACAGGAAAAAGTCTGGAAAACCTCCAAAAGCATGGAGGTTAAAGAACACCCTACTAAAGAATGAGTGGGTCAACCAGACAATTAGAGAAGAAATTAAAAAATATATGGAAACAAACAAAAATGAAAATACAACAATCCAAACGCTTTGGGATGCAGCGAAGGCAGTCCTGAGAGGAAAATACATTGCAATCTAGGCCTATCTCAAGAAACAAGAAAAATCCCAAATACAAAATCTAACAGCACACCTAAAGGAAATAGAAGTAGAACAGCAAAGGCAGCCTAAACCCAGCAGAAGAAGAGAAATAATAAAGATCAGAGCAGAAATAAACAATATAGAATCTAAAAAAACTGTAGAGCAGATCAACGAAACCAAGAGTTGGTTTTTTGAAAAAATAAACAAAATTGACAAACCTCTAGCCAGGCTTCTCAAAAAGAAAAGGGAGAGGACCCAAATAGATAAAATCATGAATGAAAATGGAATGATTACAACCAATCCCTCAGAGATACAAACAATTATCAGGGAATACTCTGAAAAATTATATGCCAACAAATTGGACAACCTGGAAAAAATGGACAAATTCCTAAACACCCACACTCTTCCAAAACTCAACCAGGAGGAAATAGAAAGCTTGAACAGACCCATAACCAGTGAAGAAATTGAATGGGTTATCAAAAATCTCCCAACAAATAAGAGTCCAGGACCAGATGGCTTCCCAGGGGAGTTATACCAGATGTTTAAAGCAGAGATAATACCTATCCTTCTCAAGCTATTCCAAGAAATAGAAAGGGAAGGAAAACTTCCAGACTCACTCTATGAAGCCAGTATTACTTTGATTCCTAAACCAGACAGAGACCCAGTAAAAAAAGAGAACTACAGGCCAATATCCCTGATGAATATGGATGCAAAAATTCTCAATAAGATACTAGCAAATCGAATTCAACAACATATAAAAAGAATTATTCACCATGATCAAGTGGGATTCATTCCTGGGATGCAGGGCTGGTTCAACATTCGCAAATCAATCAACGTGATACATCACATTAATAAAAGAAAAGATAAGAACCATATGATCCTGTCAATCGATGCAGAAAAGGCCTTTGACAAAATTCAGCACCCTTTCTTAATAAAAACCCTCGAGAAAGTCGGGATAGAAGGAACATACTTAAACATCATAAAAGCCATTTATGAAAAGCCCACAGCTAACATCATCCTCAATGGGGAAAAACTGAGAGCTTTTTCCCTGAGATCAGGAACATGACAGGGATGCCCACTCTCACCGCTGTTGTTTTACATAGTGCTGGAAGTTCTAGCATCAGCAATCAGACAACAAAAGGAAATCAAAGGCATCCAAATTGGCAAAGATGAAGTCAAGCTTTCGATTTTTGCAGATGACATGATATTATACATGGAAAATCCAATAGACTCCACCAAAAGTCTGCTAGAACTGATACATGAATTCAGCAAAGTTGCAGGATACAAAATCAATGTACAGAAATCAGTTGCATTCTTATACACTAACAATGAAGCAACAGAAAGACAAATAAAGAAACTGATCCCATTCACAATTGCACCAAGAAGCATAAAATACCTAGGAATAAATCTAACCAAAGATGTAAAAGATCTGTATGCTGAAAACTATAGAAAGCTTATGAAGGTCATTGAAGAAGATATAAAGAAATGAAAAGACATTCCCTGCTCATGGATTGGAAGAATAAATATTGTCAAAATGTCAATACTACCCAAAGCTATCTACACATTCAATGCAATCCCAATCAAAATTGCACCAGCATTCTTCTTGAAACTAGAACAAGCAATCCTAAAATTCATATGAAACCACAAAAGGCCCCGAATAGCCAAAGTAATTTTGAAGAAGAAGACCAAAGCAGGAGGCATCACAATCCCAGACTTTAGCCTCTACTACAAAGCTGTAATCATCAAGACAGCTTGGTATCGGCACAAAAACAGACACATAGACCAATGGAATAGAATAGAAACCCCAGAGCTAAACCCACAAACGTATGGCCAACTAATCTTTGACAAAGCAGGAAAGAACACCCAATGGAAAAAAGACAGTCTCTTTAACAAATGGTGCTGGGAGAACTGGACAGCAACATGCAGAAGGTTGAAACTAGACCACTTTCTCACACCATTCACAAAAATAAACTCAAAATGGATAAAGGACCTGAATGTGAGACAGGAAACCATCCAAACCCTAGAGGAGAAAGCAGGAAAAGACCTCTCTGACCTCAGCCGTAGCAATCTCTTACTCGACACATCCCCAAAGGCAAGGGAATTAAAAGCAAAAATGAATTACTGGGACCTTATGAAGATAAAAAGCTTCTGCACAGCAAAGGAAACAACCAACAAAACTAAAAGGCAACCAACGGAATGGAATAAGATATTTGCAAATGACATATCAGACAAATGGCTAGTATCCAAAATCTATAAAGAGCTCACCAAACTCCACACCTGAAAAACAAATAACCCAGTGAAGAAATGGGCAGAAAACATGAATAGACACTTCTCTAAAGAAGACATCTGGATGGCCAACAGGCACATGAAAACATGCTCAACATCGTTCCTTATCAGGGAAATACAAATCAAAACCACACTCAGATATTACCTCACGCCAGTCAGAGTGGCCAAAATGAACAAATCAGGAGACTATAGATGCTGGAGAGGATGTGGAGAAACGGGAACCCTCTTGCACTGTTGGTGGGAATGCAAATTGGTGCAGCCACTCTGGAAAATAGTGTGGAGGTTCCTCAGAAAATTAAAAATAGACCTACCCTATGACCCAGCAATAGCACTGCTAGGAATTTACCCAAGGGATACAGGAGTACTGATGCATAGGGGCACTTGTACCCCAATGTTTATAGCAGCACTCTCAACAATAGCCAAATTATGGAAAGATCCTAAATGTCCATCAACTGATGAATGGATAAAGAAATTGTGGTTTATATACACAATGGAGTACTACGTGGCAATGAGAAAGAACGAAATATGGCCCTTTGTAGCAACGTGGATGGAACTGGAGAGTGTTATGCTAAGTGAAATAAGCCATACAGAGAAAGACAGATACCATATGTTTTCACTCTTATGTGGATCCTGAGAAACGTAACAGAAACCCATGGGGGAGGGGAAGGAAAAAAAAAAAAAAAAGAGGTTAGAGTGGGAGAGAGCCAAAGCATAGGAGACTCTTAAAAACTGAGAAGAAACTGAGGGTTGATGGGGGGGTGGGAGGGAGGGGAGGGTGGGCGATGGGTATTGAGGAGGGCACCTTTTGGGATGAGCACTGGGTGTTGTATGGAAACCAATTTGACAATAAATTTCATATATTGAAAAAAAAAGAAAAAGAAAAAAAAACTACCATGAGTTCCACAGGTTCAGTATAAGGACATGTCATATGTGAATATGTGTCTCCATCTATACATCTATCTACATGTATTCAGCTGACCTCTAAACAACTGGGGGCTTAGCGGCAGTGAGTGACCTCCTTGCACAGTCAAAAATCCAGTGTAACTTTTGATTCCCCAAAGGCTACTAATAGCCCGCTGTTGACTAGAAGCCTTGCTGATAATGTGTCAGTTAATACATGTATTATATGTTATATGTATTATATACTGTATTCTTACAATAAAGTAAGCTAAAGAAAGGAAAATGTTGAGAAAACCATAAGAGAAAATGCATTTGTAGTACTGTACTGTATTTACCAAACTTCTCCTGTAAGTGGACCCACACAGTTGAAAACTGTGCTGTCCCAAGGGTCAGCTGTGTATGTACAAATTTTCTGTGTTCCAATATGTGTACTCATCTACACATCCACCGCTACATACATATTTATACATTCACACCTGTGCAAGTGTGCACATGCATGTGGTCTACGAAAAAGCATGGTTAGGTTCAGTGCAGCTCAGTGTATATTTTGATATGTACAAATGCATATTTATACATATGTTCTGCTCATCATTTCCTAACTTTTGTACATTTAACTATATGGTATGGTGTGCATGTGAGATGCGGCCTATGAGCCACTAATACCTGTGGCCTCACTTTTGCCTAAGTATCAAGAAAGAGCCATGATATTTAAGTGACTTTGGTTTCCCTTGGACATCCTGCAGTTCTCCATTTGATGTTAATGTAAATGAACTGAAATGGAGCATGAGATCAGGGCAGGATGACTGCCGATTCCCATCTCCGCTCCCAGCTGGGCCACAAATGGAGCCTGGTAATTCATCCGTCCTGCTCCCCAGGCCAGGAGTTTGGGCCTCTTCCCATTACCCTTTACTAGGACTCTGCCTGTTTTCTGGGCCCCAGCTTTTTTTCCTGACAAAGAATTCAGTAAAACCATTTGGCAAGTGCAATCTTTCGGTCTCCTGGTATAATACTCAACGTCCAGAGAAGCACGTTCCTCTCCCTTCTCTCCCTAAGAGGTCTTCTTTATTTCCTTCTAATGGACCCTCTTAAGTGACAAATTTCCAGCTGTTGTCAAGATTTCTCCATTAATGTGGTCTGAAACTCTTGGGAAGCCTTTAGGCGAGGCTGTGTTATCCTAAAGTCCAGACATACCTGTACTGGCCTTAACTCCATGGTCAATACCTGTGTTGACAACACTCTTAAAGCACACAGCCACTGGGGACCCTCTCAGGATGCAGTAAATATGCATTAAAACCAGAGTCTCAGGGGCACCTGGGTGGCTAAGTCGGTTAAGCGTCCAACTTCAGCTCAAGTGATGATCTCGAAGTTCATGAGTTCAAGCCCCATGTTGGGCTCTGTGCTGACAGCTCAGAGCCTTGGAGCCTGCTTTGGATTCTGTGTCTGTCTCCCTCTCTCTCTCTGCCCCCCTGCCACTCACACTCTGTCTCTCTCTCTCAAAAATAAATAAACATTTTTTTTTAAAAATGTTTAAAAACCCACAGTTTCAGATTTGAGAACTTTTTCTCTCTTTTGCTTGCAGGATTTGGGCTTAGATTTTCTTGCTGAATCTACTACTACTACTACCAGAGAAAAGTGAGTCAGAGAGTTGAAAAATCACACCACCTTCCTTCTAGACTCCTTTTCTCTTTCTTCAATAGAAAGGGTTAGGGCTTGTTATCGCTATGACTGTATTAAATGACTCAGCCATTTTATGAAACATGTCATGCTCTGACGTTTATAGCCGCTGAGGGTCATTAAAGGAGCAAGTTTCCAGGGTGCGTTACAAGTACAATTTCTGGTTCCCCACACACTGTAGCCAGAGTGGTCTTTTACAATGCAAATCAGACCCTGTCGCGCTGTTTAAAATTATCCAAAGCGTTCCCATTACTTAGAATAAAGCCCCCAAATTTTCATGGCTTAAAAGGCCCTGTGTACTGTTCTCCCTCATCTCCCCAGCCTCATCTCAGGATCCACTCCTCCTTGACTTTCTTATATAGAATAGAGCTCTTTCAGTTTCCCTAATTCCCGGTGCTCCTTTCTGTGAATGCTCCTTTAGCTCGTATGTTTTCTCTCTCCGATATTTTCTTTCCCTCCTGTCCCTTCACCGGCCAAATTTGTTCACGATTGGACCTCAGCTCCAGTGTCACCTTCTTTTGTACTCCTCCCCCCACACATACACCAAGTCAATCTCCTAGTCAGACCCCTTGACAGTACCTTCATTGGACCCGTCAGAGTCTATAATTGAATGGGTCCTTCATTGGACCCATTACAATTAGTAAGCATACATCTGCTTGCATGATTCTCTGCTAAGTGTCTGTCTCCTACTAGACACAGGATAAGAATCACGTAAGTTTGGCTCAGCAGTATATTCTTCATACCAATTACCGCCAGTTGGTACCCAGCAGGGTGCTCAACCAATATCCCTGAGTAAATGAGTATGTAGGTTAGGCTTTACCCTGATTATAGCAAAGCCTGAACTCTGGTGGGCAAGCCGTCTCCTACATCTCTCAGCGTCCAGTTCCAATACCGTGCACCAGAATAACTTCCTTCTAAAAATATATTTATGATATTTGGTGGAGCTGTTTTGCTGGTGAGCGTGAAAATTTTACTTCACAGCATTCAAACTGTCTTTCTGAAATAAGAGAACATTGCTTGTGAATCCTTTGCACAGTTTGGCAATTTTCAATTTAAATATTTACCGTGGGTTCACTTGTCGTATTTACCATGAATACATAATGCAAGGCAGATGGTAATAAATATTATAATAGACCTCGAAGGTGCTATGAGAACCAAACAGAAGGAATTAATCTCCACTGGGGAGATCTGGGAAGGCCCCAAGTATAAGTTAACATATGAATAAGGCCTTGAAGTCTGGGTAGGTTGGTAAAGACACTTTCAACCCTGTTTACCCGGCAAACCCTTAGCTAACCCTAACTATCTTTATAGTTCAGCTTAATAATCACTTCCTCCTGGAAGTTTTCTCTGATCCCATCCTCCAACCAAGTTACATGCTCCCATTGTCCTTTCTCCATTATCACATCACTTATTTGTCTATCTTGCTAAATTCTAAGCTCACAGGAAAAGGAACTGAAGGTGACTTATCCACCATTGCATCTGCCATGGTTTAGTACAGTGCCTGGCAAAAGGCAGACATTCAATAAATACCCACTGCATGAATGAATGAGTGACAGAAAAATAAGAAGTAAAAGTGGGAATAGCAATTCAGGTATGGAGAAACACCATCAAGACATAAAAGGAAAGAAAGCCTGGTGTGGTCAACACAGATACATTGTTCCATAAGAGAAAGAAAACATCTAGGCAGTTAAGTGCATATTGTATATGGGAAACATAGGAAAAGGAAGGTTTGAAAGCTGGAGTCAGATTTTCAAAGGACTTGAATCATAATGAAGAATTTGTAGTTTCTACCACCAAGAAGAGCTACATGTTACTTAAATAGGAGGGTAGTGATATTAGATGTGTACTTTACAAAAACCACTTCGGTGGACCAGAAGACTGGAGAAAGAAAAGAGAATAAAGGTACAGAGAACGTTTAAGAAGCTACTATAATTATCTAGTTCATGATTTCTCAACCTCGGCACCATTAGCTTTTGGGGCTGGTAATTCTTTATTGCGGGGGGCTATTTAGTGCATTGTGGGATGTGTAGCAGCACTCTTGGGCTCTACCCACTAGATTCCAGTAGCATCTATCTCCTAAGGTGTGACAGTCAAGAATTTCTCTAGACATTGCCTACTATCTCCTGCAGGACAAAATCACCCTCAGTTATTTTGAGTATGACGGATCCAGGTGATAGATAATATGATATAATCGAAGGTGATGGTTTTTAGGATGAATGGATCAGATACCAAGGACACTAACAAAAGTGATTTACCACAGGGAACAGCCATTTGTTATTGTGCAGCATGACTGGTACACAATATGGAAGTAGGTCTCCTCAAAAGAAGACAGGTAGATTCTTCTTAAAATGATCACATTTCTCCTAGAAAACATACAGATAGCCGAGTTCTAGACATTTCCATCTATTTTGTTAGATTTAGTAGTCAAGAGGCCATCATTCTTCCTTGATAGTGAAACTCTGATTCTCTCTTGGGCATCAGTCCATGGACTTTAAGCCCCTACCTCTGACTCCAAGGATGAAACAGCTAACACAGAGCCCTGAGCTAAGCAGACACAGGGGATGCCATCATGACACCTCAAAAGAACAGTATATCTGAAGAAGTCAAAGGGAGAAAAGAAGCCAAGAGAAGAAGGGAAAGAAACCAGAGCCATGATGAGGTTATCTGTGCTCTGGAATCTTACCATGCCTGAGGGTAGGTCATCCTTGGATTCCTCAATTTAGTGAGTCAACAAATTTATATTTTTGGTTTGGGTTATCTGAAGAACTGAGGGTGAGCCATATTGTTCAAGGAGAGTAACAGTCATCTAACAGTATCCAAGTATCATTATAGAGTGTAGAGTGAGCACTGGACATAGAATCAAACCTCAGAGTTGAATCTAAGCCCAATCATGCACTCATCTATTAGTCATGCATCAAACTTTTATTGAGTACTTGTGTCCTGTGCAGTGAACTACACTGAGGCCATAACGCCAGAGAAAAAGACGGTCTTACCTGCCAAGAACTTATATTCTAATGCTCAGTTGATGGGTGTCAACCCTGACTACATATTTGAATCAGTTCAGGATGTTTTATTTTTATTTTTTTAAGGTTTATTTATTTTTTAGAGACAGGGAGACAGAGCACGAGCAGGGGAGGAGGGGCAGAGAGGGAGACACAGAATCCAAAGCAGGCTCCAGACTCTGAGCTGACAGCACAGAGCCCAACAAGGGGCTCGAACTCACAAACTGAACTGTGAGATCATGACCTGAGTTGAAGTTGGACACTCAACTGACTGACTGAGCCACCCAGGCCACCCCCAGGATGTTTTTAAATATGGCAATGCCTGGGTTCCATGCCAGAGGAGTCAAATAAGAATTTCTTAGACATGAGGTAGGCAATGTTTATTGAGGTAATAATAATGATGGTTAGGGTTCTATTCCCATCTTGTGAAAAGGAAGGTGGGGTTAAATAACATGTTTAATGGGGCGCCTGGGTGGCTCAGTGGGTTAAGGGTCCGACTTCAGCTCAGGTCATAATCTCACAGTTCGTTGGTTCAAGTCCCGCATCAGGCTCTGTGCTGACAGCTCAGAGCCCGCAGCCTGCTTCAAATTCTGTGTCTCCCTCTCTTTCTGCCCCTCCCCTGCTCATGCTCTGTCTCTCTCTCTCAAAAAATAAATAAACATTAAAAAATTAAAAAAAAAATAACATGTTCAAGAATACACCGCTGATGAGAGGCAAAGCTAGGATTTGAACCCAGACAAAGTCCCACAGGGTTTCAGAGCCTCCTCTTAATCACTAAGTTATGCTGTCATTTGAAAGGCATAGAAACACCATGGTATATTCAATCCAATATTATTATATACAAGCCAAGTTCATTTTCAGAATTCTCAGCTCTTCCTTTGCCTTCCCTTGTTCTTGCACTCACCAGCCCCAGCCTCATACGTACCTTTCACATGTACAGGGATAACAACTTTTCTTCTCTGTCCTATTCAATATATTTTTTCCAGTGGTGCCTGGGTGGCTCAGATGGTTGAACGTCTGACTTCGGCTCAGGTCATGATCTCACAGTTCATGAGTTCTAGCCCTGTGTCAGGCCCTGTGCTGACAGCTCAGAGCCTGGAGCCTGCCTCACATTCTGTGTTTCCCTTTCTCTCTGCCCCTTCCCCACTCATGCTGTCTCTCTCTCAAAAATAAATAAACATTAATTTTTTTTTTAATTACAAATAAAATAAAATATTTTTTTCCAGAAGTTATCTGCTACTCTTCACTTACAATAGAGTATGTGTAAGCCATGGTGCTTCCTTATCCAGAGTCACACTTACATCTTTTTTTAAAGTTTATTTATGTATTTTGAGAGAGAGAGAGAGAGAGAGAGAGAGAGCAAGCAGGAGAAGGGCAGAGAGAAAGGGAGAAAGAGAGTCCCGAGGGGGCTCTACACAGAGCCCGACTTGGGGCTCCAACCCATGAACCATGAGATCAAGAACTGAACTGAAATCAAGAGTCAGAGGCTTAACCGACTAAGCCACCCAGACGCCCCCACACTATGTCTTGATATAGCACTTTCTGCCATGGTATAAAGAACACTGGCTCTGGAATTAGAAATCTCAACTATATCACTTTAACTTACCCAGCCCCATAGCTTCAGATAAATTACATAACTACTCTGAGCCCCAGTTTCCTTTCATGTAAAGTGGGAATAACACCTCTCTTGTTGTGTGGTGGTAAAGATTAAATTGAAATATATCTACAGTGTTTAACGGGGTCAAACACGGCAGACACTAAATTAAAGGCAACTACTAGTCATATCGATTTTCCTATGGCTGAGGCCGTCAAAAATATGTAAAAGTAATTAAAACACCCAATATTGTCAATGATTGACTGTGTTCCTGACATTGCTATCATTTCTTTACATGTATTTTCTCAGCTATTTCCAAAAATAATTGCATAAAATAGGTGTTTCCACTTTCCACGTTTTGTAGATAATGAAACAAAAACAGAAGGATACCACATAGCTTTCCTAGGAAAGTGTTAAGGATTTATGTCATCTTAGTGCAGATTCTCTTAGGGTTTCCAGACTCAATTTCCAAAGGTGAAGGCAAGGGTGGTTCCCAAACACCACAACGAGCAATTCTCTCAAACACCAGCAGGCTGAGGATTCGACTCAATTCTGACACCACCTACTTCAAGAAAGCATCAGATTCCACAAGTTAAGGGTTCAATCCTATAAGACAGTCTCCAACCCCTGACTTCGGAGGCCAGTTGCAAGCCCCGGCATGTTACTACCTATACTTCCGACTGACGGCCTACAGAGTGGAGGTTCCAACAACCTCCTCCTTACATTCAATTGATTTGCTAGAGCGGCTCACAGACTCAAGGAAACAGTTATTTACCTTGACCAGTTTATTAAAGGAAACAAATCAACAGCCAGATGAAGAGATACATAGGGTGAGGTATTGTTGCAGGATTTTTTACCTCAACACCCAGGGTTCATTGCCTCGCCGCTTTGAAGAATCAAGAGGTGGACACGGAACAAAATGAGCAGCAGGCCAAAGTTTGTCAGGGTGTAAGATCAGAAAATGAGAATAGTATGAAAGCTGTCTTTACAGAGAGGGGGCGTTCGAAAGTGAATACCTGCGGACTATAGGCAAGGGGCTTTGCTTTATAGGGTTTGGGGTGACCCCTTCCCTTCCCCCATGTTCCTTCTCACCTTCTACCCTTATTGGCTTGACAACTCTAGTCATCCCCTTTGGATCGGGTCGGTTCCACTGTATGATGGGTGGTCTGTAGCCATACTGTTCCTTGTGGGTCATAGTTTTATGGTCTGCTTATTTTTACTCAGGTCTTTGGTCAAATTCCTGAGGGAAACCTGAGGGAAAGCAAGTGGTGTCTATTACATTCTTAAGAGGAACCTTATGCCTGAGGGAGTTTGCTTAGGGTCAGATGCTCCCAGCATCGTTTTCAAATCTGTGTTTTCCCCACCCAGGGACCTTGAGTCCTGGCCTTTCCCTCTCTATTTTATTCCTGTATTTCCCTATCATAGTACAGGGAAAGAGTGTGGAGAAGATGTGCCATTTTCTCCACATCTCCACTTGCTGATCACCCCAGAAACACTCTGAACTTAGTAGTTTCGGTTTTTATGGGGGCTTCATTGCATAGTCATGATTGACTAAGATATTGGCCTTGGCCGGTTCAATCTCCAGTCCCTCTCTCTTCCCCAGAAATGGGGTAGGGGGTGGGACTCCAACCACCAAGGCACTTCAGGCAACCAGCCCCTATCCTTGGGTGGAGTCCAAAAACCACTGTCATTAACATAACAAAAGACGTCTTTATTGCTCTGATTACAGGAAATTCCAAGGGTTTTAGGAGCCAGGAACCCTGGAGGAAGACCAAATACGTAAGAGGACTATAGTTTGGTAGTCTAAATAACAAAATATGTATTTCTTGTAAATTATAATACCACACAGATCATAGAAGTTTCCTGTTTGGGAACAAATATCAGCATTGTTATGACCATGTACGAGGCATTTGTCGTGACAGATGTTTGTGTACATGATCTCATTTAAGCTTTACAACAACCCCAGTTTACAAACAAGCAAACAGAGGCTCAGTGAAATTATGTTAGTTGCCTGGATGCGGGTAGAACCCTGGTCTGTGTCACTCAAAACTTGTGTGTGCCTTTTTCCCTCTTAGATATAAATAAAAGCCTAATTAAAAGTTTTGATTAATTAATATTATGTGTACACAGAAAAAAAAAAAAAAAAGGGCTTCATTTGTAGATCAACAAACCCCAACCCACCAGAGAAGGGATCTAATGAATTTTAATTTCCTTCTACTGCATTTACTGACCTCTCAACACTCTTCTCATCTTTGGTTGTCCAGACATCGATACCTCTTCAGTCCAGAGTTCCATCCAGAAAAACTCCCCCTCTTGGGAGGACTCACACAGCATCTCCTTTATGAATCTAATCCCCTTCGCAAGCACAAACTTCCCTGGTCTAGTTTGAATTGGAAAGAGGTCCTCTATTTCAGAATACAGAACTCTCCCGGCATTAAAAAAGAAATTCCGGCAATATGTTCAAATAGGGTGATCAGCCCAAGTCTATCACATTGAAATAGAGGCAAAGATAGCTCCTATGACTTAATTAATTCTTCTATTATCAGCATTCATGCTCTTCAACTGAATCTCATTTGCATATTCCCGTAGAGCCTCATTATTTAAGTTTAAAGGCACTTAAAATCAAGTCACACAACGGTTATATGTACTCAAATCAATGCAGGCTATTCAAAGAAAAGCACTGAATGGATATAAAGACTGGCTGATAGATGTGCCATTTTCACGCTTGCTCTCTTTATGCCCACATCCCAATAATGCCACTGAGTACCTACTATATGCAAGATATTAAGCAATGAGTTTCACTTCTTATGGGTGTGGTGC
The DNA here is from genome assembly GCF_024362965.1 of Panthera pardus. Taxonomy (NCBI): domain Eukaryota; kingdom Metazoa; phylum Chordata; class Mammalia; order Carnivora; family Felidae; genus Panthera; species Panthera pardus. The sequence goes on from NW_026527002.1 coordinate 68,313,226, forward strand.
AGAGGAAACTATGCATTTAAAACAATGCTATCCTATCAGGTTATTGATCTACATTGTATATATTTCCTGGTCATAGGCAGCTTCCACACAGAAACATCTGGATGCAAATTGAAGAATTCAATTACTCAGATCCAAGTGGGTATATCTGTTTCCTGGTAGGTGGATAATTGACTTATAGCTGGCTTCGTACAGATATAGCCCAAAGCTATTTTGACAAAGACAGAATGAAGTAATGTTTTTTTTAATGCTGCTGAGAAGAAGATCTTTGCAGACATGCTTGACATTATGCAGGTAGCCACCAAAACAACCAAATTAGGATTACTATTGGGTCACCTCGAGATGCTACGTGAACCCTCTGATTAATACAACAGTGTAAAAAATATGTCAAGATATTGCCATAATATTGTCTGATATATTGCCTCTGGTAAATTTTCTGAGGCATTTCCTTGCCCATGTATAAAACAATGATGGAAAAGTAGTAATTTCAGGAATGAGGGGAAGCCAAGAAAAGGTTTAGATGTTAAATAATGTTTTGAACGTTAAAATGTTAAAATGTTAAAACAATGCTTTGAAATCATTGTTACTCTAAAAATGCAACGTTAGAACTTTTATTGTGGTAGCCAGCCTAGTCTAGTCTAGTCTCTGAAACGAGAGCACAAAGTTATACATTTGAAGTTAAATGAAATGACAATTCAATCTGGATTCCTTTTTCTTTTAATATTCTTTCATTAATTTCATCTGAGCCTTGGCCTCTCCAGATCCCTGGAATGCCAGGAGTCATCTCCATGCATTTGATGAGGATAGAAGGAGGACTGGGCCAGGGGGTGGGGGAAGGGGGGAGGATGGGGGGTGGGGAGGACAACATAGAAGAGGGAGGACTTCATGAGAATAGACACACCTCTCCCTACACTCAAAAGACACTCTGCTGTGCTGCTCCATTCCCTTCTGTCAAACAGCTTCCCACACAAAAGCCATCTGTAAAGGGAGGTGACAAAGCAAGTTGTTGACAGTATGCAGTCAAGTTCATCTCTGGCCTTATTAGGAAGAGAAATGGAAAGCAGATCTTAGGGCTGTCAGGAATTTCAAAGGTGCTGTTTGCCCAGATGATGGAGAAGACCTTGTTTACTCTGTCTCAGCTCATCCCGCTTCCAAAATCTGCAGGGACTCCCTAGTGCATCTCAAAAGTTAATGTGATTTGGCAGATTGGAGCCACCTGGGAATCTTGTTACAAGGCAGATTCTGTTTGGGTGGGTCTGAATTCTGCATTTCTCACAAACTCCTAGGTGATGCTCTTTCCTAACCCCTTGCTCTTTCCTACCAGATGTTGTGCTCTGCTTCTTCCGACCCCCACCCCTAAAAGGTCCCTATGATTCCCAATGTGTAGCAGTAAAAAGAAAAAAAATGTTTTCTATTCTGCCATGCTGCCAACCTCATTTCAAGGGTATGTCTGCAATTCCTTCTTCCCCTAATGGTACTTGCTGATACTTTTGCAGGCTCTTGGAACACTTTAAGTCTGTCTCCTTCTTCTCCTTCTCCTTCTGCTTCTCCTTCTCCTTCTCCTTCTCCTTCTCCTTCTCCTCCTCCTTCTCCTTCTTCTCCTTCTTCTCCTTCACTCTTTCTTTCTTTTGAATATTTAGTGACGCATACTAAATGCCTGTGCTGAAGGCAAGGATTCTGGGATGAACACAGCTCCTGCCTTCCTGACTTTCACAGGCTGGCTGGGAGCATTTGGAGAGAGTAGGGTGCAACACAGCCAGTCAGTACAATATGGAGGTGCTCCTACAGAGAAAGCATGCGCTGCTGCGGAAAGGCTGGGAAGCTGAGTTTTAAAGGAGGATTTTACGTGGCCGAGAAGGGAATGAATATTCTTCAGACAGGAGAAAAAAAAATCACCAGCAGCAACACAGCAAGTAAGGAAGAAATAGCACTGCAGGTGATACAAAGGGCAAGGCGAAGAGTGTCAGAGTGGAAGCTGAAGTTGCTTTGACTTTCACTGTTGAGATTCTCTGACATCTATCAAGGGCTCCAAGCCAGGACACACTCCTTCAATCCCTTCACTTGACAGAGCCTCCTTTGGAATTCTGGACAATCACGTCTTGCCTCCTGGGGCAAACCCTGAGCTCATGAAGTACATGAGGTTACCTGTTGGTCCCTGAGCATCGCCTAACCTATAACTCGCATACTCACGTCTTCAGTAGCGGCCATTTCCATCTTCAATCTTTGCGTTTCTCCAAGAGCAGACCCTGGAGCAAGGGCTTGAGAGCAAGTATTTATCTGGGATGTGAAGACCAGCAGGGGAGTGGGAAGTGAGAAGGGGAAGGGAGGACAGACAACACAGGGAGGATTATCAAGCCAGTTGCTGCTATGGGTGCCTGGAACTTCATCCCACGGAGGAAACCTGGGGAGCCAGTGTGAAATATATGTCCCTACGGTACTACACAGAGGGCAAGGAAGCTGGCGGTGCTCCGACGTCCATTTCCCTCATCACTGGTGAGGGCTGCGGGTGGCACAGGAGTTATCCCTCTGGCATGGGATGCTTCTGCTCTGCCATGCATGGAAGTGAGTCTCCTGCAGCGAAAGAAAGAAAGCCCTCAGGCAAAGACACGCAGGACCTGGCAGCTGGATGCACACTGAGCTGGTGAGGTAGGGGGGGCTGTGAGGTGTCTGCCACATGCCCCACGGAACCCAGGGCCAAACCTCCTTCCTCTTTGCCGGCTCCCAATGCCACCCTCAGCCCGATCTTCCTAGCATCCGACCTTGCTGATTCAGTCTCCTGTTTTGGGTTCTCCTGCAACTGAAGCTTCCCTCCCCACCTGCCACTGGGTAGAGCTCACACCGGAGTACTCGTGGAACGTTTGTGGCATTTCTACCTGATGACTCAAATCCAATGGGCCACCTGGTGAATTTATTTTTAACATGATCCTGAGATGAAACTGAGATGACTTTACATCAGATGCATATTTTATCTGTAGGTCAACATTTATATTACATCCTAGCTCTCTGGTGACTGATGAAACGTGACAGCAATTTATTTTTGTCTCGAAGTCTGATTCAATTACATCACCATGCCACCCTTAGGAGGTTACATTACATTGCCTCTTCTGTGCCCCAACTGTGCACAAGCCTGCAATATTAGGGAGATTTTGCTACAAGTCTTAAGCCTCAAGCACAGTTCCCCAGTGGTCTGTTTTTGTGTGCTCTTTTTGGATGGCATTAATGGCATCAGGTTTAGGAGGCTGAAGTGTCAGTGGCAGGTTTTTCTTTTTAGTCATTCACTCATCTTCTGTTAGCAGAAGGAAGAAACAAGCCCCTCCATCGTCAGATCATGAGCCTCGGGTGGTATATTACCACCCGCGGCTCTAGCAGCAGGCAGAGACTGTTTGCCTTCTTTCTTCTGAACTTGAACTTGAGAGGATGTTGGCCAGGAACTGCTGTCAGCCTCTTATTGTCAAACCTGAGCCTGAGAACAAAGGTGACAGGGAAGAGAGAACTGGGAGAGGGAGGGGGGCTGAGACTAGATGACCAACGTAGCCGACCTTGAAGCCATGGATCTTTCTGGCCTCAATGGCAATGTAAGATAACAAATCTCTTTTGGTTTATGATAGCTTGGTTGGATTTTCTGTCACGTGCACCCAAAAGATCTTGAGAGGATGCAGTCCCTGAGAAACCTGGATTCAAATCCCAATTCTGCTTTTTGTTAGCTCTGTTCTTAAAGTTCAGTTTCTTCAACTTTCAAAGATGAAATATCCCCCTGACAGGCATATTGTAAAGATGAAATGAGATGATGGACTCAAGCTTCTCTGCCCAGTGTCTGCCCCCAAGGCAGGGATCGATGTACGGCCCCACTGTCCTTCGCTAAGGAAGCATGTCCCAGCCCAACCAGGGTAAAGTTCTGCACACTGGCTGCTTTCCCAGAATTGATAAAATCAGGAAAAAATGCACCCATGAAAAGCCTGATGTTGAAGTATCCCATGACCACTATCAGACTCCATGCTGAGGAAGGCAGGAGCTCCCAGCTAGCCCAAGAAGACTTGTGTCATCTTTGTGACTTGAATAATTTATGTGTCTGTGCTGGGTCTCAGTTGTTGTCATTTTCCAACGAGAAAAATAGCATAGAGATGGTATCTAAGGTTTCTTTCAGCTCAGAAATACTCTATGCCTCATTTCCGGAAATGCCCCCTCTTGGTACTTGGTAAAGTCTAAAGTCCCTGCAATTGTATTCAAAGCAGAGTCAAGACCCGGATGAGGCAAGTGGAAAGCCTAAGACAGAGTGCACAAGGAGTCAGTGGCTCCTTGTGCCAAGCCACACAGCACAACTCCAAGAGCAAGTTCCTCCTTAAATTTTGCTCCCTAAGCACCAACCTTGATCACTGTAGTCTCAACCCTAATATGTTCCTTGTATAGCAGACCTTGTCTAGAATAGATGGAAACCAAATGCTGTGTTCACCACAGCTGGCACTAACCAGCTAGCGCTGCTAAATAATTTTGAATTTTGAATTAGAATCAGGAAACCAAACCCTTCCTGGACCCAAATGAAGACATTTCCTGACCTATGAATTATAAGACTCATTTCGAGCAACCACGGAGAGACTTATGAATCATACTGTCCTATCTAGAGTTTAAGTTTTCAGTTTTGAATTAGCACAAACACCATGAACCTCCCCCAACCCCCACTCTGGCTTTTCTAGCACATCACAAGTGCCACCATCACCTTCACTCATTGAAGAACGATTTGGGGAGCTTCGTCATTGATGTCAGTCTTTATCTGGCAAGTATATTGACTGAGCTCCTTAAAACAAATGAAAACAAACAAAACCGCCTCTGGTTTTGTTTTATTCTTTGGCAATATACGTACGATGTAGCTTTGGGAGAAAGAGTTGATCCCACTTCATTTATAATGAGGTGCATATGACTGAGAAAAGAGGCGTGTAGGGAAGGAATATTCAAACACTGAGAACAGTGTAGAAATAATTAGACACAGGAAGGAGAGGCAAGGATTGGATAGAAAGGGAGTCATTGTCAGACTCCATCTTTGATGTAGATATTCACATGTAAATGAGTACACAAATGTACTTTGAGCATTTGCCAAATACTGGGCACTTTACACGTGATGTCTTATTGAATGCTCACAATAAATGAGAAGACATTGCTATCTCCATTTTACAAATAAGTAAACAAAGACTGAGCCCAGGTCGGTTTCTCAAGGTCACAAGACCCAAGTGTGGTTGAAGTCTTTACTGAAAATGAGGTTTCTCTGACTTTAAAGACAGTTTGACACCATTCACAATTCTGTAAAAACTCAGTGTGATTTTAATTGACTATTTGCCTTTTATACCCATCAAAGTTTTAGTGTTCTTGGTCATCAGCTTAGTTGTTTTTTTAAATGTTTCTGTTAATGTTTATTTATTTTTGAGAGAGAGAGAGACAGACAGACAGAACATGAATGGGGAGGGGCAAAGAGAGAGGGAGACACAGAATCCCAAGCAGGCTCCAGGCTCTGAGCTGTCAGCACAGAACGTGATGAGGGGCTTGAACTCACGAACTGCAAGATCACGACCTGAGCTGAAGTCAGACGCTTGACCAACTGAGCCACCTGGGGAACCCCAGTCATCAGCTAAGTTATAAGAGGAAGAAGTCTCTGGCCACTGAAGGAGCTAGTTTTAATAGCCTGCTTCAGTGAATGGAGTTACACTAGAACTCTTTTTGGAGAATTAGGTATCTGACTTCATGCCTGCTTTTCCAGCAAAGTCTCACAGCTTTTGGCTGTGGCCATGTTTGTAACAGATCTCTCAGCATTAGAGGGTCCACAGCAGCACCTGTAAGATCCCAGAGGAGCAGCAAGGCTCCCCCTCTCTCTCTCTCTCTCTCTCTCTCCCCCATCTCCCACACCTAATGTGCCAGTAACATATACCTTACTGATAAGCTCGAATTTTGACAGCTCTAGAAGAGAACGTTTTCCCAGTTATTGTCTCTTTAAGGAGCAGTTTCAAGAGTGGATTCTGATGCAATTTGCCTGGTTGCATTACTAATCCAAACTCAGAACTGATCCAAACTCAGAACTGATCCAAACTCAGAATGGCCATCTGAAGGAATCGCTCCAATGATGCTGCACCTGCTGTTTTATGGTCCTCTGAAAAGGCATTTGTTTGTGAGAAACACAATTAATGTCATTTAGTTCTTTTCAAACACCCCATAGTGGATGAAGAATCATCAGAGGAGAAAATGAACAGTTCTTGGAAGAGGTAATGGTAGGAAACAATTACAGCAAAGTGACTGGACCAGTACTGGCTCCTTCAGAGGGACAGAGGGATGACTCTGGCATCTGCCCAGGGCAGACACTGATGTTTCCTAGCCTTTAGTTAAAGCCATATTTGCAGAGTGAAATAGAATATCTAAAGTAATATGGACCATTCTGGAGTTAAATTTGCTTAATGTTTAAATATAGAGAATGTTCTTCATTTCAGACTCCTTGTGTAGTGCAGATATTTGCATGCAAATGAGTCCCTGGTAGGTAATGTAATAAAGAAAATATCTATAGAATATCTTTTGAAATTGATGCGATCAGTTAGGTATTATCAGTGGTCTTTTATAGCTTGAAAAATCTCAACAGTCAGTTCTGATTACTGCTGTTAGCCTATTTGTTTCATCCATTAAGTATATTTTCTAATTTCACTCTCTCTCCTCAAGTCCACCCCAAACTATGAGCCCCTTGAATACTCCATCACATCGTCAGCTCAGTGAACCCCTGTGAAGTTTTAGTCCTATTTGGCACATAACAGATCCTCAATAAATGCTTGTTGGATGCATTGATTTCCCAAACTGATCTCCAGCAATCTTCGTGTATGATTTCTAATAATTTTGTAATAATTTCTCTTACAAAAACTGGGGAACTCAGTCAATAAACAGAATAAATATATATACATACTCATACATATACATACATACATATATATATACACACAATATGAAATATATAATCTGTGTATATGCATGTGTATATAATGTATATATGTATATAATATGTATACATTTATACATATACATAATCTGTATACATATACATATATATTTATATGTACACACACACAATTCCAGGATGGCCAACTCATAAACTAGGAATAAGAAAAGTCAGTCAGTTAACCTTTTCATTGTTTTTTTTTACCTAGCTTTTTATTTTTTTTCCATTTCTATGTTAACTCTGCCATTGGCAAGTTATTTATCCATTAGTGTATAGCTTTCCCTTTCTGCCATAAGTTTGCTTGTGGTCTATATTTGTTTCTAGGGATTCTTTCTACTCTGAATTTTCACCTAATGGGAGACAGACACAGAACAGCCAAGTTTTCAGGGGAAAGGTAGAGAAAGAGGGTAAAATATCCACTAAAACATAAGAGACAGGTTAGTGGATCTCTGCTAAGCTGATTTAGCACTGGTGTGTGAGCCTCTGTAGAAAACAGAATTCAGAGTTGGGTGTGGGATGGTAAGACAGAAGTGGAGAAGTGACCTCTTTATAGGCTGTTTCAAAAGGCGTTACTAGGGGTGAAGCAAAGTCATGTGTCAATCTGAACCTCATAGTATTGACCAGTGTCTGGGAGTTTCTCTTCTCTCTAATAAAAACTGGCCTTGGCTGAGTTCTTTGCTAACAATATCCCCCAACACTTGCCTTGGTTTCTGCCCATATGCTAAGCCTGGTTGTGCAGCCTTCCAGTTGATTAAGAGAGCCAAGCAATAGCTTTCCAATAAAGTCTTTGTATGCCTAAACTGGCTAGAGTCTTGCAACCAAGAACATTCACAGATGAAAAAAACTAAGAGATAGAGATGTTTGAAAAACTTGGCAAAAGTCACAGTTGCAGGCAGCACTGTTGTGATCCAAGCAAATCTATAGGGCTCCCAGAGTCCATGCTCTTAACCAGTGCTCAACACTGCTAGTTTTGCAATAAGGTATATAGCCCCTTTTGGAAAAAGTTTCTGAAAAATCTAGTAAAGTTGAACATATGTATATTCTACAACCCAGAAATTGCAGTCTTTTATTTTTATTTTTTTTAAATAAGCTCCACCCCCAATATGGGGCTTGAACTCACAATCCCAAGATCAAGAGTCACATGCTCTACCGATTAGCTGGCCAGGAACCCCCAGAAATTGTACTCTTAGGTGTGATAGATTACAAAAATCAGTGCAATATTTTTCATATCCTCTATCAAGAAGTAGAGTTTATTCTCCCACTCTGTGATTCTAGCCTGGTCTTGAGATTTGTTTTGTCCAAGAAAGTAAGTTAAAAGTGATGTTGGGCCAGTTCTGAGCCTGGGCTTCAAGAGACCTTACAATTTTTGTTCTTGCTACTCTTAAAACTTTGACAGCCTAGGCTGAACCAGACTGCTGGAGGAGGAGAGAAAGACCATGTAGAGCAGAGACGAACAATCCCAGCTTTTAACCATTTGAGACCACCAGCCAATAGACATCTTACAAGCTGATCATAAAAACATAAAAAGCCCACCTCAAAACAACAGAGCCTGAGCACAACGTAAAATGCCAGCCCACAGAATTGTGAGCTAAATAAATGACTGTTGTGTTGTCACTAACTTCTGAAGTGATTTCGTGCAGCAAAAGCCAATTCATTAAGTGTCTTAGGGGTATCTACCTATCTATCTTTACTAGCTGTGTGTATGTACACACACACACACACACACACACACACGCACACATATAAAGAAGTAGGTATAAGAATGTTCATAGCAAAATTGTTTATAACAGCAAGAAATATGAGGCACCTGGGTGGCTCAGTTGGTTAAGCATCCAACTTCAGCTCAGGTCGTGATCTCAGGGCCCATGGAGTTCAAGAACCACGTTGGGCTCTGTGCTGACAGTTCAGAGTCTGGAGGCTACTTCACATAATGTGTCTCCCTCTCTCTCTGCTCCTCCCCCACTCACACTTTGTCTCTCTCTCTCTCTCTCTCTCTCTCAAAAATAAATACACATTAAAAAATATTTATAATAGCAAGAAATATGAGACTATTTAAATAGCCAGCAATAGGGATATAGACACACAAATGATGCAATGGAGAAATTTACAGCAGTGAAAATAAACTGAGAGAACAGTACCTTACCTGTAGCATGGGAGGATCTCACAAGCAATGGTGAGTAAAAAAACAAGATGCTGAAGAAACACACGCGATTTAGTTCCATTTTTGTAAGTTGGAAAACATGCAAATTATGTGCTGATTGGGGATTCCTCTTCAGGGGGTAAAAGTTTATATAACTGCATGGAAATGACTAGTCTATTGGTGAGAGGAGGCTAACTCAAAACAAGTCCACTCTTCATTCATGTTTCAGTCCAGTGAGGTTGGTAGTGAAAAACTGCTTCATGCAGTCACTCAGAGACCCAGTTCTGTTCCTTGTTGTCCCCCATCTCCCTTTGGGAACTTCGGAAACTTCTCTATGCAGCCAGTTAAGGAAAGAGCTTGGAGAATACTCAGGATTATGAGCTAGATTTGGAAATGGTGTACTTCCATTCCATTCACATTCTTTTGGCCAGAATTCTATCACATGCTCTGACCTACAGCAAGGGAAGTTGGCACATATAGTAATACCTACATGTCAAAGAAGAAAAAAAAGGGGGAGCGGAATTTTTGAGTAGGTTTCATTGTGATCGCCACTGGATTGAATATGAAGTGTATTCAGGAGAGAAGAAATGAAAGGCTTCATCTACACTGTTGTGTTTTATTTCTTAAGCTGGGATGCATATATAAGTTTTTATTATATTTTATAACATTTTTCTTCAAAAATTTATGGGCTTTTTTTTTTTCTGAAGTATGTCATAAGACAGTAAGAAGCTTAGGAAAGTAATTAGACAGAATGCAGGGGCTCTCTGATCAAGGGGACTGGGATAAAAACAGTTCTTCTGTATTGAATATTCAAGAGCAATGAATCAGAATTCTAGTCTGTGATCCTGGAAAAGGAGAAGGGATTTTGCAATTTAGAACTATGTAAGTGCACAGGGCAGATCCCTATTTACGCTGGGTTGATCTTTGAATCAAGATTGATTCTGGAAAGGAGTGAAGATAAGCACTAATATTTCTACTGGAGAGAGGCAAGATAGTCCAAACACCTAATTCTTTCATGCTTCTCTTTGGCTAACCAGAGTTCCCCACTACTATGGGTCCTAACATACACCTTATTATAAAAGAACCATGAAATTTCTGAATGGGAAGCATCTGCAAGGTCATGCACTCTTACCAGCTTTTTACCAAGGACAGAAATCTGCCCCAGTATCTTTGGCAGGTGATCATCCAGCCCCTGTTAGAATATTTTCAGTGAAGAGTATTCTGGGCCTTCTCTATGGCCTGACTGTCCATCATGTACTCCCTCAGACCCTACTTTCTGCCAGGACAGGGCTGAACAATCCAAGGTAATCTGTACTATGTTGTCAGCTGGACTGCTTTTCTGGGAATAGGTAATGGCCTTTCAAAGTCTTAACCCAATGGATGGTCATGCCACAAGCCTGATAGGGAATGTCTTGGAACATATGGAACTTTCATCAAAACTTGCAGGTGCTCACTTATTATCTGTTTATTTTCAAACAAATTTCTTTGCTATTGTGGGACACATATCTGAGATCAAGATTTTTAAAAAAAATGATCATCTAAAGGTGATATTCAGTTTATGGGAGGCCAATCCCATAGTCATAAAGGTGATATTCCCTTAGTCTGTGCTCCTGGGGAACTTTGTTTATACGTCTTTTTTGAAACTTCATATAATCTGCCATCAGTGAGAGAGTGCTACTTGAATATATTCTCTCTAGTATTTGAAAAATTCCTCATAGATCTTTTTTTTTAATTTTTTAAATGTTTATTCATTTTTGAGAGAGACGGAGAAACAGAGCATGAGCAGAGGAAGGGCAGAGAGAGAGGGAGACACAGAATCTGAAGCAGGCTCAAGGTTCCAAGCTGTCAGCACAGAGCCCGATGTGAGGCTTGAACTCACGACCCGTGAGATCGTGACCTGAGCCAAAGATGGACGCTTAACCGACTGAGCCGCCCTCATAGATCTTATTAATCAGCTAAAGTCTTTGGTCTATAGAAGATGGCCAATAAGAAGAAAAAAAATATGGACATAAACATTAGAAAACTAATGAGGAAAACAATTTTAAGGTATTGATGAAATGTGAAACTACTCCTATTTAATATGAGTTATTAATGACTATCCAGCTACATAATAAAAAATTATAGTGGGGATCATTCCAAGATTTCAATAAGAAGCTAGTTGAGTGAACCCTTAAATTACATGTAAATTGGGAGGCTTTCAGAATACATGTATAATGACCATGCTAAAAGCTGTGGCCAGCAGGAGTATGACATTTACCCCTTTTCTTAGACACCCAAGAGTCAGCTATGTTCATATGCTGAAATTCAAGAAGATGCACATTTTTATAAAACAAGAGAGATAAGATCAAAAGTGTTTTCTTCTCCACCCCTAGGCGGGAGTGCTCAGTTCCAAAAATGTCAACCTCTTCCTTCCCACTTGAGTATAGATCCAGTTGAAAGATAAGCACAAAAGTCAGATAAAAATGATGACTTAAGTGCTGGGACAAATTGGCTTGCTACTACTTTCCTGAATTGAAAATTTCCCCCAGAGTGCAGTTCATCTCCACAAGGACCGAACCAGCTCTGTTGTGCCTGTGGCATGGTGAAGGCATGATGAGAAGGAGCTGAAACACGATCAAGGAGCATCCTCCGAAATTACCAATCAGAAAAGACCCTCTTCGCAAGGGAGCAGCGACAGGGTGAGAAAGACCAAGAGAGCTACGCCAATGGAAACTTCTCACCCAGAAACGGGAGAAATAGTACATAAGCATTGCCCACCAACAAAGCGGGATTCCCCCATTCTGTTTGCAGTCTGATACCCCATTCCCCATAAAACAATGCAAAGTGTGCTCGCCCCCTGAATCTTTTTCATGACCCAGTAGAAGGCTCGGTTTGACAAGTTCCATGGAAGCCACACACTCCAACACCGTGTTCCCCCGCTCCTGGTGGCCCCAGTGAATGCTGATAGAAATGCAAAGACAGTCGTCGTTAATAAATACATAAGTAGGTCTGAGCTTGGATAGCAAGGCAAAAAAAGAATCCGGGAGCATGAAATAAAGCTGCTTAGGATTCTGCTGACTGGTCTGAGGGAGAAGTGGTGCAGGCGGGTTGTACACTCTTTCTGTCAGAGCCTGAGCGGCTCAAAGGGATTGTTCTGGAAAGTCCCGAAGCAGTTATAAATTTATGGTTGCAAGTATTCTGTTGTTAATGTGCAATTCTAGCAGGGGTTTTAGAATTGAGTATTTCAATTCAATTTGAAAAAAAAGACTATGAAGCCAAAAGCACATCAATCCTTTATAGTATAATTATATAGTCTTCTGTGGCTTTGTTCTAGGACTCTAAAGTGGATACATACACACATATATATTTGTTCTGTGAATTTATATATTTATATAAGCATATCACACAACGTCAGCTACCAGAGGTTTCTGACTCATAAATCGTCCTATGTAAAGTGTCCCTCTTTAAATATCAAAACGTCTTAAATATCAAAGCTTTTACATTTAAAAAACTTTCTAAGCAGATTCTCTGAATTATTAAAAGAAGATTCTGAAGAAAAAATTAACCATTCCTGAATTTTATCATCATAAACATAGATGACTCTGGGATGAATGTGGGTTATTGAAATATTTATAGACACCTGCCCTTACATGTAATGGCATGTCCATGCTTATAATCTCTTTGTCACTGTCAGCTATGTGATGCTTTAAAGATAAAATTTACAGGGCACCTGGGTGGCTCAGTTGGTTGAGCGACTGACTCTTGATTTTGGCTTGGGTCATGATTCTAGGGTCATGGGATCAAGTTCCATGTCCATGCTGAATGTGGAGCCTGCTTGAGATTCTCCCTCTCTTTTTCCCTCTGCCCCCTCACACTCTCTTTCTCTCTCTCTCTGTCTCTAAAAAAAATTGAAAAAAGGTAAAATTTACACACAATGAAATACACAGACCTTAAGTGCGAAATTCAATGAGTTCGGATAAGTGTTACACCTGTGTTAGCACCCCAATCAAGACATAGGATGTTTCTATCTGCACAGAGTCCCCGCATGTTCGCTTCTAGTGAAGCCTCACTTCCTCCATCGGCAACCGCTGTGCTGATTTTCAATCCACACATTAACTTTGCCTACTCTTGAATTTCATATAAATAGAATCAACAGTATGTAGCCCTTTATGTCTGGCTTCTTTCACTCAATATAACATTTTCAGGATTCATCCATGCTGTTGCATATATCTATAGTAACTTTCTGTATTGCTGATTAGTATGCCATTGTTAGAATAATTGCAATATGTTCTTCCATTTCTCTTATTGATGGATATTTGGATTATTTCCCTTTTTCCCTATTATGAACAAGGCTGTACTAGACATTTTTTATAAAATCTGGATATACATATGGAAAACAAACTTGGGACCTTACATCAAATCACATGTGAAAATTAGTCTGTGATTGATTATAAAATTAAATGTAAAAGCTAAAACCATAAAGATTCTAGGGTTTAAAAAAAGAAACATAGAATATCTTCATGACCTTGAAGCAGGGAAAAATTTCTTAGGTATAACTTAAAAAGCACTCAACATAAAATAAAAGTTGATAAATTATACCTCATGAAAATAAAAGCTCATCAAAACAAGCCATTTAAAAACTGGGAAATTATTGTCAATGTATTAGAGGCATTGAAATGTATTGGCAATATATTTGACAGAGGAATTGTGTCCAGAATAAATAAAGAGGTCTACATATCAAGAATAAGAAGACACACTAGTAAAAACGCGGCAGATGATTGGAAAAGACACCTGATAATAGAAGGCATGTGAATGACTAATAAATACACGAAAAATCCTCAACATCATTAGTCACGAGGGAAGACAAATCAAAGAACAATGATACACCATTTTATACTCACATGAATGCTAAAATTAAAAATACTGACAATATTAAATGCTGGAGAATGTGGAAGGGATGCAGGTGTGAAACGATACTGTCACTTTGGCAAATTGTGCGACAATTTCTTGAAAACCAATCATGTATAACTACTGAGAAATTCCATCCCTAGGTATTTACACAAGAAAAAGGAAAACCTAAGTTCCACTATTGTTTTTAGATGACTTTATACAGGATGCCTTGAAGAACTTTCCTTTAGGGTAGAACAGAAGCAACATAGTCAAGGGGCAGCCGGGTGGCTCAGCTGAGCCATGATTTCTGGGATCAAGCCTGTGCATTGGGCTCTGCAATGACAGCTCGGAGCCTGCTTAGGATTCTCTCTGACCCTCCCCCAATGTGCTCCCTCTCTCTCTCAAAATAAATTTAAAAACTTAAAAAAAAAAAAAAAAAAAGCAAGCACAGTCAAGAGAAGCTGACATTATCTGAGCACTTGCTATATGCCAGCCGTTGTGCAAAGCAAGTTATGAATATTACAGGAAATATATGATTTTCCCAAAGGCAAGACAGGTTAATAGATAACAGATGAGGCTTTTAAAACTCATTGTGGGCTCCTGGGTGGCTCAGTTGTTAAGTATCCAACCTCAGCTCAGGTCATGATCTCAGGGTTCACGAGTTAAAGCCTTGCATCTGGCTCTGTGGTGACAGCTCAGAGCCTGGAGCCTGCTTCAGATTCTGTGTCTCCCTCTCTCTCTGCCCCTCCCCCACTCTCTCTCTCTCTCTTTCAGAAATAAATAAAAGACATTAAAAAATCATTGTATGGATTCATCAAATATTTAGGAAGTTTGTGTTGATGCTGGGCACTGCTCTGAGTGCTGAATATACTGCCTGAAAAAAAAAAAAATTAAAGGCTTAGAGTTTTGTCCTAATGGTACCTCAGTTTTAGAGGGGATTGAAGAACCATAGACTATCAAATCGTTAACATATTAACATAACATTAATATTAGCATATTAATAAAAAGCTAATTCCCCATAGAGAGGACATTGAAACAAGGTAACAGAACAGAGTGACAGCAGGGTGGAGGCACATTAGACAGGGTAGCCACGGAAGGTGGATCTGAGGAGATGATGTGTGTGGGATGATATTCTGATGATGAGAAAGAATCAGGCACATGAAGATCTGGAGATGAATAATCTACGTGGAAGGAACAGTAAGAGCAAAGGTCCTGAGGTGAGAACTAGCCTGATGGGTCAGAATAAATAGAGCCTATGTGACTGAAAAGGGAGGATGCCAAGAAATCAGGCTGAAAAAGAAGGAAGGGGCCAGATCATCCAGCACCTTAGATGCTACGGTAAAAAGTTCAGATTTTTAATAAACTCAATAGGACTCCATTAGGAGGTTTTAAGAGCCACTCCAGAAACATTGTTAGGACCCGCTTGATGGTAACTATAATTATTACAGCAGGATCTGACTTGAGGGTTGATTCTATCACTTCTTTAATAAAGTCAAGTACACATTCATTTATCAATTTATCTGCTCAATAAATATTACTTGAGCCCTACTGTCAGCTGGATACTTTTGTCCACACAAACAATGCAATCACAAATTGCACGATCAAAATTCCTGCCCTTCCGGAGTTTATAATCTATTTCTGTGCTTCTCTAACGTGGTTGCACAAGGAGAATCACCTGGGGAGGAAAGAAGCAAGAAACACGCAAGCAAGAAACTAACAGAGCCTGGTAATTTTTCATCTCTCCAGACTATTTTAATGTGCAAACTGGGGTCAGCACTCTGCTCTTTCCATAGACACATGGGGGCAGCATGAGGTCGTCTTATAGGTTTACAAAAAAAATTTTTTAGCCTTGTTTTCGAACAAATACTGTGATGAAGCCGAAGCACAAATCAACTTAAAAGTGCAGACCCTGCATTGTCCAGCAAGTAGCACAGCTGAGATTTGAACCCATATCCTTCTGATTGCATAGCAATTCTTTTTCCACACAGCAACTACAAAATGTTGTTTTTTAAATAAATAGTATTTTTGTAATGACTCCTTAAGTTTTCTATTTAGTATCTCAATTCTTTTGGCTCTTACAAAAAGTTACAAGAAAAGATAATATATAATTAGGAGTAGAATTTTAATCTTCTATTTCAACTCTGGAGTTGATTATAGCACTGTCATGATTTAAAGAAACAGGTGATGAAACCCTGAATAACATTCATAGCTGCATAGAGTCTGAACATTGAATTTGCTCGAGATTTGGCCCCCTCCTTCAACTAGCGTCATAGTGGGAGTAAGATAGGATGTTGCTTCTGTGGACAGAAGTCTGTTCCTGACATGATCTATGACTTTGTGGGGGCATATTTCCATTTGCAAGATGAAGTTGGCCTTATTTTAAATAAAGAACAGAATTTAAAAAGAAGAGATATTCATGATCACTAAATCTTCCTTTTTGCTTGACGTCAATTTGCATAACACAGATAACTTATGTCTAACATGCTTTCAGAAACAAATAGAGAAAATAGAAGTTTTCTTTCAACTCCAATAGTAATTTTATATTTTGCCAAATACCAGCTAATGTGGAACTTCAAGGAATAAGGAACAGCTAGGATTTAACCAGAGACTCCGGTGACCATTTATCAAAATTCAGTGTTAATATAAAATGTGACCTCTAGTAGATCTAGTTTGTCAGTGCCTATAAATAATTCACTTGCATTGGCACAAGTGTTTTGCACGTGTATGAAAAGGTTGATAAACCTTCACTAGCCACCAACACCCCTTACCATCAAGAGATTTACAGTACGTTACAGAAGTTAGATCAACATAAGGGCTGCCTATTGTTGTGTCCTTGAATGAACATTCATTTTGCTGAATGAAATAGATCCGAAAAATATCCAATATCTGGTCATTGTGTTTCTAGATAGTCTTGCCGCCCACTCCAGCCAAGTGGGCAACCTCTCATCTTGGCTCAAGTGCACTTAGCATTAAGACTCAATACTTCATTGCATCCGTGTACCCTGGTCCCCTCATCCAAATTCATAACTATTAATAGGTAGCATTTACATCATTTACCATGTGAAAAATTAGTAATAATGAAAAGCAAAAAAAATGACACCTGATTCTTCACCCACAATGGCCCTTTCTGGTGACTAGCTGTCTCAAGAGGCTTCTTCACTTTCCCTTCTCCATCACAGGAAGGATGCCATTGTTCTCAGCACCCACGCCCTGACTCCAAGCTGCTAGCACCAGTGCAAATTAGACAAGATACCACCTCTAGAGGACATAGATCCTGATCTAGCAGGAAAGCAGCTGGGCTGGGATGGATTTCAGGACCTATTTGCACCCAGTGACTAGGCACCCAGTGGCTCTGTGCATATCTCCTGGGATTAACCAAACCTACCCTCCTTAGGATGAGGTCTAGTAACCTATCCTTAGTGAGTATGTTTTTTAGGGTTTTCTACCATACGTTTCTAATTAAAGAAGTCACAAAACAAAACCAATTTTTCGGTGGGGAAGGAGGGGAGGTTTCTCTAATGTTAAAACAGCAGTAGCAGCAGCAACGACAAAAACATTTTCTCCATATCTCAACTATTAAAATATGCCCATATCCAAGGAAGATCCACATAGGAAGGGTTGAATCTCACCAGGCTGTCACCTGAAGAAGCCAGAAGAAGGCTTTATCCAACCTTAAAGGGAGACGATGAGTTTAGTGTTCAAAGTGGAAGGGAGGATGCCAACTGTTAAACCCCTTGGCTTTTTTCTGAAGACTTTGAAACACAGCCCTGACATTAGTTGGCTAGTTTCTTTCTAAGTCAATTTTATCGTTAGAAACAACATGCCAGTAGTGATTAGGAAAATTGTGACTATACCCGTCAACAATATTATTAAAAGCTATAAGGAGTAAAACAGGTTGTGTGGACTAGCCAGAGGATCGTACCATTTCTCTAAAAAAGCGTCTCAAATTTGGATGTATTCTATACATCGCATTAAGGAAAGAAGGGATAGAAGAATGACAGATGGAATTGCCATTTCTTGAGTCCTAGAAATGTGGAGTTACTTTACACACATTCTTTCTACGTTGCCGAGGCAAATATTACCAAGGGCTCCCTTGGTTCTGTCTGGTTTGGGGACCAAAGAATCGGCCTCTGCCTTCAAAGGGGCAAAGGTATTTGGAAATGGAAAACAGATGGCATAGCCAGTGATTTATTGCCTATTGAGTTGCCTGACGTCTTTTTCTTTAGTGTTGATCTAATCCACTAATTTAACCAAAATTACCAGGTGGACATTGGGAATCCATCTTGAAATATCTAACTATATGTGCCCATAACAGGAAGTAAAACCAGGTATATATAGGCCTCTATTTGTTTTTGGATAAAGTGAAAGAGTAGGTCTAACTTACAACCCACCCAAAGTCACAAGAAGTCCCTGTATTAGTCAGAGTTCTCCAGGGAAACAGAACCAACAAGAGATATTTATATCTCTATATCTGTATCTGTGTTTGTATCTGTATCTATCCATATCAATTTATTTTTTATTTAGTTTTTAAAGTTTATTTATTTATTTATTTAGAGAGATAACAAGAGAGAGTGCAAGCAGGGAAGGGACAGAGAGAGAGAGGGAGAAAGAGGATCCCAAGCAGGTTCCACGCTGCCAGCACAGAGCCCGATGTGGGGCTCAAACTGTGAGACCATGACCTGAGCCAAAACCAAGAATCAAAAGCTTGACCAATGGAGCCACCCAAGCATCCCAATCTATATCAATTTAAGATGAAGAACTGGCTTATGCCATTATGGATGCTGAGAAGTCCCACAATCTGCCATCTACAGGCTAGAGACCCAGAAAAGCCAGAGGTATTATTCAGCCTTGAGTCTGAAAGGTCTAAGAACCAAGAGAGCTGATGGGATAAATCCCAGTCCGAGGGCACAAGAAAATTAAATGATATGAGATGATGTGTCCCAGCTCATACAGTGAAGCAGGAAAAAATGGCAACTGGCCAAGGCAGAGGCCTTTTGCTATTCAGGCCCTCAACAGACTGCCCACCCACATGGGGGAGGGTAATCTACGGAGTCTACTGATTCAAATGCTAACCTCATCCAGAAACACCCTCACCGTCACACCCAGAAATAATCTTTAATCTGGGCACCCCCAAGCCCACTCACGTTGACACCCAAAATTAAACACTGAATTTCCCCCTTGGGTGTCAAAGGAGGCTGAGTGGAGAATCTGGACTTCTAGCCCCAGCTGGCAGTCACAGGACAATGCCCCTGCCTTTCCTTTGCCAGCGTGGTATCAGAGGGCCTAGCCAAAACAGATGGTTTAAATAAGGCCCGGAGTCTCGCAGCGCAATATAAAAGTGTCCAGCTTTCAACTGCACATCACACAACATCCCGAGAACTAGGAAAACCTCCAGCTGAATGAAAAAGACAATTAACAGATGCCAATCCCAAGGTGACAGAAATACTGAAATAACCTGACAAAGATTTAAAGCACTCCTCCTAGAGATACAATGAGAGCTACAAACAAACAAGACAAATCAAGAAATAGAGTCTCCACAAAGAAACAGAAAGTCTCAGCAAACAAATTGGTATTTTAGAACTGAACAGAAACACAATAGCTACAATTTAAAAACCTCACTGGATGGGTCCCAGAGCGAAGTGCAGAGGCAGGGAGACAGAGGAAAGAACCAGTGGATGTGAAGACAGAAAAATAGAAATCACTAAACCTGAACAGAGAGAGAACAAAACAGAACAAAAAAAGGAACAGAACCTCGGGGACCTGTGGACTGTCATCACAGACCCAATACTTCTGTCATCAACATCACCGAGGAGAAAAGGAAGAGAGTACGGCTGAGAAACTTCCCAAACTTCCCCAAAGACAGAAGCCTATGGATTTAAGAAGCTGAGTGAACCCTGTACTGAATAACCTGCTCCCCAAATCCACAAGCCACATTACGGTGTAACTTCGAAATCTAAAGACAAAGAAAAAAATCTTGAAAGCAATGAGACAGAAATGGTATTTCATCTCCAGGGAAAAACCCAATTCAAATGATGCCAGGACTCTCATCATAAACTATGGAGCCAGAGAAAGTGGTACAATTGAGCGCCCCAGACAGCGTATGGAAAATAAGCATCTTAATACTCTGAAAAGTGGAAGGAACAAGGCAGGCCGGCTAGAAACTATAAAACTTACAGAAAACAAAATAGAGGAAATCTTCAGGATCCAGAGCCAGACAAAGAGTTCACAGTTTTGAGCGTAAGTTTGATTCATACAAGGAAAATTGGTCAATAAAACTTGATCAAAATTAGAAGTGTTTTTCTCTATGAAGGACTCTGTCAAGAAGAGGGACAGACAAGCTACAGAGTGATAGAAATTTTTTGCAAGCCACGCATCTGACAAAAGACTAGTATCTAGACTCTATAAAGAGCTTTCAAAATTCAATAGCCAAGAAGTAATAAAATAAGATAAAAGACCTGAAGAAATATTTCACCAAAGACATACAGATGACAAAAAAGCACCTAAGAGATATTTAACATCATTAGCCCTTAGGGAACTGCAAATTAAAACCATGATGAAATATGACCACACACCTATCAGAATGTCTAAAATAAAATGTGTGACAACATCAAATATTGGTGAGGATGCCAGACTGAATCATTAATACATTCCTGGTCCAAATGCAAAATGGTACGATCCCTCTGGAAAACAGTTGGGAACTTTCCTTAGAAACGAAACACATGGGGCGCCTGGGTGGCTCAGTCGGTTGAGCCTCCGACTTCGGCTCAGGTCATGATCTCACAGTTTGTGGGTTCAAGCCCCGCATCAGGCTCTGTGCTGACTGCTTGCTCAGAGCCTGGAGCCTGCTTCAGATTCTGTCTCCTTCTCTCTCTGCCCCTCCCCCGCTCATGCTTTGTCTCACTCTGTTTCTCAAAAATAAATAAAATGTAAAAAAAAAAAAAAAAAAAAAAAAATTAAAAAAAAAAAAAGAAACAAACAAAACACACAACTACCATAAATCCAACAATTACATTTTTGGCCCTTTATCCCAGAGACATGATGACTCTTGTTCAAACACAAACCCCTACATACATGTAGAGCAGCTTTATTTGTAATAGCCCAAACCTGGAAATGACCCAGATGTCCTTGAATGGCTGAATGGTTTAACAAGCTGGGGTACATCCACACCACAAAATCTTATTCCGCAATAAAAATGAACACACTCGTTTTATACTCAACAACCTGGGTCAATCTCCAGAGAAATATGCTCACTGGGAAAAACTAACCCCATAAAGTTGCACACCATCTAACCCACTTATATATTATTAAAGTGATACTTGATAGGGTGGAAAACCTAAATGGAGAAAACTATGGGTAGTACACTGTCAACTATCTAAGAAAGGAGGAGGGGAGGCATACATATATATTTTTTCCTTTTTTTGTTTTTAAGAAAAAAGAAAAAGTAGAACAAAAACTTGAAAAGAAACAGTTGCAGGGCGTGTGGGTGACTCAGTTGAGTGTCTGACTCTCGATTTCAGCTCCAGTCATGATCTTGAGGTTTGTGGGTTCGAGCCCTGCATCTGGCTCTCTGCTGTCATCACGGAGCCTGCTTCAGATCCTCTGTGTCCCTCTCTCTCCTCCCCTTCTCATGATCTGTCTCTCTCTCAAAATAAATAAATAGACTTAAAAAAAAAAAAAGAAACAGTTCCTCAAAGAACCCAAATAAGTGGTTCAAATGGAGGAAACAGGAGAGGGGAATGAGGTTAGAAGTTAAATTTCTCTGAATATACTCTATCATGTGATATGATTTTGGAATACGCTAATATTTTGCATAATTATATAAATACATAAGTAATCTCTGTAAATAAAAAATAAAGTAAAATGACTTAATAGAATACTGAGTTGGTGTCATAACCACATGAGAGAAAATATTTCAGATGACTTTATGACATAATAATTTACTAAACATCTTTAGTGGGATGCATCTTAAGGCCAAAAATATAAAAAAACGTACAAAAAATCTTAAATTGAGTTTAATAATCCTATCGCTAATGGTAGCATTTATATTGTTTTTCTGAGTCTGTCGTGTGTGAACTATGTGAGAAAGAAAATGAGTAATTACATCAGTGTTGAGAAATGCAATGCTTGGCATAACAGAAAAGGATATGTACACTTAAACATTTTAGGTAAAAACTATGTAGTCCTAATTTGATTGATAAGTATCCACATCAACTCATGACAATTTGTCTTTATTTCCCGGCTCTGTCCATTGAAAGGGCTTAGAAATAATAGCCAAGGAGTACCCTTAGTACCCAGACCGCGGTCTTCCACTTTTAGAAGAACTCAGGAGACTCTGAAATATTTATGGATGAGATGATATGATGATATGATGCCAGAAAACAAAGAAGCTATAATGTCTACAAACGTCATATTGAAAGGTTTTAGGACCTCGGGAGTCCATTAAAAGACTCCTACCGGTCAAAAACAGGATAATTTGGGCATCACAAGAATAGTCACAATGGATTAAAACATTGCAGACATGGTTGTATCCATGAACTCGGTTACTAAAAGAAAAATGTCCTCATTCTTCTCTGGAGCTTGTGATAAAATAATCTCATATAGTTTGAAAAATAATAGAGGAAAAGCATCAAACATTTATTCTTTCTTTCCTATAAGAACTTATCTCAGGGAAATCAAGTAGTTGACAATGAAAAGTTTGTCTCTAGAAGCATTTTAGCTGACAAATGAAGGAATGTTGCCATCTCCAACCCATGAAGATAGGCTGTCGTGACAGATGCCGACATCTCAGATCATCTGCTGACGGAAGCACGAAACACGACCTATGGGGACTTCTCGCCAAAAATAACACTAAATCCGGAACAAAGCTCTATGGCCAACCACCAATTTAAAGAAAACAAAGGTGACAGAGAACATGTTAAATAACAGAAAATTCCTAACTGTGAGGAACTCTAGAGATGAATAATCTGGTTTCTTTAAGAAATAAATAAACTGTGGGGTGCCTGGGTGGCTCAGTCGGTTAAGCGGCCGACTTCGGCTCAGGTCATGATCTCGCGGTCCGTGAGTTCGAGCCCCGCGTCGGGCTCTGTGCTGACCGCTCAGAGCCTGGAGCCTGTTTCAGATTCTGTGTCTCCCTCTCTCTGACCCTCCCCCGTTCATGCTCTGTCTCTCTCTGTCTCAAAAATAAATAAACGTTTAAAAAAAAATTTTTTTTTTAAAAAAGAAATAAATAAACTGTAAGGATAAGGAGAGATCAAAATCATGAGATAGTGATTGAGAGAGAGGGAGAGGGAGAGAGAGAAAGAGGGAGGTAACCTGTACAAATGACCAAGCAGAATGAGGGCTCTATAGTTTGAAGCATTTTAAGAGAAATACAAACTATTGTGTTGTAATTTATAAATCTTATTTTAATTCTGACCCAAAAAATATTAAAAATTTTTTAAATAATAAAATTTGAACATCAGCTTGTTTTTTATATTAAGAAAATTCCACTGGTCTTAAAGTATGTATGTATGATAATGATATAGGATTATATTTTAAAAAAAAAAAAGAGTCTTTAACTTTTGCGGAAAAAATTGAAGTATTTACGAGGAAAATAATATGATAATTGGGATTCATCTCAAAATAAGGGGAGGGAACTACATGGGGATACAGGTACCACAGGTTGGGTTGTAAATGAATGGTTGGTGGAATTAGATGCTAGGTATAAGGGGGCTGATTAAACTGCTCTCCCAAATTTGTGTATGTTTGAAAGTTTTCATAATAAAAGAGTTTGTAGGGGGGAGGAGCCAAGATGGTGGAACAGCATGGAAGTTTTTTGTGTCTCACGTCCATGAAATACAGCCAGATCAACACTAAACCATCCTGCACACCTAGAAAACTGATCTGAGGATTAACACAACAATCTGCACAACCTGAACCACAGAATTCAGCAGGTACATGGTACGGAGAGGTGAACTTGGGGAGCGAGAAGGGAGGAGCTTTTGCGGGTGGAGAGAGGACAGAGACAGGTGGGGGTGAGGGTGGAGAACGGGAAAAGCACCTCCCCCCCCCACCAAAGCAGCTGGAGAGAAAGTGGAAAAGTGGAAACAGCCGCAGGGACTGAACTAAAAAAGGAGAAAGGACAGGGTTTAAATCCCATTAAGACTCTCTACAGGGGAAGCACAGAGTTTGAAACTCAGCAGCTGATACCTGGCAGTGCTCTGGTTGGAAGGGCGAATCCCCAGGAGCAGAGGGAAGTCCAGGGGTCTTGGGGCCACACGGGAGAGGCGGTTCCTCTGCTGGGAGGCCATCTGGTAGAGGCTGTGTGGCCCCCCACACAGCCAAAGGCCCCAATGGAGCCGGGAGAACAACCACGTTCGCTGGTGCTGGAACAAGGTCGTTGGGGGTGAAGCCCGGTGCCAGATGCATGTTGTGATTTTCCATAATCCCTGAAACGCTGCCGCTACACGATTGCATGAACGTTTTCTGGGGCGGGCTGGCACCCGGCCGCAGTCTCTGGGCATCGGCAGCAGCACAGTCCCGTGAATGCTCCTGGGTGCTGCAGGCACCCAGCAGGTGCTGGTGAGACCCTCCCGCAGAGCGGCGGAGCGGGTCAAAGCCGCAGTCTCTCGGAAGTCAGGGGTCAGGAAACACAGCCGCACCCGAGATAAAACTCAGGAGGGAGGTGCTGCCTGGGACTTGATCACAGACAGTGTAAAAGCGGGGAGTGGACAGAAGCTGAAGACAAAGGACGGGTGCGCGATTGCTGATCGGGAAGAACAGAATTCTGACACTAGAGGCCGGGTAGCCGGGTGATGCCATTTTTTACTGCTCCCACGCATGCGCATACACACCCACGAGTGCCCCGGCACTCCACCCCAGTAGGCTAGCAGCGCCATCTAGCAGAGAATGGAGCCATTACACTAAGCCCCGCCCAAATGGGCTAACCTCGCTCTTCAGGAACACACATCTCTCCGCCCGCTTAGTTTACGGACTATAAAGCGGTTCATAGTTTGACTTCTAGGGGAAAACGGAGTAATTTCCATCGTATTTCAGTCTGCTCGCTGGTCCATCTATTTAATTTTCTTTTTTTCCCCTTTTTCATTTCCTTTCTTTTTCTTGATACAGAAAGAGAACAAAATGATTTTTATTTTCAATTTTTATTAAAACTATTTTTCTTTAATTTTTTTCTACTATATTTTTTAATTTTGTGTGAATTTTTTCAAATTCTATTTTACTTCCATTTATTTCATTTTATTCTATTTCAATGTATTCATTTTTTCAAATTTTCAAATGATTTCTTTTTTTTCCTCTTTCTTTCCCCTTTTTTCTCTATCTATCAAGCCCCTTTCAACACCCAGACCAAAACACACCTAGGATCTAGCATCGTTTATTTGACTTCTGTGTGGGTGTGTGTTGTTTTAAATTTTTTAATTTTAATTTTTTAATTTTTTAATTTTAATTTTTTTAACTTTAATTCCTTTTTACCTCATTAACTCCTTTTCTCCCTTCAAAATGATGAAAGAAAGGAATTCACCCCAAAAGAAAGGGCAGGAAGAAATGGCAGCCAGGAACTTAAGCAACACAAATACAAGCAAGATGTCTGAACCAGAATTTAGAATCATTATAATAAGAATACTTATTATCGAAAATACTTATTATGGAGTCAAAAATAGATTAGAATCCCTTTCTGCAGAGATAAAGGAAGTAAAAACTAGTGAGGATGAGATAAAAAATGCTATAACTGAGCTGCAATCTCAAATGGATGCCATGGCATCACGGATGGATGAGGCAGTGCAGGAAGAGCAATACAGAGGACAAACTTCTGGAGAATAATGAAACAGAAAAGAAGAGAGAGGCTAAGG
Organism: Panthera pardus; assembly: GCF_024362965.1. Classification (NCBI taxonomy): domain Eukaryota; kingdom Metazoa; phylum Chordata; class Mammalia; order Carnivora; family Felidae; genus Panthera; species Panthera pardus. Next base: position 68,339,036 of record NW_026527002.1, read on the forward strand.
CAAAAGAGCACTATTTAAGAATTCAAGAAATCAGTGATTCATTAAAAAGGAACAACATCAGAATCAAGGGTCCCAGAAGATGAAGGGAGACACAAAGGGGTAGAATGGTTATGTGAGCAAATCATAGCAGAAAACTTTCCGAACCTGGGGAGAGACTCAGACATCAAAATCCAGGAAGCATGGAGGATTCCCATTAGATTCAACAAAAACTGACCATCAACAAGGCACATCATAGTCAAATTCACAAAACACCCAAGCAAGGAAAGAATCATGAAAGGAACAAGGGGAAAAAAAGTCCTTAACCTACAAGGGAAGACAGATCAGGTTTGCAGCAGACCTATCCACAGAAACTTGGCAGGCCAGAAAGGAGTGGCAAAATATATTCAGTAGGCTGAATCAGAAAAATATACAGCCAAGAATTCTTTATCCAGCAAGGCTGTCATTCAGAATAGAAGGAGAGATTAAAAGTTTCCCAGACATGGGGCGCCTGGGTGGCGCAGTCGGTTAAGCGTCCGACTTCAGCCAGGTCACGATCTCGCGGTCCGTGAGTTCGAGCCCCGCGTCAGGCTCTGGGCTGATGGCTCGGAGCCTGGAGCCTGTTTCCGATTCTGTGTCTCCCTCTCTCTCTGCCCCTCCCCCGTTCATGCTCTGTCTCTCTCTGTCCCAAAAATAAAAAAAAAAAAAAAAAAAAAAAAAAAAAAAAAAAAAAAGTTTCCCAGACAAACAAAAATTAAAGGAGTTCATGATCATTAAACCAGTCCTGCAAGAAACTTTAAGGGGGACTCTCTGAGGGGAGAAAAGATGAAAATACATGCATACATACATACATACATACCAAAAGCAACAAAGACTAGAAAGGACCAGAGCACACCACCAGAAACTCCAACTCTACAAGCAACATAATGGCAATAAATTCATATCTTTCAATACTCATTCTAAATGTCAATGGACTAAATGCTCCAATCAAAAGACATAGGGTAACAGATTGGATAAGAAAACAAGATCCATCTATATCCTGTTTACAAAAGACCCACTTTAGACCTAAAGACACCTTCAGATTGAAAGTAAGGGGATGGAGAACCATCTATCATGCTAATGGTCACCAAAAGAAAGACAGAGTAGCCATACTTATATCAGACAATCTAGACTTTAAAATAAAGACTGTAACAAGAGATGAAGAAAGGCATTATATCATAATTAGGGGGTCTATCCACCAAGAAGACCTAACAGTTGTAAATATTTATGCTCCATATGTGGAAGAACCCAAATATATAAATCAATTAATCACAAACATAAAAGAAACTCATTGATAATAATACCGTAATAGTAAGGGACTTCAACACCCCACTTACAACAATAAACAGATCATCTAATCAGAAAATCAATAAGGAAACAATGACTTTGAGTGACACACTGGACCAGATGAACTTAACAGATATATTCAGAACATTTCATCCTAAAGCAGTGAAATATACATTCTTCTTCATTGCACATGGAACATTCTCCAGAATAGACCACATCCTGGGACACAAATCAGCCTTCAACAAGTATAAAAAGATCGAGATCATACTGTGCATATTTTCAGACCACAATGCTATGAAACTCTAAAGAAACCACAAGAAAAAATTTGGAAAAGTACCAAATACTTGGAGACTAAAGAACATCCTACTGAAGAATGAATGGGCTAACCAAGAAGTTAAAGAGTAAATTTAAAAGTACATGGAAGCCAATGAAAATGATAACACCACAGCCCAATCCTCGAAGAAAAAGCAGGCAAAACCCTTTTTGTCTTGGCCACAGCAACTTCTTACTCAACACGTCTCCAGAGGCAAGGGAAACAAAAGCAAAAATGAACTATGGGACCTCATCAAAACAAAACAAAACAAAACTTCTGCACAGCGAAGGAAACAAGCAGCAAAACTAAAAGGCAACCAACAGAATGGGAGAAGATATTTGCAAATAACATATCAGATAAAGGGTTAGTATCCAAAATCTATAAAGAACTTATCAAACTCAACACCCAAAAAACAAAGAATCCAGTGAAGAAATGGGCAAAAGACATGAATAGACACTTCTCCAAAGAAGACATCCAGATTTCCAACCGACACATGAAAAAATGTCAACATCTCTCATCATCAGGGAAATACAAATCAAAACCACAATGAGATACCACCTCACACCTGTCAGAATGGCTAACATTAACAACTCAGGCAACAACGGATGTTGGCAAGGCTGCCGAGAAAAAGGATCTCTTTTGCACTGCTGGTGGGAATGCAAACTGGTGCAGCCACTCTGGAAAACAGTATGGAAGTTCCTCAAAAATTAAAAATAGAACTACCTTATGACCCAGAAGTTGCACTACTAGGTATTTACCCAAAGGGATACAGGGATGCTGTTTTGATGGGGCATATGCACCCCAATGTTTATAGCAGCACTAGCAACAATAGCCAAAGTATGGAAAGAGCCCAAATGCCCATCAATGGATGAATGGATAAAGAAGATGTGGTACATATATACAATGGAGTCTTGCATGGCAATCAAAAAGAATGAAATCTTGCCATTTGCAATTATGTGGATGGAACTAGAGGGTGTTATGCTAAGTGAAATTAGTTAGAGAAAGACAAATATCATATGACTTTACTCATATGAGGACTTTAAGACACAGAATAGATGAACACAAGGGAAGGGAAGCAAAAATAATATAAAAACAGGGAGGGGGGACAAAACATAGAGACTCTTAAATATGGAGAACAAACAGAGGGTTACTGTGGAGGGGTTGTGGGAGAGAGGATGGGCTAAATGGGTAAGGGACATTAAGGAATCTACTCCTGGGATCATTGTTACACTATATGCTAACTAATTTGGATGTAAAATAAATAAATAAATAAATAAATAAATAAATAAATAAATAAATAAATATAAATAAATAAAAATTAAAACAAATAAAAAATAGGGACACCTGGGTGGCTCAGTTGGTTAAGTGTCTGACTTGGGCTCAGGTCAAGATCTCGTGGTCTGTGAGTTCAAGCCCCACGTCAAGGCTCTGTGCTGACAGCTCAAAGCCTAGAGCCTGCTTCAGATTCCGTGTTTCCCTCTCTCTGCCTTTCCCCTACCCACACACTGTCTCTCTCTCTCTCTCTCAAAAATAAATAAACATTAAAAATTTTTTTAAATAATTTAAAAAATAAAAAATAAAAGAGTTTTTAAAGTATCATCCAGGATGAGGTTAGTGTCTGTACTATGTTTGAGGACTATGAGACAAGGTACTCAAAATCATTGGGCTCAAAGCAGGAGGGTAGATTTTCAAAACAGTTGAAAAGTAATGGTGATTCAACACAGTAATACAAATGAATAACAGTGAATGAAAAAATAAAAATTAATTCATTAATCACAATGAATCAAAAAATAAAAAGTAACTAATCACTGAATCAATGAATCAAAATAAAAATGAGCAAACTATAGAAACAGGTAACAGCATAAATGACCCTCCCATACAGGATATTGAGCCAGACACCAAATGAGACATACAATGTGATTTCATTTATGTAGAGCTCAAAAAAGGCAGAATTAGTCTATATTCTTTTGGAATGCATATAAAAATGGTAAAATGATTTTTTTGATTTATTTAGTTTTGATAAAATGAGTTGTTTTTTTTTAAGCAAGGGATAGGAGTATACCAAATGTCAGAATCCTAGGTTCTCTCCATAAGGGGGGGTGGGGTCCATGAGCGTGAGCGGTTGGAGGGACAGAGGTCTTCTTGGGTTCTGGCAACCATCTCATTCTTGGCCTATGTGGTATTTCCTGTGTATTCACTGTATAGTAATTATTTAAACTGTATGTCTATCTTCTGCACCTTTTAAACCATAGCATATATAAAAAGAGGTTTAAGGGAAAAAAAGCACAATGATCTGTGAGCAGCATCGTGGAAGGAGGAAGACTCAGTCTCCCCTGGGATTAGGCTCAAGCTAGTCATCAGATTCTGGGCAGACAGAGGCAAAGGAGGAGGGCAGCCTCTCTTGCAGAGGGCCACAGAGTGATGGTGTTAGCAGCATCCCACAGAAGAGCAGGTGGGGACATTCTGTGAAATAAGGCACGTGAATCCAGAGGAAGTGACCCTAGTCCAGAAGGACCGAAGGTGTTTTCGTCTAGGGCATTAGGAAGGATGGGACAGAGGGAGTTGAGTCTAAGCAACAGACCTCAAACTTCTGAATGGAACTCAGGAACAGTTATTCAATGTCCAAACTGACACAGCACACAGGTTCTGCTGGGTCCCATTTCTACCAGCAACTCCATCCTGGTCAGGGGGGGTGAGCTACCAGCCCACGCGGAAGCCACAGTATCTGTGGGACCTGACAGGCACCAGTCCCGCCCCCCATCCATTTTCATCTTTTTCTTCTGTTTGTTGTAAGACCGTATCTGCCGTGAGCACTGTATCTCCAGAGCCCAGCACGGTGCCTGGGAGACTGATGCTGGTTCAGCCCTTGTGGAATGAACTAAAGAATGAATGAAGAATTCCTATTTCATATTTGTAGAAGCTAACTAAACCTAGAAGAGCTGCAGACGGGAATGGAGCCAGCAGAGGGACAGATCGCTTAATACGCACCATTTAATCCTCAAAACCGTTTTCCGTGACCAGCCTGATCTCTGGTTCCACAAGCTCCCCTACATTTTTTGCAGAGCCCAGACTTGGGCAGCTGGGGATAAGATACACCGAGGAAAGGAGCGAAAAGCAGGCTCTTGTTCCTTTAGTAAATGGACTTGCTACACTTTTTTTTTTAAGTACAGAGCTGTTTTGAGATCATTCCTAAGTGAGAGCTCTGTGGGGAAGAAGAGTGAATGGTTGTTTAAGGCAGTTGCAAGGCTGCAGAGACGGCTGGAGGAATGGCCACAGATCGAACCAGGTCGGAAGGAGGCAGAAACAGATCAATGAAGGAGACTGGGCTGCCTCACATCTCAGACACCTGGGGTGGGACAGAAAGACGAAGCAAGCTTGAAGGCAGGGAAGATTAGAAAGGGAGCGGGGGAGGGGAGGCATGAGAGGGCCAGCAGGCACAGTAATAGGAGTTTGTTCTCCTGACTAGCGGGGAGCATCGCAGCCCCCACAGGGGGGTGGGCATGCCTGCTGCAGGGGCCTCCTAACCAGTGTCCGTGCCTCTGGCTTCTCGTGGATCCAGCCAGCACTCCCCACGCTGCTCTGGGTTAGCATGAATGGCAAGAGGCCTGTGTTCTACTCCAAGCTTTAGAAGAATGCCGTCGGGTAAAAACATAATGCAAGCCACGTCTGTTATGTTATAGTTTCTAACAGCCACGAGAACAAGGCAAAAGAAGACACAGGTGATCTTATTTTTGATAATACATTTAATTTAGCCAAAAGTTTCCAAAATGTCATCATTTCAACATATAATCAATGTAAAAAATATCAATGAGATACTTACGTTCCTACGGAATCAATGAAATCCTGTGTGTATTTACACTGAAAGCACACTCCGGTCAGACTGGCCCCATTTCAAGGGCTTCGTGGGCACAGGAGGGGAGTGGCTACTGCATAGGACAAGGCAGGGCTGCTGGGTGACCCTGAGCGTGACACTCCACGTCTCTGAGCCTCAGTTATTTTCCTCCATAAAATGAAGTTTGGGCTCACAGCATTTCTAAGTTACCTTCAATACACTACGGACACACGTTACCAGCAAAGTAAAGCTCTGTTTCATAGCAAGGGACTCCACCTCCCACTCCGGCCAGCTGGTTGCAAGATGTGCAACAGAGGCTGATATTTCCAAACAGCAATACAGATCCACTCAGATGACCAGGGAGTAGGCACAGGGGACAGTCCCTGCAGCACAGCCATTGCCTGTGCAGATCTGGAGCTAGAAATGTCAAGTTTGTGGCTGTACGCCCCGCAGCGTTCTTTTGTGGTGTCCTCAATCTGCAGAGATGAGAAAAGGGACATTAACTTCCACAAACCATGCAGCCGCTACCAGCAATGAGGGCATCAAAGACAGAACCTTTATAAGCAGGAAACCCAAAGACCTTAAGGGTCCGATTGGTTGCCTAAGTTCCTTAAGAGAATTTAACTAGTACTTTCTTCTGGAAGGTACACTGCTGGAGGTCACACGTTTGCTGTACTGGTGGCAAAGAAGGTGGGGGGAAGGGAGGGGTCTCCCTTCCAGGAGAACTATTCCCCAGAAGATTTTTCTCCACTGCCAAACTCTGCAAAGACAAGTGCACATTCCGGCCATGCAGCTGGCTTATTATAGAATTCTCTGGAAGCTGTCCAAGTTGGATAGAATCGTGCCTCACCTATACTCTGACTCTAACTTGCCTGAGCACATCATCCCCCATCCTCTTACCTGCCTGACTTAGAACCTGTTCCCTGTGTGCTGCTGCATAGTCTCGCTTCTTCCTACCCATGCTCTGCCTTTTGCAAATGCAGCTCTGACTTGAATGCCCCCCGGCCCTTCTCCACATTGCAGAACGCATCTCAATATTCAGCTCACAAAACTTGCAGTATTTCCTCTGTGAAGGCTGTCGTCATTCTACCAGGCAGAATAAGCGGTGACTTCTGTGTTTCCACGGCTCTTTGCACGGTATCAGTGCCACAGTGCTTCTCAGTGACGTGCACCAAACTCCCCGCGGTGTGGAAATGGACAGACCAGAGTTCAGATCCCGACTCTGCCATTAACAAGCTTTGTGCCTCTTGAGCAAGTTACTTAACTTCTTGCAGATTCCTCCTAAATAAAATGGGGACCAAAATAACTACCCGCTGACGCTGCCAGGTTGTTTTAGCTAATCTTCACAAGATGCCACTCAATGGTGTTTATTAAAGCCGATAGCATTGAAAGCACCAGATGCTTGTGCCTTAGTCCATTCAAAAGACATTTACTGAGCAGCTCTTAAGGGCTGGCACTATTGTCGAGGAAAAGGAGAAAGTCTGGTAAATAAGTGAGTCAGTCCCTGCCTGGGAGCAGCTCGTTACCTCAATGCACAAGCCTCAGTCTTTGATGCTGGAACACGAGCTCCTCTGGAAGGCGCACAAGCAGTCGGTGACTGCCTTTGGTAACTGGGCTCTGTCGGGACACCTGTCGCCAGGCTGGAGAAAAGGAGACTGCTGGAAAGGAAACAAGACAAGGCTGTGTTCAGTAAGACGGGCCTCCCTAGGAGTCCACGTGGAACCGACAACAGCTTAACGCCATCTAGAACATGCCCTGCCCCTACCTCCCTTATATTGACTTCCCATTTCAGAGAAGGCTCTGCCCCGCCTGAGAACTGGGAGCCACAGCTGAAAGTCAGCAGGGCCAGCACATGGTTTCAGGAGGATCGTGACAAAACACATCTCCCCCACCCCCGATAGGCCCAGTTTTCATGTAACGAACGGAGAGAGGGTGCATGAGTTCATGCTGACTTAGCCATGCCTCCCTCAGGTAGACTAAGATTTGGGAAGACAAAAGGAATGTGTTTCTTCTCTAAGAAAGGAGGTATCCTGGAGGGGAGAGTGGCTATCACTCTTGTGAGGGGTCGGCGGGTGGGGGGGGGGTTTCCAGAGACACCCAGGGGGCTGTGATGGAGGAGGGGTCAGCAGGGGCAGGGGCAGGGGCAAGGGGCGGGGGGGGGGGGGCGGGGTGCGGTGTGAGCAGAGAAGTCAGGGAGGAGCCGGTCTGGCAGTGAGGTAGAACACATAACCCTAGGCAGACTCCTCTGGAAATAGTAAGTTCCTCCCAGAAGTTAGACTCAGGTAAGCAGAAGTCTTCCAGAACCCCTCTTGCTGTAGAGAGGGGACTCAACGGCGGTGCCCAATCCTGACACCTTCGGTTGACAGGACTAGATGGCATGGACAGCCCGGAGAGCAGGTGGCTAATACCACAAAGTAGGCCTCAAGCTTGCAAAGCAGAGCCCTGGGTGGTGGGACAGAGGAGGTGCTTTCCAACCTCCACCCCAGGAATTGGGATCCCCTAGGGCTCTCTCCTCCCAGGAGACTCCATCTGCCCCCAGGGAACTGGGTGGCAGCTGCTTCTGGTACTCAGTAAGCTGCAAATTTGCACTCACAGTGCAATACAGTGGGCTTGCTTCCTAAGCATGTTACAGATGGAGAGAGCTCAGTGGTCCTCGCTACCTTCCTTACTGCTAACCATTTTTCCCTTAGTAGGAAAGATACCCGGGTGTACACATGGGCATTAAAGTCAGAGAAGATGGGAGAGACAGAGAGAAGATATCTCTGGAAGCTCTGATTCAAAACAAAACAATAGCACGGAATATTACTCAGCCATCAAAAAGAATGAAATCTTGCCATTTGCAATGACGTGGATGGAGCTAGAGTGTATCATGCTAAGCAAAATAAGTCAATCAGAGAAAAACAAGTACCATATGATTTCACTCTATGTGGACTTTAAGAAACAAAACCGATGAACATATGGGAAGGGGTGGAGGAGGAAAGAGAAGAAAGAGAAACAAACCATGAGAGGCTTTTAAAGACAGAAAACACGCCGAGGGTTGATGGAGGGAGGTGGGTGGGGAATGGTCCAGATGGGTGATGGGTACTAAGGAGGACTCCTGTTGTGATGAGCACTGGGTGTTGTACATAAGTGATGAGTCACTGAATTCTACCTCTGAAACCAATATTACACTGTATGTTAGCTAACTGGAATAAAAAAAAAAAAAAAAAAAAAAAAAAAGAAGACAAAAACCAACCAACCAAACAAACAAACACAAAATAGGAAATGAGAAGGAGGATGGGTGAATGAGAGTGGCCTATCACACCTCCAGTTCCCTCTGCCAGGGTCACCCTGAGAACTCAGGGAGCTGCCATTCAAATGCACCTCTGGGGAGACAGGAAAGAAAAGTGACCGTGAATCGAAGTTTAGTGGGCAAGTCTCGGACCTGCCCCTCGGGAGTGGTCTCAGAAAGTCTCCCAACACCTTGTTTGCCAGATTGTGAAGCATCCTCTCTCTTCGGGGCCTGGGTAATATGGCTCCACCTTCACATTCTGCTTTGTATATACGATTCCTTCTTCCAAACCCTGAGATTCTCCTTAGGTAAGAACTTTGTTTTACTCAGTCTCAATTTCTTACCCCCAGAGCCTACTTGGTATAGATTGGATGGAAGAAAGGAAGGGAGGGGAGAAGGGAGGGAAAAAGGAAGAGGGAAGGAAAAGTCTGCTGCACGAGGCAGCATGGGATACTGCACACATCTCTTTCTTTAAGTCAAATCTGGTGGGATCAGGTATTCTGGGTTCTCGATTCAGACCACACAGTGTCAATTCCTGGCCAAGCTAGCTAGCTGTATGACCTTTGGCAAGTTTCTCATACTCTCTGTGCCTCGGTCTTCTTGGGGATAAATGAGGAATTGTGATAGCATCCCTTTCTTAGGGCTATCACGAGCACTGAATGACACAGTGTATAGAAATAGCTAATTACAGTGGCTGGCACTTACAGGTACACGCGAAATATTAGCAATCGTTGCTACGTAAAAAGAAGAAGTAATTAAAATAAAGCCGGTGTGGTTGCATCAAGTTGGGGGATACACAGCCCCATCTGTTCTACCTCCCCGCCTCGTCCCATGGTGCTGGAGAGAGCCCCTGTGCTCCCTTTGGGTATTAGAAATCTGCGGAAAGCAGTGAGAATCACCGTAGAAAGGACTCAAGTGTGGAAATCAGACCTGGGTTCCAATCGCAGATTCATGACTTAGAAAAAAGCAAAGTTCCTGAACTTCTCTGAGTTTCAGTCCTCATCTGCAATTTAGGGATGAACGAATCCTTCCTGACAGACGTGAGGAAGAAATAAGGGAAAGTATGCAGAGCATTTAGAACAGTTCACTTGGGGGCTCGATGAATTCACTTCCCTCCCTGCTAAACACCCCCCCTTACACGTGCACGGTAGTTCATTATGATTTTCCAAGCGCGTAAAGAAAGCGTCTTACTTACACAGCCGCGAGGAATTTGACAACATCCAGCCCCGTTTGGACATGTGAGGTGGTCCTTTCCCTTGCTTGATGGACAGCAGTGAGTACTCAGGGTCTCCTGCAGCCAGACCTGTCAGGCTTCTGCCAACATCGGGGACAGACTGCCGTCTGACAGAACTGCCCCTTCCAGAGGCCACATCTTTAGCAGACAGCAAAAAAAAAAAAAAAAAAAAAAATGCAAATCAGGAAATGTGTGGCTTTTGAAATCACTTTATCAATTGTCAGGTTAGGGTTGCTCCAAGACAGCTAGTAACTGAGCAAATATGAAAAAAGGAAAAACTCACAAATTCCCAAGAAAAGTTTCATAAATGACTCAAGAACGACAGCTACCTCATTTCAAGTAAGATAGCAACCTGTTGCCTAAAAAAAGAAAATTCCCAAACGTGTGTGGCAGTCCAAGTGGCTCCAAGACAGAGGGAAGGAAAGAACATTCCCTACACGGAAAAGAGAAGATTCCTGACTACTCTTTCCCTCCGCTTTCCTCCTCCCTTCTAAAATCAGAGCTTGAAGCTAGATTTTAAAAAGGAAGGACAGAAATAGAGGAATCAAAACAACAGAGAGTATTATCTTTAATTCCCTAATTCCTTCAACAGACTGTTTTCCTCCTTTTTGCTAATTAATTTTGTAATCTGGAACATTGCTAACGTGTGTAAAAATAGGATAACCCAATGAGGGGCCCCTAATTGGCTCAGTCGGTTGAGCTACCGACTCTTGATTTTGGCTCAGGTCATGGTCTTACGGTTCACGGGATGGAGCCCCCGTGTCAGACTCTGTGCTGACAGTGTGGAGACTGCTTGGGATTCTCTCTCCCTCTCTCTCTTCCCCTCCCCTGCTCTCTGTGTCTCTTTCTCTCTCTGTGTCTTTCAAAATAAATAAATACACATTAAAAAAAAAAAAAAGGAATAACCCAGTGAGTCTATCAACCATTTTCAACAATTATTCAATCTTGTTCTGCCTCTACCTACACTCACTTTCCCTCCTCCTGTACTATTTTTGAAGAAGATCTCAGACATCATATCATTTATTCCATAATATTTCATCCCAGCTGTACACTGAGCACCTTCTAGATAGGCTTACCCTGGCCAGGCAAAAACAGATGGGGAAGACTCTGGCCCTCACAAAGCTTGGAGGGAAACATGGGTCTGCTGAAACATGCAAAGTTGAGGCATTTATTTATGCAACAAATGTTGTAGCGTGTGGTTAATGCCAGGCACAGTTCTCAGGGCTTTACAATATTAATTTATTTAAACGTAGTCCTCCAAAGTCCCCAGGGAGGTAGGTAAGATGATCTTCCCCATTTTACGAATGAGAATGCTGAGGCACAGAGAGGCTAAGTGTTTTTGCCCAAGGTGACACAGCTAGTAAATGGTGGAGCTGAGGTGCACAAATTGCTACGAAGACACAGCAAAGGAAGCGGATCATTCTATCTGGGGCCACTGAGGAGTGAGTGGAAGTTCCCCACGTAGACAAGCAAAGTTCCCCGTGTAGACAAGGGCGTGAACAACGGTCCAGAAAAAGAAAGAGCTCAACACGCAGGAAGCAAGAGTTTTGGAACGGCTGGACCTGGAACTGGAAAGGCAGGTGAGACAGGACTATGAAGGGCTTTCATGTGCCGAGTGGAGCAGTGTGGACGTGCCATGGCCTCGGGACAGCCCGCGGAGCCTCAGCAGGTGAATGACAAGATCACATCATATTAGAAAGACAACTCTGAAAACTGCATGGAAGACAGACTGCAAGTGGGAGAAATAGAAGGGCTGTGCGTGTCCGGGTAAAGCTGGGAGGTGATCACGTCTGGACAAGAACCATGGAAGTAGGAATAGAATGAAAGATACAGAAATAGGAATCAAGGGACATGACGATGATCGGAACTTCCATTTCTCAGAGTGTTGGCAGAAGCCCAAAGCTCTGAACAATAAAAAGCAAGTACTATGAGTTCTGAGACCCGTGCTGGACACGCTGACAAAGAAGCTGAGAAGTGACCGGACCCCGTTCTGAACCCTTCAGCCCACCCCCCACCACCTCCACTCCCCAGATAAGAGCTGCCTAGAGATTTCCCCGGGAGACATTTCTTCGCAGAACATTGTTGGCAATATAAGGGAGGAATGCTCTCCCCTCTCAAGCCAAGAGAGGGAACTCAGTGGCCCCCAGGATCAACGGGACACCAGAGTAGTGGGGAAATTCTTGGGAGCACATGACAGTCTTCTCAAGAGTTGGGTGGGACAGAATGAGGTGACTGACTGTTACTCTGGGGGAGGGCTGGTGGGACCCGCCAGCAGAGCCAGAATACCGCAGCAGGAGACACGAGGAGCTTCTGAGTTCATAGCAAAGGCATCAGATGGTTAAGAGACGGCCTGCCTGGGTTGCTGCTTCCCCGCAGGAAGAGGCTGCATTGTGCTGCTGGCAGCTGCTGAGAGGCAGTTGGAGAGGGCTGCTTAGAGGTGCGGGATGAGAGCGCCTTGGAAGGGGTGATGAGTCACCACGGCAGGCCTGACCGCTCTCTGATGAAAGCCTTGCTTACAAGGGTGGCCCTTAACTGGTGTCGGCTGGTGACTGGGAAATCAGACCCTTCCCAGCATCCCCAGGACTGACCGCCGTTCTGGCTGTCTAGGCATAAACTGATTGCACAAACGGCATGGTTTATGCCAAACACGTGCTTCCCTTCCAGGAGTCTGGAATTGGGGGCTGTGCTGGGAAGAGGGACGTCCGTACTGGCCTCCAGTGAAGACTCTGGTGAATGGTCTCTAATGAGCTTGTTGTCACAACTCACCGCTGGAGAGTTAAGCGTGTCCCGGGTGACCCCACCAGGGAGGACCTTTGGAAGCTTGCATCCGGTTTCCCCGACTGAGGCCCCACGTGTCTTTTCCCTTTGCTGGTCTTGGTCCTCATCCTTGCCCTGTAATGAATTATAGCTGTGAGGGCTACTCTGTGCTGAGTCTCTGTGTCTTCCTCGTGATTCCCCAAATCTGACGGTGTTGCCAAAGAACTCACATAGCCCCCAAGAGAAGCAATGCCAGCATTTGGGTGTCGGCCAGATACAGGGGCACAGATGTCAGACGCGATAACATCGATCATGGAAAACCATTTTTAGATTTTAATTGCTCGGTTTTCTCCTTGAGCAGATCCTGGGGAGAGCAGAGGCCATGGGGGGCGTGTGGGAGGAGGGGAGAAAGAGCAAATGAAAAAAAAAAAAAACCAACCAGACGCAGACGAGGGAGCCAGATGAAAAGTGCACACCCCCTCCCACTTTGCAGAGTCTGACCTGAGCTGGGGCGGGAAGGAGAGTTGGCAGGAGGCTGGCGGGGGGCGGGGGCAGGCAAGGGGGAGTTTGGGAGGAAAAACTGAACTAGAAATTAAGTTTTGCTATTTCTAATATCAAAAATAACCATAAATAACTAGGAAGAGGTTAGAAAAGCCATGTGATCTTGAAATGTCAAGGATGGGAATGAAGGTCCAGAGTGTATATCTGAGGACAATATGGGAGCAGAATAAACCTATTTCCCGGTTGGATTTTACCAAGTCCAGACGATCCAATAGTACCAAAACCCACTTTCTAAACGCGAGCCAAGTGCTCCCTAAAACCACACAAGGCCTACAGGTAAGCACGTTCATCTGTAGTTCGAAGACCAGTGGCTTTGAATTCCAGCTCTGCTTTTTTAGCCATGCAGTTTTGGCAGAGGGTTCTTAATCTCTGAGCCTTGATTTCTGTTGTCCTAAAATGTGGTCTTGAATGTCAAACCTCACACACGGCTCATTGTGGGAAAGAATGAGAGAAGATACATTAAAGGGCCTACTCGCTTTGGAGGGCTCAGCAATAGAACCCTTCTCCTATTGGTCACCCACCCTCTTTCACCCTCTTTGGAGTTTTGTGAAATATTTGGAGGAGGAGGGAGTCTGTGGGGTTGCGTGTTTTTATGGTCTTTCCTCTGTTGGTGGGAGTGAACGTTTGTGCAAGTTTGCCAAATGTGTAGTTGGGGAAGCTGCGATTTGGGCCCAGGAGACCTGGTTCCTCAACTGCCTCTCACAGGTGAGTCCAGCGGCCACCAGCACTGGCTCTGGGATGCTTTGTCCATTCCCAGTATGAACCTTGCTCGCTGTCTCTCCCATCACGCATCCCTGGGCTATCGTGTTGCTCAAAGGGAATTTGGCTGTGTTTCCTTCCCTATTAACGTCACTCTGATGACAGATTGAAGTGTACGTTTTTCCATGAGGATAGACATATCCACATCCTTTCAAAGTACATCTCCATCCACGCCTTGGACAATACAGGTATGCCTGAAATTCAACGCGTGGAAAATACTGGATTTAAATAAAGCAAGTAGATGAAAGTATTCCTCAAGTGAAGGTAGCATTGCAAGCCACCCTTCAAGGCCATAGGATGTTTCTCGGAACCGGAGGACCCATAGGCTACCCACCCAGCTGTGAAACTCAAGAGAGCCTGTTTCCATCAGGAACTGCCAGCTGGTCCTTCTGCCAACAAGAGCTTAAAACACTCCTAGCGCACAGTTCTTGGGTTTCCTTCTTATCTTTACCACTGCATATTTAGACCTGATGGGAGCGAGAATGCAAAACAGTAGAAACACGCATATTTAGCAAATATATTTTAAGCAAACTTTATGCCTCTCTGACCTTCATTTTCCTCTTCTGAGAATGAGGAAGACAGACTAGATCAGTGGTGTCTTAACCTTGCTGCATCTAGGATCATCTGGGAGCTTTTAAAAAATACAGATGCCCAGGCCCTCTGCTCACCAATTAAACTGGAATGTCTGAAGTGTGGGGGGGCGGGCAGGGTATGGGTGTTTTCCACAAGCTACCAAGGTCATTCTGATAGGAAGCTCCCACTGGGCTACATGACGCTTGTTATTTCCACCTCTAATATTCCTTTTATGATCTTTTGTTTCAAGGGTGGCCATAAAACAGTGGGATGGCTTCCCATACCTCTCATGAAAAGCCACCTGAATACCAATCTTTCTCTTTGTATAGTTGAAGGAATCCAGGCCAGCCTGTGGATTTGGGACTGACCAAATCATAGCATAGTTTTAGGAACTTTTCTACTGCTACACATCTGACAGGTAATGATGAAATCTAAGACCCAAGGAGTGAAGAAATCAAATGGGGGGCTTTTCGGGTCAGGCAAGGAACATAAATGTGTGGCTGAGACCAGGCATAACAATAGACAGGGGTGGGGTTTGGGGAACTAAAAAACATGTGCCTTGCCTATAGGCATTTAAACAAACTCCTTTTCTCCTTCCCACTCTCCCCTCCTTCCCTCCTTCCCTTCCTTCCCTCTGTCCCTTCCCTCCTTTCTTCCTACCTTCCTTCCTTCTTTCCTTCTTTCCTTCCTTCCTTCCCTACTTTTCTACTTTCTTCCCTTCCTTCCTTTCTTTCTTAAATATCACGTTGGCAGAATGAGAGACTAATCTGTGTGCTCACCTCATCTATGGGTCACCTGTTTAAGACCCCTGTTCAAGACATTCTGATACATTAGGGAAAAAAATAATGAAAATATTACAAAGGCATCTGCCTCATTATTAGACCTCCCCAAAGACATCAAGTCTTCTACATTCCACACTGCAGTAGACAATAAAATTGAGACATAGACAATAGGACCTACTGCCAAATGCTGCTCCAAACCTACTCAACCTCCTTTTCCTTCGTGCATTTCCATGGTTCTACAGATCTGGTTCCATAATCTTCAGTCCAATATCTGCTTACTGTTCTCTGGGTTCTGTACCATTCTGGTTTCCCTCCTGGGCTTACCATACTGCCTTCCCACATGGAATTTTGAGCAGAAGCTCACAATTTCATTCTCTCTCATGAAAGCATACAGCTTCAGGGAGGAGAGCCTTTCCAATCCCCCAACCCTGGAGAGTCTCCCAACCAGCCATCTCCTAACTCAGGGTTTCTCAGCCTCAGCATTAGTGACATTTGGGGCCAGATCATTCTTTTGTGGGGGAGCTGTCCTAGGCATGGTAGGATGGTTAGCAGCATTTCTGACTCCTACCCGCTAGATGCCAGCAGCAATCCCTCCCACATTTCCCAGCATCCCGTGTGGAATGGAGACCCACTGCTTTAAGTACACACAGCATCCCAGTGCCTGTGAGGAAAATGGTACAGTAAAGCTCCATCAGTTTGGGACATAGCCAGCATAATATCCAAGCTTCCAAAAGAGAGGCCCCAGCTGAAAAGGAAACAAGCTTCGGTATGATCAGCTGTGTCAGTTCTATTTAATTGTAAATTTGGACAGGCTCTGCTGAGTGAAGTACAGAATGTTTTTCGCCTTGGGCACTGATATTATATTAGAATAAAAGCAACCTGAGAGGCATTTGTTTTTGTGGAAAGTGCGTGCATGGGCAAATCTCTGCTCATCAGATTGTTTTGAATTAATGTGGAAACTATAAATAAAGTGCTCTCTCTTTTGGGGGCTGGCTTTGATCTATTGTTATCCCTCCCTTTTTCGAATTCTTTAAAGGCAATTTTCATTCAGATCCTTCATCAGTGAAGCAAGCGGACTTCAGTAATTCTGCTGAAAAGCCTCTGCCGCTTTCTGCACACAAGCTCCATGTCAATCAGCCAGCTAGCCTGCTCCCCTCCATGGCTGTCCCCCTAATGCCCTGGAGAATGGAGGGTGGATAGGCAGCTAGGCTGAGGTAACTTGGACAGGCGTGTAATGGTGAAGAGAACAAGTCTGACTGACATTTTCTTCTTGTGTTAAGGTTATTGAATAATTATGTTAGAATTACTGTAGTCAAAATCCTCACGTGCCCTGGAGAAAGGGGCACAAAAGAGTTGACTGGGTGAGGGGCATGATTCAGAATCCTTGGGACCAGTTGAGTCATTAACGACTGAATCCTCTGAAGCAGCCCACATTTCCGCAATTGTTGGAACCCACGTGTGACAGGTGACATGAGCTTCCGTTGCCGCAGGCACTTACAAGTCCAGAGTAATGGACCATTAGTGTGCCAAATGGGTATGGGAGGAGTGTGGAAGGAGGAAGAGAATGACCCCCTCCTCTGAAGTAGTCCCAGCCCTGCCTCTTACTTGCGTTGTAATGTGACCTCCTCTGAGACTCAGTTTCTTTGCATGTAAAATGAGGGCCATCATATTTTTTTCATAAAGACATCAAAAACTTTAGAAATTTCTGTGGTAAGTGCTTGGCATAATGCCTGGTTCATGGGAAGTCCTGCCTATCATCATCATCATTCTCTTCCTCTTCGTCCTCATCACTGTCATCACCATCACCATCATGACTGCCACCGTCATTCTTCGTAGGGCGATGAACGGCTTTGGTGGATATGTGCTAAACTCTTCTTCGTTTGTGGCAAAGAGGATTCTAGGTTATTCTTTCCGTGGGATGCTTTGGCAGGAGGAGAGAACTTTTCTCAGTCTCTTATTTCTAGAGAAAAGTGAGAAGTTCCCCAGAGGTTTGGGTCCTCATAGACTTTCCAAGACTGAGTGGATAATAGCAGCATTCACAAAGACTTAGTTCAAAGATCTAGAAGCCTATGGAGGGGGTTGTGCAAATCGAAAATATGCTTCCCTGCCTGTCTTTCCCTTAAAGAGCATGGGCTGTGATTTTATAGAAATCGAAGACTCACGTGTCAACAAATATCCTCTCCACTCCAACTGGCCTGCCAGAGTGAGTTAGGAAAACCACGTGGATTAAGGCATAGGCCATGGACAAAGAAGGCAAGTGCACGTGGAATCAAATGCTGACTCCTCCCTGTAGTAGATGGGGGACCCTTACCATCTCTAAGCCTCATTGTTTTATTCTAAAAAGATGGGTAGAATAATTCTTACTTCACAGGGGATTCGTTTCTGGTGCAGTTTCGCTAGGATGTACGACGAACTAGAGAGGAGGATTGTATTCAGTGCAAGAAGTTCACTAAGTAAAAGTGTTCTTATAACGAAGGGCTGTAAGATGCTGAGGCCGAGGCAACTGTTTTGCTCCAAGTCAGAGTTGAATACCAATGAGAGAGGAGACTTTCCTCCTCCTCTCAAGGTGGTGGCCACACTGTGTAAGGCTGGAGGGAGGGGAGAGGGGGAACTCTTTCATAGATAGGATCTGAGATGCAGCTGCTCCCAGACACAAAGGATCAGAGAGTCACAAGGCAAAATGACAGAAGCATCAGAAATGCTTCCTCAGGAGGGTCAAAGCCATCTGTGGGTCCACAAAAGACAATCCAAGAGATCCATGGACCATAAAGGGAAGATTAGGAAGGAGCGAGGGCCCATAAATTTCGTTATTTAGGATGAAGTCAGAAACTGTGGCTTGTTTGTCGTGACCCTTTGATGCTTCCAGCTGGTGTGCCATGGGAAACAGCGGCTACACATGGATTTACAAACTGCTCATCCTTGCAGCAAACAAGAAAGTATGCAAGGTTCGATCTGTGGGAAGGGCAGAATTCTATCACGGAGTGCCTTGCTAGGAATCAGGAGTCCAGTTCCTAGACCCAGCTCTGCCCTCCATGTGATGCCGTGGATCTCAAACCAGGCTTTGCCGGTTGGACGTTCATCTATAAAATCAGTGGTGGACTTCGTTGGAGAATCCGCATCCAGGAGGCCAAGTAGTTGAATTTGGTAGTAACTTTGGTCGTCCTATCCGAGGCATTGGGAATCTGAGTCCAAGGTTCTTGGGATGTACCTGAGTGTCCAGGGGAAAGCTGCACCCCCTCCCACCCCCAGTCATCTTATATCTAGAACAGAGGAAAATCTCCCTACACCAAACCTAACAATTAGCCCAAAGCACTCAAGGAATCAATTTTTTTTCTGTCACACAATTTGGCACTCTGTCTTCTCAGCAAAATGTGGCTAAACACATAGGTCTTCCCTAAGGGAAAAAAATACCCTGGAGAGAAATCCAGTTTTAACCGAAAGATGACCTACACACCTCAGAATGGCATCCTCCCCCTGCAACGAGGTGGTTTACCTGCCCTGTTATACAGACTTGAATTGCTCACCAAAGGCTCTCGATGGTCCACTGGGAAATAAAAGCAAAGACAACCTCACTTTTCAGAGACTTTAGGGACTTATCCTCATTTGGAGTGTGTGTGGAAATGAATTTTAAGCACAAATCTGTACTTACTGAGCTTGAAGCAAATTGGAATCTTGACCGCAAGGAATGAAGGTGGCTAATCTAATTTGAAGACCTGCATGCAGGCAAATGAGTGACTGTGAGCTTCTTGGGACCCAGGTCCTTCTATTGCCAAATACTCGAGAGAGAGAGGAATAATGCATTCATCTTCAGGGCAGGATAGGTCTTCAAGAAATCCGAGAGCTTGCTTCCAGCTCTAAAATGGTGTGACTATGGGTCTATGACCCTGTGATCCCTAAAAATTACTGCATGAAAGTAGAAATTCGCCTCAATAGGTTCACAAACACTAGTAATGGAAGTTACTCAAGCTATTTGTTATAAGCACCTACCATATGCCAAGAAATATTAAACAGAGCTCTCTTTTTCTGTCTCTGTTCTCCCTACCTCTCTCGACATAGATAGATATAGATCTAATTTCACACCAAGAGCCCTGGGGTTAGCATTATTATAACCATTTTAAGATGAAGTGATTGAAGTTCAAAGAGATTACATAACTTGACCTTGATAACCAGCTGAAAAATGGAAGAGTCAGCGCTTAAACCCTGATCAGCCTGACTCTAAAGAATTTTCCAGCGTTTCATCCTTCTTGGGCATGTATTGGATATGGGCATATTTGCAGAAACATAAAGTGATAAACAGTCATGGTCATGGTGGTTTAATATCCCCCAAACAAAATAAAAGTGGTGGCCGTTTCCTGTGATGATTCAATATAAGAGAATAGCACTATACCTCAGAGTATGAGGTATGAAGTTTGGCAGGGCATTTCCTTCCAGGAGTCATTTAGGGTCTTGCTACTCAAAGTAGGGCCCATGGACCCCTGGCATTGACATTCACCTGAGAGCTTCTAAGAGTTTCAAGCTTTGCCCTAGGGCTACTGGATCAGACTCTTCATTTGCATTAAAAGTCTGAGAAGTATTGGTTCAGGGCACCAAGGCATAATATGGATTGTTCCCAAAGCCATGGACACCCACAAATCGAGGCTTCTGGAGTGTTGTGATTTATAAAGATTTTAAAGTCTTTTACAAGGAACACGGTATATAATAACATAACATGTATTGAACACCAACTCTATCCCAGGCACAGTATTCAGCACTTTGCATTTATTATTTTATTTAATTCTTCTAACAGTTCTAACAGGCGCCCAGTCATTATCCTCATTTTGGAGAGTAGGAACTGACGTTCGTAGGGCTCAATGAACATGTTCAAAGTCACTTAGCTGGTAAGGGGTGGTTCTGGGATTGGAACACAGACAAGACAGTGTGATACTAACGCTTCCAACTTTGAATTGATTAGTGCACTACGCTGCCTGTCCGGCCCCAACAAGGAAACACTCAGAAAAGTTTGATGGAGCATTGTGCTTCATGGAAGTTAGCTAGCATTATAGTTTTCAACAAGGGCCTCACTCTGCCCAAGTGCAACCTCCCATCAGTTACCAGTTCTGCAGAAGGCGATTATTACTAATTAAACAGTAATTAAATTAAATTTATTACTGAGTAATTAAATGTCTCTGGATTAATGAAGAAGTAAATTAAGCACAGTGATCAGGCTGTGTCAATAAGAATAGTCCCAATGGACATCGCTTGGCCTCCTGCTATGACACACGGACATAGTACATGCTTGCCAAACAGGGTTTAACGTGGATCACATCAGATGAGTGACAAACCCAGAGAAATTGTTACGGATTACAGGAGACTAAGCAGACGTGCCAACCCAATAGCCTGTGTAACCCCTGACTGAATCTTGAAAGGGGTGAATGGTGATGGAGATATCTATGAAAGTGGTTGTGGACACAGCTGAGGATCTCTGAGTAGGGACTGTCTGTATCGTTAAGTAATAGAACTGTATTGATGTTCAATTAATTGAGTGCGACCATTGTATTGTAACTGTGTAGAATAAGTCCTTGTTCTTAGGATACGCATGCTGAAGGGTTTTGGGTTTGAGAATCATTTATATATGCTCCTTCTTTTTACACGGTCCAAAAATAGAGGCGCAAGATAAATCAGATGTGGCACAATGTTAATTTGTGACTCTCGATGAAATAAATACGGGTGCAGGTTGTACTGTTCTTTCAACTTCCTATAAGTTTAAAACTTCAAATTTACTATTTGGGGAAAAGTGAATTGGTGCTGATTCAATGTTAGTTCAGTAAAATGACGCCCACTCAAGTAAGAGACACAAGAGAGTGTATGGTGGAGGAGAGATGTAGGGATGAGGGGCTGGGGAGAGAATTTATTGGAAGACCAGAAATTACCAAGAACCTAGGTGAGCCAAAGGTAGGTGGCCTGCTCGTGAATGTCACCTGCATGCATTTTGAAGTGTAAAATTGAATTTACACCTTGTTGACTTTGGTGTGGTTTTTCAGCCCTGTCCCGCTAGATCCAGTCCCAGGCTTCCCCCAACACTCATCATTTTGAACCAATCCCCCCAAGCAACCTTTGCCTCAGTCCAGATATATTCTGGGGAGTTCTTACGGGGCGCCCACCCCACTTTCTTTGCTGAAGAGTTGGTCCTGGGCAGTCACTTTTGTCCTACCTTACCCTCTCTCCTAGCCACGGGGACAGTATGATTAGACACCTAAACTGAGCTGGTCAGTCAGATTTCTCCCCCAGGAATCTCAAAAACCGAGAAAATGAATGTGCTCTGGGAATCTGGGATGAAAAACCATAGTTGTTAAAGTTAGCTGAGCCAACTATAGCCAAAAGCATGCTGAAGTTATAAAGAAGCAGAAACCATAAATGCACAGAGGAAGGTAGTCATCCGCAGAGAGGAGAATGAGAAGGTGTGTGGAGAAATATAGATGAGACACCTAAGTCCCCAGAGAGTGAGAAACAACTAAGAGCTGATTCATCCCAAGGATTAACTCCTAGCTCTGCTGCCCCTTAAGCCTGATTTCCTCCCCACCCTACCCCCAGGGAATCCTCTCTTCCTCCTTTCTCTGAACTAATAATTAAGTAAGTTTCAATTCCTCCAGCAGGCAACATCCCCAAGCTATTCATTCCACCCTCCCCTCCTTTCATCCAACGCCTGTCTCTGAGCCAGCCCTGCACCTGAGCTCACTTGAATGGTGACATGATTTATTTTACTGTTTCTTTTGTTAATGTACGGATTGGTGGGATATTTGTTCTATTTCTAGTATACTGATTGCCTTAGGGATTCTAGAGGGCCAGGGACAGGAACTGCACTACTTATGTTTTTATTATAAAAGTAATACATGTTGATCATAGAATTCTTGGGGAAAAATAGAAAAGGTAAAAGAAGAAAAAGAAAAATCATTTGTAATTCTATCATCCAGAGATGGGTCCTGTTAATAATGTTTGGGCTTGTTTCCTTCAAGTCCTTTCAGATTTAGCAATATAATTCAGATTACGTGGCACATACAACTTTGAATCCTCATTTCCATTACATGGAAAGCATTTACCTATATTTTTAAAGTTCTGTTAAAGTACTCTAATATCAGCATGATGTTCTATTTTATATAAAATATATAAAACATATAAATATACAAATATATGAGACATAAGCATAAATAACATATAACATATATGAATAATAACATACAAATATATGAAATAATCTGTACACACTCTTATTATTGTATATGTTGGTGGTTTTCATTGCTTGCTAATATAAATAACCCTGGGATAAACATCTGTGTGTTTTAGATTCTTAATGCAAATGGACAAGTCAGTTTCACAAAAGGTCACAGTTTGCTCTTTCTCCTCTGCTATCAAACTTTTCTTGCACAGCCTCCCTCCTCGTATTGCTGCAAGATTTTTTACCTCAATACCTCAAGGTTCTTTGTCTCGCCACGTCCAAGAATGAAGAGGTAGACACAGAATAAAGTGAGCAGCAGGCAAAAGTTTATTAGAGTATAAGATCAGAAAGAACAGTATGAAAGCTCTCTTTGCAGAGAGGGGGCATTCAAAAGTGAATGCCCTCAACAATAGACAAAGGACTTCGTTTTATAAGGTTCTGGTTGGAGGCTCCTACCCCCAGTCCCTCACCCCTCATCCCATTCCTTCCCCCTTGCTCTTCTCAGGTTTTACCCTTATTAGCTGGGTAACTCTACATGCTTAGTCATTCCTTTGTAATTGGCTTGTTTTCCATTGTATGAGGTGTGGTCTATGGCCATACTGTTCCTTCTGGGTCATACATTTTATGGTCCACTACTTATTTTTAGTCAGGTCTTTTGTCAAATTCCCAAGGAAAACCTGAGGGGGGAGTGGATGGTGTCTGTTACATTCTTGGGAGAAACCTCATGCCTTGAGGGCCTTTGCTTAGATGCTCCCAGCATTGTTTTCAAATCCGCGTTTTCCCCACCCAGGACCTCAAGCGCTCACCTTTGCCTCTGTGCTTATTTCACCCTGTCTTTCCCCACCATGGCATGGCTGTCACTGTTTCAATGTTTACCAATCTAATCATTAAAAAAAAAAAAAAAATAGTAGTTCATATTTGTTTGCATTTTTTAAAGTTTTTACTTAAACTCCAGGTAGCATACAGTGTAATATTAGTTTCAGGTATACGGTGTAGTGATTCAACTTCCATACAACACTCGGTGTTCATCACCACACGTGCCCTCCTTAATCCCCATCACCTATTAAAACCGCCTCCCCGCACCTCCACTCTGGTAGCCATCAGTCTGTTTTCTATAGTTAAGAGTGTATTTCTTGGTTGCCTCTCTCTCTTTTTCCTTTGCTCATTTTTGTTTCATAAATTCCACATATGAATGAAATCATACGGTATTTGTCTTTCTCGGACGTATTTTGCTTAGCAGAATACTCTCTAGGTCCACCACATCATTGCAAATGGCAAGATTTTTCTTTTTTATGGCTGTGTAATATTCCATTATATATGTATATATGTGTAATATTTATGTATGTATAAATTATACACATATAATAATAAACTGTTTATATAAAATGTATAAATATGTCTGCATAAATATATATGTATAAATATATATATATTACATATGTATGTATACATATGATGGAAAGATATAAGATATCTTCTTTATCCATTCACCAATGAACGGATAGTTGGACTTTTCCGATACTTTGGCTATTGTGGATAATACTGCTATAAACATTGGTGTGCGTGTATCCCTTTGAATTAGTATTTTCATATTCTTTCCATAAAGACCAGTAGTAAAATTGCTGGATCGTAAAGTAGTCCTATTTTTAACTTTTTTGAGGAACCTTCATAGTGTTTTCCAGAGCAACTACACCAGTTTGCATTCCCTCCAACAGTGCAAGTGGGCTCCCCTTTCTCCACATCCTGGCCAATACCTATTGTTTCTTGTCTTGCCAATCAATGGTTGATTTTAGCCATTCTGACAGATATGAGATGATATCTCATTGTAGTTTTGATTTGTGTTTCCCTGAGGATCAGTGATGTTTGCATTTTTGAAAGCTAGTAAGGTTGAACTTCTTTCATTTGTCATTTGACTAAAATCAGAGTGACTTACGTTTTGTTTCACTTGATGAAAGTCATGGGTATTTTTTAACATAAAGTAATGTTTTCTGCTATCTACTGTCTTGGAATTTCCAAAACAAAACAAACAAACAAACAAAACTCACCATGTAAGTAAGTCAGTGATTAGTGCTCTGGAGATAGTATCACAACGTTTTGACAATTCCCCCCAAACTGAGACCCAAACTTTAGTGGTTACATATCTAAATGGAGAAAAATAAAGGAATGATACTTAAGCGAAAATTACATCTGAAGAAAAAAATATTGCAGTATTTTATTGTAAATGATTTCTCATTTCCTTGTTAATGCCTGGTTTCAATTAGGCACTATTATAATATGGTGAATTTGAGGCGTTTACGGGTAAAAAGCTTTGGTAATGTGGTTTGAAAAGATGGAAATTTCCCTTTCTTAGAACTCCAGGTAGAACTCTAATGGGGGAAAAAAGAGGGTCTAGCCTAAAAAGATTAGGTTTTCTCTTCGTTTTGAAAGTATAAGACAGGAAATGCAATGGTACCATCTATTCATATTCATGGTTACCTAAGAACTTGGACTCACTGAACCCCTCCAATGTCTGGCCAGCTCCTTTTGAGCTGGAAAGTCTCATTTTCCTCCCAACTCTACATTGGAATCACTATTCCTGAGTTCCCAAGAAAGGAGATGGAGACAAGGAAAAGTCCAGGGACTTATTTAAGGCTGTGTTAAAATTTAGAGGGAAAGGGGGAATAGGATGGGTGGTCCAAAGGTACAAACTTCCAATTATAAGATAAAGAACCACCAGAGACATAACATACAACATAATAGCTATGGTTAACACGTCTGTGTGGTGTATTTGAAAGTTGTTGAGAGAGTAGATCCTAAGAGTTCTCATCACAGGGGAAAAAGAAAGCATTTTTTTTCTCTTCTTCCTTTTCTGTATCTATATGATGTGATGGATGCTAACTGAACTCATTGTGGTAATCATTTCACAGTATATGTAAGTCACATTATTATGTTGTACACCTTAAAGTTATACAGTGCTGTATGTCAGTTATATCTCAAAAAAAAAAAAAAAAAAAGAGAGAGAGAGACAGAGCTTTAGAGACTTCTTCAAACCCTCTTAAAAATACCAAAGAATCCCATTGTTGAACTGACCCTAAACTCGTTTTATATGGGCAGAAGCTATTGAAAATGTAACTCGGTCTTCTTTTGTTCCTAATCTCCAGACTTGTCAGAGAATATTCACATTTCATTTTGTAATTGTAATAGCAGAAGTCATTTTACATGTCTGCAATTTTCCCTCCCATGGAAGCTGGAGATGGCTTGTACCAGCTCAGGAAAGCTGATTGCTAAACCTTCAGTAATTTTGTGAGCCGACTGATAAATACAGCCATTTTGAATTACATAAGCCTAAAATTTAATCAATTATATAAAACATAAAGGTTTAATAAATTTTCCAAACATCACTTCCTAATTATTGTACTATATTTGGTTACTCTCTGTGTTCTTGGGTTTATTTGCATCGACTGCCTCTGTGTGACGGAGAACCTGCATCTCTCCCCAGCTTTGCGTTTAGTGACATGACATTTGTAGCTTGGAATTGGCCATGGTAGTATTTCTTTCCACAAAATTGGAAACTACCACAGATCAGTGCTTCCCCTCCCCCCACCCACCCCACATGTACAGTCTACTCTGCTAAAGCGACAGCCATTGTTGAACATTTGCCAGCCCTCCAAGGCAAGCAGGTCATCTCCTCATTTGGTGGAGAGGATAGGGATTTATGGCAAAGGCTTGAATTTCAAAGTCAGAGAAACTTAAGTTCTCTTCCGGCTCTGTCATTTACCAATTCTGTGGCTTTGGGCACATCATACAACTTCTCTGAAACTCACATTTCCCATCTATAAAATGGGAGAGTATCTGTCAAGATTATTTTATTGTGATATGGTGACAATCTAAATATCCTAGGTATTCTTCAAGGTGTACTGTCATATCAAAAAGGCTCAATAGATGCTATTATTATTTTTTTTCCACTATCATTAATGCTAATTTGACATATAAACGCTAAGAGTTATCATGTCGGATAAGGCAGGAAAAACACTCTCTCCTTTCCATAGCAGAAATAACTACAATAGGGCTGAGAATAATCCAGTGCTACATAAATAAAGAGGAAAGGAAAGATGGGGGGTGAGGGTGGGTAGAGGAACAGAGGGAGGAGATGAGGTTACAGAGGGGGACAGCAACAAAGTGTGGAAAACCTGTGTGCCCCACTAAAAACTGCACCCAGATTCTCAGGCCAGTTAGCATCTACTCAGTGTGTTCGAGCAAGAGACTGTTACAATCAGATTTGTGCTCTGGATAGATCATTCTGGCATCGGTATGAAAATGAAAAGTAGAGGCCAAAGCTGATGAGTGAAATGGGAAGCTACTGTATGGTCTAAGTGAGAGAAGGCGACGGTTTAAACGAAGGTACAACAGGGGTGCCTGGGTGGCTCGGTCGGTTAAGTGTCCGACTCTAGACTTCGGCTCAGGTCATGATTTCATGGTTCCTGAGTTCCAGCTCTGTACTGGGCTCTGTGCTGACAGTGAGGAGGCTGCTTGGGATTCTCTCTCTCTCTCTGCCCCTCCATCTCTCTCTCTTTCTCTCTCTCTCTAAAATTAATAAATAAACTTTAAAAAAATAAGCTACAACAGTGAAATGGAGAGAAAGACATGGTAAGAAAGGCACTAAGAGCTCTCTGCTTACAGAAAGGCCTTGCCATCCTGGATAGTTCCTGCAGAGATAAGCGGTACTAGACTAAATTGTTGTAATATTCCAATCTATCATGAGCTGGAAAGATAAATTCTTGCCTCCCTTTCACCGCATTCTTGGTTAGAATAATTATCACGGAGCAGCAGTAAAAAGATAACAGTATTAAACACTTTTTATTGAAAAAAATTAACAACCAGGGGTGCCTGAGTGGCTCTGTCAGTTTAGCGTCGGACATCAGCTCAGGTCATGATCTCATGGTCTGTGAGTTAGAGCCCTGCGTCGGGCCCTGTGCTGACAGCTCAGAACCTGGAGCCTGCTCCGGATTCTGTGTCTCCCTCTCTCTCTGTCCCTCCCCCGTTCAGGCTCTGTCTCTTTCTGTCTCAAATATAAATAAACGTTAAAAAAAAATTAAAAAAAAAAAAAAGACAAATTGATATGCTACCTGGAACTCTCTAGCACAGGAGTCAGGAAAACTTTTCTGTAAGGGCTCAGACAGCAAATACTTTAGGCTTCAAGAGCCATACGGTATCTGTTGCACTGACTCAGTTTGGGGCTTAGAGTGTGAACGTAGACATAGACAACACTTGAGTGGATGAGAACGGCTGTGTTTTAACACTCTAGACTCAATAGGCCCTCAAAAATACACATTGGGAGGATAGTCTCTGTCATTTTCAAATCCTAACATTTTATTTTTCAGTGCTCAAAGGAAAGTCAAAAGAAAGGGCTTGATCCAGACAAAATCCCACACCCTGAGGATGATCTTTCACAAGTGTTTTTGCTTCTCTCTGTGTCCCCTCATGTGCAGTGGACACCCCATAACCCTATTTCTCCCAGCTTGGCCTGGTAACGTTACTTACCAGTAGCCTGGCATGCTGATGCCTACAGGCAGACTGCCAACGACCCCTCTTCGTTAAGATCCTGAAGTCTTCTGGACTTCTGAGGTAAGCACTGGCCTTGGAATGAGAAGACTAGGACCCGAGGACCATCTCTACCATTAAGCAATCTCTCTCCTCATCATTCAAGTGACACTTCATGGCCGGAGGTTGTAAGAATCAAGTGAAACGCTGAGCTGTGTTGACTGAAATTTTGAGAGATTGTATCTTTTTCATATTTTTCCTAAAGTAGACTCTAGTGAAACCCTTTATGTCTGGTTCTATGGCCTTCGTAAGCTCCATAGAAATTTGTGTATCTATCCACACATCACAATGGTCTCTCCAACAACTTTCCTTAGTGCTTGTTGTGAACACACTTAAGAAACAGGGGAAGGGGAGGAGGAAAGTATAACAGAAAGAGCCGAAGGCTAAAGGTCTGCTCCTCACTCCCTCATCTTTGTGGCTTTGGGAAAATAATGCCCCATCTTAAGACCTCACATCTACATAATGATGGGGTTTCAATAAGTAACTGCAGAAATGCTCAGACTAAACTTCATTTCTAGGTAAGCCTTGGGGCTACGTTCTCCTTTGTTTTTCTTTCCCCAACTTCCATTTTACAAAAAGTCTTCCCCTCTGTATCAGTATTTTTAAGCATGTGATCCTGGACCACCCAATCACAATCAGCTGGGAAGCTTGTTAGAAATGCAGATGCCCAGGTTTATATGATGAGAAAAAAAAAAAAAAATTTAGAGGAGAGGCGTGAGACTTTGGTATCTTTATTTTAACAAACTCTCCAAGTGATTTGTACCCACTAAAATCTGTGGTTTTCACCCTAAGCTTCTTGCCTATAATCCTAGAGGAGTGGGACCATATTTGTTTTGATTACAAACATATTCCAAGCCCTTCCTACAGTGTTTGGCACTCAGATGACACTCAGCGAGCTTTTAAATGAGTCATTTAATGAATCAATGGTTCAAATGAACTCTGAGTTCTAGGGCTTTGGACCCTCCCTTCATTGGAAATGGCCACCCTACCGGCTGCTGAGAGCCTAATCAATAACGCCGGTGGTCATGAGGGTAGCTGTTAAAAGCACCAAAATGTGAAACTGTTTCTCCCACATGACAGAGGCTCCGTGGGCATTTTCCTCCTGCAAGTGCTGAGTGGGGAAGGATTTTTGAACAGGAGCAGACTCCGGTGTCCCTCCGTCAGATCACCTAAGAAATCTGTCCGCATACCCAGCATGAAACCTCCAACTGTCTATGCCTAGAGCCTGGTAGCTCCAGAGCTCCGGTGAGTGAGAAGGTCAAGAAACCCCCAGTAGTGCTCACTGGTCCTGCCAAGGCTTGCTTGGGGGTTACTCTGAACCTCATTTCCAGTTCTTTGGGTATGCTGAGGAGAGATAGGAATTTTGGAGAACTTCCAGTTTCTTAGACTGATCTAATCCCTTATCACTGAGATCTGGCATCCTCATACTACACCTAATTGCTCAAATATTATTCATTCATTCGTTCACAATTGACCCAACATCTGTTGAACATCTGCCGGATGCTGACGCTGTGCCAAGTGCTGTGAGAAATAACCCCCCTGACCCAAACAAAGGAGGGACGCGGAGACTGGGAGCACAGTGAAATGAGGCTTAAATCAACGTTCCTGCAAGAGAGGGTGTCTGATGGACAGGCACACTCAGGGCAGTTACAGCAGGCAATTTATCTCCTAGCGTGCAAGCCCCTCCCCTGATTCCTCATTGGCTGAGTACTTACAGGGGTTACTGCCTTCCCCAGTGGTAGCCTATGCCCATGTAAGGCAAACAGTAGTCTGATTGGAACAAATGTATGCTCTTTGAGGTGAGGCAGAGACTTCAGGTCTTTGGGGGCACGCTCCTTGCAAAGCTTGCGAAAAATAAGTCTGTGAAATGGAGAGGGGAAGAACCAGGAAGTGAAGTGTCTGAGGGTTTGGGACTCCATTGCGGGGCGGGGGCTGGTACATATTTCCAGTAGGTCATAAACCTATTGTTAACCAGACAGCCCAGCTCTTATTTGGTATTTCTGAAACTGAATCATCTCCCTTACTTCTCACAATGCTCAGACAAAAAAAATAAATAAATAAACAAAACAGAATTTTTACATTTAAGGAATTCACATGATAAAGGATTGTTTTATCATAATAAAGGAGGGTGAGATATACAAAAGTGAATCAATGCGAAGTGATAATCTTAACCTTAGGGTGGTGCTGCGGAGAGTTGGCAAAATAAGACAAGGAATGTTTGCTTCGTATGTTCATTCTTTCAGCAGGCTTTTATCGAGCACCTACCAAGCACCAACCACAGTCTGGACTTTCTGGGAATATGGCTTTGAATATTCTAGAGCTTGAGTGAATTCACTAAGTGATCAAGAGGGAAGCAATTCAAAGGCAATGGTAGTGGCCACCATAAAGGAATGGAGTCAAATGTCCTCAGGGCTCTCCATAGTATTTATCTTCCTTCTTTTTAACCCTTTCATTTATCTTCAAAACTTGCCAGTTCCTCTTCCAGTGGTACACCACAGAAAAGGACAAGTGCTTTATTTGGCAACTTGCTAATATAGACTCTCACCCAGACAATCGTGTCTCTAAAGCTTTACATAATTCCATAAATGAAACTAAGGGCATTTAAGGCAGCTCAGGAGGAAGCATAGATGTGTGTGAAGAGACTGGATGCTGACGACCACCAGTTCCCACTTCTAGACCTTCTTTTATGAGTGGTAAGGCCGCCTCCACAGAGAGCTGTGGGCTTACTTCACAAAGAACTGATGATGGAAAGCTCCAAGGTTATAGAGAGGGCATCCTGTCTCCCGAGATCCTAGCAGAGCTCCTGGAACAGGCCAAGTAATTGTGGCCAAACAGGGTTCACTTTTTCAGATGCTCAAAATCAATGGACTTGCTCACACTCAGAAGTAGTCCCCGCTGTTCGAAGCTTCCAGAACAGAGGGGTTGGGCGCTGGGGGAAAACTATTAGTAGCAGAACAGATTGGCCAAGCTTTAAACAACAACAACAACAACCACAACAACAACAACAAATTTCCAGCTTCATGTGAATGATTTAGACACGGCAGAGCCACTGTGTCACATTAGTATATGGACTCTTCACCCCTCCTGTCTAGAGCACAACTCTTTTCCTATTTCTTCAACCCCTTCTGACAATTTGTAGTTGGCACTGAACATTTTACATGTGTCATTTTGATTTGGATGATGACAAGGTATTTCTTGAAATTGATTTACTTTACGCCGAATATGAAATTGGATATGTGATGGTTGGAGCACATGGAAAGTCCATGAAAAAAGTACCAAAGCCACCACACTGCAGGCCCAGGGGCTGTGAATCAGGCTGCTGTTCCCATGGGGGGCAGGTGATGCCCTAGGGCTATCGCTCAGGACAAAATGGAAGGAAAATCAACTCCCTTTGAACTGGCTTGAGTATAAGTTTCTTAGGGACTGTCCTGACTGGTCTGAGTAGACAAACCCAATCGACATGAGTTCCCTCACATAGACCCTCCCTCTTGACTTCTTCCCAGGTCTCCTCTGTCCTCTGGTTGCATGAATCCACCTGATTTCTGGCACGCAGCCCTTCTCTCCCTCCACTCTCCCTCCACCTCTGACCCTCCATCTATCGCCCTCACTCCCACTGCTTCTTCCCTTCATCCTTCTCCAGCCCCCACCCACCTTTTTCTCCCTTCCTCCTCTCATTCTGCCTCTTTGATGTGCTCCAGCTGCTGGGACTCTGTTCAACTCATTTTTCTGTTACTAACAAGGAACAAAC
Organism: Panthera pardus; assembly: GCF_024362965.1. Lineage (NCBI taxonomy): Eukaryota > Metazoa > Chordata > Mammalia > Carnivora > Felidae > Panthera > Panthera pardus. The sequence goes on from NW_026527002.1 coordinate 68,370,940, forward strand.
GGACAACGATTATCAGAAACAGAATGGGAAACTCTCTTTCCACTCCCTCTGTAAGCACAGGACATGCACTTAACACAGTGGTTTGGTGGGAAAGAGGAGCTTTGAGTACAAAACCCACAGACCTCACCGTGGGGATTGTGCAGACCCCTCAAATGGGGGGCTCTGTTCCTCCACACCTCAAAAGAACCCCCTCGGGATCATCAGATTCGACAGTAATCGCTGGCTCCTGCTTCTCTCCACTTGGACAGTTCCTGCTTTGGATCAAGGGCTCCAGGGACACTATCAAGGGAAGATGAAGGCTACTGGTAGCCCAGGGCAAACATTCTCTTGAAACTCGATACAATTTCACAACCTTTTCCTGCTCCCATTTTACAGTCTTTATTCTGCATCAAACAAAACTGCTAAAAGTAGACTTCCTGCAAAACCTGTGAATGACTCCTGGTCTTCTCTCCTTTTGGACAAAGCTCCTTGCTGGGGTTCACAGGACACTCCATCTTCTGCTAATTTTCTCCTCTGAGGCCAGCTTCCCATCTCCTTCTAATCTAGTCATGATAAGGTATGCATCTATCCCTGGCCATTGGTGGGGTCCCAGTTCTCTTGGTGGGCTCGCCCTCTCCACTCTTTCTACCAGTGTGCCTGGCTAACTCCGTTTGTCCTTTCACTTCAAGTATCGACGTCAACTCTTCCAGGAAGCCCTCCTTGCTTCTCCTACCACATACACCTCTACCCTACCATTCACATGCACACCCTCTTCCCCGCACAGGTTAGATATGCATTCCATCCGTACAACCCACACTCCCAGCACGTGCCCACTCCTCCACACAGAAATCCACATACCCACACTTATACTGCCTACACGTGTCCAACCTTACACATCAGATTGAGCCATATGAAATTGCCCATATTACGTGGGGTTTTTTTTTAACCTCCAAAAAAGTAATTTGATATCATGTATTTTCAACCTATGTATTCTCCCACTTCTGCCCCAAAATACACACCTAGTCCCAAATGCATGCTCTCTTGGCCAACACAAAACCTCCCAACTGCCCCTTCTACGAAGTATTATGTAGATGAATTGCATGGTGTTTTCATCTCCCTCATGCTCAACATTTCTGGTGACAGTACACATTTCTAGTAGCCAGTTGCACATTAATGTCTCAGCATATACTTTGGAAAGGTGACCTTCCTCCTCCAGTGCCTCAGAAGCCTATGGCTGCTGATGAAAAGATACCTGGAATGAAGACGCCTCAGTATTTCAATAATTCCGTTGTACTATAGAGCAGAAGAAACCCTTAAATCAATCTGTAGAGATTTCTGAATGACAGCAAAGTGTTTAAAAATGGTACAGAAGGTGGAACAAGGAAGAGGCTGAAAAGAATGCAATCCAGCTCCACGATTATTGAGAACCCCCTACGTGCCAGTGTTATGGGCTGAATTGTTTCTTCCCCCCAAATTCGGATACTGAAGCCCTAACCTTCAGTGTGACTCTATTTGGAAATAGGGCGTATAATGAGGTAATCAAGGTTAAGTGAGATCGTAAGGGTGGAGTCTTAATCCACTAGGGCTGGTGTCTTTCCAAGAAGAGGAGACACCAGAGATCTCCCAATCTCTTCCTCTGTCCGTGGAGACAGGTGAGGACATATCCAAAAAGCGATGTCTACAAATCAGAAAGAGCGGCTCTACCAGACATCAACCCTGAACTGCCAGCCCCTTGGTCTTGGACGTCTAGCCTACAGAACTGTGAGAAAATAAATTTCTATTGTTTAAGCCACCCGGTCGGTGATATTTTGCTGTGGACGCTCTAGCAGACTCTACAGGCAGGCACACTATTCCAAGCATGAGCAAGAGGGCAGCGAGCAAACAGATGAGGTCTCCACACTCATAGAACATACACGCTGATGGGAAGGAGATGGACAATAAACAAATACATGAGTATCATAGCCTAATTAGCGTGAAGACGAGAAAAACAGCAAGGAAAAGAAACAGAGAAGGGATTGGATTAACAAGGTAGTGAGATGTCAGACCCTGTAAGGATTTGAAAGCCATGATCAAACTTTGAATTTAATTCTGTGAAACGGGGAGCCATGGCAGGGTTTTGAGCAGAGCAGTAACCTTAATACAGGTTAATGAGGCAGTTTAATAATAAGCCTTAACACCCAGGCTAGGTCACTGGGGGGGAGGACAAATTAGGCTGAAGCCCGGGGCAGTGAGGATGACCCTGGCTGCACTGTCTTCCACGTGATGTTTACAGATGAGGACACCATGGGAGGGGCCACAGCTCAGGCAGATAGTGGGGGACAGATTCACCCTAGCACACATGGAATAAGTCCATGCTGTAGTTAGTGGCTCAAGCTCGACTGCTCACTCCCTTGCTGAAATTTAAGATATTATTTGATCTCTCCACCCTTCACTAATTCTCTCTGTCAAACAGCGTTTAAAATAGTATTTCCTTCTGAGGTTGTGATAAGGAATAAAGGCGATTACTCCAGAGGACACAGAAGAATTATAATTACTGCCACTTATGGATTCTTATGTTTTCCTAGCACCGTTCTCTGTGCTTTTTATCTATTTATGCAACCAATGCTCATAACAACCCTCGAGTTAGGTACTCGGGGTTGCTCCTTGCCTCTCTGGAGCTTATGTATAAAGCAGTAAAAGCCCCCTTTACTTTACTTCCATCTTTTGGAAAATTGTCATAGTAAACGATTCTGTCAGAATAGGACATTCTTTTGGCATCTGCTGGGAAACTCCAGCAAGAAATATACCAGCCTTTCATGTTGATGAGGTGACTGGGGTTCCCTTAGATCTGGTGCCTTTGTGCACCGCACAGCTTGCATATCTGCATGAAGCAAGCCTGCAGATATGATTGCTATCCCCATTGGACAGATGAGAAAACTGAGGCTCACAGAGATTAAGTAACTTGGTTGAGATTGTACCAAAAGAACGTCACTATGCTTTGAGCTAAGGCGCCCAGCACAGTGCCAGGTACAAAGGAGGGTCTCATTAACGACCAGGGGCAGTTTTTGTCATTGTGAGAATTGACTCAAATAGGCAAAGTGGAGTCCATTATAGGCTTTTGCCTTAAAAGGGAAATGATTCTAATGACAGCAAAATGGACAAATTGGGGGGGGGGGGGGAGGGGGGGGATAATTGCATCACCTGTCAGAATTGGTCCAGTGTTGTTAACTGGTCGTGCAGCACAGTTTAGTTTTTGATGTTGTGAAACAGAGTTTTTATGTGTGTTTAAAGCTTTGTTCTTTGTTAAAATGCCTTGCGTCTGACATTCTTTATCATCTTCACAAGGTTTCTACATCTAGTCCTGGTGATAGCCCTGCATTGGCAAGAGTGCAAGGTATCCTCCAAATTTCACAGATGTAAAACGGGAGACTCTGTGTCCAGCATAGTCCCTTGTTTATAGGTTAAAGGACTGGATGGAGAAGCCTTAAAGTACACGTAAGCATGGACTCATCGACTCGTAGCCCCGGACAAATGGCGCGCGCATGCGCACACAGGTTCCTGTGCTCCCAGAGGCGAAAGTGATCAGGGACCATCGGGAATGAGAGGTTTCAGCGAGTGGGCAACTGTCCTGCATGTTTTCCTCCAAAGATTTAAGAAATTCCTTGAGGGGCGTCTGGGTGGCTCCGTCTGTTGAGCATCGCGTTGGACTTCAGCTCAGGTCATGATCTCACAGTTGGTGAGTTCGAGCCCCGCGCCAGGCTCTGTGCTGACAGCTCAGAACCTGGAGCCTGCTTCGCATTCTGTGTCTCCCTCTCTCTCTGCCCCTAGCCCACTCACATTCTGTCTCTGTCTCTCTCAAAAATAAATAAACATTAAAAAAAAAAAGAGAGAGAAATTCCTTGAAAGAAGAAACCAATGATGTACACACCATGATTTAACTCCTAGTCAGCAGTTTTTAAGTGTGGCGCGGTATCCATAAATAAATGAAAACTGTCCCACGTTACAGACAGACCTATCTGTTGGAAATGCTAATTTTGAGGATATTTTTCAAAAACAGAAGCATTCTCCCTGTACGGGCCACCAAAAAAAAAAAAAAAAAAAAAAAAAACCAAAAAAACAAAAAAACAAAACAAAAAAAAAAACCAGAAGCATTCTTCCTTTAGGTTTTAAACCGAGAATACAAAACATAAGGTAACCTTTTCTTGATGTCTCAAGATCAGCCTTTTGCTGTTGGTGATCTTTTCTCAGGGCACCTAGGAGTCATTCCTAAATCTATACAGAACAGGCCAGGGAAGGGTCCGAGAGGGACATCTCATCTTTGGTACACGAAACAGCCAGGCGGTGGCCTGGCACTTTGCCTCTTGCCGGGTTGTGATATCAACTTCCATTCCCACAGCTCTGTTAGCCGCAGGAATGTGACTTGCGGAGAGGTGGGGATTCCAGTTGTTTCCTTCACTTTCCCTACAGGACCTGGGTATACGCCGGACTGAACCTGCACTGTAAGATACACCATTAGTTTTTGCCAGTAAAAAAAGAAGGTGCTACCAAATGATGCCCTAAATACCAAGGATGTGAAGATGCTTCATCAGCAATGAAACAGCGTTAGTTGCAAAACACAACACTGTTCAGAGACTCAAGCAGTTAGTTAGGGGGAGGGGGAGGGGGCCAGACAAGGGCTGTGCTCTGTTAGTAAAGAGTCGGGTGGGAGTGAATTTGGGATAACAGCACTACTATGCATTGGTTGCTATGGTCAAAAATGTATTTGTAGGTGGGAAGCATGTTAAGATAAAATTCCCAGGTGGGGGGAAGGGCTGAAGGAGTGAGGGGCATTAAGGAGGACACTCGCTGGGATGTGCACTGGGTGTTTTGCATAAGTGATGAATCACTAAATTCTATTCCTGAAATTATTATTTTAAAAAAGAATACCCAATTCGTATTTTTGACTACATTATAATGTCTGCTTTCTAACATTATTGACATGGAAAATTTCTCTCTCTTTTTTAATTTTTAAAATTATGGTTCAGTATTTAAATAAATTCTTTTGACAAAGAAAAAGAAAGAACAAAATTTCCCACTGGCTGATAAAATCTGGGTTCTGGAACCTGGAAAAGTGGGCACTTAGCATCAGATACACACAGCAGCTCACCTCATGGACACATTCCAGACTTCTGGATCAAAGTACTTCCTTTTTTAAGTACTCAGAGCCATTCTGAGAATGTTAGGTCCACTTCTTTCCCATCTATGGGAATGAATGCAGAGAAGCCTTCTTATCAGGAGTGCCTATCAGGAGAGTCTCTCTCTCTCTCTCCTTCCTCTTTGCTGCCTTTGACTTGGGCTTCTGACTTTTCTGAATAAAAGATATCACCCCTCCTCCACAGGTCCTGCTATTTAAAAGATGTTTAAAAAATTTTTGTGCTAGGGGTTGCATGGGTGGCTCAGTCAGCTAAGTGTCTGACTCTGGATCTCAGCTCAGGTCATCATCTCACTGTTTGTGACTTCAAGCCCCGCACCAGGCTCTGCGCTGATGGCACAGCCTGCTGGGGATCCTGTCTCTCCTTTCTGCCCCTCACCCGCTTGTGCTCGCTCTCTCTCTCTCTCAAAATAAATAAATAAACTTGAAAAAAATTGTGCTAGAACCAACAAAGTTTACAGTGACTAATTCTGAAAACAGTAGACGCTTATTACATAGTAGGTGCTCATTAGTTAAATGCTCAGTAAACACATGACCAAGTCAGGGGCAGAGTCTTGAACCTGAGTGCCCGCCTCCTGCTGCTTTGCTGGGAGCTTTGAGGGGAGTTACTTAGTCTCTCTCAGTTTTCCTCTCCTCATATCAGGAGGCCGAATGGGATATGAGCATAAATTGTCAGGCAGGGTGCCTGGCACGTAGTAAGACCTCAGTTAATGGAAGCTGAGAAACAGTCATTCACTTTTGCATCAGATTTGCCGAAACTTATGGGCATCGAGATGAAGAGAACAGACTCTGCTCTGGAAAAGCTCAAGGCTCAGCGTGGGAGGCCAGCGTAGACACCGCCAATGATACTCTGGAGCAGTGGGGCTTCGCCCGAGGGGGCCGACATGGTCTGCAATGGCCCCGCCGCATCTAAGCAGGTGATGCTAGAGCTGAACGGGCATTTGCCAGATGGACACATGGGAAAAGAGAAAGGCGGGCAGAATATGAATCCTGCAACGGGGGAGGAGACTGAGAAAATAGTACTATTTCTGGGGGCAAGAGGCAGGGGAGGAGGTAAGACAAACAAATGGGCAGGGAGCCTGACGTAAGGTTTTGTGTGCGGGCATAAGGACTTTACTTTTTCCCCATAGGAAGTAGGGGGACAGTAGGAACTACTCACACAGAGTTATACCTTCACATCTACTATGGTGTGGCAGACGGGCTGCTTGCTGTGTGTGCATGTGTTGGGGGGTTGGGGGAGGCCAGGTAGGGAGGTGATTTCATTCGTGCTCCCCCAACTCCAATCCCATAGACACACTCCTCTGTTCACGGCTCGTTCACTGTAATGAGTTTACAAATTCCCACCCACTCTAGAGTTGAACATCTAAGCAAGAAGTCCAGATTTAGAAAACCAGATATCTTTTTTCTTTGTCATTATTTTGCTCCATCCCGACCCTTAAATCATCCTCTGCCATCCCCCACACTAGCCTGGGGCTAGCACATAAAACCCACAGACAGCACCTCCAGCTTGGAGTAGCTGTCCCTCTGTTTACTCTCCCCCTTAGTAACAGCTGTCACTTAGTCATCCGAAAATAGAAGCAGAATGCCTACCACATATTTACTCCGAAGTGTAAGGTGAGAATAAAAGGGTGAATAATATAACTATAGTGCCTACCCTCAAGGAATTTTTAGACTGACAGAGAACTTTCTATAGACTGGATGCATTTCTCCTGTGCGTTGCTCCCAACAATGCTATGAGATGCAGGGTATCGTTATCCCCATTCTAGAGATTAGGAAATGGGTTTTGGGAGCTGAGGTGACTTGTCCAAGCACACAAATAGGATTCCTCTTTTGTTCTCAACATCTTTTCTCTTATTCTTTAATCATCACCTTGTCAGGACGGGAACCTCTTTCCCATTCCTTATATATCATCCTTCCTGTGTAGGGAACTCAAGGAACAAAACATGACCAACCTCTCTACTCCTTCTAGACACAGAAGAGTGACTCGAGGTGACTAGCAGTTTGAAAGGAGAAACTGCACACCTAGTCCTTTTCTTTCCCTGCCTCCTGAGACTTGACCTAGTCTCAAAGCACACCTGCTGTCCTCCTCCATGGCCTCCCTTGCCCACACATCACCACTAAAAGCATTGCCACCACATGGCTAAGTAATGCGTCCATGGTTACCTATAGGTTTGAAGCCAGGTGGCTTCACCCCAGAGTCTCTATCCTTGACCACTGTGTTAGTTTGTGAGGGGTGCCATAATGAAACACCAAAGACTGGTTGGCTTAAAGAACAGAAATATATTTCCTCACAGTTCGAGAAGCTGTAAGTCTGAGATCAAGATGTCAGCAGGGTTGGTTTCTTCTAAGGCCTCTCTCCTTGGCCTATAGATGACCATCTTCTCCCTGTGTCCTCACATGGTTTTCCCTCTGTGCGTGTCTGTGTCCTAATCTCCTCTTCTTATAAGGACATCAGAGATATTGGACTAAGGCCCATCTGAATGACCTCATTTTACCTTAACGATCTCTTTAAAGACCTTACCTTTTAATACCTTCACATTCTGAGGTAATGGGGATTAGGACTTCAACATGTGAAGTTTTGGAGAACACAATTCAGCCCCTCCACATCCAGTAGCTAAGACTGTCTCTTTCATGGCTAGACAAGATTGATACAAAAATAATGGGAATGTGAGGGAAGAAGCTATGTAAGCTCTCAGGAATGGATAAACAAATTAATGTGGGAGTTGAAAAGAGGAAGGAATTACCTCCAGCTCCTGGAATGGGGCAGGGCTGTGAAGAAGATAAAGGAATGCCCCTCAGGGCTCTTGGCCATGGCCAACAGAGACCAACTCTGGCTTCCATAAGCAGATTAATAAAATATATATAGTGGGAAGAATAGAAGATTTACAGAATGCAAGAAAAGGATGAAGTTGGTGTGAAAAAAGCATAAAAAATAAAATAAAAATAAAATAAATAATAAAATAAAATAAATAAATAAAAAATAAAATAAAATAAAATAAAATAAAATAAAAACATTCCAAGGGGTCTGGGTGGCAGAAACCCATGGAGAGCCCCTTCCAAATGTCCCTTCCAAAATGAATTCACTCTAGTCACTTCTTCCCTTATAGCACTCCCTTTGAGACTCAGATTTCCAAGATGGAATACAATGAAGCTGGCTTGAGGCACACATCTATTCCTTAGAGCTTAAGGGGTCCAGGATGCCTGGAATAAGGCTGCATCAAGTAGGGGTGGGTGGGTAGTGCCTTGGAGACAGATCAAGAGGCTGTCAGCAGGGGAGGGGGAGTAAATGCTGAATAGGTAGAAACAGCACCACAACGGAAGGCCTCATTGTCATGTTATAGTTGGGGAAACTGAGTCTTAGCTTTAGGTGCAGCTGGTGATTTAAGAGATGCGGGATTTATAAGAAGTTCTGCTAATTCTAAATGATGTGCTCTTTCTAGCTACCCCATAGTGCATCAGGTTGCCCAGTTCCAGGGTCAGCAAATGAATATACGAGTAAATCCATAAATAAATAAGTAAGCAAACAGGTACATGACAAAGCAAGAATTCTGGAATTTTAATCCACTAATAAATATAAACTCTCTCTTCACTACTAAATTGAAGTGAAGGCTGAGGTATGCTTAATAAGAGAGCTTTTTTTGTTTGGTTATCATTAATATTCAAGAGAGGGTCTGAATCCACACAATCTACCTTTTGCAAGAGGAGAACGAGTTCTCGTGTTCTCTCCTATCAATTCATCTGGGCCACGACAAGCTAAGGAATCTTTGTTCACAGCTCAACTCTTGTAGGTGACCTCTGCTTTCCTGCCGTTTGGATTATTAAGGCTACCAGGCAGGGGTCATGCCCACCTCCGTGTTTGCAGTAGCACTTGATACGTTGGTGGATCGCAAAAAAGCAGAAATTAACATTGAGCAATGTGGATAGGTTTGTCAGGTATATGTGAGCAGGAATGCTGAGTTCCATATTTGGGGAAAGGTACTTGAGAAGGGGTGGGGGTGGGGGAACAGCAGATCCTGCATCGGTCAATTGATTGGGTACTTAACGAGCCCCCAGTTATAAGTCCAGTGCTATGCAAGCCCCTCAAAAGAGAGGCCAGAGAGTAAGCCAACAGCAGATTCTCAGGAATGTTTTGTCTTTCTAGTTACAGGTTTTGTAACACAAACTTCGTCTCTGGAATGAATTTAAAGGCCGACTCACAAGGGCATGTCATGTCCATGGTATTCTTCTCCACAACCATCATGCTAATTATGAGAAAAAGATCAGACAAACCCAGACATTCTGCAGGATACCTGGACAGTACTCCTCAAGAAGACTGTCAAGGTCATGAAAAACAAGGAAAGACAGAAACTGCAAGAGACCAGAAGAGGATGAGGGGACATAACAGCTAACTGCGATGTGGTACCCTAATTGGATGCTGAAACAGAAAGAGAACAATACTGGATTGAATAGTGCACCCATTTCCTCCAAAGTTTATGTTTACCCAGTACCTGAGAACTGGACCTCATGTGGGAATAGGTTTTTTGCAGATGTAATCAAGTTAAGAGGAGGTCATACTTGATTAGGATGGCCATAAAGTCAGTACGATTGGTGTCCTTGGGAAAGGAGGAAAGGTTGTACACAGAGACATAGACCGAAGGGGAGAAGGCCATGCGAAAACAGAGGCAGAGACTGAAGCGATATGTTTACAAGCCAAGTGTCTTGGTCTATTTGGGCTGCTATAACAAAATACAACAGACCGAGTGGCTTTTAAGCAAAAGAAGTTTATTTTTCACAGTTCTGGAAGCTGGGAGTCAAGATCAGGGTGCCAGCCCTGGCAGATGAGGGCCCCCTTCTGGATCACAGATTTCTTTCTTTCTCTCTTTCTTTCTTTTTTAATGTAAATCCATTCGTTAACGTATAGTATAATAATGATTTCAGGAATCGAATTTAGTGACTCATCACTTACATATAACACCCAATGCTCATCCCAACAAGTGACCTCCTTAATTGGGTCACAGACTTCTTGCCATAGTCTCACATGACAGAAGGGGCAGGAGAAGTCTCATGGACCTCTTTTGATAAGGACATTCATTTCCTTGCCTAGGACCCCACTTCCGAATACCATCACATTCCACATTAACATTTCGACTTACCAACTTCGTGGAGATACAAACATTCAGACCACAGCACCAGGGAGCTCAGGATTGCCCGCAACCATCAGATGCTAGAAGGTTTCCTCTCTAGAGTCTTTAGAGAGACCATCATACTCTAGACATAATGCTTTTGAACTTCTAGTTTCCAGAACTGTGAGAGAATACATTTCTATTGTGTAAGCCACCTAGGTCCTATGTTATGGTAGCCCCAGAACACTAATGTAAGAACATTATTGGAAAAAATAATGGCGGGATCCAGATATAGGCTGGATTTTAGTTTAATAATAAAGTGCTGACATAGGTTTCTTAATCTGGCAAGTGCACTACCATAAGATATCGACAATAAGGTATATACCAGAATTCTCTGCACTATCTTTGCACATTTTCCATAAATATAGAATTATTCCAAAAGAGAAAGTTTAGTTTGGGGAAAAAAGTCGACTCGCAGGCTGTATCATCTTTAGACTAGCAACTCCCTAAGCTTGGGTCTCCTCATCAATAAAATGGAGAGAAGAACAGCCCTATTGAGGGTTTATTTATTTTTGAGCCCGCGTCGGGCTCTGTGCTGACAGCTTGGAGCCTGGAGCCTGCCTCAGATTCTGTGTCTCCCTCTCTCTCTGCCCCTTTCCCGCTCATACTCTGTCTCTCTCTGTCTCTCAAAAATGAATAGATGTTAAAAATTTTTTAAATTAAAATAATAATAATAAACAAACACGATAATGCGTATAACGTTTAGCAAGGCACATCATTTCTCATTATGAATCTGTCACTTAGTTGATTTGCCAGTCCTTCCAAATGTATGTCACAGTGAATTTGCCCAGCTCATGCCCTCATCCATACCACTATTTAAAATCTTAACAAAGAAAAGGACTGAGCCTGGGTGGCTCAGTCGGTTAAGGGTCTGATTTCGGTTCAGGTCATGATCTCACAGTTCTTGAGTTCGAGCCGTGTGTCGGGCTCTGTGCTGGCAGCTCAGAGCCTGGACCCTGCTTAGGATTCTGTGTCTCCCTCTCTCTCTCTGCCCCTCCCCGGCTTGAGCTCTGTCTCTGTCTCTGTCTCTCTCAAAAATAAATACACATAAAAAAATTTTTTTTAAAAAGAAAGAAAAGGACAGAACCCTTCAGGCTTCTGTTGGATTCAGAGACAGTATCCCCACTGAACAGGAGTTCTCTTTGTCTATGAATCCAGCTAAGTCATGTGTTATAGCTCAGTTGAAAACCTAGGCACCCGATGAATCAACATCCCCACATGCCCACTAGTTGACTAATCTTACTAAAAAGTAAATGAGGTTAGTCCAGGGAAGATATGATGTTTTCCTTATCTTTTACAGGTGACCATGTAACATCATGATTAGGTGGAGTTATACTCACAGGGTTCAAATGTTAGCTTGTACCACTCACTAGCAGTGTGCCGTTGGGTAAGTTGGTTACTCCTAGATTCAGTTCACCCACCCGTAAAATGAGGACAAGAATACCTTCCTCATAGATTTGCTACAAAGTTTACAGTAAATAATGCACGTGAATCACTAAACCATAATTCCTTACACACAATAAGCACTGACACTTATTAGCACGTGTATATACCTGTGTGAGTGTGTACATGTGCATTTTCATTGCCTGGTGCAGTGACTGACATGAGAAGCACAAAAATTGTATGTTTCAAGAAAAAAGCCTGGAAGTGAGGACACTACAGACTGAAGAGAGACCGCAACTTGACCAATGTCGCTGTGCAAGTGAATGACAGCAGTAACAAGTAGAACATAGGATGTGTGGCTCCAACGGCGTTTCCTCCGCAAGGGTCTCGGGAATAATCTAATTGCTTTTGTTTTATAGATATGGAATCTGAATGCAAACAATCCCACGGGCTTGTCCAGGGCCCCACGGTTTGTTAGGGGTAAATATTACACCTCCACCTCATGTGTTCCAACTCCTAGTGTAAGCTTTTTTTCCTCCCTCTTCTGGATTCTCGATAGCTCCTAGCAAAATCTATGCGTAGGGCATCCAGTGTGCACTTAAAGAGTTGGCTGTTGATATGTGGTGTCTCAGAAATCAAGGGCAGCTCTGAGAGTTACCAGACCTTTGAGCAAGGGCACTAAGGATGAACACAGCAGAGCCAGGACAGATTTGATTAAAACATGGTGCTTTGCTGAAAGACCTGTGGCTATATCTTAGAGTAAATACTAGAAAGGCACAGTAATCCCAGAGGCTTCAGCAGCATGCATCACAGCTCAGCAGTATTTTGGCAACTCAGGGAAGCACCAGGAACGTTCCGGCCCAGCTCTGTCTGCCTCACTCATACTGTGGAATTTTGAGCAAATCATTTCTTCTAGCTGTGTTGCAGTTAATATTGGAAATAATGGGGCCAGAGAGTTTCAAAATACTTCATGGTTTTTCAAAAAGACGTTTTGGCTCTTGGCCATTGTCTCACTTGTCCCTCTCGAGAACCTTCAAATTATTATTGTTATTACTAGATTACAGTCCCTATAATATAGATAAGAAAGCAGTTTCAGTGAGATAGAGTGGTATTGTTTTTATTGACACATATATATTGTCAGCAATGAAAATAAGGAAAGTGGTAGCTCTTCATATTTGCTGAGCATCTATCACAGTCCCAAGCATTTTAAGAATATTTGTCATTCAATTTTCACACAACTCTGTGAAGTTGTTGATAGTTGTTACCTAGTTGTATTCTAAGCCACAGAGACATTAAGCAATTTGCCCGAGGCAGCACAGCTAGGAAGTGGAGGAGTCAGGATGTGAACGCAAGCAGTCTGGCTCCAGAGCCCCATGTTCTTACTAGTAAGCTCTAATAAACACAACATCCTGCTAAAGAATGAGCTTGTGAGACACACACGCCCCCTTCTCCTTAAAGAGCTCTCAGGCTAGTTTGAGGAAACTGACATGTAAATTAGATCATTAACATTTAGGAAGATAAAAAGTATGAGGTGCACTTGATCAGAGCGATGGCATCGGGTGACTAAAAATCAATATGGTGGAGATTGGATTAAAATCTGACCTCCTGACCGTATAATCAATAATTATACGGCCTCCTGACCGTATAATCAATATTCATTCTTTTCTTTATTCAATAAACACTTAACATTAAGTGTTAGAGATTGGAAATAATAACGATAATAATACAAAGACGTTGTTCTCCTCAAGAACCAGTTACAGTCCAGAGAAAACAACTTCCAACCTGCTTCAAGCCCCCAGCCTTTGTTCCAATATGAACGCACCAAGAGCCCTCCAGGTACCAGCTGAATCGAGGACTCTTTCGCTCTCCAGGGCCCCTCCCACCTCCTCTGCCCCCCACCCGTGAAGAGGGCCATTCCATTCCAGTCCCACTGGTAGTCGTCCCGGATTGATTGATTTACATTACAGCCTTTTCTTTTTTACTTTATGTATTTAAACGCAAGTTAGTTAACGTACCCTGTAGCATTGGTTTCAAGAGCAGAACCCAGTGATTCACGTCTTACACGTAACACCCAGGGCTCATCCCAACAAGGGCCCCCCCTTAATGCCCATCACCCATTTAGCCCATCCCCGCACCCAACCCCACCTCTGGCAACCCTGAGTTTGTTCTCCGTGTTCAAGGGTCTCTTACGGTTTGCTTCCCTCTCTGTTTTTATCGTATTTTTCCTTCCCTTTCCTGCAGTTCATCTATTTTGGTGGCCTGATTTAATATAACCTCAAACCCCCCTGCTTCCACTAAATGTAGGGTCAAGTGGGACCCCTTAGAGGTTTCTTCTCAGTAGACCGGGTGGTGCCTCTGCCATGAGAACTGTGCTCTCTGATGCCAGGTCTCCAGCAGGAGTCTCTCAGCCTTCTCGGAGCCCAGCAGCGGTCAGCACGCTCTTCAGTATCGGCTAGAGGTTTTCAGCCAGTCCTCACGGTAACGTTGATGAAGGAGGGATGTAGTCAAACTTTCCACACCTACTCCCTCTGGGGCCAGACTCATCTCAGAAGACCCGTTCTCCAATGTTTGGAGGATAGAACCCATGAGATTACAATTAGAAAATGCTAACGATGGCGTTTTATTCTTAAAATAACTCTTAAAATTCAGCTATAAATTCCACTATGTAGCTCAGAGTGTGCGAGGTAAAACTATAAAATATGCCTGCTTCAACAACGTGACTTCCAAATATGGTCATAGTTCTTTCATGTTTCCAAGTAATCACCAGAATACCCATCCCGCCTATTAGCAGAAAGGCCAAACCTTGAGCCTTCCCTAGCAGTTGCTGGAGGAGTCCATCGCCATATTCACCCCATCTAAAGGGCAAGGAAGGGGTGGGGGTTGATTCTGTTTCTAAATAGCGAGAGCAGAGAGAACACATATCCAGTCTGCCAACTATCACTTCTTGCTGCCACACTGTGCCACTATCAGACTGGCCCATGACCTTGTTGACCCAGGTCATCGACCAGAGCACAGAGAATCCCCAGGTTGGACCACAAGTCTGGCCACTTGACCCCAGGGCTTAACCAGGGTGCCCGGGTCCAGTTTCAGCCACTACTTGGCCAAACCCAGCTGCCCCTTATCCCTCTCCACGCGGAGTGCTTCCATGAACCTGGGCCGCCTACCTAGGCTACCTCTGTTGGAGACGTTTTTGATCGTCTCCTTCATTGGGCTTCAGTTGGACCACCCTGGTCCCTCGTGGCCCATCTTCCTAGCTTCACATTTTCCTGGCTTCTTTCTGTCCTTGGACAATTAATGCAAGCTGGTCCCCCTCTTCCTCCTCGGGGATCAGTTTTGCATGCCAGGGGTCTCAGCGATGGACACCTTCATCAAGGGCGTGCCTTCGGTTACCCCTCCTCCTCACGGACGCCTATTCATTCCGAGTCTGTGCCACCCAAAGAGTCATCAAAGCCTCTCCTTTGAACGGAGATCTCCTTCAGGACTTTCACCACTGCATCCAGTTCAAGAAGAGTCTGGCCTCTTTTTCAGGATCTCCCTCATCATCTCCACCCTGGAGGCAGCACGTACACGTGCCAGAGGGCATGTGTGGGGTGGCAGCTGTTTGCCTTTCACCAGAACACAGCGAAACCCAAGGGGCATGGACTCCACTTTGGACAAAGTGGTCGGGGCAGGGAGGCAAAGCCACAACAGCAGAGCGATTGTACATGGCCTCGTCCACTTTTTCTCCTCTGGCCTGGAAGCCCGGCAGTTAGAGCACAGCTTGCTTGTGTGAGCGGCTGACCCGCAGAGGGTGACCCCAGGGAGGAGACGACAGCCAGCCAAAGAAAGGCTCCAGGATGGAGTTTCTACGTCAGCGTGACTCATGGCCCGATCGAGCCCGTGGTCCTCAAATGTGAACCCTTGAGGTTCGCCAGGGCTGGTGAGCCTGCTGCTGTGAATTCGGAGGACAAGTTCGCGTAGGCAAAGTGTGTTGTTGTGCCGGGAGCCGTTTGCCTTCCCTGTCTTTGTTCCAGAGGCCCGGGCGGCGGCCTTCACCTGCTTGCCTTCTTCCGGGGTCCTCCTGCTCGGATAAATCAATTAAAAGCATCATCTGCTGGAGGAAAACAAACGCAGGCAGCAGGAGAGGGCCCGGAGGGCCAGGTTCTGTTCAGTTACTCTGGGTTTCTGGGTTTCTAAGCACGTTCCAAAAATATAACCCCCACCGCCGTGGCAAACCTGCCTTTGATGAAACACAATGTACGATCTCTAATGTTGACACAGAACAGATGGGACTTTGATTTTTTTTTAATCTGTTCTCGATAGAAGAGAAATAAGCACAATGGATTTTTTTTCTTGATTCGGAGGGTTTTTCTTTCCTTTTTCTTTTTTCTTCCTCACATGCATATCTGAGACTGAGAGTCCTTTGGTTCTTTCTCCTTGTTTGTCATTGATCCCTTCTATAACAGGGAGTCTCTGGTGGACCGGGCCTTTCTTTTCTCATCAACCAGCCAAGATGAAGGTTACTGGCCCCCGTGTCCCTTCCATCTGGCTCAACAGAGAAGTTGTGGGAGCTGCACACCCAGAGCGTCCTCAGACTTACAGGCAGTGAGATAGTGGCTTGTCATTAATGATCTACAAAGTGATGGCTGAACAGGGGACATGAGGGGCAGTTAGCCTCACCTACCCCAGATATTGCTCCAATCCAAGCAAACCTGTGGGCAAGCCATGAGAAATTGGCTTCAAGACAAGTCTCCACAGACTGCAGCCCATTAGCCCGTCCTAAACTGGTCTTCCAGAGCCAACCCTGGTTGCAGAATGTCTTCTTCAAGCCCTCCCAATGACTGCCAACAGATCCTTTGAGCATGATCTAAGCATGGAATGCTCTTTGGTGCGGGGATGTCCACTCCCCCATGATTCCATTCCCATAACAACAGCTGTTACAGGGGCAGATTGCAGTAGATACTGTGAGACAGGTTAGGCCCCACTATATTAACTCCAAACTGTTTGATTAGATGATAACAGGTACAACTGGATAGCTGCTTAAGCCACATTTCAAACCTAATTTGCTCTTGGGCTTTAATTTCTTCCCACCCAAACACATCGTTCAGGAAAGAAAAACGTTACAAGAGACAGGGAAGAACACACAAGAGACTGCCACTTGGGGTCGTCTGGGGTCGTGGATGTTCTGCCCAAAGCCGAGAGCAGTCTGGCCGTTAGTCTCAATTAGACAGCTCCCCGGGGTTGTTGGATTGATTCAAAGAAACAAAGGCGTCTTGCGTGCGAGTGGGTGTGCAGGTTTCGTTGACTTTCCCAAGCCCTGCTCACTGTCCCACCGTTCTCAAGGGGCTGTTGGGGTGGCAGGAGGGCTGGGAAGGTTTACGTTTATGGAACTGGTAGGATGGCAGCCTGGAGTCCCATCTTACAGCCTGGAGTCGGTCTCTCCAGTCAGTCTTAACACCCAGAGGCCAGTCTCCCCAGCACAAATTAAATTGCCCTAACCATTTTTCTGAAAGAAAAATATGGAAATAGGAACATCTCTCCAAAAACCATTTTTGCAGAGGAAAAAAAAAACAAGATCATACAGCAATATTTTGTTAACAACAGCAACAGTAAAAACCCAAAATCATGATCTTCAAGAGATATCTGCACCCTCATGTTCACTGCATCATTATCCACAACAGCCAAGACTCAGAAACAACCTAAGCATCCACTGGTGGATGAAAAGATAAAGAAAAATGTAATATACGTATTGTGGCATACATTATTCAGCCATAGAGAAGGAAATCCTGCCGTTTGGGACAACATAGATGGACCTTCAGAGTATCATGCTTAGAGAAGTCAGAGAATGACAAACACTGTATGATCTCTCTTATATGCAGAGTCTAAAAACCAAACCAAACCAAAACAAACAAACACACACACACACACACACACACACACACACACACACACACACACAAACCAAACTCAGAAACAGAGAACAGGTTGGTGATTGCCAGATGGGGACTGGAGGAAATAGGTGAAGGTGATGAAAATATACAAACTTCCAGTTATGAAACTAATACATTCTGGGGTCGAATGTAGAGCATGTTGACTATAGATCACAATACTGCATTGCATATTAGAAAGTTCCTAAGATCTCAAAAGTTCTCATCACAAGAAAAAAAAAATTACTGTTATAATTCTCATCACAAAATGTTACAGTTTCTCATCATAAAAAATCATAATCTCTCATCACAAGAAAAAATTTGAACTATGCCGCAATTGTTATATATATGCTATGAATGTTAACCAAACTTATTGTGGCAATCGTTTCCCAATAGATCCATATCCAATCATTATTTTGTACACCTTAAGCTAATGCAGTTTTACATGTCAATGATAGCTCAATAAAACTGGACAAAATTTTACAGAGGGGCAGAAACTATTCCTGGGTTTATTTATTTTGTGAGCTAGCTCTAGAAAAAGAAGTCTGTTTCTACCTTTTAGATATTTCACACACAACGGAAGCATGTCCTCTTGGTGACTCTATTTCCCATACTCAATACCATGTATATAAACAAGAGGACATTGGGGCGCCTGGGTGGCTTAGTCGGTTGAGCGTCCGACTTTGGCTCAGGTCACGATCTCGCGGTCCGTGAGTTCGAGCCCCGCGTTGGGCTCTGGGCTGACGGCTCGGAGCCTGGATCCTGCTTCCGATTCTGTGTCTCCCTCTCTCTCTGCCCCTCCCCCGTTCATGCTCTGTCTCTCTCTGTCTCAAAAATAAATAAACGTAAAAAAAAAAATTTTTTTTAAACAAGAGGACACTTGTCATTTCGTTTGCCATGCTAGACAGGAAGTGACATGATACATAAAAGATACTCAATAAATGTTTTGGCTTTAAAAAAAAATGTTTTAGCAGTCATTATTTAGTTAATGAGCATTGAGTGAACAAGCAGCAGGAGGAGGAGAATGACAGCAATGATGCTGACCGTGGAGTAAAGAAGAGAAAAACAAGATGGGCTAATAACCTATGTGGGGTAACCTACCAATTATCTGATGAGTAAGCATAAGGAAGATGGGAGCACTAGGGACTCAAAGCCCGCTCTTACCACTTAGGATGATTAGTTGGCCAGTCCCATCATGTCCCATGTCACTTTCTTCACCTTTAACATGGAGGTGATGATTCATCGCAAACTGTGAAAAATCAAGAGAGAAAACTATATGTGAAAGCATTCTGGAAAAGGGTTTGTACAAACATAAGGAGGTAATCTGATTTACAATCATAAAGATCTACATAAGTCACTCAGCATCTGCTCAAGTGTTAAAACATCATAACTACAGTCTATCTATAAAAAATGCAGAATAACCAGGAATGATATATTCTTTTTTGTTGTTGTTGCTGTGCAATGAATGAGCACAAACTTAGCTACTTAACACAGCACCCATGTATAATATTACAGTACTGGACGTCTGAAGTCCAGGCAGGCTCACCTGGGTTTTTGCTTGGGGCCTCACAAATTTGAAGTCAAAGGTGACAACTGGATTGGGTTCTTATCTGGTAACTCTTAGGAAGAACAGCTCTAGAGCTCATTCATGTGGTTGCTCAAATTCAATTTCCAGGTTATAGGACTGAGGTCCCTATTTTCTTGCTTACTCTCAGTAAGATACCACAGTCAGCATCTTGAGACTGCTCTTAGGACCTTGCCCTGTGGCCTCCTCCATCTCAACAGCCTTCCTTGCATCATAATCTCTCCCTCTGACTTCCTGTTCTACAGCCAGCAAGATAAAACTTTTTTTTAAATGTTTTTTATTGTTTTTAATTTTTTTTAATGTTTACTCATTTTTGAGAGATAGAGAGAGACAGAGCATGAGTGGGGAAGGGGCAGAGAGAGGGAGACACAGCATCTGAAGCAGGCTCCAGGCTCTGAGCTGTCAGCACAGAACCCGACGTGGGGCTTGAACTCACGAACTGTGAGATCATGACCTGAGCCTAAGTTGGACGCTTAACCGACTAGGCCACCCAGGTGCCCCATAAAAACTCTTTTTTTTTTTTAATGTTTATTTATTTATTTTGAGAGAGAAAGAGATAGAGCTTAAGTGGGGAAGGGGCAGAGAGAGAGGGAAAGAGAGAATCCCAAACGGGCTCCGTGCTGTCAGTGCAGTGCCTGACACAGGGCTGGAACCCACGAACCATGAGATCATGACCTGAGCTGAGACCAAGAGTCTGACACTTAACTGACTGAGCCACCCATGTGCCCCAAAGAAAACTCTGCTTTAAAAATATTTTTTAAATGTTTATTTTATTTTTGAGGGAGAGATAGAGACAGAGCACAAGCCGGGGGCCGGGGGGGGGGGGGGGGCAGAGAGAAAGGGAGACACAGGATCCAGAGTAGGCTCCAGGATGTGAGCTGCCAGCACACAGCCTGACGTGGGGCTTGAACTCATGACCCATGAGATCATGACCTGAGCTGAAGTGGTTGCTTAACCGGCTGAGCCACCCAAGTGCCCCAGAAAACTCTGCTTCTACAGTGATTAGATTAGGTCTGCCAGAAACAGTCATTATTTTGATTAACTTAAAGTCAACTGATTAGAAACCTTAACTACACCTAAAAAATCCCTTTTGCCAGGAAATGTAATGTAATCATGAGTATAATATCTCATCGCATTTACACTCCTGGGGATTAGGGTTGGATATCTGGGGAAGGGGATATCTTAAAATTCTGCCCACCACAGATTAGGAACCGCTTGGAGGATAGCTTTGAATCTGTACAAGATCCCATTCATATACTCTTGGTGCCTGTATACTTACTTATACACGGAAAGTATTTAGTGTGAGTTTATTTTTTTATTTTTGTTCACTTAAAAAAATTTTTTTTATGCTTATTTATTTTTGAGAGAGAGAGAGAGAGAGAGCATGAGTAGGGGAGAGTCAGAGAGAGAGAGAGAGACCCAGAATACAATGCAGGCTCCAGGCTCCGGCTGTCAGCACAGAGCCCGATGCAGGGCCCGAACCCACGGACCGTGAGATCATGACCTGAGCCAAAGTCGGTGGCTTAACTGAGCCACCTCAGTGCCCCTAATGTGAGTTTATTAAACAGAGACATGAGGCTTCTTTAGGGACATCTTCCTTGAAATCTCTGCTTCATAAAGAAAATAAGGAAAGAAAGTGCTAATTATTGTACATCTTGCTAATAATTGTACTGTACCCACCTCACCCCTCTGCCACCTAGCAAAATACCCAACATATAGTGAGCCCAAATAAATCATGCTGAATGAATAAGTGAATGAATGAATGGAAGAATTTTCCGCTTAGGCTCAACTGATGATCTCTTTTGCTATCTGCATATTAAGCTAAGTTTTTTAGTCTTGTTTTTATTTTTTTTTAATTTTTTTGGAAAAGAAGAGATTGGGGAAACCTCAACAGTAAGATTTTATTTTGCGTTTTAAAATTTTTTATACATGTTTATTTATTGACTTATTTATTCTGAGAGAGAGAGAGAGAGAGAGAGAGGCTGAGACAGAGGGAGAGAGAGAGAACTGCAAGCCAGAGCCCGACACGGGGCTCAAACCCACAAACCGCGAGATCATGACCCGAGCGGAGATCAAGAGTTGCATGCTTAACCCACTGAGCCACACAGGTGCCCCGATTTTGTTTTGACTTTTTAGATACTTTTTATAAAAGTTTCTTCAGGGATTTGTTCCACTATGATCTACTTGCACAGAATAATACTGTTCCTCGTCCGCACAGAGAACAGTATTTCCAGACAAGAAGGAGATTTACATAGATCAAAGGAGAGTTCTGCCTGAGGCATCGGACAGCACCTGAACAAGGACCAACTCCAAGAGCCTTCTCAGAAAGAATTTGAGAGCCTTACCATTTTGCTAAGGAATTTGACTTCACGGAGCATCATAACAAACTAGATTCTAGCTCAGCTAAAGAGTGAATGGCTCCTACCAAACAAGGCACAAAAATACTTCCATTACCCATCCACGAAAATAACAAAGCCTCCACACTGTGCAAAGCTTCCTCTTTGAAAGCTGGATTGACAGATATTGGATTGAAGCAACGCAGCTTAATATCAAGAAACGACAGCTGGCAGCGTAGCAGGGAAACACAACCCACTTCGCTGTGGATAAATCAATGTTCTGCTCTGAGCCATTACTGCATTAGTGGCTGGTTATTACTTAAAAATAAAAACTCGCAAATGTATTGGCTACACCTTCATCAGACTGTCTCTCTGGAGGATTCTTTTATGATTCTTCTGTTTTCCAAGTTGCACAAAACAATTTTCCACTAAACCGTATCCCAGCATATTCTGCTTCCTAAACCAAACCATTTACATAATAGGTAATTTAACACACACACACACACACATACACACACGGAGGCACACAAATTAGCCAAATATATGTGTAAACAAATACCTTGCTAAGGTTTGGATACACTTGGAAAATGCAAAATATTTACACTATGGTGGAGGGGGAAGATGGGAGTAAAGTATATATATGTCACAAGTTCAAGAACAAAATACATTACTATTATCTAATATTTATGATAGCACTTGCTACACTATTCTAAGCACTGTATTTGTATTAATTCATTTCATCCTCACAGAAACTCTATGATGTGGGTGTATTACTAGTATCAACTCCCATTTACAGATGGACCTCTGAGCCAGGAGGGCAGACAGAAGAGCTGGGTATCAAATTCAAGAAGACTTAATTATTAGACTCTGCTACCGCTAGTATACTCAGTGGTGGGCTGTCCGGGCTTCACAACCACTTTGTTACCATGTGACCAGGTGCTGCCTCCTGCTGCTGGTTGGCTCCCAGTTCTTGGCTCCATTTCTCTAAGCCCCAGTTCCCACATCTGTAAAATAAGGATAAAAATAGAGGCAACCTCCAAGGGATAATTAATGTGAGGATTATTCATTTCTCCATTCGAAAGATATTCAGCGAGCATCTGCTCTGTGCCAGGCACTGTCCTGAACAATAAGAGGAATGGACAAGCTCCTGCCCTCAGAAAACTTGCCTTCTAAAGTGAGGACTAGACAATAAACAAAAATGCGGCAGAACTATACAGATTCTATAGGTGCTAAAGCAGTGGAGAGTGGACCTCCTCACTGGGCTGATCAGATACAAACCTGACCCTTGGGGTGAAGAAGCCACTGGGACATCTAGACATATCATAGAGAAAATGGTCTCACATTATTTAGCCAACACAGACTCAGAAAAGTTAAGTTTTGGCCTCAGGATACTGTGTCTAGTGAGTGATGGCAGCTGTGTTTTTCAGGTCTGTGGGACCCCCAAATCAGCAGTTATTCTAATGGAGATGTTCAATAAATGATCATTTTCTAAGCTGCTTGCAGCTGAAGAATCTTCCTCTTCTTCTAGGCTTTACATTATGGCTGGCTTTAGCACAACTGATAAAAGAAAAAGTGGGCAGAGATAGCAACTTGACTTTCAGGTACCAACTGCATAAAAGACTCTATCTCAAGACATGACTTCTTCCTGAGCTGGTCAAGGTCGTCCATAGAAATGGGGATCAGAACGTGCCATCTCAGGAGAAGGGCTGATGAACTCTTAGCAAGATGTCACTTTCTGTTGTCAGAATCCTCCTGGGGTGATTTTAGACAAGTTAAATAATGTCTTTCTTCCCTGTTCCTCATCTGCAAAATGGGGCTAAGAGGAGTCCTATTTCACAGAGTTGTTACAAGTGTTGAGACAGCACCATTTGAATGTTTGAATGAGATACATCCAAACATACCCAAATTAAATATGATGATTCTGATTTTCATCCCCAAACTACTCCTACCCAGCCTTCTCCATTTCAATAAATGGCAGTTCTGTTTTTCAAGGGTCTCAGTCTAAAAACAAGCCAACAAAAAATAAATTTTCTGGATTCTCTCCCCCACAACCCCTGCCATATGCATTAACAGAAGTCTGTCATGCCAACCTTGAAAATTACCCAGAATCCAACCACCTCTCACATATTTACCTGCTAGAACCCTTGTTCAATCACTATAATCTGCCACTGGATTGTTGCCATGACTACTTAATGGTCTCCTTATTTCCATCCTTGGCCCTCAATAGTCAATTCTCAAAGCAGTGACCAGAAGAATCCTTTAAAAATAGAAATCAGCTTATGACACTCAGCCCAGAACCCTGCAATGGCTTTTTCTCACACACAGAATAAATTCAAACCCTACACACTGTCCCTCCCCCATTTCCCTCTAAGTTTGTGTCCCCTCTCACATTCTTTCGCCTTAGGTCACAATGGTCTTCTTGCTATATTCCTTGAAAAACTCTTGCTATTCATGCTTTTCTCTGGGGCCTTTCCTTTTGCTTTTCCCTCTGGCTGGAAGTAACTCTTCCCCTTGGTATCCACATACATGCCCCCCACTCCTTTAAGGCTTTCTTCCAAAGTCACCTCTTCAGCTAGGTCTTTCTTGAACATTCTGTTTAAATTTCCAACCACCAACCCTCCAGCCAAGCACACAAATGTACTCCTTATCCTTCCTCCCTAGTTTTATTTTTCCCTTCACAGTATAAAACTTTTATTGCCTTACAATATAATTGACAAATATTTATTTTTTAAGTAGTTTGTCTCTCCTCCCTAAAATACAAATTTCAGGAGGGCAGAAATTTTGTCTGTTTTGTTCACTGTTGTATCTCTGTTGCCCAGAAAAGGGTTTCTCAACCTCAGCACTACTGACATTTTGGGCAGGATAATCCTTTATAGCAGAGGGCTATCTTGTGTATTGAAGGCTATTTAGCAGTGTCCCTGGCCTCTGCCCATCAGATGCTTTTCCCCAGTTACAACTAGTCTCCAAATATTGCCAAACACCCCCTGGAAAGCAAAATATCTTCCAGTTGAGTATCACTGATCTAAAGCAATGCCTAATGCAAAGCAAATGCTCAATACATGTTTATTGAAAGAATAAATCAATGTTAAATGAGTTAATGTCTTAAGTACATAGAACACTGTTTGGCACGTAGTAAGAACTCAAAAAATGTTACATTTGATGAATGTGTTATTTTTATTATTATTATTGCCTTGCTGTCTACATCTAGAATAAACTATGGAGGCAACCAAACTGTGTTATGTGGAGCCCTAGGACTTGGTACAGACTTCATTTTTTAAATATATGTGAATTATTTTAAAAACTGCAGCACAAAGCCTCACACTGAGAAGCGTTAACACATTGGTTACCACCAATTCATTAACTTGTGTTGCCACGTTAAATTGTTTTGTGCAGACCTCAGAATACATCATCTTCTGCCATCTCTGCATATATTTTAACTTCTTATAAATGTGTTACTGATTCGGAAGGCTATAGTTTGGCACTGGTGTTTATTTTTATTCTTGTCTATTCCTGTCGGCTCATGTAAAACTGTTCAAGCAAGTATTCCATGGTAGAGTTGTATCAAACATACATTGATTTAATCTGCCCAAATTCAACTCTACAAGCTTGGCCAAAAAAATAAAGAGAAAAAGCATAATTTTCATTCAACATGGGCCCCTAAATGCAAGCCAATTACTTCATCTGGTGCTCAACTAAGCAACAGCAATCTGTTCCACCCTGGAGGAACAATTGGCTGTATTAGACTTAGCGGAAAAATGGGACACTCTACACAAAACTGATATACCATCTTTTATGGGAGATTTAGGGTATTTTTCATGGCCAAATTTGACCATGTATGTTTATAGTTCTTTTTTTATCTACAGTCTCAAAATGCAAAAAGTCTTTGAAAAATAGCATTTGGGAATAACTCATATGGCAGCAAATTCTGTGAGGTTATTCATGGTCATTGGTTTCCCCGTGTGTGTGATTATGAGATGCTGCCCCAGACCCTGCTGAAGGTGTTACAAAGGAGAAGACACGTGCCTTATTGCCTTATGAAAATTCTGGTTTTCAAAACACATGTGACCACACAGTTTCAGAAGATGGATTGTGGACCAGTAACTGGTTTTCTGCTCACTTGTTATTTTTTTGAGGCCTCAGTAGGATGTTACCTAGGGGTACAGCAATACCACTGTCATGCACCCCACCCAATCCGTGCTCCCTGCTTGTACCTCACATGTCAAAAGAATGAGAGTGAGTAAAAGCATATACAACATTTAGGTAGCTTTTGTACTTAGTGTAAGTTTGGGGTACTTCTTGTCTCATTTTTATATTTACAATATCAAATTAAAGTAGTTGTTACATAACCCATGAAGCCACTAATCACAGGGACTAACTATACTACACACAAAGTCTTATTTATTTTTATAATAATAATAAGCATCATCATTGTCATGGCTGGTGGTTCATCTTTGAAGTCAAATTTCTTACCAGTGTTTTTTCACACTTCAGTAACAGTTCAGTTGAAGAGCATCCTGGGATTAGGAGGTAAACTGTTAAAAATGGTCATGTCTGCTCCCACATGTAATATCTTATTTGTTCAGTGCAGACTTTATCAACAAAACTGGTAAACCACTAACCAGACAGATCAAGTTAAAAAAAGAGAAGACATAAATGATCCATAATAGAAATGAAAGAGGGAGTATCATTACAGTGCCAACAAGCGTGCAAAGGATAGTAAGGAAATATTTTAAACAACTTTATGCCAATAAATTTGATGATACATGGACACATTCTTTGAAAGACACAAACTACCAAAGCTGACTAAAGAAGAATTAGATAATTTGAATAGTCTTATATCTGTCTAAAAAGTTGAATTTCAAGTTACATCCTTACAAATTGATTCTAATGCTCTCATTTTTGAGCTCTAGATTTAACATGTAAGAAAGAATGCAAAGGAGTAGTAGAGATCTTTGGGGGCTTGAGCAGAAATAATCTGTAATCTTAGTTACGGTACAAGTTCCATAATGTGTACATCTTTTAAAACTCTTCAAACTATACACCTAAAATAAAGGGTGAATTTTACCACATGTAAATTATATCTTTAAAAACCTGAATAAAAAGGGGTGCCTCAGTGGCTCAGTCATTTGAATGTCTGACTTTGGCTCAGATCATGATCTCCCAGTCCATGAGTTCGAGTCCTGCTTCATGCTCTGTGCTGACAGCTGGAGCCTGGAGCCTGCTTTGGATTCTGTGTCTCCCTCTCTCTGGCCCTCCCCTGCTCATGCTCTGTCTCTCTGTCTCTCTGTCTCTCTCTCGCTCTCAAGAATAAATTAACATTAAAAAAAAAAACCTGAAGAAAGAAAGATGAAGAAAAAATGAAAAGTGGCCACTATTTGGGAACCAAAAATCCAGGCAGAGTCTGAAACAGCAAAATTCAACATAGAGAGTGCTCAGATGACAAGCCCAAAGATGGTTCTCAGGCAATGAAGTCTAGACAGAGTTACGGGTTTTACATCAAGTTGGGTAGAGGCCCTAATGAAAGCACAAGCCACATCTAAAACCACCACGAAGTCCTGTCCTCACTCTCCATCCGGCAGGCTCTAGAAGAACACAGAATCAATCTGACCTCTAGTAGCTTTCCCTTTGATGAAGAAACATTTCTCCTCCTTCTCCATGGCTCCTGTGGGAAAGTACACGTACAAGTTCATGGGGTGGTTATAGCTGCTTTCCTTGGGAAATAACCTGCTCTTCTCAAAGCAAAAGAGACATTTTTTTGGTGAACGACAGAGGCCTAAAAAGGAATTAAAATAAATTTCTTCGCACAAAGTAAAAAATACACAAAACTAAAGAATTGTGTCTCCCTTTTACTTCTAGGACCTAAGATTTTATTAAAGCTCAGAAGTGTCACTTGTAGACCCAACTGTCATCATTTTTGTTTCATTTTTTACTACTTTGTTACGTGCTGAACTGTATCCCCTACAAATGTGTATGTTGAAGTCCTGACCCCTGCTACCTCAGGATGGGACTACTATCGGAGATAGGGTCTTTGAAGAGATGACTAGGGTTGAATGAGGTCATTAGTGTGGACCCTATTCAAATCTGACCCATGTCCTTATTAGTAGAGGAGATTTGGGCACAGACACACACGGAGATAAAACTTTGTGAAGGCACAAAGAGAAAATGGCCACCTGCAAGCCAGTAAGAAAGATGTTTAAGAAAAAAAACAACATGGGGCACCAGGGTGGCTTAGTCGGTTAAGCGTTCAACTTCGGCTCAGGTCATGATCTCATGGTTCATGGGTTTGAGGCCGGCATCCAGCTCTGTGCTGACAGCTGGAACCTGGAGCCTGCTTTGGATTCTGTGTCTCCTTCTCTCTCTCTGTCCCTCTCTTACTTGCTCTCTGTCTCGCTCTGTCTCCGAAGAGTAAAGAAAAAAAAAAAAAACACATTAAAAAAAAAGGTAGAAAAAAGAAAAAAATACCCTACAGAATGCAGACGCTTTGACCTTGGTCTAAAATCATGAGAAAATAAACTTCTGGCCTTCAGCCTGTGGCCCTTCATTATGGAAGCCCTTACAAGACTCAAATAGTGACTTTCTGGGCAGTGGGTACATAATAAATACAGGGAAAACTCTCCATTAGGAAGCTATGATCTCTGCCTTGCTTGAGCCAAGTCACAGCCCTCACAGAAAGGGCCAGAAACTCCAAATGAGCTTGTCCCAAATGGAGTCAGACGTGAGTCAACCATGCTGGACACTGGTCTCAGCCTTCAAGTTCATTTTAGCAGCCCTGGAGCGATTGTAGTGTGAGCCTTTTCCGTATGACTTCCTAATGGCATTTGTGCCTTGTTCGTGCCCATATTTGAAAATGAACAAAACAGGCATTTGGTTAATTACATATTTTTAAATCTGAACAAATTTTATTCCTGAATCCAGCCCAGCTTGTTTTTCGCTACTCCAAATGCGACAGTGAGCTATGCGGGGTGACAGAGTAATTTTCTACCCAAAAAAATCACAACAATAATTTAAGAGCCCCAAAAAGAAACAGGAAGAGGAGGACAAGAGAGGATATTTATTTTCCACGAACACAGACGGAGCATGTTCTCTGTTCTCTGTACCAGCCTCTTCATCAAGGAGCACACAGCCTTGGAGCTCATCTCACGTTCTCTGAAAAGCCTGCTTTACAACATACTGCTTCACAGCAAGGACTTTAAAACAAGAATGCCTTGGGTTTCAATTCTGGCTTCATCACTTACTGCTCTGTTTCATTTATCTAGCTTTTAATCTCTCTGGGGCCTGCGTTCCCTCATCTTCTAAGTTTTATTACTGTTTGGAAGGCACTTATTAATTACTATCCTTCAAATTCAATAGAAACTGTCATCGTTTGTATAAGAGTTTGAGACATTGTAAAGCACTTTTACATACACTATTGTTTTTATCCCTAAAATGCCTCTGCGAAGCCAAGGGAGGGTATTGTTACACCTGTTTGATTTGTAAGGAAATTGAGTCTAAAGAGATTTGATGACAAGCAGGGAGACAGTTTTATACTTAATTCCACATCTTCAAACCCCTAATGCTAGGCTCTTTCCCATCAGTACACTGCCTTCTCCCTCCCTAAAGGTGACCTGGAAGGTTGCTTTAGGCCAGGATTTATTTCAAATACCTGCCTTCCCTCTTGCAAGTTGTAATCAACAATCCATAAACCAGGCAGACTGCAACCACGCCAGACAAACGCAAGTCTGCTAAATGCCTTTTGCTGAGACAACTGATATCAACAATGATGATCTACACACACACACGCGCACACACACACACACACACATCACATACATCCCCTGGGGCTCCCTGCCTGGAATCAGGTCATTTTAAGAACTCATTTAATACAACTATGCCTTGAAAGGCAACTGCTATTGGCTCAGAATGGCACTGTCCGAAGGCAGCCCACTCCTGGAGCCCTAGCTGCTGACTGCAAGGGCCATTAACTAGCCTCCCGGCTCTTCATCACAGAATTTCCCCAGCGTGGGATCTGAGTGATCTCAAGTCAAAGGCCATTTGCCTGGGGTATGCTCTCTGATGCAGAATGTCTGGGCCTGGGCCTTGGCTTGTAAAGCAGGATTGCTCAGACTTTTTAAAATGCAATCTTCAGTAAAAAAGATATTTATGTCGTGACCCAGCCACAAGTGTGTTTGGAAACAGTGGGTAGAGAAATCAGTTTAGTGAGTACAACCAAAATTTTTAAAAATTAATTAGAATAGAAGGGGATGAAATGGAATGAAATAATTATAGAATAGAATAGAAAGCGTATTGCATGTGGTCAGGATGATCTATCTATCTATCATCTATCAATCAGTCAATCATGTGTCAATCTATCTATGAACTGAGACTTCACGTTTAATCTACTTCTGACTGTGAGTCATAGTCAAAAAGGTTTGAAAGACCACAGTGCAGACCATGTCAACAGAAGGGTGTTGCAGTGGTTGGGGATTTGAAGAAAGAGCTGTAATAAGGTTTGAGAAGATGAGTGAATCCTACTTCTTCCCCAACTGGGTTCTTTCAAAGGCTCCTCCTCGTCATTTCCCAGCAACCCCCTTCCTTGCTGAGCACACACAGTCATGTGAGATAGAGCCTGTGACATCCCCAGCCTCATGGCTGACCACTCCATCGAAGTAATGAAACAAGGAGGCCATGAGGCTGGGGTGACTCTAATGCCTTGATAGCCTGTGAGCAAACCAAAACCCAAGCCAGGCTCAATGCATTGAAATTTGAGAAAATGAAACCGGAAAACAATTATCCGAGACAGCCAACCAGACTTCCCCAAATAAGTCAA
Organism: Panthera pardus; assembly: GCF_024362965.1. Taxonomy (NCBI): domain Eukaryota; kingdom Metazoa; phylum Chordata; class Mammalia; order Carnivora; family Felidae; genus Panthera; species Panthera pardus. The sequence goes on from NW_026527002.1 coordinate 68,401,267, forward strand.
CTGCTTACGGCTATAGCCAACCAAAAAATTTCCTTGCTTTGCTTCCACATCTCTATAAGGACTTAACCCTAAGCTCCTGTTTATGGAGGTGGGGGGGTGGTTCCCAACCACCTTTGGTTTAGCAGCACCTAACTCAAATCAATGTATGCTCAAATAAACTCTTGAAAGTTTTCATGTGCCTCAGTTTATCTTTTAACAACTCCTGTTGCCATCCTGCCTAAGCTTCAGCCACACCAGTGTAGTTGCTATTTGGGGAAAAATCCAAGCTCCCCCGTCCTTACAGGGTTCTGCTCGTCTATTTCTTCTACCTAGCATTCTTGTTCTTACTGTGCTTCTGCCTTGGTTACTCCTGTTCAATGCTTTCAATTGTACAATGGAATTAACCACCTATCTCCTCCAGGAAGCTTTCAGATCTCACTGAGTATTCATTCATTACCAGATTAGTTCCCTCTACATATTTAAATGTGTGAAGAAAGAAATCAATAAGCAACTAAGGAAATGATTGACAGAATGAATAAATGAGTAAAGCTTTTCCTGTCTTAGGATCCTCCAGACTGAAGCAGGTACCTATACCTAGAAGGAACAATGGGCAGGATATAGTCCATCCTTGACTATACGGATAAGGAAGTGGATACAGAAGAGGAGTCACTTCCAAGGGTCTCACTGGAAATTAGTGGGAGTAAGGGCCAAATTCCCGGTTTCTTGAGAGATCCAGATCTAGAGACTCATCTTTCCATTAGACCTGTAGTTACATCCCAAAGAGAAGGGAGAAGCAGGGGAGACCTTGTTGTCTGTGGTCTTCATCCAGGCAACAGGGGGACTCCAAGAAATGTACACTTTGAAAGGGAAACTCTGGAAAGGAAAAAAAGAAACAAACTTTCCCTAGAACTAGCCCAGCTGATATAAGCAAAACCAAAAGAAGAGGTGAGTAGATTGCTTAATTCTGTGAAAAATGTGCCCCATTAGGCTGAACCATCCAGACTCATTAGTTTGGAAACTAAATTGCCTTTCAAAATATAGTTGTGTTACATCAGTGTTTAGAAATTCCTCTTGGCTCTGCAAATATTCAGTCTTGTGAAAAGAGATGCCATGCCCCTGAAAATATTTTCAACTGTCTACAATACGGTTCTCTAAAATATTAGAGGTAGAAGAAAAAGAGAAACTGCCCCAAAGTCCTCATCTGATCATATAGAGAAGGAGGCAGGGTACTGCTTGCCCAGGCTGTGCCCAGAACCTGTCCTGTCCCTTTCATGTTGGGGCACTTGCCTCCCACCATACTGCCTTATCTTTTGCTCGTTGCAGATTAGTTTTCTTCTTTAATTTTGTGAGAGAACATTCCTCCCAATTATAGGATTGAGATTTATGGAGATAACTGGAAAGCGTGAAATTCTATTGGCCTTCTCCCAGATTCCAAGATATCAGAGGAAAGATTGCAACACTGTCACATCAAATTAAGTGTCAGATGAAAAGAGCTCCAGGGAATCTTCAATCCAAGAGCTCCTTTCCATCTCACTCTCTTTCTCTTTGAACTCCTGCACTTTAAATAAAGCTTAATGGGAGCTGATCTCAGAAATAGCCACTTTTTCTCAGCACAGATTATATTGGGAAGAGATTTAGAATGGTAAGGTTGTGAAGTGTGCTCGGGGATAGTAATATGACTTGGAGAGTTCTTTGCATTTTACATTTCTTAACCAATAGTCAAAGGGATGCAATATTGAATATTATTTAAGTATTTATTTTAGAATATTTTGGGGCTTAATTTTGGTTGCAAAGATAATACAGAAAGCTCCCACATATCCCTCACCCAGTATCCTCTATCACCTACACCTTACAATACCGTGGGACATTTGTCACCGCTAAGGAACCAAGGCTGGTCATTATAACCAACTGAACTCTACACTTCATTTGGATTTCACTAATTTTGCCCTAATGCCCTTTTTCTGTTCCAGAGTCCCATGCAGGAAACCATGTTCCATTAAGTCATCCCGTCTCCTATACTTCTTTGACCTATAACGATTCCTTCGGATTGCTTTTGTTTTTGATGACCTTGACAGTTTTGAGGACTCCTGGTCGGAGAGTCCATACATTGGCCTTCACTCTGCGCTTGTCTCTTATCTTTTTCACAGTTAGACTGGGGTCATGGGTTTTGGAGAGGAAGCCTGCAGAGCTAACATGCCATTCCCGTCATATTTCGAAGGTTCTTGTGATCAACATGACTTATTGCTGATGATAACCCTGATCGCCTGGCTGAGACATGGACTAAATCAAAATGGCAAAACTTTTTAACCATGTGTAAATCACTTCCGTTGCCAAAACTTCTCTCACTACACTTCCCGGGAGTACAGAAGACAGGCAGTTTGCAAAGCATATCACATTCTTCATCCTGCTAGTTCTTTGTTCATGCTGCTGTCTCTGCCTAGAACTCACTCTCCTTCTGCCTTGGCTAATCCCTGCTCATCCGTCCATATTCAGTCTTGCCGATACTTACTTTTTCTGGGACCCTCATTGCCTAGAGAGGCAGGGCAGGGTATCCCTACGTTTGTTCCCACAGTGCCCAGTTTGCACCATTTGACATGCTGATTTATATGTGCTTACTTTCTACCACCTCCCTCTCATCTGTGAGCTTCTTGAATAACATGGTCATGTATTATATATTCTCATCCTTAGGGTATAAGAGTGCATAGAGGAAAGTTGAGAAATGTTCACTGAATAGGTGAGAGAATGAATAAACCAGAGCCTTACAACATTGTCCAGTAGATATTATTTTCATTTTTCAGATGGGGAAACTGAGGCTTGGAGATATTAGATAACTTCCTCGAAGTTAGGAAGTAAGGACTGTGTCCTTCATGTCAACTTCAGTGCTAATATCTCAAGAATTTGAAATGACCTGGTGATGTGTGCAAATTCCTTAGTAGCTAGAGGTGGTTTTTGTGCTGTCTTGCCTCTTCTTCTAGGTTCAGCGGCTACTATTTGGGTCTTGATTACAGTGTTTTAATGTAATGTAGTTGAACCTTAATTGTAAGAGCTTCATGTTCTCTCCTAAAATTTGATGCAGGGTGCCCAAGGGACTTCAAGGTTTGTCTCTTTGAAAGTGAATTTAAGAGTGTACCTAATGTTGGAGGCCCAAATGTGATCATTCACATTATTTGCACTCTCAGTTTGTGATATATATATATATATATATATATATATATATATATATATATATATATATATATATTGGAAGCAATTGCTAGTCCTAATTTGGATTACAATCAAGGATGTCTGTTCATAAAGATCACTACATTTGGAGCTCATCCTTTGCTTCATACGGGATGATGCAGAGATCCAGAGAAGTGATTTATGTGCTGAAGGCCAACCAGCCAGAAGGGGATGAGACCATGTCCTGAAGCTCCCCACCATGCCCTTCCTCTCCATCACTTGGGCTCCACTAGAATTGGCTGACTTCCAGAACACAAGGTAGTACATACATTCTCTACGGAGTATGATAAAATATTGGAGTTGCTGAAGACAGAATGAAGAAAACCTGGGCCATATGTACAGCCCTTCTCTCACCCCTTCTTTGTCCTCCTTTGCTCTTTCCTCTTCCCTCCCCCTCCTTCTGCTTGACAAGTGGGTTACAGTAAGAGAGAGGGAAGTGGGCACAGTGCCAAACTAATTATAACATCTAAACTTAACCTACAGCTAAACAAACATATGCTAGATTTTCTAGATGAGTTCCAATTTCAACGATTCTGTTCACTCTCCCTGAAGAATTTCTCACAATGCTACACTCAAAATGGGAACCTCACCACTCCTAGGAAAGGTGGGCAGTCCTTGTAGCTGTGCCAGAGAAGCTCCAGCTGACTGACTAGATGGGTAGAGTCTTCTTTCCTGGCATTCTGCATCATTGTTGTTTTCCAGCACAAACTCTCAGATCACCGATTCCCCCTAACTGTTGGTTAAATATCCTGTCCATTCCCATCCACAGCTGCCAACCCAAGGACATCCCAGCTGCAACAGTGGCCATCAGACCACTGCAGCCCCTACTCAGATTTTTTTGTATGGCCTCCAAGCTAAGAATGGTTTCTGCATTCTTGAATGGTTGAAAATAAATCAAAAGGATAATAGTATCTCTTGACATATGAAAAGCACATGCACATGAAATTCAAATTTCAACATGCATAAAGTTTTGAATTTCATTGATTAAAAATTTGTAAAAATTAGTTTTTGCTTTTTTTATATAAGTACCTATATAATCATCTCAATTTTGCCTCTTGGCCTACAAAGCCTAAAATATTTACTACCTAGCTCTTTACATTAAAGATTTGTTTTCCCCTGTTATGGAGAAAAACTGTAATGTCATAGTTAGAAACTCATCTTAGCAAGCTGACTTGGATGGAATCCCCATCTGTGGGGCTTCAAAGCTCGGTGATTTGGGGGCAAGTTACATACCCCTCGCAAATTTGCTTGTCAGTTAAATGGGAGAAAATAGCACTTGCCCTGTAAGAATATCAATGAGGATTAAAAAGGAAGATACACGTAAGGCACTCAAGCGTGTGCCTGGCACATAACAAGCACTCAGTAAGTGTTGGTTTTTATCAGTGTCTACATCATCATCCCTGTTATCTTTGTCATTTATTATTAAAGTGATTCTTCTGAAGTTCAGTTCAGAAACTCGAAATCTCTCTAAAGTGGGTCCTCTACTGAAATGGTGATTACGGGGAGAAGCTGATAACAGGAAAGCATGTAAAACTCCCTTTCAGTCTCCTCAGTCTGAAGTTCCGATAACAGGGAACCTGTATACTGGGCTCTCACTGAGATGCTGATCTAATTAAGTTTATGCACATTAGAGAGTCTACAAGGTTTAACCCTCACAGAGGAGGCATTTTTGTATTAACAGAGTTACTTATTTCACCAAATAAATCTTTAGTTGTTGAAATAAGTATATGAGGGAGAAGGGAAATTGGTCAATGATGGTAGAAAAAGAATACTTACCTAATTTTTGTGCACAGGAACCAGTCCGCCCTTAGTCCCTTGTCAATGTCACCTTACATACTTCTCACCAGTCCCATTTAGGATGATTCAATAACCCTCCCTCTGCCTCCTCCAGCCCAATACACATTTGCATCATCTACACACACACTTTAATTTGTCTTTATGAAAGCCTGATATATATAAAAATAGCATTGTATTGTTTTGTTTTTAAATATTTATTTTCATTATAAATGCCATATTACCGTATTATTGAAATTTGGGGAAACAAGGAAATAAAAGAGAAAAAAGCCAATATCCCACTTCAGACCTTACTTTTCCTGAGCATATGCTTTTTCAGAATTGTACTCATTTTTTAGGTATATTCGTATCATTCAACAAAGTCACACAGCGCAATTTTCACCTGCTTGGTGAAAACATTTTTCTGTGTTATTTTATAGCCTTCGTACCCATCGGTTAGTTGCAGGCCGGACACAGCTAACCCGAATGGTAACTTTGAGGGAATTAAACTGTCCTTTTCCCAAGCCAAGGCAGTCCCACTGTTGGATAAGCAGAGCACAGACTAGATTTCAGTCTTTACTGGTCTCTACTTGCCCTTGGTTGGATGGCCTTGTACAGTGAACAGTCTAAAGCACTATGCATGGCAGCTTTGGCCAGCTGCATATCTGTTCACATCTCTATCCTGGAGTCTTAGACTATGAATCACAACATGCCAGTTGTGACCCTTTGGGGCTTTTACTTCACCTGTGTTTTTACACTACTGAGTTCTGAATCTTTAAAGGTATGATAGATGTAACGCCAACGATAGGTAGGGGAAATAATAATAAAGTAACAAGCCATAAAAATAAAAGAACAACACTAAGAAGGACTCAGGAATCAGATAACTAGGTTAAAATCCAACTCCTCTACTACCCGTTGTACAGCAAAGTACAATAAAACATTTATTTGGTCTTTGTCCCCAGTTCCTGGCACAGGGCTCCTAAAAACCCTGGGGTTTCCTGAGTGATAGGTGTGTCTTTTATTACTCATAACAAGGCCCCTTTTGATTATATTTGAGTTTATGCTAATGAAGTGTTACAGGGTAGAGGTCCCAGATAGCATCAGGATGGGAAAAACCCAACCTGTGATCAGTAGGTAAGAACTTTCAGCCCCTCCAGCCATCCACCCCACCCTAATGTCAAGGGAGGGAAGGGGGGGGGTGCTGTAGATTCAGTTATAAAAACTCTTGAACGACGAAATTTAGAGAGCTTCTGAGTTGAAGAACACATCGATGTGCTTGGAGAGTGGTGCACCCCAACGGGCTCCTCACATTCCCCCACTCCATGCACCATATACCTTGCCTTATACATCTCTTCCATTTGTCTGTTTCTGAGTTCTAGTCTTTATGCAAAACTGGTACAGGAAAACCTTGGTTTGCGAGCATAAGTCATTCTGGAAGCATACTTGTAATCCAAAGCACTTACATATCAAAGCAAATTTCCCCATAAGAAATAATGGAAACTCAGATGATTTGTTCCACGATCTAAAAATATTCATTTAAAAAAGGATGATGACACTGTAATACTCTACAAAATAATAAAGAAAAATGTAAAGAAAATAGAAAGAAAAGTAAACAAATCAACTTGCACTTACCTTTGAAAACCTTTGTGCGGGTGTGAAGGAGACGAGAGAGGAGGGTTATTGTGTAGGACAATTTTCACTATCAGTAACAGAATCACTGCTATCTATTGGCTCGATGGAATCCTTTTCTCTTCGTTCAACTTTAACAAGGAAACTGTCCAGTGACACTTGCTTTTGCCTCCTTTTGAGGACTTTGTGCAAATGTGACATCACGTTGTCGTTAAACAGATTCATCGCTTGCCCTGCTACAGCCTTATTCAGGTGGTGCTTTTCCACAAAATTTTGCAGGTTCCCAAATTTTACACATCTCCCTAATCTCATTTGAAGTGAGGGATTCCTCCACCTTTCTCTCCTCCTCCTCTGCGGATGAGAGGTAGATGTAGACTTCTTGTGAAATCTTGCAATTTCGACGGCTCGCATACCTCGTTCATACTTCTCGATGATTTCCTTCTTAACTTCCACTGTAATCATCTCCTTTTTCTTACTGCGTTTCTTTTCAATCTTTTTCTGCATGGGAGCCATTTTATGTGCTCGCACGGATGTTGACTATAGTACAGTATTAATAAACTCTTGTCATCTACTGTATTTAATGCAACTAGCAATAAGGCAGCAGAGGAAAGGGTCTATATCTACAGGCAGCCTGACCTAGAGTGAAGCAAAGCATTCCTAAGCTTACTCGTGTCTGGAAAAGCAAAGGACTGTTCATAGGCACTTTGAAGAGACAAAATACACTACTGCCAGCTGTAGGCACCTTCCGACATTCTGAAAAATCACTGATTTCTGCCAAACACCGCCGTCTGAGACGGAGCATCCAAGCATGGGAGATGATCACCCACAATCCTGGAGACAGAGAGAGAGAGAGAGAAAACCATTGGCTCAGTTGTGATCATGTGACATTCAGTGTCACGTACTACTCGTATTGCAAGACGTCACTCATTTATCAAATTAAAATTTATTAGAAATGTTTGCTCATCTTGCAGAACACTCGCAGATCAAGTTACTCATAACTCGGGGTTTTACCATAAATGTAAATAGGTGTTTTTCCGAGTTCTGTGAGTCATTTTAGTAGATTATAGAACCTGATGAAGGGAGTCATGGGAGCCTCCAAATCTGGAGTGAGCTGGCCAGGAGTGTGGGTGGCCTGGCCATTCCATCCGTAGCTGGCCTCTGAGGTAGGGGCAGTCTTCTGGGGTCTGTGTTACCTCCGGGTGGGTAGTGTCAGAATTGCATTGCATTGCTGGATACCCAGTTGGGATTGGGGAATTAGAGAGCTGGGATGGGAGAATGACACACATTTGATATCCGAAGTGGGGTCAGAAAACACCACACAACACCCTTCATGACTGCCGGTGACAGTTCATAGAACAGGGGAAGAGATTTCCCCAGCATGGTCCAAGCATTCCCGGGTTCTCCAGTTCTCATTCCTTCCCAACCACCCACTAATGGGAGTGCAGACACACTTGTTAGGCAAAACACTCCCAAGGTACAACCTCCCCAGGACAACTCTGGGGAAAGAATCTTCTCAACCACAAGAACGAAAGAACTAATTTTGGAAGTGCTTCATAATTTGAAAAGTTCATCTCTACCCATAGCATCTGTAAATCACATTATCCTGCAGAGTAGAGTGAAGCCCTTTTTACTTAACCTTCCCCCCTTCTAAATTGGGCCACTTGGAGCTTGCAGGGAAAAAGAACAGACCCCATGGCAAGAGCCGCTTCCTTCATTACTGGAAGAAAATCAGTGCAATCGCTGTCCTAGCAAGGATTCAATTAAATTCTTAGCCAAAGGCCCTTGTTCTCTGTAGTTTCTATCTAAGGAAAGAAGGCGAGAGAAAGCTCTTGATCTCTCAATGACTCCAGGTTTTGCTCTTAGCTTCATCAACATTTTATTCATATCTCTGTAGTGGTACTCAACATTGCAGGATTTATCTTTTTGCTGCTTTCTCCCCCTCGCCTTCTCCTACCCTATTAAACTGGATGCACCTCAAAGGCAGGGTCGACTCACCTTGCACAACAGAACCCGGTAGAGTGTCTGGCCTGTAGCAGGCATCCAGTGAGTAAGTGGATGAGTTTGTGGGAGTCTATATGTATAAATAAGGCATGAATGAATACACAAATAAATAGCTAGTTAGGCTAATAAGGCCGACCTTTCAGGATTCTTGCAAATAAGGAAGGAAACTGGAGGGAAGAGGGAGCACAGTTCCTAGTCTGTGTCCCTGTTGAGTAAACGCTAAGTTTCCTCCGTTCATTTGCTAAATACAAAGGCTTCCATTTTGCCTCTGGGTTTTATGACGTCATTATCATTTATAGGTTGCTTTACTGTAGTAATTGGACACTTTTAAGAAGTCCTCAGCTCAGTTTTTGTCTGTGCTTTTAGCTGTTATGTGTCTTATTTTATCGCGGTATTGCAATGTATTCCAGGGAGCAAATCTCTATTCTCATGTTATAAGCAAAGAGCCTCCTTGCCAAGGATGGTTGAGTGTTAAGTGTAGCATCTATTTGGGATGACAAGTGGGGTCCTTGAAAAAATACAGGGTATATATAGAAGAAGATAGTCTTTAACCTAGAAGGGGGAAACATCAGCATATTGCAATAATTTAGGGAGAAAGTGGGTAAGAACATCTCAATTTTAAATGATATATGAAACCCACTCAGCCATTAAAGGAAGAAAATTTTTTAACCTTTAAAAGGGGGGAGAGGGGATATCTCTCTAGTATGCAGATAAAATAGTATGCAGAAAAAAAATTGCTAGGAATATCATAATTCAAAAGCAGATACTAAAACTACCCAGCCACAAACAGTGTATAAACACAAAGCCTTTCCAGATATTATATTTGCTCATTAAAAGAGAAAGCACTTTCCAGGTTTGATTTTCTATTTTATTCTGTTTAGCTGTGTGTGTATAGTACTTCCTTTTATCTTTACTTAATGAGAAGAAGCAAAAGAAAATAGAGTAGGAATTGCTAAGTCAAGTTATGTTCATTTTAGCCCATCAGAGGTTTGTTTTGTTTTTTGTTTTTCAGAGAATCGGGGTACCTCCAGAATATTCAAAATAAACTAAAATGGGATTTTGTTTTTCTTACTCATGCCCAACCTCCTTAAAAACAAAAACAAAAACAAAAACAAAACCACTCTGCCCACTGACCTGTATGAAACTGAAATTTGGCATCCATGAAGCAAGCCATGGTTCTTTTAAAAACCTTCAGAGTCATAGCCATTCTCTCCCTTGGATAGAACCACAGGATACCTAAATATAATTACCATTTAATTTGTTTTCTCCCTCTTGGTGATGATAAACTTTGTTGCAACAAAGTTCCAATTAAGGAAGAATGAAGAGAAACCACGCCTCTCTGGATCTAAGCAGAATTCAAGGGGGCTCCTGGCTTGGGTCTTCTAAATGGGAGAGGAGCCAGATTATTTGCGTAGCTTAATTTATATCCATTACAATTACAATATGGTGAGTCTGATGCCGGTAATGATGGCTTGGAAGCCAGCCAAGGTTTCCCTTTCCCTCCGTCAGGCTCTGGCCGGGTGTGCCTTTCAGAGCCCCTCCTGCCCAGGCTTCTTTCTATTGTCCATAACCAAAAGGCTTTCCCATTCAGGCCACAACAAGCCCCACTCAGTACCCATGGTCAAAGAAAAAAAGGATCAGCACATAAATTTAACTGACGGAGTCACCAGGGATTAGAAAACAGAATCTGGCAATAAATATGGTAATTAGGTAATTTGAGACTTTAGCGCAAGGTCTTTTGAAAATGCAATCTCAGAACTGGAGTCTGGAGCTGATTTTTGCACCATTAAGGAGAATTACAAAGAGTCGAAACTTTTTAATGATATTTAAGTATTTTTCATTGGCCAGTTAGTAACTGCTCTGTCCACACTAGGGAAATTTTAATGATGCGGCTAGGAAAAAGACCCCTAGCCTATTCCAAGCTGCCCAGTCTAAAGCAAACTCCCATTCCTCTGGAAGGCAAAGCAGAGTTTGGCTTGAGTATGTAATGAGCACTTAGTGGATGCTTAAGAATTCAATTCAGCTGCTATTTAGAAGAAAGAGAAAGAGGTGGGGGGAGGGAGGGAGGGAGGAAGGAACGAAGGAGGGAAGGAAGGAAGGGGAAGAAGAATGAAGCAGCCATCTTTTTTCCCCCCTCTAATTTAATAGCGTGGACGTTTTAATTGTTTTGCCATTTCACAGAGGAGAGTTTGGGACATTTAATCAATCTGTAGGTTGTGCCTCAGCATGCTGTGTTGGCTGTGAAGAAGCCTTGATTCATCAAGGAAGGCTTCCCTTTGTGTTTGGAAAAGGAAGAGAGAAGGCAGCTCAATGTGACTTCCTTCAGAAGGTCACTTCTAAACACCCAGGACTGAGTCTTGAGCTCCTCCTGGGGCCATTGCCTCCCGTCTCCCTGTACCCTCACAGGGGCGGTTGTATTGAGATCCCTGGTTTTCTGGTCTCTCCTCCTCCCCCAGCTTCTGAGCTCCTCCAAAGAAAGGACGATGTGCTGTTCCCTATGGGACTCCAAGTCTTTCCACAGCTCCTGGTACATAACGGCTCAGTTATTTATTGAATAAATGAGGGGGTAGGGCCCATAGGAATAAAAAATGCTCTCATCATATAAAAAGTCTGTGTATTGGAAAGATTCCAGGTTCTATTTTCCTGCAAAGGCTATTTGTGTAATTCCTTGTACTGTCCTAAACTATAATCTTTGAGGCCTCAAGATAAAAGAGCCTTGGAATAGTAGCTCTCAACCTGATTAGTGATCAAAATCACACTCAAAAGTTAAAATATCGATTTCCTTGTGAAATTCTAGGATGGGGGTCCGAAATACTACTGTTTTGTCGTAGTGGAATCGGTAGCTAGATCTCTACTTAATCCTGAAACACTGGAACCCCTGCTTTTGAAATTAGATCATCTAATCCTTGCAATTGACAGATTAGGTCATTGGCTAGAAAGAATAAGGGACCTTGGGCAACCAAGGTCAAAGGCAAGTCAGTGGCAGAGGTAAGACTTGGACCTACGTTTCCTGATTCTCAGCTCTTATAGTTCTTTCTTGCACTTCAAGTGCTTAAGAGTTTACTGAGCACCTATTATGTGCCAGCACTCTGCTGGGTGTTGGAAATAAAAGACAAATAGTAATAAAGCTCCTTTATCAAACACTTAGTATGTATGTGATACGGAGTGAAGTGCTTTATATAACACAACCCTGGAACGTATTATTATAACTGACTCAGAGAATTTCAGCCTAAAGAGGTTAACTTTCTCAACAGTAAAAAAAATAAAAATAAAAATAAATAAATCACTGGGTTTTAAATAGTGGGTCCTGCTTGGGGCGGGGGGGGGGGGGGGGGGGGGGTGGAATTCAGTCTAACAACAGAGCTCAGAAACACCTCTATGCGGTTTGATCCAGTTTTCTCCCCCAACACTCCTCCCACCCCTATCTTTCTTGGAGCTGGTGACTTTGACAACATCACTCAAACTGGGGAAGGAGACAGACCCTCTTCAGCATAAGATACAGGATATAATAAGGTATAGAAGATGTGTCTATAGGAGCTGGGTTTTGTGGAATAAGACCTTTGTGGATTTTTTTTTCTTCATATAATCACCCTCTGGCAGACCAGTGAACTGTGAAACCCACTGCTTCTCTTTCCCACTTCTATCCCCAAACCCCAAACCCCTGCTAGGCCTCTAGTAGCTGCAGAAACAAACATAAAAGGATACTTAACGTGGAAGAGTGGACTTTGAAGATAGGACAGAGTGGGTGACAGGGTTAAAGGGCTCAGGGTGTTGATTTGGGAGGAAAGAAGGTACGTGGGAAGGGTCCCAAGGGTCACACCCTGCAGGTGACGAAGGTGGCCCAGGAACCTGCTTGGAAATCCAAGGACAAAACCCCAAACCCATGATGATATGGAGCTCAGGGAAAGGCAGATGATCTAAAAAGGCCATTCCCAAATGCCCGTTATTTTATAGATTCTCACTCAACAGAAAAGCGAAATATCTTATCCAGGATTTCATGTGCTCTTTGTGTGTTTTCTGCTGATCTTAACATTTTCTGACAGACTGTTCTATCCTTGTCTTCCATGGTGGGGTGGGACAGAGAACAGAACAATGAGCACATTCCAGAAGTGCTATGGAGCCCAGATAAAAGAGAAAGGAAATCTGCCTGAGGATAGGGTGTAGGATGAAGACAATTATCAGGGAAAATGTGGCAATGTTGGGGCAAGCCCTGCAAGCAGAAGGAGCCTTGAAAGTATAGCTGTTTGGAACACAATGCTCAGGCAGAGGGTCTCCTGTTCTGGAAACTTGCTGAAATGCGGATTCTTAGACCTTCTCTCTGAGACTTGACTCTCTGAGGTTTAGAGGAGGGTTGTTGTTTTTTTAAAACTTGGTGTACCTAACTCAAATTCAGGAGGTCCCTGACCTTGGATGGAAAACATTTCACATCTTTATTTTCACTAACCCTTATTTTTCGTAACATGATTTTTAATGTTTATTTATTTGTGATAGAGAGAGAGAGACAGGGCGTGCAAGTTGGGGAGGGACAGAGAGAGGGGGACAGAAGATCTGAAGCAGGCTCTGTGCTGACAGCAGTGAGCCAGGTACGGGGCTCAAACTCACAAACTGAGTTAGCGACCTGAGCCGAAGTTGGACGCTTAACCGACTGAGCCACCCAGGTGCCTCTTTTCACTAACCTTTAAGTGAAGTTTAGCATTTTGAAAGTAGGCCACAAACTCGGGAAGTATCAGTATCTGTGATGCCACCAACAGACACCCCAAATATTTTGAAGTCATGTTATTATTGTTGTAGATACCGCAAATTAATGTTTATGCTGAAACAACAGAAGCTATTAAACTTGATGTTAAATCTTATTTCATGTGTTAATAAATAAACATATATATTACCACATTAGAAAATTGATATATAGTTATAGAGATAGAAAACTATATAATTATTTCCCCTTGTAGGTCCCACGTATTTAATTGTGTGCATTGTGAGAAGGGAGTCCAAGGGAGGGGTCTGAGCACAAAAAAGTGCCATTACTTCTTACAGAGTAAGTTCCAAAAATCTCCATTTTTAATATGTAAACCTGGTATTTCTGATGCTAACGGTCTAGAGACCAAACTTTGAGAGATGCTGGTGTAGGTTATGTGTGTATGTGTATATGTGTTTGTGTGGTTGTGGGGGAGGGGGTAGGAGGTCGGTGTGAGTGTGTGTATGAATATGTGTGTATGTGTGTGTACGTGTATATGTGAACACATGTGTATATGTGGGTATGCACGTGTGTGTATGTGAATGCGTATGTGTATGTTTGTGTACGTGTATATGTGAATGCGTGTGTATATGTGGATATCTATGTGTGTGTGTATGTGAATGCATGTATATATGTGTGTGTATGTGTGTGTGTTTGTGTATGTGTATGTGTGAATGCGTGTGTATATGTGAGTGGGTGTGTACGTGTGTATGTGAATGCGTGTGCGTATGTGTGTATGTGTGTACGTGAATGTGTGTGTATATGTGGGTGTGCTTGTGTGTGTATGTGTATATATGAATGCGTGTGTATATGTGGGTGTGAATGTGTGTATGTGTTTGTGTGAATGTGGAGGGGTAGAAGGTGGGTGTGAATGTGTGTATGTGTGTGTGTATATGTGAACGTGTGTGTATATGTGGGTGTGTGCATATGTGTGTACGTGTGTACGTGAATGTGTATGTATACGTGGGTGTGCATGTGTGTGTATGTGTATATATGAATCCGTATGTATATGTGTGTGTATGTGTGTATGTGTTTGTGTGAATGTGGAGGGGTAGAAGGTGGGTGTGAATGTGTGTATGTGTGTGTGTGTTTGTGTATGTGTATATATGAACGTGTGTGTATATGTGGGTGTGTGCGTATGTGTGTACGTATGTACGTGAATGTGTGTGTATACGTGGGTGTGCTTGTGTGTGTATGTGTATATATGAATGCGTGTGTATATGTGGGTGTGAATGTGTGTATGTGTTTGTGTGAATGTGGAGGGGTAGAAGGTGGGTGTGAATGTGTGTGTGTGTGTATATGTGAACGTGTGTGTATATGTGGGTGTGTGCATATGTGTGTACGTGTGTACGTGAATGTGTGTGTGTACGTGGGTGTGCATGTGTGTGTATGTGTATCTATGAATGCGTGTGTATATGTGTGTGTGAATGTGTGTGCGTACGTGTGTATCCCTAATGTGGAGGAATTGGGGGTGCAACGTAGTGTTACAGAGCAACAGCGCATAAAAATGAGACGGCAAAGTCAGCTGGGCCTAATATGCAAGTCTTCTTGAGAAAGTTTGTTAAGCACAGCACAAGGAATGTCACACTCTCAAACTTAAATGTAAAGTCATAAACGAGTAATGCATACCACTTAGCCACCCAGCTGTAATTTATTCCTCACTTCCTACAGTCACTGTTAAATCACAGAAGCAAAGCTACCAGGGTTTATGACAATAGTGGATTTATGTGTGTGCTATGGCTCTTATTAGCCTGAAATCCAGGCCAAGAATAGGAATGAAAACAAATGAGCTTCGAGAGACAAAAGGAAGCAGGAAATGCCAAGAAACCAGGGCTCCACTGGTAACAAAGGTGGGGACCTGGGGCTCCGGGATCATTCTGGCAGGCTGATCTCCCCTTGGCTGGTGTCCAAAGAAAGAAGAGACGACAGCCACAAAGGGAGATAATATGCATGCCACCCACAGTCTTACTTCAAGTGTTTTATTTGACCTCTTCACGTTTAATTATAAACCACATTCCTTTGTGGGTTCAAAGGGAACCAAGAGCTAAATTTCATATATATATCCTGCAATCCAGATACCGTATATACCTGATCTCATTGAACTTTGAGGGAGCTACTCTGGTCCCCATTTGACAGTTACATGAAACCCACATGGCTAAAGATTGTGCTTAGCGGCTAAAAAGGCTACTGCCATGATCAACCCTCGCTACTTTTCCAATTCCACGCTGCTTCTCTAATTTGTGCTGAGGAATTTCTGCAATTAGATGGGGAGAAAAATTACATACTGTTTGTCCTGAAAAACAAAATAAAGTTAAAGACGGAAACACGCACTCATTTTTCTCTTCAGCTACCCAAACGCAGTCGAAAGAGAGTGAAAGGATAATTCTAAGTACAAACCCTCAAGGACAAAGAAAACAGGAGAGGACATAATAGCGGCATAATCTGAGAAGCTACAAAGCAGATGGATGATTGATATGACAGTGACTGCAAAGGGCTGATCCAAAGCCTGCAGTGGGAAAGCCAGTTGTACAAGCTGGTTTATGCTGGGTCCCCAGAGAACCAGAAATTGGTGGCACTGTGTATCTCTGGAGAGGGGGACCTTGGAGGCTAACAACAAAAGGATTCCTTTAAAATAGGCTTAAGAAGCAGTGAAACCCCACATTGATTTCTCTATGAATCACAGTCAGGAGTCAGTTGCTTTACTGCAGCAAAAATCCTGGAGGTTCATTCTTTGGAAGAGCACAACCAACTCGGTGGCCACCCATACTAAGGTGAATTCGGGTTGGCTTCCCACATCCTCTCCTTCCTTGGCTGTGTACTGGGTTCCCAGTCTCCTTAAAACCTGCTGAATCTGGAAGACAGTGATAAATGACCCAGACTCTTGCAGTGAAACGATGGTCTCAAAAAAACAAAAACAAAAAAAACCGAGAAGATGCGCTGAGGATTGAGAAGGCACAGTAGCCAGAGAGAAGCATAAATTTCCCACCACCAGCTTCACAGAAATGCTGACACCAAAGACTGTGGGTGAGATTTCTGATTTCTGCAGCGAGTGTCAGCATGATGCCAGATACCACAGACAGTTGTAAAAGTGCCCAAGTTTCCCGTGAAATTTCCTGGCAAGACAACTGGGTTCCATCCTCAGAAACGCACTAGGTTTGGTAAATGTCATGATTGGACAGAGCCTTAGCACCAAGGCTGTCTGATTCTGCCTTCCCCTTGTTTTCAGGGAGAATAAGAAGGGTAAAGAGGAGGCCATGGGGAGGTCCAATGTTTATTGACTCACTGCAATCATCTACTATGTGTTTTCCCTGAAATAGCAAGAAAAAAAAAAAAAAAAAAGAAAGCTAAAAGCCCCATAGCCACTAGAAGTTTCTCTGGACAACAGTGAAGACATTCTTTCATGGCCTCTCTCTCCTTCCACCAGCAGATGCTGCTAAAAGGGAGAGAGTATCTTGGACTTTCTTTAAGAACGGGGGTGAGAGGGGCGCCTGGATGGTTCAGTCAGTTAAGTATGACTTCAGCTCAGGTCATGATCTCATGGTTCATAGGTTCAAGCCCTGTGTCGGGCTCTGTACTGACAGCTCAGAGCCTGGAGCCTGCTTCGGATTCTGTGTCTCCCCCTCTCTCTGCCTCTCCCCCACTCACACTCTTCTCTGTCCCTCTCAAAAAAATAAATAAAACGTTAAAAAAAAAAAAAAAGAACAGGGGATAGGAGAATTAAAAAAAAGTTTTTTTTTCAAAGTTTCTGCCTTGCTAAGATTAACGATACGTGATGAATAGCTCACTAACTTAGGAAAACATTCTTATGTCCTTTGGGGTTAGGAAAGACAAGACGCAACTGTGATTTACAAGGAGAAGGTTGAAACCAAAGGGGGGATAAAGTACCCTGGAAAATAAAGGGAGTTTTCAATCCACCCCAATCCCCCAACCCACACCCCAGGAGGCTGCAGGGTGGAAGACATAGGAGGGCAGGGCTGAAGGGAGGACCAACGCCCAGAGGTGATGCCAGGCTGAGACCTAAGGACAACTAGGCCGACAATGTTCGTCCTTGGGGCTGGCCAAGGAAGTGTTGGGAGAGTGATAGCCGATACTCGCTTTAAGGGGTGCATTTTGTTCTTCGTGGTAGTCAGGCTGGCCCTGACAACCGAGTCAGAAGATGAGAAGATGTGTGACGTTGGCAGGTCTGTAAGGTCACAGATGCTGGGGTCAGTGCCTCCCGAATCTGGCTTATACTTGAGAACAGCTTTTTTTTTTCTGGGCCTGAGCTGAACAAACCAGTAATGAAGCAATCATGCCTGAGGTTTGAGCCCATTGGGGTGTGGGGTCCCTGTCACAGAGTATAACCCTGGGAAGTGGACCCAGGAATCACTGTCCTTGGTGTAAGAACGATCTTCTCTGGGAGCCAGGGACTCTGACCCAGCTCTGCATTTTGGACTTGACCTGGCCCCAGACCATCTTCTATTTAGCAACCAACATTTTCCTCCCTTTCTGTTCTTTGCCATCCCAGACATCATGCTCAGATAGAGACTGAAGTGCTGACTCTGGGTTCTCTTCCAACTTTGTCTGTCACATACTATGAACAACTACAATATTAACAGCTACCATATTAAGAAAACTTACTACATGCCAAGCATTGTTCAAAGTGCTTTCTGTGTATTAACTCATTTAATCTTCATAAACCCCTTTGAGATAGCGGCTGGTGACATGCCCACCTTTCAGTGAGAGATGAAAGGCTGTTGGCCTGAACTCCCGCAGGCCCATCCTGCTGTGCAGATAATAAAGGGAGGTATAGCCATCTGAGCCTTGGTTTCTACCACCCCTGCTCAGTGTTTGCAAAGTCCCCCACCAGCCAGCCAGGGGGCCTGGAGTGGGGCGGGAGAAGCACTGTGGATCCCCATGCATTTAGTTTGTCATTTACAATGACTGCATCCAAGTTGGCAGAGGGCACAGTGGTCTGCCGTACCCAAGATTTTCCTCTTGGCCAAACTGTGCCAAACGCACTTCTCCCCAGACCTTCCTCCAGGGAGCTCTTGCTAGGTCACAGGTATAAGGTTTTTTTTTTGTTTTTTTTTTTTTCTCATTTTAACATCCTGATCCCCAAGAAGGAGTTACCAAGGTAACCAGGAATGATGCATACACACAGTCTTTATGGACACTCCATCTCTACTTAATCGGATTACGTGTTCTTGGCTTACTCTGTTTCTGTGATAACAAGAACATGAAATTTTCTTCTTATGTAGTTTCCTCCTCCTTCTTCTACATTTCGCTCGCCCTTTCTCACTGACCTTCAAACTTTTTCCAGAAGTTACTACCAACTCAAGAATTTACCAGATGTGAAAACTCCCTAACCTTCCGTGAAATAGATAACCTTTTTGAGCCAAGCTTCCCCTCCACATGAGGCACGTGGAGATTCCTTAGAAGGAGAAGGACCAGATGTTTGGACTCCCTTCTATACCACTGTATGCTCTGAGAAGTGATTTGAAGACATCCTCTACAACTCAGGTAGCAAAGATGGACACTGCAGTTAAACACACACACACACACACACACACACACATACACACACACACATCACTTCCTATCTTCTTGATGATTAGAAGAGACAATGTTTTAATGTCCCTGAGTTCCCCTGCCTTCTCTCATGTCACTCTTTCCTTGAATACCTAAATAGATCATCTCAAGTCCCCATTCTACAAGACTGAGAGAAGTCCGAAATGTTCCCAAGATGTCTGAAGATTCTCACGATTCTGCAAAGTACCACAGAATAAAGCCATTCTTGTCTTTAATGAGTTAGTTTTTAAAAATAATGTCAGGGCACCTGGGTG
Organism: Panthera pardus; assembly: GCF_024362965.1. Classification (NCBI taxonomy): domain Eukaryota; kingdom Metazoa; phylum Chordata; class Mammalia; order Carnivora; family Felidae; genus Panthera; species Panthera pardus. The sequence goes on from NW_026527002.1 coordinate 68,420,431, forward strand.
GCTCAGTCAGTTAAGTGTCCAACTCTTGATTTTGGCTCAGGTCATGATCTCAGTGTTCATGAGATCGAGCCCTGCATCGGGTTCCATGCGGACAACACAGAGCCTGCTTGGGATTCTGTCTTTCCCTCCCTCTCTGCCCCTGCTCTGCTGTCTTTCTTTTTCTCTCTCTCTCAAAATAAATGAATAAATAAACATTTTAAAAACTTTTAAAAATTACTTAATTAAAATAATGTCAAGTGACTACCATGAAGAACAAAGGCACCCCTTAAAGCGAGTATCGGCTATCACTCTCCCAACACTTCCTTGGCCAGCCCCAAGGAAGAACATTGTCGGCCTAGTTCTCCTCAGGTCTCAGCCTGGCATCACCTCTGGGCATTGGTCCTCCCTTCAGCCCTGCTCTCCTATGTCTTCCACCCTGCAGCCTCCTGGGGTGTGGGTTGGGGGATTGGGGTGGGTTGAAAACTCCCTTTATTTTCCAGGGTAACAGCGGCCCTGGGAAAATAATACCAACATGAACTTGGTGGCCCCGCTGCCTTTGTCCACCTCTGAGCAGGTCACGTTCCCATTGTCCTCTGAGTAGCTCTTTCCACTTGGAGTCTTTGGTACCAGTCTTTTCTTCCTCAGAATATCATCTGGGTCCCTTAAACAAAATGGCCCACCACTCCCCAGAGCTCTGCAGGCCACAAGGAGCAGAGGTAAGGAGGTCATGGACTGTTGGCTGCTGTCTAAAGGGAATGGAATTAAGCAGAAATACAATTTTGGATTCACCCTCTCCTTGGGTGGGACCATCTTATGATAGGAAAAGATAGGATTCAGTCGGCAGGGAGGGAAAAATTAGGACTGAGGTCCCTGGGTGGGGGGGGCGGCGGGGGGGGGAAGGAACACAGATTTTGGAACAATGCTGGGAGTGTCTGACCACAGCAAACCCCCTTAGGCTTAAGGTTCCTCTTAGGAAAGTAACAGATACCACCTGCTCCCCCTCAGGTTTCCCTCAGGAATTTGACAAAAGACTTAACTAAAAACAAATAGTGGACCATAAAATGTATGACCCACTAGGAATGATATGGCCTTAGGCCACCCCTCATACAATGGAACTGAGCCAATCAGGAATGGACAACCCAGCACCTAGAACTATCAAGCCTGTAAGGGTAGGACCTGAGAAGGAAGGTGGGGGGAGAGAACAGGGGAGAGTCAATCAGAACCTTATAAAACAAAGTCCCTTGCCTATTGTAGTGGGCATTCGCTTTCGAACACCCCCTCTCTGTAAAGAGAGTTTTTCTACTCTTCTTCCTTTCTGATCTTACACTCTAATAAACTTCTGCCTTCTGCTCATTTTGTGTCCACCTCTTCGTTCTTCAAAGCGGCGAGACGACGAACCCGAGGTGTTGAGGTAAAAAATCCCGCGACAATCTGACATCCGCCCGCATGCCTAACATAACACCCTAAAGATCAGCATGAAGGTGACATTGTATCTCTGCCTACCCTGAAAGTACCAGGTAACTGTGTGGGGGCAGCACCATTTGAAAGAGAGAAGAAAATCAATCGATCTTCAGTGAGTCTTTCCAACTTATTCCCAACATAAGGATTAAAGAACTGAGGCTCAGAAAGGTAAGCCTTTCTGAGAAATTAATAGGAGAAAATAAATTTTAATGCATGTGTATCTGGTTCTAAGCATGTCTCCTTGCCGTAATCAGAATAAATGCCCTATGTAATATAAGCAAAATAGAAAGAGGTGCGGAGTAGAATCAAAAGACCAGGGCCATGCCCTTCTTCGCATTCAATTTTTGTTGTTTCTGTGTGTGTATCACAAGGGAGGGTGTGACCTGCACGGAAGAACGGCAGCGGTTAACCAAAGTTGGTACTCAGAAAACACTAGAGCATGGGAGAGACAGATCTGAAGGAGCTGCGGAAGGAAAGGAGAGGAAGAAGAAAAGAACGGCGTTAAAGGAAGGAAGGAAAAAGAAACAGGACAGAACAAAGTCCCTCACCAACTCAGAGGCTCTAGCTCTCAGTTGAGGCACCAACTGAGAACAGGAGGAAAAAGCAAGTCCAAAATGGAAAACCCCCCAACAATGCATGGGGCTGAGCCAAGCTCAAATGCCATGGCTTACATTTCTGGCTGTTAGATACACATTGACTTAATAACAGACTTCCGGAAGGGGTGGGGAGCAGGGAACCAACCCTTCATTAGCTGGGCACATAGATGTTGTGGTTTCTCGGAGGTAACAATTACAAGCCTTCATCTTCTGAGTTGGGAGCCCATTGACGATAGATACCGGTGTCCAGAAATAAAAATCTCAACTTCGTCGTGGACGAAACTGGATTGGACAACTACAGCTTGGATATGCTGCCAAGAGGAAGGGTTGTACATTTTCCTGGGTGGAGTCTGCAAAGCCGTAGGGCCCACAGGGGAGCTTTCAGATGAGACAGAAAAAGGGGCCCTTTCTGGCGACAGCAGCCCCATGGGCGCACGGCCTGGCGCACAGAGCGAGGGCTGCCTCTTAGCCCCCGCTGGTCCTCATGGCTGGCCACGCTTTTGTTCGTACACTGACCACTCCATTCCTTACAGCTGTTCTGCCAAGGAAGGACGTGCTCCTCAGTCCGCAGCACCGAGAAACTCAGCCTGGCTCTAACTTCCTGACCCTAACCGACCACCACTGAAACCGTGGGCCTCTAAACCTGCCTCCAGAAGAGGCCCTGGATCCAGATGTCCTTACTACATTGGACATGAAGCAAACAAAGGAAACATCGTGCTCATGAAGCAGGCCAAGTGACCTGAGGAAGTGAAGACAGGCAGACCCTGCGGGAGTAATGGCCTGTGATGAGCCATCTCAGGCCAGGGACACCAACTAGTAAGGAAGCATAAAAGGTTTTGACCAAGACCTACAAGAAGAGATATGTTTTCGCTGGTGGGAGTGCCAACTGGTGCAGCCACTGTGGAATCAGTGTGGATGTTCCTCAAAAAGTTAAAAACAGGGGCACCTGGGTAGCTCAGTCAGTTAAGCATGCAACTCATGATCCCAGCTCAAGTCATGATCTCATGGTTTGTGAGATCGAACCCCACATCAGGCTCTGCACTGTCAACGTGGGATTCTCTCTCTCTCTCTGCCCCTTCCCTGCTCATGTGCTCTCTCTCTCTCTCTCTCTCAAAATAAATAAATAAATTAAAAAATTAAAAATAGAATTACGATACAATCAAGTAATTTTACTACTGGCTATTTACTCAAAGAATATGAACATACTAATTCAAAAAGATATATGCACCCCTCTGTGGATTTTTTGTTGTTGTTTTTTGTTGTTGTTGCTGTTTTAAAAGAAAGGCAGGCTGCGTCATGCAGCACCTCCTTTGGATGTGTCCGGAGTCTTGGAAACTTGACTACCCTGCATTCTCCTGAGAAAGGACCTTGAGAGCTTATTTGGAGACTCTAGAGGCAAGTGCAACTACTCCTACAGCCTCGCCTGAAGAATGATCCTCCTCGATCGGGGAAGGTCATCCTCTTCGACAGACCGATCGTGCAGTTTCGGGAGGGATGCACAAGGAGCAGTGATGGAGGAAGGGGACCTCAGCCCAGCCAGCCAGATCGGTGAACTCAACGCTAGTGATCAATGGGGTGACGGGTGTCACAGCCAGATCACCCTCACATCCTGTGTACCCTTATGTTTGTGCACCCAGTGTTATTTACAATAGCCAAATTATGGAAGCAGGCCAAGTGTCCATCAATAGATAAATGGATAAAGAAGATATAGTATATATACACAATGGGACAGTACTCGGCCATAAAAAAAGAATGAAACCTGGCCATTTACAACAACACGGAGGGAGCTAGAAAGTACAATGCTAAGCAGAATAAGTCAGAGGAAGACAAATACCATATGATTTCACTCGTGTGTAGTTTAAGAAACAAAACAAATGAGCAAAGCAAAACAAAAATAGACAGACAGACAGACAGACAAACCAAGAAACAGACTCTTAACTATAGAAAACAAACTGATGGTTACCAGAGGGGAGGTGGGCAGGGGGGTGGGTGAAATTGTGGATGGGAATTAAGGAATGCACTTGTCATGAGCACCGGGTGATGTAAGGAAGTGTTGAATCACTAAATTGTACACCAGAAACTAACCTCACACTGTATGTTAACTAACTGGAATTAAAATACAATACAATAATACATACATACATAAATACATAAATAAAGATATGTTTTATGTTATGATCCCACACATGTGTGTGCGCACACCCAACCCGAAATAAATCTTGCAGAAACTATATTTACAACATCCTCCATATTTATGTGATGTAAATCTCAACCTTTTATTGATTTCAACCTTTAATCAGTCACCACTCCAGTCTGAAAATATTCTGAACTAGTGGAAGAAATCTTCTCCCATCAATCAGAAAAATGACTCTTCCTTCCTTATGGAGGATTTGGTGACGGGGCTGGAGAGAAAAACCGGTCTCACCTTTCTGATACCTTGTACAGGGATAAAATGCCCATTCTAGGACCCTTGCCCTGGCAACGCAGACACGGTAGTTTGAACGATGGATGACAATTTCAGAAATGCCAAAATGGTTTCAGTGCTTCTTTTAATTAAAGAAACATGTTTTGTTTTGTTTTGTTGTCTTGAACTGTGACTTGAATGAAAAGTACTTTTTTGTTTGTTTTTTCTACAAATATGCCTACTGGATGGTTTCAAAGTGTGACCAAATCAATGCATTATCTGGTGATTCAACTGGAACAAACCAAAACAACAAAAACATCCTTCATGCTGAACCAATATTTTGTTCCTTTCAAGCCTCGATGGATCCTGAGACTTAAGGCTTCTGAAGTGTTGATCCCAGAAGCAAAAGGACCCTGGATTTAATGCCACTCTGTCCCCCTAACTTGGAGCCTGTAACCCTGTTGTCCTCAGCTACTCTCAGTTCCCATACAGATCCCCAAAGGCTCCATGTCTCCAAGCCTCTGCTCACATAGCTCCTTCTATTTAAGCTGTCCTTCTTTCTACCTCTTGCCTCCCTGTCTGCTTACCTCTCTACTCATCTTTCAAAAGTCAACTTCATAATCACTTCACTCATTCATTCATTCATTTATTCATTCACTTTTTCAACAAGTGTTAGTTGGAGATTCATCATATGCTAGGACCCATCCTAGCTAGGACCCATCCTGGTTTATTGGGGAATCCAAAGATGAACAACACATGGTATTTCATGGTACAGCACACGGTACTAGTCAAGTGCAGTAGGCATTTATAAAATAATGTGGTGGGGGTAGTCATCCAAGAAAGCATATAGGATAGTATCAGAGGACAGAGCGGGGTCCTTAACTCAATGTAACGGGCCACATAAAGCTCCCTGGAGGAGCTAAGGCTTCACTCAGCTGAGAATGTGGAAAGAATGGGGATTCTAGGGGTCAGCAATAATTGAATTAACTATCATTATCCCCAGTTTAGAGATGAGGAAACAAAGGCACAGAATGGTTAAATACATCTTCCAAAGTGCAAAGTTATCAATTAACAGAGCTGATATTTGGTTGTAATGCACACTGACTCCAAGGCAGGTCTCTTTAATCATTAACTTGAATCATCTCTCATTTGCCATAGGAATCCAGAAAAGGCGGCAATACTAGTGGACAAATAGAAGAAAGAAAGGAAATGGGATAGATCCGTGGTGAAGGCAAGTGCTAAGCCCAGAGAGATTTATTGAGGGGGGTGGCGTCTGGGTGGGGGAGGGGGACAAAGCCCCATGCACAGGACCTGTAGTAAAGTGTTAGGTCCTTGTAGAGAATCTATCAATACTACATGTTGGTTGAACACTTGTTATTTCAAAACCAAACCAAAAGAGATTTTTGGTAAATCCTCTGATAATTACTAGAAAAGTGTCCTTGGACAATGCATGTATCCTTTGTGAGCCTCCCTTTCTGTGCCTGTACAATGGAGATAGCAATGTGTCTACCTTATGGGGCTGTGATGAGGATTATATTGAGTGAATAAAGCATCAAGCATAGATCCTGGGACACAGTGCTGATTCACGTTCAGTCTGCTTCCCTTTTGCATCCCTTAGGTTTTCCCTCCTTTGCTGAGAACTTATGCCTGGTGTCCATCCACTTCCTCTGCCACAGAGTGAGCAGCAGCCTGGGACTCAACCTCATCCTGGTACAGGTGGGTCCTTGGTAACAACTTTGCCAGGGAGTGGCTGGGAACAGAGTCCCAGGGCACTCAGCAGAGTTTATTAGAATGAAAATGAGGAGAAGAGGGTCCATCTTTAAGAGCTGTCCAAGGGAGACCGGAGCTACCCAGCCCCTGTAGGAAGGAACTGTTAATTATGCCATTAATAATGCTTAGCATTCTCCCCATGCTTTTCCAAGCTAATTAATTCTGCTTCAAATCCTGGAAAACAAATGACTGGGTGTGTTGGGGACAGGCTTCTGTTTCTGAGATTGAAGGGTGGAGAAGCTTGCCCTCTGCAATGACTGGGGGAAGGGAAAAGCAGTGTTACCTCTTCCTCGGGTCAAGTTTCTCAGAATGTGCAGAGGGCTTTGACCCCTGGTGGGGACTTCCCCTTTACCCTCAAGACCTTCTTCAAACAGGGGTAACCACCCAAAGGTACAAAGATACAAGGCTCACCCAGCCGTAGGACACTGTCCAGAAGTGGCAGATGTTAAGCTGACACCGTGGTCTGGAGGGAAACTTTCTCTTTCTCTTTCCCCAGAACCCAGGGTAGAGCTCGTGTGCCAGAGGCTAGGATGTGTAGTTAGCTCATCAACTCTGCTGTCCTTTAACTCAGTGGAGACTAACCTTACAGACCAGAATCTGGGGGTCCCAAGAATCTGACCCAATTCCCTCCCTTCACAGAAGTGCACTGTCAAGCATGAGAGACAGAAGTGTCAGGTAAACAAAGAGAAAGCTACAATAATAAAAAGAATGACTCCGATAAGGGGAGCACCAAGAACCTGTGGCAATCTGAGAAGTATAGAATGGGTTCCTGGGGGAGAACATGTTTGAGCTGTTCGGGTGGTTGATTAAGAGACAACAAAACAAAGAAATGGAGATGATGGTGAAGTGAGGACTAGCTGTGCAGATGCTTAAGGTCAAGAGGAAGCAAAGTACGTCCAGGAACTTGAACCTAGTCCCATGCATTGTGGGGAGTTGGGGGATTGCAATTAGACAGTGACTTTTGTCATCACAGAGCAAAGAAAGGCTAGTGGGAAGGCACACAGATGTAGAGGCATGCATAATACATGAGGAGGGCTCTGGTGAAAGAGAAGCGATTGAATGAAGTAGACACTACTTTTGCCTTTCAGGAAAGGAGCAAGTCAGTGACAGATGAACAGGGCAGGGTCCTGGCTTGAGGCCAGAGGAAGCATTTCTCAGGCATGAACTTTTGCCAGAAGCTCCTAGCCCACAAGATTCTGATTCAGCAGGTCTGGTTGGGACCCAAGAACCTACACTTCTAACGAATATTCTAGGTTACACAGATATGGGACATCATCTCCCAGGTCTTCCTTGGGAGGTGTGGTAGAGATGTCTCGGTACCCAGGCTGGCCTCACAGGTGCTCTGACTCTGGTCTGTGCTATTTGCAAAGAAATCCCAGGGGGGGCAGCACCCACTGCGAGATGGGTATGGTGCGCAGGGTAAGTTTTCATATTCTTTTCCAGTGTTCTACCTTTCTAAATCCAGAAAAGCTCCTGCAACATAATTTTTCAGATTCTATCCCTTGTCGCAAGACCCTTGAGAGAAGGGATGCATCCTATTTGAAGGTATACCCCAGCTCCTAACACAGAAACAGCCTGGGCAGATTACATATGCTTGTTTAAATAAATGGAACTGATCTCCATTTTTTTCCTGAAGAGTGTCCAAATGTCAGCAGCCATCATGGTTATTTGTGTGGATATAGGTTGCCTATCCTAATTTCTCTCTTAAAAGTAGGAATCTGGTCTCTAGTTATTCTAGAACCACAGTTGGCACAGGGACCAGTGGTTTCATGTGCTTGTGGTGTTATGTCCCCTGTGTGGTCACTGCAAAGGGCAATGGACATAAGAAAACTCACAATTGTGACTTAGCTAGTTACTAGTTACAGAACTCTGGGAAAGTGAACTACTGTCTCCATATTTCAATTTCATCTTTAATAAAGTGAAGGCATTAAGTAATTTACTCATTGGTTCATTCACTCAATAAATAATAATCAGGCACAAACACAAAGACTACTGTGCGCTCTCCTCGTTGCAACGAGTTATTGATCAATAAGACACACTCCAGGGGCGCCCGGGTGGCTCGGTTGGTTGAGTGTGACTTTGGCTGAGATCACGATCTCACAGTTCATGAGTCTGCGCCCAGCATCTGGCTCGCTGCTGTCAGTGCAGAGCCTGCTTTGGATTCTCAGTCCTCCTCTCTCTGCCCCTTCCCCACTCCTTCTCTCTCTCTCTCTCTCTCTCTCTCTCTCTCTCTCTGAAAAATAAATAAATAAAGACTTAAAAAATAAGACACACTCCACCCTCATCTGGATGACATAATGATGGGTAATGAGACCATCCCCTCTCCACACAGTCATTCATACCCAAAGTTTGGAACCATCTTGGAACAGGATCCTTCTACATCCTCCTACCAATCACTGTGTCTGGATAATTCTATTGCCTCAATAACCCTATAATCAATTCCCTCTTTTCCATCCCCATTATTGCACAGATATTCCAACCCGCTCCTAAGTGGTCCCTGCGTTTCATGTGACCCATTAATGTTCTTCCTTTTCCATGGCCCCCAGCTGCACTTTCTCAGATGTAAATCTGCTTCTGTTACCACTCTGTTTACAAGCCCTCCCTGACTCCCTGAGTCACTAGATAATAGCGATAATTCTTAAAAGCAACCGCTTACTAACACCAGGTATTGTTTTAAAGGGCCTTGCATACTTGAACTCATTAACTCACAGCAAGCAGACAAGGTCCTTGTCCCCATTTGTGCTGGTTGCCTGTCAGCTGCCAGCTCCATTCCTGCCCTCTGCTGTTCTCCTTTACACCGCGTGGGAGCCTGCACACTACAGTTCCCAGGCCCCCTGGTCAGCTGCCTCCTGGTTGGGCTTTGCCAGTGGGAGGCACTGGGAGAGACTGGAACGCTGGAGGAAGGGAGAAGTTTGCCTTTGTCTTGTTTTGCTTGCTCCCTGCTGCCGCGGGTGTCCCGCCCCCCCCCCCCCCCACCAGTGGTAGCGGTGTTAGTGGGGGTGCCCCTTCTGGTCCTCACAGCTTCAGGGACTGCCTGAGAGCAGTGGCAGCGACCATGCCTCTAGCGGATGAACAGCACGCACAGGCTGCGCTCCCGCCAAGTCTGGTAAGCAAGCGCCTACTCCCCTCTTGGTCGTTCTCTTCTCCCCTTTATTCTTCGATCTCTTCCCAAGGCTTATAACTAATCACCTGCACTGAAGCCTTCTCTGCTGGAAATATCTGCAGTGCATTCTATTTTCTTGACTGCATACTGATGGGTACACCACTTAATGTATGAGAAACTGAGGCACAGAGAGGTTAAGTAACTTGTCTCAAGTTCAACAGCCAGGGAGTATACCAGAGCATGGATAAAGCAGGGGAAAACAACAACAACAACAACAACAACAACAACAACAGATACTAAATTAAGTCAAAGTTCTTTAAATATGTCATTCAAAGCCCTTCAAAACGGTTTTCCTGATATCTCACAGTCTAGTTGGGGAGTGACACCTGGTAGGGGATTGTATTTTGTTCTTGCTTTTGCTGCTGAATAAATGAACGGACGAATGGCAAATGCACCATACTCGTGCAAAAACCCCAGCAGGATGGGTGACTGTAGCAGATGTTTGATGGATGAGTAGGAAACACGTAATAAACAAATGAATAGACTCCAAGCATACAACAAATTGACCCAAGAAGCAATTCCCTACCTCTGTTCCTTCCAGCCTCAGTATCAGAGCCCGCTGTATTTGAAACACTGAACATGCACATTCCTTATATGGAGTCAGTGTACAATAAATACACATTTGTTAAATGGATGGATGAATCAATCAAGCAAAAATGTGATCAATCAGGCCGTGGCTCAATGATGTTTGAAATTCTAGTTTATCAAAATACGAAATTTTCCAGGAGAATGGCACACACAAAAAAAGCATTACATTTTCCTAAAAACAAAAACCTTGCACACAGCAGCCCACAAATAATTAGATGTTAATGTTTCTAACTTGACAGGAAAAAAAAAAAAGCCACAGTTAATCTCAAGGGACATCCTGTATGAACAAGGAAAAAACAAAACAAAACAAAACAAAACAATGAGTCATGGATTCTAACCTCCTATTTATAACCTGGATCCACAAATGATCTGTTGCTAAAGGAGAAGAAAGCCATTAATCTCCCAACTCTGGGAGTAATTTTATATTTTGAATAAAAACAAAATAAACAGCATTAAGGAGGAAAATAAATCAGATATGCAGTAATTAGTTTGAAAGAGCCGGATTTTCCTGCCTAACACTCTCTTTGGAACTTAAGCCTCATCCATCAAAGCGAAAGTGTATCCGATGACACGGAGATTTTCCATTCTCTTTTCAGACAGAATTAGTCAGTTGATCTGAATAGTAAATTGACAGGAGCCAGAAGAGAGGGCAGGAGTGATGGGGCTTTAGCAGAGGTGGGACCCGAGGCTTAATAACATTTGGTGAAGCCCTGACTTTGCACTTTTAACCTCCTAGCCTCTTTACTCATTAAGTTGTTAGTTTTCTATCTGTGCAATCTTAAAAGACTAAGGATTTTTAAAAATAGAATCTAAAAGGGACCTTATTCATTTTCTAACCCAGTGTCCTTAGTTTACAGATTGAGAAAGCTGGGCCCAGCGATAGTAACTGACTTGCTTAAGTCTGCACGACACAATGAGCTTCAACTCCAGAACCCACATCCTCCCAGCACTTTCTCACAAAATTCCATAAAGACAAAAGCCCCAGCAATCATAAAGGGGTTCCTTACTTCAGGCGAGATCTTTGATTTTTTGCACCACTTTCTGGGCGGGATTCCCCCTTTATGCTACATTATGGACAAGGGCTACTTCCTTTCCAGGCTCTACTTTCTGTATGCTCCCTCAGCCATTTTTCTTCCCAATCAAAACCCTTTCTCCAGATTCCTCTATGACTCATTAGTACCTTCTTCTGAATTCTAATTATTATATCCTCTCTCCCTACTATTTTCAAATGTCCTGCTGGAAGAGGTTTTTTTTTTTTTCTTTTCAGCAGCAGTTTGATAACTAATTTATTTGAAGCACGAGCATAATAAGTCTCTCCAGATATATTTACAAATCCTTGTGTCGGATTTTTAAAACTCTTGTGAATAGAGCTCTGTGTATAACATGTCCTTTTCATCTTCCACAACCCCAGCTATTCGGTTTGGGTCTATATATGCGAAGATTAATGATCATCCCAGTGGAAAGAGCAAGGAGATGTAGAAAGATTAAGGATCTCATCAAAGCATTGGTCAATAATAATACTACTACTAATAATACTGGATAATATTAGCTATATACAAGGTCTAAAAATGATATTCATTATCAGAATAATTCAAAATTTGCCAAAAGTTATATGCCCATCAACTTTTGGTTCACCGATATAACAAAAAGCTATTTAGCCATTGAAAATGATTTAGGGAAGGACATGCATTAACATAGAACAATGTTCAAGGGGTGTTGTTAACATAGGGAATGTGAAGATTTATCAAACGACACTTATTATACGGTCTTATTTTTTACCAAAAACAAATAAACAGATTTTTATGAAAAAGTATGTAATGATATTTTCAACTTTTCTATTGCATTTCATAACCATACATAGATCCCATTTGCTATTTTTTTTATGTTTATTTACTTTTGAGAGAGAGAGAGAGAGAGCCCGAGGATGAGCAGGGGAGGGACAGAGAGAGAGACGGAGACACAGAATCCAAAGGAGGCTCCAGGCTCTGAGCTGTCAGCACAGAGCCCAACGTAGGGCTTGAACTCACAAGCTGTGAGATCGTGACCTGTCTGAAGTCGGACGCTTAACCAACTGAGCCACCCAGGTGCCCCTTGTTATTTTTAAATATAAAGTAAAACTACCCAAGCCATTGCCCTGCACACCTCGAAAAACAAGGAAGAAATTACTCCTGAGTGTTCTCAGGGAATATGTAAATATTGGGGAGAAGAAGGATCCTTGGTGGTTGGTCCCATCCTTCCCACTACCGTGCTTTATTTTATATATTGGTTTTGTTTGTTTTTATATATGACATTCTCTTTGAACGAAAGCTCCCAAGGGCAGATATGTAGATGTATTTTGCTCAGTTTCCTTTAATAATGATCAGAGTAAGTACTTACGTATGGGTATTTTCTTGGTGTGGACAAAAGTAGGAACATAAACAGGTACTGAAAAGGTCTGATGTATCAGGTGTTGTCCTAGAACTTTTTATGGATGCTATCCTGTTTGTCATCACAGCTCTGAGAAGCAGGTGTGATTTCGTCTAATTTGAAAACACAGGAGTAGAAGCTTAGAAAGAAGCGGTGACCTATTCATGTTCTCTCAGGCAGACGATGGTGAGACTGAGAAAGGAACTCAGAGCCGGGAGAAACAAGTCCTATCTTCTGGCCAGCTCACAGCCACGTGGTCTACCAGTGCAGTTGGCATTAAGGGTTGAATCGTATCCCTGGCTCAAATTCACGTGTTGAAATCCTAACCTCTTAGTACCTCAGAATATAGCTTGATTTGGAGACTGGGTGTTTACAGAGGCAACCAAGATAAAGCAAGGTCATTCTGGTGGGCTCTAATCAAATATGACTGTTGTGCTTATTCTAAGAAGGGGTAAGTGGGACACAGACATGTACTGACGGAAGACGATGTGACCAGGTGAAGATACTGGGAGAATGCCATTGAACATGAAGATAACCAAGCCAAGGGGAGAGGCCTGGAACAGAGCCCTCCCTCAGAGCCCTCAGAAAGAACCAGCCGTCCCAACCAACACCTTGATCTGGGACTTCCAGCCTCCAGGAGATGAGACAAGAAATTTCTGTTGGTTAAGCCACCCAGGCTGTGATACTTGGTTACAGTAGCCCTAGCAAACTAATACAGCTGGCCGCCTGGTGAACATAAGAAATGTCAATTGTGATGCGGGAAGGGGTACCCCTAAGAACACAGGGAAGTTTGAGGCCACTATATGGCCTCAAACCATATAGGAAGGGAATAGGGAAGAGGGGGCAATGCCCAGGAGGAAAGACGTCCCACAAAGCCCTGCTGCCTTCCTGCCCCTGGGGCCTTTGCCCGCCCTACTACTAGGAATAAATCTACAAGGTAAATTATTCACAATTGTGTGTATTAGCGCCCAAAGTGCATTATTTAATATTTTTTTTGCAGCAGATGTACCTTTTTAATTTGGTTTTATTTTAGGCTAAAATTGCAATATTAAATTTTAAAATCCAAACACTAGCATGACTTTGCATTCCCTGAACATCCACTGCCTCCTTCTTCCAGCAGACGCAGAATAGCAATGGGGCAGAGCTGGAAAGAAGACCAGGCTTTGGCTGCTGGTCCTGTCCCTGCACCAGAGTGGTTGTGTGACCTTGAATACGTGGCTTCACTCTTCTGAGGCTTGGTGACCTCTGCTGTCAATGGTAGAGACGACCCGGGTGTTCCCAAGATTCCTCCTGCTCAGAGTATCAGCAGGTCTGAGTATCTATAGAGACCAGGGGGAGCCAGGTTGAGATCAGCTACGGCTGGCAGTGCAGGAAGTGAGTCTTAATCTGTACCTTTGCCATTGCCAGAGAAGGGCAGGCAGCCATGGAAGGTGAGCATCTCCAAGTGTTGATAGGTGTATGTACCCTAAGGAGGGTCTTTATAGATCTTCAAGGACAAAAGTTCATAGTGCCTGTTCCTTATTCTCGTTAGTAAATGATAAAACACAAAAGTTACACGTATGCTGAAAATAAAAGATTTTCTGGGGGCGCCAGGGTGGCTCAGTTGGTTAAGCAACCAACTTCGGCTCGGGTCACGATCTCACAGTTCGTGGGTTCGAGCCGCATGTCGGGCCCTGTGCTGACAGCTCAGACCCTGGAGCCTGCTTCAGATTCTGTGTCTCCCTCTCTCTCTGCCCCTCCCCTGCTCGAGCTCTGTCTCTCTGTCTCTCTCTCAAAAATAAATAAACAAACAACAAAAACAAAAAACAAACAAACAAAAAAAGATCTTCTGGGCTCCTGGGCGGTTCAGTCGGTTGAACAGCTGAATACAGCTCAAGTCATGATCTCGCGGTTCATCAGTTCGAGCCCCACATCAGGCTCGCTGCTGTCATTTGGGAGCCTGCTTCAGACCCTCTATCCGCCTCGCTCTCTGTCCCTCCCCTGCTTACATTCTCTCCCTCAGAAGTAAATAAACCATTAAAAAAAATAAAAGATTTTCTGACTGCCAATCTTGGATTATTTGTTCAAGCTTCTATGATTATGGAGGGGTGTGTGTGTGTGTGTGTGTGTGTGCACATGCACGCACCTACATCACACAGGAGGTGCCCCAGCCTCAGTTTCCCTGGACTCTCAAGCAGGTTCTCAGTCTTTTTGGGGGTGGTCATTAAGCTTGGAAAAGCAGGTGCTTCAGTAATCCTTCCTATTCTCTCCAGGCTGCCTTTTAATTTCTACTATTGTGGAGAGTATGACTTGGGGCCACTTTACTTAGTACTTGGAGCTTCTCCACAGCCCCACGGGTTGGGAGTCTCTGTGCTATGACTGATATCCTCACTCTAGAGAAATTTTGTGCCAAAACTTGGAATGAAATTGGATAGAGAAATTGGTCTCTTCTGGCCCCCTTCCTGATCGGCCCCATCAGTCAAATGCAGCAGACTGCAACAATACAAGAAGTTTTTCACTGAAGAGTCAGGTAATGCCAGAAAATTATTGTGACATAGTAAGAGCAGATAATGACTTTCCAGCTAACTTAGAAGTTTCCTAGAAAATGCTTCTATGCTTACGTCTTAGACAGCAGGCATGCTCTGCCATATAGCGTAACCGAATCGAGGGACTGACATCCTTTGCCATATTCTGTTGGTTAGAAGCTAGTCACAGGTCCTGTCCACACTGCAGAGGAGGGGATTATACAAGGGAGACCTCACTGGGAGTTAGTTTAGGGTGTTTCTATGATGCTTGTAACAATTTTGAACCCCTTCCCAGCCTTGTTCTTCTGCTTCCTCCCACCAGAGCACAGTAGCAAAAGTGGATGACCAACCTGGAAGAAACTAACAGATGCAAGATCACTGCCTGGCTTTTCTTTCCTTACTTCAGTAAATATTTCATAGAACATCACTGAGCCCGGAATTTCCTAGGTAAAGTGAGCAACTAAATGAACAATAAAAATGATTATCACATGCATCTACTACTCACTGTGTTTTATGAGCTGTATACTAAATATTTCAGTTATTTTGTTAAATATAGTAAGTTTTCATTATTAATCCCATTGTGGCGACCTGAAGGTAAGGATTCAGAACTTGAACAAGATCTGTCTGACCCAAGCACAATATAATAATAAACAAAAAAAATTTATGGAATGCTTAATAGGTTTCAGGCAGCATTCTGTGGATTCCACACATAACAATGAACTCATTTGATTTTCATAGCATTCCTATGACGTAGGTACCACTATTAACCCCATTTTTTTTAACGTTTATTTATTTTTGAGACAGAGAGAGACAGAGCTTGAACAGGGGAGGGGCAGAGAGAGAGGGAGACACAGAATCAGAAGCAGGCTCCAGGTTCTGAGCCATCAGCCCAGAGCCCGACGCGGGGCTCGAACTCACGGACCATGAGATCGTGACCTGAGCTGAAGTCGGACACTTAACCGACTGAGCCATCCAGGCGCCCCATCCCCATTTTATCTGTGAAGAAACCGATGATCAGAGAAAGTAGTTAACTTGCTTTAGATCATGCAGCTGGCCGGTGGCAGAACTGAAATTAACCAGAAAGTATGGTCCCAGAAGTTATGTTTTTAATCTCTGTGCTATCCTTGCTGCCACAGCCTTGAAGGAGAAAGAGTGGGTCATAGTATATCTACCCTCCCAAGGGTTAGCAAAATAGATAACTCATAGTAGAAGAAGAATGAAAAAAAATGAGTAACATAAAATAAAATATTCTTCATCAAGAATTATCTTTCATTTTAGAAGCAACATACTTCATTTGGATTCTCTGGTCAAAAATAGACTTAAAGCCTTCTGAAATATTTTTATGAGAGCAATATTTTAGACATTTAGTCCAAACAGAGAAGTACAATGGCCAGAATTCTCAGCTATGAGTTCAAACACTGAACTAAACTGACTGAATATTTGATGATATTAGGTAATTATTGTTATATTCGTTTCCTACGGCCCTATAACAAATTACTACAAATTTAGGGGTTTTCACACCACACAAAGTTGTTATCTTATAGTTCTGGAATCTGAAATGGGTCTCAACTGAGTTAATAAAAGGTATCCACATGATTTCATTCTTTCTAGAGGCTTTGAGGGAAAAACTGTTTCCTTACCTTTTCCAACTTCTATAGGTCACCCCCATTCCTTGGCCCCCTTCCTCTACCGTCAAGGCTAGCAGTACCAAACTATGTCCTTCTTGGGGTGCCCGGGTGGCTCAGTCAGTTAAGTGTCCAACTTCGACTCAGGTCATGATCTCATAGTTTGTGAATTCAAGCCCCGCATCAGCTTCTGTGCTGACAGCTCAGAGCCTGGAGCCTGCATCAGATTCTGTGTCTCCCTCTCTCTCTGTCCCTCCCCTGCTCACACTCTGTCTCTCAAAAATAAATAAACATTAAAAAATTAAAAAAAAAAAAAAAACTATGTTCTTCCTCTGCTGCCATCTCTATGGTTCTCCCTCCCTGCTTTCCTCTTCCCTTTAAGGACTCTTACGATTTCCTTGGGCCCACCTGGATAATCCAGGATAATCTCCCTATTTTAAGGTCAGCCAATTAGCAATCGTAAACCCGTATGTAACCTTAATTCTCCTCTGCCATATAACTTATTCACAGGTTCAGGGATCAGGACATGAACATCTCTGGGGAGTTACTATTCAGTCTGCTATGACTATTGGTTTTCTTTGGTTTTGTGTTTTTCAGGGCCAAGTGATAACTGTACTGTAGTTATGACTATTTTTTTAAGTTTATGTATTTATTTTGAGAGAGAGAGAGTGCAAGTGTGAGCAGGGGAGGGGCAGAGAGAGAGAAAAACAGAGAGAATCCCAAGCAGGCTCCGCACTGTCAGCACAGAGCTCCATGCAGGGCTCAAACCCACGAACGGTGAGATTGTGACCTGAGCCGAAATCAAGAGTCGGATGCTTAACCAACTGAGCCACCCAGGTGCCCCATGGTTATTACTACTTTTTAATCTTTATCTTTCAAGGGTACGTGTTGCATAACTTACAGAGGAAAGGACAGGATGCTTGACATCTCCTTCAAAGTAATAACGGGGAAAAGAAGGTGGTACCAGGGGTCAAACTGGTCATGAGCTGAGCCCTGTAGATGCTGTGTGTCTGGTATGGGGTGGTCACTGTGCAACTCTGCCTACACTCGAATACATTTAAAATTTCGTGTAAGGTAAAGATAATGACTGCAAATAGGGACCCAGGGACCAAGAGACAATAGCATAAACTAAGCAATTCTGTGTGCCAGGCAGTATGCTAAATGCCGCATCTGACTCTCACAACAGCCCTATGAGGAAAACATTCACAGTCCCACTTACACGTAAGAACCCGCTGCTCTGCTAGGGTTAGGTTTCACCCAAATATGCCGAGAACCAGGTTCTGAATCCAGGTTAGCCTCTGTTTCAAAGCTCATGTGCTGAATCACTATTTTAAGTTAAATCTCAAATCGAGGTTAAGTGGCTATTTAAAGCACTGGTAAGGTGGCAATATTTTAAGAGATGTGATGGTTGGTCTCAAGGAGGTGAAGCCTTAGAAAACACTTGTTGAATCGAAATTCTGATCCTGGCTCAACCACCTACAAAGGATGAGAGGCAAAATATCTCAATTCTCTAGACCTCAGGCCTACACGATGAGATCACAGAATCCATTTTGCACATTGTAGAGGAGAGTAGGGAAGATCAAATTTAAGTAAAACCATTATCATCAGTAAAGGGCTGTATAAGTAAAAAGGACAAAATGCAGCAACGGTGATGATATTGTGGTTGAAGATGAAAAGGCTCACGACCCACACACAAAGAAGAGTTTTAAGGTACTGTGTCACGTTCTCCCATGCCACACGGTTTTTTCTTCACGGAAGCTCCTCAGCAAACTCACACAGAGTGAGGCTGACCCTAAGATCACCCAAGACAGTGACATTTCAGAGTGACTGTGGAAAAGCTCGGTCATTGCACTGATATCTCTCCCACCTCAGGGACTGTGCTTAGCACACAGGGGCAGCCATGTATGGGGAACAGGGATTATTCTCGATGTGGTGACTGGGGAATCATGACATGGTATATTAATAAGGAGACAAGAACAGATGGTGTCAAATGCACATTAACCTTCAATGTGATGTCCTTCAGGATCCGGTCCCAGCTGGGATCTCCAGGTTTATCATCCAAACCCAAGTCATCTATACCTTTCATTCTGGCCTGATGTAAAATGAAGTTTCTGGGGAAGTCATGCCATCTCACTGCCGTCCTGTTTATAATTCTCATGTGAGCTCGCCCTTCCTTCACCCTTTGCTTGGTTCTTACTCATTCTTTAAGATTCAAGTCAGGTCCTTCCTTAGGAAGACTTGCCTGACTTAGGTCCACTTTGTTTTTGTGTTTGTTTTGTGTTGTTTTAAAAAATTTTTTTTGAGAGAGAGAGAAAAAGAGAGAGGGAGAGATGCAAGCAGGGGAGGGGCAGAGACAGGGGGACACGGAGGTTACAAAGAGGGCTCTGTGTGGACAGCAGAAAGCCCGATGTGGGGCTTCAGTTCACAAACCATGAGATCATGATCTGGGTCAAAGGCAGACACCCAACCGACTGAGTCACCTAGGCACCCCAGGTCCACTTTGAATTAGTTATCCCTGCTTTGACTTCCATAAGGCTCTCTGACTTCCAAACTATATTGTATTATCCATTTTAGAACACTGAAGGCAGCTGTTGACTTTCCTTGCTCTATCTCGTTTCTAGAGAATGGGAGAGAACATAGTGTATTGTGATTATATGTTGAATGTAAGGTAGTATATCACCAAAAATAAATATTATTGAATGTACTCTTCCTTTGTAATTGAAGGCTTCTTTGCTGAGCACTGCACGGATTGTGAGGGTGCCAGCATGGAAACAGCTGCCTGAGATCTACATAATCAAGAAAAGAGAGACTTGGAGAAGAACAAATATTGTTAAAATGTCCATACTACCCAAAGCAATCGATAGACTTAATCTCTGTCAAAATACCAACAGCATTTTTCACAGAACTAGAATAAACAATCCTAAAAAAATTGTACAGAACCACGAAAGACTTCATATAGCCAAAGCAATCTTGAAAAATAAAAACAAAACTGGAGGTTTTCAAGATACATTACAGAGTTCAAGTTATATTACAATGTGGTAGCTTTTAAAACAGTGTGGTGCTGGCATAAAAATGGACACATAGATATGAGAATAGAATAGGAGACTCATAAATAAGCCACAGTTATATGGTCAGTTAACTTTGACAAAGGAGGAATGAATATACAATGGGAAAAATACAGTCTATTCAACAAATAGTGTTGGAAAAACTGAACGGCCACATGCAACAGAATGAAACTGGACCACTTTTTCTCACCATACACAAAAATAAACTCAAAATAGATTAAAGCCCTAAATGTGAGACCTGAAACCATAAAAATTCTTGAAAAGAGTGCAGGCAGTAATCTCTCTGACATCAACTGTAGCAACATTTTTCTAGATAGGTCTCCTGAATCAATAGAAATAAAAGCAAAACTAAACCTTTGGGACTATATCAAAATGAAAACTTTCTGTGCAGTGAAGGAACAAATCAACAAAACTAAAAGGTAACCTATTGAGTGGGAGAAGATATTTGCAAATGATATATCTGATAAAGGGTTAGTATCCAAAATATATAAAGAACAGATACAATGCAATACCTAAAAAAACAAATAATACAATTAAAAAATAGGCAGAAGACATGAAGAGACATTCCTCCAAAGAAGACATCCAGATGGCCAACAGACACATGAAAAGATGTTCAACATCACTCTTCATCAGGGAAACACAAATCAAAACTACAGTGAGATGTCACTTTACTCCTGTCAGAATCAGAATGGCTACACACACACACACACACACACACACACACACACACACACACAAGAAACAACAGGTGTTGGTGAGGATGTGGAGAGAAAGGAACCCTCTTGCAATGTTAGTAGGAATGCAGATTGGTGCAGCCATTGTGGGAAATCGTATGGAGGTTTCTCAAAAAATTAAAACTACTCTGATCAAAAAATATGAAAACACTAATTCAAAGGGATACATATACCCCTATGTTTATAGCAGCATTATTTATAATAGCCAGGCTATGGAATTAGCTCAAGTGCCCACTGATAGGTAAATGGATAAAGAAGATGTGGTGTGTATATATATACATATGTACATACTGGAGTATTATTCAGCCATAAAACAGAATGAAATCTTGCCATTTGCAAGGACATGGACAGAGCTAGAGAAGACAATCCCAAGCAAAATAAGTCAGTCAGAGAAGGACAAATACCACATGATTTCACTCATATATGGAATTTAAGAAACAAAACAAACAAGCAAAGGAAAACAAAACAGAGAGAGACAAACGAAGAGACAGACTCTTAACTATAGAGAACAGATTGATGGTTGCCAGAGCGGAGGTGGGTGAGGGGATGGGAAAATAGAGGATGGGGATTAAAGAGTATACTTAACCATGAAGAAAAAAGTGAAATAAAATAAAACGATTTAAAAAAAGAAAGAAGGAGGTGGGTGAGAGGATGGGTTAAATAGGTGATGAGGATTAAGGAGTGCACTTGTGATGAGCACTGGGTGATGTATGGAAGTGTTGAATCCCTGTATTGCACACCTGAAACTAATATTACACTGTATGTTAACTAAATGGAATTTAAATAAAACTTTAAAAAAAAGAAAAGAAGAAGAAGAGAAACGTTCTTCCAGCAGGTAGCTAGAGGATCTGAGGCCATACATGCACATCCACTGAACACATTTTTAAAATAATTTTAGAGAGAAAGAGAAGGGGAGGAGGCAGAGAGAGAGAGAGAGAGAGGGAGAGAAAGAGAGAATGTTAAGCAGGTTCCACCCTCAGCACAAAGCCAGATGTGAGGCTCCATCCCATGACCCTGGGTTCATGACCTGAGCTAAAATCAAGAATCAGACACTCAACTGACTGAGCCACTCAGGCACCCCCACTGAACACATTTTTATTGAACACCTACTCTGTGCCAGGCAGTAAAGATGAAAGAGAGAGCAAAAGTGCTGTGGTCCCGGGTCTCCGGGAGGTTAGCTCATAAAGTGTCACTAAAGCAAAGCAATAGTGTTGTCCCTTCCATTTTTGTCCCCGCCCCCCCAACCTCCAAGAGGTTGAATTTTGCCCTTTGTGGCTTTTTTTCCTGTGTAACAGCCCTTTTCATATTGCTGTAATATCCACTTCCTAATAAAATTGACCAATGGCAAAAAGAGAAAGAGAGTGACTTGGAAAAGCACAAGATCCGAAACAGTGGGAAAGGAGTCTTCTCGGGCTATTTAGACATAAAGTTTAATTTTCATTTACAAGAACTTTCTCACTCACGTAAGCCCCCAAGAGATGATTGTGATGGCAAGGGGTAGAGGTGTAGACCAGAGTTAGAAGTAGTTCAGCCCCACATGTAGACAGGTTGCTGGAGGCTTCAACACCATCAACAGTCCCTGGATTTCAACACTGAGCCGGTAGTGCCGGGAAGAGAGAGTGGACCGTCCATGCGAGGTTTTTACGGGCCAGGTCATCAGGAAGCGGTGCTCCCCATTTTTACTCATATGTCAGTGGATCAGCTCCGTCACATGGCTACACCTCACTGCAAAGGACCCTGGGAAATGTACTCTCACCATGGGTCCAAGCGCAAGAGAAAACCACCTTTGAGGAACACAGGGTAGTCTCTACTGCGAGGGCTGAGAGATGGAGAGGATCAAGAATGAGGAAGTGTTCTGGCAAGACAGAAGGCAGAGAAAGGGCAGATGGGGGCAATGAAGAAGGAAAAAGGAAAAAGAAAGGAGAGAGGAAGGAAACGGCAAAGGAGAACTAGAAGGAGATCGTGGTGAATTGTGTTATAGTTACAGTTACAGCCTCAACTCCACGGTCCCTTAAAAAAGAATCATCAATGTATGACACTGCTTAGTCATGATTGTGCCTGAGTGGATATATCTGGAAAGGGACGAGAACTGAAGAACGAGGACAAAGGTAACATGTGGGTTATAGCATGAATAATTACAGAGATTACATGCTTCTTCCAATGATGATTCCCTCTATCAAAGCATGACTGACACTCTTTTTGGGTAACTGCCTCCACAGCCAATTTCCAGGCTTTCAAGAAAAGCAGAGCATTTTGTTTGTTTGCTTTAAGGAAAAGTCACTAAATGAACACTTTAGTCATGGCATAGCCAAGACTAAGACCCAGTCTACAAATCCTGCTGTCTCTCTACTCCACTAACGGAGCTAAATATGAGACAAGAGGACGTGAGCCTTGGACCACTTGGACCTCCTCGGGAGGAGAAAGCAGCCTCCACGATCTATACGAGGACTGTGCGTTTGCTTTGTCACTAAATCCACCTGATCCCTCGTCAGGTGGTCTCATTTTCTCCATTTACAGATGGGGAAGCTGCGATCACCAGGGCCACGGGACTGGTAACCGGCAGAGCTAGGAATACAAATCCAGACCGCTAATGGTACCAACAGCAATAATAAAAGGTGATATTTGGCCAGCACGTTGTATACGCGAAGCGGAATTTTAAGAACTTTACCTGAGTTATTGAATTTCAATCTCAAGGCAAACATATGAGGGAGGTACTAAATACTATTCCCACTTTGCAGATGAAGAAGCTGGAGTAGCACAGACGAATCACGTATACAAGTGTCCTCAGCTGTTTTGCAATAGGGCTGGTACCTGCACCCAGGTGTTCTGACTGTGACTCTGCCAGACCAGCTTCGTACCGCCCCCACGACCAGCCCAAATCCATCTCTGTCAATGACACCCATTGCTTCCTGACACCACATCTACCGTGTACAGACCCCTTTGAATATTTATCTAGTCAGAACCCCCAGAGGAGAGAATATATTTTGGAGCCTTATGTCTGAGAAGATTGCTTTATGGTCCCTTCCATCTGGATGATCAACCATCCCAGCTTTCCTGGAACTGTCCCAATTTCACTCTGAAAGTCTTACATGCCTGGAAACTCCTCCGTCATGGACAAACCAGGAATGTCAGTCACCCTACTTTCAACTCTGAAATCTGTGTATTTATAAACTTTACGCAAGACCCTCTGTCCTACCCCGAAAAGAAGAGGGTCAACTGGGCGCATGCTTAGAATCCTAACTCTTCTCTCAATTGGAGCCAAGTCACCCACACTATTTTCTCTTTTTAACCCACCTCCTATAGCTGGTTAAGGAAAACATGTGAAAAATGAGACACCATTGGAAGGAATGAGGAGCCATAATATTCTCAGTGGATCATGCAGTTTTATCATCTGCGAAGACTTTAATGGGGAGAACATTCTTCATTTTTAGTAAGCCATCCAAATGGTACATTTGAGATCAGGCACCATTAGAAATTAGCAAGTCTCTCTTTGGTCTGTGCTGTTTGCAAACCCGGAGAATTAATGAAGCCATGGACAGAAGCTGAGATATGGAGCACTGGGGAAGGGGGGGGTGCTGGGACAACTTCTAGAGGGGCGGCACATGTTTCAACACCGTTTGGGGTCCAACCCTGGATTGGTGACTCAAACGTGGCACAGAAGAAAGTGAGCTTTAGCGACATCCTAGTCTGCACTGCGAACAACCATAGAAGAAAGGTTTGCCTGGGTGGAATGTGAGGTACGAGTCAAAATCAACCATTACCAGTTCCCCCACGTTACTGCAATTTCATTTTAAAGTATCGTTTCTTTAGCTTGCCACCCTGAACAAAGGATGTCATCCTCTGTCTTGGTCTTTCCCGGGCTGCTATAACAACATACCACAGACTGCGTAGCTTGAACAACAAACACTGATTTCTTACAGGTCCAGAGGCTGTGAAGTCCAAGATCAAGGTGCCAGTGGATTCGGTTCTTGGTGAGAGCTCTCTTCCTAGCTTGCAGATGGCTGCCTTTTCTCTGTGTCCTCACATGCTGGCAGGCGAGTGAGCTCTGGATCTCTTCCTCTTTTTATCGGGACACTAATCTCATCACAGGGGCCTCATCCTCATGACCTTGTCTAAACCTAATTACCTCCCCAAAGCACCACCTCCAGATACCAGCACATTGAGGAATAAGTCTTCAACATATGGATCTGGGGGTGGATACAACATTCAGTCTATAACACCTTGTGTCAGGAGCTCCCCCCACCTACAGGTTTGCCCCAGGCTCTACAATTGATCATGTGTTTACTCAGGGGAAAATGAACACACACACACACACACACACACACACACACACACACACACACAATTTTGTTTTAACAAACACTTAATTTTGGAATAACTTTAAATTCACAGAATAACTGTAAAGATAGTGCGAAGAGCACCTGTATGTCCTTCGCCCAGCGTCCGCTATCATTAACATCTTACATTATCATGGTAATATTTGTCAAAGCTAAGAAACCGACATGGGTACATTATTTTTAGTGAAACTCCAGACTTTATTTGGATTTCACCAATTTTTCCATTAATGTCTTTTTCTTTTTCTGTTCCAAGACTCAATCCAGGATTGAATTTAGCTGCCATGCCTCTTTAATCTCCATTGGTCTGTGACAGCATCTCAGCCTTTCCTTGTTTTTGATGACCTTGACCAGCTTTGAGGAATATGGATCAGATATTTTGTACAATGTCCCTCAATTTGGGTTTAAGTGATGAAAAACGGTTTTTATTCTATGATGTATCTGCCATGAGTTTGATTTTGCTTTGGCCAGATGACCTATAACATTAATAGGGCCCTGCCTCATTTTGGGGAAGAAGCATCTCTTTTACATGCAGAATTTCTGTTGCTAAGTATTATCCCTCTGTCCTCAGTCCCTCTGGCACTGAAAGATGTCTGACCCAGAGGAAAGAGCATAGGCATTAGGATCATAAAAACTTGGATTCAAATCTTGACTTCACATTTGCTAACTTTGATCTTGGGCAAGTCGCTTAACTTCTGTGAGCCTCAGTTTAGTCTTTAAAACCCAAAGAGAAAGAGAGAGAATCAAAGGCTGAGTTTCTGGTAGTGTTGCTTAAGATTAAACGAGCTACAATGTAGCATTTGGAATATTACGTAGTACATGTGGGTATTTAATTAACTTCCATTATCTCCCCCTTACATTTGTTCTTTTTAGTCAAAAGAGCCTGCCTCTAAGTATCATCTGTTGTCATTTGTTTCTTAATAAGAATATATGGAAAATGAGCTTATCACAAGGAAAAAAATTCTAGCTTTGAATGGGGACAGATGACAACTAGACATTGGTGATCATTTTGCATTGTACACAAATATCAAATCATCGTGTCATACACCTGAAACTAATATAATGTTATATGTCGATTACACCTGAAAGAGAGAGAAAGGATGAAAGGAAGAAAGCAAGGAAGAAAGGAAAAGAAAGAAAGAAAGAAAGAAAGAAAGAAAGAAAGAAAGAAAGAAAGAAAGAAGAAAATAGAGAATAAAAAAGAGAAAAAAGAAAAAAGAAAAGAAAAGAAAAGAAAAGAAGGAAGGAGGAAAATGGAGACTGGAGTGACAATCCAGCTCACAATCCCCCTCGTAGTGCCATTATCTGTGTGATTCATTCCTTTCTTACAGTAATGGACCTGCCTTACTGGTCATAGAAGGGACATGTGATCCAAGTCACCCAATGGTAGGGCTCCCCTTCCCTGGCCATAGTGATTGGTCCAAGCTCAGCCAATCAGAGTTTTTCCCTGGAATTTTTTCCACTAAAGTTAAGAAGAGAAAGTTCTCTTTCCTCTCTGTTCATGCAGTTAGCCGTAAGGATAAGCTGCTTGTAGCTTTGCTTCTGCCGTGTGGAGACAGCCCGCCTGACAGCAGGAAACCAGCATGCATGAAGAAGCTGAGCTGAGAGATGGAGAGAGCATTCAATGGAACTCTAGTACTTGGGGACTGTCCTGGGGACAGCCTATCTCTGGCCTTTCCATAGTTTGGTGACCTGATTAAATCAAAGATCCTTTTTTCTTAAGTTATTTTTGGATTGCGATTTTATAAAGTGCAATTAAAAGCATCTGAATAGATTGCTTTTCTGAACTTCGCTGCCTATGCCACCTGTTCTAAGCACCTGGCCCTATAACCTGTTATCTTTCCTTTCCTCCTCCTGTGGACTGCTTGGTACCGAAGTGGCCTCCCTCTTTGGCCCTTTGCCCAACACTGGCTCTAACGTTAAAAGTCTAAATTACTCTGACACAGACCATCCACTCAAGGGACAAGAATCGAAATCTCTAGGAGCAAGTCTGTGAGAATGCACTGGAAAGAAATAAAACTACAGATGATGTCACCTAATTGTTCAGAACATAGACTCCAGAGTCCATCAGTCCTTACTCCATACCCTGCCTCTGTCACTCACTAGTTGTATGACTTCAGGCAACCCACTTAACCTCTGAGCCTGTTTCGCTTCGTTAATAAACGAGCACGAGGAGACCTTTTTATGCAGTTTTTGTGTGGGTTCAAGAAGATAACATACACGTGATGCCAAGCTGAGTGCCTGCTACCTTGCTGATACTTAACTTTACAATACCGGTCATTGATGATGATAATTAAAACTGTGTAAATCACCCGAATCCACCAATTCATCTGAGCCGCAGGAGAGGTGGAGTAGTCAGACTTTGTGTCTAGCTTGGTGTGCTTAGTATGAGACACACACGAAGCGCCCTCATGAAGTATTCTTGCCAAAAACAAAACAAAACAAAAATCTGATTCTGAATCTGAATCAAATCAATCCTCAAGGGCTCATCTATAGGAAAGGGGCATGAGAAAGGATAACAAGTTAAATAAAACTCTAAGGAAACAAACACACATTCAGAATGGGGGACATCGTAAAAGACAGATAACTTGATTTCTTCAAGGAGTCAATGGCAGGAGGAAAAAAAAAAGAAAGACAAACATACAGACAGACAGAGACAGAGACTGAGAACAAACCATGATTATGCTGTTATCTCACCATGTTATACTCATTTGGGAGGTACTGGAAAGAGTGCTGATTTTATGAGGTGACCTGAGCACGTATCCCTATCAGCTACAGTCATTACACAAATAAGCTTGTGTGATTCTTCGAGGGATGATAATCCAAGAGCTGAGGTGAGCTTCAAAAGAGACAATGTCTATGAACTAAGTAATGTGAAATCGTATGTATACATAACTTTGTTTACACTGTCTCACATAAATACCTATACACTAAGTTCCTGCAATGCTTATCATTTCTCTCCGTTTGCTCATACTGTCCTCCTGTGTTTCAAGCTTATCTGTAACCTGCCCCTCCACCCATTAATGCTGTCAACAAACTCTTACTGAATATCTGTGTGTGCTCAGGATGGCAGCAATTATAAACACAGTAAGAGAAAGTCCCTGCCCCGAGAGGATTTCCAATGCAGCCAAACTGTCACAGGTGCATCATGAAATAAAGGCAGAGGCAACCAAATGTGACATAGGGGTTGGGGTAGGCAGACACGGTTTCAAACCTCAGCTCCACCATTACTGGCTGAGTGGGTCAGATCCACTCTCCACCCCAAATCCCCTTGCTCATGGCTCTGGGAGACCCATATATAGGGACAGCTTTAACAGGCACAGGTAGTGCCTGCTGGCTCCTTACTGGGTTTGACTCCCAGAGGAGCTTGGAGACAGAGAGTAGAGGCAGGCAGGCTGGCTTCCTTCCTGAGCCATGACTTAGGACCTGCTGGCTCCTACAACCTGAGCTCTCTGCTCCTCTCAAAGTGGCCCTCAAGACCGTTTTCTCCTTCCCTCCTCCTTTTCGCCCTGGGGGTAACAGCCCTGCTGCTAACTAGTCCCGAAAAACTGCACTATCCCCTGTGTCTTCCTAATGCTGCCCACATCTTTCTAAATGATTCTCTATTAAACTGTTTTCGAGCTGCTTCCTTTGTGTGAGCCACCTGTTTCCTGCTGGAACTTGGACTCGACCACAAGATGGACTTTGACTAGTCTACAAGGTGGACTCTTAAACTTCTGGAGACTTTGTTTGCTCATCTGTAAAATAGGATTAAGTGTAATCTCTTCTTCTTGGTCCTAGGCAACTTCGGTTAGGAGAAGGCTTTGGAGTACAGGGAAGACTGAGCAGGGAGAAGGACAGATCAGGGTTCAGATCTGATTTCTGCTCTCACAAGTTGAGTGACTACTGGCATTTGGCAACAAATTTCTTTGCAGTTCAGTTCCTTGTGGGTAAAAGGATAATAGCCAATGTTTACTAAGACGAAGTTTTGGCTGAAACCTCAAAGATGGGGACAAAGCTAAGTAGCCGTGTGTCCTAAAGACAGGACCTCGACCCCTCTCCACAAGAATGCCTGGTCTGTATCCAAATCAACATTCCCAATAGTTTGTTTATAGGAAGGCTAGAAGCTTCCTTAGAGAAAAGGAATTCTTCCAAGGAGCCTCGTAGTATTGGGTATGGCATTGCTTCCATTCACCCACAACAAGATGAGGACATCTAGGATAATTGATCTTAGAGAGAGGATTCATTGGAAGAGGGCAGGCTGGATGCTTGTAGGATGTGGAGATGCAGGGACTGGTCCCAAGCTGTCCAGTCTTGGAGCATAGTGGAATTCTTGGGAGATCTTCAAATATGTTCTGTTGGCATTGGTTGCTAAGAGACTGGTGCCTAGTGCTTGCTTGGAGAAGGCTGGGGCTGGGGCTCGTGAAAGCTGCCCACGATGGCAAAGCAGGTATGTGAGCATTTTACTAGGGCCAGGTGAATGCCATGGAAAGCAGCCAGCTTAACTTATCTGCTCAAATGGACTGGGGTACCACGAGGTACAGACACTGAGAGAAGTCACAAGAGGTTAGTAGAGTGCCTTGCCAAGTCAGGGTCTCGAATGAAAGCCACCATTTGGATCCCACTATTTGTAGGGCCTTCAACAGCTAAAAGGACACCAAGAACAGCATCCGCCACGAGATCTCTCATCCTTCTCACCACTCTAATCTTGGAATATCCATCGGCAATTAGGCGAGTCAAGTAAGAGGTGGAGCAAAGATTGTTGAAGAACAGATCAAAGGCGCTATGTCTTTTCTGGTACCTGAGCATCTGAATACACCTGAGCCGGGCAGAAGGGAGAAGCTCTGAACTGGATATGAGATTCAATTTTGATTTCAATTGGACTGGACATTTTAATACTTACAAGTGACCAGGAAGCTATAGACTGTCCCCAATATGCCATCAGGGGAAGGAAGAGGCAAATGAGTGTGAAGGCCATAGGGAGAAAAAGAAAGCTATTTCCTGACACTATCAACCAGGTCCAACCTATTTCCAACAAACCTATTGTATTTACCATGCAGAGTATTTGTCAAAAATAAGTGAAATGACATGAAGTCGTGCCTGGAACAGTGCATACTTGTGAAAAGCAACAGTATTAAGATTCCAGTGTATATGTTACAGTGCGAGTGAACAACACACGAAGTAGTCACATCCCAACAGTTGACGTAGAAGACTGGCTGCCCACAGTGAGCTTTGCTCCAGGGATCTGTTTTTAGGGGATCCCAGTTTCCTCCTGGAAGCAGCCTGTCCTGCTTTTTGGACCTGGTTGCCCTTTCAGAACAATCAAATTCTTTCTGTTAAGAATAGAATACCTAGGTGTCTATGTTCTTTTCGGCTTCTTTTTCACCTCCCTTTAGTAATTCACTAACTCTATCATTTAACTATTACATCCTTTAAAGGCGAGTTAGGTGAGCAGGCTTGCCTGGATTGAACAGGTGACAAAACGCAGGCTGGGGCATTAAGAAATTCATCAAAATTCACATGTAGGACACAGACCTTGAGACTTTGAGAAGACTCACTCCCTGGTTTCGTACACTCAGCGAATGTCGAGTGGCTGTTCTCATAAGAGCACATTTGTGGCAATACACAAAAGCCATCAAAGCTTCTGTGTAATCAACATATCCCTTCCTGGCTGTACCCGTGTGGCAGGCACGGAGGGTGAGTGCCCATCTTTAACCACTTCATGGCTAGTATTTTGGAGACCACACAGATTCAGAAAGCCAGCTGGTATCTGAGTGGGGGGTACAACTGAGCTTCAACTGCCAGTACTCCTTCGCCACGCCCACCACCATCCCTGTGCGTGGGTCTTGCGACGAGAGTAAGACTGCTGTAAGCCAAGGAAAAAGGGAGTTTCTTCCCCTCTCTTTTTTGCCTAAAATATACTTTGTACAGTTTACAGAATGTTTCACCTAACCCTCCACGTTAGTGGTTCTTAATGTTTTGGAGGATGTGCACAACCATGGGATTCTCCTGAAAGACTTGGAAATTTTTCTCAGAAAGAGAAGCCCATGGAAGACAGAGACACAAAATTGGTCTAAGTATCAGAAGGTTCATGAACACTATGTATAGATCTTTGCACATCAGTAAACTCCAGGCTGAGATTCCTGCACTCATACAAGTGGAAGAGAACCAGAGGATCGATGAATCCAACATGGTTCCCCTTCCAAGTAGGGCAGGAGAAGAGAGGACAAGGTCTCTTGGATCAACGCTACTGAAATGTGCCCTACGGGAAGTCCTCGACTGAGCCTTCCCCAGGCACTTTCACTCAGCAAACAGCAATGTTTACCAGTGCTACACAGTTCAGGGAAGTTTGCTTCAAGTCCAGCTTGCATTCCTGACTGTGATTCATGTTATATGGATCGCCATCATGCACAGGAACCAAGTACCATCCTTGGCTGCTGGATTTAATGAGCACATTTTGTTTTAATGTTTAGCTAATAACGCCTTGAAAGAAAGCTGCCAAATGCCTCATATTTTGTGGCCCCTGATTCCTGCATCCTCTCTCCTCCTCCACCACCCGGGATGCAGAGGAGACTGATGAGCTCATGTTAGAAACACAGTGAACACAGAGTAGGGACAGTCCCTGTAGAGAGAGTCCCTCCTTGTCAGACCATAGGTGGGTGTCAGCGAGGGAGCTGATACAGAGAGCCAGGGGGAGTATGTCCGCCATTTTGTCTGTTAAATGCTGTCTTCACCGACTTTACCACTAAACACACTGCTTTTGGTGGAATGAGGGGTGGGAAGCATGGGAACGAGAGCAAGGTATGAGACTCTCGTGGTGAGAATGATGAAGGCAAGAAGACTCGAACTTTTACAGGCTGAGAAAGCTGACCGGAAAAACAAAACAAAACAAAAAAGATAAAGAAAAAAAAATCACAACTAACCCAGAGATGAACTACTTAAGCACCATCTCATGACCTGGTGTCACCCCGGGCTTAGGAAGGCTCAGCAAACCCCTGCAGCAAGAGCTTTTACCTCAGAGAGGACGAGGAGGGGTGGCTTTTAAACCTTCCTTCGTAACCCTTACACGTGGGGTGAGAAGCCTGCTCCGTTGTGTTGATTTAATAACAGAGGTCACCTTGCTACCTGCACAGCTTTCTTCGTCGGCTTTTTTCTCAAGTGGGAAGCTTAAGACCTGTTTGTTGTTTAGACGGGACTGTCTGGAAGCAAATGCGTTCAAATAATGGAGGTAGCGAAACGTTTCCCCAAGGGAGGTTGCATCCTCGTTATCATGGTCACTGTCATCATATCATCATGGTTACCTTGCCAGATGCAAAAACAGTATTGAGTGCGCGCGCGCGCGCGTGTGTGTGTGTGTGTGTGTGTGTGTACAACTTCCCAGAAATCCTGCAAATGTAGGGACGTTTAGTTGTCCTTTCATGTGTGAGCACACTCAGGCTCCCAAAGACTCGATGGCCTCCCCGGGGACTCTCACTTCACTCAAAGATCAATAGCACCAGAATGATGTTCCTGATGTCATTGGCTACCAAAACCCTCAGGGTTCCATTATTTGCTCTGTTTCCAAAGACTGATTTAACCAATGGATTTGCAGATGGTAGCTACTAAGTGTCAGACGTCTTGCTGGGTTGTAGGGACACCAAAATGACAAGCCACCATCCTCAGGAAGCCCACAGTCTAGTAAAGGAAACTATCGGCTGCTGAAATATTTGGGAATCTGTCTTAACCACTAAAGCACTATACATATAGTGGCTGACGTGGTTGCACTAAAGCAATGTGTCACTCTCCTCTTTCACCCATTTCTTGAGGAGCTGTGCCAACCTCACGTATAACCTTTATGTTCCTTATTGCTTTTCCTCTGGGCCCGACCTCCAGGCTGCAGGTGAAAGTCTGCATCTGGTCTCTATGTTCCTTTCTGCTGGTTCCCTGGTCACTGTTCTGTGGCCCTGTCTGTCCACCACGAGCTGCTCGACCGCGGGCCTTCACCAGGTCCGGTCTTGCCTGTTAGCGCCTGGACCCGATTTCTGAATCCTGTGACCAGTGACTCAGACAACTTTTGGAGAGGAGGGGGAAGTCAAAGAACCAGGTCATAAAGGCCCCTTAGGGTGCTGAAGAAGCGTCTGGCTCTGAGGAAGTGCCCAAGGAGAGGGTAGAATAAGTTTGTAGAGTGTAGCGGTTATAAGCAAGGACTGAACAGGGGCGTCTCACAAACTTTTTCTCAGAAGTCTTTCTAGCTATATTGGAGCAGTAATTAATCGCTGTCTGCCTTGGTTTCTGGGGAGTTAATAATAATAAATCCCTTACAGGGTGACTCAAAGTAGTGACTGAATTATCAGAGCAAAGTAATTATCGTTGTACGGTACTTTGCCATTTAATTGAAAAAGTCTTAGATTGCCGTATGAACACTCGATGACATGTGGTCCCCGTGGCCTTTGTGCTGGGCGTGTGCAAGTGACTGGCCCAGATCCACTCTCCATTCTTCTCTGTGCCCCAGGAGGCCGCCTGGAGGAACCCATCAATGGGTTCTCTTGCCATTCGGCTTCTTGTAGGCTTTGGCTAATTATCAACACCAGCAGAAGAGGGAGGAGTGTGAGGTGGGGTGTTTATTCTGAGTCACACCTGGAGACGGCCACCTCCTTCCTCTTTGGGTCTGTCTCATGTCAGGCAGCTTTCTCCATACTGGTCAGGCCCTCTCTGTTTCTGTTCGATATGCCACTCTGTCCCTCTTTCCCTTGGACCTGGGGATGCAAAGGAACCTTGTTCTTATCAGCCCTGGTACTGGCCCTCAGGGTTTCCTTATACCCACACGTGACATCAGGAGTCTCTCCATGAAACTCGCCTTGACTGTGACTAACCTGAAGGGCATGTCTTCTCCCAGGAACAAGACTGAAGCCACTCCCTTCACTTTGCCTGAGATGCTGCTGCTTGCTCCAAAAGAGGGCCGGAGTCCAGCTTTGAAGTTCTTGTCTTCTGGTTGGAATTTCTGTTGGCAGGATAATTGAGAACGAAGTACTAGTTAAAATAAATTACCCTGGGGACGATAGGTCCTGAAGGAATAAAGGGAAATGTTGCAAGGAGATTTTAGCCCTAGAGATGAACAAATCCTAAGGGAAGAGCTGACAAACGGAATCAGGAACCACCTACCTCAGTTCTCATACCTCCCCAAATCCCCCTACCACATCTTCCTCCCTGTCTAGCACCTCCAGGCTCCCTGCCACCTGCCACCCCCCAGGACTCCTGAGAGCAGATCTGGGACCACACTGGCTCTGGGGCAGGGCGGGGCTGGGAATGACTGACGAAGAGCAGAACAGATGTTCAACTTCACTGGTAACCGAAGAAAGGAAATTAAAAAGCAATAATGGTTGTAAGAAATGAGGAATGCTTTCTAAGCCAGGACACGTTTTTAGATTCACAGGTTTAATGAAAAGACTTCTGGTGTCAGCTCAGAGATGTAGAGAACCGGAAAGGACAAAGGGGGAGAAGCGGGGAGGGCACAGGGCTGTCCTGGAATCTGGGAGAAGCAGGCATTTGTAAAGGAGACACGGGATCCAAGAATTTGTTCATTTACTACCCCGGGGCCGATGCCAGGTAAGAAGATTCAGTTAAACTCGTGTGTGGTTATATGTGTTTTGTGAAAAATACATAGAGATAAACACACACACGTATATAAATTCACTGATGCAAACATATGGTGGGTAAGCATTAATTTGAGTTTAGGGTACTGTAAATTATACCATGCCTGGTTCATTTCACAACGTGGGTTTAATCATTCTCATTCAGCCCGTTGTTACCTGTACTCTTATTTTACATTTTATTCATCTAATTTTTTAAATGTTTATTTATTTTTGAGAAAGAAAGAGCACAAGCAGGGGAGGGGCAGAGAGAGAGACACAGAATCCGAAGCAGGCTCCAGGCTCTGAGCTGTCAGCACAGAGCCCGACGTGGGACTCGAACTCACGAACCACGAGATCATGACCTGAGCCAAAGTCGGACGCTCAACCGACTGAGCCACCCAGGTGCCCCAATTTTACATTTTATTTTTAAATATTTCAAACTTACGTAAGAGGACAGAGAGTATAGACATCGACAGAGCTCTCGCTCCCCAGGTTTAACCAAAGAGGATATATGTCACCTTCCACATTGGCCACCCCTCCTGTGTTTAAACACGGCCGCCCCAGCTCCTTGGATTCAGCCGACTTCCGGGACAATGCCTACCCCATCTTACTGCCCACGCCCACCGCACCATGCCTGGACAACTGCAGCCCGTGTTCTCCTCCGGTTCTAGCAATCCACCCCCTTCCTCTCCGAATGGAACTCAGTGTGGTGAGGCAGAACATCAAAGTTCATTTTTGTTTCTCTTGGAGCTGGTGAGTTTTTGTTTTCATGTGTAAGCAAAAGGATCTTCTCTGAGCCTCAGCTTTGAAACAGAAGTTGGCTTGTACCCGGCCTAAAATAGCATGCTTCCTGTCACACAAAGACCTTAATGTTAAAAAAAAAAAAAAAAAAAACTCTTGGTTTTTGAAGCTCTGATTTGTACTAACTCATTTAACAAATTGTTCCATTTGTCTTTCCAGCAACACTGTGAGATGGATGGGGTGAGCCCTGCATGACAGACGGGACCCAGAGAACGGGAAAGGTCACCAGCTTACCCAGGTATACAAATGTATATCTGTCAGGCGTCAAAGCCTGCACTTTCTTTCTTTCTTTCTTAATGTTTATTTATTTTGAGAGAAAGAGAGAGCACCAGCAGGGGAGGGGCAAAGGGAGGGGGGTAAAGAGGACCCAGAAGCGGGCTTCGAGCTGACAACAGAGAGCCCGAAGTGGGGCTCGAACTCACCAACCATGAGATCGTGACCTGAGCAGAAGTAGGACACTCAACCGACTGAGCCATCCAGGCGCCCCAACACCTGCACTTTGTTTTTAATGACGAAGGCACAGGTTGCCTTTTATCTTACAATATCTAGATCCGTTACTCATAAGCCTTTTCTAGGTCTGTGGCTACATTCAAGGTAATTGACGCTGAAAGGTAAATGACCTCCACGTTCGTAAGGACAAGGGGGACTAGCCGATGGTTTTTTATAGCAAGACCTTTAATTCCTGGCTATGATATTATTTTGGACTTAGAGGAAAGATCCAGCAGAATTTCGTTACTATCTGCCTTAGGTCAGTGACATCAAAGCAGCCCTTGCAACAGTGATTTGGGTGAATGTAGATTCAATGCCTGCAGAAGGCCCTGGAGAGAGAAGAAATGCAGGGAGCAGGATGGGCAGAGGAGGATTCTAAGCAAGGATGTGGTCTCTGGTCTCGGCAGGATCCAGCCTTCGCCTGATCAAAAAGGGAGCTCTGGAGCATGAAACACACCTGCTTAGTCATTGCCCCTTTGAGGCAGTGTGGAAAGACGAGAGATACCTTCTCACAGCAGTAGGGGAATTTGTGTGGGGACCAAGTAAAGGGAATCTGGAAAGGGAACCAAAATCCCAGCTCCACTGTCCTTGAACATTTGAAGGACTGATTGATGAGGGCCACAAGTGTCCATTTGCATTACAATGGAAAGCCGCAGCATCATTAAAAAGATCGAATTGGAACTAAAGAAAACCTGCTACCTTTTAGACGCTTGGACACGCTGAATAAGGAGATTAAGTAGAGGGAGGTGGGAAAGTCGGTCCTAAGTGGTTAATTTCCTCTACCACTTGCAAAACCATTCAACTGAAGTGAAGTGAGAATGAGTTTGGTCCATGGCTGACTACCTTCAGAACCTTCTGCTATTCTTTGTGATGAGGCCTTCAAGGAAGGCCCCGTTGCCAGCCTTGAGATTGCTGATTTCAAGGCACTTCTAAGACAAAAATAAAAATTCCACTACTTTCTGCGGGAGATGACTGTCTGCTCCTTTAGAGCTGGGCCGGAGGGAGCATTCAGAATACATTGCTGGGAGTAAATGGAATTTCTCAGCTATTTAAATTGCAATTCACCCCTGAAAACTCCCATTTTATCAAAACTCCTGGTTAATACTATTTTCCATGCTCAAGTATTCTCCCCAGATACACAGGCAGGAGATGCAGGAGCCCGGGGGAGACTGTGCCGGGAACAAAGTTCCTTTAAGGGGCCTCAGATACTAACATCCTTACTGCCGTGTAACAAACAAAACTTAGAAAGGCCTGAGCTTTAACATGGCAGACAGGTGTGCAGAAGGACAGCGGGTGTTCTACAGGAATCAGAGGATTTAATCTGCCTCTCATTAGTCGTACGCCCATGAGAAAGTCATATGGTCTCTCTGAGCCTTTAAGTTCCCATCTCTGAAATGTGTTTTGGAACACCTTTTTTGCTATCTCAAAGAACTGTCGTGATGATTACATTAGGTTAATTTAT
Organism: Panthera pardus; assembly: GCF_024362965.1. Classification (NCBI taxonomy): domain Eukaryota; kingdom Metazoa; phylum Chordata; class Mammalia; order Carnivora; family Felidae; genus Panthera; species Panthera pardus. Next base: position 68,457,402 of record NW_026527002.1, read on the forward strand.
AGGTATGATTTATATACAACAGTGCTACACAAAACCCTACAATTAAGACTATGGTAGGCAAAATTCTAAGACAGCCCCCAAGAATCCCATCCCCTGGTGTATGTACCTTATATTATCCCTCCTCCTTGAGTGTGAGTATGTCCTGTGAATATGATAGGCTAGTCACTCCCATGATTAGACTATGTAGCTTAAGTCTCTATCTTAACAGACCAAGGAGAGGCTTTTCCTGCTGGCTTCAAAGAAAGTAAGTTTCTAGGCCATGTTAGGACCTGAGGGTGGCCTTGAGGAGACGAATGGACTGTCAGCCAGCGAAGAAACAGGGACCTCAGTACCGCAACCAAAACTCAAAATCTACCAACAACCTCAAGGAGGATGAAAGGAGAGCCCAGGCTCAGAAAGAACTCGGTCCAGCCAACACGTTGATTTTAGCCTCATAAGACCCTGAGCAGAAAATCCAGTTGTTCTGTGCCAAAACTTCTGACCTATGAAAACCATGACATAATAAATGGGTGTTGGTTTAGCCTCCAAGTTTGTGCTAATTTGTTACGTAACTATAGAAAGTGGATATAGGGGCGCCTGGGTGGCGCAGTCGGTTAAGCGGCCGACTTCAGCCAGGTCACGATCTCGCGGTCCGTGAGTTCGAGCCCCGCGTCAGGCTCTGGGCTGATGGCTCGGAGCCTGGAGCCTGTTTCCGATTCTGTGTCTCCCTCTCTCTCTGCCCCTCCCCCGTTCATGCTCTGTCTCTCTCTGTCCCAAAAATAAATAAAAAAAAAAAAAAAAAAAAAAAAAAAAAAAAAAAAAAAAAAAAAAAAAAAAAAAAAAAAAAGAAAGTGGATATACAACTGGTTGTTCTGAAATGGTTGATTGAGGACCTCTGAAACCCGCTTCTCCATAACGGCAATGAGAACCCTAGTGAAAACTGTCAAAATTAACTGTTTCGTAACTGAAAAATCACCAGTGGCTTGCAACAACCCCAGCAGAATTTACTCAAGAAAAATGGCCGAATCTCAACAAGGACAGGGAGTATCGTGGCATTTTAACGGGACTTAAGCCCATCACCCTCTCCCCAGCACTTCAGTAGCATCGAAAGCCAATAGCCTCACAATTACAGTAGCTGTGAAAAATAGCAGATTAGCAGCTACTGAAGAAAGCAAAATGGCTTTGGAGCTTCTAGGAAGTCCCATTCCTAGAAACTGTCGCCATGTGATCTGTCTGGCAGTTCACGGAAAAGCTCCACTTTCAAGAATGCCTTTATCTGATCTAATCAGAGCGTGCTTTCTGAGGAGCCCCACCCACAGAGTATTTGTCAAATATAATCAGTGGCAATTGTTTAATATCACAGCTGCCTGAGGATGTGTTAAACAGTTGGAGCTAACAAGTGGCAAACCAAAAGTATTAAAAAGAAAAGCAAAACTGGGTAATGAGATACCATAGGCATCTTTGAAAAGCTCCAGCATATTCCCGGGAGTCTAGAAGCCCATGTGCATATTCAGGACTGTTGGGTATGCCCAGGAAAGCCTTGAGAATGTCCTACTCTCACCTCTGGTTATCTTGAGTCTCTGTGTGAGCAAGGAGTTGAGCACAGACTAGAGTTGTAAATTGCCTGCCAGAGCGCTGAAAACATAACTCTACACACACACACACACACACACACACACACACACACACACACCTTACTTAACAAGGCTGGAAGATTATTAGTTTGAGTAATTTTATGGAAACCTCTTGTCCAGTCATCAGTTAACCACTAGGCTACATGAATAGAAACTTCAGTAAGTTACACATGACATAGAATACATATTTTACACAAAGAGTCCAGGAATGTCACTAAATTAGCAAACAGTGGCAACAATAACAAAGCTCAGAGAAGAGAAGGAGTCTGAGTTTCAGAACTGACACACCATATTATTTTAAATGTCCAGTTTTCAGTAACAATAGCAACAAATACAAGACATGAAATGAAATAGGAAAGTATGGCCCATACACAGGAAAAAAAAATAGTTTACAGAAACTGTCCCTGAGAAAGCCCAAAATACTGGACTCACTAGGCAAAGACTTAAATCAGTTATCACTGATATATTCCATTCCACTTGGTCATGATGTGTTATCCTTTTTTATATATGCCTGCATTTGGTTTGCTTATGTTTTGTGAAGAATTTTTGCATTTATCTTGATGAGGGATATTAGTCTAAAAGTTTTTGCTATTTGGGAGGCATTTCAAAATAAAGCAAACCCACAGTTTTTCCCGAGTGTCTATTCTGTCCACGAAGCATAAGCACATGTTTAATTGCTATGTGACTTTGGACAAGTTATGTGACCTCTCTGAGCCTCAATGTCCTCATCTATAAAATGGGAATAATGTTAATATCTGCTTCATTGGGTTGTTATGAAGATTGAATGAGAAAATATGTATTACGATAGGTTGAACTGTTGTCTCCAAAAAAGATATGCTGAAGTCCTAACCCTCAATATCCCAGAATGGGACTTTATTTGGAAATGGAGACATCGTAGATGTGATTAGTTAAGATGACAGTAAGACGTGAGTAAGGTAGGCTCTTCCCCCAATATGACCAGTGTCCTTATAAAAAGGTAACTAAGTGACGACACAGACACGTGGGGGAGAACGCCATGTCACAACAGAGATGGAGATTGGAGTTATGCTACCGTAAGCCAAGGGATGCCTGTGGCTACCAGAAACTAGGAAAAGGCAAGGAAGAACATCTCTCAGAGACTTTCAAAGGGAGTTTGGTCCTGTCAACATCTTGACTTTGGACCTTCTAGCCTTCAAAACTGTGAAACAATGCATTTCCATTGTTTTAATCCACTGAGTTTGTGGCATTTTGTTATGGAAGCCCTAGGAAACTAACGTACGTGCGACGCTCTGAGAACAATGCCAGGCGTAGGATAACTCCATAGTTGTTTGTATTAATTTTAAAACAATTTCATAAGTTAGGTAATTAGTCTATTCTGGCTACCATATCAAAATACCGCAGACTGGGTGGCTTAAACAACAGAAACTTCTTACAGTTCTGAAAGCTGGAAGTCCAAGGTCAGGGTGCCAGTGTGGTCGGGTCTCTGCAAGGACTCTACCTTCTTGCTGTATGCTCACGTGGTGGAGACAGGAAGCAGGGTCTCTGGTGTCTCTTTTTATAAGGACACTCATCTCATCATGACCTCATCTAAACTTAATTGCCTCTTTTTTGTAATGTTTATTTTGAGAGAGAGAGAGAGAGAGCACAGCAGGGAGGGGCAGAGAGAGAGAGAGAGGGAGAGACAGAGAATCCCAAGCAGGCTCCATGCTGTCAGCACAGAGCCCAACGTGGGGCTTGAACTCACGAACTGTGAGACCATGACCTGAGCAGAAATCAAGAGTCAGACGCTTAATCGACGGAGCCACCTGGGCGCCCCATAAACCTAATTACCTCTTAAATGCCCAACCTCCAGACACCATCACACTGGGGGTTAGGGCTTCAACATATGAATTTTGGGGAGCACAATTCAGTCCATAGCAGTAGGTATTATTAACTCCATGAAAATGGAGTCTCAGTGAAATTAGTACATGAAAAACTATAAAAGGACAATGGTATTAAGAGGAAAATATTCTTGTAGACATGTGAATTCCTCATGGGCATTTTCACACACAGCCATCCATACATATACATCCATGTATATTCCATAGTAACAGTCATGTTATAGGTCCTGAACTCAGAGCCTGAGTTCAATTCCACTTTCTGCCAATCATGAACTTTGGGGCCTTGAGGAAGTTACTTAACAGTTTGGAGTCTCAATGTCCGTTACCTGCAAAGGGGAGAATTCCTAATTTCATGGAGTAGTTGTGGGCACTAAATGACAAATACATATAAAGAGTGTCCTAGAGTGCATGGCACAAAGCAGACATCGATTAAGAGTTCAGACATCAAAGATACATATACAAACTTGTTTAATGCCCGTGTGATTGTTAGAACAGATTTGGACGACTTCCATATCCAACAATAAGTCACACAAACTACGGTTCATTCCCATAGATACTATTCAGGCACAAAACAGAATAAGATAGATTTTTTTTAACCTCCTGGGTTCTCTTCCCATCCCTAAGTGTTGTGTGACTTTAGGCAAGTGATTTAACCCCTCTGGGCCTGTTTTCCTATCTAAAATATGAAAATAAAAGCAGGACCTTTTTCACAGAGTTGTCATGAGGGTTACATGGCATATAGTCCATACAAGATGCTTAAAATCTTCCCAGGCACATAGCAAGTATGTGATAATTATTATCCATTATTACATTATAATTCCATTTGTGTGGAAGGAAGGAAGAAGGCTAATTGATTAATTTCTGGGAAAAGATATAAGAATCTGCTATTAGCTGTTGTTTCTGGGGAGTGAGAGTGGGAAGTAAGAGTGGGAAGTGAAAGAGAGAAGGGCTTCAACCTTCCCTTTACCCCTCGGGTGCCATTGGGAAAAACCACCCCCGAATCATTAGCTCTACCTCTTCCCTCTTTCTCACATAATGAAGGCTAGACTGAATGGTAGGTGAGCACTTTCTTTTACTGCCAGCCAAGGCTGTTGTTCAGTCAGGACACATGAGTACAGTAGCTAAAAGATCTCCGTTCTACTTGGTACATGGCCTCCTTGCCCCCATTATCCAGTAAGGAAGCATTAACTCCTTGCCTGCTGGGGGGGCTCTGAGAGCCTCTGGGATGCTGATTCACCATGACTGGTTTCTTTAGGCGCCTGTAATCCAAGTTAGTAAATATTTTGACTCACTCTTGGTGCTAGGCATTGAGCTCAGGGCTTTGCACCCATTGTATTCGACTCTAAATAAGTCTTCAAGGGACTTATTCTTATTTTCCCAGTGATGAAATACAGATTACTTATTATATAACTGGCCCAATAGCACACCACTAATAAGAGTCTCTCTGGCTCCCAAGGACATGCTCCTCTCATTGTGTCTTTGCTTTCATTGGCTCACATTCTGTCTCTAAAAATATTCCTATGTTCTGCCTCAACGAGTTATTTTTAAAAAGTTAGTTTTACCAGCTTTGTAGTTCTGGCTTGTTCCAACTGGTTCAACAGTTTCCAGAGAAGAGCAGAATTATCATCAACTCTGTGAATAATTAACAAGTTGAGTTTGATCTCTGGACTAAAACTGACCACTGAACTTAATATTTGCCATGAACAAAAAGACAAGGAAAATTTCCCTAAATCAGCACTTTTTCCATGCCTGGAGAAGTAAGGAAGCCAGAGAATCATTCTCACTCTGTTGCCCCTCTAGGAGATGAAGTCCCCTGCTCAAGGTCACAGGTGCTGAACCCAGCCTGGAGGCTGGGACTCTACTCTGTGGGGACTGGACAAGGTTTTGGAAATTAAATAGTCTCAGGCTGAAGTCATTATCAGTTGTGTGACATTGGGCAAAGTTACTCCCTCCTTCCCTCCACTTCCTTCATCATTTGTAAATGGGGGTGGTAGTATTTATAGGTACTTAAGCTAATATTCTGCAGTGATATTAACATTTTTCAGCAGTCATCAACCAATCAAAGTGGTGCACATAGAACTTCAGCCGAGTGCTGGAGGCCCCAACTCTGCAGGCGTGTACCTGTTAGTTTTGGGGGATGTTGTGGCGGGGGGGGGGGGGGTCCCAGGGCAGAGGCAAGGTAGCCAGGAAAGTGGGAGTGCTGAGGGGGTGAGGGGCAGGTTTTGGGGAAGCAGATATTTATTAACTGCTATGGAAGTGTTTTAAGATTTTAACATTCCTTGGCGAGAATGACATTAAAAACATGTATCCCACTCCCATTTTGCAAATGGAACAAAATGCTGACAACAGATGAATCTGCATCAAGGGTAGATAAGAGTTTCTTTTGCATTATGCTTATTGAAGCAACTTTGAAATTCTGCCCAAATAATAAGTTCAAGTAAAAAAAAAAAAATCATAGCCCTTTGTACAGAGGGCTTTGTCTTCTCTCAGCTCTTGGTCATCTGTCAGTTGGATTGTTCAGTTTCTTGCCTTCATTGACTCAGTTTTCAGAGTACCAGGGGCCACTGAAGAAGGTATAGGTGGAATGTTCCACCTCGCCAACTTTCAGCAGCACCGAGGAAATCTGAAGACAAGCTTTTGTGATTGTGTGACCTGGAAATGCTTGCATTTCCACTCTGATAACTGTGGGCTGAATCTTGTTTGGCCTATTTCACAGGTCAGCCATCTTGGACAAATCATGACTTCATATTAAAATAAGAATCACCGTGGCAACCTCCCAGATTATACTGGAGATTAAATGAAATACCACTTGTAAGGCTGCAACCATGGGGTCTGGAGTATAGTATGTGCTCAGTGAACATTTTATTTCCTTTTCTCAGAAGCTCAATTTCTACACCTATTCAAGGAGAATGGTAATCGTATCTCAAAGAGAGGGTGCAGAGATCTAATTCAATAACCTGTGAAACATGCTTTAGCAATGCATAACATTACCAACACGTTAAATTAGTGTTTTCATTGCTAGAGGGAGATGATGAAGGTGGCTCAAATGTCCTCTTGTCCCTAGCTACATCTCACAGTTGAATGTCCCATTTTATCCTTATTACTTTCAAGTGTCTTTCAACTCTTTAACCTGATTCTTCCAACATGACTATTGAAGCATTATATATGCCTCATGACACAATTCACATCTCCCTATCATGCCTCGCCCAGGTCTTTAAGCTCCAAATGTGTGGTGAACATGTGCATTTCTGAAGGAAAGGCTAAGGAGGTGACAGGCATTCAAATGAAACGTTTGTCTAAAGTGATCTGTAGAGAGGTGAAACTATGAGGCTCTGGATATTTTTTCCCCTTACGAGTGAATCTTCAATTTCAGGATTTCAACGAGTCAGAAAACATTAGGGTGCAGACAGCTTTGGGGAGCCATGATTCTGCATCATCTTGTGACATGGTATCACAGTGCAGTTAGGAATTGTTTGGTCAAATTTAGTTTCAGATATGTACATACACACACATATATATACACACACAGGCACACACATACATATATGTAGGCATTTAGTTATGACACAGTTCATTTCTTATTGCAGGTCGATAGAGTGTCTGAAAATACTGTTCTAAAGCAAGTTAGAAAGACCTTGGTGTGTTTAGGGAAAAAAATATAGGACTGTGAGGCTGGAATACAGCTGCAAGAAGGAGTGATAAGAAGTGAAGTTGGCAGCTAAGCAGAGGCCGGATTGTGCAGGCCAACAGGTCACGGTAAAGAACTTAGATTTTATTCTAAGCACCACTGGAAGCCACTAAAGGGTGTAAAGCAGCATGTTGCACACTCCGATTAACATTTTTAAAAGCACAGTTTTGGTTTGCTCAAGTTCACATATTAGACTCTGGAATTCGTCAGGCCCACTCAATAACCAAGTGCTTTGGAGAGAATTAGAATGTTTGTAATGGAATAACACTGTAAACCGCTGATTTGAATTCTTGGAGATACCAATGAGATTAGCTCGGGCGGTAAAAAATAAAACTCCCATAGAAACTCAAACAACAATGTACTATTTTTCACCTGTAAGTAAGCGAATATTTTCAAACAGCTTTACTGTAATCGGCACAATCTTTTTTAGAGGGTCACGTGGTCATTCCTATCAAAACTTACATTTTGCATAACCTTTAATCCAGAAATTTCACTTCGATGATTATGTCCTTCAGAAATACTCCCATACAGGGGTGCCTGGGTGGCTCAGTCAGTTAAGCGTCTGACTTTGGCTCAGGTCATGATCTCATAGCTTGTGGGTTCAAGCCCCACATCAGGCTCTGTGCTGACAGCTCAGAGCCTGAAGCCTGCTTCGGATTCTGTGTCGCTCTCTGCCCCTACCCTGCTCACACTCTGTCTCTCTCTCTCTCTCTCTCTCTCAAAAAATAAACATTTAAAAAAATTTCCTTAAAGAAACACTCCCATACATGCCAAGAACATGTATAGCAAAAATGTTTGTATCATTTATAATTAAGAAAAAATGGATATAGTTGAAATGCACATTAAGGAAAAAACGCATAAATAAGAAACAGAAACTTTTTACTATGAAATATTAAAGAGCTATTTAAAAAGAACGTTCTAGAAACTTTATGTACTAATATGAAGAAGGTTTGGATTTATTAACGAGTGAAAAATAGAACTATCACAGTAATATGGGTAGCATGAGCTAATTAAAAAAACTGGGCAGCTAAGCATATCTGAATATTCATAGAAAAAATTCTAGAAGGAATACACAACACATGTAATATTGATAACCCCTGGTCACATGTGGAACAAGGTGAAAAAAGGCAATGGAAGATGTCCTTTCTTTTACTTTATAGACTTTGCTATTTGAACTTCTTTTAAGCACACATTATTTTTGAACTGTAAAAAAAAAAGTAATAAAATTATATTAATAAAAAAATATTCATAGGCTTAAAGGGCAGGCAGAGAGAGGCACTAACCCGGGAGGTAATAAAACAGTTACAGCTTTATGAGGATATGATGATGTCAAAGCCTGAGGTTCACCTCCTACGTTGTCAGGTTGGGGAGAAACTAAAGATTCCGATGAAATGATGCACTTGGCTTGTTGGGGTGTGTGTGCATGTGAGCATACATGTATGTGCACATCTATTTATGATTTTCTTCAAACACCTGGAGCCAGAGAGTTTTAACCATTACAAAACTAAATGTCACATCATCTCCGACCATCTTAACTCTGGTTAAGTTTCTTTGGCTCAACTTGCTCCAATCCTAAATTCATCTGTGGGTTTTGGGTGAGTCGTGCACACAGGGCAAAAGGGAAAAGGGGAAAATGGATAATGACAGCAACCAATCCCTGAGCATCAAGCTTCCTCCCAGGACTATTTCCCAGTGATTTCTGTCTACTACCAGGTACTCCATAACCCCACGTGGTGGGTAACACATCATTCCCCCTTTACAAATGAATACACCCCAGTCTCCCAAGCCAGGCGAGGCCATCTGCCCAAGTGGCACAGAAAGGGGAGGTGCTGGGCTGACAACCCAGGCCTGACTCCAGCACCGGGCAATGCTCTCCACTCCCTTTCCAATGAGAGCCTCTCAGCTCCCTCGAAACACAGAGAAAGCAGCCTCAACCTCACCTGTGTTGGAACTGCTTGGTTATGCCTAAAGGTAGCTGGAGGATGGGGCTAAAGAGAACAGAACACTTTAAACGCAGTGCAATTATGCTTTCAGAGCTTTCAATAATGTGCCCTGGTTGGCTGAAATCTGTATGCGCACTACAAAAAAGAAAAGAAGGAATTACTAAGCAATTTATAGTATTTGTTCTCATGTCCCCCCACTCCCCCAACCTCGTACAGAGACAGATGTGTGTTTTGCTCCCAAAATAAAGGGTTGATGAGATGGGAGCAGGATTATGCCAGAACCTTCCTCTGATAAGACTTCCTCCTATCTACTTAACTTTGCCTAGGAAGCTCATTCTGGCCCCCCTTCCCTAATCCCACCACATGGGGTTAGCTGCTAACACCCCCACCCCTTGCCAGTGCTGCTATAACGCCTGGAGCCTGCCCGTTCTCCGTCCTATTTACTATGTGCCTGTCTTGCTCAGCGGAATGCGGGTAGGCACCTGGACACGGGGACCACGTGGTATTCCTCTTTCTAGCCCCAGTGGGTAGCAGGTTGCCTGGTCAGCCTCAATACGTAAAGAATGAATGAACACAATGCTAGCCAGACGCATCATTCGGAATGGCAAAGAAAACAGAAGGGTCCTGCAGAGAAGTGTCCCTTAAGGTTTGATAAAGAGCTGAAAATAGTCCAATTCTTAGCTTGGGAGAGAAAGAAAGGAAGGAGACATGTCTTGCGAAAAACTATTCCCAGATACTAGAATGGTGGATATACTTTTCAAAACCATAGAATGCACAACACAAAGAGTGAGACCTAATGTAACTATGGTTGCTAATGATGTGTCAATGTTGGCTCATCCAGTGGAACAATGTGCGAAACTGATAGTCATGCTGACCCTGGGGGAGGCTTTGTGGTTGGGAGAGGGGGGATATGGGAACTCTGTGCTTTCCACCCAATTTTGCTGTGAACCTAAAAAATAAATTTTGCTCTAAAAAATAAAGTCTATTAAGTTTTTTTTAAAGTACTAAAAGAGATGTCAGCACAAAGAACTGCCACCGTTTGATGCTTTATGGCTTTATGAACAACCTTGCTCTTACTGAAATATAAAAAGAAATAGACCCCATTAGAATAAAGTAGAATAAATCATGTGTATCCATTGAGATACAAGAGAATTCTCTCTCCGTGGGCTTTGATGTATCCACCAACAGTAGAGCCAGATAGCAAAGTGTACCCTAGCGTGCAAAAAAAAAAAAAGAAAGAAAAAAAAAATCAGTGTTCAAAGAGCAAAATTAAAAAAAATTAAAAATGGAACAGCAACAAAAAACTTATTCTAGGAAATACTATTTCTAAAGGAGATACAGATTTACTCTTATCATTACCTTTTACTTCATCAATGGCCCAGATTTGGTTTCTAACATTAAATATTGTAACAAAATTTGCCAGTTCATAAAAACATTATATAGTCTCTACTTTTCATAATAAAAGTACTTCCTGAAGTTCAGTCATCCTAGTATTACTTTTTTTACATTTACATAGTAATTTTTTTGCATATTAATTTTTTACATGAATGAGGTTTAGGGCTATAGCCAAGGAATAAGTATTAATTAATTACAATCAATTAAAGCAACTAGCAACTTCTAGAACCATCTCAAAGGATAAAGTTGTACTTGGAATCTTGTCATGGACTGCTGTTGGGAGTCCTAAGTTCAGGGTCCTAGTGTGGTAAAGGGACTTGTTCAAGGTCATATATCATACTTGTAGCCACACCATTTGTGGCAGAGCCAATATGGCCACCACTCCATACCTACATGCTCCATGATGCACTTGATTTACGTTATCTCATGTAAGCCGGTAAACAGACCTCTGGAGTACACCATCCTACTAGCTCCAATTTTTAGGTCAGTCAAACTGGCTTCAAGAAGTTATTCATTTGCCCACTGGCCACATAGCAGACCAGGGGCTGGAGCCATGATATGAAGTCGGCCTGTGTGACCTGACTTTAGCCTTAAGGGGGAAAGGGAGTCACAGAAGCACAGAGAGGGACAGTTTCAGTAGGACTGTCACAATGCTCAGCCACAGGGAGGGTGGAGGTAGTTAGGGGATGGTCAACATTCACCCAGGGCTGGTGATCGTTACTCATTATAAGGATGTAAAATCTCTCTTGGGAGAGCTGCTTCTCCTCTTCCTGACTCTTCTGGCTTCCAGGGTCACACTGCCCTCAGAGTTGCTGCAACAGGATGAAAATCTACCTGCTACTCAGATAACGCAACAAGCCAAATGTCGGAGCAGAAGAACGTTCTATGTATTCTTTTTGGGTAAGGAGGGAGGGGCAGCCAAAAGTGGGGAGTGACCAGATGATCTTCTAGTGGGGGAATCCTAGCCTGGGGCTTTGGAGACCAGCATTCCTGTTCCAGGCCAGAAGCTGTAGCTTATTAGCTACGTGACCACGGACAAATCGCTTCATTTCCCTAAACCTGTTTCCTCAACTATAAAATGGAGATCTGAGCATCTGTCCAGAAAGGCTGTTGTGATGATTCAAACTGGACATTGTGGACAAGGTGACCTCATCATTGTTAATATTCTCACCATACAATCACTTCTAATTCCTCCTCAGCTCTCCAACACCTTAGTACCTTAAAAGTTCTTTGGAAATATTTGTTGAATTAATGAGTAAACGTAATAAAACGTATTAACAAGTTAAACGGTTCATCTACTAAAAATCAAAGCTCAAGGAAACATTTCAAATGCTATAGCAGTAGTGAGACAACTAAAGTATTAATTAGTTCTCTTTACCTTACCAATTTCTTGTATCTAGCTGAGAAATTCTCCAGAACTAAAGGGAAGATCTCTCTCCCAGAGAGTCACTTCATTCTGAATAAGGTTTTCAACACATACAATATCCTATATTTTCTCTAGTCAATCATAATAGCTATTGATCTGCGCTTTATGTGCATGTTTCATTTTGTGCTTACAGCCACTTGAAGTAGATACTATTATTTTAGTCCGATTATATTATTATACACACTATATATTTATTTTCCAAGAATGACTGAAATGAATTGACCACTGTCGTAAGCCACACTGTACAGAAGATAAACTAAAGCTTCCAAGCAAGTATTTAACTTCTCCCACGAAGCTTAAGATTACGAGCTTCATAGTAAGCAGAGCGCAGAGGAGAGAAACCCAGGTAGTTTGACAGTCAGGCCTTAACCACTATTCAGTTCTTTGTTACCTAGGTCAGACTCTCTACCTCCAGTTTAGCCCAACTACTGAGAATCCTCAGTTATGAGGTTTAAAAAAAAAAAAAAATGCACCTATCAAGACAATCAAATCTTGGGGGTTAATTACATTATTGTACAAGTTTCTCCCCAAAAGTAGCAGAGCTCATCTTCTGAGTCATTTATGGCCACACTTCACAAGCAAGGCATCAAAGACTTATCATAGCATCAGGGAAAAGACCGAAATTCACTCTACTTCATAACCTGGCTGGCATTTGAGTTCTGGGAGAGGGAAAGACAGTATCACTCACTTGCTCCCACTTTTCATTCCATCCTAAACCCACTGCTGCCTGACCCTATTCAAACCAGAGCTATGACAGTACCTTTAGATGATAGGAAGGCTTTCTACTCTAGCAAACCCAATCCCCAAATTCATTCACTCACTCAAACTCTGCTTTGTCCTACTGGAGTATGAAGCAAAGCCATTCTGAGAGCACTCAACATTCTTTTGTTCACTCCCCAGACTTCCCCACCCCCCACCGAATTAATGTAACCTGTGCACACTCTGAAGCCCCTGGCTCTCTCCTGCACCTCTTCCAGAGTTCAGCATAAATGCTTCTTCATGGAAGCCTCCACTGACTCATTGATGGAGAGATCCTCTTTTGTATACCCTGTACATTCCCATTGACTGAAATGAAATTCCTTACTGTGAATTCCTTTTTGGCAAGTAGTTACCTGTCTTACCTGTCAGAATGTAAGTTACATTGAGAACAGAAACCATGGATCTGGTTTATCTTTGTAGGTTAGGCACTGGGAATTTAGAAACCTCCCGGTTAAGTACTTTGAGAGTATTTTATTAGTTACCTCCTTTTTGCCATCATTTGTACAATTTTGGTCTGAATTCTCCGAAGGGAGTACTTCAACTAAACCTACACCCAGGGGAATGCCAGCTGGTGTAGCCACTCTGGAAAACAGTATGGAGGTTCCTCAAAAACTAAAAATAGAACTACCCTAGGACCCAGCGATTGCACTACTAGGCATTTATCCACGGGATACAGGTGTGCTGTTTCGGAGGGACACACGCACCCCCATGTTTATAGCAGCACTATCAACAATAGCCAAAGTATGGAAAGGGCCCAAATGTCCATCAATGGATGAATGGATAAAGAAGATGTGGTATATATATACAATGGAGTATTACCCGGCAAGAATGAAATCTTGCCATTTGTAACTACGTGGATGGAACTGGAGGGTATTATGCTAAGTGAAATTACTCAGAGAAAGACAAAAATCATGACTTCACTCATATGAGGACTTTAAGAGACAAAACAGATGAACATAAGGGAAGGGAAACAAAAATAATACAAAAACAGGGAGGGGGACAAAACAGAAGAGACTCATAAATATGAAGAACAAACTGAGGGTTACTGGAGGGGTTGTGGGAGGGCGGATGGGCTAAATGGGTAAGGGGCCCTAAGGAATCTACTCCTGAAATCATTGTTGCACTAAATGCTAATTTGGATGTAAATTTTAAAAAATAAAAAAGTAAAATTAAAAAAAAACCAAAAAACCCTACACCCATCTGCTTTCTTTGAAGACCTACCAACCATCAGCACTTTCCAGGGCTATCTTTGATTAGAATCTGTCCTAAACATAGGTGTGAAATTGATTTGCCCTGAGAAACAAACTCCAGGGCAGGGACTATCTCTCAAGGTGTTGCTTGTAACCTGTGTTCTAGTACCTAGACTAGAGCTCAACATCCTCCAGCCCTTCATAAATAGCTAGTAGTATCTTGTTGTGCTCGCAAATATACCCTAACCACTCTTGCATCTACTCTGCAGATAAAATTGCTACATTCATTCAATAAGCAGTTTTCCCAGTTAATTCAGTAAAAGGAAATAAAAGCCCTTCTGCACATATTCTGGGCCTGTTCATTTTGGAGGTCCTTTTAAATGCCTCCAAACATGTCATTTTCCTACATTAGGCAGGCTCAGTCCACTTAGAGGAAATGGGAACAGCAGCCTACACCAAGATCACCCAAGTATAAATGCACATTCCGTATTAGGGTCCCCTCCCTTTACTTTGTGCAGTGAGAACCATGATAAATTGAGGACTCCCACTCTGGGGATAAATGGGCTCCCCGCCATGGAGCTTCCTACTCCCTTCTGCATTCACCTTTCTTCCTATTTACATTCTTCATAGGAGCCTGTTGACAAAGCCCAGGCTTTTGAATCTCACAGGTCTGTGGCAATGGTTTCAGGTGCTGGCCACCTCCCACACACCAGTCCCAGATGCCACATCTGCTCCTCTACCAACTGCTGGCACCTGCCTCCTTACTATGCCAACAGGGCCATATGGTCACATTTGCCCATTTTCTGTAATTCAGCTACCCAAGGAGCACACTCCCTTTGTCTGAGACTCTGAAACTACTTAAGATGCAACTGATCTTAATACCAAAATGCCCCAGTGTAGACTCCAACAGGGGAGCGGAGTGATCAGCAATGTTCCCATTGATTCTGAAAATCAATGCGCTCAGAAAATTTATGTTTATGAGACATTTTTCATGAACACTGATAACCTAGAAGCGACGGGTGATGAAATTCTCACACCGCAAACGTAGGGCGGGCTTTGTCACTAAATGAATTCATCAAAATGTTTACTGAACAACGTAACGATGAAACACACTAACATTCTCAGAAAAATTGCAGCTTGATTTTGGACCGCATATGGCAGAAAAAGGTATACAAGTGGGAAAAAAATATAAATCCGGTTAACACTAATGGATGGTTTATTGGAAACCCTCAGAGCGCTTTTCAAAAGGACTTGACAGATTTTATTTTAATAAGATAGTGAAGAGGAAGTAGTTCAAAAGAGGTCATCAGTCTTTTATTTAACTAAACACTGCCCTTCATTTTGAAGGAAATGATACAATTTCAAATCGGAACCTCCTTCTCAAGAAGTGGTATGAGAACGTAACATTGATTTAACGTACAATCTTCAACAAAAATACAGTTTACACAATTCACCAGGAAATAAAACACACAGAGAATTTGCCGTATTAGTCAAAGGAATTCCCCATGGGTCACGGGAATTAGAGCTAAGAAGAGAACATGGTGAAAATCTGAATAAACCAGTCAAGTTCATAGCTACCACGATTTGAAAAAAAAATTCACAAATAAAACATAACTTTTCAAACAAAACCGTTCAAGGACCGTGATCACAAGAGATTTTATTCTCATTTATATTTTAAAAAATGGTTAGACAATCACATAATATCAAGAGTCTTTGACACAGTGAATTCCATCTTAAGAAAAAAAAAATAGAAAACAAGTAGCATTAAATTTTCTTCACTCTCCATAGCATATGTCATATAAAATTAAAGTTTTGCTTCCAAAAATATGTTTCCATGTGGTTGTCGTGTTGTCTAGTGGTGCTCTTAGGGCCAGAAGCACCAAACACACGAGAAGTGTTAACCACCGAAGTGTCATTTTTTTCATAAAAACTAAAAACTTTCTTAAAGGTCTGGTGTAAAGTCTTCTGCTAGGCATTTTAGTGCTATAAAGTCATTTGAAATCACATGTGGAATAAAAGCTACAAAAAGTAGTTCTTTCAATACAAAAAGTCGTGTAGCTGAAGTTGTGGGCTTCTCTGACATACATAAGCAGTCTCAATAAAATATTTGCTCAAATAAGAAAATAGAATTTGTTTCATAACTTTTTTAGTATTCGGTCCGGTCCGCGGCCCTGTTCATCCCTGCCACAGCTTCTCAAGAACGTCAGAATCAATATTTCTTTCTTTCAGAGAACATACATACTTCACAGCGCAAAATAGTTCTGAAGTCTTATTACAAGGGAGAAACAGAAATTATTAAATATATCTTTTTTTTGTTTGTTTGTTTAAAGTGCCGGATGTAGCCATAGCCTGGACATGAAGAACTCACTTATCCACAACACTGCCACCTTGAGGAAAGAGCTGAGTTGATGGAGTCCCCCCCCCCTCCCCCCTTTCTTGGAGCCTTCATTGGTTGGTTGCTCCTTTAAAGCATTAGAACTCTAACAAAACTTCCAGTGAAATCCTTCTTTGTATTTACACACTTCACTTCTCGGGTAGCCAGTAAAGACACATGCGTTACATGGGAAAGCCGTATCCGGAGTAGATAGATTTCCTCGTCCGGTTCATTTTCACAAAAACCTCTTCTCTGGAGGCAGAATGATACAACGGGCGCGGATTTCACAAGTTCTTCCTTCAAGGTGAGACTTCTCACAGAAAGCAGTTCCTCTGGGGCGCCCGGGTGGCTCTTGGTTTCACTTCAGGTCATGATTTCATGGCTCCGAGGGTTCAAGCCCCGTGTCAGGCTCCGCGCTGACAGTGCGGAGCCTGCTTGGGATTCTTTCTCCCTCACTTTCGGCCCCTCCCCACTCGTGCTCGCTCTCTCAAAATAAATAAGTAAAAACTTAAAAACAAACACAAAAGCAGTTCCTTTTTAACAGACTGTCACTGCTGTTACCTCCATGTGACCAATGACATTCACTTTCCAACTGAGGGCAAAGGAGGGACACAGAGATGGGGGAGTGAAAGCTGGCCAGCCAGCCCAAAACTGCTAGAAAGTGCCGTTCTGTTCTTCTCCTTCTGGCTGTCCGCACATTGGTCTTTCGACTACTGCGTTAAGCATAAAAGAAAATCCAGATCTGTTAGGTATGTTAGGCTCTCCTAAAGGTCTCTTACCTGGCTCTGCTTTTCCATGAGCAAAAGAATGTAGACGTGAAACTGTGACATTATTAAGCATGGAAAACTAGATCTACATTTCCACAGGTGACTGGTAGCTCTCCAAAGTTCCAGACTAGGGCTGAGTGTGGTTCATCTTTAGCAAAGTGACAGGACCTGTTTGGTGATCCTTGTGAGAACAGGGAACACAGCTAATGTCCCTGAAATTAAATTATTTCATATTGAGGTGCTACGACGGTCTAGGCTTTTAAAAATTATGGCCTCAGCTTCCAAGTTTGAAAAAAGTATACCAGGACGTCCTTCAAGTCTTGTTGCCATGAGTTAGAAATCCCCGGGGGAGAAGGCCCAAGGACCACAATAGGATGTTCACACAGAATTCCAACCCAACTGTGAGTCATTCACAAAAGGACTTGTTTAGTGTTCATCTATAAGGATTCCCAAGAGAAAGAAAAACTTCACTCAACTTTTGAGACGGCATTAGCAATGCCAATCTGCAGCAGAGAAGAACTGTGAAATCAAGGGCATACACTATCAAAGAGCTCACAGGAATACAAGAGATGGGTTGTAAAAATGCTCTAAAAGTCCCACAGTAAAGCACACAGGATCAGCAGCAGATCCAAACGGTATAGGCCAGCCTGTGGCTGACAGATCTCACAACCCTAACCCGTGCCTTAGGACTGTCACCAGATTTGGTGCTGACTACACCAGGTGGCATTTAATTTGTGATGGCTGTCACCCCTCTGAATTGCAAAAGCGCTCTGAAGGGGTGTTCTCCAAGGATCAAAGACACTGCTGCAACAGAACAAGACTTTGCATCTTGAATTAAATTGCATCAGGTGTGGCTAGCGAAACAAACACCTTATGGTTGAGCCCACTTCAAGCCTAAGATTTTATCTGGGGCAGAATAAAAGCGAAAGTGAGGGGGAGGAACAGTGAGGAGGAAAAAAAAAAAAATTACAGGCCCACCACCAAAGCCTTACATTTTAAAAAAGGTTACCTTCACCGTTCAGGAAGGGGGTTAGGGTGATGGGTGGGAGATTAACTAATCCCTGCCAGGGCAACCCCATTTGGCTGCTTCTGTAGTGGATACTTTATGGGGTGGCACCAGCCAAGCCCCTGGGTGACCTGCCGAGGAACACAGCCAAGCAGGTTTAATTAGATCTGAGACACAAAGGGCTATTCCCTCCTTTGATAACAACGAGGCTGCAAGTGCCCACGATAGCAGGTGAGAAACAAAGGCGGCAAAACAGAACCATAATTGAATCCTTCCCCTAGCTGGTCGGTGACAATGATTTACTTGGAACCTGGGAAGTGGTGGCTGGAGCAGGAAGGAGCAGGAGACTCTGCTAGAAGCCAGCGCCAGATGATGAATTACTTGCGGGCGGGGGGTGTGAGGGGGGAGGTAGCAAAGTCTTTGTTTTGTAGCCCAAGTTTACCCAACTATTTATCACCCTTCACGGGGCGGGGGCTGCCCTGCTGTAGTCTGCTGCTCCTGCACCTGGGCCTGGTCTCCGGCCTTACACCCCAGGAATCCCCAGCTTCCCAGGTACCACACACACCCCTGGGGAGTGGCGGTAGCAGATCTGTGGCTCTCCGAGCTGGCGGGGCACCGCCGCCCAGGCCGCAGTACAGGGCACCCTTCAGGCCTTCAGAGGAGGGGAGGAAGTGGGGCGGGGCGGGGGGGGGGGGGGGGGGGGGGGTTAGGCAACGGCCGGCCCTAGTACTCCGAACTTCCCTCCACCCCCAAGGGCGAGTGCTTAAGGGTCGATTTTGGAGCCAGGGCCAGCAGGGATGAAGTGTCAGGCAAGTCCACCTTTTGGCCCACCTCAGAAAGAAAGAGCCAGCGGGCAGGCAGGACGTGCCCCCCCCCACCCCCGCCCCGGCCAAAGTGCTCCTACCTGCTCCCTCTTCCTCCTCCGTCCAAGATAAAAGCTCAAGCCACAGCTGGCTGCGCAATTCGCCACCTCTCCTTTTCCCAAAGGGCCCAGGAGCCCAGATGGGGCCCCGAAGGTGCTGGAGGAGGGAGTGAGAGGAGGGAGGGGGTGGCGGCCGCGGCGAACGGCTCCCTCTCAAGGCTCAGCACTCGGCTCGCGCCTCAGTGCACCGCCGCCTCTCGGGCCTCTTCCTCCCGTCCGGGCGCAGGGGGGCGCCCGGGAGGCGGCGTAGTCCGCGCCGCATCGCTGTCGCCCTCGTCCGGCTCGGCCGGATGTAGGTGCATGGCGAGCTCCTGCAGCACCGCCGCGCGCCCGATCTGGTCGTTGCGCCGTTTCTCCATGATCAGGTCCTCCAGGCTCTGGAACTCGAGCGTGTGGCTGCGCTGCGCCGAGAGCTGGATCTGCAGCCGGTAGGGCTGCTTGCCGATGCGCAGCTCGCCGCCAATCTTGAACTCGCGCTTGCCGTAGCGGCACCAGGCGGCGAAGCTCTCGGAGTTGCGCCAGCTCAGCTCGCGCTCCTTGGCGCCCACGTGTGCCAGCGCGTTGCGCACCACGGCGCCCGGGCTTAGTGGCTTGTAGCGGTACAGGTCGTTCACCACGCGGCCGCGCCGGCCCTGGCTCGCGTCGGTCAGGAAGCTGTTGCTCACTTCCAGCCGGTGCAAGTGCACCACCTGGAAGTTGCCCACGTATACAGCCCAGTGCGGGTACTGCGCCTGCGACACGAACTCCACCAGGTCGCCAGGCCTGCACTTGTTGAGCAGGTTCTCGGGCGTGTAGGTGCTCAGCGCCGCGGAGCCCGGCGAGAAGCTCTTCTGGTAGATGCACTCGTCGCGGTAGAACACGGAACACTCCACTTCGTGCAGCCGCGGGTCGTACGGCTGCGGCGGCGGCAGTGGCGGTCCGTCGCCGCCGTCGGGCAAGCCGTCGCCGCCGCCGCCATCCGGCCCCTGGGGCGGCGGCTGCGGCTCCACGTCCTCATCGTCGTTGGAGAAAATGTAGGAGACCCCGATGCGAGGCCCGTCGTCACGGTCCACGCCAGTCGGGTCGGCCGTGGGAACTTCCTTATAACTTAGGTGGGTCAGTTTCTCCACCTGGTTGCCCATCACGCTGCGGATACACGTTCACACAGCCGAGAGGGGAGAAAGCGAAACCACCACTAGGGTCATTGGCACGGGTCCCCGGACAGGGGCTGAGGCCACCTGTTGGAAGAGGAAAGCAAGGAAGCCATGTAGGACCCTCCGTGAAAGGGACGATTTCTTAAGAGAAGGAAGAATGGCTGGGGGCCCAGCAGCTGGAGCCATTTTACGGGGAGGCTCGGTTGCGGCGAGCCTTCCCTCATTTCTCCACCTCTAGGGTCACGGTCACGCGAGGCCGGGCAACTCTAGCTCTACCCCGCCCCCAGCACTTCACCTCGCCCGGGCAAAAGCCCATTGCATCAGCAGCTCCAACAGCTTCCGCCGGCGCCCTACCTGCCGAGCCCAGGCAGGAGGGAGTAAAGACGAGAAACTTTACTCCAATCCCCCTTTTCTTCATCCTCTTTTCACCCCTGGGCCCTAACTTAGCCTCTGAGACGCCCCCCAGGCCTCCATCCTCGGGGAAACCGGCGAGGATCCCGCAGATCGTCCGGGGCAGGTGAACCACCCTACCTGGCTCACCTGCGGCGCTCTCTCCACCCGTCTCGCCCGCCCCTCCCCCGCGCGCCTGCCCTAGGGCTTCGGGTTACCTGCGAAAACTCACCCGCAGAGAGGTGGAGGCCTTGGGGAGTTTACCTCTCCCTCCCCCCCAACCGCACCTTGAGACTTCTAGGGTGAGTTTGCAGGTGTGGGATCCGCAATCCCTCCTCTCCAGGCGCGGGTGGCAGCGAGGCTGGGCAGCGGGAAGCGACGCATGTCTTGCCCCCGCGGGTACGTAGCGCCCCAAGATATGAAGGTGGGGGGCAATACCTGTTTACACCGACCCCCTCCCTCCTGCAGGGACTCCTGTTCCCCCTCAACCTGCTCTCGGGGGCAGATGGGACGCGAGAAGGCGGAGAAGGAAGCAGCCAGGCTGCCCGGCGGCGGCAGCTCCGGCTCGGACCCGGCGAGCAACAAGCGCCGGAGCGGGAGGGACGGGATTGTAGATCCGGCTCCGGGCTCCCCGGGCGGGAGCGCAGCCCCTGGCATTTAAAGAGACAGACGCTTGCTCCCGGAGCCCAGGTCTTTCCCACACGGCGCAGAGCCTCCGGGATCCCCGCCCCCGCCCCGCCCACCCGGGCCGCGAGGCTCCGCCCAGACCACGCCCCCACGTCGGAGCGGGTTTAAATCCAACTGGTAAGTAATCAACCGGCGGGCGGGCGGGCTGGTTGACACTGGTCGCCGCCGTCTGCGCTGGCCACTGGGAACCCTACTTGCCTTCTTAGAGCAAAGGCTTGCAGTGGGGGGTCTTTGCTGCTTGCTCAGTTTGTATTTTTCCCAGCTGATGGCTTTAAGAAGAAATTGGAAGGCATACGCCACCTGCCTTTGCAGAGATGAGAGAGAAAATAAGAGTTTGGTGTTTGTTGTGTTTCTTCTCCTCTTCTTTCCTAGAGTACCTGGAGAGGGAGGAATAGTCATTAGGTAGTAAACAGACGTTTGCTTCTTTTTTCTTTTCTTTTCTTTTCTTTTCTCTCTTCTCTTCTCTTCTCTTCTCTTCTCTTCTCTAGATTGTATTTCTTGCCAGAGGTCACAGAAAAGAATGTTTTGCTAGGACAGCTCAGTTTAGAGGTGTTCCTAGAACGGGAAAAAAAAGTTCACAGAAAGGAAACAGAATAAAACAGAACAAAGACTAAGTTGCTGGCTTGCTTTCAAGCCCTGCGCTCCATTTATTAGATGTCCCTGGAAGTTAGCACAAAGTTGATTTCATAATCTCTTTGTTTCGAATGTTACCAGGTCATCCGGTAGTGAGAGAAAGCATTCAGCTCTCCTTGTTTTTCTTGGGGCTAGGGGACATAGGGATTGTCTAATTGTCCTTAAATTAAAAACAAATTAGCAGAGGCCCCTCCTAGATGTATTTCCTATTTGCTGGTTTACAGAAGGAAGTGACAGGAGAGGAGCATTGCCTATTAACCTTCACTACCAGGGGACACTTCCTCCATGCTGATTTTGCTTTTTGTTTCTTTGTGTATGTGTGTTTTGTGTTTTGTTTTGTTTGTACCTAAGATGCAGGTTACCAAAATGTTCTTTGTCTTTTAAAAAAGAATATGTCTAGATTGGAGTGGGGGTGGGGCATTGTTAATAGACAAGCTTAGGCAGTCACTGGAACACCAGACTAATGCGTGGTGGAATTAAGAATGCAATTTAAGACCTCTTCTACCCTGTTTTCCATCACTGTTTCTTTTAACTAAATTTTTCCAGGTAACGCTATTATTTATTCAGTGTGCATACCAACCAGTGGAAACAGGCATATACTAACGCTACTGCGATCCTTTTTAGTTTGAGAGAGAGAAAAAAAAAAAAAAATCAATCTACTTAGGTCCTTTTGAGCCCGAACGATCAATATTGGTGGGGCTGTGATGGAAGTTAGTCCTTCAGCAAGTCTAAAATCACAGTACAAGTTAGACCAAAAAGAGACTTCTGTGTGCCTGCTGTGAAGATTAAATTTAAATATTTTCTGAACAGCCTGAGGCACATGTTCTGAGGTGCTGCTGTTACCTGAAAGCTTTGTGTCAATGTAGGTACCCATTTTATAGGGAGGGGTTAGGCTTCTAGAGGCAATGGTGACTCATCCCATGTCTATTAGACTGGGAGACTTGTCTTATACACCACACGTTCATTGTACAAGTTCAACAGGCACCAGCAGTGATAAGGCCACTTTGCTCTTAGCTGCTACTGGGTAGGTAGGTTGGCTAGGGATGGGAGAATCCATAGAAGGATGCGGTGGTATGACAGTTTGCTGCCAGCACTTTGGGACAAAGATCTAATAATTAGGAAACCACACCTCGTTGTCTAGATGTCTGTCCCCTTGTCTTGAGGAGCTCTGTTCAGGTATGTGATAGTGGCTCAGCAATGTTTCTTCAACTGACCAACTATAAAGTCTCAGAGAAAACTTGTGCTGAGTCATTTTTATATCCCAATGCTTGCTTGGTACTTAGTAAGTGCTCAATAAATGCTTGATGGATGCATTGCTGGAACCTTGGCCATCACCTGCCTCCTGGGTAGCTTCTGTTAATTCCTGTTTGGGGGTCCCAACTGCCATCTGATCATCTTGGTCAGAGGTTGTATAGGGCTCCCAAACATACTTTGCTCATCTCCAATAATCATTTAATTAATTACACTTGGGAAATCTCATGTTTCGATTTCCAACTTCACTTGAAAAAACTATATGAGCCCATCAGGCCCACGTTCCACGATAACATCAAAGAGCTAGAACTAAGTGATGGTTGCCTTGGAGACAAGATGTAGACTCCAGTTGGCCCCAGTCCTGTCTTACCACCTCACCTACCTGGTTCCTTGATCGACCCGGAGAATCTCTGTGTTGGCCATCTCTGCCATTCAAATTCTACCACTATCCCTTTTATCACTTCATTATATATAATTCAGCAGTGGATCATATACCACCTGGTATTATTCTTTGATTCATGTACTTAAAATGTCTTTTCTAGGGAGAGCTTGATTGAAAACATGTTTCTTGAAGACCTACTAGGTACCTCCTTGTCTTACCCACCACATATTCATTCTACAAGTTCAACAGGCACCAAACCAGGTTTTATACATATTCATGTCCCCATGGAACTCAGTGTAGTGGAGGAGACAGAGAAATAAGTAGACTTCTTAGGACAGTATGACATGTCCTGAAGGAAGAGGAAGTAGAGGGTGCTGAGAAGTTTCAAGGCATGTGGGTGTAAAAATGAGTGTCAAAATGCCTGCCATCAAGGGTGTTGGACTCATGGGGGTGACACAACCCTAGATTAATAATGACAATGACCAGTGAGCTCTTGACTCTATTATTCTATTAAATTTAGATAGGCTAGATGACTTCTCCCAGCAAGCGGGACAGTTTCACAGGTCCCATTGACTTCGAGGCTTGTGCTCATAACCACTTTGTTTTAAGATTTGACAAATTCTTGAGTTTTGCTGATTTTACTGGGCACCAGAGACAAAACGCAGTAGAAAAAGTCCTTTCTCTGATGGCATTTATACACTGACAGGGGGAGGGGTGGCAAGTAAGTCAATGAATTAGGATTTCTGAGAGATAAGGGCCATGAAGAAACTAAAATAGGCTAATGGGATTAACTGTGGCTACAGAGAGGCTGTTGGGGTGGTGACCTACTTTGGATAAGATGGTCAGAGATGGACTCCTGCGGAAGGGGAACTTGAGCTGGCCTTGGCATTCCCTTCACATTCCTAACCAAGGTGGGAAGGAATTGGGATGTTCGGGAGAAAGAAAGGAGCCAGTGAGCAAGGGGCTGGGTTGGGAGGTACAGTCAGAGAGGTGGGAGGCTTTCAAGTTTGAGGGCCCTTGGAAAATGGACCAGAAAAGTATGGGAGAGGATGCACGTCCAGTAGAGGGGCCAGGCTGCGTGAGAAAAGGCACTCCATGTGAATGGAGCCTGGCAGGCAAAGGATGAAGCCCTGTGAAGGCATCTTCCCAAAGAGCAGCCACTCACTGAAGACATGTTCATTGCATTTGGATTCTCAGCCACACCATAGCTTCATCCCCCCAGCCCGGCAGTGACCCAAAATGTCACATCCCACACACCTTCTTGGAGGAGGCGCTCAATAAAAACAAGCTGTGTTGAATGCCAGTTAGTCACTCTCACAGTATCCCTGTCCAGAGCAGCAGGGAATAATCGAGAGCTGACATTTCTACCTGACAAGGCATGGGCACAGACTCTGCAGGTGTAGTGGTTTGAATGGCTCACTCCAAGAATGTAGAAAACAGGAGCACGAGGGCAGAATTATCTGATTAGGCAGCCTGGAACTCTGCCTGTTCCCCCGGGCTGGGCCCCAGGCTTACAGTGGCAGCAGATAGCTGAGAGAATTTGCTGGAAAACAGGTTCCTCCACACCTTCTTATTTGGGGAAACTCCCAGACTTACCTGCACCTGTTACCCACTGCTGAGGTTTTGTTGAGATCGTAAGAAGTGAGCGGTAGCAGAATGGAAACAGGTGACCTGGGCTGGCGTCCTGTTTGCCAGGTATATGACCTTGGAGCCTCTGTTCTCCATTTGGCCTCCTTTCCCAGTCTCTAAAATGGGGCTGTTGCTACTCCTTGTCTTATGAATCCTCCAGTGAGACCGTTTATGTGGAAGTACCTTGTAAACCCTAAAGACTGTGGAGATGCCAGGCATTATTCACACATCATGTAAGAGCCAGATGATGATTTTAACATGGGGAGGAAAAGGATAACCATTTGTCGTGGGAATGGTCTTCCTAAATTTCCATACCAATCCTGTGTTTTCACATTTCCCAGATGAGCACTCAAAGGCCCAGGGATCTGAATCTTGCTGACTGTGAGAGAAGCTGGATTCAAATCCAAATCCGGCTGGTTCCAAGTCTACTTTCCATGCTGCATCAAGCTGCCTGAGGAACACCAGCATATACGTTCATTCAGACATTGGCCAGGGTGTGGGCTGGTATGTCCTCTGGATGTAGAGTGACCACCTCGTCCTGGTGTGCCTGAGACGATCCCTATGTTAGCACGGGAAGTCCCGTATCCTAGGCAAACTGGGACAGTTGGCTGCCCTACATGGATGTCATTGCCCTCCCTGAATCAAGGGCGTCCGTGGGGTGTTGCCGGGGGTGGAGCAGGGATGGGACAGGAGCAAGGTGAGTCAGGTGTTTTAGTCCAGACCTACCTCACAGAGGTGAGGTTGTATACACACAGCAGCAACTGCAAGAGCAGGGCCAGCCCATGAAAAAGACAACACAGATAACCTGCTTTGGCATTCATTCTTTTTTCTCTTTTTGTAATGGGCTCCTCCGCAGGAGGCAAGGGCTGGGTCTCTCTCCCCCTGTGAGCTGCTCTTCCCACCCTCCTAGGCTGGCTCTCTTGGGCTTTAAAACCTGCAGGAGTTTTGCACTTTAACTGAATTATTCCTTGACCTTCAGATTAAGGAAGGAATCACAGAGGCCGCCTAGTGGGAGTGGCATCCTTTTCCTCGGCTCCCATATTTTATTTGCGTCCCCTCCCCCCACCCCGCCCCCAGACAATCAGAGCGGGGTCTCCCCAGCAGGCTGGGCCACAGCTAGTCTGCCCTGTGGGTAGGTATGAAGACCAGATGCCCCCGAGAAGGACTCTGGGGCGGCTACCCACCCCACCCACCCCAAACCATCAGCTCTCCGTGCATTCATTCACCCTGTGGCCAAACTGCGAGGAAGCTTTGAATCCTTTTTCCAGAAGAGGGCTCACCAGTGGGAAAACACGGAGGCCTGTCCCCCCCAGATCCTTGCTGTTTTGGGAGGCCCCTGACAACATACTGTTGATGTTGAACCGGAGAGTTTGATTTGTGCTCGGGAGTCTGAGCTTGTAGCTGGGCTCCTGCAGAAGCCTCATGAAAGATGCATTTCACCAGGCGGTTCCAGGGGAGAGACTGGCTTAAATTACAGCTCCATAAATCCAAATATTGGCATCTCTGCAAATCCAAATGTAGAGATTTCAAAAAAAGTCTAAATTCTAAGAATCTTATTTTGCACTTCTTGTGCAAAATGGGGAGGATGAGATATTTAGAGAGGAGACAAGGCTGTCAATAATGAGAAAAGCTTTAGCACAGCGAACCCAACCCCCTTTTCTTTCCTTGGGCATTCTTCATGCTTCCAGGGAAAAGGGATGACATGAGAGAGGAAGGCAGCATTTGTTCAGCTTGGCTTTTTTCAGGACAGAT
The DNA here is from genome assembly GCF_024362965.1 of Panthera pardus. Classification (NCBI taxonomy): domain Eukaryota; kingdom Metazoa; phylum Chordata; class Mammalia; order Carnivora; family Felidae; genus Panthera; species Panthera pardus. The sequence goes on from NW_026527002.1 coordinate 68,484,201, forward strand.
TAGGGGGACCACCCACCCAGGATTTGGGGCACAGGGCTCAACAAATCTGGTTGGTCAATTTCTGTCTGCTTTCCCCAAGCCACTTCTAGGCCTGGGACCAAGGGAACCCCATGGGGAACTCACCCCACTATAATCTGTTCACAACCCAGCAGCCCCCAGCAATCCCATGAGACTATGAGCCAAACCAGATCACTCCTTTGCTCAAAACCCTCCTGTGGCTCCCTATCTCCCCTGGAGAAGGGCCAAAGTCCCTAAAATAGTCCCGAAAGCCCTGGCCCGCCTTCCCCATTACCTCTCTGGCACCTCTTCACGCACACCTCCAGACACACGGGCACCTTACTATTCCTCTCCTGTGATGGGCATGCTCCTCTCTCACAGCCTTAACATTTGCTGTTCCTTCTACCTGGAACATTTCCCCCCAGATATCTTCATGGTGTGCTAGGTCTTAACTCAGATGATAGCTTCTTCGTATGCCTTCCCTGACAACTCTATTTAAAATTCCAGATGGCTTCCCATACATACCCCTTATTCTTTCCTGATCAATTTCTTGATCACTCAACTCATTTGTCACCTTTTAGGATTCTACTTTAATTTCTCTGTTAATTATTTTTGTTTATTACCTCTCCTAATTAGAGCATAAGCTCTATGAAGTCAGGGATCCTTGTTTTGTTCACTGAGGTATCCCCAGCTTCCAGAACTGTGTTTGACACATGGAAAAGATTGTTCTTAATTTAGAGATAAGCAATTACTTATAAAATTTACTAAACACCTATGTGTGCCAGGCACTCTACAAGAGTTGAATTTCAGAGGGATTAAGAAGTTAAGCACAGGTAATGCAGCTAATTGCACCAAGAAATTATAGCTCTGTCCTGTTCAACATGGTAGCCACCTGTCCTATGTGGCTATTGAGCACCTGAAATGTAACTGGTCTGAACTGAAATGGGTTGTAAATGTAAAATGCACACCAATCTTACACTATGACAAAAAATTTAAATATCTTACTTTTTTTTTTTTTTCTGAGTGATTACATGTTGGAATTGTGATATCTTAGATCTCCTGGGTTAAACAAAAGATATTTTTTACAGAGCCCGGACACCAGCCATTGACATTACTGAGCATGTGCTACTCCCTGCCAGCTAAGCAACCTTCTGAGAGGCATCTGGGGACTCACATAAGACATGCTTACAAAGAATACAAATTGACTTAATAATTATATTTCCTTTTGTCAATCAGTAAGCTGAGAGGTGAGGGGCTGGCTTTATGCCTCTGACTCTGTGGGCTAAGTCCCTCCACTGTCCATGAGTTGTCAGAGTTGGTTTCTGAGCCTTTGAGCTTGATGATTACATACACCTCAAACGATGGAGAATTCACAGAGGTGGTAGTAAACAAACAAATAAATAAGATCCTAGCAGCTAACGTCTGTGAGATGCTTACTATGCATAGCACCATTCTAAGACCTTCACCTACGAGGTAGGCATTATTATCATTATCCTCAAGGATCTTGCCCATGGCAACACAGCTAGTGCCTTGCGGAGTCAAGAGTCAGACATAAAACAGTGCCACAGAGTAGGGGTAACCTCGAGCTAGCTGCCCAGCAGGCCCAGATAGTAACCAGTATGGCAGAGTTCCTTTGTCTTCATACTCCACGTTCCCCCTGGTCCCACCTGTGGGTGATGAGGCCCTCACCTGTTACCTTTGCATTCATTCATGAATCTGACTCTTTGTCACCCTTCCGACATCATGTCCTCTCAGTTTCCCACTTACCCACTACGTATGTCCCAGCCACGTCAGTCCTTGGTTTCCTGTCAACACCAGGCTTGTGATTACCTCAGGCCTTGACAGATCCATTCCCTGGGCCTGGAATGTTCTAGAATTCCACTCTAAACAAAGCTAAATCCTTTGTCTTCTTTATGCCTCCAATTAACTCAAGTCCTTAGAGGGGGGTTTGCTAACTAGCTTGTTACACACCTCACCCTTCCTCAGCTTGTTTGTTTCCTACATAACACTTATTACAGTAGTGATTATATTTGCTTATTTCATCATTGCCTGTGTCTCAAGGAATCTAGACTGATGTGTCACTATTGAACCCTCGTCGTCCAGTATAGTGTCCTACACACAGTAGATGCTTAACAAATATGTGCTGAGTAAATACACCCTTCTTTGGATTAGCCTGATATTCTCATTTGGTGTGACTCAGGAGAAGCATTTCTTCCAAAAAATGATTTTGAGTTTCAAGTGTGTGTTCAGTTTGTAAAACCCAGGTGTGAAGGGGAACCAGGAAGAAGTAGATGGAGTAAAATGGGTGAAGTAGGAGAAATAGAAAAGAAAAGAAAAACAAAGAAAGGAATACAATAAGGACCTATTAAGGAGAACAAATATCAAGAAAGGGTTTTGCTAAAGTTCACGGCATTGGGGTTGATTGCCAGTTTGGTGGCTGAGTTCTCGAACTAGACTACGGGAGCGAAAGATGGGATGGAGTTCTCCCTCTACATGGTGAGGACCCACCTGCGGGCTAGCCCTGCCCTGGGCCCTGTGGCAGGGGCTGAATGTGCACTGCTCCACATGGCGGTGAGCCCCTGTGCCTGGCAGTGCAGCTCCAGGAATCCATATTGAATGCCTACTTTATGCCATCCGTTGTTCTCCCTTGCTATGCAGAGGGAACAAAACCTAATATTTGCCCTTCGGATGCTCACGGCTCCATCACACCAACTAGCATCTACTGAACAGCTCAGGAGGTATTTAGTAAACTTTTTTTTTTTTTAAGTAACGGGTTAATGAATGCATAGAATTAAGCCTTTGTCTTCAGAGTCCTAAACGCAGTTGGGGATGCCAGACGAAGTATATTTAGAGACTGAGCCCAAAGGATAAGTCATATAAGCTTATATAGCTATGTTTACCTAGCGTTTGCAAACTGGAGAAGCTATAATCACTCCGTACATAGCTATTGTAGGGGAGGAAGCAACTGATTTTGCTCTACCTGTCTTAGGTTCATTGGCTGGGGTCCTCAAATTAGACTGGCAAATGACAGATTAACAAGAGAAAAACAAATAAAAGCTTATTAACGTGTGCTTCACGCATCTACACAGGAGTGCTCTGTGATGAGTAGATCAAAAGGGTGGTTGGAACCTGGGCTTGTATAACATCTTAGCAAAGTATAGTAATTTTGTAGAGAAGTGACGTGACAAAGAAAAAGGACTTTGAGCTTCTAGGGAAAGCAAATTGTGGGAAGGCAAATATATGGGGAAACTAATGGAAATTTCCTCAGTGCCATCTTAACTCCAGTGGTACAGGAAGTGGGGAAAGGGGACACCTTAACGAGGGGGATTTATGTTCTGTTTTCAGGCAGAGAGGTAGAGGGCAGAGAACTTTTCTTATATCTGCTTCTTCTCAGTTGCTTTCAACTCAATCCTTGTGCCAAAGTGACATCTTTTGGGACAGTGTGTTATACTACTCTTTACTATGAACTAGCAAAATGATGAGATCCTATCTCTGAGGTAGCAGGAGAATTCATTCTGTGCCAGGGACTGTGGTAATTTTGTAATCATTATCTGGTTAACCCTTCTCACAACCTCACAGGGCAGGTTCTATCAGGAGTCTAATACTCACTGTATAGCTGAGGAAAGTGCACCATCTAAAGGGACCCGTCCCTATCACGGAGCTGGCAAAGCAGCCAACCAACAGAATATGGACCGAGACAGGTCTGAATACAAGTCCCACTGGACCCGGAACCCCGGTGCTCCAACCACTATTTGCCCCACTGATGTGACAACAACAGGAAGGAGCTTCTTGGTAAGGCAAAATGCACCCCTTAAGTGTTTCTTTCTCCTCTTCCTCCTCCTCTAAGTGGGGCATGCTTTACCCGGAGCAGCTAGCTCAAGGTTTTCAGACTGGTTTCTTAGGATTTAGCACACCCATACTGATTTCAGTAGCAGCCTGATCGAAGTTGGCCCCACTGGGAAAAGGAACCTGAACTTTCTATATCAGGATAGCCCAGGGAGAGGCAAAAAGAAACAACCTGGGGACCCTGACTAATTTGACAAATGAACGTATTACTGTGGGAGGGTCTGAGTCATTAGAGCTTTGGGGACATGCCAACTATGATAAATAAATTGGATTTCAGCGTGCTGTACCGAATCGCTACATCCCCGTAGGCACTTCAACACGACACCAAACCTGAGCGTGAAGAAGTCTGCCATTTTGGCAAGGTCGAAAAGATTCCCATTTCCAGCTGGCAAATTTCCCTCACCTCGTGATTTACAAATTCCTGCCCAAGTGGTCAGGGACTGGATCAACATTTACCAATACTGTACTCAGCCTCTTTCCTTCCATTGTCCACAAGCCCCAGGGGCTCTTCCCTCCTGGGTCATTATGTAAATGAGTTACTGGCAGAATATGACAGCCTTTAACTAGGAACACTCCACCTTGACCATCTCTAGTTAGCTGGATTTCTGCTTAACCGAAGGTTAAATAAAATCTGCTTTGTTTCCTTCCTTGTTATTGAAAATCTTCCTAAACTGTGTTAGTTCACCTACCTGCCTAAGTTTCTGGAGTAGAATACAAATAATTACATTTTTGCTTGGTGATCGCACATCTTGCGGTGCCTCGGGGCACTCTTCTTGCCTCGTGGTTAGGATTAAAATCTCCATGTAGTTGTAGACTTTTGTGGGAAATTGGGTGCCAACTCTCCTTAGTTGAAAAGAAATTAATTTAGTTTTATTAAGAGAAACACAGCATCTTGCCTTCCCGGTGCCTAGCAGAGTGTCAGGGGTATTTTTCTCAAAAATGCTGGTGGAGTCATTGACTACCTGCTATGAATTTATTTCTTGCAGATTCCCTCCCCCCCCCCCCCCCCCAATAATAATTGTATCTGGTCTTTATTGATTGCTAATGGTAGTTCCAGGTGTTGCACTAAGCCCTGTGCATGCTTTACAGCATTTCACCGCATTTTGCCACACGGTGGGTGGGCTTTCTTCTACAGATGAGGAAAAGGAGCCTCAGAGAGGTTGAGTGACTGGGCATATGTTCTAAAACTAGTAGGAAGGCACAAAACAGAATTCACATTACTTGAGGGGTTTTATTTATGGATGGCAGTTTTCCTCTCCATGAGAGACTAGATATGCCAGAACTGCTCCAAAAACCACAAGAAAATGGAACCTATGAGAAGCGAAATTGAGGTGGGGAAGACAGACATTTATCCCATGGTCCTAGACTTCCCATCGATTGGGGAGTCAGTACAGTTTTGTAATTGCGAGAAGGAATTTTCCCATTATCTGTGGGGAAGGACCAGGCTGTTTGTTTTGTTGGCTTGCTTTGTTTATAATTTCTAACTTTTTGTGCATGGTACCTTTGCAAAAGAACATAGATACCAATTACCAGAAGAATGAAGTAAAAATAATAACAGGAGTACAAGCCCTAGTTTTTAAAAAGTGATTATTAGATTTACAGATATGCAATAGTTGTCAAATAGTTATAGAATTTCGAGTGGTTCACTCCCAGTTTTTGTTCTTTCCCTGTGGACAGGTAACAGTTGGTGGACCTGCTCCCATTCCACTTTAGAGTGCTGATGGGGTTTTGGAGTGATGGGGGTCCGGACCTGATGGCCAAGAAAGAATTCTTGAGACGTCTTTGGTGCAAAAAAGGTGATTTTATTAGAGCAGGGGACAGGACCTGTGGGCAGGAAGGGCTGCACTGTTTATATCTTATAGAGTTGGGGGAGGTGAGGTCAAAAGGGGGGCCTCCAGAGGGACTTTTTTTTTTAATGTTTATTTATTTTTGAGAGAGATGGGGACAGAGTACGAACGGGTTAGGGGCAGAGGGAGAGGGAGACACAGAATCCGAAGGAGGCTCCAGGCTCCGAGCTGTCAGCACAGAGCCCGACGTGGAGCTGGAACTCACAAACCGTGAGATCATGACCTGAGCCAAAGTCGGACGCTCAACCGACTGAGCCACCCAGGAGCCCCTAGGGGGACTTTCTTATGCTACAGGAGACTCAAAAGACATCAGAGGCCTAGCTATTGTGAAGCTAAGTGTGTTTTTCCTCTAGTAAGGCTTTAACATTATGATGGTAGGGAGTTCCCGGAGAAATGTTATACTCTGTATTTGCCTCGAGTATTTGTCAATGGGCTGCAGTTATAAGGAAATTTAATTTTACCTGACCCTTCCTTCTTGCCTTTTTCCCCATATCACTAGGGAGGGGAACGTGGTGTTGGGGCTCCAGAAACTGAGTCTACAGGTGTCTAGAGATTAGGCTAGTGATAGGATTGTCTTTTTCTTGTAATTCACTAAGATATTTATAAACTGATGGAGACTCCTGTCTTGCAAGACTGTGATCTCGATCAGTTAATCATTTGGGTTTTTTCCCCTTTCCTTTGTTCTTGGGCAGCGGGAGTGCCAGAGGAATATCACATATACCACACCTGGGTGTGGGGGTGTTATTAGCTGTGCTTTGCCCCTAGCTTGCCTCTGCTCCCTCATCAGTGCTGGGTCAGACTGCCCCTCCTCCCAGTGTGTGGTCTTTCACCTGGCAGCATGGTCCTCACCTGGGAGCTGAGCTCATTGGAAATGCAGGCTCTCAGGCCCCCAGGCCCCCACTTCCTAGTCCACCTACTGAATCAGAACCTGCAGTTTAGCAAGGTCACCAGGCGATTCTTGTGCACGTTAGCATGTAGGAAGCACTGTCTCAGAACATAGGCTCTGAAGTCTGACCACCTGCTTTCATCAAGCTCTTATCTCTTACTTCTGTGTGACCCTGGGCATCTCACTTAACCTCTCTGTGCTTCAGTTCCTTAGTGTGAACAGTGTACCCCTCTCTGGGCTACTGTGAGCCCTGCCAGGTAATACACGTGGAGAGTTAAAGCCAGATGAGCTGAGCCCTACTGAGCCCTGCATTGTAAGGTAATGGCTCTGGAGCTATTGTTATTGTTAATGATTAAAAAAAAATTTTTTTTTCTAAGCCAGCCTATTGTCTTTGAGGCCTAAGCATCCAGGCCAAGGACGTTTACTTTGATGGTTGATAAGGGAGCATATGGCAAGCAGAGGGCAAAGCGCAAGCCAGCACTGCTGCCTACCCGCCTCCCCCGCCACCCCCCCCCCGAGGGTGAAATATATGTGATATTCCTCAGTCACTCCCGCTGCCTAAGAACAAAGGAAAGGACAGAAAATAAATGGTTAAACTGATAGGAGTCTCTTTTTCAGTTTACAGATAATTGAGTAAAGGGCAAGAAAAAGGCAATCTTATCCATAGCCTAATCTCCAGCAACCTATAGAATCCGTTTCCTGGAGCCCTAATAACACCCTCATCAAGATGTAAGGGGGTTTGAGTGCTGGCCATGGTGATGCGGAAACAAAGGCAAATGAAAAATGAAATTTCCTTACTGCCTACAGCCCATTGACAAGTCCTTGAAACAGGCAGAGTGACCTTCCTCTAGGAGCTCAGCTGCCTCGATGATGACACTTTGCTAGGGGCAAAAGGGAATTTTAGCTTAACATTATCCTGACCCCCCTAGGATCCTGTGAGTCTCCTCAAACACATAAAAATTCCTTTGCAAATCTCCTTTATCTTTAACTCCCAAGTATATGCTGGCAATTATACTCCATGCATATGGCCCCTGATATACATCTGAAGGGTCTCATGACTGAGGTTTTACTAAACAGTAATAAATGACATTTTCCTACCAACAGCTAGCTTCTCAAGGTCCTAGAAACCTTGCTTCCAAAATTCCTTACAGACTTACACTGTCCCTAACCCCCTCTGAACCTGAAGCTATATAGAAGAAAGAAAGCAGCTCTTTCTGTCCACAGGTCCTGTCCCCATGCTTTAATAAAGTCACCTTTTGCACCAAAGACATCTTCAAGCATTCTTTCTTGACCATCGGCTCCGAATCCCACCATCACCCCAAAACCCCGTCAACGGTCACATTTTTTTTTAGCTGTATGGCCCCCTTCCCCTGTTTGATCTATGTTATTTAAATGGCCGCTGAGGCCATTTAAAACCCACTTGGACAGGTTCTTCACCCCACTCAGGACCATCTGTTCATACTAGCCCCCATCCTGAACAAGTAAGACTACAAGGGGCCCTGCAAACTGGGAAATTCTGGTTTCCCAGAAGGTTGAGGGCAGATCTCACTGGGGCTTGGTGGCACTCTCTGGGTCAGGGACCCATGGCAGTTCAGCTGGGAGAGAGGACACACGCTCTGCTCTGCCTGGTGGGATTTCTGTCAGGTTTCAGAGTCACGGCTGGATTGCCTTCTTTTCTTCTGTTATCTCTACAGATGAAAACCAGCGTGTCCACTGGTGAGGCTAACGTTCCTGTGAGCTGGGGCCAGGAAAAGGCAGCAGACAAAGGGAACAGTCAGCCAAGTAGAGTTTGCTGGAGATTTACGTGGAAACCTCCTCACAGAGGCAGTGCTGCTGGATTTATAACGAGGGTGAGATAATTTGTTCTTGTGTGCTAAGATAAGGGTAAACAAATTTCATGCTGTGATGTAAGCCCCTATCTGCAGAAGTCAGGAAAGATTCCCTGCCCTGCCGCCGAATCGCGTGCTTGACAAATTATCCTCAGAGGCTTATTTCTCTGGAGACTTCATCTAGCGGTCATGCCCGGGCCTGAGTATGAAAGGTGGAAGGACCGGCCTGGGTGCAGAGGAGGGGGACTCTTGTGTTCCTGTGCATCTGGAAGCCCAGAAATGAAAGTGACCACAGCGCTGCGGTGGCATTGAGTAGCTCTGTGGGATCCCTGGGCGTGATTGAGGAGACATGCCTGGAAATGTGAGTTTCTGTTTCACCTCGTGCTTGGCCTTGGTGCAGCAGTCACGTACGCCCTGGCTCTCCCTTTACAACGTCAACGGCAAGTAGGTAAGTGTCCGGTGTTCCTAGTTGCTCATCATACCTCCAGGGAAGGAAGCCTTCACTGGGCTCCAGGAACTAGTTGGCTGTCTCTCCCATACCTTCCACTTCTTTTTTTTTTTTTTTTTAAGTTTATTTTTGAGAGACAGAGCATGAGCGGGGGAGTGGCAGAGAGAGAGGGAGACACAGAATCTGAAGCAGGCTCCAGGCTCTGAACTGTCAGGACAGAGCCCGATGCAGGGCTCGAACTCATGGACCGCGAGATCATGACCTGAGCTGAAGTCGGATGCTCAACCGACTGAGCCACTCAGATGTCCCTTTGTTTATTTTTTACAGACAGAGAGAGAGAGAGAGTGTGCATGCATGAGTTGGGGAGAGGGAGAAAGAGAATCTTAAGCAGCTTCCATGCCCGGCATGGAGCCCAACACGGGGCTCCATCTCAAGACCGGGAGATCATGACCTGAGCCAAAATCAAGAGTCTGATGCTTAACTGATTGATTGAGCCACCCAAGCACCCCATTTTTTCTGTTTGTTTTTGAACCTCTTTAAAAAACATTGCGGTGCAACTTAAAATTTGGAAAGCTTATTATTCTACAGTGTACATTATTTAGTGTTTTGCATATATATTTTTTATAATCTTAATTATTCTGTATGTAATTATTATCATCCCCTTCCCAGATACTCAGACTGAGGCCCCAGAACCAAGAAAACACAGCTCTTGTGTAGCAAAGCCCAAGCTGATCCCAGTGTCCTGAGCCAGGGTATATTGCTATCCGTGTGCCTTTGGGCATTTCCCTGGGCCTGGACCTGCCTCTCATTTTCCCCAACTGTAAAACATGGGGAGAGACAGATTAAGATCCCATCAGCTGCTCGTCAGTGGCGTCAGAGGTGCAGGAGGAGGAGGTGTGCAGTCAGGCAGACTGGGCTTCAAGGCTTGAGCAACGTCACGTGTGAGTCCCCAGTACACAGCCTTGGGTGTGAGAAAAGTGAATAGGGAGCCAGTCAGTAGCACAGGGCCTTCAAGAGGCAACTCATCCCGGAGCCTAGAAGTCTAACCTGCAACGGATGAGTGACCAGGCCGGCGTTGGTCTGATTTTAAAGATGGCGTGGTCTTAAAGATGGCGTGGTCGTGTTTGTGGGTTTGCAGAGTAAGGCACACACACGTGCACACTCATGCACACACAGATACAATCATCAAGAGAGTGTGTGTAGCCAGAGACACAAGAGACGTAGGATAAGATTCTTTTACGTTGCAGATGATATCATCCAAACTCGCCGGCATCCCCATAGAGGACTTTGAAGATTACGAATGTCTTCTGTTACTCAGTCTTCCTCTGCCCATGCTTTCCATATTCTTGGTGCAGACGGTATGTATAATATATTACTTTTTTGGAAAACAGAGTAATGTATATGTGTGTGTATATATACGTATATATATATGCGCATATATATATATATATATATACATATATATATATCACTATATATTTTTTCCCCATGATTTTTCCTTACGTAGACTATTCTGAAAGTTCATTCACAAAGCTGGGAAGCATAGTTGCCTCTGGGTAGGGATCTGAGTGCCAGAGGTACGAAAGAGAATAATTTTGCATAATATCCTCTTTTATATTTTTTGCATCTTTTAATCATGGATGCGGATTCCTTATTCAAAACAGTAAACTTAAAGAAAAAATAAATTAAAAAATAAACTGTGGTCAAGTGTCTGTCTTACACTCCGCTGTTCCTGAACTGGTTCCTCCGAGCAGATGATTGTTTCTGAATGTGATTAACTCGCAAAGTATTTATAATACAGTTAAAGGCTGTTTAGGGTTCATCAGAAAGAAGTAGACTGAAGGAAGGCCCCTGAGGTGCGGAGGATGGAAATGCCCTAGAGGGGGGCTGTTTCTCCCACCTCAGCCAGGAAAGACCAGACCACTGGGGCGTGATGAGTGCCGGTAATTCCAGAAAATCAGTTAAGAAATGAGGTGGACTCTTCGTCTTGGCACGTGGCTGGAAGGGGAGTATTTAGTAGGAGCATTGGGAGATTTGAACTGGACTTATGGAACTTCTTTTTTAGTTTTGAAAGTAATTTGGCTGCAGGTACCAAACATTTGTTGCTGGACTGACCTGTGGCCACAGAACCAAGGTGCAGGCTTTAAAGGCAGAGTTACCTGGCTGTATTTAATACCTGCCCTGGGCCGGATGGTGGGTAGGCATTTTGCCGGTCTTAAACAATCCTAACAAGTAGTGAATTTTACCTGCGAATGAACTTAAGACCATAACGAAGTTAGGGGTTAATCAGCTGGCCCCGGATGTCACAGCTAATATAGCAGACTCACAATGTGACACCAGATTCTCTTTGATTCCAAACCCTAGGCTTTCCCCGATACTGTCTAAAGAAAAGGAGCTTGGGGTGGGGGTGGGGGGGCGCCTGGGTGGCTCAGTCGGTTGAGCGTCTGACTTCCCTTCAGGTCATGATGTTGTATGGGTTCAGGCCCCACATTAGGATCTGTGCTGACAGCTCAGAGCCTGGAGCCTGCTTCGGATTCTGTCTCCCTCTCCTTCTGTCCCTCCCCCATCTGTGCCCCCTCTCTCTCTCTCTCAAAAAGTAAATAAACATTGAAAAAATTTAAAAAAGAGAAAAAAAAAGGAGCTCGGGCTATTGTCTTATTATATTGGCAAATATTTATCATGAGGTCGTGGTTCTCAACCCTGGCTACATCACAATCACCAGCAAGCGTTGTTCGAACACTTGTTGCTAGCCCCCATCCCCAGAGCTTTGGGTTCCATAGGTTTGGGGTAGGGCCTGGGAATCTGCATCTCTAACAAGTTCTCAGGTGATGCTGATGCTTCTAGTTTGGTGACTCCTCTTTGAGAACCACTGCCATAAAGAGACTAGAGTAGGGGGCTCAGAAAGCTTAACTGTTGAGTTGAGGATCAGATGTGATAGGAACAGGGCAATTTCATGCTGTTTATATTTCTTGCAATTATTTGTGTTTTTCTTTGGGTTTTAATGAAGTACTTTCTGAAAATATTTACCTATTTTTCCTGTTTTAAGGTGAAAGAGGGAAATGACTGTGTTGGCACATGAGCCAGAGAGAAGGGAGAGCAATGTACCTTAAAGGTACCTGGAGAGCCGACCACAGGACTCCGTAGGGGAAAGACCAGATCACTGATCAGGACTGGTCAGGTCACAAGTGACAGAAATCTAACTCCTTTCTCTTACAATCAGATTTGGCTGTGTGAAACAGCAGCTCACTTTAAACAGTGTCTTGAAACCAATTTTCTGTTTTTCTCGGACAACAATTCTGGAGGTAGATGGTCACTGTCATTGCCTTAGCGGCTCAACAATATCAGGTCCGGTGTCTTTGGGATTTTTTTTCCTTTTTGTAAAAACACCTGGTCTTAAAAGAGCTGCTGTGGCTCCAGTCATCACATCTATATTCTAGTAAGGAAGGCGGAAAGTGGAAGGGATGTGGTCTACCTCCTCAATTGGTATATCCCTCTTAAAGGCTTCAACTGTGTGTCATATAACTACTTCTAGCTGCAAGGGAAATGGACAGAGTATTTAGAGGTGATATATTGCCTCCCCTACACAAAACCAATTTTTCAGACAAAGGAAGAGGAGTGATTGGATATAAGAATGCACTGAACAGTCTTGCACAGCAGATTGGGCAAAATGGAGAAGACAGTAGCTTTAGGAGAAAGGCAAAAATGGGTGGCTTTGAGAAAGTTATACGAGTTAGCTTTTGCTGAAAAACAAGCCACTCCAAAATTTGCTGTCCTATAAAGTTTAAGTAAGCATCTATTTGTTTATGAATCTGTAGATTGGCAACTCATCTGAGAGACTCACCTGTGCTCCATATGGTGTCAGCTGGGCTTAGTGTTGCATCTGTGACCTTAGCCAGATGGCTGGCATAGCTGAGATCTTTGAGATACCTGCGATCTTTTGTCTACATGGTTTCTGGTCCTACTGTCACCTTCTTCACATGGTGGCAGGAAGGTCCCAGAGAGTCACAAGTTATTTATTGTTGAGCAACACAACCACTCTAAAACACGGAGAAATACACAACCACCCTTTCATTTGCTCATAGCTCCGTGAACCATCATTTTGGTCTGGGCTCAACTTGATACTTCTTCTGCTGATCTCTGGTATCGCTCATGTGACAAAACTGGGGCCAGATGATCCACGAGGGTCTTCTTTTCTGTCCAGCAAATGGTGTTGTCTATTGGCTGAATCGCTTGTCTCCTTAGGCTAGCCTGGGCTTCTTCACATGCTGACCAAGTTCTAAAAGCAGCAAGGGAGAGAGTAGGTCCCAACATGTAAATGCGTTCCAAGCCTCTATCGTATCACATTTGCTGGTGTCCCACCAGCCTCAGCGAGTCCTGTGGCCAAGATGCGAATCAGCATGGGAGGGGACTGTGCAGGTTGCATATACGAGGAGACAGGATTTAAGTCTCCCACGTGTACCTTAAGCCGAAGACTTGGATATCCACAGTGTTCTCTCTATCACGTTTTTGCTTTTCTTTACTTGTCTTCCTCATTCCTTTAGGCAAAAGCCTTCCCCTGAGCCTGGAGCCACACCTGCCCTCAGCTCCAGGAATCACTTTTCTCAATTTCCCAGCAAAGGGAAAAGGGTCTTTCCCCTTTCAGCGCCATTCTGAATGCCACTGGGAAGAACTCTGATTGATGTACTTTCGGCGAAATGCCCTTCCTGTGGCTAAGCAATAAGGGTACCATTTCTGGCAGTTGCCTCTAAATGGCATATTTGGACAGGGGGTGCCGATAGAGCAATTTTGGAGACTCTACCCTAGAAACAAAGTGGTGTCTCTTCCGGAATAATAGAGGTCTGCTGTCCAGAAAAGACCACTATAGTTGCACAGATGATTTTAGGGGCCATTTGAACAGAAAGCCTCACGGACTCTTCTGTGGATATTTTTTGTTTGTTTTGTTAGCTGGTCAGGAGGCGGGGGATTGGTTTTAATAAATGCAGTTTCTATCGTTTTCCAAAAACACTAAACCAATCTACACATTTCCCCTATTTTCTTTGAAAAAATGCAGACCAACATCCGCTGCTGGCCCCAGTGGGAAGGTTTCTTTCTAACTGAGTGTTCTTTGTGGCAAATATACAATAGCAAATACATTGTCTTGTCACTCACCTGCCCCTGAGATTGTGTTGGGATAACAGAACCCAGAAGAGCAAAAGAAGAAAGACCTGAGTCCTTAAGTGGCCCATTGGCCATATCAGTGAGGGTCTATTTTTTTCCCCCTCCATTCCCGTTAGGAATTCGAGAGTATGCTAATGACGTTCCACATTATGATCTGTGAGTATATGGGCATGAAAATTGCTGGGATTGCCTCTGCTTTGCATGGCTTTCCAGGTGAGTGTCACTGAGGGGCCCCAGCAGGAGCGGAGTGTCAGGGCCCACTCTGGCCTTTTTAATTGGAGGGAGGGACAATCAAGAGAAGCAACCACTGAGGGCACATGCAGCGTAGGAATGCTGGCCTTTGGGGGATGCGATCCAGTTTCCAGAAATAGCGGAGATTCCTGAAAGGCTTTGTGGCAGGCTCTGCTGGGTAGCCATAGCGATGCTGTGTCGCCTGCTTCCCTGCTGCAGAACGGCGTGAGCTTGCTCTCCTCTTTCCAGGGGCCTTACTTAGCCGGTGCAGCCGGGGGCTCATCTCAGAGACTCTCCCAGACACCACCACTACTCAGAAGCACTCCATTCACCGGTGGAACCGGGCCCTAACGGTCTCGGTGCCCTGCGGCATCTCACGGCCCCCCCTTCTGCCCAGCAAACAATTGCCAGTAATTGTGGTGTCACCGCTTCTAGTTAAGAGGCTCCGGTTTGCCTTCAAGGGGTTGTTGAGTTCAAACCTTTTGGACTCTTTGTTAGCAGTTAGAGTGTGTTTATAAGTAGGACTGCTGAGGAGTCTTGGCAGTGACTTTGGAACATGAAAACCGTCTGGCTTCACGCACACCCAGTTTGCAATCCACGTATCCTCTCTCCACCCTCCTCCGTGGTCTCCCATACCCACGGGTCCTGGATAGACCTTTCTGGGAGATGGCTGGGCCCAAACTGGGATTTCTCAGCCAATGCAATGGAAGAGCCAAAATGAGAAGAACAGAGTTCAAACAGGCAAATTGTGCTATGGCCTGTGAGAACCCACAGGAGAACCACGTCGTGCCTTTCTAAAACAGCACCGTGGGCCTGAGGTGGGTTTCGAGGCTGGGCTACGGAGCAAGGAGCCAGTTCAGACTATTTGGGGCACACTTGTGGTGCTGGGGATGGGGATGGCAGCCGGGGGGTAGGCAGAGCCAGGGAAGAGTTCACATAACTGCCTAGTACAATGGGGAGTTTTCCACAGTGGTATCTCAGGGACCCACAAGGAGGAGAGTAAGATCTGAGGTGTGCCTGTGGATAGAAAGTAGGCAGGACTGCACTCCTACCTCAGCCAGGATCTGCCTGTTCTTATATTTTATATATTGACTGACCAGCCAGGATGCAGATTTTTAAAAATTAGTAGACTTTTTTAGAGCAGTTTTAGATTTACGCAGACACTGAGCAGAAATCGAAGTTCCCATAATCCCTTTCCTCTCCACTCCCCAGTTTCCTCTATTATTAACATCTGGCACTAGTGTGGTGCATTGGTTACAACTGATGAACTAATACTGATACATTATTATTAAAGCCCATGGTTTAAATTAGGGTTCACTCATTATTGTACATTCTATGAGTGTTGACAAACTCATAATGTCATGTATCCACATTATAGTGTCATAGAGAATAGTTTCACCGTCCTACAAGTGCCCTGTGCTCCATCTAGTCAGCCCTCCCTGAACTCCTGGAAACCCCGCCTTTTTTACTGTCCCCATAGCGCTCCCTGTGTCATACCGTTGCAATCATACAACATGTAGACTTTTCCGATCGGCTTCTTTTACTGAGCACTATGCACTTAAGTTTTTTGCCATGTCTTTTTGTGGCTTGATAGCTCATTTCTTGTTATCACTGGATACTATTCCATTGAATGGATATAGTACAGTTTGTTGGGTGCAGACTTTAAAAGAGGTCTTCTAGGGAAAGTGTGTTTAAAAACCATTGCTTTAGGAAACAACGACAACACTAGTTTAGAGTTTATGCCTTTCCCCCCCCCCCCCATTTATTTATTTATTTTCCCTAAAGGATAAGAATTTTTATTTCTTTATTGTTATTTTGTAATTTTTTCTTTTCTTCTTTTTATATAATTTATTGTCAAATTGTTTTCCATACAACAGCCAGTGCTCATCCCCAACAGGTGCCCTCCTCAATGCCCATCACCCACTTTCCCCTTCCTCCCACCCCCCATCAACCCTCAGTTTGTTCTCAGTGTTTAAGAGTCTCTTACTAAGGTTTGCCTCCTTCCCTCTCTGTAACATTTTTTCCCCCTTTCCCCTCCCCCATGGTCTTCTGTTAAGTTTCTCAGGATCCGCATAGGAGTGAAAACATATGGTATCTGTCTTTCTCTGTATGACTTATTTCACTTAGCATAACACTCTCAAGTTCCATCCACGTTGCTACAAAAGGCCATATTTCATTCTTTCTCATTGCCAAGTAGTATTCCAGTGTATCTATAAACCACAACTTCTTTATCCATTCATCAGTTAATGGACATTTAGGTTCTTTCCATAATTTGGCTATTGTTGAGAGTGCTGCTATAAACATTGGGGTACAAGTGCCCCTGTGCATTAGCACTCCTGTATCCCTTGGGCAAATTCCTAGCAGGGCTATTGCTGGGTCATAGGGTAGATCTATTTTTAACTTTTTGAGGAACCTCCCGCAGTTTTCCAGAGCGGCTGCACCAGTTTGCATTCCCACCAACAGTGCAAGAGGGTTCCCATTTCTCCACATCCTTGCCAGCATCTGTAGTCTCCTGATTTGTTGATTTTTATGGTTTTATGAGGCGGCCAAGATGTTGGGGAGGCCACCCATGTAAACAGATGTGAGGGTGGGGAAGAATGATTGGTTCACAGAAAACCTCAATTCCTACATACACATAAAAGACAATATTTGAAATGGCTGGTATTAAGAGGAAGAACATTGGACAGGAATGAGAAAATGTGGTCCAATAGGAGTTGAGCACAGAGTGACAATTTGTTCATTCATTCATTCATTCATTCATTCATATATTCATCCATTCAGCACTTATTTACTAGACACCTTGTTGGAAGATGTCACGCTTCATACTGGGAATAGAATAATGAACAAAACAGCTGCAACTGATGGAACTTTCGGGAGAGTCAGGCGCTCACCAAACAGGTCATGCCAGGGAATATACAGTTACCTACAGAACGACGTGTTCTGCAGGAGGGCAGCACGACTGCTATTGGAGAGCCAGGGATAGTTTCCTATAGGAAGGGGCACTTGACCCGAGATCTCAGGAATAAGTCGGAGTAGACTTGGGTGAGGGAAAAAACTGCTACTCTTGTGACCAGCTCCACTCGAATCCTGCTTATCAGACTCTTCTTTTCCACTGTCCTCCCTATAAGGCAACTCCGTGATGGAAATGTAGCCCTTTTTGGAACGATGGGGGCATACGGTGGATATGACTCTCTGACATCAACCCCAAGGGCTGTCTACGTATCTCCACGCAATGCAAGAGGGTCAAAGACAACGAAGCTTTATTTCTTGCGTGCTGCGTCTTCCGTCTCCATTCTTCCTGCAAATGTATCTTGAGCAGTCATGGTATTCCAAACAGGGAAGTTATAAAAATAAATAGAATATGGTGTCTCCCTTCATCGATGAGGCTGATGAGTCAACGTATAATCGCAGAACGCACTCCAACGGCAGCTCTCGCAGGGTGTTCTGAGGCATCCGTGTGTGTTCCTCCTGTAATATGTATTGAGTGCCTGCTGTATGCCAGGCGTTGTGCTGGGCGAGGGATGGAGAGAGGAAGGAGGTACATGATCTGTACCTCACTTTCTAGTGCAGGAGATGACCTATCAATGTAATTGAGGGCAGCGGCTGCCAAGATAGGTGTCAGAGGTAACAGAACTACTTGGAAGAAGGCACTGTTGAGAATCCTCGCTTAAAATCTTTTTGGCTTTAGTCAGAGGAAGTAGACTTCTTCCTAAGTTATGGTAAAGTAATTTATGGAAATGCATATATGTAACTATTTTGGCTAAAACATTCTTTGCACTTAATCTGAGGCCTGAGATGATAAATTCCTCACTCTGCAGAGGGAGGCTCAATGTTGCAGAATTAAATGAAGATCATTCGGCTTCCTGGGGTGGAAGACAGAAACCAGCACGCTGAGGTCAGACCTGCTCAGATGCAAGCAGCATCTTCAGTTAGTTCTGGCTATGAATTCTCCCAGGGACTAGTGAATGAATTAGATGTTGGGGATCAAATGTAGCCCCTGATTTGCCTTTTGGAATAAAGAATCCACCATAGCCTGTCCTCGTCCAAGGGCCCCAGTGGGAGCCTCTCTTGGTTCAGCCAGGACCCTTAGAGAAAGGCTGATGGGGGTCTGGAATACGATTCCCAACCGGGATTTAAATGTGTCTGCTGTCCCCTCGTAGCCTCTCTGCACCAGCAGATGTGGTCTGTCCCGGCATCGTAGAGTGAGTCCGGGATTCCGGGGGCAGCAGGCCCAGTGAGGATGTCTGTCTCTTGCCCACTTTCGTTTTCTCCCTGCCTGGTAAGGAGGCTGGCGCGTATGCACTGTCTGCACTGTGCCGTTCTGCCCACCGCACTTTCCCATGAGGAGGTGCTCGAGGCCACATCCCCCAGGGTTCCCAGCTTTTGCCTGCGTTGTCCAGAACCACGTATTGCTTTTCCACTAGAGCAGTTAAGAACGTGGGCTCTGGACTTAGGCAGATCTGGTTTTGATACCCAGTTCTGTGAGGTCTCGGACAAGTTGCTTTACTTCTCTGAGACCTGTCTGTAAAATGGGTATAATAATAGTACCTTTATCAGGATCCTGATGGGAAATAGGCGCCACCCTCAACTTAGGGTCATTCAAACAGGGCTTATTTACAAAAAGAGAAGCTATAAATACGTGCAAGCCACACAAGCTAGTGAGGTAACTCAGGTTAGTTGCATAAAGCTGTGGCTACACATAAGCTAGTAGGAAAGAGGGAAGAGACAAGGGACAGGAACCAGAAGGAGGAAGAGGTGCTTAGAAAAGGTCTCTTTGAGAAAAGCCAAGACCTTAGTCTACCAGAAATGGCCTCACAGGAAGAGAATCTGACCTTTCTTACCTTCCTTTTTCTAAAACCCTGTTCTCCCGAGGCTGCCTATTGGCCAAACCCAAGGAGAAGCTGGAGGGCATTGAGAGCAGGTGATACCAGCTGCACCCACCAGCCTCCCCGGGGCAGAGAGCAAAGTGGAGGCAGGGGGTGGGGGGCGGTGGCCGTGGTGGGTGAAGGGAAGATGTCCAGCACAAAGCAATTCACAGCATGGCTGAGCTGATTACATCATGCAATGACCTTCAGGCCTTCAGCACCGTTCCTGGCACTGAGTATTTAACGGACAGGTAACCATGACTGTTAGTATTTCTGTTTTCTCTATCAAAGGTTACATTGTTGGTGACGTTTTAGGGCTAAGTGCACGAAGCAGGGCCTAACTGGAATAATTGGGGTTAGGCATGTGGTCCCTCCCCAAGCCCAAGGAATGATGAGTTTGTGCTTCTGTGGGTCTACAAGGAAAATTTAAGTGTTGTGTCTCCTGTGCTGAGGGATGCTCAAACACTTCTTTGAACCCACCCCACTTTCTGGGCTTCTCTCATCTTTTTCTTTGCCGTTTCAGGTTGTGTGGAAACGTGCTGTTACAGAGAAAATGTGATTTAAGCTACTAATCACTAAAGCAATGGTTCTCAAGAGAATAAGGGTTTTTTGGGTTATTGGAGGGGCAGAACATGGGGACTTCACTTGCCAAGGTGCAGAATGTGTGGAATGTAATGTATGAAGATGATACGAGCTCTTATCATCAAAGAGGCTGACTCATAGAGATACATCCATCTCCGGTCTTGGTATTCACAGACCTTCCACATGGTCTTTTTTTTTTTTTTTTGAGTGTTTATTTATTTTTGAGAGAGATGGAGAGAGAACACAAGCAGGGGAAGGACAGAGAGAGAGAGGGCAGAGGATCCTAAGCAGGCTCTGTGCTGACTGCAGAGAGCCTGATGTGGGGATCAGACCCACAAGCCATGATATCATGACCTCAACCGATGTTGGACGCTCAATGACTGAGCCACCCAGGCACCCTACATATGGTCCTTCTTCTGCCTTAACTTTCCGTGCGAGCATGAACAAGTCGTGGTACCTAAGATTTCTGTGAATTCTGTGTCTTACCTCCCAGGAATATTCTATAGATTAACAAACATACAGAAAACAGGTGAGTCTTTTTTTGCATGGAGAAGGTTGCCCGCCCTGCTTCTGCCTACAGCCAAAGTTCATTAGTCAAGGTAGTTTGGCACCCCAGTTCCACCTCTCACTGATGGTGTGAACTTGGGTGAGCTGTGTCACCTCTCTGAGCCTCAGTTTCCTCATTTGTTAAGGTGAGATAACAATATTTTTCTCATGCATTATTTGGAGTGAATGAAAGGAAATCATGTATGCAAAAGACCCGTGGGTACTCAATATATGACTCTCTGTCTTGAAATCTATTTTATTTTATGTTTTATTTATTTTTATTAATTAATTATATATTTTATTATAAACATCCATAAATGCTCCAGTCACAGGGAGCAAGAGATACTCCACGAAGGTTCTCTAACACCAACAGGAAATAGAAATATTTCCCAATTCTCCTATATCCAAGTGTCACGGATTGACACGACTTCTCTGAACATAGCCTTCAGGTTCCCAGCTCCTTCCGCTTGTTCCTGCCGGTCCTTTCTTTGGAAGGCTGCCCTTCTGCCCCACACCAGCATCTCTCTCTTTAGTTTCCCTGTGTCTGTCCTTCCCTAGAACTGCAGTCATGCTCTATTCAAGACTCGCACCCTGAGATGCTCCGATCTGCCCCAAAGGCCCCCTGTTAGGCTGTGCCCTCTGTGCAGGTAGCACCTGGGATTTAATACCAGCAAACATGCAGAAAGTCTCTTCGGTTCCAGACATGCTCTCTCGTTGAATCCTCCTATCTGCCTTCTGGGGCATTGTGAACACACTTTATGGGTGAAGAAACTTTAGACACCAAAAGTTGCAGCATTTTTACCTCAGGTCTCCAAGATCCAAGTAGCAGAGCCCGAATGTGAATCAGGTCCGACTTGAGAGTCTCCTCTCTTCTCCGCACCAGATATGCTCGCACTCCTGGCTCTGAATGTAATCCCTGCCTCATCCTAGGTATTCGGGAAGTGCTTGTTGAATTAACTGGAACAAACATCCAAAGCTATACTTAGAAAGTTTTAACTTCATGGACTCTATACCCTTATTTGAAGGAAATGCCGATGTAATGAATTTGCACCCATGAGGCAAAGGAGAAAGGCAGGTTTAACACGTGAAAGTCACTCTGCCGGTCTGTATAACACAATCTGTGTAGAATCTTTTTCCACGAAGACACTTACCCAGCATGATATAAACATACACATCACTCACGAACTACGTATGCCACACACTTCCCTTTCCTAGGTAGGGACGCTTGGGGATGGCTGGGGGGGAGTAAGACTGCAACACATCTCTCTGTGTCCTTGTAAGGAAATTCCAACAGCTCACACGGAGAGTGTGGCCTTTGGTGGGAAGCCGCTCACGCTGCACAGAGTGAGATAAGTGTTATCATGGCCATTGGACTTGACTGGAGTTTAACCCCAAGGTCACTGGGAGGCCAGAGGAGAACAAGGGAAGGAATGTGGGCCTCTGAGCCAGCTGAACCTCTGGCACTCTCACTCCCCCTGTTGGCTTTTCCACGGAGTGCTGTGACAGTCTGTACCAGCCCTTGCTGGGGCCGCCATGCTTCTCCTCACAGGAAGGGAACAGACCCAGCAGCCAGGAAAGCTTGGGGACCTCCCTGCATAGCCCTCACTCCTCCTTCCCCACGCAGCCTGTCTCCAATTCGTACAAAAGACTCTTTCAGAAACTAGTTACCTAGATTTGAACTTTTCAACAAGGCTTTTTTTTTTCCTTTAAGCTCTGCAGCTCAAATACCAGATCCTGCTGTTGCTAAGATTAAGGATTTTTTCCCCCAGCTCAGTTTCCGTTGACTAGGAAAGACCAAGAGATGGATTACTGTTCTCTTGCCAAAAGCAGAGAGGGTGCTTGAGCTTCTGGGGCTTACACCGGGATCCTACATTCTTCAGGCCTGTGCTAATAGTCCTTAGTTACTCCTTGAGCTCTCACAAAAGTCACACGCATTTGTGTCAGTAACTAAGGCCTACGGAAACCACTCAGCCCTAAGTGCACACAGGAGAACCATGGTGTCGGAGTTAAAGGTAATTTAACATGAATATTTATACACTGTACAAACTGCATGCCATGATTCACCCAGCTTATTTTCAGTTCATGCATTTGCTTCCCATTTGCAGTCTTTATTTATTACGGAGTTAAGGCCGTTAGCAAACTAACACATCAGAGTGGGTTTTCTCCCCCGCCCACCCCCGTTTTTAAAATTTTCCCTGCTTTCTAATCTATTTCTGGGAAAGTGTGCCAATATAGCAACAAAGCTGGTCACTGCTGCAAAACCCTGAAGAGACGGACGGAGTATTACGTAGTGCATCCTTTGCCAGGCCTTCAGCACTGGGTGTGGCGCAAAGCTGCCGTGGGAGCCCCGTGGTCACGGAGCCGTGGCAGCTCCTCTCCGTCACCGTCACTGGCAGGAATCACCCATGGCTCTGACTTTCAAGGTGGGGATGCAGGTGCGAAGGCTGCTAGAGTATTCCACGGCTGCAGGGGATCTGGAGCTGGAGAAGCGGGGGATTACGGCCCAGGACTGCCCCTTACGAGCTCTGCGGAGTCTAGCAAATGACTTTCTACGAACATTCTGAGTCTCCATTTCCTCTTCTATGAATCGAGCATAATACTGGAGCCTTCTTCCTAGAGTGGGGTACATGTTAAAATGCATAAAATGCATGAGTGTACTCAGCGTGACCCTTGACGAGCTCTAAATATGCGCGCGGTCCTAACAATTATGGGGGTTGATGAGGAAAGGCATAGCCTTAGGAAATTTCAGTCCCTTCCTTAATGCACACACCTACTGCATTTTGGACCTAGTTGTCCGATCCCCTGTTTGCTTCATTCCAAAGCTTACAATCTGTTCATAACGAAATGTACCTCAATATCCCTTGCCACTTTCTACCAGAAACACGTATTCGAAATCTGGCAAGTTTGAGTTTTGGGGCGGGGGGGGCTTGACCTGGATACAAATGGTAAGAACGCATGAAAAAAGGGGGAAAAAAAAAGACTCAGGTTGTCCTCATGCCGGTGCCAGATAAAACCGTGCTTTTTAGAAATGTCATCCTAATATTTTGATTTGCGCCTGAGTTCCGTTTCTATGGGAGCTGCGATTCCCAGCACTCCTAGACTTCGCTGCTGCCATCACGGTCTTGATGACTGGTTCACAGAGAGATGCATCTCTCAATCCCCCGGGGAAGATCTTGACCAGCCCTGGATGTCACTTTCCAAGAGAAGCAGAGACACTTTGGGCATGTCCAGAAGGGGGCCGGCAGGACGGTGAGGGCTGTAAGAATGGGCTAAGAGCAACAGTTGCTAGATCTCGGATGAAGAGGCCTGATGTGTGGGAGATGGATTAATCTTTACCTTTGAGGCTTCAGACAGAAGCCTCATCTTTACCATGAGGCTCCTCTCGTGCAACAGGCAGGAGGCACTAGATTTGGGTTCAACCCGAAAGAGGATGTTTTAAGCCTGAAAGCAGCTCAGCAATAGAATGAGCTCTGATGAACAGGAGACTTTCTCCTCCCTATGGCTGTGCCAGATGGACTGAGGAGCAGTTTTTAACCATGTTGTGCCAAGGATTTATGCAGAGACAAGAAGGTAACTAAGGTCCCCTCCAACTCAAAGATTCTATCCTCATGATACGTCTGGTGCTTACAGATGTGCAAAAGGCTTTCCTGTATCTGTTTTTCTTCTGCTCATTCGTATGCAGTTAGTCAGTAGACCAATGAATAGCTACTATGCTCCTACTATCTGGTACTAGGCATCAAGTATGCAACAGTAAACAAACCTTGCTGTCAAGTCCCTTACCGTCTTGTGGGAGGAAGGGACAAGAAAACAGACGTTTGTAACAGAGCCTTGTAAGGGTTGGAAGAGGAAGCACACAGAATGCCAAAAAAGAAGACCTACTCTTATCTAGAGATGAGAGAAGGAGTCCTGGAGGAAGGGACATCTGGGATGGGGCCCAGCTGGACTAAGCTAGGTGAATAATGCAGGAGCATAGTAGGCAAGGCATTAGCCTGAACCATAGCCTGGAAGCCTAGAAGAACAAGGCAGGATGGGGAGCTATAAGCCGGTCAGCTTGGCTGGAGCAGTCTGTGGAGATGAAAAAAGGGACCCAAAGAGAGGAGACTAGAAAAGGAAGTTGGGGCTCCTGCGTGGCTCAGTCAGTTAAGCGTCGGACTTCGGCTCAGGTCATGATCTCGCGGCTCGTGAGTTCGAGCCCCACGTTGGGCTCTGTGCTGCCAGCTCAGAGCCTGGAACCTGCTTCGGATTTTGTGTCTCCTTCTCTCTCTTCCCCTCCCCTGCTCATACTCTGTCTCTCAATGATAAATAAACGTTAAAAAAAATTTAAAAAAAAAAGAAAGAAAGAAAAGGAAGTCGTGGTAGATGGCAAAATGGCCACGTGTTCTTTTCCTCTTATCAACAACTTTCCCATCTCATCGCTTGAATCTGAATCACCTATGGGACTTGCTTCGGCCAATGAGAAATTAATAAATATGATGCAAAGAAGAGGCTTGAAAAATGCCTGCATATAAGCTTCCTACAGTTGCCAAAAGATGCACGAGTGAGTCCAGCAAAGCTCATGAGAAGAACTGCCCAGCTGAACCCAGCCCGAGTGGCTGCCTCATAAAATCATGAGCTAAATAAATGGCTAGTATTTTAACCAGCTAAATTTTGAGTGTTTTTTTTTTCTTCAGTAAAAACTAATTGATACAGCAGTCATAGAGATTTATAAATCATGTTAAGGAATTTGGACTTGAATCCGAGAGTGCCATGGTTAGTTCAAAGTGTGTGAGCCACGGAAGTGGTAGTTATCAGATTTGTGTCTCAGAAAAGTCACTGTTGGAGCCAGCCAATGAGATCATGTGTGGTCAAGTATTTGCAAATTGTAGAGAAGTATACAAATATAGTTGATGCAGGGGCGGGGGGTTGGGGCAGCTGGGTGGCTCAGTTGGTTAAGCGCCAACTTCAGCTCAGGTCACGATCTCACGGTTTGTGGGTTCGAGCCCCGCATCGGGCTCTGTGCTGACAGTTCGAAGCCTGGAGCCTGCTGCAGATTCTGTGTCTCCTTCTCTCTCTGCCCGTCCCCCATTCACCCTCTGTCTCTCAAAAATAAATAAATGTTAAACAAAATCAAATAGAGTTGATGAGTAAAAGAACACACACCAACGGCCTAGACGTGCCTGGCACACAATTTCAAAGCAAGTCCTTCACATCAGACTCCTTCAACACATCCAGCAATGGCACCTCCAGCTACAAACAAATTATCTCCCAAGTACCTTGGTGCTCCTAACCAGCTCTGGGCCTAGAAGAACTGGCCAAAGCTAGGCGGCATGGGGGAGGTGCGAGGTGTACCAAGAACGTGGAAGATTCACTTCTCTCAGAACTTGGATCAGCAGTTTTTCAGGCTAATTTGGTCCCTGTAACAAACACTTGGGTCGTGGGGCCTCAAGGAAGCCTTTTAGAAGCTCATCCTAAGGAGATGATCAAACAATTGCACAAAGATTAGTGAATTTGGGGGTGCCTGGGTGGCTCAGTTGGTTAAGTGTCCGGCTTTGGCTCAGGCCGTGATCTCCCAGTTTGTGGGTTCAAGCCCTGTGTCAGGCTCTGAGCAGTCAGCACTGCTGACACAGCACAGCCTTCTTGGGATTCTATGTCTCCCTCTCTCTCTGCCCATCCCCCACTTGCACTCAGTCTCTCTCTCTCTCAAAAATAAATAAACATTAAAAAAAATTTTTAAAAAGATAAGTGAGTTTGTTCTTTCCGACAGCATTTATACTGTGAAAAAGTTAACATTATAAATGTTCGACAAGAAGGAAATAATGATGTAAATTTTTATACGACTATGTAACAGTGGTCGAAACTATGCAAATATTAAAATAATATTTTAATTTTTTTAATTTTTAAACTTTTTATTTTATTTTATTTTATTTTATTTTATTTTATTTTATTTTTTTATTTTTTATTTTTTCAGGTTTTCCCATGAAATTTCTTTTTTTTTTTAATTTATTTTTCAATATATGAAATTTATTGTCAAATTGGTTTCCATACAACACCCAGTGCTCATCCCAAAAGGTGGCCTCCTCAATACCCATCACCCACCCTCCCCTCCCTCCCACCCCCCATCAACCCTCAGTTTGTTCTCAATTTTTAAGAGTCTCTTATGCTTTGGCTCTCTCCCACTCTAACCTCTTTTTTTTTTTTTTTTTTTTTTTTCCTTCCCCTCCTCCATGGGTTTCTGTTAAGTTTCTCAGGATCCACATAAGAGTGAAAACATATGGTATCTGTCTTTCTCTGTATGGCTTATTTCACTTAGCATCACACTCTCCAGTTCCATCCACATTGCTACAAAGGGCCATATTTCGTTCTTTCTCATTGCCATGTAGTACTCCATTGTGTATATAAACCACAATTTCTTTATCCATTCATCAGTTGATGGACATTTAGGCTCTTTCCATAATTTGGCTATTGTTGAGAGTGCTGCTATAAACATTGGGGTACAAGTGCCCCTCTGCATCAGTACTCCTGTATCCCTTGGGTAAATTCCTAGCAGTGCTACTGCTGGGTCATAGGGTAGGTCTATTTTTAATTTTTTGAGGAACCTCCACACTGTTTTCCAGAGTGGCTGCACCAGTTTGCATTCCCACCAACAGTGCAAGAGGGTTCCCGTTTCTCCACATCCTCTCCAGCATCTATAGTCTCCTGATTTGTTCATTTTGGCCACTCTGACTGGCGTGAGGTGAT
Source organism: Panthera pardus (assembly GCF_024362965.1). Classification (NCBI taxonomy): domain Eukaryota; kingdom Metazoa; phylum Chordata; class Mammalia; order Carnivora; family Felidae; genus Panthera; species Panthera pardus. The sequence goes on from NW_026527002.1 coordinate 68,511,152, forward strand.
ATCTGAGTGTGGTTTTGATTTGTATTTCCCTGATGAGGAGTGACGTTGAGCATCTTTTCATGTGCCTGTTGGCCATCCAGATGTCTTCTTTAGAGAAGTGTCTATTTTTTTTAATTAAAAAAAAATTTTTTTTTAATGTTTATTTATTTTTGGGACAGAGAGAGACAGAGCATGAACAGGGAAGGGGCAGAGAGAGAGGGAGACACAGAATCCGAAGCAGGCTCCAGGCTCTGAGCCATCAGCCCAGAGCCCGACGTGGGGCTCGAACTCACAGACCGTGAGATCGTGACCTGAGCTGAAGTCGGACGCCCAACTGACTGAGCCACCCAGGCGCCCCTAAAATAATATTTTTAAAGATCACGACACAGAAAATGTTCACAATATAAAAAATATATGTAAAGTATGTGACAATTTTCCACTAATATCCATTCGGCCTTTTTACTTTGAATAATAAACTTCTGATTTTTATTCTTATTATTAAAAAATTTTATTTTGGAGCTTATTTATTTATTTTGAGAGACAGAGAGAGAGAGAGCATGTGAGCAAGAATGGGGGATCGGAAGACAGTGCGGGAAAGAGAGAGAATCCCAAGCGGGCTCCACACTGTCAACACAGAGCCTTATGTAAAGGCTCCCATGAACCATGAAATCATGAACCATGAAATCATGACCTGAACCAAAATTAAGAGTCAGATGCTTAACTGACCTAGCCATTCAGGTGCCCCCAAACTCTTGATTTTTAGCTGAATACATGGCCACCCAGCTAGAAACCTTATTTCTCAGCCTTCCTGGTTTCCAAGTGTGATCACATAGCTGGGGTCTGGACAATGGGATGTCCCCAGGAGGGGTGTGTGCCATTTCTAGATTGTCCTGTAACTATTTGTGGGTGGATGCTCCCTTTGCCCGTTCTTTTCTGTAAGGTTGAGTGGCAGATGCCATGATGGGAGCTAAGAGATACATCTTGGAACCAGCACCTGTTTAAGGAGTAGGTGTCTCCCATGTTGAAATTCCTGCCCAGTGTGAATGCCTCACCAAAGCTCAAGTGACCCATGAGCTGCTTCGTGTTTGAGGGACACTCACTTGAAGGTCACTGATCAGGTGGGCAGCTTGGAAAAGTCACACACTCAGTCAGCAGCGGAGTCATGCTGAGCCAAATCTTCTCATTCGATGTCTGGCACCTTATCTCGCAGATTAACTGTGATATTGTGGGGACTGCAAGTGATGTAAAGAGACAGAGGAAGGACTGTCACAGGAGTGCAGGTGGGTACATATAAGGTGTGAGTCAACTTGGGCTATTCATTTGGGGTCATTTCTCCGTTGGTCTATTTTCATTGACTCTGGATTCTGCTCCCTTTCTGTCATGGGTTGAATGCTTCCCCCCAGCCAATTCTTATATTGAAATCCTAACCCGCAACGCCTCAGAATGCGACCTTTACTATGCACAAAGATCTCTGCAGATGTAATCTGTGCAGGTGAGGTCACTAGGGTGGTCTCAAATCTAACATGATTGACGTCCTAATAAGATGACACAGAGACACACATGGAGCAGATGGGCATGTGATAATGGAGGCTGAAGGACTATAACTGCAAGCCAGTATTTCCAGCGGACCACCAGAAGCGAGGGAGAGTCAAGGAAGGATCCCCCCACGAGCCTTCAGAGACAGCATGGCCCTGATCACCCCTTGATCTCGGATGTCAGGGCTCCAGAACTAAGATAATAAATTTCTGTTCTTTTAAGCCATTCAGTTTGTGGTAGTTGGCAAGGCAGCCCTAGGAAATTAATACATTCTTCGTGGGCAGCCTAATTCTCTGTAGAAATGGCCAAAGCAGGCAGGGCACCTACAGGATTCTGACCCCTTACACGGGGCCCTGGGAGTGACTGGCTGGCCAGCCCGGGGCCTTGAGTTCTAGGATTTCCCTCAGCATTAACGCCAGAATGGATCAAGCATGGACAACTGCAAAATTTATTACTTAACCCTGATTCCTCACCAGGGTTATGGGGGAAACAATCAGATCAGTGGCTTATGGAGACCTTCCTGGGAGGCCCTTGTCATATTCTCCACGTTCCCTTTTTTGGTTTCATTCTTTTTCTGGGACAAAACTCTCAAGATTCCTACTCCTGTCTCTGGATAAGGTGGAGCTAACTTGACGAATGTGAACATTAGCACCAATAAAATAACAAGTTACTTCGTTTGTATACACTTTTCTCATTTAAATGCCATTACTACAGGGGGGAGGTCCTATTGCCAGGGGTGACAGAAAATGAGTAACAGAAAATAAGCAGGCTAGCTTTGCCAGAGCCTCTTTCTCCACTTTGGTTCCTGCTGTGGTCTCTGCTGTCCCCTCATTTGCCATTAAAAGAAAACAAACCATTCCCTTGTTCTCCTTTTTCTCCTCTTGCTGTGCTTTTCTCTTTGCCTGAGATCTTACTCCTCACCCTACTGGATTTGCTCATTTAGCACTTCCATTTCTCCCAGCTGAGCTCGATGACCCTTCTCCTCCTGTTCCATACCCTCTTTCTCCGATCGACGCCCCACTTACCTGTTTTCGTGTCTGTGTTTCTGTCCAGTGCCTGGCACTCAGTCGTATGACCTGTACGGTACGCCTTGAGTGTGAAATCCAGCGTGGCTGTAAATTAGCTCCACGACCATGTGATAAGTTCTTCAATAATTCCAGGCAGCAGGTTGCTGATCTGTAAAATGAGATGTTGCGCTTTAAGAGAAATAAGGTAGCATATATGCAGGCTGATGCAGACAGGCTCTGGTTATCTAATGCTGTGTAACTTATGAACTAAAAGCAGCAATACTCATTTATTATCCCTCACCATTTCTGTGGCTCAGAAATTCAGGAGCAGCTTGGCTGGGCTGTTGTGGCCTGTTGTGGCTGGGGGTTTCTTTTTTGTTGTTGTTTTTCCTTTGTTTTTTTAAAAAGGTTTATTTACCTTGGGGGGGAGGGGCAGAGAGAGGGGGAGAGACAGAATCCTAAGCAGGCTCCACACTGTCAGCACAGACCCCAACGCGGGGCTCGAACCCGTGAACTGTAAGATCGTGACCTGAGCCGAAATCAGGAGTCAGATGATTAACTGAGCCACCCAGGTGCCCCACTGGCTTGGGGTTTCTCATGAGGGTGCAATAAGATATTAGCTGGACCTGTGGTCATTTGAAGGCTTGGCTGTAGCTGGAGAATCCACTTGGAGAGTGGCCCTTCCACGTTGTCCACTCCACTCACAGTGGCGCTGGTTATTGATGGAAAGCCTCGATGCGTGTCTGTGTAAGCTTCTCTGTAGGGCTTTTGAAAAGCCTTATGGCAGGGTGGTTGTCTCCCCCCAGAACAATGTGGGGGGAGCAGAGAGAGGCACAGGGGTGTATGTTTTTTCTGACCTAGGATCTCAAGTCATATACCATCACCTACACCACATCTATTTGTTGAAAAGGAGTCACGAAGTTACTAACTTCAGCTCACATTCAAGACTAAGGGATTTATTATTATTATTTTTTTCAGTTTATTTATTTTTGAGAGAGAGATGGGGGGGCGGGGAGGGACAGAGACAGAGAGAGAGAGAGAATCCCCAAAAGGCTCTGTGCTATCAGCGTGCAGCCCAACACAGGGTTTGAACATACAAACTGTGAGATCATGACCTGAGCCAAAACCAAGAGTCAGAGGCTTAACCGACTGGGCCACTCAGTGCCCCCAGATGAAGGGATTTAAACTCTACTATTTCAATGGAGGAGTGTCCAGGCCACTTACAGAATCAAATGTGTCCACGGGGTCTGCAGAAACTCACCCTGGTCCATGGGTGTCTGCACTGAGTCAAACAGTCTGGACAGAGTCCCGGTCTGGGCAGCAGCTCCTCTGCCGGGGCCAGGCCTGGGCTCTCCCTGGCCCCTCTGCCCTCAGCACCTGCTGCTGCTGGAGGAAAACAGTTCACAGGCAGGTGCCTTGTTGGGCCGCTTGGTCCCCACCTGCTCCTGGCCAAAGTACCAGGACACCACAGCAGGCCAAACACCTCTTCTAAATTTTTTTTTAATGTTTATTTATTTTTGAAGGAGAGAGAGACAGAGCGTGAGCGGGGGGAGCAGCGGAGAGAGAGGGAGACACAGAATCCAAAGCAGGCTACAGGCTCTGAGCTATCCGCACAGAGCCCAGCTGGGGGTTCAAACCCACAAGCCGTGAGATCATGACCTGAGCTGAAGTTGGACGCTTAACTGACTGAGCCAGCCAGGCGCCCCAGGCCAAACATCTCTTCTAATGTGTGTTGATTTTGGGGTGGTTTGGAACTTCAGGAGATCTCCAGGTAAAATTCGAAACCAGCCTCTGCGCGGGGAGGGGAGGAGGAAGGAAGAAAGAGGCAGGCCACTCCAGATCAGTAGGTGACGGGTTTAAATAGCAGGGGAACTTAGGAGGCAGGCAGGGGACCATCCTGGGCGCCAAGAGCCGTAGATCTCCGCACCTGCCAGCCAGAATCTTAGCGGTTTACACTGAGGCCTTAACGGGGTTCAGTCATGGTACCCGCCAGCACCTCCCTCCCTCCAGCTGCATCCTTGAGTGGCTCCTAGTGTGGCAATGGTGGGCTGAGTGTATATTTCAAGGACAGAAGAGGGGGTGAGAACCTCTGATTGCTCGAGGGTCAACCGGAAGTCGTGTCCTCCGGATGACCTCTTCCGACAACGCCTGCGTGGGAAGCCGGCAGCCTGCAGGATTAGCTTCATTTCCTCCAGGGCTTTCCCTCTGGCCTCCAGCTCTGGCTCCAGGCTGCTCTCTCGTGGACAGGGCTAACCCCGGCACAAAGTGCAGTCTTTTGGCAGAATCTGCCCTCAGGCCCTCCAGGACCTCCGGGTTCAGGCGCTGGACAAAGCCAACCTCCGCGCCCGGCCCCCACGCGGAAACTTCTTGCCAGGAAAGATCAGCTGGTTTTCCCAAGCCTGGCTCTGACCTTGTGGACAGGAAGCACCTTGAAACAGTCTCCGCAGAAGGATCACCACAACAGGTAGGCTGCCCTTGTCCTTGACACCTTCTGCTCATAGCCAAGCCTCAGTGGTAGCAGCTGCTTGGGTACTTCCCTGGAGTCCTCATCCACTGGGCACACATACTGTGTCAGTATTTGGGGTAAAAAGAAAAATAAAAAGATGTTACACCTGGAATTTACTGCATCTTGCTCTGGTAAGCCCTTAACTACTGAGTGGTGGTGCAATGGACTGAATGCTTATGTTGTCCCCCAAATTCCTGTGTTGGTATCCTAACCCTCAATGTGATGGTAGGAGGAGGTGGGGCTTTGGGGAGGTGATTCGGTCATGAGGGTAGTACCATCAGGAATGGATTAGTGCCCTTATAAAACAGACCCCAGAGAGCCCCCTCGCCCCGTCTGCCATGTGAAGTCCAGGCAAGAAGATGCCGTCCATGAACCAGGAAGTGGTTCTCACCAGACACGGGATCTGCTGGGGCCTTGATCTTGGACCTCCCAGCCTCCAGAACTATGAGAAATGGGTTTCCATCGTTTCTAAGTCCCCCAGTCTGTGGTGGTCTGTTAAGACAGCCCCAGCAGAGGGAGACAGCTGGCCTAGAGTAGCCATACTAACATTTGGTGACTGAAAATATCAATCTCTTTCTTTTTGAAACAGTTTCTTCAGACTCTTTAAGGTAAATAAGCCACTGATTAAGAGCTCAACCTCCCTGCAGGCCCGATGTTTTCCCTCTTAGGACATCTGTCCTTTCCTGTCTCCCTGAGGACCCACCCCCCACTCACTGGCGCTGAATGTGTTTTCTGCCCACAGCTTTCTTTTCGGCCCCACCCCGCCATGTTAGTCTTAATTTGGCTTTGACTTTGACTTTCTTTGACTTTGAATTGAAGTCGTCCTTCTTTGTCAAGTAAAGGTGGAAACCCAAAATGTATTGTTATTATTATTATTATTTTTTTTTTGCTGAAAATATTGTGGTAAGTTGTATTTACATTTCCAGGCCAGTTGCCAAAGGCTCATTTCTCCAACACTGTAAGTGATATCTGACAATGGACATTTTTGGAAAAGTGGTGATGTTACCAAATGAATAACTACATAAAACAGAAGAATATATTTTTTCATTTATTAATTTTATTTCTTAAATTATCACAGAGGAAAATGGACTGTTTTGGGGTACATAGTTCTTTGAATTTGAACACATGTATGATTGATGTAGCCATCTCCACAGTCACGTTACCGAACAGTTATGGTGCCCCCAAAACTCTCTTGTGCCCTCCTTTCAAATAGCTTCCCCCACCCCTCATCCTGGCAAAGCACCAATCACTGCATTACCATCATTTTGTCACCTCAAGAATATTGTGTAAATGGAATCTTTTGAGGTTGGAATCAAAATGGATTCCAAAAATGGAATCTTTTTCCGTTCAGCATAATCCTACTGAGGTCTATCCGTGTTATTAAATATCTCAACGGTTTATTCCTTTTTTTTTTTTTAACGTTTATTTATTTTTGAGACAGAGAGAGACAGAACATGAATGGGGGAGGGTCAGAGAGAGGGAGACACAGAATCTGAAACAGGCTCCAGTCTCCGAGCTGTCAGCACAGAGCCTGACGCGGGGCTTGAACTCACGGACCGCGAGATCATGACCTGAGCTGAAGTCGGCCGCTTAACCGACTGAGCCACCCAGGCACCCCCGGTTTATTCCTTTTGAATGTTGCATCATATCCCGTTATATGAACATACAACAGTCTATTTATCTGCATGACCACTGAAGGACATTTGGTTTCTTCCCAGTTTTTAACAATTTGAAATAGAGCTGATGTAAACATTCAGGTACAGGGTTTTTGCCTGAATTATAAGGTCTCATTTCTCAAGGGAAAATGCCCAGGAGTGAAATTGCTGTTGAGTCATATGACGCACATATGTGTGTAAGAAACTGCCAAACTGTCTTCTGGAGTGGCTGTACCATTTTAACACTTCCACAAGCACCAAACGAGCATTTCAGTTATTCCACGTAATTAAAATTAATTCAAAATAATTCAAAATAATTACCATTGTTTTTTAAGCCATTCTTTTTTTTTTATTTAAAAAAATTTTTTTTTTTTACGTTTATTTATTTTTGAGACAGAGAGAGACAGAGCATGAACGGGGGAGGGGCAGAGAGAGAGGGAGACACAGAATCGGAAGCACACTCCAGGCTCCGAGCCATCAGCCCAGAGCCCGACGCGGGGCTCAAACTCACGGACCACGAGATCGTGACCTGAGCTGAAGTCGGACGCTCAACCGACTGAGCCACCCAGGCGCCCCAAGCCATTCTAATAGACATGTAGTGGCATCTTTCTGATGCTGTTAATTTATATTTCTCTGCTGGCTAGTTATGTGGAACATCTTTTTATATGCGTATCTGCCATCCCGCTATCCTCTGTCCTTTTGCCCATTTTTAAAATTGGGTTTCTGTTTTCTTTCTGTTGTGTTGAGAGAGTGCTTTCTATACCTACATATACATGTCCCTTGTCAGATGTCTAATTAGTTTCTTCTAGTCTGTAGCTTGTCTCTTCAATTACTTAACAATGTCTTTTGTGGAACAGAAGTTTTTAATTTTAATGAAGTTTGGTTTATAATTTTTTTTATGAGCTGTGCTTTGGGTCTCGTTTCTGAGAGCTCCACTTCTTCTCTCTTCTTTGGTTTCTGATGAGAAATCTGTCATTCAAATTGTTCCCCCTGTAGGTAAGGCATTATTTCTCTCTGGCTGCTTTAAATATTTTTTTTCTTTATGTTAGTTTCTCAAAGTTCAATGATGATGTGCCTGGATTTTTTTTATAGTTTTTTTTTTTTTAATTTTTATTTATTTTTGAGAGAGAGAGACAGAAAGAGAGAACAGTTGGGGGAGGGGCAGAGATTGAGGGACAGAGGATCTGAAGAAGGCTCTGTGCTGACAGCAGAGGGCCTGACTCAGGGCTCGAACTCCCGAAACCACGAGATCATGACCTGAGCCGAAGTGGAATGCTCAACCGCTGAGCCACTCAGGTCCCCCACGGAGTACCTGGATTTTTGAGGGCTTATCCTGTATGGGTTTTGCTTAGTTTTCTTAAATCTGTAGGTTTCAGTCTCTTGCCAGATTGAGGAAATAGTCATTATTTCCTGAAATATTTTTTCGGCACCATGCCATCTTGGGACTCCAGTGACCTGTTTTTTATGGCCCTGCAGGTCCCTATGACTCTGTTTTGCTCAGTCTCCTTTCTCTTTGTTGTTCAGATTGGGTGATTTTTATGGATCTGTCATCAGGTTCACCGAATATTTTGTCTGTCATCTCAGAGCCCATCCAGTGAGCTTATTGATACAGTTTTTGGCTATTGTACTTTTTATTCCTAAAATTTCCATTTGTTTCTTGTGATATTTTATTTCTTGGCTGAGATTTTCTAGTTTTCAATTGTTTCAAGAATGTTTGCTATTGCTTTTATTTATTTTTTTTATTTATTGCATTTATTTATTGCATTTATTTTTTTATTTATTGCATTTATTTATTTTTTTTTAATTTTTTTTTTAACGTTTATTTTTGAGACAGAGAGAGACAGAACATGAATGGGGGAGGGTCAGGGAGAGGGAGACACAGAATCCGAAACAGGCTCCAGGCTCTGAGCTGTCAGCACAGAGCCCGACGCGGGGCTCGAACTCACGGACCGTGAGATCATGACCTGAGCCGAAGTCGGTCGCTCAGCTGACTGAGCCATGTAGGTGCCTCTAGTCAGAAAATTATACTATCTGTGTGTATTAATCTACCAAGGCTGCCATAACAATTACCACGGACTAGGGGCTTGGACAGCGCACATTTATTTTGTCACAGTTTTGGAAGCTGGAAGTCCAAGACTAAGGTGCCGGCAGGTTTAGGATCTTCCAAGGCCTCTCTCCCTGGCTTGCATGTGGCTGTGTTCTTATGGTGGCTCAGGCACTCTTTCTTCTGTGCACATGGATCCCTGTGTCTCTGTGTGTCGTTTCTTCTTCCTATAAGGACCAGTCAGATTGGATCAGAGCCCACCCTAAGGGCCTCATTGTAATTTAATCACATGTAAAAGGCCCTATCTCCAAATACAGTCACATTCTGAGATACTAGGGGTCAAGGCTTCCATATAAGAATTTTGTGGGGACACAGTTCATCCCATAACACTGTGTCATCTTGAGGTTGCTGTCTATTGATTATGTTCTCCTATGTGGATTGAGAGTTGTTTTTTTTGTTTGTTTGTTTTTTAAATCAGGTAATTGTCCGGTTAGGTTCAGGCTACAGGTTCCAACCTTTATTCTGTGGGCTATCTTTCCAGTGTCAGTTTAGTTTTTAAAGTTTTTTCAGGTCCGGGGCCCCTGGGGGGCTCAGTCAGTTGAGCATCCGACTTCAGCTCAGGTCATGATCTCACGGTTTGTGGTCTTGAGTCCCGCGTCGGGCTCTGTGCTGACGGCTCAGAGCCTGGAACCAGCTTCGGACTCTGTGTCTCCCTCTCTCTCTGCCCCTCCTCTCTCCCTCTCTCAAAAATAAATTAAAGAAACATTTTAAAAAATTAAAAAAAAAAAAAAAGAAAAGCTTTTGCAGGTCTAATTAGATCAGTCCCATGTGTGTGGCATTCAGGGATCAGGCTGAGATGTGGGTGGAGTCCTGTGTGTTCAGTTCTCAAATTCTTGATACGCAGGTCAGGATCACCTCCATGCATGTGCAGGTCGAGGGAATGCGTAGGAGTTTATAAGTAACTTCATGGGGGTGATTTTCTTCATGTGTTTCCTTTTTGCAATCTACCGGTGTTTCTTTGTTCCCTTTGCTCTTTTAGCTGGAAAGTGAGGTTTTTGTTAATCCCCCCCCCCCCACCACCACACATTTCTGTGACTATGCCCGTGGCCTGGGCCAACTTTTGCGAGGACAGAGAGAGAGAGGGAGAATGGAATTGTTGGCATTCCAACCTTGTTGGAACTTCTTGGAATTCCACCTCCACCAGAGGAGTAGGGCACCCCAAGGCCATCCCCATTCAGTGGGCTCCCGTGGAGGGTCTCTGCCACCACTACCATGGTGTGTTGCTTGGGGACCGGGATGCAAAACAGAAGGGGAAAGAAATGTGAGAGCTTTATATACGCTCTTATTCCGGCACTAGAGTTCTCTTTTCGCGTCTCGACACCAAATTGAGGGCTTCTTCTGGAGCTCTCTGTACTGACACTCACTTCCTGGTTTCAGGCTCCACCGTACCCAGGTGGAGGGATACCTAAGGGAAAACAAATGAAAAAACTCAACATGGATGGGTGGTAGTTCAAATTCTGACCTTGTTTCCCAGTCGTCCTGCTACTATTCACTTCTTAGAGCCTCCGAGTAGCTCTTTTGTGTATTCTGCCCATTTGTAGCTGTGCTCAGGGAAAGAGAAAGAGTGGATTGTGGTCACTCATCTTACTAGGAACTGGAAACTCCTGAAACAGAACAATATTAAACTTGAGTAAGAAAAAGACAGGATGCGAATGCTTAAGGCAAACAGATGTAATTAGGGGAAGATGAAGAGATGGGTAGTGTAAGTGAAGACTAGGAGTTCTGAAGGAGATGTCTAAAAATCTGTGAAGCCTTTTGAAATTGAGAATACTGGAACTTACTGTTTCATTTTAGATAAAAATGGATGGTTTCTATTTTCTTGAATGTTGACATACAGCTAATACTATCTTTATGCCTATAAGTGATGATAAATTTTCAGCTCACAGGAAAAAAAGAGTGAGAAGAGGGAACATTTACGGGGAATATATATGAAACAAGAGAGAGATGTCGTTTAAAATGATATGTTTGTCTTAATTTGAGTTTCCCAGTAAAGACGGGGAAGGACAGAAGAAGGGGTGAGTGCTTGACTCCCTTTAATGGGCATAGAGGTAGGAGGAAAAGCAGGCATCTTGGTTTTCTTTGGTGACCACGTGGTGGCGCTGTTGGCATGAGACAGCTTAGTGCTGTCCTCTCCAAAGAGGGGTGTATACATTCTAGGGATGTGCAAGAATATCCCTGAAGAAAATAGTACAACTTCAATTTCTGTCTAGATTTTCTCTTCAGAAAATGGAAATATACTAAACTTTACTAATGTTTGATGTATGGACTCGTACTGGTTCCATCACCGAATCAGTAAGTCAGATGATTCTGTGTCACACAGTCTGCAAGGACACTCCAAGAACGGGGACTCTGTAAGTTAGAGGTTGGTGGTGGCCAGCCACCATTCATTAATTTGCTCTGAATGTATGGTGACATATTACAGTTTGCATATTCTTGATGAAATGTGTTTATACGCTGTATTACCGATTTTTAAAAAAATTTTTTTAACGTTTATTTATTTTTGAGACAGAGAGAGACAGAGCATGAACGGGGGAGGGGCAGAGAGAGAGGGAGACACAGAATCGGAAGCAGGCTCCAGGCTCTGAGCCGTCAGCCCAGAGCCCGACGTGGGGCTCGAACGCACGGACCGCGAGATCATGACCTGAGCCGAAGTCGGATGCCCAACCGACTGAGCCACCCAGGCATCCCTGTATTACTGATTTTAATATACTAACCCTCTTAAAACATACAGGTGACTTAAACTATTTCCTGCAAAGAAACTGCAGGTCGAAATGACACTAACAGGGGCACCTGGCTGGCTCAGTCAGGGTAGCACGGGACTCTTGATCTCAGGGTTATGAGTTCAAGCCCCACATTGGGCATAGAGCTGTACTTAAAAAAAAATGATACCAACAATTCAAGCCCAAGATAACAACAAGAAAATGAAGGAATAGCAAGCCTCGTTCTTCTATTTTGGACTCTTTTCCAGACATACCATGGGATTGAAAACAATGGCTATTGGTGATAGATAATCTGACAATGACCTTATGACAAAATAATGTCAACTTAATTGATCCCTTCGAGGTAAAAGTAATTTTTTGACAATAAATGAGGAAATGACAGCTTTTTGACAGAAATTCATGCTTTGGAGAAAGAGTTTTGAAAATATATGTTTAAAAATATTTCCATCATTATGTGATTTTTGTTCATCCATGAGATGAACATGGATGTATTTTACCTGTAAAACTCTTGTATTTTGATATTAATAAGGCTTTCGAGCTGAATTTTCTAGTCTGTTCAAAAATCTTCCAGGGGCACCTCGGTGGCTTAGTCGGTTGAGTGTCAGGCTCTTGGTTTTGGCTCAGGTCATGATCTCATGGTTTGTGGGTTCAAGTCCCGCATGAGGATCTGCAACTGACAGTGTGGAGCCTGTTTGGGACTTTTTCTCTCCCGCTCTGTCTGCCCCTTCCCCTGCTCATGCTCGCTCTCTCTCTCTCTCTCTCTCTCTCTCAAAATAAATAAGCTTTAAAAGAAAATCTTCCAAATGAAGACTCTAGGTAGGTTTTAAGACCAATTGTAAAAATATAAATGTTAAATACTTTCCATTAATTTTCAACCAAAGAGACTGACATTGTATAAGATGGAAATTTATTGATCACATATCCACATTAAACTTAGAATTATTAATAAATGGGACCAAAAGTAGGGACCAAGACTTAATAATTTGAGCTGATATGATCACTTGTATATGAATATGCTTTTTCCATGAGGACTTGTGTGGTTTCTTTGTGAAGTGTATTTTTGCAACCAGGCAGTTAGTAATTTCAGGAAACAAAATACATTTTGAACCAGGCCATGAAATTGCTGCACCACGAAATGTGGTGTCCAGACACTCAAAAGCAACTAAGCATATTTAATCATATTTCTCTTGGTAAAATTAATATTAGTAATATTTTTCAGTAATATTTTCAGTAATAATTTTCAGTAATATTTTCAGTAATTAGTAATATCAGTAATATTTTCAATAATTAGTAATATTTTCAGTAATATTTCAGTAATATATTTCAGTAAAATAAATATCAGTAGTATTTCAGCACAGAAGATTATGTCGTTAATCAGTAAACTAAACTAAAATTTATTATTTTTGATTTTCCTTACATTTCATTTTTTTGTATTTTACAATAGATACAATCATAATAATTATTATATCTGGCAATTTATACATTCTACTGTGTACCAGGCACTGTTTTTTGTTTTTTATTTTTTTTAATGTTTATTTATTTTTGAGAGAGAGAGAGAGAGACAGAGACAGAGCCTGAGTGGGGGGAGGGGAAGAGAGAGAGGGAGATGCAGAATCCGAAGCAGGCTCCAGGCTCTGAGCTGTCAGCACAGACCCCAACACGGGGCTCAAACCCACAAACCATAAGATCATGACCTGAGCTGAAGTCAGACGCTCAACTGACTAAACCACCCAGGCGCCCTACCAGGTATTGTCTTAAATGCTTTACATTTATTAATTAAAAAAAAATTTAATGTTTATTTATTTTTGATGGAGAGAGAGCTAGACCATGAGTGTGGGAGGGGCAGAGAGAGAGGGAGGATACTAAGATATATTTGGGTGTTGTAAGGATCCTTTATTTAAAGGATCAGAAACCTGAGGCATAGATAAGAAACTAGCATAAGGCTGATTAACTAATAAGAGATAGAATCAAGATTTATTAGTATAGTAATACATATATTAAACTTATGCATAAATTACTACAACTCTAAACCAATAAAAAGGCCAACAGAAGTGTGGGATTAAAGTTCAGAGACTATCTAAAACTAATTGGCATGGTGGCTCCATAAGAATGTGCTCACAGGGAACTCAACCCAACATTCAGTGTGGTTTATTAGCATTTGTAAAGCACATTCATGATCCTGTTTAATTCCCATAATAACCTTTGAAGTAGTGATGTTAATCTCAAGAACACAAAAAATGATATTTAATGGAGTCTGACAGACTTGGATATAGAGTCTAGCATTATCAACTCACCACATCTTAGAGTATTTCCTAACTTTCTTGAATTTAGTTTTTTTCATTTTCAAAGTGGGCAAACTAATACATGTCTTGTAGGGTAACTGTAGGATTAAATGGCATGTTCTAATGTACTGTAGGGTAGTGGTTAAGAATACAGATTTGGGAGCTGGGCTCTCTGGGTTTGAATCCTTGCTCTGCCACTTAGTAGAAGCAACTTTCTCTGTTAAGTTATAAAGTTTCTCTCTGCCTTAGTTTCTTCATCTGAAAAATGGGGCTAATAATACTACCTATCTTATAGAGCTTTTTATGTGGAGCGATTTATGTAATGTTATTTAGGATCTGGTACCCAATGAGTACTCAGTAAATAATGGCTGTTCTAATAAATATAAAGTGCTTGACATACAGTAGGTGGTCAACAAATAACAAATGTTTGTAATCATACCCATTGAGAATTCCTTCAAGGTTATACAATTGGGAAGTACCCAGGTCTCCTACTTCTGGATTCTATGCTGTAAACAGCTACAGTTTACCTGCTTGGCTAATTCTCTTCTGAAAGATGTAGGCAGAATGTGTTCTTGGGGAGAAAACACTTAGCCTGAGCTCATCAGGACAGAGCACTGGGATCTGAGTAGGCTTTGGAGAGGCAGGAGACTCAGAAGAGGGAATTCGAGGGAGAAGGGGTGATGCACATGGCAAGAAACAGGAAGAGAAAGATGTGTTCAAGGGAGAGTGAGTAAAATGTTTCGATTAGATCAGAGCTACCTTTTTGAAAGATTAACCTGGGCGTGCTATTTAGGTAGAACTAGAATAGGAAAAGACCCAAGAAGAGAGAAGACAAAAGAGAAGTGTATTGTGGTCATCCAAACATGAGCACTAAGGACCAGAGAACTAGGGAACCATTGAGGGAATGGAAGAGAGGACGGGGACAGATGCCCTCGCAAAGAAAAGTCAGCAAGGTTTGGAAACTGATTAAATGATGATGAGTAGATGGACGTAAGTAGACAGACTTACACTGGTGTTCTCATTTCACTTGGTTGGGTGTATATAATGACATTGCGAAATAGGAAAGTGATATTTAGAGGGGCAATGATAGCTTTGACTTTCTACTTTGAATTGGAATTAATGGAGAGACACTTTAAGTAAAAATGTCCTGGGGCATTTGGAAAACTTAGATTGCTCAGGTCCACGGATAGAGTGGGGAGTCATCTGCGCAGAGGACATAACTGAAGGAGGTCTCTGTTATCCAACGAAGATTTATATTGCAAAAAGATCATTTAAATGAATCCACACAGGACAAGACTGATATTTAACAATAAATAGTGAAAAACTGGTTAAATTGGGACCTCAAAAGAAACAGATAATTACAAATAATTGTTTGTATCTTATATTTAAAATGATTTATAATTCCAACTGGTTACTAATTCTTAGAATGAACAAATAATTAATTGCTTATTTGTTGTTGTTATTACCATACATCCAGTAAACTTGTGAACTTGCCAGTTAGGAGAATCTTCACTCTGTTTTACTTTAAAAAGCATATAAATGCATGTTTATTTTTACTTTTATTTTTATTTATTTTTAATTTAATTTTTTATTTTTTAAAATTTACATCCAAATTAGTTAGCATATAGTGCAACAATGATTTCAGGAGTAGATTCCTTAGGGCCCCTTACCCATTTAGCCCCTCCCCTCTCCCACAACCCCTCCGGTAACCCTTAGTTTGTTCTCCATATTTATGAGTCTCTTCTGTTTTGCCCCCTCCCTGTTTGTACATTATTTTTGTTTCCCTTCCCTTCTGTTCATCTGTTTTGTCTCTCATCCTCATATGAGTGAAGTCATATGATTTTTGTCTTTCTCTAATTTCACTTAGCATAATACCCTCCAGTTGCATCCACGTAGTTGCAAATGGCGAAATTTCATTCTTTTTGATTGCCGGGTAATACTCCATTGTATATATATATATATATATTGTATATATATATATATATATATATACCACATCTTCTTTATCCATTCATCCATCGATGGACATTTGGGCTCTTTCCATACTTTGGCTATTGTCGATAGTGCTGCTATAAACAAGGGGGTGTCCCTTCGAAATGGCACACCTGTATCCCTTGGATAAATGCCTAGTAGCGCAATTGCTGGGTGGTAGGGTAGTTCTATTTTTAGTTTTTTGAGGAACCTCCATATTGTTTTCCAGAGTGGCTGCACCAGCTTGCATTCCCACCAGCAAATGCATTTTTATTTTTAAATCTTTTTTTAAAAATAAATCATTGGCATATTGGTTAGAGTTTTGACTGGTCTCTCATGCACAGATCTCACACATAGTAAAGAAGCCAATCTTGCTTCCTCAACATGGAGTGAAAATTTAAACTCTTTTGGGAAGCAATCTGAATGCAGTATCCTTTTAGATTTTTATAATGGTTTCCCCTAAACTTTTAAAATAGTTTTTTTTAATTGTGGTAAAATATATATAACATAAAATTTGTTATCTTATCCATTTTTTAAAAATGTTTATTCATTTTTGAGAGACAGAGAGACAGAGTGGGGGCAGAGGAGGGGCAGAAAGAAAGGGAGACACAGAATCCAAAGCAGGCTCCAGGATCTGACCTGTCAACACGGAGCCCGACACAGAGCTCACACCCACAAACCACGCGATCATGACCTGAGCCGAAGTTGAACGCTTAACCGACTGAACCACCCAGATGCCCTTATCTTATCCATTTTCAAGTGTACAGTTCAGCAGTGTTAGCTATATTCACATTGTTGTGCAACCAAATCTCCAGAACTTTTTCATCTTGCCAAGTTGAAACTGTATACCCATTGAACAACAACTCCCCATGTCCCTTTTCCCCCTGAGCTCCTGGAAACTTCTTTTTATACCCAGATGTAGAATTGGTAGAACATACAGAAATTCAGTTTTCAGTTTTTTGAGGAAATTGTAGCTGTTTCAGTTGTTGTGAAGGGATATCTCATTGTGGTTTTGATTTGCATTTCCCAATGAACACCTTTAATGTGCTCATTGGTCATCCATATATCTTGGAGAAATGTCCATTTCACCTATACTGAGGGAAATGTCTATTCAAGTGTTTTGCCCATTTTTGAATTGGGTTGTTTGGTTTTTGTTGCTGTTGATTCTTCAGGGTTCTCTACATAATCTGGATGTTAACATTTTATCAGATATGTGGTCTGCAAATATTTTCTCCCATTTCATAGTGTGCTTTTGCCTTTTTACTCTGTCAGTTGTGTCCTTTCATGCACAGAATTTCAATTTCTGTGTGTCCCAACTTATATGCATTTCCCTTTGTTGACTATGCTTTTCATGTCACATCTGATGTAGATCAGAGGACGCTGCCCCAAAGTATGGCACCTTGGCATATTCAGTATTTTAAGCTGAAGGAGTTTGAGAAAATGGCAGTTATAAAACCCTGTGTGAGAAGTCCTCTCACACTGGAGGAACTGGAGGAAAGGAGATTCTTACCTCCGAAGAGAAAAGAATGCAAGAAGAATTCCTACAAACAGGCCTTGCTAAATTTCCCCCAGTTTGTTACACTTACCCTGCACTCTTTGCCCTGTCATATTTCTCCACAACTGTCCATTCTTCATCGGACCCAGCATAATGATACTCAGGTTTAGCCATTTCTTGTTAAATCTGTCTTTATCAGTTTAATTTTCAACCTCAGCCAGGGATCCCAAGAGGGTCGAGGCAATTTTTTTTTTCTTGTCATACATGTCCAAGAAATTACTGACAAATCCAGTGTCATGAAGCTTTTCCCCTGTGGTTTTTTTTTTTTTTTTTTTTTCTGGGAACTTTACAATTTTAGATCTTACATTTAGGTCTTTGATCCATTTTGAGTTTATTTTTGTATATGATAGAAGATAAGGGTACAACCTCATTCTTTTGCATGTGAATATCCAATTTTCCCAAAATTATTTACTGAAAAGACTGTCCTTTCACCATTGAATAGTCTTGACATCCTTATCAAAAATTACTTGACGGGACGCCTGGGTGGCTCAGTCAGTTGGGCGGCCTGACTTCAGCTCAGGTCTTGATCTTATGGTTCATGGGTTCAAGCCCCATATCAGGCTTTTTTCTGACAGCAGGGAGCCTGCTTCAGGTTCTCTGTTTCCCTCTCTGTCTCTTCCCCTTCACTGCTTGTACTCTCTCTCTCTCAAAAATAAATAAGCTTAAAAAAAATTACCTGACTGTATATGTGAGGGTTTATTTTTGGACTACTATATTCCACTGGTCTCTGTGTCTGTCTTTATACCAGTAACATACTGTTTTGAGTATAGTAGCTCTGTAATAAGCTTGAAATTATGACGTGTGAGACCTTCAACTTTGTTCTTTTTCAAGATTGTTTTAGCTCTTCAAGTACTCTGGTTTACAGTTATGGCATCATTATAAAGAGGACAAGATTGCAAAAATATTTGAGGGTTCACCAGTTTTTTTCTAAGAAACTCTCTTAATGTTTTGATATTCAGATAATTTTCTGTGAAGACTTTGAAGTCACTATTCTGTCATCATCCTTACAAATTGATTTTCATTTATTAACTGAAGTACCTCTCCCAAGTTCTCTTATATGAGTGCCTTTGGAAGTGTTTCAGCTATACTCTGACCTCATGAAATCCTGCATCTTTTTTTTTTTAATTTTTAAGTTTATTTATTCACTTAGAGAGAGAGAGAGAGAGCGTGCACAGGTGGAGGAGGGGTGGAGAGAGAGAGGGAGAGAGAATCCCAAGCAGGCTTTGCACTGTCAGCACAGAGCCCATTGTGGGGCTTGAACTCAAGAACAGTGAAATTGTGACCTGAGCTAAAGTCGGACGCCTAACTGACTGTGCCACCCAGGTGCCCTGAAATCCTGCGTCTTTTACAAGATGTGCAATTTTACTGTGAAATAGAATTGCTCTTGTATTTCATGGTGCTAGTAGATGTTTACATGTGATAATCAGTGAATGACTGCCTTACTTGTCTTGATGGACTAGGAGACTTTTGCTTTAAATAGGGAAGGATGCTTGAGTGGAGACGAATTTTTTTAAAAAAAATTTAAGTTTATTCATTTGTGAGAGAGAGAGACAGAGCGTGAACAGGGGGAGGGGCAGAGAGAGAGAGAGGGAGACACAGAATCTGAAGCAGGCTCCAGGCTCTGAGCTGTCAGCACAGACCCCGATGTGGGGCTGGAACCTATGAACCACGAGATCATGAGCTGAGCTAAAGTTGGATGCTAAACTGACTGACCAACCCAGGAGCCCTGAGACGAATTTTTATAAATTGTCAGTTCTTGGGTAAATATTTTTATATTGACCAAATATAAAAAAAAACCTCAGTGATTCTGAGGTTATATATTCAAGTAAAGATAATGTGTTGTTGTTAAAGCCACAAGAATGGATATCTTCTTCAGAGGAAGCACTTTGAGCTGGAAAGAAAACCAAGGTGGTCATGAAAACAGTAACTTATAGAGGATTGAGGAGAAAAATAGTTGCTGGGCCAGGAGCTTTCAGGGAAGTATGAAAATCGTTTGGCTAATTAAAAAAGAATAAACAGGAGAGAAGAGAATTCAGATTCGTTATCTCAGGCAGACTGGTTATTGAGGAAAGAGGCATATGGGGTATAGATGCTCCTAAGAAAGAAAGAGGACATTGGGTATATTTGAAGATTCCAGGCACAGCTCTAGACATAGGAAGTGGAGAGTGAGATGTAGTCGAAGCCCCTGTGCCTTCTCTCTTAAATGCCACCGCTGTTTACCCAGAGCTGACCTATGGATGAGAAGAGCTTCAGCTCCCAGGAGCTCTGAGTTTGACCAGTCACTGGCCCCCGAGCATCCTGTGCTCATCACACATCTAAGAACAAGTCCAGCATCAGAGAGGGAGGCTCCATGCCACGTTCTGGACATGACCTGGACTCAAAGTGAAGAGAACCGAGTAGGGGAGTCAGTCATGACCTACATGTCACAGTGTTCTCATTTGCCAGTGCGTTTAGTCCCTTGTTTCTTTCCACAGGGTGTTGAACCCCATTTGGGGATCCTGGAGGAAAGCATACATTTAAAATTGGAAAATAGGGGCTACTGGGTGGCTCAGTCGGTTAAGCATCTGACTTCAGCTCAGGTCATGATCTCACGGTTCGTGGGTTCCAGCCCCACATCGGGCTCTGGGCTGATGGCTCAGAGCCTGGAGCCTGCTTCGGATTCTGTGTCTCCCTCTCTCTCTGCCCCTCCCCCATTCACATTTTGTCTTTCTCTGTCTCTCAAAAATAAATAAATGTAATAAAATTTTTTTTTTAATTAGAAAATAATAGTTGAAAACAAGACTGAAAGAAAAAGGCAATATGAATATACCAGCCATAACCTAGATGTTTGGTCCTGGTAATGAGAAAATACAGTCAGGAATATTATATTCTTTATCTGTGTTGTTCAACTGACTGAGGTCCTTGAAATTTTAGAAGATAAAGGATAAAGTAAAAACAATGTTAAAATAATTTGTAATCCCAACACAAAGAGATTTATAATTGTTAATATTTTGGTATATTTGCCCCCGAGTTTTTCTCTCTTTTTCTCTTTCTGTGCATTTAGATTATATCATGAGCATTCTCCCATGTCATTAACTACCTCATGCAAACATGATTTGTAATGGTCTTAAAATATTACTTCATATGGACATACCATAATGATTCCAAAATCCTTATTATTGGATATTTTGATTACTTCTTTAAAAAAAAAAAAAAGGAGAAAAATGATGGTAAATGACAAAGGACCTTTGGTTTCAATTTCTTTAACAATACAGGGGGAGGTGGGTAAGAGATGTATCTGCCAGGGAGCCCCCATTACATATACTTTCTTATGTTTATGCACAGACCCATGCAGAGGCATCATTAGAGATCATAGAAAGCTTTCCATTTTGACCATGTACTTGAACACCAGTCCATCTCCTTTCTGTTCTGTAAACTACTCCTGTAGGGCTTTTGTCACAGCTGGCATTCAGCCACCTTGATGTTAGTTAATAACTGCTGAAAGTACTTTCCCTCGGAACGATTTGCAATTTAATGAGGGATTCTAGAAACCTAATAGAATCATGTACAACAAAAGGTATAAATATATAATAGTGGCATGTGAAGCGTATTTACAAAGTCATACTGTTTTATTCATTCACCTTCATTCATTTCTTTTAGGAGTGTTTATTGAGCTGTCTATGTGCTAGGCACAGTGTTGGATAGAGAACACAAAAATAAACAAGTCCTCAAGGAGTTCACTGCCTAAGTCGTTCTTAACCAGGAGGCAACAACACTTCTCTCTCCACGTTTGAACATGTTGGGGGCAGTTTGGTTATCCCATTGACTTGAAGGACATTATTAGTATTTAGGGGTCGGAGTTGCTAAATGTTCTGGAGAAGTCTGCACAAAGAAGAATTGTCTGGCCCCAACCAGTGGGGTCTCCCTTGATTAACCAATGTTAGAATGTGAATAAAGCTAGTACTAACAAGGTATTATAGACCTGCGTTGTGTTAGGCACTTTACCTGCATTGTCTAGTTTAACTTCACCTTGGCACTTTGTAGTAAATACTGTAGTAAATACTGTCCATTTTTCTGCACAGCTTAAAGAGCATAAAGAACTCTCTCAAGGTCACATTGCTACTAAGTGGCAGAACCAGATTTTAAACAGTATCCTAGATCTGACCTCTGAACCCACACTCTTAAATAACTATACCATTCAGCTTTTTAAGCTAAAGATAAAATAGAACCCAGAGATCATGTTTGAGCAACCTGAGGAGACAAACTGATTTATTCATCTTTCTTCTTTATATCTAGTGCAAAGACTGCAATAGGGCCTGTCCTTTAAATGTTGTTTTATTTAGTCTAAACCTTCTGAGTTTTACAGATAAAGAAAACTAAAGTTCAGGGAGGTTAAGTTCTTCTAGTATGGGGCAGAGCTGAGGTTAGAATCCACAGAAATGGAAAACAGTATGGAGGTTACTGAAGCTACTATGGAAAAACAGTATGGAGGTTACTGGAAAAAAAAAACTAAACTAAAAATAGGACTACCATATGATCCAGCATTTCTATTTCTGGGTAAATGTCCAAAGGAAATTAGATCGCTATCTTTTTTTTTTTTTTTTTCAACGTTTTTTATTTATTTTTGGGACAGAGAGAGACAGAGCATGAACGGGGGAGGGGCAGAGAGAGAGGGAGACACAGAATCGGAAACAGGCTCCAGGCTCCGAGCCATCAGCCCAGAGCCTGACTCGGGGCTCGAACTCACAGACCGCGAGATCGTGAACTGGCTGAAGTCGGACGCTCAACCGACTGCGCCACCCAGGCGCCCCTAGATCGCTATCTTCAAGGGCTAGCTGCACCCCCATGTGCTTTGTAGCTTTATTCACAGTAGCTAAGAATGGATGACTGTGTTAGAAACGTAGGCTCCTGAGCCTCACCCCTAGAGATTCTGATAAAAAATGTCTGATGAAGAGCCACCATATATATATTTATGATGGAATCTTATTTGGCCACGAGAAAGAAGGAAATCTTGCTATTTGCAACAACATGGATGACACTTAAGGGTGTTGTGCTCATTTCATCTGAAATGAGTCAGATAGAGAAAGACAAATATTGTTTGATCTCATTTATATGTGGAATCCTACTTCACATATGGAAAAAAGCCAAACTCCTAGAAGCAGGAATAGTGTGTGCCAGCGGCTGGGGTGAGGGGGAAATGGAGAGATGTTGGTCAAAGGGCACAAGCTTATAAGATGAAAAAGTTCTCGGATCCAATATACAGCCGGGTGACTAAGTTAACAGTACTGTATTATATACTTATATAGTTGAAAGTTGCTAAAAGAGTAGACGTTAAGTGTTTTCAACACACACACACACACACACACACACACACACACACACACGCCAATTATGTATCAGTAAAGCTGGAAAAAATAGAGTTCACCCACCCTGGATCACTTAGAAAAAAGTCCAGGGAAGGGAGAGGACAATTTGCTAGAAGCCAGCTAATCTACCAGCCTCTCTTAGCATACCCACGTTCTTCGTCTCTCAGTCCCTTGATACCCCCAATAGTCCCCATCTATTGACACCAGAAGTTGGCAAACTTTTTCTATAAAGGGCCAGGTAGTAAATATTTTAGGCTTTGCAGGCCATATGGTCTTTGTCACAACTGCTCTCTCTGCCATTTTAGCAAGAAAGTTGGCATAGATAATTTGTAAACAAATGGGTGCGGCTGTGTTCCAATAAAACTTTATATACAAAAACAAGTGTTGGGCCAGATTTAGCCCAGGGGCCATAGTTTGCTGATCCTTGGTCTATCTCCAGTGGTGGATTTGGTCCTTTTAGATCAATCTGTACTTGAATCGTTACTGATAACTTGGAATAAGACTGGTAAACATTTGGAACCAGTATTCTTCAAAGTGATTATTCGCTGGAATACTTGGGAGCTGTGTTAGAAATACAGGTTCTTGAGTTTCACTCTTAGAGGTTCTAATGCAGAATGTCTGGGGAAGAGCCTCAGCCTCAGGATTTCTAGGCCCTGGCTCTGATGCATGCAGCAAAGTTGGGAAACCATAAGTTCATGCTTCCAGTAGATAACTTTGCAAAGAACTGATGTTAAACAAATGTCTGTGTCATTTCAGTCTCACCCACAGTCCCAGCTCCATGCCAAAAACTCTAGTTTACTGAACAGAATATCCATTTCATCTCAAAACCTCATATCATTCCACCCTTTCCCCATTTATTCACAGGCAGACACATTTAAGCAAAAATAATCACCATCAGAATACTAATGGGCCATAAGCTAATGCAAGGATATTTATTCAGCTGAATGCAATTACCAGTAAAACCTTGTTTTCTAAATGGTGTGACTGTAATCCAATTTAGGTCTTTTAACCCCTGGTGATTTTTGTTTCATTTTGCTTTGTGATGGGTGGAAACCAGGCATGGTTGCTGGGGGCTGGCAAAGCTAGAATAAAAGGGAAATATCACCACCAACCACTACAGGCAATTTTCGATTGCAATGAGTCACTAAATCTCCATAACCACGGGTGGCTCTACATGATTCTGTTGCTAATTGAATTTTTTTTCCCAAGTAGAATGAGGGCTTATTTTTACATCAACATGATTCTATTTTGTGATGATTGTTGATAAAGTCAGCTAAATTAATGGTATTTCAGCTTCTGTACCCATAGGTATCACTGCTTTAAGGAGGATGAATGTCTAAGTAGGTTTAAAAAAAAAAAAAAAAGACAATGTACAGAAAAGATGGTCCCAAACTCGCTGCACTGATGCGGATTAAATGGTTGGGATGGGCTCTCACATAAGTGATATTATGCCCTTCTCAGTTCATCTATCAGAAGGTACATGATGTCAATACATTTTATTACTGGTGAGGTAATCTTTGATCATTTGGTTAAGGTGGTATCTATCAGGTTTTCCCACCGTAAAGTTTTAAGCTTTCCCTTTGCAATTAGGAAGCATCTTGTAGGGAGATACTCTGATGCCATGAAAATTCATGAGTTGAATTGGTAGTGGAAAATGGATTCAGTTATGTGCATATGAGTGGTATGTATCAGGAAACTGATGGCTAAAAGCGATTTTACCATTAACTAATCCAAACGTCCCTCATTTGAGACAAAGAAAATGGCTCACCTTTAAGAGAATTCAGTCTTAAAACTGGGATGACCACCAGCCGAGCCCATTTTCTCACCTCAGATTGTTTTCTCCTTCCTGACCACCCTTAGAATTTATCATCTGTCCATAGTTTGTTGGCTTTTGATTATGTTTGTGTTATAGAGACAGAATTCATTCAGGTTTCCCCCTTATTCCACTCATTGGTCAGCCAACTTTTCTCTTCTTCTCGCTGTGTAGTTAAAGCTCTGTTTTCACTCTCTTGGCTCGTGGATTTTCTGGGATACAGAATGTTGCTAATTGTATTTGCTTCAGTCCTTGGATCTGCTGGAAGAGGGGCTCCAGTTTGCTAAAGGCAGAGATAGCTTGTGCCCCACACTGGTGGGACAGCCCTGGGCCTCTCCCAAAGCTTTTATTTCTTCTCTCATGTGCAAGGCCATGCTTGGTTCCCCAGGCCAGGCCAACTGTACCCAAAACCTCAGCCCTGTTTTGTACACTGCCTTAACGGGAGCTCATCGGTGCCTCTTTAACATGAAGTGTTGGAGTTATTTTAGTCTTGTTAGTCTTAGTTTATTTCGGGTAGTCAGCCGAACACTGATCCATGTGTCTTACACCAGTGGTTCTCAATTTTTTTTTTCTGGTGCCTCATCCTAGACTGCATTTGAGAAGTTGTCAGAACAGAGCCTGGAGGAATAAAAAAGAGGTCAGAAGTCTCTAGAGACCATCAACAAGGCCCCCTGTCTCCCTCTCAGTCCATAAACTTACTCATTAGCAGGAATGAGATCATTAGGACTGCCTTTGAGAAAGCCTTCTTCTACCCCTCGCCCCACACGGAAGTATGGTTTTATATTGAAGACCAAGGATTTAGACATCATCACAGGGCACATATTAGGATTGCGTAGATAAGTGCTTTGGAAAATGTGTTATCCGAGGAGGATGGTGATGTTAACTCAGCGAAGAGAAGACTTATGGCCACATAACTTTTATCTTCTAACATCTGACTTGTGAAATTGGTAGCAAATGTGTTCTGGGCATGTCTAGAAGGGGAAAGTAAGTCCCATGAATGGGTGAAAGAGAGGAAGATTTTGGCTCTGACCAAGGGGAAGAGTATGTGTCTACCAAGCTTGGCTATAGTGGGTGAGAGGTTCCATTCTATGTTGCTGCATCTTCATACGTGAAAGGTTATTATTCCTATGCCACCTATAAGGAAACCATGGCGCAGAGAATAGTCTGTCCCAGGTTGCTCCACTTCGTAAGGGCCAAGGGGGATTTGCGTCCGGGCCTGTGTGGTCTTTCCCCTGTGCCTTCCTACCTCCTGGGCCCATGGACCTGAGCTGTCCACTCACGCCCTGGTCATTCTGTGTCCCAGTGACCCTCCCATCGCGGGCAACATTGGGGCAGAGTGTGTAACCCCAGAAACTCCTGCACTGGGTGCAAACTTGCCCCAGATGACCCTTAAGGCCCACTTGCAAATATCAGACCCTGATTCCAGTTCAAACCAAGGAATAAATGAACAGGTCACAGTTTAAGAGCGTCAGGCCATCTTCATGGTGTCCTCCCTTCCTGTACCCGTTCACACCTCTGTTCTTCCTTGTGCTGCAGAATAACCTTCTTGAAAACACAGCTCAGACCCACCACTGCTCCAAAATCTTAAGCAGCTCCCATCTGCCTATAGAATCAATCAATCAATCAGTCTAAAGCACATTTCTATTTTCAAAGCCTGTCTTCCTTTCATTTTCAGCTCGCTTAGTCCCTCTCGCAGAGGCTGCCCCCCTGGGACATCATTCTTCTTACATGCGGATCCTCTACCTTCTGTAACCAGGCTGTTCCCTCTTGCTGAAATGTGCTTCTTCCTGACAGCTCTCCTCGAATCCCTTCCCTCCTTGAAGGGTCACCTCTGATGGCCCCACTTCTGTGAAGCTTCTCCTCAGTGCTCGGCCAGAAGTGAAATCTGTTGTTTGAACTAGGGAATG
The DNA here is from genome assembly GCF_024362965.1 of Panthera pardus. Taxonomy (NCBI): domain Eukaryota; kingdom Metazoa; phylum Chordata; class Mammalia; order Carnivora; family Felidae; genus Panthera; species Panthera pardus. Next base: position 68,537,532 of record NW_026527002.1, read on the forward strand.
GGTAGCCTGTATCCACCTTATAGAATGAGCAGTTTCAGGATCCTGTGTACCCTGGTCCTGTCTCCTCACGAAATCGGTGGCTTCTCGAGGGCAGGGCTTGGATTAGAGTTATTCCTTGAATTAGAGTTATTCCCGTTTCTCCCTTTCTCCCCTCCAGGGCCCAGGGAACTGCCCAACACACACCAGGTAATCAGTGTTCTTTGGGATCTGTGGAGCTGGTGACAGGATTGAGTCACCGAGTTAACTCCCAGAGCAACCTACTTAACACGTCGTAGTGTCTGAAGAGTTGGGGGTTACCGACTGGAGAGGAAGAGAAGGAGGAGGAATAGATTTTACCTGTTAATTCTTGCCTGGTATTTTTAGTCTTCTTATGAAAGATAAAAAAGGAGAAAAAAAGTAAAAGCTCTGTTGACAGTAAAAAGCAGACATCTATTATCTCCAAGTGTGTGCTCACTCTTCTCAGAAGGAACTTAATTCATCTTCCAAATGGCTTTTTTTTTAACATCGCTATAATTATTTTCTTTTTAAAAATAGCCATTTTGAAAAGAAAATTCAGTTTCAGGGAGGTTAATTAATTTGCCCAAATAAATGGCGGAGATGTCGATACCCAAAGATTTCGCTTCTCCTCGTGGTCCATTCTGCCTCCTGGACCCGCAGAAAGATGGAAGGCGAGTGGTTTGGGGATAGTCTGCGGCGGCTCCAGGAGGCGCTCGAGCTGAGGTCGTCTTGCTTCGAGTTTGGAAAATACCAAAATTAATAATGCAACGTCTACTTGAAGTTAGCAGACTTGACTTTCAACTTCCATATTTGTTTCAGGTCACTCTTTAAAATTTTTTTTTTTTTTCAACGTTTATTTTATTTTTGGGACAGAGAGAGACAGAGCATGAACGGGGGAGGGACAGAGAGAGAGGGAGACACAGAATCGGAAACAGGCTCCAGGCTCCGAGCCATCAGCCCAGAGCCTGACGCGGGGCTCGAACTCACGGACCGTGAGATCGTGACCTGGCTGAAGTCGGACGCTTAACCGCCTGCGCCACCCAGGTGCCCCCAGGTCACTCTTTAAAGTGGAGGGGGAGGGAGAGAGGGAGAGGGCATGTGAGCTGGCCCTTAATTTTTCACTCTTCAACCGTCAACCCATCTTTAGGGAAATGAGTGATAGGAAGCAATGTCTCATCAGTCTGTGGGAAACTAAAGAAAAAAAAATACTTAAGCATACACACGTATGCCACATTTGCCTTGTTTATATATACCGAGCTATGCACGTATTTTTTTCAGTACAAATATCAAGGAATCGTGCTATAATCTAAGGCTGTCTTTTTAGCCTGAGCCTTTTGGCCTAAGAAACCACACGTGTGCCCTGCAGAGAACTGTGTGATCTCTGGAGTATTTATGAAGGAGGAAAGGATGCCGGGCTGGGAGTCAGGCCCTAGGTCTGACTTTGCTGCCACTCAGATGCACAAGATTGGGCAAGAAATGTCACCCCTTCAGTCCCCAGGGGTTTTGTTGCTTGTTTGGTTTGGTGTGGTTTTGGTTTGTTGTTTTTTTTTTCATGTATCAAATGACGATGTTGGGTTCGAACGGGGTTTCTAACCTCGGTGGTGTTGATACTTTGGCTCAGGTGACTCGTCACTAAGGAGACTGCCCTGCACATTGCATGGAGTTTAGCAGCCTCCCTGGCCTCTACCCAATAGATGCCAGCAGCATACTCCCCCTGCTCCCCACCCCTTGGAATTGTGACAGCCAAAAAAATGTCTCCGGCCATTGGCAAATGTCCCCATGTCCCCTGGGTGGGGGTGTCATTCTCAGCTGAGAACGACTGGCTAGAAGCATATTTTACATTCACCCAATATGTATGGAGAACACCTGGTTGGGAAGGCTGTGTGCTGTGCACCAGGGACACAGAGGTGGACCATCTTCACGGAGCTTCAGGCTAGTGGGGAACACATGTCTTCAGGCTGGAGGGAACCTCTAGGACAGGTGCTGTCACTGGGCACACACAGGAGTCAGGGACCCTCCAGACCTGTTATTCTGGGAACGTATAAACCCTGGACAGACACAGCCACTTCTTAATACATGATACATTTTGGACTAAGGCCCCACAGAGAAGTGGGGAAAATGAAGAGTCCCATTTGGGAAGTCTTGCCTCTGCCGCCTAGGCTCCCAAATAGATGGGCCAATGAAGAGTGGGTATAAAATGGGCACCAGAGCCGAAGGAAATGATTCTCTGGGCTTACTTCTCATCTGTCTTTCCGGTGATGGTTTGGGCATACTTCCTCCTCTCAACTGCCATAGTCACCAGAAGAATGCAGCAGGGATGAGCCAGACCTTGTGCCAGGGTTAGCTTTTTTTTAGCCTTCGATTCTCATCCTCCTCTGGGGTGTTTCTATTGTAATGGGATTACAGGACATTTTGTATAAGGTTTCCTTGGGGGGGGGGGAGGGGAAGCACTTTTAGAAAGTCATTTCTTCCCTAAACAGAATATACTAATAGGATATTAAATTAATAGGTGCGGTAGCATACAGACGAAAAGTCCAGGCTCAGCAGGTAGGGTATTTGGGTTCATAATTCTGACTCAGACACTTACTTGCTGTGCAATTGCAAGCAAGTTACTTGACCTCTCTGTGCTTCATTTTTTTTTTTTTTTTTACTAGTAAAATGGAAACTCTGATCCTACTTATACCTCACAAGGTTGTTGTGAGGATTAAAAGACTTTGAACAGAACTTGACACATGGAAATCACTCACTAATGTTTGAAAGATATTCTGATGATTCTGGGAATCACTGGGTCACTTGGATCAGGTCCTTACTTATTTAAGGTTATGAGTAGATTTTCACAAAGCACGGTTTAGTGGACCAAGTTATGTTCTTCTGAGTCCCTTCACATCCTTCTAACAGAAGCACAGTCCCACTGCCAGCTTGTGTTACCTATAAAATCGGGGGGGGGGGGGGACGGGGGATTAAACATTATTTATCCACAGTCAGGCATTTGAGCCAGAAGATTTCTGGAAAAATCCATCCCAGGTCTAAAACTTCTGGTTTTGATTTATTCTGGGTTCTCACAAATTCTCTCACTTCTTTGGTGCTATAAAATAAGAACAATTGATCTCAACCCACTCTGGTGATGAAATATTAGGTGAGGGTTTAAGAAAGACATTTTCGCTTATTGAAAAGAGTGTTTTATAAGTCAGGATGAAAAGATACTTCGATTGGTTAAACACTCTTGGACTCACTTTTCTTCCTCCCTTAAGATTTTTCTCTCCTTTTGTCCTTTTGCCTCCATTTCCCTTCCTTCTCTGATTCCTCAAGCCCTAGTCAGTATCCTGCAGGATGCACGCTTTGTTCGGATGCTTCTTCTGGGCCGGAAGCAGGCCATTTGGTTTGTACTGTGCACCTGCCTGCAACGTCTCCAATGTGGTACTTCCCAGAGGAACAGAACAGGGGACTTTTAAACTTGCCCATCACCCTTTTTCCTTAACTAGTACAGACAGCCCATCTCTGTTGATTGTTGGTTTATGGCTTAAACTTGTCAAGCTAACTATCTGCAGCTTTCTCAGCTGCTTTATGCATCTTTTGGTTACTTTATCCTCTTAGAAGGCAGCCAGGGGAGCCCAGAATTCCCATGATTGATGGGAGCAATGAATATTCGTCAATCGACTGATTCTGAAAGAAAATGTTCCTAGAGGGCAGGAAACCAACTTCCTTGTGCAAACATAACCAGACCATTCCCTTGTGTTACTGAGTGAGAATTCGCTGAACACTTTCTGTGTGTCAGGCTCTGTGCTAGGTGCTGTCATCATAATGTCATAGTCCCTGGGGCGAAGGGGGGTGAGGTGGGGGGGGACTTATTAGGTAAGCCAGACCCTATCCACTTGACAGCCTTGTCTCCTGGTTCTGGAATCCTTGCCCAGGAGGAGGTTCAGATCACGGGACCCAGATGAAATGGGGCTTGGGGTTCCAACAAGGAAACAATGTGGAAATCAGTGGAGTAGAATCTTTCCCCGTTAGCAGTTGCCTCTGAGTGACTGTCTTAGCTTCTGGGGATTAGCCTCTGAGGGAAACTCCAAGGGTAGAGAGTAATTGACTGGTAGACTCATCAGATTCAAACATGGACCCTGAGAAAACCTTTGAAGTTTGGGAAGGGGATCATAGCAAATGCATACTCTTGCCTGAATTGCTGACATCTGGCTACGATGGTTATCCTCTCGTACCTGGCTCACAGCTGGACATCTAAAGACAGCCGAAGAAGTAAGGTGTACCTCTCCAGATTGCTGAGTCAGGCACCTCAAGATCTGTGGGGTAACTGACGTTGCGGGCTTCTTACCTGGCCGAGTCTCAGAACATTAGGAATAGAAAGATGCATGAGTTGATTCAAGAGAGTGGTTCTCATAACTGGAACTGGAGTCACCTGGAGGCTTGTAAAACCAGAGAAACCCGGGCCAGAGATGCACTAACAGAATTAGGACAGTCTCAATATACAGGGATTGGCAATCTGTATGTTTTTTTTTTTTTTTAATTTTTTTTTTTTTAACGTTTATTTATTTTTGAGAGAGAGCGAGACAGAGCATGAATGGGGGAGGGTCAGAGAGAGAGAGGGAGACACAGAATGTGAAACAGGCTCCAGGCTCTGAGCTGTCAGCACAGAGCCCAACACAGGGCTTGAACTCACGAACCGCGAGATCATGACCTGAGCCGAAGTCGGACGCTTAACCGACCGAGCCACCCAGGCGCCCCAGCAATCTGTATGTTTTTAAACCTCTAGTCTAAGCCCCACGTAAAGGGAGTCACTACACAAAATGTGCCAGTCAGGCCTCTTGTGGATGCTGTCATTCTGTTCGTTATTTTAAATATAGTTATCACTTCTGGAATATTCTTTCTAAAAGTCACGGTTTCAATATTTTAATTTATGTGAATTTATGATTCCTGGAACCAGGTCAGAATACGTTTAAGACTGTGCCTCTTTGGGAAATTAAATGTCTGTTCCTGATCCTAGGATGAGTGGTTAAGTAAGGTGACCACTATTTCTGTGAGGAAAGTATGTGTGTTTGTGTGTGTGTGTGTGCGCGTGCATGTGTGTGTGTGTGTGTGTGCGTGTGTAAGCACGCTCACACAGTGTTTCCGACAGTTGTTTCCAAACTGTTGACATATGATCTCAGATGTCATTTGATAATGGCCCAATGTGGGGGGCCCAGGGTGATCCCATTTGAATGATAGGGAGATAGAACACCATATAAGGTGGGGTGCTTTCTTCAATGTTGAAGGCTGTTATTGTTGACCTAAAAAGGACACTATCTGCCACCATGACTTTTGTGGGACTGTTGTAAAAGGTATTCATTCATCCCCTCAATATTCCATATTTAGTTAGCCCCTGCTGTGTGGCAGGTACGTACTAAGTTCCTGCTAGGGATTCAGGGATGACTAAAGCCCTACATGGGACCACTGAGGCTTTAAATGTAGTTGGGGAAATGCATCCAGGTTAAGAGGTTGTTGCTCTGCTGACACGTGGTTAGGAGTTTGTGTTCTGTTCTCTAGCCACATCACTTACAAAATGTTCATGAAATGCGAAGGGTGCCCTGGGAGTAGAGTGGACCTAGCTAGCTCCCGCATCCTATACCTCTTCCAGGTTTCCTCCTCCCCATGGATACTTTAATCCAGTCTGCATTCCTCACGTAAGGTGGGGCTGGGAGCTTCTGATACAACCACACATACACTGTTTTCATGGTTATGTGAATCAGGGTGACTAATTCATCAAAAGTAAGTTTCTAAAGCCTAATGGAATGATGTCTCTAAATTGATACACGCTTCCCTTAAAACTAGTGCATTTTTAAATGTCTTCTATAAAACACAAAAATGATCTGGAAGGTCTTTTAAAAGTTATTCAATTTGTAACTATTTATTACATTTCTGTGCACAAGGAATATACTAAGTGTTTTACATAAGTGATTTTAATTTTTTTTATTTGAAAATTTTTTTGAGGTGGGGGGAAGGTCAGAGAGAGGAAGAGAGAGAATCTTAAGCAGGTTCCATGCCCAGCATAAAGCCCGACGCAGGGCTTGATCTCATGACTATGAGATCATAACCTGAGCTGAAATCGAGAGTTGGATGCTTAACTGACTGAGCCACCCAAGCGCCCCAAGCGATTTTAATTTTACAACAATTCTGTGAGGTCTTCATTATCCCCGTTTTACAAATGGGGAAACAGAGGTATGAATAATAGCTGAACTAATTTGCCAAGAAAGCAAATAGAAAATAATGGAATCGGGATTCAAATTCGAGTTTGTCTAATTCCAAAGCTCACAATTAAAAAAAAAATCTCTACCCTGTCTCTTTTGAGTATATATATATTATCTATGTATTTATGGATCTATCTGTGGCATTGGAAGTTGTCATTCATTACCTGGATTTCAGGACCACTTAGAGATTATCTGATTTTGAACCTATAATATAAATTCTCTCTGTAAAGATTTTGATTTGTTTTCAGATGCACCAAAGTGTCTACTGAGTATGTGTTTGACTTTGTGGCAAAGACTGGAAACCTAAAATTGAGAATACAGGTGCAATAAAACAGACACTTGTAAGATCAAATCGAATAGTTGCAGTTCTGTGATTGCTGTAAAAGAGAAGTCCTAACTTCTGTTAATCCTAGGAGACCAATATGAGCTATTAAATCCTATTTTAATCCCTTACGGGGATCACTCAGCATCGGACACATAAAAATATCACATATAAAGGGAAATGAAAAATGTTGCAGCAACCACGTCCATCTTTTTCTCTTTCAGCACATGCTCCACGTTGAGTGAACAAGTCACATGAACTTGAAAAGGAAGCATGGGTTTTAGAGGGAAAAATGAGTTTGTCTCTGTAGGCAAAGGCCTCCATTGTTTCCTGGGATCAATGCCATCGATTTTGCACTATGGTTCCTAAGAGCAGTAGCTTTGAGATGCAGACGTTGACCAGCAGCAAAAGGCCAAGGATAAAGCTGTGGTAATGAGAGAAAGTGACTTGACGTTTCTCGGTCCACCAATAGGAAGACTTTGATTTATCTCTGTTCCTCCAGTCTCCGAGTTCAGAGCAGTGGTACATGTGAAACCTAAAACAGTGAGCCTCACAGAAGTGGCAAAGTTATACCTGGAGTGCCAGGATCTGTTGCTGGCATTCGAGGTAAGAGAGGGAAAAAGTGGGTAAGGACCAGAAAAGTGTGCTCTCAACTTGCCTGATCATAAATCCTACTTGGGCCCCATGTCAGTTAAATAGCCATGGCTTTTGTCACATAACGGCTGCATGTTGGTGGAATTTATTCAGCTCCCATGTCTTCTGTGTCTTGGATGGGGGTCGGCTGATCTAGACTGAACTTGGCTCATAGGGTCACTGGTCTCCTCCCTCAGCCGAGCTGGCTCATTGATCTGTTCTGGCTTGGGTCCAACCCTTCCACATGACCCTCATCCTTCTCCTGGGCCAGTGGTACAGCTGGGGTGACTCTTCCACATGGCAGCATCAGAAGTGCAAGAATAATGCTAAGTGTACAAGTGCTTCCAGACTTGAATCCTGCAATGCCCACTGATGTTCCAGGGCATACCACACAGACCCAGGAAAGGGCGGACAACTGGGACCATTGTGCACGCCACCTTGGTTTTCTGTTAAATATGTTAAACAGGACATTCTGAATCAGGATGTCTATGGGAGCTGCCTCTGACTCTTACCATGGAGCTAATTTAGATCCAAAATACAAACTTTTGGAGTATTATTTTTATGTAATTAAATAAGTACAGATACGTATATGAATACCCATTGGGTCATCTTGGAAAAGTCAGGTTAACTGAAACTTCTTTCCAGTGGAACTCTGAATCTTCCCTCGGTAGTTTCTTTCTCTTTCTCTTTCCCTTTTTCTTTGTCTTTCTCTTTCTCTTTCCCTTTCTCTTTCTCTTTCTCTTTCTCTCTCTTCTTTTCTTTCTTTCTTTCTTTCTTTCTTTCTTTCTTTCTTTCTTTCTTTCTTTCTTTCTTTTCTTTCTCTTGCTCATAGCTGTATTGAAATGTAATTCACCCATACCATACAATTCACACATTCAAATAGTTCAATGGCTTTTACTATATTCAGAGAATAGTGCAACTATCACCATAATTAATTTTAAAAAATTTTTATCAGCTCAAAAAGAAACTTGTATCTGTTAGCTGTGTCTCCCCAAACCCCCTTTTTGGGGTTTTGAGGTAAGGTTTTTGATAATTTTCAAAGGCATTTCTATTTGTGTGCTGGGTTTTGGAAATAACTGCATTATAACACTTAATCACATACCAAGGCTATTATTTCTTTTTCTGTCTCTCCTATGAACCTGTAACTTCCTTGAGGACAAAATGCTGTGCCTTATTGAACTTTGTATTTTTTAGCCTAATGCCTGGTATATCTTGGGGTTCAAAGAAGGAAGGAAGGCAGAAAGGAAGGAAGGGAGGGAAGAAGGAAGGAAGGAAAGAAGGAAGGAAGGAAGGAAGGATAGAAGGAAGGGAGGGAGGAAGGAAGTTAATTGTCAATAGAACTTTTGGGTTAGTCTGTAGAATATGCTCCAGAAAAAATATCCTTGTGACCTATTTTGACAAATACGCATGAGACAAAGAATAGTATTTTTTCAAGGAAGAGAAACATCTTGAATTTTGAATAGAAACCATTTTTTTGAGCTAGCTTCATCCCAGAAGTTCTGCAGAGCCGTCACAGGATTATATGATCATTCTTTGTTTGTATTAGTTAAGATATGCATTTGTTTACTATCACAGAGTCACAATAAAACAAGTCAGAATTTTATTTTTCAGTGTCACAGCGACAGCTGAGTAGATGGTTCACTGCTGATGGTGGCCTTGTATCACAAGACCATCTAAGAAACCGTTCTTGGACTTCATCTTTTCCAGGGTATCAGTCTTCAGTTGGCTCCCAGTATTTCTATGTTCCAGCCAGTTGAGGAGGACCATAGAACTTTAAGAGCATAACCTAGAGGTTAAGTTAAATCACTTCCGCGTACCTGCTGGCAGAATGAATCCTATGGCCAAACCTAGCTGCGCAGGGAATCATGGGATATGCTCTTTCTTCTGCTTGGACTTGTATCCAGATAAAAGCTAAGCGTTTCTTTCTCTAAAGGAAGAGGAAGAGACTGGGTGTTAGGAAACAGCTAGTTGTGTGTCCCGCTTTTATAAGTCTTAGCAGGCAACCTAACACCGAGCTCTTCATTTTCCTTTAAGTTCTGTATCTTCAACTTTGAGGCCTGAAAAATTATTGTGAGTTTTAAATGTGTTTTGCTCGCTTCTCCATGTTTAGGCGTGTTGCATGGCACTAAAAGAAAACATCCCCTTTAGAGCACTGTCTTCTGCTTTTGCAAATGAAAACGTGTGTCAGCTAAATTATAAAATAAATGGGTTTCAGTTGAGCGAGCCTAGAAAACTTAGAACCACTTACAATATCGTTTCTGTGGGAAAATGGCTTTGAATTCTGCAATGGATCTGACAAAGAAGTGTACTTTTGGACTGAAACACATTTGGAAGTTGGGAGCTGCTAAATGTAGGTTTACACCCAGGAAGTAACAGGTGAGATTTATTGGAGCGCTTCCTCAGCAGTGGCTTACACAGCACCCCAGCCGCTTTGGTGCCCGGCCAGGACCAGGCAAGTCGCGATCCAGCTTCTTCCTTCCTGCAGGTGTTTGTTGGGCGCACAGGTCCTGGTTTCTCTTTCACTTTAAACATTTTGCTTGTCATCATGAAGGTGTTCAGTTGCGAAGTTGTAACTATAGTACAAATAAAAGGCTAAGTAAGGCTATCTGGAGATGTTTCAGTTATGAGCTCGATCAACACTTCAGAGACCATTAACTTGATTTTAATAAATGCAATGGTGGCTTTCTTAGGCTAGAAGATTGCTACAAATAGAATTTTACTATTTTTGAAACAATATGTGGTATTGATGGTATCCTAACATGAAAATAGCTACTTATGGGATGGGTGGAGCCCAATGTTCTGGATATTTGGTTAAAGGAGTTATTAAAATGCTTTTTAACTGTTCTGACCCCCAATTCCATCCCCCTCACCTCCCCGCCCACCACCTCGCCCTGTGCCCTAAGCACGTGCTTAGCCTGAGAATTGGATAATCCAGTGCTGATAATAGAATTTAACTCCCAGTTCAGTCTCAACCAGAAAGTTCTCTTCATGCATTCAACAAATATTTACTACATTTACTATGTGCCTATTAAGAAAGTACTTGAATTATGTTCTGGTCACTGGGAAGGTGATTTTGGGCATGAGTCACGAATCATACTCCTTTTAAAAAATTTTTTTTCATGTTTCTTTATTTATTAAAAAATTTTTTTTTTAACATTTATTTATTTTTGAGGCAGAGAGAGAGCATGAACAGGGGAGGGTCAGAGAAAGAGGGAGACACAGAATCTGAAACAGGCTCCAGGCTCTGAGCTGTCAGCACAGAGCCCGACACGGGGCTCAAACCCACGGACCGCGAGATCATGACCTGAGCCGAAGTCAGACGCTCAACCGACTGAGCCACCCAGGCGCCCCGATGTTTATTTATTTTTGAGAGAGACAGAGTGCAAGTGGGGGAGGGGCAGAGAGAGAGGGAGACCTAGAATTCGAAGCAGACTCCAGGCTCCAAACTGTCAGCACAGAGCTCGATGCGGAGCTCGAACTCACGAACAGCGAGATCATGACCTGAGCTGAAGTCAGACGCGTAACCAACTGACCACCCAGGTGCCCCACAAGTCACACTCCTAGTGAAGTGGATTCTCTACTGGGGAAGAGAGACTGTAAGTAGGTAGTTACAAGGTTTGAGGGGGGTTTTGTTTGGGGGAATAAGTGTGCAGTGGGGACAGATGGCAGGGGTGGATGTCTTAGACTAAAGGTCCCAGAAAGCCTCCCCGGGGGAGAACGAGTTGGAGTAAAACATACTCTCCAGGCAGGGTGAAGGTGATGGCATATCTCACTGAGCGATTACATCACCAGGAAGTAGGCTGTGGGAGGAAGGGAAGAGGTTTATCTTAGCACCTGCGACTTACCGGTGGGAAGACAGCTAGCATAGGATTTGACACACTAATGTCTAAGGAAATTGAATCAATGAATGTTGGAATTTCAGGCAATATTGCTGATGACAAGAAAAAAGTTTTCTGCGCATCCCAGGGCGCAATGACCTTACGTATCGCTTCCTTCCAGATAAGGCTAATACTTCCAAAGATGGCTTAGAGAAAGCTCAGCTGGTCAGAGGGCCAGGCATTTATTATAAGTAAAAACAAAACAAAACAAAACAAAACTCTGATAAAGAGATTGGAATGCAGCAACTCTATGAGGTCATAAAATCAGAGTGTCTGAGCAGGAGCCCCAGAGGTGGTCAGGCCGTGTCTTCCATCTGATGTGTGTGAAATCAAGTCCCCGACTGTGTGTGCATATGTGTTCAATGAGCTTATAGAATTCAGAGAGGAGAGCTCTGCAAAGATCTTCTATAAACCAAAGGGGGATTTCTCAACTTAAGAAATAAAACAAAAATGGTGAGTTAGAGTTTTGGCCAGAGAGACGTGTACCTAAAGCTGCACTGGGTAGTGATTCTGGGTTAAACACAAAGATGAATAAAGGGAATGGATTCCTTTCTCTCTTAAAAGGCATCCAAGGAATCAGACCTTGAAACAGTACAGAAAACCGTTGAGATTTCATTCATTCATTCATATAGTCCCTAATTGACTCACTCCTTCAAAGATATTTCCTGAGCAATTAATATGTGTTTAGTGTTGGAGATACAGTGGTTGGTTACCCTTTATTGGAAAAGATGGGATTCGTACTCACATGGAACATTTAGCCTAGTGGAAGATGATAGGCAATTAAAATACAGTGTTAAATTCTTGGCTGAGAGAGAGAGAGAGAGAGAGAGAAAGAGACAAAGGATATTTAATGCAATATGATGGTATGTGTAAGGGGTTTCCAGTGAAGGCTTCTTGGAGGAATCACATATAATCAGATATCTGAGAAATAAGTAGGACATCATCAGGTGACAGCAGGCACAGTACAATGAGAGCTCAAAGTTCAAGGAAGAGCTTATGTAAAAGCACGGAGGTCAGAGCATAAGTTGGAGGCCAATAAGGCATATAGACAGTCCCTGCCAGGCACAGTGCAAGGTCCCAGTTCTAAGACAAATAAGGCATGATTTGTGTTTCTCTGTAACGGGCCATCTGCCACTTCTGCACAGCAGGATTTCAGAGTGAACCATTCAACGGTTATTCTGGAATCATTTGAGCTAATTTTTAAACATTCTCTACTCTGCTTTCTAGGATCAGGAGTGAAACTCCTGGTTCATTGTGGTTAGGTGGGGGCTGTATGATTGATTATTTCCTGCCAGTGAGTTGTGAGTGGAAGGCAGCCGTGTCACTTCTAAGTTAGTATTTACCTGCCAGTATAAGGTTCTCCAGAGTTTTCTTTGGCAGCAACAACCTAGCGGTGCCTATGCCATCATCCTGGGGCTCACAGTGAGGTTGATATGGAACAGAGGCCCCGACTGGCATGTGATTGACATGTGGTACAAATGATAAAGAAATGGTTTTTGTTTGTTTGTGTTTTAGTGAATGTTTTTGATTTAAGGTAATTTTTTTAGGGGCACCTGGGTGGCTCAGCCAGTGAAGCATCTGACTCCGGCTCAGTCATGATCTCACGGTCCATGTATTTGAGCCCCGCGTCGGGCTCTGTGCTGACAGCTCAGCACCCGGAGCCTGCTTCAGATTCTGCGTCTCCCTCACTCTCTGCCCCTCTCCCCGCTCTTGCTGTATCTCTCGCCATCTCTCAGAAAATAAATAAATGTTAGAAAAAATACTTGTTTAAAAAAAGATAATTTTTTAAAACCTTCCCAGACTTCTCATGACCAGTTTATTTATTTATTTTTAAATGTTTATTTTTGAGAGATAGTGGGTGGGGGAGGGGGAGAGAGAGAGGGAGAGAGAGAGAATCCCAAGCAGGCGCCACACTGACTCAGGGCTCGAACCCACGAACTGTGAGATCATGACCTGAGCCAAAGTCAAGAGTCAGACCCTTAACCGTCTGAGCCACCCAGGCGCCCGGATTTAAGATAATTTTTTGTTCTTCACTGGGTTGCAGGGTTTGTTTGTAGCATAACCCAGCTCGCTGTGACAGATACAGAAGAGGAAACAAAATTTTAAATTAAATTAAATTAATAGTCATTTAAAATTTGCCTACTCTGTTAGGTGCTATGAACATAAAGGCTAGAAAGGCAGATGTTCTGCCCACCAAGAGCTTAATCAGGGGTAGACAGACTCATGATCAAATCAACTGGATGCCAGGAGGTCAGTGAACATGAGAAGCAAGCACAAAGTCTGGTGGGAACACACAGAAGGCCATGCATGTCATCTGAGGGGCGTGTAGAAGGTGAACGAGGCCCAAACCGATTCTGGAAAGATGCCTAGGGGAAAGCCAGGTTGAAATGATGGGAGAGGATATTCCAGGGAATGAAAAGAGGGGGGAGAACAACAGAAGGAGATTAAGCCCTGCCTTAAGCAAGCAGCAGGTGTTCTCCTTGTGAGGACTGTGAAGTCTGACATGTTCTAGTCCCAAGACCTAAAGCACAAGGTCTACGTTTTAGAGCTCCTTGTTGCGGTAGACTTCATGTTTGTGGCCCTCCTCCACCAAATTCAGATGTTGAAACCTAATCCTCAGTGTGATGGCCTTTGGAGGTGGGGAAGGAGCCTTCAGGTATGGGGTCAGTGCCTTCATAAGATGGACCATGAGAGATCCCTCGCCCCTTTCACCATGAGAGGTTACCATGAGCGGGTGGCTGTCTGTGAACCAGGAAATGAGTTCTCAGCAGACACTGAATGTGTTGGTACCTTGATCTTGGACTTCCCAGCCTACAGAACTGTGAGAAATCAACCTCTATTGCTTAGAAGCCACCCAGTCTATGAACTTCTATTTTGGCAGCCTGAATGGACTAAGACAGCTGTCCTGGTGGATTTCCTGTTAATACATATTAGGGCTCAAAAAGGGGGCGGTGGATAGAAATAAGTCAGAAACAACCAACAAGTAACCAAGTATAGCTGGTAGAAGGAACGATCTGTTATTTCTTGGCAATCCTGCCTGGTGAGGGCCAAGCAGAGCAACAGACTTCTGCTTGAACTTCGTGTTCAGACCCTAAACATCTAACGGCCTCTCTTAGTCTCTGGAAGGGAAGCAGGAGACAGTGTCACACCCACATGACACTCCTGTGCACACTTCTAGACGCCAGAATCCTCTTAAAGCCCTGGTGTGGCCAGATGTGCTTCCCCAGTGGCTCTTTAATGAGAAGAGTAACCTGATAGAAAAAGAGTTTCAACTTACCACATGGTCGTTCCAGTTGGAAGGTCCGTGGTTGCTTGGGGGTGGGGTAGCGTGTGCATTTAGATGTCGTCCCAGTTTTCCTGAAACCCACTCCTCTTCACCTCTCTACCAACTGGTAGCCATGCATCCAAATGCTCATTTTTCTTAATTAAATATGTGACAGTTTTTAAAAAAAAATGATTTCTCTCCATTTTAATTAGACGTTAGTGATTCTGCTTTCTCTGCTAATTACCACATATCTTCCTTCTGAAGACTATATTTATATATATATAAAACTATATGTGTATTTATATGCACACATGCATATATGTGTGAACATATGCATGTGCATATATATATACACACACACACACACACACACACATATATATATATATACACACACACACATACATAAAATTGAAATTTTAATAACCTGCCTCTTGGGAGAATGCATCATTGATAAAAATACCACTGCCTTGAGTTGGTGGTTTTCTGAGATTTCAATTTCAATAGCTTCTTCCATATTAGGCTGCTTTCATCTCAGAGGAAATAATTATATCCAGGTTTGGCTTTGTTCAATGGGGCATGACTACACCAGAATGGGTCTCTTCCTGAACAGAAAAAGAAAATTGAAAGGAAAAAAAAAAAAAAATATATATATATATAAAGGCCTGACACGCCAAACCCCAAATTATCTAAATCCGTTTTCAATAAAAAGCTTGGTGGCTTGGTAAAGACGTGATGACTTTTGAAGGCAAAATCCATTGAAAAATCCCATTTCCCATGCTGTAAGGTTAGGAGAATAAATTGCACTCGGGGAGGAGGGGGAAACTCCTTTCGACGCGTAATAAAGCAGGTGTCCTCATTTGAATTTTCCCATTAGGGCTCCTGGAGCGATCTCAGAAATATGTTGGCCTTGCAAACTGTAACTCAGCCTTGGCTCTCTGACTCCAGGACTCACACAGTTTTTCATGCAGCAGAATTAGAGTCTGGGTTACTTGAAATGTCCAGCAGGAAGTTATTTGTTACCGTGTTGGGTTTCCTATTTGCCATGGAATATTAAACAGGTGTCTTATTTTCCGTGGAATATTAATAATCTGACTTGCCAGTGGGCAAGTGCCTTCCCTCCCAACCAGTCTCTCCTTTTGTTCCTTTCTTTCTGTTTTCACACCCTGGGGTCAACGGAGATGCTGCCATCCAGCGTGCAGGGAGGGGCTTCCTAGATGCAGCATCTGGTATGGATGGGCTTCCGATAGTCGTCAGCGGTAACCGGCCCAAACGTAGGCATCGCCAGGAGAAGCTTGATGAAGCAGGCCATGGAGAGTCTGCTACATCTTTTTGTTCACTCAACAAATGCTATTGAAGGGCCCTGAAACAACATAACAAACACGGCCTCTGTCCTCATGTGCTATATGATCAGAAGAGACAGTACAGAAATAATTAGCAAAACATTAACTCATTGTCATTTTGAAAAGGGCTATGAAAGGGGCGCCTGGGTGGCTCAGTTGGTGAAGCGTCCGACTTCAGCCCGGGTCACGATCTCGCGGTCCGTGAGTTCGAGCCCCGCGTCAGGCTCTGGGCTGATGGCTTGGAGCCTGGAGCCTGCTTCCGATTCTGTGTCTCCCTCTCTCTCTGCCCCTCCCCCATTCATGCTCTGTCTCTCTCTGTCTCAAAAATAAATAAACGTTAAAAAAAAAATTAAAAAAAAAAAAAGAAAAGGGCTATGAAAGAGATGTATAAGAAGAAATGAGAAGGCGTGTCAGAGAAATTCAAAAATATACACGCCCCACACAGACTAATAAGTTGGTATGTTTTCAAATGGATTAAAAAAATACTTGTTTACCTTTTATTTAATGGAAGCAGGACAAAATGGCTTTAAATGAGAATTCACTCCCCCCCCCCTTTTTTTTTTTAAAGAAACAGCAAACAGGCTCTCTGAAGGGTATGCACAAGAGAGAATACGTGTTGATGCGGGCAGGTATGCTTTTACAGATGTGCCCTTTTGGAGGGTGGGGGGAGAGCGTGTCTCAGCAGCCTGTGCAGAATGACCCATGCACTAGGTCAAGAGTCTACACCTGCCTTTCACCTAAGTTTAGAGTAATGACGTCGTCCTAACATTTGGGTTCTGGGTATGAGATTTCTCCCTGTGCCATAGCTAGGGAGTTTGTGGAGTGCTTCAGGCATCTCACATAACCTCACGGCTTCCCTCTTTTATTTCTTGCTACGCCCATGGGCACTGTATGGCCATGTGGCCCCCTATGACGTTGCTAGGGACTCCTAGCAATTACTGAGTGAGATATTTGGGGTTCGTCAGAGACCATCCCAAAGCAGGTGTGGGAGAGAAGAGGAAAGATTAAAGAAATGCGGTCTGTTGCTGGCTCCGTCAGCCCATCCATTACTCCTGTGTTGGCAGGGTTGTCTGTTCTCAGCTAACAGACGTGATGGGCATTTGTGCGAGAATCATGGGGGGCCCGAACTCATGAAAAAGGTCCCCTTCTTTTGCTCTGGTTGCCCATGTTCTCTAGCAACACAATTGCTTTTACCTTCGATGCCTTCTAATGCCCCAACCTAACCTCAACCTGGATCCAGGCGGCCCAGTCCTCTGGCAGCAAGATGACCACAAAGAGGTGTATGGCTAAGGGTCACACCGTGCGAGCGGCTGTCGTGCCCATATGTGGATGCATTTAGTGCCGCGTGTCATTTTCATTCCTTTGAATTATATTCCACGTATAAGTATTACTTACACACTCGCCTGATCAAGGAGCTCTTTGAATGGAGGGTCCGTATTTCACTCACTTGTGTCCCCTGACCCATCATAGGTGTCCAATCAATGGTCAGATTCCTCTGGCTGGCTCTCGCTGGGCTCCACCAGGCCCTGGAAGATGGTGGGAAGTCTTTTTATTGAAACACTGATAGCAGTATAGCCTGTGGGCTGGGCTGGGCTGGGGTCCGGTACATGCTACAAACAGAGGACACAGCCGTAGGGTATGCGGCCTGCCTGTAGCCAGACTTCCGAGAAACTTATTTGAACTGATCACAATTATATACCAAAATAGTTCTTCCCGTGAATTCACTTCACTGACTAAAGCAGCATTGGTATTCTGAACACTGCTGGCAAAATGTTGTCTGCGTACCCGCGGTTCTTATTCTCACTTACGTTTTCTTTTGCAATTTCCCGAGCCAGAAAGCATCTTGGGAGGCCTGTTAAAGGATCCAAGATATGGATATTAAAATAAATAATTTGCTCTCATTTCCCCGCATGGATTATTGGGATTCTGAATCGCAGCTGACTGCTGATAATAGGCATCTCTTAAAAGAAAACAAAAAAAACAACGCACCACAGGCGGGCTCAGCCCAGTAAGAAATATTTGCTTCAATTTACACTCAAGGGTGTGATTGACTTTTCTGGAATCAAGAGCAATTTACATTTTGCCAGTGTTGTAAGTTTACTGTGCCAGCCTGAGTTAACTGCTTCGGGATTATAGTGATGTCCCAGAGCAAAGGTCAGCACGCTATGGCCCACAAGCCAAATCCAGCCCACCACCTGTTTTCATAAGGTTGTATTGGGCATAGCCACACCCATGCACTTAGACTTGGCCGTCATCTCTGACGGCTTTCGCACTCCAACCACAGGATCGAGCAGATGTGACAGAAACTGGATGGGCCGCAGAGCTGAAAATATTTACTATCCGGCCCTTTACAGGAAATACGTTGCTCACTGTCGGTGTGCCCTGTATAAATTAACTCTCCGGTGTCTCCCCTGTCCAGTGAACTCACCTAATCTGACATGGCAGGAACAGCGGAGCCCAAAAGAGAAGTGGGAATAAACAAGTAAATACAAGGCAGAGGGAGGAGCCCTGAGCCTGGGAAAGCCTCCATCAGGGAGGAATCTGAGGTATGTGCAGAAGGGAAAGGAGGCCGCTCCGGTCACGGCTAAGGGGAAGTCGGAGACTTATTCACGGTCTGGCTGCAAAAGCCCTCCAGAGCCAGATCACGCAAAGCCTTGTATGCCACGACCAAGGAAGTTTCTAGACGTTCTGACCATATCAGACTTTCGGTGTCCAGGGAATGCATTACAAATTGAAAACAAAACAAAACACAGCCAGCGGGGATGCTCTCTGTGCCAAGGCCACATCTCGTTATCCCTACAAACTCGCAACAGTGTGGCCTCTCCCCTCTCCGACGTGACCTCTGACCCTCTGGGATTCACCCCAGGTCAGTCTGGCACCTCTCCCCTTGCTCTTCCCCACCTGCAGCGGCACTCTGGCCCCCCAGTGGGCTGGCCGTGGGCTTCTGGCCTCACTCTGTCTCCTGCCAGAGCTTCTGGGAGCCTCAGAGGTGGTGCCAAGCTTGACCGCGATGTGCCTGAGTGAGGAGAAGGCAGGCCCACAGAGACGGGGTCCCACCGTGCCAGGTCTCATGCTCCGATGCTGCCAGGGCCCGCTGATGGAACACAAAAGAAGCCTTTCTTCCTGTCTCCATTTTCTGGGAATTCAGCCTGAATAGAGGCTCCAGGGCAGGAAACAGTTGATGGCGAAGGTTTGCAATCTGGGTTTTGGAATCCGTGAGGGCATGTGATTTGTCTTTTTCAAACTTACAAGCTGTGTGACATTGGGCAAGTGGCTGACTTTCTCTGAGCCTGAGCCTCTAAGTCTATAAAACGGGGACACCGGTACTAACTTGCGAGAATTGTGATGTTGTCTGTGATAGTGGGTTGCATGCAAAATGAGTGCGGCGCCTGGCTTCAGAACCAGTGATTATTAATTAGGGATGATTTCACTGGGCTTTTGTTGGAACGTCTGCATCTCTCTCTCCTCTTCCTTGTCCAAAAGGACACGTATTGCAAAGAACGATCGGTTTGACTGGGCTGGCAGGGGAGCGGCGTCACATGCTTGCACTGCATGGCCCGGGATTACATCAGAGACATCATCCGTGCCCGCGCTTCCCCGAGCGCCTCCCCACACCTTCAAACAAGGCCTCCGTCTGGCACAAAGACCAAGAAAAGGTTCCGGTCCCTTGAGGTTGGAGAAGAAAGCAAGTGCGAAGAAACAAGCTATTAATATTAATGTTCCAGGAAGAGGAGAAGAGAGAAAGGACACGGGCGCCCAGAAAGAATGACTCCATATGGCTTTGATGTTTTCGTTTGCACAGGACGGGGCGACGCAGGGAATACAGAACAGCGAGGAGGAGGGAAATGAGGAGGTAGAGGTGGCCTGGCAGCATCGGAGAAATTATGGGAGCCGTGGGGAGTAGATTTGTCTAGACAAAAAGTCAGCCAGCCACGCTGCCATCTGCAGCCATCAGAGAGCAAGCCAGCAAGGGAAAGGGAAGCCCCCTGGCACCCTGGTTGTTCCCATCGGTGGAGGCAGGGGAGTTTCTGTAAGGGGCTATTGCTGTGCCAAACTTAGGGGGCGCCTGGGATTACTGAGACCCCTCCCAAGGACCTCCCTTTCTGTGGACCTCCAGGCAAAGTTTCTTGAGCCTCTCCTTTGAGCTCCTATTGCACATTTTGCTTTTTTAGAACTTTACTTCGATTCTTTTTTTTTTTTAATTCTTTAATGTTCATTCATTTTTGAGAGAGAGAAACAGAGCGTGAGTGGGGCTGGGGCAGAGAGAGGGAGACACAGAGTCCGAAGCAGGCTCCAGACTCTGAGCTGTCAGCACAGAGCCCAACGCGGGGCTCGAACTCATGAACCACAAGATCATGACCTGAGCCCAAGTCGGACGCTGAACCGACTGAGCCACCCAGGCGCCCCCCCCCCCACCTTGTACATTTTAATGTCTCACATGGATATATCGTCTGATGCGTAAGAGTTCAGGCTTTGCAGTCTGACCTAGATTTAAGTTCTGTCTGTATCTCTGTCTGCCTGGTGCCGTGTTGGGCATATTACCCCACTTCTGGAAGCCTCTCTTCTCTCTTTTTATAAATAATTTAAGTAGCAGTCAGTGAGGAAGTGGTGTGTGTGCAGGACCTCCCGACAGCGGCTGGTCTCGCGAATGTTAGAGCCCGTTCCCTTTCCCTTCCCCATACCACGGACAGGAGAGAGCTGGTGGTGGCGAAGAAACCACAGCAAACTGTAATAATATCTTGGGAACAACACGTTCCTACGATGCAGATGTTGCAGACTTCGCAGAAGGGAAGAAAGTTCCTTGGAATACTGCAGGTAAAGCCTCTATACGTTGAGTCCACTGTGATCCTTTTGCACAAGTGGAGGTTGAGGATCTGTTCCCCAAAAGTAAAGGAGATCTCTGATCCACTTGAAGATCAGGCATAGCATCAAATGAAAGGAACTTAGTAGAGGCAGAAAGATGAAAAGTTACATGAAAACTTCGATTACATCTGACTACATGTTTTCATCATTTCCCCCATGATGGGGAATTGTGGGCAAGTAGCAGAACTTGCTACTTCCTGTCAAATAACGCCTGTGGTCTCCTGTACATAATAAAACTTTAGTTATTTGTCCAGTAAACTCTATTTGCCATACTATATGGCAGTTTAGTCTTGTTCAGGTATTTCTTTTGATCATGTTTCTAGTTTCACATTAAAGAATCCTTTAGGTATTAAACCCAACATGGATGGAATCTGCCTGAATATTATTATTAACATTCTGTTGTACAGAGAGGAGCAAAATCTTATTAGGCAAATCTCCGTAAGAATGCTGCCTTAGAGGGGCGCCTGGGTGGCTCGGTCGGTTCAGCGTCTGACTTCGGCTCAGGTCATGATCTCACGGTTTGTGAGTTCGAGCCCCACGTCGGGCTCTGTGCTGACAGCTCAGAGTCTGGAGCCTGCTTCCAATTCTGTGTCTCCCTCTCTCTCTGCCCCTCCCCTGCTCACACTCTGTCTCTATCTGTCTCAAAAATAAACCAAAAAAAACATTTAAAAAATTTAAAAAAAAAATGCTGCATTAGAGAAAATATCGCAAGTTATTTTGGTATGGAGAAGGCCCTTCTAAACAAGACGATACCCCCAAAAGGTGTGAGAAAAAAAATAACGTATTTGGCTACATAAAAATGGAACATCTCTGCCCAGGAGAAAAAGCATAACAAATGACAAATGAAGAACTGATTTGTTCAATAGATAAAGAGCTCTTACAGAGCGATAGGAGACCATCTGGGCAATAGGAACATGAAGAAGGAAAAACACGAACACGGTAATTGATGAAACAGAAGTAAAGTTGGCTTATGAGCAAATGAAAAAAATGCTCAGCATCACTTATAATGAAAGAAAGGAACTTTACAACACAAACACAAAGTTCATCCAGACTGGATTCAAAAATATCAGTCTGCTGATCATCATATCGACAAGGTGTGAAAAGTAAGTGTTTCATCAAGGATTGGTGCAAAACTTTGGAGGGCAATTTGGCATTAACTATCAAAGCTTTAATAAAAATGCTTGGTTAGGGACTAATATGCTAAAGAGATTTTAAATAATGTATCTTACTGATACACATGTACATACGAGCAAAGATGTGTGTACGTAGATGGTTATTTCAGTATATAATGTAATATCAAAGATTAGAACAAACTCAATTAGGAAAACACCGTTGAATACACTACTGTGCATTTGTCAAATGGAATACTACACAGCTATGACAAAGAATGACAAAGAATGCAGTGGTTTGTGTGTGTGTGTGTGTGTGTGTGTGTGAGAGAGAGAGAGAGAGAGAGAGAGAGGGAGAGAGGGAGAGGAGGAGGCGGAGGAGGAGGAGGAGGGGAGAGAGGGAGAGATCATTAATCACACATGCATTTGGGTCTATTCCTATTAAATTAATCATGTGCTTTTTTTATCCATCTTCAACCTCTTTTACTGGAAGGGAAACGTATGTTTAAAAGTGCGTAAAACAGATATACAGTTCAGTGAATCATGACAAAATGAATACTGTGGGAGTACTAATCCGATCAAGAAATAGAACAATGTCCATACCCTTTCTTTTTACTTACAAGTTGATGGATGCTTTCTGTCATTTAGAGCCTTTGTTTCCTTACCTATAAATTGGGGACACTGACAGTCATTCTGCCATTGCACTGCCCCCATCTCACAATGTACTTTGTGAGGAAGCATTGTGCTTATAAATGGCAGGGAGCTTTTCAAATGGGGAAGATAATGTCCATTCAGTTTTATTGATGTGTGAGGTCTGCAGAGGCATCTTGCTTGAGGTCATCCCTATGGCCCTCACTGTCTTGGGAAGACTGGATGTTGGGAAAACAATAGCGGTCTGGATAGAATGAACCCTTGGTCAGCATTCTTCCAGGAATTTTGAGATAAAGCCACCCAGTTCAATCTGCTCTGAGAATAAAGAAGCTTCCTCACTTCTCTGAATCTGTAAGTTCTGCAGAGAGGGAGCCATGCAAGGTTCTGGGAGACCCTATCAGAGCTGTCCCCTTGCTGGAGTGGTCTGCAGTAACTAGGGAAGGGGTCCCTTTTCAATAGCCATGAGGAACGTGAGGCAATATGCCTGCCTTGCTAGGGTGTCTTTTGCTGGCCCTCTGGCTGTGTGACTTTGGACAAGTCAACCTCGCCAAGCCCGAGTTACCTATCTCCTTTGAGAATATACTTAGTCCCCACCTCACAGCGTGCTGTGAGGGCCACTGCACAACAATCCATGCAGAGTTTCAGCAAAGCGTCTAGCTTGGTGAGTGCTCGGAAATGTTTGCTGTGTTAATCTCTTGGAAGACCTAACTGGATCATCATGGTGGATGAGATTGATCGCAGAATGTGGGCCTACGTGTTTTCTAGAGCTGAAGGCAGGTTGGCTAACACAGACCTAGAGACTTAGAACGGTGGCTTTACGATTAGTGCAGCGCTCAGACAACTCTTCGTTTCTTCTAAGTAGGTTTTTCTTGCACTAAGTGACAGAGTCCCTGTATACCGTATAGTGACACATGGGGTTTGAAGTAGGAAGACAGGGATAGGTTAGACTTACATAGGGGACTTGAGAGTAAAAAACCCTTATTCGTGTGGGGAGGGACATGGAGGGCAAAGGGGAGAGAGAGAGAGAATTACAGAAGTATAAGTGTGTAAGACATTACTTTAGGACCAGAAAGACTAGACTAGGATGGAATGTTCTCTAAGATAAAAATGTATATTTGTATATATTTTATATTTATATATTTATATTTATTTACTTTAATTTTTTATTGCTTATTTATTTATTTATTTATATTGAGAGAGAGAGAGAGAGCGAGAGAGGGCGAGAGAGAGCAAGCCGGGGAGGGGCAGGGAGAGAGGGAGAGAGAAACCCCAGGTAAGCTCTGCAGTTTCAGTGCAGAGCCCAATGTGGGTCTCAAACTCATGAATTGTGGGATCATGACCTAGGCTGAAACCAAGAGTCAGATGCTTAATGACCAAGCCACCAGGGCGACCTGAGAAATATGTTTTTTAAAATTTATTTTAGAGAGAGGGAGAGATAGAGAGCACGAGCAGGGGAGAGGGGCAGATGGGAGGAGAGAGAGAGAGAGAGAGAGAGAGAGAGAGAGAATCTTAAGCAGATTCCACACTCAACATGTAGCTGGATGTGGGGCTCGATCCCATGACCCTGGGATCATGACCGGCCCTGAAATCAAGAGTTGGACACCCACTAAGCCACCCAAGGGACCCTCTTTAATTAAAGAGAAATATTAGATGCTAAGGCAAAACATATAGTTTGGGGGGGGGGCAGTGCCCCTGGGTGGCTCAGTGGTCTGAGCGTCCGACTCTTGATTTCAGCCTAGGGCATGACCTCACGGTTTGTGGGCTTAAGCCCCACATCAGGGTCTGTGCTGACAGCATGGAGCCTGCTTGGGATATTCTCTCTCCCTCTGTCTCTGCTCCTCCCCCTCTCATGAGTGGGCTCTCTCTCTCTCGCAGAATAAATAAGTAAACTTAAAAAAAAAAAGAGTATAGTTTGATGTTTTAACTGGAAGACTTTGATGCCAGCTTAGTCATTTAGAATTGATTTTGTAAGTAGTGGAGAGCCATTGAAGGTTCTTAGAGTAGTGATAGGTCTCAAGCATGGAGGAGAATACTGAATTAGCAAATTAGTTAGGAAACAGGATAGTCATTATCTACAACTAAAGCATTATTATGTTCAACTCAAGAATAATCCCCTGGCACAGAGCCTCATGTTCTCAACATATGCCTGCTGAATTTTTATTTTGAATATAAAATTGCTATAGCCCAGATGTCATCGGGCCTCCCCAGCTTTTTAAAAAAATTTTTTCACGTTTATTTATTATTGAGAGACAGACAGAGCACGAGCATGGAAGAGGCAGAGAGAGGGGGAGACACAGAATCCGAAGCAGGATCCAGGCTCCGAGCTGTCAGCACAGAGCCCGACACGGGGCTCGAACTCCCAAACCCGAGATCATGACCTGAGCCGAAGTCGGACACTTAACCGACTGAGCCACCCAGGTGCCCCAGCTTTTTTTTTTTTTTTTTTAAGAAAATGACTTTGCATTTTATTCAAACCTGCAGTAAGTGAGTCTAAGTCATTCCCTTGCACACACCCAGCCCAAGGGCTGAGATGAGGTTAGACATAATGGCATCCCTCTACCCCCCCCAACCCCCCCCCGCCCCCGCTTGCTCCTCCTGCCCTTAAATCTGCAACCAGGTCCTGGGTTGAGCACGGCTGTTGATTGTTCTGGTTCTTTCCTAACATTACCTACCACGAAGCCCCATTTCTTTAGGGTTCCCGGCATTCCACGGTAAGTAGGGTGCAAAATACTGATGGAGAATGGATAAAGCTGGACAAAACAGCAGGAAGCCATTATTAGGCAACTGTATCAGTGGAGAGAGCCCCAACTTATCACAGGCTTCTGCCTTTACAAACTATCTATGAGCTTCCCTCATGGTGGGCACAGCGTTGTCAAAGGAACTGATGACTAAGAGAAAAGGGTGGATAACAGAAAACTCAGTTTATCTCGAATCTTTGACATTTTATTCATGGCATCCTAATTGCCTTTCATACATTCCTTGCCCTTTAAGCTTTTTTGTATCATAAAGAAAAAATGAATTGTGTCATTTGCCCTGTGTCATTTGTAGAGAACTGTGAAAGTTAATTAAAAACAAAACCAAAAGCCACAGATGTAATTATTACATAATGAGGTAAGGATAACATTATGTGATGCTATTCCATAGACCAAGAGTGAATTTTAATTAGAACCCCAGGTGGTTACCGAGAAATCAGGTATAAAGAAATTTTACCTTTACTGCCTATTTGCAAAATAATTATGCATCACAGTTATGGTTTGGTTATAAATCAGATTCTTTGGAAATACTCCATAAAAGGAAGGCTGTTCTCCAGTCCTGGCCTGTGCAAAACAAATAAATAAATACACATGCCTTATCAAGTCCAGTTTCTTCAATCTGATAGGGCAGGCATGTAAGATTTAGGACCATTTGAAACATGTAATCATCTAGTACCAAAAGATTAGATTCATTCTTTCTAGTTTCTGTAAAGTATAAATATGAGCTGTATCTGTAATGGCAATGAAATAAATATTTTAAGGCATCTACTCCTGTCCTTACACATAATTTATAATACTATTTTATGGCTGTGTGTATACGTGTGTATGTGTATAAAATACACAGTTCATTCCAGTGTAATGTATCAAAATAACAGTAATGTATTTGTACATACCGTGACATGGTGTTGAGCAACTGGTAAAGCTTTCTAGTGAGTAGTCCCTAAAAGACCCTTTCTAGAACGTAAGGCATGCGTTGTCTCCACCTTGTGGAACCGGGGCAGAAGAGGGCAAAGGAGTCAATAGGATGAGGGGAGGAAAGCATGTTAATCTCTCTTAACACCCACTGCTCAATGGGGGCTGCCTGGAACGCTGTGTTTGAAGAGAACTCTGGAGCCGTGCCCCGGCCCAGGGAGAGCTGTGCCACAAGTTGCCGGTGGATGATAATGTTTTCTGTGGACCTAGGTGCTGTGGCAGGTGGTGGTAAGGTGCATGTAGTCACTTTCCTGTTTCGTGCCTATTGAAAACATGCAGTAGATTAGAATCTAGAGTTCTGTGTTCTCACCTCAGCTCCCTATTCCCTCAGTGACTAAATTGCTGTGTTACCTGGGGCACATGTTTAACTTCTCTGAACCATAGCTTCCTTATCTTTCAAATAGGTACAGTCACAGCAGCCCAGCCCTCCTAGTGTGGCATAAGACAATCAGTTTAAAATTACTCTATAAAACCTCAGGATCTGGCTTCTTTGCTTCATTCAGGGTAACATTTAGACAGCCCAAGCCAAGGGACCCAAGACAAGCAGGGGAGACAGCACAGATCTAATCAGTTTTGTCATTTGCTTGTAACTCTCAAAAACAAGTCAGCCACTGACACAAGCCTCCAGGCAAGTGTGAGGGTACATTTTTGCCCATAAAAATATTTACTCGCCTTTACAACGTGCCCAGCTCTGTTGCGGGTGTGTGAGATGCTTCAGTGAACAGACAGCTCCCGTTCTCGTGCAGTTTCCATTCTAGTGTGGAGAGCCAGGCAATGCACAGAAACATACCGTGATAAATACATGAATAAATAGAACAATCAATAACTGCGTGCATAGATACAATTACAGTAATCCAAAGTGCCAGCTGCTGTTAAAGCTGCGAAGGACAAACAGAGCAGGATTGGACACACAGTGAGTACAGGTGGGAGGTTGCCGTTTCAAGCAAGGTGACGGAGGGGGGTCTCGGGCTCATCATGTGATCAAGGCATCGAGTGAGGTGAGGCAGTGGGCCAGGTGGCTTTCGGGGTCGGGGAGGGGAAACCGTTCCGGGTGGAGAAACAGCAAGTCCCAAAATGAGGTGCCAGGGGTTCAAGGACCAGGAACAAAGCTAGTCCAGCTTTTCCATTTCTGCCAGCATTTCTGTCGGAGTTCATTTTTGAGGTGCAACCTTGCCCAATAGCCACGTATCTCAGGGGCCAGGAAAAGTCACGTGCTGGTGATTACTGACATGGCCCTGGGCACAAGGTCCTAACTCTCTTGTGACCACCGCCAGTTGATTTTCCATCTTTGCCATGATAAATGTCTATTTAAACCATGGTGGTGTTACTCTTGCCCTGTAAGCAAATAGGATTTTTTTTCCTCGCAGGAAATACATTTTTTTTTTTTTTTTTTTACTGGTACACCGCCTGATTTATCGCTGCAGTAGAAACAAACAGGAACGTTGCTTAAAAGGTACAATCTGTCAAGCGACCGACGGCACCCCAGACTCCAGCAGGACACCCAGCTTCTCCTGCAGCAGGGTGGCAACGTAGGGGCCCCTCTGCTGCTTCCCTTTCCTCCGTCTGCTGCTCTTCTTGGGTCGTGCTTCTCACGCAGCCTCTTGGGTTATAAATAAGACCGGCCACTCTGTGTTGCCTTCCCCCTGTGTGCTAATAATGCTCTGTAGGGGTTACACTCATTTGCTCGGTTTTCTTACTCCTTATGGCGGTTTAATATTAAACATATTATGTAGGACTGAGACAACGAAATGAAGTCGGGTGCATCGAGTGTTAGCACAGTGCCTGGTCCTAATTCCCCGGAAAGGTGCCTACTGTTAGCACAACAATACTTTGTTTAGTCTTCCTAAACAAAGTGCCTGTGAAAGAGGCACTACAATCCTCAGTTTAGGGGCTCAGATAACCCAAGGAACTTCGCTGCGTCACACTGCCTGCTGGTTTCAGTCTAAATTAGGGTTTAAATCTCAATCTGCCTCATGCCGAAGCCTGTGTTCTTTTTCTTTATGTGCCACTGCTCTGCGTTTCATTTTCCTCATATCTGTAAAATGGGAATAATACACATATGTAAGTGCATGTGTTCTGTATGCATATACATAATATGCACATACATATACATATTTCACAAATGCGTTTTGGAGGTTAAGTAATTTAAATATGTATTTTTGTAAAATATATAAAATTAATGTTCAAGACACTTATTTTGTAAAATACTTATTTTCAAAAGTACACGCATAGGTAATTGAAATGGCATTATTCCAAGAAAGCTAAGGCATTATTATTAATGTAAATAATTCAGGCAGTCTCCATCGTATCTGTTCAGTTCTGCCACTGTAGTGTGAAAACAGCCATGGACAATATGTAAGATAATGTCTCTGGTTATGTGCTAATAAAACTTTATTGACAAAAACCAGGCAGAGGGGCAGATTTTGCCTACAGACTGCAGTTTGCCTGCCCCTGCTTTATCCCTTTAGTATTCTCCTGGCATTTATTTACCTTCATATGCTTCTTCCTTTTGCCTTCCCCTTTCTGTTCTGCCCATCCTTCTCATGCATTTGTTAGTTTTCTGCTTACAATAGAAGGTGCAACCCAGAGTTTCTTGCTCTGGAAATTCTTCCTTGACCCTGGAGGCTGGGTTAGAGGCTTCTCACCCATGCTCCCCCAGCACTCAGCACTTACTTCTGTCCCAGTACTTACACCCAGACTAATTATTTTTACATGTGCATATTATTTAGCGAGGGGCTTTCAGTTGTGGCAGAAACCCGTCAATGTCGCTTCAGTGCAAAACATTGTTTTTAAGCGGACGTTAACTGGCTTCATAATTCAAATTCAAAAAAAACCTGAAGCACTATTATTTTTCCAAAATCTGTTAACATCTGCTCTACAAAAGCCCCTTTCTTTATGGACTCAGTGACATATGCCCTTGTTTGCTTGGGATTATTCTGCTGTACATTTCTTGTTCTTTAGCATTTATAAATAGTGTCCCCTTTGACTCTCATTAGTGCCCTGTAATCTGCAATAAATTGTATAGTCACCTACTTAATGACACCCTAGTCAGATTTTATAACATCCTGGTCACTTTCAAGGACTACGGTGTAGTTCTCTTCATTCTAAAACTCTTGTCTCTTATTTTACCCCAGCTTCCCAAGCGTAAATGAGGCTGTGACCCCACTGGCAGGAGCAAGACAGGTGATGAGATGCACTAACTGTTCTTCTGTATGCTTTCCTCTGCCCTGTTATTGCTTCTTTGGTCTTAGGAGTGGGAAGGAAAGAGGCAGAAAGCAGTGTTTCCTTTAAATGGTTGCTGATGGTTGTTTTTTTCATGGTCCTTTTCTTCTTGGTGACTGCTATTATTCTGACCTGAAGTCTCCTCTATGTCACAGGAGTCCAAACACTGGCTCTTCTGTGGATGTACACTTAGATTCCACTTTGGGGAAGATTCCAGGAGGCCTCCACCTTACGTAGTTGGCATCCCTTTTCTTCTTTTTAAGTTTATTTATTAGAGAGAGAGCGCGCGAGCGGACATGAGCACACATGCATGAGGTGGGGAGGGGCAGAGAGAGGAGAGAGAGAGAGAGAGAGAGAGAGAGAATGCCAAGCAGGCTCCACACTGTCAGTGAAGAGCCAGATGAGGGGATCAAACTCATGGACCATGAGCTCATGACCTGAGCCAAAATCAAGAGTCGGACACTCAACCGAATGAGCCACCCAGGCACCCCATATAGTCAGCATCCTTGAGAGAGGCCTGATAGAGGTTCAGCCTCTTCCCACCTCAACTACTTTGTGGGCGATCAACCCCACAGCCCTTGCTGCCAAATCTCTCTAGCCTTGTGTACAGTTCTCTCAGGGTTTACTAGCAAGATGGGGTGAGCTCCAGACAACTTCTACGGTCTCAGATCCACCCGTGGAAATGTCATCCTTTCCCCCCAGATGGAGGCAGTGTGGGGTCACTTGGCTTTCCTGTCATGGCTTTACGGGTCTTCTTTCTTCACAGTCCAGTAACCTCGGTCTCTTTGCCAACTCATGGCTCAGAAATGTTCATGTGACAGGTAGTCACGGGCTCGTGAGTCATGGTGGTGACGCTGTTGGAGGTGGGAGCCTCATGTGCTGTGCAACCCCATCTTCTAGGCAGAAGGTTAGGGGCTGAGACGAATTGACGATTCTCCCCCGTTGAGCGGTAGGTAGAAATAAGAAATGGCCGATTTTCCACAAACTCTTTTTTTCAAGAGACGAGCTTCCTTTCCTGTCACTAGCGCCTCTCTGACATGTTAAGAAAGTGTGAGCATGGTGCTCACTGGGATATGATACCCCAGCCCTTCTGGGTGCTTGTGGTGGAACTTACCATTCTCTTGTTCTGGTTCTTCAGCTGTTGCTTCTATCCCAATTCGTGGGAAATGGGAAAATCTCACTTAGGTCTCCATGTGGCCATGTTACAAACCCTAAGCACAGACAGGCCACCATAGGGCTGGCCTTCTGCAAGAATGTGACAAGTGACTGCATCTACTACACATATTTGTAGATATAGTCTCATATATAAAAATATAATAAAAGAAAAATATGTGAGACATACATATCTGTATAGAGAGTGAGAAGTGAGATAGATACAAAATATATAAACATCAATCTCCCTGTTTCATTCTGTCTATAGATATAAATGTGTCTCTCTTATCTTACTATCTCTATATATTTCTCTATCTAGAGAAAATAGGACAACTTTATGATTTGTCTTGCTTATGTCATGTATCTATGCTGTGGACCAAACAATATGGCCAGGAGATGAGGTACTTGACTAGCTGGACCAAGGCCATGAGTCCAGTTCTGTGCTGGGATTGGGGAGGATACTTCTGTGATTGGAAGGCCTCCTCCCCCACCAAGAACCATATGGATTTTCTAATTAGGGAGTAGCAGTGTCCCCAAATGAAAGAATGGGAGGGACAGGTGCCTGAGGAAGAAGTTCAGAGAGAAAGACAAATCACCCCAATCTAGTTCATCCCAGACCAGCTAATCCTTTGTTGATCCACCAACTGATTATGGATTTGTAAGTGAACCTAGATGAGATCAGGCAAGATCAGAAGAACTGCCCAGCCCAGCACAGCTTGATTTTTCTCAATCTGTAGAATTGGGAGCTAAAATAGCTGACTGTAGTTTTGGAATGGTTTGTTACTCAGCAATAGCTTACTAGTATATGTACTAGTATTTTTATCACAATTTTATCAAAATGTAATAGTATTTTTATCATGATTATTTCACAGATGTGCTGCAAAATCTTTTTTTTTTATTTGAGAGAGAGAGTGTGTGAGCAGGGCAGAGGGACAGAGGGATGGAGAGAGGGAGACAGAGAGAGAGACAGAGAAAATCCCAAGCATGGGGCTTGATTCCATGACCTTGGGATCATGACCTGAGCCAAAATCAAGGGTCACCACTGACTGAGCCACCCAGGTGCCCCAAATCTTGATCAATGTATAACATTTATTTTTGCTACTACTGAACACACACACACACACACACACACACACACACACACACTTATACACCACATATTGTTACAGCAAGATCTGCTCCTTAGTGTTAAGCTCTGTAGGTTGTGGCATAAGGTATAGAGGGGGTTCCAAGTTGAGACATGAGATAAGAGGCATAAGTTAGTGAAATGTCGGCACCAGAGAAAGAGGGCAGACTTTCTAGAACCGGTATGGGATTTTGCTCCGAAGCAGAAAAGAGCATGGCCAGAGCAGCAGAATGCTGCTAAATGCTGAATTTCTACTAAAATAATGAAGTGGTCCTGGGGGTTACCAAGTGCATAACACAGACATTGTGGAGCTTTTCATTGGTACATAGAGATCCCAAAGATGGTTGAGCTCTGGTCCACACCTTGATTGCAGCCTTGTGAGAGCCTGAATGGAGGATCCAGCTAAGCTGTTCCCTGACCCATGGAAACTGTGAAATTCAAACGTGTATCGTTTTAAGCTGCCAATTTTGTGGTAGTTTGTTACACAGCCATAGAAAACTAATGCAGGAAGAAAGGTTAGCGCTGGGGTCAGCTAGTGCTATTTCTGGATTAAACTATAAACTCTGTCTGTCTAGCCTGATGGTTAACTGCTTGAGCTCTAGGACCACGTACAGGTTCTGTTACTTATTAGCTGCCTGTCTTTGTGGACGGCAGATCTTGGCTTTCTAACCTGGAAAATGGGAATAATAATATCATGGGACTTGGGGGCATCAAAGGTAAGAGTCCTCGCACAATGCCCAGTATGGTGCTTGTGCCGTAAGCACTCAGTGAGCATTAGCTGTCCTGTTGAGCTAAAATTACTGTTGTGTTTGTGGCACTTAGTATAGTGCACACCTTTATAAGCACTCAGAAAATATTTATAGGAGGCCAGTGATGGATGAGTGAGTGAGTCATTTAAAGAATGGCTGGATCGCTTCGCAGCCTGTTGACTAAGATCAGGTATAAAGAATGGCTGGCGAAATACATAGATGGTGGCTTGCTGTCTGAGAGACTCAATTCACATTTTTTTTTTTTAAAGCCACTGCTCTTTTCATTTAAGCCTGTCAGCACCCGTGGGATAAATAGCCAAAGGGCAGCAGGGCTTCCCTAACACACTTCTGGCTCTTCGGCAGCCAAGACTACAGATGACTCGGGTGCGAGGCAGCAATGCTGGGGCCACATCGGTGAACCGCTGGGCCAGGGGTCACGTAGGATTCACCCTTCCCTCATCTTTGTTTGCACTTACTTCGTTCTCTTGCCGCGCTGCTAACTCCCTGGTTACCTGGAAACTCACGGTTGCCTTCTTTCTCCTCCCCCACCCCAGGCCCCCTTCCTCCAGGCCACATGGAAAGAGTAAGCTCGCTGAGCAGTAGCAGGTACAAATTAACCACGTGATATATAATTATTTTCACCCAGCGTGGCAGAGGAGGGGCAAGCACAAGGAATGTTTGCAGTACTGAGTTAAAGAACAATTTTTTTTTTAACATTTATTTATTTTTTTGAGCGGTAGAGTGAGACAGAGCTGAACGGGGGAGGGGCAGAGAGAGTAGGACACACGGAATCTGAAGCGGGGTCCAGGCTCTGGGCAAGCCTGCAGCACAGAGCCTGACGCGGGACTGGAACCCAGGAACCATGAGATCATGGCCTCAGCCGAAATCGGATGCTCAACTGACTGAGCTACCCAGCTGCCCCTGCCGTACTGAGTTTAAACCCTGAGAACGTGACCCGGAACAGAAACCAGTGAAGGGATGCCTGCTTAATACATACGAAGACCTGATAGGCCCTGGAGGCTGGGTTCTCAGAACACACAAAACAGGTCTGGGTCTTTGTGAACTTTTGCTTTAAGGCAAAAGGCATACCTTTCACTTCCTTATGAGAGGCCTGCGATGCAGCTCTGGGGTGGTAGGGAGGTTAGAGTCAGAGCCCCTGAGTCAGATTCTGAGCTCCAATTCTTTTTTATTTTTTTTAATGTTTATTTATTTTTGAGAGAGAGAGAGAGCGAGCGAGCAGGGGAGGGGCAGAGAAAGAGAGAGACACAGAATCCAAAGCAGGCTGAGCTCTATTTCTTACTCTCTGGATAAAGCTGGGAAAACCACAGACCATTTCCTCATAATATGATGTTATCATGGACACATGACAGGGTTATATGAAAGAATAAAGGTCAGAGGACTCTGAACGCTTTTAAAAAGTAGTCCTTTGCTGGGTCCCTTCCTCTATTTAGGACTCAGTTTCCTCAATTGGTCTGAATCAGTCATTTCAAACTGTGCTCCAAGCATTGGGTTATTTCAGGCTGTAGTGAGGAAGAGTCAAGGGGCTGCTGAGAAGGTCAGAAGGCATCTAAAAATTTGTAATTAAGGAAGCTCAGTCCTACTTTAATCTATTTTATATATGATAGGATCATCAATGAAATTTATTTTGTAGATAATAATCTAAATAATAAAAAATCTAGATAATAGTCTAGATAGTAATAAAACCTAATAATACAATAATAAAAACACTGGGTCATTGCTGAGTTTCTATGGAGACTTAGCCACACTCTTCTGCAGTCCCCAGAATGTTTGTGATTGAATCAGGGAAACATACAAGTATTTATATTGAAAACGAAGACAGCCACATCGTGGAATCAAGGTTGTAGAAGTTGGGTCCAGAAGACATAGGCTCTCCCTTGCTTTTGACCATCAATCTCATTGTTGGTTCTTTACCTACCCTCTTGGTTTCGGTTTCCCCTGTGTCTAAGATGGGACTGTAATAGAAAATTTCCATGGGTGCTCTGAAGGTCAGGGAGTGGAAGTTCATGAAAATGCCTTGCACCCGGTCAACTCTGGAAATGGGTGGGATTTTTCTGCGATACTGTACCTCTTGCTAGCTGTCTTATTAAATACCAACTCCTGCTGGTCTGTATGGTACAAGCTGGTATTAAAAGCACTCGGTGAGATGCTTAGATACACGATACTTCAAATATATATATATCCCTGCTGTTGCTATGCTGACTTACGAAACACATCAAATAGTACTCCAACTTCAGTGCCTGTTGAAAAAGATGAACAGGTAAGTTCCCCTGACATCAGAGAGAGGGGCTTAATAGCTCATGTTTTTGCTACTGTCTAGTTGGTTTCTGCATTTGACATTTAGCCTCGCCTCTTTACATAGTATTTATCGCTGTAGTTTAGTAAGGGGCAGAAACATTTGAAATGGCTTTGGCCGAGGAGTCGCCTGAGCCTTGTTTTTATGTTGCAGGAATTGAACACAAGCATTGTGTCTTCCTGTTGGTCTTGTGTAGGGCAAGACTTGCCATTTAGATGGTAGGAGGGAGGGAACAAGAATACCCCTAAAGTTTGAGCTAAAGTCCTCGCAATGTCTTTTCCTTACTCGGTGTCCCCTGAACTCTTTATGGGAGTTGTCCATAAATCTCTCACTGAAGGCCTTCTATGTGTTGGGCACTCACCATATCTTCTTAATTCTTTTAACATTCCTATGTAATAGGAAATCGCATTATTCCCATTTTATTTAAATGAGATAAAGGCATCTAAAATAGTCTAAGATTGTATATGGCTCAAGGGGTTCAGTAAAGACTTAAGATGTGCTGACAAAGGGCTGGATTTTGTAGGACAACTAGAATTTTTTTTTTTAAATAGAATTTATTGTCAGATTGGCTTCCATACTATAACCAGTGCTCATCCCAACAAGCGCCCTCCTCCATGCCCATCACCCACTTTCCCCTCTCCCCCACCCCCCCCTTCCACCCTCAGTTTGTTCTCTGTATTTCAGAGTCTCTTATGGTTTGCCTCCCTCCCTCTCTGTTTATGACTATTTTCCCCCCTTATCTTCCCCCTTGGTTTTCTGTTAAGTTTCTCAAGATCCGCATATGAGTGAAAACATATATATCTGTCTTTCTCTGACTGACTTATTTCACTCAGCATAATACCTTCCAGTTCCATCCATGTTGGTGCAATTGCCAAGTAGTATTCCATTGTATATATAAACCACAATTTCTTTACCCATTTGTCAGTTGATGGATATTTAGGCTCTTTCCATAATTGGGCTATTGTTGAAAGTGCTGCTGTAAACATTGGGGTACAAGTGCCCCTATGCATCAGCACTCCTGTATCCCTTGGGTAAATTCCTAGCAGTGCTATTGCTGGGTCATAGGATAGTTCAATTTTTAATTTTTTGAGGAACCTCCACACTGGTTTCCAGGGCGCCTGCACCAGTTTGCATTCCCACCAACAGTGCAAGAGGGTTTCCGTTTCTCCACATCCTCTCCAGCATCTCCAGTCTCCTGATTTGTTCATTTTAGCCACTCTGACTGGTGTGAGGTGGTATCTCAGTGTGGCTTTGATTTGTATTTCCCTGATGATGAGTGATGTTGAGCATCTTTTCTTGTGTCTGTTGGCTGTCTGGATGTCTTCTTTGAAAAAGTGTCTATTCATGTCTTCTGCCCATTTCTTCACTGGATTATTTGGTTTTCAGGTGTGGACTTTGGCGAGTTCTTTATAGATTTTGGATACCAGCCCTTTATCTGATATGTCGTTTGCAAATATCTTTTACCATTCCATCAGTTGCCTTTTAGTTTTGTTGATTGTTTCCTTTGCAGTATAGAAGCTTTTTATCATGATGAGGTCCCAATAGTTCATTTTTGCTTTTAACTCCCTTGCCTTTGGAGATGTGTCAAGTAAGAAATTGTTGTGGCTGAGGTCAAAGAGGTTGTTGCCTCCTTTCTCCTCTAGGGCTTTAATGGTTTCCTGTCTCACATTCAGGTCTTTTATCCATTTTGAGTTTATTTTTGTGTATGGTATAAGAAAGTGGTCTAGTTTCATTCTTCTGCATGTTGCTGTCCAGTTCTCCCAGCACCATTTGCTAAAGAGACTGGCTTTTGTCCACTGGATACTCTTTCCTGCTTTGTCGAAGATTAGTTGGCCATACATTTTTGGGTCCAATTCTGGGTTCTGTATTCTTTTCCATTGGTCTATGTGTCTGTTTTTGGGCCAATACCATACTGTCTTGATGATTATAGCTTTGTAGTAGAGGCTAAAGCCTGTGATTGTGATGCCTCTCCCTTTGGTTTTCTTCTTCAGTATTACCTTGGCTATTCAGGGTCTTTTGAGGTTCCATACAAATTTTAAGATTGTTTGTTCTAGCTTTAAGAAGAATGCTGGTGCAATTTTGATTGGGATTGCATTAAATGTGTAGATTGCTTTGGGTAGTATTGACATTTTAACAATATTTATTCTTCTAATCCATGAGCACAGAATGTTTTTTCCGTTTCTTTATATCTTCTTCAATTTCCTTCATAAGCTTTCTATAGTTTTCAGCATACAGATCTTTTACATCTTTGGTTAGGTTTATTCCTAGGTATTTTATGATTCTTGGTGCAATTGTAAATGGGATCAATTTCTTTATTTCTCTTTCTGTTGCTTCATTATTGGTGTATAAAAATGCAACCAATTTCTGTACATTGGTTTTGTATCCTGTGACTTGGCTGAATTCATGTATCAGTTCTAGCAGACTTTTGGTGGAGTCTGTTGGGTTTTCCATGTAGAATATCATGTCATCTGCGAAAAGTGAAAGTTTGACTTCTTCTTTGCCACTTTTGATGACTTTTATTTCCTTTTGTTGTCTGATTGCTGATGCTAAGACTTCCAACACTATGTTAAACAACAGCGGTGAGAGTAGACATTCCTGTCGCGTTCCTGATCTCGGGGAAAACTCTCAGTTTTTCCCCATTGAGGATGATATTAGCTGTGGGTTTTTCATATATGGCTTTTATGATGTTTAAGTATGTTCCTTCTATCCCGACTTTCTTGAGGGTTTT
The DNA here is from genome assembly GCF_024362965.1 of Panthera pardus. Taxonomy (NCBI): domain Eukaryota; kingdom Metazoa; phylum Chordata; class Mammalia; order Carnivora; family Felidae; genus Panthera; species Panthera pardus. Next base: position 68,574,842 of record NW_026527002.1, read on the forward strand.
ATTAAGAAAGGATGCTGTATTTTGTCAAACGCTTTTTCTGTGTCTATTGACAGGATTGTATGGTTCTTATCCTTTCTTTTATTAATGTGATGTATCACATTGATTGATTTGCAAATATTGAACCAGCCCTGCAGCCCAGGAATGAATCCCCCTTGATCATGGTGAATAATTCTTTTTATATGCTGTTGAATTCGATTTGCTAGTGTCTTGTTGAGAATTTTTCCATCCATGTTCATCATGTTCATATTGGCTTGTAGTTCTCCTAGGACAACTAGAGTTGACATGTTACAGAGGAATGGAGAAACTTCAAGTAAAGTGAGTGACCCATACTCTATAAATGTAAAGGGCCATGCAGATTAAAGGCATCACTAAATAGCAGTGTCCCATGGAGACAGCAAAAGGTTCTAGAATAATCCTCCAAGATTCTAGAGTCCTGGTATCTTGTCCTAGCTCTAGCGATAGCAAGTCTGTCAATTTCTTTTTTAATCCCACCCCCTTCAACCTGCCCAATGGAGAGACGGCACCTGTTCCTCCCTTCATCAGGGTGTGATGTGCTGCGTTCACCTGCTCACACGACATAGGAAAAGCAGAGTGCTTTCATCTAATGTGCCAGCAGGGCACGTTATAAACCGAGACCCACAATTTCACTGTTCACATATCTACGGAACAAGGACCGCTTTGGAAGAGAGTCCTACAATCTTCAAGGGTGAGACAGTTGGATAGAGACTATTTGGGGGCACCTGGGTGGCTCAGTCGGTTGAGCATCCGACTTCGGCTCAGGTCATGATCTCACAGCTCGTGAGTTCGAGCCCCGCGTCGGGCTCTGGGCTGACGGCTCGGAACCTGGAGCCTGCTTCGGATTCTGTGTCTCCCTCTCTCTCTGCCCTGAACCCACTCGCCTTCTGTCTCTGTCTCGCTCAAAAATAAATAAACATTAAAAAAATTTTTTAAAAAAAGATACTATTTGCAGGACTGCTCTGTCAGTTCTGTTCACAAGTTTTCTGTCAGTAGCCTGCCAGATGTCCCAAGATTGCATTAAATATGCATATGGGTAGGGCGGTGTGTGAGGATACAGGAAAAACAGGGTAGCATTTAAAGAAAGAAAAAGGCATCCACTTCCCTGACACTGCCGCCTCATGGCTCCCCTCCTACTCTCCTTATACTTATTTCCTAGTGTCTCATCCTCACCTGTGCTGGCCACACCTAAGACCGCACAGCTCGAGGAGACTCCTTTCTTAGACCTCTTCTATTTTCAGTCTAAACTCATAGAGCCATTACCTGGAAAGACCTCCAGGGAGTACGGGAGAAGAGAACTGGATTTCTCACTGCACCGTCCTTTCCCATCTGCCTTGCAGAGTTGTTCTTCCCTGTCCTCGGATGGAATCGAGGGCCAGCCCGTGACTCTGCTGACGACTCTGGTCGTTTTTAGTCACAAAATGGTCTCATTTGAGTCATTAACATAGCCAGTCCCGTTTTATGATTAGAATTCCATAGATCATTGGAAACTCGTATTGTCCGTTCCCTCGACAAGCTCCTCCTTCTGAGTGGAAGTCTACACTGGCAAGTGCACACCTCTTCTCTGACTGCTTACTTAGCGCTTTGCTCTTTATCACCCTCTCACCCAGAGCACTCTTGCTTACTCATGTGTTCTCTCTCTCTCTCTCTCTCTCTCTCTCTCTCTCTTTCATCCAGAGCTGTTGGAGAAAGAAGTAAAGAGCTAAGAAAGGTCTTTCTTGTGTGATACCGGCATTCGGTCCAGCACCGGCTTTCTCTGGATTAGCTCTATGTACAATGTTGGTTTTCCTCATGGGGCATGTCCACGAGTTCCTTGAAGATTCCACCAACAGGACTGTCCACTTGCATTTCCGGCAGCATGAGGCTAATGTCTGGGTGGCCTCTTAACTTCCTCCCTGAGATGTTGCGTTGGTTCTTGTCTCTGAGTGAGATCATGTCACCTCCCTGGGTGCTCTGAGGGATGGTCTAAAATGATTGTGGAGTGTGGTACTTTTTTCCCCGATATCCTCTTTTGGTTCCCAAGAAACACTTAGTCATCCTTGTTCTCACTTGGTGGAAGTGTAACTAACTCCTTGTGCCTCTCAATCTCTCTCTTCCCTGAAACCTCAGGTTCATAGCACAGTCTCTGACCTTTAGATTCCTGGGGTCTGAGGCAGACACCAGTCCTGTGTGTCCCCCAAACACCAGAGGGCACCAATCAAATTCTCTTTTATTCCTTTCTTTATTCCTTCTTAGTGGGTGACAAAGAAATGCCACAGACCCAAACAACTTTCTCCTAAGGAAATCGTGTAAGAATTCTCTCTGAGAAGCTTTTCAGCTTCAACCCTGTTAAACCTGAAGAGGGATATTAGATCAGGGGTTGAAAGTCATCTTTTGGAAATTTCCTTCCAAGTCCTGACTAGGTGGCCAGTCACTTGCTTTGGAATATGGGAACCGTCGGCATCTCTTTTCTCAAGATCTCAGCTGAGAAGAGACAGAATAAGTACCATTTGAAAATCTTGGTATACCTTTGCTCCATGAGTTCATCCACGCCATTGACTTGTGCTGTCACTAGTATCCTGATGACTCTGAAATACACAAAGTTAACTCTTTCTTACCAAGGGGCAGGTTAACGTTGGTTAAGGTATACCAAGAAATACCAAGTATTTCTCTAGAAGGAGTTAGTTGTGTTGCAAGCTTCCCCCGAGGTGTGCTGGTTGATTTAGTGTTGGGGCACAGAACCCACTCAGGCACAGAACTCTCTTAGAGGCAAGGTTTGGTCTCCTTTTCTTACAGTCCTACTATACCCAGCTCTCTCCCTTCCTTTCTTTTTTTCTTTCTTTCTTTCTTTCTTTCTTTCTTTCTTTCTTTCTTTCTCTCTCTCTCTCTCTCTCTCTCTCTCTTTCTTTCTTTCTTTCTTTCTTTCTTTCTTTCTTTCTTTCTTTCTAATGCTTGTTTTTTTATTTTTGAGAGGGAGAGAGAGAGAGAGGGGAGAGGGCAGAGAGAGACTGAGAATCCCAAGCAGGTCTGCACTGTCAGTGAGGAGCCCAACACTGGGCTCAAACCCATGAACTGTGAGATCATGACTGGAGCCAAAACCAAGAGTCCAACACTTAACCAACTGAGCCCCCCAGTGCCCCTCCCCCCATGTCTTTGTTAAAGGGAAGATCTTTGGCAAACCAGTTAGGTCCTGTGCAGTAACAGAATTCTGCTCCTGTGGACGGATTACAATTAAGGATAAGATTAAATGGACACTAGAATATTGAGAATTGACTCTAATTTTGTTTTAATTGTCGTCTTAAGTTGCATGGGATATTTTCTTTTCTCCATACCCCATCATTTCTCTAATTAATACATAATTAACTGTATTTCCCCCTGTGAGTTCCAGACACAAACATCCTACTCCACAGTGAACAATTCCACCTAGATGTTCTAAAGTGCCTCATACTCAACAAGAATAAAATGGAAAATATGTCTCACCTTCTTTCCCCATTCCCCAACCCCAAAACCCTGAATCCAACTTTAACATTTTCATTTACCATTCTCCCTCTTTGCCCCACAACTGATCTGTTGCTCAGTTCCAGTCAGCATGACTTTACAACATGTTGGGAATCTTTCTCCTTCTCTTTTTTCTTACTTTATACTCTTATCCTTTCTCACTTAGAAAATTATTTCATCAGCCTCTTTCTCAACTGGCTTCACTGCATTTATTTATATCCACCTATAATTCATTTTCTTTAAGAGCCACCAATGTAATCACTTGGAATCATGTCTTTCTTGTTTAAACTTTTCAATCTCTCCCTTTGTCTACGGTGATGGCCTCAAAGGCAAGTGTGGGCATTCCAGGCATGCAAAAAGTGATTCTTTGGAGTGTGGCAGGAAAATATTGGAATTTTTCTTTGCATTTTGTTTTTATTATTAAGGAAAAGAAAAAGAAATTGAGCATTATTTAATCTGTGGTTTGAAACTTGGCATCCAGAGCCCTCTTCTAGGACATAAGTCAAATAATCATATGGGTCAGAGATAGAATAATGGGAGTTCCATAACGTGGCAACAGCGGTGACCTACTCATTCTCTGTTTTTGGGGGGCACTGCAACATTTTTTAATCTATGTGTTATGTTATGTTATGTTGTTTATATCCCCGTATTAAGGGACTTTAGAAGTTATATGAAAGACTCTAAATAGTGTGATCTCTATGATATTGTAGAGAGAGGTGAGCATCTTTTGTAACACAAGGTGTTTCCTGGTTTTCTCAGCAAATAATTGAGAAGTATTGCCAAACTTCAAGGGGAGTTACACAGTGAATTAGTTTGCCAGGACCGCCATAACAAAATACCATAGAGTAGGTGGCTTAAACAACAGAAGTTTATTTTCTCACCTTTCTGGAGGCTGGAAGTCGAAGATCAAGGCATCGGCAGGGTCGGCCTCTCCTGAGACCTCTCTCCTTGGCTTGCAGATGACAGCCTCCTCACTGGGTCCTCACACGGCCTTCCCTCTGTGCATCTCATTTCTGCTGTCTCTTCGTCTTACGAGGATACCAGTTATATTGGCCTTATATTAACTCAGTCACCTCTTGAAAGGCCTTATCTCCAAACAGTCACATTCTGAGGTATTGGGATTTAGGTTTTCAACATGTGAATTTTAGAGAGACACAATTTAGGCCATAACACTGTTTTTTCTTTAATTTCTGGTCTTTCTGTGATGAAAATCATGTGGCCGATATTATGTTACACAGCATATATTTTAAAAAAATAAATTAGGGTGCCTGTGTGGCTCAGTTGGTTGAGCGTCTGACTCTTGATTTTGGCTCAGGTCATGATCCTAGGGTCGTGAGATCAAGCCCTGCATCAGGTTCCACACTGAGCATGGAGACTGCTTGAGATTGTCTCTTTCCCTCTGCCCTTCCTCTGCTTGCACGTGCTGTCCTGTCTCTCTCTCTCTCTCTCTCTCTCTCTGAAATAAAGATTAATTAATATACTTATCCTATGCCTTCAAGGTAAAGGTGATGATTTAACAATGAGTGAAAAATCACTATTTTTTTAAATGAAACTTGAGTTATGGAGAGAACACTGAAAAACTGGATGTGAGGAAATACTTTAACATTATGTAATTTTTCTCTTCAGAATGAATTATATGTGAAAACTATGGTAACTCTCACATCTGCAGTTATTAAACTGAGAAACTGCATTTTTAACCCATTTAAAAATCTCTTAAATAAAAAGTTTCGCTGGGATATGAGCCCATTTGATTACACACATACTTGAAATAGAAAAACATAACACATTCTTACTAGTTTACAATAACTGGTGAATATCAGGGAAGAGAGTTGTTGTTTTGTCAAAGACATTTACATGATTGGAGTGGGATTGAACAATGAGCATTATAATTTCACATTTGGGCCAACTTATCTCTGCAAAGTTAATTTTTTTCCAGCTATGGCATCCATTAAAACCAAGTATCAACATTAACTAAATGAAGAACCAGACTCTTTATTTTTTTATTTTTTTATTTTTTAATATATGAAATTTACTGTCAAATTGGTTTCCATACAACACCCAGTGCTCATCCCAAAAGGTGCCCTCCTCAATACCCATCACCCACCCTGCCCTCCCTCCCACCCCCATCAACCCTCAGTTTGTTCTCAGTTTTTAACAGTCTCTTATGCTTTGGCTCTCTCCCACTCTAACCTCTTTTTTTTTTTTTTTTTTCCTTCCCCTCCCCCATGGGTTTCTGTTACGTTTCTTAGGCTCCACATAAGAGTGAAACCATATGGTATCTGTCTTTCTCTGTATGGCTTATTTCACTTAGCATCACACTCTCCAGTTCCATCCATGTTGCTACAAAAGGCCATATTTCATTTTTTCTCATTGCCACGTAGTATTCCATTGTGTATATAAACCACAATTTCTTTATCCATTCATCAGTTGATGGACATTTAGGCTCTTTCCATAATTTGGCTATTGTTGAGAGTGCTGCTATAAACATTGGGGTACAAGTGCCCCTATGCATCAGTACTCCTGTATCCCTTGGATAAATTCCTAGCAGTGCTATTGCTGAGTCATAGGGTAGGTCTATTTTTAATTTTCTGAGGAATCTCCACACTGCTTTCCAGAGCGGCTGCACCAATTTGCATTCCCACCAACAGTGCAAGAGGGTTCCTGTTTCTCCACATCCTCTCCAGCATCTATAGTCTCCTGATTTCTTCATTTTGGCCACTCTGACTGGCGTGAGGTGGTATCTGAGTGTGGTTTTGATTTGTATTTCCCTGATAAGGAGTGACGTTAAACATCTTTTCATGTGCCTGTTGGCCATCCGGATGTCTTCTTTAGAGAAGTGTCTATTCATGTTTTCTGCCCATTTCTTCACTGGGTTATTTGTTTTTCGGGTGTGGAGTTTGATGAGCTCTTTATAGATTTTGGATACTAGCCCTTTGTCCGATAGGTCATTTGCAAATATCTTTTCCCATTCCGTTGGTTGCCTTTTAGTTTTGTTGGTTGTTTCCTTTGCTGTGCAGAAGCTTTTTATCTTCATAAGGTCCCAGTAATTCACTTTTGCTTTTAATTCCCTTGCCTTTGGGGATGTGCCAAGTAAGAGATTGCTTCGGCTGAGGTCAGAGAGGTCTTTTCCTGCTTTCTCCTCTAAGGTTTTGATGGTTTCCTGTCTCACATTCAGGTCCTTTATCCATTTTGAGTTTATTTTTGTGAATGGTGTGAGAAAGTGGTCTAGTTTCAACCTTCTGCATGTTGCTGTCCAGTTCTCCCAGCACCATTTGTTAAAGAGACTGTCTTTTTTCCATTGGATGTTCTTTCCTGCTTTGTCAAAGATGAGTTGGCCATACGTTTGTGGGTCTAGTTCTGGGGTTTCTATTCTATTCCATTGGTCTATGTGTCTGTTTTTATGCCAATACCATGCTGTCTTGATGATGACAGCTTTGTAGTAGAGGCTAAAGTCTGGGATTGTGATGCCTCCTGCTTTGGTCTTCTTCTTCAAAATTACTTTGGCTATTCGGGGCCTTTTGTGGTTCCATATGAATTTTAGGATTGCTTGTTCTAGTTTCGAGAAGAATGCTGGTGCAATTTTGATTGGGATTGCATTGAATGTGTAGATAGCTTTGGGTAGTATTGACATTTTGACAATATTTATTCTTCCAATCCATGAGCAGGGAATGTCTTTCCATTTCTTTATATCTTCTTCAATTACCTGCATAAGCTTTCTATAGTTTTCAGCATACAGATCTTTTACATCTTTGGTTAGATTTATTCCTAGGTATTTTATGCTTCTTGGTGCAATTGTGAATGGGATCAGTTTCTTCATTTGTCTTTCTGTTGCTTCATTGTTAGTGTATAAGAATGCAACTGATTTCTGCACATTGATTTTGTATCCTGCAACTTTGCTGAATTCATGTATCAGTTCTAGCAGACTTTTGGTGGAGTCTATCGGATTTTCCATGTATAATATCATGTCATCTGCAAAAAGCGAAAGCTTGACTTCATCTTTGCCAATTTTGATGCCTTTGATTTCCTTTTGTTGTCTGATTGCTGATGCTAGAACTTCCAGCACTGTATTAAACAACAGCGGTGAGAGTGGGCATCCCTGTCGTGTTCCTGATCTCAGGGAAAAAGCTCTCAGTTTTTCCCCGTTGAGGATGATGTTAGCTGTGGGCTTTTCATAAATGGCCTTTATGATGTTTAAGTATGTTCCTTCTATCCCGACTTTCTCAAGGGTTTTTATTAAGAAAGGGTGCTGAATTTTGTCAAAGGCCTTTTCTGCATCGATTGACAGGATCATATGGTTCTTCTCTTTTTTTTTGTTAATGTGATGTATCACGTTGATCGATTTGCGAATGTTGAACCAGCCCTGCATCCCAGGAATGAATCCCACTTGATCATGGTGAATAATTCTTTTTATATGCTGTTGAATTCGATTTGCTAGTATCTTATTGAGAATTTTTGCATCCATATTCATCAGAGATATTGGCCTGTAGTTCTCTTTTTTTACTGGGTCTCTGTCTGGTTTAGGAATCAAAGTAATACTGGCTTCATAGAATGAGTCTGGAAGTTTTCCTTCCCTTTCTATTTCTTGGAATAGCTTGAGAAGGATAGGTATTATCTCTGCTTTAAATGTCTGGTAGAACTCCCCTGGGAAGCCATCTGGTCCTGGACTCTTATTTGTTGGGAGATTTTTGATAACCGATTCAATTTCTTCGCTGGTTATGGGTCTGTTCAAGCTTTCTATTTCCTCCTGATTGAGTTTTGGAAGAGTGTGGGTGTTTAGGAATTTGTCCATTTCTTCCAGGTTGTCCAATTTGTTGGCATATAATTTTTCATAGTATTCCCTGATAATTGTTTGTATCTCTGAGGGATTGGTTATAATAATTCCATTTTCATTCATGATTTTATCTATTTGGGTCATCTCCCTTTTCTTTTTGAGAAGCCTGGCTAGAGGTTTGTCAATTTTGTTTATTTTTTCAAAAAACCAACTCTTGGTTTCGTTGATCTGCTCTACAGTTTTTTTAGATTCTATATTGTTTATTTCTGCTCTGATCTTTATTATTTCTCTTCTTCTGCTGGGTTTAGGCTGCCTTTGCTGTTCTGCTTCTATTTCCTTTAGGTGTGCTGTTAGATTTTGTATTTGGGATTTTTCTTGTTTCTTGAGATAGGCCTGGATTGCAATGTATTTTCCTCTCAGGACTGCCTTCGCTGCGTCCCAAAGCGTTTGGATTGTTGTATTTTCATTTTCGTTTGTTTCCATATATTTTTTAATTTCTTCTCTAATTGCCTGGTTGACCCACTCATTCGTGAGTAGGGTGTTCTTTAACCTCCATGCTTTTGGAGGTTTTCCAGACTTTTTCCTGTGGTTGATTTCAAGCTTCATAGCATTGTGGTCTGAAAGTATGCATGGTATAATTTCAATTCTTGTAAACTTATGAAGGGCTGTTTTGTGACCCAGTATATGATCTATCTTGGAGAATGTTCCATGTGCACTCGAGAAGAAAGTATATTCTGTTGCTTTGGGATGCAGAGTTCTAAATATATCTGTCAAGTCCATCTGATCCAATGTATCATTCAGGGCCCTTGTTTCTTTATTGACTGTGTGTCTAGATGATCTATCCATTTCTGTAAGTGGGGTGTTAAAGTCCCCTGCAATGACCACATTCTTATCCATAAGGTTGCTTATGTTTATGAGTAATTGTTTTATATATCTGGGGGCTCCGGTATTTGGCGCATAGACATTTATAATAGTTAGCTCTTCCTGATGGATAGACCCTGTGATTATTATATAATGCCCTTCTTCATCTCTTGTTACAGCCTTTAATTTAAAGTCTAGTTTGTCTGATATAAGTATGGCTACTCCAGCTTTCTTTTGGCTTCCAGTAGCATGATAAATAGTTCTCCATCCCCTCACTCTCAATCTAAAGGTGTCCTCAGATCTAAAATGAGTCTCTTGTAGACAGCAAATAGATGGGTCTTGTTTTTTTATCCATTCTGATACCCTATGTCTTTTAGTTGGCGCATTTAATCCATTTACATTCAGTGTTATTATAGAAAGATACGGGTTTAGAGTCATTGTGATGTCTGTATGTTTTATGCTTGTAGTGATGTCTCTGGTACTTTGTCTCACAGGATCCCCCTTAGGATCTCTTGTAGGGCTGGTTTCGTGGTGACAAATTCCTTCAGTTTTTGTTTGTTTGGGAAGACCTTTATCTCTCCTTCTATTCTAAATGACAGACTTGCTGGATAAAGGATTCTCGGCTGCATATTTTTTCTGTTTAGCACACTGTAGATATCGTGCCAAGCCTTTCTGGCCTGCCAAGTTTCAAAGGAGAGATCAGTCACGAGTCTTATAGGTCTCCCTTTATATGTGAGGGCACGTTTATCCCTTGCTGCTTTCAGAATTTTCTCTTTATCCTTGTATTTTGCCAGTTTCACTATGATATGTCGTGCAGAAGATCGATTCAAGTTACGTCTGAAGGGAGTTCTCTGTGCCTCTTGGATTTCAATGTCTTTTTCCTTCCCCAGTTCAGGGAAGTTCTCAGCTATAATTTCTTCAAGTACCCCTTCAGCACCTTTCCCTCTCTCTTCCTCCTCTGGGATACCAATTATGCGTATAGTATTTCTTTTTAGTGTATCACTTAGTTCTCTAATTTTCCCCTCATACTCCTGAATTTTTTTATCTCTCTTTCTTTCAGCTTCCTCTTTCTCCATAACTTTATCTTCTAGTTCACCTATTCTCTCCTCTGCCTCTTCAAGCCGAGCCGTTGTGGTTTCCATTTTGTTTTGCATTTCGTTTAAAGCGTTTTTCAGCTCCTCGTGACTGTTCCTTAGTCCCTTGATCTCTGTGGCAAGAGATTCTCTGCTGTCCTGTATACTGTTTTCAAGCCCAGCGATTAATTTTATGACTATTATTCTAAATTCACTTTCTGTTATATTATTTAAATCCTTTTTGATCAGTTCATTGGCTGTTGTTATTTCCTGGAGATTCTTCTGAGGGGAATTCTTCCGTTTGGTCATTTTGGATAGTCCCTGGAGTGGTGAGGACCTGCAGGGCACTTCCCCTGTGCTGTGGTGTCTAACTGGAGTTGGTGGGCGAGGCCGCAGTCCGACCTGATGTCTGCCCCCAGCCCACTGCTGGGGCCACAGTCAGACTGATGTGTGCCTTCTCTTCCCCTCTCCTAGGGGCGGGATTCACTGTGGGGTGGCGTGGCCCGTCTGGGCTACTTGCACACTGCCAGGCTTGTGGTGCTGGGGATCTGGCGTATTAACTGGGGTGGGTAGGCAAGGTGCACGGGGGCAGGAGGGGCAGGCTTAGCTCGCTTCTCCTTAGGTGATCCACTTCAGGAGGGGCCCTGTGGCAGCGGGAGGGAGTCAGATCCGCTGCCGGAGGTTTGGCTCCGCAGAAGCACAGAGTTGGGTGTTTGCGCTGCGCGAGCAAGTTCCCTGGCAGGAACTGGTTCCCTTTGGGATTTTGGCTGGGGGATGGGCAGGGGAGATGGCGCTGGTGAGCGCCTTTGTTCCCCGCCAAGCTGAGCTCTGCCGTCCGGGGGCTCAGCAGCTCTCCCTCCCTTTGTCCTCCAGCCTTCCCGCTTTCTGAGCAGAGCTGTTAACTTATGACCTCCCAGATGCTAAGTCGCGCTTGCTGTCGGAACACAGTCCGTCCGGCCCCTCCGCTTTTGCCAGCCAGACTCGGGGGCTCTGCTTGGCCGGCGGGCCGCCCCTCCGCCCCGGCTCCCTCCCGCCAGTCCGTGGAGCGCGCACCGTCTCGCCGCCCTTCCTACCCTCTTCCGTGGGTCTCTCGTCTGCGCTTGGCTCCGGAGACTCCGTTCTGCTAATCCTCTGGCGGTTTTCTGGGTTCTTTAGGCAGGTGTAGGTGGAATCTAAGTGATCAGCAGGACGCGCGGTGAGCCCAGCGTCCTCCTACGCCGCCATCTTCCGGAACCTCCCCAAGAACCAGACTCTTAAACCGAGTATATCGCAAAAGATTAAAGTATATCACAAAGGGTTAAATCAAGATTTTTAAAAATAATTTTTATTTATTTATTTATTTTAATAGAGAGAGAGAGAGAACACAGGCAGGGGAGGGGCAGAGAGAGAAGGAGAAGGAAAATTGCAAGCAGGCCCTGTGCTATCAGCACAGAGCCTGATGTGGGTCTCAAACTCACAAAACGTGATATCATGACCTGAGCCTAAAGTAAGAGTTGGATGCTTAACCGACTGAGCCACTCAGGAGTCCCAAATCAAGATTTTTTTAAAAAGACACATTTGTCTTTTAAAAGACATCACCTGGGTGGCTCAGTTGGTTGAGCATCCGACTTTGGCTCAGGTCATGATCTCATGGTTCGTGGGTTTGAGCCCTGCATCAGGCTCTGTGCTGACAGCTGGAGCCTGGTGCCTGACTTCAGACTCTGTGTCTCCCTCTCTCTCTGCCCCTCCCCTGCTTGTGCTGTGTCTGTCTTTCAAAAATGAGTAAACGTAAAAAAAAAAAAAAATTAAAAAAAACCCATTTGTCTTCATTTGTTAAAGGATAATTTTCAAAAAAGGTTTTATCTTTCAAAAAAGATAAAATTACGACTGGCATAAATATGTAAAGTAAACGTGTGTCAAAGATTTTATGTATCTTATTAATTAACGAGAGGACCCGCACATTGATTAATCCAGTTCAAAGGAAAATCTGGAAAGCAGACATTTATAGGCAGTCAGGAATGCTAAAATGAATTTGCTAATGGTTACAGAACTGGTTAATATCCTATAGCACAGAAAACCACATATTTCTATAGGATATAAATCAATTGTATCTCTACTGAACAAAATTCTGCATTTTTTGCTGTGCAAAAAAGTAATAATTGCATTATCATCAGTTTCTGACAATTTCCAGGGTTGTAAAACAGCCTAGTCCAAGCAGTCAAAGGTGTAAAACTCTATAGAATCAGATAACCCTGGAGAGTTTGCTAGATAATGTTCAGCATTCCACTGAAAGGACACCTAGTAACATTTCAAAGTCTTTCATGATTTTCTTAAATTATTTTACAGCACTTGTTTTCATTTTATTTCTATTTCAAACCTTTACATTTTATCTTTTTGTCTTTTTTAATGTATTCAAATAGTAGAAATTATAAATACTTTATAGAAGAAATAAAGATAAATACACATATTAGATATTTGTAACTTAAAAATAATTTACTAGTGAAGATGTGCTGTCACAACATTTGGAGATCACTGTTTCCGAGGCTAAAGACCAATGTTCTCAACATCCGTGGAATCTTAGTCTCTTGGCGGGAGCCCCAAATCTCTATTTTGCCCTTGGCAATTACTAAGGCTGTGTCCCATGCTGCTAGACATTGAAAGCCGGCTTCCCAAAAATATTACAGTAAGGGAGATTACTACCTTGATAGAGTCTTAATAGATTTATTAGAAGTGGGAAGGCCTAGCAAGTAATTTATGGGGTTGGGTTTATTCCGGGTCACTTGATCTAGGGGCTTTATCGGGTTGGGCAAATAGGTGACAGAATAGTTGAAGATTAGTGGCTAGAGCTAGGTGGGGTTGGCAGTTTCGAGGTAAATCTCGAAGAGACAGTTGTTTGATGTTATTTATTGCACCAAGAAGGGGTCTTTACTCTCATTAGGCAAAGCGGGATATTCTAACATCAAATTAATGGTCTTCAGGAAGTTCTTTATATTAGTTTCCTGAGGCTGTTGTCACAAATTGGGTGACTTAACACAATATAAATTTATTCTCTCACAGTTCTGAAGGCCGGAAGTCTGAAACCTAGAAGTTGTGAGGGACACGCCTCCTTCCAGAGGCCTTAAGGGAGAATCAGTTTCTGGGGCTATTGGCATTCCTGAGCTTGTGGCTACAACATCCTCTCCCCCATCATCACATCACCTGCTCCTCTAGGAGTGTGTCTGTCTCCAAACACTCTCCGCCTCCCTCTTAGAAGGGTGCAAATGATTGCACTTAGGTCCATCCAGATAATCCCGGATAAACTCCTCCTGTCAAAATCCTTAATTCACACACATATTTTGGCATATAAAGTCATGTCCATTCTTTTACCATATAAGGTAATATTCACAGGTTCCATTGACTTTAAGGGGGTATATTGTGTTGGATGGTGTTACCCAAATTCATGTCCATCTGGAACCTCAGAATGTGACCTAGTTTGGAAACAAGGTATTTGCAGATGCGATTAGTTAAGGTGAGGTCATATTGGCTTGGGGGGCAGGGAGGGGGCTAATCCAGGGACTAGTGTCCTTATAAGAAGACAGACAAAGCAGCAGATGCTGACAGGGAGGACAGAACACCCTGCAGAGAGGAGGCTGAGACCGGAGGTACGTGCCTATAAGTTGAGGGACGCCAAGGATCGCTGCAACAACCAGAAACTAAAAGATAGGCATTGGACAGATTCTCCTCTAGAGGCTTGAGGAACACATGGCCTTGCTGACACCTTAATTTTGGACTTCTGGCTTCTAAAACCATGGGACAGTAAATTTCTGTTTTTCTTTTTAAGTCACCCAGTTTGTGGTAATTGGTTACAGCGGCCCTAGACCCCAGTAGAGTAGGCCATTTCTCAGCCTACTACCTTCCTGGCACATAGCAGCTTCATTTTCCTGGGCAAGAGTTAGTGCAAGAGTTAAGTCATGTTAATAGACTCTTAATTTTTAGTTGGTTTTTGAATGGCTGGTTCCAATTCTCACCAGCCTCAGAAGCTTCTACCTCATGAAGGCCATTCTTGGCCTCACTCATCAGATTCAGTCTTCTCAGATGATGAGCCAGGATGACCTTGTGTTATAACTTGTTTGGTTCATAACCTCTTGGCCCACCTGAATTCATCTGCAGCTCTGGTTGGCAGCTCCTGGCCTGCTGACGGCTTGCCACCTGCACGTCCTGTGTCTCTCTTCTCATCTGCTGGCTTCTATGACATTTCAGAACGTGTTCCAACACAAGTATCAACAACCTGGAGATGTCTTGTGGGAACAATTCTCAATTAATGAAGAATAAGAGTTGGAGGGTCAATGACCCAACCTCTTTGTCCCTTAGTGGGTTGATCCCAAAATATATTCAATAGAGTTTCTCAGGTTCTTGGATTTTCTTTATCTTCTGTTTTACTCTTCCCATTTTCTCATCTATGTTTGCTGTTTCTGCCTTCCAAGTAAATTACCCCAAGTCCCCATCGCAGGGTCTGCAACTGAGGGGTCCCTGAATGGAACACACAGCATTGAACTCTGTGAGGCCCATTCCTCATTCTCTCCTTGGTCCTTCTTCCTTCTTTTCAGAGACTTGAGATGCTGTGGCTCCAATAACTGCCATCATGGCACCCACTGGCTTGTCCCTTCAGGTGCCCAGGTCTCTCCACAGTGTTTTACATTTTTGCAAAATGGGAGGCAGCAAATCAAAAAAGAGGCAGCTTCTGAGGAATCACACCTGGATCACAAAGCCTTCACACCATTTTCCCTTTCTCTTCAGTGGGAGCCCGTCAAGCAGGAAATTAAAGAGACTCTCTGATTGGATGACATTTCCAGCCTCTTGGCCATGCTACAGTTTGTGTAACCATGCTTCTAGTGGCTCTTGAAAAGTCCTGTTTTTCAAGTTGCTTCCATCCTGTTTTCTACATTCACCTTAAAGCAGAACACCAGCACCACCTTAAAGCTGGGTTGAAGAATGTGACAATATGCTAATTATTCCACTTCCCATTCCAAATCTGCTGTCACCCTTGTCCTCTGCTCTATGCCCCCAGAGCTTGACCACCTGGTTCATTACCCAGCATCAATGCTGGTTTTCCTTCTCTCTTCCCCCTTTCTGGCTGTTAAGAAGGGAGCCCACATCCAGGGGCACCTGGGTGGTTCAGTCGGTTAAGCCTCCAACCTTGGCTCAGGTCATAATCTCACGGTTTGAGTTCCAGCCCCACATCAGGCCCTCTGCTGTCAGTGCAGAGCCCACTTCAAATCCTCTGTCTCCCTCTCTCTCTGCCCCTGCTCTGCTCATTTGTGTGCATGCACACACACACTGTCTCTCTCAAAAATAAAGATGAAAAAAAAAAAAAAAGAATAGGTGATGTGGCCTTAAGAAAAAAAAAAAACAAGCTACACCCAAAAAGGATGAACAAATATTGAAAATAAGTATATATCTCAGCTCTTGACTTATATAAGGGATTGTTTTGTGTGTGTGTGTGTGTGTGTGTGTGTGTGTGCGCGCGTGCGTTATTTGGTCTTGTTTTTAGCAACAATTACTTACGGTTGATTTGGACACCTTGTGCAACCTACAGTCAACTTTTTCAAGCTATATGTTAACCGTGGCCCATTTTCCATCTAGTTGAGAACCTTCCCTTATTTAGCCTGGTGCAAATGCTTGGGAAAGCATGCCATCCCAACCAGTGGAAGAAGAACCCCATGGAATATGGGCATTTGCTATTCCATTCATTGTGGAGGTTCAAGTGTGTGTCTGTAAGACCAGCCTGCTGGACATAACTTACACCCCAAACCCTATGTCTCCATAAATAACCCCTGGCAGTTTCATTACAGCCTAGGGTACCCCAGCTAACATTGGCAGCTAACTTAATGCCAATCAATCTTTCTAATGTCTTTCATGGTTTGGTTTCATTAGGAGCTAAAGCCATCACTCACCCTGTGTCTGCTTGGCCACCATGTTGATTTGTGTCTCCCTATATTGTATGAACGAATATGCATCCCAGAAGACCTGAGATTTCCTCAGGAGCACAGTGCTGCTCAGTGCTCCCTATTTATTGCTTAGTATAAGAATATATATTACTTTTTATTACACAGCCATTAGAGAGTATAAAATCTGGGGAGAGATTTCCATTGGAGTGTAGTAAGCATAATTATAAATTTGGGGACAATGTGAAATATGCCCTTGCTAGAATATTCACTGAGTTATCAAATGAGTTTCTTCTGGTGACACCAATTAATTCATAGCCCATGTGAGACAATTTGGCTCCCCCCTCCTCCTTATTTCTGCTTTTCAGGCTTTGTTTAGCTCTTATTTATGCCCCTTTATCTAGCCAAGAATTGGCCAATGTGAATGAAAAAGAGACTTACTCCTAGCTCTTTGGTAAAACCCCAGCAAAACCAGTGTCTCTGTATCACTTTCGTATGGCATCTGAGGTGAATATCCAGGTCCTGAGGGAGAAAGGAGAGAGGGGGAATAAAAAAATACTTCTCTGTCAGAGAGACCAGGAGCCACTTTATCCAGCTCAGCACAATTACCTGCAACGTGGTCACCTCTGCCTGCCCCCTCCCGCCCCACACCATTCCCTTATTAAAACTGTGGACGAGAAAAATCGGTACTTAAGTTAAAGCTTTAACCACACAGTTTCCGATTACGTAGCTAGCATTTGCTCAGCAGATCCTAATGGTTCATACTAACCTTGGCAGGGTCTCAGTGGCCATATTTTCACAGTTGACTGATTCTTGAATAATCTCTGCAACAAATTAGGCATAAAAAGCTTTTCTTCTAACCTCAGTCATGCGTGTGTGTGTGTGTGTGTGTGTGTGTGTGTGTGTGTAGCCTCTCTACATTATCCCTAAGACTCTCTGGGATTTTTGTCATCAAGGCCACAGGAGAGGCCACTCAGCTTTTTTGCCTACAACTGCGTGTTCACAGTGCACTTCAACGGGGGACTGAAGTGGGGTGACCAGGGCTCACAATTGGGTGGTAGATGGAACTTATCTTCCCAGCTGTGTCCTTTTCAGCCAGCCCTTTCCTTAGTCTGTGTCAGCAACAAACTCACCTTTACCTATCATTTCCAGCCATTCCAGACCCCACCCCCCACCATTGTGCCTTCCCACAGCCATCGTGGTTCATTGCTGTCCTCTCTAATACCAACCTCTGAGCATCATACGCGTAAAGTTTGATGTGCATAGCCTCCGTTCTCTGTGACAAAACAAAGCAAACACCAATAAACAACAAAACCCCCTGCTGATCCCTTTGCTTCCTGAACCCAATGATTTGTGACTGAGCGTGTGTGCGTGTGTGGGCACCTTAGGATGTTGGTGGAAAGACAAAATCAGAGTCTGTAGTAAGGGAATATCGCTTGAAAGACCCCATTCAGCATTGTGATTTTGCATGTGGAAGGCAGGGAAAAGCAAAGATTTGACAAAACCTGGAAAAGACTCCTAGAAAATACATTCTGTTTTATGAAATAAATTATAAAATGGAAGTATAATGGAATAAAAGCTGGAAGGGAAGGAAAAGTAGTTATCTGCCATAGTACAAGGGGCGGGGTCACTCTTCCTTGAAGAGAAAGTCAGCTTTTTGGGGGAGAGTTACAATTATGTCTGCGTATTTCATTGATGATGTCTGCTCAGCTAATGGGTTGCCCCTGCAACATAATCCTGTTTATAGTGGTGTCCTGGTAACTTTTATTAACAAAGCAGTTTGGTGCTAAAGGCTGGAATACAGAAAGCATGGCAAGTAGGGCACTGGGGTAGTGTTCTTGTTGTTGTTGTTGTTGTTTTTTAACGAACATAATTTATTGTCAAATTGGCTTACCTACGACACCCAGTGCTCATCCCAACAAGTGCCCTCCTCAATGCCCATCACCCATTTTCCCCTCTCCCCCACCCCCCCATCCACCCTCAGTTTGTTCTCTGTATTTAAGAGTCTCTTGTGTTTGCTTCCCTCCCTCTCTGTTTGTAACTATTTTTCCCCCTTACCGTCCCCTGTGCTCTTCTGCTAAGTTTCTCAAGATACACATATGAGTGAAAACATATGATATCTGTCTTTCTCTGACTGACTGATTTCACTCAGCATAATACCTTCCAGTTCCATCCACGTTGCTGCAAATGGCAGGATTTCATTCTTTCTCATTGCCAAGTAGTATTCCATTGGATATTTATAAACCACATCTTCTTTATCCACTCGTCAGTTGATGGATATTTAAGCTCTTTCCATAATTTGGCTATTGTTGAAAGTGTTGCTGTAAACATTGGAGTACATGTGTCCCTATGTATCAGCACTCCTGTACCCCTTGGGTAAATTTCTAGCAGTGCTATTGCTGGGTCACAGGTTAGTTCTATTTTTAATTTTTTGAGGAACCTCCACACCATTTTCCAGAGCATCTGCACCAGTTTGCATTCCCACCGAGAGGGTTCCCATTTCTCCACATCCTTGCCAGCATCTACAGTCTCCTGATTTGTTCATTTAAGCCACTCTGACTGGTGTGAGGTTGGGGCAGTTTTCTGATTTGTGGCTTCAGGGTGTGAGAGTGCTTCTGTCACATGCTTTGACATGAGAAAATGTCAAATGCATGCCTTCTTTCCCTTGGTTTATGATTCCTTCCCATGGTTGACACGAATGTATCCCTGGGAGCTGCAGTCATTTTAGACAAGTCTTTACACTGTTACCTCTGAGTTGACTCGGTTCCTTCCTATGAACAGAAGTACGTGGACAGAGCAAGGAAAGGGTATTAGGACAGTGAGCAACTGAAGGAAAGAAGGGAGGTATCCAGATTGATTTTTAGCTCCATTTATCCACCCCCTTTGCTGTATAACTTAGTAGTTCCTCCCTTGAAAGGGATGAGATCAAGGGAAAATCTTCATGACCAATGCTTCCTTAGATATAACCCCAAAAGATATAACTGGCAACAAAAGAAACAATGGATAAGTTAGATTTTATCAAGTTTAAAAACTTTTGTATATCAAAGAATACTATCAGCTGAATGAAAAGGCAACCCATGGTATGGGGAGGAATATTTTCAAGTCACATATCTGATATGAGATTAATAGATAGACTATAAAAAGAGCTTCTACAACCCCACACTAACAATATAAAACCAAACATCCCTATTAAAAATAAGGCCTTTAACAGACTCTTCAAAGAATGTATATAAATGGAAAGTAAGTACCTGAAAAGATGCAGACAGTTACTAATCATTAGAGACATGTAAACCAAATCAACGAGATACCACTTCATACCCATTAATACTGCTATTACCAAAAAAAATTTAAAAATAACGCATGTTGATAAGGGTGTGGTAAAATTGGGACTCTTGTGCATTGCTAGTAGGTCTGTAAACTTGGCCACTCTGGGAAAGGGTATGACAGTTTCTCCAAAAAGTAAACGGAATTGCCATGCGATCCAGAAATTCTTCCCCTGGGTAGATAGCCCAAAGCTTTGAAATCAGCAGCTCAGTCATAATTTGTACAGCCATGTTCACAGCATCATTTACAACTGCAAAAAGAGAAGCAACCCTAGTGTTTACTGATGGAAGAACGGATAAACCAAATGGGGTATAAACGTGCCGTGGAACATATTCAGCCTTCCAAAAGGAGATTTTGACATGTGCTACGCGCGGATGAACCTTGAAGACCTTATGGTGAGATAAGTCAGCCACAGAACTGTGCCCTCACAAAGGCAAATTTTATGTTATGCATATTTTATCAGAAAAAAAGGAAGGTGGAAACAGCCATAGAAGAGGAGGAAGTGACCGTGTGCCACGGTGACCTTAGGTTTGGAGAAGCCTCCTGTGATACTACGTGCTCTTTGGAGCTTCTGCCCTGAATGGCCACCGAGGGAGGGGTTGTCTCAAGATGGCGGATACCCACTCAGACTGACCCCTAGAATAAATAAACACACATGGCTCAGACCTGAGTCCAAACCTCAGTGAGGAGCCAGGATCTCTGGATCCTCAGTTTGAGGCAGATGAGCCACGTCTAGACCCATCAGCCAACTCTTGAGAATCCACAACTGATGTAATAAAATTAATGATTATGATTGAAACCACTGGTTTTTGGAGTAGTTGTTATACAGAATTATTGTGGGGCAAGAGTGAGTAAGAGAAGGTCCCTGAAAGGTCAATATTTTTCGCCTTATGATGTAGCTAGTGACAAGCCAGTTCTTGAGTGGAGATGTGCTTAATCAGGATCATCACTGAGGGCCCCTAAGTTGCCCTAACTGCTTTGTTTATCATAGACTAAAAAGAGAACCTTCTGTAAGTTCTGTGTGACTCGTCCGGATCAGCCACCAGTCCTGTCAAAACGCTACTTAACAGGGTACCTGGGTGGCTCAGTTGGTTGAGCGTCTGATTCTTGATTTCAGCTGGGGTCATGATCCCAGAGTCAAGGGATCAAGCCCCATGTTGGGCTTTGCTGAGTGCAGAGCCTGCTTGAGATTTTCTCCCTTTCTCTCTCTCTTTCTCTCTCTCTCTGTCTCCCTCTGCCCTTCTCTCCTGCTTGTGCTGTGTCTCTTTCTCAAATAAAAACAAAACAAAAGCAAATAAAAACACTACTTAACTTCTTCTGTAAGGCTCTTCCTTGCACTTAAGGTCAATCCCAAGTTCCATGATGTGGCTTTTTTGGTTTCAGTCTTACTTGTCCCATGACTTCCCCTCCCGTTTCACCTCTGGCTCTAGTCCCTCTCACTTTTACTGCTCAAATCTCAATTTCAACCTCTTTGTCTGTGTCTGTCTCTGTTCCTTTCTCCATCTCTTAGTCTCTGTCCTTCCCCACTTCCCCCCGTCTTTCTCTTTTTCTTGTGGCCCTCAAATATGCCAGCCATCTTCCTGGAACACGCCTCCGTTCTGAGATTTTACCAAACTAGTTCCTGGTGGTCTTTCCAATAGGTTTTAATTCCAATGTTACTTCCTTAAAAGGGTCTTGCATGAACCCTCAGACCAGGTAAGATGGTATACGCTGTATTCATTGCCATTGTTCTCCCACAGCACTCTGCATTACTTGCACTCAGTGTGTCTGTCCTGTTCACTCTGTTCTCTCGATTTAGCTGGTACCAAAAACATCCCCCAAATACGGTATACTTTTGTTTAAGATATAATTGAATGAATTAATGCCTTAAAGTTGTGTCTCTAAGACCACTGTGTTCTCTTACCAAGATTCTCTGATGGGCTCTGCTTGGTAAAAAATTTCACCTCAGCTGCTAGAATGTTAAGTTGAATGAAAGCTTAGAGACCATGTAGCCTTAATTCCAAATGAGCAAACTGGGGTTCCTTCAAAGATCATTTCATCGGGGATACTTTTGTGAGTATGCTCTAAACTGGATGGTTCTGAGAGAATTATAAAATGATAAGTGTTTCTGACCCTAACCTCTGGGTTTACTAAATAGGACATTTATTCTTTTATTTTTCTTAAAATGGTGATTTATTTTAAGGGAGGGGGAGCACAGAAAGAGGGAGAGAGAGAATCTCTAGCAGGCTCTGCCCTGTCAGTGCAGAGCCCAATAAGGGGCTCAGTCTCACAAATGCTGAGATCATGACCTGCACTGTATCAGTTTCTTGTGGATGCCAGAGATCCTGGATCCTCTCTTCAAGCTGGCTCCCCCATTCCCCAGTGATTGAGTTTCCAGGTGCTGCGGTCTCACATCAGTATACCTCTCAGGGAATTGTCCTTGAACACTGAGAACTGGCTCACCCAAGGTTAAGTTCCCCGTCCAGGGGCATAACCCCGAATGATTGGCCCATCTGGTGAATCAAAGATCTGGCCGCCTGGTCTCCCTTTGGAAGGTTCCAGAGCAGCCTGTGGGGCAGGCAAAGGTTTCTGCTGCAGCCACATCTCAGTTCAGCCTCTTCCTCTCCCTAGTTCTCCCTCCCTCACTGTCTTATGTGTGTCTCCCAGGGGTACTCCCTCATAAGTCTTACAACTCTCCTTTGCAGAGATTGGTTCCAGAGTGCCTAATCGAAGGAACCAAATTAGAGAGAGAGAATGAGGAAGACATAAAGAGAGAACAAGAAAGAAAGGGGCATATTTCAATAATGGACTGTATTATACTACAGTGAAAATGAATGAACTGAACCCACCTGAATCAATCTAGCTCAAACCCAGAATCAAAATGCTGAGCTAAAGAGCAACCCACAGGGTGCCTGGGTGGCTCAGTCGGTTAAACATCCGACTCCTGATTTCGGCTCAGGTCATGATCCCATCATGGTGTTGTGAGTTCAAGCCCCGCATCAGATTCTGCACATTGACCTGCAGGAGCCTGCTTGGGATTCTCCTTCTCTGCCTCTCTCTCTGCCCCTCTCATTCTCTCTGTTTCTCTCAAAATAAAATGAACTCAAAAAAATTACTTAGATAAAGCAACTCACAAAACACTACAAAAAATTTTTTATATATATTTAAAAACATATAAACACATATATAAAAATAATAAAAAAATATGTAAAGAGTATAAAGAGTCATGACCTTTGGGACAGAAGCATCCAAAAGAATGAGATTGGAGAGGAACGGCATAGCATCCCTAATTGCATCATTGATATTTTATTAAAACAAATATGGCAACAGGTCTTGATTTAGAAATGCTGGGTGGTGGGAACATTGGCTGCTTATTATGTTATTTTACATGTTTTTTTTTATGTCTTAAATACTTTAAAATGTAGGGGGGGGAAAAAGAAGAAATGGTTGAGTCTGCCTCATCCCCAGGTTGGCATCTTCTAGAGACAATGCATTCCTTGACTCACCCTGGAATCCCTGGGACTACGCATTCCCTGCCCCTGTGGTAACTGAGTCTTCAGATGCCTCCTCAGTTCTTAGCAGGACAGGTTTCTTTTAATTTTTTTAAATGTTTATCTATCTTTGAGAGAGAGAGAGGAAGGGAGGGAGAGAGACAGGGCGTGAGTAGGGGAGGGGCAGAGGAAGAGGGAAACACAGAATCCAAAGCAGGCTCCAGGCTGTCAGCACAGAGCCCGAAGTGGGGCTCAAACTCACAAACCATGAGACCAAGACCTGGGCAGAAGTCAGACGCTTGACTGAGTCACCCAGGCGCCCCGGGGTAGGTTTCTTTTGTTTCCACTCCTAGGGCACTAACTGATGCATCATTGTATTAGATGTGTTACGTTATTACCCTCATTAAATAATAAATACGATAATGTATGGGAAAATACATTATAAACTCTGGAGAACAATATAAATGTTTCAAATAAGTTTTCCTGGACCATAAACTTGTTAATCAAATTCGAAAATAGGAAGAAAAGTGGGGGCCTTCAGGACAAAGAGATCTCATCTTGTGCTCTGCTTCAGATCACTTCTGCGGTGACCTTCTGCAGGACATGTTAGCATTGCACGTGAGGCCCAAATTGTCCTCCTAGCCTTACCTCCCACACTTGTTTCTTGGGCTCTTCGTCTCCCCTCAGTCTAGGCAGGCCATCTAAGTAAAAGTCTTGTATGTTCCTCAAGGCCCAGCCCCAAATCACCTTGTTTCCCGGGAGAAGGCGTCCCTCTCTCAGCACCACATTCCTAGCATGACACCTTCAGTCCCGGGACAGCCTCTCTCACATGCGTGCATGTGGGGGCTGCGCCTTACTCATCTCGCAGCTCCCCAGCCTCCAGCAAGGACCGTCACTCGCAGTGTGAGGTCCCTCCCAGCTGGCGCCATGGGAACCAACATCTTTCCCCTTTCAGAGTTGGTCCGTTAGCCTCTGATTGGTTCAGAACAATGGGCCAGAGTGAAGCTGGCCAGGGCTTTCTCTAGGTTGGCCATTCTCATTCTCATGCCGCGATGGCTCCAAGAATAGGCGACTTTAGGGAATGCATAATTCCAAGAGACAGAAAAGGATGCTGTTCCCCATCTGGATGCAAAGTCCCCTGCAGTGCACATCAACTGTGCCCCCCAAAGGGATGCTGAAATTTCACTCTGCTGTCATCAGACCTTGTGATCCTCCCCATGGCCTTCCTAGTCTGTTTGGCTGTGCTTCTGCAGGCACCAGACTTCCCCACCACCCCAGGTTACAGACACTCCTGCAGTGATAGTACTCAGAGCGTCTCTTTGGAAGTGAGCAGGGAAGGAAACACGTATGGAGCACCTGCTAATCATAACAGGTCACTTATCCCAACATTTGACAGATGAGGTGACCAAGGTGCAGAGATGAGGGGCTTGGTCAGGATGGCACACCCAGAGAATGGTGGGAACTCCCGTCTGACTCAGCTTCATGATCCTTCCCCCACCTATCTCTGCAGAGACGTCTTGTAAAATTTCACTCCAATCACCTGATTAAATCTCCCTGGAAACCACCCTCGACTTTTATGATCCAAGGCAAAATGACAAATGACTAAAGGAGAATAGAAATCATCCTTTAATCATCTCCAAAGCCATAAGATGCACATAAATGACTTTTTGGGGGGTGGGGAGAGAGTAACAGTGCTTTCAGAGGGCAGTGTGAATTCTGGCTGAATAATACCAATAACAATAACAATAAAACAGAGAAAGCAGAGACCATGTGGAGAAGGCTGGTGAGGGCTTTGACACAGTCAAAAGTTCACACTCAGTGAGGGGCATTAATATTTCACATTGAATTCCTTTATTAGCAGAGGCACCTGAGGGTCATTTGGAGAGATTTTTTTTTCAGGTTACCAGCTTGACAGTCTATCTGAGAAGAGGCGCTAGGGATTCCCAAGGTCAGACGGAAGGGGTGTTCCAGCTAGCCAGACGGGATGAGTAGCTAGGGGTGGCCAGATAATAATTAGCAAGCTCATTACCACCTGCCAGTTCAGAACTGTGTGTCAACCCAGAGTCACTTGATGTTCATTTGCTTCTTGTGAACTGAAAGACAGGTGTGGTGAGATTTTTCTGACGACCCCTCTACCATTGTGACATCAGTGTGTGTGTGTGTGTGTGTGTGTGTGTGTGTGTGTGTGTGTGTAAATTCCTATCTAATTGAGAGCTGTTCAGGGAGGGGCTGTGTTTTTTTTTTTTTTTTTTTAATTGTGTGGAGAGGGGAGTAATCAGGAAAACAGTGTATCCTGGAACCCTTCTGGAATACAGAACATTGCACAAGGCAATGGAGGCAGTCAGGAAGCTCAGCATGGGTTCTTTTAATTTTTTTTTATGAAGAAATATATTCTTTAATAGTGATACCTCTGTCAGTGTTGGACTGGTAAGACATACACCTATATGTTGGTATGATGTTGCTTATGGGAGGATGTCAATTGCGTGATCAGTTGGACAGGATACATGCATTCATAGAATATTTGTTGAGAGCTTACGATGAACCAGGGAAACCTAGAAAGATGACTAGAAGGTGGTCACTAATGATGAGTAGGAGGGGACACATCAACAAAGGATGAGGTGAGGAAGAAGGAGGCAGTATTCAAAGAGAGGCTAGGGTAGTATTTTTCAGAAAATCCTCTTTGGCAGAGAATTATTCTTTTGGTGTTAAACCATAGACTCTGGAATCAAGCATACATAGAGTCAAACCTGCCTTGGCTATTTCCTGATTTTTTGTCCTAGGGTCACTTGTTCAATGTCTCTGCACCTTGTTATTCTCATCTATAAGTGCTAATAGTAGAAATCCCATGGAATAATGTTCTTCTGAGAAGTTAATGGTAAGTCACATAAAGTTCTTGGCATAGTGCCTCCCTTATAAAAAGCAGTGGTTATACATTATTATGATGATTAGGATTAGGATTGATATTAAAAATTAAAATCATCCTTAAAAAAGAATAAAAATCATCCTCAAGTCAAATAACTTTGGGAAACAATTTTTTAAAATGTTAAATTGATTTCTTCACTGTTGGAATTTCCATAGCTTCCAACATACATTATACATTATACATCTCTGAGAACAGGAGGTTATAAATAGTACAGCGCTCTTCCAATGTACTAGAGCACAAACCTACCTTCACCCTCACCACCATTGCTTTTTATCTTTGTTTCTGTTTTCTGATGATCTCCCAGGTCACACTTCCATAATGCTGGTCTGGGGGCAAAGCGAAAGTTTGGATCAGAAACCAACAAACAGTGTAGAGTTGGGGGTGGGAGACTGAGGGACAGAAAAAGATGATAAATTTTGAATAAAGAGAGGACAGGGAGAGGCAGATCATATGCACACTTATCTTTTTGTCTGGAGACAGAAGTTAGAAGTTGGTTGGCTTTT
The DNA here is from genome assembly GCF_024362965.1 of Panthera pardus. Lineage (NCBI taxonomy): Eukaryota > Metazoa > Chordata > Mammalia > Carnivora > Felidae > Panthera > Panthera pardus. Next base: position 68,601,162 of record NW_026527002.1, read on the forward strand.
GGGCCCTTGATGTTGGGAAGTTTGGAAGATTAAAGGGAGTGCCCCCTGCCCAAGATAGTGGAGACTGGCATTCATTCTAGCTATGCTTTGGCCTTTGCATAGACCAAGAAATCTAATGCTCTGCACTTGTCATGTTTCTGTCCTATTTCCTTCTACCCAGACAGACGAGTCGTCTGGACTAGTATTTCAGTAGCAAGGGGTTCATCTATCCATTCAGCCAGTCATTTACTTGCTTGTTCATTCTGCTTTTCAACACATAGTTCATTCAACAAACTTTCGTGGACAGTTTACCTTGTGCCAAGTATAGGATTAGCTCCTGAGGACACAGATATGAAAAACACACAATCCTGGCTCTAAGAGAACACAAAGGCTCTGAGGACAGGATATGAACTTCAATTTATCTGGGGAAAATCTTCATAAATGGCTATTACAGCACAATCTGGTGTCTTCTGTAATAAAGGTAAAGAAAGTATGTGTTGAATGCATAGTTTCTGTGACCTGAAGCATTCATTGATGCTGTTCCTTGCTTGGAAAATCTTCATAATCCTGCGTATTCACCAGGATCCTCATCTGGTACTGTTCCCTCCACAAAGCCTTCTGACCACTTGGGGTAAGGCTGTTTCCATCATTGTTCACTGAAACTATTTGTCATTGGTCCATCTGTTGCCCCTCCTTTTTAGCTCTTGGATGTGGGCTGCCTTGCTGGTGATTTAATTGCTTTACACGATTATACTCTGGACAGCGGAAATCACATCTAACTTTGCACCCATCACAACACAAAGAGCTTGTGACATATTGTGATGGTTTTAAAATGTGTCCATAAATTCCTTGACTCTCCTCCCTTCACGAAGTGGAGCTCAATACCCCTCCCCTTGAGTGTGGGCTGCGCTCTGCAACTTGCTCTTATGAGCAGAATAAAGCACATGTGATGGTGTGTGATATCAGAGACTGTTATTAAGGGCACTGCGGCGTATTGCTTGTCCTGTTTTGGGTCACTTGCTCAGGGAGGAAGCAGCTGCTGTGTCATAAGGATGCTCAAGCAGCCTATGAAGAGACTCATGGTTAGAAACGGAGGCCTCCCACCAACCATCAAAACTAACTTTCCAGCCATGCCAGTGGGCCATATTGGAAGCAATTCTTTCTTTCTTTCTTTCTTTTTTTTTTAAAATTTTTTAATGTTTACTTTTGAGAGAGAGAGACAGAGAGCGAGCAAGGAAGGAGCAGAGAGAGAGAAAGAGGGAGACGCAGAATCTGAAGCCAGCTCCAGGCTCTGAGCTGTCAGCACAGAGCCCGACATGGGGCTCGAACTCAACGAACCGTGGAATCCTGACCTGAGCCAAAGTTGGACACTTAACCTAACTGAGCCCCCCACCCCAGGTGCCCCGGAAGCAGTTCTCCCAGCCCCATTCAGACTTTCAGTTGACAGCAGCCTGAGCTGATATTGACTGTAAACCCATGAATAATGCTAAGCCAGACCACTCAGCTAAGTCATTCCTGGATTTTTGACCATCAGAAACTGTTGAGATAATAAATGCATGCTATTTTAAGCTACTAAATATTAGGGTAATTTTCTACAGAGCAATGGATTACCAATATCCAATGCACATGTATAGTTGCTCTGTGAAAGAAAGAAGTTACTTGTTTGACCATAAGGACATCCATGTTGCTGAATCCTAAGATATATTTTAGTCTTCATTTTCCTTGTAATCACAATAGCATCCAACATGGAAATTGAGTATGTCTTCCTTCTCTTTTAAAAATTATTTAAAAATACTTCTCATATAAAAAATGGGTTTCATGAAGCCATTCTCCTTAACTACACTCCTTCCTCTGGGGTAATTATGACCTTTTTTGCAACTTGCTTTTCTGTGAGTGCAGTGTTAGGACGTTTAGATTTATCTGTGTTGACACAGGTAGCACTGGAACATGCGCATTAACTGTTGTCTAGTTTCCATTCTATAACTATACCGCAATTTGTTAATAAATTCCCCCTTGGGGGCATTTAGGTAGTTTCCAGTTTTTCACTCCTATTAACAACACTGCACTGCCATTCTTGTAGATGAATTCTTGACTCTGTATATAAGACGTCTCTAGGGAATGTATTCATCTTTAGCTTTCTAGATATCACCAACATATTTTCCAATTGGTTGCACTCATATATACTTCCATCTGAGGTACATGGAAAGGTCCCATTTCTTCATATCCTCACCAGTCTTTTGTGTTACAAGGCTTGTTTTCTCTTCTCTTCCTTCCTTCTTTCCATCCCTCCTTCCTTTCTTTGAATCTGAAGTTATAGTCTTTGTTTAATCATTCGCTCTGTGTCTCTTGGCCACTTACATTTCTTTATCTGTGACCTGTTTATTTATACATTTTGACCAGTTTTGTCTTTGGTCTGTTGCATCTTTTGGGTTCATTGATGAGAATTATTTACATATCCTGTATGCTGATATTTTCTCAAAAGCTTGAGATTTGTTTTTCTAAAACAATGTTATCTTTTATTGAGCAGACATTTAAAATTTTAACATAGGCAAATGTAAAATCCCTTGTGGTTTAGACATTTTATGTACAGTTCAAGAAATTATATACTTCTTGGCATGAAAAAAATTGTTATACACTTTTGTGTACATAAATTATACTTTTTCTTCTAATTTTATTACATCTTTGGGTGTTTTTTTTTCATCTTTATTTTTTTATAGTTTTTTAAAGTTTATTTATTTTGGGAGAGAGAGAGAAAGTACAAGCAGGGGAGGGGCAGAGAGAGAGAGAGGAGGTGGGAAATCCCAAGCAGGCTCCTCACAGAGCCCAACATGGGGCTCAAACTCATGAAACCATGAGATCATGACCTGAGCCGAAATCAAGAGTCGGACACTTAACCAACTGAGCTACCCAGGCATTTCTCAATGTTTACTGAGATATAATTTATATATAACATTGTGTAAGTTTAAAGTATACAGTGTGTTGATTTGATATTTCACATTTGGATTTTTATTCCATGTGTAATCTTTTGGAATAAAGTGGATGTATATCTAATAAAGTGGATGGAGATCTAATTTTTTTAACTAGGCAACTCATTTCCCCAGTATTGTGTATTGTATAGTCCATTCCTTCCCCACTTATTTATCATATTTAAGTGTCAAATGGTCATAGGTCTGTTTCTGAATTTTCTCTTTTGTTCTACTGGTCATTTTGATCTATTACTAGACAACTGCCACACTGTTCTAATTGTTATAGATTTCTCAAAGATTTTGATATCTTATAAATCATATTTGTCCTGTGTATTCTTCACAGTTTCATTTTACAAATAAGTGTTAGAAACTCTTTCCAATGTTTTGTAAATAGTTTTTTTGTGATCTTTATTGGAGTTACATGTAACTGCAGATCAATTTGGGGAGGATTGACATATTAGAACATATTGGACATATTGGAACTCAGTATTGGGTTTCTCCAATACACTTGGATATCACCAATTTATTTAGATCTTTTTAAATGTACTTGTGGAGTATTTCCCTTAAAGATCATGCAGACCCTATATTAGAAATCGCATTGTAAGTACATAAACTTACAGTTTCTGACGTAACAATTGTATAACATCATAATTTATTATTATAACAATGTTTTCCTTCAATTTTGATGAGCTTTCTTACTAATTCCAAAGAATTATTTGAAATGTCCTGAGATTTTTCTACCTGGATGATCCTATTGTCTGCTAAAAGTAGCGGTTTTAGTTCTTCCTTTTTTGATCTTTATTTGATCTTTATACTTTTTATTTTTTCTTGTGTTATTGCATTGGCTAGGATCTCCTGTACAGTGCTGAATGGAAGTGACAGATGATAGCTTTGTCTTACCCTTGACATATTCCTAATATTTCACTGTGTAGGATGGTGCCTTCTGCAGGTTTACAATAGATGTCCTTTATCTGAATCTTATATCTCTTCATAAAAATTGACTATAGAATTATTTTTGTAGTTATTTAATGTTTAATGAATACGTCTTCAGAATCTAACATGGATTCCTAATTTTGTGGCTGGCACATGATATAACTACTGAATAAACAAACGAATATACCCTAACTTGGTTTCTCTACACCTCCACTGAAGTTCAAGTAAATTTATTTCCTAGTCTTATCCCCTTCCTTTACCGATGGCATTTAATTTCACAGTTGGAAGGGACCTTAGGTATTTTCTCCACTAAACCCCTAATGTTTCAGATTGGGAAAGTGTGAATCAGAGAAGTTAAGTGACTAGCCCAAGGTAACTCAGACTGAGGTTTTCAGGAAGATTTATGGCCCTTCTGGAGATGGCCGCCACCCACCTGAACAACCTCTTTTTTTGATATTCTGTCATATGTTTCTATGAATTACTCCAATATGCCATGCTCTCTGGTTTCTCTGGGTCTGTACGCTTGCTTTTCCCTCTTACTGGGACGATCTTCTCTTCCTACCCACTCATCTGCTTTCACCCATTTCCTTTTGATTCCCCAAGTCTTACTGCAAATACCACTTCTCCTAGGCAGTCTCCTATGACATGCTCACACTAAGTACTCTCATACTTATAAAATCTGTACTTTTCCCATGGTAGCACTTATTATGTTTTAAGCTATACTTTAAAAGTTATCTACTAACACACTGGGCTTAAAAATATTGTGTGGAGAGACACCTGGGCGGCTCAGTCGATTGAGTGTCTGACTCTTGATTTTGACTCAGGTTTGTGATCCCAGGGTCGTGAGATCAAGTCCTGTATCGGGCTCTGTGCTGAGTGTGCAGCTTGCTTAAGATTCTCTCTTTCTCTCTCTCTCTCTCTCTCTCTCTCTCTCTCTCTCTGTGCCTCCCTCTACCCCTCTTCTCTGCTCATGCTCTTTCTTTCTCTAAAATTAAAAAATAAATTTTTGTGTGGAAAGTTGCCACACTTGCTCACGCTTACTTTTCCAGGACCTAGCCCAGGGTTCAGTGCTTAAAAAATAGGCTGGCAATGAATATACTTGCTGTCAGTAAATGTGTATCTTTTTTCTTATAAGCATAAAATGTCCCGGCTTCCATTAAACTGGAAACTCTCGTTGGAAATAAAGGTGGGCCTCGCTTGGTGTGGTAAATGTGTTTCTGAAGAAGTAAATTGAATTACTTTTAAATGTTCTGAAAGAGATTGCTATTTAAAGGATCCATTTAGTAGAAGAGCCATTCATTTTCATGAAGCAAAGAATGTGATTATAAAAGTAAGCATTGCTTATCCTTCTGCGGCTTCAGGCTTTTGAGCTCTGCAGAGACTCGGGGGGGTTGAGTGCACCTACATGTGGTTAAGGGGTGTGGGAGTGGAAGTTCTTGCTGGACAAGGTTGGATCCTCACCCTAATTAGTACATTTTCATAAAATTTATCGGGTAGAATTTTGACCCCTCTTAATAGAGACTTAGTGTTTCAATCATTCCACCTTATAGAGGCAGAAACCGGGATCACTTTTTGGCTTGGAGGAAATCTGTACGAATGGGCAGTCCCTAATATTACCACATCACAGAATGGCAGGCCTGGAAGGGAGCTCTGAGGTCAACCTGTCCAGCTCCTTCGTGGTGCAGATGGGGAAACTGAGGACCAGGTGGTAAGTAACCCCGCCAAAGCCCAACAATTATTTGTTGATGAGCTGGACTGCAGCACAGACCTTGGGACTCTTAGTCCAGTGCTCTGTGAGCTGATTTTCTTCAGAAGTTGAACTGTCCCAAGGATTCAGATCCCTTAGAATATGTGCAGTGTCTTAGTCGGGAACACAGAATTGGGAATCAGAAGGACCTGGATTTCAGTCCAAGCCCCCTACTTGACATCTCGGTGACCTTAGGTAATTTACACTACCTCTAAGCGCCTCAGTTTACTCATCTGCAAAAAAAAAAAAGGTTCTAGAGCTACCTTATAGAATAGGCCCATCTCTTTATAAGGCGGCGTGCACGTGAAGCTTGCGTGAAGGCCTGCCATACAGCAGGAGCTCGGTGGCAACAATGATGGTGGTGATGGAGGTGACAACATTGTCGTTGATGATGGTTTTAATGATGGTTTTCTACCTTGCTACTTTCGTCCACTCTTCGCTAAAAGGGTGTAAGCCCGTCTTCTCTGATCTAAGATTTGGCCATGACAAAATATGGCCAAAATGACTCAAGGCGAACACCAAATTGAAACACTTGGCTAAAAAGAGGTGGTTCTAACTCTTAGTTAGATATAAATTGACTGCATTTAAGTTTGTTAAATGTTAATGTGCTGCCAGCAGCCTCCAATCTAATGGAACTGATGTCTAGCTCCTGCAGTAGAAAAACTACTGAAGAGAGACTCATTTGTTTTTCTTCTCTTCCCAAGTCTCTTCTCACCTCTGCCTGAAAATATAAAGAAACCTTCGGTCCCCAAGTTAATTAAGGAGTAAAGAGGAAAGTGAAGCCTTACTTTAAATCCAGCTCTCAGCAAGGGTGAGAGGAACACTCGGTGGGTTCCACAGTTAAGGATGCTTATTGTATGACTTTCTTCCCTTCCCCTGTCTGCCAGCTTTGAACAAGGTAGGAAACGTGAGGCAGAGAGGACCTTGGGTTCCATAGTTTCTAGGGACCTGCTCAGACAACATATTCAGACCGCTTGATTTTTGTTACATAAAATTCCTGTTTCTGCCTCTACACATTTTAAAAAAGAAAAATTAGCTGCTTGGCTGTTTCCCCATAAGTATCAGCTCACACAACATGGAAAGGGAGGGCCCTACTTTGTATCATGAGATCAGATGTGAGCATGGCCACGGGCACTGGGAAGAGAGCCTTACAAAATGGTGGAATGATCATGGCCCGCTTTTCGGGTCTAGCGAATTTCTACCTGGAATCTGAAAAATACTGTGAAGCGGTTACTGATTCATGTGCTACTGGCTCATTCCATGGGATCCCAGGTGAGCAAGACGTCATCTGGGATAAACACCCCGGAGTCTCACACGCATTCAGCTAAGCTGGCTGAATTCAGTGGTACTTTCTCCTCCTGCTTTGACACCACCCTTGCCTGGACCCCGGCATCTTCCTTTGCTCTCATGTTGTCTTTGATTTTCCACTGTGACACTGCCACTTGGATGGATAGCTGCTCCCACTGCCGGTCCTAATGCTGCTCGATCGTGGTTTTCTTCCTCTGAGTTCCCCAACAGCGCAGGTGAAGCACTGTTTTGTGCCCAGGCCCACTCCTTGCTCCTCCCCCACTTACCAAGCATTCTCTTTAACCCACCCATCATGCTACTGCGCCTTCTACCTTAAAGACACTAGGGTAGGCCCTTTTAAGGGGCTCCACTGAACATACAAAGAATGCATCTCGGTCTAAAGGAAACAGACCACAGGGTGACCAGCAAGCAATTGGGTTTCTTTTTTGAGAGTTTGCACAATGAACCAGACTTTTTGCTTATTTGTTGTTGTTGTTGTTGCTGTTGCTTTCCAGAGACTTTTGAGACTTGAAGAGAAAAGTTGTATGGAGTAAGGGGCCTGGGGCTGGGGGCTGGGCGGTCATTGTAAGCTACATGCAACTGATGATTAAATAGAGCAGTGCTTTTGAGCAAAACTGGAACAGAACAGACACACGTAGGAAGGTGATGACAAGAAAAGAGCAGCAAGGTGAGAGCTTTCACTTGTCTGTGAGAGACAGACAGAATGGCCATATTCCCCATGCATGCATGCGTGGCCCCCGCCGTGCCCACGACACAAACGCTACACTCTCAAACACTCTGCCTTTTCTCTCCCCTCTCCTGCCCTCCCTTCACCCCCTCTCCTCTCCTTGCCTTTTTTTCTCCCTCCCTCCCTTCTTCTTTTGGTTGGGTTAGTAGATTTATTTTCCTTAAAATCAATCTTTCCAAGCACACATGTCTTACGCTTCTCTGTGCCATCTATTTGTTTATGGTGGTCCCCTTTGACATTTCTGTCTTCCTTTATTTTCTGAAAAACCCATAATCACCCTTGAAGATTCTGTTCACATGTCAGCACTGCAAAGCATTCCTCAGTATCCCTGTGCCTGGAAATCATTTCCTCTCGGCGGGGGCGGGGGGTGGGGGGGGGTGGGGGTCGGGTAGGGTGAGGAGGGTGGGGAGGGGTGGGGGCGGTTATGGGCAGCATTACTGCATTGTAATCCGCTATGATTTCTGGTCCTAGGACCCTTCACCTCACTTGCTCTTCATGTCCTGCGAATTAGAAAATAGTCCCTGGTCCTTTTCTTTCATAGTTTCCAGGAGGGAATCCAACCGATGACTATGGGTTAGTTCTCTTTTTTTTTTTTTTTAATTTTTTTTTTAACGTTTATTTATTTTTGAAACAGAGAGAGACACAGCATGAATGGGGGAGGGGCAGAGAGAGAGGGAGACATAGAATCCGAAGCAGGCTCCAGGCTCAAGCTGTCAGCCCAGAGCCCGACGCGGGGCTCGAACTCGCGGACTGCGAGACTGTGACCTGAGCTGAAGTCGGACGCTTAACCGACTGAGCCACCCAGGCGCCCCTGGGTTAGTTCTCTTGATAGGATTTCACCCCTAGGGCATTTGTCCTTCCCTGTCCTCAGTAGGCTTCTGGTCCACTTTAGTGTAACCATGCCCAGCCCTGGGATTTGCACAGTCCGAGTGTTTCCACAAGCAGTGAGTGAGTTATGGTGCAATAAGAAAAACATACTGCAAAATTATCATTCTGTTACGTTTAAAATTTCATTTGGGGAAAGAATTTTTTATATATTTAATAGAAATCAATATAAGTGGTAAAGAGAAGCATATGATAGACGATATTCATACAAAGAAAACATTGCCGTCCTTACAAGGATAAAACTTAAAAAAATGTAAGCGGGCACCCGGGTGGCTCAGTTGGTTACGTGTCCGACTTCGGCTCCAGTCACGATCTCACACTTCGTGAGTTCGAGCCCCATGTCGAGCTTTGTGCAGACGGCTCAGAGCCTGGAGCCTGCTTCGGACTCTGTGTTTCCCTCTTTCTCTGCCCTCCCCTTCTAGCGCTCTGTCTGTCTGTCTCTCAAAAATAAATAACAACATTAAAAACATATAAAATAAAGTGTAAGAGAATACCATTATTTGTATTTGCTACATTAGTGAAACCATTTGTAGTAAAGACATCCACCTCCTGCATCATTTTTTCTGGGACTGCCCCCAATGACAAGTATGTGGCCATATTGGTGGCCTCTTAGTGACAGGACCTCAATGGGTTGATGGGTTGGGGAATGTATTGTAAACCAAGTCAACCAAATTCGTCCTCTGAGGGTATTTTCAGTTTCCATGGGAGGATAAACACAATTGCTGTTTAGGGGTAAAGATATAAGAAGCGAAGACTGAACGTCTCCAGCCACCGTATTTCATCCTTGTGTTACCTCTGCCAAAAGGGAGAAGCTAGTTTGAGAGACTAAAGGTGACTCTATTCTGGGAGAGAGAAGCAGAAATGAGGAATGGAAGGTAGCTTGGAATGTGTTTCCAATTATTCCGGAGACCAGCTGTGGTTCAGCCCTTCATGCATTTAAATGAAGTTCCCGATCATTTGTCCTTCCTGTTTAACCTAACATTTGGTATCTGTCACTGGCCACCAAGCATCCCCATAATGCAGATGCTACCTCTGCTGCTGCCCAGTCAGGACTGGTTAAGCCTGCCCTCTCCTCCCGTATGTCCCTATCCGTTTCTCACCAACACAAGAACACATTTCAGAACACAAGAGGACCGCTAACATTGGTGCCACATTGCTTTTTGAGCAGTCGATCAGCCATTATGCTGTGAAGGTCACGGTTTAGACCCTGCCACTAACCACAGGTGATACCCTGAGGCAGGTCACGTCACAGACCTGGGTCTCTATTTCCTATAGCCTGTGGGTTAGATGCCCTCCGTGTCCAAATACAAGTTCCCATGATACTACCTGAAAGACTAGTTAAGGGCTAACAAAGTTCAGAGTCTAAGCCAGGGATTACCAGTAATCAGGCATGATCCTCTCCGGGGCTGGGGTATGCAGGAGGCACAAATAGGAATCTGGAATATTTGCTTTTCCAAGATTTACCAACCTCCCCACCAGCCCTCGCCTATTTTGGTATACCCAGCGCTGGATCCCAGGAGAGAAGTTTGAAATAAACGCAACAATTGCAGGTAAAAGCATGCTCCTGGAGCAGGGACTGAGGTGGAGGAAACAGGTTCTGGGAGTAATAAATCCAGGTGAAACAGCCTTTCTCAGCCCAAGCCCGTGTCTCTGCGGCCTCCTGGTACGTCTCCTCATTCCGGATCTCTCCACTCCAGTTTATCCTTTGTACGGTCACCAGGGTGATGTCGCTGAAACACAAATCTATCGCAAATTGTTTCTGCTGAAAATTCTTCAGAGATTGTTTTTGACTCCAGGAAAAGCCCAAACTTCTAAACACGGCATTCAAAGCTACAAGGCCCCGAGGCCCTGCTCACCGTTCTCATTTCTCCTGTCTCCTGCTTGCAGGGCTCACTGAACAGCTTTCTGCTTAGGAATGGGCAGGGCTGTTCCTCAGTTCTGCGCCTTTGAACAGTCTGCTTCCTTTGCTAGTGCTTCTCCTCCCCTGCCCGCCCTCCCCTCCCCTACCTGCCTGGCAAACTCCTATCCATCTTTCCCAGCAGCTAAAATAGCGCCTTCCCTGTGGAACAATCCCTCACCCTCCCGTCTCAAGCATTTAATCTCTGCCTCTGTTTTCACACTTGCCCTGGTTTCTTGTTTTTATTTATTTGCATGTCTGTCCCTGCCAGACACTCCACAGCCTGGTTCATAGTAGCTACTCAAGATGTTCATTGATAAATAAATGCTTTTGAGCTACAGGATGAACCTAATTGTCTTCTCATTTATCGGACAAGGAGGAGGTTAAAAATGAACAGCCGTAAGGTTCCCTAAGGAAATCGTGTAAAGGAACATCAGGAAATGTCAAGAATTTGGCTTTGGGGTCATGAACAAGGCCCAGGCTGTACGTTTTGTTCTTTGTTTTTCTGTGACTTGTTGAAGCTGAGCTATTTGACTGAATTAGTAATGACTGCACATCACCTGGTGAAAATCAAAAGGCTGCGAATAACCTCGGTGTTGTGAGTGTTAGCACTCTTTCTTACAAGTAGGATTTATGAAAATCTTAAAGGACTCTGGAAGAGTCACACTTACCGCGTGAGTGATATTCAGGTAACATTTTCAGAAGATTATGGCACTTCCATCAATCACTCTGACACCGAGTTTAATGGCCTCCACCCTCTTCTTGCCACCTTCATGTCTGATATGTAGATAAAATATGGGATGTAAAAGAATAATAAGATGTTTCCATGGCTTTGAAAAGAGGAACGTGTCTCTTACCTAAAGACGTCGAGTCATTTGATTGCCCCTGCCTCCTCCAGGGCTGGGTTGATCTCCCTGGCTTGCACCCCCTGGTACTGCAACCCTTTCCTTTCCAGAAGCTGCACATACAGTTTGCAGTATTATCATCAGTGCAAACATCAGCTTACTGCTTTCCTCTTCCAGTGGGTGGTAAGCTCTGTGAGGACAGGGGCCACATTCTCAGGACCTAGCACTGACTTTGCATATGGCTTGCTCATGAAGCTCAAATAAAAGACCCTGTTCAGATAGCAGATGCATGCATGTGTGTGTTGAAGTGTGTGCATGCACAAGAAGTACGAGGTGGGAACACCCCAGTTTGAGTATGTGTAAGTGACGTGTGCGTGGGAATGCACGTTGTCTGCTCCATTCTGGTCCTCTAATGGGAATCAACAAACTTCCTGATCCCAACCCTGCCATTTTAAGCTGCAGATGCTCGCTAATATTCTTGGCAGGTATTGTTCAAACTGCCCTGTCTGCAGGAAGAACTCCCCAAGCTTTACTCTGCATAGTTTGGGTTCTGAAAACAATCTATTCTTTAATTGCTTTCCCAGTAGGAATGTATGGAATGATCTGGAATGTGCTTTTTAAAAACTATACAACTACACATCTCTTCCCTGTTCCCCTGGAGACAGAAGCACAGGACGCCCTCTCCACTCAGCTGAGCATCACCATTCCAGGGAATTGCCAAAGGCAGGGATCACGTTGCCCTTGCCCACCATCTCATCCTCAGTGTTCAGAACAGTGCCTGACATGTGATACAGGGGGGTGATATTTGCGGGAGGAATCATTGCATCTCTGCCGGTCATCTGTGCTCGTGCCTGCTTTTACTGGTTTGGTTTGAATCCTCGGTTCTGAATTCTTTGACTCTCATCTTGGTTTCCTTCCTGTCAGTTTATCGCTGGGCACTCTTGCTCATCCCCCACTCCATCTGCCTGTATGGTCTCAGGGTCGTTCGTCATCTTGGGAGAGCACTCCCTGTCTCAGCTCCCTGGTGTCCTGGGACTGGTATCTTCTCCTGCCCTGTGGCTCTCGTCTAAATCTGATTGTCCCCCTTTTCCCCTCAGAATGAGAGATCTGGAAAATATTCATGTTGATGGAACTGAACAATACACACAACTGACACCTCCCCAGAGAGGGTGACTGTTTGCCTACTTAACAATTGCTTTCAGTGGCATTTGCAGTCAGGCCATTAGATATTGAATGGACATTAATCTCCATGAGAGGAAGGCCCAGGGCTCACATCTTAGTCTAAAATCTTCTCCTTGGGCATTGTATCTGTCAGGGTTCTCCGGAGAAACAGAGCCCATAGAGTGTGTATACGTGCAGAAAGAGATTCTCTTAAGGAATTGGCTCATGCAATTATGGTAGATGAGAAGTTTAAAATCTGAAAGGTAGGCCAGCAGGATGGAAACTAGGGATGAGCCATTGCAGTTCAAGTCCAAAGGCCATCTGTTGTAGAATTCGTTTATGCTTGAGAGAGGTCAGCCTTTTGTTTCAGCAGATCTTCAACTGATTGGATGAGGCCCACCCATACTATGGATGGCAAACTGTTTTCTCAAAGTCCACAGATTTAAATGCTAAGTCATATAAAACAGCTCTCACAGAAACATCCAGGATACTCTTTGGCCACACAGCTGAGCACCATGGCCCAGCCAAGTGACACATAAAATTAATCATTACAGGCAGCCTCCGGGTAACCCTGGGTCTCCATTCCTTCACTGAAAAATAAGAAAGTGGGATTTGATGTCTGCCAACTAAAATAATGAATTCTGTGTTTAGGAACAAAACTAACAAAACAGAGTCCAGAATTCAGGGACAAAGGATGTTCAAACATTTCTACCTCTTTTGATGTCTGACATCTAACACAGTACCTGGAGCCTGGCTGGGAATGCTAATGGTTTGTGGATGGGGCCAGCGGGCTGGCTTTGAAAGGAGCCCACTCTCACTTTTTGCTAAATGTCAGTGGGTGGCATCCTAATTTTAAGTTTAGACACGTTACAGTTTTTGTGTTACCATTATTATTTCTTGCCTTTTATTTTGCTTATTGATTTTCACATGATTTAATTGGCCTTCTGGGCTTTGAAATCGATTTGGCGTTCTGTACCCAAATCAGTAATGGTTTTTCTGGAGCAGTTGACTGCAGATCACCCCCTTGAGGCCTGCCCCTTTTGGTCAGCCCTGCTGCATTTGACAGAAAGGACATTTTCTTCTTTCCGTTAGTAGTTAGCATTTTTGTAGGAAGTATAGCGTGTGACAAATTGCAGAGGCCGGTGGCTTCTATTGAAATACGGATCTTGTACTGGGAATATAAACCGATGCAGCTACTTTGGGAAACAGTATGGAGGTTCCTCAAAAAATTAAAAATAGACCTACCATGTTACCCAGAAATTCTACTTCTGGGCATTTATCTGAAGCAGATAAAACCCCTAATTTGAAGAGATACATGCACCCCCAAGTTCATTGCACATTATTTACAATAGCAAAGTTAGGGAGGTGACCTAAGTGCCCCTTGCTGATTAATGGATAAAGAAAATGTGGTATATATATAGAGGAATATTACTCAGCCATAAGAAAGATTGAAATCTTGCCATTCGGGACAACACGGATGGTGCTTGAGGATATTGTGTTAAGTGAAATAAGTCAGACAAAGACACATACCGTATGATTTTATTTATAAAGGAATCTAAAAAACAAAACAAACCAAAGCACAAATAGTCATAGATACAGGAAATAAACTGCTGGCTACCAGAAAGGGGAGAAGTTGGGGGGGGGGGGGCGCGGGTGAAGTAGGTGAAGGAGATTATGAGGCACAAACTTTCAGTTATAAAACAAGTAAGTCGGGGGGTGTAATATACAGCATAAGAAATAGAGTCAGTGATATGGTAGTAATTTTGTATGGTAACAGATGGCAGCTACACTCGTCCTGGGGATCATTTTGTAGTGTATATACCTTGAATCTCTGTGACGGACACCTAAAACTAATGGGATTTTGTATGTCAATTATACTTCGATTAAAATAAAATATATAGACCTTGTGACTCTCCAAGGAAAGAAAGATGACCCATGATAAATGAGGGAGTATGTATCGAGCATTCAGAAGAGGCTGGAAGGGAATGTTGAAGCGTAAACACCGATAGCCTGTTGAATATTTGCACAGCCCTTAGTAGTGAGCCCATGTCACAGGGCAAGCTTGCGGATTCAAACACCCAGGGGGCTGAGCAAGGAGGATTGACTATTGGTGGGCAGGGTCTTTGGCAAACTGTAACCACGCTAAAATGAACTCCCTTGGTGCCAGGTAGCAATGGGTGCCCGGTGCCTCCTGGAGGTTTCGATCGAACCCAGAAACCTGGGATTCTACGGAAAGTAAAAATTTTAAGTGCTGGCAGTTCGTTCAAGTTCAATGTGAGAATCCACATACCCTGTCTGCAGGCCAGGTCCCGGCCTGCCAATGGCTGTTTTATGGTCTCCCTCTGCCTACGTTTTACAAAATCGGGACGATACACTGGTCTATCGTAAGCAAATCCTCAAAAGGTGTTTGCTCATGTTCGACGTAGAACAGGTTGCTAACCCGGGACTCTGAAGACTGCCTTTGGGGAGACAGGATTTATCCTGTAGCTGGTGAAGCTGAGGGCTCGGGATCCTCAACTGCAAGGCCCCTCGCGAGGCCCTGGGAGAGCCCTGGCCCTATGGTTTCGTGGAATTTGAAAAAGTAACATAGTTTAGCTGCAGTGCTTTCAGACCATGGTCTGTATCCACTCTCTTTCTCTTTTTCACACCTCCCCCAGTGCCCAGTGGTGGTAATAGTGACTGAGGGCAGATTTTGGCAATCCAGCTAGCAAGGCTCCTCAGTCGTGGCTGTCTTGACACTTTGGGCCGGAGAATTCTTTGCCGTGGGGGCTCTCTTGTACGTTGAAGGATGTTTGTAGCAACCTGGGGGCCTATGCCAGTAGCAACCTGCAAACCCCACACCCACACCCCCACAGTTGTGACGAACTTTCCTCAGGAGGGAAAAATTGAGCCCACATCCATTGAGAACCATCGAACTAATGGGAGGTTAATTTGTGGATACATTTAGTTTGAGTTGTAATATAACTGTGTGGCTCGAGGTCATATTTGTGTCGGAGTTTTCATTATCGCTAACAGTTCCTGTATGGGTATGAGTTCCACAAATACCTGTATTGCTGTTAGTTTCAAATCACCCAGTCTCATGACACCAAGGTGCCGGACCAGGTGACAGATCCCTGTGTGGAAACCCATGGAGAAGCACATCAGATGGAGTCGAAAGAAAAGTTAGAAATGATGGAGTCCGAGGCGCCTGGGTGGCTCAGTTGGTTGAGTGTCTAACTCTTGATTTCAGCTCAGGTCATGATCTCAGGGTTCGTGAGATAGAGCCACTGTGCTGTCAGCACAGAGCCTGCCTGGGATATTCTCTCTCTCTCTCTCTCTCTCTCTCTCTCTCTCTCTCCCACACACACACCCTCTTGCACGAACACTTTCTCTCTCTCAAAAAAAATGATAATAAACATTGAAAAAAAAAGAAATGATGGAGTCAGAGGCCAGTCTATGGAAATTTCTTCCAAATCTTACAAGTCATGTATGAAAGAAACTTGACAGGGAGTTTCTCAATTCTGATAACAATCCTAAAAATGTATACGACTTTACCAATGATGTATTGTTGACTTTGGAAGAAAATTGTCTAGCCTGTCAATAGTAAAAATAAATTCTAAACAACCATGCTAGAAGAAAGACTGTATTCTTTTTCTTTTCTCACTATTGAGTATATTACATACTTGTCATCTTATATAGAGGGAATCAGAGTCTCTGCTTAAATCTACAGCTAAAAATATAGGAAGAGGTGTTAACAGAGGAGTGTCAGGTACTTAATAGTATTATTTTTTTCTGAGTTTTATGTTTGTAGGATTTGTCAGCATTTAAAATGTTTATTTTGCTTGATTTATTCCTCATTTGAAATAGATATTTATTTAGTTTCATATGTACTTAGTTTCATATTCATAGTTTTATAGATTAAAAAACTTTTTTTATATGTTTATTTATTTTTGAGAGAGAGAGACACACACACAGAGTGCGAGCCGGGGAGGGGCAGAGAGAGGGAGACACAGAATCTGAAGCAGGCCCCAGGTTCTGAGCTGTCGGCACAGAGCCTGATGCGGGGCTTGAACCCACGAACTGCGAGATCATGACCTGAGCCGAAGTTGGACGCTTAACCGACTGAGCCACCCAGGTGCCCCTATAGATTTTTTTAAAGAAGTCACATCTCCCCCACAATTATATAAACTTCAGGCCCCTTAAAAAACCTAGGTTTGGATTTTAGGTATTAAATTGTGATAGAAATCCCTAGAGCATTCATGCAAGTGACTTCTGGAGAGACCAGCTGTTGTGCCATGAGCCTGCCCCCCTTCCCTCCCTGCTCCCCTCCCAGCCACCAAGGTGAGGGAAAAGGATATCCTACTTTACATCAAATGAAAAAGAGGTGCTTCAGCAGGACCATCCAGGAAGCTTGATGCTTAGGCCCTGCTGCCGGTGTGACGGCAGGGCCAGCATCTGACTCTTGGCTGGATACCTGAAAGAGAGAGCCAGTTCTGGCTAGCGGTCGAGACCCCTGTAGCCAAGGAGAGGTGATTGTATCGGGCCATCTACACTCACAGAGTATATTAGGGGTAAAAATGCCTGAGTGTTTCCCACGAGCCAGAAAGAAATCACATGCAGCTCTCTTCCTGACCAGGAGGGCACTCAGAGGCATGACAGAGCTCCAAAGAGTCCATGCGGTCTACTGAAAAACCAGGGGCTGAGGGGCAGCCTCTGGCCAAGGAAAATGTGTAATGCATCACAGGAAGCCCTACTAAATGTTCTCAGGGGAAATCTCTGAAGAACCCACAGGAGTGCCAATAAGAGCGGTGCCTTTGAATACCAGTCAGACCCAGGTGTGTGAGGTGAAGTTAAAACGATCAGTCAAATAAGAAACTTCCTATTCTCTTTACCTCTCCTCCTCTCCTCAATCCCTTCCTAATCAAGGTTTGTGCTAGTTGGGGAGGAAGGAGGTAAGGAAGAAAGAAAGAGGAGGACACACTTCTTTGCACGCTGAAGGCGGCCGGTCTTCAGAGTTAACCTAGCAAGCCTGACCGCTTAACCTTAGAAAGGTCTGCTTACATGGTTGACTGGTGACTGGGAACTTGGATTCAGGGAAGGTTTCTAGCCTTCCATCTGATCAGAGCAGTTCACTTTGGCCTAAACTGTTTATGCAAACAATGTGTTTTGTGCTGGACTCCTGCCTTCCTTATGGGCACCTGGAATTTTGGTACATGCTAGGCAAGGGCATCTGTGTGATAAGTCCCCAGAAAAAGTTCTGGGTGCTGTGTCTCTAATGAGTTCTTTTGCTTGGCAGCCTTTCATACATATTGTCACAGCACATTGCTAAGGGAATTAAGCTCATCCCTTGTGACTCCATTGGGAGAGGATGATGGCAGCCTGCATCGGATATCTCCCAGACTTCACTCCATGTGCCTTTTCCCTTTACTGGTTTTGTTCTGTATCCTTTTGGCACAATAAATCCGAGCCGTGAGGAAACAACTGTACGTGAGACCCGTGAACCCTCCTGGGAAGTCCTCAAACCAGAGGTGGTCTTGAGGACTTCCCAACACAAGGCCCTGGATGTGGAGACAGAAAATTTACTTTCAGATGAAGCTCAAGGCTCTGATTATTACGCAGACTAGACTGAGTGATTACACTAACACCGCAAGTAGGCAGAAGTGCCATGAGGCCGATCAAGCTTTTGTGCACTGATAGGAAACCAGTCCTATTAACACGTCTCATGGGATAGTAGAAAAGAGAAATGAAATCACGTTCTGATTATATCCTGTGAGACGGGCTTGTTCAACATGTTGATGTCCTACACATTCCTCCATTGAGTTTTCATTGTCACCAGCAGAAATAGAAAGGACTTTACAAACAAGGAAACTAAAGTAGACGAGGGATAAAAAGACTTTCCCAAGCTCATAGGACAATGAGGGAATGAGCCAGGTATTGAGGGTTGGTTCTCTGTTTTCAGGGTTTCAGTTTTTTCCACTTTGCCACACTGACGTTGTTGCTTAATGGAGAATAATGGGATCAACGAAAAATCTATAGTTCTATCTTCTAAAAATAAAAATGACTTTACTGCTCTACAGACTCTCCGTCCATATTCATTAAGCATGCGTACTTTGAGATATATATCCTATATGTCTATATCCTATAGAGCCTGTGCCCCTGATCTTATACATCCAGAAAGCCCTGGGTGGTGACCTGTGTGTGTTTGTGTTTACATACAAACAGAGTTGTGGGTGATTCTGTACCACCTGAATATCATACTGAATGTGGCATATCTACTGTCATGCTGATCAATACAAAAGAAATACAGTCTTTCCTTAAGTGTCATCAGTTATGGCCTCAGCTAGATAAATTCAAGAGCAGAATCCAAACTAAACCCTTTACCCACAATTAAGCTCTCATTTTGTCAGATGCTAAGCTAACTAAGAGAGATGCCATAATGAACACAACATAGCAGTTGGCCCAAGGAAGTTTGGAGTCTAGGGGGGAAGACAGACAAAGAAATCAAATAGTTTCAGTGGGATGCACCACAGTGGAGTCAGGAGGACAGGCAATTTAGACAGACGGCTTGCTTTGGGTCATATCCTAGCTCTTCTATTTTCTAGTTCTGTGACCTTTGTCAAGTGGCTTAACTTTTCCTGGCCCTAGGTTCATCACCTACTGGCAATTAGCATCAGCTATGTGTGAGGCTCTTCAACTATATGTGAGCCAACCATACATGAGGCTCTGGATTATAACTGCCATGAGATCAAGTCTTTGCTCTGAGGAAGTTCCCCTTCTATTGGGGGTGGTGCACAACAGACAGCCAGTATAATCTGGAAGTGCTGCCATGGGGACAGTCAAAGGCAGTGTAGGCCCATATTGTTTCTGAAATGTAAAGACTGCTTTGTTGACTAATTATTGTAGGTACCACACAGGAAGAGGGACCAGACAACCTGAATTACACTCAAGGGAGAGTCAGCAGTATGGTGAAGGGGTGCAAAACCAAGAGACATGAAGAGCAGAGGAATGAAATCGAAAGATTTGTTGAATCAGAAGAAAATATTCTGGACACATGGGGGCAGGTCTTCATTATCTGCCATTTAGGGGTTTCTTAGTTTGGACCCTATCTCTACTCCTCAAATACAGTAGTTTCTGAGAGACTGATCTCATTGGCCCTCCATCCCTGCATTGTCCCTGTCCCACCATGCTGCCTCTCTGGTCTCCCTCGTATCCTCTTCTCATGTGTACTGTCCTGGCCACGTGGGTGTCCTGTTACTTAAGTACTCTGGCAGCATTTCCTTCCTAGGGTCTGTTTCTTGTTCTCCAGTTATCTGCTTACTTTCTTTCTTTGGAAACTTACTCAACACCATAGTTCTATTGCCCTCTTCTCTTTGGTTTCTCTCTGTAGATCGCACCTCTTCCAACCTAGACTGCATATTTCACACACTTCTCTCTTTTTAAAAAAGGTTTATTTATTTTAAGAGAGAGAGAGAGAGAGAAACGGAAACAGCATGAGTGAGGGAGGGGCATAGAGAGAGGGAGACAGAGAATCCCAAGCAGGCACCACACTGTCCTCACAGAGCCTGAGGCGGGGCTCGATCTCATGAACGATGAGATCATAACCTGAGCTGAAATCAAGAGTTGAACTCTTAACTAACTGAGCCCCCCAGGCACCTCTCATAAACTTCTTTTTAATGCCTGTCTTTCACAACAAGAAAGTAAGTCCCATGAAGGCAAAGGTATTCATGTAATTTGTTTAATGTTGGGTCCCAGCGTCACTGACCATACCTGACATTAGGACACCCTCAGAGCATACCTCAGAACAAAAAGCACATGATAATGGACTCTATAGGAGCCAGAGCTCTTGAATTGGAGGCTGTGGAATGAGGTAAGAACTCTCTTATCAGATGGGTTCAAACTTAGGCTAGACAACGCTTGGCAATGATGTTGTAGAGGGCATTTGAGAATTGGGTGGTAATTAAACGTGCTTTGTTCTTGGGAAGCACTAACAGGGCCTCATTTATAATGAGATGAAGAGTAACTACCACCATATTTTAAAAGAATGATGTTCTGCCTATCCAGATCTCAGATTGTGCTGCTAACAGAAAGGTATCTAATTGCCTTATTGATTGGATTAAAAAATAGTTAGCAATCATTAAATATTTATAATTTATTTTAATGCGTGTTAATTATTAAATTATATTTAATGACTAAATGATTTTACTAATCAAATATTTTTTTCAATAATTTAAAAATTAAACCATCCTGGCTTTATTTCAGATAAATCAGCCCATGTTAAATGCAATCTTTAGGGTCATGTGATCTTAACATATGTTACTATTAGTGGCATTTTACCTTAATTTTATCTTAATTTGGCATCTTGAAAACTAGAAGCATAAATGTTGCTGGCAAAATAAAAACAAATATGTCAACCTAGACTGCGTGTTCTATATGGTTATTCTTTTACATATTTGATTTTCTTAACGGACAGGCCACATTCAATTTTAAAAGAATATCATATGGTGAGAAAACAGGACATTTAATCATCTCTCTCTTAACTTCAGACCACTTATATTAAGTCTTATTTTCCTATGCTTTCTATGGCCCCAAATCCTTATCCCTTCTTTTAAACCCTTCCAGAGATACTAAGTCTTAAACATTTTTAAGTTCCTTTCAATTTATAAGCCTTCAGTATTTCTCTAGGGTGAAATGACAATGGCCCTTTATTTTGTCTTCTAGGGTTTGGCTCACATATAGTGTAACCCTATCCACCTAGCTGCCATCTCTCATATGTGAATCTGCATAAAACCCCTTGTGTGCAAAGACAAGAATCTATAGAATTTTAATGTTTTGGGTTTTAGAATTTTCAAGTGTCTAATGTAATATGTACTACATCGTTGGGGTGTGTGTGTGTGTGTGTGTGTGTGTGTGTGTGCGCGTGTATGTGTGTGTGTGAATCTCATTCTAAATAACTTAACATGGGATGCACCCTGATTATCAATACAAACTCTAAATTAGTTAGCCTTTGAAAGACTAATCAGAAGCCCACAGATTAACAGTGTTGTTAGAAGGATTCAACTTTCTTTATCAGTGATTAACACCAGAGAGTTTGTTAATTAGTATGATGGATGTTTGACATGATTTTTAAGTTGATCAAATGAGTGGGTTCAAGACACATAGACTGATCAGATGGGTTTTAAGGCCTTCTGCCTCTGCATGAGCATACTATAAAAATGTATTGATAAAATTGATCTATTTCAGAATAAAATCTTGACCTTGGGATTCCATCCATGTCTGTGTGTTGTTCCTTATGCAGGATTCTGTGACTTCATCCTTTCTGGATGGCTAGCTGAATCCTGCTACTAGACTGTTGTGAACTTATCTTAAGAAAACCTCTAATCAAATGCATGTGTCAGAGCATATAAATGAACAGAGAGTGAGATTTTATCAAGCTTGCACAATATGTTAAATGGCTGTTTTGTTACTGCTTTCTCAGTAAACATCTGAACTCCTGACTGAATGTTTTCAGAGACTAGCTTTTGAGGGAACAAGACAGCTGGTTGAAAGACCATCAAGGAGGAGACCCATCACTCTCCCCAAATTCCAACCATGGGAGCCACTAACATCTAACAACAACAACAAAAACAAAACAAAACTGTTAATTGTCAGCAGCCGTATCTTCTAATGCCAATGAAAGTATGCCCTTCATGCTCACTGAGGATTTCAAGAAGTTAAAAATTCCAGAAGTTTAAGTATATGACAGCAATCACAAATATTTTCCAACAAATAACTAAAACAATGAATTAGATGATGTGTACTATATCAAGTGAGCTATGAATTTTCTAAAGTTTACTAATAGCTTCTATCCAAGTAGGAACTACCATAAAAAATGAATTATGTCCCAAAAATGTAATTATGAGTGGGTCATTAGAAATTTATTATCAGTACCTGTATAAATATTATTGTGAATGGTGGTTAAGTATTCTATGGAGGCCATAAAACTGCCTAAACATAATGTAACATAAATACTCTTGCTGCAAGACAAATAGTATTTAA
The DNA here is from genome assembly GCF_024362965.1 of Panthera pardus. Classification (NCBI taxonomy): domain Eukaryota; kingdom Metazoa; phylum Chordata; class Mammalia; order Carnivora; family Felidae; genus Panthera; species Panthera pardus. The sequence continues at coordinate 68,623,624 of NW_026527002.1, forward strand.
AAATCAGTAAATTATTTTTGCAATTGAATAATCCCAAGTATGTAAGTCTTGATGAAGAAATATAATTTTATGTATTGAAGAATGAGCTTAAAGAAATAGAGAGTATGGGATTTTTGAAGGGGAATCCTGCCCATATTCATAGGTTTTAGATGTGGAGGACCCTTAAAAATTATATTTCTTTTACTCCATGAATTTGAGATTTCCTTTTCTTTTTTAATTTTTTAAAAATGTTAATTTGTTTTTGAGAGAGAGAAAGACAGAGCACAAGTGGGGCAGGGGCAGAGAGACAGGGGGACACAGAATCTGAAGCAGGCTCCAGGCTCCAAGCTGTCAGCACAGAGCCCGATGCGGAGCTTGAACTCACAAACTGTGAGATCATGACCTGAGCTAAAGTCCAATGCTTAACCAACTGAACCAACCAGGCGCCCTGAGATTTCCTCTTCTTTGATAGATCTCCTTTTGTAGAAAGCCCAAGAAGTTAGGATTGTTTGGGTGTTCAGAAAAGTAACAAAATGGGAGATGAGATAGAGTTTCTTGAAATACTTGAATAAATTATAAAGAAGAGAGAAGAGAATAAAATTAGTTGCAGAAAGGGGCACTTGGGTGGCTTAGTCGGTTAAACTTCCGACTTCAGCTTAGGTCATGATATCAGGGTGTGTGAGTTCAGGCCTGCATTGGGCCTGCTGCTGTCAGCCCAGAGCCTGCTTGGGATCATTTGTCTTCCTCTCCCTCTGCCCTTCCCTTGCTCATTCTCTCTCTCTCTCTCTCTCTCTCTCTCAATAAATAAATAAACTTAAAAAAAATTAGCTGCAGGGAATGCATATAGCTTTGGAATTAAAGAATGACCTGTGGTGGTGTTCACTTAACGATGACTGACTGGGGGTGAAAGGTGGAGGGGAACAAGGGAAGAGAATGGCTTGGGTGACTTATCCTGAAGGGGGAAGGAGAGAAGAGTTTGTGGCAGAAGACGAGCTTTCTAGGGAGTAGATTTCCACATTCATCACCATGGGCTAGCTTAGCTGAAGACACAGTGACATCTGGGTCCTCGAGCCAAGGGTGGCAGAACCCGGAGGCCCTCACGCCTCCATCTGCATTTCTGTTGATGGGGTTTGTAAGCCAGGGACTTTCAGTGTCTCTGTAGCATGACTTGTTCTCTGCATTGAAAATCTCCATTTTAAATCTCGAGTCTTAACTTCAGGCTCACCACTCATTTAAAATAAGTTCTAATTGTGACATAGTTCCTGGGTAAATACAGTCAAAATTTAACTCTTTTCCTGAGACAGCCACTAAGCAATGCAAAACAAAACAACAAAACTCTGTAGTGACACAACTAGCTTGTGAATTAGTGTTAGACCCTGTTTCCAAAACTCATATCGTAAAATTGTAAGGAATGAAGTAATTGAGTAAGTACTCTGTGACAGAGACTGTGCTAGGGATACTGTAAACGTCTCCTTCGTTTAGAATTCTACGAAGAGATTATTTTTCTCTTTTGTACAGATAATGAATACAAAAGTCGGATTCATCAAGTGAAACACACAAAGTACAGCATGCCAGTGAATGGTAGTTCTCGGACCCAAACTCAGGCTCTGTGCCATTATGCCATGCTGATCCTCAGTGTATTAAGTTCTTTACTTAATCGCTTACCAGACATCACATCCAAAGGAGGAAAAGATTTATCCAACTTAGCTTCAGAAGACATGAGAATCAGTCACTTTTTGGACTTAGCAAGTTGAATTGCGAGTGGGTGGCAATGGTTGATTGCTCTGTCGTTGTTGCCAAATACCAGAGCTAGACAAAAGGTCCATTCTAAATGACCCAAGTGTCCTAGAGATAAAGAATGACCCTATCATAAATAAGGCTAAGAGTGGGTTCTGTGCCTGATGACCAATGGTGCCAGTGGCTGTTGATGCGAAAGGCTTGTTAACACACCAATAGTTCTGAGGTGTTTTTTTTTTTCTGAAAGAAAGTGCTAAACTCCAAGATGAATGGCCAAATGCATTTCGTATTTGTATGTGTCTAGTTTTCACTTGAGCACAAACAAAATCTTTTCACACATGCTGATGGAAACCAGTTTTGATTTTCTATTTATCTCTGGGTTTGCTTTTTGGAAAAAAAATCAGGTTCATTCTTTATTATCAAAGATAGTGATTACAGGAAATCAAATCCAAAAGTTAATAATAGCAATTCGTTGCTACAAGTACAAACTGAATGGTGCTCATTCTCTCAACAAAGATGTATTAAGCACCTATTCTATGCAAATCCCTCTGAGGATATAAATATGAATAAGACATAAACTGTGCCTTGGAGAATTCCAGGCTTTAGAAAAGGAGAAGAAATTCCCGCAAATAGCTCTAATAGTGAGTAGGAATGAAATCAGCATTATAAAAGAAGTACAAATAAAATGTTAGCATGCGTGGGATAAAAAGCAGTGCATGGGCTGTAAGGTCTAAAATATCTGGGTCAGAACCCTGCCTTGGCCATTTGTTGGGACACTAGGTACATCATCATGCTGCATCTCAATTTCCTGTTTGTGGAATAGTTCCAGTAACACCTATCTCATTGTCTAAGGGTTCAAGAGCATAAAGTATGCAAATGGCTTACACAGATCTAGGCAGAAGTTGCTATCATAAAGAATAAAAAAGTTATTTCAAGCTAAGATATAAGGGGAAGTTTCAGGAGAAGAGTAGCACTTTGAGACTTAGAAGCTTGATGAAAGGAATGACATTGTCTAAAAAGCTGGCTGGAAGGGCATGTGGCTCATTCAGAGAACAACGTGTTGCTTAGTTTAGCAGGAGCCGTAGTATGTTGGTGGTGAACTGGGAACAGTGGGAGAGAATGCTGAAGAGGTGGCTGGATTGTGAATGGGAATGAATTTGGATGTTGGCCTGAAGAGCTTTAGACCAAGGAGTCCGAGAATCACAACCCACAGGTCAAATCCAGTCTGCCACCTGTTTTAGTATAGCCCATGACTTAAGAGTGGTTTTTTTACGGTTTTCAATGGTCAGGAAAAGAAATGAAAAGAAGGATAATATGAGCATTATGTCAAAATCGTATTTCAGCATCCATAAACTTTTATTTGGAAGTAGTCAAGCCAGTTTGTCTACACGTTGTCTATGGCTACTTCTGTACTACAGCAGAGGGCAGAGTGGGGTAGCTATGACAGAGATCATCTGGCCCCCAAAGCAAAGAATATTTATTATCTGTCCCTTTATGGAGAAAGTTTGATGACCTCTGGTTAAGCATGACTTCTGTTGGCAATGGGAATTCGGTGAAGGGTTTTGAACAGGGAGGTAAGGAGCAAAGAGATGTTTACAAAATAAATTTTTCAGCTGATTTTGAGGTGGGAAGGACAAGAATCCATGATAGTTCCAATGAAGGAGAGAAGGGCTGGCCAGGAATGGGGGTAGTGGGGAAAAAGAGGAAGGGGAACACTGGAGAAACACTGAAGGCAAAATGTATATTTTGATGATTCCCCATTTCTAAGGGTCTCATTTTGACATTTCCTTTCCATTAGAAAGACTATACTAAGATGTTTCATTCACAAAGACTTACTGATTATTTACTCAGAGGAAGAAAGTGGGAAGGAATTCTGTTTATCCAGGAAGAGAGAGGACCCCTGATGAGCTTTTTAGCCCCATCTGCGAGAACTAGATGTATGCTAATGACCTCAAGCAGAGGAAGAGATTGGGAGATGGTCCAAAAGTTTGCTTGTCTGGCTTATTTATTTTCCTCCACAGAGCACACTAGAACAAGTCTTCTAAGCAGACTTGCTGTCCTCAGCTGCCACCGTCCATCTTTTACCCCAAAGGGACAAAAATACTTTGTGATATTTATTTCCATGGCTTTGGTATAAGCCTAGATGAGGAGGGGATATTTGGGGATCTAGGTCTCAACTAAAAAGAGGCCAGGACCTAGCCAGCTCATGTCTGTCCCAGTGTTAAATATTTTAGAGACACCAGATACTGGGGCAGCATTATTTACAGACCATTATCAGTGGCAGCCAGAAGAAACTAGAGAAGCCTTTTCAGGCTGAGGTGTTTTGTTTATGACTAGTCATTAAAAAAATTATAAATGTCTAAAGGCTTTCCATACTTTTTGCAATTTTTAAATACAACAGTGTTGCTCTACCATGAGCAAATATCAATAAAAATAAGATGGGCCACATGGCACATGAATATTTATTGTGCAGATATTATTATATATTTATAATACAGTTGACTCTCAGTCAAAGCAAATGGCTTCTACTGGCATGACATTCCTATGCCTTGGATATTCTATGACCTTCTGGATTTCAAATGTTATATTCAGTTGTCTGGATAAGTTTACCATTCTTGAGAAATTCACCTGACATTTTTTTTGTTGGTAAATATGGTTATCATGCATCTCTACTTGTCAAAACTGATTTGCTGGGTTGTAACAAGAAGAATTACCTGGGATGTGGTTTGCTAAGTTGCAGAAATTGGTCCATGGTTCTAGAACATATTTAATCAGTTCAAGGCTGGTCCTGACACTCGCCAAGCATTAGTCTTTGGGCAAAAGCCATGGACCCAGTGGTTGCCTATCCAGTCTTTCCTCCCTTCTTCTCTTGTAAGTTTTCTATTTTTGTTCATGTGTGCACCTCTCACATTCATGATTCAGAGCCACATGATCTCACTCGTAACTCTTGAGATGGTCCTTATTAGCTTTAGCATTTCAGTGTATGAAATCCATTAGCAACAGTTATTGGTTTAGGAATTATCATATGACCTAAGTTGTCCCTGTCAGCTTCAAGGGAAGAATAGATAATCCATCCAGGGAGGAGGAGGAGGGCTCTCTCTCTCATGCCGGACAGAAACAAGGCAACATGTGGCTCAGGGTGTCACTGTGACCCGTCTTGTGTGAACATCAGGTGGGACAGATACAGGACAAAGTTTACACTGATGGCAGAGAGGTTTTGGGTCTTGTAGGACACCTGGAGACTGCATGTCCCTGCACTCTCAGGTGCAGGCAAAAATACATTGCCTTGTTGGTCAAGTTTGAATAGGGGTTTCTGTTAGTCACAGCCCAAGTATTCCAGTGGATGGTTAAGTGTCCTCAAAATGGTGCTCAGTCATCTCTAAGTGTCCACCTCATAGGGTTTTTGTGAGGTTGAAAGTAACTTCTCAATGAACTTAGCAAGCCCTTGTTTATATTCTCCTTTGTTAATAGATTAGTTTTGGGCCCAGATAATAGATACTTCATCATATTTGTTGATTCACAGTTTATGTAAAATCTGTTCCGTTTGCCAACCGCTCACCGGCTTTGTTTTGATTTTCTCTTTGCTTCTGCATTTTCTTAAAGAAATACTTTTACCAGATTAGAGACCTGTGGTGTTAGCATTATCTTTCAGGAATGAACACTCCCCTTCCTGCCCAAGCCTCTTTTGCCCTTTTCCCCTGTCTTTAAAATAAGGTAGAAACCTAGAAAAGAGGTCTATTTGTCCAGGATCTAGTGGAAGAGGTAGTCTTATGAGAAGACAGTTTTCATAATTTGTTTCTTACCGGTGAGGATATTTTCAATTTGCATCACTAGTTGGCAATGGAGTTACAACTAGAATCCCACTCACACCCTTTCCCTGATTTTTGGTCCATTTTGTTTTCTATGTGTGTGTGTGTGTGTGTGTGTGTGTGTCCCCACTTTATGGGTTTCCTAAATTAATCCAGTGTTGTGTGGACAGCTCTGACAATAAGATGTTTTTAACTTTATTAATTTGCAGAATGTACAGTTTCCCGGCCAGGGTATGTTAATCTGCCATTACAGTTCTTTCCCTGTATAGAGTGAGCTGCTGCCTTTTTTTTTTTTTTTTTTTTTTTTTTGCATTCGCATTTCTTTATTAGCCCACATCTGGGGGCTGACTCTGGGTGCATAATTGAAATGCTGTTATTAGGTTTGCTGGTGTAGACCACAGGAACCCAGGTGGCATGGTCTTGGGTAATGTGTTTAATTGCTTTGTTAAATGATATATGTATATCTCCTAGACCTTTCATTAAGTAAGTTTCCTTTGTTACAGGCTCACAACAATTGCCCTAGGCCAGTATTTCAAACTGCCATTACTCTAGGGAACTTGAGAGGTGCTTTGGGGAGTCATAGACTTAAAATGAGGGGGAAATCAATGCAGGCTGGTTTTTTGGATGCATCCTTGGAACATATCTTAATACAGCCTTTCTGAAAGGGTGCAGGGGATTGGAAGCAAGAAGAAGTCTCTTTGCCATTCTGGGTGTAAAATCATCATAAGAAGATATTTGAGAGTCTGGCTGAAGGTGAGAGGGAGAGATCTAGAGGGGCAGCAAGGGTCAGAGACGTCTGGCTGTAAAGTTCTGACCACAGGGACAGCACTGACCTGTACTCAACATTAATCATGTAAAAGACACTGCACTAAAACCCTTTATAAACACTATTTCATATAATCCTTATAACTATCCTACACATAGGCTTTATCATCTCCATTTAAGTTTCAGAGCAGCAAACCAAAGTGGTCAAGGATAATTAGCTTGTAAATAAAGGTATAAAGGATGTCTCTGCCTAGTTTCGAAGCTTGCATGGTAATTTTTACAAGATCCCAACACATTCTAAGTATGTGGGCTAGGGGGCACCTGGGAGGCTCAGTCAGTTAAGTGCCTGACTCTTGACCTCGGCTCAGGTTATGGTCTCTCGGTTCGTGAGTTTGAGCCCTGCATCAGGCTCTGTGCTGACAGTGCGGAGCCTGCTTGGAATTCTCTCTCCCTCTCTTCCCCTACCCCACTTGCGCTCTCTCTTTCTCAAAATCAATAAATAAACTTAAAAAAATAAATAAGTGGCTGGGAGTTTGTTAGTGTCTACTCTCTGGAATAAGAAATGAATGGGAGTGAGGCCTAGGAAATTATGAAACGGAATATAGATATAAGGTAGTAGGAGGAGTCCAATTCAAATTGAAAAACAACTTACATATCTAGCAGGATCTAGAGACTAAGTATACTCCCATTTTCTTTTGTCCGATGTCAGCTGGGCCAATTTATTCTGCTTTCTTGGTTCTTAAGGGCCACATTCCTGATGAATGTTCTCATGAGCATTAATCTGCAATTAAAAGATGGCCCATGTTATTGCCCCTGACAGAGACCCCATCTTCATGCCTCTCCTCCAGACCCCCTGGGCTCTGATCTTCCAGTCTTTCAGACCCTTGACCGACCAATCAGGCCATCTGCCTGATTGTGTGTCCATATATTTCCTTATCTTGGCTATCTCTTTTTCCAACACAAAGTGGATCACCAGGCATTAGCCAAAGCTCTGCTCACTGGGAAAATGTCCTTCCCTGTTTTTCAGGGGGCACCCTCATTGTGTCTTCAGTTCAGCAGCTGTCTGTGTTCGGCTTCAAATCTTGCACCAAGCCCACCCATCAACTCAACCAAGCTGAGCTCTCTTCCTCCTCTGTCAGCTGGTCATAATGTGTGACATAGTGCGATAGTGGTGGGTGCCATGAGGAAATAGGTCACCTCCTCAGAGAGCCTACTTACACCTCATGAACATCTCATTTTTGCATGTCTTTCTCAAACTGTGACCTTTTTAAAAATAGAGACCATAATTCTGAAAATCTCACCCCCAGAAGAGATCCTGGCACAAAGTAGGTTGTTAATAAATGCTTATTGAAATGAAATTCATGATTTGTAGATGACAAAGACAGGACAGGAAGCCAAGCACACTTACTCAGTTCCACCCTCTTCCAAAGTAATCCTCTATGAAATTCTTAGTGAAAGGGGGTGGGTGGGAGGCAAAGGAACTATGAGTGTGGTAGGGGCAGGACATTTCTGTGTGAGGCCTGGGGGATCACCTTAATTGATCTAGTGACCTAGCTTTAATTCTGAAAGTCCTATTTCCCTTAATAGTAGCTCAAATACACCCATAGAAAACAACCTACAACCTCTGCCTTTTTAAAAGTTCCTCTTTGGAACCCAATCCCTGATAGGCTTCAAGGCCAAAAACAGCCCAGGAAGTTTCTTCCTCTCCTTAGAACAACTTCTTTTCCTTTCTTCCCTTCATTGTTATTTCTCCCCTCACAGAATTATATGTAGGAACATAAAGACTGTTACATAATTTAATTAAATGGTCTTAATTTCTATCATAGAGAGAGACTGAATGCTTGATAATTTACAATGAGAGGTAATAGGGGTAGGGGAATCTTCCCGAAGGAGGTGGTATGCAGGCTGAGGCCTGAAGGTTAAGAAGGACTTTCCCAAATGAAATGCAGCCATACCTGGGTAAGAAAGCATGACATCCTTGAGAAAGTACCCAGAAAAACTGGAGTCTAGAGGTGGAGGGAGAGATGCGCTCAGTGGAGCTGTAGAGATGGGCCGTGTCAGGCTGTTGGAGGCTGTATGAATTAAGAGTGTTGGGAATTCATGAAAGTGTTTTAAGGAAGAAGTTACATTTTTAAAACCCATGTAGATTGTTGTTTGTATCGCCGTGATTCCAGTGTGGAGAAAAGACTGGAGGGAGCCTAGGGAGATTGTAAGGGACAAGTTAAGAGGCTATTGGCAAAGAGACAAGGTGGCTTAGATGAAGTTGGTGGCCTGAAGAGTAGTGTAGAGATTCAAGAGAAATAGACTCAACCTGGTGATTAGTTTCAGCTAAGGCGTAGGGAGAGGGACGTATCAGTTTTGACTTCCAGTTTTCTGGGTTCTGCGACTGATGATGGTGTCAGTTACTGAGCTCAGGATATTGGAGAAAGATGTGGATGGAAAGACCAAAGCAAGAGATTGTGTGTCTTGATCTACAAAAGGAATTTTTCTTAATGAGAATTTTTATATATTCAGTTCTATTTTCTCATTTGCTATTATTATAAAATAAGAATTCTGGAGCACTAAGAATGAAGAAAGTTTTTTTAAGATTTTACATTTCATGGAAAATGATACCATTTTTATGTGACAGTAGTTAGAAACCATTATCTATAAAATCATAGACGTTTCTGATAAAAATGTTTCCATTCCCAGGGGTTCCATCATTGACCCTCTGCCCTGCATGTCTTCCTGGGTAATCCTATCTCCCCCATATTTTCCAGGATCATTTATATTTCACCAATTCCCAAATGCTTATCTCTAACTTGGACTTCTTTTTTCAGACCCAGATTCTTTTGTCAACTGTCTACTTGACATTTTCCCCTGTATGTTGTTCAGAATATCTTGAACTCAAATATGTCTCTGCATGAACAAATGATCCCTACTAATCTGCTCTTCTGCATTTCTTATCCTGGTGAAAATCTTTTCCCTCTACCCAGGCACCTTGGAGGTGGATTCAACTCTCCCAGCCCGGTTTCACAACCTACATTCAACCAGCCACCAAATTCTGTGGATTAAATCTCCCAAATATCTTTCAACCCAGCACCTTCCTTTCTATTCTCATTATGATCATTTTGACTCAGGTCTTCATCATTTGTTACCTTGATGACTACAAGAGTTCCCACTGGAGCTCATTCCATTTTATTTCCAATCCATTGTCTGTACCACCACCATAATGATCATTCCAAGATGTGCACTGGGTCAGTGGTACTCCCTATCTTCCCATGACCTACTGTATAAAACCCAAAGTCTTTATTGAGGAATGCATGCCCTTCCATGATTCATTTTGTTTTACTCTTATCCACCTTTCTAGCCAATGTGAAGTCCTAGGGAAGTGCTGAAGCTGTCCTGATCAAGCTGTACTCTCTAGCATGTTTCAGTGACTTTACAAGTTTCCCCATATCAAATGCTACTTCTCTCTTCACTTCCCTCTTCACCTCTGCATTAGTTTCCTAGAGCTACTGTCATAAGTTAACACACACTGGGTGGCCTAAAACAACAGTAATTTATTCTTTCATGGTTGTGGCTAAAGTTAAGTGTTGGCAGGGTGGTATTTTTTCTGAAAGCTCTGGGGAAGAATCCTTCCTACTACTTCCAGCTTTTCTTTTTGTTTAAATGTTGTTGTTGTTGTTGTTATTATTATTATTTATTATTATTATTATTACTATTATTATTATTATTATTATTGAAAGAGACCGAGAGAATGAGTGAAGGAGGGGCAGAGAGAGAGGGGGACAGAGGATCTGAAGCAAGCTCTGCAGTGACAGCAGTGATCCCATGTGGGGCTCGAACTCATGAACCATGAGATCATGACCTGAGCCAAAGTTGGACGCTCAACCAACTGAGGTGCCCCCCTACGACTTCCAGCTTTTAATGGCTCCAGGGGTTCCGTGCTTTATGGTTGCCTAAATCCAGTCTCTTCCTCTGACTTCACATGAACTTCTCTTTGTGTTTGTGTTTTCTTCTCTTCTTTGTCTTATAGGATACTTGTCATTGGCTTTAGGGTCCACTTAGGAAATCCAGGGTGATCTTGCCTCAAGACCCTTAACTTAATTATACCTGCAAAGATCCTCCTCCCTTTCTTCTCCCAGTTAGGTCACATTCACTGATTCCAGGAGTTAGGATGTAGACAGATCTTCTTGGGGGGAGGTAATCATTCAACCCGCTATAACTTCCCTAGAGAATTCCTAACTATCTTTCAACATTCATTCAAGAGTCAGGAAACTACCAAAGTTTATGCTCAACTAGTATTTAATCAGATTATAAGAGAGGGGATTGTGGGCCATTGACATTTTGAAGCTATGCACTTAGGCAAGAGGAAGCACTGAGTTAAATGGATGGCCACTTGAATACTCTTAATCTTCATTCCTGTTTGGATATATTGCTTAGATCCCCTACTCTTTGCCTTAGGGAAGAGAATTTTTTGCTTTCACCTCTCACGGACTAAATGTTCCACAAGCTCTGGGGAATTCTGCTCTAGCCACTGGACGGCTCTTGAAAGTAAGTGGTAAAGGCATCATTGGCTTTTCTTTGGAAACATAATCCAGAAAGAAATTATAGAATGTGTAGAAGCCTGAGAAGAAAGCTAAGCATTCACTACAGGAGTCCAGAGGAGAGGCAGTGAGGAACTGAGCCAGGGAAGAGGTAGAGGGTCAATATTTTCTGTTGTTGATATGGTGGCCACAGGCATTAAGACCATGAGGCAGTGCAGATGGAGGGAAGGCCAGAGACAGCCAGGGTAGGTTCAGCCTCAGGTTCCTGAATGCCAACTGTGACCTTAGTCAGTTTACTTGCACCTAAGCTCATCTGTACATAGTGATAGTCCTTTTTCATAAGGCTGTTCATAAATCTTTAAATTACAGAATACTTATAAAGTACTTAGCATAGTGCCTGAGCCTTTAGTCAGTACTTAATGAATATCAGCCCAGGAAACAATTTCTACCTAACAGGTTCTGAAATATAAAGGAAGTTCCTTTGTCATTTTTCTTTCTAATGTAAATATTTATTGAGTTCTTACTATGTGCCAGGTGTAGCACTAAGTGTCAAAGTCTCAGCAAACAATAAACCAAAGTCCCTAGTCTCATGGGAGGAGCCAACATGTTAGTGCAGGATCTGAAACTAAATAATAATAATAATAATAATAATAATTATTATTATTATATATTTCATCATGTAATGATAAGTGCTAGCAATTGAAATTAAGTAGCCTAAAGGTATAGCTTGAAGGAGGGGATTTACTTATTTATTTACTTATTTATTTGATGCTTAAAAGAGTTTTAAGTAGCATGGAAAATGACATTAGTTTTAAAAACATGAAATTTCATATAGCACAGAACCACAAGCTCATAATATTTTATAAAACTAAGGGATGAAAAATGATGCATTGCAATAAGAAAAACATCAAAGTGCTTCCTTGAAACATCTGGTCAAACCCTTAAAATATTTGCAATTTTCAAAATTTCTATAATGATCATGCATGCATTTTATTATTTAATTTCCACTGAAACGTTTCTGTATACCATTTTGGTGACACAGTTTTTAAATTTTTTTTTTTGAGACAGAGAGAGACAGAACATGAGCAGGGGAGGGGCAGAGAGACGGGGAGACACAGAATCCAAAGCGGGCTCCAGGCTCTGAGCTGTCAGCACGGAGCCCGACGCGGGGCTTGAACTCACGGAGCATGAGATCACGACCTGAGCTGAAGTCGGACACTCAACCGACTGAGCCACCCAGGTGCCCCAGTCCCTAAATTTTTTAATGGACATTTCCAATACATCAGGTATTCTCCCACATAACCAAGTCACAACCATCAAAATCAGAGTTAACGGTGTTGCATTATTGTCATCTAATCCCCAGGCCCCATTCAAATTTCTCCGCTTGTCCCAATAATATCTTCACAACCAAAGGATCCAGTCTGGAATTGCATGTTGTATTTAGTTGTTATGTATTTGGTTTTCTTCCGTCTGGAACAGTTCTTCAGCCTCTCCTTGACTTTGATTTTGTTGAAACTGTCAAACGTTACAGGTCAGCGACTTTGTAAAGTGCCGCTCAGTTTTTATTTTACTTACGTTTCCTCATGATTAGATTCAGGTTATGCATCTTTGGCAGGAACATTGCAGAAGTGATATGTTTTTTCATGATATCCTATCAGAGGCACATGATGTTGATTTGTCCCGTTACTGATGATGTTAACAGTAATCCTTACATTGAAGTGGTTTTTGCCAAGCTTCTCACTGCAAAGTCTTATTCTTTATTGCTAGTAATCATTTTGTGAGGAAGTTGTTGGAACTATGTATGTATCCCATTGCTCATCAAACTTTTATTTATTTGTTTGTTTATGTTCTAGGTTTATTTATTTATGTACATATGGACGCATGGCTTCCTGTTTTATTGTGGACCAAATCTGTTACTATCATTATGTATTTCGGCGCTCCAGTCACAGCCAATTTTGCCAATGGAAGCGCCTACAAGCTGGCTTCCTTTGGACACATCCCTGTTATTTATTCTCTGAGTACTTCCGTACTTTGGTGCAAAGTATTTCAGCCTCATCGTGTACTTCATCTTCCCTCCTTTCCCTCTTACCAAAGCAGCCACTGATCCAAGGATCCCTAGTTCATTTTGAGAGAGAATGATATTTTACCAACAAACTCGAGGTGTGCCTCTTGCTATTGAGATGTTGCTGCTTCCAGACCCACTCAGTAGACAACTATCTTCAAATGCTCATCCCCGTAGTCAGGGAGAGATTCAATTTTAGCAAAAAAGGGTTTCCTTCAAGGACACTAAGGATACTATTGTCAGGAGAAAAAGCATGCACGTTGGGGAAAAGGGATTGGAAACTGGGTTTGTTTGATACAAAGAACGATGACCTTTCCATCACTCTGGGCTGCCCATAGTAACTGGATCCCCTAAGACTATCTATCTACTATAGACTTGTACAGTCATGTAGATATACCTGGCGATCATTTTTCCTTTTATAGAGTAGTAAACACACCCAGGCACCTAGGCTAGGTTGTGAAGCTGCACTCAGAAAATCTAGGTCAGCATCTTTGTAGGGGACATAAGAGACATCAGCTTATAAACCTAGGTAAAAGAATAAGTTGTACACATTTCTTTCTCAACGGCTAGCAATTGACCAGGCAGCATCCTAAATCAGATGTTGGTATGTCACTCTTTGTCCTTCAGTGTCCTCAGGAATTTAAAAGTGCATGCAGGATCAGAATAAATGGACATGCACAAATTTCTTATACGATACTATAGTTTTCATTTATTCATATATTCCCTGATTTATTTAACAAGTATGATGGCACGCTTATTATGAGCCAGAAATAGAAAATTCACATTTTTACTAGTAAATTAGCATTAATAACATTGCATAAAATTATATGTATGAAAATTACTTAATTTGAATAATACTTATTATTAATTATATAGTATTTCACACTTTATAAATAGATACAATATATACATATGTGTTTACTTACCTTCTTAAAGGTAATTATTGAATTTTAAGCTACATTTATAGAAACATATAAGTAGTATGTATATACAGTTATTACTAAATATATTTTTATTACTATCCCCATCTTGCAGACAAGGACATTAAGATTCAGAAACTACAAGTGAATTTTCTAAAGTCAAATTATTATTGGTGACTAAATTCAGTATGTTTTATTTCAAGGAAGTTATCAGCTTATCTAAAGCCTATAAGGTTTAACATTGAGGTAAATCCTAGGAATGTCTAATTCAAGATTGTGTTCCCTTTAATCGAGAAGTGGCTTTCAAGTCTCCAGTTTGGTCTGTTGTGTAATCCTCATTCTCTCTCCCTTCCTCTTTTCTGTCCCTCCCTCCCCCTCCTATAGCAGCTTAGTTGATATTCAGAGTCTCCAGAAATTTGACGGCAGATTTCACTTCTGTTAATAAAGTAGTGTGGAGTTTTAATGGTTTAAGAGATAATTGGCATCTTGCACAGAGGTTGTAAGAAGACGAAAGCATCGAGGAAGTGTCCATAATAAAAGGGAAAACTCTGTTTTGATTTCAAGTTCACTATGGTCAAGGAGGACACTGGTCGTCAAAATGTCCATTTCCCATCATTAACCTCTCTTTGCCAATCACACAGTTCAGTAGTCTGCCTATTATTAGGTAAAGTTAAGTTCCCGGGGGGGAAAAATGTGGTTACACAAATGACCATGCCATAGGTCAGGGATTGGCAACACTTTTCTGTAAAGGGCAAAGTTCCAACTGTTTTTGTCTTTATAGGCCATACTGTTTCTCTTTCAACCACTCGGCCCTGCCACTGTAGCTCAAAAGCAGCCACAGAAAATGTGAGAAAGTGTATCATTCTGTAGAGGAAATCAGAGAAGGCCAATGCAGCAGGAACAGCTTTTGAGGATGTAGTCTTTAATGGGTAACGTACCTGGAGAAGTAGGCAAGAAACAGATTACGGGGACTTTTAAAGGTCCTGGTAAGAAATGTTGACATTTTCCCCAGAGCAGTGGGAAGCTACCCAAGGGTTTTAAGCATGTATGTGACATAACTGGGTTTGCATTTTAAAATAGTAATTTAGCTTTTGGTATGGAGAGCAGATTGGAACAGAGCAAGAATAGATCCTGGAGGTCTTTAAAAGAACTGATAGTAGCTTAGCCCAAGACAGTAGCAGTGAAGAGGGAGAAAAGTAAGTAGATTCAAGACAAAGAAGTTAAATTGTTTGGAAGTGGTGTGATAGATTGATTATGGGGGATGAAGGGGGCCTCAGCATTGAAGGTGCAGGTTTCTGGCTTGCACAGGAAGATGGGGTGGTGTCATTCATTGAGAGAGGAGAAGCTGAAGGAGACTGATTGGGGGATTTCAAGTGGGAGTGGTTCTTGAGTTCCTATTTTGAACATGCTGATCTGGGAAAGTGAAATGTCTTGCTTATGCATGCATTTGAGACTCTAAGTGAATATGTTCATTAGTCAACTCAATGGAAGTCTAGGATTCAGAAGTGTGTTCTATGCTAAGAGAAATTTGGCAGTAATTGGCATGTAGTTGGTTAGGAACCAATATATTGAAAGATGGAATTTCTTAAACAAATAATATAGAGAGAGATTATTTGTGCTCCTTAAAAGGGATTACAAGTACCCCAGAGGAATAACCCCTGTGTTGAGGGATTCTAGAGAAGGGTAGGGAGATTTCAAGTCATGGGAACAGGTCAAATTCATGGCACACCAATTTAATTTGAATCTTAGGAATGGGGAATATTATGGAGTAGAACACAAAATTCACTTAAATCATAGAACACCCCCCCCCCCATAATTATGTGTTTGGAGCTATTACCTTGGGTTAAAACCTCAATTCTCCAACCCAGAGTATGAGAAATCACCAATAAAGTAGCTGGATCACAATAATAGCTGTTTATTAAATAGTAGTTCCCTTTCTTTCCTTTCTTTGTGTGTAGTCACTGGTTTAAAACCAGGAGAGAAGAATGTCCTGCTTCTGTGACTACTTGGCAACTCATAAAGTAGAGTTAGGACACCTTAGTAGGTAGACAGGGGAGACTGGCTGAAACTCTATGCCCTTGAAAATGAAATCCTAATCCAGATACTTCACAAGTAACAGGACTGTAACGTGTTGGGTAAGTAAAAATTTAACCTGGGTTTTTCCAACCTCAAAGCGCAGTACTTCTTTGGAGGCACTGAATAGCAAACAAGGAATGCATACTTAGCGTTCATGATCATAGCTTCCATGTATGTACAGCTTTTTATCTGTGCCAAGTGCAGTTCTTAGTTTTTTACTTTAGTAATGCATTTTCCCCCTGTGACAACCTTATGAAATAGGTGCTCTGATTAGACAGATTTTCCAGAGGAGAAAGCTGAGACACAGAAAGTTTAAATCGTCCAAAGTCACATGAATACATGTCAGATCCAGAATTTGAATCCATAAAGTCTGGTTCCAAGGTGTGTTCTCTTAACCAATATAAGCAGTAGCCTTCTTTGTCCTCCCCCGAGTCAACCCCCCCTTTGGGTGACTCAGGGACAAACCACCTCTTCAAAATGAAAGGAGAAGAAACAGTCATCAACCAGCTAAGCATTATTGCTGGTCCCACTACTTAATAATACTCATTTACAAAAGATTTCTTCTCTTTGCATTCCACTGATGTTCCCTTTGGACTCTATCATAGTCAAAACCTTCTCCAGGAGCACACTTAAAATGCCTTTACTCTTCTTCCTTTTCCCCATTTATGTCATAAGGAGTAGCAGCAAACTCTCAAATTAAGCCACCCAAAATGCAAAGGAATTCATTGAAAATTAGAAGTGGATTCTTTAGGCTTAACTGTGTTCTGCCAGTTAAGGGGACAAGAAGATGCCTGGAATTTCTGTAGTTCAGGAAGAGAAAAGTGTATCATGTATCATGTACCTCTCTTATGCTTCACCCGTTGCTTAACAATGGTAAAAATCATAATGATAATGACAGAAATGAAGAATTTTTGAGTGCTTAGTTTTGTATGAGGCGCTATTCTAAGTGTTTTACATGTATTATTTCATGGAGTCTTTAAAACACTACTATGTAAGGGCCATTATTATCTCTGTATTATGGATGATGAAACAGACATAAAGAGGTTAAGTATATTGCCTAAAGAAGCACAGTTTCTTGGATCTAAAACACAGATCTTGGATTCTAAAATGAACTCGATATCTGTACTCTCTCCCCCAAAATTCTTGATTCTTCCTTTATCTTTTAAAAAAAATTTTTTTTAACGTTTATTTATTTTTGAGACAGAGAGAGACAGAGCATGAACGGGGGAGGGTCAGAGAGCGGGAGATACAGAATCTGAAACAGGCTCCAGGCTCTGAGCTGTCAGCACAGAGCCTGACGTGGGGCTCGAACTCACGGACCGCTAGATCATGACCTGAGCCGAAGTTGGCCGCTTAACCGACAGCCACCCAGGCGCCCCATTCTTCTTCCTTTATCTTAATCTCAAAATCTAGTTTAATCCAGTAGCCCAAGCCAGAAACCCAGAAATCAGGCTCAATGCCTTTTCCTTTATCTTATGTGAGGATGACTATGTGTTCAACAAATCCCATTTACTCTTCCTCCTGGCCTACAACTAGACTAAGTTTCCTCAAATCTCTGACAGTTAAGGATTATAGAACTGAATCTTGGTCAGGAGGCTGTGATGTGCCCTTCCCCTGTGATCTCCAGTACTCCTGCCCTGTGCCCAAATCCATTTTTCTGGGGTGCAAGAAATACACTTCTATTAGGATGAGAAGCTACTGAGATTGTGACCTTTGTATGTCGAGCAGTTAGCCTACCACGACTAACAGACCCCCCATTGAACCCATTACCAAACTATGTCGTAAATAAATCCATTCGCGTAATTTCCATGCCACCATCCTAGGCCAAGTCACCATCATCTCTTGTCAAGAGTGTAACAGTAGCCACCTAACTCGTTTCTCATTCCCATTCTTGCTCCAGCCACATTTTCCATATACTTTTGAGTTAGTCTTTTACTTTAACTAAAAATAGCATAGAATAATAAAATGTTCTATTCGATACTGTCCTATATGATGCATGGCATTAGGCATTTGTTAAAACCCAGAGGATTTTTGCAACACAGAGTGAACCCTGATGTAAACTATGGACCTTTGTAATAATAACAATGTCAACTCTGGACCTTAATAATAATAACGTGTAAATAGTTGTTTATCATTTGTCAAAAGTGTACCACGGTGCTACAAGATGTGAATAGTGGGAGAGACCGTGGGGCAAAGGGAACAGGGATATATGGGAATTCTCTGTACTTTCTGTGTCATGTTTGTGTAAACCTAAAACTGGCCTAAATATCAACTCTATTTACTTAAAAAAATGGATCACCTCGCTTCTCTGCATGACGTCCTTCAGTAGCCTCTCACTGTTCTTGGCCTTGAACACAGTCTATGAGGGGCTGGTGGCCCCAGGCTTCTTCCCCACCCCTTCTGTGCCTCTGACCTAAGAGCCTTGCCCCACTTCCTCAGAAGTAGCAAATACTTCTTCAACAAGGGCTTCGCACCTGTCCTCTTCTCTATTTTTATCTGCCTCAAGTCACCTGACCGCCTCTCGTCCCCTCAGACTTCAGTTTTCATTCAGATGCGGTGACACCGTGTCCAGAGAGGTGTGTTCTCACCCGTCAGTCAATCAAGTCACACCACAGCCCCATTATTTTCTCTCACAGCTTTGACGCCATCTGTCGTAATATTTACAGCGGCTACAAAATGAAGGCGAAGTCCTGCTCTATCCCTTTCCAATACTCAGCACCTATTGGGGAAGTTGGAATATAGCAGATGCGCGGGAAAAAAATAATGGTAAAAGCAGAATTTATATAGTGCTCACCATGTGACACAGTTTTAATCGTGTCACCTGTGTGAACGCATTAAATCCTCCTCCTACCAGCTTTATGAAATAGATACGTTATCATGCTCTATTTTATAGACCATTAAACTGAAACCACTGAAGTCACTTGCCAAAGGCTTCGCGGTTTGTCTGTGGTAGAGCTGGGATTTGGTTTCAGTCACCGTGGCTAAAATGTCTCTGCTTTGTCAAATGTGTGTATTCATTAATAAGTGAAAGAGCCAGTGATCTTAGGTGTGTCCGACTCAAGCCTATATACCTGAACTTTTGTTACACCGCTTGCTCTGTTTTCTGATGTTCACGGGAACGTTCTTGACCGCTGTCCTTACTTGTTCTGCTCATGCGCACCTGTTTTCTTCTGAGCGCATAACTGAAGCATTTCATTATCATTACTTCAAATTGTCCTCTTCCTTTCTCCTCATTTCTTTTAAAGAGCAGGTGCGTTAGGCCTTCTGGTTAAGTGTTAATAAATATACTCCCTTTCTCCCAGCAAAGAGTCCTGGGTCAGTAGTGTTCTGATTTTTGAGGTTGTTATTGACTTTAGAAGTAGAGAGGGATAGGGGCGCCTGGGTGGCTCCACTGGTTAAGTGTCTAACTTCACCTCAGGTCAGGATATCATGGTTCATGGGCTCGAGCCCCGCGTTGGGCTCTGTACACACAGCTCAGAGCCTGGAGCCTGCTTCAGATTCCATGTCTCCCTCTCTCTCTCTGCTATTCCCCACTCACTCATTCTCTCTCTCTCTCTCTCTCTCTCTCTCTCTGTCTCTCTCAAAAATAAATAAACATTCAAGCCTGGCAGTGTGCAAGTAGCCCAGACGGGCCACGCCACCCCACGGTGAATCCCGCCCCTAGGAGAGTGGAAGAGAAGGCACACACCAGTCTGACTGTGTCCCCAGCGGTGGGCTGGGGGCAGACATCAGGTCGGACTGCGGCCCCGCCCACCAACTCCAGTTATACACCACAGCACAGGGGAAGTGCCCTGCAGGTCCTCACCACTCCAGGAACTATCCAAAATGACCAAACGGAAGAATTCCCCTCAGAAGAATCTCCAGGAAATAACAACAGCTAATGAACTGATCAAAAAGGATTTAAATAATATAACAGAAAGTGAATTTAGAATAATAGTCATAAAATTAATCGCTGGGCTTGAAAACAGTATACAGGACAGCAGAGAATCTCTTGCCACAGAGATCAAGGGACTAAGGAACAGTCACGAGGAGTTGAAAAACGCTTTAAACGAAATGCAAAACAAAATGGAAACCACAACGGCTCGGCTTGAAGAGGCAGAGGAGAGAATAGGTGAACTAGAAGATAAAGTTATGGAGAAAGAGGAAGCTGAAAGAGAGATAAAAAAATTCAGGAGTATGAGGGGAAAATTAGAGAACTAAGTGATACACTAAAAAGAAATAATATACGCATAATTGGTATCCCAGAGGAGGAAGAGAGAGGGAAAGGTGCTGAAGGGGTACTTGAAGAAATTATAGCTGAGAACTTCCCTGAACTGGGGAAGGAAAAAGGCATTGAAATCCAAGAGGCACAGAGAACTCCCTTCAGACGTAACTTGAATCGATCTTCTGCACGACATATCATAGTGAAACTGGCAAAATACAAGGATAAAGAGAAAATTCTGAAAGCAGCAAGGGATAAACGTGCCCTCACATATAAAGGGAGACCTATAAGACTCGTGACTGATCTCTCCTTTGAAACTTGGCAGGCCAGAAAGGCTTGGCACGATATCTACAGTGTGCTAAACAGAAAAAATATGCAGCCGAGAATCCTTTATCCAGCAAGTCTGTCATTTAGAATAGAAGGAGAGATAAAGGTCTTCCCAAACAAACAAAAACTGAAGGAATTTGTCACCACGAAACCAGCCCTACAAGAGATCCTAAGGGGGATCCTGTGAGACAAAGTACCAGAGACATCACTACAAGCATAAAACATACAGACATCACAATGACTCTAAACCCGTATCTTTCTATAATAACACTGAATGTAAATGGATTAAATGCGCCAACTAAAAGACATAGGGTATCAGAATGGATAAAAAAACAACCCATCTATTTGCTGTCTACAAGAGACTCATTTTAGACCTGAGGACACCTTCAGATTGAGAGTGAGGGGATGGAGAACTATTTATCATGCTACTGGAAGCCAAAAGAAAGCTGGAGTAGCCATACTTATATCAGACAAACTAGACTTTAAATTAAAGGCTGTAACAAGAGATGAAGAAGGGCATTATATAATAATCACAGGGTCTATCCATCAGGAAGAGCTAACTATTATAAATGTCTATGCGCCAAATACTGGAGCCCCCAGATATATAAAACAATTACTCATAAACATAAGCAACCTTATGGATAAGAATGTGGTCATTGCAGGGGACTTTAACACCCCACTTACAGAAATGGATAGATCATCTAGACACACAGTCAATAAAGAAACAAGGGCCCTGAATGATACATTGGATCAGATGGACTTGACAGATATATTTAGAACTCTGCATCCCAAAGCAACAGAATATACTTTCTTCTCGAGTGCACATGGAACATTCTCCAAGATAGATCATATACTGGGTCACAAAACAGCCCTTCATAAGTTTACAAGAATTGAAATTATACCATGCATACTTTCAGACCACAATGCTATGAAGCTTGAAATCAACCACAGGAAAAAGTCTGGAAAACCTCCAAAAGCATGGAGGTTAAAGAACACCCTACTCACGAATGAGTGGGTCAACCAGGCAATTAGAGAAGAAATTAAAAAATATATGGAAACAAACGAAAATGAAAATACAACAATCCAAACGCTTTGGGACGCAGCGAAGGCAGTCCTGAGAGGAAAATACATTGCAATCCAGGCCTATCTCAAGAAACAAGAAAAATCCCAAATACAAAATCTAACAGCACACCTAAAGGAAATAGAAGCAGAACAGCAAAGGCAGCCTAAACCCAGCAGAAGAAGAGAAATAATAAAGATCAGAGCAGAAATAAACAATATAGAATCTAAAAAAACTGTAGAGCAGATCAACGAAACCAAGAGTTGGTTTTTTGAAAAAATAAACAAAATTGACAAACCTCTAGCCAGGCTTCTCAAAAAGAAAAGGGAGATGACCCAAATAGATAAAATCATGAATGAAAATGGAATTATTACAACCAATCCCTCAGAGATACAAACAATTATCAGGGAATACTCTGAAAAATTATATGCCAACAAATTGGACAACCTGGAAAAAATGGACAAATTCCTAAACACCCACACTCTTCCAAAACTCAATCAGGAGGAAATAGAAAGCTTGAACAGACCCATAACCAGCGAAGAAATTGAATCGGTTATCAAAAATCTCCCAACAAATAAGAGTCCAGGACCAGATGGCTTCCCAGGGGAGTTCTACCAGACGTTTAAAGCAGAGATAATACCTATCCTCCTCAAGCTATTCCAAGAAATAGAAAGGGAAGGAAAACTTCCAGACTCATTCTATGAAGCCAGTATTACTTTGATTCCTAAACCAGACAGAGACCCAGTAAAAAAAAGAGAACTACAGGCCAATATCTCTGATGAATATGGATGCAAAAATTCTCAATAAGATACTAGCAAATCGAATTCAACAGCATATAAAAAGAATTATTCACCATGATCAAGTGGGATTCATTCGTGGGATGCAGGGCTGGTTCAACATTCGCAAATCGATCAACGTGATACATCACATTAATAAAAAAAAAAGAGAAGAACCATATGATCTTGTCAATCGATGCAGAAAAGGCCTTTGACAAAATCCAGCACCCTTTCTTAATAAAAACCCTTGAGAAAGTCGGGATAGAAGGAACATACTTAAAGATCATAAAAGCCATTTATGAAAAGCCCACAGCTAACATCATCCTCAACGGGGAAAAACTGAGAGCTTTTTCCCTGAGATCAGGAACACGACAGGGATGCCCACTCTCACCGCTGTTGTTTAATATAGTGCTGGAAGTTCTAGCATCAGCAATCAGACAACAAAAGGAAATCAAAGGCATCAAAATTGGCAAAGATGAGGTCAAGCTTTCGCTTTTTGCAGATGACATGATATTATACATGGAAAATCCGATAGACTCCACCAAAAGTCTGCTAGAACTGATACATGAATTCAGCAAAGTTGCAGGATACAAAATCAATGTGCAGAAATCAGTTGCATTCTTATACACTAACAATGAAGCAACAGAAAGACAAATGAAGAAACTGATCCCATTCACAATTGCACCAAGAAGCATAAAATACCTAGGAATAAATCTAACCAAAGATGTAAAAGATCTGTATGCTGAAAACTATAGAAAGCTTATGCAGGTAATTGAAGAAGATATAAAGAAATGGAAAGACATTCCCTGCTCATGGATTGGAAGAATAAATATTGTCAAAATGTCAATACTACCCAAAGCTATCTACACATTCAATGCAATCCCAATCAAAATTGCACCAGCATTCTTCTCGAAACTAGAACAAGCAATCCTGAAATTCATATGGAACCACAAAAGGCCCCAAATAGCCAAAGTAATTTTGAAGAAGAAGACCAAAGCAGGAGGCATCACAATCCCAGACTTTAGCCTCTACTACAAAGCTGTAATCATCAAGACAGCATGGTATTGGCATAAAAACAGACACATAGACCAATGGAATAGAATAGAAACCCCAGAACTAGACCCACAAACGTATGGCCAACTCATCTTTGACAAAGCAGGAAAGAACATCCAATGGAAAAAAGACAGTCTCTTTAACAAATGGTGCTGGGAGAACTGGACAGCAACATGCAGAAGGTTGAAACTAGACCACTTTCTCACACCATTCACAAAAATAAACTCAAAATGGATAAAGGACCTGAATGTGAGACAGGAAACCATCAAAACCTTAGAGGAGAAAGCAGGAAAAGACCTCTCTGACCTCAGCTGTAGCAATCTCTTACTCAGCACATCCCCAAAGGCAAGGGAATTAAAAGCAAAAGTGAATTACTGGGACCTTATGAAGATAAAAAGCTTCTGCACAGCAAAGGAAACAACCAACAAAACTAAAAGGCAACCAACGGAATGGGAAAAGATATTTGCAAATGACACATCGGACAAAGGGCTAGTATCCAAAATCTATAAAGAGCTCATCAAACTCCACACCCGAAAAACAAATAACCCAGTGAAGAAATGGGCAGAAAACATGAATAGACACTTCTCTAAAGAAGACATCCGGATGGCCAACAGGCACATGAAAAGATGTTCAACGTCGCTCCTTATCAGGGAAATACAAATCAAAACCACACTCAGATATCACCTCACGCCAGTCAGAGTGGCCAAAATGAAGAAATCAGGAGACTATAGATGCTGGAGAGGATGTGGAGAAACGGGAACCCTCTTGCACTGTTGGTGGGAATGCAAATTGGTGCAGCCGCTCTGGAAAGCAGTGTGGAGATTCCTCAGAAAATTAAAAATAGACCTACCCTATGACCCAGCAATAGCACTGCTAGGAATTTATCCAAGGGATACAGGAGTACTGATGCATAGGGGCACTTGTACCCCAATGTTTATAGCAGCACTCTCAACAATAGCCAAATTATGGAAAGAGCCTAAATGTCCATCAACTGATGAATGGATAAAGAAATTGTGGTTTATATACACGATGGAATACTACGTGGCAATGAGAAAAAATGAAATAGGGCCTTTTGTAGCAACATGGATGGAACTGGAGAGTGTGATGCTAAGTGAAATTAGCCATACAGAGAAAGACAGATACCATATGGTTTCACTCTTATGTGGATCCTGAGAAACGTAACAGAAACCCATGGGGGAGGGGAAGGAAAAAAAAAAAAAAAAAAGAGGTTAGAGTGGGAGAGAGCCAAAGCATAAGAGACTGTTAAAAACTGAGAACAAACTGAGAGTTGATGGGGGGTGGGAGGGAGGGCAGGGTGGGTGATGGGTATTGAGGAGGGCACCTTTTGGGATGAGCACTGGGTGTTGTATGGAAACCAATTTGACAGTAAATTTCATATATTAAAAAATAAAAAAAATAAATAAATAAACATTTAAAAAATTAAAAAAAGAAGAGTAGAGAAAGATAAATCAGTGTGGCCCATATTCAGCTACTGTCTTCAGTGAGTTATTACTTGATTTAATCTAAGCTGGATTAAAAAGGAGGAAACCCTCCAGAAAATACTGGAGCATTATCACAGTTTGAGTCAATGGAATGCATTTCTCATTTATCAGCTTGGGACTTTCTGCTCATAATCTGCACCTGAAATGAGGGAAGGTAAAGAGCAAGGCAGAAAGAGGGAACTGAAATAATCAAGAAGAAATAAAAGAGCTCGTAGAACACTCCTGCAAAGGCTCATCTTTAAATTTAGTGGCAGAAACACAAAGCGATGGCATTTAAAGAGGTATCAACTGATGTGGAATAATATGATCCATGACTTGACTAAGAACTTGGCCACAGGGAAGCCATACACATATGTGGTTGCAGTAGAGCTATGATTTGAATTGTTCTGCTCTGAGGGCCTAAATGGTTGTAAAGAGAAACTACGGTTGCTTTCCATCAGCTTACAGCATGGAGACAATTGCTTCTTTAAGAGATATATCTAAATAAAATGTCAAGATGATACATGTTTTTAAAGGAATGTTTGTAGAATGTTCAACACAGCTACACCTCTTTCTGGCACAACTCAGTAGCAGTTGTTAATTTTCTTGGAAGGGAAATATGCAATCGGCAGAGACACTACACTCTACAGAAGCGACAGGTGCAGTTGCCAAATTGAAGCGGTGTTTTTAGTTATGGCTTTAGTGGATTAACGTTGATTTTTAGCATTAGATTACTTTTCTGGTTAGCTCATTGGGTTCATAATAATGTTAGGATACAAACTTACTGTTTGCATTTCCCTGTGGGCACCCATACAAATGATCCCAATGGAGAGGAAGGCAAAAAGCAAGCAAAATGGGGTTACCGTTTTTAAAGGAAAATGGTCAAGGAAGGTAGGAGTTCCGCGCGATAGTTTTGGAACTAATCAGTGAGCCGTTTGAGCTTAAGTACGTGACAATTTTTCTCGCCTTCATTTTCATAATTTACAAATAACAAAAACTAGTTCTGCTGTTGTAGAGTCTGATGAAATGATGTATATAGATTTACTAGCTGGGCGACCTTGAGGAAATTACATTTTCCACTTATTTAGTTTTTGACAAATATTTATTGAGTAATTAGCATGTGACAGGGCTGTGTGGCATCAGAGATGCTGTGGTAAACAAAGAAATGCATGGTGGGTTCTCCTATGACATTGACAGTCTACGAAGGGTGAAAAATCTTCCCTAATTTTGCTAACAAAGGTATAATTACATTCTGAGCTCAGGGCTTGACAGGAAAGGAGTATGGTCCACCAACACATCCAACACATGACCGAGGGTAGTGAGTAGACTGGGAAGACAGGGAAAGCTTGTTTGAGAAGCTCTCCTTGAGCTGAGATCTAAAGGAGATAAGAAAGTAAAAGAAAGGATGGAAGTCCAGACGAAGGAAACAGCATGTACAAATATCCTGAGGTCTGGGAGAATGGCGGCTCCGGTAAACTGCAAGAAGGCCAGGAACACAAGTGTGAGTTGGAGCAAGTTCCCAAAGGAGAATGAAGAGGAAGTCACAGCTAAAATAAACATCTTGTGGGCTGACTCCAGAGTTTTGGTGTTCTCCCTAGTGACAGCAGGAACATCAATTTCCTCATTGAAAATGGGCGAGGAGCACCTGGGTGGCTCAGTTGGTTAAGCTTCCGACTCTCGATTTCAGCTCAGGTCATGACCTCATGGATTGTGAGATCGAGCCCCGCATCAGGCTCTGCACTGACAGCACAGAGCCTACTTGGGATTCCCTCTGTCTCCCTCTCTCGCTGCCCCTCCTCTGCTCACACTCTCTCTTTCTCTCAAAATAAATAAACATAAAATAAAATAAAATCAAATAAAATAAAATCAAATAA
The DNA here is from genome assembly GCF_024362965.1 of Panthera pardus. Classification (NCBI taxonomy): domain Eukaryota; kingdom Metazoa; phylum Chordata; class Mammalia; order Carnivora; family Felidae; genus Panthera; species Panthera pardus. The sequence goes on from NW_026527002.1 coordinate 68,650,273, forward strand.
AATCAAATCAAATCAAATCAAATAAGGGAAATGGGAGAGGTGAAGTCTAAATGAGTCTGACTGCATTTGTAAATCACACAGCACTGAGCCAGTATGTGGTAGGCTTTTAATAGACAATTACCTTGGCCCATGTTCTGAACGGTAAAATTCTTCCTCTACTGGTCTCACTTTTCACCAGTGGTTTTTTTAATGCGCACTTACAAAACCTGGCCCGTTTTCTTATGGAATATTTTCCTTCTTTAGAGCTATAATGAATAGCAAAAAGCAGATTCATACCAGTATCACAGTGCCTAATACTAGTAGTATTCCATGGAGGACTTGTCAGAAAGAAAATCCTGTCTCTACTTCTTAAAATAAATACTTTCATTGAAATTTAATAAACATATAGAAAACTACGTCGATCATTGGTGTATAGGTTGATGAATGTGTCTAAAGTGTCCACACACATGCACCCACCACCCAGATCAAGTGATAGTGTGCCACCAGCACCTAATGCCCTCCTCAGGCTCCCTGCTCATCATGGCCCTGCTTTCTCCCCGGTGGTAACCATTACACTGACCTCTGCTATCACGGATTCATTTTGCCTTTTCTGGAATTGTGTAAGAGTCAACTTACGTAGTGTATACTCTTTTTTTCTTTTTTGGAAGCGTGTAAAATTATTTTTATTTTTAAACTTTTTTTGCATTTTAATTTATTTTAATTTACATCCAAGTTAGTTAGCATATAGTGCACCGATATTTCAGGAGTAGATTCCTTAATGCCTGTTACCAATTTAGCCCATCCCCCCCTCCCACAACCCCTCTAGTTATCTTCTGTTAGTTCTCCATATTTAAGAGTCTCTTATGTTTTGTCCCCTTCCCTGTTTTTATATTATTTTTGCTTCCCTTCCCTTATGTTCAACTGTTTTGTCTCTTAAAGTCCTCATATGACTGAAGTCATATGATCTTTGTCTTTCTCTGACTGACAAATTTCGCTTAGCATAATACCCTCTAGTTCCATCCACATAGTTGCAAATGGCAAGATTTCATTCTTTTTGACTGCTGAGTAATACTCCATTGTATATATATACCACATCTTCTTTATCCATTCATCCATCGATGGACATTTGGGCTCTTTCCATACTTTGGCTATTGTTGCTAGTGCTGCTATAAACATGGGGGTACATGTGCCCCTTCGAAACAGCACACCTGTATCTCTTGGATAAATACCTAGTAGTACTATTGCTGGGTTGTAGGGTAGTTCTATTTTTAATTTTTTGAAGAAGCTCCATACTGTTTTCCAGAGTGGCTGCACCAGTTTTCATTCACACCAGCAGTGCAAAAGAGATCCTCTTTTTCCGCATCCTTGCCAACATCTGTTGTTGGCTGAGTTGTTAATGTTAGCCATTCTGACAGGTGTGAGGTTGTATCTCAGTGTGGCTTTGATTTGTATTTTCCTGATGATGAGTGATGTTGAGCATTTTTTCATGTGTTGGTTGGCCATCTGGATGTCTTCTTTGGAGAAGTGTCTATTCAAGTCTTTTGCCCATTTCTTCACTGGATTCTTTGTGTTTTGGGTGTTGAGTTTGATAGGTTCTTTATAGATTTTGGATACTAACCCTTTATCTGATATGTCGTTTGCAAATATCTTCTCCCATTCCATCGGTTGCCTTTTAGTTTTCCTGATTGTTTCCTTCGCTGTGCAGAAGTTTTGTTTTGTTTTCGTTGTTTGTTTTTGATGAGGTTCCAATAGTTCATTTTTGCTTTTGTTTCCCTTGCCTCTGGAGATGTGTTGACTAAGAAGTTGCTGTGGCTGAGGTCAAAAAGGTTTTTGCCTGCTTTCTCCCCTAGGATTTTGTGGCTTCCTGTCTTACATTTAGGTCTTTCATCCATTTTGAGTTTATTTTTGTGTATGGTGTAAGAAAGTGGTCCAGGCTCATTCTTCTGCATGTCGCTGTCCAGTTTTCCCAGCACCACTTGCTGAAGAGACTGTCTTTATTTCATTGGATATTCTTTCCTGCTTTGTCAAAGATTAGTTGGCCATACATTTGTGGGTCCATTTCTGGGTTCTCTGTTCTGTTCCGTTGATCTATGTGTCTGTTTTTGTGCCAGTACCATACTGCCCTTGATGATTACAGCTTTGTAATACAGCTTAAAGTCCGGGATTGTGATGCCTCTTGCTTTGGTTTTCTTTTTCAAGATTGCTTTGGCTATTCGGGGTCTTTTCTGGTTTCATACAAATTTTAGGATTGTTTGTTCTAGCTCTGTGAAGAATGCTGGTATTATTTTGATAGGGATTACAATGAATATATAGATTGCTTTGGGTAGTATTGACATTTTAACAATATTTGTTCTTTTTATCCAGGAGCATGGAATATTTTTCCATTTTTTGTGTCTTCTTTAATTTCTTTCATAAGCGGTTGCATTTCTATACACCAATAATGAAGCAACAGAAAGAGAAATCAAGGGATCGATCCCATTTACAATTGCACCAAAAACCCTAAAATGCCTAGGAATAAATCTAACCAATGAGGTGAAAAATCTATACCCTGAAAATTATAGAAAGCTTAGGAAAGCAATTGAATAAGACACAAAAAATGTACTCTTTTTGATCTAACTTCTTTTTTTTATCCTGTTAGCTGTAAGATCTTTCTAGATCATTGCATGTGGCAGCAATTTATTCGTTTTCATTACTTCATAGTATTCCACTATGAATGCATAGAATTTGCTGATCTGTGTTAGTGTTGGTAAACACTTGGGGACATCAATACATATTTTTGGAGTAAGCAAATAAAGGAACTTCCTAAGACTCAGTTTCCTCATCTGTAAAACAAATTCATTAATGAAATCAATACTCATTCTCTAAGATTGATGTAAGGTTCAGTGGGACAAAATATGCAAAATGCCCTTTCAGTGACATACAGTGAGTGTCCACTAAGTTGTATCTGCTTATTTCAGGCATTTCTGCCTAAAGGATTTAGACAATGGGAATACTGCCATACTAAGAAATGTCCAGATTAAAATTCTAGAGTCATGAAGGAATCAAACCAGTATAAATATGTGCTGTTTATCACAACTTACACTTGTAAACTGATTTGGCCCATCCAAGAGCCATGTCCTTGATAAACACTGAAGTCAATATATGGATGCTTAAGCCTGTTGGCTCAGGTCTTCCACGGTCTCCTGTAGCACCCTTAGTATTTTTGCACCCTTAGTATTACACTTTGCACCCTTAGTATTATTTCCTGGTTTCTGCAACACTCTTGCTCTTTGGGTTTGACCCTTGCTGTTTTCTGTGCTTCAACTGAGATTGACTCTGCAAGTTCCTCCTATTCTTGGCCACCTTCTTTAAGGTTCTTGGTCCTAATTCTGTTCCAACACATCCAAAACTCTGAAGATAGTTTGGATAGCCATTGTGCCGAATGTATGTGGGGCACTCGATACATAAATATTGATCAGCATATTGGCTGTAGATTGGAATCATGGCAAACAGCAATCAGTAAAAACATAATAATAGATTAATGCAACAAGGTCATTAGAGTGGCCCTTAGGAAGTTGTTTGCTTGGAAAGAGAGCAGCCCCAGGATAGCTGTGAAAGGCTAATTCACAGAATGGTGTCACATTTCTCTGACTTCTGTGTTCATGGACCATATTCAATCAAAATACTGTAGCGTATGCACATGCCAACGGGATGTCTGAGCCTGGCACAGAAATCTCCTTTGAGTATAATGAATTCAACTAACTTGTGGCCATCTTCTCTTAAATGACCTACAGACAGATGAAACCTGACATGTCTGTGGTACAACTTACTATGTCCTAACCATTTTTCCTGTGTTCTCTAGCTTCACAGCACCACTATCCACTCAGTTTTTCCATTCAAAAACCTGGGAATTGCCTTCAACACCTCCTAACACTCACCCACCGCATCCAGTCAATCACCAAGACCTGATGATTCTATCAATTAAAATTTTCTCTTTGAAACCTGCCTACTGCTCCCTTCCCATTCAGTTTTCTTAGAACACATGGCTGCTAGTCCATCATAACACGTAAGGCTTCCCATTCACTTGCCTGGTCTTGTACTTGACCTCTCCACACCCACCCATGCATTCTCCACCCTGCACTCAGTGGTCTTTCTAAATTTCACACCTAATCCTGTCACTTCTCTGCTGACTGTCTTCTCATAGTTCCTTGCCACGTGGATGAACTCAGGCTGAGTATTTAGTATGGACCATAAGTCGCTTCATGATTTGTCCCCTTGGGCTCACCACTTCTAAACATTTCCTCTCCAGCCATGCTGAAATATTTGCTGTTCCAGGAACATGCCATTTTCATGTTCATCTCTGGGCCTTAATTTGCATATACTGTGAGTTCACCATGGAACATTCATTCTCCCTCGCATTCTGCCTTTCCAGGCTAAACCTAATCATCTTCTGGTTTCTACTTCCATATTAGTTCCTCTAGGACAGGATTAGGTATCCTTTCATTCTCCAGCACCTTATACTACTCAACCCAGGCAGTTGTTGACTTTTTGAAATAGCTTGTTTACTTGTCTGCTTCTCTCTGCAGACTGTAAACTGGTTAAAGGAGGAAATGTTCTATCTTGCATTCATGTTATCACCAACATAACACATGGCAGAGTAACTGGCTCAAAATAATTATTGAATAAATCAGTACATGCGTGAAAAGTTAATCAAAGACATAGGAAACATTTCTCCAGCTGCCATTTTATCTTAAGATGGTAGGATACTACATATCACACCCAGACTATCACAGTGTAATTTAAAAATAGGTACTTATTCACATTTGTCCTGGAAGAAACAGATCATCTGGCAAAAGTTTGATGCTAATGGGGGGCATTAGAGTAAATATCACATTACAGGCAAGTCATGTTTCCCTTATTTACAGAGATAATATCATTGACCCCATACCATTCACTTAGTCTTTCCACAGATATTTATAATTTATAGTAAAAATCCAAAAACCATAAAATCTGAGTTCTTTTGGGGTGCCTTGCTGACTTAGTCTACAGAGCACATGACTCTTGATCTCAGAGTCATGAGTTCAAGCCCCATGTTGGATGCAGAAATTACTTCAATAAATAAACAAACAAATAAATAGATAAATGAATGAATGAGTGAATGAATGAATAAGCAATAAATAAGTAAATAAAATTTGAATTCTTTTTCCATTTTGGGGGATGCAGTGCTGATTTATGCATATGGTTATTGCTTTTTTAGTGTCCAATGCTTATAGGTATGAAAGTTGGAGGAGAAGGTAGCTATAATGTAGGATAAAATCTAAAATTAGATTTGCAGTCAAATACTTTGTCTCTTTGTCTCTTCCTAGCTAAAGGACATCCTATCAATTCTATTACCAAAAACATCTTTAAATCCTTCTACCTCTCTCATCTCTCCATCACTAGCCAAGTCCAGGTCCAAGTCCATAATTTATGACTTAGTCTCCTCTTGTTCCCAGTTTTGCCATTCCTGAAATGACCAGGGTGATCTTTCCCCTCCATCTAATGCCACATTTCCCCTGCTGTCCTTTTCCTTTTCTTAAAGAATTTTTTTTTCATTCCAGCTACAGTGGCGTTTTTGGAAGTCTTCATATAAGCAGTGCCCAGAGTCACTGATACCTCCTGCTGCTTGTGAACAGAGCCAACTCCTTGTTATGTGGTCCACTGTCTTCCTCCAGGCAGGGCATAGCACTCTCATTGCTCTCTGCAGCAGCCCTGAGCTCTGGGAAGATGCAGAATTATAAAGTGTACAGCTTCAAAGGCTTTAATGTCAAAATAAATGATTATTTAATAGCAATTATAAAAATAAGGGGAGCAAAAATATTTACTATTTATTGTTAGTGTAGGTACTTATACCAGATTAATTTTCATGTATCACCTCTTTTAGACTTCAAAACGTCCATCCCATACATGATTCCCATTTTATACATAGAAAATTAATAAGCAAAGAGGAGAACTATCTTTCTCAAGTCATCCAGCGAACTAGGAGAAGTAGGGATTTAAACCCAACTCTGATGATTTTAGAGCCGGAACTTAACTTCCGTGATATACATCTACATTGTACACAGGGGGTATGATATAATAAGTATTGTGGTGCCTAGCACATGTTAATTGTTTATAATAAATAATTGTCCCTGCTATTCCTACTTTGTAGGAGGAACCAACGCTATTTCCTCTGTGTCTACCACATTCTTTCTATTCTTTAATATTAGGCTCAGGCATAGCTTTTGTGAACCCCTGGTGTCACCCTAGATCATTATTTTACTGTATCCATCATTCATTTTGGTATCTTTTCATTTGCTGTGTAGGATCACAAGTTCCTGGAGGGCATTGGTCGCTTTTTGCATTTTTCTGTTTTCCTTTTCAACAGCTTGCATGGTGCAATGCAATTGTAGGCCACTCAATAAATGATTGCCGAATGAATGCATTAAACCTCATAAGGATCAATCTTCCGACCTTGAACTCATTAGTACTATGCTCTAAAGAGCTGAGCTAACTCAAGTTAAACTAAGCATAATTAAAATAGATTTTTTTTTTTTTACAGAAAGGAGAGCTTTGTGAGCCCAATCATTGGTTAGTTCAATGTTTCTTCACTGGGGAAGATTCCCCCCACCCTAGGAGATATTTGGCAATGTCTGCTTCTAAGCATCCTGCAATGCATAGGACCTTCCCATAACAAAGAATTATCCAGCCTCAATGTCAATAGTGCCAAGATTGAGGAAGCCTGGGTTAGACAAAGCTATCAAAAGAGATTTTAAAATTTACATAGGATTTATCAAACAATTTATAAATATGTACTGTGCATCTATGTTGTACATGATTTTAGATCCTGAGTAAATGTTTGAAGAATAGGACAAAATCTCTATTGGTAAATACTTTTTTAATCAAAATTTCAAAAACCTGGAGAAACTCATGTAAGGTTAAACATAACTAATTCAAAAGAACTTAAGAGAAATTCATTCCTCACTCTGTGATTTATATGAGCAGCCAGGTTTATTATTTACCATAAAATACAATAATTCAATGCAGCAACTAACAAAGTGAGCTCATCAAAACATTCTTAAATTGGCTTTTTTGAGTTAATAGGAATTATGTGCAGCTGCCATGTGTTTATATTCAAAAGGGGAGAGATGATAGAGATTTTTAAGATATTTTGAAAATCATTTATAATAATATTAATACTTCTGTCTCTCACACCTTTGCACCTTAACAATTGCAACCTGGTTATCAACTAGCATGAATTCCAATTAGTAGCATTCAAATGAACAAATATTTGATAACAAGATTAAAATCATATAATTCTTTTTTTTAATATGAAATTTATTGTCAAATTGGTTTCCATACAACACCCAGTGCTCCTCCCAATAGTTGTCCTCCTCAATGCCCATTGCCCACCCTTCCCACCCTCCCACCCCCCATCAACCCTCAATTTATTCTCAGTATTTAAGAGTCTCTTATGGTTTGGCTCTCTGAAAAAAGTTAGAGAGGGAGAGAGCAAAATCATATAATTCTTATACTGAAATTGTGTTACACACACACACACACACACACACAATTGTAACAGCTAGATCTTTGTATAGAAACTAGGAACAAGGTCAAGAGTAAAGCAAAAATGGCTCTAAGAAAACACAGGATTACAAAAGCAGAGCTTTTATTTGAAGTATAATTTATGTACCTGCAAGTAAAGAGTTTTTATACAAATCATTGTAATATTTTTAATAGACTATTTTTTAGAGCATTTTTATGTTCATAGCAAAATTCAGTAGAAGGTACATAGAGTTCTCATATACCTCCTGCCCCCCCGCCCCATCATGCCCCACTGTCAATGTCCCACCAGAGTGGTGAATTTGTGATAGGCGATGAATCTACACTGATACATAATTATCATCTAAAATTCATAGTTTACATTAGGGTTCATTTCTGATGTACATAGTATGGGTTTTGACAAATAATGTAAAAGATATATCCACAAATACAGCATCGTGCAGAGTAGTTTCGCTACCCTAAAACCATTATCGTATTAAAATAAAAGTCAGAATAGGGGCACCTGGGTGGCTCAGTCAGTTAAGCGTCCAACTCTTGGTTTCAGCTCAGGTCATGATCTCGTGATTTGTGAAATTGACAGCTTGAAACCTGCTTGGGATTCTCTGTCTCCCACTCTCTTTGCCCCTCCCCTGTTCAAGCTCTCTGTCTCTCTAAAATAAATAAGTAAACATTAAAAATGAAATAAAATAAAAGTCAGAATAAATTAAAGCTTACAAGTCTCCTCAATACTGGAAATCTAGTTTTCAGGTTAAAGAAAAGCCTGTCTTTCCTAGGTTATTTGCCCACAGTGATCCCATTTTCAAAGGGGAACTGGAAGCTTCCACTTAGACACCAGTTACAGACACTCTTTAATTCCATCCTTAATTTCTTCTTTAACCACATTGTCCCTCAGAGAATGTAGTACATCATATCATAAAAATGTCCATCCTGAAAGATAGGAAACATGAAACTTCTGCCAGAGCTGAGAAGACTGGTTACAAAAGAAACATCTTATAAAACAGTGAGTTATAATCAGGGATCCCTTTAATTCAGAATCCTTCAAGGCCAGGGAAAACTTGATGAAATTAAAATGTTCAAACTTTTAGGCAAGCCAGATTAACCTGTAAAAAGAGATTTGTATCCTTCTTAGAGAATCTGCTGCAAAAAGATATAATGGGGGCAGTTTGGCTAAAAAGTGGAATTAGGGGTGCCTGGGTGGCTCAGTTGGTTGAGCATCTGACTCTTGATTTTGGCTCCAGGAATGATCTCAAGGTTCATGGAATTGAGCCCTGGGTCAGGTTCTGCACTATCAGCTTGGGGTTCTCTCTCTCTCCCTCTCTCTCTCTCTGCTCCTCCCCCTGCTTGTACTCTGTCTCTCTCTCTCAAAATAAATAAATAAGACATTTTTTTTAAGTGGAATTAAACACATGCATGAATATCACTGCCCATGTGCTTAAATGCGTCATTCCTGTGGTCAAGAAGAGAGGCTGGGGTTGGAAAATAGCAACTGATGTGTCAGGCCTGATGGCTGACCACTGTGTTCAAAGAATTTAACCACTTTGTTACAAGTGGCATTTCTTGATAGTTTTGTCTCAAATATCTGAGACTTTTTGAAGTGAGACTAATTGTTATAGTATTAATATCAACAGCATATTTGCAATGTCATAATTTTTTCAACTCACTATTAGGAGAGAAGTCTGGTGCAGTTGAATGAATTCTGGATTAAGTGTAGGGGTCAGACACCTGTGTTCCTTTTAGCCCTGCCACTGACTAATGGTGTGGCCTTGGACACGTCATGTAACTTCTGTGAGCATAGTTTTCACATGATAAAATGGGAATCAGAATGCTTACTCAACTCTAAATTTTGTTGACTGAGAGAATGTTGACTAAAATCCTAGGAAAGGGAAAAGGGAGAAGAGTGGTGATGAGGGACTCACAGGAAGACAAAGATGAATTTGATGTTGGAGGTGACATCTATTTGGCTTGAGGAGGATTAATCCAAGCTGAGTTTCATTTCTTCATTGAACACAATTTTGAACCTGAATTAGCTACACTGCTCTTATTATGAAGGTATGGGGTGTGAGACATTCACTGCCAAAAGAGTGGGTGCTAGACCTCAGTAGAGGGTCTGATGAAGGTACTAAACTATGACACATGCGGAGTATTTGCCTAACCTCTACATGCTCAGGGCATATCTTGAGTACAAGTGGCTATTTACGTGTACATCGTCGTATGGAGAAGAGGGACGGACGGGTCCTTTCATTTGGAAAATTTTTATGTTTTAATTATTTGATGTCTCTCATTCATTCTAAAACTCCTTTCATTGTAAAAATAATAACTGCTGGGGCGCCTGGGTGGCTCAGTCGTTTAAGCGTCTGACTTCGGCTCAGGTCACGATCTCGCGGTATGTGAGTTCGAGCCCCGCGTCGGGCTCTGTGCTGACTGCTCAGAGCCTGGAGCCTGTTTCAGATTCTGTGTCTCCCTCTCTCTCTGACCCTCCCCCGTTCATGCTCTGTCTCTCTCTGTCTCAAAAATAAATAAATGTTAAAAAAAAATTTAAAAATAATAACTGCCTTTAAATGTTGGCCACCGTCCACATATAAGTCCCCTTTAGTACTTGTAACAATTTTGTAAGGTGTATCTTATTACTTGCATTTTACAAATGAGCAAATCTACAATCAGATAGGAAAAGTGATTTGATCCAATCCACACGACTGGTAAGTAAAAGCAGGCATCATCCCTAGGTTTGCCTAGATGGAAATCTGAATTTGCCCAATATTCTTTTTATGGAGACATGTGGCTTTCTTGTGTAAAACTGGAGAAGCACTCCATGCCTGGGCTGGACTCCAGACCTGCCATTGTTTCTAATGATGAATTATGGCCACGGTTGCCTTGTAACCCCAGCTTCTTATAACACTAGCTTGGTGACCACCTGGCTGGAGTGATTTATTGAAATGTATCTGTTCTTGTTTCGATGCACATAAGTGCATCGCCAGTGCACCTTGGGGTAATTATACTGTGGATGAAGAACTGCCATGGCAACCACCCATGGAGTTGTTTATGTCCTGGAGCTGCAGTGCATGGCCCCCCAGAGGGCTCTTCCTCTTGCTAAGGTTTGCTATGGGTGGTGGAGGTGGGGGTGGGGGTGGGGCGTGAGCACTAACCTATTACCATGGAGACAGGGATGCTGACAAAGAGCAGGCATCCTAAGGAAGGAGCATCCAGAGTAGCAGTGTGCATCCCTCAGAGGGTCCTGGTGGAATTGAGCAAAAATGCTGACCTTTTTCAAAAGGCCCATAAATAATTCACAACCCATCTTCTAAATTTGTTCCCCCAACCTTTTTTTTCTCCAGACAGTCACCTCTTTAGGCAATAATTAAGTTCCAATTCAAGATACATTCTAATTCTTAAAACAGTCTTACTTTAATAGGCTCTTTGGTTGATATTAGGTAATGATGTGTCTCATCTACCTTTAATAGCAGGAGTGGACATTGGTGGATTTATTTTTGAATTTGAATAGCACTTTATGGGTCTTTGAATAAAAGCTTCACCAAAGAGTTTCTATTTTCAGCTGTATTTAATTAAATTTTTAAGAACAGGTCTTCCCCTCTACAATGGAACCCAACCAAATTGTGCAGATAAAAAGTGAAGGAGGAAGTTAGCTAGTGTGGATTGAACAACTTTCTTAAAAATCGGCTTTACTGATATGTTCCAATGCAAAGGCAATACTTACTTCGTTGTGGATTAAGATGTGATGCAGGTGTGGCAAATTGAAAAGTCTACAGAGGTCAAAAAAGATCATGTACATGAGCAAATAAATGGAGTGCCATGCAACAGGGCAAGGGTAGGTCCAGAAGCAAGCTGGGGGGGGGGGGGGGAGGTGCGTGTCTAGCCTAGAGCAGGTGTTTGCTATTCAGCTTTGCCATTTAAAAAAAATTTAATGTTTATTTATTTTTGAGAGAGAGAGAGACAGACAGAATGCGAGCAGAGAAGAGCCAAAGAGAAAGGAGACATAGAATCTGAAGCAGGCTGCAGGCTCTGAGCTGTCAGCACAGAGCCCGACGTGGGGCTCGAACTCACAAACCACGAGATCACGACCTGAGCCGAAGTCAGATGCTCAACTGACTGAGCCACCCAGGCGCCCCTAGCTTTGCCATTTTTTTTTAATTTTTTTAACGTTTATTTATTTTTGAGACAGAGAGAGACAGAGCATGAACGGGGGAGGGTCAGAGAGAGGGGGACACAGAATCCGAAACAGGATCCAGGCTCCGAGCTGTCAGCACAGAGCCCGACGCGGGGCTCGAACCCATGGACCGCGAGATCATGACCTGAGCTGAAGTCGGCCGCTTAACCGACTGAGCCACCCAGGCGCCCCTAAAAAAAAATTGTAATGTTTACTTCTTTTTGAGAGACAGAGAGAGAGAGAGTGAGCGTGATTGAGGGAGGGACAGAGAGAGGGACACCCAGAGACCAAAGCAGGTTCCAGGCTCTCAGCTGTCAGCGCAGAGCCCCACACCAGGCTCAAACTCACAAACCACAAGATCATGACCTAAGCTGAAGTCAGACACTTACCTGACTGAGCCACCGAGGAGCCCCATTTTTTAAGAGAAGCCAGAAATGGAGAAAATGGGGAAATTTTCCCAGTTTTGAATGATGACAACTAATGAACAAATATTGAAACATGTAATAGGTAAAGCACACACAAATACATGAAAAAATATGTCACAGGCTACCAGTGGGAGGCCTCAGATGATGTAAGTTAACAGGTAAGCCTGGCACCTAGTAAGCTCTCATAAAGGTTAACTGTTCTTATTTGTTTCATTTGGTGAGATGCTGGGAGGTTGGTACTTTTTCTTGTTTACCGACGGGAATCTAAGACTCAAAGATCTGAACTGGGATGTGAAAGAACCTGACCTTGGTCTTTCTGATTCCAAGCCTCAGCTACCTATCCAGTAGTGTGTGGTTAGGAATGTTTATTCAGCTTGTACTTTTTTATGCTGACCTGATATCCATGATTTTTTTTTCAGCAAAACATTATTCTTGTTGCTTTCACTACTCTTATACTGTGTTTGTCTTAAATTCAAGGAATTATTATATTAGGCAGAAGCTTTATGTGATTTCTTTTTCTTTCTTTTTTTTTCTTTCTCTCAAAGAGGTCTCATGCATAGAATTCTCCATTAAAACAATAAAAACAATAATAATAATAAACCTGAGAGATATTCTGGCCTCACTGCTTCTAGGCTCAATTATTTGAATTGTGACAGCCCCAAGGTCTGAATTCTTAGTTGTAAAACCCCTTTCTTACCTTCAGAGAGAATGAGTCTCACAAGATTCCCTGTGTCCTCAGCCCGAATCCTGGGTTCCACAGTGCTTTGTCACTTTTAGGATAAAGAGATTTCAAGCATACAAAGTCCTCTTCCATTCTTGATGTTACTTACAAAGTAAGAACGATGAAGGTAATAACTTATTTTCTTGCTTCTTTATTTTCTATGTCCATTTGTTCATTTAAAAAAAAAAAAATAACTCCAAGTTAGTAGTACAGCGATGTCTTAAAATAGATTCATTCATTTTGTTTTCTGTGCCCAAACATGTTTATATTCTAGTACGGAGAACCAAGAGGCAAATCAAGGTCAGTTAAGAGATGTGAGCTAATGACCCAGGAAGTAGAACAAGGCCCACAAGAACAAAGGTGAGCTCTTGTTGCCAGGAGTAGAACTAGTACAGCAGAGGAGAGCTCATGTCCAAGGAAGTAGAAGGTGGGAAGAGGGTGGAAAGGTGAGCTCGTGATAGAAGTAGAATAAGGTAGGGAAATAAAAGGAAGTGATGCAGAGAGAGAGTGGCTCTCGGCAGCTGGGGATGATGTTTTCTTTCTTTTCCTGTCTTCGTGCCAACCAAGGGCCAGCAGCACCAAGGGTTTATCTGAAGAAGAATGACCAATTCCTTTTCAAATGAGGGTCTGTAGGTTTTGTGCCTCTGCAGCTTAGGAGGCTTCAGAAATTTACTTATCTTATTTCTGTCTCAGTGTCCTCATCTGCAAAATTGTTTGCCTCACGGTTTCTTGGGGAGAATTAAATGATATATGTAAGTTCTTATTATGGTGCTTGAACTATTAAATAAATATGATTTTAGCATCATTTTTATTTTCATTTTAAATCTTTCAAGTTATCTTTTTTTTCTTTTAATGAGTGTATTCTTTCACCTACCGGGGTGTCTGTCACCCACTGGCTTCTTTATTGCACAGAAGCATCTACTAGTTATTAATTAACAGTCAACAAGGGAATCTTTGGTGAGACAGGCTCTCTCATGTTATTAAAGGCTATTGAAATGACATCTGCTAATTCAGTAGCACAGAGTCCCCAAGTCCCAGGATACTCTCTCAGAGTGAATCTAGGACACCTAAATTGATAAAAATTAGTTACTTATTTCCTGATCAAAGGGTCGTGGAGGAGTAAGAGATTTTGGTTTGGTTTTGTAAAACAGATTTTCATATGAAAGATAGCTTTAAATCAGAAGGTCTGAGTTTGGTACACATAATGCCTGCAGCTGGAAGGAGAAATCCCTGCCTCCTTTTCTTGGCCTCAATTGTCAGTTGAGTGGAAATTTCCTCTTTACTGTACGGACATTAGTATGTTGAAAATCAGGTCTCCCTGGCTTGAGATTCTTCTAAAGATGAGCTTGGGTAAGTGTTACGTAAGTATTAATAAAAAGCACACAGAATTTATTCCATCCATCCCCATAGAGGTGTGCTTTCCTGTCTAACATCTCTTTTTGTTATTGCCTTCTTTCATTGCTCATCGATATACATTTTGTTAACATGTTGAAAAATATGTATGGCTTATTATAAGGTATGATTAGAGGTGTCGGGCAAAGAAAAAGTCTATTTCAATATATTACACGTGTCCGGTGTTAATAGCCTGATTTCCACTGGTTTGATGGTTACTTAAACCACTGAGCTGGCATCAAAGCAGGACCACATAGTGTATACCTAGCCCCTGTCCCAGGTTTCCACATTTCACATAACATGGTTTGGAGAATGTCATTTCTGCAAAGTAACCGCTCTTCCCGTGGGCTTAGTGTCCTACAATTTCAAAAGCTCTTTCCTATGCATGTTGTCATTTGATTTTCATAACAAACCTGTGAGTCCAGCAGGGGATCATTAGTTCTAATTTATATATAAGGAAAATCAGCCTGAAAGAATATAATCAATTCATAAGAGGACAGAGTAAGGATTAGAAACCAAGACGATATGACTCCAGGGTCCTTGCTTTATTCTTTATTCACAGGCAGAGAGAGGTGGCTTCTCGAAAACCTCCCTATTAGTTAGAGTGCCTCTTTTTCTAAAAGGATCTGTATACCAAAAGAGTGCTTAGAGGCACAATCAGAGCAATCAAATGGAGTCATTTTTATCCAGGTGCTTCTAATCCTTTCGTGGTTCTTCACCTCTTCGAAACTGTCATGAGAAAGTCGTAAAGCAGCATGGATTCATTCTGAGTTTTAGGTTTGTTGGCACAAAAAAAACCCCATCATCCATGGTCACTGATGCCACTTGGCACTGGTGAGGTGGCATAAAGAAGTGGGGGGGAGTCCGACCTACGTGTGGATCCTGAATCCAGCCATTTCTAGCTGCATGTCTTTGTGAGCCTTGAGTTCTTCGTCTGGTAAATAGAAACAATAATAATATTTGCCTTTTACGGATGGCATGAAGATTGATAAGCATACTTCCTGTAAGCTACTTAACAAAGAACTTCATTTCATAGCCTTTCAAATCAATAATAGTTATGGTCACTATTGTAGCAATTTTGCTATTTGAATGTTATAATATAGGGAAATCAGCCTGTTGGAAGTTTCTCAGGCGTATTTTGCCTTAGGAGTCCGACAGGTCTTTGGTTCTTCAGACCCCAAAATCATGAGTAACGAAAACGATGAAAAAGGAGGGTTCTGTGCTCATGCCCTCTATGCATTCTACTCTGCGAAGGCTGGCGGTAACACTTACCATGTTCACAAATTTCAGATCAGTTTAACAAACGTTATCTGAGGGCCTAGTATGTGGAAGGCACTGGGATGAGAGGCAGATAAGAATCATCTTCAGATTCAAGAAGCCGTTTTATGAATAGGGATGATGGAAACAGATGTTTGAAAGCTGGGCTGCAAGTGCTGTGGTGGCTTTATGCCCAAATTGGCACAACAACCATAGGAGTCTACAGCTTAGGAGGCAGAGGATTCTTGGAAGCATTTTGGAATTACCAGAGTATAAGGTTAAAATTAAGAAGAGGCAGAGGATAATTTTGAAGTGGATTTCTGGAGCCAGGTCATGGGATGCTATTGACAAGGTAGTGGGCTTTATCTTACAGGTTAAAAAACAACATACCATGAGCCATATAGAGAGTCCATACAGGTTGTTGGCTCTCTTGGATCTTTCAACAATGAATTGATGGGGCACCTGGGTGGCTCAGTCGATGCAGCGTCTGATTCTTGATCTTGGCTCAGGTGACGAACTCCCAGTTTGTGAGTTCGAGCCCCGCGTTGGGCTCTGAGCTGATGGTATGGGGCCTGATTAGGATTCTGTCTCTGTCTGCTCCTCCCCAGCTCATGTACTTGCTTGCTCTCTTTCTCTCTCTCAAAATAAATAAGTAAACTTAATATATATATATGTGTGTGTGTGTGTGTGTGTGTGTGTGTGTGTATGTATACAGACATATATATATAATGAATGAATTAACATAAATAATGAAATATGATTTCACTTACAAATCCCACCCTTCTGGAGAAATCACATTTCTACCCACATTTCTGTGTAGTATCAGATAGCTGAAGCTCAGATATAACTGCCTATAAACACTAGGTGTGTGCTCTCAGATTTACCACCCCCTGCCCATCCCTTTTGATTATACTTGGCCTACTGCACTCATCTATATTATGTTGGGTGCCTATCAGCATCTGAGTCTGTCTTCTGCTTCTTCCATTGTCCAGCCCTTAGGAAACATATGAAACCGCACCTATCAGAAAACTGGATATCAATCTCCTTATTGCACGGGTCCTGCCTTTCAAAGAGCCAACAGACTGGTCCACTCCCCAGACACCAACAATCTCATCGGGTCATCTCTAGTGAAATCCCTCAAGTTAAGGTCAGGATGGAAAGCAGATGGCAGCAAATGAATAGCTATATTACTGCTTGTACTACCACTTTCTTCTACTAACAATAATGGTAGCTAATGATTATTCAATTCTAAGTGCCAGCAATTGTGCTGTTAACTTTACACGGACCCTTTCAACCCATAATCTTACAGGAACAATTATATTATTATCCCCATTTCACAAATAATACGACAGGTAGAAAGGTTGTTAAAGTGGTCAAGGTAGGACTGCCTTAAACACATATTCTCAGACAGGCTGTGGTGCCTCATGCTGGAGATATCATGCTCCTACGTGGTGCTGTGAGTAGGATGTGAAAGGTAAAAACAGGATGAACTAGACGGAGTACATATATTGGGATTCGCAGGGATCCTTAAGCTGCGTTTTTATGTGTTCAAAGAAATTATCTTTCAACCTAATTAAAACCCCACTCAAGGAAAGCCTACTCAGAATTGGCCTGCACATTGTACACATCAACTGCCCTCCAGATGTACACAGGTCACGGTCTGAGACCCGAGCAGACCTGCAGCTGACAGAAAGCAGAGTAATAGTGATCTGTAAACTCTGTCGATTAGTCTAGAAAGAACTTCTCCTTAAATAACAAACAAAGAGAAAGAGTAATTTTAATAACTTTTAGGGGGAAATTGCAGGATGAAGGAAAGGAACTTTGTCATGAAGACTCAGAAGAATAACAAAGGTAGGAAAATTATGGAGACTAGTTTGGTATTTTCAGGGGAATGCAAGGAAACATTGCTTCTCTGAAACAGACGCAGATGACTGTAATAAAGACAGGGGAAATAAAAGATACTAGGATGAGATGAAAATACAGATGAGCGATATAAAAGATGGCAGGAAAACTGAAAAAACTTAAAAAAAGGAATAACACAATTCAAATAATTCCTAAAACTGGGGGAAAAAAAGGAAGGGTCAGAAATTCTTTCTGAATGACAGACTATGTGGTTCAGATTAACCTCCTGCTGAGAAAACCTAGAAAAAAATGGAAGAAATATTAATGAAACAAACATAGAAAAACAGCACACTGATGTACATGCAGGATAATATGATATAAAATCAAGAGGAACAACAAATAAGAAAAATGGATCCAGAGGTGATCCACATAATAAAGCTATAAACCACAGATTAAAAAAAATAAACAACTGTACTAAATATTTTTAATTAATAGCAGACATGATTGATAATTTGATAGGGCCTTGGAAACTGTAAGAAGAATCAAATTGAAATTCTAGATATGAAACAAATATATGATAACTAAGAATGATAATGTATTATGTGTCAAAGAGCAGATTCAACAAAGCCAAACAATTAGTTAACTCAAAGAAAATATCCAGTATAAAATTTATAAAGACAAATGAATAAGTATGTGTGTAATATACCTAGACAATCCATTAAGAAAGTCTCGGATAATTGGAGACCCAGAAGAAAGTCTCATAATAGATAATTGGAGACCCAGAAGGGAAGGAGAGAGGGGGAGAAGGGCAAAAAGCAATATGAATTCCTCAAAAAATGGCAAGAGAAATTAAGCTACACATTTCAGAAGCCCTAGAAATCCCATGCAGGATGAATATATAAAAACAGCACACCTAGGAACATTATAACAAAACTGCTAAAACCAAGAACAAAGATTAAAAAAACCCCAATGACTTAATAACAGAGGGAAAGTGGGGAAGATTATTATCCTCCAACAAGCAGCAATAAGATAGATGATTTATCAACAGAATCTATAGAAATCAGAAGACAAAGGAAGATATCTTCAAGGTGCTGAAAGAAAATGATAGACATCCTAAAATGTTACACTTAAAAAATAAACCCTTCAAAAACTAATGTGAATTTAAGATATTTTCAAGCAAATAGAAGCCAAGGGAATTCATCAGTAGCAGAATTGCACTAGTAGAAACACTAAAAAGAGGCATTCATTCAATGCACAAGAACTGTATATCATACAGAAGAGAAATGGAAGAATGGATAAAGAGCATCAAAAAAGTAAACACTTGTGTAAATGTAATTGCAGCAGATAACCAGGATTTATCATGAACTCTACAAAATGATGAGAAAAAAAAGACAACCCAGTAGGAACATGTGCGCAATCCTTTAACCAGCCCCATAGGAAAGAAGACATTGTCGGCCAGACACCACGTGAAAGTGTTCATCCTCATTCGCAATCACGTGGTACAAATTGAAATCAAGATGAAGTACCTCTAAATGCTCACCAGGATACTGAAGCAAAAAGACTGATAGAAGCGAGTTGGTGGTGAGAAGAGAAAAAAGGGCAACTCTCATATGCAGATGGTGGAAGTTAAATTCTCAGAGCCACTATGGAAAAACAGTGTAACATTATTAAAATTGATAATCAACATGCTCATGACCCAGCAATTCTATTTCTCTTTATATATCAGATAGAAGTATAAGCACTTGGGCACCAAAAGACATGCTCAGAAGGTTCATCATTTGCAATAGCTCCAAGATGAAACAATCCAAATGCCCATCAGCAGTGTTATGGATAAACAAATGGTGGTCTAGTCACCCAATAGGATACTGTAGATGAGGGGGGTCAGCAAATTACAGCCCATGGGCCAACTGTGGCCCATCACCTATTTTTGTAAATGCACTTTATTGGAACACAGCCATGCTCATTCTTTTATATAATGGCGATGGCTCCTTTCATGCAATGACACAGTTGAGTTGTTGCAGTAAAGACCATCTGGTCTGTAAAACCAGAAATTTTTAATATCTGCACAGAAAAAGTGTGCCAAACCCTGGCATAGGCCAGTGAAAATAAATTAACTACAGATACATTTGTTAACATGTGTGAATCTTAAAATCTTGAGCAACAATAAGCCACACCCTTCAAAAAAAGTCACATAAACAACATGCTTTAAAATATATTTCTGATCGCCTTCACTTGTGTCTAGAATTTTCTCCTTGTTAAAATTTAACTCTGTCCTTTCAGTTGCCCGGTATAAAAATCTATGTTTTTGTATCCCATCCATTAGAAAGTCTTACTCACTCAACCTTTCACATACATTAGGTGTCCAGCCACATCTCACCACCTCCTCCCCTATCGTTGTGGTTCAAGTCACCATCACCTCTCATTAGGACTATGGCCATAATCTTCACTGGTATCTCTCCTTCTGCCCTTGGCCTTATTCGCAGCAGGTAGAGTAATTCCATGAAAAAAACAAATCAGTTCAGGCTACTTCTTTGCTCAAAACTCTTCACTGGCTTTCCTTTTCAGAGCAAATGCCAAAACTCTTACTATCACCCACATGGCATTGCACGATCTGGTTTTAGATGACCACAGTGGCTTCATTTCCTACTACGCCCCCTGTCATTCATTGTAGACCAGGAGCACTAATATCTATGCTTTTCCTTGAACATAGGAGTAGTCAGTGTCGCTGCACATCTACTTGTTCTGGTGTGCTGCTCTTTGAGACACCCCCTTGGCTTTCTCACCTACTTTGGGTCTTTTCTCCAATATTTCTTAGTGAGTGCTTGCTTTCCCTTTGTATTTAAACATTCAACTTCCCCACTCCTGGCGTTCACTTGCCTGCTTTATCTATCTCCAAATTATTTATCACTCTCTAAAATAGTCTATCTCTCTTTTTCCTTGTAAGTTTCACAAAGACAGGAGTTTTGTTTCTTTTGCTCACTTTCATATCCCAAACGCTTAGAATAATGAGTGACACAGAGTAACAGTTAATAAATGTTTGTCTCACAAAGAACTAAGCTGAGGACTTTGGGAGTTCTAAGAAAAAATAAAAGTGAGAAAAATAACAGCAGAAATGATAGAGATGGAGGACGGAGAAAGGAGGTCTCACCTAACTGCCAAAGGTGTTCACAAGGGAAGCTGGAGAGGAGGTATCAAAGATAAAAATTTTTAAAATCCCAAGAAGTAATTAGTAAGTAAAGAAAAAAGGGCTTTTGCTTCTCTGATGAAATGAGTGAAAAAGAACTGAAGAAAACATATCCTAGCCAAATTTATGATGTGGCAGGATAAAAGAAAATTTGACAAGTCCTCAGTTGAGGGAGTCGGGGAAAGAAACAGGTTACCAACAGAAAAACACAAATCATCTGGCCCAGACTTCACTACATCCAAAGTTAGAATATACAGAGTGACAGCTGATGAGTTTTAAGGGAAGAAGGTTGTGACCCCAAATGTTTACACCTATCCCAGTTCCCAGTTACCTTTCATGTTTGTGACAAAGGAAAAGTAATTCTCCAACGTGCAGCAGCATGGAAATATGCCACCAATGTTTTTGTTTGTTTGTTTGTTTTGGGAAAAAACAATTACCTGAAGAGATACTCCAACTAACTGCAAAGTAAATCCACATTAAAAAAAATAAAAAATAGTCAAGTTAACAAATTAGACGTATTAATATCCTCTGTCCTTAACATCAGAGTGCCTAATACCCAAGAAGGAATATGGGGGAACAGAACGAACATAAGATAACATGTGAGTATAAATCAGAGCTCATTCACTAATTAGCTCTGTGACTTAGGACAAAGTGTTCAAGCTCTTTGAGTCTCAGTTTCTTTATTTATAATATTAAGATAATGATATCCAACACTCACAGATGGGTTGAGGAGATAAAATTCGATACTACACGTGAGTAAGGTTTACAAATTACTCTAAAAATGTTAATACTTATTATTATTCACCTAGGAGTTTATCCAGCTTTCTATCAAATTAGTAGAGTGACTTTGTTATGGATTGTTTGTGTCCCCCTCCCCATGTTCCTGTGTTGAAATCCTAACCTTCAATGTGACGGTACTAGGAGGTGGAGCTTTGGAAGGTGATTAGGTCATTAGGGTGGAGGCTTCATGAATGAGCTTAGTGGCCTTCTTACAAAGAAGAGATACCAGAGCTTGTGCCTTCTCTTGTGTCTGCTCTCTACCTGTGAGGACTTAGGGAGAAGACAGCCTTCTGTGAATCAGGAAGGGGGCCCTTACCGGACATAGCTCTACAGGCATCTTGATCTTGGAATTCCAACCTCCAGAACTGTGAGAAAAAAGTCTGTTATTTAAGACACCCAGTCTATTGGATTCTGTTATAGCAGCCTGAACTGAGATAGGCTTTTAGTTTTCTTTTCGGCGGATAGCCATTTCCATGAACAAGGGATTTGTTGTGGAACAGTGAAGACAGCTCGCTGTATTTAGAAATATAAATATAGGTCTCAGTTACCACAACCTAGATCTAGCTGCATAAAAACAAGCATTGTTTCCTTCTACAGAATTCTGTAGAATTGGATTTCACCCTTAAGTCACATTTGTGATTTATACATGAATCAATCAGGTTATTCTCTTAATAGAAGCTGTATAGTCTCTGTCCTGAGCAGGCTCTAGTCCTGGCCAGGGCTGCCTTGATCCTGCGTCCTCAAATTCCTTTCCTGAATGAAGCCTTTCCTCCTATCTCCAGATGTCTGTCCGTCATCTCTGGTCAGTCCTTTTCAAACTTTTAGTGTGAACTGTTCAAGTACATGATTTACAGGCTAATCATATTCTTTACTATCCTCCATTGCTAATTTAGGATTGTGTTGTTTACATTTTCACAAACATTGATGTTGGAATTCTAACTAAACTATAACTAACTGATGTCCATACAGATCTGTACAGTGATAAAACAATGTCTATGACATAGCATTACAAAGAGAAAGGATGTAAAAATTGTGTGTAGCATAAGATCTACATTATGTAAAAACGCTAACAAAATAGATTAGAAAGAATTGGACCTCGTGTTGAGAGTGGTTATGTCTGGGGAGTTGGATTAGCACATTATTTCAGAAAATTGGTTTCATGAAACAATAGTTCCCTGAGACATTCCAAGTTGTCAAAATGTTTAAGAAATTCTACAAGTAAAACCCTCATCTCAGAAATTCACATCACAAGGAAAATTATCAAGTGAGATGATAAATAATTTAGTAAAAAAATTACCTTAAGTTTTTCTTAATTCCAAATTTCCAAACTTATTTGGAAAGAGAATTCTTTAAATTTATTATCAAATATAATTTCCTGGAACACACTTTGAAAACTAAATATTCCAAAATGTCCCCAGTGGACATAAATTATTAAAAGTTTTAAAAATTTTTCTTTATTTTTTATTTTTATTGTCAAAGTAACATACCATACTCTCTTTTGAACCAGTAAACAATGCAAGATTTTACTTAAAAATTAATTTCATGCCAACTCATTTTCATTTCTATCTCTCAAGGTAACAAAATTTAGCATATTGATATGCATTAATCCATTTCTTTCCCCACAGACAGGTTTATATGTTCATATGCACAAGTGCTTAGGGATAATATTATTTTACAAGTCAATTATTTACAAAAGTAGGATCATTTTATATTACATTATTCTCCCATTCTTTACTTTCATCTAACTAAATATAACTATCTCTCAAAGTCTAATTCAGTTTTTTGAATAGTTAGATAACTTTGCAAAGAATGGATATATCACAGTTTATTCAGCCGTTCCCTTATCGATGGACATTTCAGTTACTTCCACTTTATTGCTAACACAACGATGATGTATCCTTGCACACATGTATTTATTTAGAGGCATTTTTGGAGGGGATCAATTCTGATCAGTACAATTTCTGAATCAGAATATATATTTATTTTTATTGTAGTAGATATTGCCACATTACTCTTTAATAATATTGTAGCATCGCTTCTCCCTCCTAGTAAATATGCCCATTTCCCTAACTGCACCAGAACTTGATACAATGGTTACTTTTATTTTAATGGTATAATGAGTCAAAAATGCAATTCTGTTTCCTTGCTTTTCTTAATTGTATGACCACACACCTACCGATACATAAAATTCTTTGTTGTCTTTGTTTTTGAACTTGATAAAAATGTATCACGCTATGGTTATACTTGTACAACTTGCCCTTTTATTCATGCTGTGTTTTTAAAATTCACCCATATTGAGCAATGTGGCTACAATTCTTTTTTTTTCACATGAATAGTATTCCCTTGTGTGAATATATTTAATGTATTTATTCTCCTTTCGGTGTACATTTAGGTTGTACATTGAAAGATTCCCGAGTATCAATTGAATTCTCCAGTGTCATTTAAGATACGTAGTCAAAGTTCCATGTACTTCCATACCTAAAAGTGAGATTACTAGGTTATAGGATATAAAAAGTTTTCACTTCATAACTTTTAACAAAAAATTTTCTGGTGATGTTACAAATTTATACATTAGAATTTTATATGAGTTGTCATTTCTCCAAAGTCTTGCCTGTGAATTGGTTTGTGAGCATAATTGGTTCTAGAAACATGCTTGTAACTCAAAGCACTTGTATATCAAAGTGAATTCCAAGAACCATTGGCTCAGTTGTGATCATGTGATGCTCGGCATCATGTACTACTCATATGGTAAGACATCACTTGCCTATCAAGTTAAAATTTATTAGAAATGTTTGCTTGTCTTCCAGAACCCTTGCAGAACAAGTTACTTGCAATCTAAGGTTTTACTGTACTTGGTGCTGTCGGGTTTTAAAATTCTCTAACAAATTTGTTGACTTCTAATGATCTGTCATTATGGTACCTCACCTTAGTTTTGATTTCCTGGATTACAAGTGAGATCAAACAGGTCACCCATTTATGCTTATTTGCCTTTCACATTTCCGTTTCTTGGGAATACCTATTCAAGGCTTTTGTTCATTTATCTAATAAGGTGTTTGCCACCTTTTACTTACTAATAATAGTATGGAGAATTCTTTGTCATTTACACTTGTGGGAACTGTTGGGGTTAACAGTTGGGGTTTGATGTCACTTCCTTTAATGACTTTCCAATACAGTTACTGTTATGATTTGTTACATTAACATTTGCTGAGTAGAGCTCTGGGGTGCTGGGTGGTGAGCTGTGGTTCAGCAAAAGATCACAAGAGAAAGTGAGATACAGAAGTTCATTATTCACAGGTCCTGGAGGAAGTACACTGCACGCTTTGAAGGGCCACGTGGGACATGAAAGCAGGGTGGAGGCAGAGAGAGTCAGACGTGGGGCACCTGTATTTCTGAGGGTCCATCGGTAGAGTGATTTGGCATTCCATATTGGTCAATTCAAACCAAAAAGAGCCCCCAGGGTTTTGGTAAGCTCCATGGGGGTCTTCTCTAAGGGACATACAGGGAAAGGCCCTGAGAGGTAGGGGAGGCTGTTTATCAGAAGTGTTTTGGGGGGATCATATCAGGAATTTACATTTGCTTGTGTTCTCCAGGCTGTTACCTAGGGCATGGGCTTACATGAGGGGCTAATGCAGGCTGCTTGGCCAAACAAAATAGATGCCCAGGCAACACTACCTGGTATCATCTCTGCTTCTCTACTTCAAAGCTACTGTTTGTCCTGTAATATTAATACATGTTTTGAAGGGAAAAGTTTAAAACTGCATACATATTTCATCCCTCGTCAGACTTTTAATGTATTCCCTTGCTAAATAATACCTATACAGATTTGTGGTTTCCTATTTGATTCAGTGGGTTGTAATGTACTGCTATCATTGTTTATTTTAATGCTCCGGTTTCTCCAGTTTGGCCAGCAGGAGTCCCTTCAAGGTGGCTTCTGTGTCCTTTTAGCACGTCCTTTCATTTTTTGAGTGCTTTCTTGCTTTCTGGCACGATCAGGTATATTAGGTTCATCTGGCACTTTTTATGTCCTAGCTCAGAATCAGTCATATCTTCACAGATCTCTGATTCTTTATGATGGAGAATGCTAATTAGAAGTCAAGATCTGTGTTTATGTGTGTTCATTGTTATCGGGGTGTCCTTGATCCCAGGATCTCCCAGTAAAAGAAATAAGGATTCATGCTGGGGGCGGGAGGAAGAGTATATACATATATACACATATATGTATAAATACAAACACGCATAGACATATTAACAACTGTATATACTTTTCTATTTATACATATTGAAAACTGTTAGTTCACGTCTCTGGTAGGCAAAATAATGGCCCTTCACCGATGTCCACATTCCAATCCAACTGTGAACGTGTTATCTTATTTGGAAAAGGGGGATTAAAGTAGCAAATTAACGTTGCCAATTAGCTGATCTTTAATAGGAAGATCATCCTGGATTATCGAGCTTTGTTCAATGTAATCACAAAAAGTCTTAAAAGTGGAAGAGGAAGGCAGAGGAGGTCACAGCAATGTGCTATGAGAATGACTCCACTCATCAGGCTGTCTTTGAGGTAAAGGAAGAGGGCACAAACCAAGGAGTACGGGCAGCCTGTAGGAGCTGGAAAAGGCGACGACACCTCTAATGGAGTGCAGCTTTGCCAACAGCTTGACTGGAGCCCGTTGATGCCTGTGTTGGATTTCTAACTTATGGAGCTAGAAAACAATAAATTCTTGTTGCTGGGGGTTGCAAAGTATGCAGCTATGGAAAATGGGTGCCAAAGCAGTACCGGAGGTTCTGATCCAGTCTCCCTGGTTTGTTCTAGTTCCCTCTCTTTTTTGTAAGTCCCTTTTCCAACAACAAGAGTTCTGACTGCCATTCTCCTTAGAAAAACTTCCTGTTCTTCAGTCCTCCTGTATCTAGTCAGTTTTCCATCCTCACATCCACCTGCCCACAAACAGAGATGCCCTCTCCACCCTGCTTTGGTCTGGCTCCCCATGCCAGGTCCTCCCATACTGGGTCATTCTCATGCAAGGGTGACCTCAGCTTGCTCAGATACTAACCCTCGGTGCCGGGCCACCCTCCACAGGTGTACCTTCCTCACCCCACTTGGGATCTCATTATCAACACTATATCCTCTCTCCTGCACAGATGCCCCTTTCCCTGTTCACTTTGACACTCCATGCAGCTATCTCCCCCCGCGTCCAGCCGCCTGTCTGATTGCTTTGTCTCAGTGAATGGCTTTACATCTACATTGTTCAGAGAAGGTACAGAAAGGGAAAGTATGAGAGAGAGGGGGAATATTCGATATTCCATCTAGAGGGTAGATGTTTTACATATTTTCTATTTTCCTTTCTCTGTGCTGGATTCTGGATAATTTCCTTGATTTTATGTTCTAGTTCCTTGATATTCTCTTCAGCTATGTCTCCTATGTTATTTTTAAATTAATTTAAATTTCAATTTGTTCTTTGTTTTGTTTTACTTTCAACTTCCTGGACAACCAGTAGGGTTGAGCACAGTTTATTATAATTTTTAAATACTTACTGGGATTTTCTCTTCTGTGAATTGTTTAGCCATATTTCTTGTCCAAATTTCTACTGAGTGTAACAACATCCTCACAGTGGTTATATCTGAACTGTTGCATTATCATTGGCTTTATTTAATCATGCATGTGTTTCAGTTTTCTGAGTGATCACTTAGAACTAAATTACAAGTTTACATTCATCATCATCAGAAAATCAGTTTCAAAATAAAACAACTAAAAAATGGTCCTATAATTTATACTACATTTCTTTTTAACAAAAGAAAAAATGGCAAATGGTGAGAACTGAGACAGATATGCTCTGTCTCCTAACTGGCTTATTCAGGGAGGGCACATTACCACTGTTAGCTCTCATTCTCCATCTCCAAATCCAGTGATTTATTTTTGTTACTGATTTTAAATAAGTAAAGCTGTTATAATGTTCTCCCTCCAGACATGGATGATGGCTGATGCTCACAAGGTCTTAGGAGAAAGCTGCTGTCAGATCGCCAAGGCCATGTAGGTCCATTTGTGAAAGGTATTACATTATCTTGTGAATTCAGTCTCTTGTTCCTGACATTCAATAGATTAATTTTGCTTTTATTGGTTTCCCACCAACACTATCCTCAATATTTGTAGTTGCACACTGTTCACAGTAGGATTAATCTTACAGAAGAACGTGGCTAAGCTTGAAAACCAAGGGGGGGGGGTGGGAAATGGGGGTTGGGGCTGTCTAGCCACCATGAGGGCTTCTGCCAATTGATCAATATTAATCTACTTGTTTCACTACTTTTTTTCTTCTTATTTACTCCTCTGTCCTGTCATCCATGCAAGTTTCTTTGCAGATTATAACATTTTGTTTTATAGGCAACTCACATTTTGAAGATGATTTTATCTAAAAAAATGTTGAGGCACATGGTAACCATGTGTTATGCACTGTGCTACTGAGAAGTCAGCAACAGATTCTAGAAACCAAGAGGTTCAAAGGGAAAGAGAAAACTGGGCTTGACATTAGCCATGCCTGCACCCTAGCTTAGCTACTCATTGCCACCAGGAACCACAATGTCCTCATCTATAACACATGGACACAAATTAACTGATTAATTTATTAACTCAGTAAGCATTTATTGAACAGTTACTATGTGTCAGTAATGTGAGCTATTTAAAATATTAAATCAGAGGAAAATTGGCACATTCCAGGAAGTCAATAAATACCAATTTCCTTCCCATATATAAGAAAGGTGGTACAGACTACACTGAATTATAAATTTCCAGTTCCCTTATGATAGCTTTAAACTGAAGCTAGCCCATTATTGGTCCATTAACTTGGGCCTTTGTGGGGAAAAGCAGTGTCTTATTGCTTGGGAATTGACTTGTGAGTTTAATAAGTAATAACATTCACCACCCTGAAAATCTCAGGAGAGAAATGTTGCAGAATGTAATTGAGATATTGTCTGTCAATTTATTTAGTGGCCATTGAGGAGGAAGTGCAACGTTCTAAATAAAGCCCTTTGTACAATACCTTACACATCTGGAAGAACTCAATACAGGTTTCCCCTGCTCTCAGAAAGAAATCCCCAAAATTATCTCTAGGCTTTTCTGGTACCTTAGGACACATCTTGCTAATGGATGTACAAAATAAATCAAGATAAAGCATGATGCCCATAGACACAGGTCAAAGCTCTGGTGGCTTGAGGCTGAGATGCTGAGTTCTGGGGGAGGGAGATTGGTGGGGCCACTCTCCAGGCTCCATGCGGCTGCCTCTGTAATGGCTGCTGCAAAAGAAATGTGGGATGCCATTTTCACATTCAGCCTTTTTCATAAAAGCCCAAGCCCTCTTTGGATTTCTTTTGGTTAGGGAAAACAGGTATTAATGTAGGTCTCTCATAAAGTTTTGCAAAGGGGTATAACATGGACTTTTGAAAAGTGGGGGATACTTGTATTTAAAATTCTGATCATCTTTATTATTTCAAGTGTAATCATTTAATTTGAATTCTGGAAATGATAAAAGAATCAACAATTAGTCTATTTTATATTGTGGTAAACAGTGGAAATCACACTCATGCATGCAACACTCTCTCACTCTCTCTCTCTCTGTCTCTCTCAAAATAAATAAATAAACATAAAAACAAAGAATGCAGACATGTTTCCTTTGGAGTTGAGAGGGAGTGACGATGAAGAACGAGCTTGCTTTATAATCATTCTCTTTGCCATAATCCAACACCAATCAAGATATAGTTTGTTATTTCTAAATGATGGCTTCTTTTTTGTATGTTTGTTTTCCCAAGTATAAAATTGAATCTGAATATTAATCCAGTGTCTTCTCCAACATGTGCTCTGGAGATTCACTGATGCAGCTAACTTCCAGATTTTGTAAACCCAGAAGTTGAGGCCCAGAGAGGCGATATGACGTGCCCAGAGTATACACAGCCTGTTGTTGCCAGAGACAGAAAAAGGCAAAGTTCTCTGGTTCACTCTGCCTGCCTTAGGATCGAGGAAAATGATAAAGGGGACTAAAATCAAGCCTATCTCAAGTTGAGAAATTTTCTTTGAATAATTGAATCAGTAGGTTTGTGGCTTCTTGGGAATCATTATGTTAGACCCGGGATAGAAATAGCCTATCCCTTGGTTGAAACGTGTTACATTTAAATTGATACTGCTTTTCCCCAATGTGCAATTAGGAAAGACAAAGACCTACTTTTGTTAAGTGTTGTTAAGGGAAAATGGAGCAGGTGTCTCTTTTCTCTCTAGGTCAGTTGTAGTCTTGAAGCCTCTCTTTGTCTAGGTGTCTCTTGTTTTTAATTGCCATGAACACTTCTCAGGGCAGCGGCCGAAGATCTCTCTGGGTGAAGAGACAAATTCACAGGGCCAGGGAAAGGGGACATCTAGCATGTGCCAGACGCTCATTCAGCCTTCAAACTACCCTGCAGGCCAGACATTATCATTCCTTTGTGTATTCCTCTGTCCATTCATCTAATACATCATTATTTAGTGCTGGCTTTGTGCCAGCTCTGCGGAAGCGATGCTGAATAAAACAGACATTGTTCCTGTCTTTGTGGACCTCGCTCTCCAGCACAGTAGTCAGATCGTAAGTGAATAATTAAATACAATTGTCACTACCAACCCTGTTTCAAAAATGAGGAACCTAAGTCTTTGTGGATTAAAATGCCTTGCACAAAGCCATTCACCAATCAACCAGGAGACCTCAAGGTCCCCAGCTTGCCAGGTTCCAGCACGCTCACTCTCAGCCTTCTGCTTCCAGAGGAAACGCATGGATGGGGAGGATCTCAAGGGGAAACTTCCTTTCACCAAAAACAAGGAGGGCCAAGGCTTCATTAGCAAAAGCATAAAACACAGAGGATCAACAGCCCGAGGTAAACACCACCCAAGGGCAACCACAAAATTTTATTTTGACAGAACTCTTCAAGTAGGCTTTTCATTTTGTTTATTTTCTAACAGATTTTAATTTTTAGATCAGTTTTAGATTCATAGTAAAATTGAGCAGGAAGTACTGGGAGTTCCCACATACCTCCTGTCTACACACCCGTTTAGCTTCCCCCCATTATCAGTGCCCCCCACCCAAGTGGTACATTAGTTACAATTAATGATCGCCCCAAACCCATAGTTCATATAGGATTCATTCTTGGTGTTGTACCTTCTGGGGTTTGGGGCAAGTGTAAAATGATATGTATCCACCATTATAGTAGCCTACAGAATAGTTTCACAGCCCTAAAAATCCTCTTTGCTCTGCCGATTCATCCCTCCCCTAACTCTTGGCAACCATGGATCCTTTTAGTGTCTTCATAGTTTTACTTTTTCCCAGCACGTCACATGGTCAGAGTTATACAGCATGTAGCCTTTCCAAAATGGCTTCTTTCACATAGTGATATGCATTTAAGTTTCCTTTTTGTATTTCATGGCTTGATAGCTTATTCATTTTAAATGCTGAATAGTATTCCATTGTCTAGAAGTATAACTTTATTGTGCCAGGTATTGGATTTGGTCAAACATTACTTTTCTGCACCTATTGAGATAATCATGTTGATTTTTGTTTTAATTATGTTGGTATGGTGTATTACAGTAGTTAATTAATTTGAAGATGTTAAACTAATCTTGCATTCCTGCTATAAATCCCACTTTATATACATTTATATACATGTATATATAAATGCTATATAGATGTGTGTATGTATATATATATATACACACATCTAGCTGGATTTGGTTTGTAGGCATTTGTTGAGGATGTTTGCACGTATATTCATAAGATATATTGATCTATAGTTTTGTTTTCTTTTTAATTTTAACACATTCATTTTTGGGAGACAGAGCATGAGTGGGGAAGGGACAGAGAGAGAGAGAGAGACAGGCAGACAGACAGACAGAATCCAAAACAGGCTCTAGGCTCTGAGGTGTCATCTTAGAGCCAATGCGGGGTTTCGAACCCACGAACTGTGAGATCGTGACCTGAGCTGAAGTCTGATGCTTAACTGACTGAGCCACCCAGGCACCCCTGTAGTTTTGTTTTCTTATAATGTCTATGTCTGGTTTTGAAATTGGGGTATTACTGAGCTCATAGAATGAGTTTGGAAGTGTTTCCTCCTCTCTGTTTTGGAAGAGTTCATGAAGTATTTGTATTAAGTTTTCTTTATATGTTTGGTAGAATTCATCAATGAAGACATCTGGACTAGTTTTGTTTTGTTTTGTTTTGTTTTTAATTACTAATTCAATTTCTTTTTGGTTATAGGTCTATTTAGGTTGTCTACTTCTTCCTGAGTCAGTTCCAGGAATTCTCCATTTCTCTAACTTTTTTCACTTACTGTCATACGGTTGTTCATACTATTCCCTTATAGACCTTTTATTTCTGTAATGTTGGTAACAATGGCTCCTTTCCTTTCTGATTTTAGCAATTTGAGTTTTCTCTCTTGATCAGTCTTGCCAGAGGTTTGCCAATTTTGCTTATCGTTTCAAAGGACCACTTTGTTTTTGTGTATTTTTCCTATTGTATTTATATTCTCTTATAGTTTCTAGTTCATTAATTTATTCTTTAATGTTTATTCTTTCTTTCTTTCTTCCTTCTTGCTTTAGGTTTAGCTTTATCTTATTTTTCCAGTCTCTTAAGGTGGAAAGTTAGGTTACTGATTTGAAGTCTTTTTTTTTTTTAATACAGGTATTTACAGCTCTACATTTTCATCTAAGAACTTCTTTAGCTGTATTTTATGTTTTGGAATAGTATGTCTTAATTTACATTTTTTTTTAGTATATTCTAGTTTCCTTTGTGATTTCTTCTTTGATTCATTAGTTAGAAAGGAGTGTTTTGTTTAATTTTCACGTGTTTGTCAGTTTCCCCTATTACTTGCTGTTATTGATTTGTAATTTTATTCCATTGTTTTTAGAATGAAATTTCAATTTAATTCTTCTTAATTTTATTAGGGTTTGTTTTATGGTTTTAGGATAAGATTTTTTTTTTCTGGAGAATGTTTCATGTGCACAAGAGAAGGATGTGCAATTGACTCCTGAACAGTGTGGAGGGTAGGGACCCCAGCCCCTTGTATAGTCAACAAACTGCATATAACTTTTGACTCCCCAAAACTTTTATGTTGACCAGAAGCCTTCCTGATAACATACACAGTCAATTAACACATACATTGTATGTTAAATACATTTAACAAAAATGAAGAAAATAACATGTTAAGAAAATCATATGGAAGATACATTTATAGTACTATACTAGAGTGTGAAATTCTGGAAACACTGTTAGTGTTTTTCCAAAATGTTTGCATGGAAATGGGCCCGTAAAGTTCAAACCCATGTTGTTTGAGGACCAATCGTATTCTGATGTTGTTCTCATGTTCTGATGTTCTGATGTTGTTGGGTGACCTGTTCCATAGATATCTGTTGGGGCCACCTGACATATCCTGTTTCCTTGTTGGTTTTATTCTATCCATTGTTGAAAGTGAGTTTTGGAGGTCTCCACGTGCTTCTATGTGAATTTTTTATTTCTACTTTAATTTCTGTCCGTTTTGCTCCAGGTATTTTGGTGCTTTTTTAGGAGGTGCAACTAAATATTTTCAAATAAAAGAAAACAGAATAGAAAATATAAGAATGCATTTTTGCAGAAAGGTTAACGGTGTTGGGGGAAGCCTCGTTTGACTTACGTGCGTTTGAGTCTGTGGATGTGCCATGATGTAAAACATATTTCTTATTGTAAGTTGTGGGAAAAAACATTTGAAAGCCATAAATTCACCAAGCCCTGGCCTTATTGCCTTTGGGGTTTTACAGGCTGGATTAAAACCCCACCCCATTTTTCTGCTTTACTTGGCTAACCACTGCTATTTTTACCAGCCTCAGTTTAAATAATAAATACTTCCTTGAGGGGGACCTCCTAATTCTATACGATATGTTAATTTTGCTGCATGCTCCCATAGCACCCTGTACTGTCTGTCTTGGAGAGCTTACTGGGACGATTTATCTCTCTCTTCCTTCCTCTGCTATAAGGCTTGTAAGGACAAGATTATGTAGTTTTTATTCACTACTCCATCTATACTAGAAAGCCGATTTCGGCACATTACCAGTGGTCAGGAAATAGTTATTCAGATTATGAATGAAGCACAAGATAGTGACAAATGATACTTCCTGTATAGAAAAAGTCTGGTAAATAAATATATCTATAAGAGTATCTATAATACTGTGTATTAGACATTGTGCTAATTATGGTATTTTCATTAAAACCTTCTTGAGGATGTAATACGGTGGCTCCCGTTATATAGAGGAGCAAATTGAGCCTCAAATAGGTAAAATAGCTTCCCCAGTGTTACCCTATTCTATCTAGTAAGGGACAAAGCAAAAGTCTTGTAAGAATTTAGGAAAAAAAGAGATAGTAGTTGATGAGCAAGGTCAGTGAAGACTTATTACAGGAGGGGAATCCACCCTAGGCCCTGGGGAATACTGGAATCTGGAACCAGGCAGACGAGCAAGACCAGCAGCCTGTAATTAGAGGCAGGGGTGGCAGAATCAGAATTCATCTCAGGGTCTGCACTGGATAGTACTCAAACTCTCACCACAGCATCAACATAAAAAAAAAAAATTTAAAGCCCCCTTTCAAGTTAGGCAAAGCAAAGATGTATTACACTCACTCCCTTCTCACAGGATCATCAACAAGTAAGGCAGGCTGCTGGAATGACAAATTAGGGCAGCAATCTGCTGGTTGTCCCTTGTAAAGGACTAAATTCCCCTCTGGGTTTTGGTGTTAATGAAATGTGAAGATACTGCACCATCTAGTGGTTTTCTTGGATGCACATCTATATCCATTTTTGCTTTCTTGGTTGGTTAGCACTAATATGACCTGACACAATGGGGATTCTTGTTGAAGGATCAGGATAAACTTTTGTCCTTCGAGTCCGGGACTGAGATGTGTTGATAAAACAGAGAAATGGATCCAGACTTTTAGGCACTATCATGGATGGAGATGTCTTGAAAGATCTGTTTTACTACTCCAAACACATGGAAAATCTTAGGTAGATTTTTACAAGAAAATTATTGGAAACATCATTGATCTTGAATTCTAGGGGGAGAAAATTTCCAAGTGTTATA
This sequence comes from Panthera pardus, assembly GCF_024362965.1. Classification (NCBI taxonomy): domain Eukaryota; kingdom Metazoa; phylum Chordata; class Mammalia; order Carnivora; family Felidae; genus Panthera; species Panthera pardus. The sequence continues at coordinate 68,684,674 of NW_026527002.1, forward strand.
AACAAAAAGAGATCTCAAAGCCAATGTTATGAGCCACAGCTCAAGTCAGAACCTCTCAGGTTATGGGAAAAAGTTCTATTATCTGTTATTTCTGGGTCAGTTTTGATTTATTGATTTATATCCTCATTGTGGTTTTTTATTATGCTTTTTCATACTCGTGCATTTTTGATTGGATGTCAAGTGTTATGAATTTTACCTTGTGGGGTCCTGATATTTTTGAATTCTTATCAATATTCTTTAAAAAAATTTTTTTAATGTTTATTTATTTTTGAGAGATACAGAGACAGAATGCGAGTGGGTTAGGGGCAGAGAGAGAGGGAGACACAGGGAGACACAGAATCGGAAGCAGGCTCCAGGCTCTGAGTTGTCAGCACAGAGCCCGACGCAGGGCTTGAACTCACGAGCCGTGAGATCATGACCTGAGCCGAAGTCGGATGCTCAACCGACTGAACCACCCAGGCGCCCCTGAATTCCTATAAATATTCTTGAGTGTTATTCTAGGGCCCAGTTAAGTTACTTGGAAAGAGCTTTATCATTTTGAGTTTTCTTTTTAAGCTTATAAGTAGTGCCAAAGCTGTGTTTGATTTAGGGCAGGGGCTTCTTCTTAGACTACCTACAAGCCAAGAATGATTTTTACATTTTAAATTGTAAAAGGACAAATAATACAAAACAGAGACCGAATGTGGAGTTTGCCGTGGTTAATTTTCCCCTAGGACTGAGGCAAGAACATTCTTAGTATTTCAACTGATGTCCTATTATTATGAGATTTTTCACTCTTGTTCTTGGTGGCCCTTACAGGTCCCCCTTGGATGTGTTATGTCATATTCATTGGTCCAACATTTGCCAAAGCAAATCACGTGATCACGTGTGACAATGTGATAGAGATGTAAGCTCCCCCATAAGGAGTCATGTCACATCGTGTCAGCAGATAGGGATCTACAGTCATTATATTGGAAGAAAGCGTGCACAATTATAAATCAAATCTAACATACACAGCTAGATCAAGTAAGGTAAAGAGGAGCTTTTAATGCAAATACTAACTCTGAGCCTCTATATGTGATTGCAGAGTTTCTCGTGAGCAAGTTCTCAAGAAGAATTTTTGTTTTTCTCTTATGTTTCTATTCCAGTAGTATGATAGTTTATGTAAGCTTATTTGAAAATTATTGTATTATATTAATGGATGTGCTAATGAATTATTAATTATGTATTAATGGAAGTCTTGAATTTCACTGTTATTAGACTTCAGAGCCCACATTTACATTCAGGTTTCCACAATATTGGTGAGAAGGGAGGGAAGCAGAGAGGAAACAAACATATCAGCATATTTGGGAGCCTGATCTTGCAAGCATTGTGTAGACCCTGTATATTTATTGCTTCTTTCCATCCTCACCAAAATTCTTCATGGTAGGAACTAGTGACCCTGTTTGATGGACAAGGGATTTGGGCTTTACAATAAGTAAGTTGGTCATAGTTTAGATTGTCAGGAAATGTTGGAGTGGGGATTAGAGTGCTGGTCTGTCTGACCACAAAGCTGTCATCTTATGGCCATGACATATTGCTTCCCACAGCAATCAGGGAGGGAAGTGGTCAGAAGCCATGTACGGTCAGTTCCTCCTTACTCATTCATTCATGGTGGCTGTAAAGAAAATGAGATCACTTGTGATGAGAAAAAGTCTGAGACTCTTGGCTTATCGGAATTCATGATTCTCCTCTATAGAGGAATTCAAATTTGAAACTTATACTTCCTGACTTACTAGGACTGAAAGCAATGATCTGGTCATAGCAGAGCCTTGGGGATGGTCCCTTAATTAACACCAGCGATTTTATAAAAAATTAAATGCCATGTGCATTTCAATATTTGAAGATACTTACAGTAACTACTTTGACATTGGTTGTAGCAACTTCTGTCTAGATATGTTTCCTGAGGCAAGAGAAACAAAAGCAAAAATAAACTATTGGACTATATCAAAATTAAAAGTTTCTGCACAGTGAAGGAAATAGTCAACAGAACTAAAAGGCGACATATGGAATGGGAGAAGATACTTGCAAGTGATATATCCAATAAAGGGTTAGTATCCAAAATATATAAAGAACTTATAAAATTCAACACCCAAAAAATGAAAACCCAATTACAAACTGGGAAGAAGACGTGAACAGACATTTCTCCAAAGAAGACATACAGATGTCTAACAGACACATGAAAAGATGTTCATCATCACTTAACTTCAGGCAAATGCAAATCAAAACTACATGAGATATCACTTGACATCTGTCAGAATGGTTAAAATCAACAACACAAGAAACAACAGGTGTTGGTGAGGAAGCGGAGAAAGGGGAACTCGCTTGCACTGTTGATGGGAATGCACACTGGTGCAGCCACTCTGGAAAATAGTGTGGAAGTTCCTCAAAAAGTTGAAAAAAGAACTACTCTATGATCCAGCAATTGCACACTAGTCACTTTCCCAAAGAATAGCAAAAAAAAAAAAAAAAAAAAAGGAATACACACACCCCAATGTTTATAGTAGTATTATCTGTAATAGACAAACTATGGAAACAACCCAGGTGTCCAGTGTCCGCTGAATGATGAATGGATGGATAAAGAAGATGTTGTGTATTTGTGTGTGTGTGAATGCATATATATATGCACGCACACACACACACACACTCTCTCTCTCTCTCTCTCTCTCTATATATATATATATATACACACACACACTATGTATACATTAAACCATAAAAAGAATGAAATCTTGCCATTTGCTGAGAATTGGATGGAGCTAGAGAGTATAATTTCTAAGTGAAATAAGTCAATCAGAGAAAAACAAATATCCTATAATTTCACTCATACAGGGAATTTAGGAAACAAAACAAATGAGCAAAGGGAAAAGAGAGAGAGAGTGTGTGAGCAAGAGGGGAAACCAAGAACACACTTTTAACTACAGACAACGAACTGATGGTTACCAGAGGGGAGGTGGAGGGGGGATGGGTGAAATAGGTGATGGGGGTTGAGGAGTGCACTTGCTGTGTCGGGTGATGTATGGAAGTGTTGAATTACTATATTGTATACCTGAAACTAATATTACACTGTCTGTTAACAACTGGAATTTCAATAAAAACATCAAAAAATATTTGAAGATTTTTGAGAAAAACAGTTGCTTGCAATTATTTAAAATTGATCTGGTTAAATAGCAATTGCTCTTGCTGTTAAAAAAAATTTGAGCCTTAAGCATAACAATCTTTTGAGTAGTTTGCCCATAGTTTGTTCAGTCAATTCCCTATTGGTAGACATTTGGGTAGTTTCCAATTATTTGATTTTACAAATAATGCCTCCTTTGTATCAGCTTTTGCTACAAAATGAAATACAACAAATAACCACAAAAACTTGGTTGAATATAAAAATAACCATTTATTGTTTATCTCTTAAAGCCCGGCGATGGGTCTGGCACACTGTTACTTCCATTCACATGCCATCATTCAAAGCAAGCCTCATGGTCAAGCCCAAAGTCACAGGGGGAAAAGTGCTGCTCCCATGGCAAGGCCATGACAAGGCTGTGGATACAAGGAAAGCTGAATAGTTGGGGTGAATAATACAGCATACCACAGACTTGTGTGAAATTTTGTCAATGTATCTTTGAAATACATTCCTAGAAGCGGGGTAGCTGGGACAACGATCAAGTGCACCTGTAATTTTTCTAGATTTTACCAAATTCTCCTTCAGGGTTGTTTAAATATTTCTTTATTTCTATAAGTGATTATTTTCCCACAACTTATTTTGTCAATCAGTACAATTTTAACTTTTATTTTTAGGATTATGAGCAACGTTAAGGATCTTTTCGTGAATTTAAAAGCCATTTACTTTGTGTGTGTGTGTGTGTGTGTGTGTGTGTGTGTGTGTGTGTGTGTGTGTGTGTGTGTGAATAGCTTGTATTTACTCCTCACCACCTCTCCTCCTCCTCGGAATATACAATCTGCCCACCATTCCACAGTAGGAGCCATGTTCAAGGACATAAATGAGAGAGTGAGGTGTTGTCTAGACCCTCTGGATGGTACATGTGACTGAACCCTGTTAAGGCCTCCACATATACGGCTCAGATTCTTTCCAGGCAGATTCAGAGATCCACTTATCTTGGGTCCCCCAACACAAACCTCCTTGTAACTTCAGTTGCCTGTGAAATCTGCCACCTACTGATCTGGGGTGGCTGCCTCTTCTTCCTTTCTTCAGTCTCTCCTTGCGGTCCATACACAGGGGCCAGGTTCAGGTTTCTCCTGGGAAGTCCTAAGTCTGCAAACCAACAGTAAGATTTTCATCTTTTACTTGTTTATCTTGTAAATTTTTGTCTAACTTGTAAATTTTTTTCCCGGTATTTTACTTGGCTTATTTATTGTGTTTTGGCATACAAATGTTTTAAATTTTTATTTAACGAAGTTTACCAACACTTTTCCTTTTTGCTTCTGGATTTGGAGGCATTGTTAGGACATTTTTCTCCACTCATGCTTTCATCTTATATTCACATGGTTTCATTTTTATACCTAAGTCTTTTATACATTTATAATTTATCTTATTATAAGCAATGAATCAAATTTAACTTTTTAAATAGAGCCATCCAGTTATCACAATACTACTATTTTGAGATGCTGCCTTTTAATGTATTAAAAGTCATACATAACTGGATCCGTTTCTGGATTTCCTATTTCATTCCATTCATATGTCTGTCTGTTTAGGTGCCTGAACTAACTTCTAATTATAATGGTCTTAAAAAATGTTCAAATATTTGATGGACTAGCCTGCCCAATATTTATAATGCTTACTTATTTTCTTCAGAGTTTACAGTGTATTTACATTAGTTATCTGTTATCATTGTTTAAAAATTACAATAAACTTAGCAACCTAAACCAATACCCATTTATTTTCTCAGTTTCTGTGAGCTGAGAATTTGGACACAGCTTAGCTAGGCTCTCCACCAATGGTCTCAGGATCTCATAGGATCAAGGTGGTAGCTGGCCACATTCTTATCTGAAATAATGGATTTTTAAATATTAAACCGCCTTCGAATTACTGGAATAAGTCATCTTTGGTCATGATGTACATTTGTTAATATTCTGTTTGCAAATATTTTATTAAACATGGCTGTGTCAACATTTAAAATTTAGATTTGCCTCTAGATTTCTTTTTTTGTATAATGTTTATCACATTTGTGGATCAATATGATTTTACTTCATTAAATTAATTAGGAATTTTTGTTTGCTTGTTCTTTTAAGTAGCATTGGGTTTAACTTAACTTTAAAGATTTGGAAGAGGTTCCCTGTTGAAACTATCTGGGCCTGTTGTACTGAATGGAGGAAATTTTGTATCTATTTCTCATGAGTGTGACTGTTTTTAGACTCTGTCTTTCTTGGGGTCAATTTCAGTTGGTTGTGTTTTTTAAAAAAATTATGGATTCCACTTAGTTTTTGTGAAGTTATATTTTAGGATTTAAAAATTTTTTTCTCTATTTTGAATCATTGCCAGTTTTATGTGTGTGCATTTTCTTGGATTAGTGATTTATTTATTTTTTCATTGATTTTTTTAAGAATCAGAGGTGCCTAGGTGGCTCAGTTAGTTGGGCGTCCAATTCTTGATTTTGGCTCAGGTCATGATCTCACGGTTTGTGAGATTGAGGCCCATGATGGGCTCCATGTTGACAACTTGGAGCCTGCTTGGGATTCTCTCTCCCTCTGTCTCTCTGCCCCTTCACCAGGTGCATGCCCCCCACTTCTCAAAATAAGTACATAAACTTAAAAAAAAAGAATCACCTTTTAGATTTACTACTTTTACCATTTTTCTCTTTTCTAACTTACTATAGTATAATTGAGTCTTACCCATGTCCTGCTTCTTTTGATGGCTTTTTTTTCTAAATTTTAGAGTTGAACATTTATATTATTTTCATTTTTTTTGCTTTTCATCAATATAGTTATTTAATATTATAACATGTCCTCTGATAACCACCTCAACTGTCTCTCACAGAGATGGATATGCTGTGGTCATAATCACTGTTTTTGAGAAATTTTAAAATGTTATCTGCTCCTTTGAACTAAAACTTGTTTAATAGCCTATTTTTTAAAATTCTAGGTACAAGAGCCATTTTTTGCCCTTGTCACTAATTTATTGTTTTATCGCATTATTGTCAGAGAATGCTGTTGTTGCTATTTCTATTCTTTAGGATTTATAGAGATTTTCTTTGGAACATGTCCTTCATTTCTGTGAATATTTCTTGTGTACTTGTAAAGAAAGTATATGCTCTAACAGATCATAGTTCAAAAGTGGGATGTGTTATATATTATATATTCTTTTTTTAAAAATTTTTATTAAAGAGATTTTTTTAATCTTTATTCACTTTTGAGAGACAGAGAGAGACAGAGCATGAGCAGGGGAGGGGCAGAGAGAGGGGGAGACACAGAATCCGAAGCAGGCTGCAGGCTCCGAGCTGACAGCACAGAGCCCAACATGGGGCTCGAACCCATGAACTGTGAGATCATGACCTGAGCTGAAGTCGGACGCTTAACCAATTGAGCCACCCACGTGCCCCCCCAAATTTTTATTTTTAATATTTATTTCTGAGTCAGAGAGAGAGACAGAGACAGAGAGACAGAGAGAGAGAGACAGAGCATGAGCAGGGGCCGGGCAGAGAGAGAGGGAGACACAGAGTCTGAAGCAGGCTCCAGGCCCTGAGCTGTCAGCATAGAGCCTGACACGGAGCTCAAATTCATGAACTGTGAGCTCGTGACCTAGGCTGAAGTCGGAGACTTAACTGACTGAACCACCAGGTGCCCCTATATATTATATATTCTAACATAGACATATATGTATATATACATATGTACATATATACAGTCTACGTTAGAATATATATATATATATGTGTATATATATATATATATATGTGTATATATATCTATATGTATATATATATATATCTATATGTGTATATATATATATACACATTTACATTCTATCTAGATAAATATATGTCTGGATAGAATGTGTGCGTGTGCGTTCTACTTTACTGATTATATAGTTATCCTTGGATCCCCCGGAAGAGACCCTAAAGACAAGAACTGGTGTTGTGCAGATTGTCTCTACAAAGTCCTCCCTGGGCGCAGGGGTGAAGGACTGGAGAGGGTGAGAGCAGTCCGTGTGGGTGTGTTACAGAGGATGCCCCTCGCCACACAAGGACCTCGTGCTCACCAGGCCTCTCCAAGTGCTTGTGGGCCAGACTTCTCACTCTTGTCCATTCTGGTTGAGTGATGACCAATTACCTCCGATGTTGAGGGTTATCCTCAGAGGCCTTCCCTCCTTGTACTTTGGGGCTGTGGCCATGTGCTCGCCAAGTGGGCCCTTGCCAGTGTCGTGATGTAGAATTTCTGCAGCAGGAAGTGAAAGGCGCGTGGAGATTATGCGCCTGAAGCAAGACCCTGTCAGCAGAAGGGAATCGCACTACACCTGGAACGGTACCCCTCACGTGGCAGGAGTCCCAGGGGAGGCCCAGTGCTGAGCTTTGGGACACTCATAGCCTCAGAGGCAGCTGTTTTAAGTCTGGAACGTGCTTACTAGTTTCTGGTCGGCGTCGCATTTCTGTGATTGAGTGCTCGATTGAGTGCTCTGGGCTCTGCTGATTCACCCCTCACTCCCCATGACTCCTGTCCACCACTGATTCATTTACTATCTCCCTGGTTTTGCTTTTCCAGAATGTCATGCAGTTGGAATCATACAGTATGCAGCTTTTTCAGATTGGCTTTTTTTTACTTAGTAGTATGCATTTAAGGTTCCTCCATATCCTCTTATGGCTTGATAGCCGATTTCCTTTTAGCACTGAATAATATTCCATTGTCTGCATATACGATCCTTTTATCTTTAATCTTTCTGAATCTCTTTGTGATACAAAAATGTCTCTTATGTATAGCATAACATTGTATTTTGCTTTCTTAACCATTCTGAAAACATTTTCCTTTTAATAGGTGATGTAAGTCTATTTATATTTACTGATTCAATGATATGGTTTGGTTAGTCTCAGTTCTGACATATATATGCATATATTACATTCAGTGTATGCGTCTGTATACGTTTAAATATGTGATGTTACATATGTACAAATGTTACGTACATATTTGTATGTGTCATATATCAAACATATTTATCACAAACTGATAATTTTAGTTACTTGAATATGTATATGTCATTATGTCTAGTTATATATATAAAAGAGCCCTTCAATATTTTATTTATTTAATTTGCTCTTTCTTCTTATATAGCTTTTGTTATTTTGGAGGATTGTTTTTGTGTGTGGTAACAATTACTTTTATACTCCTATCTTTCTATAATGCCCTGAATATTTTCTCTTAGCTATTGCCTATTGATTTTATTCTATGACACTATTTAAATTGGCTTTTAAATTAACTTTTCTCAGCATCTGGATTGAAGTAACACTTTTTTTACCCCCAGTACTGTGAAGGCCCTCTCAAATCCAAGCATCTACAGATCAATCTCTCTGCTCATGAGCTTTCTCTTTAACTCCATGGTAGTGTATTGATGTTGAATTTGGTTTGCAAATCTATGAAAGTTTTCCTGTTTTTCAGAAATCCCTTCTCTGTATCATGTTTCCCAGAGAGCACATTCCATTCTTGTCAACTAAATCTAAGGGAATTCCCTCTAATCAATGGGGTAAACCCTCTGTCTTATCCTCCTCCCTGTCTTAAGAGCTGAAATCCCCAATCAACTTATTAAAAACCAAAAACAAACAAAAAACAAAAAACAAAACAAAACAAAACAAAGAAAGTCCTTTGTTTGCTGGTCAAGTTATCCTGTCTCTTGCAACTGTTGTCTGAAAGCTAGATAACTTTTGGGTTATATAGGGATAGCAGACTTTTGCACAATTACTGGTTAAATTCAGTCATGGCCTTTATAATTGCTAACCGTTAAACAAATCATGAGTGTGGCATCTGGAAACAATAAAGATTATGGGAAAGAAGTAATCTTGAAAAGAATGAGCAGATGAGAAAGCATTAGAATGTTTCAGAGGGGATGGTAATCTGGACATGAATGGAAACGGACAATGCACATTTTCCCTTTGTTTTAGAAAGAAGCTCTTCTTGGGAGACTTGCTATCTGCCTTTGGTAGAACTTTATTGCTTGGAGGAACAAGTTCAAATATTCAAACATAGAAAGTGTATTTCTATTCAAACAGATTTGAGTTCCATGGCTTATCACTGTTAACTACATGATCTCAACGCCCCATCTTTAGGGCATGGCATTTATAGATTTATTTTTTGAAAACAAGACCGTTAACAGGAGAAGCATTATTTTTGTGTATACGTGCTGAGTGATACAGAGATGTAAGAAAATGTTACTACACCCAAACCATGATCTGTCTGTCTAGTTCAGCACTTGTCAAACGGTAGAGCACAGAGACAGTTCAGAAATAAAAGCCATTACTCTGGGTTTTAGCACTCACTTGATTAAATGTTTACCACTTAACCACTGTTGAGAAATGCATGCATTTTTTTTTAAGCACTAATATGATTTACTTGAGAGTCTCGTTTGCAATGGTGGGAAAGGGATATGAAATTAGTTTAATTTTCAACAAGGGAGATTTTCACTTTACGTCTAGTAAAGAACTTCTGGACCAGATGAGGTTTATTGCACTCAAGTGTGAGAACACATTGCAGAATGGACTGACTCCGCTTTTCAGCACTTAATGCTTGTCAGGGTCCAGAGAACACTTCGCTTATTAGAAGCTGCAACTTTCCATTTTGCTCTCACTGTGAATCCAGGGTACGTGAAAACTTGGGCTCCTAGCTAATCTAAACTCTTAGACGTCTTTCTATTCACCAGGCAGTGGACAGATCTTTCAAGGTCTATAAGGAGATTTTTCTTCCAAACTCGTACGACGCTTCTTGTTCTCTGCCGCCTGCTTTGGCGCACACCATGATGTGTTTCATCATTACTCTCAAAAGTAATGCCCTGCTTTGTCCCGAGGCTTACTGGGGGATGGGGGAGTAAAGATCATATGTGTTTCAAAACAGCCTTCAGGTTTATGTGGCATCTGATCTCGGGAATACAACTCACCGGCTGTGCGTACGTGGTCAATCCACTTGGCCATTTTTAGCTTCAGATTCATATGTGTACTGGGAGCGACTGCTTTCCTATTCCAGGTGCTGTGCCCACACTTTACATGTATCACCCGCTCCATCACCACAATCACTGTGATGAAGTGACTATTATTGTTGGCCTTTTGCGGATGAGATGAGAGCTTCAGAGAGATTAAATGAGCTGGGATTTGAACCCCAATGGTCTACTCTCTTTGGTCTTACCCACAATCCTGACTTTTTTTTTTTTTTATTAATTTAACGTTTATTTTTGAGAGAGAGAGAGAGAGAGAGTGAGAGAGGGAGCCGGGTAGGGGCAGAGAGGGAGACAGAATCCGAAGCAGGCTCCAGGCTCTGAGCTGTCACCTTAGAGCCTGACATGGGGCTCAGACCCACAGACTGAGATCATGACCTGAGCTGAAGTCGGACACTTAATCAACTGAGCCACCCAGGCATTCCAGAACCACAATGATTTTTAAAGAGTTGTCTGTGGGCCATGTACATCAGAACCTTGGACTTGACTGCACACCTACTAAATCAGAAATGCAGGGACTGAAGCACAGGAATGCCCATGGCAATCCTCTGGCAGGTGTTTTGAACTCTAAAGCTTGAAGGCTACCGGCATGGTTAAAAGATTATGAGCTGGGAGTCAGAGTACCTGGGATATTAATACAATATCTGGAACATATTATATGACTATCTAGGACAGCTCTCTATATTTTGGAACTTGCTTTTATGTGTATTCAAATAATTTAAAAATATGTGTGTGCATTTTGAAAATAATTTCATAGCAAAATCCCAGGAAACAGTTTACAGCCAGCTTTTAAATACAGAGTTTGCAAGCAGCAGAACGATTTATGGTAGCAAAAAGGAAATAATCAAATGATACTTGATCAACAACCATCCTTCCTGCTGGACTATGGCTCTGTAGGGTCGTAACTGGTCTCTCTTGCTCCCCGCGTATCATATATTAAGAACAATATATTATGCCTACACGTAGCTGATATTTGATGAATATCTGTATAATATTGCACTTTTCCTGCCTAAAGCCAGGAAGATCTATAAAATGCTTTTTACCAGGGCCAACATATTTATAGTGGCTTTCACAGGCAGAAGGTATTTATCAGAGCAAGTTCCCATTGGAAGAGTGCCATCCTTTTAAAGCTTCTGAACTCACCCAGATTTTGCTTTGCAATTACATAAACAGATTCCAAGAACTTCCTGTAATTAGCATGTTAACTCTGAGATAAGAAAGTGGCAGAGCTGATGCAAACTTGGTTGTGATGATGCTGAATTAGGCAAAGACAAAGAGAAGAGAGGGCATCTGGTCACTGTCTTCCCCGGGAAGAAGGCGGTGTGCCACTAAATAGTAAGGAGAATTGGTAATTAACACCACATCTGTGCTTTAGTCAGTCCTAAAGTTATATGGATTGTAATTTGCTGTAAATACGGGCACAGATCTGATGTGTGCAGGACCACAGTTATTTATTTAACTTTAACCAAACAACTGTCACCTACTGTCCACCTTCTCATTAGCCAAACTCACAGAACACTAAATAGGGAGGTGAACCCATGAGCCTGGATAATGCATTTATCCCAGCAACTCTGATGATGCCAAAGCTCAAAACGGCCAAGTAAATATCGTTCGAGGAATGGTACCTTTTCAATGCTTTCAGAGCCATTTGAACCCATCTTGTTTTAGAAATGGGAAGTTGACTTGGGGAGGGACAATAACTTGCTCAAGGACACAGCTAGTAAAAAAAAAAATACATCGTATCTGAAAAGGGGCATTCCTAACATGGCAAGGTGTTCCTCAGACCATTGTACAGGTCCTTTTAACAAGCTAAATAGCCATATTGAGCGAGGCCCTTCAGCCCCACCTTCATCTTTCAGTGAAACAAGTGGAGTGGAGAACATTCAGTGACTAGGAATCCTTTTCTGTGTCACTGGTCTCCGCACCAGTTGCCAGCAGAGGGCGCCAGAGCCCTTTGAAACCTGGTTTTTGTCTTGAGTCTGGGCTTTCCAATTACACTGCCCTCCTGAATCAAATTATTGCTTGGGGGGTGGGGTGGGAGGTGTCGTGGAGTTATCTGACTCCTCCATTCACTTTCTAAAGGAGGAAAAAAAAACTTTTCATTAAATTGTAAGTGATATGCTGTTACAGCGTTACTTGTTAATCAAAACAGGCTTCCCCAATCCAAATGAAATTAAAACGGAGTTTTCAGACCTTTATCTCCTTCCTCCTGGGTGTGTGGCCCCCTCTGGGAACTCCTGCTGGGAATATTGCTTTGAAAACAGGAGTGTGTGTTGCAGGCCCTGGGTATGGCACCAGGGAGATTGGAGGAGGCAAGCTGCCAGTCGATTAAAGAGAAAGGAGTCTGGAGGATGAGGACAGCTGGGGTGGCCTTCTGTGGTGACAGGAATCTCTGTGAGACCTGCCCCAGAGGCCAGGAGCAGAATCATTCCCTCCGTGGTCTTGGACTAAAGAATTGCCTGTCGGGGCGCCTGGGTGGCTCAGTCGGTTGAGCGTCCGACTTCAGCTCAGGTCATGATCTCGCGGTCTGTGAGTTCGAGCCCCGCGTCGGGCTCTGGGCTGACAGCTCAGAGCCTGGAGCCTGCTTCACATTCTGTGTCTCCCTCTCTCTCTGCCCCTCTGATGCTCACGCTCTGTCTCTCTCTCAAAAATGAATAAACATTAAGGGGCGCCTGGGTGGCTCAGTCGGTTGAGTGTTCGACTTCAGCTCAGGTCACGATCTCGCGGTCTGTGAGTTCGAGCCCCGCGTCAGGCTCTGGGCAGACGGCTCAGAGCCTGGAGCCTGCTTCCGATTCTGTGTCTCCCTCTCTCTCTGCCCCTCCCCCGTTCATGCTCTGTCTCTCTCTGTCCCAAAAATAAATAAAAAATAAACGTAAAAAAAAGAAAAAAGAAAAAAGAATTGCCTGTCAAGGTTCATGGGCCACATGTGTGGGAGATTTGGGGGTGGGGGCACAGGGCGGTGGGAGAAGGAGGGGATACAAAAAGAGATGATACATTTGATGGGTTCATGTCTGACACCTCAGCAAACATCCTCAGCAACATGATTTAAGGAGTTTCCCTCTCCGTGACACTTCCAGGTGAGGTACATTACCCCTTTGTAGAGCAATTATACTTCAGCATCTTTGTATTAGATGTTTCCGACTCAAGTATTTTTGACAGTTGTTTGAGGAAACACAAATGTCAAGGTCTTCCTTCTGAGTTTGAGTATTTTTTCTTCTATGAGACTGAACTGGGGAAGAAGACCTCAAAGTGAGGGCATTCTGTTTGCTTTGCTCACCACCCAGTGAGAGAGAATTTGATATTTGCATTATTATCGCTTCCCTTTCAAAGGCTGGTTTTCAAGGCCACTATGGGAACAGGGAAGAATGCCAGTTACACCAGCTGGAAGAATGCTCAGGGGGCCTATGGAAGCGTTATCTAGCTTGGGATTGGAAAGATGAGCCAGTTCCAGTCAGGCATGGAGTGGTCTGGGGTGCGTGTTTTGGACACGAGGAAGCCTCATGGGGAAGACCATGTTCTAGGAGCGTGTTGCCCACTTTTCCAGAAAGGCAATGCAATGAAAAGTGATCGCTGTGCATGACACTGTTGTGACCCAAAGCGACGGTTAAATCAATTCATCGACGATATCAAATATGAGCAGTGAAAGAGTTTAGTCAGGTAGAGTTTGTGTATTCCAAGTCAAGAAATTAGATGTTGGAAAAGTCTAGAAAGAATTCTCTGTTAGGCTGAACTCTTGTGGGGACAAGAGACTTTGATCTGATCTGAAAGCTGAAAGGACTTGCGCCTACATGTCTGTGAAATCTGATATCTGTAGAGAGTGGGGCGAACAGAAGAGCACTGACCTCAATTCAGCGGGTTTAATGGGGAACCATTTGACTTAATTGCCCACAATGACAGCTCATTTCCAGCTTACTATGTTTAACTTGCGGTGTTGCAGATCTACTGTTTTATGTGTGAATGACTATCAGATGCTCTTCGGCAAGCTTAGGGACATGTGCCACGTTGGTGTGGAAACTTGCCCTTTCTCATCCCCTTAATTCCCCAGCAACATCTCAGGAAGATGTCAGTAGAATAAAACCCAAATTTGAATTCCCTGGGGTTTTTTTTTTTCTATTTTAATTGCCTGGCTAAAGAATAGTCTACAAGCAGCTGAAAGGCCACCATCACCAAAGGGATGCAATATTGAGAAAGGCTTGATGAAAAGTGTCGGGAAAATAAAGCCACGTGCCTTCTCAAGATTGTTACTTTTTTTAAAATGTTCATTTATTTTTGAGACAGAGACAGAGTGTGAGCAGGGGAGGGGCAGAGAGAGAGGGAGACACAGAATCTGAAGCAGGCTCCAGGCTCTGAGCTGTCAGCACAGAGCCCGACGCGGGGCTCGAACTCACCAACCGCGAGATCATGACCTGAGCCGAAGTCAGACGCTCAACCCACTGAGCCACCCAGGTGCCCCTCATGTTTGCTACTTTTGTGTTTAGAGTCTGAGGAATTGGTGTGGGGATGTGGGGAGGATAGGGACCATCTTTTGGCAGAATAAGAAGGAACCTGGAGGAAAGGAGTTGTGATAATGTGAATTCCCTGGCTCTAAAGTAGAATATTTAAGCTTTAAAGGAGGGGTGGATGTCCTACAGTTAAGATCCTGCATGTGATAAAAGGAGAAATGAAATCCCAGACAGGTTAACTGAGGGGGTAAAGATTTTCCAGGACCTCTTTATGTTTCAACCATTATCAACCTTGATTCTGAATGTTGTCCTCCTCTGTCTTCACTGTGTTCACAGCACAGAGGCTTTGGAGACACAACGATGTTTAAGACGTGGCCACTGTCTTCAAGGCGACAGTACACAAAATATTCATGAGGCTAGAAATCATTGGATGGTGGGAGTTTTGTCTTCTTCTATTCATCTCAAATTTGCCATTGCAAAAACGCTTCTTGAGTGAGTGTACCGGGTAGTGTGGAAGGATGCAAGGAGGAGATATCCGTGTTGGTGATTTCAAGGTGGCATCAGGAGTGGCATCACAGAAGCTGTTTTCGCAGAGCTCTCAGGGATAAGAGAAAGTCTCCAGACAGACTAGGCAGGGAAGGGCATTTCAGGAAGAAGAATTAATATGTACATAGTACTTGGAGGAATACTGTCAAGGGGCTTCACAAAAGCAGGGAAGCTATAGGAGTTCCAGAAAATGGAAGAACCACAGACACAGACCAGATAATGAAGGATTTGAGGTGAAGTCTTTGGACTTTATCCTGTAGCGCCGTGCTTCTTAAACTATCTGTGGTAAAGAAGGTGTTCTTGGTTTTTATTTGCCTGTCTTTCATAGACTAATGGAGTATTGAGTTTGTGCCATAGACTCACCATGTGGGTCTAACAGCACTTGTTCAATGGCACAGGTCCACTCATCACACACTTGGATAACATGGCCATGTCAAATGTCTGTAAAGTTTCCAAACACGTGTTCTCAGTTTCCGTACTTACCTTAGCATGGACGTGAACACAGTTCTCGGGCTGTCTTCAGACCATGGACCACACGTGGAGCAACATGGCTGACGATGAGAACCACCAGGAATGATCTAAGCAGGGAAATGACTCGATCAGATTTGTATCCCGGGACAGCAACACTGGCAGCAAGGTGGAGAAAGGTTTAACAGGTAGATCCAGAGTCAGGAAGCTGATTCAGGAAACTGCAGCATTAATCTAGGTAAGAGATGGTGAGGATCAGAACTAGGGTCATGAGAATCCTGAGGGGAACAGGTCATACATTTAAGAACCATTTCAGAAACGAAAGTGCCAGGACTTGATGATTGTGGAGTATGTGAGGAGACAGAGGAGGGTTAGAGATGCTGGAAAACTGGGGGTGTTGGGATCCAGTTAACAGACGTTTGAGCCTGAAACCTTGAAAGGGGATCCTGAAGACTGTCAGGAAGGGAACAGCTTCTCTGTATGAGGGAAGGGTTGTTCTTAGAACAGAACAAAGATAACACTCAAATCTTAAGAGTCAGAACCAGCTCCAAGCAGCCAAATTGGCTTAAACATGCATGTGTCTAAATGTGTGTGTGTGTGTGTGTGTGTGTGTGTGTAGATAGGCAGAGAGATAGATAAATAAACGACACACATATATATTAAATATGGTTGTAGCCATGCAGTTTTGCAGCGGAACATTCCTCTGCCCTAAAGTCATGAGCAAAATGATAGATTTGTCAGTGTAACCCTACCCCAACTTCCTGTTTGAGAGCCTCCTATCTTTCCACAGACTCCAAACAAGCCCCAGCGGGTCTGATAACATTAAAATTGCTCTTTGGGTGCAAAGAGCCACCGGTTCTGCTGTGCTGCACAGAATGCAGTTTTGCTGCTGTGACTCACGGGGCGATGTGGTGGGGTGCATGGGCCTGGGGACTTGCCACGGGGGACACTGGCTTCACGTCTCCTATTACTTAGCTAATGGAGAAGAGAAGTGATTCTCAAGGCGTTTCCAATTTGCTGGTATTCACTCAAGCCTACCACCCCTCCTCTACGCTTCCTACGACTCAGATGCTCTGCCCAACTTGTCATTTTCCTCATACTTGTGCGTCTCTGTGCTGAGACAGTCGCTGGTCCCCCAGACCCAGTGCCAGTGCAGGGCCTGAGTTGGACTGTCCAGCTGGGTGAGGACTGGCTTGAACTTCAGCACGGTGTTAAATAAGAACAGTGAGAATGTGAGTCTTTGCCTTGTTCCTCATCTTAGCGGGAAGCCTTCAGTCTTTCCCCGTGAAGTATGATGTTAGCTGCAGGTTTTTTGGTACATTTTTTTTTATCAAGTTCAAGTCATTCCCCTCTATTCCTAATTTGCTGAGAGTTTGTATCATGAACGGGTGTTGGATTTTGTCAGATGCTTTTTCTACATCAGTTGATAAGATCATATGCTTTTTCTTCTTTAGCTTGTTGGAATGGTGGGTTACATTGATTGATTTTTATTTTAATGTCTATTTATTTTGAGAGAGAGAGAGAGAGAGAGAGCATGTGTGAGCAGGGGAGGGGCAGAGAGAGAAGGGGGGCAGAGGATCTGAAGTGGGCTTCACACTGTCAGCACAGAGCCCGATGTAGGGCTTGAACTCGTGAACTGTGAGATCATGACCTGAACTGAAGTCAGAAGCTCAACCAACTGAGCCACTCAGGTGCCCCATAAATGACTGATTTTTGAATATTGAACCAGGTCTTTTTTTAATATGAAGCTTACTGTCAAATTGGCTTCCATACAACACCCAGTGCTCCTCCCAACAGGTGCCCTCCTCGATGCCCATCCCCCACTTTCCCCTCCCTCCCACCCCCCGTCAACCCTCAGTTTGTTCTCAGTTTTTAAGAGTCTCTTATGGTTTGCCTCCTTCCCTGTCTGTAACTTTTTTTTCTTCTTTCTCCTTCCCCACGGTCTTCTGTTACGTTTCTCAGGATCCACATAAGAGTGAAAACACATGGTATCTCTCTTTCTCTGTGTGACTTACTTCACTTAGCATAACACTCTCCAGTTCCATTCACGTTGCTGCAAAGGGCCATATTTCACTCTTTTTCATTTCCAAGTAGTATTCCATTGTGTATATGAACCACAATTTCTTTATCCATTCATCAGTTGATACACATTTAGGCTCTTTCCATAATTTGGCTATTGTTGAAAAGTGCTGCTATAAACATTGGGATACAAGTGCCCCTACGCATCACCACTCCTGTATCCCTTGGGTCAATTCCTAGCAGTGCTATTTTGCTGGGTCATAGGGTAGATCTATTTTTAATTTTTTGAGGAACCTCCACACTGTCTTCCAGAGTGGCTGCACCAGTTTGCATTCCCACCAATGTTTCTCCATATCCTCGCCAGCATCTATAGTCTCCTGATTTGTTCACTGTAGCCACTCTGACCGGCGTGAGGTGATATCTCATTGTGGTTTTGATTTGTATTTCCCTGATGAGGAGCGACGTTGAGCATCTTTTCATGTGCCTGTTGGCCAACTGGGTGTCTTCTTTAGAGAAGTGTCTATTCATGTTTTCTGCCCATTTCTTCACTGGATGATTTGTTTTTTGGGTGTGGAGTTTGGTGAGTTCTTTATAGATTTTGGATACTAGCCCTTTGTCTGATATGTCATTTGCAAGTATCTCTTCCCATTCCCTCAGTTGCCTTTTAGTTAATGCCTGGAATACTTTGCATTTGGTCACGGCATGTGATGCTTTTTATGTGTTGCTGGCTTCGATTTGGTAATATTTTGTTGAGGGTCTTTACATCTAAGTTAATGAGAGATATTAGTGTGTAGCTTTCTTTTTTCTTTCCTTTTCTTTCCTTTTCTTCTTTCTTTTCATACAGTCCTTTTTTGATTTAGTATCAGGGTAATATCTAATACAGTGAGTTGGGAAGGGTTCTTTTCTGTTCTATTTTCTGGAAAGGATTGCGTAAAAACTAGTGTTAATTCTTTAATTGGTAAATTTCTTCAATGAAACCTTCTGGGCCTGAAGACTTCTTTTTGGGGAGCTGTAAATTACAAATTAAATTTCTTTAGTGGCTATAGGACTAGTCAGGAGCATACTTCATCTTGGTTGAGTGATGGTAGTTTGTGGTTTTTGAGGAATTGGTCCATTTCTTCACTGTTGTCAAATTTATAATCAGAAACTTATTTGTATCACTCACTTATTATCCTTTTAGTAGCTGCAGGATCTATGGTAATACCCCCTGTTTTATGCCTGATATTGGTGACTTGTGTCTGTGTATCTGGTATCTTTGTCAGTCTTATGGGAGGCTTATTAACTTTATTGAAGAAACCAGCTTTTCCCTTCATTTATCTTCTCTGTTATTTTCTTGTTTTTAACTGCATTTATATCTGCTTTTTATCTTTATTTTTTCCCTACTCTTGCTTGCACACTGTGTTTATTTTGCTCTTCTTTTTCTAGGTTCTTGAGTAAGAATTTATTTTATTTTATTATTCTATTCTATTTTTAAAGTAAGAATTTAGGTTATTGATTTGAGACCTTTCTCTTTTCTGCTGTCATAGGTGCTGTAAAGTAGCCTGTAGGCACAGCTTAAGCTGCACCTCACATATTTTGATATGTTGCATTTTTACTCAGTTCTTCTTCTTTTTCTAATTTCCTTCGAGACTTCCTCTTCGATCCATGGATTATTTAAAAGTGTGTTGTTTAATTTCTAAGCCTTTCAAGATTTTCCTGTGGTTTTTCTGTTTTGAGCCTTGGTGTGATTCCATTGTAGTCAAAGAACATACTCTGTATGGTTTCAATTCTTTGAAACGTGTTGTGGCTGGTTTTATGGCCCGGGCTGTGGTCATCTTGGTGAATGCTCCAGGGGTGTTTGAAAAATACATGTACTCTGCTCCTGTTGGGTGGATTGCTTTGTTTATGTCAGTCATATCTTGCTGGTTGATGGCACTGTTAATTCTATAATCTTGCTGATTTTCTGGCTAGTATTCCTTATATATGCCATGAGTGGGGTGAAACATCCTCAGCAATAATGTGTATTGGTCTGTTTCTCCTTTCAGCAGTTATTTTGGGTTTTTTTGTTTGTTTTTTTATGTTTTGAGGTTCTACTGTTTGCTGCATCTATATTTAGGATTGCTGTTTTCCTGGTGGATTGAGCCTTTTACCATCATGCAATGCCCTAACCATACTTTTTTTTTTTTTTTTGCTATATAATCTATTATCTTTCCATTTTCCTCTGCTGATTTCCTGTTTTCATTTGAGATTATTATCACCAACGTATTAAGATATTTGTCTTACAAGTGGATGTAAAAAATGGTTGCAAGGGACAGAAACTCAATGGAAACTAAGTTAAGCCACAAAAACTCAGAGTTAATAGAGTTCCACGACTGGGAAGTTCAAGAATGGCCATTTTCATTTTGGATATGTTGAACTCAAGGGGGAAAAAAATCATTCTCTCTCTCATTTTTTCTCCCCCTTCCCACCTCTGTTTTCTGTGTTAGCTTATTCTCACTTACATCTTTTCCATACAGTGTCTAAGATTACCGACCATACTTTTTCACCTGCTGTTAGCCATTTCAGACCATCTAGATGGTCTGTTTTTCCCAGTGGTTTCAGGGAAACATCCGAGGATGTTCAGACGTTCAGACGTTGTCACCTCTGCAGCATCCGCGAGCCTTCTCAGCAGCCCACGCGCCCCGGTGGTGTGATGGCCTGTTTAGCGGCTCTTCCCACCTTGTCCCTTCTGACGTTCTCAAGGTCACTGACTGCACCTTCTTTATCTTTGTGAATGTGGCGATCCGTTCGTACGACAGGAGAGTTTCAATCTCAACTGTAATAGCAGAGCTGGTCATTTCTCCTGCTCAGCTATTCCTTGGGATTAGCAAAGTGCCCATTTCAGAGAGAGCTAAGCTTTCCCTTTGAAGGGTGGTTTCTTTTAATTGGCCGACATAGCAAAATATGACATCCTAGCCAAATCTGTGGACCTCTGTGTTCAGCAGGAGGTATGCGAGCATCACAGACCTCCCAATCTTCCTCTCTTTTGCTTTGCTTTTGGGGAGAAGTTCTGCTGTGTGATCCTGCGCCCGCAGGGCCAGTAGTGGGGTGAGAACTGTTGGCTGGAGTAGCGTTCTCCCCGAATCCTGCTGACATTGTCACAGGCGCACAGCACCTGCCTGAAGCTCCCTTCAAGGCTCTGAGGACTGTTTTCAGGCTCCCTGGCCTATTTGTTGTCCCTTTCCTGTTACTCATCTCTCATGAGTGATGCTTGTCCGGGCGTTCCGGATCAGAAAGCGCCCCCGTCCCAGACTCCCTGGGTCTGTCTGTTGGGAGTTGGAAATCTTCAGGTACTCCCACAGAGGAAGTGATATTCTCCCAGGAACCCTGGTCCTGGCTACCCTGGTTGCCAATGAGAAGCTTCACTGTCCTCCAAGCAGTGAGGTCCCTCCTGAATTCTTTCTTAGTTCTCAGAGATGGCAGCAACTTCCATAAGCCATACAATTTCTCCTTATTGTTCTTGTTCTTTTTTCTTAAAAGAAATATATGTATATGGGGCACCTGGGTGGCTCAGTCGGTTAAGTGTCCGGCTTCAGGTCAGGTCATGATCTCACGGTTCATGAGTTCGAGCCCTGCGTCGGGCTCTGTGCTGACAGCTCAGGGCCTGGAGCCTGCTTCGGATTCTGTGTCTCCCTCTCTCTCTGACCCTCCCCCGTTCGTGCTCTGTCTCTCTCGGTCTCAAAAATAAATAAAACACTTAAAAAATTAAAAAAAATATATGTGTATATATGGGTATTTATATATGTATACATATTTGTATTTTATTATATGTGAATATATATATTCATATATATATATATATATATATATATTTTTTTTTTTAAAGCTGAGTCCTTACCTTCCTCAAACTGTTTTCCCAATGTGAGGCCAGGAGATTAAATTGCCTCAGGGTAGCTCAGACCCACCAGCTGTTGCCGCTGGCTTCCCGTGATTGTCAGTGACTTCATTGAAAACGTATGTGTGATCTTTCAACATGTCCACAAGTGGAAGGGGGAAAAAAAAAAACTGCTGCTGGAAAAAAGTTTCCTGATGTGTCACTAAGTGCATCCACATGATGAAACGGG
The DNA here is from genome assembly GCF_024362965.1 of Panthera pardus. Lineage (NCBI taxonomy): Eukaryota > Metazoa > Chordata > Mammalia > Carnivora > Felidae > Panthera > Panthera pardus. The sequence continues at coordinate 68,706,387 of NW_026527002.1, forward strand.
ATCTCGGGACAGTCATTTCAAATGACTCCCTGGCCCCTCCACTTCCCCTTCTTTTGATTTTAGCAGCCAGATTCCAAAGCTTTGCCACACAGAGAGCAGCCTCTTTTAAGCCGTACAGCATGGGGTTCTGGAGGAAGGCAGGAAGTGTGAGCAAGGCCTGGCTACCCACTCAAGGCCCGTGCCAGGGTATTCATCCGGGCAATTGCTGAATCCCTAGCAACTCCATTTCTAGATGTGTTTTCGGCCCTGTTCATGCATTCTTTCAGCAAGCCACACTGAGCGATGGCCTGAGGACAGAGTGACTTCTCTCAGGGAGCTCACGGTCTGGGGGGTAGTGAGATATTGCCCAGGTGACCACATCTGTAAAACGCTGAAGTGTCAGATGCTGTGGAGAATAAAGCAGGTGGAGAAGAGCCAAAAATGCCCACTTTAGGAGAAGCTGGCTCTGCAGTTAAATTTGGTGCATTCTTTTATTTCACTCAACATGACTGAGACTTTGCAAGCCAATGCCCGTGCTGTGCGTAGTAAATAAGAATATAAATAAGACACGGCCCCGCCCTCCCAGCCTCCCCACGGTGGAGAGATAAGGAAATGTTCAATGAAAACGTATAGTCACAGTCTGTAGTAGAGATGAGCTGAGGGCTGTGAATACACATGAGAAGGAGCGACTCCTCTTACCTTCATAGGCCTGTCAAAGTTACATGAACTGCTCTTCTGATGCGTGTTCTAGCCCCTGGTTCATCTCTACCACTGGACTGGGACCACAGTAGCAACAGCCAATAGCTATTGAGGTCTTGCATGTGGCAGGCACTGTTCCTTTGCTTCCCCTGTACTGTCTCATTTAATCATGGTGACACCTCAGTGATGTAGCTGCTGATGTTAGCCACATTGCGCAGGTGATGAAACCGTGACTTTGAGACATTAAACACTCTGCCCAGATCGTGCTGGAGGTGAGGAAAGGGTGGAGCCAGGATTCCCATTCAGACTTGAATTCGTCTGTTCAATTGTGCTCTTGGAGTTAGCCGGGAAAAGAAAGGAGAAATGCATGCCCGAGACAGGGATGGGCCCAACAGTAAAGGTACCTCTGTACCTCTGTGGGAGGAGGACATGGCCGTCCCAGGAGCTACAAGAGTTGTGTGTTTCTTACAAACACGCGGTGTGTTTGGGGAACGAGGGATGGGGTGAGGCTAGGGAGAGAGTGCGTGATAGACTTTGATAAACTTCTTTTTCTGAGGTTTTATTCATAGTTGTTGTTGATATTCTAAAAGGCAATTTTTGACAGGAGAGAAGGCAATGAAGAAAAGACATTCCATGCATTAAAAAAAAAATCAAGGGGTGCCTGGGTGGCTCATTTGGTTAAGTACGGAACTCTTAACTTTAGCTCAGGTCACGATCTCATGGTTCGTGAGTTCGAGCCCAAGTCGGGCTCTGTGCTGACAGTGCAGAGCCTGCATGGGATTCTCTCTCTCCTTCTCTCTCTGCCCTTCCCCTGCTTGCATGCGTGCGTATACACACATGTGCATGCTCTCTCAAAATAAATAAATAAACTTTTTAAAAAATTAAGAAAAAGTGAAAAACAGAATTTCATGGGCCAGAAAAAGGGAATAATATACTTTAGGTGGAATGTAGCATATATGGGGGATAAACCCACACAGAAGTTGGTGCTCCATGGGGCAGGGATAATAATAATAGTAGTTATAATAATAATCAGTTATTTATTTATTCAGTGATTCCTAGAATAGTGCCTGGCTCATAGTAAGTACTCAATAAATATTTGTTGACTGACTGGATGAATGAATGAGTGAATGCATGAACCTAATAAGATGATTTGACCCAAATCATGGAGGTGTTTGAGCACTATGTTGGCAAAGATTTTACATTTCTTTTTTCTCTGTAGAAGGACTTTGAATGGGGCATTGATATATGTGAATCTAAGAAGAATATCTTTGGCTATAATGGGCACTCTGGATTATGACCATTTTTGGCCAGACTGCAAAAATGGACCATTTAAGAGCCCTTTGCAAGAGTGGGGGATGGCAGTGAGAAGAAGCCATCAGAAATGTTGCAGAAAAGCCCTCAGAATAAAATGATGGAAGGGGGATTGATATTTTAAGCACATGGGAGAGACCAACGCTAAATGCTATATAGAAAGCACAGAGAGGTGATAGGAGGATGAGAGGATGAGGAAGATCCCTAGAACTTGACATTGAAATGGCTACTCGTGACCTTGGAAAGAGCCTTTTATATGAGGGCTAACCCACATTCCTATGAGTCATGTAGTGAAGGGGCAAGGAGCCTGAGAAAGTGTTAGACATGCTTGGAATGTTTGAAAAGGAGAGAGAAAAAGAGTGAAGGAGTACAAAACTAAAAGATAATAATGCTCGTTTTGTTTTCTGAATGGAAGCTCTCCAAATAACTGAAGAACAAGGAATTAGCCACAGGGGAGAAATAAAGAATGTGGAAGCAGGTATCAAAGGAAACAGCTGAGAGTGGAGAGGAACACAGAGGGAGCAAATGGACCACAAAGCAACAGTGTTTCTTCCTTAGACGTTAGAAGAGAGTATGGATTAACTTTGAGAGAACTGTATTAAAGGTCCTGGCATTCTTTTTGCAGCAGTAAGCTCATTTTGAATGAATGAATGAATGAATGAATGAATGAGTCTCAAACTTCTCTTGGTAGGAGTGGTCTTCTTGGAAACCATTAATCTAGCTTGTCGAAGAGATTAGTAAATATTTATTACCGAAGAATTAGGACCTGTGTGAAGAAAAGAATTCGTTCATGCTGAGGCGGTAAAGTTGGCATCACAGCTCTGAGTGGGGAAAGAAGTGGGAACTAGATATGACTGGCAGGTTCCCCTCAGCATTCTGAGCCCAGCCGAGGCTGCATGTGAGTTTATAGTGTTGCTGATTAGCGTCCACACCATCATTCTCCCGTGGTATTCAGAAGGCCTGGAACTACAGGGTGGGCATTGGAAAGGCAGACGACAAGGAAGGTCAAGTTGGGAGAGTAGAGGCTTGCAAGATTGTGGTTGAAACAGCTCCCCCGTGACATCCACCAAGAAGGGACTCAAGAATGATACCTCTGTCCGATATGTCATTTGCAAATATCTTTTCCTTTTAGTTTTGTTGATTGTTTCCTTCGCAGTGCAGAAGCTTTTTATCTTCATGAGGTCCCAATAGTTCATTTTTGCTTTTAATTCCCTTGCCTTTGGGGATGTGTCAAGTAAGAAATTGCTGCGGCTGGGGTCAGAGAGGTTTCACTTTCAACAATAGCCAAATTATGGAAAGAGCCTAAATGTCCATCACCTGATGAATGGATAAAGAAATTGTGGTTTATATACACGATGGAATACTATGTGGCAATGAGAAAGAATGAAATATGGCCTTTTGTAGCAACATGGATGGAACTGGAGAGTGTTATGCTAAGTGAAATAAATCATACAGAGAAAGACAGATACCCTATGTTTTCACTCTTATGTGGATCCTGAGAAACTTAACAGAAGACCGTGGAGGTTAGAGAGGGAGGGAGCCAAAACATAAAAGACTCTTAAAAACTGAGAACAAACTGAGGGTTGATGGGGGGTGGGAGGGAGGGGAGGTGGGTGATGGGCATTGAGGAGGGCACCTGCTGGGATGAGCACTGGGTGTTGTATGGAAACCAATTTGACAATAAATTTCATATTTAAAAAAAAAAAGAATGATACCTCTGGGGAAGTGGGAGGGTTGAAAGTAAGGCCAACGAGAAATTTTAATGGAAATGCACACCTGGAATGCAGAAGAATAAAAGTTTGCTTGCATTTCTTTAAAGGAACGTTTATCAAGTGCCTTCATTCCAGGATTTCTTGTACTTGCTACTCCCATGAAGAGATAAATGTCAGTACCACTCCCAGTATTGCAGCGGAAGGAAGCACTGGGGTGTACAGAGTTAAGTAATTTGCTCAATGTCACACAGCATGTAAATTTTAGAACAGGAGCTGGCACCCCCAAGGCATCCGATTCCTGAGTCTGAATTCTTGGCCCCAGCATTGTTATAACAGCACCTTTGGTTGTGTAAAAACGTGAATTTCCGAAACTGAGATGCTAGAATTGGATGGTGCTATTTAAGGAAGCAATCTTGTGTGTTAGGTGGTAGAAGGGCCGTGAAGGAGGAGGTTAAAGTTTTTTTTTGTATCTCTGGATGTTGGGTCAATTTTGAAACATCCCTGGTCGATTACCAGAGAAACCCAGGCATGTGGAGTTCTCCTGGACAGCCCTCTCTCCCCTTGTAATCATGTGTGCCCATGCAGACTGATTTAAATGTCCAGAAGCCGAGTTAGCATCTGTGTTTGGAAGTGCGGCACGAGATTCTCTGGAGGTCTTTTTGGTTCCCTTATTGATCCTCAGTGGGTTCCCCGGGTTGGGTGGGACCATCAGCTGCACTTCAGGAGCACAAAGACTCTTCTATGCTCATGGTTGAACACATTTTGGTAAAAAAATGAGGACCAATGCAATCCTAACTGTCTGGTTTTTAAGTCCACTGCTTAATTGGGAGTTTACCACTTATTGGCAATTAACTTGGGGTTTAATGGACCTTGTGCTTCCTTGTCATTAGCTTGACCTCACTCTGATAGTTTTGTCTTCTTACTAAATGTAGCTAGTCCTGGACAGACACACATTAGCAAAAGATACCCAGGTTTTGTAGATAGTTGTTAAGATACTTAACACCAAGGAATTGAGAAAATACATAATCTACCCAAGTTGAACAGGTTTTAAAAAAGTGTGGGGGGGTGCCACCTAAATGATCACATGTCCTCATTTGACAATTGAAGAAACAAGCTCAGAAAGGCAGAAGTTTTCCTTCCCAAGGACCCTGGACAGTTAATACCATAGCTGGCTTATGAAACTTTTTTTTTTAGAGAATATTCTTTGATGCCCATGATAGAGATTATCCACAGTCAAGCTCATAATCCATTCTCTCTTTCCATTTAGTAACAGGCCCTAACGTTTACTGGGGCACAGGGCTGCTCCACCAAATTTCCCGCGTTTCCTCACAACAAGGTGTGGGCATGTGACTACTTTTTGGCCAATGTTATCTAAGCATCAGTGTTCCAGAGATCTTTCAGGAACTTGCTTTAAAAGAGAAGAGACTGGGTGTTGTGTGGAAGTGATGAATCATGCGATCCTACTCCCAAAGCCAAGAGCACACTGCTTACTCTGTATGTTAGTTAACTTGACAATAAATTATGTATAAAACAAATAAAAATAGAAGAGACTTGTCTTTCTCTCATTACTCACCCATTTTGCTTCTGGAATATATATGTAATGGCTGACTTTAGAAGGAAGTTTGGAATCTGAGATGTCATGGGAATAGAAGCTATCCGTAGAGGACTGAATATATCAGGACATTGGCTGTTTCCATCATGCAGCCAATCTATCAGCTCTGGAATGCCTGCCTCAAGACTTCTGAAATGTGAGAAAGAAAATTTTATTTATTTAAAAAATAATTTTCTAGGTTTCTCTTACAGAAAAACTTAATCCTAATGAACTCTTGTATGTATGACTTTCTACCTTGGAAATACTATTCCGATGTTGCTTTGACCTCTGGTGTTTGAGTCAATACCAAGATACTTTGTGTCCCCACCTACTTTTCTTTTTTTTTTTAAAGTTTTTTTTAATGTTTATTTATTTTTGAGAGACAGAGAGAGACAGCATGAGTGGGAAAGGGACAGAGAGAGAGAGGGAGACCCAGAATATGAAGCAGGTTCCAGGCTCTGAGCTGCCAACACAGAGCCCGATGTGGGGCTCGAACGCATAAACTATGAAATCATGACCTGAGCCGAAGTCGGGCACTCAACCAAATGAGCCACCCAGGTGCCCCCCCCAACCTACTTTTCTACGGGTATCAGTAATCTTGGGATTCTGTGATTTTACACATTCCTAAATCATCCTTTGTGATGTTTCGGTCTCCTACACTCTTGAGGAACTAAAGTCAAACAGGATACTTAGTGGCCAGGTAGATATTAAAAACCAGGATTCCTGTGACTTGGGGTCTCCCATTCTGTCCAGGGATATCAAAAGTTAGAATTTCCCTGGGTGGGGGTCTGTGACTTTCTATGACTGTTGTAGCTTCAGTGGTCCCTCTAGAAACCTGAAGACTGTTTGGTGACCAAAATCAATCGGATCTTGATCAAAGGGGGCATTTTCCAGGTATGACAGAGCCATACATATGAAGCACTTAAACACAGAGCTCTAGACTGGACCACTGGCAAGAATGAGTGCCAGAAGCAATTTTTCAGCTTCTAGATTCTTTTTTTTTTTTTTGTAAACGTTTATTTGTTTTGGGAGAGGGAGAGCACAAGCAGGGGAGGGGCAGAGAGAGAGGGAGAGAGAGAGGATCCCAAACAGGCTCCATGCCCAGTGCAGAGTCCGAGGTGGGATCGATCCCACAACCATGAGATAGATCATGACCTGAGCTAAAATCAAGAGTTGGTCATTTAACTGACTGAGTTACCCAGGCACCCCAGATTCTTTATCTGGAAGTATCCAAATAACCATAAACAATGTGGGAGACGGGGCTGTGGCAGTGTTGTTCCCTCAATGCTTGGCACAGAGTAGGTCCTTTGATGAATGAGTTAAAGAAGAAAAGGGAAAAAAGAGAGGATACAAAAGACAAAGAGAGAATTGTATGTACTAAATGATATAAGTGTGTGTGTGTGTGTTTAGGTCAGTTTTAGGTAAAACTTCTTTTTGATAACTAGACTCCTCTGTTTGTCACCAAGGTTCTCTCAGTGGGTTTTGCTAATGAGAATGTTCTCTTGAATTCAAGGTGCCGATGCCTTTCACTCAAATTAATCTCTTAACTCAGTGAACTCTGCTGTTGGTTTTAAAAGGCCCCAGGGCATTGACCAAACATATTCCTCAGAGTGATTAGCTCTAACCTCTCCAACCTTTGTTTTCTCATTTGCGGCCTCCACATGTTGGAGATTTCAGCAACTTCCTTGAACTCCGCTGTAGGGAAACTTCTTGAGGAAATTGTCTTCATGAGGGGCCTTGGGGATTTGTCAGTTTCTATGAACACTTGGCAGGCCTCAAGGCAGCTGGCCTCTGACATAGAGATTGCTCTCAAAAGACTCCAATTTCAAAGATCTTTGTTGAAGAAAGACTGGAAGGCTTAATCTAGACCCTTGGACTCTTGGGAAGTAATGGAGATGATGAGCGCATGGAACCCAGGGAGGTGGTAGGAAGTCGCCAGCTGTCTGATAAGCAGGAAGGAGCAAGGTTAATGGTGGATTTATGTCTCTTCAACTTATCTGCAACCTATAGGCATACTTTTATGGGCTTTGCTGCAGCTATCCCAAGATAAACCAATGAGGTCACTTTTAAAAAATCATGTTAATGGAGATATAATTCCCATATCATACAATTCACCCCTATGAAAGCGTATAATTCAGTGTATTTTAGCATATCAGTACCCATTCATTCAAAGACCCACTGATCACCGTCAATAATCTCCCTCAGGGGCGGTTGAACTCTTACTCAGATGACATTGCCACAGTTCAAAAGATGTTTGGACATTCCAGAGAAGTGCCTTCAGAGCTTACAGCACATTCTTTTGAGTCTTCCCTGTGTTGATGAATCTTTATCCTTTGAGGGTGGAGTTGACTTTTTGAAACAAAGTGTTATTCAGAGCCAGTTCTGTTGAATGAAGGCTGGGATCAAGCCATGTAATAATGTTTGGGGTCAAACACCAAAGGGCAGATTTAAAATTTTTCTTTATTCTCTCGTGTGGTTTGGAATCATGTCCTAAATGGAGTAAAAAAAATCACTTGACTTTATTAAGTCAAGTAAAAAATCACTTGACTTGATTAAAGTCAAGTATATTGGATTCACCAATTTTCCGGTATTATTGGATTCACCATTTTTCTTCTAGAAGGACTAAATCAATTTTTCCCCTTATTGCACAAGGTCTCCTCACTAGGAAGGAAGGGGTCAATAGAATGCTGGGTCAGGAGATAGATGGGAGGTAAATGTCCAGGTCCCACAACTGACTGTTTGACCACAAGCATGCCAGGTTCCTTCACCATGTTTCCATTTCTGCTGCTGTATTGGAGGACAGTACCATCCACCTTGGATATTAGATGAAATCATACGTACATGTTGCTTTGTAAAGAGTCAGCTGAACATACCATGCACAGGAAAAGGGAGAGAATCTAATCCAAGCGATACTGCCACTTCCAGAAAATCCTACGTTCCAGAATTGAAAACCTTGAGTAGTAAGGGTTGGGTGTAGATTTTGCTGGGAGGGATCAGTGTCTAATAGGACCACCTCTGGGAAAAAGGAAATCGATTAGTCTATTATTCTGGCTCAATAATCTTGATCAACTTTCCTGAAGGAGCCCTTGAAGTTCACTTCAGATACATTTCTCTGTGCTTCTTTCTTCCTGCTCTTCACCTAGCTAACTCCCAACCGTTCTCTATATTTCAGTTGAAATCTCACTTCCTCATGTATTCCTTCCTTCGTAGGTAACACCCTCCTGATACATGGTGCCATAAAATATGTAGGTCTCTTCTTTGCAAATATTTTTTCTGTTTACAATTATGTATTGATATTTGCCAGAGTCGCTGTTTAGGTCACCTGTCTATTTCCAGAACCTAGCACTGGCATGAGTAGGTACACAACAAATACTAATTGTGCCTACAACTAGATTTTTCTTCCTCTAATATTCTTTTTTTTTTAACGTTTATTTAGTTTTGACACAGAGAGAGACAGAGCATGAACGGGGGAGAGTCAGAGAGAGAGGGAGACACAGAATCTGAAACAGGCTCCAGGCTCTGAGTAGTCAGCACAGAGCCCGACGCAGGGCTCGAACTCATGGACCGCGAGATCGTGACCTGAGCTGAAGTCAGACGCTTAACCGACTGAGCCACCCAGGCACCCCATCTTCCTCTAATATTCTTAAGCTTGGTAGGATAGTCCATAAAAGGGCTCATGCTGTATTCTTTCTAAAAATTATTATGGGGTAGTAAATTTGGAGAGGAGATCTTAATTTAATGCTCACATTCTACCGAGGGGGAAACTGAGGCTTAGAAAAGGGAGTGGTTTATTGTTTTATTATGATTTATTGAGTGTACACAGAGCTTCTGTGCATAGTACTTAGAGCCTAGGCACAAAGCAAACCCATGTTCATAACCAGCAGGTTGTTTTTTTTTTTTTTAATTTATTTTTGAGACAGAGAGACAGAGAGCATGAACGGGGGAGGGTCAGAGAGAGAGGGAGACACAGAATCTGAAACAGGCTCCAGGCTCTGAATAGTCAGCCCAGAGCCTGGCGCGGGGCTCGAAATCACGGACCACAAGATCGTGACCTGAGCTGAAGTCAGATGCTTAACCAACTGAGCCACCCAGGCGCCCCTGTTCTGTTTTTTTGAGCATGTACCAGGCCCTTTGGCGTATGGAATCACATTGTGTTGTCACAATAGCTCTGTGAATAATGACTGTGCTGTTGGGGTAACTTGAAGCTTGTGTCCCACCGTCTTACATCCCTTACACTAGGGCTCTCGCTCAGAACGCCTCAAATAAACAAGTAAATGCACTTTGCTTGTGCCTCACGTCTTCACAGTCAGAGGATTGGGTCGAGCACTGCAGGCCACCTTCCCATCAGATCAATGGTTTAGTCTTATAGCAACGCTAGACCCACCGCTGCCTTTGAAGGTGTACCATTATGCCAAATTACAGAGGAAGTGACGAAGAGCCAATTAGAGAGGTGGCATGGCTTCCTCAAGGCCATCCAGTGTATAAGTGACAAAGCCAGGCTGCAAGCCTGCTGCCACAGTTCCAATTCTGTTTTCCCACGAAGACCAAGTGAGTGAATAAACGAGCTCTTGAGCAAGAATGTGAGTATTCAGGTCTCACTGTGGGAACCCCCGTGAAGATCTGTGTCCATGTTTCTGCAGAGCTGATGTCACTTAGAACATGATGCTGATTGCTAACATCTGTGCACAGCCAAGTGTCTCTGGAACCAGGTGTTTGACCACTTAGAACTATAGACGGGACGTTCTTTCAAGAATTTTAGAATCCAACTCCTTAATTTTACAGTTGAGAAATGGAGGCCAAGAGAGGTCCAATGACATTCCATGGCCACACACTGAGGGCTAGGGACAGGAGAGAGACAATAGCCTGGGTCCACGTAGGCTACTAAAGACCTCTTTATACCTCACTGTGTGGAGAATGAATAAGGAAGGGTATGGATTATAAGGCACAAAGATGTGTAATCAAGAATATAAGGATCCTCTGTTGACTGCATTTAGTGCTTAACATTTGAGAGCTATGGAAAGATTAAATTAGGGTTGACTGGTGATTGATGTGGGAAGGACAGCCACTTACATCACTTCCCACCTGCTCTCAGAGTAGGCGGATATGAACAAGGCCACCACTCCATTCCCACTGGAAGTGTTCACACCTTTGTTGTTATCGCTTACACCTTAATGACCCTATCCAATAACCATTTAATAAGGATTAGTTGATAATCAGCTAAATGAAGGCAGATGATGTCAGAGGAGGATCTTGGGGCTTCTCCACAATGTACTTCATAAAACTTCCTTGGTGGTGTTCATATTTCTCAAAAAGTTCATTTGTGCCAACATCACATGGCAGACAGGACGCTTAGATTAGAATCCTGGTTCGATCATGTGGTTATCTTACCCCAGGACTTGGGGCATGAGGTAAACCCCACTTCAGCCACAGGAAACCAACACTCACTGTAAGATGTGTCACGACAGGGGCTCTGTCAGGGATCCTCAACATTGAGTGCATGCTGGGTACTTGTGAAGAATACTCAGAATTAAAGGTACTGGGAGCTTCGGTGGGACTGTTTAGAAGCTATTTTCACAATAAGGAGAGTAGGGAAGGAAGAGGCTCGGGGCCCAGGGCAGCAAACATGGTGCTGACGGATGACAGCAAGGAAACAGAGCTGTATACATCTTATAGAACACAGCATCTTGGTCAAGGGGAATAATCTTCCAACTGGAAAGGATGGGACATGGAATGGGGAATACATGAGGAAATACTATGGAAGCACAGAAGTTAGGATACATAAACAAAGTAAGTGGATCCCCACAGGACAGGGACGGGCACTTATAGAGGACATGTCAGGTACTGGGTTAGGTGTGCTTTTGACTTCCTTTCTCATATCAGCTCTGGAAGACACAAATCCATTTGATAGATAAGGAGATTGCAGTAGAAAGAAAATAAGCCATTTGCTCCACGTCACCACCTTGAATAAAGTACTGTTAACAGAGGCAAGATTGGAACTCATATCCCAATCTCATGTTGTTCCTACTAAGAACTCAAGAATACAGTCATAACTCTAATTTCCAAAGAACTGCAGAGGACAATTCCAGAGGACTGAAGATGGACAAATTACTCAGTGTTAGGTAGGAAGGGAAGATAGATATTAGAAATTACATCTAAGTTGGGTATCTATCCCCCCCAAAACTCTATAATTGAGAAATATATATTTTTTTCTCAGCACTTAGAAAATGAAGTAATGATCACCAGGAAATGGTATGGATTATCTAAGAATAAGAAAGGTAATGAAAAGGGACGCCTGGGGTGGCTCAGTCAGGTAAGCATCTGACTTCCGGTCAGGTCATGATCTCACGGTTCATGGGTTCGAGCCCCGCATAGGGCTCTGCTGACGGTTCAGAGCCTAGAGCCTGCTTCGGATTCTGTGTCTCCCTCCCTCTCTCTCTGGCCCTTCCCTGCTCATGCTCTCTCTCTCTCTCTCTCTCTCTCTGTGTCTCTCTCTCAAAAATCAACATTAAAAAAAGTTAAAAAAAAAAAAAAGGAAGTTGATGAAAAGTTCACCTCTGTCCTTTCTCATGGGGTTGCTAGACTAGCAAAGCATTGGGTGCCATTGTGATGCTGTGTGTCAATTTCAGCAAAGGACTTGAAAGCTTCCTTCAGAATATTTTGGAAGAAAAGCTTAAGAAATGAAGCTGAATGATAGTAAATTTCAATAGTCACACATTGGTTGAAGAACAGGGTCATTTTGAGCTACCCACTATCTCCGTCTGTTCTTGGCCTCTCTCGTAAACATTTAATTGATTGGTTGAAATGAAGACTGAGCTTGTTAAAATATGATGCCATGGAATCTGGAAAACTTGTTGGATAGGGACCTGGGGCCAAGACTTAGATCCAGGAAGGGTGGCTTTAAGAAGGGGACACACTCAGAAAATGGCAACAAGACCCATGATTACTTGAGCTACAAGTTGAAGAGACAGGCACAGGGGCACAGAAGGAATGCATTTGTAATAATGACCACATAAGTGCTGAGCCGAACCTTCGGCAAGCCTGACTTTGAAGAATGTCCCGTGAGCACTTCACAGTTTACTTAAGGATAACCCCCATCACCGAGTTTTAAGGAAGAGTTGAACTTGCCAATTTGCAGTGCGTGTATGCACAAGTGCGCACACATGTGCGTGTCTAGGGAGAGAGTCAGGTGACCCTGGATGTGGAGATTGGTGCTAGGCAGAAGTGGTATTTAAATTGGAAGGAGAAGAGACAGGTCTGGGGAATTTATTAGACATCTTCAAATAATCAATGGGCTTTTTATGTGGAGAAGAATTCATCGGTCTTTTTATTTTACTTAATGTACATTTGCTTTGCATGCCTTTCTTCCAAAAAGGTTTTGAAGTCACTAAAAAGTATTCAAAATCAACTCTGAGGAGCTTCAGAAGTCAGACCCAGGGCAAGTGGTGAATAATTGTAAGGTGCCACCCGAACTATTAGAGTTATAAAACAAAGGGGTGACCTGCCTGGACAAGGAGTGACCTTCCATTTCTGGAAGTATGTAAGTGCAAGGTGACCAGAGTGATGTGTGAACATACACACACACACTCACACTGAGATGACTCAGTTAGTTGGCTTGCTAAAGTGTCTTCTAGTGCAGTATCTGTACATATTTATTTCGGTCTGAACTTTCTCTGGTGTTTACTGTTTTATTTGCAAGATTTTAAAAATAACAAACACATTGTAATTTCAACAAACTTCAGGCTCTGGCTCTAGTCACTAATGTCCTGTTCAGGTAAACCCAAGCCTCTGAAGGTTAGGATTGCCCTTTTCGGAATATAGCTAGTAAGACCTACGTTTCAGAAACACATAGTAACTGTGAGTTTATTATTAAATAATTTCTGGTTATTTTGGAAAGAAGACTAGAGACTGTGGCAGATTGGGAACAAAATATAAAACCAGACTTTTTCTCCAGTGCCCCAGAGCTTGCTGTCTGGGCAACACTACTCTCCATATACAGGCACTTCCTTTCCCCTCTCCTCTGCTCATTTGTGAACTTGCCTGCCCTTGACTACTCTTTGGCTCCTGGGGGAGGGGTCCCCTAAGATGCTGTTGACATGGCCAAAAGACGGATTTCACATTTCATCCAGGGACCTTATGTTCAAAGGAAGAGAAATAGAACACGACTCCCTGCTCCCCGCCCAAGCAAGGACAAATCAAGCAGGTATGAAATTACAACCATCAGACTCTCTCTGCTTCCAAGAGTCAGGTTTGCAAATGCAAGAAAACAGACAGCACTTCCTGGGGAAGCTTTCTCTGGCCTCCCCCAGAACATTACCCTTTCCTTTCTCTGACCTTTGTGTATCCATCTACATTGTCATTTATTTCCACGCGCGTCTACCTTGAAGAGGCGAAGGGACAGATGGCTTGGAGCATGCGCCCTGGGGCAAGACTGCCCGGATCCAGGGGTGCCTGGGTGGCTCAGTCGGTTGGGCGTCCAACTTCAGCCAGGTCACGATCTCGCGGTCCGTGAGTTCGAGCCCCGCGTCAGGCTCTGGGCTGATGGCTCGGAGCCTGGAGCCTGTTTCCGATTCTGTGTCTCCCTCTCTCTCTCTGCCCCTCCCCTGTTCATGCTCTGTCTCTCTCTGTCCCAAAAATAAATAAAAAACGTTGAAAAATTAAAAAAAAAAAAAAAAAGACTGCCCGGATCCAAATCTTAGGTCTCTCACTGACTGACTTTGTGGCCCTGGGCCGTTCACTCATCGGCACAGTAAGAATAACAGGGGCTATCTCACGCGGTTGTTGGAACACATCCTGAGATCATGATGTCTGCAAAACCCTCAATAAAACTTAGCTGTTGTGATGATCGCAGTTTGTAGGATGGGCTTTGCGATCTGACCTGCCTGGGTTCTTGAGTTGTGTTGTAGTGCTGCATCATTAACCCGTCTTAGCCTCAGCCTTCCTTGCTGTAAAGATGGCAATGACCTCAATCTCTAGCCCAAAGGGGTTTTGTGAGGGTGAGGGAACGTGGCTGGCCTGTCATGCTCAGGAAAGGCTACTCACTCACATCAGGGTTTTCAGGACAGGGGGCTTGTTCTAAACCCTCACTCTAAGCTCCCAGCCTAGAGCTGGCACATAGTAGGGGCCGTTGAATCTGTGGACTCTGACTCTCTTGGCTGACCACGCCCCTGCCCTCCTCTGGCGTGCGTGCATACACACACATACACTGTAGATACCACACATGCCTACACATATATACAACATAACATACCACGTATACAAACACCACACTCACGCATATACCCCACACCAAGCACACAGCCACAGATAGCAGACACTGCCCCCCCGACACACACTATACCATAACACACACACACACACACACACACACACACACACACACACACACCATTCCCTTCTCCCTTAGCTGCTCTGTTGAGCTGAAGGGAGCTATGTCATTTTCAAGGATATGATTCAACTTCTGGGGCCTGTTGCTACAAGCACGAGGTCCCTCATCAGCTTTGCCACCTCCCTGGAAAGGCATGCAGAGTGGGTTCCAAATTTGCATTTTGGCCTGAGGAAAGGGGTGTGGACGTAATTTTTTTTTTCCTTTTTGATTGTCAAGTAACACATCTACACAGGCCAAGAGACCATGTCTCCAAACGGAGGTGTAGGTGAGGCTGGCTATTCTGCTTGAAATCCCACCCAGCTCTAATGAAGGCCACATGTGTCACAGTTGACAGGCACATCTCCCTGAGTTGTCAGAACTACAGAAGATGATAGACCTTAATGCCACGTTTCAGAGAGGCACAGAACGTCAGGGCTGGAAGGCATACTGGAAAGTCTCTTTCTTATCCAGCGGTTCTCAAAGTTCACTGGATTTTAAGAGCCTTTGGAGCTCAAGATGATCATACATATTACCTAGCTCCAATCCTCAGAGATTATAATTCACTAGACCTGGTGGGGTGCAGAAGTTTAAATAAGCAAATGAAGTGACTCTAATGCAGATGGGTACAGATGATACTTTGAGAAACACTATAATCCCTCTCCACAGGTGGAGAAAAGTTGGTCCCAATCATCAAATAAGTCACCCAAATAGTTAGTGGCGAGGCTGAGAACGGACCTCTGGTCTATTTGCATCTAGCACTCTTTCAGGATTTCACTTGAATCCTTTGGTTCTTCCTGCATTTGTGTCTTCAAGCACTTTAGAGTAAGTCTGTGGCAGAGAAAAGCACTGAATTTGTCTTAGAGGGAAACGGGGCTCCTCTGTGGCCTTAGTCTTGTTCTCTCTGGGACACTCACTTTCTCCAGTGGAGTCCCTTTCTTGGCTGTCAAGTCCATTGGTTGTCGCATAATTCTTAACCAAGTTGGGCCAGCTTCCCATTTCAGAGTATCACAAGAAGGAGGAAGTTAGAAGTTTTAGTTAAATTTGCCTGTGCTTCATTCCGCTCAGAAGCCAAGGTTAGTCTCTAGAGACTAAACATCCCAAATCTTCAGAGACTTCCTGACTGTTTATGTCAGTCGTCAAAAAACGACAGCCTGCAAGCCAAATCTGGCCCGCCATCTGGTTTTGTAAATAAAGTTTTATAGGAAAACAACTGTGGACATTCGTTTGCATATCGCCTCTGACTACTCTTGTGCAAAATGGTGGAGTTGTAATAGAGACCGTACGACCCAAAAAGCCTAACGTATTTACCATCTGACCTTTTACAGAAAGATTTTATTGACCCTTGGCTTCCATTCTTATTTGGGGTACTCCTGGGGGCCATAGAACACATAACGCCAATTAAAAACCTGAACATGCAAAACAGCCTCTAATAAGCACCGTGATATCCTCTACAGCATCCCTTTCCACCTCTTAGTGTAGCTTGTATTGGTGATGAACCACAACAACCTAGACTATCTTGCTGGACAGTCCTGGTCATTCAGAAGCTTACTCAATGGCTAAGGAAATTTTAGTTAGGTGATATGATTTCTTACTTCAAGTAATTTATTGAAGGGTCTGTTGTGTCAAAGTATATCCTAAGCCAGACTTGATACGACATGATGCTGGCTTTTTTATTAATTGCCAGGCATCTCTTCTCCCCCTAATCTTCAATCGTACCTACCATTTTTGCTTCATGTTTGCATGGGTACATCACTATCTTCCTTGATCCAGCATCTTTGTGAAAGCAGGTATAGAAGGGCTGGGCCCAGAGCAAAGGAATGCTCCTGGAAGTGACACTTTTTCCTTCCCATTTTTGTTGTTGCTTAGCAACAATTTGGGAGGGGCAGGAGAGATTCCAGGGGCCTGAGGATTTAACACAAAATGATGTGTGAACCCATTTTTGAGAAATGATCCCCGAGTTATATTTTTCATTGCACCTCTCAATTTCATATATGCTGTATATTCACACAGCCCTTGGCCATTAAAATAAGTTGCACTATAAGGAGAAATTTGGTGCACAACTCTTTACGAACGAGTTTTTACTGGGAGCCAAGAACAAAGTGAAACAAAATACCATTGTCATGATAAGTGTTCCTATAGGAGACATAATTTCAAATCTGCTTTTACAGGAAGACTGGCCTCATACTTAAGCTCACAGGGATTGAAGTTAGAACACCTGACTTGAAATAATAATGATATCTACTTTATAAGGTTGTTGTGTGAATTCAATAAGAACATTTATTTATAGTCTAAGCATGACAGCTGTTGCTCCATGAAGACTATTTGTTGTTGTTGATGATGATAATAATAATGTTATTCCCAGCAGGGATTAAATTAGGTAGGACATTAAACCTATACTCTTATACAGTACATACTGCAGAAGGAGAGTTTGGAAAGTGATAAGTCAATTGCACTGATGGGCCCTACTTAATGGCTTCTCCTTAGTCATGGCCCTTATCCTGTAACTCGAAGCCCTTCTCCCTCTGACTTTGGGCTAAAAGTGACCTCCAGTTTGATCATTAGGATGCTAGTAAAGCTGCCACAAGTAGAGGCTTGGAAAGCCCTCGAGTGTCTCCTCTGTTCTTGCATGATTGAGTTTGCTTGAATATGGAATCCTACCAGCTCCATGGAACTGAGCCTACATCAGCCTGCTGGAGGATGAGAGATCAGGCAGGACTGAGTTGCCACAGCCAAAGTCACTTTGGACTAGCCCACCCCCAAACATGATGTAGAAACTCAGCCAAGATCAGCAAAATTGCCTACCTACCTCTCAGCTGACTGCAAATGCATGAGTGAGCCCAGCAAGATCAACCCAGATCAGCAAAACTTCCCGGATAACCTCTAAGTTCATGATAAATAAACATGGCTGTCATTTAAAGCTACTAAATTATGGACTGATTTGTTGAACAGTGATAAGGAACTGGGAGAGAGTATGGAGTATCCATTCAGTACTAGTAAATGATTAGTTAATGAAGAGAATTAGTTTGAAACCTTCTGGGGTCATCTGATGTTTTCCTTCCCTAAACAAATAGAGGTAGTCTAGACCAGAAATGAAAATCATGCTCAAATTAGCATGCATTTCCTTTATCAAAATACCAACCCAGCCCAGAGGGATGGTTAATTAATAAATCATATGATTGCTAATATATTAAAATTGAGGATATATTCACTGAAGTATTTATCACTGTTTACAGAAAAGAAGTCTCCTGGAAGGAGACACACCTAATTCAGGCTAAAAATAGCTCAGCTGAATTTCTGGGAAAGAAGACAAGAGTTTGGAGGAAAAAAATATTCAGCCAAAAAAAAAAAAGTTACTTTCTTTTTCTGTAGATATCATGGGCTTCCTGAATGCCTGTGTCAGCTTGTTAGTGGTAAGGGAGGCTGCATGAGATAGTATTATGGTTCAATGTGCAGCAAGAGATAGAGTGGTTTATAAAGAGAGAGCGGCAAAGCAGAAAGAGAAGCCATGGGTAAGAGGGATGGTGTCACCCAGCTTCGATGTAGTGCTTTGGGGGTGATTCAGCACTTGCTGATAGGGTTGACCAGCCTGCACCCCAGCCAGATCTGGGCAAGGGAAAAATCAAAACAGTGAGGAAGAGCTTCAAGCATTTTTCAACTCCAAGCAAGATTGTGAGATGCAGATTATTCTAGTTGGTGATCATCATGTGGCAAAGAATCAGACTTAGTTACAGAGAGGATACAAGTATTTGTCATTCCTTCACTTATTCATACAATTCTGTTCTATATTACAAGCCTGTAAGGGTGGTGTAAAGTTTTCATTCACACCTCCATTCACTGAAGATATTTATTGGACCAGAATATGTGCTATATCCTGGAAATATAAAAATGAAAAAGAACACGGTCCCTGTATTATACAAACTTACAGGCTATGGAGAAGAGACAGAGAAGGGAACTGACATCGAACATACTGAAAATCATCATGAAGAGATGCCCCCATCAAGTTCTGAGTCTGTTGAGAGGCACAGAAGAGAAACCCATGGATAAGCCACATGCCATCTCTAATAGTGACAAAGACTGGATTGGAGAGATGATAGCAGATTTGTCACCCAGGGGTCTCACTAATGACACTTCAGGCCAGAGTTAATTTTACCTACCCAGCCTCTAGTAGAGTGGGACAGGTGTCTCCTTATGGAAGGAGGGAGTCCGAGAAAGAGATGAAGGTTCTCCCTTAAAACTTTGAGATAACACAGAAGGGATCCCTAGCCTAACCACAACTTAAGGATCAAAGAAAGTTTCTCTGAAGAATTTTCCTGTTTTTGTGGCTGAGGAGGACTTGTAGAGGTGGGGAAACAGTGTGTTGTTGGGTTTCAGGAAAGACAGTTCACAAAGACATAGAATCTAAAATGGGCCTTGGTTGGTCAATATATTGCACTAAGTGGAGTGGCTTAGCAAGCTCATCTCAGACAGAAAACACAAAAGTTAGCTGCCATATAGTGATAGGAAAGCCCGTTTTCAAGGATGAGCTGCCAGCTTCATCAGGTCTATGGATAAGATGTAGAGTGTTGGTTGGGGCGCCTGGGTGGCTCGGTCGGTTAAGCGTCCGACTTCGGCTCAGGTCATGATCTCACGGTCCGTGAGTTCGAGCCCCGCGTCGGGCTCTGTGCCGACAGCTCAGAGCCTGGAGCCTGTTTCAGATTCTGTGTCTCCCTCTCTCTCTGCCCCTCCCCTGTTCATGCTCTGTCTGTCTCTGTCTCAAAAATAAATAATAAAGAAAAACGTTAAAAAAAATTAAAAAAAAAAAAGATGTAGAGTGTTGGAGACAAGACAAGAACTGTGTTTGAGGCCAAATCTTGGAGCATCTAGGAGGTCAGGATACGAAGATGAAATGAACACATTTCCTTTGTACTCTACCACACTTACTTGACCATATGGCAGGACTTCAGTGAGATGTGATAAGATCCTGTTATGAAGTAAAGGCAGGGGAGGAGGTAAAGAGAGGAAAAGCTATGGTAGGTTATCACAGAGACCAAGAGGGTAGAATCTATGGGATCCAACATGGCCAGGACTGGTGAATGAAGACCCAAATATGACAGATGGTAAGAATTTTGAGGAAAGGGTGATAGAAATTAGAAAATCAGTGCTATGGGGACCATTCAGTTCTCTGAATGTCTAGTTTGAGAAACCAACACTCCCCTAAAGTGGAACGACCCAGCAGACAGTTGGAAAAAAAGGCAAGATAGGAAATAAATATTGAGTCTATATTTAAAGACTCTGGTTACATTCTGAGAGTGGATGAATTCCTGCACACACACACAAAAGTATTGGAAAGGAAAAAAAGAAGAAGAAGGCTAAGGAAATGACCTTGGAGATTCACCTCTGTTGAAGGGTCAGGAGCAAGGAGAGCATCAAAGAAGAAAACAGAAGATACAATTTTCTTGGAAAATTTCCAAAGTGAAGTGTCACTAAAGTGATAGATGTTTAACTTGAGGTGTTAATATATTGGGATTGATATGCACTGTTTTATGTCTACCTTTCTTCATTTTAGTCTTCTTATCTGCAAAACGGGAAGAAAAATTGCTGCTCTAGCATTTGGTGAATGAGAATCTGGACATTTAAGAATAAAAATAGTATTATTTTTAGATATGTATTAATTGCTTTTACTTTAATATTTCTGCCTCCCCACATCCTGTCTGCCAGTATGGGAATGGGAGGGGAATGGGAGGGGAGAGGGTTGGGTGCCCTTGGGAAGGAGAGGGGTCCCATGAAGGGAAAGACACCCTCTCTGGGCCCAGAGAACTGAGAAAGAAGCCAGAAGAGAGGGAAAGACAGCCAGGAATAAAAGTCCACCTCCTACTCTGGAGGGGAAAGTTTATGTGCTGACTATTTTGGGGGGATTATGTAGAACAGAGGGTCCTAGTTTAGGTCCGTGCCTCTGCTGAGGACAGCATAATGCAGAGCCAATAAGAGGAGTTGGATGTGGTTTGAGAAAACGGTCCGAGATGAAGAGGGTTTTATCAGCAGTCTTGAGATTCACTAGGTTCCAGATAGCAGGAAAAAAAGACTAAGTTTAGAGCCCTTGGGCCTGTAATGGGGCCAACTAAGGTCCAGTTGTTGAAGGACCCTTCAACAAAAGCCAAGGGATGACTTCCTGGGCTAGGGCTGGAGGAAGGGAGTGTTCAGACTCAGAGAGTCTGTAGTGTCATTAAGGACAGTGTTATAGGGCTAATGGAATGAAGGCATCTGACTCAACTGGGCTGAGAAAACTATAGAAGAATTCATTATTCCTAGATGTGAGTGTCAACATCCCTTATACCAAGAATGAAGCAAAACCAAAGAAATCTGGTGAAATGCTGCCCGCCATACATTCAACTATCAGACCCGGGGAATGTCCTTCCACACAGTTCCATGGGGTCATGTCAGCTATTCTCCCATATAGCCAGAGATGAGCAGGGATGGGAGAAGACCAGGGAAAACAGCAATTATTTCAAGGAGATGGCCTTAAGCACAAATGAATGGTTTAACTACCGATTAGATTCATTTTTTAATTTGCATAGACTACATTTAAAAATATTTGGCAAGTTGGGGTTTATGTGAAGAAGAGTAAAATAAGAGTAGAAAAACAAAAGAGCCACACATTCTTTGTTTATCAAAGTTTAATTCTGCTGTAGAACTTCAATCTCTCTGTTTGGCCATAATTCATTTATTATTTGCCTAGGTCACTACATTCTTGGGACTAGGACGGTAAGTCCCATTAAAAGTGAGTACATTATTATTATTATTTGCTATGTAACTTGAGGTCTGATGAATAGTAGACATTTGATAAATATTATGAAAAATGAATGTTTCCTCCTATTTAGCATATCCAGATTGTAACCAAGGTTCTAGCAAAGGTCTTTCTGAAAGTGTTGATATTTGGCTTGGATTCATCTCATTCTCTCTCCATCCCAGTCTCTCAGAATCGGTTCTTGGTCTTTCTCCAGACAACTTTAGTTTGGAAGAAAGGATCAGAATATCCTTTAGACTAACAAGTGGCAGATAACAAGACAATATGTCCTGCCTCCTACAGACATTGGTCCATAAGCTGATTTGGATCCTTGGCCTTGAAATGGGCCAATTCCTACCATGGGGTGGAACCTATTGGGACAGACAGAAGAGAGGTCTTAGGTTGAGAGATCCTTCAAAATATGCATCAGTGACACTGGGTTGTTCTGCTTAGGTGAATGCCCCTGCTTCAGTAGTAAGCTCTTCCCATATAACTAACTGGTAATGCAGAGATTTTCATGGTATACAGACAACACTCTTAGTCCCCAAAAAGGGGGGAAAAATCTAGTCTTGGAGTTTTAAATGTCCACCCCAAATGAGTTTTGTAGTATTTTCCTTTTTTTTTTCAAGTCCAGTTTCTTTGCTTCCTCCTTGTGAATGAAATATCACACAGGCATGGGTTTCTGAAGGTTATCTATAGCTTTGCCTAAAATGGCTATAATTGGAGAAATGAAATAGTGCTAACTGTGAAGCCTGAATAACATTATAACATTATGCAAAATGAAGGCACTTTAGAAGAATAAAGGGACGATGACAATGCAAATCAGAGCCAGTGAAGGTCAGACGTTTTGCATAAAGTGCCTTGCAATCTAATTCATGTGAACTTCGCCCGAGGAGAGAAAAGTGACTTATTAAAGCACAATGCTTTTTCAAAGAGCATTACTGCAAAGCTCTGGATCTGCTTACAAGTCCCACCGGTGGCTGTGAGGATTGGGTGAGGAGCTGGCTATAGGCATAGCCAAGCTGAAATTATAGAACCTTTGTTCGGAAATAAAATATCCCAACCCTGTGATTGCACTCAAGCTGGCGTTCTTAACCCTTGGATGGCTGGACTGAATGGTGGTTGCTTAGGGAACAGGACTAGGAAGTTATTTATGGTTATTTACTGGCCACCATGTTTATCATCGATTGCCTTTTATTCTCAGAGCCATTGGAAGCAGAAGGCTTTCTTTTCTTTTCTTTTCTTTACAGTTGAGACTATTGGGGCTCAGCAAGTTAAAAGCATTTGCTTGCGGGACTTATAAATGTTGGAGCAGACACGGAAATGCTGTTAGACTCTGAGGACCAAGGTTAATCCACCTTGTCATACTGCCTAGAAATAACTGTTGTCTGTGCCTCTGAGAAGTTCAGGTCCTTGCACTTACAGTGAAGTCTTACACATGGTAGCGTGATTCTTTCGCTTGACTTTATAGCATCTTTCGTCCCCTCCCATCTAATGGCTGCTCCTTCTAGAACAGATCCCCTTGCTCGAAGATGCAGGTCCTGACTAATCCTGGGCTTTAACTTCCCATCCTCTTTTCTGGCTCAGTAGAGAGGATAGTACTTGCTCCATAGTGCCATTGGGAGGCTCCAATGTGGCACAGGGCCGGAGTGCTGTACAGAGCTCAAACCATAGACCAAGGGTCAGGCTTCCTGGATTGGACCTCTAGTTCCACCATTTACTAATGATGTGAGCTGAGGCAGTTTTCCTTGTCTGTAAAAATGGGGGTAATCCAAACATCTAACTCAGAAAGTAGCGTAAGGAAGAAAATAATCAGCTGTTTAAAGTTCTTAGGATAGTACTTTGCATTATAGTAGAGACTCTATAGATGTTAACTCTTATGTTTTATAAAAACTCTTTTGACATCCCACTGGCACACGCAAGCCTAGGACTAGAATGAATTCTCCACTGGGACCAGAACCAAGAAAGAGTCCCTACCTTTCTCTCAACAAGGTCACATATGGGGTCAGTCTCACACGGATGAGCCTGATCATTAGAACCACCTAAAGTGCTGGGTAAACATGTAAAGTCTCAGTGTCAACTTAGAACAGCAATCTGAGCTGCACAAGGAAATTTAAGGAGGTTTTAAAAAATACCATTGTCTGGGATCCACCTAGGACCCACTGCAGACCAGCTAAGTCAGTCAGGCTTGTGAGCGATAGCATAGTTTTAACAAGCATACCTTATTCCTCATCAGGCAAGGGTACCAAAAGCAAGTCCTCACCGAGAAGCTTGTCTTTTGTCCCTGTGTATAGAGCCCTGTGAAGAAAAATAAGATAAAGACAGCGAGGGAGGCAAACCAACAAAGACTCTTAAAAACAGAGAACAGACTGGGGGTTGCTGGAGACGAGATGGGCGGGGGATGGTCTAAATGGGGGATGGACATTAAGGAGGGTGCTTTTTGGGATGAGCACTGGGTGATACATGTAAGTGATGAATCACTGGGTTCTACTTCTGAAGCTAATACTACACTGTATGTTAACTAACTTGAACTTAAATAAATAAATTAAAAAAAAAAAAAAAAAACTATGAGGAAAACTCGCTTGGCTGGTTAGACCAGGACCATTAGCCCCTGGGAAGTGGAACACTTTTTGTATAATTTACACAAATCAATAATTCATAGAAACTATAGGAGAGGACAGAGGCTTTGGGAGTACGGTAAGTGCCAGAGAAATTCAGTGGAGAAAAAAAGAAAACAACCACATATGTTAGAGGGGAAAGAGAAAAAGTCTTGGACTCCAGATAGACTTGAGTTCAAATCAGTGACTCGGAAAAAGTTCCTCAATGATGTGGGATGTTAACTATTTGGCAGAGTTATTGTGAGAAGTGTCTACAGTATTAATGTCTGGCTTATAGTAAACATTCAGTCAATGGTAGCTATAAGTTTTGTGGGCTAACAGTGTCTTCGGAGATGGCTTTCTAGAGGAGTCCATTCAGAAGACTTAAGCCAAGCCTTAAATGAGGAGAAGTTTTTATATTATAAATACATATTTATAAGAGACCAGTATTCTCTTCTTTGCAACCCAAAACATTCCATACTGATATACATGGCTAAAATACTGAGACATACTACTTTCTTTTCCTTCTCTGAAAAACATGGCCTGCTTGATCCCCTTCATATAATTACACTCACAGATCTCAGAGAAGAAAGACCCAAAAGGAGCCCTTTGTTTGGTAGAGAGGTGGGCAAGACAAGAAGGAGACCTTGATCTCCTAGGGTGTTTCTTCCAGGAAATACTTCTCAAATGTTCCTATTTATAGCACGCGTTTCTTCTGCAGCTTTTAGGAAAGGTCACCTGGAGCCCAGCCAAGTGGGAATGACAATTACCTGGTGGAGACTGATGATTCATCCAATTTCTGGAAACCACACCAATGCCCCTCAGAAGAGAGCCAGTCCATTGTTTTAATACAATGTGAAGCATTTCCAACAGTTTGCTCGGGGTCTCCCCCCAGACCAGTAGGAGCTAAATTCCTCCTTCTAAAACCTAAGTGAGCTTGAGCATTCTGAGGGGATTGGGGATTAGGGTAGATGATTCCTTTTCCACTTCAGGTATAAACTATTATACATGGGCACTGCTGTGCATGGCTATTCATGAAAAATTTGCCTTTATCAAGTTTCAGGGAATATAAGGGTATGAATCATGCTGAAATTGTATATTCTCATGAAACCACTGCGTGTTTCCCCTTGTTGCTGCTCACACATCAGAGAGTATTTTTCTGGATCCAGGGTTAGCAAGGACAGTGTATGCTAATAGATAGAGGTCACGGGTAACTGTACAATATGGTCTACAGGATCCATAAGGATTGCTTTCCGAAAAGTTTTCTCCTGTCCTGGTGTTCCAGTGCTTGAAATTTTGCATTCCATGACCTTTAATTTTCTTTTAAACTTTTTTTTTTAACATTTATTCATTTTTGAAAGACAGAGAGTGAGTAGGGGAGGGGCAGAGTGAGGGAGACACAGAATCTGAAGCAGGTTCCAGGCTTTGAGCTGTCAGCACAGAGCCTGTCGCTGGGCTCGAACTCACGGACTGGGAGATCATGACCTGAGCTGAAGTTGACACTTAACCAACTGAGCTACCCAGGCACTCTGCTTTTAATTCTCTTTTAAACACTTATGTTTCTAAGAGAGGATGACATATGACTAGGTTACTAAGTAAAGTATAGGTGGTTGATTTGACCCTCTTCTCTCGGCTAGAGGACTCAGATAAACAAGGCAGAAAGTTCTGCCACATCATTCTTTTTCTTGTTTCATGAACTTGCTTTGTACTTTCTTTTCTTTCCCTTTTTTTTTTTTTTTTTTACCCTCGTCCCTGTGATCCCATGTTCTGGACTGGACTGGATGTACTTTCCTATCTATATCTGCCTATATGGTATTGACCATCAGTATTTAGCTCAAGATGTGGTTGAAAGGTCCTCTCTTCCACGAAGTTTCCAGCATACCTGCTTAGAATTGATGCTTCTCTCACTGCCTTTGTGCTCTGTGACTCATGCATCGGTCTTTTTGCTCCGTCCCTCATTCAGTTTTCACCATCCCTGTCCTTGTGGAGTTTAGAAAGGGAGACAGAGGTTAATCCAAGAATCATACTATCTAATAGAACATTACCACTCTGGAAAGCATTATAATGAAGAGGTGTTGGCTATGAGAGGGTATTGCAGGGGAATTTGAGCTGGTCAGGTCGATTGGGGCTTCTCTGACGTGTGATCAGAAGGGAGAAAAGGGTGAACTGGGCACATGCAGTTGTCCCTGGGCACTCACGGGACTGTGCATTGTTAGGAGGATTAAATGAGGCGGGGAATGCCCTTTAGTAGGGCTTCTAGAACTTGGTGCATACTAAATGGTGCCTGTTACTATTACTGTCATCATGGTTTTATTATTATGATTGTGAAGTGCTACCAAATTCTCTAGTATGGCCTTTTGGCCTTTGGCGAAGTAGGCTAGAGTCACCTAGATATAAGGTCTGTCTGTGAACTAATTCTTTTGGGGGCTCAATTTTTATACTATAGTGTGTGGGACTGAAAAAACAACGGTACTGACACCCCATACATAAGGTTGATATCATTTCTTTTCCCTCCCTCCTAAGACATGGATTTTTGGTCCCTGGCCATTAATGTAAGTTGAAAAGTAGAAATCTTATTTCGATGTTTATCAAAATTTTAAATGTGTTTATCATTGGATCCAGCAACTTTCCTGCTAAGAATCTAATCGTGGAAATACATGTATGCCTAAAAATATACGTCCATCGCGGCATTATTTATAACAAAAAAATACTAGAAATAATTTAAGTTCCCACAATTAGAATGTGGTTCTGTATATCATGGCCTATCTATAAAAGATAGAATTTTTTGTTTTTTTAATGAGGCAAGTCTGTATGAACTGACACATCAAGAAATCCAGGGTATAGTTTCAAGTGAAAATGGAGCAAATCACATATAGTGCGATCCCTTTCGTGAAAAACAGAGCTAAAAACAAAACAGTTGATGAATCACAAATATAATGAATAATGTGACTGTCAAGGGAGCTGTGAAGTCAGAAGACCTGGGTTGAAATCCCAGTGCTACTGGTCCTCTAACTGGGTGAGTTTGGATAAGTTATTTAACCTCCCTGGCATCAGTTTCTCCATTTGTAAAATGGTAATAAAAACAGTATGTACCTTAGAAGAGTGTTTGGAGGATTAAATAACTTAATGTGTACAAAGTGCTCAGAATATTGCCATACTCTAAGGGTTCACATGTGATTACTATTCCTATTATGAAGCCTACGTAAGCACACAGGAAAAGGACTGTAGAGGGTTTGCAGAGTTCTCAGTAGGTTACATGAGATTAGTAAAAACAGGTTAACACCTACGTTTATCCTAAGTTTCTCCTTCATTTAAGCAAGGATATGCAACATAAGGGAGGCACGCATGACCCCACGCAGCGTACCTTGTCATGACTTTCACAACACTCTGGAGCCTTGGATCCTCACTGGGGCCGAAAGCTGAAGGTGACACACTTCTCCAAGGTAGGGCTCCACCATGTTGAAAAAGCAGTGCTGAGAATGTTCACTGCTGGCGAAGCATGTGCCTTACCAACCTAGGCATTTTGGTGTAAGGGAGAGTTTGCAAACTTCAGGGTCTCCTGGATGGCATGAACTGAACTCAGTTTTAGGGACACCACACTCTTCTACTGGAGAGAAAGCACAATGAGCACCTCGGTGTCTTTCCAAAAATAATATACCTGCACCCAGTGTTCCAGTGAATCAGGAAGTGTTTCCTCTCATTCTGCCCGTCTTCTGATTCACCTCGTAGCTGTGCTTTTGTTATTTTTTTTTCCTGGATGATTTTGCCACTGCGTTTGGCCCAAGAACACAAAATCCATTTTCCTAGTCACTTTCACTAAACTGCTGATGATGGGGAGGTGAGGGGGAGAGGGAAATCCACAGAGAGGGATTTCACCTGCTAGTCCTTGTATTTTTCGATGACTGGAAGATTTACAATGAGAAAATATTCATGTATGAGTTACCTGTGTGCCTTTTTTACATAAAAGAAAGGAGTTTTTGTTTTCTTCCTCATATCATCTACCTATGGAGTTGACATTAGGGTAGTTAAACAGTGTAACAAGGGTGACGTTCCATAACTCTAATTCTAATAGAATAACTTTATTAATTTCTTTTAATTTTTAGTATTCAACTTAGTATATTATAATGAATCCTTTTTTTATTATTTTTTAATGTTTATTGTTTTTGAGAGAGAGACAGAGAGAGAGAGAGAGAGAGAGAGAGAGAGAGAGAGACAGAGTGTGAGTAGGCGAGGGGCACAGAGAGAGGGAGACACAGAATCCAAAGCAGGCTTCAGGTTCTGAACTGTCAGCACAAAGCCTGATGTGGGGCTCAAACTGACGAACATGTGAGATCATGACCTGAGCCAAAGTCGGACCCTTAACTGACTGAACCACCCAGATGCCCCTATAATAGATCCATATAGCTTGATTTAACACTTCCTAGCATTTTGCTGCATTTAGTTTATCCCTTTTTAAAATATTTTCTTCGTATTCTTTAGTGTTTATTTATTTATTTTGAGAGAGGCAGAGAGAGAGAGAATAATCAGGGGAAGGGCGGAGAGAGAGAGGGAGAGAGAGAATGAGAGAATCACAAGCAGGTTCCATGCTGTCAGCTCAGAACCCAATGTGGGGCTCGATCTCACGGACGAGTGAGATCATGACCTGAGCTGAAATCAAGAGTCAGACACTTGACTGACTGAGCCACCCAGGCACCCCCCACATTTGTGTACTATTTTAAAGAAGTGTGTATTTTAAAGCAAATGACAGACATCATGACATTTTTCTCTCAAATATGTTTGAGTGCAGTTGAAAAAAGGAGGCTGGTATCTTACATAACAAGAATACAATTATCATACCCATCAAATTAACAGCAATTTCCTAGTGGCATGGAATGCCCAGTCCAAATTCAAACGTCTTCAATTGTCTTTAATAGCTGATTTGTTCAGACCACTCACTGCCTTATTGCACTGGGGAGTCTTTTGTGGCTTTCTGAAAGGCATCCAATGGGCACCAGGATTAGGAGCAAAGAGGCTGTGATGGTGAATGGCCTTGCTTTCCCTGGGTGATGACTTTGCCTGGCAGAGGCCAAGGCACTCAACATTCTTGCTTAATGACCAAGAACCAGAACAGGAACAGGCCTGTGATCACCCATTTATGTGAGTTTGGGATTGAGTGACCAGTAGGGAAATCACATGCAAATCTAAGCAAACTTTACTAACTTCCCACAAAGGGGTCAGTGAGAATTATTACACTTATTAGGAAAGAGAATATGTTCTAAACTTTGTTGAATTGAGGCTTTGTTGGTCTACAGCAGTTTTAATTCCATTTTCCCTCTCCAGAGACGGGACTTTAGTTTCCCCTTGATAGCATTCTGCATAAATGTTGAAACTTGGATTATTTGTGTGGAGCAGCAGATCTCCTTAGCGGATCAGTGCTATTGGCACGGCAACACGCTGCCTCTTGACTGCCCCCAGGAGACCCAAGTTCAAGTCCTCATCCTGCCAATAGCCCCAAATGACCTTCACTCCAGCTTTTTTTTTTTTTTTTTTAATTTTTTTTTTTTTATTTTTGGGACAGAGAGAGACAGAGCATGAACGGGGGAGGGGCAGAGAGAGAGGGAGACACAGAATCGGAAACAGGCTCCAGGCTCCGAGCCATCAGCCCAGAGCCTGACGCGGGGCTCGAACTCACCGACTGCGAGATCGTGACCTGGCTGAAGTCAGACGCTTAACCGACTGCGCCACCCAGGGGCCCCCACTCCAGCTTTAAAAATCAGTCACGTTCGCTGGAAGACGGGGACTTAACTTCAAGTTGATTTCCAGTTCTGAAGTTCCAGGTGTCCCTTAAGTTCTGCTTTTTTTCGACTCCACATCTCTCTCTCTGGCATCTGGGGTGGAAGTCGTGCATATCCCTGTATTATGGACGGCTAGAAAAAATAAATCCTGTTATTAGTCTTAGCTGTATTCTTATCATTTGATTGCCCGTTTGAGTTTTTGTTAGTTTATAGGTAAGGAAGAATATCAGTGGGGCCTTTGGATGTCTTCTCCAAAACTGGAGCTTTGATTTCTCTGAAGGATCTTTCCTAAAAAAACATTTTTTAAAAATAGTCTCATGAGGTTCTCTGTGACAGAACTTGCTAACTCGGTATTGGTTAGAGAATCGGAAAAACCCAACACCCTCAAAGACAAAGAATGAGTGAGGGGACCTGGGTTTGGAGATTGTGTCTGATTTCCCTGCACAGCTGCCAGGTTCTAACTTTGAACAGTGAGTAGGGGAGGGAGAAATATTCCATGGGCGCTTACCATGTCCCAGGTGCCATCCATGCACGGCTTATTTAACAGTCACCACGACTGTCAGAAGCAGGTATCAGACTTACTTCTTGTAAGTGAGGCAATTTTCCACTTTCCAGATGAGGAAACTGAGGTTTAGAAAGTTCTTTCAACTCATTTTCTCAAGGTCGAGCAGGAAGAAGTCAGTGGTTCCATGGCCAGACTCCATGCCAAAGCCTTCAGTCTTTCTCCTTCTCATTGGCAGCTCACCTGTCCTTTCTTCTTCACCTCTTAAAATGATAGGTGTTGACACTGGCCAAGATTGAAAACCGGGAATGTGTGTGTGACCAGAGTGGCATTCAAGAGGTTTGTTTGCAAGGGGATTAGTTGGTCATTGTTTTGCTTGTTTGCAGCTGCAGTCTTCCTATTCTGTCACGTGATGTTAAATTTGCCGATCTCTGAGTTAATTCCAGGTCTTCAGCCCTATTTTTGCCCCGTTGGGATGATTCTTCCCCTCTTTTACCTGGGTTCTCTTCCTTCTTATCATCCTTATCACTTCCTCAGAGATCCTTCTCTGACACTTTAGACTAGGTTAAGCCCCCCTGGAACATTCCCCTAGCTCTCTGGCCATCTGCTTTTTTGAGCACATTTGTGTATATATTTAATTGCTACTTCTGGTGAAGCAGATTAGGACAGAGCGTAAGTATGTGGGCTCTAGGGGCACCTGGGTGGCTCAGTCACTTAAGCATCCAACTCTTGATTTTGGCTCAGCTCATGATCTCACATTTCATGGGATCGAGCCCCACACTGTTGGCTAGGCTACTTAACCCCTGTGTGCCTCACTTTCCTCACCCATAAAATGGGCTAATGATAGTACCCAGTATCCACTGAATAGCAGTGATAGTTAAGTCAGGTGGTTTATATAAAGTTCTTAGAACAGTGCTTTGCACGTAGCAAGTACTGAACCACTGTTCGCTATCATTTTCTGTCTTTCTCAATGAACAGTGGTTCGATTGGGGCAGATACTATATCTGTCTCCTTTATGGTTGTATTCAGTGTGTCCCCACATTATGGATACTCATGAAGTATTTATTGCCTGCTCCTGTTACCACCTTTCGGAATCACACAGCTCTGCATCTTACCGAATACGTGCCACAGGCTGGGAACTTCCATACAGATAATCTCTTGGGGCTCTCGTAAATTAGTTGTTATTGGCATAACAGTTCTACTGACGAGAAGTGTAAGGTTCAGAGAGGTAAACTGTTCTGCTTTGGGTCACACAGCTACCGAATAGTTGAAATTGAATAATTGAATATTGAAACCTGGCCCCGGGGAACTCTGAGCCCCTTGCTCTTGTTCTTTTTTTGTCCCCAGTCTTTTTGTGCCATGGAAAGAACAATGCACCTATGTAAGTAGGAGGTTTGGGTTTCCTGAAACCAAAGTCAAAGCGAAGTAAGCAGAAGTTAACAAAAGGGTCACAGGCATCTGATATGTTAGTAATAATAACAAAAATGATGTCTCCTCCTTTTTTCTCAGATACCTAAATGGATGTTGATTCCCAAGTAGAGATGGAAAATCGTTAAAGGCCTCTCCCATGGAGGTCACAGCTTTCTGTACAGAGGCCCTAAGATCAACTTGCTGATGCTGATTTATAAGTGACTCTGATTGTCCTCTTGGACCACTCTGAACTGTAATAATTCCCAGTGTAGGACAGCTAAGCTAGAAGACTGGTGGAGAACCATGATGTTTGTACTAAATTAAGGGCAGTTTATGTTGGTGCTTCTCAAACTTTAATGTGCACAGGAACTACCTGGGGGCCTTAGCACAATGGTAAATTCTAATTGAGTAGGTCTGGGGAGGGGCCTGATATTCTGCATTTGTAACAAGTTTCCAGCTGATGCAGATGCTGCCGGATCATGGACCAACCTTTGCCAACCAAAGGTTATTGGGATTTTCCTTGGGCTGCATTCTAGCCAAACACAGTGACTCCAGCGAAGGATGGTCTTTGCAGGAACAGAAGGAGCAGGGGTCTGCTGAGGGAGCCACCTGCAATCAAGTTAAGCTATGCCACTTAATGGGAATGGACCCATGGGCCAGATTCTTCTCTTGAGATGTGGGTGACCTCATGCGGAAGTGGGTGTGCTGAACACTGGGAAGAAGCAGTGGCTTGATGCAAATTACTTGTAAATTTCTTTCCGTTGTAAGATTGCTTGACTGCCTGACTCATTCTAATGCCTGCACTGAAGTTCAGGTCTGTTGTTGTTGTTGTTGTTGTTGTTGTTGTTTAAGGAGTGGGGAGGGGCTCAGAATCTTGTGAAAGAGATTAGTAGTAGTTTCAGGAGCTAGTAAATGCCCACGGAGACTGCTGTGCATGATACAACTCCTTAACGCATTTCCGCTTCTCTGTGGTCATTGTCCATTCCACCAGGTGGTGAAGAATATCTTGATACACTGGTATTTGGTCCTATGATTTCCTGACCAGGAAGGCATCTTTGGAAAAATGACAGTGACCTTTGGCTAGAGTAGTATAACTATGGAGATTTATTGCTGGAGTGAAGCTTGGATGCCATAGAGCCAAAAGACCTTATTTCAGAGAGGGGAAGAGACTTATCCAAGAACACACAGTCATTTGGAAAGAAATTTGAGCCCAGACCTCCTGTGGGCTCGCTTCCAGGTCCACATTTCTTCCATAGAATAAATGAATGCAATGTGCAGGTTTTCATGATATGCCCTGATGTCCTCAGGCAACTGTCATAGAATAACTTACACTGTCTGCATTTCTGAGTTGCTCCTGACATTCTCATTTTATTTATTTATTTAGCCCATCCAGTTTAAAATTAAAATTCCTAATACCTGTCTCTGGTATTATTAGGTATTGTTGGTGGTAGTTGACAACATTGCACTGGAAAGTTGTCTTTCTTCTGCAATTATATGTGGTGAGGATTATGCCTATTTCCCAGGGTCGGATGCTACCATCTTGCTCCAGGTACGCTGAACGCTGAGAAGTGCTCTTATGTTAGAGAGCCAGGAGAGATCGAGAAAAGTCAGAAGAGAAGACAAGAAACACAGGGGAGAAGACTGTAAAGTTGTTCATGGCATCGTGGCAAACTGTAAAACGCGCTCACCACCTTCCATGCCTCCAGTCTCCCAGGGTCCCATGCTCTCTATGGAATTTGCATTCTTTAGTGTGTTCAGGGCTTTTAGAATGTTACTATGAGAAGAAATGAAGGAAGGAAGAAAGGAAGGAAGAGAAGCTTATTGTTTCTCCGTTAATGTAAAACTTTGTGGGAACATGCCTTATCATAGAGAATGGCTGATGTTGGCTTTCTTCCCATGACGTGAGATGTTAGGAATACTATGAAGAGAACAATGTATCTTCACAAGTGGACTTCACATCTCACGGGTGGGACCATCACACTGACCACTGTCATTGTCTTCGGGAAGACCATTCGTCAGCATATAGTCAGAGCTGATTTGGTATCAGGGTCCATGGAAGTTGTCATAGGAGCTACAGATACACAGGGTACATGGAACCACGGCTCCCAGCGTGGTAAATTGTCAGGCCCTATCCTATGAGAGAGCTGCCAGAACTATGAGGCGGGCACATCCTTGCCCTGTCACAATGCAGCCAACCATGTCTGCCTCCCATCTCTCCCACTCACAATGCCAGTCTTGAACCTCACACTCCTTGCTCCCTACATCCTATTCCATCCTGCTGTTCATCTTCCTAGCTTCTTACCTTGTTATTTGTTCTTCTTACTGTTTGTTTCATCCTGTCATTCTGTCTTAGTGCTTATGATCATTGTTCTGGCTCCGTTCATCTTCCTCCCCTTTGACTCATCAGGTAACATTCTCTCTCTAACTATACTATTCCAGGCCATCTGGATAGGCTCTATGAGTGAACACCATCCCTGGGAGCCCATGCATTATATAGCTTCAAGGGTCTGTGCATTAGTTTCCTATTGCTGCTGGAACATATTACCACACACTCAGGGGCTTAAAACATAAATCAGGTATCTTACAGTTTGGAGATCAGAAGTCTAAAATGGACCTCACTGGTCTAAACTCATTCTGTCAACAGGACTAGGTTTCTTTTGTAGGATTTAGGGGAGATTCTGCCTCCTTGTCTTTTCTAGCTTCTAGAAGCTACCTGTTTCTTGGCTCGTGGCTCCTTCCTCCACCTTCAAAGCCATCACCCATTGGGTCTTTCAAGTGCTATCTTTCTTACTGGTACTGATCCTTCTGCCTCCCCTTCCCCATCTAAGGACCCTGTGATTACTTTGGGTCACCAAGATATCCTAGGATATTCTTTCAACCATAAAATCAGCTGATTTTAGCAACCTTTATTTCATCTGCAACCTTATTTTCCCTTTGCCAGCTAATATCCCATATTCACAGGTCCCATATTCACTAGGGTTTGTTCCCTAGACCTGGGAAAAGATTCTACCCAGAGATGGGCAGGAGATCGCTTGGGGAGACATTGGTCAGGGAGGATAAAAGAGGCCTCAGAAATATTCTTGCCACTGTATTACCTGGCTTGCTGTCACTTACTTCACAGTTTTGCCAGGAATCACCCTTTCTTGCTGAAAAAAAAAAACCCACATATTAATCACTCAAGACTACAACACAAATCCAGTATGTAGCTATTGCCATTAAAAAGACAAAACAAACATGCATTAAATATTTCAAGTACAACCTAAGGAATATCTATTATTCAAAGCAAGTTATCAATGCAATCAATAATACCAATAAATAGTTTTAGATATTTTGAAGACAACACTGTCAAACAATGAACTAAATACTTTCCATGCAGACTACTTTTAATTTCTAAAATAGCTCTGTGAGGTAGGTGCTGTTGGTATTCACATTTTTCAGGAAGTCAATAATGGCTTAAAGAGGCTTGGGATATTGCATCAGGTCTCATAGCTACTATATATGAGAGGGGGATTTGAACCTGGGTTGGATTCCATGGCCCAGGCACGACCATTAGGCTACACCGCCATTTTAGGAGTTCAGAGGAGGCACCGATCAGAGGAGGTGCACAGTAGCTAAGAAATGCTTGCTGAAGATGGTGATATGTGAGCATACATGTTAAAAGTTGCTCAGTAGGAATCCCCTTAAAATTTCTCTAACACTACAGGGGAAATCAGAACGTATTTACACTCCAATTACCAAAACAGGTTCACCCCCCAGGGCTTGCCTGAGCTATTAAGGCAATGCGCATTTATGAACCAAGCTCTTTGTATTTCAACTTCCCATTCCCACCTTGGCAAGGCAATTAAAAAAGTCATCTTTGTTTTCTTAGGGTCTTAGATTAGCTCTTGCTTGCAGCTCTGAGGGGACATTTCCCAGCATGGCCAGATGAGGGCGCTTGGGTGTGGGGAAAGGACGGCTGGGAAACTGAGCCTGGGCCCTGCTCCCAGTATGCTCTAGAGGCCATTTTAGGGAGCAGGAACCAACAGGTGGAAATTACTTGCATCCCTTCAGAGACTCTGCAGACCACACAAGTCATTCATTTATCCATGCACTATCAAGCATTCGTTTTATAAGTAATATGGATCCAGGCATGAGTGAGTCATGACTCCTAAAAATCGAAGAATCCATAGGAGACAATAAATAAAAATCATCCTCCATCAGCAAGTAAATACAGACTCAGACATAGCAAGTAAGTATTAAGCACAGTGTCAAGAGTCTATCACATATAGTTAACACACATATATGTATGTGTTGTACTATGTTCTAATGTATTAGTGTATGTTTTGTAACTTCTACTAAGGTGAGATCTTTTTGCATACAAGAGCTACCTTAGTCTTTAGAAAGCACCACCTAAATTCTTACCCGTAGGAAAGCCTAATAAGTATAGTGTTGAGGCAAAGGTAATCAATAATAATTTGCCAAGGAGACTCCATGGGGATGGCCATGCCTGTTTATTTCGTTTTGCATCAACTTGCTAATTCTGAGACAGGAGAAGACATGGTGTTGCCCCATAGAGTGCTTTTTGGAAGTGGCCTTGAACTTCACTGGTAG
Source organism: Panthera pardus (assembly GCF_024362965.1). Taxonomy (NCBI): domain Eukaryota; kingdom Metazoa; phylum Chordata; class Mammalia; order Carnivora; family Felidae; genus Panthera; species Panthera pardus. Next base: position 68,742,679 of record NW_026527002.1, read on the forward strand.
ACTGGTTTTCAAGCATCGCAACAGGGCAGCCTGTTGCTTAAGACCTTGAGCTTAAGAGGTCGGGAGATCCGGTTCATAAATTTGCTTCTGCTGCTTTTCCTTTCTGGGATATCATGGTTCGTATGTGAAATTATATCCATTATGAGGATGATGAAGTTCACTTTCATTGAGTCCTTACTATGGCCAGATACTAGTTCAAGAGGTTACATGTAGGAAATCATTTCTTCCCCACACCAACTCTCAAAGGTAGGAAATAGGATTGTTTTCATTTGTTAGATAGAAAACCCGAGGCATGGAGAGGTTAAGTAATCTTCTCAGGTTCACCTGGCTAAGAAGTGACAGATTGGGATTCAACTCAGGTATGCTGGCTACAGAGCCTGTACTTTAGAATTATTGAAATTCCTGTGATATTTGTGACTTCTCCAGAAGTTGTGTGAGGAATTGTGGTTTTACTAGAACTTGGATGGGAGTTTTTCCAACCTGAGTTTGGAACCATTGGTGGCTCTCTCCCTCTAAAAGTATGAGCATTATAGGGGCACCTGGGTGGCTCAGTTGGCTAAGCATTTGACTCTTGGTTTCCACTCAGGTCATGATCTCGTGGTTTTGTGGGTTTGAGCCCCACATCTGACTCTGTGCTGGCAGTGTGGAGCCTGCTTGGGATTCTCTCTCTCCCTTGCTTTCTGCCCCTCCCCCATGCACGCTGTCTCTGTCTAGTTGGGATCGAGGGGGACACCTGTGTGTTCAAAGGAGAGAGAGGAGATTCGAAGCAATGGTTATACTCAGCTGGTTGGTCTGCAGAAGAGAAGACTGGGCCCATGGTAGAGTCCTCAACCGTATGACGGATGGCTATTCCACAAAGGCCATCGAGCATCATGGTCAAGACCCCGATGCATGGTGTGCTATGGAGGTAGGGTGACCTGTGTCTCACACCCGACTTCATACTTCTAAGCTGTGGTGTCAGGGAAAATATTTACAAAGCTTCACTTTCTTTATTTGCAATATGGAAACAGTAATACAAATCCAAAATGCCTCATCTGCATTTCGGAAATCCAAAAATATCTGAAAACAGAAAATATTTTCGTAAGCCCATGGCAAACGCACTTGATGGCTAAACTTGACCTGAGCTGGCATGAGCTTCTTATGGCTGTCTTTCTCTTGCTCTGTGTGAATATGTGTGTGTTTTGCTGCAAAATATTAACGTGTTTGATTAAAGCACATTATCCCAGGCCTGCTAATGGCCAGATTAAATACAACATATATGCTCTATTACTTTTGTAAAATAGTTCCGATAGCTGTGAATTTAAAAATGTATCTTGGGGCATCTGGGTGGCTCAGTCGGTTAAGCATCCAACCTTGGCTCAGGTCATCATCTTGCAGTTTGTGGGTTCAAGCCCGGCACCGGGCTCTGTGCTGACAGCTCAGAGCCCGGAGCCTGCTTTGGATTCTGTGTCTCTCCCTCTCTCTGCTCCTCCCCTGCTCGCACTCTGTCTGTCTCTCTCTCAAAAATAAATAAACATTTAAAAAAATGAAAACTGCGTCTTGCCCCAAGAGTTTTGGATATGGGGTAGTGTAACAATTACCTCATTCGGTTCCCATGTGGGTTAAGTGGAAAAGGTTTAGCAGTTACCAGCAGATCCTTTTATTTAAAAAAAAAATTAACATTTATTTATTTTTGAGAGAGAGAGAAACAGCGCAAGAAAAGGAAGGACAGAGAGAAAGGGAGACACAGAATCCAAGACAGGCTCCAAGCTCTGAGCTGGAAGCACAGAGTCTGATGCGGGGCTCGAACTCACAAACCATGAGATCATGACCTGAACCGAAGTTGGATGCTTAACCCACTGAGCCACCCTGGCACCCCAGCTACCAGCACATCCTGAACCAACAACACACAGTTGAATTTCCTAAACAGTTACTGCATTCCAGCACCTTGGTTGAGGTACCAGGCACCTTGGTTAAGCAATTTTGTTGTACTGTGCATCAATTTTACTCTCCTTATAAGAACATTGTAATGCAGTGTTTAAAACGCTTTAGTATTGCCTCCAGGATTTTTTTTCCAGATGCCTTCCAGATGTGTTCTTGGCGGTGCTTTTGTGATTTTCAGAAAGTTTCAACTGTTAAGTTTTTTTAGGTCGTGAAGGGGACTCATGTTCCTTATGCCAAAGACACCCAAATGGTCTGATGACCGAAGGAGCTCAAAGGTACAGGAGCAGCCGTGGCGTCACGTGACTGCCTGCCAAGCACTGTCGGAAGACCCCTTCAGTCGCTAAGGGGCACCCCAGGTTCAAAGATAAGACGTAAAAAACGTGCCTCCTAGACTTTATGAATGGCAGCATTGCTTCGCGAAGAGTTGGGTTTCGATGGAGTTCAGGAAGGCCACTTTCAGACCACTGTGAGAAAACAAACAGCAAGATGTCCTTGCAAACAGACTTGCCAGAAAATGGAATGGACTACCTTTGGTCTTATGAACCCCCAAATCCCTGGCAGTGGGGAGCCAAGCTGGAGGAATCCCTGTGAGCAGTATCGTGGCGGGGCTTTGGATTCGGTGACCTTTGAGATCAGAGATTCCACGAGCCTTGAGGAAGACCGAAGAGGGAAATCAGGGGTCTGTGGGAGGCATCCATGAGCTCCCCCGACCTCCTGGATTTGCTCGGCTCTTGCCCGCCAAGGGTGCCTGGCTGGATTTGAAGGCTGAGCTAAGTTCTCACCAGTGACACATCCCGCTCTGCCTCTGTCCAAAGAGCAACGAGGAGAAAAAGAGAGTGTTTGAGTTTTGAAACATCTTTCAACTGTGAGGAAGAAAAGCATTTCCATTTCACATGAAATTGTGGACCAACTTGACATTTGCAGAAACCATGAGGGAGCGGCTCAGTCTTTAAGTCAGACACTGCTGATGCACAGTGACGTTCTCTGATGGACGGGGTGAACACAGCGCACCCCCTTTCCTTTCCCCGTCAGAGCTCTGAATCAACAAGAGTAGGGGGTTGGGGCGGACAGAGAACAAAGTGCCAGCTTTATTACTGACAGAGACAATACCAGAGATCCAGGCAACAATGGGCTTTCTAAAATTGTTCCCTGGGGGCACTTGGGTGGCTCAGTCAGTTAAGCGTAGGGCTTTGGCTCAGGTCATGAACTCGAAGTTAATGAGTTCGAGCCCCTCATTGGGCTCTGTGCTGATAGCTCAGAGCCTGGAGCCTGCTTCTGATTCTGTGTCTCCCTCTCTCTCTGGCCCCCGCCCAATAAATAAACATTAAAAAAAATAAAATACAGTTGTTTCCCAGAATTAAGCTGGCTTTCCCATCAGCCACCGATATGCTAGAAAAGTCAGGTTTCTCTTTGGACACGTAGAACCTATTCTAGCTGGCAAAGAACACAACTGCCCTCTGTCCCAGGAAATGGGATGTCAAAGGGGAGCAGAAAGATGAGCTCTGGAAACCCCATGCTTTGTTCCAGACTCTTCAAGCAGATGGTTTTAGGGGCTCACCATCTAGAGCAATAGGCAGAGGGATGGGAGCATTTGGGGGCATTTTTATTCAGGGAGACCTGTGGAGCGGGGACCAAGTATTCCCCATCTAATTAGCCTTTCCTTCTTTGAAGCTTGTTTTGAGAGGAAAGAACGGATATCCTTTAAGGTTTTGGAAGCATTCCACACTCCTGATTGGAATTTTATATTTGCAAACTCTCACATCAAAAAAAAAAAAAAAAAATTGTAGCTAACCCTGAAGCGATGTTTGGAAAAACAGAGGTGAAGTATTCTGTCAGAAGGAGGCCTCCATCTAATTGCACGATGATGGGATGATGAAACAGCCCAACAGTTTTCTTTAGCGGCATCTCTGCGCCACGAACTAGCTGTGTGAACCTGGCCAAGTCACTTCACCTCTCAGGGTCTCTTTTCCCACAGGGGTTAACCCAGTGGGGTGTTGGATGGCTGCCTTAATCCCCTCCATCCCTCAAGCTCTCTCATGCTCTCTTCTCCAATTTCCAAGAACAATAATTACCGCAGAAAATATCATCTTGCCCTAGATTGTGATCTTCATGACTTCATCCGTGTGAACAAACATCAAAAAACAGCTGAAGCATAACACAGGATCTACGGCGATGTCAAGGGGCCCTTCCTGAAAACCTCCAGTTGAGATAAACTTTCAAACAAACAGCATTTGTGTGTCAGGAGGGAGGCGGGAGAGGGCGGCCTCCTGTGAAGCGGAGTCTTTATTCAGGGCGTAAGCTCCCATTTCCTGGGACAGTGAGAACCTTGTCTTTTTGGAAAGGCTGCGGTGGAGTGTTTGCCTGTGTTGTCGCTTGAGGACAGCCGAGAAGAATGGCATGTGTGTGAGCTGCTTCCTTCCTAAATCCTTCAATCCCTCTCTTCAACCCAGGCCTACAGCCTCTGTGGCTTCTGGCTAGGCTCCTGAGCAGGACGGGGCCAGCGTGCACGCGTGTGCACACACACACAAGCTCGTATACGCACAAGAGGAATCACACGCCTGTCTACCACTGAGCTAGCAAGGATGGGGCCCCCTGAAGGAAGGGACAGAGTGCTCCATGACCCTCATGATGTGTACTCCTCATGGGTCACGTTCTTGATTCACCAGCAGCAGGTGGAGGGGACTTCATTGCTCCTCCCTTAAAGCCACCACGGCACAATGCACATGTCTCCGTTACACTTTCTTTGCCTAGTAGGGAACTCATTTTGTCTTTATCTGTGTCTCTCCCTTCTAGATCATGAGCTCTTCGAATGCAGAGACTGTAACAGAACTACTTTTAATTCCCTAGTATATAGACAGCAATCAGTAAATGAGGTTTTAATGAATTTGGGCTTAAGGGACATGGTCAACACCATTAGAACTTCTGCTTATCTCACAGCACCCCCATTAACTGAGAAAAACCACTGCTCACTAGGAGGAGTGGGCCCCTGGCAGCATGTATATACTACCTGAGACCTTGACTCAGTCTGGGCCAGTCAGATTCCCTCCAGCAGGTTGAGAGGTAGGCTCAGCCTTCCCCATGGCAGGAACTGAGATGGAAGGTGGCTTTCTTCTGCCAGTGGCCAAATAAATAATGTCGGCTCTGCTAAAGATACAGAAATGAAGCCTGTTTTTATTAACAAAAGCAATACTTGTTTGCTATAGAAATTCAGACAATGTATACATTTATGGTGTAGAAGTTAATGTTTAGGAATGGCTAATAATATTTTGCAAAAGAAAGATAGCAAGGGATGGCTTGTCCTACCAGGTAGGATCAGAATGGTAGTGGAGAAGTCTAAGTATGCTGGTAGACCAGGTAGGACCCATCTATATATGGGCACTTATTCTATGATTATATCTATGTTCATGTCAGTTCAGGGCCAGAAAAAAAAAAAGGATTTTTTTTAATGGTTCAGGGACAGTTGATTTCCCATTTGGATGAAGATGATGTTAACCTGCCTTAAAGGGAGCGTAAAAATAAATTCACATGGAGTAAATATAAACATGAAAACAAAATAATAAAATCTTTGTTAAAAAATAATATTAAACACTATATTCATACTTTGAGGTGGAAGACGCCTTTCTAGAAGGAAAGGAAACCCAGCAGGAGTTTACAAAGGAAAAAAAAAATAGCTCTGGTTGTGTTAAAAATTAACATTAATAATTAAATAAATTGTTAAGAAACTCCATAAAGAAAGAAGGTCAATACTGACCATAAGAAAGCATTTGCAACTCATGTAAAATACAAAGTGTATCTCCAGGTTACAAAGACCTTCTACAAATTAAGAAGTAGAAGGCAATCTGATAGAACAATGGATAAGAACATAGTTTAAAACCTTTTTTGAGGGTAAAATAATGTTTTTAATCCAAAGCAGTAAGTAAGCAAAAGCATAATTTTTTCTGTGCTCCCTAGATTACAGCTGATGATCTGTTCTGTGGGAATCCGCTCCTCTTAAATGTGAAGGGCGTGATTTTGACACTGAATTCACTAAAGTATTTTAACAGAATAATCAAGAATGTATTGAATGACCACTTAAATTCATTTGACAACTCTTTGTCGGTAACATCCGGTACTACACCGGGCTTTTGTGAGAATACGTGGGGAGTCCCAGGAGCCCAGGAAAGGGGGCTGGCAAACAGCAGAATTTAACTCCGTAATTTCTTTCCCACTTTTCCTCTTCTCTTTCACTTGACTACTTGAAAGCAGGAGCTGTCTCAGATGCATTTGTGTATCCCAATGTTTGTCACAGTGGAAGAGAGGAGGAAGGAAAGAAGGAAGATACAGGAAAAAGGGAGAAAGGACAGAAGGACGGACGGACCCAAGGACAAATAGTCCATATCAAATTTGGCAGATTCCGTCCCTGGTGCAGTTCCTCCTCCAGCCACATGATGGCGGCATGAGCCTTGCAGCGCTTGAGCGCTCCAGAGTCTGGCACTTTAAATCCCCATATGTTAAAGCCGGGGGCGCCTGGGTGTGTTTGTGTTTGTGCCTGTGAGTCAAAGCTACACCCAGCATCAGCACTCTCAGCTGAGCTGTAGTGCAGGTCGACCCGAAGATCTTCAAGGATTTCACGGGCTTTTTTTTCTAGAACAATCCTGAAAGGAGTTTGATAGTAAAAAAAAAAAAAAAGGACTATGTAGGCACTCTCAAATGGGGAGCATTTCCTTAAATACACAGCATCTGCTCCGCTGGGTTTGCAGTCTGTGTGCAGGTATTGCAGTTAATGAGCCACCGGCTTGCTGCTTCCAGAGCCAGGCTGGAGCAGTCAGCTGGCGGAATGATGGGAACTCCAGTCCCCAGCTCTGCACCAACATGCCCTGGGATGGAAAATGTGATTTGTGACACAGCAGCTTGGGAATAATAATGAAAACATAATTGCTCTGGGCGGATTGCTCTCTCTTTCAATTGCAAAGCTGCTTCACATCACAGGAGAAGAATTGGAGTTCTCAGCTTTTGTTTCTCCAGGACAACCGCAGGCACACCCAGCAACTGTCCTTCTGCCCCCAGTTACTTAGATGTGTCTTTGAACCCTGGAGAAAGGCCTTCCCCACACCAGGAGGAACCTGCCCCAGCTCCAGCTTCCTGTGGCAGCCTGTCTGTTCAAGCGGAGCCACCCGTCATGGATGTGGCTTTGAAACCTGTTCATCCCATCCTCTGCTACCGGGAATGTGCTATTATGTTTTTTGTTTTGTTTTGTTTTCTGCCTTTTGAAAAAAATTACAGTCCTTGCGTATGCACTGGTCTTTGTAGTTTACACAGATTTGTCATTTTGTCTTCATCACGGCCCAGGAAGGAGGCAGAGGTCATGGGCTTGATTTTACAGACAAGGACTCCAAGAATCAAGAAGATGAAATGACAAGGACATGTGTCCAGAATCTCCATGAGGATGGCCTCAGCTCAGTGATGAAGAGCAGGGGGCTCCAAGATGGGTGGCCCAGGTTTGGGTCCCTGTTGGGCCACTTTAGGTTAACTGATGTCTCTGAGGTCCAGCTCTCTCATCTGTAAATTGAAGAGAAAGATACCAGCCTCTTGGGGGTGGGGGAGACCTGGGTGAGGAAATGCACATACAGTACTTAGCTCGGGCTGCATTATCTGCTGTGGCAGGGACCGCGTGGGAAAGCTGTGGATCAAGCAGCTTTCTACACGTTTCCCCTCCTCCCAGCTCCCATGTTCTGTGCAAACAGTTCCATGCAGTTTCAACAGCTTTTGTACAAGGGTAGTCCTTTCACCTGGGACTTCTCTGGCTCACTGAGCTTTTAAGGACTGCATGAAAGGTTGACACTGGAATGGCCAGTCTGACCATAGAGGGACAGGAGTTGTTGGAGAAACTGTCCCCTTTCCAATCCTTCCAGGTGGATGGTTCTGAGACACATGGGGGGGGGGGGGGGAGACTAAGTCACAATCACTCCAAGTGGTGACCAAATTGATGGCATAATTTTATATTTATGTTCTGGTTTCACTCACTCGTGCTTCTCTCCTGTTCCCTGGGATCACCTCCCAAGTAAACTACCTCACGGCAAACTCTGACTCAGGCCATTCATTTGGGAACCCAAGCTAGGACAAGATGGGAGAGAAGCCAGACCTCTGATCTCAGACTCCAAGGTCAGGACTCCTTCAATTAACACACACACACAGATACAGATGCACACACACATACACACACATACTTGTTCCATGTCCGTAGCAAGCAGGTGGAGCAAAGGGTAATTTGGTTAGCTCTAGAGTGTTTTCAGAGCATCTCACAGGTTGTTGGGGACCCCCAAAGGGCAGGAAGTGTGTCTGCCAGGTCCCTTAAGGACATGGGTTCCTGTGCATTAACGTTCCTGGGGCATTGGCGTCCAACCCCAGATGGACTGACGGCAGCAATCACCTTAGACCTGGGGCTGGTATTAGGTGGGGCCAACAGCTGTCTCCATGATGTGATTTAAGGGCACCATTAGCCTCTGTGATGCAAATACATGGGTGGGGTGACATGTTAACCTCAGGCTCTTTGCCACGTTGGGTAAATTGGAGCTTGCAAGAGAATGGCATTTTAGGTGAGTGCCATTTGTCCACTGTCACTTTAAGCTACCATTTCTTGATGGCCAATGATGAGCCAGCACGGTGCTGACATTTCCATGCACAGCAGTGAGTTGTTAACCTAGGCTTCGTGATAGAATTACCTGGAGTGACTCTAAAAATGCCAGCCTGAGCCCGTACCCCCCATTCTGTCTCACTTGGTCTGATGGTGGGGTTTGGGCGTCCAGAAAGTTCATCAGGTGGTTTTCATATGCAGTTCAGGCTTGAGAACCGTTGGTAGGAATTGTCTGAATTGTCTGTTTTCACTCTTTCCCTTGTGTCCCCAAGAAGACATTCCCCTCCACTGCAGAAAGGGAAGCAGTGAGTGTCTCGGGGCATGTGGGACACACAGTCAGTCAGGAATGGAATGAAGAGCTCTGAAAAGTCAGGCTCGAAGGAAGAGAATACTTGTCATATTTCTCTTCTAAAACTCCCAGCAGAGAGGAGGATAAGCATGTTCCTCCAGGGGCGAATGTTGGGGAAACCAAAAGCAGACTGGAAAAGTTTTTGCAGTCCCATGCTGCCTCTTTAAAACTCCCTATTTTGTTTTTATAAACAGATAAGATTTCGCATAATTTTCTGTACATTGATACCCCAAGGAGACAGGCTGTTTTACCATACCGAGTCGTTTGTATCGAACCACAGTTGCAGGGGGATCCTATGCTCTGCTTTGAGCAACTCAGTCCTGATCTCTTTACCAGCCCCCTATATGGACAAGAGAAAATCGGGGCTCCTAGGAGAGGGTGGACATAGATGGATAAGATGGAAGAATTGTGGGGAGGAAGTGTGAGGGAAGCCTGAGGCTCCTTCGAAGTCGATTCGGTTACTATTTCCCGTCATACTGGATAAGCAAAGTTCTTGGCTGTGGAAGACGCGCGCATTCAAGCCTCGTGCACAGGACAGTAGGTCATCATACGAATGTCCCTTATCTTCTGTTTCAGAGGTCAACAAACATTTTCTCTGAGGGGTCAGATAGTAAATATTTCAGGCCTGTGGCCCATCTGGTCTCTGTCACAACTACTCAACTCTGTAGCTGTAACATAAAAGCGGCTTTAGACACAACTGAAACGAATGGGCGTGGCCGACATCCAGTAAAACGTCACTTACAAAAACAGGCGGGCGGACTGGATTTGGCCTGCGGGCAGTAGTTAGCCGACCTCTGCTCTATTTGCTTACTTACAAACATGAGTGAGGCAATTAGCTTAACCCCTCCTACCCTCACTGGACTTATCTGTAAAAATCTCAGAGTAAGGGTTGGGCTAGAGGCTCCCAACAACTACCCGCGCATGCGCATTCGTGTGACATGCACGCATCTGTGGATGCGCAGTGCTAGTCCTCACAACCTGGGTTTGTTTGCTTTCTGGGTGAAACCAAGGAGGCTTAGGGCAGTTTGGTCCAGTGCTGCCCATGGGATCCATACAAGGTCAGAATTTGCACCCAGGCCTCCTGGTAACTGAAACGGATTCTTTTCCGGCCTATGGCAATACTTTTAAGTGATTCTTTGAAAATACTTCTAGCCCAGAGATCTGTGAGATTCATTTACCTTCTCTACGTGGCTCTTTGCCCAACATGCAGACAGTGCAAAAATGTACCAGCCAAGCCACTTTCTTTTCTTTTCTTTTTTTTAAAAATAAGGTACCTAAGATTGAAATCTATTCAGCTGAGCAGGTTCACTTGTTATCCTGTAGGCAAATGTCAGGAGACCCATTTCTATCAGACCCGCCTCCTGCATCAAGGAAATATTTGGAAATGCATCTGAAGCATCTCCTTATTTCTGACCTTGCAGCTGTCTCCATTATCACAGGGTCATGTAAGCGCTCAGAGTCCAATCCCAATGACACCAGGCTGCTAAATGCAATAAATGCACTCTCTGTGTGTCATTGGCTTTAAATGGCCTCTCTGGAAATATCCGAGAGGCCGGAAATCACTGTGGTCCAGATGCCTGCTCACCCCGTCACTCATTTTCCCTCTATTTAAAATGTCAGCCCCGCATGTATTTATGTGTCCAACGATCCTAGGTGCCCAAATGAAGAATAAAAATGTGGTCTTTGCATTTGCCCTGTAGGAACTATGGTGCCAGGGCTTATGTTAGATACTTAAATCTGTTACATATATTATGCCACTAAATTCTTCCAGCAGCCTTTTAAGGTAGAGATTATTGTCTTCATTTTACATGTGGGCAAGATGAATGCTAGGACAGCACCTCTTCCCCTTGGCACATTGGGTAAGCTGGCTGAAATCTTCCCTCTCGTGGATGTGGAGAATCTTCAGCCTCCTCGACATTGCTATGAGGTTGTCAGTGGGCACAGCCTTCATGCTTACTCTGTGGTGACTTAAAAATATTTGCAAGTGAAGGATAGAAAAGCGAGAAGCTTCAGGGCATGTAAATTCATATGATTCTTTGGAATCATGGATTTTTTAAAAATACATGTTTAAAATTTAGGGGCGCCTGGGTGGCTCAGTTGGTTAAGCGTCTGACTTCGGCTCAGGTCGTGATCTCGCGGTCCGTGAGTTCGAGCCCCGCGTCGGGCTCTGTGCTGACAGCTCAGAGCCTGGAGCCTATTTCGGATTCTGTGTCTCCCTCTCTCTGACCCTCCCCCGTTCATGCTCTGTCTCTCTCTGTCTCAAAAATAAACAAACATTTAAAAAAATTTTTTTTAATTTAGCGTCTTCCCCATCCCCTTTTTTTTAATGTTTATTTATTCATTTTGAAAGAGAGAGAGAGCGTGCATACATGCAGGCGAGGGGCAGAGAGAGAGGGAGAGAGAACCGCAAGCAGGCGTCCCACTGTCAGCATTCTGCCTGATGCGGGGCTCGAACTCAAGAACCGTGAGATCATGACCTGAGCCGAAACCAAGAGCCAGATGCTTAACCGACTGAGCTACCCAGTCGTCCCTAGCATCTTTTCCCTTAAAAAATGTGCAATTATCCATAGTTCACAATACATTCCAGAGGCTGCATGAACATAAGCGAGTACCTGCTAGATGTAGGTTACTGTGGTAGGTGCTGTATGGTAAGTGCATACAGTAGTCATTTGGAGCAGGTGCTTCTGGAGGCCCCTTCTCCCACCCCTCCATATCCCATCACCCTTACAACTAGAGTGACACCAGATACGCTTCCGCTGTAGTTCCTGCATTTCTCTGCCTAAGGGCTTTCTCTTACATGTAGATTTGTTGTCCTCTAGGTACCTGCAGTGCCAGGAGATCAATGACTCCGGAGAACAGCTCTCGATCAAAGATTAACAAGTGTATAGATATGCCAGCTCCCTTTCCCTTTAGTGAGATCAACCCAAGGCACACGCTCTGCATTGTCTCCTGGTTTGCTCAGTGGGATTACATCAGTTGCCTACACTAGTGGCTACCTTCTTTTTCTCTTATCTTCTACCAGTGTCCCCTTCATTGTCAGTTAGTTTTCATGTATTTAGACAATAAAACTGCTGTGTGCCAGGCATTAGTTAAGACATTGGGGATGCATGAGATAGCAAGTCAGATAAGGTCTCTCACATGGAGCTCAGTTTCCAGGGAGAGGAGAGAGACAATAACCCCATATGACAATGAGATACTAGTGGTGATGAGGAATATCAAAGAAACACATAGCATAGTATAATACAGAAAAAGAAAAAAAATTTGGAGGGAAGGTCAACCTTAGAAAGACTCAAGAGAAACCCTCATCCTCGTAGGTTCTCCCTCTTAGTTCATTGTACCTTTGTTCTCACCTCCAATAGATGCTGAATGGGTAGTATGTACCAGCAAAGAAAATGGATGTAATCTCTACTCTTAAGGAGTTTACAGTTAGGCAAAGGAGATAGGGAATAAACAAGTAGATAAATGAGAAAGATACCACTTAATAATAAAGTAGAAGTAGAAAACTTAACACATGAGGGCCACCTGGGTGGCACAGTTGGTTGAGCGTCCCACTTCAACTCAGGTCATGATCTCGTGGTCTGTGAGTTTGAGCTCACAAACGTTGGGCTATGTGCTGAGAGCTCGGAGCCTGGAGCCTGCTTCGGATTCTGTGTCTCCTTCTCTCTCTGTCCATCCCCTGCTTGTTCTCTCTCTCTCTCTCTCTCTCTCTCTCTCAAAAATAAATAAAGCATTTAATTTTTTTTTTAAAAAGAAGACTAGCACATGATGAGGGGTCATGCGTTGCCTTTTTCAGTAGGGGTTCCCCTAGAGAATTAAGTCCAGCTGCCCTAAGGCATACATTGGATAAAGTAGCTCACGTCTCTTCTGTGACTGTAGAAATGGTACTTGTAATATGCATTTCTTGAGGAAGTTCAGGGGGAAAGTCAATGAAATCATTTGCTGTCTTTTGTGGTCCTAATGAGGAACCCCAGGTGAGAAAGCTGTCACTGAAACAGAGTTCTGGGTGTCAAGGAAAAGCTAACCATTGAGGATCAATGCTTGTAGCGTGTGGAGAAGGGCCACTTCAAAGCCCTGAGAAGGTCAGCGAGACTGGAGCAGGGCAGATGAGAGGGGAGGCGGAAAGGAGTGGAACTGGTGAAGTGGGAAAGGGCCAAGACATGGGTAGTCTATCGCATCAAAGTTAGAAGCACGTACTCTATACAAAGTGTGGGGAATCGTTTATAGAAAGACCACAGTCAAAGAAGGGAGACCAGGTAAGATGTTATTTTGGCATTTAGCCAAGAAGTGGTAGTGGTTTTATCCAAGATGGTAGTGGGGTCAACAGGACTTGCTAATGAGTTGGATATGGAGAGGAAGGGAAGAGAAATCAAAGGTAGTGCCTGGCTTTATGAATGGTGAATACATGATGAGGCCATTTGCTAGGATGGGAAGACTAACAAGTAACAGGTTTGCAGGAATAAATGAAAGAATTCTATTTTGCCTGTGTTACAGTTGAGGGGCTCATTTGAATCCAAGGAGAGGTGTCAAGTTGGTTACTGAGTAGGTGAGTCCTGAGTATATAGAGAAAGAGTTGAGAATCTTTGCCAGGCAGGATGTGGCCCCCTGGCAACACGTCTGTGGTCCTGTAATACTTATGGCCTGGTTTGACATCTTAGCTCTCTCCAGGTGGATTCAGCCTATTTAGGGTGATCAATTATATCAACATCCTCCAGGAGGAGAGAATGGATGGAGAGGTTAAGGAAGCTTCAGCGGTACCCCAGGATACTTCAGCGTGTGTAGCTTGAAGAAAAGAGGAGGAGCCCCTCTTGGAGGACCAAGAGAGGATAACCAGCGGGGTAGGAGGAACACCAGGAACGTTTGGTGTCAGGAAGACAAAAGAAAACATGTTTTGTGAAAGTGAGATGGTCAGCCATGTCAGATGTTTCTAGAAGGCAAATCGAGCAAAGACCATCCAGGGGCTCCCTATATTCCACCTGCTAGTAGTCATGGTCCCAGCGGATGTGTTGGTAGCTCTCTCTAGGACACAAAACTACCTGCTCCTGGAGAGATCTAGTCCGTGGCCTCACGAACGATTTAAGGGCAGTTGGCATTGTGCTTGGGAAGACCACAGAATATTTTATTTAGCATGCTTAGAACAACTTAAATTGACATTTCTTGAGATGAAAGAACGTCTGGCCTGTGACCCTGACTGCTATTAAGTTCAGCAAACGTGGGAATTTATTTCAGCAAATAGGGACCCTCCAAGGACACTGGCTTCCTGACGACTGTTCCACCACTGTTACTGCTACCTGCTACTTGTATCCCATCGTCTCTTCCAACTCCAGGCCACTGGTGTTTTCTAGCAAATTGTGCTGTCTCAGCAAAGCTTCCTGGCTGGTTACATAAAAAGCAATGTGGGAAAGAGTTAATTGGCAAACAGAGTGACTACATTTGCAACCCAAGAAGGCCTGCTGTGACTTGTTATCTGCGGAGCTAAGCAGCTTGCTGTACAAGTGATATTTGAGGCTCGTTGCTGTTAATGCCAATGGGGGCACTTAACACCTCTTGGAAATGATCTCAAGATTAATATCTTGCCATTTATTTTATGTTATTTTTCCCTCCTTGGAGTGGAAGACTTTCCTCATCTTTTGCCTTCAGGAGCCAGAGCTGAGAGAAGGTCAGACGTGGCAAAAACCTGGAGTGAGATCCTAACTTGACAGCTCCTTCCAGATCTCTCCCTGTGTAGTGTGAATCACGGAGTTCGAGAATTACTCAGCAGAATGGAAAGACCATGGGTTTGGGGGCCAAAGGTCTTCTTTCAAATATTTAATAACTAAAAGATCTACTTAACTCACCTCAGCATTATTTGTTCATTTGTTAAAATAAAAAAAAAGAATAACAAAACCCATATTACAGGTTTATTATGAAGAATATTCTTGAATCTAGCTTCTGACTTCTCCACTTACTGAAGCTGGTGTTGAGCTGCTATCATTTCAGTCGTGTATGTGTCCCAATTGACCCACCCTCTTCCCTAAAACATACTCTTCTTTTAATTTCTGTGATCACACACATTCCTGTTTTGTTTTGTTTTGTTTTGTTTTGTTTTGCTTTGCTTTGCTTTGCTTTGCTTTGTTTCTTTTTACCAACCTGTGGCTGCACCTGTTCGGTTTTCTGTGCTGGTTTCTCCTCCTCTCTCTGATCTCAGAACCTGCAAATTGGTTTTCTGTTCTGTTCTCTTTATAATCTCTCTCTAGATAATAGCCATTATCTTCTCATTAAACACCATGTATATGCTGACGACTCTCAAGTGTATCTCTCCAGACTAGACACATCTTGTGAGATACAGTCTTGTTCACCCGTCTGCCTATGTGACGCCTCCGCCGAGATACTTCCCAAACATCTTACGCTCAACATGCCTATGAATCTTGAACTCCTTGAGAATCCGTTATATCCCAAACCTACCACATCTTAGGAACTGGCACCACAGACACCCCATGACACCAAAGAGAAGCCTAAGGAACATAGTTAATGCCTTGCCTCTACTCTCCGTATAAAATACATACGTGCCTCATGGGAATTCTGCATCCAACTGTATCTTAAATTCTTCCATTCACCTTTATCTCTACTATCACCTGGGTGGCATATCTTCCATTTAATTTCCAGACCCATTCTCCACCCTTCTCCATCCTCTGTTTATCAATAGGCTGGTCTGCATAAGCTATGGCAATAAGATCCCTTGTACTTGGGCTTCTGGTTGGATTCAGTTCATGGATAGTGATAGCAGGAAATTGGGAGAAAGGGAGTGAGTGAGGTGGGGTATGTGTTCCATGGGCCTCTCCTTTCAGGATTGTAGATACAGACTTGTAGGGATGCTCAGCACAAAGTCTCATTTCCAGTCAGGAGGCCGGCCTCTGTCTCCCTTCCCTCCACGTGTGCCCTTGTGTCTGGTATAGTAATGGCTTGCTACTGTTCCTTGTCCCCAGGGAACTGCAGTGCCCTCATCTGGCTTTCCTATACCCCATCTCTACCTTTATCCCATATTAAGCTTCCAAACCATCCTTCGAAAGTGCTTTCTGTTTCCTGCTGGAGCCCGAATGATAAGTCATCAAAAAACAAATAAGAAAACAACAACCATAATCCTCATTGGTCTCCGACACTCACTGAAACCAGCTCAATACAGTGTCTCCGCGGCAGCCCTGAGCGATCATTTTAAAACATGTCA
The DNA here is from genome assembly GCF_024362965.1 of Panthera pardus. Lineage (NCBI taxonomy): Eukaryota > Metazoa > Chordata > Mammalia > Carnivora > Felidae > Panthera > Panthera pardus. The sequence goes on from NW_026527002.1 coordinate 68,758,765, forward strand.
TTTCACTACTCCATTGAAAAGCATTCAGAAGCTTTCTATTGTGTTTTCAATAACCTTATTATGGGATTAAGTCCTTTTGTGATCTGGCCTCTGCCTACTTTTCCAAGCATGTCTCACACTTTTCTATGACTTGTTTCTTACACTTCAGCCATGCAGATATGATTAAGGCTCGAAAACACAACAAGCTCTTCCTTGCCTCATGGATCTTAGGTATTTTCTTGTTTCTGCCTGAAGTGTTCGCCTCATGGAAAACATGAGTATTTGCCTCCTTCTCATTGTTGGATTCTTTTTTTTAAATTTTATTTATTATTTCTTTTGAGACAGAGAGAGAGAGAAACAGAGACAGAGCGAGCTGGGAAGGGACAAAGAGGGAGGGAGAGAAAATCCCAAGTAGGCTCTGCACTGTCAATATGAAGCCTGACTCGGAGCTTAAACCCATGAACCCTGAGATCATGACCTGACCTGAAAGCAAGAGTCAGAGATGTTTAACTGACTGAGCCACCTAGGCGCCCCTCATTGTTGAGTTCTAGCTTAGATGTCACATCCTTGGAAATATCCTTTCTGTCACTCAGCTTAAGTAGTCGCTTCCCCATTAATCTCTGTCATAGCTCTCTGTTCTTTTCTTTCATGGCACTGAGTTCACTCAGAATTATTTAATGCATGTATCCCTGCAGTCAACTATGAGTTTAAGGCTATGATTGTTGTTTTTAACCCCCTTATGCACATTGCCTCATATATAATAGGAATTCAACAGGTACTAATGGAATTAAGGAATTAGGCAGGCAGAAGTACTTGGCTCATAGGATGTGCTATAATTATTGAGCATATACTGTTTACTAAGTACGTTCTGATACTTGATATTAGTTAATAATATTAGTAACATCATCAAGTCCACTCTTTCTTCAGAGGAGTCTGGTTATCATGGGTTGATCTCAAGACATAACCCATGGGAATATGGAGGATGGCTAAATCAATTGATTTATATCAATAGGGGTGTGAAGGTACCTATAGCCTAAAAGCACTATTTTCTAGATAACTAATTTTTTAGATAAAGTTTATTCATTTATTATTTCTGAGAGAGAGAGGGAGAGAGCACAAACTTCACAAGCGGGGAAAGGGCAGAGAGAGAGGGAGACACAGAATCCGAAGCAGGCTCCAGGCTCCGAGCTGTCAGCACAGAGCCCAACGCGGGGCTTGAATTCACGAACCATGAGATCATGACCTGAGTCAAAGTTGGCTCCTTAACCGATGGAGCCACCCAGGTGCCCCACTAATATTGTTTTACTGAGTCAGAATAAAGAGAATAAAGCAGGTGTACTCTTCTGGAAACTCAGAAAATGGCATTTATTGGTGGAGACTAGGATCCGCCTCTCCTAATAAACACACATTGCTATTTGTTTTAAAGATTTATTATCCGTGGTGAAGTAGATTCCAAGGTAAAGAGCTTGAGAAACACTTTTGGATGAACTCAGCCTGATCTGAGACTTCTCCAGCTAGTGGTGTTTATCGGAATTACAGGCACAGTGCTGGAAAGAAATCCACCAGCCTCCTGGATGCCACCATTTGAACAAAGACAGATAATAAATGTAAACAGATGCGACGGCTAATAGCATCGCAAACAATTTTGACCCATCTGGATGTTGAGAAAAGTGACACACGCCCGCTCTAGGACTTGGATTAAAATAAGCACGTTTCCCCTTAGAAGTATACAATTTAAACGTAGGAGGAGATCTCAAGTGGTCGTTGTCTTCTGTGGATGCCTGGCTCGGAGGTGGGGCAGGGGAGGGTAGATGAAGGGCCAGTCCCATCATGTTATAAACGAGGTAGCTGAGGGCGGTGGAGATCACGCCGTGTCCCCCAGAGCCTGTGCACTTGAGTATTTGCCTCCTGGTACGATGGTGGCCAGATGCGTGTGCTGCAGAACCCCTCCCCAGGCACACACTTCAAGTCTTTTAAATTCACTCGGCATCCATTTTGCACCATGTGTGGTGACTTTAACGAGAGGAACAGGTCAAAGCAGGAGTCCCTTCTTACTCCTCTTCTTGGGTTAGCTTCACAGCCGCTTTGTGAAGTTGATATTTTGGTTAAAGCGAGACTCAGATGAAGGAAGACATCAGCTTTCCTGTGAAAACAGGGTCTTTCTTTCCTTTTTTGTGAGGTAGTGACAGAATAAGGGCTCAGATTCTGGGCGTGTGGACTCTGGGTCATATCTCCCTTCTTTACTGTGTAGTGTAAAACCAGTGGAAATAGCACAGGCTCTCTTTTCTTTCTGCTTTTCTCTTTATGCAACAATTTTCTTTTAACACCTGTAACCAAAGTGTGACGTGCATTTTTTTTTTTTTGGTTTTACTTATTTTTTCATTTAAAAAAATTTTTTTTAACGTTTATTTATTTTTGAGACAGAGAGAGACAGAGCATGAACGGGGGAGGGGCAGAGAGAGAGGGAGACACAGAATCCGAAGCAGGCTCCAGGCTCTGAGCCGTCAGCCCAGAGCCCGATGCGGGGCTCGAACCCACAGGCCGCGAGATCATGACCTGAGCTGAAGTCCAACGCTTCACCGACTGAGCCACTCAGGCGCCCCTCATTTTTATTTTTAAACAAAGTCTCGTTGGCATACAGTATTATGTTAGTTTCGGGTGTACAGCATAGAGCTCGGACAATTCTGTATATTTTTGCAAAATGCCCATTTCCTTCCAGAGGCCAAAGGGTGGCGCCTTCCTCTGATGGTTGCTAGGGGTGGTGGGTCATCTGTTAGCACCTGCATCAGTGTGGAGCCACCTACAGGATCATGAAAAGAGAATTTAGCCCAAAGGGCCTTGCTCAATAAAGGCATCGAGAAAAGGGACGCAGAAGGGAGTGAGGCTTTTCCCCACTGTCTTTATAATTACTTTTTATAGGCGAGGTTATAGCAATGTAGAATTACAGGCGAATAATAATAGCTCTTGTTCCCAGAATTCAGGCTACAAGGTTTTGCATGAAAAGAACCTATCTTTCAGCGCTGTGCGGTGCGAAGGGATGAGGACAGGTCAGGGAGGACACAGGCTTGGGTTCAAAATGCAGCTTCATCACCTGCTAGCTTTATGGCCTTGGGCAAGACGCTGAATGTCTTTGATCCTTACTTCTTCATATCTCAAAGAAGGATAATAACATTCACGTCAATATGCATTTGGAAGTTTAATTGATGTACGTATTCAGTGCATAACATGGTACTTGAAATCAAATCGACACTTTAGAAATATTGATTTCCTTCCCCTTCTCCATCTGAGTAGAATAGACCTCCCTGTAACACCTGCCAGTGGCAATGCAAATGAATCCTATTTTCACCTGAGTGCAGGTGTGCATGTAGGAAATTGCTAAATGTTGTGTTGCTGTCAGCTTGTCCCGGGAACCGTTGGCTAAGGAAGTGACATTTCAGCTGAAATCTGAAGGAGGAGCTAGGAGAAGAAGAAAGAGAAAGGTGCTGGGAGCCAACACCTCGGTATAGCTGTGGAATAGAGCCAAGATCAGGTGGGAGGAAACTAGACACTGAGAGGGAGCCTAGGGCAGGGGAACTGGAGAGGCCAGCAGAGGCTGAGATCAGGCAGAGATTCGGAGGCCATGCCAGAGGTTGTGGATTATTTTTTTTAAAGTTTATTTATTTTGAGAGAGAGAAAGAGACAGCGCGAGTGGGGGAGGGGTGGAGAGGGAGAGAGAGAACTCCAAGCAGTCTCTGTAAGCCAGCACAGAGCCCCACGTGGGGCTTGAACTCACAGACTGTGAGGTCACGACCTGAGCCCCAACCGAGAGTCGCTTAACCAACTGAGCCACCCGGGCACCCCAGTGTGGATTTTATTTTAAGAGCGAATAGAGGACTTCGCAGGTTTTAAGCAGGGGAACAGCATGATCTCCTGAGAGCTTGGTACATATCCGGTATTTTAATCCTGACAACAACGTTATGCATTGGATACAGTTGAGTAGATGGAAGCCTAGGGAGATTAACTAATTTGCTTAAGAAAGTAAAGGGAGCACAGGCCCTTGGCAGGATTTGCCCGAGGCTAACCTGATCCAGAGCCTTAACCTTAACCTTGGTCCTATTGTTCAGGGTATGCCACACTCTAAGTGCTGAATCTCTCTATTCTTCCCTCTGCCATGATTCCATCCAGTGACATTGCCTTCAGTCCCACCCACACACCAATGACTTCCCCACTGACACATCCAGTTCTCCCCTTTCTTAAGAATGCCAAACTCACCGGTCCACTTGGCATTTCCACGTGGATGCTTGTTGGCATCTCAACCTTAGCTTGTGAAACCACGCACTCTTGATTCCCCCGCAAAGTCCCTCATCCATCCTACAGTCCTTCACAACCCACTAAATGGCGGCCCCTTCTGGCCGCTGTCCAGGTTACAAAGCTGACTGTCATCCCCCACTCCTGTCTCATATCCCAAATCCAATCTGTCAGCAACTCGCTTTGGCTCTACTTTCAAAACATATTTTCCTCCCTGATCTGAGTATAGATTTCTCTCTATTATAAAAGACTTCTCAGGATTCACCTGGTTTCTAAAGATGTCATGATAAGTCATGGAAATCACATCTTGTTACTCATTTGTTCAGAAGCCTCCAGTGGTTTTTCTGTCTTACTGGGTGAGGGCCAAAGACCTCACCAGAGCCTTCAAGACTCTACCTGTTTTGTTTTCTTTTTAGTGCCCATGTGTTTACTTTTTTCCTGTGGCTGCTTTCCTGCTACAACAGCAGAACCGAATGCCTGCAACGGAGACTGTATGGCCCCCGATCTAAAGTATTTGCCATTGGCCTTCTGCAGGAGAAGTTTGCTGAGCTATACTTTACATAATCTGCACACTCTTCTCAACATGTGCCCACACACACAAGTCCACACACCTCTCTGATCTCACATTCCAATACCCCTGCCCCCTCTTACTCTCTTCCAGCCACTCTGGCTTCCATGCAATTTCAGGAACATTTTTAAAATATGGTTTTTTTCATGTTTATTTGTTTTTGAGACATAACGAGACAGAGTGCAAACAGGGGAGGCACAGAGAGAGAAGGAGACACAGAATCTGAGGCAGGCTCCAGGCTCCGAGCTGTCAGCACAGAGCCTGACATGGGTCTTGAGCTCATGAACTGCGAGATCATGACCTGAGCCAAAGTCGGACGTTTCACTGCCTGAGCCACCCAGGCGCCCCAATTTCAGGAACTTTCTAAGCATGTCCTCACCTCAGGGAGTTTTGCTTGCTGCTTGAATTTCCCAGACTACCCTTCACTCATCTGTCCAAATGCAAAGCTCCCTGCCAACCCAGCAGGTGTCTGATTTAAAAAGTCTTCCCAGGTTGCCTCAGATAATAGAGCAATGGCCCCCATAGCTTTCTTTTCCTCTTACCTTCCTTCTTCATCTTCCTTCTTCTCCCTTATCTCCACTGGCAGTGTGTTTTATTTCTACATTCTCTGTCCCTCTACTAAAATGTAAGTACTCTGAAAGCAGAGACTTTAATTTATTCACTGCTTTATCATCTGCGGCCTGAAAAGAGCCAGGCATGTAATAGTTGCTCAGTTACAATTTTTGAACGACTCTGGAAATAGCTGGGGAGTTGTACACAATTACAGCATAAGTTCTAGAATGTTTCTTGGGTCACTTGCTGAACACTTTCATATCCATTGATTTCATGTTTACCCTCTCCACAACCTTGGTAGGAAGGGGCCCTTGTTTCTCTCCTCCGCTTTCCGTAAAAAGATAAGGACATCCCTGAAACAATGCGCTCCGAAAGCTGTTGTGTACAGAGTGGCAGGAAGGGGCCGTGTCCCCGGTGTGCTCACCAGTGACCATTCCTGAGAACTGAGCCACTTCTTTCCTCCAGGTGGCAGCTAGGAAAAGCACTATCTCTTTAAAATAACTCACATCATTGGGATACTAATAATAAATCAGAGTTAGACGATTTTTCCTAAAAGGATTAAATCCAGGATCCTTCCCCAGAAATCCAGTTCCTGCCACAATGGGCATCCTGTTTACTGTATTCTCGATAATAGAGTCCTAACTGGACAATGTCAGAGTGGAGTTAAAGGCCAAAGTACATATGGGTGTAGCACTTGGAATTTTCCTCTCTGTTAAATGCCATACATACATCTGTACATCTCAAAATGCTGCCTAGCATCCATCTGGTTTCTTTCATTGTGGTAAAATACACATAAAATTTACCATGTTAGCCATTTGTGATGCACACACTTCAATGGCGTTAACTACATTCATGATGTTGTGCAATCATGGCCATCATCTACTTCTGGAAATTTTTCATCTTCCCCAAATGGACTCTGTCCCCCTTAAACCCTAACTCCCCATTCCTCGCTCTCCCTCCCCCCCCACAGGCCCTATAACCATGAGTCTACTTTCTGCCTCCCAATCTGACTCCTCTAGGAGACTCGCGTAAGTGGAATCACACAGTATCTGTCCTTTTGTGACTGGGTTATTTCACTCAGCATAATGTCTTCATGGTCCCTCTGTGTTGTAGCACGTGTCCGAATTTCCTTCCTTTAAAAAAATGAATAATATTCTATTGCATGTAGGCACCACCCTGCGTATCCGTTCCTCCATTGTTGGACACCGGGTTGCCCCGCCTTTTGGTTACCATAACACTGCTATGAACGTGGGCGTGCAAATCTCTATTTGGTCCCTGCTTTCAAATCTTCTGGGTATGTGTCCAGAAGTGGAATGCCAGGTTTGTATGGTAATTCTCTGTTTAACTATGTTTGAGGAAATGCCATACAGTTTTGTTAAGTTAACAATTTTTGTTTTACTTACACTTATTTACATTTTAGCCTTTCCTTGCAATTTTAAATACCTCTTAAATGTCTAAGATAACATTTTTAAATCTGGATGAAAAGACCGCTTTTGAGAAATGTTACAAAATAACAAAAAGTGCTGATCTTACACCTGGTCTCAAGTGTCACCGCTGAGTCACTGACTTCCCAGGCTGCCCTAAAGACCACTTTAGAAGAAGCACAGGTATTCTGGTTTGTTTTTTTTTTTTTTTTTTTCCTGTGTTTTTGTTTTCCGAATGAGTCAGCCGAGGAAGCTAAGAGGCTGAGGGAGCACTGCCAAGCTTTCTGTATTTCTTCCTTCCCTATTCCCCTAACCCCACCGACTCGCTATCATCTGTGCTGGGCCAGTGAGCCAAGCACCCAGGCTGTTTCCTTACGACCCATCTGTAACCTCATGAGCCTCCAGATGGGGCATTGACTGACCTTGCTAGACCAAAGCAATGAGCTGGAATCACACAATAACCTTCACTCAGCACGGGTATCTGAGTGGTAGGTGTGTGAATGCCTACACTTTGTGGTTATGAAAATGATCCCAGAAATAGGGGTTAGAGGGAGCGTTGGGTCCTCTTCCGTGCTCTGCTTCCGGCTCACTGAGAACCATCTTGGCCAACCTGCTTTCCTCGTTGTGAGAGAGAATGAATCTTTCTGTTACTCCTTTTTCTTATCGATCGGTCCCCCAAAGCAAGTAAAACATTACACAGAATGTCACTGAAGAGTGCAAATAATAATAAAGGTGCTAAAGGAAAGCCGTTTCTCTTCTCACGGTGCTTCTGACACCAAAGGTGTGGGATTTTTCCTCACACCAACAACCACTTCTCCACCTCTGCCCACCAGCCAGGTGCCCTACCCTGATGCCATCCACCTGGGGTCCACACAGACCCCACTGTCAAGGTTAACGGCTCAGGCCCATAGGGCTGTCTCCACTTCAAATGCCAGTCAGAAGTCTAGACTGTCATCTGTATGTTTGCCCAACTGGCTATAGTCGGGGGTTCCCACAACCCCCTCCTCTGGTTTGATAGTTTTCTAAAACAGCTCAGGCAACTCATGAAATACTTTTACTTACGGTTACCGGTTTATTACAAAGGATATGAAGGCACAGCTAGATGAGGAGGTATACAGGGCAAGGTCTGGCAGGGTCCCGAGGACAGGAGCTCCTGTCTCCATGGAGTTGAGATGTGTCACCTTCCTGGCACCTGGATGCATTCATCAACCCAGCGGGTCCCTGAACTCTGTGGCCGAGGGGTTTTTATGGAAGCTGTACCACCTTAGCATGACCGTTGTTAACTCAATCTCTAGCCCCCTCCCCTTCTTAGAGGTTGGGGTTTGAGGGGGAAGGTTCTAAACTTCTTTTCATGGCTTGGTCTTTCTGGTGACAAACCCCATCCTATAACTATCCGGGAGCCCACCAAGAGTCATTTCATTAGAACAACAACCAAAAAGGCTTTTATAATCCAGGAAATTCCGAGGGATATAGAAGCTCTTGTGTAAGACTCTCCTATCACTCCTATCATTCAGGATATTATATGGGTTATAGGAGGTCTATGTCAGAAATGGGGGCAGAGACCAAAAATATATTTTTTATTATGTCACAGGTGCTGTGCCTAAAAAGAAGGATAGAGGGGAAGAAACGCATCTACTTACTGTCACTTACCTATTTCACCTCCCTTCTCTTCCCTAGAGACTTTTGAAACTTAATTATGGTACCTTAGTGCTCAGTAGGACCTAGTTTGGAGGCCACTGAAATAAATGACTTGATATTGTTATCCAGCTGTAGTATGCAATGAATGGGGCTCTCCCAATATGGAAGCTCCTCTAATTATGAACTGGATTTCTTCTTTTTTTTTTTAATGTTTATTTTTATTTGAGAGAGAAAGAGAGAGAGAGAGGCAGAGTGTGAGTGGAGCAGGGGCAGAGAGAAAGGGAGACAGAATCCGAAGCAGGCTCCAGGCTCGGAGCTATCAGCACAGAGCCCGGTGCGGGGCTCAAACTCACGTACTGTGAGATCATGACCTAAGCCAAAGTCAAACGCTTCACCAACTGAACCACCCAACGCCCCATGAACTGGGTTTCTAAATGCATTTCAGAAATACAGTTGTTCATCAGAAGTCTAAAGGTAGAGGAATATATCAGCAATGATTCCTGCCATCTGTTCGTTGAACAACACTGATGAAATTATACTCTGACTTACTGCTTCCTTTGCATTTATGAAAGTTCATCAGTGTTTCAGAGAAGGGAAACTGAAGCTTAGAGAGGCTCTGTGACTCTCACAATGCCACATGGTTGGTAGGCACAGGAGCCACGATTCGAACCTAGGAAATTTGGCTCTCAGAGCCCATACTTCTCAAAAATTGTATGTTACGGCCTTTTAAAAAAGCCAAAGTGGGTAATTGGAGAAGGTTCTGTGTACAGAAAATGTGAGGGACAGGAATGGCATCCATTGAACTGCCAGCCTCTGTTTTCTAATGCCAGTGTGAGAGGGGTCTGTCCCTGGTCAAAGTCACCAACTGCTTCTGGTAAGGACTGAAGTCCCCTGGGCCAGCCCTGGGCCCACATATACACCAGCAGAGCTCTTTAGCAAGTTCCAGCAGTTAAAGTGACTCAGTTAAAGGTCCAGAGCTACAAAACAATTCATTTGGTCCAAGATTGGGTCTTTGGGATTGAATTTTCAATCAATTTCCACATCTCTCTTGCTCCTTCCTTTTGCCATGTAAGGGGGTGGGGGCTTGTCCTTTTTAATTATACAGATGCTTCCTCTTAGGTCTTACTTTCTTCCTCAGGGCTCCCTGTAGAGAATTTGCTACAGTTGATTGATAAGATGATATTGATTCCAAGGGCAGAGTTCAGAAATATTCTTATAAATGGATCATGTTGTTAATAAAGGGTCACCACAGAAGGGGCTTTGGGGTACAGAAGTTGCTGAAATCAGAGCTCTTAGCAATGACAGAAAGAGAGAGAAAATGGCCCAATGACCCATGCTCAAGAAGGGAAATTGAGAGAAGGAAGGCATGGGATCAAAATTACCATTTATCAAATACCTCTGGGGTCCCCGCTCGGCTAATCCTAACCTTGTGGCCTCAGACGAGATTTTTAACATCTCAAATCTTAGCTTCTTCAACTGTAAGGTGATACAAGGAACATCTTCAATGGTGCTGTTAGGATTAAGTAAAACAATATACACAAAGTGCTTTGCTGCCACAAAATAGACAATGATAAACATGGTGGTTGTTATAGCTATTATTACTGTTCTTGTTTGTGCTTTTCATAACCCTCACCAGCCTCGCAAGTGATAGGCATCAGCCTGTATTCTGGGCTGCAAGGTCATAAAGCAAAATTGGCACGATTCTCACTTGTTCGGTGATCTGCTTTTGCTTCTGTATATGACTTTCATATGAAAATCAGACAAAATAATGGCTGTTGGGCAAGGGAAGGTGGCAGAGAAATGAACCCAGTCAAGGGGCACAACTCGTCAATTTTGCCACTGTCCTTGGTTTAATGTTTGGCATTCTGTCCTCATGACTGACCGGGTAGGGCTTCACAGTAAACTGAGAATTGGCTGTGTGAGAAAATGAAGATTTATACAAAGCCAAATTGGACAAATGGCGAATAATTGATTTAGCTGACCTGACAACTCCCACTTGTAAATAAGACAGAATGTTTCATTCTGGTTGTAATTTAGTTTTCTGGGCATCCCGACTCCTTTCTAGCAGTTCACGGTAAAGGCTGAGTACCTTCTAACTTTGCCATACAGCCAAAAACTTTAGATAATGAGCTCCGTTCTCATGGCATCCTGGCATAACCTGTAAGAAGAGTGGTTTGTATTACCCTCTGAAGAATGTAAGGATCCTTTATTCAGTTCTCTGATGTAGAATATAGTTTGGTCCCTACTTAATGAAACTTGACTATATCTGGTTGGATTCAAGAATTACTCTGTTTACCCGTGTTAAAATACAGACGTTAGGAATAAAGTAAATCAAAAATTAATAAATAACAGAAACATAAAACCAACAATGCTGTGCCATCGTCTAAAATCCCCTTGCTGGCATCTGGGTTCAGTACATGCCAACTTAGGAAACATTAACAAAGGAAGCATTTATTTCCAAGCTTTGGTATCTCAAGGAATGGTATGGATGAATATATATGAATGTTCCTTGAGCATTCCCACATCAACGACTGTGTAAATCACAGATGGCATATTAGGCAAAATACAGAAGCAAATGAGGACATTTAGAAGACATCTTGTAGCACTCTAAAATCATGGATTACAAGGATTGAAAGTGTCTTTAAGGGATCATCCTCGTTAACCTCTTGATTATAGATTCAGTTTCATTCAATAAACATACAGTGAACTCCTACGATATAGCAGGCATTAGGCTCAGGTTATTGGTGGAGACGTGTGTTTTTGGGGGGAAGCCGAATTAAAAAAAGAAAGTGTTGGGGTGCTTGGGTGGCTCAGTCAGTTAAGTGTCCGACTTCGGCTCAGGTCATGATCTTGTGGTTCTTGGGTTTGAGCCCCATGTCGGGCTCTGTGCTGACAGCCCGGAGCCTAGAGCCTGCTTTGGATTCTGTGTCTCCCTCTTTCTTTGCCCCTCCCACACTCACGCTCTGTCTCTCTCTGTTTCTCTCTCTCAAGAATAAATAAAAATTTCAAAAATTTAGAAAAATAAAAAAAGGAAGTGTCTGCCATCATGGAGTTTATATGTTCAGGGAAGCGTTGCCTCGCTACACAAGGGCTAGGACAAATGCTGAGAGGTCGGTGTGAATAAAGTATTCAAGGAACAATTTGGGAGGAGAAATCTACTTTGTATTATTAGCCTGGCTGGTAGATGGACATCCTTAAATAGGGGCTCCTTTCATTTTACTCACTCATCAAAAATCTATTGACCTTTATCTATTTGCCAAAATCCTGTGCCGGGCATTTGGGGATGTTGAATACAATAGTCATGATGCCCTCATGAGCCTGAAGTCTAACGAAGATGGCTGGAAGTTGAACAGGAAATGGCAGTGTCTGGAGTGTCGTGAAAGGTTGTGTTCCCCTAATTCAGACAGACCTGTACGTAGTGTCCTGGAATGCCCGTGGGAAGCCATGAGTGACTTTCAGTGGTCAGTGAACAGCACTGTGCACTGTCAAAGAAGAACACACAGACCCAGAGTGTAGCTCACGAGACTCCCTCACTCTGCATCAAATTAAACGAGGCATGATATAACTGGATAAGATCGTCCAGATATAGACACACATCCGATCCATGGCAGAACTGACATTTCAACTCGGAACTCCTGATTCACAGTCTAGATAGTGTGCAACTGTGCAAAATCATAGCAAGAAATCACAATGACCTTTTCAGTTCATTAGTGATATATTTTGGCTAGAAGAATTCGGACAACTCGTGTTTATTTGAGATCTTTATTTCTTAATAAAGATAGGCTAGTCGCCCACTCACTTATGTCCCCCATCTCTCCAACTTGAGACAGAGGGGTCCAAAACTGGGCAATGTGTCACTGTGCTTTTATATAGTCACTAATTTGTGGGTGCTAGAAGGTTCTGATCTCTAGCTTACATCATGGCTAACCAGCTTTTTGATTTAGGGGAGCAAGGTATTTGAAGTATGTGATGGGAAAATATATTAATGATAGTAGTAGCTGTTATTTTTTAGCACCTATTATGTGCCAGGTGTTTATACACTTTATTTCTATTGTCATAATAATCTTGCAAGCCACGTATCATTATATTCATGTCACTGATTTCGAAATGGAGGCTCAGAGAACTTAAGTCCCTTGCCCACAGTGCCCACAGTAAGCATCAGAGCCCAGATTGCAACCAAAATTAGCTCATCCCCAAGCGCAGCAAATTTCACTTCTACTTGGCCTCCCCAGAGTGAAGGAACCGGTGCTTACAGGAGAAATAGGAAGAGAAACCCTTGTTCTAACTGACTGAGAATTGTGTATGTGGGTGCATGAAGTGATTTTTTTTTTTTATGTGAATTAAGATATTGCACACCTTCTCGAGGCACCTGGGTAGCTCAGTCTGCTAAGTGCCTGACTTCGGTTCAGGTCATTATCTCACTCATGGTTTGTGAGTTCGACCCCTATATGGGCTGTCTGTTGTCAGCACGGAGCCTGCTTGGGATTTTCTGTCTCCCTCTCTCTCTGTCCCACCCCTGCTCATGCTCTCTCACTCTCTCTCAAAAATAAACATTTTTTAAAAAGATATTGCACACGTTCTGAAGACCTTGCTATTTTTTTTAATGCGTATTTATTTATTTTGAGAGAGACCGAGCGTGAGCAGTGGAGAGGCAGAGAGAGAGCCAGAGGGAGAGAATCCCAAGCAGGCTCCATGCTGCTAATGCAGGGCTTGATGTGGGGCTCAACTCATGAACCATGAGATCATGACCCGTGCTGAAATCAAGAGTCAGATGCTTAACCTACTGAGCAACCCAGGTACCCAGAAGACCTTGCTATTTATATGAACCAAATAATTATACTTTTTGCAAAATAAAAAGAATTGTATAAGAAATAACCATCCCATAATACTTGGTGTGGGAAATCTTAATTTTGATCTAATAGGTTTACTTAAATGAGCTAGGTACACATGTGCTTTTTCTCATGACAACCATGATTGATCTTGATTTCACCCCCATCAGGGGCAAAGGGGCAAATAAATACTGTAGGAGGAGGGGCAGCTGTTACAAAAAGTAACAACAACTTAGGTTCATGTAGAATTTTAACTTTCTTATTGGATCAACTTTACAATTACTCAGGGAAGTAGTCATCTTACCATCATTCTCATTGAATGACAATGGTCACAGATGAGCAAAGTCCCTTGCAGAGAAGTTAAGAGCTTGCCAGATATCAAACCATCAGAAAACAAAAAACAAAAAACAAAAAACAGGATGAGGACTTCCACCTTGATCTGTGGGTGCCCAAAGGAAGGTCATTTCATCTGTCCCACACTGATTTGTTGGAGGAGCTGGAAGAGAAGGGATCCAGGAGTTTGGGAACAGCATCGGCCAACAGAAGCAATCATTTAAATGGCAGTAATATTTAAATGGCAGCACACGTTGGTGTTTCTTTGATGTTGTTAACGTTTAACCATGTACTCTGGTTACTTGAACATGAACTTTAAATTACCAGTCACATCCCTAACAGTCTCTGATCAGAGTTTTGCAAAAATATGTATTTTTTAACATAAGTAATTGTAAAAAAAATATTTTTGCTTAAAACTCTTCCAGAAAGTTTAGAGGTAAATAGAACTTAGGCAAAATTAATTGAGCACATACTATGTGCAATGCAGTTTTCATTCTAGGAGAAGAGTAAGTATATAAATTGTTGCAATAAAACAGTGGATGTTAGAGGAGTCTAGATGACTGACTCTTGAGGATGATGATAAATATCAGCCTTCAGAGAGGTGTCAAACAAGATGCAGCAAGACTGCCTGGAGATGGTGGTCCCACAGGGCAGTGGCAGTGGGGATGGGGAGGATGCCCCAAAAGGAAGAGAAATCTAATATTGTGGGAATATTTCCCAATAGCTTGTGTGGGCCGGATCTTAAACTTCTACCCCACACCCTTTGTGCCTTCCTTAGGAGAAGAGCTGTGATGAGGATGTTTGGGCTTTTTTGTTCACTTATTTATCTTCAAACAAATCACAAAAGAAACTTATCCTTGTTTATAACTGATTAAGCAGTTTAAAGACACGAAGATATAACTAATAATATTCCTCTAGTCCATTGTCCTCCTAGGAAACCAGTTTTAACAGCGTCATGTGATCCTTTGCCTTCATTTTCAACATTCATGTAAAACATACAGACATGTGCTTTTGTACTTTTTATTGAAAGCATCAGACTTATACACCCACACACATATTTCTTTGACTTGCTTAAATTCTCTATAAATGTCTCACTTTTACAACTCATCATGGACATCCCTTGAGGGCAATGGATAGCAATTAAATTCACTTTTTTAGGTGGCTGGATAATAGTCCTTGTACGGATGTGCCACAATATGCAGCCATTTCCTTATTTAGATAGATGCAGTGGGTGCCTTTTTTTGTCACTAGAAACTGTTAAATAATGATATTTACATATCTTTTTATTAGGTTGTCTGAACAATGGCCACAGAAGTTTAAAAAAGTCATTCTGCACACTTTCACACCTAGAAAGGACCTTACAAATATCAGCCAACCTCCTAATTTACAGGTGAGTCATCAGAGGCACTGAAAGGTACAGGGGAGAGCTCAAAGTCACCTAAGTAGTTTGGTGGCGTGTCTGCAGCCAGAATCCAGTCCTCTGGCAGCGACCTGACCCCCCTTTCATAGGGTAGGTGCTTGGAGAGAATGGACGGAGGTGTGGATCCTGAAATGGTGGGAGGTTTGTAATCAGAACACGGAATCCATATGCAGAAGGGATCTTCCTGGCCTAATCTCAGTCATAAGGTGTCTCCTCTTCTAACCCAAACCTCCTGTGCCACAGGCCAGGGCAGGGGTGAGGGAGGGAGAGCTTGGAACTCACCTCAGCCTGTCTCTAGAGGCAGCCGGGAATTCACCCCTCCTCCTGCTCTAAGGAAGTGCCCTTCTAGCAAAGTGCGTGTGGTTTCCTGGTTGGTGGGCAGAGGGCAGCGGCTCCTGCCTTCCTAGAGCAGACCCCCGTGACCCCTTAAACATCCTTCGAGGCCCCGTCTCACTCACTCCCTTATGTGCACAGCCTCCAGGCTCCTGGGAATAGACAGGAGAAAAAATGCTTCAGTGTTCCTACCATGAAACGCTAACCAGAAGAAAACCAGTGACCTCTTTCTCTAATGATTTTCAGACCTGTCTAATCTTCAGAATGACCCAGAGAGCTTATTTAGAATACACATTACTGATCTGCAACACACAAATATACATATACAGGTACAAACACATATACATATAATTTTTCTTTGGAATTGCCATATATATATAGAGAGAGAGAGATATACAGTTTTTGTCTTTTTGTGTCTTTTTTTGCAGTTCCAGAGAAGAACATATTTATTATATATTATTTAAAGTCATATATATATATATATATATATATATATATATATACACACACACGCATCTATATCTATCTATATATGACAATTCCAGGGTAGAACATATTCATTATATATTATCTAAAGTCTATTATTTATGTATCTATGTGTATATCTATATCTATATCTGTAATGGCAATTCCAAAGAAGAAAATATTCATTATATATTATTTAAAGTCTTTTATTTATATATATCTATGTATGTATCTATATTTGTATATGACAGTTCTAGAGAAGAAAATATTTACTATATATTATTTAAAGTCTCTTATTTAAATATCATATACATATATATTATATAATAGTTTTTCTTTGGAGTCCCCAGGTATTGCAACGATTAGCACAGTTTTGACCTGTGGACCATGTCCAACGCTGTTATTTTCTCAGTGAGAAAGCTGAGGTCTCGAAATGTTCTACAACTTGCCAGAAACCATTCAGCATGTCTGTGGCTGAGCTGGGACCACTCCCCGTCTCCTGGGTCCCAGGTCAAAATTCTTTCACCGGATTTATAAATACAGATTCCTTTTAAAACCAAGAGAGATTTATCTTTGTCAAAGTGCCACTGCGAAAGGATGTAAGGGCAAAAAAGCAGAAACCAGACAAGTGCTCAGGTTTTCATGGTGTTGAACAGAAGCAGCGTTTCTGAACTGACTGATGGGGGTGCAGGAAGGTGGGCGCCCAGAGTCTCGGCAGTGCGTGGGGGGCGCGGGTCTTGGCCGCCTGTCCTGTTACAAAGGCTGGCAAATGGACAAAGCCGGTCTAATTCATCTCCTAAGCATGTGAAAGACATTTAGAGACTGAATGATTTTCAGTCCCCCTAGGTTTGGGAATTAAAGGTAAATATGGTGCGGAAAATGCTCAGGCCTGGCTTTAAAGACTTGTGTGAAATGCTTCCCCAGGGGGGAAATGCGGGTCACTAAAAGGTTGCTTCTCACTAATGCCCTTGATTGGCCGTTGGTGCACGGCTCCCTCTGAAGTGACAATCAGTCCAAGTGACCACTGCCCTCTTGCTGCAATTATCAATGGTCCGGCAATTTCCCTCAATTTTAATCAATTTGGTTTGTGAATAGCTCTTTTCTTTGTTTTAGACAAAAGAGGCAAGTGTTCGGTCAGGATGCCTGCCTTCTCCGTGGCAGCTCCTGTTTTCTTTAGGAAGCTTGTAAAGACCTTGTCCACTTTTAGACGAAGCAGAAGGCTGGCATCTCCTTTCAGGAAAGCAAGAGCCATTCTGGCCAACATTCTGGCCCAGCCCAGTGTGACACAGTCGTGAGAACCCAGGGTGCAGTAGAATGGGGGCAGGAAGGAATGGGGTGGGGGTGGGGAGAACTGTAGAATGAACGTGGACTTAATGGTTGGGGCTGTTGGAATGTGTTAGGGTTGCCGTTTAAAATACAGGACTCAGTTAAATTTGGATTGCAGGTAAATAACGAAATTCCCATGGGGCATATTTGCCCCAATTAACTGATTGTGTAAAATCCCATCTTCACTGAGTGTCCTCTGTGATATACCAACATCTGACAACCTTAGTAGGAATAGACGAAGAGGAGGAAGGGAATGAGATCCAAGTCCATGAAATCAAGAAGGTGATGGGCATGATGAGCAACAATGACCATGGTGACAGAGCACTTTCATTCATTCGTTGGTGCATTTGTACATTTGAAGATTCATTGATTCAGAAAAGATTTACTGACTCTACTATGCAGCCAGCACTGGGATGCAGATATTAAGACAAATAAGGCAGATTAGTGTGATTGAAGATGTACAAATCAATGTCACCATACAGTATGATAAGTACAGCAAGACTCAATGCAACTACGGTTTTTGGTGTTTTTTCAGTCCATCATACTGGAGAGGTGTGACCAACAGCTGAGATCTCAAGCCACTAAAGCTTGGGGATATACCAATCTCTCCTTATCAGGAATCTTTCCCTTTTTATTTTCCACTTCTTCTCACCACGTTCAAGGTATCGCCCAGTGGGTAAAGCATGAATAGCAAACACCTATATGCTTTATTTCGAAGATAAATGGGCTTATCTGGATAAGCTTAAACTGGATATCTAAGCATAGAAATTGGGCCATAGCCACCAATATAGTCCACAGGTGTGTAAGAAAAGAAGTAAAATAAGGGAAGATGTGAAATGTCTACTTCAGATTCTCTCTAGATGAGAGGCCCTAAGGCATCTTATTAAGATTGATTTTGAAACTCTATCCAGACCCTTTACCTGCTATTTTATTTTCAGTCAAGGGTAGTAATGCCCTGTGTATGTGTTTCATGGTGTCTGTGGTACATGTACACACACACACACACACACACACACACACACACACACACACAGACATCATATGCACAAATATACTCTTTTTAAACCAGAATCAGAATCACCAAGAAGCTAAAACCAATCTAATGAGAAATCAGTAAAATTGGGGTTTAAAAGCATTTGTGCAAGTTCCTATTTGTTGCTGATGGTACATAGAGATGCACAAGAGACAGTTTACTTACCTTGTAAAAGGAATTCAGAGGGTTAATAGAGTCAACATTATTCACCAGGGAGCCCTTACTTCAGACGCTGGCCACGCCACAGCCACCTTTGTCAGAATTACCAAAAAAACACAACCCCCTCATGTAAGAAGAATTATTAGGGCCAGGTATGAACCCAGCACCTTGGCCAAGGTTGATTTGCTTGAAGCAGTTACCTAACTCCAGGATGGTCACTTGACCAGTCGACTATGTGTGGCATGGAAGGGCCGGCCAGTGGGCTTAACAATGACCACCTTGACAGTCAGATTTTCTTTATCAGACGTGAGCAGACAGCAGAGAAGGAAAAATGGGAGAGTGGTAGAGGCAGTGCAAAGGGAGTCCAGGCTCAGAGGCTCCACGGGCAAGCCCGTTTCAGGGGAGGCACAGGTACCTGCTGGGCAGTGTGTGGATTCCTGTATGTGCACGTTATGTGTGTGAGAAGCGTGCTTGCTGGGACCCAGGTGACCTTTCTATTCCTGAAGGTGTCTCGTCTCTCTGAGGCCAAGATGTGTGACTCTCTGTTCCTTCTAGAAGCCAGATTGTGGGATGATCTTGGTTCCCATGAGACCTGGTTGAGATTCCCTGTGCTTTTATGGCCATGCATTGTATTATAATAACTTGTTACCTTAAGTAATCTGAAGGAGGCCCATGCTCCTAACAAGCAAGGGATTAAACTCACAAACCCAGGCTCAGCAAGAGAGCCATGTTGCAAGGCAGCAGAGAATGTGTGCTTGGCACAGAGGGAAAAAAGAAGCTGAAAACATCGAAGCGGGGCTGGTTTCTGCTGGGGGAACAAGACGCAGATCTGAAATTGGCTCTAAAGTAGGGGTCAAGAGTTTCCTAACCTAGCCTGGTGCCTTCTAAGGAATTAAATAAAACCATGTGTTTGTATTAAAGCATTCCTCTGCCTACTGAGTTGAAATCAGATGTCCACGTTGCAACCCACTGACACACACACACACACACGCACACACACACACTTCCTTGTCTCACTGTCTACATTATGAAACACTTTCATGTCTTTCCACTCACTCCTTACAGAGAGAAATTATGAAGGAGAGAGAAACCTAAGAAAACAAGCAACCTGTCATTGTTCTTGCACTTCACCTTCTTTGGAATGGGTGTCTGACCTCACTGGAAACTCACAAGAATTTGCCGATACGACACTCCACCCTTTTCAAAGGTGAGTTAGCTGAGCCAGAATGGGTAAGTGATTTGCCCCAGTATCACACAAATGGTAAAGATACAGGTTTCTTTTCAATTAAACAAAAACCCAGGACTCGTTCTCAAATCCCCCCTCATACTCCGCACCAAAGTCTTGTTACTCCATCACTTCATGTGGTTCAGGCCCCCCAAGGCCACACTTACCCCCCATGTAAGGCTTCTCTCCAGTGACCGAGGATTTATGGTAATGTTGATTCTCCTGACCTCATCTTAAAACTTACCCGCCCTTTGCCTCTTTCCTTAAGATTCTTGCTTAAGAATTGGGTGCAAAGTAAACTAATCGAACACTAGGTGTCAACGGATGATAACGGTCAAGATACAATCCCCTATTAAGACTGCATTTGCCGTTTATCCTGGACAAAATACTTGAGAACTCAGCATCCCCCCCACCCAAGTATGGAATCACTTCATCAGCTTGGAGAAGGTTTTTTAAAAAAAGGTCAAGCAGATCATTAGTTAGAACCCACAAAATGGTCCTGCCTATGAGATCAGAAAGCCCTATTTGTCTTCAGCTCTTCCTTATAAATCCTGGAACCCCCAAATTCCAGAAAGACCCCCAAAGTATAATAAACTGAGAGTTTTTGTAAAGCCCATGTCATATTGCAGCTTCAAGGGCAGCACCCTTTTGAAAAAGGTGGAAGTTAACAGTGGTGGGTTCAATTTGAATTGAAACTATGTTTTGAGTCCACCAGTCATAGGCTCACTGACCAATGTTTATTTTCCTAGCAACTATGGCCCTTTGTGGTGGGCAGGTACTGCCCTATAGCAGCTTGCAGGAAATGATTATTATATTTTCAGAAATTTTGTGAGCTGGTTGACCTGACATTGATAGCTTGTAATTGGCCATGGTGAGAATATACTCACCATGGAAATTGGCAAGCACTATAAATCCAGGATCGAAATGTGTGTGTGTATGTATGTACGTGTGTATGCATTTATACTACAGAACCAGTTTTGAAGTTGTTAATCATTTACCAGCATACCACTGTCTATCCTCTTCCCTTCCTTCTGCCCTTCCTCCTTCTCCTCTTCCCTCCCTTCCCTCTTCCCCTTCTTCCTACCCTCCCTTCCTCCCTCCCTTTCTCCTTCCTTCCCCCTTCCCTCTTTCTCCTCTCACCTTCTTCCTTCCTTCCTTCCTTCTTCCTTCCTTCCTTCCTTCCTTCCTTCCTTCCTTCCTTCCTTCCTTCCCCTCTCTCCCTTTCTCTCATTTTTCTTTTATTTTCTCTGTCATCTAATATTAAAAGTCTCATTTTATCATCACAACAACTTTATACTATTTTAACTCGGTTAAAAAAACATAGGGGCACCTGGGCAACTCGGTTGAGCGTCCAACTCTTGATTTCAGCTCAGGTCATGATCCCAGGGTCATAGGATTGAGCCCCACATTGGGCTCTGTGCTGAGGGTGGAGCCTGCTTACAATCCTCTCTGTCTCTCTCCTGCACCTCTCCCCTGCTCTCATGCTCTCTATCTAAACTAAAAAAATAAAACTAAAGAAATAAAGAAACAGAGGCCCAAAGAATTTGTGTAATGCCCAAAGGACACTATCAGTAAATAGGAGTGGAATTGAAACACAGATCTGTCTTATTTGAAAGCTTCTATTGATTCCTGAAACCTGTAGTAACAAACACACAAAACAAAAACAAGTAAACAAAAGACTGGGTTGGCAGTTCCCAAACAGACTTGCTCTTTTTCCAGATCTTGAAAGATCTGTTACTGGGTGACAAACATGTCCTAATATCTCCACTGGACTTCAACCCCTAAAGCAATGCATCAAACAAAGGTAATTAGGGGAATGGGAGGTGGCAGCCTGCCCTGATTTTATCTGAGGGTAAAAGATTCAGGTAGAAGGTTCCACGATCCATGGGAGAAAACACGATTTCTTGGTAGAGTGGTCCACAAGAGGTTGCCTTGTCTCAGCAGAGAAAACTAAGGGTAGAGGTGACTGGTACCACCCCCATTCCTTACTGACTCCTGTTGAGTTTCCAACTGGAGATACAATTTAGAAATGTCCAAGCTCTTTTTTTCCCCCCTCCCTTTAATCCTGTATCTCTGGGGGTTGTTTATTTCCTTCTCTGGGCATGGGTTTTACTAAAGGAAAAGCTCCATAACTCAACTCTTACAACACCAGATTCTAGTGAGTTCAGGGTGGATGATTCAGAAACATCTGGATTTAATTTCCTTGTTAACAGACATGGGATTAGAAATTAAGGGAAAAGTTTTTGGCAAATGGTATTTGGGGGAGATTGTCAAGCCCCAAATGAAATGCAAAGCCTTAAATAGAAACGGATGAATTCATTTGCTCATTCATTCAACACACATTTATTCAGCAGGCGCCTCTTGTGTGGCTGGCAATGTTATACGCACTGGAAAACAGTAGTGAGCTAGGCAGGGTAGGACAGAAAATTAATTTGTAAATCTGGAAACAAACAGGGTACTTTCAGATGGAGTCAAGTGATGTGAAGAAAATAAAATGAGGTCTTTAATAGTGCCTTTCCCAAGTAGGTTATGAATAGTTCTTTAATTTCTCCAGCGATGTTTTCTAGTTTTCAGTATTCCTGTCTTGAACATCTTTTGTCAGACATATACCTAAATATTTCCAATTTTTGATAGTATTTGCAATGATGTTGCTTTGTAATTTCAATTCCAGGTTGTTGCTGGTATATAGAAATATAAATGACTTTTTTTCATATGGATCTTATCTCTTGGAACTTTGCTAAATTAATTTATTAGTTTCACTAGCTTTTTGTGGTTTATGATGGCAGATTCTATAGAATTTTTAACATCAATAATCATGTCTTCTATAAGTAGAAACAGATTCATTTTTTTCCTTTCCAATATGGATTTTTATTCCATTTTGTGCCTTATTTCACTGGCTAAATTCTTCAGTACAGTGTTCAATGGGAACAGTGAAAGCAGACATCATTGCCTTGTTCATGATTTTAGGGGGAAAGCATTCTGGATTTTTTCATTAATTTTGATACTAGCTCTAAGGTTTTGGTATATGTTCTTTACCAAATTGATAAAACTCCCTTCTCAATATTTTTAGGATGTTTTTATTAGGAATAGATATTACATTTTGCCAAATGCATGCTGCAGCACATATTGTGATGATCATATGATTTTTCTCTTTCACTTAGTTAATATGGTGAATTATGTTAATTAACTTTTATACACTAATGTTGAATTTGTAGGATGAAGCACATTTGATCTTTATATATTATTTGATTGAATTTGGGCAAGTTTTATTAAGAATTTTTGCTTTTATCTTCCTGAGCAATATTGGCCCTTGGTTTTCTATTATTGCCATATTTTGGGGTCTTATTTGGATATCAGAGTGATGCTGGTCTCATAGAATAAGTTGGGAAGTATTCTTGTCTCTTCAGTTGTCTTAAAGAGTTTGTGTGGCCTTAATTGTTGTTGTTTGCTTGCTTGTTTGTTTGTAGAATTCTCCAGTGAAGCCCACTGTGACTAGAGTTTCCTTTGTGGGAAGTTTTTTAAACATAAGTTAAATTCCTTTAACAGATATAGGGCTATTCAGGCTATCTATTTCTTCTTGAGTGAGTTTTGGTATTTGAATGTTTCTAGGAATGTGTGAATTTTATCTAAGTTGTCAAACTTGTTAGCATATAAAGTTATCTCATTATCCTTTTACTATATAAAGAATCTGTACTTATGTTGCCTCCCCTTTTCTTGACATGGATAATTTGTCTTTACTCTTTCTTTCTTGATTTGTCTAGTGACCAACTAATTTTATGGTTCTCAAATAAGGGGCTTTGGGATTTTTTAATTTTCTCTGTTCCTTTCCTGTTTTCTATTTTATTGATTTAAGATGTGATTGTTTGGTTTCTACTGCTTACTTTGTGGTTGGTTTCTTTCCTCTCCCCTTCCTCCAGTTTCTTAAGTTCAAGTTACTGATTTGAAACTTACTTTGCTGTCCAATATGGGCTTTTATTTCTGTAAATATTCCTCTAAGTACTGCATTAACAACATTTCATGTATTGAGGTGCATATATCAATTTTGTGTTCAGTTCAGAAAGCTTTCTAATTTTCCTTCTGAATTTTTTTCACTGACCCATATCTATTTAGAAGTTTGTTTTTTATTTCCCACATACATTGGAATTTTCTAGAGATCTTTATAATGGTTATTTTTTTTTTTTAATTTTTATTTTACTGTGGTTGTAGAGCATACTTTGTATTACATAAGCTTTTAAATGTATTGAAATTTATATTAAGACCAAAGTTGTGGTCTATTCTTTGTTATTAGATAATATAAATAGAAAGTGACCAAATTAATTTAATTTCACCTACTTCTACATTTCTTTTTTATTTTTTCCCTCATAATAGGTGTTATAAAATAAAGCATTAAATATGTATTGCTGCAAAATAAATTCAGTGCTTTGAAATAGTTGTCATATATCACAACATCTAGTTTAAAACTTTCAAACATAATATGCATTAGATAATGTTTGCTGAATGGTAATTAACTTTTAATAGTAATCTGTTTTTCTCTTATTCTAATTACTCTCTCAAATGTCTGTTAGAAACTGAGGTTTACTGGGTTGATCCATAGGAGGGCACATTACTATAAACTGGTATACCAGCTTCAAGGTTAAGGTCCACACACCCCCAGCTAGCCTGTCTCCAACTCCGCACTCCACATTACTTATCCTAAATCATATTTAGAATTGCTTCAGATTTTACATACTCAGGAATGAGTTTCAATGCAAATGCGATCCAAATTAACAAATGATAAATGGAAAAGAAAATCTTATCACACCGAGAAGAGCCATTTGTCAGAGGGAAGTCTCTGCCATGTCTCACATTGACTTTCAAGAAATGATGCCGACCCGATGATTTATTGGGTCAATTGCTTATAAATACAAAGGAGATTTCAACTCTAAGGATTTTCCAAGATCTTATTCAAGAGAATTGATGTTAGAGAACAAAATCCTACATTGTAAGTGGTATTGTTCTAATAGCTCTTGAATGTGAAGAAAAGTTACTAAGCTTTTCAGACTTGAAATCTATATGGTATAATATGCACCATAAGAATTTTTCTAGAAAGCAAGGAACATAAAACAATCCATCTCTATATGCCAGATTTTATGTGAAGCACTTTTCAGGTATTATGTCTTTAATTCTCACCATAATCATTTTATGCAGTAAATATTATTTTCCTCATTTTCAGGTATGACAGCTGAAGCACAAAATGTGTAAGTAGCTTGTAGAAAGTAGAAAGTGGATAGCCAAAAAAAGCTAGATAAGACTCACTATATGTGTCAGTCACTGTGTTAAAATCTTAAAAGATATGACTGCTTCTTCCTCACATCAACCCTCTGAGGTTGATTACATTTTACAGATGAGGATAATAAAGGCATACAGAACTCAAACATATTACCCAAGTTTACACAGCAGGCAATTGGCAGTATGGTGATTCAACTTCAGGTCCATTTGGGTGTAAAGTTCTTCTGACCTCCAGGATAATTAATTGTGCCAAGGAAGGGAGAAAGTCTCCCAGTGAAGTTTCATGAGACAGTTCATGTTGAAGCTGGATCACAAGAGAAGAATACACATTATTCCACAGGTTTGAAGAGAGGTATTTACAGGGGAGGGAGAGTAAAGGCTGAGAAGGCTTATCAGAAAGTGGGATAAGAATACCATTTCCAAGCTCATAATTTGACCTTGAAGGTTTAATTCTCAGAGAAACTGAAGAGGCAACAAGTCCCTGGGATTTAAACAAGAAGGTTAAGCCACTAGATGGGCGTTTTGACTTAAGAAATCATTGAGGAAATTGCCACACAGTGTCCCCCCAGATGGCCAGAGGGTTTTTCCAATATGCCATCAGGTGAAGACACAGCTAGGTATTTGCAGACCCTCTTCTGGGGTCCGAAAGAGTGGGCCTACTTCTTGTTGGTCTGCATGACAGTTATGTTCCAAACTCTGGATTCAAACTAATGGGGTTTCTCACCCTGCGTTAGCCCACTCAATAGCTGCATTACCCCCAAATGCAAAGCTGACAACTTGAGCACCCAAGATTTGAACCTGCAGCTGTCTAACTCTAAAGTGTGTGCTCATTACCCTGGGCTGTCTTCTAAGCACAAAAGATCTGTTCTGAAAATAGACTGGCTTCCTGCCTTGCCCCTGCTTGAACAGACCCTTGGTCTGAACTTGGAAGTGTCCAAAGAGAACTGGCCTTCCAGGGAAGCTGGGCATTGTTCCTTAGCATTCTGTCAACTATTTTCTAACCTGCCATATCCTGTTACTCCAACTTCCTTCCCCTTGCTGATAACCGGGCAGACTGAGCTGTAGACCTAACATACACATCACTTGCTTTTTTGTCCCATTGATACAATGATCCTTGATAGAGAAGATTTATGGCATTTCTATACTTCCGAGGAAGCACACTCCAGATGTAAAGTGAAGTTTAGTGACTCCCTTTTAAAACAAAACAAAACAAAACAATAAATAAAACAAGGGCAGCTGAAGAGCTTCATCCACACCCTCTAGGGCAGACACTCAGTGTCCCTCGTGCTTGGGTGTAAGTGACTTTCCTTTTCCTTCCTTCTTATCGCTTTCCTTTAAAGTGTGCCTGGAAACGTTGCAAAGGGGAAAGTATAAACAATGTCAGGGGTGGTGCTATATTTAAAGGAAATTTAGGCTTTGCATCCTGTCCCTCTCTTAAAAAAATAAATAAATAAATAAATAAACTCTCCAGAAAGCTCTGTACATTTTGTAGCCTTGTCTGGCTGTGCTGGCTTATTTAAATTAGATAACCAGTTTAGCTTTCAGACAATTTTGGGATGGACTTTCTGGCTTTCATGTTTGAAATGAAAGGCACCAAATTCCAGTCTTCTGGACTAACCTCTTATCCTTCTAACAACTGTGTTTTTTAGAATTCCAGTAGTTTCCTCTGTAATACTCCCCCAAAAGGTAACACGCTAGGGTTTGAGTTAGAATGACTTTCAGAGATGAAAGGAAAGGTAGTGGGAACAGAGTGGAAACCTAGGAATGAAATCCTCTTATACATATGTTTTGTTTGACTTTAATGATTTTTTAAAAGATGTGAACCAGTATTTTATTAGTTGCAGGCTTTATATTTAAAACACCTGACTTTGGGATTATTTTGAAAAAATGAAAGGTATAGCAGCACTGGGCTGGCAGTTCTACCAGTAGCAATTAGATGAAGTTCAATAGCCACTGTTCCCTGGAGGAGAGGTGAGCCTCTCTTGTTATCTGGTCTCATTCCCCCCTCCATGTCCCCAGAATTGAGGCCAAGAGTTAGCTGTCCTTTATGCCATTATCTTGCCTTTGAACTGCTGCTGATGTTTTTAAGAAAATAATTCTTTTTCTTTACCCATGTATCTATCAAAAGTGAAATCGTGAGAGTTGAAGCAAGCTATGTGATATTTCATTTTTATCTTTAATTTATATTACCTGCTTCGCCCATTGGCATTCAACTTGGCTACTCTTGATCTAGGCCAGTGCCTTCAACTAGGAGACCAGGAAACTGAGGCTGGGATATAGGCAGTGACCTGTCCAAGGTCAGGCACTGAGTTAGGTAATGCTAGGAGAACAGCTCTCATCTTGTGGCTTTAATTTTATGTGGTGCTACTTGTAGGACACATTTTGGAGTTTCGTGGTGACACTTCTGGCTGTCCTGATGAATGGGAAAATCGACTGGCATTTAGTGAGTGGGGACCATAAATGGTAGGGATTCTGTGATACACAGTTATGGTCAAGAATTGTCCTGGGTCCCACCTGAGTTTTGAATCTCTTGCAAGATATTTATTAGTTGAAAAACTCATTTATAATTACATGACCCTAAAACCTATTTTCATTTTATACACACACACATAGTTTAGTTTAAATGTAGAATTTCAATGTACACAGCATTTTCCAGAATTGTAATTCAAGATTCAAGAGAGGCAGTGTTTCAGTTAAGACTACAGACCTTGAAACTAGACTAGGGGATTTGAACTTCAGCTCTACCACTTGCCAGCTGTGTAACCTTAAGCAAGTAGATTAACCTCTCTAGGCTTCATTTTTTAATAGATATAAAGTGGGAATAATGGTAGTAACTATGTTATTTGGATGTCCTGAGGCTAGATAAACTAATATATGTAAATTAATATAAGTGTTTAGAATAGTTTTTGGCATACATTAGTTGCTGTAGACATATTATTACTGTTATTTTGTTCAGAACATAGAGTTGTTCAGTATTTCAGAAAATAGTGGTTGCCAATAAACCTTTTTCTAACACTCTGCTTGTGTAGGATTATATTCTTGGTGACTTAACATTTATGAGTATCTCATTGCTTCATAATGCCTTCTAAGGTGTTTCTATGGAATGATACATGTGATTTTATTTTAAAATACTTTCCTTTTTTTCCCACTTACAGTAGTTTTATACTATTATGTTGTATTTTAAAAATAATGTATGAGAATATTTATCGTATCTGTGAAATTTATTTTCTTTTTCTAAATTAAAAAAAAAGTGTTTATTTATTTTGAGAAAGATAGAGAATGTGAGCATGGGGGGTGGGGCGGGGCACAGAGAGAAGAAAGAGAGGGAGAGAAAAAATCCCAACCGGGCTCCACACTGTCAGCATAGAGCCCAACATGGAGCTTGATCTCACGAACCTAAGCCAGAATCAAGAGTTGGATGCTTAACAAACTCAGCCACCCAACACCTCCATGAAATTTATTTCTGATGGCAAAGAGTCGTTGCAAACACTTGCTCTGGAAAAAGAATATGAGTTTGATTACATTGAATACCATTGGTCCAGTGCCTTCTACTCATGGCCTGACTTCCAGGACTTTTAAGGGACCATTTTGATCAACTCTTTGTCTGACTTTACAACATTTGAAGGCCAACTTCAAATTGAAGGCAAAAACAAAATAGGGATTGTATTATTACCTTTGAGTGACTGAGTCATAGCTTTCTAGAAGGACAACACCTACTATCACCCACCTCCCAAGAAAGAGAGAAGCATGTCCTAGAGGAAGGGAAAGCTTGAAAGGTTTCACCCTCTGTAGCCTGCTCTCTGGGTCTTGTGATGTGAGGTTGAAGTAAACGCTATCTAATATTTTATTCAAACCCCAAGGTACCTATTAATCTAAGAGTCTATTTTATTCCAAGTGTAACAGTAAACTATTGGAGGGTTTTGAGCAAGTGCTTGATTGCAGTTAGGTTCTTAAAACAATCACTATAGTTTCTCTGAGGAACTTGGAGGAAGAAGGCAGACCAAGAGTGAAGCAGAGCCCTGAGTTAGGAGACACTGTCTCAGATGAGAAATGTAACCACCAGAAGGAACAGAGAGAGGATGAGATTTGGTTCAATTACAGATATATCTTGAAGGCTGAACCGATGGCTGTGTTGATGGATAAGATGTGGGGTATGAGTGAAAAATATCAGAGCTGACTTCCTTAGAATCAAGCAACAGCATTGAAGGGGTGCCATTGACTGAGATGGAGAACACTGGCTAGGATGCCGGTTTGGTCATGTAGAATCAAGGGTTCCTTTCTAAACATGACACGTTTCAGCAGCCCACCCCTATCTAAGTAGAGATGCCAATACACAGTTGCATATGGGAGCCTAGACTTCCTGGAAGAGGTCAGGACTAGAACTATGGTTCTAGAATCACCAGTATAAGAGCTTGGATCACATAACCAGGGAGGGATCACAGGAGCCAACTGATGTTGAGAGGTTTGGGAATATGAGGAGGATCTAGAAGGACAGAAGGAGGGAGAGACAGAGATAAGACAAAAAAAAAAATGGAAGCACAATGTTATAGAAGTCAAGTGACAAACATGTTTTAAGTAGAGGAAGTAATCAATTGTGTCAAATGCAACTGAAAGGTCAAGAAAAAAGATAATTGTGAGTTGACCATTGGATTTGGCAAAAGGGCTTGTCAGCTCTTTCTTCCAGGTGTTTAAAACTTATCATTATTGCCTGTCCTGGAGTGGGACAGTTAAACAGTTTTGCACTCATTTAGGACCTGTGTCCTTCTATTCTGAAAATGTTTCTCTTATTATTTTATTATTATTTTCTTCTATTTCACTTTCTCAAATCATTCTTTCTGGAATTTTTATTGTTTGGGTGTCGAATTTCCCAGATTTTTTTTTTTTTTTTTAATTTTGTTTCCTTTCCTGTTCTCCTGCTTGGTGTGTTTAGTTCTACTTCTGGGAGATGTTCTTAACTCAACTTTCTTGAGAGAAGCCAGGGTCAACTAGCTGGCAAGGAGAAGAAACTAAAGGATCCGTTTGCATCATATACAAACTTTAAAACAATCTCTTCCAATCTTCTGTCTCAGATCTGGGGTATTTTATAAGAGGATGTGCACATCATTTGGCACTCTCTAGTAGGATTTCAAAAGTTTTGAAGGAAGAAAAGCCTGCCTTGAGGGGAAGGAAAAAAATGCCTGAGGGATCTACTTATCTATAGCCACAAGAAGAAAACTTCCATCAATACTGTGCTAAATCCCAGAGGTTCCTGTTGATCTCCTAGGAATTTGAAAGGCTGCAGGGCTTTGTTCATTTCCCTGTGGATTACTCTCCTGCTGACAAAAAACACAAAATGTGAAATGGTTATCTCCCCAAATCATTAAGACTTTGGTGTTGTTGTCACTACCCCTGTTCCCTGTACATTCAGCTCTTTGATTCACACTTTGTCAGGTTTTTGTGTTTTTTGTGTTCTTTTTTTTACCTTGTTTAAAGTCTTGTGATTCTGTAATGCTATCATTTCTTGAAGTGTTGAAATGTTATGGTTTGAGTCCATAAGTTTACATGGCATCTTCTACTCTGTCCTAAGTACCCCAAGAGATTTAGGAACAGAAGACATGATCTCTATCTGTCACTTTTATGAACAAAATAAACAAATAGGGAAGGGGAAAGGCAACACGTAACAGACAAAATTGTACTCTAAGTAGAAGATGGTAACCTTGCTCCTTCTTGCATACTAATGCAGTGGGATCTGTAGAGGCTCCTTTGAGTGTTATGAATTTGTATGAAATTCATGTTGAATCATGTCTAGGTTCAACATGAAGTGCCCCCATTTGATTAGAGGAATCGGTCTCCGGCACAAAATGGAGGAATAGCATTTTTTTCCTTCTCTTTTCTACCATTCTTTACGTGCTTTAAGAATTTATGAGACAGAGAGAGAGTGGGAGAGAGGAGGAGGAAGGCCAGGAGGAGTGGGGAGAAACCAGTGATTAGTATAAGCTGGATCAGTCAGAGAACGTTTCTTTTGCTAGATGGTTCCTCAAGATTTTGCAATGAAGAGAGGCTCATGAATGACATCCCAGGGGAGGAGAACAGGAAGAAGGAGCAAAGACATATGACTGCTTAATGCCAAGGCTTCATTAACATAACTATTAGCATCCAGGAGCTCTGACCACTGACCCCAGCTCCATCAGTCATTAGCTGTGAGTCCTAACACAAATCCTTCCTTCACGCTCAGTCAGTATTGTCACTCTTGTTTTTTTTTCTTTTTTGGCGTTTGTACTTAGTATTGTCATTCACAAAATGAGGAGATGACATGACTCAGTGTTGTGTTCCTCAAAGAGCGTTCCATGGAATTTCATGTCCCTGAGATGTCAAGGGATGTTTTCTGAAAAAGAATTCTGTGATCAAGTTAACTTCAGAAATACTGGCTAAACAGAACTAAACTGAATTATTAGGACATTTTGGAGCCTTTAACACGTCAATAATGTAAATGCAGAAGTATCCAACTTACTTGATCACAGACCTTTTTGTAGAGACGATCATAACGGGCAGGTGTTGGTGAGTTGCTGATCCTAATAATTGCTTTCATAACTCCTGGCTGCATGCAAGACACTGGGAAGAGGTGCAAAAGGAGTAGGTAATATACAGATGGGACATGGACAGTGAGCCATGCAGACTGGCTTTGAATCTCAGGGCTGCAATTGTGTGATCTTGGAAAAGCTGACAAACAGTTTGGGTCTCAATCTCTACATCTATATAACAGGTATAAGAACTGCTTTGTGATTGTTGTTAGAATACATGGAGACCTAATATATAGTTCCTGGTGGTAAGTAGGTCCTTAGTAAATGTTAGATCTTTCACTTCCTTCCTACCATATAATTTGGTACCTTAGTGAGGGGTCAATGACAGTAGGGCTGATTGCAAACGAGGCATGGGATTGGTCAACCTCATATTATTGAATGGTTTGTGTAAAATAACAGGAAGGGGAGAACTCCTTGCCCCCAAACATTATTTATCTAGAGGGACAAAAGGACAGTTTCTGCTCTACAGGAGGACTGGATGTTTACAAACTTCTCACTTGCATGGGATCGCAAATCTTGTGCAAATGTCTGTTTTTATCTTTTGAAGTGGCAGTAAGAAGGAAGTACTGAAATCAGTTTTTAGCGTGTGGGTGCAAAAAGGCAAGTGTACCAGACCCACCTGTCACGAAGGCTTGTTCTTTCTCACATCCCCTTCCATTTGAGCTTGCCTATCCATAGCATCCTTCTTTAGAAAGAACTCTAGACTGTACTTGGTATAGAGGTGGCTAATATTAGATGGGGTAGGCAGCTGACCCAGTAGCCTCCTATGTTTAATAATATATGTGGGTTTGATGTCAAGAGTGATGGGCAACTACTAAATACCAATCAAACTGGCTTTCTTTGTGATTGTGGCTAACACAAAGAAGTTGGCCAACCAAAAGAGAAGAGGGCAGACAGACCTCAAGAAAACATGCCGTCATAAGTCTTTTTCCTTGTGGCTCCAGTGAGTCCCTGCTTCTTCTATAACAAGAATATAAATAATATATGGAGTTCACTAATCCCTCTGTCTTGGTTTTCCCATTCTATCCTCCATCAAAGTCTTTTCTTCTAGCTAAAAGTTGGGACAAAACTGAAATATCCCATTGCTAATTTTTCTTTAAGGCTTAGAGCTTGACATTATTCACTCAAGTTCAAGATGAGAGGTGGTCCTTAAGTTGATTCCCTAGGAAGATTTACTTCAAAGTGACGGAGATGAAAACCAACACGAGTTTGTGCAGATCCAGACGTGCCAAGCTTGGGTGGACTTTCTCTTCTTGCTTGTCAACAGCTTTGATGCTGTGCCAGGTGAAGCTGTCTGCATCCATTAGCTACTTGGATGACATCAGACAAGTATTACCTAGCAAAATAAGCCCTGAATTCCTGTGGAAACTCAGGTTAATCTTGGAGGATCCTCTGAAAAATTCCCTTTGTATGTTTTGGGGGCTTTATTAAAAGTTGCTGGTCTACTATATATATCTTTCAAATGAGGTCAATAGTTATACCCATAATCCTTTCCTCTTTTGTAAAGCCACAGATCCCCTAAGCTAAGGACCAGTGCCAGCAATTATATTTATTTGCAGAGTTTTTGTGAGGACCCTCCACATTTCAGTGGCTATGGAGCTGAAATGAATGGGCACTGGGCAGGATGGATGCATCTCTGTTTTAACCCATGCTCTGCCATTAACTCTGTCATTTTGAGTGAACACCATCTAATCTCTCAGCCCTCATTTCCTAAATTGGGTAGAATTTGCATGACTGGAGCTAAAAGCCTTCTCTAGAAACTATGGTGTCCAACTGCCTCCACATTGCAAAGGAGGAAATGGGGGCTTTGTGCAGCAAGCTCCCGCTGGGATTCAGGGCTGCTCAGGAGCAAGGCTTACTACTCAGCATTCAGTTCTCATTATTGCAGAATTGGCACCTGGTTTCCTTTGGTGAAGCCCCTGCCCCTCCCATTCTCCACCCTTTTATTTTATTTTTTTAATTTTAATGTTTATTTTATTTTTGATAGAGAGAGAGAAAGAGAGAGAGAGAGAGCATGAGCAGGAGAAGAGCAGAGAGAGAAGGAGACACGGAATCCAAGGCAGGCTCCAGGCTCTGAGCTGTCAGCGCAGAGCCGAATGCGGGGCTCGAACCCACGAACCGTGAGCCAATGACCTGGGCTGAAGTCGGATGCTTAAGCGACTGAGCCACTCAGGTGCCCCCTCCACCCTTTTAAAAAGGAGGTGATTACACTCCAGCTCTGGGGGTGAACGATTGATTCCACAACTCACTGATTTGTTCAGGGATAGGTCATAACTCAAGCCAAGCTAATCAGAGATGATGAAAGTCAGAATATTTTGCTTTGCAAATTGTTGAGAAAAAGCCTCAGGGTTTCTCCTGGGTTGACTGAGAGGACACATGGAGTAAATGAAAGTCATGCTTCAGTCATCAGACGAAGCTCTGCTTGAAAATGGAGCCAAAGAGAGCTGCCTGGGTGGCTCAGTCAGTTAAACATCTCACTCTCGATTTTGGTTCAGATGATGATTTCACGGTTTGTAAAATCAAGCCCCGCATCAGGCTCTGCACCAAAGCCTGCTTGGGATACTCTCCCTCCCTCTCTCTGCCCCTCCCCTACTCACTCTCCCTCTCTCTCAAAATAAATAAATAAACTTTAAAAAAGAAAGAAAGAAAATGGAACCAAGGAATAAGTGGGAGTGCATGGTAGGAAAGGAAGGTTGGGTCTTGTAGATATAATCTGAATCCATAAACCAAGCCATGTCTTAAGCTAGATGCCAATACCAGACTGCCCTACTTTGAGTCACAACTCTGCCACTGACAAGCTGTGTGACCTCCTTGGGTAAGTCACTTGATCTCTGGATGTCTCAACCATCTCATCTATAAGATGAAAACAGCAATTGGAAACCTACCTCATTAAGTCTCGCTGGGAGAAATAAATAAGTGTGTGTGTGTGTGTGTGTGTGTGTGTGTGTGTGTGTGTATAGAGCAGGGCTTGACACATAGTAAGTGTTGCATAACTATTTGTTAACGTTAGTATTACTCTTGTTATAACTGGACTTTTCAGATATATGAGCCAGCAAATTTCATCCTTTTTTGGAGCCAGTTTCATCTTTAACTAAACTGATTAGTCATCAAGTAAGTGGCAGAGCTTAAAGCCAGCTCTTCTGAGCCCCATTTCAGACAAATTAATTCCCCATCACCACAACCATGCCATAAGTTACAAGGTACAAAATTAGAGTATTGGACTGGACAGAGGACCGGTCTGTACATTCTCTGAGTGTATTGAATTCTAGATCAATTGATGTTGAAGACTGGGCATTCAAGCCAAGAATTGTTGTTGATTTTGATTTGTTGGGTGTAATAATGTTATTGTGTTACACAGAGAAATGCTCTTTTTTTGTTTAGAGTGGTACATGCTAAAGTAATGGGAGTCAGTGTTATAATGTGTATAATTTACTTTGAAATAATTTAACAAAAGCCACAAAACAAGATGAAACAAATACGACAAAATGCTGGCAACTGCTATGCCACTGAATGATGGATAATTGGATGTTCGTTATAAACTTCCCTCAACTTCTCTGTATGTTTGAAAAACTTTATAATATAAATTTTGATTACAATTGTTGGCTTAATTATATGTCTTCTCTACTTGACTGTAGGAACCATAAGGGCAAGGAACATGCCTACCTTGTTTATTGTTATATCCCAGTGGCTGTAATATGGTACAGCTCAATAAATGTGTAATTAAAGATGAACAGGTTAGACCTTGTCAGATGAGAAGGAAGACCAGTAGACCAGGTATAACTGAAGGTGTGGGTGCCTGGCACATCCTCTCATCACTAAGCATCTGGGTCTGCCCTCCTGGAGGCTGTCCCCTGAGCACTCAGCCTCTACATGGGACTTGCCAGAAGTGCTCAGAAGTTGACATTCCCCAAGAGTAACTATGAACCAATGATTCACAGGAACTGGAGGATAAATATTTTAGCTTTCTCACCCCTCCAGTAGATTAACTCTGAGCCTTGCTCCACATTGTCTCTCAGAGAACAGACCTCGGTCTCTTCTTGATGTGGGATTATTGAGAGGTAGATATTTTCCCTGGGACATCCTATGGTTTATGCATGTCTGATCAGGTCACCTGGGTACCTGGACATTGGGAAAACCCTGTGCTCAATACCAACTCAACTATTTTTGGAACTAAATTAGTTATTCCACTCTCAGCCCCCCTTTCTGCTTTCTCCATGGAGATATTTCTCGGTGCTGGTTTTTGAATCACCAGCCAAATATTCTTTTCCTCTCTGCATGGTGACTTTGCAGTGCAGTAAAGACATACACTCTTCCCCGAGAGCCAAACCTAAATTCCATCCTGGCTTCTTCAAATGCCCTTGGATGAAAATAGACATTCCTTTCTCCTGCAATCCTGTGTATTCTTATTCATTAGATATGGTGTGTTAAATCCATAATTGGAGCAGTTATGCCTATGAAGCTCTTAAATTATAACCCACTCAAAATAAAGCCCTTGCAAAATGCAACAAAAAGATGGAAGAAAAATAAAGTTGCCTTAGCTGTTCGTTGTCTGTGGAGTGTAATATAATCTGCTCAGTGTGACAGTCAAGGACCTCAAAGACTCAAAGCTCCAAAAGTAGTGGGAAGGATCAAACAGACCTAAATGTGATTTCTGAGTCTGTCCTACCTTCCTCCCAGGGGTTTGAATCTGTGCCCTGCGTTTTATTATCTCTCCAAACAAACAACAGCAACACACAATCCAGAGTGACGCTTCAGCCCCTATTCTCCCGGGGAAATGAGGAGCTTGTTTCTCATAAGAGAACCGAGTTGAAGGGAGGAGTGAGTCAAATGATACATTACCTTACTTCATATTTCCAAACGCTGCCCCTGAATTGCTGTTATAAATCTAATCATTCAAGGGTGAAAATTCAGTCATCCTCAACTTCTCTTGCTTAAACTTCTCTCAAAGGTCTTCTTAAATCTCACTGGTGCTGGCGCTCTCTCTCATGTGCCCCCTTCTACCTTTACTGTGGTTGCCACTCATGTTTCCTCTATGAGGAGACCATTTACCTACTGGCTGTATAATTTTAAAGGTGTTGTAACTGGCCTCCCCCCACCCAGTGGCCCCTACCACAATCTCTTAACTTTGCTGCCAGTGTGATTGCCCTAAGCATGGGTCTTACTAGATCAGTCTCTAGTCCTCAAATATTCAGTGGTCCCTGCACTGAAATCCACTTTGTGTCTGACGAACCAGATCTAGCCTCATTTCTCTGGTCAGTATCTTGAGTCCTATACTTCATCCTCATAAGTCCTAGAATGTTCCCTCAATTCTTCTGCCACTGTGCCTTTGCCCCCACCTATTCCTCACACCTTCTCCTCCTCCTCCTCTTCCTCCTCCTCCTCCTCCTCCTTCTTCTTCTAAAATTATTTTTGAGAGATAGAGAGAGAGAGAGACAGAGCACGAGTGGGAAAGGGGCAGAGAGAGAAGGAGACACAGATTCTGAAGCAGGCTCCAGGCTCTGAGCTGTCATCACAGAGCCCGATGCGGGGCTCATACTCACAAATCGTGAGATCATGACCTGAGCTGAAGTTGGATGCTTAACCATCCAGGTGACCCTGGATAACCTTCTTAAATATATATCTCTTAGAGTTCTCTATATCCTTCTAGTGTAGCTCAGATTTATTCTGTTTCCAAGTAGTTATGGTTTTTCTTTTTCTGTGTTTGTAATACCACAGTGCACAGTTTTTCTATAATAAAATTTACTATCTTGTTTTGGAATGATTTTGTTTTTCTCTTTTGCCTGTGAGCTTCTAGCAGGTGGCTACTATTTTATTCATTTTGAAACCACCCTTTGGCCTTTAGAACTATGTGCGCGCAAAGCAGGGACTCTGTAAATGGAATCCCCAAGAGCAATTATGGGAGAAGGTGGGGCTTGGCTCTTGTGAATGAGAATGAGTTGACACTGGCACTTCTGTTGTCAATCTCCCCTCTGAGAAGCAACAATCATGTTTTGATTTAAGGAAAACAGTATGGAGTCTCCTCAAAAAGTTAAAAATAGAACTACCCTATGACCCAGTAATTGCATTACTAGGAATTTATCCAAAGGATATAAAAATGCTGATTCAAAGGGGCACATGCACTCCCATGTTTATAGCAGCGCTATCAACAATAGCCAAATTATGGAAAGAGCCCAAATGTCCATCAACTGATGAATGGGTAAAGAAAATGTGGTATACATATCCAATGGAATACCACTGGCGACCAAAAAGAATAAAAATCTTGTCATTTGCAACAATGTGGATGGAACTAGATGTGTTACGCTAAGCAAAATAGGTCAGTCAGGGAGAAAACAAATATCATATGATTTCACTCATGTGGAATTTAAGGAACACAACAGGCGAACATATGGGAAGGGAAGGAAAAATCATATAAAACCAAACAGAGAGGTAAACCATAAGAGACTCTTAAACACAGAGAACAAACGTAGTGTTGCTGGAGGGGAGGTAGGTTGGGGGGTGGGCTAGATGGGTGATGGGCATTGAGGAGGACACTCGTTGGGATGAGCACTGGGTGTCATATATAAGTGATGAATCACTGGGTTCTACTCCTGAAACCAATACTACACTGTATGTTAACTACCTTGAATTTAAAGATAAATAAATAAAAAAAGAAAGAAAGAAACAAAACTTCCAGGCATCTACTGTGGCAGAAAGTTCCTGGTATCACTCTCAGTGATTCCTACCTCCCGATATTCATGCTTGAGTAATCCTTTCTGACTATGGACTGGATCTCAGGACTCCCTTCTAACGATAAAATATGGTTGAAGTGGGTGGATGTCAAAAGGCTACAGAGTGCCAGCTGCCAGCCTTCTCTTTTGCTGGCACTCTCTGTCCTCTTGCTTGCTTGCTGCCACATTGTATGGAGAGGCCCATATGGCAAGGGATCAAGGGAGGCCTCTGACTAACAACTTGTAAGCCACTGAGGCCTCATTCCAATAGACTGTGA
The DNA here is from genome assembly GCF_024362965.1 of Panthera pardus. Taxonomy (NCBI): domain Eukaryota; kingdom Metazoa; phylum Chordata; class Mammalia; order Carnivora; family Felidae; genus Panthera; species Panthera pardus. The sequence goes on from NW_026527002.1 coordinate 68,797,149, forward strand.
AAAACCAAAATTGCTAACAACCATGTTAAGTGAAACTTATAAGAAGCGATTCCTTCCCTGGTGAAACTTGAGATGACCTCAGCTTTTAAGAAAATTAATTAATTTTTTTATTTGAGTGTAGTTGACACACAATGTTACATTAATTTCAGCTGTGCAACACAGTGATTCGATGAATTTGTCCATCATGTGATGCTCACCACAAGTATAGCTACCATCTGTCACCATAAATACTATGACAATATTATTGACTGTATCTCCTGTGATGTGCCTTTTATTCCCATGACTTACTTACTCCATAGCTGGAAGCCTGTATCACTCAAGAGCCTTCACCCATTTTGTCCAACCCTCCACTCCTCCCCTCTGGCAAACATCAGTTCGTTTTCTGTATTTATGGGTCTGATTCTGCTTTTTGTTGGTTAATTCATTTGTTCTTTTAGATTCCACAAATGAGTGAAATTATATGGCATTTTTCTTTCTTAGTCTGAATTATTTCACTCAGCATAATACCCTCTAGGTCCATCCACATTGTCTCAAATGATGTGATCTCACTCTTTTTTATGGATTCATAATATTCTATTGTATATATATCTATCTCTATCTCTATCTATCTATCTATATATCATTTCTTCCTTATTCATTTGTCTAATAATGGGCCCTTAGGCTGCTTCCATATCTTAGCTATTCTAAGTAAGGCTGCAATAAACATGGCGATATATATAACTTTTTAAATTAGTTTTTCTTTTCTCTGGGTAAATACCCAGGAGTGGAATTATTGGATCATATGTTATCTCTATTCTGATTTTCTGAACAACCCCTATCCTGTTTTCAACAGTGGCTGTACCAATTTACATTCCCACCAACAGTGTATGGCTGACTTTTTCTCCCACAGCCTCAGCAATACTTGTTATTTCTTGTCTTTTCTATTTTAGCCGTTCTGATTGTAGCCTTGCGAGAGACCCAGAGCCAAAGCACCCACTTAATCTGGCCCAGATTCTTGGTAACAGAACTAAAGTAAGAAATGCTGTTGCTTCAAAACATTATGTTTTGGGGTAATTTGTTATACAGCAATAGATAATTGAAGACATCTACCTTTGAAAATTCTGACTACCGGGGTGCCTGGGTGGCTCAGTCAGTTAAAGGTCCAGCTATTGATTTTGACTCAGGTCATGATCTCACAATTCGTAGGATCAAGCCCTGCATCAGGCTCCATGTTGAACATCGAGCCCGCATGGTATTCTCTCTATCCCTCTCTCTGCGCATCTCCCCTGCGCTCTCTCTCTCTCTCTCTCTCTCTCAATAAATAAATAACTAAAAACTTAAAAAAATTCTGACTACCATGTTTGGTCTATCGGGATGTAGTTTCTTACTGATGGATTGCCAGGGGCATGCATTTATATTGTCCTTCTATCCTTTCTAACTATTTTCTATTTCAGGGCTTTGTGTAAAGGTTGTCAACTTCTAAGAACATGGCTTATACACTTATCTGCATAGAACTAGTATGAAATGATGTAAAACTAGGACTTTAATGGATAAGAACTTAAAATAAATCTTAGTGAAAACATATCAATTATGGATTGCCTACTGGTTCGGGCATGTATGTGATGGTAACTATTTTCTCAATTCTACAAATAAGGGGAATGACAGTCAAATTAAGACATTTGCACAAGGCGGTGTCAAACTCCAGCAAGTATCAAACTCAGATGCAAAGCCCAGATGCATGCATTGTCAAAACCAAGCTCTTTTCCCTAAATCGAAGTTCTCAATCATAGCTGTCCATTATAATCACCTGAGGGATATTAAATAAACTTTGGGAGATTCTGATTAATTCTTCTTGGGTACAGCCTGGACACAGGGATTTTTAAAGCCTTCTCAGATGACTCTAATATGTAGCCAAATTGGAAAACCACTAGACTGCACCCCAGACCCTCCTGAAGGAATTTAGCCACACTCTGTGATTGTTCCCAGTTCCTGAATTTGAAATCAAACCACTTGAATCCTTTCTGAAGGGAACAAAAATTCACCACAACAGAAGCATCTGTTGAGTGCAAGCTGTGGGGAGAAATGCTGTAGGTAAGGAGGAAATAGAGGGAAGAGAAACTCTGACCTTGAGTTACACTGACTTTGAATGGAGGAGGAGATTTTATTACAGACCAGGAAACTGATCAGCAGTTCCCTCCAAGCCTTATATAGCTACATTGTATTTACTCATATTTCACTTGTCCTTGAGTAATGGCCATTTCCTTTGCATGATAGTATATGGAACTAGAAGGGAACCTAGAATTCAGTCATTTATATGTTGGGAATCATAGAAAGGGGCAGTGGTTTGCTAAAGGCCACATCACAAATTAGCAACAGAACTAGGTTTAGTCTAAGTATTTTGACTCTCTTCGCTCAATTATTTCCTTATCACAGAGTCCTACATGACCACTGCATATAAAATAGCAGTCACCTCCCGAATTTTCTATTTCTTTTATTCTATTCTTTTCTATAGCTTTTATCATCAACCAAAATATCTTTTGTTCAATTAATTCTGTTTCTTCTTCTTACCCAATCAGAATAAAAACTGCATAAAAGCAGAGTTTGTGTCTTATTCTTTTGTTTATTTACGGCTTTATCCCTAACGCCTGGTATTTTGAAGGTGGCCCTCAATACACATTAGCTAATTAATTGCAGAATGAATAGTCAAATCTTCAAAGATGAGCCATCCTGACACCTCATAAAGTCAACGTCAGGAAATACATTCCAATATAAGTTGGTGTAAAACGTAAAGGAGATAAAGTGATATTCAAACACAAACGGGAAATTCAATCTGATAATTTCTAAAATCTCTTCCAAAATGGAATTTGCAATGTAAAGTAGTACTTCTCCATATGAAGGACTCATGGTTGTTAGGCTTTTCATGGATTGTTTGAATAAGCACTTAATTCATTCAATATTTTCATTCATTCAAGACATATTTTTGTGAGAGTCTGGCTTATGCATGTTGGGTACAGTTGCTTCAAGAATGATGTAGGGCTAAAGGTAGTATCTTCAGCCTATCTCTCTACTCCTTAACGTCCATCTTCCTCTAAGATCTCCCTGCTTGCAAGTGTTCCTTTATCACTTGTAGAAAGTCAGATTCATCAAGTGTTTTTTTTGGAAACATAATAGTACATCAGTGGCATCATTTGATAGTGCATGAGGTTCTGACTGTCTTTGGAGAACAACTCATAAGAAAGTCAATTGCATACAATGACTCCCCAAGGTTGCACTCTTTCTTAAATGCTGTGATCAGAGGCCATGCCAGACCTTCTTTTTATTTCTTGCTCTTGGGTGACTTAGAGCTATGATGTAACCTAAAAATTTAGTCAATTCCTGATAAGGAATTAAAAGACCAGAAGAGGTTCCTGTCACTTGTCCTGAAGTATTAAACTCTTCTTGGGATTATTTCAATTGTCAATCATTCTCCATTACCCACTCAGGAAGAAGGCCTAGGAATAGGTATTTGTATTTTAAACAACCAAACCTGACCTTCCTTAGGTGCCCTCGCTCCCAGGACTTAACTCCCTCCACCTTCCAAAGATTTTATCAAAACATTTTTTGATGGGCCAAAAGTACTATATTTGACCTTGTGATTATAATGAATAACATTGAAAAAAATATCAGCTTTAAAGAGAAATAACTCACATATTATAAAATTCACCCCTTAAAGATACAATTAAGTGTTTTTTCATGTATTCATAGAATGTGCAACAGTCACCACTAATTTCAAAAACTTTTATCATCCAGAAAAGAACTCTGTACATTGTAGCAGTTTCTCCCCATTGTCCCATCCTACCAGTTCTTGACAAATGCAAATATACTTTCTGGCTGTCTGGATTGTTCTCTCCTGGACATTTCATATAAACAGAATCATGCAACGTGTGGCCTCTTTTGTCTGACTGCTTTCACTTAGCGTGTTTCAAGGTTGATTATTGTTATAGCATGGACAGGTATTTCACCCCCTTTTAAGCCAGATGATATTCCATTGTTCATTTATTACATATTTTGTTTACCCATTCATCAGCTGATGGACATTTGGGTTATTTCCACTTTGGGACTCTTATGAATAAGGCTATGGTGAACATTACTGTGCATAACTTTATATGAGAATATGTTTTTACTTCCCTTGGGTATCCAGCTAGGAGTACAAGCACCAGGTCATATAGTAACACTTTGTTTAATTTTTTGAGGAATTGCCAAATTGTCTTACAACAAAGCTACACCATTTTATATTTTCAGCAGCAGTGTATGAGGATTCCAAACTGTTCACGTCCTCACCGACATTTGTAGTTCCTGTCTGATCATAGACACCCTAATGAGTGTGAAGTGACATCTTACTGTGGTTTTGATTTAATTTTCCTACTAACTAATGATGTTGAACATGTTTCCATATGATTATTAGGCATTTGTATATATTTTGGGGGGAAATGTCTATTAAAAGCCTTTGCTAATTTTTAAGTGGGTTATTTGTATTTTTTTATTGTTGACTGATATGAATTCTTTATACATTCTAGATATAAGTACCTTATCAGATATATAATTTGCAGATATGTTCTTCTATTCTTTGAGTTGTCTATTCACTTTCTTGGTGATGTCTTTTGACGTACCAAAAAAAACGTTGTTTTTTGTTTTTGTTTTTGTTTTTGTTTTTGTAAATAAACATTTACTCTTATGTTTATTCTAAAAGTTTTGGGGGTTTTTTGCCTTTAGTTGTAGCGACCCATTGTCTACTTTAAGTGAACTTTTGTACATAGAGTGAGGTAGGATTTCAACTTTATTCCTTTTGTGTGGATATTCAGCTCTTCCTCCATCATGATTGAAGGGACTATTCTTTCCTTTTTGGATTGTCTTGACACTCTTGTTAAAAATCAATGGATCATATATAATAGGGTTTGTTTCTAGACTTTCAATTCTATTCCATTAGTTTAATGTCTATTGTTATGCCAATATTGGACTGTTTCCATTGCTGTAGCTTCATTATAGGTTTAGAATCAAGAAGTATGGATAACTGGTTAAGACGGCAGAGCAGCATGGAGACCCTGAGCTTGTCTCATCCTTGAAACATAGCTAAATCAGTACCAAACCATTTTGAACACCTAGGAAACTTATCTGAGGATTAACACAGCAATCTGCCTAACTTGAGCCACTAAACTTGGCAGAAAGAGAAAAATTTATTTTTATTTTGTTTTTTTTTACTTTAGTTTTTTAAAAAAAATTTTTATTCTGTTTCATTTTCTTCATTTCATTTAATTCCATTGTATTATATAATTTTTTAATTTTTAAAATGTTGTTATTTTTTCTCTTTTCCTTTTTTCTCTATTCTATCAAGCTTCTTTGAACAAGCAGACCAAAACACACCTAGGATCTAGCTTCCTTTATTTGAATTTTTGTTTTGTTTTAAACTTTTAACATTTTTATTTTTTATTTTATTAATTTTTTTTCTTCTTTCAAAATGACAAAATGAAGGAATCACTGCAAAAATAAAGAAGATTAAGAAATGGCAGCCAGGGATGTAATCAACACAGATATAAGCAAGATGTCTGAACTAGAACCATGATAATAAAAATACTAGCTGGGGTTGAAAAATGCATAGAATCCCTTGCTGTGAAGATAAAAGAAGTAAGATCTAGTTAGGATGAAATTAAAAACGCTATAACCAAGATGCAATCTTGAATGAATGCCATGACAGGAAAAATCGATGAAGCAGATCAGCAAATCAGCAATACAGAAGATAAAATTATGGGGAATAATGAAGCAGGAATAAAAACAGGGAAACAAAGGCAAAGAGCACAATACAAGACTTAGAGAACTCAGTGACTTATTAAAAAGGAATAACACTGGAATCATAGGAGTCCCAGAAGATGAAGAGAGAGAAAAAGAGGCAGAAGGTTTATGTGAGCAAATTATTGCAGAAACGTTCCTAATGTGGGGAAGGTCACAGACATCAAAATCCAAGAAGCACGGAGACCACCCATTAGATTCAACAAAAACCACCTTTACCAAGGCCTATCATAGTCAAATTCACAAAATACACAGAGAAGGAAAGAATTACGAAAGCAGCGAGGGAAAAAAATCCTTAACCCATAAGGGAAGACAGATCAGGTTCACAGCAGACCTATCCACAGAAACTTAGCAGGCCAGAAAGGAGTGGTAGGATATATTCGATGTGCTGAATTGGAAAAATATGAAGCCAAGCATTCTTTATCCAGCAAGGCTGTCATTCAAAATAGAAAGAGAGATGAAGAGTTTCCCAGAGAAGCAAAAGTAAAGGAGTTCAGGGGCAACTGAGTGGCTCAGTCAGTTAAGCATCCAACTTCAGTCTAGGTCATGATCTCTCAATTCTGTGGGTTCAGGCCCCATGCTGGCCTCTGTGCTGACAACTCACAGCCTGGAGCCTGCTTTGGATTCTGTGTCTTCTTCTCTCTCTGCACCTCCCCTGCTTGCCCTCTATCTCTCAAAAATAAATAAACTTTAAAAACATTAAAAAAACAAAACTAAACTAAAGGAGTTCATGGCCACTAAACCAGCCCTTCAAGAAATTTTAAGGGGGAATCTTTGAGTGGAGAAAAGACAAAACAAAAAGGACTGAAAGCAACAAAGACTAGAAAGGACCAGAAAACATCACCAGAAACACCAACTCTACAGGCAACACAGTGGCACTAAATTCATGTCTTTCAGTACTCACTCTAAATGTCAATGGAATAAGTGATCCAATCAAAAGACATAGGGTATCAAAATGGATAAGAAAATAAGACCTATCTATATGCTGCTTACAAGATACTTATTTTAGACTTAAAGACACCTGCAGATTGAAAGTAAGGGGATGGAGAACCATTTATCATGCTAATGGTCATCAAAAGAAAGATGGAATAGCCACACTTATATCAGACAAACTGATTTTAAAATAAAGATTGTAACAAGAGATGAAGAAGGGCATTATATCATAATTAAGGGGTCTATCCTCCAAGAAGATCTAACAATTATAAATATTTACATCCTCAATGTGAAAGCACCCAAATATATAAATCAGTTAAGTGCAAACATAAAGAAACTCATTGATAATAATACCATAATAGTAGAGGAGTTCAACACCCCAGTTACAACAATGGACGAATCATGTAAGCAGAAAATCAACAAGAAACAATGGCTTTGAATGACACACTGGACTGGATGGACTTAACAGATATATTCAGAATATTTCATTGTAAAGCAGCAGAATACACATTCTTCTCAAGTGCACTTGGAACATTCTCCAGAATATATTACACGATTATATACTGGGTCACAAATCAGCCCTCAACAAGTCCAAAAAGATCATACCGTGCATATTTTCAGACCACAACACTGTGAAATTCAAAATCAACCACAAGAAAAACTTTGGAAAGACCATGAATACTTGAAGATTAAAGGACATTCTACTAAAGAATGAATGGGTGAACCAAGAATTTAAAGAGGAAATTAAAAAGTACATTGAAGCCAATGAATATGAAAACATGACATGCCAAATTCTTTGGGATGCAGCAAAGGTGGTCATAAGAGGGAAGTGTATAGAAATCCAGGCCTTCCTAAAAAAGGAAGAAAGGTCTCAGCTACAGAACTTAAACTTATATGTAAAACAGCTGGGAAAAGAACACCAAATAAAGCCCAAAAACAGCAGAAGGGAAATAATAAAGATTAGAGCAGAAATCAATGATATTGAAACAAAAACAAACAAATAAACAAAAAGCCTGAAAGAAACAAAAAACAAAACAAACAATCAAACCAAACCAAACCAAACCAAAACAAAACAGTAGAACAGATCAATGAAACCAGGAGCTGATTCCTTGAAAGAATTAACAAAATTGATAAATCCCTAGCCAGATTGGTCAAAAAGGAAAAGGAAAGGACCCAAGTAAATAAAATCACAAATGAAAGAGGAGAGATCACAACCAACACTACAGAAATACAAACAATAAAAAGAGAATATTATGAGCAATTATATGCCAACAAATTGGGCAAACTGGAAGAAATGGACAAATTCCTAGAAATATATAAACTACCAAAACTGAAACAGGAAGAAATAGAAAATTTGAACGTACCTATAACCAGTAAATAAATTGGATCAGTAATCAAAAGTCTCCAACAATCAAGAGTCAAGGGCTGGATGGATTTCCAGGGGAATTCTACCGAACATTTAAGAAGAGTTAACACCTATTCTTTTGAAGCTGTTCCAAAAAATAGAAATGAAAGGAAAACTTCCAAATTCATTCTATGAGGCTAGCATTACTTTGATTCCAAAACCAGACAAAGACCCCACTAAAAAGGAGAACTACAGACCAGTTTCCCTGATTAACATGGATACAAAAATTCTCAACAAGATACTAGCAAACTGGATTCAACAATACATTAAAAGAATTATTCACCACAATCATGTGGGATTTATTCCTTGCATGGCTGGTGCAATATCCACAAATCAATCAATGTGATACATCGCATTAATAAAAGCAAGGATAGGAACCACATGATCCTCTCAATAGATGCAGAAAAAGCATTTGACAAAATACAACATCCTTTCTTTATAAAAACCCATAGGAAATAGGGATAGAAGGATCATACCTCAAGATCATAAAGGCCATATACAAAAGACCCACCATAGAGGCGTCTGGGTGGCTCATTCAGTTTAGAGTCTGACTTCGGCTCAGGTCATGATCTCACAGCTTGTGAGTTTGAGCCCCGTGTGTCGGGCTCTCTGCTGACAGCTCGGAGCCTGGAGCCTGCTTCAGATTCTGTGTCTCCCTCTCTCTCTGCTCCTCCCCTGCTCATGCTCTGTTTCTCTCTCCCTCAAGAATAAATAAACATTAAAAAAAAATTAAAGAGGGTCAATCTTAAAAAAAAAAAAAAAAAAGGACCCACTGCTAATAACATCCTCAATGGGGAAAAACTTAGAACCTCCTCCTGAGGTCAGGAACATGACAAGGATGTCCACTCTCACCATTGGTATTCAACATAGTGCTGGAAGTCCTCACCTCAGCAATCAGACAACATAAAGAAGTAAAAAGCATCCAAATCTTCCAGGAGGAAGCCAAACTTTCACTCTTTGAAGATGGAATGATACTCTATGTGGGAAACATAAGACTCCCCCAAAATACTGCTAGAATTTATCCATGAATTCAGAAAAGTTGCAGGATATAAAAATCAATGTACAGAAATAGGTTGCATTTCTATACACCAATAATAGGCAGCAGAAAGAGAAATCAAGGAATCTATCCCATTCACAGTTGCACCAAAACCCGTAAAATACCTAGGAATAAATGTAACCAAAGAGGTGAAAAATCCATACACTGAAAACTATAGAAAGCTTATGAAAGAAATTGAAGAAGACACACACACACACAATGGGAAAACATGTCATGTTCACGGATTGGAAGAATAAAAATAGTTAAAACTTCAATACTACCTAAAGCAATCTACATGTTCAATACAATCCCTATCAAAATAACACCAGCATTCTTCACAGAACTAGAACAAACAATCCTAAACTTTGTATGGAACCAAAAAAGACCCCGAATAGCCAAAGCAGTTCCGAAAAAGAAAACCAAAACTGGAGGCATCACATTTCCGGGCTTAAAGCTGTATTACAAATCTGCAGTCATCAAGATAGTATGATACTGGCACAAAAACAGACACATAGATTAATGAAACAAATAGAGAACCAAGAAATGGACCCACAAACATACGGCTAATTAATCTTTGGCAAAGCAGGAAAGAATATCCAATGGAAAAAAGACATTCCTTTCCCAAATGGTATTGGGAAAACTGGACAGCAACGCACAGAAGAATGAACTAGACCACTTTATTATATCATACACAAAAATAAACTCAAAATGAATGAAAGACCTAAATGTAAGACAGGAAACCATCAAAATCGTAGAGAGAAAACAGGCAACAACCTCTTTGACCTTGGCCGCAGCAACTTCTTACTTGGCATGTCTCTGGAGGCAAGGGAAACAAAAGCAAAAATGCACATTGGAACCTCATCAAGATAAAAACCTTCTGCACAGCAAAGGAAACAATCAGTAAAATTAAAAGGCAACTGATGGAATGGAAGAAGATATTTGCAAATGACAGAAGATAAAGGGTTTGTATCCAAAATCTGTAAAGAACTTATCAAACTCAATATACAAAAAACAAACAATCCAGTGAAGAAATGGGTATAAGACATGAAAAGACACTTTTCCAAAGAAGACATCCGGATAGCTAACAGACACATGAAAAGATGCTCAACATCACTCATCATCAGGGAAATAAAAACCAGAACTACAATGAGATACCACCTTACACCTGTCAGAATGGCTAAAATTAACAAGTCAGGCAACAAAAGATGGTGAGGATGTGGAAAAATGGGGAAACTTCTGCACTGCTGGTGCAAAAGCAAACTGGTGCAGCCACTCTGGAAAATAGTATGGAGTTTCCTCAAAAAAATTAAAAATAGAACTACCCTACAACCCAGCAATTGCATTGCTAGGTATTTATCCAAAGGATATAAGAGTGCTGATTAGAAGGGGCATGAGCACCCCAATGTTTTTAGCAGCACTATTGACAATAGCCAATAGAAAGAGCCCAAATGTCCACTGACTGATGAATGGATAAAGAAGTGGTATATATATACAATGGAGTGCTACTCGGCAATCAAAAAGAATGAAATCTTGCCATTTGCAACAACGTGGATGGAACTAGAGTGTATCATGCTAAGCAAAAAGTTAGAGAAAGACAAATATCATATGATTTCCCTCATATGTGGAATTTAAGATACAAAAGAGATGAACTTAAGGAAAGGGAAGAAAAAATAATATAAAACCAGAAAGGAAGACAAACCATAAGAGACTCTTAACTACAGAGAACAAACAGAGGGTGGCTGGAGGGTTGTTGGGTGGAGGCATGGGCTAAATTGGTGAGGGCATTAAGGAGGACACTTGTTGGGATAAGCACTGTGTGTTACATATAAGTGATGAATCACTAAATTCTACTCCTGAAATCATTATTACACTATACATTAACTATCTTGGATTTAAATAAAAAATAACAAATAAATAAAATAAAACTTCTTTAAAAAAAACCAAGAAGTATGAGTCCTCCAATTTTTCTTTTTAAATAGTGTCGTGGCCATCCAGAGCCCCTTGTAATTCCATAAGAATTTTAGGATTAGCAGTCAATTTCTTCAAAAAAATCCAGCTATGATTTTGTTAAAGATTGTGTTGAATCTATAGATCAACTTGGGGTATACTATCATCACATCAGTATTCAGTCTTCTAATCCATAAACATAGGTGGTTGTTCTGTTTATTTTTGTCTGTGCTAATTTCTTTCAATGGTGTTTTGTAGTTTTTCGTGTACAAGTCTTGCACTTCTTTTGTAAAATTTATTCCTAAGCATTTTGTCCTTTTAGATGTTATCATAAATAGAATTGTTTTCTTAATTTAATTTTTGGATTGTTCATTGCTGGTGTATAAAAATAAAATTGAATTTGTTTATTAATCTTATATCCTGCAACCTTGCTGAACTCATGTATTAGTTTTAATAATTTTTGTGGTTTGTTTAGGATTTTCTACATAAGAAATCATGTCATCTGCAAATAGAGATTGTGTTACTTTTTCCTTTTCAATCTAGATGTATAATTCTTTAATGTTTATTTATTTTTAGAGAGAGAGAGAGGGAGAGAGAGAGAGAGAGAGAGAGAGAGAATCCCAAGCAGGCTCCATGCTGTCAGCATAGAGCTCAATGCAGGGCTTGAACTCATGAACCATGAGATCATGACCTGAGCTGAAATCAAGAGTTGGACACTTAACTGATTGAGCCACCCAGGTGCCCCTATATGTATTTTTTTTAACTACCCTAGTATCCCTGGCTTGAGCCTTCTGTACAATGTTCAATAGAAGTAGCAAGAATGAACAACCTTTTCTTGTTTATTAACTCAGGGAGAGAGCATTCAGTCTTTCACTATTAAGAATGATGCTAGCTGCAGGTTTTTAATAGATGTCCTTTACAAGAATGAGATACAAAAGGTCTTTTGTTTTCCTAGTTTGTTGAGTGCTTTTTATTTTATTTTATTTTGAGAGAGAGAGTGCATGTACATGCACGTGGGGTGGAGAGTGGGAGAGGAAGAGAGAATCTTTTTTTTATTTTAATTTTTTTAATGTTTATTTTTGAAGAAGAGAGAGACAGAGCGTGAACAGGGGAGGGGCAGAGAGGGAGTGAGACACAGACTCTGAAGCAGGTTCCAGGCTCTGGGGTGTCAGCACAGAGTCCAATGTGGGGCTTGAATCCACGAGCTGTGAGATCATGACCTGAGCCGAAGTCAGCTGCTTAATGGAGTGAGCCACCCAGGAACTCCGGATCTTTCTTTCTTTCTTTCTTGCTTTCTTGCTTTCTTGCTTTTTTTCTTTCCTTCTTTCTTTTCTTTCTTTCTTTCTTTCTTTCTTTCTTTCTTTCTTTCTTTCTTTCTTTCTTTCTTTCTTTCTTTCTTTCGAGGGAGAGAATGAGAGAAGGGGAGGGACAGAAGGAGAAAGAGAGAATCTTAAGCAGACTCCACGCTTAATGCAGAGTCTGATGCAGGGCTCAATCCCATGACCCTGGTATCATAACCTGAGCATAAATCAAGAGTCGAATGCTTAACGGACTGAGCCACGAGGCGCCCATTTTGTTGAATGTTTTTGTCATAAATGTGTGTGGTTTTTTTGTTTTGTCGAATGATTTTTCTATTTTTATTAAATTTATCATGTTTTTTTGTCCTTTATTTTATTAATATGATGTATTACATTGATTTTCATATGTTAAAACAACTTTGCATTCCTGAAGTAAATCCTACTTTGTCATAGTGCACAATTCTGCTTACATGTCGGTGGACCTAGTTTGCTAGTATTTTGTTGAGGATTTTCGCATCTGTGTTTGCAATGAATATTGGCTAGTAGTTCTGTTTTGTTTTGTTTTGTTTTGCTATGGTGTCTTTATTTGCTTTTGGTATCAGTGTAATACTAGTCTCATAGTGAGTAAAAAGTGTCCTTCCTCTTCTATTCTTTGGAAGATTTGTAAAGAATTGCTATTAATTCTTTATTAAACATTTTGTAGAATATATCCATAAGGCCATAGGGTCATAAATTTTTCTTTGAGGGAATTTTTTTTATTCATAACTCAATTTCTTTACTTGTTATAGAGTTATTTAGATTTTGTATTTTTTCTTGAGCCATTTTTGTAGGCTGTATTTTTCCAGTAATGTATCCCTTCTATCTAGGTTATCTAATTGCTCTGCATAATTTGTTTATATTATTTCTTAATGCATTTATACAAGATCAGTGTGGTGCATCCTTTAATTTCTGGTATTTCTCTCTTTTCTTTCTAGTCAATCTTGAGAAAGGGTTTCCAATTTTGTTGATCTTTTCAAAGAAGTAGTTTTTCATTTTGTTGATTTTCTTTATTGGTTTTCTATTCTCTGTATTATTTATTCCCATTCTAATCTTTATCATTTCCCTCCTTCTTGTTTAGGGTTGAGCCTGCACTTTTTCTAGTTTGTTAAGATGTAAGATTGGATACTTATTTGAAATGTTTTTTCTTCTTCCTTTTTCTTTATTTCTCTGTTTTCAGTACAGATGCTCAGAAATTTAGATTTTCCAATAATCACTGTTCTTGCTCCATCACAAAGTTATTGGTTTCTTGTGATTTAATTTTTCATTTATTCAAGTATTTTATAATGCCACCTTTTGCTTATTTTATGAACCATTGGTTCAACAACAAGAATGTCTTATTTAATTTGTACATATTTTTTTTATTTTCCCAATTTCTTTCTGTTATTGAGTTTTCATTCTATTCTATTATTGTCAGAGAACATATTAGGTATGCTCTGAAATCTATAAAAGAACCAAATGAAAATGCTGAAGTTGGAAAGTGTAAGAAAATGAAAAATTCATGAGAAGAGACCAACAGCAGATTTGAAATGGTCAAAGAAAGAATCCACAAACTCGAAGACAGGTCAGTTGAGATTGTCAGCCTGAGGAACAGAAAGAGAAAAGAATCAAAGAATAAAAAATTAACAGAGCCTCAGAGACACATGGACCATCATCAACCGTATGAATGTACACAGTCCTACTGAGCCTGATTTTCACTTGGAGTAATTAGCAGGTAGTAAGCAGCAACCACAGACAATGTGCACTTCCTTTTACTGCCATCCCTATAATTCCCTATTCTTTTATATCAGATGATCTTACTGATTTTATGTTAACTGCCTAGCTCCCATGGGTACTGAGTTTTCAACCTCTGAAAATGAGCAGCAGACATAAAAGTAAAGCACTTGAGGATGGAAAAACAGCAGAAGCAAAGATTAAAAGGTATTAAAATGTGGGGTTTGATGGAGGAGAGTGATAATAGGTTTGGCTGAGGAGGGGCTCTCTGTGGAGAGTCAAGAGTAGATACATCTGGAAAGAATTTTTGGAACTATACTATGCAGAACATAGATAGTAAGGCTTTTACATACTATTTTGTAAATCTTCATGCATTTCCGAGAACAAGTACATCAATGATCTATTTGATCGCCAAAGTTACTCTGAAATGGGGGTTGCAGTTATTATTCTACAGATGTGGAATTAAAACTACAGATGTGGAGTTATATGGGCTATCAATACTTAGTGGAAAAACAGGAACCATAACCCACATCTCCAAATTCTGCTCCATTGCTGATAAACAGAAAGCGAGCTATCCCAAACAAGTCAGGCTTGAGCTAAACTTTGTCTTGTTCCTTGTACTAGTCCTGACACCTAGGACAATACTTGGAGCTTGGGTGAAAGAAATGATTGAATCCTACAACCTGCAATCTGCTTATTTTATGGCCAAAAATCATTTTTCATTTTGGTTTCCACGGGGGTTCAGTGCACAAATAGCTCCTGGAAGGCAGAAAAGTTTATCCAAGAACAGCTGTTCAACTTCAGCTTTCTAGCTCCTTCCTGAATTGACTTAATTGACTCCTTCATTGGGAAGTTTCTATTGAAAAAGTCATCAGGACTGGGCTCATCACTGAACTCCTTATAATTTTGAAACCGGGCTGCCCTGTGAGATGGTGGTAAAATTTTGAAACCGGGCTGGCCAGTGGGTAGGGATTGAGAACCATGGTAACAGGCAGTTATCACTTGAAAACATACCATTTCAAGACACTCCCAATAGCACTATAAGATGTGACCAGTATTTGCTTAGGAAGGAAAATTAGTCCCGAACTTTATGCTCTCTGAGGAGGCATTCTTGGGACCTTATATCAATATATCATCAGTTCTTCATAGAATTTTGTAAATAATTTATGAGTGATTGGATTCAGAATGTGGCATTACAGAAGATTTCAGAATTTTCAAAACCCAAAATGTAAAAATTGTCCTATATTGTATTTTGTTCATATATGAATCAACGGACATGAAATCTAGATTTTGGTTGGTTTATTATAAAGAGAACTAGACAGGAAATCCAGAGGCCCAGATATTATACATGTTCCAATATATTAACCTTTTGTCAGGCTCTTAATATCTTTAAGTCTCAGAATCCTTCCTTATAAAAACAGGGATAGATAATTCCTAAGAGCCTTCCAAGTTTGCAGTTCATTTACTTGAGTTTTGCAGAGTTCTCTGAGAAGCTGTGATTGATTTTGTTGTTATTGTTGTTCCTAATTCCAGTTGAAAAGAATGAGGGCTTAGTTACATCTCTGACATATTTTTACAGTGATCTCAAATGGTTTCAACCAAATTAAATATTTGCTCTAGAAATATTTTGTATTTGCATAGCATCTTGCAATTTTAAAAAATAACATGGATTATTTAATTTATTTTCCTTTTTCACAGTGAAGTAGGGAGACCAGATAGGTGGTAGGGAGTTAAGAGAAGTATTCCCAGTTTAGACATGAGGAAATATCCTCAAAGTTCAGTAATTTGACTAAAATAACATGACTAATTCATAGAAAAGGTGGGACAGCTACAAGGTCATCTGATGCATTGTCCAGAGCTTTTAAAATTATTATTAATCAGCTACTTATGTGTAAATCATTGTGCTAGGCACTGTATATGTCTTTAAGACATTTCCCAACTTTCCAGGAGCTTCCAGTCTGGTAGATCTGTAATCAGATAATTTGGATGATTATGTGAAGGTAATAATTGATGTGGGAATATGAGTTAGACATCACAGAATAAGGGAGAGAACAGTCCAACCAGGGAGCTCATGAAGGGCTCCTGTAGGAAATGGTGTCAGACTTCTGTTTTAAAACACTGATGAATTAGTCAGATGTAGACTGGAAGAGGGCTTTCATAGTTGGAAGAACAACATGAGTACAAGTGCAAAGATCGGAAACATTTTCTGTGCAGGACAAGATAAGCATTTCTTTCTGGACCAGATGGGAGAGCAGGGTTTGGTGTGGAATGAGGCTAGAAAAGTATCTAGGCTCAGATTTGGGAGATGGTATTTGCCTCCAAGAGAGCTTGGACCTTTTCCTGGGAGGATGTGGTGGGAAGCTTTTGAAGGATTTTATATGGGGGCATGATTTGCTCCCATTGCAGATGGACCACTATCCTGGCCACCCAGAGGTTCTGAGATAGTGACATGATAGGGAAGAGGGAAATCAATTTGGAGGCTTTAATATAGGATGAGAAGTTCTCCGGTGTTTCCTATGGAGCTTTTGTAATAACCAAGAAGAAACATGAAGGTGAATAGAGAACGTAACAGAAGCGATGATCTTTCTGGAGGAAAGTGATCTGTTTGGCTCGGTCCTTGGTCGTTTAAAGTTGTGCACACCAATTGTCTTAGAGTTTTGGATGACTACCAGATATCCCATTGTAGGAAACTAAAAATATGCCATAAACAAGATTAAGCTAATACTACCACCAATACATAAGATCAATTGATTATTGTATAGTCAATAGTAACCTAGGCCCCGCAAATTCATATATTATTCAGTATTCCTAACGGCTTTGTAAAAAGGTCACAGAACTAGTGTGTGATCAAGCTGGAATTCAAATCTAGACTGGACTGTTTCCTCAAATGTAGCTCTTAATTGGTACAGGGTGTTAAATAATTATAATCAAACAGAGAAAGAATGGAGGACACAGAATACCAATAGGAGAGGAAGGGGTATTGTACATACAGAGATGTGTATTCCATGAATGCAGCTTGATAGCAGCTGTGAAACCCTGTGGCTCATTAGTATCAATGATCCCAACATCCCCACCGGGAAGAAGAGAACACTTGGCCATAGTCACTCTTCATGCCCTATAGAAATAATGCAAAACTATCTTTTGCAGGCTTGGATGGAAGGCCAGTGAATGAGGTTTAGAATTTCACTAACTGCTGACTCTGGTGCTTCCCATTTAGGTTTTTTATATAGACTCCATGTTCTGAGTCCTACAGATTTTTCTCTTATTATTTAAAACTTAGATTTTGGGAAATTTCCCAAATGCTTGGCTATAGCTCATTTTCATGACTATTGTTTTTGCTATGGGCAAAAAAAGAAAAATAATAATCCACTTTGGAACTCAAAGCCATCAACTTGATTCATTGTTCCTTTTGGGTTATTTTCTGTCATCTTTCTTTAGCTTCTGGCTTGGAAGTGAGGAAAGCAGAGACCAGGGAATTTTGGAGATGAAAAAATATGCTGGGTCATAACTCAGAACATTATCACGCTAAATGTAAACATTAATATTTATAAATCACCAGAACAACCAAGAGTGATGTTATCCCTTTCCAATAGGATTTTCAACCTGAGCTCCCTGAAGGCAGGTGCTGTGCCTATCTTGCTCACTGCTGATCACCAGTGCACAGAATTGTGCTTGACACATGGTAGATACTTAAGAAACATCTGTTGGTTGAACAAATAAATTAATGAATAGTCTTCAAATAATCTGTTCTTTTCTGCAGTCATATCATAGTTGACTCTACTAATTTTAAGAAATATATACAGTATATGTAATATGTAGGTAGAAAGGATGTCAGTACAGGGACATAGACCTGACTTCAAGTAGTGGAAAGTCTGCTTTTGAAACAGAGAGTCCATTGGTCCCATAATATTCCAAAAGTCAAAGTAGAGACCCATTGGTGCAAACTACAGGTTGGTGGGTTTCAGTTTAAAGGAGATATTCTGACAGCTAGAGCAGAGCAATCATAGAATCATCTGCCTTAGGTCTTATGAAGAGCTTGTTAACAATCTAGTTAGATGAAGGCTGAGAAATGATCCTTGAGTTTGGCATCATGGAGCTCGCAGATCACTTTGATAAGGTGGTTGCAATGGAGCAAAAGCCAAATGGGGCTAAGTGTAAGAGAAAATGAGAGGAATTAGGTAACAGGAGTTTACTATGAAGGGGAGCAGAGAAATATGGGACAGCAAGGCAGCAAGAGTGGTTTAAGAGGGAGAGTTTTTTTATATTTATATATATATTTTTTAATTTGGAAGGAAGAATAACATGGCTGTATGTGACAGGAATAATCCATCAGGAAAAGTTGATGATAGAAGAATGTTGCATTGCTGGAGAGTTGCCCTTGCGTAGGTGAGAGAGATGGTATGCTGTACAAGGTGAGGGTTGGTTTAGGCTGGAGGTATGCATAGTTCATCTTAGTGACAGGGAAGGTAGATGTCCATCACTGAATATGGATGCTGTTGGGTGGGTGGTTATAGGGTGGGAGATGGTGAGAGTTCTTTACTCAACTTCTTACATGTTATATTTGGCTTACATGTTATTTTCTCCCATCTGGCTATGTGGTTTTCCTTGGGGACAGTGGGTTAGAATTATTTGACCCTGTTTTTCTGGCAGTTTTTAGGTATGTGGCACTTGGTAGGCTCATTTAAATGAATAAACTAACGACTAAAAGATACATCCACATTTTCCAAATATTAGTGTAATACTGGAAGTCTCCAGGAAATAGAGGTGGTGGGGTGGAGGTTAAACCCAATCACAGCAGTATTTAATGAAAGCAGGAATGTGTTGCTGCTCTGAAAGGACTGGGACGTGAGCATTGACAAGGTGGGTGGGGCCCACGTTTTATGGAATCAGTTAGCAAGTTTTATTAGGAGCCTCCCAGGAGCCAGCTCTATATTCTGTACTGTTGGGACTTGAAGAGAGGAAAGATGTGTAGTGGCTCTTGAAAACTTTCTAATATGGTTTCTGAGTCCAGACTCTGTAGAGAGCTGGGCAATGGATCACATGGCCCCGGCTCTCAGTCTTCTAGCATATTAGTTAATTGTGCAGGCTCTTAAGTAAAAAGTGCCTGGATTTAAATCCAGGCTCTGTTAAATGGTCAGTGGGTAATCTCGCATAAGTTGTTTTCACTGTACTTCAGTTTCTTCGTCTTTGAAATGAGACAAATAGTTGTCCCACATTGTAGGCTGATATGACGATTAAGTGAGCAGATGTGTGTAAAACACTAGGCAGCATTTGACACATAGATGTAAATCCTCCATATTAGACACGATCATACTGAGAAGCAAGTGTGAGTATTCCAAGGCAGGTGGGATAGAGAAGGCACACTCGGGGGGCCCTGCCTATACCCAGATGACTCCTCTCGGTAGCCATGTCCTTCTTACCTTGGATTCCCAAGTATGTTGAAGTGAGGAAAAGGGTTCTTTTATTAAGCTGGAACAACCAAACTCTCCCGCTTAAGATTTGGCATCACCGTGATAGACACAGGGGTTGAGAGTTGTAGTCACATTGGGGTCATCAGCCTGGCAAAAAGTCTAGCAAACTCCTAATATTGAGGTCTTTATAGTTCCCTGGGTTGTTTTTCCTGAGGTTAAAGCATTTAATTTTTCATTTAAATTTGTGACTACTCTGTTATCTTTCTAACAAATCTCCTTTGCACCCAAAGAGCAAAAGTTCTGTGTGGCTCACAAACAAATACAGTTTTAGATATGTAAATAGATTCCAGACTCAGTGGAGCTCCCTCAGGGAAAATTCTGTATCATGGAGGTATTAGCTATTAAACAGGTCATGTAATGCATTCCTTTATTAAGCTGGCATTTAGTGAGCACATTTTGTTTTATTATTGCTAAGTATTGGGATTATACAGGTGATTCATTCATAACTTCTGCCTTCAAGGAGCTTGAGTATTGTAGCCAAGAGATTTATGTGCTAGATTCAGAAGAGGAAGGGATTGGGTTATTTTGAGGACTCTGGGTGAAGTGACTGGGTGAAAGGTGGTACCATGAAGTATTGTTGAATCTAGACAAAAAATATGGTCTTCAGAGAAATGATCTGGAATTCTTTTTTTTAATTTTTAATATTTTTATTTAAAAACAAAAAATTTTTTAATGTTTTTATTTGTTTTTGAGACAGAGAGAGACAGCATGAGCAGGGGAGGGACAGAGAGAGAAGGAGACACAGAATCCAAAGCAGGCTCCAGGCTCTGAGCTGTCAGCACAGAGCCCGATGCGGGGCTCGAACTCACGGACTGTGAGATCATGACCTGAGCTGAAGTTGGACGCTTAACCAACTGAGCCACCCAGGCGCCCCTGGAATCCTTTTAATGAGGGGGTCAGAGTTCTGCTTTTATAGCTCTCTATATAATTCCCTCCAAAATAATTCCCTTCGAAACCAACACAAAATTGGAAGTGGAACTCTATGGGCCTAGTGAAAAAATATCATTAGAGACACATTCTATTCTATTATTTGTTAAAGGGGGATAACATAACACCTCTCCCATTTTTGTCCAATTTTAAAGTTTTAGCATAGTATCATATTTTCAAGTACGAAGGATTTCTATATTCTGTCCATTCAGATATGTGTGTGTGTGTAAATTTAAATAAATTTAAATTTTGGAACACTTTTATCACAGTTGATTTTTTTTCAATTTTCTTTCTCATTGTTCCTCTATAAATACTTTATACTCCACACGTCATGCTGGCATCCCTTACATACTCCATATTCTCTTCCCTCTGTGTCTTTGTTCATACTGTTTTTCTCATATCCTGAAACAATTTCTTCTCCTGATTTCATGCACGAATCATTCTTAGCTTTTGAAGTTTAACTAAAATATTGCTCACTCTGTGACATTTTTTTAAATTTCTTCTCAGGTGGAAGTTCCTCTTTCAAGCTTTCAAGCATGTTATCTGTTCTTCTTTTTATAGATTTTATCACCTGATACCTCATGCTGTAGTTATTGTCCTCAACAGTTTTCTGCCTTTCTAGAATTGTTTGAGGACATTCAAATGGAATGTTCTAGAGGCTCTATCTCATCCCCTCCACCCCCATAGTAGGCCCTGCTCAAGACCTCAAGGATCTTCTGAAATTGAGAACAAATACAGATTTTTGTAAGCCCTGGTATGTGAAATGTAGACTTTTAGGTACCTTGTTGGATAAAATACGAAGAGATGAATTTCTGACAAGGATTGTGGTAAGACAAGCATTTCACAGAGACAGGAAGGAAGGACTAAAGAGAACAGAGCAGATCAGGTGAAATAATCAGGCAAAGACACCTCAGCGACTTAGGCAACATTGGGAAAGAAGCACAAGGAAGAACAGGCTGGGTTCCAGAGGTGTTACCCCAAGTAGAAACTGTGTGATGGGTTGGATTCCCCATAAACCAGTCTGATATGAAAATTAGCACACAGTTGTTGTTTCTTCTGGGGTGTTTTTGGAATCAATACATGTGGAAGGGAAGGGAAGGAAGTAGGGTTGGGAGGTGGGAGATGTCATGCTAGAATACAGTCTCAGTAGAATCCTTGGTTGACACTGTGGGGAATTTTGAGGATGAGATGGCCCTTCAGAGTTGTCCTGAGTTGGGCCAAAAGGGACAGGACATTATCCCTAAGCATCAAGCAGTCCTGGATGGCAGGCCCTCTGACAAAGTGACTCCTTTCAGAAGAGGTCCTCTCAAAAAGGATTGACAGATAAGGGCTGTCTGCCAGCAGCATTTCCAGCAGCTGGGGCAGTACATCTCTGACTGTGGAAGGGGATCTGGGCACTGCATCACTGTCCAGCACAAGGTGCTTGCATGTCTGAGGGCCGTGTGGGTGAACTGGAAGACAAAATGATGAAGTTATAAGACTGGCTTTCAGCTTATGAGCTTGAATCTAAGTAGTCTCAGTGGGGCTTAATTTCCATCAATCAATACACTGGTGACCAAGATTATATTAGTAGTGACCTCTATTCAGTTATAAAAATGCAGCATTACTACTTGTGATGGGAACAATGCCAAGTAACCCAGCAATATGCTCACAGTACCTTGCACATAGTAGATTATGCAGCAAATGACTGTTGAATAAATGAAAGGCCAAGTAACCCCACCAAATTATTAGAGAGCTGAATGTTCTGTTCGATTTTATGAAACTGTCCTCATTTCCTTTGAAGTCCCTTGCATTATCTTGCCCATTTCAATCCAGGTTTGTACCAGGACTGTCCATTTTTATGGTTTTAAGCTTAAGTTATTTCATTTTGTTTATTTTCAGATTTGGAAGGTACCTCTTCTGCACATGGTCTCTCCTTTTGGGCACTGGAAGAACATAGCTCCTTTGTTCTTTTTGCACCCGAGGGGGTGTGTATATGTGTGTTTGGTCTTCAGCACACCTTTCTCCTGGCCTAGAATGAAAGTTTCTCATTTGCAACATTCCATGTGCACCATCCAGGCACAGACAGATCCTTGTGAAAATTCAAATAAAAGCGCATAGAAAGGAGAGGCCGTCACCTAGCAATGCCCTTGGGTTAGCTGCCTGGATCTTACTGAAGACTTTCCTGCTTGAGTCGAAGCACTGGGTGGTCTGGGACTTGTTTCCCAGCTTTGGTAAAATCTAGACAGAATGGGAAAGTCATGGATGCAAAAGATGATAAACTAATATCAGGATCCAAACAGGTAGCCCTGGGGAGTTATGGTTCCAAGAAGAGTAAGAGCAAATGGGTTATAAATTAATTAATCTTTTCTAATCCCCAATTTCCTCACCTATAGAGATAATAGAATCTAATTCATATGTATTATCAGAATTAGATGCAATAATATATACAAAACACTTAGCATAATAGTGAGTAGTCATCAATAAATCAGCATTTTATTGTTTAGTACTAACAATTATTATTCCAATTCAAGAATGTAGGCTAGGCTCACTGGGTGGCTCAGTCAGTTGAGTGTCCATCCTTGGCTCAGGTCATGATATGACTGCTCGTGAGTTCGAGCCCCACGTCAGGCTTTGTGCTGACAGCTCAGAGCCTGGAGCCTGCTTCAGATTCTGTCTCCATCTCTCTGCCCTTCCCTGCTCTCTCTCTCTCTCTCTCAAATATAAAATAAAACATAAAAAAAATTTTAAAAAGAGTGTAGGCTGAATAAAATAGTAATTTCCTGAGAAACAAAAATATAAAAGAATATGGCAGCCAATGGGAATAATAGCAAAATGAGCTTTCAGTCAACCGAGAAGAGATCTTTGTAGAACACGTGTAAAGCAAGAGGTGGAACACTGTACTGGATAATCTCTTCCCCCAGTGATTTTTGAGGAAATATTTCAACTTACAGAGGATCTATAGAATTATATTTAAAATAATACCATGGGACAAAGTCCCATATTTTTGATTTCCACATATTTCATATGCCCCTCTATATGCCTCAGCTTCCCTTATAGTTGTGGATAGTTCTGAACAAACACGCTGTGATCAGAAGTGTTGTGTGTGTAGTTAAGAACAGATTTTTGGTCTTCCTTTTCTTGCTATAGTGATTGTGAGGAGTATGGGTTGAGGTAAAGCAGCCACAAGATGGAACCAGATTGAAATAACTAAGTTACTGTGGATCCTGAGAAACTTGGCAGAGGACCATAGGGGAGGGGAAGGGGAAAAAAAAAGTTAGAGAGGGAGAGAGGCAAACCATAAGAGACTCTTAGACACTGAGAATAAACTGAGGGTTGTTGGGGGGGGTGGGAGGGAGGGGAAAGTGGGTGATGGGCATTGAGGAGGGCACCTGCTGGGATGAGCACTGGGTGTTGTATGGAAACCAATTTGACAATAAATTTCATGTTAAAAAAAAAGAAAAAAAGAAAAGAAAAGAAAAAAATTAAAAAAAAATTTTTTTTCAACGTTTTTTATTTATTTTTGGGACAGAGAGAGACAGAGCATGAACGGGGGAGGGGCAGAGAGAGAGGGAGACACAGAATCGGAAACAGGCTCCAGGCTCCGAGCCATCAGCCCAGAGCCTGACGCGGGGCTCGAACTCACGGACCGCGAGATCGTGACCTGGCTGAAGTCGGACGCTTAACCGACTGCGCCACCCAGGCGCCCCAAGAAAAAAATTTTAAATCATCCAAATCAGATGCTAATTACACTGGTATCTAAAATAAAAAAAAACAAAACACCATACAACTCAGAATAAAGAAGAAGAAGAAGAAAAAAAGAAGTACCTGAGTTACCACATGAAGAGAGTTGCCCTAGGGAGAAGATACTGAACTCTTGGTTGAAAAATCTATTATGAAAACAGCAAATACATGTTTAGGTGTGAAACTATTGACATTGCATGTTTGTTTGTTTGTTTGTTAAGGGAACACAGTGTAGCTTATTCTGACTACTGTAAGTGGTGTAGGACTTCAGAGATTTCTAAGATTTCTTCCAGCTTTATGGTTTTCATTCTGACCATTCACATGAGTGGAGAATGTGAACACACTGTACAGAAACCTAGCTCTATCCTGTGTATTGTCACCGCAGAACTTAGGAACCATGTTTCATACGGGGTCTTTTCATCACACACTTGGCAATCAGAGAACCTTTTTAAACACGTACACATGTATATGCATATGTATGGATATTCTATTGGCATAAATAAATATTTCCATTACTGCTTTTAACCACTTTATAATCTCATATACTCTAACTCAAAATGAGATTAATAAGCGAAGGCCAATGCATTTATTTAAAAAAAAATACCAATTTAGTGAGAGAGGAGAAAATTCTTAAATTAGGGTTCGGTAAGGCAAAAGATGTGGAATGATTTAATGACACTTTTGTTTTGTTTTTTGTTTGTTTTCCTTCTAAGATTTTACTTGTTTGTTTGTTTGTTTGTTTATTTATTTATTTATTTATTTATTTATTTAAATTCAAGTTAGTTAACATACAGTGTAGTGTTGGTTTTAGGAATAGAACCCAGTGATTCATCACTTGCTTATAACACCCAAGTCCCATACTTATTGCCCATCACCCATTTAGATCATCCCCCCACCCACCTCCCTTCCAGCAACCCTCAGTTTGTTCTCTATGGTTAAGTCTCTTATGGTTTGCCTCCCTCTCTACTTTTTATCTTAGTTTATTTTTCCTTCCCTTCCCCTATGTTCATCTGTTTTGTTTCTTAAATTCCACATAAGAGTTAAGTCATATGGTATTTTTCTTTCTCTGAATGACTTATTTCACTTAGTTTAATATATGCTATTTCTATCTACATCATTGAAAATGGCAAGATTTCATTCTCTTTGATGGCTAGGTAATATTCCTCTCTCTCTCTCTCTCTCTCTCTCTCTCTCTCTCTATATATATATATATATATATATATATATATATACACACACACACACACACACACACACCACATCTTATTTTTTTTAATGTTTATTTATTTATTTTTTGAGACAGATAGTAAAGGATAGAGAACACAAGCAGGGGGAGAGGGCAGAGAGAGAGAGAGAGAGAATCCCTAGCAGGCTTTATGCTGCCAGTGCAGACCCCAATGCAGGGCTCAAACCCACAAACTGTGAGATCATGACCTTAGCCGAAACCAAGAGTCAGAATCTTGACTGATTAAGCCACCCAGGCCCCTATATATACCACATCTTCTTTATCCATTCATCAGTCAATGGACATTTGGGGACTTTGCATAATTTGCCTATCGTTGATAGTATTGCTATAAACATTGGAATGCACATACCCCTTTGAATCAGTATTTTTGTATCCTTTGGATAAATACGAGTAGTGCAATTGCCAGCTCATAGGGTAGTTCTATGTTTAACCATCTAAGGAACCTTCACACTGTTTTCCAAAGTGTCTGCACCAGTTTGTATTCTCACCAACAGTATAAGAGGGTAACCCTTTCTCTGCATCCTCCCCAGCATCTGTTGTTTCTTGAGTTGTTAATTTTAGCCATTCTGAGAGGTGTGAGGTGGTATTTCATTGTGGTTTTGATTTGTATTTCCCTATGATGAGTGATATTTAGCATTTTTTCATGTCTCTGTTAGCCATTTGTATGTCTTCTTTGGAGAAGTGTATCTTCATGTCTTCTGCCCATTTTTTAACTGGATTACTTATTTTTGGGGTTTTGAGTTTGATAAATTCCTTAAAGATTTTGGATACTAGCCTTGTATCCAGTATGTCATTTGAAAATATCTTCTCCACAACTATATGGTTACCTCATTTTTGACAAAGCAGGAAAGAACATCCAGTGGAAAAAGACAGTCTTTTCAACAAATGGTGTTGGGAATACTGGACAGTGGCATACAGAAGAGTGAAACTAGACTACTTTATTACACAATGCACAAAAATAAATTCAAAATGGAAGAAAGAACCAAATATGAGACAGGAAACTGTCAAAACCCTAAAGGAGAACACAGGCAGCAACCTCTTTGACCTCGGCCATAGCACTTCTTACCAGACACATCTCTGGAGGCAAGGAAAACAAAAGCAAAAATGAACTATTAGGACCTCATCAAGATAAAAAGCTTCTGCACAATGAAGGAAACAATCAACAAAACTAGAAGGCAGTCTATTGAATTGTAGAAGATATTTGCAAATGATGTATTGGATAAAGGGATAATATTAAAAGTCTATAATGACATACTTAACATTGATAGAGATATTTGTAGAGTTTTACATTTAAGTTCAAAAGAGACATAGATACATATGGCTATTTACACTTACAGTGTTGTGTCTAAAACACAGATGATGTACAGGTATTAGGAAGTTTCAACTGATGGAAAAGTCAGTGTGAACCAACATTGTCATTATATTATATTTTTTTATTGGCAAAATACCACTGACAACACACACACACACACACACACACACACACACACACATACACACACACAGATACGTACTCAAACTCTATGTCTATGCAAAATTTAACTATTTTGATTATATTAGAACTAAATATCAATGAACTTGAGTTTTGAAGTAAAATATCTCTTATTATCTGGATAAATTTAGTAAAGTTATTTAGTGTCTCTAAGCCTCCATTCCCTAAATTGTAAAAAGACAATTACAGTAGTAAAATAGTAGTACCTATCTCATGGGGTTTTTCTGAGGAGTAATCGATAATGATGTATGTAAAATATATAATGTAGTGCTTGGCATAGAGAAAGCACTAATAGAAGTTATCCATCAACATAATTAAATCACCTCCAAGAAAGAAGCAGCCTTTATGTGATAGAAGATTGTTTACTTTCCTGGCTAGCAAGACCATGTGTTTGGGATAATTTTAAAGTAATTTCTGTATTGATGTGGTATTTTGGATATATTACTTTTCAATTGAAGATTATTTGGTAATATGTTTGAGACTTACCTTTAGTAAAGAGGCTTTCCTATAAACCTACAGTTACCCTGCCAAAGTCTGAAAATGGGCTTTACTTCCTGTCTTTCTCCAGTTAGTCCAGCAGAAGCATCACTTACTCACTTCTCAAAAGGAGCAAGTTAAAAGGGTGATTTTCTACAGAAGAAGGGACTTAATGGCTTTCTGATCAGCGTCTGGGACTTTCATATAAGTTCACAATGCATAGTCTTTTGGAAGGAGGAAAAATGGATGTTTTCTAAATGCTCAATTATGCATAAAAATTACCTTGGCCAATTAGTCACAGTAATTGGAAGAGTGACTTAAAATATGTTTCTATCATTAAAATTAATACTAATCAACAGGAAGTTGGAGCACTATATTAATATCATATAAAGTACACTTCAAAACAAGAAATGTTACGAGGTCATAAAGAGATATATTTCAAAAAGGTAAAGGGGTGAAGTCACCAAGAAAACACAACTGTTCTAAATATATATATCTTAATTATTTAATATAAATATTAATGTTTAAATACTGTATATATTTTATATAATTAGAGCTTGAAATACATTAAACCAAAACTATAGAACTGAAAAATAGAGAGAAATTCACAGTTATGTTTGTATATATGTGGATACTCCTATCTTAGTATTTGATAAAATAAAAAAGTAGATATTAAATTAAATGGAATTAGGAATTTAACAAATGGTTTTGGAAATAAATGAATATTTATACCTTCCCTCCTTACACAGAAATGAACTCCATAGAAATATTATGGATATAAATGTATAAGAGAGCCATAAATATTTTAGAAAAAAATCCTAGAAGGAAAACTTTGTCACTTTGATTAAGGATGTATTTGTTAGGGGCGCCTGGATGGCTCAGTCAGTTGAGCATCTGACTCTATTTTCGGCTCAGGTCATGATCTCATGATTTGTGAGATCAAGCCCCACATTGGTCTCTGTGCTGACAGCACAGAACCTGTTGGGATTCTCTTTCTCCCCCTCCTCTCTGCCTACCCCTTGTGCTCTTTCTCTCTCTTTCAAAAATAAAATAAAGAAATATTTTAAAAAGAATGTATTTGTTAGATAAGACATAAAAAAAATCTAACCATGAAATAAAATTTTTTGACATATTGGATTTTATAAAACTTTCTAAAAACTATGCTCATCAAGATACCGCTAAGTAAATGAATATCCAAGCCACAGACTAGAAAACATATATGCAAAACATCATATAGATGATAGACTTCCATAAAAGATATATAATGAGACCCTAACAAACCAATAACAAAAATACAGACAACCCCACAAAAATGAGCAAAAATCTTGCACAGCTATTTCTTAAAAGAAAATATGCAAATTATAGTAAGCCCACAAAGTGCAACACATCATTAGTTATCAATGATATGTAAATAAAAATCATAATTAGATACCATCTCATACTCACCATCGTGGCTAAAATTAAAAAGGCTGACTATACCAAATGACAGCCAGAATGTAGAGCAACTGGAACTCTTATACATTGATGATGGAAATATGAGTGGTACAGTCATTATCTTGTGGCCATTTGACTCTCAGGTATTTACCCAAGAAGAATGAAAAAATATGGCTGCAAACATATTGTACAAAATTGTTCATAGAAACCTGGTTTATAATAATTTGTAATTTTACTCATTCTAATAGATATGTAGAGGTATCCCATTTTATTTATTTATTTTTTTTAATCTTTATTTATTTATTTATTTATTTATTTATTTAATATATGAAATTTACTGTCAAATTGGTTTCCATACAACACCCAGTGTTCATCCAGAGGTACCCCATTTTAGCTTTAACTTCCATTTTCCAACACTGTTGAGCATTTTATCATCTGCTTATTTGACATTCATATATCTTTATTTGCTGAAATGTCCATTAAAATATTTTTGCCATTTTTATTGTTTTTATTTTATTGAATTATATAAAATATATGTATATATGTGTGTATATATATATATATATATATATATACATATATATATATATGCATTTTCAAAGATGTGCTTTGCAAATATTTTCTCCCATTTCATGTCTAGACTTTTGTTTTCCTAACAGTATTTTTTAAAGAGCAGAAGTTTTTAACTTTTATGATATACAGTTTATCAAATTATTTTATAGTTTGTGCTTTTTGTGTCTTTTCCCAAAATTTTTTACCTAACTTACTGTCATGAAGATTTTCTTCTATATTTTCTTCAAAGCCTCTATAGACATAGCTCGATGGTCCATTACAAGTGAAATTTTGCATATGGTGTGAGGTAAGGGTTTGGTTAAAATATTTGCATATAAATATCCAAATGTCCCAAAATAATTTGTTGGAAGATTATCCTTTCCCTTATTTTATTTACTTGGCATCTTTGTTGAAAATTTTATTGCATATGTGTGGGTCTATTTCTTAACTTTCTATTCTGTTCCATTGATCTGTATATCTATTCTCATGTCAGTATACACTGTTTGATTATTGCAGGTTTATTTAATTTCTTAAACACCTTTTTTTTTAAAATGTTTATTTGTTTTTGAGAGAGACAGAAAGGCGGGGGTGGAGGGCAGGTACAGAGGGTCCAAAGTGGGATATGCACTGACAGCAGAGAGCCTGATACAGGGCTCAAACTCACTAACTGTGAGATCGTGACCTGCACTGTTAGAAGCTTAACCGACTGAGCTACCTAGGTGCCCCTGATTATTGCAGCTTTATAATGAGTCTTGAAATAAGGTAATATGAGTCCTCTAATCTTTTTTTTTAAATTATTTTGGCTATTCTGAGTCTTTGTATTTTCATATATATTTTAGGTTCATTTCTATAGAAAATGTCTGCTGGGGTGAAGTTGCCCTGAATATATTGGTCAATTTGGGGAAAATTTATACCACAATAGGAATATAAAACAATTTATCCCCTTTACAGTCCTTTCATTCCTTCCTACAGATCTAGTTTTCCAACTGGTATTTCCATACTTTGATGGAAAATTTTCTTTTAATATTTTCTGTAGGCATGATGCCTTAACATGACTTTATTTCACCTTTATTTGGAGTCTCTTTTTGCTGGATAAAGAATTTGGGGTTGACAGTTTTTTTGTTTTATTTCTTGTTTTTTTTTTTTTTCATTTAAACCTTTTAAAGTATACCATTGTTTCCTAGATTCTATTTTTTGCTAATGAGAAATAAGCCATCAATCTTATCTTTGCGTGCTGGCATCATTCTCTTTAGCTGTGTTTAAGATTTTCCTTTATCTTTCCTTTTTAACAGTTTGAATATCATGGGTCCAGGTGTGGTTTCTTTATTTAAACCCTACTACACCTTTATCAGGTTTCTTGGGTTGGTATATTTTAGCAATTTTGGAGAATTGTCGTTCACAGTCTCATCAAGTATTGTTTCTGTCCTATTTTGTCTCACTTCTCCTCTGCAACTCCAATTACACGTTAGACTCTTTGACATTGCCCCATAGGTGATGTCTTATCCTCTTAATTTTTCTCACTCCTTTGCACTTGGTGTTTCAGTTTAGATAATTTCAATTAAACTGCCTTTAGATTCATGGATTTTTTTTCCCCTCCAGTAATCTGTCAGCTGATAATCCCATCAAATAAATTTTTCATCAGTGATATATCAGAATTTTTATTTTCATATTTCAGTTTGAATTTTTGTTTTGATTCCTCTTTTTAAAGCACATGTCCAACTTTCCACTAAACCCTTTAAAATGTGTATTTTAAAGTCTTGATATGATATATCCATTACATTGCCATCACTAGTTCTGCTTTTTTATCTAAACTTCACATTTTCTTCATTATTCACATGTTTCCTAATTGTTACTCAATATCAGGTATTGTATATAAAAAAACTTTAGGGACTGAAGTAAATACTTTTCCCAGAAAAAGTCACACATTCTTCTCTAAGGCTGCTAACATGGAAGCTTGTCAATCTACCTGTAGCTTAACTAGGTCTGGGTTTTATGTTTATTTTCTTTAGAACCAGAACACCACTGGCTTCTAGTGATCTGAAATCCAGATCAGGAAATTTTCTTCCACTGGCTGGGGATCTGAGCACTTAGGGAGACCGTGGAGATCTCTATGGTTCATAGCCCCTTCACCAGCTTTCCCAACTATGGAAAATCTTTCTCTGTACATTAAAGTCTGTGAGATCTGTGGGTTTCTGGAGAGTTCTCTATTCTTTCAAGGATGTTCTTGGATTTCTGCCTTTTGGGAGATTATTCTCTTCCTGCTGGTTTTCTCAGCCTTCAGAGACCTGTTAACACCATGAAGGTATGTGGAGAGGAGGCTCAGAAAGAAATCTTTCAGTCTCCTGCCCCATCTTCAGCTTTCAGTCTTCTGCTTTGCACTCCTCTGCTCCAGGTTTTGTCATCCATTGCCTCAAAATACAAAAATCCCTCAGAGGGTTTTCTCAGTTCTCGCCCTGAATGTTGGAAGGACAGGCAGACTTGTTCCATGGCTGAGGTTCCTTGGAGCTACAGATCTTCACATTGCCCACTCCGCCCCTAAAATCTCCTCAGACATCGAACTTTTCCATCTTTATCCATAGATGGTAGGTTCCTCCTCCTCTTTCCAGACATCATAGATGAAAGCAATGGAAGCACTCCTCTTTTCTAGAAGGACTTATTTCTATCTAGAATTTAGTTCATTTGGGTGTAACACATTTCTGATGGGTTTTCTGATTGTAACAACCATGATTTTGTAGTTTATCCAGATTGTTCTTATCACTGCAATGAGAGTGATGGATTCTTACAAATTTTTCCTTTTTAAAAGCTTT
This sequence comes from Panthera pardus, assembly GCF_024362965.1. NCBI lineage: Eukaryota > Metazoa > Chordata > Mammalia > Carnivora > Felidae > Panthera > Panthera pardus. The sequence goes on from NW_026527002.1 coordinate 68,829,448, forward strand.
TTTCTTTATTTTGAGAGAGAAAGACACAGTGCCAGTGGGGGAGGGGCAGAGAAAGGGAAAGAGAGTGAGAATCCCGAGCAGGCTCCATGCTGCCAACTCAGAGCCCCACTTGGGACTTGAACTCATGAAACTCTGAGATCATGACCTGAGCTGAAACCGAGAGCCAGACGCTTACCTGACTGAGCCACGCAGGTGCCCCCAACTTTTTATATCCGAACAGAAATCCTGTAATTCTGTATTACCACTATTGCTCTTTAGTATTTCACCACCTGGGTTAGGTGTCGGCATACAAATGGTCAGCAGGCCAAATCCAACTCGCTGTATGTCTCTATAGCCTGTAAGCTAAGAACCTTTCTTATAATTTTAAAGGGTTGGAGAAGGAGGAGGCAGAGGAAGAAAGGATGGAGGAGGAATAGGGGTTGTCATCATAGACTGTAAATGGACCACCGAGTCTGAAACACTATCTGGCCCTTTTCAGGAAATGCTTGCTGACCCCTGACCTAGACTGTGCTGATTTCTGTGCCATACGATTGCTTTGTCTTCACTAGGAGGAAGGAGAATATTCATTCTGTAATACGAGTGTGCCCATGGATCAGAGGAACTATTGCAGGAGGGAAAAGATAGGGAACTTGTGTGTGGGATGTGGGGAGATGGTGTAGGCCACACGTGCTGACTTTGACACGGCTCCCCTGGGGCTCTTCAGTTCAAATAGGCACATAAGAGGTATAAAATCTCTGGCATTATTTTCTAAAACAGTCTTTCTGACATTTTGGCTGGAGATTGGCCAAGTGATGTCATATTTTGGGGACCTTTTATCTATAGCATAAGGAATCTCAGTCCTAAAAACCCTTTCTTAGTAACAATGGTGTCGCAAACAGAAATAACTCTGTGTGAACTCTGTCTGTGAAGATAAGTCACTGGCTCAGCATCCCACTTAAATGACTTCATGTCTGGGTGGACCAAAAACACCCCTTGTGATGTCTGTGCCATAGAGATGGGGTCCTGCCAGACACAATGCCCTTTTATCTAAAGCCATCCAAATCCTTTTTCCTGTCTTTATCCTTCCTTAGTTATCTCTGCTCTAGATAGCCAGGTGATAGCTGCTGAAAATAGGAACAGCAGAAACAGGGTCCTGTCACTGGTTAGGGGCACACCATTAAACCTGGTAAAGGGGAGTTTGAAATTTGTCATTCATGAATTGATTATATTTGTTAAATGTCCACAGCATTTTCGTAGGCTTAAGGAAATTAGAAGAGCCATCAATCAGTTAACTTTCAGTCAGCATTTCAGTCATGCTAGGACTTGTGGGGGATGTCACCTTCAAAACCTTCCAGTGTTCTTGTTGCTACGAATATTCATGTACCTCTTTTTGTACAAACTTTACCACAACGCTATGAGTCACACCATTATTGCCATTATGAATTTAATCATCGTTCGTTCTTTTTTAAAAAAAAATTTTAATGTTTATTTATTTTTGAGAGAGAGTGAGACAGAGCGTGAGCGGGGGAGGAGCAGAGAGAGGGGGAGACACAGAATCCGAAGCAGGCTCCAGGCTCCGAGCTGTCAGCACAGAGCCCAATGCGGGGCTCGAGCCCATGAACAGTGAGATCATGACCTGAGCTGAAGTTGGACGCCCAACTGACTGAGCCACCCAGGTGCCCCATCATCTTCGTTCATTCTATTTTACAGAACAGGAAAGTAGGAATGACAGAGACTCAGTAAATTGCCTTGTATGGTGCAGCTAGATGTGTAGAGCTGGGACTTAAACCAGACCATCAGATTCTGGATCCTGGATTCTGGATTCTAGACTCTGGCCTCTGCATCACTGCTGTTTCTCAATCCCATTGCTTTCTCTTGGGCCTAATTTTGATGAATTAAACAATGGGGTTTTCACCATCACTCTTTATCAGCTGTTACTGTACTGGTGCTCTTAGAATAGCTGAATTCTAGACACTTGCATGAGCCAGTTGTCTAACACCTACCCTTCAGAGATTCAAGAATTTTTCTTTGTCAGTGCAATAGGTTTGAAAAAACATGGAGTTTAGAATCTGAATTGATTCTTAAAATACAGCTGGAAGAAAATGTTCCACATAATTTCCAGTATAATCACCAATCTAATATAGCCCACAAGCCAATGACTTGATTACAAGAAGCTTTTCTGATAATATGAGGAAATCACTGAATACTAGGGATAAAAGTCTACCTAGATACCATCTTATAATACTTCATTCATTTGTGGGTGAGGAGTCTGAATTTCAGAGTGATTGGGCAATATGTGCAAACTCATTTACTTGTTGATGATGAGAGTTGCACTCCGATTCCCTAGCTCAAAGCCTAGTACTCTTTCTACATCTCTGCCCTGCAATACTGCAGACTTGTCTCTTCTGTGCATTGTAACTTACCTGACAACCACATTCACTCGGGTCTGTCAAAAAAGATAGAAACTGATAATTTTAAAATGACAATGTAATTTTGTGGGTTTTTTAAATTTTTATTTAAACACAAGTTAGTTAACATTTAGTGTACTATGGTTTCAGGGATAGAATTTAGTGAATCATTGCTTGCTTATAACACCCAGTGCTCATCCCAACAAGTGCCCTCCTTAATGCCCATCACCCATTTAGCTCATCCCCCACCCAAACACCCTCTAGCAACCCTCAGTTGGTTCTCTGTATTTAAGAGTCTCTTATGGCTTGTCGCCCTCTGTTTTTATCTTATTTTTCCTTCCCTTCCCCGATGTTCATCTGTTGTGTTTCTTCAATTCCACATGAGCCAAATCATATGGTATGGTATTTATCTTTCTCTGACTGGCTTATTTTGCTTAGCATAATACATTCTAGTTCCATCCATGTTGTTGCAAATGGCAAGATTTCATTCGTTTTCATTGCCGAGTAACATTCCTATATATATATATTATATATATATATTATATATATATAATATATATATATATTTATGCTCCTATATATAATATTCCTATATATATATATACATTCCTATATATAATATTCCTATATATATTCATATTTATATTCATGTATAAGTATTCATATATATGTATATATACACATCTTCTTTTTTTTTTTTTTTAGAGAGGAGACAAAGTGTTTATTTTGAAAGGGAAAATAAAGATCTTTTTCTAACATGATTACCAATGTTCCATCTCTCTGATGGCAGACGACATACCAGAAATTATATGGTCATTATATGGTAGCCCCTTTTGTCACATCATACCACATCTTCTTTATCTATTCATCAGTTGATGGACATTTGGGGTCTTTCCATAATTTGGCTATTGCTAATAGTGCTGCTATAAACATTGGGGTGCATGTGCCCCTTCAAATCAGCATTTTTGTATCCTTTGGATAAATACCTAGTAATGTAATTTCTGGGTTGTAGGATAGTTCTGTTTTTATTTTTATTTTTTTTTTGAGGAACTCCCATACTACTATCCAGATTGGCTGCACCAGCTTGCATTCACACCAGCAGTGCAAAAGTGTTCCCTTTCTCCTCATCCTCACCAACATCTGTTGTTGCCTGAGTTTTTAATTTTAGTCATTCTGACAGGTGTGAGGTGGTATCTCATTGTGGTTTTGGTTTGTATTTCCTTGATGATGAGTGATGTTGAGCATTTTCTCATGTGTTTGTTAGCCATCATCAAGATAAAAAGCTTCTGCACAGTGAAGGAATCAATCAACAAAACTGAAAGGCAACTGAAAGAATGAAAGAAGATATTTACAAATGACATATTAGATAAAGGCTTAGTATCCAAAATCTATAAATAATTTACCAAACTTAATGCCCAAAACCCAAAAATAATCCAGTAAAGAAATGAGCAAAAGACATGAACAGACACTTTTCAAACAAAAATGACAATGTAATTTTAAAATGATTTAACTCCACAAGCATATCCTCAAGGGGTTGTAGCTGTGATTTGGAATCTGTTCTTACCTTTGGTAATCTCAAATGTTCAAGCCTCTTGGTCTCTCATTGTGATCATCTTCTGCATTTTGGTATGGCTCTGGTATCTTACAATTTGTATTATTTTTGTACAGCTCTGAGCCCAGTACTTCATTGCTCAACCCAAGAAATGACAATCTCCTTAAAACTGAAGAAATTAACTGGTTTTGTTAGGCATAACAGAATTGTAGGCACACTGGTTCTCAAAATTCCCAGTAGATTTTCAAGGGGAATTCATGCTGAACACAGCTTTCTTCCTTTACATTGATTTTAGAATGTAGGCTTTCCTTCTTTCCCATTCTCCTTCTGGTAAGATGGGGCCATCAATTAGTCATTGCCCCTGTTTTCCAGCAAAATATGACTTAATCCTTTGAGAGGGAAATGTGCTCATTAAATATTTAAACTTTTATTTGTTTCTCCCCTTTTCACAATACTTCCTTTTCTCCCTGTACTCATAATTGTCAGTTTAACTGGTGTGGGAATCCATCAGCTACATGAGCCCACCTCACTTTGTTCTGATCTCTTTAAGTCTTTTATGATTAATATGTCTATGACTTATCTCCACACCTAGACTTTATGTTACTTGAGGATCAATGCCTTACATCTTAGATCTTATTGCCATGGTGCTTTATATGTACAAGGCCTCTAATAAATAGCTAACAGCTTGAACAAATGCCTGAAGAAGCATCCCAATAGAAGTAACGTGATTAAATTCTCCTTGTATATCATGATTTTGTGAAGTACTTTAAGTATACCATGTCAAAAATGCTATGGGTGAAGGAATTTTAAAGGAGAAGAGACAACTCAAATCTGGAAACAGCCTAGCAGAAGTTCTGTGAGTTGCTAAATATCAGACCGTTATAGTAAGTGCAGAGGGGCCTATGTTTCTGTATTTTCTAGTAGATGTGCACCAGTGATGCTCACCTAGAGGAGATGAGGCAAGCCTTTGCACAAGCTGTTCCCTCTGCCTGGGACATCTTTTCTAGCCATTATTTATTTGTCAAGATCAAGGTTAAATGTCACCCCCTCTGTGGAACCATCATCAAACAAAATTTGTTTTTCCCTCCACTGAGCTCATATTCTATGCTTTGCAAGTATGCACTGTTTTCATCCATTCCATTACAACCCTGGTCAGTTTTGCTGATAAATACCTGCTTTGTCTGGTTTTGCTGAAATGAAAATCCTTTATGGATGAGGCTATGTTCATTTAATCTATCACCACCTCCAGTAGGTGCCTAATTAAAATAATGAATTGAATTCTCTCCTTTACCATGTGAGTTTATTCTCATGACCCCTTAAGGGGAAAAAAAAAAAAACCTTCCAGCTTTCAGCTGTTTGCCCACAAAATGCCTTATTGATAATGTGTAATCTAAAGTCCCATATAGCAAAACGATTCATTGTGATTGGCATGGACATTTGGAGTCGAGAAGACATGTCTCTACTGCTTTATTTCCTTCTGTATTAGTCATAGAGGATAAAAGAAACAAATCATTCTTTCAGGTTTTGCTTTGTGAGTCTGTGAAAATACTGTGCACAACAGGCTTATAAATTATGTCGCCTCCAGAGCCCTAATGAGCTAACTAGTGGTGATTCCATCTTTGAGGCAATGTCTGTAATCATCAGATGGTTCCTTTTGCCTGGGCCCCCAAAGTCCCTGAAGCATTCGCTTTGAGCATAGCAGTGGGAGACTTCCCTCACATACTCCCACATGCTTCCGGGCAGTGAAGTGGTAATAAATTAGATACAAACAAGCACTCTCAGTCACTGGGTGCCTTGATTCCCCTTTTCCTTCCAGAGGGAAGCAGAACTAATTCCCTTGGCATTTGGACTTCACAGCTGGGTTGGTGACAGCAAGATGTCCCAGCCTCTAGGCCTTAAAGGAGCTGGCAGAGAAAATGGATGACTTTCTGCAAAGCTCTCGTAGATCTTTGGAGAGACCCTGTGGAGACAGGCTAGTGAGTCTGGCCTGTAGCTTTCTATAGCCATGCCTAGAAAATTGTCTAGTCCCACTGACTTGAAGTCAAAGGATGCCCTGGTGAGTGCTCACAAGATTCCAGGGACTTATAGCTTTGGAATGCCAGGGCCTCAAGGGCACTTAAAAACCCTCAAGACTTCTCTATACCCCAGGCTTTGAAACAGTATTGATTTCTCCTACCCCCTTTACCCTTTCATGGCCAATCACATGCCAACCCTTCAGGGCTGTCTGAGGACATCATTTCAATATGTTCTCTCTCCTCCACATCCCTTGTCACCCTCCTCCCTGTCTTCAGTGCCCATACTATATACACTGATTTCCTGTCTTCCTTCCTCTGGTCTCTGCCTACATCACATTTCAATCCTTGCTCACACACCTGCCATTTGGTTTCCCAAACTACAGAATAATATTGAAGAAAGAGGAAATGATTTTACAGTCAAATATACATGATTCAGAAGGCCTACTTTTCAAGATACAAGTCCCCCTGACCCCTAGGTTTCAGTATTTCTATTTTTTTAAGTATATATAGATTCCTTAGTAGGATTATTATTGATTGTTGTCATGTATTTCAAGCAACTAGCAAGATGTCTGGGATAAAGTGCATTCCCTGCTCCGTTATTATACTAATCCCTTCATCAAAGATCATAATGGTTCCCTATATTGAATATATATATATATACACACACATACATATTGGATATATGTTCCCTATATTAAAGATTATTAAAGATATATATGTATATATATATATATATATATATTTATCAGTATATTGGATATTTGTAGACATATCTCCAATATGTATATATCTTCTTATATGTTGGCTATAGTGGCTTTTATATGGGTCGATAGATGAAATCCAAACTTCCAACCTGCATTCAAGTAAAAAAAAAAATAAGGAGATTAAATCCATCTGTCTCTCTAGCTGCTTTTCCACTCTGACCCTTCAGTACTAGATGCTTGAGCCAAATCACACACCCCACTGTGCTTCAAGTTCCTTTTTCTCTTTGGTTTAGTTCTTGCTATTTTCTCCACCCAGAGGAACATTTTCTGAGTGTTGAAATCTTCCCCATCCTTGAAAGCCCCTTGCAAATTTCTTCTCCTCCACAAACTCAGAATCAATCACTCCCTCACCAAGTATGACAGTTGCACATTACTAACTTTTCTCTGGAATTTGTCACTTTTCTCCCTGTATTTTTGTTAGTGCAGACACATTCTCTCCTTTAGAGTAGGTGCTAAGTTTTAATTATCTGCCTACCTCCGAAGCAAGCATGGTCAACGGCACAACATATGTACCCAGCACATGTCTGTGAATTGAATTAAATTGGATTATGAGACTTTGAGCAACTGAGAGTGGGACTCTTGTCTTATAATCTTGGAGTTATCTATTTCTAATACTGTCCAGCTTCTGCACTCAGAACCTATGAGAGGATCGCCAGAGCCTCAGAGGCACCTGCAATTTTGGGAGAAGTCTGGCTCCTCTTGTTCACTTAACCAAGGGTTCTGTTGAATGCTCCCATGGAGGGGCCAAGATGCAAACTTTCTGTTCTGGTCTATTTTGTGCCAGGGCAGAAACAGATACACATCAGCAACTGCACCTTGGAGGTAGAAAAATGACCACACGTTCTTGATTGGTGCAATAGCAACTCCACAGGTTTCTGGAGAATGACCCTAAAAAGATGTTCTATTTCTTACCCTAAACTTCACAGTCCAGTTAAGGAACAAAAGCCCCCTCTTCCTCTCACATTACTTTTATTCATAGTATGAGTTTTCCCGGGAGCTGTAATGATTGCCACGTGCCATACAGCTGACGTGTCACAGGAACACATGAAGTCTATCTTTTGAAGAAGGCAGGGAAGGTAGGCAACACCAACTTCTGCCATTTCTGGGGGCCAAATAAGATGAAACGGTCTTTTATTATAGCAGGAGAGAATTTGGCTAAGAGTCAGGAGGAACTGACAGATAATAAATTGTTTATGCAAAAGCCATGCAAAAGGAGACATAACGTATCTCTATCATACCTAGAAAACTTTGAGATACACTTAACCGTCTACACCTGATACACTGCTGACATTACAAAGATATGGAAATAGACCAGGAGCGCCCATTGGTCCTGTCTTTGTATGTCAGAATAAGGTTATAATTACACAATCGAATGTAAACAGCCATAATTTCCTCATCTGCAGAATGGAGAAGGTAATGAAATTACCTTTCCCATGGTAAAAATAAAATTAGTCATGCAACATGCTTAGTGCACTGTCAGGCGTATAGTGAGCACCTAATAAATGATAACTGAGAAGGAAGATGAAGAAGAAAAGGGTGATCATGAGTGGAAAAGATGGCGACAGATATAACTTGTTTTCTAAGGGAGGCAGCTGGGGTCTCCTGCAGGAGATATTTGAGTTAGAAGCAAATGGCCTGATTGAATCTGACTCTGAAGTACTGACCTCATGGTTGGTGGGGGGAGGGGAGAAGCATTTTCTGTTAAATTAGGGAAGCTAAATTACATAGCATTTTCTGTTAAATTAGGGAATCTAACTTAACAGAAATTTAAGTGCAGTTGTCTTCTATTTCAGATGGTTTTTAAGGGTACTAAGAAAGCAACAATATGCCTCTCATATGTCATAAAACTATGAATCCTGGGGGATTCATAAAAATGTGCATGTATGGGAGCCCTCCTACCCATATGTGGCAGGCAATGGAAGCCATTGATCTCAAAATGTTGAAGGTATCAAGATGTTCTTGTGTATCTATTTACTGTCCCAGCTGAACTCTTTCCTCCTTGCAATTTTATTCATGTGCAATTGCCCACCTACAGCAAGCTGCAGACCTTCACATCCATCACATCCCCACTGGCATTTGGGACGGAGAAATACTGCTCATTTACTTGATCTCCTCCTTTTGACAATTAATCCCCTCACCTCCAAGCTGTTAACCATTCCTATCAAAGCCAAGAAGATGGGGTTAAGAGAACAAGAAAAAGAAGTGGGAGGGCCAAGGCCGTGCCCAGATTCCAGCTTCTGTTCTCATCTTAGTCCCAAACTGCTAGTTCCATTGACTCCAAGGAATTGGGCACAGGTGAAGCAGAGTTGGAACTCACTGATGTTATCAAGAACTTGCCCTCCAAAGACATCATGTGAGAGGTGGCACGTTCAGAGTTACATCTTCTTGTAAGTGAAGTCACCAGCCAGGCCAACTATAGCTTTAGGATTATCTGGGATATTGCTAATGGTCAATTGCTTCCCCACAACACTCTGGTTCCCTTTTCCTTAACCCTATTTAGATGTATATTTATTGACTGTTCAAACCCCCTCAATCTCATCTCATCCCAGGTAAGCTTCTTGAAGGCAAGAACTTTGCTTTATGAAGTGCACAAAAGGCTTTATCTATGTATTATCTATTATCTATTATCTACTTATCTACCTACATACCCATCTATCTGTTTCAGAAAAGAAGGGAGGATGGAAGGAAAGAAGAAAGGAATAGATTTTTGTGAAAGTTCCATATTGTCAATTACTTAATAGGAAATATTCTTAGAAAAGTGAAGATGTGCTTGGATCTCCTGGGCCAGTATTCTGGGACACTTAAGCACAGGTCTTGATGTCCTCTATTTGACCCAGATGGTCCATATGATTCCAGATTTGGCATAATGTGCTTCTTCAAAGGGCTTTCTGTCTTTCAAAATGCTTTAGACTGTATATTAGTTTGTTATTACTGCTACAACAGATTACCACACTTGTAGTGGCTTCAAACAACACAGATTGATTATATTATAGTTCTGGATGATAGAAGTCTAAAATTAAGGTGTTGGCAGAGCCGTATTCCTTCTAAGGGCTCCAGGGGTAAATCTTTCCCGTTGCCTCCCCAGCTACTGAAGGATGCCTGCATTCTTTGACCTGCTACCCCTTCCTTTATCTTCAGAACTAGCAGTGTGAACTCTTCTCTCCTCCCTGACTTCCTGCCCACCCCCCCACTTGTAAGGATCCTTGTAACTATATCAGGTCCACCTGGATAATTTAGGATTAGCTTAATATTCTTAATTTAGTCACATTTGCAAAATTCCTTTTACCATGTAAGGGGCACATTCAAAGGTTCCAGGGATTAGGAATGGGGACACCTTGGTGGAGGGGGGGGGAACATTTTTCAGTCCATCACAGATGAGTAATTATCTTCCCTGTTTGTTAAGACAATGACGTGGTAACAACCAAAAAGACCACATGATGGTGAGGGGTAATTTACACACTGTAAAGTATTCTATATAGAGAATACCAGTGATGAGTAAGATCATCCCCTTCTTTCTGTATGGCCCTGTATCCTTCCTATAGGATGGACCTTAGGAAAGGTCATTGATTCCTAAGACATTCTACTGAATCTCCAGACATCATAAGAAACCATACTCATGTCTCATTGTCTTCAGCGGGTCCTCTAAGGAGTAAGAAGATTTTTAAGATTGTGCCTGAGCTTTGAACTTTAAGACAGCAGCTCTGTTCACAATTAAAACATGGCTCAATGAATGCCCCAGGCTTTGACCGATCCCATTTAAAACTTAAGGAGGAATTAGCAATGGACATGGGCAGAGGAGCATGGTGAGAGGGGTGAATATGCCCCGTTCCTAGCATTACATAATAGTTTCCAAATTCAAGTCTTTCCTATATGACAAGTACTACACTATGAGCCTTAATAGCATTATGCCTAATCCTCTGTATATCCACAATATGCTATGCATCTTTGTTTCTGCCACTGTACTCATACAGTTAGACAGTTAAGGCATATCGGAGAAACATAGTGCTCTTACATCTATTTCCAAATAAGGCAACATTCACAGGTGCTAGTGGTTAGGACTCAGACATCTCTTTCTGGAGGAGTCCTCAGGGCTGGTTGAAATACAGCTGATGAGAGAGACTCATTCCTGTTCAGCCATGTTTAGGTATGCATGTGGTAATGAGCGTGACACACATTTAGATTTCAGTGTGATTTGGGATTTTATGTCGAAAAACCTCGGATTAGGCCCTATTGAAATAGGAGGGTTCTCCTTGGAGAAGTGAGATTGCTAAGATGAAGTCTCATGTTCTGGTTCAGGACCCAATGCTATGAGCCTGTGTAAGTCATTCCCCACAGAGTTGTCTAACATCATGGATAGGAAAGTACTACAAAACTGCATAGGTCTATATAAGGAATGGCCATTTCCTCTAAAGGCCCTATTAATAAACTCAGTTCTAATTTTTAGCCTTCTTCATTGACTTGCTGTGGTACAAAAAGCCTTTTTCTACTTGAAGCTGGGCCTGGGCTGGGCCTTAAGTACATAGAACTTCCCAGACTGTCAACAAATCAATGAGAGTGATTGACTCTAGGTGAGTTTGCAGCTCAGCATGACCCAAGGGTCTTTCTTTTTCCAGAAGGCCTGACACCTTGCCAGTCACTTCTCATTGGCGATTCACCCTGTGGCCTTGAACACATTCTCTCCATTTGACCTCAGTGCATCTCCACCTGCTTATGCTGCCATTCACCATTCCCTCCCCCACCTCCCTGCTCCTCACCTCTGCAGTGACAGCCAGGCAATGACAGCAAAAGGTAGTGGACTGCCAGGTGATGGAGGATTGGAATAATTCCTTTTCTGTCAATTTCTCCAGCAACTTTGCCTTCCCGTTGACTTTCTCTCATCACACACACAAACCAAAAACTAGAAAATGTCTTTAATGACCGATTAGAGGAGTCACTGGTACCAAATTAATAATACAAAGAAAAAGTGTCCCAGACTACAAGTGATTTCTTAGAGTCTAAATGGCGTCAAAGGCCTTTTACCTACAATGGAGGCCCAGGTTTTGGGGGCAGACCTTGGCCCTGGATGAGATACACAGTGTCTCTGAGCCACCCTCATCAATAAGATGTGAGTAATTACAGAACTTTCCTCATAGTTTCTTGCACAAAGGTACTGAATTTGTAAACCATCAATGAATATTTGTTGAATGAATGATCGGGTGGGAGAGACTGAATGAGGTCACGTAGACAAAACACTTAACACAGGGCATGGTACAAAATAGGTGCTCGAGGCACAATGGCTATTACTGTCACCTAGAGTACTGCTTCAGTCCAGGTGGCTGTCCAGACCTCATCATTGTGTTTTCTTGTTCCTTCTCTGTCATAAGAACTTTCCAGAGTGATTAAGAGCTTTGACTCCAAAACTGAGGAGTTTCTGGATTTGAACAGTGACTCAACCAACTGTGACCTTGGGCTAGTTAATTATCCTTTTTCTGCTATTGTTTCCTTACATGGATGATGAAGATAATAATGTGTGTTTCATACAATTATGAGGATTAACTGAGTTTACACATGCATTATGCTTAAAATAAAATAAATACTTGGCAAAACTAATTTCTATTTTAAAATTATTATTGGAATCTGTCTAGCTTGGTTCTTGCATTGTTTATACACAAGGAAGTTTGCTCCTAAGGCGTTCTCCTGGCACGTAATCATGTATCGCTTTGTGGTATCCCATTGGCCTCTTTACCAGTCTTTGTGGTATTGTTCCCTTGGACGAAGACTTACTCCCACAACTTGGGTCTTTCTTTTTTCACTCTTCCCTACTGCTCCTAGCATAGTGCCCTGACACCTTGTTTACTACATTTACTTTCAAAAATGTATGTCATGGAAGTGACCTAAGATGACACCTTTTTAATTATGAAGTTTTGAATCTCACAAGGCCTTAACTATACCCTTTCTCATTTTACAGGTGAGAAAAATGGCCCAGAGAGGATGAAAATTGCCCACAGATACCTGGTTAGTTAGATTCCCAGAACCAGGTCTCTTGGCTTCTAGTACAGCATCCTCATACCCATTAAACAAACAATTAGGGAGGGAAAAAAGATTCATAGTATATGGATCTGAAGAACTGTCTCAAAAATTATCAGTCTAGGATCTTAGGCTACAGATTTACCAGCGGTGGTTGTGGGAAGGTAAAAGCCACCTTTTGCTGAGCAATCACCTACCTAATCAAATACGAAATACGAATGGGTCTGATGACCTGAGATTCCCCTCTGATTTTGTTCCCTGTCTGGTTCAGGTACAAAGGGAAGTTTAGCAATGAAAGGAGAATTTGCTGTTGTGAAAAGAGACGGGGTGGTATTTTAGGATGTATCTTGGGCCGGGGCCGGCATTTTGCTGCTTCTACTCACTTCCCTTTGACCCTTGCCTGGTCACTTCCCCTCTTAGAGTCTCAGTTTTTTTTATATTCTAAATAGAAGGAGTGGAGCGAGCTGGGTTCTGGTCCTCTTCCCACTCTGCCATTCTGCGAGGCTGGCTATGGATAAATGCTAAGTAGCTGGTCTGTGCACAAGTGTTTCATTTATTATTAGCTCATGCTCCAGCCAGGAGGTTCTATACTGCCAAAATTCTTTTCATACAATGCATCTCTTTGAATGACACATGGATAGCTGTTAAACATGACTGTAATGTGAGAATAGGCGTTAAATTAGTATAAAAACTGTATGCCTCACAATTTCCAGATGCCAGAGTCTCGTAATGTTGTCATTTTTTCTTTTTTCTGTTCAGATGTTCATACAAACGGAAGGCAAATGGGTGCAGGAACCATCCCCCAACAGCACATGCCTTTCGACTTGCTTCTACCAGCTTGTTCCTGGGGGGTTACATGCTCTCTGTGGGCTCACCAAAGTAAAACCGTCTTTCAGAACCTCGCGGCCCCGCGGCAATGCCTCCCTTGTGTATTGCTTAAAATATTGGCTCCTGTGTGACTTTGAACACTCAAAGACACAGACTGCCTGGTGGTAGGTAGTGTTTACCCAAATTAGAGAAATTCAACTCTGAACTGTTCAAGTTTCAAGCAATCAGTTCCACTTGGTACACACCCTAAGGTCCAACCTTAGGGACCTGAAGAGAATATGTGATTTGGGGAGCGAGAGTTGCTGGTAGGCGCTTAAGTCCCAGTCAACACAAAGTATACATAAGTGCCAAAGCTGAATATTGATCAGGAGGTTTTCTTTTGCCTACTTCATATCAGCTGAGATACTTGAAGGCTGCCTTCTTCTATCAGGGAAGAAAAAATATGCAAACAGTCTAAAGAAAAGATTAAATCTCCTTTTTATGGCATGAGGAAGTTATAAAGCCGTAATAGAAAAGCTATAAATTATCGTTATCTATAAAGTCATTGTCACTTTCATCTTTTTTATTAAAGATGAGACCAAATTCTTTTGTTATGGACATGTGGGGAGGAAATGTGCCTTTCCTTCTAAACCTTATGTAGCTTGGCTGAGCTACACAACTTCAGCAGGCCTGGATCGTGTTGTGCTCTATGCATTTATCCATCAAAATAGAATGGGATAGTGCCCCCTGGAGGTGTTCAGTGGGCCAGCCCTGACCAGATCTGAATGCAAATATGGGATAAAAGGAGAGAGAATCAGCACAAAATATGTGAATATGTAGATATGTTATATAATTTGATCATTATGAGAACCCAGTGGAATATTCAAAGACAATGAGACTCAAAGAAATAAACAACTTGCTCTAGTAGGAAGGTGGGCTAACTTTGGTGACAAACTACCTTAGAAGCTCAGGATTTCTACACAATAAAGGATCTATTTCTCCCATCATATTCTAATTGGATATTTAGCAGGTGGCCTTCCAAGTAGAGATTCAGGGACCCAGGTCCCTTCTGTCTAATGGCTCCAGCATCTTATGAGCTCAGTGTTCTGAAGAAGAGCATCTGTGTCATGTACATAGAAAAAAGAGTGAAGGCTTTGAGAATCTTCTGGAAAATTCTAAGTAAGACAGGCTAAAGTGGCTGGCCTGTATCACTTCTAGTCCCTTTCCATTGACCAGAACTCAAGCATATGGCCTCTTCCTACTGCAGGGGAAACAGAAATATAGTTTTTCTGCGGGCCCAGGGGAAAATGGGTTTGCTAAACATAGTGCTTTGTCTTTGCCACTTGCCAGCAGAATTTCTGAGAACAGAGATCCCTTCTCTGTAGTTCCAAATCCTGTGATCTTTCTGCTCCACCAAGCTGTGGCATTCATCTTCTGAATGACTTTTGACTGCAACTATAAGAATAGAGTTACATACTATAGTGCTTGAGGACAAAGAGAGAGACTTAAATGTCATCCGGAAGTTCCTCAAATTCCTTATTTTTGCTTATATGGGCACAAATTTGAATATTTGACTGACTTTTCCAGCTCTCACTCATGTCTAGCTTAGACATTACCTAAGAGTTTCTTGAAGTTATTTGGTCTGGCTGTATTTCCAATGCAAGATAAAATCTTGGGAAGCTTCTTGTCCCTGGCAATTTCCCCTTCTTTCTCAAAGGCTCCATCTTTAAGACTGTAGCTACTTCCATTGTTTCAACTATAAACACCATGTGGTTGACCTACCCACACGTATTCTCATTATCTCTTTCCCACTCTCTCCTGACCTAAGGGGCTTACACCCAACTGCCTACCGATCACCTCGTCAGCATCCCACATGCTCCTATGGCCAACTTGTATAACAGTGAATATTCTTTTCCCCTCTCAAAACATGTCTCTATTACCACCTTCTAGTTACTTAGGTTGTTGAGTTGTGATTTATCTGCATCAGTAGATCCAGGTTTTATGGGAACTGAAGCTTTACAAGTTAAAAAAAATTAATGTTTACTCATTTTTGAGAGAGAGAGAGAGGGAGAGAGCACAAGCATGAGTGGGGGAGGAGCAGAGAGAGAGGGAGACAGAATCCAAAGCAGGCTCCAGGCTCCAAGTTGTCAGCACAGAGCCCAACAGTGGGCTGGAACCCACAAACCGCGAGATCATGACCTGAGCCCAAATCGGACACTTAACCAACTGCGCCACCCAGGTGCCCCTGAAGCTTTACAAACTTTTTTTTTTTAATGTTTATTTATTTTTGAGACAGAGAGAGACAGAGCATGAACAGGGGAGGGGCAGAGAGAGAGGAAGACACAGAATCTGAAACAGGCTCCCGGCTCTGAGCTGTCAGTACAGAGCCCGACGCGGGGCTCGAACTCACAGACCGTGAGATCATGACCTGAGCTGAAGTCGGACGCTTAACCGACCAAGCCACTCAGGCGCCCCACAAACTTTTTAATACAGCATTATGAATACAAACTAGGTTTAAGAGTAAATATTTAGAATGAGGAAAGCAATTGAAACAAGTTACAGATTAAAAATACTGATGAGTGCTATAGTCACATTCATTAAAGTAACTCATAATTTTATTGGTAACTGCCTGATACAACTCTGTAGTGTTTTTTTTTCTTTTTTCTTTTTTCTTTTTTTTTTTTTACATTATTTGGCCCTCTAAAGAGAAAAATGAAGATAGCTTAGTCTTATTTCTATCACTGTTGGTAGCAGTTTGTTTTTGTTATTGATATCTTATTGGGCTTGTCAGCTTCTCAGCTCATTGATAATGTCATGTAAACTTGAAGAATTTTTTGGTCAAGTTTGAAAAGCTTCTGTCAGAGTTTTTTTGCAGCATTTATATTTTCTTTTGAAGTGATTTATGGTAAATGTCCTTTGAATTGGCAACACTTGTTAACATTGGTGGAGTCCTTACCGTGTCCTCAGAAGGGGGTCTGTACAAGTCAGGGGCCCTGAGTTTGTATTTCGTTAGCATCATAGTAAACCTAAACTTCTTTACCTGTGTTCACCCTCACTCCCTTTTCTCACAAATCATCAATTGCCAAAGTACTTTCAACACTTTCTCCATGGTGGATTTTTGTCTTCGTTCCACTGGCCTTTTAAAGACTGTGTTACTTTAGACAGGAACCCTTGCAAATGTCTTCTACACTTTCCACCTAAGGACTTTGCCTCCTTCTTGTCATTCTGAAAAATAGTTCCAAAGTAATCATTTCCATTTTTTAAAACACTCTTACTTGCCAAGTAAAGTTCCAAACCTTTTACCGAATTTGCAGTCCATGTATAATCAACTCGTATTTCCAGTATGGTCTCCTATGATTTCACTCTAGAGGTTTGGACTTCACCCAGACAAGGTTTACTAATGTGCCACCCACTCCACCTTGAACATGACTCCCCCTTACTGAAAGAATAAAATGGTCAGTATCTCATAAGTGCCTGGCCTTCCAGAAGGGACCAGGGAGCACACACAATAATTAGAGAGTTCAGATGGTCCTTCCTTTGGTTTCTCTCCGTGATCCTTACCTAAAACCACAACATTCTAAGTATTATACTTCCATAGTATAATTTAGTTTCCATTCAGTAGATCACAAGCTCCCTGAAGGCAAAAGGGTTTCGTCAACTTTATTCATCGTTATATCCCCACTGCCTCCAAGAGTGCCCAAAATACGAACTTTTCTTGAAAATGCTGAAATATTGACCATATTTGTCTGTGAGATTTTGTGAAATTACTAATGATGACGAAGAAACCTGAGTTTCTTCATCTGTAAGGTAGCAATTATCATAGTAAACATTTCATACAATTATTGTGAAGATTTAGTGATTTAAAATCAACTAAAGCTTTTAGCAGAGTGCCTCACACACAGTAGGTGCTCAATAAATATTATCTAACATTTTATTTTAATTAGAACCTACACACAGGAGTGCTAAGAAAGCAGCAGCATGGGATCGTGCAAAGAACTTGAGAATTTGCATCCCCGAGGGGCCTAACTACCTCTGGGTTTTTGAGGAATATCCTTTGATTTTCTGAGCCTCAGGTTGATGTATATGCTCAAGGAGAATAATGAGAATAATGGGATGAAATGAGGTCTTAAAAAATGTATGCAGTCCTAAAAATACCATTATTAGGACAGATATTAGGGTAAGAGGACTGTGTCTGGGCCCCTCATAGGCAGCCAGAGTACCTGCTCTGCTGTTTGTACAGTATAGAGAGGGCGCTGAGCTTTCCCAATTACATGCACAGTGGAAGCAAAAAGTATCATTGTTTTAATTGTAAACTCGAAAATGTTTTTATAAAATGACATCAATGATTAACGCTTCTAATTTTGGAGATAAAAAAGAAATCCGAAGGTAATTATTTGAACTAATTTTACCAGACAGGAATTAGATTTTAAATTTGTTTTATTCCTAGCCAACTTTGCTCCTGGTATAATCCAAGATTTTTTTTTTTTCCCTCTTCACCTACTTGTTTTTAAGGGGTGGGTAGAGAGCCTGTTTTCCTCTCTGGGAAAGACACAGGCTGGTGCCAGAGGGTGAATGAAGCCAGATTGACTAGAGGTTTCAGAGCCTTTGAAACATGGCCAAGGCCAGATTAGAACTGGAATAGGAATTTCTCTAAGCTGCAATAAACAATAAAAATCCAAAATAGAAACTACCATTGTGATGCAAACAGGAAAGCAAGCATGATTAGCACAAAGCTGTTTTGGAGGGAGAAAGCTGAAGTAACCAGGAGGTCTTGGTGGGTGCGACATTGATTCCATGGGTGGGTATCATACTTAGTCATGTAGCAGCCAATAGTTATGGCCAGACCCCATGAAGGGGAGCTGGCCTCAAATCCCAGCCCAAACCTTTCATTTTTTTGGGTGATGTTGGTGTAGGGGTCATTGTGCAGTGCTGGAGACAAAATCCTGTTATCACAGGTAAGGCACGACATCTCTGCCATTGGGACAAAAGGTGAATTGTCTTCAGGTTAATAGGGAAAGAGAATGACAACATTTGTTAAGAGACATTTAGTATAGCCCTTATGGGCATGGGCTCTGGAGATGGGCAAATCTGGAAAATATCCTGGCACCACTCTATAGGAGCCACATGATTTTGACCAAGTTATTTAACCTCTGAGCCTCCTTATTTGTTCCTAAAGCATGAGGATGATAACCGCAATACCTCACTGGGCTGTTGCGAAGATTGAATGAATTAATCATGGAAGGCACTTGGAAATGCAAGTCACTGTGTAAGTTCTTCACCCGAACTACCTACTTCAATCCTTGCAACAATTCTATGTTTTCCTATACCCATTCTATGGAGGAGGAAACTGAGACTTCTAACTCAATTGCTAATAAGATGTATTGTGCAAGCCTTCAAGAGGTTGCTGTAGTGAGGGATATCTCTGTCATTTTAGAGTGGGGATGAGGAGCTGCAAAAGGGCGGGGGAGGGGGGGAAGGAACATTCGAAGAAGAAGGAGTTCTCCAAGACCACCTCATGGAAACATTGACTCTGGCTTTTTCCCTTTCTGAAGAAAATTTAGGAGTTTTTTCCCATTGGATTCCTATTTCCCACCTTCCACTCGCCCTCCACCAGCCCTCTATCACAACCGTGGCTCAAGACAGTTCTAGAACAACAAGAACATTGTAATAGAGTTCTTCCAAAGAGAAAGCGCACTCTATAGATGAAGCAAGTGAAACTAATGAACCTGATTATTGAACAATTGTGCTAAGGGCGTCATTTGAGTTATTGGCTTGTAAGCTTTCTGGCCTGTTTAGAGGCTTGCTGTATTTTAAGAAGTCCATTGTTCGTAAGAGATTTCATAAAACTTCAGGAGCTGTAAGGATGTGAGGTGTCGTCTGAACAAGCCTCCATGGTTGACAGATGAGGAAGCAGAGGCCCAGGGAAGGAAGGAAATTTCCTGAAGTTCACACAGTTACTTCAATGGCAGAGTCCAAGGCAAGTGCTCTCTACATTGTTCACCACTTCCTCCCCTTTCACCAGAATGAACTCTTTGCAAATCCCATAATACAATTTTCTCAAGACCCTTTGCTTTGACATACAACACATACTAATCTTGGAATCCCAAATATATTGCTACTTTTTTGTGTTTTTGTTTGGCTTGGTTTGGCTTTGGCTTTGCTTGTCACCTCCTGATCCATTTTACTCAGATCAAACATCATTTCCTCCAAGGAAGCTTAACCTCTTATATGCTCCTACAGTAGTCCCTGTTTATCAACCCCACAATCTGATTTAATTATGTTTGTGTGTATGTCGGCCTTTCCTAGAGGCAAAAGATTGTGTCTATGTTGTTTATCGCTCTATTCCTTGTGTCTGGCATTATGACTGGCAGGTGGCCAAAAATAGGTGGAGGATCAAAAATACTGGATGAATGGATAGATGGGTGGATAGATGGCTGGCTGGATGGGTGAATGGATGGAGAGGTGGGTGGATGGATGGATGGATGGATGGATGGATGGATGGAGAGATGGGTGGATGGATGGATGGATGGATGGATGGATGGATGGATGGATGGGTGAGTGGATGGAGAGATGGGTGGATGGATGGATGAATGGATGGATGAATGGATGGATGAATGAATGGATGGATGGATGGATGGGTGGATGGATGGATAGATGGATGGGTGAATGGATGGAGAGATGGGTGGATGGATGGATGGATGGATGGATGGATGGATGGAGAGATAGAAACATGGATGCATGGGCAAATATAGAGAATCTCTCTTGAAAATAGGGGCAACTGGGTGGCTCAGTCAGTTTGGCGTCCAATGTCAGCTCAGGTCAAGATCTCACAGTCTATGAGTTCGAGTCCCGTGTCAGACTCTGTGCTGACAGCTCAGAGCCTGGACCCTGCTTCAGATTCTGTCTCCCTCCCTCCCTCTGCCCCTCCCCTACTCATACTCTGTCTGTGTGTGTCTCTCTCTCAAGAATAAATAAACATTAAAAAAATTAAAAAAAAATAAAATATATGGAATTACCTGAAACCCTCTACAAGGCTCAGGTAACATGAATCCCTTCATCCATCCCACAACATTGCCTTATAATATTCTTTGTTACTGGCCCAACATATGGTTCTGTTATGTTTCTAAGAAGAGGCAGGGAAAGGCATGTTCTGATCAAGTAGCAAGTGGAAATCAAATGCCTCTTCACTGTAAGATTTGGTTAAAAGCTTTCAACTCTCTATAGGTATTTCCTCTCAACACTTTTTCAGTTTGTGTGTGTGTGTGTGTGTGTGTGTGTGTGTGTTTGTGTGTGCGTGTGCACGTGCGCGTGTGGCTATACTCACTGATTTATCCCCTTCAACCAAGAAAATAGAAGAAATGTTCAGGAATCACAAATAGACCCTGGGATAGTCAGAAAGTCAGAAGTCACATGTGCCTTCACGTGAAGGCACTGTCCTAGTTTATGGGGAGTCAATGAGGTCTGGACAAGCCCTAGTGGCTGCTTTGGTTAAAGACCACCTTGATTTAAAAGCCCTGCTACTGGGAATGCCATGTGATATATGCAGTTCCTCAGCCTTGCCTACATTTCAATTCTGAGGCAAGGAAGAAAGAATGCTTCCGGGTTCTTTGAATGACGGAATAGTGATAGGCCATTGCATTTGGACTTTTAAATTTACCATGATTTTGACTTTCTTTCTTCTGTGCATCTTCTATTTTGTAGTCTAATTAGCTCAGAAGGTCAAAGTTGAGATACCTGTCTTGACAACCAAAATGTGGAACAATGAATTCATGACAAAAGCGAGGCCTGATATTCACTGTATAGTAAGTTTATAGGTCTTTGATTCATTCATCCCTCTGACAGTAGTAATGGGAATCTTGAGTGCTATTATATTTCCTTCACGGCAAAGATTATAAAGGGCGAGAGGAATTACACATGCTTCTGTTCCATCTTATCAGCACTCAGACAAGGCCTACAAATGTGCATAATCACAATGAGTTTCAAAAGGTGCCACCTTGGTATTTTTGCTCATTCAATTCAATGTAACAGACATTTATTGAGCATCTATTAAGTACTAGGCACTGTACCTGGTACTAGAGATAGAGAAATAAGTAGATACAGTCATTGTCAGTAGAAATAGAACATAGAGGCATGTTCAGTTGGTTTACATGTTAAGTAAAATTTGGATTTTTGTAGCAAGTGGATTCAAATAGAGTTGTAATTCACCTTTGGTACTAATTATTTATGTAACTTTGGACAAGTCAGTTTACCCCTGGAGCCTTCAGTTTCCTCTTCTATAAACAGTGCCATTTGAGCCCTTCTATTGGAAAATTATATGCTAAGGATTAAACTGCCAGTTTGAGAGTTGAGAAGTCTGGGTCGAGAGTCTGAAGTAATAGTCAGTAATCCCCACTCTTGAATCAGCGTATATGTAGCGCGTTGTTTCTTTGGAGTATCATGGAAAGCAGCATCCTTCCTGTTATCACCGTTTCATGGGAGACTCTAAGAAGACATTCTCACCATAAGTCTGTGTCAAAGACTTCTACACCATTCTTTGGAAACCTATTTAGGTGGGGAGGAGAGAAAATCAATTGCAACACACGAGTAGTTCTTGAAACCATTTCTCCTCTCTTGATGGATGTTTTCCACAGTAAATTTGGAAATTTGTGGTCAATTTTGGAAAAATGTGGTCAGTTTTAGGGAAGTTGAAATACTAGTTGTTTCCTTAGCATGTACTAAGTGAATCATTGTAATGAATGGGTCTGTTTTTCAATTGTTTACGACAGTCACACTGAATACTGTTAACTATTCATTAATGATAATTAGAGTCTATAAATGAGAGGTTGCAAGTGTAGCACCTGCAGCATACTTATTAAGAATCTACCTGTGACACTTATATATCTGATTACACTCTATGGAGGTAAAAGTTCTAAGACAAATACAGTGGTTGTGTGACCATCTAACATTCACAGAGACATGCCTATGATTCTTATTCCAGGGCTTTCTGGGAAGATATTTTCTTCCTGCTTATTGAAAAAAAAAATTCCCTATATTTCCCTATATACTTAGATTCCCTGAGTAGTACAATAGAAGATTAACTAGAGAAACAATGGGTTTGGTAGACAGAAAACAGTCTTCAGATTCAGCCAGGCACGAATTCCAGTTCAACTGCTGAGTAACTGAGTGACTGGGTAAGTCACTTAACATCTCTGAGCCAATTTTCTCACCTGCAAGATCAGGACAATGCTAGTACCTACCTCAGGGGCTTTTGGGGAGGATTAAATAAATGCTTTTGTGAGAGTGCCTTGAAGGGTAACAACATAGAATACAAACAAATTAGAAACAGAGAAAGGTTTACAAATGAGCTGGTAGTAATAAATTCATTAAAACTTCATACATAGATAGTAAATTCTTTTTGTTATTAAGAATATGCAACCGGGGCACCTGGGTGGCTCAGTCAGTTAAACATCTGACTTTTGCTCAGGGCATGATCTCACCTTGTGAGTTCGAACCCACCACCTCTGGGCTCTGTGCTGACAGTTCAGAGCCTGGAGCCTGCTTCCGATTCTGTGTCTCCCTCTCTCTCTGTTCCTCCTCTGCTCATGCTCTGTCTCTCTCTCAAAAATAAATAAATATTAAAAAAAAAAAAAAAAACAACAACAACCAAAGAAAAGAATATGGAACCAACATTGACTGTTGCACTGGCCCCACCAAGATTTGGGTTTGATGGGAAGTGACTCCGATCCTGGGTTCTTCAGGTGGAGAACAAAGCATAAGGACAAACTCCCTTGACTTTTTGTCCTTGATCTTGGTCTTCCTTTTCAAAAACTAAGAGAGAAAGGCCCCTAGTGGTTTCTTCTTCCGCTAATCCCTAAAATTTTCACCCAGGTGATACAACCTAGCTCCAATTAGGCTTCTCAAACTGCTGTGTAAGCAGTAGAGTAGATACTGCTTTTTCAGGCATGGCCCAGGAGTTACTATAAGTAGCCATTTGTTGCCAGGCCATGAGATAAGCACAGAAATTGAGAGTAAGTGTTTAGTGCCTTTATAGCAATTTGACAGAGTAGCTTTGTTTCTGTTGAATCTAATAATATAAATTTTGAATTTGTATTCTGATATCTTTTAAATTTAATTTTTCTAGTAATTCATTTTTTACACTTTACAACAGCATCAGACCATGACAGATTATAAATTATTTTTAAAGACTGAATCCTTCAACCCGGACAACAAGAAAAGCCCAGCCATAAAACACCACAGACGTGTTGTTATTCAGACTTTGCACTATCTAACTTCTCGGGTTATTTCTTTTCCTGTTCCAAATAGTGCATGTGGAACTCAAGTTTAAATTAGATAAAAATCTTATGATACTTCAAATTTATATTTTGAACACAAATAGAGAATGTCAATAGTGTTCGCCCCTAGGGATGACACTGGGCTGGATGTCCTGGGGAATACCAGCCCTTGTGAGGAAGTAGAGGAAATTCATATAACTTACAAGGTTGTAGGAGAGATAAGATATGCCCACCATTAACCATCATAGGAAACAGAGGGTGGCAGTTGCCAAAAGCAAGATATGGATAAAGTTATGGGAGAAGTCAGATAGGAGAACTAACTTCCTGTTAGTAGAAGGAGAATGAAGAAAAGACAATGAAAATGGGATAAATGTAACCAGAGGCCACAGTCAGGAGGACTCCAGCCCCCTTAAAAGTAAGTGATGTCAACACTAACCCTAGTATGTATGAATATATGAAACATGTCTCCGGGCTGGTTACTTTCCATTTTAGAACATGAGGGTTGAGAGAATCTAAGGAGTCACTTAGTTTAAATTTCATATTTCACGGAAGTATAAAACAAGGTCCAGTTATTTGTCTAAAGTCAAATAAGAAATGTATCCGATGGAAAAAAAAAATGTGCTTTATGTCTGCCTTACCAATATGAAGACCATGCCCACTGGACTGGAGTAGGTTTTTTGAGGTTGATCGTAAGGTGATCATTAGCACTTAAAAGATATTTTTTAAAAGATAAATATTGCAAGATATTTGCAAGGCAGTGTGATATGGTAGAAGGAACATGGAATTGGGTCCAAAATATGACCCAGCAAGTTGTGATTTTGGACACATCAGTCAACCTCTGAGCCCTTTTCCTCGTGTCTGGAATAGGTGTTATAATTAGCACTGGCAAGAGATTAAAATACAAGATATGTATTTAAGGAGATAGCATAGGACCCAGAGTGAAGTGGACCCTGAATGTGCATTATTTAGGGTCTTCCTGATCGAACACACCCTTTCCATGGGACTGTCCTGCTTCTCTTCTCTGCTGAATTCTCCACCTCACTGTGTTTGTGGCAGCATGGTTGCAGCATATTCTAAACTTGTGATTATAGCCACAGCCAAGATAGGAGTTTGGGGAGGAGGACCACATACCTTCAGGAACTAGCTTATTCCTTACAAGAAGGATGTGTATGTGTCCAGTTTCCTATCACCATAAGATGAGGGTAGGGCTTGTTTGGCATGAATTCAGTGTTTCACCTGATTGACCACTACCAATGCATCCAGTCACCCAGTAGGCATAAAAATAGGTCTTCTCCTAAAGCAGGAGAGCTGAAGGTTCAGACCAGCGTTTGCAAATATAAGGTGGGCTTTCAGCAGCCCCAAAAGCATTGTATTCACCGCATCCCTTGTTTTGGTCCTAATTATAATACTTGTCTGGGGAAGTTTTGTTTGCTACTTAACTTGTAATTACAACACGTAGACACTTTTCACAGGTGCTATGGCAGGAATGACCTGATAGAAACCTGAAAGCCTTAATTCGCACCTGAGGGAAACATAATACCCATCTCAAGATACTGTGGAGGAAACTTACACCCCCTTCACGGTCCCCGTCTCAGGCCAGGGGTAGAGTAGGAAGAAGGAGGACCTAATGTAGTCACTGGCACATGCTTTACATACCATGCATCAGAGCCTACCTTTGCCTCAGTGCTGACCCAGGGCTCCTGCCTTTTAGTGAGCCACCTTGCTTTTAGGAATGTGTGTTGATTAAGTGCCACAGCTGGGAACATTGTTGGGTTTGTCATGATGCAGTTTAATGTTCAAAGTCATCCTTTGAACCTTACATTGAACTCTTGAGGGTGAAACCTTGAGAAGGTTCGTTTATGTGACAGCTTCCTCTCATTCTCCTCACTATTGTTGGCAACACCATCTATTACCCTGGGAAGCCATTCCTACTCATGTAGGATATCCTGTTATGTGCCCAAATGCTGTCTTTATAATTTTTGCACTGGCCACAAATAGAAGGGGAAGGAAATGAATATTTATTAAGAGCTTACTTGGCATCAGACCTTCAACATACATTATCTCATTTAGGCTTCATAACAATAGGATGAAGTAGAGATTTTTATTCTTATTGTTCTTATTAAGGAATTAAGCTATATCACATTGGTGCAATTTGCCCAAGGTCACACAGCTGATAAATGACTGAGTTGAGGATAGAATCCATGTTTCTAACTCCGAAGTTGATCTTTCTATTCCATCATGCCATTCCCTAAAGATAATTCCTTTTGGGTAGCAGCAAACGTGAACAAATTGGCTTCCCCTCACTCGACGTTTATTCACATACATGTAACTAAGCACATATTTATATGTATTTATTACTGGTTAGGATCGTAAGATAAAGCACTGAAATAAACAGATAGAGTTCCTCCCGTAAAGATTTGACAAATGGATAAACATATATTCAGATATATAAGTAGTTATACTCCAGGGTGAAAAGTAATATAATGGGGGAAATTTGAGGTTACAGGAGAGCACACAGAAGAGGCACTCAATTCACAGTTAGGGAAAGCTTCAGGAAGAACTCACATCTTAACAGAAATCCTTAGGAACTGTAGGAGATAATATGGAGGCAGTTGGACAGAGGGGTCAGTAAATGCACAGATCTAGAAACAAGAGGAATGCTATGCATTGGGAGAAGTGAAAGTTGTTCTATATAAATTGTATGGGAAGAATCATTCACCAGCATTTCACTGCCTCAGGCTACTCCCAGCCCTTAATGTACCAGATATTGGGGATGAAAAGATGAAAAGATGAATAAAGCCATGGTGCTTCTCTGTGGGGAGTGTAGAGTTAGAAATATTCAAGAGGCAGGGGCTGCTAGAGTGAAAACAGAAGCTACTTTATAAAGTTGGAGAGGGCTAGAGATGAAGTCAGAGAAGACATCAGAAAGGCTCTGAAGACTGAACAGAGTTTTGAAGGTCAGGGTCAAGTTCAAGCAGGAATCCACTAGGTAGGGAAACCAGAAAAGTACATTCCAGAGGACATGGAATGTTCAGCGGGAGACGGGTTGGGATGCTTTTCTTGGAGTTGACAAAGAACTCATTAGTCATCTCCCTTTCTGTATTTACTTGAATACATTCTTCATCAAGTGACAGGAGGACACAAGATGATATCAGGATATTCTTACTAGAAGTTGTAATTCCAATCCATTGAATGTTCTTTGTTGACTGGAAATGGTACAAAGAGAAGCTTGAGGAAAATAAGCTTTGAAAGGGAATAAGTTGTCTGGCTACACCAGCAAATAATGGACTTGCAGTCAATTATCACAAGATTCCAGACTTCATAAAAACCAAGGATTTTGGGGCGCCTGGGTGGCTCAGTCGGTTAAGCGTCCGACTTCGGCTCAGGTCATGATCTCGCGGTCCATGAGTTCGAGCCCCGCGTCGGGCTCTGTGCTAACAGCTCAGAGCCTGGAGCCTGTTTCAGATTCGGTGTCTCCCTCTCTCTCTGGCCCTCCCCCGTTCATGCTCTGTCTCTCTCTGTCTCAAAAATAAAATAAACGTTAAAAAAAAAATTAAAAAAAAAAAAAAAAAAAAACCAAGGATTTTGTCTACTTATCTTTCGGAAATTTCCTTGTTCCCAAACCTAGCACAGTGTCTGACTCATAGGAGGTGTTCAAAATATTAATTGAATAAATAAAAGAGTAAGAGGTATTTTAACCATGCCGAGGTTGAGTTTCTCATCTGGAAAATTTGGAATGACATTGTATGGCTAAACACATATCTGGACTTAGCTGGAATTTGAATTACGTGCTACCACATACTCCTTGTTTCTTTTTGGATACATCGTCTTACTTCTAGTGAGCTTGGGGCGTTCATCTGGAAAGTGGAGTTGACATTAGCTCCTCACAGGGATGGTAAAGGTGAAATTAAATAAAGCATATTAAGTGACTTAGAATAGGGCTACACACATGGACATTTCTTAGGAAATATTAACTAACATTATAATAACTGTTAAAAGGTGATTTTCAAAAAATGTGTAAAATCATGACTCTCCTCCATATATAAAAATAAATCCATTTTAAAGATTTCATTTAGCTCATTAATTAGGGAACTAGTCAGGTGTTAAAAACGAGTCCAACAGAGATTCCAAAGACCAGAAATGTTTCTCTATTAGGAATGTTAAAATGAAAGTGCAAATGGAGGAAATATTAGTCTCTTCTGGAGTAGGGGAGGAAAACCAGTTTTACTTCCACTAGATATAACTGACAAAGTTTACATGTATATGGACAAGAATCGCTTTGCAATGCTGTCAGTTAATCTATAAAGCACAGAGTTGTAAAACAGCTCCCATAGAAGCATAATTAAGTAACTTGCAATAATTTTTATAGATATTGTATAGTTTTCCATCGAGGTAGAAATTTTTCTTCATATTACCATTATTACTATCTACCTGAGACTATTAACACAGCAGTTGTAGGGCTGTGATGTGAGGTATGAGCTCATACGATGATGTTATGTAATGAGAAGTGATTTTTCTCATCTCTTCCTGTTTTTCATACTGATACTTTTAATATTTTTATACTATTATTCCTTTTTTTGGCATATGGTTAGAAGTTAGTTACATATTTTATTTTCATGTTGGTAACAGATCAGTGTAAAAAAATCAGTCAATATAGAAATGCATAAAAACAAATAAAATCATCAGTTATCTATTGCCTAAAGATAACCATTGTTTAAAAACAGATGCGTGTGTGTGTGTGTGTGTGTGTGTACACACACACACACACATATATATACATATATATGTATACACACACACACACACACACACACACACACACACAACTGACAGATACAAAGTACCACTTGGTCTTATGGATGTCGAGAAATCTCTGAGTCTTGATGCTCCCCAACAGGCATTGTCTCTCCTCTGAGAACCCAAAAGGAGGTGTTAAATTAGAGGAAGGACTGGAGAAACAGCAAAGGACAAAAATGTGAGCATGATCACATTCAGTCCCATGGGAATTGTCCCCAAGTTTGTATTGGTCCCCTTTGCACTATATGCCTGTCTCCTTCTTAGATATGTCCTTCTCCAGGTAGCTCAAAAGCTCATTGAGGAAAAGGACAACATCTGATTCATCTCCCTATCTCTTGTGACCATCCAAGTGCCTAACACATGACAGATACTCAATTAATGAATGAGTGAATGAATGAATATAGTGAGGTAAATTTCCATTCACAACTCATCTGCTAATGAGCCTGGTCAGAAGGATCTTTCCCTTCTATATCTGCAGCTTTTGTAGGATACCCCCCACCAACCCAATCCCTCAGACTGGGACTCTCCCATCTTCTGTACCACCTCAATCTTCCACTTCCATTCAGTGGTAAAGTTCGATGGGTGTGGCTACCCCACACCATCAATCTTTTCTCACCCTCCCACCTTCCTTCCACTCCTGATGCTCAGAGCTTTCTTACTTTTCTCTCTGACTATAGCAACAGCCCCAAGGGGTCTCCGGGTTGCTGTTTTCAATTCATCCTTTACCAGTGGCAAGGGTGATCATTTGAAAACTCAAATCTGACATTGTGTTTCCTTATTTAATGTTTTATGAATAATCCATTGCCTATAGCTGTAGCTCTCAAAGTTACATCAGAATCACCTGAGTAACCCATCAAAACATGGATCGCTGTTAAGTCTCATAGTTTTTGATTCAATAGGTCTAGGATAGGGTCCAGTACTTTCCATTTCTAAGTTCCCAGGTGATCTTGATTCTTCTGATCTCAGGATACACTTTGAAGAACCACTGGCTTGGGGTGATAAGCCAAATTCTTTAATGAAAATTTCACTGAGGATTATCTAATACTTATGCTATACCAGATATTATACTATACTTTGCTCAATTCATCTATTACTTCTACATCCTTTTCTCTCACCTCAGGTACATACAGCCTTCCTTTCAACCACACCAAACCATACATTTCCATGTATTCCCTATTCTTTCCCAGTTCTGCTTGAAATATAATGTTCTTCCTCATTAACCTTAATCTCTCAAAATTCTACTTATACCTAAAGGCCCAATATAGACAACTAAAATTTCCTCTTGAAAGAATCATAGCCCATTTCTGAATTATCCCTCTTCCCAAACACCCAGGTAGACTTAGAATCACAGGAAATTTTCTCTGTTTACATTTCATTCTGCCCTTTCCATGACACCCTAGATTATTTATTTTTGTGTCAGTGTACTTAGATTAATTATAAGCTCCTGGAAGCTTTCTTTTCTTTCCTTTTTCTTGATTTCTTGATTTCTTGGTTTCTTGCTTGCTTGCTTGCTCTCTTTTTCTTTTAAAATCAGGAGAGCCCAGCAAATAACTGAATAAATGATTCCCATTAAATATTTATGGAATTTAGTTGAATTTACGGTGCACCTTAGTTTAAGGAATGGGCTATCGGATCGGCTCCTAATATTGTTCATTGCTGGACACATGGGCACTTGGGGAAAGATTAGGTAAATAGTTGGGTGATCATTCATCTGCAAAAATAGATTTACAAGGGAACATTTTTTTATTCTGGACAGACAGTCATAACCAGTGCTGGTTTTATAGGAGCAATACATATATAAAAAAAAAAAAGTCATGAGAGCAAACTGGTTCCTTCATACTTACATTTAGGTAGAGGGCAAAGGTAAATACAAGCACTACTACTATTAGTAATATTTTCACATATGAACACATATCATTGTTAAGGTTTTGATATATGCCAAGCCCTGTTACAAAAATAAAATAGAAGCCATTTTATCTAAAACAATCAGGAATTTTCTCGCATAATCAAAAAGAGTCATTGTTTGCAAAATTATTCCATAGTCATCAGTTTTCTTAAGGGTTTCTCTGAATTCCTTGGGATTAAAATCCCCTATGGTGTCATGATCATATTAATTTTTCTCTTTTTCAGTTGTTAACATATCTAAGCCAGATCTTTGTAAATGTCTTTCAATATGTTCAACCAAGTCACCTCCTTGAACCTTTTGTAATATTCACAACTTCACCTGAAAATTGATTTGTATCATTCAACTGAAGCCTTCTTAGACAACTCATAAAAATGAAAATATATCTTAGTAATTAACTTTAA
Source organism: Panthera pardus (assembly GCF_024362965.1). Taxonomy (NCBI): domain Eukaryota; kingdom Metazoa; phylum Chordata; class Mammalia; order Carnivora; family Felidae; genus Panthera; species Panthera pardus. Next base: position 68,860,354 of record NW_026527002.1, read on the forward strand.
ACATATAGGTCACCTTTTTAAAAAGTTTATCTATTTATTCTGAGAGAGAGAGGGAGAGCGCAAGCTAGTACAAGCAGGGCAGGAGCAGAAAGAGAGGGAGAAAAGAGAATCCCAAGCAGGCTCCGCACTGTCAGCACAGACTTTGATGGAGGGCTCAGTCTCATGAACCATGAGATCATAACCTGAGCCGAAATCAAGACTTACTGCTTAACTGACTGAGCCACTCAGGCACCCTTGGATCAGCTTCTCTTTTACCATTTTTTTGGTGAAGGGCTAAGGCTTTACATTCAGATATGAGTCCAAAACAGTCATCTTTTATTCATAAGCTACAACCATAGTACATTAATACATTCATTTATGACTTTTGTTTCTGTTTCAATGGGGAGAAAATGTGAAGATTATGAACTGCAATCTGAAGGTGAAACCCCTCTAGCGTTCTGTTCTTCCCAATTAAAAAAAAAAACTTTTTAAATGTTTATTTTTGAGAGAGAGGGACAGACAGACAGACAGAGACAGAGAGACAGAGCACAAGCAAGGGAGGGGCAGAGAGAGAGGGAGACACAGAATCAGAAGCAGGACAGCTCAGAGCCTGATGCGGAACTTGAACTCATGAACCACGAGATCATGACCTGAGCCAAAGTCAGACACTTAACTGACTGAGCCACCCAGGGGGCCCTCCCAATCTTTTACAATGGTATAACACATACTACTTTGGAGAGGCTTGCCTTTATCACCTCTTCCAAAACATTAACTTATTTTTATAGGAATAAAACTTTTTTTCTTTACAAAATCATATTTGATGTGTTTACATAGCCTTTTCTGAATCATTAATTCCATTAGAATAAACAAGTTTGGGATCACTACAACTGATTCTTGGCACATATAAAATTTAACTGCTAAGAATGGAAGTAAATGGGAGTCCTATAATTGGCCTACTAGATGCCAGAATCAGATTATTGTGGAACTCAAGCAGAATGGTTTGAAGAGAGAAGTTGATACTGGATATTAGTTAAGAAGTCAGTGAAAAGAACGCCCACTATACTTTGCAGGTAAACCTCACAACAGATCCTATGAGGCTGATACTATAATTTGTGGGGGATTTCACCGTCTCTCTACCAGTGTTTCTGAGCAGGCCATTAAATAGGGGTTTCTGTCTCCTTGGAAATATTAGAAGCACTCTACATTCTTGGTTTTCTCTTCCGACCTACTCATTCTTCTCCAAGGGATATAGAATGTATAATCTGATTGGCTTGGAGTGATTGGCAAAGGGGCCCTGAGTACATGGAACCCACTCTCTTCTGCATTTTCTCTTAGATTCAGTGAGCTCCCAGAACACGCAAGTCCTCCTCAACTGGGCAGTGTGAGTTTCTTCCCAAGGTAAGAGAGCCCAGGTGTCTGGCTTTGCCAGTCTTGAGTTTATTCACATCTGGGTGAGGTAGATGGAGACCTCTTTGGCTTGGAGCCTAAGCAGAGGTGTCTTTATCCCTGATTTACTAGCAACAGTTCACTCTCTATCACACAATTTGTTTGGAGAACTTGGAGGGAAGAAAGTGTGACTAATTTCATAAAATGCCAAACTTGTTATTCTCATTTTACCCACCATTTTATCATAGCTTAGGTACATGATTTTACTCTGAAAAATCCCAAAGAGGTAGGCACTACAATTATCCTAGCTTTATGGATGAATTTAAAAGAAGAAGAGGTCAGATGACTAGTTGAGTTTCTTATAGCTAGTGAGGAGGGCCGATTCTTTAGTCTGTTATTCATTTATTCAACACTTTGGTATTGAACATTATTCGTGCAGGTGATATATGAACAAAATAGTTGTAGTCCCTCCTTACATGGAGTGTGTAACATAGAGAGTAAGAGACATATTAGGTAATCGCATAAATAATTATATAATTACAAGCTGTAATAATGTCTTTAAAGCCCATTCTCTTAACCATTATACTGTCTTACTTTGACTTAGAAATTTGCTTGTACTGAGATTCACATTATTTGTTTGTCTTTTATTCTTTTATATAAGTATTGTATGATTCCTTATTTGATTGCTTTATGATGACCGACTGATACATAAATGCTCCTAAAAACCACAAGTCCAAGTGATGCATGCAGTATCACTTGGCAAGGTCATAAGGGTGCTGGGGAACCTCTTTGCCACCACTAGTCTCCAGCCTACTACCTGTATTGTCCTTTGACAGGGACAGAATATTTCCTAACATCTAGATCAAGAAGACAGATCCCCCCCAACAGAAAATGTCAATTGTGGAAAGAACACTTAGAGGCCATCCAGCTAAGCCCCCTTAAGTTACTGAAGAGGAAACCCCTAGGGTTTGAGGAAATGAAGTGACTATCAAAGGATTGCCAAGGTTATCCCTACAGGCTCCTAGTCCAAGGAACTGCTTCCTATACCTTTTAAAATGTTAGTTTAAATTCTCCACATATTGAAATGAGCTGAAATCAGACCTATATTTAAGAAGATGTCGCGGGAAAGCAGACTTCTGTGTTCTTTAATAGACAGAAGAAGATAGGGTATGGGATTAAGGTGAGAGGGGACACTGGAATAATTTCCCTAGTATAGAACTCGCAAATGAAGACTGATTATTTCTTCCCCTCCTCCCCAGCTCCGACTCTGTGTACCTGGGGTGGTTCTTTGAACACACTGCCTCGTGTGCTTACCGTCTTCATTTGTGATATGGGGACGAGGCTAGCACGCAGCCATACCTTGACGAGAATTCGAGAATTCGTTGTGTAATGTACATAAAGGATTTAGCGCAGTGCCAGGCACATATAACACACTCAGTAAGGGTTAACTTTTGGGATTGTGTTGCCGCTGTTGCTATTGTTACATTAGCATATGATGTTTCAGATAAATTATTTAAAGTTTTAATGCTAGAATAGGAGGGTAGTGAAGAAAGAAACGGGGCATATATTTTAGCAGAAAGCAGCTGATGTAATTCAATGTTATTCTACTTCCAGCCTGGCTGATATATACTGCTTTATAAGTTTGTTGTATTTTCTCATCTATTTTAGCACCTCACCTGTGCTTTATGCAGAGTACATGATTAAGAGTCGCTACACACAACAGTTTTCATAATTTGGCAGATGAGTCAAGATTAATTAGTGGCAGAGTGTTGTCTAGACTTGAGGCCTCTTCAGCTTTAATCCGCTTCTCCTTTCTAGACAGTGGAACCAACCAAAACACTGTCTTCATTTCAGCCCCCAACTAAAGCTTTTCAGTTCACAGCGAACTTTTCTTCCAGCCCCATTCAGATCATCTGCCCTCCCTCCCCGGCCTCCCCCACCACATTTCCATTTCCATTTTTCTGACTTTTGGCCCTGCTACTTGATGAAGGCAAAATGTTTTCCCTTCCAATTAGTTTAGTGGAAACCTCACATGTTTGATATTGTAGCAGACAATGTTGCATTATGCTATTGATTTGAACAGAGAAATTCCTGTTCCTGAAGGCAGCCAAAGCACACTCTGAAGGGTAGAGTTACTGAGTTACAGCCCAGAAAGGGAGACCACAAGGGAGGCCAGACTCCATTGAGAAAATGCACAGGCAAGTGTGGCTACACAGGAATGCTCCAGAAAAGATTTTATGGTCAGCATCAATAGATGTGTGTGTTTTATGAATAAGAATAAGTGTATTCATGTTCCTAAAGTGCTTCAAAATCGCTGGCTGAAAAGTGCTCCTAATGTTTGCTCTCAGGGCTCCCCCTGACATAATATGGCATTTTACATGCAGGAAATGGTGAGTTAGCGTTTCCCAGGGCCCCGCACACCAGCGGGAAGTTGTATCTTAATTGTTTAAGGCTCCAAAACTCTGTTTTGTACTATTTCTGCATCAGAGAAGCCTAAAACCAATGGTCAAAAAAGTATTTTCAGATCCTCCCCATCTAAAATATGCAGACAGTTGCCAGTTACAAAATAAATTTCTCTTTGTGGGTAAGGAATTCAAAGAGATAAACGGGCAAAAGGGTAGGAGAAGAACATTCCAGGTGGAAGGGTCCAATGAAAGAATGGCTTGAAGCAAAAGGCACAGTTGTTAGAACGTCAACTATAGGCAGCAAATGGCTGAAAACGATGTTGGAGATATAGGGATTTATCCGAAGGCTCTTTCTTGTATGCCAGGTTAGAGCCCAGTCAGTCCAAATAATGGCTCGATGTACATTTTACACCTGTATTACATACGTTTACAATTTACATAATCTCCCAGGGTTTTCTTCTATGAAACTGTGATATCTGTTTCTCTCCTCATTCTTCCAGTGTTCTTCAAATTGTTCCAATATATCTCAGAGCTTGCATTTGGTTTTGTTATTGTTAAAAATGAGGCAAGTGATCAGAACAACTTGTAATTGCTTATGTCATTTAATCCTCATGATAACACTGGCAGCAGGCACGATTGGCTTTATTATTTCTACTCTATGGATGAAATCCCTGAGGCGGAGGGATGTTAAATGACACAGGAAGTAGTATAGCATGTTACCTTGTGATATTACCAGTTATGACCATTACATTTCTTTGAATGTCCCCTAGTATTTCTTTCCAGAGACCCTCTCCTCTACCGTTTCCTGTGTCTACTAAGTTAGATTGAACTCTCGTCTCAGCTTCAAGTTACAGTGAAATACCCATCTTACCTCTCCCCCTTCTAGATCTGCTTTAAACATAAACTGCAAACCAACCTGATCTTCTACATTGAGACCAAATCATGAATTGTTGAAATCAAAATATGGGGCATTATCATCCATTTCATGTGACGTGTTTCAGCCTGACTTGTCTAGGTGATTTTGTTACCCTGCTGTTGTCATGTAACATGCTAACTATTTCTTCCTTCTCTGTGACCCTCTCAAATTTAAAACCATGAGTTAGCAACGTCCTAAAGGAATGAGAAGCGGGATTTTTCCAGGAGATGGTGAGGTAACAAATGTACTTCCTAGTCCTTGAGCTGTAGAAGGACAAGGTGCCAAGGCTAGGTACTTGGGAGCATAGCTGTTCTAAAAAATGTAGGCAAAATGAACACCGCACCTCACACTTTTGCCAAAGTTCGGTTTTGCCAACCTCTGAAAAATCCTGCCTGCCTTCATTCCGGAGAGAGCCAAACTGCATTTCTGAGCAAAAATGCAGAATCCTTTGACTTCATACTCAGTGCGACCCTTTTTCCCTGTAAATGTGAACACCCCAATCGCACCAACCATTCTGCTACTTTCGGAGTGAGCGGTTACCTCTTCATGGTCTCCAGCAGGTATGAATTTGAGACCTTCTTCATTCACATGCAGGGCATTGTACTGGGTGCTGAGAATATGGCAAAGACAAGGCCAGACCTTTTGCCTATCTTCCAACAACTTACTCTCTGATGGAAATTTAACAGAAAATCAGAGAAATAGAAGTTCTAAGACGCAGTGTTTGGTCAATGTGGTCAGAAATTCTTCTCATTCCCCTTCTTCTGCCCGCATGTGTTTACCTCCTTTTAAAGTTACCTTGGCAAATAGATTTTGCAAGTTGTCTTTTCATGCAAAAGTATGCTGTGAGCCTAAGAAGTCACTTTATTGTCTTGGTTTAGATTCTATTTATACGAAAGTAAATGATGAGCTTGCTATATATGAAGTTTGGAAAGTTAGGGGGTGAGAGGTAATTAACTAATTCTTTCAGCCCTTGTCTCCCCTTTAAATAGGGTAGATTTACCCATCTCAAAAGCAATTTCAGTTGTCAAAACATTGGCCTTCTTCGTGGTTTTTGGATCTTGACGACCATCAAAATTTGGCAAGCAGCCCCTACCTGCCTGGCAGGAAGTTATATTTAGTACTGTGTGAAACTTTATTTTCCAGTTTCAGACATACTCAACCCCTGCTGTTGAGTTCCAACACTCACACTTCCAAATAAAGAGAGTTTCTGGAATTCTTCTATGGCTGGTAGATGCTTTGACAAAAGTTCTCACCAAATCCAGAATAACCTGACACCAGCTAGGCCTTCACTGTAGTCTATTGTTGCTTGGCCAAATTAAACAGGGCAGTTCTTTGTCATTACTTTGCTTGTTTGTCAGTCTAACTGATGTGCAAAGGGAGCCTTTTGGCATTTAAAATTACACAATCAAATTTTTGAAAAAAAAAAAAGCCTTGAAGGATTTTAAAGTGAGACTCAGCCCATGTTTACTCACTCGTGTCCCTAACATGCAAAATGGTGCCTCGAAATTGTATTTGAAAATCTGATGTGGTCTTGTCATTCGATCAAATTCAATTCAGTCCTATTGCTAGATTTGGGTAAGAATCCAGAACTCGCCCCCATCCTTTCTTTCCCTGTAGATATGCTTTGTTGCTAAACATTCTTGAGTGGCAGTATGGTGTAGTCTGGGATACCACAATGCACTAGCTAAGCCCTAGCTCCTTCTTCTCCTATCCCAACCCATCCCCTTCTCTTAAGAGCTGTGTAGCTTTGGAAAAAGCAATCCACATTTTTGATACTTAGATCCCTCATTTGCAATATACGTTATGGATAGCAAATTACTGGCTGCATTTGTCTCCAAAGAATGATGGGAAGAATGAATGAGATTGTAGATGACTTTTCTAATAGATGCACTTAATACAGACTTGGAGTAGAGAAGGTACTCAATACACGTTGAATGGTTCCATGGATACATGGATGAACAAATGAGAGCAATAGAAAGAAGCTTTTTATGCACTGTAAAGTAGGTCACAGCATTAGTGCTCACTTAAAGAAAGCTGAAGGTCTTGTCAAAGTTTTTTACGTTCATAGTGATTTTACGTGAAAGGGATTTGGAGTGAAGTGTTTCCTGGGGCTGGACTTCTGGTTAGAACACACTTTAGCTAACCAAGATCAGACAGGCCAGTGACCATATAACTGACTACTGAGTGGGATTTTGTCTGTTACTCCAATATGTGCCTGTTGCTCCAAAATACAAAGCTGTAAGAAACCATTAAGTAACCAAAATAATCACATACAGAAAACACCCTTGGGCGTTCATGGAGAAGCATTTGTGCAGTTCTTCTTTTTCCCACCATCACCCCAGGACCCCAGCTGCCTCCCATATCAATTGGTGTAAAAAATGCTCTTTGTGTAAGGGGTCAATAGAGGAGGAATATCAGTCATGAGCTGCTGGAATAGTAGAATGTACAGTAAAGTCTTCTTATGCTTTTCTGAAGCCAAGAGAAGGGAGTAGCTCCATGAGAACCATGCATAGATATTGAATGTCCACTGAGGCAGCTTGCTCTGCACTGGTGTCTACCATATATACAGGTTGGAAGAAGTGGGAGAGGAATGGGGGACCAAGAAAGCATCCTCCACCATCACCCTTGAGAACAAAGAAATGGCTAGGATGGTGGGCTGGGGCCAGAGGACCACAGCATCAAAGGCAGTAAGATGTACAGTCAATAGGGGAACCTGAGGGATTTAAGGGGTCTACTGGTGTGGCTCACATTAGGCAACTGTGGAAGACCTCACAAGGCCTATTGAAGAGCTCACATGGGCCCGCAGAAAGCCAGCTTTGGATCTTGCGTAGGATAAGGACACAAAGAACAGTAGGTGTCACCAAAGAGGCAGAGGCACCAACAGTTAAGGAACATTTACCTCCTTTTTCTCACACTCCTCCAAGTCCCAGCGAGGGCCCCTCAGGCCAAACTACAGAAAGGAAGAAGGTAAAGCAGAAAATGGCCTTTAATCTTTTTAAATGAGAATATAAATCTTTTGGAACTTCACAAGATCATGCCGAGGGTTAAGGGGTGCAAAAAATATAAGGTGAATTCATTGGTATTTGTAAACAAGGAGGAGCTATAGAATGGGTTGCCTCAGAAAGAATCCCTAGTCCCCAGTAGCCTGTAAATCGATGATGCAGAACCAGGTTGTGGGCATTGCAAAGGTAAATGACTTGGGTATCCCAGATGGTCAGTGATGGATCCTTCTCTCCCCAGGTGCCATGTTTTCAATCACTCTGCCTAGATCACAAGGTGGAAGGAGCTCAGTCCTTACCCAGCCCACTGTCTATTTCTGCACTGCCCTCTATATGTTCATCCAGTCTGAGATTTAATAAAATTCAAGGGGAATCAGGCTGCCTGAGAAAGACCATCCCATACATGGATCACTCAAGTTCTAGGAATCATCCTTCTGTTTCCATAAAAACTCTCCCTCTTGTTGTTTGTATCTTACACGCTTCTTTCGAACTCCACATACTGCCAGGCTAAATTGATTAATAGGAACTATTGTCATTGGCCTGTCTTGAATGGAGAAATGTAGAAGTGTCTGTATAGAAGTTGTAAAATTGGAAAACAGTGTCATCAACCTTAACATCATCAGACGTTTTATCCTTGGACTGACGCTTCCTACTGGAATGTTGAAGTGTTGTTTCACCAGGGTGAAGGACATTGACTTTAAAGCTGTTGAGCTATGTCACATCTTCTGAGTGCAATTTTTAAAATCAGAAGTTGGCACATTTTCTCTGTCAAGAGTAGATTATAAATATTTTGGCTTTGTGGGCCACCTAGTTTCTATTACAACACTCAACTCTGCCACGTTAGTGCAAAAATAGCCATAAACAGTACGTAAATGAATTAGTATAGCCGTGTTACAATAAAACTTTATTTGCAAAAGCAGGTGGCAGGTTGGGTTTGACCCATGGGCTGCACTTTGCTGACCCCTGTACTAGTAAATATAGCCGCTGAAATGATTAAAGGAAATTTCTTTGGATTTTATCACTTTATAGAACAAATCACACTTGTTCCAGAAAAACATGCAATATAGAAAAACATAAAGAAAATTTACTAGCATCCTCACATAATCACTGTGAAATCAGTATATTTTCTTTCAGCTTTTAATAAGTTGTTTTATACTCTAGGAACCTACCATTTAAATAATTTTATATCCTGCTTCTATCCTTAATGTGACATTGTAAGCTTTCAATATGTTATTTTATAGTCTTTATTGGCATCATTTTTAATAGCTATGTAATATTTCATTGAGTAAATGGGCCAGTGTAGAAGCTACATAAGCAACCATTCTCCCTCCATTAACTGTTTAGGTTGTTATTTGAAATAAATACTATAGTGAAGCAGATTTACATATGCTTCCCTTTGTATTTTAAATTATTTCTATAGGTTAGAGTTTAAGAAATAGAAATACTGGATGGAGATTTTGAATGCTTGAAGGCTCTTATTACACACAGCTAAATGACTTTCTAAGGGGTCATTGCCGTCTACATTCTCAGCAGTAACATATAACCACACTTGTTTTAATGAATCCTTAGCACACTAGGGCTTAGCGTTAAAAAGAAAAAACAATCTGTGCTGCATTATAGAAAAGGTGGTATCATTGTTTTAATTTATACTTCCTGTTGGACATTTTTCTATGCTTATTATCCATTTATTATTTTCCTTTTTGTGACTTGTATATTCATGGTAAGACCATTTTCTAGCATGATGATTGATCTTTAGGTACAAGCCTAAAGCAAGAGACATTTTCTTAATAAGAGCCATGAATTGCTGAATGCTTACCATGTGCCAGGCAATTATGTATAATTGTATGTGTGTGTGTGCGTGTAATATTATTTAAACCACACAATGACATTATATGGCTGCTATCTGAGCCTTTTAATGTAGGCTGATCTCCCATATGAATGGACCATAAAACACAGTTCAGAGAATGAATTTAGTTTGTGTTTGCCTTGCGCATGTCTCTGTTCACTCCTTAATAACACTGCACTTACTATAAAGCTTTGTATCTTAGAATTAAGCACTTAGATCCTGCAGAATATTTTCCCTGTATTATCTCCATGAAATCTTATTGTAACTTCATACTGTGGGTATTATTCTTCCATTTACCAAAAAGGGAGCCAAGGTTCTGGGGAATGGAGTACTTTGTCTCTGTCAGTGCAACTTGCAAGCTGTATAGATAGGGACCTAGGTGCCCACCTGCAAAGCCTGTCGTTAAACACCGTGCTGTTGAGCACCGCTTCCCCTTCCTTTTCCCCTGGGTCCCTGGGTTTTCGGTCGTCTTCTTAATCTGTTTCCTATCCCTTTGTTTGTGGATTCTGGTGTGACCCTGTATGGGCTTGGGCTTCTGCTTCTAAATGGTTCCTTTTCACTAGGCCCTCTAGTTTTGCCACAAACATACACAATACACAAGTTCAGATGACAAACGCTTCGTTCCAGAACGCATTCCAGGATGGGCGAGCCACAGTCTCAAATGACAAATCCTGTCTATGTGAAATTTATAGTTTTTAATGTTTTAATGTTTGAGTTCTTTCACTGAGAGAGTTTGGGATTTTTTTTAATGTTATTTTTATGTTTATTTATGTTTGAGAGAGAGACAGAAGACAGAGACAGAGTGTGAGCTGGGGAGGGGCAGAGAGAGAGAGGGAGACACAGAATCCGAAGAAGGCTCCAGGCTCGGAGCTGTCAGCACACAGCCTGATGCGGGGCTCCAACTCATGGACCTTGAGATCATGACCTGAGCCGAAGTCAGATGCACAACTTAATGAGCCACCCAGGCCCCCCTGGATGTTTTTAAAACTTCTTCATTAAGTACCACCTTCCTTCTGTATGCAGTATTCTTTCTTACATAAGTAAGGTGGACCTAGATTTTAATGTTAGCATCGCTAGGGCTTTTTGTTAAAAGAAAAAAAACTCTGTGTTGAATTATGTTAAAAAATGGTATCACTGTTTTAATTTACAGATCACATTACACAATTTTAATAAGGTTGGCTTTATTTTACATGTGTGAGGGACTTCATAGTCAAATCTCTTTTTTATCTATGCAAATTAGTTTCAAACAAATGGCACTGCTGATCCCCACCCTTCTTATCCCCTTTCATACTCTTATTTCCCTTTCGGCCCCAGAAAGGAACCACGTATTTGAATATGACTTACGATGTAGTTTTAAAATTTGGTTGTGGTTTGTACTTAGAAGAACTGCCTGATACTGGAAAGGTACACTTCGGCAATTGGTGTTTACCTACAAATTCAGAGAGGCTATTTCTTGCTTCAACCTGATCTCCTTTCAGAGTCTCGGTAATGTTGGACTCATGCTTATTTTGCCTTTTTAATGGGGTGTTGTGAAGGTAAATGACTTGGGCATCCCAGATAGTCAATAATGGGTCCTGTCTCTGACTCTCATCTGTCCCCAGGTGCCATGTTGCCAACCACTCTACCTATACAAGGTTGAAAAAGCTCAGTACTTACCAAGTCCATTGGCCATTTCTCCATAACATGTCCTCTATATGTTCATCCATCTCAGGTTTTGTATCATCAATGGGGAGTAAAAAGTGCCTGAGCAAGACCATCCTATACTTGAATAATTTGAGTTCTAGGGATCATCCTTGTATTTCAATGAAAGCTGTCCTCTTATAGTTCTCATTTCTTACATGCTTCCTTTGAACTCTACATATTTCCAGGCTAAATTGACTAATGACAACTATTATCAATGGCTTGTCTTCAATGGAGAAATCCAGAGCTATCTGTGTAGAAGTTGTAAAATTGGAATAGAAAAACACCTTAAAATCACCATTTCACCATTTGGCAAACACTTTCTGGTGGAGTGTTGAAATGTTTCTCCCTGTTAAAAGACGTCAATTGTCAAACTGTTACGTTACATCATGGGCCCATTCAAATAGAGTGAAAACCCCATAGTTTTCTGCATTGGTAGATATGTGACCCCACATCCCCCTTCTCAGGACCATCCTGGGCTTTCTAAGGAGCCATGTACTGAGGAGGGGCATTTTCCAGGATCAGGAATACTATTCCCAAGGCATCTGCAACATAATTGCTTCTACCAAGAATAGAGAGGGCCTCCCAGGTAGTGAGATTAATAGGCACAAAGTCAGGGAGATTATCTAGCTCTCTCTCATTTTTGTAACAACACTCTACAAGGTACTCTGGATTTACCTCAAGGTCAGTGAGCCAGGAACAAGGGCTGTAGACCATATCATGACTGTAAATACTAGAATCAGTTGGACCTTTGAGGCAACCACTGTCTCGTCCATGTAACTTTGCTTCTCAATTCCAAATCATTTACTATCCCTCCATATAGACACAATTTTCCTGAGAACCTGTGGAGAAGAGTAGAAATTTCCCTGGACCTGGAACTGAATACCTCTGGTTGTGGGTCTTGCCTGTGCCTCTTACAAGTCTTTTCTGTTTGGGTAAATCTTATAATCTGAGTAAGCTCCACTTTTCTCATGAGGATAATAATAAATGTCTCACAATTCTGTGAGATAGCAATAATACATGAACATTCAAAGCTTAGAACTTGGAACATAATAAATACTCATAATGTGAAGTCCTGCTTGCCTCTTTTTCCTTCTCTCCTTTTTTACTCCTTCTTTCTCTCCCTCTTTCTCCCCTTTCTTCCCTTTTAGTCCACCTCTCTTTCTAATCAAAGTCTAGTTATTAGTGAAATCCACTCTTTACTTCCAAGCACAGCCTTGTTTTGGAAGACTAGCCTGAATCCTGGGAGATGGTAAAGTTGTATGTTTATTCTGGGCTAAGGATGGGTCAAAATGCAGAAGGGAGGGTAAATAGAAATATCCTTTGAAATTATCAATCTTCATTGACATCTTCGTAGACCAAGGACAATAGGATAGTCTTGAGTTTGGGTCCCAGATTTGTAATCAAACTCTCAGCAGAGCATTCGGTGACATCCACCCCACCATATCCTATTCATTCTTATGACTCGAGCTTCTTCCAAACTATTAATTCTCAGTATGTGGTCCCTGAAACTAGCAACATCAGCATCACTCAGGAACCCATTAGAGATACAGATTCTTGGGCCCCACTCTAGACCCACTAAATCAGAAACTGTGAGGGTGGGGTCCAGCTATCTGTATTTTGAAATGCTCTCTGACTGATTCTGATGAACACCCAAGTGTGAGAACCACTGCCCTTCACCAGCATCGGCTCAGGTTACCCCTCCTGCACCAGGATGGGAAAGGCATCTGGGAACTTGACACCGGATTGTCAAAGCTTCTTAAACAGGTCTCATGCCATCTGAGCCACAAGTTAGTTAACTAAATTCACTCCCCCAGGCTATGACTCTGATAAGGGTAGAGGATGTTGATTCATCTGACATGAATCTGCAAATATTTCTTCAATAAATGCTTTTGAAGTGTCTGAGTTAAATAAACATTTGCAATGAACTCAAGCTTTTTTTACATGGCCTCTTTCATCAAGTTCCTATCAAAATCTTCTCTTGGATCATGCTCAAAGGAGATGAAGAAGACAAGACAGTCTTATAACTCTTGCTTCCCAGGTCATAGGATTCGTGTGCTATAAGAACCATGCTGCTGCATATTTTCATAGCTATCACCCTTTCCCCAAAACATTTAGGGCAAACATTTCTTCTTAATAAAAATGGACATAGAAAATTTTAATGTCCATAACTCTGCTGTAATGGATAAGGCATTTTTATTTATAGACCAGGAAATCAAATTTGGGATTGGTTATTGTAACAGATGCTGTTGATTTCCTACTCCACATCCCCAGAGCCCACCACTGAGTTCACCTGAAGCTGACAATTTCCCACTTCAAGTAGTTTTCCATTCACAGGCACAGCAGCCCTGAAGTTCCAGAAGGAACAGTCACACAGTGAGAGAGAAGGATCAGTGAACCACTGTCTCAACCATGCTGCCCCTTGGCCAGATACTTCGGAGGTAGATTTTACAGGATTACTGAGACAGTCTCCAGAAGGACTGGGTGCCAGAGGCCCACAGTGGCAATGGCTCATTCAGACATGTAGTGCTTTGTTTCTTCTTTCTGTGTCACTTTCCCCATATTTGGGATAAAATTCCAAATGCACTCACTACACCCAAGTTTTTGTTTCAAGATCTATTTCAGGAACTCATAAGAAAACAGTTGGGTGATGGGATCAAGGTTGTACACGTAGTTAAGGCAGACTAGGATTCGTCTCTTTTCTACCATATTGCAAAGAAGGTGCATGATCCTGGTGTTGAGTTTAGTACTTAATTCTGTTCTTATCAACATACCCCTAGAGCTGAACATGGTACAAGTACCGATGGGGTGATTGAGACTTATCTGGTAAATCAGTAGCTATTCAATTATCACATGCCCCAAACCCATCAGCTTTTATATAGCAAGTTACTTTTCATGGTGTGCTTTCCAGAAATCCTGTTAGTATTGAGTTTCTCAACAACTATGTACCTATATAACATGGGCAGGAGCATAATGACTGATACGTAATGAATTCTTAACTTGTTGAATGAATGAGTAAATCATGTAATACATTTCAGAATAGGAAATAGGAGCCTAAAATTTTGAGTCCCATCAAATGTCACATCTGTTTAGTAACCTAGGCGGGACTAAAAGCCCAGCCCCTTCAAGTTTTATCTAGTACATTTCCTATTCCTTCTCATAATGCCCTTTAAGGCCAAATATTTGTCTAATATTTTTTTAATCACTGGAGGAAAAATTATATCATTTACAGCAATCTATTATTGTGGGCACTATTCAAAGAAAGTAATTGTCCGGAACAAATTTATACTGAAATATTCTAGTTTGGGGTTTTGGACAAATGAGGTCTTCTGGCAACTGACTATGAAAGGTGTAATGTTTGGTACAACAAATACTGTGGGTGAATTGTGACTAGAGAATAACTCCAAGCAAGAATCTTCTGGAGTCTACAATAATATCCAGACTACACCACTCTGAAACAATGGTGTTGTCTTATGACACATTTAAAAAAAAATCTATCAGTCAATAAGTATGTTTTAGACATGCCATATGCAGAACCCTAGACTAGGAGCTTTTCCAAAAATATGTGTGGTGTTGGGTTTCTGCCATTAAGGAGATGATCAATTCTCCCATATCCATTTCCCTCCATCTTCCACCCTCTCCCCCAAATACTAGCCACTATCCTAATGTAAGACACCATTGTCTTTCATGGATATAATTGAAGCAGCCTCTAACCTGATGTTTGTATTAGGTTTTTGGTAAGTACTCTTTATCAAGTTAGGGAATGTTTTTTGTAGTTTGTCATGAATAGATATTGAAATGTATCAAATGATTTCTCTGTATCTATTGAGACAATCATCAGATTTTTTTCCTTTAATCTATTAATGTGGTAAACCATTTTAGTTAATTTTAGAAGGTTAAGTCATGACCTAAGCACCTCCCAAAGGCCCCACCTCCCAAGACCATTGCTTTGGGGATTAAGATTTCGACATATATATTTTGAGGGGAAACATATATCCAGACCATAGCAACTCCTTTGTATTTTTTGACCAATTATGGAAACAATAGAAGACTAACGCAAATGCATACATCAAAGGATTGTCATGAATTTTAAATGAGTTCATTTGTGCAACCATGAAGAATAATACCTAGCAGGTATTAAGTGATGAATACGTTTATACTAATATGATTAGGCTATTCCCTATATTATTTCATTCACTTGAACAAGATATTATTTACTATTATAATTCTTATAATGTTACAATCCATATGAAATGTACTCTTATGTTGTTCTTTTTAAATATGTTTTTGCATATTCTCATTTGTTTATCTATTCTCACTCTGTGTAATAGAAATCACCACTGCAATTTTTATTAGAAATATTTCAAAATGTGTACACTTGATTATTTTTTTTTAATTTTTTAATGTTTATTTATTTTTGAGAGAAAGAGCATGAGCGGGGGAGGGACAGAGAGAGAGGGAGACACAGAATCTGAAGCAGGCTCCACGCTCTGAGCTGTCAGCACAGAGCTGGATGCAGGGCTCAAACTCATGAACTGTGAGATCATGACCTGAGCCAAAGTCAGACATTTACCTGACTGAGCCACACAGGCGCCCCTACACTCGATTCTTTATGTTGATAGAAATCATAGATTTTGTAATAAAGAAAACTGTGAATGTTGTTCTGGAACTGTCCAATGGGCAGAGGCTGGAAAATTATTGAGAAGCATGATAGAAAAGCTAGATTTTCTTGAATAAATTATTAGTAGAAATATGGATGTTAATGATTCTTCTAGAGAGGACTGAGAAGGAAGTGAAGAACATGACAGGAAAAAAAATATGCCTTGTCTTGGGGAATACCGAAAATGTCATAAACAGACTGTTGGTGGAAATGTGGATATTGAAAGTGTTGATGTGGACTCTGATGGAAATGTTATTGGAAACGGAGGAAAGGGGAGCTAAGCAGAATGCTGAGCAGAATTGTGCCCTGAAGTTATGTAGAAAACAAAGCTTGTAAATAATTAACTTGGAAATTTAGCTGATGAAATTTCCAAGCAAAACGTTGAAAGTTCAGCTTGGTTTCATCTTGCTGCTCATAATAACATGCACAAGGAAAGAGGTTGTGGGAAGGCTGTTAAGTAGAAGTTTCCAGGGCTCGATGATTTAGGAAATTCTCAGCATATCTATATACTTAAGAGATCTCGTGGAATGATCTAGTAAGTAGAGGAGTAACAAAAAGAATATTAAATTGTTCTGTAAAAGTAACATAATATTTTTCTCCGGGGAGTCCAAGTAGATGAGTTAGTTGAAGGGGCCCAAAAATATGAGAAATGTAGAAATTAAGAGCATATAGGAAAAAAAAAAAAGATTTAACAAGATGGTGAGAAGTCCTGGGCTGAGAACTGGGAGCCAGCAACAAGTTCTCAAGAGCAGGAAAAGCCCAGGGTCAGGGGAACTGAGGTCTCTAAGAGCCAACATCAGGTTACTTGTTGTGATGCCCCATGAAATGTTTCCTGCCCACTATGTCTGTTGCCCCAAAACTTCAGTCAAACCTACTAGAAGGGAGGAGCGTTAAAATTCTACAGAACCCAAAAGGGAGACCACTAGAAAGAGGCTAGACCACTAGAAAGAAAAGCAAATCAGAAAAAAAATGGGGCAAAGGTGATTAGAAGTATAATTTGTGATCATCTAATCACACCCTGATGATCCAAGAATTACCTGGAGAAGGGTTAGGATGGGGGAATACTTTGTGTTTCCATCTTTTAAGGTATTAAATCTTGGTTGATTTTATTGAAAGCACTAAAGGACAGTGATCTCAGTAACCTGAAATATTGGGGGTACTCGGCACCTGATATCTAGAGCCACTAAGAAAATCGCATCAGGCATGAACATTTGCATTATTTATTTCACCATCAAGAAAATGAAAGTAACAATGGGATATTTGGGATATTCCACTCCAACTTCTAACTATTCTCTGATGTAGGAGCATAATCACAGGCTCCTCTCCAGGTGGCAGCAAGGAAGCTAATGCAATTTAGGGAGGATGCCACATGACATAAACAAATGAATTGCACAGGGACTCTGGCCTTTACATTTGCTATAATGAGTTTGCTCTCCTCCAAGATTACTGGAAGCTTGGCCTGGGATGGCCTGTTCATAACCACATGGCTAGAGAACTAACTATCCATACTAAGTGTTCTATTTTCTGGGACAGTCAGATGAGTGCTTTTCCCACCCCCAAACAGAGCTAATTGGGCCAGAATTAAATATCATTAGCAATTATGTGAGTTTTACATTGGCCATCCAGTATTTTCCTTAGCACCAAAAAATTTATTTTGCTCTATGTAGTGAATTTCAAAGAGGGATAAAAATTAAAATCTTCCTCCAAGATTTTGTTTCAGTTGGTTTCCCCCACCTCTCTCTCTCTCTCTCTCTCTCTCTCTCTGAAATATGAAACATTAAATATGAAACAGCATTAAAGGACATGTTTATGGAAAGAGCATCTCACCATCTTAATGCTACTATCCTTATTTATTTCTATCTTAATTTTTGGACTTACAGGCATACCTAATTTTGTTGCACTTTGCTTCATTGCACTTTGCAGATAAATGCATTTTTCACAAATTGAAGGTTTGTGTCAACCCTGCATTGAGCACGTCCATCGACGCCATTTTTCCAACAGTATTTGCTCACTTTGTGTCTCTGTGTCACAGTTAGATAATTCTCACAGTATTTCTAACTTTTTAATTACTATTATATTTGTTATGGTGTTCTGCGATCAGCAATCTTTGATGTTACCATTGTAATTGTTGCAGGACACTACGAATTGCGCCCATATAAGATGGCAAACTTAATTGATAAATGTGTGTGTTCTGACTGTTGCACAACTGGCCGTTCCCCATCTTCCTTCTTCTCCTCAGACCTCACCATTCCCTGAGACACAACAATATTGAAATTAGGCCAATTAATAACCTATGATGGCCTCTAAGTGTTCAGGTGAAAGGAAGAACTGCACGTCTCTCACCGTAAATCAAAAGCTAGAAATGATTAAGCTCAATGAGAAAGGCATGTCGAAAGCCAAGATAGGCCAAAAGCTAGGCCTCTTGTGCCAAACAGTTAGCTAAGTTGTGAATGAAAAGGCAAAGTTCTTGAAGGAAATGAGAAGTTCTATTCCAGTGAACACACAAATGATAAGAAAGAAAAACAGCCATATTGCTGATATGGAGAACGTGTCAGTGGTCTGGATAGAAGATCAAACCAGCCACAAGATTTCCTTAAGTCAAAGCCTAACCCAGAGCAAGGCCCTGACTCTGAAGTTCTATGAAGTCTGGGAGAGGTGAGAGCTGCAGAAGAAAAGTCTGAAGCTAGCAGAGGTTGGTGCATAAGGTTTAAGAAAAGAAGCTGTCTCCATAACATGGAGTGCAAGGGGAAGCAGCAAGTGCTGATGTAGAAGCTGTACCGAGTTTTTCCGATGACCTAGCTAAGATAATTAATGAAGGTGACTACACTAGACAACAGATTTCCAATGTAGAGGTAACACTCTTATACTGGAAGAAGATATCTTCTATGACTTTCATAGCTAGAGAGAGGTCAGTACCTGGCTTCAAAGCTTCAGCAAGTTTGACTCTCTTGTTAGGAGCTAATGCAGCTGATAATTTTTGGTGGAAGCCAATGTTCATACACCATTCCACAAATCCTAGGACCCTTAAGAATTATGCTAAATCTACTCTCCCTGTGCACTATAAATGGAACAACAAAGCCTGGATGACAGAACATCTGTTTACAACATGGTTTACTGAATATTTTAAGCTCATTGTTGAGATCCACTGCTCAAAAAAAGGAAAACAAAAGATTCTGTTCAAAATGTACCTAGTCACCCAAGAGCTCCGATGGAGATATACAATGGCATTAATGTTGTTTTTATGCCTGCTAATACAATATCCATTCTGTAGCCCATGGATCAAGGAGTCATTCCACATTTCAAGTCTTATTACTGAAGAAATACCTTTTGTAAGACTACAGCTGCCATATATAGTGATTCCTCTGATGGATCTGAGCACAGTAAATTGAAAACTTTCCAGAGAGAATTCACCATTCTCAATACTATTAGAGGAGGCCAAAATTTCAGCATTAATAGGAGCTTGGAAGAAGTTAATTCCAACCCTGAAGGATGAGTTTGAGGGGTTCACAACTTCGGGGGAAGAAATAACTTCAGATGGGGTGGAAATAGCAAGAGAACTAGAATTAGAAGTGGAGCCTTAAGATATCACCCAATTGCTGTAATCTCATGATAAGCTTTTAATGGATCAGGAGTTGCTTCTTATGGATGAACAAAAAATGTGATTTCTTTTTTTTTTTTTAATGTTTATTTATTTTTGAGACAGAGACAGAATGTGAGTGGGTTAGGAGCAGAGAGAGAGGGAGACACAGAATCCGAAGCAGGCTCCAGGCTTTGAGCTGTCAGCCCAGAGTCCGATGCGGTGCTCGAACTCACGGACCATGAGACCATGACCTGAGCCGAAGTTGGACGCTCAACCGACTTAGTCACCCAGGCGCCCCCCAACTTTGCTACTTCTTAACTTTAGTACCTTGGAGAAATTCCTTAACCTGCCTGAGCATCAGTTACAAAATGAGCAAGGTTGACATGAGAATTAGAAAAAAATATAGACAAAGCACCTGGCACATAGTAGGTAGTAACTTTCATTGGGCACCATCACCAATCTATGAATCATCAACTATTACTTATTTCCCTTCCCACAGGTTTTGGGAGGGTTCCTTGGATGCCATCTATGTACTCCCTAAGTGTTACCCAATGGTGCCCTAGGTGTCAGAACAGGTTAATACTCTTCCTAACATGCCCCACACTTCCAGAGATTAAATTCAGCTGTAGAGGATTTATCTGAAGGTGGAGGAAAGTAGCCTTTGAAATAAAGTCATTAGGAGCTGGCCTACTCATTGTATTCCAGCAAAGGGAATGAGTCACCATTTCCCTGCCAACATGTATGTGTAAATACAGGCCAAGGTTAAGCAACTAGCTGCTCTTGCTTTATTCTCTGTGGCCCTAACCTGCTGTCATAGCAGCAGCTTTTGAAATGGAGAAAAATGCAGTGATTGCATGACCTAATTCAGGCCTGGTGCTTCAAGTGGGAAACATGTGTGGGCCTTTCTCTTTCATACACACGCTCAGAGCCTGGAGCAATCAGCAGGGATTTTGAAACAGGTCCTTTTGGAAATAAATCCAGGGCCCTACACCTACCTATTACATAACTAGAGGTTAAGGAAACAAAGCCCTGTGGCTGGGTGTGCCTGAGTATGCAAGCCAGAGAGATACATACCAGATACCAGAGCCCTACCCTGTCCTTACTAAGCAGAAAAGGGAAGCCAGAAATGACCTCTTTATCATAGATAGCTAGAATGCTATCTTCTGAAGAGGGTCAAGTGGGAGAAGGGAAGAGAAGATAACCTCTGTGAGCACCTCTGCATATTAGAAAACAGCCTTGCTCATTTTGCTAAGTGTATCTCAGTCTTAACAACAGTTCCCATTTTTTGAGCTGAGCATGATAAGGTCGTGGGTGAAGAAACTGACACTGTGAATAGGGAAGTCAACTTGCTAGTGAATGGCAGTGGCAGGCTCACAGGGGATATCTGTGTGGCCACCACATTCTAGCCCAACATCTTGCAGGAGTGGGAAAGAGACAGGGCCAGCACCACCCGCCTCAACACCATCCCACTTGTCCCCATCCCAGTGAGTTTGGCTATTCCAGTGAGATGAGAGTCAGATTGTTTTTCATCTTTACTTGAAGCATCCTGAACCCAGTAGGGATGAATTTACCTTTGTTACATCTTTCTGGAACAGAAGAAGCTATGTACTGTCCCTGGTAGCCAAAAGTAAAAGGGGCTATGCACTTTGATACAGAGATAAACTTTGGGGCTTCCCAAGATCACCTTCACCTTTGCACGGGATTCTCAGAGAGGAAAAAAAAAGACAAAAATTCATAAGGCAAAGGCTTTCATTGTGTTATCCAGACACAGTAAGTTTTTTGTTTTCACTTATTTTTCCATCTTGAAACATGATGACCATGAAAAGATTAATTTTGCCAACATCCTCTGAAGTCCAATCAGTGTCAGTGTCTAATGAAGCCAAAGAATGGGTGGTCCACATTTTAAAATAATTCCTTCTTTCTTGCCTATATGCATTCACTTATTCACCTAAACACAATATGTATTTATGGATAGATTATTCTGCCTCAGGCATTATGCCCAATGCAGACATGACGGAGCTAATTAAGACAGAGAATTGCCCTTAAGGGACTCTTAGTCTAGTGGTGAAAACGACACCTGGGCAATGATACAGGTACATTCAGGGAAGGCAGGGGTGACACCTGCTAGAGATAGGGAGCAGTAGGGAAGGACAGCATCTCAAGCAGAAAGATGGCCATGAGCGCAAGCAGAGAGACAAGAGAGCCTTTTATGCTTTGGGGAGATAGAGACTAATCTAAAAAGTTGGACCGTGAGGCGTAAGGAAGATAGAAAAGGAGATGAAATTGGAGAAGTAAACAGCTAGATCAGGAAGGAGGTTAAGGCTTTGCTCAGGATCACAAACTTTGTCAGATGGTAGGTGTGGGGCTCTGGTCTTTTGCTTCAGGTTATAGAGCTCTGTCAACTATACAAAAGCTAATTTGTTTGTAAATATGCTCCCTGGCCTTCAGCGACTATTGAAACTTGCTTTTAAAACTGGAAGGGTTTATTGGATATCCTTGTTATAAGTCCATATCAAATAATACTTTGTGAAGTTAGTATCTTTTAGGATGATTCTTTTGTGTGGTGTACTGGTATATTGTCGCTCAATAAAAAGCACTGGATAACCTCTTGGTGTTTGGCCAAAGTTAAATTAAGCACCTCCAAAGGTCCTGGGCCCCTTGCCCGTCTACCATTCATCTCTCCATCTGCATGCATTTTGGATTTTACGTGTGCATCACTATTTAGCTCTTCCTTCTCTCTGCCTCTCTCTCCTCCTTCCAGGGCACTCTCCCAGAACCCGTGCTTTTGGAGCCCTAGGTCATCATATAAGAAGTCCGACCTATCTTAATCCACCATTCTGTAGAGAGACAGCATAGGTCAAAAAGATGTCTAGGGTGCCCCAGATCTTCCAAGCTACAGCCTTTGAGTCTTTCCAACCCAAGTATCTAACTTTGAGATAACCTCAGCTCCAGTCACCATCTAGAAAGCAACCTCCTAAGATACCCCAATTCAAGAAAGTCAAGCCATGCTCGTCCTGAATTCTTAATCCTCAGAAATAGAAAGATGATAGATAATGACTATTATTTAAGGCACTACATTTTGGGGTGACTTATTTTGCAGGAGTAAGTGATACAGTTTCTAAATGGCGTTTCAGGTGGGAAGGCCAAATGATACAGAATCCTGCTTCTTATGGGGTCTGTCCCTCTGTGTCTTTTCCCCAGATGTTCTTTCTCTTTTCTTCATCTACTGAAACTTGCCCGTGTTTGAAGGTCCAGTTGAGATCCTAACTTCTCAATCTTTCTCTGATCACCCTAATCCATAATGATCTCTTTTCTTTGAGGTCAAGACCAAGGGCTCACAGACCTGCCTGAAAAGTAGAATCCTTGCTGAGTTTGTTAAAGAAATGCATGCCTAGGCCCTACCCTAGACCTACTGAATCATAATCAACAGGGCGGGAACCAAGCATCTTTACTGGTCTGACATCAGTTGGTAGATTGATGTGGAGCAGCTTTTGGAAACCATTCATCTGGACCACAAATCTGAGCACGGGATTACTCACTGCCTTGTAATACCCTCTCACTGCAATATTGTCTTTAAATATTTTAAGAGAAGAACGCTGTTCCTTTGTTCGTTCACTTAATGGAAATTAACTGGGCACTTGCTATTTGCTGGGCATTGTACTATGTGATGGCAACGTAGAGATGAGTAAGCACTAGGACCTATCTCAAAGAGATCTCTGGCATTGCTGCAGGTGGAAGGCTGGGCAATGACTCAGGGAGGGAGGCAGCTGGAGGTGGAACACAGCGGCATGTCAGCTGGTGCTAAAAATCCCTGAAGCTCTTTTGAGCACAGTCAGCCTGGCAAGCAAGGAGGACCAAGGTGAGAAAGCTGCATATCATTTGTTCTCCTTCCTGCTACCCATTCCTGTTCATGCACAAGGCCTTTCCTCACTTCAAGGCTTTCCTTGATATTCAAGAGAATCAAATTTTATCTGTAGGCTACTGTCTTCAGGGAAGACCCAACCACATGTTCTCTGAGCTCTGTACCCTCCAAGGGATCACTTTGCTGGCAGGAAAGTCAACACTGTAACAAACCATTTTTAAACCATATATTAAATACTTAATTATATTCCAGTTTACTGTGCTAAGCATTTTCTCCATTCTCTGCTCAGGCATTTTTTGAGGTAAATTATTTATATTTTACCCCTTAGTTCACCCCATCTTTTCTCTTACTGTTGCGCCTTCCTCTGTGTCTACCTCATTTGGTGCCTCCAGTGACAGGCTCATTGTCATCTGTGTCTAGCTTGGCCCCAGCTAACATAGGCATCTGTTATCTCAGAATATGTTTCCAACATTTCACTTAAACCCAATGTATTGTTTTCGTACTATTGCTGTAAAAATATTAACACAATGTAGTGGCTTAAACAATATAAATTTATTGTCTTATAGTTCTGGAGGTCAGAAGTCCAAAATGAGTCTTACTGGGCTAAAATCAAAATGGAAATTCCTTCTGGAGGCTCATGGAAAGAATCCATTCCTTTGCCTCTTAGAGCTTCCAGAGGCTGTCTGCATTCCGTAGCTCATGGCTCTTCTTCCATCTTTATGTATTTATTTTTATTTTTTTAACATTTATTTATTTTTGAGACAGAGAGAGACAGAGCATGAATGGGGGAGGGGCAGAGAGAGAGGGAGACACAGAATCGGAAGCAGGCTCCAGGCTCTGGGCTGATGGCCCAGAGCCTCACGCGGGGCTCAAACTCACGGACCGCGAGATTGTGACCTGAGCTGAAGTCAGACGCTCAACCGACTGAGCCACCCAGGTGCCCCTCTTCTTCCATCTTTAAAGCCAGCAGTGTTTCATCCCCTCTTTGGTCTGACATCCTGCTCCCCTCTTGCAAGGATGTTGATGATTTCATTGAGCCCACGTGGATAATCCATGATAATCTGTCCATCTCAAAATCCTTAATTTAGTCTACTGTGCAAAGACCCTTTTTCCATGTAAGATAAACCATTTACAGATTCGGTGGGAGTTAGGATGTGAACAGTTTTTTTAAATGTTTATTTATTTTTGAAAACGAGAGCACAAGCAGGGGAGGGGCAGAGAGAAACGGGGACAGAGGCTCCAAAGAGGGTTCTGTGCTAACAATAATAGAGAGCCCAATGCAGGGCTTGAACTCATAAACTGTGAGATCATGACCTGAGCTGAAGTTGGATGCTTAACCAACTGAGGCACCCAGGCGCCCCAGGATGTGAACATTTTTGAGGAGGGGGGAATTATTCTGCTTATTACACCCACAGTCTCCTGAGCAGTGGCCTATACCACTGTTTCTAAGTTATCTTCCTTTCTACCTTCCAATGGACACATCTCATCCAAGGATTGGAGGAAAGGAAGCCAAAGTCAATACCAGAACTTTTAGGTCTCATTTCCAGACCTGAACTGAACTGAATCTAAGGGTATAGAATATTCATCCATCTATAATTGAGTCTCATTATCTTTATCAATTATCTGATCCCACAAAATCTACTCTGCCCTGAATTGCAGTTTTCCTTGAACACTGGCAAAGGCCCTCCCTCAGATAATACTTCCTCCTTACTGTAATGTTGTGAGTTTCCTCTCCAATCACTTACTCCTATTCCTAGTGCATCATCTCGCAGAATGTACCTTTCTGGACCATATGGACCATCTGCTTTCTCAAGCTTTTGTCTCTCCAGTTAATCTTCAGCGATACCATATTCACTGTAATCCTCTAATTACAAGATGTTTATTGACCCACATCCCACCTCCTTTATATTTAGTCCATTTTAGATTTGAAACGTCACCTTTTCAATGACACTTTTGCCTTTTCTTTACCTTGAACTTCAATGTCATTCACCCTATCCATGGGTGAATCCCTATTGCCTTTTCTGGGCTTGTCCCGTACATTCTGGGAGTACTGAGAAGAAATTACATAACCGAGCAGATGGTCATTATTATAAACTCAAGGTCACCAACAATTGGTACCACAGCTCTGCTTTCTAACTTAACGATTTTCCTCCCATCACCTCCTTTCCTTTACCAAAAAGAGGATTTTCCTCTTTTTACTGTACTTCGAGTGCCTTCTCCTCCATGTGTCTTCTCCTCATCAAAGTAGTGCCTGAACCCAGCAGCCCAGCCATGCTTCCCTCTCACCAATTCTCAGAGCATCTGAATATTTTCCCTGGGAACATAATGTACAGAATTCTTACCTTCTTCACAACATCGTAAGTCTTAAAAGTAGGTTTCACTTTTTGTCTTTATCCTTTTTATCCCCTAGACACTAGTCTTGCTACAAAATAGGCCCCAAATGCTAATTTGCTCAATGCATGAACACAAAACATCAATGCTTTCTTTGGTGACACCTCTATGATCAGTTGGAAAGTCACTCAATTGCATTTATGAAAGCCACTACTGCTCTTCAACAATATACTTTTTGCCAACGGGGGACTCAGAAAAATCTCCAGTCACTTATAGTGATAAGATTTCTTTCTCAAGCTTGCAAATTCCTGTTCTCAAAAACAAGCAAGCAAAAACAACAACTAAAAAAAAAATGAGGTGTATGTGAGATGTGCACATATGTTGGTAGACACAGAAATCTTTCAAAAATAAGCTCTTGACAAAACATTGAAATTTCATATTTTTGCCAACACCATGTAATAATAGATTCCCTAAATTATTTTCAGTCTCCACATTCCTGGTATTTTAACCTATCCTGGCAGAGCCAAAAGAGAACTCGAAATAAAGTAGGTGAAGGAAACAGAGGAAAGATTTAAGAAGGAGATGCTTCCAAGATAAATCACAGAAAATGGAACACCCCTTCCAGAAATGAGGCTCCATGCAGCTTTTGACAACGGTTCAAAGCTGTCATGCTTCTTTAATTCGTAGATGCGTCAGCTGAGAGAGGTTTCAGTATTCCCACCGAAACCAGAACTATTCAGATTTATGTGATCCACACCCTTGGAATCAAGGCACTAACATGTTCTGCTCCAGGCATTGAAAAGCTTAGCAGCTCCCTTTCAAAAAGGCAAGTTTCCTGTAAAACAAATGGAGCCAATCACAGGTGGAGCAGATCCAGGCTAGGAGGGGAGTTCACATGGCTCAGGTGAGATTGGGCTAAAAAAAGGTTTATGCCTGTTTTAGCCTCACTCCCTTTCTCTAAAGAGTTCCTCGCCATGGGCTTTGTGAGTTTCAGTAGCTGGGCAGACCATGCCTTGTGTTTGTGAAGCTTTAGCAAAATACTCTGCCCTTGCCTGATTTTCCTCACTCAGGGACAGGTATGTGACTAAACTTCACCAGGTGGCCTGGGAATCCAGTGATGATGGGTAATTGTCCTTTAATGCCAAATTGATGAGCTCTTGAAGCACTTAACTATGGTTAACTAATTAAGCTACATAGAAACATTCACCTGCCATGGCTAAAGACCAAGTGGAGGCTAAGGTCATCAGCAGAGAGGTAGAATCATTTGCTAAGATTCAACTTCTACATTTTTTTTTTGTCAAAATTCATCAGGCTTTTTTGGGGGGACTGGGGGACATAAGTTTTTATTTCATTAAAGTCACCAGTATACAACAGTAAATGGGAAACTAAGCACATTTCCCTATAAGAACAATTACCAGGACATATACCCCTTTGAGAGGCCTTTCTAGATCTGTTTTTGGGCTTAGGGGCACAGACTTCAAACTAGTCTGATAAGCCCTCCTAAGATGGCTTGTGTCCCAATCTCTATTTGAGATAGTGAGCTTACTGTCACTATTGAGATTCCATGGTGATATTTATCAAGTTTTGGGGGGGGGGGCAGAAAATAAGTGGCTAATCACTGGTGTTGAAATGCTTGAATTTTAATTTTTTCCCATTACCGTGGGAACCTAGAACTATTTATTTAAACTTGAGGTCACCTAGGTTCTCAGCCATAGCTGCACATATGAATCATTGCTAGTTACTTAAAAAATTCTGGAGCCAAATTGTCTTCCCTAAGCATTGTACATCCTTAAGTCTTGGGTGAGCTGTCGTGTGTGTGTGTGTGTGTGTGTGTGTGTGTGTACACACATATACATATGTACACAGACATATATGCCTGTACATATATATGTATGTTTAAAGTTAATACAGATTAATTGATGCATCGGTATTTACTTGATCAATAATCAAAATAAAATTAGTGAGCTGAAGTTGCTTTTTCATTCAACAGATATTCACTGAGTGCCCACTCAGTACAAAGTGCAGTGATGAGTTAAACAGGGCCCTGCCCCCAGAAAAATTTATGATAACTTTCAACCACTGGACAAGAAACATCTTATTCATTCTGTTGCATTCCCTACATCTAGTACAGACACTGGATCATGGTAGAATTGCAATATACATCTGTTGCATCAACCAACCAGTGATCTTATTATGTCCTTTCTATAGCAAGTGTATATTGAGGTTACTGTTTTCTCCTGAGGTAGCTTTCTTTAGGGTCTGTCAATGTTCTTTTATGCAGCTAGACATTCTTTCAGTTGCTGAACTTGCCCTCTTCTCTCTCCATAGCCATCTTATATTCTCTGTCTCCCTTCCTCCCACACTTGTTAGCCTGGTTGATTTCTGTTCACCCTTTAGATCTCAGCTAAAAGACCACTTATCTATGGAAGCCTTCCTTGACACCTGCTGCAGACCCTGCCTTCTGTATGAACAACCTAAGTCCACTTCTTTGCTCAGACTGTCTCATGAAAGCCTGTATCTTTCACTACGGATTGTTATATGAGTTTGAAATTCTATAGTCAGAAATGCAGTTATGTCTTTGGGATGTCTCTTTAACACTGCACTGCATACAAATCACAGCAAAGACAGGCAAAGGTGCCTCCAGAAGTTCCTCCAGTGTACCTCCAGAAGTTCACGCCATCTGTACACAGAAGTACTCAAGAACTATTTGTGTTCAAGAACTATTGAAGTGAATAAGTAAATGGTAGAGTGAGGTCCTCTTACCAGTGCAAGAGCTGACAGGAAATGTATCAAGGAGTCACAGAGATTTAATACCAAAAGTGTTTACTTTTTTAAAAATTTATTTACTTATTCTGAGAGAGAGAGAGAGAGAGAGAGAGAGCATGTGCAAGTGGGGCAGGGACAGAGAGAGAGCAAGAGAGAGGTAATCCCAAGCAGGCTCCATGCCATCAGTGCAGAGCCCCACACGGGGTTCGATCCCATAAACTGTAAGATCATGACCTGAGCTGAAATCACAAGTTGGACGCTTAACTGACGGAGCCACTCAGGCACCCCAAAAGTGTGTACTTACTGTCAAAAAACCCCTAGGACCAAAGAAGTGAGAATAGTAGTAAGGGACAGCCATTCTCCTTGGTCCTTGTCCCAGAAAAAAATAAACAGAGTGGCATTTCTGTAGCATAAATGATGTTCACTGGGCACTGTTTTACCAACCATGCTCTGGTGCTGGTGAAAAGGTCAGGCTTGGCAGTCAAGCTCCGGGATTACTCTTCTCGTCTTACCCTTTTGCTTCTGCCATTTGACAAATGGAAGTATCTTGATTGACCATCTGGGAAAGCAACTTCACATCATGCTTGGGAAAGCAGGCTCAGGTAGCACACTGCCTGGGTTGAACTTTTAGCTCTACCTTGAATTAATGGGAAAATAGGAAAAGATATTTCCCACTCTGTGCCTCAGTTTTCTCATATATAAATTGGGGATTCTAACAGAACCAGAATCCTGAGATTTATTGACTAAGATAAATTAGGGGTCTTGGTTATATTTATATTTCAGTGTACCTTAAATTCTCATTATTTTACTAGCGCTCTATTATTATTAGGTGGATTGAGAATGAACAGGGAAACACAGAAATTAGCATTTATAGAAAGCCTACTCTGTGTCAGGAATTGTTAAAAGTGCTTTCAGTCAGGTTAATTCTCATTTAAGCCTCACTATAGTCACAAGAGGTGGTTAAAACTTAACCGGAAGGAGATTGTAGACCTCGCCAGTTTTTACAAAGAGACCTTCTGGTATCTAGTTCTCCTGCTGTGGGAATGTTGACTCTTTAAGGAACAGAAATAGATTATATCTTGCTGGGACTATTTCTCAGAGAATTTATAGTTAAAGGAAATTCCTTACAATCCATTAAGACAATATTTGTATCTATGGCAAGTCTCCACTTTGAAGGCAATAGTCATTCAGAGGTCCCCATGCACAACCCCAAAGAATATTGAACTTGAATCATTCACACGGAGAAGAGCCTAAGACTTGGCATCACAGAGTCCTGGTGTCTTTGGGACCTTAAACCGGTTCCCTAACTTCTCTGAACTTCAACTTTTTTTTCCCCTTCTCCTTCTTTATCTTCTTCCTCTTTTCTTCTTCTTCTTCTTCTTCTTCTTCTTCTTCTTCTTCTCCTTCTCCTTCTCCTCTCCTTCTCCTTCTTTCTTCTTCCTTCTTCCTTTTATTTTTTTTTTTTAAGTATATTTATTTATTTTGAGAGAGAGAGAGAGACAGAGAGAGAGCAACTAGGGATGGGGCAGAGTGGGGGGGGGGAGAGAGAGAGAGAGAGAGAGAGAGAGAGAGAGAGAGAGAGAGAATCCCAAGCAGGCTCCACACCATCGACGCAGAGCCCAATGCAGAGCTCAAACTCATGAATCACAAGATCATGACCTGAGCTGAAATCAAGAGTCAGATGCTTAACCAACTGAGTGACTCAGGAGCCCCCTTCCTTTTTGCTTTTAATGGGGATGGTAAATGGGGGGTGGATTATAACACCACCCTTAAATGCCTCCTAGCATTGTACTGAGAATGAAATCAGTACCACTAAAAGCATGGTCTGTCCACAAACTACCACCTACCCTACAACCAGCAGTCTCAGCCCAGACCCACTGACTCAGAATTTCTGGGGTGGGTCCAGGAATCTCTTTTAACAATATTCTTCAAGATGATTCCTCTGCATGTTAAAGCATTTTGTAAAGTGTAAAACATTTATGCAAACATAAATATGTTCTATTCCTGTCCAACTCCACCTGACCCATATTCTACCTCTTCATCTCCCTGCTTCTTCTTTCCTCAATCCCTCTTCTCTATTTTTCACTGTCTTCCATCCACTTCACTTCCTCCTTTTCTCACCAAGCTGAAAATATTTTGCCTGTAGAGAGCTTGTACCCTTCCGATTCTGGGTTCTGTAAACACTAGGTGTTGAAATCATGTTTGATGAATGAATGCATGGGCAAATTGCATGGGGTATCCAAAAATGTTAGTATCTT
The DNA here is from genome assembly GCF_024362965.1 of Panthera pardus. Lineage (NCBI taxonomy): Eukaryota > Metazoa > Chordata > Mammalia > Carnivora > Felidae > Panthera > Panthera pardus. The sequence goes on from NW_026527002.1 coordinate 68,891,022, forward strand.
TTTTTACAGATTAAATCTAAGTCATCTACATGATGGTTTTCCTCCAAAAAATCTCAAGTTCTTTCACATGCACAACCTCACGCATCTTTACCTGCACATGATCTTGCTGAAGCAGATACAGGCAGATGCCACCTTCCCACCCCACCCTACCCTGCCCCACCCTGCCCCATCCCCAACCTGACCAGATGCTGATATAGAAACAGATTGTTTGGGTGTTTGCTTCATAACACAGAGGGAGGTGGAAGAGTCAGTGTTAGAGACTGGTAGGCAGATGTCCCAACCCCTGACCCATTGCCCTTCATTTCTAGGGTCCTTGGATTTAGAAAGAACATAAGATGAATTCCAACTCCACTCTGTTTAGCAGTAGGGTCCAGGGAAAGATATGTAACCTCTTTCTACCTGTATGTTTTGAGGCTTAAGGAGCATAATGCCTTGGGCATAGTAAGTGCTTGGTAAATATTACATCTCTTTCCCCATGTTCTTTTGGGCTGGCTCCTGCAAATGTTATCAGCAAACTGTACTTGGCTTCATTTAAACTATCTTGATTAAGGGCAACAGAGTATAGTCCTGCTCTTTGACCTGCATTTCTTCAACAGCTGGGGTGAGGAACGTGTGTAAGCTGAAAATGAAAAATGCAACCAGTCCAGGTTTCTCATTGTGCGTTCCTTGGATGACTTGAATCAGAATCCCTGGGTGTTTGTTAAAAACACAGATTCCCACGTCCTACCCAAGAACTACTCAAATCCCAAGGGGGTGGATCCTAGAAATTGGTATTTTTTGCTAGCGCACCAGGCGAACTTTATACCCACTCAAGTTTGAAAAACATTGCTTTGGTTCATCAGGTATTGGCCTTGACTGTACATCAGGAAGAATTGGTGAACTTTGAAAAAAATAGTGAAGCCCAGATGCCTACCCTGAACAACTGAATTAGATATCAGGGTGGGAGAGGGTGCTGAATGAGGGGTAGGATAGAAAGTGGAAGTGAAGGGTAAAACAGCAGCCAACCAGACCTCTTTTACCCTCTAATTAATCTATTAGCATTTAAATTTGTCTGCCGTTGGAGAAGGGAAAAAAGGCAAGAAATTATCCAAATATACTTTTGGATTTTTTTTTTCCTAAATCAAGAGCATAACCTGAGCTTTTGAAGGCACTTTGAAAAGAAACCCTTTCCTTTCTTTCTATATAAGAGTCATTGAAGGCGTAGGCCAAAATGAACTGAAGGTAAGGTTAGGATTCTTCCCTAAGCTGCCTTCTAACAAAGAAGCTGTCCTCATATGACCAACGTTCACTGCTACACGAGGAACACCTACCTAGCATTTAAACAGGCTGCACTTTTAATTATTATACTAACATTTTGTCAACTGTCAAACGCTCAGAAATAATTTTATATCATCCCATTTCTATGCAACACATTTATTGATATTCATGAAGTGAGTTCCTCCAGCAGTGTCTAGACTGAATGTCAATAGGGTCTGCTGAGGGAGATACTTTTCACAGAGGGAAGATATTAATAATGGAATTCAGAAATTATTTTTAATTTTGGCTTAATAAAGGATTAGATGGTACAAGACCACTGTGCCCCCTTAATAGCCCGATGCATAAATAAATGTAACCTGGCCAAGTCATTTTGAATATCAAAGAGGAGAAATGATCAACTTAGCCTCATTCACTTTTAGCTGATATCGGCTTCATATTCTTATAGGTCAAAGTCTAGTCTTCCATGTTATATCTGAGAGTTTTTTGCTTGTGTCTTTTGCAAAAGGAAGGGTGAATTTGGGGAGGTAGTCTCCCACTTTTTTAAACCTGAATTGTGGAAAAGGTAGAAAAATGGAGTTTGCAGATATTCTTGGCAATAACTTGCTTCTCAAAAAAAAAAAAAAAAAAAAAAGTCACCTGGGGAGGTCCCTCAGAAAACCATCCAAGCTTCATAGTGGGAAAACAGGACGGAGCGTTGCTACGTTGCTAAACATTTAGGGAACTTAACATAATCATTACCATCATGGGGCAAGTGACGCATAATCTGTTAAACCCTTCCCAAGATTTTCCACACTTAATCCCCACCAGTCCTAGGAGATTAACCCAGTTATCACCCCTGATTTTATTGTTGGTTTGTGAAGATCTCTGATCCAGAGTGCTGAGTTAATCACACTCTTAGTATGTATATGGCACTGTTTTAACTACTGATCTATACAAGGACCCCTTTCATTTAATTGATTTGTGTGTCCCTTTTTATTCCTATACCCCATTCCCGTGTCCTCCCCATCCCACAGGTAAACATTCTATTGTATTTATACGTGTGTTTTGGGTGAATGTGTTCTTACGTGATGTGTAATGTATGAATGGTAATGTCACAGCTATTTCTTACTTTTTCAACCAGAGCGGTTTTTAAGCTCCACTGATGTTGTCCTGTATACCTCTAACACAAGGTATATATATCAGCCTGATTTTCCAAGATGAGGGAACCGAGGCTTAGAAAGTAAACTACATTGCCTGGCATAGTATCACACAGATATTCAATTATGGAGCTGGTCTCCAGGTCAGTTTTACTCTAAAGACTAAAACTCTTGGCCACCCTACTTCCCTTTGCTTCCCTTTGAAAACTTATGTTTGTTTTTCACATTGGCCCTGTGAAGTTCAGAGAGGTTAAGTAGCTTGTCCAAAGTCCCTCAGCTGATTAATAGCAGAGTTTAGATGATGAGCTGGGTCCGTCTGACTGCTGAGCCTGTGTGCTTTTCAGTTTTTATCTAATGACCGGCTAGCATCTTCTGAGTTAGTGCATTCTTCAAGCTCCTTGCTCTGCCTTTTATTCTTGTTTAGTGGACTGGAGGAGGAGTATACCTTTCCTTATCAAATAGCACAGTGAGGGGAATGAGGCATCTAAGGGGAGAGGAGACTACTGAGTTGTCGGTGACAGTCTCACTGTGGCTGGTACTGCAGTGATCAGTCCCATAGGAACCTATGGGACCAAGGAAGGCTATGTGGGCCATCTCTCCTCTCCGGGTGGATTTCTGCCAAGGTCACATGCTGAAATGATGAGACAACTATTGAGTTCTTTCTCCAAGGCTGCCATGATGCAATAGGTCTGATGACAGGAGCTTTTCCTTTTTCTAGCTGCCCTTGGACTCTTTATGGCTTTTTCTACTGGGATTATGTAAAGCTCCTTGTATGCCTTGGCCTGTGGCCCTCAACTGCATTGCCCTTGCTGGTTAGTACTCAGAAAGAGTGAAATGAAGCATAGATTGTCCCGAATAACTTCTGCAGATCAGGTCTGGCCTTGTGGACCAAGGTTATTATACCTAAATTAAACTATAGGTATAAAATGTATATCTGTACACTTACAACTTTTGTCTTCAGCCATTCAACAGCCAGCCAACCATTTGGATGAGGCACTTTTCTTGCCATCAAACAAAGGGGAATGAAGACATTGGAATTGTCAAAAGTATCTTATTCTGATAGAAATTTGAGGGGCCGTCTGGTGTGGGAGAAATATGATGAATTTTATAGTAAAACAAAATAAATATCTCAGACTCACTTCTTTCTAGTGTGACCTTGGGCAGTTTACTTAACCTCTGGCTTATTTCCTCAAACATGAACTGGAGACAATGAAATCCATCTCACAATGCTATTATGAAATAATATGAGAAAATGTATATAAAATACCTGGCACATTATCAGGCACTCATTGAATGTTAGGTCACCATCAGAAAAAAGAGATTGCAAATATTTTAGTACCTCAGCTCATTTTAAAGATTTTTTTCTAGTTGAAGCTAAATTACAGATTTTTTTCCTTTGCCCTTTCAGTTCATTTTGGTAGAGGACAGCTTAGCTGGGCCTTGCAGCGTTTGGAAGGTCATTCTGTGCATGAATTTGTTTTGGCATTTATTTCTGCCTTCTTTATTTTATTTTATCCACTGCCAAGGGGGCATTTTGATTGGCACGGGGAGCCAAGTGAAACAAAACACTCCCTCCGAGGGATATACATGCAGGAGCTCTGGGAGAATTGCCTCCTTTCTGTCTGATGAGGGCTGACTTTCTTCCCCTTCACTGTGTTTCTGAGGGATTTTTGATGTTTTCCTGGCCCTGTCAATTTCATTCGTTGCCTGACTCATTCACCAACACCACCAGGCACTATCAGCTCAGACCCGGAAACATGATGCCAACATTGTAGAATCCATTTAGACATGGATTCTAGTCTAGTCTGAGGCTTGCAGGGCACTATAACTAAATTTATTTTAAAGCCTAAAGGGAGAGAAAGGTTTCTCTGGCTGTCTGGTACTTGGTTTCCTTACGCAGCCTCTTTCCTAGTGATAGGAATTTTGTTCACTGTCCCTTGAAAGATATCAATCACCTGAGCTCACCTGTTCCCATTAGCTGTACTTTTGATCAGTGGCTCCAGAATGAATCATCTGAAAATTTCTACTGCCTGAAGCCGAACCTCTTTCAAGTTATCTAGGGATGAAATGCATTATGCAGTAAGCTCTGTCCTCTCCCCCACCCAAAGAAATTCAGGAGAGGCAGTGACTCTGCTTTAGGAGAGAATCTGAGAGGACCATGTGTTCATAAGAAGCACAGGTTACACTTCATACTGAAGAATCGTCAGGAAGGAAGCACATGTAATAAGCAACAAGACAAGTTAGAATAAATTGGTGGAGGTTTGAAACCTCAGACCTAGAGCATTGTTATTTCAACATATGGTTCCCCACCAGCAACCCGTACACCTGGGAGCTTATTCCAAATATAGGCTCCCTCCCTTCCCCCTAGAAGATTCTAATTTTGTATGTGGAGTCCTAGAATTTGCAAATGATCCTGATGGACACTGACACTTGAGAATCACTGGAGTAGAGATTCCATGTTCTTTCCTCAAGGACCATATATTAGGTTTCTTTGTAAAATGTAATCTAATTTAATTATCTAATTTAATTCTAAAGAAGGTAAATAAAATAAAATAAAATAAAATAAAATAAAATAAAATAAAATAAAATGGCTGCTGTGCCAGAAATGGGAATAACTCAGAAATTAGGCAGATGTGGTTTTAATTTTTAGTTCCATGCCTGGAATGGTCATTCATGTAATTTCCCAAATGATTCTTGCTTTCTTCCATCTGGGAAAAATGTAAGCATCATACTTCTTTGGCCTCTTTAAGTTAGGTGTGGCCAGGTGGGGCTTTGGCCAATGAAATGTTACCAGTGGTGTCTGACAGAGTTTGAGTTAGGCTTGGTCTGTCAGCCTAGATCCTAGGGTGACTGTGACGAGCAGAGAACTCCTTCTAAATCAGCCTGGGTTGTAAAGAATGAGTTAGGAAGAAATGTTCATTGTTTTAAGGCACTAGTTCTGGGGATTGCTTTTTACTGCAGCAGAACCTAGACTACCCTGACTTATAAACACTAACTTACTGTGTGACCTGAGCCAAGGTAGTTTAAGATCACTGAGCCTCATTATCACCAACATTAAATGAAAAATGCAATAACCACAATTAAGGGTTGTTGGGAGGGTTAAATATAATTGTGTAAAAGAGTCATGTCTAGTTCCTGCCACGTAGGTGCTCAATATGCATTGGTTTCTTTCCTTGTCCCCATAGTCTTTCTCACCACTGTGTGCATACTTTTGTTTACAAAGAATAAACCTTCATAATATTTTTAATATGGTCCTAGTAATACCATAAGTATCATAACTACTTTCCACAAATAAGTAAGTTAAGATTTTTGAAAGGACACTTAAGAAGATGTGTCACAGAACACTTATTCTGTGTCATCAAACAACTCCACAAATCAGTCAGAGTTACAGAATCTTGAACTTGGGACTTACATTGAAGATGGAAGGTAATCGTGCCGTTCTTCCAGACTGGCACCTACAATGATAAATAACACAAATAAGACAATCTTTCAGTCTTTTAAGAAGCTAATGGTCTAGTTAGGGAGTCAGAAAACCATCAGAATTGAGTAAGCTTGTATAACAACGCAAGTGCTATGACACAAAAATGCACAGAGCAATGGGAACACAAGAGGGTAAATGATGAATGTATGTAGGGAGCCAATGTTGACGTCGTGGAGATTATATTTAGTCTGAGCCTTAAATGACAAGAAGATGTTATGCAGATGCAGGAGGAAAGTAACAGCACTCCAAGAAGAGGCAAAGACAGAAATAAAGGTATGAAAGTACATGCTTTGAAGAATGGCAGGTCGTAGGGTCTAGGAGTTAAAGAAATAGCTATCAAATCATAGGAGATGGGGTGTGCAGGTAACTTAGGTCAGACTGATGTTTGGAAAACGGGTTAAAGTTCAGACTAGAAAAATGATAATTAAATTTGTGTTTGGGGGCAAGACCTCAGATAAATTACAGGAGGCAGGGAACACAGGTGATGGGTTCCTAAACTTGAGTGTGGCAGTTGTATGGAAATAGAGACAAAGAGTTAGGCTCAAGGGCTGAGTCTGTGTAAAATCAAATTGATTATGGAATCTTATAACATGGTTCATAGCTGAATGTGAGAGATAAAAAAAAATTTTAATGCTATTAAATTTTCTAACTGGAGCAAATAGATGAATTGTTGACATAAATCAAGACAGGGAACACAGGGAAAAAAAGACAAGAAAAGAAAAAAAGAAAAAAAGCCTCTTAGGTTAGGAGTAATATAAATCTTATTTTGGCTATTTTGTAAGATTGTTGTGTAAAAAAACAATATGTAAAATATATAAGCAAGTCATGAATCATAATAAGAAAATGAATACTTGTGAACTCACTCCCCAAGAAAGATCCTTCTAACACTGATGGCACCTACATGCTTCTTTCCAACCCCATCCCAATATCCAGAATCATTCTCTTCCTTCCCTCCACAGTCTTGCCACTTGTGGATATATTCTCAGGCGATAAAATGGTATATTTTTTCTACAGCATGTAGCATTCTGTGACAATTCTTTCACTCAATATTATTATTATTATTTGCAATTCATCCAAGTTTATTGGCGTGGCTTTTGTTTATTCATCTTCCCTGATGTATAACAGTATATTGGCTTGCCTATACTACAATTTATCCCCACTTCTGTTCATGCCCTTAGGTTATTTCCAGGTTTTTCTTTTAATTGCAAACAATGCTGCTATAAATATTTTTGTCATATCTCCTCATTTTGATAATTTTGATTTTAAGGAGCATATTCAGGTGTTCTAAAGCTAAGACAACCATCTGAATGAGATATAGGGAACTAGAAATCTTTGAAGAATAGGTGGTATTGAAGGCTACTGGCTTGATCACTATGATTCTGTATAAGCGTGGAGAAGAAGGCGAAGCTTTGGAATCAAAATCCTCACAAACACTAGCAACTAAGATCTGTAGGTATGTACATTAAATTAGTCATCTAAGAGTAAGAGAAGAATCAAGAGTCCTATCAGGGAAATCACCGGAAGAGACATTGAGGGAAAGAATGGTCTATACTCACAAAAGCAGAGAACACTGGCATGGATTTGTTTATTGTAGCACCAGTGACATAGAGAAAGAAAGCACACCCAAGCGATGAGGAGAAAGACATAGAGAGAATGCAAGATGTGGAAGCCTTACCAGGAGAGTACATTAGTGCTGAAATAAGCTTGTTCATTAGAAGGGGCCAGAGTTAGACCAGGAGGCTAAGGAGGGGTGCAAGTTCAAGGAAATGTTTTTAAGACATGACCATATTTAGGGGCACCTGGGTGGCTCAGTCGGTTAAGTGTCCAACTTCGGCTCAGGTCATGATGTCGTAGTCTGTGAGTTCCAGCCCCGCATCAGGCTCTGTGCTAACAGCTCAGAGCCTGGAGCCTACTTCAGATTCTGTGTCTCCCTCTCTCTCTGCCCCTCCCCCACTCAGGCCCTGTCTCTCTCTCTCTTTCTCTCTCTCTCTCTCTCTCAAAAATAAATAAACTTAAAAAAAAAAAAGACATGAACATATTTATGGATGCAGGGGCTGGAACTTAAATTTTCTATTTAAGATTCATGGGAGAAATGGAGAATTTGGTGTAGCTATGTCTTAAAACAACAACAACATTAGAGAAGATTTATGGCTTGCCCTCCACAGACACGCTCCTAATTTCTTTATATTTAGTCTTCACAATAATCTTAAGAGAAGATGTTTTATTATTTCTCTTTTTATTAATACCCAAGCTTTTTCACTGAGAATAGATGGTAAGGGAACCAGGTAGAAGGCTTTGTAAAAACATAGGCTCAAGGTGGTAGTGAACTGAATGAGGAGCATGTGGTAAGAAGAGGTTGAATTTGACATTACTTTTGAAGCAGAGCCAATCAGATCATTAATAGATCAAATTGGGATGCCAAGGAGAGAAATAAAAGACCACTCCAAGCTTTGGGAGCTGAATAACTGGATGGATGACGTTGTTATTTACTGAGATGAAGACTATGGTAAAGATGAAGACTATGTTATTTACTGAGATAAAGACTATGGGAGGAGGAAGAAAAGTGAGTTTTTTAGTATTCTAAGTTTGAAATGCCTATTAAATATCCAAATGGAGACAGTGAGTGGGCAGCTGGATATACAAAGCCAGAGTTCCAGTGAGTACTCTAGGCTAGAGATAGAGATATGAGAGTCATCGGTGTATAGATAATATTTACAGTCATGGGACCAGATAAGACCACCAAGGGACTGAGCTGTAGAGATGAGGTGATGTCTAAAATTAAGCCCTGAGTTAGAAAAGATGAGGAGGAACCAGGGGGGAAAAAAATTGAATTAGAGTTAGCATCCAGGTAGGAAGTGAACAAAAGGAGTGGTTCCTGAGAACGAAGTGAAGAACGTAGTTCAAGGAGAAGGAGGAAATTGACTGTTTCAAAAGTTTAAATTCACATATGAAGAGAACTAAGAAATGAACATTTGATTTTGCAATGGCCAATTATGAAGTTGAATGAGAGTCTCAATTTCTCCATTCTGATGACTGATACTTCCAAAATAGCAGGAAAAAAGATTACATTCAGCTCCATGGAAGCATTCTTTTTCTCACGTAAGTCAGAACCTTTAGTTAGTTCATTAATCAGAAGAGTTGTTGTTTGCTAATCTTTTGATGTAGATCCAGAATTTTCTTTGTGTAGAAGTAGCTTGCCTAAAAGCAAATATTTGAGTTTCTATTTCCTTAAATTATGGGAGGAACTTGAAGACACCTACAGCAATCTGAGTGCAGACTATGTCTGGATCTATACAACCCTTTCCAAATCTTCTATAACTGTATTGCCCATACCTATTTCAACAGAACAAAATAAGGCAAATCACCCCTGTCAGGTCTTTCCAAAAGGTTCCACGTAGTTTTCACCAAAATAATTCTTTTTTTCCTACTCATATTTTATCAAGTTTATCAACAACGTGAATCCACAGGTTTGGGAAGAAATGCAATTCTGTCTTGAAGAGACTGGAGGGGGTAAAGGAGAACTTGAGACGAGCTGTTGGCCAGCCTGAGTGTTGAGTTTGCCGTGGGAATCTGCCAGCATGTTCGATAGCAGGAGAGCAGAATGTTGTTAATTTCAGGAGAAGGAAAATGGCATTTATTTAGAAGATACCATAAATTGTATTCACTTATAATTTATGCTTTAACATTCTTCACTTTTTTTAAATGTTTTTTTTTATCTTTGAGAGAGAAAGAACATGTGCACATGAGCAGGGGAGGGGCAGAGAGAGGGAGCCAGAGGGTTCAAAGCAGGCTCTGCACTGAGAACAGACAGCCCAATACAGGGCTTGAACTCAAGAACCCTAAGATCATGACCTGAGCTGAAGTTGGAGGCTTAACTGACTGACCACTCAGGCACCCCTATGCACTAACATTCTGATTTATAAAAGTGAGAAGGAAAAATCAGCAACAATAATTTTATTGTCATTACCTTCCCAGTATCTCCTGAAACTTAAATCTCGTCTTTTTACAGACCCTAAGACTTCTCCACCTCTTCCCTCCCATATGAAGCCTCTCACATGCCAGACATAAACCCTCAGGCAATTTGGCTAATGTGTTTCTCAGTTATCATTTCCAGATCATTAGCTAATTTCCAGTCTCCTTCTCTCTTATTGCACATTTTAGGTGGAAGCCTCTGGAATGCAAGATCTGAACGAGTCTTTTTTCATAGTGGTCACAAAGACATGATAAAACTTCTGAGTATATATTTCATTATGTATGTTTATTATTAAAAGCAACTAACAAGTGTTCACATGCATTTTATGCTTTATAGAGTATTCTTATTGATTTATAGAGTATCCTTATTGATTCACCTAACAAATAACAAGTAAGCGGTTTCTGTGTGCTTAGCATGATTCTCTACTGAGAGACATCAGAAAACGCCCTCTGAGATAGGGACATTTAAGCTGAAGTCTAAATGTATGAAACAAGCATACTTGTAATAGAAAGGAAAAGCATTCTTCAGATTCCTTACTGGGAATGAATGGAGCATGTTGGAGACACAGAAACAAAGTATACTGAGTGACCCGAGAAGGGCAAAACGTGAGGATGGGTGGGAGGAAGGGGAGGCAGGGCCAGGTAGGGACTGGTAAAATTTTCTACTTTGTTCTAAGGGAAGAGGGGAGCCTTTGAAGAATTTTAAGGAAGGGAATGATGTCTTCTCACTTCCATTTAAAAGTTCGTGGCTGCCGGTAGCAGAAGGACAGGAGTAAGGTCAGTTGGCAGACTAATGTGAATTAATCTCACAGATATGATATTGGGGAAAAAAAGCTACACGTGAAAGCATTCATGCTGTAGTATATATACATTGCTGTCTATATGCTACACACCATCCACTACTCTACACATTGATTTGTGTGAGGTTTGCCCGTAGTTCAGGCAGGAGAGGATGATGGCAGGATTGGTGTGGTAATACTGGTGAAGGAGAAAACCTTTAGTGAGTGGAATCCTGGTTGTAAACCGTTAAACAGAGAGGGAGGGCTGAGATTATTCCCCATGTTATACAGGTAAGGAAAACAAGTCAGTAGAGTCAAATACTTGCCCCAAATCACAAAGCTATTTGCAATGATTCTAGATCTGAAATTCAGATTACCCCTTTTGTTAATTCAGAAAGGTTCAGATATATACATTTATAGAAGGACTTTGGCTCAGCAATAAAGAGGGGGAATGACTGGTCATGCAATAACATGGATCAATCTCACAGCCATTACACTGAGTGGAGGAAGCCAGATACAAAGAGTGCATGTTGTACACATTTCTGCAATAAGAAAACCAACTCTATGGTCTATGGTGACAGAGGTAAGAAAAGTGATGATCTCTTTGTAGATTCAGGGAGAATTATGGGAAAGAGCCAGAAGAGGACCATCCGGGGTGATGGAAATGTTCTACACTTTGATCTGTATGTGGGTTACATGGACATATATATTTTCCAAAACTCATTGAACTGAATTTCTAGGGGAAAAAAATGTTCAGAGTACATCACTGATCTCCTAAGTATATAAGTCAAAACATGAGAGAGCTGGAATGATAATCCAAGTTTCTTGAAATTGGGTCATATACTGTCACCCTAGAGCCATAGCCTGTGGGCCCGAAGCTACCGGAGAATCCTGGCTTCTGAGCCCTAGTCAAGTGTCATGACATACTAGTAACCAGACCAACACTCTTCTGTCTGGAGATGTGGTGAACAAAGCCTAGAACTCATAGATACATCCCACCTGGCTGATGTGAATCTCCTTCTAGAACAAGAGACCCTATGCTGAATATTAGATAATTTTATAGGACCATAGAGTGATTTTTAGGTCCTGAACTGTGTGAAAAACTGCTCTCCTAAGAAGAGCTCTCAAGATCCAGAATGAGACCAAAAAAAAAAACAAAACAAAACAAAACAAAACAAAAAAACAAAAAAAACCCAAAATCAAAAAAAAAAACAAAAAACAAGACAGCTTAAAATAAGCCTTGTAACAGAACTGGGTTAGCTTATCAGAATTTAGAGGCCTTCTAATGACACTTTTGACAATGGTGTCCACATGATTGGTGCCACAGAGCTGATAATGGGACACAAGGCCCTTACAGGAATGGCATTTTGGCAGACCACAATATCTTCTGACAACAGTTCATTTTTTATAAGATTCTATTCATAGACTGCATAGTTATACAATCTCATTAGTCTGCCATTAATCACTTCCAACTCTGTCTATATCCCATCATTTCCAAGACCTGGATTTTCATACATGGAAATAACATGTTAACATTTGTATAGCATTTTAGTGTACACAGCGTTTGGGGTCTGAATCATGAGGTAACTAGGAGAATATGAGAGGCGGTGGCTCCTTTACCTTATCTCTACTTCCTTAGGTGAGCTGGAACCATGGGGGAGGGACCATTCCTAAGAGGCCCCAGCTCCAGTGATTCGTGAACATTTAAGAAGGTGATGTTTTTGTGGAAATCTAAGCTCTCTAGTAGCATGTTTTGGTATTCCTTGTGAGCCAGCTTGTACCTGATAATGTCACATCTCACTTTAGAATACATCGGAGAGTATCCTTGACACAGGCATAAGCATCCTAGAGGCAGAAAGCATACTCTTATCTTGCTCGAAGGTATTTGACTTATGTACAACATTCCAGACCAGGAAGCTCCTGCTAACTTTAAAAATGTATAGATAGGAAGGGGGAAGTAGAAGAGGATTAATGAACTGCTAGATATAAAGCATCCAACTTACCAGAAAAAGCACATGGGATAGAACCGGAAAAGTAAGTTTCATTCTGGTTAAGTTGCTGTATTCACCATGCCAACTTATTTTACTACCCTCTATTAGTTCACTATGGTTGTCATAGCAAAGTACCACAAAGTGGATGGCTTTAAGCAACAGAAATGTATTGTGTCACATTCTGGAGGCCAGAAGTTCAAAATCAAGGTGTGAGCGGAGTTGGTTTTTCTTTTTTTTCAAAATTATAATGTGATTTTTTTTCCAGCTTTATTGAATCATGATTGACAAATAACAATCGTGTATATTTAAGGTGCACAATGCAATGATTTGATATAAGTCTACTTTGTGAAATAATTACAGTCAAATTAATTAACATTTCCATCACCTCACCTAGTTACCGTGTGTGTGTGTGCGTGTGTGTGTGTGTGTGTGTGTGTGTGTGTGGTGAGAACACTTAATACCTACTCTTTTAGCAGATTTCAAGTGTACAGTATAGTATAATTAGCTACAGTCACCATGCTGTAAATTAGATCTCCCGACCTTGTTCATATTGCATAACTAAGCATCACTCTCAAAGACAGCCTTTTTTACAAACATCTCTACATCTCCCCTACACCCTAGACCCTGGAAACCACCATTCTACTCTCTGCTTTTATGAATTTGCCTTGTTTAGGTTCCACATATAAATGAGATCATGCAGTATTTGTTTTTGTGTATGTGAGTTATTTCACTTAGCATAATGTCCTCCAGGGTCATCCAGGTTGTTCCTTGGATTTTTAAGGCTCTTAAAATTCCATTGTATCCATATACCACATTTTCCTTATCCATGCATCTGTCAATGGATATTTAGGTTTTTTCTATATCTTCACAATTGTGAATGATGCTATAATGAACGTAGAGTACAGATATCTCTTTGAGATACTGACTTGATTTCTTTTAAATATATGCCCAGAGATGGCATGAGTGGACCATACTGTAGTTCTATTTAAAAATTTTTGAGGAATCCCCAAGCTGTTTTTCATAATGGCTTTGCCAATTTACATTCCTACCAACGGATGGTGGGATGTTTGTGATCTCTTGTATTTTTAATAACAGCCATCCTAACAAGTGTGAAGGTAGTATCTCACTGTGATTTTGATTTTCGTTTCCCTGATGATTAGTGGTGTTGGGCACCTTTTCATATACTTGTTAGTCATTTGCATGTTTCCTTTTAAGAAATCTGGATTCAGGTTCTTAGCTCATTTTTAAAAGATATTTATTTATTTTTCCTGTTATTGAGTCAAGGTCCTCATATATTTTAGATATGAACTCCTATCACATGTATGGTTTTCAAATATGTTCTCCCATTCTTAGGTTGTCTCTTCACTCTTTAATTGTTTCCTTTGCTATGTAGAAGCTTTTCAGTTTGATGCAGCCCCACTTGTTTATTTTTGCTTTTGGACCCAGTGCTTTTGGGGTCATAGCCAAAAAATTCTTGCCTAGACCAATGTCAGAATGCTTTTTCCCTATGTTTTCTTCTAGTAGTTTTATAGTTTCAGCTTTATATCTAATTCTAATTCATTTGAGCTGATTTCTGTGTATGGTGTGAGGTAGGGATCCAATTTCATTCTTCTGCACTTAGATATCCAGTTTTCTCAACACCCCTTATTGAAGAGACGGTCCTTTACCTTTTGTGAATTTGTGGCAATCTTGTTAAGGATAAGTTGACTGTAGGTGCATAGATTTATTTCTAGCCTCTATTCTGTTCTGTTGGTATTTGTATCTACTTTTATGCCAGTAACATACTGTATTGATTACTGTAGGTTTGAACTATATTTTGAAATCAGGAAATGTGGTGCCTAAAGTTGTGTTTTCCTTGCTGAAGATCACTTTTTCCATTCAATGTCTTTTGTGTTTACATGAATTTTAGGATAGTTTTTCTTTTTTTTTCTATTTCTGTGAAAGTGCCACTGGAATTTTGATATGAGTTGCATTGAATCTCTGGATAGCTTTTGGTAGTTTGCAACATTAATTCTTCCAATTCATGAACATGGGACGTATTTCAATTTATTTGTGTCTCTTCAAATTTTTCATCAGTGTTTTGTAGTTTTCAGCGTATAGTTCTTTTACTTCCTTGTTCAAATTTATTCCTAAGTATTTTTTTTTCTTTTTGATGCCATTTAAATGGGATTGTTTTCTTAATTTCTTTTCCAGATAGTTTATTGTTAGTGTATAGAAACACAACTGATTTTGTATGTTAATTTGTATTCTGCAACTTTACTGAATTCATTTATTATTTCTAACAGGTTTTTAGTAGAGTCTTTAGAGTTTTCTATATATAGGATCATGTCATCTGTAAATAAAGATAGTTTTATGTCTTTCTTTCCAATTTGGATGCTTTTTTTTTTTTTTTTTTCTTGCCTAATCGCTCTGGCTATGACTTCCATGTTGAACAGTTGAGCAGTGAATATGTTGAATATGTTGAGCAGTGGCAAGAGTATCCTTATTTTGTTCCTGATCAAAGAGAAAAATCTTTCAGCTTTTTACCGTTAAGTATAATGTTAGCTGTGGACTTGTCATATATGGCCTGTCTTATGTTGAGGCAAATGTCTTCCTTCTATACCTAATTTGTTGAGAGTTTTATCATGAAAGGGCATTGGATTTGATCAAATACTTTTTCTTTATATATTGAGATGATCATATATAAGTTTTATCTTTCATTCTGTTAATGTGTATCATGTTTATTGATTTGCACATGTTGAACCATCCTTGCATTCCAGGTATAAATGCCACTGGATGATGGTGTATTATCTTTTTAAAATGCTGTTGAATTTGATTTGCCAGTATTTTGTGGAGGATTTTTACACCTATATTCATTAGGGATATTGGTCCATAATCTTTTTTATTTGTGATATCCTTATCTGGCTTTGGTATCAAGGAAATACAGGCCTCATAAAATGAGTTTGGAAATGTTTCCTCTTTGATGTTTTGGGAGGACTTGAGAAGGATTGGTAATTAATTATTCTTTAAATGCTTGATATAATTCACCAGTGAAGCCATCTGGTCCTGGTCTTTTCTTTAGTGGGAGGTTTTTAATTATTGATTCAATCTCCTTACTCATTATTGGTCTTTTCAGATTTTTCTATTTCTTCATGATTCAGTCTTGACAGGTCATATGTTACTAGGAATTTATCCATTTCTTCTAGATTGTCCACCTGGATCCCCAAGCTCCCACTAAGGTGGTTTTGTTTATGGATACTGTCAAATACTTGTTTCTGTGGGGGGACATGGGCTGGGGACCTCCTAGTCTACCTTCTTGCTGACATTACCAAGATTAGTTCCTTCTGTGGGCTATTAGGGAAGGATGTGTTTCAGGCCTTTCTCCTTGGCTTGTAGATGGCCATCTTCCCTATATGTTTCCTCTCATTGTCTTTTTCTCTATGCACATATGTTTTCAAATTTCCCCTTTTTCTAAGGAGACCAATGATATGTCGCATCTTTTTTTTTTAATGTTTATTTATTTTTGACACAGAGAGAGACAGAGCATGAGAGGGGGAGGAGCAGAGAGAGAGGGAGACACAGAATCCAAAGCAGGCTCCAGGCTCTGGGCTGTCAGCACAGAGCCCGACGTGGGGCTCGAACTCACGGACCGTGAGATCATGACCTGAACTGAAGTCGGACGCTCAACCGACTGAGCCACCCAGGCGCCCCGATATGTTGCATCTTAATGATGTCATTTTAATTTGATTACCTCTATAAAGATTGCATATCCAAATATGGTAAGGGGGATACCCTACCCCTAGGTAGTGGGGCTTAGAACTCCAACATATCAATTTGGGGGGACAGAATTCGACCCATAGTATATTTTGATAATTTATTCTGAAAAACCATTAACTTTAACTTTTCTTATAGTGGCATTCTAATTAAAGCAGCAAATTAAAATGTTAAAGTATAAAATTTCCTTTCTGAGTTCCAATCCTGACTACACCACTTCCTAACTTCATGACTTTGGTCACATTAGTTTTGTACATCAGTTTCCTCATTTTAAAAAATGAACCTAGTAAAAGTACTAGTTTGATGCTATGGGAATCAAACATATTAATATTTTTTAAGTACTCGGGGAAAAAACAAAACAAAACATACTTTGGTACAAAGTGAGCTACAGATCCAAGGAAAGTAATTCGGAGCAGAAAGGAAAAATTTGAATTTCAATGGAATTCTCCCCTATCCGTCAGATCTACTCCATATCTTTATCAAAGGATAACTGGGAGATAATAGTTATATTATAGACTCATGGCAGCACCTTCAACCCACAGTTAAGTTGGAATCTTCTAAAGAGAAGAGAAACTGAAATTATTTCAGGACCTACTATGTGCAGAGCTTTTTATGTGCCACATACATATATGCTATCTCATCCCTCAGTGGTTCAGAGTGCACAGGTAGTAATAAACTTACTTCAGAGATAATTAAATTGAAAGTTGCCTAGGGTTATACAGTTTTTGACTCAGATGTTCCCTCCAGGTTTGACTCCAAGACCTATGTTACTTTCCACTGAAGTAAGTCAACTGAAATGTAAGCCACATTTCCCTTTCTTTGTATCTCTTCTTTGAATATCTAATAGTGGGTCTGGTTCCCTCGAAATACTTGAATTGATCCTACACATTTCCAAGAAATTAGATTATAAATTAATGAGAAAAAACATAATTTCCTTCCCCAAAGAGATGGCATCTAACAGTTTTTCTGACAGATTTTTTTCCTCTTCTAATAAACTATAAATGTGAACTTCCCAGATAAACCTATAATTGCAGGTTTCTGATTAATCTATTTTCTTTGGATACTGCTTGATGGTGACAGAATGGTCCATGGGGACAGTTTTGTGATGGATGTTTTTGATGATGATAGGAACACAGAACTAAACAGAGTATTAAGAGGCATTTCATACAGCAGAGACATCTAGTCTGTTTTTGCATCAGAATTAGCATATGATTATCATCTCGCTATTATTATCATCTCAGAAATCATTAGAACCCATAAAGGTATCTCTGATTGCAGAGGTAGGGAGGGGACCCTGATAGAGGAAAGAAGATTTCAGCCTCACAGTTTGATTTTTGGAGAAAAAGTGTTGGTGCTGATTTAATCCCGATGAACTCCATCTATTTATTCCAAGACACAGGAGCATTTAGGGAAAGGATGGAAGAAGGCAGAAAGGAGATGAGGCACCTTGGGCCGAATCGGAGAAACCAGAGATAAAGGTTCCAGAGCGGTGGCTCAAAGGAAGACACACGTTTTTGTGCAAGGGCCCATGCTATACGAGTACCACATAGACCCGCAAACGAGCAAAGGGAATCCCAAGCAAACAAAAAAGTCCCTAAAGGAGGAAGAGGCCTCCCAGAAGTCTGGGAAAATTCCAGGTGATACTGAGTTTTAGTTCCAACTCTGGCCCTGCCAAATCTGGGGCAGGGTCCATCTCCTCCCTGCTGGAGCTTTTGGATCTCATTTACAAAGCATAGGGCTTGGTTGAGAGAGACCAAGCCTCAGCCACTTCTAACATTCCTGCTGTTGTGGTCTGGCACAACAAATGGGCTTTTGGGTTTGGCCCTTCATAACTGAATTTCCTCAAAAACGGGCAGTCATCATTTTTCGTGGGTCTTTCAACATTCAAATCTGGTTCCATATATGTGGATACATCCTGGCATTTATTTGCCTGAACAGAAAAACATAAAGGACACAGTATCAAAAATTCTGACTTGTCAGCCCAGACAGAAGAACTGTGCGTACACTGCTCAGTCTTTCCCAGACTCAGTTTTCTCGCCTGTAAAAGGGAACGATGAGATCTGTCTGCCCATAAAATAGTAGGGGAAGGGAAGATCATTCATATGACCTTCCAGTTGGCACCTTCCAGTTGGCACCACTTGGCACCAAGCATGTCGTACTCATCATCTCACCTGATTCTTCGAAGAGCCCAGTCAAGTAGCATTGCCTTTCCAGTTTTTCAGATGAAGAAATCCAGAACTAGGAGGAGGTTGCTAACACACACAGTGAGTGTGGATCTAGGATTCCCGGCCACAGGTGGGCGATTCCAAAGTTCAGGATCTCCTCCAGCGTAACAGTCTTCAGCAGGGATCTCAACCAGGTGAAATGAGCTAATGAGGGCTGGCAGCACTCCGTACATCACGAATGTGCCCCCGATGTGCCATCTAGTAAGCATCGGAGCCTGATCTCTGGGGTCAGACTGGCCTGGGTGCCTCTGCCATTTGCAAATGCCATCCTTGGACAAGGACTTAAATTCTCAATTGGCCTGTTTTTGTTGTGTCTAAATTAGAGAACTTAATATTTTTTATCTCATGCTTTTATTTAAAGGATGATGATAGGAGGGGTTTCTATTTTCTTGGCCTCCTCATTTCCATATTGAGGGAACTCTGTTCAAGTTTTACTCCTGGCTTCCATCTGACCTTCCATGCCTTTACTCTCAATAAGGGGCAGCTGCTCTGATTCTGGAAACTTGGGAGAAGAAATTGGACAGCTCATCCCTCCCCCCTGTCTCTCTCCAAGAAGATCAGTCTGTCTCCTTAGCCACACAGTATACAGACAGCCCAGGCTCAACCCTTGTGGGGAGGGCTCAACTGACCAGCTGAGCCAGTGCCAGAGGGAACAAGTCTAGCAAGTACGAGGGTGAAGTAGTTAAGAATTCCCTAGGCTAGAGGGCTAAAGCCGAATACTCAAATCATTCTTATAGGTTATAAAACTGACATGAAAACAAACAAAAAAAAAGTATCAGGCTCTTTCTATTTTTCTTGGGTTTATTTCTCATTTGGTTCTGACCTAGGAGACAAGGGTGTATTTATTGCACCCTTCCTACAGCCTCAACAGATTAAATGAGTTACTATATGAAGAGCATCCATCATAGTGTCTGGAGCATTATCAGTATCAATAAATGTTGGCTATTACTATCAGCCTCGCCCACGTGGCTCCTTGGATTACAGGCACCAAAGGAATTCCAGGAAGGCCAGGAAGAACGTCATAGGAAAGGGTTGGTGGGAGGATGGGCCACCGTGTGGCAACATGCTTTACAAACTGCACTGACTCTGTTATTTTCTTAGAATAATGCTGGCGATTCGGCTACACATCAGAATCCAAAGGCATTCCATCCACTCTGATTTTATTCCAAAATTTAACTGTACTTTGGGGTCTATATGAAGCATAGTAATAGGCCTCATCTTAATTTGATTGGCTAATCTGTGGTTGTAATTATTTTACGTCTATCACAGTTACCTTAATAGATAGACCCTAGGCTGGAATCGATTTTGGAGCTACGTGAAATAGAAGTGAGTACTTCCTGGGGGTAGGGTCTCATTTTGATGCTCCTAAATGTGATGAGACCGAAGATTTAGGACCTCCTGTGAGTATTATTCTGTCTCTTTATTGCTAAAGATGGTGCTGTACCACATTGTTAGCTACTCTACTTTCAGTGCTGACACAAGCTTATTTTCATTGTCTGAGAAATCCTGGACCACAAGCTGGCAGAACTCAGTGGGATGAAGAGACAAGCAAAGGAGAATTTGCCATAACCTGTAGTCAGAGGTGGACCTAGGTTTTAAGGGGGCTATGAAGCTTGTGCATTTGCAGGAGCCTCATAAGAAGAAGAATACAAAGTTGTGAATGTAAAATGAGAGGCCCTGAAACGTATGCCTCATTAGCCCCAGACGGAACCCACCTCCTTCCGCAGCCCAGGACTTTGAGCGCGACCTGGTGACTGTATCCAATCATCGCTTTTATCACCTCCCCTGGGGCAGAAATGCTGGCCAGGAAGCAACTTCCAATCAGAACTATCTTCTGTCATTTGACACACAAAGGGGGAGCTTCTTCTGCAGTCTCGTAACAAAAACATTAAACAGCAGGTAAGCACAATTTCTATCTCGAGAGAGGTTTCATAGGACCTTTGCAAGTGCTATGTGTTCCCCCTCCTTGTTGCGTGATGCATGATGTACCTTTCAGGAATAGAAATTCAGTGTCTTAGAACATGTGACTCAGGATCTGTGTTCTCAGTTACCAATTGCCAAATTAAAAAGTAAAACAAATCCGTTATATTACTAAGTGAAAGCAACCTATCTGAAGTCGCTGCATACTGTCTGATTCCAACAATATGATGTTCCGGAGCAAAAGGCATAACTATGGAGACAGTAAAATAATCAGTGGCTGCCAGGAGTTATGAGGGGAGGGAGGGATGAATAAGCAGATCCCAGAGGATCTTTAGGACAGAGAAACTATTCTGGAGAATACTTCAACGGTGAATATATGTCATCACACATCTGTCAAAACCCACAGAATGTACAACACCAAGGGTGACGCTAATGTCTACTGTGGACTTTGGGTAATACTGATGTGTCAGTGAATGTTCATGGATGATAACAAATGTGCCACGCAGGTGGGAGATGATGATGGGAGAGGCTCTTTGTATGTCGGGTCACGGAGGCATATGGGAACTCTCCGTACTTTGTGCTCAATTTTGCTGGGATCCTGAAACTTCTCTAGAAAGTAACATCTACTTAAAACAAAAACAAATCCAGACCTAGATATGTAGAGACTTTTGTTTGAAAGGGTCATCACAAAAGGGAGAAAAGGACCATTGCCAAATGGAGGATCCTGTAACTGTGGATCTGCACTTAACCCACACCCTCAGGCACCCTTTATAGGGAGGAAAGTCTAGAAAGTCTAGAAAGAACCCAGTGTGGAAATGAAATGAACCGGTGGTGGTGGTCTGACTGGAGAGTAGGTCAGAGAATGTTTTGCCCTGAGGCCAGCCTGTCCTGGGAGGGGCCACTGAGGAAGGGCTGTCTGCTGGCTCAGACTGAGAATGCATCAAATTTATAGGGTGTAAGGGGACCAAAACTTGATCATTGTCAGCTTAAAGGGCATTGTGTCCCAATTGTTCTGTGGGGACAAATACCTTAGTTAATTGTTTTGTGAAGCAAAGAATGGGAGGTGAAAAGTGTGTGTCTGGTCTTGCCATAGGCAAACAATGAGGGCATTTGTGAACCTCATGTAACTCATCTGGGGAAGGGTGATTCTTTGCAGTAAGCGATTTCTCAGAACCCCAAAATATGGGAAGTCGGGGGGTGGGGATGGGTGGGTCTTAATCATCGTTGTTTTCCAGGAGCACAAGATTCAGGTAAACTTCAAAATTGTCAGTTGTTTGGGGTGCCTGGGTGGCTCAGTCGGTTAAACGTCTGACTTCGGCTCGGGTCATGATCTCCCAGTTTGTGAGTTTGAGCCCCGCTTCGGGCTCTGTGCTGTTGGTTCACAGCCTGGAACCTGCTTCAGATTCTGTGTCTCCTTCTCTCTCTGCCCCTCCCCCACTCACTCTCTGTCTTTCTCTGTCTCTCAAAAAGTGACTAAATGTTAAAAATTTTTTAAAAAAATTGTCAGTTGTTTGCCAAGAGAAGGAGTAACTTACACACGTGGATATTAAAAAGTCCCCACTCCATACAATGGGAGACTTGCCCAGGATCCTCTGTGATGGAATCCCTGTTCCATGTCACTCTATGGGCACCCTGGCTTAGTTTCATCCTCTATGAAATTCGGCTAATAACATTCATTCCTCCTACAAATTGTCATCTCCAGATGGCATGAGACGATGCAGAGCCACGTATCGGTGAGCGTATCCAATGTGTTATTTCTCCTCTTCTTCTCGTTACTTCCATTGACCAAGCAATATGACCCCAAACTGCCGCCAGGTCGTGATCTGGTGCGTAAACTGGCGGCTTCTCTCTGGTGGAAGATTGCCCGTGTTGGTGGCAGCAACATGTTATGATGCGTTTGCCTTGATTGGTATGAGCTGGAGCCTTTGTGCTTGTGGTTCTCAGCTGTTTCCCTTTCATCCTGGGTTCATCTCCGTGACAAGAGGAAGAATCAAGGAAAGGGAGCAGGAAGGACAGAAGCAAGAAATCAGGATGTCATGCCCTCATGCCACCTAGCTGGAGAAGCAAGAGGAACAACTGTATAAGCTGCAAAGAAATGACAGAATAACCTCAGAGAGAATGCAGATACCAGCAAGCCTGAGTGTGACCAGAAGTGCAAGAGAACACTGTTTCCTTTAGCTGCCAGTAGCACAGTAGAAGGTGCAGATATTTTGGGTTTGGGTGCAGTTCTTTTATTTTGGAAAAATAAAAGTGAGATGGTTTGAGGGATTCGATTAAGACTGTTCCTCTAATTTATCCTGAAGTGACACCAATGAGGAAAAAAAAAAAATTGAACTGAATTTCTAGGGAAAGTTGACTCTAGGGAGAATGTTGTTTATTAGTCATTCTCAACATGGTAAGAAGTCATATATTCGAAAGGGTTTATTGTTTTTTAATTTTTTTGATGTATATTTATTTATTTTTGAGAGAGAGAGAGAACAAGCAGGGGAGGGCCAGAGAGAAGGAGAGGCAGAGTCCCAAGCAGGCTCCAGGCCATCAGCACAGAGCCTGATGCAAGGCTCCAACTCACAAACCATGAGATCATGACCTGAGCCGAGATCAAGAGTCAGATGCTTAACCAGCTGAGCCACCCAGGTGCCCCCCACATGTTTTATTCTTAATACCTATTGACTGGTTGAAATCAGTGTTTCCTGGATAAAGTTTCTCAAAGAGTCTCAAAATCTCGTTATAAGAAATAGCTTTCACATTTAGTTTCTGCTATCCAGGAGCCAAACAAGTTGATTTGATCTATCTCTGCATTTATATTCATGGAAATTTGAAAAGTGATGACCCTATATCATGGTTTGCCTGAGACAGTCCCATTTACACCTGTTGTTCTAGTGCCTTGTCTGGTTTAGCATTTGTCCTATAGTTTTCCCTTTCTGAGCTGAAGTATTGTTATGAACATGCATTGAAATAAGTCAGGTTGGGTTTGCAAGTCATCCACTTTTCCTTCCAGCCTCCACCATGGCCTCATATGAGAGTGCATGACGTATATAGTCAAGGAACAGGACTCTTATCTTTTACTGACCTTCTGTAGATTCAACATTTCCAACATCTTCCTACCAAGATAGAGTCAGAGTACTTGCTGATAAAATAAATTGCACTGGACGAAGGTGGCTGGGGACAGCTGGCCCCTACTGGTCTCCTATTACACCATCAGTTGTTCCAGATTCTGTGTCAGTACCTGTGAGTTTGCAAGACCCCACCTAAAGGGTCAGTGGGAGACACAGGGAATTACAGGTTAGGTGCACTTGAGATGGAGAGAGAAAGGGGCCGAGGAAAAGAAGAGTAGCCTAAATATCTCACTACAGTGATTTTGCCATTTATTGCAGGATCTAAATCTACAACAATTTATTTGTTACATTATTTATTAAGTTTTTAAATTTTTCAATAAACTCTTTTGACAACAATGAGTTTTTTTTTTAAATATGCTACTGAAAACTTGAAGATTGTTGCTGACAAGGGAGATACTGACAAGCACACACAATGCAACATGTTGGTTGACATTTACTTTCCATCAGAAGGGCAGTGCTGATATCACAGACCATGTAAAACCAGGATATTCAGATCTGTTGAGGAAATGTCAGCATCTACTTCAAAAGACAGAGTTATTGTAGGAAGTCTCTGTTTGAATAAGTGGTGTTTATATATCATTACAAAAAGGCATGGCTTTTCATTTAGAGCAAATGGTTCTATTTTCTGTATTAAGTTCACTTATGTTCAATTCCAAGATTTCTTGTGCAAGTGTGACAACTGAAAACATGCCTATAGAGGTATTGATTTCATTCGCTCAGCATAAGAACTAGTGAACTAGAAAGTGATAGTAAACTATATCCGTGTCATCAGAGGCTTACAATAGAAAATCCATTAAGATAATTCCAGTAATCATTTGGTTCTTTTATCCAGTTCACAGAATAGAAGTAAAGTGTTTGGAGGCGCATTCTGCCAAAAGACATACTTTACATCATTGTGAATGCTATTGCGAATTTAATAAAAGAGCTCAACATTCAAGATAGGATTATTTGGGAGTTTTAGTAATAATATGAATACAGATTTTGGTGGAACATAATCTTATTATTTTCACAATATACATACTTAAGAGACCAATGGAGAATTATTATGAATTTTCTATGTGTGATAATGGTGTTATGGTTATATATATATATGTATATATACATATATACATATATATATATACACACATATATATGTATACACATACTTTTACAAGTAACCTCTTTTAAAATATACACTGAAATATTTATGGGTGAAATGTGAAGATGTCTGATATTTGCTTCAAATAAATCAGTGTTAGGATGAGCACATACATATGGGTACAAAGGAAACAAGAGTGGCTGTGAACTGATGGTAGTTATAGCTGACGGGTGCACAGGATCTTGTTGAACTACTTTCTATATTTCCTTAAATGTGTGAAAGAGGAAGGAGAGAGACAGAAAGAAAGAGAGAGAATGAACAAGTTTAAAAAGTTTTGTGATTAAGCAGATAATGAATCAAAACATTCAGCCCTCCAGTATGAAATCATATTGAGGCATGTTGGATCTGTTGAAGAATCACTTAGAAATCCCATCAAGTATTGTACAATAATATTAGACCGTTGCGTAAATAAGTCTTCTAAATTTGGTTGCATTTTGTTCAGAATCAGTTGGAAATCTTTAAATATCCCACAGGCAGTGTCTGTTTCCTAAGACTTGCAAATTGTGTTTAGGATAACCTGCATGTGAAAAGTCTTGTATTTTCATTGCCATCCACCTGACGATCTTCGTATCCCTCATAATTAAGGACGTTTGTAGTCCTCTGAACACCCCTGGTTCCTCTATGGGGGAAGGGGCAGGCTTACTAGTTTGAATATGAGTGAGGCAGGGAATGCTTTTTAGCTAAATTCTGGAAATATTTCCCAGAATCCTTTTGAATTGTAGTTATTGTTGTTTCAATTTCACCTGCTCTGATTGTGTTTGGACTTAACACAGTTCTGCCAGAAAACATTAGTTGATTGTTATGATTATGGCTGCTGTTTCATAGAAGTAATTTTCTGTAGAGAATAGGTCTCTTCATCTGATTCATTATTTCAGTGATCTCTAAAAAGTGTTTCCTTTGTTTCACTTCTGAACAGAATCTCAAAAAAAAAAAAAAATACCATGGCTGAGACATTCAGAAACATCTGTACTTTCACATAATGCAGACATCACAATCCCCTACGGAACTATTTATAGGAATTCTCTAAAAGTATTTGCTGAACAATACATGCATTTTAGCTTATCATCATATTATTTTTCATCTATTACTATAATACCTTTTTACTGTGACAAGAAGAAAAAAATGTTCCACTTCTGCCTTGTGTTATTAAGAAAATTTTAAAAATACTGCCAAATATCACAAAGTGTAGTAAAATTTGTAAGGTATTTGATCAAATATTGAATGACTTAAAAATTACCCCTAAATGATAGAACCTTTCATGTTGTGGATACTGAAATTTAAATATCTTGTTAATAGCAATGGCTTCATGCTCTCTTTGCTGAAGGCACAAAAAACATGTAGGTCAAATTTCAACACTAATGATACAATTTCACATATCAAATAGTCTTCTTGATAATTTAGGGCTTTTTTTTTTTACTGACTTCAAGTCATGCATGTTTTATATACCTCATAATATGGCTGATGAAGCATTTGTGCCTTCCCAAGTTCTTATTTGCCTGTTGTTTGCATCATTAGTATAATCTTCAATCTCTGCAGGAATATTTGAAAGATACTTATCTATTCTGAAGTTTAATGAAGGTACTGCTAGATAATATATTATCTAAATCAGCCTAACCAGGCACACATGTAAATTATACAGTGTTATAATATGCTGAGAGTGACTGAAAAAGGATGCCTCTGGAAACCTCTTCAGATTGTGGAAAGTTTCTTCTTCCTTGGGGTATCTTCTCTATTTTCTATGGGAGATGACTCTCTACCAGATGAACTGAGAGCATCCGTGCCTATGTGTAATTGTATATAAATAAAACTCAGTTCATGTCTTTCTTTTTCTTTTAGATATCAATAACTAGAAATCGAATTTCTAAAATTTTCTTTTTGATACCAAGGGATCATCTTTCACTGTTCCCTTTGGAGGTCATTGATTTAGATCAGAGGTTGGTAGGTTTTTTGTTTGTTTATATGTTTCTATAAAGGGTAGATAGTAAGTATTTTAGGCGTCCAGGGTCACACAGACTATTCTGCAACTCCTCAATTCTGCCATTATCATGTGAAGGCAACCATAGATATAAACAGGTAAGCATGTTTGTACTCCAATAAATCTTTATAAGAGAAGGTGCAGGCCACATTTGTTCCATGGGCCATAGTTAGTTAAACTTGGATTTAGATGATTAATCATGGATCTAAATTTGGATTAAAAGTTTAGATTCCAAGCTGAGATTTGAAGAGCTTTGACTTACAAGGAAGACTTTCAAGAATCTGTAATTTCCAAGAGGAGAGAAGACAAGGGTTGAATGAGCCAGGGCTTGAGAGGTCTGTAATGGGTGGAAGCAGAAGTAAATAACTGTGATGCTACTGTTTAAGAATTATAAGAAAATTATGGATGATAATAAGGGCAAGGGTTAGGCCACGATAAGAGTGGCTCAAGTGCAGTGAAGGTAAGATGTGATGAACTTGAAAAGGTCGGGGAGTGCATGATGTAATATTTGGAAAGTTGGAGAAGGGATATCTGAAGTTCCAGAGAGATTATTTAATCTATCCTTCTTGAGTTAACAGAAATTTTAAAATTTAAACATTACAGAGTTTGTGCTATTTGAGAGGTTGGGGAGATAGCTAGCTAATTGGATCTTTTTGCTGACACCCTTAAGGCAAGTAAATCCCCAGGGGCTAGCCATTCTTCCTTCCTAAGTGCGGGGTGGAGGGGGGGGGGATAGTGGTAAAATACAGCTGGGAAATCTTCCTCTAAAGATTTCTTGGTGCTTGCCCTGGGGAATTTATAATATAAAGGTGCAATCAATGTATACAGATAAATTGTGTGTTAGTCATCTCAGGCTGCCATAACGAAATGGCAGAGTGGGTGGCTCAACCAATAGAATTTCAATTCTAACAGTTGTGGAGATGGGATAACCCAAGATCAAGATGGTGGAAATTTCAGTTCCTGGAAAAGCCCTCTTCCTGATTTTCAGTCAGCTGCCTTTTCTCTGTGTTCTCACTTGGTGGAGAGAGAGAAAGAAGGAGATTTGATCTCTTCTTATAAGGACACTGATCCCATCATAGGGTACCCACTCTCATGACCTTATTTAAACTTAATTACTTCCCCAAAGTCCCACATCTAAATTTAATTACATTAGGGGTTAGGGCATCACTATTATTGATCAAGGAGAGTGGGCACAAACATACAGTAGATAACAAACTATTACATTTAAAAAGCAAATATAGATCATAAAATGTGCTAGAAAAAGAAGTAAAAATGGTGTGATGATAAAGAGTCAAGCTTGAGAGGACACTCCCTTGAGAGAGAAGGAGGTCCTTTCTGAGAAGGTGACATTTCATCCAACATTTGAAAGAGGAGAAGAAGCTACATATTGTTTGGGAGCAATATTCCAGGCAGGAGGGACAGCAAGAACTATGGCCCTGAAGGAAGGAAGAGCCTGGCATGTTCCAGAAGGCTGCTGAGGTGGCAGCACAGAGGATGAGAGAAGAAGTGGCATAAGGAAAGGCTGGTTCCCTCAAATTTCTTGAGGCCAACTCCCCTTTTCAGTTTCCATCCAGTTTGCTCATTGTGCCCAAGATGGTATCTTTTTCAGGAGATTCCATTTCCTCTCCTTCACGAAGCTGGACTCTGAAGCAAGACTGCCTAAATCTGAGTAATAGCTTCTTGCCATATACCAGCTGCATGCCCTGGGTTTCAGCTTCCTCATGTGTAGGACAGGGATGATGGTATTTACCTCACAGGTGACTGGGGAGTGGAAAGCACTTACGTCTGGACCTGTCACTCATGCTGGTACAACATTCACTTCTATCAGACCTCACTTGGAGTTACCGCTTTAATAATTTGTAAATAAATTTGTAAATGAAATAAATTTTCAATCCTATCAGGCTCACCATGAAGACTGCCCTTCACTGCTTCACAACGTCTCGTCAAACAGTGACATCATGAAGCAGCTCTGATCTGTAGGCATTCACCCACCTGCCTGGTTGTGGAAGGGTGTGAACGATAGCATGAGTCTGTCTTGGCCTTTGTCCAAAAACATTTATTCCCATAAGTGGCACTAGAAATCCTGTCTTCAGTCATATGGCCCCACAGTAGGTAGGGGCATGGGGCAGGTGCCCCAAAGATCATGGTGGCCCCCATGGAACCGTTCTGGATGAGAACTTTTCCCTAAGGCATTCATACACTGAACCTTGGAGATCCAGACCCTGAAAAAGCAGGTCAACTCTTTGTACCTAAGAGCTTCTGTCTTTGACTCTCATCAGCTTTTCAGAGAATTGTGAATCTAAGTGACGATGCACCCACTTACTTCTGGCCTTGACCTTTTCACTCTAGTAAGACTAAACTGCACAAGCTTTCCTCTCTTTCTGAAATGCTCTCCCCTCTTTACCCCCTTCTTTCCTCTACCCTCTTTGCCTCTGCTAGCAGGTCCTGCCCAGGCTGCCATGTCATTACATTTGTGGGGTTAGTTGGGTTGGCCCCTCTTGTAGGAAGCCACCCTGGTATCTTCTGGCTTCCTTTGCCCCACCAGGAGTGTTAGGGTCACCTCTCTCTGGCCTCCATACTATCCTGCACATACCTCTGTCACAGCAGTTTCTGCACACTCCTGGCTAAGTGTCTTTCTTTTCCACTCGAGTCTGTGCTTTGGCATCAGGGTCCCGGGAGCTAAAACTTATCCAACTTTAGATCCCCAGTTTCTACCACAGCACCCGGAACATGGTCAGTGCTCAGTAAATGTTTACTGAGTGAATGAATGAATGAATGAACAATAGATAAATAACTATCACCCCCCCCCCATTTCCTCTATATAGCTGATGCTGCCAACACTCAGTTCCCCATCCTCAGTCCCTGATTATCCCCACAAAACATCCCACCCACCCAACATCCTTTCTTTTGCATGCTTATCTACGTTTGAGGTGATGTGCTGCATAGTTAGGCTTCTGATTTTAGAGGAATCCTTTGAGTTTAAAGTCCAAGCATCTTCTAGCTTTGGACATTATCTCTGCCATCTCGAGCAAAACAAATCTACTGACTCCTTTATAAGATAATCTTTCCCAGACTTAAAGATAATTATTTGTTCTTTTTAGCTATTTACGTTAAGAGAGCTGTCCATTTCCCTGTATATTTATTCACTCATTTAATTAATTAATTCACTCAGGAATTCATTTATTCATCTATTTTTTTCTCTTACTCAGTTGGTCCTTCATTCTGCAAATCTTTTGAGTTCCTATGATGTTCCAGGTGCTTTTCCAGAATTTAAAGTGTGACAAACAAAATATCTACAGATTTCTACCTGTTGCTCCCTATTTACAGCTTGATGAGAGAGACACATTTCAATATGGGGTGATCATATTTTGATTAGAAAAAAGCAGGGTGATAGAATGGCACAGAATGGCACCTGGCCCAGATTGGAGAGGCAGGGAATGCTTCCCAGTGAGAATGATATCTAAGATGAAGTTAAGTAAGGGTCAGTAGGGTCTATGGAGGGGCAGGGAGAGTATAACAGAGGACACAATATGTGTTGAGATCAGGGTATGCGGTGGGGGAAATGGGAGGTAAGAGAGAATAATGGAGTGTTCCAACAGGTGAAAGCATGGCACGCACGAAGGACTCTGTAAGTTGTGCCAAAGAGTTTAGATTTTATCCTAACTAAAATGAATATTCACTAAGTGTTTGAAGTGGTCAGGTTTTCACTACACAAAAAGAACTTGTTCTCTCTAATGAGATGTTTTTCTTTTAGTTTTCTGACGACTCCCTTCTTGATCTCTCCAAATATTGTCACAATCTCTCATGATGAACCCAAACTAAAAATGGGTTTGGGAACCGAGCTTGAATGTCCCTGTTCAGCAATTCAAGCGTGTTTTCTAAGGATGTGCTTTCTGACAGTACGGAAAGTATCTTAGGCTCTCGCTTAGGTCCTGGAAAAAGAAGGCACCTGTTTCACGGAATGTCCAGGCTCTTCTAACTTGGCAGCTGCCCCTCCCAGCTGGATGACTTTAGGGATGTAGCAGATTGAAGAGGCTGATGATGCCATTTGGTCAAACCATGTGACTATTTCCATCAGCTTTATTTCTGCAATGTACTGTGCCCACAGAGGGGACATGAGATGACTTTATAATTCTTTGGCTATATTAAGATACAGATACGCCCAGGACCTTAAAAGCAAGGATATGATTGAAATGTCAAATGGGGACTTAATGACCTAAACTGTGCCCCTCAAAAGCTAATCTCTTGCTACCACCTGTGTCCTCTGGGTGAGGCTTCTAAACAGAGATAACTGAAACCATGGACTTTCAAAAAAGGAAAGTCATGACCCCTTGGTGACCAGAACCAGTGTGGAATGGTATTACTGAGGGAGTAGAGAGGTGAGCTGGCTTTTCTCTGAGTCAAAGCTATAATGGCACAAAACTTCCCCATCCTAGTTGGTGCAGGACCAACACTGCATTTCTTTCATGCACTTCTTATGAGTGCTCTCTTGCTTATCCAAACATTTCTGCTTCCCTTCCCTCCTCTGTACCTCCTCTTTGCTGCATCACTGACCTCCTACCCCTGAGTTCTAACCCCATGAGGTTGTTTGCCTTTCCTTCACATTCTGATTTCTCTGGGCTCTCCGTCTTTTGATTCAGGCTCTTCTCTCTTCTGAGATTCCTCTCCAGCATGAGTGTGAAAATACTGTGCTTCAGTGGAAAACTGCACATTGTTTAAACCACACCCTGCTAGATTATATGCTTCTTGTCCTTTTAAGCCATTTACAGTTCTGTCGATGAATAATAATGCATGTAGTTCTTGTCTATAGATATGTAAATTCTGTCCTGTGGAGGTTAGACTTCCCCTCTCCTCTGTGGAAAAGGCCAGTTTTACCTCTATTGGCCCATTCATGTCTACATTCTTGATCTATGAATATATCTTTTTGGAATTTCTCCCTTGAACTCATACCACTTGACCAGTTTCCTCATTAGTGAGTTAAATAAAAATCTTTAACACGTGTTCATACTGACGTCAATATGAGTGTCCTGATTTTATCTTTTTTGAAAATTATCTTTTAATAGGTGATAAAAAGATACTGGAGTGGACAGTAAGTAGTGTGTTCCTGCTACAGTCCAGAGGGTCTGTAGGAAACACCAGGCCAAAGGATGGTGTTTCTCCTGACACCACCTTATCACAATCATCTGGATTGTAACAAGTTGCAGGTTCCCGGGCCCTCTAAGAGAAGGGTCAGGAATTTGCATTTTAACAAGCCAATGCTCAGGAGAGTTGAAGAGCCCTGGGGACCAATGATAATACCAACACCTTAAAAGCAACTTAGAGAGATAGACTGAGATAGAAATAAAAGATAAAACTGCTGAAGAGAACTAAGACTAACATATAAGTTGCACAACTAATTGGAACTGCATGTTTAAAATAACCCCAAGTAAACCAAAGCAAAATTCCCTGTAAGAAATACTGGTAACTAAAAGGGTCGGGAGGATGTCACTCACACACACCCCCACCCCCTGGCTCGGGTAAGACATCTTATATCTTTTTAGCCTAGCCTGGTATGAACATTGACATTAGTAAATAAAATTAATCATAATCTATGTTTACTTCTAGGAGAAAATAAATAAGCCTGTGTGCTTTCTATTAGTTGATGAATATGGCAAAAACTGCCTGAGTGTCTACACTGGGGATATGGCATTAAGAAAACGTCTCTTCTGTTTTAGTGCTGTTTTCTATTTCATTGCTTTCTTAAATAGGAGCAAGGGTCTCTTAAATGAGACCCAAGGTGCAAAATAAAACACACTATCTATGAAACTGGAATTGTTGGGAAGTGTTTAGGGCTATACTTAATGTTACCATTTGACAAGCTTTACCCTCAAAATACGGTGGTGTTAACCAGGGTGCTTGGGTCACATGTTACGATGTCTTCCCAGATACAATGTCAGAAATCCACAACATAAGACATTTCTTTGTGGAAAGTATGAGTTAATAGAAACCATATATAGCAGGAAGTGATAAGGAAGTACCTGGAAGATATCAATAATTGATGTGTGACAGTATAAAATCAAGCATGGAAGATGGTGCCAGGTAAAGTTCAGAAAAGAGAAAAATGAGTAGGGCAAGGCTGGAGTAGAGTAGCTTCCTGGAATTGGGGACAAGCTGAAGTGTAAGGACAGTTTGCATGTGGGTGACATCAGATTGGAAGGCTTTCCCCCCGGAGGCATTGTGTGAATAAACCCACGCGGGAGCCTCAGCTGTGTGCTGCAGGAAAGTGTCAGTGAGCAAGAACCTGTCCCACAAAGACCAAAGTCAAACACTCTTTTCCTGCCCAAGCCTGATGCCGGGTGCAGTGTCTCCTATGGTAGCCATATATCCCACTGTTAGATTGATCTCTCTCAGATAGCTCGATAGAGGGGGAAAGCTTCCCCCCTAATACCAGATGCCTCCAAACATCTGGATGTGTGGAGTCATGTATGCTCAACAGCTGGTTTGATAAAGATGTTTTTACTTTCCACCTCAATGCTAGTTGTCAAGCCCTTTATCAACATCTGGGAGTTCCCCAATCATCAAGGAAGAGAAATGAGCAAACACTCCTGACTGCAGTCAGAAGCCACTTCTGAGCCCCACATGGCAACATGCCTGTATTTAATAGGAAATGGCTTGGCTTAGCTCACTGTGGATTGAGTCTACAGAGCTGGAAGGCTTCATCCTGACTGTTCCACTCCTTCCCTGTGGAGATTTTATCAGATTTCTCCATGAGCCATATAAGGGCTTTTAAGTTGACATATCCCACTTAGTTGCTAAGGGGAGACTAGCAGCGTGATTGGGGGATGCATTGCTCTAGCCCACGCTCTGTAAATGTTGACAATTAAAATTATTTTTAACACTAATTACATCGAAGAATGGATGTTTTTCACCCATTCGGATGTCTGCCAGTGGATACATTTTACCCTTTGGAAGGAACTGATTACTTCAAAGTTGTCTTCATTTTGCCTTTATGATGTCAAATGTTTTCATCTTTCATTCTGTCCATCGCTGGGGTCTCCTGCCCTTAAATGTAGGCACATCTCTGATACCAGTCCCAGAGCTATCCTGTATCAGCGGCGAATTCATTACACTTTCCCTCTATCTGTTTGCACCTTCTTTTTAGGAGCGAATTAATAAATCCTTTCCCTCAATCATGCAGAGTGACTTTCTACCCCTCTGAGCCGTTTTGCTTGCTGACCTCAACAACCTCAGATTATATCTCTTCTACTCCAAGCACTTGCAAAGATATTTTTTTTTTGTCATACAGAGAGCTCTTTCTCAAGGCAAATTCATTACACCCTTTTCCCCTATCTGTTTACTTTTCTCTTCTTCTGTATGCATTTCATCTTCCCATCTAGATTGAACAATCCTGGAGACCACAGATCTTAATTTGTACTTCTTTCTTCCCCCTTTCCACCCAGGGTGATATGTTCATTTAACAAGCTCAATGAATTTTAATGGATTAATATCTTGGAAGAGGTGGACAGGTGAGGGACCAGCAGGTAGCTTAAGAGATAGTTGAGCTGAAGAGGTTGTGACTATCTTGTTCAACATTATATCCTCAGATTTAGAACATAGTCCTGCAAATAGCAGGTGGGAATGAAAAAATATCGAATGGATACATAGATGTAAAATGGAAGTTTCTTAGATAGTACCTTCAGAAAAATCTGGGTTTTTTTGGTAAGTAGAGTCATTGCCCCCAAAGATGCCTACACCCTAATTCCCAGTGATGGGGGTGGTATGATTGCTGGCTTTTCAGATAGGGAAGTATCACAGGCTAAGGGATACAAGTAGCCTCAGAAGCAGCAAAAGGCAGAGAAATCGACTAGAAACAGACTGCCCCCCGTGCCTCCATAGGGAAGGCAACCAGCTTCTTTATGTCAGCCCAGGGAGACCTATTTTGGACTTCTGACGTTCAGGACTATAAGAAGATAACACTGTGTTGCTGTAAACCACTAAATTTGTGGCAGTTTGTTACAGCAGCAATAGGAAACAAATACAGACTGTATTCTAGTTCAATTACTATCTCTCCAGATTCTCTGGACCTCAAATCTCTTTTCTGTAAAAGGTTGAAATACTACTTGGACAGTCTAGCACACATGTGTAGAGTACCTGTTTCCTACAGTGATCAGCCTTTGTGTAGGCTCCAGATGGATGTGAGGATTAAATTAAAAAGCATAGACAGAACACTTAGTGATATTTTTTTCTTTTTCTTCTTTTCAAGTGATATTTCTAATGAAAAGTATGTCTTTCAAAATGCAGGAGTTAGATCCTGAAAACCTACAAAGGAGGTGAATTGGCAAGGAGTGTAGTAATTTAATTTCAGGAACCTAAGGGAAGTAGAATGAAGAACTAAGGTTGCTGGTAAATCCATAAAATTCCTTATAAATAGATATTTAATTTACTAACATACAATAAGAAGCTATAGATAAGACAATGTTAACATCCTACACATTTTAAACGTGCAGTAGTGAATCCTTCACTGTTCATGGGCATTTAGAATTCCTTATTATTAGAAACTCTTCAGGAAATCACTTCTACTCTGTTTCAGATATGTCCTCAGCTTGATTGATGTAATGCCTATAATAGGACACTTGCTTGCTTGGTATTTCCTCAGGCTGGTCTTCCAATCTCTGCATATTGTATCTAGTAACTCCAAGAGTGTTCACTATCCCTAACAGTCTCTACACACACACACACACACACACACACACACACACCCCCTGACCCCCTGGGACTTGCCCCTAATAGCACCTCTTACACCTAATCCAATTCTAAAATTACTGCAATTCTATTTTCCTCATCCTCGTTGCCTTTTTTTTAATTTAAAAAACATTTTGTAATGTTTATTCATTTTTGAGAGACAGAGAGTGAGCAGGGGAGGGGCACAGAGAGAGGGAGACACAGAATCCGAAGCAGGATCCAGGCTGTGAGCCTTCAGCACAGCCCAACGCAGGACTCGAACTCACAAACCGTGAGATCATTACCTGAGCAGAAGTTGGCTGCTTAACCGCCTGAGCCACCCAGGTGCCCCCCTCCTTGCCTTTCTTAAAATCTTTCCCCCCAAAATCTCTTTACTGCCTTGCCATTTTGTTACCTCTGTTTGCTACACTTGCTCCCTCTTTTTCTGTCTGTAATAGGCATCACAAAATTTGTGTTTACTGGAACCAAAATTTTTGTCGTTGCCAAAAAATATACATATGTAAATTCTTGTATAATTACATTTTGCATAAGGGAAATTCCCGGTTGGGAAAGGAATGCTATGCTCAGCAAATGGCGGTTCCCTTGCTGACATCCCTGTGTCCCCAGGCCAGCCTTCCAGCTGACGTGCCGCCAGCTCACTGCAGCCACCTGGGCTCAGCTGTGGGGTTGAGAGAGGATATTATCGAGTTTTAATTAAACTACTCCTCACAAAGTGGATGAGTAGTGTGCAAATCTTCCTGTAAAGAAACTGCGAAACACTTACAGTGCAAGTACTAAGCAACAACAAGAAAAGAGCAGAGCTGGCATTTCCCACAATCTAGCTACAAGGCTTTCATTATCCAAATCGTGAAGAAAAAAAGCAAGGATGATCTAATCAGACCTGACAGGAAGTCATCCCAAAACACTGACAGTACCAAGAAGTCTATTTGAAATATGTATCTCACCTCAAGTGTTATCTGTGCCTTGAGAGATTAGTGCAAAACAGTACAAAACCATTACAATGAGCAAAGCTTTCAACAAGCAAATGTGAAGAGTATGAGGACAAACCAGTTTTTTTCCCCCGTCTCAGCAATGTTTAAAATCATGCATTTCTCAATCGTGAATTTCAAGAAATTTCAGAAACTTAATGCTAATTTAGAAGCGTCTGTTTAATTTTCTTGGGGCACCTGGGTGGCTCAGTCGATTAAGCGCCTGACTCTTGATTTCGGCTTGGGTCATGATCGCACGGGTCCTGAGTTCAAGTCCGAGTTGGGCTCTGCGCTGATAACGCAGAACCTGCTTGGAATTCTCTGTTTCCTCTCTGTCTCTCTCTCTCCCTGCCCCTCCCCCCTCAAAATAAATAAACTAAAAAAAAGCTTATGTTTAATTCTCTTAGTTGATTTTTAAAAGATAAAATGCTATGCATCACTGTGGCTATATCCTGGTAACAGTGAAAAGGCTAACAGTTGGAAAACAACATGGTAACAAGCCAGATGCATTCCTTTGTCAGCAAATACTGTGATGCTATAAATAGAAAGCATTGCTAAATATTTAAAGAAATTGACATCCAAGCAATTACACAACAGCATATATGTTCTATGGTGGAATGAAAGGACAAATGTTTCTAATATGTTTCTGTTTATAGAGTTTTCTGGATTCTCATTTAATATTAAAGCATGTGAAAAAAATTTTTGTGTGTGACTCTAGAAAGCAAAGGTGCCCACACACATGGTAGCTGACTTAGTAAACACAGTGCTTTATCGGAGAAGTGTGTAATATAACCATTCTTGGAGAAGACGCTCTCATTAGAAGCAAAGGGGAAAATATTGGGTTAAGTTTGCAGATGACGCCACATTTAAAATTTATTTATAGCATAAGTCGTAGACAATTATCACATCAAAGTTGAAGTGGAGAATGCTATATAGAAATCAATTAATGCAGACAATGTCTCTAAATTTTTCTAGGCAAAATTTTTGCAATATTTTCCACGAGATGGGAAATGACTATAGAAATCTTTTTTTGCACCACCAATGTTATTGTGGAAATAATCTCTTGGCAAACTTTTTAAAGGGGCTGCACAATAGAGAGACATATGCATTTCCCTTTTACAAAAAAAAAAAAAGGCCAATGGTCCAAATTTGCTGACCTTCTCTGTAATGAGAAGTGACTGTCAGTAGCCAGCAGATGTATTTGTAAAAATCAGCCCCTCTCAATCTGTCCCTGCAAGGTAAAAGTGGCATTTCACGGTAAGAGAACTACTCTCAAGAGAAAATCATGCTACGAAGGGAACATTTTGAAAATATGTATTTGGAATTACTTACATTGTTATGCGATTTATTTATGTATTGGGTCAAAAAAGCCTATCTGGGCTAACTCTAATTTATCTCTTAAAACACAGATCAGGTATTATCCTACACTTAGATGATTCTGATCACCCTGCCAGTTAGGTAGCCTTCTCCTTGGTTCCTCTCCTTTAACTTCCTGCACTTACACTATTATGATACTTACAACATAGTATTAGAATATGTTATTTACATGTGTATTTCCCCCATGAGGTTGTGAGTTTATTGAGATCAGGAACACAGCAGGGTCCTACCAAGAGGAGAAGCATCCCAAAGATGCTCTGTAAATGCTTGGTAATTGGATTAAAACACAAACATACAATGGACCCACCGACTGCAATCATTGGCCAACAAAATAATAACACTGACAATAACAGTGATAACAGCAACCCCAGTGGCTAATGCTTGAACTCTTTTATATTTACTATGTACCAGGCACTGATCAAAACACTTTGCACCTGTTTGCTTATTTAATATTCACTTGAATCTTATTGGAATGTACTACTGTTATCCTCAATGTATTAATGTGGGTGAAGGAACTCTTCCCAAATCATATGGTCAATCATCTGAGATACAACCCAAGTGGTCTGTTCCCAGAGCCTAGATTCTATGAAATGGGGGGAAACGAATTTAGGCGTTCAGTTTCAAAAGGAGAATTGCAAACATATAGAATATATTGAACCAATAATTCCAGTCATAGAAGGACAACAATACACCAAGGTCACTTGATAGAATACAAATTATTCTCCCTTAGCCAGATGGGAACTTACGTCCCATGACATTACAGACTCTGTCTCTTCAGTCTGTATTCTCAGTGGAATGTAGTCTCATTAGACTATTTGTAGAGTACTCTTTATTCTATTATTGTAGAATATATAAATGCACATAAGAATGAACACCACGGGTCAGGGGCTTCACGTAGTTGGTTATCTTACATCGTAGCTCAACAAACCTACCAGTAATCCTGATGTAAAGCCTAGAAGAAGAAAAAAAAAAAGAAAGAAAGAAATGGCCCACCTTTTCCCAGTGTCAGACAGCTGGGAAGTGCCGTGTTCTTCTTCCTCCTCAGGGCCCGCACTGCCCCTCCAGGTTGTAACTCTGACCCTGCTCATCTCACATGAGGAGGGTCTGGGTTAACAGGAATGCCTCCAGAGCAGTATGGCCAGAGTGTTGCAGGAGGAACAGCAGAGGGGACTGGGAGCATTGGGTTTGGAGCAGGGGAGACTTCAGGAGATAGGATCACAGGTAATTGGAGATAGGATCACTTAAAATACTTTAAGTGGAATCAAGTGGAAAAGGGATTAAACTGAGGCATTGTAGCTCTAGAGGGTTCAGGAGTCCTGGGAGGAAGGGCAAGAGGGACGGGTTTCAGTTAGAATAAAGAACTTTCTGGTATTTAGAGACGGAGGGCAGTGGGAAAGGTCACCCTGCAAGATTGAAACGGTGCATTGCCAAGAAGCTGCAGGGGCGGTGCCTACATGAGGGACTAGGTAGGATTTGCCCACTTTCTGTGTAGACCTTACGTGATTAAGTCAGGTCATGTGGGGCTGCAGGAGGGGACTGTAACCATATATGAGACGGCATCTTTAAGAGTTACGTATAGGCATAACTAATAACAGCAGATTACTGTTTTTAACTCTTTATTTCAAATCATCAGCATCTATGTTGTTTCCTGAACTGTGAAATTACGGCAATAGTACCATCCTCATGGCATTGTGAGAGGGCTAGAGGATATCTATAAAGTACTGAGAATGATGCTTGACACATAGTAAGCATATCGTTTTTAAGGTCATTTCATTAATAATGCATACGTACATATATTTATTATTTGGACTCCTCCCATGTGCTACACAGAGCATTTAGGCCACCCCACATCCTCAACGTAGGCGTGAATGTCTTTACTTAACAGGTGAGAAAACTGATGTTGTACCCAGTACCCTTCGCTGCCATTGGTTACTCATCATCTCAAAACAAACCTGTTTGATACTTGATGACAAAGGAGATCGGTGAACCTCGTAGGTGAGGAGTCTGATATTGAGCAAACCAGGCACCCACTTCACCCTGGGGCTGCTGCCACCTTCCCTGTTCCCCCACCATTCTCGAGAACAAAGGCCTGTGACTGTCCCTGTGCCTGTGGGGATTTGGTGAGAAAGGAGCATGGGGCAGTCCTTGCTGCTGTTGCAGATACATGTGGGTTAGGAGGAGGGGGCATAGCCTGAAGGTGATGGTAGCGAAGGGGCTTTGCCCAGGGAAAAGAGGCGATTGTCAGTCCAAGTTCAACAAGATGGACAGAAAAGCAGGCCGCGGAGCTCCCCAGACCTGCTTCTTGATCTCAGCTTTGCCACTTAGGCAAGTCAGTTAACTTCTTTAAGCTGATTCCTTTCATTCATAGAACTAGGGTGATAATGCTCGCCTGTCAAGGATGCAAAGGAATTGAAAGACATAACATGTAATTAAGCACCTGTTGCAGAGTCTGCCAGGGACCCTGACAAATCAGTCCTCGTCCTGTTATTGTCTGTTCTTTCTAGTTTTCCATCATCATATGGTCCATCAACATTCACCCTGCCCCCATCCCACGTCCAATACCAAACAGCAGAGAAACTCCTCCCCACCTCGAAGTTATAATTTGAAACTTCAACCCAAAGCAACTACTGTTAGGATCTCTAGAAACTCTCCAGGGGAAAAAAAAAAAAAAGAGGTCTGAACAAGACCGTAAGAAGCTCCATTGACAGCCAGTGTGGGGCGATTTAATAAAGTCACCATGGAAGCTCAAGAAGGGATAAGACAAAACCGTGTTGGAAACTCCAGCATGCCATCTCTCCTCCTTTAGCTTGAAAATCGAGATGCCTAGCAAATGATGGCATTTACACCTGGTTGGAACACCAGGAGTTCAAACCTTTCCCAGAGGGTAAGGTATGGTCAAGGGATACGGTCCTGCCATGAGGACATGAGATGTTAAGCAGCTCAGATCACAAGACTGAAATACTCAAAACTCAGGGACACCACAGACAAATTAGCCACCTCAGGACTCTACCCAGTGAGGGGTCTGAGGTGGAAGGTTTGAATGTACAGAGTTACATTAGAACTTAATGAGCTCTTTCCACATGGGGTGGAGCCTTGGAAAACAGATGTCACAAACCCTCCTTAAATTGTCAAACATTTTCCCAGCATTTCCCTCCTATCATAGCTGATTATCAATGTAGACACATACTCTCACACACACACACACACACACACACACACACACACATCTTGATAGGTTACTAGGAACAGCAGAAAAATGTCTGACAGTTTAATGAGATTTGGGTGAAAGAAAATTCTGTATTTTAATGTTTTCTAGGCAATAGAAATAATTCATCAAAGTTCCTGAGACTCATTCAGCGTGGCTATGTTTCTTAAAATACTTCCATAAATTTTGAAGAACAAATACGATTATCGGGCACTAAAAAGGTTGTAGTCTAATAGATCAGCCACTTCGCCTCCATTCACTCAGCTCAGGGTTCATTCAGCTGGGTCTTCCTGGGAGCTGCCCACTCACTGAGCACTGTGCCCCATGGCTGGCAGTCCTCCATGGAGGTGCTGTTTTCTCCACACACAAGGCTGGCTTTCCAGTACAATCAGATGACAGCAGGCAGCCAACAGAGTGGTGATTGTAGCATGTCCTATCAAAAGACACCTGAAGAAGCGTGGATCAACTCACTGATGTTGTGCAGTGTTGGGAACAAGCTCTTGACAGAGACAGTGCTTAAGTAGGATGAGTTCCTAGTCACGGACTGGACACATCCATTCGCAGGGGATCTTAGAGAAAAAACACTGGATAAGTAAATTGTTGTAATTTCTAAGGTCGTCCCAAATACTGAGACTCTAGGATTCTGAAGGGAAGAAATAAATAAAGTGTTCTGCAATGCGACTTGTTTTGAGCCCTGAATCCAATGAGCCTGAGGGATACGAAGAGCAACTCCCAATGTGTGCATGGCACACGTGTTCGAGAAATATCTTTCACGTATATTTGAGGATGTGATACAATTGAAACATGAAATAGGCATTAAAATAAGTTTGGCATTTCAGAGGAGGTTCAAGATCAAAGGCTGAAGAATTATCCTCACCCAGTCAGCTCATAAATTTCCGAGCTAGGGTAGCTCATTGGGCTCTGGATCCTGTGATCTTCCTGTTGACTTCTCCTGGAGCGATTAGAAAGGCGAAACATCAATAGACATAATGACAAACTGGACATGGGTGACCACTGAGAGGGATCAAAGACACCCCAAAGTTCTGAGCAGGTTTAAAAGGGAGAATGATCACAGCATTGATAGAAATAGGAAAGGCAGTAGAGGAACTTGTTTCATTTGGAGATCGTTAATGTTTGGGTTAATTATATTTGAAGATGACTGTGGTCATTGGGAGAACAAAATCCAAAAAAAAAAAACAATTATGAAGTAATAACGACTAACATTTAATACTCGCCAGAAAACTATTATGCTTTTAAAAAGCAGCTATCTGCTTGTTGCATGTTAACTCATTCAATGACCCTAAAAGTCCTATGAATAGGCACTATTAATGGGGAAACTGAGACAGAGAGGTTAAACAACTGTGATCTGAGCCGACACAGCTAATTAATGGAAGACCAGGAATTGAACACAGGAGTCTGGTTCCAGAGTCCACACTTTTAGTCGTTACACTCTGCTGGAAGGAGATTTGGAAGAAATCTATAGGCACCCAGATTAGGGGTCCCCACTCCTAGGTAAGTAAGGGAAGGCTTTTCAGAAACAATGAAGCTTGAGTGGGAAAAGCTAAACTACTTTTCACATACTGGTATATAATCTCTCTTGACCATTGAATTTTTTTCTCATAGAAAAATAAGATGAAAGAAAAGAAAGATAAAAAACTAGCTCTGTATAAGTGTGTGCCAGAGTTCAGGTCCCAGGAGATTCTCTTGGTAGTTGTATTAATTTTTTTCTGTTTACAGGACTGGTTTGATTATTTTGGGCTTATAGACCAATCATTTCAACCCAGTAACACAACAATCCTGTGTGTTTGTTCTTTTCATCTTTCAAATTAGTTTTCTAACAGCACAGAAATTGTATTTAATAGAACGAAACCATCAGCAAAGACACAAGCAAAGCTGTGGTTGTGTTTGCAGACTCAATCTGGTCTAAAGAACAAGAATATCCCAGTGTCATTTATGGAACCCATATTCAGCCCAGAACTATGTACAGGAAAATTCTTAATGATGTCTGCTGAGGATGATGTACTGAGGCATTTGCTACAAAAATGTGTAACAGTGACTTACAATAGGGAGACTTGGATTGAGGCAGAGTTATGTGGATGGAACCTTCCTGAAGGCATGGTGGGAAACATCTTCGGGATATAATACTTGGACAAGGAGTTGATTTATTAGTATTGGAAGTGTACATGGGAGAAAGGAAGTGAGAGGTTATGAGAGAATGACCCTCCTGTAATGGTGGGTGGGAAAATTCTTGCAGTGTGTATGATAGCATTGCTGTGTAGTGAAGGCCTTTGGATTTCCTGGGTCTGCACTGTCCAACATGGTAGTCACTGGCCATATGTGGCTATTGAGCACGTGAAATGTGGCTAGTCTGAACGGAGATGTGCTGCAACTGTAAAACACAAACTGGATTTCAGACTTAGTTTGAAAAAATAATGCAAAATATCTCATTGATACTTAATACTTGATGGCATATTCAAATGGCAAAAATGTTGATATATTGATGTAAGTA
The DNA here is from genome assembly GCF_024362965.1 of Panthera pardus. NCBI lineage: Eukaryota > Metazoa > Chordata > Mammalia > Carnivora > Felidae > Panthera > Panthera pardus. The sequence goes on from NW_026527002.1 coordinate 68,934,548, forward strand.
AAACACATTTTATTGCAGTTTTTTAAGGGTTAAAATTAATTTTTACCCATGTCTCTTTACCTTTTTTAATGTGGCAACTAGAAAATTTGAAAATCATATGTGGCTCCCATTATATTCCTGTTGGGCAGCACCATCTTGAACTTTTCAGTGCATTGGACACATGCCTGCTGGAATGCAGAAGTCGAGCTTAGCAGTTGATTTGAGAATATATGGGGCTGACGACCCAGGTGGGGAGGTCATTGGGATTCAAAGAATGTATGGCAGCACTTCTCCCTGACTGCAGAAAATCCATCCCGGGGGGAAACAAGTTAGGAAAAGGTTTTGCATTCATGGGAGGAGAAGTATTTTGTATCTAGCTACAGCAGGGCAAAAAGAGTCAATGGTTAGCCTCATGGAAGCCAGAAGTCTGAGAAGGAACCAGGGATCAAGAAACAAGATGTCTAAGAAACAAGTTGGTATTTTAGAGACCAAGACTTGGATGGTTTTCTTCAATACAACACCTGCTCCTTGAAAAGTTATCTAGCTGGACACTGCTTGTACTTTCTGCCTTCAATTCTTTTATGCTCTTCCTTTGTAAATGTTTTTCTTAACTTCATTGGGCCTCGTGTTTGCCCTGGGAACACAGAGAAATTTTGCACGAGCTTAGCCAGGCTTTTAAAGGGAGCATGGCATGACTCCAAGAAACAGACGTGCTGATATGTACTAGGGAATTTTGTAAATGTTTAGTAGGATGAGACTTCCAAGACACCAGGGACTGTGTCTTTATTGTTTCCTGAACCCTTGGCACTAAGCAAAGTGCTGGAACATAGTAGGTATCCAACAGTTGTTTGATGAATGAATTAACGACTCAAGAGTAAAGTGATACTCGAGAGGGTGTAGTGAGATCAGCTGCCTTTCCCTGTACAAGGCTACTTGGCGTAATTCTTGAAGGATTTTGCCTTGGTGGAATTCTTAGAGAAATCAAAGCACATTGTGAAGTGAAAACTGGATCTTCCACAAGTAATGCTACAAGCAAGTCTAATAAAACAACAATCATAGCTACCATCAGTGGAGGAGTTCTCATGAGCCAGGGCTAAGAGCTTTACACGTATTATCCCATTATGTCTACATCAAAGAATTAACTATGGTCTCTGTAACATTAAATCTCATTTTATAGATGAGGCAACTGGGATGTAAAAAAGTCAGAGAATCAGCCAAAAATTTACAGAGTTAGCAAGGGTGGGGCTGGAATTGGAATTCAGACAGTCTGACTCCATTCTCCTAATCATTATGCCATAATTGTATTTCAATTAAGTATCATCCATAAATGGAAATATGAGGCACCATGTCTCTTTTCGTTGAAGGCGTTGCTCTTTGTGTGGGTGACTGTGTGTACAGGTAACTGTGAACATGAATGCTATTTCTAGGAGACAGGACGTGTCTTTCTTTTAGTCCATCATAGTAAGGTCTGAGTATTTGATTGGGTTCGGCGGTTGGAATATATTTTTTCACAAATGTATCTATTTGTTTTAATCACATTAAATATTAGATACTTTATTATGTTTGTATACATAATTGTTTGGTACGCTGAGACCTTTTAGATTATCAAATTCTGTAACCAGAGCTAACATTCCTGGCTCCAAATTATTGATTTACTCTCACTACCACCAGATGCACGGACACACACACGTGAATGCACACATCCTTAAGTTCAAAGAGCTTTCTCAGGACGACATACCTTACACCTACAACCAGTCATCCAGAAATGTGTCAAACCTATTCAAATATCAACAAAATAGAGACACTAGACTGCCTTTATCTTTCACTGTTTTGTTGTTGTTGTTGATGTTATATGCAAAACCCTTTCAGTGCTACATGTTTATTTTAAAAAGGTGTGAAAACAACTTTAAGGTCAAGAAAGGAGTATAGGTAAGTAAATTACGGTACATCCATAAGATAGCACATTGCACACTTTAAAAATTTTAAGTACAAAGAGGTTGTTGATGAGTACAAAGAAGTCATGATCAAAAGTTAAGTGAAAAAAGGCGTAGTAATATTTGAATGAGAATGTCCATTCTGGGCGCCCCTGGGTAGCTCAGTCAGTTAAGTGCTCAACTCTTAATCTCAGCTCAGGTCTTGATCTCAGGGTCCTGAGTTCAAGCCCTATGTTGGGCTCTGTGCTTGGTGTGAAGCTGACTTAAAAAAAAGAAAAACAAAGAGTACTCATTCTGTATAGCAGTATGTAGAAGAAAGGACATATACCAAAGTACTAATATTATATTTATCTCGATGGTGGAATTAGAAGTCTCTTCTCTCTGTATGCATTTATACTTCACAAATTTTCTACTCTATGCTCACATACATGTTTATATACATATGCATGTATATATATATACATACAGTCACGTATATAATTTTTATGATTACAAAACAATGTGGACAAGGCTCTCTGTCTGCTTTAGATGGTGTGATCTGACAAGGCCATTCTGAAAAAGTGACATTTGCATTGAAATTACATTGAGGAAAATGTCCCAGTCATCAAAAGAACATTCCAGATAGAAAAAGAGCAAACCCAAAGGTCTTGTTCAGCAAAGACCAATATGTTGATGAGGTGACTGGACCACAGGGGCTGAGTGGGAAAGTGGCGTGAGAGGAGCATGCAGAGGCTGGAAGGCCAGACCATGCAGGCATCAGGAGAGCCTCATGGCTGACGGGACGTTTGAGAGCAGGCATGTTGCTGATATTAGTGTTTTAAAGACTTCTCCAAAATGAAGTGAATGGAATTTCCAGCAGTAATTCCACCCTTTCCAAGAGAAGTGTAATGATCATGCTTACGGAGGGTATGCTGTCTAATGTGGAGCCAAAGATAAACTCTAGCATGTTCTAGCACTAATCCTATGTTTAGCCATTGTCTCAGAAGCAAAACTAAAACGTATGAAGGACACATACAATCAAGCTAAAGGGTAGTTACACACACACACACACACACAAGGAGTTGAGAATAGCACAAACATTTATCCGTGACTTTTGGCTAGCAGGTTTCTCATTATACATTTGGGTTACTCTGTAAAGGCAGAGCCATTGATCCAAGTTTGTGCTGGGTCCAGAAGCACAGTACTGAGATCAAAACTCCCCAAAAGAGGGAAACACATCTTTGGGTCTCACCTACCCTACAAGACTTCTAAAAGTAAATGTTGTAAGTGTAAACATTATGGTAATCAGATAAATTATTTAGACAAGGATAGAGTCCTGGGGGACAGACTGAACATGGGATTGTCTGTGTTGATCTTTGGGCAACATGGAAAGGAGAACTCTGCCTAAGTCCTGAGAGAAGGAGATGAGGAAGCAAAGACTACAAAGTCCAAGGGAGAGATTCGAGAAGACATGAAGAAGGGGGTCCAAGGGCAGGACCAAGGTCAGAGAGCAGGGAAGACAGATCTAGGCTGTCTGGGGAGTAGAGTGAGGAGAGATGCCTGGGGATGGGATTCACACCACACACATGGACAAAAAGGGGTCTGTGGTGGGGGCCCATGATGGAGCTGATTTGGAGAGGAGGACGATTAATAATATAGTAGAATTAAGTTCATAGTTCATTCATGGAGCAAAGGAGGGACTTAAGAGCTCGGTCAGGCTGTATCTTATGTCCACATGCCCTTAAGACCTTCATTCACTGTGTTTTAGGTAAACAGTGTGCAATAAATATTCTTTAATTTGAATTGGTGAAAAGGCCATAGACTGAGAGCCAGCACTTCTCCAAGGCTTTAAACTAGATCTCAAGAAGCCCAAAGGCACCTCAGAGGTCCCCCCCAGAGAGGGCAGTGTAAGTAATAAGACAGAGCCCTGAACTTCTCCCCGACCTAAGTCAGGCAGCCCTGCTCTTCTCAGAGTTACATGCAGAAATATCACAGAAGATATGGAAATGGGGTTCTAATTGGAAACAGCATTTGAAAGCCACTGTATTGATGAACATAAGGGAAGGGAAGCAAAAATAATATAAAAACAGGGAGGGGGACAAAACATAAGAGACTCTTAAATATGGAGAACAAACAGAGGGTTACTGGAAGGGTTGTGGGAGGGGAGATGGGCTAAATGGGTAAGGGGCGTTAAGGAATCTACTCCTAAAATCAGTGTTGCACTATATGCTAACTAACTTGGATGTAAATTGAAAAATTAAATTCAATAAAAATTTTTAAAAAAAGAAAGAAAGAAAGCCGCTGTATTAAGGAAGGGAGGAATACCTCCTGTTATCCCCTTCCTTAGCCAAGACATTTGGGAGCTAGCAAAAAGCAAGACATGATTCCTAGGGAGGTGCCTCAGATGCAGCCTAAATATAGAAGATCGATGTCCTGGGGAAGAGCAGTGTCCTCCCAGTAATCACCTTGGTCACCAACCAGTCAGTGTGGGTCTCCTGGGGAGCTGGGGTGACCACAGGAAGTGATGTCTCCTATGGTGTAGCCAAAGGAATCCTCATGCCATTTTCTCCATTCTCTTCTGTTCCAACATAGGCTATCATAGACATATCCAAAATTCGTGAAGTGAAATTCCCATCTGGCAGCTGCTCACAACAAAGATCGACCAGAAGCTTTTGTGTCTCAGGAAGTTCTCTGGGCAAGCCCTATATTTGGTTGAGTTTCTTTACCTTCTGCTTTGTGATGTTTCCCATAAAGATTTAGGGAGCAATGGAGAGGAACCATCTGACTTGATTGTTTTTAGGTGCTTAAAGATGGGGAATGAGGGTGTCAAGCTTTTCATGTAGCAGAAAAGATCCCTTGACTCTAGAATTACTTTAATTAAAACATCATGATCAGTGATGCTCTCTCAATGCATAACATTCTCAAGAATGGTAGAAAAATGAAACAAATCCACAGTTAATATCCTGGCAAATTGTCGTCACTTTTGTGTACCTTTTTTCCAAACCCCAATATAATAACAGTTCTGGACTTTTAATTTTTATTTTATGTTTAAGTGACAAAGAAATTGTCAAGTGGTACTTCATCACAGTTTTCTCACGTCTTGTTAGAAATATAAATTGCTGGAGGGGGGAGTGCTATAATTTTAGACCAGAAAATACATGCCAGATGTCTTATATGAAGCTGACCTGCCCTAGGATATATGCCTTAGCCATTAGGAGGTGTCCTAAATATTACCGCAAAGCCCTTAGAATGATGTGTCTGAACCCTCACTTATACTTAACTGTTGTCATGTTGCTTTGTCTCTCTGTCTCATGCTCTTACATCCATTGATGTAAAGGAAGCACCAATTAGATAACACTCCATTATTAGACAACCAAGCACAAGCCAGCTGAGGCAGGAGACCCGCCTTCTCGCCCAGAAACAATGTAAAAGCCTGCCTGGCTGAGGGTCCCTGGGCCTCACTCCTGCTTTGCTTTTGATATTCTCCAGCATGCACTATAAACATGTCTCAGGCAGTCCTGTTCAGTTTGTTTATTCAAAGTATATTGTCCAGTGTAAAGAGAAGGGAAATCTAGCAGGACTCTGGAGATGACAGCAGGGAGAGAGAGAGAAAGAGGCAAAAAGGAAAGGAAAAAAAAAAAAAAGGCAAAATGGGGAAAACAGGAAACAGACCAGTGAGAAAGAGTCAAAAATGCCGAGAGTCAGGAAGTAGGGTCTCTAAATGCTCTAATCTCCACTGTGCACCTGGTGTGTGGAGTGGTTTGTGCAAATCCAGGGGGTTTCTGTGCACCCAGGTACCACCTGTTAAATAAGGGCTCATCCTCATTTACAAGAGATATGGATACTGTTTACTTACTCTTCTCCTGCATGACTGACTCCTTTTCCTCCTTAGGGTTTCAGTCTTCAAGCCTCCTCCTAATCCTGACCTCCCAGCTAAAACGAAGCACATGCCAGGCCCATTACTCTCTGTTTACATCCTGTGTAGATCTGATCTGTAATGGTTTTATAACAGTTTGTTGTGTTGTGGCTGTTTTTCTGGCCTCTCTCCCCAGAGGCTGTAAACCCCAAGAAAATGGGAATACTCTTCTCTTATCACTACCCGATCACTGGGTATTTAGCACATGCCTGCCTGTAAGAGATATCCAAAAAAAGTTATTAATTGAGTAAGTAGCTAAATCAATGAATGAGTCTACCAGACAGTGTAGATAGCATGTGAAAGGAATGGGAATTCAATAAAGTGTCCTGGTCACTGAAGAGATATCTATTTGGGGGGACTTTCAAAAGTATATAACCAAGCATGAAGCTGAAGTCATAGCAACTGGTAAATACTTAAGTAAAATAAAATATGTGCAAAGTCAGGAATCCCAGGGATTATATTTCAAAGAACTTCTAGTATATTGATTCCATAGAAAGTTTTTTTAATGTTTATTTACTTTTGAGAGAGAGAGAGAGAGAGAGAGAGAGAGAGAAAGTGGGGGAGGGGCAGAGAGAGATAGAGAAACAGAATCCAAAGCAGGCTTCAGGCTCCAAGCTATCAGCACAGAGTCCAATGTGGGGCTAGAACTTACCAACCGCGAGATCATGACCTGAGCGGAAGTTGGACACCTAACCAACTGAGCCAACTAGGCGCCCCCAGAAATGTTTTTAATATTATATTATATTATTTTGAATTTTAAGAAATTGGGATCTTCTCACACTACCTATGACATCATTCCTAACATACCCACTAACCTGATGCCATTTTGTAGGATAAATCCAGCAGAATGTTGCAATTCTGGGGGAGGCTACAAAAAGGCTTCTCTCTATCCCTTTACAAATATACAATTAACAAAGAGTTAATTATTCTCAGGGAGTAGCGCATTTCTTCCACCTTGCCAATTAGGAGACAGCCATTTGTAACAGTCAGAGAAAGAGGAAATGGTGTATGGGCGAGGAGGAAATTTGGAAAGGAAATGTGACTGGAGAAATCATTTTGAAAGATGAAATGAAGAACACAAAGGAAAAGAAAAATTAAAACTTGGAGGTGAAGTTATTCCAGACCCTTTTCAATAACCTCTGCTCCTTGGAGCTGTGGAAGTAGAAATTGACAGAGGAGCCCATAGACTGGCAAACAGCATGCTTACTAGATCCTTCTGGTGGGTCAAAGGTCATGGGACTCAGCCTTCACCCAGAAGCAGTCACGTCTGGGGTCTTCTCCTTCCCCATCTGGAAAAAGGGAATAGTAAAATCTTAAAAGGGCAATTGTGAGATCCAGTAAGGTCATGCACATGAATGACCACCTCTAGCTCAGTTAATCTCAGTTTCCTCCAGTTTCTCCCCAACTTACCAGACTCACAGCCACAGAAAGTCAGGCAACAACTCCTCCTCTGCACAGAAATAAACATTGTTGACTCCAATATTTGGGCTTGCACTAGAAATCCCAAACTCTTTTTATTCCATTCCTTGAAATCACAGGCCTTTTTTATGTGAGCGATTATGCTTTCCAACTTCATTAGACCCACTGTTGAAGATCGTTCCCTCTTGATTATTGTGGCCCTTAAAAATCGTCAGGTTGTAATTTTCATTATTTAGTTATTCTTTACCTTACGTAATACAATAAAGTAGGCTGAACCTATATTGAGCCATGTAAGTATGTACGTGTATGTGTGTGTATGTATGTATGTATGTATGTGTGTATGTATACTTTTATATTCTAAGCCCTACCTGCCAACTTGTTTCCTTGTCAAGAACAGCTAATCCTGGCTACTTGGGGATTGGAGATGTGGAGTCCACATATTTCTGGAGTCCAAAGATTCTAATTACTTGAGATAGTGTAGTGCAACATGCATCAGGGGTGCAGAGTATTTGGTCTGATTTCCCAGACTGACATACCAGAGCGTTTCCTGATGACACAATCAAGCACTCAAGGATTAGATACGTAAGGCAAGACTCTTCTGAGCCTTGATGGATGGTGTACGTGTGACCGTAGCATGTTGATATTGCCAAACGTTCAGTTCTTAGGCCGCATTAATAAAGATCTTCGGTTCAAAACAAGACAGGTGTTAATCCCCAAGGCATTTGGCAGGGGTCAGGCCACTCTCTTCAGATGCCACCTCTTAAAAGACAGTGGGGAAAGAGTGGTTTTACCACGGTGGTCAGGATCTTCACAACTAGCCCCTGAGGAATGATAAAGGAAGCTGGGGCTGCTTCTCGTGAGTGAAAGAGAACTGAATCAAGGAAATGTTGGCATGCACTTCAAATATTTGACAGACAGTTTGAAGGAAGAGGGACTAGCTTCATCCTGCCTGTTTAACAAAAGCAACACCAGCCCCAACGTGCAGGAGCTACGATAAGCTAAAGTAAGATTTGCATTTTTGTAAGGGGAAGGGATTTTCTAGCAGCTAGACCTGTCTGAGAATTAAGTGATAGTGAGTTTTCTGCCGCTGAAAGCATCCAAGGTGGAATGGGGCTCAACGAACAGGTGCCTGGGATATCAGATTTTGTCATGGATGTTCCTGCAGAGCACAAAAGGAGAGTCAGGGAAGCCTTTCCCTACTAATTCCTGTCTGGAGCAGAGGTCCCAGAGGTCCCAGAGAGAGGTCCCAGAGAGAGAGAGAGAGAGAGAGAGAGAGAAGAAAGGACAGAATCTTAGAGCCCCTAAGACCTGTGGTTGAACCCCGAGTGTTGCCTGTGTAACACTCAAGCCACTGAGAACTTTTCATTTCTTGATCATGACAGGCTCATTCCAGCCACAGGGCCTTTGCATAGCCTTGACACTGGCTATGCCTGGTATGCTCTGGCCTGTTATCTCTCTGCCTGGTATGCTCTTCTTTTCATCAAATTATTTGGGTCTCAGCTCAAAGTCATCTCTTTACAGAGGTTTTCCTCTCTAGCTAAAGTATTCATTCACTCATTTCCTAATACTCTTTATCTCAAGATTTAATTTAATGTTTATCTCTGTCTTTAATTTTCTTCTTCATTTGCTCACGTATTTTTATCTTCCCTACTTAACGTAAGCTCCACCATAACAGGACTTTGTCTTAGTCACCATAATTTTCAGTGCTTAGAGCTGAGTTGGCTGAAATAAGTTCCCCTGAATGTAACTTTCAAGCAAAATAATGACGCTAGCATTCAGCAAAAATGACGTTTAGTTAGATAATTCACTCCTTAGTTATATATGAAGTATTCCGTTTTTGATATGCTTTTGCTAAGTAACTCCAACCCTCTCTCTCTTACTCAAGAAAGCATCGTGACAAAATGCATGCCTCTATCAATGCATCCATACCCTGTCTCATTCTCTGATCTCAGTGGATTGGGCCGTGAGTCAGTACCTGACCCAAGACTGGCCAGTTAGAGAACTTCCCAGGAATTGTTGCAATTGGAATGCAGAAAGAATATGTAGACTATGTATGATCATAGAAAGTATGGCATATAAAGCTCAGAATTTGGTGCCCTTATCCCCACCCTGTTGGAATCTAATCTGGTGTAGAGGGGAATGAGTTGGCCCTCAGAGAAACAGAGACAAGAGATGTACAGCTCAAATCACAAGTCCATTGGACCCTGAGGCCATGTCCAGCCTGTGGTTATGTGAGATTTCCCCAGCATTCTTCTCATAAATATCCTGTTTTGCCTAAATCAATTCAAGTAGCTTGTAACATGAGTCATAAAGAGAGTGCAGTTCAGTATAGAAGTCAACTGAGTGAGTGATATACAAATAACCTGATGTGTGGACACACAGTAGGCACTCAGTAGTATCCACTGACTTCTTTAATAAATGAAAAATAGTGCTTATGGTATATAAATAACACATGACAATGCAGTTGAAAGTAGCTGTGTCTGCCCCTTGAAATTTTTTTCTCATAAGTTATGTTCTCTCCCAATGGCAAGTAAACCATATGGCCCCTGAAATGGAGATGGGGGCCCAGCTTGAAACAAGAGCCAACGTAACATGGGTCTTGGACAAGACCGAATGCTCGTAGAATGTATTTGGAGGAGATATTTGGCAGCTGAAGAGGCAAATTGGCATTTTCCAAAATGCAAACAACAGTAGAGAGGCCTCAGGCTAAAGTTTCAGAGTTTCCTTAGGGTCTCAGCAGTGCTGGATCTGAGAGTATGTTGTATATCCAAGGAGTTCTTGAGGAAACCACAGGCAGACCCTGACGTGGGGGAGCATGTCCTGAATGAGTATGAGCCAGAGCATTTGAAACAGAATGTACAGCAACATCCCACCCAATCGCAAGGGATGCCACCCCACACACAGAGGTTAAGAAAGCTGCCCAGATTGAGACACTGCATCCAACCGGGCCCCTCCCGGTAGGAGTCAGTGGAGACAGAACTGCATTTTGGGGAGCAACTTCATGCAATCACTTGGTAAGAGAACAAACTGAGCCGAGAAGCCAGATTTCCCCTCATGGGTGACATCATTAGGAGGCACATAACTCAACCTTGCAACACTTATTCAAGAGAGAACAGCTACATATGGTGGAGACCTTCATAGGAAAGTGAAAGGACCCAAGGGTTTAGTAAAGCCAGCTGTTTCCACTTCTGAAAATAAAATAACAAAATATAAAATGATTCAAGGTTCAAAGTTTAACAAATACATCTAAAGCCACTTGGAGGCTCTGTATAGTGTGGGGTCTTTGTGGTGGGAATGGTGTTCTTGGTGTAGCGTTGCCTATATCGAGCCAATGGTATTTTGAGATAGCATGATGTGGTTAGAAGTGAACTAGGCTTGGGCGTTTGAAGATCTGTATTTAAGCGCTGGTTCTGCCCCTCACCACTTGGGTGAACTTGTAGAAGTTCTGACATCTCTCTGAACACCATGGAAAAAATAGGTTAGGAATTATATGTACCCTACCACCCAACAATAGAGAGATTGCTGATACAAGAAAATGCTTCTAGTAACTGCAAAATTCCGAAATATGAGTGTCAGTATAGGATCCTGAGCTTATGGGGGACAACGTGAACCCTAGAAGAGAGGAAGGACAGTGATAGAGAGTAGAAGACTATTGAAGATTCAGGAAAACCAGAAGTGGTAGAAATATGTTAGCCGCCAAGGTGTAGTCCTTTGTTTTGGCATGGAGGGAAAGGAAGTGATTGTAGTTTGAGCTAAATAACTTAGACGTTTTCTGGGAGGAGGAAGGCAAAGATAGAAGCTAATGGAGACAGGGCGGGATGAGGACTTGAACATGGGAGAAAGGAAGGGAGAGGAAGAGGAAAGAAGGAAAGGAATGTTAGCTTCCTACTGTGTGTTACCCTCTGTGTCCAAAGTTTCATGCTTTCCCTTGACTTAGATGCTCTTCCGTAACTTTCTCTGGCTCAGTCCTGTTCATCCTGAAAGACTTACTTCAAGTGTCTGTCTCCACATCTTGGAAGGCTGTTGCTGGTTCCTCTAGACTTTCAGATGGCCTGGTATTATTTATGTTGAAATGGAACTAACTCTGCCTCTTCCTTTCCTCAACTGATGCTGAAGGAGAAGCAGGTATGGTCGGAGACGCCTGTGGGGTCACGAGGCATCTTACCATCCTTTTAAAGTAATGCCCCTTTCTCCCCATCCTGCCACTCAAATGCAAGCTCCTGGTTTATGTGTCTATTGGCCTTGACCCCTTTTGCCTGTTCCTTGATTAGCCCTTAATCCTTAAGCCCAGCACTGCAATATCTGACTGGCATATTTCATAGGCAACTCACCTAATGTCCCTGTGGGAGCCCATCTTGCTGATATTGTCACTGACAGATTTACTTCCAGTGTGATTGTTGTAAGAATTTGTTTAACAGAATCAATGATCAACCCTGAGTAAAGGGATTATGAAAACCTTAATAGCATTGTACCAATGTGGTTGTTAATGAAATACAGTTGGCTGCTCCCGCCATTTGGCACCAGCCGACCCAACACTGTCAACATCACAATACGATATTTGTTCCCAATTATTTTACAGCAACAACTGAAATACAACATGGTATTAATCATATTTATTATAAGTATCAATTTGAGAAATTTCTGACATGCCAGAAGATGAATAGGTTTATTATGAAAAGCAATTCTGTTTGGTGCATGCTGACTGCTGCAGTGTAATAAATAGCCTCTGTAGGAAATTTTTTTTTAAAGAAGTAAAGTGAAAAACCATAGTGAAAGCAAAAGCAAAGCCTCGAGTCCCTTCACATGCTTGGTGTTTCTAAGGGCCAAGCACAACCTTGTGCCTTTAGGATTCCAGCAAGTTAAAAATAAGTCAGTAGAATATTCCAGACCCTCAGGAAAGAGAACAAGGATGGTTTCCTGACTAGACCCAAAGGAAAAGGTACTACAGAAGGGAAGCAAATGACCTCTTCTGAAAATGCATTACCCTCCAACATATGGCTCCTCTGACAACACTACCTTAAATTAAGCATGCACTTCTTCAGCGAACGCAATTATGCTATCACCTCTGTCCAGAAAACTCGCCCGACCTACATACAGGGCTCATTTATTTACTTCCTTCGGGTGCCTTTTCAACTATCTCTTCAGAAAGATCTTCCTGACAATCCCACTTTAGCAACACACCCCCAAATTATGTAGTCTTCTTTGTAATAACTCTTTAACTCTACCTGTGTTTGCTTCTTATAATCTTCCCCACTCTCACTAGGCTGTAAACCAGGTGAGACTGGCACATCCATTTTGTTCACTGCCCTGAACAGGCATGCCTGGAGTATGGCAGCCACAAATATTCGTGGAATAAATGAATGAGCAAACAAATGGGTGAATGAATGGATGGACGGGAACAGATGAATGCACCAGTTCAGTCCCCGATGTCTTTATGAACTAAATTTGGACAATTTCTTCTCTTTAAAATGTTTCTTCATTTCCTGCTTGTTCTTGGCCTCTTATATGCCAGCTCCTATTTCGTTCCTCCTTGGTAAGCCTTTTTCAACAGCTTCCAAACCTTTTGTTGTTTCTTTTTGAGCCCCTTCAACCCATTCTCACCATTGCCACCCAAGTGACTTTAAGAAAAAATTTGTTAGCCCCTTGCTCTCCTGATGTGGTTCAAATCTAATCTTCAGCATGGTGTAAAAACACTTCATAATCTGGCTCTTACCTGGGTTCTCAGTTTCATCTCCTGCACATCTCCTCCCTATGCACATTTTTCATCCAGTAGGTGTGCCTTCTAAGTGTCCTCCCATGCCACTTTTTTAAGTTTATTTAGTCATTTAGAGAGGGGGTGGGCAGAGAGGGAGAAAGAGGGAGAATCCCAAGTAGCCTTTGTTCTGTCAGCACAGTGTCCCACGCGGGGCTCGATCTCATGAACCATGAGATCATGACCTGAGCCAAAATCAAGAGTTGGGTGCTTAACCAACTGAGCCATCCAGGTGCCCCCCACCCCCGCAAATGTACCAATTTTTGCCTCCATTTATATCAGAAAAATTCTTCCTTCCTCTTTTGTGTTTCTTTCTTTCACACCTTTTTTGCTGTTCAGCTGCATTTAATTCCTTAATTCTGTCATGTGACTGGAGAGGAAAGAGAAAAAAACGTTGAGCTCATAGAAGGATGTTGAGGAATCCAGAGTTGTATAGAACTACTGTACCAGGATGGCATCTGTCAAGGCAGGCAAACAACAAGGAGATCTATTTCCAAAGAGACCCAGTGGCACTCACTGGAGAAGTAATAAAGACATATATTGTGGGACTTTCAAATAAATCTGATACAAATTCACCTACAATCTCTAGGATGGTGTCACAAGCAGGCATAAATATTTCCTGGAAGGTAAGGAGTTTTGTCCTTAGTCTAGTTTTAGAACACTAGTAAGTTGTCATTGAGTAAGAACTTTGGGGTGGAAGAAGATGTATTTGAATGTCTTTCAAGTCTGAGGCAGGAGGTGGAGGTCAGAATTTATATTCTTGAAAGAAAGAGCTATCAGAAATAGTGGAACTGATCTCACAAAAGGGGTAATAACATTCCTGTTTTCTTACAAGATTCAAATCAAGTTCACTTCTGGGAAGATTGTCATCCACAATGAAGCCGTTAAATTCTTCCCGACTCCCCGGTGACTCTTGCCTATTATTGAAGTATTTGTCACAATATACGACATTTCTCTGCTCATATGTGTGTTTCTCCAGCTAGAGCAAAAGATTTTGTGTTTCACTCATCCTGTATTCCTAGTGCCTACATGTCATCAAGCCTAGGGTGGGTGCTGCATAGATACAGACTAAGGCTTGAAGAAGAGAAAGTAAGCTTACCGAGCATAACACAAAAGCAACTTTTGTGGAAATAAGGTATTCGTATACTTTATTGTTGGCAGAATGAATGGAAATGAATGTAAAACCATATAAATGAATAACATACGGAGAAGTGAGGAGGCCCTTGGGATGTTGACAAGATAGCTTCATGTGAATAATGACAGAAAAGTTAAATGCTAGTGCAGCCATATTGACCCAGAAACCGGAAACTACCATTATAGCACCTCACACAATACCTGGCACAGAGCAGGCAATCAACTGGTCAATCAGTCCACCAGTTTGCCAAAATTTAGGATAGAAAAGGCCACAAACATTGAAATCAATATGCCTTAAGTTCTCTAAGGAGAACTTTTCAGCCATTCACCTTTTCTTTGTTAGGGTAAGTTCTTATGGAGACCATCAATAGAAATATACAACCAAAAGATATTTTTATTTCACCTTAGTTATCTTACTCATGGCCCCAGCTGGTTCTCTCGTAGATGGGAGTGGCTAGGGAAGGACAGTTTCTAGTAGCACAATTCATCCCTGATGCCTTTGCAATAGTTATTCCAATTCTCACTCCAATTTTCAAAAGGTTTGTAGAAAGTCTCAGGTTGACATTATTTCTTCTGTTGAACTATTTTGTTGGGTAGAATTTATTTTGTATAGAATTATTTAAGATGACTTCTTGACTCTGGCTTTTGTCCTATGGGATTTTTACAACCTGATTTTCTGCTGATACAAATGGCTTTTGATCCTTAAAAGGGCAGGGCTGTATTTCCCTTCAAACACTTTTAAATCAGTAAAGAGAATTAGTTTTTTGTAACAGTGAGGAAGGACATTTTACTCCTAGAACTTAAGAAATACGAACCCTGAGGGCCACCTGGGTAGCTCAGCAGTTAAGCATCTGACTCTTGATTTCAGCTCAGGTCATGATCTCATGGTTTGTGGGTTAGAGGCCTGCATCGGGCTGTGTGCTGGCAGCATGGAGCCTGCTTGGGATTCTCTCTCTGTTCCTATCTCTCTACCCCTACCCCGCTCATGCCCTCCCTCTCTCTCTCAAAATAAATAAATAAACATTTTATTTTAAAGTTAAAAAAAAAAAAAAGAAATAAGAGGCTTGATAACCAGATACTGGAAACCTACTGAAGTTTTTTATTCCAGTATCCAGACAGCTGGCATAAAATAAAACGGCCTGGGGGTGGGGGGATCTGAAAATCAAACAATAAAAGTGGCAACAAGACGTAATATTTTGTACAAGATATTCTACAAATGTCCACAAGTGTCATCTTTTTCAATTTAATCCTGAAATGAGTAGGAAATAAACCACTGTGGGATTTGAGGTTTAGCTTAAGATATGGGTGTGGTCATTGTAATTGGGGCAAAGGAGCATGAAGTAACCCTGGAATCATTGTAGACGAGTTAATAGCATAGGGTAGAGAAAGTTGCAATTAGCAGGAAGGACTAATGTCCTTCAACCTTCATTAATAAACAGGAAGTGGGCATTTCACAGCAAATTCCAGAACTCTTCACTCTGATCAAAAGTCAGCTCAGTATGGGGGATTCCTATAGGAAAGAGTAAAATAAGGAATAAGTGTAAGTTTTGTTCTTTTGTTACTTTGCTATTGCAAGAAAAAGGAAAAGAGGAAGATAAAACATTGTAAGAAAACAAAATACACCCAACATTTTGGAGCAAGGTTTCAGGATCCATAGGAAATTGGAGTTTGGAACTTAGAGTTTGGAAAGTGGAGTTTGTTCAATAAAGATAAGCAATCTACTTTCTTTTATCTTACTTCTCAAAAAAAAAAATGGAATTTTAGGCCCCAGAGAGGGAAATTTCAGCTGGAGCTGATGGTACTGAGTACAAATTATCCTCAAAGGAAAGTAAGTAGGAAGTTTTCTTAGAGGACAGGTTATTTCCAAAAAAGGAAAAAAAAAAAAAAAAAAAAAAAAAAGGAAAAAGAAAAAGAAAGAAAAGAAAATGGATTGATTGCATTTGTTGATGTGTTTGATGCCAACACTGATATTGTCTTCACTCCTGGCCACAAAAACTTTCCTATCAATTCCTTTAGTGTCTTGGTTCTTACCTGCTGTGGTTGCAGAAAGTATAAATGTACCTTTAAAAGAGATTAGGGTGAGAAGTCCCTTCCACAGCTCCATGACCAGAAAGAAAAGACCGGATAGACAACAGCTACAAGGTTACTCATGGTGGACTCATGCCCAAATCTAACCAGCCTGCGCTCAATTCATTCCTGGTTCTGCATTTGAAGATGGAGCGTGTGGCCTGAATATCAACATGAACACCCAGGAAAGGGTAGCCTACGAGAGTCTAAGGAGTATTGATCAAGAGACCTCAGTTTCCTTCTCAACTGTACCACAAGTTGAAGTTAATATTGTCTCTGGGCTTCTATGTCATAATCTACAATGAAAAAAAAACAAAACAAAACAGGGAAATTAGTCAGGATTTGGCAAACTACAACTTGCCAGCCAAATCTGGCCCACCAGCTATTTCTGTAAATAAAGTTTTATTAAAACACAACCATGCCTCTTCATTTACATATCACCTATGGTTACTCCTCTGCTGCAGTGGCAGAATTGAGGATGTGCAACAGAGACTATATGGTTCAAAAATGAAAATATTTGCTTCTGGTCCTTTATAGACAAGGTTTGCTGAGCTAGTGCCAGAGAAAGCTAGGGTCTAAACTGATCCTCTAAAAGAGTGGGCATCAAAGTTTCCACCTGTGATTGCATATTGTGTAATGCATTCTTCCTAATCTAGAACACAACACATGAATCTACAGACAAAGCGATCTGTGTCAATTCTCAAATTCAAAATTCATTCACCTGAAAATACAGCAGTTGTTCATGCTTTTTATCATGTCAGGGTTTGTTATAAAGGGGGTGTAGTGGGGAAGAAAATTCCCTGAGTCTATTTTAAGTCTATTTCACTTTCATTATGAGACCACTGAGGCTTTTCCTGAGCAAGAGAGAGTGTGAAATAGAATAAGGCATCCACATCAATAGATTAAATTTATTGAAAGGATGAGTAATTGGAGTAATGTTACAGAATATCAAGCAGATTATTTAGATAGCACATGAGTTTCCAGTTTGATCAGGTCAATTTGCAGGCCATCAGAATGTACACAGAGAAATAGTGGGTTTGATCCAAAAGCCTTCTGCATTAAAATGTAGTAATTTGCTCTCTTTAGTTATTTAATCTCTTCCTCATGTTCAGAGGAAGAAAGGAAGCAGTGATGAGAGAGGGAAGTAATGAGATCATTCTGTAATTGCTTACTCAGATAGCAATAACAGAAACCTTTTCACACCTGCTTATATTCCAGATTGTATTTACAGCTTTTTCCTCCATACAAACTTCAAATCATGAATAGAGGGGTAAATCAGGAAAATCTTAGAGTGTGTGTAGGGAAGTGGTTGCCAAGTTAATCTGCGTATCAGAACCTCCAATGGAGCCGTGGCCCCCGATCTACTGAATCATGGTCTCTGGGGGGTAGGGACCAGGCAGTTATATCTTTAGCTGGGTGTTTAGGGGACTTGCTGTGCAGCCAGGTTTGGGAAGCTACTGTGAAGTCCCAGCCCTTCACTTTTCTGTACTGAGACTGAAAGGACTTGTTGAAGATCACATCCCCCATCCATCCACCCCTTATCCCTGGTCCATCTCTCTCGGGAATTCCTAACACCGGGTACCCACACGGCCCTACAGGGATCATCTGTGATGTGACCTCTGACCAGCCACATGGACCTCCATGCTCTTCTTCAATCACGCCACACACACCCCTGCCTCGGGGACGTGGAACTTTTTGTCTCCACTTTCTGGAATGTTCCTCCCCAATAGCCACATAAATCACTTCCCCACATTATCCAAGTCTCTGTTCCAAAGTCACCTTAACAGTGAAGCCTTCTTCAGCTTTACTTTTATTTTCTTCCTGGCACTTAACATTTATCTGGCACTTTGTATATTTATGTGTTTGTTTATTGTCCGTTTCCCACTTGATTCAATTAAAAGCTCTGTGTCAAAACAGAAAAGTTGCATTTTTTTTCCACTGCTGTATGCCCACTGTCTCTATCTGGCACATCATAGATTCTCAATAAACATTTGTAAATGAATGAATGAATGGTTCTTCTAAATATAGTCACCTGGACTTCCAGTCAGGTATAATAATGGAAAGTGGAGGAGGGAAAGGGCTTTGAAATCAAACAGATTTGGTTTGAATCCTTCATGCATGCCTTTGAGTGACTGAGTCTTGCTGAGTCCTAGTTTCCTGTGTGTAAAGTTGGGGGCTGACATCGGGGACCACTGTGAGAATTCATGAAGCAGGCCTAATAACAACTCCCTGGAGAGTAAGGCTACAGAGGGCTCCAGTTTAGATTTTCCCACCGGGAATTCCAAGGGGCTGAGTATTTGATTGGATTCCCCAACTGGGCTGCAGAGGAGCCAAAGGATGCTTTCCTTTCTTAATCCTGAAGGAGTGGGGGGTTGTGTAACTCTCAGTTGGTGCCCTTTTGAACCACATTTCATCCAGATGTTGTGAAACAGGGAGCAAGAGGGAGCTTCCTCTGGCCAACACGCATCGGGCTGTGGGCTAAGCAGGACGTGCTGAGAGGACAAAGAGTGACTTGGAAGTTTGCATGATCTCTTCCAAGCTTTTGCTCTCATGGGGCTGTCTGGGAATGGGCAAGTCAGCCCTGCGGAACTCCTAGGCCAAATCACCAACCAGTCCTCAGTGGCCATGGAGAAGGGCAATGTCTTGTGTCCAGTGTCTCTCGAGGTGAGATTTCAGGTTTATAGTGTCCAGAAGAGAGAAGGAGTAGAGAGAAGAGCACTGACAATCATGTTGAAAACCTATGTTCTGGATAACTGGCTAGTTACATTCACAGTCCAGCACAATTGTTTATAATTCTATTAATTTGTAAGTAGGAGTTTTGGCCTCATTTTCTAGATGAGGAAACAAGGCTTGGCAGAGTGTAGTTATTTACAGTATTATGTAGTTGTTCAGCACATGAGTTGCAAGCCTTGCCCTAAGACTTGATTCTTTTCTTTACAGAGTCTGTAACCTTAGGAGCCATACCTTAACTTGTGTAATATGTGTTCTAGTTTGTAAAATAATAATGATAATAACAATCATAATATCTACTCATGGAACTGTTATTGAGATAAAATGTATTGTTAAGAGTAAAACACTCATCACAGTGCCTTGCCCATAGTATGTGCTCAGCAAATGCCTGCCAATATTATTAATATTAGCCTAAGTAACCCCATCAGGGGCAGAGCTAAGATTCTGACATCAGTTGATCTAAGATGCTTCTCTACTATAGCATCATATTGGTTCCAGTGATTAGGACCAAAGTCTGAACCTTATAGCCCAAATTCACACTGTTGAAGAGCTTGAGCTGCATGGCTTCTATAGCTCCTTTCCAAACATAAGATTCAGTAATTCCAGTGGAAGAGTTGAGCATTGCATTCTGAGAGTTCTCAAGAAAAGGAAGTCTGGAATCTTCCCTGGAATCCAATCCTCTTACGGCACCTCCCTTCTCTTCAGGATGCCGAGGACCTCTGGCCTCCATGGACTTCATCCTTCTGTACAATTGGTTCCCCTCACAATTAGTTCCTGGCACGGTTATCAAAGTGAGCTCTCTCCAAGGACATGGAACAGGATGAAAAACAAATCTTATATTGTAAACTCAAAGTGCAATCAGGACAGGCCCAGCAAAGGAGGAAGCTTACGCTGTGGGAATTGGGGGTCAACAATGAAAGACAGCCTGCTCCCTGCCTCCCCCAGGTGATCTGTGGGACGGGACATATGCCTGCTCATGCCCAAAATATGTCCATGGCAGAGCAATGCTTAAGGAACAGAATCTCTGAAGATTTCATCTAACCTTAGAATCCTTTTTCTGTCTTGTTCCAAATCATAGCAGGGAAGAAGACTGGCTCCTCATATCCAGAAAGTATCAGGTTTATCCCTTAAAATCCTTAGGGCAAGTGTGGTTTGCCTTCATCTCCTGACAGCATGGACAAGGAGAGGGAGCCAAAAGACACAACATTTCTCTTCCAATGAAAACTCAGCTTCAAAGAAGAAAGTGACCGCTGTTGAGGAGGTGAAGTCACAGCCTTGGCAAACCTTTGAAGCTGGAGGAGAAGATGTAAATTAAGTGCAGACAAGCAGGGTATAAAAATAAAATCCTTGAAGGATAAGCAAAACTCATCTGCAATTGGTGTGAATGTAAAGGAAGTTGGCCAAGGCAATGAGGAGATAAACAGGATTGCATGATGTAATCACACTAGGAAAAGGCAAATTAGATGAGAAATACAAGGAAAATACATGGAAGCTGCAAACTGTCTTTTATCGGAGAACTTGTAAGAATCAAACTGGAAGCAATGTCAATTTTCTCGATATTCAATTCATTATAAACCTGCCTGGGGGACAGGGAACATGATTTTGTTTTCTGTTTCTGCAATAGTGTTACTCTAGTATATGACAGGGCCATGGGGCTCTGTAATCTTTGTGTAAGGCTACATGCCAGGTGTCATTACGGAGTTCCTGGTTGTTGTTGTTTTTTCTCATGTCTCCTATTAGCTATGTATTCATTTATATATTCATTCAATAAGCTGATTCTGTGCCTGCAATGTACAAGCACTCATCTACATAAGGAGTAAACAAATATGAGCATGACATTGTCCATACTCTTAAAGGCTCATAGATCCATAGAAAGACACATTTAAGTCAACAATTAGAAGTCAGTGTAAGGGGAATACTTTCGCACTGCTGGTGGGAATGCAAACTGGTGCAGCCACTCTGGAAAACAGTATGAAGGTTTCTCAAAAGGTTAAAAATAGAACTATCCAAGCCCCAGCAATCACACTACTAGGTATTTATCCAAAAGATACAAAAATGCTGATTTGAAGGGATACATGCACCCCAATGTTTATAGAAGTGCTATCAATAATAGACGAATTATGGAAAGACCCAAATGTCCACTGACTGATGAATGGATAAAAAAGATGTGATACACACACACACACACACACGCACTGGAATATTACTCGATGATTAAAAAGAATGAAATCTTGCCATTTAGAACAACATGGTTGGAACTAGAGTGTATTACACTAAGCGACAAGTCAGTCAGAGAATGGCAAATATCATATGATTTCACTCATATGTGGAATTTAAGAAACAAAACTGATAAATATAGTGGAAGGGAAGGAAAAATCAAATAAAAATAGAGAGGAAAATCATAAGAGACTCTTAAATACAGAGGATAAACAGGGGGATTGCTGGAGGGGAGGTGGGTGGGGGGAGGGGCGAGATGGGGGATGGGCATTAAGGAGGGCATGTGTTGGAATGAGCCCTGGGTGTTATATGTAAGTGATGAAGCACTGGGTCCTACTCCTGAAACCGTTACTACACTGTATGTTAATTAACCTGAATCTAATTAAATACAAATGTTTAAAAAGTCAGTGTAGCTGGTTTCTGATAGAAAGAAGCAAATGGGAGGCACCTGGGTGGCTCAGTCACGTAAGTGTCCGGCTATTGGTTTCGGCTAGGGTCATGATCTCACGGTTCGTAGGGTCGAGCCCCACATCAGTCTCCACATTGGCAGCACTGAGCCTGCTTGGGATTCTCTCTCCCTGCCCCATCCCCACTCCCACTTTCTCCCTCTCTCTCCAAGTAAATAGGTAAATGTTAAAAAAAGAAAAAAGAAAGATGCAAATGGTTTCAGAGAGACAGGGTGTAGTAGGTCATGGCACCCCCGAATTCACAGAAACCTAGAACCTCACTGTGTAATCTTATTTGGAACTAAATTCTTGGCAGATGTAATTTGTTAAGTTTTGATGAGGTCATACTGGGTTAGGGTGGGCACTAAACTCAATAACTAGCACCTTTATAAGAAGAGTAGAGCCCACAAAGACACACAGAGAAAAGGCTATGTGACTACGGATTTGGAGGTTGGAGTGATACGCTCACAAGAATTGGTTAAGCCACCAGAAATGAGGAAGAGTCATGTTCTTCAGGGCCATTAGAGGGAGAATGGTCTAAGGACACCTTAATTTCAGATATCTAGTCTCCAAAATTTTGATAGAAAAAAATCTATTGTTTTAAAGTAATTGGTTTGCGGCATTTTGTTATGGCATCCCTAAGAAACTAATATATAGGGGAAAGACATCAAAGCCATAGTGGTGATAATTAAAGGCAATTGGTGTTTTTGGTGACATCATATAGTTTTTAAAGTAGCTTTTGCTCTGGGAAACTACCTTCTTTGCTCTTGGATATATGAACCCATATCCAGGCTGGACCTTTCAGATACTCCCTTCTTGCAGTTTGGGTCTTTATGCTGACAGAAGCTTCCAGAAGAAACCGTCAGCGTTTGCTTCCTTCATTCCAGGACCTGCCTGGATTCTTGCGCTTCCTGAAGCCTAATTCTTTGGCATTTCCTTCCTCATTTGCTTTAGTTAACCAAAAGTAGTTATTGTTGCTTGCAACCAAGAACTCCGATAGAGGGCCCACGATTTTCCGTCTATTCTTTTACAGAGAACATGATAATCTTCTCTGTTTAACTTCATCATTTTTTTTCTCTTTTCTTTCTTTGTTCTTCTACTAAAAAGTTTGGGTTGTTTTTTGGCTACCTTTGGTCATGATGGAAGATTCTGTGGTGCTCTATCCCTGGCTAAAAGAATACCTTAATTCACGTCAGTCTCTCCATTTGAAATCTCCTCTCCTTTAAACAACCTCACATATCAAAAAAGAGCTATTTTATCAGACCTAAGATATGTGTTGAAGAATAAATAGAAGAAATAAGAGTCATGGGAGTTTAGCTACACTGGGCTTTCAATGAGGCCCCACCAATGTATGTGGCCTACATGCGGACCAACCACTGAAGCTTCCTAAACCACAGGTTTCCATAGTCAAATCTATCCCTGGATCATTATTGAAGCAAGGAGACATTATATGTAAAGCCCTCAGCCCAGTGCCTGGCATGTAGAAGTGCTAATGTCTTTCTCTTTTGCTTCTTTCTTCCAATCCTCACCCTTCAAAAGCCCTTCTCAGAGCCTATCCTTCTTCCTTTTCACTGGACCTATAGCTACAGAGTTGAGAATAACAAATAGATAAATGACAGATGTCTCTTCAGGCCCCCCCCACCTTTGGCTTGCTAAGGTCTCCTGACTGGATGGCACTGAACTCGAAGAACCCTTCCCCCAACCTCATGCATACAAGAAAAGAGATCATTTTTACTCAGTGAATTGTTTGACTGAATTGTCCATTCTCAAAGCATGTTTTGCATTTTGAGTTTAAGTGCATGTGTTTCTTCCTCTAAGGTGTATGAATTTATTTACAGGGGGAAAAAATACCTCAATGATTAAACGTGCATCCTTATCTTTCCAAATATGCCTAAACATTTTACTTGAACCTGCAAGAAATTCTTGGATATATTTTCATTTGGGAGACTGGAGGATTCATTTCAATAGCCTTCCAACTGCTTAATCTTGTGAAGCAATTGATATTGTTACCCCTCCAAACATCTCTCTTAATTGCACAGGAGAGAAACTGACTCGTCATGCACACAATTTGATGTTTCGTTGACATCTTTCTTTCCAAACAAGCAGAACAGAGTTATCAACACTTGGTTGGACCAAGCTATTAAAACATCTACCTGGATACTTTTTTCCAGTGTTTCTTACCGGATAAAGAGTTTACCTCATCACTATCTTTGGCAAATTTCTAGAATTTTGCTAGAAACTGACTAGGTTAGGAGCTTGTTTTTGGTGTTCTTCTCTCAAAGCTCCAATCACGCCCTATACTATCTCTAGGGGAGCTATTATCATGTTGTCCCATGACAAGGATTACCATATAAAATTTCATTATTCAATCCAGGACACTCTTTAAAAAAAATTTTTTTTAATGTTTTTATTTATTTTTGAGAGAGAGAGAGAGAGAGAGAATGGGGGAGGGGCAGAGAAAGAGGAAGACACAGAATCCTAAGCAGCCTCCAGGCTCCCAGCCATCAGCACAGAGCCTGACGCAGGGCTCGAACCCACGAACCGTGAGATCATGACCTGAGCTGAAGTCGGACGCTTAACCGAGTGATTCACCCAGGCGCCCCCAAACCAGGACACTGTTGATAGTGTGA
The DNA here is from genome assembly GCF_024362965.1 of Panthera pardus. Classification (NCBI taxonomy): domain Eukaryota; kingdom Metazoa; phylum Chordata; class Mammalia; order Carnivora; family Felidae; genus Panthera; species Panthera pardus. Next base: position 68,958,751 of record NW_026527002.1, read on the forward strand.
GGGAGCATAGTTAATAATTAAGCAAGGATAAATGAAATTAACAAGACTATTCTAAGGAGAGCTAGGTCACTTTAATTCTAACTATCAACTTACTTGTCTGTTTCCTCCTCTAGACATCCAGCTCCCTGCCATGTATAATTTGTTCTCTGCTCTAACCTTAGCACCTACCATAGCCCCTGACACAGGAAAGGCTCTCCACTTCCATCGTGGTCTTGTGTCATGGCAAGGGCATAAATAAAGTGATCTCCTTCAATCCTATAACGCTTTAGTTATAACTAATTTTTAGTATATATTAGTATTACCTAGTATAGCGATTGTCCAACCCTCCTCTCTTTTGCCTGGTTACTGCTTGTCTATCGAGACACCTGAACTCAATTGCATTAGAGGGCATTTGTGTTCCTATAGCTTGCTGTATTGATACCTTTGCATTGACTATGCTCTATTATGGTTGCTGGTTATAAGATGTTGGCCCTTGAAGCTATGAGTTGTCTGGATTCTGTTTTATCACTACACTAGCATTTAGCACAGAGCCTGTCACAGAGTAAAGAAATAACACATGCTGGTTGAATGAATTGATGGATAGATTCGCGAGTGGAAAAATGAAATAACCAGATTGAGAATGAGAAAATCCCATATGCCAACTTGCCTTTTGGTTTCCTTGATATTAATTATCTAGATACTTGGCAAAATAGAAATAGCTAGCATCAGGGACCCACAGATTAATATCAACTTAGAGGTAATTCTAGACATTAGTAAGATAGAAAAGTATTCTAGTATATTATAAAAGACAAAATCTGACACTAGGGTCACCAATGGCATGATGTATTTAAAAGTGAGCATAAGGCTAGTGTTCATGTAAAAATCATTCTATGATATTTGTTGCTGGTTAACACTTTTATTCAGTCTCATGGGAGAACAAAGAGAGTGATTAAGAGCCAAGAAAATACAATTCATGAGAAAAGGTTAGAGGAATTGGAATTATTTAGCCCAGAGAAAAAAGTACATGTAGTCATTCAGTGAAACCTCATTATCCAATATCAATTTATTCAAACGAGGGCATAACTTAAACTGACAGCTATATTTCCAATGAACAAATGACCTGCTTTTCTTTAAAAAAGGGAAAAATGATAATCAGAAACCATTTAACTCAAATATCATTTTTTTTTTCTTTCTGACCTCTTCTATTTTAGATTATCAAAGATTTATTTCATATGAAAACTTCGGGTCACATTCTGCATGGCACTAGAGATAGCATTTTAGCATATATGACTAAAGGGGATTATGTCCCACTCATTGCCGGTCCTTAATTTCCTAGTCTTTAAAATGAGGGTGTTTGTTCATTCAATATATGTTTATAGGGGACCGATTGCATACTAGGCTCTGTGCTAAGTACTAGGACTACAGAAGTTATAACAGGCAGACTATTTGCATTGTTGCAAGAGATTTCCATTTAAATCCCTCCCCTACCATGCTTAAAGATGTCTGCCAATCCATTAGAAAGTCATATCCCTAGGTTAAGACACCTCCAGAGTGCACACATTCAGGTGTTGGGAAAAGGGAGGCAGAAATTTAAGCTATTATCTATTATCTATCTAAATATTATCTATTTCTTTTCCTCTAGTTACTTTTCAGATGGGCACCTGTCCAAAAAGAATGGACTCCTGAATAAATGAGTTTTGAAAGATTAAAAAAGGAAGGATATTTTAAAAATTGAGGACAAGAAAATCTTAGAACTTGGAAGAACCTAATGGGTAGCTGAGAAATATGAAGTTCATAAAGATCAAGTGGCATGCTTACGTTAACCTGGCAAATTAGTAGTAAAATGAAGACTACAATTAAAGTCTCCCAGTTATCTTGGAGCTCTGCTATCTAGTGCTCTCTCCCTCATCCCTACTAGTAATCACATTCAGTTACTAATAACAACTACGGTTGCTAATAACAGAGTCCAATAAAATGGCACAAACACATAAAGGCTTATCCACTCACATAACATCCAGAGATAGACAGACCATGGCTGCTCTCAGGGACCCAGACTCCTTCTGTTATGGCACTTACCCTTTCTGGTATGTAGCTACATCCTTCATGGTCACAATATCGCTGCTAGGGCTCCGGCTATCACATAGTCTTTAATTAGGTACGTTGCTGCCTGGCAGATACTCAATTTTCTATAACAAGGTGGAAGAAAATGAATATTGGGTAGGAAATGCGTAATCTATACTACATGATTGTTAGGAGACAATTTCCCATGGGTCTCTTGTGTTTTTACGCATGTTGCAAGCAGAGACACTCCCTCCCTTGTTCAAGGATGTTTGTTTAGCCAACAACTTAGGAAACTATAGATAGTGTCTTCCTCCAGAGCAGAATGTAGGTTTGTTTACTGTCCACTATGATAGAGTTAAAGTCTCTCTGTAGAGCACAGGTTAGGTGTGCTTACTACCCATTATAAATGATTCTAATTCCCTAAACTCAGTATTCCTCCCCTGTCACACTGCCTACTGTATGTGCGGGCATCACATGGCTCTGATGGTGGCACCCTTTGGGAATTAAGACTCAGGGAAGTGGCTTAAGAAAATATTACTCGAATTACTCTAGTTACTATTATTGCTATAAGTAGTTAACTGTCCTCTGTCTCTGACCCAGGAGTCGCCTGTCTTCTGCCCGCATCCATGAAACTGTGGCAGGCTAACTTGTTAGTTTGCAAGTACAGTAAAATCTCAGGCCCTTCACTCTTCTTGATAATCACCCATAACTTGCTTTGTATGATGTATTATCTAAGGGGCCTAACTCCCAGATGTCTCAAAGAGAGCAGGTGATCAATACATACTTAAATAAAGGAATGAATAAGTGAGAGAAAGCCCCCAAAGGACATTTTAATATATCAGGTCATTTGATCTAAATGTCCTGGTATTACCACTTAGAAGCCTTATGACCTTCAGCAAAGTCACTTACCCTCCCTTTCCTCAGCTTCATAAACCCGTGGTCTGCATTTACTCCCAACACTTGCTCAACCTTCATTTACTCCCTAACCCACTACTGCTTTTTGGCTCTGGGCCTCATCGCTTCACAAAACTTCTCTTCCAGGGGCTCTATGACCTACTAACTGCTCTAGCCAGCTGACCCTTTTCACTCCTTATCTTATTCCCTGCTGCTCCGATGACATTTAACTCCTTCAAATTCTTTCTTCCCTTGTCTTTAGTGAAAGCTTTCTCTCCAGGTTTCCCTAAAACCTCTGGGAAGCTATTTCTCTGTCTCCTCGTCCTTTCTTCACCCTGAAATATCTGCATGCCGTAAGTTTCTATCCTATAGCTAGCTCTCTTTCACTCTGTAGAATGAAGTCTCTCCCCGCCCGCCACCTGTTTTTGTTTTTGTTTTTGTTTTTTATAAAAACCATCTCTAATCACCACTTGAGTGCTGAAAACTTTCCAATCTCTATGTCTAGATTGCTCTCCTAAGCACTAGTTTGCTTAAGCACTGTATTTTTAACTTCCCATTCACTCTCTCTCCCTGGATGTCCTATGAGAACTTCAAATGAAAACACATTCAAAGACAAACTTACTTATTTTCCCCCTTTGTCAAACCTGGTGGACCTGAAATCCCTCTCTTGCTTAAAGGTATCAACATCCGTGATATTTTTTCATGTCAGAATCCTTAGCAACTCTTTGGTCAACATTTCCTATCCTTCTCATGATTTTCTCATGAATGACTCTCAGAACCCTTGTCTTCCTTTTCCACGGCATCGACATTAATTTGGGCCTTCATTATCGCTACCTTTGGCTCAACCTTCAAGCTGCGTCTCCAGAATCTTCCCCGTGGATCTTAATTCCCAACTACCCATTGGAACGAACCTACAGAACAAAAAAATCTCATTATGCTGCCGCCCTGATTAAAATTCTTTGTTGGCTTTACTTGGTCGGAACAAGAAAAGTGCAAACGGTTTAGATGAGGTACAAGTCCTCTGCACTGTGTCTGTGGCTTGCCTCTCCAGCTTCGTGTCCCATTCCTTTTCATTCCACAGAGTTTGCCTCAGACATAAGGAAATTGTGGACCACTCACAATTTCCAGCATGTGCCCTGCTAACTCCGATCTGCATCTCCAGAGACTGATTCTTCTTCCTATTATTCAACCGTCCTCCAAACCCACAGAATCTTGTGTTCTCCAAAACCTAACTCAACTTGCTCTAGCTCTGGGAGGTTTACCCGGAACTGTCAGACCCTTACTTTGGAAGTGGTTAGTCACTCCATGCCTTGTGCTTCTTTGTTACCTTGAAGAATCTTCTAGCATTTATCATGTCACACTGTTCCTACCTGTTTACAGTCCTGAGTCTACCAATAAAACATTTCTTATTTATCTTTATATGTGCAACATAGAGCACAGATCCAGGCACACAAAAGAGATTCAATGAAGGTATTTTAGGTGGTAATAAAGCTGGAGAGTTTGAGTCAGATCAACAAAAATCAGTTACTCAAGTAGAATAAAGGAAGACAGGACAAAATTTACCTTCTTCAGAGTTTGCCTCAAATAAACCCTGGAATGTTCTTGGGCAATATTCACCCTCCTGGGCCCCAAAATAAGAAATCAAGTTCACCAAGGAGGAATGAGTTGGGAATTGTACATGCAAGCAGAGGGTCCACCTCCCAGTCAGTCCCAAGATAAGTCAATAGGGGAAAGGGCAGCCACGGGGCAATGGTTTGTCTTGAACAGCACACATAAAGAACAGTTTGTGCACATTGGGAAACTTCCCAGCTCGGAAGCACAATCTGGCTTAGACGAGGCTGCATGTGAAGAGTAGGAGAGAGAGGATGAGGGCCCAGAAGGCTAGGACGGAGGTTCCATTCCAAAACCTGCTCCTTGGGTCCTCGGACAGCTCCCACACCCCTCTGAGCCTCAGCTTCCCCATATGTAAAATGGGAATGACAATTATACCGAGTGCATGCGTTTGTTAAGAAGATTGAAAAAGAAAGTAAGACATGGAATGCTTTCAAAGTGCCCAGAACAGGGTGAGTGTTAACTACCGTTGATGGTGAAGGCAGAATTAATAACCAGCCTTCTCTAAGCATCACGTCCTTCACTTATAAAATGGAGTTTCTCTCCCTGCGTTGTGTGAAGATTAAATAAGCAGCACATGTAAAAGCACTTCCTAAATTTAAAGCATCATTCAATTGAGAAAGTATTATTGATGCTATTATCATGAGAAATTAAGGGTCGAAAGCTAGCCAAGAGAGGCCAAAGTACTCGTGTGGGTTTAGCTCAGAAGAAAAGAGTGGTACCTTTGTGTAGGAGCAGCCTGAAAACAAAATACACACTGGAGAAGTAAGTACTATTGTTATTTATTTAGTATATTCTAAGGGGCCTTTGTACTTTTTATTAATGTGTTTAGTGATTTCTCCCAACAATACATTTTTCAGTTGGTATTACGGTCCTTGTTTTAGACTAACTGGTAGACAGAATATTACCTGTGACTTACCAAATGTTCAAGGGGGACTCGACCTTGTTCCAATTATTCTGTAAGAGTTATTCTCCAGTTATTTCTGCTAAAACTGTGACTACAACTGCTGTTTACGTGGTTCGAGTACCTCTCTCCTCTTACAAAATGCAGGAGGATTCCTTTAATTGCAAGAGTTAATTTTAAGTGGCCACAATTCTAAATGACCATTATACACCATGTGTAATGAAAATCCTAAGCAGTCACAGTAATATTAAATAATTACTGTAGTATTAATTGCCAAAAAAAAAATTACATAGAGAACGACTCACGTGTGTGATGTGCTATAGCTCTGCTGATAGTTTCAGGCCCTCTCTCATTGGGATCAGTGCCCCCCCTAGCTAAATATGACTAAGGGAAGTGTCCCCATCTTTACTCCATTTCAACCCCTCTGCTCCTTCCTTACGCACATCCTGTAACGTCCACTCCTATCTTTCAGGCTGCACAAAATTTGTATTTTGGATTGCCTACACACACATGGCTGCATCCTGTATTAGCATTCTGACACTAACTACAACGAGCCCAGTCTTTCTGTGGCCACTTTCTCGAGAGTTTACACCGTAGGTGCGGTCTTCACCAAGTTGACTGCAAATACCCACCTGCCTCCTGATATTTCTGCTTGCATGTTCCGCAGGCAACTTAAATTTCACAAGTCTGAATGTCAGCTCATTTTCTTCTTCCCAATGTAGATTCTCTGACTATGTCTTATAACAGCAGATAAAAATCTCATACCCTGGGTAGCACAGACTCCAAATATAGACTGTTTAACTTCTGGCTCCAGTAGTAACTTGCTCTGTCACTTGTGATAAACTATTAACCCTTCTGTGCCTCACTTTCCTCATCTCACATTTATGAGTTAACTCATAGAGTTTTTACAAGGATCAAATAACTTAACATGTAAAACACTTATAACAGTCCTTGGTTCATGGCAATTGCTCTATATACAAGTAGCAACTTAACATGTGAAATTACCATGGAAGTCCTCCCTACTTGGCCATACCCAGTCCATCACTTGCTAACTCAGTCTCACAACTATATCCATGTCAGCTACCTTTCATTAGCTTTGTTTAAGTCCCATCATCTTTCATCTGAGCCAGTATAACAGGCTCTTAATGGTCCAACCCATTTGTTCATCCATCAGGCAATGAATATATATGTGGTCCTTGTTTTGGAGCTGTCATTGTGCTAGAGAGTGGGAAGAATAATGGATCAGATAGGCATAACCTCCTCCTTCTGGTTTTGCCTTCTATAAACCAGAGCAATCCGACAATTTGTTGTTGTGCTTTGGTCCCCCACCACCCGTCTTCCTGTCAAAGTCAAAACTTCCAACATGCCATCATCTGTCCCTATTTACCATCCTATTCTGTCTACTCCTCATTCCTTGCTTGAACTTCAGCTGTAAGCACTGAACTCTATTTCTTACATAAGATGTCATGTTCCTTCTTTCCTCTGGACCCTTGCACCTGCCATTCCCTCTGACCCCTCCGACTTCACCCTGTTCATAGCTTTCCCATAGCTAATTCCTACGGGCTGTTCCATGTCCAGGAGGAAGTTTTCCCTGATCCCCAGATCTGTATTCCCATAGCACATAAAACTGACTCCTATCATGACACAAATTAAGTGGCTTATAAATTCTGGTTTGCTCATCTTCTGTGAACATTTTGGGTATATCTGTTAAGGAAACCTAACTGATTTGACAAATAAACTGAAACTTCAGTGGCTTATAGTCTTACTTATAATGAAAGTGTATTTTCTGCTGATGTTAGCAGGTAGATGCAGGTGTTAGTTGTCAGCAGTTAGCTTTCCACATGTGATTCAGGGAATCATGGTCCCCAAGTCCTCCAGGGGAGTGTGTTCAACCAGCAAATGAGAGAGAGTGGAGAAGACACTATGCTCCGTAGGCAGTTGGCCCTAGAAGACATACTCATCCCTTCCATTCATTCTATTGGCAAGAATTCATTCTGAGACTGAGGAAAGGCTCTGCCAGGACAGCCCCTATCCACCAACAACCCCCATCTCCAGAAGGGAAGCGTATATTTCTGATGGACAGCCAGGCATCTCTGCTAAAGTTGGTAAGTTCCACAAATCCAGAATTATGCCTTGTTTATGTTATTGTTTATTTTCTCTGCCTAAAATAGTGCATAACACAGAGGGGGCTCTCAATAAATGTGTGTGAAATGAAGCAATATTTTACTTCTCTGGCTCTGTCTTGCCCTATTCCTAATTAGATGGGTACGTGGAGATTGCCTAGACCCCAAAGAAATTTTATAATGAGATGTTACCTTTTTAAACCATATAACAGCATCTTCCAAGTCCCATGACATGTCAGTTTCCCTCTGCCTCCCTGCGATAAGCATTTGTGGATCACTCCAGGCTATAACAAAAGAGGGGCCATCATGTTCCCTCTGGTTGGTGGTTTAGAGGATGCTTCTTCCCTGGGAAAAATACTGGATTTTCTATTTCCTGAGAGTCACCACCAAAGATCTTTCCCACAGACTGCAGGTTTCTGGAGTGGAGGGAAGGGGTACCTCACCGATTAGTATTTCATTGCAATTCTAGGAGGACTTCATTAGAACTTGAAGGGAGCTCAAAGGGATACTCAAAGACCCTCTGGTCTATGGATGGCAAATCCTTTTCATATTATAATACCAACCTCTTAATACACCCACAATAACTATCACTGATCGTCCACACTCCCCTACCAAGCCTGTCTGTGGCTTCAGAATGTTTGGTTCCACTCTACCTTCTTTTCTTGAAGGTTAAAGAAATTGAAGGGAAAAGAGGTGAAGGGACTTTATAAAGATCACATAGAGGAAGTTGGTAGGAGAGCTAAAACCAAAATTTAAGGATTTAAAAAAGCACAAGGTCAGTGCTTTTTTAAAAATTCTTACCACTTAGAAACAGAACATCTAAAGCAAAAGGAGCCACTCTGGAAGCCTTGAAGTGGGTTGGGTGAATGGATGTGGCCAAGTGCCTGAAGACAAATTTTGTGTCTCATAATTTGACGAAGGGTATGCTCTGGGATTTAAGAAGGTCTTGAATTTTGGATTTACAACATGCTCATTCATTTCCCCATGGCACCAGATTGCCATGGAATGTGGTTGAGATCCTGAGCCCCAGAAACAGGCAGGTAGGTATTTCAGAGTCTAATCAGACATTGAGTGGCTGGGTGACCTTGGCAGGTTGGCACCCTGTCCCAAGCCTCAGTTGTTTTCTCTGCATGATAGAGAATAGAGCCTTTGAGGTAAGATTAGACAACTCATGTAAAGTGTCAAACTCAGTACACGGTGGGTGGGGTGTTATAGCTATTGCCTTTATGCCCCACCTGGGGTATCTACACATTGTCAGAAAAAAAAAAAAAAGTTGTATTAGCAGCTTAAGATGATGAGAAGAGTACCTCTAGGGTCTCCAGCAACTTAACTCTAATCCTGCCTATTCTGCTGTCAATTGTTTTGATCTTGCCGAATCACTTTGCTCTCTGGTCCTGAGTTTTCTCACCTATCAAGTGGAAAGATTGGAGAAAATTCTCAAAGTTCTCTTTCATCTCTGAACTCCTATGATTCTATGTCCTCTCGCTATCAGAGCCCCCCAGAATTACGTTCCTTGAGCAGTTCTCCTCCGTTGAGAAAACATTATGAGGGCTACTGCCCAGGTTTATTTTGGGTGCATGGCCAGTCACCCTTGCACTTGGCATTTGAGATGAATCTCCATGGGCAAAGTGTGCTCCAAGTATGACTTCAGCTTGCTGGCCCAACAAAGCCGCTGGATACTGCCAACAGGAATGGAGAACTGTTCCAGCCATGAGACAACTGTTTTGTTATAATTCATGGACTTAGGGATGAGGGGCGTGTCCCTGGGACGTATCCTTGTGCCCACCCCAGGGAGGTCATCCTAGGTAAAGGCACTCTAAAGAGAAACATTGTGAGAAATACGTGGCAGAACCGTAGTCTCCAACTCCAGGCAAATCACCACCACAAACAGGGTGAAGAAGTAGCAAAGTACCGTTAGATGTGTAATGGAAGGTAAATACTTTTGTCATTCCTTTCTGGATCACAAATCACTCTGTGCCAAGAATGGTTCCTGGGTGCTGAACATACAGGCATGACAAAGATACAAAAATGGAGTCCCTGTTTTTAAGATCACAGTTCACTAGGGCAGGTATACCAGTAACTAAGAGGATCTTATTACTACAATACACAGTCACCTGCAGATCAAAATTATAATTTTAGCAAAAAGAATTGGTGCCTACTTCAGATTATAGATGGGAACAATAAATTGTCCAGAATCGGTAAGCAGGGCCTCCCTTAGAGGAACAAAATTCAGGGGTACCTGGGCAGATCAGTGGGTTAAGCATCTGACTTCAGCTCAGGTCATGATCTCACGGTCCATGAGTTCGAGCCCCACATCGGGCTCTATGCTGACAGCTCAGAGCCTGGAGCCTGCTTCGGATTCTGTGTCTCTCTCTATCTCTGCCCCTCCCTGGCTCGTACTCTGTGTGTCTCTCTCTCAAAAATAAATGTAAAAAAAATTTCTTTTTAATTTTTTAAACATAAAAAAAGAAGAACAAAATTCAAATCACATTCACCTTGCCAGTGGCAACTTCCCCTCAAAGACAGATACAGGAGCCTAAGGTCTGGCTGTATTGAAAGAAAAGAGAGATAAGACCTAGAAGAGGGAGAATCACCAAGGGATAAGGAATTGTGTTGTTTCTGATTTGGTGGTGTGGAAGTTGCTAGAAACACTCCTTACTCAGGTGCCGAGATTAGTCTATGCTCTTAGCTGTGTGTGAAAACTGACAGACCTAACTGCTAGAGCTGTATTACTTTTAGCTCTAACCTAGTGGGTATTTCCCTCCTAGACTGTAGCTCCTTGGGGTTTTCTGGATCTACTTTTTTTTTATTTCTGGACCTACCTATGCACTGTGCATAGCTGTAAAAGCCAGGGAAGCTTCTTATCTCATCTTAAGTCACCTAAGCCATGCTGGAGTAATAATAAACACTAATATCTCAGGGACTTAACACAAGTTTCTCACCCACATCACAGCCCAATGGGAGTTGGGTTCCTCTCCATTATCCTGAAATTCTGCTCCTGGAACTCATGTCCTTCTACATTGCCTTGGAAAGGAAGAGAGAGCTGGAGGGTCAAGGTTTTAGAGGCCCTACCTGGAGTGGCTTACGTCACTTCCATGTACATTTATTGCCCAAAACTCAATCATATGACCCCATATACAGTGGAGGTTGGAACTTGTCTTCTGACATTCCCAAGAGGAGAAAACGGTGTGGGGGAACACATGGCATCTGTTCTCGCTATACTCCTCTGTCATATATGCTTCCCCCAAACGTTTCTCTAATCGTTTGTTACAATGTCCCAAGCCCTCTATGTTTTCTGCAGATGAGACTTGAATATGTGTGCTTCTGTTCTGATTTGAAATAGTCCATCATTACTACAGTCTCCTTGGGTATTGTTCTGCCACTTCTCCAGCCTCCACTGCCTTATGTCGCTGTTCAGCCAGAGCTTCTCTATAGGACACCAAGTTGTTATAATGTCTGTGGTGGCCATTGGAGCTGTGGTCTTCCCTGCAACTAGATTTTTGACATAAGCTTCCAAGGCCAACTCCTGTTTATCCACCAGCATCTCTATGCCATAGAGAGCACATTGAAGTAAGACCAAACCAGTAAGACCCACCTTCTACCTCAAGGCACTTAGGGTCACCTGGAGACCCCAAAGTTCACAGCAAGGAAAGCAAGGGAAACTTGGGCAGGTCTGTACTGCTGATTATCCAGCTATTATACAGGTGAAGGGTATAGGAGGCCTCCAATTTTATACATTATTGATATAGAAAGGTGTGCATTCATTGTACCACAGTCTTTACAGGGAAAAACTCCAGCTATAGTAATAGGAGCCCATTAGATGATACTGTAATGTAGGAAGGAGATGTTTTCATGAAGGCAACAATATATGAAGTTGAAATTTTAATAAAGAGTAAGATTTTGCCAAGTTGCTTCAGGAAAAGGGGAAGGGAGAAAGTATAGTCCAGGCAAAGGAATAGCTTTTATCATGGAATTATGAAAACACAGATTCCTTACCCCTCAGGAATAATCTGAGGGTCAAAAGCTAAACTGTTTACCCCAACAGAATTTGATGACCTTCACAGTGGCTTATTGGAACTTCAGACTCACCAGTTCTTGAGGCACCCTTGCAAAGTGGCCATCAGTGGTCTGAAGGAAAAGGCAGAGCAGAGGAGGTGGGGATACTGACCATAAGCTGATTTGACCTCCAAAAGGTCTGACGGTGGTCTTGTGTTGAGTCACTAGAACAAGCTTGTGCTAGAGCGTCCGTGAAGAGCCATAAGGAGAGCTGTTCCTCTCTCGGTGGGACAAGGTGGACAGAGAGTCTTCTCCAATCATAGAAGAAAGAAAAGACTTTTGGGCAGTGATTCAGAACAATCATAAAGAGGAAGAAGAAGAAAATGATACCTGTTCTTCACATGCCTTTCAGAATGGGATTTTTGTTGACTCTTCTTTCAAGTAACATGAAGCAAGGGCACCATCTTTCACTGAACACAGCACTTCATGGGTTGACCCTCGCAACAACTCTCAAAGTAGGCACCAAGCTCTCTATCCTATTGATAAGGTAACTGGGACTCTGAACGCATAAAGTACTTGTCCATGATCTCACAGTTTTTCTGAGGTAAGCCAGGATCACACCCGTGATGCCTTGAGTCCAAAGCCCAGGCTGTGTTCACTAAGTGGCCAGAATGAGCTACTGTACATTCTGAGAGCCTGACAACGACCGAGAATGAAAATGGATCTCCTTGGCAGGTTTTCTGTTGCCTTAAAAGGAAGATATGGGAGAAGGATAGTTAAGGTATCAGAGAGTTAATCTAAAGTCAGGGTTTCCTTCCCTGTCAGGAAGGGACCAGGGAGCATCCTTCAGCTTTTTCTCTAGAACATATTCTAATGAACTTTCTTTCTACTTGGCTTCTAGTCTTATTTTAATTTCTGGGTGCAGTGGCTTTTCATTCTGAGCACATGGCATCATTCCAGCCTTCAGGTCACCCATTTGCCCCAGCAGAGTGTCTTGATAGCTTAAACATTCAATGTGGCAGAGGAAAGGTTAGCACCAATTTCCTTTGATACCAGAAGAATTTGCTTCCCAGATACTGAACAGGAAAGTTCATCGCATTCATATGGCAGCTTACTTGTTCCTCTTGCAAAATGGAACAAGACATAGTATTTAGTTACCAGCTGATTTCTTCTGTAAATGCATGAACACTTTGTGAATTTGACTAAACTAACATTTATTGTGAGTCCACTGTGCAATAACCATTGTGCAATATGAGGAAATACAAAAATTAATAAAACAAAGTCTTTGCACTCAAAGCTGCACAGTTTGGTTGGGTAAAGTCTGTAAGTAAGTGAATAGCAGTGAGTTCGCTTTACAGGTCATTGGGGGACTATCAGTAAGTCCTAAATTGGCTGATCGCTAAAGTAATGGAGTCTTTTTTAGGTATAGCTATTTCGTACCCATCGGGTGTGACTTTGGTGGCTACAGAGAGACGTGCCTTGTGTTAGTTTTGCTACTGCCATTGCTCTTTTCTGAGAACAGAATGGCACATAACCATCGATAATGCCAGAATTTGTTGGGTACTTGTTACAAACCAGGTGTTAGAACTGTGTCTAATAGCGAGTAAACACTCATTTGATGCCATTATTATTATAGAACTTTAGTTACCCCAATTTTCTGGTAAAGAAACTGAGCCCAGAGTGTTAATTGATTTGCCCGAATCACACAAGGAGATCTGTGAATCCATCTGATTATTCCTAAGCTTGTTTTTAAGCTTTATTAAGGCTGATCCAGGGATAGTTTAGCACCCGCTTAAGTACGATATTTCTGAGCTCTGTAGCAAAATCCCTGTGTTTTCAACAAAGTCTCTATACTCCGGCTGACATGAACTCCACCAATTCCTCAGCTCTACATGAGCTCTGGCAGTTTTTCAACTTAGGGTTGCCTGATAATTCTTCTTTCCACAAGTTGCTCTTTGCTCAACCTCATGGAGTTTCATCCCCTGCATATAGAAATTCCTATTCACGGTGTCAAAGAGGACTCTGTGCAGATTTCTGAAGCACTTAGTCTTCTCCAGTACTTTCCCCCAGCAAATCCCAGCTACCTTTACTTCTTCCCCAAATGATCTCTTCCTTGTAACTCAGGAGACTTCCAGGCTGTTTCAGAGCCTGCCTCTTGCCCACAGTTCATACATCATCTTTAAAAGGGGAAAAGCCAGGAAGATTTTAGAGCTAACCTCATTTGTGTCCCCTATTTGGGGGATCACAGTCCTACACTGCCTATTGTCCAGCATTTGAAAATTGTTTTTCAAATATTTCATACATTTTTTTAGTGGTTTGTGATAGAAAGGTAAGCCTGAAGAGTTACTTCCTCATGGCTGACAGCAGATGGTCTCCTGTCACACAAAAATATTCCTGGTGTACTGAATGGGAAAAAAAAAGTACATTTTAATGAAACATGCACAACTAGTCCCATTATGGAAAAATATAAATATATATTAAGAAAAGATCTGAAAATATATACATGAAATGTTAATAGCAGTTTCTAGACGGGTAAGAGTGTAGACATTTTACTTTTCCTTCTTTTGGTCTCTGATCATAAACATACATCTCTGAAGTAACATAAAAAGCAGAGCTTTAGGGAAAATTAAATGATAAAATATACAGCGCTCAAAAGAAAAATTATAACTAATATATGCCATCTATATTCATCATTAGAGTTGAGTGGTGGCAATCAGAGTCAAGGATATCCTACTAGAAAACTTAATGGCACTATTTATTCATCCAAGAATTAGTTACTACTCTTTAATTTCATTCAAATTTGTCTTTTTCTCAGCCTTAAAAATTTTGACCAAAGTCATCCTTAATTATTCAACAACAGCTTCCTAAAATTTCTATGATGGCTTCTCCTTACCGAGTTTCTGTGGAAAGTTGCTCTTGACACGTTAGTCCCTTCAAGCTAAAAAATGTTTTCAGTTGTGTCAGTCATTTGTTTAAAATTTGCTCTTACTTTTTCTCTCCCACTCTGTCCTGTTCTACCCTGAGAAGAAAGGAAGTTGAAATTTGCCAATATCCATCAGGTCCTTTTGTCTTCCATATACTTTGTCTTATTTGATCCTCAGAATACCCTACAAAGCATTTCTAAGTTCTTTCTTTCTTTCTTTCTTTCTTTCTTTCTTTCTTTCATGTTTCTTTTTGAGAGACAGAGAAAGACAGCACACGAGTGGGGGAGGGGCAAAGAGAGAGAGATACACACACAGAATCTGAAGCAAACTGTCAACACAGAGCCTGATGCAGAACTCAAACTCACCGACCGTGAGATCATAACCTGAGCCGAAGTCAAATGCTTTAACCGACTGAGCCCCCCAGGCACCCCTCTAATTTCTATGTGATAGATATGGAAACTAAAGATCTCAAGAGGCTAAAGGACCCTCCCCAAACTGTACAACTAGTAAGCAATGGAGCCAGGACTAATCTCTGGACTCCAGATGTACTTTTCAATTTACTGAGAGACTACTATATAAGAATTACATAGAATTTTACCTTCCCCAGTCCCTACACCTGTTTCTGCCAGGGTTTTATAATATGCTAGCCAGTTCATTCACACACAAAAAGATGTGGCTGCATCCTCTTCAAATCAAGTGTCTGGGTACAACACTGTGTAGCATACATACCAAGATAGAGTGATTATCTTGGTCCCTGAACAAGTCTTATATTCAGATTTGTGATGTCATGTTTATTTGGGCCATTATCTCCCCTCTGCTTCTATACAATTTGGCTCATTAATGTGTATCATCTTTTCTTGGAAAACATTTACTTAGTAAATGATATGCTTGGGATCCTGGTTATACAGTGGTAATACTCAATTTCTACCCTCAAGGTGCTCAGAATCTGATGTGAAGACACGCATAGCATGGAATAAATGATGTTAGAAGTAGGCACGGAGTGTCACGGGTGCACAGAGAAAGGACCCCTTATTTAATCTGGAAAGGAGATCAGAAATGCTTTTCGAAGAAGATCATGACAGAGTCAAATCTTGAGAGATAAGTAAGGCTAGGTCAGTGGCTAGATAGGGACGAGGATTATTGGGAATATCATGCAAAAATGCTTGTAAGCATGAAAAACATGATGTATTTGAAAACTCATAAGCATGTAAATCTGGTTGAAGAAAAAGTTATGGTAGAATGGTGAGGAGGGTGGAAAATTTGGCACAATTTAGACTTTAGACAAGATAGTGTGCCTTAGTGGAAAGTTTAGACCTTAAAGACTGAGTCCTTGAAGACTTTTAGGAAACAAATGATGTGATCAGATTTCCTCTTAGCAAAATTCTTTCAGATCTTGAATGGAAAAACGATTCACAGATACCAGGGGTTAGGACTTCAACATTTCGTTTGGGGGAGGGGGGCACAATTCAACCCACAATAGAAGAAAAAAACTTGTGAACAATGTAGGATTTGATTGAAAGGGCTAGAATATAAGCACTGAGAAATATCTTTTGGATTCAACAACAAGGAAGTCATTAGTCCTTAAGAAAATCAACTTCAGTGGCACATGTTACCAGAGTGGCACCAAGAACACTATGGCACCATGCCTCATTCACGGAGCTCTGTCTAATGAAGAAGTCAAGCAAAGATTCAGAGGAAGGCAACCCTTGGAAGGTCACAGAAAGCCTTCTGGAATTAATGACAATTGAACTAGGCTTTAAAAGATGAGCAAGTGAGCTCCTGGGTGGCTCAGTCTGTTGAACGTCTGACTCTTGATTTTGGCTCAGGTCATCATCCCAGGGTTGTGGGATCAAGCCCCACATCAGTCTCTGTACTAAGCTTGGAGCTTTGCTTAAGATTTTTTCTCTCTCTTCCTCTGCCCCTCCCCTGACTTTCTCTCTCTCTCTTTCTCTCTCTCTCTCTCTCTTTCTCTCTCTCTCTCTCTCTCTTCTCTCTCTCTCTCTCTGTCTCTCTCTCTCAGATAAAGTGGGAGGGAAAAAGATGAGCAAGAAAAGCTATTCAAATTGGAGAAAAAAAATTCACTCTAGAGGATTAGGTTGGGCCAAGACACAAAAGACAGAGAAAAATAGTATATGAAGAGCTATGAAGTACACTTGATTCTTGAACAACATGGGTTTGAACTGCCTGGGCCCGCTTTTATGTGTTTTTTTCCAGTACATATAGTACAGTACTGTAAATATGTTTTCATAAATTATATGAAATATGTATTAACTGTTTATGTTATCAGTAAGACTTCTGGCCAACAGTAGGCTATCCATAGGTAAGTTTTAGGGGAGTCAAAAGTCACATGTAAACTTTTAACTGTGCGAGGATTGGAGCCCCTAACCCCTGCATTGTTAAGGGTCAACAATAATTCAGTATGAATGAAAAGCAGAGAGTGAAGTGAATAGAGAGCAGAAGGCAGAATAGAGAAAGATTTATCTTGAGAAGGTGTGAGCTATCAGAATTCAAAGGCAGGACTCTTTGCCATATGCCTCTTTCCCACCTTTTTTGTCCTCACCCCATTTAAGAACCTGTTTGGTGGGGGTTTTATCAGGTCCAGCTTTCACTTGCTGTAAAAGCACGGACTGACACGTGCCCCAGAGCAGGTCAGCCGATGGATGTGCAAGGCCAGAAAATGACTTTCTGTTAACATCCATCCCCATTCTGTGTCCCCCACCCCCTTAGCAGTACCAAGAATCAGGATGCCTGCCCAGCTGTCCTGCTTGATGTCACTGGGTAAATTATCTTTTATTAAGGATCTGTAATTGTTCTTCACTGAGCTGTGACCTAAATTTAGTGGTGCTGAGGAGTGAGTCCCAGCCAACAGGATTTCCCTGAGAACGTGATGAAGTTCCTGTATCAATTCAATTCATTAACTAGAAAGAGAACAAGGAGCCAGGTTTTTTTTCCCCCTCATTCTTCAGTGAATCATTTGTTTAGCTTGACCAGAAATTTTCTAGGATCCAGTCTGAGACTCTGTCAGGAAAAAGAGACAACAAAGCTTATTCAAATTCTTCCTGAGGCATTAACTCTGAAGCAGAAACCAGATTACATTAAATGGATCTGACTTTCCTACTATTAAGGACTGTGGGTTTACTCACTGGATAGTTTCACCCTAAGGGGAAGAAACACCAGGGCAGGGTGATTTGGGATAAAACGAAGGGGAATCAACCTGGCTTACCAGGAGAAGGAAAAAGAAGGGGAGAAAAAGAACAAATAAAAAAAGAAAATACATATCTGGAAAAAGCCCTCAGTCAAAATGCATGTGCTGTAATAAAGGTCATGAGAAGGGAACTAATATAAATGCTTAATACTTATAAAAACATCCTTTAATTGTGGCAACTGAGCTGAGGCCCAGAGAGGTGAAATAGTTTATCTTAGGGCACACAGCTCATAAAGAACAGAGCTGACATTAAAGCTATGTCTTCTTACTCCAGGTCTAGTGTTCCTTCCCCCAACACCAAGTCCTGGCTTCTGCCAGGGTGGACCGCTGACCAGTGATGGTCAGGAAGGCACTGGCACCTCCTAGACTGATGCTCACACACAGATGGAAAGCAAACAACCCTCACCTTGAACGTCTTCCCTCATTGTTTATGATACCCCCCCAGAAGAATCACTTCATGGCTGCTTTTCCTATTGCTCTGGTGGAAGCCACCAGATGACTGATATTTTGCTGTCTAATCATCCCACGCACCCTTCCGTGAGGACTACAGAAACAAGTGGAATAGAGAGGACAGTCCATAATACACACTCAAGAAGTTTAGTCTTTAGTCAGGAGGCTATGAGATACACATATCCTGTTATTACTTTACACTGACATCGTGTTGTCACTGATATTACCTCAGGTGGGTTTCAGAACAAATTTGTAAGGCAGATTGAGCAGATAATATTATCTCCTTTTATAGATGAATAAACTCAGGCTTAGAGGATTGAGACACTGGCCTGTGGTCACTAAGATGGCAAGTGGCTGGGTCTAGTGTAAGGACCAGTGAACTTGGCTCCTAGTCCGGTGTTTTCCCCAGTCCACTGCAGTGACCATTAAGGTTGCTTTAAGATTATGAAAGTCCTGGGTCAAATTATAGCTCAGGTTGGGACTTTGGAGTCTGAAGATGGACCTATTTGGGAAGAAGCATCACAGGATCTTTGAGGAAGAGCCCTCCTCCATGAGTCAGATTTGGGGTCTCATCCTATCCTAGTCAGTTTGCTCTGCTGTAACAAAAATACCATCAACTGGGTGGCTTCAACAACAGAAATGTATTTATCACAGTTCTGGAGGCTGGGAAGTCCAAGATCGGGGTGCTGGCTGATTTGCCTGGTGAGGACTCTCTTCCTGCTTTGTAGTTGGCTTGCTGTGTGCTCACATGGCAGAGAGAGACCATCTCTCTCTCACCTCTTCTTATAAGGGCACACTAACCCCGTTCATGAGAGCTCCACCCACATGACCTAATCACTCTCAAAGACTCCACCTCCAAACATCATCCCATCAGAGACAGGGCTTCAACATATGAATCTGGGTGGGAAGGGCACAAACATTCAGTCCACAGCACATTCCATCTCTGCACTTACATGGCCGAACAATATTTGACAATTGCTTTAACTCATTTTGGCCTCAGTTTCTAAAGCTATAGAATGGAAGTTTCAGTTGGAGAGAGTATAAGTCTACATTGCCTACTTTAAGTACTTTCGGAACTTCCAGTTTTCTTCAACTTGAAAGTACAGGCAATGAACTCACATGCGACATATTCTTGGCTCAGCACTCTACAGTCCAAAACCATGCATCTCTGGTCCACCTGCTCTGGAGATAGTTTGCTTCTTGCGCTCACATACTGAGTTGTGATCACTTGGGGATTCATTGAAAAAGCAAGACAGTGCAGTGACTATGAGCATATGTGAGAACCAAATGGTCGGGGTTCAGATCTGATGTTAACTAAGTGAATGACCTTGTGTAAGTCCCTTTATTTCCTCTATATCTCTGTTTCCCTATCTTTAAAATAGGGGGTTATAACAGAACTTACCCCCTCTTAGTGGCTGTAAATATCAGATGACTTGACATATGAAAAACATTAAAAATAATTCCTGACACATCGGAAGAGCTATGAAACATTGGTTGCTTATTAGAGCTCTCATCCTAGGATGAACATCTCCTACAAAATATCTTTCCCCATAGAACACCTTAATCACACTTACACTGTAGTTACTTTTTGTATCTCATTATTACCTGTTCCTTCTGGTTAGAAGTAGCCTGAGGCTATTCTGATTATCCTGACCTTGGAAAAGACAAAGCAGCTTAAAACTTGTCCCCAGAGAGCTAACAGTTCAGCTGGGAATGATCACCCTGTCTCCCCAAACCCCAGCCAGGCTTCTCTATTTACAGCTGTGCTGAAGAGCTTCCTTCCTGGCTTGTGTCTCCTAAAAGGAGAAAACTATTGCAAGGTCTCTAAGAGGAAGGAAAGGGGACCTTTTTAATTAGCTTTCTCTTTTGAATGACGCCATCACAGACCTGATTCATTTCCATGAATTGAAGGGGAAAAAAAGTGGGGTGAGTGGTGAGCTCTCTGTGAAGGAGTGAGTGAAAACTGTCAAGATAGGACAGATTAGAGGAAAACTGGACTTGGAGAAAACAGCCACATGAACTTGGCCATCCACCATGACCCATGTTCAGGCCAGGACATGAAGTCAAAATCTAAGTTTAAAATGGCAGCAGCAAAATGTCTGTTTCATGGTTGGCAACTGGAGGCCAAAAGAGTGATAGAAATGTTGGTCTGATCCTTGGTGTTCTAGAATGTACCAAATGGTGGGGTGTCTGGATGGCTCAGTCAGTTGGGCATCTGACACTTGATTTGGGCTCATGTGGAGATCTCACGGTTGTGGGATCGAGCCCCAAGTCAGGCTCTACGCTGAGGGTGGAGCCTGCTTAAGTTTGTCTCTCTCTGCCCACCCCCCCCAGCTCATGCTCTCTCTCTCTAAAATAAAAAATAATAATAATACATTAAAAACAAAATTAAAAAATTATTAAAAAAATTTTTTTAAAGAGTGAGATTCTTGAATGTACCAAATGGTATGTCTGAAATTTTTCATGTAAGGGCCTCCTGCTTGCAGACCTATTTCTGTTTGTGATATTCCACAGGAAGATCTTCTCCTTTCAGGCCATTTCCTGTAGTGTGGTGTGTGTGTGTGTGTGTGTGTGTGTGTGTGTGTGTGAGCGAGCGCTCATGCACATGTGTGGATTCATTATGCAATCCTGAGGCAGCCTACTGAATGCATACCATGGCCTCCTGAAAAACGTTTGCATGGAGACAAGCCAGTGTGTCTCTGATGAAACTGAAGAACAAGGACCTGGGTCCAGAGAGTCAGGAGGGATCACCATTTCCCTAGTACTTTCCATGTGCCAGGCCCAGTATTGATGCATTTAATACTTTGCCTGTCAATCCTCACACCATTCCTTCGAAGCAGATGTCATTCGAAGTAGAGACAGACAAGTCTACTCATTTGCCATGGCCATATAGCTACTGAATGCGATTTAAGTTAGGTCCCACTTGCTAAAAAGCTATGCCCTTTTCACTGCCCAGTGTTACAACAACAACAAAACACGATCAAGATGGTTTGTCCTGTAGACTACAAGAAAGTACTTCAACTTTTCAGCTGGTTTCTCACCTACAGTCAGGTGCGGGTGCTCTCTCTCAGTCGCATGTGGTCTCTCCCCCCATCTCTCTCTTCCACTCTGTCCTCCACAATGTAGCCAGAATATTCTCCCCTTAAGTATATCTGCCTCAAATCTTCACTTAAAAGACCTTTCAAAAGCTTCCCATAGCCCACAAGATAAGTTGAAAATTCCTTAGCAAGACTCTTCTCACCCTGTTGCCAACTTACCTCTCTAAGCTCATCTTTACCTAAAATTCAGTCAGTATAAAAGACACACAAGACATTGATTATTCTCCAAAACACCATTCGCCTTTATGTCATTGAGTTTCTTTACTTCTATAAAACTTCTACTTCTTTCTCAAGACCTAGTAGTGCAAATAGTCTGTTTCTGGTGAAGGTTTCACTGACCTACCATTGTCCACCTCATTCTCCTAACCAGATACCATCATTTCCACTTCTGTGAGGCAGTTGATGGGAATATAAATTGGTGCAGCCACTGTGGAAAACAGTGTAGAGTTTCCTCAAAAAATTAAAAATAGAAATGCCATACAATCCAGTAATTCCATTATTGGACATTTACCCGAAGAAAATGAAAACACTAATTTGAAAAAAAATATGCACTTCTATGTTTATTGTAGCATTATTTATAAAGATTTGGAAATTTGGAAGTAACCTAAATGTCCATTTATAAATGAATGGATAAAGAGGATGTAGTATATATGCTACATATAATGGGATATTACTCAGCCATAAAAAATAATGAGCCCTAAGGGCACCTGGGTGGCTCAGTCGGTTGAGCATCTGACTTCAGCTCAGCTCATGATCTCACAACTTGTGAGTTCAAGCCCCGTGTCCAGCTCTGTGCTGACACTTCGGAGCCTGGAGTCTGCTTCGGATTCTGTGTCTCCCTCTCTCTCTGCTCCTCCCCCACTCGCATTCTGTCTCTGTCTCTCTCAAAGATAAATAAACATTTAAAAAAAAATTTTTTTTTAAATAATGAGCCATTATTATTTGCATTTGCATCACATAGATGGACCTAGAGGGTATAATGTTAAGTGAAGTAAGTTAGAGAAAGACAAATACCATATGATTTCTCTCATATGTGGAATTTAAGAAACAGAACAAATGAACAAAGGAAATAATAGACAAATGAAAAAACCGACTCTTATTATAGAAAACAAACTGGTGGTTGCCAGAGGGTGGGTAGATGGGGGGATAGGTGAAATTGGTGAAGGAGATTAAGAATACACTTATCTTGATGAGCACTGAGAAATGTACAGGATTGTTGAATCATTATATTGCACGCTTGAAATTCATATATCACTGTATGTTAACTATGGCTCTCTGATAGTTGATGAATTCCATTACTTGCCAGCCACTTTGTACTCATCACTGATGTCCGGCCCAGGGTCTGACTCATGGCGTCAATAAACCTATTTCATGTGTATTTGTAAAGGGAAGGAAGGAAGGAAGGAAGGAAGGAAGGAAGGAAGAAAGGAAGAACAATTCATAGATTTGACTGTGTTTTCATAAATAGACAAAATTTAAATGGAAATCACTGCTCTGAAGTAAAGTCTTCTGGATTTTGAGTCAGCAAATTGACTCCTGATTCAGTCTCCACCAGTGTATGATATATCATACAGTATATGTTTGTATATATGGGCCTCAGTTTCTCTAAACTGACCAGAGTTATTGTCCTTAAATGTTGATTAAATATTCTATAGAGACTTTCACTTGTTAATTCTGATAACATGTGGTTTTATCTTGTGAATGGTAACTTAGTTCTTGCAGCAAGTGAACCAACTCAAATAGGAGCAGATGACTTCCCTATATGTTATTTGCTTTGTTGTCCATTTGTGTTCTTGTTTGTTGTTTAGTCCCAAAGCCTGCCCCAACTGCACTTAGAATATGTATGTTTCCATTGGAGTCAACAGGTGTCACTGTTGAGTAGGACAAGTATGCCCCCACACCCCATCTTTTGGGTGTTAAATACCTTAGTTGGTTACAGGAGCTACTCTTAGTTCAGTCTTGATATGACCAAACAATTTAACTCCGTGGCCACTATACAAGTTTCCTGAACAGACCTCTGGGAGCCCCAGTATTTTTTTTTTTTTTTTACTTAAAGGCCTACTTACTGAATATAATCATAGACCCATTGTACCCATAAAAGGGGACAAATAGGAGGAAGAAACTACAACCATTTCCATTTGTAAGAGGTAAATGGCTTTTCAGTAAATGTTTTTGACATATAAATAAGCAATTTTTTTAATTGGTATGGAAATAATTAGCAGACTCAGGACATTGCCATCATAATTCTGGTACAGATGATTAGAAACTTGGGGCCCTAAGAGCTTTGTGCCTTCCTTGAATTATTCCTCAAGTGGGCACCTACTTTATGATTATGGCATACAACTGGTGTTCTATAGTAACAGCAGCCAACAAGCCTGGCACTCTGCTAAACCCCTTGTCTGTGTTATTTCTTTCAATTCTCACAGCAGTCAAACGGGGTAAGTCCTATTTTGACCTGCATTTCACAGATAGGGAAATGGAGGTACCAGAAGGTTAACCTTGCCTGAGATCACACAGCTATAAAGTAGTAGAATCAGAATTCAAACACGAGGTAGTCAGAGCTCCTGTGTGCTGACCCACTGTGCAAACTGCCTCTCACCATGTCAGGGACTCATAACCTATGACACTGCATGTAGAAATATTAGGATTGGTATAAACTGGGCTTTAGCCACTAAACATCACCTATAAAAAGACTGAAGAACTTGGCAGAGGCACTGCCCTGATACAAACATGATGAAACAGGGCATATGGTCCCAAAGCCACTTCGTTCTTGCTGCCATATTCAACACATCCAGAAATACACTGTCCCTTCCCCCTTTAGACCAGGTCTCACTGGGGGTTTCTCTCACCAATTAACCATTCCTAACTCCAGTACGCATTTGCTCAACAAACATTTCCTGAGGCCCCACTACAAACAACTCGATCATTCATTTATTCATTTACTATTTGAGCACCTATTCTGTGTTTTTGAAACCTAAGGGTTGTGGTTTTTGTTTTGTTTTTTTTAAAGTAGATTCGCTTCTTGTAGAAAAATTCTCAGCAAGAAAGGTGCAACTAGAAATTCAGGTAAGTAGACCTTCCTTGCTACTGAGATGCTAGAATGCTCATTCCTGAGAATGTCTAGGGCAAATACAAATAGCTGCTTTTGTTTGGTTATTTACTACTTGAGAGAGGCTGTATAATATACTGGTTGAGAGGGGCTGCCTGAATTCAAATCCTGGCTCTTTCACTACATAGTTTAGTGCCCTTGTGTGAGCTGTTAAACCTCCCTGTGCCTCAATTTCCTCATCTGTTAATTTAAGAGGATAGTTTGAAAGATGAAATGAGTTAATACACATGGAGCACTCAGAACACTGCTTATCACCAATGAAAAACTTCATAAAGTCAGCTATTATTATTGGATAGGTGTTACCTCATGTGCTTCATAGGCATTATCTTTCTAAATCCTTTTAACCATCCTCTGAAATGGGTGTTATAATTTTTGCCATTTCACAGGTGTGAAAACGGAGGTTCCAGGAAATTAGGTAATTTACCCAAAGCTACATAGTAACTAATACAACCGAGTTTCAAATCCAAGTTAGTCCAACTCCAAGGCCGGTGTTCTTAACCATTATTCAATGCAATATTGCCTCCTTTTCAAGCTGTTGGGAGGTCACCAGAGCATAGACAAGGACACCGGCACTTGGGCAGAAATGAAGGGTTTCAAGCAGTCCTGGAAGGGGGAGGGGTGTGGAGAAGCGTACATAGGTAGAAAGTGGTGAACTTCATGCAGAAAAATTTAAAAACCACTGGGACATCAAAGAAATGTGTTATCTCTTCCTGGAAATAGCTCAGGGCTTCCTGAAGACTCCACCCAAAAGACCACATTTAACCTTCTCTTGTACTTAATCTATACCATCCGGTCACCCCCTACCTTTTCCTACCATACTCTAATTTAGTCCTTTCTGACCTACCATTATAGCCATGCCAACAGGGCAACGGGGTTACTTAAGAAGGCCCAAGACCTTGGTGTCTCCAGTATGGCCCTGTATCAGGTTTTATCTAATGTGGTACCACTCTAGTCCAAGCCATGGTCTTCTCACCTATCTCTGCAATCATCTCCTAACTAGTCTTCTTGTGTTTCCATGGGTTGTCCCTATCTATTCTCAATCTGCAGCCAAAGGGAGGTTTCCAAAGCTTTAATATGATCATCTCACTGAATTGTGTAATACCTGCTCTCCATACTCTTAGATAACATCCAAAGTTCTTAACAGGAAGCGTCTTGTGCAAAGTCTGTAAGATGAGTTAGTGGGAGAACACTAACTAGAATGAAAGGGAGAAGGATGGAACTGAGATTGATAGGTGATGCGGTTCAGAGTCCTTCAACTATACCACTAACCTCAGCTTATAATGTTACCCTTCATTGGGAGACTGATTCATGACATCCACATTCATCCTGTGGTTCACACTAAAAGTCCTGGAGTCATCTTTGACTTCTCTCTTCTTCTCATGCTCCATGTCTAACCATTCAGCAATGCTTGGTAGCTCTACCTTCAAAATACCTTCACCATCACCACTGCCAGCACCTTGGTCCATGCAACCTTCTTCTTTCTTGAAGAGTCATTACAAGGGTCAGACCAGATGACTCCTTCACTCAGAAACTTCTGGTGCATTCTCATCTCACTCAGTAAAACCCAAGTTCTCACCAGGGCATGATGGGGCTCTACACAAAACTGCCCCCCACTCCCTGCTTCTACATTCTGCCTGACCTCATCTCCACCACTTGCCTTTTCTCTTCCAGACCACTGCCCTCATTCCTGATCCTCAAGCGGTTCAAATATAGCCCTGCCTTTGGGATGCTATCCTTTCCATCCCTTCTCAGAACATGCTTCCTCCAAATATTCAGACGTTTTGCTTCCTAGCTTCATTCGGGTCTTGGTTCCAGTGTCACTTTCTCAGAAAGCATTTCTGATCACCTTGTGTGAAGTAGAACTACTTCTTGTTTGTTTTCCCAATATCCTACTTTAATTTTCTCCTTATCACTTTCTTCCACCTGGCATGTTATTATTTTGTGTCTGTTGCTCTCCTCCCCACCTCACCCCAGTACAATGTAAGCTATATGAGGGCAGAGGTTGTACCTGCTCATTCTCTACCATATCCCTCATGCTAAGAACAATCCCTTCCAAATAATGAGTGCTTAATAAATATCTCATGTTGATAAATGAATGTCTGCCTTTGCCAAGAAGCCGTGGCTCCACAAGACTAGCGTTACTCACCACTACTAGTGTGTCCCCAACGTATAGCAGAGTCTGGCTCATAAAAGATGCTCGATAAACATTGTTGAGTTAAAGAGTGAATGGAATAAGGAATGAATGAATGGATAAATGATTAAGGTAGTTCACTGACAGTGAGATGAGATCACAGAAAGTATAGTGAAAGTGTTTGGAAATATAAAGCAGGGAGATCTGCCTGGTTAATTGTCACCTAAGAAAGTCATGTCCCAACTTCCAAGGGCCTAAATTAGATTCTAGGCAAGAGAATGGGACAGGGCTGAGGGATCAATCTGGACTTTAGAAGTGAGGTACGCCAATGGGGGACTTGATACTTGATCTCAGGGTGGTGAAGCCTGTGAACTTTCTCCAGCCTCTAATGAAGATTGACTCTAGAAACAGGCAGGAGGGAGTGCCCAGCGGAGTGTCAAATGGCCCCATGCAGCTGGAAAAGCTAAGCTGCAGAGGTGGGGGTGTGTGGGGCTGGGGGAAGTTCCAAGTTGGCGTTTGGTTTGCTCAAGAAGGCATCACTTGGGCGGTCAGGGGGATTGTGAGTCCATGTGGGGCCTCATGGCCTGGCCCGAGTGTGAGCCCAAGCCTGCTGTAGAGAGAGTGTGAATTCCAAGATGTTTTATGACTATGCAAGCACGACTGCAGTGCCACGTTTTGCTGACCCACCTGAGATGCAAATAGGGAGAGGCCGCTTCGCTTCAGCTGTTGTCTTACCTCCAGCTCTGCAAGAAGCTGATCAATAATGATTTTAGTTAAGACACTAGGTTCCAAGGGGCTGAATCTGAGACGATGTCTCGACATAAAGAGGGAAAGTAATGGAGGGTGGAGGATATGTCATTCAGATTTCAGAGAACATAAAGGGTGAGATGTCTCTGCTACAGGTCCATGAGGCAGGGTGATGGGGAGGCAGGGAGTGGAGTGGAACATTCAGGTCCAAGCCTCAGCCCCAGGACTTACCAACTACGGGCCTTTGAGATGATACTTAAGGTCTCTGAGCCTCTTTTGTTGGAAAAATATTGTTTCCTGCAACCCTCTTAAACTTCATTACGAGGTCCCTAACAGGAATATCTGCACGGTAGCTTATGAAGTACCTATCACCTGCATTTGTTGACTTAATCTTTTCAGTAATCCTATAGAGTGAGAATTATTATGGTTTTCGTTTTATAGATGAGAAAAGTGAAGAGTTGAAAGTACAAGTGCCTGCCTCAGGTCCCACACACCTGTTGGAGGTGTCTGTGGTATTGCGGTGAACCAATCACTCAAACTTCCTCCCTTCAGTGTTCTTTACTGTGGGAGCCATGCTCCTGGGATTATCATCTAAACAGAAAATAAACCAACACCGTATAAATAACACACAGACTCCCAATATCTCTCAACGTGGAACTCTCTGGTAAGGAATCGGGAATGCAGGAATGCCCCAACCCTACCACATTTTCCAGGCACCCCTCTGCGCAGTTGTCAAGGAGAATGAATGCACAAGGACCCATGACGAGACTCATAAGGGCCTAGGTCATCCTGAGCTGGTGTGGTGCTCTGAACTCTTAGTGAGGTGAATGGAGGGCTTCTGCAACCCTTTACATGCCATTGCATTTTAATCCCAGATGTTACCATCAAACCACAGAAGGTAGACGCAAAAGAGCAGAGGGGGAGCACAAGAAAGCGCATCTAGAAGGGCTTTTCCTAAGGAATGGAAAAGAGGGAGGAGAAAGGCTCACACTCAGGTGGGTAACCTTCCATCAGATGGTGCGCCCTTCAGTGACCAGCCTGGACACCGAGTGGGGCCAGGCCTAAGACGAGGCAAGCAGGGCCCCATCCGCCCAGAATTGAAGGAGGCACAAACCCTCAGATTCCCACAGGTGCAGGGTCAGCACCTGACAGTGAGCACCTCTGGAAATGTTGCACTGGCTAAGCCTTCCTTGCCTCACCCTAGTCCTGATACTCAGGGTCCTGAAGCCAAACCCATGAGACCGGTAAGTTCTCTTCTTATGGAGGATCTAGGTAAGAGAAGATGGGTGGGAACCTTTATCTCCCCACAGGGCTAAAGATGGATCTTCTCGTTGCCTCTCGTTCACCATCCCTCTAGACTTTCAGCCCTTCACAAAATTTAATGCATGTGTGGATTACCTGGGGATCTTATTTAACCATATTTTGATTCAGCAGTTTGGGGATAGGGCCTAAGATTCTGAATTTCTGACAAGTTCCCAGGTGATGTTTATTTGTGTCAGTCAGGCTTACCACTCTCTGAACAGCAAGGCTTAGAAATGATGGTTCTCAAGCCCAAGCGATAACTCAGGCTAATAAATTCAGTTGCACAACCAAATCGGCCTGAAGCCAGAACAGAACAACTGCGGGAAGTGGGGCATCTGTGCAAGGCACCTGGAAACAGGAACTCGGGAGCCTGAAGCAATAATAAGAACATATGCCCATGGATATTTGCAGAAATGTGATGAGCCATAAGGTGCTTGAGGCCAGGTCTGATTCAAGTGAGGAAGGCAGGTTTGTTCAGACTGTTTCCTTTCTCACCTGCTCTCTTCCAGGTCCAACCACCCTATCCTCAAGAAGGATCTAGTTGTCTCACACTAAGACTCAAATGGCCAGTTGAACCCGTTAGGCACCTTTGCACACACAGCTCTGTATACCCCTGACAATTTATGTGTGCAGATAAGAATATATCTATATAGGATAGTATGTCTACATATAGATATACACACTGGAATTTATACAGCCAGTGAAAGTCTTTGGGCCTTGAGTAAGAAATTTAAAGTTTTAAAAACAATCTCATATTGACAAAAAATGATTGAGTGCCTACTATGGAAAAAAGATCATGTGAAATGTGATAAACTGTGCCTGATAGTATATTTTCCCACTCCAGACCCATTCATCTTTATATCCCCAGTTTCCAATAAACTGTTTCACATATAGCAGATAGTTTAACATATGAATACATTATTAACATACAGTTAATATATAGTTTATGCAGATAAACATGGTGTTTAACATGAGAATACATTATTGAAAAAACAACAGAGAAATAAATGGAAATACCGTAGTACCAGGTACCAGGTGCTCTACTTTGGAGCAGTATTTTAGCCAGGATTGGAGGGAGGAAAGATGAGGTAAAATCCCTAAGAGTGAGAGTTGGGAAGAACTGACCAAGGAATAATTTTCTAATACAAGTGCTTGGACATGTAAGGTAAAACTCTAGTCCTCCCGGTGAAGTAAAATTCAGACAGGAAGTGGGAAAGAAGCCCAGTTATTCTGGCTGGGGTTAAAGGAAGGCTTCAGTGCACCCAACATTCCACTATTTAAGGTTGACACAGGGCACACCAGGAACTGGCCATAGGCAGGAAAACCATTCCTGACCTCATGTGTAACCAGGCTGAGGTTCCATGGAGACGGCCTGACCTAGTCAAGATGGCCTCTGGAACTGTTTATTTTCTTCCTTATCACTATCTAGCTTCCTATATATTTCACTTCCCCCATCTACTAGAACATGAACTCCATGAGGACAGGGACTTTTGTCTGTGTCACCCACTCTTAGATACTGAGCATCAAGAACGGTGCCTGTAACAGAAAAGGTACTTGATAAATATTTTCTGCGTGAATGCATAATGGATGAGAGAATTAATGTAATAACAAATTAATGCAAAAGTGAAGTAGATGGACAGGGGCTTCAGTAGAGGATTTCAGTACCTAACTTGGAATCAGGAAATGACTGATGTAGAATGCCATGATATGGTCATGGCCTTGGAAGAGAACACAAACTAATTGAGGAAACACGGTGGAAATATAGGAAGGGTTAAAATAATGATACAAAGATTAAATAGCAGAAAATGATAAACATTTACAGCATCTCAAATCTGGTGGTTTACTTGGCGAATGAAGGTAGAAAATGAAAGGACGGAGTTGTGTGGAGTGGCCCACAACAGAATTTTGAGAGGTGAGATTTGATGTGGTTTTGAACATTTTTCGTGGGTCTTTGGCATCTTTTCCAAAGAGTCAAACTCATGAAGATCAAAGCCACAAAAGTCCACTCTCTGACAACGCTATCTATTTCAGCTTACAGCTTGCACGTAAATGCCATGTAAAAGGCTGTCTTCAAAGTCATATGACTGGACCAGTTTAGCTGAATCCCGAGGTTCACGGACTATTTACATAGAAAACTGTTTCAAGGAACAAGGGAGCTCAACATAGAAATAGTGTCATCAGCACTCCCTGAGCCCAGTTCTCCTTACTTTGGGCCATGTAGACTTCCAAAATAACCTGGAGAGTTTCTCAGCTTTACTCCATGGGGATAACTTGGAGTAAGTGGGCCTCCAATGTCTTTGTGCCAAATTTGTGAAGGAGAGAAGATGATTAGTTTTTGTAGGCAGCAGTTGTTTGGTTGGTCGAAATCCTAGTCCATCACCTAAGAGGTAGTGAAAATAGCCCATGCTCAGCGCAGAGATGGGGCCACCTGGCCCATCCAAATTCACTGTTGCAATTTGCCCTTGACTCTTACAATGTCTGCCAGCATGGGAGATGCCGAGTAGGGGAAGGGAGTATCATTAATATTCCTTTCCTCAGAAGACATCGGCATACAGATAGATACACAGGCATTGTCAGTTCCTCTTTAAGAACAACAAGATGCTCTTAAAATAATTTCTAAGTTGCTTCTTAGTAAAGCCATTATGTCCAAGATAATCTGTCAAATGCTCAAAAGGATATTAAAGTCAAGCTTATCTATAGAAGAGAACCACTGTGCATAGCTTTCAAGTCGTGCATAACTAATGGCTACATCATCAAGATAGTGCCCTCTTCCAGGGACCAGAGAGAGAAAGCTTCCTTTTTGTAGTCAAAGGAATTGGTCATGAAGACTCAGTATACCCAGAAATAATACAGAGCTATGTTACTGTCCTTGCTACTTCTCCTATATGGAAGGAGTGAAAGATAACTTACCAGGCGGTAATGCTGATAGAAATAATTTCATTAGCGGGCTACAGAAAAGCAGCTATATTAATTCCTTAATTGGAAATACTCATTGCTGGAAAGTTTGAGTGAATTTTCATATTACGTTCATTTGAAATTCCATTGTAGTGTTCAATCTCGTAGAGGTAAAAGAGCCAAAGTTGGCTATAGAATGCAGAAATGAGCAGTGTGAGTTAGGCTGTGACTAGTCATTAATAAGGGATAGTGAGGAAGGTACCAGCTTTTACCTTCAATTTTAATTTCTCTAAAAGCATTTATACATGTAGACCTGTGGGGTTTCCTGTACATATGCAGCAATTTATGCCCACTCAGAGATACAAACTTTATAATTATTAAAACTAAAATTAACTATACACATTCAGTTATGCCACTAAAGTTTGCACTGTGAATTGTAAATGATAGTAAGTGAAAGGTATATTAACTTTTCCAAATAACTTTGAATGAATAAATGCATGAATCAACTATTATTAGATGGTGATCACGAGTGAGGCCGTTATTGCCACCTGGTGGCAGCATACCCTAATTGAAGCATTGGTTTTTGAGTGAAATCGAGAAATCTAAATATCTAAAGTGACCGAAATCATATCACATGAGTTGATATCACACCAATGAAGTACCAAACCGTCAGAAGCCCCTGTAATTTAAGTACAATGTTTGTGTTTTTATTTTCTATCTCAAGTGAAGAGGACAGACTAACTCCTTGGTCTTTGGTACAAGGCTGGTTTCCCTTAGGCCCTAAGAGTGTTCATTTAATGAGCCACAAATCCATTTTACCCAGAAGGTGTCCCCAGGCCTATGTTGTCACCATATTGACTAAAAAGGTTTAATTATGTCATTTTTATGGTGTGGTAGAAATAACATTGGCTATAGATCTAATCCAACAGTGGATTCTAGAAATAAGTAGCACTCTTTACCCCTCAAAAAATCTGCAGTTCAGTGGATACATGCACATACTTATTTACAACAGATTATTTTATTAAGCGAATCCCAATGGCCTGGCCACAGTTCAGACAAATGACATCCTTCACTCTGGAGATGGAAATAAACATCGATATTTTTGTTAGAGCTTCCCAGGGGTTTCAATGTGCAGCCAATGTTGAGAACCACCGAACTGGAGTAAAGAGAAGGTTGAAAAATGGGCCAAGGAAAGATGATGTTCATGCTTGAAATTAGAAAAATCTGTGGCAAAGCCAAATATAAAATTCAAGTGTGAATGAAAACCACGCGGCCACAAAACAAATGCCTCTACCTCCAAAATTCTTCAGAAACTCTGAAGAATAATAGAAAGGAAGCCTGTCTTAATTGACAACTCTCTGCGCAGGCACTTTTTGCATGTGTTTCATTTAATCTTCACCCACAAGGTAGACTTTTTTTAATTTTTTTTTTCAACGTTTTTTATTTATTTTTGGGACAGAGAGAGACAGAACATGAACGGGGGAGGGGCAGAGAGAGAGGGAGACACAGAATCGGAAACAGGCTCCAGGCTCCGAGCCATCAGCCCAGAGCCTGATGCGGGGCTCGAACTCGTGACCTGGCTGAAGTCGGACGCTTAACCGACTGCACCACCCAGGCGCCCCAACCCACAAGGTAGACTTTATTATCCCTGTGTCCCTTACAGTTTCGGAAACTGAGGCAAATGTAGATTAGCACAAGGTCATAGAATTTGTAAATAGCATGGCATGGATTTAAACTTCAGTCTGACTCCAGATCTCATGGGTATTTCCATGACATCTTGCCGAGTTCAAATTGTTTGACAAGGAGACTAGCCATCAGACTTCCAAGGTTCTCCTTTGATACGTTGACAATTTCTTCTTGAGCCTGACAAACCACTAGGACTGAGGCTTTAACAAGTTTGGAGAGAGACTCAGCTCCGTGATTCATATGACTTTCCTCTGTCTCATCTCCCTGTTTATCAGCCAACCTAGCCAAAGGAACACTATAGTTCAAATGCAAAGAAAGCAGTGGCTTCCAGCTGATCAGAAGATGAATCAAAGGCAGATTTTCAATGGGAATTTGGTAGAAAGAATGCCTTTTTTCAACCATAAATAGAGTGCCCCAGTGGTTTCAATCTGGTAAGGTGTGGTGTCTGATCAACTGTCTCCTCTATTTTTGGACTGTATAGAACCCTCTGGACTTGCCCAGACTCCTGGGCTATTTCACTTTATCCTACTGTGCATCCTGATGATCCAGTCAGTCAAACAGTAAAACAAGACATCCTGAGCGTCTACTGGGGACGCTCTCTATAGACCCCTGGCACGATGGGTTTGTGGTCTGGTAGAAGAAAAACGCTATGCACGTGTGCAAATCTAACCATGTCACTTCCCTGCTTAAAATCCATCTAATGGCCTTCCTTTGTGTTCAAGAAACCTGTCTTTGACAGGTCCTGAAAGAGTCTGCTTGATTTGAACCTTGTCCATTTCTCCGAAATCTTCTGTTACCCTCTTCCTCTCAGTCTCCTAAGAATGCATTCTTCCCTCAGCCAAACTTTGCCTAAACCTGTCACTCTCTGCTAATTCAGTCCCAGTCCCTAAACCAAACGTGGGTTATTAGTAATTTATTGCCATATAACAAACCACCCCCAAACTCAGTGTGTTAACGTCCCCGCCCTTTAACAGGCTAGTGATTCTGTGATAGGCAATTTGTGCTGGGATCCTCTGGTATCTGCTATAGCTGCTTTTGCAGCGGCAGGTATCTGGCCTCTGGACCAGGCTGAATGATCTAAGGCAGTGTTGTTCACGGCTGGAGCAAGGGGTTAGCTGGTTGGGGTCAGAGAACTCAGCAAGGGCAGCTCTTTCCAGGGGCCTCTCATCACCCGGTAGGCTAGATGGGACTTCAGTTGGTGTTCAGAAGGTTGTGCTTCAAGGGAGCAAGAGGAGAAGTGTCCACTTCAGCGTGCAACTGGTTACTTAAGTCAGAGGCTAGCCCAGATCCTGTGGGTAGGGAAACCAATTCCACCTCTTGATGGGGGCAGCTGATGGTTTTTTATCTACACCACCTGACTGACTAATGCTCCCGCTTCCTTAGATGGCAGTTCTCATTCTCCTACAGGAAAGCATTACTCTGAAGCACTGGATGGTATTAGATCCCCTGTTACAGGCTGTCAAATCACCTGCCCCTTGTTCTTGCAGTATTTATTAGTTTACGAGCAAATACTTATTTGTGTGACCGTTCCATTAAATCTGGCTTCCCTCCTCAACTATGACCTCGATGAAGTCAGGGACAGGGTCTGTGCCTTCAGTATGTACCACAAAGCCAGGCCCAGAGTCTCCATCCAGTAAGCAAGCACTTGCTGACCGAACACAGCACAGGAAAGTCAATTGGCAGTAAAACAGCTTAGGAGGTAAATGGCCACTTGGGAGTCGTCGAGGGAATTCATCAGGTTGTGTGACCGCTTCGCCTTGGGTTTTCACATCAGCGAGCGTTCACATCATGGGTGCCAATGAATGCCCTCAAAAGCAATAGGAGATCACCGATTGAATTTTTACTGAGAAATAAACAGGCATTTCATCTTCACGTATTTTTAGTGCATGAAAAGTCACGGGTAAACAGGGAATTATTAGCTCCTATATTGATTCATTAACATTAGCATATTTTAAAATACTGCCCTAACTCATCATGTGCCATTTATATATAAATAAGGAAGGGTGGATGGTAGAGAAAGACAGAAGTCTTAGGCCAACCACAGAGTCTTTGTAACCCTCAGGTGTCTTTTTTTTTTTTTTCAGCAGGTGGGGAGAATTTCCCAGGGCTAATCTATCATGTCAAAAATACCCATGATTTGTCAGTTAAGCCCCTGATATTTTTAGTGCTGGAAAATCTGTCAGAATGACCAAAAAGGCTCACATTTACAGAGTGTAAGAAACAAAACCACGTGGGTAGACTGAAATGAAACAGTCATTAGTAGTAAGTTTGAGGTTGGTTGCTCTTTAAAAAAAGAAACAAACCTGTTTCTTCTGTTTTTCCAGTGCTGTCAGTCTTCAGGGGCCCCTTTGTACTCTCTGAGAATCAGAAATGTGCCAACCCATTTCTGGTTTCTTGCCATTGTGTTTAAAATACGGATTTTACATATTTAGGGTATTCACCTGGGTAACCTCTTCAGTGAAATTGAGCTAAGTTAAAAATAGTGTACTTTCAGAAACTCGGTGCTCTGTGGGTTACGAATGATTGCCCATCACGCTGTTCCCACCAGGGCAGATGACATCTTTGGTAAATCCCGAAACATGAGACACTATTTTTTCTCATCTCGTATTATTCTCTTTTTAATTTCCTCTATCTCAAAATATATCCAAAAGGACTTCCCCATAAACACTGTGACAGAAAGAAGTTTCAAAAAGCATGAGAGAGTTGTTTGTTTTTTTTTTTTTAGTTTTTTATTTAAATTCCGGTTAGTTAACATACAGTGTAAAAGAGTATGAGAGAGCTATATCAAAGAGAACTAGTTTGCACTAAAGATTTAATAGATCTCTGGGCAATAGGCTTTCAAAATTTTAGCATTATGTGGATCGGATATGTAGTAGTTTAAGCTCGACTGTGGTAGCAAACAGATCCAGATTTGCAAGGGCTTGGCACAATAACATTTTTTTTGTCATATCAGTATGTAACACTCCAGCTAGGTGGCAAATGAAGAGCATGTTGAAGGTTTGCGGGTGGAGTGGCTCTGTTCCACACTCTCTCAGGAATCCAGGCTGATAGCGATTCCGCCATCTTGAATATGTGGTTTCAGTAGTCATCTGGGGCTGCCACCACAGGCCGCCAGAAGAGGACAGGGAATAAAAAAGGATGCATGGTGATGGCTCGTATCATATTCATTCACATTCTGTTGGCCAGAGCTCAGTCTCATAGCCACAGTAAACTGCAGGAGAAGCTGGGTGAGGCCACGTCTGTAAATGAAGAAGAAAACAGGAAGATGGTAAACAGTACCTGAAACAAAATATTGGCACACGAAAAATTCAAAGCTCTTACTAAGAGAACGCTGTTCTTCAATATTATCTCCCGTTGCTTCTCAAAGTGTCCTTGATCTCACCTACTAGACCAGCTCTCACACTGTCCTCTAAAATACAGTATTTTTCCAGTCTTCTTGTCTCTAGCTTTACCATCTCTTCGGTCTGTGCTGTATATCGTGGTCAGGGCCCCTCTTCTAACCCATAAATACAATTGTCTTTGTATTTTTCTTCTTCAATAGCTCCTAGTTATTCCATGGATGAGGCGATACGGCCATGCTCTACAGGCTCCTTCACAATCCAGCCCTTAGACTGTATGGTGTAGAGGTTGGGAACACAGACCCTGCAACCAGATTGCCTGGGGGTAGCTTCTGAGCCACTCACTGGCTGTGAAACTTTGAGCCAGGCTTAACATCTCTGAGTTTCTTTCCTTATCTCTAAAATGGGGATAATACTCACATCTAACTCATTGCGTCTTTGTGAAGTTCATCGATTTCCTATATGCAAAGTACTTGGCATACCCCATGCTTGCCTGAATGGTCATTGTTCTGTGACCTCACCTTCCATGATTTTATCCCACGAACGTTCCAGTTCAGGTGTACACAGCACCGGGGAAAGCAGTGTCCTCACAGAGATAGCAATCACTAATACAGTGCTTCCTATGTTCCAAGAGATGTGAGATAATAAACTTCCATTGTTTTAAGCTAACGTCTGAGGTTATTTGTCCCAAAGCAATAGACAAGGTTGTGAAAGGTCAGGTCTAATTTATTTACCCTCTTGGTATCTAAGTTTCTTACAGCCCCTGAGTCTTCATTTATAGAGGGAATACCCATTTTGCCAAACTGTTGTGAGAATCGTATTAAATTATCACCTTAGACTCAACCGCATATTAGAAAGGATATGAAAGTGTTTAACTCAATGCCCGGTACTTAGAAAGTATTTAGTTAACATTTCCATCTTCCTTCTGGAATAAATCACTGCAGGCTTCTCGTTACTACCAGCTTGGGTTTCTAGCACTCAAGATGGATTCTTTAATAGATTCTACGCATAAGTATCAGCCCCTATATAGGTCTCTATCTGAAGACTTAGGAGAAAAAAATATTTTCTAGACTGATGCTAAACATTCTTGAACAGCTCTGAGAGGAAGCTGTCTCCAGTCCTCAGTGTCTCACCCCAGGATTTTTCAATGTCCCATTTCAAACCACTACAGTAAATGTAGTGCAAATGTAGAAGGACTTGGTAGTTGTTGGTGACAAAAGAAATGCAACAAAATTTGCAAACTCAGGAAATATGCAAATTTGAAACAAAGAGGGACTTCACCCTGTCGTGAAATGCCTCAGGGCAGCGATTTACTAAAGAGCATGTGCCGAAGGCCCAGCCCCACATGCCACTGGGACTTCTGTGGACCAGGCTTTCACAGTTGTGAGAAACTGGATGCTGGTCGACCTTTAATTTTCTGTACTTACAGCCTAAATAATCAACATTGCAAAGGCTCAGCGGGTTCACAATTATCAGTGAAACAGTGAATCTCTTGGGGTTTTGCTGATGTGTCCTTACTCAGAGCATGTGAATAGAGTGGGCAAGAGGAAAATGAAACATGCAAAGGGGGCAGTGCCTCTCCTTCCCGGAAGGCAGTCCATTTAGGGAAAGAAGCTTTAATGCTGGCAAGGAATCTAGAGGGTTCTCCTGTTCTTTGTGTTCTTTGCCAGTGTCTTCTCTCAAGCTCATATCAGAAGTATGCTTCCAAGGGAAAGCCACAACAATGGTAATAATAATAATAGGTAAAATTTATGAAGTACGTATGTGTCAGAAGTCAACACAACTCTCAGAGAACAGTATGCATATGTGCGCGCACACACACATAGCCATTATCTATATTTTACAGAAGAGCATACAAAGGCACAGGGATGTTGGTAACTTGACCACAGTTACACAGCAAACACATGGTATGGTATCTTCAAGAGTCTAACCCAGGCATTCAGGTTCTCAGGCCTGCCTTGCTGATGTTAGCCAAAATTATTATTAATGATGAATTATCAAAAAGGAAAAACACCCTAAATACTTCATACCCTTTACGGTTCACTGTGTTTTTCCACATGTCATGTCTCATTCTCTGGTGGATCCTAATCATTCCCATTTCACAGCTGAAGAAGCCCAGTCAACAAGAGCCAAAGTGTCCTCATCACTCAGTGAGTGTTGGAACCAGGAACCCCATATTTGCCATGCAAGCTTTACCACAAACATCTTCTGATAGTGAGAGAGTTGCTTTACTTCTCGAAACCTCTTTGAACCAATTTCCTATAAAATGGGAATAATAAGAGTTTCAACCTCATGCACATACTGGAGCACCAAATGGGATTAGACGTATAAAATGGCTAGCAGAACTCATGGCACGCGGAGGGTGTGTGATAAATGTGTGTTACTGTCGTCAGTAAAACCCATCTCCATTATTAGCAGACTTGATTTTTTTTATACATTGTTGGGAAAAAAAAAATAGTGGATAATCCCTCAACAGAGTTTCATCCTTTCAAATATATACCCCCTACTCTTAAAACTACTTAGAAGAAGTTCTTCTAAGTTAGACTTTGAACAAAGAAAAGTTCTGCTCTGGCAGGAAGCTGGTGAAGTAAAAAGAGGAAATTTTACTTTATAAGCACTTTTTCTTTCTCCGGGAGGTGGACACTAAATGATTTGTGTGTGCATTTGTCTATGCAGCTCTCAAAATTAAAATTCCTTTGAGGGAACCATTGAAAACCAATCATTCAAAAAGCTTAAAAAAATGACATCTTGAAGAGCTCCTTGGTGCTAATCCATCAAGGTTAGCAATGATTCAACTGTGATTCTTTATTCAGATTCATCTCTCCCACAATATTCAATGCCATCAAGCTTTGCAGCATCGTATCCCAATGAATGGAGATACTAAGAAGAAAGTAAGGTGGGCAAGTCGGAGGAGAACACTCAGATGAGCCCACCCTAGCTCCTCTTGAAGGAGAAAAAGAAAAAGAAAAAAAAAGAAAACTCTCTGGAAAGAGTGATCACTTAACCTTGACAATTTCTTCACTTAATAGTGTACTGATAGGATCACTTATCTCAAACAGCTGAAAACTGGATGAAGTTTACAATCAGCCTTTCTAAATTACTTGGAAACCATTTTCAGCAATATTCCTCATGTAGCCCTTGGACTAACCCTGCAGTTGGAGGAGTATCACGTTCCCATTTCAAAGAGGAGAGGACTGAGTCACAGAGAGGTTATTTACTCCAGATCAAGTCAGTAAGACCAAGAATCAGGAATGATAGTGTCTTCTCCAAATCTCCTGTTCTTCACATTATTGTTCATATCTAGAGAATGCTCAAGATTAATAACAGCTCAATAATAATAGATAAATGTCCTTCTATAAAGTCTAAGGCTTAAAAGTTATTTATTACTTATAGAATACATTAAATGCCAATCATTTCACAATATTTATTGAGCACATTAGGCCAGGGGTATATATGAAATATAAGGCCCTGTGTCTGTTCATTGGGATGAAAATAGAGTCTAGTTGGAGAGATAAATATAAGCCAGATAACAAACAAAATAATAGTGTGTGGAAATCAGTCATTACTTTAGACCATCTTTTACTAAGCTGTAAGGCATCTTATTAGTTCTTCCAGGTGTTCGTAATAGGTCTGCCTTTAAACCTGAAACAAAATTGAGTGTGGTTCGTGGTGGGGGGACATGCTATGGAAACACAGCATACATCTCTCATTAGAGATTCACTGAGTACCGTAGCCCATCCCAAGTTCCTGAAGTCATACAAAAAACTAAAAACGTGGTTACCTTTATCAAGCCAGCATCTCTTAAACTTTTCATCATGAAACAGGTTTACTCAAAAAAAAATCTCATTAAGGAAATAGTGTTGTAGAGCACAGTCAGTGATTCTCAAACTTGAGAACACATGAAAGTCATGTGGAAAAGTTGTGAAAATACAAGTTCCTTGGCTCTACCCCCAGGAATTCTGATTCAGGAGCTCTGGAGTGCAGCCTCAGAACTGGCATTTTGTACAAGCTCCCAGCTGATCCGATACTACAGGTTTGAGCACCAAATTTGACAAGCATCTCTACATAACAGTTTCGAAATGTTTTTGTAGAATGCTAGACCCTTACTGTTGACTGAATTGTGCCCCCATCACCAAAATTCATATGTTGAAGCCCTAACCCTCAATGTGATTACATTTGGAGGTAGAGGTTTGGGGAGGTAATTAAGGTTACATGAAGTCAGTTATAAGATGGAGTCCTTATCCAATAGGATTAGCAGCCTTATTTTTTTTTAGAGAGAGAGGGAGAACACAAGCATGGGAGAAGGGGAGAGAGAGAGAGAGAGAGAGAGAGAGAGAGAGAGAGAGAGAGAGAAAGAGAGAGAGAGAGGAATCCCAAGCAGGCTCCTCGATAAGTGTGGAGCTTAATGCAGGGCTCGATCCAATGACCCTGGGATCATGACCTGAGCCAAAATCAGGAGTCAGATGCTCGAATGACCCACCCAGGTGCCCTTCGTTGGTGGCCTTAATAGAAGAGAAAGAGACTTCCCCTGACCCCTGCGTCTGTGCTCATGTACCAAGGAAAGGCTTTGTGAGCATAGAGTGAGAAGGTATCCAACTTCAAGCTAGGAAGGAAGCCTTCACCAGAACCAGACAATGCTGACACTTTAGAGTGTCAGACTCCCAGCCTCGAACAAACTGTGAGAAACATGTATAAGCCACCCAGTCAATGGGATTTTGTTACGACAGCCCATGCCAACTAAGACAACTCTGAGGCCCCTGATTTTTTTTTATAGTATTCACAAATACATATAAATAGTCTCACACACAGAGTTGCATCCCTTTAACTAATATGCCAGAAAAAATACCTGATCTAAGCAGGAAAGAAAGAATGA
The DNA here is from genome assembly GCF_024362965.1 of Panthera pardus. Lineage (NCBI taxonomy): Eukaryota > Metazoa > Chordata > Mammalia > Carnivora > Felidae > Panthera > Panthera pardus. The sequence goes on from NW_026527002.1 coordinate 69,000,077, forward strand.
AGAGCGTATTTTTAGAAGTCCATAATTCAAACTCTATGTCTACAGCAATTAAGATATGTAACTTTGAGCATGGATAGGAGGGCATTTCAAATTGAGGGGAAATTGTGTACAAAGTTGAATGAGAAATGTCATAGGGTATGCAGGGAAGAGCTATTTTGCTTGGCCGGAGATGAGAAGATGGAAGTTGTATGTAAGGAAGGACGTTCTTAGTTGAAAACAACAGGACACTAGGAACAAACTAGTTGAAGTAGTAAAGGGAATGTATTGGCTCACATCACTGATCTAGAGACATAGCAGATTTCCAGTTAGACTTGGTCCAGTAGTTCTAGCCCTTCTGGAATGGAAGCCATGGGTAGCCAGAGTTTTCTATTTCAACTGCTATCCTCCTGATACCTGGTAAACTGCCTGTGTTAGGGTAGGCATTCAATAAATTCACGTTGGGCGAAACAAATGTTCTCAAAGGCCTGATTTCTTTCAGTGTCACTCCTGGCTCACAGTTTCTACTTCTTTCTTAATCTGACTTGCCTCAAAGGCAAATGGCTGCTGTTAGCTTTCATATCCTAAATACTTCCTTTTTTCATACCTGTGAGAGACAATCTGGTTCTTCTCCAAACCGATTGTCTTCTTCTTCCCAGGTACACAAGTAGTCTACATTTCCCAGCCTGTGTAAAACCAGGTATGGCTATGCAACAGTTCTAGACGATGGGATGTGAGCCACAGTGATATTCACCGCTTGCAGACTTTGCCCGTACAGGCTCCCAGACACAAGCCCTGCACTCTTTCCCAGACTCCTGCTTGATGTCAGTGAAGGCTATCTATTGAAGTTGGCAGGGCCATCATGTTGAAGCCCTTATATATTTTTGTTTTTGGTGTTGCATTTATTGTACTTGCTATTACAGCAGCCTACCTTACCTAACAAAAAAGCAAATAGAAGTAGAGAAGAATAGGGGTGCCTGGGTGGCTCAGTCGGTTAAGTGTCCAGCTTCGGCTCAGGTCATGATCTCACCATCCATGAGTTCGAGCCCCGCGTCGGGCTCTGTGCTGACAGCTCAGAGCCTGGAGCCTGCTTCAGATTCTGTGTCTCCCTCTCTCTCTGTCCCTCCCCCATTCGCACACTGTCTCTCTCTCTCTCTCTCTCTCTCTCTCTCAAAAATAAATAAACATTTAAAAACAAGAATTTTAAAAAGAAATAGAGAAGAGTAAAGCATTTTGCTTGATGTTTCTCATCAGAAACACTGATATTCACTCTTTCTAAACCGACTTAGTTTACGTGACCATCCCTGAAATAGGCACTAAGTGAAGGGAAGGGAATATGCTGATTGACTAAGCCAAGATCACATGGTCCAAACTTGGAACTGAGTTTTGGTGTCAGTTTCCATAGAACCACGTGGACACCCAACTGGAAGTCAGGCTCTGTTGACAAGGAGGAAATATCTTTCAGAAAAGCAATGACAAATACCCATCATAAGTCAACAAGCTCCAGGTTAGGAAAGACTTTCCATTAAGGAATTTGGATGTTGTTTGGTAGCCAGTTGGAGGCCACTGAAATATTTTAAGCAAAGGAGAGACATTGTCAGATTTTTTTTCAATTATAAAAATGCTTTAGTATAGAGAAAATTATAGAGAATAATATAAGAGTCATACACTCACTACCCTATTTAATCAAATGTCGTACTTTGCCAAGATTGATTATTTAAATTAAGAAAACATTATAGATATGGTTTAAACATACTATGTGCTCTGCTTCTAACACATCACCCTCTTAACAGTAACCACTTTATGACTTTGATAGTTGTCATTCTCATGCATGATTTAATACTAGTGCTGATTTCTATATATACATAAATGATTATAGAATTGTTTTTGTGTTTCTCAATTTCATATAAATGGTATCAAATGATTAAAATTTTTTTACAACTTGATTTTTTTAACTCAATCTTTTTCCGAGATTGGCAATGAAGATGTTTCTTCAGATCATTCATTTTGACTGTAATATTATTTTTCATTGTATGAATATGCCATGGTTTATTTATATGCTTTCCTACAGATGAACCTTTATGTTTCTTCCATATTTTTGCCCCTAAACAACACTGTTCTAAACATTCTTATGTGCTTCTCATTGTGTATATATGTGGAGTATCTCTAACATATTCTGGGGTATATTGCTGGGTGAAAGGTTATGCAAGGCTTTAATTTCCCTAGATGTTATACCAGCTTGGTTGGTGTAAGAGTTCCTGTGGCCCTTCCTTCACCAGATTCACATTTACACAGGGGTGTATGACCTATGGGTCAGACTGACTGATTAGAAGAAAATCATTGCCAAAGCCGATGTGAGAGATACTGAGGGTCTGAGGTACATAGACATCATAGAGATAAGACGAAAGAGGAAAAAAGTTAACATGTTTAGGAATACAACTCATGGGAGTCGGCAATGGATTATGGATACATGTGAAAGGAGATGGAACCAAGAATGACTCTTCAGTTTCTAGATTGAATACAAGGAGGAAACTTATGTATAGTTAGGCTGATGATGAATTCCCTTAGAACATGTTGCCTTTGGAGGCATGGGAGGAAACCAGAAAGCATCATCCATCAGACACTTGGACATTTAGGTTTGGGGACTGAGAACAGATCAACTCAGAAAACAAGACGTGGAATTGCCAAACTAAGTGAAATTCAAAGAGTTGGGCTGGAGAAAGTATGTAGACTCAGGAGATAAGTGTAGTGAGAAGATACCCTTGGGAAACATTAATATTTAAAGGGGAATGAAGGAAGAAAGGACTGTGGAGGGGAAAGACTAAAGGAAGAGCCAATGTGTGTGATATCACGACAGCTAGAGGAATAGAGTTTTAAGGAATAAGTGGTCAACCACATTAAATGCAGCAAAGAAACCAAGAAGGTAAAACTGGAAATTAAACAGTATTGCAGTGAGGCCATTGAACCCATATGAAGGACAGTTGCAGCAGAGTAGCACAGGTGAAAGGAAAGAATGAACCCAGAAAATTGGACTTCAGAGTCCATGTATTTAACCACTATGTTATAGTCTTTCTATCCTTAGGGGAAAAAAAGTTCATCTCACACCACCAAAGTTAGACTCATCAAGGGGTGCCTGGGTGGCTCAGTTGGTTAAGTGTCTGATTTTGGCTCGGGTCGTGATCTCGCAGTGTGTGAGCTCAAGACCTGCACTGGGATCTGCTCTCAGTGTGGAGCCTGCTTCAGATCCTCTGTCTCCCACTCTCTCTCTGCCCCCCACTCCCCCCACCACTCATGCTCTCTCTCACTCTGTCTCTCTCTCAAAAATAAATAAACAGTAAAAAAAAGTTAGATTAATCAAATCCTTCTGTGCCATGTGGTCACTGTTTTCATCCTTATAGCCTTACTTGGGAAACTGAAGAAAAAGGGTTAGGAGAGCCTACAACATAACAGAAAATGTTCTATTTCTCCTTCACCTTTGCTCTCTTTTTTGATTTTCTCCATTGTTGGTAGAATGAACGCTTAGAAAATCATGGGTTAAACATGTGCCTGGAAATGAAGCCCCATGATTATGAATTGCAAATCCTTGTAATAGAAAGACAATTGGTGCTGACATGTGAGTACCATGGCTTGGGACTGGGAAGGCAGGTGACCTAAGCTCACTAAACCTGATCACAGACAACATAGGAATGATCATAGCATCCCTTCTCTATCATGGGGTTGCCCTGAAGATCCAGGGAGAGCCCACTGTATTAAAATCTTTACCACTGCTCCTGGCACGTTACAGGGCTCACTATGTGGCAGGTCTAGGTGTCCCTGCCTATCAGTGTTGCTGGAGGAGGACCAACGGCAGCCTTCAGATCCCTGGATGTGGACCGGGAAGAGCTGGGATGAAGCTGGCAAGGATGAAGATCTGGCAAAGACATCCTCCACTTGATACAGACTTAACTTTCAGTCAATTCTCTTAGGAGCTAAGAAGTGAAAGTTGAACTTAACTATCAAGGAACATACCAGTTGTTAACTGGGCCCCCAGGAGGAAGTCAGCAAGCTCTACCACATCTAACAACGCCTACTGCTGACAGCCCTTCCCCCAGGTCAGGCAGCTCTACCCCTAGCTCTTCTGTGCCCCAACTGGGGGAAGATGAATGGGCACCAAGAAGAAACTATTTCACTTCCTTCCCAGAGTTGAGAAGGGAATGAAGGAATCAGCTTGTATTGGGCATCTACTCTGTGCTGGCTGATTTACAGAAGTTGTGCACTATTATCCCCACTATACAGATGAGAACACTGAAGCTCAAAGACTTGTTCAAGACACACATCTGGCTATTAGGGACCCAGGATTCAAAGTCATGTCAGCCTGATACCCAAGTCCCCATTCTTCTATAACGACATCGATCTCTGAATAGTCTAGGTTGAAAATCATGGGTCCCACGTGAAAGGAGACTGGCTTTTGGAACTTACCTTCTTAGCAAGCCTTCCATCATCACATGCTTTGCCTTTATCTTCTGTGCAACCTCAGCACTTATTGTTGGGCCCTTCTCTAGGAGTTTGCAATCCAGGAGGAGAAATGAACCCAGGAGGAAATAATTTCAAAGTCACATAGTAAATGCAAAGCCAGAGGAATGCAGTGGGGACCGAAGAACTGAGGACTGTGAACACCTAAGCCAACAGGGGAATTTGCAGAAACCTCTCAAGGAAACTCCTCAGAGTCCTAAAGTGTACATGCAAATGGAAGCAAAAGAAGGGGGACAGGGGAGAAAACTCCAGAGAGAAGTTAACAGCACAGATAAAGGTAAAGAGGCATAAAACAGTCTGGACATTTGAGTTTTTGGGAAGCTGAACTAATAGGTCAGTTTACAGGAGGTCCTGTACAGGCTAAATTCCAGGGGTTTCTGTAAGATACAGGCAGGAAAACTTGCATGGGATATTTTAAGAATATTTAAAAACTCTGGTAAACATTTCATTAAGCACTCCTCTCTTAGTGGCAGAACCCATGTCATATCAAGCCTAATAAAATGTACTCACATCACACATTGACACATTTCTTTAACAAGTATTTGTTGAGCACCTATTGTGTGCTAGGCACTCTCTTAGTCCTCTGGCATCCCAACGTTTACAAAAATTACAAACACACTGCTCTACTTGGAATCACCTTCTAGTGTGAGCAGACAATAAAGAAAACAAGTGAATTATATATTCTCAGAAGATGTTTCATGGGAGGAAGTCAGAAGTGCTAAAGGAGGGATTATAATACTAATAGAATGTCCATAGAAATCTCACCGGGAAGGTCATGTTTGAGCAAACACTTGAAGGAGGTGAGGAAGTTGGCCAAGCTAAACTGGGGGAGGAACATTCCAGGAAGGGATCCAACCAGTGCAAAGACTCTGAGGCACACATGTGCTTGGCATGTCTGGAGGCCAGTATGGCTGGGGAACACTGACCAAGGGAAAAGGTGAAAGGAAATGAGGTCAGGGGAACAGTAAGAAACAAGAGGTTCTTCTGTAAGTGGGGATTTGGTTTTTCACTAAGAAGGAACAGAAGCCACCAGGTGTGGTGGGGGGAGGGGACTGGATGTTTTGAACAGAGGACGATATAATCTAACTCAGGCTTAAATGGGATTATTTCAGGGCAAAAGTGGGAGCAGGAAGGCCAGTGAAGACACCGTTAAACAATCGTGACAAGAGTGCAGGCTTGGACCCAGGAGCAAGCAGCTTAGGTGAAGTGGCCAGGCTCTAGGTGTGAGAAAAAGTGGGCAGAATAAAATGGTATCAGGGAGGAGCCAAGACTGGCCTGAGAAACTGGAAAGAAGATACTGGAGTTCTGTTTGCAGCTTCATTTTCCTTTAAAAATATTTGAAAGAATTGTACTTTGAGTTTGATTCATATTTTTTTTTCTATATGTTCTTGTGATCTAAGCTATATTTTAATGTCAACAAAATTGGGTTGCATTGAATTAACCGTGATATTACATATGATAGAAATTCTATTACATCTATTAATTTTTAATGCTTCATTTTTATTTTCAATTTTTGGAGCAGTATATTTATTTTGGGGGTCTCAGGCCACTAAAAAGCTACTAGTCCTAATCACTGTTCTTTTATGGGTGATGAGTAAAACACCCCTGCTTGCACTCTTACAGTTAGAAGTCGAGAGCAGAAAGCGTAATAAAAATAAATGTATGCATTTTTAATTAATAGGGTTTGGGTTCTAAATCTCATGTAAATTATTTCACTTAATTCTCATAACAACCCTATGAGATGCATACTATTAGTGCCTCTGTTTTAAAGATGAGGAAATTAGGGGAGCCTGGGTGGCTCAGTCTGTTGAACGTCCAACTTCAGCTCAAGTCATGATCTAGTGGCTCATGAGTTTGAGCCCTGTGTTGGTCTCTGTGCTGATAGCTCTGAGCCTGGAGCCTGCTTCAGATTTTGTGTCTTCCTCTCTCTCTGCCCCTCCCCTGCTCATGCTCTGTCTCTCTCTCCTTCTCAAAATAAATAAACATTAAATTTAAAAAATTTTAAAGATGAGGAAATTGGAGAATAAGAGAGGTTGAGTAACCTTGCCCAAGGTCACAAAGCTATGTGTTCACTAAGCTGGGATTTGAGTCCAGGAAACTGAATTACCAGGGTCATTGGGTTCTCTTAACAAGCCCAGTGGTTTATAGTCAGGAGTGGTACAATCTCAGGAAGCATTTAAAAAATGGAGAGTGAGGCTCTCAGCCCATTCCAACGACTGGAACACCACTGTATCTGGGAGGAACAAGGAAGATAAATATTGTCCAGCCAGTAGAACCTTTATGCCATGAGGAAATGTCCTTCCTGAAAGGCCAATAGTGGCCCCCCCCAACTTTAAAAACACCAAGGCTAAGCCATTTCTTCACTTGCATTACCCATTTCTACCTTATGGGTCAAATGTTTGGCATTGGTGAGTTTTGCAAACCCTCTCATGTCTCCCTCTGCTCTCTGTATTTGCAGTCATCACTGCCCTGAGCTGGCTGTAAGAGTCAAATCTCGTCACATTGGTTTGGGGTGTGGGCAAACTCTTTCAGCTGTCCTGAAATTCTAGTTATTAAATATTACTCAATGTAAGCAGAGCACTGGTTGGGACTTGATGGTGTTTTCATTTCAATTTCTCTCACAACAATACATATTCTCCATGTAAAACTAATCAATGTCACATATTTGGGAAAATTATGAATGAACATAGGGCATTAAGTCAAAGAAAATGAGGTAAAAATACGTAGAGTGGCCTGAAAACTTGCTTTGAGATAGGCAATCTCATAGACTGAAAAGTTAAGGTCATACAACTAGTAAAGGACAGAGTCTGGATCTAGTGTCAGATGTGAGTCCACAGCCCATGGTTTGACACTACATCAGGTTTCTTCTCAGTACTGGGATTCAGAATCCAGGACTGGATTCTTTTTTTTTTTAAGAAAAAATGTTTAGATGTTTATTTACTTTTGAGAGAGAGAGAGAGAGAGAGAGAGAGAGCGCAGAGGAGAGGCAGACGCAGAATCCGAAGCAGGCTCCAGGCTCTGAGCTGTCAGCACAGAGCCCAGTGCAGGGCTCGAACTCACGGACCGTGAGATCATGACCTGGGCTGAAGTCGGACGCTTAACTGACTGAGCCGCCCCGGCACTCCAGAAGAGCTGGATCCTAATCGTAATTCTGCTGTTATCTGGCTGAATGACACTGATTGGGTCATGTAACTTCTCTTGAGTCTCAATATCTACATCTATAAATAGAGAAAGCTAGAACACTAAAGCCCCTCCTGTCTCTTCCATTCACTGCTTGTGTAGGCTTTTGCTCCATAAATGGTTTATTCTGCTTTAGGAAAACAAACTTTATCCTTATGTTGTGGTCAGACCTATTGCTCTTAACTGCTGTAACTGCTTCTCTTTGTCGATGACTTTGTACTAAGCCAGACATGATGGGTACGTAAGCCTTTGGCATTTTAGCTAGGTCTGGCACAAAGAATCCACTAATAGGTCCACTAGGCATCTGAGACCACCGGGCTATGTGTCATACCATAACAATTGCAGTTAGGTAGGGATGCAAGTTGGCTTTCATGATTTGGGACCAGAATTTGTGAGAGAGCAGGATCTTGAGAGTCAAGCAGGCATGGGTTCATTTCCCAACTCGGCCACAGTCTCCTGGGTGTGTAATCACAACCAAACCTGAATTTAAATGTCACTTTCTCAAAGAGGTTTCCCAGAGTCTCACAAGGTAGCTTAGTCCAGAACACTGTTTTGGCCCCATGATCAACCTCATCATATTTAATAGTATACAGTGGGCATTTAATAAGTACTTTGAAAATGAATGCTGAATCAACGTCTGTTGAGTAAAAAGTCATCTGACCTTCCTCAGTCTCAGCTTTGCTCCTATGAAATAGGCCGAAAACAAAAACAGAGTTCTTATGAAAAAAAAGTCAAAATGCTTCACCCACAGCAACAGTAAACACGGTTACAATGTTAGATCATATAATTATAGTCTGAAATAAGCTAGTTTGAAAAGCAAATCTCAGAGTCAAGTGAGGCTTTTTCTAGTTTATTGAACCTAGAGTTAGAGGGGAAAAAAAGGAAGCTAAAATTTACTGAATGTCTATGATGAGCCAGGCACTGTGTGTAATAGGGTGATGCACGTGTAATACTTGTCTACAAGTATGAAAGTGTGAATTTCCAGAGGAGGGAAACAGGGTCCTGAGAAAAGCAAGGTTTGCTCTAAATTTTCACACACTGCAGTGGGCCTCCTTGCCTTCTTCTTTTACGTTGGAACTTTTGAGGCCACTACTGTTAGGAGGAAAAAGTGTGTGATGCTTATCTATGTTCAGAACTAGAAAATGCCCTCTTCCGCTCCCTAGGTTGGCCCTGTTGTTGTTCAGGTGCTGCCTGTGAGCAGACACCCACAGAAGACGGAAAAGATGAATCCGCAGATTGCTACACACACATGCTCATCGAGGTGAGTGGCAAACACTACAGGGTTGGTTCTACCAATAAGTTACCACCCCATTTCAGGATGACCACGCCTTTCTCAAAAGTGACAGGGGCAAGGGTGAGGGGAACATCACCCAAGGGAATACTAAGAGGACAGCTGTGTTCTGTGGGTTATGTCCAGCATAAAACTCAGAGTATCCAGATTGTTGCCCAAGATCTATGCTTGCTAGGAGCCTCTGAAAGCCTGTTTTCTCACCTGCAAAATGGGTCACTGAACATCCACATGTTTGCATATTCGTATTTGCATTCACTGAATATGCCTACAGCAAACATGTGCTATTGATATCAGAGACTGTGCAAGACACTTGAATACACAGATCTGATCACTACAAATTCCTGCACTGAAGGAGTCACCATCTAGTGAAGGAGAAAAGTATGAAAACAAATAACGAATTTAGCAAAAGTTCAAAAATTCTTACTGAGATATAGGAGGAACGTTATGTGATCCCAGAGGAAAAAGAGAACATCTCATTCTGTGCAGGGTAGGAGAAGTTTTAACTAATGTGAAGATAGTTGAATGAGTCTTAAAATATGTGTTAGAATGTGTCATATGAGTAGGTAGAGAAGCATGTTCAAGGCAGAGAGTGTCCTAAGACAGTGAGTCATGAAATGGCACGATGCCTAGCCTAGACCAGCTACGTTAAGTATTTGTCTTATGAATGAATAAATGTATGAATGAATGAATGAATGAATGAATGAACATTTGGAGAAGCATAAAAAATTAATTGTTCCTGTATGGATTGTGTAAGATTTAGAGAAGATAGCAGGGGCGCCGGGGTGGCTCAGTCGGTTAAGCGTCCGTCTTTGGCCCAGGTCATGATCTCACAGATTATGAGTTCAAGCCCCGCGTCGGGCTCTGTGCTGACAGCTCAGAGCCTGGAGCCTGCTTCAGATTCTGTGTCTCCCTCTCTCTCTGCCCCTCCATGGCTCACACTCTGTTTCTCTCTCTCAAAACTAAATAAATATTTAAAAAGTTAAAAAAAAAATAGAAAAGATAGCAGAGTAGAGATAGAAACTATGGGAAAATTTGGGATAACCTTAAATATCCAAATGAGTCGTTTTGACATAACTGTGTTTTTCTAATCTAATTTTGTCTAGCAATTGACTCAAGCTCTTGTTTAAATCTCATAGTACTCTTCATACCTTTGAATATCCCCCATATTTGAATCACGAATGATGGTTTAGTTGGGGAAATTGAAGACAACTTGATACGACTATAACTAATCAAGCAGCAATGTCATAGTAAAGGGCTACAATTTTTAATTACATGTTTATCTATTAGTCATTCATTTACTACTTATTAAGTATACATTTGTCAATAACTCATTTATTAATTTAACAAATCTGTGTTAAGCACTTACTTCCCAGGCATTGGTCTAGGACCTGGGCTTATAGTGGTGAACAAAACAATCATGCTTTCTGCATTTATGGAGCTTATAGCCAGTAGGTGGAGAGATGATATGCAGATAAGTGTTCAAATCAGTATATCAAATAGAGGTAAATACAATGAAAGAAAAGAACAATGTGCTAGAGAAACTAATGAAAGTGGCTGACCGAATCTAAATTAATTGATGATGTAATATGGTAAACATTATCTCCTCCTGTAGCAGACATTGCTTATTGCCTATCTATTGGACAATTCCCCTTTTTCATTGCTAATAGCATCCCTGTTTGTTCTGAGATGACAGTATGCACAGCTCTAGTGGAATCACTATGGCTGATCTGTGTTTTCCATGGTAAACCCCTCTTCTTTTCCAGCTACTCATTTTCCAAACTCTCTTATAGCTAAGGTTGACCTGTGATAGAGTTCCTGCCACTGATACGTAGAAAAGGTCTTCAGGGGAGCCTCTAAGAGAGATTTTATATCTTAGCAAAAGAGATCAATACTAGAGAAAACCTGCCCTTCCACTTTTTTCTTTGTTGACATTTTGGAGGGGAAGTTGTCATGTTTAGAACTGCGGCAGCCATAGTGGTCTTAAGATAATCAAAAACCAATAGTCTGAGGATGAGTAGAAAACCTTTGGTCCTCAATAATGTTTTTTTTTTTCCTTTGCACTAAGCTTAAAATCAAATGCCTCCAGATACCCAACTGTATTGGAAAATTAGACATATTTTTAAACCTAAGAATGTAGCTTTTTTATTATTGACAGCTGAAAGCCACAAAATTATAGGCTAAAAAAGATGGGTTGTGTCTATTTTTCAAAGAGATTTCCCAGTGTCTTCCAAAGTGCCTGGCACATAAGATCCACTTAATAAACACCTGTTCAGGGGTGCCTGGGTGACTCAGTCGGTTAAGTGGCCAACTCTTGATTTCAGCTCAGGTCATGATCTCACAGTTTGTGAGATTGAGCCCTACATTGATCTCTGTACTAACAGCATGGAGCCTGCTTGGGATTCTCTCTCTCCTTCTATCTCTGCCCTTTCTCTGCTCATGTGCATGCACATACGCTCTCTCTCTCTCTCTCTCTCTCTCTCTAAAAGAAATAAATATTTAAAAAAATAAATAAATAAATAAATACCTGTTTAATGAGTGAATAAGGCATGGAAGGAATTAATGAAAATTGCATGGGTATTAGAAGAGTATAGAAAAATCAATTTTGAGATAGTCTAACCTCCATCTATCGCTCCTTCCCAAGGTTAGATCAAGGAGTCACATAGGGCACTGGACACAACCCTACTAGAATAATAACTCAGTCCTGAGTGATAGAGGTTTGTTAATACAAACACAAGATCTGTCCCACCAAAACTGCTCCAGAGGCAGTATTCTTTCTCTTGGGCCAATTATAGGGTCAGAGAAATTGGGTTTTGTCTCTTCAACCTCTATGTTTCACACTATATTTTCCTCACCTTCAAACTACAGATATCATATGTCTCTCCCTATTAATACTTATGGCTAATATTATACAAGTCTTGGGTAGAGCAATAAGGTAAGAAAAAGAAATAAAAGGCATAGAGATTAAAAAAGAAGAAGAAAAACTGTCTTATTCTGACATGGTATGATTGTGTAGAAAGGAAATCCAAAAAGAATGTACAAACTATCAGAGCTAATAATGGAATTTAGCAAAGTCATTGGCCACAGAGTTTATATTCAAAAATTAATTGTAATTCTTTGCACTGAGAAAATTGGAGACAACGTTATAAACAGTAACATTTACAACAGCAGAAAATATCAAATTATTAGGACTAACTGAAATCAAAGTTTCCAAGACCTCTACACTGAAAATTGGAAACCATTGCTGAGAGAAATTAAAAAAAGACTTGAATATGTGAGGAGATTTACTGTGTTTATGGTTTAGAAGATTCAGTATGTCTAAGATATAAATCTTGTCCAAACTTATCTACAGATTCAACCCTATCCCAATTAAAATCTCTGAAACTTTTTAAAATTTTTTGTTGTTGGACATAAAGCAATTCTAAAGTTTCCATAGAATTGCAAAGAACCTAGAATCGCCAAAGAAATTTTGCAGAGGAAGGAAATTGGAAGACTTACACTGTCAGATTTTGAGACCTTCCTCAAAGCTACAATTATTAACACCATGTATACTGATATGAGTAGACAGACTAATCAAACAGAAAAGAGTCCACACAAGCATAGTCACTGATGTATGATAAAAGTCTCAAGGCAATTCGGAGAAGTTCTGAATAGATCTGGGTGTTAAAAAAATAAATAAATAAACCTTGCCTGTACCTCATACAATACCCCCAAATTAATTATAGATATAATGCACACCAAATGTGAAGGTGAAATATCCAGAAAAAGAAAAAGGTATTTTCGTACCTTGGGGTAGTAGATATTTTTAAAACAGAAGACAAGAGAGTGAAAAGGCAAGCCACAGTCTGGGATAGGTTTTTATAATATTATACATGTTTGTATCTGGCAGAGGACTCATACCTAGAATCCATTAGGAACGCTTACAAATTAATAACAAAAGGACAAATACTCACTTGAACATGACAAAAAAATACTTGAACAAAAAAATGCAGATCACTCATTAGGAAAGTGCAAATTGAAACTGCAATGAGTTACCACCACATATTTATCAGAATTGCCTAAATTTTAAAAAAGACAAACAATACTAAGTATTGCTAAGTTTGGGGAGTAATTGAACTCTATATATTACTATTAGAGTGTGAATAAGTTCAACTGCTTTTGAAAAACTGTGGGAACAATCTATTAGAGCAAAACATTTGCCTACACCATGACCCAGAAACCCTTTTCCTAGATATATACACAAGAGAAATGAAATACACTAAAAGGCATGTACAAAAACATTCATAACCACCTTGATTCATAATAACTGAAAACTGGAAAAAATTTAAATGCCCATTAACTTGAAAATGAATCAATAAATTACAGTTTAATCATACAATGGAACACTACTGAGCAATAAAAACCAACTGCTGACATATGCAACAACATGGATTAAATTCACAACTGTTATGTGCAGTGAAAGAAGTCAGACACAAAAGAAAACACACAATATGATTACATTTATATAAAGTTCAAGGACAGGGAGGCCAAATCTATAGTGATAGAAGTCATAATAGTGGTTATATCAGGAGATATGGTTCAGAAAGGACACAAGGGAATCTTTTAAAGTGATGGAAATATTTTGTCTTGATTTGAGTGGTGATTACATAGGCGTGTCCAGGGATGCATATATCTCAGCAATTAGTGAGCTGGACACTTAAGATTTGAGCCCTTTGACCTGGGTGGCTCAGTCGGTTAAGCGTCTGACTTCAGCTCAGGTCACGATCTCGCGGTCCGTGAGTTCGAGCCCCGCGTCGGGCTCTGGGCTGATGGCTCGGAGCCTGGAGCCTGCTTCCGATTCTGTGTCTCCCTCTCTCTCTGCCCCTCCCCCGTTCATGCTCTGTCTCTCTCTGTCTCAAAAATAAATAAACGTTAAAAAAATTTTAAAAAGAAAAAAAGATTTGAGCCCTTTGTGCACTTCACTTCAATTTAAATTTAAAAAAAAAAATTGTAAATTATTGGGGCTCCTGGGTGGCTCAGTCAGTTAAATGTCTGACTCTTGATTTTGACTCAGGTCACGATCTCACAGTTTCATGGGTTCAAGCCCTACTTCAGGCTTGTTAGCACAGAGCCTGCTTGGGATTCTCTCTCTTCTCTCTTTCTCTTTCTCTCTGCCTCTCCCCTGCTCCCTCCCCCCCCCCAAAATAAATAAACTTCTAAAAAATTTTCTAAATTATTTTATGTCACGTTGCCTAGAACTGCCTCCCCCCTTCTCTCTCTCTCTCTCTCTCTTTCAGTCTCTCTCTTTCAATCTTTCTCTCTCCCACCTTCCCTGCTTGGAAAGTGAGTCCAACCTCAGAGAAGTAAAGGACTCCACACAGACAAATTTGGGTTTAAGTAGGTTATTTTAACCATCAAAATGAAGACAGCAAAATTGAATTGAGACTTGAATTGCCTGCTTTGGTTATCTGTAACAAAGACTCACTGGATAATTGCCCCAAATCCCACTTTACTTTATGTTGTGTACTTTACTGGTTTCTGGTTTGAATACTAAGGAGGATTTGCAGCAGAAGAGGAGAATAGCTTCCCAGTAATAGTGGCCTTTACTCACCACGTTCACTGGATACCAAAAAGATTATGGCTTCTGTCCAGTCTACTCACAGTGAGCAGTGTGGACTCCAGGCTGATCACGTAGCCCTCCGGGTCTCTGAACCTTCCCTAACCTTTGCTTGAAACATGAAGGGGCTGGACTGAGTGTTCTTGGATGTCTTGTTTTGTTCTAATGAGATACAAAGAGTCTCTATTCTTCCATGATTCTCTGTGTCTGCTATAAACAAGGTGTGTTATACGTGGGATTCAAGTTCATTCTACTTTATCCAGTAATCCTTATGATTTTACTTTTGTAGAAGAAAAACAAGAAAACAATATTAGTCATCGGATGCAAGGATGAACTCCCCACACCCTAGCAATAGGGAAGGATGGGAACGGAGAGCTCAACAGGCAACAGTAGCAGTGATATCCTTCTTCTTTTAGAGGAGAAAACAGCCCCAAAGGCATTGGACTGACAGGTTTCTTACATGTTCAGCTGGGAGTCTGAGCGTTTTGGGTCTTTCGACTTCCTCTCACCGAGAGTACAAAGCCAACACCATGCCTGTGTGTGTCTCTGTGTGTGCATACACACACATCTGTATGTACACACATGTGTGTAAGGGTTTTTACATATGTAGTGAATCTGCATAGGTATGTACTTGATTTTGTGTACATGTGTGTTCACATATGCATGTTTCTTTTTTTTTTGTTTTTTATTTATTTTTGAGACAGAGAGAGACAGAGCATGAACGGGGGAGGGTCACAGAGAGAGGGAGACACAGAATCTGAAACAGGCTTCAGGCTCCGAGCTGACAGCACAGAGCCCGACGCGGGGCTCGAACCCACGGACTGTGAGATCATGACCTGAGCCGAAGTCGGACGCTTAACCGACCGAGCCACCCAGGCGCCCCAACATATGCATGTTTCTCAGTGGTTGTATGTAAGGATGCAAATATGTGTGATGTGTGTTTGTGTATGTGTGTAGGAGCGTTGGGGGGGGGATGCACAAAAAAGCTGCCCTAGGCTTTATCCTATTCTTTTTTTGTTAATGTTTACTTATTTTTGAGAGACAGAGCGGGGCGGGGGGGTGGAGGGAGAGAAACAGAGCATGAACAGGAAGCGTCAGAAAGAGAGGAAGACACAAAATCTGGAGCAGGCCCCAGGCTCCGAGCTGTCAGCACAGAGCCTGAGCCCAATGAGGGACTTGACCCCACGAACCATGAGGTCATGACCTGAGCTGAAGCTGGACGCTCAACCGACTGAGCCGCCCAGGCACCCTGACTTCATCCTATTCTCAAAGCTAAGCAATAACATAAATAGTGTGAGTCAGAAAGGTGAAGGGTTAACTGTTTACTGAATACAAAATTCATTCAGAAAAAACTGTGCTTTGTAACTGGTAAGAGGAAGTATTGACCAGCTTCTGGTAAAGTTACAATGGCCAGACTTGCAAAGGAAACTCCTCCTAGCTTGGAATTTTAGAGTGTTTCCTAGGGTTTGAAAGGTGTCCAAAAAATGATGAGGCATTTCAACAAGGGGATGGATTGGGGAGACCTGGCGTTGAGTGCTTGAACTCACCTTCCTTTCCATCCACTACACCCTTCCCTATCTTTCACAAATAATTTTAAGAGAAAACTAATGGATTTATACTTAATATCTTCTCCCTTACCTTTTTTTTTTTTTTCCTGTCGTGTCCTATCTTCTAATGGGGCTCAATGCGTAGTACAGGAAAAACCCATAACCCTTCATTCTAGCTCCTCTTCTTTTCACTAAATTATCTCAGTTTCCTCATCTGTCGAGTGGGTGTAATGATTATCTTGGAAGTGGTTGCTGTGTATCACACAAGCATAGCTTATAGCTTCCAGTCTGTAAGCTCTATGGAAATAGGGAACACTCCTGGTTTGTTCATCTTTGTCTATCGTGTATTCAGTACAGTGCTTAGGTCCCTCAAAGTATTTGTTGCATGATTGAAGATGTCAAAAGGAGGCAATGTTTTAAATACATCCTTAAGTGCTATTATAAAGTCATTTGGTGGTAGTGGTGAAGGAGAAGTAATAGGGAGGGATTTCTCTAATTTGTACTCTACAGGGATTTCAAAAGAAGGTGGAAAGCAGGAAGGAGATAGTCTGTGTGGGAGCCAGAGGCTGGAGATGTCAAGCCAGACTGAGTCAGCTCATGCTTAAGGAGACAGATCACTTTGTTTATTGCCTCCCCTCCCCGGCTCCAAGTCCTTGGTCAGTCTGCACCCTCACATTTCCGGCGAACACAAATGCCTCAATCAACCAACAGGGGGTGCTCCTCTTATGAGCTTGGCCCTGACCTTGATCCTGTGATCTGACCAGCAAGGTAGGGAAAATAGAGACCTTTGCAAATCAGGTTCAGTATATACAGAGTCAGGCCTGGTATTAATAGGATTTTATTTATACAAGAAAAAAAAAACCCCACAATACGAGACACTTAACATTTCACTGAAATAAAATACGCAACGGAACATAGAACTAACGACCGGAAGTCACAGTGCTCCAGTGAGCTTTCCCGCAGGACGGAAGGGTGAGTGGCTGCCCAGGTAAGTGCCCAAAATACTCAGCCCTCTTCCAGACGATTTAGCTAAATTCTGGAGAGTAAACTGCACACATGTCCTCTCCCCGCCACCCCTCAGGCCCAGCACTGTTGGGATCCCAAGAAGTCATCCACATCCTGCTTGAACTATTTGCCATCGTTACTACAGATAACTGTAGTTATCTCCTTGCTAAGGGGCCAGTTTACGATTTCCTCAAGTGACCTCATTTCAGTTAAGCCTCACACCTTCCTTCCCCAGTAAGCAGTTATCAGGCTTGGTTGGGAGCTCAAGACTCAGGGATTAAAGGGGAAGAATTCTTTCGCTTCGGAAGCTCACCAATACAGTGACCACTTTATTGTAAGGATTAGCTGCACCGCTTTCTTCCCCTGCTGTAAACACCATGCCGAGGCTTTACGGCCCTTTATCTCAGTTATTTCCCACCACAGCTCTGTGTGGTAGGTACTCTCATTAGAGCCATTTTCAGGATGAGAACTGAGGGTTAAATGGGTCCATAGCATGCCTAGAATGATCAAATTACTGAGGAGAGATTCAAAATTGAAATTCAAACAGTCTGACTCTTGAATGGCAAGTCACTTCTGTACTAGAACGGAAAGGAATGAAATGGCATAGATCCATTTCATGGCTATAGAAGTTAAGGGAGAATTCCCTGGTGCAGGATAATTCTAGTTGGGTCTTGAAACTAAATGGAAGCACGTAGTTAAAGGAGAGAAGTGAAGGCATTCTCGGAGGAAGAGAGCATTTACAAAACATCTCAGAATTATAAAAGTTCCTCTTATATTGTGATGCCAGGGTCATCGGTAAACATCTTTCTCCTGCCAGTGGGGTTGGGTGGTGGTGAAGGGACATGGGTGGAATGAAGCTAAAGGACTCTAAACTTTCTCAATTAAAACTTGAACGGCCATCTTCTTAACACCAAAGAGAATTTCAATCTTTGTGTGTGTGTTATATTTGAGAGAACCAGGTTATTTAGAGTTGAATACGTGAGTAAGTTGGGTGACTGTCGTGATTAGTCGTATTAGATCAGTACTTCCAAGGTCGTAAGGCAAGTTTGTTGTGTGGCTCACGTATGACCTTAGAAACTGGTGCCTAAAGTCAGTCCAATGTGGTTTCAGCAAGAGTGTCAGAATTGCAGTGCTCAAGATGGAAATGATGGGTAAGAATGTGTAAGTTCCTAGGCAGGAATTAGGGGTTGGGGGGAAGATAGGTAGCCTTTTCCAACCCTCTGCATTTAACCAGAAATGTGATGTCACCAGCTTGTCCTGCCCTGTGAAATGGAATGGAAGATACGGTCTATCTATTGCCATTGCCTCCGGTTGTTAGGAAACAAATCCTAGGCATACAGAGCCGTGGACAAGAAAGTCACCCATTGGAACATATTTATTTGCAGGAGGATAATTTAAGTGATTCAGTAGAAGGGATATCCAAGATATCTTTCTTTTTCCTTTTTTCCATGTAAGTGAGCTATCTGTCAACTTTCTCATTGGCTACATTCTTACAAAGGAATAATCGGCACAGGACACCTTGGGGGGTTTTGTTTGTTTGGTTTTGGTTTTGGTTTTTAAAGTATACAACCTGATGATTTGATATACATAGCCATTGTAAAATGATTACCAAGATGAAGGTGATTAACACACCCATCATTTCACATAGTTAATAGAGGCACCTTTCTTTTTTTCTGCGGTGAGAATGCTTAAGACTGACTCTCACCAACTTTCCAACATACACATTATTAACTACAGTCACCATGCTGTAAGTAGATCCTCAGAATGTATTCTTCCTAGAACTGAAAACGCATGCTCTTTGTCTTACATCGCCCACATGACACTTTGAAAAGAGTCTGCCTGCGAGGGATGGCGCCTGAACTTGGCTGGGAAATTGTGGAAACAATGAAAGATACGTGGGTGTCCTCACCTCTGCTGTCTCAAAATGTCCAGCTCTCGGGTTGAATATTTTCCCCCATGAAAACCCCATTAAAAACAGAAACCAGAACTACGAACTAAAAGAAAAATATCTATTTGAATTTTTCTTCCGGTGAACTGCCTTCTTAGCTATTTTAGTACGTTTTCTTGGTGGCTGATGCATAGCGAACAGAATTGCGTTTCTTTCCCACAGACATCATATTTCTTCGAACAATCCCTGGAACGACAGTCATCTCAGGACCCTTGACACACAACATCAAAGCCACTGGAGAAAGCATGGGCTGGGGAGAGGGAAGAAGCAGGGGTACCATCCCACCTGGGGCCCTCTTTCCCAGAGGCCGCCAGGTAGCATCAGGTGATGTGTGACAGTTTACTGGAAAAGTGAGAGGCTTTTCTCTCCTGCATATTGACTGCCATCCCTGCATCCCACTAATTCTGGAAGTCAAGTGATCAGGATCGCTGATGCTGAAAGCTGAACAAATATTAGTGATAAATTGTGGAAATGCAGAGTTGAGAGCCAGACAGAAGGTCAAGAAGATATCTGAGTCAGCCCTCTGACTAGTAGCAGGTTGATGGGTTATTATGCTGGTTTTGAAGACCAGGCAACTGGGGACCAGAAGTGTTTAGGCATCCTCTTCTGGTCCAAGGTCAGCTCCAGGGGGAAATGATTCTCTTTCCATCATCACACATACTTCCCCAACTAGTCAGCAAGGGACATCGAATCAGCATAGTAGCCATATCTGTAGCTATGGAACACATGAGATTTTCCCTTTGCACACACACCTATGAAGGATGTACTACGGTCATCACCCCTGGGGGTTAGCTTTGGGACTTCCTAATACTCAGAGCAACGTAAGCAAAACTGCCTCACTTTGCATAGCCGAATTCAGAACTGAGCAAAATCATACTGGATGTTCTGTTCTCTTTTGTAGCCAGATATTTTTAGATACTCCTTTTTTGACCCATTATAAAAATAATACACGTCTATTGTGAAAATAAAAGATAAATATAACAAAGCTTTCTCAAAAACACCGTTCTGCAATTACAAAAATCACGATTAACATTTTAGCGTACAGCAAGAGTCAGCAAACTTTTTCTCTAAGAACCAGATGATAAATATTTAGGCTTTGAGGAGTGATGGTCCTTCACACAACAGCTCAATTCTGCCATTGTAGCACAGAGGCAGCTATAGACAACACATGAAGAATGAGTGTGGCGGTGTTTCAATTATTTACAAAAACAGGCAGTGGAATAGATTTGGCCCGTGGGCCATAGTTTTCTAACCCTTGGCATGTAGAATTTGGAATTTCTTTCTATGCGTATCACATCATGTATACAACTCTGTATCCTGCTCTTTTCACTTGATGTTATAACACAAATGCTGTCTCGGGTTATTGAATGCTCTTACACAATATTCTGCACGCAACTGTTGCATATTATTCATTTTATGAAGATACCAAAATTTGCTATGACATCAGATATTTAGATGTTTTATAGTTTTCTTACTATTTTACATACCGTGATGAACATCTCTGTGTACATTTATCTCCATTTCAGGTTATTTCCGTAGGACAGATTTCTGGAAGTGTTGTTTTTTTTTTTAAATACTCTTAGAAAATATTGCCAACCTTTTTTTTTTTTGTCTCAAAAGGCTTTACCAGTTTCCTCCCAGAACTGTGTATGAAGTTGCTCATTTCTCCATAACCACACCAACACTGAATATTACCACTGTGTAAATCATTGCTGCTTTTATAAGAGCCAGAACATTTTAGGTAAGTAAGGAACTGTGAAAACATGGGACTTAGGTCACTAGACCTCCTCACCCTTCACTCACACAGATGACTCCACCAGAAGGGAATGCTAAGAGATCAGGGGCCTAGCTCTTTCTCCTTTCCTGTACCCTCGCAATCAACCCCCCCTCTTCTGCTCCAGGCAGAGGGCAGAGAATGAAACCTATTATCTTTCTGAATGGTCCTTCCCTCTTCCTGCCCATCTCACATCTGGACTGAATACAAATCCCCTGGTTTCCTGTTTCTCTCCCCACGAAAGATTCCGAATGTCAATTCCAAATTAACTCTTTTTTTGCTCTTTGCCTCTGTATCTCAGTTCAACCCCCAACCCTTTACTGACACTTTCTTATTGTCTCAAGGGGAGTTTTAATGAGCTCTGCCTTTTTAAGACTCCCCATCCAGCCATCTTGGCTAGTTGTCTTCCCTGGGCAGAAAGCCCACGTGAATATGTGAAGACGCTCTGTGGGCAATAGAGAATAGTGGTGTCTGTGGTGTAGGTATGTGAATTCAAACTCTTCTGACAATGTGCCAGCCCAAGAGGTTCTCCAGTGTATTGACTAGATCAAGCCCATAGGGTCTCACACTTGCAATCCTGGGTCTACCTCACAGCTTCTTGTCCCCTCCCCCGCCCCAGCTGTTCTCAGACCCCAGTCAAACCCCACTGTCCCCACACACATTTTAGCACAGCTAATCTTTGAGTCATCATGATCTTTTATCTCCTCCTGTGTCATTTCCTTGCAAACATTTTAAATTAAGAAAAGCTCAAATATCACCTCTCTGATACCACCTGTCTCTCAGATACTATCTCCCACCACACTAGACCCATATATGATGGCACTGAAGCACTTCAGTGTCCTAACAGATATTTATTGAGCAGCTAGTATGTGCCAGGAACTTCACTAAGCATTGGGAATACATCCAGGAGCAAGACAGACCCTTGTTCTTCTCACAGCCACTTACAATAGCTTCTGCATTTTGACCATTACGTCAATTGGAAGTCGGGGGCCTTCCTTCCAGACTGGGAGCTCCATGAGGAAAAGGGTGATATTCCATTTGTCAGTTAGCCCTGGGCTGGGCACACAGTGTGGATGCTTAGGGGATGTTTATGGAATAACTGTATGTTTTGTTGCCGACAGGAAGCAGTGACCTTCTTCGGAATAGGACAGTGTCTGATTCACCTCTGTATCCCCCCCACAAGCAGCCAGCACAGAGCCTGGCACCGTAAATCCTGAGTAAATGAATACAGGAGGAAATGAATAACTGACACCAGATTGCCCCCTGACCCCCTTTCCTTAACTCTCACCAAAGAAAACAAAACCCAACAAAAAGGCAAGGAAGAAAACTGGCTCCCAAACCTGAATATCCCCATACAGGGTACACTATCGTTTCCAGGAAGATGCGAGCTTCCCAAGTTACAAAGTTTGATACGTTCTAACAATAATAATAACCATAGTTATCACTTCGTGATGGCTAATTGACATATTCACCTCTTGTTGGCTGAGGGAGCTGAGGTGGGGGATACTGAGCCTCAGTTTCCTCTTCTGGAAGATGGAGATAATCAAGCATACACAAGTGTGCTGAGGGATCATTGAAGTAAATGAGGCAAACTGCATTTAAGTACCTATCCCCTGGCACAGAGTAGGTATTCAAGAAGTGTTAGGGTTTTCTTTTTCTCTCTACTATCCTAGTAATCTGTGTGACAGCAAAATTGAAGCTTGTTTTCATTAAAAGTGCCTCCTATTTTTCCTCCAGTCAAATGCACAGATTCTTATTCCAAGAGCGTCATGGGTATCTGCTGACCCCCAGAGAATTCTGAATTTTCTCAGTGTGCAGGGTGGTGCTGTAATAAGGGACAATAGAATGGCATCGAATTGTGTTCACTGGTTAAGTGTTAGGTATGCTCTGTTCTCAAGGTGGCTGGGCTGAAGTCACTAATTCATTCAACACAGATTTCCAAAGGGCTGGCCGTGTGCCAGGCACTGTACTAGGTGTGGCTTGTGGCAGAAATCAAAGCCCTCCTCTCATGGAGCTGATTAGGGAATCAAACAGTAAACGTATAACATTTCTATGTGAAATGAGGATGAGTGTGATGGAGGGAAACACAGCGTTAAGAGGAGAGGGTGTGCTGGAGAAGGCTGGGTGGGGGAGTCGGAAGCGGGGAGAGACTGAGTCTCTGCTTGACAAGCCACAGGATGAGTGACTGCGGGCAGTGCAGGGTCCTGTGCGTCTGCACAGGTCACACACCCATGAACCAGCCCTGACTTTGGGCAAGCTTGCAGGCTTTTCTCTGCTTTGATTTTTAAATGGGAAGAGACTGGGAAATATTGGCACATTGGATGAAGGGTATTGGATCTAAGGCTGTTTGCCCCCAAGCACCTTGTACCGAGCTGTTTTTCTAGGCTTTGGGGAATCCTGGATGGGAGTGCATGTGTGGTGTATACGGGGTGTGTGATATGTACGGAGTGTGTGTGAGAGATTGCTTGTGCATGCGTGTGCGTATGTGGTAGATATGGGGGGCGGGTGCTTGTGTTTGTGTTTCCACTGGGAAGTGTGCGCACAGTATCA
The DNA here is from genome assembly GCF_024362965.1 of Panthera pardus. NCBI lineage: Eukaryota > Metazoa > Chordata > Mammalia > Carnivora > Felidae > Panthera > Panthera pardus. The sequence goes on from NW_026527002.1 coordinate 69,023,453, forward strand.
TATTTTCCAAAAAGGTGCGTGACCACTTCTAAAGGGTTAGGAACCATTTACTTAAAGAAATGGAACCAGAAATTTCACTTCCCCATAGGGAAGCAATACTATTAATTTCTACCATGTGCGTGTCTCCTACTGTACAACATGTTCATATTTCATCTCATCTGTGCCCAGAGAAACCACTAGGCTAGACAGAGCAGGACTTTGACAGCAGTTTTTCTCCCTGATTCTAAAACCCGGGTTCCTAAATGTCCTCGCCATTGGAGGGCATCACTGTTTACCTTTTCCATCTCTGCCGTGTTCCTGAAAGCAGCGAATCGAGGGCAGAACCTCAGTTTGACCTTAAACTATTCAGCTCCACTTAATTACCTATTGTGGTGGAAGGCACATAAATACAGGATGTGCCTTCGCTCCGCCATTCTGCTTTGCATCATTATCAAAAAGACAAATGTAATTCATGTCCAATTACTCACTCACCGCAAGGTCAGAATATTTATTTTTATCTTACTTGTGATGTTTAGGGTTAGTGATATCAGTATTTATTCACGGCTAACCTAAATCAAACATCCTGTTGATATCTATAAAGGGCCATATAGTTATTGTCGCAGGTATGCTGAGTCACAGAGCACATACAAAGTTTATGAGTTGACAGGGAAAAGGCTGCAGGGAGGGGAGATAAGTGTGCAAGTGGCTTGCGAAATAGCCACATTGTTTATTTATATTGTCCATTTATTGAACTTGATAGGTGCTTGGGAAACCGAAGCCAGTTAGAAACAAAATAGTGAGGATTGTTTTTTCTAATTATTATTATTATTGTTTTTAAACGTGATACCGGTGGTAACTTTTTGGTTAAATTCATCGAAGGCTCCTTCTAGAAATTGTTTTCTCTTTCTAATGGAATAGAGCTTTGACCAGCTAGAGAAAGACGAGGAAAGGCATAGGAGAGATGGCGAAATACAGGGGACTCATGTGACCAGGATTAATTTACTCACAGATCCAGAGTAGCAACTGCTGCTGTCTGTCCAAAATTCCTGTGGTCAATTAATGAGATTAATTTGAAGAGGCTCTATCGAAAGGGAGGACCCAAATGCTTAGAAGTCGCAGTATTCGATTGATCCATTCCTTTTCCCGTTCAGATCCGCCCAGTCAAACATATTTTGTTGTCTTTGGCCACTGATATCAAAACATATTAGCTAATTTCCTGAGCTTCTTGTCAATTCTGTCTTTGCAGACCTCACTCTTGTAGGTTGTACCTGGAAGTCCATCTTTATTTTCTTGCCCTATCTATCTACCTACAGTAACAGAATATTTATATATATATATATATATATATATATATATATATATATTTTTTTTTTTTTTTTTTTTTTTTTTTTTCCCTTAACCCATCCCATTGTTTCCCTTGGTGTCCTAGGATCGATCAGCAGTCTGGGAACCAAGCTTCCAGATGAAATCTTACTATGAGTTAGTAGCTGTGAAATGTGGGCAAATATTTTACCTCTGAGCCTTGGTTTCGGTCTATAAAAGGAGGATGTGAAATCGCATAGTTTCTTTGGTCCCTTCCTATTATATCTGTCTATATTTCTATAATTTTCTATCTAGTTACTAAAAGGCACGTGGTCATTAGTAATGGGGCAGCTGACTCTCAGCTTAATCAGACAAGCCAAGCTGGGGAATTTGTGAATGATTTTAGAGTCTCTGGTCAATAATAAATGAAATATGAGTCACTGATGTGATATAGTCTCCAGAAAGGTAAATTTGATGTTTGAATACATTGAAATATATTCGATTTTAGAATATGAAATTTCCATTTGGGTGGATCAGGCATGGTTGAATAAAGGCAACTTCATAAGGTTCATAGTCTATGGACTGAGATAGAGGCAGGAAAATCTGGTTTCCTCTATTCTGCTCAGCTCACGGTTGATGTCACACCAAAAAGAGGGTAAAAGAACGAAAAGAGAACGAAAGAGAACGAAAAGAACACTCAGAAGACGGAGAAAGTGTTGGGAGGGAATTGAAAGGGCGTCTGAGGGAATGGGGAAAAATAAAGGAGTTGTTTCATTTGGATATGTTAGTAGCCTTCTAGTGTTGGCAAAGTTGTACAAAAGACAAAATATTTCTGCATATATATATGTATATATATATACATATATATATATAAATATATATATACATATATATATATATAATGAAAAATTAAGATCATGACTAGAAAGTTCAGGAAGACTCAGATTCATGTAAGGCAACACTTTGGGGCAGAGCTGTCCAAAATTTGAATGTGCCATGTCAGCTGGTTGTGAAAGTACCCTCACTGGGTAGTTTAAATCCAGGATAATCACGGCCATTCCAGCAGCACAGGACGGTGGGGATAGTCGTATAGCCCAGTGGCATCAGCCCGGGGGAGGTTTGCCATCCAGGGGACACTTGGCAATGCCTGGAGATATCTCGTTGCCACAAGTCTGGGTGTGAGTGGGTTGGTACCACTGGCATCTGGTAGGTAGAAGCCAGGGATTCGATAAACATCCTGTAGTGCCCAGGACAGCCCTCCACTGGCAAAGAATTATCTGGTCCAAAGTATGCCAAGGTCAAGAAACCCTAGTCTACAGAATTTGATAATGATGCTTAGTTCCTAACATCTCCATGGGTGGGAGAAAAAATAAAATGTATCTATCAGAAAAATGATTGTAGAGGCAATTGTTTGAAATGACATGTTAAAAAGAATACTAATGACAATGCAGAGGAACAAGTATGAAAACGCATATCTACATTGAAAATACGATTTTAAAATACTGGTTTGAGAGTGGTTATCTCTGATTAGCGGGATTATTCATACTCTGGTTTTCTTTGGTTTGTTTGATTATTTTTCTCTATTTTCCCAGTAGTTATAAAATATAAGTAGTGCTTTTAAATTTAGAGGCAAAAAAAAAAAAATCTTGTTGAATTTTGAAAACCTGTTATGCCCCTGAGGACCTAAATGGCGCATGGTAATAATAACGGTAACGGCAAGTTCGATTTAGCTGGCGAGCGCATGTGGAGATAGGCCAGCTTATTCGCTCCCAGTCAGAATGTAAATTGTTATAACCCCTTTGGAAGACAATTTGGCAATATTACTATAGAGCCTTAAAAATATTCATAGCCTATGACCCAGCCATTCTATTTCTGGGAAGCTAGCCTAAGGAAATAATCAAAAATAGGCACAAAGATTTATGCACAAAGATGTTCATTTAAGCATGATTTATAATAGTCTAAAATTCAATTTATAATAGCTACAAATTGAAAACAGCCTAAATGAATAGAAATAGGTGAATTATTAACTAAATTATAATAAATCCATTTGATGTAGTACATAGCCACTGAAAATAATGTTTACAGTGACTGTGCGACAATATGGGAAAATACTTAGGATACACAGCTAACTTTAAAATAATAAGGATCCAAAATACATTAAGAGGATAACTCCCAAATATGAGTATACCAAGGAATAAAAATGTTTGAAAGGAAATATGTTAAAATGTCAACAAAAGGTACAAAAATTTTAGAATGTGGGATACAAGTGGCTTTTCTTTCTTTTTTTCTTCTTCTTTTTTTTTTTTTTTTAAACTAGGCTTCACGTCCATTGCAGAACCCAACATGGGGCTTGAACTCAGGACCCTGAGATTAAGACCTGACCTGAGATCAAGAGTCAGACGTTTAACCTCCTGAGCCACCCAGGTGCCCCTATTTTCTTCCTTTTTTAGTATATCTATGCCATTTCCAAACTGTATATAATGAAAAATATAACATTTATAACCAGATAAAAACGCTGGTAAGATTTATCAGGTGCCAAATCTGAGTCTATCGCAGATGTTCATTTAAGGACCATCATCTCATTTAGCGTTAGAACTACTTTCAAGGTAGGTACATCATGCCCATTTCACAGATGAGAAGACTGAGGTGGATCTTCTTCATCCTCCATGTCTTATCTTAGACAGTGTTTCCTCTAAGAAGCCCTCCTTGACCTTCTGAGTCTGGTTAAATTTTTTTGAGTTCCCATTGTTCCCATTGTCTTTCTGGGCGTTTGGGGGGATTTTTTGGTGGCGGGAGGGGGTTGGTGCAGGCAGTGCCTAGCAAGTATACAACACAAAGTATTTGTGGACTGAATGAATGGACAAAGAAATGAATAACTCACCCAAGCTGGTGAGCAGTAGGATTGGCCAGGTCAGCCTAACTTCAAAGTCAATGTCGTCACAGAATGCTCCAGATGGATTGTGGCGAAAACCAAAGTTCATTTCTCAGCACCTTCCCCAAGGTTCAAAACTTATTGTTGAAACAGAATGGAGCCTGGCCTGGAAGTTATACATTTATCCAGCTCTAAAGGCCTGAGTGCCTTCAAAGGGCAGCATGGATTTTTCTCTGGAAATCATGAGCATTTCCGCAATGCTTAACATGGCAGCTGGTAATGATTATTTTTCCAGTTTCCCTTTGAAATTTCATGTTTGTTTACTTAACAGGGCATTACTAATCTGGAGGAAGGGAGTGGGTGAAAAACCCCATTTGTAAAGAGGATAACAGGTTAATGAAAAGAAGCAGAGATAGGTGTAGGTGATAGTGTTTCTACAAGGCTCTGTTCAACCAGGATGATTTAAGGCCAAACCTTGGCTGGCTTCATAATAAGAGCCAGATTATGGAGGGGATTTACGTGGCAATTACCATGGTCCTTGCTAGTGGGTTACAATGTTTTAGGGCTCCCTAGATACTTAAGATTAATGTCTGAATCAGTAATGTTATTGTTGCAAGATCTCAGTATGATGGGGAGCCATTTGAGACAGGAATTTTTATCCCTTATCAGAACATAAAATATCTCATAGTCTGCAAGAACACCAATGCCTATGGCCTGTCGCTGCCCTCAATATAGGTTAAGCATCACGTGGGACTGGTTTTTTTTTTTCCTTGGCAGCTAAAATGCATAAATCAGTGTAGAGCTACTTTTGCTCATCCAGGTAATATGATTAAAATGGGAATTAGACATGTTCAGTCATTCAGAGATGAGAGACTAAAATCACCAACCTGAACAAGGCAAATGATTATAGAGAATCTCCTATGTAAATGGTAGATCAGGACTGCAGTTAAGGACTTTTCCATGTACCCCAGAGAGAGCAGATCCACAGCATTCTCTGCAAACACACCATGCTTTTATCTTAGTGTATTAATTGCCAAGGGGATCTGAAACCCAAAGGAGCTTGAGAGAATTGATGGGTTAAGTGGTAAATATACACCTGACCAAGATGAATTTGGTGAATCAGCAATTCCCAGGAATCACATTGTGAGAGCCCTAAGAGCACTAATTGATTTCTCTATTAGTATGTTTCCTCAAACCTTGATATCTGTTGAGGGGAAAAGGTGCATTGAAAAAGGAGCAAAGTCCAAGAAGTTTCCCCCAAGAAAGTGGTCAAAATGAGAAACACTTATTGATAAATCAGTTTGAGACCCAAATCGTCCAGTAAATGAGATTAACACCTTAACTTCTCTTCCCCAGAATCCCACAGATTAAATCTTAACACTATCTCGGAGTTATGTATATTTAGCACTTAACCCATCAGAAATGAGATGAACGTGTCAGCATGGAGAATATGATTGCCTCGTGGCTTTCAAACAATCAGATAGAACACTGAGAAAGGGCATTGAAATAAAAAGTCACTTTTGAGGGTAGGGGTGAGACTGGTGTCGAAAGATATGGTATTTGGCCAGGAACTTGTAAATATCTGAATCTCACCAATGTCCATGACCACCCTTTCCCTTTATATCTCTGAGAGAAAGGAAAAGTAGTAAGTATTAGCTGAGTTGTTAGCCCCAAACCCCAATGTGAAACTCCAATAAATCAGACAAGACTACATGGAAAATTCCTTTTGTTCCTGGACAAAGTATTGCCAACTAACCTCAAATTAAAGTGGACCAAAACCCTAATCCTCTACTTTTCATAGATTTTGGACTTTTCCATTTTTAAAGGCCATATCCACATTTCCCCAGAAAGATTCTTATCCAATCCCTATGTCTCTACTTCTTTAAAACCACTCAGTTAGCATCCCGAAACTGACTGCCCAAATTAGCCTTCCTCCCCATCTTTGTGCATGTGTATGGAAGGGTAACTTAGAGGAGCAGAAGAACGAAGAGGGGTTTTGAGCTTCTGCTAGAAACCAATATCAGAAATCCAGAAGAACAAGACAAAGGCCAACATATAAATGACTTAATATCAGCAACTCTCCTTCACTCTCCCATTTATTTATTAATTCATCCATTAAACAAACATTTGCTGGGCACCAAGGATGCTGTCAGGCACCATGTTTTGGTGATGAGGCAAGCATACATCAGGAGTGAGCAGATAACAAAAGTGGAAGCTCCAGGGGAAAGATATGAAGATTATTTTCCAACCTCAGAAAAAGTGAAAGAACATTGAAGGCTCGCGGACCCCAAAACTTATTCACTTTCTCCAAGTGCAAGAACGGAGAGCAAGATGGAGTTTGGGACAAGAGACACCATCAGTCTCCCAAAGAGTGAATCTAGTGTCTTCAGGGAACTTGTGCTATTTGATATTTTCAACACACACACACACACACACACACACACACATTGTGCCCACATTTACCAACTACATATGGAATCAGAGAGTCTTATTTTCAAATCCCAGATTTGCTTGTTAGTTGTGTGACTTTGGTAACAACTTGGTTACCCTTTCTGGGCAATTAATACCTCAGGGCTGCTGTGAAGACTAAATGAGAACATGTAGAAAGTATGTCTAGCACCAGGACTGGGGTGTGAATGCCATCTAATAAATTACGATTTTTCTTCCCTTGTGTCTTCCTTGAAAGCAGAACCAGTCTATTATTTATTTTCCACAATAGACAAGGAACAAAGGGAAGGAGTGAGTCAGGGAAATGAAAGAAAGGAAGGAAGGGAGGGAGGGAGGGAGGGAGGAAGGTAGAAAAGCAACCATAATACAAGCAAGAAGCTAAATTTGCAAGCAGATTTGATGTACTCTCGATACTCTTCCACGATGCTTCGTTCTAGCCTATTCTCGTGAACGCAGTCAACACTTACTCAGTGATGCACTGAAGACCGTGATGTGAAACAAAATGCAAATGGCAACTAGAAGTTGTTCTCACGTATGACACGTATGACCACGCATCATTCACCACCATTATAAAACACTAGCTTCTTTGCATATCCATAAGCCCCCATTTTTGCTGGCCAGACGGGGAAGAGCATTTGGAAGGTATCTAGGCCTCTCCTGTGTCTCGGAATAATAATTACAAAAGCCACCACTTACTGGTCACTTGCTACATATCAGGTGCTTTTATTATATTTTTCCTTTTATCCTCAAATATCCCAGGGGTGGAGGTATTCCTAGCTTAATTTTCCAGTGAGAAAACTGAGGTTTAGGCACAGTAAGTTCGCTGCCTGAAGTTAGTTAGCTAGAAAGTGACAAAGTCCAGATTCCAACCAAGGTCTGTGTGCCTCCAAAACCAACACACATAACCACCACACTGTAGAGTCTGTTACATTTGTAGAAGAAAGGTGGACTTGAACTAAAAGAAATCTAATTCCTGCTCCATCTGGCAAGGAAAGGGTTTTCTGAAGTCAATGGCATTGGAATTGGGTGAGTAAGAATAAGAAGGATACAGCTGGAGGGGAAAGGAAGCCCATAGCAGTGAGGAATACATGGAAGGTCCATGGATCTTACATGCATAAATGCATCAACATTCATGCAGCAACCCCAGAAATGGGAAGATGAAGAAATGCCTCAGTATTTCCCTCATCTTTCAAACGACCAGTCTGAAAGTTTTAAATATGCATTCGAGTCACTAAAGCACGTAACAGTCAAAGGAGCTTTAGGTCCAAAGACTGAAATACACAGAAGATGAAAGAATGTAGTCTTTACTTGCATGTGTCCTCTTTTTTAAACCTCATAACCTCCCAGGAAAGAATTTATTCACTTATAGAGTTAGAGACTGGATCTTGGAGATGGCAAGCCCCTTGCCCAAAGACGTGAAGCTACTAAGGAGAAGAATCCATGATAGAACCCACACGTCTCTAATCTCAAAGGCAAGCAGTGGTCATTGTTCCACATGCTGACCTTGGCCTGGTGTTCTTTCACAAACTTCAACAGTGGATCGAAACCAGAAATTGAGAACATAGGATGCCTCCAGGTAGAAGTGAGTGACTGAAGAACAAGAATAGGAGAGAAATTTCCGCGGATGCTTTATGTACCTTTCCGATTTTGGACTGTGTGAATTTAATGCCTTTTCAAAATAATTAAAGTATCAAAATTAATTTTAAAGTGGATTAGCATGAGCTTTTAAGTAATACAAAGAGATCTCGTTATTTCTAAGTTGAAATCCATATTATGGTCAAACTTAAGAAACATGTTGACAAAAAAAAGTTCTCGAAGAAAAACATTTATTGAATTTTTTTTCTGCTCATTTCAATTAAATTCAATAAATACATATTCAGCAACCTCTATTTGTCAATTGGGGAATTATACAACTTTTTTAAATGTTGAGAAGATTATAGGGGAAAACAAATTATGGGTGAAAAAAGTTAATCCTAATTTAGTTTGTCTTTGTTTATAGGTTTATAACCTACTTTGAAATTCTTTTTTGAAATGAGGCAGGAAAAAATAAACAAAAACTAAATAAAAAGGTCAAAAAATAAAGTATTAACATTCTATCTTTCTTTACCACTAGGAATTATCATTCATAAAGGTAACTTTTTTAACTCACCGTTTTTATCTAATAAAAGTAGAAGCCAGACTTTTCCCTTTACTTGGAAAAATCCCACTTACAACCTGAGTAAATACCACTATGAATGTGAACAGACAATGTAAGTGTGCATTTTCTCTTTCTTTTATTTTTTGTTCATAATAACAACCATAAGGTTAAATGAATATTGTGTGCCTGACACCAGGTTAATATTTTTCACAGGTTGTTATTTAATCCTCAGAACCCCCTGGGAAGCAGATATAATTCGTCCCATTTCAGAGATGAGAAAACTGAGGCTCAGAGAGGACAGTCCTGTAACTAGGAAGAGGTTGAGCTGGGATTTTCACATATTTGACAAAAGACTGTGCTCTCACGTATGACATTTTCTTGCCTTCGAAGGATAAATATAGGTCATAGAATGCTCGGGGAAGACAAGTACTCTGCCCTTTCTAACCAGCACTACCACTCGATAGCAGCTTTCGGTTAAAAATGACCCTCATGGATGGGGATCCACATTCCTAACATGAATTCATACAAAAGCACCCAGATTTCACAAGAGGAAATGATGAGGCATTTTTCTGAGGTGTTGAAATTTTTCTCTTCGTCAGTCACCAATTAAAAAAAAAAAAAAAACTCTGAAAATTCCTCAAAGGTAAAAGGTAGCCTTTCTTCTCCTGAAGTTCTGATATGGTCCCAAAAGGAAATAGAAGCTTGCATAACTCAGGCCCCAGTGATCCTTCTTTCATTCTTATTAACTGCAATCTTTGCCACATTCTTCTCTGCTAATTAGTTAAATGCTTAAGCTCCTGAGTCACTGGGCCGGTCGACTGGTTACAGCTTGTTCTAGCTTTTCCACCCTCCAATGGAACTTGCAAAGAATTAGGCACTCCAAAGATTCCACATTCATGTAGCGAAAACAGCCAACAATGGAATCAATCACCTTCGAGAGGGATGGGCAAGCAAGCATGAGCATTAAAGGTCCACTAATGCTGAGTCAAGGCCTTCAGATGCATTGCCAATGGGAAGAAGAGAGAAGAATTCTGTTTATTCATTTTAAATGTATGCATTCTTTCCTCCAAAGATCCGGATTTCACACTGGTCCTCTTGTCCCTGTTACATTCAGGAGCACAGTCGTATTTGGCCTGCTTCTTGAGAATGCAGGTGAGCTTTTCTCCAACTGTGATGGAGCCAGACTCGAGGTTAGCTTTCCTGTGTGGTGGCTAATGGAGGATCTGAGATGCCAGAAGTTTGTCAAAGCTGCATGAGAGAGTGTCAACCACGCACTCCTTGAGGCGTGACGTGACTTTAGCCATAAGCATATACAGGAGGTGGGAAACTTTTGCCTCCTGTAGAAAAGTCCTGTCTTCAGCATAGATTATTTCAATCCACACAACTCAGTGCCATGCAGGGCTCCCAGTATGTGTTCCGTTAACAACTGTCGTACAAACCACAGGAAAAAAAGCTTGGAGTAGCAGTCCTAGCCGTATCTTTTGACATAAACTCCTTAGTATAAATACGTAACCTTGCACTCACCGATCAGCTCCAAAACACTTTTCCAAAGCTTGCCTCCCCACTTACTCATCAGTGTAGCTACCAGAATGTCCATTGCTCCCCAGAAGCTGTATTCTCTTGTGCCTAATTTACATTCTCCATCCTTTCCATGCTGCCATTTTCTTCCTAAACACCCAAACCTGATTGTGTCATGCACACACACACACACACACACACACACACACACATTGGCACAGATCTCCATTCTGTGTAGAATGGAGTCCAAACCCGTTAACATGGTATATAAAACCCTTCTCAATCCAACTCTGACCTGTTTGCCAGCATCATTTCCACTCTCCCCTTCTTCATCTTCTCCCTTCCCTGATGTCACCACAAAATCATCCCACATTCCTCACCGATTCTAAAAGATCCCAAGCCCACGCTCAATACTTTTGTGTGCTGCTACTTCTCCACGAGGGGTGGATTTCCTCTGTATCTACCAGGTAAACTCTTTCTTCCCCTCCATGAGCCAGTTCAAATATGCTGCTCTACGAAGCCCATTCTAAAGGCCCCAGATGAAGTTAGTGATACCCTTTCCTGTGAGCAAACCAAGAGAAAGCTGCTTTACTCGTGCACATATCTGACTGCATGATAATAGCTCGCCTGCCTACCTCACCATGAGAGTGTGTATTTCTAGAAGGCAGGGATCATTTTCTAATTATTTCTGATTCCTCAGTACCTAGCACAATGTGTATCACCTAAGAGTTGCTTAGTACATATTTGTAGATTAAATAAGTGCCACAGTCATTTGGCATTTGGTAGGCAATGTTGGCAGTCTTGGAAAGGATCCTTTGTGATCAGGTAGTCAGGCTACCCTGCATTGTCTATTAGAAGCCCCATCATCAGCTTTGAGAATGTCCTTCTCTCCCTGTGAATATACTGGTCTGGCAGAGACAGTGAGAACGTAGGGCGCATAAAACAGGAGGTGTTAGCTCCAGGATTCACTGGCACCTTACATGTGCTCAGGACAGTAGAGGACGTTAATGGTATGCTATTATGAGCTAAAGTGATCACCTGGCTTCCTGTGCACGGTAGATCTAAGAAAAGTGCTCTGCAAATCATATGTCCTCACTAAAGATCAAGGAGAATGAACTCCATAAATCAAAACTATAGAATATCAAGGCCAAAGGACCCCAATATCAACCATTCTATTGTAGAAACAAGAAAATTGAGACCCTGAGAGGGAAAGAAACAGGAACATGAATACAGTAAATTGGCAAATAGACCACAGATGAGGTCAAGGAAAGGTAATGTCTGTTTAAGGTGCTAGTTTTTCTCTGTTTGCCCCGGAAACACTAAACCACTCTGCTCTGCAGTGCACCCCAGATCCCCTTGTAGGCCAGAACCGATCTGGGAAGCTGCCATGGACCTTGGCAGCTTTCACCGTGCTTGTAGAACATTGACATTTTTGTTAGGGGTGACTAAGAGAGAAGATTTGCCTTGGTTAGAAATTAGTCAGATGGCATTTCCTTAGGCTTTGCTTTCATTTCTCAGTGAAAGGTTGAAATGCATGAAGCGTTGGTTTTCCTGTCAGATTATTTCATTAACGATCTGTAGTTATTGCATAATTTCCAGAAGCCTAGGGCAAGAGAACTTGATAATGAAGAATGCCCCCAAACACCAGGAGACAGACGCCAGGCAGGCATTGACTGGGGGGCCTCAGGAGAGCTCATTACAAGTCCTGGATCTTGACTTTCTCACTTGTAAAACAAAAGGTTTTGACCAGGTGAGCTCTGGTTCCCATTCCTATGCCAAGAATCTTTAAGGCTTCCAAGGCCATTCAGGAATTGTCATTTCTCTCTTGCTCTGTGACTGGCCTTGAGAAGTGAATCATAACAAGGACTTCATTCCTGTCATCACAGAGCTTCCAGTCTTGTAGGGAGCACCAGAAAACATAGGTTAAAGGTTATTGTGAGTGTAGTGAAGGAAATAATGAGGTATTGGATTACATGTGAGAGGGAATTACACGACAGGGGCCGGGGGAGGGTCCTCAGTTTAGACCCAGGATCAGGAGCATCTTCCTTAGGAGGGGGCTTCGAAGCTGAGACTTAGAGCCATCAATTAAAAAAATCGTAATAAGGCTTGAGCCTTCCAGGCAGGGGGAACAGAACGTCTAAGAGGCTGAGGTGGAGAAGAGGTTGGTCAGTTTGAAAACCTAAAAGGGGACAGGTGTGCCCAGAACACAGTGAGTGAGGAGACAGGAGGGGGTGTACACGATGAGGTGAAAAAGAGAGGAAGCATGAAAGGTCCAAATCTAGGTTTCAGTATCACTCTAAGGGTGATCATTAATTAGGCAGAAAGGTAACACAATTTGATGTTCCATTTTTCTGATGGCTGTTTGGGGGACAACCTGACTGGGGCCGGCGCAGAAGCAGGCAGATAATTTAGGAGGCCATGGGAATAGACCTGGTAAAAGGTAATGGTGGTAGGGATGAGGTAGTGAGACGTAGACGGCTGATACTAATAATTTGGAGAAGGCGTTGAGCGACCTCTTGATGGATTAGTATTTGGCTAATCACTTATGAGGGGCGCCACTGAGTCGGGAGGGGTAGGATGAGTGTACCAAAGCAAAGACGACCTGGTCCCAGGTCCAGACCCTTAGGAAGTCACAGTTCACATTATTGTCAGCGAGTGTGGGTGAGCAAGTTATGATAGCGATGATACGTCCTTTTGCTTTCACAACACAGAAGGAGAGAGGCGTCCACGACCGAGGAGGAATAAAAAGAGGTGTGCCAAAGGAGTAGGGCTGTGAGCTGGGCCATGGAAGCAGGGTCTGGTTTAACAAGCAGACAAGGGAGAGAAATCATTCAGAGGAGCAAGAGTAGAGCCAGTTATGGTGTGAAGGCACGTGCTGCGACTCAGGAACCTTGAGCAGCTCAGTCTAACTGAGGAAGACTGGGGCCAAAGCACAGTGTTAGGCAGACAAGGTTGGAAGTGTAAGCCGAGGTCAGATTCAGGCGGGTCTGAAGCCTTACGGAAGGTCTGCACTCCTGCAGAATTTCAGAGTGATAGTATTCATTCTAAAATAGGAATGATCATTTTGGGGGTGAGATCTATTTAGGGGTAAGATGAGCCTAGTCACTGAGTTTACAAGTTACTCTGAAACTCTGTTATGCAGGCATGTGGGGGAAGCCGGCACATGACCCCTTTTTCCAGGTTTGTGCTCTGAACCAATGGAGCAACCAAACAAAAAAAGTACCATTAATACCAAACACTTTTATAGCGCACTTACCTTGTGAAGGCACTGTTCTGAATACTTTACGTATATTAACTCATTAAATCCTTCCAGTTTTAGTTTGGCAAGTACAGAGAAGGGATTTGAACCTCGACTGTTTGAGGCTGTTGCCTACATTCTCATCCATAATGTCTTTCTGCCTCTGGAGGAATGAAAGATGAAAATATTACCTTTACATAGAAAGCACCACTCTGGGAAATGGGCTTATATCAGGCACGTGGGCCTCCTCATCTAAAGCCCAGAAGCAGACAGGGGTATCCATCAGGCATAGACAGTGCTATAATATCCCAGGCTTCAGCCAGAATGATTGCATAAATGTCCCTGCATGTCCAAGAATGGTGGCAAATGTGTGTTCTCTGTGAGCAAGCCAAATCTGGACAAGGGAGGGAAGGTACTGAAGGATCCAGGTTACAGGGGCCTGGGTTTTCCTTGCAGACTCACAAGTCACATTAAGGGCTCCTGCTCCAGAGAGAAATGAGAGGTGGGGGGACAGAGGTCAGCAGTGTTAGCATGGTGGAACTTCTTTGCCATAGAAGGAAACACCAAGGGCACAGAAAAAGGGCTCCCTCCCCAACACCTAATATCTAGCAAGGTTGGTTTTACTTAGAATGATATATTATTACATGTAATAGAATATAATATACTTAGCACTAAAATTGTGTTGAAGGAAAATCAACAATATGCTGTATTTAGTCAGTGGACAACTATTTATTTGCCTACCATATGTCCAGCATTATATTTAGAGCCATTGTTAAAAATATCCATGATATTTTATGCCATCAAAGTACAGATTTCCCCACTGCACTGACTACTGTACAATTCCCAATAAACAAATTTATTTTACCTAGAGATAATTTTGACTTCTTTCTGTTGTGGTGTATTTATCAAAAAATCAAGGCATCAATGGAAATAACGATTCAGACCATAGAAGCCGTAGGCTTATCAAATGTTAAAATCAGTACATTCCAAAGATGCCAGCCCCATGCTTTGATGTTGTGTGTGATAGCTATCATACTATTAGTGGTTAAAATCCTTTGTAACTGGGGAGATAAACTATTTCTTTACTAAAGTGTGGAGACCTAAAAACTAGAATGGATCGCCCACAATGAGCTGGCACTAAGTGTACTAACATCAGCTTGAGACACTGTAAGATAGTTCACAAATTTACTTAAAATTAAGAAAAGAAGATTGGGTAATGTTGGATGGCTGACAGTGGGAACATTAGGGTTACACAATACTAGCATATCATTACATGATCATTTGTGATAAACAAAAAAGGAAAGTTTATACATGAGGAACTTATAAAACGATGGCAGATCACCAGAGAGGTCCTTGTCTCTTGCTTCCCTTATTGAGGAAGGAATAATCAAGCATCAGTTAAGCCTCCTTTCAGGTGTAAAAAAATAGCATTAAGGCATGGCTCTGGGTCTCATGCTCGCTTGAATCTTTACTGTCACTTGAGGTGAGAGATCACTGTAAGAAGCTGATGTGGGGAAAGAGGGAGGCATCGCAGCTCAATGCAAATGGTGAGCAGGGAGAACCCGCTGAATTAGTCAGGCTGTTCTGTCACCTCCTAAACTTGTGTGAGCCTGGGCAAGTCATTTCAGCTTGGTGCGTGTCAGTTCCCTCATCTGTAAACTAAGAGAAGTTGGTCCAAAGCATCTGAGTCCCTTGCAGTTTGAACATACTAGCACCTTAGGCACAGTTTCTAGAAGCTGAACTCACACCTCCGTCAACTCCCTGTATAATATGACTTAAAAAAAAAAAAAAAAGCAACTCTGGTTTGACTGTACAAGTTATCATTCACTCTTCTCAAAGCCACTGTGGGTATCAGTATGATAAACACCCAGTATTAGTAGCATCAGTTATTAATAGAATGAAGTGTTTTCTGACACACACACACCCAGGCTATTAGAGAGTCATCTTAATGGTACCTCAGTGTGGAGGAAAGGGCAGAAAACACATTTGTTTCCTATCTTGGACGTTACTGAACCACACTCCATATAATTCAATATAATTAAGTCAACAAATTAATACACCTATAATTGGCCAGTCACAGCAAAAGTCAGATATACGTTTTCAGAATCTGTCCTGTTATTTTCCATAGAATCTATTAAACTAAATATCCAATAAACTGTATGGATTAAGATGGAAATATCCAGTGCGATCGTCTAAAATATGCTACAGTAGAAAACATTTGATGTTAAGGAAACTTTAGGCCTTGTTGTACAGATTCTTTCTCCTTTGTGGTTGAAATTCTAATCTGCCACTTCCTCTTACGAAGATCAGGAAGTTACAAAGAAAGATGCCAGAAAGGTAACCTTATACCTCCACAGTAAAGAATCAAAGGAAATTAAATAATGTACAAAGATAAATAAATCTCTGGTGTCATAAATCCTACCACTTAGACTTGAAGACTGGGAGACTCTGGGATACAGCTAAAAATAGGTCATTAATCCTAATTAATATTGATTACAAAGAGATTAGAAACACAGAGGCCACCCAAATGGGGACTATTAGGTTCTTATACAAGCAGTCCTCAAGCAGGTAACATTTGGCACAAAGGAATTAACAAATATTCCTTGTGCTCTAGCAGCTGAGGGAAGTGTGACAACAGAGGGCCACTTAATGATGCTGGGAAGAAGTATGGATTCACTTTTCTAGAATAGGGGGTATTCTTTTTTTTAAATGAACTACACATTAGTGTAGTTTTTAATATACTAAAAAAAGGCTGAAAATAAGCTTGTAAAGATTTCAAGCTCTGGCAATCAACCAGATTACAAGGAAGCAAGATGAAATCTGTTGGCCATACCTGACTCATAGCGGTAATACCTACCTGGCTGGGCCGTTCTGTGGATTCACTGAAAAGAGCTCTACAAAGTCCCGAGCCTGGTGCCCAGCACCGAAACCACATACAGTTCTCATTTCAAGTGGTGGGTTCAGTTACTCTTAACCAATTGTCTTATTAATGCAATTCGTATTAAAATTTCAGACAGCCTGGGGCGCCTGGGTGGCTCAGTCTGTTAAGCGTCAGACTCTTGATTTCAGATCATGAGCTCACGGTTCGAGAGCTGGAGCCCCACTTCCGGCTTTGTGCAGACAGTGAGGGGAGTGCTCGAGATTCTCTTTCTCCTCGCTCTCTGCTCCTCCCCCGCTTGTGCTGTCTCCCTCTCTGTCAATATAAATAAATAAACATTTAAAAAAATTCAGACAGCCTGGTTGGCAGAAGTCACTTAGAAGGGTGGGTGTATTTATATACATGTGCTCAGTTCCAGCTTCTTAGAGAGCAAGGTTTCTGCACAGTAAGATTCAGAGGTGGTCTAGTCTAGTCAGGCCTTCCAGCCCTGTCTGTACAATAGAATCACCTGGACCACTGATAAAGATAAGAGTGCCAGGACCTCACCTCCCATTAGTTGAATCTGTAGGGGTGAGGTGTGGGCTTCCCAGAGTACAGAACACTTCCAGGTTATTCTAAGTACAATCAAGTTTGAGAACCACAGGCATAAAGGAACCAGAGTTGCCAAGGTTGAATCTCAGTTCTGCTTTGGCAAACTTTCCATGCCTCATTTTACTGAGGTGTAAAATAAACATAATAGAGGTAACAGTGATGCCTACCTCTAAGGGTTGTTTTGAGGCTTAAACTAATTTATTTAAAGCCCTTATGACAGGTATAATTTACAATGATAGTGCATGCCTTTTGTCCCTGCATGGGTGGATGGTATATGGTGATTTAATTAAGATCTAAAATATGATATCTAAGAATTAGCCCTTATAGAATTTTATCTTAAGGTCTATTTCTACCCATGATGCTGCATCTTATAGAAGCATAATTTCAGGCACGGTAATATGACAACTTAGGCTGTGTCCATAAGCGCTTACCATTTATCAGCCACTAAGTAGACGAAAGGCAAAGAGGTGTCATAGGAAGCAGATTCAAGTATGAATTGTTGCTCTAGCATTTACTAAACATGTGATCCTGAGAAAGTTATTTTGCCCAATCCAGCCTGCTTCTCTGCCTGTCAGATGGGGCTAATACCTACCACTTACGAATTATTTCAAAGAATGAATGAGATGATCAATGTGATGAGTCTGTACAGCCCCTGGCACTGAATACAGGCTTAGTACATGTTGTTCCTCAACCCCACCCAAATGCCGTGGGGGTACAAGAATTAATGAGATAACCGTCTCAGGCTTCACAGTCTACTTGAGAAGATAGGAAATGGAAACAGAGACATACATATCACTATTATGTTTAAAGTCTGTGTATCAGAGACAGGCAATGATAAAGAGCTAGCATCTATTTATAGGAAGTTCCTCATGTTTATGTTCTCGGTTCCTTGATAGGGTACATTTGGGGAACTTCTGTGCATCGTTGGTCACTGTTTTGATTTGGGGTTTGGGGGTGGTTGGTTGGCTTCATCTTGTTATAGCTTTAAAAAGCAGACATGATTTGGCAGATGTTTAGAGTAGCAGGTACGCCTTGCTTTTGATGTCTTTGAGAACACAGAGTGCTTGAGCACTTGGGTGATGTCTTTCTCTAGGTTGTATTTTCTAATAGAAATGCAGTTCGTGAGCGCTTAACAGTGTCACTCCAAATTACGTAACAGGCCATTCTTCAGGAAGCAGAGTGAATCGGTGTGAGTGAAAAACAGCACACTCCACATGAATCATGTTCAACCCCACTTGATGAGGGGCAAAAGTGACTGGGGCGTTAAGAGAGAAATCTAAACTGGATTCTGCAGTCTATTTAAAACTCGTAAGTAGTCTTAAACCGAACAGTTCCGAGATAAACCGGTGACGGTAATTGGAAATGAATCATGATTGTCGATTGGAAGTAGAAATGCTGACCCAGGATTTAGGGGACATGGATTGAATTCCCATTTACATCCCTAACTAGATGTTTAATTGCGTTAAATCACTTAAGTGACACTATAATTTGCAAGGAATATTTCCACCGCCATCTCACTTGATCCTTAAATCACTCTGTGTAATATTACTCTCCCATTTTCCAGACACGTAAGTCAAAGTTGAGTTTATAAGTAATTGAGGCTTCAATCCCTACTAGTCTAAAAGCAGCACCATCTGTGGACCCCCGCTGTGTCTTGTCTCTGTAGACTGTACTCTAATATTAGCCGTAATCAGTATTAGGCAAGTAACTTTACCTGCCCGTGCCTCAGTTTCTTCACCGGTTGGCCTTGTTTACCTCACAGTGATAATATGATAAAATCTGAGTTACTAATGTAAAGGAGCTTTGAAGGCATAAAGTCCTGTGTGTGCACATCATGATATTTCAGGAAGTGTGCCAGTGAATCTGGACAAGGCATGTGTATAAGTAAGCCTACCACCCCCATTGAAGTCTACGAACCAGGCACTCTGTAAGTTTTAATTATTTTCTGGTTAACGCTCTACATTGCTAAAAGCCTCTTGGAATATTCTACTTTCGTTTGCCAATTTTTTTTAACCCTACTTGGGCTGAGTCCAAACTTGAAAAATTTCATCTGCAAGTGGATTTTTTTTTTTCGACTTTCATAAAGTTCAGAGCATAAAGTACTCTTTCACGGAGAATGAAAACAAAGTTTACAGTGGAAATCATGTCATAGACCAGCCATGGGGCTCTTCGCTCCCCAGCCAGTCCTCCAGAACTGGGTGAGTGCAGGGTGGAGTCTGGCCTCAGAGACTCGCCTTTTTGGGTAGACCCACTTCACTGTACCCAGCTACTCCTAGTAAGGGTGTTGTGAACATACTGGGCTTGCAGTGAACTTACAGCACTGTTTGAAGCCTCGTCACATTTGACTACATAGTTTGAGAGGATAACTTCGCCAATCATCCAAAGGAAACATGGCTGCTTATCAAAATTGGTCTAACCAGCTGGACCAAAAAGCCTGAAACCCAGAGCTGTTAACAAGATGGAACCCGTGGGCCCATCCCAGTGGTTTTCAGTTCTAGGTAGGCTTTATTTAAACACAGCCATGAACTCTTTTAGCTACCTTCTTCCTTTAATACTTCTTTGTGAATTTGAACCAAGCGAGCCCCAGGCCACAGTGGTGAAGGAAGAGCTGCCATTACCAAGTGTATTGAAATGAAGCTTTCCCTTTCTGTTGCCCACCTCTCTCCCAGATTATGCTCCACATGTACTGTAACACCTACAGGTGATCAAATGTGCCATGGTCTCACTTGTCTCTGTGCTTTTGGACCTGAGAGCCCCCTCCCTGAAGTGTCATCCTCACTGTCCCGTCATCACTTTCACCCTCTTTATGATTCAGAATACAGGTCAGATTCTTCCTCCTCCAAGAAGCTCCCCCTGATTCCTCAGACTGTTTCCGGGACTCCCAACGCATTCTGTGTTTGCTTGCGTCTCAGCGTTTTCTCCCCACTTCTTGTCTGTACTTTCCTGCATTCAACCAGCCGTGAACGCTTCAAACTTTCTGGAACATTCTTCTCAACAAGGTTTGGATAAAGAGTGACATGCAGACAAACCATTCAGTGTCTTCAAGGTGGAGGAAAACTGCTAGTTATGAAGTGCTTTCAGTATGCCCATCACTTCTTGGTACTTCAAGTGACTTATCATGTCATTCCAGATATGCCATGACTGATATATTACCAATATCATCGTTTTATAAATAACAAAGAAGCTGATGCTCTGAGAGGCTATGCAGTATAAAGGGATTGTGCCAAGACCACATCAAGAGTAAGGTATTCAGAACGAAATCCGAATCCCAAGCCAGTTCTATATCATCATGCCGTTTCCCTCTCCCTTACTTCCTAGGCAGAGCACTGGTTTTGTGTTTTCAGATTTATTTTTTGGTTCACATCAAGCCAAATGAACAAGTTGCTGTGGGTGCTATGGTAGGTCACCCAGGACCGAGGCACTCATTTTCCCAGGTGCAGAGGATGTTAGCTGCTGATAGGAATTGCCGTCTTTGAAGGAAGCTACTTGGCCCTTTTGATGGATATTTTTATACCCTCTCTCTTGAGTCATCCTCTTCCATACCTGGTTGATGCAAAGGTACAAAGGCAAAGCCTCCTTGCTTTCAGGAAAGATCTGCAGAGGCATCCCAGTTCCAAGGCTCTGTGGGGTTGGCTGAGACTTCCACTGAATGCAAATTGCTGTTCAGTTTCTCCCTCTGCTGTCCTGCTTCCCAAAATCTCCTACAAATGTTCCTGAGGACACTACCCAGTAAGCTTCCTGCACGCAAATCTCCATCTCAGAGTGTTTCTCAGGAAACTCAAGCACAGATAGGACAATAGGAAGTCCCTGAATACAAGTGTCTAATCTTGGAAGAATTTGCAAGCAACCTTTTCACAGTGATTTAAGAATGAGAGGCACGGTTAAGAGTGGATGCTAACGTGGATGGAACTGGAGACCGTTATGCTAAGGGAAATAAGTCATACAGAGAAAGACAGATACCATATGTTTTCACTCTTATGTGGATCCTGAGAAACTTAACAGAAGACCATGGGGGAGGGGAAGGAAAAAAAAAAGTTAGAGAGGGAGGGAGCCAAACCATAGGAGACTCTTAAAAACGGAGAATAAACTGAGGGTTGATGGGGGCGGGGGGTGGGAGGGACCGGAAAGTGGATGATGGGCATTGAGGAGGGCACCTGTTGGGATGAGCACTGGGTGTTGTATGGAAACCAATTTGACAATAAATCTCATATAAAAAAACAAAAAGAGTGGATGCTAGGGTCTCTGAGCATACTCTCTGGCCCAGGAAGTGCCATAGATCATGTAATTGCTTTCTACCTACTATTTTGGGGTGAAATTCCAGCCCCTAAGCATCATCACTCCATGGGGTCACTGTGATTTGGTCCAGGCCATGTAACTTTCCGAAGCCTCTGTTTTTCAGGGATCTCATCCATCACAGTATGCAGCTAGCTTTTCAGGTGTGCCCTACGGTTAGAGAGGAGTCATGAGTATCAGCACCTCTGCAAAGTCAAATGGGTCCGCTCACTGAGATTGCATACCTAGTAACAAGCTCTGCTTTAAGAAAAATGGAGACAACTTTCTCCATGGAGTAAGCCACTGCTATGCCTGCCAGGCAAGGTTTCAAGTAGATATATTTTTAACCTGGGCTATGCTCAGATAAAAGCAGTCAATGATAGGACTGGGAACCCGAAATCATGCCATATCCATATTGCCATTTACCCATCATACAACCCTTACTAGTCCTGACTGAAACTCATCATTTCAGATGTTTTACCTCATTGTCCTGGCTTGAGTGAGGTTATATTGGAAAAAAAATATGAAGAGTGTATGCCTAGAAATGGCAGAGAGTTTCACCCTAGAGAAGAAGAGAAACCTCAGGAAAAAGACATGATGATTGTGGCTACCTTTATGGAGTTCTTGCTCTCTGCCAGGCAAATACTTATGTCATTAGGTTGTTAACCATAAAATACAACTATTGTTTTCAATTCTGCAACTTTTTTCTTCAAAAGCCACCAAACGCCTTGGCCATTTGCTATTCAGAAATAATATTGCTGAGCAAATCCCAAGCTTTATCTCTCAAGAGCTCTGCAGAATCGGCACTGCCTCCTTCTTTCCAGTTTACAGATGATAAAAATAAGGCTTACAATGTTTATATCTTCCTCTAGGCCACACAACTGGCAAATGCCTGAGCCAAGTTTCAAATCTGGGTCTGTCAGAATCCAAAACCCTTGCTTTTAATCACTACATGTGCACATGCTGCTTACATAACATAACTTTCTTGATCTCTCTTACGGGATGGCATTTGGAAGCGAGAGGGATTGATTCGTATGTCCCTGTTGAGTAAGCCTAGGACAAATGAGAAGAAATGACACTGCAAACAGAGACTTAAAATAAGTGTGTCAGGCATGGCCCAATTCAAACTGATCACGTCCAAAGTCCAGGGACAATCAGACCTAGCCGGTTACAGATACTCACAAAATGTGAGCAGAAATATGTTTTACTTCTGTTGGCTTCTTTCTCAGGGTTGGACAGAGATGACTACAAGAACATCTAGGCTTAAAACCTATCAGTTTAGCAACCAGCAGAAATAATATCTGCCCTTTGTTAATGGCTGTACAAAAAAATTCCAAGAACTGCTCTGAATAGGCTGGCTTCCATTATGTGGCCACCTCTAAACCAATCACTATGAGTATGAGATGCTTTAAAGTTATCATCCAGGACTGGTTAATGTGTTGACTCTGGAGCTGGGTGGTAAGCTGGGGGAAGCTAGCATCAGCTCCTTCCAAATTAAGTGGACTGAGACAAGGGAAGGGGATATTTTCTCCAGGAGGGGTTACCAAAAGGGGCCGGGTGGGACATCCTAGGAAGGCAAAAGCAGCAGACAACTTTCGCAATGAGGAGTAGACTTTTACACCTTGAGGCACACTTTGTTGGAGCCCTACTCACGTCTCCTCAACTCTTAAGATGTCTGTGCGCACCAACTCAACCAGCTGCCAGTGCAATGCTCTTTTGCTACAAGGCTGAAGATTGTTCTGAAATTCCAGCCTGTCCCTGGCCTGGCAATTAATTCCTCTCGATAGCAGATACAAGCAATAATTGCGCAACCTGGTGGATAAATACCCCAGCTACCTCATCCCTCATGTTAGGTAATTCTGAGGTTCCTAGGGTTTCTGAGCAGGATTAAACCCCAATAATCTAAAGCTATCATTTAATTAAAAACATACTCTATCCTCATTTCCCTGTAAGTCCCAAATGTCAGTTCTCCGTGCCTCTACTGTATATACTGGGATAACCTCCCAAATGAACTAATTGCGCTTGAATTCTTGTCTCATTAGGTCACAACTAATGAAATAGGCTGTTTTAGGAAGTAGCAAAATTCCCAGGAGCAGAAGTCTTTGGTCATGAATGTAAGAAAGCCTTTGGGGAGATCCAGGAATAAAATGGGTGATTGGACTGAAGGGCCAACATTTAGACCTGATTGTCCCTTGCAGTGCTAAGTTGAAGCATTACTTATTTGATTTGTGACACCTTCACCTTTACAGAAAAAGAGACATTATGTTCATGCTTTGGATTCTGGAATTTATGAATGAGATAATATATAAAGTTCTCTGGGGAGAATTTTTTTTTTTCTAGAGGTGGTTAGAAAGTATGATGTTTAGCTTCTTCTTTTGTTGTACTATGTTCTCATAAAATGACCTTCTTTGTTCATTCTGTTCTTTCTCCGCTTAAGAAGGGCTCAAGGTTACAAGAACGCATTATTTCCTTGGCCCTGAATAGTTCTGAAGTTTGATACCCACCATCATCCAGGCAGAGAAAGAGCCTTCATGGGAGAACCCATAAAACACGGAACGTGCACATTTGTCATAAAGAAGGAGATAAGTGTCATCATCTATAGCTCTTTGTATCTGTTTGGACGTGTGCCCGGTACACACAAGTGTAAAAGAAGTGATTTCTCTCAAAGTAAATATATCAAAAAAAAGATGAAGAAAATAACTATTTCGCCTTTTGTGGTGTGAAAGAATGCATGTCATGGAATTTATTCTCAAGCAATGTCTTTATTTCCCCACTGGTATTTTTCTCCAGCTTACTTGTGAAAATACTAATAATAGACAAAATTTGTTGAATGTTAACTATGTGCTGGGCACTCTGAAAGCTACTTAATATAAATTATTACACAGGGTCCGCCCAATTTGTATATAAGAATGTATAGCGTCAACAATTTAAGTTCACACAACAGGAGATAATGTCTCCCTGACTCCAGTGGAATATTAGTCATTACTGTATAACAAACCATTTCAAAAGGCAATGTTTAAAATAATAAGTATTCATATTGCTCACAAGTCTACAGGTAAGCTGGGCCATTTTTCTGGGCTTAGCTGGGCTCACCCATGTATCTGTGGTCAGCCATGGGTTGGGTACACAGCTCTGCTCATCTTGTTTGGACTCATTCACATGGGCAAGGTCAATTGGCTACTTCAGGATTTCCACAGCAGAGACAACGGGGCTGTCCTCCAGCTGGTCTTCTCCCAGAAGACAGAACAGGTTTGCTTCTATATGCACACAGGTTCTAAATGTTCCTCCACTATGGGGTACTCAGAGCCAGCCCCATACTCTGAATGCTGACTTACAAGTGGGAGGTCTAGCGGGCCTCTCAGCTCCCTCAACCTATGTACTCTGCTTTCAGTAACACAACCCAAGATTGGCTTTGGTTCGTGTTTTCCTCCTTTGTTTCCTCTTCTCTTCCTTTTAAAAAGTATACCTTCTTGGGGCACCTGTGTGGCTCAGTCGGTT
This sequence comes from Panthera pardus, assembly GCF_024362965.1. NCBI lineage: Eukaryota > Metazoa > Chordata > Mammalia > Carnivora > Felidae > Panthera > Panthera pardus. The sequence continues at coordinate 69,048,186 of NW_026527002.1, forward strand.
AAGCATCCAGCTTCAGCTCAGGTCATGATCCCACAGTTCATGGGTTTGAGCCCCGCACTGGGCTCTGTGCTGACCGCTCAGAGCCTGGAGCCTGCTTGGGATTCTGTGTCTCCCTCTCTCTCTCTGCCCCTCCCCTGCTCACACTCTGTCTTTTTCTCTCTTTATCTCAAAAATTAATATTAAAAAATTAAAAGAAATAAAATAAAATTACACCTTTTTCTTTTTTATATTAAACATTGCTTATGTCTACAAAATTTTGTCATATTATTGCATTAAATTGAATATGGTCTCTCACCCATAATAAAGGACCTGAAAGAGGCTCTCATTCCTATATTCTTACAATTAAACCAAAGGGCAGGCATCTGCCTTTCTCCCTTGGTCATTTTCTCTATGAGTTCAGGCCTATCTTTCCAGTCATTTGCAAGGCTGTGGACATTGATGATTTTGTCTGGTTTGTCCATTCATCATTCAGTGGTCCTATATAGAGATACTTTTCTTTTTTTTCTTAATTTCTTTTTTAAATTTATTTATTTTTGATACAGAGGGAGAGCATGAACAGGGGAGGGTCAGAGAAATAGGGAGACACAGAATCTGAAACAGGCTCCAGGCTCTGAGCTGTCAGCACAGAGCCCGACGCGGGGCTCGAACCCACGGACCGTGAGATCATGACCTGAGCCGAAGCCGGACGCTTAACCAACTGAGCCACCCAGGTGCCCCTAGAGATACTTTTCAATGCAAGGTTTTGTACCAGCTGCTTGGGACACAAAAATGGATAAAACTTTGCACTGGTCCTTAGAGAGCTTATAGGCTCCTGGGGAGGCTGTGGTTTCAGTCCCTTTCAGATAACCTCAGGCTCTTTAGGTGCATGTGTGTCTTTTGGGGTTTCTTCAGTATTCGTTTCCTATGTCCCAAGAGGACACTGGTGTAAAGACAGAAGACTGGGTAGCCTTGTGGCATCATGGGGGGCTGTCTGGTTCCCACCCTGCTTTCTTCTGCAGACTGCCTTGGCAGCACGGGTGCTCTCATTCAGCCCCAGCCATCATGCTGGCATCCTCTGCCAATGGCAAATGCTGCTGTGGCCTTCAGCCTTGACGTCCACATTCTGCAGGGCCCTCCTATGGACTCCAGCCCTCTTCCAAGCTCAGGATCTCCTGGCCCTCTGGGGGCTGGTGGCAATAATGCACTGTGGCTCTCTCTAGATGGGGCACACGTAGTGTGTGAGAGATGGCCTCTGCCCCTCTGCTTCCCCACTACTCCTGTACCACAGCAGGTGGTAGCTTCATGCTGATTATGGGGCTTCTCTGAAGGGCTTGAAAACTCCCAAGGCTTTGCAGAAGGATGCAGGTAACTGAGTTTTGATGGCAAATTCTCCTAAATGATATTAGGTTTCAACACCCTCCAACATGACATTCACACCATGGCAAGGCTGAAACTCAGAGAGTCATGCTTTGCCCATTTTGTTTCCCTTTCTTCTGTGCCTAAGCCCATCTACCACCAGAGGGGCCATCTTCTTCCCACTTGTGAGGGTTTCCCTGCATCTGATCCGTTTTCTCAAGATTCTCTATAATTGGTTTCAAAAGCAGCCTTCAACTTCTGCCTCCATGGATCTCATAGACCGTTTTTATTTTGTTTTCTGTTAACACAGTCAGCTCTCTGAAGACCAAAGCATTTGCTTTCATACCATTGTCTCGCTATATTCTTCAAAACAGTGTTCCAGAACTCAAAGCAGCAAAGTCCTGATGTTCAAATTGGTTCTGTTCTCACATGAAGGAAAAAAAAAAATGTCATTGATTGTAGAGCAGCCAAGGGAAAAGGATCTCAGGAGTTAGATGTGCAGGGTACATGGGAGTTCGTGCTATTATTCTCTCCATGTTATACCTGTGTGAAATTTTCATAAGAAAACGTTTTTATTCAAGTATAATTAACATACAATGTTATATTAGTTTCAGGTATACAGTATAATGATTCAATAGTTCTATTCATTATTCACTGTTCATCACAAGTGTACTCTTAATCCCCTTGACCAATTTCACTCATCCCCCTCCCCCACCTCCCTTCTGGCAACCATCAGTTTGTTCTTGATATTTTTTTGAATTTTTTTTAATGTTTATTTATTTTTGAGAGAGACAGAGACAGAATGAGAGTGGGTTGGGGCAGAGAGAGAGGGAGACACAGAATCCGAAGCAGGCTCCAGGCTCTGAGCTGTCAGCACAGAGCCTGACGCAGGGCTTGAATTCACGAGCTGTGAGATCATGACCTAAGCCAAAGCCAGACACTCAACCGACTGAGCCACCCAGGCACCCCTGTTCTTGATATTTTTAAGATTCTGGTTTTTTTGTCTTATTTTTCTTTGTTTCTTTGTTTTGTTTCTTAAATTCCACATATGAGTGAAGTAAAATGGTATTTGTCCATAATTAAAAAAAAAAAACTTAAAAGCTTAATTACTATTAAACTCATGAGGAGGTTAGGTATGCCAAGATGCCTAGGAATAAACAAAGAATCCGGGAAGCAGAGTGGTGACAGTGACATGACTTACGTGAAGGTTTCCAAAAGGCTTAATGAGATTTCTTCTTTGCTCTCTCTCTCTGTTTCATCTAAATTCTAACAAAGCAAAGATGGTTTATCAAGCACAATCCAGTCAGGGAGAAGAGGGAGAGAATTGGCTGGGGGGAGGGAAAGAAAAAAAGAGAAAGAAAACCAAAACTGGACTGGTGACCAGTGTCTAGAAGACAAAACGAAGTCTTAAAAAGATTTAATGTTCTGAGGGAAAAAGAATGACACAAACTCCTCCTGTCCCCAAAGCAGAGTACAGGGTACTTGAGACACAGAGGAATATGGAGACAGCACTCTGAACTACTTAATTCCTCAGAAGTTCACCGTTCCACTGGAAAGGAAGAGCTGTTAAGTGGCTAACCCAGAGCCAATGTGAGAGTAGCAGAGATAGTAATAAAGCATCTTATATTTGAATATATATATTTATATATATATTCTTATATATTCTTATATATATTCATATAGATTCTTTCTTATATATATATATATATATATATATACATATATATATATATATATTCTTATATATATATTTTTTTCTTACTATATATATTCCAGTCCAATACATGGGGAAATAACATATAGATTCATTGATTCATTCACTCAGGAAATAGTATGTGTCCTACACTTTAAAAAAACATGAGGAATACAGCTGAGACCAAAATAGGCAAAAATTCCTGCCCTTATGGAGTTTACTTGCAAATGGGAGAGCATGTCATCAAATAAAATAAGTAGATCCAAATATAGTGTATTAAATGGTGAAACCTGCATAAATAAAACAGGTAAAAACAGGCAAGGGACCTTCCTGGAAGGAGTGTGCTATTTAAAATAAGGTTAAGGAAGGTGTCTCTGAGTCAGTGACATTTTAAGTGACCTGAAGGAAGTGAGGGACATCTGGGAGAGGCACATTCTGAGCAGAGGAACAGCAAGCGCAAAGGTCTTGAGGCAGGAGCTTGCCTGACGTGTCTCAGAGACAGCCATGGCGGCCAAAATGACTGGGGAGCAATGGGGAAGAGAGTGAAGAGATAAAGCCAGAGAAATAGCAGGAGCTACATCTTATAGAGACTCATAGGCCACTGTAGGAATTTACTTTAATCAAGAAGGAAAAGCCACTGGGGTTTAAGCTAGGTATAACGTTGTGGGACTTATATATTTTTTATTTTTTTTTATTTTATTTTAAAGAGAGAGAGTGTGTGAGCAGGGGAGAGGAGCAGAAGGAGAGAGAGAGAGACAGAGAGAGAATCTTAAGCAGGCTCCATGCTCAGCCCACAACCCGATGCAGGGCTTGGTGCCATGACCCTGGGATCATGACCCTGGGATTAAGATCTGAGCTGAAATCAAGAGTTGGACGCTCAACTGACTGAGCCACCCAGGCACCGCATTGTGAGGTTTATATTTTAAAAGAACCATTTGACTGATATGTTAGGACAGATATAAGTGAGCCAAAGGCAGAAGCAAGGGAATCGGGTATCAGGCTATTGAAATAACCCAAATAAGAGATGATGGTGGCTTGGACAAGGGTGGTGGTTCTAGAGATGGTGAAAAGTAGGTGAGTTCTAGACATATCTTGAAGACAGGACCAACAGGATTTGCTAGTGGATTAGATGTGTGAGCAAAAGAGAGGAGCTAGGAGCTTTTGTTCTAAAGGAGGGATCAGGTTACCATCTACTGAGGTGAAGAAGGATGCAGAAGGGTAGGTTTGGGATGCAAGAAGTTGGGAATTTGTTTTGATAAAAACATGCTTGTGTAGAGTTGTCAAGTTGGTAGTTGAATATGATTTTGTGGCAATTGCAGAGGGGACCCAGACTTGGTAATAATTTGGGAGTCATCGGCATGTACACGGTTTTAAGGCCATAGGACTGCATGGCAATGTCTATCTGGAGAAAGGTGATATTCAAAGACTGAATCCTGGAGCACACTGAGGTTTTGTGGTCGGGGAGTGAGAAGCCAAGAGCAGAGGGCATTGAGATGGAACCAGTGAAGAATATGAGGAAGGTATCCTGGAAGAAATGAGAAAATCTTTTCAATGCAGAGGGAGAGGTCAGTTGGTCAAATGCTATTAAGGTTAAGTAATTAGGAGTGATATTTGCTCCGCCAGATCTTTGGTGACATTAGCAAGAGACATTTTTATGAAGTGGTAAGAATAGGAGCCTGAATGGGGTGGTTCGAGAGAGAACAGGAGACAGATGTAAAGATAATGAGAACGAGCAACTCTTTGGAAGAGCTTTGCTAAAAAGGGAAGCAGGGAAATGTGATGGTAGCTGGGAGGAAATGTGGTATCCAGAGGAGTTTTGAAGACAGGAGGAATTATACACCACCTTCATTTGCTAATAAAAACATTTATGGAGGAGAGATAAAGAATGCTTGCTGGGGCAGTATCCTTGACTGGAGCAAGAGGGGACAGGTTCTGGTGCAAAAGTATACCAACCAGCCCGGGACATAAACACAGACATTCACGCTAACTGGGAGAAAGTATATAGTGTAGATACATACAAGGTAGAAGTGGTGGGCGGGGGGTTGGGGGGGGGGAGAAAATTGTCTTCTGTTTTCTTCTACATTCCCAGTTACATAGGCAATGAGATCAAGAGATCGTTGGTCACTGTGCAAAGCTTTATGGAGTTGAGGAACTGGAATGGGAAAATTGGAAAGACAGAGCATGGCAGGGGCAGAGTGGGATGCTTGAACCTGAGATAACAGATGTCAACATCTGGGGAGGATGGAGGGACTGTAAAAGAAATAAGAGACCAGATTACTGGAAGGATTATCCTCACTGACATTGGAACCACCAGTGTATGATGTGAATAGAAATTGAGATTGTAAGAATGAGTTACAAAAAGTAAAGAATGAGGGGGGCAGGGGACGGGCATGGCTCACAGGTCCAAAGGTGCCTATACCAAGGAGAGGTAATGGATGGTATATGGAGGGGCAATGGAGGGTAATAGATGACATAAACTTTAAGGTGGTTTTCCAGAGAGGAAGGAGGGAGAAGAGTCTAGATGCCATAATGAGGTAACAGGAGGATATCCATCCTGCCTTCAGGTTAAGGGTACAGGGAGGCAAAAAAAAAAAAAAAAAAAAAAAAAAAAAAAAAAAAAAAAAAAAAATTAAAAGTGCTTTATCAGCAGACAGGATTCCCAGGAATATCTGTATTTCTGTTAGAGCAAAAGGGTGTAACAGAATTTATAAAGAAGAGGTTAAAGATTTAGGGGGTATTGCTGATGACTGACGTAGAATTGCAGAAAGCATAGTGGGAGGGTCTGAGAACTGGGGAGAGGTGAAGAGGCAGCCAGATCAGATTGTATAAAGAGCTGTGTTGGGGGAATGGCGGGGGGAGAAAGGAGGACCTGGGTGTCTTGAGCTTCTTCATGTCGTGTCTGATGGAGATGAAGATCAAGGCATGATGGCCTCCAAGACATTGGTGGTAAGGCTGTGGATGTAGGGGGAGGCAGGGCGCAGGGTCTTCCCTGGAGCACCAGAACCCTAGGGCATTCCTGTCTCTCTCTTACTCATGGTGGTATGGAAAGCCAGGGAGAAACGGTGTTCGTTGAGAAGAAACCTGAGCCCCCTTTCCATTCTTGCTGATGTTTTTGCTTCGTTCCTTCATCAGTTCGTTAAACAAGCATCTATTTGGGGGCCACTGAACCCGAATAGTAGATGGCAGAATACAACAGTGAGATGAGTCAGTTTCTCCTCTCATGGAACCTTCAGAGTGTTGGGGGAAATGCCATTCACTATTTGTAGGATGACCCGATCAGACTTGGGTTTTTCTCTTTACGATTCATCTGCCGCACGGTAGGAAATGGACTCATTTAGGACGAGGGTGAGACAGAGATACCAGGCAAGGTGTTAGTGTTACAGTCCAAATGAGAAGCAAGAGAACTGGGAGGGAAGCTACGGGGGCAGAGAGCAGTACACAGATCTTAATTATATTTGCGAGATACATAAACCACAGGACTACCTGATGAGGCAGGGGGTGGGTGAGGGAAATGGCATCAAAGGCAATTTCTACGTATTTGACCGAAGCAACCAGGTGAACAGTGATGTCATACACTGAGATTGGAAACGCCAGGGATGACCAGTTTTGGGGATGAGAATAACGAGTTAATGTGAGATATTCAAATGGAGTTAAGTACTTACCATAAAATATTAGGACCTAATATTTGTTATATATTCTACTATGTCAGGCTCATCTCCTATGTGCTTATTAACCATTTGAGTTATTAACCCTTGAGTCCCAGAACATTATAACAAGGCTGGTACTAATTCCTCCCCGTTTCACAGAAGAAGAAACTCCAGGTGATTAAATAACTCCCCCTTCCCAAGGTCACACTAACTGTCAATCATCCTAAAGCCCATGCCTTACCCACTCTTCTATACCATATCTCCAGGGGATGCTTAAACATCTGAATCGGAATATCTGACACTTCACAGATAGGGTCTGCCTGGAAATTAAAGCGTGGGCCGTAGTCAGAGACAACATGACCTAAGGAAAAAAAGTCTACACACTTAGAAGAGAAGAATTATCAAGAGTGTGAGAAACTGGGGAAACGTGGAGTCATTCCAGAATGTTAAATGGTTGAGAAACACTTGCTTTTAGAGGGGATTGTTTCTTTTCTTTTTTTTTTTTAAATGTTTGTTTTTTGAGAGAGAGAGAGAGAGACAGACAGAGCACAAGCAAGGGAGGGGCAGAGAGAGAGGGAGACACACAATCTCAGGCAGGCTCCAGACCCCAAGCTGTCAGCGCAGAGCCTGACTCGGGGCTCGAACTCATGAACCGTGAGATCATGACCTGAGCCGGAGTCAGACGCTTAAGCAACTGAGCCACCCAGATGCCCCTAAAGGGGATCCTTTTCTTGGGCTGCCATCACGAAGTACCACAAACCGGGTGGCTTAAAACAACAGGAATGTATTTTGTCACCATTCAGGAGGCCAGAAGTCTGCAAGCAAGGCGTCAGCTGGGCTGGTTCCTCCTGGAGGCTCTGAGGGAGAATCTGTTCCACGCCCGCCTCCCAGCTTCTGGTGGCTGCCAGCAGTCCTCAGTGTTCGTTGGCTTGTAGATTTATTACTCCAATCTCTGCCTCTATCTTAATATGACATTTGCCTCCATGGCTGTCTCTTTGTTTCCACATCTCCGTCTCCTTGTAAGGACACCATTAATTGGCTCTAGGGCCTGCCCTATTCCAGTAAGACCTCAATTTAATTAAATCTGCAAAGAACCTATTTCCAAGTAAGTTCACATTCATAGATTCTGGGTAGACATGCATTTTGGGGGGACACTATTCAACCCGCTGCACGGAGGAAAGATGACATTCTTTTTTTTTTTTTAATTTTTTTTTTAAAGTTTATTTTATTTATTTTTGAGACAGAGAGAGACAGAGCATGAATGGGGGAGGGGCAGAGAGAGAGGGAGACACAGAACCGGAAGCAGGCTCCAGGCTCTGGGCCATCAGCCCAGAGCCTGATGCGGGGCTCGAACTCACGGACCGTGAGATCGTGACCTGAGCTCAAGTCGGACGCTTAACCGACTGAGCCACCCAGGTGCCCCTGGAAAGATGACATTCTAACAAAACCATTTTTTTTTAATTCCACCTCGATTCCATGCTTTTTAGATCTAGCCTTTTGGATCTAGCCTTTTATTTATTTATTTTTTAATTTTTTTTTTTTTTAACATTTATTTATTTTTGAGACAGAGAGAGACAGAGGATGAACAGGGGAGGGGCAGAGAGAGAGGGAGACACAGAATCTGAAACAGGCTCCAGGCTCTGAGCTGTCAGCACAGAGCCCGACGCGGGGCTCGAACTCACAGACCGTGAGATCATGACCTGAGCCGAAGTCGGACGCTCAACCGACCGAGCCACCCAGGCGCCCCAAGGATCTAGCCTTTTAGATTTAACACTTTCTGGATCTAGCTTTTTTGATCACTTCTAGCTTTGTAATCCCTTAATTTGAGCTCATCACCAAAGTCCCAATTTCTTCCTTATTGGCAATGTTTCTCATCACGTAGCCAGTTGTTTGGTCATGCCAGAAGATCACATGTCTCTTCTAAGTCAGTGGTTATGAAAATAAAATAGATACTGGTTCTAGCCGCCAGAGTTTCTGATTCTGTCGTTCAAAGGCACGGCCCCAAATGTGCATTCTTAACAAGTTGCCAGGTAATGGTGCTAGTTCCGGGCCGCACTTTGAGAATCACCGCTCTAGGTTCTAAGAGATCTGCTTTCTCCAACTCTATTCCTAGGGAAAAGTATATAGGGTCACATCAGTTAGTTATTTCTCTGTTTCCTATGTGTAGTTAAGGCACACAAAAGAACCTAACCGACGCAGGAATGACGTGGCTTATGCTGAGGTTGTTACCATAACGCTGGCAATCATTCTTCGTATCCTACTGCAAGTTGCAAAGTGCCTTCCCATCCTCCATGTAATGCAACTTTTGCACCAGCATTAAGTCAGATGTTGCCTCATTTTACTGAGGGTAGCTCACATTCAGAGGTGTGCCGTACCTGGAAGGACATCATGACCAGGGGGCAGAAGACCCTGTGTTGTAAATTCCAACCTTTCCATTCTGGAGTCAGCGCAGTTTCAGCTACTCGGCGCTGTTACGGCTGTAGAACCTGAATTTTGATGAAGATCTGGGCAGCGCTTATGGAAAATCACTACAAATCCAGGCAACCAACAGCTCTGTTTTGCATTGCATTTTTGCCACTGGCTACGTCATCAAGGTGGTGGTTTCCCCTTATTCTCTTCCTCTTACTCTAATCAAGGGCTTATCAGTCTAGTTCATCAGAGTGCTTTGTTCTTTGTTCTCGCTGTTTATCCAAACAGCAAGTTTTGTACCTGCTAAGGCACATTTCCTAACGCCAATTCTCTAAAGTTCATTGGTCCCTGCCTGTTGTTCCTTCTGAGGAACCAGGGCAGGTAAACATGATGTGAGGTGTGTTCTGTGCATGTTGCTTCAACCTTTCTTCTCTCTCAGGCTCCCTCTGTTCAGCATCTCACACCTGGCAAGTGGCAAAGCTGGGGCTCACACCTGTGCAGTCTGTGTCCAGAAGCTGTGCTCAGACCCTTTCACACACTGTCTTGCTCACAACCCTCAACAGCTTTTCGTTTTCTATCAGATTCTTGCTACATTCCTGACCCTGACACCCAAGGTGCTCAATCAACTCCTCCCACACGTTTGTGTCGTCTGTGTGTGTGTGTGCAGGCAAGGGCAGCTATTCCAGGCAAAGAAGTTTCTGATCACCTCCCACACCTCTCAGGCTCACCGATGGCCCATGCCCTCACACAGGTGAGTTGCATCAGATTGGTTCAGAACGCCAGCTTTGGGGCCAGACGACTCCAGATACGACTTCCCCCTTCTTCATTTACCTTGTAACCTTGGATGAGTCGCTGACTCCTCTGAGCCATCGTTTCTTTCACTGAAAAAAGGGACACGGTAATAGCAACTTGCAGGGCTGCTGTGAGAATTCAATGGAAAATCGACGCATCTGGTAGTGCCTCGGTCATTGCCTACCACTCTTTCATGTGCATCACTATACCGCCTCTTCTTAGAGCACTCAGGTTACTCCTTTCTGCTCAAGTGTTCTTATATTCTCACCTCCCTTTCTCCTCACGTGAAAACACTCGGATGAGTCATGCCATAGGCTCCATTATAGTTTTCATTCTCTTGGAGTCTCGGTGCGCCGCGTGGCGAGTATACTCCTAACGGCAATCCCCGGCCTCTGTACCTCTTTCACACGGCATGTAGCTCTACAAAGACCCTCATTCATCATTCAGCCAAAATAACAGCCACCGGTTTGGGCCCTTAAAATTTACAGACAGGGGCACCTAGGTGGCTCCGTTGGTTAACCGTCCCACTTCGGCTCAGGTCATGATCTCACAGTTTGTGAGTTCGAGCCCCTCATCAGGCTCTGTGCTGACAGCTCAGAGCCTGGAGCGTGCTTCGGATTCTGTGTCTCCCTCTCTCTCTCTGCCCTTCCCCGCAACCCCCCTCCCACCCCCGCCCCCCTGCCAGCTTGCATGCACGTGCACTCTTTCTCTCAAAAATACATAAACATTAAAAAAATTTTTTTCCAGACACTGCAATAAACACCACTACCCTGTTATACCCTATTATATTACTATTATATATATAGTATATATATGCTATTATATATATATTATATATAGTATATATAACCTATTATAGTACTAGAATTCCCATTTACAAGAGAGAAAACTAAGGCTCAGTAAGTTTACATAGAATCATAGTATCTCAAGAGTTGGAAGGAACCCTAAAATCTACATCTATTCCATTTCACTAGACTGATACTCTGATACTTGGATTTCTTCCCCCAACTCAGTTGGAGTTATACTATGATAGGCACTCACAATCTCTCATATATATATCAGATTATATCAGATATATATGATCAATTTGAGATATATATATATATATATATCAATTTGAGATATATATATATATATATATGAGATATATATATATATATCAGATTATTATATGTATTAGACTACTTACTTCCCTAATGAGACTGCAACTTTCTCGGTAACTTTTGGTTCTCATCAGAACCCAAACCCTTCATCCTGGCATAAAAAGCTCAAATACCCTGGCCCCTTTCTTCTCTCCCTGCCAGTGACACCTAACAAACCCTGCCTCATGGCTACTAAAAAAGTAAAATTCAACAGAGTAAATTTGAAGATCTAATTGGCTTAAGTGATTCATGAATCAGTCAACATCCCTTCTAGCAAGTAAAAAGATGCTCTGAGGAATTGTACAAAATGGAAGGTTTTTATGGGATTATGCAAGGCATAATTAGCAAAAGAAAAGAAAGGACTGTTTCAGGCAAGGTCACCTTCCCTGAGGGAGAAGGGCAAGGGGTCTTATCGTGCAGATGACCTCATCTTCCTTTGGGATTTGGAGAGGGCCCATGTGACATGGGCCTGATTATCTGATTGGTACCAATCAGAAAATTCCTGACTGATCCATTAAGATTGCATTTCTGGGGGAAGTTGAAACTGCAATTAGGTTAGGTATTAAGCCCTGCTTTGGTGACTTGGCCTAGCACAAGTGGCTCCATCCCAGGCCTGTGGCTTTCTTTTTAACATGGCAGATGTTTTCTCTCTAGGTAATTCTGTTCACGTCTTTCTGTCTCCTTCCTCCCTGCTTCTTAACTGGGCAATGTTTTACACTTCCACAACTAAGTTCAAAAGGGCCACATCCTCCAGAAGTCTTCCCTCTCTATCCACTGAAGCTGGGTGAGGGGCTTACGGGTTGGGTTGTCACACGATAGTGTAATATTCTGTTTACATACATCTGTGTCTTTGCACCTGAGTGGGAACCCCTTGAGGACATGATTTGGGCTTCTCTCACTATTGTATCTGCAAGGATCTACACAATCCCTGACAGGCACCATGTTTTCAGTTAAGTACTTACTGAATGAGTGAATGTCTTTATGAATTACCACAAGGATGCCTAACACAGCAGTGGGGACACAGGCTACCCTGACACTGCTTGCTGACTTGGTCTTAATTATATAAGTACCGTACTTTTGGATCTCTTGGTGAACCTCCTGATGGTAAGGACTTGGCTCAAACTGAGCTGTGTGAAGGTGTTTTGAGGCAGTTTATGGAAGGCCCTGGTTCCCTGTGGTGTCCAGCTAAAAGCCACATTCAATGTTTTCTTGTTTCCGTTCATAAACTTGAGCTCTCCTATGGCCAGAAAGACAACTGTCTCCAGGGTTGAGATGAACAGGGTGTAGGCAAACATGACTTCTACATTATCATCCAGGAATGGCAGTGAAGTTGCTACAAGTCAAAGTATTTTGCCAGGAAGTTTCCATTAATTTACATGGCTTTCCAGTAAGGTATAAACAAACACTGAGGCTTATCACTTCCAGACATCGCCGTACCCTTCCAATCATCCTTCGGAACATCACCAAGATGTGCCTTAGCTCATTCCTCCCCGGTGTGCCCCACCACCCCTAGTAGGCATTGCTTCTGAGGTGCTCCAAGAAAGTCACACCATACAACCCATCAAACAGGATCTACCCAGCTTCCAGCCAGGCTCACTAACTATAAAACCTTTGCTGGACTTGAAAACTCCTTCCCCAAGTTCACATTTGTGAGCTTGATGCAGTTCTCTAGTTTCAGGATGGGGAAAATAACACTTCATTTATTTCCATCTCCATTCCAGTCACTGTGGCAGCCATGCTCTGTGACAAGGCTGTGATTATGAGGCTGCTGGCTGGCATAGTCAGCAAATGACTAATTCTAATACAGTGGCCAGTGTTAGTTAAACATCAGGGGAAAGAGAAAGAAAGAAAGAAAGAAAGAAAGAAAGAAAGAAAGAAAGAAAGAAAGAAAGAGAAAGAAAGAAGGGAGGGAGGGAGGAAGGAACAAGGGAGGGAGGGAGAGAGGGAGGAAGGAAGGAAGAGAAAGAAAGAAAGAAAGAAAAAGAGAAAGAAAGAAAGAAAGAAAGAAAGAAAGAAAGAAAGAAAGAAGGGAGGGAGGAAAGAAGAAGGGTGGGAGGGAGAGAGATGAAGGAAGGAAGGAAGGATGGAAGGAAGGAAAAGAAAAATAGAAGCATCAGTGATTATTTAGTTGAAAAAAAAATATCTGGGACAATAGATTAAATCAGAAGATGATAATTCACTGATAAATAGGTGCATGGGGAATTAAACCAGTGAAGGTGCAAGATGCCTGCCCTCCCTGTGCATACAGGCTGGCAGAGCATTGGACCTGCCCAGCCATGAACTTTGGAGACTCCCTCTCCACTCTAGACTGACTTCTAAAACACAGAGTTGGGCTGCAGTGCTGGTGTCCATGCACCTTTTCTTCACAAAGATTATGTCTTTCGTTGCTTTTGCCCGGGAATCCAGTATTTCAAAAGGATTTGACCCAAAAACAAATAATCATAATTTTCCATTAGTACTTAATTCATTTCCCAATTTTTATTGAGTGGAGATACATAAATTACTAAACAAAACTGATCAACAGGAATCAGGCAGTAATTCCAGCTTGAAGCACGGGTTATTTAATATTTTAGTCAGTTTATAATGTATTACTGCAAATTAATGTGGAATATCTTTTAGGCTTTTTTAAATATTGAGAAGTGCACATGGCCCCCCCTTGCTAGCTCGGTGTTACCTTTGCTGGTTCTGCACCGCGTAGTGTGAGCAAAGAGTGGATGAATGAAGGGTTGAGGCTCATTGTGAAGAATGGAGGGGCTCAAAGGGTCAGTGAGTTGCAGTCTCCCTTGGGGGGTAAAGAAGCTATATTGAGGGGGTGGGAGCTCACTCGAGAGTGTGCGGGGTGCAGATGGAAGAAAGCTTGGAGGTTCATGTGGGCGTCAAAAGGCTGTGGAGAGGAGGGTTTGGTGAAGGACTTGAGGGTGTTTACTGTGGAGTGTGAAGAGGTTGTGGTGGGTGAGCCCACCCACTTCCACTGGGAAGTGTCGAGTGTTTGAGATGGGAAGGGGTTCGCCATGGAGCAGTAAGTGTTTTCATGGTGGGCACATTGGGTTGACTCTGGGACGTCAGGGACTTATGGGGAGGGAGCATTGGGATTCACCGCCATGTATGAGCAGTTGGAAAAGGCAGTTGGAAGGAGAACTGCCTTTTGTTGGCATATCAAGGGGTGTGAGAAGGATGATTGGAGATGACTATAAAGTGTGAAGTGGCCGTGGCAGAGATTTGGTGCTTGGTGTGGATGAGAAGTGGTTGTGGGAAGGAAGGATTGAGGCTCCCCGTGGAATGTGGAGTGGTCGGGGGAAGGTAAAATTGTGGTTTGCTGAAGAGTCTGAAGGAGGGAGGGACACATAAGGGGGGACACATAAGGAGGGAGGGACAAGTTTCACTTACTGTGGAGTGTGAGTCTGTTGTGGCGGGGAGGGTTGCCATCTGCCCTGCGGTGTGAACGGGAGGGGCTGGGGAGCTCACAGGGAGATGGGAAGTGATTTGTCAGCGGCAAGATGATGGCTTACTCTGGAGTGTCGTGTGATCTTCTGTGTTATCTCTGGCCTGCTCCTTTGCTCTCTGTCTCTCCACCGACTCTCTCCCCAACCTGACTCGATAGGTTCTCCCTTGGGAGACGACTTAGAATCAAGAGAACTTTTCCACCACCCATCCACCCCTCCGTTCCTCCTCTTACTCATCAATATTATTGGAGCACCTACCATGCGCCTGGCCCGGTCCCAGGAGCAGGACAAACAGTAGGAAGAAGACACAGGTTCTTCCCTCATGGAGCACTCAGTCTGAAAGCAAATAATGAGAGGCTTCAGCAGAGAAAGCAGGTCACTGGGTTTTTGCATGAGCTCTAGACTCAATGGAGAGTATTAATTGTGCCACCAGGTTTCTACCTCAAGTTTCCACTTTAGTTCTTCAGAATGAAGTGAGGTGTGGCATTCAGGACAGACATACTCTCCTGGATAATGAATGTGAGTCTGGCAGCAGCTGTTTCTTTAGGGGCTTTGAGCAGAGCATGTGAGGCATCACAGATCCGGGGCCCCTGGATCTGGTGATCCCTGGGTCCTCTGGGACAAGGGCGTTAGCAGGCGGTGTGGAATAACATGGTTAAGAACATGGACTCTGGAGCTGGCTGAACCTGGTCTCAAATCTCAGTTTTATGATTTTTGGTGGGCATCTGTCATTTAGCCCGTGTGAACACCCTCTTGGCGTTTTGGTAGTTCTCTAAGTGTAAGTGTCTCCTTTCCTTTTATTATTATTTTTTTAATGCATATTTATTTTTGAGAGTGCACATGAGTGGGGGAGGAGCGGAGAGGGAAGGGGACAGAGGATCCCAAGCAAGCTCTGCACTGACAGCAGAGAGCCCGACGCGGGGCTCGAACTCACGAACCACAAGATCATCACCTTAGCCGAAGTCAGACGCTCAATCAACTGAGCCACCTAGGTGCCCCTGAATGTCTCCTTTCCAGCATGGAATTCATGTTTCTTGTTGGTGGGTCAACATACAGTATAGATTCTGGTAATAGAATGGGCCCCGGAGGACATTTAGGGGGCACTGAGATAGATTCATGGAGAAGGAGGCAGGATTCAGGGAGTCCATTCTGCTGGCACAGACTGATACAGATGCGGCCCCATTCTGGAGTCCTTATCCTGGCTTACAGTGCCCCAGTCATGACAGGGGCAGCCTCTCTCTGGGTGGCTTGGTCTCATGGTGTGGCTCTGAGATTCTTCCCTGGACTTTTAGCCCACCGTCTGTTTCTCCAGCCTCTTCGTCAGTTGTGGGAGCTAGCTATTACTTTTTAACGGATCTCTTTTTTAAAAAAGCAAACTCTAACTATGTTATCTGGAGTAAAGAATCAGGACCAGTACAACTTCTAATTCACTTGGAAACTTTGAGCAAATCAGCCTGCACAGATCCCTTGGCCTACAGGGGCCAAACAGCCTAATGGTTAACAGCACAGGCTCTGGAACAAAACCACCTTGCTTCGACTCCCGGCTCTGACTCAAGTTATATGAGCTCGGAAAAGTTACTTCACCTGCTTGTGTTTCTGTTTCCTCTTCCGTGGACCGAGAGTAATGTTGCCTTCCTCTTGGGGCTGTTCTGAGAATTCAACAGGCTAATTCATAGCAGGCACTTACAAAAGCACCTGTGACATATGAAACACTAATAAGGCTTAATTATAATTATCACCCTCTCTGAGCCCCCATTTTCTCTTTTATAAAATTGAAGCAACATATAACAATTAGGCTTTTTTAAGCTTATTTATTTTGAGAGTTAGAGCACGTGTACCGGGGAGGAGCAGAGAGTAGAAAGAAAATCCCAAGCAGGCTCCGTGTGCTATCAGAGCCCAAGCCCGAGCCATGAGATCATGACCTGAAATGAAACCAAGAGTTGGATGCTTAACCAGCTGAGCCACCCAAGTGCCCCAACAGTTAGGCTTTTAATGATGCATTTGATAACTCTAGGCTTGTTCACTGCTTCCCTTCCCTCTTTCCTTTCTTCCTGCCTCCCCCTTCCCTCCCTTCTCTCCTTCTTTCCTTCCTTCCTTCCTTCCTGAATGGAGAAAGGAAGAATTGGCTTTTGACCATAACCTGACGACCCCTGAAGGCAGTTATCCACTTACTGATAATTGACCTATTATCAATTTTGAACTGCTTCCTCTCCTTTGGGCCATCTAGAATTAAAACCACACCCCCAAAAGTAATGCATTACCCAGGGAGAGACAGAGAATGAGAGGGAATTAAATCACTGTTCGAGTTGATTACTTTAAGTCTGCTTTAAGGAGTTAGGCAGTTAACATTCTTTTAAGCTCCCAGTGGGCAAAGAACTTTCAGAAAGATTTTTGTTGTTTTCCCTTTTTATTTTTTGTTTTTATTGCCTGGCTTTTAAATGTGTTTCATGTGCCTTTTTTTGTTGTTTTGGGGGGTGGAGGGGAGTTGCTGTGTCATAGTTTTTTGGGTTTTTTTTCCATTTCATATCTTGAATAATACCTTGTAATTAGGTAGTATCTATTTTTCTTTATTCTCAATAAATATGTTTCCCACTAAGGAAGGTAAAGCTATCAGAACATGAACTTCCTGGGGCAATTATCATTACCACTCCGAAGTACCTAGAATTTTTTTCTTAAGTTTATTTATTTATTTTGAGAGAGCGTGAGGGAAGAGGCAGAGAGGAAGAAAGAGAGAATCCCAAGCAGGCACCGCACCATCGTCATAGAGCCTGATGTGGGGCCCAAACTCACGAACCATGAGATCACGACCTGAGCTGAAGTCGGACGCTCAACCGACTGAGCTACCCAGGAACCCCTGTACCTAGAATTTCTGAGAAAAAAGTTAAGAGAATTTAGATGAACAGTATAATTGACACTTGTTCCGTCTTTCTTTTCCTTCTGTAAATTTTATCCTCTGTATTAGTTAAATTTGTTTTCATTGCAAGGCTTAGAAAACCCAACTCGACTTGAGGACCAGGAGGAAGTTGGCATGAGTGATGGAATCATCTATTGCTTAAAGTTGCCTACTGCCTTTAGTGTTAGTTGCATTCTAAGATGAGGTAGAAACTAGTGGCTAGAGCCCTATGCTCTCCCAGGTTTATGTCCCACAGAGAAGGTCAAGCTTCTTTTCCATCAAAATTCCCACAAAAAACTCAGGCCTGACTTTCAGTAGACTGAATCACATGTCACACAGCCATATTTGGACGAGTCACTGGAACTAGGACAATGCCATGTTTTGATAGTCACGACCTGAGTCACAAATTCACCCAGATCATGCGAATGGAGAGTGAGGAGAGGGTAATGCCCTGGTGGAAAATCAGGAAATTGTTACCACGGTAAGAGAGAAGGAATCCTGGACAGCCTGATAAAAGCAATTGTCCACTGTAGTCAACTCCAGACTATGTTTGGGCCGTCAGTTGAAGAAAAGTGTAGGTCTTTCCATTAAAACAATGTACATGTTGCTCCTATGGAAGTATATGCTTATTAGTTCTCTAACCACACACTGGTCGCTGGGGTTAGAATGCTGAGATTTCAAAGTCATACTCCTGGATTAATGATTTTCAACCAGGAAGGATGCATTACACAGGGTGGGGATAAGGAGAAGGCAACTGAATGTTGTTGACAAGGGATCTGAAGTAGTTTGATAAAGCATACTTAATATTATAAGTACATACCTATCAAATAAAAATCAAAGCTTTATTGTTATAATAGAAACCACCCAGGGAAAGGAAGATAACATTATCTTAGCCAGTGGCAATGGGCTAAAGAAATACTTGGCATATATGCACTAGCCAGAATATCACCAACAACAGGAGCTCCTCTTGATGATATATTGGCCAGTACATATATGCCATGAGAGGAATATACTGGAATTTCAAAGGCAAGAGATTACTATGTAAAAGAACTCTCACTTTTTATTGACATGTAACATTTTAGATTGGCTAAAATGTCACCTTTTCAGTGATGCCTCCTCTGACCACCAAATTTAAGTTTATACCCTGCCAACTACTCTTCACAATTATTCCTTCACAGCCTTTACCACGGGGTATACCTATTTATTTTTTCACCTGTTTGTTGTTGATCTGCTTCACTGGCCTAAATGTTCCATGAGTACAAAGATCACGTCTGTTTTGTTTTCACGGTATCTCTGGTCCCTGAGGTTCAGGGGGCAGCATTATTTTAGTCAAGATAGGACGGTCTCTGCCGTGGTAACAGATAAACCTCCAAATCTCAGTGGCTTAGAAAAATAAAGGTTATTTCTAATTCATGTAAAATCCGTTTCAGTTTGGACAGATTTTCTTGGTCTTGTAGCCATGCTATTTAGAACATATGGCCTCCAGGGTCACCAAGGCAGAGAATAAGAGGGACAGACGAATGTTTTCACTGATTAAACTCACAAGTGACAATTGCTTCCACTCAAATCCATTGGCCAGACGAAGATACATGGCCCCAATTTGTAATAGTAAGAGAGGCTGGGAAATGTTGGTGACAGCAGATGTGTGGAGAGTGTCTTCTGGCTTGACCACAATTATCTCCAACTTTGCTGGTTTCCATGCGGAGGAGTTTACCCTAAGCCCTTAGGCCTCTCTCCACTCTCTGTCTTACCCTCCACTGGGAAAGGAAGTGACTTTGCTATGGATGCGATGCATTCAGGAGAAGGAGCTAAGCTTGTTGGAACAGTCCCTCCCTTTCTCTCATTCTTTGGGGGTGTATCTGAAAGACAGCATGCATTCTGCCCTGCTCCTCCATGCTGCAAATTTTTGCTGAAGAAGGATACCCACCAAGGCAGACAGAAAGGGGGAACCCTGTGATAGTCCAGAGTGCTTGAGAACAGATGAACAAGTTAGTTTTCTTGTGACGTTTGGTGGTAGAAAAGCCACCAATGTCTCTGTTCCCTTTAGCCTGCTATGCTCGGTAGTGTTTGTCTGTAATAGTGCTGACATGTGAATCTCCACCCGTCTAACTTCAGTGTCTTCCTCTCAATTGGTTCTGAACTCAGGCAGGGAGTGAGAGGGGTCTTGGTGGATCCTACAGCGCACAGTCCTAATTGGTATTCGATAAACACTCAATGAACGAATGAACTTGGAGGATACCAAGAAGGTTATCTAGACCAACCGGCCCTTAGCCGAAACCCAGAGAGGTGAGGTGACTACTCAGAATCACCTATCCTGAGAGCTGACCTGCAAATCTCACTTCATCTAACAAGCTGCTAATACCAAACACAAACAGAATGTCAAGCAGTATCTCCTACAGGGCACCTTCTTCTCTCCATAATTTCAGAGACCTTCCCCACAAGGAGGAGGAAGTCTTAAAAGAAAAAAGGATTAAACTCCTCTGAGTACACTTTATACTGTTCTTTTCCAGGAGGTAGAGGGATACATTCTTTTCCTCTCCCCATTCCTACCACCCAAAGTATTGAATACTTTTGGGTGAATCATTTCCAATCTGAACCGATAATCCTCACAGCAACCTTTTCTTTCTAGACCATAAAAACGCGGCAGCTTGTTAGTCATACAACTATTTAACCCAGTCCCTCCCTAGTCCTACAACTGAGCTCCAAGCCTATTACTTATAATCTACCCACCCACACATATTGAAATGAGATTATTTTTCCCACAGAAAAGAACTGCAGTTACACAAGTCCCAACTCTGTTCCAGAGAGTGATAAAAAGGAGAAGGAAAAGGCACAGAGTTGTTTGATAGGCTTCTGAGGGAGGCAGCAAAAGGATGAAAGCTTACCCTACCAGGTACATAATGTGAAATCATGTTCCTGCAAATATCCAGAGGGCTCCCACCCTCCACCTGGGCATGCTCCCTAGACCTTTGATCTGGAAGCCACCACAAGTTACTGATAGTTACAGGGATTTTCCGGGCAAAGGCACTTACCTCTGCTCAAAAAGTAATAGCAACCAGAGAGGAAGAATATTCCAGAAAAGAACATCGTGGCAAGCAAGAACCCAGATGGAGGAGGCTTAGCATGGCAGATTGAGAAAAGGCTTCTGATGATATAGACACAGATTGTGGTCTCAGACCTGGCACTTAGTAGCTGTGAGAATCAAAAACACAACGGCTAATGAAGTCTATGTGCTAAGAACTATATTAGGCACTACAGTCCTGAAGTGTCTAGAAGACCTCAGCAGAGGTCTCACCTGCTCGGAGTTACACCTTCTCCTTGAAAGTGAGGGTGATAAATTCAACCCCATATAATTGCTATAAGGAGCAAAGACTATGTCAGGCTCATAGTCAGCATGCAGTCAGTAGAAATGATGTTTTTCACTCTTTGGGAAGGACTGGTTGCCAGGTGCCCCAGAGAAGGGGGGCCATTCATCTGAGGGCCAAACACCCAGCTGCAAGTCTAGGGAGAGTTCCAAACAGAGAAAGGTGAGGTCAAAAACCAGGGTTTGAGCTTCAACTCACTGACCACCCAGAAACCAGAGTATGTCCTGTATTAAAATAACACATTACAGGGGACACTGGGAGGGGATTGAGAGAGACAGGAGCTCTCGGCTGGGAACGTAGGAGCTGAAGCCACACATTAACTCACGGGGAGGCTGCTGGAAGTTTGGAAGAAGAGAGATATGCTTTGACTTTCCATCATTCCTTCTTAGGCAAATGAAAACATAGCAAACCAGTCTGTCCTTGGAAGATGGAGTTGCAGAGGGAAAGAGGCAAGGCTGGTATTCCCTGGGACTGTTTCCCTGGTCTCTCTCATGATCTCAGCAAAGCCCACATGCCTTAGGCACCGCTGCGCCACACATGACCTTTTATTGTTGCCTAAAAATCCAATATTGAAATGTCTCTCTCTTCCTGAACTGGCAACTCCCCCAGTGCTAGGACTGTGTTGTATTTGTGTTGGTAAGTGCCTTACACACTGCCTGACATACAGAGATATTTATATACATGAGCACACCTTCTTTGAAAAATTAGAATCATACTATAGAAACTGTTTGGCACCCTCCTTTTTTTTTTTCTTCTCTTGAAGTTTAGAGTTGTTTCCTTATCTTTTTAGTGGTTGTAAGTACTTCGTTGTTTTTCAAGTTTATTTATTTATTTTGAGAGATAGAGTGTGCAAGTTGGGAAGGGGAGAGAGAGAGGGAGAGAGGAGAGAAAATCCCAAGCAGGCTCAGCACTTTCAACACAGAGCCTGATGCGGGGATCGATGTCATGAACCATAAGATCATGACCTGAGCCGAAGCCAAGAGTAGGACGTTTAACCAACTGAGCCACCCAGGCGCCCCTGTAAGCACTTCTTCATGTAGACGTCCTATAATGAACCCAATCATTCTTCTATTGATAGATATTTATAATTTTTCCTGTTCTTGTTACACTTCCAAATATATCATCCATAGTCTTTTTATGACTATTTCCTAACAACCAAAACCTAGAAGTGGTCATCACACCGTCTTGTGCAGAGTGAGGCAGTAAATAATAAAGAACAAAAGCTCGGGAGCTGGACCCCACTGACTAGCTGTGTGACCTTGGGTAGGATATTTGACTCCTCTGAGCCTCAGCTTCCTTATCTCCAACTGCAGCTGATCACAGTCACCAACTAATAGGGTTGTTGCAAAGAATTAATGAGTTAATGTATGTAAAGCACACAGAACATTGCCTGGCACATAGTAATTATTCTATGAATGTCTGTCATTATTATTTATATTTACATAGCTGGGTCAGATAAGACTGGGAGACACTTGAGGACAGTGACCATGTTAAGCCTCCATAGCGAGGCGCTGAGAAGGAGTTCTGTGCATATTTGCTGAATAAATAAGAAATGCAGATGTGGAAATCAACTATTGACTTGGCTGTTACCCAGTATTCCACAGCAAGTGGTTCATTAGTTTGGATTAAATCTCTATCCCCAAAAATATATTGAATCTTACCAGTCCTTTTCACCTTAGTTTGGAATGAGTTTATCAGACAGTTTCTAGAGACAAGGATTGATGAGAAGAAGGAAAAAAAAAAAAAAACACATGAGAAATCCAGGTGCCCTAGAGAAAGAGCGGAGCAAATACCATGAGGGAATCAGAAGGTACAACAATCAGAAGGTACAACAAAGGGAATCTGAAGAACTAGGATTAAGTAACTCACCTAAGTCTAGAAAAATAAAATGCATTGGGAAGAAAGAAAGAAAGCTAAAGACAAATGTCAACGGCTCCCCCATTTTGTCCTTGGTTGGTTCTGTACCTATGAAATTATATTAGAGTCAGGCTCCCATTCACCAACTGTGGCTGGTTATCTCCCCTTCTATCAGCAGATTAAACTTGGAATGAGGAAGCAAACAAGAAAGGAAGCTGATGATTAGTAAGAGCCTACCATACAACAAAGCCTTTTAAATAATGATTGTATTTGAATATTACAGACACCCCAGGAGGTCTGTATTATTATCCCCTTCCTACAGATGAGAAAACTAAGACACAGTCATGCATAATCAAACAGCCAAGAAACACACAGCAATGACTTAAACTCTGACCTCTTTGCCTCCCTGTTCTAATTCTTTCTTCCTAGTTTAAGCAGAGCCCAAATAGGCTTTACTTCCAAGGAGCAAAGTATTGTGAACTTAGGATTCTGGCTTCTGACACTAGGCAGGAAAGGATAGTACATTCACTTTAAATCCCATCCATAAAATTGTCAAAAAAACAAGCACAGTCATTAGCCTTTGTTTCTGCTTACGTACCATGATTGGAGATGGGAAGGAGCAAAGATGTTGAAACAGGTAGAGAAGTAAGCCCGCCCCTCTACAAGTGGAAACTTGCATCATCAGGGAGCAGATGCTTTGAATGTTCTGTAGTTGAGGGGAATGCAGCACAGCCAAATATCTAGGACAGTCTTCCAAATGTTATACCACAGCTGAATATCTGGGACAGTATTCCAAATGTTATATCAATTTCCTTCCCATCACCAGCTTCCATCCTGGTTGTTAAAAGAGCGGGGTGGGGGGTTGGGGGGAGAAAAGAAACAGAATTCTTTTCTTAGTTTTCATTTTTGACTGTGTAAAACTGTGATCCTACTCAGAAAAGGCTGAAATGATTCAATGTGGTCCCTATAAGAGTTTGGTATTTTCCAGAGAAAACTGCAGACGTATTTGGAATATATGCACTGCTTAGGCATATGAATCATTTATATCCTAGAGGAAAATCTCAGATTTATTTTCAATGTTGCTTCCAAGGATTTTGTAACACAAATCTTCCATTATTGCCTCATGTGTTATCATCTCTTAATGGGGAGATAAACTGGAGACTAGAATTTATTTTCCCACCTATATAAGGGGGAAATCTGAAGAACTAGGATTAAGTAACTCATCTAAATCTAGAAAAATAAAATGCATTAGGAAGAAAGAAAGAAAGAGAGAAAGAGAGAGAGAGAGAGAGAGAGAGAAAGAAAGAAAGAGGAAGGAAGGAAGGAAGGAAGGAAGGAAGGAGGAAAGACTCATTCAGGGGCCTAGAATCATAAATCTCAAAGAGACCTTATTGGATGTTACAACTAATGCTACCATAATATTGCCACCAACACAGGGATGGTCTCTAGCATATCCCTGGGTGATCCAAATCCCACTTCAACACATCCAAGGAAGAGATGATGTATTTCCTCTCAGTGGGATCCTGTTTTTCAAAGAAAAGATTCCACATGAGCAATGCAGATTGTCAGCAGGCATTGAGCAGGCCTGGAGAACGCTGGAATCTATCTACAAGGCCATGTTAATCCCAGGTGATTAATGGTCAGTGACAAGGTGAAACTGATGGTTTATTGAAGTACTAAGTACTTCAGTAACAGTTGTAGGTGGCTGCTTCAAAAGCTGAGTCAATCTTCACTCTTCCTCATGTTATACTTTTGCCTTCAGTTTTAACCTTTTTATAGGATTTACATTTACAACTAATGTATTGACTATTTATTGAATGACAGACACTTACAAAGCACTTGCAAAGCATTTATCCCTCCAGTGACTCTGATGAAGGATTATTATCCCCATTTTATAGATGAGAAAGTTGAGGTTGAGAATTTTTGCCAGTAAGGGAAGCAGAAGACCAAAAGAGCCATTAGCGGTTAAGTGCTGCACAAGGAGTTACTTTAGGCACCTCTTGAAATAGAAATTCTAGCATCTGATGGAGGGTGGCCTATTGGAAGACTTCTGAGATGAGCCATGAGAATGAAAGAAGAGGAAGGCATTCCGGACAAAACAAACTCCATGAAGCTAGTATCCCTGATGCCATGACTAGGCTCCCCTCACCAAATCCTTAGGCGTGGTATATATTTATTGATTGCCTTATTTGTGATTTAGTTGTTTGACTTCACAGTACTTGACCAAGGACATGGGTCTCCAAGCTTTCAAGTGTGGGATTTACTCTTAAACCCCACTTAAAGTCATAGTGACAGGTGTGGCATCAGAGAATCCCCGAGCTGGCAGGGAGGGAGCTTACTTCAAGAGCCAGGCTTGCGTAGACAGAATTCTCAGACCTTCAAGATCCCATCCTAAGTGGAAGATTTTTCTTTTCCTTCACTGATACCTGTAATAAACGTTGACTAAAGGCAATAACTGGTTCCGCTCACCAAATGGCAATTGGGTATGAGTATCAACCCTCGGGGAATCGCTCATCTTTTAAAAAGAAAAATCTCATTTGAATAATTACACGTTGGCCTCTGGGTTAATGCAAATTGTGGGATGCACTACCAGGACTTATGCCGAGAATATATGAGACATTATTTGTAATACTCAATGTTTTATGCTTCAAGCTATTAATTCATTCTGAGTTTTAACTAGATCAGCTGTGGATCTAGAACATTCTGGGGAGTATGACACAGGCAAATGAGAGAAAAGTAGAATAAGAGAGATTGTAGAGCTGAAAAGATCTTAGGAATGGCCTTCTTTAGAGTTTTCAAACTTGTTTTTAACAATGGAAACTCTTTTTAAGATAGCACCTTAAATGGACCCTGAGGTAGGTGCCCATTGCTCCTATTTTGGCTCTTTCTTGATAAAATATACCTAAATTTTCTTTGAAAAAATAGCCTCACTCCATTTATATTGTGGGGGATTGATCCCAACCCAGTTCCCTTGCTGCTGCCATTATTAGCATTTCCGACCTGAGGCCAATGCTGGCACGGGAAGCAGATCTCTGAGAAATATAAAGAAATGAGCCCCTAAAGTAAATATAATTAACCTGTAGAACAAGGTGTACCTGAAGCCAGTTGTCCCTGGACTTCTTAGTTATGTAAATAAATAGATTATCTTTTACGCTTAAACCAGTTTGAGTAGGATTTTCTGTTACTTGGAAGTGAAAACGAGGTAAAAGGGTCCAAGACTGAACAATATAAAGAAGATAAAGCCGGAATCTCTGGTAGAAGTAAGGGTAGGAAACCTGAGGCCCCACTCACTATGTACTCCCCCAATTCCAGAAACCTCTGGAGATGGACTTTACTCTCTAGTCCCATCTTTTTTTACAGATGGACAAACCAAGTTCAAAGAAGAAAACTAAAAATACTGACAGCACACTTGGAGGAATTAAAACATGAGTATAAGACTTCTTTTTAATGTTTATTTATTTTTGAGAGAGACAGAGAGTGACAGATCATGAGCAGGGAAGGGGCAGAGAGAGAGGGAGACACAGAATCCAAACCAGGCTCCAGGCTCTGAGCTGTCAGCACAGAGTCCAATGCAGGGCTTGAACTCAGACCATGAGATCATGACCTGAGCTGAAGCCCAATGCTTAACTGACTGAGCCACCCAGGTGTCCCTATAAGCTTTTTTTTTTTTTTTTTTTTGAAGAAAAACAAGTTTTGGAAAATTAGAATGAGTAAGTACTACTTAAATACCAGAAAAAATTTAGTATTTAAGGAAATCACAAGAATATACTATACAAAATAACACAAAATAAGCCATCAATAATTACACCACAAGGGGTGCCTGGGTAGTCCAACTCTTGATTTGGACTCAGGTCATGGTCCCCAGGTTGTGGGATCGAATCCTGTGTCAGGCTCTGTGCTGAGTGTATAGCCTGCTTAAGATTCTCTCTCTCTTTCTCTCTCTATCTCCCTCTGCCCCTCTCCCCCACTTGCTCTCTCTCTCTCTCTCTCTCTCTCTCAAAAAAAAAAAAAATTAAACCACAATAACTCCTTTGGTATAAGCATGTTTCACAAAGTCCATAGAAAGCATGTCTGCTACCCTGACCATGCTTTTTATAAGCTTGCCAGAGAAATTTCTGGTATGTTCTGATAAAAATGAGCTTTTCCTTTGGGAGCTGGCTTTATGTTATGCCATTCGTCTTTCCTCTCACTTCAGCAGGTTATACACAGCTTCACAACTTTCTCTTGAAGAACACTGTTGCAAGATATATCCTTATGACAAGATAAAAGAAATGCAAAATATAGATCAAAATTTGGTAGCACAATATGAAATGCACATGGTAGACCATTGTGCAATAAGTAGACTGGTGAAACATCACAATCTATAAAGGTCAGAAGACGTGGCAAAGTTCACAAATCAAAGAAAGGAGAATCTGGCCATGAATTTATAATTAATGACTCACTGCTTTTCATTTACATAAAGTTAACCTACTTAGAGGGGTTAATGCCACCAGCCACACTGCCTCTCCCTTTTCAGTGAGTAAAAAAAAGTAATCTAGTGGTTAGATAAACAGATACTAGACCACAACTTGAAAGAACATCATTTCCTTCTGTCTCTTATCTAAGGACCAATCATTACATGACCCCTTTCTGAAGTTTGAGAACCATTTTGTAGAAATGGTGTTGGATTAAGAGCTGGGAACTCAACTCAGTAGAAAACACGTTTTATCCATCTGTGTGATGGGATGGAAATAGTACTAGCTTGTCATAGCTAGTGATTGTTTTAGTGATACACTGAGTAGACCCTGCGTTTGAGCTCTGGCCTGAATTCTTAACTACAGAACCGTGACAAAATAAATTGCTGTCACTTTAAGCTACTACCTTTGTGGCCATTTGTTTCGCAGCAATAGCAAACTAACACACTGCAAATTATGTCAAGTTGTACCTCATCTGCTTGGCTCACATAAGGCTAGGAGGCTAGACAGCAAAGGTATGTAGTCCCCCCTTGATGCTCGCCTGCCCCTGGGAGAGAAGCACAGCTCAGGGTAGCCTGAGGCACCAGAGGAGGGCTCCCGCAGGTGGGTTGCTGTCCTCCCCCACCCCAATGCCTCTAGTTCCCTCGGTACCGTCCCCAGAAGACTCTTAACTCTGCGACATCATCTCCTTTATGCTTCTACTTAGTGTAGAAATGTAAATGTAATGTAGGAATGTAAAGGTAATTCTCCTAACCACTCAATCTAACTTTGGCCCCCCAGGAGATGCCCCTGACATCATCACTTACTTGCTTTATAACATATGTCTATGATTATCTTGTTTGCCCTCTCCCTGGCATACCGATTGGAAAGTAAGCAACACGAAAACAGGACCTTCTCTGTCTTGCTCACCATTAAAACCTCCAGAGGCTGGACAAGTGGCCGGCACCTAAGGGAGATTTGCTACGTGAAAGTATACTAGAAAAACGCAGCCAGCACTGCAAAAGCGAACACAAGACACGGTCACACATTCATATCCGGGCGTTCACGCACAACTTTATTAAAAGATTTTCATAGCCCTTTGTTCATATTCTTGTTCTGGAATTTTTGATGCTGTTTTATGAGATCCTGGAGGACAGAGGCCATGTGTTCTTATCTTTGTGTCCTTTGCGCTAAATACAGTGGCCAGTGCATGGTAGATGTTTAATAAATGTTTGTAGAATATCATGGCATTGAAAAGTAAGCTATGAAAATCAAATTATCCTCAATATGGCAACAAAAATGTAGATATAGATATATAGATGCTGGTTTGACTAAGTGTAATTCTTTTTTATTTTATGAGATATAGCAATTTTCTACTTCGTTCCTTACTCCTAAAACCTTTACAAGAGTCTTCATCCAGTCTTCACCTCCTTTATCCACATTAACTCCACATTCACAAGTTCCCCCCAAACATGATGAAGTGATCTTTCCATCTGAAGCTCAGACAGTCCAAGAGTACAGACCAGCTCCAATGACAGAACACAGCATTTCAACAGCTTCAGCCGACCCATAATGTATGACTTTACAACAGGTAAAGTCTGACCACAGAGTACGCCCTGCAGCCATCCCATCCTGTTTGCTGATGTCCCCAGAGATGTCTACACCCAGCCACGGCTGTCCTTCCCTACTCCTGTCCTCAATACTGAACTTCTCCTTTAGGTAAACTCACTGTCCCTCTGCATGTAGACAAATCTGCATATAATACTCACGACCCACCAGGCTTGAGTCTTTCCTACTCTTCACCTATTTTCCTTTTTTTTCCCTTTAAATATAATTTATTGTCAAATTGGCTTCCATACAACACCCAGTGCTCATCCCAACAAGTTTTTCTTAAAGACTTTCCAGGCATCTCATTTTCCAGGGGAACTGTGATGAACTATAGCCCTGAAGATGGAGTGATAGTCTCTTCCTCTGGGCTCCAGGAGCCCCCTACACTTGCCTCTTTTATAGTGCTTAGCACACGGGTCCTAATGACTAGTTTTTATGCCTGTCTCTCTCCTTGAGTAAGTTCCTTGAAAGAGTGTTTTATTTCCGTGTACACAATTCCTATCACACTGCCTGCTACATGGCCAAAACTACTTACGAAACGTAGTTTGAACTAAAAAATAAACAAATCATGATAGAAGGTGCTGTAGGCAGAACGATGCCCTCCCCCAGAGATGTCCACATCTTAAATCCCAGGACCTGTGAGAAAAAAAACCTCTGCTAATGTGATTAAGGATTTTGGGGTGAAGATATCATCCTGGATTATCCAGATGTACCCATTGCAATCACAACAAACACCCGTATCATAGGGAGCTAGGAGCTACAGAAGGAAGTGTGGCAACAGAATAAGAGGTTGAAAAGGGCAGATTCCTGGATCCAAGGATTTCAGGCAGCTGCTAAAAGCCGGAAAAGGCAAGGAAGCAGATTCTTCTAACCTTGACGTTAGCCCATGAAGCCCATTTTGCAAGTCCGACACCCATAACTATAAGATGATAAATTTTTTATTGTTTTAAGCCACAAAATTGGTGGTGATTTCTTACAGCAGAAGAAAGAAACAAAGAAATGAATGCATAAGGGAGAGAATGATCTTAGATGTGTATCTCCTTTTTATAAAAATCTGCTTTCATTGCTGTCTATCAATCAATGATGGTAGGTCCTGCCAAGAATAGGAACCATGATTTTTTTTATCTCTGGGAAAGCTTTCCCTATCATCTCGGTGTCTTCCTCCTCAACTTGGTGCTGAATATGATATGGCTGAGTAGAAACAACATGGGCTACAGAAGCAGAGACACATGAGTTGGGTCCTAGTCCCATTACTTCTCAGCAGTATGCATTAGGACAAGAAACTCCATGCCTCTGATTCCGTTTCTTCATCTCATTCTCAGCCTTGTTACAAGGGTTAGACAGCAAACAAAGAAATCATAACAAAGAAAACAATGTTATTGGTGGCAATCAAGGTTGCCTTCCAAGGACATGGTTGAAGTGCTCACACTAGAGTTTTTCTGCTTTGGACATCCATGGGATCACGTGACGCCAGGAGGTATAGATAGCTAAGTTCCTGCTTCACATCACAGAAGGAGAAGACTTAGGGCCATCAGGTCCAATCATGGAAGAATAAAGGAAGAGAAAAGGCTGGATGGGACAGAAAAGGGCAGTGGATGGCAGAAGATAGCAGGTTCAGTATTAGGACCTCCCCTAGAACTTCCAAATCTCAGTAAAGAGTTCTAGTATATATTTTTTATGGAAATTCATAAAAGCTAATTCCTCGTTTGACTGAAACAGAAAGAAGTTTCAGGTGGAGGGTGACCATGAGAGAGGAGCCCCTGGGAATTAGCAAAAGGTCAAGGGAGGACTTTGGACATCCATGGACTGTGAGGTTGAGAGCTGAGTCAAGCTTACCCAGCTCTTCAAGAGCACATGATAGGAGTGCCTGGCAAGTTACAGACACACAAACAATGAGGACTTCAACGTTGGGGGGTGTTCTGTACAATTTCTCCTCCCATTTGAAATGATTGAGTCCCCAGTTGTTCACATAAAACACAGGAAACAGTGGGGTAGGCAGGTGGTGGTAGCTATCAAGAGATCCATTCCACCTCCAGGCTGGGGACTGATCCCCTTTCTTCTCAGTCTCCTCTCTGCCCTCTGGGCCAGGGCTGTCTGCTGGATAAGACTTAGTGCAAAAGAGCAGATGGCTTCACAGCCTTCTCATTTAGGTAATGAGTTCGAATCTTTACCGAAAGGCAAGCCCAAGGACGCTTCCAGCTGCTACACGCTGGAAGTTGACAGAGAGCAACGTGTGTGTGTGTGTGTGTGTGTGTGTGTGTGTGTGTGTGTGTGTGTAGATGGAGGCCAGAATGCCTTCATAGTAAACACAGAAACACAGTCATAGCTGTTTCCTACCCCCCACCTCTTGGTAAACCATAACAGTTTGTTGGATCACTTGATTCCTTTATGGGCTGATGAAAAGAAATCAAGCCTACCTTTAGGCAGTAAGCTACCTCTTCAAGCAATCAGCTCTATGCACAGTTTTCAAGGAATTCCTCCTTGCCTCGTCTGAACTGCTGCAGGAAAGGTTTGGAAAAAGATAGGCTAAGACCAGCGATGTAAAGCGAGCCCCCTCAGCTCAGGGGAAAGGTAATGAATTGCATTCTGGGGACAAAGAGAACTTTAACAACAGAGGGTCTGACAGTTTTCATAAGGCAGGAAATGTGGTCATTATCAACCCAGAGCTTGGTGTGCAAACATTGTCTATATGTTTATATACCTTTTCCCAGCTTGTGGACATTGTTTAAATGGGAGGGGAGGAAAGTGCAAGAAGGAAATCCTCTTCCGTTTGGCAAGACAGAACTTCACATGCTTGACCTACATCTTTCGTCTCAAGGAGCAAGTGTGGCCACCTCTGTATTGGGTGTCCCAGAGAGAGTTCACAAGCCAGCATTGCCGCATCAACAGCTGTCATGCAACAGCCATTTGTGGAACACTGATTGTAGGACAGTCACTACACTATGTGCCAGGATTACAACAGATGAACAAGAAATCAGTGCCCTTCCATTCCCCCACAGAGCTCCTGGTCACTGTTGTGGTCTGACTTGTCACCATCATCGTCACTATCACCTCTCTCCTCATCTCTTACAGCAATGCTAGAAATGGAATTTATAAAGCATGTAGGGATAAACAAAAATGAGCATAAAAGCAAAAATAAAGACTTAAAAAATAAAAGAATGGAAAATAATCACCCGGTGATTTTATTAAAATGCCAAAGATTTTCAGGTACATTTGCCCTGCTATGAATTAGAAAATCTTGAAATGGGTTCCCGGACTCAACGTTTTCAAAACAATCTAGAGGTTTCTGATACAGGCATCCCATGGCTCACATTTTGCAAATACAGTCTTAGGTTATACTACTTCATATATTTTGTCACATTCATTGCGGTTTGAATGTCACAACAGCTCAAGAAAGTAAATAGGATGGGAATTATTATCTCCAGTTTACAGATGAGGAAGAGAAGTACATCAGAATGTCTATTCAACCTAATTTAATATAACTGGCATCTAATTTGTTCAAGCTCTGTGCTAGAAGTTGTAGAAAATGAGACACCCAATGAGTTTGCATTAGAAAAATGGAGAAGACAAGCACACAAATACACCAGGTGCTTTTTACATGCTGTTCTATCTGTAATTTA
This sequence comes from Panthera pardus, assembly GCF_024362965.1. Taxonomy (NCBI): domain Eukaryota; kingdom Metazoa; phylum Chordata; class Mammalia; order Carnivora; family Felidae; genus Panthera; species Panthera pardus. Next base: position 69,080,423 of record NW_026527002.1, read on the forward strand.
CTTTAACAAATATCAGTGTACGCATGCATATAAATGTATTATATTAACTCTATTCTGTACCTGACGGCGATAAGTTCACTCATTCACTAATTGGTTCATTCATTTTACCCATATTTATTGAGCAGTTATTATGTGTCTGGCATTGTTCTCAGTACTGGGGATACAGTAGTAAATAAAATACACAAAAACATCTGCCTCTGCGGAATTGACATTCTAGTGGGGAAAACAGAGAATAGGAAACCACACCAGGAGGTAATTCTTTCATATGTGAAGGGACCTATCCAGGAACGGGCTTGTATGGCTGTTTGGGGCTTACTTGATAACGGATATTTATACAGGTGGCAGAGACTGGCTTTTATCAAAATATTCCTTCCAGAAGTAAGATTGTCCGGGAACAGACGCAGGACCCCCACCAACCTTTAATTGTCGTAAACCATGGTTTCCCAAAAGAACCTGACGTGTCAATTTGCAACAGATTGTCTCATTTAAGCTTTTCCAGTAATATTGTGCTATAGATATTATTGTCTCCATTTTACGGATTAGGCATTTGAGATTTGACAGGCTTAAATAATTTCCCGAAGCTCAGTTATTAAGTATGGAGTAGCAGAGCCAGGATTTAAATTGGTTTGTTTCCGTAGCCTGTACAATTTCCACCTCCCCATCCTGGCGTAACATGGTGGTGTCACGAATTCTATATTACAACAGCGACAGTCACCTTCTCTTTGTGCCTCCTCTCCAGCCTTCCGTCTATGGAGAGCCAGCTTCAGGTCCTTTTACCAAAGAATTTTCCAGGGTCGGTTTTAATTGGTGATGATCATGCTTACTTCTTGGTTTGTATTGGATCTTGTGTCTCCCGAATTGTTAACTGAAACTTTTCTTGAGACTAAGGAGTATTTTTCCTACACTTTTCCAATAACCCACAGCATCTAATAAGATATAACACATTTGGAAAACATGTAATCATTGTTGCCTTGGTAGATAAATTTTAACTGCACCACTTAGGACACAGTATCTGGCACATAAATACTCTTACGAGTATTTGCTTTTGTAGATAGAATTTTCACAATATTCTGGATAATATGATGGATGCCTCTTTCAATTTAGATAATCAAAACTAGAAAATCAATGAGAATTTAATTTTTTTAAGATTCTTTGGTTATAAATAGCTACTAATTTACTTATTCTTTTTTTTAATTTTTTTAATGTTTATTTTTGAGAGAGACAGAGAGACAGAGGGCGAGCAGGGGAGGGGCACAGAGAGAGGGAGACACAGAATCTGAAGCAGGCTCCAGGCTCTGAGCTCTGAGCTGTCAGCGCAGAGCCCGAGGCGGGGCTCAAACCCACAAACCGTGAGATCATGACCTCAGCTGAAGTCGGATACTTAACCGACTGAGCCACCCAGGGGCCCCTTACTTATTCTTTTTCATATAGGTTTAGAATTCTTGGAACAAGAGGTTCATTTTCAATATATAGTGTATGTATCTAAAAATCTGAGTCAGCAATAAGGTTATCAGAGCCCCAACTGAAGAAATATTTATAGAGGGAGGTCCTGGATAGAGTAAGAAGAACTGACATAGAATATAGAATTCGGGAAAGGGAAAGTGTCGGGGGAGTGGGGGCGGGGCACATCTTCCTATGTTAGGTTTTCTCCTTGTTGTTATCACAGGTTAGAGGAAGAAGAGGTGAATGAACCATACACGAAGCTAACAGGTTATTTAAGCAAACCTCTACCTACTTTGGAAACACAAAGCACATTTCACATCTTGTCACTTCTCAACGATTAATATGCACTCAATTAATGCATTTATTTGATGGCACTGAAAAAGACTTGGCAAGTATTGATGAATTGCATGTAAACATGTGACAGAGTCAGAGCAGTTAATACATGCATATGTCTGTATAGATATGCAGACCGTGTTTTTCAAGTCCAATACTAAGATCAACAGTTCAAGAGGGGATTTTATTAATTTATGAATTTCTCTAATGTCTAATAGTACAATAGAAGTTTGTCACATTTAGGTACATGTATCTTAAAAGAAATTATCTGAAATTTGGGCTGTTGCTGAGATGGGAAATATGCTCATTCTGTAAACAAATATGTACAATATAATCGGGAAAAACAAGTGTCCAAGTTTTTTAAAAATTTTTTTTTTCAACGTTTTTTTATTTATTTTTGGACAGAGAGAGACAGAGCATGAACGGGGGAGGGGCAGAGAGAGAGGGAGACACAGAATCGGAAACAGGCTCCAGGCTCCGAGCCATCAGCCCAGAGCCTGACGCGGGGCTCGAACTCACGGACCGCGAGATCGTGACCTGGCCGAAGTCAGACGCTTAACCGACTGCGCCACCCAGGCGCCCCAACAAGTGTCCAAGTTTTATGTAGACTCATGTGATCAAAAACATCACACCAGCAAAAACTTAAGAAATGTGTAAGTGACACACACCCATGTATGCACACACACATACACACATGTGTGTTGAACTCTTAAAACCAGTGGTTTCATGATGAATTTATTTCTGCCTACGTTTATTTCTCTCTCTGAGCCTCAGGGGTTTTTTCTTTAAATATAGGGATAATCATAACTGTTCCTATGTCAAGGAGATTTCAGAATTAAATGATAGGGCATATTTGAAAATGTCTAGTTAATGGGGGACATATAATAAAGGTTATTTACCCTGTCTTTTTTCTTGCCTCCATTCCTACTTATCGTGAGCTAGCCTTATGCTATTCTTTTTGGAGGAGCCATAAGAAACAGACAAAATCATACCTGCTCTCAAGGGCAATTTTGTTGGGGAACCAAATTGTTAATACATAGATTATTATTAATAATAGACAATAATTGTTAATCGACTATTAATAAATAGAATATTTCTTCTTTCTGAAGGAGAGAAGGTATAGCCAAACATTCACTTACGTGCTTCATGCTTTTGTATACAAAGTAGAGGGTAAGAATCTTGAAAAGCACTGGTTGAGGTCTCCCCAAGGTTTATGCTGCTAGACTGTGACCAGCCAGAATTAGAGACAAGATATTGAATGAGCCAGAAAATTCACAATCCAGGTCACTGCTACACTGGAGAGGTTCCCTGAATGCAGGAAACCCCTGCAGAACAATGATGGGCAGCAGGGGAACAGGAGGAAGGACTAAGCACATGCTGGAGTAAGGCTGGAACAGGGGAGAGGAATCAGAAAAGTATATAAAGAGAGGCATCCTCCATCTGAGCCCAAGCTCCAGGACCCTGCAGCTCCCAGATGCTACTGGCTACCTGCTCGCCACACCCAGGTGCCAAGAACAGGATAGGTAAGGAGCACCATGCATGCCTCAGTGACCTGGACAGCCATGTCCTGATCTGGTGGAACAAGCACTGAGCCAGGAGCCGGGACACCCAGCATCCAGCCCCTCCTCTACTTTACAGATCTATAATATTGGGCGAATACATTTCACTTGTCAAGGGGTGATGTTTGCTCTCTCTCTCATAGGTCATGTCAGACCCAAAAGAAATCAATAGGAAGCATCATAGATTAGTGGTCAAGGGTACAGACCTGGATTCAAATCCCAGATCCACCACTGATGGCAGAGTACCATCTCAGCAAGTAGTTATGCTCAGAGTCCTCATCTGGAAAATGGGATAAAAAGATGCCTTTCTCTCAGAGTTGCAGTATTACCAGCAACACGTGTGAAGTGTTTACAACAAAGCCAGGCACGTAGTAAAACAGTAAATGTAAAGCGAACTTTGATTATTAACAAAAACATGGTTTGCGAACCGTCGATGTTGGCTTCAGCATCAGACAGACATAAGCTCTAATTCAAACTCCACTATGAGCTGGATGATTTGAAGGAAATCACTTAACTCCTCTTAAATATTGATTTTTAAAATTTGCACACTGGGCATGATAATTCACTGTTGAAAATACTCTTAGGAAGATTTGAAATAGCTTGTATTGAACGAATGGAATAGAGTACATTTTCTGTGCATGGTAATTCTTATGTGCACATATAGGGTGATAGGCATATCTAGAAAGCATTGCTATTACCATCAAGTTCTTTCCTAAGCAAGAGGTGATTTCCCAGATGCTAAGACTGAGACACTCCTGAGTTGTGAGCAAGGTGGGCCAGCACACCTGGGAAAACTGAGAACCTTACTGCAACCAAGCATAAATGCTTCTTCCTGTAGAAAACCTGATCAGAACAGACTGATTCACACAATGCACTCAACCCCAGTGGTTTGCATTTGTAGTGGCACTTTGCCCAGCCCTCTCTCTTCTCCGGTCCCATGTGTCGGTGACACCAATGGGGAGAACATGAAATGTCCTGGGAGAAATGCCACAGGTAGCCTGAGGACATGAGCTCTGTGTTCTGTGGGACTCAGATCTCCACAACGTTGCCGCTGTCCTTCCCAGAAAGGCTGGAAAGTGGACAAGGGCCAGCTGGACCCAACTTCCACAGAGCAGACCAAAGGGTTGCAAATGGGCCAGGAAGAAGGCTGGAAGATGGGTTGTTGAGAATGTGACTGGCCGTGTGCTCTCACAGTGCCCTTCAAAGTGCTGGACTCATTCCAGCTCCACGGTTGCCAAACACCCCAAGGAGCAAGCAACACACTTCTAACTCCCAGTAGGAAGTCCTGGCACAGAGGGTCCACAGAGAAGGAAAAGGGCTCAGAATAATTAATTTCCTTGTTATGTGTCAAGTACTTTATACCTTGACCCTACTTGGTCCCCACAACACGTGTCTATGTCAAGTTCCAATCATTACTCCATTATACACAACCTAGCGCATTGTAAACTTTCAACAAATGTTGGCTATTATTGCTTTTGTCATTGTTATTCTTATTAAAAATAACGAGAATGAGGCTCGTGAAAGTGAAGTCACTTGGTGCCATTGTCACATGGTTGTTAGTGACAAAAAACCCAATCGGCTACCTCCAAAGCATATGCACTTGGCACCAAGGCCTGCAGCCGGTATGGCTTCTTGGACACCTTCCCTGCGCCAGGGGCCATCCTAGGTGCAATAGCAGAAAGACAGGAAAAATCCACTTCTCAAAAACTCTACTGAAGTGTTTTTCAAACTATGAGTCTACCCTTCAGTGGTTCATGAAACCACTTTTGAGGTCATCACAAATGCTTTTTTAATGATACAGAATAAAATTTAAATCAAGAATGCATTTTTTATAATTCAACCAAGTATTTAACGATACTGTTGTAATCATGTATAAAAACATGGAAGTGTATACTGGATCGTGATGTACAAACTATGTCTCAGAAAGACCATCGTCACAAGCATTTGAAGGCCATCAATCTAGTGAGCATGCAAACAGTAGATACAGAGATTTGTGTGATACGATTTCCTGCTTGCTAGCTCTTCCCGTGAGTCTCTTTGGGACTTGGTGGTGCCCTTTGTGGTATTTCCAAAGGAAAGGAGGGGTCAGAATGGCTCCTACCAAGGTAAGGACTAAGACTCCATAGATCAGACTTCTGCAATCCACTCTTAACATCTCAGTAAACGAAATAGCATGAAATGAATTGAATTTTGAATCAAGCTGGGATTAATCTAATTATTTTCATTCAACCTTTAACTAACATGATTTGAACCCCTCTGGGTACCAGTCTCTGTATTAGGTACTGAAACAGGGGGAGGGTTCCAAAAGCAGATACACTATTGTCTGTCCCTTGTAGAGCACACAGATCCCTCCACGACTGTGAACTGAACACCTTCTATGTACTAGGACTTGAGCCAAGAGCTAGGAAGATCAGAGCCGGGCCAAGCTATGTTGGAGCCTAAGGCCAAATGAATTTTAATGTAAGTTTTTAATAGCTAATTTTTTCTAGAACACTAGAATGGTTGAAAAATCAAAACACAGGAGTATTAAAACTCATGAAATTATTTTAAAAGTATTTTACTTATATCTCAAATGGACTTTATTATAATTTTACTTCCCTCGTTTTATTTTTTTCTTCCCTCATTTTATTGGAAGCAAACTCTTCAATAACATTTCAAAATCAAATTCTTTCTTATCTCATTTTTTAAGTTGATTTGTTTATTTTGACGGAGAGAGCTTGAGCTTGAGTGGAGGAGGGGTAGTGGGAGGGGGAGAGAAAGAATCCCAAGTAGGCTCCATGTTGTGAGGGTGGAGCCCGATGCTGGGCTCGAACTCAGGAACCATGAGATCATGACCTGAGCTGAAATCAAGAGTGGATGCTTAACTGACTGAGCAGCCCAGGCCCCCATTTATCCCATTTCAATTGGAGGAATTTCCATGTTTGACAATTTCCCTTAGCCAAGTGATGATCTTAAATAATTTTTAATTAGCTTCAAGTTACTGGTTGTCTTTATTTACAGCTTTGATATTATGTTTACCATGGGACATTTTATTAAAATATTATTTATCTTGTTTTTTTATATTGATTTTTTCCCCTCCTTCTACCAAATTTTGCACTCAAGCAAGTGTCTCACTAAGTTTACCCGGAATCCTAACACTAAGGGATACATAAATGAAACAGGATGGAGTCCTTCTTTTTCAGCTTTTATAATCCAACAGGAAACTCAAAAAAGTAGATACATACTAACACTTCTCAAGCATTTATTAACTGTTCTAATTCCTTTACATGTATAAATTCATCTAGTCCTTCCAACAAGCCTATAAGGTCGACACTAGGTATCATTCCCATTAAAAAAGCGGCGGATGGGGGGCGGCAGGCACCCCAGTGCTCAGTCAGTTAAGCATCCGGCTCTTGATCTGGGCTCAGGTCATGATTTCAAAGTTCTGTGAGTTGGGGCTCTGCGCTGACAGCACTGGAACCCGCTTGGGGTTCTCTCTCTCTCTCTCTCTCTCTCAAATATCAATAAATAAACTTAAAATAAATAAATAAATAAATTTTAAAAAAGAAATTTAGGCACAGACAGTTAAGAAACTATTCCAAGTCTAAGATATAAAGCCTGGTTTTGAACCCATTCAGCCTGGATCCAAAGCCTAAGCTGTTAGCTAACCACTGAGTACTTGCTAGGTTAAGGCAGGTGATTGTGGCTTTCAGTTTAAAGAATCCACTGCTCAGCTGGAGGAACAAAAGTAAACATGATGTCAACATAAGGCTTTAAAATCAACTGTTAAAAAAAAAAATAGAATGAAATGATTAATTATACTTTGAAAGCCGTGGGTAATCTGCCCCCAGATCATTTTATTTCCTTCTCTCAAAAGAACGATCTTCTTTCCCTGAGCCATATGCTTCTCATTCCCAAGGTGGCTGAGAGCAACCCTCTCTAGATGTGTAAATTAATCATACAGTTTCCTTAGGGTGGCAATGTTGTATCAAATTGGCCCTTCTTCCACAGTAAGTAGCCACACTGAATGAGACGCATAACATGGTATCCGTGTTTCTTGCGTATTTTATCTGACCAATTCATTCAACAAATGCTTTTTCGGCACCTATTTTGGGCATTTTCAGAATTCGCAGTCTTATTTTTTAAAGAAAATAGAAAATGTCCTTAAAGGATCCATCCAGAAGTCTATTTTGCTCTGAATTTCTCTGAAGGGATCCCTAAGCAGGAAGTAGTACTTACTAATGCATGAAGCAGTATCCTCGAGTATAAAACTATATACAACTCACATCTGTATTATAGTTTATAGGTTACAGAGTGCTTTCATGTGCATTATTTCTTTTGCTATTCATCCTCTAGAATGTCTCAAGAGATAAGTACAATTAAAATAACACTAATTTGAAATACTCTAATTCAAGAAACCTGAAATGGTAAGTAAGCATTAGCAATAGATAAGCTCTAATTGTTACCCCACTGAGGAAGGGAGTTTTAAAAAGATAGGTCAGATACAATACTTTCCCTGATTAAGAAAGGAAGACAAAATGCTTAAGCCCTGCCAATAGCCACTTGGGTGATATCAAGTCAGGTCATTAGATTCTGTATTTCAGTTTCCTTAGCAATAATGTAAGTGTTCAGTCACATGCCAGTTCATCTCAGAGAGTGATTGTGGGGACTGATGATGCATCCCTCAAGTACAGAGACCCCTCATCTTTACGTCTCTGCAGTCCCCAGGCCTTGCCCAGTTCCTGGTATGTGGGGGGCACCCGAAATGTATGCTGATGGATGGTTGCATGGATGGGTGGATGGACAGACAAGTAAATGACTGATTGAACTGGCATCCTCTGCCACTGCGGCTCTTTCAGTGAATTTGTACAAACCTCCCATCACGTGAAGCTAGTTGTGGGTACCAGCCCATAGATGGTAATTTCCCGGGCCTTGGCACTTGCTATAGCTACTGCCTGTTATGCTCATCTCCCAATTCTTTACCTTCCTCGCTTCTACTTGCCATTTGGACCCCAGTTCAAGTGTATTCTCAGACGGATCTTTCCTGATTACCCATTAATATTGCCTGCTCAGTCCTGTTTTATCAGTCACCCAGCTCTTAGTACTCTGAATGTTCTTACAGATCTTTGTTGATTTACATGTATGTTATCTGCTTTTCCCCTTGAATGTAAGCTCCATTAAGGTAGCTAGTGTCTCTTATTCACTATTGAACCCTCAGTTCATAATATGCTGCTGGGACACAGTGGCACATAATCAATGATTGTTGGATGAACAAAGGAATTAGCAGTCTAACCTAATTGTCCTCTTGTTTATTTTCTGGCTATTGGATCATCTGGCTTTATTCTCTTGTTCCCAACATTTTCTTCACGTCTGTCTCTGAATTGTGGAAAAGTCTTTGGTCTTTCTTATCGATCTTCACCAATGTGAAGCCACCATTCACTAATTCCCAGAACTCTACAAATGAGAGAATTTTCTCCTCTTTACCTGTGCCATTGAACTCTCATTAGTCAGGATTGTTATATTTCCCATTAAGAGAGGAACTAGAAATGGGTGGATGGATGGATGGATGGACGGACGAATGGACAGATGCGACAGACAGACATATAAATGAATACTGAATCTGAAAACGCTTTCAAGGTTTTATGGCCATTTTTACCAGCTGAATGTTTGTTAAAGTTCCTTTGTTTTCTCTATGGAGATTTCTCCTCTAAAAAGAAAATTGCCATTATCCTAGGACACCAACTCTGTTTTTACAAAGGCAATACACAATTGTCTCTTCAATCACTACTTCAATAATCTGTGGTACATGTACAAGCTGAATTTCCCACCTTGAGTTCAGAAACAATTGATTAAGACAAAAGAGTCAAAGCTGGATCTGAAAATCAAAACATCAACATTATTACTAAAAAAGCTGGATTGAAGGATGTGACTTAGATATATCATGGCAATGGGCTTTGTTCCAATCATCTGCTGCATAACAACCACCCCAAAACTGATGATTTAAAAGAACAACATTTACTATACTCATGAACCTCCAACTTGGGCAGGGCTTAGTGGGGTCAACTTGTCTCTGTTCCGTGTGGCATCAGCAGAGGTGGCTCTACTAGGGTTAGAGGGTCCATTTTCACGATGGCTCACTCACACAAAATGCAGGTTGGCCCTACATATTGACTGAGAGCTCGGCTGAGGCTGTCGGCTAGGAGTCCTGGGTCCTCTCCCTACGGGCCTCCCTATGGGCTGATTGAACTTCCTTACAACCTAGGACTGGGTTCCAAAAGACAGTATTCCAAGAGAATAAGAAAGAAGTGGAAGACGTTCTGGTCAATCTACCACAGATTCTCGCCCCTATAAAACGTGTGAGATAGAGGGACTGGCCAGAGAGGAAGGAGGTGACGACTCCTATAACCCAGTCAGAGCCAAAGAAATACAAGGAAACCTTTGTTAGGGTGTCTAGGACAGAGAAGAACACTCTCTCCAGTGGGACTTGATAATGTAAGGATGTGAGGCTCACAGCGGCTTCAGATATTTTATCATCATTAGAATAAATAACCAAGAAATAAAGCCAGCACACAGTGGAATCAGAGACAAAGATGATCCTAGTGGTATTATTCAACGGAATCAAACCGTCCCTGAAGCTGTTTCCACCCTTGGACTTTGACTTTGCATGTCCCAGTAAATTCCCTGTTATTTACAAGACACTGAGTTGGACCATAATTCATTTGCCACCTCACATATCTGAAGTATGTCTTCTTATACTTTTTATGTCATTTAAATGGGGTCTCATAATGAACACTACAGATGATAATGATATATAAATACTATCTTGGAAATTCTCTTTCCTATACGGCCCCTCCTTTCCAGGTACTCCAGTAACACCTGATTCAGATCTGGGCGACTTCTCCCGCAGGCTCCTCCAGTGGCCTCCCTTTTAGTGAGCTTAGCCCAGTAACTCCTACATCCAGTTCATTTCTCATCCCCCTCACTCAGCACCTCCCCTAACCAACACTCACATCTTTTCTGACCTTGTCCCTCTTGTTCTTCCACCCTTTCATTAATTCCCTATTTCCCACTCTGTTAAGTATACAGTTCTTACTCTCGCCTTCTGGGCCTTCCATTCTACCTTCCCAGCTTTAATTCCCACGTACCTTATAATTCATCCAGACTCTATGACTCATTCTCTGAAAAGAGAAACAATGCTCCTCTCTTTCCTCATTTCTTGACTTTGCTCTTGCCATTCCTTTCTACAGTAGATTAAAGATGGCCACCAATTCTTTGATATGTCTTCCATTAAGAGAGAAAGTCTGCCTTGAACATGGGCTGGACTTAGTGACTTGATTGGGCAATAAGATGCAGCAGAAGTGCCCTTCTGGGAAAGGAATGTTTGGTATTTCCACGGCAAGGTAATAAAGAGCCTTGCAGCTTGTGCCTAGGCTTATTAGATGTATGCTCTTTAGGGTGCTTTTTCTTAGAACACTGTCTTTCAAATCCTAGCCACCATTCTGTCAGAAAGGCTAAGCCAGCCTTGCAGAGAAGATTCAGTTAGAAAGAAATGCCCAACCAGCCTCTAGCTGTGCCGGCCATCCCTGCCAAGATACCAGATGTATGAGTGAAGCTATATTGGACCTACTAGACCAGCCCATTCACAAGCTGGTACCACTGAGTGACCTCAGTCGGTGCTCCTTAGAGCAGAAGTGCACACCTGAGCTCTCTTAAATTCCAGATGCACCAAATTAAGATGCCATCAAATGGCTACTTTTTAAAACAGTGAGTTTTGGAGGTAATTTGAACAGAGCAAAAGGGCCAGATTAAGGCTAAGTTCAGAGAAGTAAATCCCTCCTGAGAGTTTAAAAAGTTTATGGACAAGAAGTTTTCATTGAAAGTAAGTGGTGCTAGACAGGTTTAACAAATATTTCAAGCATGTAATCTCCTTATGTATCTTGTGATTGATGAATGTATAGAGCTGGCAATAGAACATTATGGCATAGAACATTATTGGAAAGGTGGTAAAATGAGGAAACAAGGTTATTGTGTTAGAAGCCCAGGAATGACTATGAACTGATCATGCCCTGAACAGAGAAACCACCTGCCTCCAAATGACCCCACACCTAACAGCCTGCTTCACAAAATGTAAAAGAGAATCAGTATTGTTTATTCTTCATGATAAACATTTAAAAATTACTATTTATAATAAAGATGATTTTTCTCTCTCAAATTCCCCTAAAAAAGAAAGAAAAGATTACTATCTGTTATTCTAAGTTTCTCTCTTTAACCAAACACTGCCTGCTGCTTATAATTTGCAATTGATTTCAGAGTTTTACACACTGAAATAGAGGATAGGGGCACCTGGGTGGCTCGGTAGGTTAAGCGTTTGACTTGGGCTCAGGTCATGATCTCATGGCTCATGAGTTGGAGCCCTGCCCACGTCAGACTCTGTGCTGACAGCTCAGAGCCTGGAGCCTGCTTCAGATTCTGTGTCTCCCTGTCTCTCTCTGCTCCTCCCCCACTCATGCTCTGTCTCTGTCTCTCAAAAAATAAAATAAAATAGAGGATAATGTTGTCATATTTGAAAAGGGACCAAGGTTGCATTATCTATTGCCCTTACCATTATAAACAATCAACCAAAAGAAGAAAGAGAAGGAGGAGGAAGAAGAAGAGGAAGAGGAAAGTCATCCAAGGTGGAAATACTTGCTTACAAATAATATTGTGTGATTCTCTGTAGTTTTTCAAATCCTTGTTTAGAAAATAAACCTTGAACCACTGGCTTTTCCATTCCCGCCCCTCCCCATTTTCAGTGCCATACTACAGAAGTAAACCATGAGAGGCCCAAAAGCAATTGTTAGCATAAAGATTGAGTATTAAACAAAAAACTCTAAACATGCTTTGAATACTATTGTAGAACTAAGATACCAGAATCTAAAATATACAATGCACACACATACATACATACATACATACATATATACATCCATCTCAACAGGTATCATTGTTGAAATCTTTTCTTCAGTTGATCTCCACAGATCTCAAAGACTGTGTTCATTCACTCATTTGCTCTTATAAACATTCATTTAACAAATGTGGATTGTCTCCGACATGCCACACTCTATGCTCGATGCTGAGAAAACCATGATGAGCAAGACAGACATTGACCCAATTCTAGATCTTAAAATCTGATGGGTAGACAGAAATGAAACAAATAATTAGGCAAATTTTGGTCATAATTTTTGTCATCGTTTGGGTGTGATTAATCAAAAAAATCTGTTAACCAATAGCATACTATAAGAAGAGCACGAGAACTAGACGATCAAAGAAGGCTTTCTCGGGCAGAAGTACAGATTTCTCTGTAGAGAAATCTCTGGACTTTGGCTTCATAACAGCCAGCAATTTCAATTCATTTCTTCCGTTTTCCCTTCTGTCTTAACTAGAGAGGCTACAAGGGCTAGACTTTCAGTCCAGGCCTCCCACACGGCTAGGGATAGCCATATGACTCAGTTCTAGCCAAAAAGACATTAAGAGACCTTTGCTAGAGTCCTATGGGAAATATTTTCTCTACTTTGTTGAGTTAGATAGGTGTAAGAGGGGAGGTCTCACTCTACTCTGGCCTCCCCTTATTTGCTGATTTTGAATTCAGTTGCCACAGATCACCATTTTGCAGCCATGAATGGAAAGGAAGGAGGATTCCATCAGTGGTGGCCTAAAGCCCCGATATTCTTGAGCCACTGAGCCAGCAATAGACATCTTGCCGTGTGCAATAATTATGTCTTAATTATTCTAGATTGGCTCTTGTGTTGCTTGGAGGTGAAATCATCACTAGTTTCCGGCTTCTCAGAAAAACAATGATCTTAAACTGAGCTTCCTGAATTACTAAAATATCTACCCTATGCTTTAAGCAAACCCAGCATCTTATTCACATCTCTCCTACGGCATGTACTTCTCCATATTGTATATTGCCATTTACATAAGTTTCTAAGTTCCTCCCGTAAGCTACCATCCTCCAGGGCAGGAATCATGGCCTGGTATTCTTGATATCTCCAGGGCCCCGTAGGAGCCTCCTCGGGCTGTTACAACTCGGTCAGTAAGTGCTCAGTAAATAACCGGATTAAGTGACGGTGGTAGTGGGGTGGACCTTGGTGGTGGTAGATAGGGTCCCGGTGCAGCTCTGACGATAGATTTCGGTGGTGGTGTTGCTGATGGTGGGGTGGCAATCCTGTCAGTGGGGTGGGGGGGGGGGTCGGTGTACAGGTTTGGTGACAATGGCCATAGCAGCACTGGCAATTCTGATAATAACAGGTGGTAGTACTGTTGAGCCTGGACTGGAGGAAGTGGTGTTCATATTATCCGGGAGTGATACCATTTTGATAACAAGGGAAAGCTTCATGACCCTGATTTTCAGTCTATGCCACAGTTTGGGGCAGGAAACAGTATAGGGTGGGTGGATTAGCAGAGGCTATTAGAAGAAATTTTGTCAGCCCCAGAAAAGATGGCCTCTGGAGTGTCCTTCCAGCTGATTCCCCCAAATGCCTCTTTGCCCCAGGACTTAGGTTTTTCAAGGCATTGAGCAACCAATATAAAAGAGAGATAAACAGTCACGCCCAAAGTGACTTCCAGCTCCTCATTGTCTCATGCAAAGAAAAGAAATTCAAGGAAGAGGGCTCCTTCCAAAGAAAACATCCTGGCACCCAGGCAGCCTGCTCCTAGATCCCCAGTAGCCAGCAAGCTGACTCACGGACATTTGTGCAGCTCCCTGGAGACAATGAATTATAATAAGGACATTCCAGGCAATCAAATTACTGGGGCCGGTGGGGGGTGGGAATGGAGGTTGCCCACATAGGTCACTTTCTAGAAAGCAGGTTCTGAGAATGTCTGTCTGTGTGCTGAGAACGAGATCTCGCTCTTCCAACAGGATATTTTCTGCCCATGATATACATAGGCTGAGGGGATTAAAATGCATTGGGTTTAGTTGGAAGCTTATTGTACTTAAGTTCACAAAAATTAGGAACTCATCAAGCTTATTTACTCTGCACTGTATTTAAACCACCTCCCTCCCGCCTTTGTTCTGTAAATAACTATTCCCAAATCCAGACTGCCTATCGAACAACAAACCAATGATTCAGTTAATAATTACAAACCCGAACAATTCAGCACACACCCACATACCAAGGAACTAGATATCACTTGCCTGGAATATTTAACAATCATACAAAAAAGCAAATGGGGCTACCTGAACACGACAGTCATGTCAGGAGCCGTCGGAGAAGAGGTAGGACAGGGAAGAGTTTTGGGTTTTTGAACGAAACCTCCCCTAAGCACTCCAGTTGGTTCTTTCCCACACAACCTCAAGCCTACATCTCACTGAAGTATTAGATCCGTTCACTTCCTTGTGCTTTGCTCCAAGAATTAGTGAGTCATGTTTTAAGCACAAATTCTTAACATAGGTGCTACCGGGGAACAAAGGAAAACAAAACGCCTCATTCTTTTATTCATCCTTTGAAAGGAAACTCATGGCGGAAACATTTGTATAACATTCCATTTATATAACAGGAGACCTATCAGCTGAAGGAAAGAACATGCGGCTGAGGAAGGGGAACATGTGTGTTTTCTTTTCACACGGCTGCACCCCTCCCAGCCTAATCAGTTCCTAATGCCCTATCACAGATCCCAGGCCAGCAAGGAAATGCGAGGGCCCATCACAGGAGGCAGGGAGGTGGAGGGGAAAGCAGCAAGAGAGCCGGAGTCATTCAGCAGGGAGTAGGAAACGGTTCAGTGGAGAGATTGCAAGCATGGGCTCCAGAGTCCCAGAGTCAGGCAGCCCAGGGTCAAATCCTGCCCCTTATTGTGTGGAGCCCCTTACTTGGCCCCAGACTGCCCAGGCTGTGTGGCCTCGGGCAGTTTGCTGAACATCTCTGTGCCCTAGAATTGTCACTGGCAAAAGGGGTGGAAAAACCCACCTCCCATATAATCTATGCGAACCTGTGCCTGATACATAAATTAAGTTCAGGAAAGTCCCTGAGGTTCAATTCCGGCTTCTTCTCTTGGACCGGTCATCGTACCCGTAGCTTCAATTTCCTCACCTTGCTCTGGACCTCGTATACTCAACTTGGAGGGGTAGAATACAAGAATGTTCTGAAATGGGAAGGCACTGAGCACGAGCCATAGTTCAGACATGAATCCTCAGTGCTTCATGACCATACAAGGGAAAGGAATAAGAATAAAGATCCTTTGAGCTTCTTATAGCCCGTGTATCTTGGAAATGTTGGAAGACACCTTTATTTTATTTACCATCTTCCAATGTACTTTATTAATGCCCAATTTTTCTTGAAACTTTTCATCGTGGATGATATATTAGACAGGGCTCTGGATGCACACAGGCAGGGTTTTTGTTGTTTGTTTTGTTTTGTTTTGTTTTGTTTTGAAGTTTATTTATTTTGAGAGAGAGAGAGAGGGAAAGGGAGAGAGAGAGAGCGAACACACGTGCATGCTCATGAGCGCAGGAGGGTTGGAGACAGAACCCCAAGCAAGCTCCTGGCTGCCAGGGTAGAGCCCAGTGCAAGGTTTGAATCATGAAATCTTGAGATTGTGACCTGAGCTGAGATCAGGAGTCTAGTGCTTAACCGCCTGAGCCACCCAGGCTCCCCCAGGCAGGGTGTTAATTACAGATTTTCCACTATGTGCCCTGGAGCAAGTGAAGCGAACCTTCTTTTTCCCTTCAGCAGGCTTGCCACGGTTAATCTCAATCTTTGGTCTTTTCAAAGAAAAGAGCTAATCGGTCTTTTATCTTTTCTACTCTATTGTTTCCTACATCATGAATTTCACAGACTGTGTGTGTCAGGTCACACATTCTCATGATTTCCTTTACAATTCTTTTTCTAGATTCTTCATTGGAGTCATTCACTTATTTTCAATAATAAAATAATGGGGCGCCTGGGTGGCTCAGTTGGTTAAGCGTCCGACTTCGGCTCAGGTCACGATCTCACAGTCTGTGAGTTCGAGCCCCGCGTCGGGCTCTGTGCTGACAGCTCAGAGCCTGGAGCCTGCTTCAGATTCTGTGTCTCCCTCTCTCTCTGCCCCTTCCCCGTTCATGCTCTGTCTCTCTCTGTCTCAAAAATAAATAAAAACATTAAAAATTTTTTTTTTAAATAATAAAAAAATTATAGCAGTTTTGATTACACGTTTCTCTAATTATAGGTTTACATCCAATAGGTTTTGATAACAAGAAATCATCTCTTCATGATTCCTAGATAAGCTTTCATTTCTATTTTTATTTCTTCTTTGCTCCCATGCTTATTTTGGAGAGGATTCTATACTTTCCTCGTGGTTAAACTTAACAAACAAACAAACCTATTTGCTTTGTTATTCTCTTTGTTATGCATATGAACTTTTGGTCCTTGATTCTTAGATTTACTTTAAAAAATCTCTGTTTGGGGGAATTTAAACACTTCTGTTTTAAAAACCTCTATTTGGGGGAATTTTTTAAGGATTTTTTTTTATTGTGACCTAACTACAATTAAGTTTTTACAATTGATCCTTGGATGTAAGCAAATGATTAATATCTTCTGTTTGTAGGCTCCGTTCATATATTAAATGAAACCCATTTGGATCACTAAAATTGTCTCTATATTTCCAGAATTTTTGTCAGATTTTTCTGTCACACTCTGAAACGGGCAGCTTGCCTGCTTATATTTCTAGGAGGGTTTTCTAATTTAAGGCAAAAAGGTTTAGGACATCTTGGATTTCTCAACTCACTATTTCATAAGAAGGCTCTGCTTGAATGCTTTGGACTGTGAATTCATCTTTTCCTGATTGACCCTCTCTCTGAGCCTCAATTTACTCATCCATAAAATGGGACCAATGATGCCTACACTGCAGAGTTGTGGTGAAAATATACAAGGAGAGAAACACTGTGAAGTACCCAGGATAGCGGCCACCGTGCAGTACACGTTAACCCATTTCAGCTCTCTTCCTTCCTGCTCTGTAAGTTCTCTGTCTCGCAGTTGGAAACATAAAATCTTGGAGATGGAGAAAGGTCACTTGATTTCTGTTGAGGAGCCCTTAGAGACCAGATCATTGGGATTCTTCTTTCCTAGTAACTGCTGGGCTACAGGTTTGAAAGAAGAGTATAACATCATTCTACACAGAAGCTTGGAAAACCGGTGTTCTGAGCCAGACCAGAAGGTTTTCTGGGAAATAATATAGCCATTGTTCTCCAGAGTCTTGTTCTGATAGAGCAAGGATGCAGTGGTATATCTGGGGTAGCTATGGATCCTGGGATTTCCCCTTTACCACAAAAGAGATGACGTAGGTGTGAAATTCCAGGCCTCTTGCCAATCTTTTGCAACCCATGCTTCCTTTCTTCTCTCCACTGGTTTCTTCAGATTCCACCTCTACAACCCACCTGGCTTGGAGCACGGATGCCTTCCCAAGGCTCCCTCCTTAAACTTCCCAGCAGCTCTGACTGCACCAAGGGAGGTAGACTCACTGTTCTGGAAAATGAACTAAAACCACGCACAATGCTTATCAATAGCCAAGAAATTCTTTTGAGGGACTTACCCAACAAATGAACCTCTACGTTTTAAATGATATGGCTTTGCTCATTAAATATACACTTAGCTGCTTGCTCTCTCTCCTTTCCTTCTCCCATAAGTGTTTGACAAAATGTTTTCTTTTCCTTGGGACTTTACATACCTTTACGAAGTGACGTCTTTTAAGAAAGAAAACTTCGCTTGGTGCAATAGGCACATTTTTTAAACAGTTCAGTCGGCACCTGTGTATATCACCACCCTGCGTTTTCACAAAAAGCCTGAGAGAAGATGATCATTGTGTACCTCTCTGAGGACAAAACTGGGGCTCAGAAAGTTAACCCACCAGAGGTCTCACCTGGCAGATCTAGGAGTCTAACCCCTTTCTGTTAGGCTCCAAACCATATTTTTCCCATTGGACTGTTCCACCCTCCCACGAAGCGTCCCTGTGCTTTAGGGGAGCCCCAAATGAACGTGGAGGGTTTCTCCTGAGTTTCCTCTAGTTAGAGTTGGTCAAGGAGCCACTTCTCCAGCAATATTAGAGTAGTAGGGGGATCCCCTAAGTCATCTAACCCCTTTAGGAAAGCCACTGATGGTCTTGTGAAAATCAGTGAAGGGAAGCCACCCCAGAATGGACTCAGGAGGTTTGGCAGGGGGGTGCTCTCATGCCCTACCTCTGGCAACCACTTGCAAACCCAATGGGAAGACACAAACCTTGCATATGGAAACTACTGGGCTATCCCAGCCAGAGGAAAAGGCCTTGCCTCCTCGCCGGCAACAGCCCAGCCAATGAGAGAGCATCACAATTCAGCCAAAGAGAAGCCACTAAGCTTCCAGCTCCCAGTTGACTCCAATGGACTCTTAGTTTAGAACAGCCTCCCTCCATTCCTTCCCTTTCCTCTATGAAAGAGCATTTCTCTGATTTGTTCAGGGGACTCGAGTAGGGTTCTGCCTTAGCTTTTTTCTCCTGGGCTAAAATTCTCTGCTATTCCCAAATAAACCCATCTTTTGCTGGTAAAATAACTCGCAGTTTTCTCTTTAAGGGTAATAGTCTCAAATGCTCATCTGGCACAAATGGACATTTTGTGCTGTTTTGTTTGGCATAAAGATCGACAGTCCTCAGAGGTAGGGTGGTAGGTTTCAAATTCCTATTTTGTAGCAAATCGGTGGGAAGATATGTGGTAAGTAGTCTCCAAAGATTGCACTATCTATCCCTTGCCTTCCTATATGCACATGTCACACACCCATCAAAATGTAGCATCGATGTCCTATCCCCTTAAACGTGGGTGACATACAGTAGAAATGGTGCTGTGCCACTTCCAGGCCTGGTTTTTGAGAAGATTGGCAGTTTCTGCTTTCCTTCTGGAAGCCAGCAACTATATAAAAAAATTAGATTGTCCTGAGACTACCATGGCTTGAGAAAACCCGAGCTGTCTAGAGAGGCTGCATGGAAGAGAACAAGGTCTGTACCCATGAATGAAGACCTCTCAGGCTTCCAGCCCAGCCTGGATGCCAGCTGAACACAGCCAACGAAATGACCCAGCTGATAGCATGTGGAGCGGAAGAACCACCCAGCTGATCCCAGGCAATCTACGGAATCATGAGAAGCAGTCCATCGCTTTTGTTTAATTTATTCAGTTTGGGGGTGTTTTATTACACAGCAATGGATAATCGATTGGATTTTTAAAGTCAAGATCAGACAAAGGGAAAACTCCCAGTATCCCACAACCACAATCCTTCACCAAGAGCCAGGACTTCGCAAGCGTGCGTCAGAATCACCTAGAAAGCTTTCTTTACTAGAGGTACTCAGGTCCAGTATCGATCTTCAGAACGTAAAACTCAGGCTTATACATTTAAATGTTTTTTTTTTTCAATTCCCCAGATATGTATAATGAGTAGTCATCATAGTAACCCACAAAAAACAAAGACTCGTTTCATTTCAGAAGCTCTTCTTTTGAAATGAAAATTCCTTCTGGGAGTGATAAATCAAGCAGAGGGTCACGGGATTATATTCCTAATCAGATTGTTTTCCCAGCTCCTGGGTAGGATTAGCTAATGTAGAGTATAATCCAGCTAAATATGGAGCATGTGCACACCCGAGCAGGGACCTGTTGATTGAGGCCTCCAAAACTGTCATTTGAACAGTCCAGGGCCAGCCTGAGTCCAGCGGGTGCCCAGAAGCCAGAAGATGGGTACAGAGAAGACAGTAGAAAATTGATCGTGCTAAGTACCTCTACTCTGATGGAATGTCCCGAAAAATCACCTCTGGGGTTACCTTTGGAGCTTGTTATTTAGGACCCTGAGAAATGATTATGGAGGTTGCCACAAGGGACTGTGGCCCAAGATCCATCCAGACATAACACCTGTGTTCACACCTGATCTCCCAAGAGGCCAGAATGTGGCACTGCCCTGATGCCTTCATCCGAATTATAGAAATAAAATGTGTCTAAAGATCAGTCCCGCAGGGCTGAGGGTTCGTTACTGAAAACAGAGCTGAAGGGAGAAGGCGGTGTCGTGGAGCTGGTAAGTAGTAGGGGGATCCCCTGTGTCTTTCTCTTTTCTTTCTTTGTTACCTCATGTTTCCCCCAGACCACCTCAGCAGCTCCCCACAGAGCGTCCCAGGCTGGCCACTTCTCCTTGAGGGGTTGTGAATCAGCTTCTCTGAATGCTTTTCGTTTTCACCCTTCCTTCATCCCACTCATTCTCTACCAACACACACCTGGGGGTTTCGTGTCCCCGAAAGAAAGGAAGTGAAAGGTCATGCGTTTCCTATAAAGCTCAGCTTTCCTTTCTTGCCGTGAAGTGAACAATAAATCTATAATTCCCGAAACTTCTTTACCTCTTGTGTTGCTGAGTCAGTAAGAAAAGAATCCACAAGTGTTCGGAACATACTGAATGCTGATTGCATTAGCTACATCATGACACCAAGTCCTCGTGTCCTATCATTCTTCCTTCTTCAGACAGATTTTATTATCCCATTTTGCAGGTTAAGACACTGAGGCGGAGCTTTCGGGTAACTTAGGAAGTAACGGAGATAGGATCAAAACCCAGGTTAGGCTGACCTAAATCCTATTTTTCTACCCTACAGAGTACTCCTCTCAAAAAAAAATATTTTCAATCCATTATTTCAGGGTGTGGGGTGAAAATTTTTCATCAAGTCATTTTTGATATCATACGTCCCAGCCTAATGACTTCCTATTCCAAGTGTGGTTCATGGTCCAGCAGCATCAGCCTTACCTGGGAGTAAGTATTATTCAAGAGTGGTCCACTGACTGGCCTCATTACATCACCTGGGAGCTGTTAGAAATGCAGCATCCCAGCCACCCCCCATCTACGGAATTCGTATCTGCATTTTAACATGATCCCCAGGTAACTTAGTATGCCCATGAAAGTTTGAGAAGCACTGACCTGAATTAAAGTGTTCTAATTATTTGCAGTTGGTATGTCACAGAAACTCAATTCTAGACACAATGCTACTCAAATACTTGAATTCTTACAGCCGCTGAATCTTACAAGAGGACAGGAGGACCTTGCAAGCCACAGAGGCAAAATAGACATCCCAGTAAATTACTGGCAGAGTCAGATCTAAAATGAGTCCTTACCGGATGCCCAATTCCTGTCCTTTACTCAACTGTCATGTATTAAGCTCACGTCTGTGTCCATCACCTTGCTAAGTGCTGAGAATTCAGAGACAGTAAGAACAATCTGTGTCCTCAAAGAACTCATGGTCCATTGGGTATGACAGACAGATATCCAGAGATATAAAACAATACATTGTTATAAAACAATATGGCAGTGCAGTAACATAGACAAGTATAAGGTATTATAAAGCCACCATGGAGAGACACTTCGGGGCCCCAGAAAGCCTGGAGGAAGTGTTGCCTTCCCAAATCCACGGACTATACTCTTCATGAGAAATTGACCATTCCCTCCCCTTCACAGTTCCCCCCTGGAATAGGACCTTTCTGCCACTCAAATCCCTGTGATTTATGGACTTCCAGGCTTTTCCTTTCTACCCTCCCTAATGCACAAATTCCCCTTTCTCTCCACATCTACAACTCTTACTTACCAGCAGTTCTCAGACCTGACTACGCATTCAAATAATCTGAGAAGGTTTTTTTAAAAAATGCCCCATAACAGCCCCCCAATCTGTGGAGATGATGCTGGGCATTCACATTTTTCATGGCATTCCACATAATTCTATACATAGCAAGGGTCAAGGTGAGAGCCTGTTGGACACCACTCACTTGGCATTTAACCCTGATACCTTGCGTTGCAGGAGACGAGGTGCCTCCAAGCCCATCATCTCCCTCGATTCCCGTGTCAGCCCTGTAAAATGACGTGGTAATCCCATTTCACAGATAAGGAAACTGAGCCATAGGGGAAGTAGCATCCCCAAGTTGTACAGATCTTGGACTCACACCTTCTGACTCGCCCTGTGCTATTTTGAAAATAGATATATACACGTAGTGAGGATGAAGGAAGGCCATGCCTTTTTCTTTCAACGGAGTCTCCCACCCCGCCTCCCCCACCAGGGCTGCCACATGTAAGTTTCTCAGAACAGAGCTAAGCCGTCTATTCCAACTCTTCATCAGACACATGTATCACTTCAAAAGCTCACAGGTCTCACTGAGAAAGAGGAACTAGGAGTCAGTGTAAACCAGAAGCCATATGACCAGACACACTTGAGTGGACTCTGTGAGAAAAGGGAAGGATGGAAATAGCCCGAGGTATTGGAACTTTCCTCAAAATCAATCAGGAGTCACGTTCTGATTAGAAGGGCAGATAACAGGATCATGAGGACTGAAGTGTTCTAGGGTTTCATTTCTTTCCGCTCAGCCACCACCTGCAATTCTGGCTAACCAGTGCTCCTGTGAATGGGTCCCTTCTTACCTGTCCTTGCTTAAAAAGCAAACACGGAAACACTTGTCAAGCCCCTGTCTCTGTATTTCTGAAGCAGCCCAGGAAGTAGGATGGACTGAAAGGGGCCTCAGCAAACATGAACTTGGGAAGGAAGGAGGTTTGAGTGGGGGCTGGGCAAAAAGCCACATTTCTTTTCTTTCCTTTGTGTTTCTTTTACAATGTCTCCGCTAGGCTTCCATCAGGCTCTGCTTTAGAAAAAGACCCGTCTTCTTGGGAGTGCATTCTATGCATATTTCATTCCTGTCTTCTCAGGAAGAATTTTTAGTTCTCAGAAAAGAGCAAGAGGGAGCAGCAAGGGGGGGGATGGCGGGGACTAGATGCCCCTCTGCCATGAGGAAGGAGACCCCAGGAGAGATGCACAGGAGGGCTGACTTTACACAATCCACGGATCAGCATTTCTGGGGCAGCCGGAAGGTTATTCCTAAGGGGAGCATGTTTTAAACCAGCAGAATAAATGCTGCTTCAAAAATAAGCATCTCAGGCTGCGACTTTCCTGGGTCAAAGAAGCCGTGTTGTCATTTCTCAGAGTGACACGGCTCCAGTGCCCGCGGGCTGCTAGCTACCGCCCTGATGTTAGAAGGGGCTGGGTCTTCGTTTTCATAAATAAATAAACCCTCCTAGGCCTTTGGAATCTGATTATATTTGGAACAAAACTTCTAAATATAGGGCCATTATCTGCAACCATGTGACCAACCCCCATCTTTTAACCTAATTTTGTCGCTTAGAGAATGGCACGCTTCCAGAGCCGTGATAGGGATGCGATCAGGGTCTCAACAAATATGCTGGGTTCTGTTTGTTGTCTAGGGGGAAGGTGGGGACAAATGACTTTCTCTTGATTACACAAACCAATACATTAACTTTCACCTGGAAAACTGTCTCTTGGTAGTTTATCATTTTTCTTGAACAGGGCAAAGCCCTATTCTCAGAGAAAAGCTTAATAACACACATACATCTTCTGTATCACTAACTGGTGGAGAGGTTGCTTCTTGTCTCAGAAAACTGACCCATCCCCAACCTGATTTTTTTTTAATGTTTATTTTATTTTATTTTATTTTGAGACAGAGAGAGAGCATGAGCAGGGGAGGGGCAGAGAGAGAAGACACAGAATCCCAAGCAGGCTCCGCACTGTCAGCGTGGAGCCCAGCGTGGGGCTCGAACTCACGAACCTCCAGATCCTGACCTGAGCCCAAGTCAGAGGCTTCCCTGACTGAGCCATCTAGGCGCCCCCTGATTTTTTTTTAAGTTAAGGAACTCCATTCATTCCTCAGAAACTGATTTCCTACTGTGACTACGTCCCAGGGGTCACTCGGTCAAGAGGTCAGATGTCTTTCTTGCATTTATGAAGCTGTCAGTCTAATGGGTAGGAAGATGTTAATAAAAACTCACAGAGTAAATAATATAAATTGCATTAAGTGCCTTGAGAAGGACTATGATGGCCTAGGTCTGGTTCATAGCCTAGGCTTGGAGATTCAGGAAGAGCTCTTCGAAGGATATGTTATTGCAACTGAGACGTCACGGGTAAGAATGGGCTAGTGAGGGAGAAGCCAGGAGGGCGGGGTTCTAGACAGTGGGAACGGCCAATGTGAATGCCCTAAAAGGAGGCCAGCCCTTGCCACCACCATGCCTTACCCAGAAACTAGAGATGGCAGTGGTTAATGCAAAGTGAATCCCACATGGCGTGTGATGGGAACACAGAGCAGGGACACCAAGGCCCAAGGCTTCCCGGAGCAGCCACGCCTGGGCCACGTGAAAGGAGGCAGGATGGAACTCATCCCTGAAGGGGGAGAATCAGCAAGGTCAAGAGAGGTGGCAGGAACCTGGGGAAGGAGGTGAACTAAGTGGGCCTGCAGGAGCATGCAGCTGGGGCAGTGAGGGCAGAGACGAGGGACCGCTGCTTGGAGATGTGGACAGAGTAAGGTGCACTGGAGGGTTCACAAGGAGAGAGACAAGGATGAATTGACATTTCCTGACGGCTGCAGGGGGCAAATCTGGAAACAGAGACTCCTGTGAAGAGGCTATGGATGAATCACACTTCAGATTTCTCTAGATTTAAAAGCCTAGTTTTAAAAAAGGAACTCTTTCTTTTTCTTTCAGATTATTTGCGCCCGTGTTTTATCTGCATTGTTATTATTAACTAAGTTCTTCTTCGCTTTTCCTTTCTGTGGGTCCCGTGTGCCCTCTGGATGGTGGCAGGGCCCACTGGTGGAGAGGGTGTTTATTCCCTGCGCATTGTGGTCAGACTGCAAGGCAGCTGAGAGGGGGAACCCACAGTCTGAGGAACAGTGCAGCGTGTGAAGCCTTGCCCAGGAAGAGCTGTGAATGGCGAGATCCCCCTGGTGCCCAGGAAGTGGAAAACTCTTGGAGAAAATCTAGGGAGTCCAGTTGCCTGGCCCTTACAAAGTCCACAGTCATAAAACCAGGAATAAGTCATCTTCCTGTGAAACGTTTCTCTCCCCCACACCACCATCCTCAGGCCTTTTCTGTTGACAAGGTCACCAGGAATTGTCCTGGATGTCTGAAGGGGTCCTCTAATGATGAGATATAATAATCAAGCCATCTCCCCACTCAATATTCTGTAATAGACCCTCATCACTGATGAGCCACAATCCAAACCCCCAGTCACGCCTTTCAGGATCTGGCCCCTGACTACTTCCCCAATCTCATCTTCTAAGAAAAAAGCTTACTTTCCCACCTGTTTCTCTTGGACCATTTCTTCTTTTACCATGATATATTATTTGTTTCCCAAAACATGGCAAGCTCTGTCACCCCTAAATACTCGCACATGCTGTTTTCCAGGCCTGGGACAAATTCCCATGCCCACCCCACGCCTTTCCTCCACTGATGTCATTATTTGCCTAGAGAAGTCCCCCTCATCCTTAGATCAGATGTCACCTTCCTCGAATTCCCATAGTCACCCTTAGAGGCTCCCCTTCCAGTACTTAGGGCACACCTTCCTTACAACAGTGCTGTGCTATAATGGAATCAGGGGAAGATCCACGTGTCATGGGACATGAAGCCTTATGCAGTGTAAGAGGGTTCTTTTCAAACACTTTTTTTTTAAGTTTATTTATTATTGAGAGACAGAGACAGAGCATGAGCATGGGAGGGGCAGAGAGAGGAGGAGAGAAAGAATCCGAAGCAGGCTCCAGGCTCTGAGCTGTTAGCACAGAGCCGGACAAGGGGCTCGAACTCACAAAGTGCGAGACCATGACCTGAGCCGAAGTCGGACGCCCGACTGACTGAGCCACCCAGGCACCCCAAGGGGGTTCTTTTTCAGGAAAAGAACAGAAAATTAGTATTACGAAGTTGGACGCAGCTTATTTGGGTTCAAATACCTTCTTATTGCAAATTTTACAAGACATATGGACCATGTGAACCTATCACTAGGACTGCAAAAGGGGTCTGTGTGTGTGAGGGGCCCTGAATCCTAAGCTTTATAAGCTGCACTGTCAGTCTGCCTCCGGCTGTAATTGTGGGCTATCGTGCCTGTCTTCCCGTGAGATCATGAACTCCTTAGGGTCAGGGACCATGCTTTCTCTAAGTTAATTATTTTTAAGAGGCCAACTTTATGCCAAGTCACATTTTATAATCTCACACGTCTTTTCTCTGGATTCTGCATCAACTGAGAATTATATTTGCTTTGGACTGAAGTTAATTTTTTTCTAGAAGTAAAACCTGCATGTGAGGTACATGCCAGTTGTTCAGAGGTTAACATCTGTGGGGCAGAATTGAGAGTGCCCATGGGAAGAAAACAGGGTGGGGAGCATGTGAAAACTATCACTGCTCCCAAGAAAAGGGTGCATTAGAACTTTTCCTCTCACCATTAAGACTCAAAAATATCAGCCATTTACTATTAGCTTGTGGCCCCACAGCCATTCATGGAGGGTGTTACTTTCTGGGGTATAATAGCCAATTTTCTATAACAGTAGTTGGAAAGCTTTTTCTATGAAGAGCAGGAGAGCGGCGCCTGGGTGGCTCAGTCGGTTAAGTGGCCGACTTCGGCTCAGGTCATGATCTCGCGGTCCATGAGTTTGAGCCCCGCATCAGGCTCTGTGCTGATAGCTCAGAGCCTGGAGCCTGCTTCTGTTTCTGTGTCTCCCTCTCTCTCTGCCCCTCCCCCATTTGTGCTCTGTCTCTCTGCCTTTCAAAAATGAATAAATGTTAAAAAAAATTTTTTAAAGAGTAGGAGAGTGAACATTTTCTGCTTTGCAGGCCATGGGATTTCCATTGCAATTCTCACTGTACACAAAACCAGCCATAGACAATATGTGACTAATCATGACTGTGTTTTAATAAAACTTTATTCACAAAAGCAGGTGGGTGGGGTTTGGCCCAGGTGCTGTAGTTTGCTGACCCCTGCTCCAGACCACAGACTAGAGGTTCAGGAAAAAGCATGACATAGATTAACCCTAGTGTTATTCCATTTTGGGGAGGAATGCATTAAGAGAAACCGACTTGCTAATATATCTTTCTATGCTAGTGGATTTCTTGCAGCTTAGAAACACAGTAAGTAAGCAAGTTGACACTGACACAGGGACACAGTTGATACTCTATTTCTTAAGAGTCTGCTAAGTGTCAGGCCTTCTGGCCCTAGAGAATCAGTGATAACAAGATCAAGGGCATCTTTCTGTCCATTCTGTGAGCAGATAATGTGTTGATTGTTCATCATGGGCCGGGTGCTGTGTGAGGGCCACAGCATTCATTGTTGAACAAGATTGATGGTACATCCATCATCCATCGGGCCATTCATCTGCCTATCTAATCAATAAGCAACTAATGAATTTCTACTAGTACAAGACAAGTTGGCAGAACTCTGTGTAATTTACCAATACTCAAGCCATGGCTCCTGCCTCCAAGTTGCTTACTGTCCAGGGAGGGGACAAGCCATGTGCGTTAATATCCAGGGCCGGAGGCAGAGACAGAAATGTGCTACAAGAAAAGTACAGATGGAGGGTTGTGGGTGCTCAGAGCTGAGCAGGATTACTTCCAGCTGGAAGAGATCAGGAAGGCTGACAAGATGACATCTAGTTTCCTGTTAACCCTTTAAAGTGACATATGAGCCTGTGCAAAGATTACAAGCAGGTTCCGAGAAGACAAGACTCTTTTGTACATGTTACCAGCCCTCAGGTCCCACTGGGGCAAGCCCTGCACACACTTTGTGAATTCAAACTTCCTAGGACTGGCTCCTCCCCCCTCACATCAAAATTACCTTCCCTCTCAGTTTGCCTACTTGCAAGGAATTTCTGTATTTGTGGGCCCTTAAGTTGTGCACCAAGGGGAGTCATTACTATGCAAAAGAACAATTATAATAATTCTCACAACTCTATGGTATTGTTGGATCTATTTTGCAGGTGGGGAACTTGGGGCCGAGAAGGTTAATTAGCTTACTGAGCAACACAGAAGAGAGAGAAACAAGCCCAGAACCCATGTCTGTTGACTCTCAGATGGCTCTCCCTTTACCAAACTGTTTAGCTGCCAGTATCCAGATAAATAAGCTAGACTTCATCTTGACTCCTTCTGTGATGATCTTCCGTCAGACCAGCTCCCTGCTTGACACTTCCTTCTCCACCATATTTCTTAGAGACATTACCCTGCTTCACCCCCTCAGCTACCACACCAGGCTAAGCTCCACTGATATCATTCATTGGGTTGGCGAACATTTATCCCCTGCCCCCCGGGAGTTCACAGTCTATTATTTGGGCCTCTAAATTGGTCTTCCCACCTCCTTCCTGCCCCTTTCCAATCGATCAACCAGACAACATTAATAAGCCCCTTCCTTAGTGTAACTGAAGATACATTCACTGACTAACTCCTTTGTGCCAGGCTCTGTTCTGGGTCCTAAAGAAGGAAAATTACAAATTTACAGAACTAATAGTTTACAAAGCATTTTGGTTAAGTCACAAAAGCTTGAGGACAAATAGCAAATCTCAGTTGAACTGGTAGCAGGGAATGTGGACAAATGAAACACTCCAGAACCAGGAAGAAAGAGAAGATGGGTGTTCTGAAAGACAGTATTGAGTGACCAGCAAAGAAGTCTGTGCGACATTCATCACCCCCAGACCTTGCAATACCCACCAGCCAACAACAGGACAAGACAGGGAGAAGAAGCATCTCATCCCCAATTCCAGGATGAGGATAGATACAACATAGCTACAGAAGGACTCCAGACCTAAGTGGATGGGGGCTGCCCTGTCTGAGCCCAGGACTTTAACACCCTTGATCATCCTGTGCATTCAGAGGCTGCTCAACAAAGGTGGTGGGTTATGATAATTAAGCTGTTTTTCCATATAGGAGTAATGCCAAGAAGGCGGGTTGACTTCAGGAAAATTTCTAGTAGCAATCATTTCCTGATTGATTGGAAATATCTGTAAATACGCGTGTCCTGAGAAGTGAATGAGAAATGTGTGCTGTGATTTTCTCCCTAATGAGTCAATCTGTCCTAACAGAACAGTTTGGTAGAGAGTGGCCTTAAGGAAACACAAGTGGCTCGTGAGGTAGGACACTCCACTGTGAATGGTCCGCATGGTTGTAGGATTTAGGGGGTTGGGGAGATAGAGAAAGCACAGAGAGAGGAGATAAACACAGTACATGATTTTAGGTCATGGAGCTGATTTTTGGCAGAAAAAAAGTTGAGAGAAACAGAAATCGATGTTACCAAGTTTGAACTTTATCTTCCTAAAAACAGTGCTTCTGTGGGCAGAGTTCATATGCAGGAGTCATGACTCACCATGACGTCCCTTGTGTCACCCCTTGGGAAAATATCTGTGCCTACACTGAGGTTTCCAGATTCTCTTTTGACATTCAGAGAGAAAAAGAGGGGGAAATACCTTTCCCCTCCATGATGCCCTCAGGTCAGAAACCCACTTTGGAGGCTACAGTCTATGACAGATGCACTCTTGCAAACTCTGTGCTTGCTTTCGTGCTCTGTTTCTTGACCAACTATGCAGCTAAGCAAAATGGAACAAGAAATAGTGTCTTGGAAGAAGTAAAATTGCTGAATTAGGTACAGGCCCCCCTTTACATAAAGAAAATAAAAGGTAAACTATGGTCCTGCTGAGAAGAGTCGAGAAGACTTATTATAGAATTTTATGTGAGATCAAGATAGCTGGTTAAGGTGATGATGCCTGAGTATTATTATCTTCAGTAATAAATATTTCTGGAATTAAAAGGAATAATAGAGTGCAGTGCGGAAATCAGCAAGCTGTGGGCCAGCAACCTGTTTTTGCTTTGTTTTGTTTTAAGGCCCTTGAACTCAGAATGGTTTTCATATTTTTAAGTGGCTACATTTTATTTAAAATTTTTTTAAGTTTTTATTTATTTATTTTGAGGGCAGGGGGAGAAAGGGGAGAGAGAAAACCCCAAGCAGGCTCTGAGCTGATGGCACAGGGCTTGATCTCACAAACTATGAGATCACGACCTGAGCTGAAACCAAGAGTCCATCACTTAACCACTGAGCCACCCAGGCGCCCCTAAATGGCTCCATTTTAAATGGTTTATATAAGTACCTATGTAAGAGCCTCGATTTTGCCTATTGGGCCACAAAATCGAAAATATTTACTATCTGGCCCTTTAAACGTTTGTGGACCCCTGGTCTATTGGATAAGAATGCCTAAGCTTCGGGGTCAAAGAGATCTGGGTTTGAATTCTGCCCAGACATATCATGCATTCATTTGACACATCCTTATCAACCATTTATTCTTTTTCTCACTTGCCTACCAAGATGCCACCCTCTCCTGACTTTCCTTCTTTGTCACTCACCGCTTCTTCACAATCTCCTTTGCCAGTTTCTCCCTCATCTTCTGGACCTCTTAACACTAATGTTCCTGGGCTCAGACCGTGGACCTCCTTCCCTTTCTCATCTGTCCTCACCACGCGCTTAGAGTCCTTCTTTCCCATTGCCTTAACCTGCGTGCTGATGCCTTCCGACTTTATATTTCTAGCCCCCATACTCCACAATCCTACGTGCAAGTGTCTTCTTTATATCTCCACTTGACGTGTAATGAAGATCTCAAGCTTCCCACGTGGAAAACTGAGCTCCTGACATTCATCCCGACCCTGCTCTTCCTATAATCTTCCCCATATCAGTAAATGATGACTCCATTCTCCCAGGCATGTCAGATTAGGCAAATCACTTAACCTTTCTGAATTTCAGTTTCCTCGTGTATAAAGTGAGTGTCGCACCCATTTCAAAGTCGGCGTGAAGATCCGACAGGATAACATAACGTACGTGCTTCCTGGAGTACCTGCCACAGTTAAGCGTTCCATAAGTGTCATTAAAGTGTAACCTTTCAATTCTTTCCTCCTAATGTCTCTTAGATCCATCTGTTCCCTCCGACTCTTTTAGACCCCTAATACCTTATCCTGAGAACATGACCCAAGTTCCTTAACTGGTAGCCTTGATTTAGAGGTAGAGTAGTAATCATAGATTATAGTATTCTCTCCATTTAAGGATAAAATGAAAATGATCCAAGTATGACCCAGGTCCCATAACTTAGCAAAAGCACCAAAGTGAGGACTTAAACCCAATGCAAGTGAAAAGCCAATGTTCTATATTCTCTAGTATTCACCAGGCTCATCCTCTAGAATGCAGCCTTCACCCAGCTTACTACCAGGTGAAGAGCAGAACCTGGGAGGTATAATAGGATAACCAAGGAGAGCATCTGACGCATGGAAAACAAGAGAAGGCCTTCCTGAACCGGGCTGATACATCAGAACCTCTGGATTTTTTCTGCAGATTCTTGAGCCTTGCCCTAGAGCAACTATATCAACGTTTCCATGGAGAGGGCTCAGGAATGCATTTTTCAAAAAGCTCCAAAGGCAGTTTTGAACAGTCAGATCTGATCGTTCTTGATATAGAATGCTAAGTGGCCGATTTCACAATATTTAGAGCCAATAAATATGATGCCATAACCTAAACTCCAAAGAGGAAGCCAAAACTCTGACATTCCAATATATAAATGGACAAAGGGCATGAAAACAGAATTCATAAAAGAGGAAGCAAAGTGGCTAATAGAAATATTTTAATATCATATTCAAATTAGTGCCAACTTTTAAGAATGAGTGGCATGCCATTTTTTGTACCTATCAAATTAGCCACTTTTTTTTTAATGCAAGTGATGATGTGATGAGATGGGCACTTTCATAAGGTAATGAGAAAATAAATATTGGTACTACTACTTTAAAAAGCAACCCTGTAGCATGTATCAAATTGTTGAAAGCCATCTTTAATTCAGAAATTCTTCTCATATGAATATATATCCAATGAAATGATCCAAGAAGAATATAAAAGGTACTTTACATGTAAAGTGTATTTATAACAGTCTCATGTATGAAAGCAAAATAAATGAAAGTAAGCCTAAATGTTCAACAATAGGAAAAGTGAATTATTCAGCATCATTACATTATCAGTTATCAAATCTCTCAGAATAGACTACATTATTTCATTTTACTCAAATATAAAAATATATATGCCAGAAAAAAAGAAGAAGTCTGAATTGTCCTTAAAACAGTGTTAACACGAGAGTCTGTGACTAGGACATAATATGATTCTCTCCATATCATTATGTTAAAGTAAAAATTATGCTAATTCCATGACTCACATTGTTCTGCTTCTTCTTCTTAGATGGTCCTACCCATATTTCTGCACTAGGCAATGTTTTTATTTTAAGAACTAATGTAGCTCCTTTGTCTCTTACTTGGGCTGTGCCCCATCTGCCCGTCTCATTTGTTAGCACAGATTACTTTTGCCTTAGCACTTACTTGCTATTCAAAAATTACTTGTTGGTGCATTTACTGCTCCCAGTAGACTTTGAGCTGGTTGAAGGTAAGATTTGGGAGTCCCAGATGTCCAAAAGTGCTTATTGGATTAGACTTCGTGGATGACAGAGAGAAAGCCCCAAGTAAAACTCCCATTTAGTGTCTGTGAATCCATCAAAAAGAATGTTGTCAAAGACTTTAGGTCTCTGCTTAGTAGACAGACAGTGGGAGAGAGTGGCACTGCCATGCGTACTACAAAGACAATGCCAAACAATCTACAAATTCACAAAGTTTTTTGAACCGGAGTAGTGAGGTCACAGGACCACCAACTAACCCTAAATCAAAAGATACATGTGTTCAAGAAGAGCCAGGAATGAGCACTTACTTACCTAGGACATATGCCACCAGGAGCCATAAAAGCAGTTAAAAAAGAATTTAACTGGAGCTCCTGGGTGGCTCAGTCAGTTGAACATCCGACTCTTGATTTCAGCTCAGGTCATGATCTTGTGGTTTGTGAGATTGAGCCCCAAGTGTGGAGCCTGCTTGGGATTCTGTCTCTCCCTCTCTGTCTGCTCCTTCCCCACTCATGCTCTCTAAATAAGTAAGTAAAAAAATAAATTAAAAAAACATGTATAAAAAAATAATTCAACTAAAATTTTTAACACATTGCTAAAAGCCACACTGCGGTAACATGACATTATAGAGCCTCTGGCACCATGGGAATTTCCACCCACTCACTGGCTCTTCTCAACAGACACCTGACAGCAGACCTCAGTGAGTGCTTACAAGAATGATTGGAGGCAGAGTGTGAAACCTAAGGGACTCTCCCTCGTGACATAGGTCTCAGAGAGTGGGCCTGCAGCCACCAGGAGAAAGGCATGAGATCCTTCTACCCTATCTCTCCTAGAACAAAAATATCAAGCCTACCTATAGGTAAGGAAAAACAAACAATGCTGGCCCTGCACACTAATGAAGACTCACTGGAGCTGGGGAAAAGAAGCAGAAAAAGTCCTTCTGTCTCTGGAAAATACATCCTGAGCCCAGACCAAGAGGTCTCTTCCAGCTTAAGAAAGGGCAGGATCATGGAAAAGTCTCATAGAGACACAGTACATAACTAAGGCTGAATCTCAACCAGAACAAGAGAGAATACCCTCTGCCTCCTCCCCACCAGCAGCAGTTTACTGCTAAGAGTGAACAAGAGAATGAGAAACAATCATCTCAAGGTGTCAGAGAAGAGAGAAGACCTAGAGCTGAAAGTGGGGCAGATCTTGAGGAAACCTATCCTGCAAACCAGCCATTACACTCAACACACTAGAACACTAGAACTTGAAGCCTGTGATGCAGGGAGGGTTACTAGAGCAAAATAAGTGTTGAAAAGAGTGTAATTCCTGACTTGATTGACTCAAACCAATACCCCCTTTCCCTAAAAGCCTTAGTGAAAGGCATACCCATTTCCAGGCATAAAAACTATATAGCTGTCTCTACTGTCACATAAAAATATTATGAAGCCTACAAAGAAACAAGGTAAAAACAATGTCCCATCATGAAATCAGATAAAATTAAAGTGATTAATGGAGCCAGACTCAGAAATGAGACAGATGTTGAAAATGTTGGGGGATTTAAAACAGCTGGTCAAGATGTTGAAGACTCTAGTGGAAAAGATACATAAGAGGCATGATCAGACAGATAATTTCAGCAGGGGATGGGGATTTTGAGAAAGAATCCAATGGAAATGCTAGAAATGAAAAGCACAGAGACGAAGAAAGCCTTTGATGAACATTGACGCGGCTGAAGAAAGAATTAGAGAACCTGAAGGTAATACATAGAAGTTCCACCATATGAGAGGCAACGAGAAAAAAGAGTAGGGGAAGAAGTAGGTTGTCCAAGAGCTGCAACACAATATCAAGGACTTAACACATATGCCATTGGATTTCAGATGGAAAAGAGAGACAGATTAGAGCATAAAGAATATTTAAAGAGATAACAGATGGGGAAGGTACAAAACTATAGATCCAGGAAGCTCAGAGACCATGAAGCAGAATAAATACGAAACATACATACATACACTCCTACACGTGTCGAACTATGAAAACCAAAGACAGAAAAAAAATCTTGAAGGCCGTCAGCAGGAGAAGACCTATGCGATAAATAAGTGCAAGACTTTTGTCAGAAAACTATGCAAGTCAGAAGATAATGGAGTAACATCTTTAAAGTACTGAAAGAAAAAAAATGTCCACTAAAATTCCATCCCCAGTGAAAATATTTTTTAAAATTATTGCGTAATAAAGACCTTTTTTTAATCAGACAAGAACTGGAATAATTCATTTCTAGCAGACCTAAAGAAATGTTCAGGGCAATTCTTCCTTCCAGAAGAAATACACAAGACAGAAATTTGAGCCTATATAGAGAAAAAAAAAAAAGTACCAGAAATGATTTAAGTGAAGATAAATATAAAATTCACTTTTTCTTATTTTTGATGTTCAAAAAGATGGTTTGAACATCACAGCAGTGATGCACAATGTGGGTGTAGCATGTGTGAAAGTGAAATGCGTGACAATAGCACAAATACAAAGGATGGGAGGGAGGATCTGAAAGTGGACTATTGTTTCAGGTATTTAAACTACATTTGAAGCGGCATCATGTTATTTGAAGGGAGATGCTGATTCGCTAAATGTGTGTTATAAACACTAATGTAACCACTGCAAACATTTTTTAAAGATATATAAATAATAAGCCAACAGTAAAGATAAAATAGACTCATTAAAAAAAGTACTCAGTGGGGCATCTGGGTGACTCAGTCGGTTGAGCGTCAGACTTCAGCTCAGGTCATGATCTTGTGGTTCAGGAGTTCAAGCCCCACATCACGCTCGCTGCTGTCAGCCTGTCAGCACAGAGGCTGCTTTGGATCCTCTGTCCCCCTCTCTCTGCCCTGCCTCGCTTGCACTTTCCCAAAAATAAATAAATATTAAAAAAAAAATACTCAGGGGTCACCTGGGTGGCTCAGTCAGGTAAGTGTCTGACTTGAGCTCAGGTCGTGATCTCAGGGTCTGTGAGTTCCAGCCCGGAGACAGGCTCTGTGCTGACAGCTCAAAGCCTGGAGTCTGCTTCAGATTCTGTGCCTCCCTTTCTCTCTGCCCCTTCCCCACTCACGCTCTGTGTCTCAAAAATAAATAAATATTAATTAAAAAAAAAATACTCAGTAATTTCAGAAAAAAAAAACAAAGTAAGGGGAAAAAAGGAAAAAAGACAGATGAAACAAACAGAAAATGGCTAGCAAGATGGTGAATATTAATCATGCCATATCCAATAATTAAAGTACCTATAAACAACCTAAACATGCAAATTAAGAGGCAGAGATTATCAAACTGGATACAAAAACAAGGCCCACTTTCATGTTTTCCACACTTTTATATGGAAAGACATGGAAGGAAAGGATGGAAAAAGATATAGCATGCAAACACTAATTTTAAAAATGTTGCTGTAGCTACATTAATATCAGAAAAAGTAGACTGTAGAATGGGCTGTACTACCAGAGGAAAAAGGAAGCATTACACGATGATAAAAGGGTCAATTCTCCAAGAAGACACAAAAATCCTAAATGTTTATGCACCTAACCACAGAGCTCGCAAGTACATGCAATAAAAAAGGACAGAACTGAAAAGGGAAATAGACAAATCCACAGTTAGAGTGGGAGTGTTCGACACTCGTCTCTCAGTAAGTGGGAAAAGAAGTCCTCGGGAAACGAGTCAAGGTAGAGAAGGGGTGAGTGCCATCAGCCAATTTAACCCAATCGATGTTTAATAGAGCCTTCTATAAAGGTTGGTTTAAAAAGCAAAGGTATTTCTAATATATATAGATATATCAGAAATTGGAATAAGCAATCCTACCAGGTAATAAGTTCTCCACTGCGGGAAGGTATGAGAAGACAGCTGGATGCTCACACCAAGATTTTATAAGTAGGACAGTAGCTTTCCCACTTTTAAAGCCAGAGAACCGTTATTCAAATTAAGCCATAGGGAGAAGCATAAAATGGGTAACAGATAAAAGGAGAACCAGTATGGGCCAAAACCCTAGTGATGTATCCTCAGAATTCACAGGGGGCCTGCGGTACCACTAGGAGGCGTCTAGGGCTCCACTATATACGCTTTTGAACTGCCAGATAAGGGGGTTTCGCTAGGATGTGACCACTAAAACACTTTCCAGCCCAGACTGGCAACTATCATTCGCCATGCCCGGCCTCTTAAAACTTCCATAGTTCTTGTTCAATAAGTCAGGGTGGGCTCTGGAGGAAGTCTGCCTGTGTCCAGACTCCTCTGGATAATTTAAAAAGCTTATGATCTCCAACCAACTTCCGTAACTCTTCGACCTTGAACTGGAAAGTGGGGATACCAATAGCATCTACCACCCAAGATTTTTTCAGTGATGAAGAAATGAGCAAATATTTGTGAAGCATTTAGAACAATAGCTGACACACACGTAATAAACGTTAGCCATTATTTTTTCGAGACACCAGCAGCTTTTTGTTCGTTTGTTTGTTTTGGCTGTTGTGTAAAACATATTATTTTATAGACAACATGGAAATATTGTCTCGTGTCACAGAAAAGTAGCGTCTTATCCCCAAACATGAAAGAGGGAAGTCTCCTAACCCGTCAGAGGGGAAATCACATCAGTTTAATACCCTAAATGATGTTGCATCAAAATATTAACAGAACGGATCAACTTGAGATGACCCAAACCGGGCAGACATAGGACTGCCTATAGGAGCAACCCAGGCCGAGAGGATGGAAAGTTATCTCAACTTTAATACAATCGAGTATAACTTTAGAGGACTTTGTTCTCAGTGAGAAAAACTCCGTATCTACTCTCTCCTCTCTCCTACCAGCCAAGCTTGCCTACTGGAGTCCCGGTGTATATCTCTTGCCCTAAGTTTAGAAATTCGACTGACCTCGCAGCCTTCACGCCCTGTAGTTGAGGTGAATGTGACCATTTAAACAGCTGCCAAGTGCAGGGATTAGGACATCCAGCACCTCTTTCGTAGACAATATCCGATCTTGAGGAAAGTACGGAAACACTGAAACCACGCACTTGAGCCAGAACTACCCTTCCCCCAGCCCCCTCACACACCGTAGTTTAGCTAGATAAATATTTCACAAAACTTAAATATTCTATCATGCTGAAATGTCCTTATTGGGATAACTTTGGCACAAAAGTGTGTATTCAGTGTTCCATAATGATTGTCTCCAAAAAAAGCAGTTTGTAGTTGACATTTTCCAGATTGGGCCACTTAAATTCGCTTCCTCCCAGTGCAAGGTAACCAGAGGGGCAGGGTGGAGGGGCCCCAGCATCAGACTCTGGCAAAGAGGGCCTGCCTCAGAAGGTCAAGGGTGCGTCACGGAAAAAGCATACACTGTGTGGCTTATGTGGGTCTCAGTCAACTGCACAAAAGGCCATCTGCTAGTACCCTCAGTGGCTCCAGCATGGACCACAGAAGATGTGTGACAGTCATAACCCAGGTCCCAGCTGCCGGTCACAGCCCATCACTGGACCTCCCGGTGACTAGAGGGAGGCAGCTTTTGCGGGGTGCAAAGAGCAAGGGCTTTGGACCTAGGTTGATGGTACTTCAAGTTTAGTCCTCCCAGTTAGTAGCTATGTAATCAGAGGCAACTTAGCCGCAAGCCTTTCACCTTGTTGCATTATTTCTCCCACTCTCGTGGGCCGAAATAATACCATGTGCTATGTATTCTTCCTGGTTCTCTTTATACAAAATTAGTATTGAGGATTAAAAATTATAGAGCTAAAGGATGCAAATAAATCACTTGATAGTAAATTGAAGGATGCCTAAGGAATTAATCTTGCCTAATTTGTCTTTGGATCCAGGGCCTAAAACTGTACTTTCATAATAGTTTCTGTATTTCCATATCCTTTGATTTTATAACAACCTAGGACATAATTAGTACCAATAACTATTTGCTGATAAAAACGTAGCAGTCGTGCAAATTGTGATGACAGCCTAACGGGAATCATGATGTTCTTTATGGGGCCCGATAAATTGTGGGCACATCTATTCATAGCAAATCAGAAATAGGGTTCTTTGATGCAGATTGTAGTTCTTTACGTCTCAAAACCTAGCACCATATCTGCATTTTTCCATTTATTACCACCGATTCATTTGGATATGTAGCTGCTAACAGGAAAGTCAAGGAAGGCTTTAAAAAAAAAAAGGTAAGGAAGAAAAATTTTAAATGGAAACAAAATCTTTTTTTTGTTTGTTCTCTTTTCTGTGAACTGGGAAAAGATCATATTGACTAAGTACAGCCAAGGACCACTCAAAGTGACTTTTCAGATAAGGTGTTCTACCAGGATGGAGTTTGAGAATCACTGTTGGATGAATCTAAATCAAGCAGTTTCTAGGATTTGGTTGGCAACAGGGAATGTGTCTCCTCTGTGAAATCACATAGTTGAAACCTTGAAAAAAAAAAAAAGATTATGCTTTTTGTAACCCCCTCCCCCCTTTTTAAAGTAACCATTTCTTGTCCTTCAGGCTTCTCTCTCCAAACAACCTATTTGGCCAGTCCCCACCACCTGACCTTCCCTGATTATTCAAGGCCCTCAATAATAGACTTAAACTGCAAACCTCTATCTTTCATGATATTCTTCTTTCAAACCTCTATGAAAAAGTACAGCTTTTACAATATACCTGGGGTTAGTTGAGATATCTCACTGCATCTTTTATCCTAATTGGCTTATGTGTGCAAGTTGTTGAGAGTTCAGGAAAGATATTTTAATAGACCGATAATCTTTAACAGGCATCCTAAGCAACCCGGCATTCCCCAGCAGTGCCACGTGCTCACTCTCCTACGCGGGCAGGTTTAAAACATGCTATTCTTTCTACTCGTCATGTCCCATACTTACCGGCATTGGCTGGTGAACTTCTCACATCCCTCACAGCTTGGCTCAAGCATCAGTTCTCTGCGATCTTTCTTTCTTCACATTTGTTGGTGACGTCTCTGGACTGCTTTGCCTGCGACTTCTGTGGTAGGCAGAGTAACAGTCCTCCAAAGGTAGTTAAGTCCTAAACCCGAGAACCTCCAAATATCTCAACTTCCATGTCGAAAGGCAGCTGCAGAGGCAATTGAACGTTGGGTCTTGAGATGGAGAGGTTATCCCGCATTACCCACGTGGGCTGCATGCCATCACGCGGGCAAAGAAAAAGGGAAGAGAGTGTCAGAGATGATGGGGGCAGTTAGGATGGGGCAATGAAGAGGGAGGGAGGGATCACACTGGGGGCCAATGACTGTAGGCAGCTTCCAAAAGCTAGAAAAGCCAAGGAAAGGCATCCTTCCCCGGAGCCTCTGGGAGGAACACAGCTCTGCCAACACCTTGAGTTTAGCCCAGTGAGACTCGTTGGAGATTTCTGATCTCCGGCACTGTACATAATAAATACGTGCTGTCTTCAGCAAAGTTTGTGATAATTTGTTACAGCACCATGAGAAAACTCACACAACTCCCAAAAGACTGATTGTCTTAGGGAATTAGACTTCAGTGTGAGGATTTTTCCTCTTACTCCATTGTCAATTTGCCTAGAACTACTAGTTCTGGGTAAAATAAGGGCTTAGTAAATTCATGATGATTAACAAGTGAATAAACGCACAGACGATTCACTGGACATTTCTTGCAAGCATTTCATCAAGGATAGAATGGTACAGTAGACAAAGCTACAGACTCAGGTCAGAAGCCAGAATTCATTTCAGTTCTTCCACCCGGGTGGAGATGAATCACTTCACCTCTCTGATCTCAGCTTCTTTGCCTACAAAAAGAAACCAAGATATTTTCTTGGTCCCCAAGCTAATTCTCAGCCATAAGATGACGTGACCATATGCCAGGAAATTTTTGGAAGACATGTCTGAACTGGGTCGGGGGCTTGGACTGATGACCTTACAGGTCTCATCCAGCTCACAGATTCTATGACACAGACACAGCAGGACACATCTTGTGTAGAAAGTAACTCCAAGACAACTGATTTTTCAGAGCCTCCTGGGGGGAGGGGAAGTCCTCAGAGAGCAAACAAAGGCACCAGTAGCTTTGGGTCAAACCCTGCTTCTGATTCAGGCCAAAGGCAACTTGAATGCCACAAAGAACATCAAAGGGCAGAATCTGGCCCTGGAACAAGAAGACGGATGGAGGGGAAGTCATGATCTGCAGTAAAACAAATAAATAACCTTTAAAATCACATCTGCAGACGGTCTAACGTTTTTAAATGCTTTCCAATAAGCTTCTCTGGTAGCTTGCCACAAAGCCTGTCCAAGAGGATTTACAACAGATGGAGGCAGGGAATTGCAACCCAGCCCTGATGCCGCTACTAACCATTTGGGTGACACTGGGCACATCATTTCACCTCCGTGGCCTGTACATTTCTCTTTTCAAAGTGAGGGGACTGAATTAGATGACTTCTGGCCTCCCCTGTAGCTTCAGAATCTTACCACCTCGGCCCAAGCACTAATTATGGATTCGCAAAAGCACAGTGGTTAGTTTTATATTAAAAAGCAGACCTTTACAGGATTCTGCAAAGGAACCCAAATTGAAATTTAAATCCTAGCCTTGGGAGAAGGAAGGGAAGGGAAGGAAGGAAGAGGAAAACCGGGAGGGTTACATAAGCGAATATTTTTTCTCTTCTTAAACCATTTCCTCATTGTTTCCCCCTGTTGATACAACTGCTCAAAATCACCCATGACCAATGTCCTTTTAAATGACCCCACTCTAGCTAAAGATGCAGGGGTCAGGCTCAGAGCTGTTGCTATCTTTCTGTGCTTAGGCAGACCTGCAGGCTTGGGCCTCCCAGGCATGAAACCCAAATCCCAAGATAATGCTTAGGACACTTAATCCTCTTTTGTCCTGGGCTTTTCAGTGTAGGAATCCAGCAAGATGGAGCACTGAGCTATCTCCCAGATTCCCCATTTTAGGGCAGGTCTTGAA
Source organism: Panthera pardus (assembly GCF_024362965.1). Taxonomy (NCBI): domain Eukaryota; kingdom Metazoa; phylum Chordata; class Mammalia; order Carnivora; family Felidae; genus Panthera; species Panthera pardus. The sequence continues at coordinate 69,121,902 of NW_026527002.1, forward strand.
ATAGTTTGTGATGTAACTGTTTCCACTGCATTTTTTTTTCCAGACCCTTTCCTATATAAGCCAAAGTTGTAAGAATAAGAACTTGAAGTTTTTGAAAAAGGCCTAAGCGAAAATCAAAAAGGGGGAAGGGTTTACATTTACCAGATGTTAAAAGGTGTTCCGAGTTTGAACTTTAGCAGGTTTAAAATTTTACCAAGACCTGCCTTCTACCTGCTCCCCAGCCACCATATAAATACAGGGACAACTGTGCCCATGGGGCCATTTTGAGGTTCTAGATCCCAGGATATACCTACCAGGAAAGAATGGAAGAAAACTGTAAAGACAATAGATGTTCAAAGAGCTAGTTATAAATAATTCCACATATTTGCAGATGGTGTCAAAGCAGTATTTTCCAGGGTATAGTAGGCACACATATATAAAATACACAAAACCCTGTAAAGTACCGAGCTGCACCCTCAGCATGGCAACACCCATCCCTCAAGTCCTACTCAATAGCCCTCACCACCTTTCATTAGCACCCCTTCCCTTAACTTTCTCAACACTCCTCTGTTCCCAAACCTTCCTTATGTCTCCTTGAGTTCCCCCAATCCCTCAACCCTGACCCTTGTACAACCTCCTCAAAAACAAAACAAAATAAAACAAAACAAAAAACACCTTTTTCTAAACCCCTAGCTCAGTCCCAGCCTCTCCCTAATCGCAGTGTCTTATCCTATCACTCATCAAAAGCTACTGACACCACACTTCTCAGGCTTGACTTCTCCCTACCTCAATCCTCCCTTTCAGGTTAGATTTATCTCTCAGGGGGTCAACCCACTACCTCACGTCTTCCTCTCTTTTACTAATTCTATCTTCCTATTTTTTGATCCAGCACCTTGGAAAACTCATGCCCAACCCCGAGACTCACTCCTATCTGTTCTTTTCTAGCATATACATTGAGCAACTCTTGTTCTCTGATGAACAAGAGTTCCTGTTCCAGGATTCTTCCTAAATTTCCCCCTGTCTTTATTTCCTTTCCATTAATTTCCCTTTATAAACAAATTTATTTAAATTTGGAAAGTAAGTTAATGTAAAGAAAAAAAATATTTACTAAATACTAAATAATAGCGCATGATAATATGAATATGGCCCAAATTTGACAAAGATTACTGTAGGATGACAGGATATTTTCCCACATATTTTTTTTCATTTGTCCTTGTGACACCCAGGAACAGCAGGGAGAATACGAGTAATTAATCCCCTATTGAGATAAGGAAGCAAAGACTGAGAGAGTTTGGATGAATTATCCAAGATCAACAGCAAGTAGCTGGTAGATCCAGAACTAAAATGAGACCCCACAGACTTCAGGTCCCCTGATCTTTGCACTTCCTAATGGTGACACTCTTCCTTTGCAAATGCACTTAAATACGAATCTTTCTTAATTCAAGATACAAAATGGAGACCTTAGAAAAGGGAATTTGCCAGAAGTAAAATGAACAGGAATTTTTAAAAATTTATCTCAGGTACTTTGAGATAAATGCATTTCAAATTAAGAAAAAGTATGATCTATAGCCAAAGAAAAGATAACAAATCACTGGAATATAAATAAGGTTCCCCTACAGAAAGTGGCAGAAATATGGAACACAAGTACAACTCAAGGAAAATGATATAAGACTCCTGAATTTTCAAATATCAGATGTTTGAAAAGAGAAGTTGCTAAAAGATGGGAAATGCAGATTCTGAATGGAGTCACCTTCTAGGAATTTCATGGTCACCACACACCAGGCCCCAACAGAGACTGAAACAGCAGGGAGGTAGGGAGAGGGGAATGGGGTGAGCCAGGAATTGACTGGGCTGTAAGCACTGCCCCAGCAGTAGATTTGGACCCAGAGGAGAGTGGGCCTGAACAGAAATGGCCTTACACAAAGCATGGTGCTAAACCTGAACTTCATGGAGAGTCTCCATGCATCATGATGAAGAGTGCAGGTGATGTAGGCAGAACTGGCCCAGGTTTATATCATAGCCCTCTCACCTATTTTCCAGATATATTAGCAATCTATCTAACATCGCTGTATCTCATTTATTCACTTTTAAGACGTTGACAATAACAGTGCCTGCCTCCTCGAGCTGGCATGAAAACTGTGTGAGACAATTCTCTTAAGAATATTAGCACAGAAAAAGTCCACTTAGCTGCAATGGAAGAATAAAACGGTCACCTAAAGAGGGTGAGGAATTAGAATGACATGGGGCATAAAGAACAACATTCTAGACTGCAAGGCAGTGGAATAATATCCTCCAGCACCAGAGTAAATATGGTTTCCAACCTACAGTACTACAGCTCTCTAAATTCTCCGTCAAGTGTACGAGGAGATAAAGATATTTTGAGATATTCAAGGTCTCAAAATATTGCCTACCAGACAGCTTTACTCAGAAAGCTGTTGGAAGCCACACTCCATCAAAGTAAGGGGAGTCAGACGGGGAAAGGATCCAGGAAAACAGGAGATCCAACTTAGCAGAGAAAAAGGTAATTCCAAGATGATGCTGAAACAAAAGCCAAGGTCACTGCGATGCAGCCAGTGTGGAGAGCATCCAGGTGAGACTGAAGCAGGAGAAAGAGGACTCCAGGAGGATGCCCACAAGGGGGGAAGACAAAAACAAAAACAAAAACAAAACCCAAAAAACTTAACCAACAGATTACTTCATGCATTTGATGATAATATGCAGAGTTTCACCACCTGGAAGAGAGTTTGTAGACGCATTTGTGACAGTTGCATGTAACAAATGAAAACGTAGGGCAATTTTTATCTCCCGAAACACATACCAAAATGGAGAAAAGAGAGAGAAAGAGAAAATATAATAGCACACTATGTGGCTCAGCCAGAAGGAATGTATCATATATACAAATTTAAACACTGGATATTGATACAGCAGAACAAGGGGGGTAAGGGCTGTGTTAGTGTACAGATGTATAGAAGAGACCTAATTCCTTATCTTCCAAGTAGGAAACCAGAGACACATATCCAAAATGTAAAATCAAGCAATTATAATATGAACATGTTATTAGGCAATGAGATAAATAGTAGAACAGATGATTTTAAAAATCGTGGCCTCTGAGTTTTATAAGCCTTATAGTATAATAGGAATTTTTAAATTCTATACACGCATTTTTTGAATTTTTAAAAGAAAATGAAAAATAGCTTCATAGAGTTTTGGGCATAGAGAAAACACTAACTAAATATTAAACTATTATTATTATTGTTAATATTTCTCAGGAGGTAAGTCCCAGCAATAGCTGGGCATTGTCAGGCAAACTAGTAATCCAGAATCTAGTATTTACCAGGCTTTTAGTCAACTGTCAGAAGACAGAGACCATGTTTCTCCTCGCTTACGGTTTAGCACTGTCCCCTACCCCACTCCAATGTAGCAGAGAGCTGGTACAAATAGATAATCAAAATATAGTCACGGAAGGAATGAACAAAGGGACACATGCATGAAAAATATAATATTCAATTGTTAAGGTGGGGTTAACTCAGTCTACAGGTACAGAAAATAAGTTGGACCCTTAAAGTGTTGATTCTGACTAGATCTTAATTCACTCACTTAAGAACCAAGCACAAGAGTCAATGAGAATTGTAATTTCTTGATTTAATATTTCATTTTAATGAGTGATGCAATTCATATATTATGTCCCACCAACTTGTCTTCAACACCTCCCCAACCCTTAGAATCTTGAATTCCCAAGAACTTATTTTATAGACACCTGGAATGGGACAAAGCCAGGAAGAGTGGGCAGGAAAGAATATATATATAAACTAGACAAAACTCTCTAAAATGAAAAATGAAACACAATTTCAACTCTCAGGAATATGATAAACAGGCCTGCCAACATTTCCCAGGAACGTCCTCCAAGGGAAAAGGACACCAGGACATTCTCAGCCCCACATATTCAGTTCTGTGTCACAGGCTGACAGATATGACATCCCGGAGCTCTCACTGTCTGTAGAAGTCATAAAGACACCAGGTGGGAGCTTTGGCACAAACTAACTTTCTAAAGCACGCATCTTATAAAAATGAGAGTATAGTTCATGTGTAAGGTGCTTTCTGCCTTCCCTTTGAGATCTATTCTCCACACGTTTTTCATCCCGCTAACCTGGCCAATATGGATGCAAGCTCCCCACCATCTGGCTTCCGGTTGTGAGTCGCAAGAGGTCAAGAGACAGAGGAAGTAAGCTGTGGCTGTTGACTCCCAGCCTCCACCCTACACACACCCACTTCTCTCTGCTCCGTTGGCTCTGTTCCTTAACGGAAGCAGCCTTCGCTACTTAGATCTCCCCCTTGACCTTCAGACCTGAGAGTAACGACAGCTCACTCCTAGTGCCAACCCTTGAGATCTGCATTCTTTCCTGTTCATTTCTCCAACCTTTGCATAGAGTCACTTTACAAAGCTCTCCCCCTGCTTACCCAGGGTAAGGTTGGTGGCTGTCTCCTGCATGACTAATACATACTTGATTTGTGTAATGATTATATATTTAACATAAGCTACCAGGGCTTATCAGATTGGGGGATTGTCAGTAAATCCCCATTCCTCTGGGGAGACTTGTAATAGTCCACCAATGCAAATCGAAGCCCTTCCAGGTACCAGAAAGCCCAAAGATGCGGAAAGGTAACTGGATTTAAGGTCAATGATGTCCGTCTCTGGAGGGCAAATGCTGGAGTGAATAAGCTAGCAAGAGAGGAGATGATAATAAGCAAGTGGGATGTACGAAATCATGATTTGAGAGAGATGCGATTGTTGGAGATAACGAAGACTAGGGAATGGACATGTGAGTAGGTGGCTGAGGTGGGGTAGAAGAGGTAATGCTTAGAGCTAAGGACACCAAAGGCTGAATGATTGTAGTCATAGATGACCCAATTTCATGGGTGCTGAATTTGCCAAGGATGTATCAGGCAGAAGAGAGGAGAGGAAGATGTAAGCCAGATCAATCCATTAACAACAACAACAACAACAAATAACAGACATTTATATGGCACTTATAATATGCCAAGCATGTTGAGAGTTCCCATCTCTGAACTCTGAGAACTTCAGAGTTCCCATCTACCCTATCCCCATTTTAAAAATAAAAAACGGAGTCCCAAGGACATGAACTAACCTGCTCTCGATCTCACAAATAAAAAATGGCAGAGCTTGAATCCTACCTGGGCACTATGATTCCAAAGTCTATGTCTTTCACCACCAATTTCCCCTCCTGCTCTAAAAACCAAAAATAAAATAATAAAATATTTAATTAAGCCAACACTTGGGGGGCACTTCCTCTGTACTTACATGCCTCTGTACTCCATACCCTGGTACTTTTGGGTACTTCTGATATGCTTAAAAGCAACTGGGATTTTGGAAGTAGGAAAACACACCATGGGGAGAGGGAATAACTCCCCCCCCCTCAGGCCCTAAGTTGTGTGGAGTGTGGACATGAAACCGCCACCAATGGAAGGCTTGCAGGGGGAGCTGCTTCACCAGGGGACAAAAGACTTTGCTTAGATGAAAGAGGTGACAGGACCTTTCAGAAAGAAATTGGGACCTAGGGCATTTGTTCATGGCTCACCATGTATTTCAGGAAAACACAGAGGTTTGGGAGGTCAGGGAGAGGTAGGGATAGAGTCAGATTTGGGAAACCTAGAGTCATGTCCATTGATAAAGGATTAGGTGGGAGCCTCGGCCCCTGACTGTGCCTAAGGACGAAAGCATGGGACATGTGAAGGGCAAGTCCTGGAACTCTGGGATCATCTGGGAGTGATAGAAATCCTAGGTGGTGGAGGAACTTTATATATGCAAGGAGGCCAGACCTTCAGGGCAACTGATTTGGTCCCCAAATGTGTTTCACTGATCTATATGGCACCTCGCGTGATTTATAGAATAGAGCTGGTGCCTACATTCCTTACAAGGGAAGACAAAGTCCAGCATTATCTGGCCCCTACCAATGTCTCTTACTTCATCTTGAATGACTACCCTCCATGTTTATTGAACTCCAACCACACTGGGCTCCACTGAACCACGCTCTTTTCTACCTCAGAGCTTACATAGTGACTATCTCACATCTGCCTGGACACCCCTCACCCCATTACCAACCAGTTTCTCACATGCCTGGCTATTTCTTATCACTCAAGTCTCTGCTCAGATGTCACCTCTTCATTGACACCTTGCTTGACCCCAACTTTAACATCTTACCCCAATCCCCAGCCCACCCTCCTTCTTTAGTCCCTTCATACCACATATCACTAATTGCTTATTTGTGTATTAATGTGCATATTGCTTGGTTTTTTCTAACTATTTTCTTTCTCTCTGCTCTAGAATGTCCACGAAGGCAGAAGGATAATCTGTCTGCCTTGTCATCAGCACTGCCCTAGCACTTGAAATAAGTAAAATATTCATTGAAAAGAAAAGACTTCAAAAAAATTTTTGTTAAAACACTTTCAAAATGTGAGTACGAGTTGTGTCAGAAAAAGTCCTCGTAATGTTGTGTCAGAAAAGCCGTCATAATTCATGAAGCCCTCTAAAGCCTAGCAACATCAAGATTCGGCTCAATATCCCCACGACAGCTCATCATGCTCCAAGTGCAATTAATTAATAAAATTAATTAATAAAATAATTAATTAATAAAATAATTAATAAAAAAGCAATTAATTGCGGGAATTAAGGAGAGAGAATACCCTGCATGTCCCCGGGGCCACCTTTTCCCGAATGCCTCGTGCAGCCCAGGGCACGTGAGGACAGAAAAGTAAAAATAAACCACGTGCTCCGAAGCCACACCGTGACTTTGATAATAAAACTGGTAAGACGGCAGGTCATAGATAAGGTGACCTGACTGTAGGAGATTTTAAAGAGCATGTCTTTGAACTTCAAAATGAACAGAGGAAGAAACAGAGTCTTAGAATTAAAAGAAAAAAAAAATAATAATATTTAAAAGAAAAAAAAAAACAACTGAGCATTGGGTTAGAGAAAGCTAAGATTTACTGCACTGGGAACACCAAAGAGAATCCATGCAAAGTGCTGCCGTGAGATGAAGCAACCGAGATAAGCCCTTTCCAGCTCTGACTAGAGGGTAGTAGAGGGGGCTTTGTCTCTTCCCTTTGGTCCATTTGATTTTTTTATTTTCTGGCCAACTTGACCTTTGAGTCTTACTCTAGTGATTTCTGACCCAGTTGTAGCATGGGAGCCTGAAGCTCTATAAAATAAAACTCATTTGATTGCACTGCTTAGCCACCATGAAATGCCTTCGCTCGTCTCTTACTTTAAAAAAGCATTTTTTCCCACCTCAGTCAAACCAAGCTGGTCTCTTCAGTTCATGGCTACAAACAATAGCTTTAGTACCTTCCAAAATGAAGAAACGAGTTCAGCAATCATCCGCTTAGTTCCCGGCTCTGAGCCACGTAAGCCCCAGAATGGTGAGCGACAGAGCTGGCTGAAGACCACAGGTACCTAGTGACAGGTCAGGGAACCCAATGCTGAGTCAGGCGAACCTGAGTGGGAGGCTGTGTGACAGTCACCGTGGCTTCGGTATCTGCAGCAAACAAGACTATGTCTCCTGACCGAAACAGTCCTCATCTATAATCCCATAAAAGAATTAGGAGAACCCTATTAGAATAGAATAGTGAGAATCCCATAATTTCTGCAGATGTTTATCGTGTCCAAGCACTGTACTGGGATCTGGGGGTTCAGTCCAGATGCAACACAAAATAGACACGGAGTTCACCCTCTCTCCATAAATTGTTAGCTATGATTATCAGATCGTATTATCTTAGAACTCAGATATTCTAAGCAGGGGATTTGGGGAAGAAATAAAGAGCAACTTCTCCTACCCACAGCTAAGGCTTTGAAGACACTACAGCAAGAGAAGTAGGAGGTTTGTTTAGGTGCATGTTTTATTTAGGACCTGTTCCAAAGGCTCTTTCTTAGCTTGGGGCCCCTGGGTGGCTCAGTCGGTTAAGCCTCCAACTTCAGCTCGGGTCCTGATTCTGTGGTTCCTGGGTTCAAGCCCCACCTTCTTCTCTGAGCCCCACCTCAGGCTCTGTGCTGATGGCTCAGAGCCTGGAAACTGCTTCCGATTCTGTGTCTCCCTCTCTCTGCCCCTCCTCCACTGGAACTCTGTCTCAGTCTCTCTCTCAAAAAGAAACATTAAAAAAAGTTTGTTTGTTTGTTTGTTTTAAGACTCTTAGCTCTCCCCGCTGCATACATTAAAGTTCTAGAGACAGACAGCTCTCTCTACCTTGGTATGTGGTATTCTAGAACAACGGCTTCTATTCAGTAGAAGTTTATCATGGACTTTCCCAACCTTTTTCATGTCATGGCACACATGGAAAATGCAGCTTTTTAGCGCCCTATGTCCTAACACAGGCGTTGGCAACTTTCTCTGTAAAAAGGCAAGATCATAAATATGTTTGCCTGTGTGGGTTATCTGGTCTCTGTTAGAGCTACTCAGCTCTGCCATTACAGCTTGAGAGCAAACTTAGACATGGAAATGGATGGATATGGCTGTGTTCCAATAAAATATGATTTACAAAAACAAATCCTAGGATGGACTTGGCTCACTGACTATAGTTTGCCAGTCCCTGACCTAACACAAAGTAAAATATCGATAAATGCTATTTGTTAGTCATTCGTTAAACCTACAAATGTTTGCTGAGTACCTTTTATCTGTCCGGCCCCGTCCTGGGTGCCAGGGAAAAGGGGTGAGTAAAAGGACATAGTTCTTGGGTTCACTGAGCTTACTGTCTACTTTCTAAATAGGTAGTTACGAAGCAATATGAAAGAAACAAATGTGGGTTTTTTTTAAACTTTTAAATGTTTTTTAATGGGTTTTTGTTTTTGTTTTTTGCTTTTTGAGAGAGAGAGGGACAGAGACAAAGCACAAGTGGGGAAGGGGCAGAGAGAGAGGGAGCCACAGAATACGAAGCAGGCTCCAGGCTCTGTGCTGACAGCCCGAAGCAGGGCTCGAACCCACAAACCATGAGATCATGACCTGAGCTGAAGTCGGATGCTTAACTGACTGAGCCACCCAGGCGCCCCCCAAGGTGATTTTGAGATAAGGAACAACCAGGATCTCAGATCTTCTGACATCAAAGCCCAAGTTTTAACATTGTTTATAAGCAATTTGGGGGTAAAAAAACCCCAAATCTTTATTCCTACTAAATCTCATTGCCAGGCACAGTTCTGGGCACACATTAATCACTTTACTGAAAGTATACTGACTTTTATATTACATTAGGGATTTGGGTCATCATGAAGACTCTTGCATATCCCTGCCTTTTCCAATCTCTACAAATTTTCTCTCTGCAGATGTAGTAAGAATTGGCAGGCTAATTGACATGACTAATTTCGTCTTTAGGCTCAAGGTCATGGATGATATGAAAGCAACTTGTTCAAATTCCAAATCTCAAATGACCTGGAGAAAATTTGCGGGTGAAAAGCAGGAAATCATCCAAAAGCCTGGTCTTAACCTAGGTGCCCCCAAGAGAAGCGGAGCCTGGACAAGCTCTTCTAGGGAGTTTATTTTGGAGAAGTGACCCCAAGGAACAGATGATGGATTGGGAAGGGTGAAATAGGGACTGAAGAAAAGCCTGGCCGGGGTGCACTGTCCAGGTGATCGCCCACATGGACAACCGGGCTCAGTCCCACTGAGGAACCTTAGAGAATTCACTACATGCTGGCTGCCTCGGGGATAAATGAGTGGTACCTGCTCCCATCCCCAACTGGTCAGGGTTATAGGAGGTGCTGCTTCTCTCATACTCTCAGGCTGCATATACCTCAGAATGTCTGAGCAGATTCCTTTAGGTACCTCACATTGGCCATGTCAGAAAATATTCAGGTAGAAAGCAAGGGTTAGAGGGTGCAGCTGAGGCCAGATGCTGTTAGGGTTGACCTGTATGGTGGCTGGTTACTGCAGCAGTGGGTGGAGTGGAAAATGTGGACCAAGAGGATGTCAGGTGGAGCGAAAGAGATGTCGAGTTCAGTCATGTACTTACGTTCAGCCAAAATATACCAGGTGCACCGCGGAAAGGTCTAGGCTTTATACAGAGAGAATACCCAGCCATTTGTGCAGTATAACCGATCCTTCCTCTGAGCTCCTTCTCCTGATGCAGATAATGACAATAATCCACCTTTGTATGGCACCTGCACTGCACTTTTATGGACATTTGACCCTGACAGAAATCTCTTCTAAATACCAACGGATCAGCAGTCTTCCCTCTTCTGAGATAAGAAAACCAGGTTTAGGTAAGTTAAGAGAATGGTTGTCCAAGGAAGCACTGTCCAATGGAACTTTCTGCGATGATGGAAACGTTCTACCCGTTGTTCAGGACAGTAGCCCTTAGCCACGCGTAGCCAACGGACGCTTGAAGTACGGTGCTTATGACTAAACCACCGAATGTTACGTTTTACTTCTTTTCAGTTAATTCTAATTTAAATTTAAATGGCCATACGTGGATCGTGCCACCATATCGACACAGCAGCAGCCGACACTATAACTCGCCTTTTTTATATTGCCTGCAAAATGTTTGTCACTGGAAGTCCAATGAAAGAAATGTGCCGACTTTCCTCATATTTCATTTCTGTTTACGCATTCGGTACTAAATTAAACTATTTCACATGCATTCTTGCTATCACCTGGTTGTCTTCCAGTCTTAACTGTGAGGTATCAAGGAAAGACGCACTCCGAAAGAGCACTGAATAACCAATGCAGGCTGAAGCGGCAGGATTCTTCACAAGAACAGAACAAAGGACACAGCTTCTCTCCCTCCCTCTACCTACCTTGGATTCTTGTTTTCAGTGTGCACTTGGACACGAGAGCGTTTGGGGCTTCCGTGCATAGAGCAAAAAAAAATCCTGCCTGCCTAAAATTGCAATATGTGCCTTGGGGAGATTGCGCCTAAGATGCCCTTTGTATAAGATGAGATGCATAATGTGGGGGCATCTGTGACTAATCAGTGGCAGATTCAAGAGACTCTCCCTCAAATCTTCAGTTTTAATCCACGACTTTTTGCTTCATATCTTACGGCTTCTTAATTCAAGGCTGATAAGTATGTCAAATCCAAGTACATTCAATAAATGATTCAGGAGCTACTAAGTTACAGTACAATTGTTACTTAAATATTTATGTGTTGTTTGGAGGGAAAGAGGCATTTTAAATCTAAAGACAGTCACACATCATCCATCCTGAATTGTTAGAACGAGGCACCTCTCCTTCATGTATTTTTCAGAAAACAAGCTTATTGTAACGTTTACAGACTCCAGCTTCTAAAATCCTATCCACTTTTGCTAGAAAGGTTTCTGAAACACTCTCCTCTTTCTTAAACCGAATGCAAACCTTTCACTCTTTTGTCCATTCACTTATTCATTCTTTCTTTCAACAAATAGAAAACAAACGTCTCCCTCAGGCCGTGCCCCATGAAGGACCCTGGCTCTGGGGTACACCAAGCAGATGAGTCATTCTGCCCTCAAGGAACTCAACAGTCTTGAACCCCCAGCCTCCCGTCCTGCCATTATCACTCAGAACAGGATAAATATACTGCAAACGCGTAATACGATGGATGACACTTTCCCCATAGAAATCTAACAGGAGCCACTTAGATGATTTTAAACTGCCTAGAAGCCACGTTTAAAGAAAGTAAAGGGAAACGGGTATCGTTAATTTTAATAATATATCTTAATATATCCTGAAGTTATCATTTCTTCAAAGTCCCATGCATGTTGTATACGTATAGCACCTCTCAATTCAGACCAGCCACATTTCAGACTCTTAATAGCCGCATGTGGCTAGTGGCTTCGGTGCTGCACTTCTAATTAAGTATTAATGATTAATTGCCCCTTCATTAAATGGAAGCAGGCATTGAAATATTTAAACTCCATATGTCTGCTTGTCCTGTTTGCTGACACCCCTCCCCCACTCTCAGAGAGCCTGTTTTCCTCCATGTTTATTATACATGTGCTATCTCTAGCAAAAGCCAATGTCCCCTGTTATTCATTTAGTCTTATAACTGATATAACCAATTTTCCTAAAATTTACAATAAAATAACCCTGTCTAAAAGCGGGGTTCAGGGTTCCTGGGTGGCTCAGTTGGTTAAGTGTCTGACTCTTGATTTCAGCTCGGGTTGTGATCTCGCGGTTCATGGGATCAAGCCCCGTGTCAGGCTCTGTGCTGACAGTGTGGAGCCTGCATGGGATTTTCTCTCTCTCTCTCTCTCTCTCTCCCCCTCCCCTGCTGTCTCATTCTCTCAAAATAAATAAACAAACATTTAAAAATGAAACATGGAAACAGGGCTCTGTTCCTAAGACAGGGCTCTGAGTAAGGGTTAAAGAGACATTTTGTGAACAAAGCAGAAGTATTAATGTATGAAATTTCTAACAGTTGACTTCCTAAGACGACTTTCACTTCTGTCTTTCGGGCTTATTCTGGATCACCGGTTCCCAAAGAGTGGTCCTCAGAGCAGTAGCACTAGCATCACCTGGGGGGTTGTTAGAAAGGCAATGTCTTGTTCCCCACCCCATAACTACTGAATCAGAAACTCTGGAGATGAGTCTAGCAATCCGTGTTTTAACAAGTCCTCTGGGTGATTCTGGTAACTGCTAATGTTTGAGGGCCATGATTCTAGAAAAATCTGACTGCTATATACATGGACTTGACGTGAATGTGTACTCCTTTGCTCCTTTTAAATTCAGGATTTTAATTACTTGGAGAAGTATTGAAGAGTGTTATTTTTTTCCTTTAAAACATGGTATCAAAGGTTGTGTTGGTTAATATACATATTGGCTTCCTAGGGTTGCAGTTGCAAATTACTGTAAATTTAGGGGCATAACAAAAATTTATTTTTTCAATTCTTTGATTCTATTTAATGTTATTTTTTCATCATAAATGTACTCTTTAATCCCCATCCCGTATTTCCCCCATCCCTCCATACACCCCCAATCTGGTAATCATCAGTTTATTCTCTGGAGTTTAGAGTCTGTTTCTTGGTTTTGTCTCTCTTTCTTTTTTCCTTTGCTTATTTGTTCTGTTTCTTAAATTATGACTGACATCATATGGTATTTGTGTTTCTCCGAGTGACTTAATTCACTTAACATTATATTATTCTATTCTATCCTAGTCTTATATATTCTATTCATTATATTATATTATATTATATTATATTATATTATATTATATATTATATTCTCTAGCTCCATCCATGTCATTGCAAATAGCAAGATTTCATTCTTTTTTATGTCTGAATTATATTATGTTGTATAAATATACCACATCTTTATCCATTCATCTTTCAGTGGACACTTGGGCTGCTCCCATAGTTTGATTATCGTAGATGATGCTGCAAATAACATAGGGATGCATGTATCCCTTTGAATTAGTGTTTTTGTATTTTGGGGGCACATACCCAGTAGTGAAATTCCTAGATCATAGGGTAGGGTAGTTCTATTTTTAATTTTTTGAGGAAACTCCATATAATTTTCCACAGTGGCTGCATCAGTTTGTGTTCCCATCAACAGGGCAAGAAGTTTCCTTTTTCTCCACATACTTGCCGACACTCGTTTCTTGTGTTGTTGATTTAGTCATTGTGACAGGTGTATGGTGGTATCTCATTGTAGTTTCCATTTGAATTTCCCTAATGATGACTTGTGTTGAGCATCTTTTCATGTTTCTTTTGGCCATCTGGATGCCTTCTTTGAACAAATGTCTATTCATGTCTTCTTACCCATTTTTTATTTGGAGTGTTTGTTGTTTTGGTGTTGAGTTGTATCAGTTCTTTATATATTTTGGGTACTATCCCTTTATTGGGTATATCGTTTGCAAATATTTCCTCCCTTTCAGCAGTTGCCTTCTAGTTTTGTTGATTGTTTCCTTCACTGTGCAGAAAGTTTTTATTCTGATGTAGTCCTAATTATTTACTTTTGCTTCTATTTCCCTTGCCTCAGGAGACATATCTAGAAAGATGTTGCTACAGCTGATGTCAGAAAGATTACTGCCTGTGCTCTCTTTTAGGATTTTTATGGTTTCAGGTCTCACACATAGGTTTTTAATCTACTTTGAGTTTATTTCTGTGTACGGTAAAAGAAAGTGGTCCAGTTTTGTTCTTTTGCATGTGGCTGTCCAGTTTTCCCAACACCATTTGTTGAAGAGACTGTCTTTTTCCCATTGTATATTCTTTCCTCCTTTGTCAAAGATTAATGGATCATCTAATTGTGGGTTTATTTCTGGGTTTTCTGTTTTATTCCATTGATCTATGTGTCTATTTTTATGCCAGTACCAAACTGTTTTAGTTACTACTGCTTGGTAATATAAATTAAAATCTGGAATTATGATACCTCCAATTTTGTTTTTCTTTTTCAAGGTTGTTTTGGCTATTCAAGGTCTTTTGTGGTTCCATACAAATTTTAGGATTGTTTGTTCTAGTTCTGTGAAAAGTGCTATTGATATTTTGATAGGGATTGCATTAAATCTGTAGATTTCTTTGGGTAGTATAGACATTTTAACAATATTTGTTCTTTCCACTCATGAGCATGGAATGTCTTTCCATTTCTTTGTGTCATCTGAGTTTCTTAGTGCTTTATTGTTTTCAGAGTACAGGTTTTTCACCTCTTTGGTTAGGTTTATTCCTAGATATTTTATTGTTTTTGACGCAATTGGGATTGTTTTCTTAATTTCACTTTCTGTACTTCATTATTAGTGTGTAGGAATGCAACAGGTTTCTACACATCAATTTTTGTATCCTACTACTTTACTGAATTTATTTATTAGTTCTTAGCAGTTTTTTGGTAGAATCTTTAGGATATTCCATATATAGTATCATGTTATCTGCATATAAGAAGAGTTTTACTTCTTCTTTACCAATTTTGATGCCTTTTATTTCTTTTTATTTAATTTCTCTGGCTCAGACTTCCAGTACTCTGTTGAATAAAAGTGGCGAGGGTGGACATCTTTGTCTTGTTCCTGACCTTAGGGGAAAAGCTCTCAGTTTTTCACCATTGAGTATGATCTTGGGTGTGGGTTTTTCATATAGGCCTTTTTTATGTTGAGATATGTTCCCTCTAGACCTACTTTGCAGAGGGTTTTTATCATGAGTGGATGTTGTACTTTGTCAAACACTTTTTCTGCATCTATTGAAATCAAGTGGTTTGTATCCTTTCTCTTGTTGATGTGACATACCAGTTTGATTGTTTTGCAAATACTAAACCACCCTTACATCCTGGGAATAAATCTCATTTGATCATGGTGTATGATTTTTTTTTTTACATATTGTTGGATTTGGTTTGCTAATATTTTGTTGAGGATTTTTGCATCTATATTTATGAGAGTTATTGGCCTGTAATTCTCTCTTTTGTTGTTGTGTCTTTATCTGGCTTTGGTATCAGGGTGATACTGTTTCCATAGAATGAGATTGGAAGTTGTCCTTCCTCTAGTATTTTTTGGAATAGTTTGAGAAGAATATGTATTAACTCTTCTTTAAATGTTTAGTAGAATTTGCCTGTGAAGACATCTAGTCCTGGACTTCTTGGTTTTTGGGAGTTTTTTGTTTGTTTATTTGGTTGTTATTTTTGTTGTTGTTTTACTGCTTCAATTTCATTGCTGGTGATTGATCTATTCAAATTTTCTATTTCTTCTTGCTTTAGTTTTGGTAGGTTATTTGTTTCTAGGAATTTATCCATTTCTTCTAAGTTGTCCAATTTGTTGGCATATTGGTTTTCATAATATCCTGTTATAATTGTTTGTATTTCTGTAGTGTGGGTTGTTATTTCTCTTTCACTAGTAATTTTCTTTATTTGGGTCTTCTCTCTTTTGTTTTTAATGAGCTTTGCTAGAGATTTATCAACTTTATTGATCTTTTCAAAGAACCAGTTCCTGGTTTCATTGATCTATTCTATTGTGTTTTTTAGTTTCTATATTATTGATTTATGCTCTAATCTTTATTTTTCCCTTCCTTTTGCTGGGTTTGGGTTTTTTGTTGTTGTTCTTCTTCTTTTTCTAGCTCCATTAGCTGTAAGTTTAGGTTATCTACTTGAGATTTTTCTTGCTTCTTGAAGTAGGCCTTTGTTGCTATAAACTTCCCTCTTAGAATAGCTTTTGCTGCATCCCAAAGATTCTGGATCATTGTGTTTTCGTTTTCATTTATTTCCATGTAATTTTTTTATTTTTTTGTTGACACGTTCATTCCATTCTTTGTTTAATAATATTATTTAGCCTTCATGTATTTGTGCTCTTTCCAGATTTTTTTCTTGTGGTTGATTTCCAGTTTCTTAGTGTTATGGTTAGAAAAGATGCATTTCAAGTTTGTTGAGACTTGTTTCGTGACCTAATATGTGATCTATTCTAGACAGTGTCTTGTGTGCACTCAAAAAGAATATGCATTCTGCTGTATTAGCATGGAATGTTCTGAATATACCTGTTAAATCCATGTGGTCCAACATGTCATTCAAAGCCACTGCTTCCTTGTTGATTTTCCAAATTTATTTTCTTACAGTCCTAGAGGTCAGAATACCAAGTGGGTCTCACCAGTCTCACATCAAAGTGTCAGCAGGGCTGTGGCACCTGTGGACACTCTAAGGGGAATCTATTTCCTTGCCTTTTCAGCTTCTAGAGGCCACCCACATTCCTTGGCTTGTGGTCCCATATCTTCAAAGCTAGAAACATCAAGTCGAGTGTTTGTCAGATCACATCTCTATGCTTCTCCTTATTCAGCCTCCCTCTTCCTGTTTAGAGCATCCTTGTGATTACATTGGGCCCACCTGGATAATCTAAAATAATCTCCCAGTGCACATTCAACCGAGTAGCGATGTTAATTCCATTTACAACATTAATTCCCCTTTGACACTAAACTGAACATATTCATAGGTTCTGGGGAGTGGACATGGACATCTTTGGGAGCCACTAATCTGCCAATCACACTATCTTATTAATGAGTTACTAACATAGCTTAATGAAAAAAATTGTAAAAGTTATTTTCCCCCTTGGACATTTTCAGGTTCACATTCTGTATTTTTCATCAGAGTTGCAAAGGAAGTAAATGTTTGCACTTTGTAAATCTCAACATTTATATCATTCTTAAAAGTCCTTAAACGAATTTAAATGTTATGGTGATTTGATATAGCAATCATCCATTTAAAGTTTTTTTCAACACGTGTAGAATTTTCTTTCTGATAGTTGAAATTGTTAATCATTTCTATTTTCCTTGAAAGCATGCTCCCATTTTCTTCCCCCAAAGTCAGGGAATGTTATATTAATGTAACATATTTCTATGCTTTAGGGTCTTTCATTGATAACCCCAACATACATGTCTGTAACAAAATTAGATAGATAGCTAGGTGGATATATATATCTGTGCGTGTATTCTACTTCCTGGGATCACTATGCTTTATGAGTTTAATTTTTTTCCTCTGTATTGAATTACTAATACTATTACATGAGGAAACAATAAAGCTAAAGTATTACACGTTTCATAAATATTTCTACACTAAAACTAAAATTTTGTTGAAAAGATTTTTGTGTTACGGATGAGGTTAGAGAGAGCAAATTATGGTGTTTTGATTATCTTAAACATTTTCAAACAACAATATTTCAAATAATCCCTCCATTGCCACACCTCAGGGCAACCTTTTGTAGTATCATTCTGGGCAGTGAGAGGCCAGTGTCTATTTGGTAAAGTGGGAGTGGTTCAACAGTAGAAGTCAAGGTGATCCCTAATAATCATCCAGATGCCCAGTCAAAGCAGAGCAGGTCTCCTGACAGGACACAGATAATGCAGCAGGCACAATTATAAATGCATTATGCAATTTTTTTTTCTCTGCTTGGAATCACACAAAATAGGATGTATCAGCATTCCAATGTTTATAGGGCACAAATCTTTAGCACTACAAATAGTTTGTCTCCTTGTGGGTGAGGTCATATGTTTTATGCATCCCAACTATCAAAAATAAACAACAAATCCCAGTCAGCCCTGCTGAAGGAAAGACTAAGTTAGTTCCCAATGCCCTTTAATGAAAATGATATGGAGAAATCATTGTCATCACGAAGGGAGATCAAAAGGTAGACAGCCCTCCAAAAAGTAAGAAAAAACTATTGTAAGGTTGTATTTAAAAATTAACTAAAATATTTCTCTTAGACTTTTCTAACATTATATTTGCCAAATCTGTTGTGATTTTTTTCCTAATCTAAGTAAATACTCATTTACACAACTAATTCCATATTCATTATTATGTACGCTTTTTAAAAGGGAACCTCTAAGTTAATTTTTAACTTGAAAATATGACTCAATAAATGCTTGTCAAGCCAAATTGAATAGAATTCATTCAATCAAGTGGAAGACAATTAATATTAATTGACTTGTGGTGTATGACAGGCACCCTGTTTTGACTGTTTGGAAACAATACTCCATTCACTTCTCACAAAACAAGCAACTAAAACAAAAATATGCAAAACATTATAAGCATGTATTACTGTCCACATTCCACCACCAGGGAAAGGTTAAGCATAGTGTTCACAGCTAGTCATTCCCACAGCTAGGAAAACAACAATGCAGGATTAGATCCCAGGATTTTTTTTTTTTTTTTCCGACAATAAATAAAGCTACCACTGAGTCATTCTTAATATATTCAAGGGGTTAGGTCATGGTAAAGGCAACATAGAGAAAAGAAAGCAGGGGCAGAGAGCTCAACACAGCGGCCATGGCAGTGGTGAAGGAAACCATATGCAATTTCACATGAGGTGGTCGGGAAAGGCCTTATCAACTAGGCAATTCTTGAACAGAGACCCAAGTGATGGGAGGGCTTAGTTTTGCAAGTATGAGAGGAATGAGCCTTGCAGGAAGAGAGGACAACAAAATGCAAAGGTTCTGAGGTGTTCTGGGGGTGTTCAGTGAACACAAAGAAGGGCAGTAAAGAAGGGCTGCGGGTGGTAACAGGCGAAGCTGCAGCTAGGCCTGGTTCGAAGCTCCCATAGGCATTTGTAAGCTTCTAGAAGAACCCAGGTTTCTACTTTGAGGGGATTGCAAAGGCCTGGGAGGATGCAGAGAAGTGACTTGGTCAAATTCACATTCTCCAAGCTAGCTCTGTCTGCTGAGTGCAGGCTAGGCTAAAAAGGGGCAAGGATGGAGACAGGGGACCAGGTAGGAGGCACCTGCAGTAATCCAGGTGGGATTACAGAGACAACAGCAGAGACGATGAGCTCCCATCCTGCACATATTCTACAGATAGAGCCACACGATTTGCTGATGGCCTCTGTGAAAACTGAGCTGAAGAAAAAGAAGTCAAGATGATCCCAGGCCTTTGGGGAGGCTAGGAAGGCAGAACAGCTGAGCACCTGAAAGAATGAACTTTCCATTTATTGCTCATTCTTACACAACTTGCCTGTAATCTTCATGTGAACCCAACCCCACAGGCAAGATGGCAGGACCAAAGATGGAAATAAGATCTTGCCTGTCCCAAAGCCCTACACAACCCACTCTAGCAGCTCCCTAATGTTGGGCAATATTAGTTTCCTTTCTTGAAGGCCGTGCCAGGCATGATGCTAAACGCTCTTACACAGATTTCCCATTTAATCCTCAAGACAGCCCCATTAGGAAGGGATTACTCATCCGCATTTTCAGACAAGGAAACTGAGGCCTCGTCATGCCCCGCCAAAGCACCTGGACCAGCTGGGCAGCACCTTCTCCTTACCTCCTTCTTCCAAACTTTCTAAATCTGATTACCTCGATCTTTCCTTTTTTGTTACTCCATACTCAGGGTTAAAAGCTGCTTCCTGCAGTTATTCACCATTATTTTTTTCTTCTTGCCTTTATGGTCCTCTTACATTTGTTTAAACAATTTGCTATATTAAATTCTGTTTGTTAAAATAACCAGAGTGGAGGCGCCTTGGTGGCTTAGCTGGTTGAGAGTCTAACTTCAGCTCAGCTCGTGAGTTCGAGCCCCGCATCAGACTCTGTGCTGACAGCTCAGAGCCTGGAGCCTGCTTCAGATTCTGTGTCTCCCTCGCTCTCTGCTCCTCCCCCGCTCGCACTCCGTGTGTGTCTCTCTTTCTCTCAAAAATAAATAAACTTTAAACATTTTTTTTAATTTAAAATAAAATAACTAGAATGGTTTCTATTTTTCTACCAGGAGAGTGAATCCACATTTACTTCCATGAACACTTCCGTGCCTCTTCCAGGGAGCAGACACTGTGCTAAGCGCTAAAGACACACAGATAAAACACAGAGACCCTGACCCCAGGGATGGCAAGGAGCTGAACAGACACATGCCAAGCTCAGTCCCTGTAAGCCAGTCTGGCCATACCATAAGTTAAAATGCAAGAACTGTCTACAAAACATAATGGAAACACAGGGGACAGGGACTGATTTTAACTGGAAGAATCTTACCGGCCGACAACAGGGCTGCTCCTTGAAAGAAGAATACGATGTTATGAGGAAAAGAGGAGGAGGGGGGTAGATAGAAGCAAAGGAAACAGCAAGAGCCCAAAAGAGCAACAGTGCTTAGAATGACAAAAGCTGGTGGCTCAGCAAGGTAGGGACTGGGCCAGGTGTATCATGATGGGACAGTGCAGGCTTGGGGCAGGAAGGAGAAGGGGGCCTTTGCACGGCATAAGAATCTGGACTCTTGTTCTCCTGAAGTTAACCAGAAGTTATCAAAAGAATGGTCGGAGAGTGGCATGGTCAGATCTGCCTTCCGAAAGCCTACTCATTCTCACCTACAAAACTGAGCTCGGATGGAGCCCCAGTGATAGACAATAAGGGTTGGAATTGGCCAGTGGAGGAGTATGTGGAGGAAAGGTGGATGTGAATAGGACAATATATGTAAAACGGGTTTGAAACATAGCAATCCCATTAGAAAGTCAAAGTGCTATTTGTATTTTCCTTCCATCTGCCTAACAGTGGCCCCATGCCAGGGAGATAGACGGCCCAGTGAACTTCATATTCTTGGTCTTACGTATTCTTCTCTATTCCTCCTAGAATATTGGGGGACATTCCTACAGGAGGCTTTTCAAATCCTATCTAATTTAGTCTCTTTTCTCATAATTATATCATTGTACACTTGGACATTAACTCCTTCCAGAGCTTAAGCCCTAGGTAGGGAAGCCTGGTGGCCAGTGCTTTGTTGGATTTCCAAATGACTTCTTGGGTCTTGAAGGGTACAGAGATATTGGAAGGACACAGTGTGGACTGAGGTGGAACCTGGTTCTGTCACTTGTTGGCCTCAGAAAGTCATGTCAACCCTCCAAGCCTCATTTTGCTAATCTGTGGAATGGGAATCCCAACACCTACCTCACGGTGGTGATTTACTGGGATAAAAGGATGAAGTCTGTAAAATGGCTGGCAGGGAGCCCAGACCGCTTGAATGCTAGGTTCCGGAGAGAAGCAACCAATCTGCTGTGCTCACCAACTCCACATTTATTGAATGGCTAGCTCATTCAAATTAATACTTGCTTGTCTTGTTCTGTCTTATTTTTTTGATTACTCTCTGCGTGAATGTCATAAGGCTGAATTCTGCTGTGTAGAGTTCTCATGGAAAGCAGAAATCCTGGAGAAAACTCAGTTATGAATTCCTTACACTATACTGGCATGACCATGTATAGTTTCCCAAAGCTTTTCATTTATAGGAGTGGATTGACCCTTCTGGGAATCCAAAGGATGGCTATGTCCACACCACAGGAGAGGAATCTGAGATCCGGGAGGGAGAGTGATTGGAGGTCTTTCATGAGACTAGAAGATTAAGCTGGGACTGGAGTCAGATGTGTCCAGCTATGTAGCCCCTCCTGTCCTGAGCCATCAAGTGGCAATAAGATAGCCAGGATTCTCTGTTGGGGCTGTGCCCTCAATCTAACAAAGGTCAAGAGGGAAGAGTACCAAGCCCCTCCCCAAAGTCCCCATTTGGAATCTACTTCTCCAGGCTTCTCTAATTGCAGCCTTCCTCTGTCCTTGGAGTAGTGCCTGGGCCACAGCAGATGTTGCCACCTTATTTTCATTTATTTCCTTCCCTAACATACATTGTCCCATTCACTGTCCTCATCATCCCTACACATCTGTCCGTTTTGTTTATAAAGTCACCTGCCCGCCATGAGGTGCCTCCTCCTTTCTCCCTTTCTACCCTTCAGCCCCATCCTTCCACATGCCTGAATTAACTGGAGGGGGAAATTAATAAACCCGCCCACATTATTTACATCACACAAGGAATTAAAATTTAACATCTTTCCCTTTTGCCTATGACAAAATGCTTTAATTTCACTGAAGCAAGGTGAGTGCAGAAGGCAAAGCTGTATTGATAGGAACCAGATTGAAAGCATCCTTTTCCTAAGCCAGAAATAGTAGGAGACAGCCTTTGGTGGAGCCAGGGTGTGGGGCTGGGAGATAGACAGACCCTGGTTCCAATGCCAGTATTTCCACTTCTTCCTAACTCTGTGACCTTGAACTCTGCTGCTCTTGAGATACTAAACTGTACTTTTCCTTTTCCTTAAGGACAAGACAAATCATGTAACTAATTATGTTTCCTTTGTGCCCTGGCTTCTAGGAACCTCCTAGATTTGTCTGGAACTCAATTTAAATAACAATAGGGCACGCAATGATATCTACATTAATCCTGACTTACCTTTTGGTTTTCATCTTCTCCCCTACCATATTTTCCATGATTCTGGCTTTTTATGCTATATTTATAATTTCCCTTTTTATGAAATGAGCATGTAAATGCGTTTTATTGAATCTTTGCAAATCAAAGCAGAGTACAAATAAATAAAAACTTCTTTGCACTTCCATCTTTAGACCTACAAATGTGGATATAAGCACCTACTACGTAGCATTGTTATGAAGACGGAATGAGATAAAGTTTTTAGCATAGCCTTGCACATGAAAGATGTCTATTAAATATGAGTGTTCTCCTTTCTTTGAGATGGGAAAAAAGTTGGCTGCCGTATATGGCCCATTGAAAACATTTGCAATAAGATGTGACAGATCTGAGGTACGGGAACATGTAGCCAAGTTTAAAATATCTCACAGACACACGAGCATCCCCCAACCTGTCCCAAACCTGAGTGTGAAGATTCCAGTCTTCTCTTCTTCAAGATTGTCTCAGGCTACCCTGCAAAGTCATCAAGTTTTATGTGATGCTATCGTACACTATGCCTTGACGTGGGGCAAGTTCTCAATCTCCCTTAAGTCTCTGTTTACTTGCCTTAAAAATAAGAATAATGTTACCTCTCTGTTTAGGCTCTACCAAAGATCACGTAAAATGAAAAATACACATCGTGTAGATCATGCTAAGTACTCGATTACGGTTAGCTCTTAACTTTAAACTCAATAATCAGTACTACTGTTATTGCTTATATTTTATATTACCCCACCTCCTCTGATCTTATCAATTTACACGGGAAGGCATTACTATCTCCATTTTGCAGATAAGAAAGTGGAGGCTCATATTTTTCATATGTTTCATAATTTCCACAATTTAAGAAGTGTTGGAGATTGGTAGAGAAATTGGGCGTGTAAAGGTGCTAGAGTCACCTAAAGCTATAGGATGAACTTGGGAAATAACTTCAGATCCAGTCCTCACCAAATTTGCATTTTCACACATATTGGACTAATATGGAATGGGTAACCCCAGTCCTGCATTAAGGAATAATTGATATACAAAACCTGTACATATTTAGTGTGTACAATCTGATGAGTTAGGATATATGCAGACACCCATGATAACCATCACCATGATCAAGGCAATTAACGTCCCTTTGTTGTTGTCGTTGATGTGTGTGTGTGTGTGTTTTGTCTTCTTGGGGCGAAAATGCTAACATGAGATCTAATTTTAACATACACAAAATGATATTGGTAACTATAGATGCTTTGTTGTACAGCAGACCCCAGACCTCGTCCACCTGGCATAACAGAAACTTTATACTCCGTGAATGACACCTCCCCATTCCATCTTCCCCAGTCTCTGGCAACCAGTGTTACATTGTCTGCTTCCATGAATTTGACTGCTATAGATGCCTCCTATAAGTGGAATCGTGCCGTATTTGTCCTCTCGCGACGGGCTTATTTCATATAGCATAATGTCTTCCAGGTTCATTCATGTAACCCCAGATGACAGGATTTGCTTCTACTTTAAAGCTGAATAATATTCCATTGTATGTAGACACCATGTTTTCTTCATCTATCTCTCTGTCGGGGACACTTGGGTTGTTTCCATATCTTGGTTATTATGAATAATGCTGCAATGAATACGGAAGCGCCGATATAAATGAAAGCTTCCATACAAAAGTAAAAACAATGTGGAAATGTGGAGTTACACTTGGGAGACACACTAACCCATTTTAAGCTAAGAAGAAAATTGCATTCACATCAGCTTACTCCCGCTAGAGCGGTCTGTCTTTCTCTGAAAGGAAAAGCACTGGGTACCACTGAGATTGCTTCACCTTGGGGGCTTTGGAGTCCAAATAGATCTGGGCTCAAATCCCAGGTTTTGGCATTGTGAGCATATTAAATCTTTGTTCTCTTAATGAATACATACCGCTTAAGCTTACAAAGAGATAAGTAACCCAACTGCTCCAGTCCTGGACTGGAAGCTTCATGGAATTCTAAGTCAATTAAAAATACTCCTCAAAGAATCTGAGACGTTTTCTTTTTAACACAAGATAAATTTTCAAGGTGAGTGCTATAGGATCCATGTTATTTATAGTGAGAGACTTATAACTGGGAGGGAAGTATGTCTTTTCTGACCAAGAAGGAACTAGAACATTTTGTGTCCTGTCATCCATATCTACCAAACCACCACATTCCTCTTTCTTTAAAAAAAAAAAAAAAAACCTTCAGCTTATTCCAGGCAAAATGGGTTCTAATATGAGCTACCTTGTCACATCAGGGAGATAGCCTAAGTATCATATAAACTTCCATTTCTGCAAATTTTCCTAGGCATTCTCATGTTACCTACTTCTTGGAGATTTAGAAGATTTGCATTGCCTTCATTCACCCTCGAAACTCAGCATGATTTGTTCAAAATTTTACTAGTCAGCATTGAAATAAAAAAATGGTACATCATGCACAATGATAAACTACCCCATGTGGTTTGGATAAATTAAATACTTTAAGCTTTCAGTCTCCCTAATGATTTGGAAATGAAACGGCTGTGATTTATGACTCTAGCTGATAGGCTAGATCTGAAGTTTACACTTTGAAAAATGCCGTATTTAAATTCCCCTATAAATAAAAAATCATATTGCTCTAAAAATCCAGCCTAAGATATGTATGTAATAAATTAGAGATCCTCATGTTGGGTGGGGAAATCTCCAGGACTGATGGCTTTCTTCCTTGGAAGAAAAAAAAAAATGCACTGAGTGAGCCAGACCCAGATCTGTGTGTATCTGCTACTACTTAAACAACAGTTATTGTTCCTTTCTGTCCAGTTATTTGACCATCTTAATGACGACTGTCAGAGCCACCTGCATCGGCTCAGTTGTAAAAGTGACCTTATTGGTTTTTAAGCCCAGATCAACTATTATGAATCAGGCAGTTTCCAAAGTCTTAATGCAAGCATCATTCTGGGTTCCTTGTGCTTTTTTGTTTATTTGCTTCAATGACAGACTCTCTTGGCCTCTGCTTTGAGGCAGCTTATAGAAGCTGGTAAGAAAACTACAGAAATAGGGGGAAATGCACTTGGAGAGGAGTCCATTGATCCTGGGTCCAGTTTGGCCCCTATCTCTCCCTACTTTGTGGTCTGGTGCTAATTTCTTGCCCTCTCTGGGATCTTTTATACTGAAAGGATGTTGTATTTCATGCCTAAATCCCCTTTTCTCACCGACAATTAGAGCACAATGCTTAGATTGGAGCAAGTGTTCACTTCACATCCTTCAACAAGTTGCTTATTCCCTCTGCCTCCCAATTTTCCCCGGTATCAAATGGAGAGAATGACCACTACTACACAGAATTTTCAGGGAGCTTAGAGGAGATAATAATATGCAAAGGACCACAATTCCTGGCACGTAACCAAAAGTACTTATCATTATTATTTTTATAATTATCATTACCAATATTTTCATTATCCTGGACCCAGATTCCTCCTCTGCCACTTATGAGGTCTTGGGATTGGGTAAATCATGCAAACTTTTTGAGCTCAGTTTTCACTTCCACGGGGTAAAGTGGTAATCCCTACTTATATGATAGTCATGAAGACTAACTAAAACTGTGGCTGTAAAGCACTCCACTTCCTACCCAGCCCATAGTAACTGTTCAAAAAATAAAAGTGGCAGGGCGCCTGGGTGGCTCAATTGGTGAAGCACCCGACTCCTGATTTAGGCTCAGGTCACGATCTCAAGGTTCGTGGGATCAAGCCCCGCATAGGACTCTACACTGACAGCACGGAGCCTGCTTGGGATTCTCTCTTTCCCTCTCTCTGCCCCTCCCCTGCTCGTGCTCTCTCTGCCTCTCTCAAAATAAGTAAAAATTAATAAATTAATACAAAATAAGCAAAAATAAAATAAAAAGTGCTACTGTTACTCTTTTGGTTACCGTTATTGATTTTCGGGCACTGTTTCCCAGCCTTCCTAAAGTCAAAGCCACTGCCCACCCCCACAAGCGTTCTGAGGTTTCCTCTGGAGTCCCATCACTTCTTTTCAACAGGACCACTTGACAGGCCGTTGTTCACTGGCCCTCCTTCTATTTTCTCTGCTTAGTTTTTACAGAAATCCTCAGCTTGCTGAGAAGGGCTCTTGTCTTATTTATGATTCATGAGGCATGGAGTATACAGATGGCATTATATAAATGTTTAATAATCACCATATGGTTTCCCCAGAAATTCTGTCACTCATTGACGAATCCAGACTGAAGGCTCCTCATATGTGAAATAGATGAACAGGCAGACCTCCACTCTCCCCTTCCTTCCTCCGCTACCAGTGCTCCATAAAACAGGGAAACGGTGTGCACCAGCCCGGGAGGTGTTAGGAGAACACCAAATTTAGGAGGATCGTGAAAAAATAAAGGCCTCCCATCATGGCTCTTACCTTTCTGTGTCAAAGACAGGTTGGTCGCTCCTGTCATATCCTGATGCCTGTTTTAATTATTCCATTACAGGGCATTGTTTTAAGTGGTGGGATAACCATGAGGTTTTCATTGGGTCCACTTCAACCATGAACTCGTTTCTCCTGGCTGTTTTCTTAAAGGGCCTTGTGACAGCCCTTTATTTGTGAAGTTCTGCACTTGCGAATGGAGTTGCATATGTAATGAGGGAGACGGCACATTTGACAAATGGGAATCATGATTGTCTGGCCTCTTGACAGGTGTTGATGTGTTCTCCTGACCTGTAAATGTTGCAGCTGACTGATTACAGTAATTGATTGAGAAAACATTTGTCAATAGCTTTCTAATGAAAGAGAGAGGTGAGGAGGAGAGATTGCTGGGGCTCCTAGGAGCTGGATTTTGCTTTAATAGAAAAAGCACTGCTCCATGTTATAATCACCGAATTTCATACCCCCATCTGTAAAATGGAAATCTGATTCATCTGGTCAACATTTGTGGAGTACCTACTATGTGCAAAATCAAAGGTCAAAAGCTGATGATTTGTAAGTAGGAATATGATCCTCAGACTTGGGTCTATGGGTCTTGCTTAGTTGATCTCCACCATTCTTTTGTTAACAATTGGAAGCAGATGGCCAATATTTAGAATCAGGATATTTCACATTAAAATAGGTTTCTGGCGTCTCTTGGAAAAAAAACCCAGTGTTTGGCAGCACTGGGCCAGTATTTCTGCAAGGCAACATTTGTCTCAACTTGGGTAGCTGCTGCCTCTTGCAAATGGGTCCCTAACTTTGCCCCTGTTCCGACTATTCCATTATTTCATCCATTAGTGTTAACCGTCTGGGTCCTGTTGGATTCCCAGTTTGAGATCCCCGGTTTAATCTCTGAAGATGCAAACACGGGAAAAAAATATATAAATCTGGGCCCTGCCTTAAATTATTCACAGTAGTATAACTGTTTACTACAGTAAATTCTAAATTTCTAGCAAAAGAAGAAAATTAGGCATTCTGGTTTGTTAAAGGTTCTCCACAGTAAAGCTATCCCATATCTGCATGGTTTATCCTTGTGTTACCACATTGCTGATGACCTCAAGTGGGTCGTTCACTTCCCTAGGAATCCTATTCCTCTAGATTCAATAGGGTAAGTGATTGGAAAATGTGCCATAAACTCTAATGCTCTATACCAGGGACAATAAACTATGACAACCTGTTTTTGTACATAAAGTTTACAGTCACATGCATTCCTTTATGTATAGTCTATGGTTGTTTTCACATTACGACAGCAGAAGTGAGTGGCTAGAACAGAGATCATGCAGTCCATAAGGCCTAAAATATTTATGAGCTAGCCCTTTAAGAAAAGCCTTGCAGACTTCTGCTCACTGTAGAAATTAGATATAAAAACAATAATGATAACAATACTCATCATTATTGACTATGATCCCCTTTGTCTTGAGAAAGCCTTTCAGTATTTTCAGAGCCTACAAGTCATTATTATGACCCTCCCTTTTCATCAGATTCCAGGTATGCTGTGATGCATTACTAAGCTTTCTGCCTGGTAGAGCCACTTTTTCGTTCTTTGGGGGAGGAAACGTCAACAGCTGGGCTGTGGAGTGTGCACGGCCCTGAACAAAGCTTGTCTCCATCTCCTTTCCTCTTCCTGCAATGACTTTTGGGGAGGTGGAGCCTCACTGCACCCTAGGCCACCAGAGAGTTGGAGACAAGAGAGGCCATTTGAAAGGATCATCAACTGTGACTTGCTTGGAACTCCTCCACAGAAAAGGACCAAGAGATGGGTTGCAAAAAGCAAGAAGCAACATTGCACTGTGGTTAAGGGTTCAAATACTAGCAGAGGACTACTGAGTTCCAATCTGTTTTTCAGTGACTTACTAGTTGCATGACAAGGGTTGCAAGTGCTTACCCTTGCTGTGCCTCATTTTCTTCATCTATAAAATGGGAAGGGTGATAAGACCCATCTCACAGAGTTTTGTGAGGATTAAGGGAGGGCAATAATCACACGACAGGGAACAGAGTGTGTGATACAGATGCCCGTGTGCATGTGAGTCTGTCAGATCCGGTGTGATGTGGCCAATGTGCCCTAATTTCAGAATATAAACTCCAGAGCAGTGCTTTTCAAAGTATGATCATTAGGACACCTGGTTCAGAAACACCTGGGCTTCATCATTAATGCCGATTCCAAGGCCTCACCCCGGGCTTCCTAAAACAGAAGTGTCAGACTCTTTAACAAAATCCCCAGATGATTTTGATGGACCCCCAAATTTGAGAACGGCTACCCTAGGGACAGCAGCCTCCTCTTTCTGCATGTTATTGCACACACAAATTCTGAAAAAGGGAATCAGTGTCCCACACAATGCGTGACAGGACGGATGAGAGCCAGTGGCATGAATTATGAATCTCTTCTTGTCAGAGAAAACCCTTCAGGCAAGAAAGACCTGCTCTGGCTTTTAATGGAGTTGAGATAAACTGGGTAACCCAAAGAGTTCCCCCTCTGGACAGCTGCCTCATGAGGCAGCTCTCAGAATCACTTCCTGCTCCAATGCCCAAACCCACACTTCAGCTAATTTAGTCCAGATGGATTCCCACCCACCGTTCATTACACATGGGCGTTCTGGTGGGTGTTCCCATTGCAGCTTTAGTTCCTCTCTTAGGGGTCCTCTTTTAATGGATGAGGACACATGTGTAATGAGAACACTGAACACCCAGAACTCATAGGGTTTAGTCATAAAATTAGGTTTGTTTGGTTTTTTTTTTGGCCCCGACTGCCCTGTTATACTCGCTCAGTGGGGCTAATAAGCCTTCCTCTGCCACTGAATGAAAATTCAGGTCATTCCACGGTCAGATCATTATTATAAAGCTCAAATGGACAGTCTCCATTCAGAAGTTAAAGTATCCAGCCCAATACATTAATCAAAACTCTTATCTACAGGCAAGGATAAGACTCCCTTTCTTCTTGGTCCTCTCCAAAAGCTAGAGCCTGTGGTAGTCCCATAACCTGCCTTGGAGGAGGGTCACTTCTCATTTTCTCATTTGCCAGTTTCTCTACTGGCTGGCAGTTATTTTTGAGCCTTACTCAGATGAGAGTTACATGAGAGTGGAAGAGGGAAGAAAGAGAAAGTAAGGGAAATCAGAAAGTTCTTACTTACCTAGTACCGTTGCAAAATAGCTCTGCTTTCTATGGGCCTACAGACAAGTCCTGTGAACTCTACACTTTTCAGAAGGCCAGCTCTAAATTGGGCTAAATGCCCTAGCTGAACCTGGCAATGGCAAAGTCAGTTCTACAGAACCTAGGTTCATCCAGGCACATGGACAGAGTTCTACACCTGCCCCCACTCCACAAACATACACAAAGGTAGCCCCATGAGTAGGTGGGAAAGAACTTGAGGCCAGCTGTCTCTCCCATGTGCCCACATCTGATCCAAAGGACACTCAGACATTTTTGCATCTCTGCCCCTGGCTGTGTGTAGAAGGGTGGAGTCACTTCTCCTTTGTGCTGAAGTCCCATGGAAGGAGTCAGTCATCATCAATCCACATCTCTGAGGTACACACATCAAGTTCCCTGAATGGTCTCAGGGAAGCCCCATCATACTTGGCTTGAAGTGAGGAACAGACATCCACTACCCTGGAGAGGGACTCGCAGCCTTCCAGTGGCTTTCTGGAAAACTCTCCCTCAACAGAGTTCGCTCTCTTAATTTGCTCCTGGTCATTCCATTTTACTTTTTATTTTAGAGAGAGAGAGGGAGAGTGCAAGTGGGGGAGGGGGACAGAGGGAGAGAGAGAATCTCAAGTAGGCTCCACACTCAGCATGGAGCCCGATGCAGGGTTTGATCCCACAACCCTGGGATCATGACCTGACCTGAAATCAAGAGTTGGAAGCTCAACTGACTGAGTCACCCAGGGCCCCCCAATTTTTTTTATCTTAGAGAAAGAGAGTTTGTGAGTGGGGGAGAGGAGCAGAGGGAGAGAGAGAGAGAGAGAGAGAGAGAGAGAGAGAGAGAGAGAAGGAATCCCAGGCAGGTTCCACAAACCTGACATAGGGCTTGATCCCATGACCCTGAGATCATGACCTGAGCCAAAATCAAGAATTGGATGCTCAGCTGACAGCAATGGAGGCACCCTGCTCCTGGTAATTCTAAATTCCATGGGGAAGAGAGGGGCTTTTCAAGAAAATTGGTTCTGGGATATCTTCTTTGAAATTCTTCTGTGTTGATGTCTGATATCTGCTAATTCTTAACTTCCTTAGTAGAAACTTCCTAATCTTCAGCCGTGTCTACTGCCATCATGATGTCATTTTTAAGATAATTTCGGAGAAAAACATTTCCCAAATAAAACATGTAAAAGTCTGAAAATCTCTCTTTTAGACAAATATCAGGCCATACCAAATACTGCAACTATCTTGGGCTCTAAGCATGGGCTCAATCTTGGCAAAATTCTGGAAAGATGCCAACACCTGCAGACAACCAAGTCACTATGTTATTTCCAGAAGGCCAGCCCCACACTGTGTGAGATAATGCTATGTCACCTCTAGCTTGTCATTTACCATCCTGCTGTGACTATTTACTGCCATTTCTCTATTAGAATGAGGATTCCTGAGAATCCTCTTATCCATCTTTACATCTTCAAATACTAGCAAAGATTCATCACTTAGAAGCCACCATATAAAGATTAAATGAAATACAAATACTGTTCCCTTTCCAATCCCACCTCTGACCAGTCCTCTTAGCCACATTAAGGTAGAAATGACTGATGCCTGAGAGTAGCTTAAAGCACTGTATTTTTCTAGGCAGACCCGTGAATACATCAAATCATTAAGGAAAAAGTATAGAGTTGATACTGGAATTTGAGGAGTTAGCCTTTCTAATACTCTAAAATCACAGCATGAGTGCTATACCACCAAAGAAGGGTCCCCTACCCCTGGTACGTGTTTTATTGCACATGTGGTCCAGGTATGCTCCTAGAATACAACATATAATAACACATGATTTCACCAGAGATCCGTTTGAGGCACAGATTTCTCATTGCTGGTTACTTTCTTATTTTTTAAAAGCGCTTCTTTTGTGCTACTTCACATAGGTTGCTGGGCATTGAGGAAGCAAGTCAATGCAAGTGGGATAAGGGAAGGCTCCTGCTGTGAAAGTCAACCACAGACAGGAAAGATTTTTAAGAAGCTCCAGAAAGTAGCATCTACACCTGTGAATGCAGCTTCTCTTCTCCTGAGAATGAAATTGCTTCATTGCACTGTTTTCCAAGTCCTCCATTTGATCTGTGCTCTCACAGCATTTTGCTCATCCCTCAAGCAAAGCATTTATCATGCTCTGTTA
The DNA here is from genome assembly GCF_024362965.1 of Panthera pardus. Classification (NCBI taxonomy): domain Eukaryota; kingdom Metazoa; phylum Chordata; class Mammalia; order Carnivora; family Felidae; genus Panthera; species Panthera pardus. The sequence goes on from NW_026527002.1 coordinate 69,154,232, forward strand.
TGGATAATTCACGAATGTCTCTCCCCTCAAGACTCAGCGCTCCTTTGGGGAAGGAACTTTGTCTTATTTATCTCAGAAAGCTGAGTAGTTAAAACACATAGTTTTTGTTAAATGGGTGGATGTGAACATTTGTTGGATGGATGGAAGGATGGAAGGATGGATGAATGAGTGGATGGATGGATAGGTGGATGGGTGGGTGGGTGGATTTATTTCTTGCATCTTTACTATGTTGAAATTAGAATCACACAGCGTTTCTGTCTCCCCTCAAAGCCAGGCAGTGATCAGGAAGGATCTGGAAATAATACTATTCTTCGCAAACAGCAGCAACAATATTCCACAATGGCATAATATTTTAAAATGTGCATGTGTTCAATGAGTAATTTTTGTATTGAATTCCCTTTGAGATAAGTGTACAAACTACATATGAGAATATTTACTAATATGATAAAGCATTTTCTTACTTTGGGGCAAATTAAATTTTTAATTTAAAATTTATATTTAGGTGAATTGACTGAACAGATTCTGATTAGAGGGAGTATCTATTTTTGTTTGTGTTTGTTGCCAAGCATCCATTTGTCCTTTAGATAACCATACTGTGATTGTTTTTGAAGAAACCATGCCCCCATTAGTCTCAATCCCTGTGCCTTAGGTGAGGTACCACATCAGTGGAGCCAATCACAATGTTTCTTTTTCCTGGTCCTACAGATAGATTCAGGGTTGGATATTTGACCCAATCAGAGCCAGTGAGTAATCACCAGATTTTTGCTTACACTTCTGGGAGACTCTAGCTCATTTGGCTTAACTTGAACCTGAAAGAATATTAAATCCGATTGCTCAGCAGTCATCTGGCTATGGGGAGGAGGCAATGTTTGTCTGAGAATGATTTTAACTTGGAGAACATGTAAGAAAGAGAATGACTGGGTCATGATTTTTTGAGTCATTGAATAAAACTGTATTTTAAGTCAGCTCTACTCCCAGACTATACTTTTTTTCAAGTACAAACAAATATTCATCTGATCCACTTACTCTAAGAAGAAAAAAAAATGTGTGTATACCCATATAAAAATGATTCACTGGTCCTAATGTATTCATTGATCTTTTCAGAAAATGGACCCTAATAGGCTCAGATTTTTGCAACCCCAGTTATACATATGGATAAGACCAACTATACTATTTTGAGGAGGCTGTGCATAGACTCATCTTCCACAAAAAATAATGTGCACCTACTCATCCAGGCACTGTGCCAGACCCTTGAGAGACAAATATCATATCCCTTTTCTCAAGAAGCTCACACATTTAATAGAGGTTAGATTTACAAACAACTAAGTATAATATATGTGAATAAACTATTTGGGAAAATAGTCTGGTAAGAGCCTAAATGAAGAAGAAATTGCTTCTGATTTGCAAATGTTCTTCCTAATTTATAGTTACAAAATGAGTCAGCAGCGTAAGTGGGTAAATGGGTAAGATGGTGGGGTTTTTCCCCATCCTAGCTGTTTTTTTTTCCCTTCCCATCATTTGAGGGCATTAAAATAAATGCGATGCTTGGACCCCCTACTCCAGAGTAACTAAAACAGGCTCTCTGGGAGGCAGGTCACAGAATTAGTAATTTTTTAGAAGCTCCAGAAATGATTCTGATGTACAGCCAGGGTTACCAATCACTTTCCATAGGAGTAATGCTCAGTCTTCTTGTATATCCAAATCAGCATGGGTAGCATATAAAACATACAAATGCCAGGGTTCCACTCTCAGACATTCTGATTCAATTGGTCTAGGGTGGGATCCAGGTGTCAGTAAATTTAAAAGATTTTCAGATGGTTCTAATGGGCAGCCAAGGTTGAAAACTATTGATCTATAGGGAACTCACCATTTTGGAGGTGGCTACCAAGTCCTAAGCATCATGCTAGGTGCATTTATATGTCTGATTTCCTTTGGTCTTCAGAAACATCTTTCAATCTTTCAAATCAAATAAGAACCCCATTTTACAAATAAGGAAATAGATATTCTGAAAGGCAAAATAACTTTCCCAATCTGACCTACATAAGTAAGTGACAGAGCTGGAAATTGAGCACAGTTTTGTCTGGTTCCAAAGTCCAGATTCTTTTTACCACAGCATTCATTGTCACTTGGTCTGTCATTCTTTCAATAAATGTTTAGAGAAAGTGTGTGGCTTAGCTCCTGCAACGCAAAGTGTGGACGGACCTCCCTAGGAACACAACCCTGTGAACCCATGTGTAAAGGACAAATCACTGTGGAATAAACTAGCTGTAAGCCATCTCCAGTACCTCAGGCTACAAATATAATGGTTGATTATTCAAACCTCGTTGTTCTGGACACAACACAGTCCCTGTGACTCCACAGAAGAGCAAGCCACATAAATGATGCTCTAATCCAAAAGGCAGGCTATGTGAAAATGCACTTGATCCCACTCTAGTCCAACAACTGGGGACCAAAGGGCAGGTAGAGTTTCCTGTTGGGGAAGGAGTTGAAGATGTGCCTAGGAGAGAAAGGAGGGCAAAAGGAGCTTGGTGTGACAAGCAAGATTTGCCTCCTGGGCACAATGAGAGGAATGTCTTTGTCTTGCTGAGTCTCCCAAACAACTTGCCCTTTGTGATCAAACCTGCCAGCAGTTCCTGCCTGAAGACTGGAAGAGCCTGTCCTCTAGGCAGACAGAGGGAGGCATCCAGTGCCTGAGGCAGGACAGTCAATGAAGAGGAAGAGAACAGTCACCTTTTCTTCCCCTTACCTTGATGGCCTCCTGTTATGGTGAAGCTCTGCCATTTCCATATCAGAGACACATGCCATCCCACCATCTGGTCTCACAATGTTAGAATTCAGTGAATTCTCTCTGTGTTCATCTTGCTGTCCACCCACCAGATCCTCTGCTCAGCTTGGAGCATTTTGGTTCCAGCCTAAGTTTTCAGCTTCATCGCCTGCTAGAACCTGTAGCTACTGACCCGTCCATGGAATCACAAAAGGCCCCTCACCTCTGGGCTTTCTCTCACACAGTCCCCTCTGCCAGGAATTCTCTTTTCACTTTCTTCTCTTGGCAAACTACACAGTTGTCATGTCTGCTGGGAAGGCTTCCCATTATGCCCATTATACTTCCCATTATCTCAATCCAATATTCCCATTAAACAGTCACTTTTATAATTTTTTTATAAAAAGAATTCTCTACTTTTATATTGCTATTAAATTGACCTCGGGGGTTTAGGATTAAATCATTTTTACATACCTATTTCCAGTGTCTCCTCCTCCAGGATGTCTTCCTGGTGTCCTCACTTTTTACCCTAAGCCCAAGGTATATATAGGTGCCCTCCTTCATGCTCTTGTAATGGAACCCTAGTAACTCTCAAATGTTGGTGTGCATCAGAACAATCTGAAGCACTTGTTAAAATTTTCTAGGCGTCCCCCAGAGTTACTGATTTAGTAGATCTGGCGTGGGACCCAAGACTTTACATTCTATTATATGTCCAGTGATGCCGATGCTACTGGCCCAGGGATCACACTTTGAGAACTGTTACCCTACACTTACCTCAAACATAATTCTTTCATTATACTTAAAGCATGTGCTGTAAATTACTTGTTTGTGATTCCATCTCCCCCGCTCACTAAACCGGTCAATAAGGCAATATCAGATAATGAAAAGCATGGCAAAGAAAATAAATCATAGTGTATTAGTTATCTATTGTTGTGTAACAAATTATTCCAAAATTTAGCGTAAGACAGCAAACATTTATTATCTTATAGTTCCTACAAGTCAGGAATCTGGAAATGGCTTAGCTAGATGATTCTGGCTCAAGGTCTCTCTCATGAAGTTACAGTCAAGCTGTGGGCTGGGGCTTCAGCCTCATCTGAAAGCTCAACTGAGGGAGATCCTGTTGCCAATTAATATATGTGGTCATTGGTAGGTCTCAATTCCTCACTGGTTGTTGCCAGAAACCTTAGGTCCTCTCCATGTGACCTTTTCATTAGAAGGCATTAATGTCCTCAAACCATGACAGCAGGCTTTCCCCAGGGAAAATGATCCAAAAGAGACTGCACACACCCAAGATGGAAGCCATGGTCATTTACAACCTAATCTTAGAAGAGCTATACTGTCACTTTTGCTGTATGCAGTGGGTCACCCAAACCAACCCAAGTTCAATTAGCGATGAGACTACACAAGGGTGTGAGTACCAGACGTCAAGTTTGTTGCATGCTGGCTACTGTACAGGATGGTGATAGGGAAGGAAGGTGGTCCTATTCCGGTAGAATGTCCAGAGAAGACCTTTCTGAGGGGATGCTATGAAAACTGAGAGCTAAATGAAGAGAAACAGTCAGCTGTGTGAAGAGTTAGGGCTCTGCTTTTCCAAACAGAGGAAAAGCAAAGACCCTGAGGCAGAAATGAGGTTGGTATACTTGAAGAAGAGATAGTAAGCTAGCGAAGCTATAGCAGAACTAACAAGGGATCAGATGTGTAGCCATCATTATCAGCATCAACATCAGTAACATTTAAAAAATACCTACTGTGCTTAAGACCTTATGCAATGAAGAAAGAAGGAAAAAAACACCATCCTTAACTTCAAGGAACTGAACTTTCAGTTGAAGAACACTGCATGTTTTTCAATTAGTGGAACATGAAAGAAAGTTTAGGTAATTCGGTATCAATACATTCCCATTACCACACCCACCATTTCTTCCTGTATGACTTCCAATTATATTTAATCAACCTAGGAGCAAGGGTTTGAGAAAAAAGTACCAATTAATGAGTGAAGCTAAGGCCATGCTTTACATTCATCAAATTTAATGAGCCATGACCTTTCCAATATTGGAAAGTATACAACCTAGAATCAAGACAAAGCTGGGAGACCACAGACATCATTCCATCCTTCCCTCTTCAACCCTGACTTGATTTTTAAAGAAGAAACTGAAACCAGTGAGCTGTAGAAACCAGTCCAAGGGCTCACAGCTTGTTCTGCAGTCCTCCATCCACTAATTGGATTAATGAACTAAATGAGCACCCATCACATGCAAAAGTGTTCAGAGTAGCGGAGGAGTGACTAAAAGCCAGTCTCTGGATTTCTGGGTCAGCCTGATTTCCATAGCCAGAGGTGATGCAGAGGTTGTCTTAATGTGTGGGAGGGAGCAGGGAAGGAGCTGCTTCTCTGTCTCCATAGTCTCCTCTCCCAACCAGAGCAGTGACACTTTCATCTACTACATATGTAAGATTTCACAAATCAGTCTCCTGCTAAAAAAGCTCAAAAACCACTTCATAGCATCACCTTTCCTTTCCTGACTATAACTCAGAGATCAGCAAACTCCATCCTTTGGGCCAAATCCAGCCCACTGCCTGTGAGCCAAGAGTGGTTTTTGCATTTTCAGATGGTGAAAGAAGAAAAAATCAAAAGAGAAGCACTATTTTGTCACACATGAAGATCAGATGAAATTCAAATCTCAGTGCCCATAAATAAAGTTAGAACACAGCCACACCCATTCATTTAAGAATTGTCTATGGTTGTTTTGGTGCTATGACAGCAGAGCTGAGTAGCTATGACAGACCATATGCTCACAAGCCTGAAATATTTACAATCTGGCCTTTTATAGACGTGTCTGCTGACCCCTGGAATAGCCAAGTGTCCCATATATGCCTTCATCCTTCCTTCGTCCTCTTCTTCCCACCAAAACTTTATTATAGACTTATATTCAGAACACAGTTAACTGGGACCACAGGTCTGTTTTTTGATGCTAGTGTATTTTGCTTTGTGACTTGGGAATGCTTGATACTCTGGTGTCAGGTTTCCAATTCAAACCACCCATTCTCCTATCCACTTTTCTAATAACATCCTATGGTCAGTGTAGCAGAAGAAACTTGAGTGAATACCTCACCAGTCCCAATGTCAGCACAGGCTCAGGGATACAAGTTGCTCTTTTCCTGTCCCTTTGGGCCATGAAAGTCTGGGTAATAGAAAGAGCAGAGCTAAAATACATAGACAACTGCACTGCCTACAGCTGCTCCAGCTCCTAAGTAGCTCCCAAGATGGGCAGGAAAGGGAAGAGGGGTCTGTTGTTTTTTCTCCTTGGTGCAGGTGTGAGTTGTAGGAAGTGTTCATTGCTAGAGGTGACCTGGACTGATGTATAGGTGAATAACTATTATATGCTATCAGGACTATTAGATATAAGATATATTTTAAAGGTGTTTGTTCTCACTGCTAACCAAAGATATGCAAAGACTGCACTAAGGTATCTCTTAGATCCACTCAGATGATTGTAAAGAAAATTAAAAATTACAAAACCCCGTGCTTTCAGGACTATGAGGAAAAGGGAACACAGATACATTAGGCAAAACATTTTAGAGACCAAATCAGTAAAATAAATTGAGTCAATACAGTCACGCCTTTTGACAAGGAATTCTGGCGGCTCACCCTAAGGTACAAATTCAAAGAAAAGAAAGAACTTAAAGAAATTCATTGCAGTATATTTACAGTTTGTTATTTAGAGGAAAAGAATGCCCCAAAGTTTAAATGCCTTTTTTTATGTTTATTCATTTTTGACAGACAGAGAGACACAGACCACAAGCAGGGGAGGGGCAGAAAGAGGGAGATACTGAATTAGAAGCAGGCTCCAGGCTCTGAGCCATCAGCACAGAGCCTGATGCGGGGCTCGAACTCACAGACTGAGATCATGACCTGAGCCAAAGTCAGACGCTTAACCGACTAAGCCCCTAATGTCTGATAAGACATTATGATTAATTAAATTATGGTAAACTAACCCAATGGAAGTATCTTGCAATCATCAAAGTGACCATGTTGCAACATGAAAAGATTCCTTTAAAAATAATGTTAAAGTAGAAAAAATAGAACCAAGCATTTTATATATGTTGCAATTAATGTAAAAATATGCACGCATCTGACTAAAAATTGGGAAATGAAGTTTCTAACAGTTCTTTTTTGTTAGGCATGAGGAGAATGTGGGCGAATATTTGTTTGAATTTCCATGAAAGTTGCTGTAATAAAGCCCTTTGTTTTAATTTTAAGCTCACGTTTTCATAAAAGAAGACAAGGAAGAAGAAGAGTAAGGACTGATCTTTACAACATTACTTTTAGGAACACTGAGCAGGAACATTTTATTTGAGGAGGGCCAGCTCACACCCTCCTGGAGGTACCTCGCAAGCCGATGCAGAAACAGGATCGGGGTAGAGAACAAGCTGGGTTCTTCCCATGAACTCTGGGAATCATGGCATCAGCAGAGATGGATGTCCCTGATGGGAAGCAGTAATGGGGCCACTTGAGAAAGTGACTCAGCAGGACCAGATGGTATTTATTCAAGAGTTCATTTATTTAGATCAACTAACATATGAAATAGCAGGGACTCTGACAAAGACCTGTGATACCTCATTTCCTTGAAGATAAGAAGCCGCAAACATACTGTCTTCCCCCCTCCCGAGAGCCTGGGGAAGGCAGAATGAGGCTCAGAGGTGGCCAAACCCTGAGCAGAGCCCAGGTTCCATGGGACAACAGAGACAGAGGAAGTTTGTCCTTGGTTATGGGTTGAATTGTGTCCCCCTACCAAAAGACAAAGATATGCTGAAGTCCTAAGCCCTAAGACCTCGGACTGTGACCTTATTTGGAAATAGAGTCATTGTAGATATAATTGGTTAAGTTGAGGTGAGGCCTTAGGAAAGTAGGGTGGGCCCTACTTAGATAGGACTGGTGTCTTTCTAAGAAGAGGACAGCCCACAGAAAGACACAGAGAGAAAGCCATGTGATGAAAAGGCAGAGATTGAAGAAATGTAGCTCCAGGCCAAGGAATGCCAAAGATTGCCAGCCATCACCAGGAGCTAGGAAGAATTAAAGAAGGATTCTCCTATGGGCTTCAGAGGGAACATGGCCCTGCTGACACCTTGATTTGTGACCTCTAGCCTCCAGAACTGTGAGACGAGAGCATTTCTGTTGTTTTTGGCCACCCATTTTGTGGAACTGTGTTACAGCAGCCCTAGCCGGGAAGCTTATACACCCTGAAAACTCCCGTGGACAGTTGAGCAGCTCTGAGCCAGTTACGTTGCTTTGACTATCTTTTGGATTGCCCCAACTGGTCACAGCTCGGGTCTTACTGATACAGAAACGAAGTAGAAATAACCTGGCATCTGGAGAGGCAGCTTAGGCCTAAAGTAGGATGGACAGAGCAGAAACGTGGGCTGTGAGCCCGGCATCCTCTCCCTACAGCACCATGCAAGCCTTCGTCAGGGGACAGAGAGAAATGAAATGACAGGGTGGCAAGAGGCAGGAGAACATGGCACCCAGGCACCGATATGCAGTGTGTAGTGTATACAGTGGTTAAACACGTGGATGCAGGGTTCCAACACCAGCTACACCACTCAATTAGCTATGATACTAGGATAATTTACTTAACCTCTCTGAGCCTCAGCTACCTTACCTGTAAAATACGACTAATGACAGTTCCTACCCCACGGGGTTATTGGTTGGAATAAGTGACTTACTACCTATAAAGTGTTTATAATTATACACAGCACATAGTAGGTACATCATAAATACCACCTGCACACTTCCATGTATACTGTCACATTTAATCTCTCAATTAATACTATCACATTTAACCTCTCAACTACTCTATGATACAGCTTGTGTCAGGTTTAAGGATAGATAAACTGAGGCTTGAGAAGTTAACATACCCAATGTCATAGACAAAATAAAACAGCGTGGCAATTGGAGATCCATCTGAGGCAAGAGGTAGCAATGGAGGCCAAAGCAGGAGTGTGAAATGTGAGTCAGGGACCTTCTAGTAAGTCCCATTGTGAGCCGGGTCACCTGGTTCCCTAGCTTATTCTTCTTCCGGTCCCTCATGGTACTGATGTCCCAGGCTCTGGACAGTTAATCTGTCAGCAATTTGCTGCACAGCTTTCAGGAAGTTGCTTGCATTTCTTAATCTACACCAGGGTTTCTCAACCTCAGCATTACTGACGTTTCAGGCCAGATAATTGTTTATGTGGGAAGTTGTCCATCCTGTGCACATTTAGTAACATTCCTGGCCTATATACACCAGACACTAGAAGCAGCACCCTCGCCAGCCATGATAACCACGAATGTCCCCAGACACTACCAAATGCTCCCTGGGAGGTAAAATTGTCCCAGTTGAGAAATACTGACCTACACAATAGGATTCAAGTATTTATGAAACTGTTTCATGGAGCCATTGTGGGAGCAAATTTGGTAAGTTTGTTTCTTAATCTTTAAAAAGAAACAATGCACTTGTCAATATAAGATCGTATGAGACAAACTTAATATTATTTGTTAGTGGCAAAAAAAAAAAAAAATCACAAAACACGTCTTCCCTTCAAAGAAATCACAACCCAGTAGGGGAGGGAGGAAGGGTGCAAAGACAGGAGGTATCACTGGGGTCCAAAGGCCCAGGAAGAAATCACCCTGGGTTGAGTCATGAAAAGGACTTTATAAAGGAGATAGCATATGAGCCACTTGCTGAGGGGTGGGGATAAAATCTCCTACAGAGAAATGGATGTGTACGTACTCAGCACACAGTAGAAGCCGGGTGAGGAAAGATAGGAGCTAAGCTGATTCAGGTCTCCAAAATGTGTGTTTCAGTCCACCTAGAAGGCCCTTCCCCCTTTCCTTGACGAATCAGATCTTCCTCCTCCTAGCAGACTCAGCTCAGACGCTACCTCCCTCTGAGACTTCTCTGAACTCCCATATTTGGCACAATGCTCCTTCTCCTTGCTCCTTTTTACCCCCAGTGGTTCCCATCAGTGTCTCTCCTACAGCTGCTATTGGCCTTTGGACTGGGTCGGGTTTGTTGAGCCATGCAATAGGAGCCTCCCATGCATTGTGGAAAAATTAGCATCTCCGATTCCTACTCCTTAAATATTCTAAAGGTACTCCCTAATCATTGTGACAACCAAAAATCTCCACAGCATTTCCCCAAACATGTCTAAGTGGGCAAGGCTGCTCCCAGTTAAAACATACATCATAATGTTTACGTTCGCCTGAAACCATGTGTCTGTCTCCTCCTGTTGATGGTAAGCTCCTTTGGGATAGGAAATGCTGATTTCAAGTCATATCTGCAATGGAAAGACCTTGCCCAGTGCATAGTTTGCAATTGGCCCTTGGTAAATATTTGCTGATCTAATTAAAGCAGAAGGTTCATTTAGGGGAAAACTGGAAACTCAGAATTGAAAAATAAATTGGGGCCAGGCAGTAAGGGACTTCACATATGCTGAGGAACATGGATTTTATTGTATTAGGTCAAAACATATGAAATTGCCATTTTGTAAGTAAAATTGATCAATAATCAGCAATTTCATATAGTCCATCCTAATATAAGGCAGTATTATCACTTACTTAATTTTCAATTTAAATTGAAATACTTTTTGTAGCTTAAATACCTAATGTTGTCTCATCTTAAACACAAATATTCATGAAATAATGGGCTATCTGTACTGACTTTTTCCTTTATAAAATATTAAAATAGTTGCGATTCCTAACAACCAACAGTCCTCTATGCACCACCTAAGATGACATCCTGCACCACAAATAGACACAGACCCTGCTGTGGGAAGCTGCTCTAGGCAATGGGGTGCATTCCCCCGCAGTCTGCAGAGGGTGGGGGAGGTGGAGACTGGGGCCGGGGGGCGGAGACTGGGGCCGGAGGGCGGAGACTGGGGCTGAGGGGTGGAGACCGGGTCTGGGGGCTGGAGAGGAGGCTGGGGGTGGAGACTGGGGCAGGGGCGGAGACTGGGTCTGAGGGGCGGAGACCGGGTCTGGGGGATGGAGAGGAGGCTGGGGGTGGAGACTGGGGCAGGGGCGGAGACTGGGTCTGAGGGGCGGAGACCGGGTCTGGGGGGTGGAGATGAGGCTGGGGGCGGAGACTGGGGCTGGTGGGCGTGGACGGGGGGAGTGGCTGCGTTTAAAGGAGAATAAGGAAAAGGGGAGGAACCATTGAGAACATGGAAGAATTAGAAGAAAAAAGAGGAATAAGAGGAGAAAAATAGGAATAAGGTAGGAAGAGAGAGGGAGAGAGAGAGAGGAAGAAAGCGAAGGAAGAAAGGAAAAAGCCTGAGGAGGAGGAAATGATTGCTAAGGGCCCAGATTTGTTCCTCACTTGGGTTCCCAGGTTCCACTTCGGTGCTGCAGTACAATCAGTTTAGAGCCTGATTATCATGGCTGACGTGGCAAAGCGCCTGCCTATTTTTAGATGAAATTAATCATTTTCTTGTGTTATTTTTGGTTCAGATAATGGCTCCAGTGCACAGCAGCTTCTTCATTAGCTGCCAGCAAGAATGTAAACAAGGTTGAATCTCCGCTTGGCAGGTTCTATATTCAGCTCTGCCATCAGGAAGCCGAATTCCCTGAGAGAACTGGCTTTCCCGCAGCCTGCGAGGGGCTGCAGGGAGAGGCTTAACCATACCAGTGAATGGATCCACGGGGGTCGGAACGACTTTGGCCCCAAAGGTTGCCTTGTTCCCTTGCTCCTAAGTCAGGCGCTACCTAAGTGGGCGCTGCTGACCGTTGCACTGGAGCATTCTCTGCGGTGAGGCACTGTCCGGTGCATCGTAGGAAGGTTAGCCACAGCTCTGGTCTCCACCCGCCTCATCCTGACAACCAAAAATGTCTCCAGATGTGGCCAGAGGCCCCCTAGGAGATGAAATCGCATCCCCGTTGAGAGCCACTGCTTTAGATCAATAAATTAAAGCCATAGTAGGGTAACCCAAGTTATTTGGGTTAGGAGCACAGGCTTCTAATCACTCTGTTGCCCAAAAGTAGAATTTCCAGGCTGCCTCATTCTGTGAAAGAGCAGAATGCTCTTGCTTATTCGCTCTCGCCTCCAGGTTGCTGGTGGTGACCCATGAGAAACAGCTGCTCTGCCAGGCCCAGGCTACAGGCTTTCCAGGGATGGCCACCTCGGCTACCTCCACCCGGGCCTCAGGGCCACCACTGGCCTCCCCACCTGCTTCATCCCACGCAGACACTACTCTCCTCCACTGGACTCCACACACCAGAGCACCAGGAAGCAAATGTAACTATTTATCAGATGTTCACTGAAGGCTGGATGACACCAGCAGGGAACTGCAATAATTGGATAACCCACAAGCCCTGCTTTGACCCTCCCTGGCCAGTGCTGACCTTGTACCCAATCTCTTTCTTAGCGTCTCTCCCTGGGACCTGAGCCGGCGTGCTCTGCCTCCTGTAATCGCTGTCGTTGAATCCATTTCACTGAAATGCAACCAGACGCTGTCCCCCTCTTTGCACCCAAGGCTCACGAAGGAGGCGATTTCCTCTAAGTCCAAACTGACACTCACTTCCCAGATCATCAACCGCCACTTCAGGGGCCACCGATCCCCAAGATGGCAGACGGTGGAAACCCACACAAATCTCTGCTCCCATCGTGGAATGCGGTCTGATGTTGCATCCTCAGAAAAATAATCCCTCAGCAGGCTGACCTCAGAACTTCTCTAGAGTCTGGGCACACCAGACCTAAACAGTCCAGAACAAGTCCATTTTTCCTCAGTTTCTCCTCATCAAGACTAAGTTGAAACATGGGGAGGAAACTCCGTTAAGTCAGTGATTCAAATACAACGTGACAAGTGTCCTGAAAACCTAGAAGAAGCACGTGGCCCAGGCTGAGGTGGTGAAGGAGGCATCCATGGCAGAAGTGAAGCATTAGGGGCATCACAAAAGGTGACCAGAAGTTAACCAGGTAAAGTTTATGGGGGATGGGGCCCAAGGAGAAGCAAGAACTAACTTCCAAAGCAAAACTAAACCATGAAGGAGTGCAGCCCCACATATTAAGAAGAATACAACACAGATTTTCAAGGGTGTGCAAGTGAGAGATCAGAGTTGGACCAGGTCAGATTCTGAGCTAAGGACAAGATGAGTGGATTCTAGAAGACTGGATCTGATGACTTGATTCTAGAAGACAGTCCTGAGGCTTCGGACCGGGCTGCCCTGCTGTGCCCCCTCAACAACTGGCGTTGAGACATATCAACCACAGTCTCCTTCAAAAAGGGGCACCAACTTTAGTTTTCTTTCAAAGAAGTAACGCTTCATTTTCCCAGCTAGAAGAGATAGGAAGAAGAAAAACTTTCTTCCTTGCATATGCTAGGCCGGAGTGAAATGAGAACCAAATATCAGAAGCAAGGTGGAGGGCTGGCCAGGACCTCCCTGTGCCCCAGACATCTTGTTCCCTTGGAGCTCCTCTTGAAGGACCCTGGGTGTGACTGTAGGACCCATGCTGATCCTGGCCTGGAGACACAAACCCCCCCACACACAGACCAAGTCAGGGAAGTTCTTTCTGCTCTCCCAAACCAGTTTGGACCACTAGCTCCCACCGTCTCCTTTCAGGCCTGAACATGAGGAAGTAACCAAGGGGAGAGCTCTGATCACCCCTCTGACCGTTGTCTGGTGTTGGTACTATTGTCTTCTCTTAGGCACAGTGTCCTGGTGGGTGGTGGCTTTCAGACAGAATCTCCTAACCCAAATCCAAATGTCAGATGCTGGCTAGAGCCTAAAAGGGAGCCTAAAAGAAAGGTCAGATTGGATTATCCCAATAGGCTCCTGGGGAAGAACGGTGACCCTCACATATTCAGGGCATTCCTGCAGAGGCTCACCCCACAATGCAGGTCTGATGAAAGCAAACGACCATAGAAGGAAGACTGGGGATAAGCACTACCCACATAGTTTATTCCCTCTGTGTGAACAAATACCAACTCATGTCCATGAGCCGGGGAGAGATTATAAAAGCAAAAAGTCCTTAAAGTCTAAAAGGTGTGTTTATATTTACACCCAAATATGAGGCCAAGAATGCCAGTTACCTTTCATCCATGTTCCAGCTCTTTTTACCCAAAGTTCCAGCTGGCATTGTATTGACAAGAATGCCGGGACAGGGTAAAGCTCCCCATAAATATGGCCAGAAGAAAAGTGATGACTGCTCCTGACGACAGGACGGGTGACTGTCTCTGCATGTGCTGGGGGCTGGGTCGCTGATTCTTTGAGTTTCAAACAACAGAAACCAAACTTGAATTCATGTAAGTACAAAGACAAGAAGTTATCGGTTCCCACAAAACACAGAATGTAGGGAGATGGGCTTCAGTCATGTGATGAATTTTAGCCAGCACTGAAATTCTATCAGGACTTTCTCTTCCGTCACCTCTCAGGGCTGCTTCTATCAATGTGCTGACCTCATCCACTTCCACTGAGATGGGCTTCTTTTACACAGTACAGAGCAGGGCCAGAAGCTGACTCAGAACCGCATGCTTGGGAAAAGAGAGAAGAACAGATCCCCTCTTCCGCTTCCTATTTAAAATGACCACAGGGAAAGATGCTGATTGGTCTGGAGTAGGTCATGTGCTCATTCCTGGTCCAGTCCCTAAGGTCCAGAGTCTGGGGCATTATAATTGGCCCAGCTTGATCAGATGGCTACCTCCAGTGTCAGAAAGTCAATTTGTGTGTGTGCGTGCATGTTTGCACCTACATTCACACATGTGTGTAAGTGCCTAGAAGGCAGAGGAACAAAAATAATCAGTATCTACTACTACAGCTATGCTCAATTTAAAGTCCTTGGAATCTAAGTGAAATTTCTGAAACTTGAGGAATAAAAATCTATTTTCTAAACCCCATATTGGACACAACCCCTGTTCCTTCCTTTTGATTTTTATATCATTTCATCTGTAACCCCTTTATACTCTTCCTCCCCTTGGCAACTTATTTGAGCTTCTCTACAAAGCCATGAGTACCTGGAAATCAGATCAGATAAGAACTAATTCTTCTCATCCACCAAACTTTAGCTTGCTTATTTCCGTTCCTGTGTATTCTAAATTCTTGCCTATCAATATATATAAATAGGTACTGCTCTTATCCAAGCCAGCCTTATCACTTATCCTTTAGACCCCATCCCCTCTAATCTACTCAGAGATTTTGCATTTGAAATGATATCACCTTTCTCTTATATAAAGCATTTCTCCCTCTTCTTGCATCATCCAATAACATATAAATATAACATAATTTTCCCATCTTAAAAAAAAACTCCCTTAACCTCATGTCCCCCTCCAACAACTGCCCCATTTTTTCTCCATATTAATAAACTTATTAAAAGCATAAACTCTATTTGTCTCCAATTCTTCACCTCCCTTTCTCTCTTTAACCTAGTTTCATCAGGATTTTGTCTCCACAGCCCCACTGAAACTACTCTTGTCAAGTCCAGAACCTCTTCCATCTTGTCCAATCCAAAAGATCATTTGGTTTTTATGTTAGTAAAAAAAAATTGACATTTGCTTCTACACACTTCCTTTCCTAAATGTTTTTTTTTTTTTTCACTTGACTTTGTGACAACACATTCTTCTGGGTTTGCTCTTACCTACCTGGCTGCTCCTTCTGAATCTCCTTTGCTGGGTCCTCCTCTTGCTCACAATGTTTAAATAAAGCAATGTGCTTGACTCTATTGTCCCTCTACACTCTCTGGGGAAACACAACTATGGATTTAAATAAAATCTATATGCTGACTCCTGTAGTTCAGAACTCCCCTGATCTCCCTCCTTGTGTTTTCAACTGCCTGTTCAATGCTTTCATTAGCATGCCTAATAATTTTAGAACTTGCCCACCCCCATGTCACACTTCTCCCCAGTCTACCCCATCTTGTTCAACGATGCCACGATTCACCCAACTGCTCAGTCTATAATTATAGGAATTATTCTTTACTCTTCTCTTTTCTCATCTACCCATCAGGAAGTTCAGCTGGTTCTGCCCCCAAGACACATTCTTCATAGGACCTTCTCTCACCACCCCCACTGCTACCAACCTGGTTCATCTTACCACCAAATCCCACCTGGGCCCCTGCAAGAGCCTCCTAATGGTCTCCCTGCCTCCACTCTTCCTCCTCTACAGTTCATTCTCCACATAACAGCAAGAGTGATCTATGGAAAACACATTCAGATTATACTTCTTCCCTGCTCAAAATCCTGCAAAAGCTTCCCAGTTTGTGTTAAATTCAATTCAACATCCCAGGTTTGGCACACGTGGTGTTGCTTCCTCCTCCTTCTCCATCTTCTTTTCTATTCTCTCCCTTATTCCAGTCTTCCAATCACGCTGGTCTTTTTTGCTGTCCCTCCTCCATTGCAGTCTGATTCACTTTTCAGGGCCTTTACTATGCTTTCTTTTTTGAGAATTTGCTCGCCTCATCCCAGGTTCTTCGCACAGCTCTCTCCTTGTCATTCAAGTCTCCATTCAGATGTCACTTTCTTAGGGAACATCTCTAACCACCTACATACAACAGTCACACTTACCTACTACCTCAGAAAATCCTTATCCCATAACGGTGTTTTATTTCCTTTATAGTACTCTTCTAAATTCCACCATTTGTTTATTTAGGTATCTCTTTCTTTCCCACCTTCTCCCACTGGATTGTGAGCCAGTACCATTTCTGTCTTATTGTCCTTGATTTCAACTCATTTCTTTGCCTTTATCAGCTGCTTGATCAATGTTTGACCGTACTCAATTCTAAATACTTGTTGAATGAAAAAAATAAATATGTGTCTTCTACTATCCTCTTCATAGTAGATGTTCAATAAGCTTCAGATGAATGGGTGGATGGATGGAATGGTGGGAGAAAAAAGGGATGGATGGATGGATGGATAAACAGATAAATATATAAAATCAACCAATTCCTCTCTCCCTATTACTGGCAAATATAGAGTAGCAACTAAGTTCTTTTTCCTTGTTTCAGTTATCTATTGCTGTATAACAAATTAGCCCAAAACTCAGTGGCTTAAAACCATAGTTGATTATCTCACAATGCGGCAAGTTGATTATGTGATTCTTCTGGTCCACCTGATACTGGCTAGGATGCTAAGGTGGCTGTACCATCCGAGGGCTACATTGGACAGGAACATCCAAGAGGGCCCATTTATCTGACTGGTGGTTAATGCTGGCTATTGGCTGAGAGTTCAGCAGGGACCATCAACCAGAGCACTTACACTTGTCATCTTCATGTCACTTGGGTTTCTCCCAGTATGGCAGCTGGGTTCAGAGGCATCCCAGGAGTGAGTGTTCTAAGAGATTCAAGAAAAAGCTCTAAGGCTTTTTCTGACCTAGACTTGCAAGCCCCAGAATGTAATTTCTGCCACATTCTATTAGTTAAGCAATCACTAACGCCAGCCTAGATTTAAGCTTCCACCTCTGACATGAGGAGCAGAACTGAGGACAGCCATCTTGGAAACGATCTACTGTACCTACAAACAGGCAGCCCACTGGATTCAAAGGGAAATCATAGTTACTAGATCCTGGGCCTTCTCTACTCTTTATGAAAACTACTTTGAGTATTTGCACCTATGTGTGTTAGGTGAGTTAGATCTTAAAATCATGAATGAGTGAAGAAAAACCACTTTCATAAGTCAAGACTTCATCTCATTAGTTGCATATTCATTATCTGAAAACTCACTCTTCAGAATTCATTGCCTTTTCTTCGTTCCAATTTTTTTTATGTATTGTTCCAAAAATACAGTCTTGTTTCACTTTCTTTAAACACTTCTGTGAATTCTAGCCAAGGTTCTCTGTTTTTTCCATCTCTATGTTCCTGTCACCTGTTCCCTTCCCCGCCACCACATCTCCTCATTAGCTCAAATAGGCTTATACAGGAGGAAAAAGTTAGTTCTAAAATAAGAGCTAGAAAACAGGATTTGAACAACCAAATGCAGTTATAAATCAAGGCGGAGAATTAGAAGTTGAACTATTATTTCAGTGATCGGCTTCTATTCGGTTAGGATGCCATCATCTTTGCTTCCAATGGGTCTCACTAGCTACACATGAAAATCACATGTGGAGCCAAAACAAACCAAAAAGAAAATAAAAATACTGAGCTTTACCCAGACTTATGAACCAGAAGCCTAAGGGGTAAGGCTGGACTCCCATTTTTTTAAATCCACGGGTGACTCTGATATTCTGTCAGCATGAATTACCTCCCTTGGGTTTCAAGATACCCAAGGAAAGGAAAACCTAGCTCTTTTATAATTATAGTTTATCGTATTAACACACACTTATTATTCTTCCATTAAAGAAGGGACTAGGAATATTAGCTAAGTCTCCCAGTGTGATTTTATGTCCCAATTTCTGGATGAACATATTTGTACGTTTGTAAGGAAACTTAGTAAGAAGATAGCTTTCAATATGCATAGATTCACTTTCCAGGCATCTTTTCAACATTGATCCTATTCTGCAAAAGACATTGACCTCACAAGAAACAGTTACAGCCAGGTTCTCACTGTGCTGAATTTCCTCAAGTGCATCCTGTAAGTGGGCCACAGCTGCAGCCAGCAGATTTTGCACTTCTCTTGTTCCTGCTGAGGACGAAATGTGCTGAGGCCAATAACCTGGTGAATAATTCATTTTCCCGAAGAACAATTTGTAAGCCTCAGAATTGCTTTTGCCAAAATAAACAGCAAATATAAAAGATAGTAATACTCTCTGCATGTGTATGACTTGCTGTAATTTTCTAATTATTCTCCTAACAATGAGGATGGGGACTATTGCTGGTATTTGTTAAGAGTTTACAGTGTGCTTACAGTGTGCTGGGTTTTGGGCTAAGTGCTTCAACATACATCATCTCATTTAATTTACAAATAACCCTCTGAAGTAAATATTGTCATTTTCATCCCTCTACCAGAGGAAGAAACTGAGACCTACGAAAGTTAAGTACCTCTCCTGGGGCCACACAGAACTTGAATCCACATCATGGTCATCATGCTAAACTCCCTCCCATGTCCATATGTCCCTATATCTCTGTCAATCTATCTTTTGCTCTACTGTTGATCAATACATAGATTAATAGATAGAGGTAGAGGTAGAGAGAGGTTCATTTGACAATCGCAAAACCCTGGGTGATAAACAGAATCAAGTATTATGGTCCCCACTTTGCAATGAGAACACTTAAGCTACGGAGTTAAAACAACCTGTTCCTACATAGGGAAACAAAGTCAGTTTTCTGACTGGAGTCCTTTGGTCTTCCCATAGCCCTGAGGCAACTCCGACAAAGCCAAAGGGATTTCTCTAAATCTTGACTTTGTAGCGTGAAGGGGGGAGGGGGCTGGTGCAGTGGGATTCGGCAATATGCTGAGCCCTATGATGACATTTTCAGCCAAGAAGAATATTTTATCAAATCCCCATCAGCCCAAGACTAGATCATACCAAGATTTTGCAATATGAACATAATGTTCCCTACTGTCCAGGATCTAATCCTTTTCCATCGGGGAACACATTTGCAAACAATGGCTCCTAACTGATGAGGGACAGGATCCAACTCTTACTCCACACACCAGGACCTTTACACCACGTTGGAGGCAATAGCCCTGAGGTTAAAGGGCTGTTCCGTGTCTAACCACTGACGCTCTTGCTTGAAGGAAGGTTTCCCAAATGAACCCCCAAAGAAACCGAAAATGGCATGAATGTACATCCTGTTACTCAACACTCTCTGGGTTTCATAACGTGAAGTCAGGAAGAAAAGGTGCCAACATTCCTGAATGTTATAATCATTAAGGAGCAAACTCTAATGTTCCCACACTTGAAAGTTAAAGAGATGGGATTATTCACTCTCCTCCTCACTTATGGAATCACTGCAAAACCATATGGGCTGAATTAGGCATCCAACATGAATGCTCCCTACCATTCCCTCTGGGGGACCTTGGGGCTCATCCCAGGCAATTGGCTTTAAAGACAAGGATATCCTATTTGGAAACATAATCATGAGTCCTGATATTAATAAGTACTTTCTAACTTCAAAGCATTTTAATAACCATTGCCCTAATTAAATCTTGGAACCTCCCAAAGAAGAGGCAAACTTCATCATTTCCACCTTACAAATGGAGAAACTGAGGCAGAACCCTATGGAGTATGAAACCATGGTCTACCTGATTGTGGAGCCTCTGAAATACTTGCTGAGTTTTATGCTAAATTAAAAAGTTAAAGTGGAACTTTTTCTGTTATCATTTGGTGAGAGCAAAAAAAAAAGGCATTTAAGACTGAGTATTAGGATGGTGAAAAGCACCAGACCCACCAGATGTATAGTCTTGGCCTAGGAGTTTAACTTCCCTCAGCTTTAGTGTCCTCATCTCAAAGATGGAAATGATAATAGAGCCTACCATAATGTCTTGTTGTTTGGATTAAATGAGATAACACAGGTAAAGTTGATGGCCCACAATTAAACATTCAATAAACCTTAACAGTTCTTATAAAGCCAGCTCCTTCTCTTACAGCCACCCATTGAATCATTTATTGATTTGCAGGTATTTATTGATGGTCTATTGAGTGTTCAGAAAGGATACAGCAGTAAACAATACAGACAAGGCCATTTCCTACATACGGAATGTATCTTCTTTTTAATAGTAATTTTATTTATTTATTTACTTACTTATTTTAGAGAGAGTGTGTGTGCAAGTTGGGGAGAGGGGCAGAGAGAGAGAGAGAGAGAGAGAGAGAGAGAGAGAGAGAGAATCTTAAGTAGACTCCATACTCAGTGCAGAGCCTGACATGGGTCTCAATCCCATGACCCTAGGATGATGACTGAGATGAAATCAAGAGTCAGATGCTCAACTAACTGAGCCACCCAGCTGCCCCTTTTATTTCTTATTATAAATTATTTCACACCAAATGTGGCCATACTCTGCTGTTGATTTTAGTTTGATCTCACCATTTACATGGCCAAAAGATCTCTGATTGTTCTCCCAGCTGGGCTGCCATAGTCATTGTGCAGGCTGTGGTGGCTTTGATTGAGTTCTACTAGCAAATGCAAAAGGATTTGAAGGCAGTGGTCTGATCTTGGCATTTTAACTGAGGTCTTGTAGAATTTGACACCTACTTATTTTTTGTCTCAGTCCATGCAGTTGTGGAAATCTGTTTTAGGTTTCTTAACACAGGCATTATGTGGGGTCCTCTGCTGGGAAGTAGGAGGAGGAGGGAGATCCAAGTAATGCTTCAAGGCCAATTGCAGTCATATTGCATTGGTAGTGTTTTGAAAAGAAGCAGCATCAGTAACTATGGCGTTCCACAGAGAGGGTACATACAGAATTAGCAAACCTGGAGGTTCTGTTCTCTGGAGATTCTTGTTTGAGGGTTTCAATGGTCTCAGCACATACAACTCCTCTATGCCCTTCTAATTACATTTATACGCAAATGTATACACACACACATACACGCACACATGCACACACATATAAACATACATGTGTGTATTTTTTCAACCAACAAGCATCTGTTGAGTAATAACTGAAGGAGGTGTTTATTGAGCTTTTATTCAATCCCAGAAATGCTGATGGATGCCCTAAAATATATTGGCACATTTCATCTTCCTGAGATTTCTATGATGTAAGTATAATGACTTTTCTCATTTTACAGAGGACAAAACTAATGTTTGGAGACGTAAAAACTTAGGTCTTATAAGTGACAGAGTTGGAACTCAAAGCCAATGTGGCTCACTATATTCAAACGTGTACTATACTAGGAAGGACGAAAGAGAGAAAGGAAGGAAGGGAAATAGGAAGGGAGGAAGGGAGGAATGGAGGGAGGTAACAGAGAATAATCTAGGAATCTCTCATGCACAGAAAAAGCAAAGTCTACAACTCACAGCCACATTTTAAGGCGCAAGAGTTTAGTGATGGGACCCACAGTGAGGAGACGAGTAAGAGCCTGTTAGAAGATGCGGTGGGAGGAAAAAGGGGTAGTGGGGGTGAAGGCAGAACTGTGGCCCCAACCTCCCTAGCCTTGCTGAGGAGAGCCCAGCACCCTGAGCTCCATAGCAGTGCCAGTGGAAATCACCTCCCAGGGGAAGACAGACCGACCCCTGGTGCCTCTGAACATCCACTGCCCTAAACTCTCCATGTCAGTCCCAGCCAAGGAGTCATTGCTGCCCGGCCAAATCCTCTCATCCTTCAAGACCTAAGTTAAATTCTTCTTTCACCAAGAAGTTTTTCATGAAAATGCCCCCCACGACAGTGCTCTCTCTTGTGTCTGAAGCCCTTGTAATTATACAATTGGCAATAGTCACCATGACCTTGTGTCATTAAACACTTCCCATATTTTTGTTATTTAGATACCACTTTTTGAATCATCATGACAGTCTTTTGAGGAAGTTGACTTTTATTCCCATTTTGCTGGGGCCATGATGGTTAAATAATTTCTCAACATCATCTTGCTCCCAAGTGACAGACAAGGTTGCTAACCCAAAGCCCAGATTTTTTTTTCCACTACAGCCTTCCTGGTGCTTGCTGCCTGAAGATTTAGGCCAGGTGTTAAAAGGAGCAATGACGGAAAGGGCTGGCGAGCCATCCCGAGCGGTTCTGAAAGAGCACAGCAGCAGCAGAGGGGAGCAGAGGAGGAATTCTCTGCCTGGAAGCCGGACCTGCTCTGGAAGGTTCCCAGCTCAAAGTGTGATATCATGGGGACTGTCAACAGGAATCAGAGATGCATATCCGAGGGCAGAATCTAATTTAAATTCCAGGACATTTCATGAAACAAAGTGCAAGGCAACAATTATTTGCTAAATAGAAAATTAAAGGCATAAATAAAGTCAAGGCGTAAACCACTGAGGCAAAAATCACGCGGGCTCCAATTTCCTTCTGCTGCTTGTAGCTGCCAATTTGGAAAGAAGAAATCATGGGGACAGTAAAAATACAAGATCAATGGACCGTGGTTGATAGATGGTGGTGCCTCTGATCCCACACGTTGCCCCCATCCCCATGTCGGCCGTTCCCCACCCACTGCCAAACCCAGGCACGTTGGAGGGAGTAGGACCGTGAGAAAGTGGCCCCCTGTTTCTCTTATAGGAAATCCGCTTTCCCATGATTGAACTCCAGCACTGAGCACGTTCTGGTAAAAAGAGCTTTATTTCCCTAGACTCCTTGTACCTCCACTTATGCCAAAATGTATTTCCTAAGTGTTTTAACCTTAAACACACACGCGCTCACATACTCTATCTCTTGGTATTTTTGAAATACTGAGTTTGCCCCTTTTCTGGAACTGCTGCTAAGGCTTCCTGTTTGATGGATAAGTGGTGACACAGGACAAGGTATAAGCCAGTCTAAATCTTTGTTTCCCATGGGTACATATAGAAGACACTGGGTCGAACGTCAATCGCTCTGGGTCATATTTACAAACCACTGCTTAATGAGATCGAACACTGCTCACGACTTCCACCTCCCCTTTACCCTCCGTATTCGCTCCTCTCCTTTGAATTCTTCCCTACAAGTATCTCTCAGATCTTTCCCCTCCACTGCTCTGCTTGCCTAGACCATTGCAAAATTGACCACCTCCACTCCACTCTCCATACAGCTACAAGACAATGCTTCTAACGGTTTCTAATCCATGCATCTGATTATATTTTATCCTTGTTCAAAAAACACAGTGGATTCCCCACTGCCCATCAGATAAAAACGATTGTCTTTGGTCAGACATTCCTGAACCTTCACAGACCTCCTCTACCACTCCTGCCATTCATTTACCTTCTCACTCATTCATTTCAAACCAGGAAGCACTTGCCATGCACCAGCCAGCATTCTGGATACATGGGAAGTACCTAGGAATGTTTGCTGACTGACATCTACCTCCATTGTCTCCGCCCAAAAAGCCACGCTGCCATTCCCAGTCGTTCTGAGGAGTGGGCACGGTGAGTGGCTTACCAACACAACAATATTCAGGAGGTCTCTCCCGTGACAAAACTCAACTACAACGAGCGTGCTCTGCCCCAGTACCCAGGGTTGCCCCCCTACACGTTTAATTCTTAGCACACACCATCTTTTTAATCTCCTCCAGCCCGTCTATTTTCTCATCCAATATAATGTCATCCTTAGGAACACAGACCCTGAAGCCGGAGTGCCTGTCCTTACTCACCAGCTTCACTGCCGGTTCTTGGGCAGCCCCACACAGTTTCCATTCTTCTTTCATAAAACAGGGCTTCTAATAACCCTTACCTTGCAAGGTGGGTAAGAGGCTTACCGGAGGTAATTCATGAGAAGTGTTTGGAATAGCAACTGGTACACAAGAAGGGCTATTCATGCGGTTAATATTATTTCCTTTTCAACTCCAAGGTCACTTTCCATACCGACGTTTTCACAGTCCTCAAGCTCATCCTTACCATCCAGGTCTCCCTGCCATTCCTCTGCTCTGAATTCCTTCCCTTTTTGTCTATTCGTTCTTCTAGATGGAGCTCGAGTCTTGTCCAGGAGCCACTCCTGACCACTCCTCACTCAGATAAACTTGACCCCTTTCTATTTGTCTCACATTGAAGCCTTTGCACTCTTGGATGCCAGGTTTTCCAGTTCTGACTTACTATCCATTCCCCTTGTTAAGTCCAGAGTGCCATGACCCCAATGACAGTGTCTGTGAACCCAGCACTGCCTCACTGAGGCACTTTCCTGTGCCAGGCAGCTCCGAGGGACCCACATAGCTCAAACACAGTCCCTGCTCTCAAGATGCAGGTAAAAAACTAATCTTAAGATCTGTGGAAGCGATAAATGCCATCATATGCTGTCGCTTTAAAGGAACTCCTGTCCCTAGAAGAGCCCTTAACAGCTATTAAGAAATCAGTAAAGGGGCACCTGAGTGGCTCAGTCAGCTGAGCATCCAACTTCAGCTCAGGTCATGATCTCGCAGTTCGTGAGTTCCAGCCCCACGTCGGGCTCTGTGCTGACAGCTCAGGGCCTGGAGCCTGCTTCAGATTCTGTGTCTCCCTGTTTCTCTACCCCTCTCATGCTCATGCTCTGTCTCTCTGTCTCTGTCTCTCTCTCTCTCTCAAAAAGAAATAAATATTGAAAAATTTTTAGAGAAATCGGTGAAGAAAGCAAAAAGGAGACAAGAAACTTTATTAAAGAAACTTTAATGGCCGATGCCTTTAACATAGCATTTCCCAAAGAGTCGCCAACATGCCAAGGAAGGCAATTTTCCACAGTGTGTGGAGCCCGATTTTGTATTCAAATTACCACAGTTTTCAGACGTGCTGGTACTAAATCTCTAGCCTGTCAAACCTGCCCTTGCACAGATACCATTGCTTTGTTTAGAGTGAGTTCAAACAAATTACATGTGAGCGAAATTGAGGGGCCCTGGTTTCAGGGCTCACCTAAAGAAGATTCTGAGGAAGGAATGCCTGGTGGCACCACGAAGGGAGTAGCCAAAATCTGAGCCTGCAAAACCCACACCTGGCCCTCAGCCCAACTGACCAACGCCCTCCAATGTATCTATCCCACACTCAGCAACGAGAAGGGGTCTGGTCATCATTTTCAGCGCACAGACTCCTAACGTCTCACCCACAAACATGCTCCCAGTTCCTAGATGAATAGACTGAGGGCCGGGGAGCGAAATTAGCCACTAATATTTCATCAGTTACAACTAAATCTAACTGCAGAACAGGAAGCCTGACCAATGGCACTTGTTAAATAAACTCTGTCATCCCACCACAGGACTTGTGTCAGAAAATAGCTTATGTGGCTCATTCTTCCCCCGCCTAAAGTTCAAAGCCACAAAGAATCTCATTTGGACCCGGAATTTCCACAGAAACAATAGGAGTAGAAATGGCACAACGCCTCATTAATAGCTTTCTTGGCAGGACATACCTTTAAAACATATATACTAAGTTACAGTCACGATGGGCTCACACTTCATTTCAAGCAGTACCTGGGGCTCCGCTGCCTGTGGGGTGCTGGCCCTGGGAAACCAGCAGCTTCCAAAAAGGAAAAGGTTCAATCAGCCTGCTTGTTATCTTCCAAATAAAGGACTTCGTTCTCGCTCTTTTTTCTCAGACTTATTTTCCCTTGTATTGTGCCAGGCTTTCTGTACCCTGTTATTGTAGGATATTGTCCTGACATGCTATGACACCACATTCAGCGAATATTGACACAACGCAAGTGCCATAATCAAGGCAAAAACATACGCACAGGAAGAGCAGACTGAAGACTCCGGACATCGATCCAAGTAGAACAGCCTGAGGCCAGGCAGTGATGTGTTTCATTAACTAGCAGCACACCAAAGACTCCTGACCATCTCCAGGGATAGAGCTGAGCATTTATCCCTGGAGAGGAAGGAGAAGCTACTGTGTACCCCCAAGGGGTCCCTTGACACCATACCCAGGTAGAGTGTCAGGTAGATGATTCATCCGCTCCTGCCTCAGGCTGACTTTCCATACCTGGAAAGCCTCACCAACGGTCACTGCCAAAGCCACTGGTTGAACAGAGACAGGCAATTGGTTTAATTCAAGACTTACTAGTTGCTTGACTAAATTGTACCGTGTGTTTTCATCTCTCTCCCCCTACCCCAGTATCTAAGCTATCTTGGGTATTAGGCCCAGCTTTATGTGGGACTGTCTAGGAAAATTTCTTTCCTGGCTTTTATCCATCAGCTGATTGGTTAACTCTTATTCTCAGTTATGAAAACACAACTTCAGGGGTATTATACCTGACCAACCAGTCTAAGTCATGTGCCTCTGTTTTAAGTTCTCATTAACCCTGTATTCCTTTCTCTTAAGATCAGCACTTATCAGAAATGTAAGGGTACGTTGACTTGTGTGGCTATTTGAATTATGCCTCTTTTCTGTATTAGTCTGTAAACTCCCCCAGAACAGGTCTTTTGTCTGCTTTTGCCTCTGTTCAGTGACTACCATGCCTAACACACAACTGACCCTCAATTAATAGTTAAGTTTATGAGTGAATGAATGAATGAATGAATGAATGAAAAAGGTGCCTGCAACACCTTTACGATATCAGTAATCTGAGCTCAGAATAAATTCATTCCTTCATTCCTGGGCACACTGCTGAATTGCGTTTCTCAGTCTCCCTTGCAGTTAAGGCATGGTCATGTGACTTTGGGGCCAGTAGGACATAACTTCCAGGTCTAACTGATAAAAATCTCCAAGCTCTTTCCCATATGGCTGGCTGGGATGGAGATCTTCATGGCCACCTTGGAAGCAAGTGGTAAGGATAGCAGAGCTCTATGAGACTGTCTCACAATAAGTAAATGAAGGAGAGCCAGTCTGGCAACACGTTCATATATTTCCAGAACTATTGTGTTGAACCAAATAAACTTCTAATAAGTGTGAGCCTTTATATGCATGGAGTCTATTTGTTACAGCAGTTAGTCTTAATTGGACAAATATACCTCTTCCCAGTGATTCTCAACTGGGAGCCCATATGATGGTGATGGGAGGAGGGATAGTTGGGAAGAAAATCCCCCCAAGTGACTAAGACACTCCCACCTCCATGTCCCCCCGTTATAATCATCATCCTACACATTTTCCATGGTTTTCCATGAAAACTGGGATTTAAAGATACATTTAACTAGGTGAGAGGCTTTGCCAATGTAAAGAGCACACACATTCACCCGCATATCTGGACATAGGCAGACACAACAAAATCATGGCTCGTCATCAGTAGTATCAGGTGATGTGTTATGATCCATTTCTTTTCAGAGCAATCAGAATTTCATCAGTGATCATTATCATACCAGTCCCCACGGGGGAATGAAAGATGTAAAACACGTGGTTGGTGCCCTTGAAAAATACAGCACAGTGAAATAGAAAGAGCACAGAATTGAGGTGTAAAGGACTTGGCTTGCAAAAGTGACTCACCAGCCGTGAGACCTTGGCAAAATTGTTTCACCTCTGTCTCTCTTCATTTGTTACCAAAGGATTTAAACTTGCAACTCAAAATTGCTGTAAGGTTATATGATTCAATGCATATAAAAGGTCTTGTGGGGAAAAGAAACAAGTACATCATGGATTATGACCAAGTCTTTCGCACGCTATGGCAAAGTTCGATACCAAGTGTTGTGAAAACATAGCCTGTGGAGGTTGGAGAGTCAAGAGGAGAGACAGGGACACTTTGGGGTAGGAAATGATGGCTGATCCCAGGACAGATGTGGGATTCAAATGGTAGAGGTTACAGCTGTTTAGAGATGATCGGGAAGTTTCCCGGATCCTCTGGTCTTAACTCAATGCTGAAAAATGAATACAAAGGCGAAGAGAAGGAAAACTGGTATGACACCATGAAAGCATCATCAAACATTTCTTGAACACCAATTAAATTGTTAGATACGCTGAAGTTTCAAAGCTGGCGTAGAGAGATACTATAGCACAATGAAGTGGAAACCCTTTGGGACTGGAAGTTAAGAGACAAGATTCTAGAGTCCGCTCTGTCATTAACTACATATTTGATTTTGGAAAATCACAGCAACCGCCCAAGCCTCATCTCCTCATCTGGGAAATGAAAACATTTCAGATCTCCTTTCCTGATCTTAATGTGGGATTCCACTTCCACCTTACTCCTTCCGTTTTTACCAACTGCATCTCTCAATACAGCCTGCAGGGGGCACTGGACTAGGAATCAGAACACTTCTCTTCCCAGCTCCACCCCTGACCAATTGTGTGACCCTGGTCAAATTGCTTAACCTCTCCATATCTCGGGTCCCCATCCATAAAACAGAGGGACGAGCAAACTCTCCACCTACCACTAAGGGGTGTAGCCAGAGTTAATACCCTCATCGTCCTTTGAGCTCAGCAGATGAAAGGCACTGAAAAAAGTACAAAGAATTTTTATGTGCTATTGACTTTATTTTATTTTCTGTGGGGGAGGGAGTCTGCCCCAGCTGGAAAGCTGCTTTCTCTGAATCAAAGGGCAGGAACCCAGCAAGTTTCTCAGGAGTACCAGCCAATCCTCCAGTTCAGTTTCCTTTAACCCGGTGCTCGGGGCAATAACTGTGCAACTTTGCAATTTAACAATGTGTTCTTTGTCCCACAACTGTTCTCATTTCGCAACTGCCCAGGTAATATGTTTGAGCCTGTAGGAAGAGTCAAATAGTTAATGAGGGAAGGGTTTGGCATGCCCTACATAGGTTCTACCAGCAAGTCTCAACAAGAAGGCATTCTCTCTTTCCTGGTTTCCGACCTACCCCCAGAACGTACAAGTGTCACTACCAGGAATGAGCCTGCGTTCCCAGCAGGCTGTAATACCAGTTTGGCTTTTATCGATGCATTGGTGAGGTGTGTTTTGTTTATGGTTTTATGCTGTCTATTTTCCCAGGGATATTATGTTTTGCACAGAGCCCCGGAGTTTGCGTCAGCTTTTAAAGCTACCAGCACCTTCCCAGTTCTTATTAAGCTCTTAATATGATATGAATAGGGGAGCTATTAGACGAAAGAGCCATAATCACCCTTGAGGAAAACATCCATCACCAGCCTTTATGCGGTTCCTGAACCTCTCTCGGGGGTGTATCTGGTGAGAGTGTTCCCTGGGAATGCCAAGAAGCCAGTGCCTTCAATGGTACTTAGAAAGGCATTTTTCTAACCATTACAAATTGCCTAGTCTAGTGTCTCAATTCCATCTACGTGCTGAGCCTCAATTAAACTTGTCGGGGTTTGATCCTTTGTCCCCAGATGTGGCTCTGACAGAGATTGCTGACATAAATACGATGGGCTCCAAGCGCTTGCCAGGCTCCAGGCTCAGCTGGGACAGCTGTGGCTTTTTAAATGTCATTCCCAAGACATCCTAGAGGTGTTCAGCTTCCCTCTTTCTAATCTGGGAAGGGAGCCGTGGGCAACATCAGCCCAGATGACACTGATGTATCTTGACACAGCATTCCTGCTAGACAGGCATGCTACCTGCAGACGCTTCCAATGGAGAGAGCGGCCACTGTCCGTAAGGAGGGTCTTGCCGAACTGAGGGCATTCCATGCATAAATCTTGAATCTCATGTACCTCAATAAGCTTCCTTTAAAACTGCACACACACACACACACACACACACACACACACACACACACCTGAAAAAGTTATCAGGGTTTGCCTTACTTAACTGTAGTATTCCAGGAAACGGTCCAGGGAGCAAAATCTTTTCCCCATGGTTTCCTGGTTCCTCATTCCTGACTTGCTCTCCTGCTGTCAGCTGAAGCCAACGAGAGAGGTGTTCTCATTCTGGAAGCTGTTGGCTCATTACAGCCCAGGCTGATTTTAACTGGCTCTGGGTGGGTTTTATTCTGAGGGCTGGCTGGTAAAAGCCACAGCCAAGTTTGCAACAGGGCACTCAGGTGCCCTCAACTTGAGTTCCACCTCAACTCCGACCTGACCCTAACTGACGGCCCTGCCTGTTTACTCAGAGGTGGTTTTACTGCGGGTGACATAGAGCAGTGAGAGAACAGGCATTCGAACCCGCAGAGCTGGGCTGGCATCTGCTCCTGGGACTGACTCGCCAGGTGACCTGGAATACGTTTCTTCATCCAAGTCACAGTCTCCTCACCCACGACCCAGGGTATTGCGTGAGTTTTCTCACACCTCCCGCATGTGCAAGTTCACACGTTCTTTCTATCTCAAGTGACTCAGCCACGCAAGGATCAGAGTGGTTCCGAGGCTGACCTTCCTTCAAAGGCGCTCTACAACTGGTCTAAGGAGCACAAGAAAACTTCTGCAACACGGTTGCAAAAAAAAAAAAAAGGTGAACTATATAAAGCACTTTCATTCTTTTTCCAGTAGAAATCCCGTCAAGGAGACCATCGTTGCCTTTGACTCCATAAACCACCATTATGCCAAAAGCCGGGAAACAAATGTCTGCCCAACCCTGGCCTGTTTTCAAGACAGATCCAAACCAGTGATGCTGTTTGAAACCCTGGCTCTATGAGTAGGACTGAGGAGGGTCCCCACATCACAAACCGGGCAACTGAAGCCCAAAGGGGTTAAATAATAGTCCAAAGTTCACATAGGTCTAAATGGTGGATCAAAAACCAAGATCACACCCTATGAATCCAAATCTGGGGTGCTTTCACATCTACGGCACTGCAGCTCTTGCCTCATTGACCTGTGGGCATTCGTGATGTCCTCTGGTTGCTAAATGTTAAGAGGAACCTATAGTAAGTTAACTGCAAACGCAAAGCAAACGAACAAAAACCACAAGACCATAGTCTTCCTAGCACAAGAAGGATGCCATTGCAGATACAAAGTCCTTTGCAAACAGACACCAACAGCATTAGTCGGTTCTTTCTCTCACTTCTTCTTTTCCATTTTCCTCTACTCCCTGTCCTCCTCCAATAGAACTTTACTCGCTGGCCTCAGAGAAGGACTGGTCATTTTCCAAAGATTCCATGCTTCTTGGCCCCTTTGACTTGTCACAGCTTAGACCTGCTCTGTCTGTAATACCTGCTACACCTCCCACCTTAGCCATTAGCACACAGCATACAAGTGAAAGGGAGCAATCCCAGACCCTTTGGCAAGGCTGGGGGGAAAAAGTCAAAGCCTTTTAACCAGACGAATGTAACTTTAATAAGAACTCTTAATCCTAGCTGTACCTCACTGCTTTACTTCTCTGAGAATCAGAGGGAAATTACATTGTTCCCCCCAGCAAGTGCAAAGATTAAACCAGACCATCTATAAGGCAAAGAACACAGTATTTGCTACCCCGTGGACACTCCAGGAATACTATCCACTTCATCTCCTCCCTGCTTCCCCATATGTATTCCAGAGACTCACATGTGCCCATCAATTATAGTGCACTGTATTGCAATAATTTGTGTCTTTCTCACTAGACAACTAGTAAATTCCGCAGTGACACGAATGGCCATTTTGATCTCCGTGCCCTAGCATTCAGGCTGGTATACATCAGGCACTCAATATGCAGTGAAGGAAAGAGCCATACAAGAGCAGGAAGTTGTAAAGAAACTGTTTTCCCTTCTTTGCCTAGGAGAAAAGTACGTTACCTTTGATTTTCTGCACCTCTTTAAACCAGCCTTATCTGAATTTTCTGAACTTCAGATGACTTTAAGTGCTAGTTCCGAACTGGATAGTTCAAGTTAGCAGGGTATCTCCATCAAGAATTCCCCTTCTACATTCCACACACACCTGTGCTTGTGCACAAAGTCGAAAGGTAAACATCTGAGTAGAGTCCATCCTCCTGCACCTGGAGACCCAGCACACATACGGCTAAACAGTTCTTCAGCTTGGCCAGGAACCCACACATTATAAAACTGCCCTGACAAGAGGCACTAGTCAGACGGAATGAAAATCAAGCCACGGGTCTAAGGGAAGCAACGAATACACTTGATCTTAGCCAAAAGGCCAAGAAATGATTGGGAAGCAAGGAATAGAAGCAAAGATACTCTTCTTGGCCTCCCTCATTCCTTTGACTCCATCTTGTGAAAATCTACATTTATTTGAGGTACTTTGAAGTTGAACGACTACAAAATCACAGATTATTTACCATCTCTTCACATCAGTTTTTTCATCAGTTAAATGGGAGAATAATGCTGCCACAAAATAAGGATATCACGTGGAAATATCCTCACACTACGAAATTTCCACTTGGACCTGCTTTCCCCCGTGCAGACCCAGCCTTGAGTCGCATCTGCTTTACTTACAGAAATCTCTGAGAACACTTCATGAGTAACCTTGGGCAGACAAGTCAGCATTGTCCCTGGACAGCCCCATGAACAGGACAATGGCTAGTGAGTATGTCTGTGTGAGCATTTCTTACCCCCGTGATGATGCCGGTGACATTCTGTTCACTATCCCGAGTAATGGATGTCACAGAATAAAGATGCACCCACCTGAATGGTGCTGGAATTGTTTCTCAGACAGCAGCATTCCAGGGAAAGGGGCCACAAAAGTCACGCTGCGAAATAAGGGAAAATGTTATAAGCTCCAGAACGCCAAAGTTTGAAAGGATCCGTGGCACGATTGGTTCTGAGTGTAAGGATACTTGGTGACATTATGGAGGATGGATTAGAGAAGAGGACACTGGTGGTAGAGAGAGCCAGTAAAAGGCTTTTGTGCAGAAATGAATGCGAAATGGTAACATCCAGACTTAGGCCACTGGCAATGGCCACTGGCAAAGGACACTGAAGTACACTGTGAAGGTAAAAGCCACGTGGGCGGGAGACCAATTTTATAAATGAAGATAGAGGAGAAAGAGAAAGAAAACAAAGACACTTCTATTTACACAATTAAGTACTTTTAAAGCCTTCATTCCCTAAAACCCAGGATAAACTTATCCATCTGTGACAAGAGCTTTGTCAAAATAATACTTGATTGGGAAGATGTCCTTCTTAAGATATTTGGTTTCACCACTTAAATCACCGCCGCCCACCCACCCCCCCACCAAAAAAAAAACAAAACAAAACTGAATTAAGTAGTGAATGTGATTTGGCCACTAAATAAAAGGATTGGATTGACCACACCAAGCCTTGGGACTCATTTTTATGATTCATGATGAAAGAGCTTTGACTACCTTGAATGGTTGAAATGGTAGCATTCCACTGCAGAAAGACCTAGTCTAATCCTGGCTCACCAAGGTTGTATCCTGAGGCCAAGTTTATGAATTCCAACCCAGGACAGATACTTTATGGAGATTCCATCCCTGACCCAAGTGGGCCATCTCCAACAGCAGGCATATGGCAGGTCCATGATCAGTTTCTATTCTATGTTTTAGTGTAATGGAAAGAGTTGTCCTATGTTTGAAAATTTCAAGAATTCTGTGTAAACTTGGTTCAAACTCCCTAGAGTTGGGGAATAGGAAAAAAAAAAAGAGAGAGAGAAAGTATTCCCCAGAATTTTCCATGAGTTGAAGAGGGTTCTCTTAGGTACTAAGGAAAAATAAAAATAAATAAAATTAAAAATGAATAAAATTTAGAAAAACATCATCCTGTATTTTTGGGAAACAAGACTTTGTAAAATTTACAGGTTAATGTATCAGTCAGAGTACCAGCAGGAAACACAGAGCACACTCAGATAATTTGGAGAGTTTAAAATTTTTTTTTAATGTTTATCTATTTTTGAGAGAGAGACACGGAGTATGAGTGGAGAGGGGCAGAGAGAGAGGGAGAGACAGAATCTGAAGCAGACTCCAAGCTCTGAGCTGTCAGCACAGAGCCTGATGCAGGGCTCGAACCCACAAACTGTGAGATCATGACCTGAGCTGATATCAGATGCTTAACCGACTGAGCCTCCCAGGTGCCCCTGAAGAGTGGTTTTAAAAGACGCTATTTGCAGAGATGTGAACAAGGCATCGAGAAGCCCTAAGGAATATTGCAGTACCCACGGTAGTTATAGACTTAACACCCCAAGGTCATAAGGGACAAGGGCGTAGAGTATTCACTGGAACCTGGAGTCAGAGAGGGCTGGGTAGAACCAGGAGCTGGAGGCTTTGGTGAAGCCGAGCCTGCAGGGAGGGAGCCAGTGGAATAATTGTGCCAAATCTACTGTCCTACCTCCCTCCAGACACTAGAAACATGGGAACCTATTGATTTGGTCTATTTAGGTCAATCTTGTGGGAAGTAACTCAGGCTGGAGGGGGTGGAGATGGCATCTGGAAAGGTGAATGCCAAGATGCACAGATCAACTGCTTTCCAAGAAGCCTCACATTCTTTAATAGGCTAGTAAGGCATTGGGTTGCTTCTAGAGCTACACCTGCCGTAGCAGTTCTCAAACTAGTATGATGGCAGATGCATTCACTGAGCACGTCAAAGCAAGCGCTTTGAAGAAATGTTAGTGGAATGGCAGATTTGGAGATTTGGTTTAGTGTACTAATGACTGGCAAAGGTCCACTGTGACTTATGAAGAATTTTGTGTAATGCTTCTACCCTACAAATATCTGTGGTTTGGAGCAGAGATGGTTACATTATCCTCATTTTTCAGTTGAGGAAACAGAGAAATCTTCCTGCTCATTCTAGTTCACATACGTCCATGAGAAGCTTCTCCCTGGACTCCATTAGTATCCCTGGATTCCCATGCCATGAATTCCAGGGGTCTAGATCCACCTCTGAAATTTCCTTGGGAGGTACTGATTTGAAAATAGGATGATCTCTGCTACCAACTGAATGCCTGTGTCCCCCACAAAATTCATATGTTGACACTCAACCCCCAGTGTGATGGTATTAGGAGGTGGGGCCTTTGGGAGGTGTTTATTTAGGTCATGAGAGCAGAGCCCTCATCAATGGGATTAGTGCCTTTATGAAGGAGACCCCAGGGAGTTTCTTGTCCCTTCTGCCTTGCGAGGACATAGCAAGAAGAGAACCATCTATGAACCGTGGAGTGGGCTCTCGCAAGACACTGAGTCTGTTCCCACCCTGATCTTGGACTTCTCAGCCTCTAGGACTGTGAGAAATAAATTTCTGTTGTTTATAAGCCACCCCGTCTGTGATACTCTTTTAGAGCAGTCCCAAGGGCTAAGCTGATCTCTCTGAAGAACTGCTTGTAGAAAGCTCACCAGCTTTAGCCTCAGACACTTTAGTAAGCCTCTAGATTCTCACTCGACAAGCCCCTCCATGAACAAACATTTTCAAAACCCTTCCCTGTGTCAGAACTGTGCTAGCAACCTGGAGAAGTGAGCCGGTGATAGGAGTGGTAGAGTTTGGGTTAAAGTGAACACAAAATCAGGGAAATCTTGTCCTGCCCTATGGGTATTTACGATCTGGAGGGGAACCACCCCATATGCCCATCAACAGGATAATGGAAGACAGACTGTGATGTATCCATACAATGGGATACCATACAACAACAAAAGGGAAGACATTGCTGATGCTGTCTAAACCATGGGTGAGCCTCGAAAATACATCAAGTGAAAGAAACCAGACACAAAGAGCACATACTGTGTGATTCAATTCATATAAAGTTCAAGATGTGGCAAACTAATCTATATTGGTAGAAATCAGAATATCAGGTCTCTCTTAATGTGGAGACTAGGAAGGAACATTGAAGAAACTTCTGGGGCGATGGAAACGCCCTATTTCTTGCCATGAGTTGTGGTTTCACAAATGTATACACAGGCAAAAAATTTCCATCGGTGGTGTCCTTAAGATTGGTGTAACGTCTGTTTGTAAACAATACCCACATTTTAAAAATCAACTAGGCACTGTTACAGTATGATGGGCGTGGGCATTACGATGCTGGCCGCCTGGCAGTTTTCTCCGCCTCATGCATATCCAAGGGCCTTCACACATATGCTTTGGGAGACCAAACCACATGAGCCGTGCTGAGTGGCAGATCTAGGTTCGCATGCCAGCTCTACACATCCTGATGTGTGACTTTGACCAAGTCACATAAACCCTCTGATCCTGAACTTTTTCATCTGTAAAATCAAGCCCCAGCTTACAGTATTAGTATACGAATTCAACGAGAAAATTACTAACTTAGCAGATTCCCTGGCACATTGTTAATGCTCAAGATACACAGGTCATGATCACTGTTGCTATCGCTGCTCATCTGCCCTCTACTCCACTTCACCTGTAGAGAGAAAGACCAGAATAGAGAGGGGAGGGTGGGCAGAGGGAATGAGTAATGTCTATGAGGTCTCTCTGTCTCTCTCTCTGTCTCTCTCGTCCTCCCATCAGTCTCTTATAGGGAAGCTTGAGGCTGACTGCAGTGGAAGACCTAGCCAACGGGACAAGATGGGACAATGGGCAGCCCGCCTGCCTGCCTGGCCTGCAGGCCCTTGTAATGTGCGGGGCAATGGCTGCAGTGCTGGGCTCCTGTGCGCACCTGCCCCAGCGGAAGTGCGGGGCTCTGGTGGACTGAGTAGTCGCTCCCTCACCCACAGCCCTCACAACTCTGACCTGAGTTCTTCGCAGAGCCTGTGTGCCTAAAGGCAAGAGGCGAGGCTCCCGTGTGTCTGCCAGCCAGCTGCTTCCATAATAGGATATTGATCTCCACCAGGAGGGTAGCAAGCCCTGAGCCAGGCATCGGCTGTTAAAGGCAAGGCCTCTGCAGATGGCAAATCCATGAGCCGTCAATTTGACATTAACAAGCAATTATAATGCAGTCCCTGTGTTACCTCCATGAGGGGATATCAGGGTGACTGTTTCAAGAGGAAAAAGAGAGGAAAAAACACACTGCTCCTCTAGAATTCTGTCTGATGAGGGTGAGGCTAGATGGTGTAGCAGAGTGAGCACTGGACTTAAAGTCAGGAAAATAAATGGGCCTATATCTAGAGACCATTACTGTCCTTCTCTGAGCCTTACGGCCTTGGTTCTCAATCCTGGCTGCACATTGGAATGACCTGGAAAGCTTTTCAACCTCCTAGAACCAGAACGTCAGAACAAGTATATCATAAACTCCAGGGAAGAGACCCAGATATCCTGTTTTTAAGGCTCTCTGGGCTTCTGATGTGCAGCTGAAAACCTTGAGGACGTTCAAAGTGAGGTGGCTGACATCAGTGATCTTTAAGACAGTGACTTCCAACCTTGCATATGCATGCAGGTCATCTGGAATTGTGTTCCAGTGAAGATTTTGACTCAGTTGCTGTGACTTAGCACATCTGAGACTCTGCATTTTTTAAAAATTATCTTCATGTTTTGTTTTTTATTTTTGAGACAGAGAGAGACAGAGCATGAGCAGGGGAGGGCAGAGAGAGGGAGACCCAGAATCCGAAGCAGGCTCCAGGCTCTGAGCGGTCAGCACAGAGCCTGATGCAGGGCTCAAATTCACAGACTGGGAGATCATGACCCGAGCTGGAGTCGGACGCTCAACCAACTGAGCCACCCAGGCACCCCTGAGACTCTGCATTTTTAATGAGCAACTAGGTGATGCAGTTGTAGCTAGTCGTGGGACAATATTTTGAGTAACAAGACTCCAAGGTACTTTTTCTCCTAAACATTTGAAAAGTTTATAGCAGCATTGTCCAATAGAACTTTCTACAATGAAAGAAATGTCTCTATCTGTGATGTCCAGTGGTATAACAGCCAAATGTAATTATTGAGCACTTGAAATGTGGCTAGTACCACCAAGGAACTCAGTGTTTCATGTTATTTAATTTTAATTTAATTTAAATAGCCACATGTATCTAGTTGGTGCCATGAGCCTAGAGGTTTTAGAGGATGAAGCATATGACAAGGTTAAGAAAAGATGTTTGTACCATATACCCACGGGCAGGATCACATGTACTCCCATCCAGAAATAAGCCCCAATTCATGGCACGATGTTCTTCTCTTGGCTCAAATTAAGCCCAAAGTCTAAGTCAATATAAATAGAATGTGTTGATTCTGGCTATATCATAGAATGGAAGTGGCTATAGATACAGCTAAAGAGCTGATCATTGTACGAGGCCTCCTAGGAAAGACTGAATTTGGGCTTTAGCTCAAGGACAAAGATGAAGGTAAGGCCAAGCTTTTATGGCCGCCCAGAAGAGGGAATCCTTAATATAACCCAGAGCTAGCAGGGGAGGCAACCAGAGAAGGTAACATTGGAGCTGTGTCTGAAAGATGAAGAGAGGTTCACCAGAGAGCCAAATTGGGGAAGAATCCTAGGAAAAGGGAACAGCAGGTGCCAAAGAAAGAGGGCAAAAATTAGAAGCTGAAGGGCACTAAGCGTGTGGCAGAGAGGAGAGAAAGTGAGACCCTAAGCGGCTTGGGGATGCGTAACCTCGACAAAGGACAAGAAAGGACAAAGCACAGTGGTGACCATGCATCTTCTTATTTCAAAGGGCAACAGGCATTATTATCAAGAAGGTTTGGGTTTTGGTGTGTTTTTTTTTTTTTTTTTGAGAATTGTCTCCTAAACAGGACCACTGTATACAGTTATAGACATTGCACTCCACTCAACTCCAGGAGGAACTGTTTGCATAAATACCGTGTAAGCGGTAGCCCATGGAGTTGTGCGATGACCCTACTCTGCCTCGTTTCATTTTTTTCCCATTTCAGTGCCTTCGCTTCTGGTCCAGAAAACCCCCAGAGAATGGAAGCTTCAGACAGGAGATACCTAGAAGATAAGCCCCAATCCCTGCAGCTTCAGTTTCCTGATAACCGAATGGGATGAAGAATGACAGGTCTCCTAGACGCCAGGTACTGTTCAAATGCTTGTTGGGATGAGCCCTGGGTGTTACATGTAAGCGGTGAATCAAGGGAATCAACCTCCAAAACCAAGAGCACACTATATACACCATATATTAGCTAACTTGACGATACATTTAAATAACAAGTACATGTGTCATCTTGCATTTCTGATAGCCATGCCATGAGGGGGAGAGCATGCCTGCATTTTTCCTCGGAGGAAATGGAGCCGAGACATTAAGAAAGTGTAGGGTAGAAACTGTTAGAGCCAACATACTCACCCAGTGTGGTCTAAGTCTTAGAACCCCGTTCTGTCCACTACTTGATGCTTCCCTGACAGTGTTCAGGGAAATCCATGAGTCAGTTTCAATGTTTTACAACTCTCCTGGAAATCAGTTATTTGCTTGTGATTAGGACACATACCTTCAGACATCACGGGGCTTTGATGAGGCTTAAATTATATCAACTTATTGTGGCAACACTAGTTATCTCACACTGATTAGAACCTCTCATTGGCAACGGTGTCTGCCTTAGATCCATTAGAAACTGAAACTAATTGCTTTAAAATTTTCATTTATTTGGCATCTTAGCAAAATATTACTACCTGGGGGGAAGGGTAATCAAATGGATCCTTGCTGGTGTATCTACCACATCCTGCCTGCAATCATAATTATGTCTGCAAATCTGTATACCACCCTCAGTTGTCTCCCAGGGAGCTCACCCATCCTCTCTGTTAATTATTGACACATTCACTCGCTAGCTTTCCCTATCACACACATGCTAGTTATGGCCAAGTCTGTTTCTCTTTCTGTTTTCTCACTTCATGGCACCTAACACCTACCTCCAGCTGCCTGTGGGATACCTATGCTTCACTGTCCCATGGCCCTTTTGGACTTGCTATGCCCAAGACCAAACATATCCCCTTTTCTCAAAATCTTGTTTTTCTTCTTGTTTCTCCTTTCTCACTGAATAGGACCACCACCCACGTGGTCACCCAAGCCAAGAAGCTGGGAGTAACCAGCCCCAATCCTCCCTCGCGTCCATCTAGTCACTCCTCAATTTATGTTAGGATTAAGATCAGTTGCATGTGACAGAAAATCTAAATAACAAACGAATAAGAGCAATTATTTAAATAACAGCTATTTAACCATCTCTCCCATAAAAGAAGTCCAGATGTAGGAAGTCTGAGCTCCATACGCTAGTAGAGTGGCCATCAGGGATCCAAGATCCCTCATTCAGCTTACCGTATAGCTTGTAACTTCCTTCCTAACGTCACCTCACAGCCCCAGATGGCTCCCGGAGCACCGCCATCATGTCCATTGTGTGGAAGAGCAGAAGGAAAGGGCTTTAGGGTGGAGTGAGAGGGGGGAAACTTCTGGAAAATTTAACTTCCTATAATCAGACTTCTTCCAGATTTCACATTATACTCCTGCTGATGCTCCTTGCCCATGTTGTAGAGCTCTGTGAGAGCAGTGAATACAGTCTTTTAGCTGGGCTGCCTGCTGTCCCACAAAAATGAGATTCTGTTACCAAGGCAGAGAGGGGAAATAGATGTGGGGAAACAACTAGCTGTTCCTGCCATCCCAACTGTCACTGCTTCTACTCACTTTAGATTTAACATACCCGCCTGCTTCTCTACATCACACCATCATGGCTCTAGTTGAGGCCCAACCCCAGAGGAATAGCAAGTTAAATGACAACTGGGAAAATTTGCACAGAGCAAGAAAAACCACCTTTATCCTACTTAGAATGGCTTTTTTCAATTTACCTGCTCCCCCCACCTCCCCCGCCCTCCAAAAAAGCTCTTAGTTCAGAGGGAACAATGATGTAAGAAGGACTAATGTTTCTACCTGCCCCTCAATTTAATAGCAAGAGATCCCACATGTCAGACAGGAAAGAGGCCTAGGAAGGAAACTGTGCATTACGATAAATAATTGATGTTAATACCAACAACCAAGACAAACAATGGTGATAAATGACACAAGAGAACCAAGGAAATTGTTCCGCTGTGATATCTTGATTTCAAGCAGATTGACTCTATAATCATCCAACACAGTTTCATCAAGAATTTCATCAATGTCGAAGCCCCTGGGCTGCTAGTTTCAGTGTTTACTATCAGTGTGTGTCTGAGTAACGTGAGCTGGCTTTCCATCCATCACCTAGTTCACAGGGGCTGTCTGCCTGTCATGATCTGGAGACAAAAATGAAACAGTATAATAAGGTTTGTACCTCTCCTCTACCTTGACATTCCCATAGAACCCTCTTTACTTCCCTCTGCCCCTGTATCTAGTCCTGTGCCTGGCCTGTAGCATCCCAGAAATCGTTATTGCACTAAACTAAACGTAACACTTGATTCCATGGATTTAATAATCCATTCTTACTTGTACTGTGTAGTCAAATGAGTAGTCAGCAGGTCACAGAATTTAACCAATCACTCTGCGAGCCCACATTGCTCTTGTCCTAACATTTCAACAAAGCAGAGCATTATCTCAACTTCCCAGCATCAAGTCTAATTACCTGTGAGGCTTAGGCCTACCTACTCACCTCTTATTTCATTATCTGCTAAATGGGAATAATAATATTGACCTTACTCTATTTTTTTTCAAAAAATAAATAAAAATAATCTATGTAAATGGTAAGCACATT
Organism: Panthera pardus; assembly: GCF_024362965.1. NCBI lineage: Eukaryota > Metazoa > Chordata > Mammalia > Carnivora > Felidae > Panthera > Panthera pardus. The sequence goes on from NW_026527002.1 coordinate 69,195,649, forward strand.
TTATGGTTCTTAGGAAAAGGCAGTACAGCTACACTTGCCTCCCAAAATACACACACTTCTCCCAGATGGTATTTAAAATATTTTAGACCTTAAATGAACTGAAGATAACCATAAATATGATGAGCATAATAACTAGTTTATTGAGTAAGTTACACTCATTATCTGACTTAAACTTCACAACAAACTTGAGAAAAGCTTATCACTCTGACAAAAGGGAGCTCAAAGTCACCAAGGTTCACAAGTGGAAGCGTCTATATCTAATCCCGTGTTAAGCTTATTAGAAACATTCAAGACCCCAAGTGTCCAATGACTGATGAATGGATAAAGAAGATGTGGTATATATATACAATGGAATATTACTCAGATGAAAAAGAATGAAATCTTGCCATTTGAGACGATGTGGATGGAACTAGAGGGTATAATGCTAAACGAAATAAGTCAGTCAGAGAAAGACAGATATCATATAATTTGACTCATATGTGGAATTTAGAAACTCAACAGATGAACATATGAGAAGGGAAGGAAAAATCAGATGAAAACAGAGAGGAAAGCAAACCATAAGAGACTCTTAAATACAGAGAACAAACTGAGAGTTGCTGGAAGGGAGGGGGATGGGTTAGATGGGTGATGGGCATTAAGGAGGGCACTTTTTGGGATGAGCGCTGGGTGTTATATGTAAGAGATGAATCACTAGGTTCTACTCCTGAAGCCAAGACTACACTGTATATTAACTAACTTGAATTTAAATATTAAAAAAAGAAAGAAACATTCAAGAATGGCCAATAAGCATGAGAACTTGGGCAAGATTGGAGAACGTTTAAGTTCCCTTTGCAACTTGTATCCCAACTCTGGAATCTAATTTTTGTCAAGAAAAACTATATTCCACAGGGTAAAGGTAAAGGTGGCCTCCATGCAGAAGCTGGCAATATGGCATGGTAGAAACAGAAAGGAATCAGGAATCAGTGTGTGTGTGTGTGTGTGTGTGTGTGTGTGTGTGTGTGTGTGTGCGTGTGTGTGTTTGTCTGTGACTTCACTATTCTGACTCAGACTTATATTTAAGAAGTGGAGAGAGGGAGTGTTGCCTCGTAAAGAAACAGAAGTAAGTCCATTTTTTGAACACCCACTTTGTACCAGACATTGTTCTAACAGCTTTATCTCTATAACCTGTAAATCGTGCCAGTGAACCTGTGAAGTTGGTTTTATACGACCTTCATTTTATGGTTGAGAAACAAGGCTTAGAGATATTGAACCTATACCCACGGTTCAAATACCGGAATGTCTGATACCAAAGCCCCTTTTCTGTTTTGACGATATCTATGAGGAATAGAAATACAATATTTGAGTGGCAGATTACAAACATGGCCTACCTAACCGATTATGGTGGTTTTAAAATATGTCCGCCAAGTCTATGATACTCCTCCATTCAAATGGTGAAGACTAATTCCCTTCCCCTGGAGTATGGGCTCTATCAGTGACTTCTAATGAATAGGAAAGGCGAAAATGAAAGTATGTGACTTCTGAGACTAGGTCATCAAGAATACTGCGGCTTCTTCCCTGCCGTCCTTTCTTAGATCACACTGGGGGAAGGCAGCTGGCATAATGTGAGGACATTCAAGTAGCCTTATGGAGATGTCCACGTAGTACGAAATAAAGACTTCCTCTCAACTGCTGGGAAAGAACTGAAGCTTTTCCCAATAGTCACGTTATTGAACTATCAAGACTGAAGAATTAAGCTAGGGAGTTCATTTTGCCTTAAGCTGCTCTGCCTCGTGATTGTCAATGGTAGAACCATTTCCCCTCAATCTGAAGAAAATCATAATTGGAGACAAACACTCACTATTCTATGGCATAAAACACAAATAGAGATGTCTCCCGTGAAGAATCTGGCAGGGTATCATGGTGGAAACAGAATAGATTCAGAAATCATGGCACCTAGGTTCGAGTTCCACTGGCATGACTCCTCTAAATCTTGATGTTCTCACCTACAAAATGAGGATAATAATTCCCAATTCACAAGGTGATCATAAGAATGTAAAAATCATTTAAAGAGCGCTCCTAGCACATTTGTTCATTCAACAAACAAAGATGCGTTAGGCATTGTGTTCATTACTGGTGAGGATAAGACACATAGAGCCATACCCTGACAAAGCTTGCAGAGAAAAGTAAAGATAATCAAGTAGTTATATTTTTAAAGTATGGTAAATTGTATATCGCTTAGTAGGTACTCAATAAATATTTGTTTTTCCTCCTGTTGACTTTCTACTAGAGTCCCACTTCGTGCTGGTGGTAGTAGGTTTTCTTCAAGACATCTCATTTATCATGAGACAATACCCCTGTGAACACTAAAAGCATGGTCACAGTCTCCCTCCATTTCCGGGCATGTTCCACAAAAATTGGAGAATTGACCATTATCCATGACCCCGATACTTTATTTTTAAAAGAACATAATATTCATCTTCCAATTCACTGATGAGATTTGACATTAGTGTCATTATTAATAAGGAATGTTAGGAACTTAAAGCCTTCCCATAACAATAGGCTTATATACAGTCCTTGATCCAAGGAGGTGCATATAGTCACTCTGGACCTTCCTAGAAGGACATGGAAGGGAGGCTGAAACACACTTCTTTCCAAATTCGCTCTGAAACTGCATCACCAAAAACTGACATTCATTTTCCAATTGATGACTCAACTGGCAACAAAATCCTCAGGCTATTATAACTCAGTAGAGATTAGTGAGTACAAGTCCTGGTGGCAGTCAGGGGATTTGTTCGATTTTCCAGGGCTCTACAGATGGTCTGTAAGTCCGAAAACCATCATACGTCTCCTGACGGCTTGGCTTTCTGCTGTTTGTCCATTGGTGATATTTTCACATGAAATGGCAGGGCCTGGAGAATACAGTGGATATTAGAAAACCTGGGTTCTACAAACTAATGGGGTGGTCCAAGTGAGTCATGTCCTCCCTTCCAGAGTTTCAGTTTCCTCAGACATAAAGTAAAGGCAAGCCTTTTTCCTGGATCTAAAATAATATAATTGCTCCTTTTCAACAATGACTGCTACCACTGTTAAGCATTCTTTCTTACTCACTGCTTTGGACTTTTTTTTTTTTACACTGTTTTTCTAATCTTTTAAACAAACCAGAGAAAAGTGGCTTTATGATGCCCACTTTTTAGGTACAAAACGTTTGTTGAGTAACCTCCCTAAAGTAAGAGGCAGGGCTGGAGTTTGGACTCAGCTCTGTTCTGTTCTAACCTGTGTGATTCTGGATCACAGACTGACATAATGACAAATTATTCTAGAAATACTGGGCGGGGGGGGGGGGGAAGGCTGGTGCCATATATCACACAAGGAAAAATAAAAAATGAGAAACGTAACAATATTCAGCCAAAAATATATTTTATTATGATTTTTCTCACCTCTCATTATCATTAAGGAATCCCAGGGAATAGGCCTAGTATCTGTGGACTCGATTTGAAACTTTTAGTAATGCTTAAAACCAAAAGAGTGCCAGTTACAATAAACAAGACATGTTCAACCTGGAAGAACTCTTCATATTTTGGGGTCCAGAGCACCTTGTCAGCTCCATTTTTAGCTCCAGTATAACCAGAAGGTGAGGATCCCCTTTGGACCTTAGAGATTTGATTTTTTTTTTCCACAGAAATTGCTGAATACCTGGCATGTGCCACACCATGTCTGTGCTTCTATGCATGCATATTTCACTGTCTCCCTACATCTAACCAGTGAGTCAGGTGCAATGAATCTCATTTTGCGTATGAGGAAAATAAGTCTCAGAAAAAGGGAAGACATTTCTCAAGGTCATACTGCAAGTGAGAGGCAGTGGAAGAAGGAACCCGAGACTCCTAGATTCCCTCATCACACCATGCCTGCCTCGTGAACATGCTAATCTCCCATAGCTTGTTTGGAAAGGCCTACTCCTCTTTCATTCATGAGCAGGCAACTCTATCCAACAAACCTAGAGGCAGACATGAAACAGGAAGTTATGAAACCCAGGCAGGAAACAAGTAGAGTGCTTTGGACATGGCTGTCATCTGGAGTGGGGAGCAGGAAAGTCCCTGGCAATGCAACCCTAAAAATAACAATGAGCAGCTGGAACTGGGAAGGAAGAATCTTCCAAGGACCCTGAAACTGGATATTTTCTCAAATCCCACCTATGATCAAAAACAAATCACAAAGAAGTGAAGATACCAACCTCCAGGAAATATCAGAGTTAAACTCATGCTGAAAAATCTCCTGCCATTAGGGAGAATGACACATTTTTGAGAGATTTAAAAAAAAAAAAAACAATTCAAAGGGATACATGCATCCCTATGTTTGTAGCAGCATTATTTACAATAGCCAAATTATGGAAGCAGTCCAAGTGTCCATCAATAGATGAATGGATAAGGAAGTTGGGACATATACAATGGAATATTACTCAGCCATAAAAAAAGAATCAAACCATGCCATTTTCTTAAAATTTTTTTTAATGTTTATTTATTTTTGAGACAGAGAGAGACAGAGCATGAACAGGGGAGGGGCAGAGAGAGAGGGAGACACAGAATCGGAAGCAGGCTCCAGGCTCTGAGCCATCAGCCCAGAGCCCGACGTGGGGCTCGAACTCACGGACCGCGAGATCGTGACCTGAGCTGAAGTCGGACGCTTAACCGACTGAGCCACCCAGGTGCCCCATACCATGCCATTTTCAATGATATGGATGGAGCTAGAGAGTATAATGCTAGATGAAAGAAGTCAAAGAAAGACAAATACCATGTGATTTCACTCATATGTACAATTTAAGAAATAAAACAAGTGAGCAGGGTGGGTTGGGTAAGAGACAAGCCAAGAAACATACTCCTAACTACAGAGAACAAACTGATGGTTACCAGAGGACAGATGGGTGGGAGGATGGGAGGAAATAGGTGATGGGAATTAAGGAGTGCACTTGTAGTGATCAGTACTTGGGTGATGCATGGAATTGTTGAATCACTACATTATACACATGAAACTAATATAACATTATATGTCGAATACACTGAAATTACAATAAAATTTTAAAAAGAAAAAACAAAACAAACAACAACAGTGACAAAAAATCAGCAAAAAAATGTTAAGAAAAAAGATCAGCGGACAATGCTGCTGAAAAAAGATCAGCAGCAGATGGCAAGGAGAATAAGAGCTGTATTTTATTCAGAACATATTATGTACAACCCTTTAACTCCAGTACAGACTCTGTAAGGTAGGTGGTTAGGATTCCCAATTTATGGATTGGGAAATTGTGCTTGAAATTCTTCATTTGCACCTCCAGATCTTTTCTCCACCCTTCTCCACCTGGCCCACACCCTAGGAGACTGACATTTATGGACTACATCAATGAGCTCCTTGCCTTCTGGCTTCCAGTTGGGTTTACTCAATGGAAGTCATCAGCAGGAGGATTGGAAGGTAGGAGAATGACATCTGGCTCTTTATTGTTCCAACTCCTTTCCTGCTGGAACTTGGATTGGCAGCAATATTCCATTGGAAGTTATAGCTCTCTCCAGGCAGCTCTTTTCTACAGCTGTAACTACTTGCCAGACTCTGGTAAATGCTTTCTCTCCTTACCCTCAATCCCAGGCTCAGAATATAAATGGCTTTCTGCTGTCACTAGCCTGAGATGCTTCGCCATCCCTTGAGAATGTCCCTTAGCTCTGTCTGCATCTTTGTAAATAGTCTTGCCCTTGAACTTCCTCGACTGAGGCTTTTAAGTGTGCAGATTGGTTACTTTGGGAGGGACCCTGACAAATATGGAATCCAACACAGAAGGGTTAAGTAGCTGGCACAAAGTCACACAAATGGGGTTTTAGTTGAAGCAATGCTAGTTGCTATAAGATATAAACTCCTAAATCTCAGTGATTTTAATCAAGATGCATAAATTTCTCACTCACCCAAGTCCAGCATAGGGGTTCCTGAGTAGCAGGTGGCTCTCCTCCAAATGGTGATTCAAAAATCTGGCTCCTTCAACACCCTGGTTTCGCTATATTCAACAGGTGATTTCCAAGGTTCCCCTGATCATCCGCATCAAACTGGAAGAAGGAAAGAATACATGGGTTCAAACACAGAAGCTTGTGTGCCAGGGCTAGTAGTGGCAGGCATCTCTACCACTCATATTCCATTGGCCAAAGCTCAGTATACGGCTGTCCAGTTGGAAGAGGCCCAGAGAGAACTTGTCTGGGAGGATAAAGGAAGGGGTTGGGGGCAAAGCTAGTCAGTGGCTACCTCAAGGAGTGGGTGTGAAAGTACAGGCTCGAATTCAAAACTGTCCCATTCACAACCCAAGACCTCTAGTTCATGGTGTACACCGTGTGTTTTTGAGAGAGAGAGAGAGAGAGAGAGAGAGAGAGAGAGAGAGAGAGAGAGGACACAACCAGGGGAGGGGCAGAAAAGAGAAGGAGAGAGAGAATCCCAAGCAGGCTTTGCACTGACAGTGTCCAATGTAGTGCTTTAACCAACGAACTGTGAGATCATGACCTGACCCAAAACCAAGAGTCAGACACTTAACTGACTAAACCATCCAGGCACCCCTACACCATGTATCTATTGTGTGCATCAAATAACAAGATTCAATTATATGAGTTCAGGGGTCAAAAGAGACAGAGCGAGAACAATTTGAGTTACATGGTAAGTCCAGCCCATGATTCCACCAAGGGTGTACCTGCTCTAGAAAGAATATAAGATGGGAAATGTGAACTGCTGCTGCCTCAGTTTATCTCAAAGAGTGCTTGCCCGTAATACAGCATCTCATTGCATACCGGTCTGTGATTCTAGCACTTAAGGACACCCATTTTTCTATCACTTATCTCCTATTTATTAAACACACACACATAAATACATTTCATCATAAATATTACTGTAATGGGATTATATAAACAAAATATGCTTTCTATGACTTATAGTCCCTTTTAGAAATCTGAAGGATAATTTTGATTATACACCTGTTTGCCTTATCCACTGAATTTAGAACATGCCCTGATGTATCCTGAATCTCCATTCTACCCAGACTGTAGATCTCTCTCCCCACTCACACCTCGCTGAATTTCTCTCTACTGCATGTGAGTTTTATAGTGTTAGTACACACCCTCTGAAAATACAGACAGTGGAACTTTTCGCATTGCTATGTAAATCTGCAGATTCACCGCTCAATAAGTATTGAGCTGTTGACTTTGCCTTTTTTCTACCTTGTAGGCATTTCCAGTGATCCAGAAGTTTGGAGAAAGAATATGTCTCATGAAAGTCACTTTTCCCTAAATGAGTAATCTAGGGGACTCACGTAAAAGCAGGCTGGCAAATGTTATTTCAAGATTTAAAAACAATGTCTTTGAATCCTGCCTCAGTAAGTAAAAAAATCACAAGCTCTCAGCTTGCTGATCATCTCCAAGGCACTCTCTCTTATTATATATTGACCACATGAAAAAAATATATGACAGGAAACAGAATTTCAAGCATTATTAGATTATCATAGTTATGATTCTATTGATCTCATCATTTGCTAAATGTGCTGTATTATGCCAGAGCAGTGAAGAAGTCCCTGTCCCTGCCCTCCAGGACTGTACCCAGCGTAGACAGACAATGCATGCATTATCAAACAAAAACAAGATAATCGCTAATGGCAATAGCTGGTGTGAAGGAAATCAAATTCAGGTGGAATGTTGGAAAGTGTCCTGAAATGGGAAAGTGGCACGCAGCTTTAGATACGTGGTCAAAAAAGGCCCCGGGTGATGAGAAGTCTTGCCTGGTGAGGCGTGGAGGAACAGTACTCCAGGCATCAAGACCAACCACTGCAATGGCTTTGAGATTAGGATGGTTTGGAGAAACTGGAAGAATAGCATGAGCCTTTGGGGCTGCACTGGAGACATTGGACGTGAAGTAGAAAAGGAGCCAGGGGTGTGGCCATGGCCAAGGTGTTTCCGTGGTCTGTAGAGCCTGGAGGGCACGACATGGCAAGTGTGAATTGTGTTCTAAGAGTAATAGAAACTGTGGATGAGGGGAATGAGCAGAGGACAGTTGTAGTCTGTTTTGTTGGTTTTACTATAAGGATCACTTTGTTGGTTGTGTGCAGAATAAGCTTTTGCTGAGGATGGGAAGGCTGGCAAGAGTAGAAGCAGAGAGACCAACTGGATGATAAGAAATGACAGCTTGGACTGCAGAAGGAGACTTGGAGGTAATGAATGTGTCAGATCGAGGACACAGTTCGCGATGGGGCTTTTGGGATCTGCTGATGGGCACGGCATGGGCTGTAAGGGAAAACAAGGAATCGAAGTGACTGTCAGGGGTGCAGCTTTGGCAGCTTGCAGAAGAGTTGACAGTAGCTACGAGGGAGACGGCTGGACGAGGTGTTCTACAGGAGTGGTAGAAAGCCCACCACGACCCCAGCCCATCACTTTCAAAGGGCTCCTCTGGGACCAGTTCTTCCAACAGGCATTTGCCTATAAGAAGGCAACATGGGCCCTGCCCTCAGAAAGTCCTAAGCTGCAAGGAAAAATGGATGTGCAGACAGATCATCATACTGAGAGAGAAAGCCCACAGGCATTCTCGGAACAAAGGGAGAGACAGTAAACCCAGAGTGTGGACTCAGATGAGTTTTCTGGAGGATACGGCACCTAGCTAGGACTTGAAAGATGAATAACAGCCAAAGAAGTTCCATAGGGGCAACTGGGCAGAGCAAATGCCATGAGCAAAAGCAGAGCACTGGGACATCATTACACCTGAGTGCAACCAGTAAGGGCAGAAGCAGAGGACAATCAGAGATGGTGTTGGAAATGTCAGCAGGTCCCAGTCATGGACAGAGCTTAGCATCTATCCCATAAGCCTAAGGAGAAAGCCACTGAAGGGTTTAAGAAAGAAGTGCCAGGGTCAGACTTGTAGGATCACAAACAACTTGTAGGTGGTGCTGATGGTAGCAAAGAGGGAAATGTCTTTGCCATTCATTGCTTCTGCCACTCATTTTGTCCTTGACTTTGATTTATTTATTTCCCTATTGCTGTCTGTCATCTCCTGGTCTGGAAGATGTGATGTCTTATCCTCTATTGAATCCCTGCCTTGTCTCAGATGACACCTAGCACGGAGTGAGAAATCTATAGTGTTCCCTGATATATCGCCTGGCTAGGATTTCAGCAAGGTCTTCATCAAAAATTTGGGGATCCTAGGAATAAAAAAAATCCCCCCACAAATTCACTCCACTTCTGCAGCCCTGTGGCCTTTTAATATCTCATTCAAGAAAGTCTTCATTTACTGTTGGACATGTATTTGCATATCCCCACCTAAGCCTTTAGTTGGGGATCCCTCCCAAAAGGATTTTGCGAGCCCCATGAAATTAAATAAAATTGTGGATATGTATGTGTGCTTTTCTTCTGGGGAGACCGTCCATACCTTTCTTCAATGATCATACACCACTGAAATAGTCTTAAACAAAGTCTTCTCTCCCAAGTTTCCTCAACTGAGTTCAACTCTTCTTCCATGAATCTTTCCTGCCTACCAGGAAGCATTCCCAAACTGACCCTCTTATGGCATATGCATTCTGTACCATATCTTTGGGTAATTCCACTGTGTTTATCATCATAAAAACTAAGACTTATCAAAAAATTGGTAACAAGTTTGTTTCAATTATTAACACTTTAAAAGAGCCATAAGGACTCTTTTCTTTTGCTGCTTATACAAAAATTAAGTATTCCACCCAACATAACTACCATACACACATATGCATACCCAGCACACATACATGCACACACACACACACACACACACACAAGCACACACACGACTTTGGCCAAAACAAATAGTAGAAGAAATTTCCAGCAACTTCTGAACCAAAGAAAATAGGAATAAACCGGGCCATGCCACATTAATTGCAGCGAAGTGTGTGGGCACCGGAGTCAAATTGCCTGCAGTTGAATGTTGGCTCTTCTACTTGCTAGCTCTGCGACTCTGGGCAGGTTAATTAATCATGCCTCGATTTCCTCATTTGCCAAATCTGTCATTTGTCTCACTTTACCCTGTAAGGCTCTTGGGCGAGAGTCACACTGTCAAGATGACTTGTACCTTATATTTTACCTTATAATGTATCGGTTCAACTTTTGCTGAATTTGACGTCCGTTCTGCCCATTCTGCATGGTTTAGAGCATCAAGTATGATGACTTATCTAGAGTTGATGCCCATCTGTCTCTAGAGCTGAGGCTTTGAATCCCACCTCCATTCCTCATTAGTGGTAGGAATGGAATTTACAAGGATGATGTGACCCAAAGCTCTCCTCTTATCCTGAAATTTAGTACAGCCCAGGAGAGTCAAGTGTCTTGCCCAAGGTCACCGAGTGGGTTAATGATAAAGCTAAGACTGGAACTCAAAACTTCCAGTACCCAGCCCAGTCCTTTTTAGCAAGTATTTACTAAGTGCATCTTAATGCTCCAGGGTCTGTGCTTATAGACATGATTGAGGCACAGCCCCTGCTCACAAATATGTCACAGTCTAGCAGATTTTATTAAACCCAGCAGGTGGCCAATTGCAATGCTCCCTAATTTTGTTTGAGCTGGGGTCTGAGAGGGAAGGGAAATGCATGGTGCTTTCCCATCTTGGGCTTTTGGGGAGTTGATTCCCAGCCACTGAGTATTCACAATCTGGACAGCTTCTAAGTCTTAACCTGTGCCAGTTCCCAGCAGAAAACATGCATGTTCAAAGCTGTACTATGTAAACTTCAAATGGAAGATGAGAATGCTTCTGAGGAGGAAAATGCTGGCAGTAGGAGAAATCAGACCAATGATTTAAGCTTAAAGGAAAGAGATTATGTTTGGCAAGATGTTTGGAGCTGGGGGCTCCAGGCCTGGCTCGATAGATTTGTGACTTCAAACCATGCAGCTGATGTCTCTCGCCTTCTCCCGTTTTCCCCTCATAGTCTCAAAGTGGCTACCCTGTCTTTAGGTGTCACAGTTTCACATAACCACATTTAAAGGCAAGAAGCAGGAGGCATCCAAGGCATAGGAAGTGAGAAGGGGAGACAGAGAGAGAGACAGAGAAGGGGAGAGAACACCTCCATGCATCTCTCCTTCTACAAAGGAAGAGAACTATGTCCTGGTTATTTGGAAGACGTCCTCTTCCACAGAACATTGCACAGAACTGGGTCACGCGCTTGCCCTGCTGCAAAGGAGGCTGAGAGAGCATGGATCTGTCATTGGTCCTTCCAACCGACATGACTAGAGGCAGGTAAGGGGAAGTCAACTTTGGGATGGTTATTGGGAGCTAGTCAGAAAATGTTTGCCATGCCCAAGCTGTTTAGGTTTGTCCAAGGGATACCTTATCCTAATACTACATATTAACTTGGGACTTAGCTGTTTAGGCATACTAAACAGCTCTACTTGCAGACTCATATCCAGGAGTTGGCAAATCCCTGCTCCTCCGGCACAAGAGCACTTCCCAAACCAAGTTAAAAGGGGAAAGGCAGAGGCCAGTCAGATTTCAGGGACACCTGCTGTTCTACCACACACCATGCTCTGTCAGACCTTGCCCTCCACGCCTCGGTCCTCAGTGGCCGATAATAGTGGAACTCTGTGATTCACGAGGTTATGGAATTCTGCCATTTACTAGGGCTCAAAAGTCTACCACCCACTGATACTGAAATTCTACTTCAAGCAGATCTCCGATTCGGCCATCAGCCAGGCCTCAGAATCTTGGCATCCCCAGAACTGCCGTCCACACCACTTTTATTTCTGAGAACTCAAGGGTAAGAAGAGAATTTCAACCCCCAAATTAAGAACGGCCAATTCAATACATCAATCTAGTGAATTCCGAGTAAATTGTCAGTTGCCAAACAGCCTCTCAGGATAGCTGTAATTAAAAAACTAAGTTCTCACAGCCAACTTTGGGCCCACCCATTGGTGACTGTGCCCCCTTCTCCCTCGGGGAATATTCCAAGAGTCTGTGCTGTCCTGGGCAGCTTCTCTTCCCCCATATGAGTAATAGCTCCTGCAAGGGGTGCGTCGGAGATGTCCTGACAGGAGAGTCTGGCTTCCCGCCAGAGGAACCTCTCACTATTTTCCTCTTGCTCGCCTCCTCTCTTCCCTTTTCCTCCTAAAGGGAAAATCTGAGGGTAGGTGTTCAGTTTAGTCAGCCAGGGTGAGCCGCTTTGACTTGTGGGCGGTAAATACTGCTCCCTCACTCTATGCCTGACCTACAAGCATGTTGTTTCAGCCTACTGCCCTGAAGCTTCCCTCCAGAAACCTCAAGGCAGCAGTACATGTTTTCAGTGTTCCTATCGGCTTGGACAGAACATTCCAGGGCAGCAAAAGTCTGCAGCTCTGGCATCATTCAAATTAAGCCACACTTTCACCTTCCAGCTCTGGGTATTGGCCAAGCTCTTCAACCAGCTTCCCATTCTCTGTAAAACAGGGATAGCAATGCCTCCATTATCGGGTTGTCGTGAGGATTAGAAGACGCCACGTAAATAAAGGGCTTACACCTATAATGATTCCTGGGACATAGGAAGTAATTTTTAAAGGCCAATCACATAGAAATGTGGGGGGGGGGGTATGTATGTGTACATGTCTGTGTGCACACATGCATATTCACACATTTATTCACATGTCCATCTGTCAAGTGTCTCTTGCCTACTAAATGCCTGGACTTCATGTAGATGCTGGATCCATAAACACTGAACAAAAGTGATAAAACTCTATCCTCTATGTTCTAGAGTAATGATAGAACGACAAATAAATATATATGATGACCGGCATCAGTACGAGCTATGGAGGAAAATCAGGTGTGGTAAGGGAGAGGCATGTTGGAGGGGCTATGGTGCTAATTTGCAGAGAGTGGCCATAGGAAGTCTTTCTGAGAAAGGGGCATTTGAATGGGCCTGAAGGAAAGGAGGGAGTGAGCCACGCGGATGTGCATCGCGGAACCTTCCCGACAGAGCCGGTAACTCATAACATAAGCACTGAGGGGAGACAGCTACCTGGCCTGCTGAGGACAGGAAGGAGGCCAGGGGGTCAGAGCAGAGGGGGCAAAAGGGACAGTGACAGAAGCACAGAGAGGTCACTGAAGGTAGCTCACATGGGACTTTGTGGGCCAGTTTAAGAGATTTGTGTTTTCTTCTTAGGAAGATGGGAAGCCACTGGAGATGTGCAGACAGAGATTTGTCATTCTCCAAATTATGTTTTTGAGGAATCACGCTGGTAAGTCTTCGGGGAAGAGACTGGAGGGCGAAGTGCAGAAGCAAGGTGACAAGGTAGGAGGCTCCAGCAACAGTGTGGCCAGGGAATCACGCTTGCTCGCACTAGAGCAGTGGTAAGAGGGGTCTCGAGAGGTATCGATTAATGGTAACTGTTGAAGTCAGAGCTGACAGACATTGCTGTTGGAACAGGTGTGACTGTGTAAGAAGTCATGGGTGACCCTTACAATGAAGTTCTCGTTTCCCGACACTAGAAATACCACAAAAGAAGGAGTTTGGGGAGAAATCAAGAGTTCATGCGTCTAGTATGTCTGCTACGGAGACTGTGTGCCAGGCATCATGCAAAGCCTGGAATTCTGGAATGACCGGACAACACAGGTTTCACACTCAGGAAACTCAGGTTGCAAAAACAGACATTTACTGTATCCTTACCAGGAGTCAGGTATCGTGCTAAGTATTTTTCATTTAATGAATTTTACTGTCTGTCTGATGGGGGAGACAGCCATTAAACAAATAATTACCTCACTATTTATTTAATTATGAGTGGGAAATTATGGGGCATATCCCTGGATATAATCTGGGAGAACTGCTCCCCAGGCTTCTTAGGGAAGGTTATACTGGATGAGAGGAGAGAAGAGATATTTTCAAGGGTCTGGCCATCATGGAAAGACTTCCTGTCATACTCAGTTTGAGACCACTCATTATTTCACAGGCATATTACTTACCCACTGACCCCGGGAAAGGAGAGGACCTCCTACCTGAGCCCAGACATTACCTGCTCAGACCCACTCTCACACACCTGCTAGCCATTTCCCCGAAGGACAGACCATCCGTTCTCCTCCCCACTTCCCTATCCCAATGGAGCCAATCCAGTAGGAAATATCTTGATTCCAGAATGTAACAAGCTCTCCCTCTGACCACCACACTTCTATAAGAACCCCATTCTCAGTCTCCACTTTACCTCTCCAATCTCATTGGAATGTATAGCACTCATCATCTGATCAGATCACGTCTTGTACAATTCTGAGATGTACGTTATTAGTGCTTGTGTAGTGCGTTCGTGCTTATTAGCAATAACTTCCCAGAAACACCACAAACTCCTTGAGGACAAGGACAGCGCCTTGTTCTGCTTTTGTGGCCCCCAACAAGACACATCACAATGCGAGCCACTCAGATTTGAGATCATTCAAGAGATTATGAACTGAGGACCTTAACCTCTAAAGGAGGATATTTGGGGGAGAAAAGTCATCTTGTGAGTACTCAGAGTTCAGCCTGATTTAGGCTAAGCAATGTGCCCATGAGGCCAAGAAGCAGGCCAGAAAGTCAGGTTATTAAGTCCCAAAGGGAAAAAGGAATAGACCAAAATGTTCAGGTTGGCCTGGTCTGAGTTCGTGAGATTCCTTCCCTGAAGCCAAGTCACAGGGGAGCTAAGTCATGATTGGAAACCATTTTATTTTATTTTATTGCTATGAGAAGTCATTTCTGCAGCAACCAGAAAATAACTGAGCTCCTTACAACATGATATCGTTTCTGTGCGAGGAATCATGGCAGCATAAATTGCCAGTTATAACTAATGGAGTTATTTCTCCAACCTGGGTAACCCTTTGACATTTCCCATGTAGTTAATGGAGTCCAGATCTCTGCCTAGCTGGAATAGTTTTACCGTCCACTAGAGCTTATCAGATTAGCCTCTTTAGGCTGAAAAAGATGCTCAGTAAATGATGTCGAACAGACAATGGGGCTCTCCTTGCACTGGGCATAGCCCAGTGGGGCTAATTTAGGTTTCTCTTTTCTTTTAGGTGTACTTGTGGAGAAAATCTACCACTCTGTTGATTTCTGACTCAAAAAAGGAAAAATTGAGGACCCGGGTGTTCTAGAAACGATCTTTATCAGGAGATAACTATGTTTCAGACAGCTAGTGGAAATACCTTATTATCAGCAGCATCAAGAAACATTAGAAGCATTTAGAAACCATGGCGATTTCAGATACAGCCACAAGAAAGCAAAGATTCAACTTGAAATGTATTGAGTGCCTAGAACTGTTCAGTCAATCACTCTTTGATTTGGCTCAGGCTTGTAATGTGTTAGCACCTGTGCCCCAGTGCACCACATACTTTGTGTTACGGGTGAAGAAACCAATGCTCAGTGAGGCTGGGTGAGTTGCTTATTGTCAGCAAGACCTAAAGGGCAGAATCACCAAAGTTGGAGCTTCTGTGACCTCCCTCAGCTCCATTCTGCATCACTTGGTAAGAAATGACACTTAGGGATCTGGGTCCGGCTATGTGGGTATGGTTTCCCAACTGGCTGCACATCAAAATCACCTGAAAAGCTTGTCAGACATCGATCTCTACACCTTGCCTCAGAGGTTCTGATCGCATGGGTGTGGCATGGGCCCCAAAAGTATGGATGTTTGCATAGACAATTCCAGGGCCAGTGTCAGTTTGCCGTGGGTATTCCAGGTGCCTGCCTTCATAAAAAGCACCACGAAGTAACAGGTACGAAGTATTCTAGTTCTTGGTCCTATTGAGTGCATATTTATCCAATTCAAGACAGTAGCACTTTGGGTGTGTAGCATGCCCTGCCTCGTTTGATAAGTATTTCTTGAAGTTGGGGGCGAGAGACAGCAATGGAGAGAAAGCTCTATGATCTTGCCACGTACCGATACCAAGAGACTTGGACCTAGCCACCTCACCTCTCTGAGATTCACTGTCTATATCAGTAAAAGTGGGACTTACAGGCAGTGCCTGGGTGGCTCAGTCGGTTAAGCATCTGACTCTTGATTTTGGTTCAGGTCATGATCTGACGGTTCGTGAGATCAAGCCCTGCATCAGGCTCTACACTAACAGCACGGAACCTTCTTGGGATTCTCTCTCCCTCTCTCTCTGTCCTTCCCGCACTTGTTCTTTCTCTCTCTCTTTCTCCCTTTCAAAAATAAACTTAAAAAAAAAAAGTGGGACTTAGAGTAACCACTCTAGGGGTATTATGAGGTTCAAGTAAAATAATACATGTTTGGGGGCGCCTGGGTGGCTCAGTTGGTTAAGCGTCCGACTTTGGCTCAGGTCACGATCTCTCGGTTTTGTGAGCTCGAGCCCCGCGTCGGGCTCTGTGCTGATGGCTCGGAGCCTGGAGCCTGCTTCGGATTCTGTGTCTCCCTCTCTCTCTGCCCCTCCCCCACTCACGGTCCGTCTCTCAATAATAAATAAACATTAAAAGAAAAATTAAAAAAAAAATAATACACGTATTCACGTTAATAGCCAATATCTATCAGAGCTGGAAGTCAAGGGCACAGTATGTGGCCAGACACCCCAGTTTCATCCCAAAGCACCCTCTCACCGGCTATCAACTAAGGGGAGTTACTTACTTCTCTGTGCCTTGGTGTCATTATCTGTAAAATGAGGAATAATAATGCTACTAGTACCAACTCAGAGATTGTTGGAAGAACCAAATGAATTAACACAGAGCAGGTTTGATTTGGATCCTGGTTAATATCAGCAAGGACTTAATAAATAAACTAGTACGTATGCAGGGCATACATATTCTCATCTAGTTTTCACCAATGCTTTTGAGACAGTTACTCTTAGTTTCCCCATTTCACAGATGATAAAACTGAATCCCAGTACCTTGCTCCAGACCTTATAGCTAGCAAATGGTGGAACTGCATTCTGAACTCAAGCAGGCTCCAGACCTTGGAAATGCTATGCAGTATTGCCTCCCAGGACAGCCCAACCCTCGTTGTGAATGTGACTCTTAATGCACAGTCCTACCTCTCTTTCTGGCTGTAGGCTTCTGAAAAGGTGGAAACAAGTCACACTGTACCCCTGACATTTGCATAGAATCCTGCTCATGTTAGAAGATGAGCCTGGAACAGCTAGAAAGATGGGAAAGAGGGATAACTCCTGCATTTGGGCAGACATTTTTAAATTTTTGGAAACCCAGAGGAGCACTTGACCAGTCATGCCCCCACCCCCGTGCACGCTTCCTTGACTACAGTTTTCTTCTCCAGTCAGAGCTTCACTGTGTTTCTGCAGGGCTCTGCTAAACAGTATTTTGCTGTGGTTTACACTGTGCTGCTAAAGCCTAGTCATAAATGCTACTCTCTCTGACAGCAAGATCTTAATCCACACGAATGGGTCTCTGGTGCAGGAATGGTGACACTTTGGTACATCTATGAGGGTTTTCATAGGCATGAAATATGTTACTATGAAGAAGGTAACCTTCAGCCCTCTCTTAGAGTCCAACCTGCCACCAAGAGAGCAGAGCTCAGAGACCCCAAGCTGACCTAGCGGTCAGCCCAGTGCGGACACTTGGCTCCGGACCTCCCATTTTCAGGCTGCTGAATCTCAGGGAGGGTTGTTTCTCACGGTGCTTTTCCAAATCGTAGCACCTTTCCTGGCTCCATCTAAAACTGGCCCTCCCCCCGTCTACTTTTAGATTCTGATGTCCCCAGTGCAGAGAGATTTCCTGGAAACAGAGCCAGCCCTTCCCGTAAGCGTATATAACAGAACAGTGATTGCAGAGAGTGGGGCCTGATGGAAAGAAAACCCAGACATGTAAAATTTGACACCTGAACCAGCATAAGCGCCCACACTCCCCCCAACCCCTCTCCCTGCTTCACTCCCCCCTTCAATACGTCCCTAATTTTATTTGGGGGAAAACCACAACCAGAAGGTAACACCAGGAGCCAAATTCCCTGGCAGCAGCCATGCTTTTAAAAGGGAGAGATGAAAAAATTGTCAAGACCTGTGGGGATTTCTAACACATTAGGAGGGCCCCCAAAAGACTGTGTTACACCAAGCATAATATTTTATTTTTCTTTAAGAGCTTTCTTAATTGATTCCACGCAAAAGGCTTGCAGGTAATGAGTTTTAAATAAATAATAATTATGTGCCACCATCCTGTCTGGCCAAAAAAAGTAAATGTCTTTTGCTGTGACTTAGGTAAGCGTGGGGGATAGGAAAGAGGTCTGTGTGACAAATGTGGGCCTCGCTGCAAAGGCAGGGCCTTGATTCTTGGGCCCAGACATAATCGAATCTGACTTAGACGCTCACTGCTTTGTCGACAATTTTGCCCCAAACATGGTGCTGGGTCTTGGTGAGGTGGAGATAATGGACTGCACACCAGCAGGCTGAGAATCATTAAAATAGGAGGTCTGCTTGGGCTTCAACCTTTCTGAGACACTGCAGTACCAAGGTGAAGTCCTCCAGGGCTCCAGCCTTTCCACACACACATCTCTGGCCTGGAATGCCCTCCCTCTCTTCCGATCCTGGGGATGGTCATTAGGGCTCTTTACCAGGTTTTGGATTCCTTTCCTTCCAAGCATATGGTAACACTGCAACTCCCCATCCACTTGACGAGGCATTTGTGACCATGGAGCTAGATTTGGTTAATGAAATATAACCGAATGCAATGTTTGTCCCTTCAGGCAGAAGCTGTGAGAGCCAGTGCTTACTTGTGTCTCACTGTCTTCTTCTCACTACTTTTCAGATGGTAAAGGCTCTATCAGCCTGGGCTCTGGAGTAATGAGACATAAAGTGAGATCCTCAACTGACCAAGATGGTCATAGCATGAGAAAGAAGTAAGCCTTAATCTACATTTCATATACCTTAAATCTTACAACAGCTAGAAGCTGTTTGTTACACAGCATAGCCTAGACTCAGCTGACAAATGGATGCTCCCTCCACCATTCCCATTTACCTGGCTAATTCCAGCCATCCTTCAGATCTGCACTTCATGGCTCTTCCCCAAAAGAAGACTTAACTGACCACTCTATGCCCCAGTTTTGTCTGGCACCCATAAGCTGGTTCCTATCATCTCCAAAGCACCCCAGCATAAGACTTAGCTCATTATCACGTTAACAGGTTTGTTAGTTCGCTTATCCACAGCCACAGAAGGCTATGAACTCCTATGGAAGAGGCTATGCCTCATACACCATTTCATCCCCAGTATCTAGTGCAACACTTGATAAGAGGTAACTATATTTACATGTCCATATATAGCTGTGTCCATAACAACTTGTTGAATTCATTCTCTAACTATTTCTGTTAATTCACTATGATAATAGTTCTCAATTAATGCTGATCAGAAGCCCTAACACACACACACACACACACACACACACACACACACACACACACACACTCCTGTGTATTTAAGACATATACAATAGTAATAGGCACACTATTATTTTAGAACTAAAGGAAAGAATGGTGGCTGACCTAAAGAAAAGCACTCCGTATGCCTGGCCTTAATTTTACTCATTTTACTTTTTTTACTTAATTTTACTTGTAAATTTTGTTGCTGGAAAAGTAGATTGTGGGCTTCGGAGTCAAACAAGCCTATGTTCAAATCCCTGCTCTGCCGTTTTTCAGATGTGTGACCTTGATCTCTTCAGGCTTTTGTTTCCTTATTTACAAGAAGAGGAAAATATGCCTATCTCTTACAGTTAGTCATAAAGGTCAAATAAGATAATGGGTGTGATGTGTGATGTGCCCATCATCTGAAACATGGGAGGCAATCAATGAAACTGAGGGATATTAATATTGTTAATATGATAATAACTATGTGTTTACAGATTTCACTCTTGCTGCTAGCCCTTGCTGAGGGCTTGGACCTGGTCTTATTTATCTTTGTGCTCTCAGTTTTTAGCAGTCCTTATATATGGCAAATGAAATGACTATTCATTCATAAATGACTATTCATTCATAAATGAATGATATGAGACTTGGGATAAAAATAAATGTATTTGTCCTAGATACCCTTGATTCTCCCAAGACTACAAGCGAATGGAGAAATAAAATTTATATCCTATAGGCTTGACTCATGCCCCACTCTAGTCATTTACTTATTTATAAAAGGGTTCAATGTTCAATGCCTAATAACCAAAGCTGTGATTATGACTAGTGACAGTAGAAATACAAATGAAGAGATGCCACAACCAGCATACCACCCTTCATGCAGTGGGTACTCTGTAAGCCTAAGTCAAATTGAATTGGATTGAACTGGATAGAGATAACTTGAATTGAATTGAATTGAGTTGAACTGAATTATAATAATTTCATAAATCTGAGAGAATATTAGTGTTTTTTTAAGGAAAGGCTCTGTTTTGTTTTCTCCTATCTCCTTAGTGCCTAGCACAGAGTGGGAACCTAATGAATATTAATGAAAAAATGAATAAATTGGCAGCCAGATAGTAGCCTGTCAACATGACAGTCCAGATGCCCTGTGGAGAACAAGGGATTCAGAAAGCCTGCCAAGAAAATGATGGAATCTGTTTAATCCATCTGCACTGATGAACATGAAAAGAAAGTCAAGAGCAAATGAAGAAATAAGGACAGTTTACTGTTCCATGATCACTGAATTCTTTATAACAATTAGGAAGCTGATCAGCCCTTCAGGCTATATAATTGCATGTAACAAATAGTTTTACCCTTTGAAAAGTATAAAACTCCAAATTGCACAACATTGAAATGCCTTGCCAAAGGAAGAAACTAAACTCCAAGGGATTCTCAACACCTGTCACCTTGTGGAGTTCTGCAGGGCCTGCTTACTCTGTTTGTCCTTTCCAGCATCTCCAGGCGTGAGGTAGCATCCCTCCTCCACACTTACCATAGTTGAACACCCATGCCAATGGCTGGTGAGTAGCTGGGATGGGTAAGGCACTTCCAAAGAGAGGAGGAAAATGCTGATTGTCACTTCAGCCAGAATAGGCAGTCTCTAACCAACCCACATTGTTGGGGAAGAGCTTAAGTCCCCCAGCTCTCCAGTCCAGATCCAAACACAAACACCGTCATGGATGAGTTATAAACTCATAGACCTTTAGGACCAAAGAGGGGAATCGGGCATAATGTAACCAAGGTCCTTCAATGGGGTGGGGGTGGGGGTTGGGAGATAAAGCCCAGCATGGTGAAGAAACTGGTCAATGTAGCATCAGAGACAAGCCTCATATCTCTCAACCAACAAGACAGTAGGCTATCCAGGTCTCTCCTGCCTGAGAGCTTCATGACCACCCTCAAGGTTGTCCTATGTTGGCCTTCAAAAGGGTAACTATTTGGGCAACCTGATCGTGAATTAGTTTAGTGGAGGAGAGGTAAGAGCCCATAAAATGGAAAATGTAGACTTGTGTGATATTGACATTTGATCCAGAGAAATTCCTTTATTATGGCTATAAGTGTTAACAATAGCCTCTTTAATACGGGCTGTGGAAAACATTATCTGGACCAAAGCACAAGTCTATGAACCCGTGCAAAACCAGAAATAAGGAAAACTGTGAAGTTAGAGCATGACGTCTCTGGTGTCCCAATTCAGGATCTCTTTATATCTTCCTGCCACTTTTTATCTCTCCTTGCTCTGTCTGTATCAAATTCTGGTCTCAGACTCCTCATTCACACTAAGGTAATAAATGATTGACAGCAAAGTGGCCGCTTAGAGAGGCATTTGAGGTTAAAGACATGAAGTGTGATTGTTTTAATTATTATATTAATTATAAATAATTACGATATAATTGATTAATTATAAATAATTTTTAATCATTTATATTAAATATCAATAACATGCAGTATGGCATTAGTTTCAGGTTATTTAACAATTCTACACATTTCTCGGTGCCCAATTTCTTTTATCTGTTGCACTGATCCCTCAACCCAACTTTCCTCTAGCAATCACCAGTTTATTCTCTCATATTTAAGAGTCTGATTTTCTTTTTTCTTTGTTTATTTGTGTTTTGTTTCTTAAATTCTATATATGAGAGAAATCATGGCATTTGTCTTTCTCTGAATGACTTATTTCACTTAGCATAATACCCTCTAGATCCACCCATGTTATTGCAAATGGCAAGATTTCATTCTTTTTTATGGCTGAATAATATTCCCGTGTGTGGGTGTGTGCGTGCATGTGTGCGTGTGGGCATGCACACACACACACACACACACACACACACACGATCTTCTTTATCCATTTATCTATGGATGGACACTTGGGTTACTTCCATACCTTGGTTATTGTAAATAGTGCTGTAATAAATATACGAGCACATGCATCTTTTCAGGTTCATGTCTCTTTGGGTAAATACCCAATAGTAGAATTACTGGGCATATAGAAATTCTATATTTTTTGAGGAAACTGTGTACTGTTTTCAACAGTGGCTGCACCAATTTGCATTCCCAGCCACAGTGCACAAGTGTTCCCTTTTCCATACACCTTCCCCAACACTTTTTATTTATTTTGTTTTTCATTTTAGCCATTATAACAAATATAAGATACTATCTTGTGGTTCAAATTTTCATTTCCCAGATGATTAGTGATGTTGAACATCTTTTCATGTGTCTAATGGCCATCTGTATGTTTTCTTTGGAAAAATGTCTATTCATGTCCCCTGCCCATTTTTTCATCAGACTATTTGGTTTTTGGCTCTTGAGTTGTATAATTTCTTTATATTTTTTGGATATTAGTCCATTTAATCCACTAATTCATTTTAAATGTTTATGTATTTATTTGAGAAGAGGGAAGGGGCAGAGAAAGAGGGAGGCAGAGAATCCCAGGTAGGCTCCGTGCTGTCACCACAGAGCCTGATGAGGCACACAAACTCATGAACCATGAGATCCCAACCTGAGCCAATATCAAGAGTTGGAGGCTTAACCAACCGAGCCACCCAGGTTCCCCTCCATTAATCCATTTTAAATCATTTTGAGTTTGTGTATATGGTGTACGAAAGTGGTCTAGTTTCATTCTTTTGTATGTGCCTGTCTACTTTTCCCAGCACCATTGGTTGAGGAGACTTTTTCCCATTGTATATTCTTGCCTCTTTTGTTGTAGACTAATTGACCATATAAGTATGACTTTATTTCTAGACTCTCTATTCTGCTCCATTGATTTACATGTCTATTTGTGTGCCAGTACCATACTGTTTTGATTACTACAGCTTTGTAGCATATCTTGAAATCTGGGATTGCAATACCTCTAGCTTTGTTCTTTTTCAAGATTGCTTTGGCTCTTCAGGGTCTTTTATAGTTCCATACGAACTTGAGGATTATTTGTTCTAGTTCTGTGGGGAAATGCTGTTGGTATTCTGATAGGGATTACATGACATCTGTAGATGGTTTTGGGTGATATGGACATTTAACAATATTGGTTCTTGTGAACTTGTGGTTATTGACCTATCACACCGGGGACATCAGAACTGGAGAGAGACATGGAGTCTGAGATAAAGAACATTCCCTACAACAAACAATCATCCAGCCCAAAGTACCAGTAATGCTAAGGTTGGAGCGACCCCTGCACTGGGTTATCGCAAGTTGCTTAAACTCCCGGCATGAATTGTCAGGTGAACAATTGACAGCAACCTGCCATCTGCATAACTATGTACCTCAGCCTTTCTCCAGAAAGGAGGTGTCCAGGCCCCTGCTTACAACATTCTCAGTCTCTCATCAGCACCATCAACATGGGAGCCCTGCATGTGTGCATGCTACACAGTCTCATCAAGTATCTCCCACCCTTAACGTCATCCTGGGACAGAGGCAGTATTTTTACTCCTCTTCCACAGACTAGGAAACCAGAGGGGGGGTGGGGGCAACCTATCAAGATCATTCAGAGAGAAAGAGGAAGAGTCAGAATTCCCACCCAGATCTGCCCCAACTCCAGAAACCAAGTTCTCCCTATTCATACTTCAGACAAGAGTGCTGACTCCAAAAGCTGGAAACTTTTAAGAAGTGTTCAGGGGCAGATCAACAGTATAAAGTGCCATCCAACACTATTTGTAAAGATTATGTATCCTGAGTCACATTTCAGAAACTGGACATTTCTACCTGGGCTAAGCTAGGTGTGGTAGGTAGAATAATGTCCCCTCCCAAGCTGTTGCTGTCTTAATTCCCAAAACCCGTGACTATATTCCCTGAGATGGCAAAAAGAGATTTTGCAGGTGTGATTAAGGACCTTGAGCATATGTAGCCTAGATTATCCAGGTGGACTCAAGATCATCACAAGGGTCCTTATAAGAAGGAAGCAGGAGGGTCAGGATCAGAGAAGATGTGATGACGGAACCAGAGGTCATAGGCGTATCGACCAGGAGGCAAGGAATGCGGGTGGCCTCTAGAAGCTGACAAAGACAAAGAAACAAATTCTCTACTAGATCATCTGTGAGGAATACAGTCTTGTGGGCACCTTGATTTTAGCCCAGTGAAACTGATTTCAGACATCACCTCTAGACTATAAAGATAGTAAATTTGTGTTGTTTTAAGCTAACAAGTTTATGGTAATTTGTTACGGTAGCAATAGGAAAGTAATATACTCCAGTATTCTCCAGTAATATATTCCAGTATTCTCCAGTAATATATTCCAGTATTCTCTAGTATTTTAATCCAGTATTTAATCCAGTTGCCACATAAATACAGGACACCCAGTTAATATTGAATTTTAGAAAAACAGCAAGTGATTTCTTTAGTATAAGTATGTCCCATGCAATATTTGTTTGTCTTGTACTTAAAAAAAATGTTATCTACTTATTTTGAGAGAGAGAAAGCACAAGGGAGGGGCAGAGAGAGAGGGAGACAGAGAATCTCAAGCAGGCTCCACACTGTCAGCACAGAGCCTGATGCAGGGCTCGAACCCACAACGGTGAAGATCGTGACCTCAGCCAAAGTCAACAATTGGATGCTTAACCAACCGAGCCACCCAGGCGCCCCTGTTTGTCTTGTACTTTTATTTGCTCAGTCTGGGAACTCTGATCAACCCAGATCCTCCCTCCTAACTAACCTCTGAGTCCCCACTATTTTCCATCCTGCCCATCTACTCAGTCACCATAGTGTTGTTACACCTGCCACTCTGGGGTTAGTCTATGACTCAACAGAGTGAAATTATCAAGACCTCAGACAAACAGCTCTGAGGCAAAGTTATTATTCTATATCGTTGCCTATCAGTTATTTATAGTCTATAACGCAATGCCATTTGTAATGGGTACTATGTTTTCCTATTGTGTTGTAACATCATCCAACTCGTCAGAACCACCATTGGAGGGATGGATTGGCCTGGTGAAAACAGCCGTGCCGGGTTTTTGGGTTTTTTGTTTTAACAATCTGTGTGCATTTTTGAACCTGAAAATCATTGCTCTTTTTAGATAAAAGAAAACTCTCCTTTGAATTCAAAGAGAAAGATAGAATTCATCTTTTCTGACAAATTGATTTCCTAAGAAACAGGGTAAGGCAAACGAGGTGCCTACGGCACAAAATTTAAGGAGGCTCTTACTTTTAGATGCCAATCCCGCATTTGCACTGCCTGTGGAATAAAGCCCCTTTTTAAATTTGGCATTCTCTGAACCTCCCCTGCTTCTCTCTAGCCTGTCCCTGCTAAGAAATCTCACCTGCATGCATCAACAGAAGCCAGAGCTAGTCTGGCCTGTTCCCATGGCCTATGGGAAATTGAGGCCCGGAAAGATGTAGATGATCCAAGATGCACTTAGCTGAGTGACTGTGGTGGGCCTGGTGGTGGCAATCCCACCATTTGCGGCACCTGTCCCTTACTGGGCTACAGCCAGATGATGAAGTCTATACCTCACTCTAGCTTCAGGGAAAAGCCCCATCCTGACTGGATTAAACATATCAGAATAATTCCTTATCCCTGGCCTCAGTGATTAGGCACCTAAACCGCTAACAGATGGTGTGTCCTTGGCCACGTTAGTTAGCTCCAGCTCCAGCAGATACACATGGGGCAGAGTGAAACCCATGCCTTTCAATCCATGGGTAGAGAAGAAGATCTCTCTTTCTTGATGGTGTGGAATACAAATGAAAAGGCTGGAACCACTGCACCCATTTCATCACTATGAGGAAAGCCAGCATGAGAATAAAGCTGTTACACAGGGAAGGGCAAAGGTGAAAGAATCATAGAAAGGAAGCCAGCGTCTTCGTCAAACCTCATCCAAAGGATCAGCTACTTTTGTACTGTTCTGTTATGTGCACAAATGAGTTCTGATTAGTATTTAATCCAGTTTGAGTTAAAATATTCTACTAATTTCACGTGCCTGTGTGGCTCAGTCGGTTAAGCATCCAACTCTTGATTTTGGCTCAGGTCACGAGCTCACCATTCATGAGACTGAGCCCATGTTGGGCTCTGTGCTGAGAGCTTAGGATTCTCTCTCCCTCTCTCTCTGCCCCTCCCCCTCAGACACACAGGCATTCTCTCTCACCTTCTCTCTCTAAAAAATAAAAGTATAAATATTTTAAAAATCCTTAAAAAAAAAAAAAAGAACTTTCTGCAGCGATAGAAATGTTCTGTGTCTGTCTTATCTAAATGACCGTTGAACATTTCAAACGTGACTAATGTGAATAAGGAACTGGCTCTTAAATTTTATTCATTTTAATTAATTTAAATTTAAATAGCCGCATGTGACTAGTAGCTACCATGCAAGACAGTGCAGCTCTAGAAGCTTCTTTACCTTCATTTCAGTTGTTGCTCCTTCAGAATACCTCTCCTTGATCCTTTCTTTCCCCCAGAGCTGGATTAGGCTCACCTCTTCCCTGATCCCATAGCAAATGGGCATGCCTTTAACATTGCAATTACCTCTCTTAGAATACTTTCTTACCGTGCCTATCTTCCTCCTTTGCTTGAGATTTTTGAAGGCAAGTCTATTCCTATGCCATAATGCCTAGCAGAAGCATAGTTTTTGTAACTGTAACTATTGTTAACTGTAGTTGTATTGTAACTATTGAATTGCATGAGTTTATATGTGGTTCAGCTGTGTATTAGACGTTGAAAGGCTTTATAACTTATAATACTTTAAGGCAACATAAAATGTTTGCTATCTTTGTTAGTTACTGTTAATATTCTTGGTTATTAACCTTGAACTGCAGAGGGGAGGGAACTGATTCCCCAGAGAGACAAAAGGGAGTGGGGGAGAGAAAGTGCAACATCAAGTTTGCACAAGAGGAAAACCTCTCCAGACCTCAGACTGGGGAGCAAGAGGTACTGAGCGTCCCTTTTTTTTTTTTTTTTTTTTTTTTTTTTGGCAAACAGTGCTTGGAGATCAAACTTGGAGGTTTTGGAAGTGCACCACTTTCTCTGCAGCAAAGCTATGGCACAGGCTCTTGGTGAGGAAAGGTTTGGCCCCAGAGTAGATAGCATTGTATAGGAATCTCTGGGGCACAGTGGGAAAGAACATTCCCCTTCCTGAAGTACTTTTGGAAGAGGGTATATTGCCTCCCCAAGGATAAAAAACCCTGTAGGTGCCATTCAAAGGCCTTTCATCAGCAGGGGACGGAGGCACACCCAGAGGGAATATAACCTTTCCTGCTTTTAGTACTGCTATACCATAGACTCTATGCACTGTGCAGGTAGGTGAGGGACTGTTTCTCAGGGACAGAGGACTTCCCACAGCATGGGGAGTCTCTACTCCAGAGGAGGGGAGTGGATCTGTGTGGTGCCAGGTCCTTTAAGACTTGAGGTTTTAAATCCCAGCTGTGTTCCAAAGAAAAAACACAGGAGAGCTGTGGCACAGGGTGAGCTGACCGCCCTCCCTAATCTGCAAGGGTTGCCTGAACAGTGCCGAGTGTGAGATCCCCAGCCCAGGAAGGAGAGATTGAAGTGATGCCATTCTCCCCCCTCAACACGAACACGGTGGGGCTTCAGAGAGCAGCTCCCAGTGGAGGGGGGACCCCTGACACCAATGCCCGCCCTCTCCCCTTCCCTACCCCCATGCCTGGCAACTACTTATTTACTGGGGCAAGACTAACTCTGAGCCACCAGAGCCGGCCTCTCCTCCAGAAGACCAGCACAGTCAGCAGCGCCCCAATGACACTGAAAATCGAATGCTTCAGAATGACACCTGCAGTGCCGGTGGAAATGGGACCAGGCTTACTTTTATTTTTCTTTCTTTCTGCCTTTTTTCTTTCGGAATAAGTCTCATAGTTTCTTGTCTGTTTTTTCATTTCCTTTTCTCCTTTTGGGGGGTGGGCTTTCCCCCACCCCTTTTTTCTAGGCTTATTTCAACAAACAAATCAAAGCACACTTAGTTAAAGGTGCAAACACTCCCCAGTACAAGTAAGGAGGAGCTCTGCAGAGGACTGACCAGTAGGAAAGAGCAGCCAAAACACAACAGCAGAGTGCACACAGCATACAACAAAAACACGTCCCGGAGTGCCAGGTCCTGGAGAGTGTCTGATCCCCTTTTAATATAGCGGTATTCTCGGGGGCAGGGCACATACCACGCTTTTAAAACATGCAAAAGACAGAACGCAGCCAAAATGACAAGAAAGAGCAATTTTCCCTAAAAGAAAGGTCAGGGAGAAATCACAGCCAGGGACTTGCTCCAAACAGATATAAGTAATGTATCTGAACAAGAATTTAGAACAACAGTCATATGACCACTAGCTGAGCTTGCAGAAAAGCACAGGAGACACCAGAGAAACCCTCGCTGCAGAGATCAAAGACCCAAATAGTCAAGCAGAAATTAAAAAGGCTATAACTGGGATGCAAAACTGACTGGATCGAGTCACAATGAGGATTGAAGAAGCAGAGGAGGGAATAGGTGATATAGAAGATCAAATTGTGGGAAAAAGAGGGAAAGGAAATGATTCGATCACAAAGGCAGACTTAGAGAACCTAGGAATTCCACAAAACGAAACAATATCAGTATCCTAGAAGTCCCAGAAGAAAAAGAGAGGAAGAAGGAGCAGAAGGTTTCTTTGACAAATTATAGCTGAGAACTTCCCTAATCTGGGGAAGGAAACAGACATCCACATTCAAGAGGCAGAGAGAATTCCCCTCAAAATCAACAAGTAGGTCAACATCATGATATACCATGGTTGAAACTTGCGAAATACAAAGAGAAAGAGAGAATTCTGAAAGCAGATAAGGACAAAAGGTCCTTAACCTACAAGGGTAGACACATAAGGTTAGCGGCAGATCTGTCCACAGAAATTTGGCAGGCCAGAAGGGAGTGGCAGGAGATATTCAATGTGCTGAATGAAAACAACATGCGGCCAAGAATTCTTTATCCAGAAAGGCTGCCATTCAGAATAGGAGAGAGAAAGAGTTTCCCAGACCAACAAAAACTAAAGGAGTTCCTGACCACTAAACTAATACTGCAAGAAAATTTTAAGGGAGACTCTCTAAGTGGAGGGGGAAAAAAATAAGACCAAAGCAACAAAGACTGCAAAGGACCAGAGAACACCACCAGAAACACCAACTCTACAGTTAATACAATGGCACTAAATTCGTATCTTTCAATAATCACCCAAATGTACTAAATGCTCCACTCAAAAGACATAGGGAATCAAAATGGATTTTAAAAAAAGCAAGATCCATCTGTATGCTGCCTACAAGAGACTCATTTTAGACCTAAAGACACCTGCAGATCAAAAGTGAGGGGATGGAGAACCATCGGTTATGCTAATGGATGTCAAAAGAAAGCTGTGGATCAAGTCCTGCATCGGGCTCTGCACTGGGTGTGAAGCCTGCTTGAGATTCTCTCTCAGTGTCTCTGTGTCTCTCTGTCTCTCTCTCTCAAATAAAATTTAGAAAAAGAAAAAAAGAAAGAAAAAGAAAGCCAGAGTAGCTGTGCTGATATCAAACAAATGAGTTTAAAACAGAGTGCAACAAGAGGTGAAGAAGGGCATTATATCATAATTAAGGAGTCTATCCACCAAGATTTAACAATTGTAACTATTTATGTTCCCAACTTGAACACCCAAATATATAAATCCATTAGTCATAAACATAAAGAAACTCATTGATAATAATACCATAATAGTAGAGGACTTTAATACCCCCATCTACAGCAATGGATACATCATCTAAGCAGAAAATAAACAAGAAACAATGGCTTTGAATGACACACGGGACTGGTTGGACTTAACAAATGTATTCAGAACATTTCATCTCTAAAGGAGCAGAACACACATTCTTCTTGAATGTACTTGGAACATTCTCCAGAACAGATCACAGACTGGGTCACAAATCAGTCCTCAGCAGGTACAAAAAGACTGAGATCATACCATGCATATTTTCAGATCACAACACTATGAAACTTGAAATCAACCACAAGAAAAAATTTGGAAACCTCTCAAATACATGGAAGTTAAAGAACATCCTACTAAAGAATGAATGGGTTAACCAGGAAATTCAAGAAAAAATTGAAAAAATATGTGGAAGCAAATGAAAATGAAAACACAACAGTCCAACTCCTTTGGGATATAGCAAAGACAGTCCTAAGAGGAAAGTACATTTCAGTTTAGACCTGTCTCAAGAAGCCAGAAAGGCCCTAAATATACAACCTAACCTTACACCTTAGAGGAACTGGAAAAGGAGCAGCAAATAAAGCCTAAAGCCAGCAGAAGAAAGGAAATATTAAAGATTAGAACAGAAATAAATAATATAGAAACAAACAAACAAACAACAACAACAAAATAAAACAGTAGAACAGACCCATGAAACTAAGAACTGGTTTTTTATTTCACTTTTTATAATGTTTTATTTATTTTTCAGAGACAGAGACAGAGTGTGAGCAAGGGAGGGGCAGAAAAAGAGAGGGGGACACAGAATCTGAAGCAAGCTCCAGGTTCTGAGCTGTCAGCACTGAGCCTGATGTGGGGCTCGAACTCATGGACCACAAGATCATGACCTGAGCCGAAGTCAGACGCTTAACAAACTGAGCCACCCAGGCCGTAAGAACTGTTTTTTTTTAAAAGAATAAACAAAACTGATAAATCCTTAGCCAGACTTCTCAAAAAGAAAAGAGAGAGAACCCAAATAGGTAAAATCATGAATGAAAGACGAGAGATCACAACAAACACCACAGAAATATTAACAAGTATAAGAGAATACTATGAAAAATTATATGCCAACAAACTGGGCAATCTGGAAGAAATGCACAAATTTCTAGAAACTCACAAACTACTAAAACTGAAACAAGAAGAAATAGAAAATTTGAATAGACCCATAACAAGTAAAGAAATTGAATCAGTTATCAAAAATCTCCCAACAAAAAAGAGTCCTGGCCCAGATGGCATTCCAGGGAAATTCTACCAGATATTTAAAGAGGAGTTAATACCTATTCTTCTCAAACTGTTCCAAAAAAGAGAAATGGAAGGAAAGCTTCCAAACTCATTCTATGAAGCCAGCATTGCCTTCATTCCAAAACCAAAGACCCCACTAAAAAAAAGAATTACAGGCCAATATCCCTGACGAACCTGGATGCAAGAGTTCTCAACAAGATACTAGAAAATCAAATTCAACAGCACATTAAAAGAATTATTCACCATAATCAAGTGGTATTTATTACTGGGCTGCAGGGCTGGTTCAATAATCACAAGGCAATCAATGTGATACACTACATAATAAAAGAAAGGATAAGAACCATTTAATCCTCTCAAAAGATGTATAAAAAGCATTTGACAAAATACAGCATCCTTTCTTGATAAAAACCCTCAAGAAAGTAGGGACAGAAGGAACATCCTTCAACAATATAAAGGCCATATATGAAAGACCCACACCTAATATCATCCTCAATGGGGCAAAACTGAGAGTTATCCCCCTAAGGTCAGGAACACAACAGTGCTGTCCACTCTCACTTTTCAATATAGTCCTGGAAGTCCTAACCTCAGCAATCAGACAACAGAAAGAAATAAAAGTCATCCAAATCGGCAAAGAAGTCAAACTGTCATTCTTCACAGAAGACATGATTCTCTATGGGGAAAGCCCAAAAGACTCCACCAAAAAACAGCTAGAATTGATATATGAATTCAACAAAGTCACAGGATATAAAATCAAAGTACAGAAATCGGTTGCCTTTCTATACACCAATAATGAAACAACAGAAAGAGAAATCAGGAATCGATCCCACTTACAGTTGCACTGAAAACCATAAAATACCTAAGGAATAAACCTAACCAAAGAGGTCAAAGATCTGTACGCTGAAAACTATAGAAATCTTTTGAAAGAAATTGAAGAAGACGTAAAGAAATGGAAAAAGATTCCATGCTCCTGGATACGAAGAACAAATATTGTTAAAATGTCGATACTACCCAAAGCAATCTACATATTCAATTCAATCCCTATCAAAATAACGCCAGCATTCTTTCAGGAGCTAGCGCAAACAATTCTAAAATTTGTATGGAACCCAAAAAAGACCCCAAATAGCCTACGTAATGTTGAGCAAAGCTGGAGGCATCATAATCTGACTTTAGCCTCTGCTACAAAGCTGTAATCATCCAGACAGTATGGTATTGGCACAAAAAGAGACGCATAGATCAATGGAACATAATAGAAAACCCAGAAATGGACCCACAAATGTATGGCCAGCTAATCTTCAACAAAGCAGGAAAGAATATCCAATGGGAAAAAGACAGTCTCTTCAGTAAACAGTGCTGGGAAAACTTCACAGCAACATGCAGAAGAATGAACCTGGACCACTTTCTTACACCATGCACAAAAATAAATTCAAAATGGGTAAAAGACCTAAATGTAAGACAGGAAACCATCAAAATGCTAAAGGAGAAAACAGGCAGCAACCTCTTTGACCTTGACCGCAGCAACTTCTTACTAGACATGTCTGCAGAGGCAAGGGAAACAAAAGC
The DNA here is from genome assembly GCF_024362965.1 of Panthera pardus. Classification (NCBI taxonomy): domain Eukaryota; kingdom Metazoa; phylum Chordata; class Mammalia; order Carnivora; family Felidae; genus Panthera; species Panthera pardus. The sequence continues at coordinate 69,228,394 of NW_026527002.1, forward strand.
AAAAATGAACAATAGGGACCTCATCAAGATAAAAAAAAAAACTTTTGTACGGCAAAGGAAGCAATCAACAAAACTAAAAGGAAACCGACAAAATGGGAGAAGATATCTGCAAATGACATATTGGATAAAGAAATCAATAAAGAACTTACCAATCTCGACACCCAAAAAAACAAACAATTCAGTGAAGAAATGGGCAAAAGACATGAACAGACACTTTTCCAAAGAAGACATCCAGATGGCTAACAAACACATGAAAAGATGCTCAACATCACTCATCATCAGAGAAATACAAATCAAAACCATGATAACATACCACTTCACACCTGTCAATGGCTAAAATGAACAACTCAGGAAACAACGGATGTTGGCGAGGAGATGGAGAAAGAAGAACGGTTTTGCACTGTTGGTGAGAATGCAAACTGGTGCAGCCACTCTGAAAACAGTATGGAGGTTCCTCAAAAAGTTAAAAGTAGAATCACCCTATGACCCAGCAATTGCACTGCTAAGTATCCAAAAGATTAAAAAATGCTGATTCAAAGGGGTACATGCACTCCCATGTTTATAGCAGCGCTATCAACAATAGCCAAACTATGGACAAAGCCCATTGACTGATGAATGGATAAAGATGTGGTGTATGTATACAATGGAATACTACTCACTGGTCAAAAAGAATGAAATCTTGCCATTTGCAATGGTCTGGAGGGAACTAGAGTGTATCATACTAAAGGAAATAAGTGAGTCCGAGAAAGACACATATTATATGATTTCACTCATATGTGGAATTTAAGAAACAAAACAGATGAACATGGGGGAAGGGAAAGAAAAATCAGACAAAACAGAGAGAGAAGCAAACCACAAGAGACTCTTAAATACAGGGAACAAACTGAGGGCTGCTGGAGGGGAGGTGGCTGGGAGGATGGGCTAGATGGGTGATGGGCATTAAGAAGGGCACTTGCTGGGATGTGCAGTGGATGTGACATGAATCACTGGGTTCCATTCCTGAAACCAATACTACACTATTTGTTAAGGAACTTGAATTTAAATAAAAAGATACATCTTTGTTACCTTTGGATCAATAGCTTGCTCTTTTTTATTGCTGGGTAGTATTCCACTGTAGGCATGTACCATGGTTTGAGGAGTCCACTTAAAACTTTGGGTTTTTTTCAACCCAATAAAAACGTTGCTGTCATTATTAAAAAAAAAAAAAAATTCCTCCTGGCTGAGCCCATTGTCAGAGCCTGGACCAGACAAACATTAGGATATTCATTTCACTTCCCTTCTCTGGGTCTGTTTCCCTGTGAGAAATGGAAGATTACACATGATCATCTTTGGTGCCCCTTCCAATGCAACATCTTATAATTGTAGTCTAAGGTTTTGTGGAATAAAAGGATGAAGAGGAGGAGAAGGAGGAGGAGGAAAAGGAGGAGGCACCAGGGGAAGCAGCAGCAGCAATGTATAAAGGATGGGATATAAATTCCTCCTCATGATAAATACTACACAGTGAGGCCTTCAAAATTGGCCAAATGAAGAAATACCTGCATGTAAGCCCACAGGTTGGCCCTAGACCCTTCCTGCAGACCCCTGTTCTTCTGAGCAGCTCTGAAAGGGCTGGCAGACCCTCTCCAGCAGGAAGACCCTGCTGCTGCTCTTTTCCCGGCTCATCTGAGCATCATCTAGTGCTGGGGTCCGACAGAGAGGATCTGTGTCCTAGTCTGCTTCTGCCTACCCTGCTCAAGGCACACTGGGAAGTAACCTCAAGTGTCCCCTGGTCCTTAGTGGGACCTCGCACATCTTAAGGAGCAGTGAGGCGAGTGACCCAGGGCAGCCTGCTCTGCACCGATCTCCTTTTCCCAGAGGGTCAGTGGTCCAAGTCCCATTGCCAGCTTTCCGCTTCACTCTTTACCATGAGTTTTTCTTCTCTTCTGGCATTCAGGAAAGTATCGTTTCCATTTTCAAGTTGTTTCAAGAGAAACGACTCTGCCTTACACTTGAGAACTTGCCAAGCACTAGTTTTTATTATGGCTGCTAATTCTTTATTGTATTGCATTTTATTTTGGCTATTTAAAACCCTTTATGTATGCAGTTTGAATTGGGGGAGACTTCTGGCTTAAGAGGGTGTGCAGAGAATTCTACAAGAATCAAAAGTTTAAAGATTCTTAAAGGGTGGGGGGAATCTATTCCAGGATGGGCTTATATTCTAGAATAATAGTGTACCCCCCAGAAAGACTTAATGGAGAAATGATCACAAATGAGCAAACTCACTCAGAAGGAAGATGCAAGAAACAACATCACCCTGGTCTTTCAGGTTGGGTTCTAGGAATAAGGACACAGGTGCATAGCAGACCGCCCTGGGCCCCCAGCCTGGCTGCTCCTTAAGACGCAGGAGATTCTCAGTGAAGACAGAGGAGAAACATGAAATTCCTTCCGGATGTGCCTCAGGACAGGGCAGTGCACATAGTAATGACAGACACAAAAAGCTTTTTGCGAACCTCCCCCACATCATCCTATGGGAGCCTCGCAACTACCCTGTAGGATGGGGCTAACAACCTCTTTAGAGCTGAGAACGGGCTCTAAAGATCCAGCCACAAAGCTTGAAGCTGACAAGAGCCACACTGTCTTATTGTTTCCATCTAGGCCTGTCTGATTCTCTTTCTATAATAATATGGGCCTACTTTCTGATTGGGACCATTCCAAGTTCAAAGTCCCTGTATAGTCCATATAGTATCCATAATGGGAATAGTAACATTTTCTATATGAGGAAACCATCTGATACCTTACACTCACTTTCACATTTATCTTCCCATTTGATTCTCCCAGCGAACCCGTGGGGTTAAGTATTCACCCCCTCTTTAGGAATAAAAAAATTGAGGCTTACATTCCAGGCACCACGTCAGGTGGCCCAGCCCACACAGCTCTAGGCCGGCTCTGGGGTCAAACAAACTTGGATTCAAGTCTTAACTCTATCAGTTCCCAACCCTGCGACATCATTTGTTTACTGTGTGTCTGTTTTCCCTTCATAATGGAAACCCCATGAGAAGAGGGGTTTTCTCTGATATGTTCACAGCTGAATCCCAGCTCCTAAAACACAGCCTGGCACATAGAATCCTTTCAATAAATGAATGAATGAATGATGAGTGAACATGATTTATGAAAGCTCTTGGCCAATGGGACAGCACTTGTTCTCATGATTCATCCAATTTGCCTGCTTGAGACATTTACATTTTGAAGGCTCCCAGGGTTGTTTGTTTCCTTCACAGATCACCCCATAACTTTAACCCCCCTACTTGAGTTTCCTGCCGATTACAGCTGAATTTCAGGGTGACAAAATTCCACATTTCCCTTCTTTCTGGTTTCCCCTCTCTTTTTCCCCTCCATAACCCACCAACCAGTTTCAACACATCTCTCATTTCAAGTGAAGAGTATTTAAAAGACTGTAAAGTTTATTGAACTCTTACAACACCACATCTGTATTTGTTAAGTGCCAATGACTCAAAAAACATATTAGTCTCTGCTGAAATTCATGTGGTTTTACAAATTAGGGAGAAAGTTCTAGGTTCAGAGTCTTTTGCCAAGTTATAAAAACTTGTTACACACCTTTTGCAAGGCTCTGTTTTCTTCCTTCCTATTGTCATTTAGTCTGTAGCTTGAAGCAACAGAGTGAACTGTATCTCTGTATTCTCACTGAAAATATAGAAAAAAGATCATCCCTTTTTTAAGGGCACCTCCAAGGGGGGATTTGAGGGATTTGTGTTCATCCTTGAATGCAAATTATAAACAAAGACATGTATCAACAGCAAAATATCTGCACCATCTCCAGCAAAACACAAAGACCATCAACATGGGTCAACAAGGCAAAATCTTCCCTCTGCCATTTTTAAGATCAATGCCTATCACAAAATACACATAATACAGTCAAGAATATTTATCATGCAGTATTCATATTAACATAAAATTGGATCTAATCAAAAATGGTCACCCAAAAAGAGGTTCATTTAAGCACATTATGGTATACTTATATGAGAGAATACTATACAGCCCATAGAAATGATATTCTCGATGATTTAAGGAAAGTGAGCCTGACACCTTGATAAACGGGATTCATTCAAAGTAGAGGGTATAAACTGAGCCTCATTATTATGTGCTGACCCCTTCTAAGATGGATTTTGTTTTCTTCCCTCTCTCTCCTTTCTGTCTTCAGTCCCTGGTCCCTCCATACAGTAGAAGACACAGAACGATTTTGACTCTACTCTTGTTTGATTAAAAGGCCATGGTTGAGTTTGGGAGTCCAGACACCCAGAGATAAATGCCTGCCGAGGGCCTGTTCCCACAGCTGCTGCCCAGGGAGGCAGCATAGCACCTTGAGAACCACATAGGCTTGGGTGCTTTGGAATGAAATAAACCTGGATTTGAATCTCAGTTCTGCCACTTATTGGCTGTGTAACCTTAATCTTGGATTTGTTTCTCTGTTTCTCTATCAATAATATAGGGTTAATTAAGCCCATCCTATATAGCTGCTGTGCACAGTAATGGAGAAATGAGATTATTTCTTAAAGCACCTAGCAGAATTCTGAAAAGTAAGAGGTGCTAGATAAAGTTACCCACCCCCCGACACCCCCTCTGATAGCATCTGTCCTCCACATCTCCCCTGTCCCTACCCCAATGTTCCCAAAACACTGGGAGGGGGAGAGGCTGGGGGGGGGGGAGACTGGCAAAAAAAAAATTGTTTTCTCATGGAAGAACTTACCCACCAAGCTCTGCACTTACCCCTAGATTTATTTTTCCTTTTGTGCATAGAGAGAAAAAAGAAAAAGGAAGCCTCTGGCAGCCTTATTAATAAATTTATCATTTTCTGGATTTAGAGACTTTTTAAAATAAGTCATCCAGTGTCATATTACACTGGTTCCCACAACTCAGATTCCATGCCCCTACAAGGATTCGAAAGCACTGGCCTATCTTGGGATATACCTTTTATCAAATAATCGAGGACTAATAATAAGCAAACTGATATCATTTTGATGAGGGACAAAGAACTCTTGTACACTTTCACACATAATGACTCTTTTAATCCTCCCAGTGATTCTCTAAAGTAGGCACCATGACCATCCTCATTTTACATATGAGGAAATTGAGGCACACAGAGGTTAAATGACCCAATGAAGCTTCATCCATCCATCCACTCTCAGGGTAGATATGAGCTCAGATAACCTAGCTCTAGAGCAAAGTCATCCAACTACAAATCAGTCTTGTGAGCCAAATCCAACCTTCCAGACTTTTGCATGGCTCATGAGTTAAAAATATTTTTTTTACATTTTTAATGAATATATGTTAAATAGCTCTATAAATCTTTACGTACAGCTCTCAGCATTGCGTCGTGGCCCTCTAAACCTAAAACGTGTACTACTCAGCCCTCGATAGAAAGAGTTTGCTGCTTCCTTCGCTAGAAGATAGCCCCTAACACTGAAGACACTACCTTCACCCTGGGCATTTGCCATCACAGTTCCCTAGAGCAGTCCATCAAGAGCTACACAAGTCTTTGCCTGGCCTAAGTCCTCAACAAAAATATTTCCTGGAAGATTATAAAAGCAACTACAGAGAATAACCCCTGCGTGGCTTTGAGGAAATTCTCACTTGCTTCGTGCCTCCATTTCCTCATTTGTTCAATGGGCTGGTGACACTGCCTAGCTCACAGGGTCATTGGCGGGTGATGAGGATAATATGTGGAAAGTAGTGAGCACCTCCCCTGACCTGTCTATGCTAGAATAAATGGCCCTATTGCTATTATTATTACCCCAGAGTTTTTAAATGTTGGCACAAAGGAAGCTCCCTACAAAGGGGCTTCAACAAGTTCATGGGACACCCAAGACTGCATGCAAAATTTGTATTTAAGATGCATTTTTTTGGAGAGAGTTTCCCTAACTTATTTCAGATTCTCTAAAGGATCTGGACTCGAAACCCTTAAGAACAAGAGCTCAAAACTATACCAGTTATAGAAAGTTCCTGAAGACACTCAGTAGAAAGGCAGGTGCATCCCAAGCGTTCCTGAAGCACCACAGGAACACGTCTGCTAGTTCTGCTCTGTCCTCCTCACTCAACACACACACACATCCTCTTCCTACACTTGAGGACTCAGGGAAGGAGAAAGAGGCTAAAGTTTAAGACTACATATTGGTGCCACCACTCTTAGGACACCTTCACAGAGAGGCTTTCCCCAACCAGGCTTTCTTTCTCAATACCACTCATCCTCCCTCCACCCCTGTAAATTCATTCCAGTGTTCATTTTCCTAGCTATCTGGACTTACTCTATTTATGCATTTACTTATGAATTATCTCTATCTACCATGTGAATGCAGCTTCCATGAGAATAGGGGCTTGGTCTATCTTGCTCTGACCGAATCCTCAACATTTGATTCAATAAATATGTAATCAACAAATAACGAGACCCAGGGGTCCTCAGGAAGTTTCAATTCAGCTTGAACATAAACATTCAAAGGCACCTGGGGGCTCTTGATTGTACTAGGACTGCTAAGCCTCCTCCTTGGCCAAGTTGCCCCAATTCCGCTAAAGGGTGCATCAGAATGCACATTATGCATATTCTGCAAGGAGACGGGAAGAGTGAGGGGAGGGTATGCCCATTCTCAAACAACTTATGAATACCCAGTGTGTAACATCCATGATGTTTTCACATTTGAGCTTCCTACATCTGGCTGCTGCTACCTTTGGGCCAGTACATACCTCAGTGGTAGAGTGGCTATACTTTGGGAACTAAAATCCAGTCTAACCAAAGGACAGAATATCTAAATTGAGCCTGTTCTTTAAAAAAAAAAATGGATTTTAATTTTTTTATTAATTCAGCAAAAACGCATTGAGCATTACGATGCACTAGGTACCGAGCACTGACCTGTGAACAAAACAGACAAAACCTTACACTTGTGATGTTTATGAGAACTCCCCTCCCTCAGTCCCATTCCCTACAGCCTCTCGTATCTAGTTTACGCAATTTTCCCCCAAATACTTTTAGCATAAGGTAATGCACACAAACGTACTCATGTACACACAGTGCACCAAACATATCATGATCTAGATCAGTGGTTCTCAACCAGGGGAGATTTTGTCCAGGGGAAACCTGGGAATGTCCAGAGACATTTTTGGTGTAAGTACAGGGGGCAATGCTACTGGCATCTAGCGGGTGGAGGCCAGGGATGCTGCTAAACATTCTACAATGTACAGGATAGCTCCTCACAACGAAGAATCATCTGGTCCCAGATTTCAAGAAGTACTGAAGTTGAGAAGCCCTGGTCCATAGTTTAGGACTAATTGCAGACCCAGACAGCACTGGTACCTTTCTCAGATTTTCCTTAATGTTATCCAGCTTCAAAAACTATAGTGGGTATTTGAAGTTTCCCATATTTTAGAGATGTTCCACATCCTTCTCACTCTCCTTTGCAATGCTCAACCTCAGCCCCACCAGTCACATGTCCATATGGGAATCTAACTGAGAAGTGATCGAGGTGAAAAAGGACGTGCTAGATGGAAGCCATTTTTTTGGCTCGAGATGGCAGTGACGGCTGCCTTTGAGGAATAATGGAGGTGGACTGTCTGGCATCCTAAGTTCCAGATGTGAGCTGTGGTCTCTGTGCTCAATGGCAGTGATGGATACTGCCATCCATGTTGGCATGAATGGAATGTTGGTCCATTCTCGTGATAGAGTTTGGATGTGGCTCTTGTCCCTGGAGCTGCCAAGTTTTTGACACTTTAGCTTCGCAGAGATCCAAAAAACTAACTAATATACTTTAATAAGTTCTCCTCCTACCCAAGCCCACTAAAATGGCTCCACTGTCTGTTTGCACTGTCTGATAATAATAAGCAGGAAAAGTTCATGACCAATCTGTGATACGAAAGGGATGTATTTATATTCACTTAGATCTCTACTGACTCACAGCAATCATTTCATTTTGAGGTGAAGAGCACCTTGGCTGCTAACATAGTAAAACACCTCATTGTGCACTGCATGGGGGGAAAGACCACAGAAAGTTAATAACTTCTTCAACAGCAAAAGAAGAAACCTTGTTCTCAGCCCTATAAAGTAGCCTATGTCTCCAGCCAGCCAGGAACTTTTCCTGGCTGTAAATACAACCTACGTGCTTATGTCTCTATTTTGCAAGCACACACACACACACACACAAAAGGAATCATAAGCCATCTATGCAACTTTTCATATCAAATTAAAAGGAAGGGAAGGAAAGAGAATGAGAGAATGAGTGGTGCCGGGGGGAAGGGGCGGGGGAGGGAGTTCCATAAAGATTTTAAAGCCAGACTGCCTTTGAGCTTCCTTGAAGGTTAGTGCAAGGAGGTTATAACACCTGGCTTGCTGAGGATCTGCCCTACCCCAGGAAAGGAGGACGGCCAACCCATGGAAGATGCACACTTTCATCTCGGCTTTGCTACACTGGGGAAGGGCAGACACATCAACCTCCTCTGCTCACCAGTTCACCTTTTGCCAGGAGGGAGTGGGAGTAGCATTCTGGTCACTTTCCAGGCCGGACTAGGAAAATCACAAAGAGGCTATAGATCTGCAGCTAGTCTCACAGCAACAATCTGATCGCCTAGGAAGTAGAGTCTAAAATCACGCTCACGCTCAAAGCAATAGTAACCATTCATCTTGCGCCTCCCGTGCGCCTGATACTTTGCTTACATTTTCTCTAATCGCCATGGCCATCGTACAAAGTAGATTAGCACCGGTTTATATGTGAAGAAGCTGGAGATCTAGGAGGATATGCGATTTGCCTAAGATCCTACAACAATATCTTAGAGTCTGTGGGAACTGATGGTAGAATCTGTCTGAACTCAAAGCCAATTCCCTTTTCGTTGTGTCAGGATTCATCTCTACTCCCCTCCAACCTCATCTTCCAGACCATCTCCCTGTCTGCTGCCATAACAACCCCACCCTTTTGGATCTAGGCAACCTCCATCTCTCAGTCAGCGCAGCAGCGACGACAATGATTTGGATACAGTGGAAGATTGGTAAGGGCTTGTCAACTGAGATCCAGCTTCCTGTCCTGGGTCGGGCACCAAATGGAAAACCAAATGACTATGTATTTTGTGTACTCACTTCACTCTCTTCGGTCTTGATTTGCTCATCTATTACACAGGGGTATTGGAACAAAAGTCTAGAAGGACCCTTTCAAACAGTTTATTTAAATTTTATTTGATAAAATGCTTGTCACTGATGTTGTCAGTAAACTCCCCAAACACACACACTCAAAGAAACACACAGAAGCTTTACCTAATGTTTTGAGCCATTAGCTCGATGTGTAAAATCTCGCTGTGAAGGATTGGTACAAATATTCTGTCTATACACAACTACTCATTATCTCCTTAATAGCACCTTAGGCGATGTATATATATATTATTGATTTGATAACATTGCATTTATGGCCAATAACAGGAAAACCTAAGCTTACGTACACATGTATTTTCTCCAGAAGGCATATCACAGTCTTCTTGGTCTCAGGAACACTAGATAGCACTTCTCAGGGACCATTTTAAACAGCAAAGTCACCAACCACGAGCATAAAAAATGTGAAAAACTTGGCACTAAATAGACTGTAGAAAGGACACTTGTTTACAACGTGAGAGCTAAAACAAGAAGGCAAAGGGTCTCCTTGTTCGATCTCAGCTGGAAACATAAGTGTTGAGTGACTCAAACTTTTGCCACTCTGTGCATGTTCATAAATGACTGTAAGAGCACAGCCAGTCTTCTGACCACAGAATGAACTGCTTTGGGGGTTAATCCCATTACTTTCTGGGTTGGACTGACAACTGCCCAAGGATTTCCTCATGCCCCCTGGGATATAGGTCTTCCAGCAAGGGCCCCTTTCTATGCTGCCACAGCCCAAGCAATTTAAAACACAACAGATGAATCATCACATTCTATCCATATCCAAACCCTTTGTTTTTCAAGCCTGGTTATAAGCTGTCCCATACACCTTGGTCTCCCTGCTCTTTCTTCTGTCATGTATGTTTAAATTCACCTAACATTAACTGAGAACCTACTGTGTGTCTCTTTTGTTTACAAGTATTACTTAATTATACCTCCAAAGAGCACTGAGAAGTAGATTATTGTTGTCATTTTACAGATGGGCTCCCCAAGGCTTATAGAAAATAAGCTACTGTCCCAGTTACTAATCATGGTGGACCTCCAAACTCCAACCGACATTTCCAAACTCCACTGGCAGTGTTCCTGTCTCTCAATGGCACTGCCCAAACTTTGGGATGACCTGGGAAAATGGATGGATGGATGGATGGATGGATGGATGGAAGTATAGATAGACAGATACAGAGATGATATAGATTAGATATAGATATAGATATAGATATAGATATAGATATATAGATATAATTTTTTTCATTCCAGGGTCCACCCCGAAACTACTGAATCAGAATCTCTAGAGATTCTTAGGCAATTAGCCCAGCTGTTTCTGCCAACTGGAATTTATGAGCCACTGCAGGACTCCACATGCAGTTTCGTCTGAAGCAAATTCTTCTTTTGAAGCACACAAAATGGGCGGTGACATGAAGAGTGGGCAGGAAAAAGTGTCCTTGCCCAAAACTTTCTCTTCCCCTCATCTCCATGAGCATCCTTGCAAAAATAGCTACTAGAGAATGTCAGAACACATGTTACCCACCACTAATAATTCAGTTTATTTAGCAAATATTTATCTATTCAGGGGCGTGTCAGACCCTGCGTTAAATGATGGGGCTGCTAGAGAAAAGGGTTCAGTGCTTCCTCCACGTAAGACAAATAAAGATGATGGCCCCGAAGTTGAGGAGTTGTCACTGGGGATATGTAAAAAGGACTGGGGGCATGGATGGTGCTGGGGAGCCTGGCAGAAAGAAATCTCTGGGGAATTTCTGCTCTGTGGTCTACATGGTGTGCTGCACCAAAAGAGAATCTGAGCGAGAAAGAAATGCAAGAGAAGGACAGAGACTTTACAAAATTCTTTGCGTTGACCTCGCTGTTCTTTCTTTTTCCTTTTCTCTTTTTAAATTTTGGTTGATTTGTTTATTGGTGTTTTAAAATTTACACCCATTAGTTAGCATCCAGTGCAATAATGATTTCAGGAGTAGAATCCAGTGATTCGTCCCCTACATATAACACCCAGTGCTCACCCCAAGTGTCCTCCTTAATGCCCCCCACCCGTCCCCCCACCCCAAGCCCCTCCAGCAACCCTCAGTTTGTTCTCTGTATTTAAGAGTCTCTTCTGTTTTGTCCCCCTTCCTGTTTTTCTTAAAGCGCTTCCCCTGGCACAAGAAGACATTAACTGGAGAGAAGAGATTTCACAGAGGCGGTGATAAATCAAGATATGTTTGTTTTATTTTTACACATGGAATTTTGAGTGATTTGCTGTTCATCTCCACCCTTTTCCATCCAAAGTCATTATGAATCTCAAATTCAGCCCTAGGTTGACTGGTTGACTCTTCCTCAGATGTCATAAACTGATCCCATTACAAAGAATGGAAATGATGCCAATAAACCCACCCTCTTCTTCTCAGAGGGTCAGGGTGAGTCCCTGCGGAGGGGGGATGTTAGGAATCACACTTCGCAGAATCAGACCATCAGCCCTACTGGTCACAGTTAGAACCCCGAGAACTCTTCCTTCCCACCCCCAGGCTGCTTCCTCCATCCAGGGGCTCATTGCCCCTCCCCAACGTCCAGCTAGTGGCTGGTGCTTTCTCCTCCATCCCTGACCGTGGGGAGAATTCTACATCCAGAAACATACTTTCACCTCACCATCTGACTCTGCAGTTCAATTTGCTTTCTCCCAGAAGCCCTCCACTCTCTCCATCATTATTTCTCTAAAAGGACCATGGCGTTCCCCTCTAACCCACCTGCCACCAGACGCTTCCTTCTGAAACATGAATCTCCCTGTTTACCATCTTCCATCTGCTCCTTTACTGGACATATTACGTCAGCCTCGACCCCACAGGACACTTGGATTGCGTACACCCCTGCCATTCCCATGGGCAGCTTGTGAAAGCCCAGGCTTGTTCGAAAGTTCTCCATGCTGTTTGTTATGCCATTGTCTCCTTCTGGAGTGGCATCTTTCCCATCGACAGCAAGAGATCTACTAAACTCAAAGCTCCGTGGCCGAGTCTGGTCTTGTTCCAACTATGTCCCCGGCACCCAACTCTACATCTAGCAAGTAAGCAGGTGCTCAATAATATGTATGAAATGAGCAAGTGACCAAGGGAGAGAATAAGTAAGGAAGAGGGAATTCTTGCTGAGCCAGTGGCTTCGTGATGAGGCCTCTCCAAGATGTCCGAGGACAGTGCCAGCCTCTTTCCCCTGTGTCCCCACAGCATGTCAGATACCCCTGTGCTGTCACCCTTACCACTCGCATGGCACCAACACCAGCATCCCTTCTTGGGCACAGTTTGTGCCATATTTCAGTAACACATGATAACCGCGTAATACATAATCACTAACAACTTAAATTTAAGGACATACTTCATCCCCTCACGTCTTTCTACAGTTTTACCTGATTCCCTACCTTTCCTCTTCACCTTCCTATCTTCAGAAGATTTCGGATCTCACCCTCTTACCCCAGAATTACTAGCTGAGATGCCTTCCCCTGCACCTTTCCCCCTGCTTCTTTAAATCCTATATTCCTCACAGCCAGCAGAAACTATCCTCCTGAACCTCCTCACCCTACAGGAACATTCCTCCTGTGGCTCTCAGGTCTCTTTAATAATGGTAACGATAAGCATCATGGCTACCATTTTTCGAGTACCAGAATGAATCACAGGTGCTTTATAGAGTGCATACACACAGACATTTTTGTAACTTACGCACACCATTGGCAAAGACAGGAAACTGAGGCACAACCAGATTAAATAACTTTCTTGAAGTCAGGCAACTGGTAAATGATAGAATATGCAAACCTGGTTATTATCCATTTCTTCATCCATTCATTTATTCATTGAACAAATCATTACTGAATGCCTGTGGGGTATTATTCCCAGACTTGGACACACTTTGGGGTGGAATAATTCATTTGGCAAACATAACCAATTCTGCTGTTTAGACAAAGTGAAGGCAGACAAAGGAGGGAAACCAGAAGGGATTCCAGATTAATTGACTCAGAATTAAAGCAAGGCAGGAAAAGGGAAGAGTGGGGAGATGAGTTTCAGTTTCAGACAAGAGCCCTGAAAAGAGAGCAGTTTGTAGGGAGTAGCTTCCTTCCTCCAGGGCTCCTGGTTGAATGAACTCCCTGAATGAGGAACGAATGTTGAGACTTGTTTTATTGCTATTTACAAAAGTAGGTTTTAAAGAATCAGCGATTTGCAGATTCCACTCGGATGCGTCACACCCGTCTTTCATTCATCACACCAAAGAGAGCAGGGAAGTTGAAGGCACGGACTTTGAAAGCCTACGTATTGTGAAAGGGGAAGCCTGGGATCCAGTGAATGATTGTTCCAGGATGAAGGCAACAGCAGTGTCCTGGACAGGGGTTTATCTCCCTCTCCCATCTTCCAGGTAGTTAGATGCTTGTCAGTTTACCCTTTTAGGCTCTACTCGACCACGGTTAGTGCTTAGCAAAGATGACCTACATTTGGAATTACCCTTTTCACCTGTAGATCCTCTCCTTTAGTAGATTGTCAACCCTTCAAAGACAGGGACTTTTCTATTCATTGTTCACCTGCTTCCATGCCTAGCGTGTCACCTAGCGCCATGTTACTGAGCTGCTGAGAAACAAAGGATGGGCAGAAGGAGAGAGGAAAAGGAAGAAAGGAGAAACAGAAGCCAAGGAGGCCTACTGGATATTTGATAAGGTAGTACTAACAGACCGCACTTGCAGTCAAGAGTTCTGTGTTCCAACTCCAGTCCTGGCATCAATAAGCAAGTACTACAGACCCTCAGATCCCCAACTTCTTATGCTGGGAAATGGAAATAAATAATAGTGCCTCCTTCATCAGATCGCTCAGGAAATTAAATAAGGTAACGCGCTGGGCAACATTTTGTAAATTTACCCAACTGTCGATGCAAAAATGGCTACTGGAAGATGGTCTGACAAGAATGAAGTGCTCTTCAAGACTTCAAGGAATTGCCATCAGACGTTGAAGCCGGTGGCTTTTACCAGGACCTTGCTGGCTTATATGAGCTGTGTTCCTCTTTAAGACGACTCAGGTGACCAGCAAACACAGTCCCTGCAAGTTTTTATATTTAAAGAAGAGAATCTTAGGGGAGCCTGGGTGACTCAGTTGGTTAAGCATCTAACTCTTCATTTTGGCTCAGGTCGTGATCTCATGGTTCATGAGCTCGAGCACCATTTTGGGCTCTGTGCTGACAGCATGAAGCCTGCTTGGGATTCTCTCTCTTCTTCTGTCTCTGCCCCTCCCCCACTCTCTCTCAAAATAAATAAAGTAACTTTTTTTTAAAAGGAAAAGATACTTGGAGCGTGCATTGAAAAGAAAAGATTCCAACTGCCATTGTCAACAGCCACACTGGTTGTGTTTGACAGTGAGTGAATTCTGTCACTTCTCTTAGCATTTATTGAGCTTTTATTGTGAACACAGCATTCTGAAGCATACTGCTAAGGAACGGAGAGCAAAGATAATTAAGATTCACCTCATCCCCCATGATGTTCAGTCCACTTCCTTCCCTACAACTGGTTTCTCCATTTGCCCAACAAGAGGTTGGGAACAGCTATCTCAGACTTTCTACCAGGACCTTTTACAATCCTATAATGCTCGAATGCTAGGGTTCAAAGGGTAATTGTGATTACCATCTTCTTGATGATTCTTCTGGGATAAAGCTGTTTGCTAGGAATCCCAAATTGATGTCAGCTCCAAACAATGGCAAGTATACAATTCACAAAGCCCTCTCTCATACATTTGCCTACTGTATCCTCACTACAAGCCTGCAGGCTAGTGTTCTCAGACTCCTTTACAAAGAAATAATTGGGTCTTAAAAGGACTAAATTATTAAAAAAATTAATTAATTAATTAATTAAAAAATAAAAATAAAAGGACTAAATTATTTGCCCAGGTCATTGACAAAGAAATTAGCTGGGCCAGGGCATAAAACCAGATTTTCTATTCATTCATTCATTCATTGTTATTTTAATTCCAGTTAAAAAATACGGAAGCTTCACAAATTTGGGTGACATCCTTGCACAGGGGCCACGCAAATATCATTCCAATTTTTAGTGTATGTGCTGACAAAGCCAGCACCAGATTTTCTATTCCTAAACAGAATTTGCTTCATCCCCTTCACTCTGCAAGAGCTTTTCTGACCAGGTGATCGAGTAATATTGGCTCAGGGAAGCTGAATTTAGCCGGAGGCCAATAGGACCCTTCCAAAAACCCGCGGTCCCCCCTCAAGCACTTGAAAGCCCAGAGTGGGTTAAGTCTTCCCTGGCTCAGTCCCAACAGACATTAAATTCACCTGTGCTTGCTCTGAAATAAATCAGTGTCCTTTTCTGCTGCTGCTGTTGTCTGGAAATAATGCAAATGCAATGGGCCTGCACTGACATTATGCTTCCCTGGAAGGATACACATAATAAATTGTCCCTTAATGCTGTTAAAGAGACATTTTCCTCTTATTCAGGAGCTCTGGAGGTTGGTTTGGGCTCCTCACCCAGCGAAGAGGAAAACATGGTGCCTTGTCACTGGGCCCAGTCATTCATGTGACCCCTCGGTGCGCCTCGGATTCCTGCATTGCCAAGTTCAAGGATGCATTTTCTAGCCCCCGTGTCAAGTCACGGGATGATCTGGTAACCTAGACTGGTTTCCTGGTTTGTGACTTGACTGTATTTATTTTTATTTTATTGTAAGCAGTTAAATGTTTACTTATTTGGATGCTTCGAAGCCAAGGGAGACTGGAGCTCCTGGTCCACACCATTCATCCTTTGGAAGAACGCCAAAGCTGTTTCCGCAGAGGACAGAAGGCATTGGTCTCCCCTGCAGGAAGCCACTGCCGCTCCTTAATTGTTTGCTAGAGGAAGAATCAAGGGTAAAATTTAAAGTAAATGGCTGGCCGGGTTGCGCTAATTCATCAAAGCATGTTTCAAGTCAGTAGTCAAAGCATGCATCAGCCCCGGGCACCACCACCTTCTATGCAAGTAGAAAACCCAGCAGACCTCCAAGCAGATGAAATCATTAGGAGGCATTCAGCAGTGCTTGAAAAGCAGAGAGGAGGCAGGGATTTCTGTGCACGTTCCACTTTGCCACATGGGGAAACACCAGTTGTCTGTGACCTAGTTATCTGGGAGAGATACCCACAAAACTGTTCACTGCATGGGAACCCCATCCTTCAGTGCGCCCTGTGTGCTCAGAAAACAATTAGAGCTTCCTAGTTGGACTCTATTCCACTGGCTTAGAGATTTTTTTTAGTTGCAGTAAACACAAACCCACTTAAAGTAGCTTAAGAAAAGGATAATTTTCCAGGGAGAGACCATGGACAGGAAATAAAACCCAGGGTCATTAGAGGTTGGAAGTAGGCACTGGAAAGTTTCCAGAAAACCCATCAGCATCTCACCTCTCTCTCAATGCATAGCCCGTTGTCTGTGTAATGCTTCGTTCTCCTGCTTCTCTGTGAAATCTCCTTGCTCTTAAGCATGGAGTCATCGATTCATTCAGTAAATATTGAATTCTACCATGTGGCTGGCCCTGTTCAGGATGCTGGGGATCCAGCAGTGAACACAATACTCAAAAACCCATGCCCCTGTGGAATGTGCCCTGCAGTAGAGAGCTAGACACGAAGAGGACAAATACGGTGTGTTAGCATTAAGTGCTTAGAAGAAACGATCAGGACAGGAAATGAAATGTTGAGACAGCACTTAAAATCTTGAATAGGACGGTCATGTAAGACTCCACAGGGAAGGTCATTTTTATTTTTTTTTTATTTAATTTTTTTTAATTTTTTTTTAACGTTTATTTATTTTTGAGACAGAGAGAGACAGAGCGTGAACGGGGGAGGGTCAGAGAGAGGGAGACACAGCATCTGAAACAGGCTCCAGGCTCTGAGCCATCAGCACAGAGCCCGACGCGGGGCTTGAACTCATGAACCGCGAGATCATGACCTGAGCCGAAGTCGGACGCTTAACCGACTGAGCCACCCAGGCGCCCCGGGAAGGTCATTTTTAAATAAGGACCTGAAGGAAGTGAGAGAAATAGCTGCACAAATGACAGGCCGAGCACACTGGGCAGAGGGTACAGCAGGTACTAAAGGACCTGAGGTGATTCAAGGAGTGGCAAGAGCCCAGTGGGGTGGGGAGCAATGAGTAGAGGACTAGTGAGAGACGAAGCCTACATCTGGGGGTGGGGGGTGGGGGGGAATCACAGAGTGAGGACGCTGCCTTTTTCTCTGAGTGAGGTGGGAAGGTCCAGAAAGGCTACCTCCACCTGAGTAACCACATGGCCCGCCCAATCCAGGAGTGGTTTCTTACTGCTAACCTATTACTGAATCAAAATCCCTTTGTCTCCAAAAGAGAGAATCCAAGAGACATTGACCATGCCCACTCTGCTTCTGCAGTCATCCTGAGTTCTAGGGGCTTGCCCAAGTAGTATCAGTCCAGCCAACTAGGCTAAAGCCCCACCTGACAACCAGTGACAGCCACTGTCTGTATATGCAGATGCCATTTCCATTTTTGCCTGTTTCACTCAAGAATGCAGAGCAGTGGGGCCAGCTAGTCAAATTTCGGGGATATGGAGACCCAGCTATATCTCTTGGGCAATTTCTCTCTCTCTCTCTCTCTCTCTCTCTCTCTCTCTCTCTCTCTCTCCAAAATACTTGAGGAACAGTGGAGGGTACAGGAAGAGACTTAGTATCTGGGAGAAAGTACCCCCACCCCACATTGGGTCTCACAGAATCTTTGCCGACTAAATGAATTGACAAGTGTTAATAAGAGTATCAGGACCTTAGGAAATGAAGATCCTTTTCGAAAACTCCGATTCTCAGGAAGATTTTCACATCAGATCTTCCACAGAGACAAAATTAGAACACGTACAGCCTCAGCAATCTCTTTACCCAGAGTCCTCAGATATGGCAGAAGGATCCACAAGAATTGTCATGAACATTTGCGAGGGGGTGCCAGCCATGTTACTATTAATAAATACCATACTAGAGTTGGACATGTTTTTGAATAAATTAGAGTGAATTCAATATGAACCCCAAAATATCATCATCATTCTCACTGCTAGCATCCAACGCGCCTTCTGAGTGCAAGAGAAAGGGTGAAGCTATGGCTGGACTATCTGAGCCGCGCATAACCCTACGCATGTCCCACACGCGTCCATCTTCCCTTTTGTGACTCTTGCTGGAAAATAAAAACACAGCCACTTCCGTGGGGAATAAGATTGCTGCAATAAGGTACTTCTCTGCAGGGCAACTGCCACTTCTTTCTCAAATGACTGCCACAAGGACCGGCATGTTCCAGAACTTTCTTCTCTTCAATTCTCAGAGCACTGAACTCGTGGAATGGCCAAACAAACGATGATCTTTTTCTAAGAACAACCCTAAAATGGTTTCCTGTGTCATTCTTGTAATTACATGCAAGAAAGTTACCATCTGTAGTTCAGCCGTGGCTCTTCACATGGAAGAGGAAATGACTAAATATATATTTACATAGCTCTCATGAATATGCATTTTGTAAATGCACAAATATGTACAATTACTTGATAGACTGTTTTGGTTCCTATCTTTCGAATATTTAATACAACCATAAATGTTTAATTCATATTTACTGAGTTGATTGAACAGTGTTAAATTGATGCCAAGTCTTGCTAGAAACGAGATTGAGTGTCTCTAGCATATTCGTGCAGCAGGATCTGGCCAGCAGAAGCCACACTGACTGGTTAAGTGATGGTTTTCTTGTAAAGAATATCGAACAAAGCTGCTCATGAAAATTGACTTGGCTGTAGCCGACGGGAATGGGACTGCATTTACGTCCCACATCAGCCTGCAGAGCCCTTCGTCATTTGGCCTCCCTGCCACCCCTTCGCAGCTCTTTCCACTCTGTCCCCTGTCACTCAGCCACCTCTCATTCCACCTTAAGTCCCTGCACCAGCCGCATCCCGTGCCCACAATGCTCTCCACACAGACACCGAGACTTTGCTTACGCACCACTTGCTCACGGTTTATCACGACCAGCCTTTTTGAAACTGCAGGGCCCAACACTGTCGAGGGCTCCTTCTGCTTTTATATTTTATAAATACAAAATATTTTTCCATGGCACTCGCCTCTCACATCAAACATCATTTACTCACTTATAATGTTTATGATTCATGGTCCGTCTCTGTCTGCCCTTACTAGAAGGTAAACATCGTATGAACAGAACTCCGTTTGTTCACCGAAGGAGCCCCAGACGCCCAGAACAGAGCTGACACTTCAGGGCCCCAAAGTGGAGGGAGGGAGGAATGGGAACCAAGAGTCCTAGGTTCCAATCCAGCATGGGAATGAGGCAAGGCCAGGGCAGAACAGCAGCAGAGAACTCTCCTGGGTACATGTCAAGTTTCTGCCAAGGTGGACCACACGTCGTTTGGAAGATCACCTCTAGGGGCGCCTGGGTGGCTCAGTCGGTTAAGCGTGTCGACTTCGGCTCAGGTCATGATCTCGCGGTCCGTGAGTTCGAGCCCCGCGTCGGGCTCTGTGCTGACAGCTCAGAGCCTGGAGCCTGTTTCAGATTCTGTGTCTCCCTCTCTCTGACCCTCCCCCGTTCATGCTCTGTCTCTCCCTGTCTCAAAAGTAAATAAAAAACGTTAAAAAAATAAAATAAAATAAATAAATAAAAAAGATCACCTCTAGAGGTAGCACCCACGTGGAAAGGTTTTGCCATCGTACTATGTAGATGCAAAATGGGGGTGTCGGCATCGCCTTCAGAGATCTGAAAAACAAATGCCATAGAGTAGATGAAAACATACCCATCTATCAGGGCAAGAGAGGAAGTAAAAGTGGAGTAGGCTTCTCATGAAGCAGGGGATTGTTTTGTAGGGTGATTCCTACCCAGAAATTGTTCAGCTGCAACCAATGCCAGGAGAGGCTATGCAATGTGGCCCATCACTGCAGTGTGGACACAAAGCACTCCAAGATGTAGCTTCTGCAGCAGAGTCATTTTGCAAAGAACGTATGAGGGGAGGCCACACCTGCCTGGGGTGTGGTGTTGCACCCACGTCCCAAATAGGGGACGGTATCCTTGCAACGACAGAAACAGAGTGGATGAAGATCCTGGATCCCACAGTGTGTATGTTGAGCAGTTCGTGACAAATTGAACTGTTTATGACACAGAATTCATCGAACATATCAGCCCAAACCAAATCCAAGGGATCATCAAGATGTGAAATAGATTATGTAAAAAAGGGATATGCTATTGAATGGGACAAGAAGACAGCGTGAGAATAACAGAGAAACAGAGGACAAAGGATAAAGATAAAAAGGAGGGGCTCATCCTAGAACCAGGATAGAGACACCTCCCTAATTCTCCTGTCTACAGATGTCACCAAGATTCTGGTGAAGGAAATTGCTGGTAATTACCAGAACCACACACTCTAGTTATAAATGGAGAGTATTTATAGCTTGTCATACACGTGCGGGAATGTTTAAGGGGATGTTTAGTGAACTGTAAATAGCGTGGGTTCAGTTCTGCCCAACTAATCCTATATGCCATAATTATAAAGACTCAAGTAAATACAAACCCTTCAATTATCAAGAAGAGATATCTGAACCAAACAGAACTAACAGACAGTAGCAGTCAAACTCTTGATGCCCACAAAAGTGTGGAAGACAGAAGTACTTTCAGACCCTCTTAGGGCTTTATAAGCTGGTTACACGACACTTAATTTCTGGCAACTAATTTTGCAATTATTTTTCAAAGGCTATAAAAACGTTCCTAATATTCATCCCCCTACTCCTCTCTATCCACACTTACAACTTCCGGGAATACGGTCCACGGTCCATAGAAATAAGACAAAGAAACCAAGTTATTTGCCCACACGTGTTTGTGACTGCACAGTTTGGGATAGTAAAAAATGAAAAACAACAGAAGCATTCTGTTATCATATATATGGTTAAGTACGTTATGATGTTTCCCTTTTGTTTAAAAAAAATTTTTAAGATTTATTTATTTTTGAGAGAGAGAGAGAGAGAGAGAGAGAGAGAGAGAAAGACAGCATGAGCAGGGGAGGAGCAGCGAGAGAGGGAGACATAGAATCGGAAGCAACCTCCACACGTGGGGCTGGAACTCACAAATAGTGAGATCATGACCTGAGCCGAAGTTGGACGCTCAACAAAATGAGCCACCCAGGCACCCCTTCCCTTTTGTTTTTATTACACTGAGGTTATGGAGGTAGTTTTATGAGTTTTGAAAAATGTATGCCGTTGTGTAATCACCACCACTATCCAGATACAGAACACCTCCATCACCTCCAAATCTCCCTCAAGCAGCCAATTCCACCCCCCAGGAAATCCACTGACAAGATTCTTTCCCTGGGGTTTTGGTTCTTCCAGATCATTACCTGAATGGAATCACAGAGTATGTAAACTTTTGCATGCCTTCTCTCACTCGGCATAACCCATGAGAGATTCGTCCAAGCTGTTGCTGGATGGAATTCTTAATACAGATGCATCCATATTTGTTTATTCATTCACTACCCACTTTGCTTTTTGGAACTTTCTATTTTGAAATAATTACAGATTCACAATCTATAATTATTAACTCACTAAATTAGAGATTTGAGAGAGAGCGCAAAGAGGTGTCATGCACCCTTCACTCGGATTTCACAAATGGTTACACCTTACATTTTGTAACGATGTCAAACAATAGCAACAGCAGGAAATCGACAGGAGTGCCCCAAGTTCTACACCCTATTATCACAGGCCTAGAATCCCCATAAGCACCACTGCCATCATGATAACAGAACAATTCACTCACCACGGAGATCTCCCTTATACTTCCCCTTCCTGCTCACACACCCCCACTTTCACCCCTTTTCACCCTCTGCCATCGATAAAGTCATTTTAAGTATTTTCTGCTTTGACGTCCTCCGATAACCGCATCAGACGGCGCTATCATTTTGGCTTCAACCATTCAACACAATTTAGAACCTTCGGGAGGGGAAAGGAAGCCTGTCATATTTATACATGTTTTTACCTTTTCCATTTATTTTCTGTTTAGGGGAATTCCTTTAGAAAACTTGCTCTGCTGGGGGCAAATTCTCTCAGTCGTCCTACACCTTAGAATACCTTTATTTCCCCTCTGTGCTACAAAAATATGGTCTCTGGGTATAGAACCCTGGGTTAAAGGTTCCTGTCCTTCAGCACTTAGAAACAGGACAGCACTTCCTCCCGGCCATGGAGGTGGTTTCTGATGAGAAATATGGTGTCATTCATTTTGTCTCTCCCCACCCGCCCACACCCCCCTGCCGGAAGTAACCATCATGCCTCTCTCCGTGATTTCAAGATTTTGCGTGTTGCTTAGTTTTCAGAAGTTTTATTATGACGTATCTTGGCACAGGTGTCTTTGGGTTTATCCTGTTCAAGGTTCACTCGGCATCTTGAAACTGTAGGTTTATCTTTTGTCAAATCTGGGAAAGGTAGCCATCATTTCTTCAAATACTTTCTCAGTGCCACCTTCTTTCTCCTCTCCTTCTGAGATGCCAATGTCATGAATGCTGGATATTGTGTTTTATTTTATTTCATTTCATTTTTAAAGTTTATTTGGGCGAGGGGAGGGGCAGAGAGAGAGGGAAAGAGAGGATTCCACGCAGGTTCCATGGTGTCAGAGTGGAGCCCAAGGCGGGGCGGTGGGGGGAAGGAGGTTCGAACCCAGGAACTGTGAGATCATGACCTAAGCTGAAATTAGGAACTGGACGCTTAACCGAATGAGCCACACAGGCACCCTGAGATCTTTTATTTTATTCCCACACATCCCTGAGGCTTGCCTTTTTTTTTTTTTTTTTTTTTGTTCCCCCTTTAAATTCCATTTTCTTGCTGTTGTTCAGACTAGGTCATTTGTATCGCTCTATCTTAAAGTTTTACCACTTGTTTGGCCTATTCCTCCATTTTACTGTTGAGTTTTTGGGGGTTTTTTGTTTTGTTTTTTGTTTGGTTGGGTGTGTTTTTTTTTAATATAATTTATTGTCAAACTGGTTTCCATACAACACCCAGTGCTCATCCCAACAGGTGCCCTCCTCCTTGTGTTTGGTTGGCTTTTTCAAAAAAATATTCTAACATTTCCATTTGGCTATTCTTCGTATCTTTGCCGAGCCTTTCTATTTTTTTATTCTATTTTTCAATCATGTTCATAATGGCTCACTGAAGCACTTTTATAATGGCTGCTTTAAAATTCTTGCCAGACAATTCTAACATCTTAGTCATCTAGGTGTTGGTATCTCATAACTGTCTTTTCTCATTCAAGAATTTCCTGGTTCTTTGAAGTGATTTTTTTTTTAATTGAATCCCGGATATTTGGGGTTATAAGACTCTGAGTCTTATTTAAATCTTCTCTTTCAGCAGACTTCCTCTGATACCAGCCAGAGGGAGAAGGGAGACACCACCTTATTCTGCTGGATGGAAGTGGAAGTCCAGGTGTCCCCCTTGTCCTCTGCTGACTCTCAGGAAAATGGAGGGAGCCCTCCTTACTCCTGGATGGGGGAAGGGATTCAGGCTCCCCTCAGACTTCTGCTGGTACCACTCTGGCAAGCAGTGGGCAGTATGGGGGGGTGCTCATTAGTGCCCAGTCAGGATAGAAGTCCCAGGTCCCTATTTAGCCTTCTCTGTCACCACCCCAGCTAGGTGAGGGTGGAAGCCAAGACCCCCCATAAAGCCACAGTTAGTAAGATGGTACGAGGCTGCTCTTTTCTCGTGGTATTTGGTAACCCGTGTCTAAAAGTTTTCTTTCTTGCTAAGCCGCCCCTTTTTCGAGAAATCAATCTTTCCTTGGGGCCTTTCTGTCTGAATGCATCAACATTGCTAGGATGCCAATTTCTCTAGCACCCAGTGTGGGATATACAAGGCAAAAAAGAAAGTCCAGAGAACTCGTTGCCATGTCATTCCCTGCGTCCTGATGTCCCCTGGCCGGTCTGCCTACTTTCGTCCACCTCTTAGAGTCCTCTTACATTGGTTTGATGTGTAAGTCCAGAGTTTCAAGATATACTTATCCAGAGATATAGGGAAAAGTGCCTATCCATTTCATTTCAAAAGCTTTTTTTTTTTAATGTTTATTTATTTTGGGGAGACAGAGAGAGGGTGTGAGCAGGGGAGAGGCAGAGAGAGAGGGAGACAGAATCTGAAACAGGCTCCAGGCTCTGAGCTGTCAGCACAGATCCCAACTCAGGGCTCGAACTCACAAACCATGAGATCATGACCTGAGCCAAAGTCAGACGCTTAACTGACTGAGCCACCCAGGCGCCCCTCAAAAGACTGTTTTATAAGACTATGTTGGAGCACAAGAAAATAAAGATAAAGCATTAAGTGAAAAGAAGATTATCACATTTTCTGCCTAAGGTGGTTACTTACCACTTCTTTTTTAAATCACAAGTGTGTAAGAAAAAAGACTGGAGGGACATATACCCAATGTTAATGGGTACTGAGTTTGTAAAACAGAAAAAAAAGGGGCGGAGCTTTTCTCCTCTACTTTCCAATCTTCTGTACGATAGCAACATCACATTAAACATTCACATTAACAGAATAACAAAAGCAATTTGCCACTCAGAGAAGTAAAGCAAAGATTCTGAAGAATGGAAACTTCAAAGAGCCCTATTCCAAGGTGGCTATGTTACGTTCATAAAACTGCACTGTAATGTAAACCTTACCATTTATGAAGTCTATGAAGAATAGGCAGGGTTGTTGCTTTATGTTGAACAAATCCAGCTGGTATTTGAGCGAGGAGAGTAATACGGTCGGTGGAAAGCAGTTTTATGGAATCGGTGGAGAAAGAAGTGGTGTTTTATATTGAAGCACGTATTCTCTGGCACAAGCCCACAATAAATTGAAATCGACACCAACAGTTGGCTCAAAAATAATCAACTACAAATATGCTCAACATAGAAGCATTCTCGTGGACAGAACCACAAGTCGCGCTCCGCATTGTTCCTAACAGCTCTTTAGAAGTCACCAGATGCAGTCCTAGCGAAAATAACCCAGTGAGGTACAAGTTAATTACATAGTTACCAGCAAAATCACACACATTTTTTTGCAGTAATAATGTGGTAAATAAATACATGCTCACTCCATGGGAAATGGTGGCAATTATCAGGAGCACATGTTCACACCATCATATTGCTTACTGATAATCGTGCAATTAACCAATGGCAGCATGCGAACATGGATATTTATGCTTCTCTGAGCTTTGCGTGCTATGTGGCACGCATGTGAAAAGCACAGATGGGAAGTTTCAAGGGTGAACCCCAAGAGTGTGAGCATTTATAGTGGTCACGTCTTAGTCTCCAAACCTCCCCAAAAAGGGAGCTTCTGGTTTATTTCAGTCACAACTATTTTTAACCAATTGCTTCACATGCAATTAATGCTCAATAAACTCTCCATTAAGTGAATTAATAAAAGGTAATAAAAAATGTGTGTGATGTGAGTAACCCAAAAGGAACAAATAAACAAGAATAACTTACGTTTGTGTTGGGGTTTCAGAAAGAAGCTTCGGGTATGAAATCAGAAGTTCCTAAACCAAACACCAGGTCTCCAATGACTAATTAAGGAATTTCAAACAAATTACTTCCAGCCTTTGAATTTCAGTTTTCTCAACTATAAAAGGGAAGTTAAGAGGTTTGTCATGTGGCTCAAATGAGCTAATGTACGTGCAAACATTTGTAAACCAAACAAAAATATACGCATAGGAAATAGTTTTGCTAAGATGCTACCATTTCAACAGCAACAAACCCAGACCTACCTTCGCAGAAGCATGTGTTATCTGAGAATTTCTCACTGGTAGCAAAAGAGAGAGGGGAAGAGAGCACAATTACTAGTCAGGAGGGTGAGGGGGTAGCATAAAAGCCTTCCATAATGGCTACTCTGCAGAGTGAGTAATCCATACAAAAAATTTTGGACATATTGGGTCTAATCCAGAACTAAGCCTATGGCAGGAAGTTCCTAAAATTATAAAAGCAGTGGGAGTTGTATAACTTCCGTACCTCTATGACATACACATCAGCTCAAACAATCTATTTTTCTCATTTCAGTGGACTCACTTGGGAGAAACAATATACTTTCTAAATAATAAGGATAGAGGAATTTTTTTAAAACATGGCAATTCTTTGCTTACCAACCAATGATTCCCCTATCTCTCTAAATTTCTGCTTCACGCCATCAAGAATAACATGCCGATCGTTAGGCTAATTGAAGTCAGAGAAAAAGCATCATATCTAAAAGAGTTTTGTACGTCAGAAAGAATTCAACAAAGTTTTTCTCACTTATTGCAATTTGCCAACCCAGTAGAACCTTTTATTCAATATGAATGGGTCCCAAGGTTGGCTGGTTGATTGAAAAATCTGTTTATATGGATTCACATCTTTTACATGCTTTATTTTAGTTGAAAATATATAAATGTTCATTTAGTCACCAATCTTTTAATGTAACGACAAGGGTTTTTTGTTTTTTGGTTTTTTTATGGGTCCAGTGATTGGAGATCAAAGCCTGTGTCTTGTGTAAACACACCCATTATGCATTGTCCACAAGTCTGAATCTTTCCTGGGGTGGAGTGACAACGTCAAACACTCGGGAAGAAATCTGAGTACAGATCTCTTACCGATTCCTATGAATGTTTTCCCAATGATTTATATTTGTCTCAATCACACCTAACTCAATAGCAATTTTAGGAAAAAGTTGTCTTCATCAAGTCTTTCCAGAGCATTTAGCTTCAATTTCATGGACATCTCAATTCTCATTTTTGTACTCATATATCATCAGTGTATATAACAATTAAATGACAGAATTGCAAGAAATAGTTTAACTGACATAAACAAATTTATGCATAAACATAACTCAAGTGCAAAATAAGTCCTGGGTCTCCACTTCGCCTTCTCCTACATGTACAGAACAGAATAAGAAGAGAGCATTTCTCAAACTACAGTAAACTAAACTGAAATTTTTAAATTCTTTCAGTTTCCACTCTCCTGTACAAAAATGTGTGCTCTGTATTTATTGCCATCGTCAGGGATGGAGTCTCTCTCTTCCTTTCCCCTACAAGGTAAGTAACCTTATCTTGCTCCTCTGATAGCTATGGAATGCACTTTTGAGTTGTTGTAAGAAGATACATTTTCCTACTAGTTTCTATTTTTAAAGTAAATTTTCATTTTAGACTAGTTTCAGGTTTACAGAAAAACCTCAAAGGTGGCACGGAGCTCCCATATACCCCACACCGGGTCTCCCCTATCATTAATGATTGCTGGCTTTTTTTACGTAACTTTGAAGCATTTTATTCAGAACCAAAGACCCTCCCACGTTACAGAAGCCATCAAAATGTGCAACATTTCTTTTGTAATGTTATCACGCTTTTTTGTATTCCTCACCATGGATCCATGACGACAGCTACCAAAGGTTACGTACACTTTTATTGTTTTGACTGTACAGCACCCTTTCCTTCTACTAGGATACAAGCACCTGGTTTCCGGTGTGAAGAACCACCCCACTCCCCTCACAATTTCTGTTATGCCACCATTCTAGGGGTGGACCAGTGACCAGGCCTGGCTAACCAGAGCACCCCTCGCTGTGGCCACAATAATCGAGGCACTGTTAGGGTAGGTTATAACCACCTTGTGGGAACAGCCTAACTGAGAATATGATCTAAGAGAAAAGCAAAGAAAGAGAGAGAGAGCAAAAGAGTATTCTAATGACATACGTGCCCAATCATTGGGACTAACTAAGTTTTTAACTGTTATTCTGAGGTAATAACTCATGGAATTTTCTTTCACCCTCAAAATAGTAAATGATACAGTCAACCTAATGGGAGCCCTGGATTTATCAATGCATGAAGCCAGCCGCCTCCATTGTTACATGAACCAAAAAATAGTTTTAGGAAGAAGAGAAAGGATGGCTTCCAATAATTTGAAGAGCAGAGGGTTACTTGCCGTGTTCCTCATCACACATCAATCACAAAGTCTGGTTGACCATTTACAGTCAATCCATGCATAACCTGCAGAGACCACACTTGAACATTTCCCTACAGGAGGCACATGCAAAGACCTAGAAGCAAGAAAGGGAACAACGTATTTCAAGAACTACAGGGAGATCAACAAGGCCAAAGTGGGGAGAGAAGTAAGAGGGAAGGGAAGGGAAACAGGGGGCTGGCCGAGTTGCACAGCTTTTAATGGCGACTTGGACTCTATTCTAAGTCATTGAGAAACTGGCAAGGGTTTCGGTTCAGAAGGAGAGTTGCCATCACTTATCCATTTTGCAAAGGCCACTCAGCCTGCATAGGGAGGATGTAAAACAGGAAGCTGACCCAAGAAGCAATGAGGTCTTGAGTTGAGGCCATGGTAGCGATAATGGGAAGAAATGTATGTATTGGAGGTATAGTTAGGTTGCTCCCGCATGTCAAATGTGGAGTCCTGTTAACAGAAACCCTGCCTGAGCCTGGTCCGCTTTCTCTCCTCAGACCAAATCACTAGGGTCTGAAATCCAGCCTTGCACAAATCGATATTTGTTCAATGGATGAATCTCAAAGATTTGGTAGTTCTGAGTAATTGGTGAAAACGAGACACCTCAAAATTCTCTGATGAAAATATTTTGTCTCAGTTCCCAGGTTTATGCACTCACAGAGGAAGTGTTCAGGCATGACATACTTCAGTATGGCTGCCTCCGTTTTCTTGGGCAAAAGCAGAAGTCATACTTTTAAGATTTCAAATACTTTATTAAGGGTAATCAGCTCTGGACTGATCGGAAAACACTTCCAGTAATTAAACATCAGTGTTTTAGTGAAAAGACCAGTGAAAAAGCTTAAAGATCTCAATTGGAGTTTCTACCACCCCTGTTTCCCCACCTTACCTCTTATCTTGTGAGGTAGAGAGAAGAAAACCGACATCAAAGTGATACCGCGAAACTCAAATAAATAAGCATTATGAAAACATTTTGTGATATGAAAATCCTAATACATTAGTAAGAAGGGGTTAGTTTATTCACATTGAGGATTTATACGGTGTCACTCTTGCAAGCTAAACAAAACAAATGAACAAAGGAAAAAGAGACAAACAAAAAAAAAAAACAGACAAATACAGAGAACTGGTGGTTGCCAGACGGGAGGTGGGTGAGGGGATGGGGGAAATAATAAACGGGATTAAGAGTTCAGTTCTCATGAGAAGAACTGAGAAATGGATAGAATTGTGGAGTCATTATATTGTACACCTGAAACTAATGTAACACTGTATGTTAATGACACTTCAATAATAACTAAATAAATAATAAGTACTCCGTCAGCCACTACTTTTTGATTTGTTTCTTAAGAGGCATTCCACTATTGGAATCTTCCAGATACCCTTAGCAGACACCTGTGGGTGCCTACACAGGAGGCCTTCCCTCTTCTTTCTAACAGGATCCTGATTTACAAGTGCGACCACCACTCTTCCCCATTTTAAATCATGGGATTTCACCAGTGACCAAGCGGGTTCATCTGTCAGTGACACATTTGCTAGAGATTCTGGAAAACAGACGTTCCCTTCGTCTTTCACGAAAACATTGTGTCCTCCCCACTGGATGTGAGCAAAGACAGCCATAGCCTCCAGCTGCAGGGGTATTAGAAGTATGAGTGGAACAGAAGAGAATTGCCTGAATATCGTGGAAGCAGAACCAAAAAATGGAAAAAGAAACAAGACATTGGTCACGTCAATTTATCCTTAAGTCACACGTAAGTTCCAGGTCTGTCTGTTAATGGCCGAGTGACCTTGGCAAATGTCCATTAACTCCCCTGGGCTTTTGTTTCCTCATTTGTATAACAGTGATAACTGTCCACTCCTCACGGAGTTGTGGTGAGGGTTGAATTAGATGACAGTTGCCACATCTTAGAACAGACCTGGAGAACAGTAGGTGCCCAGCTGATGAGGGCTCTCTCCCATGGCCCAGCTCCTAGGAAGAGGGCTACACTGGGATGGTACAGTAAAGACATGAAAATGAGATTCTTGTTTGGGGTTTGAGAAGAGCCAATGCCCTTCACTCAGGCTACTTTGTGCAATACCTCACTCACCTCTGCAAAGGGCCGGGGCGGGGCATGCTCCACTAAACTATTTCTTACCGTCTTATTTTCATTTCTGTTTGTGTAATTCAATTTGCATTTCCATTGGCATATGAATTCACTTTCCAAGAACAACCCTGGACCAATATGCAATATGATGTGTTTGTATATATGTGTGTGTGTGTGTGTGTGTGTGTGTGTGTGTGTGTGTGTGTGTATGCACAGTTACAGCCATCCCAAACCTCCTCATTTCCAATCTCTGTGACCATATCCTAAGGCCCTGGTCTTGCTCGGTGCAGAATTGTCTAATTTTAATGTAATCCTGAGAAAGGAAAGAGACAGAGACAAAAAAAAAAAAAAAAGATAAGGAGAGAAAGAGAGAGCGAGATCTTTATTATTAGAGGAGACAAGGTCTTCTCTTGCTATGCAGATGTAACTGGGAAAACCAAGGCCCAGCTGGCTCCTTCTCAACAGCAGCAGCAGATAAGGAAGCAACATGTCTGACCTATTTGAACATCATCCAAAAGGAAATCCTCTCCCCACCTGCAGGAAACTCCAAGACTACACCTGGCAAGAGAACACAGGCAACAAAAGGCAGCGACATTGGCGGGCAGAAGCATAAAATCAGCAATTTGCAGCCAGCTCTGTCCCTACCACATATTTCCCCTTTTCCAGCCCGAGGGTCCCCAGCTGTAAAATGGGCTGTCAGAAATAACTCCCCAGAATGAGGACTAATGTCAACCTCCTGTCAGCTGCTTCCAGCCCAACCCTTCAAGCATATGTCCCAGACAGGAAAATAGGGGGTGTAAAAGCAGGAGTACAATAAACACCCCAGTACTCCTTCCAAAACTCCTTTTGTTTCATAAGATCTTCCCCCCCCCAACCCCCCACAGCAAAATCCTTTTCATCTCCCAACTGAATGGTGCCTCTTTTGTGATGACTTCACAACATTCATTACCCAGGCCCACCCAGGCATCCTCTCCTCCGGGTCCCATAGCACTCTGAAAGTCCACAAGTCCCTGAAAGATTCTGATGCATGGCTGCTTTCAATGCCTGTGCCTCCTGCCAGGTTGTGAGTCTTCTGATGAATGCTGCAGGGTCTTTCCCAAGCCACCAAAGAATCAAAGTCAAATAAGGTGAAGAGCCTACAGTCCAGGGGTGGATATGGAAGGGAAAATATAATTACAAAAGAGATCAAAACAGACATAAAGGACAGAAGTAGCACAGAGATAGAGGGATAGGTTCTGTTGGGAAGGGGTGGGAGGTACAGGGAGGCCTTCCAAAGAAGGGGTACCTCAAGGATTAGGACCTGCTGCAGCATCTGAACCAACTGCTCCCCCAGAAGGTCTCCTGGCTGAAGAAATGGTATCAATGCCTCTGAATATTCAAGATCCCAGGGACATCTCAGAAAGTTACCCACGGCCTCATTCAGTTGTTCTAGCAATAAAAATCAACTTGGAACTCTGCAAATCTATCCTGGCATTTAGCATTTTAGATTCTAATGGAAGGTACCAGCCATGTGGCTGAGATCAGATCTAATCCAGTGTTCAGCCCGAGATTCATCAATTATTAAAGAATGATTTTGCTCTGCTCTCTGTGAAAGCTGGAAGTGGCATCATCTACTCAAAGACCCGTGTTCAGCTCGGCCCAGCATTAATTCATTTAATGATTCAACAAGAATGTGCTGACCACCAACTGGATACTGAGCACCATTCTAAACACAGCGAAAACCACAGAGAGTAAGAAAGTCGTCTCTAATCAGATCTAGTGGGGTTGAAAAGCCTGCCTTTACCTGTCTGCATGTTTCAGAAATCACTTCTGTGTTAAATACTCCTGGCTCGTCAATCACAGTATTGATTGAAAGTCCCTGTATGTAGTTCCCTGCACACACAATGCAGAGCACTTTTTTTTGTCCTTTTTGCTCTCTCTATATTAATGCCATTCCCTCTTCCCCTGCCATTGCCTCTTTCTTCCTTGAGATTCCTCTGTGTTTCCTCAAGATTCTAATAGCAACTCCATGAAGGCAAAGAAACTTGTCTGATTTGTTTGCTGCTGTGTCCCCAGCACCCAGCCTCAGGCCAGACATACTGTGAGGATTCAATAAGTATTTGTTGATTGAATACATGGTGTGATGGATGATAAGATAAAGGCATCTCCTCTTCCAAGAAGCCTTCTCTGATTCCAAAGCTGGGGTAAAACACTTCTCCCGGCTGCTCCCACAGCCTCTCTGCCGGGTCCAGGAGGACACATTCTCTATTTGTCTCTGTATCCACCGTGAGCTCCACTAGAAGAAAGGCCAAGAGTGTTTCATCCATAAGGCCCTGGCTCTAGCCGAGGGACAAGGCCAAGGATGTACTCAGATGTACAGTAAATAATGGAAACCTTCAACTCCTAGGTAACTCATTGCAGACCGGCCCTTGATCAGTTCCCAAGGACTCACTCTACCACCCGAAAACTTCCCAGGTACTGAAGAGCTTCTTAAAGCCAAAAGCAGCCGCAGGGTGGAGGTGGAAAGTATGTTGGATTGACTGTCAGAAGCCAAGAGCCCAGTCACAGCTGTGTGAATGGGGGAAAGAGTGAATTATAAACGTGTTATTATTTATTGCCATTAAAACTAAAAATTACGTTCTGACTCCGTATGCAGAAGAATCCTGTGCATTCTCCAGAATTCAACTGGCACGGACCCAATGATAGGAAGTGCAGGATAACAAGGACCACAGTAGCAATAGGGCATAAATGCTGTTCTGTTTATCCCAAGGAGGCATTTCAGAGGCTCTTTCTTCTCTTGGTTTCCTGGCAGGGATGGCAGAGGCCAATTCAAGGAGGCACCACTTGCTGCCTGGGATAGCACTATGGTAAGAATCCTCATCAGCTGAGAGTGCTATGCCCAGGAAGCTCTGTTGTGATGGCAGTTTTGGTCTGGGGTGAAAGGGGGACAAAATGCAGGTTTGGCCATGGACCACCTTAACTTTCTCCCAGTAATGCTGCCCCCACCAATGTCCCTCAGTAACCACAGAGGTGTGCAGTCCCAGCAGCTATTAACCTGTGGACACATCCTCAAGTTATTCATGTAACGTATTCATGTAAGTGCATTGTGGGAGTCTCAGGGTGGCCACGGGGTCAGCTCACCCAAAGCGGGGCATCATTGGTCTATCCCTCTTGCTGCTACTCAGAGTGATACTGACTTCATTGAGAACACATACAGCTGCAGTAACCTTTCTAGAAGTGACTCCTTACTGTGCTGGAGCCAGTGATTCCTGGAGAGAACATCTGGTAAACTGCAGGATCTTTCTCTCCTTTGCAACATCACCCAGAATTGCATGCCTTATGTAGCAGAATGTTATTTCTACTAGGAAATCTCCCCAACATGATAGTATGCCAGAAAAAGACCTGGCTTCACTCGGAGCTAATTGCTTAATTTCTCTGTATCTCACTTCCCTCGTAGGTTAAAGAGGAATAAAAATACGCACCTCCTTCCAAAGTTGTAAAGGAGAAGGGGCAGCTCCCTTGGAACACATGATATCTCAGTGGTGTCAGTCACTAAGTGGAGATTGTTAAACTTGCCCACGATAAGAATAATAAGGACTACCTAGTGAGAGAATGTAGTTTTGAGGGTTTAACCATGCGCTAGGAAGTGTGTTAAATACTTACACTTATTATTACATTTAATTTTCACAACAAAGCTATGAGGGAGGTTTGGTTATCATTTCTATTGGGGAGACAGGGACACAGACTCGGAGAGACTGAGTGCTATGCCCAAATCCCCATGGCTAATTATGCGGAAGAATTACATAGGCCGTTCGCATCCAAGTGGCCTGGTTTCCAAGCCCATATTTAGTTAGTCTAGGTTGGAGTAAGGAGGAGATTGGTGGATGCATGAATCAGAGAATAGTCCAGACTTTAAAAAGCTTGAGGAGTGTCTCCTCCCAACTGCCTTGACTTTGCAGATGGGGAAGGCTTATGAAATTGGAAGCTCCTTAAGGCGTAAGCTGTTGTCAGCCAACACCTTGGCAAGAATGAGTTTACCCAAGCTGTTTGCAGTTCCAACAGCTAAGATCATAGGCTAGTAGCACACTTTGCATGTAATTACTCAAGTAATATTTATTTAAAGAAAGAATGGTACCTTGACTGAGACCAAGAAGGTCTAGATCTATATCCAGACTTCACCATTAAGTGTGATGATCCCTTCTCTGGGGCCATTTCTTTGTCTATAAATGGAGCGTGGTGTCTTTTTTTGTCCCTCAGCCATAAGACACCAAAACAGGTGAGACAAACACACTGAGGTGTATTCCGACAATGTATTTTTATATAGATCTTATCTTTTTGATGGCTAGGGAAAGAGAACCTTCATAAAAATTAAAAAAAAAAAAACCATGAAGACATAATACATGAAAAAGTTCATCTTGTTGCCAAACCGAAGATTCCCTGGAGATAGAGACCAAATTTCGTATTAATCACCACCAGTGTATCCTCAATGCTGAGGATTGCAATGGGCTGGCCGAGTCTATAGGTTTGGAGAATAAAGGAGTGTCACCAAGAATGTTTAATATGATGGAAAGAGATTTTTCAAGATAAAGGAAGGTGGGAAAATACGGTACAAAAAAAATTTGCACATACTGCGTAAACTCATCTCCATTAAAAAAAAAGTGCATAGGAAAACTTTTTTTAATCTAGAAGGAAACATGAAAAACACAAAGTGGTTTGCCTCTAGATAATAGGATAATGGGAAATCATTTTTCCGCCCCATTGAATTGTCTCTGAGTTCTCCAGATTTTCTGCAATGATCAGTTGCTAACTGATCATTGCAGAAAATAAATAAAAAATAAAACTGCACCCAGAGCCCAGCTTCATAACTCAGATCCTAACATAATGAGGAGGTAACTCTGAGTCTCAGCCGTGAACTGCCCCACTTTATATTAGAGTAGATGCTTAGACCTGGGACCTCCCCAGCCATGTTATGAACACGTGCTTGCTTTCTGCAACCCCAAAAGCTATGCAACACTCTTGCTGAAAGCCCCCTGTACCTCTTCGGTGCAGGCCAGGAGGGAAGACACTGTCAGGGTATCTCAAGACAGACAAGACCCAGATGCATCCCAACACAAACTCACAGCCATGACTATGTATCAAGGGAAACCAGAATCTAAAGGACAGACCTAGAAGCACTTCGCGCAGTCACGTCGTATCTCCTTCACCAGCCTCCTCAAATTTTTGCCACCCATACATGAGCATGTTTCTGAAATCCCCAACACATCTCCAATGGGGCCAAGAAGGATAAAGAGATGGGACCCAGTGTGGATAAGTAAGAAGGGAGAAGGAGAGCTATAGCTGTACCTCAAGTGGGTATCTCACAGCACCTGAAATTTCTGACTTGCAGAAATTTTACACAGTGATGGACTGGTGCCGGACCTAGCAGTGCATGGGGCGATGCTCATCTTTGAAGTGATGATCTGGGCCCTGCTGCTTCCATGAGCCCTCTCTGGTTTACGGCTCTGTCTCCGGTTGCCTATTAACATGAGTTAGTGCCAGTATTTTACAGTCTGAACCTCTGCAACAACAAAAAAACCAGCCATTCCTAGGGCGGCCATCCACAGGAATGGCAACATACGGAAAAGGAACATGACTTCTCTGTGTGTTCCCTTTCACCACCTTGCCCTGATAGAAAGCTACAAGTCTTGTCATGACAGTGCTTCATTTCAGTGAGTGCTGGACCCTGAGCCTTTAAGGCAAAGCCCTGCCTCTCTCCTTTTCCATCTCCACCATTCAGGTGATAGGTGCTAGACTCCTAGTCTCTCTCCTGCACTGCCTGCTTCCACCCTTGCCCACCCTTGACCACCTCCTCCGCCTGTGGTCAGAGTGAGCTATCCGAAAAGAGAATGAGATAATCATATTACTCCTCTGCTTCAAACATCTGATGGCTTCCCATCAGGCGGAGAACAAACTCAAAACTCTCTGCACTGGCTTACCTAAGACTACATGACTTGACATTCCTCCCTGACATCTGGATTCACTTGCCTCCTGTGCTGTGGTTCAACCATGTACTCAGTTTCTTCCTACCCCAGGACCTTGGAACTGATGACTCTTTCTGCCAAAAAAAGTTTCCCTACCCTACCACCTACCCCTCAATCTCTTCTTACTTGGCTCCAACTAGGCTCTCAGCACTTTGCCACAAATTGGTATCCCCCAACCACACAGTCCCTCCCTATCACATCACCCAGCTCAATTGTCTGTATGCTTACTGCCAGCTTTTAAATGTAGTGTCTTGCATTGCCTATCTTCCTCCGTAAGAAAGCAAAACTCATAAAAGGCCAAAGACCTTGACATCTTAATTTAAAGCTGTGTCTCCACAACCTAGGATACATCCTGGCAATGTCAATTTCTTTAATGCATTCCTGAGTGAATGAATGAGTGAACCAAATTCAAGCATAAATGCAAGCCCAAATCACAGAGCGGCTGTTCTTTAATGTTACCATTTGTAAATGTCCCTTTCACCTCAAATCATCAAAGGTAAAGAAAAACTTCAAGAGAAAAAGTGAATCTGAATCCTAGTTTTACCACTGACTCTACGTTCCTGGACAAGTTCTCCTAAATTCCCTGGTCCTCCGTTTTCTCTTCTAAAATAGGGGAAGCAGAGAAATAGAGACACCTACCTCATAAGCTGTGGTGCCGATTGGATGAGTAGACATGTGCCAAGAAGTCCTACACGGGTGGCCCATGTTACCACCATCATAATTCTATTCTAGCCACTTTGGCCGCATTGCGTACTAGAGGAAGCCCTTCGTTCTGCCGTTGGAGGGTCATCTGTGCTACAGGGAGCAAATCTGAAAGCAGGTTGACAGC
The DNA here is from genome assembly GCF_024362965.1 of Panthera pardus. Classification (NCBI taxonomy): domain Eukaryota; kingdom Metazoa; phylum Chordata; class Mammalia; order Carnivora; family Felidae; genus Panthera; species Panthera pardus. The sequence goes on from NW_026527002.1 coordinate 69,265,401, forward strand.
AAAGAGACCAGTCACTCCCACAGCTGAGCGGTACTGAGGCTGGACCTGGGGAGGGGCTGTGCAGACAGACTTGAGCCGCTGGATGAACAGGGCAACGCAGAGGTAGTGTTCATAGCATTCGAGGCCATAGCTGGAAATTGGCCGTCTGCAGCTCAGAAGAAGTTCTTCGCCAGAACCTGGCCAGGATGGCAATCTGCTGTTCGACCTCCAGCCTCCAGAACTATGAGAAAGAAATTGCTTCTGTTGATAAGCCACCCACTGTGTGATATTTTGTTACAGCAGTCCTAATGGACTAAAACAAGGAATCTACTTTCTCCTTCATGGGTTTTTTTTTTTCTGAATGTGTTCAAAGACAAGCAGCAGGGGGGACTGTGGTGAAGAAGACACACACCCAACAACACTTTCTCTCTTCCATTCCCTCGCTCTCCCCTGTGGATTTCCAATCCCTCACCTCTGATGAAATACAGTCATCACTTCACTAGCTCCTCCTCTGAGTATCCAGCTCACGTACCTTTCTCCCTGACCAGCCATCCAGGCAGACTCTGTATGCCTCCCTGGACCCAGAAACTCTTCTTTTCTGTATTGTTTGGGATACATAAGTAACAAGTGCTCAACATTCTTTCATAAAAAAAAAAAAAGTGTCCTCTTCTAATGTTATAAAGAAAAGGAGGTAGCCTAGAGAACATTCTATCCCCTTAATCATCCTCCCATAGGCCCACCAATCATCAGGCGATTGGTGAGACATAAACTCAGAGACCCTAGGAACATAGAAAGATGACAACCATGGACCCTTAGGGATCAGTTAAAGCCTAAGAAGCAACAAGAATTGAACCAGATACCTTAAAAGCTGTATCTCTCTCTCTCTCTCTCTCTCTCTCTCTCTCTCTCTCTCTCTCTCTCTCTGTCTCTCTCTGGATTCCCCAGGGATCTCAATACTATCTGTATATGAGGACGTTCTGAAGTCAGACATTTGTAATCCTGAGGTCTCCTGTGTGTAATTGGGAAGAATTAGACTACTCAGACGTTAAAGTCAAAGAAAGTCAAAGAAAGATGAGTTCCACGAACAACTTTGGGAGGAAGGTGGACCCTAAGCCTACATCTGGACATACACATGTAAGAAATCGCCTTTCAAGGGGTCAAACAAATGTTAATTTGGCAAAGAAAAGTTCCCGCCATTGAGTAAGTTACTGTCTATTGGGGGAATGGAAGTCTACCAGGGGTAACAAATTCAAATGCCTTTAGGGGTTAGCAGATCCAACAACATTTATCATGACCAAGGAGTTGTGGGGGCTGGGGAGGGGTATAAAAACCAGACAGTGCAGCTCCCTTATAAAGGCTCTCAATTTCAGAAGCATTTTCAATTCCATGGCTGACAAATAAACACCCTTTGAGTAATAAAGTTTCATAATCTCACACAAAGCTCCTTAGAACAGAGTCCCTCATCCTGAGCACTGTTGACATTTGCGTCCAGATAATTCTTTGTTGTGAGGCATTGTTCTGTTCGTTGTAGGATGACTGGACTCTTCACACTAGATGCCAGAGGCACCCCCACAGTTGCGCAATCAAAAATGTCCCCAGACATTGTCAAACGTACCCTGGGAAACAAAAGAGCTCCCTCCTCTCACCACTTGGGAAAGAAGTGCAGGATGTCACCATAGCAAACAGCAAGGCAAGAGGACAGCCCCACACTTGAAACAGCATCACAAACAATCCAGTTGCGTCTCCACAGCAGTCTGGTGAGGAAGGATTGCTTCCCCCAGACGAACAGATGAAGCCGAGTTGCGTTCGGGTCTGGCAGAAGTACTCCTTACCTACGTCAAGCCCTTCTGATTCAAAGCTGCCTTTTTGAGCAGTCTGTCATGCCTCAAGCAGGGAATGTCTATGCTGACAGCCAGAGAGAGCTGGCCTTAACTGCCGTGTTTGGAACGTCTCTCCAGCCATTGCTCTATCCACGGCCCGGAAGACGAGCTGGGGAGAGGCCACAGCAGTTCTGGGGCTATTGCAGTCATAGTGATGGTAAATGACAAGGCTCTGCATCTGGGCAGTGCGGGTAGGGATATAGAAGAAGATATGACAAATATTTAGAAGACAAAATTGGCAGGATTGGTGATGAATTGAACTAGGATTTAAAAACAAAAACAAAAACAAAAACAACGGCAGATTCTAGAATGAACCAGCATTAGTGGTGATAATTCACATCAGCTGTTTTAACAAACAAGGCAAATATCTCAGCAGCTTAACAAAGGTTATTTCTCACACACGTCATAGTCCCTTTGGGTGCCTGGCTCGAAGAGTTTGCTGTGGTGATTCAGAGATCTTAAGTCCTATGGTGCACCATCCTCCAGGTCAGAGGTCAGCAAACTACAGCCTATGGGCCAAATCCAACCACTGCCTGTTTTATAAATAAAGGTTTATTGGAACACAGTCACGCTCATTTGTTTACACATTGTCTACGGCTGATTTCACACTACATTGGTAGCGCTGAGTAACTGCGGCACAGAGCATATGGCCAGCAAAGCCTAAAATATTTACTATCTGGCCCTTTGCAGAAAAAAATTTCCCTGGGATTCCCTGCTGAGTCCTCTTCAATCAACCAAAGACCAAAAAGAACAAGCAAGAAGGATCACACATGAAGTTTTATAGCCAACCCTAGACACTGTGCAGACCATTTCTCTGGCCATACACCTTGCATTGGCCAGAACTCAGCCACATGGCTGCCCTCACTGCAAATCAGGCTGGAAGATAATGGAGGAGCCCACGGCTAAGGGTGGGAACTACCAGTGCCACGTATCCATGGCTCTGGACAAACCTCCCTTTGCCTGATTATCATCCTGTGGTTTCCTTTGAATGGAAAATCCACACATTCTTGCAAAGCGCTATAAACAACCATATCTCACTGGAGAAGCATTAATGACCAACATAAACTACTGAGTCCTGAGTTTAAACAAATGTGTTATGTTAGTTGATAATAGTAGAATAAACATGACCCCAATTAATGAATTTTCTCAGAGTTATATCGTCTTTATTAGTTCAAGTAGAGATATAAATGGAAACTCCATTTAACTCAATAATACAAAGTGTCTACTTTATGCCCCGTGCTGTGCCAAACAGAAAGGAAAATAAAGACATACCGGATACCTGCCGGGGGCTTCATCCTATGCGTGAAATGCATAAATAGAGAAATAACAAAAGAAGTATTATGGCTAAGTTCAAAAAAGGTGGCGCTTTATCTTTTCATCAGCTCGGAGAAAGAATATACCGTGAGGACTGGGGTAGTTGAGACTTACTTCCTGGAGAAGAAAAATAAAGCCCATTGTGATTTATGCCTGTTTCCCATAAAAGTTAAAATAAGAGTGAAGGTTGACAAAATCTTAAAAATGCTTTACTACTTAGAAGTCATTCTCACTAGGTAATATCCTTAATAATCGCCAAACTCCTGTGAAATTGGCATCATTAGGACTATCTCACTGCCACTGAGAACCAACCTGCGGTTATGACTTGCCCTGGGACACAAAGCCGGTGAGGGGACCGTAGGCCTGAAACAAGGTTCCAAATTTTCTTTTTCCTTTTCTTCCCTTTTCCTGATTTCTAATCCAGAGCTCTTTCAACTCTATCACATTGTCATTAAAAATAAAATAGTGTTCTTTGACAGACTTACGTTGCGATAACCACAGAGAGCTCATGATGTGTTGCAAAGCCAACAGCGGCCAAGAAAAACCTTTCCACACAGACAGTGAAATTTCTATTGGCTCGAAGACAACCCAGCCAAGGGCGAGGGAAACAAAGCCACAGGCTGAAAGTTCTCTCCAAAGATTTCTCCATCCAGTTCTCAGGTTGAAGGCAGCTTTGAAGTTAAAACGCAGCATCCCGACAGGTAAAGGAAGTAGACCCGTGAGGGATGTCAGTGCCAAGAAGTTCAATAAATGAATTAGACACAGAATAGTTGACCGAGGATATAGCAGCCCTTTGCAGATGGCCCCAAGGAATTCTGGATCCTACTTAGGGTCATGTTCCTTGACCCCAGAGCCCCTTCCATTTGACTAAACAGGCAGCTAGGACAGTAAGCTCCTGACTAACCAAAGATAATCTGAATATGTGACGTATACGTATACGGTTTTCTGTCCATATTAGCAGCAAGTTCTCCCAGACCAGTGGAACAGAGAAGTGCCATGTCCTGGTGGAATATAGACCTGTTATGGTCCATTTGAGCCAACACTTTCATGGGGTGAACAGCAGCAGTTACAAAGACCAGTTTAAAAAGAGAATTTCTCCTGGGGTGCCTGGGTGGCTCAGTCGGTTAAGCGTCTGACTTCAGCTCAGGTCACGATCTCACAGTTTGTGGGTTCGAGCCCCGCGTCAGGCTCTGTGCTGACAGCTTGGAGCCTGGAGCCTACTTTGGATTCTGTCTGTGTCTCCCTCTCTCTCTGCCCCTCCCCAGCTCGTGCTCACACTCTCTGTCAAAAATAAATAAACCTAAAAAAAAAATTTTTTTTTAAAGAGAATTTCTCTTTGGGAAAGCCACCCATGGAAATGGGAAACAAAATGAAGTCCAATTTGCCTTGGCCCTAAACGATAAAGTCTACACCCCCAGCATGACATATAAGCTCTTTGGGTTCTGGTCCCTATCCACCTGAGCTATCTTCCTGCGCCCACTCTTCTCCCCCATGCGCCATCAGTGTGACCCTCTCGACATATCACTCACCATGTACCTAGGCTTTCTCCCACTTTCTCCACCTGAAAAATTCCCACACAAGTCCCATACTCAATCGCTAATGTCAGTTTATCTATGACAATCTCTCCAAGCTGTTCTTAGAGCACAAGTCAAATTCTGCTAGAATATGTGTGCTCTTATCTGTCTCCCTAACTGGTCTGGAAAGTTGAATGAACAGACATGATGTCTAATTCTTCTCTGTTTTTTCCACATGCCTATCATATTGTCTGCCATGTAACAGACACTCAACAAGTGTTGAGGGTGGTAAATCTCAGACAAAAATCTGGCCAGAGGGAAACTGTGAGAAAGTAAAAAAAAAAAAAAAAAAAAAAGGCCTAGAACTGAATCTTGAAGTACCCTAGACCCACTGCTACTCACCGTGGGACCCAAGACACATCAGCAAGCATCTAGAAAGTAAGAGTATTTTGTCTACCTCATAGAACTAAAGTCAGGATTAAATGATAGAACGCCAGGGGAAAATCATTGGTTAATCATGTCAAAAGTGAATCACTAAGAACATGAAAGGAATTTTCACCATGGACTGTTAGCTGCACCAATCCATTGCTACACAGTGTTAAGAGAAAGAGAAGACTGTATCAACCAATAGGATAAGAGGAGGTCTTTCAGTAAGAGAGCTGGACAAAAATTCAGATTTATAACCAAATGGCCATTTGGTCCCATAATCATGGAGCACAGAGAAATAAGAAGACAGAGACCCCACTTCGTGAAATCATGACTCTCTTTATGCCTCTGGATGCCATTTAGTCCCACTGTTGGTTGGTACTTTCATTTGCTTATTAACATCTGTGTTCACTCAAAGACCCGTACGGCTCACTCTCAGAGTTTGGCAACTCTGAAGAGGTTGGTTCCACTGTCGATGGATTCTCTCTTCTAGACCGGTTTTATTTCCTTAGAGAGCCCTGTATCTCCTTACTAACCAGTGGTACCAATGGTGGTGGAAAGCATAGGAAGCAAAGGTTGTCCTAAGGATATTCACATTTATTGAAAGCCCACTGACAAGCATGAGCCAGGCAGTCATTGAAGCCCACACCTCACTATACCTTCAAATCCCACCTGTAAGTGACTTACTCTCTTTTGTCCAACAAATATGCAACGAGATGTTCTAAGCACTGGAGATATAGCTGTGAACATACTAAGCAAAATCTCTGGTCTCCTATCAATTGTTACCTAACGGTGGGAGAAGAAAGACAGCAGATAAGCCAATGGTAACCACATTAGATATTGAGTTTTCTGAGAGGTAGATGTGACAGAGGAACTTAGAGGTGGCTTTATTTTAGATAGTAGGGAGGTTATTATTAGTCTAATTTGATCAGTGAGGAAATAGAGGCTCAGAGAAGTTAAACAACTACTCCAAGGTCACATAGCTACACACTGACAGAGGAAGACCTTAAACACATGTCCTTCTGAGCCTGAAACAATAAAATAGCCCACACAAAAGAATATAGTCAAGAAATAAATGTATTATTCTCTTAGCCTTTCTTAGTAACTATTTAGGAATAGGACAAAAGTCAGTGTTGGCTGGAATGAGTATAGAAGTCTTCACGATGGAGGAAAAACTGAAGCTGGTCTTGAAGTCAGGATCTGGAAAAGAAGGAAAGAAAGACAGAAAGACAGAAAGACAGAAAGAGAAAGAAAGAAAGAAAGAAAGAAAGAAAGAAAGAAAGAAAGAAAGAAAGAAAGAAAGAGAAAGAAAGAAAGAAAGAAAGAAAGAAAGAAAGAAAGAAAGAAAGAAAGAAAAAGAGAGGGAGAGAAGGAAGGAAGGAAGGAAAAGGAAGAGAGAGAAAGAAGGAGGATTGGTTATTAAGATAATAAGAAATGGTTATTAAGAAGAAATGGTTATTAAGATAATGGTTATTAAGGAAGAAAGGAAGAAATGGTTATTAAGATAATAAGAAACTAGGGGTGCCTGGGTGGCTCAGTCGGTTGAGTGTCTGACTTCGGCTCAGGTCATGATTTTACTGTTGCCGAGTTCAAGCCCCATGTCAGGCTCTGTGCTGACAACTCAGAGCCTGGAGCCTGTTTCAGACTCTGTGTCTCCCTCTCTCTCTCTGCCCCTCCCGACTTGCCCTCTATCTCTCTCTCTCAAAAATAAACATTAAAAAAAATTTTTTTTAAGATAATAAGAAACTTATTAAGTTTCAGGCACCAGACAAAATATTTTAGATCTGGTATTTCAATAAGCACTTAAAAATTGTTTTTTTAATATTTGAATATATCCCCATCACATTTTTGTCAGCTTTTTAAATTTAATTTATTTTTTTTAAGCTTGTTTATTTATTTTGAGAGAGAGACAACAGGGGAGGGTCAAAGAGGGAGGGAGAGAGAGAATCCCAAACAAGCTCCATGCTGTCAGCACAGAGCCCAGCACAGAGTTCTAACCCACAAACTGTGAGATCACGATCTGAGCCAATGTCAAGGGGTGGACGCTCAACTGGTTGAGCCACCCGGCTGCCCCAGTACTTAACATTTTCAAAGAAACAAATAGCAAAGCAAATATTTAGCCATTCTACAGATAGAGAAACTGAGATTCAGGGTAATTAAGTGGTCTTCCAAGGTGACACAGTTGGTGAGCAATGACACTGGCCACTAAGCACGTAGGTAGGAATGGGCATGCTGGGTGCAAGGAAGGCTAAGAACGTAAGATGCCTGAGTCAGAAGTCCACATCTGGGATGACTAAGAACTGTAGCTCAGTGGGTTAACAAACCAATCAGGGATTGCAGAGGGGCGCCTGGGTGGCTCAGTCGGTTTAAGCGTCCGACTTGGCTCTGGTCATGATCTCATGGTTCATGGGTTCGAGCCCCACCATCGGGCTCTGTGCTGACGGCTCGGAGCCCGGGGCCTGCTTTAGATTCTGTGTCTCCCTCTCTCTCTTTGCCCCTCCCCCACTCACATTCTGTGTGTGTCTCTCTCTCTCAAAAATAAACAAACATTAAAATGTTTTTTAAAAAAGAGATTGCAGAGAATATTCAAGTGGATGCAGTGGAAGTAGGAATTGGCACAGGAGACAATAGGAGGCGACAGCAGGTTTTTCAGCAAGAAAGTGAAATTCAGAGGTGGGAACTGGAGCTGTCTCTGACTCTCCTCTGTCCCTCTAAAGTCATCACTCCTAAGTGTGGTTCCCCAACGATGTTCTCCTCTCCTATTACCTTGGAGTTAGTCAGACCTCTGCTAACTGGGCTTCTCAGCGACGTGGACTACATCATTCTAGTCTCTCCATCCTCTTGGCTTTGGGCACAGGACCAGGCACAGAGTGTGGCTGGCAAAGCTACACTGAGCTGGCTGAGCAAAGCTCAACAGGCAGGCAGAGAGGCTACCTAGTGGATGATGGAAGAGACAGCACCAAAGTGGAGAGTCCCAGTGACAGTGACAAACCAGGAGATTCACCCACAGCGACCTGAGGCAGCGGAGCCAGAGAGAGCTGAATCCAAAGCTACTAACAGAAGAAATCAGGGTCGTCACTGTGAAGGGAGGGCAAGCAATCACCTCTAGGTGTGAATGAGGCAAACTGAAGAAAAAAAGGAGCCAGGAGGTTAGAAGGAGAATCTAGAACAAAGTGGAATACGAGGTGAAGAGTGAGTTGGGCCAAGGGATCTGAAACGAAGACCATGAACAATGAGATCCCTAGAGGGAGCTCCCCGTTGTACGTTGCCTGGAACTGGTACCAAGGACAACTCACCGTGATGGATCCCGGTTAAGCACACATTAAAATAAAGATGAGTGAAAGGTGATAGGAGTGAGAACTTACGGGAAGGAAGGAAACCAGCGAGAAAAGGAAAAGAGAATAATGTATGGCATTTTCAGGAAGCCTTTATAACAGGGTCAGAAAACGGTGGCCCTCAAGCCAAGTTCAGCCCGCTAACTGTTTTCATCAAGTTTTATTAGAACACAGCCACGCCTACTCACTTACGTAACATTCAGGGCTGCTTTCACACCGGCGCAGCTGTTGCCACGGAGACTGCCAGGCCCAAAAAGAGCCTAAAATACTAACCATCTAGCCTTTTACAGAAAAGGGTTGCCAACCTCTGGTTATAGTAATGGAGTATCGCGCTTTGGCCCGAGAGTGGCCAAAGATGAAACTGAAACCCGTGACTGGAGCGAGAATCTTGGGTGCCTTGCTGAGAAGCTTAAACCTTTTTCTACAGGCAATGGGAATCCACCTTCATAGCCTCAGGTACCAAATGCATCTCTCCAGAAGCATAACTCAAAGCCCATCAAAGAGCTCACCCGTTTCCACCAGTGTGGCACTCACGTGACAGGAACAGTCATCACATGTTCTGCTCGGACTTCGACTCACTAAGACTTACAAACGACACACTGGTCACCAGTCTATCATCCTTGAGCATCACATCACCTCTCTGATCTTCACTGTTCTCATGTCCAGAACGCCACCCATAGGCTCTTTGTGAAGTACAAAGACAGACAATAGAGAAAAAGCGATTTGTTAAACGCATAAAATACTGTGTAAACATCAGGGATTTTTTTCATTGATTCACACAACCAAAAAATGTGTTGAGCACCTATTCTATGAAAGGGGATTCAGAACTGAGTGAAGGTAAGACCCACAATCTAGAAGGAAAGGTGGCATGCAAACAACCCCATCAAAGCACTCCCATGAGGTCACACATAATGCAAAGTCAGGAGAAATCAGCTCTGCTTGGGAAAAAGCGGGGCTCCCAAGAAAGAGTCAAAAGAGGGGTCTCGAACAAGGGAAAAAGGTTCACCATGCCGAGGAAGGAGATAGACAGCATGTGCAAAGGCCCAGGGTGGCCCAGGAGGCGTGGCTGGGAGCCAAATGTGGATGCAAACAGAAACGAGGCAGAAATAAGGTAGGACACAAAAGGTTTTTCTGTGCTGTGATAAAAACTCAGACTTGCTCTGTAGGGGGTAGGGAACCACTGAAGGGTTTGGCACCCAGGAGGAACTTGGTCAGGGTTGGGGCATGAATGGCTCATGATCAGGCTATTAGTTAGGTTCCCAGCATTTCCTCCCCTGCATGAACAAGGACGCTGCAGCAATAGTGGCCAATGGAAGATCTTTGGGTGGCTTTGGACCCCAGGGAAGCCAAGATTACCACTCACGGTCATTGTCTCTGCAGCCCTCAGACAAAAGCAACAGGACCAGAGACTAGAAGGAGAGCACTTGAGAGACCCTGGGCTAATCCCCCTAACGTGCCCCCTGGCTCTGGGTCACCTGCCTCCAGAGAGCTGTTGCCTACCTCTGTGCCATGTTTCACATTCCCCAAACTGGGATCCTCCCCAAACGTGATCTGAGCAGCCAGTGTAGATCAAGCAGGACAGGAGATAATCAAGTTATCCAGGAGTGGGTGGAAAAAGAAAGATAACTTCCTGATTTGGGCTTACACAGTGGGTCAGGGTTTTTGTTGTTCCCTCAGTTCCCCAAACCTCAGTGGTGTCTTCTCCACCTCAAAAAAAGGGGGGTGGGGATTAGGAAGTGATTAATACAGAAAGAGTTGCCGTGGGAAGGATGCCCACGGGAAAGAGTGCCAAAACTCCCTCCTCCTGACTGGCCCTTCTGCTGATGGGACAGCTTAACGAAAGGGGCCAGTTTCCTATTTTTGTTCCTGAAACCTCAGAGTGTCACAGAAGGGGGAACAGGACCAGGTTGCAGTCTGACATGCACAGAGGTCCAAGAAGGACCCCCTCAGAGGGAGTCTCACCTATTAGGAAAGTATGCATGGGTCTGAAACTAGATCCCAAGTTTCACTTCCTGTGGGATCTTAAGCCACCTGCTAAACGTTTCTAAGCCTCACTTTTGTCATTTATAAAATAAGGACAATAATTCTTACTCCCCTGCAATGTTATAAAGTGAAATTAAGTAATAGATTTTAAAGCCAAGCACAGTATTTAGCATGTGCCAAACATACTGTGTCTATTATTAAAATTATACCTTCAGGGGCGCCTGGGTGGCTCAGTCGGTTAGACGTCCGACTTCAGCTCAGGTCATGATCAAGCAGTTTGTGGGTTCAAGCTCCGCGTCGGGCTCTGTGCTGACAGCTCAGAACCTGGAGCCTGCTTCAGATTCTGTGTCTCCCTCTCTCTCTGCCCCTGCCCCACTCGCGCTCTGTCTCTGTCTCTCTCTCTCTCTCTCTCTCAAAAATAAATAAATGTAAAAAAAATTGTTTTTTAATTATACCTTCAGCTGAGAGCTTGATGCACAAGACAAATTCCTAGCTTCACAGTTCAGTCATGTATGATATACTTTAAAAAATAAAAATAAAAACCCTGCAACATGAAAAGCTTAATAGACTGAAAGGAGTGTTTGAAGAGATAGTTATCCTATTACTGGCCAAGATTTTCCAAAGGTTCCTTGAATGGCATCTAGCAAGTGCCCCGGAAATTGTGTTCAATGATTAGATAAATAAATTATTTAGTTAATTAATTTAATACATGAGATAAGCAGACTTTAAGAATATACACCTATATAAAACAAGTTCTAATATACAGGAAGTTTATATATACTGGCAGGACTGAAAAAGTAAATTGCCAAAGGGTTCAGAGAACAACTCAGAGAAGAGGAATTTGAAATCACAGATTTCACTCATATGTGGAATTTAAAAAACAAAACAGATGAACACAGGGGGGAAAAGAGAGAGAGGCAAACCATAAAACAGACTCTTAACTGTGGAGAACAAATTGAGGGTTGCTGGAGGGAGGTGCGGGGGGGGGAGGAGTGTGGTAGGTTGTTGCTGGACATTAAGGAGGGCACTTGACGTGATGAGCACCGCGTGTTGTATGTAAGTGATGACTCACTAAATTCTACTCCTGAAACCAATATTACGCTACATGTTAACTGATTGGAATCTAAATAAAAACTTGAAATAAAAAAATAAGAAGAAATCACAGATAGGTACCTAAGCAAAACCATGGTCAACTAACCCATAGTTATATGAACATAAATACAGACTGAAGCAGTATTCACTATCAAATTGGAAATTATTTTTGGGGGCGCCCGGGTGGCTCAGTCGGTTAAGCGTCTGACTTCAGTTCGGGTCATGATCTCACTGTTGGTGGGTTCGAGCCCTACGTCGGGCTCTGTGCTGACAGTGAGGAGCCTGCAGCCTGCTTCGAATTCTGTGCCTCCTTCTCTCTCTTCCCCTCCCCCATTTCCTCTCTCTCTCTCTCTCAAAAATAAATTAAAACATTAAAAATTAATTTAAAAAAATGATTTTTAAACTGATAGCATTGATGACCTGGGTCTGGTGTGATGAGTCAATTCATGTACAGTTGGTCAGAATGCACATGTATCAAATTTTCTGGAAAGCCATTTATCCAGTTCTATTAAGAGCCTTTAAAGTATCTGAACATTCTGACGCAATGATTCTACTCTAAGAAATCTATAGTACAGAAACACCACAGACAAAGATTTCATGATAGGAATGTTCATCACACTATTATTTAGCAAAAGAAGAGGAGGAAGAGAAAAGCCAAGTAAACATTTGAAATAGCCGTGGATCTAATAGAAGGAAGATCCAGGGAGGCTCTACAGTAAGGCAGCTGGGTGCGAAATTAGCGAGTTAAAGTGTTATACATTTTTTGTGTGGTTCTAGGGTGCAGGAAAAATACTAAATTTAGAATTTGTTAACATAATAGGTGTGTTGAAATCACTAGGTAACTTCTGAAACTATAGTCAGAGCACATAGCTGCCAATGAGTCGAGAAAAAAGTGAAAAGAGAAAAAGACAAAAAACCTAAATCAATCACAACGGACACAGGAAAGAAAAACAGTGAAAAGAAACATGAAAGGACAATTGGAAAGTACATGATCAAACTGTAAAGATAAATCCAAATGTATCAGTGTGTTAGTGACCTTCCAGTACTATAATAAAATTCCACAGTCTGGGTGGCTTAAACACTGGGAGTTTATTTCTTACAATTCTGGAGGCTGGAAGTCTAAGATCATGGTGCCAGCCCAGTCCGTTCTGTTGAAAACCATCTGCACACTCATGGAAATAAAGAAGAGAGCATTTAACCCTAATTACCTTCTTGAAGGCTCTATCTCCAATACACTAGCATGGGGTAGGGGGTTAGGGCTTGAGCATATTAATTTGGCAGGGACATAATTCAGTTGCTTATCAAAGAAAAACACCTTATTATTTATCCTCCAAAAAGCAGAATGTAAACTTGTAATTTACATATATTATATTAAAATTAAGTCACTCCTCATGGGAGAAAGGTTGAAGTTTTGTTCAGCATTCATAAAAAGTGTCTAAAGGGCAAAAAAAAAAAAAATCAGTGAATCAAATCTTTTCCAGTAAAAATAAGATAGAAAATATAACTCTAAAGAGATATATTTACAGTAGCATTATAAAATGTAATGCATGCAATAATTAATAAAAATATGCACACCATTTGTAGATATATAAAACTTAATGGGAAGATATTAAAGAAAATGTAAACAAATGGCGAGCTCTACTATATAATATTCTAAGCAAGAATCAGTTTCTTGAAGATACGAATTCTTACTGAATTGATCTATAGATTTTAATATTATTTCACAAAATTTTCTCATAAAACTTGATAAACTGATTTTAAAATTTGTATGAAAAATAAAAGTCCAGGAATGGCCAAGATGCTCCTGAGGGTGTAGTACAAAGTTATAGGGCTTCCCCTGTAAGATATCAAAAAATATTATGAAGGTACAGGAATTAAGCCAGCATAGTACTCACGAAGAAACCAACAAAAAGGAAGAAAATAGAGACCTGTGAACAGACGCACACACACAAAATGGAAAGCTCATTACTACAGAATAGCCATTGCTGACCAGTGGGGAAAGGATAAACTATGTAATGAATTGTATTGTGATAACAGTTATTCACAAATGCTGAAATGATATTTGACTCCCAGCCAAAAATCAACTCTAGTTGAATAAAAGTTTGGATGTAAAGAACCAAACTATAAAGCTCTTGCAAGCAATATAAGAGACTATATTTAATGTTTGGTGGTAACAAAGTATTTTTTAACAAAGCACAAAATCACAAACTTTGAAAGAAAATACTGACAAATTTCATTACGTGGAAGTTAAAAAATTTCATCAAAAGACACAATATAAAAGTGAAAGGCTCCAGGCTGGGTAAAGATCTTTGAAACCAACCAATAAAGTCTTTGCATTTGGCACATATAGATATTTCCTACACACCAACTTATTTTAAAAAGACAAACAACCAGGTAGAAAAAGGAGAAAGTTGGGGCACCTGGGTAGCTCAATTGGTTGAGTGTCTGACTCTTGATTTTGACTCAGGTCATGATCCCAGGGTCGTGGGATGGAGCCCCACATTGGGCTTCATGCCGAGCACAGAGCCTGCTTCAGATTCTCTCTCTCTCCATCTTCCCTTCTCCCCCACTCACCCTCTCTCTCTCTGTCTCTAAAATAAAACAGAAAGAGAGAAAGAAAGAAAGAAAGAAAGAAAGAAAGAAAGAAAGAAAGAAAGGGAGGGAGGAAGAGAGAGAGAGAGGGAGGGAGGGAGGGAGGGAAAGAGGGAGGGGAAAGAAAGAAAGAAAGAAAGAGAGGGAGGAAGGAAGAAAGAGAGAGAGAGAGAGAGAGGGAGGGAAAGAGGGAGAAAGAAAGAAAGAAAGAAAGAAAGAAAGAAAGAAAGAAAGAAAGAAAGAGAGAGAGAGAGGGAGGGAGGGAAAGAGGGAGGGGAGAGAAAGAAAGAAAGAAAGAAAGAAAGAAAGAGAAGAAAGAAAGAAAGGGAGGAAGGAAGAAAGAGAGAGAGAGGGAGGGAGGGAGGGAAAGAGGGAGAGAGAAAGAAAGAAAGAAAGAAAGAAAGAAAGAAAGAAAGAAAAAGAAAGGGAGGGAGGAAGAAAGAGAGAGAGGGAGAGGGAGGGAGGGAGGGAGGGAAAGAGGGAGGGAGAAGGAAAGAAAGAAAGAAAGAAAGAAAGAAAGAAAGAAAGAAAGAAAGAAAACAGGAGAAAGTTAAAAACAAGCATTGATGATGGGGATGGGAGGGAGGGGAGGGTGGGTGATGGGTATTGAGGAGGGCACCTTTTGGGATGAGCACTGGGTGTTGTATGGAAACCAATTTGACAATAAATTTCATATGAAAAAAAAAAACAAGCATTGCACAGAAGAGGACATACAAATGATCCCAAAACATAGCATGCTCAGTCTCTTTGGTTAAGGGACATTTTCAACAAGGAAATGCAAATCAATCCAACAGTGAGTTACCATTTCACACATAACAGATCGGTGAAAATTTAAATGGTACGTAACACCAAGTGTTGGTGAAATTGTGGAACAGTAGGCCCCCTAGCCGATTTCTATTGAGAAAACATGTTGGCATGGCCATTGGAGAAATATTTTGGCATTAAAGAGTAAAACTGAGGGGCACCTGGGTGGCTCAGTTGGTTAAGCATCCGACTCTTGATTTTGGCTCAGGTCATGATCTCGTGGTTCATGAGTTTGAGCCCTACATCAGGTTCTGTGCTGACAGTGCAGATCCTGCTTGGGATTCTCTCTCTCCTCCTCTCTCTCTGCCCCTAGCTCACTTGCTCTCTCTCTGTCTCTCTCAAAATAAATAAATAAACTTAAAAAAATTGAATAAAAAGTAAAATTGAGCATGCACATATATTCTCAGCAACTGTATTATCAACTCTATAACCTTGTATTACAAGATTCTGATACCGTGAGCCCTTGGGCCAGCCATCAACTTCCCGACCTCAACTCCCCCACATCTCATCCCAGCCCGGCAATAAGATTCTCCAAGTCCCATCAGAGAGAACTTTACAGACACAACACAAGAGCAGATGACCAATATCTGATGATCACTGCTTCACTAGGACATGCTCAGCATGGACGAAGATGCTACCATGGACACAGGTCCCATCTAGGATCCAACATGTGGTCACTGACTATTAGAGCCTGAAATAAGGGAGGCCAAGTATGAAGTCCTGATGCATATGACCACTGGTACCAGCTACCTACTGGATAGCTCCCAACATCTACCTACTGATAACATCCTAACTGGTGGTTCCACATCTCTGACCATTTGTCATAGATGTCACACGCTTGTGTGCCCTCTCAGTGGTACCAAGGCCAGCTCAGATGAGCTGCCTTTGCCTTTTAACCAAGCATTGGTCCTGAACCTCCATACGCATTAGAACTAGAGTCTCATCGTTATTTTGAAATGCTTGATAAGACACTGCTTATTGGGATTTGAAACCTGTTTGCATTGTGAGAAGTAATTTTAATACAGCATTTGCCAATAAGAGAAAAGTTACTAGATCCCGCCACTGCTGTAAAACGTTAGAGTTGAAAAATATAATGCTCATTTTACATCACCTACCAGTGCAAATTTTCTCATATACAGTGACCATCAAGAATTGAACAGATCACCCTTAAAAAATTTCATTGGAAATCATACACAGCCACTCTAGGCAAAACGTTTCACACAAAGATTGTATTTATGGAAACAAATTCACATTTACTAAAAATATGGAAATATTTTATTTTACTTCACTTGTGCTATGATTATTTATGTAATATAAGTAAGAGGCAATGGTTTACTCCATGTGCTCTACTAATAGAGTCATCATTTTCTAAGAGTTTCATGACAGGAGAAAGATTGGGAATCCACGCTGGAGAGGACCAACTGCACATACGTTCCAGAACACACATTCAGGAGTGTTCTTCCCAGTCCTGTTCATTATGGCAAAAATGGAAACTCTCCCAGCCGCCCAACACCAATAGAATAAATGTCGGTAAGCCCACCCTGTGCACCACTATGCAGCAGTAACAAGGAATGATCTACAACTGTAGGCATCAATATGGATGGATCTCAAAATCACAACTAAACATCAAACATTAGGGAATTATCTGTTGGCGGCAAAGTTATAAAGAAAGGCGATGGAATGATAAACACAAGAGGAAGGAGAGGCGTGTGGTAGGAGATGGAGAGCAATCTTCTAAAGAAGGAGTGACATGTTCCCTAAGCTAGATAGAAGCTTCGTTATTATTGGAATGTTCTTTATGATTTAAAAGTGTGTGTAGTGAATTATGTAATTCAATAAACAACGAATAGGAGCTCTTACATTTGCCTGCCCCTTGGTCAAACATAAATGGAGCAGAGGACAGAGGGATGTGGGGGAGGGATGGCTGGCAGGGAAGCAATGGAGGGGAAGAGAGAGGAAAACACATAAGCACATCCAAGTCCATTACTTCAGAGTAAATTCCCTGATGCCTTCTTTACGGAGTTCTGCAGAAGCTCTAATCACCTTTGCCCTAGGTTCCAGGAATTTCAATTTGCATGTTGATAATGACTCCTCAAAGCACCCTGCTCTAAAGGAAAAATGCTATCGGAGAAGAATAAACCTGTTACCAAAATCCTGCACCAAGCCATCCAAACACCCCGCCTTGGGAGAGCTGGCCTTAAAACGGAACAGCTCTTAAGAGACGAATCAGGTGAAGAAATGAACTTACAAGTGAATAGAGAAAGGGCAATTCTAGTGTGTAATTTACCTCACATAAACCGGTGTTCTTAGCTACCTCTTTTTATCACTCTGCATTTTCATGATGTCTATCATCACAGCACCAGGGCCATTAGATGGGAAATATTAGATTGGGAGAAAGCTGTTAAATAAATGGGGCTTCCGAGAGCCTAATGAAATGTACTTTCCATACACAACAGGCCCTCAGAGGGAAGAATCACCAGTTTACAGGATGATTTATGTGCTCCCTGAAGTTAGGTCTATGCCAGATTTTTCCGTGCTGGGTAAACTCATTTAATTCCGTATTTATTAAGCACAGGTTAATAATTTCCGACAGTTTTACATGCCGGCCATAGCACAGAGCAGGGGAAATAGAAGAGAGTGCTGGCTTAAACACTACAATTCAGCAACTGTGTTACTTTGAGCAAACCGTTGACCTTAACTCCCTGTGTGTGTAATTCTATAACATGCCTGGCCCCCTGACCTGTGGGTTTGTGGGTGTGTCAAATGCTTTATTCCATGGAAATGTGAACAGGTAGCAAAAAAGTTTAGATCCGTTTAAACGGGCAATCGCATACACTTACGTTCTAGAGTCTCCGAACAGAATTTTAACATGGGTTCCTTTCCCTTCTCGAAAACCCAGCAGATGGTAACCAAAGCGTAAGGACTGGGATTTTTGCAACCTACCTCCTACCCAAAGCAAGATCGGGTTTGCACTGAGGCTGACCAACATGTCGAATTCCAATGAGGCCGTATCCTTATCTCATGAAATAGAAGAGGAAAATTCAAGGAAGATTCAGAGATGTAGATGCTCATCCATATTCCTAGTGAGTCCAGGTCTAGAACTCTCTCTAGAGTACAACCCACAATACGGCAAAGTCCAAAATGCAGTGGAGGGCGAGGTTGAATCTGTGCCCGGAAACATTCATTGCAGAATGACTTGCAATTCAAAAAGTCCCGGGGGGAGGGGATAAGTCACACATGAGAGAATCAATTCGTCGTGAACACTTATTGTGTGCTAGCCACTGTCCTGGGCATCTTACATATATTTTCTCATAGAGTCTTCACACTTATGACATGCATATATCCAACCCCATTTTACAGAAGAGGAAACTGAGGCCCTGAGAGGGTAACTCTCAAGTAACTTTGTCTAAGAATGTATGCCTAGACTAGATCTACCTAACTCACTCCACTATGAATTCTTGCCATTATTCCCCAGATTCCAGACTCTGGGGAGGGGTCAAGGGGGCGGGGGGGGGGGGCACGTGCAATTAGGTGGATGTGCTGGCTACCTTCTGTGCGCCCATCCAACTCCGCTCTCCCTCCTTCTCTACCTGCTCTCAGCCCACGAGGCTGGCCTGTGTGGGTTGGATCCGTGGACTCTCCCCATCCCTCTGGCTGCCGCATGGCAAGAGATCAGAAGAGGGGAGGCAGGGAAGTCTGAGTATTGGGTTAAAGGCTGGCTGTGTCCCTCATGTCAAAGTTACGGTCCCTTGTCTGGGAAAACTCTCCATTTTCTGAAACCACTCCCACACCTCATTCATTCAAGCCAGGGGATAGTACTGCCCCACTGTGCTAGGTCAAGACACTGCACTACCCCTGTGGGTTCCCTCTATCCTTTCACGTTTATATAGATAGACCTTTATGGAACTCTCCTCAAACACAGACTCAGTGTGTCATTTGGGTCCTTGTACAGACCCTGAATGATACAAGTAACAGGAAAATCCAAACAGAAGATGGCAGAGGTCAGGGTAGGGCCAGAACTGGTGAGGTCCTAAGACAGTACAAGGGATCTCCCATGTGGTTCTTGATCAGTCAAGTCAACGTCACACATATTTATTGATCCCAAATGCTTCGGTTCAAACGGGGTATGTCGCATAAGGAGCTCACAATCTTATAGTAGAGACCTAGATGTCATGAACAATGCAGGACTCTGATAGGTGCCACGCCAGTGGTAAGAACAAAGTGCTGAGTGGGCAGGGGAGAAAGAGTGTCTAATTCTGCCTTGAAGCAAAGCCTTCGGCGGGGGTGGGGGGCAGTGAAATTTGAGAGATGAGCTGAGTTTTGCGGGCAGAGAGAATGAAAGCTCATCTAACTAGTAGGTAGCTAGAAGAATTGATTGACACCTGGAATTTCGTATCTAGGTAGATTCAGACTGGTCTTTTCCAAGCATCTCCCAAGAAGGGATTTAAGTCACCAGACCTCACAGGTTGACTGGGACAGCCCTGTTCTCTCCCCTTGGCCCAGGACTGCAGGAGGCTGATTTCTCTTTGCACTAAGACTCATCCTCCTGGCAGCCCCTCCCCAGATGGGACCAGAATCCCAGCAAATGGATTTTAGGTAGCTTTCAGCCTTAAAGACAAGATTTTTGTCATATAACCTGCCTTGGACAAAAATTGCAGAATTCTGCCTTAATTAGCACATTAAACCTCTTAGTACATATATGCCTCATTAATGTTCAGACATGCAAATTCCACACAGGGCAAGTCAAACTGCCCCCTCTCAAACAAAACTCCAGGCAGCGAATAAAGACTATAAATCTGGTTCGACCTTCCAACGCAGTAGTTTCTTCCCATAATGCCTATTCCTCTACATAATGGCACACAACTCAGTGTGCTTCAAAAGCAGTGCGTTAGTCAAAGGCAAGGTGGTACGACGAACTAAAATGTCAATAATTTTTTTTTAAAAAAGGGCAAGGTGGTGTAAGCCTCCTAAATGACCAGCAAACTGGCCCTCTCTGAAGGATAAAAAGGGCCACTGCATAAGTGGCTGTCGGTTTCCTGAGCTGCTGGAATTACATTCCCAGGATCTCTACTCCAAAAGCTTAAGCAGAACACTAGGTCTGGTGACCTATTTCCCAGAGAAACAGAGACTCCTTTCCTCTGGACTTTACAGTGATACGGATGCTGTTATTTGGCTACATTTAATCCCTTAATTTTTATCTGGGGAACGGCAATATTCGTCTAATGAATATGGTGGGTGTCTTGGGCCAAGAGCAGGATTATGGTGCAAGGCCTTGTACGAAGCCTGGGAGTCCAGCAGATATAGACTCGATTCCCTGACTCACCAGCTGACCTTGGGCAATCCACTTAACGAATCCATTCCTCAGTTTCTCCAGCCATAAAATGGGGATAATCATAGTTCCCACCAGAGATACTCTTTGTGAGGAGCTTTGATGTCAGTTTCCACAGACAAAGGGCTGTTATAATTATCCCGGGTGCAGTAATAAGGAAGGCAAAAAGCCAGACAGATTTTTATAAGATCTCTCAGGTGCCAGTTTCCAGCTGCTGCCCATGAGACACGTTGGACAATAGGCCCACTCGCTCGTGGAGAGAAGCATACTCATGCGGTGGGGAGCAGACTGAGGCTGGAGGGATGTTTGTTCAAATTTTGCCGGTCTGAGGGTTACCGTGGTTGAATGCAGACTTCCGAGCCTGACAGGTGTGTGCACTCATATCTCTTTTCTGTTCCTTATTTTTTTTTTTTTATGAACTTGGAAAAGTTAAACGTTCGGAGCCTGAGTTCTTTAATCTCCCGTTCCCCTGTTAAAAGAATCCATGAGTAGCGTGTGCAAAGTGCCCACCACAACACCCGGAACATCGTAGGTGCCAAAATATTAATTCCTTCTTTAAGTAGACTTAAGGGCGCCTGGGTGGCTCAGTGGGTTAAGCATCCGACTTCGGTTCAGGTCATGATCTTGCGGTTCGTGGGTTTGAGCCCCGACTCGGGCCCTGTGCTGACAGCTCAGAGCCTGGAGCCTGCTTTGGATTCTGTGTCTCCCTCTCTCTCTCCGTCCCTCCCCCACTTGTGCTCTCTGTCTCTCTCTCTCAAAAATAAATAAACATTAAAAAAGAAAAACAAAGAACTTAAAAAAAATTGACTTAACCTCTTTAACAATTTTAGGTTCATAGCAAAATTGAGTAGAAAGTACAGGGAGTTCACATACCCTCCTGCCCCCAGACACCCATAGCCTCCCCAACTATCACCTGCCCAACTAGACTGGTACATTTGCTACAACCGATGAACCTACACTGACATATCCTCATCACCCTAAGTACACACTTTACACTAAAGTTCACTGTTCACATTGTACATTCGAGACTTTTGGAAAATGTACACTGACATGTATTCGTCATTGTCGTATAACACAGAATAGTGTCACTGCCCCCACATTCCACGGTTCTCCACTTGTTTATCCCTTCTTCTCCCCAGCCACTGGCAACCACTGATCTTTTACTGTCTCCATAGTTTTGCGTTTTCCAGAATGAAATAATCCCTTTTGGGATTGGCTTCTTTCACTTGGTAACATGTATGCGAGCGTTCTCCATGTCTTCTTGTGGCCTGAAAGATCATGTCTTTAGAGCACTGAATAATAGTATACTGTCTGGAGGTACCACGGTCGATTTATCCATTCACCTCCTAAAGGACATCTTAGTTGCTACCAAGTTTTGACAAAAATTAATAAAGCTGCTATAAACATCTGTGTGCCCGTTTTGTGTTAAACGTACATTTTCAACTCCTTCGGGTAAGTACCAAGGAGCACAATTACTGGAGGATGTGGTAAGAGTATGTTTAGTTTTGTAAGAAACAAACCATCTTCCAATGTGGCTGTACCATTTTGGGTCCCACCAGCAAGGGATTTCACGATTCTTGTAAGTGTGGATTTCTCTTTTTTGGAATCAAAAATATCTCGAATACACTGGCATTAATCTAAGACCTCGAGAGCAGCAGTACTCCAAAATAACAATAAACCCCCAACTTCTACAAGTTACAGGGTATTTCTCTCCAATGTTCAATACATCACCAACTGGTATTTATCACACCTCCTATCCAGTCTGTCTTGATGGCACTATGGGTAAATTCTAGCCACAGAATCCAGGCCCAGAATTGGTTAGGCACACTCTCACCATGCCCAGGGCCCAAAAAATGAGCAAAAGATTAGAATTACACAGCTACTCACTTTTAACTTATTCCATTTGTAACTCTCTATCCAGCACCTACTGGATTCTTGAAAGGCTTTGACAAGAAAGAGCAAATGTTTTTGCAGAGAGATGAGACCAGAGACCATCAGAGTAAGAGTCAGGTTGGGATTGGGCAAGGGTTGAAGCTCTTCCATTTGGAGAAAGCTACATAAGCCAGGTCAGCGAGAAAGTTTTGCTCTTGGGGCAGGAAGATGACAAAGGAGAATGGCAAAGGCTCTAGTTTGTCTAGACCCGACTAGGCTCATGACTGGTACAATCTAAGTGGATTACAGTCCACCTTGCTGATGAAAGAGGGTTGAGAGAAAGGATGTGTGCTGGAGTCAACACACTTTGCTTCAGGACACCTGCTGACATCTCATGAAACACACTAATACACTTGTTATGGTGCGATGCTTTCATTAGTCCGTGGAGAAAGCATTTAAGAGTTTATTTAAATAAGGCAGAAAACAGTTATGTCTGTGCAGTTTAACTAAAATATAGGACAATTTGGGTGGCCAGCCAGTTGAAGTATTTGACACTCACTCCAGTGTTCTTTCTTTGTGTGTTGGGGGGGGGGGGGTTTCCCCAAAATGAGGACATGACAGAAAACAGCCTTTTAGGTCCTTGTTATTCTATGCATATAGGATTTTGTCTTAAGATAAGCCAAAACAATCTACCTCAGTTGACCACCCAGTTGTTTTGAGTGTCATCTTAACTAGCGATTAAGATTAGCATGCTACTCAAGGTCACAGAGGAAGTGGATGACGTAGCTCAGATGAGGACATGCGTTTCATGCTTTTGGCCAGGTTATTTGCCCCATTGAGCACTACTGGCAAAAATGAACAATAAGGTATAATAAGAAAGGTAACCGATTTGGACTGTAAATAAAAAAGAGAGAGAGCAATGATTGAAATTCATCCGTCCTCAGACCATGAGAACAATTTGCTCAGCTTTATTAATGGGCATCCTCACATCCTTACCGACTTTAATTACTAATTAATTAAAAGATGATTGGATAAACAATAGGTTGTACTATAAAATGCAGATAACAAAATTTGCTGTCATGGTGCCTAATGAACATTCTTGACCCTATCACCCTACCAATCTTTCAGCTCCTGGGTTTCTGAAGTAAAGAAACCCAAGAGTTATTTCTTAAAAATTAGAGTTAAATCACATCAACGTTAAACGGCTTCTGGGTCAAACTGTATTGAGGGCCAGCCTTAGGCAATCATAACTTAATTGAAGTGGAACAGGAAAAAAATCACAGCAAGTTAAACAGTCTGGAATAGTGACAAGAACCTTGGCCTTTTTTTTTTTTTTTAATTTTTTTTTTAACGTTTATTTATTTTTGAGACAGAGAGAAACAGAGCATGAACGGGGGAGGGTCAGAGAGAGGGAGACACAGAATCTGAAACAGGCTCCAGGCTCTGAGCGGTCAGCACAGAGCCCGACGCGGGGCTCAAACTCACGAACTGTGAGATCGTGACCTGAGCCGAAGTCGGACGCTTAACTGACTGAGCCACCCAGGCGCCCCAGAACCTTGGTCTTAAAATCAGCATGCCTATGTCTCAAACACTTGCTAGACACCATGGGCAGATACTTCCATTTTTCTGAGCCTCATTCTTCTCATCTGTATAATGGAGATCATTAGTTCAGCTGAAACAAACAGAGACACAAAAATAACAGTGGTCTGCACACAGTAGACGTTTATTTCTCTAATCTGTAAAAGATGAAGAGGTAGACAGTCAGGGACTTTTGGCAGCTACACTCTGCATAGATTTCAGAGCCTAAGTTCCTCCTATCTTGTTTTCCCTTCATGCAAAGGGACTCTATTTCCAAGGTCACCCCGTAGTTTAAGAAGGCTGATCCAACACCTGCCTTCATACATTCGACGCAATAGATATAAATGCCTAAAGGAACAAAACATTTATACCAATCTCTAGTAAGGAAAGTTTCTGGAAACGTCCAGATAACACCCCAGCTTACATCCCATTGGCCGGAACTTAGTCATGTGGCCATATATATCTGCAAGGAAGGTTGGGAGAATTTAGTGTTATTCTGGATAGCTATGTATCTAGGGTGGGGGATTTTATCACTATATAAATAGTGGGGAGTGGAAACTGGGGGATACTTAGTTTTCCCTAACCCAAGATATAGCTCAAAGGATTGTTATGAGAGCCTGATAAAATTATGGATGTGAAATAGCTAACACAGTGTCTGGCTTATACAGTGTGTTCAATAATTACTGGCTGAAACTGATGGACAAGAGAAAATAGACCCTCGTGCTCTGTTGGTGGGAATGCAAACTGATACAGCCGCTCTGGACAGCAGTATGGAGATTCCTCAAAAACCTAAAAATAGCACTACCCTATGATCTAGCAATTGCACTATTAGGTATTTACCCAAAGGGTACAAAAATACAGATTTGAAGGGGTACATGCACCCCAATATTTATAAGAGTGTTATCATCAACGAGAGCCAGACTATCTATTGAGAGAGCCCAAATATCCATCAATGGAGAGTGGATAAAGATGTGATATATAGATAGAGGTACAGATAGATATAGATATAGAGATAGAGATAGAGATAGAGATAGAGATAGAGATAGAGATAGAGATAGAGATAGAGATACATACAATGGAATATTCCTCAGCCATCAAAAAGAATGAAATCTGGTCTTTTGCAATGACATGGATGGGGCTAGAATATATTATGCAAAGTAAAATAAGTCAGAGAAAGACAGATATCATATGATTTCACTCATATGTGGAATTTAAGAAACAAGATAGATGAATATATGGGAGTCAGGTAATGAGAAGCAAGGGAAACACACCATAAGAGACTCTTAATGATACAGAACAAACTAAGGGTTGAGGGAAGGAGGTGGGTGGGGGATGGGTTCGATGGGGGATGGGCAATAAGGAGGTCACATTGAGATGAGCACTGGGTGTTGGATGGAAGTAATGAATGACTGAAATCTACTTCTGAAACCAATATTTCACTGTATATTAACTAACTAAAATTTAAATAATAATAATAATAAAGAAAAAAGGGAAAATAAGGCTTTTGAGAATCTTGAACTCTTTAAAGAGTAATGGGAGTGTGCTTCTTTAGCACATGCATACACAAAGAGATCCAAATTCCCCAGGGGCACTGATAAGCCAGGGAATGACCTGTCTTTATCTTTATTTATTTGGGGGGGGGGGGGGGCAGAGGGGGGAAATGACTGTCTTTAAGCCCAGCTTCTGTTCGAGTCTTTAAGGGACCAAGAAGTGCTACTTGTGTTCTGTTTCTCAGTCCTCTGTGTCTTTACACAGTTTTCTCTCTCCAAAATCTCGCTGCTTCTCTACTTTGCCAAGACTCAGTCCAAATATCACTTCCTTCTAGCAGCCTTCCTACTCCCCCAAACTGGACTAGGTGCCCTTTTTGCTGAATTATCACATGTTGGTGCATACTGCTGTCATAGAAATAACTGTATTGACATTCAGCCACTAATATGTCTCTATCACTGAACCGTGAGATCCTTGAGGGAAAAGATAAAGCCTCATCCATCTCTGTATTCCCAAAACTGACCAAATCCCAGGCCTCAATCTCTTATTCTCATCCAGGGAATTAGAATATATAGTTGATGAACATTACAAGGGATCATTGGCAAAAGGTTTTATGTACAACTTGGGAATAAAATAGGTACAATTCTCTTCCTTGACTTGCTGAATGCCTACGGGCAGGACCCGGCACATATTGGATCCTTAGTGAATTCCTGTTCTACACAACTAAATGGATTGAAGACTAAAATTGAGAAACCAGTGTTCCAGAGTCGACCATGACAAGTTTGGGAAAGACAGAAATCATACATAAACTCTGTGTGTACATGAACTTAGATAAAAGAGAAGGATGGGAAAAACAAAACTAAAAAATATGCTTTGACATTGTGTGTCAACTATACTCATATTTAAAAGAAAAAATAATTTTGGGGGGGGCAGCTGGGTGGCTCTGTCGGTTAAGCAGCCAACTTCAGCTCAGGTCATGATCTCACGGTTCGTGAGTTCAAGCCCCGCGTCAGGCTCTGTGCTGACAGCTCAGAGCCTGGAGCCTGCTTCGGATTCTGTGTCTTCCTCTCTCTCTGTTCCTCCCTCACCTGCACTCTCTCTCTCAAAAATAAGTTAAGATTTAAAAAATAATAATAAAAGAGAAGAAAAAATAATTTTTAATTGCAAAAGTCAGATCTGGCTTCTTCAAGAAGTTGAAGCTTTTTCGTTACCTCCTGAAATTATATTAAGGGAGCAGCTAATTGTTTATCATGGTAAACTTCCAGAATCAGAATAACTAACAAGCTTAAACAAATAAGGTATTTAGGAGGAAATGGAATTAATGTATGTTTTTTATAATAGTCAAATAGTTATAAGAATCATAGATTTACCCACCCCAGAATATCTAGGGTACACCCCAAGATTAGGGCTGTGTTCAGGCTGATTGTAGACTATAAATGAAAACAATGCCTAAAGGGAAAAAAAAAAGATATGGAAAAAAAAAAAAGATATGGAAAAAAAAAAGATAGTGGAAACCTAGTTAGAAGGCAGAGTAATGAGAACTTGGTGATTGGATAAATATGACAGAAGATAGAGAAAGAAAGACATCAGAATAACTCTAGTTTAAAATATGAGTGGGGCACTCAAGTGGTTCAGTCGGTTAAGCCTCCGACCCTTGATTTTGACTCAGGTCATGATTTCAGGAGCCCCCAGTAGTGCTCTGTGCTGAGAGCACAAAGCCTGCTTGGGATTCTCTCCCTCCTTCTGCCCTCCCCCCCCCCCCCAGTCACTCTCTCTCTCTCTCTCTCTCTCTCAAAAATAAACTTAAAACAAAACAAAACAAAACAAAATAAAATAAAATAAAATAAAATAAAATAAAATAATTAAAATAAAATAAGAGAAAGCATTGAGAAAACAAAGGAAGTTTGCCTTGGAAAGAAGCTTTTGTGGAGGCAAGCCTGTTGTCTCCATGTATCAAGGACTTTATTCCATGAAAAAATTGCTGGGTTTGTTTAGTGTTGATATCAGAGGTTGAAACTGGAACCAGGGTTGGAAGTTCAGAGAAATTCTGCTTTAATGGCATGAAGGATTTCCTGAGATCCATTGCCATCCAAAAATTAACACAGGTGTCAGCAAGAGGTAGTGAACTGCCCATCAAGGCTGTGCCCAGGGCGACGTTAGATACAGCTGCTTTAAAGGACATCTATGGACATGGACTAGTTTCTCATCTCACTTCTGGTAACATCCTGTCTTTGAAGAACCACTCCTTCCCCCTTCCCTCTGGTGGTCTTGTGGCCCAGATTGCCCAGTGAAGAGTAAGTCTTAAAGAATGGCTGTAAGTGAGCATGGCATCCAAGCCTGAAGAATAAGGGTCCCCATCAGAGTTTTTGCAGAAATCTTAGGGAAGTTTTGCTCTCTGTGCAGAGCACCTTTAATGGTAGATAGAAAGTTGAGCCTGGCGCTCCTGGGGACCATCCAGCTGCAACCTAGGGAAAAGAGGCCTAGAAATGAAGACGACACACAGGAAAGCCAAGTGGAGAAGGAAAGAGACAGAAACAGAGAGACAAAGAGAGACAGAGTGAGAGATTCAGGGAAGAGAGAGGAGAGATTGAGATGGAAGGAAAGAGAAAGATTCAGAGGGAGAGAGAAACAAAGAGAAAGGGAGAGAAGAAGGGAGGAAGGGAAGAAGAGAGAGAGATTCAGAGAGAGAAACAGAGGTTGAGAGAGAGGGAGAGAAAGACAGAGAAGTAGAGGAAGAGAGAGAAACCCAAAGAACTTTTTAAGAGAGCCCTGCACATAATTGTATCTTTTTAGAAACTTAAAAAGAAAAAAGCCTTTTTTTCTTTAGCCAGCCAGTTCAAGTTAGGCTTATTGTCATTTGTCCTCCCCCCCCCCAAAGAATCCTTATTATGGATGCTGTATTTAAAAATCCAAGTATAGGGGCGCCTGGGTGGCTCAGTCGGTTAAGCGTCCGACTTCGGCTCAGGTCACGATCTCGCGGTCCGTGAGTTCGGGCCCTGCGTTGGGCTCTGGGCTGATGGCCTAGAGCCTGGAGCCTGCTTCCGATTCTGTGTCTCCCTCTCTCTCTGCTCCTTCCCCGTTCATGCTCTGCCTCTCTCTGTCTCAAAAATAAATAAACGTTAAAAAAAAATTTTTTTTTTTTAAAAATAAAAATCCAAGTATAAAATAGCTCCCAGACAAAAGATTAATGTCAATGAAGCTTTGAAAAAAGCCTTTTTTTCTTTAGCCAGCCAGTTCAAGGCTTATTGTCACTTGCCCCCCCCACCCCCCCCCCCCCCCCGCCTCCCAAGAATCCTTATTATGGACAGTGTATTAAAAAATTCAAATATAAAATGGCTCCCAGACAAAAGATCAATGTCAATGAAGCTTTGAAACCAGTGTGTTTCGATAGCAATTGGACAATTAGGTTAAAAATAATAATAATAATATTTGACATACTATAAAGATTAAAATAAACCTGAACGATAGTGTTGGTCGACAACCCTACTGGGAGCTTCCCAGGTGTAATATGAACCCAACAAGCAGAGACTGAAGAAAGAGGCAGGCTACTCCAGGTTGGTAAGTGGCAATTTCAATAATAGCAAAGACCCTAACGGGGCACAGTCACATATACCATGCAGTGTTTTCAACACCACACCACTCTCTCAAGGCCATGTCCTTAGAGCAGGCTTTATAAACAGGAAGAGCAAGCAGAACCCACATTCCAAGGACACGGGAGGGGGCGAGGAGCCTCCAAGGCTCAGGTCCAGCTTATGGGTCAATCCGTCTTTTTGATGATGTTCCCCAACAAATAACAATAACAAAGACATCTTTTACTGTCATGGTACTTAGAGAATTTACCAAGCACCTTCTAATGCATCAAAGGGGAGCATATTTCTCTGCTGATTCCAGTTATTATTTGTAGAAATTATAGCACTGCCCTTCAGAAATATACTAACAAAAAAAGAAAGGAAAAACAGTAAAAATTTCCAAAGTGGAATGACAGAATTGGCCGGGGGGTGGGGGGGAGGGAATACAAAACACCACAAAGCAACATTTAAATTCTAAGTACTTTGGACCTCACAAGCACCGTAACATTCTGGTGTGGATCTTCCTCACTGAAAATGCCTTTCGATGCCTTTTAGCAGCTCCCCCTAAGACCAACAGCATAGTAAGTAGAAATGAAACGTTCTTCATTACACCGCTGGATCATGCTTTTAATAGGAGAGTATAATCTCATTACAAGCTCTAGTAGTCATCCAGATCACAATCTTAATTGCCAGTATAGGTAAAAGTGTAATAATATACGCTTATCCTTTTGTGGGATTTTTTTTTTTTTTTGTAATGGCATAATTAAAGAAAAGCAAGAAATTTTTTCTGTGCGCATGCCTTCTTGGCCTCAGGCTATTACAGACTTTCCCCCACCTTTAAATGTGGTATTTAAGTGGGATCAATTCTTAGAAAACTATACAACACGTTAAAGACTTACATTTTTGGGAAGTCACAGGGTGGGTCATTTTTTTGCCCTCCCCAAATCTCTTCCCTTTCCTCCCTTCAAATGCTTCCATGTAAACCATGTTAAGAGAATACATTTAGAAACAAAAAAATCTATGTTCATGTGCTGACATGTTCTGTTGACCTTGAGTAAATCAGTTAACATCTCTGGGACCCAGTCTTCCTCATCCATGACATGGGACTGTAAATGCCTCCTACACATGTGGACCAAGTTAAAAAAAAAATGTGTAAGGTTTCTACACCTATAAACTATTATATCACTTTAAAGCGGATTTTCATTGAGCACTTTGTAGGAGTGCTACACTGAGACGATACCCTTATCTACTTTTTGCTCTTCTGATATAGAACCCTAGAGTTGGAAGGGATCTTAAAAGCTCTCAAGTACCAGGTACATCCCTCCGAGTTAAGTAGCCATCCTCTGGTGGTTTCCTCTGTACAGCAGGTGTCAACCCTCTCTGGAGAAATGGGTTTCAACATGTAGCCAGGAGTGGTATGCCAGGAATGGAAGCCAGCCTTAGAGTCGAACAGGAAGATATCTACACGCATGGATGAGGGTCAGAGATGGGAACACACACACAAGCCGATGATGTGAATCAGATCAAGATGGAGGAAGGGACATATGCCCAGTGTAGACCATGAGGGTGAGGACCAGGAGCTGGAAGTGGGTCAGGAAGAAGCAAGGATCACTCGATGACATGAGACTTTGTGGATTTACGTTGAACGGGAAAGTCCTCAAGACTTGCTCCAGCTTTGGAACCTATTTGGGTTCTCAAACCTTTGGATATTGAGGGCCCTCCGAGGAATAGGAACAACTTCTCAGAGTCATTACTACTTCCAGTAGATCCCTACCTCAGGAGGGATCCATGAGACCCAAGTTGAATGACTGCATGAACTTCTAGCAACAAAATTACATGACTTCAAGTTTCTCTAATTTTAACGTTTCTTGCTCTTCCTTCTATCGCACTGGCACCCAATGCATAGTCAGGGTTGAGCACAGCCTTCAACAAAAGGTTAATAAGTATGAATTTAGATAGATCATGTACCATGCACTGAGCTTGGCAAGGGAAATATGAAGCTGAAAAGACAGGAATGGCCTGTGGCCACATGGAAACTATGGTCTGACCATGAAGACAGACACTTAAAAGCAATTCTTTAATTCCTGTCCAGAAATAAAAGAGAAACAGATGCAAAGGGGAGACAATTAGCTGAAACAGGGCTGATGGACAGATACAGCACCAGGAGGAAGTAACCGGTTAGAGACCACACCCTTCAAGGGGCATGGCACCTGCAACCAAGGTCCAATCCAGTCATCATACACAAGAAAGGTTTCCTCTGGAGAAGAGCATGTAACCTCAGTGTGTAAAGGATGGAACACAGCAGAACATGCAGCATGACAGGTGGCTATGTCAGCGTGCAGTGCACAGCCCCAGAGGCCTCCCTTCACAGAGATTTCCTGGCCTCACAGCCAAGATAACCAGGGCGGTGGACATGAGCCAAGTTAGCCAATGGGATTTTTCTAGAATACGATATGGAGGAGAGAAAAGGATTGAGCTCAATCAGGGCATGTTGACAGATGTGGTGGGTAGTCATGCATAAAAGCCAGCAATGTAACTTCGCTAAGATTTCCTGGACACCTACAATGTGTTTAGCGTTCTTCTAAGACATACATACATTTTAGAATAGAATATTCGTGTGTGTGTGTGTGTGCATGTGTGTGTGTGTGTAGAAATATTCATTTACTCTTCACAGCAAGAAGAGTAGGTGCTATTTTGTCCCCATTTGATGGATGGGAAAACTGAGGCTCAGAGAGGTAAAGCGAGCGATAGAATTCACACCGTCAGGAGTGGGGCTGGGGCACAAACCAGGAAGCCTGGCTCCAGAGCCCATGAGAACCAGTGCCTTGGGGAAGGAGAGATGGACCTAAGTGATCCAGCAGAGAAGGGCTAACAGAAGCATCCTTCCCCCTGCCCCCCACCCCCCAGTTGGAGACCAGCAGCTTTTGCTGTGGCTGTGGCCCTTGGGCTTCACAGCCATTCTCTCAAGAATGATACAACAAAACCAATTTCTAAACCCAACAGTTCATGAAACTAGGACCGTTGATACAGTGGCTTCCGTCAATCTAGAAAGAATTGGAATAACCTACATCTCACTGGATGCTTCTGAGGAACAGCTTGGGCAGGGGCAGCTGACAGGGCCTGACAGGAGCCTCCGGCAGGATCAACACAAATAATACTTCTCAACTGGAAGTAATGTGAATCTAGCGCTGGTCAGCTGTCCCAGAAATCAAATTCAGGTCCAAAACATCTACCCTATATTAACCTTTTATGTTTCCAAATTGCAGCCTTAATCTCTTTCCATCAGCTTACTTGTAATTGCACCAGAGACCCCACAAACCTATCATTATTCCTCTCTGAGGCCCCGAGGCAAATCATTTGTGTGCTCTCTGATTGAGTGCCCTGTTAGTTAAGTGGGGAAAAGGAAAAAACCTTTCTCACCACAGTGCTGTGAAAATTCCCAAGATTCCTGTACGTGGCACTTGGAAGATATGTTTTTCCCTTCAGAAAAAAACCTTGCCCCTTGCTTTTCGAGATGCCCAGGATGTATGAGGAAAGGGGAAACCAAGGTTTTGATTCTTGCTTATAGAAGTCTCCCATTCATTCATTCGTTCATTCGTTCAAAAAGTAATTCTTGAGCACTTACTATATGTGAGGCACTGTGCTACGTGCTAAGGAGTCAATGATGATCAGAACACATCTTCAAGCAGCTCTCAAGCAGCTTATGGTCTGTTTAGAGCAATGCTCCTCTGTCCTGGCTGCACATCATAATAGACCGGGAGACTTTTTTTTTCATAGAACTTATTGTCAAGTTAGCTAACACACCAGCGTATACAGTGTGCTCTTGGTTTTGGGAGTAGATTCCCATAATTCGTGACTGACATACAACACCCAGTTCTCATCCCAACAAGTGCCCTCCTCAATGCCCATCGCCCATTTGCCCCTCTCCCCCATCCCACCCCATCAACCCTCAGTTTGTTCTCTGTATTCCAGAGTCTCTTATGGTTTGCCTAGACTGGGAGACTTTGAAAAAGACCCATGTTCAGTGGCCCTACCCCGGAACAATTAAGTAAAAATATAGAAAGTTAGGTCCCTGCCATTTATATTTTTCAACCTCCTAAATGATTATGATAGCTAGAGACAGGTGAGAACCATTGGTTTAGAATGAATGAGTTACCCTTTCTGGCTTTGGCCCAACCTTTTTTAGAACACCATTATACTCACAGACCTTTGGCACCTGCAAGAAACACCCTTGTCATTTTGTCTATATGACAGTCAGGTGGTCATTTCTAGCTTCTCTGAGGCATGAATTGAAACTTTTGAATTGAAAGGCTGGGTACAGAAGTAAAATCATCAGCTAGTGACACAGTCTGGGTGACCCTTTGGTATCCATGACTCCATGTCCTTTGAAGGGAAGGATACATTCTCTATGGATAGCCAAGAAACTGAATTTAATAAACGATCAATTAATCTATGGAAGTGGGAACGGACATATTTTATTTTTATTTGCCTGGATCCCTTGGTCCAAGAATTCCCCTCTACCATTTGAAGAATGACTCATTCTTCTCTCTCTCTCTAAATCCATGCATTTTTTATAGGGCTACCCTCAATCCCTTAGCTCCAAAAGATGTCACTTGGCCCAGATGAAGCCAATGTATAACACTGTATACGTTTTGCCTATGACCTACACCAAACCAATCAATGTCCATCATCAGCCTTTGCTGAAACAATCAGACATCATTTTTGTTCACGGTTACACAGCTGGCATACAATGAATTGAAGTTTCTGGTGGGTCTCTTAGCCATCAGCTGGGGAGACTCTGGCTGAGAATAAGGTCAATTCAGATTTCTGATGATCTGGTTTGAATACCTGGGTCAGGTAAGCCTGAACATCTATCCTTGATCTTCTCCTTACGTGAACTAATAATTGCCCAGTTTGGGTTTTATGCCTATTTGAATCAGATTTCATCTCTCACAGTCAGAGACAGTTCACTAATAAAGTGGATAAATGAGTGAATTCTCTGCTCCTTACTCTTCAGGTAAGGAAACAGCTTGGCTTCTTCTCTAGCCCTCTAAATAGTTGAGAAGGTTATGGTGCCATCAAAGGTACTGACCTGCTTGTCTAGTAAAAATTTTCCCAAAATGTGCCCCATCGAACATTACATTTTTCCGTTCAAATAAGTTTAGAGTGGAACTGTTGAAAGGTCTCTTCAGTGCAAAATTTCTCAGACCTTGACTTATCAGTGAGAATTGTAAATCTTTCACAAGAACTGTAGTAGACTATATTTTCCCAGCTTATTTAAGTACAAGACTCTTTTTTGTCCTACATCTCCTGGGACTAGAGTTTTGGAGGGAGTGGCATTCAAGCTGCAACCTAAAGAATGTTCTTCCTTCTGCCTGTAACACTCTTCCCACACCCTCACTCCCAAGCCTGTCCAATTCCTACTCCACAGTCATGCCTCAGCTTAAATTCCATCTTCTCCAAAAAGCCTTTAACAGAACCACTACTGTCACCCTCCCCCAACTTCAGAGAAGGCAAATTATACTCATCTTTTGCTGTCTCAAGCTCTATGCTTCCTATTTTACGCGATTTATCACACAGGATGATAATTACGCATATGTTTCCCACTTATATTCCATGGAAGCCATTCTACAATATGGCTGGCAATGAGCCTTACCTACTGGTATTCATGCCTTAGTGAATCATCTCCCACCCTGATTCATGACTGGCCAACTAAATATGGCAGAAGTGAAGATGTGTAACACCCATGGTTAGGTCATAAAACGCCTTGCAGCGTCTGGCTTGGGTTCATGAATTGCTCACTCTGGAGAGAGTCAACCACCAATACCATGAGAACACTCAAACATCCTCATGCAGAAGCACTAGGCCCCCCACCAACAGCCAGCACCAACTGGCCAGCACTAGGAGAGTACCAACCTGGAAGTAGATCTTTCAGCCCCAGGTAAGCCTTCAGAAGAATAAAGTTCCCAGCCCACATCAGCCTGAAATCTACTGGGAGATATCTATCACAAATGATATCTATCCAGCTGAGCCCTTCTCCCATTTCTGACCCATAGAAACCATGAAACTATAAATTCATAAGGACGAAATCTGAATTGCTTGCTATTATACCATACCCTCCCCAACACACA
The DNA here is from genome assembly GCF_024362965.1 of Panthera pardus. NCBI lineage: Eukaryota > Metazoa > Chordata > Mammalia > Carnivora > Felidae > Panthera > Panthera pardus. Next base: position 69,300,287 of record NW_026527002.1, read on the forward strand.
GGCATACATGCTCGCACACATACAATTACACACACACACACACACACACACACACACACACACACACACACTACACAGATCCTACTTACAGCACTTGAAGCAAAAAAGGCACTCCACATTTATGAAATGGATAAATAATAAATGAATGAATATGTAAATTATAAATATATATATACACACACACATAAATACATATGTGTATGTGTATATACAGTGGGAACTGGCTGATAAATTGGGTTGTGAAGTAAGAGAGCAGAAACTCTAAGTTATTCAACACTTAAACCCTTAGAAGACTCTCAAACAGAAATTCATATATCTCCCTGTGACTACAGCCCCAAAATGGGAAATTCAGAAGACATGACGTTAGCATGAGATCTGTATGGTTTTAGGCAATTGCCATATTCTCCCTGGACCTCACTCAGCCTGCTACGGTAGAAAACAAAAGGGTTAGGCTAAAAGGCATTTATCAAAGGCTGTGTCACCTCTGAATGTTAAAGATTCTGAGATAGCAAACTTGAACAGCAGGAACAGAAGTCAGCTTGGCTAGCACAGAGTTCTCGTGTGACACAGCCATGGAAGGAAGCCCAAGTCACCTGCTGATGTCCTGTCTTCTTCTGTCCCTCTTCCACCGCTTTTCATCTTGAACCAGGTAGAGCTAATGGGTCTCCAGTCTACAGAGAGCAGGCGAAGGCTCTGTCCGGACAGCTGTCAGATCTCTGGAGCAAACCACCCTCCCAGGATTGTCTTGGAGTGGTGTTGGTCCTTGGCCATGGTGGCAGTGGTGGTGGCACTTATAGCCTTTGGAGCCCTACTTCTGAGTCAGCCCTCAAAAAAACAGCTTCTGCCAATGGTCTCACATAGTCAGCTCTTAACAGATACAACAGCTGCTTTCTAAGAACATAGTGTAGCTTTTAGGCATCTTGCCTAGAAATTCTTTTTCACTGAGTTCCTGGAAGAGGCTGCTTGATTTTCTCCACACCCAAGACTCAGCGGAGCCCAGCAGGCCAGAAAGCCAAGAACAGCCACACACCGCACCTGAGGAAATTATGTCTGCTCAACCCAGGCTCATTGGGGAAGTGGAAAAGGCTGTTTGTTCTGTGAGGACCTTGTGAGTGTTAGCAAAGAAGGAGAGGCTATCATTCTGATTTAATAGCATGTTGGGGGAGGACAACGGAGATTAGAGCTGCAAATGACATGTAAAGAGCCCGTAACATGTGTCAGGCATCTGACATATGTGTCTCATTTCATTCTTATAAGTTCTGAAAGGCATGCATATTTTTTACCCATTTTATGATTCACAGAATACTGGATAGCAATGCACAGAAGAGTCTTGTCCCAACCCAAGCCTTTTTAACCACCAGGCTGTCTTGCTTCCCAATCAAAGTCACTGAGAGTGTGAGTGAGCATGTGGCATAGTGGAAAGGATAGAAAAATCAATACACTTTAGAGCAGGGTTTGGCAACCTGTGGCCTGTGGGCCAAATCCAACCCACTACCTGATTTCATAAATCAAGTCCTACTGAAACACTTGCAAGCTCATTCATTTCTCTTATTGTCTATGATTGCTTCCACACTGCCCTGCTTGAGCTGTATGTACGGTCTGCAAAACCTAAAATATTTACCATCCTGCCCTTTAGAGCAAAAGTTCCTCAGTCCCTACAAGGCTGTGGTAATATAAGCTCTTATTGCCACGGTAGGTCCCAGACTAGAAAGACAGAATTGAAATTTCTAATTAGCTTTGCTTGGATATGGAAAAGAATTAGAAAATTGACCAAATACTTTTCACAATTAAATGTCCATTTACAGGACAACTTGGACTAACATTGTTCTTGTATTCTAGAAGTCACTAACAGAGCTACAGCCATTGGTAAAATTAAACCAGACATTAAGTGTAGAGCCACGCTGAGTAGTCAGCTCTCTGAGGGGTTAAATCCCACACCATCCTCTGAAGGGTTCAGTGTCATATTAGTTCAAAAGAGCTGTCCCCCTACCCCGTTCTGTGGGCCAGTTGGAGCAGTCACTCAGACAAGAGAGAACGTTGGTGAGACTGAATGAGTGGTAACTTTTCCCACGGTCTCCACCATTTCTAACTCTGGCCATGGGCTCCCAAACCTAGAGCACGAGGTGCCCCATTAAGAATTATTGAGCTCAGGGGTGCCTGGGTGGCTCAGTCGGTTGAGCGCCAACTTCGGCTCAGGTCACGATCTCGCGGTCCGTGAGTTCGAGCCCCGCATCGGGCCCCTGTGCTGACAGCTCAGAACCCAGAGCCTGTTTCAGATTCTGTGTCTCCCTCTCTCTGACCCTCCCCCATTCATGCTCTGTCTCTCTCTGTCTCAAAAATAAATAAACGTTAAAAAAAAAAATTAAAAAAAAAAAGAATTATTGAGCTCAAAGAGCAAAGGGAGGGGAGATATCGCCACAGAAATCTGGGAACTACTGAAGAACCCCAGAGATCTGTGTAATTTAACAGAAACAAAGCTCTGAGAAGGTAAGTGACTCCCCGTGATAGGGCAGAAGTTCTTACTCAAGCCCCAAAGCCCCGTGCAGGTCGTGCTTGAAGGTGACTCTGGGCATGGATGTTTGTAGGCAAATGAGAAACTTCTTCTCACTGGCACTCTGATCTCTGCCATAAAGGGACAATATGGGCCTGGATCAGTGTTTCTCAAATTTCAGACATTTCTGGACGACTGTTCCAATTTTGATAGGTCTGTGGATGGCATATACCATCATTGACTTCATATATTTAATTAAGTCACTTTATCTTAATTTACCATAAAAGGAAATTATACCATCACATCAACGGGAAATCAGTATCGGTTACCCAATAAAGGTAAAAATGCCACGTAAATGGGACAATGGTGTTAAATTCCAGGTAGATGACATTGCTCGCCCAAAGCTCTGTTCCAGAGCCCTCCTCTCTCCTCCTTTCAAAAGGTTGGCACAAACGCTGGAAAGGTCCAAAGGAGTAGCAGCAAACTGAGCGTCTCTCCAGAAGGAACAGAAGAGAATTAAAAAGAGAACAACTTTTCTCACAGCCTCATATCATTAGCAGTGTTCTCCCCAGACTTTTGGGCAACACTGAAACCAGACAGTCTGATTTCATGAGAATTACAAAGCCAGACAAAGAGTTGGGGAGAGGGAGTAGAACGTAAGAAGGAAAGATTCCCTTCCTAAAATGGATTACATCCCTCCAGTTTCTTTGTTGGCACCTCATGCCCGGCAGAACCTGATCAATGTTTGGTAACCCCCCGGTTGGAACAGCACGGTAAAGCTAGAGCTTGGATATCAGAGTCAGATCTGAATTTGGATCCTGATTACCATATTTTGACTGCCTGTCTTTGGGCGGGTTACATAAAACCCTCTCTGAGTGTGTTTCTCATCCAGTTGAAAGAAGGGGCAGGAGGAATTAACGGGAGCTATGCTGCAGAATTCAATAGCTATGAATAGTGTATGAATATAATAGTACATGAAAAAGTGCCTGGCATATAGTCGGCACCCCCACAAGATACACTTCCTTCCTTCTTCCCTGCACCTTCCCACCCAGAATTGATTTCTCCTGTTTTGCACTTCCTGTTTTTGAACTTTTCTTACCTGGTCTTAAAGTACTTAACAAACTAAATGTGTTCTAATTTTGGAAATCAGTTGACTATTTTCTGAGACAAGCAAGGACATCCAGAAACCTTCTCTTCCCTTTAAGTTCCATGAGCTGCCCAAAGACCGAACTGAGTTCTGTACTAAGGGTCTGAGAGTCCCTAGCCCCTACCAACACCACACAGCATACCCCCTCACGGATAAGGGGCTGAAGGAGAATGCCACCTCTAATGCCAAACACAGCCCTGGGGAACACATAGTCTGTGTCGCTGAATACTCAAGATCACCTGGAAGGCTGAAACTTTATTCCCATTTTGGAGATGGCAAAACCAAGGCGCAGAGAGATTAAGTAATATACTCAAGGTCACGGGGTTTGTAAGCGGACACAGTAGTGTTTGAGGCCACAGTCCACTTCTTTCTTCTCTGCCACGGAATAGCTGAACTCTGACTCCATCATAATCTCAGTTGTCCCACCAGAGATCAAGCCCCTGCTTCCTGGCTAATGAGCATAACTGGTCCCAGTCCTTCTCAGCACATCCTTTCATGTGTCTGCTACAGTCTGAACACCTCACGTGGCTCAGCCTTCTCTGCGCATCGCCCAGTCCATCTTTCTCAACCTCCTCACATAAATCCAGCCCTGTCAAGCTTTTCTCACTCTCTGCTGCGTCCTTTTAACTGCGTCCACTCCCTCAGTGTCTGCTCATTAGTGGGCTGTCTGAGACCAAAGGCAGTCTGTCGGGAGACCCCGAAGGCACATCAGCGCTGAGTTGAGTAATTACCTGGTGCATCGTGAATGAGTTTCTTACTGAGTCCAGCAATGGGAAGGTGCCAGCTAGAGGTTCAGGGTGACAAGAGAGGGTAAAGGGGCAACCTTCGAGAAAGGTTGGATGCTGACCCGGCATAGGGCATGTCCTAGGCACAAGGATGTTTAGAGTAGAGATACATCAAAGAAGATAAGACAGGTGTCTTCCCCCAAGGACTCACCATCTGGCTTTCCACTGTCCAACATGGGAGCCACTTGCCATGGGTGGCTCTGAGTACTTGAAAGGAGGCTAGTTGAGACTGAGATGTGCTGTGTAAATACATACCACATTTGGAAGACTTAATATGAAAAAAAGTGTATAAAATATCACACTAGTAATTTTTTACGTTGGTACCCAGATGAACATAATATCATTACTATCCTGGGTTAAAGGAAACATACTATTAAAGGTAATTTCTGTATGTTTCTTTTTACTTTTTTTTAAATACACGGCAGCTAGAACATCTGAAATTACATGTGTGGCCCTCGTCAGATTTCTGTTGAACAGTACTGGTCAAGTCAGCAAGGCAGGCATGGAGTTGACATACAAGACTCGTCAAATTATGACACGTGTTTATCTAGACACAGTGCTCTCTCGTGGGGGGGGCAGCCTTCCGAGTGGGGGAAAGCACAGCTATTACTTATTTACCCAACTCACATCATCCCCCCAACACGCATTACCTACCAATTTTTTTCTACTTCTCTCACTATTTCCCTTATGCATGTCTCCATCAGAGAACAAACTGTACAAATGACATCGTCTGCCACCTTATGGCCACCCAGCACCACCCCTCAAAGTTACTGCAATCCTAGACCCACAAGAAAAGTCGGTAGAAATAGATTAATCCAACGTGTGTTTATCTAGACCCAATTTCACAGGGGCCGTTTCTATGTGGACCAGTAGCCAAACAGTAGAGAAAGGCTTTTGATGTGAGTGCAGAAAGGACAGACACCTGGAGACCCTCGAAGAGAAGGCAGGGACACATATTTGCTACTGCATAGCAGACTCTCAGCGGGATGCTTAGCATGCGAGATCTGACCTCAGCTTCAAAGAACTCTGTGAAAAAGCCCACTTCTATGTTACAGCTGAGGAAACTGAGGCCCTAGAGGCTACGTAACTGCCATAAGTCAGCGCAGCTGATAAGGGGACAGGGCTGGGAGGAGAGATCTCGTCTGCCCGTCTTCAAAGTTCAAGGAGTTTAGCTTCTACCGTGGATAACATTGCCGACTTGGGTACAAGCCATGTTTCTGAGCACTTGGGGAAAGATGTTGTGCAAACACCTGTGTCTCTCCACAGGAGGGAATCCAGAGGGACACAGGCGACGTGACTTTGCTCCCTTCTGGGCCCAGCTGCCAAGAGTAGCTTCCTTTGCGGCTCCAAATTGTGTTTTATCCCACAGTTTCACACTGGGTAGACTCCCAAACCCATAACCCAGCACTTGGAAACCAGCCAGTGGAGGAGGGAGGGAAAGAATATTTTCGCAATAGCTACAGAGCTATTCCTGGAGCTGGGGAGTGTCGACACCGGGCTGTCAGAGAGGGAACAGAGAAAGACTCTAATTTGGAAACATTTTACACTGTGTACTTGACAACGTACCCTAGGTGGCAAAAAAACAGTGATGAAGGCTCAGATTGGGTAACTGAATATGGCCTGGCTTACTGTTGGCCTTAACATCCACTAGGTGACAAGAAAGCAGTGACGATGGCTCACGTTGGGTAACCAAATATGGGCTGGCTCATCCGTGGCCTTGTTAGTACAGTAACTCCAACTTTCAAAAGGTAATGGGGGATATCGGTTGCTGGGGTTCAAATCCCAGCTTTGCCACTTACAAGCCGCCTGACTTTGAACAGATCAAGCTCTCTGTAGCTCATTCCCTCGTCTATAAAATGAGGGCAAGGATAATCCCTGTCTCAGGAAGTCATTGTGAGATTTAGTTCAAGTCAAATATATGACATGTTTTCAACAAGGTAAGTAGCAGCTTACAATTATTACTGTGGTTTGTGTTGGGCTATCCCAGAGGCAGCTCCACCCCGCCATCCTCACTCAACAATAGAGTAAATCCAGGTAACCCTCCCCAAAAGAACATTCTCTTCCCACCGATGCATGGAAATGGTGCGGTTTTCTTCTTAGGTTTATACTTAGCGGGGCAAGAGGTGGAAAATGTCGGTAGAGAGGAGGAAGACAGCAGAAGGCATAAAGACATGAAAAATGAAAGAAAAAACGTTATTAAGAACGTAAACTTTACACAGGATGCGTTCTCACCTTATCCAGGTGAGTGTGACCACAAGCTTTCCTCATCTCTGTAACTTCTGATTATCTTCTCCCCTTGCTTTGAAGTGAAGTGTCCGGTGAGGCTTTATTGAGAAACACTTACCAAGTTCTAATAGCATGTGTTATTTGGAGATGGGGCTAAGTGCTCTCAGAGCTCCTTGGAAAGACTAAAATCCCCAAGTTATCTTGAGCTGATAGAGTTCGACTCTGGAGTGTGGTGTGGTACCATCAGCTATACAAAATGCTCCGTGGGTTCTTCAGGAATCCCGAAGCCGGTTCATTCAATCCGTCGCGGACATCAGACTGAAATAGAGGGTTAAGAACCACCGTGTCTGGAGCTCTTTCTCTTTCCCTGACTTGTCAGAAAGAACTTGGACATAAAGCTCAGGGTAATTGCAGAACCGGACAACAATTTTCAGAACTGATGGTGTTTTGGCCACGGGCTGCAGCTGTTCAACACACAGTGTCTGCATTGAACGGTGATTTCCTTATACGGTAATTTTTATGTTACATCTCACTCGTTTTTAGCACTTGTGAGAAAGACAAACGAAAGAAAGGGACACCCTCCCCCCAAAACCCACTCTCGTGATAATGACCTCCAAGTATGCCTCTGCCTCTTCTGTGTGACTAGTGTCCAGAAAGGTCAAATGGAAATTTCTTAAACGAAACACCGCCACTCATCACAGTCCAGCACAAAAGGTTTAGTTGCAGCGTTTGTAAGATGAGGCTAAAGCGCTCACCCTCGATGGGAGTTTTGTGGACGAGACCTGCACCTACAACTTGTGCTTGTCCCTTCCCTCTGTGAAAGCTGCAAATAAACACACTAAGCAAGTACGGAGGCGAGCACGGGTTTTGTAGCCAACTCTGAGGTCTTGGTCCCAGTTCTGTTATCTCGTAACTATCACCTGGGCAAGTTGCCTCTCACAGCCTCAGTCTCCTCATCCAGAAATTTCCCAACCAGCCTACTCTGCTGATCGGCTCCATATCCTCCCTGCCCTCACGCAATAGAGGGAGGCAAAAATGTTAGAACGATCTCAGGCCATAGTTAAGGACAAAAGTTCTGACTTGTTCAAAAGCTAGATTTGAGTCTCAACTCCACCACTCGATAGCGGTGTGACCCAGGACAAGTTAATTAACATCTCTGGGCCTCTTCTCCTCCTCCATAATATAGGGAAGTATATGCCACCCGTTTAGCTTTGGGCAGGTTGCTTACAATTTCTAAATTCAGTTTCTTCATTTGTCAAGTGAGGTTAATAATGCATTCTCTCATAATTATAACAACAACAACAATAACAATAATAATAATAATAATAATAATATAGCCTTCCCGTTACCAACATCGCACGTCAGAGGGCACACTAGTTACAACTGAGGAAACTTCACTGACACATCATTGTCACTCAAACAAAGTCTATAGTTTACATCAGGGTTCACTCTTGGTGTTGTTCATTCTATGGGTTTTGAAAACTCTACAGTGACATGTATCTACCATTATAATTTCATACAGAACAGCTTCACTGCCCTAAACACCCTCCGTGTTCTGCCTATTCATCCCTCCCCTCCTCAACCCCTTGAAACCACTGATCTTTTTCTTTTCTCCACTTGTTTGGCCTCTCCAGAATGCCATATAGTTGGAATCATACAGTATGTGGCCTTTTCCAATTGGCTTCTTTCACTCGGTGATATGAATTTCCATGTGTTTTTGTGGCTTGATGGCTCATTTCGTTTTAGCACTGAATTGTGTTCTATTGTCTGGATGCACCATGGTTTCTTTACTCGTTCTCCTATTGAAGGATATCTTGGTTGCTTCCAAGTTTTGGTAATAATGAATAAAGATACTATAATACATCCACGGCCAGGTTTTTGTGTGGTCATACGTTTTCAGCTCCTCTGTGTAAAGACCAAGGAGCAAAGCTGTTGGATCAGATAGCAAGAGTGTGTTTCGTTTTGTAAGGAACTGCCAAACTCCCTTCCAAAGGGGCTGTGCCATCTTGTGTTCCCACCAGCAATGAATGAGAGTTCCTGTTGCCCCACATCCTCACCAGCATTTGCTGTCCTAAAGGTTCTGGATTTGGGCCATCCCAATATGTAGTAGTAACACCTCATTGTCGTTCTAATTAGCAACTCCCTGAAGCCACGTAATATGAAACATCTCTTCATATGCTTATTTGTCATATGCTGTATATCTTCTCTGGGCACAAATCTTTTGCCCATTTTTTAATCAGGTTGTTTGCTTTCTTGTTATTACATGTTGAGAGCTCTTTGTGTACTTTGGATACCAACCTTTTATCAGATATGTCTTTTTCAAGTATTTTCTCCCACTCTGTGGCTTGTCTTCCCATTTTCTTGAGAAAGTATGATTTTTTTTTAAAGTTTAAATTCCTTGGCCTGGAAACCCATGGGCTGATCTTCTATGATTTGGTCTCTGCCTTTCCCTCACGTTCATTTTCCTGACACAGGCCTGAATCTTCTACCCACACAGAACGACTCAAAACTCTCCATCAACCCCAGGCTCTGGGAGGCTCAGATGCCTCTTAGTGGGCTCTCTCTCCCGGAACGACCACTCTGCCCTCATCCCCTGTGCCCACACTCCCTTTTCCTCCAAAACATGGCTCAAACTTCACCCTCTGTGAAGTGTCCTCACAGCCCTGGAGAAGTGTCCACTTTCCCATGAGCCTCCACTGTCCCCTGTGCAGACTTCTCTTCGTCTACACTCAGAAGTTCTTTACTGTGATCCTGCTGGGCTCCAGACACTACAGAAGAGCAGTGCTCTTTCTCATATGCTTACATCCCCTTCTAGACACTGTGATTCTGAGGACAGAGATGCACTGTATCAGCAGGACCCGCCAGGCTCAGTGCAGCGTGCATGCGGCAAATGTTGGTGAATGGACTGGATAAGTGGAGTAAACGAGTGATCACTTAATGCCCCTTTGAGTCCAATTTGTGAGGAAGAGGTGATCAATATGACTGAACCATGATTCAGTTCCTTTCCCGATCACTCCCCAAACCATGCTCTTTTCTCTTATGTACATCGCTGTACTAGCTTCCTATTGCTGATATGACAAGTTGCCACAAATTTACTGGCTTAAAACCACAGAAACTTATTATCTTACAATTCCGGGGGTCAGAAATCCAAAATGGGCTTCACGGAGCTAGAAACCAAACCTCCAGCAGAACTGTGTTCCTTCTAGACTCCAGGGAAGAATCTCTTTTGTTTCCTTGCCTTTTCAGTTTCTAGATGCTGCCTGCATTCTTTGGCTCATGGCCCCACCCTCTGTCTTAAAAACCTGCAGTGTAGCATTTTCCCATCTCTTTATGTCCCTTGTCTCTGTTGTCACAGGGATTTCTATCAGACCCTAACCTTCCCACCTCCTTCCTATGAAGACCCTGTGATTGCTATAGGCCCAATAATAATCCAGGATAAACTCCCCATCTCACGATCCTTGCGTTACCCACATCAGCAGACTCCCTTTTTCCATGTAAGGTTACAGAGCCATACACAGGGATGAAGATGGGCACATCTTTGTGGGGCCATTACTCCACCTACTACAATATCTGATTACAACCCAAGAGATAAATGAGATCATCCAGGGAGAATGTTTGGAGCCAAGAGAGACAAAAACACCGAATTTATGGGGAGCATCCGAACAGAAAGTCAGCAAAAGAAGGGCAAAAGGCTGCAGAGAGCTAGGAGAAGAACCAAGTGGAAATACCATCCCAGAGGCTTAGAAGAGGAAATCTCCAAACTCTGTGGCCACGGAGCCAAATGCTCAGAACTCAGGAGAGGGCCACTCAGGATGCCATGCCCTGTGGGAGACCACCAGTGACCTTAGCAGGGAGGCGGTGGCAGAATGGAAGCCACCCTGTAAGGCCTGCCCCTCTGCTCCCAGGAAGCCTCAACCCTGCCTCTTCCCTCGGCCAGTCCCTGCGTCCTGTGAACTCAGCTTATTGGAACACAAAGAGCCTGCAGCTATCACTTGGATATAATTGGAAAAGTCAGGAGTTAGCCTTTGGAAAAGTCATTTCAGACAGCAAGAATATTTTAGCTCAGGGAGAAATATATTCAGCTGATGAAAGGGGTGGGGACCAGTGACAGGAAGAAGGCAAGATCCCCCTGGTACCTCCCGGAGCCTCTGTGCCCATTTTCTTTTATGTGGCGTTGCTGTCGTTTTCTACCATGAATGGTGGGACTGTTCAGTGAATATTTAATCATGACGGGGTTCTCTTCTCGGCCGCACCTCCAGTCCCCTAGCTTGAGCCTTTCTAAAGTAATAATTCTACTCATCAAACACCAAAATCGGCACCTTCCCATCTCCATGCTGGGCCTGTGGTGTAGACTCTAGCTTGGGTTCTGAGCGACAGGTGGCTGGTTAGGCTGCAAGGGACAGCTCCCAAGGATGCTGATCGATGCTGGCCTAGATTACCCCAGGGAGGATCGTTAAACCCCAGAAGCCATTTGGCAGTTCTATTAAGGCACCTGCATGCACGGGCCACTGCCAACAGACCCGTCTCAATTAGGCTCACACACAGTGATTTCTCCCTGCTGCACTCACTGACGTGCGCGGGATGTCGGGGAAGAGCATGAGCCCTCGCAGAGTGATGGAGAGAGGAAGGAGGCTTGAGGAATGCTGGGGAAATCTTTCCTCCTCCTGCACTGGGGCATGAGAGACAAATGCAACACACCCTTCTTTAGTAAGGACCACTGACAATAGGCAGCTGGCATTGTTCTAGCCTTTACTCCCTGGCGCTCCATGCCATACCCACCCAGAGACCTGGGGTTACTTTCATCCCATTTTTAGGTATGTGGAAATCCAGGCTTCGATAGTTTAGGTGAAGTCCCCAGGGCCCTAAGGATGATGAGGGGCCGTGCCAAGGTTCAAGGTGACAGCCACGTCTACATGACTCCAGGACTGTGGTGGGTACTTACCACTTTTCCTGTGCCTGCTGTTGGGCTCATTGTTTTGCATGTATCATATCGTTTAACAGGTGTGTGTGTGAGAGAGAGAAAGAGACAGGAGAGACAAAGAGACAGAGAGAAGGTGGGTACATTTCTGGCTGGCTGAAGGCAGAAACAAACGTACCAAAGTAGAAATGGGCAATGGGGGGCACCTGGGTGGCTCAGTTGGTTAAGCCTCTGACTTCGACTCAGGTCATGATCTCACGGTTCATGAGTTCGAGCGCTGCATCAGGCTTTCTGCTGTCAGCCCAGAGCCTGGAGCCTGCTTCGGATTCTATGTCTCCCTCTCTCTCTCTGCCCTACCCCTACTCATGTGTGTGCTCTCTCTCTCTCTTGCTCTCTCTCTCTCTCTCTCTCTCTCTCTCAAAACTAAATAAACATTAAAAAAATTGCCAATTAGTGATTAGACGTCTATGAAAAGAACAGAAAAGAAAAGAAAAGGGCAATACTGAATACATTTAGGACATTCTTTCCCTTCTTTGCTTAACAAATATTTACTGACATCGTCTCTGTGTCAGGCACAGTACTCGGCAGAAGGGAAATGGCCATGAATCAGATATGGTCCAGGAGAGAGACTGATAACAAACACATCAATATCGCAACAATTGTGATAAAATTGCAAAGTGATGAGCAAGAATACGAGCTCAGAAGCGATGCAAGGGCCTCGCCCTGTCTGGGAAGTTAGCAGAAGACTCTCTGAAATGGAATCCATGAGCACATTAGTGAGTAAGAAAGTAGGGTTTCCACTCTCCTGGGTATGGGCTAAACGGTAACTCAACGGCGAGCTCCTCAGGGAGGTGCATCTTGCTATCAAGCCAGGCCAGCGCTGGGATGGAATCAAAAGGAGGAACTAGCCTGCCGCTTCGTTACCAGCCAGGAGACATGGCATCGATCAAACGAGTCTCTAGGACTCTAGGGTTGGGACTAGATATCTCCAGCAAGAGCCAAGAATATGGGCCTCCCGGGAAGTTGCCAGGCTCCCTGGAAGAAACACCACGCATTGCGGAAGCTCCAGCACCTTTTCCAGACACTGTAACCACAAGGGATGCTTAACATGCATTATCTCATCTGTGCTTCACAACAAACACACGGGGAGGGGGGGGGGGGGGAGTGGCCAGAAATATGCAAGCCTGACCCAGAAGGCAACTGGGAGAGGGCTTGCCTGAAGGCATCCAGCCCCTGGGATTGGACAGGGGACTTCCCATCCTCAGCCCATGCACAGGCCCTGCACAGACCCCATGCACAGGCCCTGGTCATCGAGGAGGACCAGACTGAAACTCACCTGCTAACTTAGTATTCAGTTATGAATAGCCGTATAGAGAATGCTTGCGTAGCATTTCATTTTTATTTCCCAAAGCACTTTGCTTCCCATTATCTCACTGGAGCATCTCAACAACCCTGCTAAAAACAAACAAAAGCAACACAAAACACACACACACACGCACGCACATACGCCTGTGTGGCTCCAAGATATCATATGCTCAAAGCTGTGCAGCTGAAACACTGGTGAAACCAAATCACAAATCCAGGGGTCTTTCCATAGAACCCTTTGCTTTCTTTCACACACCACACCACACCATCCCTCAATGTGTTTATTCCACAAATATTTCCTGACCATCTCCAGGGTGCAAGCATGATCCCGGGTACTAGAGATCCAGTTCTCATGAGCAATTCACAGGGAGTAAACAACCCAACACATTACAGAACCATACGGTCAGGGCTCTAGCCATGGAGGGTGCAAAGTACTGAGGGTTGGGGTACTCAGAGGAAGCAGGAACAAAGGCTGAGTGACAGGGTTTGGGGAAATGGGGGGCTCCCTAAAGGAGCTGGCATTTGGCTAATGTGTAATGGATGAACATGACTTTTCCAAGACAACCAAGCTAGACGAATATTTGAGGCGGATGGAACAAGGGCTCAGCCATTCCAGGAAATGTGGCCGGAGCAGGCACAGGTGAGAAATGAGAGAAGGCTGAAGAGGAAGGAGCTGGGGTGCACCGGAAGCAAAGGGAAGCCGTACAGGTGTTTTCAGCAAGGGGCTGGTGCATTCTGCTCTGTGGTTGGCTGCATGAATGTGAAATAAAAAGCAGGGAAAGAGCCTGAAAACTGAAACCTAAGGTTTGAGGGTGACGGTGCAGAAGGAGGGACATTGAGTCTGAGAAAAATCCGGGTCTGCAATTAGCAGAACTGAGTGACTTATTGGATGAGATGATCAGAGAGAAGGCCAAGGATGACAGCAAGCCATCTACCTTGAGACGCTGGGGAAACAGCAAGCCATTGAGAGAACCCTTGTTTCTTCAACACACACACACACACACACACACACACACACACACACTCTACAGAAATATAAGACAAATGGAAATATATTTGCATGTTAGCAGTACTTGGTCTTGAATGACAAAATACTTTCCAGAATTTTCCAAGTGTTCTAAAATGTGCATGTATTATGATGGGCAAAAGTAACATTTTAAAATTACTATTCATAATTAGTTACATTGTAAACAACTACAACACTCATGTTTTGTGAGATAAGGACATCATTAGCCCCATTTTACAGAAGAAAAACTGAAGCTCAGAGAAGGGAAGTAAGCTTCTCAATGACACACATCTATCACGTGGCCCCTCATGACTTACGTGGCCCCAGATCTGTTTGATTTCACAAGCTGAGGTTGGACTCAATACCCAATACTGCCAAAAAAGAACCCAAAAGTTGCTCCAGAAAGTTTGAAGCATTGAGGTGGCCAGAGATGTTTTTAACGGGCAGGTCAAATTTTAGACCTGGAGCTTGAGAGGAAATTCCTCATTGGAGAAATGGATTGAGGAATCGTCCGCACAATGATGGGAAAAGGAGACCATCCAAGGATAATGCATAGACTGACAAGAGAAGGAAACTGCCAAAGACCACCTGGTAAGGAAAGAGAGGTGGTGGGGGAGACACGAACCTGGGAGCCAAGGGAGAGGAGAATTTCAGCGAGCTGAGAAAAATCAGGAGGAATGAAGTAGGCTTTGGGTGGAGTCTGGTGATGAGGCTGGCAAAGACTATCCAACAACATAAGTGAGACTGCGCCTGGTCAAAGCAGGAAATATGGAAAGTTCTTTCAAGAATGGAATTGACAGAGAATAGACAAGGAAAAGATTGGTAGGTCACCAAAATGGCGGCGACAAGAGAAGGGTTTTTTCCCCCTTGGAGAAGGCTTGACTGGGCTTCTAAGGCTGAGTGGAAAGAGTGAGCAAGCCAGAAGAGTCAGGAAAGAGAGGGGAAAAGACAGAGAACAATTTTCTTGAGAAAGTGAGGAGGGGCGAATCTCATGCGTGCACAGGTGACAGGCTTCTCTGAAGCGTTTCTCAAATGTAATCATTTCTCATTCCAGTTATTGATTCTCTTGAGGCAAAACAAACCACTTCAAATGGAAACTGTAGTGGGAAACCGTTTTATTGGGCTACCTGCTTCTGTGGGTCATCCCTACGGTGACAGGCCACACCAGGGAGGCTTATCTCTGCCCCACCATGCACAGAGCCACATCTGGGACGACTCTCATAGCTAAGGGCGACTCTGATGGTGGAGGACTAGAATCACGCATGTGGCTGGGGCCTGGGCTGGGATGGTTTGAAGGCTGGGCTCAGCCAGGGCAGGAACGTTAGATCTCTATGTTCCTTGACCTTCACATAGCATGGTGGCAGGGTCCTGAGAGGGGATAACAACACTCTAGGTATCATCACTACTGTTTTTGCTGAAAACAGAAAACAAAACACAAGAACAAACAAAGAGCTAAAGTTCAGCAAGGCTAGGCCACTTTCTCAGTTTCACATGAGCTTTACGTCATGATCTCAATTTCACTCCAAAAATACATTCACACCACATACAGGAAAAAAAAAGTCTGGAAGTACACATGCTAAAATCTTAGAAGTAGTTGTCTTTGAACGGTTATTTTTTTTTTTAAGTTTATTTATTTATTTTGAGAGAGAGAGAGAGGGAGAGAGGGAGAGAGAGAATGATCAGGGGAGAGGCAGAGAGAGAGAATCCCAAGCAGGCTCCATGCTGTCAGTATAGAGCCCAATGTGGGGCTTGACCCTCTGAACCATGAGATCATGACCTGAGCCCAGATCAAGAGTTGGATTTTCAACCAACTGAGCTACCAGGTGCCCCTTGAATGGTGATTTTTACCTTCCATTACATTATATGTATGTTTTGTTTTCATTTTTCAGCAATGACTAGGCATTACTCATATCTTAAAAAAAAATTTTTTTTAAAGCATTTTCAAAACAACTTAATGACTTCTTCGACTTGGCTGATTTCAGGACAAGCCCGGGTGACATCCTCTGGATGGAAACACAAACCAACCTCTGCCAGGCACTTATCAAGGGCTTCATACTTGGCACCACCTTGTCTGAGAGATGAGGTTCCCACACTTGGTACTGAATCAGACATCGTGCAGGGCAAAGAAACTGCCACTGGCTGAGAAGGTCCTGTGCGTGCCACATCACAGGTGGGGCGTGAAGAGGCCAGGATGTCACTAAGTATCATGCCTTGTCCTTGGACAAAGGCACCAAAAACCTGCGTGCCTTTTTTGACATAACAAACTTGGATTCTGGGCAAAGGACCTGAAACTCCTCCAAGATTTTCATAAACCAACTCATACTTTAAACACATTAAGGGCATCTTGGAACACAATAGCATCTCCCCTGAAATCATGCCCCTCGCATATGCAATTTTTTAAAGTTTATTTTTATTTGTTTTGAGAGAGAGATAGGGAGCAAGCCGGGGAGGAAAAGAGAGAAAGAGGGAGACAGAATCCCAAGCAGGCTCCACGCTTTCAGTGCAGAGACTGATGTGGGGCTTGAACCCACGAACCGTGAGATCATGACCTGAGCCTAAATCAAGAGTTGGATGCTAACTGAGCCGCATAGGCACCCCAACTTATGCAGTTTTAAATTAGGGTTTTCATTCATCGAAATGGAAATGGAAGAATTTTTATAAATTGAAGTTTTTAAATGGCAGGTTTTGAATTGGCTTTCAACGAACCAATAAACAAAATGTAGGTTCAAATTCAAGTACCCTTACTGAGAGCAGCACCTGGCCCTATGCCTAGTTCATCGCCATGCACATGCACTGGTGCCTTCTCTGTCACCCAGGACTGGGAGAGGCCAGCAAGCATCCTCTGAACTCAACTGCCAAGTTCACGCAGAATCTAGCTGACCTTGGTTGGGCAGCGTGTTTGGGTGACAAGCCAAGAGACCACCCGGGTTAGAGGCTTGGGACCAGTCCTCCACTTAGCTGCCTGCAGCAGGAGGAGAGGACAAGGAACCAGACCAGACAATCTCGAAGACCCTTCCAGCCCCGAAGTTCTGTGTTTCTTCAAGTCCCAGATGCAAACATGTCTCTTGTTACATCAGAGCCGCCCTTCATCTGTCATCAGACAGCCACACGCCCACAAATTACCCATTGAGAGACATGCAAACACACCTCCACACACACATCCTGAGCCCACACCCCTGCAGCAAACAGCCTCACCCAGGCTCACACCCAAAGAGAAGCCACCTGTGCCCATCAGGGCCCAGCAGCTCCCACCATTTGCTATTCTCAGCTCTCTCAAGGTCGTTTAAGAGAAGTATTTTTCTCCCTGACACTTTCTTCCCACTGAAAAGAGTCGGAAGCCCCCTCCTCGCTTGCCTTCCCACTATCTGGAATTTAATCCTATTTATTGCAATTGCCTATTTCCCTATCTCCATATTCCACTAGACTGTAAATGTCCAAGAGGAAAAGAGCCGTGTGCCATTTTTTCGAGCGTTTTATCTCCAGCAACTAGCTCAGAGCTGCGTATAAAGTTGCTGCATGCTGGGCGTCTTTGTCAACCTTCCAGATCCACATGTTCTCCAACGCTTCTCCCACAGACAGCTGGGGTCTGCATCCCCTTCCCTCTAGTCTAGGAAGGCAGATCCCCTTCTTATTATCCCTCCTTTGTAGGGAGAAAATGGGGGCTCGGAGCTATAGAGCCCTGCTCAAGGTCACTCAGGTAGCAGGTGGCAAAGCCAAGATTCGGGCTGAGTGTAACTCCAAAGTCCAGGCCCTCTATCACCAGTGGGGTATCCCGCTTCCTACACAAAGTTACTGAGGGTTCGTGTGTGTGGCATCGAGGGAGGAGTAGGAAAAATAAATACCTTCTATAGCAAGGGTCGGCAAAGGATAGCCCATGGGCCAAACCCAGCTTGTACTTACAGATGACATTTTCTTGAGATGTGGTCACACTCATCCATATACATATTGACTGTGACTATTTTCACATACCTCAGCTGAGTTAAGTGATTGTGACAGGGACGCTTATGGCTCACAAAGCCTGAACTGCTTACTATCTGGTCTTTCCAGAAAGTTTGATGCTATGTATTCTAAAGGCCCAGGGTAAAGGATTACCGACACTGTCTCAAGGGCACTCGATAGGCTTTGTTATACCCAAGGTGTCATAAAGGATGACCCACTTGTCCCGTTTGCTCCAGACTCTCCTAAGTTTTTTCAGGGAACTTCCTGCCTAGTCCTGGGTAAACCAGGACAGTTGGTGACACTGGTTCTAGATAATGCAGCACAGACTTCGGGCAAGGGTACAGCCCTGCTCCACCTGGAAATGCCCTAAGCTTAGTGCAATAGACGCTGATGGGGAATCAGATGCCCTAGGTGCAGGAAGGCACTCTTCCAAGGTCCTGCTGCAGAGCTGACCCAGGGCAAGGTCGTCCTGTTAATGAGCTTAATTGGATTTTGCCAGCTGGGCCATGAGCTCATTGTCCCTGTCAATCCCCTGCCTTCAAGTGCCAAGAAAAATTCCTAGAGGAAATGATAGTGACAGACCTGAGCCCTTTGCAGCCCCCTCAGACCCTGGAAAGGCATACACAGAGTCTTGCCTTCATGCACCCCAGGACAGTAAGGAGATAATACTGATGATGAATCTTCTTGGGAAGCTACATTTTAATACTGAAACAAGGCTTGGGTCTTTTTTCTTTTTTCTAACCATTCAGTTCCATCCTTTTGGGGAGTGTATGATAGGAAGGGGGAAATTGTAATTCTGGAGGATGTATATATATATACATATATACATATATATGTGTATATAGATGTATACATATATATGTATACATCTATATACACATATATATATGGGGATGGGGGATAGAAATAGATATGTATACATGTATGTATATACACATATATATACATATGTATACATATGTATATATATACACATATATATACATATATATACATATGTATATACACATATATGTATATATGTGTATATATATATATATACACATTGTCTACACAAATTTTTCCTCAGAAACATGAACTTTTATAGGCCTAAGAGTCAAACTCATGGTCCCCTCACCTTAGAGATTTGCTTCTTGTTGTGCAGGGGGCCTACATAAATGAGGTTGTATGGACAAGCCAATCGTCAGCATAATTACCAGACATGACGCTAAATAGCCAGGTACGAGCTGAGACTGGGAGGGAATCAGCCCCAAATGCAGCTCTCCCTGTACAGTTACCAGAAAGAGGCCAGAGCGGCAATGGACAGGGCTGAGAACAACGCTTCTTGCCTTCCTCCAGACTCAAGGGCTACACTCTAACGATTCTCAAAGGATGGACTCAACTTCTGCAGCCCCAGGGTCAGAGTCAAGGGAAGGGGGAAAAGACTAGAACAGGGGTAGCACACTGTGGTCCCCAGGCCAAATCTGGCCCACCACCTGTTTTGGTACAGCCCACAAGCTAAGAACGGTTTTTACATCTTTAAATGGCCAAAAAAATTAAAAGAATAATAATATTTTGGGACACGTAAAAATTATATGAAATTCAAATTTGAGTCTCCATCAGTAAAGTGTTCTCAGAATGGGGCAAAACTCATTTGTTTTCGCTTTGTCAGGGGCTGCTTTCACTTTTACAGATGAAGAAACTAAGGTCCAGAGAGATGAAGTAAATAAACTCTCCCAACTCCACACTGTTTGTAAGAGTCAAAGCTAAGATTGGAGCCCAACAAAACCATCATAACTCTGATGAGTCATCATCTTGAAGGAGGCAAAGAAGTAGGGTGTTGGGTGAGTGAGGGGATGGGGGATAGAAAGTCAGATGAACAATACGAACACAGGCCTGAGACGCACACAGCATCATCTGCGGACAATGGTTGACTAAAGCAGTGTATACAAACAAATCAAGACCACTAAGCAGAAGCCAAAAGGGTCGTTGAAAAATATGCCATGTGGGCTCTTCATTTTACAGAAGGGAAACTGAGGACATGAGAGAATCCGCCCAAGATTATCCAGCCAGTCAGAACAGGAGGTGAAAACCACCGCCTCATCAACCCCAAGAGATGAGGGTTGGGTCCCTGGAACAAAAGATGGAATCAGGGGACAATTCACTGGCGGTCAAGAGCTCTGGCTGGCAGATTCCAGTTCCACAGGTGACCTTGCACAATGCCGGATATAGTCTGTGAGCCAAAGGCCAAATCGAGCCTGAATACACTTACCCTTCCTTCCCCCACCAAAGTTCCAGAAAACAAAATAAATTAGCATTTGAACAAGTGAATAATAAATGTGAAAGAAATTACACACATAAAAGCGTGATCTGTTTGAAAAGGAAAGAAAATGTCCTGAGAAGGACCCAACGCTGGGGCCTGATATTTGTGGTAAGAATCTGAGTGCCAGTTAGTGACTTCTCCTGTGCTAGCTGTCCTTCCTCTTCCAGTCTTGCCCAGACAATCGGAGGCCAGGACAAGGACCAGAGAACCACGCGCAGAAGTCACCAGACTCAGACCGAACACTGGCTGCATATGGGGCTGTCTGCGTGTGCTATCAATCCCGATCCCGAGGGGTAGACGGCACGGTTCCCATTTTACTCACAAGGAAACTGAGCTCGGAGTGACTAAGTAACCACCAAAAGTCACGCAAGAAAGGTATGCTCAACAGATGCAGAGAAAAGTGGCATCATTGCCATTAGATGGCCCAGATTGCCCCTTGGGGTCAAATGCCACCACAAATGTCTTTTTGATACAGGCTTGAGGAACTGATCATGTAAACCTTAACAACCCAGGCAGGGCACTTTTCATCTCCCTGCAAGCTGCGTGGCTCATCTCAGGATGAAATGGGCCGCAGGCAAGGGTTTGTAATTCAACTCCGGACTCCAAAGGCTCCCGCAAGATAAGCCCACACCCTATGCAAAGTTATGGCAGGAAGCCTCACCAGGCCCTTGTGATAAGCTCTCCAAGCCCATGGCCAGGGATTGACGATTGTTTGGCAAAGGGGTGGTATCCACTGCTTCAACTGTGACTTTGGACCAGAGGCTTCTAACAGACAGACGTGCCTCAGGCCAGTCATGGCAGTGTATGTGGTGTCAGGGCCTGGCTGAGATTACTTCGAGAGGGAGATCGATGCTATTAAACCCCTACTTGGTGTGAGTGACGGTCTACTGGCAGGTGACAATCCTGGAAGCGTATCAGAGAGACAAGGGGACACATGCTGAATTGGCTGGAGTTGAGGTTGGGGTTGGAGAGTGGTAATATCCACGTCAGGTATCATGAGCAGGCTTCCACCCAGCTTCGGCTCCAGCCTTTGTATTCTGCATAACAAAGGAGTCCCTGCTGCTCCCAGATACCTGGCCCTGTGCTTAACTCTCTCAGAAGACAAGCAGGCATGCATTCACCAGAACAATCTGTGGAATCCTGTTTTATCCGCTTTGGGGGAAGGACTTAAACTGCCCTCCCCCCACCCCACCCCCTCACCCCCCCCAACCCAGAGAAACATTAAAGATGCTGGCATCTCAGCCCATTTCCACAAAGCTGTCTCTCCTAATCTCTAGCACTTTGTTCCATGTTCCAAGAGGACCGAACTGCTAGGAGCCCCCAGATATATGTAAGATGCTATTTCCCGTCCCTGGGCCTTTGCACATGCTGTGCTCTCTGCCCCAAACTCTGCTTCCCTTCTTGTCCCCCCCCCCTCCCCCATCTATCCCCTTCTCCTCCTCCATGGCTCAGATAGCATCTCTGAGCTGACCTTTCCCTGAGCCTCCGGGGGAGCTGTACCCCTCTTCTGTGCTCTCCCAGCGCCCCACCATGACCTCTGTCAATACTTCTCCCAGGAAACATAACCGTGCGTAGGCCTTGGCTTCACCATCTCTCCAGCTGCACAGCAGCCACTCGGCCCTGAGAAGTGTTCCCTAAATGCTGACTTCATTAGGCAGCGTGCATAAAGGATCTGAAACAACAGACCAGGTCGGGAAACCTCTTCGCTGGCTTGTTCAGCAAATGTTTTTGCCTACCTGAGGGGGTGGGCAGAGTGAAAGCAGACGGCACGTGGTAGAGAGCAAAGCAGGCCTCTCCCTGCCCGCGGGGAGTTCATGTGCAGGTGATTCTAACAAGCTGAGGTACAACTATTTCGCTGGAGTTTTGATTGCGGGGCCCGCAAAGAACAAGGCCGAGATTTGGGCGAGGCCGGTGAGGCACTCACCCAGGGTGCGAAATTTAAGAAAGTGATCCCCAAAAAGACAAAAAGGGACTTTAAGGAAACATTTTTCAAATCAAAATTAATGCGAAAACATGCGTGCTGAACAATATGTCCAAAATGTAAACATATATCATGCCAAGCCAAGCCCTATTGGAGCCGAAGGAGGAAAAATGTGTACGTACATGTTTTTACACATTTTAATAGATTATCTCTGCCCCCCCCAGCACATTAAAGTACTTGAAAACATTGAGAACATTTAAAAATAGGTGTATTAAAACTCTGCTTTATGCTTAAATATTTATTTCAGAACCGAATTTGTTGTCATTTTACCATCAGCTTAACTCAGAAACCTCTGAAGATTGCCACTCGGTCACGAGAAACTGTCAAATGCAGCAGCAATGGGGAGTTTGCTTCCAATAAAACCAGGAGCACGTATTTTCCCTCTGGCCTCAGGCACTAACTTGGCTCAGCACGGAATAGGTCTTTATTTAAGACTTGTTATTTTAAGACTGTTATTTTGTTCGTCATTCTTTTGCATGAATTTTGATAGTTTGAAATGTTGAGTTAGAATATTTATCTTGATCACTGAGGGGCTTTAAGGGGGCACCCACTTGTATGTTGCACCCAAAGCAAGCACGTCACCCATTTCACCCTAATCCCAGCCTTGCCAAAGATTAGAGGAGCCCATCCTAGGCCAGGGGTTCAGGAAAGCCACCCCGCCCGCCCCCACCATGGAACAGTGAGCCTGAGGCCTGTAGGGGGCGTAAGGCTGTGAGGGCTGGAGAGAGTCCTGCCTACAGTTCAGCTCTGAGTTGGTAAGAGTCTTAGCCAAGCATAACAAGAATAATGGTGAGCATATATCAGCCTAATATGCCCAGGCACCGTCAGGGGAAATAGATACTGATTTAATCCTCACCATAACACCTATGAGGCAGGGATTGTTATCCCCATTTCAAAGACTAGAAACTGGAACACAGGTTAAGCTACCCATTCAAAGCCATGAAGGCATGAAGTGATAGAGACAGAATGAGAATCCAGGCAACCTCATGTCTACACCGATCTAAAGACCCTCTGCTTTCTCACTTACCAAAAAAAAAAAAAAAAACAAAAACAAAAAAATGATACTTTGGCTGGAGTGGAGCGAGCCACCAGGAAGCTAGCGTGGGAGGAGGATGAGATTCGGGGCCAGAAGTTCAAGCCTTGGGAAGGTCCCTGCAGCAATTTCAAGGCCCTGAAGGGAGAGTAAATGGCGCCATGTTAAAGCTCTCACCGCCATCGCTACAGGTGTCTCGTGCCTCCATCTTTGAAATCTGGACACATTTGGCTCAAGCGGTCCCTGGAAAGAAGTAGAGAAGGAGCGTTTTAACATAATTTACTTTAATTCAAATGAGGACTGTCTCGGCCAAGCCACAGTGGATTCCACACATCGGTGATGTAAAGCCCTGCCCACACAGCCAGGGGACAAGGGACCTGCCACAAATAGGAACCTCAGCATCTTTCATCACCAACAACCTTCTGAGCACTTTCACTGCACGTGGTGAGGCAGAGGTGCGGTCAAAGGCACAGATTCTGGCATCAGACCGCGTTTTCGGTCTTGACTTTGTGACCCTGGGTGTTACCTACAACCTCTAGACCTCGGTTTCTCACCTTCAGGAGGAGGTATCATTACAGAACTGGCTTAGCTGGTCACAAACTCATTCTCCTTTTCTCCTGGCACACAGCTAGACTATTCACAGCCCCCGTGCCATTAGGTGTGGCTGTGACTAAGTATTGGCCAACAGAATGTGGGAAAGAAGCAATGGGTACCACTTCCAGGCCTGACTCACACACCCTCCCTCACCATCCTCCTCCTCTCTCTCCCAGTCTGCTGGCGGGATGATTAGCCCCCGGGGGGACTTGGAAGCCCTGGGTTGAACATAGAGCCTCCACCGGCTGGAATCCCTGGTCAACCGCATGCAGCAAGGAGCTCCTGTCTTGAGGCACGATCTCTTGGAGCAGGACCCGAGGCAGGGACTGGAGTGAATGGGAGCCTTTGACGAAGGGTCTCAGGGAGAGGAGGTGGGGAAGGGGAGGCCAGGCCAGGGACGGGGAGCGAAGCAAGGATGTGGTTGCAGCAGGGGACTAGCCTTGGCCTGACCCCCCGAACTACATCACGGGGCTGGTTCGGCCTGAAGGCAGGAAGTGGGGCGCTGGCCTTTGTACTTGTCATCCACTGACGACTGCACCAGCATCCAGGAGTTGGGGGATGTAAACTCCCTCCTGGGCAAGGAAGCCTCTTCTCCCCTCCCCCCACCACTCAGCAGAAGTCAACTTTCTGGAGAAGGGGGGCCGCTGTGAGCCAGTATCACCCACGACGGTACCCCCCCAACCTCCCACTCAGGAATTTCTTGTGGAGTTTATTTGAGCAGCAAGTGAACATGGTCTTTGTTCAGCCACTGCAATTTCTCGGTTTCTATACATCACCGTAACAAGCATAAGAAACATCTATCGATTGAGTTGTGCGGTGATTAAATGAGATGCCATCCGATTCTGGTGATTAGAACCACAGGTTAACGCCTATGTCTGAAATCATCAAATTATGCGGATTAAATACATGTAACTTTTTGGATATCAATTATACTGCCAATAAAGCTGTACCAAAAAAAAATCTTCTGGATTTTTTTATAAAAAATTATAATTTTTTATAAAATTATATTGAAAGGGATACCATGGGCCTGGGAATATGGACCCAAAGCAGCCAAGATAGTAACATGCTCTGAGAAATCTGTCTTTCAAGAAAAATAAATCAAATTATTTGACCACCTCCCTCAAAAAATGAGATGCCAGGCTCAGACTGCTTAGCACATGGGATGCGCTCAAGGACTGTTAGCCATCATCAGTGGTGATTTCTCTGCAGCAGGTACTGGAGAGGTGAAAATGCCCGTCCTGCCCTGCTCTGGTGATCCTCACGGTCTTGAGAGCAGAGGACAGGTGGAAATAGATGATTACCAAACTACGGGAAGTAAGGGCAGTGTCCAAAATATGCGCAGGGGAGCTCACCCCTGAATCTACCTAAGGATGGAATAAAATGCTTCAAAGCGGAAGTGAAGCTTGAGTTGACTTTTCGAGGATAAGCAGGTGTTCTCCAACAGACACAGAGGAGAAACCACTCCCAGAGCGGGGGCCATGCATGAATGATGATGTCGGGGACCTCTCCTTCCGGCTCCAGAGCTCCCTGTATGTATTTACATAAGCATTGGTATTTTCCGTTGTATTGGTCCCTTCTGCCTCTTGGTTGTATGATCTGGGACAAATCACGAAACCTGTAGAGCCTTAGGGTCCACAGTTGTCCTAGGGAGATGACGGCACCTGTCTCTTAGGCTCGGGTTTGATTCCAGGACTGGGCAACGCACAACCTGACCATAGTAGATACTAGATTAATGTTAGTTAGCCCCTCCTCCTTCCCTGCAT
Source organism: Panthera pardus (assembly GCF_024362965.1). Classification (NCBI taxonomy): domain Eukaryota; kingdom Metazoa; phylum Chordata; class Mammalia; order Carnivora; family Felidae; genus Panthera; species Panthera pardus. The sequence continues at coordinate 69,325,837 of NW_026527002.1, forward strand.
GCCTCCCCCCATCCTGCCCCCAGGGCTTCCCCCATGGTACCTGCCTCAGGAACCTCTTGGTCACATAAAAGCTCCCACCTACCCCACTGCACCCATTCTATCCAATCCAGAGCCTCAGCTTCCTGCTGTGGGCCAGGCTCTCCAAATCGGCACTCCTCTTTGTTCCCCCGCCAGTCCCCGCTCACAGCCAAGCCTCACCCCCCCTTCTCTTCCCCCTCCTGCTTGCCCCATTCATCAGCAGAAGCTTGGGGGAGTATGTATGTGTCAGACACAGAGTGGGTTCCAATCCTCTGATGGCCTGACTTATTTTTAGCAGACCCCCAGCCTCCTGCACACCTCGCCCCAGGTCTTCAGCTGCCAGATCTTTCCAACAGGAACAGGGATGTGCCTGGATACAAACAAGATTCGAACTCCGAGTCCCTTTTACCTAGATATTTGCAGCTCCAGCCTGCAAGTCCAACAGTCCAAGCTTCTGTTTGTGAACTTGTTTCTTTTTCCCCACTCCCCAGCCCCTGTCTGTTCTTATTTTTGGTTCGCCACCAGGAGCAATCATTTCCATTTCCCTATAAACTAGCAGGGAGAAGTTCCCCTCTCCAAATACAAAGATATTAGAGCAGGCAGGGAAAGTGGAACCATATTGGGCAATTCAGCAGAACCAGGAAAAACTGAGGATGGGACACATCACACGGGAGAGAAGACATAAGACTTTAAAGATAGGGGCCCCCAATGGGGGGCGTGGGTGGCTCAGTCGGTTGGGCGTCCGACTTCGGCTCAGGTCACGATCTCGCAGTCCGTGAGTTCGAGCCCCACGTCGGGCTCTGGGCTGATGGCTCAGAGCCTGGAGCCTGCTTCTGAGTCTGTGTCTCCCTCTCTCTCTGCCCCTCCCCGTTCATGCTCTGTCTCTCTCTGTCTCAAAAATAAATAAATGTTAAAAAAAAAGATAGGGGCCCCTGGGTGGCTCAGTTAAGCATTGATTTCAGGGTTCGTGGGATCGAGCCCCACATCTGGGCTTTGCACTGACTGCACAGAGCCTGCTTGGGATTCTCCTCTCTCTCTCTCTCTCTCTCTCTCTCTCTCTCTCTCTCTATCTCTGCCCCTCCCTGCCAGGTGTATGTGCAGGGCTCTAGGAAGAAAGAAAGAAATCGAGAAATCAAGAAAGAAAGAAATCAAGAAGTCAAGAAAGAAAGGAAGGAAGGAAGGAAGGAAGGAAGGAAGGAAGGAAGGAAGGAAGAGAGAATCTACACTCAGTAAAGAGTTACTATTATTTTCAGTTTTGACATTCACCTGCACAATAATCCTGTGAACTCCCCCCCTAGAATTAGGAGGACCTGGGTGGCTCAGTCAGTTAGCTGTCTGACTTTGGCTCAGGTCATGATCTCACGGTTCATGGGTTTGAGCCCTGTGTTGGTCTGTGCTGACAGCTCAGAGCCTGGAGCCTGCTTCCAATTCTCTATCTCTCTCTCTCTCTCTCTCTCTCTCTGTCTCTCTGCCCCTACCCCACTCACACTCTGTCTCTAAGAAACAAATAAGCATTAGAAAAAATGTAAAAAAAAAAAATAATAATTAGGAGCACCTGAAGGACAAGATCAGTTTCTTATTCTTTTGCAGACCTAGCACCTGCCATCATAACACGCACTCACTGTTGGCTGAAGATGAAAAGGTAACTCGTGCCATCCTTACTTCATAGATCACGACAGTCAGGCTCTGAGGAATAAGACAAACCTAGTCTGTCTGCCTCCAGCCCCTCCAGCCCCTCTCTTCACTAAGCGATGGCCATACTCAGCTGCCTCTTTTACAGAAATAATTTGGAACGACAGATAAGGTCATCACGCACATTTGTCTGAGGGGTGAAGAAGGCTAAGTTTGTCCACATTATGGAACAGATCCAGGCAGGTGCCCTCTGGTATCCTGTCATCACGCGGAGATGCCCTGGTTTACCAGCCCTAATCTCCGGAGTTTCTGGGCTAGTGATTCATTCATTCATTCATTCATTCATCAAGGATTGATCGCAAACCTTGGCAAGGAGGAAACAAAACATAAAGAGACACAGGCTTTTCCTTCTGGAAGCTCACAGTCTACCAACTGATGCGGGCTTGTACGTAAATAATGCTGGTATAGTGTGACACAGGTTTTAAAGGAGATTTGCCCAAGGTCCCCCTGTGAGATGAGACAGCAGGATGTCTTCACTACTTTGGAGGCAAGAAGGAGGATCAGAGAGGACTTCCTCCAGAAGGAAAGGCTGGATCTGGGAGAGCACTCACTGGGGGAACAAGGAGGGAAAGGGCGTCGCCAGCAGTGAGAATAAAAGACCAGGAGGCACAGCTGAGCAGGAAGCCTGAGCCCATAAGCGACTGTGAGTGGCAGGTGTCTAGGCAAAGAGCTCGGAGCAGTGACTGTAGAGGAGGCAGCAGGAACAGCCTGCACAAGCCTCACGGGCAGCTTGCTTCATCGAAGACAATCGTAGACCCTGGAAGAATTTGAGGTGCGGCCATGATATGATCAGATTTGTGTTTCAGGAGCAGGGTGCACACTTCTCGTCCACACATGAGCCCATTCAAGGGAAGGCACACTTTCTTTTCTTTTTCATCCTGTCAGCAACATTTGCCCCCTTCTTGTATTCCAGAAGTGAGCACGAGCTTGGCTCTCCTCCTGCTTTTCTGACGGTGCCTTCCCTGCTTTCTCAGTAAGACACACTCTCTCTCTCAGACTTTCTAAACATGGATGCCTCCCCAGTTTCTGCCAAGAGTCAACTGCCTACGTTTTCTCTCCACTCCATCCTCTGGGGATCTCATGCACATCTGAAGCTCCAACACTGAAGTGCCTTGAGGGTGAACCCTGAACCCAAATCTCCAACAGGGTCTTATAAATGATGGGCAGGTCTCCACAATTCTGCCAAATTACCCGAACGTTGTTGGTCAACATTATTTATAAAGCCGTTCGAGAAGAGCAGATTTCTAGTCCTACGAGAGGGTTTGGCTAAGTCCTGTGATGTCAAGATTGCCCCAAGTGTATCAAAGTACCAAACAAAGAAGTAAAAAAGTAGCATCTATGCATACTATTTTGCATATCAAACAGATTCTTCGCCCTCTTTAGCAGGTGTTTACTGGGAGTCTATTCAATATCCAAACCTGTGCTGGGCAATGCAGAAAACACAAGGGCAGCCCTTCAACCCTGTTCTTTCTTCAAAGGGCTTCCACCTCAGTGGGCACAGTACAGGGGACAAGGGGACATCGCGACCAAGAGTATGAGCTTTGTGCCTGCATCCTCGCCCCTCACAAGCATGATCTTGGAGAAGGAATTTCACCTCTCTCAATCTCAGTGTCTCCATCTGTAAAATGGGGACCAATAATACATCCCTTATCGACTTGCGGCAAGGATCCAGTTCAGTAAAACTGTAAAGGGGTGTTATAGATGAGCCACTGCAGGAAAGAGCTTGGTAGTTCCTCAAAAAGTTAAACCTGGGGTTACCAGTTGATGTATGACCTAGCAATTCTGCTCCTAGGTGTGTACCCAAAAGAAATAGAAACACGTGGCCACATACAAAGACGTGGACGTGAATGTTCACTGCTGCATTATTCACAACCACCAAAAGGTGGCCCAACCGTCCATCCGAAGGTGGCCCAACTGTCCATCGATGGCTGAACGGATGAACAATTGTGGTATACCCATATTTGCCATATTATTCAGCCATAACAAGGCAGGAAGTGCTGATACATACTATAATGTGGATGAACCTTGAAAACATTAGGCCAAATGCAAAGAGCCAGACACAAATGGTCACATATTGTGTGATTCCATTAATTTGAAATATCTGGATAGGTAAATCCATAAAAGCAGCACAGATTGAAGGTTACCGGGGATGGGGGAGGGAAGAATGAGAAACAAATGCTTAATGGGCCCAAGGTTTCCTTTTTGGGTGATTAAACTAGATAGAGATAGTGGCTATACAATATGGTGAATGTGGTAACACTGGATGGTTCACTTTAAAATGGTTAATTTTATGTTCTATACATTTCACCTCAATTTAAAAACCAAAACAAAAACAAACGAGGTTTCACTTTTTCCTGAGCCAGTCATGATCATCAGCTTGGCTTGAAATTAGCCCCAAACTCCACAGTGCCAGGGGCACCTGGGCGGCTCAGACAGTTGAGCATCCAGCTTCAACTCACGTCATGATCTCATGGTTTGTGGGTTCGAGCCCTGCTTTGGGCTCCACGCTGAGAGTGCGGAGGCTGCTTCAGATTCCCTGTCTCCCTCTCTCTTTCTCTCTCTCTCAAAAGTAAAGAAACATTAAAAAAAAATACCATGCCAGTCAGGCAGGAGCCCTTGGCACCTGTGCGGCCCTCGGGCCCCGGAGAAAGACAGGAGACTGTCCCTGCCCTGTGGAGCCCATGGACGGTCACAAATGCTCCTGAGCTCCGGAGGCTGATTCTCTGGCTGTGCATCTTATGCCCACCTACTGCAGTCTCTGTGCAAAACATTCAAAAGCTCTGACCCTCCGTTTCCTCACCAGTGAGATGGAAGGAATAACAGTGCCAGCCGCAGACATGTGAAGACGAAGGGGCGGAACGTTTTCCTGGGCCTGCCCCAACAAATTAACACAAACCCCGGGGGCTCGGGACAGCAAACTTTATTCCCTCACGGTCTAGAGACTGGAAGTATGACCTCAAGCTCTCGGCAGGGCCACGCTCCCTCTAGAAGCAACAGGGGAGAAGCCTCTCTTGCCCCTCCAGCTTCTGCTGGCTCCAGGCATGCCCTGTCTTGTGACTGCATCCCGGCCTCCACCTGCACGGGACCTTCTCCTCTTCCCCATGTCCATAAGCACACTTGCCACTGGATGTAGAGCCCAGTTGGATAATTCAGGATGATCTCATCTCCACATCCTTACCTTAATTGTATCTGCAAAGCCCCTTTCGTCCAAATAAGGCCACATCCGCAGGCTCTGGGAATAACGACACAGACGGATCTCCTGGGGGGGCCACCATTCAGACCACTATGGGGAGAATCCAGATGAAGTGCTTCTGTAGCACTTAGTGAATGTCAGAGATGTCATCACCGTCCCCATCATTGTCACAATTATTAGCTAGGCCATATCTCAGCCCCTCTCGGGAACCCTTGAAATCTTCACCTCACTGGGGCTCCTTCCAGGCTGCAGACACTCTTCCTCCTCATTAGGAGGCCTGATTTCTTCTGGTGCCCCCTTCCCCTTGCTAAGTGAACTCTCACAGGGCTTTTTACAGCTCTCCTTCCTCATCACCAACCATCGAAAGCCTCCCATATCTGGGTCCCACCCACTACTCTGATACTAGATCGTAGTCTAGACTGCCTGCATACATTTATGGAGCAGCCCCCAGCTACCTCTGCCCCATCCCTGCCATTGAGGCTCCTGCTTTCCTCCCACTTGCTGCCTCCAACCCTTAACTAGGGAGTTTATAAAAATCGAAGGCTCAGGCTACATCCCCAAACCAACTGAATTGGAATTTCCTGGGAGTAGAAGACAGTCATTCAAGAATGGCATTGTCCCATACCCAGGCACTTGGAATGCCCAAGATACCCATGGGACTCCGCCCACTGTGCAGGCGTTAAAAGAAAAACATCGCACTTACTGGGCAGTCCTGGACCAGAAGGAGATATAGTGACACAGCCTGGGTTTTGGTGGCAGATTTGGGATCAAATCTCGCCACTGACTAAGCTCTATGGCCTTGGCCATGTTCCTTAACCTCTGAAGCTCTGGTTTCTTGTGTTGAAAATGGAGACAACAATGTTTACCTGAGAACTAGCTTGTATAGTGATGGATATTCGCATCTAGCAGTGTCTGGACCATAAGAGGAACAATCAAAAGCCCTACCTCCTGGAATTCCTCCCTTCCTCCTGGAATTTGCCAAAAGTTTAAATCCAATTTCAGACACCAAAACTGTACCTTCTATAAGTGGCCCCTGGAAAGGAATTGATTGTTTAGGCTAGATTCCTTAACGTTTTATTAGATAAGGGACGACCCCAGAAACCCACTCCTGGATTATTAAAATAGGGAGGGGAGGGTGCTGATTGGTCCGCGGCTTCCAGACACTTGGTGATCATCTGCCTGGTTTAACACAGGCAGCACACAGAGATCTGGCCCTGTGACGGGCTACCAAAGCTGGTAGCCATAGACGTGAGCAAGTTGGCCAAATTCTCCATCTTCCTGCCAAAGCAAAGAACCCAGAGGCGCTGGTTCCAAGAGGCTTGAACTTCCGGGGGAGCCACAGAATCCCTACTCCTGACCACCCAGTGTTTTCTTGGTCATCCCTACAAAGTGAGGGACAAACTCCTCTGAGAAACCAGAAACCAGAACCCACCAGGCTGGGAAGTGAAGAACCCAAACCCTCTGCCTTTTGCCTTCCCAATGAGCACCCACAGAATCCTGCTACACCAACAAAAACTCAAACCAAAAGCCCTTTCCTTGCACATCTCATCTTTTCATCCTTCTCACACCAGTTTGCAAATACCCTGCTGCTGTCCTTCTCCTATGATACAGGAAAGATGGAGGTATCTTTGCTATCTTCTTCCATCTTTTTTCTCTGTCTCTTTTCCCCAGTGCCCAGTGGGACATCTGACACATTTATCCATTGATTTATTCAGCAAACATTTACGGAGCACCGGCTAGGTGCCAGACCCTATGCATGCTTAGAGATTGGCACACAGAAGACAATCCACCGAAGAATTGTTGAAATGAATTCAACTTATTTAGAACCCACCCATACCAGCCAACTGGTTCGCAGATAATACGTTGGCACAAGTCCCATGGGCCATAACATTCTCATATGTCCTGAGCAAAATGTATACTTCCATGGGGAAGCCAACATCGGTACCTTAAACCTTCACCATAAAAGGAATCTTAGGGTTCATATAAAACCCCGGATCCCAACTCTGGATCCCCAGGTGATTCCAGTGTACCATCAGAGTTGAAAAACACTCATCTAGTCCAACCTCTCACCCAAAAAAAAAAAAAAAAAAAAAAAATGTCCCTGCTATGTCTCCCCATTGTCTTTTGTATAAAATACCCAACTGTTTTGCCATGGTCTACAGTGCTCTGCATGATCTGGTCCCTGCCTCACCTAACCCCTCTGCTCACAATGCCCAGTCACACGGACCTCTCTCCATTCCCGAGAGCATCAGTCTGGGCCTTCGCCTTTGCTGGTCATGTAGGACTTAGTCAAGGCTTATCCCATCAGAGACAGCTTTTCTGAGTACGCAGTATGAAGTATAACACAATCCACACTCCACACACACATACACACAAAAGCACACATATGCACATACAAACACACAGTTGTTCTTGTACATCCCCTTTTATTGCGCTATGACACCCATCACTGGCTACAACTATCTTTTTATCTGTTTCTTCACTTCTTTCCTGATTGACTCCACCATTAGAAAGGAAACTTCATGAAAGCAGGGACCTTGTATATCTTGTTCACCACTGGATCCAAGTGCCTAGTGCATAGAAGACGCTTAGTAAGCACTAGTTAAATGAATGAATCAATCGACAAATCAGTCATTGAGCCGGAGTCCCTATCTGCACCCCTCTAGTGACAGAGGGAAGTATCTTTCTCCCTCCCAAGGTGATCCCATGCCATTGTTGGCCAGCTGAGATTGTTAGAAAATTGCTTCCAGGGCACTTAGGTGGCTCAGTCAGTTAAACAGCGGACTCTCGGTTTCTGCTCAGGTCAGGATCTCACGGTTTGTGGGTTCAAGCCCCGCATCAGTCTTCATGCTGACAATGCGGAGCCTGCTCGGAATTCTCTCTCTCCCCCAATCTCTGCTCCTCCCCTGCTCTCTCTGTCTCTCAAAATAAATTAATTAATTAAAAAAATTGTTTAGAAAATTGTTTCCATCGCTTCTCGGCCTTTTAGCTAAGATCAAGTGTAGAAAATTGTTTCCAACACCAAGCTGGTTCCTTCATCCTTCTCACCTCCTGCTACTGGATTTACTGTCACTCCCTGTAGCCACCCCAAACAAGGCCAGTCCTCCTTACTCATGACAGGCCTCCAAATATTTGGAGACTGTTAAGTTTCCTCACGGCCTTCTATCATCCAGGTGAATAGCTTCTGGAAGATGTCATCCAGAAACACGGCCGTGTTGGCCTTTGATGACTGTGTCCATAAAACAATTCAACTTCCCGAATCTGTAAACAGCCTATGTTTTTATTTTCCAGAACAGCCGCCTACACGCTGCCAGGGTGGGGCCTGCATTTGCATTTTCCCCATCTCTGAGCTGTCACCACGAAGGTCCGAGTGTCCTCTTTAGTGGACCCCGAGAAATACGCTCCTGGCCATTATCAATTTCTACGAGGGGATCTTAGAAGCTACTTAAAGACAAAAAATTTTTAAAGAGGTACGTGGGACAAAGTCCCCACAGGAGCCCCCTGCTGTGTGGGTGTAAGAAGGGAGCATAGAATTTGTTTTCCTTCAGATTCTACCTTTATCTCCTCCGCCAGGCTTCCCCCATCACCCTTTCTGAAGTAGCATATACACCCCCTCTCCATCCTCTACCAGCCAGCGCCTACTATCTGGTTCCAATGCTTTGTTTTCCTTAAAGCACACGGTCCTATTTATCTACTCAGTCGCCTGTTTATTGTTCCTTCAGGTAGAATGTAAGCTGGGTGAAGACAGGGACGTTACCTGCCTTACAAAACATGGTATCACCGGGGCTAAAATGGCAGCCGGTGCCATGACGGTGCTTGATAGCCAATGAGAGAAGAATACAAGGTTGCCCGAAAGCTTGGGAGATATCGGACAAATCAGATTCTCAGTTTCCTCTTCTACAGAATGGGGAGAGAAGACAGTAATCCCCTCCTCACCAGACAACTGGAAGGACCAACTCAGACGACGTCTGTGGAAGCGTGTCACCAGCTGAAACTCCATGAGATGTTCAGGGTTATGGCGTCATACACAGGCACACACAGGGCTGCATTTATAAGCAGAAAAAGTCAGTGGCTGCCCCTTGAGTGTGATTTGAAGGGCCTAATTGCCCTGAAAGAGTCTCCCTTATTGTTTTACTGTCTCAAAATTCCACCATGAGACATTCCTTTCAGTAAAGGCATCGTGTTTCCACTAACAGAGAAATGCTTCCCTCGATCTGAAGATGGGAGGGTAGAGATAAGGGAGGAGAAGATAGCTTTCTTTCTCTCTACCACAGCTATTTTCCTTTCAGCCCTGGAGTCTTGCTAATTTTTACAACACTTCAGATGCAGGAGCCTGGATTACTTTCACTGCCAACTATTTTTAAAATGGAAGGATAAACTTCACTATCATCAGCCTATCTTTCCAGCTTGGCTTAGGACTTCGGAGGCATTTTCCATCTGGACCTCAGTTCTGTCGCAACACACATTCCATAGGAGGAGAACCTCACCGTCAAGTGTTTCCTGTCTGTCTTGCCAAAAAAAAAAAAAAAAAAAAAAAAAGGACTCCAAAGATGAGACTCCAGGCAAAGCTTTGGCCCAGACGGGTCCAACAGGATTATCACTGTCTGGAAGCAGAGGCAGGGGATCCCCTCTGCCTTCAGGAGTGGTGGGAAGAAGTAAACTTGGGAGAAGCCTTGACCAACTCCCCGTGGTGATGCCTACACTCCAACTAACCCAACTGTCTGCCCTTCCCCGTGCCATCCTTCCCGTTCCTGCATTCCAATCTTGGTGCTGGCTGTCCCTCAAAACCCAGTCACTTATTTAACAAGCAGGGCCTTAGCTCTTGCTCTGAGCTGGGGTCATAAGGGATCTCTGTCCGTCAAGACTTCAGAACCAAGTGAGGGCACCCGAAGAAGATGGCAAGCAGGACGTACGGTGACAATTCCAGGATGCTGGGGTGCTCAGAGGAGGAACATCGAGGGGGGTCATTTAATAAGGTCTCAGAAGGTTTGGGAATGCTTGTGAGAGGAGGGGGTAAACTGAAGCTTAAAGAGTAAGTGTGAGTTGGCCCAGGACGGAAGGGAAGAAGAGTACCACAAAACTTCGGGGAACAGAATATGCAAAATGAGAGAAGGGCATCTTCAGGGAAGTAGAGGAGGTTGGTTTGGCCCGAGAGAAGAGAGTAGAAGGCGGGAGCCAAGAAGGGCCTGGGACAGCAAGTGGGGTCAGATGATGAAAGCCCCACAGGGTATGCTGAGGGGGATGGGCTTATCGCTAGAATGTCATATCCCAGAAGCCACTGAAGGATTTTTAAATGATCAGGGTTGCATTCAGATAAATTACTACAGCTACAGTTTGGAAAACGGATCCTGGGGAAGGAGGCCGGATGGAAGAGTGGAGAACAAATAATAAGCTATGGCAAAACCCACCCAAATGGTGGTGACACCTGAAACAAGGCAGTGGCAGTTCAGGGAATGAGAAGAAGCTCAGTTCAGGGCATGCTGAGACCCAGGGCTTTGGTGCCATATGGACCTGGGTCTTTATCTTGGCAGCTGGACCTACTCATGTGGCCCCGGCAAGGCAACGAGCTTTCCACACAGTCACTTTATCTGGAAAAGAAGATAATAATACCCAGCTTGTCAGGTTGTGACGATTTGAACTGCAAATGTCAAGTGTCCAGTGCGGTGCAGAGTCAGGCACACAGTAGGTCTTCAACAGAGAGCAGCTTTTCTGTTTATCTCTATCAGATAAACAGAAAAGATCTGTTTTCTATCTGTTATCTATCAGATAAACAGAAGAAGAGAGATCCAGCATTCTACATCTGCCAATATTCTGCATTAGCAACCCCAGTTCTGGTGGTTATGGGCTACCCAACGCTGTATGCAACTTGAAACCTCGTATTTCCTCCTCAACAGATGTGGACAACTTATAAAACATGCCATCGTCTTAATAAGGAGAAAAAGCAACAGCAATGTGAATGACCATCAACCTACAGGTACCTGGTGGATGCCCTCTGCATGCATAGCCCACTAGAAAATGCAAAGAACCAAAGAAGAACCCAGCAAAGTACTAGATATAATATCTGCCTCAAGACATTTACCAACTGGTTGGGGAAATCAATTAGAAACCCATGAGATCCTGGAAGAACAATATCTCTTTTCATTTCTTATCTTAGAAGAATTTTTTACAGCTTTTGTCCCTAGTGACCTTGCCTTCCTTCCTGAAACTCGCTTTACCCTGAATTTCCAGGGCACCACCCTGCACGAATGATTTTTTTTTTTTCCATTCTCTTTTCTTGGTTCTTCTTCCACCTGCTATCCACTGTTGGAGCTCCCCAGGGCTCTCTGGTCCTCTTGTCTTCTCACGGCACACAGCTCCTGATTCACGGCTCCAAGTCATGGCTTCATGGACCTCTGTGCCGAGTTTATGGCTGAGCTACAGCCCCACCTTCCAGGCACAACCCCTAGGTTTCCCATGCACATACCAGACCTAACATTTTCAAGGCCGAAGCCATTGTTTTCTCCCCCTCCAACCTCTTCTTCCTGCAGGCCAGACCCAAGTTCATGCTTTTACTATCTACTTGGCTGTCCAAGTTCTGCTTTCCGAGTGACAGATAGCTCAGTGGTTATAAACCACAAGTGCTAGAACCAGGCTATCTGGGCTCAGGTCCTATTCCCCTTTCTGATTTGCTCTGTGATATGTAAATTACTAACCATCTCTGTGCCTCAGTTTCCTCACCTATAAAATGGGTACCTCAGTAGTACCTATTTTATAGAGGTGTTGGGAGGATGAAATGAGTGAATATTTACATAAAGGGCATCACACACATCATGTATGGCACGTTACACGTGATATATGAAGGTCTGCATTTATTACTGTTATCTCAGATTCTTGCTCCTTCCTCAAACCTCTGCAAATGATTTGCCCTCAACTGCAGCAAATTCCTGCTGCTTAGATCCTCACTTACCCATTCCAGTTGCTACAGTCTGTGTGCGGGCCTTCCTTATCTATGCTAGAAGGTCTCAAAGCAGCTGCCCCTCATCCTACACCTCCCCAGGGAAGGGCCCCAGGGTGGAGGCCCCAAAATCACCTGGCTGGTGCTCCTGAAACTAATGCCAAGACCTTCTAACCATCAGATGCTGTGGTCCTAGAACCCCGGTGTCCCATCCAGGTCAGCATGAGTCCGTGGAGGTTCAGAAAGGGTTTCCCCCTCACACTCACTCACCCTTAAAATTCCCCCCGGGTTGGGATTCTTCCTACTTGGTTTTCCTGCCTTCAGCCCTCCCTTATTCCCTGGTCCCTTTCAGTCTCAAGACAGGTGAGACTCAACTTGGCCTTTGACTCCCACTTGCTCTCCCCGAGGACCCCTCCTTCTGGATTGATAAGGGTGAGAACACCCAAGCCCCAGATAAGACCTCAGCTCCCAGCTCCTGCCCCTCCACTCCCTCCGGCTCCACTTTGAAGTTCCCAAAACCCTGCCTCTGTGGGCTGATTGTGTTATCTTCACAGCCAAGGTGAGAGCCCGGAGAATGACTTTATGGTTTCCTGTAAGCGGCTCTCCCCAAAGTCATGATTTCTTATAAGAGGAACAAAAAGAAGCGAGAGAGTTTGGACGGAAGGAAGCCCAGCAGTTTTACGGCCATTAGAATGCTATTCCTCGTGGAGTAGAGGCCCCATGCGGGTTTAGAGAACGGAAAGGAGAGGGGTTCAGCGGGTATTTGATTCACGTTTAGAGCAGTGGTTCTAAACCGGGGGTAATCTTGCTCTCCGGGAACATGTGACAAAGTGTGGACATATTTCTGATTGTTACAACCTGGAGGCATGGGTGCTACCAGCATCTGATGGGTAGTCCCAAAAGATTCTCCTAACCATCCTGCAATGCACACCACAGCTGCCCACAACAAAGATTTATTGGGCCCAAAATGCCAATAGCGCTGTGGTTCAGAAACCCTGGGTTAGAGAATGGAAGGAAAAGGGGAGGGAAAGAAAGATCCTTCTGCTAACCTGAAGGACAAGGAGCCAAACCATTTTGTTTGCCGCTCCTTAATTTTTCCAGTGTCTACACTACTCAGAGGTCTCCGATCCCACTCTGATTCAGAAAAGGGGACAGCAAAGTGGGATCTATGGGTTCCCTGACACACACATGAAAAAGCACACACGTTCATGGTTCTCAGAGACGTTATTCCATTGTAGCTCTGTCCCTGGTAACCTGCCACATTTGGGCAAGTGACCTCAGTTGGCTTTTCTGCACAAGGAAGGAGAGGGACCCAGGGCTCCCTGGGAGACACCAAATTCTCTAGGACACAGTGGGTGCTCCTGGAAGCAAGAACCGGGGGGACCTCCAAAGGGGTCAACCAGGTGGGCCGAAGAGCGTACAAGTCCTCGAGGAAAAGAGGCACCAGAGCCAGACCCTGGACAGGAAAGGGTGGGCGTGATTTAGCAAACTGAGAAGGGAAAGAGGTCTACCTGCAGAAGCAGTTTTGGAATGGAGATGAAGTGTCTGCCTGGCACACTGCCGATGCTCGCAAATACCGCCTCTTTCCCCTGAAGAAGATGAGGCGAGTGGACAAAACTAAATAGACCAGGACCACCTGGGACCCCGGCCAGGTCATCTGACAGCTACCGTAATTACCAACAGCACCTCGCAGCCCTTGGGAGCCCCCCTCTGGATGGGAACGCTGGGACAGAGCACCAACACCGTCTCCTTCAGCTGACCCGCCGTATTTCCAGGTATGAGAACCTTTTCAACATAATTTCCTCATAATTTTACTCTTCTCTCTATTGTCAACTCACTGGCACATCAGAGCAAAACTTTTTGTCTAAATCCTGTAAACTATAAATGAATGTGTGTTTTCGTCATCACAGTGCCCATGCATTGTTGTTTTTTCTTTCGTTCTTTTCACAGACCATTTTTTACAAAAGTTTAAGGTTTACAGCAAAATTGGGAGGGAGGTACAGAGATATCTCATGTACTGCCTGTCCCCACATATGCACAGACTCCTCCAGTATCAATGTCCACACCAGAGAGGTACCTCTGTTACAGTCAATGAACCTACACGGACGCATCGTAATCACCCAGACTCCATAGTTTACAGAAGGGTTCACTCTTGGTGTTGTACATCCTATGGGTTTAGACAAATGTATAATGATGTGTACTTACATACATTAGAGTATGATGTGGAGTAGTTTCATTGCCCCAAAAGTTCTCTGTGTTTCATCAATTCATCCCTCCCTCTCCTCGGCCCCTGGTAACCCCTGATCATTTACTGTCTCCATAGTTTTGCTTATTCGAGAATGACATATAGCTAGAATCGTATAGCTTGTAGCCTTTTCAGATTGCCTTCTTTCACGTAGTAATATGCACTTAAGCTGCCTCCATGTCTCTTCGTGCCTTGATAGTTCATTTATTTTTAGCACTGGGTAATATTCCCTTCTGTTGTCTATAATATTAATATCTATAATATTCTATGCACCTACTTAGTGAAGCACATCTTGCTTGCTTCCAGTTTGGGCAACCATAAATAAAGCTACTATAAATATCTGTGTGCAGTTTTGTGCAGACGTAAGTTTTCATCCATGCGCTTTTGAGAAATGGCCACATATGTGTGAGGCACCTTGTGCTCTGGTCTCCGGGTAATGCTCCGAGGAGAAAATGATGACTGGGTTTCCTGGAGAGACCCAGAAGCCCCCACCCCCCAGATCCTTGGCTACCGATAAATAGTAGCTAAAACAAATTCGTATTTCAGATCATCCAAACCAGGCTTCAAGAGGGAATGTGACAGCTAGAAACTCATAGTTCTTTACTGACAGACTCCAAAGGATAGCCCTGGGCTTCTGCCTACTGGCTGACTCTATCCCCTCCCACCCCCACCCCTTCTTCTTTCAGATACCTTTGTCTAAAATCCCTCCTTAGACTAGAGGCATGCCTCGGCCAGTCAGAACAACCCAGCAGCGTGGGTAACTACTGAGTGTAGTTAAAGAAGAGTCACATTCCTTCTCTGACAGATAAGTCCCTAGAAGGATCTTGCCAGCTCTGAGGCAGGGAAGCATAATGACAAAGGCCCTGAAGTCAGATTCCGTCCTTCATTTAACAAATATTTTGGAAGATCTATCTGTGTCAGACACCATTCTAAGAACCAGCCATGGTGGGGAGCAGGGTAGCTCCCAACACCCAAGTTTCTGGCCGCCACTTGCCAGCTGAGTGACCTTGAAATACAGTTCATCATCTCTGAGTCTCAGCTTCTTCATTCGTGAAATGGGATTTTTGTTAAGTATGTGCCCTATACAGGGATTGAGATAACATCTGGGCATTTCTTGGCCAATGCTGGCAAATCATGAGCACACAACATAAGTTAGCTGCTAATATTAAGAGACCAAAGGAACTGGGAAAGTCCTGGTGGAGATTTATCTTAAAACTCTGAGACAAGTGGATTGTAGGGCCTTCCCCCATGAAATGACACCAAGAGTAAAAGCAGGTGCCTCTGTTTTTAATGTGAGTGCTTACAGACTGGCACAGACCCCCCTTCTCCTAACCTCCATGCAGTGGCTTCAAAGAGAAAATTTTTCCATTTGCCCAGAAGCTGAACCACCCTTTCCTTTGCTTATTGAATAGCCATTAATGACGAGTGTGCCTCCCATCCCTCAGAATCCCACTTATGTCTGGGATGGTTACAGTGGTCAAGACACCTGAGCCTCTGTAACTGCATCTCGAAATCCAGGCCCCTCTGAAGCCAAGCTCTTAGCTTCAGCATTTACAGGCATGCCTACAAACAGACTAGGATATAACAGGAAGCTTCTATACCTTTGACTTTTACAATTGTTTGTGTTTTAAATTCACAATACTTTTCAAGAGCTTAAACAAAGAAAAAAGCCCTCCTTGTATTGATTCAGCAATGGGTCTTCTTAGGCCTGGGCTAATGGAGCACTCAGAGGCTTTTTCATTAGATAAAGTCTGCCCCTTTCTGCTTGAGATTCTTATGTCCGTAGAGAAGTCTGCCTTTGTCATTCTAAATAGCTATTAAGGTCATAAAGAATCAATGGGGCCTTCCTCAGCCTATGGGCTTCCTTTGTCTTGTCAGTAAGACCCTTTGAGATGATGGGCTTGACTTTCACCTGAAGATTCTACTCACTGGTCTGGCCAAAGGCTTGAGGCACAGCCAACACCGTCACACCTGTCATTGGACCTTGGGAAGCCAGGTCCCAGTTATGTTAAAACTCTGAGACAAGTGGATTGTAGGGCCATGTAGGGGGAGCCCCTACCATATCCTAGGGGTTCAGGCATCCTTGATGGCAGTGCATCCTTATGGCTCAGTGCAAAATGAGGCCACAGGCACAAGATAATAAGAATCACGCTCTTACACTGGGTGTTGTATGGAAACCAACATGATAATAAATTATATTAAAAAAAAAAAAAAGAATCACACTCCTTGTACCCAGATGAGGTAGAGGGGCAGTCATCATATCCCCAAAGGGAAGTTTTAGGAGGACATGAGGTGAGCCTTTAGAGAATGAGTACAGAATTCCAGAAGTTCTCTGCATCCTAACAAAGCAAAGATAACCACAAATCCGGAAAGTGCCCCAGGCACCGTGATTAACAAACCCAAATCTGCAAGGTTCTAGTGGCCCTCATTGTCTTTGAAGTTCCTCCTTTACCTCCAGGTCATGTCTAAATTCCTCAACCTGGCTGTCGAAATCCTTCAGAAGTTGCCCCAAATCTAGGCAATTTATCGTGACGGCAAAAGTAAGGCCACAAGATTATAGCACCCAGAGCATGAGGCACCACATCGGAGGCCTGGCTTTGGTATTTCACAGCACTGAGTGCTGGGCAAGTCTCAGCAGCAGCCCTGTGAGGTGGTTCTTACGGGAGAGAAAAGGGAACAGCAGCCTGGGGGGATCTGGTGACTTCTAGGATTTATGGGATAGTCAAAGGCAAACCGGGCGGAGAACAGGAGTTTGCTTCCCGAACCCTGTGCTCCTTCCCTTAAGCCACACCTGCCCCTTCCCTCCTCAGAACATCTAACTCACGTTCTGTACAGGTCTTTTTGTAGCTTTTGCACTTATGAAAGCTTCTGCTAATTGACATCTTGAGCTTTCCTTACTCTGTGCTTAGATGCCAGTGTCTCTTTGCATCCATCATCTGTCCACGCTTTGCCCATTAGATGCCCTTCGGAGAGACGATGCAGGAGGATTTTCCATCAGTGCAGGAGGATTTTGTTCTCCCGTGAGAACGTTCACTAATTCTCCCATTTCACTTTGTTTTCCTTCTCCCTGACCATGAACCCAACCTCAACTTACAAAAGCCTGAAATTTTCATCAAATAATTATCTATTGGCTAGATAGGCTAAAAATTTATATATATAACTTATGATATATAAAATATGTTGTTACATATATATTAATTATATACACACATTTTATATGTACACTGTAATATAATATTTACATTATAAATATATCATATATATATACATATATAATTTATATATACACACATGCAAAGGGCTGAAGTCTGAGTGCATACATAATCAACAAATAAGCTTTCAACATAGCCCTGAACCCCCTAACTTGAAGGGTGACCCCCGCACACATGAGAAGAACCCTTGAAGCTTTAGTCAATAGAAGGGGAAAAGATAGGGAATGATTCCCTCTCTCCATTCTCCAAAATGGGTAAGTCAGAGGCTTGGAGGCACAGAGAGATTTGAGAACGAATGAGGGGAAAGCACAAGAATGAGGGAAAAACGGGGCGCCTGGGTGGCTCAGTGGGTTAAGCGTCCGATTCTTGATTTCGACTCAGGTCACAATCTCAGGGTTCGTAAGTTTGAGCGCTGACAGCAAGGAGCCTGCTTGGGATTCTCTCTCTCTCTCTCTCTCTCTCTCTCTGCCCCTCCCCCACTCACGCACACAAAATAAATAAACTCTCTCCAAATAAATAAACTTTTGACAAATGCGAAAAACGAACTCCGATGTTCTTCCTTTCTTCCTCAAAGACTACTCAGTCTGGGTCATTATACCGAGCGTGTTAACAAACACCCTCCCAAGTGTCAGTGCTTTCACACAAGAGAAGCTTGTTTTTTCTCTCCTGTAACAATTCAGTGTGAGGACTTGGTGGGCACCTGTCCGAGTGGTCCTGCTGAAGGCCCTCTCGCACAGAGACCCACGCAGACACAGGTGAGGGGAAGCACATCACCCCTGCCCCTTCAGAGCATCACGGAGCCCAGCCCGCAAGCTACTCGAGCCATCGAGTCCTCTTTCCCCAGCGCCTTCCTATCCTGATGGGGATGAGGGGCTCATGACGTCACCAACTGACTCCCGACCACCTACTTTGCAGAGGTTTTCCGGGCGGTCCATCTCATAGCACATTCTGGTATGTGATAATCTGTTCCCTTAGGGTCTCAGCTCAAAGTTTCGTGTTAACATCCTTTTATACAACCCTTTACTGTTCTGTAACTTCCCCCTGAGCAAAGTGCCAATCTTTTCATCTTTGTCGCCCAGCCCCAGACAGAGTGCTCGAGAGCCATTGGTTGAATGAAGGAACTAATGAACTGACCGACGTTGGAGAAATATGCACAGCACGTTTCGCAAACATTAGGACATCAATCTGGCTGGAGTGGAGCTTGTTGAGGAGATGATCAGGAACTAAGCTTAGAAGAAAGCTCAGACGTGTTTGGAGCAGAGAAAACTATAAGTGACAGACTGAGGAACAGATTGAAAAAAGCATGTACGCCAGGAACACATGGGTCCAGGCGGACACCTTGCTCTGTCACTAAGGTTAACTGTGGACCAGAAGCCAGTTACGTAAGCTCTCTGGCTCTCAGCATTCTCCTTGTTAAATACATACCATCGTTCCTATCTGGTAAAGTTTATGTGAAGTTTCATGGAAACAATGGATACAAAGCATCTGCTGCGGGGCTTATCACACAGTGGATAATCGACATGTGATCATAATTATAATTTAAAAGCCATATCTGAGTGCTTGCTGGTCTCATGAAATGACACACAGACTGTGTCAAATGCTTCATAGGCATGATTTCATATAATCCTTGTACAAACCCCACAAGATGGGGAGAGAGTCAGCCTGGTTTTAACACAAGGAACTGTATACTTAAGTGCCTTGCTCAAAGTCACAAAGCTAGTGAGAGACAGATGGGATTTGGACCCACATCTCTCTGCAGAGCATGCTGTTAGCCTGACACCCCTATGCATCTTTAATGAAGCATCATTGCATATCTCCCATTCAGAAACTCTAGGAAACAAACAAGAAAGAGTGCCAGATCTCAAGGAGCACACCATGCTAAAAGCAATTACAAATTCTTTTTTCTCGATTAAAAAAAAATGGTGATGTTGGAATCAAAATATTTGTTGAAAATCTCTAAGGAAATGGGAAAATGTTAGTATGAGTGGACCTCACCCTGTGGATAGGAGCCCGTGGAGAGGATCAGAGGAGGGGGTGTGAATAATGCTGGAAAGCTCGTGAAGTGCTTTGGGAAAAGCGGAGGCAGTAGGTTTCCAAAGGTTTGGGGAGAGCTGGGTTATTCTCCCGCAGACCTCCCCCCCTCTCCATTGCGGTGTTCTTCCCACGAAAAGTAGAGCAAGAATGCTAAGCAGAGAAGGAAAGGCAAGATACATGGGGATACTGTGCAAGGGCACCCCACCAAATTCACAAAGCCCAAATCCCAGAGAGAAGACCACCGCTGAGCTGGAAAAGCAAACAGAGAAAGCCTGAGTAAGGGTGACTCAAAGCATGCTTCATCTGACGCTAGGACCAAAAGCAAGAGTGACCTGGATGTTAAACTCTAAAAAACTTCCAGAATATATTACTACAAAGCCAAATGCTGACACTTAGGAATACAGATGGCAAGCATCAGGCCATCCGGATCTAAGTCATGAGGCCAGGATGGATGGCCAGACACGAGGGCTGGACACCTTTGAGGAGGTCTGGCAGAAGAGCTCCCAGAGGTCTGGTGGAGCCAATGGGCAGAGTGATCACCTCAAGCTCCTTCAGTGGCTTAAGCTTTAAACAGACCTTTCGCAGGACTAGCTGATAACAGCAAAGATAATAAGAACAGCAACAACAACAATATTGACTGTGTGGGGCACGGAGAGTGTGCAGCATACATAACACTTTGCGTAGATGAGTCAACTTAACCCTTATCACAGTCTGATAGACTGGCTATTTCAATCACCAGTTTAATAAAGCTACAGAAAACAAGACACCGTGGTGTTCAATGACTTGCCCGAGGTCACACAGCCAGCAGGGGCAGCACCTGAATTCCTAAGTCCCTGCTGACAATCATTCTGCCACATGACACATCTTAGAGGGTCAGGAGCTAAACCAGAGGCCAGGATGAAGATAGGAAGAGAAGGCAGCATGAACAACAAGCAAAAGAGGGAAAAGACATTGGGCTCTAGAAGTAGAGTGCTCAGCTGTAGTCTTTGTCAGCTAAATGACCTTCAGCAGGTTACTTCACCTTCCTGTTTCTTAGTTTGCTCATCCATAAAATGGGGATAATAATACCAACTACCTCCTAGAGTTGTTGCAAGGAGTCTTTGAGTTAACAACACACAAAGCACTTAGAACAGTATCCAGCACTTGGCAAGTGCTATTTTAGCTACCATGGTTATTAAGGTGGGTGGGCCAAGCTGTGTGTTTGAGACTCCATTCTTGAGTGCCAGGATCCGACGGTCTCACAGGAGCTTCAAGGAGCCACCGTGAATTGGAAGAAGTTAATATCGGTGTACCTACAGTGAGGCTCGGCAAACGCTTGGATTTCCCTCTCCTAATAGGGTTTGAAAGCAGAAATGTCCTATGCATAGCAAGCAAAGATTCTGAGGTCTCTTATGACATTCTGGTAGCAATGGGGAGAACTGAGATCTTCACAAATGTTGGAGGTGGTGGTGAATTCACGGAAGGTTGAAGAATGTTCCTGCAGAGAGCCAATCAATTTTCTTATTAGTTTGGAAGAAGACAGAAAAAGGCATGCTTGCCTGGTAGGCAGGTGACTCCAAACTCGAAGACAAAGCAAATGCATGGGATGATTGACAGATAAATGTTCAAAAATTTGTCAAGGGGGGAAGGAGACACAAACGTACATGTCCAGGGATTGATGCAAAGTCCTGCCCACGTACTTTAAAAATTTAGGCTGAGGTCTAGATGAGAGGACTTAGCAACTGCCACTGAAGAAGAGGAACAAGAAGAGAAGAAAGAGAGAGGGGGAAGAAAAGGAAGCAAAGGAAGGAGAGGGGAGGAGGAGGAGAAAGAGAAGGAGAATTAGAGTCTAAGTGCGTGCGCCAGGCAAGCAACCATGGGAAACAGAAGCCCCAAAACTAAACAAATCCTGCCAATATTCATCAAACGTGCAAGCCCTTAACAAGAAGGCAGAGAGAGAGACCTGAGCTCCGAAGCAATCAGGTCAGGACCTAAGTGCCAGGTTCACCCCCAGGCAGTGCTTCCACGGAGGAAACTAGGAACAGACCCAGCTGCGTTTAGGAGACGGGACAGTATCTCAAAACCATGCCACCATGCCATACCTGGAGCAGCTGATGGAATGAGAGGTGTTCTCCTTGGGGAACTGAATTCAAAAGGGACCAGCCCAGTTACCTTCAGTACTCAAGGGCTGTCATGAAGACAGGGATTCAGCTAGCGCTCTGTGGTTCCTGATGCAGAGCTAAGATCAAAAAATAGAAGCGAAAGGGTGGAAATTTCAACTCAAAATATAAGAATGAAGAAACCAAGCTGTTCAAAGGGGTAGATGATGGGCTTCTTAGTGGTGGTGAAATATGTGGAGATGTTTTGGGATCATAGAGGGTTACACAGGCCACCTCTCCAGTTGCTTTCAAATCTGAGATTCCACCATCCCTTGACATGGTGACAAGGACTCTTCCCAATAGGCAGCAACAATAACTACTGGAATTTGTAAAATTCTTTGCAGTTTACAGGTGTCTTTCCTCTACGTTATCTAAAAGAATACTCTATATACTTGGACCATGGCAAAGAGGAATTTTTTTCATTAATTGGCTTATTTACTCATTCAACAGATTGCTTTTGCATGCCTTCCATGTTCCAGTCACCGTTCTAGCTACAGAGGATACCGTTGTCTAAAAATAAAGCAATCCCTCTCTCAGGGGGGTTTATAATACAGTGGCCGGAGATGGGCAATAAATACATACGTCAGGTTCTGTTCATCTCTGTAAATAAAACTCAAGCCATGAAAAGACATAGAGGAAACTTAAATGTGTATTACTAAGTAAAAGAAGCCCGTCTGAAAGGCTACATACTGCAGGATTCAAAATATGTGACATTCTGGAAAAGGCAAAACGATGGAGACCATGAAAAGATCAGGGGTTCCAGGGCTTGGGGGTGGAAGACAGATGTATAGTCAGAGCCCTGAGGGTGTTTAGGGCAGTGAAACCGTTCCATATGCGACTAGCATGGTGGGTACATGTCTTTATACATTTGTGAAAACCCACAGAATGTAGAACATGAAGAGTGAACCCTAATGTAAGCTTGGACTTTGAGGGATAATGATGCATTATCATCAATTGTAATAACTGTACCACTCTGGGGTGGTAGGGGTGTTGATAATGGGGGAGGCTGTGCACAGATGGGAGATCTTTGTGTCCGCCTTTTAATTTGCCCTGAATCTGAAACTGGTCTGAAATAATAGCCAGATGATGGATGGATGGATGGATGGATGGATGGATGGATGGATGGACAGACAGACAGTTGATAGACCGACAGAGCAGGAAGAGGAGACTGAGCGTGACAGAGAGAAAGCTCTTTCAGGTGGGTGTTCATGGAGGCCTCCCTGACACAGGGACTTTTGAACAGAGATACGAATAACATGAGGGATAATGCAAGGGCAGAGCCTTCCAGGTGGAGGGAGCAGTGTCTGTGCAGCCCGAGGAAGAGCCAGGGCAGCAGGTGCTGGAGCAGTGACAGCAGGAAAGAACCAGAGTGATGAGCTCGGAGGTGCAGCAGGGAGTCAGCGCACTCATCAACCTTGAGAACCACTGTAAGAACTTTGAATATTGCCCTGAATATGATGAGAAGCTACTGGAGGGTTTTGAGCTAAGGAGTCCGACAATCTAAGACAGATTTTTAAACTATCACCCAGAGAACAGGCCACCAAGGAACACAAATGGACGCAGAAGAGGAGTTAGAGACCACTGCAGTAGCCGAGGAGAGAGATGAAGAGTTGACGCCCACAGTGGAGGTGGGAGAAGTGTCACATTCTTCCTGCATTTTAAAGGGGGAACCACCGGAATTTGTTCATGGATCCAGCGTGACGAGAAGAGACGTCAAGGATGAGTCTAGATTTCCTAACTGATCACTTGGAATTGAAGGGAATAGTGATTTACTAAGAAAGGGACGCAGGCACGCCCTTGGTCTTGGGAGAGACCAGGAGTTCAGTGTTGACCGTGTCACGTTCGAGATGGCAACTGGGCAGGCAGTTGGATATAAAAGTCTGGGGTCCAGAGGGGAGATCTAGGTTTGAGCTAACACTTTGGAGTCTTTGGTATTCGGATGACATTGTAAAAATGTGCAACACTTTGGAAACAGGAAAAAGTAGAAAGGCAAAGACAGCTTTGCTGGGGCCCTCCAACATTTAAGGATCCAGGAGGTGAGGTGAGGAGGACTTACTGAGCAAGACTGGGAGCAGCCGGCAAGGTGGAGGAGGCCCCAAGGAGAGAGAGGCTCTTGCAGCCAAGTGCGGGAGTGATTCCACAAGGAGAGGACAATCATTTGTGCCACGAGATGCACGGGTGGGCGGGTAAGGCCACTTGAGGATGGCGGCTGAGGCTGAGGCTAAGAACGCTGAACTGATGACTAGATTTAGCAACAGAGAGGCCACGGGTGATCTTGATAGAAGCTGGGTCTAGTGGAGTCCTGTGGCCAAGGCCTGCTTGGAATGCATTGAGAGGGAGTAGGAAGACAGGAAATGCTGACAAGTCCAGACAATTCTTTTGAGAATTTTTCTACAACTCTAGGAAAATGGGACAGTTGCAGGTGGGCGTCCAAAGTCAAGGACAAACTCCAATGTTTTTTAATACTACTTTCCAAAGACCACACTTGTGGAAAAGAAATGTTAATTTCTGAGGGCTGGAAATAATCTATCGATTGATCCATGCTGACTATTTAATTATGTAAGGGTCTAGAGTAATGAGGCACTTCCTTGGATGTGACACACTGACCACCCATGGTTACAGAGACCAAAGAGGCCATGTTAAAAGTGTCCCATGCTGAGGTAGGTGCAACACCAATTATCTACAATATTCCCAGAGAGGAAGGTAGGGACCTAATTTTTTTTTTTAACGGAGCAAATATATAGGACAAGGAAAATACCAAAATTAAAATTCTGGAAATCTTATCAAATGATTGTTGAAAGAGAAACACTCTCCTCAGCAATCTCCAGTGCTAAATTAGACACAGGTTGGAGTCACTGAATCCACAAACTTCCTTTAAATTTACATCCATTAACCTATTTAAGCCCCACAATAGCCCAGTGATGTAAGTATCTATTGCCCCTTTCACACTGCTGTGTAACAAACAACTCCAAATGTAGGGAAATAACAGCAACTATTTTATCAGGCAAACAAAATCTGTGGGTCAGGACACACATGAGGCACGGTTTGGGAAGGCTCTTCTCTGCCCCGTGATGTCTGGGCCTCATGTGAGAAGATTCAAATGGCTAGGGGTCAACGGCGGGGGGCTGCCCGCTATCATCTACAGGTTCATTTACTCACATGTCTGGCTCCTGGGCTGGGATGGCTTGAAGGCTGTTGACCAGAGACCCCTCCACAATGTCCTCGTCATGGTAGTTGGCCTCCTCCTAGGCATCTTAGAGCCCCGTGAACAACTGTTCCAGCAAATGAGGCAGAAGCCACGTGGTCTTCTATGACCCGACCTCAGAAGTCACAGGGTCACTTCCTTTGTACTGTGTGGATCAAGCAGTCAGTCACAGGCCACCTAAATCCAAGGAAACGGGACACAGACCTCTCAAAGAACTTGCAGCCACTTTTTGAAACCACCAGAAATCTATTTTGCACAGGGAGGAAAATTAGCACAGGTAGTTACATCACTCACCCAAGGTCATAGAGCCGAGTGGTGGAAGCTTGGCTTGGCTTCTTCACAACCTCTCCTGCCTGACCACCCTCTACAGAGGACAACCCCTCTGCACCCCCAACATGCACGCCGACCGCACAGCTTCATGGTCAATACAGCACCGGTCACTCCTGCAGGACCCAGGAACACGAGGCCTTGGTCTCGTTCACACTCATGTCTCTGTCCCTCAGGACACCGCCTGACACACAATAACTGCTCCAAGAAACTCTAACATTCTCAGGAGGTCAGACTTTTAAAATTAAGCTCTGCTCAACCACAAGCCTCCAATATGGACATTGTAAGCACTTCAAACACTCTTGACTCTCTGTACAGACTCTTGGGTTTATCTCAAGGAGGCATTAGGTGGTTTTGGCACTTACAACATTGTTTGAGAGGCTGCATATTCAGGGATGTACATTTTAGTGACGTAGGAAAATAAAAGCTGCACACACACACACACACACACACAAATAAACCTACTTTTCCTAAGTCCACTTCATACGAGCCTGCTGTTCCATCTCTAACTGCTCAGCTCATTTGCTGAGATCCTCCCATCTCTCACCCCTGCTCTGCTTCCAACATGAACCCCCCCCACCCCCCACCCCCACCATGCCCCTACTCGGGCCCTTGGCCCTAGACATCCTCAACTCCTCAGATCCCACCCACCCCCCACCCGCACAATGCTGTCATGTCTCCTTGCACTTCTGTCACTTTTATGGAAATGTGTTTCCCTCCACCCTTATTTTCCAGGCTCAAATTAAGCATAGCCTCCTATAGTGGGCTGAGTGGTGTCCCTCCCCTACAAATACCCATTCCTAACCCCAGAACTTGTGAATGTTATTACCTTGTATGGTAAAATATTTGCAGATGTGATAAAATTAGGGATTTGGAGATGAAGACGCTATCCTGGATTACCTGCGTGGACCCAAAATGCCATGACAAGAAACCTTATTACAAGCGAGAAGCAAAGAGAGAAGAGGCACAGGGAGGAGGAGAGGCCATGTGACCAGAGAGGCAGAGACTGCAGTGATGCGGCCACAGGTAAAAACAAAAACAAACAAAAACAAAAACCACCCGCCAGCAGCCAAGCTGGAAGAAGCAAGAAGGATCTACCCCTAGAGCCTCAGGAAGGAGCTCCAACCTCAGGACACATAGATTTCAGCTCAGTGCAACTGATTTCCAACTTCTGGCCTCCAAGACAGTGAGAGAGTAAGTTTCTGTTGTTTTAAGCCACGAAGTTTGTGCTCATTTGTTACAACCAGCAAAGGAAACTAACAAGAAAACCTGCCCTGACCCCTACCACCCCCACCCTTCCTCCAAAGCCTCAGGGAGGTGGTCCCAGCTGCAATCCAGGCTCCCTTCCTGCAGAACTCTCCCACCAGGGGACACCAACTCCCTGCCTCCAGGGGACAGTAAGTAACATCAATGTGTGACGTGGCTGGGTGGATTCGGTACAAACCCGAAGGGCACTTGTCCCCGAAAAGCCAGAAAAGTTAGGAACCACAATAGAGAGATGAGCAAGGGATATGAAACGTCACTTACTGAAGAGGATCTGCAGATGGCCAGGAGGCATACGAAGAGGTGTTCAGACTCATTAGTAATCAGCAAAAGAATCAAATGAAATGAGACTTCATTAAAGCTGGGAAACACCAAGAGTTGGGGGGGGGGGCGGGGGGGGGGGCAGGGGTTGGGGAATGTCGACACCCGCTAGGGGCAGCGAAATGCTGCAGGCGGGGAGGGGGGAATCAGATACACATGCAACCACATGACCCAGCCCTCCCTCTCCTGGATGTGTTTCTCCAGAGGGTTCCTCCCACCCGCCCAGCAGGGGAGCATGGCTTGCTTTGATTGTCACAGCAGACGGCAGAGAATGGAAGCACCTGTGTGGCCGTCACTGGAGAAGAGAGTGGGAGCACACAGTGGACACTGACCCCAGCATAGCTAGCAGCAGTCAGGAGCTGTGACACACACACACGCACACACACACACACACACACACACACAACGATGCGCTAGATCTTAAAACCCAAGGCTGAATCCAAAAAGTAAGACGCGGAATGAGATCTCTGAAATAGCACCATTTATGTAAATTAAACTGTGCACGCACAAAGCGCTATATATCACAGCAGAACACCTACAGACAGAAAGATAAATGCCACATACATGACAATGTTGCCTATGAGAAAAGGAGGATGGGCATTAAAGGGGAAAAATAAATAAAAAGATAAATAGATGCAAACATAAACGAGCCGGGTTTTGCAGGGACCGGCGGTGTGAGGATGGTAGCGTGCAATTAACTGAGTTTAATTAACTCCACCACCTGCATCTGAGGATCGGGTTAAAAGAATAAAATAGCACCTGCTCTTTGGAGATTTGGGGGGAGAAACGCCTCCCAGTTTTTGACTCTTCCCCTCAGTGCAGCAGAAATGATGCTTCAGGACTTCGGGGGCGGGCCCTGAAAGGGATTTCCCCTCCCAGAATACTCCCCTCAGAACCCAGGAGTCAGGAGGTGAGATTGAAAACACAGCCTCCTGGAGAAGCAGAGGGAGATGATGCTGGACCGACGGTCCCAGCTGAGCCCCACCTTCAAGGGCGCCAGATGTGAGTAAGAAGCCATGCTGGAAGAGAACCCCCTCGCCCACCCCAACCACAGCCCCACCAGCCCCCAACCGCTGGAGGGGCTTCCAGAAGGTCTTACCAGCTCAGACCCCAAACATCGTGGAGTGAAGACATGGCATCCTATTCCCGTTCCTGACCCTCAAAATCTGTGAGCGTAAAAAGATGGTTGCACTAAGATTGGGAGTAACTGGGGGCACCTGGGTGGCTCAGTCGGTGAAGTGTCTGACTTCGGCCTGGGTCATGATCTCACAGTTTGTGAGTTCGAGCCCCACGTCGGGCTCTGCGCTGACAGCTCAGAGCCTGGAGCCTGCTTCCGATTCTGTGTGTCCCTCTCTCTCTGCCCCTCCCCCATGCGCTCACTCACGCTCTCTCTCTCAAAAATAAATAAAAACATTAAAAAAAAAAAGATTGGGGGTAACCGGTGACTCAGCCATCCACAACTAAAACATGCCCTATCTAAAGGCCAACTACTACTCAGCTCCCACTCTTTTCCCAGTGAAATGGGTGCCTAGATTCGCTGAATATTCTGAGCTTTTCAAAGGAACGGGAATATCTAGATTTTTCAATTTTATTATTTCAAAAGTTTTTCTTAAAATATAGCAGAGGCAAACAACTCGTGTCTGTGATTCCCTATTGGCCCAAGTCACCCATTTGCAAACTTCTGTCTGTCGTTCTCCAAAGTTCTGTGAGCTCACTTGTTTATCTCTGTGTCCCTCACACTTTCACAGCACAAAGATGAGACCCCGGACCAGGGACTCGATCTTCCAGCACTGGCTGAGGCCAGCAGATGGTGGATGCCTAGCTGCCCAACCTGGGTTTCACTGCACTTCCCTTACCTGCCAAGCAGGGGCACCAATGACTCCCTTAGCTGCTCCATGGGCCTCCATGAGGCTTAGATCCAAAGAAGTGTGTATATGAAGAGCAATCTGTGAAGAACAACGTGGTTGGTACAAGTAAGGGGCCACATGGTGGCCCCCCAAAAGCTATGCCCACGTCCTAATCCCCAGAACCAGCAAATGTGACCTTACTCACAAAGGATCTTCGCAGAGGTGATCCAATGACAAGTGTCCTTATGAAAGACCTATAGAGGGAGACAGATGCATACAGAGGAAAAGGCTGTGTGAGGATAAATGTAGAAACTGAAGTGACGCAGCCACAAGCCAAGGAATGACAGGAGCCACCAAAAGCTGGAAGAGACAAGGAATGAAATCTTCCACTGGAGCCCCTAGTGGGACCAAGCCCATCCCAGCACCTTGATTTCAGACCTCTGGGCTCCACAGCTATGAGAGAACAAACTTCTGATCGTTTGTTAGCATCATTCTTAGGAAACTAACACAGCGCATTAGCAGAGTTATCACCGATTCCTTTGAGCAGTGCCCCACATTGGCCATGAGGCTGGCCACTCCAGTCTGAAGGGACTCCTTGCTAAAGTCACCCATCTGGCCATTGTTCAGCAGCGCCTTGTGAAATCACATCCATTCTGGGATGAGTTACTCACATCTTGAGTTGTTCAACATTGTCGTTTCATCCTGGTGATAAACTCAGGCAGGGGGTGGGCCATTGCACAGAGCAGTGGTCCTGGAAGGCTGGTCCCCAAACCACCCTCATCAGAACCCCCTGGAACAGGTCCTAACAAACCTGGCTCTCAGGCTTTGTCCTAGATTTCGTGGGTCACCTGCCAGAAGTGAAAAAGGTAGGGAAGACTGAGAGGACTGTGAACCAGTAATTTGAACAAGCTCCTCAGGTGTCTGTTCTGCTCACGAGAACTGAGAAACCTTCACCTGGGAAGGAGCTGTGGTAGCCTTGAATCAAACGGCCCGGGGCTGATTCCAGCCCTGCTTCTCATCACCTACTAAAGCTGCAGCTCTCTAGGGCTGCTTTCTCCTCTGTAAAGTGGGGATCATAAAATAAGGATGGTCCACCAAAGGATTGTGGCCGAAGAGAGTTTACATGGGATCGTGCATACAACCCACCTAGTACGGTGGCTTAATAAATCCTGGATGTTGTTAACATGCTGGGCATGGGGGTGACGATCCTGCCCCACCAAGTACATAGGTCCAGGCCCCTGAGGTCAGTGCCACATGAGCCTCCCAGGTGGTCTCCCCAGTTCGAATCCACCATTCTCCATGGGAAGGCACGCATTGCAAACTTCTAATCTGACCATGTTTAATGGGATCTGTATCACTTTCTCTGAAAACGAAGATGTATGTTGTGGACATCATCTCTATCTTTGTTCGGGCCTTCTAAGACTATCAGAAGACTTTGAAAAGTGTTCTTCTTAAGGAAAAAAAAAATTACCGATTTTGTTAGTCCTCTGCTTAAAGTCCTTTGTCTTCGTGTGGTGCATAGTAGCCCATGTGACCTCCCTCAGTTCACCTCTCGATCTCGCTTCCCTAACCATCACCTCCTCTATGAAGGCTCCCATGATTCCCTCTTCTTACCCCAATAATCCCTACAGCTGCGCTCTTCACCCCTTCTCTGTGCCACCCTCCCCCCAGTTCATGAACTGCGTCGCATAGAACCTGGGGCCCCAGACGATGCCACCAGACTACCTGTGTTTGAGTTCCAGGACCATGACTTACTAGCTGTGTGATCTGATCCTTCTGGGCCGCCACCCCCTTGTCTCCACAGTCTGAATTGTGATAAATCTTAAATGAGGTGATCCTTGTCAAGCATCAGACGTGGTGCCTGGAACATAGTAAACACTGAAACTCTGTGCTACTCTTGTTACTGTTCTTTGGAGAACTCTAAAATACAATTAAGGTGACCTTTATTTTGCTCTCCAGACAGCCACAGAAAACCAATAAAGATAATCCGTGATTAGACGGGCGAATCACCAAAGCCCAGGCTTGGGAAGAACCTCGGAGATAATTTGGTCCAACTCATTTTACCGGCCATAGGACAATATCACTGTGGCTTGGGGTGCAAGTCAGAGGGCTCTTGTCTGTGTGACTGAAGGACCCAGAAGAAAACAAAACACATTGCAAACCCTATCCTCATGACTTCCTTGAGAAACAGGTATGAGGCAAGGACTCAGAGCCCCAATTTCTAGATGAGGGAACTGAGTCACAGGGTTGTGTGACCAAGAAGTCACACAGCCAACAGGGAGGGCCAGCTCCTAGATAACCTCCTCCATGCTGTCAGTGAACAGCCTCAAGACCAGGAAGTTGTTTGGGTCACGAAGACTGCTCCTGTGGGAAATGAATGTGAAGTGATCACATGACCTTGTGGGAAACAGAGCAAAGGGAGTCACGTTCAGGTTTTGTTGTTCATATTGAACCCTGGGCCATGGTGAACGCTTGTTTTCCTTGATTCCAGAAAAGCCTTATGATGAGAACAGGCGGTGAAGCATCCGGTGAGGCAGCATGGCCTCATGGGATGTGGGGATGGTTTGGAATCCAAAGGCTGAGACCCCGCCCCTGCCTGTCATTAGATGGGAGGACCCACATACAGATCCTGTGCCCTACGAGCTCCGTCTTCAGCCCTAAGACAGGGGCATTGGTAACGCCTCCCTCGTGGCGCTGTCATCAGGATCTTAGAGATGTGCGTGGAACACGTGACACAGGTTAGGCGCTCTACAGCGCCTATTGCTGTGACTGGAGCTGTCTGGGCAGCTACACACGTAAACCCCCCGGGAGGAGGTAGAAGGTATCTGCAAAGGCGGGCTTGAGTGTTAGAGAGGTGGTGCCTACAAGCAGCAAATCTTCGCTGAGCGCCTGCGAGTGCCAAGCACGGGCCAGCACCCTGCAGACATGCTCTCGTCTCTGTGTCCTCCACCACAGGCGCGGGGCCCAGACATCGTGCGATGAGGTTTGGTGACTTATGTTATGAATTCAACGTACAAATGAGCGAATGAATGGCTGCAGGAAGGAACACGCGAAGGCATTTAATTCTCACAGCACTGCCGGAGAAATATTATCATTTTCTCACCTTCTAAATTAAATGAACAGAAGCCTTGAGCGGGGAAATCGCTTCTCCAAAGCCTTATAGAGGAATCAGGCGGCGGGTCAGGCGTCTTTTGCAAAGTGATTTCAGGCGAAACCCAGAAGATGGGGTTGCAGCTGAGGCAAGAGCCCAGGGAAGAGAAGTCCAAGGAGAGGAAACACCCATGTGAAGGCCATCAAATGAAGCAGGGACTGGCATGTTGGAGGAGCAGAGAGAGCCAGTGGGCCCTGAGCGCATGGCCCATGGCCCAAGATGAACTCGGGGAGCAAGGTAGGGGTCAGAGCAAGTAGGGGATTATCGTCTTCAGTCAAGGCTTTGAATTTTATTCTAGGCACAAGGGTAAGACTTTAAAGCATTTTCAGCAGAGGAGGAACGTGATTCCAATTTCACCTTGGTGCAGTTTAGAGAATGGCCAGGAAGAGGGAACAGGACTAGAATCCAGGAGGCTTTCAGAGCAGAAGGCCAGAGAAGAGCCGATGTGCTGGTGTCATGTTGAGGTGGAGGAAAATGAACAGTCTAGAGAAGTCTTTGGTTAGTAGACCCAGTGGACCATAGACCAGTAGAGGGGATTAAGGAAAACCCCAAAATAAAACCGTCTTCTGCCTGGAGCCATTTCCTAGGACTTCAAAGGCTAGATGAAAAGCAGGTGGGGGAAGGCCAAGCATCTAGATGGGGCACTGTGGGGTTGAACAACTGTGGGACAACCAAGCACAGATGTCAGGAAGGTATGTAAGGGCTGGTCAGAGACCTGTCTTCGAAAGTCCTTCGCATAGGGGTGGTATTGTGGGAATGTATAAAATCACATTGGCTTGGAGTGGAGAGTGGGAAAGTTAAATATAGCGTGAGAAATGCACCAAGCCCTGAGGAATATTTAGAGGCTGGGAGGAGGAGGAAGAGGAGGAGGAGGGGGAGGAGGGGGAGGAGGGGAAAGAGGGGGAGGAAGAGAAAGAAAATGTAATTAACAACCAAGGATGAAAACCAGGAGGATTTGGGAGGTTTCAGGAGACAGCATGGGCATTGACTCAAAGTAAACAGAAGTTTAAAATTAGGTCAGATCCACTGGTTTAACTGCCTTGTTTTCATATGGGAATCTGCAGGCCAGATAAGGGAAGTGGCTTGCCCAAGATCACACAACCAGATAACCTCAGAAGAACTTTCTAATAATGAGAACTATTGCCCAGTGGTGACCTACTCTCTCTTCTCCTGTCATGGACTCCCTGCCGTGGACAGATGTGAAGAGAAGCCACTAGATATTAGAGCACAGCTGTGTATATTGGGGATGGAGGTGGGATCGAGGTAGAGGAGGCTCCTGTCAGCTCTAAGGACTCAGGGACAGCCAGAAAAAAACTTTGTAAATCAGGATTCCAGGGGCCCCTTTCGTTGGCGCACAAATGAAAACACCAAGAGCCATAAACGCAAATAAGTGACCATGTAGATGAACAATGGACTCTTTGGACAAAAAGCCCATTTACAAAAAGCACGCTAAAACAGAAGTTTCTTGCTGCTGCTCTGTAATGATGCCGGGAAAGCAATCAAATGTATTCACAGGTTTCTGTCCGGTCCCCCACTCTGTGGGGGAAACCTCTGTGTCTGTACCACAACTCAGAAGTATCAAGAGCTTAGGATTCTGCATCTCCGGTGTTGCATGTACCCACGATGTGAATGCCAGAGGCCAGCGCACCTGGGGTCAGAGGTCGATTCTCCCCCTCCCCCAGGATTCCCCGGGGCCAGGGCTTCCATGCAGACACCAACGGGACAGAGCCCAAAGTCTTTGGTTAACATGATCTTCATAACTTCCCTATGAGGCAGCTGGGTGAGGCAATCTGCCCCCAACGCTCAAAGGGAAGTAAGGAAAGATGAGGCCATTGACAGAATGCTCAGTGGTAAAGCAAAAAAAAAAAAAAAAAAAAGCCCTCAGAACATGTGAGGGAAGGGCTAAGTACCTCTTTCACTCTTCTCTCTGTCACCACTTCGACTTTCCTACTGGCTTTCCCTTTCTCTCATTCCTACCCGCCCCCTGTCATCCGGTCACCCTGTTTAGTCCCAGAGGCTAGGAGTGCTACGGTTTCTGACATGACAAGGGTCATATGGCCCCTAGAACATAAGAGAAGGAGGTGGGGGGTACAGATGAAGACAAGTTTTCATTGCACAGAGGGCAGAAGCAGAGGGCGATCCCACTCAGGGCAGTGACTCTATTTTCTCCCAAATAACAATACGGGTGAAGACATGGGAACTGAGGGAGAGTTACGGGGCTGGAGAAGAGACACAGCCGGCCAAGGGTCAACAGGAGGGATGTCGGGGGACCCCGGGCCCCAGCATAGCAGCATTTCATAGATGCTCTGAAAGTGTGATGGCACTAATCGGCACAGCGGCATGATCTGCTCCAACAGTGCCCAGGAGCTGGGTACAGCAGGAAGGGCTGAAGGCCTGCCCAGATCTGGTGCAGCCCTGCAGCGTTCCCAGGGCCAATGAGGTCAGTCGTAAGGATGAAAATGGTGAGGTGAAGGGAAAGGTTCTGAGTCAAGGCCAAAGTCTCCAGCCAATAGTGGGGAAGGGACACTTCCAGTCGCAAGATGGAGTGAGCCTCCAAGGAGAAGGCAGCATGATGGGAGGAAGGAGCAACAAAAGTCTAACCAGCCAGTGGAGGCCAGGAGGGAGCCGGTCTGTCACCGTGAACCCACCCCCATGACAGGAGCTGTGGCGTGGGCAGGAGCGCCACAGAGAGAGTGGGGTCTTGTGAAGGCGGGAGTCACCCTCACTGAGGAGGCCGAAATGCAGAATAGTAAGCAGAGGGGAAAGATTTGTGAGAAAGGACAGGAATACAGAATGCACACAAGACATAGACGTGTAGAAACTTCTACTTTGGAATCCTTAATGAGGGACGTATGGATATTATGGGTTTCTTTTTTTTTTTTAAGAAATTTCTTTTTTTTTTTTTAATGTTTATTTATTTTTGAAAGAGAGACAGAGAGAGGGAGACGGAGGATCCGAAGCAGCCTCCGAGCTGTCAGCACAGAGCCCGATGCGGGGCTCGAACTCACGAGCCGCAAGATCATGACCTGAGCCGAAGTCGGAGGCTTAACGGACTGACCCGCCCAGGCGCCCCCAGATATGATGTGTTTCTTTATCAAATACTATTAATGGGGGATTCTTGTAAAAAAAATCAAAATGTCTATTGAGAAGTGAAGGGATAAACACAATGTGCTATATCCATACGATGAAGTTCTGGTACCTATTACCACATACATAGATGCACCTTGGAAACGTTATGCTAAGTGAAATGAGCCAGACACAAAAGTATGAATATTGTATGGTCCGCTTACCTGAGGTCCACTTACATGCCTAGAATAAGCAAATTTATAGCGATAGGAAATAATGCAGAGGTTACCAGGTGGGGACTGGGGTATGGGGGAAATGCAGAGTTAGTGTTTAATAGATGCAGAGTTTCTGTTTGGAATGACGAAGTTCAAGAAATGGAGAGTAGTGATGATGCACAACATTGTGGATGTGCTGAAAGCTACTGAGCTGTACATCTTAAATGATTAAAATGGTAAGTTTTAGGGGCACCTAGGTGGCTCAGTCAGTTAAGCATCGGACTCTGGCCCAGGTCATGATCTCACAGTTCGTGGGATCAAGCCCCCCTGTGGGGCTCTGCACTGACTGCACGGAGCCTGCTTGGGATTCTCTCTCTCTGCCGCTCCCCTGCTCGTCCTCGCTCCTGCTCTCTCTCTCAAAATAAATAAATAAACATTTAAAAAAATGGTAAATTTAATGTTATATGTATTTTACCACGATGAAAAAGAATATTTAAAATAATCAAAACCAAATCTGATCATGCCTTTGAATGCTATGCCCCAGTTATAGGAAAACCAGGAGACAAAATAATGTGTTAAATGACACCACTGGGGTGTCATACAAAAACGCATAATTTAAGAAACTCAACAAACAACAAGCAGCACGTTTCCTTAAAGAACAACAAAAATTCAAGGCAGAAAGGGGAAAATAGAGGAAACCCATTAACTAAAAGAGGCTTAAAAGACATATCCACATTGAATCCTGATTTGAACAAAGTAATTGAGATAATTTGAGCACTGATTGGGTATTTAATAATATTAAGGAAGTACTATTAATTTATTTTGGCATAATAATGATCTTGCAAGTAAGTTTTTTTTTAATTTTTTTTTAACGTTTATTTATCTTCAAGAGAGACAGAGACAGAATGCCAGTGGGTTAGGGGCAGAGAGAGAGAGGGAGACACAGAACTGGAAGCAGGCTCCAAGCTCTGAACTGTCAGCCCAGAGCCCGACGCGGGGCTCGAACTGGACCCCAGAATTTTCCGGGGTAAGTAAGTTACTTATTGCCAAGTTCAAGCTGGAAAAAAGAAGGCTCAGTGAAGGACACATAAGGACACAGTGGTGGAGACTCCAGAAAGGCAGCTTTTGGCTAAATACGGGGATTTTCTCCACATCAGCAGGTAGCGTGGGACATCAAAGAGGTTTTCAACATTTTCCAGTCTATCAGGCCCAAGAACGGAGGAGAATAAATACACCCCCCCTGAGGGAGCAGCACAGGCCAGAAATGATCCAGAGGCATATACTCATCTTGTGGCTTCCTCTACCCCTAGCACAGTAGCCCATACTGGATGTAAAAGGAGGTTTACCCCTCGGCGAGACGTAAAGGGGGTGGCGAGAGCCCCTGCCCCCTTCCTAGCTCTGTGCCTTTGAGCGAGGGAGTCGCAGTTACTCATCTGTAAAATGGGATTTCTTACACTTGCCTTACTGAGTTCAACGAAAGGCTGAGAGACACTCTACAGAGCGATTGCAACTTTCATTTACTGCACATTTGCCGTGAATCCTGTATGGTCAGCTCTGCCATCGTGACTGCCTTGAAGACACTAATTTGTTCCAGCACAACTGATGTATTAGGGAACAATTTGAGCATAATGCAAATTTCGTGTTTGCTTGCGGGGGATTTCCTCAGCGAGGAACAACAGATGCTCCCAGCCGCACCACGCTGGGTAGGAGCACACAAAACACACTTCAAATATCCACCGGCTGCCTCAGGTGGAAACGCAGGGTGTGTGTCATGAGCCTCACCCATGCACATCTGGTGCAACAACTTTTCATCCGATTTCAAATACGCTCCCGTCGCTGCTTTCCGAGGTCTCACAAGCTACGGCCCTTCTGACACCCACGGACACCAGGAAACTTCAGGTCTCCCTGAGAATAAAGTGCCGTGTTTATTGCAGGATATTTGCAGTTCTTAACCGCTTCGTGGGTAAAACTGTGCTACCCTTTGATTAGGTCCCTATCGCATTCATGTCTTTGTGTACGGGTGTGTGTGTCGCTGCTGAAGTTGGTGAGTGTTTTTCCCCTCACCCCATTTTCCCCTAAGCCCTGTGGTTTTATTGGGTGATTTTGCACAGCACAGTGATTTTTAGGAGTGCATATGTTGTCTTCTAGCAGACCTGGCTGCACTAAGCAATTTACGTGCTTTCAATTTTCAGCAACTCAGTGTCAGGGATGCTCTTCTTGTCTTCATATCATAGGTACTCGGGAAATGGCAGCTGCTGCTGGGACCGATACGCACAATGAAATCAGTCCAGGACTGGAAAAGGGCCCCTTGTCGGGGCACTCACCCTCACTGATGGTCAAGCAAACGGATAATCGATGGCAGGTTTTTGCTTGGGTGGTGTAGGCCCTTCCGTCTTTCCAGAGCCTCCAGTTCTGCAGCCCTCCCACCAAGGGGACGAAGTAGGGGCCTCAGTGGACCAGCCCCCAGGCCATTCACGCGCCACACGGGTCAGATAAGCCTATGGCCTGTTTGGTCCTGGGAGATGTCTTTGTAATCTGCCCCTCCTCGCTGACCCAGTGCCTTCACTGAAAATCAGTTTGCTGGATGGAGAAGCTTCTTAACAGTTCAATCAAATGCTTTCGGTAAAATCTGCACGATTACTTATGGCCCCGATGTCTTCAACGTCTGGCACTTCCTGTCCTGCGTTCTCTGTGAAAAGGGCCCAAAATGAGTCATTGGAAGCTTCGTGCAGTCGATCAGGATTTGCTCCAGGAGCCCTCCCAAGTGCCTGCCGTTCTCCGTGTCTCTGTTTCTCCAGGTTTCCCTTCTGGAGAGCTTTTTTTGGAATAAGTGACCTCTTGCAGATAAAAGCTGAGAAGCTCGTTTATTCATGCGTCAACGCCTCTGGTCAAGCGCCACGGTTGTGCTGGGCTCGGCGCAGGTGGTGGGGGCCCAGCCGGAGGCAGCACAGCTGACCCCATCCACCCTCATGGAGCATACAGTCCAGTGAGTTCACAGAAATAATATCTCACAAGTCTACCCATTTTAGACACATTTTCAAATTAAATTATGGGAAAGATGCCCACAGTTCTTCCCTTTACTGGGATTTCAGGGGCAAAAAAGTGGCAAGTTACAAATCCCAGCTTATCACCATGGAGTTATCACCATGAGTGATTCGGTTACCCTCTCGGAGCCTCGGTGTTCTCATCTGTACATTGGGGACGTACCTATGTTGAAAGGCTGCTGTGCAGATTACAAAATTTATGGCATGTAAGGCATCCAGCACAGTGGCGCGTGACATTAAAAGCCTGTTCGTTGTCTCCCCCTTTCAACTCAGTCGGCCCTCGGCCTTCAGGGTAGCAAGCACTTGGCACAAGGAACGGAGTCAGTGCTTTCTGAATGCTCACCCATTCAGGAGCACTTCGGTTTCGCTTGGGAGCCTCACTCAGGCACAGATACTTATGGATCAGGACTCAGAAGACAGGGGAGTAGCCTTGGGCTGAGTCTAGGAGAGACAATTCACCCAAAGGTCTTGGTATGAGACCTCACCACGCTACAGCTCTGCCAGCTTGGCCCCTGGAGATGCCTCCATAGTTCTGGGCATGATGAAAACCAACCAGTCACCATAATGGAAAACGAAGCAGCACAAGCCTCCAGCCTTCCCCACCCACACCTGCATTTGCCCCTCTGAAATTGAGCTTTCTTCATTCCCCATAAATGGTCGTTTTAATCCATTAAGCCACTTTTGACTACCTGCAACACAGACATTTAGTTGCCGGGTTGTGTTCTGCCAGAAGCTAATGAGGAAATAACTCTGATACCAGTTGAATTCACAAAAGGTTTTTTCATTATGAAATGTAGGCATCCCTTCTTTTCCCAGCATTGTCAGGAAATGAGTTTTGAGGGACCACCAGGTGTCACTTGAAAATCGTGGCTTTCGGCTTGGATCTAGGCCTGTGCAAGAGAATTCCAAGATGCGGTATCTTCCCCCATGAGTGATTCTTCCTGAGGACTGACCTGAACTGCATTTTAAAAATACTAAGTGCATTATCTCTAACCTCTCGACAACTCTTGGGAAAAAGTATGATTATTCTGGCTTACAAATAAGGAAACTGAGGCCCGGAGAGATTGAGACCAAAAAATGTTGACTGAGCCCTTTCTAGGGATGGCCTTTCTTGACTCTGTTAGGTCCCCATGGAATTTGGTTTCAGAGTACCAAAATATGTTCATATAATTATACTTAGCAAAATTGTGTTCAGCGACCCATTTCTTTTGTCATTAAATGCCTCTTTTCTCCCTGGCCAGAAGAGCCCCCACAGATAAGGGATGCTGTTTGCTTTGTTCATCTGGGCAACAATAATGGGAGCCCCCTGGATGCCAAACTCTAGTCCAGCCGCTGGAGACTCAGTGGTGACGATGACGGGAATGGGCCCTAAGGACATTACAGTCCCGCTTTCAGTACTGCAATCCCAGCTCCCAGCTCAGGGCCTAGTGCACAGCAACCATTCGATAAATGCCACTGACCACATGAATGCTTGAGACGCAGGCCCCCTGCTTCCAAGAACTGATCTGCCTATGCCTCAACCATTAGTGTCTCTTCGGTGTCCTCACCCGGTCCTTCGTGATCACAGTCTCATCTGCTCCCTTTCCAACCCAGCAGCGCTCAAACAAACACGGCTTCATCAAATAATGCTGTCAGATCTCCCTGCCTTTGAATGCACTATTTCTTCCTCCTGGATTGCAAAGACCATCTGACTCAAACCTTCACCTAAAGCCACCTCCTCTCTGAAGCCTTCCGCAACCTTCCATGGCAGACCAAGCTCATTCCCCTGTGCCATCCTGAAGCACCTAGTTTATAACTGTATCGTGGCACGAATTAGACCACACTGGCGTTAATTATTGCCTTGCAGCCTTTGAAATCAGGCTGTGAGACCACAGCGGATAGATAGGCCCATGGGTTGCTCACTGTTGCATCATCTTATATCTGTTAGGAAGTTTCAAACGGCAAGAAATAGACTATAGGGCCATTTATAATTCTGCTCAGCTTACAGACAATGGCTCTGTCTGAGATCTAGTCCACAGGCTAAGGTGGGAAACAAAGCATCTCATCCCATGAGACGTTCCCGAGAAGAAAAGGGTTCCACGGTCAACTACTTTTGTGAAATGCTGCCTACTAGCCCCACCTTCCTCTGAAGAACACAACTCACTTTAACGCACCGAAGGCTCTGAGAAGTTCCACGAGAAATTAGCTGGTACCACTCAGCAGGTCAAAATCGCATTCGCTCACCGAACATTGTCTCATTGCCTAACACCTCCTACAGCATTCATTCATTACGTAGTTATTGCATACCTACTATGTGACATGCATTGCATACTTGTGAACAAAACAGACATGGCACCTGTGTTCTTGAACTTTACAAAGTAAATGGAACAAAGTTCCACACCACGAAGAACGGTGCTTACTGGGGTAATGAATATTATTATGAAATGTATGGCTCAACAAGTGTTTCTATAACTAATTACTGTGCTTAAATGGATTCCCACATGTATTATTATCAACCCATCCAAGGTGGCACGTGCCAAGGTGGCACGGATAAGAATCAAATCCAGGACCATCTCCCTGAGATTACTATTATCTACATGACCCATGTATCTCAGAATATCCTTGGGCGTAGTGGTCAGATTTGGGAGCAGCCACAAAAAGCACCAAGATCTTGGTAGCTTAGAACAACAGCAAAAACTTACTTCTAGCTCATGTTTGCATATTGACGGCTGAAGGTCAGCAGCGGTCGCTCTGTGCTGTGGATTAAATATTTGTGTCCCCTCGGGATTCATATATTGAAACCTAAGGCCCAAGGTGATAGTATTTGGAGGTGGGAACTTTGGAAGGTGATTAGGTCACAAGGGTGGAGCCCTCATGAATGAAATCAGTTCCCTTATAAAAGAGACTCCAGGGGCACCTGGGTGGCTCAGTCGGTTGAGTGTCCAACTCTTGACTTCAGCTGAGGTCATGTTCTCAGGATTTGTGAGTTCGAGCCCTGTGTCGGGCTCAGCACTAACGGCATGGAGCCTGCTTGGGATTCTCTCTCTCTCTGTCTCTCTGTCTCTCTCTCTTTCTGCTCCTCCCCCACTTGCTCTCTATCTCTCTAAGCAAATTAAAAAATAAACTTAAAAAATTAAAAAAAAAGAGAGAGAGAGAGAGACCCCAGAGAACTCACTCATCCTTTCCACGGTGTGAGGACAGAAAAAAGATGGCCACCTATGTAGCAGGAAGCGGGCTTTCACCAGACAACAAATCTTCCAGTGCCTTGATCTTGGGCTTTCTGGCCCCCAGAACTGGGAGAATAAATTTCTGTTGTTTATAAGCTACCAATCTATGCTATTTCTCTTAAAGCAGCCCGAACAGACTGAGACACTCTGCTCCACATGTCCTCTCGTGCTGGGATCCAAGGCGAAGGAGATCCAGGCTGTGTGGAGAGTGCCACCCTCATGGGAAAAGCAAGAGAGATGAGACTCGTGACCCCTGCGGCATGTATCACATGTACCTACAATCTCCTGCCCAAACCAAGTCACATGGCCGAACCCAAAGTCGGTCAGGGAGGCTGGGAGGTATCTCCCTCCCTTCTACAGGGGACACACTTCCAGTCACACAGCATGAGGAGGAGGGGTATGCGAAATCCTACGACAGGAATGGGGCCAGCGGTGACCAGTTCCAGACAACATAGCAACATGGGAAAGAGAAGAATAACATTAGAAGGATGGGCTCTGAAGCCAAATGGACCTGAATTTGAATTCAGCCCTGCCGGTTATTAGGTAGGTGATCTTGGGGTATTAGATAAACAAACTTTAATCCTCAGTCCCGTCATCTGTAAAATGGGAACAACAGTGACCACCCTGTAAGGGTTTAGCTAAGATTTACTGATTATCTCGTCATCTCAAGTTCTCCACGCCGTGCTTGCTGTGGTAAAACACTCAGCGAGTGGCAAGTATCTTGCCAGAGTTTTCTTGGTATCTAAATCAGTGTTCTCAAATGAGACCTCGAGAATGCCTGTGATTCTTACCCCTCTTCACACTATTCTGAACTTCCCTTGGCAGGTCTGCATCTCGCAGCCGTTTTAGGAAAAGGCCACTGGGTCCACAGTGAAGTGAGGAAAAAAAGCAAGGAAAACGAGAACGAATGACAGATGTGACAAGCTGTTCCTTCGGCAGCCACTTCATCATAGACAAGTCAACCCAAGTGACATATGCAAATGACACGCCCGGGACAAGTAAGCATACCTTGGCCTCCTGGTGTCCCAATCTGGCTTTGGAAGGAGAAGAAAATTCATCCAGGAGTGGAAAGTGAGCAACTGAAGGCTTACGGGAGGAGGATTAGTTCACGGGAGGATCACACCCCGTTGGCCTCAGACTGAGCCTCGAGACCTTTCTTGGTCAGTAAAATATGGGTGAAACTGTGCCCCGTCCAAGCAGGAGCATGTGGTTCCAGCATCACTCTTCTCCTCTGCCACAAGAATACCATTGTCCCCAATGCCAGCTGCCCCTTTCAGAGAAGAGACATGGTGTAGAGGTGTAACTGACCTGCAATCCACATGACATGTGAACGAGAAATACATTTGGTCTTGTAAGCCTCTGATATGTGGGGGTGGCCTGTCACCACAGCATCACTTCACCTAAACCATGCGGCAGCTGTGACATATGGAGGGAATCCCATTTTACAGATGAGGGAATTGAGGCTGCAACTTGTCAGAAGCCGCAAAGCTGGACGGTGAGGGGTCCACCAGGCCGGTGTCTCTTTTCCCCAAAACCTATGAGGTTCCCTCATAGAAGTTCTCATAGTCCAGGGGCGCCTGGGAGGCTCAGTCAGTTGAGAGTCTGACTTCGGCTCAGGTCATGATCTCACGGTTCAGGGGTTCGAGCCCCACATGGGGCTTTTCACTGACAGTGAGAGCTTGCTTCTGCTTCTCTGT
Source organism: Panthera pardus (assembly GCF_024362965.1). NCBI lineage: Eukaryota > Metazoa > Chordata > Mammalia > Carnivora > Felidae > Panthera > Panthera pardus. The sequence continues at coordinate 69,368,645 of NW_026527002.1, forward strand.
CTCCTTCTCTCTGTGCCCCTCCCCTGCTCTTACTCTCTCTCAAAAATAAAGAAATGTAAAAAAAAAAAAGAATTTCTCGTAGTTCAGAATTTCATTTATTTTTTTCCTCTTTTTTTGTCTCATTTTTCCATCGATCTAAGCTCCATGAAGTCTAGAACCCCATGTCTGTTTCATCAATTCATCCTCGGCTCTTGGTACAGATTGAACATCACCCCTGGATGGATGAATGGATGGATGGATGGATGGGCGAATAGATAAGCCAGCCTGTTCATCGCTTTCATTCCTGTCTTTATGCTGGGCCGCACACAAACCCACGTCTATTCTTCCTCAGACCCGTCCCTTCATCTGCATCTGCTGCCTTGGTGGGGGCACCGCACTGCCCAGTCACCCAACACAGAGACCCGAGGGTCCTCCTGGATTCTTGGCTCACTTCCCAAATCGGATCAGTCACCAAGCCCCACCGACGTGTGAGATGTCTCTTCACCTTCCTGGCTCTCCTCACCGGACCTCCAGGCCTCCTGTCCTCTCCCTGGGCTTCCGTTCTCTCCCTGGCTCCTCTAGAACCCCTTTGGTACTGCTGCTGTGGAACTTTAAAAATAAGCAACCCACACATGCAAAATACACATCCATAAACGACAGCCAGCCTCCTGTTTTAAAAAATGTAGGGGGAGGGGTGGATTGTACCTACATCTGGCACAGTGTTTTTCGAAATTTCACCATAAGAATCACCTCAGGGCACTTGTTGAAATGCAGGTTCCTGAGCCCCACCCTTAACCTACTTACCAGGAATCTCCTAGGGAAGGGCCTGGAATCTCTTTTTAATAAATGCCTCTTAGGATTAGGGAAGTTTGGGAAATACTGACATAGCCTACTAGTTAGATGAGATTCAGCTACGTGGGCTAAAAATACAGAACTTTGACATAGAGGGGCTTAAATAATATAATAGTTTATTTGTGGCACCTGGTAACAGCGACAGTGTCCCCTAGGAGAGAGAGCGGGGGCAGGGGAGAACAGCTACAACAAAAAACCTATCTTTGTGCCAGTTTCTCCTTTCATCAGGGAGAGCCTTTCTCCAGAAGTTCCTCAAGCAGGGTACTGGTCAGAGCTGGCCACATGCGTACCTGTAGTCTAGCCCAACCACTGGTACAGTGATTTGTCCCCTACGGCTCATCACACTGTGACCTTAATAAAGTCAGGTTTCCACGAGCAAGAAAGTACTCAGTGCTGTTCACCAAATATTTCTAGTTCTCGACCCTTCCAGTGCCTGGTGGGATCGCCCTTCCCCTCTCTGTCCAGTGAAGCGTGAGCAAGGGTAACCTGTGTCGCTTCCAGAAGAAGCGCTAAGAACCAACGCAAGATCTACCGTGGTCCCTTTTCCTGCCTTGAAATGTATGGAACCGATTTCATGGAGCATCTCTCAGCCGGATCCCGGAGAGACCAAGACGATCCGAGCGCCCCCTGCCCGCCCTCAATGGGTAAGAAACCAACCTTTGCTGTTAAAAACCACTGAGAGTTGGGGGCTACTGGTTACTGCAGCACAGCACAGCCTGCTCAGCTGGCAACAGGACCTTACAGACCACACAGGCCAGGAAGTACACCCTGGAAACACCCGCTGGGAAAACCATACAGAAGCACCTGCAGGAAAATGGCGTAACAGCTGGAATACCTCCCTCTTGACTGCCGTCTTGCTAAGAAACACAACACAACACAACAAATAAATAAATAAAGATTCTCCCTCTGAAAGAAGCAAGTGGTACTGACCCATGGAAAAGATGCCACCGTTTTTCTTTCTCTCCCCTGCTCATTCTCTCCGAATTAGGAAACGAGTAAGCCCTGCAACAGAAGCATTTACTAAGTGCCCATTATGTGCAGAGCCCTGTGTTAAATGCTGCCGTATACCAACGACCGCAGGAGATAGCTGCTGTTATCACTCTCATTTTTCAAAGAATAAATCGGCCCTCATAGAACTTAAGTAACTTGCTCTAGACCATGCAGGTAGTGTATGTGGAAGCTACGATTCCAAGCCGGTCGGTTCGACTCTGTCCCATTTGCTATGCTGCAAGGTCTGTGTCCCAGGGCCAAGGAGAGCTCCCGCTGTGAATGTGCGAAACTGTTTCAGGTGCTTCCTTGTCCCCCCGGACCAGAGAAGTCCGTGATCTGAACAGAGCGGGTCAGGTTACCTCATTCATCGGAAGTGCAGCAAATCACCGGCAAAAGGGACAAATGCAAGAGAATTGGCATCCTCCCAAGTCAATCCCGTGTCTACACCACTTGTCAACTTCTCGGTTTCACCTCTATCCCTCACCAGCAGCCACATGATGGTTCCGTAACAGCCAACAGCATCCATCAAGATCACTTAGACAGGCCTCACCCCGGTTGGCCCAGGTCACAAGGAATACAGCGACCTGGGGTAGAGTCTAGACAGACAGACAGCAGTGCTCACAAGACAAAAGGTGACTCTTTCCTGCCACTTGCCAAACCCACCTTTATAACTTGACACCTGCTTTTTTGTCTGTGTGGGATGTTCTTCCCAACACCAGCTCCCCTACCTACCTTCTTTATACATCTGTCTCCCCTCACTGCACTGAAAAAATAGAAAGCACAGGGAGCACGTTTTATTAATTTTCGCCTACCTCAAACTCAGCCCACTGCCTAGTACATAGCCAGGGCTCCATGAACACATAAATGAATCCTGTAACCCAACGGTGACCTGGATCTCCACGTTTCTACAGCGTCTTACTGCCTACAAATGCTTTGACTCTCATGATTCTTAACAACTCTGTGACTTACGCAGGGCAGAATCTATTCCCTTTTTAAGGGGGAAAAAACCAAAGTTCCAAGATTTCAAGTGACTCGGCCATGATCACCAGTGAGCAGTCTGTACGACCAGACACGAGATCATGTTAAACATGTAGCAGAAACACAATAATGCTTGTTGGGGAGATAGAAGGAAAGAGGAGAAATGAAGAGAGAGAGGAAAGGCAGAGGTGATTTGGATCCAACCCTGACTCAATGGTCTGACCATCTGCCCATGATAATTTGGCAAGACCCACGTTAAGGGGTTGAATCAATGATTGTTTTTGTAGCCAGAGATAAGTGGACACATTTTAGCGTTGACGAATTATCAAACAGCAATGTTAACAATGTCATTAGACTGTAATAGAGATAAAACGCAATTTAGATATGCATATCCTCTTTCTAATCATCATTTGTCCATCAGCCTTGGAGGTCAAGTTGAGTTTAATCTTCTTCAGTGACCATACTGACCATACTTTTGGTTTCGGTCTCCCCATACTCACCGTACCTCCTGTAACTTCCATCTAGCCCATAATGGAAAAGGCATGTGTCTGGAGACTGGGAAGGGAAGATGATTCTTCTTTGTTAAAACAAGACAAGGAAGGTTTGTCGTAATGCTACTTTTCCTCAGATATCCCAGCCTTGTCCACACTTCCACAAATACACCCACTTGAATACACTGTTGTGTATTTTAGGCAACTCTCGATGGTTCTGCAAGCACAGATGACTGTTCATAGTGCTTTTCAGCAGCTTTGGAAAGCGTGATGTTTGAATTCTTGAAATCATCTATTTTTTATGTGTAAATAAACAGTGGGAGGAAAGGAGAAGGCATCCATACAATTTTAATGAACAAGATTCCCATCGGTCATCAAAAGAAAACAAAAGGTAGCTTAATGGGCACAAGGAAGCTATTTTTCTAGTGATTTCTCTGCTCAGCTCTCCTGGGAAGAGGAGTGGCTTCTAAATTAAAAAGAAAAAATGATGCTCTGAGTGTATTTTTTTCCTGTCATTTCATTGTCTTTGATCTTGTATTTCCTAAGAAAGAAGCACTTAACCTCCAGTGTCAGATCAATGTTGGAAATGCATGCTTTATTTTAAGATCCCTTTTGAGTGCATAGAAACTCTGTGAATTAGGCCAAATCTGTGTCTTCACATACGAACTTACAAAGATTCAAACAATAGGTGACCTTCAAACAACCAGCGTACTTCAAAACGATTGGCTGAATTCAGGTATACAGCTGGTTTTTTCATCAACCAGTAGTGAATTGTTTTTGAGATAGCAACTATTTTCCAGCCTTTCCTTTATTTCCAAATTTACTTAACCAAATTTCACTAGTCGTGCCGTTTTAAAGCAAGTTTACTCACGGCCACTAACCAAGTGGACACACCCTTAACCAAAATGGTGGCTTCTCCACAGATTTCTCGTGAAGGGAGGTGAAAGACCCCCACAGTCACACACGCAGTCTATCACGGATCTGTTTGAATTCCCTTTTCAAGTGAAAGAAGTGTATTATGTTGCCAGAAGGATACTCCATCATCTATAATAAATATTCATCTGTGTGTATCATGCACTTGAGCGGCATGACTGATGAACTCCAGCTCCAGAAATGAATGGGAAACTCACTAAGACAAATGTCACCTTTCAGGGCTGTTCTTTCAGATAAATTGCAGTTAGATTTAAACAAAGTCAGTAATTTCATGCTTTCCAACTGGTCCTGATTCAGTTCAGACAGCCCCCACTGTCTGCACGAGGGTGCTAACACCCAATTTGATTTGTTGGGTTTTGGCAAGCTCTACCAGGGAACAATCAGCAATTTCTACTTAGCAGTCTTATTATTGGAATACAATAATGCTAAAGGTATTTATGTAATTTGGCCAATTTAAAATTTGGGCAGCTTCATTCATGCTTGGTAGGAACGTACAAAGGTATCGCTCTTTTGGAAAGCAATTTGGCATCATGCTATAAAATCACATTTACTCTTTGAGTCAGGAATCCCCCATCTGGAGACTAAGCCAAAAATCTTTTGTAAGGAGAACCATTTATCTCCCAGTCCTCTGGGTTATTTTCATAGGGGGGAAATTCCATATCCTAGGAGAGTCAGAATCCTCCCCTCTTTCCTGCTACCCCAACTGGGAGAGAAGGACTCAGCAAATGGGTACATTTGGGACAAGATGCCCAACAAGTCTTCCGACATATGTTTGACTTCTTCTCACCATGCCGCCTCTGGGAGGCTTGTTTTGTTCTACGTTGAGCAAGAAACGATGTGAAGTTTGATTCAGGGGAAATTCATATGGTTGATAGCTTATTCTCCATCCTTCGGACACTGACACTTTTCTCTCATTGTACCAGGTCTTATGAGAGGAAGAGAAAGGTTTCCATGTATTAGCTTTCATGAAATGCCAACGCTCTTCAGACTCCAAGATATCCACTGTCCTATTCAACGATGGGAAAATTTTAGGAGAGCATAATTCACTCGGTGTAATGTGCGATAGTAGGTAGCCATTGCAAAGAATGTAAATATCATGTGCAGAATTTATTTTAAAATAATAAAGCAACAAAACCGAGGGATAGATAAAACAGGGCTAGCAAAACCTCAATATTTGTTAAAACCGAGTCATGAAAATGTTAGTGTTCATTACACTGATTTCTCTCTAGAGGTAATCAAATGAGGTAAAATGAGGTGTGGGTCGCACTTCTCTATTTGAATAGATCGATTCTAGTTATCAGTTTGAATAGATAACTTTTACTTGAATATTTATTTTATATGGATTTTTATTCAGCTTTCACATAGGCTAATAAAGGTGCTACTTACCTACAGAGTTTTGTAGCTTGTTGGATGGCAGAATAGCCAGTGTATTCGTGGAATGGAGTTCAAAACAATGTGCACTGGGAGTGCCTGGGCGGCTCAGTCTGTCAAGCGTCCGACTCTTGATTTCGGCTCAGGTCATGATCTCGTGGTTCATGAGTTCAGGCCCCCAACACATGGAAACAACCAAGTTGTCCTTCTATACACGAGCGGTTAAATAAACTGTGGTACATCCATACAGCGGAATATCATTCACTGATGGGAATGAATGTGCTATCAAGTCACGAAAAGATGGCAGAAACTTAAATGCATATGCCAAGCAAAAGCAGCCAATCCAAAGAGGCTCTATGTACCGTATGATTCCACCTATATGACGTATTGGCAAAGGCAAAACAATGGAGACGGTAAAGGGCCAGTGGTGGCCACGGGCCTGAGGGGATGAAGGAAGGGGAATTTGATGGAGCCCACAGGAATTTTAGGGCAGTAAAACTATTCTGTATAATCCTATAAAGCTGATAAATATCATTCATTAGACATTTGTCCAAACCATAGAAGGAACAACAGAGTGAACCCTAAGGTAGTCTATGGACTTTAGTTAATAACAATATATCGATCTTGGTTCTTCAATTGTAACAAATATACTAAGTTAATACAAGATGTTAATAACAGGAGAAACTGTGGGTGGGAGCCCGGAGATACAAGGAGCACTCTACTTTCTGCTCAACTGTTCTGGAGACCTCAAGCTGCTCTTAAAAACGGTCAATATTTTTCATTTTTTTTATTTAATAAAATTTTTTTAATGTTTTATTTATTTTTGAGACAGAGAGAGACAGAGCATGAGCAGGGGAGGGGCAGAGAGAGAGGGAGACACAGAATCCAAAGCAGGCTCCAGGCTCCGAGCTGTCAGCACAGAGCCCGACGCAGGGCCCGAACTCCCGGACCGCGAGATCATGACCCGAGCTGAAGTCGGACGCTTAACCAACTGAGCCACCCAGGCGCCCCAACGGTCAATATTTTTTAAATAATTCTAACATGATGACAGCAATAGCCCTGTGCCCCGAGTACACGCAGGTGGCCTCTAAAGAGGTGAAGACATGGGTCCAGCCTGCCAGCCATGACTGTCAGAGCAACACTTCTCTGATACTCTTTTCATGGCCAAGGCCCAGAGAAGTGCTCAGTGACACCTGAGACCTTATCCTCATGGCCTGCTCCTCCCATTCCTTTACTCTTGGAAAATTTACATAGTTGGAAATAAACCGGAATGTCCAGCATTTGACAGGTGCAAAGCCACACAACTCATACATTCAGCAGCGACGGCGATGATGCTCATGTTTATTAAAACCAAGCAGTGGGGCGCCTGGGTGGCTCAGTCGGTTAAGCGTCCGACTTCGGCTCGGGTCATGACCCCGTGGTCCGTGGGTTCATGCCCCGCGTCGGGCTCTGTGCTGACAGCTCAGAGCCTGGAGCCTGTTTCGGATTCTGTGTCTCCCTCTTTCCCTGACCCTCCCCTGTTCATGCTCTCTCTCTGTCTCAAAAATAAATAAATGTTAAAAAAAATTAAAAAAAAAAAAACCAAGCAGCAATGTCAAAACACTTACGTCGTACTGAATTGAAACAGGAAACACGAGGACACAAAATTCTATGGACGTGAAAAAACGAAGAGTGTGTACTGAACTGAACTTATATTTAATATCTGATTCTATGGTCCTAAAAAAAATCAGTATGTGTGTCATATGATTGGAATTCCAGTTAAAACTGCAGGTGAAAATATGACGGGAAAATAAAAAAGACCCGAAGAAAAGTTCGTGTGGAGTTGGAGTTGCTACGGGAAGATGCTGGGATTATGTGTGATTCTAGCAAACCCATCTGACTTCCATCATTTCAATGTATTTTTTGGAAGCTGATCCCCAGTCATTCCATTGTGGGGTGAGGATTCTATGTGCAGTACTCTGCATTCTTAGGGAGTGAGTCCTCAGGGGTGGCCAACACCTTTTATGTCTCAGGCTCAACTACGAAACGGGGAGATTAAGGCAGGAAAATGGCCAGAATCCCATCATTTAGAACGAGGGCTAAAATCCGATGGTCGTCGTACCCTTCTTGGGGAAACATTTCTAATGTTGACTCCACTACCCTGTATGGAAATTCATGTCTAGGCCTCACTAGACTGCGAGCAATGTTCTCCCCATGTCACCACGACACAACCCAGTCCCTGAGACACAGTAGATGCCCAATAAATGAACAAGTGAGTTTGATTAGTAGTACCCTGAGTTGCCTTTGAATGGATTCCTCACCAAGAATTGTAACTTCTGTCACAACCAGGATGATCTCAGCTTATACTCTTTTAGCATCTTTCCAAAACACGTTACAGGGCTCGGTAAACTACCAACACACTGACGGATGAGTGGAGGGGAAGACCAAAAGCTGACAAACCTACCAATCCATTTGGCCCCATTGTGGGTCACTGACCTTGAGCATTTCAAACCTTACAGAGTTATAATAATGCCTAACGCTTGGGACACCTGAATGGCTCAGTCGGTTAAGCATCCGACTTTGGCTCAGGTCATGATCTCGAGGCTCATGAGATCGAGCCCCATGTTGGGCTCTGTGCTGACAGCTCAGAGCCTGGAGCCTGCTTCGGATTCTGTGTCTCCTTCTCTCTCTGCCCCTCCCCCACTCATCCTCTCTCTGTCTCTCTCTCTCTCTCTGTGTCTCAAAAATAAATAAACATTTAAAAAAAATTTTTTTAAACAATGCCTAATACTCATTGAACATCTACTGTGCACCAGGCATTGTCCAGAGCATTTAATGTGCCTTTTCTCAGTCACCACACCTCTATACTCTAAGTACTGCTCAGGCCCCTATATTCTAGTTGAGCAAAATAATGAGGCACAGAAGAACTCAGTCCAAGGTCCACGGCTACTGAGAGGTGAAGCAGGGGTTCAAATCCAGACCGCCTGACCGCAGAGCCCAAGCTGATGGGCATCTTTTTGCGGTGCCTGTTCCTTGTGAGTGAGATCTTCCCTCTGGCAGAATTTGCAGGACAGGAGTGAGAACTTTATCCACAAAGGGTCCGGTGTATTTTTGTTATTGCCAGATAAATCTAACTGGCATCGCAGAGTTATTCATCCTGGTTTCCATACAGCAGAAGTTCTGCCAATAGGCTGCCACACTGTTTGACTTCTCATTGACACAGAGCGATGGGAAGTCAGATCACAGAGGTAATGCTGTCTTGATTCCCAAACAGATGAAGTCTGGCAAACAATATATTTTTCCACTCAACGCTGACTCCAACTCCAAAAATTTCTGGAGCCGGCGGTAGCAAAACGTAAACATTGTCAGTGCTTTTAATAAATGACGGTTCGTAAAACCTGAAAAGATTAGAGCTGAGAAGCCTAACTTCCTGTGTTTCCCATCATTTAATAATTTATTATATGAAATCCATTGACCTTTCAGTGGGCTTTTTTTAGAGGAAGCCGGAGCGTTAATTATGGTTTAGCTACTTTACTGAGCGTCATTAGCATACAAATAGGACATCAATAACCAATTACAATCTTCATCTTGGAAAAACAGGTCTCTTCCAGAGCCTTCTGTGACTGCTAACTCAGCCACTTAAAGGTCTCAGCAGTTAATGATGGTGGCATTCAAGGCTCTTCCCAATCTACCCCCAGGGTTCTCTGCAGCCTGACACCCTGCTCCTCCCTTCCAGCTCCTCCTCCTCCCTGTCTGTCACAAGTACTCAATTCTGCCGTTGTAGTGGGAAAGTGGCCGTTGACAAAACCTAAACAAATAGATGTGGCTGTGTTCCAACGAAAATTTACTTAACAAAAAAACAGAGAGTAGGCTGGCTTTGGCCCATAAGACATGGTTTGCCGACCTCCGGCTTAGAGCCTGGACTCGAGTCAGAAACGTGAACGGCCTTCAAGAAGTGACAGTATGTCTCTGCACCTCAGTTTCCTCATCTGTAAAATGGAGATTCTATAACGTACACCAGGCTCTGTCATTCTCCTGCTAAAACCCGTCCAGTATCTTCCCTTGAGTCAAATGCCGACTCCTCCCCGTGACGCATGATTTAGCCCTTGAACACCCCGCCTCCCGCTTGGCTCTCTTCACCTCCTCCTTAGCGGTGTCCCCATCCCTGACTGCTTTCCCGCCAGCCTGATCTTCTTTCCCAGTCAGGACGTTTGGGACGCAGCCGTCTTTGCCTGGGATTCTGTCCCTCCCACTTGCCATGTGCACTGCTCCCACCCCTCAGGGTCTAAGGCCAAATGCAGTTTTCTCCAAGGGGCTTCCGGTGACAATCCCAGCTGAAGAGGTCCCCTCACACATGAAGAAGCCGCTCCCTCTTCTCTGTCCCGGCCCCTTACCTGCCTTTTGTAGCCCTATCCCAATTTGTCTTCATTTAATTCTTCATTGTGTGTCCCTCCACTAAAATATCCATTCCACGAGCGTTAGGACTTCATCGTTGTGTTTCCGGCGCCTAGCCCAGTGCCTGGAAAAAATGGTCAATCAATAACTATCTGTGTCACTAATAAATACAATCAATGAGCGTCAGTAGGTGAATGCATCTCAGGTAAGGAAGCAGACTGGTATTTTCTCTCTTCCATTGTTACATCAAGCACGGTAGACCAATGACTCACGTTTCTTCAAAGAGCTGATTTGTTCTAACGTTAATTTCACCTCGTCGCATGGGGATATTTTGATTTCTGGGCTGAATACAGCATGAACTTATAGCACTTAACTCGATTGTGCCCCAAATGTCCCACGTTGAGCTACCTCTCAGGCTCCTAGGGCTATCTAACTATCTCTGGCGACACTCCCTCCCGTCTACGGAAGACCCACTTCAGACCGAAAACCAGAAGCGAGGCATGGAAAGCTGACAGGCCTGAGTTCTGGTCCCAGCTCTCTCAGATTCGCTGTGTGACCCTGGATAATCCAAGTAACCTCTCTGAACTTGGTTTCTTCAACAGTTTCAGCAAGCAATCTAACATTCCCTGAAGCAGCCCTCAGCTGCCGAGCCACTGGTGTGGACAGATAAAACTGAGTAAGAGAAATATCTGAACACGCCTGCTTCGTGGAAACACAGTTGCAAAACAAACACTGCCGTGCAACCCACTCTTGGAGAGCTCTCAGGCAGAATGGACTTTCCGGGGCCAAGGCAGTCCCCGAAATGATTAATTATTGTAACAGCAGAAAGGTAGATGAAGAAGCGACAGATGGCCCGTGTGAAATAGCCTAGAATCACCTGCTATGAAATTAATTCCACATCTTGGAGGCTTGGGGCTCAGAGCACCGTGCAAAAAACGACTGTTGATAAATCGTGTGTGTTTGTGTGTCGGCCTCCCTGCAAACACCTAAATAATATATGTCGTGTCATGTTTTCTTTCCTCCATTTCGTTTTCATACATTATCATTTATAGAAAACTGTGGGGAAACGTGGAACATCAATCAAGCCATTAATTCCTGAGATTATGCTAATGAGATGCCTGGAGCGTTTGTTTCCCAGAATAGCTGCTCCCCCAGAAAGGATGCTCTTGGCCCTCCCCAGCTCGGCCCTCCCTGCTCAGATCGGGAGCCAGGGCGCCGCGGTGCTCCCCTTAAAAGGGCACCCGGCACGCCGGCTCTGGCACAGGCAGGGCCGGCCCAGCCGGGCGGCAGAGGCCAGGGCTTCCCTGGGAAGCTGCTGATGAAACGGAAGCGTGTGAAACTCCAGGGGGAGGAAGACGGGAGACCCTGATGAGCTTAGGAGGCCTCGGCCCCAGCTCCCGCTCCTGCTGGGGAGCAAAGTGGAGGAGGAAGCCCAAAAGGAAATCAAGAGCCTCCTCAATAAGAGGCTTGTCAGCTGGCATGGCAAGAGGGGGCCAGAATGGCCGTGACTTCTGTTCACGTGGAAGGAGATCAGGGTACCGAGGTGGATGCCAGAGGAGAAAACCTCGATTATAGTAACTATCACTCGCGAGGCGCTTATTGGCCGCTGGACAACCGTGGGGCACCTGCTCGCAAGCACCGTCACCCCCTTCTATCCGCGGGGCCCGGAAGAGGTGAGTCAATGTTGCCCAGCTGGGGAGGAGCCCTGCCTCAAAGCCGGGTGCGTTACGGCCGAGAGGGTGTGCCCTTTATGTCTTGTACACTGCATACAGATGGAAACTTTGCAGATTTTAACTCACTCTTTGGAAGTCCTCCTGCGAGACAGAAAACGGGTTTAGCCAGCACTGTCTCTGAGATGCTTCGAAACGAAAACAACGGGCTGGAAATGGATATCAGGCGGGGAGCGTTGTGGCAATGAGGCCTGTCTGTACTGTGGTGCTGGTTAATCAAATCTATATCTGTGACACGACCACGTAAAACACACACACACGCACACACGTGAGAGGTCAAGGGAAGCTAGTGAAATCTGAATAAACTCCACAGTCGAACCAATGTCACCTTCCTGGTTGTGATACCGTCCCAGAGCGAGGCAAGATGTTACCACAGAAGGGACTGGCTGTTAGGCACACAGGACCTCCCTGTACATTTGCTATGGACCCGAATGCTTGTGTCTCACCCCAAATTCATCTGTTGAAGCCCTGAGCCCCAGTGTGAGGGGGTGTGATCAGGTTTAGATGAAGTCATGAAGTCAGGGCCTCTATGATGGGATTAGCATCCTTGTAAAAAGAAGAAGAGACACCCCAGCAAGATGTGACTACACAGTGAGAAGTCAGCCGTCCACAAGCCGGGAAGGGGTCCTAAGCAATCAGTAGGAACACAATACACGACCCCATAAAAAATGAGCAAAAAATCGGGAAAGTCAATGGAAACACAACTGGTCGAGAAACACATGTAAACAGGGACGCCTGTGTGGCTCAGTCAGTTGAGCGTCTGACTTTGGCTGAGGTCATGATCTCGAGGTTTATGAGTTCAAGCCCCCCATCAGGCTCTCTGCTGTGCTGTCAGCACGGAGCCCATTTCGGATCCTCTGTCCACACTCCCTGCCCCTCCCCTGCTCACACTCTTTCAAAAAAAAATTTTTTTAAACTTAAGAATCCCCCAAGGCAAGGGAATTAAAAGCAAAAATGAACTACAGGGACCTCATGAAGATAAAAAGCTTCTGCACAGCAAAGGAAACAACCAACAAAACTAAAAGGCAACCAATGGAATGGGAAAAGATATTTGCAAATGACATATCGGACAAAGGGCTAGTATCCAAAATCTATAAAGAGCTCACCAAACTTCACACCCGAAAAACAAATAATCCAGTGAAGAAATGGGCAGAAAGCATGAATAGACACTTCTCTAAAGAAGACATCCGGATGGCCAACAGGCACATGAAAAGATGCTCAACGTCGCTCCTCATCAGGGAAATACAAATCAAAACCACACTCAGATATCACCTCACGCCAGTCAGAGTGGCCAAAATGAACAAATCAGGAGACTACAGATGCTGGAGAGGATGTGGAGAAACGGGAACCCTCTTGCACTGTTGGTGGGAATGCAAACTGGTGCAGCCGCTCTGGAAAACAGTGTGGAGGTTCCTCAGAAAATTAAAAATAGACCTACCCTATGACCCAGCAGTAGCACTACTAGGAATTTACCCAAGGGATACAGGAGTACTGATGCAGAGGGGCACTTGTACCCCAATGTTTATAGCAGCACTCTCAACAATAGCCGAATTGTGGAAAGAGCCTAAATGTCCATCAACTGATGAATGGATAAAGAAATTGTGGTTTATATACACAGTGGAATACTACGTGGCAATGAGAAAGAATGAAATATGGTCCTTTGTAGCAACGTAGATGGAACTGGAGAGTGTGATGCTAAGTGAAATAAGCCATACAGAGAAAGACAGATACCGTATGTTTTCACTCTTACGTGGATCCTGAGAAACTTAACAGAAACTCATGGAGGAGGGGAAGGAAAAAAAAAAGAAAAAAAAGAGGTTAGAGTGGGAGAGAGAGCCAAAGCATAAGAGACTCTTAAAAACTGAGAACAAACTGAGGGTTAATGGGGGCGTGGGTGATGGGCATTGAGGAGGGCACCTGTTGGGATGAGCACTGGGTGTTGTATGGAAACCAATTTGGCAACAAACTTCATATATTGAAAAAAAATAATAAAAACGTAAGAAAAATAAATAAACACATGTAAACATGTTCACCTTCACTGGTAGCCTGGGAAACACAAGTTCAAACAAGGATACGTCATTTCCCGTCATCAGATCTGTAAAAATTGTCAAGTCAGACAATACCAAGAGTGTGAGCCTGAGGGAGTGTGAATTTTTGAACCAGTCCAGGGAGCCATCCAACAGCCCTAGGTCATCCTGAAGGTGTGCACACGTAGGGGCTAACGATTGCTCTCCGAGATGTATATACCCCCGGAGACACTCCCCTGGGCACATCTGGAGCTTTATTTGTGACAGTAAAACATTTGTAATCAAGCTCAGCATCTATCCACAGGTGGTTCTGAGTCCGTCGATGCCAGGCCTGACTTCTTCAGTTCCATTCCGTCTGTCCTCCCAGCTCTCAGCTCAGCCGAAGGACAAAGGTTTTGACAGAAACGGCATCCCGTGGGGGCAGTCTGTGCTGCTGAGGTTCTGGTTTCTCTGATGTCAGGTCCGGGGGATTGACACACATTTGTGAAACGTAAACACACTTCCGTGTTCTAAGGGCCACCATCGGGGGTGGGAGCTGGACTCAGTCAGTGACCGCGTGCAAGAATGTGCACACGTGGAATCTTTCCTAGACCAAGAACGCACCGGGGATCAGAGGAGGGAAGCCGGAAGCTGGCAAGGTTCAAAGCAGGTGAGCAGGACACCTTTTTGTGAAATCCACAGAAAGGGTGGATCAGGCAACCTGGGGCAAGTATGGGGTGGGGGGGCGGGCCAGGGGGCTCAGGGCCAGGGGCTGCTGGTGACCAGCTTTTAAATGGGAGGCTGGATGAAGGAGACACACGTTGCCCCAGCGGTGCTAGGTGATTTCCGAAGGTTGTCTTGGTTAAGGTAAGAACGTTCTCCGTCCTTTACAGAGATGTCAAGACCCAGTTCCAATGGTGCTCATCAAAGTTGCAGGCTGTAAGGGACAGGTCCAGGGTTCAAACCCAGACCAGTCACACCCCAGAAGTCACTGTCGTTCATCCCCTGTCACCTCATCACCTTTCCCTATGGTGAATTCTTTTGCAAGCAATCTATTCCTCTGCACTTTGATTAATGATATTTTGGACCGTTGGCCCAGATTCAGGACCGGCTGGGGCGCCAACTCAGTGAGTTTGGTAGCATCACTAGCTGGGTGATAACAGTGTGGTCTTCGGAGGCCCTAAAACTCTCTACGCTTCAGTTTCCTGTGCTGTAAAATGGAGGTTAGAGCAACAGTACTGATCTCATCAGATGCACTGAGGTAACACTGATCAGGTCCAGCGGGGTTCCTCACACAAGGCATGGGAGCCCAGTATTCTAAGCACGGCACGTGTGTCCGTCTGTCCCTCTTCTTACCCCAGCTAGATCCTAAGTACCTACTGGGAGACGAGCTAACTCCTGTTTATTTTGCATGCCGCACACACGATGCCTAGAAAACACTTCTGGTCTCATAGGTGTTCAACCACAGCGCACTGCACAAAAACAGTCTTTCGCTGGACTGCGAAATCTGGAAGTGCCCTTTCTATGTCCTGCGGCTTTACATTCGTGAGTCCTGGAACACTCCAGCCCCAGAACAAATAATAGGGCTGGCCAACCTGGGCCCGGTTGTCACCAAAAGCTGGAAATAGTACGAGCACCAGAAACAGAAGGCACATCTTTTAGGTGCTGTTTGGTTTCAGGTAGTTGGTTCCCCTTCTGCTTACCCAGAAGACTTTTCCTGCCTGTTTTCCTACAAATTTTGAAATCCTGCTAACTCATTCTATTATAATTGGAAAACATACTTTAAAGCACACTGTAAGGGGCGCCTGGATGTCAGTCGGTTAAGCGTCCGACTTCGGCTCAGGTCACGATCTCACAGTTTGTGGGTTCCAGCCCGGAGTCGGGCTCTGTGCTGACGGCTCAGAGCCTGGAGCCTGCTTCGGATTCTGTGCCCCCTCTCTCTCTGCCCCTCCCCTGCTCTCTCTCTCTCTCTCAAAAAGAAATAAACACACACACAAAATTTTAAAGCACACTCTAAGATACAGGGAGTGAAGTCTTTTGAGAAACAAGCTGAAAGGTGGCCAGATTTTTGTTTATTATGTCATAGTTAAAATAGGGGCATCGGACAGAAAAATGCCGGCAACAATAGTAGCTTGTGTTTGTCTGGCTCTGGCCCATGCCATTGGTCATTTGACTTTAACCATAACGCTGGTGAAGGTCATCGTCAGACCCATTGTACAGAGGAGAAAGCTGAGACCTCAGGGGAATGAATGGTCACGTGAAGAGATACACGCCCACGCAAGGGCCAGAGGCAGAGCTCAAAGCCGGGGCTGCTGACTCCAAACCAAAGTCCCTCACTCAGGCCTTCCCGCAGCAACCTCATTGCCAAAAGCACCGCTCTTGTCTGACCCATCACCCCTTTCGCGGTCTCTCAGTTCAAACGGCTAATTCATTCATGAGTTCCAACTTCCGTGTGAAACTCCACAATGATTTCTCCCTTCCTGACGGCACGGTGAGCCTCACCCACCCAGCACACAAGATGCGTCTCTCTAGTCCCAAACACCACGGGTGAGAGGCAGGCACCCTGGACTCCAGTCAGGGCCCTCTTGTTAGTCTGCTGTGTGCCTCGCTTATCTCTGCCTTAGTTTTATCGCCTCCCAACGTGAATTCCAGCCCTGAACCATCTCATTGGGTTGTCGCAAAGCCAAACGGAGATAACATACGTAAAAGCATTTTGAAAACGTTGCAAGTGCCGTGCAAATGCAGGCATCATTATCGCAGCGGCAATAAAAGGGTTGATCTCGCTGATAAATGGCGAGTGTGTTTTCGTGCCTTCAGAGTTTCCAAGAACAGCTAGCATTGCACTTGGCAGATACATCCACGGCAGTTAACCAGAGCCCAGAGTGCTGGGGAAAGGCACAACTTGGCCAAATCCAAATGATTTTAAAAGACTCTATAAAAATAAACAAGTATTCCGATATAATTAATTCCAGCCCCGTCAACCCTTCCCGATACGTGGAGCCACGCAGCGTGTTATGAAGCAATTACCCTTTGAATCCTTTTAATCCCAGCTGATCATTTTCAGCTTTAATTGTCGTGCTGGGTTTGAACGGTGTTGTAGTTCAAATGCAGCCAATTAGCACGGGCCCGGCCGCCTTGGGATGCTCCCCATGCAGCGAACACACCACCAAGTCCCCGGTGGACTTTGTCCCAGGTTGTCCCAGAAGCCACAGTTCACACCCTCGGGTGCGGCCTTGGGGCCCGCTGAGGCTCCGAGGAAGCCCCAGAAGCAGCGCCCCCCCCCCCCCCCCCCCCGCCTGAGCACAACAAAAGGGATTAAACTCTCATGATGCTAGTGCCAAACGTGTCCTTGGATGCCTGGCAGTACAGAAGGCCCTCGTCACTAGAAATGTTTAAGCAGAGGGCACAGGAGGGAATTGAACATCTGGATGGGGGGGAGCGGGGGGCGGGTAGTCTTTACGATAACAAAGATATCTCCCCTCCCCGGAGGTCTGTGATCCTCTGTGATTAGGTGAGAGAACAAGTGTGCCCCCCTGAGAGGCCAAGAGTGACAGCTCTGGACCCAGGATACGCGGGTTCGAATGCCACCCACTGGCTGGAGGAGCCAGAGCAAGAGGACACATCCCTTCTGGGCGTGTTCTACCACGACGGTGGTGGTCGTTACTCGACCTCGCTGTGCCTCAGTTTCCTCACCTGGGAACCGGTGGCAACACTAACACTCCCTTGGGACAGTTGTTCTGAATATGGCATGGGTGAGCACACTTAGGGCAGTCGGCACCGTGTCCTCTTCCCGTGGCCGCCTCGTCACCGCCGTCTTTATTCTCCCTTCGTTGGTGCTAGAACCGCCGTGGCTCCCTCCTGCCCTGCCCCTGACTTCAGCCCTCACGTTGCCACTGCTGCATGCTCTAAGTCCAATTCTGGTCTTTCACTGAAGACAACCATTCTGTCGTTTTCCACCACCCACAGGGTAAGCCCTTGTTCCTTGACCCGGTGGGTAACTCGCTTCAAAGCCAGATCTGGCCGCTCTCCTCATCATCATGTCCTTCCCCCTTTCCCCACCCCACCCCCAGCTCCCTACAGCTTCTCTCCCAAAGGACTCATCGTTCCCCCGTACCTGCCACACTGAGTGCTTAATGCATGATAGCTATGCATCTCTTAAGTCAATGATCTCAGCACATCTGGGATACGTTTGGGGCGGAGGGGGGCTTTAAAGGATCGGGGAAAATGCGAGTGCAGATCTCCACGCTGCTGTGTGGCCCTGGGCAAGTGTCCTGAGTAGTGAGAGCTTCCTCTTCCTCGTTAGTAGATGGGAGTAACAAGTTGTTCGCTGTAGAACGGTGATGTAAACGGGATGGCCTGTGTGCTGATTCTACCACAGCTCCTGGCACACAGCGGGAGCTCCAGAGCCACTGGCTTTCCTCTTCTCTCCCTAATCTCCCCCCCAACCTGCAAGAAGAGCATCTCCAGGGAAGATGCTCCAGGGAAGCATCCAGAGCAATTCGCCCTAAGCAGCAGGTGTGGCTGTAAAAACATCTTCGGGCAACAACCAACACGGGCACTGTGCTTGTTGCCGGGGGTACGGGTGAGGAACACAGACGGGGTTCCCGCTCTCGGGGAGCCTTGTCCCACGTGAAAGACCCACCGCACCTCAAAACAGACCTGCAGGCAGTCCCACAGGGAGGCAGGGTATAGGGTGAGGAGGGAAGGCCACCCCCCAAGAGGCCCTGAAAGGCACGAGGGTGAGAATTTAGTCCCTCCCCAAATTTGGGAGAATTAGTCAAGCTCGTTATTTCCCTCCTTGGAGGGCAGTCCAATATATGCGACAAGGTAGGTGACCGCATCGGTAACTTTGGTGAGTGGAGAAATCAAAGCCGCATTAACGGAGACCACGTGATGAAGGAAGGCTTCATGCCACAGGCCATCCTCGAAGCTCTATTATTCAAAAGCGGACAATAGCAAGATTATAAAAAGACTACCTGTCCCAGACTCTGGGGGGTCGCTCCAGGTTGACGGAATCCCAGAGCGGTATGTTTCCCAGGCCCATCATCGCAGAAACCCACCCTCACCACTGGCTCCCCCCACTACCCCCATCAGCCATATCCTCCTTCCCCAGTGCACTTTGGGTGGATTTCTTTCTCCTTCAACACTGTTCTGATATGTATCTTAGTTGTATTTCACCGGGCTGTAAATATTATGGGGGAAGCACGACACATGGCTTCTTTGCCCATGCCACCACACCCCCCAGGGGACTTCCTAGGACCTGAACTTCCCTACCAAGTGAAGGCAGGGATCGGGAGCAACGAGACCTTTTGCACACCGCCAGTGGGAACAAAATATGGTGCAATCGCTTTGGCAAACAATTTGGAAGTTTCTGTAAAAGTTAAATATACGCCCGCCACATGGTCCACGTGCCCGTCCTCTAGATCTTTAAGAAAAATGGAAACATATGTCCATACAAAGACTTTTACATAAATGAGTATAGGTTTATTAGCAAAACCCCAAAACTAAGAGTAACCACACATCCACCCAGAGTGGACAGATGAACAATTTGCAGTCCATCCACATAATGGAATACTACTCGGCAATAAAAATGAAGAAACCTACATCAACAGGGGTGAAGCTCAAAATGACGACGCTAAGGAAAAAAGAGTCAGACCCCTCCCCCCAAAAAAAGAGTACACACCGTCTGATTCGATTTATGTAACATTCTAGAAAATGCAAACTAGTATCTAGTGGGGAAGGGGGCAAGGAGAGAAGGAGAGATTACAAGGGGGCAGGGGACGCTTTGGGGAATGATGGATATGTTCATTATCTCGATCGTGGTGCTCGTTTCACGGATATGTACCTGTGTAAAACCTTCACATTATACACTTGAAATATTTCTACTTATTGTGTGTTAATTACACCTCAATACAGCCGATTATAAATAAAAGATGCCTGATAAACTGAACAAGTGTCAGGTGAGAGGGAAATAAGGGCAATGAGAGATAAGGAAGAGGGTGTGGGAGGAGGGCCTGAATCTCAGGTGCCCTTCTCAAGCAGAGGCATGCCCCCAAAACGCTTGATTGCCGGAAGTGGACTTCGGTCTACCAGAGTTCAGGCTGATAGCAAGTGGAGAGAGAAATGTTGACAATAGGCCAATATGCTATGGCCTGGGGTGATTCCCAAGTATCTGGGTAGTGCTGGTTTACTCAGAGATGTGTAGGATTAAACATTTAGGTGGTTTATTTAGAAAGGAGCGCACGCACACACACACACACACACACACACACACACACACACACAGGTTTAAAAAGAGTGCCAGCAACCGGTGGGGCAGGATGAGAATACTTTCAAATCCAAGCAAATGTCTGGCTGGAAGCAATCACGTTGAGCTTCTCCTATTGCTGGTGTAACAGACAATAGTTAGTAGCTGGAAGAAGAGCCCCATCGATGAAGGTCTGAGTATGAACTGAGAAACCAAGGAGGTCTCAGTAAGCCAAAGGGGAAGAGGGGAGGGGAGCCTAGAAAGCCTAGAAGGAGGGGAGGTGAGCAGAGGGGCAGCGAGGGGCGAGGCAACGCTGACCCATGTGCTCATCAATTACCAATGGACAAGCACCAGCTTCTCGGGGACACTAGTGGATACAAGTTAAGAAGGGTTGAAAGGTTCCATCTGAGGGTACCCTCCTTTGGGGGACAGAGAAACTGGGGCTCTGAGGGGAGAAGCAATTTCCCCAGCAAAATCTAGCCTTCGTGGCTGAACACCACAGTGACCACCTCTTAAGAAGAACCGGAGAGGCAGGCAGCAGGTGCTTGAGTCAGCTGCCTGACCTTCTAGCCTGTTTCCCCCACGTCCCCAAGGGCCAACCTGCTATTAAACCTGCTTCCTCACCTGTAAAGTGGAGCAGACTAACACCACCGCCTCATCGGGGTTGTATCAGTCAGGCTCTTCGGAGAAATGAAACGAACGCTTTGTGTCTACGGAGAGAGAGAGTTGAGAGAGTGAGATTTTTAAAGTTTGGCTCATGCGATCGTGGGAAGCAGCAAGTCCAAAGTGTGCAGAGAAGGCCAGTGGGCTGGGGACCCAGGGAAGACTTGTAGGTCAAGTCCACAGGCAGGCTGCTGGGAGAATTCCTCCTTCCTTTGGGAAGGTCAGTCCTTCCCTATCCAGGCCTTCGACAGATTGGATGAGGCTCACCCACATGAGGGAGGATAATCTGCTTTACTCGAAGTCTACTGATTTAAGTGTTAATCTCATCGAAAAATACCTTCACAGAAGCATCTAGGCTAATGTTTGACCGAATACCAGGGGTGCGCAGCCCAGCCAAGTTGACATCGCAAGGGTGCTAGGAGAAGGAAGCTCACCCTTCTCCCTTTCCAACACTCCCTCCTGCCAAATTGCACAACAGTGTTTATGCTTAGATTAGGCTTCGTAACAACTGGCCTCCCCACCTTCTCCCTCTTCTTTCCTCTCATACTCCCTCTTACAAAACATCTGGTAACTCATCTGCCCCGTCTTGTCTGCCCTGGGGTCCTATCAGTCCCCCACACGAATCTGCCCTCTCTAACAATCCCCTGCGCTCTCAACCAGTGGCTCCACGTGAGAATCATCTGGGGAGTTTTTAAACATCCCCTGAACTAGGCCACCCCGCAAATAAATTAAATCAGAAGTTCTGCAGGCAGATCCTGAGCATTACCAGCGTTTGTTTTGTTTTGTTTTTTAACTCCTCAGGAAATTCTAATCTCCAGTGTGCAGCCACATCTCCCCTGTCTTCCATTCCTCAAGACCCAACCCACAACATGTGGTCAGGAATCTCATCTGCCTCTACCTAGTGATGGATTCAACGTTTGCTTTCAGACAGCTCCCCTGGAAACAATGCCTTACTGGCATTGTCTCCTGATTCACAAGACAAAGGGTGAGAATCCCAGACAGACCACTGGTGGACGCAGTCTGGGGTACTATGCTTCTAAGGTGACATTTCGTAGCAGGCCACCTGCCCAGAGGGTCACCCTGGCTCATGCCACAGCTCCTGGAAAAGCACCTGTCCACTAGCCATGGGCGTCAACGACAGCAAGAAAGAAGGAAAACATGAACACACTCAATGAGTCAGATCAGCCCAATCAACCCTGGAGGCCAATGACACACATGAATTCAGATCCCACTGGCACAGACCAGTCGGAATAAGAACCATCATTAACTGGGTATATTGCCAGACCTAATACTATGGGGCCCAGCTTTCATTTTTTCAAATCCTCACTACTCGAGGAAGTAGATCTTTTAATCTCCATGTTAAAAACGAGGAGACTGGGGCTCGGGAATTATAAACTATGTGGCCAACACTGTGCAACGAAGAGGACCAGAGTGTGGTTTGCAAGGCATTTTCATATCCGTTGTCTCACTGGATCTTTAAGACATCACCTCTCATTTTTCTTAGAAGACTGTACTTCCCTACCAACTCACAAGGGTATGTGTTTCACAGATAAGGAAACCAAGGCACCAAGAGTTTTTGAGATATCCTACCCCAGTCACATACCCGGTTAGCCACCGAACTAGGACTTGTACCCTCATCTCTGCCCGTCAGCTCTTCCCTGCTCTCATTTACATATGGCGCTCTCTTTCAACTCCTTTCCACTCTCTGCCACTTCACTAAGGGGTATGAGTATTACGGTAACCTGCTCAACTTGAAGTAACTCCTCTAAGTTTCTCCACCAACCCCCCATCCAAACAATGGGCTCCCACCAACTGTATTTGTACAATAGGATACCCGATCCCTGCTTCAGTGAATGGGACCACCAACGGGCCTCTCTGAATCCAGCTGAGCCAATAAGATTCTCTTCCTCAAGAATTTGGAATTATACTGAGACAATGTCTCTTTCTTCATGTGGCCAGTGCTGTAACATGTTGACTTGGAAGCTGAGAAGTAAGTGATAATAATGTGGAAATCATCAGTGATGCTCGCCAAATATTTCCAACTCCCTGCTTTCTGGGCACGTGGTAGGATTGCACGTGGAGAGTGTCTTTTCTGGGCCCCTTGTGATTGGGTGGGTCCAAGCTCTGTAGCTGCCAGTGGGTTGTAAGTGGACGTGCTGTGTGCACTTCTAGGCATGATCACCTCGTTGCTGCTGTAGGACCTTTAAAAGTTCTCCCTCCCTTGCCCTCAGAGACCAGAAATATCTGACTGCTTTATCAACCTGGGTCTCAGTGTGAGGAGGCATGGAGTGCAGCTCCCAGCCCACTCAAAGTAGGCATGCAGTGTGAGCAAGAATGAAATCCTTCTTTTCGTGAACCACTAAGATTTTGGAGTTGTTTGTTAACACAGCCTCATCTAGCCCATCCTGATGGATAATTATAGAATAAGACTAAACCCTTATAAACCACTGAAGTTTGGGGATTATAACTGTAGACCTAGACCAAGGGTTGGCAAAACATAGTCTGTGGGCCATGGATTTTTTTTTTTTTTTTAACATTTATTTTCAAGAGACAGAGAGAGACAGAGCATGAGCGGGGGAGGGGCAGAGAGAGAGAGGGAGACACAGAATCTGAAGCGGGCTCCAGGCTCTGAGCTGTCGGCGCAGAGCCTGACGTGGGCCATGGCTTTTAAATAAAGTTTAGGGGCACCTGGGTGGCTCAGTTGGTTAAGTGTCCCAACTCTTGATTCCAGTTGAGGTCATGATCTCATGGTCATGGGATCGAGCTCTGCGTCAGGCTCCACGCTGAGTATGTGGCCTGCTTGGTATTCTCTCTCTCCCTCTCCCTCTGCCCCTTCCCTGCTCATGTGAAAGAGAAGGAAAGAAGAAAGAAAGAAAGAAAGAAAGAAAGAAAGAAAGAAAGAAAGAAAGGAAGGAAGGGGAAGAGAGAGAGGGGGAAAAAGAAAGAAAGAAAGAAAGAAAGAAAGAAAGAAAGAAAGAAAGAAAGAAAGGGAAGGAAAGAAAGAAAGAAAGAAAGAAAGAAAGAAAGAAAGAAAGAAAGAAAGAAAGAAAGAAAGAAAGAAAGAAAGATGGAAGGAGGGAGGAAGGGAGGGTGGGAGGGAGGGAGGAAGAGAGAGAAAGTTTATTGGAATGCAGCCATGCTCAATCATTTGTGCACTGTCTCTGGTCTCCCTCATGCTACCGCAGAATTGAGTGATTGCAAACAGATCTAATGAAAAGCCCAACATACATACAATCTAGCTCTGAAGAGAAAAATGTGCTGATCCCTGACTTAGACGTGCTGACCGCAACAACAATAGCAAATACCTACGGTAACAGGGGTGTGCCAAGAACCACCCTAAGCATTCGATCTACACTAACTCACTCAATCCGCATACCTACCTGGGTTTCTCTGCCTCCATGCTGGCACCCCGGCCTCCCTGAAGACATTGTTCACGTTGGGAAACAGAACCACGTGGGCTTAAAGTTTTCAATTCCCCTCCATCACCTACCTCTCACCTACTATTAAAAGAACAAACCCAGTCTCCTTCTTGTGACATACAAGACCCTCCATAATCTGAAACTCCTCTCCTTCTCCCGCTTCATTCTTCCCACCCTTCCTACAAATTTCACGTTCAACCAATTTTGCCCATGCTGTGCCCTTCTCTTGGAATGCCCTTCCGCCCTTTCTTGGCATAATTAACTCCTCAAGTATTGAATCAGGCTCTATCCTTTCCAGCAGTGAATCCCTAAAACCTCCCACACCAACCCCTCCAGCCTGACTAGTGTCCATGTCTGAGCCCAAAAACTGTTCTGTGATTATCTCTATCTTAATCACTTGTCTTATTGCCTTCTCCCAGAAAGATTAATTCTTTATCCTGCAACCCCTCATTGGCCTGTGAGCTCCCTGAGAGCAGGGGCTAGGTCCTTTTCCCAGTTACCCCCTGGCTAGCAAAGCTCCAGGCTTGGGGGGTAACACATAGTAGATGCTTGTTGAAAGACTATCAACCTTCTTAAAAGCCCTATTGATATTCAGTGTCATAATTACTTGTTTAGAGAGGGCTGGGGAAATGATTCCCTTCTCAAGTTCAGAACCAATGGAGAATAAGACACAAAGACCCACACGGTAGAGGGCCTGGGTGGTTCCGTCTGTTAAGGGTCCAGCTTCAGCTCAGGTCATGACTTCACGGTTCATGAGTTCAAGCCCCGCGTCGGGCTCTGTGCTGACAGCTCAGAGCCTGGAGCCTGCCTCAGATTCTGTGTCTCCCTCTCTCCGCTCCTCCCCCACTCATTCTCTCTTTCCCTCTCTCTCTCTCTCCCTCTCTCTCTCTCTCAAAAATAAACATTAAAAATTAAAAAAAAAAAAAGAAGACCCACATGGACATCAAAGGATCGGAGAATCTGATCGGAGAATCTGGCTCTAAAGTTCTGGAATAACAAGAGGTGGGCAAATATATCACTCTGAGTTAGGCAGACCCACCAGCCATCTTGGTTGAACTGTAAAACTGTGGGTCTTTCCAGCACATGCAGAGTCTGTCCCAGTGAAGAAAGTACGTGTCCTAAGGCCACACTGCTGCACTTAGTAGGTACTCAATAAATACCTGTTGCTGGAAGAAGTCAGCAATCACAGTCCAGAGGATGCCTGAACCTAGGCACTGGGCTTAGCCCTGGAGGCCTTTCTCCCCTCCAAGGACCCAGTCACTCTCTCCATAATTCCACGGAATGCATTCCTTTCTTTTTTTTTTAACTGGAACATACTATTTATTACAAAATAACATTGGAAATTAAGATATAAGCAACAAACATAGATTATTTCCTTAAGTCTCTTTATATTCAATTTGAGGATGCATAGTCATTTTTTTCCAGAATACCACTTCACGCAGAAGGTATTCTGATTTTTTTTTTAATTTAAATTTTAGTTAACTTCAGTGCAACATTGGTTTCAGGACTAGCATTCATTGATTCATCACGTACATACAACACCCAGTGCTCATCCCAACAGGTGCCCTCCTTAATGCCCATCCCCCGTCTAGCCCAGCTCCCTGCCACCTCCCTGCACCAACCCTCAGTTTGTTCTCTATCGTTAAGAGTCTCTTGTGGTTGGTCTCCTTCTCTTCTCTCCCCTGCCACCGCCCCGCTTCCTATATGTTCATCTGTTTCGTCTCTTAAGTTCCACATGAGTGAAATCATATGGTATTTGTTTTTCTCTGATTGACTTCATTCGCGTAGCATCATACATTCTAGCTCCATCCATGTGGCTGAACGCACTCTTCAGTTAAGGCGGACCATGAACAAACAACACCCCCTAGAACTTCTTGGCTATATTCCCATCCAGCAGCAAGGAAGGAGCCATATTGGTTAACATGAGCTGGTTTCTTCTGCTGATGAATGTTTGGGGTTTTACAGTTCGGCACAGACAACTTTCTTCTCTCTACCATCCCAGAGGTACTGTCTGAGCCATCTTCAGAACGCTGGTGCTTTCTGCTCCAAATCCCATTACCTTTTTCCCCCCTGATATCCTTTTGTTTTTCCTTTGAAGGTAAAGGAAAAACCTATTACGTGATACCTATTATGTGGTTGTTCATTCCTTATAACATTACTGTGTCGCACGAGGAACCTGGGAATCTGAAGCAGACTTGGGTCAAATCTTAGCTTCCATTACTCCTTCCCTGTGTGGCTTTGGCCATATCACTAACCTTGCTGTGCCTCAAGTTTTCTCACCTCTGAAGTGGGGGAGATGTTAGTAATAACATGAATAATAAAAATTGCAACCCTAAAAGTACATGAGTCTCCTCATTTAACAGGTGAGAGGATGTATACGGTCACATAATGCCAGCACATAGTAGGAGCTCAACAAATATTTATTGAATAAAGGAATGTTTACTCTCATGCCTGATACAGACTTCTAGGAACTTTGCTGGGGTTCCTCTCCACCTCGCCCCAAAATAAATACCATCTCCTTCCTCTTCCCTGGCCACATGAGCGCAGCTGAGTGATTCCCACAAAGTAATTCGCGAAGGCACTTTCAGCGCTAGAATGCTAGGAAAGAGTCCTTCAGTTAACAATATGGTGGCTACTGTGTCATTTTTAAGCAATATATACATTGGATTCCTAAGAAGAAGTGTTATATATAAAAAGGAACATTAAACAAGAAATTTAAAAAATTAAAAAAATGAGAAAAAGGGGGGGCACCTGGATGGCTCAGTCAGTTAGGCGTGCAACTTCGGCTCAGGTCATGATCTCACCATTGTGGGTTCGAGCCCCACATCGGGCTCTGTGCTGACGGCTCAGGGCCTGGAGCCTGCTTCGGATTCTGTGTCTCCCTCTCCCCTCCTCACACTGTCTGTCTGTCTGTCTCTCTCAAAAATAAATAAACATAAAAAATTTAAAAATTTTTAAAAAGGAACATTGCGTCATTGATTTCCTCCCTTCCTCCAATGTTATCTTATTTTCTTTTAAATTGAACTTATGTGTGTTTAAACTTGTCTCTGGACTCGCAGTGACTCAAAACACAAACACAGACGTTGTAAAGTTTGCCGCCCATAAGATCCACAGAGTAGAGGCATTTGAGGACTTTCTTCCTTTTTTTTTCTTTTCCTTCTTCTTTTTTTTTTTTTTTTTTTGACACGCACTTTCCCCTTCTGTCACTCCTTAGCTCGGCTTAGCTGTACCTACGCTCCGTTCTGAAATGCTATCTCCTGAATCTCATCTTGTTTATTCTTTTAAGCTGCTGTCTTTCAAAGCATTTCCAGGGAAATGCATTCAGAGAGGCATCATCAAGACTCAGTAGTATTGTTTGATTACACGTGTTTGATCAGGATGAACCCCCTTTCTCTCTTCCGCCTCCCTTACCCTACGGTTGCTACACCCTCTCCCAGATAACATTAACACAACAGCCCAGTAGATCCATCACGAGGAGCACCTTTCAGATAAGACCAGACATTTCTAATTTCTCTAAAGCTCATTTCCAGGAGCCGAGGAGAGGAGATGGGAAGGGAGACTGAAAGCGCCCTGGCCTTCTCTGAACGCCAACCTGGCACCTCTCTAGAAACAGACAAAGTGTCCTGGAGAGTGTGGGGTGTGTCCCAGAAAGGCCATCTGCATTACTGTCACTTCCAACCTGCCTCCAGGTATGTTAATTCCCAAAGATCAGTTGAGAAGTTAAGATTCTAAAAAATGACTACCCGCAAGTCTTCTGTTATGGGTCAAATTGTGTCCCCTAAGATGATACATTGAAATCCTAACCCCCTGGGACCTATGAACGTGACCTTATTTGGAAACAGGGTCTTTGCAGATGCAGTCAAGTTAAGATGAGGCCACACTGGAATAAGGTTGTGGTGGACTATAATCCAACATGACTGGTATCCTTGTAAGAAGAGAGGACACACCGGGACAGACACACAGGGAGAACCCCGTGTAATGACGGAAGAAAAGACCCAAGTGATACATCTTCAGCCACGAAATGCCAAAGATGGCCAGAGACACTAGAAGCTAGGAGAAAGCCATTGAACAGATTCAGATTCTCCCCTAGAGTCTTCAGAGAAAGCAAGGCCCTGGAAACACCTTGGTTTTAAATTTCTAGCCTCTGAAAGTATAAGAAAATAAGTGTCTGATGTTTTAAGCCACGCAATTTGTGATACTTTGCTACGGCAGCCCTGGGTTGCCAATACAGTCTCCAACCTGCTCCCTCCTGCCTCTTTTCTTCCATATGGGACATTCCCTCTGCCTACACGAACTCCCCATCCCCTCCCAAACCTGTCCCAGGTCCTGGAATGGTGCCTCTGGTCTCCCATAACCTCTGCATTCCCAACCTAACACTTTCCAGGGTGCATTCTGACCATCGTTCTGTGCCCACAAGACGGTGTCTCAGTCTCTTTGAATGCTTTGCACACCGTGCATTGCTTAGTAGATATTCAATACACGTAAAAAGAGAAAAAAAATAAAGGAAGCAGTCAGAGGGAGGAGGTGGGTCATGTCTGAGGTCAAATGTGAAAAGGTTCAAACAAGGGATGTGGCTTTAAAATCAGGGTGCAAATGACTAAGGTTCTCATTTAGTGAACGAAATATATATGTAACAGAAGCAGGTGGAGGTTGGGGATCAGAGGAACCGTAGGTGAAGGGGAAGTCTGATTTAAAATGCAAAAGCTGTTAAGGAGGCCAATTAAAGCTGGTGAACATAAATCGTCGGGATAGATAGAGGGACTAATACAAGACACTTGAACTTTGCATCATGCAGAAACATGTATTGCTGGCCTGGGGCACTTACCTTTCTGTTTCAGCTTTGGGTGCATCTCAAAGACGGTGCCTCCTACTTGATTGAAAATCAGGAGCAAGGATTCATTTGCCATACTCTACATACTCACACACTCTCAACTGGGACACCAGTTGGTGCTCACCTAGGAAGATTTGGAGGGGTGGACCTCCTGATACCGCTCGTTGGCGGGGGTTAGGAAACCTTCACCCCGTAGGGATACCAATGGCAAACAGGTGAATAGTGGTAGAGTGTCAAGGATCGACCATGGATTTCCATACAATCATTGTATCTCGACCTCACATCCGTGAGGTGAGGTGGGTGTCATTATCCCCACTTCATAGATAGGAAGACTGAGGCTCAGCAAGGTCAAGTGGCTTTCCACTCAGCTAGTGAGTGGTTTACCCCATTGCCTCTTGGCCAATGTCCTCCCAGGCTGCCTAAGATGAACATGTGAGAAAGCCTTATTTGTTGAATTGCCTTAGAAATAACAGCAATCGTTAATGTTCAGAACTCGGTAACGGCCAGAGGTTCTCAATAGTGAAAATGGCTGCCTCAAAACATGTATCTGGCCACCCTCACCCAAAAGGTCACGGCCGAGGATGCTGCCTCTGTAGGTAGAGCAGGGGCCCTCAAAGACCCACCTCACTCTCACGTTTGGTCCTGAACGATTTGCCTTCGTCTGGTCATATGCTTCTCCTTGTTCTCCTCTTCTCACTTATTCCTTCATCCCTTCTCCCAGCCCCCTCTGCTTTTGATTGCCCTGCCTGGGGCACCCCCTGCTCTCCCCACCTCCCTTTGGTGGCTCACTCTGGACAACTCCCATGCGTCCTTCTGGGCCTCAACTCGAAAGTCCCCAAACACTGTGGCTTACACCTATGGTTTCACGTCCTAACACTTGCCATCTGCTGTAATTGTCTACTGACACCCCTCTCCTGCATTAGGCAGTGAGGCTCTGGAGGCTGGGGTCACCTATCACTGATGTCTCCCCGGTGCCCAGCACAGAGCCTGGCACGTCAACGCTGTCGTGTTGATTCTATGCAGCATCACAGCTTTGACGGCCCCCGTGCCCTCCGTTTTCCCTCCCCCCTTCTCAATGCCACAATTCCCCACCCATGAAGATGCTACCAGTGGCACACTGCAGACCTCTCTTCCTTGTCTGCCACCCTTCTAGAGACTTCTACGCTCTGCAAAGCTCAACTTGCAGAGCGGTAGAAAAGGGGGGAATCATGGCCGATTCCTAGAGTACCTGAAGGATTTGATAGAGACTGATGTGGGTCTGGTTCTTTTTTCTTCCTTAAATGGGGGTTTTCTGCTGAGGGTAAGGGTCTCAAAAGAGCACTGGTTGAGCCAGACATCTCCCAAGAGTCCCAGGGCCTCTGTGGACTTGTCTTCATGCACAGCCCTGGATGATTTCAGTGAAAAACAAGGGAAAGGAAGCAAACTGGACAGCCCTTCCAAAGGACTGAACCAAATAGGGAGAAAGATTGGTCTGGAAAGACTGTGAAAATTCTGAGCTTTATATTATTGCAACAGGCAAGGAGAAATCACACTTCTGAGCCAGAGAAGAACATGTCCAAAAGCCCACGTGCAATACACGGGTTGTGGGCTCAGGATTCCACCTGGGAAGAAAGTCACAAGACACCACAGATGTTGTCCCCATTTATAAGGTAAGGTGACAGGCACTGGCTTGGCTTTTGAAGGTAGAGAGATGAGTAAGAAACTGCTTTCCCCTGGAGGAATCATAGTATTTTAACAGAGAAAAGCCGGAAGAATAGCTCATTGCTCAACATCCTAACTCTATGACCAACAACCTCTTCCAGCTCATTCACTTAACAGATATTTAGTCACACAGGGCCTTTCGAATTTTTTACACTGTGGACCACTTCATACAGGACAAAGACCTGTGCCCCAGCAACAGAGGTATAGGAGGGGAGATTACTAAGAGGTCTGGGATGAATCCCTTTGCAATGCAAGTAAAAGCTTTCTTCCTGTTATTAATGTTATAAGTCAATTAATCATTTATAGTCAAAACCAGCATGACAAGAAGCCAAGACCACTAAACCGACCACAGCTGGAGAACCTTCATTTCTATTTAGTCTTCCAGATTCATCTGAGATTTCACTTCCTCTGGGAAGCCTTCCTTGATTTCCTCCTTTATATAACAGGATGACTTTCTCCTCACCCTTTGCCATCCGCATATCATGTTGCACCATCATTTCCGTTTGTGTGTGTATGTGTCTGCGAGTCCAGCGTCAGACCATGAACTAACCTCTCAAGGGCAGGGCTGAGTGTCCGTCCTTGCCAAATCAACACCTGGATTTGTCTCTCCGACAGCACATAGTGACGAGGTCTAGTCATGCTCTGTTGAAATAACCTGACACGAGTCTAGAAGAGAAAGTCAGTTCACAGGTTGTCAAGTCTTGGTACGAGCCATTTGCAAGCTTACCTTGGGCTTCAGCATGAATAAATTTGCCTCAGAGAGCCCATCTATGCTGAAAATCAAAGACCAACTAAAGGGATAGATTGCCTCGGCGAACCACCAGCCAAACGACAGCCAGCTCCCGCCAGTTGGAGGTCACTCAGAAATGTGACATTAAATTCTCCACCAACAGTGTAGAGAAATCAACCAAGTCGTTCTTGATCAAAACGTGGTTACCAGTTACCTAAACTTCTCCCACAAAGAGACGAACCTTCATATACGCAGGTTTCTAATTCTCTCCACGGAGTGTAATAGATTGGCTATCGACCAGATAAATCATCCAATTAAACCTCCTCATTGGCCCCAGCCCAGGCCCCCCGCCTCCTCCTGCAGGGACCTGATTCATGCCCCGTGACACCTGTCAGCAGGGCCCCTGACCTGGTTCCCAGGGAAGGACAGGGCAGCCTAAGAGAGCAAGACAGAAAGGCCGAGCGGAGGCCCAGCCCAAGGGCCAGCGGGGAGGGAGGTTTCCCCAGAAGACAGACGTAAGCCCAACTCCGGGCCCACACACTGGCTGGCTGTTACCTGGGAGCCTCACACTCGATGTTTCCAGAGTGCCTCCACGGACAGATTGCAGCCTGCACATTACTCAGCAGCCGCGAGGGTGAGCCCCGCGGGGGAAGCACCAGCCTTCACAAGGAAACCAGTCCACGCCCAGGTTGCACCTTTTACCTGGGGAACTCGCCCAGGGCCAATTCCTATGCCCGCTGCCAAGAAAGCCAGCTAGAATGGGTGCTTGCTGGGGAGCTGCTTCAGCTTCTGCAACTTGTTTCCCATCCCTTGCCCGTTCTCCACTTGTCTGAGTTTTTCTGGGTGTTCTAGGGCCCCCCCCCCGGGGGTGTGGGGGGACCCGGGATGAGTCAGCAGAGACAAGAATTGGGGGTGTGTCCCAAAGAAGGTTTCACAAAGGGAAGATTGGAGTGGGTGTTTGCAACAGTCACCCTCTTCTTCAACTACTGTCTTCCATCATCCACTCGGGCCGCCTTGACACTCCCGCCTGAACTCTCCACAAGGCTCGTGGGAACCTCTCGCTCACCTTCACGAATCCCTTCAAGGGCCCCTTGTTGACCTAGTCAGAAGTCATTAGCCAGACAGACACAGCACCCCCCCCCCCCCCCGCCCTCCATCTCCCAGACTTGCCTCCAGGCTCAAAGCTGGCCCAAGGAGCAAATGCGGACCAGTGACCCCACCACATCCACTTTTCCCAATCTTACACGGGTAATTGTGCCCACACAACTTCACAGTCCCCTCGCTTTCCACACTCCCTGCAAGAGAGAGAGTTTGGAGGTACCGTGCCCCACCCTCATGGCATCTTACGCTGCAGATTACAAGCCAACTTGGAGCTTCCCAAATATGCCACAGTGTCGGTCATCCGCCAAGCACTGGTATTTCTGGAGCCAGGCACGGGCAACATCACGAGGAACCAGTCAGGGTTGGTCTTAGATTCCCCAGGAGAGGAGATGAAACCAAGCTAATGGCTATGCCTTCGTGCAGGCTGTGCCCTCTGCCAGGCAGCCCCTCTCTTCTCTGCTCTGCTCTCCACTCACGAAGCAAACTCCTGCTCCCTCTTCAAGACTCACCCCACATACCATTTGCTCGGTGAGATCAATCGGGCCTCTTCCAGTGATAGGCCCTCTGGGTTCTCATCGAACCTCGATCTGTTTTGCTGTGTGTCCCTCCGCATGAAGGGATAACCTCCTTGGGGACTTGGGGACTTGGGGACAGGAATCTCACTCTCCTTTCTGTATCATCATGGGGCGAGCTCCATCAGTACTGGCGACACGAAAGAGCACCATCTCATAGCCTTTTGGATCGCCTTCAAAATGGAGCCCAGGATGACCTGTGACACCCTCCCCCTCTCCTGCAGGCATCTAAGACCCCCAAACCTCTCCAGCAACCCTCTCCTGGCCTCTCCACTTCCAGGCTCGCTCCCTGCTCTAGTCTCCACGCAGCGGCCCACAAGATAATTGTCACAACTAAAAGTTGGCCACGTTGCTCCCAGTTCCAAATCCTCCACATCTGCAGCCATGTCCCAAGTCCCTCCCGTGCACGTCCCACAGGGCCCCAGGTACAGATATCTGCCATCATCGTCCTCCCACGACCTGCATCTCCTGCCAGCCTGACCTGCTTCTGAAACCTAGCAAGCATGCATCCGCCTGGCCGTCTTTGCCCTCCCATCCCCTCTGCCCACACACCTCCCCTCCAACGCCTTCATGCCGTGCTTGTTCCCTCCTTCAGGTCTCTGCGAGATTCCCTGCCTTCTGTCTGAAACCGCATCCTCTGTCCTGCGTCCTCTCCCTCCGCCTTATTGCTAGTGTCACAGTGCTTCTCATCGTTAGAGACGCTCATTAGCTTGCTACGGCCTGTTGCCCACACCGGAGCCCCCAGGGGCCACGGCTGGCCCCGGGGCCACAAGAATCTCTAGTAAGATGCTAAGCCCCAATTTCCGACTCCCGGTGGCAGGCATCGAGGGATTAGGGGAGAGGGGAGAGACCACCTTCCCTCACTCTCCCAGTCCAGGATGTGAGGATGCGATCACGGAGTTTCTGGGGCAAGAGCTGGGCTGGAGGAGCCCACCCATGGCCGGGTGACCCACGAGAGGCCCATTGGCTGCTTGAGAGGGCACACATTGGCTAAGCCACACTCCTCAAACCGTTTCCTGGCAGACTATGGAGCAACTGGCAAGGCAGGGACTCTGCAAATTAACCTGCGTCTATACTGCAGCCACGGCCAGAATCTGGTCACAATGCTTCACTGCTTGACCTCCCTCAAGGACCCCCTTTGCTTCTTTTCTGGGGCTTTCTGCAGCTTACGAGACTTTCCAGATGTGGCTCCTGACTTTCTCTCCCCTCTGACTCACCCATTCCTGACTCTTGTCATTCATTATTCATTCTTTTGGTTCCAGCCCTACTAAAGATTGTCTGTGGTTCCCCCAGGGGCCACACTCTGTCCAGCCTCCCCCCCTTTGCTTATGCTGGTCTCTCTGCCTGGACTGCCCTTTCCTCTGTCCCTTGGTGGCTATGGTTCACTCATCTTTTAAGCCTCAGCCCAGAAGGCAGCACCTCTATAAAGTATTCCCCAGCACCTTTTCAAAGTTTGCCCCAGTCCAGGAACAAATGTTTTCCTTTGTGTTCTCTGTCCCCAGGACAGCATTTATTTTTTTAATATGAAATTTATTGTCAAATTGGTTTCCATACAACACCCAGTGCTCATCCCAACAGGTGCCCTCCTCGATGCCCATCCCCCACTTTCCCCTCCCTCCCCCCCCCCTCCCCCCCCCCATCAACCCTCATTTTGTTCTCTTTTTAAGACTCTCTTATGGTTTGGCTCCCTCCCTCCCTAACTTTACTTTTTCCTTCCCCTCCCCCACGGTCTTCTGTTAAGTTTCTCAGGATCCACATAAGAGTGAAACCATATGGTATCTGTCTTTTTCTGTATGGCTTATTTCACTTAGCATAACACTCTCCAGTTCCATCCACGCTGCTACAAAAGGCCAGATTTCATTCTTTCTCATTACCACGTAGTACTCCATTGTGTATATAAACCACAATTTCTTTATCCATTCGTCAGTTGATGGACATTTAGGCTCTTTCCATAATTGGGCTATTGTTGAAAGTGTTGCTATAAACATTGGGGTACAAGTGCCCCTCTGCATCAGCACTCCTGTATCCCTTGGGTGAATTCCTAGCAGTGCTATTGCTAGGTCATAGGGTAGATCGATTTTTAATTTTTTGAGGAACCTCCACACTGTTTTCCAGAGCGGCTGCACCGGTTTGCAACAGGACAGCATTGA
This sequence comes from Panthera pardus, assembly GCF_024362965.1. Classification (NCBI taxonomy): domain Eukaryota; kingdom Metazoa; phylum Chordata; class Mammalia; order Carnivora; family Felidae; genus Panthera; species Panthera pardus. The sequence continues at coordinate 69,403,763 of NW_026527002.1, forward strand.
TTTCACTTTGATGGATGTGTGCAGGGCTCTCTCCCCAACTAGGCTATGAGCTCCTTGAAGGCTGAACCCCTTATTCACCATGGCTCCCAACAGCCAGAGAAAAGTGAACAAACCACAAGTCAGACCATGTCACTCCCTTGTTCAAAAGCTTCCCCTGCTCCAACCTCAGAGTGAAAGTCAAAGTCCTTGTGTTGGTCTATGAGGCCCTATGAACCCTGCACAGCCCCTGCCCACCCATTAGCTCTCTGACCCTATTACTTGCCCCCACTGGCTCTTCTCAAGCTACATCAGCCTTCTTATCATTACTTAAACATATTAAGCACCTCAGGGCCTTTGCACCAGCTGGGCCGGCTTCCTCAAACCCTCTCTTGCCTCAGTTTCCCAACTAGCTCCCTCATTCCATTAGGTGTTTGTTCAAATGCTGCCACCACTCCAGGGAGACCTTCCCTGACCAGCCGTCTTAAAATCAAAGCTCACACCCTACACTTGCTGGCATTTCCTATCTTCATTCTCCACCTCACTTTTCTCCATAGACTATCACCTTCTCACAGATTATGTTTTATTTATCTATGTTGTTTATCGTCCACCTCCCCCCTAGTGTGGTATACACTTCAAGAGGGCAAGAATTTTTGCCATTCTGTCCATTACTATGTAGGCAATGCCTTGAACAGTGCCTGGCAGGTACGTAGTAGGGACTCCATACTTTCTGAATGAATGAAAAAAGTGATGTCCCTAGCATCTAGTATATTTCCTGGCACGTGGTAGACTCCCAGTGAATATCGAATAAATGAAGAGAAAGAAAAAGAGAAATAAGACAGATGGAGAAAGAGAAAACAAAGGAGGACAGGAAGGGCAGAAAGGAGGGGGGGAATGAAGGAGGGAAGTGGGGAGGAAGAAACAGAGACAGAGAAAAAGGCGGGCCAAATCTGCTCAAAGTCCCTGACAGTCGTGCGTGTTGTGGACTTGAGGAGCAGAAGTTTGTAACTTGGAACTGCCTGTCTGAGGTTCTCCGGAAACTTCTCTGCCGTCAGCCTCCCTTTGCCAGCACAGACCTGACCGGAAAAGAAAACATGAATGTTTTATAAGGATGTTAGGACTCATCCTTGGCAAATTCTATGGGACAGACTGCCTACCCGTGAGGTCTGCACACTCTCGACTCATCTCAAGCTTCGGTCCAGAGCCCTTCACTCAGTATTTTGCAAAGACTTTTGTTTTTCAGAGAATGCATTGCTTTACAATGACAAAAGTGATACCTGCAATGACACGAAGGAGAAAATAACAAAGCGCTGAGCCTTGTTTGCTTCCTGCCTTTTTTCTGTGCCCACACAGGATTTTTTAAATCAAATTGCAATTGCACTCTGAGTGCGTATACCTTCTCAGCCAGGGAGGAGGAGGCCTGGGGGCAGTGGAAGGCACAATCTTTGGACACAGGCCCATCTCAGACCAGTCCTGGCTCGGATACTTGGTGTGTGAGAGGCTCCCTTATAAAGTGATCATTCCTCATGCTTTGCCAGGGACCGTCCCAGTGTGCACCTGCTGTCCCAGTGTAACTAGTAAGGATGCCCCTTTTGTGCTCAAAGTGTGCCAGTTTAAGCAATTCATTATATGGTCCTACTACACTTAACCCTGTGATCTTTGGTTTCCTCATCTATTAAAGACAGAAAACAATGCCTGTCTCCAAACTACAAGAATTGTATTAGTTATTTCCGCTGTGTAACAAATTATCCCTAAACTAGCTGCAGTGTCTTTTACTCTCAAGAGTGACAAGACATCACTCTGCCACATAGACCCCAAGGAACGGATACCAGGAGGTGGGATCCCTGGGGCCATCTTAGAGGCTAGTGATCATAGTATGTAATTTAAATGCTGCATGTAAAGTTACCAGCACACAGTCGGCACAGAAGAAACATTAGCTACTTCAGAGCAGGATAAGGCAGGTAAACCTTCGGCAACCAACCATCACTGGTAACTTTCCCACAGATAAAGATTGCGGTGCTATGGCTTTTTTTTATAAGCTGATTCAATTCCGTTCAACAATCATTTATTATATACCTGCTGCTTGGTATTCTGTCCTTTAAGCCACGCCCACTCACAAATAACTACTGAATTATATCAGATCCCTACACTCATTATCTGAATATGAAAAGAAATTAAGTAAGAATCCATGCAGCACTATGATGGCCGCAGTCATGCCCATCATGTGGGTTTTGAATGAGTTACCCAGTCCATTCAAAACGTGAGCCAATGCACTACCTGTCTCGTCACCATCCCCATCCAAATCATCATATATGAATTATTACAACAATTTTCCATCTGTTCCTCGGGCTTCATCTCTTGCCCCCAACATATTCCACGCACACCATCCAGGATGACACATTTAAATATTTTGGATCACATTTTTCTTTTGCTCAGAACCCCGCAATGGTGTCACAGAAGCATACGTGCCCTGGCCTTGTCCCTTATCCATCCACCTGTACAGGCCAAAGACCATTTTTCTGCAACTCTCGGCCTCAGAGGCTTTTTCTGGCTGGGAAAGATCACAAGCCAAGCACAGGGCAGGCAGAATGTGCCAGATGGTGAATGCCCTTGGATATGGCCCTCAACCATCCATGGCTGAGGAGCTGGTAGATATGATAACATGAAGACATCGTCTACACCCGCTCCCAGAACAGCAGCAAGGTGAGTTCCAGCTGCTCCCAGGGGCAACCAGCATCATGAGTCCCCTCTCATTGATTTCTTTTTCTTCCCCGTCTCCCCTTTCCGCTCCTCTTCTGGTATTTCCTGGAATCACCTCCCACGTGAAACACTCAAATCCTTGTCTCAGGACATGCATCTGGGGGAACTACACCAAGACAAATGGCTTCCCCTTGAGAACAAAGGCCAAAGTGTGCGCCACGGCCCGTGAGGCCAGACCCTGCACGCTCTGCCCCTGTGCCATTCTCCCTCCTGTTCTTGCCACTCCAGCCTTGTTGGCTTCCTGGCTGTTCCCGGAACATTCCAGTCTTGCTTTCCGTTCACGGCCTGCGTTCCTGCTATTTCCTTCCCCTGGAAGACTTGCGTACAGGTTTATAGGTTTGATGCTTGTATGTTTATGGCCATCACCTTCGATACCACTCCTCAAGTAGGACATAAACTCAGGGAGGGAAGCAGCTTTCTTCTGCTTTATTCACTGTCCCATCCCCAGCACTGCATACGTAGTAGATGCTCAATAGATATTTGTTAAATTGTTGAACCGAACTGATGTGAGCGAAGCCTGATTAGGTCCAACCACACGTTGTGAGACGTTTGTGAAACAGTTGCTCGTGAAACATTTGCTGGGTCCCGAGCTGTTATTATCGGAGCCCCTGCAAGGAACCTTCAACTTCACTGTGAATAACAATTCAATCCTTTCACTTCTGTCAGAAGGAAGGCCGGAAAGGGTGAGCATAGTGCTGAATGTCACGCAGCCCCCCAGAAGCAGAGCCGGGAGCAAATTTCAGCATCCCCAGCCTGTGGAGGGAAGAGTCGCAGTCAAGTAATCTCGGGAGAACCACTGGTAAGCTTTGTTACTTCCAGGGCAAATTTGTTAACCTTTCAGAGTACCAGGGTTTGGCGGCGGGGGGGGGGGGGGGGGGGGGGGGGGGAGGTTGTTGTTTGTGTGTGTGTGTATGTGTGTGTGTGCGTGTGTGTTGGGTTTTTTTTGTTTTTTTGTTTTTTTTGCTTTCTTAGAGAGAGAGCGTGTATGCAGAAGGGGCAGAGAGAGAGGGAAAGAGAGAGAATCTCAAGCAGGCTCTGCACTGTCAGCACACAGCCCCATGCAGGGATAGAACTCACGAACTGTGAGATCATGACCTGAGCCAAAGTCCAAGGCTTGACCGACTGAGCCATCCAGGCGCCTCAGTACCTGTTTCTTCATCAGCAAAATAGCATGGTGCACCTATTTCAACAAATACGGGTGATCACATAAGATAATGAGCCTAAGAAAGCTTAGCACATAGTAAATATTCCATAGATGCTCATCGAATCTTAGGGAGAACTAAAAGGTGCTCAGAAAAGAGGAGAACATGTTCACGGTAGGTAATAACAGTAACACTTCGTTGAGACTGACAGTGTCCCGGGCACAAAGCAGGGAGATTTTACATGCATTCTTTCACCTAATCCTTACAACACCCTCTGAGGTTAGTTCTAATTCTTAGTCATTCTCCAGTCGAAGAAACCGAAGATCAGAGAGGTTTTCTGATTCTCCCAAGATGGCGAAGGTGAACCCTCACGGGTCTGACCCCAGGCTCTGGGTTTGGAACCACTGTGCCATACAGAAGGGCAGCGGCCGTTATGTCCTTGGAGACCTTTTTAATTTCAAAGGCTCGTGAAACATGGAGGACACGGTTTCCTTCCCAGCAGGACCAGGCTAAAGGCATTTCCAAAGTCTGAGAACCTCTGGCCCTTTGAAATCTCTGCAGAGGGAGACTCTTTGAGCGGTAGCAACCTTGTATTCCAGGGCCTCCCAGTTTTAAAATCTAGAGTCCGATTTGCTGTAATTTGAGCCCATCTTCACCCTGGGTAGGAAGCTTTCCTTCTGAGAGGGAAGTCACTGCTTGTGCGTGAGTGTGTGTGTGTGTGTGTGTGTGTGTGTGTGTGTGACAGAGAGAGAGAGAGAGAGGGAGAGAGAGAGAGAGTCCTGTCCCTGGTGTCTCTCTGCCTCTCTCTCTCTCTCTCTCATACACACACACACACACACACACACACACACACACCTTCACCTTAATTCATTGATTTCTCTACCCCAGTGATTCTCAAAGTGTGGCCCGAGCCCCCGCAGTGTCAACACCATCCAGGAATTTGGTGCAAGTGCAGAATTGCAGGCCTTCCCCCCGACGTACAGATTGCGAACCTCTGAGGATGGGGGTCCAGGACTCTGTGGCTCAGTGAGCCCTCCCGGGATTCTTATGTATACTAACGTCTGAGAGCAGCGATGTTGGCCTGCAAAAAGCCGTCTTTCTGGTCTCCCCATCCCCTTCTCCAAATTGAGTTTAAGAATAAATCGTGGCTCCTCTTGGCCTTTAAATGTCAAGGATCCTGAGCTCAGAGAACAAGGACCTTCCCGGGAAATGCCAAGCTGAAGCCTTGGCCCTGAGCGAGTGAGAGCCCCAGCCTCAGCCAGGGTGGCCTTTGCAACCCACTCAGAAATCCCAGCTTCTCAGAAAGGCGCCTCCCCGTCACTTAGGAAAACAACAAAATTCACATTGGGAAGGACGATGCAAAAACAGACCTGGGAGAGAAGCAGCAGCCTCCACGTGGGAAAGGCTGGCGTTGGGGAAGGCAGTGGGGGGGGGGGGGGGCAAAACAAAGGGGCTCCCGGGGCCTTGCTGCCTCCCCGAAGTCAGGCCGTAAACACTCCCTCCGCCCGGCAGCCGCGATGGCCTCATTCGTGCCGCTCACCCACTTTGGTCACATAAAGAGTGATAAAGGAGGACAAGGGCGGAATAACCTCTAAATAAAAGATGAGGTAATTCTGAAGGCACATTAGGATTTTATGTGTATTATGGCTTGTGGTTTTTTATTCAAACACGGGGAGGGCCAGCCGCTCGGCCACACGGGACTGTCGCCCTCATAAAGCGTCAAGGCTAGCCAAGCACACGGGCAGGGTTGGGCTCTGCAGCTTGGGTGGCTTGGGGGAGGGAGGGGGCACGGGAGAAAAAGGGAGGAGACGTTCCCCGTCCCCTTGGCTGGGAAGGTTATGGCACCAGGCCTCGCCACCTCAAGAATCGAAATGTCCAAAGGGCACAGAAGCCTGGGAGGAAGGCCCTTTTTCGAGGGCCGTGAAGATTCCGGTGGGAAAGGGTGGAGGGCGAGGCGCAGGGCACAGTGCTCGGTGCGGGAAGGAAGTCCGGCTCTCCTGGAAGACGACGGCCCTAAAACTAATCGCGAGGCTCTTTGCCGCCCATTTCTCACGTGCGTCGCTGGGATTGTGCCACAGGCTCCCACAGCTTAATCACCACCCCTGCGGGTGCCAAGGCCCTGAGCACCTACTCTGTGTCCGCTCTGCACCAGGGCCTTTACTTGCTGATCTCCAGCACCCTATAGGCTAGAAACTTTGTCCCCGCTTCACAGATGTAGACATCGAGGCTCACAGTGCTGCGATAACTTCCCCAAGGCACACTGGAGGAGCCAGGATTCAAATTGGGGCCTCCTGACCCCAGAGCTCCCACTACGTGCAGAGAATGGTTTGAAGGCTGGGGTACCAGGCACAGTGTGCTGATGATATCAGGAAGGGTAAACACTAGTGGAATCCTTAACCACGTGCGACGCACCGTTCTGAGTTCTGTATCCGCTCATTTCCCCTTCACCTCGGTAGGAAATTGAGACGCAGGGAGGCAAAATAAATAGTGAAGGTCACACCAGTAGGAAGCAAACACACGGGCCACAAGCCACAAGGAAATGTGTACAAAAGCCACGTTATGTTCAGCACTTTTTAGGTTGTTAATGTGCTTGCAACGCCTGTGTGCCGGGCACTGTAGCAGGTGCTGGGAGGGGGTCTGGTCCCTGCCTGCAGACCAGCCTGCGGTGCAGCGAGGGACAGACAGACACACACAGAAAGGAAATGAAAGGGACAGGGGAGAGTCTTAGGTCTCATACGTCTTGACACTCGGGTCTTCTGTAAACCTGGAATCTTCTGGGGCGCCTTGGTGGCTCAGTCAGTTAAACTTCTGGCTCCTGATTTCAGCTCAGGTCGTGATCTCACGGTTCGTGAGTTGGAGCCCGCATCACGCTCACGGTGCAGAGCCTGCCTGGGATTCTCTCTCTCTCGCTTGCTCTCTCTTCCTGGTCCTCCCCTGCTCACTCGCTCGCTCTCTCTCACAGTAACTAAAATAAACATTTTTTTTAAAACCTTGGAATATTCTGTTTACACTGGGCTCTCTGCAAGCCTGGCCTTCTAGAAGATCTTACTGGGCTTGTTCCCATAGATACGTGCAGACACGAGCAACTTTGAGAGTCCCCAGTGTCTGTCAGCCTAATTCCCTGAGTCAGCGACAGCAAAATACAGTTACTTTCTGAATCCTCTCAAGGACCAGGTACCCCGGTGTTTTTCAAATCCAGGAAAGGGCATTCAGGCCGCCACTTCACCCCTGGGATATAACAATGACGCTGTTCTGAGATTGCCTTGGTCATCGGTTGATACCCCGACCCCAGTCCGGACTCCCCTTACCCTAGCAGAAAAGAGCATGACAAAATAAGTAAATAAAACCCCGGAAAGCAAAGCTGCGGGATTACAGAACCGGGAAGACCTGGGGTCCCTCCCATCCAGGACTTCCACTCCCCGGCCGGATGATCTTTGGCAAGTCGCTTCACCTCCTTAGACCTGTATTTCTTCATCTGTGAAACAGAGATAATAATTGTACTGTTACAGCGTGGTGGTGAGGGATAAAGGGGTTAATACGGGTAGTGCTCTTCAAAGAGTCCCTAGTGCCTGGTAAGCACGCCATAACCCTTGCTCGTTGCTATTCAATTAACAAATATTCATTGAAGACCAGCCAGGGTTAGGATACAAAGCACCATGCCGGACACAAGCCTGGGAGGCAGCAGATCCGGGATGAGGAACCCCAGGACCTTGGCAGGAGGAGCCCCGGCTTAAAGAGGTCAGGATCTTCCCAGTGGGGCTCAGTGGTGCACGTGCTGTAGATCCAGGCAGGCCGGGGTCACATCCCGATTCCTGACTTACTAGCTGTGAAACCTCGGGTGACCCAGTTACCTGTGGGAAGCCTCAGTTTCTTCACCTGTGAAGGGAAGAATAATCATGGCACCTGCCTCCTGGGCTCTCCCGCTAGCTTGGTCGAGCTCTATATGCCTCCCGGCAGCGGCCCCGGGCATTTTCCACCAGGACATCTGGAATCCCGGAAACAGGACTTCAGGAAGTCCTACTCTACTCATCTCTCTGCTCAGCTGCGTGTCAGGCCGAACCTACGGCTGGATGGGGCAGATGGCAAAGAGGCCAGACAGTCCCAGAGTCGCCACCCTACCCACGGCACTCGGGAAGACTCCTAGGGGAAGTGGTATCTCATTCCTTCTCCTTAGCCAGACTGGCCTCGTGGATAGCCCGCTCAAGTAAGGCCCTTCTGTCCCTCGGCCCAGACCTGTGAGCCCCTCTCGGGGCTTCCCTTCACCCCATTATTCTCCCAGAAAGTTTACTTCTCCAGCGTCCTCATCAAAGGCTGTCCGTGCCTCACACCTGAAGTCAACTAGTCGGCCCGCAAAGATACGGTAGAAGCTTCCAGGAGCCACTTACTTCTGCTGGGCAGTGGGGACAAGTCCCTACCTTCCGGTCTGTTAAGCATGAAACCAAGGTCCACAAATAGTTAATTCTAGCATGTGGCCAGAAACAAAGGAAGAGAGAAGGGGAAAAGACATTTGAGAGTTGGGAGACCACCCCCCCGCCCCCGCCCCAGGAAACCATCAGCTGAGCACTGCTGTGTTCAGGAGGGGACCGGCCCCCTCTCACTTGGAAAGGCCCTGCCTGTTGGTGTTTGTGGACACAGTTTCCTCCACCCGCCCCCCACCACGTGACCCATGTGCTGTGGAAGACACAGAAGGCATGGCCTCTGCCCTCCAGGAACATTGCCTCTGCTCATTAACGCTCATGAAGACGAATGAAAGCTACCAGTGGCTCTGTGTCTGCTTATCCAAGGGGGTGAGTCAATGTTCTGAATGCTTCTGAGAAACAGCCAGGATACCTCGCACCTGGCAGTCCAGCGTGGGGAACAGGAGTCGGGTGAATGAGTGTTCAATAAATGAGTGAGTGAATGATTCAGAAAAAAAGTGAAGACAGAAGGAAGACTCTTAATCCAATTAGTAAGAAGACTGACTCATACGTAGGGTGACCATACGCTCCAGTTTGCCAGGGACGGTCCCTGAGCGCGCTTGTTGTCCCAGTGTAATTATGAATCACACCCCCTTTCACTCTCCAAAGGTTCCAGCTCCATGCTCTAGTATCTGGCCCCCCACTTTCGGAAGACACACCCCACTGTTATTCTTCAGCGAGTGACCGTGGATACAGGTGAGCTGGGTGCAGAGGTCTGCCAATGCTGTCTCGCGTCGAGGGGCTGGCGTGTGTGCCTCGAGTTGGTCCTTAGCTGTGACCTTTCAGAAATTCCAGGGAGATTCAGGCGAAACACTCACGGGAAGCACGTTCAAATTGAGTGGAGCCAAACCCACGTCCATCAATTATCTATTTTCAACAGCGGGGCATGGCATCTCACAAAAATCGAATCGTTCATCTAACGTGCCTCTCTGGAGCTCCCGAGTCATTGTCTTTGCATTGTGGGCGATCAGACCTGTCTGACCTCTTTGCAGAGCTGTTGGGACTCAGCAAGGGGTTAACGCATTCACTTTCTAACTGCTGAACCGGTGCAAGGCGCTGTTGGGGAGTATTCGTTAGAGGTCATTACTGAATCTAGCTAACTCGGTGATGTCAGCCTTGGCAAACACAGCTCATCCCTGCCCACATGCCCCTCCACCGTGCTCCTACGGGACACGAGAACTAGGTCACGCTCTTTCTCGTTCCATTTCCAACGTGGGAACCTTCCTCTGCCCCATTCCACGGTGACCTCCTTCAGGACAGGGGCCCGCTCCTGCTCCCCCCTTTACCACAGGCAAAGCCTACCGCCTGGCACCTTGCTCAGTCATTTCTGCTGACAAATCAGTAAAAGAAATCCCAGCTCCCGAGCCATCTCTGCGAAGCCTGCCTCTGAACCACGCTAGCTCCTTCGCTCTGTTCCCGGTCAGGCTGGACTGCAGTGTGAGTACCGTTTCGCCTCTCCTGAATCCCGCTTCTCCAGGGACTTTCTCACTGGCGCCTCACCTCCCCCTCCTCGTGCCTGACCTTCCAAACAGGGCATTTGGTAACGGTCGTTGGATGCAGGCTTTTCCTCTCTTCAGTTTGGTGGCTTTGCACATGCTGTTTCCTCTTGGGCCACCCTCTCTCCTTCACCCACTAATCCCCTACCCCCCTTCGGATCCCACTGAGAACATCACTTGCTCCAAGAACCCTCTCTGCCCACCCTGACGTGGAGGAACCCTTCTTTTAAACTGTCTCAGAGCATCACGGATCCGCTGTTCCTGGCGCTCACCTCGATGGGAAGCTTGCGTTATGGGATTCTTTTTTCTAAATGTCTGGCCTCCTAAACTGGACTGTGAGCCCGAGTGGACCCAGAGCCCTTGACTGCCTTGTGCACTGCTCTATCCCCAGTGCTTAGCACAGTGCTCAGGGACAGTAAATAGTGGTCACATGAACGCCTTAAAGGGAAGAGAGGACACTCAAGTGGAAATGTCCAGGAGCCACTTGGAAAATGAGGATGGGCGTTCTGCTGGCTCCATTAAAACCATGGTGGTGACCACCCCTTATCAAGCACCTCCAGAGGGTCTGGCCCTGAAGCTAGTGCATATACGTGTTTAACCTCCCAACAACGTGCTGAGGAAAGATTCCAATTTTACAGATGAAGCCCAGCTTCTACATCTGAATTATACCAGGGAAATACTCAACTGGACAGTTTTACCAACCGCATCGCCTCCAAGTCCCAGAACTCTATGAAGGGTGGTGTATATCAGAGAATATATACGGTATTTATTGGAGAGCCTTAAAGAAATTCTGGGACACATAACTTATCATGACTTTCACTTTTTTGGTCCTAGTTTTGTGTCTGTGTACATGAGGGTGTAGGAGGAGGGAACACAGAGGGATCTAATTGTGTTTTCCCGCTTCTGGCTATGCGTGGGCAATCTGGAACCGGGGCTGGCAGCACCTGCCGAGGCACCGCCCTGGCCAAGTCGCCTCTGCTTCCGCCTGAGTTTCCTCACCTACAAAAGGTGGATAAATAATACTTAACATAATGAGGGGTTCGGAGATTGAATTAATACTTGTGAAGCACTTTGAGATGCCAGGGCCAGTACAGGAGCTATTCTTCCACAGAAGCCGCATCGTCTCTCCTTGTCCCCGAACCTGGCCTTCCTGCCGCCATGTTGCTCCCCATTCACTGCTGGGTCTGCAGCACTCCTACTCCTCTTCTCCATGTATTGAAGCACGTCAGATCCCATCTGCTTTGCAGTCTTCCCTAACCACTCATTCATTCATTCCTTCATCCATCCATCCATTCATTCATTCCTCTGTCCATTAATTCATTCATTCCTTCATCCATCCATCCATCCATTCATTCATCCCTTCAACAAGGCTTTGAGGAGTGCCAACTGTCCCAGGCTCTGTGTTAAGCACCAGGGACATGGAGTTAACTATTCTTGTCCCCATGGAGCAGAAGAAGAGCCTGAGGTTCAGACAGGTCATGCAACCCATCAAGGCCACACAGAGAGTTAGCAGCTGAATCAGAATGCGATTGGGAGGGAAACACACATTTCCCAGGCTCCAGAACTCACGGCAAGCATCTCCTCTGCTTGGCATCACCTCCCACCGCAAAGGAAGGTACGTGGTCCAACAGCGAGAGAGTTCCAAGTCACCGATTATAACACACAAGCTCAGTACACCCCTGTGACTCGATGTCACATATGGCTCGTCCTTGAAATTCCTTTTCTTGCTAGTTCCCTGTCCCCACTGTCACCACGTGGACGACTTGCGATTGCAGCAAGAAGAAGGGAAAGCCCTTCATTCCAAGAAAGAAAAGCCCTCTCTCCCTCTACAAGCTCTGCTTCGCCAGTCCCCCCGCCCACGCCCTTCCAGTCGCGTTGTCACTGCTGAGGTCCTCTCAAACAAAACTTTACAGACCTCTCTTTTTCTATGCCAGGGAGGAAAATTCAGGAGAGTAGATAGTAAAGTGGGCTTTGAACAGACCCAAAAGAGACTCCTGCCTTGCTGCTTACTGGCTGCAAGACCTCGGGCAAACCAGAAAAATTCCTTGGGGCTCAGTTTACTCCTCTGTAAAATGGGCACAGTGATGGCACCAATCTCCTGGGGCTGCTGTGAGTATCAAATGGGCTATGGTATATACATCCTCGCGCCTCACACAGAAAGGGCTGGATACACTCACCGGCTCCTCTTTTTAGGGTATAGACACTTGTAGGCTACACACCAGAATCTCACAAAGCCACACTACCTAGCCAGCCCTGGAGTCACCTATAGGCATTGTGCTCAGAGATGCACACGGGGCTCACTGTCCACAGTGCTTAACTACCTTGTGTTCTGTGCTGTTGCCTCAACACTTTGGCCATAAGAGTGTTAGGCTCGGACCACTTTGCCGAAGCGCTATGGAATTCTGCATGCGGATTAATACTGACTTTCTCTCTTCCCTCAGGAGCTCAATGCAACTAGGGTGTTATTCGCCACCGTTTAGGAAACCACTGACACGGTTAATCAGTGCACCAGTCATACCGGACTCAGGCTAAGCAGGAGACAAAGGGCAAAGGTTTATGATCAGCCCTGAAGAGAAGCTAGGTGTTCCCCAGACTCATAAGGAGTTCTTGAACAAGACATGGCGGATGGGAGACCCTTGGCCACGGGCAGGTTTGGGTGGGCTGCCTTTTGAAACTTAGGTTTCATATTTAAGGACGGTCCCTGGTTTCTCTTGACACATTGGGCGGTTCGGCAAATTTGGGCCTGTATTCTGGCATGGAGGCACCCAGCTGGAGCTGAGGGACTCAGGCTGTCCCCCCTCCCCACCCGTCACACACAGTGGGCCAGAGCGTAAAGCATCAGCTTCACTCATTTGCATCACCTGCCTGGGTGTGGTGGACATTTGAGTCTTCCGTCCCTAACTGAACAGTGTTCCGGACTTAAAACAGATTGTTCCTTCTGCCCGGAAAGCCTTTACCACCCAACACCCTTTCTCTGCCACATGGACTCCTCATCCTTCAAGACCAGCTCAATTATCACCTCCTCCAGGAAGCCTTTCATGATTACTATCCCCACCCTTCCCAGACTGGGTTCCTAAGTGCCGCGGTTATCTACTGTTGCATAACAGATGCCTTGAAACGGCAACGAACGCAAGTCAGCCCTACTGGTGTGAGGCAGAACTGACTACGTGAGGCATAAAATACGAGGATGTGAGGGCCACTGGGGGCCACCACAGAGACTGGTTACCACAGAGTTTCGGTTGGCTTCCAGCCTCTGCAGGGCACTTTCCATGCCATATTGAAGTTATCGCCTGGTTTATCTCTCCCCATAAAATTAGGACTTAATACGGGATTGTCTCTGTAATCCTGATGTCCCCAGTGTCGGCAAATAGCTCCTGTAAGCTTCCTGAGGGGAGAAGTCTGTCTGCCTTGTTCTTCGTGAAAGCCGTAGCACCTAGAACTCAGTAAGGGATCAAAACGTAAATGTCGATGTGAACAAATGAATGAACCACCTCATTCATTGGTACTCCCCGGGCTAGGTGTCAGGAAAGTTGCCGAATGACTCGAAACGGTAAATTTTTAAAAATTCAGGATTCTCTCTGATAGAGAAGGTTCTAGAGATGCTCAGCGATGAATCAACCCATGAGCATTTATTCTGGATGCAGAAGGAGATCAGAGGGCCTAGCCCTGTGCTCGGCACACACACCTGGGCACCCACCCAGGATTAGCTCCTGTCACTGCTGGAACGGGGACTCCCCGCCACCCGCCGTAGGGATCCCCACCATTCAGTATAGCGTGGCGGTCAAGTGCATGAACTCACAGAGGACAACATGAGGTCAATCCTAAGATTTCCTACTTACTGGCGAAAGGAGCCTCGGCAAAGCATTGAGCGTCTCTATACCTCAAAGTTCTCATCTATAAAATGGGAGTTGAAATATATGCCTTTCCACACTCCTGTGGTGAGAACTGAAGGAGATCACGTGTGTCACTTGGCCAGGGCCCGGCTCAACAACAGGAAGCCCTGAATACCTGCTAAATAGTATCACTATTCGGCATATCCACTGCAAGGCTGCAATGGAATATATTTAAAACGTCAGAAAGATAATGTAATAAACCGCGTTTTTAATGTCTCCATTAGCATGGATTAGAGGATTCAATCTATTCTAATTCCTGCTGTCCGGGTAATATGCCAGCTAGGATTCCTCGAGCACAAAACCGCTTCACCTACCTTTCGTTGGAGGAGGAGGAAAAAAAAACATCGATGCATTTTTGTTTTCCTCTCTTATCCTTTCCTTATTTGTGTGCCCAAACAAGGTTACTGTGCACAACGCAACTGCGAGATCCGTCAATAATGAACAGCCTCTTCCATATACTCAGCAGCAGCACAGAAAGGGTCTAAATAGGTTTGGTGGGTTTTTTGTTTCTTGTTGGGTTTTTTTTGGAAGACTCTTTCCCTGCCCCAGATCTGGCCCTAAATGTAAATACAGGCAGCCCGGCTGGCGTGTAAGAGCCCGATTGACCCGTTGACCCAGTTTCCAGAGACAGCACACACACAGAACCACTTTAGCAGCAGCAGCTGTCGAGAAACCTTTGGCCACACGCGCCGAAAGCTGCTCGCTGACTCACTGTAATTAGTCCTTGAGCCCCTGCGGCCTCCAAGCCCTGGACTCAAAGCCCCTCGAAGCGGTGCCCACACCCAGTTTTGTCTAGGGCTGACCTGAGTCCTGTATCTGTGATGAGCAAAGAAGAGAACAGGCTTTTCTGACGTTCCTAGAAGTGGCCAGCAGTCATGTGGCAAGATTTAGTGAGAAAGCCCTCCTGAGTCTGCTCCCCCCACCCCACCTCCCCCTGCCCAGTGACACAGCAGAAGTCGTCTGTGTCACCAACATCCATCTCTCTGTCTGTGCTCCTGTCCGCCCCGCCATGCCTGCTGAGCGGGACAGAACAGCAAAGCGATCCCGCCAGGCATGGTTCCACCCCACAGGGATAGGAGACTGAAATAACGTGGAATGTCGCCTGCCGCCTGAGGGTCACCCCCAAAAAGGCCTTTCAGGCGCACAGCCTCATCTGTTGGAAGGTGGCCGTACCGTGATCCCAGCTTCTCTGTCTCCACCCCCATTGGAACGAAGAGTCCCATGGTCACTAGAAGAAATCAGAGCACCTTCCAGTCGACCAAGAGCTGTCCCGTGTTGCTATTTATTCCATTTGGTCATACGACCGCTCACTTAAGTGTATGAGTCAGCCCCATTTTACAGATGGGAACACTGAAACCTTGCAAGGCAAAGTAGCTTGCCTAAGGCCATGTGTAAGCACATACCAAATCCGTGAGTTCAAACAGTGTTTATCCACTCTGGACCTCACAATCCAGCATAGTGGTTGTGTGTGTGGCCCCCAGGGCCGCCCTGCCTGGCATCAAAGCCGAGCTCTGTCCTCGAGCCAACTCATCTGCTCAATGGGTACGTCGCCCACAGCGAATATGAAAATAAACAAAGGTAATTCATACCCGTGACCAACACACAGTGAGGGCACCTGAAGACTTCTCAGCTGGGACCACCATCGAAACCCCGGACCACCCACAGAGATGAGAACTGTTACTTGCCCCTCCCCCTCTTCCAATGACAAAATCCCAGTTTCCAGCCTCTCAGGCAATAGGTGTGGATATAAACTAAGTTCTGCTCGAAGGGATAGAACTGGGAGTGGGGTGTCTACCAGGAACTGTCCCCATGGAGGGGGCGGCCCATCTCTCTGCCCCTTCTATTGGCACCCAGGCAGCTCTCTTGGACCCTCCAGGGGACACCTCCCGTTGAGGATTGCGGAGCATGGGGACAGAGCCCCAACGCCAGCCCTGGGCAGCTACATTTTCAGGAGAAAAAAGTAAACAAAAGAACAAAAGAAGCTTGATCACAAAGTTACTTCTGCTGTAAGACCAGAGCTCATGCCTCTGCTCACCGATGCCCTCGCCACCTGAAGCTTGGGACCAGCCTCTCCGTGCCCACCGTCAGATTATCTTCCCGCAGGCCGACAGCCACATGAATTGACCACCTGCGAATGCCAGGCGCGAGGGTACGGAATGAATGCACATGCCCATCAAGTGCCCATGAAAACACCACAAAGCGGCTATCAGACCCATTTTTCAGGTGAAAAACCCGAGGCCCAGAAAGAGGCCATCACACTGCCACTAAGGCATAGACCCGGGTCTAAACTCAGGCTTCCTGACTCCCACCCCGACTGTTCCCACCAAGGTCCCTGACTCAGAATTCGGGAGCACCCCGGAAGTCCTGCCCCCACGAGCAGAACTTCTCTTGCTGCCGTTGTTGGAGCCGGAGGTGTGCAGAGATGGAAGCCACGAGTGCCTTCCGTGGTGAAACCAAAGCCAGGGTTGCCAGGTTGACTCCTTTTAGCAACAAGCACCTCTAGCCTCTCCGATCCTCAGTTTCCTCATCTGCAACATGGGGGTGACGACCCACGGGGTTTTGTGAGAATGAAATAAATGATCACATGCAAAACCTCTGACGTTGTTGCTGTGGTTCTTTTGTCCTGAGCCCAGGATCCCTGGAAGCAGAATCCAAGATGGGGACAGCCGAAATTCGAGTCTCAGCGCAATCCCATGGAGAACCCTAGACTGTGAATGGCACCACAGACCTGGATCGCCGTAAAGCAAGGCACAGATCTGCCTTTAACTGTGAGCCACCCGCAGGGAGGGAGTGTAAGCCCCCGGGCATCGAGGGGCTCTTATTGGCCGAAGGCAATTCTCCAGAGAAGGTACAGCTCTTGGCCTTAGCAGCCAACCGCCCCAGCAAACAGGGAGTGGAGCGAGGCACCAAAATAGTGACGACTTTAGTGTGAGTAATCAACTGTCATTTCCTCCCCCGGGTCTGTCTGTCCTCCTGCCTACCTCGTCCTCCCCAGGCCTGTCCTTCATCTCCAAAACCCCACAGCACCTTTTTTTTTCACCTTTCTTACAGAACCTACCTTTCTATAACTTCATGTTGTGGCCATTTAAACACAGTTCTTTATGTGTACCCTCTACCCCATCCTCACCCCTACAAGATTGCCATGACAGCGAAAATGGGGCTGAAGATGAAGGTTGGCCACGATGCCTCCCCCCATCCCCCACCCCCCCTGCATCTGCGAGAGCTAGCACCGTGCTCTGCACATAACGGGCATTCAGCAAACTGGAGCATTTGCTCACACATGTCAAGATGCTAATCATCCAAGAGCTCTTGGAAATATGTGACTGAAAGAATAAAAATTGAAGTTTAGAAGAAGCCAATAAATCTATCTTGGGCTGTAAGTACAGATGGATGTTTTCAGTAATTCCAAGAGTCCAACAGGAGAGCCCAGGGAGTAAGCCCCTCTTCAGATTTTGTGCCCTATGCCCATTGCTCACCTCACCCTAATCCCAGCCTTAATTTCCAAAATCATAAGATTGGTAGCTAGAATGTGCACCAGCGGCAGCATTTAAAGACTTTTTTCCAACTGCTTAACCCTGGAGTAGGCACTAAAGTACCCACTATGAAAATCACAGTCATTCCCTCAAGGAACTTCTGTGTTTGGAGAACGCAGACGCGAATACAATTTCAGCACAAAGGAGTAGGCACCGCGATAGAAGGGGGTGCAGGCAACAGCCCCGAACGCTGCCGTATCTGCCATAGATAGAAGTGATCACAGTGGGCTTCACAGAGGAGGTGATGCGCAAGCTACATGTTGAAGGTTGAGAATAAACTCGACACAAAAGACAATCAATGTGCACAGAGATGGGAGAAGGGCAACGTGGATGGGAGGGGCACAGTGATTCAGAATGGCGGGATCTTCTGCGACGCAAGATGGATTCTTCAGAAGATTCCTGAAAGAAATGTTCATTGAAGAGCTTCCAAGTTGGTGAACACGTGGAGTTGGCCGGAAGGGTGCCATGTCTGGAGAGGCTGTGCAAGTTCCACACCACCAGTCCATTCCTTACCCTGTGCATTCCTTCGATTTGGCTGTTCCCAAATTGTAGCCTTTATAATAAATCAGTAAAGGCAAAAAGAAGGAGGGAGAGAAAGAAAGAAATGTTCATTTAATAAATTAATGGAGGAAGGAAGGAAGGAGGGAAGGGTCACAGGAAAAGAGAGGAGGGTAGAAAGGAGGGGAAATTGTTGCTAAGGTAAATAGTAGTATTATAGTATTGTAAAATCGTAATAATTTATTGAGACTCAGCTACATTTCAAAAACTCTACAAGCATTCATTATCTCATTTAATCTTCACTGTGATCCTGTAAGATAAGAATTAGAACCCCCTTCCCCCATTTGACAGATGTGGACCACCAGAGGTCAAGTGATAACTGCACCCTCTACCTACTTGGAGGCATTGCTTGGGTCCACACGTGGGTCTTTCTGACTCTTTTCAAAGGGAGATAGCAGCTACCCCCAGGTATTGACCTGGGTGTTTGAAATCTTGTCTATCTGTGTCTGTGAGGGTTCATAAAAGTTTGGTCCAGCCCATTAAATTTTTGAACAGACTTCTTCCTAGTTGACTGTTAATTCCTTAAATATTTCCCCTACTTTAAAAGGATCACAGGTTCATTAAGCTATGAGACAGTATCCACTCATTAATGTGTGCTAAATTGCCATGCAATTTCTATAGAATTAAATTACATATTCACTGAATAAGCAAATAATTCATCAAGACTAACGTTACTTCCATGAATGCCAAAGTACAATCTGAGCCATTTACTTATCAAATGCTGATTTTTAAAAAACTCACAGTGAAATAATAAATAAATCATCAACTCCAAAGTTTAATTTGCTATTCTGGCTCAATCAGGAATATATACATAGTACCAGGTACCCTTCTTGGTTTCCAAATAAGGCAGCACTTGGAAATATGAGCCCATCCATTTTCATTCAGCTGTGTGATTACCTGCTAAGGCTATAGGGTTGAAATGCACACGCACACAAACTCACACACACATAGCCAAAGGTAGATATCTATGCTACATGATAGGAACCATATGCAAGGGCAGTAAAAATAATTAAAGCAAAGTTAGTATTTTGGAGGATCTGCCTGACTCTAAGCACCAGTAAACTGAGATAAGAAAAAGCTCACTTTACTCCTCTAGAGTTCCCAAAGTATGGTCCTTAAACCAGCAGCATCAGCATCACCTGGGAACTTGCTAGAAATACAAATCTCAGGTCCCACCCCAGACCTGCTGACTCAGAAACTCTGGGGGTGGGGTGATTCCTCTAGGTGTTTCTGATACAGCTAAAGTCTGAACCACTAGTTTAAATGTAGGAAATGCCAAAAGAACTTGGGATTTTCCCTTGTATAGACCCACCTTTGAATCCTGATGGTTAAATACCAGTTGTTTGATCCTAGGCCTCTGAACTTAAACTTTATCTGTATGTGTATCTGTATGTGCATGCCAGAAGGTGATTTTTTTTAAAGCACAGGGACAGGATGAGTGCCAGCTCCTTCCTGAGGTTGCTGCTGGGTTCATTGACATGGTGTGCATAGTGCTGGCATGGGGAAGAGAACACCCTGGGGAGTATCCTGTGGTTAGTTGGCTTCTCCCTTGTATCAGATGGTCTCTTGTGGAACCCGCATCATTCCCCTTCCTTCTACGTTCTCCTCCACATTGCATAAAAGAAGCAGGACACCTTTCACCCAGTACCCCTCCCCAAGTGTTTCCAGGGAAAGCCGGCCAATGAGAAGGCTGGGCTAGATCTGAAGGGCACAGGAGAGGAGGGTCCCTTTGCTTAGGAGGCAGTAGCAGCCAAGCCTGAAAGATTCACAACAGCCTTCCAGAGGGTTCCTGAGCACCACCGCTTCCCCGCCACAATTCAAGGACTTGGGTGGGAGCTTCCCAGACATTCCTGAGAAGCGAAATTCAGGAGAACCCATGTGGGTGCTTCAGGCTGAGACTGGCCACGGTAGTGTCCCTGATGTCCTTTTCCCCAGCTGTTCCAACAATCCTATATGCCCCTCATTCCTTTTAGCGAAACTCTATCCCTGGAATCGACAAAGCAGCTTGTGTCCTGCCAACTAAACCCTCACTTACACACATCTAGTCACCTCCCTTCCCCAGAAAAAAGTTGTATTCCCATACTAAACAGCAGGATTTCACTTCCTTCAGAGTTGGGAGAATCTTCTGATTAGCTGAGGGCACCCCCACTTAAATGTGTGGCTCCCCTTGCATGGACCTTTCTTCCAAGAATCCGGTATGTTTACTATCATGATACATTCATCCTTCCGACCTCTATTTGGCATTTTGAATAACTGCGTGAAGTTTTCAACACTTCTGAGTGTGATTTTGCTTCGTTGCAAGCCCCCTGCCCCCGTGGAAACCAATCATCATTCTTTATGCAAATCGATGGGGAAATATGATTCAATTAACAGAAACCAGCTCAACAGTCATCATGCATTGGCTTGTTTTTTATTTGACTTTTAATGCTTTTATAATGTCATATAAGCCATTTTTCTCCCCGTCTTCCAGAAAACGGTTCTAACTATAAAAGACAAAATAATAATGAAACCTCAAATAGGTAAAGCATTTACAGCACTTCAAAGCCCTGTGATATTTTATCTCTGGTCAACAGATATTCTCAGACTCACACAGAGAAAGAGTCTGAGGCACCGAGAGGGCGTGCATGTTATACCGGGTCACACAGATTGTTAGAGGGAGCGTGATATCTGGTATTTCAGATCCCTGATGTCCCATCCCAAGTCCTCATTGTGTGGAAATAAGTCCGTGATTAGATGCTAAATAAATTATCTGGTCCTTAGTAATAAATTCCTTATTAGCAGAATTAAAATATCAGAATTTCAGGAGTGGCTCTCTCTCTCTCTCTCTTTCTTTCTCTCTCTCTCTCTGAAAAGAGACTTTTTTTGGTATTTTGCTCCTGAAAATCTGAACAGTAGTTTGAGTTCTTTGGCTAAAAGATTTTTCCCAGATCACGGTCAGGTTTCCAGGCTTCTGTTTTATAATGAATATTCCCACTGTTTGGGACTTCTCGGTTCTCCAAGGCCGTGGCTACCCAATCTGACTGTGGTGAGGATACCGTTACAGTAAATCAGTTAAGTTCTGTAATGCAGAATTTTTCCCAAAACCAATTCACAGAGATGATAAAGGAGGAAAATGTCCTAATCAAGGCCCAACCAAGTTGGGTAGAGACCATATAACTGGGGATTAAAAAAAAAAAAAAAAAAATGGAAGTTGAGGCATAATCCAGAATGAGGTCTTCTGTATATAAATGTCTACAGCTCTCATACAAACCTGAGGGTATAAAAAGGATCAGTGCCGCCAGAGATAACGAAGGGAGCTATTCCCTCACCTAAAGGGAGGTTTGCTTTACTGTATGAGTTATTCTTCACTGCGTGTCCTGTCAGCCCAAAGTTCAGTGGTTCCAAACAGCATGAATGATTGGCGACTTCTCGTGGTTCTGTGCGTGAAGAATTCAGGAGCAGTCTGGCCGGCCAACTCTGGCTTAGACTCTCAGTCGCGGCAGTCAAATGTCATTTGCATCATCCAAGGCTGGGACTGGGGCTGGAGGGTCCCCTGCAAGGTGGTTCCCTCACGTGGCTGGCAAGTTGGTGCTGGCTTGTGGACAGTTCTTTTCTATGATGTCATCTCCAAAGGGCTTCTTGAGTCCCACGGGCATGGCAGCTGGCTTTCCCCCGAAAGAGAAAATCAAGAGATCAAAGCCAAAGCTTTTGTGTCCTTTACAACCTACAGTCAGAAGTCACAAACTGTCACTTCTACAATATTCTATTGGTCACACAGGTCAGCCCTAATTCTGTATGGGAGGGCACCAACCTCAAGGTGCTAGGATCATCGAGAGCCATCTTGAAGACTGGTTAGATTAACTTATTCAGCACACTGCATGTGACTTACACTGAGAAATCTAAGGGGGAAAAGGTTCACCAAAGCAGTGAAGTCAGCAAGTGTGGGGCAGAGGATGTGGGTTTCCCATGGACCAGATGTCGCCTCTCTGTGAAAGAGCCCTGCTGTGGCATCATCTCAGGTTGGAAGCATGGTGAATATAACAGGCCAGAAGCAGGTCCGCCTTCATTCAGTCAGGCCGTGCCTTGCCCCCCAAAGTGCCCTGCACTTGGGTTTAAGGCTCTGCTACAGTCATCTTGAAATTCTTACTATTTTTTGCACAAGGAGCCCAACATTTTTATTTTGCAATGGGGCCCATTAATTATGTAGCCAGTCCTGGGTAGAGGCAAAGGAAGAAGACAGTCAACCATCCATAGAAATAAAGATGCAATTGCCCTGTCCAGGAAGTGCAGGTGAGACATTCCCAGTAACAGGATTCCTGAAGAACCCCAGGAAAGCACATACCAAAGAGTTAGCTCTAAACCTTTGAGAAACGTGAAAAGGTATCTAATTATTAGATTTCTCTTCCTGCAAAGGACATAGCTTAAGACAAAGACTTCCATGAACATAGTCTGTTTTGGAAAATGGCCACCAGACACAGGAAGGGGAGTCCAGGAACTGTCCAGCAGAGCAGGGAGAAAAGCTGTCTCACAATGCATGATATTGAACTCATTTTTCTGTCGATGACTAAAGCTCTGTCTCACTGGGGACCTTCTAGGGGCTTTGGAGGATGCTCCTCAGGATCAACCTTCTGAGATATGGGAATCCAATTGCCACCTCCAATGATCAACTGTTGCCCAAGGAGGTCATCATCCCCTGCCCATACATCAGAGAAGCAGAAGGGTCTCCCTCTCATCCTGTACAGTGACAGCAAGGAAGCCCTGGGGCAGAAAGCAAAGACTAAGGAGTTGAATTGGTTGCCAAAGCAAGAGATGAAGTGAAAGGTTGGGCTGAGAGCACAGGAGAGGGCTCACATGGCCGTGCAGTGTCCAGGCCAGTATCGCTCCTCTCCCTTCTTCCCTGAACTCTGCTCTGGAGGCGCAGAAGCCCGAGATGCGGGGCAAGGTGGGAAGGGAAGAACCAACAAAGGACAGAAGGAGCCAACCCTACCCTGTCCCTACCTGCAGACCTCACTCCTAAGCCAAAGAAAGACAAAAACCTCAGACTTAGTCCATTTAGAATGGTATTGGGCGAGACGTCTTCATTCCTCCATTGAGATGCTGTTTGCTGATAAAATGAAGAGGGACCAGAACAGTCCTATGACCTATGTTTTCTTCCAGGGCCAGGAGAATTGACTGGCACCCGGAGTGGACTTAAATGGGAAGGGGTGGCCGACCAAATACAGCTCCTTTATGATTACCTCCCACAGGTCTCGTTTGCTCAACCCAACAGAATACATTAGAAATATCCAAGGGTGTCTGGGTAGCTCAGTCAGCTGAGCATCCAACTTTGGCTCAGGTCACGATCACACAGTTCGTGGGGTCGAGCCCCGCGTCGGGCTCTGTGCTGACAGCTCAGAGCTGGCGACTGCTTCGGATTCTGTGTCTCCCTCTCTGTGTGCCCTTCCCCTGCTCACACTCTGTCTCTCTCTCTCTCTTTCAAAAATAAACATAAAAATTTTTTAAAAAGAAGAAGAAAAGAA
Organism: Panthera pardus; assembly: GCF_024362965.1. Classification (NCBI taxonomy): domain Eukaryota; kingdom Metazoa; phylum Chordata; class Mammalia; order Carnivora; family Felidae; genus Panthera; species Panthera pardus. The sequence continues at coordinate 69,427,076 of NW_026527002.1, forward strand.
ATATCCAGAATGCGCTTGGGTAGAAGAAGACCATGTGAAGGAGGAAGAAATGTGTTGTTATATAAATCCCCTTTATGCACTGAAATGGAGCCAGAACCCACGTCCATTTCATAACTTTCTGCTCTCTTATCTACAGTTCATTTTGCCTAAAACCCCCTCCTCCACCATCAGACTCACCTTCTTCTGTCTCCTCCTGAGATTGGGGGCAGTTTGCTATTACCATCATGTCAATCTTTTTTTTTTTTTCCTGCCTTATACCAGAAGTATTCATGGAAATTTAAAAATTAGAGCAAAAGTGACACAACTTAAGTGGCAATCAGGAGGAAAGATAGACATTTTTTAAGGGATAGGAAATTACAACATCCCCTAGAATCTGTCTGTAGCGCTCTGCACACCTTGAATTACTGACAGTTGCTACCGTGAGCCACAACGTGGGGCCCAAACTCAACAGCAGCTGAGACGGAAAAGGGCCCCTGTTCCTGTCCCAGTCAAGGCAAAAATGAGCCACTTCTCAGGAAAGAGCAGAGTTATTCCTGGTTCTGAAGCCAGATGAACACTCACTCTTAGGGCTCTCCGGAGATCTCGGACACACAGGGTCCACGCACTGAATACCGTTCTCCACATCTTTTCATTGGCACTTTTTTGCGATGTCCCTCCACCCGTCACAAAAGCACCACAACCAGGAAAGAATCGCCAACACCCTCGGGCCAGCCAGCACGCTGGTTCTAACCCCCTTCCTGGCACTTGCCATTTTGTATTATAGTAGTTTCTACATGTGTCTTTTTCCCGTTTAGTTTCTGAGTGTCTCGAGGGCTGAAAACTATGTCCCGCTCTATGTGCCACCACTGATGCACATTTTCCTTGGTGTATACACCAGGAGCCCATATTTTCTGCATAAATGGGAGACTTACAGATGAATACCATTGTGCTATGTGAGGCGACATACAGGGCAGGAGACAAATGAATGGATGTCAGCCTGGAGCTCTTGAGAAACGCAAACCATACAGCAACCAGCTTGGCTGGCCTCGGAGGTGAGAGAAGCCAAGTGGGACTGAATTCTCTGCATGAAGGAATCCAAACCCATGTGCAGAGATCATGGCTGCAAAATGTCTCAAAATTGTGTCAACACCCATGCTGGGTATTTCTCCTGCCCATTTCCCCACAGGGATGATTGATAAAATTCTTTCAAAATAAAAATATCCTTTGTGTTCATCTTGAGGCAACAGAGAAGGAAAAACTACCCCGCAGTCTGCATCCCTCTTCATGCTGAGTGGATCTGTCTAACACAGCGTTTAGGATAGATGGTATCTGACCCCCATTTCTTCAACCGTCATTAACTGAACACTGCGGGGCTTGGTACAGAAGATAGAATGGTGAACAAGACATACTTTTTGTCCCCAAAGAACCTATTGTCTATTTGAATCTTCTTAGCAATGAGCTGGGTTTCTTCAAATACTAGTTATTTCTTTTGTCTTAACAAAAAATACTACTTACTATGCACCATAGTCAAAATCCACACTAAGACTTATCACACTACTGTCACCAAAGAGACCTGAGTGAAAACCAGAGATGGTATGACTTCTCAGGGAGGGGACAAGCCCGCCTGCAGCTTTGTTAACCCTAGCTTCAAGGCTCCCTGCACAAACCTTTGTATTTTCCAGAAGCTCTACGGGATACTCCTGGAGTGCCCCTCTTGAGTGATCATGTTCTGGGGACTCTTGAGATACAGAACTCAGAACAAGTTTAACAGACTCCTCATACTCACCTTGAATTAGAGAGAAAAAAAAATCCCTTGCTCTCCTTACTCAGATGGGACAGAATTCTTTTCCATGGGGCCACAGTGTTACGACTCCAAAGGTGATGTGCACATTTTTCAGAGGGAAAGCTGGCAAACGTGTTCGTTTCAACACAAATGTGTTTTATTAAATACACGCTGCACAAAACAAACCTAAATGTGCTTTTAAGAACAATTGCTGGACTGGTTCAAAATATTCTGAGAACCAAAGCAAATACCCCGTTCCAGAAGACAGGAGAAAAGGCTGTTGGACAAGGTCTCATTTCTCACCAGTGGTATCTGACAACATATCTTGCTATGAACATAATTTGAGAAGAGCGACCCCTTTCTAAACCCCTATTTTTGGTTCACTCAAAAAAAAAAAGGTTTCTTTCAGCCTTAGATTTCTCAGCCGTGGTCTCTAGTCTGAGGACCATATCCTTTCTGAAGATTTGGGCAGTTCTATGGAGCCATATTTAAATTGGGTGAGTGAAAAACTAACTCCCTTCAATAAAAGTGGCATTGTTTTGCAGTCAGGTAATTCCAAGTGGGCTCACTTTTTACTTTCCATGGGAACAGTCCTTGAGAAAGAAAGAGCCTTTGTTGGGTTTTGTTTTGTTTTGAGAACAGTCAATTGGTTCTTTCTACCCTTCCTTCTGGGCGCCAATCTCTCCAAGGAAAACCACAAAGTTCAAACAGAAGTAATGAAAAAGGAAAGAAAAGAAAGAGTCTGCACATAAACTCAATTTATCCCTATCTGGGGTTGTTTCATGTCATTCTTTTTTAAGTTTATTTATTTATTTTGAGAGAGAGAGAACCTCAAGCGGGCTCCACACTGCCAGTGTGGAGACTGACACGGGGCTCGAACTCACAAACTACAAGATCATGACCTATGACCTGAGCTGAAGTGGGACTCATAACCAACTAAGCCACTCAGGCTCTCCTGTTTTGTGTCATTCTTGCCCCACCCCCACCTGCACACAGACGACCCTTGCCCCAAACTCTTTGCTTTATACATTCCCATCAGAGTAGCACGTCAGAGTAGCACAGGGTGCAACCTTGTTATAAATGTCCTGTTCTCAAGGAATCCTGCCGTCTTGAGTTTCTGCTTAAGTGACTTCTCACCTTCAAACCCACTGAAGTTGTCCTTGTTTGGATTCTGATAAGTGACTGAGATTTTAATGGTTCTCAGTTAGTCTGTTTATCAGTGTGACTGTTTCGGTTTCCTTCAAGACAAATGATTAGGTGCACCGGTCTTTATCAGTGTGTTTAAGTATGTTCTTCAGGTGTGGACTCAACTTTGCCCTCTACCTCCAGCTGCCAACTCCTTTCCACACTAGGGTGTAAATAGTTGGAACATACAGATACACACATAAATCTGCTCCATGCTATTTTAGAAAGTTTACTCTTTCTCAGCGACACCAGAGCAACCACGAAAGAGTCCACGTTTTGTCCATAAAGGAAGCAATTCTATATCCGAGTAAGGATTAGGAAAGGGGTGAGAAAAGAAAGAAATGGATAAAGCAGAGTGATAGGAAAAACCAAAGGATCTCAATGGATAAAAAAGACAGGGAGAGATTAAAGTTCACTAAATACTTGCACTGGGCCCTTACATTCTCCGCTTCACTCCTTAGGACAACTGTGATGGACGCGGAACATTATTACCTCTTTCCTACCGATGGGGCCACTGAAACTGGGAAAGAGAAGTAGCTTGCTAAAAGTTATACAGGCAGTAAGTGATGGACCTCCCAAAAGTCCAACCATTTTCAATGTTTTATTGATGAAGCAACTGAGGTTCAGAGATGTAAAACAACTTGCCCAGGGTCACCGGCAAATCAGTAGCAGAGCTGGGATTCGAGCCAAGTCTGTTGCTTCAAAGGAATTTCAAGGCAAAGCCTAAACACCAAAAATTGGAAGGTGGATAAATATATATGACAAGGCAATCTTATTTAAATACACCTCGGTCAGCAACCACCCTACAAGTCTACTGGAGGAGGAATGCATGTTTTATTAGTCAGGATAGGCTAAATTTGCTGCAGTAATAAATGAACCCTGAAATCCCAGTGACTTCACACAGGAAACGTTTGATTCTTACTCAACGGCCACCACGTGTCAAGCAATTCTTTGAAGCTCTCTTTGGTCACTCCAAGACCCAAGCTTCTTCCCTACTGCGGTTTCCCTATGTTGATAAAGATTCCATGATCACCCCCCACAAGAAAGAAAAAAAGGGAGGCACAATGCTTTTAATTGCCTGGACGTGGAAGTCACACAGACCCCTGCTTCTCACAGTCCATTGGCCAGAATCAATCACGGGTCCCAACCTTCCTGCAAGGGGAGCTGGGACACAACGGAAACCCCTGGACATCGTGTGCACTAATGACCTCTGCGACATGTCTCACCTTTCTTTTGCATCATACTTGAATTTTGAGTAGCTCTGTAAAAACAAAAAAAGAACACAACGGAATTCCCTGACAGGTCTAACGGAAGCAGCAACAGGTCAATGGCAGGATGCTTTGCGCAGCCAAGTAGCAGCATCTAAAAGCTGAGTGATGATGGCGATCTCTGGAAGCTCTGGATATCCTGAGAAATCTGGAGGTCACTGTCACAGCCGTCATTGTACAGAGTTAAGGATATGGAGTGAGCCCTGCCACCTCCACTTTGAGAGGAGCTGGAAACACCTACCTTTTCAACCCATCATGACTAGTTATCTTCAGATGAAAGGGATGTTCTAAATTCAGCAACTGTAAAACAAACTGAATGTTTAACATGTAAGTAACCAATAACACGCGGTAATAAAGAAACCTTGAAATTTCAGTGGTTTAACATAAGACACATTGGATTCTCACAGGATCTTGATTCCCCCAGGAAGAACCCTCAGATGAACCTACACTGTTCAGCGACATTTGCCTAAGGAAGGCGAACTTTTGTTAAAAAGTCAGTGAACTCGGGGCTCCTGGGTGGCTCAGTCGGTCAAGCATCCAACTCTTGATCTCGGCTCAGGCCATGATCTCACAGTTCATGAAACAGAGCCCCATGTCCAGGTCTCCGCTGATAGCGCAGACCTTGGATGGGATTTCTTTCCCTCACGCTCTCTGCCCTCCCTGGCTTGCTCTCTTTCTCGTGCTCTCTCTCTCAAAATAAATACATGTAAAAAAAAAAAAAAAAGTCACTGAACTCAAGCTTCCTGGGGGACAATCAGCAAGAGAGGCTTGAAGTATCATGAGACTCAGTGTCTCCATCCTCAGGTCCCATTTCTTTATTCATTCCATTTATCAACACCATGCCATGCTCTGAAGAGTTGAGAGAGTATTAGTCAAGACGTTTTCTTTATTTAAAGTGACAGAAACCCAACTCAAACTGGCTTAAGGAAAAGAAGGGGATGTTTTCGTTCATGTAACCAAGAACTGCTACATGGGGAGAGTCTGCCTGAGAGTGAAGCCAACAGGGAAAACAATTGATCTAAGAGGAAGAGATGTCAATTTTGATGTGTCAACCGAACTCCTTGATCCAATTGTACCTAAATAAAAAACAAAAAACAAAAAATACAGTTGGGTAAGCAATAAATGTTGTTGCTTCTTAAAATGTGCTGTAAGGGCACCTGGGGGGTTCAGTTGGTTGTGTCCAACTCTTGATTTTGGCTCAGGTCATGATCCCAGAGTCATGGGATCAAGCCCTGCATCAGGTTCCAAGCTGAGCGTGAAGCCTGCTTAGGATTCTCTTTCTCTCTCCCTCTGCCCCCTCTCCCATGCTCACAAGCACTCTCTCACTCTCTCTAAAATAAAAAATAAAATAAAATATGTGGTATATTGTTTGATTGGGCTCATTTGATATTAGTTTCTATTGTTTACAATTCAAAGAGCTCTTGCCAATAAATGTTGAAGTATTGGGCTTATTTTACCAGCTATGGGGAGCCATGGAAGGATAAGATTTTGGACAAGAGGACACAGTCAAGTTTTCCTATGATATAAGTCACTGACCATGGCCCCATGGCCCTTCATGAATCAATATTCACTCAGCTGTCTGTGTGGCTCAGTCAGTGAAGCATCTGACTTTGGCTCAGGTCATGATCTCACAGTTCCTGAGTTCGAGTACCTCATCAGGTGAGCTGGGGCCCCACTTCTCTCTCTCTTTCTCCCTCTCTTTCTCTTTGCTCCTCGCTCACTTGTGCCCTCTCTCAAAAAAAAAATTTTTTTTAATCATTATTCACTCAATTGTGCCATGGGTATTTATGCCTACTAAATATCAGGCTCTGATTTATGTGATTAATATAGAAGTAAAAAGGACAGACAAGTCTCTGTGAAGTTTATATCCCAGTAGGGAAAACAGACAACAAACACATGGATAAGATGACTGATCTTCAGTCAAAGGGGCAAGTTCGATGAGTACTGCTTTCACTCCAGGGCAGTCTCAATTCTGGGGAGATGAATTGGTCTCATATTCTGACCCTGGAGGAAGATCAGTTTCTGGGTAAATGACATCCCAACCTCCTGTCCCCAACTCTGCGATAGTGAATTTGCTCTCACCTTTGAGATCTGCCAGCCATTTCTTTTATGTTAGCCAAGAGAGCAGTCAGACACAACTCCATGCTAGAACTTCTTGGTCCTGGATTGGAGCCCCCAATCTTCCCAGGAAGCCATCCCTCTGTTGTTCTTGTTTCATAGTTTAACAACAGAATGAACTGGGGACTCCTAGCCTGCTCAGTCAATAAAGCATGCAACCCTTGATCTTGGGGTCATGAGTTTGAGCCCCACATGTGGTGTAGAGTTTACTTAAAATAAAATTTTAAATTTTAAATTAAACAAAACAAAACAAAATAAAATAAAAACAGTAGAATTGGATAAGACAATGCCTGCGTTCTGTGACTCTAAGAGCAACATGACATATTCCATTGTAGACACCTATCACAATTCCTGGTTCATGGTACATGCACACTAAATATTTACTGAACTGGTTATCAACTGATTGATTAGCTGAGATGCACAGGAAGATTACAATTCAATGCCTCCAACATGAGAACATGCATATCAGAGAAAACCAAAGTTACACACTTCTCTTTAAAGTATTTGACTTCTGGGTTAATTGTGTAGCTCCCTCCTGGCGAGTTTCCTGAGAATTGTCTGGTGCATGGCTGGGGCCCAAAGCCTAGAAGAGACACTGGCATGTAGACAGTGCTCCACAAAATAAACGAATGAGTGAATTAATACTAGAAGGGTTTACAGAGTGAGCCACGGAAGGTTTACAAAGGCAGCAGCATTTGACCAGAACCCAGAACGATTCTTAGAATTTCGAAAGCGAAATTACAACTTTGCTTCGGCACGATCAACGTCCAAGGCCACGTGACAACGGATTGTCGACCAAAAGACTAAAGTCAGAAAACAGTCCGGGAAATAACTTGGAAAAACCAAATTCAGAGAGGCATGAATGCAGTGAGGAAGCAGTATGTAACAGCTATCAACTGCTGCAAAACAAACCACTCCAAAATGCAGATGCTTTAGAAAAAGAGTAACTTTACAGGGGAGAAACCTGGAAAACACTGTTCTAATTAAGTGTCAAAGCAGTGCTCACTTCAGCAGCACATATACTAAAACTGGAACGATACAGGGAAGACTAGCATGGCCCCTGTGCAAGGATGGCAGGCCAATTCATGAAGTGTCCCATACTTTTTTTAAAAAGTGTCAAAGTTAACATCACCGAATGATGTCAAGTGGATCCCACGTTCCCCCTGGTATAATGTGATGAGAAGGACATTTTACTTCACATCTGTGGTATTTTTTCCCAAACCTGAGAACTCCAGTCTACTCATGAAAAGAAAAAAAAAAAAAAAAAAATCAGGCAAACCCAAGTGGAAGGACATTCTACAGAATTCCTAACCAGCAAACCTACAGCTGTCAAAGTCAGGAAAACAAGGAAGACTGAGAAGCTCTCACAGGTCAGAGGAGACTAAGGAAAGACTTAGTCTTTGCATTTGGCGTCTTGGATTGGATCCTGGAATAGAAAAATGGCGTTATTCCAAATACTGCCTTCAGGTTAGTTCATAGTAGCATTACCATTGCTGGTTTGTTACTTTTGACAAAGAGACTTGTACCACAGTAGTGTAAGATGATAACACTGGGGGGAATTGAAACTGGGTGGTGGACATATTATCTTTCCAACCCTTCCATAAACTTGAAACTATCACCCCCCCCCCCCCAAAAAAAAAGGAGTGCCATTCATTTAGCCCACAACTGTGTGGGGTAGGAGGTTTGGGTGGGGCTCTGCTGGGTGGTTCTAGTCTGGGCTGGGCTCACTTGTGCATCCGCATTCAGCTGTAGCTCAATGAGACAGTTCTGCCTCTAGGACATGGCTGGCTTGGGGCAGGGCCACCTTGAATCTACCCCATCTCGTATCCCACCCTCCAGCATTCCAGCTTGTTTGTCTTCGTGGCAACTGGCAGGTTTCTAAGAAAGAGCAGGAAAAGTACACAAAGCTCCTCGAGACCTGGACTTGGAAACGGCAGGCCAACAACTCTATCTCGCTGTGATGGCCAAAGCTGGTCATAAGGCCAGCCCCTCAATGTCTTCTTGTATCAGTGGGAAGAAGAGTAACCACATTAGAGCATTTTTATAAGGGTAGGACTTATGTAAGGCAGTGCCTGGCTACCCCCTTCCCACTGCCCAGCCCACACCTCACTGCAGGAGAACAAAAACACGAAGGTGTCATCCTCATGCCATCCTCTGTGACGCGTCACAGCTCTGTTAGAAAGCACAACCAGGGCAGCTTCCCGCCCCTTCAAGGACCAGACCATCCTCTGTAGAGTGTGAGCTGGACAGCGGCACACTAGGCACCAGACGGGGCTTCCCACGTCTTTTCTTTCTTAAGACACCAGTTAGGAGGGTGTTACCATCCTTGCTTTATGGAAAGCCAGGCGTGGAGAGCTTGGGGTCACAGAGCTGTGGGGTGAGAGCACGGAGATTACAACCAAGCTGGCAACTGCAGGGTATTATCCCTACCCCTTGCTATGTTCTCCTCCAACACCCAGCCCCCACTTAATATCACGCTCAATTCCAAACACCGTATGGTCCTTGCTTGAGGCTGGGGCACCCTGGAGACCAACTCTGAGCAGCATCTGGTCACCACGATTCTGAATTAAAGACCCCGCATACCCTTCACCTTCCCCAGTGGAACTACTTCCAACACTGCTAACCCAACACCCGCCCTCAAGAACTACAGTTGTTTAGAAGCGAAACATCAGGGAGTAAGATAATGAGACTTCAAAATTACCGTTATTCAACCCCAAGGCTCAACTAGAAGCATTCCCAGCTTCCCATCCCTCCACCTGAGAGCCAGGGTCTCCAAATCACCACTGAGGCACCAAGAGAGGTGTGAAGATGCAAAATCCTACACTTCCAGAACCGGAGAGGAGTCCAAAGCTTTCACTGAGCAGATGTGACCGTGAAGCCCAGAGACACGGTGACTTGTCCCCAGCGCTAACTGGAAACACGAGAAATCCAAAGTGGTTTTCTGCCCAGGATTGCATTTGACGAGGACACTGTGAAGCCATGGAACACAAATCATTGTTTTACAGAGGAGAGGCTGAGTTAGCAGATTGAGGGTATCCAGGTGTCTGGGCAAAACTGGGAGCAAGACCGCCTTCTGACTCCTAGTGCATCACATCAGCAACAAGGACCCCGTCTGATCTAGTCTGACCGTGTGTCTTTAGGTAAATCATGACTCTCTGAGCCTAGTTTTCTCATCTGTAAAATGTGGATGAGGATGATCATACCACAAGGGCTGCTGGAAAACTTGAAATGAAACAATAGTAATCAGGCTCCTTGATATTTATCCAAAACAACTGAAAATTTTTGTGTCCACACAAAAACCTACACAGAGATTTTTATAGCAGCTCTATTCATAGTTGCCAAAACTTGGAAGCAACCAAGATGTCCTGTAAGTAAGTGGGTAGATAGCATGGGACATCCACACAATGGAATATTACTCAGGGCTGAAACGAAATGAGCTATCAAGGCATGAAAAGACATTGAGAAACCTTCCGTGCATGTTACTAAGTGAAAGAAACCAATTTGAAAAGGCTACATGCTGTGTGATTTCAACTCTTTGCCATTCTGGGAAAAGCAAAACTGTGCAGACAGTAAAAATATCAGTGGTTCTGGACAGGGGTAGGAGGTGAGAGAAGGATGAATAGATTGAACAGAATGTTTAGGGCGTTAAAAAAAAAAATGGATGATACCATAATGATGAATACATGTCACTATAAATTTGTCCAAACCCTAGAAACTATAATGCCAAGAGTGAACTCTCAGGTAAACTGAACTTCAGTGGATCATAATGTGTCAATGTGGGTTCATCTTCGGTGGAAAGTGGACCATCCAGTGAGTGTTGTAGATAATAGGGGGAGGCTGTGCATGTGTGGGGCAGGGAATCTATGGGAAATACCATCTCCTCAATTATGCTGTGAACATTAAATTGCTCTAAAAAAATAAATTCTTTAAAAATATTTTTTTAATAAAAAAAAATGTTAATAAGGGGTGTCTGGGTAGCTCAATCGGTGAAGCATCCGACTTCAGCTCAGGTCATCATTTCAGTTCGAGACCCACATCAGGCTCTGTGCTGACAGCTCAGAGCCTGGAGCCTGCTTTGGATTCTGTGTCTCCTTCTCTCTCTGCCCCTCCCCCTCTTGCGCTCTGTCTCTCTCTCTCTCTCTCAAAAATAAATAAACATTAAAAAATATTTTTTAATTTTTAAAAAAATGTTAATAAAATGAAATCATGGTGCATCAAGCTTTAGATGTAGAATTTAGAACATGGCACATGCTGCATGAATGATAGCTGTTTATATGATGAGTCTAGTTCCAAAGCCCAGTGTTTGGTTTTTTTAAAATGTTACTTAGTTAAGTGCCTTATTTGGAATTTAAAAGGATTCTGATTGTCTCCGTGGTCTCCTTTCACTGTTCCTTTTTTTTTTTTTTTAATAATAGAGTGAGGACGACTGGGTGGCTAAATCGGTTCAGTGTCTGACTCTTGATTTCAGTTTAGGTCATGATCCCAGGGTCGTGGGATCGAGCCCCACATCATGGACCCTGCTTAAGATTCTCTCTCTTCCCCCCACCTTTGCCCCTCTCCTGCTCAGGTTCTCTTTCTCTCTTTCTCTCTCTCTCTTAAAAAAAAAAAAAAAGTGTCACTTTAGAGACACAGAACTTTTGTTCGAGCTCTGATGTAATATTTAGATGATTTATTCACAAAAGGTGATCTGTGGATTCAAGCACCTTGTTTTATGGCCAGAATTCTTTCTAACTCATTCAACTTAGATTTAGTTGATTTTCCAGAGGCAAGGGCTGAATGTTGCTTTCCATATCAGAGATCTGTGTTTTGTTTTTGTTTTAAAGGTTTCATTTTTTTTTTTTAAGGACTATCTACCCACAAAGCGGAGCTCAAACTTACAACCCCAGGGCCAAGAGTCACACACTCTACCAACTGAGCCAGCCCAGCATTCCAGAGACCCCTATTTTGATCCTAAGTAACGGAGAAGTGCTACATTTTCCCCTTTTGTTTTCTTTGGCTCATCCTGGTCAGCTAAAAGGAACACAACTCGGGGCGCCTGGGTGGCTCAGTCGGTTAAGCGTCCGACTTCGGCTCAGGTCATGATCTCACCGTCCGTGAGTTCAAGCCCCGCATCCGGCTCTGTGCTGACAGCTCAGAGCCTGGAGCCTGCTTCGGATTCTGTGTCTCCTCCATCTCTCTGTTCCTCCCCTGCTTGTTCTCCGTCTCCCAAAAATAAATAAGTGTAAAATAAATAAATAAATAAAAGGAACACAACTCACAACCCATGTCAAAAAAGGCCTTACTTCTAGGTGCTTCTGAGTCTATTTTCTGAGTGGACCTTGTGTCCACTCCCTTCGTCCTGATCCACCTTTACATTTAGATAAGTTATGAAGTCCTGCCTCTCAACAATTCTTACCCATCAACACTTATCAAGGCGAGGGAATTTGTAGCTAAAATCTTTGGCCTCAGGACTCTGTCTCATTCCTTTCCTGGGTCACCCAAGACATTTCCACTAACCCAGGGGAGTACACAGGTGAGGCTAACCAGACCCTTCCTGAAAGCAAGAATAACTGCCCATTAACCGCGAGTATTTGCTGAGCACATGTGACATGCCAGACAAAAGCAGCAAATTAGGCGCATGGTCTCATTTATTCCCAAGAACCTGGTGAGGTTGGTGCCATTATTACGCCCATTTTAAAGATGAGAGGACTGAGGCTCAGAGTGTTTGAGCCATTTGGATTGCAGAGCATGGACAGCAGGACTTGAACTTCAGGGCATCTGTTCTCTGTCCACTTCCTGCTTCGTGAGTAGGAAGTGAATGGACTGTGAATAGGAATGTTCCACTTATTTCTTCCGGTTCCGACCCTCAGATGGCTACAAGAGGCTCTACTGACCCTCCCTGACATCTCTGTCTCGTGCTCACTTCACCCACGTGATTTCATTGATATCTTTCAGGAAGCCAAGGTTGGCTGATATCATTTTCGCTGAAAATTCAGATTTTTTTTTTTTTTTAAGTCAGGACATCTACCCTAATGGACTGCATTTTCCCAGTGACTATCCGCCTAATCATAGTCTGTGCTCTCCAGTTTCAAAGTCTCTCTCCTGCCCTCTTCAGACTGCCTCGGTTTGAATCTCCGCTCTCCTGTTTACTCACTGATTGCAGACACATTATTTAACCTCCTCGTGCTGCGGTTACCTCCTGTGCAGGATGTAAATAAGAACGGTATAGCCTTCTGATTGGGTTGCTGTGAGGACGGAATGATAAATACACCTGAGCGAGTGGGTTCCATCGTGCGACAGTTGGCACTCTGGACTCGGATCGATACACCTGAGTGCTCGGAGGAAAGTCGCAGGACGAAAATCTCTCCATCCTGGAGCGTGTCCCTGGGATCACACTCGTACCTCATCTGGAGACAAGGTCCGACTTCGCTCGGAAATAAAATATTGCAGGTTCCCCTGGGTGGCTCAGCGGGTTAAGCGCCCCACCCTTGATGTCTGCTCAGGTTCACGGGTTCGTGAGTTCAAGCCCCACATCAGGCTCTGCACCAACAGTGCAGAGCCTGCTTGGGATTCTCTCTCTCCCTCTCGCTCTGCCCCTCCCCCACCTGCGTGCGCGCGTGCGCGCCCGCGCTCTCTCTCCCAAAAATAAATAAACGTGTTTTAACAGTTTAAACAGTAAAATAAAATAATAAAATAAAATACTCCACTGGGCAGTGAAACTAGACTAAAATGTTTAAAGACACGTCAATTCCCGGTGTTGGCTAAGCCTTCTCCAGTCACAACGTTCTGTACCTTCAATCCTGCCCTACGCGCTGGGAGCTGTCTCCCGCAGCTCCCTCTGTCCACCTGCTCCGCACACATCTTTTTATTGCACTGCCAGGTGTAGCTCATTTGCAGGGGAGCAGGCCTCTACGCTGATAAGGCACAAAGAATAAGCTACAGAGAAATGGTCCAGCCATATGTCCTTCTGCCTTATCTGCAAATCCCACTATCAGCAGTTTTATTGAGGCTGTTCGGGCCACTTCGTCCTCTTATCCTCACCAACAAATGCTCTCATTCAGTCTTTTGGGGGGGGGGGGGGCTCCTTCAGGAAAACACACCAATAATGTCGTATCTATTTTTTTAATTGGCATATCAATTAAGATGTGCTTCCGTTGTTTATATAATTATTAGATTTGTTCTCACTGTTAATCAACAAAATGCAGATTAAAGCAAAGGACTTTTTAGAAAGATAATAAACCCAGTGCTAACACTGTCATACATATTTAAGGCAGTCTCAATCACCTCGATACCTTTCTGCAAGTGCTTTAGCAATATATATCAAGGGCCTTTAGAAACACATCCAACTCGATATTTCTACTTCTAAGACTCTACCCTAAGGAAATGATCCTGTAGATAAAAGCTGTATGCCCCAAGATGTTCCTATCAGTGTTCTTTACCATAGCAAAACAATGATAAAATGTGGACTTTTTTTTGAGGAGGAGGAGAGGAGGGGCAGAGGGAGAGGAAGGGACAGAATCCCAAGCAGGTTCCACGCTCAGCACGGAGCCCGATTCCACGACTGTAAAGAGATCACGACCTGCGCCAAAATCAAGAGTCGGATGCCCAACCAACTGAGCCCCCCGGGCGCCTCTATATCAGCAGGCAAGCGTCGGTCCTCAAGCCGTTTTGCTCTCTCGGCTGGAAGCGCTTCAGCACGACTCCCAAAATGACCCCTGAGCCTGCACCTCACCACCACCCCCCCACCCCCGCAAAACCAGGTTAACCCCTCCCCGCCTCTGCCAGAATTCACCCAAGCTGCAAGGAGAGACAGAAGAATTCGTACATAAATCCAGAGTCCCAAAACATTCTCGTAGAAGCCAGGGTAAGCGCAGGGTGGCGTGGAGAGGGCTTGGGGAACACCGGTTTTGATTCCTAATCTAATTAGAGAGCCCTATAACAGAGTCTTTGTTCAAAGACGAAATTTAATTTACAATTGAATGTCTCCAGTGAAGCCAGTTTTTATTAATTTCCAGCACAACATTCAGATATACCCTCCAGAACTTCAATATGTTCTTATTTAGTGTTTAATCCTCTAATGCATTAAAATTAATTATTTCAGTTTTATGGCAAACCGTCTATAGCCAGCATCCAAGCTGGGCACCCCACGCCTCTCCCCCCCCCCCAACCCAGTCAGCTGGGGAGGTGTCAATATAATTATTTAAGGGGTTGAAAGGTAAAGGGCAAGCAATGGGAAGGGAAATGAGCCTGCAATTATGCACTCATGCTTCAACAGGGAAGCAGATGGCCTCCCTTGCATAAATTATTATTTATCCACGGAATTCCCCTCTGCCTCTTACCAAATCAACACTTAAAAAAAAAAAAAATTCTTTGTGGGGCCTGTGAAGTTCCCTGGCCAGTTCCCAACATCTACGCCCTGCCCCCACTCCTCCCCCCGGAGACGAAAATGACCGTGATAATGCCAAGATGGCCCACAGACAGCAGCAAGGGTTTCCAAAGGCACTGATGGGGTTTGGACCGTGCGTTTGAACTGAGGGGCACAGACAGGAGTCCGCCTTACCTCGCGGCCCGGAGGCTGGGTGCAGTGACCACCCGGCTGTGCGAGCAGAAAGTGACGGGCAGAGTCACCGGCCCGTGCTTCGCTCCCAGTAATAAGACCCACGGCAGGTGGACGTCCCCCAACGTGCCAGCTAAGGCACACGGCTTGGAACCTACCGTGCATTCTCGCCCCGAACCCTCGAATCAGCCCCTGAGGTAGGGGACCGCATTCCAGTCGGAGAAAATGAAGACGCTGGAAGCTCCCAGACGAGGATACCGCTAAGTTAACCACAAAGCAGCCATGGTTTCTGAGGGCGTGTGCTCCCATTTAACCCCACGGGGCAGTTACCGTTGTCACCACTTTCTACAGAGACCAGAGACACGGAGGCTCATCCCGGCGAAGGAATTTTTCCAAGGCGCCGCATCCCAACCCAGGGCCAGAATTTTCACCTGACCCGCAGGACCGCCAGGGTTCTAGGATCGCCAGGCTGGGTTCTCTCCTCCGTCCACCACCCCTGCCTCTTCCTCTGCCCTCGTCGCCTCACCAACACAAGTCTACTGCACAAGTGAAAATGTTGCTAAGCTGCCTTACAAAACTTTCCAGGCAGAGAGAGAGAGAGAGAGAGAGAGAGTGTGTTCTTTACCAAGCTCTTTGGAGGGCAAGGACTCGTCCATTTATATGTATTCATCGTCCTAACACTAATGTTCTCCTTGACGCCCATATGTCTCTGGCCCTAGGCACCAGGGAAGGGGCGGCACTGAGAGGTAAGTGCTCTCCTCGAGTCCTCCAGCATTTTCCAAAGGAAACCTGCCCTCAGCAGCAGCAGCAGCCGCCGAGAAATAGCAAGCCCCCGGTCCCAGGGCCGCCGGCACGTGATAGCAGAGCAGATACGGGGGAGGCTGTGGCATCAGAAGGACTTGACGCTGGATCCCGTCTCTGCCACTCGCTGTGTGGATCCGAGCAAGTCTTTGAAACACCTCCCACTTCCCATCTGCAAAATGGAATACTCCTCCACACACTTCGTAGGGCTACTGTGGAGATTTAAGGACGTCTTACAGTGGCTGTCTGACACTGTTCACTCGCAGCTAGAGATGATGCAGTTTGCACCACGGCCAAGTCGACACAGAGAGAGAGAGACAGAGACAGAGAGACCCAGAAACACAGAGAAGAAGATAAAACCGTACTTAGCAATAGTCTTCGATGGCTTTGATACGTTCTCTGCTAATGCATTTCTGTGAAAAATGTCGACCACCACGAATTACACTGATTTTATGACCCTGTAAAGGGTCATCACTTTCCACGGGAAAACTCTGACGTCGTGAGCTTCTCCTGACCTGGCACCGATCGCGCCATATTCCCACACCGGCACCTCCCTCCTCTCGTCAATTCTGGGAGGATTTTCCCCTCGGTGGGTTTGTAAACTTATGAGGAAAGGGCCCCGCAAGCGGTGATGTTTAAAGCTGTTATGAACCCTTGTTTGGTTTTTATTTTATTGCTTCTGGTTTTTGGTCAGGGAGTCCAATCTACTGGGCCTGGCTCTGGACCGGCTCCTATCTCCATCCCCCTCGCCCCAAGCATCTCGGATCTCCCCTGTCGTCAAGGACACGTGAACGAGACCCACAGATCAGGGGAGCCGAAGCAAGGAAGAATTCTCAAAGCTCCTCTCTCTCTTTTGATTAGAACCGGTCTGGGAGCACCTGGGGGGCACAGTGGGTTAAGCGTGTCCAGCTTTTCATTTCGACTCAGGTCCTGATCTCATGATTCGCGAGACTGAGCCCCTAGTTGGGCTTTGCCCTGACGGTGCAGAGCCCGCTTGGAATTCTCCCTCTCCCTCGCTCTCTGCCCCCTCCTCCACTCGTGCCAGTTCTCTCTCTCTCTCTCTCAAAATAAATAATAAATCAATTTTTTAAAAAAAGAAAGACAAGCGGTCATCCACACTTCCAAAACAAACTGGGCTGGGCTGGGTATGCCTCCTTTGGAAGCTCTTTCTGTTTGCCCCAGGGCCCACCGTGCACCAGGCACTGTGCTAGGCAGACCCTGAGGACCACATGCTCTGTGAATGGCGGCCCCAGAGTTGTGCAACGTGTTGACTTCCTCGGCAGATGCACACGTGAATAAGGCACAATCTGTCCCGACCCCAGAAGCTTCTGCTCAAGGAGTCAGATGTGAAAACCCACCAAAGCAGTACACTGTTAGATTTCCTATCACAAAAGAATGAGGGACCAGTCAAGACTCTCAAGGGAAGGGGGAAATCATCAGGAAAATCTCCTGCAAGAGTACCCATCAGCTGGATTCCCTAAAAGCAGAGACCTCAGACTGGCAGCCCGAGAGCTGAATCTCTCTCACCGACATGTTTTGTTTCTACATATAATTTTTTTTTTTTAATTTTTTTTTTAACATTTATTTATTTTTGAGACAGAGAGAGACAGAGCATGAACGGGGGAGGGTCAGAGAGAGAGGGAGACACAGAATCTGAAACGGGCTCCAGGCTCTGAGCAGTCAGCACAGAGCCCGATGCGGGGCTCGAACTCACATACCGCGAGATCATGACCTGAGCCGAAGTCGGACACTTAACCAACTGAGCCACCCAAGCGCCCCTCTACATATAATTTTTAAAATTAGTTGCCACCATTTTAAAACCCGAATTTCTACCTCTACCTGAGAAATTGGAAGCAGCTGCCGGGCCCGCATGGGCAAACGTTCTCCAGTTTGGTACAGACCCCCCACCACTCCCTATAGCATTCCCCTTTTACATTCCCTGCCAGCCCCTGTAAGCATCTGAGTTAGCAACCCATGAACTAAAATCTGATAGGGAGAAACGTGGGCTAGAAGTCAGAGTTTCCAAATCTGGACGTTCATCTGTGCTTTGAAGAAAAAGTTTTTCCAGTGTCCAGGCCAGCTCACCAGGGCATGAAGGCAGATGCCGATTTCAGCACAAGCCTCGTGTAGCCAGGGACCAAGGTAGTCCCTTGTGCTCTGGACCTTCCAGGACCACTCCCTGGTGGTCAGCCCCTGGACGGCACATGGATTCAGTCAAAGGACGGCAATTCTAACACAATGCCTTGGTTTGTCTTAACTAGGAACAACACATAATTCTGCTTCCAGCATTTTCTCTCTCTGGATGAACAGGTCTATAAAATGGCATATGCCTGGAATAGTAAGTCCCATAGCAGTCGGAGTCAGGAGAGGGGTGGGTTAGGAATTAGTCAGCAAACATTAGGTCATCTCTTTGTGATGCCAGACCTCACTTTTTCATCTGTCCAACGACAAGCTTGTATCAGTCCACCATTCTTCATGCTGGATGAAGTGACAGAGGATATAGATGTTACGCAATCCTCTGTAGAGCACCGTGAAATAGTGATAGATTAAACTTAAAATAGCTCAATAAATAATTTTCTGCTAAGTCAAGGATCCATACCAACAACGGCTAACACTCACGAAGTGAGGGCCAGGCACAAGGCTCTGTATGAAATGCACTATCTCATTATCTCCTTCTTACAACATCTTCAATAAGATAGGTGCGACAGTGACGGCAGTCCGATTTTACAGATGAGGAAAATAGGGTTCAGGGAGGTCATGTGATGCGCCAGATTTAGCAAGTGGTCATGACAGAATGGGCCCCCGGGGCAAGCTGATTCCACAGCATCTCCTCATATACTAGATTCTTACGTAGCCAAAAAGTAATTGGAAAAGTCCACCCGTTAGATTTCTCACCCAGGGGCGTGTGAACATGCATCCGTTCTCTGTAACAGGATTAACTAATCACTCACCCAGACTTGACTGCCGACTTGTGACATTTGCAGTCTTGTAGAGGAGAAGAGGATGCCCTTCTCTGATGGCTAGAAAAGGCCACAGCGAGTCCGTATTAGCCAGGCATCCCCTTGAACCCACTCTGAGAGCAAACATGTGTGTTTCCAAAGCACTTAACTAGATGTTCTCCAACACTGCTTCCAGCTCCAAACTTTGATGATCCTGTAAGATGGTCATGGGCTTGGGTAGCAAGGGGAGACTCCACAGAGAAAATAGGGCTTTCGCTGGGTCCCGAAAGGAAGGTAATTCTTAGATAAATCCAGAAGAGGCAGTAAGACTAGAGGAACTATCTGAACAAAAGTGCTGAGGGGAAGGCTGGCTTGTCACTCAGAGTGACTATAAATCACCTGTCTCTCTGACATGCAGGCTTGGTGGAAAGAAGAGTAAGAGAAGGTGGAGAGCAGCTGCAGGTGGGCCTAGAATGCCGAGTCCAAGAAATGGAGACTCATTCTCGACCATTGGAAGCCACGGAAGACTTTCAAATGAAGAAGAGAATGAATCAGTGTGCAAAGATAAATGGGGTGTGAGAGTAGGAACAATTAGGAGTCCACTGCGAGATGATTCCAGCAGTTACACGTAGCTACGTGTAGGAGGAAGAGTGAGGGAGAGGGGGGACCAAACTGGTGAGGTGAGAATGACCTCAGCAGAATGTGGAGCTACACCAGGTATTCCCAACCTGACCCACCGGCCCAACACCTTTCCGTTATGGGGCTGTGCTGGGCACCCCAGGACATTCTGCCATAGCCCCACCCCTTTGTAACAACTCAGACTGTCACCAGACTTTGCCAAAGATCCCCTTGGGGGGGGGGGGCAAAATCACCTCCAGTTAAGAGCCATCATTTTATGAGACTCAAAAGAGCAATCATTTCCAAAAGCCATCAGTTCCCCTGTAGAGAGAGTAGCAAAGTCAAGAAGGGAAATGGGAAAGAGGTCATTGGCTTTGGTGATCAGAGGTCACTAGGTACCTTCAAGAAAGCTCCTTCGGTGGGGTGCCCCGGTGGCTCGGTCGGTTAAGCCTCCAACTCTTGATTTCGGCTCAGGTCATGATCTCCGGGTTTGTGAGTTCGAGCCCCACATCAGGCTCTGCGTTGACATCTCATGGAGCCTGCGTGGGATTCTGTCTCCCTTTCTCTGCCCTTCCCCCACTCACTATCTCTCTCTCTCAAAATAAATCAAATTGTTGAAAAAATGAAAAGAAAGAAAAAAGAAAGCTTCTTCTGTAACCAAGTCCACTTGAAAGGAGTTACAGAAAGAACAGACAATCTAAAACGAAGAACAAAGGTGAGCTACCTACAGAAAGTCAGAAGCCTGGGTCTGGGACTTCTGCAAGCCCACCAGAGGAGCAGGCTCCCATTCCCACTGGCTTCCAGAGGAAGGTCAGAGATTAAACAGCAAAAATCTCCCCCGGGAGAGTCTCCTTTGCAGTCACCTCCACCTCCAACCCCGCTAGGGTCCATCCTGGGGACAGATGTCGCCCAAAAGGACCATAGCAAAGACAGGCCAAGTGAGCGCCAAAGTGTGGAAACTTCTGAGATTGGCTGGGAGTTAGCACTTACAGAACAATAAACGGAGCCTTTGAAGAGACGAAACAAAGGAACCATTTGTCTCCTCCAGCAGCTACAAAGGAGGCAGGCTCACGGAGGACTGAGGGGTAAAAGAATGCCAAGCTGGAGACGAGACTAGGGTTTACTGGGTCCAACCCAGGACCCTCCGCCAGGATCTGAAGTCAGTGCGTAAGAGAGCAACCAAATGTACTCAACACGACACAGGAAATGTAGGCTCTAGGGTTTGAAGTTAAAAACGTCTATTTTGTTTTTCTTTCTCAGTTGCTTTATATAAAGGTGGGGAGAGGGAGACAACATTTTAAAAAAACATGCATTTTTTTAAAAAGCACAGAGACTTTCTTCAGTGCCTTTTTCGTTACCATACCTGTGAATTAATGATTGGCTGGATTTCATTGACTCGTCTGCTGAAGAGCCTCCCTGAGTTCCTCTTACATGGTTGTCAGGAAAATGCCAGTAAGACTCCCCCCTTCCTTTAACGGTCCCTGGCCGGCTTGGGTTTGAACCTCATGGCCCTTCTTGCAAAACGATCTTTCTGCTGGAGATACATATTGGTCATTTTCCCCTCTCTCCTCCCTCCTCAACAGGCCCCACATGACTTCAAGGGGTTTGGAAATTACAACCCAGCCATCCTGAGGGGCTTTATGTCTCACTCCTAAATTGGAACTGGTTGGATCAGCGGGGTCCCGTTTCTGTCTGTATTAGTCACTTCTCTTAACTGTCAAAGATCAACTCCCTCGGTAGGAAAATTTTTGAGGGGTGGGGGAAGAGATATTCAAAGAAGAAGGGAGGTGGGGACTGGTGTGATATTCTACAAGTCACACATTCTGAATCTCTCCTTTCATGTCTCTGGAAAGGATGGAGAAAGTTGGGTCAAACGGCTCATTCTTTCTGCCCCTCTTTCTTTTTTCCTAACCATGAAAGTGGCACTCACAAAGTCATTGTGAGAATATGCAATTGTGAGAATAAATGGTTCTTATTTGTGCCATCCTGGAGGAAAGAACGTTCTCTGCAGTGACACGGTGTTCTCTTCCAGGAGGCACTCTTACCGAACTGTTTCCCCGCAGTCCCAACCCTGTGGGTGATAACAAAGCTGCCCATCTGGAGACCTACTTCTTCTTAGAAACCTAGCAACACCCGAAAAAAGGAGAGACACAGCCTCAGAGTGTCCCTAGACCAGCAAACCAGGAACGCCTGGTCAATAGACACCTTCTCCTAACTTACGAAAGGAAGGAGAAAGACCAAAGTTGTCCCTTAAAAAGTGTCCTGAAAAGATAAACCCCAACAGGGGTGGCTGGGTGGCTCAGTCAATTAACGGTCCGACTTCAGCTCAGGTCATGATCTCGCTGTTCATGAGTTTGAGCCCCACATAGGACTCTGTGCTGACAGCTCAGAGCATCTCTCTGACTCTCCCCTGCTCGTGCTTTATCTCTCAAAAATAATCCATACATGTTAAAAAAAAAAAAAAAAAAGATAAACCCCAACAGCTATCTCTGGGTGATGAGGATTACAAACTTTTGGTTCTCTTATTCCTTTATTTTTCTATTTTACAATTTTTCTTTCACAATGAGCATGAATCACTTTGGTCATCTCCAAAGATACCATTTGCTTTAATCTCCCCAGCCCTTTTCAATCCAGCAAATGTCTACTCTAGATCAAGTGGTTCTTAATTACTGAAACACGGTAAAGTCCCTGAACCTGGCTGAGACCTGATTTTTCCATTTCCTTGGCTGTAAAATGGGATGGCCCCTACTTTGTTTGGAGGCACAAAACAACTCCAAGCTGTTACTTGAAAGTAACACCCCAGGTGGTATCACCAGTCTGGGGGAGAGTGAGGTTGAGTCCCGAACCCACAAGCCACGTATCTGCCTGGGGTGCACACATCCTCGACCGTCCCACATGAGGCTGGCAGAGTTCAGTAGTCATACATGAAGACAGGGCATATTCTGATTTCACTCATCTGTGGAATTTAAGACACAGAACAGATGAACATAAGGGAAGGGAAGCAGAAGTAATATAAAAAGAGAGAGGGAGACAAACCATAAGAGATTCCTAAGTGCAGAGAACAAACAGAGGGTTGCTGGTGGGGTGTCGCGTGGGGAGAAGGGCTAAAGGGGTGAGGGGCACTAAGGAAGACCCTCCTTGGGATGAACACTGGGTGTTACATGTAAGTGATGAATTACTAAACTCCATTCCTGAAAAACAATAATAAATATATTTTGATTAAAGAAAAGATAGGGACATTTGCCACCTTTAACAGCTCTCGAAAACTACCCTCTTGAGTTCCAGCTAAACCTACTTTTGCTGTTGTTCTCTGATGGGTTGGATGGTTGGTTTTGTGTTTTGTTGCTTTTGTTTGTGTGTGTCCTGTGGGGTGTAGTCAGTTAGCCTCCCGCAGAGCAAAGCCCAAAGTGCCAGATTCCTGGGAAACCACCCTAAGAGGCCTCTTCCAGGAAGGATCTCCTGTTGCCAAATTTCCTGAGGATATACCTAGATGGTCAGACACTGTCAGAAAAAAACTACTTGAAATGTTCACCCACACGAAGCATACAGTGTAAATTTCCTTCACATTCGCTACAGCCTTTGCTGCCCGGTTGTTTGCGGATGAAAACTTTTTATCAAAATGTTCTTTTATACTTTTCTCCAGAGGAATCCCAAATGCCCCTCCCCCATCACTATCAAAAATCTGGCTAGTGTTCACCAGCCCTATTTTTGAAGAAAAAGAAAAGGGTTTTTTAATATATATATAATAAAAACCCAAATACCCCTCCCCTTCCACTGCGCCTCGCCTTCCCCCATAAATCCAATGTCTTGGTTGAAAACTTGGTGGTTAGGAGATGATGGGTTTCTAAGATGTGCGGGCTGAAGCTGGTTTCGCTACTTCAGAGTTTCGTTGGACATTTTTTTCGTGTCTGTACGCGTTTTCAACAAATAGCTTCGGTTCTCCATAGGGTGCTACTCATTGTCACTAAGTAGTGATGGATTTGTTTTCACCACTGCTTATGCGGTTGAAGAGCTGCCTCTGAACCACTTTTCCTTCCAGCAATTCCCCTCCCTTCCTCTCCTATGCAATCCGCCGGGAGTCGGTAAGGACGGGGCTGAAAATTCTTTTTCAGGAGCCGCCCCGTCCTTTGCCCCGAAGGAAACCCCGCGCTCCGGACGCCCCTGCCCCCACCCACTTCCTTGCCTCGGTTGGCATTCGGACACGGCGATCTCGGCTGCCAGTAGAGGGCACACTTACTTTACTTTCGCAAACCCGAGCGCGGGTGCAGTTTGGGGAGGGGGCGGGGGAAAGACGCTTTGCAGCAAAACCTTGACCAGGGATTGGTCGGTCTCCGAGTTTGCGGCAAAGGCCGGGAGGCCGGAGTAATTTGCAACCCTTAAAGCCGTACTGCGCTGTGCGCTCCGTTTGGAGGAAGTTCCTACTCATTTAACAATTGAAAGCTGCGCTGCAAACTCAACGGGTAATAATTTACCTCAAACACAAACACGCTATGCAAGATCTCCTCCTCCCCTCTCCCCGATTTTTCTTCTGTTTGGAATGGGGGGGGGGGGGAGGAGGGGAGGAAAAGTTTACTTAAAATGCTTTTGGATGAGGGACCACGGTTGGGAAGTTGCCTTTGTTTTTAATGCCCTAGTGTAATGCAAAGTAGCAAATCCCGAAGGAATTGGCGGTAGATATTGAATATAGATTAATTTAGGAAGCGAATAAGTCATGTCCTATTCAGCAACATTCTGGGTTGATGTGTACAAGAAATGTTCATAGATGTACGCGGATTATACATAAGCACTTTCACTGTGGTGCTAAAAAAAAATTTAGAGTCAGTGAACTAGGAAATTAATGCTTGAAATTTGCCAATTTTTAATTGGCCTAAGACCCACTAAAAAAGCACGGAAGTAATATTTGACTCCTCTACTTTGATCAGAATCGATGCTTTGTGTGTGTGTGTGTGTGTGTGTGTGTGTGCAGGATCTCGATTCCAATAATCAAGGAGAAAGAAAACCCATGAAGGAAGTTAAGTGTCCGATTTGCCCGAGGAGGAAAGAGTTAACGGTCTTCTTCACCAGGGTCTCTGCAAACTCTCAGGGCAGGGTACTCAAGCTCGCCTCCTCTCCCCTTTCTGGGAACTCTATTCCCGAGGCTTGCGCCCCCCTCCCCAAAATTCTCCCGTCTGGCGCCTTTGATTTCCCCCAAACATGGGAACCCCAGACTGGTGCAAACCGGCGCCACGGGGCGCAAAGAGGATTTGCCTCTTTTCTGAAAGCTGGCTGCGGAATTGGGAACTCGGAGAGAGAGGCGTGGGGGTTGGGGGGTGGGCGTGTTGCGGGTGCAGACCCGCGGGGAGAGGACTAGGGAGGGTCCCGAGTCGCGCGCACCCGCAACCTCGCTCCGCCCAGACCCCAGTTCCGGAACACGCAGAAAAGATCTCAGGGATTAGCGCGTCCTAGGGGAAAAGCCGGCTCCTGCCGAGCCCACTGTAGGTCTGCGTGGGCGGGGCGGGGGCTGGGGGGGGGGGTGTGTGCCTGCTGCTTTGACAGCAAATTGGGGGATTCATTCGGAGTGGGAGGTATCCAATCGCGATCGATAACTGTACACATATAAGGCACAACACCCCCGACAAATGCAATGGGTGTTTATTCATAACGCAATCTCCCAAGTAGACGTGGCAGTGGGCTGCTGAGTTATTTTCAGATTCCAGGCATCCTTTTCCTCCTTACACCTCTTATTATTTGTGCCCGTCGACACTAACACCCCACACCCTCGGAGCGCGCGCCCATAAATACCCCTTCTTCCCTCGTCTTCGCGGGATTTATTTTCCAAACGCTGCCCTTTCCCCAGCCTTCGGGAGGCGCCCGTCCACCCGGGACGTGCATGGCGTGGCGGTGGGTACACGGTGTGTTCCGTGTTGAAGGCTCAGCTGTTCCGCCTGCGATGATTTAAGCACGCGAGACAAGTATGCGGTTTGTCCAGCCGCGCGCTGCGCCGGAGGAGCAGCGGAGAAAGGCAGCGGGTTTGAGCGGGAGCAAAAGAAAATGGTAGGCGCGCGCAGTTAATTCATGCGGCGCTCTGACTGTTTACATCCGATCGCTCGGCGCACTGGAGTGCCAGGCAGAAAGGGCCGAGTCTCCTCCCCAACCTCCCCCCCCAACCCCAGCCCAGCCAGTCCTCCGCAGAAGCGCCCCTCCCCGGCTCCCAAAGCGGAGGGCGGGGGAGAGAGAAAAAAGATCCTCTCTCGCGAATCCCCGCCCACCGGCCCTTTATATGCGAGGGTCTGCGCGGTCGAGGACCCCCGAGCTGCGCTCTCCCCGCCGCAGCTGCCGCCGCCGGCGTCGCGCCCCGGCTGCCGCCTGGCTCCCTGCCGGCCTCGGGAAGGGCAGGGCTATTCAGGGGCTTGGCGGGAAAAAGAGAACAGAGGGGAGGGATCGTGCCTAGCTCTGTATAAAAGCCGGTTGTTGGGGCTTTATCTGACTCTCTGTAGTAATCCTAGCAAGAGGCAGAGGGAGCGAGCGGGCGCGCCCGCCTGGGTAGAAGAGCAGAGCGAGGCGAGCGAGCCGAGTCGCGCTCCGGGCGCCCGGGGAAGGGAGATCCGGAGTGAAAGGGTGCTTCGCCTCCGGCCCACCCCACCCTGCCCGCCGCCCCCTGCCAGCGGTGCGCAACCCCCCGCCGCACCCGCGAAACTTTGCCGGTTGCGGCGGGCGGACACTGTTCCCTGGAACTTACAACACCCGAGCCTGAACGCGACTCTCCGGTCCGCCTATTTGGGGAAACACTGCTCCCCTACGCTGCCCGGGACCCGCTCCTCTTAAAGGGCGCTCCTCGCCGCTTTTCGGACGCTGGATTTCCTTCGGATAGTGGAAAACCCGGTAAGCACCCGGATCTATTTGTCTTCTCATTTATTTGCCCCACCGCTTTAATGCCGCGACGAGTCGAAGTCGAATGCCCCAATCGGGGGTCTTTTCTGCCATTCCTGCGCTATTGACACTTTTTCTCAGAGTAGTTGTGGTAGCTCCGGGGTGGGGTGAGGACGACCCAGAACTGGATGGGGTAGAGTGGCTTGTCAGGATGGGAGGGAAAACCGGTGCGTTTTTGAAACTCGTCTTTAGAGATTTTTGCTCATGTATACTGACGCTGCTCTCGACCGGTTGGACATTCCTGCTTTATTGCATTAATTGCTTTTGATTTTTTGGAGCGGGGGGGGGGGGGGAGGGAGTGCCGCGCTTCGCGGTGGGCAGAGAGCCCTCCCTGTACATCCCGAGCTCCTGGGAGTAAGAATTACAAATTGCGTGTGGGAGCCGGAGAGCTCCGCCGCCGCTGACTTTTACGCGTCTCGGAAAAGGCATTTAAATTTCGGCTTACCGCATTTCTGACAGCCGGAGACAGACACTGCGGCGCGTCCCGCCCGCGGATCTCCGCGGCGTTCACCATTCGCCCCCTGCTCCTTTTAAGAAGTTGGCATTTGGCTTTTTAAAAGAATAATAAAATTAGGGATCTTGGTCTACCGGGGTGCTGGTTCGGACTTGGTGTTGGGGAGGCTCGGGGAGCAGGGAAAAGGGACGCTGGGCAGGGATGGGTCCGATTCTCCCGGAATCGTGGACTCGGGGGAAACGAGGGCAGATCTCCGCACCCACCTCCCTCGCCCCCTCTGGTGTCCCCGCGCCCCTGAGGTGGCGGAGGGAAGGCAGGGAGCGGGGCTCGGGGCTTTCCCAGAACAGCTGCTACCCTCGGCGGGTGAGGGGAAGACGCCCGGCTCCGGGCGCGGAACCGCAGCAGGGGCTCTGGCGCAGTTGCGTCGCCGTGCTGGGTGTTGAAGGGAGGTGCCCCGGTTATTATCTAACACCCCCTTTTATTTATGGGGGGGGGACTGTTACGGCCGGCGGCTAGGCTCGCCCCACCAGCCGGCGAGAGACGCGGAGAGAAGCCGGCCGAGGAAGGAAGGGGGACGCGCTGGGAGTGGGGACGGAGGGACGGCGGGGCGGGGGTGCTGGGAGGGGCGGCGGCGCCGGCTGGGGAAGGAGCGCTGCGAGGGCGCGAGTGGGAACGGGCGCGGCGCGGAGGGGCCCGGCGCGGGAGGGGGCACGCGCAGCCGCTCCCGCCGCGGCGCCTCCCGCCTCCTCCTTCAGGTGGCGCAAAACTTTGCGCCTTCGGGTTTGGCGGATTGTGTTCCCGGCCGCCGCCTCCTCTGGCCGCTTAAGGAGGCCAGAGCCGATTCCGATTGCTCGGCGGCGGCGGCGGCGGCGCGGGCTCCCCGCGGACGCGAGCTCCGCCGGCGCCCCGCGGCTGGCTCACCGAGTGTGCGTCCCAGATAGCAGGGGGCCACCTGGACGGGGTGGGAGGGGTGCCCTTCGCCGCCGCTGGCCCCGGCTGGGGCTCGCGCTGGAAGGGGAGCGGCTCGGCATCCGGGCGCGCGCTGCGCGGGGGCTGCGGCACCCACCCCAGACCCCCCTTCGCTCAAGACCTCCCCCCCCTTTGTGTGCCCCCTTCAGCAGGCTGCCGCGATGCCCCTCAACGTCAGCTTCGCCAACAGGAACTATGACCTCGACTACGACTCGGTGCAGCCCTATTTCTACTGCGACGAGGAGGAGAACTTCTACCAGCAGCAGCAGCAGAGCGAGCTGCAGCCGCCGGCGCCCAGCGAGGATATCTGGAAGAAATTCGAGCTGCTGCCCACCCCGCCGCTGTCCCCGAGCCGCCGCTCGGGGCTCTGCTCGCCCTCCTACGTCGCCTTCGCGTCCTTCTCCCCCCGGGGGGACGACGACGGCGGCGGCGGCAGCTTTTCCACGGCCGACCAGTTGGAGATGGTGACCGAGCTGCTGGGAGGAGACATGGTGAATCAGAGCTTCATCTGCGACCCGGACGACGAGACCTTCATCAAAAACATCATCATCCAGGACTGCATGTGGAGCGGCTTCTCGGCCGCCGCCAAGCTCGTCTCGGAGAAGCTGGCCTCCTACCAGGCTGCGCGCAAAGACAGCGGCAGCCCGAGCCCCGCCCGCGGGCCCGGCGGCTGCCCCACCTCCAGCTTGTACCTGCAGGACCTGAGCGCCGCCGCCTCCGAGTGCATCGACCCCTCCGTGGTCTTCCCCTACCCGCTCAACGACAGCAGCTCGCCCAAGCCCTGCGCCTCCCCCGACTCCGCCGCCTTCTCTCCGTCCTCGGACTCTCTGCTCTCCTCGGCGGAGTCCTCCCCGCGGGCCAGCCCCGAGCCCCTGGCGCTCCACGAGGAGACACCGCCCACCACCAGCAGCGACTCTGGTAAGCTGGGCCCCTCCCGGCCCGTCCGAGGGGCGGCTGGGTACCCTTCCTGTTCTCCTCGGCAGCTCATTCCACTGGCCGCTTCTGCCGACCCCGGCTTTTCTCTTTTCTTCTATTCGGGAAGGGAAATGGTAGATCTGGAAGGGTCTGGGAGCTCATCCCGGAACCCTGGGCTTTAGGGTTTCCTCCCATCCCCTCTCCTAAGACCGCCCCAGTGGCCGGCCCCCTCCTCTCCCTCCCTCCCCTTAGGAATTTCTTTGGGGTTTTTCAATCTTCTGGCTTATCTTGCAACTCAATCCACTCCCTCTTAGTTTTCTTCAGCATTTTAATTGCCCCCGCGGTGGGGGTGTGCCAGAAGCGGGAGAGGAGGGGATTGATCTCTGAGAGCGGAGGGATGGCTTCCCTCGTCCCTTCTGAGTAGTTCTTGGGTTTTCCTGGACTAGGATCCACAAAAAAATGAAGATGGGCAGTGGACAGAGGCAGAGCGGCCTGCCTCCCAGGCGCTGTGACCTAGTGACAGTGGCTTTAGGTGGGCTGAAGAGCCTGGGATCTGGTCAGCCTGTTTGGAACACTTAAAAGCAAATCCTTGCCAAAATTGGGCTTTTTTCCTCCCCCCCCCCCCCACCCCTAGAACTTTTGGCAAAGCCACAAGAATCTTTTTTCCTTTTTGCCCTTCCAGTAAAATAGGGAGTTGCTAAAGTCATACCAAGAGACTCTATCATTTGCAACACCTGAAGGGTTCTTGGTAAAGTCCCTTAAAAAGAGGAGGTGCTTGGGAATGTGCTTTGCTTTGGGTGTGTCCAAAGCCTCATTAAGTCTTAGGTAAGAATTGGCATCGATGTCTTATCCTGGTAAATTGTAATTTTCTCATCTGTGCCGTAAACCCAGCTGTCATTCTCCCTTTCTGACTCTGCCTTCATTGCGAGAAGAGCTGGGTTGATTGGCTAATTTGTTCTCCCGGGATGACTTTGTGCCAGGGCCCTTTCTCACAAGATAACGCCTTATATTTGCATAGCATTAACTTAATCTGGTCCTTGATTGCTGTGAGGACACGTCGCTAACCCGCGCGTTTTCTTTTTCCTTTCTTAAAGAGGAAGAACAAGAGGAAGAAGAAGAAATTGATGTCGTTTCTGTGGAGAAAAGGCAGCCCCCTGCCAAAAGGTCGGAATCGGGGTCACCCTCTGCCGGAGGCCACAGCAAACCTCCTCACAGCCCGCTGGTCCTTAAGAGATGCCACGTGCCCACCCATCAGCACAATTACGCAGCGCCCCCCTCCACTAGGAAGGACTACCCAGCCGCCAAGAGGGCTAAGTTGGACAGTGGCAGAGTCCTGAAACAGATCAGCAACAACCGCAAATGTATCAGCCCCAGGTCTTCGGACACGGAGGAGAACGACAAGAGGCGGACGCACAACGTCTTGGAACGCCAGAGGAGAAACGAGCTGAAACGGAGCTTTTTTGCCCTGCGCGACCAGATCCCAGAGTTGGAAAACAACGAAAAGGCCCCCAAGGTGGTTATCCTTAAAAAAGCCACCGCGTACATCCTGTCCGTCCAAGCAGGGGAGCAAAAGCTCATTTCGGAAAAGGACCTGTTGAGGAAGCGACGAGAACAGTTGAAACACAAACTTGAACAGCTAAGGAACTCTTGTGCATAAGTCCACCTATTAGAGGGAGGAACTGGAGTTGCTCGTGAATTCTCACTTGTTACTAAGGGAAAGTAAGGAAAAAGCTTCCTTCTCACAGAACTGTAGCAACTCCTCATATCTGAACTTGTTTCAAATGCATGGTCAAGTGCAACCTCACAACCTTGGCTGGGTCTTAGGATTGAAAGGTTTAGCCATAATGTAAACTGCCTCAAATGGAATTTTGGGCATAAAAGAACATTTTTTTATGCTTGCCATCTTTTTGTTTGTTTGTTTTCCTTTAACAGATTTGTATTTAAGAATTGTTTTTAAAAAATGTGTCAAGTTTACCCCGTTTTCCTGTGTAAATATGGCCATTAAATGTAAATAACTTTAATAAAACGTTTATAGCAGTTATACAAGAATTCAAACCATGTATTATAAACCATAATTTTTTTTATTTAAGTACATTTTCCTTTTTAAAGTTGATTTTTTCTATTGTTTTTAGAAAAAATAAAATACGTGGCAAATATATAATTGAGCCAAATCTTAAGTTGTGAGTGTTTTGTTTTTCTTGCCTTTTTTTTTTTTTTCATTCTCTTTTCATCAATTCCAATTAACAGAATTTGGCCCTCAAGGGAATGAGTTTACAAAGATGGAGAAAGAAGTTATTGAAAGGGCAAGGGCTTTGCTTTGTTCAAATGGGTCTGGGTCCTTAAGGTCTTTTAAATTCTGAGGGTTATGAGATGCTTCCTGGAGATCTGTGATAGGGGCCAGAGTTGCTACTTGGAAGAATGAACAGGCAGTAAGCTGGTGAGAAGGCAAAGGGATGCCAGAGGTTAAAGATAAGTTAAGTATACAAAGGGGGTAAGGTTTGGGGGGAGGGGGGGTGGGAGGAAGATGAAGAAACTTCATTTGGTTAACCCATGCCACTCCCAGGCTACATTCAAACCCAGACGGTAGGAACCAGCCCCCTGCTTGCCTACTATGCTAGGTGAGGGAGGCAAGTTATTAACCCTATTTTACAAACAATGAAATGTAGGGGCGTAGAGGGGTTTTGTAATTTCTCTGCAGCCACGGGCCACGCTGTAAAACACTGAATCCAGGTCACCGCCACCCCCACCCCCGCCCATTTTTTGAAAAACAACACTTCACTATCATGCCTTAGCTCATCCTGTGTCTAAAGTGCCGGGGTCAAGAATGCTTTTGGCTTGGGGCCTGATGGACTGACTAGAGTAATCACCATACTAACCTACTTAATGTGCCAGGCATTCTTATAAGCATTTTCCTTACAATAATTGCACAGCAGCCCATGACGGGAATCAGCCCAATGTTGACTTCCTTATGGTAGAAGGGGGAACTGAGGCACAGAAAGACTCCTCCATGTGCCCAAAGAGCACTGATGATGAACAGTAGAGCCAAGATTCAAACCCAAGGAGTCCACTCATAACACAGGTTATGTTATGAGGCTAGACCTCCTCTGTCAAACAAGCCGGTGGGAATAGACTGGCTGCTCACGCAGGAGTCACCAGTCTAGCGAATTATGTGCTGTGAATTTCAACATTCGGGCCCTGTGGGACATCAGTTCCCCCTTTCTTGTTTGTTGTGTTTCATTTCGTTATTTTGTTCATTGTTTCTTAAAAATTTTTTTAGTGTTTATTTATTTTTGAGAGAGAAACAGAGTGCAAGTGGGGGAGGGGCAGACAGAGGAAGACACAGAATCCGAAACAGGCTCCAGGCTCTGGGCTGTCAGCACAGAGCCCTACTAGGGGCTCGAACTCATGGACTGCAAGATCATAACCTGAGCCAAAGTCAGACACTTAACCGACTGAGCCACCCAGACGCCCCTCATGTTTTGTTTATGAGAAACCCACAAGTCATTCGCTCCTACCTTAGCCATTTGTTAAATGAGATTCACCCATTGCTCCTGGGAAGCAGCCAGTTTGGAGAACTACTGTTCAGATCATAAAATAAAACACATTTACTCTTCGTCACGTGAGCCATTTTGGAAACTACAAACTCCCCTTCAACCTCTGATACAGGGACACTCATGACACCTGGTTATCCTTAGAACATGAAAAGGCATTTTTAAATGGAGATATTAATTATAAGGCTTCGCAAACCCAGGAACTGGCACATTGACTACTTAAGCGAATGGAAGTTACTATCGCTGTTCTAATCATCTTGCCGTTCCAGCCTCAGAGTAGATTCAGATCCTGGACTCTCTTTAGAACTTTAATCCACCACCACCAGCATCAACCACCACCCAAACATCAATAAATAATTACTGTCTGTGGTTCGGAACTCTAGGATAATTTATTCAAGCCCTTAATGTCTTTTTCTGGATCCTTTGTTTTGGATCCTAAGTCCCACCCTAATAGTTTCATGTAGTCACACCCTATACCCTAAATTCAAAGGGAGATACAATCCACAGAAGTCGAATAGTTCAAAGTGTTACAAAAGCGGGGGCGATCTTAAAAGATTCATTCTTTGTCCCTTTGTGGCTGGAGTGCAGTTCTGGAGCAACTCACTTGAGAACAAGGAAGGTGTTAATTTGAATCACTCAGTCCAGGCGAGCAGGCGGAATAGGAGAGAGTGTTCCTCACTGGGAAAACAACTCCCTGTTCCAAATTATCAGGAAACAATTTAACGATGCAGAGCTTGGCTGTCGGGAGGGAAGGGAATCATCCCAGCTGCGGAGTTTAGGCCTCCCTCTCAGGTATATGAAGCTAGAGAAAGGTCTCAAAACAGAGCAAATGCCAACTTTTTTTCCAGAAAGTCAGGCTGATCTTGACCCCAACACAGATTGGTTCCCAGAGCCAACCCAGAGGGTCCCCAGGGTCTGCGCCATTGTTTGATCTATCTTGTAGATAAGGATAATCAGGAATCGGAGGTGGAGGGGAGGAGCTTGCGGTTTTGTGGAGAATCAACGGGAAGGAATGAGCTACTACGGACGATGCCTCTTACCCAGGACAATGTCCAGGAATTAATGACTACCCCAGGGGATTCTGGGGGTGATTCTGTGTAGGGACGGAATGTATAAAGAGGAAGGAAGTGTTATTTCATGCTGCCATTTGGAAGCAACAAAGGAGATCCACGTTATAAAAACAATCAAATTTTTAAATGAACAAAGTTTTCACCACCCTGGCCTAAGAGTCACAGCTAGGATAAGACAAACTCTGGCACAAAGCTTGGGAAAGAAGGCAAGTGTTAGGGGGTTTTCTGTGGTTGGTTTGTAACAGCTTATGATTGGCTCAGTCAGTAATAATTTCTTAGCATACACGCTAGGGGCCCTGAAGCATTTCTTCCCAACAATAAATAATCCTTCGGCTCGAAAATGTTGAAGGGTATCCCACAACACTATCTATAAATGCACTGGTAGCTTTACGAAAGCCTCCTCGTTTAAGGTTATAGACCATTACAGGCCTATTTCAAAGGAGAAGGAGGGTGAAAACAAGCTAATAGGATGAGAACAGAGACGCATTTAAAAAAATAAAACTAAAAAGACTCTACACCCACCACTGAGACTGTGGCAATAATCTTTCTCTATTCTAGATCCTTCCGGAGAGACTTCAGACTCATTCCCAAGAATGTTTGTCTTGCCTAATTGGTGGGAGGTGATCATCCTTGAGATGCTTTTGCGTTTTGTTTTTAATGCCATTTCTCTCAATATTAGTCCATACCGAGAAGACACCGTTGCGGGGTGCCAGAGCCAGTGGGATGTAGATCTTCTAAGGTTGAAAGGAATGTTCTTTGTTTTTAAACAATGCCTTGAGAGCTCAGCCACAAACCGGAACACTCTCTTCCCATTGTTACCCCATCAGCTGATCCAGGGATAAAACAAGCCAGTGCAGTCAGGGGTCTCCAGGGGTGGGGAAAGGGAGAGCTTGGAGAGAGAGAATTAACCTTCGTCACACACCTACTATCTGCCAAACCCTCTATCTCCTGGTCCCTCACAACAGCCCAGCTGGAGAGGGATTGTTGCCTATGACAATGCTGAAGGTGCCACAAGTTCAATAGCTCTCACTACGTGCCAAACACTTCGCGTACATTATCTTACTTCATCCTCAAGGCAACTCTTAGGAGATAAATTCTATTTCCAATCCCCATTTTATACATAAAGAGATTGAAATATGGAGAGATTAAGTAGCTTGACGACATTCACAGAACTGGCAAAATGGTGACAGCGGGAATTATTCATTGGTTCATAAATATTTACTAAGCACCTACTGTGTGCCTACACTGTACTGGGTGTGGGAAGAGATGCTTAGAAAGGTCCTGGCCCTGAGTCACTTATGGCCTGGTCGAGAACCAAGAACTGGTAATCAGCCTCTACGTTATTTCAAAAACACTTTTAGGGGTGCCTGGGCGGCTCAGTCAGTTGAGCATCCGACTCTTGACTTTGGCTCAGGTCATGATCTCATGGTTTATGAGTTTGAGCCCTGCATCTGGCTCCATGCTGACAGCGCAGAGCCTGCTTGGGATTCCGTTGCTCCTTCTCTCTCTCGGCCCCTCCCCTGCTTCCTCTCTCTCTCTCTCTCTTTTTCTCTCTCTCTCAAAATAAATAAATAAACATTTCTTTAAAAATAAAATCTTTAGGGGCGCCTGGGTGGCTCAGTTGGTTGGACATTCAGCTTCGGCTCAGGTCATGATCTCGCAGCTGGTGAGCACGAGCCCCACAACCTGCTCTGTGCTGACAGCTCAGAGCCTGGAGCCTGCTTTGGATTCTGTGTCTCCTTCTCTGCCCCTTCCCCAGCTCACACTGTCTGTCTGTCTGTCTGTCTCTCTCTCTCAAAAATAAATAAACATTAAAAAACTTAAACATAAATAAATGAATAAATAAAATCTTTAAGGGCGCCTGGGTGGCTCAGTCGGTTGAGCGTCGGACTTCGGCTCAGGTCATGGTCTTGCAGTCTGTGAGTTCGAGCCCCGCGACGTGCTGTGTGCTGACAGCTCAGAGCCTGGAGCCTGCTTCCGATTCTGTGTCCCCTTCTCTCTCCGCCCCACCCCTGCTTGTCCTCTGTCTCTGTCTTTCAAAAATGAATAAACATTAAAAAAATTAAAATATAAATAAAATCTTTAAAAAAAAAAAATGAAACACTTACAGAGTGTTTACTATGAAGCAGGATGGAGTTGAAAGTCTCTTCTGAAGACCCCACCCCTTTCCCTCAGGGAAAATAGAATCAAGGATAGACCTCAAGAAATGCTGGAAGTTAAGAGACCCTAAAATACAGAGAACAAACTGAGGGTTGTTGGGGGTGGGGTGGGGGGGTTAAATGGGTGATGGACATTAAGAAGGGCACTTTTTGGGATGAGCACCGGGTGTCATATGTAAGAGATGAATCACTGGGTTCTATTCCTGAAGCCAAGACTACACTAACCTGAATATAAATTAAAAAAAAAAAAAAGTGCTGGAAGGGGAACAAAGGACAAGGGTCATCAGAGGGACGGAGGGAAGGTAGAGGAAAATGGTGTCACTGAAGCCAGCAGGAAGCCCTTCTACGAAAGCAGACAGAGGTGCAGCAAGATGCACAGAAAATGGTCCCTTAAACTTAGCAACATGGAGGCATCTTCTTGGCCACGCCTCCTCCCCAGGATCCTCCCTCTTCTTGAATCAGTTCCTCACTTCAAACAGCTGCCCACTCATTTCCCCCCACATCCTGCCCTCCCACAACACCTTCTCCAGGAGCTCCTGAAGTGCGATGCCTACACCATCGGCATCAACGTCACCTGTGAATTGGTCCCAAATGCAAACATAGTCCACATACTCCCCTGAATCAGCATCCCCAGAGATGGGAACCAGGAAACTGTGCTCTAACAAGCCTTCTGGGGCTTGGAAAAGTTGAAGAGCCGCTGCCTTTTCCATCACTGCCTCCCTAGTTATCTTTCTAAATCACAAATATGCTCTTCCCATGCCTAAAACCCTTCAGAAGTTTCCTGCTACCATTCCGATGAAGTCCAAAGCTGTTCTACACCTCCAAAGTCCTCCACAACTGCCTTCCGCCCACTCACAGGTCTCATCTCTCTGGTTTCCCTACGTCCTGCAAGATTTTTCAGACATTTTGCTCCCTCTGCCCAAAACACGGTTGACCCACCACCCACTCATCCACCAATACTGAGCCTACAGGCCTGACAAGCTTCTTACTTATCTTTCATGGCTCACCTTCTAGTACTCTCTGACCACGGAGATGAGGTTCCTCAGGAGACTAGGACTACCTGTCCAAACATTTCTTGTTCTTAGATCACCTGTGGCTTTGAGAAATGGAACCACATAGGTCCTGTTCAACAAACCCTTGCTCGGCACCAGCATAAATGCCTGGTATCAGACAGCGACTCAACAGTTCCTTCATGAATGGGCTGAATGAAGGAAGAGCCATTGTCAAGCAAAGTGAAAACGTGTCTCACTAACCTTTTCAAGAAGGGTAGCTGTGAGGATAAGGAAAGAGATAAATACATCCAGTGAAGACAGGATTTTGTCTGGTTTCATTTGCTTGAGTGGATTTTGGTTTTATCTTATTGAAGATGGGAGAGATCATTCATTTGTATGCTGATGGGGCAGAGCTGATGGGGAGAGAACCAAAGATACCAGAGAAAAGGGAGATGAAGCCAGGTGTAGCCACCTCAAGGACAGCTTCCATTTTTATCTCTCTGGTACCTATCACCTTGCTTGGAATTCCAAAGGCCCTCACGGCCACTCCTGCAGAGAATGATTCTTCTAGGTGGTGATGGCAGTGGTCAGCCCAAGTCTCCTCCATCCTCTGGGCTCCCAGGGCCCTCTGCAATCTCTCTGTCACACACCATGTTTGCCTGTGTTAGAAATTATGTTTAATTCTCTTTTTTTCTTGCTAGTCTCTGAATACCTGAAGAGCAAAGTCTATGACTTTCTCTCTCCCTCTTGCACCCTGTAGGGCAAGCAAGCATATGTCTGATATCCAAAATTGTGTTGAATGGATGAGCGAGTATATCAACAAATGGATGGATGAACGAATGTATTTGCCATACATGTTAAGTCTCTACTTCCTGGGGCCATCAATCTTTTTTTAATCTGTTCAACCCTATGCTTTGTGCTGAGCTCCTACCAAATCTTCCCCCCGCCCCTGCTGTCTCCATAACTCGTCCTGGACAGCAGAAGCCTCCGCAATAGCTTCTCTGAGTCTATCAGTCAGGATCTCTAGATTACCAGCAGCAGAAACCCAGCTTTAATTGGCAAATGAAAAAGAGAGAAAGAGAGAGAGAGAGAAAGAGGGAAGAAAAGAAAGAAGAAAAAGTAGACGTTAGCTTATGTCCCTGAAAGGGCCCAGAGGTGACTGGATCTAGGGGCTCAAACGGTAGCTGCAAGATTCTTTCCATGCCCTCATCTCAGCTGGGACCTCCCCACCCTACCTGGGGGCAAAGATAGCTGCCTTCCGCCTAAGGCCCACATCCGCTCCTCAGAAGGCTTCTGATTGGTCTCCTAGGATCACATGCCCGGGAGGCTGGTCTAGTGCAGATTCAGACCTGAGGCTGGTTGATCAACCTGGTTCCTAGCCCCCTTCCGGTGGTAGAGCATCGTCTGCCAGCCCCCTCCCTCAGGGGGAAAGACAATCCCTGGAAGGAGAAGATGGGCCCACGAAAAGAAAAGGTCTTCCCCACATTGACCCACCGGATCATTTTGGTGCTAAGCTGGAGATTCCCAGGGTCCACCTCAGAGCTACTGAACCAGAATGTCCAGAGGGCGGGGCCTAGGATCCCATACTTTTTTCAAAGTTCCAAAGTGCCAGGAAGGAACAAGTCAATCTGGGAACTAACGTAAGAGCTGAAGGCACCTGGCTTCGGAAGTCTCACAGACCTGAGCTGCAATCTGGCTGTGGCACCAGCTGGCTGTGTGACCCAGGCCAAATGGCTCTGCTGCTCGGAGCCTGACTTTCCCAACTGGCGGGGGGAACAGAAAATAAAGGGGTGGCCGGGGGGTGGGGGGTATATGGGAATCATACTTCGCTGCCAGGGCTTTTGAGAGAATTCAGTGAGGTATGAGATGAGAGATGGTCTAGCACAGGTTCAGTAAATGAGAATTTCCTCTCCCTCCTCCCCCTTCTCACTCTCCATTTTAATGCATCACCAAGTCCTGTAGATTCTACCTCTGAGGCACCTTTCGGTTCTGTGCACGTGCCTCCTTACGCCGACTCCCACCTTCTTTTCACCTACCATCACCTTTTGTCTGGGTCCCTACAGTAGCTTCTCACTGCCTCTAGTCTGGTCTCCTCCAAGGCACGGGAACAGCCTTCAAAAGATGGATGATCAGCTCATTCTCCAAACTGTAATAAGAGTTTCCTGGCTCTTCTTCCTGACTGTAAAGTACAAGTATCTTTGTATCCGTTCGTGATCTGCCCCCAGCTTACTCCTCCAGCCTCAGGCCAAATCGCTCCCTCTGATATAGGCTCCAACTTTATCAAGGCAATTGCATTTCTTCTGAAATGCCAAGCACATTCTCTCCTCCGAATCTCTCCTCCTGCTTTTCCCTCCGTCTGAATGATGTTTATCTCCACCGTGTCTCATTTGGAATGTCACCTCTTCAGGAAAGCCCTCCCTGATCTCTGTTCCCTTCGTTCCCTTTTCCATGCTTGTCTCGGTCAGAGTGGCTAAGGGCAGTTAAGCACTGTGCCTCCCTCCTCATTCACCACGTTGTTTGCCTGTTTTCTGTTATCTCACCACATCCCCGTGAGATGAAAACACTCACTTCCTCATGGTGCACATTAGCATACTGAGACTGAGAACCATCAGGTAACTTTCTCAAGGTCGTACAGCAAAGCAATGCCGGATCAGCATGTCGATGCTAGGTGATGTGGTTCCATGTCACCTGGTTTCTCCACTTCCTGCTACTTCTGGTCTCTCACACTACAGTGAGATTGCCTATGTGTTCCTCTTGCTTCCCCATTGGAACTGGAGCTACTGTTTCGATATTTCCAATGCTTAGCGCTGACTAAGCACAAAGGGACCCAATTCATGTGGCTAAATAAATGCAGTCAGTGCACTCATGTGCTGAGATCTGTGGCCAGAAAGAGATGGGTGACAAATTTATGCCCAAAGGAGTTTGTTCCCGCCACGCTGTTTCGGGGTTAGGATATGGGACACGTAGTAGAAAGCTAGAGGCAATCTTATCCTTTGCTTTCTAGATGAAGCCCCTAGAGAAGATATAGTCTTCCCAAGGGCCTTCGACTAGGCTGATTTGGTTCAAGATGTCAGGTCTTCTGAGCTAAAGGATTTGTTTCCTTGCCTTACTTGAAACCGGTGTAACCTCCTAAAGTAGGGGCAACTTACCACCAGCCCAGTCCCCAAGCCTGTGCCAAGTCCTAATCCCACTCTCAGACTTTCCCAGTCAACAAATATTCATTGAATACCTCCTACATACAGAGCAGATGCCAGCCACTGTGGAAGAAATCAATTTAACAATGTAGTCAAGAAGCATGACATTGAACAAGTATTTACATGAGTAATTAACTAAAGAAATTCAAGGACCCAAAGCAGTGGGAAGAACAGAGCATTATGGGGGGTGTCTGACGGCCTCGGAGCCCAGGGACCCTGTTCAGCCAAGACCTGGAGAATGGGTCTGGGTTAGTCAGGCCAAATATTCTGGGACCCTACCACTACTCAGAGAACCCAGAGCAAACTAGAATGGAAGGAGTGGATGGTGTACAAGTAAAACATCCCCGGCTGAAGCCCAAGGGGTGGGCTCCAAGCCAGATCACCCAGAAGCCTCATGAAGGAGTCTGGACTACAGTCTGAGAAGGAGTTCACATCATTCCCACCATATTTGTTGGATCCTCTGGTCATGGGGGCACCATATCCCCATAGCCTTGGGTTGCAGTCAAGTCGAAAGTCATTGTGCTGCTTTTATGCCCTGCCGTTGTCTGTGCGCATCGTCTTTTGTACCGTTGTCTGTAACATAGATCAGTAAGCCTAGGCCAAGTGACCATTACTATTAAGTTCATAACAATAATAATCATAGTAACACTAACGTTTATCAAGTATTTTCTATGGGCCCAGTACTTTGCAAAACACTTCTTGGGATTTTTCTCCTTAAATCTTCATGAGCGCCACATGAATGGGAAACTATGATTATTCTCACTTTATAGATAAGGGAAAAAAAAACAAAACTCAGAGGAAAATTAAGTAAGTCATTCAGGGGCCCCAAGTGAAAAGGTGGAAGAAAGGGCATTCAAACCCAGGCCTGCTCCACTCCCCTGCCTGATTCCTCACCTGTCACATCCTACTGCTACAATACTTTGCAAAGTCCTGAAGGCTCAAAACCCATGATGGCCTGTGCTAGTCTATTTTTAAGCAGTTTCAGATAGTTTGAACTTTTCAAAAAAGCTTTAATGTTTATTTCTGAGAGAGAGAGGGAGACCACAAGCAGGGGAGGGGCAGAGAGAGAGGGAGACACAGAACCTGAAGCAGACTCCAGGCTCCGGGCTGCCGGCACAGAGCCTGATGCAGGGCTCGCACTCCCAGACTGCGAGATCATGACCTGAGCCGAAGTCGGACGCTTAGCCAACTGAGCCACCCAGGCGCCCCTTTAAACTTTTAACAAAGTCCCTGATGTGATGCTGGAAGGCTCCCAGGTGAGCACTACAGAGGCATTCCGTGAGGTGTGGGAGCATCTCCAAAGGGTATGGCACCACAGCTGGACATGAGCCACATCTTTGCCCCTCAACCCGTGACCATCACCGGATTCACACAGGCCAGAGAGGCCTCCTGAGGTCATCCGTCCAGGAACCCGGCACACCCGCCTCTCTCTTCTTAACAAACAAGGCTGTCATTTTTCTCACCTCACAAGTCTCCCTCCCCAGGCACCGAGACTGCTACCTCTTCGGAAGTAAATTTGAAAAACTGTTGTGGCCTGCGTTCCCCACTTCGAGGTTAGCCCGCCGCCCTCCTCCCTGCAATCAACTCTTCAGAAAGTGGTCTGTGACTTGAAGAAGTCTGTCACGCGTGACCAAAAGGGTGGGAGGCTTAAACGTGAGGAGAGGCGTGACCAACCAGATCAGTGGCAGCTGGTGGGGGTCAGAGAGCGTTCGGAATGGAAAAGCCCCCAACTGTCCCATGAGCTGACCATCTATCTCATTTTGCAGATGGGATGGTTGAGGTCCAGCCAGAAGAAGGGCTGTGGGCAGAGCACACACAGCCATTCAGGACCAGGTGGGGATAGTAACCCGAGTTTCTCAGGCCCACTTTTTTTTTTTTTTAATGTTTTTATTTACTTTTGAGAGAGAGAGAGAGAGCGCGCGCAAGTGAGGGAGGGGCGGGGGGGGGGCAGAGGATCTGAAGCAGGCTCTGCACTGACAGCAGGGCACCCAATGCAGGGCTTGAACTCATGAAACGTGAGATCATGACGTGAGATGACTTTGGACGCTCAACCCACTGAGCCACCCATGTGCCCCCAGGCCCCAGCCCACTTTCAAAAGCTCCTGGGGCATCGGGGCTGCACATATCTTTTCCTCTTCTTTGAGTAACACATCCCCCATTTGCTTCTGGAATCTCCTCTTACCCCACGTGGGTGGTCTTGGGAATCCCAAAGGCCAGGCCTGTTCCAGCCAGGGAGATGCTCAAGGGACACCAGCCAGACTGGTTCTCCCAGGACCCTGCAAGACTTTGAGTCTTAACTGGAGTGACCCAAGGACAGAACATAGAGGTGGGAGCACATTCTTTTTGTCGCTGTCCCTGGAGAGAACAAATTGTCTGGCTCTCTAGACGCTTGGCATTCCCCATTCCAAGACTGTCTCAGCCCTGTCATTCTGGGTCCCCATCATTCCTGGGAACTCTCCAATGTCCTTCTAGAAAATTCTGTGAAAGATTAAGTTAGTCATTAGAACTTTTTTGTTTCTGGTAACTAAAAAGCTCTGAGCGATGGCACATTCCTCAAATTTTCCCCACAGTATCAAGCTGCCTTGTTCTGGAGCAAGACAACCACCACCACCCCCCCACCCCCCCAGAAAAAGAAAGAAAGAAAAAGAAAAAAGAAGAAAATGGCACAGAGACAGGAAAGTGAAAGCCATAACAAGGTAAAAATACAACCAGATCCCCGGCACTAACATCTTCTGTGTCGCGTCACATTGTCTCAACGGCTGCATATTTTGTTTTCCGATTATCTACAATTAGGGATAATTTGTTCTGGGCTTCAGGTCTACCAACACAGCTGATAGCTGGCTGTCTGGATGTTGTGGTGTCTCCTCTCTGACTGTCTAGAAGTGCTTCCTCCCATCAAACCCAAATAAACTCTGCACCACTTGAGCACAATCCTTAGATTTTTTTTTTTAAGCTCTCATTGAAAAAGAAAAAAAAGAACGCTCCTATTAAAGAAATCGTTGTTTTATGACGGGTATCGTGCTAAGGGTTTTTACATGTGCCGTGTAATCATACCAGCCGTTCTATGGAGTACTGAGATTTATTGTACTATTATGGGTGCGTATTATTATTAATATGCGCAATCATTAATTAGGGCAAAATGTTATTAATATTTTGACTACTGCGCTATAACTAGCCCCATTGCATTAAGGGAAAAAGTGGCCCTCGAGAGATGGGGGTGTGACGGTGTGGCACAGACTGCCAAGGTCACATAGCTGGCGGGTCATGGGCCTTAGATAGACACCCATTTCGGCCCAGCTTCAGACGTCTTGCTCCGAAACCCGAAGCTGAATTGTCTGGAAAAACTCAGAGATACGCCATTCAAGTGATTTTCAATCAGGGAACCCCTCTGAGGTGGCACAGCTGAATATCAGAAACTCCAAGGAAAATTGTTGCTTGAAAAGCATGTTTAATGATATAATTTCGTATTTGGAAAATAGAAAATAAACCCATCCCAGTGCTTTTTTTTTTCTTTTTTCTTTCTTTCTTTTTTTTTAAATACAAACCAGGACA
The DNA here is from genome assembly GCF_024362965.1 of Panthera pardus. Lineage (NCBI taxonomy): Eukaryota > Metazoa > Chordata > Mammalia > Carnivora > Felidae > Panthera > Panthera pardus. The sequence goes on from NW_026527002.1 coordinate 69,470,068, forward strand.
CCTTTGAGAGCAGAAGGGGCTGCTGTGTGAATGATCCAGTCTGGCATTCCCAGGCATACTGGGAAGCAGGATCACCATTTCAAGTTGAGAAACCACAGCCTCAGGTACACTAAGACCTCAGAGCAAAAAAGTGGTCAGTCAGTTAAAAAAATCTTAAATTTTATTTATTTTTAAAAAAATTTTTTTTAACATTTATTTATTTTTGAGACAGAGAGAGACAGAGCATGAACAGGGGAGGGTCAGAGAGAGGGAGACACAGAATCTGAAACAGGCTCCAGGCTCTGAGCTGTCAGCACAGAGCCCGACGCGGGGCTCGAACCCACGAACTGCGAGATCATGACCTGAGCCGAAGTCGGACGCCCAACCGACTGAGCCACCCAGGCGCCCCAAAAAATCATAAATTTAGGGGCGCCTGGGTGGCGCAGTCGGTTAAGCGTCCGACTTCAGCCAGGTCACGATCTCACGGTCCGTGAGTTCGAGCCCCGCGTCAGGCTCTGGGCTGATGGCTCGGAGCCTGGAGCCTGTTTCCGATTCTGTGTCTCCCTCTCTCTCTGCCCCTCCCCCGTTCATGCTCTGTCTCTCTCTGTCCCAAAAATAAAAAAAATAAAAAAATAAAAAAGTTGAAAAAAAAAAATCATAAATTTAAAAAAAAACATTTAAAAAATTAAAAACGTAAAAAGGGGCTACCTAGGTGGCTCAGTTGCTTAATTGTTCAGCTCCAGCTAAGATCATGGCCTTGCAGTCCGTGAGTTCGAGCCCCCCCCCCCCCCCCCCCGTCAGGCCCTGTGCTGACAGCTCGGAGCCTGGAGCATGCTTCGGATTCTGTGTCCACCTCTCTCTCTCTGCCTCTCCCCGCCCCCCTTTCAAAAATAAATAAACATTTAAAAAAAATGTGAAGAAGTGGTCCAGTCGGAATTGGACCCCGGAAGAAGGAATGGAGGCACCCATCACCCCCCATGCGACGCTCCGGGGGCCCCGCATTCCCCTAATCAATCTTCCAAAACTGCAGTCAACACTTGCCCGTGCCAGGAAGCCCTTCCTGATTAGGCCACAGTTGTTTCTGCAGCTTCTAAGTCTTCTGTTACTCACCTGGTGATGTGCCTTATTCATTTTCTCTCAATTATGAATGACATGTGCTTTTTCAGGGGGGTGTGTGTGTGTGTGTGTGCGCGTGTGTGTTGTGAGTTTCCATGTCAATTGAAACTGGAGGTCAGTCACCACTGAACTGAAACTAGACATCAGTTACCACTGAACATGCAAAGTGAGGGCACAACCCTGATGTGCAGTTTCTGTTAATACAGTGCCTTGCAAAATGGGGAGTACCTGCGTTCTGATTTTCTCTTCCGAGAGTGTATCGTTTCCTCGGGCTGCCATAACCCCACCACGGTGGTTTACGACAACAGGGATTAAAAAAAAAAATTTTTTTTTAGGGGCACCTGGGTGGCTCAGTCGGTTAAGCATCCGACTTCAGCTCAGGTCACAATCTCGCGGTCCGCGAGTTCGAGCCCCACGTCGAGCCCCGCGTCGGGCTCCTGGCTGACGGCTCAGAGCCTGGAGCCTTTTCAGATTCTGTGTCTCCCTCTCTCTGACCCTCCCCCGTTCATGCTCTGTCTCTCTCTGTCTCAAAAATAAATAAACGTTAAAAAAAAAAATTAAAAAAAAATTTTTTTTAATGTTTATCCATTTTTTGAGAGATAGAGACAGAGCATGAATGGGGGAGAGGCAGTGAGAGAGGGAGACACAGAATCCGAAGCCGGCTCCAGGCTCCGAGCTGTCAGCACAGAGCCCGAGGCGGGGCTCGAACCCATGAACCGCGAGATCATGACCCAAGCTGACGTCGAACGCTCGACCGACTGAGCCCCCCAGGTGCCCCTGGCAAGCACTCCTCTTCACCTGCCTCTTTCTCTGGTGGACGTTGCCAAACCTCGGCATTCTTTGGCTTGTAGATTCATTACTCTGGTCTCTGTCTCTGCCTTCACACGGCCTTCTTCCCTGTACTTGTATATATTTCTGAGGTTCCTCTCCTCTTATCGTAAAGACGCCAGTCATTAGACTCAGGGCCCACCCTAAACCCGTATGACCTCATCTCAACTAAGTAATCTGCAAAGACATGATTTCCAAACAAGGTCACGTCCTGAGGTTCCTGGTGGACATGAGCTCCAGGAGGATATTCTTCAGCCCGGTGCAGGGGGGTAGGCACCTCTGGAGTGGGGTTAGGGCACAGAGCCACACCGCTCTCAGTGCCTAAACTGGGGAGTGCGCACAGTAGGCCCTCGGAATCCCGGGTGGACGCAGGGCAGTGGTGAACTCAGCTCAAACATGGTGGTTTTCTCTCTCTCGACTCCAGCCCTCTAAGCGGCAAACCACTCCCAGCCCCTTCCTTCCCTTTTTCATGGCTGTCTTTTCTGGCTCCCCATCCCAGCGTAGCCTCCTTTTCTTCCTCCTTCCTCCTGCCTGCCTCGAAGAGCCGGTATGGGGAAGGTGTGAGTGTGTAAATATATGGTGTGTGCTCACAGGTACTCCAGAGGTGAGGATCCCCAAGCTTCCTCATGCCGCCCAAGCATTTCTTTACTCTGGCATTTAGGGTGCAAGGCCATTAGCAGCCCCCAGAAAGCCAGACTACATTTTCAGCCCTTAATCGGATAGCCTGTCTTGGCCACACACCCTTCCGACTTTTTTCCCCAGAAGTCCCAAGTGAAACGTTTCCTCATCGCAAAGGCAGCCTGTGTCTTCCCCTTTCTTTAGTTTCTGGATGCTAGTTCACTTTTTCTGATTAAAAATTAACAGCGTGTGGTCACTTACTGAGCTTCTGCTGGGTGCCAGGCAGCGGGCCACTCACGGCACACACACATCATTTCACTCATTCTGGACATGAAGCCCACTGGACAGAAGAGAACCCCGAGGTCTTGAGCAACTACGTAGTTGGCCCGGGGTCACACAGCTCGTTCAAGGTGGAGTCAGAATTTGAACCTCTGCTCATCTGATTCCATAGCACTTTCTCATCTTTCTCTTCGTCATGTGAGGGTTATGAAAGGGACCCTTAGGTATTTTATTCCTTCGAGCTGCCTCCCAGCCAAGCTTCCTGGAAATGTATGAGAACACTTGAGCGTGATCCGTTGTTTTCTTGAAGGAGTTGAGCGGGTTCTTCACATTTTCCAGATCCTCTGAAATCATTAGGGGGTGGGGTTGCTGTTAAAAGGGAACCCTGCAGACAAAGTGACACGTTGCTAATCATTATCAAAGATGCCCTTGGAACTGGTTTTTCTCGTAGCAGCTGCTTTGGGCTTCCGAGGGCAATATCTTAAGCCCTAAAACGCAAACTTCTCACAGTTTCAAACAGCTCCTTGTTGGCAGATTTCCACTAAACTTGATTCAGCATGCTCCGCGGGCCAGGGACAACAAGCCACAGTGTGCCTTCAAATCAGAGCCAGCCAACAGCCTCACATCCCAGGCACGCCAATCCCACTCAACGTCTTGCAGCTTTAAAAGTGAACCTGTTCTCTCCTGCCCCTGTGCACCTGCTGTCCCTTGGCCCAACGCCCCCCCCAGAACACAGCTACTTGCCAGCGAATTTGCCCTTCAAGGCACCGCAGCACCCAGGAAGGCATTTCCCTACCCCACCCTCCTGAGAGGAAGGAGCCCTTATCTGAACCCTAAAGCAGCCCCCAGTCGTTCACTCTCAGGATAGCAAGGGGAGCAAGAAAGAGAGAGGGAGATAGCAGGAGTTGCGCTTTGCCTCAGAGCTACTAAGATCTGGGGGTCTCTAAGGTGGGTCCTGAGAAGTATGCATCTCAGCAAGTTCTCCAGGGGCGCCTGGGTGGCTCAGGAGGCTGAGCGTCTGACTCTTGATCTCAGCTCAGGTCGTGATCCCAGCATCGTGGGATCAAGCCCCGCACTGGGCTCCACGGTAAGTGTGGAGCCTGCTTAAGATTCTCTCTCTTTCCCTCTGCCCCTCTCCCCCATTCGTGCCCTCTCTCTCTCTCTCTAAAATTAAAAAAAAAAATTTTTAAAAACAAACAAACAAACAAGCAAGTTATCCGGGCGCTTGGGAAGATGTCCTAAGCCTAGCTTTCCAGAACCGAGTCGTTCCTTCATCTTCAAAATTTTTAGCCTGTACTCGCGAAAAAAATCAACAGTCACAGGTGCTTATTGTGTTCCAGGCACTGTGTGCATGTCTCCGTGTCAGCTCACACCAGGGTCAGAACTTCGGGGAGGAAGATACAATTATTACCCCTATTTTTCAGATAAGGCAACTGAGGCACAAGAAGGTTAAAAAACTGGGCTGGGGTTACTCATCCACTAAATGGCAACGCTGGCCTATCTGTGGATTTCTTTCTTTCGATCATCTCGTTTTTTACATTTAAATCACATATTTGAACTCAACGTAACATCTATGAGGGAAGGGATTTGTAGCTGTTTGTTCATTTCCGGACACTCAGACGCCAGAAGAGTGCCAGGCACAGGGTAACAGTCACCACGCATTTGTTGATTGAGGGAAAAGAGAAACGGTTAACGTGGGGTTGAGGTATTATTTATATATATGTATTTTAATTGTTTTAAGATTTTTTTTTAATGTTTATTTACTCTTGAGAGAGAGAGAGAGGGGGGTAAAGCAAGAGTGGAGGTGGGGGAGCGGAAAGAGAGGGAGACACAGAATCTGAAAAAGGCTCCAGGCTCCGAGCTGTCAGCACAGAGCCCCACGCGAGGCTCGAACCCGCGAGCTTCAAGATCATGACCTGAGCCGAAGTCAGCCGCTTAACTGACTGAGCCACTTAGGTGCCCCGGTATTTTTTCTCCTACAAAAAATACATGGAATAATGTTACTATTAAAAGAGGTGCACCACCTAAAATCATGCCATATTTCTGGACCCATATCTCTGCCCCAGTTAGGGAAGCCCTGGGCTTTCTTCTTGCACCGCCTACAGTTCACTGTAGTTTTCTCTTCCAGGTTGGGAGCTCCCGCAGGCAGAAAACAAGGACCGGGTTTATTCATCTTTGCCCCCCTGTGCCTGGGCTAAAAGTCAACTACTGCGTTCCTCATTCTTGCCAGAGGGAACTCATTTTAGAGCTGTTGAAATCTAAATCTTGGCACATGCTTTGAGCTCTGGAAGGAGGCAATGGGATGAAATGCATGGCCAAGAATGAAGAAGTCGAGGAAGCCGGAACGAATGCCCACTTAAAGGGGCGTCAGAGCCACTGGCGTCAGGAGGCCTGAACTCTATTTCTGGGTGATTCTTCATACCCCAGAGATAGTCCACTTCTTTGAGTGGGGGGCCTTTCTCAGGCTGTAAATTTCTTGCGGATAAAGATCCTGTCCTTCTTGTTGTTCCCCACTTTATCTTTAGAACCTGCTGAGTACCTGGCTATGGGAGATGCCCAATAAAAGGCATGGGATGAATGAACGAATGAATGAATGGGAAATTTTTGAACATGTTCTAATGAGAAAAGTATAGCAGGCTTACCCACACATTTTCCTGTTTCTGCAGTCCCCTGTGGCTCTAATATTTTTTATATAAAATGCGTTTGCGGGAAACGATTTGGTTGGCAAGACTGACTTCATGTTGTCTGAGAAAAGCATTTTACGGAAGCTGGCAAAATAATGATTAGCTACATAAAAGGAAGGGGACAATGAGGACTGCCAAGGAGGAGATTCTGTGTCCCGACCCAGCCTGAACCCTAGTAGGTACCTGAATTCCAGTCTCAGCTGTCAAGTTCTGGGGTTGGAGCAGTGACCTCACCAGGTGGCCAGAGCTCAAGCTTATCATTCAGGATATGGGTTCTGCTTTGGATGAGACGACAACAAGAGTATCACAAGCTCATGGCAGGGAGGCAGGTGGGAGGGCAGGCAGGCAGTCAATGGTAATTAAACTTTCCTTGGTTTGCAGCAGCCAAGCCCAAACAAAGCACACGGGAAAGATACAAGCAGAACCTGCCAAGACCTGAGTAGGAAGCGAAGCATGAAGAAGCAGAACTCAAAAAAGCACCAAGGGTCCTATTTTTGCTTGCAGTACCCGTACCCAATTTAGGAGACTCTGCTGGCGGGTGGGCGGGAGAACCAGGCAAGTAGCACAATGAAAAAGAAGGCTGATGGCCACACATCAGATCGGTAGATGGGTCTGATGATGTGTTAAGTCCTCCCCAACCCCGAGATTCTCCATAGAATAGTGAGTGCACCCAACAGGTTTATCTAATAGCTTGTCAATTTCTTGGCATGAAAAGAAGAGAATCCTGTAGGATTCGGATGCTTTCCTGTCTCACATTTAGGTCGTTCATCCATTTTGAGCTTATTTTTGTGGATGGTGTAGGAAGGTGGTCTGGTTTCACTCTTCTGCATGTTGCTGTCCAGTTCTCCCAGCACCATTTGCTACAGAGACTGTCTTGTTTCCATTGGATACTCTTTTCTGTTTTGTCGAAGATTCGTTGGCCGTATATCTGTGAGTCCATTTCTAGGTTCTGTATTCTATTTCATTGATCTGTGTGTCTGTTTTTGTGCCAATATCATACTGTCTTGATGATTATAGCTTTGTAATACAGGTTAAAGTCTGGGATTGTGATGCCTCCAGCTTTGGGTTTCTTTTTCAACACTATTCGGCAGAGAGAGAGAGAGAGAGAGAGAGAGAGAGTCATCCCCTCCCAATATATCAAAGGGCCTTCACAAGGTCAAGGGAGGGGGAAGGAGAAGAGAGAGACAAAAAACCAGAAATGGAAGCATAGAGACCATTTGCTCCAGCCCGGTCAGATATATTCACATCTGTGATGGAATATTAAATTATAACCACCAAGTGGGGTACATTCTATTACATTTCTCCTCTAATGTACGAGGAAGCTTGGCCACGTTGAATTGCATGTCCAAAGTCACCCAATCAGTAAGTCGTAAACTTCTAGGATTTTAGAGTTGTTTGTGCCACAACATTACCTAGTCTGCTTTGATGGATACAATCCACATGGTCAATTTGACAAATGTAATTTGATTTCAGTTGTTACTTAACCCAACCTTCAGTTCAACAACAGACCACACTACCATTTTGCCCACATGAATTATTAGCAGTGTTTGTATATATACCAAAATTTAGCCTGGCGAGCGTATGTCATAAAATAAAGATGTCAATAAGGAGCATTGATTCGCCATAGTTACCTTTATAAAAAATCCATGCTGGAGACTTCTTTCCTGTCTCAGTGCCAAGATAGCACTTCTTTTGGAGACAGAGATTATAATCTTAATTTTAACATATTTGTTTTATTTTCAGCTCTGGGGGCATTAAGAAAACCTAACTGGTGCTATTTCTTTTCTTGCTTTGGCTGCTGGGAAGCTCAGAGCCCAATCAACGTCCATCTATAGCAAGTCTGTAAGACTTAAAACCCTTGTTTTCAAGTACTAACCCCATCCTTGGCTTCATTTTATTTTTCCTATCATTATTTTTATTCTTATTTTTCTTACTCTGATTTCTTTACTTACTCTTTCCTTTGGTGTAATATATCGCCATAAGGCCATCATCCATATTGACATGAAAGAGGGAAATAATGAAAATGTAAGCAGTGTAATTTGTGAACGTCAGCAACAGAAGAATCTTATGCGTTGGCATCCAGAAAAAAAAAAAAAACAACTCTGGGTTGTGATCTCAGTTCGACTACTTAATAGCTGTGTGACCTTGCAAGATTTACTGGGCCTCAGTTTATCCTTTTTTAAAAGGTTGAGAGTGGGGGACCCTAATTATATCTCCCTTGAAACTCAGTGTTGAGGATCATATTGGGAAAAGTACTTGGCCCTTAATAAGTGCTCTTACCAAACTTTAGTTCCTTCCTTCCTCAACTCAAAACTCCTTCAGCAGCTATTTGCTCTTGGACTTGCTCAATCATGTTCCTGGGTGACCTGGTGAGCTCAGAAATATCTACTGCTGAGGAAATGCATTTTAGCTGCATCAGGAGAATGTTAGGTCAGAAGGAAGCTGGCGAGAAAGTGCTGGATAAGAGGAAATCATGGCTCCCAGGGCTTAGCTCAAGAGCTCATGGAATCACAGCAGGAAAGAGAAGGTGGAAATTCAGGCCTGGGAGGCACCCCGGTGTGTCCTGAGAACACTGGTGGGGCTCCCTCAGACAAGCTTCTGGAAGAAGAAATTTCTTTACTGTGGTCCTGCTGGAGAGCAGGGGATGGGTTACACCCATTAATGTTTTAAAAATATTATCCATATTTTGGATACGAGCCTGGGTGGCTCAGTCGGTTAAGCGTCCGACTTCAGCTCAGGTCACGATCTCACTGTCCGCGAGTTTGAGCCCGCGAGGGGCTCTGTGCTGACAGCCTGGAGCCTGCTCCAGATTCTGTGTCTCCCTCTCTCTCTGTCCCTCCGCTGCTCTCTCTCTCTGTCTCTCTCATAACTAAATAAACATTAAAAAAAAAAAACATTACCACAAATTTCAAGACAGCGATGGCAGAGCATTAAACCAAATGCAGGGCCTTCTGTGTGTAAGGCACTGTGTGAATGCACAGGTCGCTTTATCAAGAAGCGCACAACAGACGACAGTCATCCTGAGCCATCGGTGCTTGCGAAATGGAGCTTGTCTCTCTCTCAGTCCCCGCCTCGTGTGACAAGGTAGGCAGCCGGTGTCCAGCCACCGCACCGTGTTTACAGCTGAAGCGGCTTCCCCAGAAGACCAGGACAGAGCCTAAGCGTGTGCTCCCAAAGCCGGTGTGGATATTAAGAAATCCTGCAGGCCGGGGGAGCTCCGCGCAGGTTGCCGGCAGAAAGCTCCCGAAAGCCCTCAGCCAGCCCCGAACAAAGCGGCAGCGTGTGGAGGCCTGGATGGAAGCCTGCTGGCCGAGGGCGGAAGGTGGACTGTTTCTTCGCAACGAGGTTCCCTCGGAGTCTGGTCCAGTGCCCGGCGATCCTGTGCCCGGCGAACGCGGCAGTTTGTCATCGGCCCACCGCACGAGCTCTCTGATCCTGTTTTTGGTAAAACTTGTAATTTACAGGTTATCTTCGGGGATGACTTTAACGAAGGCCTCTCCACGTTACGGCGTGATTACCTAAGTTGTTTGCTGGGACCCGTCTAAAGGGCATCGGTACTGGCACCGGGGCAGGTTATGGAGGGAAATTCTAGCCGGTGAGCACAGTGTGTGTGGTGTGAATAGGTGTGAGTGCAGGTGAGTGTGTGTGTGTGTGTGTGTGTGTGTGTGTGGGTGGGTGTGCACATGCAGGCCCTCTCACAAGATATGCCCGGATGCAAATGTGAAAAGGATGATTATTTATCTGTCTCTTTTAAGCCTAGAGAAGGCTGGCAATCCCAGAACCCTTGGAAATGACCTTTTCTCAGGTAATATGGAATATCACCTGGTTACAAAGATCTCCTTCAGGGATGGGAAGAAAGAGGAAATGAAAGTCTCTTTGACGAGGGCACTTATCTACCACGTGTCAGGCTCCTTCATGTACACGATGTTGTGAGTTCCTCACGAGAATCTGAGAGATAGCGACTAATACACCCATTTTACAGATGAGCAAACTAAACTCAGGGTTTCAGTGACATCCCCAGTTCTGACACCACATCGGGATTATAACCCGGGACTCCAAACCCTATGTTCTTTCTATGAAACCACACTGTCTCTCACAGGGGGTGAAAAGGAATGGGAGACGGGGCGCCTGGGTGGCGCAGTCGGTTAAGCGTCCGACTTCAGCCAGGTCACGATCTCACGGTCCGTGAGTTCGAGCGCCGCGTCAGGCTCTGGGCTGATGGCTCGGAGCCTGGAGCCTGTTTCCGATTCTGTGTCTCCCTCTCTCTCTGCCCCTCCCCCGTTCATGCTCTGTCTCTCTCTGTCCAAAAATAAATAAAAAACGTTGAAAAAAAAAATTAAAAAAAAAAAAAAAGAAAAGGAATGGGAGAGAAGTAGGTTAGTTTCTTTTCCTTGAGGATTAAAAAAAAAAAAAAAGCATGTTTTAATATAGTCCCATCACTGAGGTGTTCATTTAGATGCAACTCCCTACCTTACTGGCACTAAACGTCCCACCTATTTCTTTTTTTTTTAAACATACAATTTATTGACAAATTGATTTCCATACAACACCCAGTGCTCATCCCAACAGGTGCCCTCCTCCATGCCCATCACCCACTTTCCCCTTCCCCCGACCCCCCATCAACCCTCAGTTTGTTCTCAGTATCCAAGAGCCTCTTATGGTTTGCCTCCCTCCCTCTCCATAAGTTTTTTTTTTCCCCTTCCCCTCCCCCACGGTCTTCTGCTAAGTTTCTCAGGATCCACATAGGAGTGAAAACATATACTATCTGTCTTTCTCTGACTTATTTCACTCAGCATAATACCCTCCAGTTCCATCCACGTTGCTGCAAATGGCAGGATTTCATTCTTTCTCACTGCCAACTAGTATTCCATTGTATATGTAAACGACATCTTCTTTATCCATTTGTCAGTTGATGGACATTTACGCTCTTTCCATACTTTGGCTATTGTCGAAAGTGCTGCTATAAACATTGGGGTACAAGTGCCCCTCTGCATCAGCACTCCTGTATCCCTTGGGTCAATTCCTAGCAGTGCTATTGCTGGGTCATAGGGTAAATCTATTTTTAACTTTTTTGAGGAACCTCCACACTGTTTTCCAGAGCGGCTGCACCAGTTTGCATTCCCACCAACAGTGCAAGAGGGTTCCTGTTTCTCCACATCCTCGCCAGCGTCTATAGTCTCCTGATTTGTTCATGTCGGCCACTCTGACCGTGCCCCACTTGTTTCTACCTGTTAACCCCAGAGACTCAGTAGGCATCATGGCTGATATAATCCATAGTAATGGAAAATCCAAAAGAATAACAATTTGGACGGTGTATGATTTCAGAAGACATCTTTCACTACTTCCTAATATTAGAATTCTAGTCCTTTCCACTATTTCCCGGAAACTGCTGATCCCACACTATCCTCCAATTCTTGAAACTCTAATAACTCAGCTCCCTTCTGTTCCTTGATTTCAAGGGATGAGAAGAAACACCGGGTCCCTCCCTGCCCACATCTCAGAGTGGGGAGGAAGGACAAGAGGGGTCCAGCTTGAGGGAATGGGAGAGTCATTGACTCTTTCTGGAGGCTCTTCTGCTTACGGATAGCCTACATCGTGCCCTGAGACCTTTCCCAGAGCAGAGGAAGTGATGAGATCTCAAGCCCCGAACTGTGGGTCGGAGTGTCTGACCTGCAGTTTACCCGTGGTGTTTCCTGGAAGAAGTCACTTAACCTTTGCAATTCTCACTTTCCTGGTCTATATAATGAAGATAATAATATCCGACATGACTCACGTGCTGTTGAGAAAGGAATTTTAAAATGCATATACTTTAGCCCAGCAATTCCACCTGCAGAAACTTATCCAAAGGAAATACCTAGACAAATACTCAAAATGAGATATGTATAGAGATGTTCCCTGAGACGTTGTTTACAATGTGTTGAAAATTTTGAAGGAATCTAATGTGTGCCCCTATGGAATTTGTCAAGTAAGTATGACATATCCATAGATTGCCAAGGGCATAGACATTTAAAATGATACAGTAGGTCTTGGGACACCTGGGTGGCTCAGTCAGTGGGACATCTTACTCTTGATTTCAACTCAGGTCATGATCTCATGGTCTGTGGGTTCAAGCCCCATGTTGGGCTCTGCGCTCACAGCGTGGAGCCTGCTCGGGGCTCTCGCTCTCCCTCACTCTCTACCCCTCCACCACTCTCTTTCTCTCTCAAAATAAATAAATATTAAAAACTAAAATGATACAGTAGATCTCTATGTATTGAGTTAGCAATTTATCTTACAGTTGATACTATCATATATTCAAAGACTGGTAGACTAAGAGCCTGAACCTAGTGGTTGATTCTCATTTTTTTTTTTTTTGCATTGTTTGCGATTTTTGCCTGTGCGTGTTCTGCTTAAGAATTGTTTAATTAATTAAATTAAAAACTTTTAAAAATGTGTTTGTGTGTACATAAAAAATTGTAAGAACATGTGTGTTGTTACTAGTTGTCTCTAATCACAGGGAATGTTTTTCCCTTTGCTATACTTTTCTGAATTTTCCAAATTATTGACAACATTCAGGCATAAACTTATATAGAAATAGAACAACATGAAAGCATAAAATACTGCCTGTTTTAGAAAAGAAAAAAAGCAACCTACTTGCTGTGAATTCTTTGCTTTTAGAAAGCTCAACATAGCTATAAGATTATTGTATTCGTCAGCTATCGCTGCCTAACAAATACAAGCTTAGTGGCTTAAAACAACAATAAATACTTATTACCTCAAAAGCGTATGTGGGTCAAGATTTCAGGGAGAACTTATCTGAATGGTTTGGGCTCAGGATTTTTCAAGAGGTTGCCATTGTAGGCCACAGCTGCAATCATCGTACGGCTTCACTACTGCTGGCTATTAAGAATGGATCTTAGTTCCCGGTCACATGGACCTCTCCACACGAGCTTCCCCATGACATGGCATCTGACTTCTCCCAGAGTGAATATTCCAAAAGGGAGCAAGGCAGAAGTCACAGTGTCTTTTCCCACCTAGCCTCAGAAGTCACATGCATCCTTTCTGAATGTCTTCTGAGTTACAGAGGCCAACTCTATTCAGCAAGGGAGGGGGACACACAAAGGTACGAATACGAGAAGGCAAAGATCACTGGGGGCCATTCTGGAGACTAGCTATCCTAATTATATACATAAAGAGTTCCAAGAACTGTTGCGTACTCTCCAAATGAGAGGGAGTCTTACATTTTGCCCTTTCTCTTCCCCAGGGAGCATCCTGACAGTAATGTCTATGTTTTTGCTGACTTGTTCGCTCATCCTTTCAGCCCTGTTTCTTCAGAGAGCCTTTTCTCTGAAGAATTCTAAGTAACCTGCAGGATAAAGCAAGGAGCAGGGCCCCAAGAACTGACTGTCCCTTTCTTTGCCTGTGAACCATCCATTCTGCAAATGGTGTCAGAACGTTGCTCATAATCGCTGGTGTCTTTCACCACCAGTCTCCCTGCCAGTAGATGTCCTGGAGTGTCCCCAGAAATAAAGAATGGGCCCTGTACCAGCCTCAATTACCCAGCGGTGCCTTCAGTTCACACCAGTGTTATATTCATCCCTGTACCCAAGGGCTTAGCACAGCCTTGGCCCAGCAGGTGGGAAATAGTTACTTACTGATTTTAACGAACATGAGGAAACCATAATCTGAAAGGTAAGTCTGCTTCTGCCGAGAGAAGTAAATGAAACCAATGGTGAAAATCATCGTTTGACCTCATCAAATCTCATCCCTGATGCCCTCTACCTGCTCACGTCTTCTCTGCCTTTACCTTCAACCCCGCCTCCACCTGCTGCTTATGTCCTCCTAATTTCCCATCCTCCTCTCTTTGGTCTGATCCCTGGCTGAGCCATGCAGTAGCTATTTGATTTTGTGCAAGTTACTCAGTCTCTCCGAACCTCAGTTCCCTGACCTGTGAGACAAGGATAATACTTCCTCTTCTTAGAAAGTCGAAATTAAAGAACAATACATATGGTGCCAGGAACTTAGGAGAAGTGAAATACATCTGATTTTCCTCTCTGTTCTTTATGTTGACACGAGCTTAGCGCACATTTCATTTCGTGGCTCGCTTTTGTTATTTCATATGAGTTTGCAATCGTTTTTACAAGTTGTCCCCTCATGTTCACGGTTATCTATTTTATTGGCTGCATAATATCTTATCAACCGTTCCCAATTATGGGACATTCAAGGAAGGTCTCGCAAAATTTTTGTCGTCACACATGACATGTCCTCTTGGATGTTTTTTCTGCAGGATAGCGTACCAAGATTGGTATTACCCGTCCGGGCAATTTGAGTTCGAATTTTGTATTAATGCACAACGTTTAGGTCCCATTTCCCATCTGGGGTTCATACCCCTTGACAGCATGGATGGCATCTCATTCTCCATGAGCAGGAGTGTGTGGTGGTTTAAGGGCACAAGTTTTGGAACCAGACGGACCTGTGTTTGAATTCTGGCTTTTCCACTCTTCGGAATTCAGCATTCCCAATTGTGAAGTAAAGGTACCTAAACCTACCCACTGGCGTTGGTATCAGTCACGTGTTGCTGCACCACAAACCATCCCGAAGCTGAGGTCCTTAAGACCATAACAGCCATTTATGTGGTTGATGTATCTGCAGTCGGGCAGCACTGAGCAGGGACAGTTCATCTTTCCTCCGTGCAGTGTTAGCAGAAGTAGTTTTGAGGATTTGCTTCCAAGATGGCACACTCACAGGGCTGGTGGCCGGTTGGTATTGGCTGGGAACGTAGCCGGGGCTGTGCTTCGGGATTCTTGGTTCTCCTCCACATGGATTTCATCGTAGATTTCTTGGTTTCCTTCAAAATATGGTGGCTCGGTTCTTTTTTTGGTCATTTGATCTGTAAATATTTGTTACAATAAAACTATAAGAAGTATCTTATTTGTTTTTTTAATATTAAATATAATTTATTGTCAGATTGGTTTCCATACAACACCCATTGCTCATCCCAACAGGTGCCCTCCTCCATGCCCATCACCCACTTTCCCCTCTCCCCCAGCCCCTATCCACCCTCAGTTTATTCTCAGTATTTAAGAGCCTCTTATGGTTTGCCTCCTTCCCTCTCTGTAACTTTTTTCCCCCTTCCCCTCCCCCATGGTCTTCTGTTATGTTTCTCAGGATCCACATAGGGGTGAAAACATATGGTATCTGTCTTTCTCTGCCTGACTTATTTCAGTCAGCATAATACCTTCCAGTTCCATGGTGGCTTAGTTCTAAGAGTGAGTGTCCCCAGAGCTCCAGATGGAAGCTCTACTGACTTTTGTGACCTCACCCCCGAGTCAAGTGGGGTCACTTGCATTGCAGTTAAAGCCCAGCTGTGTTCAGCAGAGGGAACCTCTCATTGCCTCCTGAATGCCAAATTGCACTGGAAGAAAAGCTGGTGAGATGGCAGTTCTTGCTGAAGCCATTTTTGGAAAGTAAATTTTGCCACAGAGTTGTAAGATTTAAAAATTAAATGAACACTATCCGTTTCAATGCTCAGTAGAGTACCTGGCTCGTAATAGGCGCTCAGTTCACAGTGGCTGCTTGACATGAAGCCAAGGGTAGTTGTGACCTACAGGTGGACCTTCAACAGACCTTAGGGTGAGTGATTGTCAGTTTATCTGGGTCGCCTTTTCTCCCTTCACAAGAATAAATGAAGTGTGTGTCTGTCCCGATATTTTGCTTTCCCCCTTGTTCTTCTCCTTTATAAGTTCATAACCCATTTGTTTGGTCAATCATAAGACTCAACAGAAATAAGCAACACTGTGTGGCATTGCTTAGCCACAGCCCCTTTGTCTTGTGGTTGGGTCTTTCCAAACTGTCTTGTATGGCTTTGCCCCAAAATAGTTTGTCTACAGTGTGTGAAAGAGGATGTTAGCAACAAGAGAGGATGTGAACCTGACCTGCTGTCAAACAGGACGCTTTCGCCTGGAATGTTCTGAGCCATTCAGTCTCAGCTGCAGAGATTCCAGTAGTAAAGTGGAACTTGCCTCTAACTGGGTTGGCTGGGGCTAGAAAGAACCATCAAAAGGGGCCCAGAGACAGGACGGCACTTGCTCGAGGCCATAGAGCGAGCTGATGTTAGAGTCATAGATTAGAGCAGGGTTTCTTAATCTCAGCACTGTTGACACTGAAGCAAACTATTTTTTATTGTGAGAGGCTGTCCTGTTCAATGTGGTATATTTAGAAGCCTCCCTGGCCTCCACTCACCAAATGCCGGCAACATCTTCTTCCTCTGGATATTGCCAAATGTCTCCTGGGTGGGTGGGTGGGTGGGGGACGATTGCCCCCAGTAGAGATCTACTTGCCTAGAATTCAGGTGTTCCAGTTGACTGTGAATCTACCCGGCTAAATTTCATTTCGATAGGTGCTGAGTAGATTTACAAAGACTAACTTCAGGGCATTCGAACTAGTCTTCGTAGACTAGCAGAGCTTTTGCTAGAGAAAGAATGCCCCCCACTCCATCCCCATCCCACCACCCACCCCACCCCCAAATAAAGGCAAATCTAGAATATAGGACATTCTATGAAATAACTGGTCAGCTCTCTTCAAAAAGTTGAAGTCACGAAAGAATGGAGGTGAAGATGACTGTTACAGATTAAGAGGTTCATGACCTTGTCCTTGATTGGGTCTGTTAAACACACACACGCACACACATATACACCTGTAAAAGATATTTTAGGGACAACTGGGAAAATCTGAATACGCAATTACTGGTTAATTGTTATTTAGGTGTGGATATGGTATTGTGAGTAAGAAAATGTCCTTGTTTGGAGGAGATGAGCCAGAAACATTTAGGGGTGAAATAAGAGTTCTATCTGTAACTTATTGTGAAATGGATTAGCCATCAAAAGTAGGCAAATGTGTCAAAGTGTTCATAATTGATGGCATTGTGTGATAAAGCTATACTGTTCTTTTTCACTTTTCTTTATTTGAGAAATTTTTCTTAATTAAAATGACGGGGAAAATAAGTATAAAGGCAAAAAGAAAGGAAACCAATTGAAATGTCTCTTAAAGAAACCCTCACCCGTGTGCACCAGGGTGTTCATTACAACATTGTGTATAATGTGGAGAAAAGGAAACAGCCTTCCTATTCATCCCTGAGCAATGGATAAGTTGTAACGTTCTAGATGATGTAGAATACCATGCAACCGTTACAAAGAGCAAGGTACTACCCCAAATAAACAGCCCATAAAAGTGAAAATATCTGAATCAGTAATGACTGCCAAGAGCCCTGTATCCTGGGACGTTGGTCTTCACGGTGGTGGCCAAGACTCATTGACTCTAATTCTTCAGTTGGTGACCGGAAGCCAAAGTGCACGAGTCATGTAGATGCTGAACAATGTTGGATAAGACCCTCCATGATGCAGATGTGAGTTTTAGTCCAGTAATGATCCACTGTACAAGGAAGACAACTTTCTTTATTTTTCGAAAACTTACCTTGCGTTTCAAGCTCACGTTCCACTGGGATGTCAAGAATTCTACCAGGGGCAATTTAACATTCTCTTTTTCTTGGGAATTGTGGCTAACTTTTGGAGAAGGTTTGGGGTTGAGCCATCTGGAAATGGCCACTATATTTTTTAATGTTTATTTTATTTAAGAGAGAGAGAGAGCATGAGCAAGGGAGGAGCAGGGAGAGAGAGAGAGACAGAGAGAGAATCACAAGAAGACTCTGCCCCATCATGAATCTCATGAATAGCAAGGTCACGACCTGAGCTAAAATCAAGAGCTGGACGCTCACCTGACTGAGTGACCCTGGAGCCCCTGAAATGGCTTCTATTTTTAACCTTTAAAAATATCAGTTTTAGGGGCGCCTGGGTGGCTTAGTAGGTTAAGCGTCCGACTTCGGCTCAGGTCACCATCTCACAGCTTGTGAGTTCGAGCCCCACGTCAGACTCCATGCTGACAGCTCAGAGCCTGGAGCCTGTTCCGATTCTGTGTCTTTCTCTCTCTCTCTCTCTCTGTCCCTCCCCCACTCACACTCTGTCTCTCTCTGTCTCTCAAAGATAAATAAACATTAAAAATTTTTTTTGTTTTAAATATCAGTTTTGTGTAGTTGAACCTAAAGCACAAGACCATCTTTATTTGAATGGAATTAGGAAAGGAACCAGGAAGAGGGAAGAATGACATAGAGCTAGGAGTCCTTATCTGGATGGTTTCCCAAGACACACTGCGGGCGTGTGTGTGCGTGTTTTCTGTCCATACCCTGAGTACTTCTCACCACTTCCATCTAAACCCTTCCTGGTCCACGCCAGGATGCTGGCACCTGTTTTCACCTTTGGCCCCTGACGGCCATTCCTACAGCGGCCAGAGGTACGCTTTAAAAGCTAAATCATAGCATAGTACTCCTCCCTCAAAACCACTTAACAGCTTTCTTCTTGCAGAATATTGTATTGTATCTCACTTACCATTGGTCGGACCCCGCACACGTGATGCTCCATTAGCTCCCGATTTCAGCCCCTGCTCAGCTCTCTCTCCATCATCTCTGGCACTCACACCAGCATCTTTGCTGACTTTGATTAATGTTACCTGCTCTGTGAGGTCTTCCTGCATCATCCTATTTAAATCTGCCAGACCCCGTGTGAGTTTCCTGGGGCTGCACTACAAACTGAGTGGCTCAAACAACAGAAGTTTATTGTCCCACAGTTCTGGAGGCTGGAAGTCTGAGTTCAAGGTGCCCGCAGGGCCATGCTCTCCAAAAGGCTCTGAAAGATAACACGTTCCAGGACTTTCTCTTCTTAGCTTCTGGTGTCGCCGGTAACCCTTGGTGTTCCTTGGCTTGTAGATGTACCACCCTGATCTCTACCTTTGCATCCACGTGGCCTTCTCTGCCTGTATGTGTCTGTGGTCAAACCTCCCCCTTTTATAAGAATGCCGGTCATGTTGGGCTAGGGCTTATCCTACTCTGGTGTGAATTCATCTTCACTAATTACATCTGCCATCATTCTATTTCTAAATAAGGTCACGTTTTGAGGTGCTCGGGATCCTTAGGACTTCAACCGGTGAATGGGAGGCACGACCCAACCTATATCCTCTGCTCTGCTTTATTTTGCTTTATTTTTCTCTGTAGTATTCATCACGTTCTGATATACTCATTTACCTTCTTTAGTGTCTGCCTCCCTCTGTAGAATGTAAACTCTACGAAGGCTGGCATGCCTATCTGTTTTCTTCACTGCCGCATCCAGAGAACTGAGAACTATGCTCGATATACACATCTGTGTTGAGAAAGAAAGAAAAGTTGATCTCTCACCTCTCTCTTTACAGCTTTTGACACATTGCTGAGGCCTGGCGCTAAAAAAAACTCCACGGACTCACAGGCTATTAAAACTTTAAAAATGTCTAGCAATCACCTTGTGCAGTTCTCCCATTTCGCTGATAAGGAACTGAGACCTGGAGGCAAGAAAGCATCCATTCCAATCACACAGTAACAGCGGGATCCAGGTGCCCTCTTTCCTGGCACTTCTAACCACAACTGCTGTCTTTATCATATGTAATTTTCCCAGTAGCCAGGAAATTCTGTGATCACAATTTAAAAAGCAATCGTGTCTTTGTGTTTGATGACAGGTGGACACACGGTTCTGTTTGCTCTAGATTGACTGAGCTGATCAAGATATCAAAGACTCCATACCTTGATGGACCAGTCCAACCAGCCTATGCTATTTAAAGTAAATATCAATTTGTTAAAAAAACAGCCCCATTAATCTTGACCATTTATAAGGAAATGTTTCTGTTGAAGAGAAACTGTGTTTCTGGGGCGCCTGGGTAGCTCAGTCGGTTAAGTGCCCGACTTCGGCTCAGGTCACGATCTCACGGTTGGTGGGTTCGAGCCCCGCGTAGGGCTCTGTGCTGACAGCTCGGAGCCTGGAGCCTCCTTCGGATTCTGTGTCTCCTTCTCCCTCTGCCCCTCCCCCACCTGTGCTCTGTCTCTCTGTCTGTCAAAAATAAATAAATGTAAAAAAAAAAAATTGGTTTTTTTAAAGGAAAAAAAAAAAAGAAAAACTGTGTTTCTGATTCTGGACCAGGGATTGCTCTGTTTGGACCTCAGGGGGGCAAAAGCCCACAACATCTCCCACCCAGCTGGGACTGCCTAGAACCCCAAAGGAAAGTGAGCACCAATCTCCAGTTAGAGCTGGAAACACCTGGCCTAAGGCCTGGCACCTAGAAGGCCCTCCAAAGATATCAGCTGAATCTAAGTTTAAAAAAAAGAAAAAAAAAAAAAGGAAAGAAAAGAAACCGAACTAAAATGTTCTAAAATGTTTTTGTTTCATTTTTCTTATAACCGGGTGGTTACAGTTTGGGACTCTGGAACTAGCTGAGTGATCTGAACCAACCACTGATGCTTTTGGTCCCTGGGTTTCCTCTTCTCTAAGATGGGAATAATAGTATTTACCTTGTAAGTTGCGAGACTTCATTGTGGTAACCCGCAAATATCACTTAGAACAGTGTTGGGCACATAATGAGCGCTAGGCAACTTTTGCTATGGTTCCTCCCTTACTTCACCCATCCATTTATTCAACCACACGGTAACATGCATTGAGGACCTATTTGGGGTTCTAAGCTCTGTGCGAGGTGTCAGGGAAACCAAAGTGCAAAGACGTGGTCCCTGTAGCCCACAGCCCATGGCGCATATTGTTCATTGAGAATCACAGACCCGTGAAATCGTGGGAAACTGTTACTACATATGGGCACAGGTATATTTAGCCTTCATTATTTGCTGAAAGGAATGCACGAACACCCCCCAAACCGATTTCCAAAATATGGCTAAGGGCTATAGTGTTATAAATGGAAACCGACAGAAAACTCAACAGACAAACCTGATATAATGTGGTCATTGCTGAACTAGAGGTCTGTATGAGGCACAAGAGAACCCGGAGGACCAAAGCCTGGCCTTGAATGTCTGGCCCAGCTTCACATAGGAGGTGTTTCTCTTAAGTGCATGATGGCATCTTGGTGCATCCGTTAAGGAATGGAGAGCCTCAGACACACATGGGGAAAGGTAGGAGAAATACAAACCAGAATATAATGATCCTCAGACCTATTTTTGCTCTGGTTTCTGGGAAAAGAAACAATCTCACAAAGAAACTGAGCAAGTGTTCTTGTGATTTGACTCAATTAGAAGAGGGACAAGGAGGGGCGCCTGGGTGGCCCTGTCAGTTAAGTATCCACCTTCTGCTTGGGTCATGATCTGGCGGTTCATGGGTTCAAGCCCCACATCAGGCTCTGTGCTGACAGCTCAGAGCCTGGAGCCTGCTTGTAATTCTGTGTCTCCTCCTCCCTCTGCTCCCACTCTGTCTTTCTCTCTCTCAAAAGTAAATAAACATAAAAAAAAAAAAGAAGAGGGGCAAGGAAAAGGAATGTGTTTTAGAGTGAAACAGACTGCAAGTTGAATTCTGACTGTTACTTATCATCTGTTGAGAACTGGGACAAATATTAACCTCTCTGAAGTCTATTTTCTCAAATGCAAAACTGGGAAGGTTGTGAAATAATATTTATTATATCTTCAGTGCAGCATGTGGCTGTGATAGATTAACAGATTGCATTGTTTGCTGACCATCATTCACTTTCTCCCAATTCTTGCCCTGCTTCCTCTCTTTCTCTATATGTAAGATGGACTTTTGTGTCCGTTGACTTTGGGATGTGGCCATGTTAATTTGACCAACAGACTGTGAGTGAGTGTGATGTGTGTAAAATCCTAGCAGAATCTTAAACATATGTACCAAGTTTGGAAATGTCTTCCTTACTCTTGTGCTTTGCCGTGAAAACAACTTGACCCTTATTTGGGCTCGTCTGTCAGCTCAGATCCAGGGACGAGCGGGCTCACTGACCCAAGTTGAGCACAGCCACGGCTGAACTGAACCTAGGCAAGAAAATCAATCGTCAGCCGTGACAAATGGGGGATATTTGTTGCTGCAGCAAAAGCTGACTAGTACACTGACACACGATTCACGCTCGATAACTTGTTTCTCTCCTTCGGGCTTACCAAAACCAAACAGCGAACTTGCAGCGAACTCCATGAAGACACTGGGGCTCCGACCCTGAAACTGTTAGAAAATTCCTTATAAAGACAGGAGAATCAGGTAAGGGTAGGATAGAGTTGATTGGAATGCAGGCTGGAGACCACCCACTCCACACCAAGCCCATTTCCTTTGTCTCTGGGCACCCGGTTTGTCACTGAGCTCTGGCAAAAGGAATATGGATGGGTATAAAGCGAGCCACCTCCAGGTTTGGCCCTTGCTCACTCCCCCAAGCTTTTTTCCTCTCCAGGATGATTGGAGTGGTGAACCGCAGGACGACATAGAAGCTAATATTAAAGATGCAGAGGTGCTGTCAGCCTGGAGTCCTGAATGACGACCTGAGTGGCTGCCTTGGACCATCACTGTCAAAGATGAGCACAAGCCAGGCATGAGTGACGGCAGTGAAATAGACTTTGTTCAGTAACTGCTGACAATAGGGAGAGAGTCAAAGTCCATTCCAATTTGCACACGGGGGAAGGGGCATCGTAAAGGGAGAACCAGGGAGTAGGAAGTGGGGGGGGGGGGGGAGCAGGGGCTTATGCAGAGTCAGCGAAAGGAAAAGTGACAAAAGGCGAGAAGGGCATTGGTGATGTGAAACCCCTATGGATTTGCTAACTGGCTCTTACTGAAGTTACGCTTCTCCTCCCACAGCGGCTGGCTGGGAGACAGGGGCACTATCTCCAGGATGAAACAGTCAGTTCTCTTGGCAGCCTTGAGTTTTCTCAGGCAGGCTCCTTAGGCAGGGCTACCGTCATCCTAGGGATGCCTCTTTGCACCGTGAGAAACAGTGTTAGTGTTTGTTCAAGTCTTTAGAAGCCGACGTGACGGGCAGGTAGAGGAGAGGACTCCGAGGAAGCTTCCTAGAGTTTGGTCAAGGCACGCATCTTTGTTATTCCCTCTGTCGGGTTAGTTCTATTAGTTTGCAACCGAACCCCAAGAAATGCTAATAGAGCTGGGTACCAGCAAAGGGTTTACGTACTGATAATTCCTAACAAGTGTTCAGTAAGAGCTTGAGATGCGCCACACTGCACCACAAACTACACCCGTAAGAGACTCGTTCAGCTCACTGTTTAACTGTGAAAGCGATGTTGTTATTCCCTTTTCTCAATCAATCAATCAACCAAGCCAGTTGAAGATCTGTGTGGGCAGTAACTTTGTTTTGATCATGTGCCTGGAGAGCGGCAGGAGTAGATTGGAACCAGACCATTTGGGGGCCGAATTCAGTGTTATGACCACAGAGCATCGATTTCTTGTGCTCAGCAAGTTTGGAAGGACATGAGTGCCAGGTAACCCTTTTTGACCTGAGACCCAAGTACGAAGACCTAGGCCATTATAAGGAAAAAATTCTATTTCTGTAGGAATCCCTGGGCCTGAGAAACATGCGTCTCTCATGCCTGAGAGACATAGGGGCGGATAAAGTGTGGAAGAGCCAAGACAGGAAGATGGTGACCCCAAGAACGAGGGCTGGACAAACAGCCAAGGAAACTTGGAGGGAAGTGACAGCATGTGCCGAGAAGACATTGGTTAATATTTAATCATGAATCAAGCAATAAGAGTCACATGAGACCATTCATCTAACTGTGCTTAACCATTACATTGGAGTACTGCAAATTTCTCCCCAGAGAAGTGATATCTATGCACTTAAATGAACCGAGAGCCAGCGGACAGGTAAAAGGCAGGGACACAGCCAGAAAAAAATGAACTGTCCTGGAGACACAGACGGCAGAGAAAAGAGACATTGGGAGTTAAGAAATCTAGTTCTCTTGGCTGTGCTTGTAACTAGCTACATGACCTTGGGAAGGTCACTTTCACCTCTCAGAGCCCATGCACCAAGGGTGGGGGGTGGTTGGAAGTTTTCTGAGGCCTCTCTCTGCCATGACAGTCTGGTCATTGGGAGTCATTCCTCTTTCCGGGTTCCATGGAAGCAGATCTTTCTATTAGGTGTCGTCTTTCCTGTGTTAGGAAAAGGAAGGTACAATGTGTGGTCTTCTTTATGTATAGAGGCTGCAACTCACGCAGAATCACAAAGCTGCGGAGTGAAAGAGCTGGAAGTGGTCATCGCTCTGGACCCTCTCATTATACCGAGAAGGAAACAGAACAGAGAGGCAAGTCATTTTACTAACGTCACACAGTTACACACTATCCAAGCTGAAACTGGAACCCTGCTTTTGGGGCTTATTCCCAAAGAACTCACTGCCTAGGTATTGGAGAAAGAGTAGAAGGGAATGAGCCTTTACTAAACACTTACTATGTGCGAGAAACCACCTTAGGCTCTGTACTCAGTCTACACACATTCAGCGAGTTTTACTGAGGAGAACCTGCTCTGTGCTCTATTCCCTGAATATAGAGATGAACAAGACAGATAAGGTCTCCTCTCAGTGTTCCCATCCCAGTGAGGGGGAATGGGGATAGACAGTAAACATAAATAAACAAATAGGAAAATATCAAAGTAGGACTACCAAGAAAATAGCCCCATGTGCTATTAAGAAAATTAAAATGCTACCTGTAACCCAGGCAGCTACATCAGGCAACGTGGGGTTTGTCTTATCTTCTTCCCACCCACATGCTGTGAAAGTATTTTCGTTGTTCAAATGAGGAGAATGAGGCTCTGACTTAACTCATATAGTTGGTGCAGTGTAAGTGCATTGCAGATTCCAATTCAGTTCTTTCTGGGCCAAAGCCCATGCCTTGCTTCACCATATACTGCAATGGAGTTTTTAGTTTTTCAGTTTTCTTGTTTTTATTAAGATTTTATTTTTAAGTAATCTCTACATCCAATGTGGGGCTCGAACTCACAACCCAAGATCAAGAGTTGCATGGTCTACTGACTGAGCCAGCCAGGTGCCATGAGAGTTTTGTTTGTTTGAAGGAAAATATATACACAAAGTGTGTACATATATACTATAGCTGATTGTGGTTAGGTGCTTGAGAAATAGTAGCCAACTTTTTTCTTCTAGTCATCTCCAGTGTCCCAAAGCCGGTGTCTTCTTTGAAAACCCTCTCTCGTGTGGGAAGCATCTGACTCGGTCCATGGGTAGAGGCTATAGCGTTCAAATAGAAATTTCCCTATGCTTGGGACTTGCTAACTGGATGTGAGGGATTGGACCTTATCATTTAAGACCCAAGAATACTAACACTTTGACCTAGGATGCTAAATCACCCAGTCTGGGATACAATTCAGCAACCAATCTCCCTGAGTTCTTCTGACGCGACAGGTGAGCCCAGGGACAGTTTTTCTGGTACAGACTTCTGGGCTTCAACATCCAGACTATCTTGCAAGATTTGCCGCGTCTATGTATGTGTCCATATTCCCAGGTACTGGTGTGCTTACTCCTGCAAGGAAAGTTGCAGAATTCTGTAATCTAATAAAGCTAAGTTCCAGATGAATGAAAGAGTTAGAAAGGGGGAAAAAAGGAAACTGTTGAAACATCTGGAAGAAAAAAAAATATCAACTGTTCTATTTAAGATGCCTTCCAAACACCAGAAACCTGAACTCAAAGTGGCCAAGGCAAACACTGCCTGTTGGTTACCACAGCCCCAATGCCTTATCCCTTCCTACTTGGCTGCCTTTGCCACAGAGGCTGGAAAAACCAAATGCTTGCTTTCACAACTTCACTTGCAGCTAGCAGAAACCATGTGATGGTTCCAACCAATGGGACTGGACGTCTACCAACGGCCGCCGGGAAGACGTTGGCTTTTTCTGGTAAAAGGGCCAGACACAGCTGATGCTGCTCATTTCACTTGGGTCTGTTTGAACCACGCACGTGATGCCTAAGGCTGCAACAGCCACCTGATAGCTACAAATGAGCCACCACTGTGCCAATATCAAGTAGCCTCCAGACTCCTGGTTAGGGGGAAATAGAAACCCATGTTTGTCTAATCTACTTTTAGTGGATTTTCTGTTACCTGCAGCTGAAAGCACTTCTGTGGCTAACCACTGTCTTAAACAACAAAGAAATGTAGTCTTTTTTTTTTTTAACCTAAGAAGAGAAATTATATCTTCTTCTATCTCATGCTTAAGGTTCATTGTTTCCTGCAGCTAGACGCTTTCCTTTCACATGCTATTGTCAGGAATGAATCAGCCAATCCATTCTTGAACTGCTCACCAGGAAGGGAGACAGACTGACGTCCTAGGCTCAGACTGACTATTGGGGGGGGCGGGGGGCGGGCAGGGAATACATATTGAGGCACCAACTAAAACACACCCTACGGTGTGATCACAAGATAAGTAATGACTTTCTGAACACAAAAGCAAGAGGAACACATCATAAATTCCAGGACTTGTAAATACGAGCTTATTGAAATTAAAGAGTATTTATGAAACAACCCATTATAAACAAAAAGGAAAGGCACATAAGAGATCCGGGAGAAATATTTGCAATTTACGTGGCAAACGAAGTGTTAATGTCCCACAAATCATTTCTAAGAGTTTACCCTAAGGAAATCATTAAGGACACATGCAAAGATTTAGTCACAAGGATGTTTGCAGCATTACTGTGTTTAATAATGAAAATTTGCAAGTGAGATGAATTTCCAGCAATAAGGTACCAGTTAAGTAAAATATGATACAAACTTACAGTGGAATGCTATAGGATTATTAAAAAATAATGTTACTGAAATACTTGTACTTTGTGGGAAGCCAAT
Organism: Panthera pardus; assembly: GCF_024362965.1. NCBI lineage: Eukaryota > Metazoa > Chordata > Mammalia > Carnivora > Felidae > Panthera > Panthera pardus. Next base: position 69,496,241 of record NW_026527002.1, read on the forward strand.
TGTGATATGTTATTACGTGACAAAAGTAGAATGCAAATAAGGTATTCTTTGATTCTATTTCCCCAAGGAAAATGCAAGTGTGTATGAGCGTGTGTGTGTGTGTGTGTGTGTGTGTGTGTGTGTACTTAAGAAGGAGATATATATCCTAGAGTTAACCATGGGTATAACCATCAGGAATCTCTGTTGGGTGATATGTTTCTTGATTTTTTTTTTTTTATAGTACATAGTGTGCTGCTTTTATAAGAAAAAAAGAAAGAAAGAAAGAAAGAAAGAAAGAAAGAAAGAAAGAAAAGGAGAGAGAGAGAAAGAGAGAAGGAAAGGAAAGGAAAGGAAAGGAAAGGATGCAAAGAAGGAGGGAGGGAAAAATAACTTAATTTCGAAAACAAATCCCAAAAACTAAAAAAACACCTCAACAAAAACACGGGCAATGTGTCTGAGTAAAATATGTTCACAAAAACATGCAATAAGCTGGTAAACACATACATGAGCATCATTCTTGGTAGTAGTCTAACATGTGATAAAAATGAAAATGTGACACAACTCTTTCTTTTTCCCTTCCTTCCTCCCTCCCTCCTTCCCTTCCTTCCTTCCTTCCTTTCTTCTTTCCTTCCTTCCTTCCTTCCTTCCTTCCTTCCTTCCTTCCTTCCTTTCTCTCCACGCTTATTTATTTATTTTGAGAGAGACAGTGTGTGAACGGGAGAGGGACAGAGGGAGAGAGAGAAAGAACCCTAAGCAGGCTGTCAGTGCAGAGCCCTATGTGGGGCTCAGTCTCACGAACTGTGAGATCATGAGCTGAGCCAAGATCGAGACTCAAGACACTTAACCGACAGAGCCATCCGTCAATTTCTTTCGTTCTGTTTATGTGTTTATTTTTCATTAAACTGGAATGTTTCTCCTCTGAGACAAGAGGACTCCTTGGATGGGAGTGCCAGGAAGGTCATGTACAAGCTCGGAGGTAAAACCTTTCTGAAGAATGATTTCTCAGTAGGCAGAGTTTCCCAAACCTTCATCCTCACTGACCTCACAAGTCCATTTCGGTACACAGTATCCGTGGAAGGGACTAGAGGGTCCTGCCAGGACTCGTGTTTCAGGATTTCCATGTTCTTTCTCTACATAATGAAGAGATTGCTGGTGGCAGCCTAATTCAGGGAAATAGAAGTTATGCTGGTGAAGGCACATAGTACATTATGAAGCAAGTCTTTAAAAAGTATGTTTAATCAAAAATAGTTAACATTGTAGAGAGACGTTCAGAATATGAAGATGAATTTAAGCAGGTTACAAAGAAATATATACGATATATTAAATTTTGAAGAAATAAAACAAATGTATACTTATAGGCTCCAATTTAGCATATATTTAGGAAAGATTGAAATAATATAAGTCGAAATATTTATTGTGAGAGAGGGTGCAAGCAGAGGAGGGGCAGAGAGAGAGAGAGAGACAGAGAGAGACTGAGAGAATCCCAAGCAGGCAAGCCCTTTGCAAGACTCCAACTCACAGACTAAAGCATTAAGATCATGACCTGAGCAGACACGAAGAGTCGGTCACTTAATCTACTGAGCCACCCAGGCATGCCATCATAAGTCAAAATGTTAATAGGAATCTCAGGTAGTGAGACTATGGACAACTTTGATGGTCTTCTTTACATTTTTCTTCTGTACTTTCAAACTTTTTATAATGCATATTCATTTCCGCATTACTCACCAGAAAAATTCAGTAAAAGATATTCAGTGAGCCCCATGTGACAACCCTTGTAGAGACAGTAAGTGCCAATATCTTTCAGGTACCTACAAAGTGCCAGGCACTGTCCTGGATGTGAACTGCTTCATTTTATTCTCAAACATTCTGTGATGGTAAGTACCCTTCATGGGCCCATTTTACAGATGAGGAAATTGAAGCGCAGAGAGCTGAAGGGCTTGCCCAACATCATACAGCCAATAGATTTAAACTCAGGCTCACCTGACTCCAGAGCCCTCCCTTATTCTCAACCAACTCTTAAGTACACTACTTCTCCAGAAGGAAAATAAAAAATACACATTTCCTCCTCCCTTTTGTTGATTAGCTATTATCTCAAAATACAAACAGTCTTCTGGGTGATTGAATTACTATATAAATACATCCTCTGGTGAAATTTAGGAAAGAGGACATTTTTTTCCATTGCATATTTTAAATGTTGGTTTGTTTGTTCATTTAGAGAGCATGAGCAGGAGAGGGACAGAGAGAGAGGGAGAGGAGACAGACAATCCCAAGCAGACTCCGTGCTATCGGTGCCCAATGAGGGGCTTGAACTCATGAACCTCAAGATCATGACCCGAGCTGAAATCAAGGGTTGGATGCTCCACCTACTGAGCCACCCAGTTGTCTCAGCATATTTTCAACTGAGACATAATTTACATAAAACATTGTGTAAGTGTAAGGTGTACAATGTGTTGATTTGACACACTTGTATTTTGCAATATGGTTACCACCCTAGTGTTAACTAACATCTCCATCAGGTGAAATAGTTATCATTTGTTCTTTTTGTGGTGAGAAAGTTTAAGATCTAGTCTCCTAGCAACTTTCAAGTATATAATACAGTATTTTTTTTAAAAAAACTTTGTTTTAAAACATTTATTTATTTTTGAGGCAGAGAGAGACAGAGCATGAACGGGGGAGGGGCAGGGAGAGAGGGAGACACAGAATCGGAAACAGGCTTCAGGCTCTGAGCCGTCAGCACAGAGCCTGACGCGGGGCTCGAACTCACAAACCGTGAGATCATGACCTGAGCCGAAGTCGGCCGCTTAACCGACTGAGCCACCCAGGTGCCCCTAAAAAAAAACTTTAAAAAAAGTTTATTTATTTATTTTGAGAGAGAGAGAGAGAGAGTGAGAGAGCAGGGGAAGGGCAGAGAGAGAGAGAGACAGAGAGAGAGGGAATCCCAAGAGGGCTCCACACTGCCAGTGCAGAGCCCGACTCAGGGCTCGAACCCATGAAACGAACCATGAGAGCCTGATCTGAGCTAAAACCCAGAGCTTGATGCTTAACCAACTGAGCCATCCGGGCACCCCTATACACTACAGTATTGTTAACTATAATAACAATGCTGTACCTCAGGTCCTGGTAACTCATTCATCCTCTAATTGTAGATTCGTACCCTTTAACCAACATCTCCCTAATTTTCCCACCCACAGCTGCTGGTAACCCCCTTTCTACTCTCAGTTTTTATGAGATCAGCTTTTTTTTAGATGCCACATGTAAGTAATATTATACAAATTTGTCTTTGTCTGACTTATCTCACTTAGAATAATACCCTCATAGTTCAACCATTATTGTTTGGAATGGCAGGATTTTTTATTTCTCATGGCTGGATAGTATTCATGTGGTGTGTGTGTGTGTGTGTGTGTGTGTGTGTGTGTGTATCCCATCTTCTTTATCCATTCATCCATTGAGAGACATTTAGGTTGTTTCCATATCCTGGCTATTCTGACTAATGCTGTAATGAACATGTTTTCATTTCCTTTGGATAGACACCAAAAGCGGAGTGACTGAATCATACAGTGGCTCTATTTTTAATTTTTTGAGAAATCTTCATACTGTTTTTCATAGTAGCAGAACCAATTTACATTCCTGCCAACAAAGCAAAGGGTTCCCTTTTCTCCACATCCTGGCCAGCATTTGTGATCTTTTGTCTTTTTGATGATAGCCATTCTAACAGGTGTGAGGTGAGATCTCCTTGTGGTTTTGATTTGCATTTTTTCTGCTAAGAAGGGTTTTAAACTACTGAATTTAAATGCAGTTTAATGGGCCATTTTGATCAAAGCTCCTAAGATTCTAAAAAAAAATGGCTGGATTTAGTGTACCAGGTGACCCAGAGGTCAACGTTGGTGTCACATGGTCTGAAACTACGATCGCGTTTTTAATTACACATTATCTATGGAATTGTATGTTAGTCCCCATTCTTAATGATGGAAAAAACTGACTGTTTGTTAATCATTAGAAAAACGTCAGATAAACCAAAATGAAATTATGGACCAATAATCATCAACACGGCCAAGGTCATGAATGACAAGAAACATCTAAGAAACTGCCACAGACTATAAGACACTAAAGAGTCAATGTAATGTGGTATTGTAGATGGGATACGAGAACTGGAAAAGCATATTAAAGGAAAAACTGCTGAAATTCACATAAAACTGGAGTTTAGTTAATAGGAAGCTACCAGTGTTGTTTTCTTAGTTTTCACAGATATATCATAATAATGTAAAATGTTAATAATAATAGGGCCCGCGTCAGGGATAAACAAGAACTCTCTGTACTATCTTTACAACTTTTTTTTGAAAATCTACAATTATTCCAGGGGGGCCTGGGTGGCCCAGTCGGTTAAGTGTCCGACTTCAGTTCAAGTCATGATCCCATGGTTTGTGGGTTCGAGCCCCGCCTCGGGCTCTGTGCTGAGAGCCTGCTTCAGATTCTGTGTCTCCCTCTGTCTCTGCCCCTCCCCCACTCATGCTCGCTCTCTCTCTCTCTCTTTCTCTCTCTCTCTCTCTTTCTCAAAAATAAATAAACATTAAAAAAAAAAGAAAATCTAGAATAATTCCAAAATAAAAGTTTGTTTAAAACATCTGGATGGTATCGTGGTTGTTAAAAAAAAAAAAAAATTAAAACCAGAACTGCCATATGATCCAGAACTTTTGGGTATATACCCAATAAATTGGAAGCAGAGTATTCAAAAGATATTTACACTCCCATGTTCATAGCAGCGTTGTTCATAATAGCCAAAGTAAGCCAAGTATCCGCATTGATGGAAGAATGGATAAACAAAATGTGGTATATATGTACTATGGAATACTAGTCAACCTTAAAAAGGAAGGAAATTCTGAATACATGCTACAGCATGGATGAAACTTGGCTACATTATGCTAACTTGAAATAAACCAGTCACAAAAAGGATAAACATTGCATGACTCCACTTATATAGATATGATACGTAAGGCCATCAAATTCAGAGACAAAAAGTAGAGCTGGTTGGAGGGAGCAGGGAATGCGGAGTCAGTGGAACAACAGAGTTCCAGTTTTTCAAGAGGAAAAGAATTCTGGAGATGCTGAAGTTTTCACCCCGATGCAAATGTACTTACTGCCACTCAACTGCACGCTTAGAAAAAGGTTAAAAGGGTAAATTTTATGTCATGTCTATTTTACCACAGTAAAAAATAAAAATAAATTAAAAAAACCTGAGACTGATTGAATTACTCATCCAGCATCACATGGAAGCTACTGGATTCAAACCAAGGTCTGTCTGACCTCAAATCACACATTCTTTCCGTACCACCCTTAGGGATGATCACTGTTGTTCTAGAAGTTGTTCATTCATTGAGAAACCACTTGCTTTGTCTCTGCTGCCTAAAATACAACCCGTCCTGGCTTCATTTCACCTGGGGGCAGGTGAGCTGGAGGAGACCCAGGTAAGTCGACCTGGCGTCCAATCTTGCCATTTGCTGGTTGTCTGAGCTTAGTCAAGACCATGAGCTTTCTGGGTCTCAGCTCGCTGGTCTGACTTGATATATAGGGTTATAACAAGGTCTCTCTGCCTGAGGGCTGTTCAGACTCTGAGGAGGGAGGTGAGGCCTCCTCAGAAATTACTGGAGGTTGCCAGTCAAGGCTCCTGCCAACGTAAGCATGGGTCCTACAAGAAGGAGTTGCGGCCTGGAGTATTCTGTGAACTGCTCAGGGAGGAGAGACAGCAGCCGGGCCCCAAAAGACAGAGCACAGCTGAGCTCCGAAGATGGATATTCTAAGAGAAAAGAGAAAGCTAAGGAGATAGGAAGATAGTAGGTGGCTGGGAAAGAGAAACCCGGTCTTTATAAGGTAATTCTGGAGAGACTACTTAGAGCCTATCAGAGCACAGGGATGTGAAGTCAGAGGGACCACGTAGGTTGTTGCGGAATCCAAAAGCGGGGGAGAGAAGCCTATTCCAGAGAGACGGCTTTGAGCATGGAGCATGGGTGAGTGAACCTATAGACCCTGATCCCTGGACACACGCCGAGAAAAGAACTCAGAGGTCTGGCGCCTCAGCAAAGGGTGAGTCTGTCCTAACCGCTATTAGGGCCTGTGAGGTCAGGCAGAAATCAGAGGACTAAACCTCAAATCATAGATTTACAGAGTCCCTTCCGAACAGAAGCAGCCTCTGCCTCTTTCTACCCCCTACATGTTCATTCCTCAGAGTCTGGTCCCTGGCCCTCCTGCTTAAAATACACTTCCTGCCTGGGTGAGCTCATTCCTGCCCAACGCATCGGCCTCTATTCTATATGTTGGCGACTGCTACGTTTGTATCTCCAGCTGAGACCCCTCCCATGGACGTGGGACACCTGGAGCCCCTGCTTGCCTACACCTGGAAGGCCCAAAGGTTTGTTCAACTCAACCAGTCCACGATCAATGGCATCCCATTGCCCACCCACATCTGCATTCTCTCTGTGTATGTCCGGCCCTGATTAACAGGTCCACCAACCCCCTAGTGCTGACACAAGAAACCACACCCTCACCCCTGATTCCTCCCTCCCCTCCCTCCCCACCTTCCCCCCCCCCCCCCCCCGCCCTAGACTTCTTCATCAGGTGGGTTTGTCTACCCAAATGTGCTTTGCATTTAAACCTTTCTCTCCGTTCCCAAGGTGTTAACTAACTGCTCAGATCTAGGATTTTATCTTTTTATCGCCAGGATTTCTGCTGCCCCCTCCTAATGGGTCTCGTTGCCCTGAAATCCATTCTCTGGATGACAGCCAGTGTGGCCTTCCCACCGAGCAACACAGCTTGTGTCTCAGCCCTGGTCATAGGTCCTCAGTGGCTTCCTTCTTTTCTTCAGGACAAAGGCCAAATTACTCGGAACTCAAGGCCTCTGAGAATCTGGTCTACCCTTTTTGGTCCTCACTACATTTTCACACTTTTCCAATACTGATTTAAAAATTAAAAAAAAAAAAATTTATGTTTATTCTTTGAGAGAGAGAGAGACAGAAAGAGAGAGAGAGAGAGAGAGAGAGAGAGCATGAGCAGGGGAGGGGCAGAGAGAGGGAGACACAGAATCTGAAGCAGGTTCCAGGCTCTGAGCTGTCAGCACAGAGCCCAATGTGAGACTTGAACTCACCAATTGCTAAATCATGGCCCGTGCAGAAGTCAGAGGCTTAACTGACTGAGCCACCTAGGCACCACCCTAAATTTTTTTTTTCTTAATGTTTATTTATTTTTGAGAGAGAAAGAGAGAGAGAGAGAGCAAGCAGGGGAGTGGCAGAGAGAGAGAGGGAGACACAGAATCCGAAGCAGGCTCCTGGCTCTGAGCTGTCAGCACAGAACCTGACGCGGGACTTGAACCCACCAACGGTGAGATCATGACCTGAACCGAAGTTGGCCGCTTAACTGACTGAGCCCCACCAGGCGCTCCCCAATAGAGTTTTTATACTCCAGCCATAACCAACCACTTACAGTTTGTCAAATTCCCAAGTATATGCGCCGATTCCTTTGCTCAAATACCCCCCATTCTCCTCCGCATCAGACTGGCAAACTCTATTTTCCAAGTTTCCGCCCAGTCTCCACTTCCCCTGGGGAGCCTTCTCAACCTGTGCCGAATAGATGCCCCCTCTGTGCTTCTGCTGAACCTGGCCCTTTCCCCTCTCATCCCACCACAAGGTCCAGGATGTCCGTTCATTCATTCACTCATTGGCCCTCCATGTATTCACTGCGTGGGTCCTGGGGCTAGAACGGCAGGCCGGAGACACGAGATTCCTGACCCGATGGGAAATGTGGGCCTGTCTGCCTCAACAGCCTTTGTGAAATGATTGATGATCTTGTTTTCATGTGGCTCCAGGTCTTTGCTCTCACTAGTCCCTCTGCCTGGAACACTCTCTCCAGCCTGCACAGCAGGCTTCTTCTTGGTCAGATTAGTATCTAGACCCAGAGCCCCTCCTACCCCTCACTCTCTACCCTTCACCTAGATTTTCTGTCCTAATAGCGTTTATCACCGTCGCAACTATCTTGCTTCTTCACTTCCTTGTCCACCTCTTTTTACTTTCGAGAGCAGGGACCTTGCCTCGGTCTTCTTGCCCACAGAAGCCTGGGGACTAGAACGTTCAAGGCATACACCAGGGGCTCCATAATTGTGTGCTCAATGACCGGATGGATTCTGCAGACAAGGAAGTGGACGTAGAAAAGAGAAGGACTAGACCTGAGCATGAAATTATTTAATTATAGACCCAGTACTGCACAACCACGGGCATCACAGTTACAGAATGGAGGGTGGCAATCCAAAAAGAGTTCCACAGCTAACAGATACAGGAGGCGGTGTAAGGGGTGGTGGGAAGGCGTTTCCTGAAATGTACTGACCTAATGGACAGACCTGTGAGTAAAACATCATTCACCCTCTTCTTGTTCTTCACCATCCCTTTTCTGAATCTTTGTAGAATTACTTAGGAAACAACATCTCTCCTGGGGGAAAGAAATACTTAAAATTTAACAGTAATTCCTTTTTTAAACTTCACGTTAGCTTCCCTTTCTTCCATTAAGAGAAAGTAAAATTAAAAAAGTAAAGTTGTTGTCTGAAGACAGCAGCATTAAGGTGTTGATATTTAATTTTTTTAGGTTTATTTATTTATTTTGAGAGAGAGAGAGAGGGAGTGTGACTGTGAGAGGGTGAGGGGGGGAGAGAGAGAGAGAGAGGGAGTGCGACTGTGAGAGGGTGAGGGGGGGAGAGAGAGAGAGAGACAGAGAGAGACAGAGAGGGAGAGAGAGAGAAGCAGGCTCAGCACTGTCAGCAAAGATCTCAAGAACGCTGAGATCATGACCTGAGCTGAGATCAAAAGTCTGACGCTTAACTGATTGAATCATCTAGGCCCCCTGAGGTGTTAATATTTTAAAATAAATTTTTTATTTTTATTAAAATTTTTTTAACGTTTATTCATTTTTTGAGAGACAGAGAGAGACAGAGCCTGAGTGGGGGAGGGGCAGAGAGAGAGGGAGACACAGAATCTGAACTAACAGCACAGAGCCCAACCCTGGCCCGAACTCACAAACTGTGAGATCATGACCTGAGCGGAAGTCAGAAGCTCAACCAACTGAACCACCAGGTGCCCTTAAAATAAATTTATTTTTTATCTATCTATTCATCTGTGTGTCAACCCTGCATGTGTCCATCCACATGGGTATGGATATATATATATATATATATATATATATATCCATACAAAAGATAAAAGATAGATGTCTCTGATTTATCGGATATTCATGAAAGCTATTTCTGGCTGATGAAGGTTTGGTTAGCTTTTATTTTCTGTATTTTCCTGCATTAGTTTTAATTTTTTACAATGCACGTGTTTTGTCACTTTTGCAAACACAAATGATTTTTTTTTAACAACTGGGAGCAAATATACCAAAATGTAAATAAATGATAGTTCATTTTGCAACGTAGGGCTATTAAGATATGCTCTTTGTATGTTTCTGAAAAAAAATGTTTTTTTCTTTAATTTTAAAGAATTTTTAAAAAGGAAAATTGTGAACCTAAGCTTAGTGCATTGGGGATCCAGAGAGGGCAGGCCGAGTCAAGGTCAAGGTTGAAAGAGTTCTAGGGTAGAGTGTCTTTTCAGCTGGGAGGCGAATGCAGGAAGCTAACAGGAAGGATCTGGTAGCCAGGGTCACAACCCTGGGAAGGGAGTTGAAGTTGTCATTAGAAGCTGGGCCTCCTGTCGCCCGGGGACATCCAGCAGGCAGACACGGGGCTTGGGCTTGTCGGTGACAGGCTTGGCTCCTGGGAGAACGTTGAAGCAATCAAAGGGCTAAGTTCGTCCAGCTCCTGCGGCCACCCCCGCCCCCCAAGGCTGCAGAGGTTTGACTCCCCCAGCCCAGCGACCCTTCTGGCCGCTCGCAGGTGCCAGGCACAAAACAGTCTCGCGATTATAAACGAATATGGTAGCAGTCGGTACGCGAGCATCAGTTGAATATTTTTTTTCTTTTTCAAGAGAGGAGAAAGATTCACGTCGGGAAGAAGCTATCGGAATAGGAGAAACTGAATATGACACAGAAGGAGGGAGGGGGGAGTGGATTGAAATGGTAGGGGGTGTAGTGTAGGCATTGAGGGGGGGGAAGGGAGAGGCAGCCTTCGCTTCCATGATACTGAAATCATCCACTTGCGTGGCCATCTTTTCACCGGACTGTGACCTCCTTCCATGGTCTTTGACCAACTGCAGACCCTTCCCATCGCCTCGCGCAGGGCGCCGGCTCCCCGTAAGTGCTCAATAAATGCTCAAATGAACGGAGGCCGCTCTTGCGTCTTTACAGTGCAGGGCTTAGGAGGAGAAAGCAAGGAGGCCGGCGCTCTACGAGTTCCTTCGGAGGGACCATTGGGCATTCAAGGCGGGGGGGGGGGGGGGGGGTCCGGGGGAGTGTCCTACTTAATAGTGGAGGGAGCGGTACAGACAACCGGCCCTCTACACGGGTTTGCCAACCTCAGCCCTTGGGGACAGACGGAGACGTCGAAGGAGGTGGGAAGGTGCGTGCGCCCTTCGCACCAGGCCCTCGGATGCTGGGTGGTACCCATGGAGGCGCTCGGATCACTAGGGATGGAGCTAAGGCAGGGGTCTTCCCCCCATCTCAGAGCATCTTGTAATTCACTGACCTCGCCTTCCCCCTCCGGCAAGTGGGAAGACTCCCAGCTCCCAGGACGCCAGGGTAGGGAGCAGGGCTGGGAACGCGAGTGCAGAAATCGCGGCGCTCCCGTGTGCAAGCATCCCCGTGGGGTTCGCGCCGGCTCGCTCCGGCCCCCGCGCCAGCGCAGCCGGGACCCCCGCCCGGTGCGAAGGGTTCTCTCCCTACCTCCCCACCCCCCCCTCCCGTCCCTCCTCCTCCTCCCCCCTCCCCCCTCCCCCCCCTGCGCCATCTGGGCCATCGGCGGCCACGGCCCGCCCCGCCTCCTCGCTCAGCCCTCCGCGGCTCCGCGTCCCGCGCTGCCCCGGCGGCGGGCAGGGGGTGGGGGCGCGCGGGGCGGCGGGGAGCCGGGGCCGGGGCGCGCGGGGCGCGCGGGGCCCGAGGACGCACGCGGCCGGCCGGGCGGCGCGCGCTTCCCCCTCCCCCGCGGCCCGAGCGCGAGCCGCCGTGACGTCACGGGCCGCCCGCCAGCCCCGCGCTCCAGCGGGCAGAGCGCGTGCGGCCGCCGAGCACATGGGCCCGCGGGCCGGGCGGGCTCGGGGCGGCCTGGACCCGGACGGGCGGCGAGGGGCCGCGCGCGGGGACGGGCCCCGGCACCCCCCGGGTCCCCCGAGCGGATTTCCACGCCGAGAGGATGTTGGCAGCGCCGGCGACCTGCCGAGACGCGGCGGGATCCACCTTCCAGTAAGTTAGAATTTTGCCCTCTGCGTTTCTGGGAACTCGAAAGCCTTGGCCTGGCGGGTTGGGATGCGCAATGAGTAGTTAGTTGGACGGAGGGAAGGGGCTTTCGGATTCCCGTGTGTGCTTGTTAACCGTGTACTTTCCTCATCACCAGACTCAGAGTGGCGGTGAGTTTTGGGCGTTGGTGGGAGGGGGGGGTGGGAGGGGTGGGTGCAGGGGGAGACATCAGATGGCCCAGGCATGCATAGAGAGAATTCCGGTTTTGTGCACTTGATGGGAGGTGTATTGTTACCTAACACCTAAGAATAGACCTCCTCCAATCAGTACGGATTTGGGGTCGCAGATGTGGTTTGCAGGCCCCTTTTGAGAAACGAGAGATCTGTGAACCATAGGATGCTCCCTCCATCCTTGACCATCCTCCTCCCCCCCACCCCCCCCCAGATGATTTTCGAAACTGCTTTTTGAAACTTTCTCTGCGTTTGCCTCGCCTTTACAGATTTGTTGGGTGGCCCCACAGCCTTATCATGGTCATTCTTTTCAGATGGCTTGTTGGTTTAATTGTGTTTACCCTCCCCAGACTCACGCGCTCTTATTTTTGCCAGTGTTGGGGGTGGGTATTGACTTTCAGGAAGGGCAGCCATGAGGCTGCAAGAGTCCGGTGCCCGGATACACTGTGAATTTTCCTGATGCTCTGTAAGCGTGGAATATTCTTCTGTTCGCTGGAGCCCCTGACCCCTGGCCCTTCTAGAAGATGAGAGAAGAGAGGAAATCTCTTGTGAGGGCGTTTAGGGAGAAGAGGGTGAAGTTTTGGTTTTCCTTTCTGGCCTCAGGTTTTCCAAAGAGAGCCTGGCAACCCCCAGCGGCCCACTCCACCACCCTGAGTCCTGGCTCCCGGAGCTGTTTTGCTGCTGGAGCAAGCAAGCCCTGGAGAAACGTGGGTTTGTGTGTGTGCTGGGGGGGGCGGGAGCCTTGAGGATGTGGGGACTGTATCTGCTCTGCTGTTAGTCATAGGATGTTGCAGACCTATTTTGCATACTGGCGTTGACAAGTTGAGGCTTGTTCACTTGACACAGTCCTGTGGTCACAGCCAATCTTTCTAAAACCCTAACCAGTGGAGAAGGTGGTTGTATGGATCTTCTGAACCCTGAGTGGGAACTTCCTGAAAGATTTATTAGGAGAGAAACCTTCCTGGAAGCAGCAGACGGACAAACAGAATCCCTGGCTGGGCAGAGCCTCGTGGCCTGGTCTCTGCTGTTGGAAGGGAGTCGCGTCTTAGAGGTGAGGACTGCCTCATGGTCTCGGCCGGTGGCAGACAGCCCGCCTGGAGTTCTGTGTGTGGGTCCGGTGATGGGAAGGTTGGGTGGGCCTGGTGCTGACCGTAATGCTGTACCCACCGAACTCCTAGAGGGGATTTAGTATGTGGTCGCATTGTTGTCGTGCCTGGTTAAGGGTGCTTTTTACTGTTGTCGTTGCTTTAACTAGTTTTGAGTGCAGAATGTTGCATAAACCAGGCTTCTCTTGAAAAGTAGACGAAATCAGCCTCTTTTTTCCGATTTTCCTCTCTCTTCCTCCCTCTCCCCTCCCCCTCTCCCCCATGCTGTCTGGTGTGTGCTTTCTGTCCGTGGCTGGAGCTTTTTTGGGGTTGGAAAGAGGGAGTTCTTTTTCTCAGTTCTAAAATATCTGACCCCCCCCCCCCCCACTGGTCTCTGATCGCTGGTCAAAAACTCGGGTGAATTCTCACTGTCCACATCCAGTCAATCCCTTGTGTTTTGGGTGTTTTTTTCTGGAATGGCTGGCAGGCAGGCTGGCTGGGTTTGGAGCCTTCTGACTGCCTGAGATGGACATTTCTCTCACAGCTCAGCTAAAGAGTCTCCCGGGTGATAAGTAAGTCGTCCCCTACTTCATCTTTGCATTTGTGTCCCTGAATTTAGTCAGACCAACGGTAAGCCATCCCTTTCCTGAGGAAGCCGAGCACCTTGGATAGTTGCTGGTCCATATTGTTTGTCGAGGTGGCCCTGGGTCTTGCCAAAGGCTGTACCTAAGTGTGCTTGCTCGAGGTCAGATGCTCTCCTGGGTACTTGGCCTTTTTATTTTGTATTCCCTTTCATAGTTGGCTGTAGACACATCACTCTCCTTGTTTTTGCTTTCGTTCTTGTTTTCGTTATTTTTCTTTCTCTCCTGACGCTGGTTTGTGATTTCTTTAAGAGACCAGGACTCCCTTGTTTATATATCCCGTGTCTGTAGGGGGACCCTGCTCCAAGGTGGGAACAGTGCAACAATCTGGAGTCATTTTGACCATTGATGAGTCCCATTGACAGGCACTTCTACACTCTCCCTGCCTAGTAAACCTCAAAAATTCTGGGCCTTCCTGGAGAATATTGCTCAGATGGTCCTCTGATAACTGCCTCTTCTGTCTCTCATGTTTTTCCAAGTAATCTAAGGAATTAATAGCAGGAGTAATAATAACAATGATAGTAGTTCCTGTAATAACAGGAAACTGTATATCATGTCAAGCATGTTCTTTGCATTCTATGCCCCTTACAACCTCACCAGGCAATTATAATAAAATGTCTAGCCGTGATGGGGTTCTTATTGTGGGCCAGCCTCAGTTCTAAATGCTATAAATATATTATCTCCTTTAATCTCCCAGTAATCATATAAAATAGGATTATTATTATTATTGCCGTTATTTTGCAGATGAAGAACCCACAGCTCAGAGAAGTTTGAAAAGAGCTCCTCTGGTCACACAGCTGGGGCACAATGGAGCCATCAGGATTTGGCCCAGGGCCAGCTCCCGGAAGTTAGGGGGCAGTGAAATAAAAAACAAGCAAAAGATGCTTGTTGGCCTGGAGCAGAAGGACATAGGCAGGATAGAAACCCCAACATCTTACCCAAAGACACCCCTTCCTCTGGCTGCCTGCCTCTTTCGCTCTGGGGGAGCAGGCTGCTTAGAGTGCAGCCAAGGAGCCAGTACGGCCTTTAGTGTCTGGAAGGCTCTGGCCCCAGGGTCTGGGGAACAAAGCCTCTGGGGTCCAGGCAGGAGCCTGAGACATGGTGCAGAATCCATGAGCATTTGCAAAGTGCCACATCCAGGCACCCTGCCTGGCTTTGTGACCAGCGTTCAATTACGATCAACATCCACAGCAGATGGGAGATAGGGTTCTTCTGGCCAGTGATCCCATCTTCCCCTCCCTCACACTCCCCGCAACTGTTCAGGGTCCCTGCCGTTACCCTGAGCGTGTGTAGCTCTTGTAGTCCCTGAACCTCCCCATATAGAGACTGTGGTGGGTAGAAACAATAACAGCGTGGGTCACAAAACGCAGGACTTCCATTCACGAGGCCGAAATTGTCTCGGCCAATTTTTTAACGGCAGGATTCTGAATTGCCTTTCCTTTATTTTCTCTTCCTCTTTTGGGGGGGGGGAAGTGGGGGCATGGTGAAGGTATAGGGTGGTGTTTTGCTGGTGTCTGGTGGGTAGTCTGAGCCCCAGGATTCCTTGTTTACCTGCCTCTTTTTCCCTTGTTGACCCTGAGCAGCTTGAGAGTGGAGGGTGGAGTGAGTGGGGCCGGTGGTGTTCTTCACCTGTCTGGTGGCTGCCACAGCCCTGGTACTTAGTTGAGTCGGGTGACTGTCAAGAACTGCTCTGTTTTCAGGGGCGCCTGGATGGCTCAGTCGGTTGAGCGTCTCTAGATTTCGGCTCAGGTCATGATGTCACAGTTCTTGAGTTTGAGCCCCGCATCAGGCTCCTGGCTGACAGTGCAGAGCCTGCTTGATATTCTCTCATTCTCTCTCTCTCTCAAAATTAATAAATAAACTTAAGGAAAAAAAAAAAAAAAAAGAACTGCTTTGTTTTCAAGGAAACAAGCAGCCCCCAGTCTGCAGTCGCTGTCTTAGCTATGAAACAGCCCCACATGGTGGGAAGTGAAGGGTTTGCCCCAAGGGAATGGACACTGAGGGCAGAGAAGGAAACCAAGCAGCAGCAGAAGGCATCTGGGGACATACAAGGGCTTGTGCAGACCAGGGTTACTTTGGGGCAAGTTGCTTCACCTCTGTAAGCCTCAGTTTCCTCATCTGTAAAATTGGGACGTTAAAATACCAGCTTCACGGGCTGCTGTGCGGAGGAAGGAGTAGGGGATGGACAGCAGGTATCCAGCAGAATGTCTGGGCTCATAGTAAACCTTCAGTAAAAGTTCGCTAATATTACTGCTACAATTAATGTGTTTCATTACTTCCTGTGGCTGCCTGGAGTAGTGGTTTCTGAATACATTTTAATGTGTAAAGGGAACATTCTGGTTACACAGATGATGAGATGGCAGTGACTTCATTAGAGGTCTTTGCAAGCATCTGAGAGAAACGCTGGCTGTTAGGAGCAAGAAAGAGATAAGAGATCAGGGAATCTGCAGAAGCAGGTCTCAGAAAGGACAGGGATGGGGGGGTGCCCCGCACCAGTGAGCCTGTCTTTGCAGGTTACTTGTCTCTGCTGCTCTGCAGGGAGAATGGGTTTTCCCTCCCAGGGATGGTGCAGAGCACTTAGCACAGAGGAAGTAAGCTCTTGAAGAAGACATAAGAGCAGTTGTTGTTATTTATTATTCTTTAGGTGTCCCTTTTCCTGGTAACTTTGTTACTCTGCTCAAGATCGATTGATCCGTTCATTCATCTCCTGAGGAATTGCTGTGGTTCTGTTCCAGCTGCCGGAGACAAATATCCCTGCCCTCCTATAGCTTCCTTTCTAGTCCAGACCACACAGTGGGGGCAGGGTGGTCCCCAGGGGGAGATGTGGAACACGGGGAGACAGGGGAGGCAAAAATTGCGCCCGCTGCAGTGCAAAGTGGCCCTGGCCCCACTGTCCTGTCAGGCGGAAGGTGCTTTGCACGAGGCCTGGCATGCGGTAGTTACTATGTAAGTGGTAGTTGCTATATTTATACTCTCCCATTTCCCCTCCTGAGATTTTCCTCCATGGTGCTTGTTATGGACTGAATGTTTGTGTCCTTCCAAAATTCCTGAGTTGAAATTCCAACCCCCGACGTGATGGTATTTGGAGGTGGGGCCTTTGAGAGGCAATTAGGGATAGATGAGGACTTTAGGGCAGGGTCCTCACGATGGGGTTAGAACCTTTGTAAGAAGATATCCCAGCCAGCTTTCTTCCTCTCTCTGCGTGAGGACATAGAAAGAAAGTGAATTTATAAGCCAGGAAAAGAGCTCTCCCCAGAAGCCAGTTTTGCCAGAATCATGATCTGGCTTCCAGAACTATGAGAAAGGAAATTTCTATCGTTTGAACTGCTCAGTCTATAGTATTCAGCCCGCACAAACTAGGACAATACTTATTACCTGATATACTGTATATCTGTCTTCTCTCACTAAATTGTAAATTCTGTAAGGCTGAGGGCTTACAACGCCTTCATTCCTTGTCTTTAATTCCGCAAATATGTAGCGTGTGCCTGCTCTGTGCCATGCACTGTTCCAGATGGTGGAGACGCGTAAAGGAACAATAGAAAGGGATTTCTGTCCATGTGGTGCTTGCGTTATAGCTAGGAGAGGCAGATAAGAAGCAGTAGACGTAATAAATAAGGACATTAATAGCGTCGTGGATGGTAACGTGTCCTCCGGGAGCAAAGTAGAGCAGGTGAGGGTCTGGAGGGCTGAGCGGGCTGCGGTGTTGACCTGCCTGGTCAGGGCACGCGTGCTCCATCAAGAAGCAGACACTGGAGCAGCCTTGGAGGAGGTGAAGGAGGCTCGTCTAGAGGAGGGTGTTACGGGTCCCGGGGAGAGCCCGCGTAGAGGGCGAGGGCATCGGGGAGCCTGTGAGATGAAGGAGCACCAAGAAGGATGAACTGGAGTAGGGTGAGCCAGGGGGACAGAGGCGGAAGGGGGAGCCGGGCGGGGAGCGGTCCGCAGGCCTCTCAGAAGGCGTGGTCTTTTTCTTCTTTTTAATCGAGGTGTAATTGACCTATCCCGTTACCTTCGGCTCTGGTGTCATCCTGTTCATTCCGTGCCTTGTGTGTATCGTGACATGCACCACAACCAGTCTGGTTAACATCTGTCGCCTTGTGCTTGCCTTGGTAAAATGGGCCATTGAAGGGTTTTAGATGCAAACGGATTGGACGTGACTTAGCTTTTGGAGCGGTTGGTCTGGCTGCGGTGCACAGAAGGGCTGAAATCAGAGCCAGAAGCCAGGGCTCCAGGGGTGAACACGCAGGTATCTCAGGCGCTTGGTCCAGGCAGGTAGCGGTGGACACGGCTTTACAAGTAACGGGCTTCTGCACTGGTCGCTGCTGAGTCCCAAGCATCTGAAACTGCACCGTCTGTCCCGTGGGGTAGCCAGCAGCCTCACGTGGCCACTGAGCACTTGAAAGAAGCTGGTCTGAATGGAGATGTCATGTACGTGTAAACTTTCAAAGACTTCGTATCAAGACCGTAAAATATCCCACTAATGAATTCTTTAATGTTGATCGTATATTGAAATGATACTTTGGATATATTGGCTTAAGTACATTATGAAGATCAATTTCACCCCTGTCTTTTAACTTCTTAAAAATGTGGCCGGTAGAAAATGCGAAAGGGCAGGCGACTCACGTTCTGTTTCTGTCGGATAGGGAGGTTCTAGAACAGTGCCTGGGATGCAGTAGTCACGCAGGGAAACGAGTGAGTGAGAGAGTGCGGGCACAGGGATGCTGCAGTGAATGAGAACCCAGCCCTGACTTGAAGAAGCTCCCAGGGCGGGAGAGGGAGGCAGATTGCTAAGAGGCAGCCGGGTGAGGGACTCTCCAGAGCCTCAATGACCAGGCAGAAGTGGGTTTAAGTGGGTCCTGCAAACTCTGGGCACTTTCCGAGGATTATAACCAAGGAGTACTTTTCCAAATTTTACACTTACAGAGAGAGAGAGACGACGAGTGCACATGGAGGGGTGGGTTTCAGGAAGGAGGTCCCTGAGTGGAGGATTCCAGTCCCTTGGCAGACAGAACTGTGACGGGAAGTGTAGCTTTCCTTATGGGAAAGAGATGGGAGCTTATCCCGGGAAACCTTGGGAAAAGGTCGAGAAAAGTTAAACATAATTTCTTGAGTGAAATACAGTCACTGTTTTGCCTTTATTGCTGCTGCTGTCTTTCTGGTGTACATGTTTGCATCCCGACTTGTCCCGGTTATCATCAGGTAATAAGCATTCCTGACGGCCTTGTATGCCCTGTCTGTGTTATTTTTATTGCACAGATTACATTTCTGCTCAGTGGCTGTTTCATCGCTCAAATAATCATTCTTCTTATTTGGAGGTTCAGCTCCATAATAGACTTTTTATATATAGTATCAAGGTTTCTATTCTTCAGTTAAATCTTTTTTTTTTTTTTTTTTTTGTAAATCCTCAGTCTTAGGCTTATACATCATAGCGTCTCAATATTTTGAAAATGTTAGGTAACTATTGGCGCTCATGAGATTGGCCCTGAAGCCAAGTTGCTGCTTCCTGGCGAGAGGTGTGATGTTTGTTGATGTCAATGATGCCTTGGAATGTCATTAATATTCATGTATCGTTTGTATTACCTGCCCGCATGTTTGCATGCAGCACATACACTTGCATTCGTTTTTTTTTTCTTTACTTTTATTTATTCAGCCACTATTTGTGGAATGCCCATTGGGTGCTGAGCATTGTTCTAGGCTTTGGGCATTCAGTAGTGATCAACAGATATGGTACCTGTTCTCAGGGAGCCTACTATGTAATGGGGGAGACACAATGCGTCCACAAAAAACCCCATTATTATAAGGAATGTGAGAAGAATATGAATAGAATAATGCGAGAAGATAGTTTATTTGGGATGAAAGGGTCAGTGTTGAAATCCTGCATTGCAGTGAGACACAGAGAGTCGGCTGGGAGATCACCAGAGAAGGAGCAAAGCACACACGGAAAGGGAAAGATTGATACCTGTGACCAGATATTAAAGGAGAAAGCACATCTAAGCACAAAAAGCTATAATAATGAGGATAAAGGGTTCCCCAAAGTCAGCAACAGAAAGCCAACCGACCTCATAGCAAAGTAGGAAAAAGACAGGAAGCGGTGCTTCTCAAAAGAAGAAAGCAAAGTCAGCAGGGCACGTGGAAAGAGTCTGAATCTCACTGGCCAAGGCGGGATCGAGCTGATTGAGGTCTGGTGTCTGTCCGGCAGATGTCCTCTGCTTTGGGGCACAGCACGAGGCGTTTTCGTAAACACGCACACAGCTGGGTAACACCGTCGCTTAATCATCACTGTCGAGGAGCGGACCATTTCCATGGCCCCCAGACTCCCCTCCGGCCCCTTTCAGTTTGCTCCCCCGCCCCCAGCCGCTGACAACTGATACTTCCCTCTCTGACCTGACACTTTTGCCCTTTTCGCATAAACGGAATCAGACAGTGTGTTGCCCTCCGAGTCTGGTTCTTCTCTCGTAGCCTGAGGCGTGGGAGGTTCGGCCGAGTTGCTGCAGGAACCAGTGGCTCCCGGGTTTAGACGGCCCGGGAGCGGTCTGTCCACGGATGTGCCGCTGTTTCAGTGTTCATCCTCCAGCTGGAGGGTGTTTGAGTTGTTTCGAGGGGCCACATTTTTCATGGTTTAAAATGCGCCCAGAATAGGAAGTCTGACTCAAGTCTTGGCGAGGCTGTGTGGCACAGGGTCCCCCGATTCTGCTCGCGAGCACGTGAGGTCGCCCTGAGAGATGGTTGACAGCATGAAGTCAAGTCAGAAACGGGCGCAGCCTCGCTGCCCTGCCAGGCTGGGAATTCACAGCTCATGCTGTCTGTTACTTGAGGATACTTAGAGATGGATGTGAGTGTCTGAAAAATGGGCCGGCAAGATTTAGATTGAACTCACTGTTGTTGTCATCTTGGGAGGAGAGAGGGGATGGGCTGGCCCTGAGGGTCAAAGGTACTTTAACTTGACTTTGAATGCTTTTTAAAAGAAGATTATAGACAGGCAAAATGCTTCCTGGAGGAGGTGACCCCTAAGCTGAGTCATAAAGCACAAATAGGAGTTAGTTAGGAGGGGTAGTGGGGAAAGGGACTGAAACCCGTTCCATTTTCCCAGCTGGCTGCTTCTCTGAATGAGACGTGACTGTTAGGAATGAATCTGCAGATGCCAATCTTCTGGAAGAATCCAGTGATTCCTAACCTTCAGTATCGTTCAAGCCCCATATCTACCAGCTGCCTCTGACTGGAGAAACCGTGCTGTGCCCTGTGCCCAAGGTGTGCACAGGGCGGACAACACTCAGCCTGGAGTTTGGGGTGGGTGAGGGCTGGGTTCTTGCCCAGCTCCACGGCTCCCATTCGCTGGGCTGCTCAGTCCCTGCTCACTGCAGGCCTGTGACGCAGCAGGTACTCAGACTAAAACTGGGGAGGCATTAAAGACTTTCCAGTCTTTGAGTTTCAGGATCTAGTCTGCCCTCTGCAAAGTTCGCTCTGGCCAGAAGGAGGGCAGGAGGACAGGCTGTGGGAGGTGGGGGTTCCCAGGAGGCAGTTCTGGAGCCGTGATGTCGATGATGTCTGGTCTTAACGGGGGGACCCAAGGCGAGAATATTGCATAACCAGGGTCAAGAGTGTTGGGAAACCTCCAGGTATAAAATGTAAAAACCTTATCGTACCGTCTGAACGGCGTCTTCCAAAACCGTGTCCGTGTGCAACAGTTACTGAAACAGTGATCTCCCCTTTCCTGGGTCACCTCTTGCTTGTTTAAAAACCCTTTGCTTTTCCTTTTTAACGACTAACTATGCAGGGAATGCCTTTCTGATTGAGAAAGCACGTATGGAATGTCCAGAGAGATGATAGGGAAGGGATAGTGCCTTTGTTGCGGGGAGGACCCAGGAGGCTCCGGCCAGGGGGGCAGCCTCCACACTCCTCCCCCCAGGTGCTCCCACGGCGGGGGGGGGGGGGGGGGGGAGGCGCCTCTGTAAAGGGGCAGGGGAGACAGTCTGCAGGTGGGGCCCCAGGTCCCTACTGGCCGTGTCCTCTGAGGACAGACCTGGCCGGGACAGTCTGGCCTTTGCCTTTGCCTGGATTTTTCTTATGGACCAGATGCACGAATCTGTTTTATACGAAGCAATGCACCACAAGGCTAGGAGCTCTCTTTGTCTCTAAGTGGGAAGATTGGCTGAAGTGATCCCAAGGCTGCGTCCAGCCCCGGTTGGATGAATCATTACTTAAGTGGGGCTATGGAATAAACCCTGTCAGTATGAATGCGGGAAAGGGCCTCTGTCTGCTCCAGCTGCTCTCCCATAAATAACAGGGGACTTTCCACACAGAGGACCTTTTGTTTTTTTCTCTTACCTTTTGAAAAAAATGGGAAAAGCCAATCCGACAAGAGGGCACTCTCAGCTATATTAGCTAGAGTGTTCTTTGGAGACTCCTCGCCCAGGACACCACATGTGGACCGATCTGTCTGAAATGGCACTCTGATCTCATCCCTGTCTCTGTTCAAAACCTTCCATAGGTCCTTATCACTGTGGGATAAAGTCCAAGTGCCCCAGCTTATTTGGAAGGCCGCCGGCTACCTCTTCAGTCCCACCTGGAACCCTTCCAACTCTGCTCTCCAGGCAGAAGTCCTTTCTGTCTCCAGAATAAACACACACGTGGGGGCAGATGTGGCCCCTGAGCCAGCAGTTTGCATCCATTGCTGTGGCTCTGTCATTGCAGGAGCAGACAGGACATGCTTTTCTGTGCCCCTGGAGCCTGGCCGGGACCTGGCATGCCACGGGGGTGCTCCCCGCTTAAATCCTTAATGCTGCACCGGGGGCGAGCACCTCCCTGAAGATAAGGTGTTAACGCTTTTCCCTGTAGAACAGTTTGCCCGTGTTATTCTGAAATGCTTCTTCAGACCCTTACATACTTTTGTGATGGGCTGCTTCTTCTATTCTAGACTGCTCCTTTCCTGTCCCTGTTCCCTCTCTGCCCCCTCAACACATGTTGGCTTTTTCTTTTTTTTTTTTCCCCTGAGGCAGCCAGTCCTTTTGCCTCCCGCTGGATCGGAACACGCGGTGTCGGTGGGCTGTTACTAAGCAGTGACGGGGGTGGTGTCCAGGCAGCTCTCCGGCTTTTGCCCTCCCGGTTGGTTAGCGACGGCTGATTTCTGCCAGGGGGAACACACGTGATTTTCAGATTTCTCTTCATTTACAGTGAGCTGTCGTAGCAAAGTTGTTCAAGAAGCCAACCAACCAGCTACCATGGGGAGAAGAGCCTCCTCCCGTTTGGGACAGCGTTTCCCATCTCGTCTTTGTGAGCACCGCGCAGGAGAATCTCAACAGGGACGTGGTGGGCGGCCGCAGGAGCTTCCTGTGGGCCCGGACCTGCACACGGAGGCCCTGGGGAGTAACCTAGGGGAACTATGGAGTTTACAGCATGGGAGGTCTAGCCCCTGCCTCTGAGGGAGACAGAGCGAGAGCAGAAGCGCTGCCATGATAATGTAGCATTAATGTCGTTCTGATGCAGCGTCATGGAACTTAGTATTACTAATTGCTGTATGAAAATCCTATAGCGTAGGTACCAAGCCCCGACTGTTGCACCAGTGTTAAGAACTTTCCCCACGTCATTTCACGTAAATGATAAATACGAACTTAGTACACGTGAAGATTGCACTTGAACAGCTAAATGCAACCACCCGGCGTTCAGTGTGTGTCTCACGTGCAGGCACTGCCCTGGGCTTGCGTCGCTGCGGGTGAGAAGAGCTGGGGGATCCCTCTGAGACCCTCCCCACCGAGTCCGGTGCGGGGATACGTACGTGGGATTTTGTACGTGCCGACAGCACCAGAGTGAGTTGGAGGTTCTCGGATGTGGACTGGATGGTGCTGGAGCCCGGGGAGCCAAGCAGCTGACCACAAGGCAAGGCTTCGGGGAACAGGTGACTCGATGGGTCTCCGGGGATCGGGTGGTCGGTTGGGAAGGGCTGCTAGGTTAAGGTCAGAGGGGTAATGGACAGGGTTGGTGGGGCGGAGCAGAGTAGGTAGAGATGGGTTAGCCTTCACAGGGCTGATCTCAGAACGGGAACACTAATCGTCCTTCTGGGTGATGGCGAGGGTCTGTAGTGGTCATAGTAATGACCGTAGCTGAGCCCTCTGTGTGAGGGATGCAGTTGCAGGCACTTGACCTGCATCAGCCCTGGGCTGCTCAGTGCTTCCTTATGCGATAGGGACCACTGTCAGCTCCATTTTCCAGATGGGACAAACTGAGGCTCGGAGGACCTGGCTGACTCTCCCAAGTTCATACAGCTCTTCAAAGATTGGAACCCGGGGCAGAGCGCAGACACTGGCCCATGAACTCAGACACCCAAGAAATAGAAACCTGAATCCTCTTGCTTAGATGAAGTTTCTCTTTATTCCCACCCCTGTTTTCCCATCCCCCTCTTCTGCACTTTCCGAAAGGGCAGGACAGTTGTGACTTCGGCTGCATCGTGTAGATATCAGGACCCCAGGTCTCTGGTTCTAAGTGAGGCAATCTCTGGATGGAGATTGTGAGAGAAGAGGGACGAGTGGAAGTGGCCTAGGTGATGTGAATTGCGGGTTAAGGACTTACAGGAATTGCTTCTTCTGTGTCATAAACCTGTTCTAATTATAAATTAGAACAGTTCTAGTTAGGACTTGGTGGGGGAGGGGCGTGATGGGCACTTCGACGAAGCTCAGCAGAGAGGAAACACTCAGGTGTCCAGCTCAGCCTTGTCCTTCCTCGCTTTCTCCCTCTGATTTCTGAACAAGAAACCAGGGGTGCGACCTCCATCTGCCCTCCAGGTCACACCTGTCAGTGCCTCCGTGCACCTAGCGTGGGCGAAAGTAAGTGACAGCGTCCGGCGGGCCCTTCCTTCATGTCCCTGGCCTCGTGTCTGCCTCTGTCTCCCCAGACTCTGCCGCGACATAGCTGCGTGACCCTCACGTCTCTGTGCTGAGTTTCTTCCTCTGTAAAGGTGACACAGGAGGAAACTGAGTTCAGATGAACAGATTTAGGGCGTGCCTCTTCCCTTCCAGGCACCACATCTGAGGCCCTGGGAACTCACAGTTTCTCTCAGAGGTGGTTGGGGACCTGCCCGTCCAGCAGGCACATCTTGAGGGGGCAGGTGGAGGGGCAGGCGGGGAGGAAGTGAATCAGGCCTGCCCCATACCTCAACTCTGGCTCCTTAAACCCGATGTAAACAGGAGCGGGGAACAGACAGCAGGACTGTGAGCCCTGCAGACGGGAAATGAGTTTTGTACTGTCTTTTGTCCTGGATTGCCAGTTTTCCTGGTAGAGAGTGGACCTGGGAGTTGAGAGGAAACCCTCTTGCTGATAAGGCCTCCGTACCTGATACATACCCACTTGCCCACTGTTCCCAAGAAAAGAGTTTCAGGGTGTTTGATGGGCCACCTCTGCACCTGCCTGGAATCCCCCAGTCAGTGGGGTGGGGGGTGTTTTCTGTGTGGGGTCCCAGTGAGTGAGTCAGTGCCCAGCGCCCAGCGCCCTGGTACCTGGTAAAGATTGGGTGAGGGAAGGTACTCGCTGATGGGGCAGTCAACGGCATAGCAGGGGTCACGGCGCACCCACACCGGACGTTCCGACCTATCAAAGGCCTGTTCAGGAGTCGTTACTGTTGCCAGAATAAATGACTAGCAAATGCTTTTGGTGGCAAACATTTGTGGTGACAGAACTGGCGAGCACATTTCATGGGGCTTCAACAGTGAGTCTGTTATACTCTATTGATGTCCAGAAAAGAAGCGGGTGGCATCGGTAGGCCAGTCGGGAGGCACGATGGTGCGCGGACGCCTGTGACCCCTCCAGCTTGCTCAGGAACCGGAATGTGGCCAATGATCACTGTGAACTGAGGGCAAGTGCATCTTCTTTCGAGTCTCCCCTGCGCCTGGCCTTCAGTGCTTCTGCTGGAGGGAACCATCATCCTGGATTTGGGGGCTTATTACACCTTTGCTTAAAATTGTTTTCACTGTATGCATGAACATGCCTCAGTACTGTACTGTGTTCTTTCCTTCCTTCTGGGCTTTACAGAAATTGCGTGCCGTGCGTAGCTCAGTTTGCCACTGAACACCACCGTGGTAGGGCCGCGTCGATGCACGCTGTTGTGGTCTGTTTCTCACCGTGGTAGTCATCTCTTCCATGATATGAACAGACGACTGTTTCTTTATTTGTTCTCTGGGGGCACGTGAGTTGTTTGTTTTGTTTTGTTGTTTTGTCGTTTCCCCCACACAAACAGTGCTGCTGGTCTTGTATGCCTCGTCACACGCGCCCGAGCATGTGTCTAGGGTGTTAGGACCCAGTGCTGCTTTCGGATTGTCCCAGAATCATAGCCTCTCAAAACTGGAAGGGATTTCTTTGGCCAAGTAGTTCACCTTCATTGGTAAGCTAAAAGGAAAGGTTCTTGGGTGGTGCTTAAGAGCTCAGTGCTGGAAGCAGATGGCCACAGTTGCCCTCCTGCCTTTGCCTCATTTTGTTACTTAGTTCACTGTGCAATGGCCTTAACTTTTCCCTGTCTCAGTTTCCTTAGCTGTGAACTGAGGGCAGAAGCCCAGATGCTTTTGAGGTTGAAATGAGATAGTGTATGATTAACTCATGATTAAACTCATGGTTACTTCTCCTTTATGATGGGCTCAGGATCCCAGGCAGGTTCACAGTCCTGCCGGACCACTGTGCTCTGCCAGATGATCTTGACCTGTCCAGGTGGGATTTCCCCTCTTCCTGTCCAGATTTCCCAGTGTCTTTCTGCATGGAATGTAGGAACGCAGGGCCCCTCCTGCGGGGTGTGTGTGTGTGTGTGTGTGTGTGTGTGTGTGTGTGTTTATGATTGCCCATGGCTTCCAGACTCCCAGCCAGGATAAGCCTTTCAGAACCAGATAAACTGATTGGAGCCTAATAGAATGGGCTCCTGAGAGGCCCCACCCCACCCTGGATGCCTCCCTGAAGAATAAATAGCCATGTAATTCCTGTGCTACTCCTTGCTTCACATTCCAGCCTTCGGGCCCAAATTATGGGAGGAGAGCAGGCAGATCACTCTTCCAGGAGAAGGACCCGGTTCTTCAGCAAGATTTATTCATTCGTTTATTGTGTCAGGCCCAGAGCCTGGGCTTTTTACTACTAGGGCCTCTGCCTGGCATTTTAAATAGTTCTGTTACTTGATGGCAGAGACCACGGAAAGCCATAGATAATTGTTCACACGCTTGAGGAGCAGGGAAAGCATTACACAGCTTGATGAGTAAGAGTGAGGGCCTCCAGTTCATACGTTGTAGGTTTTGGTCCTCCCTCTGACTTCAGAAGTCTCCTGTCTCCTGGGGAGGGTTACTCTCTTGAGCCTATTTCCTCATCTGTGAATTTAGAAAGTAGATAGCACCTACTAGAGACTGTGTTATGAGGACTAAATGAGAGACTTTGTGCTTTCAGAGCTTCCCCCAGAGCCAGCATGAAGTAGGTGCTCAGTAAGCGCTGGTTATTATTGTTGCATCCAGGTGGCTCAGTCGGTTGGGCATCCCGCTCTTGATTTCGGCTGAGGTCATGATCTCACGGTTTGTGGGTTCGAGCCCCACCGAGGGCTCAGCGCTGACAGCATGGAGCCTGCTTGACATTCTTTCTCTTCCTCTCTCTCTGCCCCTCCCAGCTTACATTCTCTCTCTCTCTCTCTCTCTCTCTCTCAAAATAAACATTTAATAAGTATATAAGTGCTGGTAATTATCCAGCCAGCCTGCGAGCCCCAAATACACCAGTACAGGGTGTCGGGCACAATAGGTGGTCCGTAAATAAATAAATATATTTATTTATTATAAATAAATATAAATAAAAACAAAGGTGTTTATTAGCGCTTCCCATTATGAAAAGCCCATTTATAAGTGTTGCATCTTTTTTTTAAAATTCCTAGTTTTGGAGTCTTGGGATCCATGCTTAACCCCTGTCTCTGCAAAAATAACATTAATTGCTTCCCTCCTTTTGGACTCACGTTAGTGCACGTGTAAATAGCTCCGACTGTATGCAAGCCTCCATTCTGAGCGCTCTGCCTTTGTATTTAATCTATAGTTTAGCCCTTACTACAGTCTGTGTGATCAGTATGAATTTCCCTGCTTTAGCGACGGGGAAACTGAGGCAGAGAGGTAAGTGACTTTTCAAGGTAACAGCAAGGTAATTGGTAGGGACTGAGCTAAGATTTGAAGCCAGGCAGCCTGATTTTAGGATCTTTGCGTCTTAACTGTTATGCTTTCCTGCCTGGAGGTTGTCTCCACCTCAGGGGCTCCGGGTAGTTGGTTGAGATTTGCGAGGTGGAAGAACTTGGGGGCACTTGAGAAGCCTATTAGTGGCCCCCACCGGCAGCCGCCCTCCAGGAGCACAGAGCAGTCTAGGGGAAGCCCCCTCCCCCCAAGCTGAACTGGTGGGGCTTGCGAGTGGAACACTAATGTCCCTTTGTCCTTGTACCACTGATCGCCTGTCCCGTCCGGCAGCTCCAAGGATCCTCCACATCCTTTTCGTCCTTCTGGACTTTCAGTGGATGGAATATGGTTCTAAGGGTAGGGCCGAGCACGTGGGGTTTGGAATTCTTTGCCTTTTTTAGTGGTGCGGTTGCTCCTTTGGATTTTGCTCTGTGCTCCCAGTTCAGCCTGTTTGGGGATGAATCCCAGTGTAGAGGATAAAGGCAACTTCTATCCAGTCACCGACCCCTCCTGCAGACCTGACTCATGCTGGACAAAGGCTCCCTCTGTGTGGCTGGGACGTAATCAGTGAGAGTGGATTAGCGGCAGGCTCCTTCCATTTGTTCCAGTAGGTCTGGGAGCTCAGGGCACACACCCTCCCTACCTCCCTCCCAGGCAAGAACGGATAGCTTCCAAGCTGTGCCCCTCCCCCTCCCAAACTGACAGTGTGGTTTTCCTTGTGGGAGTAATCAATTATGCCTTTTAAGGATATCTCCCAGCTGTTGAGTGGTTTAAACTTCCAGATGTTCCTTTGCCCAGGAAGCAGAGAGGGCTGGATGACTGGATCTCTTTAAAAGTTGATGCAAAAAAATCAGTGACTTGCCTGTGACCCCCAGGGGACATGTAGTATTTCCTTCTAGGCACAGAAGCACCCATTTGCTGGCTTGGCCTGGGTGAAGCATTTAGCAGGTAGTAAATGAAGACAGGCGACCTGGATTTGGAGGCAGGAGGCTGTGTGCCCCTGGCCTGAGTAGATGACCCCTCTGACCCTCAGTTTCTAAAGCTTTCAACGGGGGGCACTTTTAAAGAACTACAGGAAGCATCGTCAGGTACAAGCCAAAAGGGTCTGTGCAGACGTTAGCTCTTACCGTCAAAGGTGGCTGTCCTGTATCTGCCGACGGAAGGAGACAGAGATGAAAGTCTGTACTGACCTTTCTCCGGGGGCCGTGGAGGCGCAGAGGGGTTGGGTTTGTTTAGGCTGTAGCTGGGCCTGTGCTCTCCAGTGTGGCCTCCAGTGTGGGGCTGCTGAGCGCTTGACACGTGGAACAAGTCCAGATTGAAATGTGCCGTAAGTATAAAATGTCCACTTGATGCCTAAGTCTCAGAACAAAAAAGAGAATATAAAGTACCTTCAGTGGTTATTCATATTGATGACATGTTGAAATGATAAGAATTAGATATATTAATTTAAATAAAACACATTATGAAAATTTATTTTTAATTATTATTTTAATTATTATTATTAATTTTTATTATATTATTATTATTTTTAATTTTTTTAATGTTTATTTTTGAGAGCGGGCATGAGCAGGGAAGGGACAGAGAGAGAGAGACACACACACACACATACACACACACACACACACACACAGAATCGGAAGCAGGCTCTAAACTCTGAGCTGTAGGCACAGAGCTGGACGTGGGGCTGGAACTCATGAACCACGAGATCCTGACCTGAGCCCAAGTCGGACTCTTAACCGACTGAGCCACCCAGGCGCCCCTATTACTATTTTTTTAAAGTAGGCTTCATGCCCAGTGTGGAGCTGAACATGGGCCTGAACTATGACTCTGAGATCATGACCCGAGCTGAGATCAAGAGTCAACTGACTCAACTGACTGAGCCACCCAGGTGCTCCTCTTACTATTTTTAATGTGGCTGCTAGAAAATTTTTAATCATTTACGTGTCTGTCATTATATTTTTGCCGGACAGTGCCGAGCTAGACTGTTAACAAGAACAGTGGGCTTCAGAGTTGTGCTGTGTACAACCTGCACAACCATATGTGGCAGGCCTATCAGGTCTTGACAGACTTCTTGGATGTGAATCCTGGCTCCAGCAACAATTCGTTGTGTGACATCGGTTAAGCTGTTTGACCCCTCTGAAGTACGGTTGTTCTATCTGTAATGTGAAAATTGCAGTAGCACCTACTTTCCTAGGGTTGTTGGAAGGATTAAATGAAATAATGCATATAAAGTGCTTAGAATACTGTCTAACCCCTTCCAGGAACTCAGTGAGTCTTGGTTGGTGGAATTGTTATTGTATTGGCTGTTGTTTTTTAGGACCTGGAGACACAGAGATGGAATGACCAGTCTCACGGGGGAACCAGAAGCAGAATACATATAAATGTAGTGATTAGTAGAGGGCCTAAGTGCATCCGGGCAAATGAGGAAACATTCCCACAGATGTGGAACTGTCAGGCTTGCTGGGCAGACGGGATGGCGGGACGTGGTGGGCAGATGAAGTGGCACCTGGTCAGATGGCTGGGAGCCGGCTCAGAGTGGGGGACCATAGGAGGAGCTGTGTGCCTGGGTGAACTGCAGGGGGGCACCTAGTAAAGGAACCTCAGAGAAGAGGGGCCAGCTTCTGGAGATTCGCCACCTAGAGCAAAGGAAGAATTCAGGGCCAAAGAGTGACATGACTGGATCAGGACATGAGACCCCTCCGCTGCTCGAAGGAGGTGGTTTTGGAGAGAGCGCATGGCGTCTGTGGCATGCAGACCAGGAGAAGGAAGCTCACTTCTTTCTCTCTTTCTCTCTCTCTCTTCCTTCCTTCCAATGTTTTATTTTATTTTTTGGGAGACAGAGAGAGACAGAGCGTGAGCAGGGGAGGAGCAGAGACAGAAGGAGACACAGAATGCAAAGCAGGGTCCAGGCTCCGGGCTGTCAGCACAGAGTCCGATGTGCGGGGGGGGGCTCGAGCCCACGAACAAGGAGATCATGACCTGAGCCGAAGTCAGAGGCTCAATCGACTGAGCCACCCAGGTGTCCCGGAAGCACACTCTTTCAGAGGCTCACGTAGTCAGCTTTTTTTGGTTCAAGTTAGAAGTATTTACCTTCAAAGTGGCGTTTATAATAATGATCCCGCATATGTCCTCCCTTCCCCGTTAATCCGCAAGAGTAAGATGTTTGGAATGGTGTGCACCTGATGGTTGCTTCAGCTGGGGGGGGGGGGGCGGATTTGGGTTATCGTCCCAGGTTGTTGGGGAAGTGTGTTCGTAACAGGCTACTGGCCTGTCCCGCAGACAACTGCTTCCTATGGACACAGAGCTCTTTAAACGTATGCAAACAAGAAAGAGAGATGGGAGGATTCAGTTAGGAAGCTCCTTCTCATAGTATGTTTGAATTCAGAGTCTAGCACCTTTTTAGAAGAATTGGGTTTTTAATTAAAATAATACGTACACATATTTAAAATCAAACGGGAAAGTCTGATATGGAAGAACCAGAATCCTCTGTCCCCTCTTGCCGGTTCTCAGTCCTGTTGTCAAGGGAACTGGGGTGGGGGGTGGGTCAGTATCTCTAAATAATAGGCCCAGTTGCCTATCTCCACGGCCCCCCACCCCACCCCAGACCTTTTTTCCTAGGCCTCCCTGGTATCTAATGACTCACAGTTGCTGAGCCTGAGATATCAGCATGACTGCCCTTCCCTCTTCCACCTCCCTTTTTCTGGCATCTATATTTTCATGTTGGCAAGGCATGTAACAGTCATATTCTCTCCCACATCCATAATTAAGACTTCTGTGCTTTATCCTCTGGATTAAGTCTAAAAGTTGAAACATTGGGAAACAACGTTTATAAGATTATGCCTCTAAATGGTCTTCCCTGCACATCCAAGCTGTGGATGCTGGTCACGTGTCCTTTCTGGACAGTCTGTCCTGGGATTTCCAGTCACCTCTTCCTCTTTGAACTGTGTGGCTTTTTATTCTGAGAGTAGCTGCTTTTTGAACTCTCACCTCCGCCAAGCCCCTCCCACCCTGCTTCTCAGATTGCTCTCCTGGGGACCCTCCTACCCCCTGCTCCCTGTTTGGTTACTGCGGACCTGCCTTGGTGTAGATGGTTCCTGGGGCTTTCCTTCTGTGTTCTCCTGGGCCTGTCACCTTTTACTGGATTCCTCCGTCAATCTCTTTCTAAACACATTCCCTTATT
Organism: Panthera pardus; assembly: GCF_024362965.1. Lineage (NCBI taxonomy): Eukaryota > Metazoa > Chordata > Mammalia > Carnivora > Felidae > Panthera > Panthera pardus. The sequence goes on from NW_026527002.1 coordinate 69,527,870, forward strand.
TTGCAGGATCATGTAGCTTGTTAGCATAATCTGAAAACTAAATTCTTCTTGATCTCATGTCACACCTGTTGCTGTTTTGATCCAGGAACATGGGTCACCATATCTTTCAAATAATACTGATTTTTATTTTCCCTGTGGAGAACTTGGGAGAGGGAAAACTCCCTTAAGAGTGTAAGGAAGAAAATTGTGTCAGTGTATTTCTCTGCGTTTTCTTTCTCCTTTCTTTGCTTATTTCTTTTAAATTTGAGATCACCCAATGTCCACAATTCTATTGGATTTTTCTCTTAATGTAATAGAATTACTTCCGCATGGAGTTAAAAGCAAGCTTTTAAGTATGATTTTTAGTACAATATAACGTAGTAGCCCATCGCGATGAGGGTTTGTCTTTCTCCCAATTGTATCTGTAATTTTGAGTATGAAGAATATTTTTTTGTTTTTGTCTCATAACTAGCGCTGAGGTGAGTGTGTGTACGTGTGTGCATGCACACGTGTGCAAATAAACCTATTTTCATCTTTCAGATTTCCTTAAGATAGATTTCTGGATGTAGAATGACTGAGTCAAAGGTTCTAGACACTTTTAAGGTTCTTGATACGTATTGTTGTTTTTTTTTTAACGTTTATTTATTTTTGAGAGAGGGGAGGGGCAGAGAGAGAGGGGGACAGAGGATCTGAAGGAGGCTCTGCGCTCATGAACTGTGAGATCATGACCTGAGCTGAAGTCAGACACTTAACTGACTGAGCCCCCCAGGGAACCAGTTGGTTTTGCCAGATTGCAGCCACAAGATGATGTCAGACATTTGCCCTGTGTAGAGTTGCTTCTTCATTAAGTTGGGTTTCTGAGGTCAGGTTGACGTGGGTCTTGTCGAGGGGAAGGGGCTCATTATGATTTGGGGTTTCACTGAAATAGCCCATTCTTTACTGTTTGGAAAATAGGAACAGTTCTATAGTCCTGCAGTGAAGTTTATGGCCTGAGGTTTGCTGGGGCTGAGTGGAAAGCCCTGGCTTAAGCCTTAGGACCAGTCAATGTGAGTGTCACCTAAGAGAACTTTGGAGAGCCACTCGGCTTCTGTCAGCCTTCTTTTCTCATTGGGTAAGGGTAGGTTATGATCCCCACTTTGGAGTTACTGGAGTGTGAAACAAGTTAGTAGAAATCTGGCTGCTGAGGAGGGGACCACCATATCCCACTTTGGGGATGCTTCAGTGGAAATCCACAGCATGGGTCTTGGATACACAGCTAAAGGGTTTAGGCTTTCCCTCTGATGCATTTGGTTAGCCGTGTGTTCCTGTGGTCGCTCAGCCTCACTGGGGGTACGTGGCTTGCAGCTCTTCTTTGTCGTGTTGTGTCCCCCAAAACCATGAACACGAGAGAAGCCCATTTGCATCCGGGTGACCTACCACTCACCAGCTGTGTGACCTCGGGCAGGTTGCTTTGCTTCTGGGACCTTGGCTTCCTTTCCTATGAGATGGGAATAATAACACAGGCCTTCACTGCTAAGGTGTTTGTGAAGGTTGGATGAGACGGTGCCTGTAAGTTGCTTGGCCCGGTGCCTGGTCCTGGGGAATGTTCAGCAAAGGCCAGCCGTTAGCACTAGCGCATTCCAGCAGACCTGACAGGTCCCCAGTGTGGACTCGAACCAACATGCAGGCTAGCTTCTCAAGCTGATTGCCGGTGGCCTTGGCAGGTAGGTACATACTTCAGACTCTTCAGAAGTCAGAAGGGACCTATCCGAGCTTGTCATTTGACAGATGACAAAATCAGGCTCCAGATGGTGAGTAGTTCTTTTGGAATTTTCTCACTGTTCCCATTTGTGTGTAAAAGGAAGAACACACACACACACACACACACACACACACACACACACACGCATGTGCACAGACTAGATCTAGAATGAGGCACAGAGAAAATGGTAATCGCGGCTTGCTGAGGAGGCTGATGGGCCTTCTGGGGGCAGGAGGGCAGCAGAGCATTGATTCTGTGACTCTTCATTCTAATGGAAATTTTTACCATGTGCATGTCTTAGTTCTTCAATCAATAAAAAGCAAGTTCTTAAAAATCCACCAGGTAGTAAAGGATCTTTGAAAGCCATCCTGCTCGCTTCATAATGCATTAATAAGAAGTGAGAGGAGTATTCAGACATCTGTTTGTTTCATAGCTGTCCACCTGAACCCGCATACCTGAATCCCGGACTGGACGGCTTTCTTCTGGTCCCACAGACTGCCTGCCACTGCCTTGGTGGCCTTCCTTTCCTCCTTCCAGAGTCTGCCAAACTAAGCCCTGAGTCTTAGACACCCACCCTATGGTCCCCAGACAGCTGACCATCCCTGTGTGGATGGCCTGTGTAGGGGAGCCCCAGGCCTGACGGAGCAGGCCTGGGGCTGGGGGCCTTGGCTTCGGCCCGGGCCCCTCCCAGCGCAGAAGGAAAAATCTGTGCAACCTGCCCCTTATCCTCTTTTGAACCAAGCCTTGTTCCAAGAATTTCAGAGCCGCTTTGCTTGTATGGCCGGGTTGAGCTGTTCCCCCAGGCCCCATGCACGGAGTTGCAGCTCCCTGGAAACATTTCTTTTCCCCGTTTTTTTCTGGCACGTGGATTTCTCACCCCACCCCAGACCAAGCATCTCAGGGGCCATTTGAGTTGAGCCCTGAAGGAGCATCTTACTGTGAAGCCTGCCTCGGTGGGGAGTGGAGGGGAGGGGAGAGGAGTAGGGGAGTGGGAGGGGAGCCGGAGGAGGGGGGCTGGTGAGAGTAGAAAGCCTAAGACCCTGATCTTCCTCCCTCCCTGACACCTTTTACCTTCATCCTGGCCCGATGGCCCCCTCTTATTCCCCCCAGGTCCATTGTCACTGCCCGTAATCCAGGTTGTTGATGCCTAGTTAACCCTCTTTGGAGGTCTGATTCAGTGGTTGAGCAATTTTTTTCTACCCAGTGACCAATTGAGGACACCCAAAAGTGTTTATAGGCCCACTTTTTGTTTACCCATTCAAAATGAAAATAGCCATATTGATCCCACGGCCTGGGGTGGGCAGGGGGTGGCGAATCTTGTCACCACTTTGATTCTATGCTTCATTAGACAGAAGGCTGTTAAGAATGGCCAAGGCTTTCTGGCCATTAGCACCTGGGCACATTTCAGCAGAGCGGAGACAACTTCTCTCCCCTTTTTATTCTCAAGGAATCTTGCTGTTTCTAGTTCCTCATTGTACAGATGAAGGAAACTGAGGCCCAGAGCAGATGTGACATTTCCCGAGGGAGAGACTGTAAGGTTCAGCTCAGGTGAGACATTATTATTGGTCACAACAACAAAAACAACAACAACAACTGTAACAATAGTAATAATAATAATAAGTGGCAACGGCAGCCCCAGAGTGTGAGGCTTTGGTTTTTTCAGCCAGGATGGTGAAGCCTAGTGGCTTCTCTCTCCAGCAAGGCCTCATGAGGCCTGTGGTGTTTGTATTTCTCGTTGGCCGGGGACGGATTTTGAAATTTAAATGATAAAGCAAACGAGCCCTGTTTTCATAGAAGCTTCAGAAAACTTGCAGAAACCTCTGCGCAGTGGTTTTGGGAGCCAAGATAGGCCCAGTTTCCCTTTTGCCGTGGGCAGAGAGGGACATTAAGGACAGTCCGTCGGTAGAGAGTGAATGACTGCATTCATCTTGATTAAGCTCGGTGAATTAACGAAAGGATGATGTATGTTCTACCAAACTCACCCTTTTATGTATGTGCTTGTGGCCAATTTGTCTTTGCTCGAAATGGAAAGCTGACAAGATGGGCTATTTTTTCCTGTTAAAAATAATTACACGCCAGATGCCGTTCCAAGTTCTGCTCCTCAACCAGTTAAAGATTTTTGGATCTTTTGCCCAGAATGCCTGTTCAGAAGGTAAGCTTGTTAGCATCCAAGCCAAGTATAATAATAATGATTCAGGTCAGGGACTACAAAGGACTCTGTGATGAGCAGAAAAATAATTATTGCATATAATGAAACCTTTTAAATGTATATATCGGAGATAGGGTGGTCCCCGCAGCAAAGACTTACGTTACAGCCGTGGAGTTAAGCCTCCATCCCCCTCTAAGTCTGTTCTTAGAAGCCAGCTCCTCTCTCCCTGGCAACCACAGCTTCCCAGAAACCCTTTCTGATAGAACAGCTGCCAGAGGGCTTCAGACGGGGAGGACTTGAGGTGTGGCTTCCAAGGCTCCGTTTTTGGCTGCGTTGCGGAAAGAGGGTGACTGCTCGGGGCGAAGAGCCTGCTTTCTGGAGCCTGACTAGGGTTGGCTCTGCCACTTACTAGCTGTGTGAACCTGCGCGGGGGTCATCACTTTCCCACCTGTGGAGCGGGAGCCGGAATGCGGCCTTGGCAGGGCAGGGGCACAGACGGGACCGGAGGGGAGATGTGTCAGGTGCCGCATTGGTCTCCTGGGGCTGCTGTGACAAATGACCACAAACAAGGTGGCTTCCAACAGCGGATGTTTATTCTCTGATGGTTTTGGAAGCCAGGAGCCCCAAGTCAAGGTGCCAGCGGGCCATGCTGTCTGAAAAGGCTCTGGGGAAGAACCTTTCCTTGCCCTTTCTAGCATCGCATCTGGTGGGTGCTGGAAATTGTTGGCCATCCCTATCTTAGGCCATCGTTCTTATTCCCGCCTTCACTGTCCTGTGGCCTGTTTTTCTGTGTACACACCTCTTTTTATAAGGACACCAGTTGAGGGAGGTGACCCCAACCCAGGGTGACTTCATCTTAACAAATTACTCTGCAAAGACTCTATTTCCAAATCAGATCGTGTTCTGAGGTTTTGGGGACACGTGAATCTTGGGGAGACATTATTCAACCCCGTAGACGTGCCTAGCATATTATTGCAGATAACATCCTGGTGGAAGACAGCATTTGGTATTTTTATGATTGTCACTTATCAGAGGTACGGATAGATATTTTTCAAAGAAGATGGGAGCAAGCCTGGTTATCTGAGGAACAGAAGGAGGGCCAGATGGCAGAAGCTGAGTGAGGGGGGTGGCTGGACTGGCAGGTGGAGAGGAGGCAGGACGGGATCAAGCAGCTGGCCATGTGGAGGGGTGGAGCTGGGGGAGCCATGTCGCTTTTTCACATGTGAGAGCCCTGATTGCCTGGTGCAGTGGTGGCCAAGTGAGTGGACAGAAGAGGGTGGTTCTAGATCCTAGGATTCCTTCTTTGTTTCTTGCCGCTTTGGGCTTTGGTCTCTGCCTTGCCGTGTCACCTTGGTTGATGAGTGTCACTTGGGTTGAGAGGAATGAGGACAAGGTGGGATGCTCTAGAGTCTGTGACAGCAAGGCAGACCCCAAGGCCCGTGAAGTGAACTGTTTTTATGGCCTCTGCGCTCGAGTCCTGGCTCTGTCACTGGCTAGTTGCACGCAGTCCCCTGGGCCCTACTGCGCCCGAGGGAATCCATGGGCCGGTACTACAAGGGCTGTTGAGGGATTCGGGTCAGATTCCATAGGGCAGTTTTGGTCAATAGGCAGACATTCCATAATCCTCTTTACTTTAGGACAATCCTGCCCCAGGACTCAGAAGGATTGCTTGCATTCTTGTCTTGAAACTGGAATGCAGTGCAGTGGCGGTGGCCCCAGGGGAGTGGGAGCCTCTCCCCATCCTGCTCCGGGTTCTAGCTCCCCACCTAGCTCCGGGGAACTGCCAGTGCCCTTCTGCTTGCTGGCTCCCATCCCCCTCCCACTGTCACTAGCTTGGCCTGGGCTGGCCCTGGCTGGGGCAACTGGACGTCCATGCCACGACAGATTATTTTCTAGAAACCACCTGCGGATCGCAGGCTCACACAGGGCGGCAGGGGTTTGGGTCCACATGGCCCTGGAAGGACATGAGGACGGTCCCTGGGGGGACACACCCGAGTGTTGGCTAATACTGCCAGTTGTCTAGTCCAATGCTTCTTCGACTTTAGTGTCCTTCAGAACTGCGTGGTGGGTTCCACATGGCCAAGCCCCCCTGACCCCTGGGGGGGGTGAGGGTGAAGTCTGACAACTGGGTCTCTGATGAGCTCACAGGTGACACCCAGGTTGAAGGAACTTACATCTCATTCTGAGTGCCATGGTCTAGTCCAGTCTCCCTCCAAAGTCCCCTCCTCTCTGCCTTTAATGCCACCGCCCTCCGTTTGTGCCACCATCACCTTTCACTGCCCGTACACGGTATCTGCCTCACTGGTCCCCTGCTTCCACTGTGGCCCCCATCCGGGAACTGGCAGGGTCCTATCACGTGGTCTGCTTACGCCCTCCCCAGGCTCCCTAGCCCAACCCCCTATGCCTATGAGGCTCGTCTAGGTGCCCTCCTGCCCAGCACCCTGGCCTTCCCTTAGTTCCCTTTCACCCTACTCTGCATGCTCCAGGACCCTTGTGTGCTTGCTGGCCCCTCCTCCTGGAACATTCCTCCCTCAGCTCTTTGAAAGGCTGGTTCCTGTTCCTCCCAACTTGGGTCACCTCCTCAAGCCACCCCTTCTAATAGGCCTGTTCCCAACCTCCCTTATTCTCAGTCACCGGATGCTGTGGCGTCCATCACGGTGTGGAAAAAAAAATGATGCATTTCACTTCTTGGTTTTGGTATGGCTCCTCCACTAGCGATGGGGTTGGGGGGGGGGGGGCACTGTTACTTTCTTCTTCCTGTTCTCTGTGTTGTCTGACACTTTGTGGGTGGCTAATTAGCGTTCCTGGATCAATGAAAAGTGAATGAGGGCTTGAATGCAGACTGTAGAGGGTCAGAGCAAGGCTGAAACCACGTAGTTGGAACTTCTGAGTGACTGCAGGTGAAGCCTGTTCATTGTGGAAGGAAGTAGAATATCCCTGTTGGAGCTGACCAGAGCTCCATAGTTCCAGAGGCTGGATGTGATGCAGGAATGCTGACTGCTGAAAATGAAATAATAGCTCATGGGGCTCTTAGGATATGCCAGGCACTGCTTTACATGATTAAACTTCCGTTTCACAGAGGAGGTGACTTCGTAACCCAGAGAGGTTAAGAAACCCACAAACAACGTGCAGGGGAGGCTGGATTCGAACCTGGGCCCCATGTCTGCTGGCTTAAGTCCTGCCCTAAGTTGAGGGAAGCGGTGTTGGTAATGTCCTCGCATTTTCTCGCTTTCACAAAGTCCTCTAGGTGGACAGGCCGTGATCATGGGTGGTCCTGGTTAGTCTTCACTGGCCTATCTCACACCAGAGAATGTGGACTCAAGTCCATAGGCCAGAAGCCAGGCCTCCTGAGGTGAGTTATTTAGCCAGCCCTCTTCGGGGTATGTTCCTTTTCACAGCTGACAAATGCTTCCCTCCCCAGGGTGGCCATCTGGTGCCCACAGGAGGTCCATGGATGAGCAGGCTGTGGAGATGGCACTTGGTTTCTGGTGCAGCCACAGTTGGGACAGAAGAGGCTGGGGGCCCAAGCCTTGCCGGCGAAGGGCTGTGGCCTTCAAGTGTTCAAGCAACGCCTCTCAACCTTGGAAGAATAAAGAAAGGTTCCGGGTGGACCTCAGCTGCTGCCATGGACATTTTGTCATTTAAGCATATATTATTTTGAATGCTAGAAATTAAGGGGACATTTAAAAACTTTCAGATGGCTTTGGGAGCCATTGCTCTTGGAAACTAGACTTTTGAAAAATTCTTTTGGTGTGTTGTTTTTAGGAGGCTGTGGATAACTTTGATGCATGTTATTCTGTATAATTTCTTTGGGTTTTCTGTGTCAATCGTTGTGTTCTATAAAGGAGGAAAAGGGCTAATATTGATGGAACCCTCCCGTGTGTGGGCAGAACTGTTGTTACTCTCACTTTTGTCTGGCTGTTGCTGAATGATCCTGTGGTGGGGTGGGGGCGGGGGGGGGTGGTGCTTGTGGTGGTGGGGGGGCCTCCTTGCCTCCAGCCTGGATTCAGACTGTCCCAGCATTCATAATCTTGGAGCTGCCAGATGTGACGGGTCCATGCACAGCTTCCTTGATTTAATTTGCTGTTTTGGGTGGACTTGTGGATATCAGATGTAATTTGAAAGGGGTGTGACTATTCATGAATTTAAAAAATATGTGGGTACGTACGTCACATAGGTTGTCCTATATATTGTCCCAATTTGCATGGAGAGTAAGGGTGGTCCTCTGCAAAGCAGTTGTCTTGGGAGGCTGTAGACAGATGCCAGTAATGTGGCCTGCGCTCAGAAAGTGCTGGGAACATATAGTTTGAAGGTGTGTCATTTGGAAGAATGTTGAGGAATTAAAGCAAGTGACCCAGCTCAGACCATGTGGGGGTGAAAACAGGATCTGACTCGCAAGACAGTAGGAATAACAGCTTCTGTTTGTTATTGAGTGCTCATTACCTGCCAGGTACTTCTGTGGGCACTTTCTGCCAGTTAACTGATTTCACCTTCGTAACAGCCTTGTGTTCCGAGTGGAACATTGTAAAATGAGTCCCCATTTTACAGATGAGGAAAGTTGAGGCACAGAGAGGTTGACTAACTTGGCCCAAGGTCACCCAGGTAATGAAAGGCGGAGCTGGGATTTGAACCCCTGGCAGTGAGGCTGCACAAGCCAGGAACTTAACTGGTTAATATACCAAGGATGGGTCTGCTTTTCTTGCAGGTCTTATAAATAGGCTCTGAAGGTCAAGTGCAAAGAAGGGTTTGTTCATTTATTTAAGGAACATTCCTGAGTCTCTTGATGGTTTGTCAGACACTGTGCTGGGTGAGGGGGTTAGAAAGAAAATATCGAGGGATCCCTGTCATAGGCTGCATCTCTGTTCAATGTCTGCCTCGTCCACTCCTGTGGGAGCGGATGGCTTCCTCCTTGAGGCGAGGCCAGACCATGGGACATGCTCTGGCCAATGAAGTGCGAGTAGAGGGGCGTCACTTCTAGGGGCGCCTGGGTGGCTCTGTTGGTTGAGCGTTCGACTTGGGCTCAGGTCACGATCTCACGTTCATGAGTTCGAGCCCTGCATCAGCTTGTTGCTCTCAGTGTGGAGCCCGCCTCGGATCCTCTGTCTCCCTCTTTTCTCTGCCCCTCCCCCACTTGTGTGTGTGCGTGCTCTCTCTCTCAAAAATAAATGGAACGTTAAATGTGTGTGTGTGTGTGTGTGTGTGTGTGTGTGTGTGTGTGTGTATGTGTGTGTAAAGAAGTCTGTCACTTCTAGGTGACAGCTTTAAGAACCCTGGCAGTACAGATGAGATGGCCCCCAGGATGAGGAGGACAGTACTGAGCGGAGCCCCCATGGCCCCTTGATGGATGGGCCTGAGGCACGAGTCAGAACTGACCCTGGAACATTGAGGCCACTGTGACCTTGGCTTGACACAGCCTGTTTCCATGCTCAGAAATCACGGTCAAGTGAGGCGCTCCATGCGTGTTTTTATAGTGGGACCACAATTGGGACAAATGTTTGACTTCCCGAAGTGATGGCATTTATTTAAAACCACATGCACGTGTACGTACCACTCTGTCACCTCTGTGTCCTACCCAGATTCCCTCCATTGTAATGCCCCCTCTGAACATAGTTGGGTGACACTTCCCAGTAGGGAAAAGTCATCTTTCCCTTAAAAGGCAGATTTCTCAAACTCGTGAACTTATCTGCCCAAAAGATTACAGAAATAGGTCCTTGGGAGTGACTAAATATATTCAATGTTTTTCTAGCTTGGAACTTGAGTCCCCACTCCACCCCACATATGCATGCCATTAAAAATAATGCATTGGAAACTCACCCCAGCATTTACCCTTCAGAGACATAATGACAGCTTCCATTCTCTCCTCAGTCTGTTTTTGCTTTGTGCCAAGCCTTCCACAGGCAGGGTATCGGGTTTTCGTGGTAGTCCTGGAAAAATTAAAGATGGTTCTCCCCGTGTTGTAGATGAGGAAACTGAGGCCTCTGAGATGGAAAGTACCTCGCCCAAAGGTCATGTGGCTGGTGAGAGGCTTAGCAGGGATTTGAAGCCACCGAGCCTGATTCCGGTCGTCCTCTTGGCTCCCGTAGCCCTTGGGAGCCGCACAAGACACAGAGGAATCAAAGCACCTGCTTCAAATCGGATGGCCGTGCAGGCTACCCGCACCCCCCTGCTGAGGCTGGTGGTTTGCAGTCAGGCAGGCTGCAGTATTTGCAGACAGCTCGCTAATCCACAAGGCCATTCAGGCTCTGGGTCTGGACATGGGTCCTCCGAGGCAGGGTCTGCCTGCGTAGGCCAGAAACCAGAAGGTACTCTTTGGAGCGGGGACTGGCACGTTGCCGTGTTGGGTAGATCCCCCGCACCTAGAGCAGAGCCTGGCGTGCAGGAGGCACTCTAAGTCCTTGCTGATCCTCTGACGGTCATAGATCATGAGCTCTGCCTTACCTGTCTGTTAGCAAATTCATTCGGCAAGCATCGAACACTCTGATGGCCCTGCTGTAGGCACTGGGAACGTAAGAGCAAGCGAGACAAAGTTCATGCTCTGAATGGAGCTTAAATCTGGAGGGGGAAGGACTTAGAGTATGTTAGGATTAATTTGTGCTAGGAGAAAAATAAAGCTGAGCCGGAGGGCTTACGGAGGGCCGGAGGGCCGGTGCTCAGAGACATGAAAGCGGTCGGTGGATGAAGCAGGGGGTGGGTGGCTGGGGGAAGAGGGCAGGCAGACGGCCCTGGAAGCGCCCAGGTGGGTCATGAGGTGGTTGGACGAGTCAGGGTCGTGGTGGCTCAGCCGAGGAGGGTTAATGAAGGGACCGAGGTGCGGGAGGCGTCAGGCAGGTCCAGCCCTGGGAAGGCGGGGAGTATTGCCAGAGCTCGGGAGGAGAGACCACTTTGCAGGGCTGCAGTGTGGAGGGTTCCAGCCCCTGCCACGTGGAGAGAGTCCCATAGTTCCTAGTCTGGACTTTTCCTTCTTCTGACCTCTGACCTCCTGCTGGTGCCTCCCGTTGACTGAACTCAACTAATAGCCAAGTGCACGTGGTCGTGATGGAGCCCCTAGCATCCACTTGCTGGGCACAGAGCTGTGGTGGAGAGGGGTAGATTGGAGTGGGGAGAGAGGGCAATGGGAGAGGAACCCAGGGAGCGAGGGGGTTCTGTGGCTGGAGAGGAGTGAGCGGATGAAGGAAGGATAGGAAGTGAGTTCAGGGAGACCAGGAGTCCACACGACATGGGGCCTTTGGGCTGTATTTGGAGGGAAGTGGGAAACCAGTGGAGGGTGGGAGCAGACGTATTTGGTGTCATGGATACTGGCATCAGGGTAACGTTTCTCTCTGCAGTGGGTGTGGACAGGGGCCCGTTAGGGTGAGTGCTGAGACCCCAGAACCAACCCCCCGGGGAGGAAAAGGTCCTCCCCCACCTCCCCTGACGGAGGCATTTGCCTGGTCTACGTGCTGTGTGCCAGCCGGCCCATAAACCACAGGAAAGAGAAAGGAGCAGGGAGTCTCAAAAGAGGATATTCTGGAACTGTTGATAATCAGATCCCATTGTAAAGTCACGCTTTGAGTTACAGCATTGTAATCTTTGTTCCAGTGGAAAACTTTTACAGATTGCCCATCCCGGCGAGTCCTGAATCCTGTTTGGCTCTCAGAAGGCCTTAAAATAGTGTGGAATGCTGGGAGACGGGCTCCGAAGGGGCAAAGGTCGTGTGCTCACTGCGCTGGCCACACCTTGGTGGGACAGCCCTGGTGGCGCGGGGACCTTCTCGTAGCGGGGCTCTGCAGAGCAGGGCACACAAAGGCTTTCTCGTGTGCTTGAGGTCCCCCAAGAGCTGGGGGGCAGCCCAGCCAAGGCGTGAGGCATTGCCTGGCATCTTCTCAGGCTACGCCACGCTGAGTCCCATGCGCTGAGCTGGTTCTCACAGGATGCCCGGGGGACGGAGGGCACACTCGTGGGTCCTGGGTCCATCTCTGGTGGGACAGTGAGTGAGGAGAGAGGCCTAGGGCCGAAACAGCTTCCGGTTCTGTCCCATCCCACCCCTGGAACCAACTAGACCAGGGAGACTTAGCTGCCTGAACTCCTTCCCCAGAGCTTGCTCTGGAAATGGATGGTTCGGGGCAAAGTGTTTTGAGCCTTGGTCTCCATCCCTGTAAAATCGGGACAGTAAATATCAAAGGGCTGTTGGGAACGAGGCAAGGTTCCTGACACATAGTACATGCTCAGTTAATTCCCTAAGAGCCAGAATCAGATCTTTATTCATCTCTCATTGTCCAGGAGGAAAGGGAGGCAGATACTGTTAGCCCCATTTGATACGAGTTCAGGTGTCTGACATAGAATCCAGGTTTTGACCCCACGCCCTGTGTCAGTAGATAACGACTTCATACCCTGTCATCTGACCAGAGAGATGTACAACTACATTTCTATTTGCAAAGGCATGGTGGTGCATTTTTACATTGTTTTTAAGTGGCTTATTATTTATTATTATATTCTCTTCATTTTTGTTTTATTATTTATTATTTTATATTTATTAATTTTTTTAAGTTGTATGGCCCTTTAAACTTTTATGGGAGTGGTTCACGTTTAGATCCTTGGAATTTTCTGCCTTTCCTATTACCTTTTATCCATTTTGGGTTTTTAAGACAAAGACTAAAAAATTGTTTTGCACAGTTGTTAATTTGTTAACAATTTGGATTTGTTAATGCCCCGCTTCGGGGCAGCAATTCTGGACTCTTTATGAAAAGGCTGTGCCTCTGGGACACAGAGTACTTCTCCCAGGCCCAACCCCGGCCCTCCTGAAGGTGCTCTGTCCTCTCCTTCCAGAGAGGGCCAGGCTGGGCTTGCAGTCACTGGGGTGCTTCAGAAAAGACGTGGTTTGTCCCCAAGCTAAAAAAGACTTGGTCTGTCCCCAGGCTGATGAATTAATCTTACAACGCTGACATGTTGATGCGGTTTGGTCATTAGAAAGTCATGGAACCCCTCAGTCCTTCACCGGGCACCAGGGGAAATTGGGCCAGGTGGCATCCAGAGGTCTGCTCAGTTCCAGACTTCCTAGAATTCACATGGCAGAGAGCAGGTGTCCCAGGGCTAGAGGGACCAGGCCAGAGGACTCTCTCCGAAACCTTCTGTGATAGGCCCCAGCAAGTCCCCTGTCCCCTGAAGGTGAGAGCCCCAGCATCCTGTCCTGCAGAAGCGACAGGTGGGGCCCTGTCCACCGCTCAGGCTGTGAGGACACACAGGAGGTGAGATTGGGAGGGGTTTGTCACGGGCCAGGTGTTTATACATCAGACACTTTGTGAGTGGCGCTTCCTTTTTTATAAGAGGTTGGAATCCCTCCTCGTCTTGGGCGTACTGGATATGCTCACGTGGTACTTGAGACGAGACCCTTTCTTTCCAAAGTGTGGCCTCAAGGGCCGAGCCTCCTGAAGCCGCTCAGTCCCGGGCAGGGAGTTCTTCTTGTGCCTCATGGTTCCTTTGGGGAGCCTGCTGGCTTTTGAATTATCGACGCATGTCTACATTATTAAAAAGCTCTGTTTGCGTTAGTTAGCAGAATCTGGTGTCCTCATGAATGGGAAGGCTGCGTGGGGAAGGCATTCCTGATGCGGCCTCATGAAGGGTCTGAAATAACAAGTGTGAAGCCGTGGGGAGAGCTGAGGCCGCTGTTATTTGAGAGTACTTTTTGGGGCTCATGCATGTGGCTCCTTTCTCTCCTCTCCTTTGCCCACGAGGCCTTCTGAACACAGCTCTCCTTCTCCCGTGCTTCTACAAGCCACACAACCCTCCCGCAACCTGCAGTCCTCTTTGGTTCTTAAAGATGCATCTCAGGTGCCGCTTCCCCCAGGAAGTCCTCCCTGACTTCCAGATTTAGGACAGGCTGCCACAGCTGTCCTTCTCATCCACTAGCATCAGCGTATCTGTCTCATCCACTAGACTGAACTGCTTAGGGACGAACCACAGTGCCTGGGACAGTGCCTGGAACCTAGCAGGTGCTCTGTTTGTGTGGGAAAAGGTTTCTTAAAGGAGATGGAATTGGAATTGAGACCTTTGTAGGGATGATAAGGAGTGGGTGCGGGGAAGAGAGTGTGTGTTATGAGGGAGGAACTGCGGTCTGAAGCAGAGGCTTTATTGTGGATCCTGAGATGGTTCCTATCCTTAGAGCTGATGGTCAGAGCGAGGGCTTGGTGGAGACGGTGTGGTAGGCTGATGCACTCATAGCCTGAGTTGAGGAGTGGTCATGAGTCACCAGAGAAAAGGAGGACCCTTAGGACTTTTGAACTGGCATACCCCAGGATACAAAGACTGTGCCTTTGCTGGGCTGGCTGGGCTGGAGGGGAGAGGGTGAGGGCGGGGAGGGGCAGGAGGACATTTAGAAGCCCTTGAGAGCTGAAGCCAGGTGCATGCTGGGAGGAGAGGAATGGATGGACAAAGATCTTATTGGAGTCTAGAAATTTAAGAGCACCAGCCCTTGACCCTAAGCATATATGTAGCTGACTCAACATTGCCATTCTCTACCCACCGGATGAGGTTGTGCAAGTGATATGACCCAGTGCACTCTAGAAGCCGGCAGGAACATAAATAATTCATCAGATATGCAGATGAACTGCCCAGGGTATCTGTGGTCTCGGGGAGAATTCTTAGCAGACTCGAGATACTTGCAGAATAGAATGTTCGTTTCCCCATCCACAGCCTCAAGGCCTGGTGCAGATTTATGCGTGTGCAAGAGATTTCCAACGTGGATGTTTCCCTGGCACCTTTGGTTTTCTCTCTTGAGCAGAATTCAAGGAGAGGTCACTCCTGTTTATTGAGACTCCTCCTTCCTCTCCATCTTGAGTTTCTGAAAGGCTCTGCTCTCCCCAGGAGCCCAGGCAGGGCTGCCCGGGCCTCCCGTCGACCTTGGGGCCGAGGGTGCGGGTTGGGGGGGGGGGGGCGCCTTTATCAGAGATGCCCATGAGAATCACCCGCCTGGGAGCCTTTTCCAAGTGCATACCCCAGACCCCACTCAGGACTGGAAAGTGTGCTTCATTAAAGTTCTTCGGGGAGTCGCGGCTTGACGCTGCTGAGCTAAATGGTCAAAAAACAGAGTGACTGGTCTTGAAATGCCAGCAAAAGGGAAGGAAAGAAAGAAAATGAGGTAGAGACATTCCCCTCCCCTCGCACTGTAAGAGCCAGTTCCACGGCTGTCGGTGTTCAAGGCCTTGGTTGGCCTCACGCTGTCTTTGGTCCTGCCCTCCCTCTCAATAGACCCCACAGTCTTCATTCTTCAGGTCTCCTGGAGTCTCCCCCTGCATGAGGCTTCTTCCTGGCGAGGTCCTTTTCTCTCTGCATGTCTCTGCACGTAATGCACAATATTGGAGGTCTCGGCTGAGTCTCACCTTCCCTCCAGGCTCTAGCCACAACCCAGTCTTCCTTCTTACCCCCCTCATGTGTCCTGCTTCCTTCCTCAGGCCACGTGGGTCCAGGTGGCGCCCACAGGTGCTGGCCCACGGCTAAGGGGACAGCCGGTATGTATGAGGCAAATAGGTCTTCAGGATGAGGACGGCTCCTGGAAAAGGAATCTCGAATGGCACTTAAACAGATGATCTACCCAGTGGTAAAAAGAGAAACGTATATCAAAAATGCCATTTTTCCCTCTGAAGATCATATACCGCACGGGGTGATGATGTACTCTATCATTGACAGAACTGCTAAGAAATGTCCACTGCTGAAGAGAATGCAAGTTTTTGTAACCCTTTGGGAGGGTCTGCTGGCCATCTCTATCCAGGCTTCGGATGCACATGCCCTTTGACCCAGTGATCTCACATTGAGAACATTGGTCCCCCCCTTATCTGCTGGGGGACACACGCCAGGACCCCCAGTGGATGCCTGAAACCCTAGTGCTGAACCCTATATATAGACTGTGTTTTTTCTTATATATCCTTAGCCATGATGACGTTTAATTTAGAAATCAGGCACAGTAAGAGATTAACAACAATAACTAGTAACCAGATAGAACGGTTAGAGTAATATACTGTAACAAAAGCTATGTGCATGTGGCCTCTCTCTCTCTCAAAATATCTTACTGCAGGGTAGTCATCCTTGTGACACTGTGAGGTGATCAGGTACCTCTGCGTTGAGATGGAGAGGGGACGATGCAGGCATTTTGATGTAGTGTTAGGCTACTGTTCACCTTGTGACGAGCAGTCGGAACCAGGATCATCTGCTTCTGGATCCTGGTTGACCTCGGGTAACTGAAACCTCAGAGAGGAAGCCATGGAAAGGGAGGCCTACTGTATTTCCTCTAGGAATACACTATAGATACTTGTGTGATATGAACCATGTTTAAGATTCTTCATTTTTCTTTAACATTTTCACAGCAGCAAAACATAGGGAGCAACTCAAATTATCTGTGAGAGGAAGGCTGTTTGCAGTAAGTGATGGTCGATGGTACAGCACGCTGGGTGTGGAAAAGGGTAAAGAACTGTGTGCACCATATGTATAGATCTTGGGATATATTGTTGCAAAAAAGAAAATTGCAGAATAGCGAGTACTGCTTGACACCTTTTGTGGAAAAAGCATCTGTGCGTGGAAGGGAGGTAAGAATTTATATGTGGCCAAATTCTATGAGGATGCACCCACACAAGGCAGCCTGGGTGTGTAGGGAACAGACTGGGCAGAGAGAGAAAGTGGCAGGAAGGAGACGTTTGGCTGTGTATCTTTGGATGTTATTTGAATGTTGTACCATATCGAATGTATTATCTATCATACGTTTAAAAAATTCATGACCAGGGCACCTGGGTGGCTCAGTCGGTTAAGCATCCACCTTCGGCTCAGGTCATGATCTCACGGTCCCTGAGTTCGAGCCCCGCGTCGGGCTCTGTGCTGACAGCTCAGAGCCTGGAGCCTGTTTCAGATTCTGTGTCTCCCTCTTTCTCTCTCCTCCCCCGCTCATGCTCTGTCTCTCTGTTCTCAAAAATGAATAAATGTTAAAAAAAAATAAAAAAAAAAATCCATGACCTTCTCATGGTTAGGTTGGGATTATCGGTTTTGGGGAGGCAACCTGTAGTGGCAGGGTGCCATTTTTTTTTTTTTTTAACCACATCATTAGCATCAACATGGCTTATACAAATCCCAATAGAGGGAAATTTGCAAAATACTTTGCTCAGTACTCCTCAAAACTGGCAAGGTCTCCAAAAACAAGGAAAAAATCTGTGAAGCTGCCACAGCCAAGAAGATCCTTAGGAGACATAATGACCAAACGTACCTTGAGGTCCCGGGTGGGCTCCTGGACAGAAGGAGACATCAGGAAAAGACTAAGAAAATCTGAATCACGTGTAGACCTCGGCTCGTAGTAATGTATCAATATTGATTCATTATTTGTAAGAAATCATCATATTAAATGATAATAGCAGGGGAAGTGAGGTGCAGAGTATATGGGAGCTCTCTTCACTATACTGGCAGTCTTTCTGTAAAATCGAAAACTTCTAAAAGTTTGTTTAAAAGTAAGTGGTGGGGCACCTGGCTGGCTCAGTTGGTAGAGCATGCTACTCCTGATCTCAGAGTCATGAGTTCAGCCCCCGCATTGGGCACAGAGATTCCTTAATAAAAATAAAAATAAATAAATAAAAGTAAGTGGAAAACCTTCATGGCCTCATTTGATTCTCTCGATTCAGCCCCTACATTGGGCACAGAGATTCCTTAATAAAAAAAAAAAAAAAAATTAAAGTAAGTGGAAAACCTTCATGGCCTCATTTGATTCTCTCGATAGCCTACGAGTTGTTCCTGTCTTTCAGACAAAAGGCCTGAGGATCAGAGAGGTTACAGATGTGCCCAGGTGCCCACGACTGGTACCTGGTGGAATCCCAGACGTGGCACAGCCTGTAGGTGCAAGTGGTGCCACGCGGGCCTGGAAAGGACTTCTGGGATGTCGCTGGACACATGAAGTGAAGTCCTAGCCCAGTGTGTGGAGGTGGGGTTGGAGACACAGCTGGAGGTCAGATGCCAGCCCCCTCCCCCCCGCCCCATGGAGAGTCTGAGTTGCCGGGAAAGGGATGGCGAACGGTCTCACTCCCTGGGCCAACCCTGATTGGTTGGGTGGCTGCTGAGAGCATGTCCTGGCTCAGCAGGAAGCATATGTGATCATTTATGAGGTTGTCAGGGACGAGGGAAGGGGGGCCGTCGGAGAGCAGGCGGCAGATAAACGGCTGAGACCCGGGGACCCTGGAGGGGTTCAGACTGGCAGAGCCAGGCCAGTAAGGCAGCCAGGCTGTTTTCTGTTCCCTTCCTTAGACCTTCTCGGGGTCTCTGTAGCGGGGGTCTGGGTGGTTTGTGGACGGAGCGGAGGTAAAGCCATGGGTGGAAAATCTCCTGGGCTCCTCCTAGGCTTGAATCCTTTGAGTCTCTGAGGATGAGGCAGAGGCGGCTGCCTTTCTGAACAAGGTGTTCCCAGAGGTGGAAAGACTGATTTTCAATCAGATCAAGGTAGGATCCTGCGGAAATTCCCAGGGCCCCGTCCCAGGGCACGGGTGTCTTCTTCCCCGAGAGGTATCTGTCGTCACACTCCTGGCTGGCTGGCAAGGTAAAGGGGTGGAAGAAGAAATGGGGACACTGAAACCTAAGAAGAGTAAGATGACGTGTGCTTGTGTGTGCCTTCACGAGGGTGCACATGTGTGTGCATATGGGCAGGGGCTAGGGGCTTGCATGGCTGTAGTGTGTGGGGCACTGAAAACTTCTTTAAAGGGCAGTTAGGCAAAGTTGAGCCTCTCTTGAAGGCCTCCTGATGGCCAGACATCCAATTTACAAAATAGGTAACCGGGGAGTAGCTCTTTGGCATTGAAAAGGAAACTTTACTTTGTAAAAGATATTTTATTTTATTTTATTTTATTTTATTTTATTTTATTTTATTTTATTTATTTTAATGTTTATTTTTGGGGGGGTAGGGGTAGGGGCAGAGGGAAAGGGAGACACAGAATCTGAAGGAGGCACCAGGCTCTGAGCTGTCAGCACAGAGCCTGACTGGGGACTCGAACTCACAAGCTGTGAGATCATGACCAGAGCCGAAGTCGGACGCTTAACTGACTGAGCCACCTAGGCGCCCCAAAAGGTTTTTAATCTCTGGTTTCCCAGATACAGTGTTTGAGACTTGACTTGGAGCTCAGGCCGCATATACCTGTTGGCACACACCTTTGTGCTTTTGTTGATGATGTCCTGTTCCTGGTTCAGGGACTCTAAAACTGGGGGCACTTGGCTGGCTCGGTCGGTAGAGCATGCCACTCTTGATCTCGGGGTTGTGAGTTTGAGCTCCACATTGAGAGTAGAGATTGCTTAAAAGTAAAATCTCTAAAAAAAAAAAAAGGAAAAGATATCTGGTAGTAAAAACAGTTGATGTTTATGTAGATTACCAAGCACAGTGACTTGTCTCATAACACAACAGCAGTGGTGTGGATCGGTGTAGGGCTGGCTTTGCAGATGTTAAGAATGGTCACTTAGCCTGATCTCCGTGGAATGCATGGCAGTTTTGAGAACACATAATGAGTGTCTAAGTGGGACTGAGCAGTGTAAGACTGATACGTGAATTTTGTCTTTCAGTCTCTTGGGTAGACTCAGTGGTGGGTCAGAGTCTCTTTGTCTTAAATTAAAAAATGCTGTTATAGAAAGGTTTCTAAACATTTTGTATTAAAACAAGACTGCAGAAGAAATAAACCCCCCCCCAAACTGACATGGGCAGGTAGAGAAACTCCTAAATTTTAAATATAAAACTTTTATTGGGCGGGCGTTGTGAATAATTTACTGACTTATTTTTAACAGTAGCCTCTTCTGTTAAGCGTTGGTCTAGTTGCCACATTTGGGGGGGAGTACCCTTTCCTGGTGGTTTTTCCCTTTCTTTGGGGCGCACTTTGGTCGCGTGGGAAGAGAGAGGGCCATGTTTTTGGATAATCCTGTGTTCCTAATCCAGACTCCGTCCCACACTGTGACTGTTAACCTGGTCACTTAACCCGAGAGGAGGCCCTCATGGTCCTCATCTGCCCACTGGAGATGACTATATGCCATAGGCACCTTACGGGCTTCTGGTCAGACTGCAGATGCCTGGCCCAGGCACGTGATTGGCATTCAGTCCATGGGGCTCCAGTTGGGAGCAGATGCATTCTGGACATGGCCCTTCTGCCTTGAGGGAAGGGACACAGGCCAGAGAGTGTGGTGAGGGTCTCAGCGGTAAGTGACAGGAGTCGTTACTTAGCCTCAGCCTTTTGGGAGGGAGAATGCGGACCAGAGCTCAGGAGTCACAGGCAAGACTTGATCCGCTACGAGGCAGGTTATGAGGCTCTCTAGGTCCCTGAGGTCTAGGTCCCATGCAGGGGTGAAGTTGGGACGAGGGGTCGCATGAGCTCTTTGTGCTCTGCCCCCGTTCCTCAGTGGACTGGCTTCATTGGAGGAGCCTGTCCTTTCTGTGGCCCGGATCTCTCAGGCTGTGACCCCAGTCTCTCCTGCGTGGAGGGTAGTGGAGGGTAGTGAAGGCTCATCGAGATTTCCTGTTGCTTATCGCTCAACCGCACTGCCCTTCACAGGGATGACCCAGAGCCTGGCTGCCTGTTGGCCGACTACCTGTGATTTTGGGTAATCCTATGCAGGCTCGGAGGCGCTGGGGAGGCTGCCTCGATTTCTGGTTTTAGACTTCTTGGAGCTGAGTCGCAGAGGCAGTAATTGCTGTGATGAATTGTGTGTTTCCTTTGCGTACAACCTTGAGTGATGTGGAAGCGGCTGCCGCTGGAATAGAGCAGGTCTGCAGTTACCGGACTACCGGGACAGGTCGTAGAGCCACATTGCCCTAACTCTGTGGTCCGGTGCGAGGGGCTGTGAGCCCAGCGGAACGTTGGAGAGACACCTGGGCACTTGGATGCGTCATCTGCATTCTGCTCAGCACATCATCCTCTGCTCGGAAGCTTTGCCGCCAGAGGCAGTGAGGTGCAGTACTTAGTGCGTGGACCCTGGTGCTAGCCTGCCTCAGTTTCAATCTGGCTATGTGATCTTTAGTATAACATGAACCTCTCTGTGCCTCAGCTTTCTCATCTGTGACATAACACTCTCTCAAAAGGATTTGAAACGAGTTAACACGAAAGGCAGACAGTATAGTGTCTGCCCCTCAGCGAGGCTGCCCTGAGGATTAGGAAAGGTAAAGCCTTTGGCACAAATTAAGGGCTCAGTAAATGTGAGCAGCTGCTGTCAGACCTTTGTTCTGGTTACTGAAGCCTGCCCTGCACCCTTCTCCCTCCCCCATCCCCATCGCAGCCTGGTACCGGCCCAGCTCACAGTTCTTGCCACGTGGAACCTGGCTTCTTCCCTGTGGCACTGGGGCCTCCTGAGGGCAGGGCCCCAGCGTCTGGGTCCTTTCTGCTTCCATAGTGTCTCGTGCAGTGTCCAGCTGCGTGGAGGAGGCTCCCAGTAAACTGTGACCGAGTGCGACTGGCTGGTTAGGGTTGTTGGGAGAACAGGTTCCCTCGAGCTGTCTGGACTGCAGATTAGAAAGAGCCGGTAGCATGAGGCCATTGAGCACGTCCCGTTTGCAAGACCTTCTGTCGGCCGGAGCCCAGAAGTGGACGTGAGAGTTGGACAGCAGGGCCTCCGGGACCTGGGCTCCAGGTGAGGAGGCAAGATAGAACCTCTCGCAGGACCAGTAGCATCAAAAGCCAGCGCAGGAGCGAGGGGGCGCCTGGGTGGTTCCGACGGTTATACGTCCAACTCGTGCTTACCAACTCAGGTCATGATCTCATGGTTCGTGGGATGGAGCCCTGGGTCGGGCTCTGTGCTGACAGCGTGGAGCCTGTTGGGATTCCCTCTCTTCCTCTCTTTCTGTGCCCCTCCCCTACTTGCATGTGGGTGTGCTCTCTCTCAAAATAAATCAATCGATAGATAGATAGATAAACAAATAAACTAAGAAAGATAGTGAAAGAGTGAGTAGGTGAGTCAGTGAGAGAGTGAATAGGTGAGTTGGTGCCCGGGAGAATACCACGCAGGGGAAAGTGAAAGGTTGGCCTCCAGGCTCCTGGGAGGGCTGCCTGGAAGAGGTGGCCCATGTGTGACAGGATTTTTTGAGAGGGCAAGTGGAGCGATGTGGGGGTGGGGTTCTGCTGGTAGCTGCTGGGGTTTACCTAAGGGGCCTGGCTGCTGGGGAGGACCCCACTGTCTGTCCCAGGGCTGTGAGGCAGAGGCTTTCTGTAGCTGTGCTGTGTGACCTGGAATACTGGAGTAGTAGTTGTGACTGAACTTTCTAAAAATGAATGGGGAGCAGGAGGGAAGAAGGGAAGGAGAGATTGCAGAGGAGGAGGAGGAGGAGGAAGGAGAGAGACCCGTGGTGGTGGGAGGCGGGCGGCCCCATGCTGTTTAAGCCTCCGAAGGCTATTTAGAATAATCTACCCCACCGATTCTCACTGTCCCCGACCTCCCTCCTGCTCTACCTTTTATCCTCCTACAAGCCCATCATTTCTCTTCCTGGATCTTCTCCCCCCAGCCCCGGAAGCCAGGGTGCCGGCATCCCAACCATTTCCTGCCCCATCCCGGTCACCCTGTGCAGGCATGACCTCACCCTGTGGCCGGGAAGCTGGGCTCCTGTTCCGCCCGTTTACTCTGGCGTTTGGACAGGTCGATCACATGCTGCCCCGGGATGCCAGCCTCGTGAGTCGAAGGCAGTGGGTACAGGCGGGCGGGAGGGGGCATTCCTCTGGGCTGACTCACACCCAGCTGGGCTGGCATGGTACCCCTGTTTTGGAAGCAGCTCTGGGGCTCTGGGCCAGCCCAGCTCTGCACTGGGGTGCTGAGTCATTGCCCCGCAGTGTGGCTTCTGAGTCACAGGAGCAGTCCTGTCCTCAACAGCAGGCCCTTTGTGGGACCCTTCTGGGCCCTAATTGGTGTTCGACCACTCTCTGCCATTGGCCACCCTCAAGGTCTTGCCCCTTGATCGCTTTATGGAGGCCCTGCCCAAATCACTTTATAGGCCCCGCCCAAATCAGCTGTGCCCCTTTGAGATCCAGAATCCTAGAGCTTGACTCAACAGGCAGCAGCTGAGTTACGGGAAAGGGAAAGAAGTGTGGGCAGAGAAAGCAAGCTGGGGCGGAAGTGAACCAGCAGTGTTGAGGAGGTGGGGGCAGGGGGCAGGTCTCAGGTCCTGACGGGCCAGAGGAGGCATGTGCAAGTCTCCTGTGTCTTGTGTATTTTGTAGGCATCTTGCGATGACCTTGAAAACCCACCTTGCTACTCTGTGGCAGTAGGTGCAATGGTAACATCTACGTGTTGACACTGTGCTGCCTGCTGTTAATTCTGCTCTTAGATTCATGGCCATCGGGCGCCGTCCTTATGCCTCTTCCGTGGTTGAAGAAACTGAGGGTTTAGTAGAAGACCCTTCCTCAGAGTCGCAGACCTACAAAGTGGCCTGTTAGGGATTTGACCTCAGACCTCAGTTCTCTCTCTGAGACTCCCTCATTCCAGTTTGTTTCCTTCCCTCCCTCCCTCTGCCCCTCTCTCTCCCTTTCCCCCCTGCTTTTTTTTCTCTCTGCCTCTTGGCTGCCAAGGTCTTCCCTAAGGAAGGCAGCTGTCAGCCTTGCAGGAAGCCCACTATTAAAAGGAAACAAAAGTGTCATTAGGAGCCCTGCTGTCGCTGTGGATTGAGCCTGCACGCTGAGCCCTGAGGGCTGGACCACATTCGCAGGGCTGAGAAAGCAGCTGGAGGCCTTGACCGAGAGGGCCTCTGAAAGTTCCCTCTGGGAGCTGGGGGTGGGGATGGGGCACGTTGTGAAGAAATTGGGTAGCTCTCTGACCCGGAAAGGAAATCAGTGTCGAAGCTGCTGGATGCTGGAGAAGGGTCTTTGGCCTAAGAGAAGCTCTCTAGGGTTCAGGTTCTAGATGTACCCCTTTTAGGGGCACCTGGGTGGCTCAGTCGTTTGAGCACCTGACTCAGGTCATGATCTCGCGGTCCCTGAGTTCCAGCCCCAGTCTGTGAGTTCCAGCCTGAGTTGGGCTCCGTGCTGACAGCTCAGAGCCTGGAACCTGCTTCCTCTCTCTCTGCCCCTCCCCTGCTTGTGCTCTGTCTCTGTCTCTCTCTCTCAAAAAATAAATAAAAACATTAAAAAAAAATTAGATGTACCCTCCTTTAGTCAGTGACTTTGGTGGGTGGCGGTGGGGGGTGGGGGAGAGGCTTCATTTCTACTGGTCTCAGTTGTCTGCTCCATAAAGGGAGTAGTGTTTCTAAAGCACAGCCCCCACCTCTCCTGGGGACGGGGACGTCTGCTTGGGGCTGAGGGGATTGCAGCCTGCATTTGTAGTGAGTTTCCTAGGTGAGGTTGGAGAACCCCATTTCCGGGTGGCCCTGACTTTGCAGGTAAAGCCTCGGAGCTCTCCCGCGGTCCAGGTGCTGAGCTGGGAGCCTTTCAGCAGTGGTTTGCGGGGCCTCAGCCCCAAATGTGGCTGTGGGCAAAGGGGTGAGACAGATAGGGTCTTGGTGGGCCTGAGCTTGAAGTCCCTAAGGATACACTCCATCTACTTCTTATAGAGAGTGGGATTTCTGGCCTCACTTGGGATGGGCGGGGGTCCTGCCGGCACATGGCCACACTGGCTGGGGCTGAACCAGCTGCTTCTTGCGAAGGCCTCTTTCCGGTCCCCAAGATGCCTCACTTCTCCCTCCACCCCCGCCATGGAGACCACGTGGCCTCCACTTAAGATCTTGCTCACTCTGTTATTTTTCCTCTAGAAAAGAGATGTGAAATATTTATTACGCCCACCTCGCTATCAAAAGTAGCAGAGGAGAACAAAGACTTTCTAGAAAGATGGGAGTATGCACTTCTCTTCTTGGAAGCATTTCTTATATCTGCTCCTGACTCTGGACACAGACCAGAGGACTGGGAAGGCTTTGGAGGGGAACGGGAGTGGGTAGCTCTGGCTGGCTTGTCAGAATGGCTGGGAAACATGGCAGGTGTCCTGCAGATGCCATGAGTAGGGGCTTTTCTATGAGCCAGGCCTGTGCCTTTCTCTGTTAACCTGTGTAATCCGCAGCAGAAGCCTATGGGGAGGTGTGCTGTCATTATCCCTGTCGGCCAGATGAAGAAACGAAGGCTTCAGATGCCCAGTTATTTGTCCAGGGCCGCGCAGCCAGTAAGAGGCAAGGCCAGGCAGCAGTTAGGCCTGGAGCATAGAGCCCTAGGCTCCTAACTGTGGCCTTGGGGAAAATTCCATAGCCCATCAAGCTCTTGCTAAGAAGTGCTTATGGGCATTTGCGCCCTGTTTAATTTCGTTCAAACCTCCTTGTGTTATCCCATTCGGTAGACTAGGCTGAGCAGACACGGGGCCGTGCTGAACTGAGATCCCGGGATCCATGCGAAGTCAGATCTGGGCTGTGGCGTCGTCATCTGGGGTTGATCTCGGGCAGGGTATTTAGCTGATCTGCCCTCGCCTCAGTTTCCTTACCTGTAAAGTGGGTGTGGTGTGATGCCAACTAGGTCAAAGGCTGTTCAATGAGAGTCTCCTGGATGAAGTGCCTAGTACATGCGAGGCCCTCAGCAATTATTTGTTTCTTTGTCCCTGCAAGTAGAGGAGCTGAGTCACGAGTCCTGAGGGGAGATCCCTCTCTCTTTTCTCCCTCGATGTGTCATCTCCCCCCTCCTTCAGCTTGCATTCCCTGGGTGTGGTGAGCCCCAGGAATAATGCCTCCGTACGAGCTGCTGGGTGACAGAACTCCTTGAACACCTCCTTTCACGCAGCGCCCCGTGACCGGCTTGCGGCTGCCAGCAGCCAATCGGGGCAGGTGACTCTCGGGAGCCACTGGGCGGCTCTGTGGAGGGAGCTGGCTGTGGGCTGGAGAGAAGAGGAGGAAGAGAAGAGGCTGCAGGAAGCAGGGCTCGTCCTGGCCACGCTGGTTCTCGGTTGTGGGCGCAGGGGTGCGGTATGGGACCAGCAACGGGCTGCTGCCAGAGGTCCCTTCAGAAGGCAGGAAGAGGGCTGGGACCCTTAGGGAAGGGATTCCTGGGAGCTTTAGGAGCCGGAGGAGCACCCTGGGGAGACTCCCCGGGTGGGGAGTCTGGTAGGGCAGAGGAATTGATAGCCAGGTCCTCGCTCCGGAGCTCTCACTCTCCTGTGGCCTTTATCACCGCGCCATATGGCTGCTTCTCTCCCTCCCGCTGTGTGACCTTCTGCAGGGCAGGGAAGCTCCTTGCAGAGTGCCCTTCACGTGGAAACGTCAAGATGTGAACTTTGGGATGCCACTGTGGACCTGCCGCTGTCTTGTTGGTGGGGCACCTCTTGCCAGCGGTTTTTCCTAGCGGTCTCCTTCCTCCTCTGTCTGTGCTTCCATCTGTACTTCTGTCCTTCCTTCCACCCTTCCGTGCTTTTTTTTCTTCCAGCCTCTATGTTTCCCTCCACCCAACCAGCCTTTTACTCAGCCACCCATCTAACAGACATTGCCTACCTACTGGGCACTGGGCCTGGCTCTGGAGATACATTGATGGATAAGAGCCAACAAGGTCCCTGCTCTTGAAGGAGTTCATGTTCTAGTGGGCAGCTAAGTGTATAATTAAGTCATTTTAGCACACACAGTATAGTAGGTGCTATCATGGAACTATTAACTGGGGCACACTGGACCCTGGAGGGGAGAGAGTGTTCATCATGGGTGGCCTAGGGCTGGTTTCACTAGAGAATTGTTTGAATTGAGTCTTGAGGGATGAATTGTTCCTCGAGGTCAAGGGAGCCTTCAGATCCACCATCGCTTAGACCCCTGCCACAGAATTGAGGGGGAACTTAAGAGGCTAAGAAACTTTTTTTTTCTCCCCTGAGCTTGCTTATGGGTAAATACAGGCAGAAAATGAAATAAAAGCAGGAAAAAAAAAATAAAGCACAAAATACAGATCACCTCTAATCCTGATGGCTGTGTAGTAGCCATTGCTGTCTTGCTTCCTGCTTCCATAAGGGTTGTGTCTTGTCTTTGTTCATCTCATATTAGATCAAGACCATTTCCCCGTGCCATTCAAAGCTTGAAAAAACTTGTTTTTTTAATGTTTATTTACTTTTGGGTAAGAGAGGCAGTGTGAGCGGGGGAGGGGCAGAGAGAGAGGGAGACACGGAATGGGAAGCAGGCTGCAGGCTCCGGGCCGTCCCCACAGAGCCCGACGCAGGGCACGAACTCATGACCCGCGAGATCATGACCTGAGCTGAAGTCAGATGCTCAACCGACTGAGCCACCCAGGGACCCCTTTAAAAACTTGTTTTGAGCAGCTTTTCCATATGGGATCATGCACCTGTACAAGAAGGATACTCTAAGCCCTGTGGCCTTTCTAGGGGGCGTGGAGCTTTCTCTGTGAAGGAGAGGCGAGGGCTGCCGGTAAGGGTGACGGCACAGGGCGCGTGTGTATGCTGCTGCATGACTGGCAGGCACTCCTCCTGCTTTTGCCTGTTGAAACACACATATGTGGTCCTGCACCTCTGGCTGTTTGCTAGGCAGAGGCTCCCCAGAAGATACGAGTCTTGGTGTATTCTCTCCGATTTCTTCTGAGGAATATTTTACCAGTCGCCCCTCCACAGACCGGCTCTTAGGGGCTGCTGAGACCGCGTCCTGAAGCGTGAACATCCTGAGGAATGCAGCAAACTCTACAACCTGGAGTGAAGGCCCCAAAACAAAAGATGTTCTTGATGGACCAGCTTTTCCTGTGTATTGCCTGTTTGTGTTTTGTCAACTGGTCATTTCCTTTGGGGTGTTAGCAGTTTTTTTTCCTCATTGATTTGTAAGATCCGTTTTGAATAACTTGTGAATTTTGCAGATGGGGGAGTGGGGAGCCCCACTGGACTCTTTGTTAGGCATGCTGTTCCAGGAAGGGGCGCCTCCATTTCCATGGGGGACATTTCTTTCCAAATCTGCATCTGATTGTGGTAGCAAAATCATGTTTTGCAAGTGAATGCAGGACCCCTCTCATTAATCTGGGCAGTTGCCCATTTTAAATGTTCCTGCATAAGTGGTATTTGCCAAAGAAGCTTCTCTCTTCTCTCTTTCTTCATAAGCAAATAATAAATCCTGCTAACTTCCAGGGATCAGTGTAAATGTGAGCTCTTTGGAGACCTCCACCTGGAACCTCCTGATTAACTACTGGTGGGGGTTGGGCAGACCTCTTCATCACAGCATTGGCTGCAGTTTTTAGCTTAGTAGATACTTATGCCAACATTTGTTTAACGTCTACTTCTCCAGTGGATGCGAATCTTCTTGAGGACAAGGACCAAGTTTCGTATTGCATCGTAGGCATTCCCTTAGCCCCTAAGACAGTGCTCAGAAATGAATGCCCACACCGGTGCAATGACTTGCATAAGGCCACCCAGCTTGGACGACGCTTCCACGCGGCTGATCTGAGGCTTGCACCCACAGTCGGGGCTTTGCTTTGGTGTCTGGGTGAGCAGGGCAAAGGCTGGCTGACGTGACAAGACTTGTCCCCATGCCTCACTGGCCTTAGTCACTCTGGGTTATTTTGGCTCAGCGTGGACACAGTGAGATCTAGGGGAAAGATTGGGACTGGTTTCCAGGTGAGTGCCAAGTGACAGCCAGCTGCGCCCTCTGCTTGGCTGCACCCGTGCCCTGCACCCGACACGGTATCCTCCAGGCCTGCCGTGGAAGGAGGAAGAATCTTCCTTTGTCACAAGCCAGGGCATGAAACCATCCGGGAACTCTGGTTGCATCACTCCAAGGCCCATCCTGCTGGCAGCAGAAGCCGCTGGTGGGGTGTGGGTTTGCCCTGGGGGTGGGGAGGGAGAGAAAGTGTGTACCTGGTGGTCAGGTCGCTTCCGTGCGGGTGAGCAGGGATGCGGGAGGCTTTGTGGCCGAGGGGAGAGAGCCTGCCAGCTGGAATCGGCTGCTGGTGGTCCCCTTGCGTGAGTTTGGGCATGCCAGCGCTCTCCGGGGACCCGGCCTCCTATGGGAAAAGTAGAAGTGATAAGACTTGCTACTGTCAGTGTTCCTGGGCGATTCAGTGACTGGATGCCTGTTCCTGGCACTTATCAAGTGCCCGGGGGAGGTTGATTTACTTTTGTCCTCCCTCGCCCCGTTTTCGTAATTGACACATACTGAATTTGGCAGAGAGCTTCTAATACTGGGAAGTTCTGAGTCCATTCAGTGAGAAGTCAAGTTGGAGTTCACGTGCCCACAGGAGCGGCAGAGGAGGGTGGCGGAGGCTGCCCTTGTGCTGGCGGGGACCTGGTAGGGGGCTCAGCACACAAGCCTGGAACCGTTCTGAGTCCCTGGGGTCCATGTGGGGTGGTAGAGAGCAAGCCAGCTGGAAGACCCATGGTCTAATCCCAGGTGCGCTACCTGGAGCCGTGGGGGCCCTGGCAGGTGTCTTGCCACCGCTTCCTCATCCACCAGGTGGCTCGGGGAACCCTGGGAAGGGTGGCCTAAAGGTGCGTTAACCTGCAGGTGCGTTAGGGTTGGGACCCCTATCCCTCCTACCCTGCTGTTTTAAAATTGCTGGTCTGTTGGAGTTTGTTATTTCTTTAAGCTGCTTGGAAGCAATGGCTGTGCCCCAGTTCAGGGCCCAGCACCTTCTCCATCTGCCTGGACACAGGTCCAAGCTCCTGCTGATAAGGCCCTCTGAAGCTGCCTGTGCAGGGAACAACTCCCAGTCCTTTTGTGCCTCTGCCCCAGGGATAAGATATCAGCTAGGGGACTGCATGGAGGTGACCCTGGCCGCAACCTGAGTCCCACTGCTTACCTGCCCGGGGCCTGGCCTGGCTGACCCACACTTGGAAAGCAGGCACTGCCCACCCCTACCTGATGGGAGCCAGGCTAGGAGCCTGGAGATGAGCAGGGGCATGAAGTAGGCACCTGCCTGGGAGAGGAGCCTGGTCTAATAGAGGAGGTGGCCTGGGAGAATTCTACAGGGCCTGAGCGAACACGGGGTGATGAGGGCATGGAGACAGGAGCTGCTGTTGCTTGTGGTGGGGTGGGCGGGGGGAGGGATGGGGGGGCAGTGTCAGAAGCCATCTCAGAGGTCTTAGCTGGGTTGGAGGCTCGATTATCTGCTAGTGAACACAGGCGTTCGTGGAGGGCACTGGCGTTGTTACATTCTGTATAGACAGACACCTGTGCTGTCGCTAGTGAAGAAACACAGGCCCAAAGAGGTAAGCGGCTTGCCTCATGTTCGCCGGACCTCAGCACGTGTTTCACACTGTTTGAGGTACATGGTGGAGCCTTGAGGTTCCTCCTTTAGAAGTCTGGGCCAGTTTAGCAGGAGGTACACTGTGTCTGTGAGGGTGTGTGTGTGTGTGTGTGTGTGTGTGTGTGTGTATGTGTATAAGGTTTGGGTCCACTGTGTAGGATGATATGCCTCCTTAAACCCAAGCTAGAACAGCTCCCCTGTTGTCATCAGCTGGGCCTGACAAATACCTGGGCCAAGCGTGGGCTCTGCATCTGTTTAGCCTTATTTAAGGCTCTATCAGGTAACTTTTGCACAGGGCCTGGCCCAGCTGGCCTCAGATGCCCTGCGCAGTCCTGTTCCGGAGCTCAGGCACCCAGAATGTGACGAGTGGCTGGGGATGCTGCCTGAGCTTGTGTCTGGCCTCAGCCAGGGCCAAGTTTTCCGGGAGGAGGATGCTGGGGGAGGGCCTCATTTGCTGGGGAAGATGGAAGCGGGGTGGGGGGGTGGGGGGGGTGGGGAGGACCAGGACTCTGCAGCCTGCCGGTCCTTTTATGTGCAAACCCCACTGTCAGCTCCTCGGCCTGAAAGACCCCCACGCACTCCCTCCTCCGCTGAGAGGTGAGAAATTTCGCGGGGAGTGTTATCTCTGATCTTGAGGTGCACATTCCTGGGGACTGTCCTGGGGTCCAGGCTGGAATGACAATGAGGGTGTGCCCCAGATGCCTGCCTCCTCCCGGTGCTCCCTGGGGATGCTCTGTCTGGAAGGGCTCTGCTGAACCAGCAGTGTTTTCCTGCATTCCCATCCTGCTCTCCTGCCCTCCTCTGACAAAGGCAGGCCATTGGGATGGTAATGCCCTTCCGGCTGGCCTTGGCTCCAGGTGAAAAATGAATTTCGAGGCCTGCCCTTGAGGCTGTGCAGTGTCATTTTTTTAATGCAGATTCGGTGGGGGGGGGGGGTTGGGACCCGGTGGGGGTGGAGTGCTGACATGGGATCTGGAAGAACCCGAGATCTTCTAAGTTGTCGCCCCTCACGGGGCATCTGCCTTAATATAAACGTGCCAGAGGCTCTAGGTCGCCCACCCCCTAATGAAATTACCGCGTGCTGCTGCTTGGTGAGTCTGAGCGGCGCCTTCACGGAGGGTGGGAAGTCACCCAGAAGCCATTATGAGAGGAGCACGTCAGGAGAGGGCATTATTGCTGTATCTGGGCTTCGGTGATTCCTTCTGTTCTCGTCCGCTAGTTTCTCCTGGATTTTCGCAATTCGTTTGTTCTTATTATAAAATACATATTTTCCTTAACAAAAAAATTATAAGGCACTTCTGACGAACTAGGCAGCTGTTCTAAGTCTTTTGCAAATAGTGACCCATTTAATTTAATCCCAATGCAGTCCTGTGAGGCGCTGCTGAAACAGGTTAGGCACCCAGGGCTCCGGGCACAGGTCATGGAGCAAAGACCCAGCGACGTGGCCTGAGGGCTTGGGGCCCTCCACTCTGAAAAGGAGACGATCAGAAATGTTGGTTGCGCCACCCCAGAAATGTGGGGTGTCTTCCGGGCCGAGGAGCTGACAGTCGGGTTCGCACATAGAACGACTGGTCCCCCACCTCTTCTACCTTCCCCAGCGGGAAATATTTCCCAGAGGAAATACGCCCCTCTGAGTGTTTCCTGATTGTGGGGCGTAGTTATGTGGTTCTATATAGAACGTGTAGAAAGTTCTATACAGAAAGTATAGAAGCTTTAGAGCGTGTTTAACCAATTTCCCGCCATTTGAATTAGTAACATTTTAATGGCCCTGCATGTATACTTCTGCACCCTGGTCCTCCTCCTCCTTCACACAGTTCTCATTTTTAGTGCCATGTTTTTCCTTTTGACAAATTTACTGGGCTTTGAGAAGGACTCAGAATTCCCCTAGGCACACCCGCAGGCACTGCCGTGTCCTCTGTGCACACTTCGGGGTTAGGGGGTTGCTTTTGGCGGATGGAGGTCAGTAATAACAGCTTAGGGCAGTGTGTGGTGGCAGAGATGCAGTGACCGGGGGTGTGGGGGCCAGGTTCAGGATGGGGTCTGGTGAATGAGCCCACAGTTTGCATGCTACATATTACAACTAATTATTTAAGCCGTCTTTAGTAAACCACGAAGCTGACATTATTCTTTATCATTAAATAACAGAATGATGCTAATGCTATCATGTATGAATTACTTAAGTCGCCTTACTCAGTATTAACTGACTAACATCAGATGTCAGAGGAACGAAGATGTTACACAACGCCAACCGTTTTCCATCGGGATTTTCTTCCTCCTGTTTTCCTGGGAGCTTGAGGATATGTTTGTACCATCCGTTCCTGCAGCTCCATAATCTGAAGTTTGACAATGTTTGCCAAATTTTCCTTAATTTTTGTTTTTTAAAGTTTATTTATTTATTTTGAGAGAGCGAGCACAAGTGGGGGAGGGAGGGAGAGAGAGTGAGACATAGAGAGAGAGAGAGAGAGAGAGAGAGAGAGAGAATCCCTCGCAGGCTCTGCGCTCAGCACAGAGCATGAAGCAGGGCTCGAACTCTCAAACCATGGGACTATGACCTGAGCGGAAACCAAGAGTCTGACGCTTAACCCGCTGGGCCACCCAGGCGCTCCTGCCAAATTTTACTTTATAATAGAAGGCCACAGGAGACAGCCATACTGGCTTGAATACCATCCCCTCCTCCCCCACCTTTATGTCTGCGGGGACCTCAGAATGTGGCTGTGTTTGGACACAGGGTCTTTGCAGATGTTGTTTAGTCCCATTGAGGTCATAGTGGATTAGGGGGCACCCTCAGTCCCATGAGTGCTGTGCTTGGAGGAGAGGAGAGAGCACCGAGGGAGATCCTCTGGAGAGACCCGGGGAGAGGCAGAGACCGGCGTGGGGGGGGGGGCTGCAAGCCAGGGAAGGCCCAACATGGTGGGGACCCTCCAGGGGTAAGGGCAAGGCAAAGAAGGATTCCTGAGACAGACACCCACACAGGGTCAGCCTCCTTGGGAGGAGAGAGGGTGGACAGGAGGAGGAGCCCACGCCCTCTCTGGAAGTGTAGATGCTTCCTTAGTAGACAGTGCTGAGTGTAGGGAGGTGAAGTACTCTGTGAAGCTGGTACCCTCATCGTGCCTGCTCCGGCCGAAGCAAGCCTCCTCTTCTGGCAGAGGCACCTCCTTCTCCCCCTCACCAGCTGTGGGGCCTTGAGAGAGCAACCTAAAGTCCCTGGACCTTGGCGGCGTCCTGACATGTAACGTGAACCTGCTTGGGTTGTGGCAAGGATTAAATGTGATACACGCAGAGCCCTGGTGCGTGGTTGGTGCCCTGGAACGTTAGCACTTTTCGTTTGCCAAAGATATAAGCAGGGTTGCTGCATGTGCCCCATTTCCTGTTAACCCTGTAACTGCCACGTCATATCCCCCGCTCCCCCCACCTCCATCCAGGAAGGGCTGGAAGCCTGCAGGGTGAGGCTGAATCCATTCCTGTCCTCTCAGACTGTCTTCGCATCCCCTTGTAGGCGGGGCGAGTAACTGTGCCCTGTCAATCCCTCCTCCCCCCCGCCCCACACAAGGAAGAAAAGACAGTAAGAGGAAGCAGAACTACGACAGGCATAGGAATGGTTATTGCTGGGGGCGCCTGGGTGGCGCAGTCGGTTAAGCGTCCGACTTCAGCCAGGTCACGATCTCGCGGTCCGTGAGTTCGAGCCCCGCGTCGGGCTCTGGGCTGATGGCTCGGAGCCTGGAGCCTGTTTCCGATTCTGTGTCTCCCTCTCTCTCTGCCCCTCCCCCGTTCATGCTCTGTCTCTCTCTGTCCCAAAAATAAATAAAAAACGTTGAAAAAAAAAATTTAAAAAGGAATGGTTATTGCTGGATGGGGGCTCAGCCAGAGCGCACCAGTAGGTGCGTGATGAAATCAGCAGGCCGCAGCAGATGACCCCCATCTACATTTTAGCCTAGTGTTAGCGCCCATAGCCTTCTGTTGATTGGATGCCCCCGGGAACATTCCCAGGGACGGCAGACCTCAGGATGAGTGAGGGGTTTACTCATGGGGACGGGGGCCGTGATATGAAAACTTGTATAATGAGATTGACGTTAGAGAGGAACAGGAACCCTCCCATCCCCGCCCCTGTAGTGCCACACCACCTCTGTGTTTGGTCATGCAGATCATTGGGGTGGAAGAGTTTTGGGGAAGCATTGGATTTTAGCTTCTGCCATCTGCACAACAATGCTTGTTTTGCAGTTCATGAAATTGGACCTCAGAGAGGTCATTGTGGTTCCATGGCCCTTTCCCGTAGCGGGGGAAGAATGTGCATTCTCCCTTGTCCCTGTGCCCTGGCTCATGAGTTCACGGGCTTGGGGGCAGGGCCAGGTAGATTTGGGTGAGCAGCGCTCGGGCTGCCTGCTGCGTCCCACTGAAGGTTTGCATTTGCCAGTCTTTTTGCAGGAGATGGCTGTGCGGGACTCCGGGTGCCCGGGGTCTCCACCTTCATCTGTCCCTTGGCAGGAGTCCGTGAGAATCAGGTGCGGTGTCTGACTGCCCCTCAGTGCAGGCAGGATGTCTGTCGTGCAGAGAAAACGATTGGGATGCAGCTCATTGGTGCTTTTGGACCTGTAACCAGGACCTGTTCTGGTATTCCGGTACCTGGAGAAGAATATCCACAAGTTGTAGTGTGAGATGCTGATTCAAAAGCAAAAAAAAAAAAGAAAACAAGCAAAACATCGGTATTTTTTATTGATTGTATTAAAAGTGTATGCTCATTGAAAAATAATCTCAACCACTACAGAATTTTAAAAGGAGGAAGTGACCTTTTCCTATAATGTCATCACCGTCCTTTGGCAGAGGACATTAATGGAAGGAGTCAGAAAACATGGGTTTGGAATCGTAGCTTGACCATTTCAGTTTCCAAAGGTCCCACGTGAGGGAAAAGTCCTGCCACCCCTGTGTGCCATCATGAGAATCTGGGGAGATACTTGATGAAGTTATGTCTGAGGCCGTCACTGGTGCTGGGTGGGTTCAGTTATATTCTTTGTCCTCATTGCCACCCCTGTGCTTCTGATCTTCTAGGAGCCCAGACCCAGGAGAGCAGGGTGTCCAGAAAACTCCTGTGTTCTCTGATCTGTTGCTGGCTGCACAGCCGAGCTGCTGTCCCGGCCCCAGCTCTGCTCTCTCTGCTTGCTGGTGTTGGCCAGCTCGGCTTTCCTGCCCAGGTTAGTCAAGGACACGGAGCAGCAGGCATCCAGCTGGGAGTGTCTGTGGTGTCCCAAGACCTGGGCCTGCCTCTGGCCTCGGGTGTGTCCTCCCAAGGGTTCTAGAGAAAGTCAGGCAAGTTCAGACGGAATACATGCTCCTCCTTGCAGACTCTCGAAATGCCGGTGACACACATCGTCTCCCTTTCATTCATTGACCTGCACTACCTGTGTCTATGCGGCACCGTGAATTAACCGAAGGAAGCACTTTCTCATCCTTAACTAATTTGGGAAATGGTTAGAAAGGAGACTGCTTTTAATTTCTGGAAGCATAGGGAATATGTTTGTCATTCCAGAGCATTCTTGGCTGCAGAGAAATGACGGTGGTTAATGTTCATGTATTGAGCTGCCGGAGGGTGGTGTGTATGTGTGTGTGTGGTAATATTAGCTAATATTTATTGAGTGCTTTCTGTGTGTGAGGGACCCGCCATGCATTTTGCATGGATTATCTCATTTTATCCTCCCAGTGGCCCTGTGAAGTAAGGACAGTTGTTAATTTCTGAGGAGGAAGGCAGACCTTCAAAATGCTAAATAAGCCTCCTGGGGGGCACAGTGAATAATGGAAGCAGAATGCAAACAAAGCCTGGGTCTCCAAAAACCACATTTCCCTTCCAGAATCTTCGTGCATCTCTCTGCTCCACTCTAGGAATCGGTGATTCATCATCGTCCACTTCTCTTTTGGAATCCTTGTGCCGTGTTTTTCCTTTTTAAAAACAATTTTTTTTCAATGTTTATGTATTTTTGAGAGACACAGAGAGACAGAGTGTGAGTAGGGAGGGGCAGAGAGAGAGGGAAACACAGAATCCAAAGCAGGCTCTGCGCTCTGAGCTGTCAGCACAGAGCCTGACGCGGGACTCGAACCCATGCACCGTGAGATCATGAACTGAGCCCAAGTCGGATGCCCAACTGACTGAGCCACCCAGGTGCCCCCCTGCTGTCTCTTCCCTAAAACAGTCTCCATCATTCTGGCCAGGCTCTGTAACTAGTGCAGGGAGTGAATATCCAGTGTGAACGTTAATTGAGCATTTGCTTGCTGCCGAGCATCTGCAGCGTTGGGTTCTGGGAGATTGAGAATTTAAGGATGAGATAGTTGCTTTCCAATGTCACTTGCACATTGTAATGGAGGAAGCTCAGGGCTACAGGGAGATGACAGCAGTTCAGCGTGGGGCCAGGGAGACAGAGAGGATAAGGCCTGCATACTTTCAGAGCGTCCCAGTTCTGCATGTTGGGTGGCTGGGCAGAGCGGATGGGCCAGAGGAGATGACAGGCTTGGAACTTGAAATCCATACGGTGTCTGTCACCATACTGTGGGAACACTGGGGGAGTGGCAACAGTGGATTCAGCTGTGAGTCACAAAGAGATGATGGGAAAACGGGGAAGGCTGCACAGAGGAGGGAAAGGGCTTTGCAGGATGAGTAGAAGTTCACCGAGAGGGCTGAACAGTTAGAGGCACAGCAGGAGCAGACACCCAGAAGAGGGTCGGCAGTGACGTGGCCAGCGTGGCCAGAGTGCAGAGGTGGTTATAGCTGAGGCTGCAAGTGTAAGAGCTTGGACCGTGGGGCTTTAGTCATGGTTCACCTTATTACCCCTGTGTTATGGGTGTTGTGGTTTCGTCACCTGTATGACGGGACGGGGCCGGTACCTGCCTGTTAGGGACATTGAGTGCACGCTGCCCCTGACCCGAGCCCTGTACTGTTAGCTGTCGGAATCACCTCTGGCCTGGTTTTGAGGCCGTTGACTAATCCCGCAGGTTTGAGACAGGGAGGTGATGTGATGAGACGTGTCGGGTGACCCTGTCCCTCCCGAAAGGAAGGTCTTCTGCTGGCATATGCCCGGGCGCTGCGGTGCTCTCGCTGTGTCTCTTCCGACGTGACCCTCTGGGTGCCTGTGGGCTTACAGGAGAGGGAGCAGGAACGCTGAGCTGTGTTGAGCCTGCCGAGTGCCCCGGGTGCTGGTGAACAGAGCACTGGGTTCCAGTCATGGTCACATCTTTCCGTCAGCTCGCCAAGAGACCGTGCAAAGCCCCACGTGGTCCCCTCCTCCACCATCCGAAGCCAGTTCTCCTCCACTGTTAGCACTGGTGGCAGCCAGGGGGTCCATTGAGGCTGGTGCTCCTTGGGGCCCGGCTGCAGATTTGCAAGAGGTGTGGCCAAGGGGGGCCAGTAATGAGAGCTCAGTACCCTGTGCCTTTTCTTTTCTCCTTTTCCGTTTCCTTCCTGTCCTCTAAAGCACCCTCCAGTTTCAGAATTCAGAGTGCATATATTCCTTTTCTAAGTTCCAGGTTCTGCTTGTTCTAGTTCGGGGGCTCCGGGCAAGCCGCCCTGGTGGACCCTAACTGCCGCCTGCAGGATACACCTCAGAACAACTTCCCAGGGGTGGGTGAGGACAGCCCCAGCCCCTGGGTGTCAGGAGCCCTGGAGGGGCGGGCCCAGAGGGGGTCGGGGAGGGCAGGTCACGGTCTCTAGCTCGCACTACTCACCTCAGGCTGCACGCTCACTCCCGGAACGGGGCTTCTCCCGAGACTCCTGCAGCACCCCTGCGTCAGCACCCCCTGCCGGACCTGTGGAGCAGACCCCAGCCCAGGCCTGCTGACCGGCATTGCCGTGCGTCCGTGTGTGCGTGGACCTTGGGGATCTGTACTGAACAGGCCCTCAGGCGATAGTTAGAGACACTCAGGTGCGAGGCCCCCTGGGCCAGAGAGGCCTTTTGTGTTCCTGGGTAGATAGGGATAATTCACACACACCCCCCGCCCCCACCAAACAGCAGTGTGTGTGTGTGTGTGTGTGTGTGTGTGTGTGTGTGTTGTGTGTGTGTGTGTGTGTGTGTGTGTGTGAGACATCACCATGAACATGAATGCTGGAACGCCACCCAGTTCCCACGGAGCTCTGGACACTTGAGGTCCCTGTCAGGCTTCTTTCCTGGACTACTGCTCTGACATGTTTTTGGTGAATTTTAATTTCTGCTGCTTCTTCATTGCACCTGTTTGCTTTCCTCCCCTCCCTCCCTGCTCCTGTCTTTCCCTAGATAGCCTCCGTGTTGCCCATATACTCCCTGCGGCTCCTGACCCCGTAATGCTGGTGACAGGGGACACGGTGGAGTTCGCCTTTTGATGGGGGAGGAGGGTGGCAAGAGTGCGAGCCCGGGCAGACTGACACCGCCTGGTGCATTCGGGGGATGGCACAGCAGCGGGGACTTTGCGTGCCCTGCACCCAGCCTGTTGGATTTCTGTTCTGTGGTCTCTTCCTCCCGCCCCACCCCCTCCACGTTGGGTTTTGCCCACGGCCCCAGGGACAAGGTAGATGGCCCGAGTTTACTTAGTGACATGTGCCTGTGTGGCTTGAAGTAAGACCGGTTTCTGTGAAAGTCAGAAGTGCATTCCAGAGTCACAGCGTGACCTCCCCGGAAGCCCAGCTAATCCAGGTTTTAAAGAGCAGTTGGAACAAAGGTGGTGATTATGGGATGTGGGGGCTGTGAGGTGTGGGAAAGGGCAGGTACGGCAGGGTCGCCTGGTGGGAAGCTCTGTGTTGAGGAATCGAGCTTATGGCCCCAGAATGTGACCCAGATGCTAAAAGGAGGCGGGGGGAGGGAGGGGGGACTTGTCGCAGGTGTGGACCCGCGGGACCGTGCGGCTGATGGTCCTGGGCTGCACTCCACCCCTTGTGAGCTGCGTGACATTGGGCAAGGGGCCTGCTCTCCCCACTTCTCCCCACTTCTGTAATTTTGGGATAGGAGCCCTGACCCTCTGGTTGTGATCATTAATGGGGATTAAATGGGAATTAGAAGGGATCTCTTCTGTGCTTGGCAATTAGTAAATGCTGTTTCTCATTTCTGCCTTATTTTGAGCATCGCCCCTTGCCCCTACCCTGAGCATCTTTTTCCTTCTCAATTTACATACCTCTCAGGGACCCTGTGAGCCCTCCACACAGACAGCCACAGTCCCGCGTGGGGCTCCCCGGTGGTCCAGGGCGCGTGGACAACAGTTCGTTGGGCTAGTCCTCGAATGGGTGGTTTCTCACTGGCCCATTTTCTTTAGTGAGATGTGAAGCTCTTTGCAGGCAGGCCCTGTGTGGGATCGTGGTCTCCTTCAAAGTTACTTTCTGGGAGAATATGCACGCTCTGGAACTTTTCTAATATGGTGAGCCTTCAAGGGCAGGTCCTGCTGTTCTGTGAACTGCCTGCTCCACTCATGGCTCAGTGGCTCGGGTCCAGGGCACCGTGCCCCCTTTGTTCATGAGGATCCGATGACATTTGGGTCTTTGTTGACCTTTCCCTGAGGGATTTTGTGGGCAAGGGCAAAAAAAGGAAGTGAGGGAAACACACACACACACACACACACACACACACACACACACACACACACACAAACTCACTCACTCACTCACTCACTCCCAGGCCCGAAGTTTTGTTATTTGTGGCAGGAGCACGTTCATGACTTTTCTCAGCTCATCTCAGTATCTGAATCACCTTCAAGCTGTAGAGGAGGTGGCTGGGAGCTGAGCAGGCAGAAGGCTTTCTTTTATTGAGGACCTGCTGGGTGAAAGGGCTTCAACAGGCCAACGGATTCACCCCTGGCTCTGCGAGGCAGGGCGCATTTCGTGGACGTGGCTGTGGGTTCAGGAGGTGAAGCTCTTGGTTTCACGGCCGCATAGTAGGTGTTGGGTCTGTTTGTCTATAGAGCTCTGGTCACCACTTGGTGTGGCCTCCCCTCCCCTGTAGGGTCTGTAGGACCTGCGTGCTCCTGGCTCTGCCCACGGGTTTCTCCGGGAGCACTCCTCCTCTCACCTGTGGGTGGGGAGAGGCAGTCGGGACTCATCTGGTTTTGGGGACACTACCTCCCCGTTCCCGTCATGGCGGCCCTGAGCCAGGCGGGGATGATGTGACACCTCCAGGCCACAGTCGGACGCTCCACCACTCTGGAGAGGCGTGTCCTGGGCAATGTGGGTCACTTCCCGCTGGAAAAATAGCGAGGACTGGCATTCCCTGACCAACCGGTCACTGGCGCGGGTCTTTCTGTTCAGAGTCTGGCTGTGGATGTTGTCAATGCCTGGGGAATCTCTGTGCGTTGACCTTTCCAACAACTAGCTCCTGCTTCCCCATCTCTGTCTTCTGGAACCTTCTTATCCTGTCACCTTGCCCCCAAGCTTTCCTACCACATAACCCTTCTGTGGCAGGACAGCCTAGTGGTCAAACAGAAAGGCTCTGGAGACAGACTGCGTGGGCTCATATCTGAGCCCCCTTTCTGCCTACCTGTCCTCATTGGAAAACGGGTTCACAAGGCACAGCATTGTTGACGTGACAAGACTTACTGCAGCCAGTGCCCTCGAACAAGCATTCAGGAGATGTGGTTCTCACCTGCTCTGCCAGGCCTCTGGTCATGCTGCCTTCTGCTGATGTGCCCCGTGCCCGCCGAGTTTAGAAGCTACTCCTCTCCCAGGCGCTGTGTGTCCAGCCCACCTTCATACTTGAGATTGCTTCTTATCCAGCACCCCGCAGGGTCCTTGCTGAGCAACCCTGGGCCAGTCACTGTATCTCTCTGGGCCTCATTTCTCAGCTGTTCAGTGAGGGAATTGGACCCGATTATTCCAAGGTTTCTTATGCTCTGATATGCAAGGGGCTCTCACATTCAGTATGCCCCAGCCTCTCTTTCTCTGCCCTGGCTCCTGCCACCCCACCATCACAACCTGGACACCACCCGTTGTGTTCAATTACGGACATGTACTGTCTCCATGTCTCTGGATCTCTTGGGATAGCCTGGAAGCTCCCTGAAGGCAGGGATCCTATCTTCCTTGACTGACATGATTTCCAGCATTATTGCAGCCAACACTTATTTTGTTTTAAATGTTTATTTATTTTTGAGAGAGACAGAGATAGAATGCGAGTGGGTTAGGGGCAGAGAGAGAGGTGGACACAGAATCCGAAGCAGGCTCCAGGCTCCGAGCTGTCAGCACAGAGCCCGACGTGAGGCTCGAACTCACAAGCTGTGAGATCATGACCTGAGCTGAAGTCGGAGGCTCAACCAACTGAGCCACCCAGGCGCCCCCTTATTTTTTTTTTCATGTTTTTATTTATTTTTTGAGAGAGAGAGAGAGCAAGAGACTGAACATAAGTGAGGGAGGGGCAGAGAGACAGGGAGACCCAGAATCCGAAGCAGGATCCAGGCTCCGAGCTGTCAGCACAGAGCCCATGTGGGGCTCAAACTCACGAAACACAAGATTATGACGTGAGCCGAAGTCCGACGCTTAACCGACTGAGCCACCCAGGTCTCCTTGCAGCCAACACTTATTAAGCACATGTTGAGTTCCCAAGTGCTGTGCGGGACTTCTGGAGCCTGGCCGAACCCGAATGCCAGTATTTTTAAGACTGGCTCTAATCAGTGTCTGTTAGAGCTGTGAGCGGGGCTCTGTTACAAATGCGTGACGGTACGTGGCCGTGGAAAGGCTCGTTCTGTGTGGGCTCCCTTGCCCCTCCTGTGTAAGCCCAGGGTGTCTGGCACAGGATCATCAGACTGTTACGAACATTAGTGAATGGGGCCGGGTTCGCTTTGCATCTCTCAAGCCTAACTGGTGAGAAGAGCAGCCACATACTGGTGCATCGGGCTGTTGAGGGTGAAGCTGATGCTCCGTGTGACTTGTGAACCCGCGGTGGGCAGCTGTGTGTGCTGAGTACCTTATATACAGTCTCTCATCCACGTATGAACCCCAGAGGACACGCATTTCGATTCTTTATTTTTATTAGACAAGGAAACACTTAAAAGTTTTTTTAATGTTTATTTATTTTTGAGAGAGAGAGAGAGGGAGATACAGAATGCAAGCCAGGGAGGGGCAGAGAGAGAGGGAGAAAGAATCTGAAGCAGGCTGCAGGCTCTGAGCTGTCAGCACAGAGCCCAAAACGGGGCTTGAACCCACCAACCGTGAGATCATGACCTGAGCCGAAGTCGGATGTGTAACCGACTGAGCCACCCAGGTGCCCCGACAAGGAAACTTCTAAAGAACTTAAGGGGTGTGCCCACGGCTAGTGACTGAGCGCAGCATTGCGATTCATACCCCCAAAGCCCGCCTCATCGCCCCCATCCTCTGAGTGATGAATCCGGTGTGTGCAGGGGGGGAGCGTGTGCCGGAAGGCATGGGGATTCCAAAGCAGCCCATCTGCGTCTTCCCGGCACACGGGGAGGAGAAACTGAAATGAAGCAAAAACAGAGACTGTCAGCGAGAGGACGGCGGCTGCTTTCCCAGGGAACAAATCTCCTTGATTTATCTCTCCAGGTTGGACAGGCCCCAGCTCTCGGGGATCACAGAGACATAATGTGAACACGGCCAGAGAAATTGCCGCCTCTCCCTTGGTCAGTAAAAGAGAAAGGAGACACCTCTTCTGTGGCATCCGCGTTGAGGAAATCCTGCCTCCCGCGCCTGGGACAGATGCTGGGGCGCGCTCAGAGTGGGGGAGCCTTCCCGACCGGACCCTCCCAGCCGAGAACCCCTCTGTTACTGCTCTGGCCAGAGCCGTGCCCGAGGCTGGCTTCCAGAGGCGCCAGAGTCAACATCTGCTGACTCTTGCGTGACAGGACTACTCGCTGTTGCAGAGAGAAGAGAGAGGACAGAGAGAGAAAGCACACCCTCAGAGTCCGGGGGCCCAGCCACAGAAAGGGGACGCCACGTGGCCAGGCACACCATGGACACGTCCCCTGGCTCCCACCACGCTTCTCTCGCATGCGGGTGCCAGGGACCACTCGACCTGCGCACTTGATCTGTGCCCTGTACCCCCGCTCACCATTCTGAGCCAACCCAGGGCACCTGGACTCTTGCAGCTACCAGAGCATCCTCCCGTGGATTCCGTATTTAAGGGCTGCTGCTTATGAAGGTTCCCCCCCGCCCCCCCGGCCCCTCTGTTGTGTAGGAAATAGAGGCAGCCTGTTTCTACTTTTTCTTCAGAATGCCCACTGCAGGGGGCCAGCTGGTGGAACTAGGGAGGGTCAAGAAGGAAATGACACGTGTGGGCCGGGAGGCACAGGGGGAGACTCTGCCAAGAGAATGGGGCTGGGAGCTGTATTTTCTTGTGGGGCAATTCCAGGCCGGATTCTGAATTCTGTGTCACCAGGCCGGAAGACGGTTATTTGCCAAGTGCTCCCCTCGGTGCCCTCAGGGGCAGGGGCAGCTGGAAGCAGCGGGCCGTGAACGTGTGGAGGGGCAGGGAAGGCCGGCAGGTGCCGGGTCCCAGGCCTGGAGGGCCGTTCCCAAGCCGGAGGCCTGCCAACAGCGTACTTTCTCAGGAGACATTAAAGAAAAGTTAACCAACATTTTGTTGGGCCTTGACAGGCATTAGAAAGTCCATCTATCGTGATTCCCCGGGCGGCCTGGCCGGTGTTCGCACACCGCGCGTGGGTGTGCAGCCGGCACCTGGGTGAATGCAAGGCCACCCGCGTTTCTGGAGCCAGTCCTGACGCCTTCCGGTCACTAACTGTCCCTTCCCCCTCACCCAGGATCACCTTGTCCTGGCTTCTCACAGCATAGATTACTTTAACCTGCTTATGTGTTTAACATAAGTAACACCGTAAGGCTCTCCCCTGGTGTCTGGCTTCTTTCACTCAGACTTATGTTTGTGGCTCCTTCTCATCGCTCTGTAACAATGTAACAGTGTAGCATTCCTCTGTGCGCGTGTGTGCGCGCGCGCGCGCGCGTGTGTGTGTGTTTAATTTTTTTTTAATGTTTATTTATTTTTGAGAGCGAGTGAGCAAGAGAGACAGAGTGTGAGCAGGGGAGGGGCAGAGAGAGAGGGAGACACAGAATCTGAAGCAGCCTCCAGGCTCTGAGCTGTCAGCGCAGAGCCCGATGCGGGTCTCAGTCTTACGAACCATGAGATCATGACCTGAGCTGAATCCAAGAGATGGACATTTGATGGACTGAGCCACCCAGGCGCCCCAAGACATCTTTCAGTGACGGGTACTCATTTCTGTGAGTCTGTACATGGGTGTGGAACTGCTGGGTCACAGGGCACATACACGCTCAGGTTTAGTGGATAATGCCAAACGAGTTTCCCAGATCGTCTGTCCACCAGCTTGCATGAGAATTCCAGCGGCCCAGGAGAAACCAGTCCTGGGTATTGACCATCTTCTTTATTTTGGCCAATCAGTTACAGCAGAAGCAAATTCCTTGCAAAAAATCACATAGCGGAGCAAGCGGAAATGCTCCCCAAGAGGGAGACGTTACTGTTGGGTGACATGACAGGTCGCGCTGTGCAGTGCTCCATGTTCTTGCCGGTGAAGCCCGTGGCGGGGCTGGGCCGCTTCCTCCGGGAGGGTCCACTGCTTGGCTGCAGTGGCACCCAGCAGACCGTGTAATAATTCTTCCCCAGGTGACAGAGCTTTAATGTACCTGTCCCCAAC
Organism: Panthera pardus; assembly: GCF_024362965.1. Classification (NCBI taxonomy): domain Eukaryota; kingdom Metazoa; phylum Chordata; class Mammalia; order Carnivora; family Felidae; genus Panthera; species Panthera pardus. The sequence continues at coordinate 69,572,472 of NW_026527002.1, forward strand.
CAAACACACGTGGCTTCAGCCTTGCCCGTGGGCCTCTGTAAATATTTAACAGACCGTGTCCCTCCCTCTGTCCCCTGTCATTGACAGGGGCTGGTACCACAAGTCATTGCCCCCTCCTGCTGGACCCACAGGACCCCGGCCCTGACATTGCAGTGCCCCGCCTGTCCTGGCTGGTTCCTGGGGCCGGAGCTGAGCCTGGGGAGACCCAGGACAGGCTGCGTTTGACTCACAGGAGGCCTCATCCATTTGCAGAATTAAAAAATGGCTAATTGAACACTTAATATGTGCCCAGCAACGTGCTAAGTACTTTATGGTGATTCTTTCTTTCTTTTTTTAAGTCTATTTATTTATTTTGAGAGAGAGAGAGAGGGAGAGAGAGAGGGAGGGAGAGAAGAAGTGCAGAGGGGCAGAGAGAGAGCAGGGGACAGAAGATCCGAAGGGGACTCTGTGCTGACAGCAGAGATGTGTAATTCACCCCCGTTTTACAGATGAGGAAACTAAGGGTTAAAACCATTTTCCCCAAGTGACATAGCTAGTAAGTTTATTAGTTTGACTTCAGACGTTAATGTTTTAACCACTATCCTGTATTTCTCTCTTAGAGTCTAATATTTAGATACTCATACTTCCTTTTGAGCCCATCTTTCTCTTGGGTCTAAAAGCTATGTCAGGTGGGTTTAAATGGGACAAGGGGAGCTCACCCTGTGACCCCTGGTCACTGAAGAATGCTTAAAAGAGAGGACGGATCCCTGTTGGCCTGGTTGCTGTGAATCATACAGAGTCCCCCCAAAGATGTTCATGCCGTCGTCCCTAGGACCTTACATGTCAAGACAGACTTTGTAGACACGATTCAAGTGCAGGGCCATGGGCTGGATGATTAGCTCGGGTCATCTGGATGGGCCCCGTGTAACCACAGGGCTCCTTGAAAGTGGAAGAGGGAGGCCAGAGGGTCAGTGAAGGGGGTATACTGGTGGGAGCAGCGTCAGAGAGATGCTATGTTGCTGTATTTGGAGATGGAAGAAGGGAGCCCTGAGCTGAGGCATCGGAGAGCCACCTCTGGAAGCTGGAGAAAGCCAAGGAGAAAGGTTTTTCTTAGAGCCTCCACAAGAAAGAGCCCTGCCAGCACCTTGGTTTTAGCTTGGTGACACCCGGGTCAGACTTTTGACCTCCAAAACCGTGAGATAACAAATTTGTGTTGTTTTATGCCACCAAGTGTTTGAACATTTGTGGCCGCAGGAACAAAACAGTTGCTGTTAATGACCGTTGCTGTGATGGTCACGCTCTTGGGCTTTGGTGCCAGATGCCTGATCTCAAATCTCTGTGGTATGATTTTCTAGCTGTGTGACCTCGGGCAAGTTGTTTAACCTGTCTGGGCCTCAGGTTTCTCATCTCTCGAACTGGATAAGAATAGCCTCTTACAGATAAAGTTGCCACCGGGGTTAAATGAGGGTCCTACGCGCGTGAAACGCCTGGTAGTAAGTTTGAGGTACAGTCACTGCAGGTAGGCGTCCTCACTCGTAACACAGAGCGGCGGATCCAGGCACACAATTGGGAGACAGACTCGCCTGATTCAGGCTCCACTCTTACTGGTTTGGAGCTGGGTAGTTGTGTGTGGCTCCGTTTCCTTATCTGGAAAATAGAGGCAGGAGTCCCAGAGCGGCCCGGGGTTGGGGAGGGTGTCGTATCAGATGGTGGGCCGGAACCTAGCGCGGTGAGGGATAGGCACTCCTGTAAAGGGCGTTTGCTCTTCTCTTTGGCTGGGTGGTGACCGCCCAGCCTGCAGCCCTGTGCGTCCATGGGTCCATTGGAATAATTTCAGTCCCTGTGCGGGGGAGGCAGGAGTATCCCCACAGAGCTAGAACAGTACTGGGTACCTAGCAGGTGTTCAGTAATTACTGCATACATGAATAACGAAAGGGAATGGCCCCGGGCCCTGCCCTGAAGAAGCTCACTGTGCAGGACGAGGCCTGGAGAGATGCCAGAGCTTTGTGGTTGTCTTTAAAAAGAAACCAAACAAAGAACTACTTCCTACCAGCTGACCCCAAACCCCCTCTGCTCACTGCCGGGACCTCTCAGCCCTGCAGGGGGGGAGCTCAGGACTGTATGCCAGGTCTGGCCCAACTAGTAACTCTCTAAGCTAGCCGCCTACCCCTTCTCGGATGTTTTCTCCTCATCTTTATAATAGATGTGCCCTCTGCCCTCTCAGGGTAGTTCTGGGGAGCCCCAAGCAGTAGAAGGTTCTGGATCTGAGAGGTCTTTGGTGCCTGTGTGTGGTGACCCTCCCCTGAGGCAGGCCCCGGGTCTCCTGCCTCCCCTCTGTTTGGGTGTCAGAGCTCCGGGGCGTTATTCTTGGTGAGTTCCCCTCTAAGTGTATTAGGGTCGAATACAAGGAAGAGTAACACGACTACTGCTCTGGGTCCATGATTCGAACAAGATTGATTTTTCTTCTTCTCATCCCCAGCCCTGATCTTTGGACCAGAAAGGAATTAAAAAGATGCCCCTCACGATGGCCGTGCCTGTCGGTTACATGGAGCTCCATTCAAGGATTTTCGGAGCCTTTTGGATTTACAGTGATATTCAGCTGCCTGGGGAATAAAGTTGGTGGAAGCTTTCTCTGGAGTTACGTACACCCGACGCCTGTCTGGATGCTACTGGCGGTTTTAAGGAAGGCCCTGGCTGAGTGCCTGGCGGATCCCTGCAGCCTGGATGCCCGTGGGAGACGGAGGACCGCGGCTTCCTGTGAGGGCTGACGACTCTGTCCTTCCCTCCTCACGGATGCCTGGTTGGGTCTCTGCCAGCCCCGCTGGGGGCTCCCTGTGACACGTAAGGCCTGTCTCCTCCTTGTGCACACGTCCTCTGCATGTTCTATCAGGTGTCCACCTGGGCTTTAGGTGACACTGGCCTGGCTGGTGGGAGAGGGGTCACCGTGATGGAGCCGGCCCTCAAGGGAGCTGGCGTTGAATGAGCTCACTCTGTGCGTCTGCCTGGGTGCTGGGTGCCTGGGGGAGACGGACGGAAATGGGAAGGAGCTTCCCAGGAGCCTCCACCGTTCCCCGTGCAGACGTCATCGCACCTGTGCCAGCCTCGGTTGATGTCCTGGTTCGTGTGCCCGTCTCCATTCACCAGACCACAAGGGCCTCGAAGGCGGAGGCTTCTTCCTTCTGAAGTGTGTTTTGAACACCTACCACGGTGCCTGGCATGTAGCGTCTCTGGCTGCAGAAAGGGCATTAGGGCGTTGAGAGTGAGTAGGGACGGAAGGCACGCCTCTGTGCTCAGCGTGAGAGACGCATTGTTGGATGCTTGTGGGGTGCCTGTGGAGCCAGGAAGCCTGGGTTTGAGTCTCTGACCCACCCCTGCTGTGTGCCTCGGGCCGAGTGGCCGCTGCCTGCCTCTCCCTTCTCTGTTCAGTGGCGGTGATGTGTGCCCTTGCTCTTGCCGGGGTCGTGTTGAGGATCACAAAATAGACGCTCGCGCTGACACCCAGCACGGGGCCCGGCACGCGGCAAAGGCTCAGCACATGGTAGGGTCACCGTTGGCTGGGGGAGGGCTCCTGCGGAGGGTCGGCCGTTGTTTGGGCCGCGAACCAGAGCCAGGTGGCCCGTGCTGGGCTTCACTCCGGGTACCGCGGTTTGGCACAGGCAGTTGGTCTAAGGTCGCTGTTGCCAGAGCCCGTGGGGAGGTCTGGTGGGCCAGGGAAGGGAGCCTCGCGTCCGTGTGAGGGAGGGAGTGCCGGGCTGGACATGGCATTGAAGGTCTGTGGGGGTTCTGCAGGAAACAGGCTGGCCCCCTGTGACATTGGTGACCCTGAGGGATGTGGCCTTAGCGTCAGGCCGCCCGCGGGAGAACAGCGACTCAAACAGCCAGTGCCCCGAGTGCAGGTCACCCGGGGCCACCTGGCACTTGGTTGCCAAGACCGCACTGAGGTGGGACCTGGGCTTTGATTTGGACGGGGTTCCCAGGGCCGCTCGTGCCCCATGGCACTTCTCAGCGAGGCTTTCCCTGACCTCCTAATGGATGGAAATAGTGTCCCTCTGGTTATCCACCCTGCTCTCAGTCGGCGCCCCTAGATGTGTTACAATTTGGTATTCACTTATGCAGGTTTTTTGATCTCTTGTCTTTCTCCCCCGCTGGAAAGCAGTCTCTCTGAGGTCAGGAAGCACGTTTGCCTTACACAGTAGGCATCTCATTTCTGTATCTCACTTGATCATATCAGAGAGTGACTCTTCGTGGTTTTATTTCAGTTTTCCTGGAAGGGACAGACAGAAAAAGGGAAGTGCTGTCTTTTTGAGCATCTGTATAACTCCAGCAGCCAACAGTCCCGCTAGGTGGGCATTGGTGTTCCCATAGTACAGCTGAGAACGGTGAGTTTCACGGGGGCCATGTAGCTCACCCGAGGATCTTTAGCTAAGAGAACACTGAGCAGGAAGCCAAGAGCTTCCTGGTGTTTTATACTGAATCATGCCAATTCAGCTGAAGGGTAAAGACTTTTCCTTGGGGGACCTTTAGAAGGGCGTGTGTGTGTGTGTGTGTGTGTGTGTGTGTGTACATGTGTATATGTAGCATTGCCCGTTGCAGAATGCTCTTGGGCTCCTCACAACTGGGTGCCCTCTTTGTCCTCTGGGAGAGACAGACTTTCACTGAGACCCTCCCTCCTGTGTGGAGGAACAGGGGCCACGCTGGGTCCCAGGATAAAGTGTGTTTGGGTTGCAGTCTGGCCCCTGGAGGCTCACGGCCCTCAGGGAGCCTGTGCCCTTGGGTGAGTGGGGCTTTGCAGCCCCGTGTGATGGGTGTCGTGCTGGCAGTACTGTGGCCAAGCAGGGCAGGGAGAGGAATCATGCAGGGAGGGGGCTGGTGGGTCTGGAGAACAGTGAGGGCAGGGGCGTTCGGCCGGGCTTGCACAACTGTCCTGGGGCATGAGGGCCTCAGCTAGAAGAGTGAGTTGGGAAGACTGAGGCACAGCACTGCCCCTTGGCCTCTTGCGCCTCTTCTTGCCATTTCCCCTGCCTTCCCTCTGTGGCACCTGTGCCCCCACTTATCACATGACCCACAGCCCCGCTTCTCTTTTTATCCGTTGCTCCCAAGAACAAACCCATCGTGGGGGTCTGGCTTATGCCTGCTCCTCCCAGGAGGACCGGAACGGGTTCTGCACCAGGAGACACGGCATGGTCACGGGGGGAAGTAAGACTCAGCCTGGCTCCTCCTTTCTGGCGGCCGAGTCCCGGCCCCCCACCTGCAGGGTCGTACTCTGTGGATGCTGACATGCAAGTGATCGCCATGTATTGAGCCACGCCGTGTGCAGGGCACGTGGCAGATAACTCTTCCGTTCCAACCCCTGAGGGACCTGTGGGCTAAACACCACTTACTGTGGGATGACAGGTGTAAACCAGGCTGGTCCTGGGCACGCCTGGCCCAGTGGCCCCTGGACTTACCGGTTAGATGGTGAACTGTGCTACTGGCTTGCGCTTGGTCCTCGTGCAGGCACCTGTGCTGGTGTTGCTGGTCGTGCTGGGCCTGGTCCCGGTGCTGGTGCTGGCCCTGGTCCTGTTGCAGCTGGCGCTGCTCTTGGTATTTCCTGTGTCCAAGGCGGCCCCTCCAGTCCCCCCTTCGCCGCCCCGTGTGCAGTTTGCATTTCTGCTTCTAGCACGTGGGCTTGGCCTCATCTCCTTATCTCACAAGTCCATCTTCAGCTTCTTGGAAGAGCCCGTGTCTCTTTGAACCCTGGTACCCCGGACCGCTGCGAGAGCAGGCCTGACCCTCTCCTTATTTATTTATTTTTCCTGGGCCGCTGTGCTGACTCACAACACACACACTCATCTTGGGGCTCAGGGATGTGGTGCTGCCCTCCCGCTTACACGGATGCTCCAAGCCGGCATTCCTAGAGATGGCTTTTTGCCCTGGACTTGTTCCCCAGCAGGGGTGCCTGGGTCCCCTGGAGTGTACACAGGCTCAGCTGAGGGAGAGGCTGTGACTCATTCTCCAGGCTGAGCCCGGAGACCAGGCTTCTCGATGGACAGCTGCGAGATTGCTTAATGGCGGGTGTTTTTTAGCTCCTGGAATGTGCCTGGTTAATCTTCCAATCTGGCGAGGTGGGTGCGGTGCCCCTTCTTATATATGAAGAAACTGGGCTGCAGAGAAATCCAGAAAGCTTCTGAACTTCTCTCTGGAGAGAAGCAGAGAAGCTGGTACATGTACTCCAATCTGCCTGCCTTCAGCCTCCCTTCTCCTGCGGGGCCAGTGGCTCTCAGGCTGCGGTCAGGTGTGCATGAGGGCTGCAGGTTACCGAGGGGCAGGCTGACTTAAAAAACACGGTGTTACACTTAACCTTATCTTGACTTAGAAAAAGATCACACTTGACTCATGAGGCCTGTTATTTCGCAGCGTTGTTACTTAGGACACGGTATTTGAGTTTAAAAGCCATTTTTGCAAAAAATATTGCAGTAACACAAGTAAACGTAGCCTTCTGGAAGAGGGCAGCATTTGGAATGCGGTCCTCATTTCCGTCTGTGCTGCTCTCGCTGCATGGCTCTGGCCACATCACTGGGGACAGCATCTCTCTGCCTGTGACCTGAGTAGTTCTGTGCTCCGCTTTGCATCAGCTGTGCCGGTGAGTTCAGGGGGATCCTCCCGAGATCCAGAAGGTTCGTGATGAAAGGGACTGCACAGCTCAGTCTGAAGCTAGATGGAAACCAAGAAGAATCTCAGCACCAGAGCGCTGTATAAAATCCCATAATTCTGCTCGAATTGACCGTGGCCATTGCTCTCGGCACTGCAGACGCCTCGTATTTATCGAGCACCCAAAGTCTTCCAGTCAACTCCTGTGTTACTGTCTGGGGTTGAATTAGGAAATAGTAAATGTTCCCCCTATGAAATCAATTGATGACTCATTCACTCATTTTTTCATTCATTTCCCCTCAATAAACAGGGGATAATATTACCTACCCCATGGGTTCATTGTGAGAATTACATAAGAGAACATATTGAAGGGCTTAATTCAGTGCCTGACATAGAATAAGTACTCTGGGAATACCAGCTATTTTTAAATAAAATGTTGAAATGGAATTAGAAGATCAAAACCCGTAGGCATATAGAAATAAAGAATACTGAGGATGAGTTACTAAAAAGTAACATTAAATTCCTCTCTGACTTCCTAGTCAGCACGACACAGTGGAGAGGTTATGTTTGTCTCGGTCAAGGATTGGCAGACTTTTCTGTCAAGGACGAGGTAGTAAATATTTCTGGCTTTACAGGACACACAGTTCTGTCACCACTAGTCAGTTCTGCCTCTGTATCCGGAAGGCAAGCATAGCCAGTATGTAAATGAGTAGGCATGGACATATTCCAGTAGAACTTTATTTATCAGAATTGGCGGTTAGTCCATAGGCTGTACGTTGCCCCTGGGTGTGAATGAGGGAAACCTTGGGGTGCCTGGATGGCTCAGTCAGGTAAGCATCTGACTCCGGCTCAGCTCATGATCTTGCAACTCGTGGGTTCAAGCCCTGAGTCAGGCACTTTGCTGACTGCTCAGAGCCTGGAGCCTGCTTCAAATTCTGTGTCTCCTTCTCTCTCTCTGCCCCTCCCCTGCTCACACTCTATCTTGTCTCTCCTTCAAAAATAAACATACATTAAAAAAAAAAAATTAAGTGAGGGAAACCTGCTTATCACTGAGTGAAAGAAACTTCTGGATCATAAACTTTAAAAAAAATTTGTTACAAGTGTGGTCCTTTTTTAAAAAAGATTTTATTTATTTATTTATTTATTTATTTGTTTACTGATTTATTTTTGAGACAGAGAGAGACAGAACGTGAACGGGGGAGGGTCAGAGAGAGAGGGAGACACAGAATCCAAAGCAGGCTCCAGGCTCCGAGCTGTCAGCCCGCTGCGGGGCTCGAACCCACAAACCGCGAGATCATGACCTGAGCTGAAGTCGGAAGCTCAACCAACTGAGCCACCCGGGCGCCCCTAAGGTTTTATTTTTAAGTAATCTCTACACCCCATGTGCAGCTTGAACTTACACCCTGGGATCAAGCGTTACACGCTTCGCTGACTGAGCCAGCCAGGCACCCCAAGATGTGGTCTTTGTCTGAGGCTTGTTAAACGGTATATAGACAGTGCTTTCTTTAGGGTTTTATGGAAAACATAGAAGACCTTTACATTGCTAGTTCTTTTACCACGTGTCTAACAAACATTTATTGAGGTCTTACTATGTCTCAGCCCATAATGGAACCAAAAGGCACGTGCATTTTGGCAAGGGGTGCTGCATTAGCAAGGGATCATCTCAGTGATGATGTAGGGAAGTCAGCTTAGAGTGTTTTCAATGTTGGACGCGCTGTCCAATCCCTGAATGACACACAGGCCTTGGTGTTAAGTCGAGTGGCAGGTGTCAACATCCTGCCACACAGGGTGGGTAGGAGTGTCCTCTGAAATCCTTGCCCCCCTTGAGTGATAGCTGCAGTTATGCGAAGGATGTGATCTTTGGAGCAGAACACAACCAGGTTTTGAAGCTTTGCTGTTTCACAGCCGTGTGACCTTGCTCTAGTTCCTAAACCTCTCTGAGCCTCTCTTTCCTTACCTGCAAAGTTGGGACCTTGACACTGCTGAATCTTTGGTTCTTACCTCCGTGTAGTCAGCTAGTATTTACTGTCTAAATGTTAGTTCCTCCCCGTGGGGGCCTGAGGGCCTCACCTCTCCCTTATCCCAGGAAGCCGGGTGGATGTGAGGATTATAGCCTGCTTGTCCCAGGTGAATGTTCAGGGTAAGAAGGCTTGAGAAAACACTGGCCTGAGGAATTCCGAAGTTAATGAAGGGAACAGATTCCAGAAGGGTCTCTGCCTGACCTCCCACCCTCTTTCCAACCCCCTGTTCTCCCTGAGCGAGTTTGGAGGCAATCAAAGCATTAGAGCAGCTGCATAAAACAACTCTCACGCAGTGGGGCAGGACTGTGGCCTTGGCCACTGGAAGTCTGGGCCAGAGTGGGTGACTTTGAGTCTCTTCCCTGAGGTGCCTGGTTAACCCAGGCAGGGCATTGGGAACAACCAGGGTGGGCAAGGCAGGCCATCATGGGAGAAGGGGGCATATTTGAAAAAGCTGGAGGATAATTTTCAGCCATCCAAACGTGGGAGGGACTACGGGGCTGTGTGTGAGAAATTTGAAAGAAGACCCAGGTGCCTTTAAAAAAAAAAAAAAAAAAAAAAAAAAAAGGAAACTTTTTCCATTATTCTGACTTTAGGACCCAAGAGGTGTATTCAGTAAGGACTAGTGGGGTAGGATAAAGGCGACAGGCTTTTGTTGACTGATAACAGTTTCCAGATGCATTCTCTGTTTCCGGCTAATGGAAACTTCGGGGAAAAGGCTTTGGGGCCCAGAGCTAGGCAGTGAAGTGCCATTGCGCTGCTGGAGGCCAGAGCTGGGCAGCGAAATCGCTACCGTGGGTGGGCCACATTGACTGGGGCTCATTCCGGGCAGATGGGCCGAGCATAGTCTGTCTGCAGTCCCGGGACCCAGGGCGGCTGCATTGGACCTGCCAGGAGCTGCGCGGCCTTGGCTGTGAGCTGGTGCTCCCTTCTGCTCTGGTCGCTCTCTGGGAAGTGGATTATTTCCGGTGGTAGTTGGGGGGGGGGGGCGCGGGGGGCGGCTGGGGAGGCTTCGTCCCCTTTCTTTTGTCTTGTCAAATTGCTGGCCATGCTGATAGCTGGTTCGGGACAACAGTGGCTGGGGGGGCGGGGGGGTCTTTCCCTCCCATCTATCTCTCTTCCCTGCTCTATGACTCCACATGGGGTGGGGGTTCTGGGGAGAGGGGCTCCGCTCTACCTGATTACCAGGAACTGCCCCGACCCTTCCCTCCCCCGTGGAGGCTTATCTGGCTCCAAGCAGAGCAGCTGCTCTGGTGCTCTCCCGAGTCTCTCAGAAGTAGAGACTGGGTTTATTTAGCAGGAGGTAGTGACCTAAACAAATAAACATTAGCCAGGACAAGCTCCCAGCTTTCTGCTCACCCAGGGGCCCTGGAAACTCTTAGTTGCATTTTCAGAGAATGTGACAACAGTGCTCATCGTAAAAAGAGTTTTCCTGTTGGAGAAATGCTCTGGGGGGAGGTTGTCAGGGAATGTTAGAAAATCAGGGGCCATGTACGTCCTGGGGCTTCCTGGCTTTGTGCCCTTGCAGGGGGACACTTGACCTCTCTGGATCTTCGGTTCCTTCTACATGGAGCTGGTTATTATGAAAATTACGTGACCTGAGATGTGAAGCCTGGCCAGTTATTAGCCCACCTCTGAATCTGACCGTAAGTCAGATTTGTGGCTTAGGTTGGTTTTGTGACTGTCCTGCTTTCTGGTTGTTGAGTCTGCTCAGGCAGTGCCTGGGGCTTCTCTGAGGCTCGGGCTCCTTGGGATTTCAGTGAGATGGTGGCCCATGCCTTGTGTCCCTCACGTGCTTGTTGAAAGGACCACATCAGTCACCTCTGGGAAAGCGTCTGAGAGCCAGACGGCGTGGCCGTGCTGGACTGTGTGATAGGCGAGCCTGCTCTCTTGGCAGTGGAGTCTGGAGGTGGCAGAGGTGGTGGGTTCCAGCACATTCCTCAAGGTTGAGGCCGGGCAGCACTAGACTGCTGAGGTGTGTGCAAGACACAGGCAGCCTGCCTCCCTCCGAGGCCAGGGAATGCTGGGCACACTGTGAGGGCCTCCAGCTCTCTGTTTCCCGCATCCTTTAGACCGACTTGCTGGACTCTAGAGTCTGCTGAGTTTCGCCGTGGTTTCTTGGCGTGACGTGAATCGTCCAGATCTGAGACACAAAACAAGAAGCCACCGAGAGTCATTTAACAAACTCCCCAGTTCCTACCCCAGGACCAACAGGTGTTAAATGATGTGGCAGGTGTGCTTTGGATTACTGCTTCTAAGGAAATAAGAAGAATTTAGCGGTAGAGTGCAAGTCTGTGGGCTCTCTGCTCCCATTCCATTTCCTTCCCTTTGCAGAAGTACCACTCTCTTGGGGCGCCTGGGTGGCTCAGTTGGTTAAGCGTCCGACTTCGGCTCAGGTCATGATCTCGCGGTCCGTGGGTTTGAGCCCCGCATCAGGCTCTGGGCTGATGGCTCAGAGCCTGGAGCCTGCTTCCGATTCTGTGTCTCCCTCTCTCTCTGCCCCTCCCCTGTTCATGCTCTGTCTCTCTCTGTCTCAAAAATAAATAAACGTTTAAAAAAAAAATTAAAAAAAAAATTAAAAAAAAAAAGAAGTACCACTCTCCTGAACTTGGGTGGTAGGTCACGTTTTTGTTTTTGTTTTTTTAATTTTTAAAATGTTTATTTATTTATTTTGAGAGAGAGGGAGAGGGAGAGGGGGAGGGAGAGGGGGAGGGAGAGGGAGACGGAGGGAGGAAGCTGGGGAGGGGCAGAAAGAGAGAGAGACAGACAGAATCCCAGGCAGGTTTCATGTTGTCAGTGCAGAGCCCGACAAGAAGCTTGATCCCACGAATCATGAGACCATGACCTGAGCGAGATCAAGAGTCGGACGCTTCACTGAGACACCCCATGCCCCTGTAGTAGGTCCCGTCTTACCCTTTTCTTACAAATCTGTTTGGAGACCTTTTATAGCACTATTTCATGTGTTCAAAAACAATTTTATGGAGGTGGCATCACGTAGGTATCCGGTGACTACAATTTGCTCTTTTCAGTCTGTGTTACGTTTAGATGCTTCTTTGCTGCTGTGTTTGTTCCTTCATGCTTCTCGTGGTGGATTTGGGGGCGTTTCTAGGTTTTAGCCACTGTGAACAGTGCTGGGGGGGAGCCTTTGTGCCCACATCTCCAGGTGCACATGTGGGTGTCCCCAGGGGCTCAATGCCTGGGGATGCACACTGTCTGTCTTGTCAGAGGGAGCCAAGCTGCTGTCCAGTTGGAACCATCTGTTGGCTGGGGGTCTCCCTGCGAGCCCATGACCTCCTAGTGTGATGCGAGCCCCTGCCTTCTTAGGTGAGGTCGGCAGTGCCTAGCCCCAGCCCCAGCTCTTTATGTGTTGAATGGGGTAAATTCTGGAAGGAGATGAGGCCGGCACAGAGGATAGGACCAGAGCCACGGCTGCCCTCTCCCGAAGCCTGGTCAGCAGAGAGAAAAATAAGACATGGGGGTGGTGGAGAAATGGGTGCTGAAGGCTCCCCACGTGAGGGCTGACAGGGGTGTCTGAGCCCAGATGGATGTCACTCGGCTGGGAACCCCTACTGGCTGGCTTCTGGGAGGCTGACAAGGCTGGGTCTGTGCAGTTGTGGACAGCCGAGGAGGTGTTGGGGTCCCCATCGTGGGGGACGGGAGTCACCCTGATGGCTGTGGGAGCCATTCTCAGCCGGAGAGGAGCAGAGCCCACAGCTCCAGAGAGGTAATGGGGAGGAGGAGGCCGGGCCACAGCAGGGCAGCTTGTCAGATTTGTCAGCAGAGAAGAAAGTGCCGGAAGGAAGGTCCATGCTCTGGAAGAGCTGAGAGAAACCAGAGAATGAGAGAGGATTAAACACAAAGTTTGAGAGTTTTTTTTCTTTTTTGATTACAAATGGAAAATTTGAGTTTGGCAATGGGAAAATAATGTGTGTACTGGGAAATAGTCTTTTTTCTTCTTTTTAAAAAATGTTTATTTATTTTTGAGAGAGTGCAAGTGGGAGAGGGGCAGAGAGAGAGGGAGACAGAGGATCTGAAGCAGGCTCTGTGCCGACAGCAGTGAACCCGACGTGGGGCTCAAACTCAAAAACCTGTGTGATCGTGACCTCAGCCGAAGTTGGATGCTCAACCGACTTAGCCTCCCAGGTGCCGTCTTCTTTTCTTTTCTTTTCTTTTCTTTTTTTTTTTTAAGTCTATTTATTTTGAGAGAGAGCGTGCAGGAGGGGCAGAGAGAGGGAGAGAGAGAATCCCAAGCAGACTCCAGACTGTCAGTATAGAGCCCAGGGCGGGGCTCGAACCCACAAACCATGAGATCATGACCTGAGCCGAACCCAAGAGCTGGATGCTTAACTGACTGAGCCACCCAGGTGCCCCTAGCCCTTTTTCTCCTTAAACCTTTTCCCTGATGGTAAAACTAATACGAGGTGTTTGGAGAAAATCTAGAATATAAAGAAAAGCATACATGGTTGAGAAAAGGCTCCGTAATGCTCCATGAGGAACCACCCCTGCTTTGAGTAGGGTGACCAGCTCGTCCTGGTTGTTCCAGAACATTCCTGGTGTCAGCACCGGAAGTCCCACCTCCTGGGGCTGGGGTACATCGTGCCATTTCAGGGGCGCATGCGGCACTGAGAGGTTACCACGCCCTCCCTCTCCAGCTTTGTGGTTGGGGGCCCATCCCTCCCACCTGCAGACCTTGTTGGTGTGCTGAGTGAGCATCGCTGTCTCTGCTGGGGATGGATGGTTTCGGGGTGCACGCGTGATGCCCAGGGGTGACGTCCAAGGAAGCCTCATCTAGAGAAGAGAATCCCTCCAGGATGTGCATTACTGAAGTTTCTGGAGGGCCGGCAGTTCTGAAAACCCTGTAAGGTCTTCACGTTCATTGCTTGTCTGTCCATTCAACTGTGCTGAGAAATCCAGGCTCTGTGGGTTCCTTGAGTATGTATTTGCTTCCGTTTGGTATTTTTATGGCTTCACCTTATTTAATCACAGAAGCAATGCTGCGAGGCTGTCGCTGTCATCCCGATTTTGCAAGTGAGGAACTCAAGGGCAGGTTAAGCTCCCACCCGGGGTTTGCCTGATATCACAGTCTTAAGTTTTTTGTGTCACTTTATTTTTTTTATGTTTTTTTTTTTTTAATGTTTGTTTATTTTTGAGAGAGACAGAGACAGAGCTTGAGTGGGGGAAGGGCAGAGAGAGAGGGAGACACAGAATCCGAAGCAGGCTCCAGGCTCTGAGCTGTCAGCACAGAGCCCGACGCGGGGCTCGAACCCACAGACTGCGAGATCATGACCTGAGCTGAAGTTGGACGCCCGACCGACTGAGCCACCCAGGCGCCCCTTTTGTGTCACTTTATGTCCAGTGTAGTGTGGTGGCTGCAGGGGGTGGGGCGTGGCTGGCGCTAATCTCGGCTCTGCCATTCACTAGATGTGTGGCCTTGGGCAAGTTATTTAACTTCTCCTACCTCAGTTTCCCCATCTGTAAAGTAGGGTCATCATAGTTCTTCTATTGAGGTTGAATGTTTGTGTCTTTCCCACATTTTTATGTTGAAGCCCTAAGTCCCAGTGGTGGCATTTGGGGGGTTGCTTTGGGAGGTGATAAGGCTCAGATGAGGTCATGAGGGTGTGCCCGCCGCCCCATGGGACTAATGTCCTTGTAAAGAGGAAGACAGACAGATCTCTGTCTCTCTTTGTATGCTTATACACCAAAGGAAGGCCCTGTGAGCAGTGAGAAGGCAGCTGTCCACGAGCCAAGAGCTTGAGTGGGGGAAGGGCACTTGAGTTGGGGGAAGGGCTGTCACCAAGGACAGAATCTGCTGGCTCTCCAGCCTCCAGAGCTGTTGGAAATAAGTGTCGTTGCAGCCACTGTGGTATTTCCTCGTAGCAGCCTCAGCCGACTTAAGACAGCCTCTAGAAGGGTTCGAGGTTTCGATGAGATACTACAGGAAGCGTTTAGCACAGCGCCCAACACATTCCAAGTGTTAGGTGAATCCTGGTCAGTGTTCTGGCCACCACTTTATTTATAAGTGACCCCACAGTGGTTCAGAGAGGGTCGGGAACTTGCTGACGGTCACATAGTTTGTGGCAGCTCTTGGGAGGAGCTGGGCCCTTCTTCCTCCTCTCTGGCGCGCCTTTCCCACCCTGCCCGCATGGATGGACCTAATGAACACTTACGTTACTGCATTCTTGCAAAAGCCTTGAGAGCCAGAGCATCGGGGGGGGGGGGGGGGGGGGGGAGGGGGGGGAGGGGGGAGGGAGACTCTTGGCCGCGGCCGGCAGGGTGAAGGAGGCCATTCCTGCGGTTTCATTAGCTCTTCCGTTAGCAACAAAATGCATACCTCCGGGTGGCATGGAGATTCCCAGTGGACGTTGCATTTTGGATTCCGACAGCACTGGCAGTTTGCATTTTCCTGAGGATGTAAAATGTTTGGATAGCAACAAAGATAATGGTAAAAGGGGAAATTCAGGCTTGGGCTGAGCACACTGTACCCCTTTGGTGTGAGGAGTGGGTGCGAAATGGCTTAGGGACACTGAGGGACACTTCTGATGTCCTGTGCTCCCAGGCGTGGGGATGAGAGAGACACAAAGGACGAAGAGAAAGCCGTTTTGCTGCCTGGAGAAGCCAGTGCTCTCCTGCTGCTTCCGTGGTGTAATGTTTGAGTTTTACTCCCATCCATCCATCAGATGTTAAGGTCTTGGGCATAGTGTTGTAGAGGGTGTTGATGTGTAGCCTCGATGGCACAGTGCTTGTGTATTTGTTTCCCTCTATTGAATGCCTTTTATGTGCTGAGATTTGACTAAACCCTCTGGCAACCTCAAGAGGTAAATGCTATGGGACTCTCATCTCACAGGTGTGAAAACAGGCTCAGACAGGTTCAGGCACCCCGCTAGTGAGTCTGAGGCTGGGATTCTAAGCTTCCCTGGGACTCCTGACCACATTCCCCAGGCTGCCTGCTCCCTACCCCAGAAATGTCACAACCCACATGTGAGATGCCAGGACTCTGTTCCCAGATGGACCGAGGGTGCCCCGTGGGAGGCTGGATCTTTGTGCCTGATGGAAGTAACACCAGCCTGCTGTATCTACAGTCCCATTCTCCTGAAGTGACTCCTGAGGCCATAACCCACTCAGGGGGGTGGTGACAGGAAGTTACACCCCGGCCCCATCAGTTTGCAGGGTGGACATAAGCCTGGTGGCCATCGGGGAGCAGGGGTGGGGTGGGCAGGGCTGGTGGGAAGGGAAAAACCTACTGCCAACAGTCCCGACTGCATTGTGGATGGACTCCTGGATTATTACATGGAGACTCGAATGACCAAATTTGGTCAGTAAGCCTGGGCCGCAGAAAGAGAAATATGAAATTGTTACATTTTTCCCCCAAAGTCCTCACAATTTTAAAGGACCCTGTTTTCTAAGTAACCCCCTCTAGGGATTGTGGGTGTTGGCTCTTCCCAGCCAGAGATTTGTGGAGGTTGTGAGGCAGGGGTGTGTGTGTGTGTGTGGGGGGGGGGGAAGGGGTGCGGACTGAGGAAAAGGGAGAGCAGGATGGGTGCATGCATTCCGCCCCCGGCTTCTTCTTGGTTAACTTTCTCCCCAGCAGAGAACAAGGGGCTGATTCACGTGGCGCGAGTGGCCTCCCTCACCCAGCGTCGGGTTCCCGAGCCTTCCAGTGACTAAGGAGGAAATTCCAGCACACATACTGCAGCCCTGCATCATTCATGCCGTTCTTCTCTATCAGAACTTTGTGCCTGCCTCACCTTTCTGGAATTTGCCTTTTCTCTTCCTTCTTCTGGGTGGTATGTGCAGGCCACCCGTGTTACGACTCCGCGGAACACAGCCCAGCTTTGGTCTTCAGGCACGGTCGTCTCCAGGCATCCTGGGCCTCGTGTCCTCGGGATGGTTGGTGTTTGTGACTCGGCCCTTGTGACTCGTGCACGCTTCTGTGCTCCTCTGTTCCTCGGGGCTCCACAGCCAGTTCCCAACCCCTGGTGGGACCCCTGGGTAAACACTCCCGTCATCTGGACCTTGAGATTGGCTCTCTCGGGACTGCTGGTTTCCTGGCGTGCTTCCGTAGATGGGAGAGGCGCCGGAGGTGTCTGGACCACTGTGGCAGGGGGAGCGCTGGGGCAGGGGGCCGCTGTCTGGAGGAGGAGAAGCACGCAACCGTCTCCAGTTGGGAGAGGGGACGGCACGTTCTGAAGAGATGCTTTCTGCCTCTCCCAGTCCCCGTCGACCTTGGCTTCAGACCCAGCCTCCTCTGGCTTCCCTGGCCAGGTTGCTTGCCGTGTCCCCTTTGCTGCTAGGCGCTTACCTGCTCTTTGCTCCAGTGTGCTCCTGCACGTGGTGAGCCCTTCTCTCCCAGGAGCCTGGGAACGTGTCTGCTGAGAGGATCAAGTTTGGGCCCACTTTGCGTCTCAGAGCCAGGGGGCCAGCCCAGGTTTGCCGGTGGACGAAGAACTTGCAAGGGACCGGTTGAGACTTTTCCGAATTAAAGGGAGGGGGGCCACACGGGCCACTTCCCCTCTTCCCCCTAAAAGGTCAGCTGCTGTTTATCATTCAGGTAATCGGGGAGTGTATGCGGGTGTAGACAGCCCCTGCAGAGACCCTGGGATGGGAGAGGGAAGCAGGACTCCCTCTGGGAGGCAGGGACCAGCCCCCAGGAGTGGAGGGCTGTGAGGACAGCGCTGGACCAAAGGCTTTTGGAACCAGACAGAAGCAGGGCGCTCAGGTTGTTGTTCTTTTAGGATTGTTTGCACATCAGGCCCGTAGGCGCCACCGTGGCCACCGGGGCTGAGATCTGGCGTGTGCCTGCAGCACCAGAGTGGGGGGCGGTTTTTCCAGTGGGGCCAGGGGGGAAGGCTGTGCCCACGACGCAGACCCCAGGTACCGGGAGTGGGGTGCCGGGGAGGGCCCCGGTGCTCCGCCCTCGTCCTTGCCCTTGCCTCAAGGCCAGCTCTGCCACATTGGTTGGTAGGATGCTTAATTAGGTGGCGTCTACCCTGGACTCAGGAGCGGAGGATTAGGGGTGGTGGGGGTTGGGAGCAGGTGTGCATGAACTAGGGTGGGGGGGCGGGGTGATGAAAATATGCACCAGGAAGGGATGTTTTTGAAACTTATTTTTATTCCTTAAAGAATTTTCTAGCTTTCTGTTTCCTGGGCTTCTGAGCTTTGGTGTTCTCGTCAGCCAACTGGGGATAAGAACCTCTGTTCTATGGGGGCAGGTGTGAAATCCTGAGCTGAAATGGTCAAGCTGGTAGGAATGTGGCAGAGACGGCTCATGCCTCCCCCTTGTCTTCACCGACTTCTTTTGCTGGGAAATCTCTGCGAGACTGACCACACTAGTTGGATCAGTGAAATTAAATGACTTCCTGATGATATTAATTAGATTAGCAGCTAATAATCAAAGCTGACATTTGTCTAGTGGTTATGAAGTCCTGGCCATCTGTTATGTGACTTAATTCTGCCATCCTAGGAGATGCAGTGCTGTCATTCGTCCCATTTTACAAATGAGAAAAACAGAGGATCAGAGAGATTGAGTATAATGTCTGAGATCACACAGCTAAAAGTTGCTGCTCTGGTATTCCAGCCCCAACAGTCTGTCTCCAGAGCCTGTTCTGTTAAGCACGAGCTGTTAACTGCTGAGGATTGCAGGAAGGGATAGGGGTTCAGGCTTTCCTTCAGCCTCTCGCAGATTGTCGCCCCCAAGAGTGTGCGCTCAGAGTCTGGGGGAGGCTGGACTCTGGACACCCATCTCCTCTTCCACCTGCTCTGAACCATCAGCGGCGCAGGGAGGTTGAACAGGCAGGACGCCAGCACCGGGGGTGACCTCCCCCTTTTGTTTGCAGCCTCTGCCCCACTTCTCTTGGTAACTTCTCCCTCTTGCTGACAGCCGCATTCCTTTGCTCTGGACATTGCTTTCTTGGCCTGTGTCAGTTGAGTGGATCCAGGCATGTCTGTGTTGGGAGTTCTCCCCGGGAACGCTGCGGCCCGCAGTGCTCCTGCGCGTGGTTTCTCTGACCCACACGACAGAGCCCAGGGGTCATTGGTCCCCACTCCCAGCAGTTCACCTGCTGGCCCTGTAGAGGCTCCGTAGGGCCAAGCCCCCAGAGCCGGGAGTCACAGAGTGTGATCACTCCAGCGGCTGTGAAGTGTGGGGCTGGAATCCAGAAAGAGACTGTGTGCCAGGTGCCTGCTAGGGCTCCTTATGTCTTTAAGCTTATTTATTTTGAGAGAGAGGGAGAGAGAATCCCAAGCAGGCATTGATTACAGTGTCAGCTGGGAGCCGACATGGGACTTGAACTCAACCACCATGAGAATATGACCTGAGCCGGAATCAAGAGTCAGACACTTAACCGACTGAGCCACCCAGGTGCCCCGGGGCTCCTTATTTCTTACCATTCCTACAACCCCTGTGTATTTCCTGATTTACAAATGGGGAAACTGAGGCCCGAGGGTGTTAAGGAATTTGCTAGAAGGCGTTGACACAGAACTCGACCTTAGCACCAGCTGTGTCTGAGAGCAGGCTTGTCTTGCGCTGCCACACTCAGGGACGTTGAGAGTGTCTCAGTTGTGACCAGGGGTCAGTGCTGCAGGTGACATCCTGGTTCCCTTCGGGTGTCTGACTACTCTTATCTTAGGCGATGACAGGAGCAGTGTTCCTTTCCATGAACTGTTTTAACTGAACTTCGCCGCAGGTTTACGGGTGGTGCTGGTCTCGTGGTGGATAAAGAGTGGGCGGAGCTCAGTGTGGGCAGTTAGTTGGCGGGTGGGGCCGGGGGCAGGATCGGAACAGGCTTCGGAGGAGACCTGGCTCTGAGCGTCCCCAGGGAGGTGAGCCTTTGGGCTGTCTTTGCACTTCCTCAAGAGGAGTGACCAGATCCCCCTGCTTGAGAATTCTGTGACCCTGCGGTTTGAACGTTTGGAGCTGGCGTTCAGCTCCGTGCAGATACCTGTAGCAAACGCACGGACGGCTGAGGGGGAAGGATCATTTGTTTTGCTGAAGGTTGTAGAATCGTAACAGCCAGCTCAACTTGGGGGCACTTCCTGGGCATCTTCCGAGTGGCTTACAGGTGTCAACTCCTGTAACCCATACAGCTGTCCTACGTGATAGGTACTATTATCCCCACTCCGATTTTGAAGGTGGACAAAGACTCAAGGGGTTCGGTCATCTGCCAGAGGTCCCTCAGCGAGTAAGTGGCCGCTTGGTGACGCAGAGGTCGTGCTCTGCTGGCTGATGGCCCTGCGAAGCTGGAGCTGACTCTTCCCCATGTTATCCCATAACCATCCTAGTGGATGAGCTTGGTTATTCCCTTTGTGAGTGGTTGAGGAATTTGCCAGAATTGTACAGGCTGTAAATGGCGGCATTAGGATCGAATCCAAGTCAAGTGACTCCAAATAGAGGGTCACTATTCCGTCTTCTCCTCCCTTTCTTGCTAACTTCTGGGCTCATCTCATCCCCCTGTCCAGCAGATGTCCCTGTGCAGGTGTCCCCACAGTGCCTGTGCTTCCCTCTGGTTTGGAGAGCGTGCTTTACCCCCCAAGCCCAGGCATGGCGTCCTCACCAGGATTCCCTCTGTAGCTCGGTGATGAGAAAGTTCATCCACTGAGCTTGAGCGGGCACATGTGCTTCGGTGCTGGGAAGAAGCCATGGGACATCAAGGTTAATGCCGTGTGTGACTGTGGCCAGTCCCACCTGTTTGGTGAAGACGGTGTTTTAATGAGGGATGGCCACCGTCTAGGCTGGGGCCCCATCGGGGCACTGCTCACCCTCTTGGGTGGGTGTGGGCTGCCCGGGGTTTTGGCAGATCCTGCCAGGTTCAGGGCCTCATAAAGCTCTCCAGGCTGGAGGCACTTCCTTCTGCTCAGCCGAGCCCTCTTGCCTGCTGGGCATGTCTCCTCCCCTCTCTCTGCGGGGCAAGTGGAGGCCAGCTGGCCACTGATTCCTGAGACCCCCTGCTCAGCCACTGCAGCCCAGTGTAAGGTGCTGGGTGTCCCCGAGCCTTTCCCTCCCTTGCAGCCCCCTGCCCCTTAGACTTCCTTACAGGTCCCACTTCCCAGCCCGTTTTAATTGTGTCTTTGCCTCCGGGTCCTGTCTCTAGAGCCTACGGCGGCCTCTCGGAGAGAAGGGCTTGGCCTTGCGCACAGGGCTGTCCTGCTCCGGGGCTCATCTGTGTGAGGTGCTCGCACCACCAGATCATCCATCCTGAGGCAGCGTAGGGGTTTGCCACAACTTTGCTGAAAGACGGAGGAGGAGCCACCAACCAGGAGACAAACAACCCAGTGTAAAAATGAGCAAAAGACTTCAATATTCCTTTCTTTAGAGGAAATGTGCAAATGGTTGGCAAACAAATGAAAAGATGCTTAATTTCATTAGTCGCTAGGGAAATGTATATCAAAACCATGATATATCCCCTTATACCTGTTAGGATGGCCATAATGATACTTTAAAAAAGAGAATAACGAGTGTTGGCCAAGATGAGAAGAAATTGAACCTTGTGTATTGCTGATGGGAATGTAAAAGGGTCCAGCCCCTGTGGGAAACAGGTTGGTGGTTCCTCAAAAATTAAGCACAGAATTGCCATATGACCTAGCAATTGAGCTCTGAGATCCACACTCCTAGATATATATTATTCAGCTGTAAAAAAGGAGGGAAGTTATTGATGCATGCTTTACATGTGGGTGAACCTTAGAAAGACTGGAAAAAGCCAGGCACGAAAGGTCACCTATTGTATGATTCCATTTCTAGGAAATATCCAGAGTAAAGACAGAGTGCAGATCGGTGGTTGCTGAGGATGGGAGGCAGTGGGGTGTAACTGCTGAGTGGGTGTGAGGTTTTATTTCGGGGTGATGAAATGTTTCAGAGGTAGACAGAGGTCATGGTTTTAGGGCATCGCAAAGGTACCAAGTGCCACTGAATTGTGCATGTTAATATGGCTACTTTTCCTTTTGGTGGATTTCACCTCAACTGTAGCAAGCACACACGGGATCACAGTCAGTCCTCCTTAGATAAGAGGAGGAAATGGGAAGGCACATGCTTTATGCCAGCCTCTGTGTCTGACCCTTGACCCTAGTGAATTCTATAGAGATGGAATGAGTCCTGTGATTTTCATTTTACAGGTGAGAAAGTAGAGGTTCAGTTAGGGCACACAGTTTATGGTGGCCCAGTCAGACGTGGAACACGGTTTGTCTGAGTGTGACCTGACCCCTCGTCTGTACTCTCCCTCCTGGGCAGCACAAATGGCTTTGGTTTTGCTTTGCTTTGCTTTAGGGTCTGAGCTCACGTCAGGAACAGTGCCACCCGCCTGCAGGGATCTTTTTCCAACACACACTGCTCACCTTGTTCCTAAGGAGGCCAAGATTTGTAGCCAAAGAAAACTTGGGGCGCCTGGGTGGCGCAGTCGGTTGGGCGTCCGACTTCAGCCAGGTCACGATCTCGCGGTCCGTGAGTTCGAGCCCCGCGTCAGGCTCTGGGCTGATGGCTCGGAGCCTGGAGCCTGTTTCCGATTCTGTGTCTCCCTCTCTCTCTGCCCCTCCCCCGTTCATGCTCTGTCTCTCTCTGTCCCAAAAATAAATAAAAAACGTTGAAAAAAAAAAAAATTAAAAAAAAAAAAAAAAAAGAAAACTGAAAACGAGGGTTCGACTCACGGTTCTGCTGTGTGATCACAGGTGGATGAGTCTCTTAAACCCTCAGTACCTCAGTTTCCCTAAATATGTAGTAGGAGAGTGTGAGAACACTCAGGTGTCTTCCCTGGGGTTGTTATGAGGACTGACTGTATCGGTGTCTGTGCTTTAAGAATGGAAAAACACCCTGTGGACTTGAGGGATAGGCGGGATCACTCCTTGCATCAAGGTCAAGTTTCTTGCATACTCAGCAGCAGACAGACCCACACTCCAAAAATCTAGCCCAGGGGCCTGTGACTGAGGAGGCAGTCAGTGACCTGAATTGTCAGCTTGGTCCAGGATTTAGACTTCTAATTGTCCTTTGTGTGCTCTCAGCCCAGGGCCAGACGCACAGTAGGTGGTCAGGAAACAGTTGTGGATTGACTTGCCTCTGTTTCCCATAACTGAGCTTGAGATGGGTGATTTCACTCTGGCCTTTGGACTTTGGCTGCTTTTTCTTTCATAGTGGGAATTACTGCAGGAAGACGCAGTGGAGGAGGATGCAAACACTCGTCTTTGTTTCCCCCTCACCCTGCAGAAGTGTGTGATGTAGGACAGAAGCATCCTGATGGCAAGTTGCTGGGCTGCTGCCTTCCACCTGCCTTATCCAGGTGGAAGGCTCTTCATCCCGATTCTACCACGTTTTAGGAGCACTGGCTGAAGCTTTATGGGTTGGGGGTAAGAGGCAGTGCCCCTCTGTGTACAAGTCAGGGATCTGGGCATCGTTCTGGTTCTGATAGCTGGTTGGATTGCCAGTTATTCTTTCTGGTTGAGGTGGCCAAGGTGTAGGTGTTACTGTGGATTGGCTTACCCTCAGTCATGTGACCTTGGGCAGGGCAACCCATGTTGGCAGTTTCGCGTTTTGCATCTGCAGAATGAATCTCTTCTTGGCCTTTTGGCCAAGATGGAGAGAGTACGTCTGCAGAGTGAAGGGCGAGTGACACTTGGAGGGGCCTCAGTTCTTCGTGGCCCCAAAGTTTATGATTCTGGCAGTCTACGGTGGGTGTGCCTGATAGTCCTAATTGCAGTCATCAGGTCTTTCCCTTTTCTGCCTGAACTCACATCCAACTGTCTACTGATCTAACCCCCACCATCCACCCACCTGCCCAGCCAGCCACCTATCCATAAACCCTCCCCCCCACCCACCTATCCATGACCCCTCGCCCCCACCCACCCACGTATCCGTGACCCCTCGCCCCCACCCACCCACGTATCCGTGACCCCTCGCCCCCATCCACCCACGTATCCGTGACCCCTCGCCCCCACCCACCCACCCATCTGTGACCCCTCGCCCCCACCCACCCACCCATCTGTGACCCCTCGCCCCCACCCACCCACCTACCCGTGGCCCCTCGCCCCCTCCTACCCACCTACCCGTGGCCCCTCGCCCCCTCCTACCCACCTACCCGTGGCCCCTCGCCTTCACCCACCCACCTCGCCCCCACCCACCCACCTACCCGTGACCCCTCACCCCCTCCCACCCACCTACCTATCCACTTATCCACCCAGCCACCTATCCATAAACCCACTCAGCCACCCACTCACCTGACCACAAATAACCCACATTTACTAAGTGGTCCCTCTGGACCATGCAGTATGCCAAGTCCTGAAGATACAGAGAGGTCTCAAGAGCTCACGGTCACGTGTGGGACACGGATTTTGGAATAACATAGGAAAACCAAATGTGATGAGTGCCGTGCTTCAGGAGGATGTAGACTGCTCTGGTAGCCCCAAGGAAGGCCAGCGACCTCTCCTTCAGATCCCTTCAATAAGGACCGCGGCCTGCCTTCCGCGACAGCTTCAGGACAGGCTTGTCTTGATGTGGGAGAACAGTGTTGATGACCTCAAGAGGCCCCTCTTAGCCACAGGAATCTGTGATGTGGAGTTCTCAATTGCCGGCTTTGCTGGAGAAGAGAGAGAAAAAGAAAGAAGGAAGAAATAGAGGGTCCGGTCAGGCCTCCTGTGCATTTTTGTTTGCGGTCCGAAACCTCCGTTTCCTGGGGCTGCAGGCTGGGTGTGTGGGAGGCACAGAGCAGCGGCTTGGCCGGCACAGCGCTCTCGCAGCCGGCT
This sequence comes from Panthera pardus, assembly GCF_024362965.1. Classification (NCBI taxonomy): domain Eukaryota; kingdom Metazoa; phylum Chordata; class Mammalia; order Carnivora; family Felidae; genus Panthera; species Panthera pardus. The sequence goes on from NW_026527002.1 coordinate 69,596,816, forward strand.
CTGGGGATGGCCGTCTGTTAGCGGCGCCCTCCCTGTGCAGTGGCGGCGGCCGGCCTGGACACAGCTCCTCTCTGTCCGGTTAGTCAGCGGCCTGTGGCAACGGGCAGAGCGGGGCCTGTGTTTCCGACAGCCCAGCCGCCCCTCGGGGTGAGCCAGCACAGTGATGCCAAGGGTGAGGCTGGCGTTTGCCCCTTGACCCCCCCCCCCCCCCCCCCCGCAAGGGAGATTGCGGACAAGGCAGCTTTTCTAATAAGCGGCCTCTGCTTGCCCTGTAGGAGGTGGAAGACCATGTGTAAGAGCGGGTAATTTGGGGTTTTCCTGATGAAAGCGGCCGACATTTGCCCAGACCTCATGTGCACTGCATCACTGCCCTTCATCTGTGCTATCAAAGCGTGGCCCGTCTTTGGCCTGCATCCGGGGTGGGCAGCGCCACCGGAATCGAATTGGGCCGGTGGTAAAACAGAAAGGAAATGGGTGGTGTGGCCTTGAAGGCCATGGGCAGGCGAGTGGAGACAGCAGGGACGAGATCTGACTTTCCTGGCGGAGGGGGCTTCCCGTTGGTACCAGAACGTGTATCATTGCACGTGGCAGTGCCATGGAAAGAGGGTGCCCTTTGCAGCTGGACGGGGCCGGCTGAATTCGAAAGCTGGCTCTCTGCTCACTGAGTGAACACAGGGAGCCGTTTATCCTCTCTGGCCTGTGTCTTCCTTTGTCAGTGGGCACAGTAGGACCACCGGCTCTTGTGGCCTCCACAACCGTCCTGATGCACTATCTGGAGCCTCCTAGGCGCTCGGGAATGTTCATCAGTGTCCGCTATAATTGATGAAGTTGACCCATCGTGCTCTAAGCGCTGGAAGACAGGAACTGGGGATTTGCATTATTCATCCACTTTCCCCATACGGTGCCGGGCACACAAAAGGTCCTTGTAAGTGGCTGGGAGATGGCTCGATGGAGAAAGGAGATGTTGCTTCTGCCACCCGTATGGGTCATCTAGCTTTTCAGAGAGAGAGAGAATACAGAGGTTAGATAACTTGGATCTGAAACACACTAGTTGTGCAAACTTTGCCGTGTGCCTGCGTGACTCAGTAAGCAAATGCGTAAGACTCGATTCATTCGTAGATTCCCTGCCGCACAGTTCAGGCGAACCCCCCTGAGAGAAGTTGAATCCCCAGTAGTGGCAATGTAGCCACTTGTCTGTCCATTCTGCCCTTAAATACCTCCGCTGATGGGGCTCTCACCACTGCTGAAAGGTGGCATCGACATTTCTAACACACTTCCTTCTGCCGAGCCCCGGGCTCTTTCTCCAGCTCTCTGGGTTCTGATCCTTGGGATCCTCCCGATGAAACAAACCAACAAACCCTCCTTCCAGGTGCCAGCTTCGAAGTTGAGGAAGGCAGATGCCACGTCTCTTCTAGGTTGTCACCTCCTTGGGGTAACCGCTTCCCTAGCTGGGGGGCACTGGTTATGCCACTTAGTCTCCCCCAGCCCGTCTCCCCAGATCTTGAGCACTTTTTGGGGATGAAGTTAAGGGAATAACCGACAGGACGTGCTGAGTGCACGTAGGCAACCCCTCGCCTCACGACGTGACAGCATGCGGAGGGCAGGCATGTGACCAGCCCCCCATATAAGCAGGAGAGCGGTCAAGTAGCATTTGTTTGTGTGCTTATTTTTTGAAGCCACCTGCCACCACACTTCGGGTATTCCTTGGGCTGCCGTAGAGTGGGCACTCTCCAGCATGGCACCTTCTCAGCACGGAGGAGCTGAACGTTCCCCGAGATCCTCTTTGACGCCTTTTATTTCAAGTAATAGCGAGGTGACCTCTTCTACCCCATGGAAGGGATTCCGATACCAAAGCCATTTTCCTTTTCTTGACCCTCTAGTCGGGAAAGTTACTTAATTAGCAACGCTGTGGCAGCATGTCTGGGTTTCAGGAGGGGGCCTTTGGGACTGAGCACTTCTCCCTCCGTTTGTGAAACTGTCGGGGGTGGGGGTCACCACCCTGAGCAGTCCCGCCCCCGCTCTGTTGGGAGACTGTGGCACAGGGCAGTGAGAGAGACGTGATACTAAGAGGCCAGGTCAGACACGTCATCTCTCTCCCTGGCACACCTGCTGGGCTTCCACTCAGGGCTTTCGTACTCTCTGGGCCTCCCCTGTGTAAGGTGTGGGTTGATCTGTCCCAGCCCAGCAGTGTGGGCATTGTGGGAGCCTCTAGGAAAGTCAGCAAGTAGAAGGAGGCTTCACCTGCAAGGCCACCGTCCGTTTTCAGGCCTCCCCGCTTTCCTCCCGCAGTGAGGAAAGCATTGCTCTCTGCATCTCATGCCATCTGCTCGCAGGAGCCCCAGGCTGCTTAGCACTTCTGGCCTGACCCGGGACGACAAGAAGCATCTATAGACAGGGTTACATCCAAACCCCTTGGCCTGATACATTTGCCTTTAACCTTAACTCTGAACCTGCCTCATTTTTTTTCCTTCCCCGACTAACAGTTCGTGCCTCAGCCACACAGAAGTTGAGGGGTCCTCGTATCTGTGTTCCTACAGACAGATTGCCCAGGGAAGCAAAAGTCATCATAACATGAAAATATGCAGCAATAAACTCATTGCTAGTGTCCAGCCCACCCACATCTGACGATAATCAGTCATTTGCTGATGGCCAGACGTTGTAAACATCTGTCAGTCTAGGGCAGGAATAGAAAGAAACTCTTCCCTGACCTCTGTTTGGCTCCCTCCCTGGGGAGGGATGCGGCCCATTCTCTGTGTGCAGCAAACTACATGAGGCCCCAAGTTCCCTGAAGGCTCAGGGCTGTGGGCTACTTAGAAGTCCAGCTTTCCAGATTAAAAAATTTGTTCTGCTCCTGACTAGCTGTGTGACCTTGGGTAAGTTGAGTAGCCTCTCTGTGCCTGTCTGCTTCATCTGTAAAACCAGACCTAATATGAGTACCTACCTTCTAGGGTGTTTATCAGCTAATGAGTTAATACAAGTAAAGGCTTAGAGCAGTGTTTTCCTGGCATGTGACACACACCCGTTAAACGTTAGCTGTTGATACTGGGGTACCAGAAGGCTTCTGCCACTCTGATTTCTGCGCTGGCCGAAAGTTAGTCGTGTTGGTAATTAAGTATCACGTAACCTGACGAAGACTGAGTATAAAAGGGGTTGCACGGGAAGAATGTATCCCATTGATTTGCTAAAAAGTTGTCACTGAATCACTGAGGGGCAAAACAGCTGTGAAAAGATAGGGAAGAACCGTAGTAAAACTCTAAGGAGTCTGTGTTCCACGTGCTTTGCCAATGACCACTTTCGCACCACTTTAAAGCAGTGGAAATCAGCAGTTGTAGATGTTGCATGGCGAGTGTGTATTTTGCAAGAAAGACTGTTTACATCTCCAGTCAGTGGCTGAAAGAAGACCCTGCCTTTCGATGGGCGAATACACGGGCAGCTCTGATGAGTATGTATCTGTCCTGTTCACGGTTGCCCTCTTTCCAGTGATGTGACAGTGGGCGGGGGTTGGGTAACAGGGCTTTTGCTCTCTAAGGCGGATCGAGTTGCACATGTTGCCCAGACTGCAAGGTGTCCTGATGCGGGCACAGGTGCCGTGGGCAGGCTCCTTGAGTCACACACGTACCTACCGCCTCCCGCGTGCCAGGCTCTGGTGTGGTGCCTGATACACTAGGGGCCATGCAGACAGCAGACAGCAGCCAGCAGAACGGACGCAAATCCCCGCCCTCACGGGGCCTCACTGGCAGGGGAAGCAGGGGGTAAATACGGGGCACTTACCACAGCCTAGGGAGAGAGAAGCAGGCAGGGGTCCTGAGCTGCTTTGGGGGGAAGGGGCAGGGGGCGGAATCAGACCAGGTAACGTGGAGGAGAGAAAGAAAAGATGATTCCATGCAAATCAAAAGAAAATAATTTAGAAATAAAAGGATAAAAAGAAACATTAAGAGAGGCCTGGGAAGATTAAGGAAGTCCCAGAAGGTCTTTTGTGTTTTTTTTTTTAAATTTTTTTAATGTTTATTTATTTTTGAGACAGAGAGAGACACAGTATGAACAGGGGAGGGTCAGAGAGAGGGAGACACAGAATCGGAAACAGGCTCCAGGCTCCGAGCTGTCAGCACAGAGCCCGCCGCGGGGCTCGAACTCACGGACTGCGAGATCATGACCTGGGCTGAAGTCGGACGCTCAACCGACTGAGCCACCCAGGCGCCCCTCAAAAGGTCTTTTGTAAACCGATCCTTTTATTTATTTATTTATTTATTTATTTATTTTTAAAAATTTTTTTTTTCAACGTTTTTTATTTATTTTTGGGACAGAGAGAGACACAGCATGAATGGGGGAGGGGCAGAGAGAGAGGGAGACACAGAATCGGAAACAGGCTCCAGGCTCCGAGCCATCAGCCCAGAGCCCGACGCGGGGCTCGAACTCACGGACCGCGAGATCGTGACCTGGCTGAAGTCGGACGCTTAACCGACTGCACCACCCAGGCGCCCCAAACCGATCCTTTTAGTGATGAGGAGTGGAGGGAGTTTATATTTTGTGACAAAATGTGTATTAAGAAAAGCCTTGGCGTTGGACTCGTTCTTTGCTTGACTAACACTTCAAGCAGAGTTTAAAATGATAACTTTGAATGTAAGCGTAAGACACACACCTTATTTGTATTTACAATTATTTGTCATTAATGCAATACACATTTGTAACATATAAATGCTAAGGCATTGATTTCTGAATGTAAAATGTTTGATACTTCTTTGTTTCTTGTAAAGTCCCCCCCAAAGGGGCCTAGGACAAGTGACACGAGTGGCCCAAGATCACAGCCAAGTGATGGGGAAGAGCTGAGGATGAAAAGCAGGTGCTGGCTGTTTGTCTTTTCAAGAGAAGGTCCCTCCCTCCCCACGATGCATACCTGCCCCGCTTCTGTAAATATCTGGACCTTATTTTAAGTGGCTTCGCTTCAAGTAGCTTTTCTCTGGGTTCTCTTCTCCACGCGATTCTTTGTACTCAGGTCCTCCCCCTGTCCCTCCCTCTTCCCCGCCTGGCCTACACGTGTACTCCCCGAGCCTGCTCATTCCCTCTTGTGCCTGGCTCCCTGAGCACTGGGGAGTCCCCGCAGAAAGGGACCTTGCCTGTCGATCTGGGTCCCCCTGGCTCGGAGCTACCTGCACCGTGGGAAGAAGGGAGGGGGCTCGCAGGCCGGGGCAGGGCCTCCCCGCATCCTGATTTTGGGACCTGGGGAGGCACGGTGGGTGGCAGTTCTGAGGATGAGTGGGGAAGGCCGCACGCAGATTCTCGCAGAGCTGTTCCCCGGTGCAGTGGAGAGCACAATCCCGGAGCATTAGCCTCTCTCAGAGGTGTCCAGGCCCCAAAAAGAGTCACCGGAGTGACAGGGAGTGACAGAATGGCCCAAGGTCCTAGCCGAACAAGGATGGAGCCAGGAACCGGAAGCAGGTGGCATAGGTCACCCTATCACAATGACAATGGTTACACGCGCTCGATACCTTTAAGTACCATCTTGTTTCATGCTCAGAAGCCACTCTGTAAAGCAGCTTCCAAGTCGGCTTTTGCAGCAGGGGGAACCGAGGCAGAGAAGGTCGAAGCTGGGATATGAGGTCTGGGGGGTGGGGTCTCGGTGCTCGCCCTTGACATCATGTTCACCCAGGGGCCTGGCACTGACCTGCTCAGAGGACAGTTTGAGGGGCTGGCCTCCGAAGACGATCCTGGGCCTCACGTGTGCCTCGTGCTGCCCCGGTTCGCGGGCCCCCTTCCCCGTGCACTGGTTCTCGGCAGGAAGACCCTGTCCCCCACAGCACCCCACTCGCTCGGGGACTGCTCGGAGGAGCTGCTCACCAGGAGCCACGAGATCCGCAGCTCTGGGCACAAGGGACTGTTTTCCCTCTGGCTGGGCGGGCGCCAGGGAGGAAGAAGAGGGCAGCGCTGGAGGGTTCGCTGCGGAGGAGGAAGCGGCTCCGCTGGGAAAGGCAGGCAGGGAAGGTGAGGCCGGAGTCCTGGGGACTGTCAGGCGCCCGGGAGCGCGGGCTTCCCCTGGGTTGTGTAATCAGCTGTCAGTCCAGCGTTTCCCTGCGTCAGGCTTCGCGAGTACAGATGGAACATTAAACAGTGACTTTTTTATAAATATTTAACTCCCACTGTTTAGGAACTGCTCGGGGCGGGAGACAGAGTAAGAGTTACAGGCTGGCTGCGCCGTGGCCCTTCTGTGGCGGCGTGGGACTGGCCGCGGGGGTCAGCGTTCTGGGCTATTCTCGAAGCCGTTTGGCTTTCAGCCTCTGTTGGCGGGGGACACGTCCGGGGACACCTGTCCGTGTGTCCGCCGAGTTGTGCGGACCTGGCAACACTCTGTTCTGGAAGCCACACAGCTCCAGGCGTTTGTGTGTCTGTTTCACGGCCGTGCGCTCACGTACGCGGTCTTTTGTGACCAGCTTACTTCACTTGGCGTAATGCTTTGCAGTTTCATCCGTGACACTTTTCGCATGTATCAGTGCTTAATTCCTTTTTTCCCTTTTAAGTTTAGTTATTTAGGGGCGCCTGGGTGGCTTAGTCACTTGAGCGTCCGACTTCGGCCCAAGTCATGATGTCGCGGTCCGTGAGTTCGAGCCCCGCGTCGGGCTCTGGGCTGACAGCTCAGAGGCTGGAGCCTGTTTCGGATTCTGTGGTCTCCCTCTCTCTCTCTGCCTCTTCTCAACTCTCTCTTTCTCTCTCTCTCAAAAATAATAAACGTCAAAAAAAGATTAAAGTTTATTTATTTTGAGAGACAGAGAGAGAGAGAGAGAGAGAGAGAGGGCACAAGCGGGGTAGGGACAGTGAGAAGAGGAGAGACAATCCCAAGCGGGCTCCACACTGTCAGTGTAGAGCCTGATGCAGGGCTCGATCGCACGACCCTGAGATCATGACCTGAGCCAAAATCAAGAGTTGGACACTTACCCAGCTGAGCCACCCAGGCGCCCCAAGGCTTGATCCCTTTTTACGGCCGAATAACACGTCACTGTGTGAACCCACCCCATTTTGTGCATCCATTCGTTTGTTGACGGCTGTGTGGCGACAGCACACACTTAGTCGGAAGTGAGTCTGTACCATTCTGGGAAAGGTCTGGGAGGTTAAGTTGTGCTCAGCTGGTAAGCCACTCAGCTTTTGTTTAGCAGTGAGTGTATGCCAGACGGTGTAGGAGGCTTGCCTGGTAATTCTGACCAACGATATCTGATTGTATAATCTCTTTAGATCCACACACTTTACATCTGTTTTCCAGATGGGAGAACAGGAGACCGAGTTTGTGTCTTCGGCCCATTTCCTGGGATTTCCCAGGATGAGCGTCTTTGGAGAGAGAAGCAGAGGAGAGGAGCACGCTCGGACCACAGGCCCTCCCTGGGCTCCCTCCGCCCCCGACACCTGTGCTGGGCTGTGCATCTCGGTGTCCCTCGTCCCTCCTTGTCCCAGTGGCTACAGCCTCATCTGATCGGCTCATTGCAGTCCCGGTATCTGGCTTAGGCAGGAAACGTTAAAAACTGGGCACTGTTATCGCTGCTGGTCACCTCCTCGTCATCCGGTGATGACCAATTGTAGTGGATGCTGTCGGGGCTTTGTTCCAGGTCCCCTTTGTGGGACCGCACACTCACCTCCCAGCTGCCCCTCTCTCCGGAGATTTGTCGCCTCGTCCAGGAAGTTGCTCACCCCTGGACCTCCTCCCCAGCCCCTGCTGACTCGGGCACAGCAGGCCAGCCCCCCATAACACATTGTCTGGTGACAGCATCCCTCCCTGGGTCCCCTCTGATGATGTTGAGTCTTGGAGATTCTCTGCCCGAGCTTCCTGGCTTGGCCCGCAGAGTGTTTGTTTGGTTGGATTTGGTTTCAAAGTCTTTTCAAGCTAATCAAACCCTTGGAAAGGTCTGTACTGAATCACAGTCCTGGCATTGTCCCTCTCGCCTTCCCTCCCTCCCTCCCTATTTCCTTTCCTCCCCCCCCCCCCCCCCATCAGCATCCTTTCCTGTGTCAACAGTGATCTCAGCAGAAAGAGGCCTTGGGAAGACACACAGGAGGCACACTAGCCTTGGTGCCACACAGCCCTGGGTCAAGGGCAAGTCCTGCCACCCAGCAGCCAGGTGATCAGTAGTGGCTCCTTCTCCAGGCCCTTGTGCTTCTCATCTGGAAGCTGGACTGGTAATCTCTCTTTCTCGCCACTGTTAGGATTCGGATCACCTGTTGGGGGACCCTGGACAGTGACAGGTATCTGGTTGGCACTTGGTACACAGAGGCTGCAAAGACATCCCAAAGGACTCTGTTGGACTCCTTCACCCACGTGGGTCTTCAGCCTTGCCAGCCAGCTGTCATCCATCCAGGGCCTTTTTAGTTCTTACTGTTTTGCTCACATTGTACCTTCCTCCTGGGTTGCCCTCCCTCCCTTCCTTCCTCCCTCCCTCCCTTCCTCCCTCCCTCCCTCCCTTCCTTCCTCCCTCCCTCCCTCCCTCCCTTCCTTCCTTCCTTCCTTCCTTCCTTCCTTCCTTCCTTTCTTCCTTCCTTCCCCTCCTCCCTCCCTCCCTTCCTTCTTCCTTCCCCTCCTCCCTCCCTCCCTCCCTCTCTCCCTTCCTTCCTTCCTTCTTCCCTTTCCTCCCCACCTCCCTCCTTTCTTTCATCTTTCTTTCTTTCTTTCTTTCTTTCTTTCTTTCTTTCTTTCTTTCTTTCTTTCTTTCTTTCTTTCTAGAGAGGACATGAGCAGGGGAGGGTCAGAGAGAGAGGGAGAGAGAATCCCAAGCAGGCTTCTCACTGTCAGCACAGAGCATGATGATACAGGGCTCAATCCCACAAACTGTGAGATCATGACCTGAGCTGAAATCAAGAGTCAGATGCTCAAGCGACCCAGCCACCCAGGCGCTCCGCTCTCCCTTTCTCTCTGAGCCCCCTGAAGGCAACATTTAAATGCCACCTCCTCTCTGAAGCCCTCTTGGGTACCTGGCAGTGGGATCAGTACTTCCCAGCGTGGCGCTACCTGCCAGATCGTGTAGGATCTGTAGGGTTTCTCCTCGTGAGCCCGGCAGGCGTGTGTGTTCTGGAATCAGGCAGGTGAGCGCTGGGGGCCCGGCCCCGTCCCTTGCCAGCTGGGTGACTCGGGCCGGGAGGCTGTACCGACCGCTCACCCATGGGACTCGGTGCACATTACAGGTGCACCATCAGCGGTGGTCTCCTGAGAACTTGGAAGCTCTGCCTTGGCCAGCGGTGGCAAGAGTAAGCAAGTGCCCGACGTCCACAAAGAACTGGATAAAGGCAGAGCCGAGTGGGTTGACATCACGCTACGGGCTGAACACTTTTAAGAGGTTTTACAGGTGGTTGGTGGGCGAACTAGGCTGTTGCCCCTCTGGTCAACTTCTAAGTGGGGTACAGGGGCCATCTGCCCCTGCCAGAGCTCGGGCTCACAGAGCTGAGTTAAAAGGGGGACGTAAGGAGCGTCACATCCCAGAAAACTGGGACCTAGGCTCGATTCCGAGTGGTGGTGGATGCTCCCAAGGATTAGCTGTGAGGGAGCTCACTCCGTGAAGCCCAGCACCCACTGCGGTCCCTCCGGCGGGGGCAGTAGGCAGGGGGGAGGCCGCCCATCACTGCGTCTTCCTTCTCTCTCTGGCCCTGCCTCTGACTCTGGCATTCCATCCCGTCCTTTGAAGGGACACAGTGCTACTCACAGCCTGGCCCGCTGCGGTGGCTGCGGACAGGGGCCGAGAATAAGCTTGTGCCCGCGGCAGCTCTCCAAATACAGCAGGGCTGGGTTGACCTTTAAATAGACGGGCTGTGGGCCACTCGGTTCCTGGAAGTTTGAAGAAAGTCGGCCTTTCAAGTGATGTGACTTCCAACCTCAGGAAAGATCCCTGTGTTTGCAGAAGCCATAATTGACTCCTGCTTTTGCGCTTCATTATATGTGGCCGTGCAGCCAGTGGGAGCCAGCACGCCAGGGTTAGGAAGGGAAAATCCTCAAGTATTTTAATGTGCCCCTTCTGAGAAGCAAGATAAACATATGTATTGTACTTTGCAATAGAGGCAGGGGGTGGGAAAGGGAGTGGCCCGGCCCCGCATGAAAGGTCTTTTTAAACTGAACTCTGAGGTTTTTCTTTCTCTTTCTTTCTTTCTATTTGTAAGCAAAGCTGGCGAGAGTGAGTGATGCCAACATCTCCCGGGCTGCGTAGAAACTCGAGTCCCTCCCCAGACTGCACACTGCTCCCTCCTCTTTTGAGTTATTAGCTACCCTGCACTGCCTTCCCTCGCCTGATGAGACATGCCTGGGTGAAGGTTGTCATCACAGTTGACTTAGATGATTTACTTTTGTCCAGGAAATCTTTCCTCCAGCTCTGGCTTTGCAATTATGCAAAAAAAAAAAAAAAAAAAAGTTAATGAAGATGCATAATGTGGATATAATCATGAGAAAGTATCACACACACCCGACCTGCGGGACATGCTTCAAAATAGTTGCCTTGTAACCTTGAGAAGCATCAAGGTCATGAGAGTTAAGGAGAGACAGAGGAACGGTTCCAGATTGGAGGGGAGTAAAGAGCTGTGACAACTCGGTGCGGGACTGATTGTGGATCCTTCACAGATTTGCACAGGCAGGGTGTCTTGACTGTCGTGCACGCCCAGTGTCACGTTCCTGACCATCCTGGCAGGCTGTGGTTCTAGAGGGAAGGTTTAGGAAGTACACACCAGAGTATTCTGGGGCGATGGGGCCTCAGCCGGCCACTTGCTCCCACGGGGTGTAAGGAAAAAGAATTTGCACTGTGCTCCCAGCTTTTGTCTGAGATTGCTTGAAAAATAATAGGGGTGCCTGCCTGGGTCAGTTGGTAAAACAAGCAACTCTTGATCTCAGCATCTTAAGTTTGAGACCTCCATTGGGGGCGCTTGGGTGGCTCAGTCCATTAAGCATCCAGCTTCGGCTCAGGTCATGATCTCGGGGTTGGAGAGCCCCTCGTCCAGCTCTATGCTGACAGCCTGGAGCCTCGAACTTACTTCAGATTCTGTGACTCTCTCTCTCTCTCTCTCCCATTCTCTCTCTCTCTGCCCCTCCCCACTCATTCTCTATGTTTCTCTCAAACATAAACATTAAAAAATAAAAAAAAAAAGACTTACATTGGGTGTCGAGCTTACTTAAAAAAAGTCAACCAGCGAAGGGGAGGAATTGCTTTCGTGTAGAGTAAAACAGATGTAGGTCTAAATTCTGACGTTAGCCAGAGAACTTAACCTCTCTGTGCCTGTTTTCGTAGCTTTCAAAACAAAGATGTGCCTCTGGGTGCGTGAGTGCACGTGCATACACGAGTGTGATAATTTCTCCCACAACGGGTCGTTCTGAGCAGGAAGTGACACAGTGAATGTAGAGGCCCTAGCGGGCCACCTGAAAAGGTATCCGTGTGGGGCCTCGAGGGTTTCTTCATTCCCTCGTACCTCCGTGCGGAACAGCGGGGGGATTTATGAACTACGGAGAACTGCCTCCTCGGTGACCTGATCTCTCTGCCTCGATGATGGCGTTGTGGCCCATGACTGTGTCCCTTGAACTGAAGTGAACTTTAAGGTTTTGTTCAACTCTGCTAGCCTCTTCCTATGACTCCAGCAAGAACGTAGCGTTTCTCACTTCCGCGCCTCTCTCCTCTGCTGGCTGCTTCCAGGGCGGTCTCTGTCCATTTTCACATCACGGTGTCGGGGAAGGGGGTGGGGTGGGGAAGGCCGGCAGCCTGGCCCCCAAGCCCGGCTTGGCCACCGAGCCGCCTGGCCACCCAGCGGGCGCACGCTGCCGGAGGAGGGCCTCTGAGACGCTGAGTCAGTTTCACTGTCAGCCCGGAGCCAGGCAGGCCTGTGAGCCAGACCTCTCTGTACCACCCTAATAAAGCCAGTGTTTACACAGGGTAGAGGTGCTCATCAGATGTTTTTGCCAATCCCCAAATACGGCCATGGCCAGAATGTGAGGGGGGTGCCTGTTATGTAAGGCCCGTGGCTGGTCCCCACACAATGCCACTTCCTCGCTCGGCGGTGTGTAACTGCCTAACAACGGGTTACTCATTTCCTCTGGAAAACTTGGCAGGTCGCTCTGCCCCGTTTCCCCTCCTGCCACATCCCTGGGCTTCCTCTGTTGAATGTTCTCCAGGTTCCCAGGAACACCACTACCCCCCCCCCCCCCCCCCCCCGCCCCCCGGGCCCTGGCCTTTGGCTGTTGATGGGAAGGGGCGTCTGGAGCAGGGCCTGCCTCGCAGCTGGGGATGGGATGTGGCTGCGGCGCTGACAGTGAGCAGGGGTCAGCCACCGGTGTGGGGAGACCCCAGGGTGCGGGCGGGGTTCAGGTGGGCAGCTCAGGCCGTGCTTCTGCTTGTCCCCGGGTGTCCACCTGACAGGTGTCCACCCAGTGGCCTGTCCTGTTTAGGTTTTAGCTCCTTCCTTTGTGCCCCTCTCCTGGCAGAGGGATGAACAAAGGGGCGAAGGGATGGTAAAAGGTAAGTCGGAGACGGATTTCCCTAAGTGGGCACGGACCCTCGAGAGCATGCAAAGAGCTGGGATGCAGGAGTTCTCTTTCCGTCCTGTCTGCGTGACACGTTCGGTGAACTCCGGGAGGCCAGCCCTGTTTGCTCCCCACGTGGCAGTGGCTCGACCACATGCCCTACGAACACGGCTGCATCCCAGCCTTCTGTGGGCATATCTCCGCGCTTCAGGTCACCGTACGGGTTAGCCGTTCGGGAGCCGTTGACCTGATGAAGTCCAGCTACAGTCTCGCCAGCCGCCCTCACGGCCCCTTCTCCGTTGTCAGTTGAAAAACAACGGCAGACGCACGTTTCTGTCTTGACAAGTAGGTGAATACACGCACACCACGCACACACTCGCGGGTGCACACACGTGTCTTGATGCCCCCGGTGCGTGTGTGGTATCATGCCAAGCTATCGGCCTGTTTGATTTTTCTTTTTCCGCTTACTAACCGTAAAAGCTTGAGAATCAGGGATATATCTGTAAGAACATGAATCCCAGTTAGTAGCTCTTTTCATGGGTTGTCTTATTCCCCCAACAACTCTGGAGGCTGATGCTTTTATTCCTGTTGTATAGATGGGGTTGATCCATGGTGCAAGACAATGTCACCGATACCCAGTAAGTGCCTTTGTGTGCTGGGTTTAGAGAGAATACTCAGCCCTGTGCCCCACTTTCTCTAAAAGGAGGCACTGACCCCGTGGGTGCGCTTTACCTCGGAGCAGCACTCTGGTGGATGGGAGGCAGAGTGTGTGTGTGGTTGGGTTGGAGACAGAGGCAGACGAGAGCTGGTGGGGGAGAGAGAGGTCTTCTGGGTTTGGTGGGCACAGACCCTACAGACATTTGCTCCGTGTGTATGGCCACCCCGAGACCGGGGGTGGGGTGCAGGGGGTGCTGTTTTGATTTGCTTCCTGCCTCCTCTGGCCCTGGCAGTGCTTTAGAGCCTGGATTTGGGAGATTGATAGAGCTGCGTCCGAATCCTGCCACCACGGCTTTCTAGGTGACTGAGCGTAGCCACATTTACTTAGTGTCTCACGTCCTGGGGTCTTCATCTACGAAATGTGAACGATTGTCATCTGTGTCTCCTGAGGTGGGCGCGTGATGCCCAGAGCAAACTGTCAGCGAGCCGTGGGTGCTAACGGACTTGGGTGCTGCCCACAAGCCAACATTTGTAGTCGCGAGCCAGAGGCTCGGCTGCAGAGTGCAGCCCCCCGCCCCTTTGGCTGCAGTTTGGTGGGTCTCCTTTGTCCCCATTGTTGGCTGTCTGCTGAACGTAACTGAGAAGGCGTCTTCCATATTTGCAAAGGGGCAGAGGCGCTTCAGTGTCTCCTTGGGCGTTTCACTGGGTGGCGGTGACTGCACGAAGTTCTTTCTTGGGGCATGATCCGGCTCATTCGGTCAGTCAACAAAAATGGATTGACCACCTCCTCTGTCCCAGGTACCTGTCTTGGCGAAGGGCAGTAAACCAGACAGCTCCATCACCATCTCCGTAAAGCCACCAGGGTGGTGGCGGGGGGTTGCCCACGGGGACTTGGGGCTACTTGAACCCTTCACTCTGGGCCTCCTCCTCCCCAGAACGGTCTGGCCCTGGAAGATTCCAGACTACTTCCTTCATTCCGTGTAGCTTCCCTTATGTCTGCAATGTGTGTTTATAAGTTCGCTCAATAGCTTTCAAATGGGACTAAGACTTTGATCTTGGGGTACAGATCCACACGGCCGTGTGCGGAAGGTGATGGAGCTACATTCTTGATGTTTACTTGTCAGTGATTTACTGGAGAATCTGGAGCCCAGACAGAATCGGTAATTCGGGTAATTGCTTATTCAGTCTCTGCTTTGGTGGCCCTGGAGCCCAGTGGCTTGGGTGAAAAAAATGGCATTGGGCCATTTTGTTTTGTTATCATGCTGCCCCTGGGTGCTCCAGTGTCCAGCCAGGCCCTCCTAAGTTTTTCTCTCCTTTCCTACGCCCCCCCACCCCTTCCCTCAGGAAGGAGGTAAGCAGCATAATCTGTATGCTGGCTGCTGTCTTAAAGTGTTTCTCGTTTGCTATTTGTTTCTGAAGGTTACTTTGGTGCTTAAAAACCGTTTATTTATTTTTGAGAGAGAGGGAGAGAACGAGCAGGCAAGGGGCAGAGAGAGAGGGGGACACAGGATCTGAATCGGACTCTGTGCTGACAGCAGCCAGCCCGATGCGGGGCTTGAACTCACAAACCTGGAGATCATGACCTGAATCGAACTCAGGTGCTTAACCGACTGAGCCACCCAGGTGCCCCAATTTGCTGCCTTTTTGGAGAAGTTAGGTCGGTCTGTGTGTCTGTGCGTGTGTGTCTGTGCGTGTGTGTGCGCGCGCGCGTGTGTCTCCTCTGTGTGCCCATTGAGCAGGAACCATGTCTAGTACCTACTGTGTGTTGGGCTCTGGGGTGGGTGATTTCATTCACCGACACAGAGATAGCCCCTGGAGGAGTAGGTGTTGTTATCGTCTCCCCTGCAGAGGACGAGGTGAAGCTTCAGAGAGAGAGAGATGAAGGGCCTTGCCCAAGGTAGATTTCAGTCATGTCAGAGTCATATTTAAACCCAGGGTTCCGGACACACAGACCAGGGGAAAGTGAGGTGTGTGTGGCCTTGGTGGTACAGAAGACAAACTCTGGGCGCACCGCAAGGGGGAGGTTACTTAACATTCCCGAACCTTGCTTTTCTTACCTGTAAAACGAGCTAGTGATAGTATTTACCCCTAAGGGTCATTGTGAACGTTTATCAAGGGGAGAGCTTCCGTAGGGGATATAGAACAACGTCCAGCATGCGGTCCGCACTCCAGCAACCTTAGTTACTGTGGTCATCCCGGGACACGTGGCTTTGATAAGATCCGGTGGTTCCCTGGAAGCCGAAAGATTCTGAAAGGGGTTGGTCGGCGCTGTGGGCCCAGAAAGAGAATTTCAGCGGTGGTGGCCAGATGGCTGGGCCGTGGTGGAGGGGGTCCGGGCGAGCGGGGATCTTGGGGTGAGCCTTGGGCGGACGGCGCTTTCTCTCAGCAGTACGGAAGCCCCGAAGCGCCCAGCCTGGAACTCTGTTTGTGATGAGCAGCTCCCCACCCTGTCAGCCACCTTCGTTTTGCTTTGATGGTCTTTCTCAGAAAGGAGGAAGGCTGTGTTGGGTGTGGCCGCTGACTTCCTTTCGCTGCCCGTCGCTGGCCGTGCTGTGAGCCTTGCATGCTGTCAGATCTGCACCTCTTTCTGTCTTTTGGTGCGGACCAGGCCTCCAGGCTCTGGCCTTGGGGACGTTCTTCCTCCTCACCCCCGTGAGTGTCCATCCTCAAAGACTGCGGGGGCCAGTGAGCATGCACGGAGGCGAGACCGCTTCCTCTCCTGCTTCCGTGGGAGGGGGTGGCTTGTGGGCACCCTCGAGGGGAGCCTCACCATGAAAGTCGCCCCGAACAGGTCTCTGCCCCACGGCCTTGCCTGGGGGCATACTCTTTGTGACCTAGCACAGCTCCCTCCCTGCAGGCCACCTGCCCCACGAAAGAGCCTCTTCCTCCCAGACACCCTGCTTTCCTTTGCCTGCATTCCCTGTGTGCATTCACACGTGTGCCTTGGGAGAGTTTGGCACAGGAAGATATTTCTAGATCCGGAAGATGACCACTGTGGTTTCACTTCTGTCCCCGTTTTCAGTCCAGACCGAGTCGCTCATGCACGTGGGCTCGTAGTCTGCATCATTCGCTTGGTGGGTATCTTATCTGGTTCAGTCGCTTTGTTATGGGCACCCAGTTGGCCTCTAGGAGTAAACTATAAGCACGGTGACGGCAAAGACAAGGAGCAGACAGGGCTTGAGTGCGTGTCTTGAGATGCTTAGCCGCATTATCTAGTGTAATCTTTCTGAGCATCGCATAAGCTCGTTACTACTGACGATTCAAACACCCGAAGCTCAGAAAGGTAAGACATTTTTTCGTTATCACTCACTGAGGAAGTGACAGCTGGGATTTGCCCCCTGGTGTTTCCGTCACCCCAAATCATGACCTTTCACGTGCTCTGTCCTGGTCAAAGCCCGTTTGGAGATGGATGCTGTGATGCCCGCCTCTCTCTGTTCCTCCCCTCGTGGCACATGTCCCGGGTCTTCTAAAACGCGTCCCTGTCGCACCAGGCTGCAGCCCCTGGAAGTCCCTGGCTTTGCAGGCTCCCCAGGCAACCTCTTGGGGGGTGTTTACAAGGAGCAGAGCCATTCAGCGAGGGATGTGTCTTTGCACAGAGGTGGGGTAAGTGTGGGGGGTCTAGTGTCCTAATTGCCTCCGACTTCCCTCCCCTTCTGGAAGTGGGGCCACCCTTGATTTGTCAGCTGAGGCTAAGAGGAATCGACAGTGAGCAAATGTGCGCGAAGTTAAAAATCTCAACACTTCTCCAGAAAAAGCACGTGACTGCACGACTTCAGGCCTCTGAGGGGCTCCCAGTCTGGGATGGAGAAGCCCAGCCTGCATCGAGTTTCTTCTTGGCCAGAGATGAGACTTCTTTGTGTCAGACACCGTATCCGTGACATTCTGTTCAAGGCCAGAGATGCCCGAGTTCTGAGGGCTTGTGATAAGATCCTAAGGCCTTGCTTACCCCTGCGCTTAAATCCTGTGGCTCCAAATGTATATATATTTGAAAGCTCCCAGCAATACAGATTGCATAGACAGGTTACCTATAATATTCTTTTGGGGTTCTGATGTTTCTCTTTTTTCTTTTCTTTCTCTGGAACGGAATGAAAGCTCCAGGCTGTGATCTCTGGGGTTTTGCCCGTTGTTATTTCATGCTGGAGTCTCTGTGTGGCAGCCGTGTGGGCTCCGTTAGAGGTGCCGTCAGCTTGTGGCACGTTCACGGGGAACGTTCCCTTGGGCAGTGCCTCCCTGTGGTGAGGTGGACAGAGCAGACCTTGTGCCCATGGGACAGATGAGGAAACTGAGTCTGGGCACGACGCGGGGCTGTGAGATCTCGTAGAAGCCCCTTCTCTTTTCTGTCGGTGAGGTTGGGTTGGCTGTGGGGCTTGTAGTAGGGGTCTTCTCGCTCCTTGTCTCTGCCGTGGCTTTGTGGTTATCGAGGAGGAGAGAGCTGGGTCTGTTTCAGCTACTCAGTGGTTTTTCTCTGCCCCTCCCTTTCTTCTCATTTAATGAAAATGTGGGGGTTGGGCTGGTGCATGGCCCCCCATGCCCTGATGTGAGAAGGGACCATGCGCCAGTGAAAGGCAGCCACGCATCACGGGCAAAGGAGACTGGCTGGGGTGGCCTGGCAGGGTGAGTCAACTGGAGAAAGACCACATTGGGAGGCGTCAAGGGGAGTCAAGTGGGGGTTTCTCGAAGCCCCCTGCAGGGCCTGCCTGTGGTTCCCAGAGCACTTCTCGTCCTCGCCGACCACGCCTCACCAAGCCGTCCCGAGACGCCTGCCTGTGTGTCCTTGGCACACCCCAGACATCATGGCGGTCCTTGTTAAGTGCGGCTGGACCCATCCATAGGTTGTCACCTGTGAGGGGCGGGCGAGCAGCCCTCTTGGTGTTTGCATTTTGCCACAAGGGACACTGAGAGTTGGGGAAGTGAAATGGCTTGCTGAAGACCACAGGTCCATAAGGGATGACAGAGGCGGGCTCAAGGCCAGGAAGGGTCTGTGGGTTTTCCATGGAGTGCCCAGATCCTCCTCAGAGGCCATGGAGGAAGGAAGGCTTTCCTTTCTTTTAGGTTAAGTCCACGGTCACTTACCTGCCGGAATCGCTGCTCTTCCTCTTTCCCTAGGTCTCCCCCAGGGATGATATTCAAATATTGAGGTTTGACCACTTAGCGTATATGGTGCCAAGGTCTGGGGTCCTCCTGATGTGCCAGGCCTTAACCCTGCATTTGGTGGGGTATCGGGGTGGGGGGCAGCGGACGGGCCCAGATAATGGGATGGGTAAGAGTTGTCTTCTTGGGGAAGCAGCTCGTTATGAACTGTTCTGGAAGCATGTCAGTATTTAAAAAGAAAAAAATTTTTTTTAATGCTTATTTATTTTAGAGACAGACAGAGCACAAGTGGGGGAGGGGCAGAGAGAGCAGGAGACAGAATCTGAAGCAGGCTGCAGGCTCTGAGCTCTCAGCACAGAGCCTGACGCAGGGCACGAACCCGCGAACCATGAGATCATGACCTGAACTGAAGTCAGACACTGAACCGACTGAGCCACCCAGGCGCCCCTGGAAGCATGTCAGTGTTTTAACACCAGTGCAGATGGGCGTGTGCCTGCCGAGCACCGGGCCTGGTCTGTCTGCGCTCGTTTTTATTACTGTCATCCAGGCCAGGGCCGGATGGAACTTTCCCCTTAGTATTTCTAAGACGAGTTACGATTGTACTATCTTATGTTTTTATTCTTTTTCTCATTTCTATTTAAAATAATTATATGTAGGGATGCCTGGGTGTCTCAGTCGGTCAAGCATCCAACCTTGGTTCAGGTCATGATCTCGCGGTTCATGAGTTCGAGCCCCACATGGGGCTCTGTGCTGACAGCTTGGAGCCTGGAGCCTGCTTCAGATTCTGTGTCTCCCTCTGTCTCTCTGTCCCTCCCCTGCTTGTGCTCTGTCTCTCTCTCTCTAAAAAATAAGTAGACATTAAAAATCTTTTTGAAATAATTGCATGTAAAGAGAAACTCTGGGGAGAGTAGGTCCGAAGGCAGCCTCTGCGTTGTCCTCTGGGAACTTGATTGGAGATGGTTCTTCCATAAGACTGTAGAGCAAAGTGGCAGGGCTGGGGTGGGGGTGCTGGGGGGGGGGGGCGTGCCTAGAGTCCTCCGGCCTCTACCTCATCCTGGCCAGGCCCTTGCTGGCTCTGTGGCCTGGGGCACCGTGATTTATCCAGTGTATTGTGTTTTCTCTGGCTGCTGTAATAGGGTGGAGTCAGTGCTCACGCAGCCACACTTACTAGGCAGGGCTGTGGGTAACAGGTCTCCCATGGGTCTCACTGGGTGAGGGTCAGGGTGTCTGCGGGCCACACACTTCTGCAGACTCCAGTGGAGAGGGTCCATTTTTCTGCTGGTGCCGCTTGTTGGCCTAGTTCAGGCCCTGCCGCTTGTGGGACTGAGGTCCCTGTTTTCTTGCTGGCTGGCAGTTGGGAGCTGTATACAGCTTCCAGAGGCGACCCACATCCTTGGCTTGTGGCCTCCTCCCTCCATGGTCAAACCCAGCAGCAGTGGGCCCAGTGCCTTTCATGCCTCCTTCTTCCTCCCTCTCATCTCTCGGATCCCAGGGCAGAAAGGTTCTCTGATTTTGAGGGCGCACATGATTAGATTAGCACACCCTGACACTCCAGAATAATCCCCAGCTCAAGACCCTTAACCTGAACCACATCTGCAAAGTTCCCTTTGTCAGGGAGGTAACACAGTCTCGGGTTCTGGGAATTAGGATGCAGATATCTCTTTCTTTTGGGTGGGGGATTATTCTGGCCCATTGTACCATAAGGGAAGTTAATTGATAAAGTGCTTAAAATGATAGCTTGAAGCCTCTGAAATTGCCAATGCTTAGCTGCTAACCTACAAAAGGTCACCTAATTCTATCTAGTCTATAGCGAACCCTGCATGAAATTTCGCTTCTGTTACTCTAGTGGTGGACCCGGGATGCTTTCTTTAGCTTTTAAAGTTGCTAGTATTATTGGTGTTTTAGTGCTGATGTGAGCATCCCAATACACTTCTTAATCATCGTGTCTTTAACGAACTGTGGACTGCCGATTTGGGGGACTGTGTTTTTTCTCTTTACTCTCTGCTGTTTCGTCCCCCGCCCAGGCTCAGTGCACAGCTCCCGCCCCCAGCCTCTGGC
Source organism: Panthera pardus (assembly GCF_024362965.1). Taxonomy (NCBI): domain Eukaryota; kingdom Metazoa; phylum Chordata; class Mammalia; order Carnivora; family Felidae; genus Panthera; species Panthera pardus. The sequence continues at coordinate 69,617,082 of NW_026527002.1, forward strand.
GGTCCTAGAGGTGCCCCCTTCCATCACCAGCCCCTCTTCTGGAATGTGGATGTGGAGCGAGACTCTGCCCCTTCGGGAAGTGGTGGTCCCTCTTCTGGGGACTGTCCCTCTTGGCTTTCTTGGGCCTTTTGCTCTTTGAAGCAGGCGTGGAAGGCGCTGGACCCGTGTTTGGGGATCAGTGAGACCAGCACTGCCTTCCCAAGGGCAGCCTGAGCTCCAGGCCCCCAGACCCGAAGGCTGTGGCTGCCCCTGGAGTGTAGTTCTGTGGCCCCCACTCTGTAGCTCCCTGGGTGTGGTTCTGGAAACTCTCCCAGTCTCTGTTCGTGGATGTGGGTGGGGCCTCTGAGAATTTGCTCCGCTTGTCTCCACCGACTTCCCTCTACCGGTGAGCAGTCATCTCAGCCCTGGTTTGTGTGCCTGTGACCACGGGAGAGGACTCAGACCCAGTTCTGTGCTCCTTACCCACAGCAGTTCTCAAGAACGCCTCTTGTTGGTACGTGACCACTTAGCCAGCTGAGGGACAGTGCCCGATTTACGTCTTGGTGCCCTGACCCTGATGTCACCCACCTTCTCCCCTTTGAGCCGACAAGAGCCCTCCCCCATTCTACAGGTAGTGAAACCAAGGCCTGGGCGTGTGTGGGGCTTTCTTGCGGCCGAGCCGCGTGCTAGTGACTAGAATCAGTGATAGTAAGCTGGTGAGGTGGGGCAGAGCTGAGTTCGGATCCTGACTTGTCTTACCGGGTGTAGTGACAGATCACTTCAAGTGCTGGAGCCTTGTCGTCTTTCGATGGAGAAGGGCCCTTTGGACTAAATCCTGCTTGGAAGCTGGGCCTCGGTTCTCCCCCAATGGCTGCCCCTCAGTCAGCTGCTGTTCTGCGGTGTCCCTTGAAGAACCCAGCAGTGAGGTTGGACAGGCCGACCTTCTACCTGTGGTTATGATTCCTGGGACTTCAGGGGGATAAAGCACCTGACTCGCTGCCTCCTGGGAAAGCTTAATGACCTGTCTTTCCAGTTCTCTTTTTATTCTGTCTGGAGCCTTTCTCCTGAGGTTGTGAAAGAAGAGAAAGTACTCTTGCAGGGGCTTTAGGCCTGAGGGCGCGGAAATGTCCCTAGAATAAAAGGCAACGTAATGGTCTTCCCATCCCATCTGGTGGCTCCGCAGATGACTCCTGTCTCCCTGGGGAGAAGGCACTCAAGTCCTCTGTGGCCCTGCCCCTTGGCACCACCCCCAGATCCAGAGTAGGGTCTGACACACAACAGACTCTCAGCAGTGCTCAGGGAGAGAGTGGATTTCTCGAGAGATCCTGGCGTCATTATTTCCTGCATTGAATCAGCCCAGGTTTCTCATTTCTGGCTGAACCTTCGTGAGGCTTTGGTGGGTATGTCAGCCCCAAGAATGATTTGTATTAGGTTTCACTGCAAGTTACTAAGTACTGTTTTATTGTATTGAGAAATACGGAAGCTCTCCTTGTATGACATCCAGACCATGGAGACACGGAAGACGTGGAACGGGTCTAGAGCAACGTCAGCATTTTGGGCCAGATAATTCACCGTGAGGCCGTCCTGTGCACTGATCCCCTACTGATCAGGCGCTTGAGGGAAGGAGGGTCCCAAGCATGCCTGTCCTCTCTCCACTAGATGCCAGGAGCCCCGTCCCCCCAAATCCCAGCCCCCAGTTGTGACAATCCCAAAGCGTTTTCAGACATTGCTAACTGTTGGGGCATGGGGTAAAAATCATGCTTTGTCGAGACCCGTTGGTCTAGATCTGTTGTGTCTCCCTGGCTGGTAGTTGACATAGACTCTTTCACAGAGCCTGAAGAAGAAAGGTTGACCAGTAGCTTGGTCTAGGGAAAAGAATCCCGAGTTAAGTGCTTAAAATGAATTTCCTGCCGAATGTATAGGGTGAGTGTTTTTCGGTTTCCCAGCTGTGACGCTGAGTACATCACTCAACTTCTCAGAACCGCTTGCTCCTCTTCTGTGAAAGAGAAGAAGAATCCTGTGCCCTTAAGGACGATTGAAGATAAGGTGGTCGAAGGCTTCACATTCCACGGGCACTCAAGAAAAAGTAGGCGCGGCATTTAGGACTAGTAGCGAAAAGCACCTTAAGGAAGGCATATTTGGGGCTTGTGCAAGATTCATTGGACTAGTTTTACGTTTAATTGTAGAGAAGGGAATGCAAGTTATCAAGATCTCAACTCTAAAGCCCGTGTGACTTAGGGGCCGAGCAGGGACTGTGTTTGAAGAGGCCGCGGTGGGTTTGGTTTCTGCTTCAGCCACGTGCTGGTCATGTGACCAGGCTCGGGTTTCACAATCTCAGTTTCTTCGTCTGTGCAATGGGGGCGATAAGAAAGACTCCTGCCCTCACAGGGCGCTGGGAGCCTTCGGCAAAACCGCGGATAGAATCTGTTCACCCTTATTATTGCCTGGAGGTGACCTTCGAGGTTCTGCTGCCCGTTCCCTGTTGGATGCTGGACTCCGCCCTTCACCAGCTCCAGGGTGACTTATTTGGGAAACTTCCCAGGGAGCTGGGTGCAGTCGAGGGTGGGAATTTCTTCTTTCTCCTTTGACTTTGGGTCCTCCCGCGTTTGGATCTCTCTGTCACAACCATCTCGTGGCTTTTATGGTGACCCGGGTTCCATCCCAGGGGGTCAGGCGCTTGAGGGAAGGAGGGTCCCAAGGCCGAGACAGAGGCTCCAGCTAGCTCCCTCTGCCACCGATGCCGAGCAGGACCCGCAGCCATCTGGCCAGCAGGATGCTGTGTCGCGAACAGTCAGCCTGGCCCCTTTGAAGCAGTTTTAAGACCAATTTGGTAACTTGATTTGGAAAGTGGTATCGATGACTCCGGGGGTGCGGGCTGCTCAGTGGCCACCTTCTGGGCCTGGCAAATTGGGTTAAGTGGAATGAAATCACTTCTCCCCTCCCCGGGCTCGTCGCTGAGGTCCAGGCCCCATTGTAATGAGAACCTCTCTCGGGCTGAGGACATTGAAAAGCTTTCCGGGGAGTCTGGCACTCTGTTTCCACGTGGGAATTCTGCTTTCCCTGGAGGGCAGGGCAGGAGACTGATAAGACATAAAAAAACAAAGTGACTGGGTGAGTGCAGAAGGGGGGAAGTGGGTCAGAAGAGAGCTAACAATGAACGGTTGTGGAGTATTTTTCAAGGGCTCCTTATCCTTGATGGATACTGTGCTTGATGCCTTTTCCTGTCTTCCTTCCGTCCCCTCCCAGCCCCCCATATCACAAAAAGTGATTCGAGGAACATCTCCCTGCACCCTTAGGCACATGTGTGAGCGCTCCTCTAGGGTTTGTACCCCACGGTGACCATTCTGCCTCTCGATGAACATTCTCTGTTTTAAGGATGCTGTCAAATTTCCTTCCACGACTGTGGTGCTGATTTACACTCCCATCCTCTGTGCCCCGAGGCCCCCTTTTGCCTATTTTGTCGTCCCCATTTGACACATCAGATGGTCACTGTTTTGCTAATGTGCTGAGAGAAACGCAGTTTCTAGTAGATTCCCTGATGGCTAGGAGAAGGCTGAGCCCCCTGTCTGTGTGCATGTACCTGCCCTGGGAGGAAGAACCCCAGAGGCAGCCTGAATCATCATGGCCCTCTGCCCATCCCCGGACTCCCAGGAAGACTGATAAACTCATCCATCTTTATCTGAAGTTCACTTGTGTTGGGGTTGTCAGTTTTGGAACCACCACTAAGCAGTTTTCTCTACCATGTAGCTGCAGAGAGTTCTGAATCCTTGGAGAAACTTTCCCATTTGATCATTTCTCCCTCGCTTCAACTAACCAACATTTATAGAGCATTTTATTCGGCTCGGGCTGTAGAAGCGGAAGCCCTGTGTTCCAGGCCAGCCGTGAGGACTCGGGCCGCCCTGCCCCTATCGGCCCTGTGGCCCAGGGAGAGACCCATGAGCTTTCTGGGTCTTCATTTGTTTCTCTTTCCTAAGTCACTGAAGCTGCCATCCTCACAAGTTGTTTGGGATGGAGAAGGAGAGTCATACACACAAATGTGCACACGGGGTTTTGAGACCAGCCAAGCACTGCATGGAGGCAGCACTGGCTGGGATGCCCGTGCAGACCCCTCCAGGCCAAGTGGCTGTTGGTCTGTCTGGGTGCAGTCCACCCTTGATTGAATTTGGAGGCCAGCTGTACACGGGCAGAGCTTATGGCGTTTGGCCTTTCTGCTCATGATTCCACCCAAAGCTGCCAAGCGATTTTTATGTAGTAGTTCTGTGGAGTCCCTTATATGGTTAGATAGTGTCCTAACTGCTAGGGGTACAGTGACAAGCAGAAAGAGACGCATTCTGCCCTAGGGTGGCCTGTGGTCTGGGGCGGGGGGAAAGAGCAAAGCATTAAGGATTTGCAGGAAGGAGAATTCAATGCTGGGAAAGCATCTTCAGGTCCCCCAAATGTTTCCAGGTGACCTTGTAACTCACAAAGGAAAGGAAGCAGTGGTAATCTTTATTGCCTTGGTAATTGTGGAAAGTGCTGAGCCCCAAGGAGAGGAAAGAAAAGAGGCCTTGGCAATGATATTAAATGGGAATAGAAAGAATGGCTCACGGGGCACCCGGGTGGCTCAGTCGGTTAAGCATCTGACTTCAGCTCAGGTCATGATTTCATAGTTTGTGAGTTTGAACCCCGCGTCGGGCTCTGTGCTGACAGCTCAGAGCTTGAAGCCTGCTTCATATTCTCTCTCTCTGTCTCTGTCTCTGTCACTCTCTCTCTCTCTGTCTCTCTCTCTCAAATAAATTAAAAAAAACATTAAAAATAAAAAGAATGGTTCACATTTATTGAGCACTTACTGGGTGTTAGACCTTCTTATAAATGCTTTGTGCAAATAAGGCAGGGAATATTATTATCCCACTTTTACAGATAAGCAAACTGAGTATACAGTAGCAGTCAGACTACAGAGCCAATGCACAGGCGTCCCAGTTTGGGAATGGTGCCGCCTTTTACCTGAAAGTGTCTGTGGCTGGTCCCATGTTGCTCGAATCCCTACAAATCCCTCTGACATTGTCACCTTATTCTTGAGTGTCCTTTTCCCTCGATTTCTTCAAGCAGCAAGCTCTAGGAATGATTATTATATTCATTTATATAAAGCATTTATTAGAATGAAGACTTTGTTTCCACAGTGCCTTTGCAAAAGCATCGTCACTTTTTCACGATGTGCCTCTTGTTTATGACAAGGGGTGATCTGTCGTTGAAGGGCTGTCACATGGTGATCTTTTCTTCTTATAACAAGTAGGTGATCTCTACCTTATAACAATTAGATGAGTATTTTCCTCATTTGCAACGAGGAAACAGAGGCTCAGAGAGGTTTGCTAGCTCACCCGAAGTCACACAGCTGGGTTGAGTGGATTCAAGACCACAGAGGTCTGGCTTTCAGTGTCTGCATTCTTCTTCCCTTCCTGGAAAATAATTGGGTCAGGGATGGAAAATGAAGTCGGTCAATGTAAAGAGATAGTCACTGTTCCCCAAAAGCTGATCAAGATACGCTGGGCTAAAATACAGCTGTGAACAAGCCCTTTCAAAGTTCTTTTGTCCTGGAACCCTATACTGCTTTCTGACTGCTGTTTTTGCTACCTTTTCTCCTCCCTCTCCCCTGCTCAGCCCAGGGCCAGGCAGGCACAGGGAGCCTACAGATTTGTGGGTCTCAGTTCCCCTTCCTCTAAAGTGGGCATGGCAGTGAGTCGGTTGCTGTCTACTTCGCATTTGTGATAACGGTGAAGTCCGGTAGAGTCTTGCCCAGCCCTGCCTCTTGGTAGCTTTGATACCTGGAGCAGGTTTCTGGACCCGTCTGGACCTCATCGTGTGTGTATTGAGTGCTTACCAGATGCTGAGTCTGGTGACAGAAAACAAGAAAAAAGAAACTCTCACAGTCCATGATGTTTTCCAGGTGCCAAGGTGATGTTTCCCCTATGGTTTATCACCCTGAACAAACAACCTGTGCTTTATTTATTTATTTATTATTATTTTATTTGAGAGACAGAGAGAGAGAGAGCACGCACGTGAGTGCAGGAGGAGGCAGAGGAGGGAGAGAAGCTTAAGCAGCATCCACATCCAGCATGGAGCCCCATGTGGCGCTTGATTCCACAACCCTGGGATCATGACCTGAGCCGAGGTCAAGAGTTGGGACTTTCAACAGACTGAGCCACCCAAGCGCCCCAGAGCCTGTACTTTAAATGGTGGTGGACATTGCCTGCGATAGTATTTTTATTCTCTTGGAAGGCACTTGAGTGATGAAGCACTTTCTCTCAAGGGAGACAACTCACAGACAGATCTAGCTGTGCCCCAATTCCTGGGAGAAGGGCAAAACACAGGTTTCCTTCAGATTCCCTTCTTTGTTCCCTCTGGTTTCTTCATCCCAGACCTGGAGAGCATGCCCACTACTATGAGCTGAATTCTGTCCCCTCTCAATGCCATCGCGTTGAAGTCCTGACCCCAGGAGCTCAGAACAGGAACGGTTTAGATGTATCGTCTTGAAAGAAGTAATTGAGGGATGTGAGATCATCAGGGTGCATCCTGACCCAATGTGACTGGCGTCCTCACCGGAGGAGGAGGGTAGGACACAGACATACACAAAGGGAAGACCGTCTGAAGGCACAGGGAAGATTGCCATCGACAGACAAGCCATGGAGAACAGCCTCAGAAGAAACCCACCTCCCCGGACTCCTCGATCTTCCAGCCTCTAGAATTGTGAGAAAGGAAGTTTCTGTTGTCTGAGCTGCCCACCCGGTGTTCCTTGTCACGGCAGCCTGAACCGAGCGACATAGCCACCGTGAGCGGCTCACCCTCTCTGAGCCCCCTTTGCCTTGGCCGTAAGGAGCGCCATGAGGGTTTCTGCCTCGTAGGCGAGGTCAGGGGGAGACGGAGTGGCCGATGGGCCTCGAGAGTTCACTCTTGGTCAAGTCCCGTTCTAAGCCCTTTCTGTGTCTGAATGCACTTAGTCCTCACGTGCTCCCTCTTGGTGGGTGGTGGGTATTAATGTTCCCAGTGCACAGATGGGGGAAGTGGGGTACGAAGCTGTTACTTCACTTCCCTGATGTTGCTGGGACAGCAGAGGGGAGCCAGCATGGGGACTCTTGGGTTCCGTGTCTGGAGCCCACAGAGCCGGTCACTGTGCTGTCCTGGGTCTCGTTGCTGGGAAGGACCCAGCACGGGAGCGCGTGGCCCAGGTGCCATGTTGAAGCTAGACTCCCCGTGACTGGAGCCTCTGTCGTCTGCACTGAGTTTATGACGTATGGATCCTGCAGCCGTGTGCACATCTTATGTGTACGTGCGTCTGTCTGTCTCTCGGCTCCTCTCCCTTGTTTGGGTCCCAGCACCGCCTTCCCTGTAACCCCATGAGTCTCCTCTCACCGTTCACCCTCCCTCCTCGTCCCTGATCTTGACTGACTCTGGCTTCTGTCCCAGGACTCAGCCTGGCACCAGGACCTGCCGTGCTCCCGTAACACCTCAGATGGTTAAGCAGAGGGTGGCTTTTAGTAAACGACACGGGCCCGCGAATCTGTCCTTTCCTCCCTGGCCTCGTCCCCGTCTTTGTCGCTGTGCGTCGTTTTGAGGGCTCTGGAGTCGCTGCCTCTTTTTCGAAGCATCTCTCATCCCGGATTGCTGAGTGTCAGGCCCCGGGGACGGGGAGGCCAGCGCTGGCTCCGGAGTTACTCAGGCCGTACGGTAAAAACGCATCACTGCGAATGCAGGCCGGCCGAGGCCTGGACCCAACCCCACCCTGCCCACGCGGCTGGATCCTGCAGCCGTGCCTGAGTCACTGGCCGGAGAGGCTCTTCTCGCTCAGGCTGAGGCCGGCCCCTCCTAGGCCAGCCCCAGTTCCTGGAAGAGCTCTGTGCTGTAGGACCCGATTCCTCCTCCTCCTCCTCCTCCTCCTCCTCCTCCTCCTCCTCCTCCTCCTCGTCCTCCTCCTCCTCGCATCCACTGGGGCGCTGGTTGTGGAGCCCTTACTGGCACGTGCCGTGCCGACCACTTCCCACACCGTCTGCTCGTTCTCTTCTCTTCAGTAAACGCCTGGACTGGGGGCCCTTCTGACCTCCCTTCCACGGAGGAGGACGTCCGCTCGGCCATGCGAGCGCTCACAGCGGAGCTCAGCTGGCCTGGCTCGGGTGCCGCGGGGGCCAGGCACCTGGCCGGACTCCCGTTATTCCGGCCAGGCAGGCGCCACTGCTGTGATGCCTGTTTCACAGGTGCAGAGAAGAGACCCCGGCGTTTCTGGGTCCCCTGGCTCGCGCGTGTGGTCTGCCTGTGTGGCCTCAGCCACGGAGCTGGGCTGTAGGGTGAGGAAATGTCAGCAGCGGTTTCCAGGTGGGCCTGGCTGGCCCCCCAGACTCCAGAGCGTGAACTTTCCCCCGCGGCTCCGCGGGGCCCTTGTGGGCCCGGGCGGCCGGGCTTCCCACTTTCTCAAGTGGGCATCGGGGAGGGGGCTGTGTGGTTACCAAGCACAGGTGGTGAATTTGCTTAAGGGACTCTTGGGACAAGAGCCGGCAGAGGGTGAGGGCACAGCTGAGGGGCACACGGGAGAGTCGGAGCTGGCAGGACTGACCTGCACTCGGAGGGTCTGGGCCCCTCGTTCCTGGCCTCTTTGCACACGGCCAGGCCCCAGGCCCCTCGGTGGGCTCCCTGGGTCCATAGTCCCTCCTCCCCACCTGTCTTCCATGGGCGCCAAGAAGAGCCCCCCTCAAGGACACGGGGGCAACAGTGGGATACCGTGCCCGTCTGCTCAGCACTTTCACTTTAGGAAACATTTCACAGACGTGATCTCATTCCATTGAGCAATCGCATGGGAATTGAAGCCCCCGTTTTCGTGAAGGGGGAACTGAGGCTTCCGCAGAAGGGAAGTAGCTGCCTGGGAGCCGGTCCCCCTTCCCGCTGCCCCACCGTGCTGCCCCTGCTCAGGAGTCCTGAAGTGAAGGGCTCCCTGCACAGAGGCGTCCAGGCTCGCGTTCATCCTTCCAGTCCGGCCCCGGCCACGGGCTTGAGGGCAGGGCTGTGAGTAGGAAGCCCAGGCAGGGCCACGGGGTGGGGTCGATGCAGGGCTTAGGATAATCATAAGGATGACAGCCTCACTGTGTGGGGCGGGCATCCAAGTAACATCAGGAGATCTCAGAACTGTCTGGAGATTATAGCGGAGATTAGAGCAGAAGGAAGCTCCTAGAAGGAGAAATGACCAGGCGTGTCCCAGAGGGGAGCACAGGAGTAGCGATAAAATCCATCCTGGGGAATCCTCATGATATGCCTGGACGGTGCCCCGACCTCACGATCCTCCCGGTGCCCGTCCTCCGCGTCGCCCTCGGAGTACAAAGTTACTCTCCTCATTTTGCAGACTGGGAAACACATCCAGGATCCAGCCCAGGCTGACCCCAGACCTCCCTTCTTCCCTCCCTCCCTTGCTCTACTTAGAAAAACAAAAACAGAATTTCTTTAATGTTGCTCAAGGAAGTTTATTTTTAGAAAGATGAGTCTCCTTCCGCGATGCCCGGCTCTTGGCAGATCCATGGATCGAGAGCCAGATCTTGGGTTTCTGCTGCCCAGGTAGGCTCGCAAAGGCTGCTTGCCTGTCAGGGGAGGCGGGGGGGGAGCCCACAGTTTCACTGTCTCAGCAGTGATGGGGGAACCTGTTAACCTGCCTTGGAAGCTAATAAAGGAATCCCAGTGAGATCATGTCTGTTAAAGCTCTTTGAGCTCTCTGAGCGCTGAGGCTGTATGAACACGCGCCCTGGTTATTGCTTACTCAGCAGAAATGTCCCCAGGGCTGCAAAGCCCATCCCCTCCTTCCAGCCCCCTTGTTTCCTTCTGCGTCTTATTTGATGCTTCCTTTGCATCTTGAATGTCTGCCAATATTTTGCTAACCTGCTCTCCTAGAAGGAAGGGGCATATGTTGGGTGCTTTATTTTGTGCTAAGCCTCGTTTATCCATTGACTCCTTTAAACCTTCCAGCCATCCTGTGATGCAAGATGTGTGTATATCCCATTTTCAGGTGGGTAGCCGAAGCCCAGGCTGGGGAGGTCAGCAAGGTCACAGCTTAGAGCAGCAGGGGGGCCGCTCCTGGGGTGTGTTTACCAGGCCATGCCTTGCTGCACTCGCGTCTGCCTTTTCCGGATCGTTCTTCTCCAGATAGCAGGCGCTGCTCTGCCCTTCCTTAACGGGGGGGTGGGGAGAATTTGGCCCTGAGATGGTGGGGTGGTTTGTTACTCATTTCTGCTGCAGAGCCAGGGCTGGGCCGTCTCTGTTCCGGACAGTCTTTGCCGCGAACTGCGAGGGGTCACCCCACCGCGGCCTCCCTGTGCCTCTCCTTGGCTCTTTGCCCGTGCTGGATGGGCGGGTGGGCTTTGACATTGCCCTGAGGACCCGACCTGATGCCAACTCAGCCACCTCCGCTCTTAAAATCAGGCTCTTTTGAATGCCTCTATCAGGGGGGTTGTAGAGAGAGAGAGAAACACCGTTGATAACACCTCACATTTATGGAGTATTTAGTACGCACCAGCCATTTTTCCGGAAATGTCTAGTGCTGGGTCTGGCAGCGACAGCGCCTCCCACGCTCCTTCCAGGCTTACCGCGAGGTAAGTTGAGCAGGTAATTCGTTCCCATTTTACAGACAAGGAAGCTGAGGCTGAAGCTCAAAGTTACAGAATTGGGGCTGAAACCCAGATCTCCTGACTCAGAGAATGAAACATCCCCCTTCCAACACTTAAAAAAGCCCATTTCCATGTGGATTTCCTAGATGACTGGCTTTTTTTTTTTTTTTTTTTTTTTTTTTTTTGACTCCAGCCCAGATAGATGGGTCAGAAGCTTCCTGGCACACCCTTTCTTCCTCCCAATGAATTCCAGCTGCAGAAGAGCAAAGCTTGGCCAAGGGGCATGGCTGCAGGACTTTGGAGAAAACCCCCGCCGAGCATCAAATATAATAATGTCAAATAACCCTTAGTTCGTTACTAGATAATAGACTACAAACGTCTGCAAACATAAAAACAAAAAATAAGCTTTTTTCATTCCTTGGGGAGGACCCAAAAAAAGACTTGGCCTTTGAAGGTCACGCTGGGCCCTCTGTCGTGCTCTGCCTGCCTTGTGGGTCTCAGAATGTTCTTTGAGAATCATTCTTAGAGGTGAGAGAGGCCTGGCAAATCCAGCATGGACCAGTATCTAGCGTGTGCTTCTCCTCTGTGACCTGGACTGAGCAAACACCGCTTGTCATTGTGTGGCATCCTCGTGTCCCCCCGGAGGCTCTCCCAGTGGGAAGCGCCGTGTGTGGGGCACGTTTTGTGTGTGTGAGTGCGTTCATTCTTCTGCACCCCCTCCCCCCGCCCCCGAGACTGTTCACCAGCACCTCAGAAGGGGGCTGTATTTGGAGGTAGGACCTCTGATGGTTTCTTTCTTCTTTTTTTTTTTTTTAAGTTTATTTATTTTGAGAGAGAGACAGAGAGAGCAAGCAGGGGAGGGGCGGAGAGAGAGGGGGAGAGATGGAATCCTGAGCGCGGAGCCCTGTGCGGGGCTCAGACTCACCAGCCAGGAGCTGAGCTGAAACCAAGAGTCAGACACGCCCCTGCAGGTAGGGCCTTTAAAGGGGAGATTAGGTTAAGTGGGGCTGTTAGGGGTGGGCCCCAATCCAACCTGACTGGGAAATCTGGACACACAGGGAAACATTGGGGAGGGGACACACACACAAGACCGTGTGAGGACACAGCGTGGAGGGGGCTGTGTGCAACCACAGAGAAGCACTCTTCAGGAGGGACCAAATCTGCCAGCACCTTGACCTTGGACTTCCAGCCCCCAGAACTATGAAGGATTACCTTTCTGTTATTAAAGCCACGGACTCTGTGGCTTTTGTTACGGCATCCCTAGCAGACTGATACAGGGAGTGCCTGGGGCGGGGCCATCAACGAAGCCCTGAGGGCTTTATAGGGCAACTAGTAAGCTTCATGCCAAGCGGGACAAATAAAACCAAATAAAGCCTCGTGTTAGTTCCAGTCAAACTTCAAAATTGCCGAAAACATGTTGATCTTGAGAGCTTCCTAGCGTTTGGAATTGTGCACCACAGTCCATTATCATTCTGTCTTCCAGATGGCAATCTAACTTCAAAGAAACTTGGTAACTTGCCCACGGCACCAAACTTGTTAGTTTGGGCAAGGGCTGGATCCGACCTCAGGACTCCATCCTGGGCTCCCGAGTGATGAATTTACACACTGCGTTGCACCGTGTCTTCACGGAGATCGCCTGGGACGGTGTCCTCGGAGACCTCCGGGGTTGTGGACACACCAGCCAACAATTACAGTGCGTTAAAATGGAATATGAGAAGCATGTCTGGGCCCCGTGCTCAAGGGGCGGGGAGCCCTGGCTGTGGCGCCAGCACTCAGCTGCTCTGGGGGCGAGCCCGAGTGCTTGTCCCCCAGGAAGGACGGTGCTGAGCCAGGCTGGCGGGGCCGGGGCGGTAGCCGTGGCCTCGAGCGGGCCGCCCCTCCCCGTCCAGCACCATCAAAGGCTGTCTCTTGGCTGGCAGGGTGGGAGCAGCAGGCCACCGGGTTTGCTCTGGACAGAGCCCGGTCTGTCTTTCCAGACGGTGCAGGGACAGGCAGGGAGCTGTGGCAGGGCAGAGGACTGCACCTCTTCCCTGGCAGAGGAAAGACACGGCCCTCACTTTGGTTTTTTTCGTTAAGTCTGACAGATTTCTGCTCAAGCCGAAAACAGGGTACGCTTTGAACCTGAGCTAGAACTTGACTTTTTGCAGAAGCTCCTTCTTGTTATTCAGTTGGCTTTTTAAAAGAACAGCCGTTTCATAGGCCACATTCTCATGATAGAAGTGTTGGTACCATCATCACGAACATTATTATTTTTTATTCCTCTCTATAAAAGTTAACTAGTATTACTGGCCTGGCTCGCGTGGTGTTTTAGCGCGTTTCAAAGAGCTTTTTCAACCACTTGTTACTTTGATCTTCGCTATTACTATCTCTGTTTTGCAAATATGCAAGCTCAGGTTCAGAGATGGCAAGTAACTTGCCCGAGGTTGCACAGCTTATGGAGTAGCGAAATCCACACTCTGCTTGTTCCCAGGCACTGAGAATAGCACACAATGGCAATTTATCACACGGACTCCTCTTCAGAGTCAGGTTTTGAATGTACCTTCTGCAGGACAGGGGGGCATAGGCTCCTTTTTTTTAGGTGAAGGGACCCAAACTCAGGAGCGATGACTCTCAGGGGCCACACAGCTCATTCCTTCCCAGCACCCCTGCCCCGTCCCAAGGGAGAGTTCTTTGGACACGTCGTTCAGCCACGGGGAGCCTCATCGACAAATATGCTGTCATATTTTGACGATGGGGGAATGTTGGGAGGGGCGCCCATGACGGAAGCCTGGTGTGTCTGCCTCTCCCTCCCCTGCCCTCCCTCCACTCTGCCTGATGTCTCCACTGCTTCTCCCCAGGGATACCCCACCGCCCAAGGCTAGGGGATGACAGCTCCCGGACACAGCAAGCCACACTCTCTTTTTCTTCCCCTTTCACCACCTTGTCCACAGATGGTCCTCTTCTTTTGAGTGTGCGTATAGCTCACCGATTCGGACAAGAAAGCTGCCTCCTGCTGAATGCCGGCTGTGCTCGGAAATGAGCTGACTTTCACAACAACCGGTCAGAGGCAGGTGCTGTTTAGTATCTCCATTTAAAACAAATTTTTTCTTTTTAGTTTTATTTATTTATTTGGAGAGAGAGGGAGAGAGAGGGAGAGAGAGAGCATGCACACACAAGTGGGGGGAGGGGCAGAGAGAGAGGGAGAGAGACAGAGAATCTCAAGCAGGCTGTGCACCATCAGCACAGAGCCCGATGCGGGGCTTGAACTCACAAACCATGATGAGATCATGCGCTGAACCAAAATCAGGAGTCACACGCTTAACAGACTGAGCCACCCTGGCGCCCCAGTATCCCCATTTTATAGCTAAGGAAGTGGAGACATAGAGAGGTCAGTACATTTGTCCGAGGGCACGCGGCTTTTACATGGCAGTGCTGGGATTCAAACGCAGGCAGTCTGGCTTCATTTTGCCCCTGCTCTGGTATGCAGTTACGCCAGTGGTTACCTTCTTCCAAGGGTAGCAGCATACGTTGTGCAGCTAATGCCACCATGATCCCCAGAGCGGCAAGGCAGGCGATGTCGTGGGCAGGAAGGGGAAAATGAGGTGTGGGCTGTACTTCTCGCTGTTGCTTTTTTTTTTCTTTAAAAAATTTTTAATGTTTATTTTTAAGAGACAGAGTGCGAGCAGGGGAGGGGCAGAGAGAGGGAGACCCAGAATCCGAAGCAGGCTCCAGGCTCTGAGCTGTCAGCACAGCGCCCGAAGTGGGGCTTGACCCCACGAACCGTGAAATCATGACCTGAGCCGAAGTCGGACGCTCAGCCAACTGAGCTGCCCAGACGTCCCTGTAATTCATCCGTTTAAATAAATAGAATTATTTAGCGCCTGTGGTACCCACTGTAACAAGCTTTATGCTTTCTGTTTTATTTGATCTTCCCCTGGGGGAAGACAGAGCAGGTTTACAGATCTGTTTTCCAGATGAGGAATGTGCCAGAGGCCACATGGGGGAGAGCCAGGATTTGACCCCGGGATTTCGGATTCCAGGTCCAAAGTTCAAGTGTATCTTGACCCCTGTGATCTGGAATCGGGGCTGTGTGCCTTCCATGGCTCAGTGACTCCAGGGCTGTGCCTGTGTGCTGCCGTGTCGAGGAGCAGAATGGGAACCATGATCATGCGGCCACGGGCATGGGGACCGTTGTGCCAGGCCCATTTCTGGGCACGTTAGGCGTGTTAACTCATGGAGCCCTCAGAACTCGCTACGAGGCGGATGCTGTTGCATCAGGGACATTGAGGGCTCAGGAGGTCGTCTGTGTTCACAGAGCTTGTAACTGGTAGCACTAAGGCTGAAACCTGCCGGTTGACCTGGGTCCTCACATCTTGCCATTGCCTGACACTGCCCCTCAAGGCTAAGTGTCCAGTCGTGGGGAGGGCGGGTGCCTCTGTGGCTCTAAGGGAAGAAGTGCAGGGGAGCTGGGGGACGTATCCCGAGTGCTGAGCGCGTTTTGCATCCATCTATCCTCATGGCTTCCTATCCATGTTTTCATCTTAATCCTGAACTTCCTGAGCGTTTATTGAGCAACTAACTAGTGTCTTCCAAGTGTTGCTAGATCCTGGAGACATAGAAGGTAAAAGCTCCATTGTCTGCACCCAGAGTTGCTCTGCTCATGACAAACTCCTTAAGGAAAGGAGGCAAGGAGCCGACATCTGCTCTATGCCGAGCCCTGCTTTAGACCGTTGCAGGCGTCCTGTTAAGCTTTCGGTGTCTGAAATTCTCGGAGGCCTAGAACAAGCCCGGTGGGCAATGCCAGGAGCAGATTAGGGCTGAGGTGGCCAGCCCCTCGGGAGCCTTCTCCGCCAGACTCTCACCCCTTTCCCGCTGCCCCCAAACCAACATACAGGAGAGGCCCCTACAGAATTCTTGTTCGGGTCCACTCAGTTCCTGGGAGCAGGGAGTTGGCCTTAGGGAACACTCCCTAGCGCTTGCTCTCTTGCTGTATGCATACTGGCTCTGGTCTGCCACAGTTTAGCAAGCTGTTCTTAGAAGATCTCTCCTGCCTACCGCTATTTTGTCATCTGCAGCAAAACCCGGATAACAGAATTCCTGGAAATATCCCTGGTTTCTTTCCGCTTACCAGTTCCCCTTGTTTGCCAGAAGGGATTAACTCAGACAGTCAAGGTATCAATTCTGCGTATCTGGCTCAGCCCCTGAAATTATTAAGTGTTGTTGTTGTTGTTGTTGTTGTTGTTGTTATCATTATAGCATTTTCCAAGATGGAGGAGAATTGAGTCCTTATGCAGAGGGGAAAACGGGGGAAAGTGAACCCCCGAGAGAGGGGCTGTTTGGTCCCAGGTCACCCAGCCTACGGCAGGAGCCAGGATCAGGCCTTGGTGGCTCTCACTTCCTCTCACCTCCTGGAGGTCTGTAGATAGGAGACACCCTTCCTGGAAAGACAACAGCTTTGGGGTGTTGCTGATAAGGCTAGATGGGTGTGCCTGGCAGGCCTAGAATAAAAGGATTACCAGGAGGGGCTGGGAATCAACCTTCCTTGAGGTGGGCCTGCAGATAAAGATGCTTTTGAAGTTCAGTTGGTGGCAGATAGGATCTTCGTGGCCGAGCCTGTCACCCACGAGCCTTCTGGATGGATGCACCCTGATAGGGAAATGAGCAAGCTGAAGATAGGAAAAGAGAACACTTATCGCTGGAGGCCTCTGCGGGGCTTGCTTTGAGTACTTCCTTCCTGCCCACCCCTTCTGGAGTCTGTCTCCACTTTGCAGATGCAATAACTGAGGCATAGCTAATCCTTTTCTGTTTTTTTGTTTTTTGTTTAAATCCTGATAGGGATACCTTGTTTCAGCTTCCTAGGACACTTCAAAATGCAGTACACGGCTCACTATGCGACTGTTTAATTGAGCATATACTACAGGCCAGGCACGGTGCTGTATCCGGGAAGCACAGAAATAAGCAGGATGCTCTCTTCCCTTGGGGAGCTTTTGGTCTCCAGGCAGGGGACATCTGGAGGAAAGGTCAGGTAATCACAGTAGCAAGTCTGAGTTTCTGCTGGGGGCACAGGTTGCCATAAGCACACACAGCTTTCCATGCTGTGGGCTTGGACAGGAAGGAAGGAGTTAGGGGAAGGAGGAAGGAAGGAAGGAAGGGAGGGAGGGAGGAAGGAAGGAAGGAAGGAAGGAAGGAAGGAAGGAGTGAGTTAGCCTGGGGAAGAGACGACCGGCAGGAGTGCTCTGCATTGGAGGAGGAAGGGGAGAGGGAAGTGGAGACCAGGCCCTTGGAAAGACCATGTGGCTTTGTGCCGAGGACAGTGGAGAGTTGTGGAGACGCGAGAGTGAGGCTAGCATTTCAGAAAGCTTGCCCTTGCTGCATTACAGGCACAAGATACGGAAAATGGCAGAGAGGTGACAGGGGCCTGACCTGGGAGAGGGGTCCCAGTCGAAAGAGAAGCTCCTGAGCGAGCTTGGGGGTTTATGGGAGGGAAAGAATCCACCATGCTGCCAGTGTCTGAAGGCCCCTGTGTGGATTTGGTGCCTCGCACCAGGAAATTTGGTGCCAGGAAATGGGGTGCGTGCGTGTGTGTGTGTGTGTGTGTGTGTGTGTGTGCACATGCTCAGGTGAAGCAGAAATGATCTGGCGGCCCTGGGGCTAGGGTCAGGATGAGTCTGGACTGGAGCCACCATTGCAGGGGTGGGTAAACAGCTAAGGGTGGGTGAGACCTGCACCCAGGGCAGCCTCACCAGCAAGTCGAGGTCCTCCTTCTGGGCAGCTGTCCCGAAGTCTCCCAAGATGGAAGACCACAGCCCCATCTACGCCACCGTGGTGGAGCCGTGTGCCCCTGACTCCCATCACACAGTTCTCGTGTCAGAACCACTTAACAGCATGGATTGTTCTGCAAAACTAAAAAGCGAAGGATGTTCCTGCGTGCTTCACCCCCTTAGGATTCAGCTTCCAGTCCTTGTCGGACGAGTGGTGGTGATCTGTGGGGGCTCTCAGGACCCTCGCTTGGGTCTGAGTCCTGGCTTCAACAGTGGCTAACATTATATAGCCTCTTCTTTTGGTCTGTGAAATGGGTACAATCGGAGCACGTCCATATGTTACAGGTTTGCTGTGAGACCAGGAGACGAGGGGAGTGGAGCCCTGGGCAGTGTCTCCCACACTCAGGAGGTAGTTGCCCCACACGTTGTCCTCATGTGCTCTGCTTTACGGTTCGATGGGCTTTTGACACGTATTGCTTCATCACCTGGAAACCAGCACCTTGGGATGGGTGTAATCCACACCCCCGATTTTTTTAGTTCAGCTCAGCGTTAAAGATCATCTAGTTATGGGGCGCCTGGGTGGCTCAGTTGGTTAAGCATCCGATTCTTGATTTCTGCTCAGGTCACGATCCCGTGGTTTGTGGGTTCGAGCCCCACATCGGGATCCGCGTTGATGGCACAGAGCCTGCTTGGGATTCTCTCTCTCCTCCTCTCTCTGCTCCACTCCCACTAGCATAAGTGCTGTCTCTCGCTCTCTCTCAGAATAAATGGATAAACTTTAAAAAAAAAAAAAAAAGGACCATCTAGTTTTGCTGTGACCATATTTTGTAGGCAAGAGGGCTGAGGGACTCAGAGGGGCTAGGACCTGGGTCTCCTAAATTCCAGGCTTGGACTTTTTTTCTAATGGGGGGTCTTCTCCACTTTAATGTCACTCTTTAATGGAGTAGCAGACTGAGATCTACAGTTGTGTGATTGATGTCAGATCCCCACTGAGGTGGTTTGGGAAAGGGGGGTGTTTGGGAGAGGGTGTACCTGGGAGGTCTGACCTGGCCCGCGGTTCCTCTCTTTCCCCTACGAAATGGGGGGTCTCATCTGGCCCAGGAGTCGCTTCCTCCTGGAGGTATCTACTGTGTGTGTTTCAAGTTCTAGGGTCTGCCTCCTCCTCCAGGGAGGCTTCCTGCCCCTGCCCCGGGCTGACTCCAGTGCCCTCCTCTGCTGTCTGGGTCCTGACCTCCCCTCTGTCGCTACCAGGCTTTGCTAACTGCCTGCTTTCCCCGTAGTGAGAGCTTCTCTCCAGGTCCAGACCCAGTAAGCCTTGGTAGATGTCTGGTGGGTACTACCTGTGTCACAGCTGCTACTGGAAGGCCTCCAAGGACTGTTCCTTTCACCCTTTCCTGCGCTCTCTGACGAAAACCATGGCAGAGCATTTCCCAGCAGTACGAGCCCAGAGGGACAGATACGTTTCCTTAGATAATTTTCATTTTGCCACTCAGAAGGCAGCCCTGTTTTCGAGCAGCGTTTGCAATATTAAGACTAACTTTATATACTTCTCCCTTGAGTTCCTGGTTCATTTAGCAGATATTCACTCAACAGACATATACGTATCTGCTCTGTGCCAGGCACCGGCTTTGGCACTTGGGAGACATCAGGGACTGCTCTGTTTGGGGAGGAAGCTGATGAGGCAAGAAGTCCGCGTTAGGCTGGACGCAGAGGCCAGCGGGGTCTTTGGTCTGGGCGCCCGGGGGTCCATCCTGGTGGTTCGCCCCACTTCTCTGACTCTTACTTTGCATCTATGTCGACTGGGCAGCTGGAGTCTCCTTCCGGTTCTGGGATTATTTCTTCTTCCCGTGACTCTTGTGAACAACTGGGTGGCCAGTGGGGGATGGCCGTGTCCCCACCCACCAAGGCTGCCGCCAGAGGAGGGAGGAGGGAACCCAGCCAGAGTGCTCACAGGCAGACTGTGTGAGGAGCAGCGTGGGGGCGGGCAGGACTGGCAGACGGGGGCAGGGGGGGACGGAAAGGTGCTCCATGGAGGCCGTGCTAGGGCAGGCCCGACGGCAGCAGCTTCTGTGAGCAGCCTCTTCCTCCCAGACCCGGGTGCTTTCTGCCCCGCGATGGGCCTGCTCCTCCCATCAGAAACAGGAGGCCAGCAGTTAATCCATGCAGAAATATTTACTGGTTGTGCCTTTCATGCACTGGCCCTGTTCTCAGCTCCTGGGAGACAGCAGTGGGCAGCCCAAGGCTCTGATGAGGCCGGCAGCTGATGGTGGAGGTCCTCGGGAGGCTGCCCGATGTTAATGCAGAGTCAGGGCTGGAAAACCAGCCAAAGAGAATTAAGTAATAAAGAGACTAATTGCAGTTCCAGCTGTAGGAGGTTTTGCAGGGGGTGTGCTGAGAGGGTCACTTACTTGGTTTGTGTTCCATTAAATTTCATTACTAAGAGGCCTGTTAAATTCTGGTGGATCAATATAACTGGTGTTTTCCTAACCGAGGGACGAAGGATACTAATAACATCACAGCAGGCAAACTTTAGCAGGGGTTTTACTTCCGGTGTTACCGCCCCGTGACACAGGACTTCCTTAGCCTTTGGAGGCACTCATGAGTCCAAAAAGCTGCAGGAAGAGGCAGGGCGCGTATCTTCACTCCCATTACACGGCTGAGGCAACTGAGGCACCCGCAGGCCACACCAGTTGCTTGGGGTCACACATCTGGTACGTGGTAGAGCTGTAGGTGGGCCTCAGGTTCTGGGACTGTAACCTCCTCTCCTTCCTTTCTGAGCAAGGACGGATCTGTCCTCCCGCGGAGGTCTTTTCCGCTACGCCTTTGCAAAACCGGGTGTAGATGGGGGCAGAGAGGTGGCGGGGCTGGGTCTTGTTCCGCATCCGGGCAGCCAGGGAGAGCCTCTGGAGCAGTGAAAAGCTTTCTGTGGGGGTGCGGATGTCCTGTAACCTGCACTGGCTGATACGGGAGCCCCTAGCCACAGGTGGCTGCTGAGTGCTCTAAATACAGCTGTAGCATCTGAGAAACAGCAATTAAAAAAAAGAAAGTTATTTATTCATTTTGAGAGAGAGAGAGAGAGAGAGAAAGAGAGAGAAAGGACGTATATGGAAGAGCAGGGGAGGGGCAGCGAGAGAAAGGGAGAGAATCCCAAGCAGGTTCCAGGCTGTCAGCACATCTCACAGCCGTGAGATCATGTCCCGAGCTGAAATCAAGAGTCGGTCGCTCAACTGACTGAGCCACCCAGGTGCCCCAGAGAAACAACAGTTTTAATGTGGACTCATTTTCATTTGTTTAAATTTAAGCTGATGGCTCGCGTCCACCCCATTGGGCAGAACTTCAGGTCTGAGGTTCTGGGGGCAGCTGACTTCTTTGGCTCTCTAAAGAGTTTCCAGGTTCTCAGC
This sequence comes from Panthera pardus, assembly GCF_024362965.1. Lineage (NCBI taxonomy): Eukaryota > Metazoa > Chordata > Mammalia > Carnivora > Felidae > Panthera > Panthera pardus. Next base: position 69,637,815 of record NW_026527002.1, read on the forward strand.
TTGACTCTCCTCATTAATAAGGGCTGGCTGGCAATTCTGAGCCTTTCCAGATGGAGCTCAGGGTAGTCCCTGCTTGGACTGTGGTTCAGCTAAGATGTGAGAACCAGGTTCAGGCCATAGAGGGGCGTGGGAAGGGCTTTGTGCAAGCCACACGTCTATCGGGTTCGACCTTGCGTCTTGTAGCTTCATAGCAAGGAGTGTCTGTCGGTGGGGACGTCAGAGAGTCTCCCTCCCTTTCCTGCAGGCCCCTCACACCCAGCAGGGGACCCCCATAGACTGCTGACACCAGCTCGGGGAGACTGATTGGAGGCTGGTCACCTGATAGCTCCTCCGGTAATGAGTGTTTGTTTCTGGAGCCTCCTGGGATGTCGCCCCAGGATGATGGTAGGTTGTGTGCTCTGTACAGGAATGACTCTCCACCCACTGTGGCGAAGGGAGAGGTCAGGAGGAGGGCAGGGTTTCTCTTTGGATGGCAACTGGACTGGGGGCCTCTTGTGGGAGATCAGGAACGAACTGGGCAGTGGATCCAGAGGAAGGGGGATTAACTCCTGGGGGCTTGGAGAAGGGGTAGAGGGAGAAGAGGACTCTAGGATCAGTCCTGTGAAGGCTGGGGCTTTGTCTCTTTGTCACCCTGTCCCCCAGGCCCCACTGTGGGGCACAACGTAGGCTCGCAACACAGTGTTAGTGGGAGGGAAGGTGAGTGACAGGTGCTAACACTGTGGCCACCCTGAGAAGGGCTGTGTTCTGGACAGAACCACAGGTCTGCACGTGCCCCTGCCTAAGCCCTAACGCAAGGCTCAGCCCCGCTGGGTCTAGAGCGTGCTCCATGGCGCTGCAGAGAATGAGGCCGCTTCAGGGAAGGCTCACGCTGTGTTTTTGCAGCCTACTTTGAGACCTCTCTTAAAGGAAGGACAGCTTACCTGGTCAGTCTTTCTGCCACAAAGATGGAAAGGAAAAGTATGCCAAGTACTTCAAGACTCCTTTTAATCTCAGGGTCATCCATCTAGATAAGGAGATGAGCTCCCTCACGGGGTTCTGTAACTTGCCCAAGGTCACACAGCAGGACACTGAAAAATATTTGGGCATACACAGGCCTCGCTTATGGACTGGAAAAGTCTGTCTGGTCAGCTTACCACAACTAACATTTACTGATGCCTGTGGTATGCTTGGGTGCTTCCTTGGGAGGGCACTTTGGGGTTTGAAGGGATACTACGGGATCCTGTGAACTTAGAGTGCCAGCTCCTGCTCCTTGATGGCCTTTTTCGTTCGCGCTTGTGCCCGGCTGACGATCACGGGCAGCAGAGTGGAGCCTAGGCAATGTTTGTGGAAGGACTGCCGGGCTGATGGGACAAATGCACTGTACAGGGTTTTCCAGGCAGCTGCGAGGGAGAAGTTTTGGATCTGTCAGAGCTGTGTGGACACACCTACCGCACCCAGCAGTGCACGTGACCCCTTTGCAGTGACACCCACCTGCCTGGCCTCTTAGGGAACAGGATCTGTGCTCAACTGTCCCTTCTAACAGGTACGGGTCTGGGAACCTCTGTTGTCCAGACGCCCTGCACCTGGGTGCCTCTTGAGCACGAGCTCTGGGTCAGCAGTGGGGTGGGGTGGGGGTGGGGGTGGAGGTGGACCCGGACCCTTTTCAGAAGTACCATTAGGAAGAAGCCAAGGTAATACTGATGTGAATGCGGCGGCTAAGAGTTCCTGGGATGAGGGCCAGGCTGGCACGTGCACCAGGTTGTCTGGTTTTACAGACATGCGGTGCCCAGGCTCTGTGTTAGGGGCTCTGTGAGTCCCTGTCAGCTGAAGATCCTGGGAGGTCACAGCTGACCTGGACACTGGCTTAGGTGGAAGCTGGCCAGTGGAGCATATCTGAGAGGTTGTGATTAAGGGGTAGTGGGTTGAATTGTGTACCCCAGAAAGGTGTACTAATCCTCAGTACCTGTGAATGTCACCTTCTTTGGGAATAGGGTCTGTGCAGATGTCAATGAGTTAAGATGAAGTCATTTTGGAGTAGCATGAGCTCTGAATCCAGTGGCTGGTGTTTTTGTGAGAGCATATGGGTATGGAAAGGGACAGAGGCCATGCGGAGATGGGGACAGAGATAGACCCCTGCATCTGCCAGATCTCCCAACAGCCAGAAGCCTGGAGAGAGGCAAGCAAGGATTCTTTCTAGAGCCTTCCAAGAGAGCAGGGGTCTGTTGACACCTCCGTTTTGGACTTCCAGCCTCCAGAACTGTGTGACAATAGCTTTCTGCTGTCTAAGCCACCTGGTTTGTGGTCATTTGTGCGTATGACAGCTCTAGGAGACTAACACAGAAGAGAATCCCATCCTTTCCCGAGGTGAGGGCTTTCCTGACTCCATGTAGAGCCTGGGATTGTGAGTCCATAAATGCATTTTGGTATTCATCTCTGTTGATAGGATTTGACATTCTCTCCCTCATTTGTTCATTATTCTTGGCATTTACAATGTCTCAGGATCTGTCTTTAACTCTGCTGAAATCTGTTCGTCCCTGTCCCAGTCATCCAAGACTGCAGCCCATAGTGTGCCCCAACCAGGGAGTAACCCCACCCTCTGGCTATCCCATCTCCTTTCTTCTTGGGTGGGGAGCATCTCTGACCTACCTAAAACCTACCCAATCCATCTCAGACCCTCTCCTTCCGGGATACCCTTGGGGGCCCCTCCTGGGCTCCTCACCCCTGCCCCAAATTCCATCAGTCTCTTGAATCGGTCACTGACCACCCCGTGGCTCATGTTGTCCTCAGACTGGCATTTGGTCCCACAGAAGTTCCCTGTTGCTTACTATGAGCGCTCTGCAGACAGTTTCTTATTTGCCCCACAGAGAAGCTCCGGGAGGGCTCCCATTACCCCTGCTCTACGGAGAAGCGTCAGAAAGGGGCATCCCTGCGTCACAAAGCTTGTCCGTGGGCAGCTGGCCTTCACACCTAGGTCTGCCCAACCCCATAGCCTGGTGCTCCACTGCTCCCACTCTGTGCCCAGCCTCTGCAGGAGGTGGCCGAGGTCCAACTACTTAGAGAGATTTTCACAAGTACTTGATCTGTTCAGAATTGCTTGTGAGGGCCTCAGGAATATTAGCGTTAAGGGAGTTCTTGAGAGGGCCGGCTGTGTCTCCAGCCCCTCGCCCTGGGCTGGCATACAGCAGGAGCCCAATAATGTGTTTTGACCAAAGGGAGGAATCAGAGAAGCAGCAGCCCTTGAGCCAGGGCAGAATGGGAGAGCCCGGCCTCCGGAACCTGCCAGGCTCTTAAGACCAAACTCTGCCGTGCGAGATCTGTGCCCCCACTTTCCTCATCTGTAAAATGGGGATAAGGACAGCAGAGACTCCAAAAGCTTACTGTGAGGGTTTCCGGAGTTCCCGTGGGTGATTGTGCATGGAGGTTCTTGGCCGCTCGCCAGTGTGCCGGAAACGTGGCCTCTGGTAATTGAGGTCCAGGGAGCATTTATTGCAGGTCATTTGGGAATGGGGAAGGGAAGAGCAGAGGCCTGGCCTTTGAACAGTCTTGCGGAATGAGTCTTCCAGGCAGAGTGTGGAAGAGGGCCCCATAAGCATCTTCTACCCAGGCCAAGAGTAGCCGGGCCGGTCCCTTCACTGGGGAGATGCCGGGCAACCTGCCCCCCCCGAGCCCGCAGGTTCTCAGCCGCTCTTGCTGCACCCCGGGGTTGAGGGTTAATGTTCCCCCAGAACGGCTGCCCCTGTGTCTTGCTGCAGTGGCGACACCAACCACAGCTCCTGCCACAGCAGTTGAGAGCCTTTTCTGGGCCTGGCGTGGGGCGTACGGCCTCTCCCCCAGCAGCGTGGAGAAGGTTTTGCCCACTCCGCAGAGGAGGGGTCATCCTGCACTCTCCACCTGTTCCCTCCAGAAGTGCGGGGCTGCCAACCTCTGGAAACCGTGCACCCCAGGCGGAGGCCCGGCCCCTGCCATCTGCTGCCTCTGTGCCAGGGACACACGAGTCCGCACAGGACGGGCGGAAGACCAGGGTCGGGCAGGGATGGCCCTGGGCTCATCAGTGTCGCTTCCATTGTTGGTCAGGTGCTTTCCAGTGGCCTCTGTGAGCCAGATGGCTCCAGCTGGCCTGCTCTTCTGCTTTGCAGGAGATCCTGGGCTGAGCAGGAGGCAGGGAGTGGGGGAAGCCCTTGCCATTTGCCAGTCACTCAGAGAGCGCCTGTTCCAAGAGGAGCTGTTGAACTGTGGCCTAAATACATTGAGAAAGATTCCCTCCTCTTGCAGTCGTGGGCTTGGGGCTTTGGAGGAGAAATTACTGGCTGCTCTTACCCGAGCTAGATGTGCCACAGCCCTGTGGCACCACAGGGTCAGCTTTATGAAACTGCTGTGCCTGGGCCCCTCCCCGCCAGAGAATCTGATGTAATTGTGCTGGGAGGGACCCACCAGGGGACCCTCCTGGCAGCCAGGCTTGAGCAGCGCTTGGTCATTTGCCTGTGTGCCGTCCCTCCCCACACGTGGCACATGAAGTCCTCGGAGACAAATTAGACAAGGGAAGGAGAGTGACAGAACGAGCCCGCACTTAGCGCCCAGTGTTGCCTGGTTCTGTATGGAGTGCTTGGGGCCTCCCTACTCCCCCCACCCCGAGCCCCTACGAAGAAGGTTCTGCAGTATCCCCACTGGATGGAGGCAGATCTGAGGTCGCAGGGTGCAAGGACAGGTGCGGCCGTACAGGGCTAGTAAGGCTGGTGTCGGGACTGGACTCAGGTCACCTGTGATTCCCAAGTGCTGACCCCCAAGTTGAGCGCCCCTGCCCAGGCCAAGGGGACAGCTGTCTGTTGAGATTGCTGTTCACACCGGAATTCCCACCTGGGTCCTCCCCTATAGAAAATGAAAGTCCCGTACGACCTTGATTGGGCTCCACGTGTAGAAACTGGTCTGAGTTGCCTTTCTGAAAAAGACTCGGTTTGGGAAATTCGGTATTTAAATTATTTTTAGGCCTCTCAGCAGAATTTTGTTTTAGGAGGATGAGCATTTAAATGTATGCAGATCCGGGCTTTTCTATTCCTGTTTGAGCACTGTGGGCGTGGCAGAGAGGAGGAAAACTGATCTCATAAAGCTGAGATGACCAGATACTGCCAGAAGCACCACGGGGCCTGCGAGACTGACATCGCTAATATGTGACCCCATGGGCGCCTGCATTTTCCGTTCTCTGATTAGAGGTCATGGTTCTTTCACTTGCTCCTCAGATGCCTCTGGGGTTTGATCGTTTCTCACCTCCTGAATTCTGTTTCTAGTGCGCCAGAGTTCCACCCATTTCTTTCCTATATATTATTGAAGTTTGGCCAGTACGAAATAGTCATCAGCATCAATACTGCTGTCATTTATTGCATGAAGAATGGAAATGGACAAGAAGACAAAATCAGTAACCTGCCCCCCCCTTCCCAATCAGATTGCTTTCAGATGTGTGATATGTCTGTCCATACATTAACTTACAATTTCACGTAGGCATAGGTCTGGGAAATATTTCGTAGTCTGTTTTTTACCTGATGTTGTATCATAGGCATTTTTCCATTTTTTTGAAGTGCCTTACACATGATCGTTTAAAAAAATTTTTTTAATGTTTATTTTTGAGAGAGAGAGAGGGGACACAAGTGAGGCAGGTGTGGTGGGGGGGGGGGGCGGGGGTTGGCAGTGCAGAGAGAGGGAGGGAGACACAGAATCCAAAGCAGGCTCCTGGCTCCGAGCTGTCAGCACAGAGCCCGATGTAGGGCTCGAACTCGTGAAGTGTGAGATCGTGACCTGAGCCGAAGTCATGCACTCCACCGACTGAGCCACCCAGGCACCCCTTGAATGATCCTTTTGAAAGCACTCATCAAGTCGATAAATTATATTCTTCGCCAGTTCTCTGTTGTTGACAAATTAAGGTTCCTAGTGGTTTGCTGTAGAACTTATGAGTGCTTTGAACATCTCTGTGCGTATCTCTCTTCCCTTCTCGGAAAATCCTTTGGACACACTCTCCGCAGAAGGATGATTGAGTCAAAAGGCGCAGTTTTCTGGCTCTCGACCCGTATTGCCAAATTACCTTCAAATAAGGCTGTCCACGTTGCCACCATCAACAGGTGGGTGTGCCAGTCGCCCCACGACCTCGTCAACACCGGCTGTTATTAGCTTAAAGAATTATAACTCAGTAGACGCAAAACGGTCTCTTGTTAAATTTATGCTTTTTTTTTTTCTTTTTTTTTTTTAATCCTTAACGAGGCCAAATTTTTTTCGTCTGCTTGTTTACCCACTCTCTTTGGAAGTGCTGCTTTTGGCTGTTGTTCCTGCCAATTGCGTTACTCTCCACGCGGAAGCCTTCAAGCCGAGCCGGTGGTGAGGCAGCCTTTACTTGAAACGAGTGAGCTTCAGAGCTGAGCCTTTGTGTGAAATGCTGATTAGCACCCTGGCTCCCGCGTGGAACGGCGGCTGGGGTTGAAGCTCTTCTGTGTGAGATCTGAACTGGGCCCTGTGGTCCCCATGACTTCACACTTCACACTCTTTCCCCCTAGATTTGTGTCGTGGACAAGGCGTGGTGTTTCTTCAGAAAGCTTTGAGATACAACTCTTTCAACTATTTTTGGGCTTCCTAGCTAAAACAAACAAAAAAAAAAAAAACAAGAAGAAGAAAAAGAAGAAGAAAAGTTCCCGTGTGTGCCTGTTGAATCTCTGTTTGTGGTGCCGTCTGTGTTTCTGGATAGCTTTCTCTCATTTTCTCTCACTGCTTCACCTCCCCACATCCTGTGAGGTCAGGAGGCTCCTCCGGTCCTGTTTATCTCTGACCCTGCTATATCCCTTGGCTCTCCAGCTGGACCCTTCCCCCTCCCCCCCAACGAAGGCCGGGGCTAGTTGGGAGAAGCCGGATGGGTTTCGAGGAGGCTGGCTGCCCCCGCAAGAGTAAAACTTCCGCTCAGCCGATGGGGAATACTTGCACGGGAAGGGAAATTTCAGTTTCACCTCGCAGAATCGTAGGGTGAAAGCAACCTCAGAGGTCACCTCTTCCACCCCCTATCTGGAGCAGGCCTCCCCTCTATGGCATAAATGAAGTCAGCCTCCCCGTTGCTGGCACCCCTCCCGTGCTGGGCAATCCGCATCTTTCTTGTTGAATAAAAGCCATCTCGTGTAGACTTAATGCCCTTAAAACGAGGACGTCCAATGGGGAAGGGTGTGGGGAAAAGCAGCAGGACTTGAGGAAGGGCTTTACTACATAGGTTTTGCTACTAGCACAGGACGCTCCACACGCTGCGTATTCCAATCTGACGGTGTCTTGGGGAAGCTCTCTGGGACTCATTTTACCCGCCTGTGACTTGGGGACAGTGTGGCTGGCCTTCAGAGTTAGTGATCACGCATGGAAAGCCCAGCAGGGCCGGGCACTGAGGAGGCTGGAGTTGAATGGCCGTTGTGCACGATTTCTGCAGGATGGGTCCGTACTTCGATGCCAGGGTTCTCTTCTGTCTGGGCTGATGCTTGGGTTGAGACTTTACCTGTAGTCACTTGAAATCGTTGTCACTTATGAGAAGTCTTGTTCTTCTGTCCTCCCTGCCCGGGGAGAAGTTACATAACCACTTGGACGGGCCTGAGTTGTGGGCACACGGAGACCGTGCCAGAGTCTGGAGAGGACGCGTCAAGAGAGCCTGTGATTTCTCGACATGGAAGTAACTGGTTTTTCTTCTGTAGCCCCTTCCCTCAGTCATTCCTAATGTGCATGGATTGGGTCCCCTTGACGGCCTTGAGGGCCTATGTTCCTCAGCCCGTGCTGGGCCAGCTCCAGGGAGGGATCTGGGGGAGGCTGTCCCTGTTATGGGAAGTGGAGGGGCACCTCTGTCTGCCTAGAATTCCATTCTCCACTTGTTTTTCCTTTTGCTCTTTTCACTCGGCTTTGAGAGTGGGGGCTGTGGACCTTTCGGTGCCAAGACGTTGGAGCCCCTTGAGCGGTTGACCTTGGAGCCCACATGCAGCAACTCCAGTCTTTGAACCAACTGCTTGAGATTCAGGGTCTCCAGCTGCACTGTTTCCCGGCCACTGACTTGCTGTGTGAGTTTAGACGAGCCCCTGGGTTTCCCGAAGCTTCATTTCTTTCCATAGGAAAGCAAGAGGATGCTTTCTCAAAGCTCTCAAACTCGTTTGGCAACTGACATCTAGGTGCTTGGGTTAAATCGGGATATGGTCCCCCGGTGTCCTCACCCCAGCTCCATCAAGCCCCCTGGGGGGGACTCACACGAGATTCTTGAAGCCCTCAGGATGGGTGGCGAGCCGTGTGTGTGTGTGGGGGGGGGGGGGGTAGCTCTGGACGGCTCCTCAGTAGGCCCGTGACCCGCGATCTGTTAACGCTGCATCCCCTGTCCACTTTCGAGCACCCTGTGTGTCAGTGCTTTGCATAGGCTTGGTTCCTGTCTGCAGGCACCTTGCTCTTTTGATCACAGATAAGGCCTGAGGCTCAGGAAGGTGGGTTCTGCCGAGGCCAGGTTGAGCAGGAAGGAAGTGGCGGGGCCTCACCTCCAGCCCAGGTCGCTGGGCGGCGAAAGCCCGTGTGCTTCAGCTGTGAGCTTTACTGCCTCCCCGTGACTTTCCCCTTCACCTGACACCTGGCTGGTGCTCTGGGTTGTCACCCCTGCCCGCCCCCTCAGATGGCCTCAGCATTTGGCCTCTTAGATGTTCCCAGCTCAGGGACGAGTAGCAATGGGCCAAAAGCACCTGTGCTTTCTGGAATACACTGTGCTGCTTAACAAACCGTCTGTTACATCGCTTGTTTCATAATTTTCCCAAATAAATGTTCTCTCTTCCCATTGTCCTCGTCGCTTGCGTACTTTTGCTCGCACAAACACGAGGCTCCTGCTAACCCCCCTTTCCCTCAGCACTCCTGTCTGTTTCCCTGGCTTCATCTTCAGAAATGAGGACACTCTCAGTGGGTGGGGTGGGTGTCTGAACGAGGATGGTCCCAGGGCCTGTACATTTCTTAGGGGGACTGAGGCCGGGGTCTGGGGTTCTCGGGTGTTGATTCTGCCCCTGAGGCTGCCTGCTCAGAATGGAGGCTCTGGGCACCCCCCAGGTGCCCATCTGCCTGAGGAGCAGAGCAGACTAGGGGTTCGAATCAACCGCCAACAACCTAAGGGATGGATTATTTAAGAAATCTCGCATCCGTTCTGTCACGTAGTGCCTCTGTTCCTCAACCTCGATGGCTTCCTGTCTCTATAGGATTAAGTCTCCAAACCACAGTACTATTTTCAGGACCCTCCATTGGCTGCTGCCTCTGCTAGTGATGGGAACGTCCTGGCCCACTTTCATAGTGACGGATGTTATAGCTGGAGATGCTCTCTACTTTCCGTCTCTGGGCTGTCACGGAGGCCCCGTGAAGAGGGTGTTTATTTTACTCCATGTCTGATGAGCAGCGTCAGGACTCAGTTCGCTAATGCTGATGTCTCATTTCTCTTATTTCATGTGCCTTCCTCCATTCTGTCACTTCCAAGCTGCTCACCTTCTCCAGGAAGGTCCCCATGGGTGGCTTCCTCAGCATCTTCATCATTAATGCTTCTTGAGAACCGTGACAAACGCTTTACGCTAATTACCTACTTTAACTGACCCCAAATCGTTGTTACCTTCCATTTGTTGTGTAGCTTCCCTGGGTGTGACTTCCTTGTTCAGTAAGGCAAGCCTGTCCATCCATCCGTTTATCCATCTGGTCATCATCTAACCGTTCATCAGACATTTCACCAAGCTCCTTTCCTGCACTGGGTGCCTGGGGGGAAAAGGAGCAAGAAAACGAGTCTCTACGTGAAGGATCTGGGATTCATGCACACATTCCAGCCACCATTATGAACAGGTGTTTGCTGCCTTAGAGCTCTCACTCATTGCTTATAGCCACGAGCCCAGCCTCCAGCATCCTGGCCAACGGGGCGCTCCAAGGAAGCAGCTGCCATCTAGGAATGAACTCTTTGCTTGTCCTGCTCCCGGAGGCTTCATCCTGGTGTCGCCGGGCCTGAGCATCCATCCGAAGAATCTTCTTGATGCAGGTTGGGTTCCCTGGAAAGCAGATGCTGAGCTGTAGATCAGTCAGCCAGATGTTTATTACGGCATGCTTTTGGCATCCACAGCTGCGCAGCCGAGGGGGAAGAATTCAAGAGTGGGCAGAGGACGAGGTCAGCCTGTACCAGTCTCCCAGCAAAGACCTCAGCCAACCCATGGGCGCTCTAGAGCTGGAATGGCCCTTTGGAATGGGCCAGAATTGAGATAACGGGTTGACCAGTCATTGCACATGTGCTCGGTTGGAAGGATGCACAACCTTGAGCAAGGTCATTGTCCTCAGCCAGGGCAGTCTCCAAAGAGGGCTGACAGCTGGAGGTAATCTTCTGCCAGCACTGTCAGCAGCTGCTTTGGTCAATGGCTGTGAGCATAATTGTCTGCTGCGTTCACCATTTCTTCCCCAGTACCTAGCACACAACAGGCACCCACTCTTTTGGGGGATAGAATTGCCTCAGCTTTATGGAAGCCGTGGGATTAATTCATTCAGCGAGTATTTACCGTGTTGGCAAAGGTGTTTGGAGCTATTGCGCATCAGGCACCATTGCTGCTCTTATGCAGCTTATAGTCAGGGGGTTTAAGGCACTTTCAACATTGGTGGTTCAACACTGCCTTCCTGGAAGAGGTAATCTTCATGCTGGGGGTGTGACTTCCCGGATGGTGGGCCCTGGGCCAGGGTTAAGCCCAGTGTTTTCTGGGCCCCCCTAAGGAATGTAGACATATTACGATGGAGAATGAATGGGTAAGGGGTGTTTTACTCGGGGAGGGGAATCTCCACCCAGCCCACCTGTCAGCGCACCTGTCCGCCCTGGGAAATTCCCTCGTTTAACTTACATTCACTGACGTTTGGGCTCCCAGTAGCCTGGAACTTCCCCAGGGGTCCCATTGGCCCAGCGACTTGCATCATTTGGGCAGTTGGAGAATGGAGGGATGCCTTTTTTGAGCTGAATGGAAATATGTATTTCTCCTCTGAGTCACCAAAAACTACAGCCCAGGGTGTAAGCGACCACGTAGTCTTTTTTTTTTCCTGTATGTAAATGAGCTGTCATCACAGTTCAGGAAGTACAGACTCTGAGCAGGGAGGAGGCGACGGAATCAGTGAATGTTAGATCTGAAAGAGACCCTAAGGTCGCTCGGCCCAACCCCCTTCCTCTGTGAGAGGCCTGGAGTGGGAGGGAAGGGACCCTTACGGTCACCGGGCAGATTTGGACCTGGACAAAGGGGCCAGCTGTTGGCTGCCCGTAGTTCGCTGTTTTTTCCCAGCCCGCTCGCCACCCCACAGGGGGCACAGCCTGGCATGTGGCAGGTTGTTTTTATCTGCACACATCACCTGATGATCCGAGAGGCTTTTACCGAAAGCAATGGCTTTGATGTTCTGGGTGACGAGACCTGAGTGCGCTGGCAGGAAGGGAGGTTTTTGGGGTTGGAGAAATGAAAACTATTTACCTTTGGGGTTGATTTAATAACACCTCTGGGGTCGGGGGGAGGTGGGAGGGTGTTTGTAAGGGAAAGTTGAATATAACTGTGGGTACACAGAGGAGAGTCTGAGGTGGAAGGCCAGGAGGTAAGATGCTTCCAGGTTTCAGGGGAAAGCGCCTGGGAAGGCTGACCCTGCAAAAACCTCCCTCCTCCACGCCGTCCTCCGCCACCGCACCCTCGGTTTCCATGGGAGGATTTGCACACAGTTTCTGTGTCGCTTATCAGCCGAATGGTGTGGGGCCGCCTTGGATAGCTGGTCTGGAAGCTGGCCATCTCTGACCCCAAATGCTTTCTCCGCGGGACAGTGGTGGGTCCTCACTCATCCTCCAGGGGCGGACACGTAGGGTCTCAGAGCCCAGTTTCTGGAGCTAGACTTCTGTGTCCTTGGTGGGGAGCACCTTTCCTCATCATTCCGTGCCTCTGTCTTTTGAGAGACGGTGTGAGTCCCGCCCACCTCCCGGGTCACCGTAGGGATGGCGGCACTGCTCGCGGTTCCCGGCGCGTGTGACAGTTGGACAAGCGTGATAGGGTTATGTTGGGTGGCTTTCCCGTGTTGCCGTAAACAGCACCTCTGGGGATTCAGGACCCCTGGGCCGGCCTCTTTGGCGAGCGAATCTACCCCTGCCTAGTGCAAGGGGTGGTGCTGCTTCTCCCGGGCTTTCAGTCATTGCCATTGCCGTGCCTCAGCCTCTGAAAGCCGGAGGGTGTGCGGGGAGTGACAGCTGTGCCCCAGCTTGTCGTGCCGCACGCCATGGCTCCCTGCTTACACAGCATCCCGGTCGATTTCTTTTGCCTCCTTTGTATTAAAAACACAAAACACGGGGGGCCTCCTGGGTAGCTCCGTCGGTTAAGCGTCCGACTTCAGCTCAGGTGGTGGTGATCTCGTGGTTCATGAGTTCAAGCCCCGCATCGGGCTCTGTGCTGTCAGCTCAGAGCCTTGACCCTGCTTCAAATTCTGTGTCTCCCTTTCTCTCTGCCCCTCCCCTGCTTTCTCCCTCTCTCTCAAAAATAAATAAACATTAAAAACAACAACAACAACAAAACCTTCTTGATTACACAAGTTATTCACAAGGTGAAACTCAGAAGGGATAAAAAGTTTCCTCACGAAGACCCCTACCTGTCCACGTCCCCGAAACTGTTTCTCTTCCCTGATGGCACCCATGTCCTGGGTTGTTGGGTCTTCTTGTCCGTGCATTGCTGGACTCCTTGCAAAAGAAGACGAATGTGCGTGCCTCTACAAACAAGTGCTGAGCACCTACTGTGTGCAGTGCTGGGCCAGCGCTGAGGGGAGCCTGGGGTCTCGGCTCCCTGTAGCTCCCTGCTGCATTGAGACCTCTGCATGGCCAGGCAGGTGGCCTCGGCTGCAGGGGAGGGGCTGGACTTAGTGCTGGCTGCTCTGTTTCCCATGGGGCCCACCTCCCTTTTGCCTGTGGAAATCCGGTGGAGGCGGTCTGGGCTCCAATCCCAGCCGCCCCCCCAGCCGCTGCAGATGAAACCCCGAGGGAGCTTCCCTCCAGCCTTGGTTTCCTACAGCATGAGCTGAGAATAATGATAGCATTTGCCACAAGGTGTCTTGGGAGGATCAGGTGCAGAAAGTTCTTTTAACACCACCTGGCACATAGTGAACACCAGCCTTGGCTGCCCTGCCCCCTCCAAGGGCACTGCTGCTCTTGTCTCCTCCCCCACCCTCCCCTGCCAGGCTCAGTGCCTGATGCCTCCCATGCAGGCCGCCAAGCCAGGCCCTGGGGCATAGTAACAGAGGAGGCATCCATTTGTCTTTCTTTTCCTTGGCAGGAGGGGGTGGAGGTGCAAATTGAATTCCAGCTTCAGCCTTTGTAGTTTTCTGCACAATCCGTTGTAACATTTGTACCTGAGGTGCCATGGTTTTTGTGGGAAAGGCTTGTGTTTGGCCATGCGTGCATGGTTGAGGCCAGCCCAGCGGGTCCGTGTCTCCTGTCCTGCTCCTGGGCTGTCTGTCACCTTTCATCCTGATGTGGCTTTAAACTGGCGGAAAGAATTGCAGGGATGATACAGAGAACCTACCATACAGTCCGATTCAGCAATTGTTAATCCACACTCCACCGGGACCCCTTCTCTCTCTCTCTCTCTCTCTCTCTCTCTCTCACACACACACACACACACACACACACACACACACACACGTACACACACACAGTTTTTGTCTCAACCACCTGAGAGTAAGTTGTAGACATGCCTTTTATCCCTAAATATTCAGTGTGTGTTTGCTAAGATCCAGGACATCCTCTCACGAACCACCAGGTGACAATCAAACAATCGAATGCAGGACATTGAGCGGGGCTACACTTGTATCATTCAATCCACAGGCCACACACAGTTTCATCACTTGTCCCGGTAATGGGCTTTGGGACCACGCTTTCCTGATGGCGGATCACCACTGCTCTCTCAGTGGCCATGTCTCCTCAGCCTCCCTTTATCTTGGAACAGTCCCCTGGCTGTTCTTGACCTTGATGTTTTGGACGAGTCCAGGCCAGTCGCTCTGTAGAACGTCCTTCGGTGTGGGTTGGGGCCTTCATTCCTGAAAGTCCATACTGTACCGCTTGCTTTTCTCCATGCTCTGTAATCCTTGGCGGTCCTGCAGGGCTGGTTTGTAATCAAACTACGGCGTAGGAAGGTCAAGTGAATGGTCCACGGACACCTTCCTGGGAAGTGGCAGAGCTGGGATTCAAATCCAAGACTGTCTGGTCTGTGTGCCCAGCAACACGGATAATGATGGCACATAGACCCTGAGAATAACCAGGTGTTAGTCAAGCACTTGCTCTGAACCAGGCGCCTTACTTAGCTCATCTCCTGAATGCATCCTTGCCCCAGCCCGCAAAGGTAACTGCTCTTATGAGTCCTGATTAACACGTGGTGATCAGAGGGGTCAAGTAAACTGCCCAGGGTGCACAGCTATTAGCTGGTAGGACTAGCTCGGACCCCAGCAGCCTGTGTCCTGAGTGCACATGTCACCTCTGCGTTCAGCCCTGCTGGACCTCATAGAATTGGGGGCAACACTGATAATACCTCTGATGTCCTTCTGGATCACTGCTGGGGCCCCGTGCGGAGCCAGGCTGGAGGCTTTCACCGGCTTGTCTGGCTTTGCTGACTTTCCAGGAGAGTCCTTTCCCCAGGCCTTTTCCAGAGGGAGTAAACACATCCCAAGGCTGGCGCCTGCTCTCAGGGGCTTCCTGGGGACAGCTGTCCCGTCCTCTACTTCTGCAGGTGCCGTAGTCCACCTCGGTGGCATTTTGATGATTTCCAAGTCAGGGATCCCTGTGTAGTCTTTCATTTCACGGCCAGCTCTCTCTCCTGCCAAGCAGCCCAGGGCCCCCACCTCCAAGTGGCTGGTCCTGGCTGCCGTCAGCGTACCCAGTTGGCTCCATTGCCCAGGCAGCATATAAGTGGCATTCGAGGCCAAATGACCCGATGATATGCTCCCGATCGTTAGTTATTCAGTGCTGTAGGTTATACCCTGTGCCCTCACCTTCCTGTCGGAGACAGGAAGATGATATGGCCCTGCCTCTGGGTTGTAGAGCAGAGGACCCCTGGGCACAGGACACACTTGCAATTCCACTGGCAGAGCCAGGGAGGGCCCTGAGCACAATAGGAGAGGGCCCGTCTCTGTGCCCCAGTCTGCCTCTCACTTCCTCGGGACCTTGGGGTCGTGGGCACTCTGATTCCTTATTCATTTGGACACAGCATTGGGCCCCAGCAGTGATCCCAGGCCACATCAGGGAAGCGTTATCAGCATCCTAAGAAAGCCCAAGGCCCCCTGGTTCAGATGCAGGGTATCTCTGTCACCTGCAGAGCAGGTTAATGTCCCGTCCTTGAGACAGAGTGTCAGGCAGGACGTTCGTTCTGGGAGTAGCAGCCGCCTCATCCAGGCCCCAGCACAAGCGACGTGTCAGACTTCCCTAAGCACCCAGCTCTCTCTTCTGCTGCCATTGATGGATTCCTGAGGAGTAGCCAAGAGACTTCTGTCACCCTGTGCTGGACCGGTCCCCTTTATCCCTGGCTTGTCTCTGTGGGTGGGAAGTGACCACACCGGCTGTCAGGCTCAGTGCCTTGAGGCAGGACTGTGACCGTCCCCACCTTGACCGCCCTGGCCGGCGCACGACTCCCCACCCCCGGCTCTGGCAGCCAGCACCTGGCTGGACTGGCCCCTGGGAGAAACTTGGAAGTTCTGGTTCCTCATTTTCCACGGAACATTGCTCTGTGCGTGTGGTTTAAAACGGTAATTAAAAACATTCATCAATTTGGTTGCCTTGGAAAGAGGTTCTTGTTCCGCAGGAGCTGATGCGTATTACCGCCGCTGTTCTCTCCAGGAGGAAGCAGTGAGCTTGCAAAGCGGTGATTCGGCTGCGGAGTCACGACTGGGTGTCGGGCAGCCTCCGTAGCCCCTCCGACCGTTAGTTTCCAGGTCTGTAAGATGGAGATGGGGCTCATGCTGTGCCCTGCCGTCCTGGGGTCATGGTGAGTGCTCGGGGTGGTCCTGTGGGGATATGCCTCGGCAAGGTGCCCTGTACCGATGGTGCTTGTAAATGACGCCGTTAGCTTGATCCAGTACGGTTCTCTCCTGCCTTCCTGTCCGTAGAGCACCTCTCGTGCGTACCGCCGTTTACTGCTGGAGGCACAGCCGGAGGATGGCTGAGTGTTAACCCACTGCACGGATTCCCAGGGCTTCGCTTGTTCCCTTGGCCCCAAGGACCGAGCCCCTACACCAAGTCATCGTGCTGAGACAGGAGGAGGGGAGGCCTTTTCCTCGTTACTGGGAGGAGACTACGAAGTTAAGACCCGAGCATTTGCTTAAATGGCGTTCATAATAGTGGACATTTCTGAGTATTCACAACAGGTCCGGCCCCATGCTAAGCTCTGCAGAGGCTCTCACTTGACACTAACAAACCTTTAAGGGGCACCTGGGTGGCCCAGTCGGTGAAGCGTCCAACTTCAGCTCAGGTCGTGATTTCACACTCCGTGAGTTCGAGCCCCGCGTCGGGCTCTGTGCTGACAGCTCAGAGCCTGCAGCCTGCTTCCTCTCCCTCTCTGTTCCTCCCCTGCTTGCATTCGGTGTCTCTCTGTCTCTCAAAAATGAATAAACGTTAAGATGAGAAACTGAGGCTCAGAGAGTAACTTGCTCCAGCCCCTAAGAAGGCTCTGGTAGACCTGGGATGCCAATCCAGGTGGTCTAACAACCAGGGAGCTGGGCTCTTGCCCTCTCCAGGGAATAAGGTGAATGCATTTTGACAGTAAGGCACAAAAGTGCCTTAAAAATAGGGAGGCGCCAGTAGCTGGAGCGTAGATGTGCCCAGGAGGGCTTCCTTATGAGCGGGTTGCCAGTCAAGGGACTTCCCTGAGTGCTGGGGGTTGAGCCCCTTTTGGTGGGTGCTGGGTGCTGGGGCTGGACGGACGGGCAAGCCCAGCACCTGGTGGAAGGAGACAGGCACTCCTGGGCTTGCAGAACTGCTGTGGGTCCGTCTGCGATACTAACACGTCCAGGGGAGGAGTGTGACAACCAGGGGGCCTCAGAGAAGCAACCTGTGACCAAATTTTTCCTGGAGGAGAGAGAAGGAGTGGACAGTGGGGAATCCAAGCCACCTGGCCTCTGCTGTGGCTGTGGGGTGAGCGTGTTTCTCCAGCTGTTCCCCCACTTGAGGGTAAATGCACAATTTGTCAGTCTTATTCTGAGCCTGTGTTCACTAGCTCCATCTTCTTGGTGATTTGGCGGCCAGGGTGCCGGGGGTCTTTGGGGTACAAGAGGGAGGTCTGGAACGGGGAGAATCACTCCGTTGTAAATGTGATTTGGCTCTGCTTCAGGTGCCTTAGGAGGGCCCTCCAGAGCTGGTAAGACCAGCAGCGGCCCCCTCGCCCCTTTCCCCCAGCCCTTTGGGCCGATTATCAGTTAGGATAAGAATCCCTGGTGAAGCTACATTTTTTGTTCCCTGAGTAATGCATGATGTCTACCGATCACATGTTACCAGATGACAGTGTTGAGCTCAGATAAAGCTTACATCGAAGTTAATCTGACACAGCTTCCAGGGTTCATATTACCCCCATCATCTGTGCAATGGGCTGGGCATCCGGGGACAGGACATTCTCAGAATGGAGTTACTGGGTGTGTTTCTCATTTCCCTCTACCCAGACTTCCTGGACTCAGGTGAATGGAAAAGCTTTAGCGGGGGAGGAAAACGTGATCGATCAGCCAGGGCTTTGGAGTCAGGAAGACCTGACTTTCAGTTCTGGCCTGGCCTCTTAGGTGACTTCTGAAATATGGAGCCATCGAAACTGGTCTTATAGGATTAAATGGCTTAATGCAGTGGAATGTCTAACACGGTGCTTGGCACATAGTGGTTGCTCAGTAAATGTCTGCTCTTCTGAAGTTTCTCATTTAGCATGTATTAATATGCACTTGGTAGTTTTTCACAGGATTGAAACATCTCATCCATTTTGTATAAGCATTAATACTAATAATTCTCGGTCCTTTTCTTGCATGTTTACAGAATCCTGTCCTACCTGAGATTTTGGTGCCTTCAATCTGAAAAAAATACGCATCCCTCTGGTACTCTAGAGGAACTTGAGAACAGTCCTTCCCTGAACTAAAGCCACACCATTGTGGGATTTGGAGACTAAAGGTAAGAGGTTTCTTCTCTTGAGCTTTATGGAGCAAAAAAAAAAAAAAAAGGCCTCGGGAATCGGTGATCTCCTGCAACACAAGTTGGGGTGTGGTTCTTGACTTCTTGGCCTCGCTTCCTGTGCTGGTTTGAGAAGCTGGCTTCCCGTAATCTCACCTTGACACACGGGACCTGGTTCTCGGTGTTCAGGGGCCTCAGTGCTGTGCTTTTGGAGCTCTCCCTCTGGCCCTGGCCGAGGACGGAGCCCACCACCTCCTAGGGGGGCTACCCCAAGCCTTTCCTCCTGGCAGAAGGTGACGGGTGCTCTGGCTGTCCTGCTGAGACGTGCGGGGACGGCACCGGAGGAGCGTGAGGAAGTGCGTGGGGAGCAAAGCTCCTTTTGGGGCTGCCTGCTTCCCGCCTCCGTACATTGAATGCTCGGTCACACCAAGCCAGAGGCTGCCTCGGGGGAAGGAAGAGCTGAAAGCCTGGGATTCGGGCAGACCCCAGTTTTCCTGATTTTGCCACTTGCCTCGTCTCGGGTGAATCTCTCAGCTGCTCCCAGCCTCGGTTTCCTCATTTGTAAGATAGGGATCGTATTAGCTCTTGCCTCAAGAGGATGTCGTGGGTATTGAATGAGATAGTGGAGATAGTTCAGCCGGCTGCCTGGCATGGAGGAGGAAATGCTCCAAAACAGGAGGGTGTTTTTTTTTTTTCTTTTAAGTTTATTTATTTATTTTGAGAGAGAGAGAGAGAGAGAAAGAGAGCAAGCACATACGCAGGGGAGGCGCAGAGAGAGAGAATCCCAAGCAGGCTCCACACAGCGCAGAGCCCAGTGTGGGGCTTGAACTCACAAACTGTGAGATCATGAACTGAGCAGAAACCAAGAGTCACATGCTTAATGGACTGAGCCCCCCAGGAGCGCTAGGGTTTTGTTTTTTTAATTCATTAACTATACTGTGTACGGTTCCTTCCAGGCAGCAGGCTATTTTGAAGTCCGTGGTCTGCTCTTGTCTCTGCCTTTCACCTACCGCCAGGTCTGTCTGGGCAATGGCTTGTGCATGCTACACAGACAACCCCTTACCCGTGCAGAGTTGATTACTTCCTCTTCCAGACTGTCGCCGGCGCTCTAGGGCGTGCTTCCCTCATACCACGTCATTCTCTCCCCCACCCGAGCCTGTGCCCCCAGTCACTGGTGAGAGAAAAAGACCATCTTACCCATCCCGACACCACCCCTGACACTCTTGTGGATGTTGAAAGGACAAAAGGAATGAATAATTGAAAAGGAGGAAGCAGAGAGTAAGAGAAAGAGAGAGAGAACCAAAAGAAGAAAGTTTCTAAAGACTGACAACAAAGAAAGAGGTCAGTTGAAATAAAAACAAAACAAAAAAACCCGCAAGATGTTGAAAAGAATAAGTCACATAGAAAAAAGGAAACCTGATCCAAGTGGGGGCTTGTGAGAAGACAGGTAGGAAGTCAGGCTGACAGGATAGCAGGGGATGGTGTTCATATGCTCCTGGTGTCTTTTCTCTTGTGTCTTAACTGTGTCCCGGGTGCATTTGTATCTCTGATCTCCTGTGTCCCCGGCAGTCCCGTGACATACATGACGGTGAGCGGGAGACCCTGCTCTTCACCCAGTGTGGGGGGACCGACACACATCTGGGTTCTCCAGACTCCCCACGGGCATGGAGGGCACAGAGGGGCTCTTGTCCACTGGGGAGGCTTTGCAGAGAGGGTGCTGCAGCCTGAGGCTCTTGGAAGGCGCATGTCAGTAGGAGCCGAGCTGCTTTGCGGTTGGGAAGCGCCCGCATCCTGTGCTCAGCACCCCAGTGCCCTCCTATCCCGCATTTCCACGTCAGGATCCGATTTCCCACTTTGGGGACGGAACTCGTCTGCACCGAGTGCAGCTGACAGGCCTCCTGTGGAAGCTGTCGTGTGCTCCTTGGTCCTTGTGCATTCAGCCAGTCCTTGCGTTTTGCTTCCGGAGCCCCCGCTCCTGATCCGGGCGGCCGACTTTGGAAGCAGGACTAGTGCAGGTGCCTCTTCTGCGGTCACTGTTTTTCCCGTGGCACCTGGAATTAGGGCTGGTGTTCCAGCTGTTCCAGCTGTTCCATTCGAGGGACAGGGGATGACGGGTCTCCAGTCGCTGGGTAGGGGGAGCTGGGAGACGCATTGAGCCGTCTCTTATGGCCGTAGCCACGGCAGAAGTGAGCAGCGTCGCCTGCATTCTGTGGACAGAGGAGAGGCTGGACCGATCTGTCTGGGATGATGGGAAAGGAATTTCCCCAGAACTCAGCTGTTGGGAGCACGTGGAGGGAGCAGGAGGCCGTGCTGGGGCTCGGAGGTGCACCGTCCTGAACGGGTCCGGGCAGGGCTGCTCTGTGCCAGGGGCTCTGAGAAAGGCGTCAGCACCGTGCTTGTGCATGTGGTTCTGCCCATCCTGAAGGCACTGCTGTTCCACTGGGGGCCCGCCCACCTGCACCCCTGCCTTCCGTGAGCCTGCCGTGGAACAGAGATCCCACAGTATACCTGCATTCTCGCTGCTCCCCCCCGCCACGCCCCCTGTGACCATGGACAGGTCCTTTCCGTTCTCCAAGTTCTCGTTTCTCAGCCGCAGAATGGACCAGCCCCACCTCGGGTTGGTCTTGAGGATCCCAAAGCTGGCCTGAGAAAATGCTCAGCAAAAAAGGGAGCCCTTATTACTGGCTTCTCCTCCACTTCCTTCCTCACCTGTCTGCTTCTGACAGGTTATCCTCTCATCCCGGCCCTTCCTTGGACATGCACACAGGCTTGACTTCTTCCCTCTGACCCTCACCTTGCTCTTCTGGACTCCTCCCCTGGCACCAGCGCCCCCTGGGAGCACCTCCCGGCTCCTTCCTGATTGGTATTCTCAAGCTGCCCCCTGACCCTGACTTTTGGGGAGAGGGCATCTGAGAGCTCGTGCCTGCGTGCCTGCCTGCCTGCCTGCCTCACCGTGGGCACGAGCCCACCCTGGTCTTCTCTAGCCACAGGCTGCTTCCTGTGTTCACTGCCTGCAGCGCCACAGGAACTCTTGGCCCACTTGGGACTCTGGGCTTGAAACAGAAACGTTTTTTCAGAACACCTCTGCTATTAGCCCATTTTACTATTACTCTGTTTCTTGTGGTTTCATATTGAGGTTTTTGGCTCATTGCATTTGACCTGGAGTTTATTTTTAGTAGTGAAGACAGAGTTCAGTTAATGTCAAAATGTGAGGGCAAATGCAGAAGAGGGATTCGTAAGTCTAGGGGAAAATGCACCTAATTTTGTTTTTTTATGATAATATCTGCCACACCAGCAGACGCTGAGCTTCCCCAGTGATGCTACCGTGGGCTTAGGCCGAGGCAGTGCCTGGTGTCCGGGCTATCCCCTGAACACGAAAGTGCTTCTGGGACTCTCTCGGTCCCACCAGTCCAGCAGCTGGCCACACAGATGGACAACCACTACAGTTATCGTTATGCGTGATAATTATTGTGATTATTATTAAAGGCCAGGCTTTGTAACTTCGGCTCTTATTATCTCCCCCGTGGGCTTCATTGTCTCCAGAAGCAGCATACAACTTTCTTGAATATCATCTCTTTCCCCTGCACTGGAAATATTTTCTGAGGAGGCTATGGGTCTTGCCCTCTGTGTCTAGTCCCAGCTTTTGGCATCGGGACAGGAGTGCAGGACGTGCATGGGCAGTGTTTTCTCAGGCTGACTGAATTTGAGGTGCTTGGAGTTTGGGCCAGAGAGTCGGAAACAACGTAAAAAGTACTCCTCTTTCTTTCTTTTGTTTTTGCTTTTTTTTTTTTAGATTTGAGCATCTTTTTAAAAATATTTTTTTAATTATTTTTAAAAATTTAAATCCAAGTTAGTTAACATGTAATATAATATAATAATGTTTGCAGGAATAGAATTTCGTGATTCATCAGTTACGTATAACACCCAGTGCTCATCCCAACAAGTGCCCTCCTTCGGGCCCCTTGCCCATTTAGCCCTTCCCTCCACCCAACACCCTGCCAGCAACCCTCAGTTTGTTCTCTGTATTTAAGAGTCTCTTACGGTTTGTCCCCCTCCCTGCTTTTATGTTATCTTTGCTTCCCTTCCCTTATGTTCATCTGTCTTGTATCTTAAATTCCACATACGAGTGAAGTCATATGATACTTGTCTTTCTCCGACTTTTTTCACTTAGCATAATACCCTCCAGTTCCACCCACATTGTTGCAAACGGCAGGATTTCATTCTTTCGATGGCTGGAAAGTACTCCTCTTTCGAGGGCCCCCCGGTCTGCTTTGGGAAACATGATAAGCACTGCCATGCGCTTACGGACTTTCAGTTTGTAAAGTTCTCCCTCGTCTTTTCTCCTGTCTTTTCGTCCACGACTATTTACTCAGAACCTGCAGCATCCCAGTGCGCAGGGTGCTCAAGTGTAAAGGAGGGAAGAGCCACCTTTATTTCTTGCCCTGAAAGAAATCTGGAAACGGAGACTGGCCGTCTGGATCCCCTGGTCGTGGACCGCTTACCGGTGCCACCCCAAATCCGTATGTTGAAACCCTAATCCCGAATGCAATGGCCTCAGGAGGTGGGGCCTCTGAGAGGTGATGAGGTCATGAGGGTGGAGCCCTCACAATGCGATTAGTGTTCTTATAAAAGGACCAGAGAGAGAGAGAGAGAGAGAGAGGGACAGGCTTCTCTCCACTCTCTGCAGTGTAAGGCCACAAACCGGAAGACTGTCTTTTGCACACCAGGACCTGAAATCTGCCAGCACGTCTTGGATGTCCAGCCGCCAGGACCGGGAGAGATGAATGTCTGTCATCTAAGCCACCTGCTCTGAGTGGCATCCTGTGAGAGCAGGCTGAGCAGAGACCGGGACGCCGTATTTCACAGATGAGTGGACTGCAGACTCAGAGAGGTGGTGTTGGTGAGGCCTCCCTGCTGCCTGCTGCATCTCAAGTTCGAACGTGCATCTTCCGAATCCGAATCTGACCTGCAGCCTGTCTGGACTGTCTCTTTGCGGCCCCTCACCTCCGCATCTGTGTGTCCGTGTGCCCCTCTCCCGTGATTTTTCTCTGCCGTCTTCCTTTCCCCGTCTCCCAGATTTTTCTTCTGAAGATGAGGGTCTTTCTCTCCCCAGTGCCTCTTGGGGGAAAGGGATGAGGGGATCACGGGGCTGCTCTGTGGCTGCTGCCCGGGTGGAGGTCTCCCTCTCCGAGTCCCCCTCCCCAGCACCTGCTGTGGTGGCCCTGGCAGGATACAGCCACTCCTCCCCATCCTCCTACCCTGGTCCGCATCCCCACCGTGAGCCGGGTGGTGCCCCAGCTCTGCGGAGACAACAGTGGATAAACACACTGGGGGAGATAGCATTCAAACAACTGTATTTGTGTAGTGTTATGGACTAAATGTCTGTACGCTCTCTACCCTACCCCCAGTGTGGCTGTTTTTGAGCACAGGGAGTACGGAAGCTTACTCGAGGGTGAGGCCCTGGTCTGATAGGCTTAGTGTCTTTCTAAGAAGAGAGGTGGCAGAGCTCGTGGGAGAGCCGCACCTCGTGTCTCGTGAGGACGTAGCAAGAAGGTGGCTGTCTGTCCGCGGAGAAGAGAGCTCTCACCAGAGACCGAAGGGGCCAGAACCTTGGCCTCAGACTTCTTGCCTCCAGAGCTGCGAGAAAATAAATGTCTGCTGTGCAAGCCACGTGGCCTCTGGAGTTTAGTTACGCAGCCCGAGCAGTCTAAGATGCATGGTGGACGCACGTCTTGGGCCACAGGCCACAGGCTGTACGGAGGTTTGATTGCCTTGGCCCCAAAGCTCCTCTTTACGTGTCGGGTCCTGGCCGACAATTTTGAACCTTCACAGTCCCATCTTTAAAGTAAGGTGTCCGGTTGGTGTGCCTGGGTGGCTCAGTCCGTTAAGCGTGCGACTTCGGCTCAGGTCATGATCTCATGGTTCATGAGTTCGAGCCCCGCGTCGGGCTCTGTGCTGACAGCTTGGAGCCTGGAGCCCGCTTGGGATTCCGTGTCTCCCTCTCCCTCCGCCCCTCCCCTGCTCGTGCTCTGTCTCTGTCTCTCTCTCTCTCAAAAATAAGTAAACATAAAAAAATATTTAAATGAGGTGCCCAGTGGAGTGACCATAAGAGCTATTCTCTGTTCTGTCTGTCCTGGCACAGGTTTCCCTAAGCCCCGCCCCGCTGACAGTTCTCACTTTGTGTCTTTCTTGCTCGCACAAGATCCGCTCTTTACCGAACACTCCCGTGGTCATGGCATCAGGCGCCTGGGAGTCGAGGCAGCCCTGGAGTCCCGGTCTTGCTCTTTGTGACCCACGGGGCTGCCTCGCGTCTCAGATCCGCTCCCCGTGTCGCAGGAGCTACTCACGTCAGTCGCGTGTGCCTTCTCGCAGCCCGCCCGTCTGCTTCCTCCCGACGTGGCTGAGCACTGGGGGTCCTACTAGTTGCGATTAGGCACCGCTAACAGGGTGCTGCCTTCAGGGGAGTAGTAGTGGTGTTGGGTGGGGCACGAACACCAATAATACAGTAGTAACGCACATGTATTATTCATAGCGTTCCCAACACTTTCCATGTATTATCTCATTTTTCAGAACATGTGAGGGGGTGGAGGTTCAGTAACACACCCTGGACGGCAAATGAAGGCATCTTCCCATGGAATGTGTGCGACGCACAGATTAGTACTATGTGCTTTTGCATCATTTCAAGCCCTTTTTATTTTCTAACTTGAGGCTGATATCCAGGAGCTTTTACTAACGAGAGAACCGTTAGCTGAATCGAAGTAAGAGCTCCACCTCCTGGGTCGGTCCATCCCAGTGGGTCTCTCGGTGCCTCTTACCCCGGACGGCCCCTGTTCCCTCCCGGATGCTTCCCAGCTTGGGCACCAGATTCTCTCCAGTGAGAAACCCTTCCTGCCCTGTTCCTCTGGGATCCGGGTTTGTCCGGGGGACTGGCTCCGGTGGGTTTTCTCCTCGGTTTGTAATGAAATAAGTGACAGAGCCCCACATGGCACACAGCTGTCTTGTGGCCTGGCTCCTCTGAGATGCGGGTGGTTCCAGAAGCCCTGTGCTGCTGCATTCTGGGCCCCTGTTGTCACTGAGTAATGACCAGCCTACTGGGAATTCTCATTCTTCTGGTCCAGCCGTTTTTCCTCCAGTTGTGTCACTCTTGCAGAATCGGTTGTAGCAGGTGGCTTTGGGAAGAAAACACCCATCCATGGGATAGATGCAAGCTGGCCTGCGGGGTTCCTTTTATCCTCCTGCAAAGATGAAACCTTTATTAAAGTAGAGAATTGATCTGCTCTAGCTTCAGACAGCGTTCAGCCTCAAGGACTCATATGGCCATTTTTCTGCTGTTGCGGAGCTGAGGCACCCTGGCTTCAAGCCTGTGGGAAATGAGATGCATTAAGGAGAAGTTTCATACAAATAAAAATACGAAGGGGTCCCTGGGTGGCTCAGTCAGTTGAACGGCCAACTTCGGCTCAGGTCATGATCTCACGGTCCTTGAGTTCGAGCCCCATGTCAGGCTCTGTGCTGACAGCTCGGAGCCTGGAGCCTGCTTTGGATTCTGTGTTCCGCCCCTCTCTCTGTCCCTCCCCAACCCGCTCTCTCAAAAATGAATAAATGTTAAAAAAAAAAAAGTAAAAAGAGTAATAATAAGAGGAAAAAAGATAATTTAAGCACCATCCTCTCTGATCTTGCTTCTTCCCTGGTGGACTGGGGGGCAATTGAGACCATAACTGGCCATGTGGGGGAGGGGTATGGGAAGGGTCCCGGGAAGGAGACGCGAGCCCTGGTCTCTGCTTCACCACTGGGAAGAAGGCTCTTGGATGCTTCTGAGCCTCAGTTTCCTCCTCTGCAGAGTGAGCTGTTCTGAGGACCAAATGACATTGTTGCCTGGCTCCTCAAAGACACCTGAGATGCTCCGCCCCCGGCCACTGAGCTGAAGGGTTCGTTGGCCATTCGCTACGGGCCTTCGGAACCCGATGGTCTCCAGCGATAAGTGAAAGCAGCCACTGGCTGGCTGCCAGAGTTCCTCCCAGGTTACACAGGCCACGTTCACACCAGTTCCCTTCCAGGCCGATAACGTTTTCCAGAGTTGAATGGGAACACTGTAAGACGGTCATCACAGGAGCAGAAATGCAGGGAAATATTCCACATGTCATAATTTGTTACCTATACCCCCTGTGCGTCCACTCCCCCGTGCCTATCCTTCACACACATTTTTTTAACAGACTTTATTTTTAGAACAGTTGTACGTTTTACCAGAAAATTGTGACAGCCTTTCTGAATGGTCTCATATACCCCACAGTCAGTTTTCCCTGGTAGGAACCTTTTACGTTACTGTGGCACATTTGTTACGATTAATGACCAATATCGATGCATTATAGTTAACTATCATTTATACTTTTTAGATTGCCTCCGTTTTTACCTGATGCCCTTTTACTTCTAAGGATTCCATCCAGTATACTATACTACATCTAGTTGCTATGTTTCTTTAGGTTCCTCTTGGCTGTGACAGTTTCTCAGACTTCCCTTATTTTTGATGACCTTGACAGTTTTGAAGCGTACTGGCCAGGTACTTTGTAGATTGTCCCTCAGCTAGGATTCATTCGCCTGATGTTTTTCTCAGCAGTAGACTGGGATAATGGCTTTGGGAAGGAAGACCCCGGGGGCAGAGTGCTGTTTTCATCACATCATTTCAAGGCTGTATGCTACCACCTGAGTAATCACTGTCGATGTTAACCTTGACCACCATTTGTCAGATTTCTCCATTGTAAAATATTCTCCCTCTCCCACCGTCCCCCCCACCCCCACGCGGACAGATGTCACTATATATAGCCCACACTTAGGGAGTGGGAGACTGTGCTACCTCTTGGTGGTGATCTACAGCAACTGCTTGGAATCCTTCTCCGTAGGAGATCTGTCTCCCAGCCCCCACGTCTATGTCTGTGTCTGTGTGTGTGTATGTGTCTACATACATCAGTGTGGCGTCACAGATGTGTATTATATTTATTGTATACTTTGGATTATACTGCAGTAGGACTTCATTCATTGCGTTGCTCGTGTTTTTCCAGCCTTGGCCCCTGGGAGCCCTTCCGGTTGGCTGCCATGACCTTTTGACATACCCCCTCCACCATTAGTTTCACACACCTCCCCTTATCGTGGCAGTTTTTGTTTGTTTGCTTGTTTTTGAGCATTTCCTTACTTTCTGGCCCTACTTCTGTATTTCCTGCCCCAGACGTAGCATCAGCCATTTCCCCGAGGAAATTTCCCCTGGTTTCTTTTGTCAGAGAATGAGATTAGAAACCAAGGCGCGGGTACTAGATGTGCTCCTTGCTACCGGGGTGTCACTGCTCCTAGGCCTTCTCAGGGATAGCGATGAAATACATGTGTGTAGGGGCACCTGGGTGGTTCAGTCCATTAAGTGTCCCACTCTTGATTTCGGCTCAGGTCCTGATCTCATGGTTCGTGAGTTGAAACCCCACGTCGAGCTCTGTGCTGATGGCATTGAACCGGGTTTGGATTTTCTCTCTCCCTCTCTCTCCCTCTCTCTCCCTCTCCCTCCCTCTCCCTCTCTCTCCCTCTCTCTCCCTCTCTCCCTCCCTCCCTCCTTCCCTCCTTCCCTCTCTCTCTCTGCCCCTCCTCTGCTCATGCTCTCTCTCTCAAAATAAAGAAATAAAACTAGAAAAAAAATGTGTGTGTGTGTGTGTGTGTGTGTGTGTGTGTGTGTACTAACTCACATATACCCACATGTGCATAAATATTTGCATGGGTATCCTTATGGATCTATATGAAGCTAACTGAATTCATACTGATGTCCCAGCTCTAACTCATGCACTGTTGAACAGACTTATTTTTTTTCAGCCACATTGGTTGGCAGGGGTGGCGATGAATGGCGAGGTCCAAAAGTCCACGTGGGCAGAAAGCCGTGGCTGAGAACACTGGATTTTTCCCTGTGAGCAGTGTGGTCTCATGAGCAGAAGTGAAGGTGAGCCAGACACAGTGGGACAGAGGCTCAGAAATGTGTACTGCCCAGAATGCTTGTAGACCAGGAAGCTATCACAGGCACACTGGCCTTTGCATAGCTCTTTCTGGGCCTGTGTGCCTTTCCTAGTCTCTTGGCCTTCTTGTCCTGCAGGAAGCTTTTTTCCATGTCACCCCTACTGCTTGGCCTCTCTTTCCACACTCCTAAGCCCCCTGGCTTACCGAATTAGAATGTGCCCCCTCCCTCTCTCCCTCCCTCCCTTCCTTCCTTCCTTCCTTCCTTCCTTCCTTCCTTCCTGTCTCTCCCTGCCTTCCTCTCTCTTTCTCCCTCCCTCCCTCCCTCCCTCCCTCCCTCCCTTTCTTCTTTTTTCCTTCCTCCCTCCCTCCCTCCCTCCCTCCTTTTCCCTCCTCCTTTCCTTTCCTTTCCTTTCCTTTCCTTTCCTTTCCTTTCCTTTCCTTTCCTTTCCTTTCCTTTCCCTTCCCTTCCCTTCCCTTCCCTTCCCTTCCCTTCATCTCCCCTCCCCTCCCCTTTCCCTCCCCTCCCCTCCCTTCCCCTTCCCTTCCCTTTTTTCTTTCCTTTCCTCCTTCCTTCCCTCCTTCCTTTCTTCCTTTCTTTTCCACATCTTCCAAGTAGACCAAACCTTTGAGGGAAGCCCTGTGTCATCTCAGTTGTGACTCACACAGCCCCCGAAGTGAAGGAGAGGCTTCATCCATTCAGCTCCTGAGTTTGTTGGGAAAATAAAGCCGTGGACAAACACATGCCCCTGACTTCTTGGAACCTGATGCTCGCCAAATGAGCATGAAGGCATTCACATACACTGTGGGATGCCCCACCTGGTTTCCTTTTCTGCCAGGTGTCTCTAACTCATTTATCTCCAGGGCCAGGCAGGCAGTGTGAGGGAGTGATGTGGGCCTGGTGGGCACACAGCAGGGATTGGTGGGGAACTGGGAGACACACAGGGCCGATGAGGAACTGGGATACCTGGTGTGACGTACGGGCCGGGCTGCCCAGCTTGGGTCTGTGCCTGACTAGTTGTTTGTAAACTTTTTGGCTCTTGCCCCTGTGCATGCCCAGCATAAAGGGAGTGGTGGCCAGCCCGCGGTTTCTGGTTCCAGCCCGGGAGGACCGCTGGCCCAGTGTGGCCAGATCTGATGGCTCCGAGGGGACTGCAGGCCTTGGAGGGAGGAGGGCCCCGCCCCTGCCATTTGCCCCCTGTTCCTGACATGGTCACCGCGGCAACTCTTCCTCCCCTTGGCAGCAGCATGTGGTCCTGTGCCAACAGTGGCTTCCAGTTTGCAGGCGTGTTTTTTTGGTCCCACACTCTGGGAACCAGCCTCACTGGCTGTTCTAGGAGATGACACCCCAGCCAGGACCCCCACAGGCCCCGCCAGACTTCTTAGAACCCCACTCTCGCGCCCCATCCCTGAGGGGGCGGGCTGCCTTGGGGTCCTCCTCCTGCCTGTTCAGTAAACGGCTCTTTGTCTGAAATTGTGCCTGTTGAGGCGACTGGTGTGCTTCCTCGTCCCAGATGGGACCCTGATTAACACGCAGGGCGCCTGTCCGTATTTCCCACCCCTGTCTCCTTCGCTCAGCTGAGCTCGAAGCGGGTGACCAAACTTGTGACCCGGGGGCCCCACCACCCACCTGCAAGCCCTTCCTGGAAGGCCTGCTGGCCTGCAGCTTCCACTCACTGCTGGCCGTCCTCACCTCCTGCTGCCTCCCACAGCCACGGGCACTCCCCGGGGTGGGGGGGAGGGTCCGCCGGCAGCCCCTGGTTCACAGCCCGCTGAGCAGGGCGGGCGGCGATGCTCTGGGTTTTCCGCAATGAGCCCTGGTCCCCGGGGTGGGCCAGGCTCCTCTGTGTCCGCAGAGGCGTGTCTCCCCTGCGGGGTGGAAACAGCCTTGTCAAAATGAACCAGGGCAGTGCTGACGGGAAAGTGAGGCCAGTGTGGGGAGGGCACATGGGCCGGTGCTTGCCAGGGGGTTTCCTCCCTGCCGATACCCCGCAGGAGGCTGCTTCTGGCACGCTTCCTGCGACCCTGCACCCCCCGCCCCCACAGCCACTCACTGAAGAGTGTCGCCTTTGTGCCAGAACAGCCCTCCTCCCAGGATTTTCCCCTTGCCCCCTGCCCCAGCACCATCGACTGAACTCGCCCTCCTTACAGGGCTTGGCGATAACCCTTTCGTCACTCCACCGCCGAACCCGTATGTTCCTTGGGGTGCAGTGTGGTGGATGATAAATCGTGATATTCCTCGGTCTTTCTGATTGATAGTGATCATTATGACGGTCACCTGTGTCCAAAACCGGCCTTCTTCGTACATGCATTCCATTTTCCTGGCGTTGCTTTACACGTTACCTTCCTCATTCAGGACCTTCCAGAACGGGCTGTGTGGATTTATCGGGGGTGCGTATTAGTTTGCCAGGGTGGCTGTAACAAAGTACCACCGACAAGGTGGCTCAAAACAGGAGAAATGTGTTCTCAGACAGTTGTGCAGATCAGAAGCCAGGAGGCAAGATGGTGGCAGGACCGTGTTCCCTCTGAAGGTTCTAGGGAAGAATCCTTCCTCTCCCCCTAGCATGTGGTGATGTCTGCCAGTCATTGGCCATCGTTGGTTTGTAGCTGCACCTCCCCTTGTCTCTGTCTCCATCCTCATTTGGGCTTCTCTCTGGTGTGTCCGTGTTCAAATTTCCCTTTTCTTAAAAGGATCAGGTCCATCCTAATCGCAGATGACCTCACCTTAACTTGATTACTTCTGCAAAGACCCTATTTCCAAATGAGGTCACATTCACACGTACCGGGAGGTAGGACTCCAATATATCTTTCTGGGGACACAGTTCAACCCCAAACAGGGTATACGAAGAAAACGTTATAGCTTCTATTTTTGTTTGTTTTATTCCTTTTTTAGAAAATATCTTAATTTCTTTTTAACGTTTGTTCATTTCCGAGAGACAGAGACAGAGCATGAGTCTCTGAGTGTGAATCCAAAGCAGACTCCAGGCTCTGAGCTGTCAGCACGGAGCCCGACGCGGGGCTCGAACCCACGAACCGTGAGATCATGACCTGAGCTGAAGTCGGATGCTTAACCGACTGAGCCACCCAGGTGCCCCGAAAACGTCTTCATTTTTGTAAGCTCCATAGTATCCAGGCATTTATGTATATAAATGAAAAAAAAATACTTATGCAGAATTTGGGGGCTGTGCTCAAACACGAGTGTTGAGAACATACTCAAAAGACACACACACATACACACACACACACACTCATCAGGCCACTGGTCTGACTTATAGACTGGCCCAGTCACAGTCAACTTGGGCTGCTGTAACAAAATACCGTATGTAGACTGGGTGGCTTAAATAGCAGGGAACTAATTTTCACACAGTTCTGAGACTAGGGATCCCAACATCAAGGTGTGACTGATTCAATTTCTGGTGAAGTATCTGTTCCTGGCAGGTAGATGGGTACCTTCCTGCTGTGTCCTCGTAGAGAGAGCGAGCGAGAGAGAGAGAGAGAGGGAGAGAGAGAACTCAGGCTGTATGGTGTCTCTTATAAGTACATTCATCCTTTTGGAGCCAGGCTCCACCTTTATGACATCATTTATTCCTCATTACCTCCGCGAAGGCCTTTTCTCCAGATACAGTCCCATTGGTGAATGGCACTTCAACATAAGCATTTTTGGGGAGACACAATTCAGTCCGTAGCAGGGCCCACCTTCTGGATTTTATTACACAATCCGCTGCCCTTGGCTCTTGTGAATTACAGAAGAAACCCGAATCCCAGTAGGGCAGATAGACCCTGACTTCAGTTGCAGCTCCCCCTGGCTTTTATCTTGGTGTTTTTCATCACTTTTTATTTCATTTCGTTTTATCATCAGTAGCCGGGTGCCTTAGGCAAGTTCATTACCCTCTCTGACCCTCACTTTCCGCATCTGGGACATGGGGATGATGCCTGCCCGGGGACTTGTTAGCAGCTGCCGACAGTTTCCCCTTCTGACCACCGCTCCCTCCCTGCTGCCCTGCAGCCGTGGCTCCTTTGGGCCTGCCCCAGCAGGGTGGGAGAGTCGTGAGGGGCAGATACTTCGTTCTGGCTTCTGGCGGTCACTGTAGGCACCACCCGCTCTGAGGCCTTGCTGGACCCTGCCTTTCTCAGCCCCTTCATGTATCATCCAGTCGTGGGTCTCGTCTCCCCCTCATGATGTCATTGTCGGTATTGAACCGCCGTTTTGTTTCTTTATGCGTCGAGTGTCTTGCTCTAGGCCAGCTCGTGAAGCAGGCCCGTGGCATCCAGCCAGCTTGTATATAGCAGGTGATCAGTGACTGAGAATTTATTGGGTTTATCGGGTAGTGGAGAAGGGAGGGCTTTGGCCCAGCTGCCAGAGCTTCTTCCCCTTCCTCTCCCTCTCTCCATCTCAAAGGAGGCTGGGGGGAGGGGGGGCAGGATGAGAAGCTCTCCTTCTGCCCTCACTGCCCACTGCCTCAGACACAGTCGACAGGAAGCAAGGTCTCATGATCCTAGACAAGAGCCCCAGCAGTGTCATCACAAGACCATGGGCTTGGAGGTCACATAACACAGTGGGAGCCCTTAGCCTGTCCCTTACTGCTAGCAAGGACTTGGGCAAAAGCCCAGTTTTTCCTTTTTGCAAAATGAAGCTTATTAATAATGGTGCCTGCCTCGTCAGGTGGCAGTGGAGAGGAAATGAGATAACGTGTGTGTGCCCTTCGGACCAGGAAGGTCCAGGCCTGAGGGAGAGACCCAGGCCAGCAGAGCCACTGCTCTCCAGATGAACTCTACACGAGGCTTCCAGAGTGAGTTACTTCCCCTCACTGAGTTTCTGCTCTTTGTACAGGTAGTAATGGTTTTCTCGAAGTTGTTATGAAATGTTACATAAAGTGACATGAAGCGGGTTGTAAAACACAACACAAAGGTTAGTAGTCATTATTAGCAAGTGTGATTGGGAAACTTCATTCCTGCATTGGTATCGTCTGAGATTCGTTACCTTGACATCTGGAGCTGAGGCCCAGTGATGACTGGTACACATGCAAATTGTTGAGTCCTTCCCAAATAGCAAGTGAATATGGCACCCTGCACATTTGTGGGAGTCTTTTGTAGCACACGTGCATGCTGTTGACTGCTGTTTGGCTGGAGCCCTGACCTTCTGAAAAGGTCTCCAACGAACAGATGGACCCACGTTCCTTGTTCCTGTGGCTCCTGCTCACAGCATCTGCCCTGGTGCTGGCGCAGCCATAGCTGGTTTCCTTTGCTCCTGCTTTGGACATTCCAGCGGACTGTAGCGATGGATGTTGGCCAGGGAAAGTGGGCACTCTCATGCACCGCTGGGGGGCCAAGGCGGTGATGAATCAGACCGAGTTTGTTGAAGGAAGCTTTGGCAGGCCCTTAAGGGGCCTCTTAAGGTTTAGAGTGTGTGCGCTTCTGATGAGTCAGTCTGTCTTCTAGAAATAGTAAGACAAGTTGCAAAAGATACTCATTTTCCAGCATTGATAAAATAGCAGAACCTGGAAGACTGATTGACAATGATTGACAATTTCCTACTCAACAGTCACTAAGAAGAGTGAGATGTGCCCTCCTCAGTGCATCAGATCAGGAAGCACTTGTCTGTTGGCTTGTCCCTTTACTGATTATATTGACCTTGATCCCTGGATGAAGGCGGTGTTGGCCAGTTTTCTCCACTATAAAGTTACTATTTTTAAGTATCTTGTCAGGAGATACTTTGAAACTATGTAAATATTGGGTTTCTTATCTTGCTTGTACCTACCTAATTTTAGCACCCATCATTGATTATCTGCTTGAAACTAACTATTCAACTGTTGGTACTTGCCAAACAGTGGTTGTCCATTTCGTCATTATTTCTGTACTTACCAGTTGGGATTCTTTTTTTTTTTTTTTTTTTAATTTTTTTTTTTTTAACATTTTTATTTATTTTTGAGACAGAGAGAGACAGAACATGAACAGGGGAGGGGCAGAGAGAGAGGGAGACACAGAATCCGAAACAGGCTCCAGGCTCTGAGTAGTCAGCACAGAGCCGACGCAGGGCTTGAACTCACGGACGGTGAGATCATGACCTGAGCCGAAGTCGGACACTTAACCGACCAAGCCACCCAGGCGCCCCAGTTGGGATTCTAACGTAAGGAAGAGCTTACTTTTCCACTCAAAGAAATGTAATGATTTGTACTGGTATGAGCCCATGCATTTTTACTATATGGGTATTATTGATAACTGCAGTTACTTTTTGCTGAAATTTTTCTAGATCTGGCCACGGGGGGCCTTTCAGGTTGAGCGCTGTGTCCTGTCGACATTTCCTCCACATGTTTTGAGGACTGCCTTGCTTTCTGGCACTACGGGATATGCTAGTCCCCTCTTGTGCCATCCCTACCCCAGCCGTTGAGTCAGCCACTGGTTCCATGGAATTCTTGCCAGAACCACAAGCGCTGAAATTAACAATGAGGAATAGTGAGAGAAAACCAAATTGAGGGACATTCGACAAAATAACTGGCCAGTACTTTTCAAAAATGGAAGACAAATCAAGACTGAGGAACGGTTCCAGATTAAAGGAGACTAAGGGATGGGGCAGGTGAGTGCATTAGGGGACCCCGGATTGGATTCTGAATTGGAAAAGACACCTTTGGTAAAATCTCAGTAAATCTTTGGACTAAGCAGTCGTATTATATTAATCTTAATTTCCTGGTACAACTTGGTAATTGTGCTGTGGTTCCACAGGACGTCAGTACTGAGAAATTGCAAGACTATGGGAATTCATTGAATCTGTAAACGCTCTTTGGCAGTGTGCCAACACTTTTTGGCACTCGGAAGTGAAAAATTTACAAAAAATAAGAATTTAAATACAAATAACATAAATCGATATATACGATTTTAGAGAGGTGTCCATAATCAATTAATTGAAGACGAGTCGTACTTTTTGTATAGAACCAGCCCACTTTTGTAAAACGAGATGGAGCAAAATGTGCAAATGCGTTTTTATCGACACATGGAGAAATTCTGAGAAGGGTTAGTACTTCTTGTGAGCAGATATTTCTGGGAAATGCAGTTGGAAGGTGTGAGAAAGTAGGAGCTGCTACTTTGACTCTTGTTTTTTAAACAAAGAGCCTGTTTGGATATTAGCATGGAAAAGTGGCTTGTGCACTTGTGTGTTTAGTCTTGATGACCTCCATCCAGCCCCATCCCTGTTGCATACTCCTGCACCCAGGCAGTGCCGCACAAAAAGTCTTACCCAGCGAACACTCGCCCGGTGTTGCATCCACCGTCTGCTTTCCTCGTCTGATCCTTAACAAATCTGTCGGTTGGAGGGGCACAGGAGGACCTGCAGTCCACGCAGGTTAACGGTGAAACCAGCTGACTCATCTTCCCTTTATCCGAGGAAGCCGGCCATCGTTCATCCTTGAAAACTTTAGGGAGAACTTTATTCCTGAGCGCACATTCTTCTAGGCTCCCCAGGGGAGTGTAAATTACACCCGACAGTCATCCTATTTGCTCCTCTAAGGACCAGTGATTAGTTAAGTGGTACTTGATGTCTCGAAACCCAGTTCCTGAGTGAACCGTGATCGGCTCCTCCCAGGGATTTTTTTTTCAATGATCACTAGGCTTTAGTAGTTTATGTAAAATTTCATTTACGTGGATTTATGTTTGCAGATAGGTTCGTTTTCTTGTTTTAGAGCCAATGCTCCTTGATTTAAGAAGGGAGAAACACGAACAAAAGTTAACACCTCTTGAAGGTCCATTGTGTGCTGAGAGCCGTTCCAAGTTGACTACTGTGATGTCCCCACTACTAGGTAACACTGTTGCAACTTATCAGTGAAGGAAACGGATACAAAGAAGTGCCCTGTAGCCTCTGGTGTGTTCAGTGGATGAGCTCCTGCAAGAACTGGTCCCTGCCTCTTGCCTCCTTTTGGATTCATTCTCCAGAACAGTTTCTGTTTGCTTCCTTCTGCTCACTGGGCTGCCCCATGAGCTCTGGTAGCTCCTACAGGCTGGTCCCACTTCTGCATTCTGGATTCTTTGCCTTGTTCTGGCGTGGTGTTTCCGTGGATGCTTCTCTCGGTACTCATTATAATGATGGTGATAACAGTAAAAATAGAATATATACATGTCTTTATCCAACCGTCGCTATGCTGGGCAAAATGCTGAGCTCTCCCAAGCTTTATGCTGTTGATCCTTCCAGCTACCCAGTGAGGTTTAGGGGCTCGGTGTGGGATGGCAGCCTGAAAGCCACAGCCAGGTTCGTCTAGGAACCAGAAGCTATGTCCATTCTAGGATGTTCTCTTCATTTCAGTATTCACTTAGTTAAGCTCTTGCGCTAGGTTTTTTTTTTGTTTTTTTTTGTTTTTTTTTGCAAGCAAGTAAACTCGGCCAAATTCTTTCTCCCACAGCATTATAGCCACATATTCCCAGACATTATAAATATATGGTTGAACCAATATTCATACACATCACCACTCTTTCAATGACATAAGCTAATAATGAAGTATCCCAAAATTAAATTACACAGCTGAAAAGCATATAAAATATTAGATGTCTGCTTACTTCATTAGTAGAAACAATTTTTTTTTTCAATCAAAGGCTATGGAAAAGAAGCGAAAAAGTTCAGTATTTCAACAAAAAGATTATCTTCCAGTAAATATGGTAAAAGAAATGACAAGATTTTCAGAAAGTCTGTGATCAGAAATTGTTTTCGCTACAATAAAACCATCACGTAACAGGGGCCCCTGGGTGGCTCTCAGTTGGTTGAGTGTCTGACTTCGACTCAGGTCATGATTTCACGGTCCATGAGTTCGAGGCCCATGTTGGGCTCTGTCCTGACAGCTCAGAGCCTGGAGCCTGCTTTGGATACTGTGTCTCCCTCTCTCTCTCTGCTCTCCCCCGCTTGTGCTCTCTCTCTCAAAAATGAACATTGAAAATAACTAAAAAGACCATCACATAACAAAGTATCTCAGTCTTTTAAAACATGTACTACATTGAAGGGCCCATTCTATGTCCCGGGTAAGACACAGGTACCATTATACTGAAATTCTTAATAATTCCCTAGAAATTCTTACTAGTCCCCTTTCACTGTTTTTTTTTCCAGGTCCTCCCTGTCACATTGTACCCAAAGGGCAAGCATGAATAGAACTGTGAGACTTTTTTGTCTAAAGACGTTAAGACAAAACTCTGTGATGTTTTGCAAATAGATGTGTGTGTGTGTGTGTGTATGAGATTTTGAGAAACACATTTAAAAAAGTCTAATGCTTGGCAAATCTGACATTGGTCGTGGTTATGCCAATCCTTATGTATTGTATGTGGATCTGAGCAGTATAAACATATAGATAGATATACAGGCAAATGGCTATAGACGCCTTGTCTTCAGTGTTTTTTTTTTTTGTTTTTGTTTTTGTTTTTTTTTAGTATTTAGTTATTGTTAAGAGAGAGGAGAGAGTGCGAGAGAGCAGCAGAGTGGCAGAGAGTGAGGGAGACAGAGAATCCCAAGCAAGCTCTGTGCTGCCATTACACAGCCAGATGTGGGGCTTGAACCCACGAACCATGAGATTGTGACCTGAGCCAAAATCAAGAGTCGGACGCTTAACCAACTGAGCCATCCGGGTGCCCCTTTAGTGTTTGAAATGACCAAGGGGAAGCCACGCTGTAGCATCCCAGTTCTATGTGAAGTAAAAATATGCGGTATTTTAGTACAAAATATTTTAACATTAAATTACCGTTCGCATAAATATTAGTATAAAAGGATGCTGAAAATAAACTGTTGTGCTGGTGATTTTGGCACGCAGTCCTTTTAAGTTTCTTGTCAATAAGATCCTGGCATAGGAAATACATTTGAGTAAGAATCGTAGCTCAGTAAGGCTTGATTTCAGGAAAGTCACCTGATAAAGAAAGGTAAAAGTGTTTCCAAGGCTGAACAGTGAGAATCTCTCACTCAGTGTTGGAGGAGATTGACAGGAACCCAAATATAAGTTACACTTTGTTCAAGCCTGGTGCCTGTACATCTGCTTTTCAGGACTGCAGTGCACGCTTCCTTGGACATCCTGCTCCTCAAGGATCCACGGTGCCGATCCGTGCCTTAAGCTGTATTCTGTCTCACTTTCCACTTGAAAGGTCTCAGGGCAGCCCAGTTTCACAGGATGCAACAGGTGTTTCAGTGACCTCCACACCATTGCCTTCATCTAGCAAGCTGGGAAATGCTCCAGGCACTTCCAGGAAATCCCAGGGCCCGGTCGCCAGCCCTCTCCCAAGACCTGTAGCTCAGTGGGCAGCAACAGAGTGCCCAGCTTTTCCACCAAATTTCAATTTTTATAGGATTTAACCTGTCATCAAGACCTGGACTTTGGGTGGTGAGTCGTCTTCAAAAGGCCAGTCCAGGGGCGCCTTGGGTGGCTCAGTTGGTTGAGCATCCGACTTTGGCTCAGGTCATGATCTTGCAGTCTGTGGGTTCGAGCCCCGCGTCAGGCTCTGTGCTGACAGCTCGGAGCCTGGAGCCTGTTTCAGATTCTGTGTCTCTGTCTCTCTCTGCCCCTCCCCTGCTTGTGTTCTTTCTCTGTCTCAAAGATAAATAAACAGTAAAAAAAAATTAAAAAAAAAAAAAAGGCCAGGCCAGTCCTGGTTGCCCTCTGTCTGCACAAGAACAGTGTTATAGTGCCTTTGACGGCTCAGCAATCTCCTGCAGCCCTTGGCTCTCCTTAATAATCAGTGGGTGGGCCTCTGGCATTTAGGAAGACACGTGGCCACCCTTTAGCAAACTACCTCTGGTGATAAAGGCTGTCTTTGGAGAGGTCTCAGTGTTCACTTGTTGTTTTAGGAGATCCTGTCGTTGAGCATCTACTCAGGGTGAGGTACTATGCTGGGGATGAAGGGTACGGAGAAGTCTGGCGTGACCCCTCCCACTTCTAAGGATCGCACTCCTGTAGCAGAAAACAAAATCCAGTTCTGTAGAGGCTACTGGCTTTTTGCCGTGCTCATGGCTGCATCCACCACTCGGAGCTCGGAGCCTTGTAAGCAAGAGAAGGCACTGTAGTGAATGAACAAGAATCTCCTGATTTCAGCTCCAGAGTCACCACCTCTGTAATAACGTTTTTTAATTTATTTTTGAGACAGGGAGAGACAGAGCATGAACAGGGGAGGGTCAGAGAGAGGGAGACACAGAATCGGAAACAGGCTCCGGGCTCTGAGTGGTCAGCACAGAGCCCGACGCGGGGCTCGAACTCGCGGACCGTGAGATCGTGACCTGAGCCGAAGTCGGCCGCTTAACCGACTGAGCCACCCAGGCGCCCCCCACCTCTGTAATAAAAGCTGATCAAAGGGCAGGGCTGTGTTTTCCTCTTGCTGTGACCTCTTTGACTCTCCTGTGAACTTCCTATCCCTGGCTTATGGCCCATCCTTTCTTAGGGTGCGGGAATCTCTTACATGTAGGTAGTGACCCTCTTTAGACCAGAGTGTCTTGGGGGCAGGTAATTCATATTTGTTTTCTCCACACGTATACCAAATGCTTTGTAGGCATTGTGGGTACGCAGTGTCTGAATAAGATTTGCTAATGCTTCGCAAGAAAACCTTATGGGGGGAAGTATCATGGACTGAATTGTGTCCCCGCGGCCCCCGCCCAAATTCATATGGTGAAGCCCTAACCTTCGAGGTGATGGTTTATGGAGATGAGCTCCCTGGGTGGTGATTAGGTTTAGATGGGTCATGGCACTGGGGCCCCATGATAGGATTAGTGCCCTGCGTGAGGAGAGATGTTAGAGAGCTTGATGTCTATTTCCTCCCCTAATAGGAGGACATGGCAGGATGGTAGTGATGTGCAACCCAAAAAGAGAGGCCTCAGAAGAACCTAAGCCCGTCAACACTTTGATCTTGGAGTTCAGCTTCCAGAACTATGAGAAAATGAATTTGTTGGTTAAGCCACCCAGTCTGTAGTATTTTGTTGTGGCAGCTCAAGCTGACAGAGACAGGGGACTCAATATTTGCCTTAGCTTCATGCTGAGAAGACTGGACAGGAGTTGGGAGGTTGAGGTGGACTTTCATGATGGTCATCTCCAATCAGGAATGCAGGAAGGATGACAGTAAGTCAGTTATGTCTTACGTGGCCTCAAAGGTCAGAACGAAGATTGAGAGCAGTGGGGAGAACAGGCAGACATATCAACGGAGCAAAGGAAACGGAGCCTTAATGGATGAACTGGGTGGTCTCAAACAGCAGTCAGGGGCTCATCGTTGGAGAGATCCATGTGGAGACCACACTGGACTGAGAGGGGATGGGATGGGAGGTCCCTGTAGACCCTGAGAGCCTCTGAGTCCATGATTAATCATTGCACACAGGAGCATAGCCTCTCATTTGTAGAGCAGGTTGCAATATTCCAGAGCATGTTCATATGTATTATGTCATTGGATTTATCTAACAGCCTTGTGGGTGTTGACCAGTACAAGCTTGATGAATGAGGGAATGAGCACACGAGCCATTGCTGTGCTGTGGACAGCAGAACAAGGACATGTGTGCCGAGTGGTTTCTTGACTCCATAGTGAAGGTCAAGCCAGGCTTGAACCCACATCCCTGCTGTACCCACCACTCTACCCAGCTGCTCCAGGTTGGCAGTGATAACACTGTCTGTAAGTGGTGTCTTCTTCTGGTTTTGTTGTTTTCCATCTTAGTGAATTCTCAGCATCCACATCCCCTTTCGTCCTTGCTTCATGATGATTCTCATTTTGCAGGTGAGAAAACACGCTCAGAGTGTCGAGTGACTTTTGCAAGGTCTCCAGCCCTTACTGGGGAGAGATTAGGTTTGCAGGTGGTGGTCATTCCCTCCAAGTGCCTGTGAGCCTGCCCCGTTGGCACTGCCGGGCACGCAGCTCGCGGCCACGGGCACAGTTGACAGAGACCCTGTTTCGGGATACAGTTGCAGGTGCGTGGAAGGCTCAGCTAGGGAAACCGGTCAAGCAGTCAAGGCATTCTTTCTTGTACTCAGGCCTGATTCCCAGTTCCTCCTGCCAGAGCTCTGGGAAGGTGTGCAGACCTCTCACCCAGGAGTCCTCAGCCCTGTCTGCACACCAGTGTCACCCAGGAGCTTGCAAAAAATATCAGTATCCAATTCCTGTGCTCCCCACCCCATACCTTCTAAACTAGGATTTAATTGGTCTTGGCAGGGATCTGGGCTCCGGTGGGGTTTTTTTGTTTTTTGTTTATAAATTTTTTTTTAAATTTATTTACTTATTTTGAGAGAGACAGAGACAGCACAGGTGGGGGAGGGGCAGAGAGAGAGAGAGAGAGAGAGAGAGAGAGAGAGAAAGAAACCCAAGCAGGCTCCGTGCTGTCAGCTTAGGGCCTGATGTGGGGCTCAAACTCCTGAAACGTGAGATCGTGACCTGAGCTGAAACCGAGAGTTGGACACTCAACCAACTGAGCCACCCAGGTGCCCCTGGGCTTCAGTGTTTTTAAGTTTCTTCAGATGATTGAGAATCACCAAACTGCATATTCGTGTTTGCAGCTTCACGGGTTAGTCTGCTGAGTCTGGGGTCTGCCCTGTTCCCGGGGTCTGCCTGGCCCCGTGATGGTGGCTGTCTGCTTTACGGAAGTGATTTCCTTTCTCCTTCCCTCCGACTCTCCTGACTTGAGGTGGGATCCCGCGTGAAGTCACACAGCGTTTGTCTGTACCAGCTTTGTGACCTTGGGCCAGCCACCTTCACATCCTCTGTGCCTCTACCTGTCTCCTCCTCCTCCTCTGTCAAATAATGATGCTAACTTCCTCCTGAGGCTTTTGTGAGGACTCACCCTGGGGACGACGACTGGTGAATAGCTTGGGCTCTGTGAGATCATTGTAGTAGCCACGAGTTGTGTGTGTGTGTGTGTGTGTGTATGTGTGTGTGTATAATGTTCCCGTTTCTTTCATGACACAGATTCTTTTTCCTGTGTGTAAGCATATCACCACATAGCTATATAATTATGTATATATTATGGAGTTATGATATGTTTTTTTCCCCTAACCAATATATCCGCTCCACAAATGTTTATCGAGCACTTCCGGGTGCTGGGAAATGGACAAGAGAGAAGCAGTCTCTACTCCTTGGAGAATTTTGTCTTTGAAGGGGACAGATGATGAACAAAGATTATAATAATGTGCAGGGGATGCTGTGGTGAGACAAGTCAGGATATGGGATGTGTAACAAATGGTTCTAATTCATGCCTACTTGTTGTGGGGAGACTGCGCCTGCCAGAGCTAATTGATTCGCCTTTATTTTTTTACTTTACACGTGTGATGTCCTTGGACTCACTGTAATTGCTTATCTGTCCACCCTCAGTATTAATCTACAATCATGCCTTGGGCTTAGGAGATACATTTTGTTGATTTTTGTATTCCCAGTGTCCGTCCGTCCATCCTTCCTTCCTTCCTTCCTTCCTTCCTTCCTTCCTTCCTTCCTTCCCTCCTTCCTTCCTTCCTTCACTTGGTTCAGTTCGAGCAGCACATCCAGAGAACCTGGGCTAAATGTTAGGGTCACACAGGTGAAAAGACCTTTATGGAAGGCCTCACAGTCTCCCGGGAAGGACGGATGGGCAAGTGCATATAGGTTTGGACCATCACGGATGCTCTGAAAAATGGGAACCCACGGGGTAGGCAGCCCTCAAAATGTGTGGGCTGGAAGTATGTGTCTCTCTCGGCAAGCCTGGATTTTCAAGGTGAGGGGTTGTGTCCCACTTTGGTTTAGGTCACTGCCTGACACACACTAGGTACACTTCGAATGCATGGACAGATTCAGTATCTTTTCTCCGGGAATCCTTATCTGCGAACAGAGGTTAGTTAATGTTTTGAATCCATGCACACTTGTAGAGTCTCATGATGCTGCTGAAACAGCCCTTCCTCATGGGAGCTGCCAGACAAGGTCACTATTTTGTGACATCCTCAGATTCTCATCACTGCGAGAAGTTGACTAATTGTGAGCAGGGGCGTGAGGGCCTCGAAATGCCCCTGTCTGCACAACTTGCTTCCCTGTCACATCCAGTACTCATTTCTGATAACTTCTTTGGCCCCTGTGAAGCATCCTGGCCGTGTGCAGTGCTCAGAACCCAGAGCACAGACTGGGGTTCTGAGAGGGGGGGACCCGATGGGTGGAAAGGATAGGCTTTTTTTTTTTTTTTTAGCCCATTTCAAAGTAATAAGAAGGCTTTGGCTATAGTTAGGTACGTCTGCGACCACACGTGCTTCCTCTGCTTCCAGCAGAAATGAAATTCTGGATGGACTGAACCTGGCTAACCGACGGGAATGTGGACGGACAAGGAAACTGATGACGATGCACCTTGGTTATTTCTAAGGTGCTTCGTG
Source organism: Panthera pardus (assembly GCF_024362965.1). Taxonomy (NCBI): domain Eukaryota; kingdom Metazoa; phylum Chordata; class Mammalia; order Carnivora; family Felidae; genus Panthera; species Panthera pardus. The sequence goes on from NW_026527002.1 coordinate 69,681,246, forward strand.
CCTCCCAAGTATTTTCCCTGCACCCTTCTTTATCTGGACTCTCAGGGCATTCAGAGAACTCTTAGCATGTGAGCCGTCAAGTCTTACAGAAAGGTCGTAGACTTCAGAAACTTTCTAAGCAACTGATGGAAATCAACACCTTACTAGCAGTGCGACCTTGTCTCAATGTGTTTAATCTACCACTTTGAGCCCCAGTTTTCTCATCTGACAAAGACCAAAAAAAGTGGGACTGTTCATGCGGGTAACTCTGGATGCTGTAACAGATAAACCTCCATGTTTTAGTAGCTCAGCACAGAAGATGCCTGTTTCTTACAGAACAGCCCCCGGGGGATGTTCCTGGTCAGAGTGCAGTGTTCCTACTGCAATGATTGGAAGATTCAAGTCTGTCCATCCCTTCAACAACTTGAAATCTAGCCAGCTAACAGAGGGAAGGGACAATAGAGAAGGACACCCACTTCTTACACACATGTCCCGAAAGTGGCATACAATCCTTCCCTTGCATTCTGTCGGTGAGAACTGGGCACATCGTCCTTACCCTGAAGCGAGGGGCTGAGAAATGTAATCCCTGCCTCGGTGATGACTGCCTAGAGGTAACTGAGCTCTAGAACGGGGACCCTAAACTTCTGGCGAGCACTTCTGCTATAAATCCCTTCCTTTAGGGGCGCCTGGGTGGCTCAGTTGTTTAAGCTTCCAACTCTTCATTTCGGCTCAGGTCACGATCTCTTGGTTTGTGAGATCAAGCCCCACCGCAGGCTCTGTGATGAGAACGTGGAGCCTGCTTGGGATTCTCTCTCCCCTTCTCTCTGCCCCTCTCCCATTCACTTTCTCTCTCTCAAAATAAATCAATAAACTTAAATACCTCCCTTTAGTGTTGCATACGGCTAAGCTTGGGTTTATGAATGCACCCTCGTGTTATGTGTATTACAAACTCTGCCCTTTATCATGTGCAATATTTCCCCCTCCTCTTTTCTGTTGTAGCTTGACCTTACAGGGTAATGGATTTTTTCTGTGTATTTTTCTTCACAGGCTAATTTGTAAACTAAGTTGGTGGCACGTTTGACATGTGGGGATGAGATTAGGGAGAGGTCAGTCTCTTTCTGTGTGTGTCACAGTATTTTGCCAAAAACCGTTGATGGATCGACAAGTTCCTGATGGCTCCTATGGGGCCGTGTGGCTCTACTTGCCTGTCCTTTCTAGATGTTTCCACCGAGAACTCAGCAGAATCTACAGGAGGGTTTGGGTTTCAATGTATGGAAAGGGGGTTTTTGGTAGAGTGTGGTCAAGCGTAGTGACAGTTTCCTGAGAAAGAAAAGGGGCATCTTCCTTGGAAGTTTCCCAGATAATAAGAGCTCACTCGGCGCTCGCTGGTGGCCAGGAGCCGAGTGCTTACTTGCGTCGGCTCGCTGAAACCCCTCCACAGCCCAAGGCAGGTGCGGGATGATGACCAATCTCTGTAAGAGGATGGTGAGGTTCAGCGGCCACCCTGTGCTGTCACCTGGTGGAAGGGAGCACGGAGATGAAGGTTTATAAGGGCGCTTCCTACTCTGCACTCCTCACCAGGAGGTAGGTGAAGGGGGACATGGCAGATTCTGTTGTGGTGTCCCAGACAGAGATATGGGCAAGCCACAGCCCCTGGCCCCAAGCAACTTACGCTTTGGTGGAGAACTAAGGTGAGAGTGCGGATCGTGAAAGCAAATATAGTTGAGTCTCGTTAGTTGCCATGGTTACGTTGTATAAAGTGGAGGGAGACACTGAATGAGTGAATACTGCATCATGGCCCCGGGGAGAAAGACAGGGCGAGGGTCTGGGGGCCTCTGGCCACAACATTTTCATCGATCCATCCATCCATAACCTTGTTTTATGTGTGTTTCTGTTGAAAGGCACCTTCTTTAATATATATTGTCGATTCATTAGCGTTAAACCATGGCCAACAGCACTGGAACTCATGGTCTGAGTGAAGCTCATCTCACACACGTCTTTTCTCCAGAAGGCACACCGTAGCTTCTGAGCTTAGGAACACTAGACAGCACTAAGGCACTGTGCCTATAGGCCCTCTTAAACGGCGACACCACCAAGAGGAAAAAAAAAAAAGCACAAAAATAAGGAAAATGTGGCACCACATAGACCTCAGAAAAGACACTTCTTTGCAGCTTGAGCGCTGAGAACAGAGCAGAATGTCACCTTGTCCAACCTCAGCGGGGAACATACAAGCCGGACAACTTAAAAATTTTTTTTTTGGCCACCCTGGGAGTATCTGAAAAAGGCTGTGAAAGTGCCACGTACTGGGGATTACAGATGAATTTTAGCGAGTCGGCCAGTTCACAATCCAGGATCCAGAGAGTGGTGAGGATCGACTGTGTGTTGTGATCGGGTGTGAGCCCTAGAACCAGAACCCCGGTGAGGGGCCGATCTGGGCAGGGTTCTTGCAGAGGCTTCCCGAGTGGGTGATGCGTCAGACCAGGGTCTGCAGACTTTCTGTGCAAAGGGCCAGAGAGCAGATGCTTCGGGCTGTGTGGTCTCTGTGGCGGCTGCTTTGTGCCATTGTAGCACAACAGCAGTGCTGGACAACGCATTGTGACCGGTCGTGGCTGTGCCCCGATAAAGCTTTGTTTTTGCGCACCGAAATTTGAATTTCAGATAGTTATCGTGTCACAAAATGCCATTCTTCTTCTGATTTTTCCCCCCCAACCATTAAAAACAATCTCCAAACCATTTGTAGCTTGTGGGCCAAACACATACAGGTGGCCATCGGATTTGGCCCAGAGGCCATAGCTTGCCGTTTCCTGCCTTAGATACCCTGGGTAGGAATGCTTATTAATTATGAAAAATGATAAATAAGTCAGAAAAGGACAGAGGAGAAATTGTAAAAGTTTACCTAAAATCCCAAGACCCAGGGATTTCCACAAACAGCACAGAAATATCCCTCCTAGGCACACATGACTACAAACCTCCATTTGTGTGGTCCTGTAATTCATTTACCCCAGGAGACCCTGCGGTTGGACAGCTCTCTCTGTCAGTCAGGACACATCTCCAGCAGAAGCGTCATGGCTCAGCATCAGTTTCCATAGCTGGATCGTGATTTACAGTAACTTGTCCTTTGCTGGTGTCTTTTAGATCATGTTATTTCTTGTTTGTTTGTTTGCTGTTACAAAGGATACAGAATGAATTCTGCTACCTATTCACCACACAGCTGGTGTTGCAAGGGAGACAAAGATGAGCCCTACCCATACCCTGCCCTCGGGACGCCCATAATCCAGCACGCCACAGACATGACACAAAGCATTATCCTGGCCGGACTGTGCTGGTTTCCAGAATCAGTTCCAGTGTTGTGGGGGCTTGAAGTGCAAAGGGTAGGACTTCCCGGTCCAGGTGAGGAGACCAGACTCCAGCCTTTCCTAGGTTGGCAGCTCCCTTCTGCTTGGGCTCCAGAGCCTGAGACTGCATTAGAAAGGGGACCTCAGAGATCTTCTAGGGGTCACCTCACTGCCTACAGGTGGAAAAACAGAGACTCACGTCGAAGGAATTATGGAGAGTCAGAAACACACGTAGCTGACCTCAAATCCAGGAGTCCCTGTCCTGAGTTAAGGCCTCTTGACCCTATTTCAAGCTCTCAGAGTGCTGTTTTTCCAAACTTGATGCGTGGATGTCTCCTGGGCCATGTCAAAGAGACCCTCTTGTTTTTGTTTTTGTTCTTTAAGTTTGTTTATTTATTTAGAGAGAGAGGCAAAGAACGAGGTGGGGAGAGAGAGAGAGAGAGAGAGAGAGAGAGAGAGAGAGAGGCAAAGAAAGAGGGGGAGACAGAGAGAGAGTCCCAAGCAGGTTCCGCACTGTCAGTGCAGAGCCCAACGCTGGGCTCAAACTCGTGAACCATGAGATGACGACCTGAGCCGAAACCAAGAGTCGGATGCTCACCCGACTGAGCCACCCAGGCACCCCTATGTCAAAGGGACCTTCTTAGTTCCAGGTTCTGGTGATGGTAGGGGAGGTGGTCGGTGGGTTCATGAGACCTCAAAATTGCAGTTGTCTAGTTCATGATAGAGGAAGAATGTGTTAGCTGCCTCCTCCTTTTTAGCTTGAGCTGATAACTCGGGACACCAACCCCCTCATTTATGCTGGTGGCTATCCTCAGCCCGTCACCTGCCAGACAGGAGCTGGGTCACTGGTGTTCTCATTTCCCCTAGTGAGGGACCATACCGCATCTGACCCAAGCTGCAGGTACTCTCGGCGTTTCTAACAATCAAAAATAGGTAGTTTTTTTCAGTCGCTATTCCAAACCCTGTTGTGCTTAGGCACAAAGATGTTGGCTGTAGTGGTATTTATAACAGCGAAAATCAGAAATGGCTTTAATGTCACAGAATATGGGAGCAGCTGAAGGAGCTGTAGCACCTGCAGAGAATTCCTTATCCCGTCACTTAAACACCACAGTGATGATTAAGACGGGCCACCTTATGGGACAGAAGGGCAGGATGCAAATCTTTTACATGGTGTGATGATATAAGGAGAGACAAAAATTCTGTAAAAATTCAGATAGGGGACACCTGTGTGGCTCAGTGAGTTAAGTGTCTGACTTTGGCTCAAGTCATGATCTCGCGGCCTTGGGAGTTCAAGCCCTGCGTCGGGCTCTCTGCTGCCTGTTTTGGATCCTCTGTCTCCTTCTCTCTTTGCCCCTCCCCTGCGTGCATACTCTCCCTCTCTCAAAAATAAACACTTAATAAAAAATGTTTTAAAAGATTCAGATAAAATGGCCCACGATGCACTGCTCTGTGACAGGTACCTGGGCTGGGGGTGGGCAGAGGTTCCCACGGAAAGGAGCAGTCGACCACCTGTGCCTCTGTCTCCACCATTAGACTCCTGGAAGCCCCTGGAAGCCCCCTCCCTCCCGCCCCAGTCTGGCTCTTTGGGATATCACTGCCCTGCGTGATGGCATGTCCACCACACGGGATGGCAGTTTCACTGCCGCATGTGATGGCGTCTTCACCTCTGCGTGGAGTGATATTCTGCATGTTCGCTGTGCTGAGAGAACACAGAGAGAAAGAGAGTTCTGGAGCGATACCCCCCGGGGAAAAGGCCAGAAAGCTCCAGGGGGAAGAAAAATCTCTGCTCCAGGTGGCGACAGCCGTGGAATCAAGGCTAACCCAGGGAGCGTCTGCCTCAGGGAGCCTCGGCTAGTGTAGGAGCAGGCCTCCATCCACCCTCCTGGGCAGAAGCCCCCCTTCTCACGTCTGCGCCCTGTGCTCCCCAGGGCACCACAAATGAGAATGCTTCGCACCAGCTGGGCGAGTTGCTGGTGTTGCAGTCTGCAGCTCTGGCCCCCGCCTCCGGCCCTCCACCCGCTGCGCATTCTCTGGCCGTGACGGTGCAGGGGGAAGGGCTGGCCAGGGGAAGTGGGGCTGGAGGGCCCTGGAGAAGCTCTCCTAGTTCCCTGACCATCCGAGTGTGATTCATAATGATTGTAGCAGATGAGGCATGAGGTCTGTGGCTCCGACGGCAGCTGATGGAAGCCTGTTCCCAAGGAAGTGCGCCCAGCCTCCCAGAGGGCCTCAGCCGTCTGGCTGGCTGGGGCCTCCCGGTTCCCAGCAGCTCGTGGGGGGGTGGTTCCCATCCTCCCGTGGACGTCCGAGTCCGCTGTGCCTGGGAGGATGCTGTGGGCGCCTCTGTGGCAGCAAAGTCCTGAAAACGGGGATCACAGCAAGCTGGGGTGTGTTTTATGTTCATTTCACAGATCTGGAGAATAATGAAAAAAATGAAACATCGCTGTGATTGCACCAATTAAAAAAATCATAATATAAGGAAGGAAAAGTGACCGACATCACTGTGAATCGCATCCCATCTCTTCCTGAGATAATTCCTATGATCACTGTGGTCATTTATGCAAACCCAGGGGTGTGTTCAATCTCTCAGCAAGGAACAAAAACGCCCTGAATTGTGGGTTTGCTGATTTCTATGGTGAAATCCCATCCTGGCCAATTTCAGGCTACTAAAGGTTTAGAATCCAGTGAGCACAATTCTTGAATATTTAACAGTTGGCTTTTGTAAACCCAAATATGCTCACAAGTGATCACTTTCTTTTTTGGGGGGCGAGGGGAGGAAATTGGAAACCCATTACGCATCGTGGTCTGCGTGTCATTTTCATTTCCTGTGTCACATTACCTCTTCCTAGACCAGCACATGCAGATTCACTTAGCTCATTTCCCTTGCATGGTGGGGTTTCTGTGAAGGCACACTCTGTTGCTTCTGAAGGTTCTTGGAAGAGCAGAATCATCTCACCAGGACAGGAGAAGGTGGCAGTGGTTCTTAGCGTTCGGGGAGCTTGGCTCCTGCAATACTTCCAAGTCTCGGATCACTTCCTTGGAGTTTATTCTAGCCTCTGGCCTCTTCTAAACATGTTATTCTAATAATCTGTAGACTAACCACCTCTGCTGCTCACACTTCACTCTCGCTCGTCTTCAGGTTCCATTGGGTAATTTGTTTTTCTTCTAGGGGGCCTTTCCTGATACTCCTCTCTTCCCCACACCTGGTCTCTGAGGTTGGCCAAAGTGCCTCTTCATGGTTCCTCAGAACCCAGGACGGCTCCCATCTATGATGGCGGTCGCCACACCTTATTATTTCCTGGGTGATGTCCACGGATTTCCTGTAGGGAAGCAGAGACGCTCTGCTAGGCAGAAGAGCCCTCCAGAAATGTCCACGCCCTGATCTCTGGGGCGATGCCTGGGAATATGTTACTTTACCTGGCGGAAGGGACTTTGCAGATGGAATTCAGGTGGCTGATGAGTGGGCCCATGTGGAGGTTATTCTGGATGATGCAGAGAACTTTGATTGGGATCAGAGAGATGCCCCCGAGGAGGAGTCAGGGAGACTCCCAGAGTGAGGACGGTTTTGTGTGCCGCTCCTGACCGGAGGCAGAGGGGCAACCCCTGCTGACTGCCAGCAAGGGGACGGGTCCTCCCTCCTAACCCATAGGGGATCAAATTTGGCCAAGGGCATGGATGCCCCAGTTAGATCCCAGCCTAGTTAGAGCTGACACCGCAAACGCGGGCCGGAGGACCCCGCTGAGCCAACCCGCACATCTGACCTACAGGCCAAGACCGCGTATGTGCCGTTGGAAACCACCATGTCTGTGGCTGTTTGTTACAGCAGCTGCAGAAAACTCACGCGGAGTCACAGCGCTTGGGAGCCCGGGTTCCAGGGCCTTCTGTTCCGACGTCCGGAATGTGGGCTTCTCCCCGGGAGACCCTCAAGTCCCTGATGTGTGTCTTTGTCCAGGCCCCAGCCAGGCTCTCCTGAGTGAAGCGTTTCCACCACTTGACACGCCGTTCGTCTCTCCCACCACCAAGAGTGGCCCCTTGGTGGATTTCCCACCCGCCACACCGTGGAGTTCAGCTCCCCATGTCAGACTCCCTGATGCTGCTTCCTGAGCCTCCTAGGGGGTCTCCCCGACTCCAGGCCTGCCTCCGCCCACCCGTCCTCCACACTGCTGCCCGATGCGCCTTCTGGGGCACGGCTTTGTTCGGATCCTTCGCTCCCTGGACGCAGGCCTCGCTGGGCGTCTTGTTTGCACTAAACCAAATGCAAACCTTCCAGCCAGGAATCCACACACCTCTCAGCCTGCCTCAGGACCCCTTCTGCGCACCTACCTCCGACCCTCGCCGCGTGCGTGCTCCCGCTGTCCCAGGCCTGTAGGGCCTGGCTTGTGTGCCAGCACATCCCTGCAGCCTTGATGGCATCCCCAGAGGCACCGCCTCTGAGCCGTGTGATGCACGAGGCCGGTCCCTGCCGGACGGTGAATGCTGTAGTCGGGCCTTTCCCCTGTGGACGTGACACCCATCACTCGAGCTCGCCACCCAGCCGTGGGTTTCCAGAATGAAGGCGGGGGCCGGTAGGACCTGAGGGCCTGCCCGCCGTATTAGGCATAGTGCCCGCCGCTGCTCGTTAAAATACCTCCCACATGAGTGGACTCATTTTGCGCTATTTTACAGTCAGTGCCTCTAAGACCCTAAAACATCTCCGAAGTATTTTTACCACACTCTTTCCACGGCAGCATCTGTGTTTATAGGAGCTACTTAACAGTGAGTTTGAAGATGGCCCAAACATTGGTAAATCATACTTTACTATTTCCAACATAGTGTCGCTGTCACCAGTTTCGTAACAGCTAACACGTGTTGTGTATTGATTGCCGTAAATTAGATTATTTACTACCTACGACACTGCTCTGAGTTGGACTAGTAGTAGTCACGTTCTGTGGATGAACAAATGGGCACAGAGAGGTAAAGCAGTTTACTCCAGGGCACGCAGCTGGTTAGTAGCAGAGACCAATTTCCCACCCAACCAGTTTGGCTCTAGAGCCCACAGCAGTGACCCCCCCTAGGCTGTGCCACCTGTCTCTATAGCTACCATTTTGTTCCATTTATCAGAGAACGACCCTTTGTCCCTGGGTGAATGTCATTGGCATTGTCGCTGGAGTTCACCGTACCATTTTATCACCTCACATGTGCAGCAGGGCTTAGCCGTTTTTTCAAGTGTGTTCATTTTTGAGAGAGAGAGAGAGAGAGGAAAAAAACCAAGCATGAGTGGGGGAGGGGCAGAGAGAGAGAACCCCCAAGCAGGCTCCATGCTGACAGTCCGGAGCCAGATGCGGGGCTCGAACTCACGAACCGAGAGATCACGACCTGAGCCAAAATCAAGAGTCGGACACCCAACCAGCTGAGCCACCCGGCCTCCCTAAGCCTTTACCGTTTTAAAGGGTTTCCTCCCCATTATCACGTTGAATAACCACAGGGATGTGGGGCTGGTGGCTGTGGCAAGAATGATCCCCATTTGTAGAGAAGTCCCAAGTGAAATGGCCGTGTGTGTGGTCGTAACCTCCCGGAACCCCAGAGTCCCAGACTCCCCAGGACTCCCCGTCCTCAGTCCGGTTTCCCTTCTCGCGCAAGGAGGACTCCCTCCACATGCTGTCACCACACCAGCGGACAGTAGTCCTAGGCCACTTGCGGTACCTGAGCAGGCCCCAGTTGTGAGTGCCGATATTTTCTGTAGAATCTCATTTTCGGTCTGTCGATTTTCCATTTGTGAGTTGTTATCCTCTGTCAGGATAGGGAGGCCCGTTTTTTTCTTTCTTCTCTTTTTTCCCCAAGCTGGGGAAACATGGAGTAGGAAGGGAAAAAAAAAAAAGAAACAAAACAAAACCCTTTCCTTATCCCATCCTAAGGAAGCTTGCCAAAGCGTGTGTCCTGTCCGCTCCTGGCTGGACGCCCGTCCCCATCCTCAAAAGCCACGTCCGCAGAGAACGTTCTGAGGAGCCAGAGCCGGCAGGGCGCAGCCCAGGGGCCTCCCTAGCAGCCCTGGGCATTGACTGCAGGCAGCTGACCCCTCCCCGGAATGTGCCTTCGAGAACATAGCATCCCTTTGGCTCCAGAACGCCCCTCTGCTGGGAAGCAGGATATTTCCTATTCCCAGTTTGACACATACCGCTCCCCCCCAACACCCCCACCCCCCATTACTGTTAATAACTACACAGGAAGTTCCTTTCCCTCCAGTAAAGACAGCCATTGCATTTTTCAGACTGGGTGTTGACGTTTTCTTTTGAGTCCCCAAGGGCTTTGACACAGGCGCATGAATCACACTTTAGAGAAGGCGAGAGATCAAGCTCTAGATTAGACAAGACTGCAGTTCAAATACGAGGCTGGTCCTTGGACTGGCTGTGTGGCCGTGAGCGAGTTGCTTAACCTCTCTGAGGCACCGTCAGTTCCTGGTCTGTGAAAGCAGGCTGGGGTCGGGGGGAGGACGCATAGCCCTAGCAAAGCTGTGGAGACTGAAGGAAAGGAGGTGCACAGAGCGGGCCCCCAGGGTAGCCGCCTTCCTCACGGCACCCCCTCTTAGATGGCGACTTGGCAGAAAGGGTCGTGGCAGCTGGCGTGAGGAGGTGGGCAGGAAAAACGAGAGGTAACGTGCGTAAGCCATTTCCTGTTGAAAAGGCATCGGAGAAAGGACTTCATGATGTTGACAGTTTGGCTCTGGTCCTGGGGCCACAAGGCAAGTTGAAGAACTTTCCTCCCATCTTTAAAGGACACTTAACAGGGGCGGCTGAGCGTCTGGTGGCCGGCAGCGGGACGGATGCTTCTGCGTCTCCGCAGCCAGAGGGCGAGAACGTGGGCCCCGGGGTCACATCGTCTGCCGACACACCTGGACTCCACAGCTTACCTGCTCTGGGACTTTGGACACTTGAACTTCCCTCTGCCTTGGTTTTCTCACCTGAGAAATATAAGCGATAAGAACATCCCCTGGCTCAAATGATTGAGAGGCCGAGATGCAGAAATCTTAAAACCAAGCAAAATCAAAAACCCTCAAAGTACAGTCCGGGGAGCGCCTGTATCACAGTCGCCTGGGGGCGTTGATTGAACAACATCGGCCCCCAAGCCCCAGCCCAGAACCGCCGACTCTGATGTTGGGTATCGGCTGGGATTCCTGTTTGGCCTTTTCTTTCTGGTCTCAACCCCGCAGAGACAGCAGAGCCGTGGACCCCGGGCAGGGCGGTCCCTAATCCCCAGCAAAATGAGGACATTTTGGGGTGGAGAGCAGGGGAGGACGATTCACGGGGAGACTGCTTGACCTTTGTCCTGGATTTCTGGAGCTGGGAAGCTCCCATTCTTTCTGGAGGAACTGTGTTCATTCACACACTCTTTCCCCCAAACGGGGCTGCCGTTTGATTCCAGCTGTTTAACTCCTTCCTACGGGCCCTCGTTGTGTGTCGGGTGAAGAAGAGGGTTTGGTCCCGAGCCCTGTGTTAGTTCTCAGCCTGCGAGCCCATTCTTGGGCGAAGCAGGTATTTCTGTACACTCACTGGGGCCACCCATACCCAAGATGCGCTGAAGTGTCCTCTGGTAGGTCCCAGCTCTGGCATCAGATCCAGTCTCTGGGTGTCACCAGTTGTGCGTGCCTGTCTCCGGTGCTTTGACACAAATAGCCCCCCAGGCCTTCATCCGTCCCCTGGATCTCTGAGGCTGGGCTTGATTACGTGACTGGCTTTGCCCAGCGCGAGCAGATACGGATAACGCTGCAAAGAGAGCGCCGAAGCAGCGTTTCTGCTATGCCGTTGGACCTCCATTGCCACCAAGAGAAGGACACTTCCGGGCTGGCCTTCTGGCTCCAGCCGAAGAATGAGAGACACCCAGAGCATACCCAAGATGCTCTCGTCTTCCTAGTTGACACCAGCCTGGTCCAGGGGACAGCCAGCCAACTCCCAGACCCCCGAGTGCGCCCCGCCAAGATCATCAGAGCCACCTACCTGGCCACCCGGACACTCAGACACTTGGTGTCTATGCCGCTGAGCTTTGGTTGTCACACGGCATTGTTTTGGTGGTAGATACGATGGGAATATCAATACTAGCTATTAGGTGACTTGAATCCTGCCAGGGCAGGGGCTGCCTGTGGTATTGCTTGCGTTCCCTGGCACATCTCATTCGTGTCGAGTGGTTGAATGACCTGATAGGGAGAAGCCATTCGGAAACCCCGCCGTGAATCAGCATTCTGCCGGCTCCCTCCGCTTAGAACCTCTGATTGGCTGCGATCGCTACCATTCCCTCGTTGGTATGGAGCAGAGGCGCCAGACCTGCATAGAGGGAGACAGTGAATCAGAGAGAGAGCGTGCGTGTGCGTGTTAGGGAGTGGAGTAGCTCAAGCCCTAGTTTTACGTAAGAGGATGAGGGGTAAGTAAGTCTCTGTTGATCCGCTGAGTACTTGGGGTCCCAAACCCAAAGGGAGCCTGTTCCGTTCCTCAGAAGGAAATCCATTTAACACAGGTATCAGTTTAAGAACTTTCCGTGGTCGAGAAGGGGGATAGCAGCCCCCCTGTTTTGGGCACCTGTGCCCACAGTCGGCACTTTTCGGCCATGCTCGCTGCATTCTCACTGTAGGACTCTCAGGGAGGAATTGCCCTGCCCATCTGAAAGATGAAGAAACAGCTCAGAGACATCGAATGAATTCCCAAGGCCACACCGCAAAGAAGGTAGTGACACAGACTTGAATGTCCAGCGCTGCCTGACAGCAAGGATAACCTTTTTTTTTTTAATGTTTATTTGTTTTTGACAGCGAGAGGGAGAGAGAGAGCGCGCACAAGTTGAAGAGGGGCAGAGAGAAGGAGACACAGGATCCGAAGCAGGCTCCAGGCTCTGTGTGGCTGGAACCCACGAGCCGGGAGATTAACACGTGAACCAGAGTGAGACACTTAAACTACTGAGCCACCCAGGTGCCCCAGGGACCACCTTTTTTAAACCACATGTCTGCAGAGATCTTAGCAGGCACGCGGGCTGAGCCCCTTGCCCTATCCATGAGGAAATCCCGCCAGAGCAGGAACCTGTTTGCCCAAGCTTTCACACTGTGAACAGGTTATCTGACACACCTTCTAGGGCCCGTGGCATGCCTGGATGGGGCCTCACGGGTCAGTGGCGTCACTGAAATGCCTTAACAGGTTTCCAGTGAAGGCATTAGCATTTCCAGGTGTCCACATCAGCTCCTTGAAATACACAGTAAGATGCACAGACGGCCAGAGCCACTGGGCATGTGCTGCTTTCGCCCCACTGAGAGGCTGCAGAGGGGAGCCCCTGCTCCGGGCCCCACTTGCCCACCATCCTGCCGGCGTCCTGGGGAGTGAGAGGCCCCGGGCTCGGGTTTGCGCTGGCTGGGCAGCAGGAGGAGGGAGCGGTGGGCAGAAACACTGCTTGGCCAGCCGCCCCGGGCACCTGCTATCCTCCCGTGTTTGCTCAGTGAGTGGAGAGAGGAAGCAGGATGCTTTCCGTTGGGCCCTGGGCGTTCCGGGCCTTGGGGGCCAGCTGCTGGAGCTGGCAGCTTCTCTGAGGACCTGTCTCTTGCCCTCTCTGTACCTCCCTCTCTCAACTACCTGCCAGGCAGGTAATAATCCCGGCACGACCTAACGTGAGCCCGGGAGAAGGCAGGAGGCCTGGCTGGTGTGCACGGAACAAACACTGGCAAGGCGCCCAGGAGCTCTGCATCGAGCACCTTCGGCCCCCGGAGGGAGCGAGGCCCCCTCTGGCAGCATCCCAGCGCCTCCACAGTCCTGCTTCGCGCCATCCCAGCCCTTCTGCCACGTCAGAAAGTATCTGCTGGAGTTCTGGCAGGGCAGGGGCCTCCGGTGACACACTGCCTTCGATTAGACATGAGCAGTGATTGAAATGCACCCCGAGTTTCAGGACGGCTCCCTTCCCGTCAGAACCGTGTGAGAAACTGGTTCTGAGGCCATTTGTTACACAGAACGTTGCAGTTACCAGCACATTGGGAGCTTTATGGTCTGCAGAGCCTCGTGTATGTCCGCGCACGTCCAGTCTCCCAGACCCTGGGAACGAAGCACTCCCAGCCCCGTTTTACAGGTGAAGTGCCTGAGGCCAGGAGAGCACGGGCGCCTCGTGGAGTCCTTACAGGTAGAAGGTGGCTGGAAGCCAGGTCTGCCCCCTAGAGACCCACACTTCCTTCTGAGTCACTCTTTGGCGTTTGGGTACTTTAAAAAAGACTTGGGTTGGGGCCCGGGTGGCTCCATCGGTCAAGCATCCGACTCTTTGTTTCTGCTCAGGTCACGATCTCCCGGTCATGAGTTTGAGCCCCACATCGGGTTCTGTGCTGACAGTGTGGAGCCTGCGTGGGATTCTCCCTCTCTTCCACTCTCTCTCTGCCCCTCCCCCACTTGTGCTCTGTCTTCCTCAAATAAATACACTTTAAAAAAATGTCAAAAGGCATGGGTTTCCTACCTGAGGCTGAGGGGTTGCACTCAAATAAGGTCAGAGTAGGAAGGAAGGAATCAGTATTTCCCTGAGCTGCTTCTCTGCTCTAGGCTCTGCTGTGTGACGTCTCCTTGAATCTTCTGAGGCAGGTTTTATTTGCTCCCATGTCACACCCAAGGCAGCTGGGGCTCCCAGAGGTGAATTGTCTTTCCCCAAGCCGCACAGTAAGTAGAGGCAGAAGGCGGAGGCAGGCTTCTCTGCCCCCAGAGGCTGGCCCTTCTTCTCAGTGTGCTTCCTTGGAAGGCCAGGGCTGGCTGGGGGGGGGACGGGGGGACATGAGGAAGCAGGTGCATGTCCTCCTGGGAGGGCTGAGCGGCCCCCGGAGCTGCTCACGCTCTGCTCGTCCTTTTGAGGGAGAAGCTCAAACATCAGCCTTCTCCCTCCAGCCTCTCAGCCGCCCCCAGTCCAGAACCGGGGGTCTGTGGTTTGGAAGGAGAGACCTCGCGGTCCCCTGCTCCAGGACCTTCACCTACCAACCGAGGAGACAGTCCAGGGGGATGCGACAGCCCCTCCCACTTCCCAGGGGCGGCATCCCTGCCTCCCAGGCCTGTGCTCTGAGGCTCTTGTCCGGTCCTGCCACTCCTGGTCCCTCCCTGTTTCCCCTCGTCACCCTGAGGTCTCCTGCGGGTCACCTGCTGTGATCCTTGGTCACAGGCTGCGATGTGTGCATAGTACCCTTGGTTCCATTTACGTGTGGCTGTCCTCTCTGGGAAGAACACCGGGAAGAACAGTGGCCAGCTGTGACTGCGTCTTTGGAACCAGCTGGAAGTCGGGGCTCCCGATGGGTGGGGTCCCAGCTCCCTGCCTGTGCGGCTGAGGGCAAGCTGTGTACTGTCTCCCCCAGTCAAGCCACCACTTCCTTGCCCCGCTGTGTTCCCTTGCGACAGATACAATGGCTCCAAGGTGTTTGGGCGCTTAGAATATGCCAGCCTGTCTCACTGCACGTGGTGGTGACGCCCCTGGAGCCGGCAAGGTGCAGTTAGAGGAGCATCTCGCCGGGGACGGGAGTCCTACACTACATCACGGGTTGGCCCCCACCTGCCAGCGTGCGGCTGTGCTTGGGTGCCAGTGACACTTGGGTGAACGCATACTGTGTGCCAGGCACTGAGGTTCAGGGGGTGAATCACATGCCCAAGGTCACAGCCAGTGATGGAGTTAGGAAGAGATCCCAGGCATTCTGTCCGTAGGTCCCCCGTGGGCACCCAACTGCTGTGCCGTGCAACGAGGCGCTGTCCTGTCTTCATCCCCGAGAGACCCTGGGATCCCGCCCACTCAGGCCTGTGGGAGCTGCAGGCGTGCAGGCTCACCGAGGCGGGACCCCGGTTGCTCTGGGTCATGGCTGGTCCCCGGCGCTCCTGAGCGTCTGGCCCATCGTGGGTGTTGGTCCACGGTAGGTAAGCAGAGCAATGAGTAAGCCAGTTCTCTGAAATGCACAGACGCCGGAGTCCTGTGGGTCCCTAATAGGCACCAGGGGCTTGCTCTAAGCCGGCCGCCCCCTGCCGAGGCCCGGCTTCCTTGTGGTACAGGGGCCACACCTGGGACCTCCCGCTGGCCTTGCAGCACCGACTTCACCTGGCATGGCTCACCGCGGCCCTCCCTCGGCCGTCTCCCCTTTCCCGCCCTCTGTCCCGCCACGGGCTCCCGCCAGCCCAGCCCACGCAGCCTCCTTTTGTTCTCCCATCTCTGATTCAGGCGAGCCAGGCCAGCCCCCACCCCCCCGCCCCCAGCGTGCTTTGCACACCCCTTTGAAGGCTTGGCAGTCAGCCAGGGGAGCTGGCCCGGGCACACACGGTCCGGGGCTGGTGCCAGAGCCCTGGCAGCCACTTCCCACCTTGCTGGCTCCACGGGCCCGCGCGCAGGGACGGCAGTGCCCGGATGTTTGCCTTGAGTGGCATGGACCTTGATCCGGAGCTGCTGGCTGGACTGTTCTCACGGCCCAGAGTCCTTTCTCAGGCCTGTCCCGTAGTGATGCCCTCAGTTTGGCCACAGAGGAGAGCATTCAGCAGTAACAGCCTGGTGGGGTCCTGAGCCTCTCCAAGGAGAGGCAGGACAGGGTAGGAGGAGAAGCACAGGCCTTGGCTGCAGGCACGTGTTGAGCGCCTCACTCTGCCGTCTCTAGCTGTGGGACTTACCTGCTTTGTGCCTCACTTTCCCCATCTGTAAACGGGAGAACAGAACACGTGGGTCGCACATGGCCGGTGAGGGGAACGGGGTACTCTGTGTTAGCACGTGACACGCATTCGGTAAACCGCTGCCCGAGCGGGTTGTCTTTCCTGCACTTGCTGAGAGCCTGTGAGCACCAGGGAGAGCGGGAGGCGATGCAGGAGTCCAGCGCGGTCTCCAGAGGCCTGGCCTGGTCCCCTGCACCATTGGGAGCCTGCTGCCGCCCCCCGCCCCCAGGATTACCCAGGTGCTTGGGGGACAGCGGACACCCCGACACTTGCCCGTGAAGGGCTTTGTGGTTCCCGAGGCCAACTCAGCAAGAAGGTGCCTTCCATGAGGACGGGGGCGTGTCCGCCTGCCTCACCAGGGTCGCCCCGGTACCTGCCGTGTGGGTGCCCCGTCAGTAGTCATTGAGTGAACGACCCACGGTAAGTCCACTTCCGTTCTGATCCCATTCCCCATCCTAGAGTTCGGCGTGTCTCCCCGTGGGGGCCCCTCATAGCTTGTGTGCCCTCAGGCCAGGACCGCGTCGGATTAGCTGTGTGTCCCTCGGCCCACGCGCGAGACCCGGCCCGGAGCAGGTGCTCGGTGAATGAATGCAGAATTGCAGATGCTGGCATCTCTGTGCTCTGGATTCGAGGCAGCGCCCTCGCCACAAAGCCTTTCTGAACTCTCTCATCACCTACAGAGGTTAAGTTCCCCGGCCCCATCCGGTGGCCAGCGATCTGCCTGCCGCTGTTGGTCTGGGAGCAAGTTGGAAATCAGCCCCTGCCCGGCATACCTGGGGTTGGCACACCCGGGCTGTTCCAGAACAGACCTCCTGGCTGAGGCTAAAGTGACACCTGGAGTGGTTATGAGGCCAGACACCCCCTGTCTGTGAATCTCCCGGGCTGCTTGGCGGGTGGTGGGTGGCGGGCGGCTGGTGGGTCGCATGGGGGGGCCCTGGCACTGACACTCGCTGTGTCAGCCTTCAGGAAGGGCTTGGATGCGTCAGGGGAGCCTGCCCAGCCGGGCACATTGTGGAAGACCAACGCTGCACACAGAAGCACAAATAACATGGAAACGACCAGGGAACTGGCAGAGAGAGCTTATCGGCCTGCTTCCTGCTTGTCGGTCCTGGGTTGGGAAGGCGGAGGGAGCATTCTGGCCTTGTGATGGCCTGCACGTTGCACGCGTCCCCCGGGGGAGTGGACACGGCACTGCCCTCAGTGTGAGGCAGGTCCTTTTATCCAAGTTCCAGCTTTCTCATACGTAAAATCGCTTTCACGGGGGCCAAACTCAGAGCCCTCGTGAGGATGAGATGAATTTGGGCACTTAAAGGGCCTGCGTGTGGTGGTCTAATTAGAGTAACGGCGGGAGCCCCAAGAGGGGCAGCTAACACGTACCGAGCCTCTCCCACGTGCCGGACGCTGTTCTGATTGCTCTGTGGGTATTAACTCATGTAATCATCATAGTGACCCCGTGAGCTAGGGAGGACTACCGTCTCCATTTTAGAAGATGAGAAAACTGAAGCTCCGAGACGCTAAGTAACTTTCCTAAGGTCACACAGCTACTGAGAGGCCCGTCTGAAATTCCAACCAGGCCCTCTGGCTGTGGAGCACGTGCGTATCACCACCTCCCTGCACATTTTTTCCTTCTACTCTTGAGGATTCCGTTTCCCTGTGGCTTAGGATGCTGATGACAACCAGGATGGTGGTGGCTGTGGTGGCGGTGGAGGGGTCAGTGATGACGACAGAGGGCCGTTTTGTGTAGTGACCCCGCTTCTTGCCGGAACTTCAAGCTCATTTGCATATGCAATCCTCAGAGCATCCCGGGAAGGGGAGGAGTTCTGAGATCTGAGGAGACCGAGCCTTACGAAGTGGCCACGACGAGCACAGGTGGCCTGTCCAAGGCCTGGAGCTGGGGAGCAGGGATGGGGGCAGGACGGTGGCTCCCGAACTGGACTTCAGGGCTTGGGCACAGAGCCACGGGAGCCTCCGCCTCACCCTGCCGGGGCCTGGCTGGGACAGAGATCCGGGGCTACAGCGTGGGGAGGGTGGAGAGGTCACCTCCACCCACGCCACCTCCCTGGACGTTGGCCTGCTCCCTCAGGAGGGTAGACTGAGACTCTGCGGTCAATCCAGTGGTGATCGGAGACAGTCTCATGAAGGTGCCGGGACCACGGCTCCCATGCGTTGAGAGCAAACCTTTGTGTGTCTCAGGTAACCTCCACCGTGGTCCTAGGAGGTCGTAGTATCACTGTCTCTGTACAGATCGCACTTAAGATGTGTGGCCCGGGGATGCCGAGTAACAAACAACAGCAGCATCTCCGTGCCTTCCGACGGTAAGCGCTTGCTGTTTGCGCGTCTGGGCTGGTTGGCCAGGCGGCTCTGCTGATCTCTGCTGGGCTCCTCCCTGCGTCGGGGCTGAGCTGCGCTTGGCCGGTCTAGTTTTTCTGGGGTGTCCGCGTGTCTCAGCTCTACTCTGTGTGTGTCTCTCATGTCCCGGGCCTAGCAGACTAGCCCGGGAAGGTCCTTCTGAACTCGAACACTTCACTTAAGGGGGTCAGTGCTGTGATTCCCGAGGCTTCTCGGAGCTGGGGCACCTTCTCAAGGTTGTACCGCCAAGAAGTGGCTCAGCCACGGTTGGAATGTCCTCAGCCCGTTCCCCACGTGTGTGCGTGC
The DNA here is from genome assembly GCF_024362965.1 of Panthera pardus. NCBI lineage: Eukaryota > Metazoa > Chordata > Mammalia > Carnivora > Felidae > Panthera > Panthera pardus. The sequence goes on from NW_026527002.1 coordinate 69,699,859, forward strand.
ATGTATGTGTGTATGAAAGAGCCCAAAGTCATGCCCTGGTCTGATTTAGGAGAAACACAGCCAGTTCTCAGACACAGTGTTTCTGGGAGGCTGGGAGCTGGGAGAAAAAGAAGCGATAGGATGGAAAACCAGTGACCCCTTCCTTCGGGGGGTGGAGAGAGCCTCCTGCTTCCCACCAGCCTCCCTGTGGGCGGCCACTCCCGAGGCTCTGCTGTGGTGGATGATTCCTCTTGTGACCCCAGCGTCTTCAGACTTCACTGGGCCTTCTCCAATGTCAGCGTCAAGGAGAAGCGAGGCCCTTCAGCTGTGAATTAGCCGCAGCACCAGGCTGAGGCCTTGCCGGTTACATTTCCAACCTTGGGGATTGAAACCAAGTCAGAGCTCCGATTTTGAAAATGGCCTCGAGGTCACGAATCCTTTGTTGTAAGGTCAGAGCTCCTCTTCCTCCTTCTCTGCACCCCCTTCGCCTGCGGCAGAGCCCCGAGGGGTAAAGATGCCGGATGTGGTCTTTGACCTCTGTCTCCGAGGCTCTTCCCTAAAGGGCACTGTTCTCCACTCCCCGCCTTGTACCCCTCGCCATGCTTTGCCTGCTTTCGCAGACCAACAGGGCACAACTGAGGGTGGTTGCTGGAAGCAGGATTGCGAGGCTGGCAGCCACCCGCTTTGCCGGCTCGTCTCCCCGGCACCGGGAAGTCTTACCATCTGCACCTCTTTTTGCCCTGACCTTGGGCCTCATGAAGGCCGAGTGCACAGCCTTGAGCGGGGAAGACAGAAACAGGAGACGCTCCTCCTCCTCTTCCTCCTTCTCCTTCTCCCCCTCCTTCTCTCCACTCCGTACATAGTCTGTGCCAAACCTCAACTCAGGTATTTCTTTTTGCCAGTGAGCTAAAGGCTTATAAAGAGGATGCCTTCTCTGTGCAAGAACTAGTGTGTTCTTCCTCCTGGAAAACTCCCCTTCATCCTTCTGCACCTCGCAGCAGAGCCCGCTCTTCCATGAGACTGTCTTCACCCCTGCAGCTGGAGTGGCCGACCTCCAGTCAGGACCACGGCATCACCAGGGGCTCTTTCCAGTCCAGATGGCACTTACGGCACTGTTCGGGTTTATCCGTGCGTGCGTGTCCACCAAGCCCTCTGAAGGCAGTGACTGTGGCTCCCGTGTTCATCTCTGCGTCCCCAGTGCCTGCCGCAGTGCCCAGCACGTGCGGAAGTAAACTTGGCACTCAGAGTGGCTACGCGAACGTGACCGTAACCGGGATACCCTCCGTTCAGCAGAGGGCTGGGGCTCTGCATCCCTCAGCTGTGGGCTGGAAGCTGGAAAGCCCTATGTCGCATCATGTAGACAAAGCCTGTGGCTCCATGTACACAGTCTGACCTGCATGCCTGACAAATGTGTGCCCAAGTGGAAAGAGCCCAACCTTAGAATTTGACAGACTCAGGTTTCAGTCCTCTCTCTGCCTTTTCCGAGCTGATGACTTTTGCCTCATGCCTCTATTTCCCCACCTGTAAAATGCACACAGACACAAACAGTTTCTTGTGCCTAATTTCCTAAGACGATCGGAGACGATGTTTGCAAAGCCCCGGCGAGAGCAGTAGCTGTTACTGTGATGGTCTTTTCTCTGAGAAGGAACCATTCTTGCAGTCTCTTGGCGAGGGGGCCGCCGGAGCTTTTGTGGCGAGGGTGCAGTCACCTGGAGGCTTCGCCGGTGCTGTTTACTCCCTCGCAGTAAAAGTGCCTTCGTCACAACACAGCAGTGCGCCAGCTGGCTCCTCTAGCCCTGCCTGGATTCCCAGGAAATCCGCAGGAAAGGAGCTGCCTGCTGCCTGCTGGCCGGCTGTGCAGGCAGCAGTAGCTGTGGGAACACACGGGGACAGGAAAACAAACACATCGCGCACCGGGGATTCCATCCTCGAGCCAGTAAGGTGCTGACACCTTGCAGTTTATGTGTTCCCAGTAGACACATACCTGCCAGTGAAGCCTTCTCTCACTCTCGCACTTGTGGGGGGCTCAGGGATGGTGTATGACTTTTAGGATTGTGATCCCACCCTGGACCCCTCCCCTTTTCTTCCCGGCGTTCCCTTCTCTTGTATTTGCTGGGCACTCACTGTCTGGTGGGCACCATGCTGTGTGCTGGGGATATGAGGAAGAGTGACGTGGTCCAGGGAAAGACAAGTCACCCCTCGCGGTTGGATCAATGGCAGCCCCCCCCCCCAAAACCAAAGATCTCCACGTTCTAATCACCTGAACCTGTGGCTGTCACCTTGCATGGCAGAAGGGACTTTGCAGATGTGATTAAGTTAAGCGTCTTGGGATGAGATTATCCTGCTGTATCAGGAGGACCTAATGTAATCTTAAGTGTCCTTATAGGAGAGGGAGGTAGAGGGAGATTTGACCCCGTGACCATGGAAACAGGATGAAGTGATGCATCCAGGAGCCGAGGAATGCCCGCAGCCTCTAGAAATGGAAGAAGAAAGGAACATTCTTTCCCTCGGAGCCTCCAGAAGGAACCAGCTTTGCTGACATCCGGATTTTGGCACCTTATAACTTATTTTGATCTCCTGGCCTTCAGAACTATAACAGAATGAATTTGTGTTGTTTTAAGCCACGGAGTGGTCGTAATTTGTTACAGCAGCAACAGGAAACTAACACAACAGGTCATTGCTGACTTGTGTGATGAGGGTTAACGCTGCTCTTCTCTGGTGATGAAGGAGCCCACGTGCCTCTGTGGTTCAGGGCAAAATCCCTAGAGTCCCAATGTCCTGCTTCAAGGCAGTTTCCACCTTTTATTGGTTGAGGGACCTTTCGGCACATCGCGTTTCCAAGCTTCTTGTCCCTGCCCCGCGCCTCCTCCTTCGTCAGCAGGACACCGGATGCCGGAGAGGCGCTCGGGCCGCCCAAGTGCGGGGCCACGGCCGGAGAGGCTTCGGGCTGCGCCTTTTGATAGGGGACGTTAGGACCGGTAGTAGTTGCGTATTTTCTACGACTGGTCACTGGCCCCTGATCCTCCAGAGACCACACGCCAGTCATCACAGGGCGAGAGCACAGTGTGTGGAGCCGCCGTAGGCCATCCCGGCGTCCTGGGTTCGCGCTCCTTCCCTGGGACATCTGGCTTGGATGCTGCTCCGCTTTGTTGGTGGCAGACCCTCTACTGGGATTCTCACTCGACAACAGGCTGCCTGGACCCCTTTTCTCACATCTGAGTCAGCCCTGCCGTTACCAGGGGTCAGCAGCTGGAGGGGCTGAGGCTGCTCAGAACCAAGCACTTCCGGGGGAGGGGCTAAGGCTGCTCAGAACCAAGCACTTCCGGGGGCCCTGTGGCGGCCACAGTCCTGAGAAGTTGGAGCCCTTGTGCCCAGGTTACAGATTATACTCCCATCTGTCTGTAGGGCTGTGACTGGGTGACACTACTCTCTCCTTTAGTCCCGCATAGACGTTCAGGGGCGAGAGGTCGTTCTCGCTGCTTGCACGTGGGAACACTGAGGAGCAGAGAGGCCGAGCTGCCTGTGGGCACTCTTCTGTGTAAGACGTGATCCCAGATGGGATTCTGGAATTTACACTCTTGTTTCATAGTAGGTTCTGGGGAGACAGGAAGGGTTCGCTCTGATTTGCTGGTAGGGTATCCCCCCTCCCCAACACTGGAAATACGTTTGCCTTTGTTACTGTGTTGGTGTCACAGTCTGTTTGCATTTCTTGAAGCCTTGTCAGCGGAAGGGTTGGAAAATGAGCGGGCAGCCTGGACGCATCAAGGGCATAAGATGAGTTCATCCAGAGGGTAGACCTTGATGTTCTCGGCGTAGTATCAGCTGGGTTAAAGGGCGCATGAAGAGAGGGAGCCCCTGGCCATCCCACATTCTCGGTCCTGTCGGAGAAACCCAGATCCTTCATCACGTGACTCACACGATGCTCCCGAGAGGTGACGACGGGCTGTATCTGTGTTCACCTCGGAGCGTGAGATCTGGGGTTGCAGTGAAGTTCTCTTGGCCGGTGGAAGAGGGCGAGTCTGCTCAAGGGCGGAGAACGCACCAGGTGGTTCAGGTCACATCCACTCTGTCCAGAGCCTATCCGGGGGCTTCCCCATAGGCTGTCCCACTACGCCCCCTCCCCATCTTGGGCAGACTTTTCACCCGTTTCTCAGGTGAAGCGACCCCAAGCCTGGAACCTTACATATTTGCTGGGACATTTACCCAACTAAAGGGCAGAGGAGCTGGTGTTCCTGATTCTTCGGACCCCTCCTTTTTGCACTCTTCCACCTTGTGTAAGCAGCTCACTGATGTTATAAAAGGCAGTTCAGATGCTTACCGGAAAATGGAAGAAATGTAAAATACAATGGACCTTGCCTATTTACACTAATTAAATGAGGAAACAATTTAAACATTGCCATCCATTGCTGTAATGAGGCCAGAGGACAGCAGGTGCACGTATGTGCTGCCTGTGGCAATTGGTAGGATGTTTGGAATGGGTTTTGTTAGCATAGTATGCAAAAATAGCTTGATGGTGTCTGCGTATTTTCACTGTATTTTCACTCCGTTACCTCATTTCTCTGTTGTATCCTAAGGGGATAATTCAAAGAAAGAAAAAAAAAACCTATTTTCTACAAATGTCTGTTAAATCATGATTTTTTTTTTTTTTTTTTTTTACTTTTGATTATGGAGAATTTCAAACAGCTAGGAAAGTAGAGAGAAGGGTATGATGAACACCTATGTACACCCCTTGTCTAGTTTTAACAGTTGTAAACATTTGCTTTATTTACTTTCATCTTTCAAATGTTTCTAAAATATGTTCAGGCAGGTTACAGACATTTTATTTCCAGACATTTCAGAGTAGCTTTAGTTATGATCATAAAACACTGGATACAATGGAGAATGGTTAAATCAACTATGATTATCCACCTGGTCCAATATTATGAGACCCTTAAAATGATCATGTTGAAGTTCCTATTAGGAGCGTTCTTAGAGCTCCATGCTTTGCCTTTTTATATGACTTAGCATAGTCTCTAATAACTTAATTCTTTGACTATTTGATTAATGTCTGTTTCCCCTCCTTATTTGGTGGGGGCAGTGTCCTTCTTGCTCACCATTCTGTTGGCTTCCCAGGAAGGTGGCTGGCAGATAGGTGTAAAATAAAATGGGTTGAATAAATGCCAGACGAGCATTTTGCGATCCTTGAAATAACACGTTGAGGGATGCAAGGAAAGCACATAATCTCCTGTGAGCATAACGTGAAAATACGTGTGCACACAGACACCTTCCAGAAGGCAGCCTCGGGAATGTCGCGTTTTTATGCTAGCGTGGTGGGAAATAGGGGTGAGATTTGTCTCCCTGCTGTTACTTCCCTCGTGTCCTGGTCATGAGGTTGTAACGGCACCACGTGTCCTGCTCGCTCTGGGCAGAGCAGGAGGAAAGGAACACAGCCTCAGTGGGAAGACTTGGTTTTGAAGTCCTCACCCTCCTGAGTCCCTGGGGGACGCCGAGCCATCTCTGAACCTCTCAGAGTGTACTTCCTTCAGCTTGAAAATGTGGTCGTGGTTCCTGCCCTCTGCATTTCTGTAATTAAACGCAGTGATGAGTGGATCGCAGATGTGAGAGCGCACTGCAAAATGTTCCTGAGCTGGCCCTCCACCATGACGCTCGACCCCCTGGTACTCGGAGGAGCCCTGCGGCTTGCCCCAGTGTCCCCCCAGCCCCGATAGGGAGCCAGCGAGCAGGTCCACTGAGCCCACAGCGCAGTCAGGGTTTTCTTAGGTGTCCACCTGCAAATCCCCACGGACGGTAAACGGGAAGGTGACGACTGATTAACTCCGAGAACTTCCTCCGTGCTCGTCCATTTCACTAATTGATGGTCCGTCAGTCATCCCACGGCGCTCACTACATTTGGGCTGTGTGTGCATTAGCCCTTGGTAACTGGCCACCCTGCCCAGACTCTGGGTTTTTGAGTGGCCCTGGAGTGTGTGAACATCTGGTCCTTAGGGCCATGAGGGAGGATGAAGGCGTTTCAGCCAGAGAATGGCCAGGATCGTGACCTTACAAAAACCATTTTTAGTGGAGGAATCCTGGCTGACCGTCCCCTCTCCTTTCTTCCCAGGATCCCGTCAAGGTGTCAAAGCCTGTATGAGTTTCCCAAGGTTGCCATAACAAAGTACCACAAACTAGATGGCTTATACAACAGAAATTTTACTCCCTCACAGTTCTGGAGGCCAGAAGCCCAAAATCAAGGTGTTAGTGACACCCCGTGATCCCTCTGAAGGCTCGAAGGGAGGATCCTTCCTTGCCTTTTCCCCATTGCTGGTGTAGCTAAGGATCCTGTATAGCTTAGGGCCCTTGGCTTGTGGCCTCCGTCCTGGACTTCTGTGTATGTGTCTGTCCATCTCTGCACCTCTCTCTTCATAAAAGAGCGCCAGTCATTGGGTTTGGGGCCCCTCTAATCCAGTACGACCTCATCGTAAGTTAATTGCATCTGCAAAGACCTTATTTCAAAAAAGATCACGTTCATAGGTGCTTGAGTTGGGATTTCAACATATCTTTTCAGGGGATACAGTTCAATCCATAACAGACCCCAAAGCAAAAGCGATTCCTTTTGCTCCGGACCACCAGTACTTTCCCCCAGGGACCACTGCTTGGCATGTATGTACATGGATGACGTATTTTTCATATGGGACCTGGACGAGGCCCTTCCTCTTCAGTATCCCTTCTGATTCTACAGCAGCCTTGTCATGCATTCATTTAGGCATGCAAAATATAATTTTTGGCCGCCTCCTGTGAGCCCAAGCCTGTGTCTGGTTCTGGAATACAAGGGTAGAAAAAGGCCAGGGATTTTCAGTTGGTCAAAAATTCTGCCAGAGGGCACCCGTCTGGCTTCGTCAGTTAAGCATCCGACTCTTGGTTTTGGCTCAGGTCATGAAGTCACAGTTTGTGAGTTTGAGCCCCACACCAGGCTCTGTGCTGACGGTGTGGAGCCTGCTTGGGATTCTCTGTCTCCCTCTTTCTCTCTGCCCCTCCCCTGTTCATTCTCTCTCTCTCTCTCTCTCTCAAAATAAGTAAATAAACATTAAAAAAAAAAAAAAAAAAAGCCTGCCAGAAACTATACCTTTCTTTTTCAGTCTGTACATTTTGAGCAGCAGTCCCCAGTCATGACCATCAAAAATTCCTTCAGATATTCTCCAGGGGGGAGGGGGGGCGGTATTAACATCCTCCCTGAAGAATCACAGATTTATTTTGTTATTTTTAATGTTTAATATATTTTTTAAAATGTTTGAGAGAGAGATAGAGTGTGAGTGGGGGAGGGGCAGAGAGAGAGGGAGACACAGAATCTGAAGCAGGTTCCAGGCTCTGAGCTGTCAGCACAGAGCCCGACGCGGGGCTCGAACCCACAAACCGCGAGATCGTGACCTGAGTGGAAGTTAGACACTTAACCGACTGAGCCCCCCAGGCGCCCCATGAAGAAGCACTGTTTTAGCCCAACATTTGCAGCTCCAGAAATCCCTTTTATCAGTTCTGCCTTCTTGCAAGGGCATCGTTTCAAGTAAACAAACTTCATTTGTTAGGTAGTTGGTTCCCCACTTACTTACCGACAACCCATCTTCTTACCTAAAAATATCCACCTGTGGGGGTTTCTGATCCTTGTCACCAGACAGAGTTGGTAGCATTCTGGCCAGTATCAAGCAAAGAAGCTTGATGTTTTTAGGGGCCATCTGTGGCTTTATTGAGGAGGAAGGTGCAGTTTCTAGAATTTTTTGACCAGTTGAGAAGTAGTCCACATACCCCCGTTGAGGACTCACTGGTATAAACTTCCATTCGCTGTCTGAAATCACGTCTTGGATCTAATGTGTGTGGGAGGTCCCTTGGAACTCCACATTTCTCCACGAGTCTCCATCCTGTCGCCCCACCCCCACCCGCCCATTCCCCTGAGCGGCATTATTAGCTTGTGCATATTTATTCAGCAATGGCCACGTGTCTGGTCCATCAGGTGTGAGGGTCCTGCGGTGAGGAACACATGGGACCACGGCACTAACAGGACACATGATGACGATCCGGAGGCTGAGAAAGAAACAGGTGAACTTCCAGCAGTGCTAAGGGCTTAGACACAGATGCAGCCCGTGGCCAGGCTCGAGAGCTGTCGTCCCCGGAACTGCGGGACCCTTTAAATAATCAGGCCATGCTCTCACTAACCCTGTCTTGATCCCCCTCAGGATCATTCCGTACAGAGCCCAGTTCCCATCAGCGGCCTCTCTAGGGACAGGTGCCTTTATGGCTTAGAAGAACATGCTCTGGAGCAGACAGTGCCCTGCTAACAGAGAGACGTTTCCGAGAAATGGTGAGGGTCGGTCCGACTTGGCTGCGGAGACCTTGAACCTCTCCTGGTGGACAAAGTGTCCTGCTGAATAGCCGGGCAGGTGCTCTGAAGGCGACACGATGCTCTGCAGGATGAAAGATGTCAGTTCCTCTCTCCCTCCCCGAAAGTTTTCAGCCAGTGCCTCAGAACACAGAAGGGGCCTTGTAACATTTGAACCCTGTGCTCAGATCGTGTCAGAGGGAGGAGAAGGGACCCGGAAGGATGGGGAGGGACCGTCCGCTCTCTTGCCAAGCCATCCCACTTGGCACCACACGTTTGCCTGTTGTCTTGGCCACTGGGAGGTTTTCTTCCTCCTGGCCACAAACAGTGTCTTCTCTCTGTCTTGCTTGCCTGCACCCCTCCGGCCGAGGGCCCGTGAAACGGCGGTTGCATGCCAGCGAGCCCTCAGGGGTTGTCATGCACCTGCACAGGCTGTCATTTCGCTTCCTCCTCCCCGCCCCCCTTGCTCCCTCCACCCACCTCTCCTTACCTGGCCGCCACCTGATTCTTCTTTTAAAGTACAGTTCGGACAACAATCCACACCAGCTGCCTTTGGACGTCCTTCAAAGTCACAAATCCCCAAAGATACCCACCCTCCCCTCTAGTGAACACGAGGCATCCACCCACCCCACATTGTCCTCAGATTAATGCCCTAATGCCTTCCTGGTCACCACTTGGCTTATAAGGTCCGGTGGTGCTGGCTAGGCTTCGGGAAATGCCCCTTCTGGGCATCGCGTGATGGGCAGGCATCGCCCCGGGGGACAGGCAGTCTGGGCATGAAGAGCGGAAAAGCCTCAGAGATGGTTCAGAGGGGGTTGTGGCAGGGATGTTGGCCCTTCTCTGTTGAGTTGGGGCTACTGTTGGCTTCTGAGCAGACGTGACGTGCATTTTAACTGGTTCATTCTCCACTGCTCTGCTGAACATTGACCGAAGGTGGCAAAGGTAGATGGGTTAGGAGGCTCTGACAGAAATCCGGGGTTTTGGCAGAAATCCAGGAAAGGGATGACAGTGGTGTGTCTGGTGGTAGCAGAGGAGATCACAAGAAGCCATCACATATGAATGTACCGTGAAGGTAGCTTTTGCTGATGGCTCGTGTGGGTTTCAGGTAAAGGGTGATCCTGAGGTTTTACCTTGAGCAAGTAGAGAGTGAAGCTTCCATTTATTCACACACGGGGATCAGTGAGGGGAGTGGAGGTGTTTGTTTTATGTTGCTTATGTTGCGGGTAGCCTTCCACTCACGTTTGAGATGTTCACCAGACATCCAAAGAGAGAGATTCAGGAAGTAGCTGGGTGTATGAATCGGAAATGGGAAGAATAATGGTGTGTGTCAGGTCGGCTAGGCCACGGGATCCAGACATTTGGTCAAACGGCAGTTTAGATGTGGTTGCGAAGGTATTGTTTTTTGGATGACATTAACATTTACGTCACTAGATTTTGAATAGAACACCTTGCTCTCCTTAACGTGGGTGGGCCTCACCCAATCAGTTGAAGGCCTGAAGAAAAACGACTGAAGCTCCGAGGAAGCAGGAGTTCTGCCTCCAGACGGCCTTCAGACTCATTCCGCAACATGTGCTCTTTCCCGGGTCTCCAATTTGCTTGCTCTTTTCCCTACCCTGCAGATTTGGGGCTTACCAGCCTCTATAACTGTGGGAGCCAATTCCTTATATATATTTCTGTTTCTCTGGACGACGCTGACTAAGGCTTGGAGTAAAAGGATCAGTATTTGGATACGTATTCTGGAGGCATCTTATTAAAGCCTCGAGAATGGTATGATCCCCAAGAAGGCAAGTGTGAACAGAGAGGAGCCGTCCACTGGGCTCTCTGCCACAGGTCAGGAGATTGAGAAACCGTGTGTGTGTGTGTGTGTGTGTGTGTGTGTGTGTGTGTGTGTGTGTGCGTGTGTGTGTGCGCGCGTAAGTAATATTTACTGAGCACTTACGATGCGTCGGCTCCCCCAGGACTGGATGCTGCCATCTATCTCCTCGTTTCTTCTATAAGTTTGGGAAATGATCCTGATGGGGCCACCTATTTGTTTGACTCATGGGTTACAATTCCCATGTCTCAGCCTCTCCAGTGTTCTGGGCAGCAGGCAGCATGGCTTCCGGCCGTTCCCTCTCCTGGGTCGGAAATGGATCATTTCTGCATCTTCCCTCCAGGACATTTTCAGTTCCCCTGACCTCCAGCCTCTTGAAGCCATTTCATGTCTCCTGATACTGAGTAATTCCGTTTATTAAAACATGTGGAGCGTCCTTACTGGCAAGTGTGGGTAAAAATAGTTCTGCAGCCCCAAGGGTCAGGGTCATTTGAACTTGGTGACTTGAGAGACGTTTGGTGTGAATAATGAAAAGTGCAGGACCACGGTGATGAATTTTCCTCACCCTCTTTGTTCCTTGTTTTTCTTTGTGAGGCAAAACGTTTAACCCATATTTTCCAAGAACTGTGTAGGTGGGTTGCCGGGGACAGTAGAGTTTTAGGGAAGTATCGTTCCTCTGGATGTGGAAAGCAGGAAGCAAAGAGTAACATTGAGCAAGAGTCGTCCCGATGACCGGGCCTAGGCTGATTGTGGTCCCACGTGTTTGGGCCACCGTGTCGTACAAGGCATCTCTTCTGCCTGAGTTGGGTTTTGACGTGGACTCAGGGTGACCTTAAAAGCCTTGTTCCGGCCAGGCTCAAATGGACCATCTCACTTTGTGAGGCCGCGATTGGTGCAGACTGAGAAGAGGTGCAGCCTGGCAGGTAGAAGAGACACAGGTCTTTGTGTGAGGAATCCTGAGTTCCGGTTTCCAGGCCGCCCCTGGCGTGCCGTGTGACGGTGGGCGGGTGTCCTCACCTCTCTGAGCGGCAGTGTCTTGGCCTGTGACGAGCTGGGGCTAGGTGGTCTCCGAGGGACGAGACGGTAGCCAGTGGGCGGGGAGTTCATACCCTCAATGAAAGGTCTCCCCCCTCCCTTCCCTCAGCACCCAGCCGGCCATTGTGTTGGGTGTGACCAGTGCTGCCGAATTAATCTTGGGACCGTGTGCCGTCATGAAACCTCCTGGATGTTAGATGAAGACAGTGAATTCAGAAATATTCACAACATCCCGTGGGTGAAACCTAGAGCCAGAAGGAGCCCACGGGTCTTCAGCTTACAGCTCAATGCGAGTGTCCCTTCATGGGTCATCACAGGCTGGGGGCTGCGAGGCGAGGGGAGGTCGTCCGAGTTATTTTGTCTCGAAATCAGTGCAAGTATCTTCAAGGAACCGGAGGGGCAGAGAGAGACTGGGAAGCCGGGTCACAAGACTGCTGTGGCCTAGAGCCCTGGAGAGAGGGCACGGCCTTCCTTTCATCATGGGTGGAAACGTCAGCCTGAGGCGGTGGACTGGGTCAGCTGATCTCCTTGGGATTTATCGCCAGGTTCAGCCAGCAGCCCTGGGTCTGGCTCCACGGACTCGATAGCATTTGGAGCTGGAAAGAATCGACTCTTTCAACGCATCCGTGTTTCCCCTCTTCCGTGCACGTGTGTCCGCGCACACGCGTGCACACACACACCTCATTCTTTCTTAACTACCGCGTAGCACTCCGTGGTTCTTTTCTAAAGCCCTTCCGTGGCATTTTGCTTTTATTCGTCTTCCTCTTTTATCTGTACTTCTCATGATTTCGTGTCACATACGTGTTTTTTAGTCACCCGACTTCACACCTCCCTCGCTCCCTTCTTCCTCTTCTCCTTCTCTTGCATCCCTCCACCTGTGGATCCCTTCATCAAACATGGTGGCCCTACAGATGCTAAGCGTAGGGGCAGATTCCTGAGGCCGTGCCTTCGGGAGCTCCAGTTCAATGGCAAGGCAGTGAGGAAGCACATTATGGCGGGTCCCCGGAAGCACGTTCTTCAGCAGTCTTTTTCAAGAAGCTCTTTCTGGCCTTTTGGGCCAGAGCCTGAGGCAGGCTGAGGCAGCCTGACAGCAGCTGATCAGTGTTACCATGTCTGCTTCTCTGGGACGTTCTAGGACCGTCGTTAGCTGTCCGCCCTCCAGGTTTTACCGTTGCCCAAGGCTGTGGCTTGAGCAGAAAAACACCAAGGTTGGCTCTGGAACGATGGCCGTGGGCAGGGTCGAGGTGCCGTCGTGGCCTGGATGGGATGGCTCTTTCCTTTGCTGTGGGAGAGCGCAGAACCTGGGACAGAGTTGGCAGTTCAGAAGTCAGTCTAAAATGGATACAGGGCCTCAGGCCTTCCTCCTGGAGGAAATTAGGTAAAGACGAGTACAAAAAGAGAGAAGGCAGGATGTCTGTCAGAGACAGATACAGAGAGGGAGCAGCGCCCACAGTCCACGTTCCTTTATTTTCCAGATGGGTGTGGTAGGTGGCTTTCGTGCCAGGAGCAGTGTCTTTTCTCTTCCTTTCCTCCTCTGCTCTTTCTGCTTCTTTCTTGGTGGCATCTCCACAGCCATCACAGCGGTCACCCCCAGAGCATCACTGGCCGGCACATGGAGCCCTAGGAATGGAAGAATTAGCACACAGCGGTCTGAAGCTTGGGCTCCCGAGTCCGGTTCAGGAATCCCCCTCAGTCACCTTGAGCAGAACGTGTAGCAGTTTCGTCCTGGGCGACATGGGGGGAGGGGGTCACTGCCATGCTTCTAGGGCTGCCCGAGAGGCTGGAGTTTGTCACTCCACGCACAACACCTCACCCAACCCAGAGCCATGCCTGGCACATAGTAAGTGCTCAGTAAACATCACCCATACGCACACGTGGCTCAAACGTCTCCTTATCAGAGAGGCCTTTCCTGGCCGTGCTGTGTAAATAGTACCCGCCTCATGACCCATCTACCGTCCCGTTCTCTCTTTAGTGATCTCTGGAGCACTTCGCACCATGTGACCCACTTGTGTATCTGTTTGGTGACTCTCTGCCACCACCTGACCCCCCCCCCCCCCCCCCGAGACCCACAAATGCAAAGCTTTCTGTTGCTTTTGTTTAATGGCTTATTCCCTGGAACATGGGTGAGTACCTAGTAAGTATCTCTTGCGTGGATAAGTGCCTATTTTAGAGACGGCCTCCAAGCCCAGAGTCAGGCACAAAGAGGTAAAGTAACTCGCTTAAGACCACCCAGCTACGAGCAGTGGGCGAATCTGGATCCAGAGTCCCATTTCCTAGGTGGCTCGGTTGGTGAAACGTCCGACTCTCGATTTGGGCTCAGGTCGTGATCTCACAGTTTGTGGGTTCAAGCCCCACATCGGGCTCCATGCCGAATGTGCACAGCCTGCCTGGGGTTCTGTCTCTCTCCGTGTCTCTCTGTCTCAGTCTCTCTCTACTCCTCCCCCACTTGGGTGTGCACGCGTGCTCTCTCTCTCTCAAAATAAGTAAATAAATTTAAAAACAACAACAAACAAACCATTAATGCCTCCCTGCTGGTAAAACAAACAGACAACAAAACTAACTGGTGCCTTCAGCACAGCGCGGACGCAGTAAAGGTTAAGTAAAAGCTGCCTGTGGTGGCAGCGGTTCCCCGAGCCTGTCCCAGGACCCCCGTTTGGTTGTAGCCCAGCATTTGGAGTCTTAACTTGCCAAGACAAAAAGCCGGCCTGGGAGGGGTGGTGGCTAGGCCTGTGTGCAGTCGCAGTGCCCAGATTAAACACGAGTGTGCCCCTTCCTCGTGTGGAGCCCATTTCCACACTCAGCGGAAGCTTCTGGAACATGCCAGCTGCTCTTCTGGTTGCCCTTTTACAAGCCCCAGGCGGGGCTGCAGGGGTCTTGAGGGCAGGAAATTGTCCCCATTATCCGGACCTCAGCCCAGTCGGCCTTCGGTAGGTTTTACTATTCCCATTTTTAAGACGAGGAAAATGAAGTTCAGGGAGGTGTAAGCCCTGAGGCTGAGATTCAGGCCTGGGTCTGCCAGGTCCCAACCTCCTCACATCTCTGCTCTGCTCCTCAGATGCTATAGCATTTGGATCCTGACTCATAAGCATTTATTGAATGATAAATATAGTCTGGGTGCTGTGCCTCATTTTGTTTCTTGTTTGCTCCTTACGTTTTTGAACACTTCCTCTAAATGCGGAGACTGTGCCTGTAAGAGGTACACGAGAGAGGATATTTGTCTCCTTGCCTTTCAATTCTCTGGTTGCAGCATTGAGCTGTGAGGAAAGAGCCCAAGTGTTGGAGTAGCACTGTTCTGGGTCCAGGTCTGAGCCCAGCCTCTCAACTGCTGTGTGATCTATGCCCAGTAATCAGCCTCTCTGAGCCTCAGGTTCCCTCTGTGTAAAATGGAGCTAGTGCCCATACTTGGAGGGGACACGGAAGATTTGAGAGGTTAAATATGAAATACGGGGCACCTGGGTGGCTCAGTCAGTTAAGATCTGACTCTGGATCTTGGCTCAGGTCATGATCTCACAGTCTGTGAGTTCAAGCCTCACATCAGGCTCTGCACTGAGTGTTTGGGACTCTCTGTGTCCCCCTCTCTCTGCCTCCCTCCCTCTCTCTCTCTGTCTCTCAAAAATAAATAAATAAAAATTTTTAAACTAAAATAAAGTAAAATAAAATAAAAAAGCATGCCGCCTGATGCACAGTTGGCCATCAGTGAGTGGTGGCGATTTTGTTGCTGCTGTACCTAAATGTCACTTCTTCGTTTGCCTTGTCTTTGTCCCTCCCGAGGGTGAAGACCAGGCCTTATTCATCTTGGCATCCCCACCTTCTAACACAGTTCGTGGTACATGGTGAATTTATGCCTGTTGCAGGGGACATGAATGAATGGAGGCAAAACCAAACAAATGGGCCACTGGCGTGTCGGGCCCAGTCTGGCCAGTTGTCGAGGGACGTGTTTCCTGGAGTCTTATCCCCGCTTGTCAGATCCAGGCCAGGACAACGGTGTGGTGGTTCCATTGTTCCCAGATAACATTTCCTATCTTAACGTCTCCCTGGGGCCGCCCTCGGCCACGCCCTGCCCTCCTGTCCTATCGCTGATCCCCACTTGGACCCTGGTAGGTTCCACTCCGGCCTGCCGTGAAGAAAGCTTTCATGTGGCCGGCACTGCTCCTTGTCCCCTCCCCACCATGTCACACCAGTTGCAGAAGGGGGCATTTCTCTCTCCGGAACTTTCCATGTTGCAGGAGGACCTAGAAAATGTTAAATAAAAATGTTTTCCAGTAGCCTGACTCTTCTAGTGTGACCTGTGTCTTCCTGCTTGCACTTCACAGACGGCTTGTCTGATCAGCAAATCAGTTCTTACCCCCGGTCTTCCACTGAGCAAGCAGAGCACAGAAGGGATGGGATTGCCGGTAGCTGGTGAGCGAGAGAGCCTAACCCATTACCAGCTCTGCGCACCTGACTGCAGCTCTTCCCACCGCATGTCGCTGCGTGATTGCATCTGTTGGTGTTCGATGTCCTTGCCTATTTCCAGAAGAGATTTGACGGCTCTGCCACAGTCTTAATGATCCAGGGCCATCTCAATGCTGCCAGCTCAGTGTGACATCCCTGGGCAGATGTAAGGCGCCCAGGCGTTGCCCTGTGGGTGAGGAAACAGAAACCGAGGGAGCCAAGTGCCTTTTGGAGATTACCCAACTGAGGGTGGCGCACTTTCCCTCTGCCGTGTTTCCCTTCGACTTTTAGATCAGTTGTTCTCAAACCGGGTGTAATGTTGGACTCACCCCGAGGAGTTTAACAACCTTGCTGCCGGGATCCCCAGTGCCCCCACCACACAGGACCCGGGCATTGAGGTTGTAACCTCTCCCCAGGTGTGGTTCTGTGGTGCGACGGTGTTGAGAAGCACCGTCTTAATGTGTGTTTATTTTTGACACACAGAGAGAGGGAGAGGATGAGCAGGGGAGGGGCAAAGAGAGAGGGAGACACAGAATCCGAAGCAGGCTCCAGGCTCCGAGCTGTCAGCACAGAGCCCGACGTGGGGCTCGAACTCACAGACTGCGAGATCATGACCTGAGCCGAAGTCGGACGCTCAACCGACTGAGCCACCCAGGCACCCCGAGAAGCACCGTCTTAGATCACACCTGCCTCAGGGATGTTGGGAAGCTCATGAGAGGCTGGCAGTTTCAGACAATAGCTCCAGCCCTCCTAAGCCTGAAGCCAACCTTGCCTTCAAGTTGCTCACCTTTGCTCAGATTCAGGACAGCCGGGGTCTCAGAAGAACAGACAGCGCCGAAAGAGGAAAATGGAGAAACGAGTGAGATGGGAACAGCCCCCAAAGCTGTCATGTGCTGTGCCCCTATCATGTGCCAGACGCTGGCCTGAGCACCTTCCGTACATTAACTTACCCGGGCCACAGTTCACACACTAGCACTGAGACGCCTCTGCTGATATTACCCCCATTCCACAGATGAGAAGACTCAAATAGATAAGCAACCTGCTCAAACTGGTAGGGGCAGGGCTGGGATTTCAAGGCAGATTGCTGGCTCTGGAGGCTACTGTTTAACCACCATGTCAGTTGCTTTGCAGAATGATCTGGGAACTGTGGTATATCAGTCCCATGTGGCCAAGAGTCTCTTCATGGTGATGACGGGGCTAGAGGTAATCTGTCACTCTGCTGCTCAAGAGCCTCTGTGACTCCCCATGGCTTCTGTAGAGGAAAGCCACACCATAGGCCCAGCATAGGAGGGCTGTCTTTACAGCCTGACCACTGGCGGGCCACTCTTTCTCACTCCATGTCACACATGATGTTAAGACATCTGAAAGTCCTCTCTCCTTTCTCTGCCTGGTAACCCCCTGACTCTTTAATACCTAGCTCAAATATCCTCTTTTCTAACTCATGCAGCAAGAGTCAGTGCTGCCTTCCCCTTGGTTCCCAAAGCTCTTGGTCCCTCCAACTGTGACCACATGGGTCACAGCCTTTCTCTCAGGACCCTCCAGTGGATGCCAACCTCTCCCAGGTAGGATAACCTCCTTTACCTTGGGTTCTACCTCATTTCAGCCGGGGAGATATGTGTTCTTTATCTTCTGACTATCAGAGGATTTTCTGTTTGTAATGGATGCTTTTCTTCAAGGTGCCTCGGGCTCCAAATTGCATAATTGATATTTACTGTGTTTTCCTAGGTCAGGCTATGATTTTGGCAGAGTCCCGAGCTCCTGTGGAGATTTGTCTCTCGCCAGCCTTGGGCTATCTGCATTCTTAAACATCTCAGGGCCCAGAAGAATTTGACCAGCTCTGGGAATGGCCTGAATGAAGAGGTGGTTGTCTTGCTTAGTGTTCAGCTTGCTTCCAGAACTAAGCTACCATGGGCCAGAGGAGGAAGGGGCAGGAGGAGTGGATTTTTGGTGACCAGAAGTGAAATATGTTTGTTTCTTCACGTGCTTTTGTGGAAATGGCAGGAGTTGCTCACCAAAGAATAGTAAGGTTCTTTTACCAGAGCCCCACCAAGGTCTGAGGGAGGCAGGCACACACGGAGCCACGAGATTGTCAAATGATGAGACACTGTTTATTTATTGACATGCAGTGCCTAATTTTTAATCAGATTACTGCATATTGTAAAGAAACAGGAGAGTATGACCCAAACTCAGGAGAAAATGTAGTCAACAGAAAATGGAATAGAACGGAGCCAGGGTTAAATTTACACTTGTGTGATCGATTGATTTTTATTAACAAAAAACTTCCATTTTTCAGAGAGTTTTAGGGTCACGGAAAACTTGAGTGGGAAATACAGACAGTTCTCATACACTCCCTGTCCCCGTGTCTACACTGTCAGCATCCCGCACCAGAGTGAGACACTTGTTACAGCTGACAAATCTGTACGGACACGTCATTATCACCCAGAGTGCATAGTGTATGTTAGGATTCACTCTTGACGTTCTATCTTCTCCGACAAATGTGTGACATGTATCCACCATCGTGATCACATATGCAGTCATTTCACTGCCCGACACAGCAAATCCTCTGTGTTCCACCTATTCGTGTGTCTTTAATGAGACATGATCTGAGAGCTCCCCAGTTCCAGATTGGCTGCTGAAATCACAATGCATCCATGAAGTGGCATACCACACGGCTGTTAAAAAAAAGAAATAGTGGCTTTATGTAATGCAGAACAATCCTGAAGCCATATTAACCTTCGTAAAGCAATGTCAGCCTGGGGCGCCTGGGTGGCTCAGTCGGTTGAGCGTCCGACTTCAGCTCAGGTCATGATCTTGCAGCTCGCGAGTTAGAGCCCCGCGTCGGGCTCTGCGCTGCAGCTCGGAGCCTGGAGCCTGCTTTGGATTCTGTGCCTCCCTCTCTCTCTGCCCCACCCTCTCGCATTCTGTCTCTGTCTCTCTCAAAAATAAATAAACATCCAAAAAAAAAAAAAGAAAAAAAGCAATGTCAGCCTTAACGTTGAGTAAGAAAGGAGGGCAGAGAACGGTGTAGAGCGTGCAAAGAGCTGTTCTAACTGCCACCTTTCCCTGTCGGCCACCTATACTTCAGGCGTCCACACTCAACACATCCTGTTGTTCCTGCTTCTATACTGACCTGTAAGTCTCAGGGGACAGTCTGCTCCATGAGGGCAGGGCCAGCTCTGTTGCCTGGGCCAGTCCCAGGGCCGGGCATAGTAGCTTTCCATCGGTGAGTACACGAAGGGGTGTACAGAGGGGGTGCGTTTTCTTTCCACAACTTCCTTCTACCCACCGTGCTTCTGACACATGAGGTGCAAGCCCCCGACATCCCCTCTCCCTCTCCTGCGCACTGGCCTGGCCTCCCTTCCTCTCTCCCTTGAGTCTCTATGCTCGGCAAGCCTCGTTTTCCCCCAGGCTGCCGAGACGCAAGAGTTGAGGAGAGGCTTCAGGGGGACCTTGGAGACGATCGTGTGCGCAGTGAAGTTGGGCACGCCTGACCCGACTGATGAATGTAGGGGTAGGAGCCGGGCGACCCAGACGCAGACCTGATGGCGTCCGAGTCCGAGCTCCGGTGTGGCCGCCTGTGTGACCTTGGCCGTGTTACTTAACCTTGCCGAATCTCCGTCTCCTGAGCTGTAAAAGGAAGCGAAAAAGGCCTCTCTGGAGGTCGTCATGAGGATTGACCGTGGTAGCCCTAAGTGAAAGTGTCTTCTGAGGGAGGACTCGGGCCGAGTGCTTATCGTGTAGGGAGGAAAGTGAGGAGGGCCCCCTGATGTCCTCAGGTGCCGCCGCCTTCCCCGGGGAAAATCCCCACGGCAAGTCAGAGAGGTTCGAGTTTGCCTCTTCCTCTTTTATTCAGTGCACTTCTCTCGGCCGCCCAGGGCTTTCAGCTCAAGCAAATAAATTATCCTGCTCTGCTGGGCTCTGTGTTCTGTAGCCAGCCATATGTTTGAGCTTGATAGAGATTCTTATCGGGCGGGTAATATTACCCAGCGAGGGATGACATTTCTTATCAGAGGCCCTGAGGAATCAGAGATAGGAGCCCTTTCTTTTTACCGGCAGCCAGGCCTCGATGTTCAGGGCTGGGCCGGCAGGGTGGGGGGCGGGCCGGGGCGGGCGCGAGTGGGCATCTCGCACTGTACTGGGCGTCGGTTGCCCCCCCCCATCCCTTCCACGTGACAACTGGCCACTCCCAACAGCCTGCCTGCCTTTGAGATGTTTGCAGACGATAGAGGCAGGGCCGGGCAGGGGGTGTGAATGAGGAAGGAAAGAGGGGATGTGAAGATGCTAGATCCCTTGGGGGTGGCTGGCGCGTGTGGGGGGAGAGCCAGGTGGCCTCTCGCTGCAGAGCCCGGGCGGGGGGCCTCTGCCCCCTGGTTCTGCAGAGTGGAGGCTGTTGAGGCTCTAGTACCCTCCACGGTCTTGGCTGGGGGAGTGGCGAGGTGCCGGGTCACCTCCTTGCCCCCCCCCCCAGATGCTCCCTGTCCTCCGCCCTGTTCTGTGACAGGGAGGCTGTCCTGTGTAGGTGCAACAGGACGGATGCCCCACGGGGCTCCTGGGCCCTCTGGCTTCTGTTTGGGAGGTGAGGTGGGCGGGCAGGAAGGGGGTGAGGTCAGGGTACTCGTTGGCTTCCTCCTTCTGGGTCCCTGGTTGATACAGACAGGTCTACACAGAAGGCCCTGCCCTGCGTCTCATTCCTGAACCTGGCAGGTACCCATTGTGTGATATTAGGTTGTTTACCTCTTGCGCCTTGGTTTCTTCATCCGTAGCACAGGGTGACACCGCATCTCTTGCTGTCGCTTGCCACTTGTCTTTGGATCTCTCCGGTTTCTCTGCCTCTCTTTTGCCCTGATATCTGGAGGAAGGGGCACTGCTGGGTCCCCAAGGGCCCGAGGCCAGAGCTCACTGCAGACGAAGCTCCAGTGTGGGCAGAGGAGGTGGGAGGTGACCGCGTGATTTGGGGACCGCAACCTCTGTTGGGGATACGTGCTCCTCCTGATTTTTGGGGAAGTTCTGCCCTATGCAGCCCCGCTCTGCAGTCATAATCTTGCTAGCATCAGAAAGGGAAGGAGAAGTGGTTTCTCCCTCCCCCTGGACCCTTCCCAGCCAGCAGTCCTGCCTCTGCTTCCTTCCCGTTCCCTCCATGTCCTGCTTCCTTCCGTCTCTCGGTCCCGCCCTCTTGTGGGGTGGGCTGAGCCTTCAACCTCACCTCCCGACAGCCAGGGCCAAGTTCTGAAAGCCCAGCTCTGACCCTGTCCCTCTCCCAGCCTCTGCTAAAGCCCACCTCCACGTCACCCCACCCTGTGATCCCATCCCGGTCACCTCTGTGATGACACCTCGCGTGCAGGGTTCATCTCTTGTCTTTGGAACTGACCATTGTCTTTCTTTGACTTGTGTACCTGATCCTGTCGTTTGTCTTGAGGGGACCACAGACAAGGCTTGGTTCTTCCCCAGCTCTGCCAGCTGCTGGCTCTTTGACAGCGGGCAGGTCACTTTGCTGGTCCGAATCCCAGTGTCCTCAGCTGGGACTGGGACTGGGAGCTCCAGCACGGAGGTTCTTCTGAGAAGAAGGCTCTTACTGGGGCTTGGCCAATGACAGGCCTTCAGTGAGTGAGGGGGTCCCCTCTCTCTAACCGACCCTCGGATTATCCAAACCCTGCCCATGCTCGAATTCTCTTCCACCGTTTGCTTTCCCGCTGGGCTGTTCTGCCTGGCGGTCATCTTCCTCCGTTGGAAAGACTCCATCTGAGCGCCTCATGTCTGGACAGCTGGGCTAGACCTTGTCTCTTCCTGCCTGTGTCTGTCTTCCCAGCATGATGCAGATTCCTTTAGGGCACCGGCTACCATGCCTGGTCCTCGGCTTGGCCATTGACTTGGTGATTGAGCAGTTTGCTCCAGGGGAATGGAGGACAGTCACTTATTCCTTCATTGGACCCCGTTTGATTGAGTGCACATCATGTAGCAGGTCTGTGCTTGGCACGGAGTCAGAAGGAGGCACAAAACGGAGACCGCCCTTCTGGAGGCCATCCTCCAGTGAGGACGCTGCCCTACCCAGAGTCTGTTCCAGGCGTGGACTGCAGATCCGGAGGGACATGGTCCCTCCCCATAGGTAGCTCAGAACGTGAGGGGTTGGGGGCGTGGGGGGAGTTCTGTGCCCGAGGAGAGGATGCCTCCCTTTACACCCCCTCAGATCAGAGCTTGTGGAACCCCCTCAAGATGCCACTTGTCAAAATGTGGAGTATCCAATCTGCACGTGCTTCCCGCCATGGCATCCCTTCCCACCGAGAGGGTCAGCTCCCAGGTCATTAGCACCTCTCATCATGGACCTGCATAGCCCTTGTTAGGTAAATCCTCTAAGAGAGGTGTTCTAGAATGTCCCAGCTTGGCTGATCATGAAGGTACCCTGAGTACTCATGCCAGGCCAGCTCGTCCCCAGCCAGGGCAGCGGGTGAGAGCCAGCCAGCCGACCATCCTGGCTGCCTTGTGGTTTCTTTCCCTGTGAGCCTCTAACATCTGGGCCTGGAGCTGAGTTTATTTTTCCTCCACCGCCAACACTCTTAACCAAAATCATCCTCATCTTCCCTGTAGCTCACGGCAAGAGCTTCCAAATTGGGCTCCCTGGATCCATCCTTGTCCCCCTGCAGTCCTGTCTCCGCTCAACAGCCAGCACAATCTTTCCAAAATGTGAATCAAATTGTGTCTGTTCGGCCAAACATATCAGGGCCTTCCCATTTCTGTTCTTGGGATAAAACCCAAAATCCCCCACTGGGCTCTGCATGAATTGGCCCAGATGTCTCTCCTCACTCACTATTCTTTAGCCACACTGACCTCTGCTGAGTGATACACCCCATTCTCACCCACCTCAGGTCCTTTGCACATGCCATTTCCCTGCTTGGAATGCTCATTCCCTCTATTTTTTGCACAGTGAGTGTCTTCTTGTCCTCCGCTTCTCCCGTTGTTTCCTCCCACTGCTCTCTGCTTTTCCTTCCTGGCATGATCTGTCCTGATACATTTATCTGTGTTTGTTTCACATCTGTCTGCTTTCATGAGACTGAGATCCTGAAGGGGCAAAGATGAGGTCAATTTCGCCTACTGCAGTAAGAATAATAAAAGCCAGTGCTTTGACCCCACTGACCATGTGCCAGGCACTGTTCTAAGTTTGAAGCTGACCCAACCATATAAGCCTCCTAAGACCCTCTTGGGTGTAGATGCTCTTCTTGCCTTCATTTTACAAATGAGGAAACTGAGGCACGGAGAGGTTAAGTCCTGTGACCCAGTGTCCCATCTAGTAGATGGTCAAACCAGAATTCAAAACCACACTGTGCTCCAGGGGTCCATATTCTTAACCCCTCCGGGCAGGGCCTTACTAGTGCTTCCCCAGAAGGGATGTTCAGGGAATGGTTGGTACATGAATCAAAGGGCCACTTGTCCCATGTCTTGGGGAGGTCCTCACTGTGGTGTCTGTGCTGGATCCAGGACTGGCAGCATGTTAAAGAGGAAGGGACCTGGAATGCAATCAGGGTCCCTCTGTATTCACTAAGCGGTGATTGTAGAAAGTCTCTACTGAGCCATGATGTTCTGAGCTCAGAGGGGAGTGGTGCTTGCACGGGGCACAGGAGAGTCTGGGAGGTGGGCTGAGGGCTCATAGTGTGTACCCACAAAGTATCCTCTGCCCTTGCCCTCTTAACGGGCTTCTCGTCTCTGGGGACAGGGCCTCACATGCACTGTCTTTCAGGTGAAAGTAGCTTTCAAGCTGGGAGGGAGAAGACCCCCCCCCCCCCCAGCAGGGGATGGCCTGGGCTGGGTGACAAGGACGAGGGACAGACACAGTTCTTGTAGGATATGGAGGGTGGCCCCCACGTGTTCTCTCATCCTTGGCATGCCCTTGCCATAAAGTGGCGATTTTGCTGACTTCCAGTTGCAGGGTCAAGTGTGGGGGGGCTTCAGGTGACCCCCTGCCCGTGCCACAAGACGGAAGGGCCCCCAAGAGCATCCTGAGTCTCCGGACAGGACGGTGAGGGGCCACCACCACGACCCTGTGGCCTTTCTAAACAGATGCCCAGAATCATCGGTTTGACTTTCTGACTCTTTCCAGGAAATCCCTGCTCAGTGCCTTCAAAAAAACTTCTCCCTAATACTTAGTTCTGAGCGTTGTTTTGTTCTTTTCCTCTCTCCTAATCCTCCCTCCTTCCTGATCCTCTCTCCAGGGCCCTGCCTTACACTCTGCTTCCCGTCCTTCCACATTATGTGGGTGTCGCTTTCTCTCTGCTTCTCTCACTGCCCCGTTACCTCACTCTGGTCTTCAGATAAACAGCTTTCAAAGGAACCCACGTGCTGACTTCTTGGAGACTTGCCCGCCTGGCATCAGATCCAGCCCTGCACCCCGAGTCCCTCCCCCAACCCCCCCCCCCCCCAGCAGGGGGAGAAGGACATTTGGTCCTGCAACCACCCGCCATAGGCATCTGACTCAGCCTGGATGCTTCTCATCTCTGGAAGGTGCTCTGGCCCCAGGCCTGGACCTGACAGCAGGGCCTGGCTGCAGTTTTCACTGGTGACCCCTCCCAGTGCCTTCCTCTTACTTCTGGAGATCACTGCAGCCCCTGGATGCCGCTCCTTCTGCCCCAGAAACTGTGACATGCAGAGCCGTGGGGCCCTAGCTTCTCCACTTAGTAGATGTACCTTGACCAGCCTCCTGAAGCCAGGCTGGATTCTGATCCTCGCTCCATTATTTACTAGGAGGGTGATCCTGGATGAGTTTCATAAGAACTCTGTGCCTTGGTTTCCTCATCTGCAAAATGGAACGCTGACATAGCGTCCGCCTGTGGTGGACTGAACTATGGGCTCCAGTCCTTGACTCCCCCATAATCAAATTAACACGAGTACACCTTTGCCACAGCCTCCAGGTGGGCAAACGCACTCCTCCCCGCCACGGCTTCCGTCTTGGCCTCGCGACTTGTTTTGGCCCGTGGGGTGTTAGCAGCATGACTGGAGCGGAAGATGGAAATTGGACAAGGTTGGGCTTCCTTTCTCACGTACGTTTCATCGTGGCAGCAGGCCTCTGATGGCCTCCAATCCACAGAGGATGAGAGACGTGGAGCGGATCCTAAACTCACGCCTCGAGTGGAGCTGAGCTCAGACAAGCCCCCCCGGTACCAGCCGGAGCCCGAGCTGACTGGCAGGCATGCGAGTGAGAAACAGACGCTTGTTGTTGTTTGCCTTGGGCTGGGATGTTTTGTTACACAGCGTCCTTGGAGCCATAGTGGACTGCTACATCGCCTCGTAGAGTTTATTGTAGGAACTTTAACTGAGTGGGTCCATTCATGTATTAGATTTCTAT
This sequence comes from Panthera pardus, assembly GCF_024362965.1. Lineage (NCBI taxonomy): Eukaryota > Metazoa > Chordata > Mammalia > Carnivora > Felidae > Panthera > Panthera pardus. The sequence goes on from NW_026527002.1 coordinate 69,724,798, forward strand.
TGCTGCTGTGACAAATTGCCACCCACTCAGTGTCCGAAAGCTGTATTATCTTACAATTCCATAGGTTAGAGGTCCAACGTGGGTCTCACTACGCTAAAATCAAGGAACACAGGGCTGGTTCCTTCTGGTGGCTCTAGGGGAGAAGTGTTTTCTTGTCATCCCCAGTTTCTAGAAGCCCCTTGCATTCCTCGGCTAGCAGCCCCTTCCTCTGTCTGCAAAGCCAGCGACATAATGCCTCTCCATGCCTTCCTTCCATGGTTACCTTTTCCTCTGACTGACTCTTCCCATTTTGGATGCTTCTGATTATATCGGACCCACAGAAATCACAAAGGATAATCTTTCGCTTTTAACGTCAGCACGTTAACTTTCTTCTCCTCTGCCACTTAAATCTGCCTTTGCCACGCAACCTAACTAGTCACAGGATTCGGGGATTGGGATGTGGGCATCCGCAGGTGGCCATTACTCTGCAGACCACAGCACACTGGGCACTTAGAGTGGGGCTTCACGTGCACCGGGTACTTTGTACCCACTGGCATGACTTCCAGCCTTAGCATTCCCATTCACGAGATGAGATGAGAGGTTGTCCCATCTGACGTCTGCGTGGGCTTCTCAGATGGGCTTTGTTGTGCTGGACATGGGGAAATATTCCATCTCTTGGTCCTGGATGGACTGGAAGCTTATGAGACAGGAAGGGGACAAGGTCAGTTTCCTAACTGGCTTTGGAGCAGACCAGAGGTTCTTCAGGATGCTGATAATGCTCCTGATTAATGATCATGGCAAGTCCCCCGTGGTCCTCCCTGTCAGTCAGCATAGCCCCCCAGCACGGGACTGGTGGAGTGACCAGGAGGGCTGGGGGAGGCCAGGCGGGGGCCAGCCCATATCTCCACGTGCCCAGCTGATTCTTCCCTTGCACTTGACAGGTCCTTCTCCTCTTCCCACATAAATGGACTGCAGGGAAAAAGAAACTTCCTGGCCTGCCTGATACCAACTCTAAGGAGGTAGAGGAAACAAAACCCATTGACAGTGATAACCTCTCGCCAGACTTCTGTGTTAATGGAGGGGCTGCAGCTGGCTGCAGGATGCGTTCAGAGGTGTTGGTTGGGTGTGAGTTCCCACAGAAGGGGAGCTAGAATTCAGTGTGTGAGAACAGAGTGGGAACAGTGTGGTACTAACCAGTAGGAGAGGAGCCCAGGTTCGAGGGTTCCTGGGATTTGGAGGTTCCATCAGTGACTGACTGTGTCGCCACCAGAAAGCAAGTGACGCGTTCCGTCCTACAGTTTCTTCATGGTGGCCAAGTGGAGTTCACAGGGCTTTCCCCACAGTTGAAAGGAGATGCTGTGTGATGATCTTTGCTGGAGATGAAGCTACAGAGAATCATGGGAAGAACTTGACGGTTCTTTGGACATCACCAAACTTGCTTGGGGACATGAGGCCCAGAGAGGTGACGTATGATCCAAGGTCACACAGCTGCTGGGGAGTAAAACCAGGTCCTGGAACCAACCTCAGTTTCCGCCCTCCTTTTCCTTCGGCATCCCGTGTCGCCATCTTTGTTCCCGACACCTGTTGCCTGAAGCGCCCTGATCTGTTTCAGCCCTGCCAGTTGACCTTCTGCCCTAAGCTAATCCCTCGGTGGCTTCAACATGGCCAGTAGCCTCTCACCACGTACTTTAGGCATCCCACGGTTTCACGTGACAGGCTCTGGCTACAGGTCTCGTTCATATTGCTAATTGCGTGACCCATGATGGTAAATCATGACTGGGGGCCAGGAATGTGGGTCCAGGTTTGCAGGGCTAACTTTCATGTGACGACTTGGGTAGGCCATGGTGTCTACGTATAAATATGCATACACACACAGGCCCCTGGTTCTTTTCTCTGGAGAAATCGGAGTAGTCTGTGCAGTTAAAACAAGCCAGATTTAGGGCCACATCCAGGAACTGCCACTGCGTAGAGAAAATTATTAATTGACTTCATTGGGCCTCACTGTCTTTGTGGGTAAAATGGAAATAATATTAATATCTGCCACGTGGGTGGCAATAAAGACTAAACAGGACAGTAACTGTAAATCACTTCACATGCGGCCCGGCAAACAGTGCTCAGCAAATAATGCTGTTTATCGTGAGATGTATACTGTCTGCAAAAGCCACGTAGGTGCACAAATCAGTCTACTGGCTGTCTGACAAATGACCCCAGAACTTAGGGGTTTAACACCAGGACTGTTTATTTTTCGCGGTCTTGTGGGGTGCTTGAGCCCTGCAGGGTGGTTCTTCTGTTCCACTTGGAGTCAGTGTGGCTGCGTTCACGGGGGGAGCCCTGCGAGGCCGCGTGGCCAGAAGGCTTTACGTGGGGCCTCAGCCGGGATGACTGGGGCAGCGGCTGAGGCCTCTCGCTTACTCTGAGACCTTGTCATCATAGTCCATCATAGTCCAGCCGGACCTTCTTTTCCAGTGTGGCGGCTGGACCCCCCCCCCCAAGTGCCTGGTGTAAAACCTGCCCGGCCTCCCTAGGGCAAGGCTCAGAACTTCCATCACATTCTGCTGGTCAAGCGGTCACAGGTCAGCCCAGATTCAGGGGCAGGAGAAACGGACTCTCACTTTGGAGGGGAAAAACAACATGCGTGTACAGAAACGGGAGGAATTCTTGGCAAGCCTCACCAGACGCAGCCAACCCCAGGGCCTAAGTTGCTTTTAGAGTTTATGACTCTCAGCCTCTACCGTTTAACCTCTTGGGTTATCTGTCCTAATCTAGTGAGTACCAGCAGGGACTCTGGAGCCAGACTGTCTTGTTTCAGATCCAGCCTCTGCCACAGACTAGCTGTGTGGCCTTAGGCTAGTTTCTTATTGTTTCCCCATCAGGAAAATGGGGATAATATTAGTACTGAGGCAGAGCTTGCGTGAGGATACGCCCACATGTGTATAGGCAGGTGTACGTATACAGATATGCATGTGTGTGTATGTGAATGTGCATGTATATGTGTGCACAGCCAAGTATGTCTGTATTTGTGTGCACACATGTGCGTATACATACGAACGTATGCACATGCACGTGTGTGGTTGAAATTGAGGACACTGCTTCTAAAGCTGTTTCCCTGTTTGTATGTTTGCAGCTTGCCTTGGCTCTGGACACAGGTCGTGCTTTTTTTTTTTTTTTTTTTTTTTTGAAAATACTAAAATTGGACCTGGGAGTTGGTCCCCAGCTGGAATTGGGACTGAGTGAGCCCTCCCCAGGCCAACAGCTGGCACCTTCACTGCAGGAGCAGTTCCCTGGGCCGGGCCTTGAGAAGTGGCAGTGTCAGTGGGTCCTGGTAGAATGCGGACAGTCCTCGGCCCCGTCCCAGGCCTGCTCAACTAGTTGCTGTGGGGGGATCTGCACAGGGACCACACTGTGCTGCTTCTGTCCATGGCTGCTTTCCTAGCTGCCTTCGCTGGTGCCACCTTCAGTCTCTGATGAAGTCCCTTTCCTTTTTCGTCCCCCCCAAAACACCCACATCTTCTCCTCCCCCAGTCAGGATCTCAGAGGGGTCCACGCACAGGCCTCGTTTCGTATTTGGACCTTCGGTTTTATTTCACTTGCCTACATTACTGAGAAAGACTTAGTATCCTTGGCTCACCTTTTGCAGGCTGAGCTGAGGTCAGGCTTAGCTCTGGGTGGCCCGACCACCTGGGCCTCTCTCCCTTCCTTTCATAATGAGCTGATTTCCCCTAGGGTACAGCTTCTGGGCAGGGTGACCCCACCACTTTGTTCCCTGAGCCTTCCCACTAGGGGGGAAGAAACCCAGCTATCATTTATTGATCATCTATGCTATGCACATATATCGCTCTAATTATTACCCTGCAGGGAAGATATTATTATCCTGAAGCTAAGAGATAATCAGCAATTTACCAAAGGCACCAGCATTTAAACCCTGTCCACCTAACTGGAAAGCCTTTTTTTACTCTTCACCATACTGGAGGTGAGATATGAAGGATTTCTTTTCAAGGCCGTAGGTCCTAAATACTTCTCTTTGTATGTGCACAAAATCTTGCAGAGAAAATTTTTTTCCCCCAATTTAAAATGTGCCGACTGTCCTTGGGGTTACAAACATGTCCCAGAAAGTCAGGAGCTGGCCGAGTTGGAAGGCACATATGACGTGAGCCCGGCCAGGGTGCGGTGACGGGGAATCCCGCTGCTACTCACTGCCCTCCTCTGTTGAGACTTTCAGTTTGTAAACATGTTTTCTTCCCCGCACTTTGGCATCCATCATGACTTAAATTCCAGGTTGTCCAGCCCTTGTAGAAAGGAGTTCAGATCTTGGCATTAAACGGTGCCCACTGTGTGTGCAGGGCTTTGCCACCACAGAAGGCTTCCCGAACCTCCGCTGATCCACACAGCTGCCTGGACAGGATGTCGGCCTCCCCGACGAGAAAGATAAAGGCCAGAGTCTTCGAGTGCGATCGGCCTGAACACCAGCATGCTCACGGCTACCAGGACCTTCCTCTGTCCAGTAGCTCGTTAGCTGAGAGGCCGCGAAGCAAATTGAGGCCGCATTCAGGTTATGGGAAAAGACCTCTCCTCCCTCCCATGATCTGGCGGTCCCTCTGCAAATACTGCGGGACATCTGAGCCCTGAGTGCACCGATGTGTTTACCTGACCGGCCTCCCCACGACACCGTCTGCCTCATCTGCCCCCAGTCTTCAGCGCGTATCCCAGTCCCTGGCCCGTGGCAGACACTCCCTAAGGAGGCGCTGGATGAAGGGATGCATCGCACGTCCCCGTTACCGACGAGCCGCTCGGGGAGCACCGAACTCCTGCCGGGGCCCCGGCTGGACTTTGTTTCTTCTTACAAAGCACCGCATGTCTATTCCAGAAACATCTCCAAATCCTCACACGCAAAAGGAAGAAGCTAAAAAGGCTGCTGTTATCATTCAGAGGTGACTAATTAGCAGGGCGGGTGTATATGCATATGCACACACTTGTAACAGCACCGTAGCGCACGCGTGTGTTTGCCCGTAGCGGTGTTACTAAGTACGTGATGAATATCCTTCCCCGTCTGCACGCACACTCCTGCTCCTTCGCTCCATCCGACTGCTGGGACACGCAGCCTCGCCGTTGTTCAGACAGCGGTGGCAGGGGCCCTCCAATTCTTCTTGGGTGTCTGGGGCACTTACGAATTCCGCTCTTGTCCCGTGACAAGCGGTGCTTCCGTGAATACCCTCGTAGTTAAATCTTCGCGACTAGATTTTCCTATTTTATGAGGATGTATTCCCGTAAAGTGCAAGAGGCCATTTAGGCCCCTGCGTGCCCTTCGGGAGGCTTGGCCCGGCTTCTCCCTCCGGGACACCGCCACGTCTCTGAGCCCACCGCCGCAGGGAAGCAGGGTGGATGTGCCTTTTCCGGCCTCTTCTCTCTGACACTTGGCGTAACACCAGACGCGCGGTTACTGTTCCCAGCCTGCGTGTCCCTGCATCAGAGGACCTTCCTCACCGCGGGCTGATGTTGTTGTCCCCCTTCCGGCCCTCGCTTTCTGTAACAAACGTCCCCAGTTAATTCAATCATGATTTGTGGTGTTTGGAGCCGAACCTGAGTGGGTCTGGCTCCCTGGCATGCCCTGGCGGCCAGCGCGGTGTTTTCTAACAGTCAGAAGCAAGAGCTCATGACCGAAACACCTGGATTTGCCCCTTTGCTCACTTAAGGCTTTGCTTTCTTACCTGACTTCTCGTGTTACCTGCCTCACACGGTCAAGGTGAGACTTCCGTGAGATACGGTACCTAGAGGGCACAGCACAGGTGTGACAGGCGGCCAACGCCCAGCTTCTTGTTGCTTGGGGTGTGGTTCGTGGGTGGTGAGTGCTTCCTGTGTGCCAGGCACTGTTTTAACCGACTGAGCCACCAGGTGTCCCTGAGCCAGGCACTGTTCTAAGTGCTTTACCTCTGGAGGTGGCAGACTGCAGCCCACGGGCCCCATCTGGCCCACCATCCATTTTTCTATAGCCCACGAGCTGAGGTTGGCTCTTCCAGTTCTAAACGGTTGAGAAAAATAATCAAAGGAAGTATCCTATTTTCTGACACGTGAAAATTACATGAGATCGGATTTCATTGTCCTTAAGTAACGTATCGGAGCACAGCATGTTCTCCCTTTTACGTATTGTCTCCGGTGGCTTTGACGTCTGATGGTGAAGATGAGTAGCCAGCACAGAGATACGGCATGGCCCACAGTGCCCCCAAAGTACTCACTATCCGGTGGCCCTTTAGTTTGCTGAGTCTCATATGAGCCGATCTAATCCCGCATAGGGCAGGCTGTTAACTGCCAACATCTTCACTGCACACGTGGGGAAGTGAGGTTAAGAAACTGCCTGAAGCCGGGTGCCCGAGTGGCTCTGTCAGTTAAGCATTCGACTTTTGATCTCGGCTCATGCCATGATCTCACGGTTCGTGGGATCAAGCCCCGCGTCAGGCTCTGCGCTGTTTGCACGGAGCCTGCTTAGGATTCTCTCTCTCCCTCTTTCTCTCTGCCTCTCCCCGTGTCTCTCTCTCTCTCTCTCTCTCAAAATAAATAAATAAACATTTAAGAAAAAAATTGCTTGCAGTCACACCCAGCTTGTAGGTGGTAGAGTGGGGGTTTGGTTCCCAGAGCTGGGGCTTTTAATGTTTCCACCATAGGGCAGGTTATTGGTCTTTGAAGGTGAGGGACATGGGGGAGGGAGAGGTGAAGGCAGGAGGTCAGGAGTGGGAACCACTTCCGTTGGACCTCAGAGTTTTGTTTTGACCTTTTTCTCATAACGGGCTCTTCACCACCCACCACCCCCCACCCCGCCTTTCCCAGTCTCCTACTGTCACCTGCTAAACACAGGACCAAACATACAGAGGTATTCAATATGCCCCTAAAAATGCAGTCACTTTCTACTTTCACAGTGCTTTCTACTAAACACAGACTTCATAAATGTTGGAATGAATGAATGGATCTGGTCAATAGGTCTTGGATTCTTCAGAGTTTAGACTCTGGAGGTAGGGCAGGGACCCCTGGGAAAATCAGGAAAGCCATGGACATTCTCACGGGAAGGAGACCTTCCTGGGCCGTTGTTACGCTCCCCAGGTGGCACCAGGTTCTTGGGCTACAGTGTCAAACGTTTCTTCTGTTAAAATCCCCCCGCGGGAAAACTGCTGTCTTTCCCATGGCTCCACTTTGGTTGATTCTGAATGTTTGGTTTCTTGCAACGGTTTTGCTGAGATATCATTCACATAGCATACAATTTAGATATCATACAATCTTGGAACATTTTCACCGCCTCAGAGAGAAGACGTGTCCCCATTTCGCTCTCACCTCCCTACCTGCCTTCCCCTGCACCCCCAAGTCCTGAGCAGCCTAGTATTTCTGTTGCTATGGATTTGCCTATTCCGGACGTGTCACACAAATGGAATCATACAATATGTGGTCTTCTGTGACTGGCTTCTCTCACTTAGTGTGATGTTTTCAAGGTTCATCCACTTTCAGCATGTGTCTGTACTTCATTCTCTTCTGTGCCTTAGTGACATTCCATTGTGTGCATGAACAGCATTTCATTTGTTCTGTCATCAGTGGATAGATATTGGGTTGTTTCCAGTTTGGGGCCATTATGAATGATGACTGCTTCTCTGAAGGTTCATGTGCAGGGTTTTGAGTGGATGTGTGTTTGCGTTTCCTTGTGTCTATATTCCCAGGAGTGGAATTGCTGGGTCATGTGGTAACTCTGTATGTAACCTTTCGAGGAACTTCCAGACTGTTCTCCAAAGGGCCTACGCCGGTTTTCATTCCTGCTAGGAACTGGGCATTCTTGCTCATCATAGATGCCTGTCTTTAAAAATCACAGGATTCCACTTTCTGTAACTTTCAGAGCACACGAAATTAATGAATAGTGCTAGAAATTAGTACAGTGGTTTCCTCTGGGAGGAGGGCAGAGACAATTAGAAAAGGCACAGAGAGGGGCGCCAGGGTGGCTCAGTCGGTAAAGCATCCCAACTCTTGATCTCGGCTCAGGTCATGATCTTAAGGTTCATGAGATCGAGCCCTGCATTGGGCTGTGCACTGGCAGTGTGGAGTCTGCTTGGGATTCTCTCTCTCTCTCTCTCTCTCTCTCTCTCAAATAAATAAATAAACATTAAAAAAAAAAAAAAGAAAAGGCTCAGGAAAACTTTTGGGTGAGGGAAATGTTTTATGTCTTGGAGGTTTAGTGTTTTTGGTGTATGCATTTGTCAGAATTCATCAGAGTGTTCATTAAACACATTTCACTGTGTGCTAATTAAGCTTGAATTAAAAAGCAAACAAACATACAAATGAAAAAAGCCTAGGTGGAGAGGGAGAAAGGAAAGAATATAAGTTATCTCTGGACATGACTTATCTTACCCACCTTCCCCTGGACAGAGGGCCTGTGCCTGGCAGGCAAGGCCAAATGTGAAAGGCTTTTAATTGATGTGATTAACTATGTCTCAATAGGGAGCCTCGTTAACACCAAAAGGGAGGAAAGGAGGTTACTTTTCACTCTCCTAACTAGGGGAAGGCTGGAAGGGAGTCCTGGGGGGCACTTGGAGGGCTGGTCCCTGCAGTGGGGGAGGGGCGGGGGGAGGGTCATTTTATCAGTTGCTGCAAAACCTAGCCTCCATTTGCATCTATGGAGAGGAGGAAACCCACCTGAAATTTTGGTGGGGGTGGATGTTTTTCAAGTCCGCATCATTCACGAAAACACACTGCCGGTATACATAGAACCCTCTATAACCCTTCCTTAAATGTACTAGTGGCTGTTGAACAGACCATAACAGGAAACAAACAAACAAACAAAAAGAAGCAAATGGTTTCATCTTTCCCCTTAGACTCTGCAGAGAAATTTATGGATTGACATAAATTCACAGAAGATCAGGATCGGACAAACATCATTAATTACTCACATAAAATCAGTGTAAAATTTTTTATAAAATTGCAAAAATTGTATCATTTTATTTGTAGGTTAGAAAAAATACGTATTTGGCTAGAAAAAGCCTAGAAATGTAACAGCCATTATTTTTGGAAGGATGTGATTATAATGTGATTTGCTTTTTTCTGTTGCTTATCTGTGATTCATTCTTCTCAATGACTGTTGATTGCTTGTGAGTTCAGTTGTTTGTTAAGAAGTTATTTCTTCTCTCTCACTGGTTGGAGAGGTCAGTTTCCATAGGCTCCCCTCTCTGGATGAAACTCTCCCCTCCCTCCCCACCAAGCTTACAGCTTATGAACTTAAAGGCAGCACTGAGTAAGTATTGAACGTGATCTTCAGGTTAGCCACGTGAGGGTTCGATCGTAGAGGATCTTGGGCAGGTTCTTTCTGTGTCTTCGTTTTCTCATCAGAAGAATGGAGCTGATAATATGCTCCCTGATCGATTGATGGGAAACATACATGAGAAACCCCCAGCACAGGACTTGGCCTTAAGTATCAGTCCGCTCCTTTTCCAGCCCCCTTTTAGCTTGGTACCTTCCTGGTACCTTGGAAACTAGCACTCAGCATTATGGTCCAGGTGACTCCTGATGGTTGGGCTGTATTTCTCGAATCACTGCAGAAGCTTAAATACACCTGCACACAACGCGTGGTGCGTTTGTGTGTGTGCACATGCACATCAGCAACACTTTTGTGTGTGTGGCGTGACATTAAACGAAACCTCCTTCCCTGCGGATGAGTGAGGACAGCTCGCTGCAGGAGCTAGGATCTGTCACAAACCAAAGGGAGAGCTAATTGCAGCAAACCTCCGGGTGACCGCACTACTTATGTTCCTTCCTGCAATGCGATTCCTGGCAGTGGTGATAGGAGTCTTCAAGCAGTGTATCCAGTATGTTGGAAATGTTCTCTTCCTGCAGATCAGGATGGAGAAGGCAGTCCCAGGTTGAGTGCGAGTATCGTTTTTCCAGGACTGGGGGAAGGGTTTGGCAGAGGGTGAGTTAGGGTTTTGCAAATTATGTCTACGCTGGTGGAGCACGCAGGGCACACGTGGGCAGAAGTGATTTGCTCTCATGCAAAACAGGAGCCACGTGCGGTCCTCTGTTCCCCCCACCCCACCACTTCTTTGGTCACCTTTACAACCCTCCTTCTGGCTCCAGGATGCCTGCCCCAGCCCCTTTTCTCGGCTTCTTTTTATGGCAGTGGTTTTCGAACTTCAGTTTGCAAATGACCACCTGGGAAACTTGCTAAAATGCAGATCTCTGGTCTTCCCCCACCAGGTTTTCTAACCCAGTGGTTCTGGGGTGGGGCCTGGGAAATGGCATTTTCACCAAGCTTCTCAGATAGGCCCGTTTGACCAGAAAGGCACTATATATTAGTTTCAAGGGGCGCCTGGGTGGCTCAGTCGGTTGGGGCGTCTGACTGTGGCAGGGTGGCCCTTAACTCCGGTGCTGTGTGGCCTTTTGTCCCGGCACACACACAGACTCAGCAGGCCACCTAACCCAGGAGACCGAGTGTCCTATTGAGAGGTAGATGGTGTTTGGGCTGAGGGGCCTGTGGCCCGTCTGGGCTCCAGCATCCTTGGGGTAAGATGGCCATATTACTATCATAACTGCATTTATCGGCCACGGATTCGGTGCTAGAACCACCGCAAGGACTATGCGTGCATTTTGTCCCTTAGTTGTCACGGCACTGACGTGAGGTTGGGGGCACTGTTAGTATCATGATGGTTCAAGGATGAGGAAACTGAGGCACAGGAACGTGGAGCCAGAATACACACCCAGGCAGCTCGCCTCTAGAACCCTAGCGCTTAGCCTTTGTGCCTTCGGGCCTCTGGAACAGCTACCTTCCTCTCCTGTCGCAAAGATGTCGTCGTGATGTTGGAGGACAGCATGTGCAGTGGAGTCAGGCCCACTCCTTCCTGTCTGGAGCCCTCAACCCCCTTTGAGCCCTAAATTGCTCATTGGTAAAATGGGAATAAGGATACCTACTACCCCACAGGGCTGATCAAAGGGCCAAAAGAAATGGTAATATTTTAGGATGTATAGCACTCAATAAATGTTCTTAAGTATTTTCCATTTTTTAAAAATGCTTATTCATTTTTAAGAGACAGAGACAGGCAGAGTGTGAGGGGCAGAGAGAAAAGGAGACACAGAATCCGAGGCAGGCTCCAGGCTCTGAGCCGTCAGCACAGAGCCCGACGCGGGGCTCGAACCCACGAACTGCGAGATCGTGACCTGAGCCGAAGTCGGACGCTTAGCCGACCGAGCTCCCCAGGCGCCCCAACTTCTGCTGTTTTCAGCCACTGAACCGTGAGGTACATGTTAGTGCAGCGTAATATTGCTGCTCCTGATTGATACAACCTGCAAGGCAGAGATTGAATCCCACCCTGCATCGATGGGTGGGGTCTTCCTGGAGCCCCAAGCGGCCACACACTCTGAGGTCCCATCTGGGCTCTTGAGGGAAGTGTGCTCTGATGGATGGGTGATGTCTGCCGTGCTGGCAGGCGGGACCTGGATGCTCTGGCACCGCGTGCCTCTCTGCTAACCGGGCTCTTTCCCCAGGCCATCCTGAGGGCTGTCCCCCGACTCATCTCCTCATCAGCTTCTCCCAGCAGCTGTCCCGCTTCACGCCATCTTCACTTTCTCTTTCCCAGCGCGGGCTCTTCTCCCTGACTTCCAGCGTCTCACTGTTCAGGCCCCGACGCAGCCTCCCCGGATTTCCAGATGTTTTCTTTCTGTTCTAACCTCAAGGAGCTCCTCGTTGGCGCCTGAGCGTGCTGCCCACCTTCCTGGCTGCCGGCCTGGATCACAGGCCTCCTCTCCTGCCCACACCCTCCCCCCACCAGGCTCTGGTCATCAGGCTCTCAGAGGACTTCCTTCCCAGCCCACAGCGACCTGCCCCCCGATCGCAGACCACTCAGTGCTCTCACGCGATCAATCTTTGACTGTCTTGTTTTCTTATCTTTGACTTCATTCCTCATGGTATCTAACATTCCTCATGTTAGAGTCTCACCTCCCTAAGTCAGTCCTCCCGTCAAGGAATGGCCTTGGTGTTGCAATTCCTCACCTTAGTGACTAGGTGATAACAGGCATTTGAGAAATAAGTTATCAAAGAATCGGTTGGATCGGCGGTGTGGGGCTAGGGAGTGGAAGGGGAAAACCCAAGCGAAGTCACTTAGGACCTCTGTCTCGCTTTTACGGGCCTGCAGCCTGCCTCTCCCCCTCCCAGGCTGGACTTTCCGTTCATGGCTAGCGCAGTCTGGGCGTATGTCCGCGTGATACTTTGAGTCCAAACGTAGCTACTGAAGCGGTCCGTTGCTCAGGCCATTGCTGGGCTCAACTCTGGAATGAGAGAATCCAGGAGGTCTGGGCAGGATGAGCCCATCCGCTTTAGGAGGTGTGCTTCCCGGGTGAAATCGGGTTTCGGCTAATCTGGAAGAACCGCACCAGGAATTAGCCAGAGCAGAGGGGTGCTCTGTGGAGGCCCCAGCCCGCATGAAGCCCGGGGCGCTGGAGACTTTTCCAGGGGCGACCAACAGCACCGCAGACTAGGAGTTTTTAATGGCACGTTTTCGTGCAAACATTCCCATTTGTTATTCCTCTGTTTTCCCTTCTTTCCTGGAGGCCTTAGGCCGACCTCCCGCCCGCAACTCTCCCACTGTCCCTTTGCCCACTCCTCAGGCTGGCCTGTGTGAAGGAGACCGCGTTATGTGCAGAAAACCTCTTTCTAAAGTTGTGAGCGCTCGTGGACAGAGATGGAAGGTTAGAGCATCAGTGGCCTCGGGGAAAAGTCCACCTTCCCCGAGACTCAGAGTGTGACTGTGGCCTCCCGCTCCCTGCAGGTTGCCAGACGTGAGAGTGACGGGTTTGGGCGTTTGTTCTGAGAATTTGTGGGCGGCCCGGCACATGTGTCCATTGCGTGTGGCCGCATAGATTGGTCTTTTGGAAAAACGATTTGTCAGGAGCTACCAAAGCATCGCTTTGACCTGCGTCCCTATTTGGGGAATGTGTTTCAAAGACAGGCTCCAGGAGGGAGGGTGCTGGTTTGCAGGAAGGCGTGTTTCAAAGCCAGGGCACTTGTAGGAGCAAAATTGGGAACAAGATGGCACCCATTGCCACCCAGTACGTGGTACTTCAGCGCCACTGAATCTTCCCTAGGCATCTGAGGGATGGAGAAGAGGTGTTGGAGAGCAGTGGCAATCTGTGGTGTGACAGTCACATACAGCACTGCGTCCTTCCTGGATGACGGAAAGTTATAGAAAGAAAGTAGCACTTTGTCGGAAAAAATGAAGATTTGCCTACCTGGTGGCAGAGTAGGGGAGTTATGACAGTTTCTTCTTCTCGTCTCTTCTCTTTCTGGTAACCTGCCTTAGCCAGTTAAAAATTGATCTGTGGCACAAAAGAAAAGAAAAAAGAAATCTACAAGTGGATTTGTAGGGCCCCAGGTGCCCAAGACGGGGGCACGTAAAGGCAGCCTGAAGTGCCCTGTCTCTCAGGATGGTGCCCAGGACATCATGGGCACCTTGTGACGAGGGGCGGGGGCTGCTTTTAGGTCTCATGCCCCTGGGTGCTGCACCCAGTGAGGGTGGGGTGTGCTGCCGAGCCCCGGGCACAGCGCCTGGTACGAGCCCGAGCCCCCGGAAGGACATGCTCCCTGCCTCCCAAATGTGCCAAACAGTATCGTCGTTGTGCTTTTTGTCCTGCCCGTGTCACATCTCATTTAAACCCCATCATAACAGTACTGGATGGGTAATGTAGTAATCCCCGTTTTACAGACAAGAAAGCTGAGTCCTTAGTTGCCATCCTGTCGCTACATTCCAGATTCAGGCTCTGCACCCACTTCTCCGTAGGGCAGTTCTTCACATCTGCTTTCGCAGTGGGGAAACTGAGGCTGTAAGTTACCTGCCGAGGGGCCCACAGCCAGTAGGAATCAGTCATGGGAATGACTCCAAATCCAGTGGCACTTTTTTCTTTTGAATTGTTATGAAAGCTTCCTCCATTCAAGGCACATTACCTCCGGCCTCTGAAAGACCCCTCTCCTCCTTGTTGCGTTCTTTCCCTCTCTGTTCCCTTCACTCCTCATAGGCACCCACTCCAGTATTTGCCGTGTGCCGCGCATGTGGACTTACTGTAGGGCTGTGATTGGGTGTCTTTTAACTTAGACGCATGGGGTTCTCTTACGGATCTCCTTCTTGTCTTTTTTCACTCAATACTCTCTTTTTGAGATCCAGTTTTGGTGCACGGTTTACACTTAGCTCATAAGAGGGCTGCGTCTGCCCTTCCGTCGCTGCAGATCCTGCCCTGTTCACTTCTCTTGTCCCTGCAGATGGACACTAGGGCAGCCCAGCCAAATCTGCAATGGCACCTCGCACCTGTGCCCATGGGGAGTGTGGGAGAGTTTCTTTGGTACAGACCCAGGGCTGGGATGGATGAGTCATTGGGCATACTCATATTTAATTTCACAAGTACTGCCAGATTGTTTTCCAGAATGACTGTACCAGTTTACACATCCACCGGTGCAATGCTCAGGGGGTTCTGTCTCCCCACGGCCTCCCCAGCACCTGGTGTTGTCAGATGCATCCATAAGCATGCGTCTGACCGCCCCAGCGTGTCAGGACATTGGATTAGCATCTCTTGAGATGCTCTTTTCTGCCGCAGACTTCACCTTAGCACACCAGAATTTCCAGCAGGAAGAATGCCCAATCGGAAAAGGAAGTCCTTTCCGCAACTCTCTTATCTTCTATTAGGGAGCAGAATTTCCCCGGAAGTCCCCAGGAGACTTCCCCTGGTTGGCCAGATGGGGCCAGGGGTCCTCCCTACACCAGTCCCTGACAGAGACAATAGGGTTGCCGTGGCCACCGCGTGCCTCTTCCAAATACCCGAACAGAACAAAACGGGGAAGAGCTGAATAAGGAGGAAGAGAGCGGTGGCTGGCTGCTTATTCAGCCACCGGTTGGCTCTTCGTCCACACCAGATCTTTAATTTTGCCCACTTTTTGACTCGTGCTGCCTCTTCTAGGCAAGGAGTTCTTCCCCCTGACTCTGTGCAATTAGCCAACTACAGAGAATTTCTGAAGCAGTGAGTCAGCCAGCACGAGGCCATCGCCTTGGGGATTCAGTCCGTCCAACTCATTCCAGAGTCTAGCATCCTTCTTGCCGGGCGGACGTCAGACCTGTGCCCATCCTAGCTGCCCCAAGTTGGGTTCCTGTTGTGGGCTCCCCCTGTGAGAGGCCAATATGGAGATTCCAGGGCAGAGCACCAAAATCGCCTGCCCAGAGTGCCAGCTGAAGGCAGGTGCGAAAGAACACCTGTCAGGGACTAGTGCCACCATAGGCAGCAGCTTCTCATTAGACACGTTCATACTATAGTAACCCTGGTGTGTCTGACTAACCAAAGAAATTAATTTCTAAATGGTACCTAATAGTTATAATTTATTGAGTGCTTGCTCTGTGTCGGATGGCCCGGTAAGCATTTTATTCCTTTGATCTCACATAGCCTGCCTGCCGGCCCTGTGGGAGCATTTCTGTTATGGTTAAAGCCCAGGCTCCAGCCTGGAGACCACCTGGAGAATCCCAGTGCTGCCATCACTTAGCTGTGTGGCCTTGAGCAAGTTACTTCACCTTTCTGTGCCTCAGCTTTCTCATGTGTACACAGGGCATAATAACAGTATGCTAAGGAGTTAAGAAATACAAAGCGCTTACTTAGAATAACACTGGCTTAAGAGTACACACACAGTTCCCATTTGATAAATATTATTAGCTGTGGCTGTTGCCGTTTCTAAAAATGAAGAGACCAGAGGCTCAGAGAGATCAGCTTCCCAAATGTCAGATGGCTATGAGTAGCAAAGATACAATTTGACCTAAGAGATTCTGACTCCAACGCTGGCCTTCTATCCATCCAACTATACATCATCAGTAGTGGCTCCATAGCCTGAGGGAACACTGCCATTACTCTCCTTATCAGTAGAATAAATTTTCAGCTGAGGACCCAGTGATATTTTTTGTAAAGAAACAGACTCAAAAAAAAAAAAAAAAAAGAGGAAGGAGGGAGGGAGGGAGGAAGGGAGGGAGGGAGGAAGGAAGGAAGGGAGGAAAGGAAGGAAGGAAGGAAGGAAGGAAGGAAGGAAGGAAAAGAAAAGAAACCAACCATAAAGATAGAGTGTAAGGCCTCCAGCAGGTGGTAGATGTGGGGGTCATTGCTGGAAGGTGGCTGGGGAGACTAGGACATTTAGCTCCTGGTTCTACCATGAAACCTTACTGGGCCTCGGTCTGCCCCCGTTAAATCAGGTTTCTATTATATTTCTTCCCCTCAAGGATTTAGGAAGTGCTTTATAAACTGAGCATAGTCAGTGCTGCGCATTCCAGAATGCATGCCTGTTTCGTCTCTTCCCTCAGTTCCCACATACGCACACTCACCCAAAGTATAAGCGTTGTGTCCCCCAATTCCATCTAGTCATGGGAAGTCTCTGGAAACCCAGGCTTTAGAATCTTCTGGAAGAGATTCTTCCTTGCCTAACTAAGCCAAATGGACTGGAGTCAGGAGCCACTGGGATTTTGAGAGGCTGGGTTAGTTCTAGTGTCTGTTGGTTTGGGAGCAAATAAACAAGGTCGCTCTCTGCCGCCCCGGGACACATCCTTGCCGGATTTCTCCATGTGAGCATTTTCAGACATAGGTGTGGTGGGTGTGAGGTCTGAACAAAGGATCATAAGCTCAGCAGTGTGGTTTTAGGTAAAAAACATGGTTTCATGGCCAGAATATCCTCTAGGAGGACTTTTAAACGTCACTCTGCATAACAAGAGACTCAACTATCTTTGAACTTTATTTTTACTTTTTTAATTTCAATGTCCCTCCCTCTTTTTCCCTCCTTCCTTTTCTTCTTCCTCCTCTTCCTCCCTCAATCTCCAGCTCCCCGGCCTCCAGGTTTCCCTTCTGGGAGGGAGTCAATATCAAAAGGGTCTCGTCTGCGATGCTAGAGATGGTCTGTGCATAGACAGCAAAGCCCCTGTGTGTGTCTAACATTTCTTTTCCTACTGTATGAGGTGGTTGTGTCTTACAGCACAAAAGCACCTTGATTTAGGCCGGAATCAGGGAAGACAAGATGGTCTGTCGTCCAACCCATTTCTTCTGAGTTTCTCGGCCGCCGTTCTCATTTGCCACTTACTGTTAGCTGCTGACGTTGTCCTCTCTGCACTCAGGGCCTCTTCTGGACACATTTGATGATAGGGGGACATCTGTGGTGACATGGCTGTGGACCCCAGGGTGGTCTGGCCCTGTTGGTGGAGAATCCTTCAGTTTCAGGGGGCTCCCAGCTCTGCCTTGATTCCCCTGTCTGCAAGCAGGAAGCAGGAAGACTGGACGGCAATCTGGGATGGTCTTCAGAAATGCGCCCACCAGAGGTGGCCCTCTGGGGACTCTGCTTCTCCCCCAAGGGCAGCTGTTACATCATGTTCTGTTGACTCCTGGTGCACCTGGTGCAGAATGGCCGAAGCCATTGTCTCTCAAATTGGAGCCCCACGCAAATCTCCAGGAACCCTTGTTAAATGCAGATTCTCTTTCAAGTTAATCTGCGTGGGGCGGAGCCCTACTGCACTAATGGTGAGCTCCAAGTGCTGCTGGTACAGCTGACCCACACACATATGCCATAGTTTTATTTATCTTTGAGAGAGAAAGCACGAGCGGGGAGGGGCAGAGAGAAGGGGGCAGAGGATCCGAAATGGGCTTTGTGCTGACAGCAGTGAGCCCGATGCAGGGCTCGAATTCGCAAACTGGGAGATCATGACCTGAGTCGAAGTCAAACGCTCAACTGACTGAGCCACCCAGGTGTCTGTGTGTGTATGTATATATATATATATGATCTAGATCATATATATATATATATATGATACAGATCATATATAAGTGACACAGAGGAGCGTCCCAAGTGGTGAAGACCATTTTCCATCACTGCTGTCCTCCACGAGCCTGTGTCTGGAATGGGACCTGTCTTTGCGCTCATGAACAGGTTGGATGGTAAGGGTCCTCTTCTCTTCTCTCTCTGTCTTTATCTCTGGCATTTTTAACGCTGGCTTCTTCTCTTAGGAAGACCAGAAAACACTTGACAGAGGGGAGAGGCCCAGCAGTAACACTGACCCAGAGAGAATTGAATCCCTGTGCCCAGTGACTAGAGGACACATTGAACTGGACAGAGGAGCCTAGCACATTGCCACGTTTCCCCCATGTAGGAGAACACCCACCCCCTCCCACCCCTCACCCGTAACACGTGATACCTGAGCAGGATTTGGTCACTGCTGAGCTGTCTTCATTTAACGTGGCTTTGACAGAATAGTTGGCCCTGAAATTGTATGTTCCATTAAACTTCTTGTTGAACCGCCTTGGTTTTGAAAGGATTCCATTAGGATGGATAATTATGTAGTAGTTGCTACAAGGAGATACATGCTCTCAGTTTCCGCTCTTAAGTGATTCAAATCAAATGCTTTTCCTTTTCCTCCCCAGAGTTGGGTGTGACCATCTTCCTCATACGATAGGCTTTTCGTGAGTTATTTTTGGAAATCCAAATCAAAACAGCAATTTTGGCGGAGGCCATTTCTAGCCTAGCAGAGTAAGCCATATGTACCGATAAAAACAGCCAAAGAGTCGGTGCCTTTAAAAAGCACCGAAACCATCTCCCTCTGTGGGGTGAAATTTTGGGAACCACAGACTATCTTTTGTGCTGTCACATATTCCGTTGTGAACTCTAACTAAAGTCAAAAACGATTGAAATTCCTTTGAAATTGCCAAAGTTTTGCCCATTTGGAAACCATTGTCATCATCACTGTGTTCAAGATGGCAGGCCTTGACAGAATTTTGCCGAGGACTCTGTTTCAGCCTCTGAATCTCCCCTGGAACACTGAAATCCCTGTACTGTTTCCTTCTGTCCCCACAGCACATGTCACCTGCCTCATGACATGAACCAAGCAGACAATCTTTCCTCTCACCCGGGAGTGGGAGGTGCTCAAGTAGCAGGTTGGGTATGGAGGTACATGAGTAAAGCCCTGTTTTTCTCTTTTTGTAAAAAAATCAGTCATTTATTACACAAAGAGTAAATGAATGTTATCACCTTGAAAAAAAAAAAGCTTTTCAAATAAAACTAAAGTTCTTTTTAATCACTGGGTCCCTATCCTTGTTTCTTTATCAACTCCACTTGGGTTGTTTCTTGGGGGCACATGCTTGTAGACATTTCTAATGTATTTATGTGCATGTGCACACACATAACTATTTTTGTAGCCCTTGATAAACCAGTCACTTGCCTTTTCCCACTCATCAATATACCCAAGAGTGCTATCCATGGCAGCTGCCTTATTCTTTGTAACTGCCACCCAGTTTTATTACATCGTATGGATATACCTTTTATTTGGATCAAATAAATAAATTCTTTTTTTTCCCTTTTTGAAATGTTTTATTTATTTTTAAGAGAGAGAGAGAGACAGACGTGAGTGGGGGAGGGGCAGAGAGAGAGGGAGACACAGAATCCGAAGCAGGCTCCAGGCTCTGAGTTATCAGCACAGAGCCCGATGCGGGGCTCAAACTCACAAACCGCGAGATCATGACCTGAACCAAAGTCAGACGCCTAACCGACTGAGCCACCCAGGAGCCCCAAATAAATAAATTCGTCATCTGCTTTCATGAGCGCTACAGTTTGGGATCCCTTATGTACATGTTGAGAAACTAACTGTGTCCACTGCTATATCTTTTGGTAGCTACAACACATTTCATGAAAATCAGCCAGCTGCTTTGCAGATTATGCCAGACCAGTAGACGGAAATCATGTGAAATGCTAAGGATTGCCAGAGGGACCTGAATTCCCTTGCCTGCAGAAGCTAGGGAAGTGCACGGGGCATGGGGAGTTGCACAGGTCTCTGTAGCGAGTGATGTGAGATACAGTGTTGGCTGTGTTGGTGGCCCACTGAATTTCCTTGGGCAGGTCATTGCCTCTCCTTGGACCTGTTTTTTCTCATCTGCACAATGGGCTCAGTGAGCCTTTCTCAGCTATTAGACTGTGATTTATAGGGCTTACACACACACTGCCCCAGGATTCCTATGTAGAACATATTAGCTTACTCTTCACTGTGTGTCAAGATGGGGAAGAGGCAATTTTAAAATACATTGGAGGGGCTCCTGGGTGGCTCAGTCAGTTAAGCATCCGGCTTCAGCTCAGGTCATGATCTCATGGTTTGTGAGTTTGAGCCCCGTGTCGGGCTCAGAGCCTGGAGCCTGCTTTGGACTCTGTGTCTCCCTCTCTCTCTGCCCCTCTCCTGCTCATGCTCTGTCTCTCATAAATAAATAAACATTAAAAAAAAAAATTTAATACTTTAAAATACGTTTGAAGTTTCAAGTGATTAAATATACTTTGTTATATTTTCATTGAAATAGATTTACAAAATTTTAAATAGAGATTTAGCCCAGAGCTTTTAGCTGAGTAGAAGTCACAAAGTCCATAATGTCCTGCCTTTGGATCTTACTCTTCTTTCCTATTACTTTATGATCCAATTAAAATGGATACTCTTGTCCCCTTTGCTTTGTGTGATCTTTTGGTTCTAAGCAAGGCAGCATGGGGTTGGGGAAGGAGACTGTGGGCCCCTGAGCTCTCCCTCCAGGCTTGTCTAGTTCTTAGACAAGTCACTAACCTTCTCTGGGTTTCCATCTGTTAATACTATGACTTCAAATTAGCCGAATAGCCACCAAAAAAGAAAGTTAAAAACCACACTTGCTCGTGTTTCTCTGGCGTTTCTGAGCTGCATCACCTGCACCTAGTTCATCTTGTGAACTGACCAAAAAGACCACCAAAACCCCTCAGATCACCTTTTCACATGAGACTTGTGCAGCCGCCCTCGCTCCCAGTAAAGACCCTCAGTGGGTTCCAAGGGAGGCCCAGAGAAGGTTCTGCGCGGTCATGATTCAGAGGTAGAGTTTCCCGCCTGGGCCCTGAAGCTTGCGTTGACGTGTACCCCTGCTTCGAGACGCAGGACACGAGGGTCTGACTCACACACAGGTGGGTTTCCCTGGTGGTCCCAGCCAGGCTTTCCCACACGGGGTGACGGTTCTGGCCCCTTGTTTTGGCATGACACACGGGCCTGGAGGCAGTGTGATAGTGCAGGGGAAAGGTCGTGGTAAGAGGGTGTAAAACCGTGTGGGTGCCGTGGCCCCGCAAGGTCTCTGTGGGGGTCAGCTTTCCTGCTGTTTTCCACCCTCTGTGAGCTGCTGTTTCTGATTCCCTTGTGTGTAGGCTGGTACCAGTCTGGGGGACTCTTCCCCCGAAAGCTTCAGGGGCAGGGAACTTGAGCAGCCTCCCCTTCCTACCCTGCTCCATCTTTTTTTAAATTTTTTTTAATGTTTATTTTTGAGTGAGAGAGTGAGAGCGAGAGAGAGAACATGAGCGGGGGAGGGGCCGAGAGAGAGGGAGACGCAGCATCCAAAGCAGGCTCCAGACTCTGAGCTGTCAGCACAGAGCCCGAGGCGGGGTTTGAACCCATGAGCCCACAAGATCATGACCCAAGCTGAAGTCAGACGCTTAACCGACGGGGCCACCCAACCGCCGAGCCCTGCCCCATCTAAGAGAGAGAATGAGACCCCGTAGGAGGTGCTCAAGCCCTCCCTTCCCTTTTCCCTGGAAAACAATTTTATAGGCTCTGAATCTGTGGCAGTTGCCAAAAGCCTACCATAAATGTAGTTCACATTAACCAAAATGAAACAAAAAGGCAATGCGGTGAATGGAGAGACAACCATCAGCGTGATACTTATCTGAAACCAGAGGGTAAAGGAACTGAGGGCCCCATCCATTTACCAGCCCTCACTCCCTGCAAAGTTGTCAGCCCATCTCACCCCCACCTCCATTTCAATACAATACTTGCAAATCCGCTTTGCATTGTTACAGATACCTGCAGAGTAAGTCACATTGTCTCTTGTCTGTTTGATCCACTGCCAAGTGATCAATATAGTTTTAATTCACAGCCTGGAAATTTTAAGAATGACTCAACCTGACCTATGATTCACAGATACTTGATCTGAAATGCTTGATGTTGTGGGGCTGGGGTGGGAGGTACAATCAGAAGTAAATTTCCTGACCCTAAAAAGTCAGCTTAAGTGGGGGGTGCCTGGGTGGCTCAGACGGTCGAACATCCGACTCTTGATCTTGGCTCAGGTCATGATCTCACGGTTCATGGGTTCGAGCCCCATGTCGGGCGATGCGCTGGCAGAGTGGAGCCTGTTTGGGATCCTTTCTCTCTCTCTCTCTCTCTCTCCCCCTCAAAATAAATAAACATTAAAAGTAAAAGCGTAAGTGAAGAAGCATGGGGAGGTAGTTATCTTGCAGGTTGTAGGGCTGGTTCCTGCCTTCCGGAGAGGCAGTGTGTTGAGACAGCTTAGGGGAACCACATGCTGAGTCCCAGTTTATGCTGGTTTTTATACAGTTAGTGGGCTTTTCCACCATTTAAAGGTATTTAGTGTGGAAATATGGGATTCTGGGGAGACTGGACCAGAAGTTCTTAAGGTCCGAGGTTTGATTTTATTTAGAAGTGCCTCCTCCCGACCCTGTGCCTGGCTTCTAGTAAACAGTTAGTAAATAAAGGCTTGCTGTGTGGGTGAGTGAGTGAGTGAGTGAGTGAGTAAGATTCTTAACCTTCTCTCTTGGTCTCTGAATTTCTGCTTCCCATATATCTTTGTATGCTCGGCATCTGAATTTCTGTTTCCCACATATCTTTGTGTGCTCGGCATCCCAGGGTGACTATACTGTCTCTAAATAGTATCTTTTTGACTAAGCCCCAGCTTCAGATGGCAAGTGCTTTGGATGAATGTCTGCAACCCCAGCTGTGTAGCAATGTGACTTTCAGTGAGTTACCCAAATGACTTACAATTTATCCAAGTACTAAGAACATCGACCAGCTCTTGTCATTTCTCCCCTTGCTAAACGATTCATAGACCTTTAAATATATTTAAATAAATGTACATGTTTAAAATATTAGAAGAAATTGGAAAAAGAAGGAAAAAAGCTATCCATAATCTCATGGCCCCAGATAGCGTGAGAACAATTGCATTATCAAGGTGCTGGAAGCCATTTGTGTTGTTTTATACAAAGTTTTTCCCACAGTTATCTTAGGAAGCTCTTACTTTTTTCCCCATGGGCATTTTTCTGCAAGCATTGTCTGTGTTACTTCCGAACACTTTCAACTACCGTTTTTTAATTTGCTTTTATCCATGTGGGTGCTGGGGAGCAACTTCAGGCTGCTTATTACTCTTTTCCCTTCTGTAAATGAAGTTTTCCTTCTAGTATGTCCTGTATCTCAAGAGAATCTCAGAAGTGGAATCCTTGGATCAAAAGATATGAAAGTTGTTAAACTTTATCTATCTGCCTAGCAATATAGATACAGATATTTAAATTAATAGACTTACTGGAGCACCTGGGTGGCTCAGTTGGTTGAGCATCGGACTTCAGCTCAGGTCCTGAATTCACCGTTCATGAGTTCGGGCCCCGCATCGGGCTCTGTGCTGACAGCTCAGGGCCTGGAGCCTGCTTCGGATTCTGTGCCTCCCTCTCTCTCTCTGCCTCTCCCCCACTCACGCTCTGTCTCTCTCTGCTTCTCAAAAATAAAGAAAACTAATAAAAAATTCATTCATTCATTCATTCATTCATTCATTAATAAACTTACTAAGTTTTATTTATTTGAGTAATCCCTATACTAAGTAATCCCTTAGGCTCGAACTCACCACCCTAGGACCAAGAGTTGTGTGCTCTTCTGACTGAGACAGCCAGGTGTCCCAATAGACTTTATTTTTTTTTTAATATTTTTTAAATTTATTACTATTTTTTTTTTATTTTTGTGTGAGAGAGAGAGTGAGCACAAGCAGGGGAGGGACAGAGAGAGAAAGACACAGAATCCGAAGCAGGCTCCAGGCTCTAAGCTGTTCACGCAGAGCCCTACCCAGGGCTTGAACCCATGAACTATGATGTCGTGAACTGAGCTGAAGTCAGATGCTCAACCGACTAAGCCACCCAGGCACCCCAATAGACTATTTTTGGGAGAAATTTTAGGTTTATAAAAAATCGAGTAGAAAGTAGAGCGTTCCTGTATACCAATCCCCTGCCCCCACCATATTGTTAACATCTTGGGTTCATGTGGTACATTCGCTACAACTTATGACCCAATATTAATACATTATGATGAATGAAAGGCCATACTTTATATTCAGGGTCCACTCTTTCCGTTGCATGGTTCTGTGGATTTTTGAGCAGTGCAAAACGTCACGTACCCACCATGACATGGTCGTGCAGAAGAGTTGTGCCATCCTAAAAATCCTCTGTGCTCCACCTGTCCATCTGTCCCTCCTTCCTCCCAAACCCCTGGCAGCCTCACTGATCTTTGACTGCCTCCGTAGTTTTGCCTTTTCCGGAATATCATACGGTTTCACTCATACAGTATGTAGCCTTTTCTGTTAGGCGTTTTTCACTCAGTAAATATGCATTTAAGTCCCCTCCATGTCTTTATGTGGCTTGATGCTTCATTTCTTTTTAGTGCTGAATAATTTCCTTTGTCTGGATGTAGCACAGTTTTTGTATCTATTTACCTCCTAAAGGGCACCTTGGTTGCTTCCAAGTTTTAGCAATTAGAAGTGAAGCTGGTATACACATTTGTGTTCAGGTTTCTTCGTTCATTCTTCTTTTTTGAATTTTATTTTAACGTTATTTATTTATTAAAGAGAGGCAGGGCAGAGAGAGAGAGAGAGAGAGAGAGAGAGGGAGACACAGAATCTGAAACAGGCTCCAGGCTCTGAGCTGTCGGCACAGAGCCCGACACGGGCCTTGAACTCGGGAATGGGGAGATCATGACCTAGGTCGAAGCCAGACACCTTACCAACTGAGCCACCCAGGTGTCCTGTTGCGTGCAGGGTTTTGAGAGGGCATAAGTTTCAACTCATTTGGGTAGATCCCAGGAACATGATCGCTGCATCCCATAGTAAGACTATTGTTCCTTGTAAGAAATTGCCAAAGCTTTATTTTTTCACATTTATTCAGCACTTTTAGTTATAATGCCACTAACACAGTTAATCCTCCAAATAGCCCCTGGGTTGGGAGTTACTAGCTTCTCCTTCTGTTTAGCATCCTCCAGTTGTATTGCTGAAAGGAACTCTGAAGACCTCTGGACCTCTGCATGTCCTGAGAACAGCTGTTGTGCTTTGTAGATGGTGGACCCGTATTTTGAGTGGCCAGGACCTGGATCACTAAATTCAAGCAAGGCAAACATCAGGGCTTTGAAACCACACTCAGTGTTACAGTGAACACCTTCTCCTTACTTTCAAGTCCACCCGCTAGTCAGTACCACCACGTCAGCCAGGGATGCCCCAAGTGGTATTTCATTCGAGGACAAGCGCCTTGTGTCTACAGAGTCTCATGGCATTAAGATAGCAACAGCAATAATAAGGGACAACACTGATAACAGCCAGGAATTATCGATGGCTTAGTGTTGTCAGGTTCTTTACATATATTAATTCATTTACCCTCATAGCCACCCTCTGGTTAGGTACCATTGCTAACCACAATGGCGGCTTCTCAGAGATAAGAAGTTCGAGGCTTAGGGAGGCTGGCTAAGTTTCCCAAGCTTCCACAACTATTAGCGATAAAGCCAAATGTGTGCCCATCCGTTCTTGACTCCACTCAACAACGTACTGCACCATGGTTAAGAGCTGGTGACTTAGTCTGCCGGATCGAGGTTAATATTCTGGGTCTACCATTTCACTAGTCACGTAGTCTTGACTTTGCGACTTTGAGCTGCCGTGTGCCCATGTGGAAGGGGGAGAGGAAAACCCACTGTGGCAAATGGTATGCGTTGTCTCCTCAATAGCCATTGCCTCCCCACTGCATAGAACTGTGATATGTGGAGGTGGTATGGAAGAGGGCCCAGGCCTCAGGGAAGATGGTTTCCAATCCCAGCTGAATGAGATGAATCAAAATTGGTATAAGCCAGATATGGAAATGGCAGGCAAGGTCTAATTTTGTGAGGGGAAATGTGCTAGGGAGTGGGCAACTTTCCAACTAAAAAGACAAAGTGCCCCACAAAGGAGGCTCATTCTTATCTTTTTCTCCTGCCTGGATCTAGGGTAAGATACCTGGAGGTGTAGCAGCCATCTTGCAAGCATGAGGAGACAAGTCAACAGAATGAAATGCCAGAGCAGATAAGACAGAAAAAGCCTGGATCTTTGATAGCACGGTTGAGCTGTTCCACCAGCCCAAGACAGGAGTCTACATCCAGACTGTCTGTTATCGAAACAACGGCCGCTTCTTTACGTCACTCCAAGTTGTCTTTCATTTGCAGCGGAAAACGTTTCGAATGGATACACAGACTTCCGCCAAAGCACAGCCAGTGTCGGGCTGTGTTGGGCTAGTACCGTGGTTAAGAGCCCAAATTCCAGAGCCAGAAGTCCCAGGTTCCAATCTCGGCTCCACCATTACTAGGTATAGGGCCTTGGCAAGTCATTTAGCTCTTCCGTGACTCACTGACCTCGTCTGCAAAATGCTCAGCAAAGGTGTGGTGAGTATTGAATGAAGGATAATGGTCGTTCTTAACCTCATGTGACTAAATATTTTATACAATGATTAGAACACTGCCTGACCCATAGTGTCTATGTACCTGTTTATCCAAAAGAAAAAAGAAAGGAAGAGAAGAAAAAAGAAAAGAAGAGGAAAAAAAAAAGAAAAGAGAAAAGAAAAGAAAGGAAACCATTATTATAGGCCTGGGTTTGGATCTTGATCTAATCATCTGGCCACTTGTGTTGAAACAGACTCTTGACCCTTTCACCACTGAGTCTCATGGAGCATGAAACTCCCCCTAAAGTCTGTCTCAAAGCAGCCCCAGTGGTGGTTTCTTTTTGACAGAAAGGGCCCCTTAGAGAACTGACTTGTGCAGGAGGAGAGGCTGTGGCCACAAAGTCGTGTCATGAAGCGAATGACCAAAATACCCAAACTTGCCC
The DNA here is from genome assembly GCF_024362965.1 of Panthera pardus. Taxonomy (NCBI): domain Eukaryota; kingdom Metazoa; phylum Chordata; class Mammalia; order Carnivora; family Felidae; genus Panthera; species Panthera pardus. Next base: position 69,751,711 of record NW_026527002.1, read on the forward strand.
ATGCAAATGGGTGTGATCTCCCCGACAGCCCTTTTAGAAGGCTCTAGACTTTCTCGAACTCCTTTTTGAAAGGGTCTTTCCAGCCAGTGGCTTATTCTTTTGAACCTCATATCTTGCAGGGGCAGGGTGGGCGAGGTGGGAAGGAAGGGGAGATGCCTGCTTTCCAGGCCCTTCCTTCTTTGCCACGAGGATGAGACAGACCCCTGCCCGGCGTGTAAGGGAGCTGGCTTGCCCTGGGTCTCTCCCACTTTCCACCACACACATTGCCACCCTCTGTAGAGATCAGGGTTGAATTTGGGCATGGGCTAAATGTTTCTTGGAAACATCTTTTGTGAGGTTAAAAAATCAACTGGTAGATGTGTCCATTAGCAAATCTGGTGATATCTTCCTTCAAAATGTGTGTCCATTTCACCCCTTCTCATCCTCTCTTCCGGTGACTTTACAGACCAGGCTGTCTCCCCCTTCTGCCTGGACCACTGCAGTAGCCTGCCTCCAAACGGGCCTGGCTTCTACCCTCCCCTCCCTCCTCTCTCAGCAGCCAGGGAGATCTTTTCAAAATGTAACCCAAATCCTGGGACTCACCTGCTCAAAACCCTTCAGTGGAGTCCCACCCCACCTAGAATAAAATCCAGAATTCCTCTTGTGCCCTATACAGCCCTCCCTGCGTGGACCCTAGGCCCTCGCTTTCTCCCTTTTCTCCTTGCTCACTCCACTCTCCGCACTGGTCTTCTTGCTATAGACCAAACACATCTAAGCGCAGGCTGGCTTCAGGGCCTTAGCACGGAATGGTCCCCTTTTCCGGAACATTCTTTCCCCTGGATACCTGGCTCATTTCCTCACTGCATTCAGATCTCCATTCAGATGTCAACTCCCAGGGAGACCGTCTCTGACCATCGTCCCCCACTACAGTATCCCCCAGGCCCCACTTGCTGTCATTCTCCATAGTTTTCATGTCTTGCTGACATTATTACAGATTTGGTGACTTTTTGCATCTCCCAGCAGAATACAAGCCCTGTGAGGAAAGTATGTTGTTTTGTTCATTCAGATATTCCCAGGCCCCAGAATATTCTGCAGCTGGTGCTCAGTAAATATTAAACTAGGCAAGGCCTTTTGGGGGTGGAAACAAGGTATATCTGACAAAGTCCTAAGCCTAATGTCTCTTGTAAACTCGCGAAGCCGGCTCTGCACCTGCTTCTCGGAAAGCTACAGACAGGTTCCGAACAGCAGGAACAACACTGGGTCGGTGATTAACGTCCCCAAGGGAACCCCCCTGGACGCGCAGGTGACTGGATGACTCCACCCACATTTGTCTTAGCATCGTCTCCCTCGCATCTGGCTCCCGTTCCCTTCTTGTGCTTCTGGGCACCAGACAAGCAGTGTCACGTTTTGGTGTCTGTACCAGTCAGGCGATGGTTCTCATCTGTGATGGTTCGAAAACAAAGGGGCCCCGTTTCTTGACATTCTTCCCATTGAAAGGCGGGATCTACATCCTTTCCTGGAGTCCTGTCATGGCTCCAGGCAGCAGAGCCGCAAAGGCTCACACAGCTCCCTCCAGATCTCCTTACTCGCTCCGCGGGAAGCACCGAGGCCGGGGTGCTGAAGAGTCCAAGTGCTGGTGCTCTGGCGTGTGGTCTCAGCTGAGCTCTCAGCCCCCAGTGCTGGCCGACAGCCGCACAAACTGCCATTTTGGACGTTTAGACCTTTTGCACTTTCAGATGACCACAGCCCGGCTGACATCTGACTACAAGGGCAGGGGAAACCCCAAGTCACGACTGCCCAGCCCAGCCCTTCCCAAATTCCTGACCAGAAGCTCATGAGCGGCCTAAAGCGATGGTGTTTTCTGATGCTGAGTTGTGCGATAATTGGAACTCAGCAGAACCCCGCCCACACTCTCTCCCCCCGTACTAAGCACTATGAGCGAATGTTTCTTTAACACCCTGGTCGTCTGATTTCTCACGTGTAAGTTAGGGGTGACCATCTACATTCATGTGGTTGTTGTAGAGCAGAAGCAGGTTTTGTTGCAAACCTAGTCTGGTTCCCAGCACATGCTGTGTTTCCTCAAATCTGAGATGCTACCAGTTGCACGACTCCCTGTTAATTTACGTGTCATTAAGAGAGGAAGAAATGCCTTCAATTAAACGACTGAGCGCCACTTGTCGGATGCATCCATATTTGGGGAAGGTGAAATTTGAAAAGATGTGTGTCTGGGGATCTTTGGTTCCAAGAATCACACACGCCTAGGTAAGCCCAGGCACAGAATTAGATCCCCAAGTTTGAGTTTGGGCGGAATGAGAGGAAAGCTTGAAGCGAATGTGCCTTCTTCGGAAAGTCTCCAACCTGTCATTCTGCTTGACACGAGAAAACACAAAGACCAGTAGAGGTACCCTTGTGGTCCAGGCACAAACTGTCTTCCCCAGGCTGCTCTCAAATGGGAGAGTTCAAATGCTATCGGTCACAGTTATTCAGCAAAAACATATTTTGCACGAGGGATGAAGTCAGATCCCCAGTTTTGGCTGTAAGAGGATAAGCTGTTAGTGGAAGGCTCATCTCTAGTAATAGTAACAGACTGAGCCCCATTTCTCTTCAGGTTTTGAGTCTTTTTTCTTTTCTTTTCTTTTTTTTTTTTTTTTTTTTTTGGACATGAACTAGTAGTGCCTTGTGACATGCCATCCAGTGAGCAAAAGGGGTCTGGGCAGGGGGCAGAATGATGGCAGAGGGGACTCAGACTACATCTAAGGGAGCAGACACGTTAAGAAGCGTCAGCATGCTAGCAGGCTTGAGGCTTAGCCTTCATACGGAATGCCCCATTTGGCCAGTACAGCCTTCATTTGCAAGGTGAGCCCCCTTCAGGACCAGAGAGGTTAAGTCTCTTGCTCAAAGTCACACGGCGTTAGTAGGTCAGCAATCCATCAGACACAGAGCTTGTGCTCTTAACCACATCGGTCTGCCGATCAGGGTGTTTCCAAGAATGCAGACGTGAGTTCACATGAGACTCCAGCCAGCCCAGTGCTCAGCACGGCTGTCTTTCCCGTCTCACTTAACAGAATTCCTTTTCTGTACCTTCTTTCTTTTGCCAATGTGAGTTTTCCACCGATCAGGTTCTTCTTACCTCCTCTTGTCCTTGGTGAAAACCAAAATGTCTTCCAAGGTCCAGCTGACATGAGGCATCTTAACCCTTGTTCCTACAGGGTGAGTCTGGCACCTTGCCCCTGGGGCAGTTTGGCTGGACCTCCTGGAGGTGCTGGTGTGGTGTTTCTGTGGGTCGCTCCTCTTAGACTGGAAGTTTCCTGAGGCTCTAGGGTTAGACCTGAGTCTGAATCCCCCCTCTACAGTTTACGACCTGGGTCCTTGCACAAGTTTCTTTGCTTTCCTGGGGTTTAATTTTTGTATCTATGAAAGGCGATAACTTACTTCTCAAGGTTGTCCTGAACATGAAGTGTGTTTGCTTAGATCACACGATAAGGGCCCTAGACTGTCTGTTATTACATGTGAGGTTCTTGTTCAGTGTCTTTGTGCATCATCGCATCTCGTCCTCACAACCACCCTCTGAGGTAGGTTCTTTCACTCTCGTCCCCACTGTACAGATGAGGAAGCTGAGGTAAAACCACGTCCCCCTGGCCCCACAGCTAGAAGATGACAAAACCAGACTCGACTCTTGCCTCTGAAACCTGCTCTCTGGATGGGACCCCATTGGAAACCTTATGTGGATGGAGTTCTGAGGAGGTTTTGTCACCAACCAGCCCCTTGGGGTGTGCTTTAATTAAGGTCTTAATTTCCCACTCCTTCCTATCTAAGAGACCTTGATCCTGACTTATAGGAGAAGAATGCTCCAACCAGCTTTGTCTTGGCGAAATGTTTACATACTGCCCATTCCTGCCAATAACAGCTTCCCTCACCTTCTGGCTCTCGAGGGTGGTGGATTATCAGCACCATAATTGCCCATTTATATCATGAGCTAAAAACATGGATCAGGTTTTTGGCCTTCAAAAGTTCAAGCAAACCCCTAAGTGAAATTCAGATCCCACTTCATTCTCCAATCCAAGGACGTCACGGCCACTGTCATCATGTACCTCGAATGACTTGGCTGGTTGAGTTCCTTTCTGGTTGACTGTATTGCCAATGTCATGGGCACCCCCTAAAATGCAGGCAAAAGAAAGCAGGCATTTCTGATATGTTGTTTTCATGTTTTCCTCAAGGAGCGTCAGTTAAAGTCCCTGAACAAAATAAACTTCACTTTGTTTGCCATAGAATATTCTGAATGAATAGAGTGAGATCCATCATCCAGGAGTCTGATGCTGGGCAGGCCCTTGAGAAGATTGGGCTCCTCAGAGGAGAAAGTGGGGCAGGGGTGGGTGGGTGCACTCCATTTGGCAGCAAGGCAGAGACCTTCCTGTTTGAAGATGGATCTGGAAAAAGCCGAGGGGCTCAGAGGGTGCTCCCAGGTTGAATCGCAGTCCCAGCTCATTGTGCAGACCAGACAGCCAGTGCCGTGCTTGGGACAGCAGCCATGACGTTGGCCTCCCCTGTTCATGGCAGCACAGGGACTGAAACTGTGGTGGAGGAAGATACCAGGGCAGAAATTATTCAGGACGTGCCCCGTGTCAAGCACTGGGAGAGTCTCCTCAAACACTTGGGGGATTTTCCCTGTATCGACTCATGCTGACTTCTGATTTATTCCCGTTGTCCTCTCTGAGTGATGGGTGACTTCAGTCCGTTGAAATGTATAAGAGACCTATTTTATGGCCGAGCATAGGGTCTGTCGTAGATAATGCTGTGTCTTGCACAGTGTGTAATGCACTTGAGAGGATGTGTCCTCTGCAGGTTTGGATGCTCCATAGATGTTATTTGTGAAGGCCCGGGACTGTGCCCGGGAGTGGACGGTGTTCATTCTGCAATGCTCCCGGGGGAAGGGCAAGGGCATACGTCCAAGGAGCTGAGAAGGCACAGCCAGGCTCTGACCCTGGGAGGCAGACACTGTACCAGCTTGTTCTCCAAGTGGCCCGACTAAGAAGAAAAGGCTGAGAGCCCTAGAGGGACCTCTGAGGTCAGGAGAAGATGGCTAGAGATTTGCTCAAGGGCAGGGAATTAACCCATGGAAGGGAGTGGAGCAACCGTGCACCCTTGAAACTCTCTCTCCCACGGCCTCTCTCTTCCCTCCCTGCACGCGTTCAGCAAACATCGGTCCGAGACTTGATCTTCATAGTTGCTGTGCTAGGCCGCGGGATAAAGGACTCAACATTGCCCCTGCCCTCCCAGAATCTGCAGGGTGCTAGGGATGCAGATAATTAATGGGCAACCTTGCCAAGCAGGGTGGGGGGCGTAGCTGGAAAAGTGCATACCTATCAGAGTATAGTCATTCCTGCCTACCTTCTCCCTCTCTCTTTCTCAGTGACACAGATTCGCAGATAAATGAGAATTTCCACAGGGAAGGTAAAAGATGAAGGAAATATGGTCCTATCTGTAAACCTATTTAGGAAATAATTTCACGAAGGGCAGGGAACTTATGAGTTCAGAGAGCCTGGCATGCCAGGACCAAAGAGAGAGCTTTGAAACTTGTGTGTGTGTGTGTGTTTGTGTGTGTGTGTGTGTGTGCGCACATGCCCACACTGGACCCTTTTTTACAAACTGGAGAAGATCTGGGTGCCTTTGGAGAATACTGCTTTTTTTTTTTTTAGTTTATTTTTATTTATTTTGAGAGAGACAGAGACAGCATGACTGGGGGAGGGGCAGAGAGTGAGGGGGGAGAGAGGGAATCCCAAGCAGGCCGCACACTGCCGGTGCAGAGCCCAATGCGGGCCTTGAACTCACTGATCATGAGTTCATGACCTGAGCTGAAGCCAGATTCCAGGCGCTCTAAGAATAAAGCTTTTAGAATACCTATGGTACAACACTCAGGATGACAAAGGAAAACAATGATGTTAAAATGCAGCTCCATGCAGGGATCTCCATCGCCCATGCCCCTTCCTGGGAGAGGGGGGCCTGGAGGTTTCTGGAGTAGCGGAGAGAGATTTTCAGGCAAGAAAGAAAATTCTTTCTACAGTTTGGTAATTCTGTATTTACGGAACTAGCCATCTCCAAGACTCAGATGGCTCTCCCCCGTTTTCCATTTCCCTTGTTGTCCCCCTGGATGGAGGGGGGTGGGAAGTTAAAGGCTGACTTTGATGGGAGGGAGGGAAGCCTGAGGCTGGGTGGTCAGAGAATGTGTTTCTTTGGTAGCCTTTGGGTAACTTGTTAGGCTTTTCTACCCTATTTGAGAGTTTACTGAATAGAGAGGACACCCCGGGAGGGGAGGGTGACCCTGTATGGGAGCTGAAGAGAAGCCTGAGGTTCAGGGAGGACCCACGCTCTACTCTGGCAGAGGCTGTGGGCCCCATGAGACCAGACACATTATGGAGGAACTACTGGCAACCGCTTTGCTTATACCCTGCACCCCCATCCTTATTACCACCCTAGGACCCGAGGCTCCACATTTTACCCATGAGACAACACTGAGCAGAGTTAATCCGAAATCACGCAGCTCCAGCTAGAAGCGGGGGAGCTGAGATCTGACTCCACGTAATCCCAGGCTCTGAGACCCTCGTTGCCACTGCACCATGTCCAATTGCCTGCTGACAGCGTGGAGACCTTGGGTGCGGCTCCTGGAATCAGGTTGCCTGGGTTCCTATCCCAGCTCAACTGTCGAACGGCATGATGATCCAAGGTAAGTTCCTGACCCTGACATTCCCCATCTCTGAAATGGGATGGTTTTATCACCTTACTCGGGGACTTTTGCTGATGACTTCAGAGATAATGCACCTAAAGCTTTGAGCACGCGAGCCTGACGTGTCCGTGCTCGTGAGAGTTGGTTGCTGTGGTTATTATTAGCCCAGCAGGATAAGGAGCAATGTTCGGGGGGCCCTGGGGTGCGGTCGCCCCTCTGTTTACTCCTCCGGCTGGCAGGCGGTCAGGGGTTTGTTTTTCTGGTACGAAGGTTGCCCTCGTGTTCCGGAGTGACCCGGCAGGGCTGAGATTGTCATACAACCCCGCATGCCCGGCCAAGTTCAGCGTTTGCCTTGGCAGCCTGCACGGCCTGTGCCACTGTGGTCGAGGGAACCGCTCGTCTTCAGGCTGTTTCTCACTTTGGAGAAGCCTGACCTTCGCTCAGAGTGATCCTCTATTCCCACATCACACAGTGGCCCGCTCACCCACTCCCTCCCAAAGCACGACATTTGTTACTCCCCAGGGAGGCAATAAGGTCGCGGCGCCTTCAAGACCCTTGTTTTTCCTTCATCTCTTCCTCTGCCCTCCTAACTCTGCCCCCCACTGGTGTTTCTCAGACACCGGAGGGGGGTGCCATGAGGACCGGGAGGCAGCAAAGAACAGGGCCCCTGGCCTCCAACAGCCAGGGCATCGCTGCTCCAAGCTTCAAGTTCCTTGTTGGCAGAGAACATAGCACGTGGTTTATGTGTACAAACCTTTAAAAATAGATACAACCTTTCATCAGGTTGGGAGACTTGAATGGTTCAATAGGAAAGCCCATGCGAACATATCACAAGCTCTCCTCTTGCTGAGCCCGTGCCTGCCTTCCAGCCAGGCGGTGGTGGCCGCTACTGCCTCGGGCCTCGGGCCGCCCCCACCTCACCTGTCGGGGCTGCAGGGAGGGGCTCAGCGGCTCAGCCTTGCTCCCAGCCCCCAGGGGGCTGCAGACTGAGAGCCTCAGGCTCTGGCCATTGCTGAATTGTCACAGCAGAGCAGATGGCCCCCAGGAGTCCCCAGCGCCCTGCAGCTCATCCTGTCTTCCGGGCAGGGGCCTCAGGCCTTCCTCTGGCCAACCCACCCCCCTTCCCCAGGGGCTGTGGTGCCTTTTGCGCAGCTGGTAGGTCCCTTGCCGTCCACACAGCCTTCTATCTCCCCACTTTGGACCTTGTCCTTTCTGTTTCTTGCTGCCCAGGTGCCCATCTCTGATGGCTAAAATGTGGCTCGGCCCAAAGGACCCCTCCCTGAGCTTCACCCGCTGGCCCCGCATCTGGAACAATTGTGCATATTTTTCAACCTTAAAAATCCACTTTTCAGCCTTCTCGTTTTACGTATGTGACTTATTTGTTGCCACGCTCCATAAGGAAAGGTCTCACCCCCACCAGGCTCAGGCAGCTGGGAAAATGGAATGAATGTGGGCTTCTCTCTGCACCTCTGTTCTCCCATCTGTGAAATGGGAATGACCATTGTTAAGTCGCCAGCCTTCTTAAGAGTTGTCATAAGGCTTAAAAGAGGCTCTTGACGTGAACATCTCCTACCTCATGGTCCTGAACATTTAAAAAGATCAGTGAATGAATGATTGATCGAATGATCGAATGAATGAATGAATGCCTTTATGGTTCTGTTTGCAATTGTCAAAAACAGATAGACTTTTGCTATCATCCGTACTGTCCTTAGGAATTCTGTACTTGTGGCTTGGAAACCTAGGTTCCGGGTTAGACTCCTGAGTCACCCACTTAAGGATGTGATCCAGGCATGAACTGAATCTTCCCACACTGCAGTGACATCATGTAAGACAGGGGTCAGTAAACTATGACCTGTGGGCGACCTCCAACCCACTGCTGCTTTTGTACAGCCCAGAAACTGAAAATGGTTGTTATGTTTTCAAATGTTGTTTACATTTAAAACTTTACATGTTTGCATGTACATTTGATTTAATTTAATTTATATATTTTTAATTATTTTTTTTAATTTTTATTTTTGAGAGACAGAGATACAGCACGAGTTGGGGAGGGGCAGAGAGAGAGGGAGACACAGAATCTGAAACCGGCTCCAGGCTCTGAGCTGTCAGCACAGAGCCGGACACAGGGCTCGAACCCACAAACTGTGAGATCGTGACCTGAGCCGAAGTTGGACGCTTAACCGACTGAGCCACCCAGACGCCCCTCATTTTTACATTTGAAAAATAAAAACTCAAAAGAAGAATGCTATTTCCTAACACATGAAAACTATGGGAAATTCAGAGTATCTACAGATGGAATTTTATTGACAGCCCGCCATGCTCGTTCCTTGATGAATTGTCTCTATGGCGACAGGGGGTGCATACCTCGCTTGCACTCTCTAAGGCACAGTTGAGTAGGTGTGACAGACACCACATGGCCCACAACTCACAATTTTTTACTACCCAGCCCTTTACAAAAAGACTTTGCCCAATCCCTGGTCTGTGAGACAGGAGCAACGCTGTATACCCACCCCTCTGTGTGGATGAAGTGTTCAATTCAAGTGCCTAGCACCAAGCGGAAACTCTAGAAAAGTCCATCCCTCCTCTCTCTCCCTTTCCCATCTTCATTCCTTTCCACAGAGAGCTCTTTTATTTCAGGGTCCAAGCCACATAAAACCATAAAAAGAGGACGGCAGGCCGGCTCCCACCATGCCCTGCGCAGACGGGCCTTCAGACAGCAGGGCTGTGTTCATCGGCTCTGTCCCCTGGCCTTCGGCCGCCCCGGCCAGGCCAGTCTGTGCGGCTGCTGAGGGTGGGGCCCCGTCAGAGCCCCCCTGTGTCCTCAGGGACGTCTGGGCCATCGTGTAGGGGTGCCCTAGGGAGCTGCCTCTCTTGCATTTTCCAGAGGCTGGTGGTTTCCACCCCATCGTTTCTGCTTTGGGGCATTTCTGGAAGCTGGGCCAGTGCCCCACAATAGGTGCCCACAGCCACACGTTAGCTCAGCTTGGGAAGAGTGCTCAGCAGATGCAGCCTCTGGGCTGGAATCCAGGGTCTTGGTCCCGAACTGCAGGATGGCACAAAGTCGTGGCCAGACCCGAGGTTTGGGATCTGGTCTGGAAGCCCAGCTCTGCTCCTCACAAGCTCTGGGATGTCCCCACTGGGCTTCTTTCCTTCCTCTGGAAAGTTGGGGTGATGGTTTCTCCTGGGGAGGGGCATAGACAGGGTTTTAATCACGTAAGCAGGGTTTTGCCTTTTTCTGCACTGAAACCCTATGCCGAGAACAGCGGCTGGCCTGTGGTGAGCACACAGCAAACACCTGTTATTGAAAAGACATCCACTCAAAAGAGAGAAAGTATGTGGCGTGCCTGTCGCATCATCGGCTCGCATGAAATAGTCACACGCTGTGTCTGCTCTGAACCAGGAATCAGCACGCTACAGCCCACAAGCCAAATCTGGCCCACTGCCTGATGTTGTAAATAAAGTTTTATTGGAACGCGGCCACACCCATTCACTTACCTGTTGTCCAGAGCTGATCTCCCGCAGCAGCGATGGAGCTCCATCGTTGTGAGAGAAACCTGTGGCCTTGCGAAAGCTAAACTACATCCTATCTGGCTTTTTACAGAAAATCCTTGTGGCCCCTGCTCTGAACGTCGAGGCCACCCTGTCCGCTGGATTTCATTTACCCCCGATTGCAGGCGTGTGGGCAGTTACAAGTTGAAAACCAGCAGCCGGCTTCAAATACATTTTCTTCATGCCCTCTCTGAAGTACTTCGTTTTTCCTTTGACACCTTAATTCTGCCACGCTATTGCAGCATGCTCAGAATAGACTTCTCAATGCCCTGCAGCTCTCACGGGTAAGGTGGTGTTACTCTCATTTCTGGGTAAGAAGAAACTCAAGCCACCCATCAATTGCTGGTGTATTCATTAGGGATCGGCCACGTGTCCTGCAATGAGTCTAGGCCTCCTCACAGGAGGAGAGTCAAGATAAAATAAGGATAATGTGCTAGATGCAACTTACTACTTGGTTCCAAGGGATGAAGTGCTGGCCAGGAGCCAAAGGAAGGTCACTGTGTCTGGGGCACAGAGTGCATAGGTTTTTCATTGTTGTGAATGGAGGGACCTTGGACACCTTCACTATGGCGTCATAATAACAAGTGACCTTCACTTGGAGTCAATTTTCCAATCTGTAAAATGGCAACAATGATACTTCACCACATCAGGTTGTTCTGAAGACTAAATGAGATCAAGCGCCTGAAACATAGTAACTACTCAGCTATTTTTATAATAAGTCCTTTATTTCTCAGTTTGGGAGAGAGATAGTCAACAGCTTTTTGCTACATGTTGCCGCTCCCTTAGATGGTCAGGGCCCACGGTTAGGAGCCTCTTACAACTTTGATTTTGGGGGCAGTGAGAAGGATCTTCCTGGGTACCACATACTAAGGGCTCCCTGTCCACGGTACCAGATGAACAAGGCGGGGTCATTGTCTAGTCACCACTTCATGGTCAGCAGATCTTTTTCTTCCTTTCCCTCTACAAAGACAGAATAACAGGCTTCCAGGTCCCTATGCCCCAAGGAAGAGACTGACCAGGAACCCATGAAGGCTGGGTTCAATGAGACAAGTACATCCTTGCAAGTAAAGGTGCAGAAAGTCAGCCAGGACTTCCAGGCGTGGAGCCTGGTCACTTCTGTCTTGTTCATGGCTTAGAACAGCGCCTGGAACATGGTAAATGGTTCATAAATGTTGGGGAGGATAAACAGTCCCCTCTTGTGAATGTCACAGTGCCTGCTGTCCTCAGAGGCTCTGGCTTCCTGTGTCTCTTAGACTGTGATGCCATGATGCCAACAGGTGAGGTCCAAGCTCAGAGTGAGAGCACACAGCAGCCCTGCCTGGCCCTCCCCGTGTCCCCGGTCCTACCACATTTCCTCTGTATCACCTGTCCAGGCTTCTCATCACTGAGTCTGCTGTTCCCCCTGTGCCCAGGGCTCTTCCCACCATTGCCCCTAGCCCAGCCCTGTAAGGTACAGGAAACCAGCCAACAGGACCCTGGCCCCAGCCACATCTGGATCTCCAGGCTCAATCTCCATCTATACCGGGGAATGTGAAATTACAGTCTGCAGGCCAGATCTGGTCAGTGGTCGGTTTTTGTAAGGACCTTGGACTGAGAATGGTGTTTACATTTCCAAAGGGTTGAAAATTTTAAAAAGAATGCACAACAGAGACTATATGGCTGACGAAGCCCAAAACACTGACTCTCTGGTCCTTTATAGAAAAGGCTTGCTGACTCCTGGCCCAGATAGTCCTCTGATACACTAGCCGGGAAGACCAACTGTGTGAACCAGGCCCCGTGTCAGGGCTTCAGGCTTGGAGTTATTTCTTGCCACTTACCAACCCCGAGGCAGGTGGGGTTCTCGTCCCTTGTAGAGATGGGGGAAATTGAGGCATAAGAGGTTAATTCACTTGCCTGAGAATCTAAATAAATGGCAGAGCCAGGATTCAAACCCAGACAGTCAGGTTTTTTAATCATGGTGCCATTTTTCTTCTGGACACTGCCTAGCACAAGCTTTAGGACTCGCCCATACTCTATCCCATTCCGGACCCCTTGTCGCAGAGATGAACTTCAGAAAACACCGCCCTCTGCCAGCATGAGTTTCTGTCTTCCTCTGACCCACAGTCAGTGACCAGGTGTTTGGTACCCCCGCCTCCTCTCCCCTCCCGGCCACCCCCCAAGACAGTTCATCTCCTGTGTGGCTGACAAGGCTGTGCTGCCTCTGTCTGCCCCATGCAGTGGCCTGGAACCCTATTCTGTCCTGCTCCCTGAGTCCTGACGCTTTTCCATGAGCTGGATCTGAAGTTGTTCCCACTGAGTCTCTCTTCCGTCGGCATCCCTGTGCCCTCTTGTCTCTGCTTCCTTCCACTCATCTTGTCCCTCCCATGAGGAACTGGATTCGTGGCCTCGGGTCAAGAGTGCACACGTGGGAGGTGCAGTTAACTCCTGGTACCGGGCCTGGACCCTTTGTAGCCCAAGGACTGCGGCTGAGATCCTCCCCTCCTGGGAGAAAGGGGAGAAGAAGCCCCTGGGTTCAGAGTAACATGGAGGACAGCCCAGAGGTGGGGTTGCAACCCCGGGGAAACATTGCACTTCAGGGCTGTGCAGGTGGAGTGGTGCCTTTCGATCAACAGCCTAAGCGCAGGGGCACAGGAGGGGTAAGAATGGAAAGACAGCTGCCAAGAGGAACAGAGAGCTTCTCAAATCACCCCCAGCCGGTCTCCTCCCCACAGCACCAGCCGGGCTTTGACAAAACCCGCCCTTCCGGTAGTAGTCCCTCCACCTTGGCTGGAAATCACTGTGTGCAGAGTGAAGACAGCGGCCATCTTCTAGTGTGACCGTGGACAGGTTACTTAGCGCTCTGTACCTTACATTCCTCTTTTTTTTCAGATGGTGATGGTGGTAAGTACGTGGTAGGGTCTTATTCATAGATCACATGCTCCTGGCACTTAGTAGGTGCTGAGTGTGAGAATGACTCCCCCGGGGGATGCTGAATTGTGAGCTCTTCCCAGGTCATCCTGGGAAGGATGCTCTCAAGAACGCTCTGCAATTGAAGATGTACAGGAGGCCCCTAGGTCAAGGCTGGCAGGAGAGGCCTCTCAAGGGCCCGACCAACATGCTGTGTTTCTCTTGCTGAGGCTGCAGAGGCAGACACTCTCCAGACTGGAGAGTCTCGCCAGCGTCTCAGACTTCTGATTCCCCTGGCTTCGTGTCCACCTTTCTGTGGTCTTCTCCATCCTTGTTAATGACAACGCCAACTCTTCAGTCGCTCAGCCTTGGAGTCAGTTAACCTTGGTCTCCCCATCACTCACCTATCCTATCCAGACCATCAGCAAACCATACCCAGAATATCATGCCCTCTCACCACCCCAAAGCCCCTACCTGGGTCCCAGCCACCATCATTTCTTGCCTGCATTAGTACGACAGCCCCTGACGGGTCTCTGCGTCTGCCCTTTGCCCCTCTACAATCTGTTCTCACAGCAACAGCCAGAGTCACCCTTGGAAATCAAGCTGGGGCACATGACCTTTCTGCTCCAAACCCCCCCGCAGGCTTCCCATCCTGTTCAGAGTAAAAGCCACGGGCCTTGCAACGGTCTGGGAGGCCCATGTGAACCAGCCCCGCTACCCTGACCGTGCCCTCGTTCCTTCTGTCCTGTTCATCCCACCTGCCATCCTGCCCCTGCCCTCTCGCAGACACTCGAGCTCCGCTCAGCAGCTTGCTCTTGCTGGACTCCCTCATCACCGCTCACTCCCTTAGCTCTTCCGGGCCTTTGTTCTGGCCTTACCACCTCAGCCAGGCCTCCCCTGGCCACTATTTCACATTCACCGTCGTACCCACCCCCCCCCCCCCACCACTCTGCAACTCTCATTCTTCTCTTTCCTGCCTTTATTTTTCTCCGTTGTTCTTGGCACCTTGTACCGTGCCTCATGATTGTGTGAGTTGATCCATTAGTGCCCCTTATCTCGCTGGAGATTCAATTCCAGGGTGGGGGGAGCAGGGATTTCTGTCTTAGCCCCCACTGAGAACCCCACCTGTGACATGGTAGCACTCTGTAAATATTTGTGGAATGAATGAATGACCTTAGACCAAAGACAGCCGGCACAGAAAATAAACCTCTATTTCAAGCAAAAGCCTTTTGGTTTTATATATATATACACATATATGTGTATACGTATATATATATATACGTATATATATATGTGTATATATATATACACACACACATATATATGTATATGTGTATATATATACACACACACATATATATGTATATGTGTATATATATACACACACACATATATATGTATATGTGTATATATATACACACACACATATATATGTATATGTGTATATATATACACACACACATATATATGTATATGTGTATATATATACACATACATATATATATATGTAAATATATATATGATAAAATATATGTGTTTTATATATTTATATATGGCTGAAAGTTTCAAGCATGTATATCATATATAGACATAGCATGTATATCAAGATATATATAAAAAGTTCGTGTGTGTATATATATCTCTCAAAGACCAAAATATATTTTATATATATAACCGAGGTGCCATGTTTTTTGCAAAGGAGGACACTTTCTGGCTTCCCTGGCTGCCTGCCAAGATGCACTCAAGCCGTGATGTACAGTCAACGGGGTACTTTTCGCCTCTGGTTTTCCAGACTGGAGAGCACATCATTGCCAGGAAGTTTCTGCCTCACTCTTAGTTCCCCAGGGTGGCCTGCCAGTCACCGGCGTGGTACCTCAGACAATGGAGATGCAGGGGCCGTGATTCCCTGCCTGTATGTCAAGGTCTTCGATGCCCACTTGCGCAGGAGCTGGAAGAGGCGTGCCCGTCTCAGAGCGTGAAGAGCTGGCGAAGTCCCCACAGTTTCTCTCTGTCTCCTGGACCCACTTTCCCCTCTTCACAGTGGCTTCTTTGTGTCCCCCAAGGGGCCATCTCCTGCCCCTCCAGCTCATCTCCAGCTCGTGGCTTTGCTGACTCCTCACCTACCTGTGCTGTTTTCTGTACTGCATAGAACTGGGTCCTCCAGGAAGACATATTGGAGTCCTGACCCACAGCAACTGTGAGTGTGACCTTATTTGGAAATAGGGTCTGTGCGGACATAATCCAGTTTAGATGAAGTCATTCTGGATCAAGATGGCCTCCAATCCAGTCATGGTGTCTTTGTAAGAGAGATGGACAGACGGGGAGAAGGCCGTGTGAAGGCAGGGGCAGACATGGGTGGGGACGCTTCTGCAAGCCATGTGGTGTGTAAGGTTGCTGGCCCACCACAAAGGCTAGGGGAGGCCAGGAAGGACCTTGCCTTTCAGGAGTCAGAGGGAGCATGGCCCCATGGACACCTTGATTCAAGACCTTCATCCTCCGGAACTGCGACAGAATAAAGTTCTATGGTTTTAAGCCTCCCAGTCTGTGGAGCTTTGGCCACCCCAGGAGACCCACACACTCCCCTCCACCCTTCAGTCTCCTCCTCAGTGTCACCTCTTTGTTGAGTTACCCACCGGGGCACATTTTACCATTCTTCCATCAGGTGCTTATTACCGTGTGTGATTCTGTTTTGCAAGCTTCCCCTGGTGCTCATAAGCCCTCTGCCGTGTCCATATTGCTCCCTGCGTGTCCTCAGTCTCTAACACAGCATCTGCACACACTGGGTGGGCAATAAAGTATTTGTAGGACGCATGCATTGCAGTCCAGGGGAATCTTCCAGACTTACAGAATTAGTTCGTGTCATAGAATCTCCAGTCAGAAGATGACCCTGGGTACTTCCCCTAGAAATCCTCAAAGTGCAATTATTCAAATCGAGTTGTTCAACCCAAGTCAGTTGCAGTAAAACAAGAGAGACTTGAGAGTCGGTGAGTACTTTCCCAGCTAGGGTCTGTTCTCACTGCTTAGCCTGAATGTGTTTTCCTGCCAAGAATCAAAAATGAGTTTAACCAGGGGGTTAGCAACACCTTAAATAGAAGAAACACCTCCAAAAATACAAGTTCTTTCGCACTTACCCTCCTCCTCAACCTCCCTCCCAGCCGCCCATCACCGGGACCTCCCAGTCTTGTCTCCGAGCCCTATTTCAGACCTCTCCAAATCCTGTGGTATTTTCCCTTCTTGGGCTTTAGATGGAGATGTCTGGTAGGTGCTTTTAGGTGGTTCTAGAATTGACATCTCTTCCGAGACTTGTCTGGCCCATGAACTTGGAGGCTTGGCCTCTAATGAATTCAGAATGGCCTTTATTGAGCACCTACAATGTGCCGGCTGTGCACAGCAGGGAAGTGTTACAGTCTGTAGCCTCCTTTCCTTTCCATGTAATCTGTTCCAGAAATCTATGTTTGCCATGAAGTGATCTCACTTCAGAGCTATTTTACTGATGAGGTAACTGAAACTCAGAAAGGTTAAGTAATTTGCCTAAGATCACACAGTCAGTAAGTGGTAGAGCCCTTTTCAAACCTGGGTCTGTCTGACTTCCAAGCTAGTGGGGTTTGTGTTTTTTCCTCTAAATTTACAAACGATGAAAGTGACCCTAGTCAGAAATTGCGTTATTGATAGCGAGGAGTTTTATTTTATAAGGATTCGGCTGTGCCTGGGACTGTGGTATCAAGGGTCATCCAGGAGCCTGTTGGGAGGGGTTTATGGACCTGGGACCCTTGATAGGCGCTCAGGACGCTCCACTGACCTGCCAAGCACTCTGGCTGGGGGGGTCATCTGCTCCCAGCACTCTACTTCCTGACTCTGGGCATTAGACTGGCCATTTCTCTCCTCCAGCCTCGGTTTCCCCAACCATAAAATTAAAACTCAGATTCAGTGATCTTTGAGCAGCTGTCCTGCCCTGATAACCTAGGACGTTAGCACCCTGGGGCTGCAGCCACCATTCTCCCATGTCCCTCCAAATCAAACCTTCCACTTATTCCTGGAGCCCATGGTCTAGTCATCCATGCAGGTCCAAGGCATCCATGCAGGTCCCTGCTGTCAGAGGCCCCCCTTCCCCATCTCTCTCCACTCCTGCAGTTCACAGCCTCTTCTTTCCTGGAGCCAGTCCTGCTGGGACAGGTTTCTTCACCTCCCTGTTCTCCTCTAAAACCTACCTCATTGGCTCATTGTGAGGATGACCCAAAACGAAGCCAGAACCAGCGTCCACGGCTTTCTAGGGGCCGAGCTGTGTGGCATTGGCCCAGAGGCAGACTCTGGAGCTCGGCAGATGTGCTCAAATCTTGGCCATGACACTTACCCCTTTACCAGCTGTGTGGGTATGCGCAAGTTGCTTTACTTCTCTGTGCCTTAATTGTGTTTTTTTTTTTAAGCTTACTTATTTATTTTGAGAGAGAGAAAGAGTGAGCGAGCTTGGGGAGGGTCAGAGAGAGAGGGAGAGAGAGAGAGAGAGAGAATCCCAAGCAGGCTTTGTACTGTCAGCACAGAGCCTACTTCAGGACTTGAACTCACAAGCTATGGGATCACGATCTGACCCCAAATTAAGAGTCGGACGCTTAACTGACTGAGCCACCCAGGCGCCCTCAGGTTTTTCTTTTGTAAAGTGCAAACCCATCTACTGGCTTGTTATGAGGGTTGAAAATGTTCATATTTGTAAAGCACATGAAATAGTGGGGGCCACATGGCGAGTGTTATCTCAGAGTTGGCCATCGTTATTAGGTCAACTGATTCTCAAATGAGCCTGATGTAGGAGTGCTCTTCCTATCCTCATTTTATAAACGGGGAAGGTGAGTAACTTTGCCAAGGCCCTGACCCCATGTTGGCTAGCAGGGTCATAGCCTTCAGCTATTCTGGCTGGCAGAAATGGGGGGGGGGGGTAGGTTCTCCGAGTGAGTTGAATGGTCTGCCATAGCTGTCTTGAAATTCTGAATACTTGTATCTGAATTTGTGCTTGGGACGTAAAGTCCTGCCTCCTATCACCTTCTTGCCTCCTCGGATGGGTTCCTGGCTGTCCCCTCCCTTCCCTTGCCACCTCTGGCACCTACCCTCTGCTCCTGCTGGGGACTGGGGTCCAGGCATGCAAAGGGGCAGGTGGCGGGACGGGGCTGTGGGCATCTGTGAGGGGCTGCACGCACCCCAAAAGCATTCCCGAACTTGACATTAAACAGCAAACAGGAGCGCCTGGGGGGCTCAGTTTGTTGAGCGTCCGACTCTTGATTTCGGCTCAGGTCATGTTCTCATGGTTCATGAGTTTGAGCCCAGCATCGGGCTCTGTGCTGACAGTGTGGAGCCTGCTTGGGGTTCTCTCTCTGCCCCTACCCGGCTTGCGTGCTCTCTCAGGATAAATAGAATAAAAAAAAGAAAAAAAAAAGATTTTAAATAGCAAACAAACAGTTCACAACAGATTAGGACAGAGGTTGCAGAATAAAGTAAAAAGCTTTGCTTCTTCCAGTTGGAACAAGAGACCCTGCGTTTTCACTTTGCACTGGATGGGCCTTGCTGATTACGTAGCCAGCCCTGGGCACCTAGCACGTCATAGGCGGACGCGAAATGGTAGTTCTCTTCCCCTTCAACAAACCCCCCCCCCCCCCCCCAAATGCTTACTCTGAGTTCAGCAATTCAGTGCCGTTGGCTCTGGCTCTTGATTGACCGGTAGAAACAAAGTCTTTTGATGAGAACCCAGACGGTGGTACTTTTACTCCTTTCCACAAAGATGCCTTCCCCAGAGGCTCCTAAGGTCTTCGCATGATTTGCACCCCAAATGTGGGCCATTTTCCAACCGGCAGCCCTGTTTGGTAGCGGATGATAGGGAAATCTTACTTTTTCCTTCTTCTGTTGCTATAATCTTCAGACGCGAAGTGTTCTCTTGAAGAGGCACTGTGGGCAATCACTTTATGCAAACGCAGCATCTCTGAGGCTGCCGAGGCTGGGCCGGCCACGGAGGAATGAAGGGTGGACCGCGGGAGCCGGGCAGTGCGCCACCAGGGAGGCCCCGCCCGTAGGTCTTGGCATCGGTCCGCTGCTGTCCCCGTGACTTTGGGGAGGGGACCCAGGCCACGGCGGGAGAAGGTGGGAGGCTGACAGCCACGCCGCAGGAACCTCAGAGCCACGGGGTAGGGGAGCCCCTCGTTTGGCCTGGGCCCCATGTGACAGACGGGGCTCCCCGGAGCCGAGTAAGCGGCACCCCAGGCTGAGCCCAGGTACCGCTGCAGATCCGCGTCCGGCGAGGGGCCTCCGATGAAGTGGAATGGACAAGGTGCCTTGCTGGGAGCAATGTCTTCTTGCCAGCCACGGCACGTTCTGCAGATGGAACTTTCCAGAAAGAGTGAGGGATGCAGGAGGAGCCCTCCAGGGAAGCTCAGGAAGGAGGCAAGGTGGCCTGGGATTACATAGCAGTACGGGGACAGTGGGCCCCAGCCAGTTCCCTTTCGTTGGAAGCTGTCCTGTCTCTGAAAGCCTGCCGCCCCGGCAGCCAGGCCGGTCTCCTCGGCACGGCTGCTTTGGGCATCTTTGAAACCCTTGATGTGGCAGTTCACACTGTGGACCCACTGAGGCATCCGTGCATCTTCATTGTTCGTATGCCTGTTCTCAACCGCTCCCCAAAGTTACCACCCCCGGCCCCACCCCCCTGCCCAGCTCCGCGGCTCCAACAGCAGTGAGTTTTGTCATGTCCTTGAGAGGGGACAAGACTGGTTTGGGTCAGAATCCAGATAGCACTCTGGACTCCCAACATGTGGTCACGTATATGCTTTTTACTTGTGTTTTGCCATTTTCTGATAGTAGCTGACATTTACTGACTTCTGTCTATAAGCTTGGCCCCCTTGCTGAGCATTCTATATATATAATCCTTTCAATCGTTTCTTTTTTCTCTTCTCTTCTCTTCTCTTCTCTTCTCTTCTCTTCTCTTCTCTTCTCTTCTCTTCTCCCCTCCCCTCCCCTCCCCTCTCCTCTCCTCTCCTCTCCTTCCCCTCCCCCCCTTTCTCCCTCCCCTCCCCCTCTCCCTCCCCTCTCCTCTCCTCTCCTCTGCTCCCTCTCCCTCCCCTCTCCTCTCCTCTCCTCTCCTCTCCTCCCCTCCCCTCCCCTCCCCTCCCCTCTCCTCTCCTCTCCTCCCCTCCCCTCCCCTCTCCTCTCCTCTCCTCTCCTTCCCCTCCCCCCCTTTCTCCCTCCCCTCCCCCTCTCCCTCCCCTCTCCTCTCCTCTCCTCTCCTCCCTCTCCCTCCCCTCTCCTCTCCTCTCCTCTCCTCCCTTCCCCTCCCCTCTCCTCTCCTCTCCCCTCTCCTCTCCTCTCCCCTCCCCTCCCCTCCTCTCCTCTCCTCCCCCCTCCCCTCCCTTTCCCCCTCCCCTCCCTTTCCCCCTCCCCTCCCTTTCTCCCTCCCCTCTCCTCTCCTCTCCCCCCTTCTCCTCTCCTCTCCTTCCCCCTCCCCTCCCTTTCCCCCTCCCCTCCCCTTCTCCCTCTCCTCTCCTCTCCTTCCCCTCCCCCCCTTTCTCCCTCCCCTCCCCCTCTCCCTCCCCTCTCCTCTCCTCTCCTCTCCTCCCTCTCCCTCCCCTCTCCTCTCCTCTCCTCCCTTCCCCTCCCCTCTCCTCTCCTTTCCCCTCCCCTCTCCTCTCCCCTCCCCTCCCCTCCCCTCCCCTCATCTCCTCTCCTCTCCTCTCCCCTCCCCTCCTCTCCTCTCCTCTCTTCTCCTCTCCTTTCCTTTCCTCTCCTGTCAAGTAAGCTCTAGGCCCAATGTGGGGCTTGAACTCACGACCCCGAGATCAAGAGTCTCATGCTCTACCAACTGAGCCAGCCAGGTGTCCCTCCTCTCTTTTCTATTGAGATATAATTTACATACAACAAAATGCAAAGGTCTTAAGTGCCGAGTTTGGTGAGTTTTGACAAATGTATAGACTCACGTACCCATCCGTCACCCCCAAGTACCCACCCGTTACCCCCAAATACAAATATAGGATATGTCCATCCTTCCAGAAATGTCCTCGAGCTTCTTCCGCTCAGTCTCCTACCACCCTCACATGAAGACAACCACTGTTCTGATTTCTGTCACCACGGATGCTGCAGGTTCATTGCTCAGTTCTAGAATTTTTGAAGGAAGTCCTTCTCTTTCATGTCTGACTTCCTTCGCTCGTGGAGTGCTTATGATATTCGTCCGGGTAGGCCCATGGCTGTTCCTTTCTGTTGCTGGCCACTGTCCCGTTGTCTGGATACACACAAACCCTGTGTATGCCTTCATCTATCGATGGACATTTGGGCTGTTTTCAGTTTGGGGTGATTCTGAGGAAGCCTGCTATGAGCTTTCACGCACATGGCTGTGTGTAGACGTGTGTCTTGGGGAAATACCTAGGAGTGGAATTGTTGGGTCATATGTTAAGTGTATTTTCAGTTTTCTAAGCAGCTGCCAAACTGTTTTTCCGAGGGGCTGTATCACTACTGTACTCCCGCCCATGAGTGCCTGAGGGTTCCAGTTGTTCATACTGTCACCGACACTTGGTGTTGACAGTCTTTTTTGCTTTGGCCGCCCTGCTTGGTGGCTGGAAATGGTATCTCGTTGTTGTCGTTCGCATTTTGCCGATGACTCAGTTGCATCGAGCACCTTGTTATGAACTTACTGTGTATATCTCCTTTTGTGAAGGGTCTGTTTGAGCTGTTTTTGCACTTGGGGAGGGAGTCTGCCCGTCCTGTCGACACGCGGGAGTTCTCAACAGGTTCTGGGTACAAGCCCTCTGTGAGATACATGAGCTGCCGTCTCTGCCTGCATGATCCTTTGAATCCTCCCGGACCCCTGTGAAGTGGATGTTATTACCTCCGCTTTGTTTTAGAGAGGCAGAGACTGACGCACAGAGAAGT
Organism: Panthera pardus; assembly: GCF_024362965.1. Taxonomy (NCBI): domain Eukaryota; kingdom Metazoa; phylum Chordata; class Mammalia; order Carnivora; family Felidae; genus Panthera; species Panthera pardus. The sequence goes on from NW_026527002.1 coordinate 69,773,735, forward strand.
TAAGCGAAATGCCCAGAGTCACACAGCTATACCCAGTAGCAGAGTGGGGCTGCAGACCCACTCGTGTGTGACTCAGGGCACTGACATCCAGAAGAGCCCAGAAAGCGTCTCTCCTCTCCACACAAATCCTTGTATCTCCCTGGCAGCCTGGAAGCGTGCCGTCCTCAAGCCAGTGCCCGGCTGGGTTATTTCAGTTCACACTCGCTCCCTCTGCTTCGCACATACCAGACCATCCTGGGAAGTAGCCGGCTCCCAGAACCCAGTTGGGACACTGTCTCCTCTGGAGGATGCCACGGGGCTTTGAGCTGCTCTGATGAAAGACAAACTGTGGGCAATTTTATGGGCCTCTGAGGATGCTGGCAGGGTTAGCTCGTGCCAGGAATAACAATGAGGGGCCCAGGCAGGCTTGCTGCCAGCCCTGCTCTGGGACGCGTCCCTAGAGGAGGTGAGCCAGGCAGTGGGGAGGGAGGAGGCCCATTGGGGGGGGTGGGCAGGGCTGGGATCCTTGTCCACAGCTGTCTCAAAGAAGGGCTCCCGGGTGCCCCAGGGACCCCAAGAAGGGGAAGGGGCCCCTGTGGCAGTCAGAGCAAGTGTCTGGGGGGTTTTGTGAGGGCAGAAACCAGAGCAGCTACAATCATCAACAGGCTAGTCAGAGTGGCGAGCCCTCGCCGAGGGCCCCCGACGTGCCAGGTACCGTGTCTGCACGTCGTATCCCTAGTAGGTGCCACGTGGGGCTGCTTTGCACTTCCTAGCTTCGTGCTCACAATAGTCTCATGAGATAGGTATAATTAAAATGTCCACAGGAGGAAACCGAGGTTCAGAGAGGTTAAATGATTTGCCTAACGTCACATCGTTTGTAAGTGGTTGAGGTGTAGCTAATTCTAAAGCCCAGTCACTCAAATGCCATGCTCTGATGCCTTTCTGTTCAACAGAATTGTGCCAAATTTCGACTTTTGGTCAAGCACTCCATTAGGTGTCTCGTTAGGGGAATATAATGTTGAACAACATCCGTGTCTTTGAGCCGTGTCGTGGGTTGAATGGTGACTTCCAAAAAGATATGTCCACATCCCAGAATCTATGAGTGTGGGCTCATGTGTAAAAAGGATGTTTGCAGATGTAATTAAGTGAAAGATCTTGAGATCATCCTGGGTCACCTGGGTAGTCCTAAACCCAATGACGAGCATCCTTACAAGAGACAGAAGAGGGGAAGACAAGGGAGAAGAGAAGGCCATGTGAAGACAGAGGCAGAGGCTGGAGCAGTGTAGCCACAATCTGGGGAATGTCTGGAGTCACGAGATGCTCCAAGGAGGAAAGACTTCTTCCCTTGAACCTCCAAGGGGGCAGGGCTGTAGTGTAGTCTGTTCGTTAGACAGAGTCACTATGTCCAGCCCACACACACTGAAGAGAATTACACAGGGCTTGAGCCCTGGAAGGCAGGATCAGGGGGGGCCATCTTGGAGGGTCCCCCCCCTTTTCCCCAGAAGGCGGGAATCCTCCCTTCTATTTCTCTGGCTCTCCCAAGGCCCTGGCTCCAGGCAGAAAGGAAGAGAGAGAAGAGTGTGCATTGACCGTGTGTGGGCTACTGAGCTGGATTCTTTATATACATCCCATTATGTGGTATCATTTGAACCCAGCAAGGGTTCTGTTCCTATGGAACAGAAGGGGTAACTGAGGCTCAGAAATGAAGGCCACACAGTAGCATATTAGAGTGAGCTACTGGTCCTTATTTTGGCCGCATCACCATCACCTGAATCTCTGGGTCCATGCACAGAGTTTCTCACTGGTAGGTCTAGGATGGGGCTGGAGAATTTGTGTCTCAAACAAGTTCTTCGAGGAAGCTGACTGCAGGTCTGTGGACCACGCTTTAGAACCACTGGAGAATCATGGTTGCAGCCATGGGGGACCCCCTGAAGTGTTAGCGGATTAACAAATGAAATACATTTCTTGCTCAAGTCACAGTCCTACCAGACCGAGCTGACTCTCCTGTTCTTGCACTGACTGGAGCATGTGGTTCCCCCAAGGTCACCTTGGAAGGGGAAAGAGGGCAGAGGGTCATGTGGGATGTTTTAAAGGGCCAGGCCTGGAAGTGGCCTTCCTGCCTTTGGCTCCAGGTCCATTGGCCCAAACTCAGTTACATGGCCCGAAACACCCGCAGGGTCGGCTGGGAAATGCAGTCTTCCCAGGAAAAAGAGGCGGTATGCCTAGCAGGCTGCTGGTCAGGGCGAGGCTGGTCCTTGGTCTCAGATGCTTTCCCCCTTCATCTCTTGCCTTCTCCCTGGTTCAGGTGCTTTTGCTGCACTTTCTCATATTAGCCAGTGTCAAGGGATTTTTTTCCTCATAAAAATTGAAAAAAGAAAAGCGGAAAGAGACATTTCTTGGGTCCGTCGGCCCATTCTGGGGCCATTCGCCTTCACCCTCGTAGAGGGCCGGGTGCTCAGCGGAACAGCTGTCCAGCGCTTTGAAAGCTCCCAGCGTGTTTTCCAGGGTTTCTTGCATGAGTTTCACTGCTACTATCTTAAGCAATCGATGCAGGGCCGCCGTCTTCAGTATTTGGAGCCCCCTTGGCCACTGCTCCTTCAGTGCCCGAACCCTTGACCCAGGGCTTCAGACAGGCTCCGTCCAAGTGAAGAACGTGACGCTCCTGCCACTCTGTCCCCACTGCTCCGGAGCGCTCCAAGTGCGACTGCCCCAAACATCTGCAATTTCCAGCTGTCGTGCCTTTGTACATACTGTGACATCTGCCTGAGCTCCCTGCCTTCCCTCCAGACTCAACTCAAATGAAGCTCCATGAAGCGTTCTTCCATCAGTCCAGTGAGTGCTCAACTTGCCCTCATTCCGGAGCAGAGGCATAGACACACCTCCCCGTCTGTGCCCACAGTGCAGCGCCTGCCACGGCGTCTGTAGACTCCAAAGGCCTCTGCCATGCCCAGCTTTCCTTGTAGAACGTGAGATGTTCGAGGGGAAGGGCAGTGTGGCATCCTTTATGGGCTTCTTCATCACCCGCAAGACTGAATCTAGAAACCTCCCTGGGATGCGCAAAGCCCTCCCCAAGATCCAGAGGTGAAGAGTGACGACTCTGGCACTGGTTTGAGTCCCAGCTCCACCACCTGTGGGTTGTGTGACTCCGGGCAATTTGTTAGCTTCACTGTACCTCAGTTTTCCCATGTGTGCAGTGGGGCTAATAGTCTAATGCCTAGTCAATGAAAGAATGCACCGGAGGCCCTTCGAACAGTGTCAGGTACCTGGAAAACACTCAAGAAATGCCAGTCATCTTTCTGTCATCATCATTACTCTTTGCAACCTTCTCACACACCTGCTGTTCTTATTTGCTGACGATTTTGATGGTCTCGCATGCACCCGTGCTTTTGTGCTGGATGATTCTTCTTCCTGGAGGTCCCTATCTTTGACCTGTTCATTCATTCATACCTAGTCACTCATTCATTCATTCATTCGCAAAGTTTTTGCTGAATCACAACTGCTCACCCTGTAGACTCATTTCAGTCAGCCCTTCCTTGCCATTCCTACTGGATTTACAACTCCTAGTTTTAAGTTATTAATTCTTCTGTAGCTCTCTGAATAACTTGAAAGCAGAAAAAAATGTCCTTTTCCCCACTGGATTTACTTCCCTGAACCCAGGTCCTAATATGCCTGCCACATAGTAGGAGCTTGATCAATATTACTGAATGAATACTTGAATGCCACGCATCTCTGAATCTGTCCCCAATGCCTAGGATATTGTAGGTGCTCACCTAGGACTCTATTCTCTTACATGAAACCAAATCACCCTGCATTCCTAGCGCCTAGAGGTTGTGATTGGGGGAGAGCCACTTTTAATCAGCATATCTGGATGTTTGCCACTTTCTGAACCAGAAAGCTTTCCCTGGTCCTGTTTGACCAAAGTTAAAGGTGACCAGTGGGGCTGTCTTCTGAAAAGCACAAGAGGATGCCATTTGCACCCGTGTTCCTTGGACCGTTCCGAGAGTCACCAAAGACTTCTCAACTGCCGTATCTGCTGACCTAGTCCAGAGTGTATGTCTCATGGTGTCCTGGAACCCCAGTGCCTGGGAATCAGGGAGGAAGGGAAAGAAAAGGAGAGGAAGGGAAGAAGCGGGGGAGGGAGGGAGAAAGGAAGAGGTCCTTCCCCATTGGCCAACACTTAGAGATGAAGAATTGGAGTCAAAATGATTGTCGCACTAAGCCAATGCTGTGGATTGCAGCCTTTGGCCAAAACAGTCCCTCAGGCCTTCTTTCATGAATCTGATTTCTTTGGCCGCTGACATCTGGTCTTGCTTTGCAAGGTGGCTCTAGAACTGAATCTGTCTCCTTTCTACCTCACCTCCTGTAATCGCTGGGCTCTTTGGCTCCTTGGAGGTGGCAGGGTGGGAAGTTTGCTTGCTCTGGGGCATGCTAGGATAGCACTTTGTGTGCTGGGAGTGGCCTTACTGCCAATGTTGGGATCTGGAAAGGCTGAATCTGGCATCCATCCCATGAGACCCCTTAGGGGGACACATGGGCTGTTGCCTGTTTATGTCAGGGAGGAACTGCAAATGATTTTATAGACATTTTTCCCCTAATACTATTTATGGAAGGTTGTTCTGACGTTGTCCTAACGTTAACTTCTTCTCATCAATTGTCCTACCTAAAACCACGCATAGATCCTGGGTGTTCACTTTTCTTGACTCCTGTGAAACAAAAATAGTATTAATTGATATTTCAATATGTGACAGAGATTTTGCATGATGTTTTCTCATTTGACTCCTTTATTCTTCACAATAATCCTGCAGAATAGATATCACCAGTCCCTGTTCCAGGCAAGGGAATTGTGGCTCAGAGATCTTAATTTCACATCGCTGGTATCTTTTCATTACCTATACAATCTGACTGCCGCTTTAATGGCCCTGCCTGAATCACTTGCAGGGGTTTTTTTCAGGCTACTTTGGCAATCAGTTTCTTCTGCATCACACATTACATGCCTCGGCCACTGTGCTTGTATTTCGTGGTCTCCTGTAACATGGACTCAAACACTAATTTGTTTGTAGTTATTATTTCTCGAAAGGAAAAAAAAAAAAGGCCCACTTATGTTTCTCTTCTTTTATCTTTCCAGACCCTGAGGGGCTGATTCTCTGCAGCTCTTTTGGAGCAGATGTGACCGGGAAATCAATACAGCCATTAGATTAATCTGCGGCAACCATAATGTCATTGCATCTTTCGCCCTGTGATGTTGACAGAGATGTCAGAGCTAGGAGGAGGGGAGGCGCTTCAAAGAAGGAACGGGGCCTCCGAAGTGAAGGGGAGACTTGAAACCCCACGGAGCCTCACTTAACGGACGAAGGATTGCGGGTGGCTGCCTCTGGCATCATCGGGTCTTCTGTCAGAGAATGCAGTGACTTGGCAACGGGCAGAGCAGGGGGACCTGTAAAGCTCGGACATCGGGAGGCCTCTCGGGAGGATGAACTCGGCAGCAGTGGAGCAGTAGCCCGGTCTGGACTCTCTTTTCTTATTTCCAGATTCTCAGCCTCTCCCGAGGCGGGGCGGGGGTGGGAAGACCCCATGGGATTTCCTTCCATTGCATCTGGCCTCTTAAAATTATTATTCTCATTATTATTAATATTTCCTGACACAAGGAGAGAGGGCGTCCTTTATAAGCACAGCGCTGGGTTCTTGGAAAGCATTCAAGATATGTTTGGATGGTGAAGGCTGCTCCCGTCCACAGCGCACATTGGTACGGAACGCCTGCTAGTTCGGGCACTGCTCCAGGTGCAGACGAGGGGGTGTGGGGGTGGGGCGGGATTTCTGCAGTGAACAAAATAGACAAGACCCCTGCCTTCAGGGAGCTCACATTCTAGTGGAGACCAAAATCAAGCTAAGCCATTAATTAGCTTGAGTTTTCTCTCCCGCAGACTTGGCCAACTGCCCCCCCCCCCCGCCCCCAATCTCTTCTCCTCTTCCTTTGTAGAGCAGTGGTTCTTATCCAGGGGCACTTTTGCCACCACCCCCCACCCCCCGCCCCACCCAAGATACTTGGCGATGCCTGGAGACGGTGTTTGGCTGTCATGACCTGTGTGTGTACGCATGTGTGACTAGCGTCTGGCTCGTAGAAGCCAGGGATGCTACCCAACATCCTGCTGTGCTCAGGACACCCCCCACAACGAAGACCTTTCCAGCCTGCGGTAGCAGCCGACAGTGCTGAGACCCAGGAAGTCGGGTGGAGACAGAAGTGGCTGAGCAGCCGGTGACTACATTTCCTAGCATCCCTTGGAGCTAGCTGTGGCCATGTGACTGGTTCTCACCAACGGAGTGGGGACAGGCGTGCTGTGCCCACGCCCACGTGCAAGGTTCTTAGTAAGTAGATGGGCCTCTTTCCCGCCCCGCCCCGCACCCCCCTCACCCCCTAGGCTGGATGAAGAGAACAGCAAGGTTATTTGGTCTGGTGTTTTGTTTATTCGTCATAGACATTTGTTTCTACAGAACAACTCAGAAGATAAACAGAGGCACACGGCTGTAATTGCCGCCACAATCTGCTGCTGAGGAGACATGCGACCCGAGGATAAGGGGCTGGGAGCTGGATGGGGTGTGTTGGGTCCCGGGATAACTGGAGGCCCCTGTGATGAACCACGTAGGGATCCTATCAGTCACGATCTGACCCCCGGGCCTGATGGTGACAGTGGAGCCACGCGGGGACCTAAATCGCCATGTGAGGAGAGCTGTCTGCCAGTCAGAGACACTCGGCTCGGACTTTCATGAGAAAAGGTGCGTTTGGGGATCTCTCCTTCTTAGCAATGTAGTCTACCCTGGCAACTCTCGTCACCAAGTCTTGTCAGTAATTCCTGAACGTTAAGAATAGCTAACGTTTATTGAACATACGCTGTGAGCCAGGCACTAAGCTCTTTGGGTGTAAGGTCTCATTTTTACCTTCATACCAACTCTTCAAAATAGGTACTATTATTATTCTTGTTTTACAGATAAAGAGCAAATGTTCAAGGAGGCCAGCAGGCCAGGTAAGTGCCGCATGGAAGTTTCATGCCAGACTTCAGCCTCCACCACTTAGAGCAAGTTCCTTTGTCTGTTGTTATAACCTCGCCATTGGTGACACTTGGGAGTCATAGTAACAGTTTCCCCTTCAGTCCCGTTGCCTCCAGTGTAGACACTGCAGATAGAATGACTTTTTAAAAATCAAATCTGAACCGGGGCGCCTGGGTGGCTCAGTCGGTTAAGCATCCAACTCTTGACTTCAGCTCAGGTCAGGATCTCGGGGTTTGTGAGTTCGAGCCCTGCACCGGGCTCTATGCTGACAGTGCAGGGCCTGCTTGGGATTCGTTCTCTCCCTCTCTTTCTGTTCCTGCCCCACTTGTGCTCTCTCTCTCTTTCTCTCTCAAAATAAGTAAATACATTAAAAAAATTTTTTTAATTAAAAAGAATAAGACAATTCTGCCCACCTTCCTTCATTGACTCCCTACATTGTTTCAGGATAAAGTGCACACTCCTGGCCAGGGCATGTGGGTTCCTCCATAGTCTATCCCAGATTGTCTGCTACCTTCATGGTCTCTTGTTCCTTCTTCCTTTGGCCATGTACCCCGGCCTTCACCCTCACTGCAAGAGAAAAGGAATATAATTTTTTTTAAGTTTATTTGTTTATTACTTTTTTAATGTTTTTTTTTTTTATTTTTGGGAGAGAGAGAATGAGTGGGGAAGGGCAGAGAGAGAGGGGGACACAGAATCCGAAGCAGGCTCCAGGCTCTGAGCACAGGGCCCTATGCAGGGCTCGAACTATGAACCATGAGATCATGACCTGAGCCGAAGTCAGACGCTTAACTGACTGAGCCACCCAGGTGCTCCAGTTTATTTATTTATTTTGAGAGAGAGAGAGTGTGTGTGGGAGGAGCAGAGAGAGAAGGAGAGACAGAATCCCAAGCAGGCTCTGCACTGTCAGCATGGAGCCCGACATGGGGCTCGAACTCATGCATCATGAGTTCATGACCTGAGCCGAAACCAAAGAGTCAGACGCTTAACTGACTGAGCCACCCAGGCGCCCCGAAAGGAATATTCTTTCTCCATAATTATTCTTGCTGTGCAGAGGGAATCACAGTTAAAGTAACAAGCTTCCCCTGTATGTTTCCAAGAGTTCAAGCGAGGATTGTTTGAGCATCTCCTGGGAACACCATTGAAAGGATTCTTATGTTGGGTGGGAGGCTCATTCCAACGAGACACTGCAGCAGTTTTTCAACACACAGCTAATTGCATAATGTAAGGTGAACCCAGGTTTTCATCTTTGTTCAGCTCTCAGATTCTATTTGTTCCATTAAAAACCATATTGGCTTTGGAGACTCATTTGGCAACATCACACTACAGCAACTTTACTCCTGATTATACTCCCCAGAGGACTCTCGTGTGCGAAGGAGAAATGCAGCATTTGTCAGAGCGCAAAACTGCTAAGCCAAGTGTACGTCCACAGGAGAATGGACGAAATGAGCTCCTACAAAGAGCGTAAACGAACTATAAATAAGTGGATTCGAGCGGCCTGTGCTGCGTCTAAATGAATCTCAGAAACAGTCTTAAGCATCAAACCGTCTCAAAAAGGTAGATATCAGATGATGTCACAAATAATGTTATGAATTGTGCCAGTCGGGGTCCCAGTAGGAAACGAAAGGCGAACTTGGAACTTCTTCTGGAAAGAAGGAAAGGAAGGCACCTTTTCCAGGGGTGGTGGGTGTGGCGGACTGTTGCATGGCCACAGATTCCCACATCGCTCCTTCCGTCCCGCGGTGGAATCTGTTTTTCCATCCCCATTCATCTGGGCTGGTTTTGTGACTTGTCTTGATGAGAGACTGTGGCAAAAGTGACTTCAGGTAGGCTACACCGGGCCTGAAGTTTTCTCCCTTCACACCTTTTTAAAAAATGTTTTATTTATTTTTTTGAGAGAGAGAGAGAGAAAGCAGGGGAGGGGGAGAGAGAGGGAGACAGAGCATCAGAAGCAGGCTCTGTGCTGTCGGCGTGGAGCCTGACGCGGGGCTCAAACCCACGAACCTCGAGACCGCGACTTGAGCCGAAGTCGGATGCTTCGCCGACTGAGCCACCCCGGTGCCCCTCTGTTCACACTTTTGAAATGCGCTGACATTACACAAAGGGGCCTGCACCAGCCTGCCAGAGGCCTTGTGGACAGAAAGACCCAACCGCCAGCCAGCGCTGACTGCCAGACGCATGAGTGAGGCTGCCCGGGGCCCAGCCGGCCCCTAGCTGACCACGAGCGGGCTACCGACGTACGAGGAGGGCAGCCAGAACCGCTCCGAGCCGAGCTTCCTAGCTGAGTCCAGCTCAGATTACCAACCCACAGGGTTAGGAACAAAACGCTGGTTAATATTTTCAACTATTAAGTTTTGGCGTGTTTCGTTGGGAGTATATAATCCACTTAGAAGGGTCAAGGAACCCGGAAGAGGAGCTCGGGCATTGAAGTACAGTGGCAAGGTAAGAGTTCCCGAAGCAGCGATGTCATGGGAGTCCGTGGGGGGCTGTGGCCGCACAGGGGGGCGCCTGGCAGAACCCTGGAGCCCCAGAAGGGGGGCAGGGATAGAATAGGGGAAGAGATACCCCAATCTCCCTCTCCTCCTCCCTCCAGTCTCCTGCCAGTCCCTCCTGCTGGCTGAGCCCAACCAGAAAGCAGAAGGCAAGGGGGCTTGGGTGATGCCATCGACGAGGCCAGCCTCCTTGGCACAGAAAATGGATCCGGGTGGGGCTGGGGGCAGACGGAGACTCGCGGGGACATATGTTGTTGCTGAACAGCAGACTGTGAGAACATTTAAGGCAACGCGAGGCCGCCAACTCCGGATAGACTTCTGCCTCTGGGGAAGGAGGGATTTCTACCTGATGCGGGGCAGTGAGCGTTTTCATATGCGTGTTTCTGTACATGCTCCATGTGAGAAGGAAGGAGAGGAGTTTTATGCAGGCCCGCCAGGCACCGGCCCCGCCACCCTGCTCTTCCGCAGATGCCGTAAGGAAGTTGGGTCTCCGCGCACCCAGGAGGGCGTGGAGAGGAGAAGAGGGAGGAGGCCGAGGCGCTTTCCCGGGCCCCGTTGCTTGGCCCGTGGCTGCTGAGTTTCATGCTTAGGTCTGTCCACCTCCAGCCTCTTCGTCTGGGTGACAGACCCTTCCTGGTGTCACGGCAGGTGAATAAGTTTTGCCCAGATCTCTCTGTCAGGGCCTCCCCCTGTCCCTCCACCCCTCCCTCCCCTTCTCCCTCCTTCCCTTCGCGCACTTGAAGACTGGAGAAGCCATGAAAGGATCCCTGGATATTATTGGTGTAAAAGGAATGTTTACGGTAAAATAGGGTGTGTGAGGCCTGCCTTTTTAAAAACAGCACCTGGGGTGACGGATAGGCATGTTTTTCAAATTCAGCTGTCAAAGCCAGGGCAATCATCGCTGCCTCCTGGGTGGAAAGTGATTTACAATTTTCCTCTTTAGTGCCATCTTAAGACAAACAGGCATGCTTGTTTCCATGGAGAACCCCCTCTTCCCTCTGAGGTGAAAGCCCGCTTGACTGTCCTCCCTTCCTCCTCTCTTTCTCGCTTTCCAATCTCCTTCTTCTTCATTTACTCCACAGTGTCTTTTGCTTTTCCCTCCTCCCAGCCAGCTTTCTGCCAGCAGCGGGGCAAAGGCACAGCCTGGGTCTCACCCCAGGGAAGGGTAAGGCTCGGCCCTCCCTCCTGCCCCTGCAGAGTGGTTCTTAGAATCCTTCGGGGCCTGAGAAGTTTACACCCTAGATCTTTGGACTGTTGTCTTCCTAAGAGCTTGTTCCGAAAAGAGCTCCAAGTGGCGAAGCAAACTTGGGCCCGTGGCAGCTGTGGCCTGGTCCCTGTTCTGGTCCTGTGGCCACAGATCTGTGTGGCCTCAGGCGGTTCACTTCACTTCTCTGTTTCCTTCCTTGGAACGTGAGAATAACTGTCCCAAGAGTTATCATGAGAAAACGATGGGAGAGCCCTTCCTGTGGGTTCTGCAGGTCAGCAGCTGGCACCCTTAACTTTGGATCCTGAAGTTTATTTATTAACCGCCTTCACGGAGGATGGGAGGGTCCTTGGAGGAGACCCCCAAGAGGCCAGAGCAGAGGGGAGGCCTTGCCGTGGCACGGGCAGGCCGAGCCGGTGGGGCTGCCTTCCTGCTTTGGGTCTGTGGAGTTTCAGTGTGCCGGGGTCTGGGTCTGGGTGTTTAGAACAAAAGAGGAAGAGCGAGCTAGTGTCAGAGTGTGGGTCTGTGGCCTGTGAGTAGCTCTGAATGCGTGCCCTAAGTGTGTTTGTGTAGGGTGAAGGCGGGTCTTCCCGCACGTGAGTGTGCCTGCGTGTGCAAGTGGCTGTGTGTGTGTGTGTGCGTGTGCGCGTGCATGTGCGCCCTCTCCAAGGGTGGGGGCAGGCAGTGTGAACAACAGCCACCCGTTTATTTTGCATCAGGTCCGGAGGCCCCAGTAACGATACGAGTCCTCCACATATGGTCAAAATAGCCCGATGCTCAGCTCTGAGCGGATGGGGCTGGCCTGGGAGATGTGGTGCCCTAAACAGAGGCCCCTCTCTCCTTGTGCCGCCCGCCCGGGGGGTGAGGTCTCCACCTGGGAGCAGATGTGTGTCCTCGTGGCTTAGTTCTGCTCTGAGGGGGGATTCGGTGTCAGGGACTGAAGCTCAGGTGTTCGCGCATTTCCAGAATTTGTCTGATTTTAATCCGGGTTTTGTTGTTGGTAACTGCAAGTATGTGTGTGCTCAGTTCCAGCTAAATATTTGATGGTGCTTCTTTCCTTTATCCTTCCTCCCTCCCTTCCTCCCTTCCTTCCCTCCCTGCCTCCCACACATACTGAGCACCTTCTCTGTGCCAGGCCGTGTTCCATGGGCTAAGGACACAAAGATGATTCAGAAATGGTCCCTGTCCTTGAGAAACATCTAGTGTATTGAGAAAGGAAGATAAGCCAAGAAGCTTCAGTAAGAGAACACAGCCATGGACGGGGCCATAGGGTGTCTGGGAGCACAGAAGGGAGCCCTTAGTCTCTCGGGGGCTCCGTGAAAGGCTTCCAGGATACCGGGTACTTGAACTAAATCTTGAAAGTCGAGGAACTCATCAGCTTGGGGAAGTGAGGATAATAAAAGCAATTTTGTAAGAATAGCTGCTACTTTCCAGCAGGTGGTACTTTGGGGGGTAGGACAGAATCATCTACTCACGTGTGGTGGACGCTAAGAGGTCACACAGTTCTTTGTTAAAAATGAGCTGTGACAGCGCTTTGTGCTAGAGGAGATACGTTAACTGAAATGGCAAGCGATTCAACGCAAACACAGATTAGGTGGTGAGCCCCCTCTACATCTTTTTTTTTTAATTATTTTTTATTTTTTATTTTTAGAGAGAGCACGAGCAGGGGAGAGGGCCAGAGGAGAGAGAATCTTAAGTAGGCTCAACGCTCAGTGCAGAACCCGATGTGGGGCTCAATCCCACAACCCTGGGGTTATGACATGAGCCGAAATCAAGAGTCGGACGCTCAACTGACTGAGCCACCCAGGTGCCCCCTTCTACCTCTTTTATTTGCCAATTTATACTTCCAAGGGAGTGAGTACAGAGAAGGGAATGAACAGTTACTGAGTACGTACCATATGTCAGGTAGCTTTAAATGTTACCTCACCAACAGCTCTGTAGTGGGGCTGGTTAACCCCATTTCATAGCTGAGGAGACTGAGACTCAAGCGAAGTTTCTTCCCCAAACAGCAGGTCTCTGAACCACAATCTATAGTGCTCTGTCGCCAAGCCTGTCCTTTGTAGGCATTGTCTACCCGAATCTTCTATTGTGAACGTAGCATGATGGCTAACAGACTTCTTGTCAAGGATCATAAACTTGGAATTCAATATAAAGTCACTATTATTCCAGAAAAAAAGAACCTGGATGCCTGCTCCTTTTGAAAAAATAGCACGCCTTAGTGAGATGGGCTATTAATATACATTGTCATGACATCAGTATTGCAGGAGCCTACTTTTGGAGAGCCAGGATGCTGCTAATTTGCATACTGCTTTGCATTCATTTGCATCTGCTCTCCATATGCAAAATCAAATGCAGCTAATTAGTGCAACCTTGTTACAATGGGAAGCAGGCCCAGCCTTCTGTGCCAGGGCATACAGAGCCCAGAACAGGGACCGAAGCTACCCAAAGCCAGTCACTTTCTGGGTTGGACATGCCTGAGAGTGGAAAGAAGGATGCGTGCTCTGAATGAAAAGTAAGGTCGCTGAGTATCTCTATTTTTCAAATATCCCTTTGAAGTAATTCCTGCAGACGGAGAGAGAGAGAGAAAAATCAAAGAATGTGACCAGAACTGCGCTTCAGGTAGAGCTTCGTTGGAGAAAGGGCACAGGATTTGAAGCCCAAAGGCCTCAGGTGAAGTCAGCATTGGAGATTGGCTTTGCCACTTCTAAACTGTGGGACCTTGCGTTTGTGACGACATGGTGGGACCTAGAGGGCATTATGCTGAGTGAAATAGGCCGGACAGAGAAAGACAGATACCATACGATTTCACTTAGACGTGGCATCTACAAAACAAAAGAAATGACCAAACAAACAAAGCAGAAACAGACCCCTAAATACAGAGTGCTGCCAGAGGGGAGGGGTGGGGGTGATGGGCAAAATGGGTGAAGGGGGGCCGGAGACACAGGCTTCCGGTTATGGAATGAGTAAGTTATGGGAATAACAAGTATAGCATAAGGAATACAGTCAGTGGTATAATAGCCTCGTGTGCTGACAGAGGGTAGCCGCACTGTGGTGAGCTGGGCAGAACTTCTAGAGCTATTGAATCACTATGTTGTACACCTGAAATCAAGGGAACGCTGTGTGTCGACCATACGGCAATAAAAACAAACAAAACAGCAACAGCAGAAAACCAAACTGTGGGACCTTACACTTCATGGGCTTGCGGGGATCACATGGGGAAAAACGGACGAGAACGTACTTTGTAAGCATCGGAGCGCAAAACGGAGATGAGGCCTCTAGGCCATGCGTCATTATGATGCAGGGTGTCCCAGATCCGGTCAGGGTCTGATACTCACAGTCTCGCAGGGTCCGGACCCTGGATGTGATGGGAAGTGTGTCCGTGTCTGTGGCTGTGTCTGAGTCTGTGTCTGTGACCGTGTCTATGTCTATATCTATATAAGCTAGCATTTAATGAGCACCTAAGAGGGACCAAGCATTGTGCTAAGTACATCGCATTCATATTTCATTTAATGGTTCCCTTGACCACCCTGAGAGGTGTGTATTTTTCTGACCCCATCTTACAGATATCTCCGTAGCAAAAACATGCCTGCCAAGGGTGCGAGGATACTCTTGCCAAATGATCAGAATGCTCTTTCTCCTGAGCAGTGATGTTGACATTCGTGGTTTATTTCCCCCTGACTTCCACATTTCCAGCCTCCGGGTAGATACGGTCTTTCTACTAAGCTACTTCTTTCAGATTTGCCTAGTTGGGATCATTTTGATTTGATCTTGGCTTTAGTTCTATGCCATGGGAGGACTCTTTTTTCAACTGGTTGTTTTGATTGGACTTGAGTATTTCAGCTCCATAATAACAGGTCATCAGTAAGGATGGTCCATTCTGCGAAGAGCAGCTCCCATCTCCCAAAGCAGATTACATTATTGCTCAAAAATATTCACTGTCTCTCGTGGCAGTAGGAGTATGCTTCCCATGGAGATACGGCCTGGCCATGTGGCTTTGCTCTGGCTAATGACATGTAGGTGGAAATGATATGTGTCGCTACCAGGCAGAAGACAGCCTGTGGTTTGCTATATCTTTTTTCTTTCCTTTCTGACATGATGCTGGGCCATGCTCTGAATGGAGTCTGCTCCGAATGGGTCGTGGAGGCGAGGCAAGTTGGAACCACTGGTGGTAAGTCTTGTACATAGGAAATGAATCTCATATGGGGCGCCTGGGTGGTTCAGTTGGTTAAGCCAGCTTTGGCTCAGGTCATGATCTCACAGTCTGTGAGTTCAAGCCCCGCGTTAGGCTCTGTGCTGACAGCTCAGAGCCTGGAACCTGCTTGGGATTCTGTGTCTCCCCCTCTCTCTGCCTGTCCCCTGCTTGTACTCTCTCTCTCTCTCTCTCAAAAATGAATAAACATTAAAATTTTTTTTAAAGAAATGAGTCTTATATTGTCGTAAGCCTCTGAGACTGGGAAGATCATTTGTTATGGGAGAATAACAGCCTATCCTGATAAAAACATTCCCTTTCTTTCAAATATGATGTGTTTAACTGTCACAGGATGGCCTTTCTCCTAAATTCGGGAGGTACATCATCAGCGCCCCTGTGAACGGACTGCAGTAATTAGACAGCTGGACGCTTACCCCAAATGGTTGCTGCTCACAATTTTTTGTACCTCCATTTTGGAAACTGCTTGAAAGTTTGAAAGGTCCGGCTACTACTGATAACAGCTAATACTTCCCATGCAGTGTCTTATTTAATCTTGGCAACAGCCACGGGAGGTGCATACTCCTAATTTTCATTTTCCAGACAAGGGAAACAGAAGCTCAGAAATGTTCAGTAATGACTCAGGATCACACAGCTAAGAGGAGGGCCAGGATTTAAATCTTCATTCCTTTCTGGCACAAACCCTAATGTCCTGATTTTCTGCTCATACTGTGTCCCATCGAAATGGATGTTAGCTGGCTGAGTCACCTACCTCGCTTATAGGAGGTGGCCACAGATATTCTGGCTGCTAATAAAAATCGAAATAATTATTAAACAGTGAAAATGACATTGGAATTGATACTAGGAGTTAGGAGGGTCACTGTGTGGCTGTTTCTTATTAGCGACCCTACAATGTGACCTTGGGCTACATAGGTTTTCCTCTCTGCACCCTAGAATTTTCTTCTGCAAAATGAGGCACTTTGTCTCAGACCACACGGTTCATGCATCTGGGCAACGCGATCCTTTAACACCCTGAAAGAGTATGTAAAGTGATGTCTGTAAGTGTATTTTTTTCTGGGCAGAGGGTCCATACTGTTTTTCCAGTCCTGGAAGAGGTCTGTGGCCCCCAAGAGGCACAGGACTTTAATCCTCTCTCCTTTGTTGAGTATGATTTATCCTTTTCCTGAGAAGCGGGTATAGAGGCAGGGAGGATCTCGTCTGACTAAATCGCAGTTGAGTTGTGTAAGGTGAGTGTCAGATTTATCAAAGATTAACTGGAAGGCAGGCTGCATCATTTCATTAAAAATAATCGTTAAAGAATGTTTCTGTCTCACATTCCTGTGGCCCCCTTGCTGCTCACTCCGCACAGAGCTGTTCTTCTGTCTCCCAGGCCAGGCGCTGTGTCATTAGTTGTGGCTGTTGGTCATTTCCTGTCTTACTCAGCCAAATAATCATGTTATTTTGACTGGGATGAGAACGCGTCCAGAACCATGAGCTTAGTCTCTCAGGAACTGGCAGATGCCTTTCCTTGAGTGTGGGAGGAAAGGAAAACAGTCGGGCTCTCTTTGCCGGCCATTCGCTCACCGATTCAGTCACGCGTTTTCTGTTTCCAGCCTGTGCTTACCGCACAGCTATCTACCTATCACACCTTGGCCACTGCTCTTGGTGCTGGGGCTATTGAGGTGAGCAATCAGACAAAACGTGTCCCCACATCCCTGGAATTTATGTTCCGGTGGGAGAGATAAAATGTATTGGTAGAAAAGTTACTAAGAAAATATATGCTCCTTATATGCACCCTCAGGACAGGATAGCAAGATGCCCTGCATAGTACGCGTCTCATGGGACAGGTGAGGGAACTAAGCATTCGTGACATTGAAATAGCTCAGCCAGTGTCACACGGCAGGTACAAGGTGGACCTTCACATCAGGTCCTTCTGACCCACATTGCTTCCACAGAAGCAGTAGCCGCCACCTAAAAGCTTATCATTCAGCTGTGACCCATTGGGCCAGGTGTTCCTGAGGCTGATTCCTTCCTGATGGAAGATCTGTGTTTATGTGAAGAAGGCTGACTCCCTCACCCTCCTTACAGCCAGTTTGGGAGGTCTGGGGCCATTATTTTTTCAAATAACTGTTCTGCCCCCTTCCATCTCTTTACGTCTCCTTGGAGTCTAATTGCACACATGTTGGATCATGCTTGGTATTTTCTCACAGGTCTCTGAGCTTCTGTGTATTTTTCTTCCATACTTTTATTAATCTCTGTTGTTTGGATTGGATAGTTTCTCTTATCTTTCTATTGCACATTCGCTGACTATTTTCTTGGTTCCTTATTTGGTCATTCATTGATACCATATTTTGAAACTTTTGTCTGATAATTGCAACATCTGTTCTATGTATTGTCATTTTTTAAAATGTTTATTTATTCTCAGAGAGAGAGAGAGGGAGAGGGAGGGAATGTGTGCAAACAGGGGAGGGGCAGAGAGAAAGGGAGAGAGAGAATCCCAAGCAGGCTCTATGCTCTCAGCACAGAGTCCAGCACGGGGCTTGATCTCACGAACTGTGAGATTATGATCTGAGCCGAAATCAAGAGTTGGACGCTTAACCAACTGAGCCACCCAGGCATCCGTCTTGTTATTTTCTATTGCCTTTCTTCCTGAGTATGAATTCTTCTTACCTGTTTCTTTGCATGTGTAGTAATTTTTCATTGAAAACTGGGCAGAGTAGATAATACATTGTAGTAACTGTGTATCATGTTGTGTTCTTCTGAGAATTATTAGGTTTTTGTTATCGTAAGCACTTAACCGCCTGCATTCAAAGGTGTGTAATATCTGATATTTTTGCTCTATTCCTGTGGCTTCTCATCGCTGCTTCTTTACCCTGGCTCCCGGGGAGTCTTTCAGGTGCCTGTATAACTTGGTCATTGTCAAGAATTTGGACAGCAACAGGACTCATACTTCCAGTAGTTTTTTTTCCCCCTAGGGTTCCCCTCCCCACCCATTTCTAATTTGTCTGGGTTAATAGGTTCTGTCTCCAGAGATTTCAAGCCCATAAGACTTCAGCTTTCTGCTGCCCAAGCTGCGCGAAATGGCTCAGAGTTAAAACGACAAAACAAAAGAAAACTGAGCATTCGTCCCTTGAAGCTCCGTCTTTAAAGAACAGATTTCCTCCTGATCTCTTTATGCTTTTTGCTGGCCCGTCTGCCTCTCTCCCATGCATGTGTCGTGTAGCTGTCAGCCAGCGATTTGGGCAGAGTTTCTACTCAGTGTTTACTTCTCACTACTTCGGTCATTCTCTCTTTGCCAGGAATTTCTCTTTAAATTTTCACCTGCTTTCATAACCTTGTATTCTGATCTCTGGCCCCTTGGGCCACAGTTGTAGCCATGGGGATTGTGGAGAACACGGAGATCAGAAAGCCACGAATTCTCAATTCTTCTCCCTTATAGTTGTGTGTGTGTGTGTGTGTGTGTGTGTGTGTTTCAAGATTAAATTCTCCTCTGGCTTCTGCTTTTGGATGCTTTCCAGGGTCGTTAAATAGTTTTTTTTTTTTTAATTCAGTTTTCATAATAGTCATCTGCAGTAGGATTCGTGTGACCACTTCATTCCTGCGCCAGTGCTCCTAATAAGATTTGACTCTGGGAAAAATTTAAGACGCGCAGGGTGGGGTGAAGTGCTTGTCTACTTCAGACGTTGTGCTCAGCTGCGTCCATGCGTTGGACTCTGGTCTTGTGTTATTCTTCTTAGTTCCCTATGTAAGTCATGGAGGCTATGTCCTCAAGTAAGACGTACGCTCTTGAGGGTAGGGCTCTATATGTGGTAGAGATAGAGTAGACAAAGAGGCAACAGGGATCATCATCCTTGCTTGCAAGAAGTCAGTCCCACTGGGGTGATGTGTAGATACACCTGAAGGTACTGTGAATAGGTCAGCGCTGTCTGTTGTGCTGTTTGCTTTGTAATAGATGAATTGAGTCATAGACGATTGAATGTAATGGCACTTGTATCCTGCATTTTGAAAATCCAAATTTATGCAACCCTGTCACGCTCTTTTTTTCCCATCACTCTCCTCTTTTGCATGTATGATTGGTATTGGTTTTTGGTTTTGGCTGCCAGTACCATCCTCCCTTCTGGTCCAACATCCCAGTGTTTCCTTCGGGAGCCATCCCTGACTTAGCCACATGAGTGGTGATAGAAGGGGATGAGTATGTGTATGGGCCACTTAGAGTATCCCCATCTTCTGGCTACAATGATTAGTTGAAGAATGCAGTGTGATCCAAGTCGGTCCCCTGAGATTCACTCCCAAGACTATTGTTAGAAATTTCAGGAAAAACATGTTTTCCTTCATTTGGGATTGACACGAGAAGGTAGGCTATAACCCTTGTTAACTTCCCACTACCAGTAACTGGTCATGAGAATAAAAGCAATGTGGATCTGGTCACTTCTTCCTTTAATATTCTTTCTGGAGCTATGACACCTCTTGGGAAGAGTCTGCTTCAGGGAAACCGACACATGAGAAGTCAGACATGAGAGGTGGTAAAATAAGACATTAATTTGGGCTCCTGAGAGCAGAGCTGCCTGAAATTTTTCATGCTGAAAGTGTATACCCAAGCTTCTTAGTTACCTGCATTTATTAATTCCTTTTACGCTTACGCCAATTTGAGCTATCATCACTTATGAGTGATATCACTCATGATAAGTGATATCACTTATGACCCAAGGAGCCCTGCCTAAAAGAGCCTTGTCTCCTCGGCCCCTGCAAGATAAGGTGAGAACTTATGGGTTTCATGATTGTAGGGGGTTGAACAGTGTCCTGACAAAATTCACATCCACCCGGAACCTCAGATTGTGACCTTATTTTGAAATAGAGTTTTGCAGCTATAATTAGGTGAGGGTTGGGATGAGGCCATATGGATTAGAGTGAGCTCTAACTCCAATGGTTGGTGTCCTTGTACGAAGATGTGAGAACACACGGAGACACGGAATAGAGGGTGACGCGAAGACGAGGGCGGAGATTGGAGTGATGCTCCCACAAGCCAAGGAAGCAAAAGATCGCCAAGAGCCACCAGAATTTGGAAGAGGCAAGGAAACATCTTCTACTAGAGGCTTCAAAGCAGCACAGCCCTGTCAACACCTTTGTTTCAGACTCCTGGCCTCCAGACTTGGATAGCATCAATTTCTGTTGGTATAAAACCCCAACTTTGTGGTCATTTGTTACAACAGCTGTAGGAAATTAATATGATGTTCTGACTCCCGCTTCCCTTTCCAGCCTCCTTGTAGAGGCAACCGGGCAGAGTGGCTAACCCTGCAGACCCTCAGTCGGGCTTCCTGGATTCAAAGTTTCGCTTTTTCACTTCGCCGTTCTGAGTCTCATTTATCGCATGGAGCCAATGATAGTAATAACCCACCCCTGCAGGTTGTCGTCAGAGTTAAAGGAGTCTGAATGTTGCCGTCCTTAAGGCACTTTCGGGCACAAACGGAACACTCCGGAAATAACTGTTACTGGTGTAGGTGTGGGTGTGGGTGTGTACTGTCATTCTCATCCCTGCTGCCTCCTGCTCTGTTCCCACCAGGGCCACCTCCTTCGACTATGGAAAACGATCCATAGTTCCTCAAACGAAGTTGAAGGGCGTTCAAAGAACCCTTTGCCCAGGATCAATGAACTCCTCTGCGTCAGATTTGGAATTCAGATCCTGACTGGCCAGCCTCTGCCCCAGGCACTATGAATTACTCCCGAGCAAAAGTAGTGAACGGCCTGGAAGGATCTTCTCTATTTCCCTCTCTAGCTCTGTCAAGCCTACTGATACTGTTCAGTCATCAACCTGTGGTCTTGGGGGATGGAGTGCAAGCTGCAAAGGGGCGGTGGCTTTTCCTGAGGCCAGCCAGACTCTCCTTTCCTGGGATAAGAGGCTTCTCTTCCTGTCTCTAAAATCCGGAAATAGCTTTGTTTTCTTGGGGAGGGGGCGGTTTTAAAAACCCATTGCTTCCATTTGTGATATTTGCAACCATTAAGATGGCCCCTAAAAGCACTTTTATAAGCTCGGAAAGAGACAGACTGGGAAGGAACCTCATAAACCTGCAACAGATATTTCTGATAAAAGCATGCAGGGAACATGTTCTTACTTACCTCCGCGCACTGCAAACTTTGCTATCAAAACCCGGTATTGATCTTGTCTTAGTCTCTGTCAACATAGTTACCCCTTGGGTCAATATGTCCTGATTTTCTGTCTCGGGACTGTTTGGAATCAAGAAATGACCTTGTGACATTTCCACCCAAGAAGTTTTCTTTGTGTTGAGGATATTTTTTTTGAAACACTCTGTCAAAATCCCAAAGCAGGGCTACTGGCATGTATACACACACACACACACACACACACACACACTGATATGTATAGAGATACAGATGCACATATATATATGCACACACAGATATGTTACATCAATATATATTGGAAAGATATTAAATACTGTGCCTTCACCTGTCTGCATGGCTCTATCTCTCTCTTCTGTTTGCCCATCTCTCTCATCTGTGCTTGTCCATTTCTATCTCTGACCTCTTTATCTCACAATAAAACTGCCATTGACTGACTGCCTGTCGGGAGGAAATAATTTTTTCCTCTAAGCCTTGGGAGGGGAAACTGCCAATCCGTTACCATTTCCTCCCTCCTAGATGGCTATCTGCGAAGTAAAAAGATTTTATTTTTTTCTCTCCTTCTGCATCATGGCCATCCTGTTACATCAAGTTGTACTCTGTAAGATTTGAGGAACAGGGGCCAGCAAACTTTTCCTGCAGAGGACCAAGATAGTCATTATTTCATACTTTGCCAGGCACATGGTCTCTATCACAATCACTCAGCTTCGCCGTTGTTGTGGGGAAGACGATGTGTAAATGAACAGTGGGCCTGCATTCCAATAAAGTTTTATTCACAAAGATAAAGTACTTTGCCAATCCCATTACTTGTGGGAGATGAGGCATCTCTTGACGTGTTTCTGAATTTCCTCCTTGGTCTCCCCTTTTTCATGGGTGGTCCCAGATGATGCAGTAGGAGTGGAATCTGTGCTTGAACTACCACTGCCTGAATCCCAGCTTGTGCTTATTCCTACCTCATCACACTTCCTTTCCCGGGACACGATTTTCATCTGCTGAGGCCGAGAGTGAGGACTCCCTCCCTTTGCAGGAGGCTTTAATGGTTCCTCCATTGCCCACCTGATAAGGGGTCATTCCCTCAGCCTGACCTTCCAAGTCTACCAAAGTAGGATTCCATCCTCCCTCTTCCGGTTTCTGGTCCACTGGGTTTTACTTAAAATTTCCACTGCATTCATCCATATTTGCCCCTCACTCTCCTCCAAACGTCTCAGCTGCATTTCCATTGCTGCTTCCAGCTCTGTATGGCTCCCCTGCCTGGAACTGCTTTTGATTTTCCTGCCCACTTATCTGTCTTTCTCCACATTCAAGTCCAGTCCAACTCTAATGAAAGGAATCTGGGTTAAGTTCTCTCCTAGGTATTCTTTACATGAGCCTCCCCTACAGAAAATCCTCCAATGCCTTTGAGTCATACTCACCATGGTTTGCCAAGCCCTGCGTGCTCTGTCCACTGACTACCACGACCTCCTCTCCTGCAAGTGTCTCCCACACCCTCCTGTCTCTGCACACATCTAGCTTCGTGGGTGTCCTGTGGCCATATTGACACTTGCCTGCCTCAGGGACTTTTACTTGGAATGGCCTTCCTCTTTTTGTCTAGGTAGTTAAGTGACTACTTCTCCCGTCATTCAGGCTCTGCTTGCGTATGCTCTCCTTCAAGAGCCCTTCCCTCGCTGCCTAATCTAATGCAGCATACCCAAAGCCATTGTGAGACCCTGCTTCATTTTGTTTTCATAACAGTCTGCATTGAAAACCTGACACTCTGTTATATATTCATTTGTTTCCTTTCCCCTCGACTGAATGGAAGGATCCTCAAAAAGAGGGCCCTTTAATGCTTTGTTCATCAAGCTGGTCAAATGTTGAATCAACGCTGTCGACTGAAAGAAACCAGCAGGGTGAAACTTACTATGGGGAAAACAGCAAAAAAACAAACAAACAAAGCAAGCATCAGGTGACTCCTTGCACCAAATCTCTTGATAATCTCTTCTGGCTCTGAGATTTGATTTGGGGTGATATCGTCTCTCTCTCTGAGAATCAGCTCATCCTCCTGACGTCTGCATTTCTGCTAATGGATCCATCATTCTTTCACCCATCCAAGTTCAAGAACCCAGCCATCTGTTAAAGCCTGTTATCAGGCCCTGTCTCCATCCTTCAGCTCAGCTTCCTCTGTAAGTTAGCTTCATGATACTGGCAGGCTGTGTCTATGGGGCAGGGAGGATGGCCGCAAATATTTCCAATTTATTTTCTCCCGATTTAGCAACATCAGCTAAAAAGGTACTTCCCTTTCCCAATGTCTGTGTATCAATCCAGGAAAAGACATTAATGGCCCTCCTTGAGTCACATGTCTGCCACTGAGCCAATTGTTATCTCGGAGGATTGGTCTTTATGATCAAGCTTTCTGTATCCGCCTTTGCGGCTGGGGGTGGGGGTGGGCTACACTGACTGAAGTCCTAACAGGACCATTCAGAATGGGGGCGCATGTCCCTCAAAGGAAGCAGAGGTATTGGGCAGCCAGGAGCAGCCTGCGTCCGCTCCACAGATGCCTCGGATCCTGGAGCTACAGGGCTGTGGATGTAGGAGGCTCTGGGAGAGATCGTTGGGTCATTGGTTCCTGAAGGCAGGCTCTTTCTCCTCCTGAGCACTGGCTGTGGATTACTTTCAAGCAGGACTTTCCAAAATGTACCACGCACGTTCTATCTTCTTACTTGCCTCTGATGTTTTCTCTTCCTGGAATGATTTTGTCCCCCAACTCAATCTGAACCCATACAGAAAAAAAAAATGCTTTTTTTCAAGATGCATTCTGAAGCTCTCCTAAAATCTTTTCTGAGGCTGTTGCCCTTGACTCTTCATGGCCTCTGATTTCTGTAGATCTTTATTTTGTGCACTTGTGTGCTCTCCTCTAAGTTAACATGTTGTGTGTTAAGGGCTTCCTTCTTCTGATGTATTTTCATACGCTTTCTGGTTCATAGAATGTGACTCTCACATAGAAGACACAGTTAATGTTTGTTGGATTGGATCTCATTGGGCTGAATTGAATGTGCCATTCTTCCTAACTTCTTCAGTCTGTATCATTCATTTGATAGTTACATTTGTCAACTTCGATTGTTAATTACTCATTTAGGCATATTTGTTGAACTTGTATCATCATTAACCAGCCTAGGGCCTTCACGATATTCGGTCCTCAAAAGATGTGCCATTCAGTGTGATGAATGCTGATTGTGTGCCTACCATATGCTGGGCTCTGTGTTTAGGGCTATGGCTGTGACAGAGAACCTGATTGGCCTGGTTGCTCCCTTCACGGAGCTTACAGTCCCATCCGGTGGTCAGATAATGGAATGAGCGCTTATAGAACTGTGTGTTGAGAGCTGAGATGGGAGGGCACAGGTGGCCATCAGAGAACATGAGTGGCTTGGGGGAAAGGGTTGCCTCTGCCCTGTGTATGAGATGAATGACTTTGCAAGGCAAAAGGGGAAAAACAGCCATTTCCTTTCTTGATTAGATCAAGTGTCACCTTCTGCAGCTTAAGCTGAACCCCTACCTAGGGGTTCTATTCTTCTGGGTTTTCATGGTCCTCCCTTTTATCCTTTCTCACTGCATTTAACACGTTATATTGACGTCTTCTATTTATAGTTTGGCTTACACACAGAAAAGAGATTGTATCTAACTCAACAGGTCTGTTTCTGTGTGTCTAGCACTATGGTTGGCATATAGTAAGTGCTCAAGAAATTTTTGTTGAATGCAAAACTGAGCGAACCAAGGTGCCCCTGGGTTGGGTTGCGGTAAACGAGAGGTTCCTCTGAAAGCTCCACAAATTAATGGCTGCCTTGTGGCCTGGATAATGTACTCAATGTTCATGGGGAATGGCTCCTTGTTACAGAAGAAAGGGTGAAGGAGCTCAGGGACAAAGGCTGATGTTCTGAGATTGTTTGAAGCAAGATAATCTCACAGCTAGTAACAAGGAAGCACATGACCCCTTGTGCTAGACTAGAGGACAAGGAGACCTTGACTCCCAACTGCAGGGTGGGAGGTGTAGCTATTATCTTCCACCAAGAGGTTACTAGAAAGTACACCTCCTCCCCGTTCCTAAAAGTCAGGGCCATGGCCTTGTCTGGGGCCCTGTCCTGTTTTGAAGAAGGTTGTGCTTTGGCCCTTGCTTGTGGTTTCCTTCTTCAAAAACAAAACTATGCTCAGTCCTTGAGTAAACTGTAGTCTCTGCTGGGGAAGGGGGCCGAAGCAATACCAGCAAAAGCTAACCCTGGACACTGAACTAGCAGGTGCTCTTGGGCACTGGTGGGAACTCCCAGCGCAGGGGAGGGGAAGGAGAGAGAATTGTGGTGGTTATCTGCTGGCATCCATAACGTGATAACTACCAGTTATTATCATTGCTAACATTTCACAGTCATTATGCCCTAACTTTGTGTCAGCCCCTGTATTGATGACTTTACGTGGACATTCTCATTTGTTCCAGACAACAACCTCGTGCGGTGCGGACTCCCAGCATCTTCTTTTTGCAGACGGGTAACTGAAGCATGGAATAAATTGCTGAGCATTGTTCTGTGCCAAGCAGTCTAAGTGTTGCCTAGAGCCCATGTAATCCCCACAGTGGTTCCACGTAGCAGGTCCTAGGGTCATTCCCCGCCTACAGTTATCCACGAGATAAACTGAGACCCTAAGAGGTGAAGTCATGTGCTCAGGGCCAAGCAGTAAATGGGGATGGGATTGGAGCCCATGTCCGCTTGAGTTGGAAGCCCACTGAACCACTCACCTGCCTTCACAACGCATTATCTGCCTCCTCTGTCAGATGTGTGTCTGCAGGCAACAAGGGGTTTGGGGAGTATCTAGGGGTAGAAAGAGCAACCAGGATATCTGAAGTTTAGAGACCTGAAATGTTTTAACAAAACCAATACAATAGTGCTCATTAATTTTGTGTATCTCGGGCACAGGGACTTTGCCTGAGTCATCTTGACGTCTAGCAGTTCCTCTGAGACATGGTAGCCATTACCCCTGTTTTACAACATAACAAACTGAGACTTCAGAAGGCTAAGTCACTTGCCAAACATTACTAAGCTACTCAGTGCTGAAGCAGTGCTTTCAATCTGGCTCCACCCACTACCTAAGCCGGTACCAGCGTAGGCTCTTCTATGAGACCTCTACCTTGGTTTTCATGTCTATACACATCACCCCAACTTGATCTGCAAAGCCACAAGGTGAAAGCCTCTAGGAAGATAACATTACACCCAGGAAAGGTTACATCTTCTATGACAGGCAGAACAGTTGGCCACATTAAGTGCTTATACTCAGGATTACTGCCCAGAGCATCCTTCTAAAGGGGTGGCTTCATGTATGTGCAGTAAGGAAAGTCATATAGGTCCCCATGCTCAGAAGAGCCCCACGCTTGCTGTAACACTCTGCTGCTACCACTTTGGAATTCTGAATAAGCTTATATTTGAACTTGAGTTTTGTCAGTGAAGTCCGATGGGGCAATAGAACACGTAAGTGATCAGAGGAGATAGGCACAACACTGCATCTGTTGTTCATTGCCACCCCGGTCACATATATAGTTTTTGCCATGCCCCGTGAGGACAGAGTTCTGGGGGGCCCATGATGCATGGGAGTTGGCAAGATTCAAAGTCAGTATCAACTATGTGTGCTATGGAAGCTGCCACTGCCATTGACTGTATGTTGTATGCATGTATGTTGAGAAGGTGCAATAAAAATAATTGAGTTGGTTTGTGCAGTATTTCCACTGTTCTGGTGAGAATGAGATATGTATACATGCACGAACTACAAAATGTAAATCGTGTAATATTGGTGATTCCGCACGAGGGTCAAATGCTCTCGTATCTGCATTTAACATAAAGTACAACATAAAGATGGAGGGTAAACTTCATGCCAGTAGTTTACAATTTTAATTATGCTTTCTTTAGAATGACATTAAATAGCAAATAAAAGACATCATGACAAGTCAAGAGTAAGGCTGTGGAAGAAAGGAAAAAGCTTTGTATCTCAGTGCTTTGAATTTTTTTTTTAACATTTATTTATTTTTGAGACAGAGAGAGACAGAGCATGAACAGGGGAGGGGCAGAGAGAGAGGGAGACACAGAATCAGAAGCAGGCTCCAGGCTCTGAGCCATCAGCCCAGAGCCCGACGCAGGGCTCGAACTCACGGACCGTGAGATCATGACCTGAGCCGAAGTCGGACGCTCAACCGACCGAGTCACCCAGGCGCCCCTGTATCTTAGTGCTTTGAATAGTACTTTTCCCTCCTGCTTTTCTAAGGGGAACCACATTTTCATTAGGTCTTTAGCCCTGGCCCCTTGTGAGAACAGCAAACTGGGGCTTGCCCTAAGTGCAGGAGGTGGCAATCCCCAGCGTGCCCACATCTGAGCCTGCTGGCCCGCTCTGGGTGGCTGGGCTCAGGGGCAGAAGGAAGCACTAAGCATGTGGGTTGTGGCATTGCTGTTCCAACACTTCAGTGCTCTCCCCAGACTCCATCTCTGAATGCCTTTTCTGGGGGGTCCGGGACTGAATGAATTAGAGAAGAGTTATAAGTAAAGTGACAGAAGGAAGAGAGAGCTAGGGAATGTGTGGAGAATTCTTCTCCCCATGGGATTTGGTGATGGAG
This sequence comes from Panthera pardus, assembly GCF_024362965.1. NCBI lineage: Eukaryota > Metazoa > Chordata > Mammalia > Carnivora > Felidae > Panthera > Panthera pardus. The sequence goes on from NW_026527002.1 coordinate 69,801,391, forward strand.
GCAGGCATGGCTGGCTTTCAGAGGCTCCGGGAGCAAGATACCTGGGCACATCAGTGAGGCTATTGGGTGCTCCATGGCTTGGCTGTCTCTGTAGTCACAGGTTCCTAACAATGCTTCTGGGGCTGGAAAGGCAGTCCCTGGTGAGCGTGGCCTCCTGGGACCATACAGCTGCTTGGAGGCTGAGGCCCAGCTGGAACTTGTCAGCGGCCTGGCAGGTGGAGCGCCCTGAAGCATTTTTCTTGCCTGGACACCGGCGGCTCTCTGACTTCAAAGCTGGAACACACTGACCCGGAACACAGTGACCTTGGCACAATTCCCTCCTATCTCCTCTCCTGCTCACCAAGCAGAGAGGAGGGAGCCTAGCTCCCTTGCACTGGCTCTTTCCTGCTTGGAGGCCAGGTTTTCCTTAGCTCCAGACCCTAGGAGAAAGGAGAGCCGGTGGCCACTGCCCCTCCAAGCGTCTGGGGAGCCAGACTGGATTCCACCAGACTTAGAATTTGGAATTTTGATGAATTGTGTGTCTGCCTGTGAGGTTTTCTCTCTCCAGGCACCAGCTCTGAGTGAGACCTGCTAATAGGAGTACCTGTCTCTGCTTTAGAAAAATTAAAGAGTGGAGCCACCTCCTACCTGCCATCCAGCCTCTCAAATGCCATCTGGTTATGGATGAGTCAAATTTGATCAGATTGAGCTGACAGTTATTAAGGGCTCATCGAACCTCAATCTCCTCATCTTTAAAATGGAGATCATAATAGAAACTTCCTAGGGTCAAAACGAAGATTGAAGCTAACGTGCGTAAAGTGCCTAACAGTGCCTGGCACAAGGCAGCAAGCAATCAAAATCAAAATAATAGCCGCTGGCACCATCATCAGAGTTATCATAATTGTCCTAGGCTGACTTGTCGTGCATTATCTCTCGTCGTCACTGATTACTCTGGGAAGTAGGTACTATTATTGACACATCCGCTTCTCAGCTGGGAAACAGGGTGGGGAGCTACAGAATCACCTTTCCACACTCACATTGCTAGTACGTATTGAGATGGGGTCATATATCCAGGTCTGTCCCACTCCATCTTGGGACTTTCTTTCTCTCTCTTTCTCTCTCCATCTGTATATGTGTGTGTATGTGTATACACACACACACACACACACATATATATATATATATATATATATATATATATATATATATATACATAATCTGTATATATTCCCCCTCCCCCTTGGCTTACCTCCATGAACAATGGAAGTAGAGTATGGTTTATGTTGTTAACGCCTGCAGAAGGCTTGTTTTCCTCATTATCATCATTATCATCAATAATAAACCTAGAGAGAGCTATCAACATTTGTATAGGACTTGGTAGTTTATAAGATACTTTCACTCACATTCTTTTTTTGGAATCTACAATCCTGCTTTTGTATATGAAAAGAAATATAGGAAGTCTTGAGACAATGACTTCGTGGGGATACTTTCTTCTGAGTTAAGGCCTTATTTACATATGCCAGGGAATGATTAGCTACTTCCTGGGCTATGTACTGATGTGACCTGCTTTAATCTCAACTCTGCCATTTATGGGCTATGTGACCTCAATCGTTCTGTATCTGTCTCTTCATCTATAAAATGGGGATAATTATAACACTATGAAGCAATGTATAAAAACGGCCACCCATAAGAGCTTGATCAGTAGTAGATATTATTAGGATGAGAAATACCCATGTTCTGCTCTTTTTTTGCAGAAGCAGCTGGGTAAAATTGGACTTAAAGGCTTTAAGTTAGAGAATACCAAGGAAACCAACGAGCACTTGGGGAATTAGGCAGAACTCCCAGTGTTCTAGGATAATCAGAAATGGCAGTGACCAAGGGTGGGGTTTTGGTTCAGGACTAAGGACAGTTCCAACTTGCTCCCTGCCCCCTCATTGGAGACACTCTGCTTGTAGGGTCTGCAGACACATCTTCCACCTCAGGACTTCGCTGGTCTGTACTTGCCACAATCTCCTAACCTCTCTGCATCTGCCCATGTCATTCTTCCCATCTGAAATGCTTCTCCTTCCTTTCTTATCACACAATATTTCTAACACAGCAAGAAGCATGGGGACTTTGTGCCTACCACTTCAATTTAACACATGTTGACATTTTGCCATCATTGATCATGATCTTTTGGTTTTTTAAAAAGGAAAGTTGGCAGAGGTCATTAAAGTTCCCTTGGTGTCCCTCCCCATCGTATATCTCTCCTTCCTGCCCAGAGGTGAGCACTGTTGTAAAGCTTGTGCGCAGCCTTCTGGATCTTCCTTTCTCTACCACCAGTTCCTGTCCAGTCACCCGAGCCCTCTACACTTTTTAAAAGCAGAGCCAAAGTCCCACTCCTCTAGCTCATGGTGATCCTTCTTGCAGAGTGCTGTTGTGCTCAATCTTAGAGGATTTTCTAGGATTTGTCATGTATCATCTTAAGCATTTATCAGCATGTGCTGAACAGCCCCTACTCTGAGGCAGTGATTTTCTGTTTGCTGGGGTTGAGAAAAGGAGATCCACATGGTCTCTGCCTCTGAGAGCCCTTGGAGCATGGCACATGGCCACAGTGTTCACATAGGACTTAGATCTCACATAAACCCTTGGGGCCTTGAGACCCAAGGCTGGAAGCAGCACCAGAATAAAAGGTGAGGTAGAAATACCCAGGGTATGTCTTGCCTTGAGTAGTGTTCTCTAAACATATCATCTGATTTAAAATTTCAAAACCCAGGGAAATGAGTGTTACAGCCTTCCCTTAATAGATGTAAAGTCAAGGCTTGAAGAACCATCAAACTAAGAAGCTCAGTTAAGAAACACAGCTCATATTTGAATTAGGGCTTCCTAAAGCCACTATCCATCTTTATCTGGTTCCTTGTTTGTTTGTTCATTCATTCATTCATTCATTCATTCATTCATTTATTATGAGGAAGAGAGGAGAGAGAGAGAGAGAGAGAGAGAGAGAGAGAGAGAGAGAGAGAGAGAGAATGCATGAGAGTAGGGGAGGGACAGAAAGAGAAGGAGCGAGAGAATCCCAAGCAGGCTCCAGCCCAGTGCAGGCCTCCATTTCACTACCATGAGATTAGGACCTGAGCTGAAATCAAGAGCTGGTTGCTTCATGGACTGAGCCACCCAGGTACCCTTCTGGTTCCCTCTTTAGACCATGAACGACTTGAGGCAGAAACTGAGCCTAACTCATCTTCTGTTCCCAGGTGCAGCACTATCATTTAGCAGGTATTTGATTTATGAAAGCGTATGTTGCCTTCCATGTCCAGGGTACCAAAGAAACAAGGACACGTAGGGCTCTGCCTTCGAGGAGCTTACCATCTAGATGAGAAGGCAGAGAAGTGGTGCCTAAATGCCCATCACACAGCATGAGATTCCTACCCTGAATGGGAGATGGAATTATATTTTCTGTACTAATCTTGCCTTTTAAAAACATCAGGACAAAGCACCGAAGACCCAACATGCATTCGGGAGGGACTTCTGCATTATGTAGCCAGGCCAACTCTCCTCTCCCCATGTCTGACATTCCTGGTTTCATCCCTGGCTTTTCCATTCATCCTCTGCTCTGTTACCCTTCCTACTCTGGGCTCAGACTTGCCACCTGGGTTCTCAGCTGTCTTATCTCCCTTTGGTGTCTCTTGTTGTCTTGATGAAAATCTTGATGAAAATGCTTCAACTTTGTGACAGCCCATTAGCTGAATCAGACCCTACTCCCTGGTTCTCCTTATTCCTTCCCTTCACTACCTCCAGAGGATGTGGCTTCAGATGTACACTACCCCCTAATGCCCCTTCCAGAATAAGTGTCTTCTCGAAAATAGAGTCTGGGGCAGGGGCTCTTAACCTCTGGGTGGCATGGATGACCTCGTCAAACTAGTGAAGCCCAGGACCACTCCTCCAAGGAAACTAGTTATATTGAGATGCAGTTACCAGTCAGGAGATCTATCTATCTATCCATTCATTATCTATCTATCTATCTATCTATCTGTCTATCTATCCATCCATCCATCCATCCATCCATTATCTATCTATCTATCTATCCATTATCTATCCATCCATCCATCCATCCATCCATTATCTATCTATCTATCCATTATCTATCTATCTATCTATCTATCTATCTATCCATCCATCCATTATCTATGTATCTATCCATCCATCCATCCACCCATCCATCGTCTATCTATCTATCTATCTATCTATCTATCTATCTATTTATCATCTATCTATCTCACTGTATTCATTATCTGTTGCTGAGCAATGAAGTTAACATATTAAAACAGCAAGATCTATTATCTCACAGCTTCTGTGGGTCAGGGATCTAAGCATGGCTTAGCTTGGGTTTTCTGGCTCAGGGTCTCTCCTGAGGCTGCAGTGTGGGTGTTGGCCAGGGTTGCAGTCTCTTAAGATTGTCTGGGATTGAAACTGCTTTCTAAGCTCACTCACACAGTTGTTGGCAGGATTTTGTTTTTCATGGGAGGTTGAACCGAGGACCTTAGTTCCTCACTGTTTGTTGGCCAGGGGCTACCCTTAATTCATCTCCATAGAGCAGCTCACACATGGCAACTGGCTTCATCGGAGTAAGTGAGAGGGAACACAAGCGAGACAGAAGTCACTATCTTCATAGTCTCATCTTGTATGTGATATCCTTCACTCTTGCCATACTCTATTCATTAGAAGCGGGTCACTAGGTTCAGCCCCCATTCACAGGAGGGGATTATCCAGGGTATGAATACCAGGAGGTGTGGTCAGTAAGGATCCTCTAGGGGCATGCGTACACAGGTATTGCAAGTGCTTATTGATGAAGGCATTAAGTAAGATCTAAGAGGTCCAATAACTAATGTAACTTTGAGGTAGACATAAGTACCTGCAAAGGCTGACACATGATATGAAATTATCTGTGATTCTTGCTGGTGATAAAAATCACAGATCTTATTAATATTGGGGCTTGTTGCCTACATTCACAGGGGATAAAGATGCTGAATTTCAGTTAGAGGTGAGGGAAAGTAAGTGCATTTTTTGCTGCATCCAAATACACAGACTCCCAGCAATCTGTCTTCTGATCCTTGTAAAGAGTCCATGGACTGAAGTTAAGATACCCTGCTCAAGAGGCAGAAGACAGACAGATGACGTATTGATTGACCACAGATGATGTGGACCACCTACTCGAAGTAATTGAGCCTCCTTGGAGCTAAAAGATGTTCCAAGAGGGTTTACAAGGTGACCAGAAGTTAGTGGGGGTCACTATGGGTCCAGGTTCTGGTTCTTAACCTTACATATTTGTAAAATAATTTTTTTGTATATATTCTAAGGTGATCAGGATTTAAAATTAGGCATATGAGCAAGATTCATAAGAGGCTAATGTATAATACATATTTTACTCAATCACTAGTTCATTTAACCACTCGCATGGTCTTCCATTCTTTCAGCACACATTGTTGAGCACAACACTTACTGACCGCTACTGTTGGCCAGGCACAGAGATATATATTAGGGCCCATGGTATCCAAGATGTAATTTATGACCAGGAGTTCATGGTTGTTCACAGTGGTCTTTGACTTTCCTTTCACACAGATGTATGTGTGACCTTGACTGTATGGAGAACCATTCTCTTTTCCAACTGTTCCTGCACTAGCCTACCTCCACACAGAAATTTCCACAGTCTCAGAAGAACTGGAGAGGAAGCTTCTTCCCTAACTCCTTCCCATGAAAGAATGGCTTTTCTGACCGGTGAGGCTGGGACCAGGGCCTCTACCTGGCACTGACATGCTATTTAATCTCTCTCTGTCTCTTTTTTTTAAAGTTTATTTATTTATTTTGAGGGAGAGAGAGAGTAGGGGATGGGCAGGGAGAGAGGAGAGACAGAGAGAGAGAGAATCCCAAGCAGGCTCTGCACTGTCAGAGCAGAGCTCGATGTGAGGCTTGAACTCATGAACCTTGAGACCACAACCCAAGCCAAACCTAAGAGTCAGACGCTTGACCAACTGAGCCACTCAGGCACCCAGTTCTCTCTAGAGTCACACATGTTCTCTCAGCTCATACCTTTGCTATAAGTCAGGCCGCTGGAGCAGACCTTATCCTGAGTCAGGGTAAAAGAGGGATAGGAGGGGTGAGGAAGAGAGCGAGGGAAGACAGAAGGAAGGCCTGAAGTTTCATGGCTGCAATGCAGTGAGTAAGCCCCTTGGAAGAAGAAGGAAAAGGAAGCATATTTTAGACTCAGTTCTAAGCCATGTTTTCTAACCCGTATTTATCACCATAATGCATATAGTCCATCCCTACCTAACTCCCAGGTCTGTGGCTCAGCTGGAGGGGAGAGGGGTGTAATTATCAGCAAACATTTTATCTCCTCCCGTGGCCATACCCAGGGTGACACACAGTTCACCATGCCCTAGCCACAGCTCATACGTATTTCTCCTATGCAAGAATGTCACTGCTTGTTTTTAATAGAGGTTTTACTTTTAAAGTTTATTTATTTTGAGAGAGAGAGAGAGAGAGAGAGAGAGAGAAAGCACACATGAACAGGGGAGGGGCAGAGAGAGAATAGAGCGAGAATCCCAAGCAGGCTCCATATTCTCAGTAAAGATCTGCCTGATGTGGGGCTCAATCCCACAAACCATGAGATCATGACCTGAGCCAAAATCAAGAGCCAGATACTCAACTGACTGAGCCCCCCAGACACCCCCAGAATGTTATTATTAAGGTCATAATTCATTTCAATAGGTCTTCATTCAACAAATATGTATTAGACACCTATGACGTGCCAAGCAATGATCAAGACACTAGAGAAGGCGGCAAGCATAAGACAGAGCGCCTGCTCTCCTGTTGCTTATATTCTGGAGGACAGAGACATGTAATAAAAAGTACACCAAGATATGGACAAGATCCTGGAAGTGCTTCATAAGTAGAAGGCAGAAGACTGGAGAGAGAATGACCAGGGATACTCATGTTTGACATGGTGGCCAGGGAAGGCCACTCTCTGTGAAGACAGCATTAGACTGAGACCTGCAGGGAGGAGCGGGGCAGGTGGTGTGTGGCTGGAGAACTCTTCAGGCAGAGAGAACTGTCTGGGCTCTTAGGCTTGGCGTGTCTGAAGAAAGAAAGAAATTTGTATATTTTTACCTGTGTTCAAAGAAATACACGTGTAATATAATCAGTTGTATGTACCAGCGGTATGAATGAATGCATATCTGCCAAAGTAAGAGTTCTTTCTGGGCATACGCCACACTTATTTTGTCCACTGCAATTTGGGAAAACTAATCACTCACCTGAGAACTTGGAGTGATTCTAGAGACTCAAATACCTACCAGCCTCTGTGCCCATCTTTCTAGAACAGGTCTGGATAATTCCGGTCTTGGTCTATTTATTCTAGACTCTACACACCCCTTCTCTATGTTGAATGATTTTATCTTCAGATGAATATACCTTAGACTTTTAAGCAATCCATTCATCTGGCTATTCCTTCATGCACTTTCATCCAAGGAGATTTCTGATTTCTTTAAAGCTCTAGGTCTTTCCTTTGTCTGTGGGAAATGCTCAACCCTCAAAGATCTCTGAAATATTATAAATATTCACCATTAGGCATTAAAATTCTCTCTGCTGGTTGTTGGTAAGTTTCTATCCAGGGAGCCAGGTGTGCTAGCATTTCTTCCTCTCTGTCCCTGCCTGTCACTGCCACTGGGTCAAACCACACTCCATCCAGTCGGCAGATCTTTCTGTCTCCCTCTCCTCTAGGTTTCCTTTGGCACCAAATGCAAATTGAAGAGCCCAGAAAGAGGACCTAAAGAGGGGGCTTCCTGGTGGGCATGAGTGAGTCACCAGCAGAATCACCGCTCCTTCTCCCCATGTGATGAGTCACGAGTGGCTGGTCACCCGGACAGAGAATGTGTCAGTCTCTCTCTTCCCTCTGCCCTCCACGTGGCCCCTCAGAGACATTTGACCCAACTCTATGAGAAACTTCAACCAATGAGGAGGGTAGGAAAGCCCTGCTTTCTAGAAGGTTGCGCTGCAGCTTAAATGTTGTGACAGAGACTCAAGATAGGTTTGTCCTCCTGGCCAGCAACCACCGAAGCCACGTCCTGGTGACTCAGGACCACTTCCTCCACAGATACAGATGCTCTATTTTTTCATCTGAATGTGGTCTCATCCTTATGGTGTCATTTCATTTGCCAGGAGCAACTCAGAACAAATGAGGGCTACTTCCTGCAAGGCCAAGAATAATAACAGCTTCTGTGAATTAGGTACCCACTCTCCGAAGCGCTTGGCGGCCGTGATCTTTTACTTCTTCCACTTTCTAACATCATGCTGTGCTCTAGACCATGAAGCCAACGCGCAGGGAGCTTCAACAATCTCCAGGTTCTCATGGTAGGAAAGGGGAAAGCGGAGGTTAGAAGCAAGTGGCCATATAATTCATCATCCAAATCAGGGTACTTTTGAGAGTAAAAGGGAGAGATTATTAGGACTTTTGCTAGGCAGCAGATGTAAGGCTCGAATGTTCCAGAAACTCAGAATATATGGATGCTTGGATTTTGAACCAGTCTTTTTGACTCCAAAACTCTGCTCTTCCCCCACTCATCCTAACGATCCCCAGGAAGGTAACAGGAGGGATTGGAGTCTAGCTACCCCACTCCCTTTGTCACCTTGTCACTCCCTGAATCTCCCCCCTCTCTTCCCATCCCGGGATATCGGGAGGAAGTCCAAACCTCTGTGCTTTGAAGAAGCCCTGTGGGTGATTCTGATGTGTTGCCAGGTGGAAGGCTCCTGAGTTCAATGCTGTGGTTTTGGGGAACACAAAGTCACCCTTGCTCACTCTTGTATCTTAGTAGCTGACGCATAGAGAGGCAGTAGGTGCTTAATAAATGTGCAGTGAATGAGTGAATCATCGAGTGAATGGAATTCTGTACAGAGACAAGCAGGGATGAGAGTCCCCGTGCGTCGGCGGGGATAGCCAGCCTAGAAAGAGAAATGAAAAAGAGGTAAACAGCAGGCGCATCTCCCAGGCGAGGCTTCAGTGTCACCTTTAACTCGGAGCCACCAAATGTTCCGAGCAGGAGACTGACAGTCTCCGCTTTGCATTTTGGAAAGAACACTCCCACAGTTGTTTTCTAGGTTCGGCCTGCGGGAAACTAGACACTGAAGGTATTTAAAACATGTTTCCAAAGGGCTACTGAGTGCCCAGCATGATATGACCTTTTACATATTTGAGAATTCTCCAAGCTGGGCACGCACCGCCCCTGTTCAGCGTCAACCTCGGGACACGCCCTCTCTGGCAACCAGTCACCCCCGTGGGGCATCTGGGAGTCACTCTTGCAGGGGAATCAGTGCTCCCAGCGTGTTCGCTAGCTTCCCCCCCAGTACCAGGAGCTCCTTCCTGTTGGAGGGCTTGGATACCGTGTGTCACAGCTCTTCAGCTGGGGAGAGGGTACCTGAGGGGATCGCAGACGCGGCTGTTAACTTTTCTCCAGAGCGGTGCTGTGGTTGTTATTTGCTCCACCAGGGCAGCCCAGGGGACCTTGCTGGTTGCAGCCCTGTGTCCTGGGGCTTCCCACAGAGCTTTGCCCTGTCTGGTCTGCAGGCCGCGAGGCTGGGTGAGATGAAAAGACATCGTTCACACTTAATGGTGACTGGAACGCTCTCTCTATAAAACCAGTTGATGTGGAGACCAATGCATAAGCACTTCACAGTCCAACGAGGGATGGCAGATCCCTGGTATTGACCCTTTAATTGGCTCCCCACCAGGGACAGACTTCTTCTGAGACAGTTCACAGACCTGGCGCGGGGGTGGCCAGGCCCAGCGCTCATGGGTTTGGGCCTCACCTCCTCTCTCTTGCTGAATTCTGACTCACGCCGAATTCTGACTCTCCCTTTCCACAAGTATTTACGCACCATGTCAGGCCTTTTCCCAGGCTGTTCACGGAGATATTGTAATTTAATCCTCAGGCTTTGTCAGCATTCACTGACAGTCTTCTGCTTGTGTCTGTTGGGCCAGAATGAGCTAAGCGCAACCCTAGCTATAAGGTGGGCTGGTGACTCCTGAGACGCGCTTCCCGGCTCCCCTGTTGGAGGCAGCAATGGGGAAGAGGGAGGGAAAGGGCGTTACAGTAGTCAGCTGGCATTGTTTGGTCCTCAGCTACCACTGTGGTCCCCATTATGCAGAGTGGGAAACTGAGTCACACGGAGAGAAGTAACTTGCTCAAGATCACTGAGTGAGATGGGACGGGGACCTGGTTAAAATCCCAGGCTGACAACGCCCAAGTCTATGCTGGTAATGACCAGTTCTCCTGTGGAGACCCTCCCAGGGAGAGGGAGAAGTAGGTGGTCCCGTGGTATGTGAAGAAACAGAACGTAAAAATGACGGTCACCTATCTCAGGGAGAGAATGGTACTGAGGACGGGTCCAGGACTGTGCCTGAAATGGACATATTGGAGGATCACCCAGAAATATAAATAATACTATCAAGTTTTTAGGGGATTTTGCCTGTTGGTTCCAATTCTAATAACAAACACGCATTATCATCTTCCTTTAAAATGAGATAATGGAGGCTCGCAGAGGTTATATGATTTGCCCAGAGTCCCAGCTGGACACAAACTGGGTCTGTGTGGCTTCAAAGTCCAAGCGATGATTGTGTTTTCTCCACACTGCCTTCTTCCAAGGAAAAGCCAGAACAGGAGGCACCGGCTGGCTTCTGTGAATCGCATGTTGTTGGAATTCCTGTCCTTCCTCGACCCAGATTTGTAAACAGAGGCGTCCGAAGCCAAAGTACACAGGGGCCGATGTGAAGAAGCAATCCAACCGGGAGAAAGTCACATGTGTCCCGGTGGTGCAAGGCCTGAAGCCTGTGTCCCCAAGGACTCCTGCTGAGTCCCCGTTGGGGCTGCCCCGGGCCTGGGGGTCTGCAGACGGCTGGAGCCTGGGCGGTCCGGCTGGAGGGCGCAGCCAGCGGACAGAGCTTCCTTTGCCTCTTCTGGGCTCTTCGCTGAGTCCTTTTAAAGGGAATTGGGAGCGGAGAATAAGAAAAGATATTTGTCAACTGGAACTTTAATAACAGCTGCCATTTACTCACTCATTCAAAACAACTGCTGGTGCCCCTGCCAGGTGACAGGTTCTGTCCTAAGCGCTGAGGAGGCAGCAGGGATTGAAGCAGAATCCCTTGCCCTCAAGGAGTTTACAGTGTAGTGAGACAGACAATTGGGAAGATGCATGTACATGTATAATGGGTGCTATACAAAGAAGGGGTGCCTAGTAAAGGGATAAAGACTAAAGAGGCCGGGGACACCTGTTTTTAGCAAGGAAGGTCAGAGAAGACTGGGCTCAGTGACACAGTGAGCAGAGGTCTGAACAAAGCAAAGCAGAAGTCCGGGCAGATAGCTGGGGCTTGGGTGGTCTTGGCCGAGAGGCAGCAAGTTCAAATGCCCTGGCGAAGGAGCGGGGTGCCTGTCTGGGGCGGGTGGAGAGCCTGATGAGTGGGGAGGGTCGGGAGACCAAAGCAGATCCTTGAACCCCACTCTGGACCTCCACAATCAGAATTCTGAGCCCTCCAGGTGTTTCTGATGCCCGCTAAAGTCTTGAAACCCAGTTCTAGGGCAGAGATGAGCAAACACTTTCTCTAAAGGCAGATAGTAAATATTTTAGGCTTTGCAGGTCAGATGGTCCTTGTTGCAAACACCCGCCTCTGCTGGGTAGTCTGCAAGCCGCCAGAGACGACACAGAAATGAGTGGGTGTTGTTGAGTTCCAGTAAAACTTATTTTATTTGTTTGCCAACGTCTGCTCTAGGAGACTGGTTTGGTCAGTTGTTGCTGTGTAACAAATCATCCTAATACTCAGTGACTTCAAATCACAACCGTGTTTCGCTGCTCTGATATCGGCAGCTTCACTGATTGAGTCTAGGCTTGTCAGAGGAACGTGGGGTGGGGAACACACACTCTGTCTCTAGGGAAAAGAACTGTAGTCTCATGGCAGAGGGCATGGATGAGGCCAAAAAGAGGGATGAAGAATTGGGACCAATAACTCCATTTGTGATGGGGATTAAGTAAAGCAACATCTGCCAAGTGCCCAGGAGTATCTAAGCATATGGTCAGTGCCTTGTAAATGCTGGCTACTGTTATCACGATTATTAGTGTTATTAATAATTATTCCTTCTTTGATACACATCAGGGCTGGCAATTGGATGAAGTGCATTCGTTGGGAAGGCTGTTATGGATATCCTCAGTGATGGGTGTTCCTTACCATTAGCATTTATGACAAGGGGTGTAGGGACTCGTCCGTGTGAGCAGCTTGTGCTTGGCAATGTAGTTTGCTCTCGGTGCTGGGAGGCTATTTGTTTAGAGAAGGCACTAAGCCTGGCTTGTCACTTCCTCATCAGGTGCTGCTCAAAAACAGATACGTCATTCCCAATAGCCCGGGCACAGTGGGAATTAAGAACTCACACTCTGGTTTGAAAGAAGAAATGGGTTGCTTGATTGGAGCTCAAATAACTGGGTGTTCTCAATGAACAAGAGTATGTTTGGGGCACATCTGAGGGGGAAGAGGCAAACGAGGAAGTAGCAAACTGGTCTTGGAGATTCACTCTATCAAGTAATGGCTAACGCGCAACGTGTCCTGGCTCAACACAACTTTGGTCCGACTCCTTCACCAGCAGCTCTCACTTGGTCTCTGCAGACTACGTGCACTGAGATCACTTGGGGGCCTTAGCAACACAGACACATCTATGGGGCCTAACCCTTAGTGATCCTGATTTGGGTGGGGAAGAGGGAACACTTTTGCTTTAAAAGCCTTCTGGTGCTCATGATGAGCAGTCCGGCGAGGGTGGCACTGGTCTCCCATTTGTGCATCACATGTATTTACACTGTTGCACAGAAGCCAGGGTTCCCACTCACACCTGATGGGAACTGGAGAGTTCTGGATTCTCAGCTCTTAAGGAGCAAAAGCTACGTCTTATTCATCCTCATAGCCCGGGCAAGGTCCTTGGAGAAGCGTGATGTTACGTCTAGCATTTACAGGGCTTTCGCTTTACAGGACAGGAGACAGAGGCCCAAGAAGGCTAAGTGACTCTCCCAGGGGTGTGCCAGTGCTGCGTCCCTGACTCTGTGCCCCCTGCCCCTCGGGGTCTGGCCCTTCCAAGCTTCTTCTTGGGAAGGGAACTCCCATGTATGAAACATCTCTAACATGTCAGGCCTTGTGCTAGGTGTTTTAAACATGTTATTTCATTTTCTTCTTTAAGAAATAAAACTTGTTAAATTAGCATTATTAGCTCCACTTTATAGACCAGAAAATCTGCTGAAAGTCACACAGCTAATGAGTGAAGGAAGTCGAGCCAAATCAAGGTTTATTTGGTGGACATAGCGATTGGAAGGGTGCAGGAGGAGGCTTATGGGGTCCTGACAGTGCTCTGATTCTTGATCTGGATACAGCTCACTTGGAAGAGGGGCTTCAGGGTCTTAAAATGCATCACTGTATGCTTGGGCTTAGTGCATTCCTCAACGACAAGGTGGGAAAACCAATCCAGGTATGTCTGGGTTGCAAACTCATGCCATTTTGTTATGTCCTGCTGCCTCCTACAATGGGAGCTCAGCTCCTGTCTAATCAACACATGGGGGTGTTTCCATGCGAAGACACAGAGTGTGTAAAAGCAGGGCCTCAGTTAAAAATCAGGTCCTTTTCTTCCTTGGCCAGTATTTTTTCTTCTACTTCAACTGCCTCTGTGGAGGTCCCAACAGGTGCCTAACCGTGACTTCCTGGGATTACTGTTACAGGGCGAATGTGTGCTCTCAGAGCTCCCTTTACACAAGACTGAGAAACTTCCCATACCATTGACACGTACATCCCTAGGCCCCCAATTCCGGCGTCTTCTTTAAATTAAAAAAACACCCAACAACCAGCTTTATCTACATATAACTGTCATATAATGAGCTTATTATATTTAAAGTATACAGTTAGATGGATTTATACTTGTGAGACACTGGGTATAGTGCCTGGCACATGACAGGTGTTCATTTCATGATGGCAGTTACTATCAGAACAGTGAGAATCATAACTGCCATCACACAGAGGTATTGGGAGGATCAATGGGAGGTGTCACAGAGCCTGGCCACCGAGCAGGCATTCAGTAAGTGGTCATGCCTCCCACGGCAACTTCACCAACCACCTGCTCCAACAAGAATGGGAGGTCTAGGATGACACTCAGAAGGTAGGACCCGGGAATGGTGCTCACAGATGGCAGGTGGGTCACTGAGTCATGGTGAGGAGCAGAGAAGGAAGAGATGAGTTGGTGCCCTGGGAGGGAGGCTGCTGGGCACTTGGTAGAGTAGGGTTTGGACAGAGGAGGTCAGGGCTTTGATGGGGATGAAGGGGGAAAATATTCTGAGATGTAGGGAGGACAAGTGTGTGCGTGCTGGTGCGTGTGAATGTGTGTGCATGTACGTGTAAAATAAAGCTCAATTCAGCATGTACTATGATGCTCTTGTGGTGTGTCCATCCTTGTGCTAGATGCCTGGAGGAAGGCAGAGGGAAGCATCATCAGTGGAGAACTGACACACAACCACACAGTCCCTTCTCAGCGCTCTGCATATGAGCATTTCCAAAGCACTTTGCCATTGTCTTGTTGCATCTTCCGGAGTCCCAAGGTTTGGTTATTAGCATCTCCATTTTTACATATAAGAAAATAGAGGTTTGGCGATACAAAAGGCAGGCTGAGTAATAATTTGGTGGCCAGGCAATATGAAGACCAGAGCTCAGGCAGGACAGGTGTTGGCTGCTGTGCCAGTCCAGCCCCCTTAATGAGGTCCAAAGAGGAGGGATGCCTCCTTCAAGGTCAGGATAGAGGCAGAGGGTGGACTGGAGCCCAGATCTCTTGACTCCGAGTACCCTGCTTTTTGGTCATCTCACCCATCATTCAAAACACGTCCAGGATGCTGCCTCATTTGGAAGCCTCCCCGACCCATCCATAGCCCAGAAAAGTTAAGCATTTCTGTTAACATTGAAGCATCCCCCAAGGTCGTATTGTTATTCTTATTACACTCTGTTCCCATGCATTTCCTTTTCCAACGAAGCAATGAGTGTAGGGACAGTCTTCTGTCAATGTGTCCCAATATCTTCCATGGTGCTCAGGAATTGGGGTGCTTAACAAATATTGTCTAGTGGATGATTCATTGAATTCATGAGTGAACAGACTAGGTCAGACAGATCTCATGGAAGGATAGGAATTTGGGTTTGGCTTTGAAGTACTGCTCAGAGTTAGAGGGGCAGAGAAGAGAGCAAGGATGTTCCCAATGGAGACTACTCGAGGAACAAAGACCTGAGGCCAGATGGGGATCCTCACGTCAGTGACCTAGAAGAAGGCCAGGCTGCGGTAGTTTCCACTTTAGGGAGCAGTTTGATACAAGGCTGAAGTTGGAAGCAGAAAGACACGATGTAGCCCCTGTGGGTCCCAGATTTCTCAGATGACACTGAACTCTTCCTCTTGCATTTGGGGCTGCTGCTCCTTAAGGCTTCCTCTTTGACCTGGAACTTGCCGTGCTGATTCATGCCTCAGTCACTGCCAGTCGGGATTTTTCTCCAAAGTACTATTCTAGAAACCCCCACTCCCCCCAAGGCAGACACTTCAGCTGTCATTAGATGCTTATTAAGGGAGTGAGTCAGGGTGGTGGCTTAAGACACAATTTCCATCCTGCTTCCATGCCCCCTTCCTCTCATACCCCTGCCATGCTATTTCAAGCACTCAAACTCACAAGCTTTGTGGGGAGTGGAAAGAACATGAGGTCTGAGCTTCCAGACTTCTTGACAAATCTGTTCTGCAGTTCATTTGCTAGGTGAACTTGGATAGAGTGCTTATACACTCTGGGCTTCCGTTTCCTCAACATAATGCGAGGCTGTTGTAAGGACTGAATGGGGTCAAGCATAAAGGGCTCTGCATAGGATTTGGGGTACAGCGGGTATGCAGGAAGTACCAACCATGCCTGTGGTTTGAGGCTCATATGCTCTGATTCTCCCCACTTCAGGATAGAGATGACAGAGCCATTTTGATGTGGGTCTCCAACAGGATCCTGGGAAATCATTCCCTCTTTCCTTCCTGGTTGCCAGGTATGGACCATCCCTGCGAAATTCCTTTCTGTGGTTCTCTGGGGTGGGAGGGACTCAGCTCAACTACTCTGGAAACAGGAACCATTCACAGCTTCCTGGTCAGCTGCCAGACCCCATACCACAAGCCCACAAGAGCTGGTTTCTGCTTGGTGGATTTCACTGAGATGTCTGTCCTGACACAGAGACTCGGGTCTTTCTTCGTATCAACTCTGTGCTGACATGAACAGGCACCACAGCAAGGACCTTTTACCCGAATGCCCTACTCAGAGTTGATGAAGCTGTTTGTGGAATTTGCTCGTTTCCTGACATCTAGATGGGCTGTTGGCCTCTGCTGAAGGACTCATCCATCTAGCAGCCCTTGACTCTTGTGCGAAGTTCCTACTCTCCCTTCTTTCCCCCCCAGGTCCTCATTCTAGCAGTCCCCTTAGGCACAACCATGCACTAGCATTTTCCTGCCTCTTGTACATCCAGCTCGCTCCCAGCAACACTTAGAGTCTGTTCTCCTTTTGCCATACCCTGTGCCCACAGCACTCGAAGGTGTCCTGTTTGGACCTCATCAGCCCAGCGATTCTCTGTTAGACTTGAACTTCCTGTTGTTAAGAGTTAATGGCATACATATGCCATCCTTCTTCCTAGGCAAAAAGAACCACTCTCACTCCCAAAAAATTAGCTCTAAGGGAGGGAGCTGAGGCACTGAAGTGAGAGTCATAAAACCACTCATGGGTTTTGTAATCTTGGGCAAATCACTTCACTTCTTTGAGCCACAAGCATCCATATTTGAAAGGGTGGGACTGATGCTAATTGCCTCGTGTCCCTCCTCCCTCCACTCCCCATTCACTGTGAGAATCAAATGAGATAATGTCTGTGAAAGTGCTCTGTAAACCAGAAGCTATTATTATGAGGAGCCGACCCATTATTATTAAGAACTGGTTTTCCTGGTCCTCCCAGCTCTCCCTCCCTCTTCATTCCCTGCACTGGCTTAAGGCTGAAGCTGTGCAGAGGGATACCTTTGGGACCAGAAATTAGAAAAATTCTGCTCTGCTTACCAAGAGAGTCTTCTGGATTGCTATGACTTGAGCTTGTGGAATCAAAGAAGAAGGATACAGGGTTCTGACACCAGAATCTTTCTTGGCTTGGCTTTTCAATTTTCTTTCTTTCTTTCTTTCTTTCTTTCTTTCTTTCTTTCTTTCTTTCTTTCTTTCTTTCTTTCTTCTTTCTTTTTCTTTTTGTGGGCCTCATGCCCAGTGCAGGGGGGCTCCAACTCATGACCAAGATATCAAGACCTGAGCTGAGATCAAGCATTTGACACTTAACGACTAACCCATGCAGGCACCCCTTGGCTTGGCTTTTTAATATCTTAGGGGCAGCTACCATGTCAAGCTCCACCCAGTATCTGGAAAGAGAACCCAATTCATCCGGGTGTCCTGGGGCTGCTTCCAGTGTGGGTGGACTTGGCAGGTGTGGCTCCTGATTTTTGTGGCTCTGTCCACTCTCTGTGTCCCATTGCCATTCTCTTGTTGGGGCTACCACCGTGTCCCAGAGGCCTCCGCCTCCAGGCTTGCTCCCCCTTAGTCCACTCATGTGCCCAGCGACCTCTCTGAATGCCAATGTCTTCATATTACTTGTTGGCTTAAACCCTGCACTGTGGGTCCACATAGCCCTCAAGGTAAAGTCCCATTGTTCTACCAGGGCTCCTGCTGAATTTTCTGGACTCACCATGACCTCTCACCCCCTCCTTCTTAACTCCTAAGTAATTCTGCTCACCCAGGACCTTGTTCTCTGTTACCACCTCCTCTTTCTGTAGGGCTCAGCTTTCTGTAGATGCCACCAGTTTATGAAGCTTTCCCTGACTCCCCTGTAAGGTGCTCCCATCACATCTTGCTTTTCTCCTCTGTTATGGACTTTTCACCCTTAATTATCATCATGTATTAGGATCTGTCTCCTCCCAGAAGCTGGAAGCTCCGTTAGGCCAGCCGCCACCACGTTCTTGCTCAATCATAGCCATGGCACCTAGTCTAGGGCCCAGCAATGAATGAATGGGTGAATGGAGTGTGTGAGTCAGTCAGTGTTCCACACTTTGTCTCTGGGAGCTGGGGTGCCCCAAGGTCTTGGGTAAACTTCGGTGGGCTCATTTTAGAGAAGAACTAATATGTTCTGAAGCAAAGTCTGAAAACTTTGATGTGTTTCTTCTAGACCTTTCTTTCAGCAGGTGCTCACCATTTATTGAGCACAATCTGTGCTGGGCTCTGTGCTGAGCATTTTACAGGAGTTGGTTCCTTTGATGTTCATGAGCATGCTCAGAAGTGGATGCAGTTATTATCCTGCCTGTGGTTCGGAGTGGTTGAGTCACTAGCCCAAGGTCACACAGCCAGCAGGTGAAAGAATATTCTTGAGCCCAAGTCTGGTTTCCTCTAAACTCATGCTTTTCATTACTATACCTGGATGTAAGGGTTTTGTTATCCGAAAGACCTGGGTCTCAATTTCCAGAACTTACCAGCTGTGTGAACTGAGGTAAGTTAGTGTATCTCTTTGGACCCTATCCCTTAGTAGTGTTCTGTGAATTAAATGAGGTGATGTTTGTAAAGTGCTTGCTTTTCAGTAGGCTCCCACGTTGAGCTTCCTACCTGGTGGGGAACTTAACCATTTCTTGAGGCAGGTTAATTAACACATCCTTTGACAGTTGAGTCCGTGGGAAAGTACTTTTGCACATTCGGCAGAAGTCTGCCGTCCTTCGGTCATACCAGCTCAGGACCGTTGGAGGCAGTTCTGTTCCTATGCTACAGGCTTCTCCCCAGCCACTGAGGGCATCTGTCCTGTCCCTATTCCTGCTTCTAGAGCCTCGCTTCTCTGGGGAGGACAATTTCAGTCAGTCCCTCCACACCTTTCTCATGGAACAAGGCTTGAAGTCTCATTATTCACCCAACTGCTAGTCTAGAACAAGACCCATTGCTTCTGCACCTCCTTAGGTAAAGGCTGAGACAAAGACACTGCAGTGAGGATACTTCCGACAGCATTGATTGCGTTTGTGAGAAATTTGGAGAAGAGGATTAAGAGGTTCAAACTTCCAGTTACAAAATAAATAAGTCATGAAAAGTATAACATACAGAGTATAGTCAGTAATATTGTAATAACATTGTAGGGTGACAATGAGAGGACCATATAACATACAGAGTTGCCCCATCGCTATGTTGCACACCTGAAACTAATATAACATTGTATGTCAGCTCTACCTCAATAATAAAAAAAGTTAAAAACATCTTAATGTAACCACTTAAATATTCAACGATAGGGGATTAAATGGTAGGGATACAGCATGTCCGTAGTCCATATGAACAAACACTAAGTGGCCACAAAGAACAGCTAGAGGAACAAACGTTTATTGATGCAGGAAAGTGGTTACGGTGTCTGGACAAATGTAAAAAGTAAATGTAGAATGCAGTGCACGATCCCCAATTTTGAACAACAGTATTCATCTCTGTATGAAAGAAAATCTGAAAGTATTTAAAAGGGTAAAAGTGCTTATCTCTGGGTCATGAGGTTATGGGGGATTTTCTTCTTGTTCTAAATTTTCTATTGAGGGAGGAAGTATAGCTTAGTGGTTATGAAAATGGACTTCAGAATCAGGCCAACCTGGCGTTGGTCTATTTTCTGCCACTTGAGAGCTTTGTCACCTTGGTTTCATAATTTGTAAAGTAAGGAGACTAACAGTGCCTCGTCTTATTGTTGCTGAGGACATGATGAGACTGGTTTTATTTCTGGAATGTTTAATGGGTGCCAGCACTCTGCTAAGCAATTGACTTGCATATTTTCTATCATGATCTCCGCTCTACAAAGGAGGGAACTATGTCCAGGGAGATGAGGAACCTGTCTTCGGTCCTACATGACAGGGGGCGATGACTTTCCCCATTCTCAGCACCTGAACCCCTTCAAGGGTGCTGAAGTTCAAATCTGTCCTGCCATCCACATCTCCCTGCTGACTCATTCTGGACCCACTCTGACTAAAATCCCCAGACATTTTCATACTGGTCGTGTCTCCATCCTCTACTTGTGCTTTATTGCTCTCTCTCTTTTTTGTTTTTGGACTTGAGTGAACTTATTATGGAGCTGACAGGTGGATGAGAAGCCTGAGCATTCAAATCAAACCATTAACTATGAGGAAGTCCAAGAATAAGCCTTGTAATTTGGTAGTGAGAAGTTGCTGATCGCACCTACACACACTGGAGAGCCCAAGGGGGAGTAAAATGCATGAGCTTTGCATTTTCCTTTTCAACTCAGCCGGAAAGAGCAACCTCTCCTGATGTGAGAGTGTAAGTGGAGAGGCCAGGACGGGTCTAGGGAGCTGTCATTGGCAGAGCTCCCCGGACACAGTGGTCATTGGAACTGAGTGTGCGACACACCTTTAAAAGCAGGAGCTTGGGTGCCTGGCAGATTTGAGTTGTGACTCCTGCTTTGTCACTCATGGGCTGTGTGGCCCTGAGCACGTGATTCAGCCCTCTGAACTTCATTTTCTCATCCTCAAAATGCAGCCAGTGGTGCTTATTTTGTGGACGTTGCAAGAGGATCAATGGGAGATCATGCAAGTGACAGGCTCCACTGGTTCTGCGACCAATTTTAGTGGTGGTACCTCTTCTCTGGAAACCTTCCGTTCCCCACTGACTCATCAGTAAATGTGGAAGGATGGGAGAATCTGAGTCCCCAGAGGCTCCATGGTTGGAGCGGGGAAATCACACAGCACAGCGTCTTAGTGTTGCTGAGGAAGAAAGAGAGCTCTTGAGGCCAGAGTGGTCCAAATACACCCTTTATCCTCATTTTGACACACTTATTTTATCTTTTAAATCCTATAATCAATGTGTGTTTGTGGTGAAAAAAAAAAGAATCAAACTATTCAGAAGCATATAGAGAACATAGTAAACATTCCTTTTAATTGCCGTGCAATCCCGTTCACGTCTCCAGAGATGACCACTGTGAAAAGTGTGTGTGCACCTTTCTCGATGTTTTTATTTTATTTTATTTTTACTAGAGATCTGAAACATACTCAAACACAGACTTCCTCGCCAATGCTACGAATGTTTTGTGACTTGAATGTTCATGAAGCTTTCGTGAGGAAAATAAAAGGTTGGCTCAGGAGGACAGAAGGATGGGCTCCTCCATGTTTGTTGTTTCCCTCTAGCTTTGCTGCCCAGGGTGGATGTTGAGGAGCCTACATGCTTAATTGGTTTGGAAATGGCTGGGGAGCCTCTTGACCCTTCTGTAGTTCCACATGGCCCAAGCTTCTAGCTGCAGATCTTGGGCTGCTGCTTTGGAGGACCAACCATCTCCTGAAGGACTCGGTCCCTTTGGCCAGAATGATCCTTCCTCTTCCAAGAGGAAACAAGACAGGCCTAGGCGGAAATATGTGTCTGGATGACCAATTGCATGAGTCAAAGGTACTTGTGGAGATGACCAACATTATTTTAGCACATATGCCATCCCCAGAGGAGGAAGGACAGCTGCTTCCGCTTTTCTTGTTTTCTTTTGAGAGGAGATGAAAGTCCTTCAGAGATGGTACTGGACCCCACACGGTGAAATGGCTTCTATTTAGGGGGTAACGTTGGTACCCATGCTCTTTATGGCTGCTCAGTTTTATACACCGTTCTTAATTGGGGTCAGTCGAAACACTCTTGGGAATGTTGGAGTACAACAAAGGTTACATGGATTCCCGTTTTATAGCTTCTTCCCCAGCCCCACTCTCCCAAGCCATTTGCTGTGCAATGTGCTTGTCACTAAAGGCAGGGCACCAAGCCTTAGACTTGGTGGGCACCTCGCTGCTACTGCTACACTGATTTGCTCCCACTGTCTGTATTCTGATGACCTTAAATGTATTCATTTGCTCATCAGTCAAAATGTTTTCAGGTGATACTACTTGCTAGGCTCTGTGCTAGGTACTGTACGTCGTGTGGGCACAAAAGAGGAAGTGACCAGTTGTCTGTAGACCTGCGGCAGGGCCAGGCTTTCAGCACGGTAGGTATTTGAAGAGATTTTCAAGTGAGGGATAGAATGTACCAGGCAAATGTGGTAGAAGGGCATTTCATGGAAGGGAAGCAGTGTTGACCAACATGGGTGATACGGGACCAGGGGGCAAGTTTGTTGGGGGTGAAAGTCATGGCCCAGATGAACTGACCAGTACAAGTTGTCTTCCATAGACAAAAATCCCAAACATCTTTAGAGAAGGATCTCTTTTCACTCTGTCAAACTTGAGTTGCTTTGAGCGCTGATTGACTCAGCAACGATTTACTCAACAGCTACTATTTGCTTTGCACTGTGCTGCATGCTAGGGATGTAATGCTGACAATTTTCTTTTGGCAATTTTCCCAAAGGCCCAGTAAACAGTGTTAAAGTTTAACTTGGAAGTGATCGTTACTATCTTCAACCCATGACAAAGCATCTTTCTACTTCAGGGGCATCTACGGTGAGGCTGGCATTATTCTTTAAGCTCTGGACAGTGCAAGGGAGAATTTGACACACTTCTTTCACTGTCTTCTCGGAATACTAATCTAGATATGAACGTGACTCATTGTTTTATCTATTGACAATATGTCAGTGTGACCACACCCTGTCTTGTGATGGATAGCTTATGAATGCCTTTATAGAAGTCATAATCGTGGCTTTGAATGCCACCACTTGAAAGCTGTCAGCCCTTTTGTGCCATGAGGAGACAAGAAGTTTTATCAGACTGCTGGAGAAGAACAAGGTGGTCGATGTCCAAACTGTTACATTCTGATGCCTCCGTAAATAAGACGCCTGTGTCACAGTCAGCCCTCAATCAGAACAGCAATGAGATCTGCCCTGACGTCAGTGTCTCGCCCTTAACCCCCTCCCACCTCACGTCCTCCTCCCTAGCTCCAGAGATTAAAAGGCAATAAGCTGAATTCTGAACACCCTACCTTTAGTCTCACTCACCTCGGCTGAGTGGTCTCTCACCCACCTGTCAGTCTTCCAAAAAGACACACTTGCCCTCATTCTAGAATCTTCTTTGAATAGCCCTTTCACTTGTCACTTCAAGTGTCTTCTTGGTCGACAAAACTGCAAACCCGGACGGGCAATCAGGAATTAAGGGCAATGGTGGTTTGGGATTATTTCAGCTAATTGCTGTCCTATGTGAGAGATTGCATCATCTGTGACAGCTGGCCTGAGTAATCATCGCTTTCAGCAGCAAGTTTTCCCCTTTGGTGCAGGAGGGACTTTCAAGACTATTTTGACCAGTGTATCCTACAGAGCAGTAAATCTGAAAAGGGATTGCAGATAATTTGTTGTGTTTTTTGGTGAGAATTAAATAGGAAAAAGCCACCAAATTTCTAGTTTACAGTAAATGTTTGGTTTAGTTTAGGTGTTTTTATTTTCTAGAACCTGTGTATCCCTGATCCTCACACACAGTGTTCGGCACTCAACTCCATTATTCTCCACTGTTGATGGCACATCCCCTGTGATGCCTTTCTTTTTTCTCTCCTGAATTTGGAGGTAGAGAGGGAGTGACATGATTTGTATATGGTAACTCAGAACGCTGCACCAACCATTAGTTCTTTGCTGGCTGGGACACCGAGCTTTGGAGCATGCTGTGAGGTCTAAGTGGGCTTTCTGGGTATGCTGGGTTATGTCTTCATTTATACTAGAGTGGCAAGGATTGCTACCTTGAGTAAGTCAAGTGGGAGGAGTCTCTGGGCAGGGGACAGAATAGGGAATCAGATGTCCATGTATATGTCTCTTAGAGTTCTTTGGAAATACCGTGATTATAGCAGGTTCCCCCCTCCCCCCCGCCTTAAACTGCCAAGTACAAACCCAGAAAAGGAGGAAGTTAATTCACATTCTTGCTTTCTTCTACAGGCAAAAAAAAAAAAAAAAAAAAAAAAAAAAATCACCAGCCTTTTCCCAAGGGCTCATTTTCCATCTCTGCTTGGCTCATCAGAGTATATTGTGAGCCAGTACAAAGACCTTGAGGGAGGAATGCTGTCCAGAGCTCACCTTTTTTTATCCCCACCTTCCTTTATGTGAAATTGGGCCACCTCCCTGCTAACCCCAGCCTGGGCTCTGCCTCTGCTCCCATGACAGATATGTTTCGAGTAGATGCAGCATGCTGGGCCACACAGGGAAGCTGCAGGGGGTGTCCAAGTTCACATGTCCTGCATTCCAGGCGAATGTTTTTGACATTGAGCAATGGAATGACTCTGCCAGGTTTAGGTCTGTCCGATTGGAATGCAACCGAAAAGGAAAGTCCCGGAGTGATTCAAATCCTCACCTCCCCACAACCCCTGCTTGTTTTTTTTTTTTTTTTTTTTTATTCTTTTTTAATTCTCCAATGACGAACTCAGCCCAGCACTCCTACTGACCCTCAGCACTTGTTGGTGCTGATAAGTGCAACTTCCCAACAGATAGGACTACAAATCATAATATTTCGTTGAGTCATGTGTACGCCGAGGCTCTTTCCCAAACATTGCATCAGACTCATAATGGGCAGCTCCCAGGACTCTGCTGGATGACACTGAATGTCCAGGAAAAGCTCAGTCCATTTCTCGAAAAAATGTACTCTCACTCTCTCCATCTGCCTGGTTGTAATATCCTGTTCTTGAGAAAGCTGAACCCCTGGAGGGAGCAAAGGCACAACCGGTTTTGCAGATAAGTTTGAAAAATAGGACTATTGGCCTTTCCCACCCACTCTGGTCTCTTAGCAACAGGACAGCTGATGGGATCCACTAGGGAAAAAAACACAGAACATGTGGGGGAGCCTGTCTGAATTCTTGCCTGCAGTCTGATTTATTTAAACCTTCCTGCATTCTTAGGAATGAAGACCCAGGAGTCACGTCATGGGAGCATTCTCCTGCCCTTCTTGTGACCTCTGTGAATGAGCAGATAGGGGAAAATCTCAGATTGAGGTGGACATTCTTCCTCTGTAGGAATCTGCCTTATCTGAGACAGCCATTTCCTTCGATCTGGGGAGTAACCGTTTGAAAACTTGGGAACATTTATAGAGAGAGCTGGGGTGAGGTGGAAAGAACATAGGACTGGGTGTCTGAGTCCCTTGGTTCTAATGGAGACTGTCTTCCCTTCCCTGTGGGACCCCAGGCATGAAACCCCTGGTGCATTCACCTCCACCCCGTTTGGCTTTCTCATCTGCAAAGAAGGGAGCTGAATTAAATGTTCTCTAAGGTATCTTTCAGCACTGAGTCGATGGTGTGTGTGTGTGTGTGTGTGTGTGTGTGTGTGTGTGTGTGTGCGCTTGTGTGTTGTGTCTGTGTGCATTCACAGAAAATTTATATTATGTCATGCATCCATCTGATTCTCTCTCTTGAACTTTTGAGTCATTCAGTCATAGAACACGAATTTTGAGGCCAGGACTGTGTTCTTAACTGCTCTCCTTTACTATTGGGATGTGTACACAGAGATGCTCTGTGGTTGGTATTCTATGTCACATCTGGCGATCTTTATGCCTACATCTATTAATCTATGGGTATAGAATTGGGGAGATGCAGAGTACTAAGGCTTTAATACTCAGCGAGATCTGGGTTCACATTCTTTCTCTGCCTCTTACTAGTTATGTGGCATCAGGATTCTCAACCGTGAAGTGGAAATAATGAAGGCTATGTGATCAGGTTGCTCTGAGAATTAGGCAAAATGATGTGTGTAAGACAGCTGACAGTCTAAAACCCCTGCTACATAGTAAGTGCTCAATGAAAAGGGGAGCAGAGTCGAGATATGGATTGATGATAGGTTCTCTGATGAGAGGGACTTGCCTTATATCATGACTTCAGGTTGCTGGAACTTCTCAGTGGGGCTCTGCATCTAGGAGCACTAAATCGTAGCTAAGATAACCAGTGGAATGTGGCTCTGGTTGGCTGTTGCTTACGCAACTTGAATGGTCTTCAATCATTTTCAAAATGCAAACAATTGCATTTTAGAGCACTTTTTCTTTCTTTGGACAGATGTTCCGAAGTTGTTTCTCTCTCCATTCCTGTCTCTGTCTCTTTCCTTTTGTAGAGGAATTAATGCATAGCAGGTACCGGGCCAGGTGTTTTACATTCATTATTTCAACTATCCTTACAGCAACTCTCTCCAAGAGGTTTTGTCAGTCTCATTTCACAGCAGAAGATCTTGAGGTTCAGAAAGTAAGTCATCCAAGACCATTGTTAAGACCTCAGCTGTTAAGTGACAGAACAAGAATTTGAAGTCCCGTTCCCCTGACTGTTAAAATGGGAGGGGACCTGGGAGAGAGATCAATTCATCTTTTGTCTTGACTGTTGAGCCCACTTCTTTGGGGGGAGAAAAGCCACCTGCTCCATCTACTCCCTCATTAGTGCTAGGGGACTCTGAACACTTACTGTGTTCCTGGCTCTGCTAAGTCCATTATACACGATCCTGTTTGGTGCCATTAACAACCCTACAGGGTAGATGCTAATTATTAGACCCACGCAACAGAGGAGGTGGTTATTGAGGTGAGGTACTCTAGCTCTGGAGTAAACTCTTCTCACAAGATAATCTACTAATTTTATCAGGGTTAACAAGGGCACATGGTCTCTATTACTCTTGGGAACGTTATCTGTAACTTTACTTCTGCTCTTTTTTGGTGGTATCCATAACTAGTTTCTCCTTGTCCCCAAGAACAACAGTGGACATTGAAGGTATGGAAGCTATTGAACAATAGGCCAGTAGAGTTTCAACACTGCAAGGCTTCTTCAGTCTTCAGGCGTCAAATCGTCCAGTAGTTTTATAACGGTGGGACATGACCTGTTCAGTGGGTTGTAAAAACAACTTACTAGCACGTGATCAGTATTCCAGAAGTGAAATGAGTAGGATAGAAAATATAGAGTATATTGCACTCAGGGTGAAATGGTATCGAGAAAGTTGCCTCAGTTACCTCTGTGCGTGTGTGTGCGTGTGGGTTCTGGGTCACTATGTAAAATGCATTTCTTACTGATGGCCATCTTTGTCCAAGTTTGAAAAGCATTGGTTTCATTAAGTGATTTTCAGATTTTGTTCCACGGCATTCATGGAAGCTTTAGATACCTTAGGGGAAATTGGAATGGAGAAGCTGAGTAGGGAGAACTTCGGGAATGTCCCCTCTTCTGATGAAAGGATTCCCATGTTTATCTGGTTCTCATGTTGGATTTTCATAGGATATTTCATCTTTTTTAAAAAAGACTCTCCTATGGGGTGCCTGGGTGGCTCAGTTGGTGAAGTATCTGACTTCTGCCCAGGTCATGATCTCCCAGTTCTTGGGTTCGAGCTCCGTGTTGGGCTCCTTGCTGACAGCTTGGAGCCTGGAGCCTGCTTCAGATTTGGTGTCTCCCTCTCTCTCTGTCCCTGCCCCACCCATGCTTTGTCTCTCTCAAAAATAACTAAAATATTTAAAAAAATTTTTTTAAAAAGACCCTACGGAAAAGAAAAGAACTGAAGAGCCACTGATTTACCTCATTGGATTTGTGTTGTATTGAGTATCGATTCATTCTTGCGTGACTTCATATGGTAACCAAGGGGCAGCCGTTTGCCCAGTACTGTGATGGTTGCCATAAAATATACAGCAATGTTGGCAAATGGGACCATCGCTGTCCTTAAATGGTTGTTTTAACTAACCTGATAACGACCTGCTGTTTACACCAGATACGGCAAGGAAATAGCTGAAGATGTTGTTCAGAATTTGGAAATTTCCTTAAAAAGATATAGAGAGTTGTTACAAGAAGGGAAATGGAAGGATCAAAGGTGGCTGTAGCAATGGAGATAAAGGAAATAATGAAGGATTGTACTTTGGTTCAGACCAACAGCATAAATGTAACTGCAGTATGAATTTGCTTGACAATGTTCGTGAATCAATGTCTGAGGTTGTTACCTGACTTTTCACTCTGTAAGTCAACAGCGTGGCGTAGGCCAAAACCCAAAGTAAGCCTGGCTACATGCGACACATTCATGGCCATGGAGTACAGAGTACCTGTGTGAGCGGAGACTGCGAAAATGGCCACAGCCCTTTGCAGCTTTTCCCATGTAAGGGTAGAGTCCATTGTGTCTATTTCCCTGCTTCTTGATTTTTGAGTTGACCCTTTGATTAGCTTTGGCCAATAGAATGCGGCAGAAGTGATCCTGTGCCATTTTGAACCTACTCCTCAAGCATGCAGCCTCCATTCTTGAACTCTTAGACCCTGATACAGACATGCAAATAGGCCCTAGTTAGTCTTCTGGAGGAAGGTAGACAATGGGAGAGAGACTCCAGGTACCATAGCCAAGGCCATCCTAGACCTACCAACCTCCAGCTGATCTGCCAGCTGATTGCAGACACTTGAGAAAGCACAGATGAGTTCAACCAGGCCCAGCCCAGACCAGAATAACTGTCTTGCCAACGCACAGGATCATGAGCTAACTTTTGGAGTGTTTTATTAGGCATCAGATTCTAACAGATGCATGCACCATCCTGCATGGGCAAATCCACACTGGAAGACACATGACCACATCTACCAAAAATATTAGCTAGAAATGTTAACAAACTACAATGTGTTCAGGTCAGGGTGAGGATAAGGGTTCTAAAAACCTGCTGGATAAGAAATTAAGGAAGCTTGGGAGCCTGGGTGGCTCAGTCGGTTGAATGTCCCACTCTTGATTTTGGCTCAGGTCATGATCCCAGGGTTATGGGATTGAGCCCTGCATCGGACTCTGCACTGAGTGTGGAGCTTGCTTAAGATTCTCTCTCTCCCTCTCTCTCTCTCTCTCTCTCTCTCTCTGTCTCTCTCTCTGCCCCTCCCCTCTGCTTGGGCTCTCACCCTAAAAATTAAAAAAAAAGAGAAGTTACATAAGCTTAATCTGGAAAGTAAGGATGTTTATGGGAACATGAGCTCTCCATTTTGAGACTTGACATTAATGGGAGAAGTGGGATGAATTCTTTGAAACTTCTGTGGTTGATTGAATATTGGCTGTAACTTCTCCCATTCCATCTATTCCTGCCACGGCCTTAGGGTAAGCAGAGTATGGTCTTCTCTTAAGTACTTTCTTTGACCTTGGGCTTGGACATGTGACTTGATCTGGCCAATGAAGTGTAGGCAGAAGTTACGGAGCATCTGCGGCAGACTCATTCTCCTATTACTTCTGCCATCACCATAATAACCGGATTTCCCAGAGGAGGATGAGAGGCTTGTGGAGCAGAACCCCCTCCCCCACCCTGCAGCAAGCAACAGAGCTTTCCCAGCTCCCCCCTATATTATGAGTGAAAAGTTAATGTTTATTGTTATATGCTCCTGGGGTTTTAATATTGATTCATATCTAGTAATAATTGACCAAAGTACTTCTGAGATTAAAATTAAGATCAAGGGGTATCTGTGTCAAGGAAGGAGACTTATTTAAGGACAAATCTCTGCTAAAGAAGAGAACTGTCCTAAAGTAGAACACATGGAGAAATTAGGAGTTCTGTATCCATGGAATATTCAATCATCGGGAAGCTGTAGATGGTGTTCTTAGAATGAGAATCAGACTTTCGTTTCAGAGCAACTGAGATGCTCAGCAATTTGGAGGATGGTTAGCAGATAATTTCAGTTGTTTTTTGCCACAAAGGAAGGGTGAGCGTGCAGGAGTAAGCATGTGTGTGCAGGGAAGGTGTTGGTTAAGAGGGACAAACACTGTGGAAGCTTTGAATGCCCACTAAGGTGTTGACCTCTGATTCAAGTCTGCGCACATTTGTTAATCAACCTGGAACCTCTCCCTCTTTCCTCTGAAGTTCCACTTATTCCTGAAGTGCCAGCTTAAGTCTGGTTTTCTCTCTGGGAAGTTCACCTGACCTTTCCAGCCTCCAGGGACCAACCCATCTCTGGAGTCTTCATCTTGGCTGCCTTGTCTTTCTCCTTGAATTTTTCCAGGCTGAGATAGATGTTTCTCACATGCTCACATAGGGTTTCCTCAAATTAAGGACCTTGCTGCTCTGGAATGTGGTCTTGCCTCTCTCTTTAGAACTGAGAGCTGGTAGAAGGCAAGAACCATAGCTCATTCACCCAGCACCCCCTCTATCTACCATAGTGCCTGGTACATCTACATGCTCAGTAAATATTTGTGGAATGAATGGATGTGGGTTTCTTTCATCTTTTTGGTGCAACTGTAAACTCCTAAAGGCAGTTGCTACATTCCCATAGTGTTCCAAGGCCTGTGCATTTGTTCATTCAACAAATATTTGATGAATGAGTCTGACCCAGGCTTACAACACCCTATGCCACCCGGCTCCTACCATCTCTACGATATAATTTCATGTAACTTCACTCACTCACTGATCTGCTCAAGCCATACTGGCTTTCCTCAGTTCTGTGAACCCTTAAACCTCATTCCCACATCAGGGCTTTTGCAGTCCCTTTGGCTACAATCACTTTCCCTTGGTCTTCTGTGGCTTCCGCCTTCTTGTTATTCCAATCACAGGTCACCTCTTTTGAGAATCACGTGCCGAGTGACCAATCCATGGCACCACCCTGCCTCTCTCCATTGTGTCTTTCAATCCCAATTCTCTGCATGACGTTCATGACTTTTGGATAATTATCTTCCTTCCTTCCCTCCCTCCCTTCCTTTCTTCCTCCCTTCCTCCCTCCCTCCCTTCTTTCCTTCCTTCCTTCCTTCCTTCCTTCCTTCCTTCCTTCCTTCTTTCCTTCCTCCCTCCCTCCCTCCCTTCTTTCTTTCCTTCCTTCCTTCCTTCCTCCCTCCCTCCCTTCTTTCTTTCTTTCCTTCCTTCCTTCCTCCCTCCCTCCCTTCTTTCCTTCCTTCCTTCTTTCCTTCCTCCCTCCCTCCCTTCTTTCTTTCCTTCCTTCCTTCCTTCCTTCCTTCCTTCCTCCCTCCCTCCCTTCTTTCTTTCTTTCCTTCCTTCCTTCCTCCCTCCCTCCCTTCTTTCCTTCCTTCCTTCCTTCCTCCCTCCGTCCCTCCCTTCCTTCCTCCTTTCTTTCCTTCCTTCCTTCCTTCCTCCCTCCCTTCTTTCCTTCCTTCCTTCCTCCCTCCCTTCTTTCCTCCCTTCCTCCCTCCCTCCCTTCTTTCCTTCCTTCCTTCCTCCCTCGCTCCCTCCTTTTCTTCCTTCCTCCCTCCCTCCCTCCCTTCTTTCCTTCCTTCCTTCCTTCCTTCTTTCTTTCCTTCGCCAGCATGCTTATTTATTGATTGATGGTCTCTCTCAGCTAACATGTAAGCTTCGTGACAACAAGTATCTTTTTGGTTTCACTCAACAGCTGTATCCCTAACATCTGATAAATATGTATTGAGTGAATGGAAGAATGAATGAGTGAATGAATGAATGAACATGGATCCAACACTCAGCTCTGCATTGTGAATACCGTGGGAAGAGAATAGACAAGGATCTTACCGTCAAGTATTTTATAATTTTTGCTGAATGATCAACGTATACCTGGTACAGCAGAGAAACCAAAACCAAACCAATAAATGCTAAACACAAAACAGAACAGATGGGAGTGTGTGTAGCTCAATGCATGTACTGAAGCCTCAGCTACTTTCTGTGAAATGAGGACAATAATGCCTCGTTTGCAGGTTTGCAAGGAAGGTGAAGTGAGATAATGAACAGGCACCACTCAACGTGTGGCACATGGCTCTCATTCTGAGAATGGTATTCTCCCAACACCAACCCCAGTTTCCCCCCAACGAGTGCAATGAAGCATTTTAAGAAGCTTATGTTGGTCTACCTATCTGATCCACTCCAGAGAACCGAACTTCAATTCCAAGTATGGCTTCTGGGCTTAAATCCAGTTACGAAAATGTTTCTGTCCCAGGTCCTTCCAGAGTGTTAACGGGGGAAGTGGAGCGATTATGGTTCCTTTGTGCACCATGAGCTTCTGTTAGCTGCTGTTCTTGAGCTGGGTGGTGGGGAGCTACGTGATAATTGGGTGCAAACCACAGCAAAAGCACGAAGAGTCAGGGAATGCTGGACACAGGGTGGGTCTTCCGCAGAGGTGTGCCGATAACCGCTGGTGTTGCCAGAATGCCCTCCATGGAGAGTCAGTCCTTTTGTTTCAATCATTGCTGGATGGAATAAAAATAAGAACAACCGTTAACTCCAGCAGTCATTTAAGCGGGTCGAGTTCAATACTAACATCCAAAACAATTATGGTAGTGAGTGGCCAGCACTATGATCAGGTCTCAGGAGGGTGCTTCCTGGAGACTGGGTGGCTGAGTGTCTAGTGAGCCAGATCCCGCAGAAGCCCTGGGGAAGGGGCAAGTTTGGCCAGTGGAGGGGCAAGGACAAGGACAGTTACACAACAGAGCTCCCAGAGTGAACTGTTATCTGTGTCTAATCTGTCCTCCCCTCCCCGCTCCACCTACACAGATGTGCCCTTTAAATATTTATTTGCCCACCTTTGCGGTATGTGCTAGACCTTGTCTCAAAAGTCAGCTTGATCCCTTTGAAGGTGTTTACTAATTAGATCAGCCTGGGAAGTTAGGCAACTTCAGATAAATTTATCCTGTGTGAGGTAGTCCCTGGGCACAAGACCCCTAAACAGCCTGGGGTGGGGGGGGGTCAGCTGCCGCTTTCCTGCTTCCTTCCTTTACTGGAGGAAGTCCTAATGATTGCCCAATTAAGCTGAATGGCACTGCCTCTTTTTTTCTGCCATTAGCCCCTGACACAAGTCTGAGGCAGGCAGCAGAGTGGCTGGAGCCAGAAGGCTAAATGCTCTTAGCAAGCACGATTATGGATCAGTTGCGTGCTGGGCTCACTTTGACATAATCCACATGAAATTCTTGCTTAGTGATACAGCATCTGGGCCGTAGGTATTGACTCGATTGTGAGCTTGGCTTGAAAGGGAAATTGCTGCTGCAGTAATTCAAGTTCAATAGACCCGCAGGTCACTGCCCTCAAATATTTAAAAATAATATTTGCTTCAGGAGAATTTGGGCACGTGCATGAGTGTATGTGCGTGGGGCGTGTGTGTGTGTGTGTGTGTGTGTGTTTGGGCATATATATCCAGCTGAAAGAGCTTCTAGAAGAGGCGAAACATAAAGTGAGGGGGAGAACTTTATTATGCTGGGTCCGAAGGCAGCCTCAGTGTATGTATGGTCAGATTCATCTGATTCCCTTCAGTCACCTCAGCTATTGTCACCGTTGCGATAGGCCGGGAGAGAAAGACAGCTGATGATGGCTGCCGGGACTGCCTGTCTTAGGTCTCAGAGGATCCCCTTAGAGAGTTTTGCTTCAAACGCCTTTGCTTGTTCCAAGAGTAAGGCCAAGTGCTTCCTGCTCCGTGGAGCCCCCTGGGAGAGCCTGAGAGCATGCAGAGTGACGCCTGGCAGCCTGTGACAAAGCCATGGGTGTCCGTGGGCTTTGCCTGGCATAGCCCGCCTCTCCCCGACAGAGCCAACAGCACTGCTCTCTGTTTCTGCGAGCCCTTGTTCACATGTCTGCCACAGTCGGTAATTAAGACTGTTAATATGTTTACCGTGAAGCTGGGAGTACCTTAGCCTTGTAACATAGCACTGTGACCTATGCCTGGGTCCACAACACGTATCAAATAACCAAACGGACACATTTCACAGGGAGAGCTGAGTTTCTTCTTGATGTTACTAAAACTTGCCGCCTCTCTCAATCAAAAGGAATGCAGTTTGCCTGAAGTTAGCATTGGACAGAGAGACTGGGGGCCGCATGGTGTCAGAGGACACAGCCGGCCATGTCAGCATGTGTCTGTCCCTGGGAGATTTGACTTTCCATCTGGGGAGGGCGACTTCCCTTTTGATCCTTCTGCCACCATCACACCGTCCTCCAGTGTTAACGCTTGCTGATTTAACACTTTGGCCCTGAGGTGCTCCGCACCCCCTCCCCCCTTCCTGTGTTTCTGTCATTTGGGAGTAGATCTTAGTAGTTAGAATCTCTAGGGTCAAACCACCTGAATCTGAGTCCCATCCCCCCATGAACAAGCTGTGTGACCTTGGGAAGGCTACTCATTTCTTTGCAGGTCCTTGCCCGCTTCCTTAACACTAAAGTGGGGTTCTTGAGGTTGAGAGGCTAAGCAGAGATCTTAAGGGAGTGTCTGACTTAGCATAAATGCTCAGGATTGTTAGCTATTTCTTCCTGCAACGTGAAAATGATCCCGTCCATCTTGGCGACTGTGTGTGGGGGGGATTGGAGATAATGGATACAAAGTGTCTGGCCCCCAAATGGTAGTTATGACTATCGTTATTATTGGCTCCCCCAAACAGATCAAAATATAGAAAGATTTGATCACTTCCTAAGGGATTGCACAAAGAAAGTGACCCAGTATTCAGCTTTGACCTTGACATCTCCTTCCCTGACTAGTTCACTGTTAAGAATTACAGATCTCATACACTTTTGAGAAGATTACCAGGGAACAAAAGACCCAGGAAGAAAATCTCTCTCTCTCTTTTTTAACGCTTAATTGCTAAGATACACACCCTTTCTCTTGAGGGACTGACCACAGGAGGGATTTTCCAGTTCGAAAAATATCTTCTCCCTTACTCTCAAGGCTTCACCTTTGCCTAACTTTATTATTATTATTATTATTATTATTATTATTATTATGTTTATTTTTATTTTTGAGAGAGAGAGAGAGTGTGTGTGACCAGGGCAGGGGCAGAGAGGGAGACACAGAATCAGAAACAGGCTCCAGGTTCTGAGTTGTCAGCACAGAGCCCTACGCTGGGCTTGAACCCACAAACCTCAAGATCACGACCTGAGCTGAAGTCGGACACTTAACCTACTGAATCGCCCCTGCCTAACTTTAGAAATGCCAAGTTTTTGGGGCACCTGGGTGGCTCAGTTGGTTAAATGTCCGATTTTGGCTCAGGTCATGATCTCACGATTTGTGAGTTCGAGCCCCACGTCGGGCTCTATGCTGACAGCTCGGAGCCTGGAGCCTGCTTCGGATTCTATGTCTCCTGCTCTCTCTGCCCCTCCCCTGCTCATGCTCCGTCTCTGTCTCTCTCAAAAACAAATAAACATTAAAAAAAAAAGAATTGAAGAACTGCCAAATTTTAAGGCAATCCTACCACCATGATAGCAATTATACACCAAGCCATCCCAATACCTCATGCCACGGGATTTTATTATATTAGTAATATACACATTTGTGGATATATCACCATAGTAATGTTTTATTTTTGAACAAAAACATGATACTACTCTAACAACTGTTTTTTGATCTTCTTTTCTGTACTTCATAATATATTATAAATTTCCTGCCAGATCAATGAAATGATTTTTACACCATTTTGAATACCTGCTATTATATAATATGATTATTCCATAATGACCTTAACAAAACCCCTATTTGTAGACATATAAATTGTTTCTAATGTTTCCTCATTGTAAACAACACTGTGATGAATATCCTTATATTTTTCCAGTTTAAGATCTAATTGTTAGCATAGAATAAGTCATCAGTAGTGGCATTTCTGTTTAAAGGGCATGCACTTTTTGAGGCATTTGATAAATTCTGCCTAGTTGTCCTTTAAAAGCCTTTACCAAGTTGATCCCCAAATAATCTAGAACAGCTTTCCATTAAAAAAAAAAACAAACAAACTTCTTGGCACGTATAAGGAAGGATAATTTAGGCACACATCAGCAAGGGCAGAGGGCAAACAGAAGAATCTGCTGGAAGCCAACTCCCATGGGGGCTTTAGTTGCCCAGAGAGCTGAGGGGAACAATGTCTTTTTACCATCTTCACCCATGGGTACCACTGAGACGCCCCCTATGGCGGGAGCAGCTCCTGTCTGTAGGAGTTTTCATACATCCCAGTGACACTGGATTGTGGTTTCAGAAAGAAGCCATTTTTCTTAGGAAACAAGGCTAGGCGGTGGTGTTGGCAGGGGACCAGAGAAAAGGCAGAAGGTGGTGCAGGTGAAGAGGTGTGGGTTTTTAGTGGGATGTCACCAGCTGTTGTGACTTAAAACTCAAACACAGCCTTCAGGTGACAGTCTAGAAGAAGTTACTAGTTATGCTGAAGGCTGACTCGAAATCCTTCCTCCCTTGTCAGAGGAACTCAGCGGGTCTGAATGAATCATCATGAAGAAGCATAACTTGTTGAGGCTTCCCAAGACACGGAAAGGAATCTGGCCGACCTCTGTGTCGAAGCTTTACGAGACAGGTGGGTGCAACCGCTGATCTTTACGAAGGCGACTGTGGCTCAGAGTCTTGGGACTCCTCTGTGCCCTGTAAAGCTTTTATGAAACCTCTGTCATGCTCTTGGTAGGTCCTGTGTCATGAAGAAGGATGCTCAGCACAAGGAATATGCCATATATGACCTCTTCTAGGTTTCTGATCCTTCCAGGGAGGGATCTCAGCACTTTTTGGCTCTTGTCAAGAAACCAAATGGCTGAAACTAAGTGAATTGTTCACAGTGGTAAGATCTTGTTTGGGAAGAAGGGTGTAGCTTTATATAATCCTGGGGCTTATTGGCTTGGGTGAGAACTCCCTGGCATCTGCTGGAATTTGTAAGTGATGATGCAGGGAGGGAAATGGAGAAGTCAAGGCATTTACTGACCTAACACAGGCTTGTTAAAAAATACCAATTACATATATGCAGTGTCTCTGCATTAAAAAGAAAATATACACTGTCAGGAGAGAAAATGGGTTACTATTCACGGCTAATTCTTTTAGGTAAACATGGGAGTGTTCATACTTATGGCAAAGAGAAAAGTTTAGTAGAGATTCATGCAGCCCCATCATATATTTCTTGGGGCATCTATCTAGCAGTGGGACTTACTAGGTTTTCATTTTTCTCTATATTTCTCTTTCTGTTTTCCTCATCTCTTGTTCTACCATATGGGAGGATAGAAAACAATGACAATGAACAAAAAACAAACAGGACTTGGAATCAGATTACCTAGAGTCAAGTCACTGTGAGATGTTTGGCTTCTCTGAGCCTCACTTTTCCCATCTGCAAAATGGACACAATGAGACCTGCTTTGCTGTGTTTGTTCATTCACCACAGGTTAAATCGAGTATCAGTGAACCAGCTAGCAAAAAGATGAAACATTGGCTCCAAAGCTTAACATGGCTCAGTTTTTTAGATTTTTACTTTCTGTTTTAAAAACTCTTCTGGGGGCACCTGGGTGGCTCAGTTGGTTGAGATCATGACTTCAGCCCAGGTCATGATCTCGTGGTCCATCGGTTCGAGCCCTGCATTGGGCTGTGTGCTGACAGCTTGGAGCCCGGAGCCTGTTTCAGATTCTGTGTCTCCCTCTCTCTCTGACCCTCCCCTGTTCATGCTCTGTCTCTCTCTGTCTCAAAAATAAATAAACATTAAAAAAAAATTAAAAAAATAAAAATAAAAACTCTTCTGTTGCTTCTCCTGACTTAATCTCTACTTCAGACAAGCATGTAGTGTCTTTAGCTGCTCTGGTAGATTTATGGATTTTTGAATTTGGAGGTTATTAGAAGATTGTGTCCCTCTGTTCTTGGTGCAAACTACCAATCAGGAAATAATGCGGACATTAGAATCATCTTCTTTTCCTTTTAGAATGTCCTTTTCATTGTCCAAGCTTTCTGTGGCTTTTCTATTTCAATCTGTATTGCCCAGACTGCTAATGGGATAGGCTCCTAACTGGTGTCCTTGATTTGTTCTTTCCTTGCCAGCCTAACCTATACATAATATTTATTCATTCACTTAGCAAACATGTTTCATGTATCTGACAGTTTCCACCAACTCTAGTGGGTGCTGGACATGTGCCTAAGTCGCTCAAATACCTCCCTCAGATTCGCATCTCTATTAATGTAAATATCAAGCCCCTTAACCTAGAGTTCAAAATCCCTGAGTAAAACTGTTTCAACCTGCTTTTTGATTCTGTCTCACGACCTACATCAGCTCTCCACGTTAGCTGGGCCGATCTCCTCCTTAGCTTTGCAGATGTCCTTCCCCCTTCCAGGAATGCTCTCTTGTCTCTATTTTATTTATTCCAACCTAAGGTTCAGTGCTGATCCCAGATGTTAATTCCCCTGTGGAATATTCAGACTGTGCCTCCTTGGGACCCTTGTCACTTAATATCTGAGGCCACATAATTCAAATGGCTGTGTAGCTTTTCAAGCATCCAGGAAGACAGTAAGATTTCAAGGTGGTTGAATGAAAACATAGAAACATCTTGACTCATTTGTTCTTGCATCATCCACAGGACCTCATATCACAGTGTCCTGCTCAACAAACACTTGTCTGTTTGTTGTTTGAGCCATGTAATGAAACATAAAAACTGGAACTAATGCACTGTTAGAATTATCCCAGTAGCCGATTGCTTCCCTCTCTTTTTTGGGGATGACTTCAGATGCCAGCTTGGTTCAGACCCTTCCTTATCTATGGTGTCCTCTCCAACCTGGCTACCATCATTCCTTCATCCCTCTTCAAAGTCCTCTTGCTATGGAAATACAGGGTCA
Source organism: Panthera pardus (assembly GCF_024362965.1). NCBI lineage: Eukaryota > Metazoa > Chordata > Mammalia > Carnivora > Felidae > Panthera > Panthera pardus. The sequence continues at coordinate 69,839,824 of NW_026527002.1, forward strand.
CAGGGGCTAGTAGCATTAGGTAGTTTCTACTGTTTAAAAGAAAAAAAGCTGATGCTTTGCCTAGGTATCTAGATCTGACTTACAATTCTGACTGTAAGCTGAGCAACCCTGGAAAAGCTGTCTTGCCTCTCTGAGTCTCGGGTTCCTCTTCTGTAAGACAGAATACATAAAACCTCTTGCAGGGGCAGTTGGAAGAAATAAATATGATAATATACATATACAGCACTCATTGCACTGCTCAATTCATACTAAATGCTTATTTAATCATTGATGTGATTGATATTCACCATAGATGCTAGAGTAGTCCACATCCTCTTTGCAGGAACCATTGGATTTATAAGGATGCGTATCAGTCCCGTGTGTGGTAGGCTCTCATAGATTTCATTTTGGGAGCTGGCCATATCCAGCCTTCCCTGCTGGTATAGGATCTCTTTTGTTTTGTAGTCATTTTTTTAAATGTTTATTTATTTTTGAGAGACAGAGAGACAGAGCGTGAGCAGGGGAGGGGCGGAGAGAGAAGGAGACACAGAATCCGAAGCAGGCTGCAGGGTCCGGGCTGCCAGCACAGAGCCCAACATGGGGCTCGAACCCATGAACTGTGAGATCATGACCTGAGCTGAAGTCGGACACTCAACCAAGTGAGCCACCCACATGCCCTTCTTTTTTTTTTTGTAGTCTTGTTGGAGAGTAGTGGCCTCTACCTACCACAGACGTCAGACAGCTTAGACTCAGCCCTCATCCCTAGGCTGCCAGAGCTGAGCAAATGTCTTGGCTTGGCCAGTTGGATGTTTCTGCAACCTGGCTTCTCAGGCTTGGGATCCTGGTGGTATGACTTCTGCTTTTGGGATTTTGAAGTATGAGTGTATGTCCAAAGCTGAACGGTCACTTAGAATTCATTCACAACAATGAAGGCAGCTTTGATGGTGTGTTCGGCTGTGTTCTTCCTTCTTCTTATGATATTGCTGTTGAGTTTCCTCCTCCTTAATCATCCAGACCACTGGGGTTCTTGTATTCTAAGGTCCTGTTGCTGTGAGCCTCATAAGCTTCCAGGAAGTCACTATCTGACCACTGCCCCCCGCCCCCCAACATCTCCAGTTTTTCTCCATACATAATATGAAACCGAGAACTGAGAATGACATTCTGTGCATCTCATGTACTTCTTTCAGTGACCAAGGCTCCACAGTGCACTAGGCTGATCTTCAGTCCCACCCCCATGGTGGCTGAGTGGGTTCTTCTGCCCCCCTCATCCTTGTCACTTGGCTTCCACTGTTTACTTTCTGAACCCTGAAAACAGAAAGAAGGTTGAGCTGCCCTCTAGCTAAGCCACTGGCTTTCACATCACCCCCGCTTCTGCCTTTGCAGAGTGGCACCGCTCACCTTGAATTGTTACCATGTTTCAATCCTTTACTCCTGCCTAGGAAGGGTGGCTCAGCCAATGAAACTGCACCTTTTCTTTCAACATCAGAACTTGTTTTCAGGAGACATGGGTTCTCATCCCACCTTGGCTGCTGATTCTCTTTATGTAACTCAGTTTAGCTCTTCGTCCTTCAGTCTTCTTCCCTCTAAACTAGGCTAAGTAGCACCTGGAGGGGCAGTCTGGGGCAGAAATATAATGATTGTCATGCTGGCATCTTTGTAAAGCAAGACTGATGTGGTGATGATCACCACATAGTGCTATGAATATTTTTCACAATAACAGTGATAATAAAATCAATGGTGAGAATATCAGGAAGGGCTGGGTGGCTTTGTGGGGTTTGGTTATTAATGGCAGAGGACTGTGCATTGATTGGCAGTGGCGGGGCGGGGGGGGATGGCTAGGGGCTGGGGCCAAGCTACCATTTTTCTTAATCACGTAGTGACCTCTTCTGGGGAACAAAAGAGGCAAGCAGGGCCTCAGCACTGGGGGACCCCTTACACATCTGCTCTGAGGCAAGCAATGATAGCACAGATGGTCCCAGGGGAGAAACTCTCAGGGTAGATGTTTGCCCTGGGCAACCAAATGGAAAACAAAAACAAATGAACTGAAACTGAAAATCATTTGCTCAGGAGCCCTCCCTGAGAGAGATATCATAGAGCTGGTCAAACTTTGGGGGCCCATTCCGCGCCTTGTGGTGAGGCCGTGGTCAGGCAAGCTGTCCACAACCAGGAACGTAAGATCAGCCTTGAGGGAGAATGGCTCGAAACAGGTCCAGATGGGAAATGTACTTTTGTGTATTCCTAAGTGGAAGAGAAAAGAAAGACTATCTCAGATATACAAAGCTAGGTTCAGAGTGAGGTCTAGTAGAGGAAGTGGCTTTTGCTCAATGGTCCTTTTTTGGAGGCAGGAGAGGGGCAAGCTCTTCCTATAGCCTTGCCAATTGGACTGAGAGTAAGGCAAACCAGAAGAATGTTTGTTTGCTTGTTTGTTTTCTCCAACAAATGTCACCATATTCATCTGTTACTTCAGACTCTTGGAAGGAGAAAGAAGAACCTCCAGTAAGCCTTCTTGGTGACTCTAGCTACTACTGCAGTCCCCTTCTCTGGGTGCCTGCAGGACTTAAGCTGGGCTAGATGGCGGAGCATTTGATCAGACCTGGTCTGTGTTGGGCTGTCCTGTGCTACACATTCCCAAGAACACAGCCTTGTCCATGGCTTCCACATAAACTCATGGGCAGCAAAGTGCAGGTTGACGGGAATCCTATTGTCCAACCTCTTGTTGGATGGAGTCAGAAGAACTGGACTCAGAGAGAAGAAGGGTCTTACCCTAAGTCCAGGGACAGAAGGATGAGGCTCAGATTAGAATGGAGTCCTCCAACCAGTTAACAGTCCTGCCCCCCCACTTCCCTCCAGCCCCCCCCCCCCCCCGCCGCATACTAGTTGACTAGCTTTATTATTAATGCTTGTGTACTAGGTTGACTAATAGTATGGTAGCTACAACTTGTTAAGTGACTACCGCATGCGAGTCTCTGTCCACTCATTTATTTAGCAAAGATTTGTTGACTATAATGTGCTAGACACTGGAGATAAGGGTAGTGAGGAAAAAGTCAAAAGCTCTGCCATTGCCAGTGATCTCATCTACAAAGATAAAATGAAAACTGCAATCACCAAAGCCCAGGGATCGGATGCTGTAAGAGGCCGCCACGATAGGGTGGAGCTTTTAGTCCGGGGAGAGCCACTATAAGGAGGTGGCCACTGTATTCATACAGTTGCTGGGACCTCACATCCCTGGGCTATCCTTACCTCCTCTGATTTTCTTACGCCCTGCATCCTCCACCAGCAAATCTGGTTGGCTCTGCATCTGAAATATGTCTCACCAGTTGGTGCCATCCCTCTTTGTCCACACACCCCCAGTCTCTTGGGTGCGTTGCTGGGACATGATCTCCATGCTTCCACTCTTGCCTCCTCACTATCAAATATGTTCAGACAATTTGGGGCCATAACTTTGTCCAGGTCTTATACAGGAGAACTTCTCAGAGGCTTTCATTTATGAAAATGCTAATCAATATGCTGAATCTCCAAGAATAGAATAGAGTAGACAGCATATTGCAAACATATTTGGCCACAGCATGTTTTCTTATGGAGTATTTCACACAACTGCTGTCCCATAGAATGCACTCTGGATAACCCAGAAAATGTCTGTGAAAAGATATCATATAAAATTATTATTATCCCACATGATGACCCAATGGGGGACGGAGACACTCACAACAATTTTGTTGAACTGGGAGTCAGGTTGAGTAAGTTTTAGCTGCAGTTAGCTACTTTTGAGGTCTGTGGCCTTGGGCAACTTATTTAATCATTCTGAGCCTGGTTTCCTCATCTGCAAAATGCAGATAATAATTCCCGTCCTGTCAACTTTGCCAGGCCGTTTGGGAGAATCCAGTGAGATGATGGACGCTAGAGAAGGGGGCATCCCTTTGCCCCGCGAAACCAAAGCACACCCAAACCCAGTGCCATTACTGTGCTACCAGGGAGGCCTGGACAAACGTTAGTATTTCTGGTTACACCATCTCTGCATTTAGTCATGATCAAAGAGCAATAAATTAACATTTGGCTTATTTACTTGAGCAACTGAGAGTAAAAACCCAGGGAGTTGCTGGCCATGGGCTAGAAATCAAACAAATCAAAGAATTAATTGGAACTGTACAGAATGCCAGTCCGTGCCATGCACGGGAACAGGAAAGAAAAGCCAGATGCCTGGACAGAAGATGTAAAGAGCAGGGATTGTGTGAAAAGTTTCGGGAGGTAAGAGAACTTCTAGAGAGAAGCTATGAGACTGTAGCTTAAAGATTGATTATCATCTCCACTAATGGTGTTGACACAGTGCCCTACACCGAGTCACTGAATGGCACTGGGGGTGGTAACTCAGTGAGGGTCAGTGGGGCAGTGTGGCAACTCCTAACTGGCAAAGCTCTGAGTCTTTGTAAGGTGCCCATTCAGAGTACCTGGTTCAGACCAGGTCCGCAAGCTCTGCTGATGTCTCCTTCCGGACCCAAACGCTGCCAGGTTCTCTTTTCTCTGGGGCTTCGGGCTATGACCGACCAGGTGAACTTGGGCTAAGGACACTGAACTTCCAGACGAATTCACGCTCAACAAATACAACTTGTGTTTCTGGGCCAAGCCTCTGTTGGTGATGATGACAAAGATGATGATAGAATTAATAATGGTCATAAAAAATAGAACATCCAGGGGCGCCTGGGTGGCTCAGTCGGTTAAGCATCCGACTTCAGCTCAGGTCACCATCTCGCGGTCTGTGAGTTCGAGCCCCGCGTCGGGCTCTGGGCTGATGGCTCAGAGCCTGGAGCCTGCTTCTGATTCTGTGTCTCCCTCTCTATCTGCCCCTCCCCCGTTCATGCTCTGTCTCTCTCTGTCTCAAAAATAAATAAAAACGTTAAAAAAATTAAAAAAAAGAATAGAACATCCATATGGAAGCTTAGAAAGTCACTCATATCCAACCCCCTCAAGGGGGTTGGATAAATAAATAAATGGCCGGTGTTCTTTCATTTTGTTATGTGCCCACTTATCAGGAAGTTTAAATCCAAAGTACTTTCTCCACCTACCCCCAAACCTTAAGATTGAGGCAACAGTGCCCCAGGCAAGAACTCAATCGAATGAAAAAGGTTTCTGTTTGCACAAAGTTGTTTACCAGGATTACTAAGCAAACAGGAGAAATGGAACAAAATGATAAAAACAATCTTTGGTGCTTTCCTGTGGGATTTTCTGAGGTCTTTCAAAGCATGTCCAGTGACTGGTGAAATTGACTTCTTGGAGGAAAGAGAAGAGGAAGGAAAGTGAACAAATTATCATGAATCTTGTCTCTTGTGGGTTTTAGGGCTGTAGCTGACCGTGGCTGCTCCCAGCCTTTGCTGAACATGAGTTTTTTGGTGTGACCTGTGGTTGGGTACATAGGCCAGTGGTGTTCCCTGGAAACATGGGTAGGCTGAGGCCAGAGAAAGCTGATAGAGTGGAGTGTCCTGGCCTTTCTCAGAAATGAGGGTTCTCTAAGTAAGAGTCCAGGTGGTAGTACAACCAGGGGGGTTATCAGCAGTGGCACCTGAATTGCCTGGAGCAGGAAGGGACACAAATATTTAGGTAGCTGCTGGGTTTCTCACAACTAGGAGAATCTCAGCTTATGAAACAAACTGGCAGCTCATTATTGTCCCCGCTGAACAGATGAGGAAACTGAGTCTCAGAGATTACATTGAACCTGTTTAAGCTTACCCAGCCCCAACCCGGGACAGCCTGGATCCAAATTCAGACCATCTGATGCCATGTCCTGAGCTTTTTCCCTACAGTGAGGATCTGAGAAGCCTGACCTTTTCCACGCCACCCGCCCGCGATTCAGTGTGTTTGGCTTGTCATTATCTAATTACTGGTTTGCTCTGAAGCTTGCCTTCATTTCTGGGCAGCTCCTGGGATGGAGACACATTCAGTAGTGACAATAGATGTCGTTTCTTGGGGTTGAAGAGTGACTCAGAGTGAGAAGATGGGTTCAATGACCCAAGGGGCCTTAGAACCCCTTGAATTTTGACGGCTCACAAACAGAGCACTTATGAAGTGTCAGGCAGAAGGCTGAAGGCCCTCAGCAGGAGCTCGCCCTTCCTTGCGATAATCTTAGGAAGTACACATCATTGTCATATCCATTTACAGGTGAAAAGACTGAGGCTTACCGAGATTGACTTGTCGAAGCTTGCATAGCCAGAAAGCAGAAGAGCTGGGAATTGACTTGAGGTAGTCTGAGCACTTACTCCTGACTCTGAAAACACTTGTCGAATATTAAGTTGTTCTCAAAGAGGTCCTCTGACCAGCATTGACATCAACCAGCAATGTGTTAGGGATATTGAATCAGAAACTCTGGAGGTGGGGCCCGGCCCTCCGGGGTTGTAGCAGCCTTCCATGTATGCTGATGTACACTCCCATCTGAGAACCCCGTGACTATGCTGAACTGCTGTGCTCTAAGGGAGAAAGGACTCAGAGTACTGCAGGTGCCAGGTGAACGTAGACTTGGGAAGATGGCTTTCCAGGATGGGCTGTTGTTTTGGATTGTGGACCACACCTGAGGGAATAGAGCAAAGGCAAAAATCTCTCCAGAGAGGGCATTTGATGGGGAGAGAAGGGGGGATGGGGTGACCTCACAGCTACCTTCCAAGAATACAGTGTGTTTGTAGGACACGTGTCATTGATCCACTAAGGATCACTGAAGTCAAGTGACTTGGCCAAGGCCCTGGAACTAGTGACAGGTGATGGACTCAAAGTCAAGCCCCTGACTCCTTACAGGGCATTCTACCACTGTGTCTCCCCAGAGCATGGTGAGTCATAGACGTTTCAGTAACTCCCTCTGGATCATGAGAAGCTCTTCTCAGTAATGGTCACAACCTTCTCCTGATCACATAACCTGGAGTGAGGGAAGAAGAAAAAGGACAGCAGGGCTGGTGGTTCCGGGAGGGAGGAAATATGAAGGGAGGGATTCAGAGAGGGGCAGAGAGGAGACAGGGAGACATCATGTTCTGGGAACCCAGGACTATCTCCTCATCTTGGCCATCATCGTCACCATTTACTGGGCTGTAAAATGCTCTAAAGTGGTGCCGCACAAAACAGGGTAGCACAGCTGAACTTGACTTTGATTCCTGGCTTTGCCGGTGACCCTACACAGTTTATTTAACCTCTCAGAGATTGGATCCTCATCTACAAAACGAGAATCCTCAGAATTCTGGCCTCATAGGATTTGAGGGAAATTCTAAGGGAGTTAATGTATGTAAAACCCTTAGCAGATTGCCTGGCTCATAATAGGTGCTCAATAAATGTGCACCAGAGTTGGGAGTGTGGAAATAATTTCCCATTAATTTGCTTCCCAGGGATGGTGGTTAATGTCAGGAAGATATGCAAGTCTGGGCCAGAGCTGAATTCTTTTTTTTTTTTTTTTAATGTTTATTTATATTTGAGAGAGAGAGAGAGTGTGAGCAGGGGAGGGGCAGAAAGGGAAGGAGACACAGAATCGGAAGCAGGCTCCAGGCTCCAAGCTGTCAGCACAGAGCCTGATGTGGGGCTCGAACTCACTAACCATAAGATCACGACCTGAGCCGAAGTTGGACGCCCAACCAACCGAGCCACCCAGGCGCCCCTAGAGCTGAATTGTTTGAGAGGATGTAGGGGGTGCTGAGGCTGCTACCAATGGATCACCTTATCTCTTTTTCCAGTACGTAGTGGATGATGAAATAAGAACATCTCTTTGAAAGTTCCCAAGTCATTCCCCTGTCCAGGGTGCTCCCACCCCTCAGTGCAGCCCTGACCCCACTCAGAATGGCCCTTAAGCCCTCTCCTTTCTCTTCCCCTCCCCTCCCTCCCTCGCTCTGGTTCCCTGGACATTGCCATGCAGACTTGCATCCCAGTTTTCAGCAGCATCTCACGTCTGTCCATAAGAACGCCCACAGCCTACACCAGAACAACGGGGTGAGGGTGTAAGCTGTGGTGGGTCCCGAGAGGCGGGGCAGAGTGCCGGCACCCAGACCATCTCTAGCATTGAGAGAAGGAGGTTGACTCTATATAATCTCTCGCTCTACCTCTACCCATGTGACCAAGATGCTTGAGCTCATTCATAAAATAATAGGAAAAGCTAACATTTGTTTGAGCAGTTCACTATATGCCAGGCATCAGTCTCAGTGTTTTATGTGTATTTACTCAAATAATGCTCAACGTAACCCTCAAGTAGAGCTACTGTTATAATCCCCATTTACAAATGAGAAAATGCAGACACGGAGAGGTTGAGTAACTTGTCCCGGGTCACGCAGCTGGCAAGCAGGATTTAAATGCAAGCGTTCTAATGACAGAATTTTCCCTCTTAACCACTATGTGATGCTGCTTCTCCAAAGGGGACAGCAGGCGTTCGTGACAGCAGAAAAGAGGTCTTATTTCTAACATATATTTTGTTGAAATTGTATGAATATGAGTGTTATTATTAACTTGGTTCTTAGAGAAGTGCGTATGGCAAAGGTAGTTTACAAGGATTTTCAAGGGGTCGGAGTTGCTTTGGGATCAACTTTATTCCTGTGGCATAAAGGCCAAGTGAGGTCTGGAAAAAAACACCCTGGGAGTTGTGATCTTGTCAACACACCCCCACCCCCACACCTCTGCTATCAGCAGAATATGAAAATGCCCATCTCAATATGCCTGGAAGGGAACAGAAGTCACCCAAATGGAACATGCAGAGGGTGGGGTGTGTGTTAAGGCCAGGAAGGGGTTGCCCCCTTACAGAGCGCACGGAGAGATTTGAGCCAATGCCGTCATGTTCGCTTTGGGTATTTCTCAACATCAGCTAGAAGAGCCAATTCTGATACTGCCATCTTCCACACTCCACCCCAATACACACTTGTGTCTAGCCAAATGTCTGCTGGACATCTGTCCCTGCGAAAGAGAAGCTCCCTTAAGAACCTAGAGCACAGACTCAGTGTTTTATATTGCCGTAATTTCACGTGTAAAAGAATCACGAGAGACTGTATCGATCAGTTTTGCTGCTTAACAAAGAACCCTACCCCCAGATCTCGGTGGCTTATAAAAATGAAGATTTATTTTCCATTTACGTCACAAGATGCCCACAGCTCAGCAGTAGTTGTGCTTCAGGCTGTGGGTTGACTAAGGGTCAGTTCCATTGGTCTTCTTGGTCTGTGATTGCACAGGAAGGAGCAGCCCCTATGCGCAGTGTGCTGTTCCAACAGAAGGCAGGAATGCAAGAGACCGACTTTTTAGGTATGCGGTCACCTTACACGTTTGCAGCCATGTGGCCCATAGTCCACAGGCCAGAGCAATTCAGTGAGCCGAATCTGACAGTAGAGTAGGAAAATCAACTGGCCCTGTGGGGCAAGGATGTGAAAGCATAATCCTTTTACAGAAGACTGGTCTGTAATCCAAATTATCACAGGGATTTTTTTTAAGCATGCAATTCAAGGGCCCTTCCTCAGCTATTTTAATTCAGTAGGTCAGGGTAAGTAATAACCAGGAATAATAATAATAAAAATAATAATAGTAATAATAATAAAGATGGGACACCTGGGTGGCTCAGTCAGTTGAGACTCTCTGCCTCTTGATTTTGACTCAGGTCATGATCTCATGGTTCACAGGTTCGAGCCCTGTGTCGGGTACAGTGCTGACAGCCCAGAGTCTTTTTGGGATTTTCTCTCTCCCTCTTTCTCTGCCCCTCTCCAATTCACACACACGCATGTGTTCTCTTTCTCTCTCTCAAAATAATTAAATAAACTTAAAAAATAATAAGGATAATGACTGATATTGTTTGCCTTTTATGAGTTTTATGAGCCAAAAACTGTGTTAAGTGTGCATGTATGATGTTGTTTAATCCTTATGATCTCCCTTTTATAGGTAAAAAAGAGAAGCTCAGACATGTTCAGAAACTTCCCCAGGTTACACAGCTAGTAAATGGTGGAGCAAGGGCATGGACCTGTGGAGTATAACTCCTGAGCACCCCGAAGTCTTCTTCTGCTTCTCAAATATGCCAATTCTCTCCTGCCTCAGGGCCTTTGCACTTCCTTTCTCCTCAGCTTGAATGAAGTTTTCTCCCATTCATTCACTCATTTCTCAAGTTTCAGTAGAAACATCACTTCCTCAAAGAAGATGCCTGATGGACTCTCTTTGTGGGTCTCCTGGATTTTGTCAGCCTTATGTGACCTTCTGTGCTGCGGCAACTCGCTTGATGGGAGCCCAATCTCCTGTGCATCCTCTAGCCTCCTAACACCTCAGGCTGTCTCAGCTCTCCTCAGGGAAAACAGGAGATGGGAAGGGGCCAGCAGATAAGTCTCTCTCTGTTCCTTCTCCCGGATGGGCTCTCCAAGACCCGGTTGTCCCAGATGGCTCATCCATCTGAGCCATCAGCTCTATTTTCTTGCAAGGCTGGTGCCAGCTCTGTAAAACACCACCTTGCACGTGCTTTCCCTCATTCCTCCACTTCCTCTTGTCCTTTTCTCTTGCTGTCCTAGACTGCCTCGCCCAAGAAAGCATTAGCAAGTGAGATTTACTTCTGGGTTTGCTCTCTTGGGAGCCCAACCTGAGGGACCCCTTCCCATCTAAACTTGACCACCCATTTTTCTCCCTCCAGTACCCTAATCTTGTGTCTCACAGTGTTTTCTAGCACAACTATCCATCATATCTAATATATGTGGTTATGTGGTTATCTGTTTAACAACAACCTCTCTCCCTCCACGGTAAGCTCCATGAGACAAAGATTGCCCAGTGTTGATTGCCATTGTGTTGCTTGTACTCAGTGGATGGCCTGCCCATAGCAGCTGCATAAATAATATCCAGAAATGAGTGTGCATGCCTGGGTTTGAATCCTTGTTCTGACTCTGTTACTTTGGCGAGTTACTAAAAATTCCTCAGCTTCGTTTTCCTTCTTTTTGTGGAAAAATGGGACGAGGTACCTACTTCAGACGTTCTGAGAACCAACGCTGGTGATAAACGTAGATGTTCAATAACTGATAATAATTGCTGATATTATTAGGCAAGGCCAGCCCCCAGCAATCTTTTCCTGTAAGGGGCCAGATTGTAAATATTTTAGGCTTTGTGGAAGAGATGATCCCTGCCACCAATTCAACTCTGTTATTGTGTGAAAACAACCATAGATGATATATAAACAAATGGGTGTGTCTGTGTTTTAATAAAACTTTATTTACAAAAACAGGTGACAGGCCATAGTTTGGCCCTCAGGTTGTAGTTTGCTGACCCCTATACTATACGGTCTGAGCAGTGTCAATGTAAAGGCTTGTGCTAAGTCATATCAACCGACTGCAAATATTTCTGAACTTTCTAGGCAAGGCTTCTCCCTTGATTTCTTCTCCGTGTTAAAGATAAGCAATAGTTTCCTGGCAGTGACAGTGTACTTTCAGGGAAACCTTATTCTCGGAGTCTGTATTTGTTTATTATACCTCTCCAACAGGTGTGAGCGGTAAGAGACCTACCGTATATTTTCTCTCCGACTCTTTGTTTCCTGGTAATGGTGCACCTTCTCCACGTACACGAAGCTAGTCTGTGGTGAGAAAAATCAGCATTTGGAAGACCGGAACTTCGCTTGTCTCCTAAGAAGAACCTTACTTTTATGGTAAATGTTTTTAAAATATGTTGTTTCCTGCAAGAGATATTAGAGATAGTCTTTTTTTTTTTAAATTTGGTCAAGGCTTGAGAGAAGAGCAGATCTAGCCATCATCTATCTATCTATCTCTATCTATATTGACCCCAATATATCTATATTGATATCGATATCAACATCAATATCGATATTGATATCGATGTAGCTATATATCTAATGGGGTCGAGAGAATAAGACAAGTGTGCTTTAGAGAAAACAGTAGATTTTTTAAGCTTTGCTATGTATCAGGTATGTGAGAGGGGGCCAAGACACCACAGCTGATGGTTCATCAGGAACCACCCACAGGAGAATTGAGGTGCTATTAATAGGAGGAGAGGGAATTACAAATCGGAGCTGGGTGGGGCGGATATGAAGTGGCTGCCATATCTTACCCCTGTGAGCATCAGCGTGCCTCTCTTGTGCTGGTGAAAAAAAATGTTGTAAAGGGCACCTTGCCCATTGCCTGGTACAAAACAGAGCTGGACTAAATCTCTCTTTTTTTGTAATTATTAATAAAACAAGACACTCCACAAATCCTACCAAGGGTTAAGCCTACTTGAACTGATCACACGTTTGTTGGATTCTGATGCATATCACCTTGATGTGACATTACAGACCCACGTTCCGCACATCTTTGTGTTCTCCCATCCTTGGAGTTTCGGTGATGACTCTCCTCATGGTTGCAGTGTGGCTGCCTCTGCTCTAAGCATCATGTCTTTTCAGGACATCTTTTCATGCAGGATGAAAGAAAGCAGCTGGCAAAAAGGGCCCCCTCCTTTACTTCCTTTGTGCTGGAGAAGGAAATCTTCCCCAGAAGGCCCCTTGCAAACTTCTCTTTATGTGCCATTGGCCAGAAATGTGTCACTCATCTGACCCTAAACTAATTGCGCCCAAAGGGGGTGTGGTAACCATGATTGGCTGAGAAGAACCATGATTCATCTACTGTGGCTGGAACTAGGAAAGAAGCGGCATGCTCACGGGCAGGGAGAGTCTGCCATATCTTTTTTGTCATTTCCTTCTCACGTCTATTTAGTTGACCAGTTCCTAACTCAGTGCCTGACCTAAAATAGGCACTCAGTATGGTTTTGTTGGGGGATGAATAAGTAATACCTGAAGAAATAATGACTAGAATGTCCTCTCCTTGCCTTTTCCCCTATTTATTCTTTTTGTTTTCCTTATTTCTCCAAGTCTGAGAGAGGCAGTCCTGGAACTAGTCTTGTCCATGCAGACGACTCTTCCTAAACTTGGTAGCACGGTAAAAGATCAATGTGGTTCATCACACCGTCCATTTTCCACCTTTGGTATGCGTTGGTCAGTGTGGTCAAGGAGAGAACAGGGTAGGGGAGGCTGGTGGTGTAATCAAGGACTGACTGCTCAGCTATGACCAAGCCTGTCCTCAGCAAGACAGGGAACCATCAAAGTCCGATTCCCTTCATTCCTCTCTCTGGGCAATTTCCTATGGGTGTTCAAACTTTTCTATTAGAGTGTCAGTAAAATGACAGCGAGCTATGGAAAATGTCAAAGAGAAATGGTGTGGAATGCAGCAAGCATCTTGGAAGCATTTGTTATCAAGTATGTAATGAGATAATTATAAACCTCTTTCCACTTAGCTCACAGCCCAAAAGGTCTAATGCACACCCTTCCTATCACTTTTTAAATCTAGTTTGAATGAAGCACTGGGAAATATTTCTTTAAAGAGTGATCATTCTGGATTATTCATGATTTCAGTCTTGTTTCACGCCATTATTGGACCAAGGTGGGGACTTTGTGCTCAATTCTGGCGTATCTCTGGGAAGGAGAGAGGATGACGAGTGGTTCTTCATTCTGGGCGGCATCTGATCTCTATCACTTATTAGCTATGACATACTGGGCAAGTTGCTTAATAGAGCCAAGCCTCAATTTTCTCATCTACAAAATGGGATAATAATTGAGGGTGGTTCTGGCACAGACACTGCACAAAGAAAGGGGTGCAATAAATGCTATCTGTCACATGCTATCGTCATCAGTTTGCCACTGAAATGACACGCACGTTTTACAAAGACGGCTGTAGTTGTCATCTTTGAAAACAAGACTATGCCGTTTGGGAAAACCCAAAGTCAGTCCATCCAACAACAGCCAGCCAATTGTTGTGATGCACGGTTTGTATTCTTGGCATGGTGCCAGGTGCTGCGGTTAGAATGTGTGAGGTGTGGGGTGGGGGGGCGCTTCATGTTGCTGAGAATGACTCTGACCAGTCAGTTAAGGGTGGTTAAAAAATGCCCATCGAATTTGATGCTTATTTTGCAGAAATGAAGGTCTTTGGGTTGAATCATGTCACCCAAAAGGGTCACTTCATATTGAATTGATTCTTAATGGGTTCTATCTTGCAGTTGGGTGTGAAACCAGGAGCATGTGCTGTGGCAGCATGGAGAAGAGGGATGTCAGGCTTCACTAGACCTGTCCACCCACAAAGCCATTGTCACTTCAGGCAAGCCTCCTCACCATTCCAGGCCTCCCGCTCTCTAACACGAGCATTTAAATACCCACCCACAGCATTTAGATGGTTATTGCAAGTAAAAGATGAAATGATTTCATTGTAATTATTATTATGGTTACTTACTATGGTCTCAGAGGAGAGTTCTTTAAGATGCTGGAACTCTCTTGGGTCCAGGAGCGTGAGAACGATTGTTCTTCTATGACCAATTCTTTCCAACTCTCCACATAAATCCAAACCAAATGCAAAAGGATATATTTAAAAACATTTCTTACTTGACCACCGGGAGCTCTGAATGGACTAGTGTAGAAGTTTGGGTCCTCTGAGAAGTACACACTAAGACAGGGTTAGATGCCCAAGAGGGTCATTGGAGGAAACACCTGTGAAGAGAAAGAGGGAGGAAGTAGGGGGAGGCAGGGAGAGACTTTAGACCCTGATGTAGGTCTCACACCTGTGAAAGGAGAGGAGGAAGGAAGGAGACCAGGCAGAAAGAGTCTGAAACTGAAGTACATTTCTAAGATCCAGTGTTTGGACAGAGACCAAATTGCCTATGAGAGCAGTTCCGTGTCCCAGAGAAATGAGCCTGGGCTTATACCCTCGTCATGCTTAGTCATTGGCAGGGAGCAGCCTGTGGGAGGTGTGACCTTGGCATGAACACAGTGGCAGATCCAGCACTGGGACATTCAGTCAACTATGTTTCCCATCTCAGGAGACGTGAGCAGTACATTTTCATGGCTACCCAGCAAACTGTGAGACATTTCCTCCTTGAGAACACATCGTAAGGACTTTGAAAAACAAACCAGAACATTTGTGATAGTATAGATTTTGCACCCCAAATCAATGTTCCATTCCCTTCTTTGACTTTCACTTCCCCCTCTGTTTCAGCTAGACCAATCATGTTGAAAACCCCCAGGTTTGTAGAGTTCCTCATTTGACAATTAAAAAAAATTTATGTGACTGAGTCACATGCGCTTCCTTTGTTTTATCTTTTCAATGAGTTGTTTTCATTTCTTGGGTTTTCTTTGATTTCATGTTTTTCCTATCTTTACCCATCCACCATCGCCTGTTCTTCATACTGTATTGCTGATGTCTGATGTGGTATTTGTGGAATAAATGGACCAATAATTAGTGAACGGGCTATAAGAGTCAAACCTTCTTCATGTCTGTGAGCTCCTTGGTGTCAGAGTCTTTGTCTTAGGGTGATGACATATAATGGAAAGGCCATAGGTTTTGTTCTATGATTAGACACAAATCAGCTGTGTGATCTTGGGCAAATTGCACCACCTATGTGAGCCCAGGTTTCTTTTTTTGACTAATCAAGCCAATAATAGTATCTATCTCGTTGAAATGTAAATGACAGAGTGATAATAAATGTAAAGTTCTGGGCACAGTGTCCAGCACATTGGAGATGCTGAACAAATGACAGGTAATGAACGAATGGGCCTGAGGAATGTGTAACACATAATGTAATACATAATACATAACTCATTAGACTTTGCTCCTTTCCCTGCCCTCCTGAAAGTCCCCTGTCCATATCTAGTCACAAAGGATCCAGGCAAGAACAGGTAGATGGATAAAGGGTTGGAACATAGCAGCAAACAGGCCAGTGTTGAGCACTTACTGTGTGTGCAGCCACTGGGCTAATCACTGTGAGACAAGTGGAGATGACTGAGGTATACTCCACATCCTCAAAGAGGTGGCATTTCAGCATGGCATTAGGTGTTTGAAGGTATTGATGGATGGACACCTGGGGTGCAAGACAGCATCATTATAGGATGAATAGGAATAGTGTTTTGGAAAATGTTGAGCAGACTGGGATGTGGGGAAACAGAGGGAAAGACATAGCTCGAAAGTTAGTTGAGAGGGGAATCCAACATGGCAGAGAAGTAGGGGGACCCCAAGTTCCCTCGTCCCTCAAACACAGTAGCATTGAGGCCAGAGGACTTGGAATTCCAAGAGTCCGGACTTCAGAGTGACAGAGACGTCTCCAGGAGCCCATGGGGACAACCTGGTGGGCCAATAGGTGCGTGATTGGGAACTGGGAGAGAGAAAACGGGCATAGGCACCACCCGTAGGAAGGGGAGGGATTCCCTTCTGCAGACAGAGGGAAGAGAAAGAGAGGTTGTGCAAGTGTAGGACTGTATTTGGACAAGTGAAAAACCACAGACTGGGGGTCAGGAAAAAAACAAAACGGAGAAAGAGCCAATCTCTAACTGCAGGCTTTCTCCCGACTGGGGCCCCAGCTGCCCTGTGTGTGCACCTGTGGAGGAGGGGAGCCAGCCCCGGGCTCAGAACCTAGCTCAGAGGTGCAGTCCACAGTGGGAGAAAGCGATCCCCTCCCTGGAGTGCTGTGGGAAGAAGGTATATATCTGTTCAAAGGACAAAAGACCCTGCCTGCGCCCGCCAGCCAGAAGGCCATTTATCTGTGGGGTGGAACAGCACTTCCCAGGAACTGGGTGGGATGCGGGGAGCGGGACCCTTTAAGACATCTGGGTCTGAATCCCAGATGAGGAGCCCCAGGAAGAGTGCAGGAGACTAAGGAGGGGGTGGGGGAAAAACCCTGGCCGCTGGAGCCTGCGGCACTGTGAGGACAGCCTGAACAGAGTGGTTTGGGACACATGGTCCTGGGAGGAGAGACTGGGGTCTTGACATTTTTCTCCCCATCACCAGCAAAGTGGGGCTTCAGGGAACAACAGCAGGGGCACAGTGGAGGGGGTCCCCCTCCCCGGGCCTGGGAAATATGTATCTACCTGAGATCGACACTGACCAATCAGACAGCCCCTCCTCCAGACCAGAGCTGCCACTGGATCCAAGGCACCCAGCGGGTTTGCATTTTCTGATTTAATTCTTGGACAATTCCTATTATACATATATGTACATATATATACTTTTTCCCCCCTTCCCTCCTCTAGTCTGGTTATTCTGGTTGCGGGGCGTTGTTTTGTTGGTTTGTTTAAGCAAACATATTTAATCTATTCTCTTTACACCTGTTCTATATCTCCTTCTTTATTTTCCTCCCTCCCTCTCTCTCTCTTTCTCTCTCTCTCTGTATTAAGATATATAGTTGCAATGTCTGGTCAGTTTTCTTTTCTTTTCTTTTTCCCCGTCCCTGTCATTTCTCTCTTTGTATGGGATAAGGCCTCTTGCCCACCACCACCACCCCCAATTTTTTTTTCATTCTTTTTTTTCTTTTTTTTTTTCCAGGGCTACTTTGATGAACACATCAAAGCACACCTGGTGGAGGGTCCAAAACATCACTACAAGCACGGAGATAAAGCAACCAGAGTCACAACAACAGAGAGCACGGAACACACTCCGAAAACCACCTCCTGAGGGGCCGAGCCCTAGGCAGTGCGTGACCCCTCTTTAATATAGTAGTGCTCGCAGGCACGGGACACATAACAAGCTTTTAAAACACATAAGGGACAGAAAACTAGCCAAAGTGATGACACGGAAGAATTCTCCTCAAAAGAAATTCCGGGAAGAAATGACAGCTAAAGAATGGCTCAAAACAGATATAAACAATATATCTGATCAAGAATTTAGAGTAACCGTCACAGAAAGTTAGTTGGGATCAAACCCATGAGGACTCTGAATGTCCAGCCAAGGAAACTGGATTTGATTCTGTAGCTACTGGTATGTCAATAAAGGCTCTTGAAGAGGTAAGTGGAATGACCCAGCTAGCAACTGGAAGGACAAAGTGAGAGTGAACACCTGAAAATGGCACGTCCAAATAACCCCAAAGCAGTGAGTCCCCATCTATGGGCTGGTTCACACACCTTTGTCAATTGCTTATTTGTCAATAAATAATGTCTTTATTTTCATTTTCAACCAATGCAGGGAATCTCTAATAATGAACCACTGGGCCCTGGCATCATTTTCACATAGGAGGGTGAAGGTTTTAATCCCTGTTGTAAGTGAGTTGACCTCAGTAGAGGGTACAGAGATCACCCTTGTTTACCAAGTCACATTTTTTCGATCAGCCCGCATTTTCTGAGCTCGTTACAAGTCAGGCACTGCGCTGAGGGCCAGGCTGTAAGGGCGAGGGCACCTGCCTGTTCTCGGCAGTCTTCTCATTTCTTGGGAGAGGGACACAGGCACGCATGTGACTGTGAGCCAAGAATGGAACTGACGGTAAGTGACATGGAAATCTGGTAAGGAAACAGAGAAATAGAGGCTGGGGTAGAGGAGAAGTTCTTCTTAGAGGCAATGGGGCTTCAACTTGAAATTCATTCAGGGGGTTCCGAGTGGCGGCTTCGAGGGGAAGCCCAGAATATTAGGAAGACAGTGTTATATAGAGTATGAGAGTGAACCTTCTGGAGTCTGACTGTCTGGGCAGTGCAGATCCTGAACCCACTTCCTAGCTGTGTGACAGTCAACTAGAACAAGTCATTCTTGGTGCTCCAGTCTCCTCACCTGTAAAATGGCAAAACAGGGGGGAACACTCATAGGGCTGTTAAAAACGTAGAGCAGAGGTCAGCAGAGTTTTCCTGTAAAGGACCAGATAGCAACTATGTGAGGGTTTGCTGGCCATATGGTCTCCGTTGCAGCTACTGCACTCTGTGGGCAGATTTGTGTCTCTCCAAAACTCACGTGTTGAGACCTTGCCCGCCCCCCCACCAAGTGATGGCATTTGGAATTGAGGTCATTGGAAGGTAATTAGGTTTAGAGGAGGTCGTGCGGGTGGAGCCCCTACAATGGGATTAGTGTCCCTAAAGGAAGAGAGAGAGACTAGATCTATCTCTGTTCTTTACCTTTTGGGGACACAATGAATAGACAGCTGTCTGTGAAACAGAAAGAGGGTTCTCACTAGACAGTGGATCTGGCAGCACCTTGATCTTGAACTTCTGGGCTCCAGAACTGTAAAAAATATATACATATATATTTTTGTTTGAGCCACCTAGTCTACGGTATGTTGTTATGGCAGCCTGATATCCCTATGGTGGAAGGTATTATAAATTTGTTTTAATGTTTTTATTTATTTTTGAGACAGAGAGAGACAGAGAATGAGCAGGGGAGGGGCAGAGAGAGGGGGAGACACAGAATCGGAAGCAGGCTCCAGGCTCTGAGCTGTCAGCACAGAGCCCGACTGACGCGGGGCTCGAACTCACGGAGTGTGAGATCATGACCTGAGCTGAAGTCGGATGCTTCACCGACTGGGCCACCCAGGCATCCCTGGAAAGTATTATAATAGGTGAATGAATGCTGTATGTTAAGGAGATTTTATTTATGGATCCTGAAATTTGATTTCATAACCTTTTTATGTGTCGCAAAACACCGTTATTGTTTTGATTTCCCCAAATTATTTTAAAATGTATAAACTCTTCCCTAGCCCTCTGGCTATACAAAAGCAAGTGGCTTGAGGGATTTAGTTCACAAACTATGGTTGCTGACCCCTGAGATAGAGAATATAGAGTAATGCGCTCCAAAGCTTAGACGGTATTATTGTCAACCCACTTATTAGGTGGGAAAACGGAGTCTAGAGAATTCATACTAAATTTTGGACAAGAGTTTCTGCCATATGGATCTTCATCAGTCAAATATTCTTCAGTTTTCTCAGTCAAGAAGAAAGAACTGCAATAATTCAAGGTACTGATTCTGAGTTCCTTCTTCACCTCAGATTTCTCTTCACTGATCAGCTCTCTTTACATATTATTTTTAGAACTCTCAAAATGGCAGCCACAGGAAAGTAGATTATCCAAAACAGAAGAAAAAAGGGAACCAAGATGAAGGAGAATAACTTCTTCAGTAAACACTAGTCATTTACCTTGGGTTTGGCCACAAATCCCAGGACAGAAATGCATGAAAATTTACCCAAAAGACACATTAGCATGAAGACTTGAGCCGAAAAGGAACAAAAATTCTTTGGACTTTTATTATTAATATTTTTTAATGTTTAATTATTTTTAAGAGGAGGGGAGGGGCAGAGAGAGAGAGGGAGACACAGAATCTGAAGCAGGCTCCAGGCTCCGAACTGTCAGCACAAAGCTTGACGCGGGGCTCGAACTCACAGACTGTGAGATCATGACCTGAGCTGAAGTCGGGCGCTTAACCGACTGAGCCACCCATGCGCCCCTGGACTGTTACTTTAAAATACACTTTAGAATTTATCCATCTGTGATTTGCTCCTCTCCCTCAACTCTGCAAGCTTCTGGAGCAGTCTTCTCCTCCCCATGGTCTCGGGAACAATGGATGTTTCATATAAAAATAGATGTAAATCACGGTGCGAATAAAATGAATAAATATGATGTGCCTCGAAACAGGACTTAATTGGAAGCTGCATTCTTCCCTCAGCCTGAGGGGACGCGTAGCTTACACGTGTGTGTCGCTTTGGTTTTTGAAGGCTTCCGTGTACAGTTAGCTCATTTGTGTTTTGCAGATTTTTTTTAATTGCAGAAAAGGTGTTTGCATCCTGTACAGATTTGCCTTTTCTCCTGTTCTACCCCAGGGTAAGTCAGAAGAAACTGTACCATCAGTGAATCACAATGAACTTTCTCTTAGCTTGCCACCTTGTCCCTCTCTAGGCTCTTATTCACATGATATCCAGGGTCGTCTTTCGGGAACACAGGTGCAGGGGCACCTGGGTGGCTCAGTGGGTTAAGCGTCCAACGTTGGCTCAGGTCATGATCTCATGGTTCGTCAATTCAAGTCTCGCTTTGGGCTGTGTGCTGATAGTGCAGAGCCTGCTTGGGATTCCGTCTCTCGCCCTCTCTCTCTGCCCCTTTCCCGCTCATGCTCGCTCCCTCTCTCTCAGAATAAATAAAAACTTTAAAAAAAATTAAAAAAAAACCCACACATGTGTAACATCTTGTGGTGACTCCCTTCAGTTGTCACTGGATAAAGTTCCAGCCCCTTCGTGGGACGTGTGAGTGTGTCTACCGTGAAACTTTCTCTATCTTTCCAGTGGTATCTCTTCTCCCAGTAAAGACTCTGCATTCAAGTCACACGACAGTTTACGGAAGAGTCAATGTCTGTTCACATCCCTGTGCCTTTGCTCACACTGTTCCCTTGAAATCGAATGTTTTCCACTCAAGAATCAGCCTACGTGGGGGCGGACCACAGAGAACAAAGGACACAATTTGGGACATTCTTTAGCAACTAAGCCTATCGCGTTTCCTTGCAAACACCAGATTCATCTATTACTGTGAAGAACGAGAAATCCAAGATGGGGCCCTACTAATCCATGCCATAGTCTCCAGTGTGTTGAGCGTCTTTCACATGCTGGGTGCTGGGAACATGGCAATGAATCATCCTTCGGGGAACTTGCAGCCAGCAGGGAAGATAAGGCCAGTCCGTGAACTCCCAGAACAGGCAGGAAGTTATAAGAAGAATATATATAAATAGAGGGTTCCATATAAAGCTCAGAGGAGGGAGAAGCTATATTAAGCTGAAGCATTGAGAAAAGACATTTTGGAGCATTTGCTCTGTGAGTTGGACCTTGAAAATGGGAGAGACTTGAAGGCATGCAGATGGTTTGGGAAGTGGGGGAGTATTGGTGCCAGAGTTCATTCGGTGCAAAGGCAAGGAGGTGGAAGAAAGCCGGGCTTTCGGGGAGAACAGAGACATAGCTTATCAAGAGCAAGGAGGAACTAAAGAAATGAAAGGAGGAGAGACAGACCAGGGCCAGGTGATGGAGGAAGCAGAGGTGTTAGCCGGTAACGAACCTGCAGACCCCCAGACATGAAGCTGGCTTCCCCTCTGATTCAAGTTGGAAAAAGGTTGCCCGACAGAGGTGCCGCAGAAGTCGGTTGCAATGCTGCTCGTCTGCTTTTAGACAACAGCAAGAGGCTGCCGGTGCCTCGGAGTTGTGTCTGAGTGCGTTGGTTTATTTTGTCCTTCTACTGAGTTTATTAGAGACACATAACCTGAAATGAGAGGGACTGCCTGTTGATAAGATCTCAATATGGAAAAGAAAAAGCCCGAGGAATGTCAGGATCTTCTGCGTGTGCGTGTATGCGTGTGTGTGTGTTCACCTTCTTGCAGAGAGGTCAAAGGGCTTGGCCAACATCATCTCTTTACGCTTCCGTGCTCTAAGGGAGCTTTTCAAAGGGGGGAAATTAAAGATATATGGCCATAAAAGAACACTCTACATGAGAATGGAGATAATCAAAGAATTGCCTGTATTTGGGTGTCCTCTAAGTAAAACAGTACTTGGTTGGCCTGAGTTGGACCTTGACTCTTGAGCTGATTGAACTCTGATTATATCTTGAGTTCCACCATCAGTCATTGCTCTTCTCAAACTGGGAGCGGATTAGGCCTTGTGTCTATTCAACAAACGTTTTCTTCTGGGCTAACTAGGTGTCAAGATCTGTGCTGTGTGCTAAAGTAGAGGTCATAGGTGGAGGCACAAAATGAAATAGAAATGGTCCTTCTTCTTGAGGATGGTACCGTCTAGTGGGGCAGACACATATGTGCAGATATTTTCAATGCAACGTGTTGATGGGTCAGATGGCAGTAAACGCAGGGTGCTTGCTGTAAGAGCCCCAAGGAGGCACGTGTCCTTAGCCTGAGCTAAGGGTGTTGGGAACGGCTAGGGAAGGTTGTTTAAAGAAACCGATACCTCAGTGTCTCCTCTACTGTTGGTCCAGCTTTAGAACCATAGCCTCTCAAAGCTGGTTACCCCTGAGGTCGCCGTACCTATCAAACTTAATTATCATCTCTTGTGTCACTATCTGATGCGCTGTAAACTTCAAAGGACAGAGACTGTTTCTATTTTGCTCCTAATGTGTTTCCACCATGTAAAAGTACCAGCACCTAGTAGGTACCTCATAAACACGGGTTGTGTGTTAAGGAAGAAGATATTAGCACATGAATTTCTCTCTCCCTCTAAGTGCTGAGGGGAGTTCCATTGTAATATTTAATGACTGATTTCTGCATTCCTGACGCTGAGCCAAGTCTAGAAAGAAACCACAAAAAAAGGAAAGGTGTGTTGGACCAAACCGAACCTTGGACATCAGCTGCTTCTATGCCTCATTTCTACGGATGGAAAGTTGTTGGGAGAAGTTGCATTGTAACTACGAGTGCAAGGTCATCCAGGTCATTAGCAGTGCAGTAAGTCTAAAATCTAGCTACCCGGACTTCCAGTCAGCTCCTTGCAGTGAGTCACTGGGATTCTTCTATCAGTTACAGATACGTAGGGGGAAGTGCAAAGAATTCTGAGAAGGACTCCTCTCTTTTGAGAGCATACGGAGTGCTTCTGGATGCTGAAGGAGTCTCATCTTGCAAGTAAGGCTTTGTTTAACAGAGTATTTCACGTGATAGGATTATGTTCTACAAAACCAAAAAATTTAAGGGATACTTCCTTGGGTGATAAGTACTTACTTCTGACGGGAGTGCCTTCCACTTTGTGAAAAAGACCTGTGTGGCCTGCTTTCATCTGGTAGCTCCATGAGGCCCCAGAGGGAAGTGTTGGGAAGGAACGCTCGTTCCGGCTGTAATATTCCCTTGAAAAGGGAAGCTTGAAATCCTTTAGGGATCCCGTGTTCCTTCAAAATTGATTTTGACACTGTAGAACTACTAACTCACTCCCATGCCAAAATATATTGTGACCAGGGGTTGGGTACTTTCGAGAATATTTACAAATACACTTTCATATCAAGAGCAATTAAAAAAAAAAAAAAAAGTTCAGATCTCACTACCTGAGTATTATCCTTAAAGAGTGGTTTTTAAAGGGGCAATAGGAAGAAATTGTGAGAATAAAAGATTAATTGGGGGATTGGTTCAGTAAAGGATTAATTACTTAAGCGAGATACTGTCGTAATAGAACACATTAAATGACAAAAAATGCATCAGGGAAAACAAGATAAGAAAACCTTCGTTGTATTATCAATGGTACAAATTCATGATTTTTAAAATGTATTGAGCACTCACTATGTGCTGGGCGCCGTTGTAAGTCTTTATGGGAGTTAATGCATCCAATGTTTACAACCCCATGAGGAAGAACAATTAACATCCTCATTTAAAAGAGTGGAACGATGGGGCGCCTGGGTGGCTCAGTCCGTTGAGCGTCCACTTTGGCTTAGGTCATGATCTCCTGGTTTGTGAGTTCGAGCTCCACCTCAGGCTCTGTGCTGTCAGCTCGGAGCCTGGAGCCTGCTTTGGATTCTGCATCTCCCTCTCTCTCTTCTCCTCCCCCACTCATGCTCTGTCCCTCTCTGTCTCTCAAAAAATGAATAAACGTTAAAAAAATTTTTAAAAGAGTAGAGCGAGGCACAGGAAACTAATAGAATTTGCTTGAGATTATATTCTAGGGATGGTGGCATTCACGTTCAAACATAGCCTGCTTCTATCGTGGCTTTTTTTTTTTAAGTTAAAAATTTTAATACCAAAGTAATATATAATCCTGTGAGCATACCTCTTGACTCCCAAATTCCACTTACATGAATTAACAGAGATCTATACATATATTTATGTACAAGGATGAACATTAAACCATTACTTCCAGTATAGAAATTGGAAACAATCCAGATGCTGAATTATTAGGGATATATTGAGTGCTTAATTTAAAAATGAAAAACATAAAAACAAAAATGAAAGCAAAGCACAAAGAAGAAAATGAAATCACTTATAATTCCTAGACTCTGAAATAACCACAAAGAAATCTAAGCAAACATTTCCCACTTTTTCCCTACATTTTGTTTCTGATACAAAATTGGGATCATACTGGATGCATTGCTTTATAATCTTACTTTTCTGTATAGTAACATTTTTTAAATTTTTTTTAACGTTTATATATTTTACAGAGAGAGAGGGAGAGAGAGACAGAGAGTTTGAGCAGGGGAGGAGCAGAGAGAGAGGGAGACACAGAATCTGAAGCAGGCTCCAGGCTCTGAGCTGTCAGCACAGAGCCCGACGCAGGGCTTGAACTCACAGTTTGTGAGATCATGACCTGAGCTGAAGTCGGACACTGAACCGACTGAGCCACCCAGGTGCCCCTGTATAGTAACATTATAAATCATTTTCAAACCATTACTTACTCTTCTACCACTTATTTAATGGTTTCACGGTATTCCATTATTTGTACATATCATGATTTATTTCACAAACATCTTATTGTTGGATCCGTGCTCTTCTAACCATTATTCCATGATGCCCCAGTGCACAGTGACCCAGCAATCACAGAAAGTATTCTAGTATCTCTAATTCTGAGTTCAGGACCTTGTGTGATCTGTCCTAACGATTCCAATTTAGTTTCCCTGTGTTTTGCTTGAACTAATCCTGAATTTTAGCTAAATAGAGTCACTTGTTCTAGAAGAGTAACTTAGCACCTCTTGTAGCTACCATGGAATTCCTCTAATTGCATGTGTTTATCTACCTGCTGATCTAGCTGTACTCTACTAGACTGAAAATTCCTTGCAAGTGGAATTTCTGCCAGAACAAATTTCCTGAATCCACAGTGAGGGTAGTGTTTCGTACGTAGTACGCACTCAATAAATCTTTATGGAATAAGTGAAGGCAATACAATATTATTGTTAACATCGTAAGATTGCAAATAATTCAAAAATCTAGCAATAGAGAGCAAGTTGAATAAACTATGATATGTCAGTAGTAAAGAATTTTGAACAATAATTAAAAGGGAAAATGTAGCAAAAGAGAAAATTTCTGTAAATAATGTTAGCCCCAAAGAAGCAGGAGATATAATTAAATGTTTGCTAGAATTTAAGCCATTTAAAATTGTAGGTATGGTGGGTAAACACGGGGAGGGAGCTTTAGTGAGGTGTGAGCGGTAGGTGTTTTTGTTTGAATAGACGTAACAGGTAAAATTACTCCTTTCTCAGCTTCCTGTAATATTTTCAGAAAGAGGGAGTAAATGAATGAATCACATTTGTCAACGCATTTACATTTTTGAAGTGATTTTGTGGAATAATGGGATTGAAAGCATAAGCTTGTTCTTAATTAACTTGTTTCAAGTATTTTCTGTATTACCAGAAACGCGTTGCGCACTCTACGTACTTTATATGGTATGCTTCTTGACGCCGTCCGTGAAAGTAGGTAGTGGCCCCTGTTTTAGAACATTGAGGCACAAGGCTATTAAGCAGCTCGCTCAAAGTTACACTTAGGAAATGTCAGAATTTCCCATTAGTGGGCAGATCTTACGGGCAGATCTGTTGTACTTCAAAGCTCACATGGGGTTTACCAACGTATGAAAGTGTACCACCAGATATGTGAAGTGGGGTTGGACCCAAAGAGGGAGTTAATTAAAAGAAAATAGACCCTGCTTCCACAAGGCTTCGTTTTGTTTTAGATCAGTGCCTACATGTATGAAATACCGCTGAGAGGAAATGTGTGGTAACTCCATCACTATGTACTCTTCCAGTTTGGTTGTCCAATTGACATTTGCTTCTCCTGTAAAACTCAATTGCCTCCTCCTTGGAAAATACTTCTCCATCTCTCCTTGGCTCATGCAAGTGACACTACTTTGAGTCTTAGGGCTTCTTGTTCAACATTCCACCAAAATACTTAGCATTATACGGTCATGTCCTCTGGGATGCAGGCTTCTCCAGGGTGGGAAATGTCTTGCCAATTCCTGTGATTCTGTGTCCACTTGGAACAATGGCCAGCACATATCATTTCTATTTTTCTTCAGTGAGACTTGTTGTGACTCTCCCACCACAGACATTCTTTAGAAAACCCCGAATCCCCCAAATGTGGCATTACAATTTACTACTGCTAAATGAATATGTAAATATAATGGCTGTGGTTACCCAATTGTTCCTGTGAAAGGCTCTCTTTCTTTAAAAATAGGCAAATACTTTGATTTGTCACATTTCTAAAGCACTTATGTGACACAGCTTCTTTATGTCATGTTTGGTCTTATGGTAGCAGGGTCACAATGCTTTCTAAGGTCTTTCCCAGGTTCTCTTCTTCTGTGTCCTGGAACAGCTCTAGAGTGGAGTACACACTCCATTCAACACGTTCTTCAGGTGGGATGGCTAAGTCTTCTTGTTGCTGAGGAGGAATGATTTCCCATTTGTTTTCTTATGGTTCAGACACTATGAGGCACTATGCAGGTCTCTGTCTCTGTCCCCATGTCCTTTTCCCCTATCCTTCCTTCCTGCCTCATCTTTGAGATGACATGGTCCTTCATTATTTCCCTCTTCCTTTATGAATCATCTGCATTCTCCACCCAAGATACTACATTCAACTACTTGTCCATAGCCCAATATGTCCTTTAGCCCTCGAGTCTCTATGATGCCCACCTTAATCTCCAAGACTTTCCAGTGAATGGAGGCTCCAATGACTTACTGTAAGATTTCCAAAAAAGAAATTTTGACCCATGTGGAGTCAGGTGTCTACTTCTGGTCTAACAAGCTGACATCAATTTGGAGAGGGTCCCGTGGAACATGCTGAACTCAAAAAGGAGGCTGAAAGAGACTGCTAAATTGACTGATAGGACATATACAACAATTTATGACTCCTCCTCCCTGCTTCTCTAGTGCAACCTAATACACTGAGTATTTTTCATATCAATTCCCTTTTACTTCTCCCTTCCCACTGTTTTTTGCTCTCATACGTTCTTGCTTAGATTACCATGATAGACTCTGATTTGGTCTCCTTACTCTGATCTCTTCTCCCATGCTAATACATTCCACATTGCTGCTTCTAGAAAATACGAACTGACCATGTCATTTTCCTCATTCAGAGCCTTCCTTGGCCACGTACTGCTTATGAAATACAGTTCAAATTCCTTGGGATGCTATGTAAATTCTTTAAAAATTCGATCCCTCCCTACCTCCCCCATCCCTCCGCTCTCTGCTCATTGTGCCTCCACTTGGTCCAACTGCTTTGAATGGTTTTCTGCTCACAAGACCATATGTCCCAGCTTTCTTCTTGAAGGCTTCTGCAGCATTTTGTGTCACACTATATATAAGAATGGCCAGTGCACAGCTGGGCTCAGGGAATGGTTGTTGAATGAATAATGTATGAAAAGATACGAGTACACTACGAAACTCAGGACTCTGGTCTTGACATTGGCATTCTTATTCTCCCACCCTATCAAGTTTTCTTAAACTATACTTCTTGAATCCCCAGGCATACACACACACACACACACACACACACACACACACGCACAGTGGAGATTACAATGGAAAAAACTATGTTTAGCTTTCTGATTAGTGCATAGGATCAGCAAAATGTCAAAGTTTTCTAATTTTGCTGAAATGAAATCAATTTAGTGTAGCAACACAACCTCATGCTAATTAGAAGCTCTAATTGGCATCTTCAATTAACAAGACTGTGAAACATTAAAATTGCTTAATGTAGTATTTTAAAAAATGGATACACAATCTTTAAGAAATTTAAAACCTGTTGGGATAAAAATAATTGGTATAAAAAACTGGAAACTGCTTTCAAAAAATCTAGGACTCAGTTTTAATATCTGTGAAATGGAGATTGACCAATGTCTTAGGTAACTTTCAGCTCAGATTTATAACCCAGGAACAGACCACAATGACCTCACTTCTTCTCTCTCTTCGTTGATGAACCATACAGGACCAAGTGTCCTATCTCTGTCTATTCCCAATTCCTAAATCAAAGATTGTCCTGTATTAGGTGCTAAACACTTTTGACTAGATAACTGGCCAAGCTCTGAACAGTTTCTGCAAAGGGGAAAATAAAAGGGTTATATTCAAGGATATAGGTGGACCATTTAGGACCATAATGGTTAGATCATACTGATGTTTACCAAAGAGAACAAAGAGGCCACTTGGGAACAGACAGTTGGCACGTTGAATAACTGCATGGCTGGTGGGAAGGGAATTAGGTAGGAACGCAAGGAACCAAGAATTCCTTTGGGAATGGCCCCAGAGCAGATAGTGAGAACAATTTTTAGAAAGTAGAAAAAGAAACGCAAACAATTACTGCCCAACTGAATTTAACTCTCCAGCCTTGCTGCCCACAAGTCTCTTTATTTAGTGCATGAATGAAGAAATAAATAGAACATGACCCATGACGACTGAAGCAAAGACTCAAAATAGAATTTGCAATGACATGGTGATGATGATGATGCTCATCAACATTCTGTGATCATTTGCTATGTACAGAACCTTGCCTAATGGAGTAGGGCATAATAGAAGGAGGGAAAATGATAGATTAAGAGGAATTAAATGAGATTATTAATGTAAGGATCTGAATTTAATAGAAATCAATCCACATGTAGTCCTCCTTTTCCCCATTAGAGTCAAGTAGACCTGTATTTGAATACGAGCACACAAATTACCAACCATGTGACCCTCAACAAGTTGTTTAACCTCTCTGAAGACAGATATATTGTATGTAAAATGGGAAAAGGAATACTTAGTCCACAACACTATTATGAGGATTCAATGAAATATGATATGCAGACATAATTTATTAATGGTTATGCAATATGGGATTTCAAATATTAGCTATATGTATTACTCAACAGTGAGATAAACTGTATCCACACCACAACGAATAGTAATCAGTCAGTGGATAATTGTGTAGGAGAAGTGGTAAGGAAAATCATGGGGCAAAACCTGAGTGAGATGAGGCAGGAGAAGTATTCACATTGGGCTAGATCACATTGGGTCTGGTAGACCACTGTCTACAAAAAACTTCGAGTTTTATTTGATTGAAATGGGGAGCCAGTGCAACATTTTTATCAGGAGGGAGGCATAAATATCTTAGGAGGATACTTAGCTGCTGTGCTTAGAAGAGACTACAGGGGTTATAAGAGAAGGTGGGGGGAAGTCAGGAGGTTATTGCAGTAATGCAGACAAAAGATGATGATGGCTTGGACCAGACTGGTAGTGGTGGGGTTGGTGAAGAACGATTGGATTCTGATACCTTTTGAAGACAGAATCAAGAGTATTTCCTGACAAATTGAAAGGGAAACAGCACAGCTGACTCCTATTTTTAGAGTCTGGCCTAAGCAACCAGAAAGATGAGACTGGTATCCACTGAGACGGAGAAGCTGCAAGATAGCCTAGGTTTGGGGAGGAAGGATCAAGAACTCTGGGACATGCTGAGCTGGAGAGTTTGGTTAAGCATCCAAGTGGACATCTCAAACACAGAGCTGAATATACCAATCTGGAATTTATGAGATGGGTCTAAGCCAGAGACACACATTTGGGCATTGTTGGCATGTAGATAGATGGTAGTGAGTTGCAGCGAAGCTGACTATTCTTTTCCCAAGACTCATTTCACCTTGTTTTCGTGTAGATCCAAGAAGTGAAATTTCTTCCTTTCTCTCTTCTCCCTCCATCCCTTCCATCTCTCTGCCCTCTCCTAATGACTCCTTGCTTCTGCATAGAATAGGACCATCCATCCACATCTTTGGTCCCTTGTGCTTTGCTAGTTTATTCCTCTATCTCTACTCAGCTTCTCCAGTACAGTGACTGCCACACTTTGTTGGGATTTGGGTTTGAGCCACAAAACAAGACAATGAAGCTAAGAGATGCAGGAAGTGAACTCATGACCTTAGATTTGGAAGACTGAGAAATCGGAGACCACAGATTTTTGCACAAGTGCCCACAGAGTTGGGTGTTAATCACACGCCTACCTTCAACAAAACCCTCATCATAAGCGCAAGTTTATTTACTCTGTATATCATGAGGGAAAAATGCTTGCTATTTTAGAGAGTATATGGTAGAACCAGAAGAATTGCGTTTTGCCTTCAAATAGTGTGTGCTTTAGTGGGGGAAGTCATGCTAACTCTAAGAAACCACACGATCTATTTAGGAGAAAAGAATGGGACGGTGGATGGGTAGAGAGGTTGGTAAGAAATAAATTACTCTTATTTGATGATCACATTTTAGATTAAATGTCATGCTATCTGTGAAGTCTTCACTAATTCCCCATACGAATGGTTAATGATCCATAATGATGCACCAGAAAATAACTCTCACTATTTTATAAGATTTATTACTTCAATATAAGGCACCTTCTTTGTAAAAAAAAAAAAAAAATCAAAACAAACTAACCAAAGAAAATTTCATGACCAGAGATGACCACTGAGATTGTCCTTTGGATATTTTTTCTATGCATACATTTATTTTACAAAAATAGATACCATATTATACTTCTCTGTAGCCTCTTTTCTCACTTGACAATAGAGCTGAAGAGTTTTCCATGTCAGTCAGTATCTCCCCGTGACATCATTTGGATACCTGCCCATTTTGAACATCATGGCTGAACCATGATGATGGGGATCGTGGCTTGTTTCATTTTATCACTTTTCAGCATCTGGGCCAATGACAAGTAATAGGATGTTCTGGTCATCACAGACTATTAGAGAGTTTAAAGTTCCTTCAGGCAACATCTAGCTAATTTCCTATTTTCCCGATGGGCAAGTTGAGGCTAAAAATATTAAATGGATGGACAGGTCAGATGGTCAGAAAGCTGCAGAACCAGAGGCTTCTGGGTGGCTCAGTCGGTTAAGCGTCCGACTTCGGCTCAGGTCATGATCTCACGGTTCATGAGTTTGAGCCCTGTATCAGGCTCTGTGCTGACAGTTCAGAGCCTGAAGCCCGCTTCGGATTCTGTGTCTCCCTCTCTCTCTGCCCTCCCCCACCCATTCTCTCTGTCTGTCTCTCAAAACTAAATAAAAATTTAAAAAATAAAATAAAATAAAGAAAGCAAGCTGCAGAACCAGAACTGAAACCAAGTGCCTGGACTCTAAGCCCAGTGTCCTTTCAGTACAACATCCGGAACCTGAGTCAACCCAACATCTGTGAAATTGATGTGTAATATAGGAAGAGGGTATAGTTAGGCAGGAGAAGTTTGGGGAGGAGATGACAGCAGGGGTCTTTTGTGGTTTTTTTTGAACTTTCAATTTTACTTTAAATCCTGAGACCCCAGAGTTTCATAGAGGGGTGAATTTGCAGGGTGAGGTGTGGAAAGGAACTCACGAGGTCAGGTTTGCAAAACCCACAGTTGTACAATAGCTCAGATCTAGCCAACACCCTGAGAGGTGCCAAAAAACCCTAGGAGAGTGTGTGGCCACCCCGAGTCTCAATTCTGGTTTTGCATCATATCTGAAGGCTTCCCATCCCTCAGCAGTGAGCCCTATGAAACCTACTAACATTTCAACTTTACTCACAGTCAGGGATGATTTTAGGTGTTGATTTTGGCAACCCAGAAGGTCTCTGGCTTCCTGGAAACGCTCTCTAAGCCTCAGACCACACTCAACAGTGAATGAATAGCAGAGAATGCTGGGAGTTCCAGCCTTCTGTGGGAATAAGGCACGTTTTCACTGGCATGATCTACCTGAAGTGCACACCTGGCCAGGCCACTTCTTAAACTTTCCCATGGCCTCGGGGTAAAGTCCCATCCCTCTGTGCGGCACATAAGACCCTCCACAACCTGGCCTTTGCCCACCTCTGCCTCCTCTCTGCTATTTTGTCTTCAGCAACACAACTTCCCAGAGGTCCTTGCACAGAACCATGCTAGTTTTCATCTGATTCCTACTTTCTGGAATGCTCTTCCTCTTCTTTCATCCATGGCTAATCTCACTGATCTGGGTTTGGTCTCCTCTCTATTTAAATAACTCTCAAGTTCTTTCATCTGTGCCAGCTTCTGAGATATTCTTGGCAATTTTCAGACACATGGTTGGACTTTCTCCGAAATGTATGAGTGCATCTACGATCAATGTCACTGCCCCCAGGGGCATGGTTCAAATCACTGGACACCTGCTAAACGTGCCGCACGTATAGCAGGGAGCAACTAATTTACCAGATTTAGAATCTAGAAAGGGCCCACTGCTTATTTTCCTCAGCTGCAAATTATTTGTATGGCATAGATGGCTTTCTCTAGCACCGCACTTTGGATATTTACTTAAATGTTGGCAGTGATAAAATGGTGGGTAAGAAATTGCACATTCATCAAAAGTAGGCGGCCTGATAGAAGTGCATAAACACGGTACTCATCTCAAAATTAAATTACCATATGTACATGGTTTGGCTTGTCATTTATGTACTTGTATATTTATATACCCATCATCCTTAATCACCTACAAGAATGAATGAGTGCATTTAAAAACAAATGTTTGCAACATAAGCTAATGGTTAATTGAAAATTTCTTCTTGGAGGAGAAATCTGAAAGGCAATCCCAGAGAAAACAAACGCATTTTAAAGGAACGACAAGACTCGCTAACACCACACAGTTTGATTTTAGCTCAACCTAAAGGGAAATCCTGGTGAGATGCCCCAAAATTCTTCTTTAAAAAAAAAAGTTTATTTATTTGTTTGGAGAGGGAGGGAGGGAGAGAGAGAGAGAGAGAGAGAGAGAGAATCCCAAGTAGGCTCCACTCGACCCCCACAAAGCCCAACATGGGGCTCGAGCTCACAAACTGTGAAATCATGACCTGAGCTGAAACCAAGAGTCAGAAGCTTAACTGACTGAGCCAACCAGGCACCCCTCAAAATTATTCTTTTTATTTTTATTTATTTATTTTAAACGTTTATTTATTTTTGAGGCAGAGAGAGACAGAGCATGAGTGGAGGAGGGGGAGAGAGAGAGAGAGGGAAACGCAGAATCCGAAGCAGGCCTCAGGCTCTGAGCTGTCAGCACAGAGCCCGACGCAAGGCTCGAACTCACGAGCTGTGAGATCATGACCTGAGCCGAAGTCAGACGCCCAATCGACTGAGCCACTCAGGTGCCCCATCAAAATTACTCTTTTTAAAACACAGCATACCCAGTACAGAGAGATAGCTCAGCTTATCAGGAAAAGCCCTGAATTTAGCACCAGGAACTTTGAGACCACTCCTTGCATAGACTCTTCTGGAGTGTGATCCTGAGAAATTTATGTAACTTTTCCAAGTTTTTTCTTTTCTCATATTTCATATGCAAATAATGCTGCAAACTTGCTATTATATTTGAAAAGCATAAAATATGGGACAGCTGGGGGACTTAGTTAAGTGTCCGACTCTTGATCTCAGCTCAGGTCATGATCTCACAGTTGGTGAGATCGAGCCCCACGTCGGGCTCTGCGCCGACAGGACGGAGTCTGCTTGGGATTCTCTCTCTCCCTCTCTCTCTGCCCCTCCTCCACTATCTCTGTCTTTAAAAATAAATAAGTAAACGTTTAAAAAAAGAGAAAAGCATAACATACAGGAAGTGGCTTTGAGGAGCTAATTAAATGTCATTTACGTTCATACGGTACTTTTCTACCCCCGTCGGCATGTTCTAAAAATCAAGGTCATAGAGTCCAGAAATGGTACTGGTGTTACTATTACAATAACAACAACAGCTGCTACAATAACAGTAATAGCTGATACTTGCTGAGAATTGACTATACGCCTGCGTTGTGTTAGCATCTTAAATAAATTAATCATTTGTGTCTCCTAAAACCCTTTACGAAGTAGCTGCTGTTATTTCCCCCATTTTAGAGACAAGGAATTGGAGACCCGGAGAAGTTACGTAACGTGCTTACAACCACACAGCTAGTAATTGCAAGACCGGGATTTGAACCCACGCTTGGACTCTGGAGGCCAAGCCTTCACAGTGACACTCTGTTCGAATAATGATCGGCAAAGAAGCTTGCAGGTGGATACTGCTTCTTTCATAAAGACGATCTCGCTTTGTCCATGCAGCCTGTGAAATAGAGGCCACCATCTTTACTCCACAGGTGTGAAACGGGGGTCAACAAGCTGAAGAAACTGGTCCAAATCGGCCCTGCACCGTTTTGGAATAGTGGAGTCCGACCGTTGTTGTGCCACTGGGCTGGGGACCGATTACTGCTCCTGTGATGTTCCTGGCTCTGCTCTGCTTCTACTGGCCCCTCCCTCTCAGAGCATGCCTTCTCCGAGGACCCCAGTTGAGTCCCGGTGTGGTTTTGTTTGTTTCGACAGTTCTCTTTTCTCTCTCATTCTCTTCAGTACTCTATGATGCATGAAACTCATTGTTTCTATAGGCATCACGCGGTTCTGCAGAGCTTAGAGTGAGCTACAGTGGACTTCTAGCCTGGGGGGGGGGTGTCACTGGCATTTAAGGACATCATCATTGGAAGGATGGCTCCAGGTGAATTCAACCTCTGATGTCAAGGTCACCTCCTACCTGGGTGTTGAGCTCACCCTTGATTCACACTTCCTCAGAAGGAAACACAAGGCTGTCCGTAGATGGAGTTTGCACGAAGTCATTGCTCCCTGCAAATTTTAGAAAGGCACCCTGTTTCCTGTTGTTTGTGGTTTTGAACGCTCCATCACCTGGCCTTGATGAACCTGTCTAAACCCTCCAGACTGTAGTCTGTCACTTATGTCATTTTTTCTCTGGGCTGTCATAGCACCCTGTGCTTGAGATAGTCCTTTGACTAGAACTCCCCTCTGTTAACCTTTGGCTTGGCTACCATGGTTTCAGCTAAGATGTGACCTATCAGACAAAATCTTCCTTGACTTCCTAAACCACACATCTCTCCCATGTCATGGAATCTCTTTGAAAAAAAGACTGTGGGGGCACCTGGGCACCTGGGCTCAGTCGCTTAAGCGTCCGACTTTGACTCAGGTCATGATCTCACGGTTAGTGAGTTCGAGCCCCGCGTCAGGCTCTGTGCTGACAGCTCAGAGCTTGGCGCCTGGTTTGGATTCCGTGTCTCCCTCGCTGTCTGCTCCCCCCACCCCACCTCTCTCTCTTTCTCTAAAGAATAAATGAATATTAAAAAAAGACTCCGTTCATCTTAGCATTCGTTACATTGTCCTGTTTATTATCCTTCTCCAGCACTACGACGTACTGAACTCTTTGAGGGCAGTGGTTTCTAGCATCTTCTATAATGCTTGGCACATAGTAGGTGCTCGATGAATAGCTGTTGATTAAATGTTTGCTTCGATCTCTGAAGCCACCAAATATCTTACAAGGATCTCTTTACTGATGTGTCTGCCTTCTAGACTATGAGTTTTCTGAAGAGGCGGACATTCTGCCTTGCTCAACGCCTTCTCCACAGTGGCTGACTTGGAGGACGCACTCAGCAAAAGAGGAAATGACCAGAATCAGATCCTCAGCTTGCCCTGCCTCCTCGGAAATGTATCCCTCCCCACAACTGCCCCATATCCCATTTTCCATTTCTAATGTCTTCATTTAATGGTCTGATCTACATAATTTAGCATTTGCATAGAGTACGCTTTCACTTTTCCTGTGTCTTAGGTGTTCATATCCCTCCCCTGCTGGTGAAACCGTAAGTGCAAGGTTAAATGGCCTAACGCTTTTTTGTTCTCGTATGCCTTGTACCCACCTTTTTTTTCGTATTTCAAAAAATATGTATTCCTTAGTGATCAACGCCTACACTTAATAAGCTCATAAAATGTGAGACTGTGTAAGTGCTTTATATATAGGTTATGTCGCTCTCCATGACGACTGTAAGAAATAGGCATTGGGGAAACTGAGGCTCGGCAAGGCGATGTCTTATCCAGGTGGTGAATAACAAAAGCAGAATTGAACCACAGAGTCTGTGCTTTCGACCCTTTCTACTTCTTCACCATGGCCAACTTAGACAAGCAGAGAAGTAAGGAGAATAATATTAAAAGAGACCCATAATTCCAACCCAGCACTTGGGGCAGCCAGTGTTAACATTTTCATACGTGGCTTTCCAGTGTGTGTGGTGAGCATGTCTCTCAATGACCCCCATGTCCAGCTCTTCACGCCCTGGTGGAATTCCCCTCCTCCCCCTGAGCGAGGGCTGGATTTAGGGATTCACTTCTTTCTTGATTTTTTTTAATGTTGATTTATTTTTGAGAGGGAGACAGACAGAGCGTGAGCAGGGGAGTGGCAGAGAGAGGGGGAGACACAGAATCCGAAGCAGGTTCCAGGCTCCGAACTGTCAGCACAGAGCCCGACGCGGGGCTCAAACTCACAAGTGGTGAGATGGTGACCTGAGCAGAAGTCGGACACTTAACCGACGGAGCCACCCAGGCGCCCCCGTGATTCACTTCCATTGAATATAATAAAGCAGAAACAATGGAATGTGGCTTCTGAAATGAGGTTATAAAATGACCGTGACTTCCATCTTGAGTCTCTCTTCCTCTCTCTGAGATCCCTCATTCTGAGAGAGGCAAGCTGCCATGGTGCAAACAGATCTATGAAAAGTCCATGTGGTTAAGTAACCAATGATTCTGATCCATAGCCAGCAAAGATCTGAGACCTGCCCACTGCCACGCAGATTAGTCTGGAGGCAGCCCCGCCCCATTTGAGCACCGTGGTGGTTGTCCCACTCAAGATACTGCTTCTGGCTTTGTGAGAGAGAGTGAGCCAGAGATACCCAGCTAAGCTGTGCCTGGATTCCTGACCCAGCATCTGCGGGATAATACATTTTTGTTGTTAAAGTTTTAACTTATGGCTGTGATTTGATACAGAACGATAGGTCAGTAAGACACAATCCTACTACATACATTTATATAAACATGGTGACACATCTATGTTTCACTATTTATCACAGATCAAAATTTAATTTATTGCGTGAAACAAACTGTGAAGTCATGCTTGGGTCTAACAGTCTTCTTTAAAAAACTGTTTTAGAAATCGTGAAATACAGCAACACGCAGAAAATAACACAAGGCGCAAACACGCAGCTGAGAGGATCGTACGCAAACACCCAGATTCCAATTTCAATATATTCTGTTTTTTAAATAAATAAATCTGCAGGGTATACGCAAAATCAGTAACTATTTTGTCTTCAAAGAGAAGAAGAATGGAAAGCCAAACAGAGGCATTATTTTCGGATGGTTTATGAATTAGAGTCTCCGAATCGGTATGAAATACTGCCATATACTTTCCTTTGACCATCTAAAGAAGAAATTCCTAGTCAAAATTTTTAGTCTTCAGGAGGAAGTCTAGGAATTATGCCATGGTGGAGAATAAATAATACACAGGGACAGAGTGGGCCCTCAGTACAAAACCGCTGAATGAATGTGGAATTTGAACCATGGGTTTATGCTCTTAGTTGCTTGGAAATGTGTGATGTCATCACTCGACATATCTGAGCCTTAATTTCCTCATCCTTAAAATGGGAACATGCTCAGAAAGTGATGACTTTCAGAGCAAACGGCCATGCTTATGAAAACCTTTTGCAGAACACTTGGCATGTGACGAG
The DNA here is from genome assembly GCF_024362965.1 of Panthera pardus. Classification (NCBI taxonomy): domain Eukaryota; kingdom Metazoa; phylum Chordata; class Mammalia; order Carnivora; family Felidae; genus Panthera; species Panthera pardus. The sequence goes on from NW_026527002.1 coordinate 69,877,946, forward strand.
CTTGCAATCCATCAACTGCAACTGAATGATAATTCGCATTTCAGGATACCAGCAAACAGTGATTTGCCAGGATATAAACCTTAAGGAAACATATGGCTCTAAAACATAGTAACTTCAGGGGCGCCTGGGTGGCTCCGCTCGGTCGGTTGAGTGTCTGACTTGGGCTCAGGTCACGATCTCACAGTTGGTGAGTTCGAGTCCCACATTGGGCTCTGTGCTGACAGTGCAGGACCCATTTCAGATCCTGACCTCCTCTCTCTGCCCCTCCCCCCCCCCAGGCTTGTGTGCTCTCTCTCCGTCAAAAGCAAACATTAAGAAAATAATAACTTCATTTCTTATTAAGTGATAAATGCTCATAAAAGATAATTTTTAAGAATACCTCTTAAAGGGGGTGCCTGGGTGGCATCTGGGTGGAACCTGCTTAACATTCTCTCTCTCTGCCCCTCTCCCCCACTCGTGCATGCTTTCCCTGTCTCTGTCTGCCTCTCAAAACAAAACAAAAAGAATCTTTAAAGCACAAAGAAGAAAGAACAAATCACTCTAAAATCCCACCAGCAAGAAATAACCAAGATTAACCCTTGGTGGATGTCACTCCAGATACCCCTGTGCATAGATGAGTAGGTTAGAAGTATGGAAGGCTATTTTAGGTAGGTAAACAGCCAGTTAACTAGAGATCATACTTGACACGCTTATTCAAATAAAACATTTACTTAATTTCACTTGAATGTAACCAAAGAAAGATAAACCGAAGTGAAACCAAAGGAATTGCTCAAACTTAGCTCATGTTTTTTTTTCTCTACTGCCAGCAAGAGTATTTCCTCAAACATCTCTCTCGTAAGGCTAAGTAAAAACTTGATGAAATCAATTAAGTTAGTGTCATTTTTTTTTTCCTTTTAACTTTTCAGGCAGTACTAATTCACCTCTTACTATAAAGGATGAAGTGATTCATACCGATATTTTCTCTCCGTCTCTTTTGCCTCATGACTTCTGTTACTCTTATAAATTTAAACTTGAAATAACTGATAACACATTCTGTTCGGCAATAAATAATTTTGCTCTCGCGCTGTTGTTTATCTTTGTTTAAATGGATTTAATCCTCATTGTTAGTTCTTTTAACAATAACTTGACCCTAGAGGGGGGTGTGTGTGAGTGCAAGTGTGTATTAGATAAATTCATCTTGTAATTGAATTAACCTTCAGTATATTTCCCCAAAGGGCTCATATAGTTCCTGAATTCTTTCAGATTTGAAAATGTTTTCAGTTTTAATATTCTTGAGTTACACTTTCCCCTACTCAGGACTTTTGGGCATTATTCTGGTTTCTTCTGGAAAAATATTGGTGTGGAGGGTGCCTGGATGGCTCAGTGGATTCAGCGTCCAACTTCGGCTCGGGTCATGATCTCACAGTTGGTGAGTTCAGACCCCTCATCAGGCTCTGCACTGACAGTACAGAGCCTGCTTGGAATTCTCTCTGTCTCTCTCTCTGCCCCTCCCCTGCTTGTGCGCACGCTCTTGCTATATCTTTCTCTCTCAAAAGTAAATAAATAAACTTAAAAAAAGAAAAAAAGAAAAAAAATCTCGGTGGGGAGAAATCTGAGGCCAGCTGGATCCCACCTCACTACCTTCTTTGTGCCTAGATGACGTCACTCTCTATAGTTAATGTTGATCAATGTATGTTCAGTGTCTCCGTATAAATTGTGGTTTTTTCCCCCTAGTATATTAACTTCTCATGATGTGTGGATTCAGTATTTTTCTAATAGAAAGAAAAACTTGTGAAATTACATCTGTGAAACACTCTTCCATTTGTTGGGCACTGTTCTTAAGAAATATAAGTGATCTTTAAGTGGGTCCACTTTGAAGTCCTTGTCTGTTCTCTGCTGGTTTGCATTTATTTATTTGATCTGTAAAGATGTTGCTTTGGCCCCTGATTGTTTCCTTAACCCGGCCATCTTCCTTTTCATCCCAGCGTATTGCTTCATCATCTTGTTTTTGAGTCTTGTATAAATGACACCACACTGAGATTTTTATTGTCCTTTTTCAGATGGTGTCTCCTTTTCCTTCTGTGTTTTAGAATGCTCGAATAGTTAAAATGCCATTTCCCCGAGTTTTCCTCATGCTTTGCGTGCGGAGCTTGGCCCAGACCTTCTCTTTGCTCTGATCCAGTGTGGAAAAGATAGCCTTCGATCAGCTGGTCTTGTTTTGTTACTTGTAGTTAAAGTGATTGGACTGGATGTTCCTTTTCTGAGTACTCTTCCGGATGCTGGGGACAGGCCTGTAGCTCCTGCTCGGCGCAACGCTTTTTCTTCTAAGATCCACCTCGTATCCTGGGTTAGGCGCACCACCAGCCATTTGGGTGTGTTTTCCTATTCATTCCACCGTCTTTGTACAAATCCAGTCCCAGCAGCCCCTGCTCCCTCTGCACAGATTTCCTCTGCTTCACCGGTGCTCCATTTTCATTGCCACTGTCCTAACACTCCTTTGACATTCTTCATCAAAGCATGTTACTGCCCCGTTCCAAATCCTCAAAATCTCACCCACTGCCCCAGTGTATCTTGGTGTCCCCCTGTGGCGACCCCTGGAACTGTTCTTTCCCTTAGCTTGCTAGGCTTGAGACATACCGGCTTCCTTGCTGAGCCTCAGATATGCCGGGCCCATGTCTTCCTCAAGACTTTCCCTGGTGGGGGTCGGGGCTCCCCCACCAGGACCACCCTCCTAGACAGCCACAAAACTTCGCCAAGTCTTGGCCGAGATGTCAGGATTTCGGCAAGGTCTTCCCTAACTGTGCTGTTTTCTACATCGGGTGACAAGGCACCTTCTGCCCCCTTCTCTAATATTCTTTTTTCATAGCTCTTTACATCATCAGAGACACTGTATGTTTTACTTTTATTTTTTATCGTGTGCTTCCTCGCTCAACTGCCATTCAAACGTAGGGCAGGGACTTTCGTCAGCTCTGTTCCCCGCTGTATTCATTGCCAAGAGGGATGCTGGGCACAGGGTAGCCACTCACTTATTTGTTGAATGGGTGGACAGATGAATAGAAAAATGCTGTGTAGACACTTCTCACCCGAAATGTTTGTTCTTGACCTTTGACTCCCATGGCAGTCTATTTGCACATGCTTACTCTTCCCGTCTGCTTTTCTCCAAACTCAAAGACGTCTTTGAGAAGTCGAGGATTAGACAGGTCACCAGGTTTCAGTGGATCAGAATTTTCTATTCTTTTCCTTATTGGCAACTCTAAAAGTTTGTTGTGTAAAGTTGTCTTTTTTCTTACTAAGAGAAAAAGTTTTTTCTTATTAAGTAGCCTCTGGTGAATTTTTAGCTTTTTGTTGTTTTCTCATTTGTGCTTATTTTGGTAGGTATTGGGGAAGGAGATTCTATGATCTTATTTCTTTCTCCCACTTTTATCCAGAAACTTACAAGCATATACTTTTGCACTGAATTATGTGCCTTCCTGCACTATATTCCACAGTAATCACAACAGTGCAATGGGTATAAAACTTCATCTACAACGTGCACACCACTCATACAATGTCCTTTCTCTTCTACCAGAACGTTGTCTCCATGGCATGCCGCCTTCCTGGTGGTAGCAAATTAATCTCAGCTAACTTAGTAGCTCTATCCCTTACGAATGCAACTAAGTGCAACTAAGTGCTTTCTCTCTCTCTCTCTCTTTTTTAGTGTTTATTTACTCTTTAGAGAGAGAGAGAGAGAGCATGAGTAGGGGAGGGGCAGAGAGAGGAGGAGACACAGAATCCCAAGCAGGCTCCAGGCTCCGAGCTGTCAGCATAGAGCCCAACGCGGGGCTCGAACCCACAAACCGTGAGATCATGACCGGAGCTGAAGTCGGATGCCCAACCGACTGAGCCACCCAGGCGCCCCATCTCTCTCTCTCTTTTTTAAATGAAGCATCATGTGGTGTTGAAGTTTTGAAAGATGGAAGAGGAAACATCTGTTCGGTGTCATTACCTCTTCTTGGTGGCATCACCTGAGCCATCTTGTCCTCATCTGGTCTCCTATCACTAGTCCCTGGAAGTGCTCCTTGTTGCTCACAAGGCCCTTCAGATCCATTGGCTCTTGGTCGCTCCTGGCTACGTGGTAAATACTTCCTCTGCTCCTATACCGTACCAAGTGTCTAGGGACTTGTGACTTTCTCAGCTCCTATCTGGGAAAGAAGGCACAGACTCCCTCACTTGTGGGAGCCCTAACTCTCTGAGAGTCTGTCAATCCCAACCTTCCGTTCTCACCTGACCTTCAGGTGACAGACAAGGAGCCCCTTTTCAAGGACTCCTCTCCCCTCTATTCTTTGATCCCCAAAACCTTTATTTAATTTCAGGAGAAAGGGAAACGCCTATTTCTTCTTTTTTAATTTTTAAAAAATGTTTATTTATTTTTGAGAAAGAGAGAGAGAGATAGAGCATGTGTGGGGGAGGGGCAGAGAGAGAGGAAGACACAGAATGGGAAGCAGGCTGCAGGCTCTGAGCTGTCAGCACAGAGCCCGATGCAGGGCTCGAACCCATGAACTGGGGGATCATGACCTGAGCTGAAGTCTGATGCTTAACTGACTGAGCCACCCAGGCGCCCCAGGGAAAATCTATTTCTGACCTCTTATATATTCTGTGTCTGGAACCAGTATCTAAACTTTGGGAGATGAAAAAACTTTTTCTTCTTCTGTTGATATTTCTTTTCCCTGAATCACCTGATGCTACTGTGTCTAACCACCAGAATGCAAGAAGGTCAGGGAAAGACCAGAAGTATCAGGAAATACTGGGAAGACCGCATTAATGTGTAAGAATATTATCTCCCAAGTGAACGTCTAATACACACCGGAGACTCATACAGAAGTTGTAATCCTCTCAACACTCTGCAAAATCAATACTACTATTTTCATTTTACAGATGGGAAACCCGAAGCCCAGTGGAATCTGAGAAAACCTGTGGCAATTTTGCTGGTGGGTGCACGAACAACGTTTATTTAACACGTGAATAGGAAGTTGGAGAGAAGACGATCCGAAGGGCCCATCCTAACGGATGTCCCACGTAGGGTCCTCCTTGGAGCCGAGATAAGATTCCCAGGTTCCTGATGGGTGTATTTTCTGCACCTGGCTTAGTGACTCCCTGCCAGGACCTAAAATGTTCTTTTGCCCGCGTACACACTGCTTTCGTGGGGCACGGTCGAAGCGGCACGGATGTTGACTGGGAACAGCCTGGTCCTCATTTCGGTTCCCCCACTGGATCTCAGTTTCCTCAAGTGGACCGTGTGGATAAGTATGGCTTCTTGGCAGAGCTGTGGTGGGGCTTCAATGGGAAAATTGGTGTGGTGAACACACGTTTGTGCCGCTGTACAGAAGAGGCATGTGAGGAAGGAAGAAAGACATTGTTCATCAGGGTGTGGCCCATTCAGGGTGGACTGTCTTTTCCACATGCAGCCACCATATGTAAGCAGAACAGGTGTGTATCTATGAGGCTTCTCATGTCAACTCAGTTGGTTTTGGGTGGGGGGCGGGGGGGTTGGACATCTCTGTCCAGGGAGAGGGATGGATGAGCGGGCTCAGAGACATTGCACAGAATCAGCCATCCTGGAACATGAGCGAGTTGGTGCCTGAGTTTGGCTGAGAAATCCTCTCTTGTTTGATAATGGCGTACTTGCCCTTTCGAGTGATAAGGCTCTGACTTTGTTGCCCGTTATGCCTTTTGCGTGTTGCAACCTGAGCAAGGATTCCTGGAAGAGAGAAGGACTGAACAGGAGGACGGAGGGCCTAGCAATAATACGCCCCAAAGCGCTTGCTCTAATAGGCCATGTTAGTAGCTAATAGGCACTGAGCATTTAACTCTTAAAACCCTTTGACTACATGAACTCATTTAATCCTCACAATAACTCAATGGGACAAGTACTCTTATTATCTTATTTTATAGATGAAGAAATAAGACACAAAGAGGCTAGCTATCTTGCCTAAGTTTGTATAGATGTTAAACAGTGGAGCTGGGATTCGAACCTTGGCAGTCCAGGGCCTTCGAACATAACCATCACACTATTCTTCATATGAATATAGCCTAAACATGTTAATTTATTTTTAAATTTGTTCTTCTCTTGGGATGCATGTTACATCTTCTTGACCATGAGATTCAGCCCCTCCAAAACGGATGGGGGGCCTGGAGTTGGAAAAGGGATGAAGGGTACAAGGGATGGAAGGTCATGAGGTGTCAGTAAGGCGATAAGAGTTCAAAGTGGCGGGCGGGGGGGGGGGTGATGTGACCTTCCTCCCCAGGCCCTGACTGCCCAGGACAAACGGCCTGGGCCTCCAAGTGAGAAAGACAGAGACTGGGCTCTGTGGGCTCCAGGCCTCACAGAAAAGCCTGGGGGCACTCAGCAGAGTAAGGGAGAGCCTGCCCCTGGGACAACCTGCAGAGGTTGAGGTGTTGAGTGAAAAGTAAACTTGAACTTTGAAAGATTCTGTGAAGGAGATTTACTAAAATAATCTTAAAGAATAAAAACAAAGAAAATAATATTCTGTTGCCTTTTTGTCTCTCGTTCTGTGGCAAGTTCCAAACTAGACTGGGTAGGGGACAGAAACAGGCCAGCATGAGCTTTAGTTATTGGATATTTCCTTTCTGGCCCTTTGAGGTAACAGCTGCTTAGAAACCAGAAGAGTTCAAGGTAAGCTGCCCACTGACTTCCAGTTCAAAATGGCAGCTGCCTGGTGGTTCCCAAAGCTGAGCCATTCAGCTCTTGTTAAAACTGTGGGTGAGATGGAACACTGAGACTGACAGCGCAACCTAAGGACAGACTCTGGAACAATTAACTCACCATGATTATGGGGTAGATGGATCTGGATTGAGGATCACGTGCCTTAGCTCCAGCATGTGACGGACCCTTGCATTCATTTTTGAAAATCTTCCCTTCAAAGGGTAGGAAGTTTCTTCCTCCCTCCCACCCTCTGCACTCAGACTTAGCCCCAAGCCTCGTGTCAACTGGAAATGGAACAGTCGCTTCTTTCCCATCCTTTGGAGTTATTCTCTTAAGTAGTATTATTTCTCCTGTCTTAGGCTTCCTCTTCTCCCACTTCCCCCGAACCAGGCAGAATCTGAATCCAGTTCAGCAAAGCGCTGGACTGAAGTGACCTCAGGGAGGGAAGCAATTGTGGCAAAGCTCTGAAGAAAACTGCCGAGACGTGAAGATATGAGCTAGCTCTCTCTGGGAAGGGGTAGGCTCTTCCTATCCTATGTTGTCTCTGAGAACCTGAAGCTGGGCTCAGGGCTGAGGGGAGGGGAACCGTATTCAGGCCACATCATCCCAGGTGACAGCTGGCTATGAGGTGAGAGCAGACTGGGAGCTGTGGGTACCACCAGAGCAGGGCACAGAGCACATCACTTTCTCCTGCTTTAAAAATGACAACAAGCTGACCTTGTCTTGCCTAAGGATGAGTAAAATGAGCATCACCATCAACAGCAGCAGCAAGGGGCCCATGAAAAATGTTGCAAAGAAAAGGAAGACGAAATAACATCAGTAAGGCAGAGAAACCCTGAGAAGAGTTTACTTCAGAATCTAGATGATCGTCTTGGAACACTGTATGCCATTCCCACAAATTTCAGTGAGGGTCTCTCTGAAGTTGAAGCCCAACATCAATATCTGGAGGGGAACAGGCACTAGAACTGGGTGGGGGATGGTGATGAGGCGAAGCAAGGAGAAGATGTATTCAGTGGCTGGAATTCAGTCCCGGTCAGAGGCGGCAGGAACAGTATTGGTTATTGGTGCTGCACGAAGCTCTGTGGCCAGCGTGGAGGACGTATTTGAGAAACCCTTCCAGAGTTTAGAGAAAGGACACCAAGAGCTGAAAGGAGAACAGCAACAATAAAGGAAGTCTCTGAAACATTGGGCAGAAAATGTGGAGCTGTGTGACACGGGGGAACATTCCTGAACTAAAGGGAACAGAAGCTCATGGCAGACAGAAAGAACTGACCCCGGCTCAGGACAACTCAAGGATCAGAGCCTCACATCTAGCAGCTTGTTGAACGTATCAGCCTACTAAGAAAAATACACAAATAAGTATTTGTATTTGTTCCACAAATCCCATAAATATCATATCCAGGCGTGAAACAATGGGTCATACCTGATGATAAAAATTAACCTAACCATCGTCTTCTCCCCAGCACACTGAAAACTGGAAGAGAATTTAGGAGCATCGACAGAGTTTGGAGAAGAAAATCATCCGATCCAGTAATGTTACCTCTGGGTTCCAGTTAGCCTTATCATATGCAGGGAACAGAATTGTATTGGTGCATATGCAACGGGAATAAAAAATGTATTATCTTCAAGCCCTCCTTGAAAAGCTTCTTTCAGATTTGCAAACTGAGTACTAAAAACAATTAAGAGCTCAGAACTAGACGGTCATCATAGAGAAGAACACGAGGTGGGCGGTGATAGCAATTGATGCAAGCAAATGTCACCACTATGGTTTTATTTTAATTGATTAATTAATTTAGTAAATGTAATTTGTTGTCAAGTTAGCTAACATACAATGTCTACAGTGTGTTTTTGGTGTTGCGGGTAGATTCCCGTGATTCATTGCTTACATACCACACCCAGTGCTCATCCTACCACTATGGTTTTAAAACTGAATTAAAGGGGCATGTGGGTGGCTCAGTCGGTTAAGCACCAGACTTTCAGTTTCGACTCGGGTCATGATTCTGTGGTTCATGGGATGGAGCCCCATGTGGGGGTCTGTACTGAGGGTTCACACAGACTGCATGGAATTCTCTCTCTGTCCCTTGCCCCACTTGCTCTCTCTCTCTCTCTCTCTCTCTCTCGCAAAATACATTAACATTAAAAAATTAAAAAAAAAAACTGAATTAAAGCCTGAAGTTCATTAAGGAAACAGTTTTAATGCTCTACAAAATCCTTGTGTCATAACAATAATCTGGATCCCTAAATGTCACAGAATTGTTGACAAAGCCTGGGAAGGCCATCACATGAAGTCATGGAGAAGAAAAACAAAGCGTTGAACGCACCATCTTCCAAAGGACCTATACGTTCTATCTTTGGAATGTGTTTACAGATTTTCTTTTTACTCGATTACTAAAGGAGCAGTGAAAGGGACAGAAGGTAACAAGTTGAGATATCAAGGACCCTAAGATGAATCTGACCTGAAATTGTGAAAATCTACATGGATTCTAGACTGTGAGGCGTCATCTCTTTTTCTCACGTCTGGGGGAAAATGACCCAGGGGAAGGCTAGGAGTGGAACCTCGCTGTGAGTATTGTCGCTGGCAATTGTGAGAGCCCACATTTCCTGGGCTAAAGGGGGAAGGAAGCGAAGTCTTCAGGGCTGGTTTTGCAGATGTGTGGGGATTCTACGAAACTCTGTGTGACCCGGGAACACCATGGAATTGAGGACCCACTTCTAGTTAGAAGTGTGGGTCTGGCCTTTCCCTCTGGAGGACAGCAGCGGGTATGGGACCTCAGAAATCTTACTTTACATTTCTTGGCCTCTTCTTCCTCATCTGGAAAGTGGGGGTAATAGGCTTATCTTGAAGGTTCCTTACAGGATTCAATACATTAGGTGCACAAAGCATCTATTATATTAAAAGAAACAGTAGGGGGGGCGCCTGGGTGGCTCAGTCGGTTGAGTGTCCACTTCGGCTCAGGTCACGATCTCACGGTCTGTGAGTTCGAGCCCTGCGTCGGGCTCTGGGCTGACAGCTCGGAGCCTGGAGCCTGCTTCGGATTCTGTGTCTCGCTGTCTCTCTGCCCCTCCCCCACTCATGTTCTGTCTCTCTCTCTCTCTCTCTGTCAAAAATAAATAAACATTGGGGCGCCTGGGTGGCTCAGTCGGTTAAGCGGCCGACTTCAGCTCAGGTCACGATCTCATGGTCCGTGAGTTCGAGCCCCGCGTCGGGCTCTGGGCTGATGGCTCAGAGCCTGGAGCCTGCTTCCGATTCTGTGTCCCCCTCTGTCTTTGCCCCTCCCCCGTTCATGCTCTGTCTCTCTCTGTCTCAAAAATAAATAAAACGTTAAATAAAAAATTAAAAAAAAAAAGTAAATAAACATTAAAAAAATTTTTTTAAAGAAACAGTAGGTGCTTAACTGATGCTGCATCTTTACCTTCCCAGCCCTGGAAAGTTTCTGTCAATCTAAACTTTGAGGAGAAGAAGAAATATGAACTGTCAGTGGGCTAGTTATCTGGAGAGTTCCGGATGTGTCTCTGAAAAGGAGAGAAGGAGATACAAAGGACGGGAAGGATAAAGTCAAGGTGGAGATGTTGGAGCCTCACTCCGTGTGTCGCCTTGACAACCACTGTGGTTGGCAGATCTTCCTTCCCTTGGCACAACGATTCCAAACTGCCTGTGAAATATGTTCAGAGAGAAGACTTTCCCCACTTATATTTCCAGTGAGGAGAGGTATTGCTGTTTGATATGGTGACTATAGCTCATAACTCTCTTTCTCCAGGAAGGAAACATTTCTTGCAGTTATCCATTTAGAACACAGAATAGTAAGAAAGCCAGGCTATTTATAGCTACGTCTTCATTTGGTTGCATAAGATGAACACTTCTTGGGAAGGTGGCACTTCCCTAACTTTGGCTCTTGCAATCTAGAAAGAGAAACTCCTTTGATGAATCATTGACCAAGGCAGCACTTGGCCAACCTGTCTGGGGCATCACATTCTCTAGGAAGTCTTTCTGAAGCTCCCCAAAACTAAGTCATTTAATATCAACTAGACATCATTCCGTTCTTCCTTCTATATTCTTCTCGCATGGAAGAAACCAGCCTGGGACCACACTCACTGTTGCCAGTAGGGTTCAGGGTTGGATCCTACCAAGCAGAGGTGCTGATGTGGTGTTTTGAAGGCCAAGGAGGAGAAAAAGTCCTTATTCTCAGCAACAAGTATGAGGGAGTAGGTGTCAGTAGATGTGGGATGTTGCCAGTAGCTTCTTTCCACTCCTACTTTTTTTTCCCCAAATTACTTTTAATGTGTATTTATTTTTGAGAGAGAGAGAAAGAGAGAGAGACATAGAGTATGAGTAGGGAGAGGGGCAGAGAGAGAGGGAGACACAGAATCTGAAGCAGGCTCCAGGCTCTGAGCTGTCAGCACAGAGCCCAACATGGGGCCGCAACTCATGAAATGTGAGATCATGACCTGAGTTGAAGCCAGACACTTAACCTACTGAGCCACTCAGGTGCTCCTCCACTCATACTCTGGAGAATTATCCACTTCAGCGCTATTTCCTGGATTCTAGGGAGAGCAGCTTCCTGGATTTCAGCCCTTGCAGATTTCCCCAATGACATGTCTATAACCCATCCCATAATTTTTTAAACCTTTAATTCCTTGTATTAAGTCCCTTTCTACTTGAAATACCCAGAAAGCCTTCTGTCTTCCTTTCCAAACTCGCAAACACCCAGGCTGAGTTAAGCACTATGTCCTTGACAGCCTTCTAGTACCTTGTGCCCATTATTGTCCAAATCATCAGCTCGGAGGTGGATTCCAGAGACTGTGGAATAAAGCAGAAACTTTCACAGTTTCTTCTACTGCCGAGAGAAGCCAAAGACCCTAAAAAAAAGAGGGCAAATCAAGAGCCCCTGCAGCTGACTTTGGCATGCCTCAGGAGGCTCTAGGCAGCACTTGGAGGATGAACCAAATGGGAGAGAAACCATGAAGTCGATAGTAGGAAAGCCATCGACTCTGATGAGTCATTTCAGTATTACAGGGTTAACCGCGCAGCTATACCGTAACTTTTAGTTATTGGCCTCTTAAAGTCATTAGCCTTTCTTCTTTGTTTAGGATCTAACAGACTATCTACCGCTGGAAAACCAATTAAGTCTCCCCACCGCCTGCCACTTGGCAACCACATTCTGGTTTTATAGAATTTGACACTAGTCTCTACTCTAAAGTAGGGTGAAAGGGCTTTGGTGAGAGGTGATCCCCAGATTGCTTTAGAACATAAGGCCCTTCTTTCAGCTGTCTTTCCCGATATACACCACCTCATCTTGAAGATCGGGAGAGGAAAATTACACGTGTCAATCATCTTCTGATAAAATACCATATATGCACTAAACTTTTTCTGTAAAAACGTAGACTGTAACTTTTTTTGGCTTTGTGGGGCATACAGAGCCTCTGCCCTAAACCCTCCACTTTGCCCCTGTACAGAAAGCAGCCATAGACAATATTTAATAAATAAATGTGGTTGTGTTCCAATAAAACTTCATTTACAAAATTAGAGGGCTGGACCAAGTTCGCCCAGGGACCACGGTTTACCAATGTCTGCTCTAAACTAACTCAACATGGCTAAACTATTTCCTTCTTTTCATCTAAGAGTACTTTGCCCCTCATTTATCATTATTCTTTGACTTTAGGATTTGCCCTCGAGAAAAAGCAAAGCTGGTGTGAATGTTTAAGGATTGTGTACAGATGGAGGAGAAAGTTATCGTTTATTCTACTAAGAGTTCGTGGGTTATGATACACATGAGAAGTAGGTAGTGATGTTCTCATAGGAGAGGAAATTCAGGCACAGAGAGGTTAAATCTTTGCCTAAACTCACACAGATGCAGGATTTGAACCCAGCTGGGTCTGACTTTGAGCTGTACTCTAATGGATCTTACAACGGCTACCTTAAGGCAGCCTAAGTATCTGGATGCCCCCTGCACGATAACTCCCACAATACAACGCAAAGACAGCAAATCCTTGACTACAAGAACTTAACTGGGAGACGGGACTCACACGGACGATTGTGACACAGCAGTCATCTCTGAGATTTTTCTCAGGAAGGTGGTGGGGTTATTTATGGGGAGGCTATTGCAGAGTGGAGGAAGGATGAGCAATAATGCAAACACGGTGATGAGGCAGAGAAGTGACAATGTGGCAAAGCGTATACTTGCATTCGATAGCTCTATTATATTGCACAACCTTTGCAAATAACCTCTGTATGAAGCACTGCAGGGGACAAAAAAGTGGGAAAAAAAGCACCGCCCTCCAAGCCTGGTGTAGCCTCGAAGCTGAACAAATGAGAGCGAAAAATAGAGGGACAAACAGTACATGCAGGTATCAGTAGATGGGTGGACTGATAAAGCAGGCGCGTTGGGGTAGCTGGTGGTAATCCAGTGTCAGTCACAGACTTGGCTACATGCGAAGCAAGTCACACCACCTTCTTGGGGCTTGATTATTCTGTAGAATTAGACATTTGGACTAAATGGTTTCTAAGGTCCCCTTAAGCTCTGAGGTTCAAATTCTGGATCTGAATTGGTAGTGGGCTAGAGATGGGACTTGCTCCCACTAGGGCATGGGATGCCTCTCCTTCCCCCTGCTGGTCCCACTTCCAGGGTTAGAGCTCAGACAGGTGCATTAGAAGACCTCCTTGCAGACGTTCACCCGGTAATGCCTACTTCCCCTCAGAGTTACAATGCTCACACTCTGCTCCTCCATCCATGCTCTTTAATGGAAGAAGAGCCCTTGCTTCTGGTTATTTAGGCTCCTTGTAAGCCCTTGCTTACAAAGACTGAACGTCTGGGCATAAGGACCCAAATGGAGCGGCGTGCAGAGCCTACTTTGTTGCCACCCCTTCCCCTGGAGAAGCCATGGGCATGCTATTCCTCTGTGCACAGGACTGACTCCTTTCCCTGCACACTTCCTCACTGTTTTTCTCTTGTTTTGAAGATCATTTTTAAAAATTTTATTACAAGTACAATATACATTCCTTATGGGAAGATTAGAAAATTTAAGTAAGCATGAAGTAGATGCATTGATCTATAAAACTATGACCTAATGCAAATCACTGTCAACTCATTGGTTATATATCCTTTTGGAACTTTCCCCATGAATACTGTAACTATGTTTTTTTCCTCTCCTCTCCTCTCCTCTCCTCTCCTCTCCTCTCCTCTCCTCTCCTCTCCTTCCCTTCCCTTCCCTTCCCTTCCCTTCCCTTCCCTTCCCTTCCTTTCCCTGTCTTTTCTTCTCCTTACCCATCCTAACCATCTTTTTCAAAGTTTATTTATTTATTTTGAGATAGGGAGAGAGCAGGAGGGGGACAGAGAGAGAGGGAGAGAGAGAGAGAATCCCAAGCAGGTTCAGTGCTGTCAGCAAAGAGCCCAATGAGAGGCTTGAACTCACAAACCTCAATATCATGACCTCAGCCAAAACCAAGAATCAGATACTTAGCCAACTGAACTATCCAGGTGCCCTCCCCCATCTTAACCATTTTAAACTGTACAGTTCAGTAGGGTTAAGTATATTCACATTGTTGTGCAATTATTATCCACCCTTCATATTGCAAAATGGAAACTCTGTACCCATTAAACAATAACTCCCTATTTCCCCTCCTCCAGTCCCTGGCAACCACTGTCTACTTCCTTCTCTGTGAATTGGGCTACTCTTGGTACCTCATATAACTGGAATCATATAGTATTTGTCTTTTTGTGACTGGCTTATTTCACTGAGCATAATATCCTTGGATTCATCCATGGGTCAAAATTCCCTTCCCTTTTTAAGGCCAAATAATATTCTTTCGTATGTATACGTCACATTCATCCTTTGATGGAGACATGGGTTGCTTCTACCTTTTAGCTATCATGAATGATACTGCTGTGAACACAGGCGTTTACAAGTATCTGTTTGATATACTGCTTTCAATTCTTTTGGGTATATACTCAGAAGTAGAACTGTTAGATAATATGGTCATTCTATTTTTATATATTTGAGGAACTCCTATACTGTTTTTTATGGCAGCTGCATTACTTTGCACTCTCACCAACAGTTCCAAATTCTCTACCTCTTCATCATCACTTTTTATTCTCTGTGTTTTAGTTTGTATGTGTGTATGGGTGTGCTTACTAGTAGACACTCACCATGGGCGTGAGGTGGTGCTCCATTTCTTTTAACAACAACAACAACAACAACAATAATAGGAATCACACAAGTTCAAAATCTGCATTTTCCCCTTTAATATCACAAACATATTTTTTAGCCAACAAATACTCATTTATAAGATCGTTTCTACTTGCTGCCTAGTTTTCTGCTCCTTTACTCACTTGCTTACTGTGTAACCCTAGCCAAATTGCTCAACCTTTCCCTGCCTCAGTTTCTCGGTTGTAAAATGGGGTGATAAATACCTTGAGAGACCTTAAGAGAATGTTGTAAAGATGAAAATAGGTGATTACATGAGAAGAACGTAGAGTGGCTACTGGCACATTGCCAACAATCAATGAATGTTAGCTATTATTACCAATACTTTTATGATTGTTTGCCCGTTGCATTGATGGATCAATAAGTAATTCCTAACTTACTGTCAGATACTCCTGATTTTTCACTTTATAAAAAGACATGAACATCAGCTACATTGTTGGAGTCATTTCTTTTTCCAAAGCCATCTGAACAGGTCCCCTTTCTCAGGTATTAATTGACCACAAGAGAGAACCCCATCCCAGTTGAGACCTGGCTCTATTCCTGGCTTCCTCAGAATAGTTTTTGGTCACATAGAGCAGAGTCCCCCTGGAATACACTGCTCTGCCCTTGGTTTTTAAACAAGCCCTCTCATAATTCATTGCTAAGGTATCTCACCTGCAGATCTGTGGACCTGAAGCTTTTCTGGGGGCTCAGCACAATGATGCATGGCTTGAAGAAAGCTTAGTCAAATATTTACACGGAGGAATGTGGCATTTCCTACCCTGGTGCTCTGATTACCATCAGAGTCTTATCTTTCCCCATAAAAGGAAGAGTGGACATGTATTAAGTTGTCAACACAAGAAAAATATAAGGTCTAAAATAGAGGGTCTGGGAGACTTCCCGATGTTCTATGTAATATCATCTGAGAGGAAGAGGGAGATTCTGCTGGAGGAGGGGCTGCTTTCTGAGGTTGGGGAGCCTACGAGGTCAGGTATACTTTAGTGCGTAGTGTATCTGTCTTCTCGTTAAACCTGGGGTTGTTGGAGTGGTCATACCACCCTATGTGCATTGTCCTCAGAAAGGGAAGACCCCCACTTCAAGCATCTCAGTGATACAAGCACACACCAGAGGAACCTCCTCTGAAATGAAGCCCCGTGTTACACGGGGAGAGAATGGGCTAACAGGTCAGGCAGAACTGGATTGAAATTCTGCCTCTGACACAATAAACTTTCCTCGGAGAGCAGGTCATGAAACGTCTCTGAGCCTCAGTCTTCTTGTCTGTAAGCTAGAGACAGCATGACTCCCACGCATGTTTCATGTACAGATTAAATGAGGTGATACGTGCAAAGTTCCAAAGTGTGATAAAAGTGACCACGACAAGTTGATAAATGCCATTAAATGCAGAGAAACTGGGTGTTTTTGAAACCTGGGTGTTCTGTAACGTGACCAAATGCTTGACTTTTAGTATGTGTATTGAAAATAGGACCCTGAGGAACTGAAAGACTCCTTGCTGGAAAGTATCGACCCAGACCAAGGTCGTCATGCACGGAGCTTCGCTATGAAGGAACTCATCCCAGCCCAAGCTTCAGACCTCATCGTGTTTCCCCTGTGGGGTTTCAACGTCATCCCAAGGAACTCAGAATAATTCATTCCTCCACACATTCATTCCGCCACCAGTTACTGAGGACTCTCTGTGCTCTGGGAGCTGTTGCAGGCACTGAAGATTCCGGGTTGAAGGGAACCTGGTCCCTGCCTTTCAGTTGATTCAGGTGGTCTGGTCTAGCGCAAGAGGTAGACCTCTAAACTGACCATGTCACAAACTGACAATTACAACCTGAGCAGTATTCAGAGGGATGGAGTTGCACCTGGGGGCAGGAGACAATACAATTTTAGAATTGGAAGGGAGACTTCGCAGCTGCCCAGTCCTGACCTGTCCGATGCCGTGGTCACCTGGCTCTGGCGTCATTCATGTGCAATCTCATGGAGTTCCCAGCCCACCTCCACTCCCAGCCCCAGGCAGCCTTTGGACAGCTCTGACAGTTTGAAAGGTTTTTTTTTTTTTCCCTTGTGTTGAGCCAGTATTTGCCTCCTGGTAACTACCACACAACTCTGTGGAGTTAACCCCATTCTTCTCCCCCATGACAACCCTTCAGATACTGGAAGTCAGCTTGCAGGTGACAGGCAAGCAGGGATAATCTTAGCCTCACATCACACAAGGGAATACGGGGGAATTCTGGGAGCCATCCGACTTAGAGGAGGGATGCTGACATTGAGCGCAGGGTGAGAGTGTTTCATTTTGGAGTCATCTGGATTTTAACTGCTAGCCTTCCTAATTTCATTGGAATCTATAAAGCTCATTGGCATTCATTATTTTGCAATGTCCTTACATCGACCTGGTGAGATGGTCCAGAATGATTTATTATTTCCCTTTCATTCATAAATAAAACAAGACTCCAACAGGCAATGTGCTCAAGGTTACGCTGATAACATCTGGCCAAGCTGGGACCCAAATTCGGAGACCCCGGACATAGAGCAAATTCCACGTTGGTGTCTACTTCCTTCCATGCTGGTTGTTTTGCACCCAGTCAGTTCTTCCCATAATGGCTATAGGGTGTCCCCTTTGATTTTTCTTCTTAAACTATTGACTACCCTGTGTCTCACTTCCTCAATAATTCTCAGTCACTTCTCTGACAGGACAGGATTAAACTCCAAGCTTGGAATGACATCCAATGCTCTCAAAGTTGTGTACCTGCTGAGAGTTTCAGGGATAGAGGGGTGGATGAAATTGAAGGCAAATGAATTCCCCACAGCGATTATTCAGGGAGAAGTGTAGGTACAGAGTATTTTGAGAGCACAGAGGAGAAGTCTGAGGGTCCCACGAGGCTTCTAGGAATTGGGGATGCTTGAGATGGAATTTAAAGATGGGGCATGCCGGTAGGTCAACAGGACCTGAGGGGACCTAGTGGAGGGAAATAGCTTGGTGGCTCAGTGTACAGGAAACCACGAGTGGTTTGGTGTTACTGGACAGCTAGGTACAAGATGCAGCTTAGAGAAGGATGAGGCAGGCCAGGTCCTGTGCACCGCCAAATTAAAGGGTTTGGACTTCATCCTGAATCTCTGATGAGTCAAACAGGATTTGAAGCAGGCTAGTGGTAACTGCATCTGGGATTTGCATTTGAGGGCTAGCCCTTTGGTGGTGAGGAGGGTGGATGGGAGTCCACGGTTGGGGTGGGTGGGGTGGGAGCCAGCCTGGCTAGAGGAAGGGAAGGGACCTGCAGCCATGATCCAGGGACAGAGGATAAAGGGCAGTGACCGTCGTTATACTAGGAGGAAGGATTTTCACACATTTGAAGAGGGAGAAGCAGAAAATCTAATGGGTGGGTGGTTGTGGAGATAAAGCAGTGGGAGGATGCAGGCTGCTAATAAGTTCTCAGGAACTTCCGGGTTGGGAGGAAGATAATGGTCTTACTCATCGCCATCGCCACACCCATACCTAGATGGCCAGGAGGTGTTGCAGAGAGGCTGTCTGCAATAGCTGCTTGTAGGCACATTGATTACTCAGGCTTAAGCTCCTTCTCGTCTTGGTGTGGTGGCCTGATTGCTGGCTGGTCCCTCACACCCTGTTCCCTCTCCTTCCTGAGTACCTGCTGAAGCTTATGGCCTACAGTCAGGTGTGATCATGAGACAGGGTCCTAGCAAGAGAAATGCTATTCCCAGGCCTGATTTATACACACGCCTCCACATTTTGTCCTTTCTATCAGTCTGACGCAGAAGAACATGGCGGAGGCATGAGAAGGAAGGAAGGTCCCTGCGCTGCTATGTGGAGGAGAGCTGGCCACTGATCAGGAACACTCACGTGAGACCTCACTGGAGCAAGGAATCAACTTTTATCATGTTTGAACCATCACGCACAGGGGTGGTTTGTTACAGAAATTCGACTCGCTTACCCAATACACCTTTGCTGTTTCCTGTGTCCCCTACATAGGAAAGGTGGCGTTCAGTACATAACTCTTAGTGCTCGTCACTGCATTCAGTAAATTTGAGTGTATTACCTCATTTAATCCTAGAACTGCGCTGAGATTTTGAAACACTTCTGATTTGCAGGAGAAAAAAACTCCTGAAGCATATTGGTTTCCTTTGTCTTTTTAAACATGTTTATTAATTTTTGGGAGACAGAGAGCAAGAGGGAAAAGGGCAGAGAGAGAGAGAGGGAGACAGAGAATCCCAAGCAGGCTTTGACGCAGGGTTTGAACTCATGAGCCGTGAGATCATGACCTGAGCTGAAATCCAGAGCTGGACACTCAACCGACTCAACCACCCAGGCGCCCTGAAGTGTATTGGCTTCCATCAGATTTTACCACGTTCCCCTGGATGCAAGTACACAAGGCTGTGCAATACATGTAATTTCTTCCTTTTTTTTTTTTTTAACTGTTTTTGAGTTTTATTGTCCCCCAGCTTTATTGAGATATAATTGAGGTATAACATTGTGTAAGCTCAAGGCATACAATGTGATGATTTGACATGCATATATATTGAGAAATGATTACCGCAACAGGGTTACTAAATACCTCAATCACCTCACATTTACATGATGTACATGTGTGTGTCTGGGGGGGGTGAGAACATTTGAGATGTACTCTCTTAGCAATTTTCAAGTATACAATATAGAACAGTATACTTAATCACAGTCGCTATTTTGTACATCAGATTCCAGAACTTACTCATCTTATCCCTGCGAGTTTGTACCCTTTGAACACCTAGTGTTCCACGTGAAATTCTTTGCCTTGACTTCTGCTACTGTCAGATAATGATTAAGAAGGAAAAGAAGCTGAAAGAGGAAGAGAAGGAGGAAAAAAAAAGTTGATCACTTGAACTCTTCATTTGTTTGGGTCTCATTTCTGTAAATAGGAGATCCCTCAGCTGGCATCAGCCCTGGGCGGACCATGGGCCTCACAGTGACTAAAGCCATCACCAGCTGGTGCTTCTGGAAACAGTGCCGTGCTTCCACTGGCCCAGTTATCATACCCTTTCCATCCACTTTGGTCTCTATGCTTTAACCACTCTGGTTTTCTTTCAGTTCCTCAAATAAGGCATGCTCCTTCTTACTTGTGTGATTTTGCAAGCATTGTTTCCTTCCCTGGGAGTATCATTCCACTCCATTCAATTGGCTAACTTGCATTCATCCTTCGGCTTTGTCCTTAATCATCACTTTCTCACTTTTGACCCCAAAACTAGGGTAATGCCCCCTGATCACTCTCTCATTGTGTTCTAGGCTCCCCTGTGGCAGTCAACCACTCCTACACTTTAGTATTTGTCCGTTGTTTCCCAGTAGACTATCAGCTCCAGGAGGGCAGGGGTGGTGGGTCTGTCCAGGTGGTTTCTGTAGCCCCGGAACCTAGCAGAATATCCGGCCATAGTTCTCATTTCATAAATAGCGGGTGAACATAAAAAGGAGATTTTCTCTTAGTAAAATGACAAAAAACAAGCTTAAAGGCTGCTTTTGCAAATGGCTTTCTGAGAAACATACTATACACATGAAATTCTGAAATGAATCAGGCTACTTTTAAATCTAAACCGAGTAAGGTGCTGTCCCATTTCACAAGTGAAGCGTCCAAGCGGGCAAAGTTCTGCTACAGATTCCCCAGGTCATGAGTCAGTGGTGGCGGCATCTTCTCGTCTGTTCCTCCTTGTTCTTGGGTACTTTTTGTTGGGTGTTGACATGATGGTGACTTGACCATGAGCCCTTGTCCTAAAGGAAAAGGGAACAACATTAGACTTGGAACCCCGGTTCAGTGGCTGTAGGAGCTAAGCAACCTTGTGAAACCCTGAGTTTCAGTTTCCTAACTCATGAAATGGAGAGAATATTATCTTTCTAGAACCTACTGGTAGAGTTGTTTGCAAGATTCAAATGTGCTCATGTGGGTAGAAGTGCTTTCCAGAGAGGCTGGTACAAAGCAGGTGCTCAAAAAATTTTAACTGGCGTCTAGTGCTTTCCTGGGATGAGCATTTACTTCAAATGCTTAGAACATGTTTCATTTGAATGAATGAGTCAGCCATTCCATTAATAAAGAAAAAGAGAACCTTATCTTTTGCTGGTGGGTGAAAAGGCTGATTAAAAATTTCCTGGCCCGATGGTGGAGACCTGAAAACAACGATTTGATTCCCCAATCGTGAACCTTCTTCACAGTATGAGAGGTTGGGCGAAAGATCAGTGCCCTAGTGGGACCACCCTGAATGAGGCCACTCTTTCAAAGAGCCTGTGGGTGGCTTGTTTATCCCTAGCAGATGAGACATTAAGAAGTTTGTCTCTGCAGAGTCAGACTTCTTTTTTAAAGATTCTATTTTTAAGCAATTTCTACACCCAACGTGGGGCTCGAACTCATAACCCTGAGATCAAGAGTTACATGGCTTCACCCACTGAGCCATCCAGGTGCCCCTACTCATCCTATTTCTGTGATGAATTATCATCCCCATTTTCGTGATGAAGAAATGCAGATTCAAGCTTGCACAGCTGGCAAATAGAGCTGGAATTGGAACCCACGTCTGTCTGACATCAAATGCCATGTGCTTCCAACGTATCATATTCTCTCCCGAGTGAAGCGCATTGCGTGGAAGGTACAGCCCAACAGTGGTGATCGGAAAATGTAGTCCAGTTTTATTATTAATAACAGTAACTATGAATATTTATTATTATTGCCCAGTAGCTTCAGAAACCACCAGTTTCCTTTGGAATGTAGAACTTTCCATTTCCTTTTATAGAAGCTCGCTGTCTCTGATTTTCTTTCTCTATTTGATAGTGCATGAAACCCCCTGGTTAGAGAGGCTGGTTAGTGAAGTGGGGGGAACACTGGACTGGGGACTACTTCTAAGCCCTGAGTCTCTCCTTTGTGTGACTTTGGGGGAATTCATTCAACATCTCTGAGCCTCCTTTTTCTTACATGTGAAATGAGGACAATTATGCTACTTACTTGCCTACCTTTGTGGCGTTTGTGAGGATCTGTCAGGGTAATTGTTGTACAGGTTGTGCAAAAGACTCCCTTTCTTATTTTGAGGCAGAGTCACCACCTGGATCCCACTTTCTCAGTGCCTATAGATCCTCTTGGCATCCCATACCCGGTGTGACTTTATTCAGTGGACGTAATAGCAAAACCTCTCTTGCTATGACTCACATGCATCCTGGAGTGTTTCACTCTTTGCATGGAGGAATGTGTTCCAATTGGAGGAGATGTGATTCTGTTTTGGGGTTGTAGACTCAAGGCGCCACTAAACAGATTCATCTGCTTTCATTGACATGAAGTGAATCGTTCATGTGTGGACAGCCTTGCTGCCCCTACCCCATCTGTGACTACAGCCCATGGCTTTATCTGGCGAGTCTTGTCACTGTCGGAATCAAAGCCGAATATTGCAGGGACTGATGGCTTCCCTGAGGCGGTCATTTCTGTGACCAGAGAAGACTCCTCTGGGGGTTTCTGTCACTGTCAGAGACCCTTGATGGAATTACAACCCTTTAGTTCATTTCTGCTCTCGTTTATTGTTTGAATAAGCTCTGTACCTAGCTCCCCATGCCTTATCTGAGGAGACAGAGGCAGCCATGAGTGAGTCATAGGGTCCACTCAATTGCATTTCCACAATTTTATTAGGGAGGCTGGGTAGATTAGCTCTGGCAAACACGGAATAACTGTCCTGTTTGTCAGAGTCCCCCACATTTCCTAGAATAATTTTCACAGAAGCATCTGTGGGAAGAGAGCGCGATGGGGAAGTCAGATGACCTGAGTGGCTGGGTCATGATTCTGCTAATCCCAGGGGTAGCCTTGAGGATGGCCAGAACCCTATGGTCTTGGTTGGTGGTATGGGCAAAGTACCATGGAAATTGGGGCGTTGGCAAGACAGTGGCCGGCTAAGTTTCTCTAGGGGGACATTTGAGAGTTGGGCTTTAAATTATGAACTCGATTTCACCAGGCAGACAGAGGCAAGGGCAAGGGACGTTCTTCATGGGGGAGGCTGAACAAGCAGAGCAAAGCAAGGTGAAAGTTGATGGCTTGTTTCAGGTGTATCTTAGGTTGTCATGAGAAGGAAGCCTATGCTAGTGAAGCCTAGAGGGGTAGAAGGTTGAGGCCGGGTCATAAACAAACCTCAAGGACCAAGCTTAATGGTTGTGCTGCTCAATGGGCAATGCCCAAAGACTGCAGAGCATCTGCAGGGTGGGGAGGGAACGTGATTCAGATGTTTCTCATTAAGCAGCCAATATCCCACATAAGGTTTTCAGCTCAGCAAATACCGTACCATTGAGCCAAACGGGTGATTTGTTGCTCGCATTAGCCCTGCATGATAAGCGGACTACCATAGATATCCCTATTTCGCAGATGGAGAGGCTGAGTCTTGGTGAAATTAAATACTCAAAGATACACTGCTCAAAGAATACAGAAGTTAAAAAGAATATTTCAATATCATGCCCCATATTTCTGTTCGATAGGATCCTGTTGAAGTCTTCCTGACTTTAGTTAAGCTTAGGTACCATTTGCTCTGATGCATTACAAGAGTTTAGATGCTCATCCGAGACTCTGAAATGGAAAGAAGCCAACGCCAGGTCAGTACACTTCAGAGTCATTAATAATTAGGAGAGATATCACTTGTCCTCTTAATCATCTCTTACTCAGAACCAATGTATCATTATTATCACTGGCTCTCAGCCAGACTGGAACCTGTCTAAAGAATGCTGTGCAACTAAAATTTTTGTAACGATTTCTAAGTCAGCCCCGGTAGTGTAGAGTTTAGCCACTGATTTTAATGCCACAGCAGAGACCTCAATGATTCTGGGAGAGCAGAAGAAATTTTCGTCTTGGCAAATACCTTCAGAGTGGGTGACGCTTTTACACACACCTGCAGGTAAACGCAGAGAATTCACTCGCCTGGCTCCTCAGTAACAAGGGTTACAGTGTTGCCTCTCAGGGCAAGAAATGGTGAGACTGTGGAAGAACTGGATGCTTAACCTCCTGCATTTCCAATGAGCTGCATTTCCAATCATCATAAAAATTAAATCTTGCTTTTGGGCATAGCTGGGAGTGGGCCAATCAGAGGTGAAGTACTCACTCTGCAACTCATGAGTGTAAACTTTGGAAGGTCAATTTCCTGCCCTGAATCTCAGTTTTCACACCTTTAAGGTGAATTTAATACCCCCTCCTGTGTAGAGGTGTCATGAAAATGTAGTTTGCACACATCCATAGAGATTGGGTCCTGATGATGTGCTCTTATAAAAAATTACGTGAATCTGGAATTAGTTCTTCCAAGTCCTGGATGTTTTGTTTGTTTGTTTTTTCTTCAAAAGATTCTACTGTAGTGACTGTTTTGTTTACATCCTAGATTCCTCTCCACAGACCCTTGTGATTGTTTCAGGAAAACTTTCCCACCACATGGAAGGATTTCTGTGTTATCCCTCCCTGTCTGAGATGTTTACTTACCATATCACCAGCTTCTGGAAGTACTGTGTCTGAGATCCAGACTGAAGCCAAAGGCAGGTATCCTTCAAGGCATCCCGATATAAAAATAAATGAGTTATTGAAACCAGGAGGAAGATCACATTTTTGGGCTCCCCCAAAGTCATTTTCTCCCAAGATATAAATGACATCCTAGAATATCTAAAAACACATTTGATGGAAAATCAGACCAAAGATAGAACTTAACTTAAAAAGAGTTTTATTTAAATTTCATATGAAACAAACCATATATGTTTATAGCTAAAGCACTGAGAATTAGTAGCAAAAAAAAAAAAAAACCCTCAAATTCTAAAACATTACATGTTTCTTTTCAAAATGTGTTCTTGCACTTTCCACGTCATTGGGTTTCAATGGGGGAATTTCAAGTCTTTTGCTGTTAACATTAACACCTCCTCTCCTTTTCTCATCCACAGCCACACCTTTGTGCTCTGCCTTGTTCAGAAATTCCAAGTTTTCCTGCTACCACACTGGCTGGAACAGACTAGAATGCTCTATCACTGATAACAACAGAAGAGTCTCCAAGCCACAGAGGCAGGCAGCCCCAGGAGCAAGCCCCTTGATCTACTCGTTTCTGTTCAAAGAGATTATAGAAGTTAGTAAGCCTTGGCGGTAGGTCAAGTGTTCTGGGAAAGAGACTCTGAGGGCCTGAGGTTTGTGTGGAGGAAGCTAACTGGGGAGCAGGCGTGGAACCAGCATCTGTGATGGGGAGGCAAGCAGGACTGAGCAGAGGGAGCAGCTGGGCCATGATGCAGTTTCAGTGGACACGTGTGGCCATCCCACGGGAAACCGTGGAGCTGGGATGGCTCTTCAGAGTTGTCCCGGTAGAGGACGAGTGGTGGGGCATTTGTACATCCGTGTTGACCAGAGATGCAGGCTGCCTTCTGAGAAAGGGTATGAGATCAAAGTTCTATTTGGCTGAATCTGGGGGCAGCAGCCAAAGCTCCTGGGAGCAGGTGTTTCCACCCCGAGGGGGCACCTCGGCGGCCCGCTACCCCTCCACCTACGTGCTCAATACAGCGTGGGATAGGGGAGGTCTCCTTGGTCTCTCGACTTAAAATTGCAATCCTTTAATTTCATGTGCTCTCGACCCCATCTCACTCAGATCCATAATATTTATCACGAACTCACATACACTTCATATTAATTTGTCTACTGTCCTTCTGGAGCTGCTCTGGGATGAACTCCAAGCTACCAGAGAGCAAAGACTTTGTTTTGCTCATGACTATATGCACAGTCCCAACAGGGGTTGGAACAGAGTGAAATAAATGAATAAATATAACACATGTGAGGGATGACTATTTGGGAAGCCCTCACACTCTAAACCCTCACAGTAAGTGAATAAAATCTTTATGACAACCCTGTAGGGGAGGCCCTATTATTACCCCCATTTTGGAGATGAAGAAACTGAGGCAGAGAAAGTCTAATGACCTCGTCAGCGTTCTGGATCTTTGAAGTGTTATATTCAGGAACGGAACCAGGAAAGGGGGATACATACGCACCCCCTCTGGCAGACCTGGTTATTTCTTCCCTTCCTCCTGTCCGCTCTTTGCTGTCCCTGGGAACAAATACATGGATGGTGATCGCATTGCCGCCTGATCCAGATACCGTGGTGGCATGTGGGAGGTTTTATAGGTTCACACCAAACGGGGAGAGCTCTGCTGAGTTCACACTCCTGCCCTCTCTTCCCATGCTGTGAATTCTAACCTTCACGGCCCGATCGATTCCCGCAACCTGTTGTTTCCTCTCACAGCCACTGACCAATGCAGAGGCCCTCGTGGGCTGCGGGGTTCTCCGCATGCATTTTCTCATTTGTTTAGCCTGACAGCCCGGGGATCTGGGCTGTACGAGAATGGCCACGTGCAGTTTATCGACGAGCACACAGAGACTCAGAGAGGTTATGTGAAGCTATTTGGGAACAGGATGGCTGCTCCTGTGTTTGCTCTGTCCTGCTCTTTCTTTTTCCTCGCTGGAGGCCGGAAGGGAGAAATGAAGCCTGGAGCATTTCTGCTGCCCGGATGCAGTGAGAGTCACTTGGAACATCGGTGAGCATTTCTCATTGGCTTCTCGCGACTCCTCAGGAAACTGAGGCACAACGAGGTTCTGTGATTTACCCAGGTTGTGCATCGATGTCACTGTGGCTGGGATATTCATTTCAAGGCTCACATGCTTTTCGGCACCTCGGCTGCTGCTTCTAAGTTCGCAATCCTGGGGGTTGCTTCAAAGCTGCATTCCCCTCTCCTGAGTGCCTGAGTTCATTAAATTCCACATCGAACTTCTGAGGTAGCAGCATTATTTCATAATATAGACAGAAAACACAAGCCCTAGAGAGATTTAAGAATTTGCTCAAGGCCATGCACTAATTGTTTGCAGAGGTGAGGTTTCCAACAGGATCTTTCAGATCCTCAAACTCTAGCTTTATTAATTAGAAGCTTGAATCATATTACCTGAAAAATGTCTCCTCATTTGAAGTTCTAGGAATATTTGAAAAATTAGCCATCTAATGTCAGACTAGTGGGTAAGAAGCCTGTAGTCTAATTGCCTAATTTGAACATGTTCCTGAGTCATCTGGGGAGTAGCTGGCCAGTCAGTCAAGATGACCACTTAGATTTCTTAGAAAGATAATCTAAAACAGCATCTGTAGCATGTGAATGGCAGCTCTCTGGCTGCAAAATGAGATGTGGTTGTACTTACCGTTAGGAACTCATCCTACTATGACTTCACAGAACATTGCTGAGGAGATCTGGTGCCATGTTGCATTGCATCCGAAAACAATCCAGCTGTTTTGTTTTTTTTTTTTCCTGATAATAATTTCTAGACTTTTCTCATGGAGTGACGTGTTTATTAGGTTAGAATGTTAAGTTTACCCGTGATTAGAAGTGTGACTGATGGATGAATGACCCAATCGGCCTCAGGATGGCAGAACGTAAGGCAGGAATCCCCTTCTCTTTTCTTTGCTGCTTAAGTTGTTGGGGCCTTTGGGGGGACTCCCTCACTGGATCTCAGTTTCGTTATGTGGAAATGAAATAAAGGGCATTTAACTACTGTTTAAGCATTACTTAAGAACTTTATTACAGGGACGCCTGGGTGGCTCAGTCGGTTGGGCGTCCAACTTCGGCTCAGGTCATGATCTCGCGGCTCATGAGTTTGAGCCCCGCGTCAGGCTCTGTGCTGACAGCTCAGGGCCTGGAGCCTGCTTTGGATTCTGTGTCTCCCTCTCTCTCTCTGCCCCCCCCCCCCCAATGCCCTGCTCATGCTCTGTCTCTGTCTCTCTCTCAAAAATAAACATTAGAACAATGTTTTTTAAAGAATTTTAAATTACAAACCCGACCATAAACCAACCATTTCCACAGTCTCATTGGCAAAGAAGTAAACTGTATTAGTCAGCTTTCCTGAAGCACCAAATAATCCAAGTATCGGTGACCTCTAACTACAAGTTTTGCTTCTTCCTCATGGGTCTGCTGGTCAGTTTGGTCTGTGGATCGGTGCTGTCTGCATGTTGGGTTCAGGCGTATTCCACACACGTCTCCTTCCTGGACCCAGGCTGAAAGAACAGTGGCCACTTGGGCATCTACTTCTCATGTGGAAGCAGGAATGGGAGAGAGAGATTGGAAATACACAATGCTCAAACCTGACCTCCTGTCACTTCCACCCAAGGCCATCTGGCAAAACCAGTCACTTGGCTAAGCCCAAAGTCATGGAGGAGGGTGGTTTGTCCTGTCCATGGTGTTGGAGAAAGGAGAGTGAACATTTCCTGACCAATAGTGCAATCCCCAATGAGCACAGCCTCAGAGACTTTAAGAAAATTCTAGGCAGCTGGATCTAGGAATCAAAGAGTCTTCTTTGTCATTTACTCTGAGGCTGATTCACCAGTCTCCAGTCTCCTTACCCTTCTGGCCCCTCCCTGAGCTTGCTGATTCTTAAGGAAAGACCTAATGCCTCTGTTAGACCTGGCAGTCAAATTGCAGTTCCTTTGAAGGCTTAAGATGTTGGCTTTCGACATCTCTGATCTTTCATGGCAGTGAAGGATACGAATGTAATTTTGAATAACTTTGACCTACAGTATTAGTAATCTTTTGTGATCTTGATAAAACCAGGAAAATGTTTTCAAGTGGGGATTTATTCTCAGATGAATGGGGTATATTCTACGATATATCTTGCTTCCACATGTGTTGTAAAATTCTGTCTGGCCACCTTGATTCATGAATGTCAGACAGGCAAAATGAAGAGGCGTCCACTGAATGGACAACCCCTCCTTACTGAACCTTCAGGTTTCTCTTATGCAGGAGGGACCCACAGGCTGGAGATGACAGAACCCTGCCTTGGGCCAGCCAGTCATATTGTCTGTTGTATTCGCTGAGTCAGCCTTCTGCCGTTATAGAACGAAAGCCTCCGTAGACAATATGTAACTGAACAAGTGCGGCCGTGTTCTAATAAAACTTTATGGACAAAACAAGCGGTTGGCCAGACATGGCCCATTGGTTCCAGTGTATAGACAGTTGCTCTAAATGGCAACTCTTCAGTCATAATTAGCATCATTTTGATTGAGGCTGATGCATGCCGCAGCGGGTGCTGAGTTTCTATCAAGTCCTTCTCTTCTGGAAATTTGATGGTGGGTTTTTCCTGGAGAAGCAACTCTTTCATTTAGTCACTCAGCCCGTTCCTCTATCTATTTTAGAAATGTCTTGCAATCAAAAATCTTTCGCAGGTTTATTGAGATACAATTGACACGTGACGTTGTGTGATTTTAGGATGTACAATTTAGGGGGGTGATGATTTGACATGTGTATATGTCACAAAAGGATTACCACAATAAAGTTAGTTAATGTTTTTGGAACAGAGCATAGTATAGTGGCCACACAGACTTCAGTCGTAGTGATACTTCCGGGCGTACAGAGGAATGTTTGAGTTCTGGCCCTGCCGCTAATGCTCTTTGTAATCTTGGGTGCACCTATTTTCATCTCAGGGCCCCAGTCCCGACCTCGGTAAAGTAAGAGATGAGCATAATTGTCTTGAAGATTCATTCAACTATAACCTGGCATTAGTCTATGAGTGCAAATTTTCCGTGATGAACCTATTTGATGTGAAGGTCTCGCGGACTCTGAGGAGAAAAAGACATACATCCTTAGGTTTGGGGAATGTAATTCTCCTTTCAACTTGTGCAGAGGGGAGGGGCCCATGGGGAGAGGGTGCTCTCTGGCACTCATGATTTTTGCTTTTATATCACTTCATTCGGAACACAATCAAGATTCACTGACTCAGATAATATCAATACCCAATGGAATTTCTTTTTTAAAAAAATTTTTTTAATGTTTATTTATTTTTGAGAGAGACAGAGACAGAATGCGAGTGGGTTGGGCCAGAGAGAGAGGCAGACACAGGATCCCAAGCAGGCTCCAGGCTCCGAGCTGTCAGCACAGAGCCCGACGTGGGGCTCAAACTCACGAGCCGCGAGATCATGACCTGAGCCGAAGTCAGACGCTCAACTGACTGAGCCACCCAGGCACGCTGCTACCCAGTGGAATTTCTTAAACTGTTGAATAAAAATAAAAAAAGACACATTTTCTTCAATCCAATTCAATAGCACATGCCAAGCACCTGCAGAGAGAGCAGTGTTAGGTGTTAAAGGGAAATCAAAGAGGAGAAGCCCTCAATTTTGTCCTCAAGAAGCTTCTTTCTTATGGGAGATGTAGGCAACTGAGTGTAAAATAAAATGACTTGGGACACATCCAGGGGAACAGTAACAATAGCCAGTCTGTCCTGACTCCTTACTTTGTGCCGCACACAAAGAGAGCTCTGTGTATTCTCTTTTGATTCTAATAATGACTCTCTGAGGGAGCCATTTCATTTTTAGAGGAAGAAACTGAGTCACAGCTGGTGAGCGGCAGAGCAGAAAGATGAACTCCACAGCCTGGCTCTAACTGTGCTCAAATCGCTTCTGGGGACACCAAGGCTGGTCCCCAAGAAGCCGTGAGCCATGACATGGGAGTCGGGAGAAAGGAGAGGCACATCCAACAGAGACAGCAGTAGGGTAGAGTGAACCTTAAAGACACGATATTGTCCACGAGCAGGGGCATGAGAGACTATTTCTCCCACCTGGAGCATCACTCCCCCACCCGTCACTGACGGGGAAATCTGTGCACAGAGATGTGATCTGGTACGCCTGCGTTTTCACAGAAAAATCACAAGCCAGAGCTGGGGCCGGGTCCCTTACCTTATCTTCAAAGCTCCCCCTCCCTGTCCAAAAATAATAAATAATTTGAATACCAACTCCAGATTTGGGACTCACTTAGCATCTGTATTACTGTTCCCTTCATATTGTCTTTAGAGTAGCTCTTTTTTTTTTTTAATCTAAACAGAAATAGTACAGAAGAAAAACTGAGCTTACTACGTTAAATGGAAAATAGCTGTCAATTGTTGTAATGATTTAAGGTAGATTTCTAAACTTTACAACACAGAGATAACATTGATCTCCGGGCGCCTTGTGGAAGCATCTCCCGGCGAATGGCCCCACTTGAGGAAGCTGCCGGGACTCCCGACTGATGCACCTGTCAGAGGCACATAGGCCTGTCCCATCTCAGGGTAACTTCCAAAGTCAGAGCCTCCGCAAAGCCCGTGAAAACTGCCTACAAACGGGCCATGCCCGTGACCCTCATGGAGAAACAACAGGCAAATTCTGCCCCTTTATTCTCCTTTTGATAAACATAAATGGCATTAGAGGCCTGGAGGAAAGAAGGGGATCAGTGAATCTTTTATCCCCGTCCCCGGGTGTCTGCAGCATTTTTGGACCCCCTGCGGGGGGTGCAGACCCCACGGCCAGCCACAAGTGCAACAGGTCCTTCCCCTCGGGAGCATACTTGCAGCTGAATTTGGGGTTATAAACCTGAAGAACTGGGCTCACGGTGGTTCGCCTACAGCCCTCTTTGCTGTGAAGTCGGTGCCCAGCCGGCTGCCAACCACCATCCACATTGTTTCATTTGGACCTTAGACCAACTCTGCAGGTGGACAAACTTGAAAAAAAAAAAAAAATCTCCATTTCATAGAGGAGGTTGGAGAAGTTCAACTATCACACAGTCAGAAAGAAGAGGGGACAGATGACACGGTGAGAACGTGAGGCCAGGGGCCCGGTTTTCTTCCCTCTGGGGTAGCAGGTGGTGAAGCAGAGGTCCGAGGGGGCAGGGAGCAGGGAGCCGTGGGAGCTCAGCTCACTCCTGTGCCTGTCACTGAGGGCTGGCAGGGGTGTTTCTCAGTCAATGCTGATGTGTGTGTGACTAACAGAGTGAGGGGGCAGAAAAAGGAAGCCTGGTTTCTAATTTTATCTTCTGTGGCACTTCACCAAAAAGCCCCTCAAGGTGGCCGGAAGTTGGAAGCCCTCGAGGGCTGAGCTCTGGGAGCAGCATGCAAAGACAGGGCTGGCAGGGGTGAGGGTGCCGGGACGTGATGCACACATGGCTTTCAGTCCCGCTCTTCGCAGCCCTGCGGGTCTCTTCTCTCTGCCTCCTCATTTGCATCCTGCCTCACCCATATGCTGGTGTTTTATTTACCTCTTCAAGGGGAATGGCTACTTTAGAAAGAGACGAAACCAGAAGCCGGGACTTTCAGGAGCCCTCCTCGGTCCCTCCGGCCCGCCCACCCTGTCTCTTTCACTCTCTCCTGACTTTGCCTCTCTCCTGCCATCTTGACCTTGCTCGAGTGATAGGATCCATTTCTTCCAGGGCACGGTTGCCAGAGGGTGTTTGTCTTGGCGAGGGGCTTTACCCCAGCGACAGCTTGCAGCCAGGGAGAGTTTAAGTGTGACCTATTCCTGTCTTTCATGCTGGAGGGACCCTCGGAAGTGTGAGAAGGGTGCCACGCCGGTTCTGCCCAGACAGATCAAAGGCTGCATTTACCCTCGGCTTTGCTCTTCTTCGGGGATTTCTAAAGAGACACCTCTTCACTCTGGCCATTTTAGGTGCGGATTTTGCAGTTTACTCATGGTCCCTTAATGCTCTTCAAGACAGACTTTGCATCCTGTGTTGGGGGTAAGAGAGCAAATGTTTCGACCTTTCCTCGTTCTTGAAATGATTCCGGGCGATTCAGGGATTCATTCACATGTTCTCGGCTCTCTGGAGGATGGCGGTCGAAGTCCTGAGTGGTCTCAGAGAACAGGCAAGAAAGCAAAGGAGGAAGACCATACAGAACCGTACAGGAGGAGCTGTTGCTCTTTAAGATACGTTAATTCTGTGCTTGTTTGTTAAAGGAGCATTCATTTTAGGTGCACGATGCACGGGACACGGCACTAGATGCCCAGGCTCCAGAGTCAGAGAAGAGCTGGGCTCTCCTTGGAATGTGTTCAGTTTGCAGACTCTGCCACTCAGAGGCTTTAGCTGTGCAGGAGCTGCAGGAAAGGGCCCAGGAAGGACAGAGTTTTAGGAGACGTGTGAACTATGTGTAGCACTCCGTGCGAGATTTTATCTGCACGCAAATTTTTCTGGGAAGAGGCTCATAACTTCCACTGGCTTTCTGAAAGCGTTCATCAACAGAATGTTTTAGACCCACAGCCTCTGCCATGGCGGCAGAACTCGCCAGTGACCTGCCCCTGGTCATCTACAAGCAGGGTCCTGCTCTGCTCAGGCCTGCTGGGTCCTCTGCATTTGGGCCTTTGGTCACCTGGCCTGTAAGTCCACTTTCTGAAAGCAGACTTCTTAAAAGCTGGGTCAACGTCTTTGTCATAGGTGCGCTCCAGCCAGGGCCTTGTGTCCATTAAGTTTTGGTATTTTCCGCAGTGCTTCCCATGTCTTGCGGTCCACGAAAACTGCTTTGATTAATTATGCTCCGGTCTTGCCACGACTCCTCCCTTCAGGCCCTTGCACGTCCCTGATTCTGCTCCATCTCTGGCCCCTGTGAAACCATCTGCCTCTCCCTGGGCAGGGTGAGAATAAAGAACATTCCTTGACCGGGGTGTGTGCACATACACATGCTTACTCTGAAGGTTCTCTAACACTCACACCCCCGTTGCTTTGTTCCCTAACTACCATGCGGAGAGGGGTGTTTGGACACCATATTAATAATAGCTCGTCGTATGCATGTGGCACATTCCACTTTCAAAGGCATTTATAAACATTGAAAGATGAAAGCGTGCACCACCCATCTTGGGGTAAAGGGAAAGTTAATCATCACCGAGTCCGTTCCTTGGAGACGGTCACGGAGTCTGAGAGTTGGAAGGGATGTCAGAGGTCGCTGGCACAACCTCCAGTCCCGAGAGGACCTGTCTTTCCTTTGGAGCCCACCAGAGTGGGGTAGTCCCGCAGTTTCTTCTTGAGTTCAAGCAACCTTTTTCCTCCTTTAGCTGTCAATAATCTCTATCTACTATCTATCTATCTATCTATCTATCTATCTATCTATCTATCTTTCTATCATCTATCTATCATCTATCTTTCTATCATCTATCTTTCTATTATCTATCTATCTATCTATCTATCTATCATCTATCTTTCTATCATCTATCTATCTATCATCTATCTTTCTATCTATCTATCTATCTATCTATCTATCTATCTATCATCTGTCTATATCATGTATCTATCTATGCCCTCTCTCTTTCCCTTCCTTCTTCCTTTTTTCTCTCCCTCCGCCTTCCTTTCTTCCCTCCTTCCCTCCCTGCCTTTCTCCCTCCCTCCTTGCCTCCCCTCCTTTTCCTTCCTTCTTTTCTTTTTGCAGGGCCCTGATGAAACTGCAGAGACATGAACAAAAGGACGTGTTTTACACCTGTAAATGTGGGGTGGTTTGCAACAGATCAGAAGACAACTGTAATGCCTGGGCACGCTGAGATACCTGATCCCCCTACTTGTGGTGATATTTCAGGCTTTACAGCCCCCTGCCCCCTCACTTCGCACCCAGCCTTGATCCTTCCTTCTTGCTGGCCGTTCTGTGATCTAAAGGCACGGAGCATTCCAATTCTATACCTTTGCTCTCTCGGGTAGCGTAACACCTTTAGATGTTCTTGTAACCGCTGCTCTGTCTGAGACAGTGTATTCCACTTTCTAAAGTGCTGATGTAAAGAATTCTGACTAAACTGCCTTTTCTTTCTCTCTGTTTCTCTTTCTATTGGTATAATAGTTAAAATAAAGGGAACATTTAATAAGTGGCTGCTTCTCAGATACTGTGCTAAGTCTTTTTCATGAACACAGTCTTCACCCAACACCACGAGGTAGGAGATATTTGTTATCCCATTTACAGATCAGGAAGCTGAGGCTGAGAGAGCTTAAGTAGCTGTCTCCGCTGCAGAGCTGAAACACAGTAGAAGTAGGATTTGAACCCATGTCTCTCTGGATCCAGAACCACACAATTAATACCATGCTATTTGTATGGCACACAAAAGATGTTCAATAATTATGATGTGTTACTTTCTACCTTTTTGCCCCAAACATCCCCTCCATTGTTTTTTTTTCCATCATGAACTGCCATTTTATTTTATTTTTTATTATTTTTTAAACGTTTATTTTTGAGAGAGAGAGAGGCGGAGTGGGAATGTGGGAGGGGCAGAGAGAGGGAGACACAGAATCTGAAGCAGGCCTCAGGCTCTGAGCTGTCAGCACACAGCCGGATGCGGGGCTCAAACTCACAGACCGTGAGATCATGACCTGAGCCGAAATCGGACGCTCAGTGGACTGAGCCACCCAGGCGCCCCATGAACCGCCTGTTTTAAAGAGTTTAGGTACCAAATAAGTGTATTTATAAAACAGTTATTAATTTTTTTGTCCACTTTCTTATTAACTAAAGCTAATAGCATTCTAAGAACAGTAAAATACTAATCATTAGTATTTTAGTAACATTTGCAAAGTGCCATGTCTCATTGCATTAACTCCTCAATAACCTAGGGAAGTTGATCTTATGTTTTCCATTTTATAAATGAGGAAACAGAGCCCTACGGCATGGCTGAGCTCCCCAAGATCACGCAGCTAGTCAAAAGCAGAGCTGGGATTTGCATTCTGTCCTACTCCAACTCTATACCTTTGAGCTGGTTTCTTCTTATTTCTGATGGTCATGAAGTGACCAATGCTTCCAAATGGAGCTATTGCGATTGTGGCCAACAAACACAGATTTTTTTTTTAATTAACTAATTTATGCAACCACATCACAGATAGCTATATTATTTTCTAGGACCCCCTTTTTGTCACCATAGATAACCAGTCAGTTTTCACTAAGATTATGTATAGGAGAAATATCAGAAGCACCATTGGCAAACTGTGCACTCATTTTTAATACAGTTTTTGTGTAAACAATATCATGGTATATTAATAGCAATAATAGTATAATAATGTAAAAATAATAATAGCTGCTACTTATGGAGAGCTGGCATGTGCCTGGCTTGTGTTAAGCACTTCATGTACATTTTCTAACTCAGAGCCTCTGCCCCAAATATGTCATTTCTATCTGACACAAGCCCAGCTTTTGAGAAGTGGAGTAAATGTACAAGGTTGTGCTAATGTGGGCCTTGGGATTTGGGTCTAGGTCTATTTGGTCCCAAAGCCTGGGCACTTAGTCCGTGCAATGCAAACATCAGCCACTTTGAAATAAGCCTATGGGAATTTCAGGTACCTCAGCAGGAGAAACTTACCCCTGGAGACAAATGACCATCTTGGGCAATTGTCTGATGTTCTTTCTAAAACATTGTGTCCTTGAAGGAGGGGTGAAGGTAGGAGGGGGTGATTGGCATTTCCCAGATTCAGAATTGTAGTGGAGACTATTCTATTTTTTTTAAGATTTTATATTTTTAAGTAATCTCTACACCCAACAGGGAGCTCAAGGTCATGACCCCAAGATCAAGAGCCAACCAGGCTCAGTCTTTTTTTTTGTTTGTTTGTTTATTAACATTTTCTTTTCCTTTGTAGTGGAGACCATTCCAGATGGTTCTTTCTGAATCTTGAGTCTAGGAAGGAGTTGTTCTAGCTGGTGTTCATCCTTCCCAGTTGACATGGAACTTCTTGAGGACAGCCTCCTTGAAGATATTCCACAGACCCTGGGTCCAGTATATGGCACATACAAGGGGCTTAATAAATGTCGTGAGCTGCTGTGGATTTATGGAGGAGGCAGTTAAGAGATGCTTTTTGTTTCCTGGAATGTGAAGAGGGGGAGAATGCAAACGTCTTAGATTTCATCAACACGAAGATGAAGTCTTCGGGGGTAGGAAGAGAGGAAGTTATGAATGAAATAGGTTGATATAAAGACAACCTGTGACTCCTCCCACCCCTGCTCTTTGGTCATTAGCTGTGTGGTTTTAGATAAATCTATTTTCTGTCTCTGAGCCCATATTTCCACAAAGGATAATGCTACCTGCTTATCATTACAAGAGAACTGTTACAAACACTATTAAGCAGAACATATGGGAAACATATGGCAAATAATACAATGATATAAATACAATGGCTATGGCGTCCACCGCAGCAACATTAAAGAACATTCCCTTGTGTTCATTACCTTCTTGTTCTTCATGCTCTGTCCTCACAACAACTCCGTGTGTCATTATCTGCAGTTTACAGATGAGGAAACTTTGAGATATTATCATTATTAATTATATAATTATTAAACACACAAAAATTCCTGACATTTGCCCAGCTTTCTGGGAGATGGCAGAGCAAGGGAGTTGGGGAACCAGAAATAGCACTTTTTTGGCCAAAAGGCAACTGTCCCCATTAAGTCTAATTCATAATGTGCTCGGAACATCTGTGCAAAATTAGTTTCACAAGGAATTTTTTTAAACCGATTTATTAAGGTATGATCAACATATAAAAAGCCATACATATTTAACGAAAACAACTTGAGGAGTTTGGAGATAAGTATACACCCTTGAAGCCATCACCACAATCTATGCCGGAAATATATCTGTCCCTTCCAAAGGTTTGATTCCGTCTTCTCTATCTATTATTATTTTATTTTAAAGTGATTCTTGAAAAGTGGAACTAACTCTTCCAATCAAGCATTTTGCTCCACCCGTGGTCCAGGGAAATGCCCAGATTCTTCCGGAACGGACCCACTAGGGATGCTTGGATTGAATCAAACCAGTCCATTCTAATGCCAACTGGCCAGAGTTTGGGCAACACTGTCACCTCCTTCTCCTTGCTGTGCTGAAGAAACAAAGATAATGACACTTTCCCAAGGCTGGGGCTAGGTAAGTCTTAATTTGAGAGTGTTTGGAAATGACTTTGAAGATGCAAAGGTTATTTAAGTGCTAAGTATTATTATTTATTGTGGTTCTAAGCACTGGTTCTCCTCCCCATTGTCAGGCTACAAAACCATAAGAGATGTGGTAAAAGAGCCTCTGAAGTAACCAAACATCAATAAATTAGGTAACTTTGGTTCGAGCCCTGTGATGGTATCTGTAAACCTACCATTAGCTTTGCAGCATTTTTGTGTGGGCTGGTGGTTGCCTAATTTGCACTTAAACATGCCAGCAGCAGGCCCTGGCTCAGGTTTGGCACACATGGGTGACGCAAGTGCTCTTTGGACAGACCTGGATTGCTGACATCATGCTTTGCTGTGTGCTCTTTGAGATGCAAATTAGCTTCCAGAGGAGCCCCTGGTCCTTTCATCATTGACACTTAATGGAAGAGAATTAACGTTCACTGAGCCCTTCTGTGTGCCAGGCCCTTTTATGAACATGATCTCATTCATTCTCACAACCATCCAGAGAAGTGTATATGAATGGCCCCATTTTACAGATGAGGAAACTGAGTCCCATGGAAGTGAAATACTTTGCCTTTGATCGTGCCATTGGTAAGAGGCCAAACTAGGATGGAGATCCAGGACTGTCTGGTTCCAAAGACCATGCTCTTTCATTATGGTAAACTGTAGGCCATGCCCCACTCTGCGACCTGCCCCCATTATCTGGCCAAGTTCTCCAGTCCCCTGCCCAAATTCTTCAGAGCCTTCCTATTGCTTTAAATGGAATAAAGACCACATCCTACTATGGCCCTGCACCATTTGCCTCCGGCTCCCTCTCCAGCTGCGGTCAAGGATCTGGTCCTTGAACATGCCGAATCCTCCCTTTTCTGGGTTTCTGCACAGACTGCCTGGAGAAGTTTATCTTTCGTTTTTTTCTCCAGCTAACTCTTACAAACCTCTACACATCGTTTTCTAGGGGATGCCTTCTGGGAAAACACAGGCCAGCAGTTCTTCGAGTGTGGTCCCTGGACCAGCAACCAGCAGCATTACCTGGGACCTTGTAAGAAATGCAAATTCTCAGGTCCCACCCCAGCCCTACTGAGTCAGAAACTCTGGGCCTGGGGCCCAACTCTCTAGGTGACTCTCTGCTGGCTTACGTTGGAAAATCACCACGGTTTCTTAACCCTGACACTGTTTAGCAGCGTCCTACCTTTCACCTGTTCCACGCCAACAGACTCCTGGCCGTGGCCTTGTCTCCATCCAAGTTGTAAAAGCTGCAAATGTCCTCAGACATGCCTCATGCTCCCGGGGGTCCCTGGTTGAGAATCTCTGCCTTACACTAAAGTATGCTTCCCTCTGAGCCACCCTTGTAGCACTCTGAACAGTTGGGTTTCATTAGTTAATAACTCTCTGAAAGATTTGTTTAAGCCACATCTCTACGGTCCTATTCCCAGCAGCTAAGGCACTGCCTGTCACCTAGTAGGTTCTCAGGAAATGCCACAGTGCCGACCAAGTGATATGGCAAGGTGGTACCTCACATCTTCAACCCTGCACTGAATTTTTAGGAGGACACCAGACGTGGGGGCTGGAGTGGGATCACAGGCAAACAGGATCCTTCAGACACTTCGTAATTCACAGCCAATCTCCTCCATCAGGACCCTGGGAACACAGGGGCATCTTCCATGCCTAGCTGAACAGGATTAAGTACTCGTTCTTTTTTTTTCAGTTTATTTATGTATTTTTGAGAGAGAGAGAGAGACCTAGCGTGAGAGGGGCAGAGAGAGAGAGAGAGAGAGAGAGAGAGGAAGAGAGAGGATCCTAAGCAAACTCCGTGCTGTCAGTACAGAGCCCGATGCGGGGCTCACACTCACAAACTGTGAGATCATGACCTGGGCCAAAACCAGGAGTCGGATGCTTAACTGACTGAGCCACCCAGGTGCCCGGTACTGTTTCTTTTTAAAATATAGTAGCAGAGAATGTGACCAAATGAGAGAGAGAGAGAGAGAGAGAGAGGGAGATCTCTTAGAATGATACAGAAAGCCCTGACCAAAGGTAGGCTCAGTGTCATTATCACCGAAAGAGAAACAAAACAAAACAAAACAAAACAAAACAAAACAACACAAAAACCCTGAATTCTGGCCGCAACAGCAATAAGGAGATTGTGAACTTGTGGTGGCTGAAGTCTTTCTGTCGATGGTACATTTAACCAGGAGCGTGAAAGTCAGATTCTGACCCTTCTGCTGACCCACATGTCCTTAGCCTGAGAAGTAATTTCTAGAACCAAGGCAGGGGAGAGCCACAGAGTTGAGGAAGAACGGAATTCTTGCTTGCTTGCACCTGTTTTGTAAGTCGGTAATCAACTTCATCCTCCTGGCTCCATTATGTAGTGGGGGGTGGACACAGAACACTAAGTCGGCCACATGGACATCCGTCCTTCCTAGGGATCACGCTACTTCTAGGAATGAACCCTGTTGAGTTTCATGGCAAATACTGCAGAGACCATGGTAAATGTCAGGCCTCACATAACCTAAATGATCCTTGCCATTGGGGAGCTGCGGTTGAGGTGTGAGAAGATAATCGACCTAAGAAGCAATTTTTTGTCATTTATTTTTTTTCTCAAAACTTTTTTTCTTAAAAATTTTTTTTTCTGCAAGAAATTTTGAAAGGAAGAAGAAAGATGTGGAAGAATACATTTTTTCCTCTTTAGAAATGTTCGTTTGTGTTCCGTTTTTGTGAACAAACTCTACCAACAAAGTGCTTTTCCTGGTTTTTCACTTACTGTTATCTTGTAAGCCTGCCTCCAAGTTTTTGCAGAATGACATCATTTTCGAAGTGATACTTGAATTCCATTTCAATTTATTCCCAAATGTAAAGTCATTAAAGTGCCCCCGAATTAGAAACAAAACTACATATTTTAGCCATCCAGAAAGTGCACACTAACGTGCTTAAAGCTAAAGACTGAGCTCACAAGTTTTTGACACGAGAGCTTTACAAAAATCAGTAATTCTATGTTTACTAATCTACCATTTGTAATAATTTGCATATGACTGGAACGAAAGCATAACTTCAAACACCTTCATTTATAGCCTATATGCCAAATTGATTTAACCAATTCCATTGCAGTATCTGCCATCATGAAAGGCTTTACAACAAACATCTTATGTATCAGGCTTTTTCTCCCCCTGAAATTAACATTTCCTTTGAAATGAGGTCAGAAATTCAACGGTTGGTTCTAAAAATATGAATGCAGCTCACCTTGATAAACTTTCCAATGAAACTGCTTTCCAAATTCTACTTCCGTTAGAGATTTTTGGGTGTATCTATTTCATTAACCCTTGTCAATATCCGGTGATATTTAAAATACATACGACACAGAAGGCTGCACCTCAGTGTTTGCATCTATTGGATGATGGCCCAGATCGAAGGGGACAAGGTGGTATGTGTGTCTGATTTGAGGCAGGCATAATCCGTTATCTCTCACTCGGCGCCCTACGACAGCAAGAACCTCAGTTCTGCTTGATTAGAGTTCAGGTGTTTTTCTGCCAGAAACTTTTCTTTCGTGCTTACAGTCCTGAGATCCATTTTAAAAACTGGCAAAAAGAATGCCTTCCTCCCCCACCTCAAAATACATTCAAATCCCCATGAGAGCTGGATGTCTCCTTGCAGGAGTTAAAGATAATTTGCAGGCTTGCATATTTTCTTACAGAACCAAATTACTGAAGGGAGTTGTAACCTGGTTTCAAATACTCTTGGGTTTCCTCACTCAGTGCTCCTTTTTGTCATTGCAATTAGAGCCGGGGAGACTGAAAGCCAAGTGTAGCTGTCCAGTGAACAGATGATGGTGAAAAACACACAAAAGGAAGAGAGCTATTTTCCTTCCTCCTTCCCACCTCCACCTCCTCCCTCTCTCTCTCTCTTCCCCTTTCTCTCTGGCTCTCTTTCCTTCATGAGACATCTATTTAGTTTGAGATAGAATATATAGCAAATAGAGATTCATTAGGATAATGAATATACTACAATATCACTGTTAATAACCTCGGCTTATTAACTGCTTAGGGTAAAACCCAAATTCGCTGGACCGAGTGAGTTGAGTCCCTTTAATTTACCAGCTCATTGGTAAGTTAAAATTTCAAACTAATTAGGGAGTGTGATGCTTTCCCCACCCCTTCTCCTGTGGTTGTTAAAATTCTTTTTTTTCCTCCCCCCTGAAATGCATATCCTTGTTTTCATTTTTTAGGGGGAGGGGTCCAGTGATGGTAATTAAATTTTCTTAGAGAGAAAACCTTACCAAACCTTTATTCTGGGGAGGGTCTTTAGGGTAGGACTGAAGATGCTGTTATTATAAGCGGGACCTCATTTCTCTAACCTCCAGGACGTTCTCTGAAAACTATCATTTTGTTGTTATTGTGCTGATATTGACTTATTTCCTTACTGTGATAGAGCCTGGCTAGTAGCATAACACCCTTTCCTCTTCTTCCTGGGCACACAGCCTACATTTCCCAGCCTCCCTTGCACTTAGATGTGGTCATGTGACTGAACTCTAACCAATAGGATGTGATCAGAGGTGATCCACCCCACTTTCTCGCCCAGCACAAAAGATCTCCTCCCATGGGCGATTTCCTGCCCTTTCCAGTCTATCACCTTGATGAGGCACAGAGGAGCCATAACCTTGGGGGCCTCCTGTTGAACACGATGGGGCCATGAGATGGACGAATCTGTTCCCTGGAATCAGAAAGAGGGCCGCTTGCTGATCAGCACCACCCATTTGTGGACATTGCTGTCGTGCTTGGAACATTGTAAATTTGGGGGGTTTGTGCCTAATAGCAACCTAGGATACCCTCATTAATGTTTTTATCACTTGCTAATGAAAGTAAATATAAAACCCAAATCTCAGCCGTTGTTTATGATGAATAATTGACTTCCAGGGTATCAAAGCCTTCTTAGGATCACTGCACTCAGCGTTCTCTCTCCAATTTAGAGTCAATGACAAGGAGGGGGAAAGATGAAGGCACACTAAGCTGCCTATGGCCCTTCCCAAACCTTTCCCGGCCAGAGAACAAATGCCTGTGGTGAAGGAGATGAATGGGGCATCACCTCAGTGT
Organism: Panthera pardus; assembly: GCF_024362965.1. Taxonomy (NCBI): domain Eukaryota; kingdom Metazoa; phylum Chordata; class Mammalia; order Carnivora; family Felidae; genus Panthera; species Panthera pardus. Next base: position 69,920,545 of record NW_026527002.1, read on the forward strand.
CTGGCCCTTACCTCTGTGAAAACGTAAACCCTCACTATCACATGGAACTCTGACTTCTTGTTTAAATCTTTATGTACCAGAAGGGTCTGAAGGACGGACAAAAGGAATACTGGCCTCTCTATAACATCTGTGAAGCATGCTGAAACCCTGGCTAAAATGTGATGTTTTCACTGTTCCGAGTTGAAAATAAAAGGATAATCTGAAAGAAGGGATTGCCTTTACGTAGGGAATTACAACATGGGAAAACACAATTCTCTCTCTCCACTTGGACTGAATGTGGAATCCTCTGGGTGCATCAGTGGTCTACATTTAAATCATCTCTTTGACATTTAGGGGTACAATCTGGGGGGTTGTAGTTAATACTAGAGTCAGTTGACAATTCTTATCTTCCAGGGTAGGGCTTTGGGTAGGCTGGGTTGGGGGCAAAGATCTAAGGATTTAGGAAAGAGAAATAGACCTTGCCCCATTTCCCTGAGCACAAGAACTCAACAGAGCAATGAATGACATCCTAAATACACAACGGGACTTCTTCTCCCACAGGTTGTTGGTAAATACTCCCTGTTTGTCTGGGCCGATGAGGTGGTTCCTGCACTGGGTGAGTTACTAATCTATTCTTTGTGGATTGATTCCCTTGTAGTTGCTGAAAACCTTCATGCCATGCATAAATATTATTTGACTATAGGTTTTATGTATTTCACTGGACCTCATAAATATGCACTGAAGTTCTTTTCTCTTCAGTGTTCTGATTCCCCTCTATCTTTCCTATTTCCCATAACCTTTCTGAGCCCCCAGATTAAATTAAATTTGCAAATATCACTCAAAGACATTTCATGGTTTTCTTTCTTTCTCAGAGGGAGCCCCGAAATGGAGCCAAGAGGCCTTGATTCAAATCGTTGGCACTTAATGATCGTTGCAACTGGTCCGGTTGACGCCCCCGTCTGCATAATGGAGGTTGCAAAAGAATAGGGAACTGTGTTCCCTGGGAGGTGCTTGCTCAGTGCCCAAGAGATATGAGTCCCCTGTTCATAGAGTGCCTTCCGGGTGAAACATTCCATGATCAAGTGGTGTAACTGGTCTCTTACTGTGCCTCACTCTTAAAGCTTCTTTCTCTATTCTCTTCTCCATTTTTTTCTCTTTCCTCCTTTTTCTCTTGTTATCCTGGAGGATTATTCAGTGGTGGAGCCAGAATGATGGGTATACCAAGGCAGCTGAACTGTTGGCTCATCAGGAATCACCCAGATTGTGAGCCATTCATTCAACCATTAAACCTTCACTGAGCATCTAAACTTTGCCAAGTACTGTACCAGGTAGACTGTATTTGGAACCTAATTTTTTTACTGTGCTATTTTCCTTATTATACAAACAACACAGGTTCATTGTTGTGTCTTCTGGAAATACAAAAAGGAATAATAACAATAGTAAGAGGAAGAAATAATATATAGTCTCACTTTCTAGAGCTTACTACTCTGTAAGTAGTACATGGTTTTTACTATGTAAGTATATACTTTAAAAAAGGGGAAAGAATGTGAAATTATAATTGCACATTTTATTTTATAAACGGATTTTTCACATTAATAATCCACTGACTTCATTTCACTTTTGGTGTTGGCTGGTTGGATGGGAAGAGGTGATCGTTCCCATGTGTGATGTAAATTTATTGCATAATGCGCATTGCAGAAAAACACTGTAGGGGTCCACACTGATGGGCCTTCTGCTCAAATTAAACATTACACCAAAAGGAGATGAAGGTGTAAATGATATCCAAAGGTTCTTATTTTGAATGATTTACTGGGAAAACCATGGTTAAATCAGAATCTTTTTTATGAGTGAGAAGAAAATCACAAGACTGAGCAGATTCGAGAGTGAAACTCATCTGGGTCAATATGTGTTGGACCAAGTAGGACGTGCATGCAAATAGATTTACCTTTTACAAATGATTTCAGATGCCAAAATAAACATCTGAAGGATTTCTCAGATGTTTTCTTCAATAAGATAGGTGATAGTGGGCTCATATAAACTATTTTCATCTGATCATAATCTAGCACTTACGATTATTAAAACAACTTTTTTAATGTTTATTTATTTTTGAGAGAGAGGGATAGAGTGTGAGGCGGGGAGGGGCAGAGAGAGAGGGAGACACAGAATGTGAAGCAGGCTCCAGGCTCTGAGCTGTCAGCACAGAGCCCATCACGGGACTCGAACTCACAGACCGTAAGATTATGACCTGAGCTGAAGTCAGATGCTTAACCAACTGAACCACCCAGATGCCTCACAGCACTTATGATTATGATTTACAGTTTTCAGACATCAATGTGTTAGCTACCAGTGAGTTATTTAACCTACATTATTTTATTTAAAGAATGCTGCACAGTAGAAACTTTTGCTCCCATCTTAATGTTGAGGAAATCCAAACTCATAAAGATTACAGGATTTACCCCCAAATCAAACAACTAGTGAGTAAAAAATTCCAGAGGCAAACCAAAGCTGCCTGACTCTGAAGCTTGGGTTCTAAGACTACCACATGGTGCTTCCTCTGCCATATGAAAAGGACACAAGCTATATCAAACAAATAAATGAATCAGCTTATCTTGCAGATGGATCTTAATAAATGTTAATTGACTGGGAAACCACAGCTCCTTCTAATTCTCTCACCAAATTTGATTCTCAACATCAAATGAGATAGTAAATTACACGTAATGAACTTGCTGGACAAACTACATTTCCAAGTTTTTGAGAACTTCTGAGCTCTCTTGGGGACAGCAATGAGACTGAGTGAGAAACCGTTGGAGGCCATCCTTTCTCAACACATTTTCCCGTCAAGTTATCACCGAGACATCAAGCCAGGGAGCCCTCCTTCCCAGCCCTTCTGTCCAGCATCAATTTGGAGACAAGAGGCTGGGATTTGGCACAACACTTCTGTTCAAGGTTTCTTGACTCTGACTATATCTCTGGACCAGTTTCCTTAACTTTATAACAAAAGGATTGGTTCAAAGATGGCAGAGTAGGCATTTTTGGAGATTCTTTTGCCTTCCCTTGAGTCTCGATAAAAACAACAAAGAAATAAAAGAATGTGAATTAAACACTTCAGAGAAACTAAGAAATTTCCAAAGATCAACCTGACAACCACCAAATATGATGATGTCTGGGCTAAGGAGAGGAAGTAACCTTATACCTTGACCTTGAACAGAATGACCATTATTCAAAAAGCAAAGGTCAGTATCCCAAAAGGCCAATTCTACCAGTCTTTGAGTAAGTCACAGAAGTAGGGTCATGGAAGGGCCTTGCGAAAGGTGGGACATGTCCCCCTGGAGACTCAGTGTTCAACTCTGCAGAACAGAACAAAAAAGAAACCATGCCAACAAATCATTTCTATTGTCTACAGTTCTCCTGGCCAAATGACACTGAGGATGGAGTTTTGTTTACTCAATACCTACCATAATGCCTTGCTCATAGCATGCTTAATAATCTATAGTAATAAAAGACTCAAATGTGGTGGGGGGTGCTGAAGGACCCACAAGAACACTTTAAAGTTTGTGCTGGTTTTGAACCTCTGGTAATGTTGTGAGGTCTACCTGAACCCTTTAAAAGGCAGCATTGTCAGGGATATGAAGAACGGAATGTGAAGTCCCTCCTTAATTCTAACATCCAGACTTCTTTTTAGAGGGTGCCTGAGATAGCTGATCACCTGCCCAACCACCAGTTTTATCTGTGGGCTTTGAGGTAAATGAATATGGGTAGTCAAACCATCTCCTAATCAACAGGAGAATAAGGACTGGTGCCGTCATGCTGTCTCTGGTGGCCCAGTAATGTAGTTGTTCTAAAGGCTCCCAGGCCCCTGTGTAGGAAGGGAGCAACCCAGGCTAACCCAGGGCTGAGTGCAATCAAGACTTCTGTGATTACTTTTTGTGAGCCCAGGACCAGTTGTCATTAGCTCCATGGAAAACCCATAGGGGATAAGACATCTTTAGGTATTGGCCGCTGTGATGTTTTCCAGAGAACAGAACACTAGCAAGAACCATGGGGGTCTCCTCCTCAACTGATTCTTTTTCTCTATGAGCTGGTGGGAGGATACTCTGCTTCAAATTCATATCTGAATGTCATCAAATGTGTCTTCTGACACCTTATATTTATTCCCCTGCTGGTGGCAAAAAGATCATCCTTTCTAGAAATGAAAACTTTGTAGTAACAGTAGCTACCTTTCCTTGACTACTATTTCCCAGGAGCTCTCTTAAAGTCTTTGCATGCATTATCACATTTGATCCTATAAGGAAGATTTGTTTCTGTTCTTTAGGACAAATGAGACACAGAAAGCCCAAATAAGTTTTCCAAGGTCACAAAGCCAGCAAGTCTTAGCTAAGAAATGAACCCAGATCTGATTTTACAACCTTAACTTGTAGTTACTCTCTTTACTCTGAATAACTCTGCGGGTGAATCTTCAGGAAGTTGAATAAAGATTGGGAGGAGTGGTGATCATCTGTGCCTTCTCAATACCCCTGGAGTCAGGTACTCTATGTTCTCCTCATAATAAATATGTGATTTGGTGGTTCCTTTCTTTTTTTTTTTTTCTGTCTTTCCCTCTTTCTTCCCTCCCTTCCTCCCTCCCTTCCTTCCTTCCTTCCTTTTTTCCTTCCTTCCTTCCTTCTCCCCCTCCTTCCCTCCCTCCTGTTCTTTTTTCTTTTCTTGAGTTAATTTCTTTATCTCTACATTGGGGTGGGGAAGAATGGGGTCCACTCCTATGGTTGATGTGGAAAAAAATGAAAGGTTGGATGTGAATTGGGCCCTGCAAGGGGTCAACATGCAGAGGAGGAGACAGAAATCCACAAGAGACAGTCTGTTATGGCAACACAAATGGGCACATGTTTCCTGGAATGGGCAAGTTTCTCTTTAACCACTGTATGAATGGAAACAGTAGCCCTGATCATATCAATGGTTTTTAGGATGCCCTTGGAGATGAATCCACCCACAGATTGGACATTGAAGCTGGACTTCAGTCACTGGAAGATGGCAATGGCTGGACTGCCTGGAAGAAGTCTTTCTGTGTTGGCCATGTGGTTGAATTTATTATTTAAAATGATAAAAACCTGGGAGGAAATATCTTTCTGGGTTCACATAGGAATGGAAACCCAAAAGACAAAGAAGAGAATTCATTACATAGTGGGCTAGGGAAAATGACTGGGGAGGATGAAAGAGAAAGAAAGAACTAGGAAGAAAGAGAAGAAAGGAAAGGATATGGAGGGACCACAAAAAAAAGGTAGAAAAAAGGAAGAAGGAATGTGGAGGAACCAAAAGAAGAGAAGATATTTGAGAAGAGAGGAAATGATTCAAAGAGAATCTAAAATAATATAAGGGGGTGTGGAGAGACGGAGAAGGGAAGGGGTTTGAAAAAGACAAAAAAAGGAGGCAATGGGAAAAATACTTTTATAAAGAACATACGGTGTGCTGAACACTTTGCTAACTGCTAGGTAGGGGAAGTTTTTTTTTTAGCTATGGCAGATCCTTCCTGAAGTCTCTGAAGGATACAGCTGAACCATAGGTATAGAATCTTTATCTTGCTATTAACACCTCGAATCCCATTGTTTGAAGTGGATTGAATCTGTGAATTCTCCTTTACCTCTTTCTCCCTCATCTTCATTACTTATTTCATGAGTATTTATTGAACACTATCTAGGGACCAGGCACTATTCTAATTGTTTGAATAATCGGTGATGAGACTTCTGAGATATTTTCATTGCGGTCTGTGTGTCTGTGTGTGTGTGCACGTGAGTACGTGTGTGTGCACGTGTACCATTATCAGCAGCAGCATCAATATCATCATCATCATCATCATTTCATAATCACCTTTTATGTACATTCATCACCTGAGAGTTGGCAAATGGTTTTTATAAAGTTATTGCATCGTGTGCTCTCAATACTCTTTTTAAAATTTTTTTTAAAGGTTTATTTATTTCTGAGACCGAGAGAGACAGAGCATGAGTGGGAGAGGGGCAGAGAGAGAAGGAGACACAGAATCCGAAGCAGGCTCCAGGCTCTGAGCTGCCAGCACAGAGCCCGACGCGGGGCTCAGACTCACAAACTGTGAGATCATGACCTGAGCCGACGTCGATCGCTCAACCGACTGAGCCACCCAGCTGCCCCCTCAATACTCTTGATGAGGCAGAGATTACTCTATCCACTCTGAAAATGGGAGAACTCATTTGGCTTACTGAAAGCAAATGACTTACTACAGGCCACCTAATTCATAAGTGACAGACCTGAGATCAGAACTCATCCTGACCTGACGCTTTCTCCAGTGCTCTTCTCACTGGGTGCATGGGAGGTCAATTTGCTGAGAGAGACTGTAAAGAGTTAACACACTCTACTGCTAAGAGATGATAGTGCATAGTGGTTGAGAGCAGACCTGCATTCAAACATCTATCACTTCCTAGTTGTTTGACTTTGGACAGTGACCTATCTTCCCTGAGTCTCAGTTTCCTCGTATGTAACCTGGAATTTATATTAGTATCAGTATCACTGGATTTCTGCAATTACTACATAAGGTAATGCCTGGAAAGTATTGCCCATATGTCTGATACAGAATAGGCACTCAATAAATGTTAGCTGTTATTATCATAGGCTCTGCCACTCTTTTGGACAATGGAATGTGGCAGAGAGGACAGCTCAGGGCACATGCACCTTGGTGTCCTCAAGTACCCCATCGACTGAAGACTCATTTGCCTGCAACTCACCCTACTGGGCACCAACCCAGGACTCTAAGGGAGTCCTTTACTTTTTCTAGCCAAGGAGAATTAGCTGCCACTTGACTTGACATTGTGTAATGGGCTTGACCCATGCCAGTTACAACTCTTTGAGGTCATATACCACCAGGTCAGGACTCTTGAAGATCTTTTCTCTCCTGGGGGGCCTGGGATTTAGCAGCCCATGGGAAATGACCCAAATATATTATGCGTGTCAGTGTGGTATGTAAAAACATGTTGGGGATGGAATTGGTCAAGGCGAAAGGCAAAAGAAAGCAATGTGTTGGAAACCATGGGATCATAGGAACTTGGCCTTGCAAATCAATTAATTAACTCTGTCTTTTGAGCAATCCTAACTCTTGTGAAACTGGCCTTGATGGGACCTTGATAGGATATTGAAATGGACCAGGAATTTGAGGTCTGACAGATTAGGGCCTTATATAGAAACAGAATTTAATTTGTAAAACTACCTTACGGGGTAAATGTTACTGTCTCTGTTTTATAAGTGAGGAAACTGAGGTTTATCCTATTTTGAGATGGTTTGGACCTATTTCTGTTCCTTCTCTCTTCCCAAAGGTGATCATATCCAGTCATCTGTCAGACTTGTCATCTACATAGTGAAAGGGCCCAAATCTATTTCCAACTTTATCTTCTCCTCTGCACTCTGGATTCATGTATTTAAATGTCTACTTGACGCTCTTATGTGGACGTCTAATAATCATCTCTAATCTATTATTTCCGAACAGAACCCACGAACTCTTTCCCAGAACCCCCTGCAATTTGTCCTTCACCCGATTTCCATATTTTATTCATTGACCCCACCGTGTATCTAGTGCCTCAAACCAGAACCTAGGGATATGCCTGGGCTTCACAAACTCCCTTATCCCTCACATCCACTCTTGAAGTAGGAGAGTGACCGTAGAAAGTGATGCTTCTTACTTCTGCCTTGAACACCTTTTCTAGATTTAAGTGCTTCACTCCAAAACATTGCAGCCTATGCCCCATTCTCACCCACCTTAAACACTGTAACACTTTCCTAATCGGTTTCCCACCTTCCAGTGCCCCTCTACAATCCATTCTCTACGCAATTATCAAGTAGATGCTTTCCCCAATGAAAAGAAGTTCCTTCTCTGGTCTGCTTGCCATCCCCAAATGACTTCTATAGCACTTAAAGCAAAATCCCAGCTCCTTACACTGAGACAACGAGATCCTTCCTGATCTGCTTACTGAATATATTCTGGATTTCCTCTCCTACAGCTCTCTCCCAGGCACACTGTGATCCAGTCAGACGGGTTTTCATCAGTTTTGGAGTCTTGACACTAGCTCTCCCCTACATTGAGCTCCTTTTAGCATCAGATCCTCACTGTGGGCTCCTTCTTATGGTTCCTTCTCAGTTCAAACATCCCTTTGTTGGGACCAACCCTGGCCACTCATTGGGTGAGTGGCTCTCTTTCACGTCACTCTAGTTGTATTTGTGCAAGTATGTGTCACAATCAGGCATTATCCTTATTTATTTGGTTTTACATTCATTACCCCTCTCCCCCAGCTGGAATGTGAGTTCCAGAGGAGCAAGGAGTGTACATTTTCTTGTTCTCCACCATGTCTACATTGTTGAGCATATGGTCTGATATGGACTAAATGCTCAATAAATGTTTGTTGATCGAATGAATGACTGCCGTTAGAAGGCTTCTGTGGTCTCTTCAGTTGAGTCCTAAATGGGGAGGGGAGTCAAACGGGTGTATAAATGCAGCCCTAAACAGTGTCACAAAACCCAAAGGAGTTTTTTTTTTTTTTTTTTTTTTTTAAGTTTTATTACTTTGGGTGCGTTTTGGAGGAAGCCACGATGAAAAACAAAAGCTTTCTTCTCTCAGTGCTCTCATCTGGGTCTTGTACACCCTGGGACAGATGACAAAAACAAAATGCAACTTACAGACTTTCTAAACAAGCGTGTGTCTCACCCATGTGGTTTTTCTTGGGTGGGGAGCTCTAAAAGGGCAGGGCCCCGGCTCATGCCTGAGAGCTGGCCCCGCTCACTCCTCCCTGCCCTCCGCCTCATGGACGCACCTCCAGCCAGGACTCTGGTCTAGCCGCTCTTCTCAGGATGCCCTGCCTTTCCTTCTTGCCTGTTCACCTCTGACCCACCCTCGGCCTGGGTCGTACCGCACCCTCCTCCCGGGGGGCAGGGGGTGGGGCAGGTGAGCGGAGTTAATGGCTCCAGGTCAAAATCCCGGCTTTGCTACTTACCTGGTGTATAATCCTGAGCAAACGATTTGCCCTCTCGGGACTTCAGTTCTTATATGCGGAAAGGGGATGAGAGGGTGTCTACCTCACGGAAGGGTGGCAGGAAATAGATGGCCTGGTACTTGTGAAATGGTGGCTATGGCACGGCCTCATCCATGCTAAGTGTGCACACGAGACTTAACATACGTCCCTTTCGCGCTAGCCTTACAGGACGACATGTTCCGAAGTCATTCAGTTCCTGGAAATTTAACTGTTCAATTTGAAACAGTTTTTATTCTGAGCCCCCGTCTGTGTTCTATATGTGTCGCCTTCTCCTGCACCAAAAAGTTTTTTTGTTTTTTTTTTTTGGGTGGGGACCATACGACACAGAAGTACCAGAACACTTTTTACCTTCCTTCTTAGAATGATTCTAAAGCCCAGGCTAATAATAACTGCTAGCATTTGTAGAGGACTTGACATGTTGCTGCTGCTACTTCTGTTATTACTCTCACTGTCCCGCCCTCTCCTCCTAGTGCTACTATTGTTACTTTGTTACTACTTTTGCTATTACTCTGGCGGCGATTGTTACTCCTGGTATTACTAACGCCAGCCAAGGTGGGATGCTTATTAGGAAAGGCCATACTGTATGCACCTTACCTTTGTTGCCTCACTTACTAAGTACAGTAGCCAAGGAAGGAGGAAGTGCGCAGAGTGGTTAAAAATGCAGGTTGGAAAGCCTTGAATTTGAGCCCTGATAAGATTGCCAGCGGTGTGATTCTGGACAAGTTACTTAACCACTCCGTGTCTCGATTGTCTGAAAATAGGGATGTTAGTAATATAATAGACTCAATTAGATAATGGAAATGGAAACTTTCCATAATCTCTGAACAGTGCCTGCGAGTGCCTGTTGATACCAAAAACATTTTCTTTTTAGTGTATTTAGGGGTTATTGGTCCCCCTAATGTCCTGTCCTCCTCTGCCTCCTTTTCTGCACATCTGGTTCATATCCTATAGGACTGAAACAGTCCTTTACTTCTGGGATTCTCCTATCAGCTTACACACTTGTTTGGAGGAGGGGAATGAGCCTTGTTCAGTGTTGTGTGCACATCACCCAGCACAGGCCTGGCACATTGCTAAGGTTTCAATACGCTTGTTGAACCGATAAAGGACTAAATTTTGAGTCCGTATTGTGATCCAAATCTTATGGTAACTTGTTATAATATGTAATACACGTAACAACCTCATAAGACATTCCTTGCCCTGTTCCTCCCTTGCTTCCCTGCTTCCACAGTGGCCAGGGTCTTGCTTTCTGCATTTTATAGATAAGAAGACCGAGACCTGTGATGGCATGTAACCTTGGTTAATCAAACAGCTTGTCTATGAAGGTCTCTGGACCCATAAATTTAGACTCTACATACTTTTAGATCCATAATATAGACCTAGCAAATACCAGATAGACTGAATTGCAATTTGAGAAACTCAATGAATATTCTTGAATGGCGAAGTAAAGGAATTCTATCCCTTTACTTGAGAATAGATTTTGACATTACTGGGGAGAGAAAAAATATAGAATCTCTCCAAGGGCCGCTGATACGTCCAGCAATTTGAATCAATGAGTGTGTCCGTATGATAAGAAAATACCCGAGTCCCTGCGTTGGGGCTCTTTTGGCTACCAACTGTGTTGACTGCATGGCTGATTCACATCAATGTAGGGAAATTGCCTGTTAATCTTTTATTACCATGTTCTTGTTCAAAGAACACCGTTCCTAATTTGCCTACAGTGTGTAGGACCAATAATTGAAAGAACGTAAAGTACTGTTTCTAGTTGGAGAATAATCTCCTGGTTTAAACATTTAAGAGAACTGATACACGCACACATACACTGTCACATTTTCATTATAAAACGTGGTAAAGTAAATCATACAGTAGAAAATTTAGAAAAGAAGGAAAAGAAGGGTAAAAAAAAAATCACCCTGAATTCCATGACTTTAACACCATTACCCTTAGCATGTTGATGATTTTTCTTCCACAAATATTTCTGTTCATTCTTACATTTTTATTTGTTATGATAGTGTTCGTATCAAGTTGGTTTTCTACTTTCCCTTAGCATTTTAACAGAAGAATTTTCCTTATAATACTGTTCCCATAGTCATAACATGTAAATGGTTAAATACTGTTCCCACAGACCATTGTTAATTTTCTGGTTCTCACTATAATGGCTTAGCACGTCTAATTTTGATTTTCAGAACAAATGGCAAAAGATATCGAAATGCAGAGTTTTCTTTGCCATTGGTCAGAGATCGTAATATTGCCCCATTTTTAGGCTTGGGGTTTCATGATCTTAACTGCAGGTGAAAATAGTTACAAAGTCATAACATCTTTATGGAAGGACCTGGGAGGTCATCTGATCCAATTACCTCATTTTGCAGATGAGATTAAGGCCCATTCATCTTTGTGACGGTGGACATAGGCGAGAAGATGTGTGCTATTTTTAGGTATAGCAAGGAAACCAATGTGACTAGATCGTAACTGAAAAACAAGAGTCTGCGAGGCTATAAGGACAGAGGGGAAGTGTGTGTGTGTTGGGGGGTGGGGGCTGCTCATGTAAAGCTTTGTGATTCCTAGTGCAGACCTGGGTATTTACTCTGATGAGGTCAAGAGCCAAAGCCATCACTCTGGCTATTGTGTTAAGAATGGAATGGGTGCCGGGGTGGCTCAGTCTGTTAAGCGTCTGACTCTTCATTTCAGCTCAGGTCACGTTCTCATGGTTCATGAGATTGAGCCCTGCATTGGGCTCTGCGCTGACAGCGTGGGGCCTGCTTGGGATTCTCTCTTCCCTCCCTCTCCACCCATCTCCCGCTCGTGCCTGCTTTCTCTTTCTCTCTCTGTAAAATAAATAAACTTAAAAAAAAAAGAATGAAATGTAGACAGCAAAAATGGAAACAAGTAGATCGTTGGAGGCAATGCAGAAATATCATCAAGAGAGGACGGTGGCTCCGGTCAGCCTGATAGAATGGAGGTGGCCAAAAGCGGTCAGTTTCTGCAAACATTTTATTCTTCTTATTTTTTTTCTACATACATTTTAAAGGTTGAGGGAAGAGTAGATTATATAGTAGATGGGGTGATAGTGTAGCGGGATGGGTTAGAGGTGGAGTAGGAGGGAAAGAGGAATCAAGGATTGACTCCAGGTTCCTTTGGCCTCAATGACTGAATATCTGGTGTTCCCACTAACTGAGGCTGGGAAAACTTCAGGAGGAACGGATCAGGGACATTAAGGGAAGGCTGGGGGGAGGCTAAAATCAGTAATTCAATGATAAATTGAGTGAAAACAGGTTGCGTTTGAGGTGTTTATCGGACATTTGAGGGGAGATGTCAAGCCAGCTGCCAAGCCAGCCAGCTGGATATACAAGTCTATCATGCAGGAGAGAGCCATCGAGATGGAAATTTGGAGGTTTACTGTGATGAATGCTGTTAAAAGCCATGAGATGAGGTGAGATCACCCAGCAGGTGAGACAAGATGGAGTCAGAGAGAGGAGCAAGGAGTCTTTTTCAGAGAAATGAGGAGGCGTCTACGCAGAAGTCCAAACAGCAGCATTGATGAGGTGTTGAATGGCTGTAGGCTACCCTGGTGCATGGAGGAAATGTAATATACTGAGCCATTCCACTGGGGAAGAGCATTAAGTTGTCTGAGATTTCTACTACCCACATTCTCACAGTGTTCTCTTGTGTGTCTCTGGCCTTTTCCACAGACATCAGCTACGTGTTAGCACCTGGTGGGCTTGTGCCCTAATCAGAGCCTTGGGAACACCTCATTAGATCTCTGGCTAATTCAGTATTTTGTATAATTTATTATAATTAGGCTTGGACTGGGTTAAAGTTAACCTTTACGCTGTCTCTGACGAGACTGAAATTCGTTCAATTCAGTCCAATAATCCTTATTAATTGTATAAATTAGCTATAAGTTAGCTGTAAATTAGTTAATCTATACAGATAATGAATAGTATAAACAGTATTGGCTGTAGCATAATCTACTTACAGGAATGAACTGCTTACAAAGTCTTTCACGTATTCATTGTTGGGCTACAATGACAGACACTCCAGGACAATGGTTTTAACCTCGTCTCCCAGATAGCTGACCTCATACATGCTGTGAGGGAGCTCTAGGGCAAGAGAGGAGGTGAAATCATAGGCTCTGGGATCATCAGGCCCATATTAGCATCCAAGCTCCTACTCTTTGGTGGTATGGCCTTGAGAAAAGTGCCTTCTTATCTCTATAATGAACAGATAGTACAAATGCTTTTGAGAGTTTTAAGAATTAAATGAAATGTAGTGTATAAACTATATGTCACAGAAGTACATTCTCAACAAGGATGAATTCCCCCATTTTCCTGTGGGATTAGTCTTCAAGGCTCGGCAGCGGTGGTCCCACCTCTAGGAAAGGAGAGTGGTCAGTCCCAACCGCGATAGTTGCTCTGTTCTGGAATTTCATACAACGTGCAATGTTTGCCTCCATTTTGTGCTGTTTCTCTCTATCTTACGGTGAAGTTAGATATTTGCTTGTTTTTTCTCACCCAGCTAAAAGAACCTAGATCTCATTCATGGGTGTATTCTCCCTGGGCCCCCTGGTGTGCTGTATAGGACATAGCGTATGCTCAATATTTTAATCTATTACGTTCACTCTCTCCAGAGAGTTTCAATGTGGATCTCTTTAATTAGTAGTGAGGTAGCTGAGGTCCCCATGTGCATTTGAAGGGAATACAATGGCATTTTTTTCCAACATCTTTCAAATTCGTGATCTGCCTTTCTCTCTCTCTGTTTGCCTGAATTAAAGTGGCTGACTTGAGACCATTTAATGGAATTTCCTTTCTTAGATGGGTGTTCCTGTACCTTGGGTAATTAAAAACCACCACCATCTAAACTGAGAATCAACCACAAAAACTGCTTAGAAAGAATAACGTGATGGTAACTTCTTATGAAGCCTGGATTATTGTCATTTTTTTTTCTCTTTCTTCCTTTGAAAGACTCTCCTCCCTCCCCTCCACACTTGACAACAATGAATCACTTACGAGGTTTATTTATATAGAAATTGATAAACTCTGGGGAAGGTGGCATATGATTAAGCACTAGTTTTTTCAACCTCCAATGCCATTTCTTTATGAATTTTGGGGCAGAGCACAAATCTGCCTTGCAAAAGAAGTATCTGTGATACGGTCTTAATTAATATGATCATGCTTATGTGCACATATCTGGCCTAGAATAATATACTTCAAGTTAGTGAGTGTTCACATGGGACTATTCCTGTGGGCTGTGCTAAGAGGTATGTGACACAAATAAAAAAAAATCACTGACTATATATTAGAAGTACAAAGCTACCACTTAGCTTTGAACTTTTACTATGCAGCAGGTACAATGCTAGGCATTATACAAACATTTTATAATTATTTTATGTTCTCATAACAGCTCTGTGAGACAGATTTTTTTCCCTCTTGCTTCATTTACATGTGGAAATGAGATCTTAAAATGGTAACTTAACTAGTCCGATCAAGGTCACTTGGCTTGTAAGTGGTAGAGTTGGATTTTTCATCCCTCTTTGCCCATTCCAAAGTCTGCCTGTGTTCTTGCCCACCACGGAGTACCTATTTTCCAAAAAAAAAAAAAAAAGAAAAAAGAAAAAAAATTGAAAAAAGGATGAAATAGCCACAAATACTGTTATTCAGAACCTCTCAGTCTAGTAGGGGTGATAAAATAGATGAACAAAATACACTACAAAGGAAAAAGTGAGATCTTAGGAAAGATGGAGAAGAATGCTGTCTGTGGACGTTCAGAGTGAGGACAGATTCTTTTCTACTTGCTAACTTCTCCTTCAGTTTCAACCAAAGCATCAACTCCTTCAGAAAGGTCCTGGCATCAGCCAAGCAACTGGCTGATGCTACTCCTCTGTGGCCCTCCCTCATACCTATCTTGTGCTACACTCACCCCACAGGTGCTGTAGGGCACGGAAGGTCAAGCCACCCAACAGGCAGGTGACGCTGGATGCATGATTGAAGGCATGAACAGGGTGCATGCTTCAGGGAGGCTGCAGTGTGTGAGAGATGAGCCCCGAGGGACAGACAGGAAGGTTCCCAGGTTTGACAATGAGAGCGGCAGCCTGGAGAGTATTCCAGTGGAGGGACTGTGTTAAATGAGCATGGGCTTCCATGAAGAATATTGGAGAATGGTTTTGTTTTCTATGTCAGGATCACAAAAGGCAATAGTGAGATAAAACTTGGGCTGTAGACTGAGGTCAGAGATACAGAATTTTACATATCGGGCCAAGGGATTCCCAGTTTTTTCTTTATGAATAAGCAGGAGCCTTCCTGAATAAGCAGGAGTCTTAGCAAGACTCATTGACATAGACTTTAAGATAGGTAGGGAGGGAGGAGACGGGGCATCTCAGTTGTTAAGCATCTGACTCTTGATCTTGGCTTAGGTCATGATCTTGAGAGGCATGAGATCAAGCCCAGTGCTGTCAGCACAGAGCCTGCTTGGGATTCTCTGCCTCCCTCTCTCTCTCTGTCCCTCCCTTGCTTCTGCTCTCTCTCTCTCAACATAAATAAATAAACATTAAAAAAAAAAGATATGTAGTGAGGGAGCAGGGCACATTGGAGAGAGCTTTGGAGCTGGCATAGATTTGGGTTTGTGCCCCCATTTACTGACTAACCTCAGTCATGTAACAGCTGCTCTCAGACTTACTCAGTTTCCTCAAGTGCAAAATGGAATAGTAAGAAACACCGCTGGAGTCATTACAGAGATTAAGGAAGGAGTGTGTCATGTGCTTCTCTTGGTCCCTGATGGGTAGTAGGAACTCAAGACTAAGAGTAGTTGTTAACACTGTAACAGGTCAGAAAGGGAGGAGACAGAACAAGAGAGCTCCCTGGTGGGGGGCGTTTATGCAAGAGTCTTGAGGAGTTTGTAGGAGGTCCTTGACAGAGAAGTGGCAGTGGACATGGGAGGAGGAAAGGGAGAAACCTGCAGGTGACTGGCAGGGGTCAGAGGGGGCAGGAGGTGGCTCTGAGATAGCCATGAACACAAATTGGACCCCCTCTGTTGAAGATCTCAGGGCATTATTTCAGAGGCAAATTTCATGCACCGGGAGGATTGGGGCACAGAGTCCAAAAGGAGACACAGAATGGAGAAGAGTGATGGATACACAGAGAAAATCCAGTAAGGAGTTATAGCTTAGCAGCTGCTTCATGTCAGGAAGTGTGCTTGAAGCCAGCGTATATTTTCCTATTTTAATACTCATTTTGGAGATCAGGAAACTAAAATATGAGGGGTTCGGTAATTCCTCAAGGTCGGAGATATGGTAGGCGGCAGAGCTGGGATCCAGACCCATGTCTGTCTGATTCCAATGTGTGTGTTTGTAATCATTCCGTTGGTATATGGACATGACTGTGAATACTCTAGGAAGGAATTAAGTTGGGTCCTAACATGTGGCATGGGTTGTCACAGGGAAGGGGAAACGTTTGAAGCATAAGAAAGAATATGAATGACATACTGGGGACCTGCTCTATCTTTGGGGCAACAAAGAAATTAGTGTAATAGACCAGGGCTATATTTCATATTTTAGCTACTGCAGGGGGAAAAAGTAATGTGATTCTTGTTTTTCCAAAATGAAGTTAACTATAAAGAAAATATATCACCCAATAGACTCCCAGAAAACACTGTATGTTTATGTAGAACAAAATCAGCCATTAACTGAGTTCAACATTTTTCAGAAGTGGTCACATTTGTAACAAGTTTTAGGAGTGCTGCATTGCTCTGAGAGCTTAGCATTATTCTCTCTTCTCTGCTGTCTTCTCGTCGCCGGTGCCATCCTTTCACCACTCCCTGGTTCATTAGAGTTTATTCTAGTCCCGAAATTTCTTAGAAACTTTTCATATGGGTTCTCCTTGCGTTGCTAATAATGCCTCCCATTGCTAAGCCTGTGCATGTACCATCACCCCTGCCCCAGGTACAGTTGATCCTCATTATTCTCAGTTTTAGTAATTAGATTCCAAAAAGATGCTGGGAACACTGAATTGGTGAATACTGAACCATTGTTATTAGGGGAAATACAAAGTTAGGTTCCTATGAGCTTCTGGTCACAGCATTTTCATCGATGGATCAGTACATAAACTTGCTTTATGTGTATTTCTGCTTAAAAAAACCTTATTTAATATGTATTGGTGATCCACCCACATTGATCTTGTGGCCAACAGCACAGTAACTCACGTTTGAACAAAGCTTATCTAACAGCTGTGTTTTCTCTGTAAGGCACATCACAGCCTTCCTATGCTTGGGAACCCTGGACAGCACTTGAGTGCCACCAGTGGGGGCCATTTTAAACAGTGCACCAACAAAAAGCACAAAAATGAGAAAAATGTGGTACTAAATAGATCACGCAAAGGATACTTGTTCACAACAAGAGAGCCGAAACCAGAAGACAGAGCACCTCCTTGTCAGACCACAGCTGGGGATATGCACAGTGGCTGATATAAATTTTTCAATACCACGTACATGTCCATGGATCTCCTCAAAAGTGCTGTGTTGATTTTGGCATTACAAATAAATTTTAGCAGGCAAGCAAATCCTCAAATGTGGCATTCGCAAATGATGATGATTGACTTTATGCACAGTGGTTAACAGGGCTGCGTTATCACATCATGCTTCACCATTGGCTGCTATCATGGAACCAGCGGCTACTTTAATGTGAAATTACCTTCAAGTTTTTTTTTAAACAAACCAGGGCTCCTTGTGATCAAATCTTGTGTTCTTAGCTTTACAGGACAAACTTCCTAAATGAGTGGATCTTTTCTCAAGTGGGGTGAGAGGTATTGGGGAGAATACACTTTATTTACTTCTAAAGCTGTAGGAATCAGAAGTTGAGATATCTTTATAACAAATTGTTGGTGGTGATGTCAGCAATTTGGCAAATGTGCGTGTACATTCAATTTGGGGGAGCAATGAAGATGGAGAGAATTAAGTGCAGGGGAGAAAGGTGTTAGGGAAGGCACCTTCCAGGAGACTTAATTTACCAAGAGCTTTTGAAAAGAAACCATTACCACTGAGTGCTAGGAATGACTGTCATTTGGCTGTGAGGGTCATACGGCAGAGCCTGTGGGCTCGGTGCGAAGATGGCCCCAAGGGTTTGGAAAGTCCAGATTCATCCTGAAAGAAGACATATTTGTTTAGTTATTTGCTTTCTGAGTAAAAATGACCTCCTCGTAACTGTTTTTAGCTGTTTCTCATGGAGGGTCGGTTCAGCTGTTCGATGACCCTCGTGTGTTGGGTTAGGACTAGAATAGATCTTTCCATGTGCCCTGTTTTGTCTTCTTGCTCCACAGTTCAGGAGTCTTCAGTGGTTCCCTGAGGTCCACAGTCAAATTCCTTGGAGTGTCACCCCAGAAACCATCACAGTATGACTTTGGCCTGTTTTTCACAGCCTCCCTCCCTGTTCCCATCATAGCTACAGCTCGCCTTTTCTATATGTCCACTGCACAAAATGTCATATGCCTGCCTCCACATCTGTGCACTCCATAATCAACATCCATGCACCAGCTTTCGCTTTCTTACCACCTGACTGGGAAAACCTATCCTTCAAGGCACAGCTTCATTCACGATTCAGAATAGTCCATTCTGAACCTCTGACCCCACAGTGAACTCCCCTTCTCTACATGACTAGATGCTCTTAGGGTCCTTCCAGCTCTGGAATCCCACGCCAATGGCGTGGCGTCTGTATCTCTCCTCTGCCATTTATTTTTATCCTTGCTGTCAGTCATCTTACAAATATTTACATAGTATCGATTTCAGTTTTAGTTCACCTATATAACTGGATTACGATGTCCTTTGTGGGACAGACTATTTTCTAACTTCTCTGTTCCTTAGCTTCCTTATCTGTAAAATGGGGATAATAACAGGAACTACATTGTAGGGTTGTGAAATTAAATGAAGAAACATGAATCAGTGCTTAGAAGAGAGCTCTGATTGGGGAATATGCTTAATTCACTATTATCAGTCAGTAGATGCTTCTTTACATCTACTACTCCCAAGACAGTAACATCATAAATGTTCAACTTCTATTTAGAGTGGAGTTTTCTCATAGATCTATTTAACTCATGCAAATTCAACTACATACCTTTTTATATGTAATTAGAATACTATAAAATTTATTTCTGCATATATACTGATTACTGTTTACATCACATATTTACATGTATATATTACTGTGGCAGATTATATATAAAAGAGCATGTATATTGTCCTTTCTGGGCAACTTAAGGGATTCCGAGGGTAATTTTAGTTATATGTAACTCTGACATGTCATGTAAGACTCAACTCCATTACTATGCGTAATAGTATGTTTTCTCTACGTTAACTTTGTGGCCATTCATTTTATGGAAGAGCAATTTAAATCTCAGGGAGTTTAATCAATCTGCCCAAGGTCACACAGCTAGAAAATTCTTAAATCACACAGGTCTGAAACCCAATCCTTTGGCTGTTCTTTCCCATCCTGATCGATTGATTTGGGCTGTGGGTTATAGGCATGCTTCCATGGAAGCAGTGGTCAGTGGTCAACAAGGGAGATGGGAAACTGGTCATCTCTGGAAATGTGGCCTTGTCATTCGCTCTCATGGGAGATTTATTCTGCCTCCATGACCAAGGACATCTACTGGAGACTGGGGACACTCTTTTAGTCTGATCCTCTGCGTCTCTTAGGGACGTCTCGTGTGTCCTGCATGTAAATGCAAGCTGTGGCTGGAAGCCAGTCCTTGACTTGGTATCCACTGACTGATCTCGGCAAAGCTCTGATTTCATCAGCCTGATATCACTTAGTGTTTCTTTTATTGCTCCCAAGGAGACATATCTTACATCACCTGATGACATTGTTCTAGGTGAAAGGTTACAAGGCACCCTGGTCAGGAATATTTTCATTCCCAATCTGAGCTCTTGATTTGATTTGACTTGAGACAGCAACTAATTGGAAGAGGGTTGGCTCACAGCTCAGGACGTGCCCCACACTTTGTTATCCAAATAGAACAGTAACGTGCTAGTTGCTGAATTCAACATTCTCTTTGTTCTGAGTCCCAGGCATAAAAAAAAAGTTAATAGGACACGACTCTTGCACTCAAAGGGCTTACACACCATCTATATTCTACAATAAATTCCGCATTTCCTTTGCATGAAAGCAAATTACTGTATGGTTTCCTCATTGTCTTTAGGTTCTGTTTGTCCATCCATGTTGGCGATGCTTATATTGGCTAGAGAGGAAGAGAAACTGAAGATAAGAGATTGTACAGGTAGCAGAATGCTCACTGAATGAGGGTTTAGGAGACTCAGCTCAAAATCTAATCTGCTCCCTATTTAATATGTGACCTGGGACACATAATTATTTCTCTCCGATCTTCTATTTTTAATGCAGATAGGCCTATCATTTCCCTCATGATGTTGTGGTGTCATATTTGGAAATGTTCTTCAGAGTACTTTATGAACTGTAAGGCATTTTCATTTCATATGAGGTTAAATGTACTCTATTCCATTATAGCCTACAGTTTGGAAATCTAGAAATCCATTTTCTATGGTCCTTTATAGTATCCCAGACTATTAAAGTAATGAGACCATACCATCCCCTGACTTTTGAGTAAATGGTAGTTAATGGTCATACTTCCTGTCTTTTAAAAGCTGATAATTAGTTAAGCCCATAGTGATGAAATTTCCTAGAACGGATCAGGAACCTAATAGGATTACTCTTGCCAGAGCAAAGACTTGAGAAAGGATTTCAGGGCTACCTTTGGATAAAGAGGGGCAGCATGCAGAAGTGATGGGGTCTATGTATGATAATCCAGTGGTTCATGAAAAGTGATATGCACTACTGGAAATTTGGATTCATTCCAGCCCATCTGAACTTTACCTTTTGTCTTCTGAAATCAGGTTCTAGATACTGTGTAGCTGCAGCCTTTCATTTTGGAATATGCAGTTGAGTTAGTGTGCATAGCTGGGAGTGTTTTGCCTATTGAGCTAGTGTAGACAGTGTTTTGACCTCCTTCCAGGGAACTAAGTTTGGTATAAAGTTTATTTCTTCTTAACAATGACTCTAACTGTTATTCAGGATACAAAGTCTATTAACATGAAGATATCAAGATGCGAGGTAAGAGAAAATTAACCAAGTAGAGACACTGGATGGCAGAACAGCCACAGGGAGCTGAGTGGGCTTTGGAAGCAGACTTGGGTTTCAGTCCTGGCTCTGCCTTATAAGCTGTGCAATCCTCAGCAAATTATTTAAGCTTTCAGAGTTTCTTTACTTCATCTGCAGAGGAGCATAACAGTAGATAAGAACAGTACCCTCCTCCTAAAGTTGCTGTGAGGGGTAAATAAAATAATAATGTAGAATATTGAAAACATTGACAAATGTCACTGTCATCACCACTACCGTCATCACCACCATCATTGTTGTCATCACCGATTCCCTACCAACACCCCTATCTGCCTTGACTTCCCCACTAGTATTCAGTTGGTTCAGTGGAATCCATCTCAGTTCTATTTCATGGTAGCCTGCCATCTCCCATAGCGAATAATGACTCATTCCTTTTGTGCCTTCTGGAACTTATCCTGGCTCAACTGTCTGAAGCTAATGTTAAAGACAGGAGTAGATTATGCCTTTTGATCTCCATAGAAAGATGGCCCAAAATCCAACTGGATTTTCAAAATTCTAGCAGTGGGAGGTAAAATATGGTCTCACTGACAGTTGCAATGCAATATGTCTCTGGCTGGGACTTCTTTGGTCCTCCCTCACACTCATCCATAATGGTTCCTGGAATCCCAAAGACTGTCATTCAAGCTCTGAGGCGCTAGCCTTCTTGACGAATCGGTTGCCATTCACTTCCCATCTTCCATTCTCTCCTTATTCAACTGTTCACTTATTCGTATTCAACAGTTACTTTTTCCGTGTTATATAATGGGCTGGGGGTATAAAGGACAGCTATGATAGCTGCCTAATGAGATGTAATGAGGGGTGTTAACAAGTGAATAGACAGTTACAGTTCAGTATGACAAAGGTGACAGTGAAGGAAGCATGGGGTGCTGGGAAGCACAGAAATTGTGGACCACAGAAGATGCATCTGACCTGTCTTAGTGGATCAGGGAAGGGCTATAGAGACAGTTCATGTTGGAGTTAAAGAGGGATGTCGCACGTGGTCCTAAGAGACTAGCATGAAGTTCAAGGGGGAATTACATCTTCAGGCTCTCCCTGAGCACCAGCAATCAGTTGTTGTCAGCTGTCTAGTCTTTTCTATCTTTACTTCCTCTTTTCTTGAGAATTTGACCAGAAACCTCAGACACGGGGCATTGTGAATGACAGCCACTAGCTAACCTTTGAAAGTTCCTCCGTGGTCTTTGACTCAAACATGTGTGTTTTCATGCAGAGGTACCTAAAGATTTTCAATAAGCTCCATCAGGACCCCTTTGTGACATGCAACTCTGTATCTCCTCTGTCGTGAAACTCAGATCTCTGTCTCTGCCTCTGCCTCTCTCCTTCTCCCTCTTCTACAGTCTACACAAATTGAACTTGAGACTTCAAATCACAGGCAATGAGATGCCTAGAATTATACAGAAAGTTCATAACAGGGACAAGAATCGGAGACAGATTCAAACCAAGTGAACAACACCCCTACACACATTATGAATTTTAGAGATTCCAAAAATTTGCCCATGCTCTTTTTCTACCTGGAATGTCCTCCTTCACATCCTACCAGGCTCATCTCAAAGACCACCTCCTCTGAGGGCTTCTCACAATTCCCCATTCCCTCCAAACCCTGCTGCACTACCCCAACCCTAGGAGGGGTTAACCCCTTGTCCCTCGATGCTCCCAAGCTTTTGTTGAGACTGTCTTTTCAAGTTTACTTTTCAGTGTTATACTTGTGTTATATTGGACCTGGAAAAGACTATAGAGACTGGAACCATCTGTTAGTTACCTCACTACCCCCGGCACGTAGTAGGTCCTCAGTGAAACTTGCTGAGTGATTCAATGAACGAATCCCAGACAGGCCTCATCTTATTTGAGTCCAGTTGTCTTTTCATTTAAAGCCGTCTGCAAGGTTCTTTTGGGAAACTCCAGAGAAGGGCATATCCCCTCCAAATAAGCTTTTATCTTGGAAGTGTTCATGGAGCTTGGGGGTTGAGTGGACCTGACTGGCAGGCCACTTGCAAACAGAAAACTCTTGTGATGGATGGGCCAGAGATGGTCATCAAACACATGGACTTTATAAACCAGTATTTTTACAGAAGCAGTCACGAGCCAGAGTTACCTAAGCAGATAAATCCTGGGAGTTCTTTATCTTCAACAGGATCCCTTGGTTAATTCTTCTGTCTTCTTGCAAATATCATGGTGCTATTGGCTGCTTTTTTTAAAATTCTTTTTTAATGTTTTATTTATTTTTGAGACAGAGAGAGACAGAGCATGAGCAGGGGAGGGGCAGAGAGAGAGGGAGACACAGAATCCGAGGCAGGCTCCAGGCTCAGAGCTGTCAGCACAGAGCCCGACGCGGGGCTCGGACTCACAAACCATGAGATCGTGACCTGAGACGAATTTGGATGCTTAACCGACTAAGCCACCCAGGCGCCCCTGGCTGCTTTTAATTGTGGTTTTCAAACCCAGAGGTCTGAGTCTGGGCCCACATGGCTGGTTCCATGATGAGTGATTTCAGAGTCTGATAAGGGGTCTTTCCCTAGCTTGAGGTAGCCTAAAATCAGTGCAGCAGAGATTTTGGAGTCAGAAGAACTGGGTTCTGATCCTGACTTCCCCGTTGCAACCTCGGGCATGTCATGTCGCTCCTCTGACTTCAGGTTCCGCATCTGCAAGGTGGGGTGTTTTCCTAGAAGGGTTTGGAGAAGATTCAGTGTGATAACGAAGACGGCAACCAAGTGGAGCTGGTGTGTATTGGGCCCGTCATCAAGATGAGTTTCTCCTCCTCCTGGGAAAGTGGAGAAGCTCAAGTGGACAGAGGGTGGTGAGATCATCTTTCTGGAGAGTGCTGAAGGCTGCTGAAGGAAGAAGCAGTTTGCACTCAAGCCCACGTCGTTCGCACCTGCTTGGTTTCTTTTTTGGATAGAGGCAAGGGTCAGCGTTGTCCCCTCCAATAGGCCAGGCCGTCGCCTTTCCCTTCTGCCCTCACTTCAGCTGCCTGAAACCACCAATTGTTCTTTTTCTGAATGGAACCCCTGAGGCCCTCCCCTTCCCACCGCAGTGGTGGTTTGGCCCCCCCCCCCCCCGTTCTCCCACCCCCGCTGCTGCTGTGAGGTGACCGTTTCCCAAATACCGGGAACTCAGAGGGAGTACCGCAAACAGCTACTCTTATATGACTTTGGCCCAGGGCCTTGACCCAAGCAGCACATCCTGTTAGAACAAAATAGGTACTGAAAGCAATAATTATAACACCGAGCACCCCTCCCTGTCACATCCCCCACCCTGTGAAATCCCCCAAAAGGTGTTAGAGAGGTGAGGCTGGCGGGGGAGGGGGCTTTCTTGAGGGCCGAGAGGGCATTTAGAACAGATGCCTTCTCCCTCCCCATGCCTTGTTCTTGCCTGAAGAAAAGTACAGTGTCTATTTCTTTGAACTGGTCATCTATACACAGAGAATGAAATTTAAATGGTACAAAGTAGTATCCAGTGAAGACGTACCTCCCACTCCTGTCCTCCACCCTAAATTCTCCACCTGAGAGCCAAGTTCTTGTTCCCGCTTTCCTGTCTATCCCTGCAGTACACATATTTGCCTTGTTTCACCCGAAAGGTTGCACGACCTATACATGAGTTTGCACTTTGCTTTTGTTATGTAGCACTGCATTCTGGAGCTCCTCTCTAAACCTCTCTTCTTGTAGGCAGAGGGCTAGTGTTTATTTACATGTATGACTCAGAGTTTATTCAAGAAGCCATCAGCTGATGGGCATTTAAACTGTTTGCAAAAAATGCAACGAATACCTTTGCGCACAAGTCATTTCCCCCAACTTAGCTCTAAATCCATTAAGAATATATGAGGGGGGAGGTATTGTAAGCTAGCTCAGGGAGCACAGGCACCTGGAACTCCTGGAATGTTCCCCTCCAGCTCTGCTTGTCCTTGTGGGGAACTCTACGTCTCCTTTGATGACCTGGCTCATAGGTTACTTCTTGCCTTAAGCCTCTCTAGACCAACACCACCAGGGCTATCTGTCCCCTGATCTTTTGGGTTTCGAGGCAGTGGCTCCCAAACTGTAGCTACGGAAGGGTGGCCCTGAGGATTTGTTAAAACCCAGATTGCAGGGCTCTGCCCAGCCCCCATCTCCCATTTAGGAGGTCTCAGGTGGGCTCCGAGGCTGTGTGCTTTTAACAAATTTCCAGGCGATGTGGCTGCTCTGGTCAGGGCCTCACTTAGAGAAGCACGCATTCAGTGACTCGGCTATCTGCTGCTGAGCACATTGCTCCCTGACAACCCAGGCCGCGTGCCCCAGGCTGGTTTAGATCCTCTGAAATAATCATCTCATCTTTCCTTTTTAGGCTGAAACTCCACGAGGGCAGGAACTGGCCGAATGTCTCTTCCACATTCGGTCCTACAGAGCCCCTTAGAACATCGTGGGTGGACAAGCCTCATGTGTCGAGTAAATCAAAGCACCGGGATTAGTTTATTGCACTTTTCCTTACAACGTTCAATTCCTTTTTGTTTTATATGAAATTTATTGTCAAGTTGGTTTCCATGCAACACCCAGCGCTCATCCCAACAGGTGCCCTCCTCAATGCCCACTACAATGCTCAATGCCTTAAGGCCAAGACCTCTAGGTCCCTAAATATCTCTCTTTTCCATCTTCATTGCCACCAGCTGACCTCTTTGCTGGTCTGTTGTCACTGGTCTTCCCACTTTGACTCTTATCCTTTTTCTAATCCCAGAGGCAGACCGATCCTCTAATAGCATGGATTATAAAGATCAGCAACTGCCTTTCTTTTCATCAATAGAGGTCAGGTTAAATAAATTATCATATATTCACACTGGCGCGTAAAGATTTCCTAATTCTTTCTTACAGTTGCTTACCTTCTCTCAGTGATGACATTCGGTTAGTCAAATGCTATGGCACTGGAGTGGTGAGGTAGTTTGGTAAGACTCAATGATGTGTTCCAAATCTCTGTTTTATGGACCACACTTCCACTAAATTAAAAAAAAAAATTAATTGTCTTTTATTGGCATGAATTGTGCCTAGAACTTCAGTAAAGTATTCGAGGACATCGGGGTGCTCATTGGTGGGGGATTTCTCATGGAAACTGGTACAGGGGCTGAGGAGAAAGGTCAAGGAGGACTTTGCTGTCTGCGCTTAAGAGCCTGGACTTTCTCTACAGGCAATAAGAGATGTGGAATGTGCAAAGTGGGACAACTGGGGTTGGCTTGCATTTTAGAGAAATTCCTCTGGCTAC
This sequence comes from Panthera pardus, assembly GCF_024362965.1. NCBI lineage: Eukaryota > Metazoa > Chordata > Mammalia > Carnivora > Felidae > Panthera > Panthera pardus. The sequence goes on from NW_026527002.1 coordinate 69,946,948, forward strand.
AATGAGCGCTTGGATTTAAAGGAAGGAGGAAGAACATCCAGGACACCCAATCGTCAGGTGAGCAATGATCAGGGATTCGGTTCAAGGGCAATGACAGCAGAGTTGGAAAGGCGGGGAGGACACCTTGTGTGTCCTTGGCAAAATTCACAGGGTTTGGTCTTTGCATATGGGATATGCATGTGTGCATGCAAGGTGTGTAAGAGAGAAAGCACATATGTGGTTGCACACACGTGTGCAAGAAAAATCACGTGTGTGTGCTGTGCGTGTGCTTGCGGTGTGTGTATGTTATGGAGGTGATGCTTGCGACATTTGGGATGAACAATACCTCCCTGGTTTCCGGCGTGTGTAACTGGGGACTGGTGCTGTGTTATGTCTACTCGAAGAATATGGAGAAGGCAGCTTCTGAAGAGGGGAAGGCACATTCAGTTTGGGCCACGTGGCCAAGCTGCAGTCCCGTGAAAGGATGGGCATTCCAGGCAGGATAGCTACACACTTGAGATACTGGGATACTCAGATGGTTTATCTCCAAAGGATTTGGGGGTCACCCGTGTTCAGGCAAAGGGCAAGGACTCTAGGAGGAGACAGAGAAGGAATCATGAGAAAAGAAAACACGAGAGTGACGGCCAGAAGAGGACCCCAAAACCAGGAGACTGTGGACAGGAAGGTTGTTGGTAATTGTTGGAGAGAAACCTGCAGCGATGTGGGGCAGAAACTGAACAGGGCACAGAGAAGAAGGTAAAGCCCTGGGAGGAAGTCAACCCTATCAGTACGTTCAGACACAGAAGGACGGAGAGCAATGTGGCTGCGACTAGATTTTTCCACGCTGGGTTACCTGAACGTGGCCGAGCCTCTGCTTGCTGCAAAAACTGAAGGACGATACAGATACTTTTAGAATACCACCTTCTCGCTTTGTCGCTGAAAAATCTTGAAATCATTAAAAAAAAATGCAACAAACCCAAAGCTTCAAAGACTAGAAAAATTCCAAGGTTGCCCTTGGATTTTTGTGGCATTTTCTTCCAAGCTGTGTGACAATCATTGCAGGGAGGCAGGGCGAGGGATCACTTCAAGCACTGTTTTAAGCAGCTGCTAAAGCCACCTGGCAGTCAGATTCATTAAGGGTCAGTGTTGAAGGGGACTCTGCATAGATTCCCTCCCTCAACCTCACGCTGCGGCTAGGTGACCTTAGGCAAGTCGTTTCAACCTCTGAGGATGCTGGTGTGGTTTCTCACGGGTGCTGAGATGCCCTTGCGTGAGGGCGCCTCTGACAAGGCTTATTATGCCTTGACAGCTGGGAAGGACTCCATTTAGCTCAGCCCCGGCCAGGCGCAGCTCAGGAAGTGATGAGGATGTGGGAGATCCCGTCCCATCCACACCTTTGTACTTAATGTAGCAACCTGCTGTTCTGTGCCGGGCACCAGATGCCAGCATATCACAAGTTGCCCCGCTGAAGGGATTTCTAAGAGTTTGCTGGCATCTCCCCTTTGCAGTGGATTTCTTCAAGGGCAAAATAAAACTGCTCTCAGAACCTTCTGCAGGGTAAAGCAGCACAAAGTTTAAATACATGGATTCACACCTGGATTGCATTCTTAACGGTGAGTTACCCACCGGGGTCAGGCAGTGGCTCTCAATCTGTTACTGCGACAGAATCATGGGGAGGGCTTGTTCAAACCCAGAATGTGGGGCCCCAACACCAGAGTTTCTGATTCAATGAGTCTAGGGTGCAGCCTGAACATTTGCATTTCTCACAAGTTCCCAGGTAAGTGATGTTGATGATGCTGGTCCTGGGGCCACGCCTTGAAAAATGCGAGTGTAGAGGAAAGAACCCCCAATCTACAGATCATAAGTGACTCAATGCCTCTGAGCCTCTGGTTCCTCATCTAGGAAATGGGGGCAAGAGACCCAATAAACCCAGTGCTTAGATTTTTTTAAAACAAAGACATAAAGAAAGAAAAAAAGAAAGGAAAAAGAAAACCAAAGTCATTCTTTCTCTCTTTCCTTCCTTCCTTCCTTCCTTCCTTCCTTCCTTCCTTCCTTTCCCTTCCCTTCCTTTCCCTTCCTTTCTTTTCTTTCTTTCTTTCTTCCTCTTTCTTTCTTTCTTTCTTCCTCTTTCTTCTTTCTTTCTTTCTTTCTTTCTTTCTTTCTTTCTTTCTTTCCTCTTTCCCTTTGGCATACTCCTCCAAGCTGTGCACAGGAGTCGAAGAAGATGATCATTGTAAGCAATATTTCAAGCACCTGCTAAGTGCACTAGTGGTCACAATTCCTTAAATCTCTATGCTAGAAGGAGCTATATGGATTGCTTCCTCCAGCCTCGAAGTATAGCCAAGTGGCCTTGGGAAAGTCCTTCCCTCCCTTGGAATGACCTCATTGGGCAGAAATGGGTCAGGTTGCTACCCCTACAACCACCTCAACTTAAGGTTTCTGTCTTCTTCCTTAAGGCTTGAAGGATGGTGCAGCCTGGGGCTGCCTTTTATCAATTTTTGTTGTGTGTATATGGGGCGGGGGGAGGGATTTTATAGCATTGTGGTCAGGAATCAGACAGAACTAAGTTCAAATCTTGACCATACCTCATATTAGCTTGTGCACTTGGACATGTGAACTCATTGAGACCCAGCATATCACTGATACAGAAATAGGAACACAAGTGACGACACAGAATGACTGTGGCGATTAAGGGAAAGCAAGGATGTACATGCTCGGCATGCTTTTAGACACATAGTAAAGAATCAATAAATGGTATGTTGTATACTTGTAAATGCCTGAAACAATGAAGTAGCTGCTCAGTGAGTCTTGAACGGAATCATGGCCAAGTGGACAGTTTAAAGCATTACAATTTCCTTCGTAAGCTTTCTATAGTTTTCAGCATACAGATCTTTTACATCTTTGGTTAGGTTTATTCCTAGGTATTTTATGATTCTTGGTGCAATTGTGAATGGGATCAGTTTCTTTATTTGTCTTTCTGTTGCCTCATTATTGATGTATAAGAATGCAACTGATTTCGGTACATTAATTTTGTATCCTGTGACCAAGGGATACAGGAGTGCTGATGCATAAGGGCAGTTGTACCCCAATGTTTATAGCAGCACTTTCAACAATAGCCAAATTATGGAAAGAGCCTACATGTCCATCAACTGACGAATGGATAAAGAAATTGTGGTTTATATACACAATGGAATACTACGTGGCAATGAGAAAGAGGGTGGGGAGGGTGGGTGATGGGCATCGAGGAGGGCACCTGTTGGGATGAGCACTGGGTGTCGTATGGAAACCAATTTGCCAATAAATTTCATATTAAAAAAATAAAATAAAATAAAGTAATAATGGTCAACATTTCACAAATACAAAAAATAAAGCATTACAGGGATAACAGAAACCACCGTGGAAAAACGAACCACCCCGTCTTTCCCTAGACAAAACCTCCTGCACATTCCTTTGAGAGCAGCACTAGTGGGTGTGCACTGCCCCAGAAAGGTGAGGACAAAAAGGGGGCACATGACGGGGAAGTGCCTGCAAAGCTGCCCATCCATCTGCCACAGCAGTGTTTGCAGATCCCCCCTTTGCCAGATCCTAGAGGCGAGGAAGAGTGAGAGGGGCCAAGAAGGGAGGGGGGAGCAAGGAGCGAGGGAAGGAGACTTGGCAATTATCTCCCCGAGACTGTTTAGAATGTAATGTTCCTCTCCGCCCCCTTTCCTTTTCAAGTTGTAATTTTCTTCACAGAAAGAACACAATGGAGGACGTATTCCAGACTGGCGAGAGCCTGCTACTAACTCCGGCAACCCAGACACGGGAACAGATAAGGGGGGAAAAGAAAACAGGCAATTTATTTATTTATTTTTTCCCTGCAGAGATTTCAGAGATTGGTCCCATTTGAACATTGTATTACCCGCCCACCTGATGGTTTCGGTATGATCTGTCCTCGGTGCTCGGTGCTCAGCAAGTCTCAATGCCTGTTCAAACCCTGCCAGAGGGTTGTTGGCTGGACCCCGGGATCTGTGCCTTACCCAGATCCACTTGAGAGAACGGGGCCAGCAGCCCGGGTTGTCTGGTTTGCTCCAAGGGCATTCCGTGTAAGTGTTTCATTGTCCAATTTTCTTTTCACTTGTCTCCAGCAAGTGGGGAGAGACTCGTGGCTCAGTGTCAGGGTGCCCAGCGTCCTCAGGAGAGTGTAGAACAGAGGTGTAAGAGGGGCTTCAGGGTGCAGTGTGGGGGGGGTCCTCTTCTCTGCCTTCCCCACTGCCTATCTCTCCATCTCTTCTCCCCCCTCCCCCCACTTTCATCTCTCTCCTGCCATTCTGTGCCCGGCCTAATTTTTCCCACTTTTTTTTTTTTTTAAGAGTTTATTTATTTACTTCAAGAGAAAGGGGTGAGGAGGGGCAGAGAGAGACGGGGAGAGAGGAGAGAATCCCAAGCGGGCTCCACAATGTCAGTGCAGGGGTGCGGGGCTCGACCTCACCAACCATGAGATCACAACCTGAGCCAAAGTGGAGAGTTCCACACTTAACCGACCGAGCCATCTAGGTGCCCCAATTTCTCCCAACCTTTTCACCTTCAGTGCAAATGAGCAGGCAGGCTGCATTTTGGCACATAGCACTGAGTTGCCCTCCAGAAAGGTTGTGTATTTCCTCCAGCAGATCATAAAAGTATGTGGAACAAGAACATCCCTTTTCTTATCTCTATCTTTGTACCTGTCTCAAGGAACAGCTTTCTCAGGATATCTCTTGGAGCCATTAAATAAGTTTAATGCTGCCCTTAGAAACCTTTGCTCCCCAGAGGATCCCATCACCTCTGAGAGGCTGCAGGGGACAAAACACGGTCACCTCAACCGACCACTTCCTAGACCAGCCAACCCCCAGTCGACCCACTAGCTGACCAGCGATGCATGTGTGAGTCCAGTCCAGTCCAGAGGCGCTGAACCAAGCCCGTTTCAGGCCATCCAACCTGCTGGCTCGAGAGAACAAAAGAGATGCTTGTCGTTGAAGCCACTGACATTTATTGAGCATATATATTGGGCCTGAAATGGCTGAATGCAGAGAACACAAAGGATACAGATAGGATCACTGCTCATGAGTGGGCCACAAGCATTCGCAATGAGATTATGATGGGAAAATACTACAATATCTCATTCACAGATGGAAAAACTGCAACATCATGGCTGTGCTAAAGGGAGAACCCCAGAACATGGTCATCCCTGATTGCATCATTTCTCCAGAGGAAAATTGGTATTCAGGGGAAAAACAGAGAAAAAAAATGCTTTCTTTCCAATCTCCCCCTCTCACTTCAAATCTCTTTGCAAAAAAATTAAAGCCTTTGCATGTATTTGGCCATGTGGAAGGTATATAAAATTTGCCCTAGCTTAGCTTACAGTGTATTCGGAGAGATAGGATATAAATGCCCACAACGGTAATAACAACGCAAGGGTTTAAGCAGTATTCATCAGTTAAAATGCAATTATAATTTCAAATTATACTATCCCTCATTAGATGATCGTCGGATCCACTCGACTTTCAGCGCGTTGAGCTTAGAGGTTATGTCCTACTCAAGATTGTATTGTAGCATCTAGCAGGTAAATGAGTAGTCTAGACAATTAGGTATATAATTTGCTTTTTACTTTAATAAAGAAGACCATTTCTAAAAGGTATTCTTTTTACATTTCCCTTTGTTTTGTTTTGTTTTGTTTGCCTTGTTTTGGCTTTAGTAAGTAAGGTCAGCGTTTCTTGTATGTAAAGGAGAGGAGAAGCGACGTTTGTCAAATACTTGCCATGTTGTAGGCACCATGCTGAACCTGTTCCATTCCTGATGATGCTTAAACCTCGCAGTGACCATGGGAGGCAGGTTTTATCACTAACATTTACAGAGGTAGATACTGGGGCTCAGAGAGGTTAACTAACCTGAGAAAGATCACACAGTGAGTAGGAATAGAGTTTTCCTATTTACAACTTACTCTCCCCCCTGCACCCAATGCTAATATTCCACCTCGAGCATCACCTACATCAATCCCTTACCCAACAACGCATCAATTTTAAACTTGCTGATGATTTGAAAAGGCTTTCAGTGCAGGGAAGGAGGAGGAACACCATGGTCCAGAAGAGGACTCGTGCATTTTCAGCTAGAGAACAGTTACAGTCGCAGAGTGTATGGAGTCCCAGTCAGATAGATTCACATGTGGGGTATGTAATGATAGGGTCTGCAAACATTCCTAGATTTAAGAGTTTATGCATGCCTTCCTGCTCTGACCAGCTGTACTAGCCTCTGACTTAATTATATACTCAGGGTACAGATGCCTTTAGAATTGCAGGCCATATCTTGCTTCCCAGGAAGGGTTATTGGTTAGATGACACTCTGCTGATGGAATGCAGAGAATAAAAAAGACGTTGGCTTGTCCTTGTTGGCAGGGGACATATAGTGAAATCATCATGAGCCCGGGCGCCTGGGTGGCTCAGTTGGTTAAGCATCCGACTTCGACTCGGGTCATGATCTCCCAGTTCGTGAGTTCGGGCCCCGCATGGGGCTCTGTGCTGACAGCTCACAGCCTGAAGCCTGCTTCTGATTCTGTGTTCCCCTCTCTCTCTGCCCCTCCCCTGCTCATGCTCTCTCTCTCTTGCTCTCAAAAATAAATAAAACATAAAAAAAAACTTTTAAATCATCGTGAGCCAAGATCCATCCATCCATCCATCCATTCATTCATTCATTCAGAAATATTTATTGATTAAATATGGTGAACAGTTATTGTCTTTGTTCACCATAACAGGAAGGTGGCCAATCAGAGGACTCAATTCTCTTGGACAATATATTGAGTCCAGGGTCTGGCAAATATCACAGGAGGAGCAAGGGTCCAATATCTGGAATTAACATGGACATTCAGAGAAAGTGTCTCCGATCTTGACCTGAAAGGATCTTGAAAGTCTAGAGGCCATGTTACGCACCATGCTGAGATAGTCTGCTCAAGAAGGAAGTCCACACAGAGGAAAGCAGAATTGAGACATGGAAAGAGAGGAAACGCTTAGATCCTGCCATGCCTGAATGCCTACGTTGGAGCTTCATTGAGCAGATACCCTCGTTGCGCTCAGTACTAGGGTTGAGAGCTGCCAATGTGAGGAATATGAATTCCTTTTTATCTGACTTCAAACTTGTGTAGGGAAGGTGCAGAGCAGGCTATGGGAGGCACAGCTGACATTATAGAGCAGGCAGAGTGCTTGGAGTCAGAGCTCTGGGTTTTAGTCCTAGTCCTTGTATTTGTGCTTTACAATCTAATTGTAGGATCTGCTAATCTGGTCCCAGGAGTTGGGACAGTAGGCCACTTTCTCATCCCACAATGAGCTCCTAGTATAGTGGGGCATCAGAGCTTACTAACTGGATGCAGAATTTTGGAAAATTAGCTGACCTTTCTGACTCTCAATCTCCTTAGTTGTAAACGGGAGCTACTGAGAATATCTTCCTCCAGGAATTGGAAGAATCAAGTGAACCGGTGGATATGAAAGCACGTTACAGATTGTGAAGGGACCATACTCCAAAGCGCTGCAGGGGCAGGGCCTGACTCGGTCACCACTGACCAAGCAGTCGTGCGCTTGAGGAAGTACCAAGGGCCTAGCAACCCCATGCTCGTTGAAAGAATTAAATAACTATGTGATTTGGCAAATCCTCTTCGGTTAGATACTCAAAATTCCTTTCCCTTTTATAACCTAGCTTAAAATGAATCACTGGAGAGAGACCAGCCTCCTTGGTCATGACGAACCCTGATCTTGAGGCCGCCATATCTAGTGAGCCAGAACAACACTTACGCGGAAAACAAACAAGACCAAATCACCTAGTTATTAATTGATTGATTGGTTTTGAGCCTGTGGGTCAGCTGGACAGATCCGCTCATCTGGGCTGGTCTTGTCTGGTCTCCTCTGTTCTCATGCATCAGGGACCAGCAGCTGGACCAGCTGGGGAATGGCCGGTATAGGATGCCATCCGGTGGGATGTCTCCCATTCAGCCGGCTAGTCTGGGCGTCTGTGTGGTGACATGCTTCCTAAAGACGACAGAATTGTTCGAGGTCTCTTGAAGTCTAGGGTCAGAACTTGCCCCCATCTTCCACGTGCTATTATTTCCCAAAGTCCAGATTCAAAGGGGCGTCTTCACCTCTTTACGGGAGGAGCTGTAAAGTCAGGTGAAAAGTGGTGCAGATACAGGCAAGATAGAAATTAGAGTGTGTGTGCTATCGATCTATCAGGTAACCTTTGAGGCAAGCTGGGAAAATTATTTCATGCCGTAAACTCAGGAAAGGAAAAATGTGGCTTCTCTCTTCTCCTTATCTGGTCCCTTGCTTTTTTTGTCCCCTGACAGTGCTCTAGGGGCAGCTTTCTTGATCTCTGCTGCCTAGACAACTGTGGTAGCTGCACGGTGACCTACCCGCCTTTAAATCAGTTTGACGGAGAAGAAACAGATGTTCGAAGAATATAGTCCTTCTTTCCCGGACCTCAGCCCAGAAGAAGGTACAGACATATTCCACCTGTAAGGCAGACCGACAAGTGTTTCTATGCCTTCTCACTGCAAATCACCCTCCACTTTGTCACCAGGGTCATTTGAATAAAGTTCTTCACACTATCTACAAAATAACGACCCCATTTCTTAGTCCGGCATTATGCAAGGTGTTCATGGATTGTTCCTAATCTCCCCAGGCTCTTGCCCTGTTACTTCTGGGAGAGGAACCAGCATTTCCGTACCATGAGGATCTTCTGTGTTTCCTCCTCCTCCGACTGTATTTGTTCACATGCAACGTTTTCTGTCTGTATATGCTCACTGTCACCTCTGCCTGTTGCAATCCCACTCACGCTATGAAGACCCTGCCCAGTCGCCAGCCTCCCCCACTGCACCTTCCCTTCCCAACTCCCAAACTACTTAGAATCAATGTCTTTTTTCCCTTTTTGTTCCTTAATCACTTTTTTAATTAGAATACTATATATATACATGTATATGTATTTGTATATGTGTATGTGTGTGTATATATATATATATGTATCTGTATATGTGTATATGTGTATGTATATATATATATACACACACACATATACACATATACAGATACATATACACGTATATATAGTATTATACATATATAATATGTATGTCTATACTATACATATATAGTATATATAAACATATATATACACACACACATATACATACTGATACATATATATAGTATTATAATTATAATTATAATTATACACACACATATATACACATGTATATGTACACATATATATTATTATAATTATAATTATAATATAGACACACATATATATACACATGTATATGTATATGTGTATGTGTGTGTATATATTGTATATATATGTATATATACACTATATATGTATACTATATATATATACATACTATATATGTATATATATGTATATTATACTATATATACGTGTGTATATATATACACACACATACACATATACATATACATATACATGTATATATATAGTATTATAATATACATATATACATATATAGTATGTATATATATATAGTATACATATATAGTGTATATATACACATATATATACATATATATACACACACATACACATATACAGATACAGATACACATATATATAGTATTATAATTATTATAATTATAATTATAATACACACACGTGTGTGTATATATATATATATATATTACTTTACAAGTGGCCTTTATTGTTTGCAAAGGACGTAAAAGAGGAGGCGACACGGCAATTCCTGCTCCTGGGGCAGCTCCAAAGATCTACTCCCTCGCCATCCTCCAAAGGTATACAATATCACATTCTTGTGCTGTGCACTACACTGCATTGGGGCCCCCTGAGGGCGGGGCTCGGCCCTCTCTCACCTGTGTGTCTTCTGGATGTTAGGTGTTGGGTCAATGCCATTGACCTGACTCGAGTCTCTACCTGTCCCCCTCTGCCTGCTCTGCAGCGTGGCCTCAAATCCTGGAGCTGGCGAGAGTCACGGCCACTTTCCAGGACTCCGTAAGCTGCACTGAAATTGGGATATGGCCTGGGCCGCTGAATTGGCATGAGCTACAGGCCTAAAAAAAAGTCCCGCTCTGCAGCCGGGGGTCAGTTGCTGCTGGTAATTCCTCCTCTGGCCACTTTGCTGAGGCTTGAACTCCCATTGCCTTGCTGACTTTATTTTTGGATGTCTGGCAGCTTGAAAGAAGGCTACAGCTGTCCCGGGTTTATTATTATACTGTGAACGGCCCTTGGCAACCCAGTGCCCTCATTATGATCACACGGCCTGTTCTGATGTGGCTTCTTTACTCCGAGTATGAAACCCCCTTGGTGTAGATGAGCAGCTTTCAAGCTGCCGTGTGAGTAAGAATCATCCCAGCCCACCTGCAAGCACGGGGCTTTCTGGGTGCTATCTGCACGGTTTCTGGATTCCTACATCCGGGCAGGGCCTAGCACGGTGCGATTTTCCTGGGCTGCCTGCCGGAGGATTCTGCCGCCGGCTAACCAAACTTTGAGAAAAAGCGCTACAGTATTACAAGCATCAGACAAGGAAGAGAAACGTTGGCTGCAGTTGGGCCGCTCCTGCGATGCCAACCTTACCGTCACATCCCGGAGACCGGGCGGTCCCGCAAACGCCTCTCCTTTCGCCATGCCACTCCTCTGCTCAAGCACCTGCAGTGGTTCCATCTTTCCTCATCCACAGCAGGTCCAGACTCCTCCCCGCACCCTTCTAGCCCCGGCGCAGCACTCTGTGATTCTCTCCTGCGGGCCACGCGCTATTTCGTTTCCGCTGCTGTGCCTTCTGCTTGTTTTGTAACCCCATCTTTTCCTCGTTAACGATCCCCAACCGTTTACTGCACACCTTCCATGTACCAGGCGCTGTCCCATCGTTCATTTGGTCTTCAGATCAGTCCTGGGACGGAGGTATTCTCATCATCCCCATTCCCGCTGAAGGTGAGCTTCTGTGACTTGCCCCAGGTCACATGCTCTTAAACAGACTTCAAACCCAGGCTGACTGATCTAAGTGCCAGTGATGGCTTATGACACAGTGTAAAGCCTATTTAAATCCCATCAAGCCCCCTCTTCTGAACGAAGACGGGAGCCCCGTTTTCCTCATCTGTGAATTGGGTGTATGTGTCTAACTCAAGGTCACTGTGAATGTCAAGGCCCTGAGGCGTCTCCATGGCGTCGGGCACAATCCGGGTGATTAAATGGTACTACAAGAAACCCACGCCAAGTCTCGTCAGGCCGGAGAGATGAAAATCGCATGGCTTTTGAAACACGATGAGATTTAATTATCAGAATCAACTTTCTGGCATCAAAGCACAATTTACTCTTTTTTTTTTTTTTTTTTTTTTTTTTCCCTGCAGGTCAGAGGTATCTTTCAAGGATAAAGATATTAGGAACCATCCCTTCTGCTGGAACATTTTTTATTTCCCCTTCAAAGAGCAATCTCAGGGCAGCCACAGCCATGGAAACAGAATGTGGCAGGTGTAGCTGTGCTCTCGTTTAGGGCCCGATTTTCCCCCAGCGGGGAGGAGAAAGGCCGCGGTCAGGCAAGATGAATGGATCCAGGCGGTTTTGTCACGGTCTGCAAAGAGCACATTCTCCCCGGGCCTCCATCAATCAGGCTCTGGTATTGAAGGCCCTCAGCTATCACTTCTGAGCGACCTGCAGCCCCTTTGTGTCACCAGCGAGGGACTTCTCATCTGCTTGGGTGACCCAGAAGTGTGATGCGGCTGGCGGTGGGGCCCGGCCCCCAATTAAGAGTACGTGTCTTTGTTTCTTTGTTCCTGCCCGGCGGCTGGAAACGGAGGATGTGTGGCGTTCTCCCAAGGAGACATAGTTTCACTGGTTTGGTCAAGCGGGGACGAAGCTATTGCTACTGTCTCACATGGGGCCAAGACGCGTTCCTGGGGGCCGTCGGGCACGCTGTTCGCGCTAGCCATCGCCGTGGGGAGGCGGGAGGAGGTGGGCTTCGCGAAAAAGCAAACAGACATACAAACCACCCCCTGTCTCAGTTTCCCGAAAACCTAAACTGGGAGTGACCGTGCCTGCCTCCGAAGGAGGCGGCTAGGATTAAAAGCAGTTCCCTGAGATATCTGACACACGGTAGTGAGACTATGGGAAGTGGCGGCAAAGGCTAATAACCAGATTCAGGTTCTACCAGCGTTTATAGGATAAGGGGGCTGTTTCTTCATTTCAGATCAGCAGCATTTGTTTACTGAGAGCCTCACGTGCATCAGGGCCCTAGGTTAGCCTCCGAGGGCAAAAATAGGACAGAGATCCCGTCCTCATGAGGAGTTCGTAGTGAATCTACAACCAGTGTTTGTAAAACACCTGTGTGGCCAGGTAATTTAAGGGACTCACATGAGGTCCCAGAGTTGTTATTTCCAGAATCCATAACCAGCCCTCCTGATATTACGTCCAGAGCTTTTCCCATGGACTGATAGCTCTTGTTTTAAGAAAAGAACAGGGCCAGTGACATCATTCTGAACAAAGGCCCTGTTAGAGCTGAGCTACGCAGAGACCAGACCAGATTAGCGAATAGAACTAACCAAATAAAAGTTAACTGGAAGACTAAATGTAATCACGCTCGAGAAGGGAGTCATCGGTTTCCAGGACTGGATTTCTCATCTGCTGGTTTAGGGAAATGAGATGGTTTAGGGAGGCTTGGCTGCCTCTCCCCTTCCAGGCTGCGCAAACAGGTCATTCTGATAATCCAAGAGATGAGCCTCTGGTGATGTCAGCCTCCCCCTGGGCACCTCGGCCCATTATCACATGCACTTGACCTTCATTCTCTAGCATCCCCTGGATCTCAGCTCAGGAGTGACTTGGCAAGAGTGAGACTTTGCTCCTCCTTCAGAGAGGAGTCTGGTTTTCCTCAGGAAGAATGTTCTGAAATGTTCCTGCTGATCCAGATGTATGTGCCTTTCGGCCATTTCAGACCCAATTTAAACTATGCTGGCACTTTAGGGACAGGAGAACAGCTCAGCGCATTTATTTCCTTGAGATAACTAGGATGAGACTTCGTTACATTTGCTTCTGTGGTTTACTATCCCTCCACCCCCTTAATTTTATTATGAAAATGTTCTAACGTATAGAAAAGTTGGAAGCACTCACATGCTGATCACCAAGATTCCACCATAGCCATTTCACTATAAATTGCTTGCATGATTATATATTTATCCCCCGATCTAGGCATTCATCAATCTATCCTATTTTTTAAAAAAATCCGAAGTAAGCTGCATATAGCAGAACACTTCCCCATCAATATCTCAGCACTTTATCCTCCTCTAGAGTTTAATATTTGGTGCTGTCCCTTTTTTGAACATATGATAAAATGTACAAATCTTAGATCTACCACTGATGATTGTGACAGATACATGCACTTGCCCAGTGCAAACCCCTTCCTTACGAGATATAGAACATTAGGAGGACCCCAAAAGTTCTTTCAAGTCTGTCAGTCCGTGCCCCCACCCTGATCCCCATCCCAAGCAATCATTGCTTTTATGTCCTTACTATATCAAATTAGGTAGTCCTATTCTATGAATCATATAGTACGTTCTCTTTTGTGTAAGCTTCTTTCACTCAGGACAATGTCTTGAGATTCAATTCCTATGTTTAAACAGAGCCCGTGAAGATTTCTGCGAGGCTTAAAAGCAATATGGCAGCCCAAATGAGTAAGCACAATGCTTAGCACATGATGGGCATGTCATGGGTGTTAACTACTATGACTCGTTATTATTTTTATTATTATTGCTTTCATTTTGTCACATTTGCTTATGTGGGCTGTCGTTCGGACCGGTCACCAAGGCAAGGCAGTGATCTTAATTTCTTCCTCTGGGAAGTTGACCTCAGAGAATACTCTAGAGCCTAGCATTTTAGGGTTCAGAGCCCCTTGGGGCTATTCCCTAGCTGTATCTTTCTATATACTTCCTTTCCCAATTAGATCCTAAGCTTTTCAGTAGCAGTATGCAGTGTGCTCGCCACATCTTTTTATCCATTCTGGTGCTTTGCAACATGCTAAGCATGTAGGAGATAATACATGCATTCAATACGAAGGTCAAAATCAAGGTCCCATCACATAGGAGCTGCTCGCCTAGGAAATGGCAGTGAGGCCCCTGAATTGTTCTGTCAGTGCTACTGCCGTTAACCTGCTCTGAGTTCACACCACTGGTCTAGGGGGCAAGAGTCCCGGTTTCAAAGAGGTGAACACTTGATGACATTGATGGTGTGACTAGTAAACATGACTAGTGATAAATGGCTCCAACACATGTACCCAGTACAAAAACGTGTGTCTATTGTTACTACATTGAGCCTTTTTTGGTCCTAAGGCAGTCCTGTGAGGTAAGTGGGCAAATATTATTACTGCCACTTTACAGGTATGAAATTGAGGGTCAGAAGGGTAAGTGGCTTACACAAGGTCACAAAGCTAATCCAAGCCAAGGATGGTTAGTGGAGGTGAGGGATGGAGTGGGAATTTGTAAGCAGGTGTCATGATTTTAAAGCAAAGGCTTTCTGGGCTGTGCTGTTACCTTTTGGACGAAAGGTGTGCCGATAAAAGGTCTCTTTGGGAAGATACATATGAAGTCAGTGCATGATCAATCCTTAAAATTTCCAACGAGGTTGTCGAAATAGTTTCAAAGTCAACGGATTTAAGGATGTACTTCTTGTTTTCTCTGTGCCAGGCACTGGGCCTGTTGACCGTGCATTTTCAACAGGAGGGATAAAATGAATTCTACCCGTGAGTGATGCTGTGTTATCACATACCTTTCTTGGGAGCAACTCGAGAGGCCAACTGGTTTACTGTTTTTATTCTCTCAGCCCAAGACCTGAGTCAGTCCGTTAGGTTAGTGCTCTGCTCTGGCCTTCTCCCCGTCAGTAGCCTCCAGATACCAGACTGGCACGAAGCGGTGAGTGAAGTCAACTTACATTTAGCAACACAGAAATCTGGTTCTGTGGGCTCCTGGGGACCACTCAGCATCCTCAGGACAGGGTAGTTACCTACACAGCCACTTGTCCCAGGAGAAGAACTTTGCAAGGTTCAGCAAGGGCAGTGTGGTTTTCCCGTGGCCATCATCTGCCTGGTTGACCCAATCCCTTGTTTAGAAAATAGCACGGTGATCAATGCGGAGACCTAGGGAGGAACTGTAGTGAACAGAAGGAAATGAGAACATGCGCTTTACGTACATTTTCACAGAACCCCATGGCTGCACTGTAGGGAAGGAGCACTTATTTCATTTTACTGGGTGGCACATGACTGGGGGACTGACTCATGTTGGTTTGTCTTGAAATTTCCCAGGTTTCTCACTCAAAATCCCCCATCCAGGAACCGGGACAGCTGGTCACCTGAGGTGCACCTGAAGTTCTACGTTTACTACAAAGAACATGTTCTTTTTCTTTTTTTTTCTTTCTCATTTTGGTCTTCCATTCTTTTTTAATTTTAAATATTTTCAATTTCAAGTTTTTATTTAAATGCTAATTCGTTAACATGTATGGGAAATTTGGTTTCAGGAATAGAACTTAGTGATTCATCACTTACATGTAACACCCAGAGCTCATGACATCAAGTGCCCTCCTGAATGCCCATCACCCGTTTAGCCCATCCCCCCACCCACCTCCATCCATCAGCCCTCAGTGTGTTCTCTATAGTTACAAGCCTCTTGTGGTCTACTTCCTCCTCTCTTTTTCTTTCCTTCCCATATGTTCATCTGTTTTGTTTCTTAAATTCCACATATGAGTGAAATCATATGGTATCTATCTTTCTCTAACTTATTTCACTTAACATAATACGCTCTAGCCCCATCCACATCATTGCGGATTTCATTCTTTTTCATGGCTGAGTAATATTCCATTGTGTACATGTGCATGCACGTGTGGGTGTATACACCACATCTTTCTTTATCCATTCATCAGTCGGTGGATGTTTAGGCAGAGTACGTCCTTAAACTTCGTGCTCTCCGGCCTCTCGTTCATGAAGTCATCTGACAGTCTGAGCAGTTTGTAATTTGGGGATGTTCTACCCATTTTACTGATGGGGACGTGGAGGCTCAGTGAGATCGATGACTTGTCCAGTGTCTACCAACTAAGCAGTGACAGAGGCCCAGCTCTCATTGGCTCAGAGGCGCCTCCCCACGGCTCTCCTCAGACGGGTTGGAAAGGCAAAAACTGAAGGCATAAGGAAGAAGCAGCAATGTATTTGGGGACTCACCACCTGCTGTTGGGAGCTTCCTGGGCAATTCCATTTTCAGCCCATTGACCTTTTATTCCAAAAGGGCGTTATGGCTTTCTGACCACAGGCATGGTGCAGAGCAGCAGGGAAGGGGCACCATGAAGGGTGCCTGTGAGGTCGGCTGGGTGCCAGACGCGCTGAGGAGAGCCAGCAGTGGTGGCTCTTACAGTTAGGTGTCACAGACAGCCCGGGCCTGGCATCGGGGCCTCGCAAGAGAGCTTTGGCTCTGGGAGGGTGGAGGCAGTTGAGCAGGGGGACACCAGAGGGGCAGGGCTGGACCTCTCCTCGTGTGACTATGATGCAATGGCCCTGACCAGTGAGCGGGAACAGCACAACCTGGGAGGGTCCTTCACAGGCGTGTCCCCTCTGTGTTTTTCCTCCCGGTGCATTTTAACGCATTATGTTTGCAATGAGCTGCTGACGTCCTAGGTCCCTTCATTCTCTCAGCTCACCTTTACTTGTGTGCCCGGGTACGCATCAGGACACCAGTGTCGGGGGACGAGAGATGAGTAAAGCATGGCCTTTGCCCTGGAGGACGGACACTTCCTTAAGTGGACAACTACAGAAGCAGCTCTGTGCTATGCATAAGAGTGAAGAAAGTGCGAGTTTCTCAGACCTGAGTTCCCATCCTGGCTCTGTGACCTTGGTCAAATTACTTAGGACTTCCCCTGAGCCTGAGTCTTCTCACCTGTAAAATGGGGTTGACAATGCAACCTCCCAATTGGTGTGATGATTAACTGCGATGATAATGTCCAGGGCTGAGTCCAGTGACTGTCACATAGTAATTACTCAATTAATGATAGTTATTTTTCCAGTTCTACCACTTACGAGCACCGGAAGCTTGGGCGAGTCCGAGAATCTTGCCATGCTTTGGTCTCCCTCCTGTGAAACGGATATAATGATAGTAACTATGTCGTAAGAGTGCTGAGGCCATTAAATCGGATGATACATGTAACACATTTAGAATAATGCCTGGCATACAACATGAATCGAATACATCATAGGGATTATTACCAATCCTAAGAGTAATGCATGCTGCAACGGATGTGGACAAAAACTAAGACGTCCCAGGAGAGACTTCTGGCGAAATGGGTGGGAAGGTATTTCAGGGGGAGGGCAGCATGTGTAAGACATGGGGGTGCAAAGCTGCGTAGTGTTCCAGGGCACTGGCTCAAATTGGGACCTCGGGGTCACAAAGGGCAGAGGGTGGGTGGGCTTTAAAATGAGCCCAAATTGAGGTTCTGCCACATATTAGCAAGGTGACCTTTGCAAAGTGACTGAACCTGTCCTAATTCCAGCCTCCTCCCCAGTGAGAGGGAGGTAACTAGCGCCTTCTCCTTTTTCATGTCAGTGTGAGAATGAAATGACACAGAGTCTGTCCTTGTTCAGCCAGCGCCCGGCACAAAGGAAGCCCCCAACAGGTGGTGAATCACAACTGTGGTAGTTTCCCAGAGGACACGGTGAAGGGTGTGAGTGGACCAACAGAAGGAGGTAAATTGTGATCAGGTTGGGAGAATTGAAACAACAGTGTCTCCTGTTTCTGGAAGCAGTCGGGGAGCACTGTGCTTAGGACCCCTGAGGCTCCCCTCCCCACTTCTCATGGAGCCCGGCTTCGGAGCCCACCTCCCTCAGCTGCGTCAGGGTCTAAATTTACCCTCATCGTAACTATTCACACTGTGCTTCATCAGCTTGTGAGCAGAACTGGCGGAAGCCAAGACTGGGAGGGGGTGGTAGGAGGGAAGAAAAGAGAAAAGAAAGAAAACTTCAGGAGGCAGGGCTGCCCGGGGTTGACTGCAAGCTGCGGTATTGGCCGGTCCCCCTGAAATAACTCCTAAGGGCAGAGTTGGCTCATGTGTCTTTGAACGCTAACATTAGAGTGAACCGAGATTAAATGCTCCCGAGAAACTGACCAGCCTAACATTTTTCTCCTCCCTCTCTCTTTTTATAACTATGACCACAGTAGTAATTCAATTGGAAACATATTCCGTCCCTGATTGCTTCAGCACTGGCACTAGATCATTCCCAGGGTTTGATATTTTTATTAAATGCACACTGCTGTTATTTTCTGCTGGGGCTAAAAATACATCTGACGGCAGCAAAGGCTCAGCTGGGGCCTCCTCCCTGTTCTCTGGGAGGCCAGGACCAGGCAGGACCAACAGATTGATGGGCCTCCCAATTAATTTCGGCAGCGCCCTGTTTCCAAGGAAAACTGCCCCAGATACTAATATAACTGTAAAAATAAAGATGGAGTTATGGTCTAAAAGGACACATAATGGGAGCCTCCATTCATAACCTCATTTACTGGCAGGCTCCCTCCGCTTCTGGCTACCGCACATCACCATGCCAGAACGCTTCATGTTCTTGTAAGCTCCCTTGTCTTTGTAGTTGCCATCCCTTTGCCCAGACTGCTGTTCCTCTCCCTCCTTCTGTGAGTATGTGGGTGTCCCTTAGTCTCCGCTCAAGCACTAGACCATTTCCTGAGCCCATGCTCTGACCGAGACCACTCTTTACCTGGTTCTGCCAGGCACCTCCTGTTTATGTCTTCAGAGTTCATCTTCTGTATCGCAATCATTGCGATCACTTTAGGTCTGTCTAACCATTAGATCTTGGACTTCTTGAGGCCAGAGGCTGTGTTCCATTGACTGTTACAGCCCTAAGACCTAGCCTAGCATTGAGCTCAACAGGGCTGGGACAGGTCAGGCATAGAGGACACAGAATTTAAATAGGCATTACCTTCAGGTGCTGACCTGCTTCCTCAAAGTTCACACCCAAGGCTCCAAGCCTGTCCCATCCGAGTCCTGGTCCTGGGGTCCAACGTGGTAGGTCACCAATGATTCTTGGGGGAAGACAAGTCAATCACCCTTTCCTTTTGGAAGTTCTCCCTTCCATTGGCTTTTTTTTATTTAAATTTTTTTTTTAACATTTATTTATTTTTGAGACAGAGAGAGACAGAGCCTGAATGGGGGGAGGGCCAGAGAGAGAGGGAGACACAGAATCCGAAGCAGGCTCCAGGCTCCGAGCTGTCAGCACAGAGCCCGATGCGGGGCTCGCACTCACGGAGCACGAGATCATGACCTGAGCCGAAGTCGGACATTCAACCGACTGAGCCACCCAGGCGCCCCTCCATTGGCTTTTATGACAGTGGTCTCTCCTGGTGTTCTTCCTACCCAGCCTTTCTCTGCTTCTTTCTTGGATTCTTCTGTCTCCATCTGCTCCTGAAATGTTGCAGGCAAGATGCTGCTCCTCCGTGGTCCCACAGTATTGCTAATGTGCTACCCACCTGTTCACTCAAGCACTCATTCATTCATTCAGATACTGTTTATGAAGGGCTAACTGGGTACCAGGCACTGTTCCACATGTTTCAATTATGGCAGAGAGGAAGTCAGAGAATGACCCTGTCCTCACGAAACTTACATCCTATTGGAACACATGGGGATTAGAATAAAAGATGTATAATAAAATGTTAGTTGTTACACTATTATAATAGTGTAACTATTATTAATTAATTAATTAATTAATTAATCTATAATTAAGTGTGAGGGCCTTGCTTGATTCATCCCTGTATGCTCAGCTTATCACAGTGCCTGGTAACAAATCATGTGCTTAATACATGAATAAATGATCACTTGAATGAATGAATGAATGAATGAAGACCTTGGTTAAATGTAAATCTTCTATAAAGACTTTCTGCAATTCCTCAGGTGAAGTCTTATTAATTAGTCAATTCATTCATTCAATAAATATTTATTGAGTGAGTGCCTCCTCTGTGCCTGCCTGGAAATGTTTGGGGCAACTTATAAACGTCTGTCATGGTGCCTATCACAAGTGATTAAAAATTGTTTATTTGCCTATCTCCAGCACTCCTCAAGAGCAGAGACCTTGCCTGATTCATCTCTGGACCCCCTGACCTAACATGGCACCTGGCATCTTGTAGGTGTTCAATGAGAAATTGAATGAGAAATATATTTTTAATAATTTACAAAGGAGTGAAATTACCATACCATGCTATGGAGGATGGATCGTCTTTACTTCTCTTCCACTTTCTGTGACTCTAGAACTTGTTTTTTTTTTTCTGGAATTACAATAATTTTAAAGGGAAATTTGTAAAAGACAGGGAGAAGCCCTGTCAATCTACAATGCCCTCAATGCAATAGCTTAGTGAAAAATTTTCTCTAACATCAAAGAAAGAAATTCTCAAATGGACTCTACCCAACCCTAGATTCCACGCCCATCCCATGGTCGGGACCTAGGTTCCAGTCTTAGAGCCATCACTAACTCATCGTGTGACCTTGGATCAACCATTCTCCTTCCCTGGACTTAGTTTACCTTTCTGGAAAAAGAGACTGTGCTAGTTAATTGTGCCGCAAAGTCACCTACAATTCGGACCCTCAGAGGAGCCCATGAATTTCCTCCCTCTGGGAGCTGGTTCATGAGAATGCTTTTTTTGCCTCCTACTTGGTTAATGGACACAAAAATGATATTCAGAGGAACTACTTCTTGCTTCTGCAAGATGGTCAGTTCACGGACATTTACTGAGCATTTACTATGTGCCAAGATCTGCTGAAAGGGAATGTTGCTGCGGAGATTGTCTTTCTACCCAATAAAGCTGTGGTTGAAGTATTTCAGACGCTTAACCAATTCCTGAGAATATGCTCCAATGCAGTTGGCGTCAAGTGGGGGTGGAAAAGAAGACAGGGCAGTGAGCTTCAATCAGGGCATCACTGTATAATTGAGGACCAAACACCACACAGCACAAGAACTCAATAAAAGGCCTAACGAGACTCTACTTCATAAGCTTTCATTCTGAAGAACATCTAAGACCTATTATTCAGGAATTGAGACAGAAGAAATCCCTGAGGACTTGGGTAATTGGGAAAGGGTTCATGAACAAGGTGACACTTGAATTGGACCTTGCAGGACAGGTGGCAAGGTAGGTAAGGGGAGGGGGAAGCCTCTGAAATAAACAGAGACTGAAGGGCCCTTCCTTCCAGCCTGCAGTTCTGTGCACTGGTTTATTTGTTCATTAAACCTGCTGATCAAAAGAACAAACCTTCTCTGAAATCTTGGGTAGATCTGAACCTAGGATCTGGGTCCAGTATCCAGGATTGCCTAGGGGCAGAGACAGATGTCTCACTGCCATGGTGATGTGTTCACATGTGCAACATCCATCCGGGTTCTGTGTGGGCAGGTGGCATATAAGATGTTTCTCTATCTTCCCTCTGCTCGTGAGTGAGCTTTACTGAAGGGCAGTCTCTTATAAGAGAGGAAGAAAAACATCTCTTTTTTCTCAGAGACCAGGTAGAGACTCCACATTTACTGTCTTTTTGTACTTCACAGCAAGGTTCATTTCTGCTGAGTCCATGGTTCTCAAAGCATGTGGTAGAGCTTGAAAGAGTGAGTCCCTAGCAATGGAGAGTGAAGAGAGCCTAGCCTGCCTGTTCTTTTGGAAGCTGTTTAGAGGTCTCGGAGGTAAAATAGTCTAGCTTCCATTACTCGAGGGGCAATCTGACTTACCTAAAAAACCCCAAAAAGCCCTGCTATAAAGTAATGTGTGTGTGTGTGTGTGTGTGTGTGTGTGTGTGTCTGTGTGTGTGGTTGAGGTGTTTGTGCATATGTATGTGTGTGTGGTTCTATGTTTTCTGGTGATCATTAGTCATTTTCTTGGCATTAAATCCATTTGCACTGCTGTGCAGCCATCATCAGAACTGTTTTCATCTTTTCAAAACTCACCATTCCTAGCTAATTCCACCTCCGACAACTAGCTTTCTGTCTCTAATACTTCAGGTACCTCATATAAGTAGACTCACACAGCATTTGTCCTTTAGCGATGGACTTATTTCTCTTAGCATAATGTCTGTGAGGTTCATCCACGTGGTAGCAGGTGTCAGAATTTCTTCCCTCTACAGTAGGGCTGAATATTATTCCATTGTATGGATGCTTCATTTTGTCTATCCATTTATCTGTTGATGGACCCTTGGGTGGCTTCCACCTGTGGTTATCACAGACAATGCTGCCATGAACATGGGTGTACAAATATCTGTTCAAGTTCTTGGTTTCACTTCTTTTGGGTATATGCCCAGGAGTGGAATTGCTGGATCCTATGGCAATTCTTTTTTCAATTTTTTGAGGACTCATCATACTGTTTTCCACAGCAGCTGCGCCATTTTATATTCCCATTGGTAATATCCAGCGGTCTAATTTTTCTGTATCCTCGCCAACACTTGTTATTTTTTGCATTTTTTCTTTTTGGTCTTTGTTTCTGTTTTTATAATATTCATGTTAATGGTGTGAAGTCTCATTGTGGTCTTTATTTGCATTTCCCAAATGATTGCTGATGTTGAGTATCATTTCATGTGCTTATTCATTTTTTATGTCTCTATTTTTACCCTTGATCTAAAACTAAACTCTTTTTTTGGACCACCAAGCTAATTTGTGTTGAAAAGCGATTCATCTAAATTCAGTATCATTCTGTGAAACTCCACAGGCATTTAGGGAGCACTTAACCTTGTGCAAGAAAGTCTGTTCTCTGCTAGGACTTCATGGCTGTTCTTTTGGGGCAATCATCTAATGGGGGAGACCCATAGACAATTAATTTGCAAACAAACTAGCCTATGAAAAATGCTAAAAGAGAGGATGCCAAAATTACTCTGTAAGGAGGCAGACACTATTGTTGGAATATGTAGGTCAACTCTTAGAAACCTCTCTGATTGATTGATTTGTTTGTTCAGTCAACAGTTATCAAATATCTGTTTTGTTTTGGACAGTGTGCCAAGTGTAGCAGATGAGAAAGGGGCTGTCTTTAGTCCAACCTGCTTATCGAATGGCCTCTGAGCCCTCACCAGAGAGCCTGTAGTCCCTGGAAATGGCCTCTTGATTGTCCCTTGACCTAAGGACATCTATTCTTTTCTTTTCCCTCTGGATTCACACTCCCTTTTTGGAACTAACACTGGTGGTGTTCCTCTGACTTTAGTGCTGTGGTGGTGACCCTCTTTACTCTGATCCACATTCATGCACTTAGTCTTTGTGCAGTGTCTGCTGTAGGTAACTGCCTGGTCCGCTCCAGCATCCAACCAGCGGAGACTTCCCCAAACCTGGATGCCCCTCGGCCTCCAGCAAAGACACTTGGACAATTCCTACCTCCACACGAACCACAGGTTGGGGTGGCCGTGATATTGTAACACATCAACACCCAGGAAAATATGCAAAATACTAGAATGGAGGAGCATTTGCAGAGCAGTTTGGGAACACAGTGGCCAGTCAGGGAAGTTCTTACCATGAGGACTTTTAAGTTGAGGCTTGAAGTAGGAGGTGCACTTTGAACGAGCTGTAGCGTTTAGTGCTAATGACCGCATAGTGAAACATTCCTCGAATGGCATCCTGTTCATGGAATAATTCTTAATTTTTACGGACAGTTGCAAAGTCATGAGCCCTGACATACCTTATGACTTCAATCCAAGACCAACTCACTGAGTGTTATTTTGGGTCAGCGTTTGAGGACTTTTCTGCTCATAGGGATCAGGAGGGAGGCACCTATGATCTAAATTTAGGCATGTGCTCTGCACCATGGGACGGTCCTTTAAGAGCAAAGCCTTCAGTGTCAGCTGGGGGAAGTTCTGATGTCAGGATGAGATCCTCTGATGATGCCGTACACAGCTTGGAAATTTCTGATGCCTAACTACAAAAACCTTCTATGCAGTTTCCATCCCATTTCTGGCTGGTTTATTAGAAGATGCAAGGAAAACGTTGCGAGCTAAAAAAGTACCACTTTGGATATTTGCATATGGGTTGCTGTATAAGATTTTTTGTAGTTAACGCAAAAATCGAATGAAGCCATTAGAATGTGCATCTGACTCATTTGGAAAGTGAACTCTACAATATCTGCCTCATGCCAGTAAGCACCTATGTGTTCCTGCACTCCTTCAAGTGGCTGCTTCAGTACCTGCTGTTATCTTAGTATCACTGCTTGGTTGGCACACTATCGTTAGGGGGTGGAAAAAGCCATTTTATGGATGTGAATGGACACCAGTATGGTAATGAGAAAACCTATATCCCAAGACCTGCTTCCTCATTGGCTGGTGGCTGTATGAATTTAGACAATTCCCTACAGGAGGACATTGAGAATGTGTTGGCATAGTCTGTTCTCTAACTTGTGTCACCAGAAAATGGAAATTGAGTTAAGATAGCAAGAAGCAGGCTGGGCCCAAGTAGGCCTTCGATGCCATAAAAAATTAAATCCCTACAGCATACAATTTGGGGCACTCAAGTGCAACAAAAATATTAATGAAAGGAACAAAATATTGACTTTGATTTACGACATTCTCTCAAAATGTGTTTTAAAATCTCACGAGAAGGAAGACTGAGGGATTAGCATCTTTAAGATGATTCATTAATTTATTACCTTCTTAACAAGAGCCTATTGAGAAGACGAAATGTGAACAGAGATTTCAAGTCTAATGTTATTAGATTTCGTTTTGAGTGCTTACTGTGGGTCGGGTACTTTGTAAACAGTTGACATTCATCACCTAATTTAATCCTTACCATCAACCTTATGAGGTATGATTATTACCACCATTTTGCAGTGGAGGAAACTGAGGTTTGGCAAGGTTAAGCAGCTTGCTCTGAATCTCATAGCCGTTGAGCAGCAGAGACTGAAATATTGGTCTGTCTTATGTTAGTTAGAGTTGCTGCTCTCAGGCATTTTCTACTCAAGCTTGCCTGTACAGAATGCTAAAGCATCGGTTTGTAGCTACATTCCCAAGGACTTCTGATTTGAGAAAGGTCATTTCATTCAATATCTAACCAATGGATATTTCCACCTTTGTGACTCATGATAAGGCATCTTTTTTTCCTAAAAAAAGTCTTTATCTATCACTCCTTAGGTCCAAGCTTCTTTCTATGGTTTCCTTTTACCTTTAGGATAAAATTCTGCATCCACAATGTGGCACTTAATGTTCTAAGCCTTCTCCCAGTGTAACTGTCCAGCGTGAAAGCTGTATCCCAACCCAAACTCTGTGCTCGGGTCAGACACATCTAGTCATTGCCCTTAAAACCTCTCTCTTCCTGCCACCTTACTTACTTAAAGAAGGTACCCACTTATTCTCCCCATATATCGAGAACATGTCCATTTGGGGGTGTCCATTTGCAAGGTCTCTCTCAATTCTCAATCTTTTGTGTAGCCCTATCCTGGTATGTCCAGATCAAATGCTGTCTATGTTCATTCATTGTGCGTTCATTTACTTATTCACTCAACATTTACTGAGCATCTGTGATGTGCCAGGTATTTATCTAAGAGTGTCCTGGTAAGCCAGATGACATTCCTTGATAGCTGTCTTTCTTTTTCATTATAATTTATATTTGTAAAGGAACCATAATCTCTTTGATAGGTATTTTTTCCAGCTTCTAGAACTGGACCACTGTACTTTCAACACTGGCACATAGGAAGTGTTCCATAAGGGGTTTTTGAGTGAATTTCTGAATCACATTGCCTTTCTACCTTATTCATTCATATAATACCTGGGGATTCAAAACATGCATAAATCAAAAACCACTGGCAAGGATATTATGCTCACAAAAATGTCATTTGTAGGGAAATTACCAGAGTTTCAAAAGATGGCTTTTCTGCTCATTATCCTCACCATACCGCATGCAGAGCACCCGGAAATATGTTACATAAACGTAATGGTGAGTAGCTATTTCTGGCACCCGTTACTTACCTAGAGATAAAAAGAGCAAAACCTAGGCAACGTGGCATAACCATCTCAATTATTTTTTTTTTATGGAAAACGTGCAAGATATCTCTGCGTCAGAAGTCCAGATGGGTTTTGCAGAACTTCAGAAGAAGTTCTTCCTTGTGGGAGTTTCAGCCTCAAACTTGACTTGAGGTACCTTAAGTCTAATCCAACTTAACCGCTTGTGGTAACACTCACAGCCTTGCACATGGGATTTATAACTTTAGACATTGATTGACAATGTACTTTCTGGTAATGGTCTCACCCTTAAGGAAATGATCCAGTTGGGGATGCCATAAAGCTGCATCTCCTGAGTTGCATTTCTGAAGGATGTTAGAAGCATCGCATGCACACACACACACACACACACACACACACACACAGTGCTCCATGGACAAATAAGTTGGGAAGTATACCTTTTTTTAAAAATTTTTTTAACATTTATTTATTTTTGAGACAGAGAGAGACAGAGCATGAGTGGGGGAGGGTCAGAGAGAGGGAGGGAGACACAGAATCCGAAACAGGTTCCAGGCTCTGCACTGTCAGCACAGAGCCCGACGCGGGGCTCGAACTCATGGACCGTGGGATCATGACCTGAGCCGAAGTCGGACGCTTAACCGACTGAGCCACCCAGGTGCCCCGGGAAGTATATCTTTACTAGGTCCCTAGTGAATATCACTGCCTTGGACATTTACTAAGCACATTTGCATATGAAAGACTCTGAGAGGTCTATTTATAAAGAAACCTGGCTGACTTCGTTCCCAAAAATGATGGGGCAAAATTTATAATGTCATCCCCCACTCCCGTCCTGCTTGGCCTTGGTGTTTCCCGTGACTCTACTGCACCTTCATTCATTTGGCGAACTTGCACTGCCTGCCATTGTGCTAGACACTGAGGTGTAGGCCCCAGTCCCTGTCTTCGGTAGCCTGAAGTCCCTGTCTTCAGTGTCCGGGGGAGGTGGGTACACAGGACTGAGATGAGAGCCCTAGTGGGGAACTTACTGGGAGCTGTGAAACAGCACTGTTCACAGGAAGGTGGGGGAGAAGTCACTGAAATGCATTCTTTAGAACTGGAAACTGTCCAGGGCAATGGTCAAGAAAAGGAGATCCCAGGCAGCGGGGGGGCATGTGAAAGCCATCAAATGAGGATAATGGGATAATCAAGAAATTTTCACTGATTAGGATACAGGTTGGTACAGGGCTCTAGGAACACACGATGTGAAAAAAGAAGCAACAAGAGCATGAAGAACCCTACCTCTAATATGGTTTTGGCTCTTGCTTTTCCAGAACTGCTCTTGGCAGTGCTACTTGTGTTTTTATACCTTCTCCGTGGCAGCAGGGGGAGGAGGCACATTGGCGTGATTCAGAATATGAGAAACCAGGTTCCAGAGTTGTAGGCATCGGTGAGAACCAGAGGCAACTCTAGATGCCCCCGGAAACTCCCCGAAGAATGATGAGTGCTCTTGAAAACACTTGTTTTCCTTCTAGCAGGGGTTTGTGATATAACAAAGCAATTCATGCTTTTATTCCTACAACATCCTGTCCTCCTTCAGACGTGGGCATTATGCTCATCATGACTCTGCTTGGAAATTATTGTGAAAATAATTTCCATGTCATGAACTGTCATTACTGACAGGTGGTGACATAGTACCCAAAGTTCTTTCTCTCTTTAGAGGCTGGCTGTACAATACTTCCAGATAATCGTAATTTTTCCCTCAACTATGTATGTACGTTTGTACTTGTAAGATTGTAAGTGATTACAAATGAAAGGAAATATTACCTGTAAATAGTGTTATGTCATCATTTCCAGGGGAAAAAAGCACCCCAGCAAAACGATCTGGAAAAAAGAAAACTCTGCAAGTTATTTTTTCCTTCTTCTACAAAATGATGGGGCGGACTAGTTGGTCTCTGAGGTCTCTTCTAGCATTAATGTGATGTTCTTGGATTCTACGGGAGTTGTAGACAATTGTGGACAGCAGATGTGTAGTATAATTGCCTCAATAGGGTATTTGTCTCTCGCTGACTCTTTGGGAAATGGTGGGCCTGTTTTGTTTGTTGTTATGACTGGAAAATCTGAGCAATAATTATAGTAACATCCACAGAATTTCCCCTGTGGTGTAAAATACAGATAAGACTCTTATAATATTATCCCTTGATAACTGGTATTCGTGATGGCTAGAAATCTCTATGCAGCTCGCTGAGATTGGGACTGTGCTTCTTGTCATTTGGCTCTACTAGTCTGTGGGATGCCCAGGACTTGGTGTTGATTCCAACAATGCATTCATTCATCCATCTGAAAATATTGTATAAGCACCAGCCAAGTGCTGAGCAATACCCTAGGGGCTAGGGACAGAAGATGAGTAAGAGAGCTTACCGTCACAGGGGGGCACAGAGATGCAGTCCATTCAGCAGACGTGTATCGGGTACCTGGGGTGTATTTGGCTCTTGACAAACAGAGACAAATAAGAATGAAAAAAAAAATGAGAGTTGACACATGTGTTCAGGTTCTGAGATACCTAAGGCTCAGAAGCTTCCTAGGGGAGATGGCATTTCTCTAAGGAGAAGAGCAAAGGATTACCAAGTGCCTGAGAAGAGGGCTATTGCAGGTAGTTAGAACAGCATTCCGAAAGGGACAGGGGCGTGACGAACGTGGTGTGGTGAACGAGTTGCCAGTTTGGGGCTGGCTTCAGTGTGGCTTGAGGTACAACTCAGAGGCTTGAACGAGCCCTCCATGCCCATTTAAGAAGTCTGGAGGGAGACCAAGAGCCAATGAAAGATAATGGCAGGAGAAGGACGAAGTTGCTTATCTGTAACTCAACATGCACAAAATTGATACGGGCACCAATAATAATAAGTATTGATTAAAGGCCGCAGGTACTGCTTTACACACCGCACCTGTTTTATCTCATTTCAGTGTTACAATACTCATGGAGCAGGTGGTATTATCACCCCCAGGTTACAGATGAGGAAATGGAGGCACAGAGAAATCAAGCAAACAGACATCACAGAGTAACTGAGCAGAAGGGTCAGGGATTGCCTCCAGGCAGTCTGAATTCAGAATCCTTCCAGGTATTCTAGTTTATTGCATTTTAAACTTCAAGAAAGGAAGCACACATAAAGAAGCGCACAAATCATAAATACACAGTTCAATACACTATCATAGGGGTCATCAAACGGTGGCCCGTGAGCCAATTCCAGCCTGCCACCTGTTATTGTAAACAAGGTTTTATTAGAATATAGCAATACTCATCATTTACAACCTGTCAGTAGCTGCCTTTGCACTGCAATGGCAGAGCTGAGTGGTCAAGACAGGTGCACATGGCCCCTAAAGCTTGAAATATTTCTTCTACGGCTCTTTACAGAAAAAGTCTGCTAATCCCTATGTTATATTGTGGGCACAGCTATCATCCTGGTTCAGAAATAGAATATACCCAGGGCTCAGAAGGCCCCCACATGCTTCTTGACTAACACTGCTCCTTCTTCTCCCTAATGATAACCTCCCTTCTACTTCTGACACCATGGATTGGTTTTGCCTGTTTTCAACTTGATGTAAATGTAGTTATATTGTATGTGAGCTCTGCCATGTCAATTACTGTGCTATGCTGAGGTTCTTGGCATAAGACCCTAAAAAAATGGGAGGCCAGGCTCATTTTCCCTGAGCCCACAGTAGGTGAGCATCTAGGAGATGAGGCACACTGGCCCCTGCCTTGCTTCCATTGGGAAGAGAACATTCGGGGTTCACAAGTTTTTGGTCCCAAGTTGAATTATGGCCCTGTTCAACTACCTGTATTAGTTTTCTACTGGGGCTGTAACAAACTACCACAAACTTAGTGTCTCAAACAACACGAATTGAATCTTTTACAGTTCTCGAGGTCGGAAGTCCAAAAGGATCTCACTGGGGTAAAATCAACGTGTCAGTAAAATTGCGTTCCCTGGAGGCTCCTTGATTCCCATTCTACACTCTCCCCAGATGATGCCTTTTGCTCTCATGGCCCCGGGTACTGTCTCTATGCTGATGATTTGTAAATCTCTGCCTCTCCCATCCCCCCTTTGGCCTTGAGACCTGCGTCTTCAGCTCCTTGACTGCCTGTCTGACACCTTCCTTTGAATGCCTCCACACACCTTGAGCCCATACACCTGCACTGACTGGCCTTCCAGGGTTTACCCAGCTCACGGACTGGCACCACTTTCTACCTAATCGCCGAAAGCTAATTTCCTAAAAATCGTTCCTGATTTGTATCTTTTATTTAATCTCTAAATTCAGTCATTTATCTAATTCTGTCCATTCAGTGCCCTTGATGCGCTCTGGGTGTTTCCATGTCTCTGTCTTTCCACTGCAACGGTTCTAGGTCAGTCTTTCCAATTTTTGTCTCGATCACGCTGCCTATATCCCAGCCACAGTCTTGCACCTGCCACATGGCAGCCATAATTGTTTTTCAGCTTTAAAAAAAAAAATTTTTAATGTTTATTCACTTTTTGAGAGACAGAGACAGAGTGTGAGCAGGGGAGCAGCAGAGAGAGAGGGAGACCCAGAATCTGAAGCAGGCTCCAGGCTCTGAGCTGTCAGCGCAGAGCCCGATACGGGGCTTGAACTCATGAACTGTGAGATCATGACCTGAGCTGAAGTCGGGCGCTTAACCGACCAAGCCACCCAGGTGCCCCATAATCGTCTTTCTAAAGCAAAGTCTGATCCTCTCTTTTAGTGAGTCCATTCCCCTGACTCCAGACAACATTTCTCAAAGTATGGCGAATCCCATAAGATGATCTGGAAATCATCTTGGGATCATCATCGTGAATTGGGCCACGATTCACCATCTACTGGGGGCTGACACCGCACGGTAGCAGACTGAAGAAGAAACAACTCTACAGTAAAAGGAACTCCTCAACTTTTACCCTCTTAGTTTTTGGTTTTACTCTATTCTTTCTTAAACCGACGTGCCACGCACCCTTTCTTCCCAGTAATAGCTACTGATATCCCACAGATCCAATGTCCCAGTTGACGTACTTTGGGCAACGTTAGCCTAAGCAAACCTTGACTTTTTGTGCGAGTCAACTTTTACAAGGTGAAGAAAATTTATTTCAATGAATATTCTCCATGCTGTATGAGCTAATTGTGTTCAAAGGAACCTGAAAATGACATATTTTTTTTAACCTGCCAGAGCAGAAGTAGCTTTTAATGTTCCCTTTGTCAAAGTAAGCTTTGCTGTTAGTCGGAGGGGAGGAAGAAAACCGAGGTAATTATACAGTGACGGTAACTGTTCTTTTTTCTCCCATTGAGTACCAATGTCAGTCTTCTCGAACAAAGGGGCTATTGAAATTGTGAATCATAAAATTGATTTTTCCAACTTCTGGGCACCAGCTGGGCTCAGTAGGAAAGGGTCTGTAGTACAGAGGAAGGCTTTTTTAGCCAGAGGTACCTTATTGTGTCCTTCAAGGACTTCATGTAGCCTTTCTGCATGTCATTTGTTCATCCCACGAACATGCATAGATTCTGCTAGGTGCTGGGAAACTCTAGATTTACAAAACCCTCTTGTGGCCACCTTGAGTGAGAAAATATGGAGTAAACTCATATGCCATTCTTCTTCTCCATTTTTAGGGCGCTCAATACGTACTGGTCACATGCTACGTGCTTTCGTTGTCTTGATAAATCCTTATAGTTACCTGGGGCATGGTTATCACAACCATAGAATTCCAGAAACTGAGGCTAAGGGGCTGAGTCAATGCCACAGTTATTAGGGGACAGTGCCAAAGTTTGAACCAGGCTCCCCTCCATGGCTCATTGCTCTCGCAATTGGACAGTATGATGTCATTGGTGGAAAGTTTAAAGTTTAAACTTTTGCTAAGGGTCAAGGGTGAGCTGGTATAAAACAAACTGCCACCAAGTCCTTCGTGCCTGTTTTTTAGGAGTTATCACTTGGCTTCAGCAGCAGAGAAACTTTGCCATCCTATCTTGGACTTCATGCAAATTCCCTCATAGCAACATTGCCTTTGTGAAGAATTACATTTCCTGCTGCAGTGATTAGATAGACAGGCTCCTTTAAGTCCTATCAGCCAGAACTTAGCCCTGTGTTTTGCTGGGAAGTTTTTGAATCCACCCTTCATAGCAGCTTTCCCCCTTGTGCAGTGGGATAATAATGCAGGGCTCTTTGGTTTTCATTTACTTCCATCTACATCATTTCCTTTGAAATGTTCCCATTGCCCTGTTGGCAGGACAGTTGGTACTATCCCTGTTTGTGAGTGACAGAACTGAGGACCAGAAGAGCCCAAGGCCATCGTTGAAGGTCATGCACCCCATAAACACCTCCATCTATCACTTACAAATGGTATGGTATACTCTTCTATGTATTTGTCTCTTTTCCTCAAGGCAGTGCGAGTACCTCGAGGGCAGAGGCTATGCCTTTCCCTTGTATTTTTCTAAAGCCTAGCCAAGAGTCTGGAGCATATCAGTGTGATCAATGTGTAATACATTTAAATAGTGGAATCATAAAAGACTCTTAAATACAGAGAACAGACTGAGGGTTGCTGGAGGGGAGGTGGGTGAGGGGATGGGCTGATGGGTATTAAGAAGGCACTTGTTGGGATGAGCACTGGGTGTTATATGTAAGCGGTGAATCACTGGGTTCTACTCCTGAAACCATTATTACGCTGTATGTTAACTAACTTGGATATAAATTTAAAAAAAAAAAAAGGTGGATCCATGAGTGGAATCTGGGATTCTGATTACTCCTGAATGTTTACCTCCAGCCCTGCACACACCTTGGAACTCAAGACATATCTAAACGCCAACTTGACATCTCTACGTGGATGCTATAGGCATCACAAGAATAATATGGCTAAAGCAGAACTCTATTTCTCATTACAAACCTGCTTTCCCTGAGTTTTGCCATCCCAAAAAGTGGCCTCATAGTTTTTCCTACCACAAATCTGAGTTATCCTTGATTTTTTTTCTTTCTTCTACCTTTCAGGTCTATTTGGTTGCCGAGTCCTCTGGACTTTCTATGCAGAATGTATCCAGAATTGTCCACTCCTTCCTGCTCCCTGGTTTTTACCCCAGTTCAAGCCACCATCTTCTCGTCCGTGAACCAGTGCAAATACTGTCCTCTCTGGTCCCTGTCTACTCTTGTCCTCCTGCAATCCATTCCCCAGGAAGCACTCAGTGATCTTTTAAAAAGGAAAATAAGACCAATCACTCCTCTGCTTAAAACTCTTGGCTGGCCTTTCTTGTCACTGAAACAAACAAATAAGCAAACTCAAACTTCTTCCCTTGGTGTGCAAAAACCTCTGTGATTTGCCTGTCTAACCCTTTGACTCCATTAGTTACCGCTCTCCTTGTGTCTTCCATGTGCCGGCCATGCTAGCCTGCCTGATATTCCTTGAACTTTCCAAGTTCACTCAGGCCTAAAGGTATTCGCACTGGCTAATCCCTTGGTCTGGAGTGACTTGTCTCTTCATCTTGTTTACACGGCTGGTTTCTTCTTGTCATTCAAATCTCAGCCTACATGTGACTTCTTTAGAGAGGCTAGCCCCGGCCACCCAGTTTTAGGTAGCCACATATCTACTCTCTACCAAATTATCTTATTTTAAATCTCTGGTTGGACAACACCTATTCTGATCTGAAATTCTTCTTGTTTATTTGTCTGTTTCTCTCTCTATCTTTCCACCCCCTGGATTAGAAACTCTGAGAGAATAGGAATCCTCCTGTCCTTTCCAATGCTAGGTCCCTTGTACAGAGGACCACACTGTATAGTGATTGTTGGTGTTTTCCACAGGGTAGATGGTCAAGGACTAGAAGGATGTCTAAATTAATTCTTGAACAACCTGGAATGAGATACACTATTATACTTTATTTTTCAGAGAAGGCAACGGCTGCTCAGAGAGGTTAAGCAACTTGCTTAAGGTCAGAAGTACTTGACTAGTCAGAGATGGAAGGTGAGGGAAAGAAAGGGCTCAAGGATAATTCAGATTTCTGGTGTGAGAAACCATGCCACTATTTCCTAAGATAGGACAATCCAGGTGAAAGCTGGTTTTCAGAGGGAAATCAAGAGTTCTCCTTTGGCCATGTTATTTGTATAATGCCCAAGGACTCCTTCTTCTTCCTAATAAGAGGATCAAGATTTGAACTCCTCTCTCTGAACCCCAAATGTCATGCTGCCTTCCCCAACAGTGTTTTGAACTTTCACAGCCCCTTTCCTTTTCTTCCACTTGGGTGCTCCATCTAAGTGATTTTCCATCCAACTTAGAGAGGTGGTGGGCCATGCATTTCTGCAGTCTGGAGATAAGGAAGATAATATTCCAACTGGAAAGTGTGAGTGATACCTCTTAAAAGGGGGCCAGGAGGCAGTTTGCTTTTTATGTTGATGGCTGATAAGTGAGGCCTTTGAAGGTTTGGGGGAAGAAGTGAATTTCATGGTCAGAATGGCGAGGAGGGAAAACACAGGAAGGGCAACCTTCCCCTACGCCCAGGTCTCTGATAATAATGTTACCCCCTGATGTGGACAGGGCTTGACAGTTTCCTTATCATCATATCTCTTATCACATATGAACCTCACAACAACCTACAACACGGGATGTCTTATTCTTCATAAACAGAAGAGGGAACTGAGGATCAAGACTATTAAGTGGTTATCCAAGGTCGTAGAGTTACAAGTGAGATTAGGCAGACCTAGAAAGCTGGTCTTCCGGGTGACGTCCAGGAACCACATTTCACACTTCTCAAAGAAACCCTGTGGCCCTTCTTCTCGGTCCCCATGCACAGGACCCCTTCCCTCTCTCCCTTCAACTTGCCTCTATATTTTGCCCACCTCAGTTCTGAAAGATCGCTTTCTTGCCAAACTAGCTGAGAAGCTGAGTTTATAACCCTCTGAGGCCTCTGTTGAGGAATTAGCTGTTAGCTATCCTCTGTTGAGGAATTAGTTTCAGGAAAGGTTACTGAGAAAGAACGAATCAGTGAGGGTGGTCGGGAGGATGCATGTTGATTGGCGACCCTCATCGAAATGTTTCTTGCCCTTGAAGTCAATGATTCCCAAACTTTAGCGAACAAGAGTATCGTGTGAAGAGCTTGTTAAAACCCAGATTACTGGGTCCCACCTACCAGAGATGCTGATAGGGCAGATCTCAGGGGTGGGGCCCAGGAATTTGCATTTCTGTATGATGCTGCTGCTGCTCTAAAGACCACCTTGAGTAGCACTGCTCACAGCAGCTGCACCTGCTTGCCCTCCGTAGTGAAGTCCAGGTGTGGAGATATTTCTCTATTTCTCAGTTGGTGTTGATAGAAGTATTTATTGGTATAACCTCTCAGGGGGAGCAGTTGGCAACTCCAATTAAAATCTGGAGAGTGCGTTTTGACCAAAATTTCCACTTCCGGGAAATTTATCTCAAGGGAGTAATTAAGTATATGAACAAAAATTTAGGTACTTTGTGCCAGGCACTTTTTAGAGATTCAATAAATCTTTGTAGAAGGAGTTGAGGGGAAGGGTGCTCATTCCTGAAGTGTGTATAATGGGGAAAAAAATGGAAGTAATCTGGATGTACATATGTCAGATTGATGACCTTAACATACCTACTGTCAACTGGAAACCAGGTAACTTTAAAACGTTAGAAAGGATGATGATAACATAGCAATACTTAATTAGCATGACTTCATTTTGTTACGTATTTTCGAAAACAACAATGATGGGATACCGGTTAATTCTTGTTTGGGATGAATCATATTGTTTTGTTTGTTTGTTTGTGATCAGCATCTGTTATTTGTGTTATAAAAGAAAACTTGTCTAAGGTCAGCAGAAAAGGGTAACCCTTTGAGAGCTCAATTCTCTGATTCAGGACCTTTTCCTGGATCTACCATCTTGGAGGAAGCAGGAAGTTTTAGGTCAGAGAGGGTAAGGTTCTGCCTTCGAAGAGGCTGTTGCAAACCCAGTTAATGGAAACCAGATGTGTTGGAACCTCAGCTTTCCGGCTGGGTTGCTCTTTATCTTGGAGCCCACCCTTCATTCTGGCATCAGCTGTCTTTTTCTGTGGGGCTGATGTGCAAGGCTGGTTTTTAGTGGAGGTGAGCACCTTGGGGATGTAAACATTAACTGGATTGGGCATCATTTTGAAGTCACCTTGGGCAAATTGTATACATCCCCTTTGAAACTTTTAAATTAGTTAGTCAATATTAACCAGCAATGATTGTTAGGTCAACATTTCAAGGAACGTGATTGATTGCTGTTTGATCATTTAAAAAATAGCCAGAACACTGGTATCTGCTTTTTGCAGGAAAAGAAATGTTACCGTCAATAATCTTTACAGCAGATACGATGTTATAAGCAGGAAATCTTACTCATCTGGACTGCTAAAATGAACAATATTGCCTCTGCTTGGTTGAATTGTGGGTTAATATCTCTTTTGATTTTGCAACTATTTTCATGGAATAGGTATTGATTTTCTAATCCCTCACTAAACATGTAATAAAATAGGAACTAGTTAAGAAAGAAGATGTTATTAGAGGGGAAGAGGCAATTGGGTAGGTGAGAAATTGAGAATTTAGAGATGGGCACGTAGAACTCGTCAGTAATCTGTGTGATTATTGATAAATTTCTTCTGGGATCTGCCTTCACTTCTCAATTTTTGCCTTGTTGTGGGTTTTGAAGTCAGACATTTAAGTTAGTGTTATGTTTGTCGGCTGTGTAACCTAGGGGAAAATCCTCCATACTTTTGAATTATAGTTACTTTATCGCAAAAAGAAAAACTAGATCCTTACATTAGATGGGTTCTGCTCAGTACATGTTCATTTACAGCAATAGTACTGGTAGTTAATACCAGGTCCCAGCAAACCTTCCACCTATGCACGGATTCGACCCTCTTCACTAAATGCTCAAAATGCATTTATACCCATTATTTTCATTATGAGAGTGATAACATAACAATCGATTGGAAAACAGTTAAAAAGAAAAAAGCCTTTTAATCCCACAATGCTAGCGTAATCACTGATGGATGCTTTGTATAATGAAGGTCAGCAAGGTTAGAGAAATAAAAACTTCAAGTTTCAGGTTGGAGGTAGGATAGGAAGGCTCTTAATTTCTCTTCAGCTCTGAATTCCTTAATTCCAAGGACCTAGAAAACTCAACATGGAGATATCCTATTTCTCACATATTTTTCAGGTTTAAGTGTGAAAAAAATAATGAAATACTACTTAAGACATTGAACCTTAGCATTGATTTTTATGAGAAACCATTGGAGATAGAGCAACTTCATTCATTCCACAACTGAACAAATATGTAATGACTCACATTCATTTGGAACTAAGTACTGGGGGATACAGTGGTGCCCAACAACAAAACACAATCTCTGCCCTGGTGGACATTACAAGCCGATTCAGGAGTCTAAACGAGCCATCACATACATAAACACAGAGTTTGAAATTATCATAAGGATTCGCGGAGACGAGTAGAAAGTTCTAAGGGAGGGTGTAACTGGGAGCCTAACTTAACTGGGGAGTCAGAGAGCATCTTTTGAGTGATATTTGTGACGCAGGTGGGGTAGAAATTGATCGGCTTAAGGGATGGGGTCGGCGGGGCTTGAGGTGTATGGGAATAAAGGTTTTGAAGTGAGAAATAACTTGGGTTTATTTGAGAATGTGAAAGACCAGTACTGTAGTTAGAGCACAGGGAAGGAGAGGGAGCACGGTGAAAGATGAAGCTGGGCAAGTCAGCTGGACCACACATGGTGGGATTTGTTGCATACGGCAAACTATTTGGATTATCCGAAGTGCAAAAGGGGACACTGGGGGGTTTGGAGCAGGCAAGTGGCCTAATCTCTCCCTGCTGTGTGAAAATCGTATTAAAGATTGGCAAATGGAGAAGCAGGGAGGGCAGCCAGAAGCCCCTGGGATGGTCTAGAAAAAAAGATGATGTCTTGACTTAGGATAGAGTCAACGAAGAGTTGAAAAGTAGGTGATTTGAGTATTTTCAAAGTCGACTTCATAGGAATTGGTGAAAAATTGCTCGTGAGGGTTAGGGAGAAGGCAAGTCAGGAACAGCTCTCACATTTCTGGCCAGGGAAACTTGACAGATGGCAGCCCTTATCCCGGAGAGATGGGGAGCAAAGGGGATATTGGGGGTCAGACTTTAGGTTTGAAACAGGTTGATTTTGAGATTCGGTGAGACTCAAGTGAAGATGCTAAGCAGGCACATGAATATACAAATTTGGCAACTGCATATAGCTTGTTTCTTTTGGTGATTCCAAGAACTAAAGAGCTTCTCTACTGCTTTAGTTTTCAGTTATTGTACATCTATGAGGCATCTATGAGGCAATACGAGGCCATTCCCATGTATTATCTTACTTAGCCCCGTTACTCAGTGAATTGTTCTTCTGTTCTCTCTAGCCATCTCTGTCATCATATTTATTATCTTCTATCATCTGCCTATGTAATTCATTTTCTGCCATCCCTCCATCCACCCACCCATCCATCCATCCATTTCCCTAGAAAGAGACATATGCCCACGATCAGAAGGACACTTAAAAGATCATTAATCTATTCACTGTATAGATGAGAAAACTGAGGTCCAGCAGAGAGAAACCTCTAGTCTAAAAGTACTTGGTGCTGGTTAAAATTCCATTTCTGCTGGTTGCATCTACCCTCTTTCCTTAACCAGTAGTTTTCATCGCTGTGGCCCCTTGGGGAATGGCTCTGCCAGAAGCTGAGAGAGAACACTGCCAGGCTTCACTCCATAGAATGTGCACCTCTTTCCAGCATTTCTCCCCCATGGTGTTTCAATGTGCGGGGCTCCCCTTTGAAGTCCTGCAGCGTGAAAGCACCAGCAGGCGGCCTCTTCCAAGGAATCTGCAGTCTGTCTGCTAACAGGCAGCTTGTCTCCCCTGCTGCTGGGGCAAGACAGAGAACGGGTGTATAACAGGGGACAAGATAATGATCAAAGGAAAACTTAGAGTGATGGCTTCAGAAAATCTTGTCTGATTGATTTAGAGATGGAGATGGAGGGGGCTGCTGGCCTCTCAAGGCTGCAGCTTTGGAACTTGCCGGGAGTTAACTCTTTGGGAGCTGCTGTGCCTCAGACCCTCGGCCCAGAAGGAACGAAGCTTCAACAGGGAGGGTGTCAAAGGCTACCTCCCTTTAACCAGCTCCGCCCCTCCCTGACTCATCTCTACTTCGAATTCACCCCAACCTTCAATGACATGGCATGAAATAAAAATGAAGGCAAGGAAAAGAAGAGAAATCCACTGTGTATTTCTATACCGACTACGTTAACCCAGCAGGCAGATTGATACTCATCAGCTCAATGGTTACGTTTCTTGGCTGATGACTCTAGTACGTATTCATCAAGTGCCTGCCAAGTGCGAGGCGTCACCGGGACACTAGGGGCTCACAGTGAAGAAGACAGGTTTCTCTGGGTTGTGGCTCTGGGCTCCGCATTTAGTCCCCTGCTCCCTCCATTCTCCCCGTCATGAGACCACAGGCTAGTCTCCCCCTGGCCCCACTCCCTCTGACCACAGGCCATGGCACGTGCTCTCGCCACAGCTGAGAGGGTCCTGCTTGCCCCTGGTCTGCCCTTGGAACATCTCTTTACCCTTCAAGTTTCATCTCAAGGGATCCGTACCCAGGCTTCAGGGTATGACTGGCTGTCTACCGACCGGGCGTGAAGACTGGTACCGTGGAAGCCACCTGGAGACATCCCCTCGGACAGGTGACAAGAGCGGTCCAGCATTAAACACTGTTGCTCCCTGGCTCGGCAGAAGTGGTCCTCGGGGGGCCAAAGTGGCGTGAATTGGAAGAAGTGCACAGCATGAGCACGGCACTTTGGGAGGCAGAACGTAGCCCCTTCACCACCAGCCCCGTGACTGCAGGGCAAGGGGCTCCTCTCCCTCATGCTTCGTTTCTTCCCCTGTTCAGTAGGAAGAAGACTACATCCTCTCCAAGTTGCTAGGGTGACATAAACAGGTTCTAAAGCAAAGAGCGCTCAGTGGATGCCCCTCTCTGCACAGCCTCTGTCAGTTTGGCTTCTCTGAAAAGCGGCTACCAAGACAAGAGTCAATGGGCAAGAGGCTTGTTGGGGGGAAAT
Organism: Panthera pardus; assembly: GCF_024362965.1. NCBI lineage: Eukaryota > Metazoa > Chordata > Mammalia > Carnivora > Felidae > Panthera > Panthera pardus. Next base: position 69,986,948 of record NW_026527002.1, read on the forward strand.
GCCGGTGCGGAACCAAAAGGAGACTGAGTCAGGGAGGTGGAGAGAGGCTTGTAGGGTGATGTGGGCCTGGCCCCTGCAAAGCAGAGGGGAGGGAGGAGGATGCAAGAAGAGCCTCGGGTCACACACCCTCTCTGATGGAGACTCAGCCAAGAGGAGAAGAAGCCCGAGCGGAACTGCCGCCTAGAGGCATCCAGCCCTGGGGCATGAAATGGCCTGGTACTCAGTCTCCCTGCTGTTCTCAGGGAGAGCCCTGACAACAAGGCCCCGGTCCTTGGTGCAAGCACCTGCCATATCCTCACCACATGGTGCTGCAGGTTCCCTGAGCTCCTTCCAGCAGGTTCTCTGCAGAGGGACCCCTGGGCGGCAGACCACCACAGCTGCCACACAGCCCTCTCTCTTCCTCCCTCGTCTGTGCAACGGGGCTGAAAATGTCTATCGCTTATTGTAGTGGCCTGCCCGGACTGCCGTTGGCAAACACCACAGATTCAGTGGCTCAAACAACCCAGAGGTGGATTTTCTCACGGTGCTGGAGGCTGAAAATTTCAGACCAGGGTGCTGGCAGAGTTGGTTTCTCCTGAGGCTTCTCTCCGTGGCTTGTAGGTGGGCGTCGTCTCCCTATGTCCTTGCGTGGTCTTTGCTCTGTGTGCGTGCGTTACTGGGGCCTCTCTGCTTGTAAGGACACCAGTCATATTGGGGTAGGGATCCGTCCACGAGACCTCGTTTAATTTTAGTTTCCTCCACAAAGGACCCACATTGGGAGTTAGGGCTGCAAAACCTGAAATGTGGGGGACACAATTCAGGTCACAATTCTACCCTTCATTCAGGTAACGTTTCTTCCTTCTCTCTCCCTCTGTCCCTCTTTCTCTCCCTCCCTCTCTCATTCTTCAAATTAAGAGCCTGTCGTATTCCACCCAGTGTGCCAGGGACGGTGGATGAAGGACGCAGTCCCCTCCCTCAAGGAGATGGCCATCTGTTGGGAAGGAGCTATTTGGGACCGCCGGGCGCTACGGTGACAGGAACCCCACAGGTTGGGAAGACACAAAGGAGAGATCCCTGATCCAACCTAGGTTTGCTGGGGGTAGTCAAAGAATGCTTCCTGGAGGAGGTGGCATCCAAATGAGTGTTCAAGAATGGGAAGAATTTAGCCAGGCGAAAGAGTATGTGCAAATGCATGGGCTCGTGAGAGATCACAGCTTGTTCGGCCAAGCACTGTTAGCCCGGCATGCCCGGGGCAAAGGGCAAGCACTGGGGAAGTGTGCGAGCCAGGAACAGAGAGGCGGTGCGGGTGTTGGCGATGGGGGAGCACGGGCCACACAAGTTTTGATATCCTGCTCGGAGTATCCCGAAGGCTGTGACAGCATCTCTCTTCCCTCCTTCCTTCCTTCCGGTGGTCAAAGGTATTAACAGGCCAGCTCCCCAACACTTCGGCGTGCCTCGACTTGATGTGAGGCTCACGACTCTTCTTCTTCTGTCTTCACGAAAGCACAGTTGCAAACGATGTTCGCGTGGAAAGGGCGCCCTGTTCCTCCCTCCCGTGCCTTCCTTCCCCCACCCGCCCACGCCGAAGCCGAATCTGCAGAGATGCAGCCGTCCCCGTGCTAGGAGCGGTGACATCTGCCACCACCCACCCCCCTGTTACCAGCGTAGCTGCTGAGCACATCAAGGAAAACGCCTTCCACTCAGGCCCGGCATGTGACACGGCCCAGAAATGTCATATTAAGACCTGAAAGACGAAATTTACATCTTCTGGGGCTGCGGAGATACCACCGCCACGGCGATGACCTGTGTTGAGCCAGTGCAGTGCCGCGGGGTGCCCCGTAACTGGGGATCCCGGACCGTGGGCTGTAGATGGGGGTGAAGGCCTGGTGAAAGGGGCTTGCACGGCTGGGCTGGGCTTGGGTGTGGCAGGTGGATGCCACACGTTCTTGGGATTCTTCATCTCAGAGGCAGAAGAGGAAGAGCAAGCCCCGGGTCCAGAGAACCTGTCGCTGCTGCTGAAGAAGGTCAGGCTCAGGAAGTTTGGTGTAAGGTCGAGGTCGCCCAGCAGGTGAGCGGCAGAGTGAGAACAAGCATTAGGGACACCTCATCCCACTCGCTTGTTCATGAAGCATATTCTCACTGCTTAGAAGGTTCCAGCCTCCGTCTAAGGTAACTGGGACACACAGGGAATAAGAAAAAGGAATCTCCCACCTAGGATTTTAGAGTCTGACTATGTTCTAGAAGCATCCTGGTATTTAAAAAAAAAAATAGCAGAGCCTGGCCCCAGCCCCGGACATTTTGACTTCCTGGGACACTGGAGGGGCAGAGTGTTTTCTCAGGCTCCTCGCGATGTAGCACTGTTGGTCCAAAGTCATGCCGTCCAACATGTGGCTACTGAACACACGCAATGTGCTATGAGACCTGGTCTGAGCGAAAGAATCAAAAATATCTCAGGAATAACTTTTTACGTTGCTTCTATGTTAAAATGATAATACTTTGGGTCTGTTGGGTTAAATAAAATAAACCGTTAAAACTAGCCTCACCTCTTTCTTTCTACTGTTTAAAAATGTGGCTGCCAGAGGGGCACCTGGGTGGCTCAGTCGGTTAAGCATCCGAATTCAGCTCAGTTCAACGATCTTACTGTACGTGAGTTCGAGCCCCACATCAGGCTGCTGTCAGTGCGGAGCCTGCTTTAGAGCCTCTGTCCCTTCCCCACTCATTCTCTCTCTCTAAATAAATGACCTTTAAACAATGTGGCTGCTTAAAAGTTGAAAATATAAATGTGCCTCATAGTATAATTCCATCGGCCAGCGCCGGTCTAGAGACATTTTTCCTCAGTGACCGTACAGTCCCTCTTTGGTTCATACACACAAGGACACGAAATGGTAGACAGAGCGTGGCCCTTCATCCTATTTGGGCAGAGGTAGAAAGAAACTTTACCCTCAGGTCATGCTGCGTGGGTTCTAATCTCAGCTTCAATGATTGTTTGTTGGATGACCTTGAGTAAGTCAACTCCCTGTGCCTCTGTTCCTCCATCTGTAAAATGAGAAGAATGAGGCTGTTTAAGTTTTCATTAAGGTAGTGTTAGCTATTATTATTATTCTCCCCTCTCTGGGTCTTTTCTGTCGAGATTTGGTTCTCAAACCTGCTTCTGGGACCACCTGCCACTGAGCGCAAACCTTGTCTTAGTCACTTACGGAATGCATGATTACTCCTAGCTAATTGCAACCCACAAGCATCAATTTAATTTCATTTCATGACCCATTGTCATAACTCACGAAATGTAGCCCCTTCCCCCTCCGACTGCCTTTTTGTTAACTTCCAAGGAAAAGAGAAGTTCGATGAAAAATATGACGAATCACTGCCCCCGGCTTTCTCCTCCTGGGTTCTCCACCAGCTTCAAATGACACTTTGAGTTGGGGGAGCTCACCAGTGGAAGCCAAGCCAAAATATTCAGGCAGATTTCTCCCTGAATAAGTTTCACTGACACTGAGGAGTTCATCTTTGGCGGCAGGGATGTCTGGATGAGGACTAAGCACTGGGCAGAATAGATAGATCTTTGTCCAACCTGTGGGGGCATTTCTTCCATCTTCAGGCTTTTGGGCTCACAGGAGAGATAGGCCAGTCCTTTGAGAGCCTTCACTGTCTGCTTTGCTCCACACTAACAGAAGTCTTGACACAGCCCCGTCCTCTGAATATTGCCAGTTCCTGTAGAAGACTGAAGCATTGCAAACATTTTCGGATTTGGGGGAAAGTGGGGTGCAGTAGGAATGAAAAGGAGTTATTATTTCCCTCGAATCTTCAGAAGCTTTGGCCTGGGACTCATCCTGGGAGGAAGGGGACAGACGGCTACATACTCAGGGAATGAGCTTGGAAAGAATTCTCTTGAGTGATTTGACCAGAAGAGAGCACACTCTGTATCGCGGCTATTGTTGGCATCTTCAGAGCTAGCTAGTGTTTGACATCTCAAAATAAGCAATCCACCTTTGAGGATCAGTGGGGCCACTGAGGAAAGTCTTGTGACCACCTATCCACTGGGCAACAGCTGGAGGAATTGAGAAGAGACACATCTGAGACTTGAGTCTCGCACTAAACATGTGCACGCGGGAAAACTGCTTGCTTCTCTTAGCCTCCTTTCCTTATCTGTAAAATGAGAGTGATCATCTCAATTTACAGGGTTGTCATAAAGGTAAGATGAGAGGATGGGCATAAAAATGTCTAATGAAAAGACTGAAATAAGGGCTGCAAAGACCAAAGGGTGCTGGTAGTTCTGGGTAAGCAGAGGGTAATACGAGGGGGTGTCACCAGAGATTCCGACAGAGGAGCCGTGCCAGACCCAATGGATTTGTTGGGTTTTTGATGATTTACAATTTTTGGTCTTACTCCAATAGCAAAGAATCTGGGGGGAAAGCATAAAAAATTCACATAATTTCTGACTAATAATGCTTGTTAATAGTTATGGGAAATCTTCAACACATATAACTTAGTCTGGTGAAAGAACAGAGAAACACGATTCTAGTCATTTAATATTATTTGAACACAGAGGCATGGCTTGAGCAAGGAGGACATCTGGGTCAGGGTGGGGAAAGGTAGCCGAAGGTAAGGCTGGGGACAAACCAGACAGATTTTGTGCTGAGGCACCAATAATCTTCCCATTGTACTTTCCTCTTTGAAAGAAAGTCATACAACCTTAACTTTCTCTGCTTCCTCTTTCTGTTCCCATATCTTCTGATTTTCATCCGTTCCTTCAAACACGTTGACCTGTTTTGCCATGGGAAATGCATACTCTTGCCTAACCAAGAGAATAGAGGGCAGGAGAGAAAAATTGTGTGTGTGTGTGAGAGAGAGAGAGAGAGAGAGAGAGAGGAGGAAACTGAGCAGAGAAGTATGAAGGATAAAGAAAAGAAGATGGAGAGAGAAACAGGACATCAAAGGTGTGATGAACAACAGACAGGGAAGAAGACAGAAGAGAGAGAGAAGGAGGAAGGGAGACAGAAATACACGCTTGAATGACAGAGACAGAGTGAGTGCAGGGGAGACAGAGACAGTCATTACCACTTAATGATTAATACAGGATTTAAATGAAATATTCATGAAAGGAAATTGGAGCTTTAGACAAATCCAAAGGCCCCTTCCCTGATCCCGCCTCCCCCTTCCTATGCTTGCTCTCTACTGGAGATACGCGCTCTCTGCTGTCATAACACGGAAACAACTGATGGCCATAACCGGGAGGGGTAGCTTTTTCCTTTGATGGTATTTGCCTCCATTAAAAACTTGTCTGCTGATCTGCCTGGGTGGCTCCTGAGCTTCTCTGCAAGGGTGAGACCCTTTAGAGAAGGCTCCTGGCACCTTGCAGTTGATCCACACAGCTTCCCTTTCTTCTGAACTCCATCTGTGGTCAGGCTCCAAGAGTTCCCTGAGTCAAGGCCTTCCTCTCCTGCGGGAGATAGCTGGAAACATCCTCGAGGATGGTGACTGCCCTGCATACAGCCCTGCAGAGCCCTGTGCTGGTAAGTAACAGAAACTCAATAAATCCACGTACACTGCCATTGGCCATCTCCCCAGCCCAATGCAAGTAGAAAATTGCCTCATCACTCTGAGCCACCGTGTTCTCATCTCTGGGTGTAGACGAATACCTGTCCTGCTGGTAGTGTTACCCATGGACGCTGTCAGGAAGGAGGTGAGGGTGCTCTCCAAGGGCTTGGCGTAGGATGGATGATTTGATTTCCCCATTCACTGCCTCCCTCCCTCCCTATCAGCAGGGAATGAAACTCAGACCCCTACTACGTCTTGCTCCCTGAGGAGTGATACTAAAGCCCGTTATTGGTAATTGGGTTCCTTTACTGTTCACGCCCCACAGTCGGGGATGCACTAGGGAGGTTTGGCCTGGGGAGGTTGGGTGGGTTTGCTGATTCTCACACCCCTCCCCCACATCAACCTGCCTGGGGAATGTACTGTTTCCACATTAAGTTATGTACAGATGAAATTTCATCTTTTGCCTGTTTTTCCCCCCTTTCTTTCTTTCTTTCTTTCTTTTTTTTAAGAATTTTTAAAATTTTAATACAGTTCCAATTAGTGTGCCAGGTTCATTTCAGCTCCTTTACTGCCAAACCTGGGGGCAGGGACCGCTTCAGTTTCTCTGCCTTCTCTTTGTCTGTGATGACCGAAGTGGAAAGATATCTGCTGCATCGGACTTTAAGCTTTGCATTATCCTTATTTTTCCTTGGTCTTGATGGACTTGGCATCCTTTCCCCTGGCCGTGAGCAGAAAGTCCTTGATTTCTTCAATTTTTTGCGAGGCATGGTTACGAGGGGCGCAGGCAAGCGTGTGATAGGCACCACCCAAGAGACACTCACCTGCCTGGTTTTTGAAGTGCCGTATTTCCTCAGCTTGAGAGGAGCTGGGAGGTCAGTCCTTTTATTATAAAAATACCTTGAGCTGTCAATTTCCCGTCATAACGGTGTCTTAGGTGGTCTCCTTCCTTTCTGACTTTCCTTATTTAGTCTCGGATGTCAGTTTCTTCATTTAAGGTGGAGATGATGATATTTATTTCCATGGGGCCAGATGAGGCTCAACGGAGGGCTTTCTGAAGGGTTCATTCAACCTGTTCAGCCGTTGAATATGGTTGTGACAGTGTGTGTGCCATCTTGCTTTCATCTGAAAGCTCCAGGAAGCTAGGTGACACCTCTGTCTTTTCACCGCCGTGTACCCAGTGCCCTTGCAAAATGCCAGGTGGACAGAAGGTGCTCAGTTAGTGTTTTCCGAACAAATACCTGACCTCGGGTCTTCAGAGGTTAATCTTCATTGTCGCATACCTATTCTCGTCACTATTTAAACATCTCTTACTAGAGCTCAGGGCTGCTGACATCCCCACTCCATCCCTTCACCCCACCATCCCCAGCCCCCGTCTTGCATTCTGGGGGAGAGTTGATGGGTAGCTCTGTAGTTCAGAGCATACTCTGGGCCAGCCGACACTGGACCACAGGGACTGCAAGAGGCAAATACAACACGACTGGACCACTGCAGGCTGATTCAGTGCAGATGAAATACCTGTGCTGCCCTCAGAAATAGGAGGCTTCTGTCCGGCTTCAGAGGAAAAAATAAGAGGTGATCCCCAAAGAACACAGTAGTCTAAAAGGGGCAACTGTATCTATAGGGAGATGGAAGGGGGACAGGCCAAGGATTGCTGGACAGTTCCACCTTTCTGGGCACAACCTCAGGTGACTCAAACAATATTGGGCCCGTGTTACAAATAGGAGGTGTACACATTTCCCATATTGTCTTGTTTATTTCACCTAACTCGGAGATATATTTCTGTTTACAAGAACGGGACAGGCCTGACCGTCTACGGGTGATCAGTAGAGTTGACTGATGATAACATGATGGCATGCAGGAGATATCTTGCAACGTCTTTTCTCTGTGGTCCTTAACACTCTCTGACACGCCCCCCATGTCCCTTATTTATCTTGCTTATTGCGTGTTTCTCTCCAACTCTGTACGCTTCATGAGAACAGAGATGTGTATCTTTCTGTTTGTTTTTTAGTTTTGTTTTTTTCCCCCAGCTATACGCCCAGGCTCAGAGCACCACCTGGCACATATTAAGCATGTCCTAATTATTATTTGTTTATTCAGTCAAACAACTAATTTCCTACCTAAGCAGTGCTTATTCCTTTACATAACGCAAAACCAAACAAGGATATTTAAATGTATCTTTTTTTTTTTCCTGATGGAAATGCCTTAGAATATATTACTCAATCCCCCGACTTCCTAAAAAGAGCTTAAACAATCGTAGGTGATGCTTTTGGTACGTTCACTTCATAACAAGTGCTTTATTTGATTGATTCATTTAATCCTCGTGGTAAGCTTTTTCTGTGGATGAGGGAAATGAAGCACAGAGAGGGTGAGTGATTTGCCCCGAATCACACAGTATTTAAATTCAGACCCAGCATTCAAACCCAGGCAGTATGGTCTGAGAGCCTGAGGGCTTAACCACCAGACTAGACTACGTCTGAATATGAGTTAGGGTGTTTGAAAAGAGTCAGCGTGTCCACGCCCCCTCTGAAAGCCAAATCTCCTATCACAGCGACTCCCCGAAGGGATCCTGAGATGGGAGTGCCTTCTTGCCACACAGACTGTAGAGTAGTGTAATTTTCTGATGTTCCTTCTCCTTCATCGCTAGCTGTTACTGGGTGATGCCGTCAGGACTTTTCTAAGAAGTCCAGCTGTGATGATGCTTCTGTTTTGCTAAATCTGAGAGGAAACCAGATGGTGAGGAGCCTGTTTTATGCCTCAAGGGGTTTAACCTACGAATGTCTTCTCCGCAGCCTTTGAGGACAGGGGTGTCCTGTGTCTGGAGGCTAGTAACCCCATCGAGCGCTGATGTCTGTGTTGCTCACGGCCCTTTATCCTGCAGCTGTGATTGTGTCGATGTGTACTTGGTTCACATTCACTGTGGGTGTGTGGGTGTGTGGGTGTGTGTGTCTTTGTGTCTTAACCGGCATTGCTTTTCTATTCTCATCATGTTCCAAAAGGGAAGTGATAGCTCAAGGCAAATCAATGTGACGCCTGTATCTTATTTATGAGGCACAAAGCCCTCCCCTTCGCCCTTGGTGACCTAGAGGAAACTTTTCATCTTGGAACCTTGTCATGTCCTAGGAATGCTGTAGGTAGGACTTGTTCTGTACTGAAGCCGTAATACAGGCCCTGAAGTACTCACGGAGTTTGTTGGCACGAATTAAAGAGCAACGCGCCTGAGCTCTGTGACAGCCAAAAAGCGTTTGCCCTTGCCCCTGAGTTTATGGCTGGGGGTGGAAGAAGCTTGTCATCTACATAGGCTACGCACGTTTCTATGAACCAGCTCACTGCCTCGACCTTATAAAGGCCATTTGCCAACCCAGGAGTAAAGCACTTACAACAGTATTTGTTAAGATCTAGGTCACAACAGATAGAAGGCCACTTACTCCTTTCCTAAGCTTATTTTTTTTTCTTCTGAAATAAACATTGACAAGTATGGCAAAAAATTCAGTGATCATCGATGTCTTTGTTAGTCAGAATCAGAGATCGGTCCTACAGGTAACACGTTAACCACATTTCACACTGGGTACAGTACTAAGTGCTTTATTGGGTGAACTCCTTTAACCCTTACCGTATAAACGCAAAGCACGGATACAAAGGATGTGGAAAGCGTTTAAGACCAACTTCTTCCCTACTCGTTATCAGGGAGGCCAGCCTCGGGGAAATCTGTAAGCATTCTGGCTGAGGAGGAGTCTCACTCCCGATTCCCACTTTCAAACATCTAGTTCATCCAATACTGCCTCCTCCATGAAGTCGTTCTGACTTCCCCTAAAACATGGGATTTTTCTCTCCCTCCTCATTTACATCCCTCATTGACAACCTGGCTGTACTTTTGTCTGGCTCTGATCCTTTTCTGCCAGGCACCGTGTTTCTCTGAGGGTGTGGGATGGGCTCTAAGCAAGGGATTTGGAGTCAAAAGACATCTGTTTGACTTTTCCCAGGCTCCCTGGGTGAGTGCTACTAATCGTGGCATTATCTTCCCTCGGGGAACTTCTGAGACCTAGTGAAATAACACATAGATAGTGCTTTGCTAACTGGAAGCCTAGGCTACAGCCTGTGTTACTATGACCAGTGCGTAAATACACCGACAGGAATGCTGGCCTGAGCCATCTCTGTGTGTTCTCTGACACCCTGAGCACTGCCTGGGAGCCAGCAGACTCGCCTGATGTCTTATCAAAGGGATATTTTTAGGAGACAACCAAACGCCTTCTTTGCAGCCAGTCACACGAAATATCTCAAGAGCACCTTCCCCCAGACCCAGAAGCGGGCCGAACAGACCCTTAGCTGGGGCTGGATTCTTTAAGGCCAACGAGGCACCATGCATCCGCTCGCTAGCCGAGAGGAGGAAAGACTCCTGGAGGCGCTTTGTCAGTAAAGGGGAAACTACCCTTTAACCGTATCACGCTAATGCGGCCAAATCCTTCATCGTGAGGTCAGAAGACAAAGTGAGAGATGCGAGAGGTGTGCCCTGCGTGGGGCAGAACGATAGCCTTCAAGTCTGATCCCCAAATGCAGACGTGCTAGGCCGTTCTGCACTTCTGGAAGGGAGGCTGTATTTGTGAAGTGATGGAACAATTTCCATGGCAACAGACTGTCTGGTGTCAGAAGAACCGACATGAAAGCTCCACGTGCCAAGTCTGTATTTATGTGATGCTTATCTCCCTGCCTCCTACAACGCAGAGAGGGCTTGATCTCTCAGCAGACGTCCTTTTCCATCGAAACGATGCCCATGTAAAAATCAAATCATGCCATTTCTCTCAGACTTCCACATCGAAAGGTTGAGTGTACTATTTTTGTCTTGTAAAATTTTTGGTAGCCTGAATGGAGCTGTCAGGGTCTTTGTAAACAGATCTGGCTGGACCCTCAGGAGGTGACCCTGGGGTGATGGGGGGGGGCAGCTAGGACCAGAGTCTTGGTCTCCTAGAGAATGTGGCATTGCTCTCTGCCCAGCACCTTGCTGCAGGATGTTGGGAGTGGAGGAGTGTAGTCAGAGGACCAGGATGGACCCTGAATCCAGAAGCCTGGCCAGGCAGGGTGGGACTGAGCCAGGAGGCTGCTCCCTGCTGCTGTAGGCATCTTCCTGTAATTGACAACCCCCTTGGAGAAAGTCTGCTTTTATACCTGGGTCCTAATCTCTGATGCTTCCCAACACGTTCTCACCATAATCTGTGCACTGGAGACCTCAAACCAGAGACTTCACTCTTGGCTCCTTTCCTGACCTCAGGCTTCTCCACAAACCACAAAGCCCTATATTGTTGCTCCTTAGGACTTAACCCTTCCTCACCCATATCTATCTTCCCAAACCGTAGGCCACGTACATCAGGAGAAGCCCAACTACCCCTATCTTGCTCTGTACCCCAAAGACTGGATGTCAAGCAGTGTCCAAAAGGGAGGTACCTTCTATCATTGCTGGTCAGCAAGATGCCCGCGGGGAGCGGGTAGATAAATATTTTTAAATGCTTAGTACTGATTAAAATGTTCTCAACTGGCCTGTGGTAATGGTCGCACATATCTAGGAATATGTTAAAAGCCATTCATTTGTACACCTTCGATGGGCGAATTGTATGGCACGTGAATCGCATTCCCATAAAGCCATTTTAAAAAGTGAATTGGTAGGAAAGAATACAATCTCATAAAACCAGCGAGGTCAAAGCTTAAAAAGAAACGTATTTAGATTAAAGCTGATTTAGAGAACCAATATGGTATACATCGTAGAACAGGAGGTATGTAGGTATGGTAATGAAAGTTTTGGGAAAAGTCTCCCCTCTGGTAAATGTTTCATATAGTCCTGGTTAGAGTGTGTGTCATATCCAAGTGTTCTGTGTACATTGTGGACCCACCCTTCCAAAGTCAAGTATCATATCCTGACCCTGAAAATATCCTCTGGGGGCAAAATCACTCCCATTTGAGAGCCACTGCTCTAAGTCAATAATCACTGAACACTTGATAGATATTTATGGTCACCTTTGATGAGCCAGGCACTATCCTAGGCGGTGGGGACAGAGCAGTGACCAAGATAGCCCAAGTTCCTGCTTGAAAGAAGTTTATATTCTAATGAGGGGGATAGAAACCAAGTGAGCAAATTCATAAGCATGCCTATTCAGATAAACACTAAGAAAAAAGTCAGACAAGGTGGTGGAATTGAGAGTGGTTGGTGGTCAAAGACAGCCTTTCTGAGGAGGTAACATGCAAGAGAGATGTGAGAGTCAAGGACGGGCCATTCATAAGAAAGGAAAGGAGCTGCCTTGTAAAGCAGAGAGGCTGCTGGAAGGAGAGTCCCAAAGGAGGGAATGAGGTTGGTGAGTTTGGGGAGCAGAAGGGAGGTCAGTGTGACAGAACCTAGGGAAAGAGGACATGTTAGGCTTTCAGAGTCCAGGGTAAGATGCTTAGGTTCTGTTCTGAGGGAGATGGGAAGCTGCTGGGGGGGGCTTTAAGTTGGCGTGGAGTAATTTATGCTTTTACAAGTTCATTCATTCAAGCTGCTGGATGCAAATGGTCTATAGGGGTGCACAGAGGGAAGAGTAAAATCAGTGAGGGGACAGCAGCTGTCATCCAGGGAAGACTGAGGAGGTGCCGAACTAGGACAGCGGTAGTAGAAACGAGAGCAGTAAAGACAGATGGTAGTGACTGAGGGAGGGTAATCCTAGTTGTCATAGAAAAGATGAGTGAATGCCCGGAGAGGGCACGAAAGCCAGAAAAAGAGAGACGTTGGGTTTCTCCCTGAAATTGGGAGTCCATTTGTCTGAATTTGGCCAGGCTTTATTGAGAGGAGAAACATGACTGGCTAATCAAATGAACTCCATTCTCTTAAGATTTTCCAGCCTGTGGTTCAAGTTGGGTTTCTTTCATGGAAAGACCATTGTTTTTTTCCTATAAAGAGGGTTAATAGACTGTAACACCCGCTTAATTATAACCTGCTTCCTTGACCACTTTCTTTGGTTTAATATTTACTCAGCTTAGCATTTATCATGGATCTCAGCATAGGGTGAGGTCACTGAAAGAACTCCTTGAACGCAAACCTTCAGTAGTTCGAAAACTGCATTAAAAATAGGCCAGTCTTTCATAACATATCTTGAGGGGGAAAAAGCAAAACAGAACAAAAGCAGAGTCTTAAAGCCTTCTTGGGTCTCTGATTATTGCTTCCCTTCAAGTTTTGTGAAATTGATAATAATAATAACAGCAGTGTAATAACCACAACTACCGTTTATTGAGCACCTACTGAGCACCAGGCTGTCTGAATCATGTTAGGTTTAATCCCCATTACACCCCTACAGGTAGGTGTTACTGTCCTTACCTAACAGATGAGGCGAAAATGGCTCAGGAAGGTGACGTAATCGTGTCAAGACCACACAGCTGGTGTGTTAGCTTCCTAGGGCTTCCGTGACAAATTACCACAATCTGTATTTCTGCTCTGGATGCCAGAAGTCTGAAATCAGGGCTTGCCTCAAAGGCTCTAGGGAAGGATCCTTCCGTGGTGCCTCCAGATTCTGGGGGTTCCGGGTGCTCACTGGCTGTGGCCTGCTTAATTCTAGCCCCTGCCTCTGTTTTCACATGCCTTCTCCTCTTCCCCCTGTGTCTGCCCAATGGATGTCTCTTATAGGGACACATGTCGTTGACTATAAGGCTGATCAGATAGTCCAGGATGATCTCAACTTGTGATATTTAAGACCCCTTTTTCCAGAGAAAGTCACATTCATAGATTCCAGGGGTTAAGACATGGGCACTTCTTTTGGGGGGGTACCATTCAACCCACTACAGCTGGTTACTTGTAAGTAGCAGAGCCTTGAACACACTAAATTTGCATCATCAAAGAATGTGGGGCGCCCAGGCTTTTCTTCTTTCGTCTTCATTGCCTCATACGTTCTTTGTTTCCAGTGACCATGACCAAAGAGCCAAAGGATTTTTTTTCATCTAAAATAAACTTAGCAGCATAATACAGTAAAAGTTATAATTATAGGTTTCCCATCCAAAATGGTGGCAGGTATTCAAAGAACACCCTCATGTTAAAAGATGCCGGTCTTGCTAACTCTAATTACAAAGGAGGGTAAATAATGTCAAAATACATCTTGGGAGTTTTCAGAGCAGTAAAAAGTAAGCGTTCACAGCTAAATGGCAACTGACATCTGGATGGATTGATGATACAGCTTTTTTTCTTTCCTTTTTTTCCCCTGCTGTTAATTAAAAGTTAGTTGTATCAGTAGAAATTAAGGCCAGATTTTTTAATCCCTAACACCCACTCAACCTTTCCCCTCATTCACATTAAATCTGAAGTCTAAAGAAAACCCACAGCAACTGGGCCTGAGCATCACAGAAGGAGGCAGAGAGCAAATGATAAAAATGTAACATGAGGGGTGCCTGGGTGGCTCAGTGGGTTAAGTGTCCGACTTCGGCTCAGGTCATGATCTCACGGTCTGTGAGTTCGAGCCCCGCGTCAGGCTCCGTGCTGACAGCTCAGAGCCTGGAGCCTGTTTCAGATTCTGTGTCTCCCTCTCTCTCTGCCCCGCCTACCCTCTGCCTGATGTTCTGTCTCTCTCTCTCTCTGTCAAAAATAAACATTAAAATAATTTTTTTAAATGTAACATGATAGGATGTGGAACATTTGGAATCATCACACGCCGCTGGTGGGAATGTAAAACGGTATAGTCATTTTGGGACAAAGCTTTGCAAGTGTTCAAATGGTGACACAGAGAGTTACCATGTGACCCAATAATTTCACTCCCAGACATACACCCAAAAGAAATGAAAGCATATGTCCACAGAAAAGCTTATACAGGAATGTTGATAACAGCATTGTTCATAATAGCCAAAAGAGTGGGAACAACACAAATGTTTGTCAAATGAAGTCTATGGGTTAACAAGCTATATCTACAAAATGGAATATTATTCAGCAATAAAAAAAGAAATGGGGGATCGATGCTAAAACAGGGACGGACCTCGAAAACATAAAGTTAAGTAAAAAAGCCACATACAAAAGGTCACATATTGCATTATTCCACTTTTATGAAATGTTCAAAATGGGTAAATCCATAGAAATAGAAAAAAAAATGAGTGTTTCCTGGGCCTTAGGGATTAGGAAAAATGGGAATTGTCTGCTGGTGAGTAAGGTAAGGCATTTTGGGGGGAGGGTTTGTATAGGTTCTAAAAACTGGTTGTGGTGAGCTTGTACAATTCTGCGAGTATACTAAAATCGTGGAATTTCACACCTTAAAGCGTGACTTGATTGCATGTGAACTTTATCTCAGCAAAGCTGTTACAATGATTTAAAAAAAAATAAAATAAAAATGTAACATGATAAGCCTCTTTTTAAAAATGTTGCTGTAAATCCTCAGATGCATCATTTAAATCTCTCTCCACAATGCTGCAGAGGAGATCTACCACAATTTCACCTCCCTCAGCAAAATATGTTGGTAATTTGGATTGTTTGCTCTTTTGATTAATGCCAACAAGAACATCTTCATGCCTAAAGCCTTGAAAAAACCTCTATCTCTCTATCTCTCTATATCTATCTATCTATCTATCTACCTACTTATCTAATCTTCCATCCATCCATTTCTTATCTACCTCTCTTGTCTATCTGTCTATCTATCTATCTATCATCATCATCATCATCTATCATCTTTTTTGTCTATCTATCATTTATCTACCTACCTATGTAAACTTCTAACCAACCATCCATCCACCCATCTCTCTCTCTCTGTCTCTCTCTTCCTCTCATCTATATCATCTATCTATCATCTTTGTATCTCCTCCCCACAGTTGATTCCCAGGTCAAAAGGGACAAACTGACCTTACAGGACCAACTGGATAGAACTAGAGTCTCCATTCTCCTCTCACACCCCCTTCTTCTCTTCCTCTTTTCTTCCTTCCCTCCCTCTTTCCCTTATTCCTTCCTTTTTTCTCACTTTCTAAACTTACCGAGACCGTCTCTCCCTAGTCATTCTGGAGGTTTGACTGCTATGAACAGTCTAAGAGATGAGTATGAAAGGCATGAGAAGTATTTTTCTCTCTGGATCGACATCCAAGAACTTACACAGACAAGGAATTCAAAGAGTCTTAGGGGTGGATCTAGCAAGATCTTTGCTCATGTTGCCTGTGCAGAGCCCAGCACATTTCCTCTCCGGAGCTCTCCTCCTTCTCTTTAGCTCCTCAGTTCCCATGTGATTTTAGGACCGCTAAGTCATGTTCTTGTCGTCAGGGCTTGCCTGTTCTTGCCCACTGCCAGCCAGTCAGATTCATTTGTTCAGCAGATGATGTGGGGCACCCCCTGTGGGCCAGACACTGCGGTTGGTTCAAGGCTCAGCGGGGGGCGAGGCAGGCCCGGTTCCTGCCATGTAGACCTCGCGTCTTTCTGGACTCCTGTGATGGGCATGGCCTGCTCCGTGCTCGGGAGGTGACCTCTGCTTCAGGTTGTGCTTGCAGCAGCAGTGAGTGCATGAGGAGTATAGGATGTGCTCACCACCTCACAGGGGGTAGGGTCACAGGGGGTAGGACATCACACTTGGACGAACACTTTGGAACAATACCAAAGTCAAGCCTGGGCCAGAGATACCAGCAATTGCACGGACGGTATCATCTACAGAAGCTTGGCTTCAATTTTCTCACTAAAGCTCTGGAGGACCCTCGTATCAGTCTGCAGAGGCAAGAAGGGAGGCTCCGAGGGCCCTGGAAGCGTGTATTCATGGGAGCTCTCTCCGGCTCTAAAAGGAGGACCCTTCTTTCTTCATCCACGTCATTTAATCTAGAGTCTTTTTTCAAGTTTGGTTGTTTGTTTCATTTTCTTGGTCTGTTTTAGGTTTTTGGAGGAAATAGCATACGTACACGTGCCAAGGAGTGTGCTGACACCTGAGAATACAGAGATGAACGAAAAACAAAAATGTGCCCGATGTTGTGCAACTTACATTCTAAGAGGGAAGACAGACAATAAACAGATGGACAAATAAATGTATAACTTTACAAGGAAAACTAAAGCAAGTAGGTGCCGGAGAGCAAGGAACAGGGAGCGAAGGACTCCTTTAATGCAAGTGACGTCATGCAGGAGCATCCGGAGACGATGCTGGTCAAGGGAGGTGTGCCTGGTGTTCTCAGATCCTGAGATCCACGGATGAGTAAAATTGTGGAAACAACGGACGGGCAGACATAGGGATGGCACCACTTTAGTTTAGCGATTAGAGAATATATAACAACATTAAAAAAAAAAAAAACCCCGAGCAACTGCTATATCTTATCGCGAATTCATAAAGGGCACCTTGATGCCAGATTCTGTTGCAGATTGGTGAGTTGCTCGATCACGGACTGGCATTTGACAGCCATGAGTTTTGCCAGTAGGTGTTCTGTGTTCAGAGGAAAGACTGGACCTGCGTCCTATGTCTGATGACAGTGGTATTAGTAATAGCTAATACTTTATGAGTTCTTTCAACGTGCAAGGCACCGGGCCGAAAGCCCTTCACGTGTTCTTGACTCGAATCCTCACAACGGCCCCGGACGCTGGGTAGACAGGTGGTACCAGACTTTTTTTTTGTTATTATTGATGGAGAAACTGGGACTTTAAGAGGTGTAGTAAATTTCCAAAGAGACATAGCTAATGAATGGGAGAACACAATTTGAACCAAATCAAGCCGGAACCAACCCTACTCAAGAAAGGAAAGATCGACTTCGGGCTTTGCTGAGCCTGGTGAGGGGTTGGAAATCTGGGCATTATGTGGGCACGGTAGCTTCTCGTAGATTGGGGATTTGCACTGTGCTGCAACCACACATCCCTTGTTTCGCCTCTCCAGGTCCAGTCCCCCTCTTTCTAGCGATAGCACCCTTATTCTTCTTTGGGGGCTACCTCATCCCGCTGACTACAGTTTTGGTGGGGCTACCCTCATAGTGGCCCTCTCTTCTGGCCAAGGAGCAGACAGGGGTTGTGAGTGAGGCTGGAGGCTTGGCATGGAATTTGATTCTGGAGCAGAGCAACACAAATGCTGAAAACAGATGCCTCTTGGTCCCAGAGCCTTCCCCAAAGAAAAGGCTGTTTGTTAGTTTTTCCTTCCTGGGCTCGAAAGAGCTGCTTTGATCCCTGCCTGCTCCTTTTTAGTTCTCTGTGATTTTTTTTAACCCTTACACTCATCTTCAATCCTTCATATATATATATATATATATATATATATATATATATATATATTTTTTTTTTTTTTTTTTTTTTTTTTTTTTTTTTTTTGCTTAGGTGAGCTGGAGTTTGTCTGTTGCTTGCAACCAGGTGGCAGAGCCTGGAGATTAAAACTCAGGTTTTAAATCAGATGAACCTCTGTTCTTATCCCAAGTGTACTGTTTACTAAGTATGTGACATTGGACAAATCGCTTAATCTCTCTAATTATGTTTTCTTACCTATGAATTGGGGATAATAGGGTGTTGAAAAAGTGAGCCACTGCATGTAATTTGCTTAGCAGAGAGCCTGGACTTAATCATGCAATTTGCTTAGCAGAATGTTCTTTCTTATCAACTCCTTAATAAATATTAGCTGCTCTGATCTGCCTTGGCAAATCAGAGAGAAGTATGTTCTTCCCCACCTCCAACCAGGACCAGATAGTTTACACAACACAAAATATAGATAGATATGGGGGTGGGGGGAATCACAGGAATGGAATTTTACAAAATTGGAGCCAAAGATAAACTGGAAAACACCAAAGCAGAAGGATCTGGAGGATTTATTGGACCAGAGATTTTAGACTTCAGAGCGTAAAGAACTCACAAAATTGTATGATTCGGTATCTTGATTTCAAGTCTTTATAAGATTCTTATTCCCATTTACAGTTGAGGTAAGTGCTGAGTTTTCAATCAACAAATATATATTCCATGCTTACTGGGGAGTATGGCAAGATGCTGAATCTTGGGATATAGAGGAGGAAGATACAACCAGGGTATCAGTATGGGTATTCCTAGTTAGGGGTGGGTGTTTTCCACTTGATGATTCAGTGACATAGGCTTTTTGTGTCTTGTGGAATCACCATCCTCAAGGGCCTCGGAATCCTCTGTCTCCGGTCAGAAAATGGGGGAAGGGAGACTGGAGAAGGCACAGCTGCCTCTTAATCCAAGATGGTGGAGGCGACATTCAGGGCTTGTCCTCTCTGTTGATTGATGTGATCACATAGCCTCACCTGGATGCACCGAGAATGTACAGCCCTTTTCAGCAATGACTCTGTAGTACAAAGAGGAGCAGAAACCACTGCTGAAGTCCAGTGTCTTCCACTCTGAAGACAGAGCTCTTTGGACCTCAGTTCTCTATTATTAAAAGGATGGCTTTGTTTGTTCTATGGTTCTATAGTCTCTGAAAATGGAGAGGTATGAGATTTTTATTCAACTCACCAAATAGGAGGTTCCATTTATCCATCAGCTTAGACACACACACACACACACACAGCGTTGAAAACAGAGAGAGTATTGAGTCATCATATCATATTCTATTACTTTGGTTTTTCTTTGTAGTCTTTACCTAGAACATGTCTATATACCCAGTTCAATATTACACACACCCAACCTTGAAAGAAGCGTATTTTATGCTTACATATATTTGCTTCTGTTGGAGGATGTGTGGTTTGTTGTACCTAAGGAGATTTTGGCCTTCTTGATCTTGAGGGAAGGACAAAAGATTCAGATGTGTTGGCTATCATTAAAACTGTAAGCTTTAATTCTGAGGTTAATCTTTCTCTCTCTTTTTCCCCTTCCCTTTCTCTCCTCTTCTTCTCCTTTTTCGTTGTCTTCAGTAGCTGAAGAGGTACATAAATCAGCTGACCTGGTGAAGATCAGTTCACACAACGTACATCAGGAAATGTGAATTTCAAGCGTGGGTCTTTGTGTATGCAAATTGGACTGGGCTTCCTATAACTCAACTATCTATCAAGGAAATTAAAGGGAAATTAGACACTACTTTCAAAATCTTACTCCCAACATTTCCTTATATTTGTCCTTTTGTGCACTGGAACTGCACATTTTTGTTTTTACTGGTGTTTTCTGTGCTCTGTGGACTTGACCTCTGTATCCTGCCAGTATTTTCAACCACAGTTTGTATAAACATTGCATTGTCCCGTGTGTCAGTCCAAATCAAACTTGAACACAGAATTGTGATGGTGAGTAGTCATTTTCTCTCAACCAGTTCCCTCAATTATTGACCCAAAGGTTGGAGATAGAGCTGAAAATACTGCCTCTGGGTCCCTAGATCTCAATCCCTATCTCTGCCTTTATCTATCTCTGCTTATCTCTCTCTCTGTCTCTGTCTCTCTCCACATTTGGCTAGGATTGCTTTAAACAATATATAATAAAACAATGTGCCATGAGCTAGCAAAAAATCTACAAAACGAATTTCCTCTTCCTTTCACGGCCATGCCTCCTATGCACGAGTCTGCTGTAGGCACTAGGCAACTAAACAGCAACCCCTCCACCTTTCTGTAGAGGAGCCAGAGAGGCAAAACAGATGTACCAAGAAGTTCAGTAACATCCAAGATTGCGTGACCAGAAGTCACAAAGCCGGGATGTCAGAGTCTGAGTTACCAATGACTACTCTACGTTGACATCGGTGTTGAAATAGAAATGATAACGAGGTGCATACCATCGACAGGCAGAGGGACAGTGAGTGCGAATTCCTGAGGTGGTGCTGTTCTGTTCGAATCACGGAGCACAAACACCTAATGCTAGGAGGGCGTCTGGATCTACCGCATCCCCTGTGCTTAGTTACTAGGTTGGGTGAGTGAGGGGTGTCAAGGGGCAGGTCATCCAGATAGACACTAGAATTCTGGTCTCCCGGCCCCCAAGGCAGCGCACACTTCCTCTATTATTCCAGAATCAACCAAAGCCGTCGGAGGTAAGAAGCTCTTCCGTGTTCTAGGTTTTATTTGGTCTCAAACTATTTTTTATCCCTGCTCAGTTCTTGGCTTACTCCCTTGGGTAGAGCCATTTGTTCATTCAGGTTTCACTGAACACCCGTGGGCCTTGTACCCTAAGCCTGGGGCAGGCGATGGGTCTCTAGCATGCAGGTACCAGAGCTGACTCTATTGTTTGCTAGATATCTGGTTATGGGAGAATCATTTCGTATGGCTTCCCCCCCACCCCCCGCCTTTTGTTTCTCCTACCTCTAACATGGGTCTGAGACGACTTATGTCACGGGGTTGTTGCAATCGTTGAGTTCTGTATGGAAAGAGAGTTATCCTTATTTGAGGCGGGCTGCTCTTTAGAAGCAGAGTGCAGGGTGGGGAAGGGGACAGGAGTTGGATGAGCCAGGAGAAACACATGGAGGTCAGATCACACGGGGCCCGTGCGTCATGCTAAGGAGTTCAGACTTGTCCCTCAAGCCAAGTCAAATTGTTTGCCAAATCACTCAAAACAACTGTTCTGTGATGGGAGCATGGGAAAGAGACTCAATAGTCAGTGAATGCTGGCTATGCCCTAAGTGCTTTATCTCAATTCTCTGACTTAATCCTCATGACAGCCCCACATAGGAAGCATTATACACTGAGGCTCAGAAAGATCAACTTCCGGGAGGTTACATAATTGGTGGCAGAGCTGTGATTTGTATTATTCCGTCAGACTGTGAAACTTTCTTCTGTCATGCATAATACATTAATTCCCCCCTCCCCCCCAAAAAAAAAACCCATATGAAAGCTGAATGCCTAGAACTGAAGAAACCCAAAACTTTGCATGTGATATGGAGGAGTCATATTCCATGGAATCCCAAAAAAAAACATGACGAAAATTCTTGATGATGCAATGATTATTTAAAACATTAAAATTGGCTTCAACATTAAATGCAAATAGTTCTACTCTTATGTAATTTCCTGCCTCAAAATCCTGATTTTTTTTTTCAGATTATTTTAAGTGACATTCAGTAAGGAGAAAAAAATCACTTTAAAATGTAGGGAAATGACTGGCTTAGTGGTAATTTTGCAAGAGACTGGGTAGGGAACTCAGCGTGAGGCTTCGAGGATGGCTTTCATAGGATTTTGCAAGATTTCTTTAAATATTTGTGATATGAGACTTGACTATAGAACTATTTCTCCTCTTGACAAGGGAGCACAAAGCATACCCACCCCTGAGAAGTTCTCTCCAGTTCCATGAACTTCCCTTTGGAAGCCTTTGGAATTCTGGAATGGTTTTTGGTGCCAATTTTTATCATTTCCATGCTTTTTAAGACTCTCTCCACATCCTTCAGTAAGGCTCATCTTGCGATGCAGTCCTATGATCTATTTCCAGAGTTCCCTGTATGTGATTTAATTTGGTACCTGTTCCTTACGACTGAACAGCTTGAATCCATCAGGCATCCCGACACAACCAGGGATTCCCTGCATTTAGCACAGCAAGTGGTTTTTATCTGGGTTCCAGCGGTTTAACTGCTAGTGTCAGTGGCTTTCATTTTTCCATTTCTCACTCATCTTTATAAAACATTAGAGAACATTTCAGTAAAACATGAAACGATTGCACAAACATGGTTGCAAAAGCTGCTGATGCTGTTTAATCTGAATTCTGATTATGAGCTTGGTGTAAGGGTGTCCATGTGAAAAGCAAATATGTGGAGCTCGAGACTTGCTTTGATGAATTTATTCAACAAATGCGCTCTCTTTGGGAAGCTTATCTACAGGAAGATTCTAACACAAGGGTTTGTATGCAAATGACTGGGAAAACTTTCAGGGGATTGAGGAGGTGAGACAGGAAATGAAAGGAAGCCAGCCAATCATCAATACAATGCATCGACCATGGGCCCAATGAAGGAAATAAGCAAGAAAGGTCCCACAGAGGAAAATTTTGCTCACTTCCTCAGGTCAGCACCGTAGACAGTGTAAATCATACCTCAGAGTTGTCCTGATCAGAGGAAAGGGACCACTCCTTGGTCATTGGCCAAGGCTATACAAATTCCCAGTCTTCAGTTCTCTGTGTTTTGGTGCAGACAACTCCAGCTGGACTTCAGCAGCCTGGGGGGCAGCTCTCCCCAAAGAGCAGCAAATACTGGCTGCTTTGAGTATGAGCACTTTGGGCAGAAGTGTGGACAAAAATGGTAATGGAATCCACAGGAATGTGAGTAAGACTCTGCCAGCCACCCTCCTAGGATGCAATGGAGAAGAGGACGAATATTGTCCCCACCCACTCTCATGGAGCTTCCATTTGGGTGTCAGGGAACTAGGCATTAACAAACTAGTTGCAGATTCATATACATGCAATGAAAAAAAAATAGGCAGGAGGCTGATACAGAAAATAAGAAATCTACTGTATTTAGATGGGCAGCAGAGTTCTCTCTGGAGATGACTTTGGAGCCGAGGCCTGAATGATGCAAAGGAGTGAATTATTTGCCAAGTCAGGAGCGGGGAGCTTTCCCAGCGTAGGGTACACATAGTCAAAGTCTTTTGGATGGAAGAGAGAGTGGCATGTTCCATGAACTGAGCGAACACCAGGGGGGCTGGAGCCCAAGCCTGGATGGTGAAGAGGTGTCTTCGTTATCTGTTGCTGCCTCAAAAATCACCCCCAAATTCAGATCTTACAAGACAAGCCTTGCAGCTTTGCTCATACTGGCGGCTGGAGTGGTGATGGATGGTCAGGGATGACCTTGTTCTGGCAGTTGCTACTGGGTCTTGGCTTGATCATGTTTCTTATAGGCTCATCTGTGCTTCTCCGATGGGAGACAGTATTCGAGGGAGTGAAGGCAGGGAGCTGCAAGCTCCGTGAGGCTGTGTTTCAGGAGGCACACAATATCACTTCCACCAAATTCTACTGCTCAAAGCGAGTTACAAGGCAGATTCAAGGGATCGGGAAAATGACTTCATCTCTCGATAGGAGGCACTGCAATGCATTGGTGGCCATGTTCTAACCTACCAAAGGAAAAGGCTATGATTTGAGACTCACCAGTAGCCAGACTAAGCCTGGCATGGTGGGCCACATTAAGGTGTTTGGATGTTGAGATCTGAGTGTCCAATAACCAGTATCCAGTGTCATCGTTGATCAAGATCTGCCAATACAGAAACAAAATGAAGGTTTAAGATGCACGGGCATCAAGTTGTTCTTTTATGTTTTAGGATGCAGTTTATATTTGGGGACAGGTAGAGTATTTAATGGAGGACCAAAGAAGCAAGAAGAGTTACCCACCCAGTTATTGACCAAACTCTTCAGTTATTAGATGCATGGTCTTGAGCATTATAACTGAACTTCCTTGATTTACTGAGAATAAAATGAAACAATGTTTGCCAAGTGTTTAGTCCATGGCAGGAAATGAGTGCTCCCTGAAGTTTGCAATTGTTATTAATAAGGGCAAGTAGCTCTGGGTGACTGATTTGCATAAAGTTCATAGAGGATGTCTGGTTTTTCTTCCCTAATTTCCATTGGTAAAGACCCTATTCACCCTTTTATCAAAACTTTTCCTTCCCTTTCCTCCAACCTGCTTGGGTGTTGCCCCACATAGATCCTTCAGGCTAAGAAGGAAAGGAATCTGCAGATCTTGACAAGGAGACCTTCAGGGTTTATTATCTTAGTGAAGTTGCAGGTGAATTTTAATAACAATAACCAACAAATCTCTTTTATTCCATTATGAAGATAAAACCGATGAGAAGTGGTGCTTGGTGTCATCTGGTGTGACCGTTTCTAAGGAGATAGACAATGAAATATTTCCTTTCTAGAAGGTTCCATTAAAGCACACATAGACATATGAGGGCAGGCTCTCACACTCACACATCCAAACAACCAATTGTTTCTGTCTTTGACACTTTGCATAGAATTGCAGGCAACTCACAAATTCCATAATTTATTGAATGTCACTGCTCATTCAGAAAGAATGGTCATTATCTCAGACATATTTATGGACCTGGTTAATGCCGAGTATTAAAAACGTTATTGGGGATTTAAATCCAGGCAAGTGACTTCCCTCCAGCGCCGAGAGAGCCACAATTTGCCGGCTCCCCTTCTGGAGGGAGCTTGCCAGATATGGAAATATTATTACATGGTTGAATGAAAAGGAAACTGAATTGCAGAAAGAGCCTCTATCCCTAAAGAGCAATGACCTATGAAACAGCTAAAGGGAATAAGGAAATGAATTTTGTCAATTAAAAGAAAAGAAGGAGAAAGAGAGCACACAAAGAGAGGTAGGTGGCAGACCTAGGCACCGGGAGACTGGAAGTCCATCAAGAAACTATAGCACTCTTGGAATTCAGCTTCCAGTGGATCCCTGTTGCATTTGTGTCTCTTGCCTAATTTCCTCTACCTGCTTCCTGTGCGAATGATAGCTTCTTTTAGAACATCCTTTTATACCATACATAACACTTTTATATTATTTGATTGGATTTTCACAGTCTTGGGAGTTTTACTTATTTCCAGCTCCCGCTCGCACCTGGGGATACCGAATAGGTAAGCAACTTGCCTCTGCTCGGGGACTGGTCACGGACCAAGCTAGGAACTGCTTTCAGGGTAGCCAGCTCGGGACTTGGTATGCTTCTTACTGTGCCAAAGTGTCTCCGACATCAATTCCTCCCCTCCAACCGTAGATCAGATGATCCTCGGCAGAAAAATTATGTTTTATGCTTTCATTGGTATTCTGTAAAGAATCTTTTACCTTATGAGCCCACGGCTGGAACTCAGTATGTGTTGATTAATGGAAAATTGTGTCGCCTTTGCTTTCCTACGCCTAGCCCCCCAGTCTTTGTTACCCACATCTTAATTTTAGAAAGTTTCTTCTTAACAGAAAGATGTGTTTACAGCTGACGTGGCGCAGGTGGGCTGGGCACAAAGCCCATGCTCTCACCACGCCGTTCATGCTCTGTGCCCTTGTTCAGTGATGAAACCTCTCTGAGCCCCCAGAATTTGTCATCTTTCACTCGGGGCTACTTTGCTTACCTCAGAGAGCTGTTGGAAGCTTGGAATCCAGTTATAATCTAGCCCCTTAGTAAAGTTCCCAGAATTTAGTGGGTACCAGCTCCATGTTAGGTACTCTTATTATCATTGGCATTGTTTGCCCCTTGCTTTCAACTTCCTCAGAAGCCATCTCGCTTGGGAATTTCACAAAATAATGTCTTACGGCTTCCGTCTTGGACTCCATCTTTCATCTGTCTTGTTCATCGGTCCACTTATTCATGATCCTGTCAGCCATGCTTTCACCATCTTTCCTCACCTCTCGTCCCGGGTTACCCTCACATTTTTGGGCTGGCCAGACAACACCGAGGGTTGGTTCAGCCACACATTTTGTCATGTCACTCTGGAGATTCCGGATGTTAGGGCCATCCGGGGCAAACCAGCTCATGTGATCAACCTACCCACAATCCTTTGCAGGACTCGGAACTCATAGATTTGCTCCTTTATATTTCCATACTGATTCCTTGTGGGAAACACACGTCCTGTCAACCTGAAGGATGCCTTTCAGGAAAAAAAAAAAAACACTACAAAATCAATAAAAAAATAAAATATATAAACAAAACAAGATACAATGCACAAAACAGAATTCCTAGCTATTTCCTCTGGGAAATCTTATGTCACTAACTCCTTTGAGCCTTTTTACTCAAAGTTTGTTGTCTTTTATATCCAGGGTGGGAGGCAGTGCTATAGCCTTACCGGTCACTCACACGTTGCAATATGTTTATGCTGTTTGGTCAATGGCTGCTGGTTTGAGCATCCCACCTGCCCACCACCGGCACCCTGACTGCTCTTGGATCTCTCACTATCCAGCAGCTGAAGAATTGATATCTAGCCCAACACAATGACCAGGATCCATCATAACTGGTTGATACGCATGCTAGGGAGCCCCTCAAAACCTGGTTTCACAAGCATTGCCATGGGCTTTCCTGTGTTCTTGGGAGAATCAGTCTTACCCCAGAGTTTCTCTATAGGCCTAGGAGCCCCATACAGGCAACACCAGGAGGGAAATCCTGTTGCCCATTTCCCTCCAACCTGGCAAGCAGCGGGCAGGGGCTCTCACGCACCATCCTTCACACAGTGTGCTCCTTGTCCAAAGGATGCCCAGATATCAGCAGAGAAAACTATCCCTGCTCTATCCTTGTTACTCTGGTAGGAAAGTGAACCCCATCCCTCAGTCTTGGTTTTGCTATTAACCTGTCATAGAATCTTATACTGGTCCTTTCACATCCCTTGGATTTCACTTTCTCCAGTATCTGGCTTAGCTCATAGGGTTGCTTTGAAAGTTATAAAACAAAACCGGTATTACAGTCGTTTGCAAGTGGCTACTTGTCGTGTGCATACAAGATATTAACGTTGTCATTGTAATTATCACTACTCAGCATCACCCATGACATACAGATTTGTTTTCAGGTAGTGCTTCTACGCCAATGTGCATCTCGTACTGCTTAGAATACCAGAGCCGTAGAACAAATTAGAGATCATCTAGCCCAAAGATGGAGAACTGTCACATATTTAGACTAAGCCTGGTATTTTTTTTAACTACCCAGAGGTGTTTTTCTTTATTAACATTCCTTTATCAGCATTTAAAACTCAAGATTTTTGTTTTCACATCAGAATACAGATTTTTGGCATCTTTTACAAAAAATGACCTATGTTCCAAATAAATTATGCAGGGCAAATGTCAGCGGGAGCTGACAAGGGGCTGCATTTTTTTGTGAGGTATACAGGTGTTGCAGCACCGTACCTCCTGGCCGCCCTGTTTCCTGACACCAGGTGGCTTCTCGGGACAAGTGCATTATACGCACCTGAGCTCAGCCTGGCTTCTGCCTCATCTCCTCCCGCCAAGTTTGACCTTTCTTACATAGATGAGGAAACGGAGGCCCCCAGTCTACCCTTCCTTTTGCTTTTTATTTACGACATTGCTTCTTACTAGCTTTCTGAGCCCAAATCCTTCTTCTCAACCACATAAGAAAGACCATGTCTTCTATTTTAGGTTAGCATAGGTTATTTTACTTCAATTAATTGTAACTTATTTTGTTTTAATCAGCTGCAGAGTTGATTATAGAGTGGCCCGGAAAAAAATATATTGACAAGACTTTCTACCTTTACATTTGTCTTAACCTGTCTTCCAGAAAAATGCTTTCAATCTGTCTTGAAACAGGCTACCACCAGTTCTGTGTAAAAATAGTATTAGTCTTAGGAACAGGACAGTTGATTCTTTTATATTGCTGAAATTGGTAATTATCAGCTCACTCATTTACTCATGGACTCATTTGTTCTGCAAAGACCCTGTAAGATCAGGAGAACAGATAACAGCACTAAAGAGGGTCCTCAAATTCTTCATGTCAGTATTCTACATTTTAGCCCAATTTATAAGAGTAGAAGTTTAGGGAGGAGAACAAAAGAGATGAGCCAAATTTAAGGCCCGAGTTGGGACCCGACCGGTCTCCTGTTTTTGTCTAGAGCCCCGGAAATATAGACAGAGCCAGAAAGAGCCTTGGGAGGCTGATTCCAAATTCTTCATTTGACACAGGCAGAAACTAAAGCCCTGAGGAGGGAAAGTTACTGCCTCAGCTTTTTGTCACAGTTGGAAAAAAATAGGCTTATCACATGGGATTTCTAGAACTTCACCAAGAGCACTTTCCTGATTCTCAAACCGATTTCTAAAAAAACATGGTGAGATTTCTCCATAAGAAAATATAAGAGTGGGCGCCTGGGTGGCTCAGTTGGTTAAGTGTCTGAATTCAGTTCTGGTCATGATCTCACATTTTGTGATTTTGAGCCCTAGATCAGGCTCACTGCTATCAGCGTAGAGCTCACTTCAGATCGTCTGTCACCCTCTCTCTGCCCCTCCCCAACTTGCTCATGTGCGCTCTCTCTCTCTCTTAAAAATAAATTTTAAAAAACTTTAGTAGAGAAAATATAAGAGAATAAAAGCAGCTAAAAGTATTAAGTGTTCAAAAGGCTAAGGCCATCATTCTGTCTCAACGCATGTCAATGTTGGATTGATTAATGCACAGCAATTTTTCTCTGTTACTGAAATATGATTTTTTTTTAAAAAAATGAATCAATAAACATTTGTGTATTCTCACTTTCCACCTTCTTATGTCCTTCCTTTGTGCCCTAAACCTCCTTCTTTCTCTTTATTCAGGTATTTTCTCAGATCTCCTGCCCAATTTCCTCTCCCGAGTGAGGTGTGGTAAAAAGGATACAGACAGACCCAGAGGGAGTTGGATTTACACACCTCACTGGATTCCTACTGGGTGTGGCAAGTTGGACGGATCAGTCGTCTTTGACACGCTGGTTTTTCCAGAAGTACTACTCTTAGTAATGGCCATCCCCATTTTTGGTGGTGGGTTGGTATATACTCCCTGACCCATTCTCCATCCACTGTTTTTGAATCTTTGCCAGTTTCAGTTTGTAGGATGTGACTACCTCAACAGGTCACCTCCAAGGTCTAGGGAAGACAGATAGAACTGGAATTGTTTTGCAATTTACCTGCTGTACAAAATAAAATGCTTTTTTAACCTCAACGAGCCTCGTTCATTCACTTCTTCACTGAGCACCTCTGATGTGGCAGGCCGTATTCTAGGTAGAGGAGACACAGTTGTCAACCAGACAGCAAATCTCTTGAAGGTTACATTCTTCAATGGGGGAAGATAGACAACAAATAAGTAAATCGGGAAAATATCAGACTGCCATGAGCAAGATGCAAATGTAATGGAGTATGTCTTCCTTACAGGGTCCCACGGGGATTTGTGTATCTTTTTTCCAGTTTTCCTTAGTGCCCTGTAATTGTTTGTCTGCGTACGTATCTCCTTCATTAGACTCTGCGTCTATGAAGAGATGAGACCTTGTAATTTTACATCTAAATCCCCAATTCCTACATAGTATTAGCTACAGTGGATGTGCTCAACGAAAGCTTGTTCCCGTTTGAATGCTAACTTCATCCTTGGCTCATTTTATCTTTCTCTACTCTTATTCTCTCTACTGTCATTTGCTCTCTCCCTGATTTCTTAACCTATATTTTTTTAGAAGTATGCATTTTACAATAGTAAACCACTGTAAATCTTCCCGGAACAAGACGAGTTTGCGTAAGTCAGTAGTAAACAAATAAATAAATGTATACATAAAATACCTAAGAGGCGTTTCATGAGTAAAGTAGTAAGTGTGTAAGCCCGCGTTAGACAAAGAATTTTCTCTCTTGTTCAACTGACACTAATGTAGGACTTCCAGCAGGAAGCAGTAAGATAGTTACAAGTGAGAGTCTGTCAGACAGACTTGAGTTCGAATACAAGCTTTCCGACTTGTAATCGTTCTGTGACCTCGGGAAAATAGCCTATCTTTGCTGATCTCAGTGTTTCCACTGAAAATTTTGCTTAGTGATATCTGCCCTGTCAGGCTCCTGAAAGAGTAGATGGCATTATGTGTACACACACACACACACACACACACAATTCTGCATATCGTAGGAATAGCTCACCTCTTTGAGTGCTACTGTGTAAGAGTGCTTTATATTCAGCAAAGACTCAGGCACAGAGTGGTTGATCAAGCTGTACCAGATTGTTATGCGCAGCCCAATGTTCTTAATCGTAAACATTTAGGACCACAAAATAGGCACTCAATAAAAGGTGGTCACTGCACGTATTAAGCTGATCACCTTTTGTGGTATCATCGCTTTGGCAATGAGAAACCCACAGAAAAACACTTTATGAGACACCAAAGCAAAGACCAACACTCATAAGGCATCATGATCTCAAACTAGGATGAACACGTGCTCTTTTTTTGCCAGCCACCATCCCTGTTTGGTCTAATTGTCCTAGACCCCTTTTACAAAAATTTCTTACACCCCTTTTACAAAAAGTGTCCTGATTTATATAGTCACCCTATTCTAACAGATTCATGTCCAAAGCCAAGCGTGCATAGGAGGCAAAAAGAGGAGAGAGGAAGAAAGAAACACAAAGCAGTTTCATTCTGTCAACATGCCTTCTCCCCACAAACATATCCTCAAAAGGGGTTCTGATTTATGTGTCCTGATTCATGGCAATTGGAGGCGTAGAAGATTTGTCACCTCAGATTTTGAGGGTCTAATTATTTATGCTCTAAAACTATGTCTTCACCTCCAAGGAATGATAGAGAGATGGTATGTGAAGTATCATGTTAATGGGAGGGCTACAAAAATCAATGGCGGGATCGGGGATGGGAGCCATTTAATCTCATTGCTGCAGCTAGAGATGCCTGCACATTTGTCTTTCTCAAGAGTATGCACACAGCTCTATTAGGTGCTGGGCGTGCCATAATTCTACTGTAATTGCAATGGTATTATAAATTACCGTCATAACACCCTACAGTGGGTACACCAGTGCTCTGGTTCACAGCCCTGTGTTTTCTCTCTGTGCAACCATTTATTTTTGGAGATGGTACAAGGAGCTATGAACATAAATATGCCCACATCCTCATGTCACATGATTAGTCTGTTGTCTGCTCTTCTGATCAGCTTTGGAAGGTCCTGAAATGGACTGAGAGAAAAGAGCTCTGTGTTCCACACTTGGCATTACCACTAACTAGCAATGTGACCTTGCGAAAGTCATATTTCCTCCTTCACTTTTACGGTGTGTGAAATACATGCATTGCGTTCAGTCACAGATTTCCAAATTTCAGCCATTTCCTTATCTCATCTTTGGGCCCTGTTTGCATATTGCACGTACAACCTTTTTTTTTTATTTGAGTGTCGTTGGCACCGAATGTTACATTAGCTTCAGGTGTACAGTATCCTGATTCAACAATTCTACACCTTATGCTGTGCTCACCACAGGGTAGCTACCACCTATCACCATGCCATGTTCTTGACTATATTCCCTGTGCTGTACCTTTTATTCCTGTGACTTATTCATGTACTATTAACTTTAAAAAATGCTTGCCTATGTACAATGCAAAGCCATGGGAGGATTTGAGTTTGAGGGTTTGGGTGATAGGTAGAGACAGAAAACACAAATGCCTCTCTTTTTATTAGATGCAATTAAGTGTTTTGGGGTTTCCAAAACTTCTGTTCCAGTTCACTGTCCCTGTTGTGAGATGTGGCCCCATGCCCCAGCAGACACACAGCTGGTGCCAAGAAATCGCCTCTGATACTTTCCTCTCTTTGTGTCCAGCTCCACATACTCTGTGCTTTGGTGGCCCCTGGGGTGACCCCAACAACACCATTAACCCCCAGTCTCTTTCACCTTTCACAGCTAACTCTTGAGATGGCAGGCGTTCTTGGGATTCAAAAGTCATGCCTTCTACAATGAGTTTGGAGGCAAAGTGCCCTTCATGGGGTTACCCACGATCACCTGTCTCCCCAACCCTTGATTCTTTTCTGGTAGTGCTATGAAAATTCTAGAAGTGTGTAGTTAGCCAGATAACACATGGGAAAATGAAAGCATCTTCTTGAAAGCACCCCCAAATTGTGTGCACGGTGATTTTAAAGCCTTCCTCCCTTGGCTCTGAGGAATAGTAGCCTATCTTTGCTTCAAAATCATACGCTTCTCAGACAACCTCTTTGGAGCCCAGCCTCACCTTGCGTATTGACAATGCAGGCATGGAAGGGAGTGGAGGACATTGTTGTTGGAGGGGCCAATTCTCTAAACTTCTAGCTGTGCCTAAGCTTTTGAGAACGTGGCCCAACATTTATGATCATCTTAATGGGACATGTTTAGCTTTTTTGGTCCTTGGTGTAAGTAGTTGCTAAGTTAGCACAACACCCAGCGTGATGCTCTAAAGTCAACTAGAAATCAGGTCGTATCACTTCTTTGCTTGAAATTCTTCAAATTTCCTACCTCTAAGAGAAAAAGCTAAATCCTCAAACTAATATCCCAAGCCCTGTGTATGCTGCACCCTTCTCCGCCACCCCCCCCCCCCAACCACCTCCCTGTGTTTCCTCCCCTTCACCTCTGTCTTCCTGCAGTCTGGCCATTCTGAACTTGACATACTTTTTTTTTTTAATGTTTATTTATTTTTGACAGAGAGAGAGAGAGAGAGAGAGAGAGAGAGCATGAGCGGGGGAGGGGCAGAGAGAGAGGGAGACACAGAATCCGAAGCAGGCTCCAGGCTCTGAGCTGTCAGCACAGAGCCTGATGCAGGGCTCAAACTCACAGACTGTGAGATCATAACCTGAGCCAAAGTGAGAAGCTCAACCGACTGAGCCACCCAGGTGCCCCTCGAGATACTTTCTAAATAGCCAAGACACTTCTGCCACAGGGCATTTTCTGCTTTCCATTCCTTATTCCTTGAGTGGTTGAATGTCTTCCTCCCTTATCTGCAAGGCCTTTCCTAACTACTGCGTCCAGGATAGCAATTCCTCTTTCCCCTGGCATGCTCTCTCTCCCTCACTGTGTTTTATTCTTCTCCATTTATATTACCTTTTGAGAAACAATACCTTTTTATTTGTCTATTGTCCATTTCTCCTCTTTAGAACGAAAGCTCATAAGGGCAGAGATTTCTGTTTCTGTCTGCTTTTTTTTACTGTTGGATACTCAGTACCGAGAACAGTGCCTGACCTATAATGGCATTCAGTATTTGCTGAATACATCTGCATACGTAAACGGCTGGATCAAGCATGTTACTTTTCCTTCCTTCCCATCATATTTCTATCTTGTTCCTTTTTTTCTACTTAAAAAGATTTATGTGTAATAATTCATGTTATCCAAAAATTGAAAAAAAATATAGAATGTTATATGATGAAAAGCCTCCCTTTAAACCTTGTGACTCTTAACAAATTTTCTTTACGCATATTATGTATATGTATATGTGTATGGGTATTCTCTCTCTGTGTGTGTCTCTCTCTCCTTTGTCTACTTTTTACTGCTATGGGTTTTTCCACTCTTCTTAAATTTTTCCTTTCTTTTCCTCCCTCCTATTTTCCTTCCTCCTTCCTTCCTTCCTTCCTTCCTTCCTTCCTTCCTTCTGACATCTCATTGTAAATGTTGCTTCTCTTTTCCAGATGTTTCAAGAGCTATCTTTGAATGAATTTCTTGTTCCTGTGTAATTATTCATCTTTTAATGAAATGAGTGTTTTGAGACCAGCTATCTTCAGCAGATTCCTGTGGGTAGGAGAATAGCTTCAAAGGCTTTGACCCCAGAGGCCCTCTGCTTGTCCATTGTTAGCATGATCCCTGCAAATACTGCTGATCTGGGTACTTTTTTGTCGGTGGAACTTTCTCTGCCTCTCCACCAAGCCTGCTCACTCAGTTCTCTTACC
This sequence comes from Panthera pardus, assembly GCF_024362965.1. Lineage (NCBI taxonomy): Eukaryota > Metazoa > Chordata > Mammalia > Carnivora > Felidae > Panthera > Panthera pardus. Next base: position 70,020,595 of record NW_026527002.1, read on the forward strand.
TGTTGTGAAGAAGGGTGACAGCTTTTGCACTTTATGGCATGAACCTCACCTCTAAGAAATGTATCTTCTGTTGATGTTTCTGAGCTTCGACGGTGTCAGACCCTCTTGTCACTCACTGTGCTTCCCCTCCCTTCCTCCCGGTTGCCTTCTCTCCCTCTCAGTTTGGGGCAGCCTTTTATGTGTATTTTGGATTTCATAGACCCTGTGTGTCAGAATGTCATGTCTGCATTCGTTGAAAATGCAGATTGCCGGGTTTAAAACATTTTAAAAAATTCTTTATAGTGTTTTTAAAACATGACTTCTTGGGAGAGAAGTGAAAAAATGCTGACTGTCCCATTATGTTCATATGGGAAATTCTTGTTCCTTGTTTCTGAATATTTGGATTCTCATTAGAATTCCCTAGAGAACAGATTGGGTAAATTCCCTGATTTTTTACGCTCTGAGCTTTCTGAAGTAAGGTATTTGGGGCTTTCACCGCAGGATTGGGATGGATGTGGCCCCGTCAATCACCTTCCCTCACTCAGCCTCCTATGAAAGAGTTGCCTGGGGATAGAAGTATGAAGACTCTGAAAATAAAATTTACATCCAAAAGGAATTCATTTTGCTATCAGGAGAAGTACTGGGTTTTACTAATCCTCTTGCTTTATAGAAGGTAATGTTTATTTATGGTCACATAACATTACGTCAGAGCTGGAAAGCACCATAGAGGCATCTTGCCTAATACATCACTTGAAAGATGAAAAAACCGAGTTCAGAATCTGGAATTGACTTGTTCCATGGCTTCAAGGTCAGAGTGTGGACCCACAAGGTCATATGCCAGTGTAAATCGGATTGCATATTGAAAACAAGATTCTGAGTCACTACCCAGAATACGCATACCAGTGGGCAAGAGCATGCATACCAGTGGGCAAGATAACTCTACTATAAGGTTGCCTATAGAGCCACGATCCTTTGTGTGTGTCTTACATTTGTTCAAGGCTAAAACAGTCACATGAGTGGGGTAATAATTCTACATAGGAGGAGATCCACGTGATACTTTGTACTCTTCTCCAATGCATGCTCTAGTGCGTTAATCCCTTAAGTCTCATTTTACACGGGGCCACCCAGACAACACAGATTTGTGTCTGGGCTTGAAGGGCAAATAAAACTCCTTAGGCTTTTGTGTACTATGTGTTCCAAGCCACGTCTCCGGCCCAGCTTCCCAAAGAATCTATCACTGGAGTCTTAGGTGAAAGCCCACCTAATTATAATAAAGTGGCACTTGATTTCTGATTTGCCATTTTCAACTGTTCATATATTTCTCCCAGGATTTCATAACAAGAAGGGTGATGGAGACTTGGCAGGGTACACGTATTCATGGGTCTTGCGAAGACCATCTGTAGTATCCTCGAACTCACCATAATCCCAAACAGAAATTAGTACATCCCAGCTCTTGGTACTGTCCTTTGACTCACTTAGCAAAGCTCATTGAGAAGGCACTCCCTTATTTCCTGCTCAGCAGGGCGCTGGGGGAAATGATCTTCCACACTAACTACAGCCACATAACTACTTACACAGAATCATATGTTTATCATTTCCCAATATTTGTAGAGTATTGGTTCAATCTGTGCTGCAGATTCTTTCTAAGATGTACTGTAAACTGGCCAGGCTGACTTTGGGAATGCTTAGATTGTGACTATGTTAGCAGTGCGAGCAAACCAGCCACAGCGGGGATGTGAAAAGCAGCAGCACTGATGAGTTCATAATGATCCCCTCTTGGTGAGCAAATTGACACCTGTTCCTCTTTGAGCATCACTCGAGCAGAGTCCATTTCTCTTCCTCTGCATAGCACGAGACTAGGTTTTTTCGCTTTAAGTTAAAAAAATGTATTTTGATCTAACCTTTTGAGGACAAGAAAGGAGAGAAAGTTCTAGGCAGGGGGGAGGTCAAGACAGAGAGTGCAAATAAATGGAAGGAAGTTTTTAGGATTATCAGTTCTGAAGTTTGGAATTTCAGAGAAGGAACAGGAAATAGGGGCAGAGAAGGGAGGGACAGGAGAAGATACCAGAGGGAGAAAAGCCAGTGCTTGATTTTGAAAGGTCTTCTACTTTAGGGATCATGAACAGTATTCCGTGAACAAGGGAGAAACACTGAGTGATTTTATGCATGGGAGCGATAGTATCAGGTGTATATTTCAGAAAATTCACTCTGGCTGCAGCTTTGAGAATGAACTGAAAGGAAGCGAGACTGGATGTGGTTAATTTTGAAGCTATGGAGGTAGACAAAGGTGACAGCGATGATGGGGGTGGCACAGCGCACACGGGGCCAGTCATCGTCATACATTATGTGACGTTCTTGTTGCAGCTCTGAGTAGAGACTATAATTCTCCTTGCTCCGTGGGTGAGGACTGAGAGGTCACGCCGAGAGCAAGAGGCAGCCTGGGATTCTACCTGGAGCTCTAACTCTGAAGGTTGAAGCTTTTCTGAAGCTACAACATGGAAATCCTGACACAGCGAGCTCTGTCGGTCACAGATCGCTAGATCAGGAAAGTGCCTCTGCATTGGGTGATCCCATTTCACTTCTTGATGCTTCCCCACCTATTATGGAAGAGTATTCTTTTTTTTTTTTCTTACAAAGATAATGTGGAGATAAACGAGATAACTTACCTGATTCTAAAACTTGTCTCTTCCATCCCTGGGAGGCTTCCTCCGGAGCTATCAAGAAGAAGGTGAAAATTTAATCTAGTATTTGTAGAAATTTTCAACTGAAAGGAGTTCTTCCTTATATTTAGGAAGAATTATAGAAAGTGTTGGCCCCGAGTGCTCTGAAATCCTTGAAGGCAAATGTAAGTCAAGTAAATTACACTTAATAGTAGGGCTGATATTCCACCAACAAATGAAATTTGGTCTTCATTTCCGTCAAAAACATTAGTGCCCTGTGCTAGATCTATTAGCTAAAAATAAGTCTCCTACATGTTAGGTTCAGACAGAGTCACATTTTCGATGACAAAATTGGAATACCATTTAGGCCTCCAATTTTCATAGAAAATGAATTTTTTTCACCTTTTAATAATTCTGTGGGGTTTTTTTTCCTTCAGATGAAAATAAGGAATGGCTTAATTTCCTAAAACACCTTAATATAAACTGGGTAGCTCTTTTCCTTCTTTCTCTCCCTCCTTCCATTTTCTTCCTCCCCTCTTTTTTCCCCTCCCTCCCTCCCATCCAAGTTCCTTCCCGTTCTCCCTCTCTCCCTTTCTTTTTAATTAAGCACTAACCGAAAGCCAGGGAAATCCATTTGAAGGAAAAATGAGTTCCTCTCCCTTTCTCCTTATGCTGTAAAATCTGCACATCGCTGACAGAATGTTGATTTAGAATTATACTAATTGACAGTGAAAGACTTCATATAATCCTGTTTATATGACCTCCAATAATGTTGAAAGATCAAATAAAAAACCGACCCTGGCAATTTTCAGAAGCCGTCATAGACTATAACAGACATGATTTAGATGAATGAACTTCCAATTTCCACAAAATGTGAATTTGCATTTTACACAAAACCTACTTCATCAGTCACCAGGCAGGCATGCTCCGAAACGGTGACTTCTGCGGGGGACCAAGTACCTGCTTTTCTTTGTAGGCACGTGCTAGAAACCCTTATTCATTGTTCTTAATAAACTGCAAATACTGATAACTTCTCCAGAAGAATTATCATCTGGTTTTCCGTCCTTATTCAGGAGGAACACTGGTTTTTAAAGTCAGGGCCAGGATTCATCAATAACATAATTGGCAATAGCTCTCATTTCGGCAAGGGTCATCATAACCTTTTCCCATGTAGATAGTAAAAGAAGGGGTAAAATCTCTAAAGAATAGCCTAAAAAGGCACATAACACAATTTGAGGACGCACTCGTTCATACGTTCCGAAAGACACATCTTTTTCTCATTTTGTGAAAAAATAGTGTTTCATACTCTTGCTTATGTAACCTCCAAGTGCTGTATGTTTTATATGACCTTCAGCTTTTTCCCCTCCTACTCATAAAAAAAAAACTAATTTTGAAGGACGATGAGAACTTCATGTGGCATCAGTTAAGGAGCCCCCTTTCTCCCCGGGGCTCGGCCCTGGTCTGCCAAGGGGGACCAGTGCTGAGAACAAATAGCAAACTAGGTGCCCGTGAGGCAGAAAAAAAATAAATGGAGGTCGGTGATGTGCGTGGCAGAGGAATACTGTTGTGGATAGTGTTCCAGGGACTTAAACAAAGTGAAGGTGAAAGCCATGCACCTGTCTCTTCTTGGCGGGGAGCATGGTGTGTGGAAGGTAGCTGGGGCGGGGATGGGCACGGGTGGAACCTCGCCATCTTCTAGGGCTGCTGTGAGGACAGCATAGACAACACACGCGATGGTACCTACAGCAATGGCTGGAGCTTAGGAACCGCTTCACAGATTGCTTACAAACATTGAGAACTCCCTCGGTTGCCGAGTTTTGACAAAATACTGAAGGTTTCAGAATCCGATGGTGTCTCTCAACAGAGCTGATGTTGGGCCATCCACCCCTGAAAAGAAGTCTGATAACAGAAATCTGTAACTTATGGAGACTCTGAATGAAGCAAAATAACGCTATCTATAATAAATTACCAAGAGTTTGCAATATTCAAGGAAAAGACAGTACTGGTATAACAACCCCCTAAAATACGGTTTAACGTGAAGGCCTTTTCTTCTCATTCACAGGGTTCAGAGTGAATGCTATTGGTCAGGTGACTCTCCTCCACATGGTGATTCCAGGGTCCAGCATCTGGCCATTTCACGATCCTGCCGTCTTCAAGAGCAGTCGCTGCGGAAAGAGGGTAAAAATAAAAGGGGGGCACACGGGGCACTTCTGTCTACATTCCATTGACCAGAACCAGTCCGTGGCCCCACCCAGGTGCAAAGGTGCTGTCACCATCGTTGTCCTCAACACCCAGAAGAAAGTGAAATATTGGGTGAACACATGGGCGCACAACTTCCGTGCATGGACTTTATAGTCATTACCTCATTTATATCTAGGAGGCGGGTGTTATTATTACCATTTTTTTTTTTCGAGTAAAGATCCCACAGAAGGTCACAGATGTGGCCGGTGCCAGGCAGAGATTCCATCTCAGGTCTGTATGATGATAAGATGTCCCTAACCATCACGATAGAGTGCCTCCTGGGCCACCGACAAAGTATGCCATCAGAAAGAGGCCGGGCTGAGTGGCAGTTGGTTACTTGACATCTTTTTGCTGTGCCCTTCAACAGCTTGGCAAATCGGAGAGGTCACCCCACGACCTTGCGTGGCAACGTCCTCACGGGAAATGGAGCTACCTGATTATCAATCCCCCCATCGAGTTCAGCAATTCACTTACTCTTTTTGCGTTTACATTTTTAGAAGTATGATATTGGACAATTACTTTCATGTCCCTGTAAGGGTCCTTACAGGGGCTACAGGGCACGGGGGGTGGGGGGAGGATGTGCTCTGCTTGGAACCCTATGCGTTCGGAATACTCAGTACTCAGAGTACTCAGTACCCAGTTCTCTCTACCTCTGCTCCCCCTGAAGGATTTCCCATCTGTTAGCAGACCCCTCTGTCAAAGAGCAGCTGATTCCTGTTGGTTTAGGAAAGCGTCCAGCGTGGCTTGTGTTCAACAGCCCCTGGTCTCCTTTCTGGAGCACCCTGGGACTGGAACCTGCCAAAAGGCTTTCACCATAAACTCAGCATGAAATGTGCCTGTCCAGGCTTCAGAGCAGCTTAGCTAATAAAGCAGGAGATTGCTGAGGAAAAGCGGATACTTGTGCGGCTCAGGAACTCCGAGAGCCAGGACCCCACCCCTTCTGGCTCCCCGGGGGACGCTGAGGTTCTACAGGTTTGAAGTCAAGACTACAAGCATGGCCTGCAGCCAGCTTCCTGAGAAGGGGATGAAAGTCCCCGTCAGAACTCCTGCCCCCTCTCTTCACCTTCTTTTTTCCGGTTAGAGCAGAACCTGATTTTTTTTTTTTTTTTTTTTGCCAGAAAATAGGAGGCCGTTTCCTGTTCACAGGCATTAAGAACAGTGCTAAGAGGTAATGTCAAACATGATAAAATGTTACCAGGACAAGATGGTGATTTTTGCAAGCCTGTGACATGGGAAATCTAGGTCTATTATGAACGAGGAATTTCCAGAATGTGCTTTTAAAAGTTTTTCGGACTAAGTCAAGTGCCGGGGGTGCTCTGGGTGACAGGGAGACATCATCACAGCCAACTGGGAAAGCATTGGCCAGTCACAAATTTTCTGTGAGCCTAAGGGTAATCTAACCCATTCATTCATTCATTCATTCATTCATTCATTCTCTTGAGCTTCTCCACCATGGCAGACACTGTGGTTGATAATGGAAGAATAGACTTCACCCGGCCTCCCCATTTCTACCCTTGTTCCCTCCAATCCTCAATCTGTTTTCTTCCCATGTAAAAGTCAGAATCACCCTTTACTTTTTTTCCAAAAAGTGTTTAATGTTTATTTATTTTTGAGAGAGACAGAGCACAAGCAGGGGAGGGGCAGAGAGAGAGGGAGACACAGAATCCGAAGCAGGCTCCAGGCTCTGAACTATGAGCACAGAGCCCGACGCAGGATTCAAACTCCCGAACGGTGAGACCATGACTTGAGCTGAAGTCAGACGCTTCACCTGTGGAGCCACCCAGGTGAAGAATCGCCCTTTAAAAAAAACAAATCAAATAAGTTCACTTGCCCGTGAAACAACGTGTAGTAGCTTCTGTTGCATTTTAGAATAGCCAACAGTCTGGTGGCCTGCAAGATGCAGCCTGACCCGGCCTGACCTCCCACGGACCCTGTCCTTACCTGGTCTCTTTCCAGTCTCACTGGTTCTTACCAGCTTCCATTGCACGGGGCCTCCTAGCGCCTTACGCAGACCACGCTCTTGCCTCAACAGGACTTTTACACTTGCTGGGCCTCCCAAGGAGCTGTACTTGGCCCAGTTCATCAGGGCCTGGATCTTTCTTTTCCTTTCTGTCTCAGCTTAAATTGTACCTCCTTTGGGAGCCCTTTTCTGATCACCCATTTGAAGGTTCTTGACATTCCCCTTGATTCTGTACTATATTCCCCATTTTTTAATTGCTGCCCAGAAGTTATCCCAATCTGAAATAGTTTGCTTGTTTATTTGTTTGTTTTCTTATTCATTGACTATCTCCCCGATTGGAATGTAAGCTGTTTTTTCTTTTTCACCAGGAAACAGGGCAACAAAGAATATGTAGATAAAGCCCTGTCTGTAAGACGGTCAGTTTAGTGAGAGAGAAAAATGTTCCGAGACACGACCCAAATACAGGGTGATAATGACGGTGTCAGAGGGAAACAGGACACAATGGAAGTCCTTGAGCCTCCCGGACTTGGTGGTCAGGGAGGGCTTTATCAATAAGGTGAATTCCAAGCTGGACCTTGAACGTGAGCTTGAAGTGATTTGTGGATGGCAGATGCGGTAAAGAGCTTTTCAGCATTTTGAATAATCAAGAAATCTTTTTGTGTGGTTGAAGTACGTTGTGTATAAGATGAAGGGGGGGGGGGCGATGTGAATCGTGGGCAGCTGTGGCCAGATATGAGACACTGTGGGATGATGGAAGGTGGGGAGAGTATCAACCACCCCAAATACCTCGAAGCTAGTGAAAACGTGTATCCCTTGCGCTGCTGGCACTCGGCAAGAGAGTGACGCGTCTGTGGAGAAGCATCTTCTCAGCGTGCTTTTGCGGGGGAGGTATCCATTTAGCTACAGTTAATTTCTGGCCCTCAGTATTGTCCCCAATTACATCCTTCACATGACTTCAAGCCTATCTGTGTTGGGCTTGGATACCTTTGAGCTACTTGGAAGAAAAAAGACGAGAAAAACATCACATTATGATAGTCCTCATTAATGTCATTCAAACACAGCTTTTGATGAAGACTCACACTACCGCTCCTGTTTGATTAAGGGCTGTTTAAAGTGACAGGAAGGTGGCATCCGCCTGTAGAAAAGAAGGACCCTGTGGGCTTCCAGAAAGCTGGCTTGGACGTGCTGCGTTATAGAGGCTTGCGTGAACTATAGTGAGAGTGCAGAGCTGGTCCTGAGGGGCGTGTGTGTGTGTGTGTGTGTGTGTGCGTGTTTTCACCTGGGAGGACCAAACATGGTAGAACAGAATGGGTCTGTACCCAAATAACACACTGGAAGGACAAAAAGGCGTGCACATGATTTTATTTGGTATTGTCTCCTATTAGCACTAATGGGTGTCGTTCTGCTTTTTTATTAAAGCCATTTGGTCAAACTGGTTTGTTTTCTGCCGTTGCAAGTAAAGAGGATGGTTAGGGAGAGAAAGAGTGTAGCACAATGGTGTGGGGGTGAATTTGGGTCAGACAGACCTGGCTTCGCTTCTTGCTTCTGTCCCACTTCCAAATTATATAATTTTGGTCGTATTACATAACCTCTCTGAGCTCTGGTCTCTCCTCTATAAAACTGGAATAATAATTCCTATCACAGAGGATTATTTAAAACATTGAAGAGACGGTACATACAAGATGCTGCCTATTGTGTCTGGAACGTAACACACATCAATATAGGCTAAGGCATTATTTATTGTTATTATTGTTATTTGTCTCTGCTCCTATCACTACTGATTTCTGCGTGCTTCCTGGGCTACAAACTGTAGGCAGGAAGTATTCATGTCTCATTCCTTTTTATCTACCATCACAGCACAATGAGTAGCACATAAATAGCCCTTGATAGATATTTACAAAGTTATTTTTAATTACTAATACACGATTTTGATGGATTCAGTTTCTTCATAGTGTTAATTATCATGAAATCATTTGTCCAAGAAGCATTTGACTAAATTCTGTTCTCCTTTTTTAAAAAAATATTTATTTAGTTTTGAGAGAGAGAGGAGAGAGAGAGAGGCAGTGCATCAGCGGGGGAGGGACAGAAAGAGAGGGAGACCCAGAAGCCGAAGCAGGCACCAGGCTCCGAGCTGTCAGCACAGAGCCCGACGCGGGGCTTGAACTCAGGAACCGTGAGATCAAGACCTGAGCTGAAGTCAGATGCTTAACTGACTGAGCCACCCAGGTGCCCCCCTTTTTCCTCTTGTACTTTGTCTTCAGTGGGTTTCAGCCAACCCCTTAAGGGAAGAAGGAAGACACAGGGAAACAGTATTTTGACGGGGCTCTGGGACCAGGCACAGCTGGATCGGAACACCTGTAACGGCTCCGTAGACTCAGGTTTTTCATCGGTAGAACGAGGCTAGTATTTACAGTGATAGTAACTATGACAATGAATATCTCACAGGTTTGTGGTGCTAAGCGTTTAATTGGTAACCTTCAACTGGTTCTCACAAGCACCTTGGGAAGGAGGTGTTAGAATCACGTGTTAAACTGTCTACTGTGGAGGAAATGGAGACTGACCCAGATTAGATGAGTGAAGCGCCCTGGTTCATGGGACAGGCCCAAAGACAATTTGTTCCCCCTTCTCCCTTCCTCTGTCCCATTGGGCACTGACGTGCACGCAGGTCTCGGCCACACAGCTGCCAAGGGCTTGGTGGCGGGGTGTGTGGTGCGGGGGCCGGGTGGGGGGGGGGAGGTGGGGTCCAAGTTCATCCAGCTGGTTCTCAAGTCCAGGTCCTTTCTGCTGGGCCCCAGCGCTTCCATCAGGGGTGCGGGGAAGATGCCTCTGCATTTATGTGAACTCTTCCCTCCCGCTCAGTTCAAAGCCATCTTCACAACTATGTTGGGACCGTGAAGAATGAGTCAGCTAGTCACACGCCTGCTCCCAGGGCCACCTTCCAGGTGACAGACACAAATATCGCAGTCGAACAGGACCTAGAGACCGGCCCGGACCAGCAGGGCTTCTGCTCACGCCTTGTGAAAGCCCTCTGCCGTGCGGTTCGTTAAAAAGCCAGCACTGTCTGCCCAGCTGCTTCCCCGTGGGCAGTGGCTTGCTGGGGAACCAGTCTGAGGTCTCCCGAAAGCCGCCTTGTCTCTTTTTTAACAGCCCATGGTGGAGCACTGCTGAGGCCAGAGCTGAGTCACCTACAGCGCAAGCTCCTTTTGTGTCCGCGGCCAATTGCCAGAGAGGCCTCGTCTGCTTTTCTGATGCAAGGAACAGAAAGCTCCCATCTCTGCCCCAGGGTCACCCTGCCGGCTGGCTCTGTCCACACAGTGCAACCAAACAATGTAGGTTGGAGAGGGAGAGGGAGAGAGAGAGAGAGAGGAGAGAGGTGGGGAGCGAGGGAGGGAAGGGAAAGGCCAGGCGAGAGACCAGAGACGGATGACACCCGAGTTCTCCAGATCACAGGTCACGCGGTGGGCACAAGGCAGAGGGAAGCAGTCGCGTTTGGAATCAGTCTCCCTGCCTCCGCTCCTGCTGCTACTTGCTTTCAGGGAGGTAGATATTTATGTACCTTAGATATTTATATAAGGGAAACTTGCCTTAAGGAAAAGGTTTGCCTCCCTCCCCTAAGCCTTTGTTTCTGCCTCTGTAAAGTGATGACGAATAGGGCCTGAGCCAGAGGGTCGGTGGGGGACTGCCTTATCCAATATCAAAGACAAACTGCCCCCGCCCCTGACTGTGCCCTCCGATGGGGCGCGTTCTCCTGCTGGACAGGTTCCGGGCCACTAGACTCGGCCTCCTTAGAGGATTCTAACCGCGTGATTCGTTGTGCCTGTTGTTTCTCCCTGTCATCCTTACCAGGACAGGCGAGCTGCTCGTGATGGGACAACGTCAGTCCATTTTGGCTGTCTAGCTGAGTGCCCAGTAGCACGGAGAGTCGCTATGTTGATACTTGTTGAGTGATGGAACCGGACATTGTTCCAACACATGGGTTTCCCCCAGGGCCTCGAATTCTGCCCTGCCCTCTCCAAACCTTACTGTCCAGAGGTGACGGAGAAATCTTTTTAAAGGACAAATCCACCTTCCCCGCCTTTCCTTAAGTCTTACTTTTCCCATTGCAGACAGGGAAGGCCCCAACACCGGTCCTCAGTCTCTGGTCTTTCCAATTTATGGTTCAGCCTCTCTCTCCCCGGCGTTCGGAGGTGGCCCCGGGACCGGGTACGCTGATAGCATTATGTTCCTTTCACGGGAGACTTTGTCTACCTGCAGTGTCCTCTCCTGCTTGGAACTCTTCTTGAGCGTTCTTTCCGGGGAACCTCCGTACGCTCGCCTCCTCTGTGAAGCCTTTGACCCATGCCTCCGGGTAAGACCGACCTCCACTTTGTTTCCTCAGCTACGTTCTGCCAGTTGCACATTTGTCTTCCCCCGAGGAGACAACAAATTTGGGAGCAGGTGGGAGTGGGTGAGGATGGAATGTCGTGGGGGCCGGGGGGGTGGGGCGCAGAAGCGTCAAGAACTGCGCTCTGAGTAAGAGGGCTGAGAGAAGAAGGCTCCAAGGACAAACTGGCTCCAAGGCACCAGAGTAGTGGCGTCTCCACCCAGGACGGAGGCAGGGCGTGCCGCACCTGCCGGGGCACCTGCGGCAGTGGCCGCTGAGGCTGTGTCCTGAAATAGACTGCACACCAGGTGAGTGCGTGTGCACCAGCCTTCCCGCGCCCAGGCCTGGCACGCCGCCCAGAGTCAGGCACAGATCCAAATTAGGCTCCAGTTCCCTCTGTAAGCAAACAGCAGGACAGGGAACAGAGGCGCCTGCTAATTTTGAGTGGATCAACGCCTTCTCTGCTGGAGATGGCCTGAAGTGCTCAGGGATCAAGCCAGGCCCCTTTGCTGAGCCAGCCGGGCCTCGATGGTGCTGGGGGGACGTGATTGGGGTTTTGCCTCTGATTGCGAGAGCTGATTATCTGGCCTGGGCTATCTATCTGGATCCTAGACATTTTGAAATAGAAAACAGCGATGGAGGGCATGATAGAAAGAACCTCGGCTTTGCGGTCAGACCGGTCTAGGGTTTTTCCCACTGAGGGACCATGGGTATCACTTAACTCTCTGAACCTTAGTTTACCCTTCCATAAAATGGTGGTGTTATACTATGTGATGTATGCCCTACTGAGGGTAATATGCGATGCTCCACTGTATCCTGGCATCTAGTGCTTGCTTGCCCCAGAGCAGTGGTTCTCAACGAGGGGCCCCTTTGTCCTCCGGGGCACACCTGGCAATGTGCGGAGACATTTTTGATAGTCACAACCGAGGGGTGTGCAACTGGCATTTAGCAGGGAGAGGCCGGAGATGTTGTTAAATGTTCGCTACTGCACAGGACAGCTCCCCCTCCCTCCCCAACAGTGCTGAGGTTGAGAAAATCTGCCGTAGAGTAAGTTCATCCATCTGGAGCCTGTAACAATGGTACCTATTAAAATATAATTATTATCTCTTTCCACTTATATTTACTGAATATATATATATTCAGGAAATCTGGAAGAAGCTGTTGTCCACTAAGAACGGCTGTAACTTCTTCAGCTCTCCTCCCTTTGAGAGGTGGGGGTCTCTGTCACCTCTCCTTGAACCCTAGCAGGCTCTGTATCTGCTTTGAACAACAAAAATGTGGTGTAGGTGCTGATATGCTGGTTTACGAAACTAGCAGCTTCTGCTTCCTGCCTCTTGGATCATCCTCTTTGGGAATCCTCAAACACCATGTGAGAAGTCTCACTTCTTGCGATTCCCATGCCGCGGAGGTCAAAGCAGGTAACCTGCTTGATAGTCCTGGTGAAGTCCAGCTTTCCAGCCACCCCCACCAACTACCATTCATGTTTTTGGACTCTCCAGAACAGCCGTCCAGAGACGAATACCACTACCGAAGTGACGTAGTCAGCATCCTGTGAGGAATGGCCCATTTGGAGCCCGTCTGAATCCCTGTTCCACAAAACTGCGAGATAGAAGAAAAGGGTTATTGTTTTAAGCTATGATGTGTAATTGGGATAATTGGTTTGCACCAAAGCGTGGCCAAACGGAAGGATCAAATGTCCTTGAGCAATTTATAATACCATACATTTGCAAGTGTGTTCACGAAATGGGAACCGCTACAGGGACTTTGAAGATCCCAGGCTTTCGGTCTCAAAGATCAAAAGTCTTACTATCCTGAATGACGTTGGGCCAGTTTCTTTCTTTCTTTTTTCTTTTTAAGTTTATTTATTTATTTATTTACTGATTTATTTATCTATTTATCTATTTATTTAAAGATAGGAAGAGCATGCGGGATGGGCAGAGAGAGTGGGAGACAGAGAGAGAACCCCTAGCAGGCTCTGCACTGTCAGCACAGAGCCTGATGCAGGACTCAGACTCACGAACCGTGAGATCCTGATCTGAACTGAAATCAAGGGTCAGATGCTTAACCTACTGAGCCACCCAGGCGCCCCGGTTTCTTGACCTCTTGGAGCCTGAGGGTCTTTAAGTCTGTGTGTGGATAACTGTACCCAGTGCACAGGGTTATGCTGAGCAGGGAGGAATATACGAAAGTGCCTAATGTGGTTATTGGTACAAAACAAATACTTGTTAATGTTTGTTGAATTTTAATACTTTTAGAGGGGAGGAGGGAAAGAACTAGTAAGAACTTGTGTTAATGGGAGTAATTCATGAGAGCCATGAACCTTGAGGAAAATCAGAAGTTGCTATAATTTCAAACTGCTTCCTGAAATAACACAGCCACCATTCTGATTTGCCATTGTTGTTTCAGAGTAGGGTGAGGGTGGAATTTCTAGTTGTCTGGTGAGTGGCTTCAGGGGATCACTCCAAGAATCCATTTGGGTGTGGGCTAGAAGCACTCTGAGAAGGAACTCCGTTAACACACATACTGGGACTTCAGTCACAGAGAGAGGGGAAAGAGGGTGGCTGGGAGAGGCAATAGAGGCCACATTTCAAAGATGAGTTGCCAGTGTCCTGGGAGAAAGTCTCTTACGCATAAGCAGCAAAGTGTTGTGTGATGGATTTAGCAACTCCACCCAAGGGTTGGAGGGCAGTGGGTTTTGGTGCTGGCTTGAGCGCCGTGAGTATAATGGGCAAACACCTGAGAAGAAAATGGCGGCAGATCAATCATGCTCAGCATCTGAGCAGAGCTCCTGTGGGGTCCCTCTTTGAAACGTGGAACACAGAACGGGAGGCATTTCCTTACCGAGAGAAGAAAAGTGAACCAGTTGCCTGGAGTCAAGGGTGAGCAACACAGTCTGACAAGACTAGTCGGGGAGTGAGCCCATGTGGTGGGGGCCGGGCAGGAGCGCTGGGAATGGCCTCCCCAGAAATATTGGCAGGGTCACAGCAGCATGGAAGTCCATCTTAGGGGCTCACAGGGAGACAGAAGGCTAAGCAGAAGGACCCTTGAAGGCGGTGATAATGTCATGAACTTAGGAAGGTGGAGACAACTGAGCCAGGAAGTTTAAGTTCAAATTTGAGACCATAGGCTGATGGAGCCTGGAGACATTTGTTTTACAGTAACATAATAAGAAAATAATCCTGAACCGTGAGCCTCTTCATGTTGCAGGACTGACATTGGCATAGTCAAAAATCTGCCAGAAGGAGTAGTTTCCAAGAAACTCCTTTCAGAGAACGGAAGCTTTGTCCACCCTCCCTATAACTCCAGCTGTACATTTTGTGTACTTTGTTTCCCTAAGGCTCATAACTGGTCTGTGAAACCGGGCAGATGATGGCTCCATGATTCTCTGGAAAGTTGGATCATCACTCACGAAACTGGCACAGAACAAGGTACAATCACTATGGGGAGAAGAGAAAGAACACACTGGTCAAGCCATGGCGAGATGAAAGGTGGGCTTCACCGCTGGCTGGAGGTACATCGTGACTCACACATTCCTCCATAGGGGGGCAGTAGGCTGGACTGACCTCCATTATACTCCTTCCCTTGCCAGGTCTATGATTTGGATTTGGCCTCCAACTCTCCACCTTGGCATGTAGCCCTCACCGGCATGTTACTACGAACTTTCTCCTGGATGCTTGTATCATGTTTATTCTCCCAGTGAAGCAAGGAGCAGTGTGATTTGGGGAGAAAACCAAGGATTTGTAATAAACAAATGTTCTTAGTGCTTGGATTTAACAACTCTGTGACTCAAAATGTCTGAACTTGCTTCTTTCATCGGCGAAATATGAACCAGAAACAAGCTTTTCCCACAGGTGTGTTGAGGAGATGGATGAGAACATGCTCCACAATATCATTTGGAGACTCTTCGGGTGATGGCTTCATTAGCTCCCCGTTAATCCAAGCTGGCCTGGTCTTATTTACAAGTCAACAAGATCCTAGAAGTTAGACTGCCAATCGCGCTTGAACTCGTACCCTTCCAAAGAGTTGTGTTAGGTCATCTTAGGGCTGAGAAACCCCAGGATATTAAAGAACATAAACAAGAAAGATGAGCCATGGTGTCTGGACTTGTGTGGTCTTTCTCCACACCTAACAGGGCCTGCCAAAGGAGAGAGACAAGAAGAGGACAGGAAGCTGTTTATTTCTTTCCAAAGAGTGTTCACAATTGATATCTGATTTGGGCCTTAAATTTACTCTGCGAAATAGGAAGAACAGAGATTATTATTGTCGTCTTCAGTGCATAGGTGAAGGCACTGGGAAGTTCTCTGTTACATGCCTGCTTAGTAGACAAATTTGGGAGCATGAGAACACTTGCTAGAATGTGGTCCATCTGTCATTTTTCTTCTTCTTCTTTTTTTTTTTTTTTTGCACAAGCATAGGGTTGGAGGAAGGGCCTAATATCTTCTAAAGTGATAAATATATTCCATGGAACAGTATTTCCATTTAATCTTTACAACAACCCTTCAAAGAAGCAAGAACCATCTCCATTTTATTGGTGATAAAAGTGAGGCTGAGTAACTATACCCAGTTACGCAGCAAGTATGTGGCAAAGCCAGGATTTGAACTTAACTCTTCTGATTCAAAATCAATGTACTCCTTTCTCCCAATGGGTCTACTCTATGTTCAGCATTTCATGGCAACAGAGCACTACTGCATATCTAAAATGACCTTTCAGAAAGAATTCACTCTACTAAAATGACAAGGCTACTCCTCAGCAGAAAGAGATTTTACTTAATGTCAAGTTACACATCCACTGGCATTCCTCTTTGCTCTGTTAACTTAGTTCTTGCAAGAAACAAGAAAGAAGAAAGAAAGAAGAAAGAAAAGAAAAGAAAAGAAAAGAAAAGAAAAGAAAAGAAAAGAAGAAAAGAAAAGAAAAAGATTACAATCAGCAATTTTGCCACAAGAGTGGAACAGACACCTTCATCCAGCTGTGACCAGATGATCCATTATTCATGTAGCACACTGGCTCCAACATCCTTCACCACCTCACTTGCCTGTGACGGACTCTTATTTCCACTGATCCCTTTGGAATATTTTCTGATGGAGACCACAGAGAGCAAGCCCATCAAGCCCAATACTCGCATTAGATTTAGTGAAAAGAAAATCTGGTCTCTTTCCGTCTCATGTAAAGGATCTTTTTTGTTGTTGTTATCAACTGAAGATGGTTTTCACTGTAATCCAAAATAGGGGTATTCCGCAGTGTAGTTTTAAGCAATGTGCAAGCAAGAAACAGTTAAAGAAACCCTAGCAAGGAAGCAAGTGGACTGGTTTTATTTTTTTAAGTTTATTTATTTACTTTTGAGAGAGAGAGAGAGACAGCACACCAGTGGGGGAGGGGCAGAGAGAGAGGGAGAGAGAGAGACTCTCAAGCAGGCTCTGCACTGTCAGTGTGGAGCCCAAAGTGGGTCTCAAACCCCCAACCATGAGATCATGACCTAAGCTGAAGTCAAGAGTCAGACGCTTAACGGACTGAGCCACCCAGGGGAACAGCAAGTGGACTGTTTTAAATTCCAGCATTGTGACTGATGTGACTTCATTGTGGCACACTTGTAGGGACCACAGAGAGAAGGTCTTCCCAGAAAAGGAGGAGAATACTCCAGGTAACAGCAAACATGGATGTTCTTTTCTACCTAAAGCCATGAAGGTTTACAATATCCCATTTTGTAGGCTCAAGTCAAATATCAGACCGTTTACTGAGCATTTAATGTCTATAAGATTCTGAGTTTGAGCCTTCCATACACGTTATCCTCTTTAATCCCTCAAAAATCTCTGTCTGAAGCAGAGTTTACTGTTGATTAGATAAATGAAGTAATTTGATAGGGGTCCCACAGCTAATAAATGGAGGAGCCTGGAATCTGTACTAAAATATTCAGCTCTCTTTTCGCTACACCTATCGTGTTCATGGACACTTAGAAACCTTGCAGTAGGCATTGTGCAGAAAGCATGATCAGAGCCTGTTGGCATTGGAGGACGATATCCTGGGCACTCAGAGTTGTGCAGGTCAGTGCTATTCGTAACTAAAAATAATAACTGTGATAATAAAATTAATAAGAACCATTTAGTTCAAGGCAAAAAACCTTTGAGCTTAATGACTGAAGGGTGAATGATTGCAGTCAGGCAGCCTCTCTGTAATAAGCTGTTATGGAAGGAAGTGATCCCATATAGGTGGATATGGGCTGAGACTGGTATGGATGGGGAAAAGCAATCTGGAGAGGAGACAGAACCAGGCAACAGCAGAAGGGGATCCGGAAGAGGGGTTAAAAGACAAACGACCTCAATAACTGCTGGCTGAAGACTTTAGCAATGCCAAATGAGGAGGATTGGGAGAGATATTACTAAAATCAGCCTTCATTTATATATTTAATGACTATTTCTTTAGCATTTAATTTATTCCAGACTCTACGGAACATCAAACAAACAAAACCAAGAGTCCTTGCCTTTATTTCATGCAAAATCTACGTATGTGATTGAATGCATCTAAATGCTTGGGTTTCAGTTTATATATAACTGTATATAATTATATATAAATTTATATATGGGTATATTTATACAAACAATTTGTATGTATAGGTACATAGTATATAATTAACCATGTGTCTGTCTGTTGTCTGCAAGAGGTGGGGGAGGGTGGTGATTTCTCTCAACCAATCTTTCTGTTATGCTTTTTAAGCTCTGGGTTAGAGAATCCATTATACTGAGGGGAGGAACCTGAATCAGATGGATTCAACCGTCACACCAATTCACCTTCTTGGTGGCTAGAGTGGATCAATAGTAGTCTCTCCCCACAGACAATGCTTATTTGGATATGTCATGCCCTACATGGTCATTCAAGATAGGGCCATCAGCCCACTGAGGCTGCCTGGTTCAGCTGGTTAAAGGTTAATGTTGAGGCCAGATTGGAGATTTCAGGACCCAGGTGGGTTGGCAGCCATATCACTTGTTTGATAAGAACAGCAGAGTTCAGGGTAAAGGAATGTGAGTGGATCCCCAAAACAATTGATTTTTTCTCTTGAAAGACAACATAGCAAAGCAGCACAGAATGTTCCAAAGTTCTGGAATCAGATAATTGTGGGTTCAAGCTGGGTTCAGCTACCTCTTTGTTTAGCAATCTTTAGTCAATTAATCTTTCTAAGCCCACTATTTCAATCAATGACAAATGAATAACAATATTCTCTTTTAGCATGGTAGTGGAGAGTAAATTAACTTATATGTATAAAGCTTATAGTACAGTATCTCACCCATAGGAGAAAACTGATTATATCTATGTTTATCTATCATCCATCCATCCATCCATCCATCCACCAATGCATCTATCTAGCTCACAGCTATATCTGTTTCAATCTGCTGCATTTTTCAGATGACCTCAAAGCAGTATATGAAGAAGTCTCTAGTTGACACATTAATGCTATGATTATTGTTATTAATTAATTAATTAATTTTTAATTTACATCCAAGTTAGTTAACATATAGTGCAACAATGATTTCAGGAGATTCCTTAATGCCCCTTGCGCATTTAGCCCATTCTCCGCCCACAATCCCTCCAGCAACCCTCTGTTTTCTATATTTAAGAGTCTTTTATGTTTTGTCCCCTCCCTGTTTTTATATTATTTTTGCTTCCCTTCCCTTATGTTCATCAGTTTTGTATCTTAAAGTCCTCATATGAGTGAAGTCATGATATTTGTCTTTTTCTGACTAATTTTGTTTAGCATAATATTCTCCAGTTCCATCCACATAGTTGCAAATGGCAAGATTTCATTCTTTTTGATTGCCAAGTAATACAACATTGCGCACACACACACACACACACACACACACACACACATATCTTTATCCATTCATCTGTTGATGGACATATGGGCTCTTGCCATGCTTTGGCTATTGTTGATAGCACTGCTATAAACATTGGGGTGCATCTGCCCCTTTGAAACAGCACACCCGTAACCCTTGGATAAATACTAGTAGTGCAATTTCTGGGTCATAGGGTAGCTCTATTTTTAATATTTTGAGGAATCTCCATACTGAGCGGCTGCACCAGTTTGCATTCTCACCAGCAGTGCAAAAGAAATCCCCTTTCTCTGCATACTCACCAATATCTGTTGTTGCCTGAATTGTTAATGTTAGCCATTCTGACAGGTGTGAGGTGGTATCTCATTGTGGTTTTGATTTGTATTTCCATGATGATGAGTGATTTTGAGCACGTGTCTGTTAGCCATCTGGATGTCTTCTTTAGAGAAGTGTCTATTCATGTCTTTTGCCCATTTATTCACTGGATTATTTGTTTTTTGGGTGGTGAGTTTGATAAGTTCTTTATAGATTTTGGATATTAATCCTTTATCTGATGTGTCAATTGCAAAGACCTTCTCCCATTCCATAGGTTGCCTTTTAGTTTTGTTGATTGTTTCCTTCACTGTGCAGAAGCTTTTTATTTTGATGAGGTCCCAATAGTTCATTTTTGCTTTTCTTTCCCTTTGCTTCTGGAGACATGTTGAGTAAGAGGTTGCTGGGGCCAAGGTCAAAGAGGTTTTTGCATGCTTTCTCCTCGAGGATTTTGAAGACTTCCTATCTTAGGTTTAGGTATTTTGTCCATTTTGAGTTTATTTTTGTGTATGGTGTAAGAAAGTTCATTTTTCTGCATGTCTATGTCCAGTTTTCCCAGAACCATTTGCTGAAGAGACTGTTTTTATTCCATTGGATATTCTTTCCTGCTTTGTCAAAGATTAGTTGGCCATACATTGTGGGTCCATTTCTGGGTTCTCTGTCTGTTCCATTGATCTGAGTGTCTGTTTTTGTGCCGGTACCATACTGTCTTAATGATTATAGCTTTTAATACATCTTGAAGTCTGGGATTGTGATGCCTCCATCTTTGGTTTTCTTTATCAAGATTGCTTTGGCTATTTGGGGTCTTTTCTGGTTCTATACAAATTTTAAGATTGTTCTAGCTCTATGAAGAATGCTGGTGTTATTTTGATAGAGATTGCATTGGATATGTAGATTGCTTTGGGTAGTACCGACATTTTAACAATATTTGTTCTTCCAATCCAGGAGCATGGAATGTTTTTCCTTTCGTGTCTGTGTGTCTTCAATTTCTTTCATAGGCTTTTTATAGTTTTCAGTGTATACATTTTTCACCTGTTTGGTTAGGTTTATTCCTAGGTATTTCATGGTTTTTGGTGCAATTATAAATGGGATCGATTCCTTGATTTCTCTTTCTGTTGCTTCATTATTGGTGTATAGGAATGCAACTGATTTCTGTGCATCGATTTTATATCCTGCAACTTTGCTGAATTCATGGATCTGTTCCAGCAGTTTTTTGGTGGACTTTTGGGTTTTCCATATAGAGTATCATGTGATTTGTGAAGAGTGAAGGTTTGACTTCCTCCTGGCTGATTTAGATGCCTTTTATTCCTTTGTGTTTTCTGATTGCTGAGGCTAAGAATTCCAATACTATGTTGAATAACAGTGGTGAGAGTGGACAATTCATTGCATTTCTGACCTTAGGTAGGAAAGCTGTCAGTTTTTCCCCAATGAGGATGATATTAGCTGTGGGTTTTTTGTATATGGCTTTTATGATCCTGAGTATGTTACTTATATTGTGCTCTTTTGCCTTAGTCTCCCTCTTTTTTCTGCTTCATTATTCTCCCTAAGTTTGTCCTCTGTATTGCTGATTCGCTGCTCTGCTTCATCCATCCTTGCTGCCATGGCATCCATTCAAGATTGAAGCTCAGTTATAGCATATTTGATCCTGACTTGCTTTTACTTCTCATATCTCTGCAGAGATTCTAATCTATTTTGAACCCCAACTAGTATTCTTATTATCATGATTCTAAATTCTGGTTCAGACATCTTGCTTGTATCTGTGTTGATTAAGTCCCTGGCTGTCATTTCTCCCTGTTCTTCCTTTTGGGGTGAATTCCTTCATTTCGTCTTTTTGAAGGAAGAAAAGGAATTAATAAAGTAAAAAAGAATTTTTTAAATTAAAAACAACACAAAAAAATCAAATAAAGGATACTAGATCCTAGGTGTGTTTTGGTCTGGTTGTTGAAAGAAGCTTGACAGATTAGAGAAAAAAGGGAAAGATAAGAAAAGAAAAAAAAATGAAAAAAAAGGAAAATGTTTGAAATTTTGAAAAAGTGAATAGAGTAAAATAGAATAAAATGAAATGATGGAAGTAAAATAGAATTTAAAAAGTTTACAAAAAAGTTAAAAGTATGGCAGAAAAAAATTAAAGAAAAATCTTTTTTAATAAAAATGGAAAATAAAATTTTTTTCTTTCTATATTCAAGAATAAGAAAAGAAAAAGAAAAAAAATTGAATCAATGGACCAGCAAACAGAATTAAATACGATTGAACCTACATCTGGTTTCCCCTAAAAGTCAAACTATGAAGCACTTTACAGTGCATAAACTAAGCAGGCAGAGAGATTTGCAATGTTTCTCAAGAGCGCGGTTGGCCCAATTAGGCGGGGCTTAGTGTAACAGCTCCATTCTCCACTAGATGGCGCTGCTTAGTTTACTGGTATGGATTGTTGTGGCGCATGTAGGCATGTATGATCATGCATGGGAGGGGTGAAAATGGCGTCACCCAGCTAGGCAGTCTCTAGTATCAGAACTCTGTGCTCTCCCCAACTGGTAATCAAGCACTCCTCCTTTGTCTCCGGGTTCTGTCCACTCCCTGCTACTACACTATCCGTGACAAAGCCGCCAGGCTGCCAGGCAACACCTCCCTGCTGAGTTTTATCTCAGATGGAGCTGTGTTTCCCAACCATCACTTCTGAGGGACTGCAGCTTTGACCCATTCTGACCCTCTGGGGGAGTGTCTTGATGAACAATGGCCAGGTGCTGGCCCACCCCCAGGAAGGTCCCTTAACATCTTTGTTCCAACACCAGTGAATGTGGTTGTTCTCTGGGCTCCACTGCGACCTTTGTCTGTGGGGTGGCCATACAACCTCTACCAAATGTTCTCCCCGCAGGGGAACCACCAGTGTGGCCCATGGACCCCTCAGACCTTGCTCTCTGCTCCTGAGGATTCACCCTTCCCACCAGAGCACCCCCAGGTATTGAACTACAGGGTTTCAGACTCTGTGCTCCCCCTGTTTATAGAGTCTTAATGGAATTTAAACCGTCTCCTTTCTCCTTTCTCCCTTTTTAGTTCAGTCCCTTGTGGCTGTTTCCACTCTTCCTCTTTCTCTCTTGCTAGAGAGAAAGCACTCTTTTGGGGGGGGGTGCTTTTCCTGTACTCTCCACCCATCTCTGTCCTCTCTCCATAAGCAAAAATATCTCCCTGCCCTCTGTGGCTTCTCTCTCTCCAAGTTCACCTCTCTGTGCCATGTACCTGCCAAGTTCTGTGGTTCAGGTTGTGCAGATTATTGTGTTAATCTTCAAATCAGTTTCCTAGGTGTGCAAGATGGTTTCATGTTGATCTGGCTGCATTTCGGTGATGAGAGACGCAAAAAACTTCCATGCTCTTCCACCATCTTGCTCAACCATAATGCTATAATTATTGATCCATAAAGTTTGACAATGATAGGTACAAGCAGATAGTGACTTGACAAAAATTGTATTTATTTTTGAGGGGTTATTTACTTAACATTTTTAAATTAAACAGAATTTCTATAATGTGTATTATTAAACACATCATATATTTTGAAATTATGGAATTCACAAAAGCATTTATAAGAATTGTGTGCACCCTCTAGATTCATTATATTTTTAAAAATCTGCTTATAATTTCCAAAATATTGTTAACTTATAAATGACTATTATTGATCTCTCAAGACTTTGATCATTACTCTCATTAAATGTTGCCTTAGGAAAGAATAATACTGTTAATTGAGATCAAAATAAAATATATCAAAAGTATTGAAGAGAGATTATATTATTATTAACAACTATTGAGGTTATTTGGAATGCAATCTACAAGTGGTTGTTACTGCTTTTCATTGACCAGGACTTCTTCTGGACTCCTGCTACATTTGTGATCTGTGTCCTATGGTATAATCATCGTTATATTCACACACATGCTCTTCTCTAGTTATATCTTTTACTTTTCACAAAATACCTGTTTTGTTTGTTGGTTCATGCATTCCATCATTCATTCATCCATTCATTCATTCAACCTTTGTTGGGAGTTTAATATATTACAGGCATTAAATTAGGTTTTGGGGAACACAGTGTAAAACTAAGACATAATCTTCATCTTTTTAAAATTTTTTTTATGCTTATTTATTTTTGAGAAAGAGAGACAGAGACAGAGCATGAGCAGGGGAGAGCAGAGAGAGAGGGAGAAACAGACTCTGAGTAAGGCTCCAGGTTCCGAGTTGTCCACACAGAGCCCAATGCGCAGCTCAAACCCACAAACCATGAGATCACGTCTTTAGCCGAAGTTGGGCACTCAACTGACTGAAACACCCAGGTGCCCCCATAATCTTCATCTTAAATAAGCTTATGATACAATGTGAATGGTTGGGGAAGTTGTATAAACATTCAGGCAATTGTAATATGGTGAGCGCAGGCAAGAAATGTGAGCCATGGATCATTTTGGAGAGTTGGTTAACCAAGAGTTAACCTAGAGTCTGGGAAGTCTTCCTGGAGGAAATGGCACTTAAGTTGAAATTTTAAGGCAGAATAGACCATCACCAGATGAAACCGGAGGTTGACTTTAGGTTCTACTTTAGGTAGAGGGAATAGCATACATGAATACCCAGAAGCAAAAAGCAGTAGAATTTTGAGACATTAAGGTAGTCCAGAGTGAGTATATTAGACATTAAAGTATAAAGATAAAATAATACAATATTTTGTCTTGAGGGTTGTTTTATCTTCTCTAAAGGAGAGAAATGTATCACAGGATCAGAGGAGAATATGTTAAGCTACTATATTAATATGTACAAAGTCCTCAAGAATAAGAGAGTAAAAAAGAGAGTACCTTCGTGTGCCTATCAGGGAAGGCTTCACAGAAGAAATGACTTCTCCCCTCCACTTGATCATAGGTTCCTTGAAGGCAAGGGCCATGTCTTTTAAAAATATTGCATTATCTGTTTTGCCCAGCACGGTAACAGGTGTCCAGTAAGCTCTGGGTAAATCTCTGGTTTATTGATATTTGTTCCAATGACTCCTGGGAGGCTGAAGCAAAGGCTGGTAGCATAGAATGTGAGTGTAGTGATGACAGCTGAAGTTAACATGAGGACACTGCTATGATCCATGACTGTGGCTTCTGCCCTGGGGCTACATAGTTTCTATTAATTCATTTTACATTCATTCATTGACCAACTAGGTGTTGGAAATTGGTTCAATGCTGGTAAATGTAAAGATTAATTGCTCATGGCCTCACCCTTGACTAAGTTGAACACAGCACTCAGAGATAGAGATGTACATGTATTATAAGATAAATGTGATATGAGAAATGCTCTGACATAGCAGACAGCGCTAAGAACCATGGAAGGAAAGGAAATAATCATTGGGGGTTGGGATGATGAAGTGTGAGTAGGACTTGTCCTTGGTTTCCTTCTCTTCTCTTTCTAGGCCCTTGCCCTTAGTAGTCCATCTGGTGTCATATCTTCCATTAACTTTGATGCAGCTGACTCCCAAATCTATTTCCCCAGCATGGCCTCTTTCCAAAGCTTCATCCATTTATATCTAATTCTTGTGTGACACCTCCACCTAATGTCCTGCTGACACCTCTAACTCAATTTGTTCAATGCTGAGCTCATCGTTTTCCTACAAAACCTGTTCATCACCCTGCCCCCTGTTTTGATAATAGCTCCCCATTAGACCCAGTGATGTGGGCTCTAATGCTCAGGGCTAACCCTTTCCTTTCTCTACCTGTGAATCCACCTCTTTGTGGTCGATTCTTCCTCCATGGTATCACTCACAACATCTTCTCTCATTCCTAACATGGTTACCATAATTCAGGCCTGATTTCTTCTCTCGTGCAAATAACAGACTTTCAGCCATGGGAAAAACAACATGGATATCTATAAAGCAAAAGCAGCCCTCCAAGGTTGATTTCTTGGTGGACACTTTCCAGGCAAGAAGGGAGATTCTGGACTTGTGGTTCCCAACTTGATTACTATCAGGATTACTAGGAAATCATTAGAAAACACTGATGCCTAGGTTCTACTCTCAGAGGCTGTAATTTAATTGATCTGAGGTATGGTCTGGGGCTTTAAAGACCTCTCCCAGTGAGATTCTGATGTGGAAGTAAGGTTGAAAACCACTAGGCCAAAAGAACTCAGTTCTCCACTTTTTGAGTGGGATTCCATTGCCATCACTAACTGGAAGAGTGGGCAAAACTCGTGCACACAGTGCAAGATGGAAATTTCCAAAGACTTTGAAAAAGATTAAACAGAAGGAGAATAAACACAAAATACATCAAGTACAAAAACATCATTCTGATGCAATGATAGTCAACTTTCTTCAGTCTGACAGATGAACATGTCAATGCAGCACAGTATCCATAGCAGCTGTATAAAAAGAAATATATAAACATAAAGGCATGAGAGCATCTTTCTCTCATACTTGTTTTCTCTGCTTCTAATTTTAATCACTTCACTCATTCTCAAGCATTACTGCCAAATTAATTTTTCTGTAAAACAGTTTTGAACATATCAATCCCTTTCCCAAAATATAATACCTCCTCATTACTTACAGGGAAAAAAAATCAAAAGTTCTTTCCCAATGTATCCTACAATCCACTGTTCCAATTTTGTTTACTATAATTCTCTTTCATGCACTCTTGCCTTCAGGGCTTTGCTTATGCTGTTCTGTATCATTGATTCCTTCCAATTCCACATATTAAAGTGCTGTCATCCTTAAAGATTCTATTCACATACTACCTCCTCCACAAAGCTTTTCATGATCATTTTGGCAGAAAGCAATTTTTCCATCCTTTGAAATAGCATAGTCCTTTTGTAGTCTATAAAACTAATTTATTAATAATGAAAAACTTTTCACATTAAAATTTGTTAGTTCATAAAATTAATTATTTCAAACCATTCAACGTTCATTGAGGACCTGCTGTATGGGCTTTGTGTTAAGGATATACATAGACCATGGCAGACATGGTCCCTGCCTACAATGAGAGTCTGAGCAGGGTACAAGGATTTTAATTAGGCAAGTGACTTTATTATTTGTGATTATGTCTGGGAATTTGAGAGGAAAAAGCAAATGGGTGTCAGACTATAAACTTTAACACTCTGATAAGAAAGTGAATCATCCTTCTAACTAAAACAAATAGGTGGGCCAATGATGATTAGACTATTAATTTTAAAAAGTTCATCTTAGAAGTACATGAGTGAATGAAAAATAAGCCCCTGATTTTCATGAAACAGTCTTGGGGGAGGTGGCCCAGTGAGTATCAGCCTATTGTTTCTGGTAGCTGGAGGTTTGGGGAAGCAGGTGAATCTGAGAAAGCTTAGCCTTGATCATAGCCAGACCTTCTGCAGTGTTCATCCAACTGCTTGGATGATATGATATCTGGGGACTTGCTAAGCATAAGCCGTTGGTGGGTACCCACCAACAGTCAGGTTTTGGACTTAGTGGGATCAGTAACATTGCCTCTGTCACCAGCTGCATCCACCATGTAGGAAAATCTCAGGACAATGAAGGGGGCCCTGGCAGTGACCAGGGTGGGAGGTTGGGGTAGGGAGGAAGAAGTACTACTGCTTCCTGCTTTGTCCACTAAATGAAATAATAAATTATCCTATTTGAGTTTTAAGAGCTTAGTATGAAGCCCTCATTGTAATGACCCCTTGTAGGGGAGTTTGGGAGAATTGATATCCTTTTCATTTGGGAGAATTGATATCCTTTTCATTTCTCTAGCTGATTTTAAGGAGAAAAAGACCTTTCACAAAGTATTTATCACTTTCCACTTTAGTTAGTCATTTAAATGATGTTTTTATCACCCCTACCAGGCCATAAGTCTTGAAATGCCTACTGCCATTTTTAGTATAGACTAAGTGTTTGAAAGCCAGGGTCAACAAATCTATGGACAATGAGGGTATTAGTTTTCTTTTTTTTAAAGTTTATTTATTTATTTATTTATTTGAGAGAGAGAGAGAGAAGAGAGAATCTGTCAGAGCAGAGACCCATGCAGGACTTAATCTCATGAACTGTGAGATCATGACCTGAACCAAAACCAAGAGTCAATGCTTAACCGACTGAGCCACCCAGGCACCCCAAGGATATTAGTTTTCTAAATCTATTGTAACTAAGCAACACAAAACTAAGAAGCTTAAACAAAAGAAATCTATTGTCTTGTAGTTCTTGAGATCAAGATGTAGGCAATGTTGTTTTTTTTCTGAGTATCTTTTCAGACCTCTCTTTGGCTTGTAGAAGGCCATCTTCTCTCCATGGCCCTTCATATCATCCTTCTTTTATGCATGTCTTTGTGTCCAAATTTCCCCTTTTGATAAGGATACCAGTCATACTGGGTTAGAGAAGCCCATCCTAATGCCTACCCTTTAACTTAATTATCTCTGTAAAGACCCATCAGTAAAAAAGACCACATTCTGAGGACTGAGGATTACAAATTCAGCATATGAATTTTTGAGGGCACACACTTCAACCCATAGCAATGAATAAATTCTCTAAAACTCCATATACTCTTATTTTTTCTACTTTCTCCATTTATCAGAAATATTTTAGAGCAGCAGTGGCCAACAGAACTTTCTATGAGGAAGAAAACGTTTTCAATGTGAGCTCTTCAATATGGTAGCTGCTAGCCACATGTAACTATGAAGCACTTGAAATGTAGTTACTGTGGCCGAAGAGTTAAGTTTTGAATTGCATTTGATCTAACTTAATTTAAATTAATTTAAAGTTAAATAGCCACATTTGACTAGTGGCTACCACATTGGAGAGCACAGTTTTAGAGATTGGGAGTTGGATTAATTACTCATCAAAAGTAAAAAAATTATATTTCCGTGATTTGAGATCCATAGATCCCATGTGAATTTATATTTGCATTGTGTTTAATATCAGAGATAAATTAGGAATATGTACTCCTCATAGGAATAAGAATGAAGCAAGACAGAAAATGGTCCAAAACCAGAGCTATGAGCCTGTAAGGGCCAGGTATTAACAAGCAGGTGTAATGGCTTCAGTGGAACCAGAATGCAGGCTTTGCCAAAAGGCAGCTATCAGACTTCAGTCAGCCACATGTTGGCATGAGGGAAGGTAGTTCCAGTATTCTTGAATCTTCTGATTTTCCACAAAAGGCTAGAAATCTAGGTTTTTGTGTGGAATCTTCTGGTTTTTGAATGTTGGTAACTGATTCTCCAGGAGAATGGTAACATTCTCCAGGCAATCTCAATCTAGTTAAAGTAACCACCAACAAAACATCTGTTGGCTGGATATAACCCCGAGTCTCCCAATTTGTGACCTCTGTTTTGAAATAAAAGGTTCAGAGATTTTCTTAGAAGGATTTTCCTTGATTTTATTAGCTGAAAATAATGGGACTCTTAGAAAACATCAAGGGTTACATAATACTCCTGAACAATGAGTTCTTTTTACACATTCCAATTTAGAGAGAATCAAAATGATGGACATTTAAAATAAGTGTATGATGAATTTCAGGATTGGCTAGCTTCCAGAAGCTTCCAAAACTTGCACTGTGCTATGATATTCCCAGGACTAGCAGATGTGCTCCTGTCTCTGATGTGTTCCCATGAGTTCAATTCAGAGAACAAAAAGGAGGGACCAACAGAAGGGAGATTGGTAATTCACAGTTTTGCAGATGCTTAGATCTCTTCTTGACATATAGGAACTCTTTAAAAAGTCATAGGGTAATAAGGGTAGTAAATTTTTTGTCTCCTATAAAAACACTTGTTTTTACCAGAGAGAGACAGAGAGAGACAGAGAGAGAAAAACCAAGAAACATACTCTTAACTATAGAGAACAAACTGATGGTTACCAGAGGGGAAGTGGGTGGGGGATGGGTGAAATAGTCAATGGGGATTAAGGAGGGCACTTGTCGTGATGAGCACTGGGTGATGTATAGAATTGTTGAATCACTATGCTGGTACACCTGAAGTTAATATAACCCCGTGTGTTAACTATACTGCACTTAGAATAAAATGAAATGAAATAAATAAAAATAGAAAAAAAACACTTGTTTTTACTTAAAAATGTCTTTTGTTCATAAAATTAGTTTTTCAACAATTTAGCATTCCCTGAGCACCTGCTTCCTGACAGGTCACGGGCCACATGCTCGGGATGGTGCACAGGCCGGGCCAGACATGGCCCCTGCCCATAGCAAGATTCAGAGTTGAGGAGGGTGGTTGGACTTTGGCATATATATTCTTCAAGGCATTGATGCCAATGATAAGAAGTACTGTGAAATTGAAGTGCGAGTGCTAGGAGGTCCTGCAACGTGGAGTCCTAACGATCTCTGGGGGAGTGAGTGGGAGCATAAGCGTTAGCTCAGAAAAGGGGGAGGGAGAAGCAGGGCAGGCATGTGAAGTCCGAGGGATGGAGATGAGGTTGTTAGTGTCCAGGAACTGAAAGCACACCCTGTGGCTGGCAGGTAGGTGAAAGTAAGCAGGAGGGGGGGTCAGGATGAGGCTGGTCAGGTTGCATGGAGCTTTGATCTTTCATGAGCAAAGACAATGGTCTAAGATGCACTCTACGGCAAAAGCAATAGGTCCAACGAAGGCATCCTATAGAGGCTGTGAGAGAACTGGGCCCTCTGAGCTAAGCAAGTATGAGACATGGCTAGTCCTCTGTGAAGTTTAACCTCAGTGCAAAATCCCAGTATAAAGCTCTCTTTTTTGAGAAGTTTAAATCCCATTGTGCTCATTTTGCCCCACCCCGGGAATATTTGGCAATGCCTTCTGCTAAACATCCTATAATGTACAGGGAAGCCCTCACGGCAAAGGATTATAGGTCCAAAACATCATTAACACTAAGGTTGATATACCCCAGGTTAAAGTGAACATCAAAGGGATTAATGGGGCTGGGAGCAGGTAGGGGTGTCACGAAGAGGGAGCAGGGACAATACCAGCAGCTATATGGCTGAGTTTGCAAACATGAAGTTGTATTAAGATACAAAAATTATGTGTTAGTAATTTGCTTCTTTCTTCTGCCAATGGCGTCTCTCAAAATATCCAGTCTAGGCCAATCAGCCTTATTTACCATAATAACCCTGGCTCTAATTCTGTCTGCTTTACATCAAAATAAGTGTTAAAATATTGACTGAATAAACAAATGAACATCGACGTATTCCCAGAAAATGAAATTTTGCATAATTACAGTAACTATTGAGCTACTAATTTCTGCAAGGCACATTCTAAACTTCGATTGGATTCTTACAAAAGCCTGACAAGGGAATTATTAACTATAATTTACAGAGGAAGAAACAGAGGCTCGGGGATGTTAAGACCCTTGCTGAAGGTCAAACAACAATTGAGTCTCTTTGATACCACTGCCTGTCCTCTCTCATTGCTCTGAAAGGGATTTGGCATTGCGAGTGGGACGTAAACCAAATTTTAGTTGCCTTATCCATCAGTGGGAATCAGGTATGGCTGCATATGTGAAAAACCCCTAAGGGTAACCCACTATCTAAGGATTTCATTTTAATGCACATAAGTCAAGTCCAAGGTAGGTAGAGTGACTCCAAAGATATCAGAGGTACAGACTCTTTCCATCCTTACTATCCTTCCTTAGCACCTAGTCTCCATTCTCAAGGCTGTGTCATGGTCCATCACATCCACGGGGGCTCCAGCCATCCTGCTGGTCAGAAAAAAGGAAGAATGGGGTAAAAGAAGAAAGGGTGCTACCTCTTGCTTGATTCAATTCATTTCTAAGTAGCGCCGCTGGAATTTCCACCTAAATGCTTTAGCTTACGTGTCATTGGCCACTCCCAGGAAATGTAATTGACTTTTTTGGCTGAGAGTGTTGCGGCCATCAGGGAAGAAGGAGGGATGCGCCCTTAGGAGGTAAGCAGCCATCCCTGCCAGACCATAGCAGTGGCGAGCACATTTGAAACAAAGTTTAGAGGTTTCTCATGTGGTTGAAAAATCCCAGGAGAAAAAGCAGTGTGCCAATTTAGTTACTGTGAGTTGTGTTTGGGCCCACGAAGCCCAGTAAGACTCCACTCTGCTCTAATGAGGCACAACGGTTAAATGTTGAAAGTAGGAGGCTTTTGCTTCTCTCTGTTCTCTCTGTCTCCTCTCTCCCACATTTGGCCTGCCCTCCTTCCAGGCCTCTCCAGGTTGAGCTCCTTTCCATTTACTCTCTGTCCTCTATCTTTTGCTTCTGGACTTCTGCTTTGGTCTCTTCTCCACACGTGGAGGTTCTGCAAAGCATCGCACAGGTAACGGTCATGCCCCCAGCCTCAGGTCTTATCTTCTTTGTTGCCTGCCTTTGTCCTTCAGCTCTGCTACTTTGTGGAGACCTGACTCGTGTCCTTCTGAAAACTCTGCCTCCGGACATGTAGTTTCCATGCAGACGATTGCAGCTGTAATTCCAGACTTACTTGAAGGCTGCTGGAAGACAGTCTCCACACTGCCCTGTGAATCTGCCTCCCCTATTCTCATTCAGTTGGTCATTCTTTATTCATTTCCATGGCTCTTGAACAACTACTCTATGTCAGGCCCTTTGAAAGGCTGAGCGGGTCCTCCATCATTCCTTTCTTGTGGTGCTTTGTGTCTAGCGGAGAAGACACATGCAAATCATGGAGCCATCACTCATCCACAGTTACACATTTTGGTACGAACTGTTAGAGAATGGAGTTATGAGCACGTAAAACAGGAGTCACCTTGGTTGGAAGAGCCAGGGAAGTTCCGCCCAAGGGAGCAAGAGGGATGAATGGCAGTTAGCCAGGCAAATGCGATGAAGCATGTTCTAGCAGAGGAAACTGCATATACAAGCAACAGATGGGAGAGAGGGGAGAGAGGTTTTCTACTCAGCACTGCTCACTATTCTTGGATCATGAAGACAGACAAAAACTCTGCCTTCAAGGAACTTATATTTGAGTGAGGAGTATCCACAATGAATACAAACACCTAAGATACTTCTGGTCCCGACCGACTGCCGAGGGAGAACGTCTTTGTTTGAATGATGCAGAGAGGGTCCGTGTTGTTAGAGGGCAGTGAACAAGTGAGGCATGGATGAGGGAGCATTCTGAGAGGCAGCTAGTGACCACCCAGGCCTTGTGAGTGATGGTAAGGTCTTCTGGAGACCCTAGGAAGCCTCTGGGATTTGTTAAGTAGGAAGATGACTCCATAAGATTCACACTTGAGAAAGATGACCGAGGTCTTGAGAGTAAGCTGTGTGTATCAATGGAACGGAAATCCACGGACTGGATGAGATCCCTGTGGAGCAGAGGCCAGGTGCTCAGCTATGAACTCGGAGAGGACGCCAGCTTTATGCTGTGACCCAGGCAAGTTACTTACACCTCATTTTCCTCACCATACACTGGAGGCTATGGGAAGTGCTCCCACGTTCATGGTGACCATTTAACGAGATGATATTTTACTCAGCCTTGTACAAAACCTTGCGTATGGTTTACACATCAAACACCTCTTGTCCTTCCCCGTGCATGCTACTCGCCTCTGACAAATGACACAAGATCTTGGGGCAGGGGTGTGGCACGTTTTGATCACATGGTGCCAATTTTATTTTATTTTATTTTATTTTATTTTATTTTTTTTAATTTTTTTTTTCAACGTTTTTTATTTATTTTTGGGACAGAGAGAGACAGAGCATGAACGGGGGAGGGGCAGAGAGAGAGGGAGACACAGAATCGGAAACAGGCTCCAGGCTCCGAGCCATCAGCCCAGAGCCTGATGCGGGGCTCGAACTCACGGACTGCGAGATCGTGACCTGGCTGAAGTCGGACGCTTAACCGACTGCGCCACCCAGGCGCCCCAACATGGTGCCAATTTTAAACGGGGATCCAATGGACTAGATGGCACATCTCACAAAGTCTTGAATCATCCTTCAGTTAAAAGTGAGGAATACGCTGGTGTTCCATCTGCACTGTGAACTTTCAAAACGTTTTGGAGACAACTCCATGTAGCTTTCCAGTGCTTCAAAACCCTCAGCCTCCCCCCACTGTCTCTGCAGGCATGTGAAACGAAGGGTTGCTAGAACTGGAAACAAACAAAGGCTGGGAGGGTCACTGTGGTGGACGTGAATGAGATAAAGAATTCCTTCAGAGTCTTTGTAAAGTCAATTTCCCTTTATTTCTCTAACATCTTTCGGCAAAATCTGGTGGGTCAGCATGGGCTCGGGCACTGGCCCAGCTCCCCATCTTTAGCCCCTGGCTCCAGGTCCTATTATTTTGTCTTGCTCAGAATTCTCGTTCTGGCCTACAAGTCTCCTACCTTGAACACACCCAAGAAACCCAACGAGTGACTGGCATGAGAGAAGCAAACCAGACTGCATGAAAGCTGTAAACCCCCCACTCAGCTTACTCTCTATATGAAAGAATCAATTGGTTCTAGGGGATCAAAACTGGTTATAACAACTGCTAGGATCTTGCTTCCACGAAGGGCATTCTGAATGATAATGAGGCAGTTCAATAAGGGACGGGCAATTAGAAGATTGTGGTAACATAAAACGTATTGCCAAGGCAATTTTTCTCAATTGGAATGAGACTATCTTTGGGTTTTTGGATTCCTTTACTGCTGGACGACCAAAGGACATTCCATAACCTGATGTTCCTGCATGAAATTATATTCCGTCTACCGGGGCAGAAAGAAGGTAAAAAGTTGCAAGTGAAAGAGAAAGATGTTTCAATTCATAAAAAATGGAACTCAACTGGACTGCTAGAAAGACCCTTCCCTGTGATGGGTTGTGCGTAGTCAAACTGAGACACATTGGTGCATAAAAAGAGGGACTTCTCCGGTCTAAAGCATTGCTCGGGGAACTGGGCAAGGCTGGCATAAATAGATGGGTGTGCCCTCAGCATAGGAAAGTAGAAGTTGTTTACCACACAGACCTTGGATCACATGAAGAATAAATGAGATAATGCAAGAATCAAAGTTAGATTAAGCTGTGATTGATGATAATTGAAGTGTAGTATAGGGAAAAATTACCAGCCTGTATCTAAGTGTTCACATTTCTATAAATCTTGCTCTAAATTGTGATGTATGATCTATACATGCTAGTAATGAACAGACACATAATTTATATTATTCCTTTCATACAGAGTTAGGTCTTGTAGGGAATAGTCAGAGATTTGCTTCCGTGCTGATTTAGGTTTGTTTCTCCTGCTCAGTCTTACCTTTGAGCTTGGGAAGTCCGACTAAAAACACCACAATTCATCTGCTGGCAGTTTGCCAACCTGTGTCTTGGGAAAGTATAATCTGTTTCTTCCAGATAGATCATGTAAACCTAAAACCTATTAACCGTTATAGCCAGACTGAGCAATAGAAGACAGTATGTTAGAGCGGGACTGCTCGAAGTCCCATCTGTAGACTGATAAGAAAAGTACCGAAATTGAGAGCAAGGCTGGTAGGGTTGTTTACAGTAATTTAATGTTGCCATGATACCTAAGCTCATCACACCAAATGAGACCAAGAATCACCTGCGATGATTTGAAAACTAAAACAAACAAACAAAAATCACAAAATAAATACGCAACCAAAACAACCAGTCCTTCATCACAAGAGTATGAGAAGTACCAAGTTAAAGAAACCATCATGAGTCAATATGGTCTGCTTTTCACTTTGCTTCTAACACATGGACCTACCTGATGAGAACAGTCACCTACTTGCCTGAGTTGGAATCACTTGACCGCCACCCGGGAACCTGCTATAGGCTCTCGAAACAGTCCTTTCTCAAGAATGGGGAAAGGAATGGAAATTTAAGAAGGTCAAGCTCAACACTTACCATTCCAATGTATATATTTTAATGTTTATTTCTTTATTTTGAGAGAGAGAGAGATAGAGCCTGAGTGGGGGAGCTGTCAGCACAGAGCCTGATGTGAGGCTTGAACCCATGAACTGTGAGACCATGATCTGAGCCAAAATCACGAGTTGGGCACTTAACTGCCTGAGCCACCCAGGTGCCCTGCCATTCGAATAGATTTTCATTGATCACGATACAGCAGCTATTGTGGATTCTAGGGCTATAAATATAAAAAAGAAGTTCTCCCTGAATCAGGGAACTTAAAAGTCTAGTTGGAAAGAGCAATGAACAAACAATTACAATAGAATGTGATTAAGCAACAAAACTTTGTCCTCTCTTTCCTCCCCTCCTGTCCTGTCTTCCAGAAATACTTACTGCTCATTATTTTATTTTTATTTTATTTATTTATTTATTTATTTATTTATTTTTTATTATTTAAAAAAAATTTTTTTTTAACGTTTATTATTTTTGAGACAGAGAGAGACAGAGCATGAACGGGGGAGGGTCACAGAGAGAGGGAGACACAGAATCTGAAACAGGCTCCAGGCTCTGAGCTGTCAGCACAGAGCCCGACGCGGGGCTCGAACCCACGAACCGCGAGATCATGACCTGAGCCGAAGTCGGACGCTTAACCGACTGAGCCACCCAGGCGCCCCACTGCTCATTATTTTAAACACCATGTGTTATGCTGAAGATATAGTGTTGAAAAAGGACATTACCTTCCCTCTCACACAAAGATTACATCTTTGTCAGAAAAAAGCCATAAACTAGGGAACCACAGAGTTTAATTAATTACTTCTATTAACTGATTAATTTATTCAATGAACAGCTATTACCGCAAGGTAAAGACAGCCATGAAACATGTGCTAGGGAGATCTAAACTTGACTCAACTTAGGGCGAGGATGATTGAGCCAAGTGGGGAAAGTGTCCATGAGGGTGGAATTTTTGAGCTGAACTCTAAAGGGTGAGTGGGAATTATCCCAGCAGAGACAAGGACAAATGGTGTCTTAGGCAGAGACAGCAGTGTGTTCAAATGTCCTGTGGCAGGAAAGGAACAAATGTGGCTCAGGTGCTATGACAGAGAGGCTTAGCTTGCAAACCGAAGACTGATGCAATGTACATCTTACTTATACCTGTTAGTCTGGCTCTCACATTATGCCTTTTTTTCCCTCCCCGTAAATCAAGAAGCCCAAGTAATTGGATTCATGCCTATTCTCTTAATCAGGAGAATGTCTTGCTTTAACAAATTGGAGCCCTTTCTTTCTTCTGGGAACTCCCCTTCTCCCAGTCCATGGCCGGGACCTTCGTGATGAATTTTATTACCCCATTCTTGATCGTTGGATTAAATTCACCCATTTAGAAGGCACTTCCCCTCTGCCCTAGCCTTCCTTTGCTTTGGCTAAACAACACTCCTGGTCAGTTGTCTCTACTACTAATTAATGCTGAGCCTCCCATCTCCTACCTTAGCAAATGTTGTCAATAGAACACCCAGCTGGCTGAAAGAAGTCTCCCTCTCATCGTTGGAAGCATAGCCCACTTCCTCAGCGTTTTCTCCAACTCAGGAGTTCTGGCCTTTTCTATCCCCTTCAAATATCACTTCTCTATTCAAATCCTGTTTCAATTTATAGGATGTTCTCATAAACTATGGTAGAAAAAAGAGAGTGTACTTTGGGTCCAGATCACTAAGAATTCAAATCCAACTCTGACACTTCCTACCTGTGTGACCCTGGGAAAGCAAATCACCCTCTCTGAGGTTTAAACTGAGTGTAGAGGTTTATGAAATGCTTAGCTTCTAGGCTTATTACAACCATTAATTGAGGCATCGTATTTAAAGCGTGTAATTCTCAGTGAATGATTCTCTTTTTAGCCACCTAGCTTGTGTTTTAAAGCTTATTTGATCATGATAAAAACTAACTCAGAAAAGACTGTAGCCCTGCATCAGACAAATGAATGGAAACTCACATTGTTAATTACAGCCTCAGCCCTCCTGGCTAAGGAGTCTGATGCAGACACATGTTGTGTTTTTATTAATATTTCATTTAGCCAACATCCTATCACAGAAGCCAGTCTATCTCCATGAACTTCACTTTAACTTTTTTATTAGCTTATTAATGGGATTGGGGAGATGGATATCATTTAATGGGACATTTCTCCCTCCCTATAAAAAGCATGACATTCATAAATTAAAGAGGTCATACATTTGCATCTGGCTGAGGGGGTCATCTGGCTGGCTCTGATTTGTAATTCTGAATTCTTCCCTGCTGTGAAGTCTGGGAAGTGAGGAAGAGAGAGAAGAAGATAAACCGGGGTGGGGCAAGGAGACAGAGAGGTGGGGGTCTGTGGATGAGAAAACAGAAGCAAAGCTCTTTCCAACATAAGGAGATTAACTCAATGCAGTGTGATAATATGAGCCTGGGTCATGGGGAAGGAGGGCTAGGAGATCAGACAGAGCAACAACCGAGAGTCTTTGAATCAAGCACTTCTAGTCTGATAGGCAGGACAGAAGGTTTCAAGTGAGTTGGAAAGTATGGGTGCCTCCAGAGTGAGTGTCACTGTGTGAGGGTACAGAGCTTCAAAAGGCACAGTCCTTGACCTAGAAGAATTGCTGATCTATCGGAGGAGAGGGACAGTCAATACGATATTATCAGAACAATGCACTAAGTGCCATAATGGAAATATGTTCTATGAGCACTGATGATGAAGATGTAAAGTCCTTCTGGGGACACCAGGAATGGCATTACAGAGGAAGTGCCCGCCTTAGGTCAGTTCACAAGAAGCAGAGCCTGCGATGGGGATTTATTTAGGATGCATTCTTAGAGGAGTCAGGTAGTAAGGGAAGTAGGATAAGAAAGAGGAAACACTCAGGCAAAGATGTGCTTTCAAATTATACCATAGAGGTTGTCCTACCTAAGGTAAGGACCAGAGTGGCTTTTTTTTTTTTAGTTTATTTATTTTGAGAGAGAGACAGAGAGAGACGAGAGAGAGAGAGAGAGAGAGAGAGAGAGAGAGAGAGAGAGCATGTGCACAAGTAGGGGAGGGGCAGAGAGAGAGAGGGAGAGAGAATACCATCACCGCAGAGCCTGATGCAGGGCTCAAAACTCATGAACCATGAGATCATGACCTGAGCTGAAGTCAAGACCCGAACGCTCAACCAACTGCACCACCCAAGTGCTCCAGGACCAGAGCTTTTACTCACCCTCATCAGTCAATCATTTGCCTTGGGTGGGTTGTTGGTGTGTGTATTCACATTCTAGAAATCTTGAGGGGAGGCGGCTCCTAAAAGCCAAGGGTGAGCTTGGGAAGGGAGCTGTGAATAGTTAGCATTAGCAGCCACTATCTGTAGACACTAATAGTTGAGTCCCCCAGTGCTCTACATGGAAACTCACACATCTGCTAGAGTAACAGTTCAGGGGGCTCCTTTGCTGTGATGAGTTGGAAGATGCTCCAGCATCCCATGGAGAAGCAAAAGCATGCACAAAGACCCAGAAGAGTTGGCAGGATCAGTTTTCCTTAGAAGACACCAGTGGTCAGGTGTGGGCGAGAAGGGGGTGCAGAATACATAAAGCAAATCTGGTTTTGAATTCTGATTGTTGTCTATTGGCTGTGTGCCCTTCACAAGATACATTACTTTCCCTAGCCTCAGTGTCCTCATCTGTTGAATGGGTGTGATAAGACTACCTTTCAGGATTATTGCGAGCCTGAAATGAGGTAACGAAGGGAAACCACTGAGCACAACACCTGCAGCATATTAACTTTCAATAAATGGGAGTCACCCCCATGATTATAAAGTGGGAAATACTGACTGAGTTTTGAAAATCTTGAATTCTGTTCCAAGGACTTTGGATCTTGTCCAGAAATAATGATGATGGTGGTAACAATAACCACAGCAACACTAAGCATTAAGAAGTGAAGTAGGAAACCAAAGCAGTCTCTTAAAAAGTAAGAAATTTGTAGGTCTATGCTTGAAAAAGATACTTTGGTCAACTCTGGGGAGAATGGATGGGTGAAAGGAAGAGAGGATGGGCAGAAGAACTAGTTATAGGACTCTCTCAATAGATCAGGCAAGAGACAACAAGGGTTTAAACTAGGTCTAAAGCATGGACCAGGAAGGGACTGAGCCAGGACCAGAGCAAAGCTAATGAAATCCCATAGCAACAGGGCTCAAACAGCATGCTTGGGACTCTGC
The DNA here is from genome assembly GCF_024362965.1 of Panthera pardus. Classification (NCBI taxonomy): domain Eukaryota; kingdom Metazoa; phylum Chordata; class Mammalia; order Carnivora; family Felidae; genus Panthera; species Panthera pardus. The sequence continues at coordinate 70,059,873 of NW_026527002.1, forward strand.
TACTGCTCAGATGAGCCCCTCTTACTACATGCAGTATAAAGGCAGTAAAGAGTGGCATCCTGCTCTGGGTAAGACCTTTCATTAATGGGAAATTGGCTCTGTGGTTGCATGTGGCCCTTGGTAAGGATGATTTCAGTGATGCTCCCAAGCCTTCTCTGTCACTTGTATTGAATTTCTGTGTACTCTAACTCATTAATAAAGGGACAAAGGAGGAACATGGACATATTTTACTCTCCCCATTATCGGGCAGAGTTTTGTGATGAAACTCATTGAGCATAATGAAATCGCTATTTCTGCTGAAAGCCCATCTCTATATAGATTGACCTTGGTTACAATCCTTGATGAAAATGGGGAAACATGCTGTATTAAGTTGGTTTTAAAAGGGCCCTCTAGTGTGACCCTGCTGTGGAGAAAATCAATAGACATATCTCAAAAGATAAATACAAATAAAAAAGTCCTGCTCAACTTTGCTGAATTTCCACCTGTCCTCAGCAGTAAGATGATTGGAAGAAAATTCATTACCTCTAGAGGATACTGAGTTAAATTTAGTGGTGAGCCACATCTCTTCCAGCTCTAACATTCTGACCTCTATGACTTCCCAAATTATATTTATCAGAAGGGAAGCTAATGGTTCTAACATTTATTGAGCCATCACTCTGTGGCAGGCATTGTGCTAAACACTTTAGATGTGGTATCTTATATAGATTTCATGGTAACTGTATATAGTGTCTACTATTGCAATTCCCATTTTACAGATGGGGGACACTAGAGATTGATGAAGTCAGAGAGGGAGGAAGGAGGACTGAGATCAGGAGCCAATACATAGGGTTCCAAACTCTGTGAACTCTGATTTCTGTCCTTTGCCCCTTCCTTTCACTCATCACTAATGATGCTAATCTTTTGACATTCAGAACAAATCCCCCACCTGGTCACTTAGATATTCATTAAAAGTCCTGGATGTAATCTCTCTGGTTGTCAACCAACTATCACAGCGCTTACTCTTGCCATGAGCTTCAGAGACATGATCCCCATCATCCTGTGCTAATTCTGTGCTTAGTTAATGGATGGGATTCATCACCTCAATCACAGTTACAGCCTAAACGGTGGGAACTGCTTTCTGATCCTGTGTTGCCCTCCCACCGTCCATCAACAACTTGATGTGACAAGGACCCAAAAATAGCTATTTTTTCTTTCGAACAAAATTTTTTTTGGAATAATCTGACAATTGCTTGCCAAATCTTGTTACCTGTACTTTCCTCACTGTTGAACATAGACAACTCCAGGGATTTATCCTAGAGGAATGCCTAGCCCATTGAGAGATGGCTACAAACATTGTGAAGGATAGTACCATATGTCACAGGATATGTGTATGTGTAGACCTCTACTTAAAAAGAAATGTAGGTAAGATTCCTTGATAAGTATAGATGGCCATCTATGTTATAATTCTACCACTGTGTAATGAGTGCCTACATTGAGCTGGGCACTTGACCGAGAGCTGTCATGCAGCATTAGCTAAATACAGTATTAGCCTTACTTACCTTATCACTTAGGAGAGAGAATAAACAGATAATTACCTTTATGTATCTTTTTCAGAATTTACGTATGACATCTTTGTATATTGATACCTGCATCTTGATAGATAAATATGAACCTATCTGGAGGTAGGAAACATGTAACGCATATTAATTTATCGATTGATTCAACAAATATTTGTGGAGCATTTGCTATAGTATACGACAGTCCTTACAGGTGACATACACTCCTGTTTCTGGGGAAGGAGGCTCATTTTTACAGACACTATGTCAGAGTAAATTCAGAAAAATGTAGACTGCTTCCCAAGACCTAATTTCCACACACCTTTGTTTGCATCTGAGCTCCCAGCAGCTACTAGATAAGTGACTTTGTGTACGTTATTTCTCTCTGCTTACTCTCACCTGTAAAATAGAAATGATAATAGTACATACCTTAGAGGGTGTCTGTTAGGATGGAAAAATATATTGCATGTTAAAAGGCTTAGTTCAGGCACACTGGAAACCCTTAATCCCTGCCCGTTACTATTTTTTAAAACTGGAGAAGCTGGGTCAGGAGAATAGATGCCTAGTAGCAATTACTCTCTGATGGTTTTCTGCTGGAGACCTTTTGAGACAACCTCCAGGTTCTTCACATCCTCCTCTCTTTCCAGGAGGATCACAGATCCCCAATGAATGGGATTAGAAAAGATGCTGTCTGTTCCATTCTGCTATGGAGCTGCTATTTACCTATGAGCTTAAAGCCAGAGCTCCAAGTGGTGAAAAAAATTTCTGTTTCCAGAGAGCTGGAAATTTCCTTTTCCCTGAGCACCTTCCACATTAGACTTTCGGACCTGAGCAGGTGGCACGATGCTAAGGGGAGTCCTGAAGGAGAGTTAAGTGGAGCCAGAACGACTCCCAGAGCATGAGGTAGATGCCTTTACCTGGGTGATTGGATTGCTAGGTTTCTGAGATATGACCTGGAGAACAAAGAGCCAGAGTTTACTAGTTGAGCCTAGAAATCGCCAACTGCTTGCTACAACCAGAGAAGTGAATTAAATTCACTCTAGTGAAAGTTTCAATACTTGACACTCAGGCGTATGTTTTCTTTCCTGCTGTCCAAAGCTATCTAACCTCTGAATGGCCATTTGGACTTCTCTTAATGCAATTTAGACTTCATAGTAGTAGACGGGTGTGTGTGTGTGTGTGTGTGTGTATGTGTGTGTGTGTGTTAGCCCCCCAGTGGGTCCTTAGAAATAAATTCCTTCAGCCTGTCCATCTTTACATCCTTGTTGTTTGTGGTAGAGCATTAGCACACAGTAGGCATTCAATAAAATGTCATTATCACTATTTGTTGAGTTAATGAAAAAGTGACTTTAACCCACAGTGGCTCCATAGTGCTTCTAAGGTCAAGTTTAATGATTTCAGTTTGGCAATTGCATTTTCTTGTTGATTGAGGAATGGGAGAGTCACATCTTGAATATCCAGCTCTTTCTGCCTTTCCCGCCCCCAATGAGCCTTCTATAAGGAGGCTCCTCCTTTTCCCGATGCAGCTAACTCACCTCCTCCTCTGTGTTGTTTTCTTCTTAGATTTGTCAATTTGAGAATGTAGTCTCTAACCTCCCCTGCCCCCAGCCAGCCATCTCTCACATCTGGGGGGAAATGCCACACACTGTTTTATGTTCATCATGATTTTTTAGCTCCCACCGGTCATCTCTCTTCTAAACTTAATTGCTAAACATCTGTCTCTATCTTGTGTTGCAGAATTTGTTAATATAGACCAATTTATTCCCTTCTTAATACTTGAAATTATATTTAACCCATCTAGATCATAGGCTCCCTGAGGGTCAGAACCAGTATTTCTTTTTTTCCTGGAAACTTCCTTCATATTCCGTGTAGCACCTAGCATAATATCAGGTATTAAGAAGCATAGTAATTATAGATTTATTAGAGGTTCTTGCCTTGTGTAAAAATAACAGGGTGGAGATAGAGATGGAAAGAGAGAGAGAGAGAAAGGGAGAGAGAGAGAGATAGAGATAGAGAGAGAGAGAGAGAGAAACATATCCTATTTCCTGTGCCAAGGAGTTTTCTTGTTAATAGTATTCCACTCTCGAAGCTCCCTGTTCAAGGATGGAGTACCTATTACGATCATCTGCATAAATAATATATGCTAAAATGCTTCTCTGTGCCACACATATTGACCTTGTTTAATAATGGATGATGGACTCCAGTACTACCCTGGAACCATGCTGACACAGGTTTGTGCCCTTGCCGCAGGCTTATATTTATAGCTTTTGTTTTCTTAAGCCTGAAATTTACCTAGATTTTTTATGGAAGGATATTTTTCCCCTGAGGCTCTTATATGATACTGGAAACTGAATTCGATAAGGCAAGTACGGTGCAGATGAAGGGGAGGAATCTCACTCCATTATCATAAAGAAAGCCAAGCTTCCTTCCCTTAAATGATGTTCCTGGCATGTTCCTATTTGGATCATGATTTTTTAAAACCTCCTGATTTCCCAAAAAATAACCCACACACATTTAGTGAACACTTACTAAGTGCCAGGTTCACTTCATAGCACTTTACTTGGATCATCTCGTTTAATCCTTAAAAGAATTCCATGAGGGGAGAACTGTGATTATTTGTATCCTACGGACGAGGAAAACTGGGATACGGGAGGTTCAGTAATGTGTGAAACACACCTGCAGAGAGGCAGTGTTATGATTCCAACATCAACAGTCTGAATCAAAACCTTATGCTCTAGGGGCACCTGCATGGCTCAGTCAGTTGAGCATCCGACTCTTGGTGTCAGCTCAGTTCATGATCCCAGAGTGGTAGGATTGAGCCCTGTGTAGGTTCTATGCTGAGCGTGGAGCCTGCTTGGGATTCTCTCTCTCTCTCTCTCTCTCTCTCTCTCTCTCTCTGTGTCTCTCTCCCCTCCCCCACTCACACTCACTCTCTCTCTCTCAAAATAAGAAATAAAAGTAAATAAAACAAAACCTTATGGTCTAAATCGCTACGATAAACTGACTTTCTGTTTGTACGTCCACGTAGCGGAAAATGGCTGGCGTTTCTTTCTAAGCATCTATTGTTGTGGCAACAGCACTTCACTTTTCCCTTAGACACCCTCACTCCTAAGCTTTCTGTTCACACTTTGTTCATAGTGAATAAGTTAGCGATGGGCCTTTGACCCAAGTCAAGTGCGAGATTGATGGAAAAACAAAAACGATCTAAATTTTTCAGCTCCCCTGTAGCCATGCCCTTTGCAATGTGACTTTGAGGCTCTTACCAGTAAGTTCCTCCTTCAATACGCAATGGCTTTGTGACTTAGTGTGGTTAACAGAATGCAGCAGAAGTGGTGTGTTAATCCCAAATCTAGACCTCAAGGTGTCTTGTGAATTTTCACCCTCTTTCTTCGAATCATGCCACCTAGAACCATGAAAAAAGTCTGGGCAAAAGTTACTGGACAATGAAGAGATGTGTGTAGGAGAACTTGGCTGTTCTAGCTCAAGTTACTCTAGAATAGTCAGTCTGCCACGTAGAGAGCCCATGCAAGGTCAGCAGAACCAGTTGTCCCACAGCTGACGTCAGATGCACCCATTAACCCATCTGACTCACACAACCACTGAGCCGATCTGCAGTCTCATTCACAAGAATTATCGTCGCCATTTAAATAATGTTTTAGGCTGATTTCTTATGAAGCAATAGCTAACTAACATATCTGCCTAGAAGAGACCTTCTGAAAATTTTGTATTGATATCTATTCAATAATATCATTAAGGTATTAGGATTTAAGCTGAAACAGTTGGTGGTCATTTCTGTTTGAGAAGAGATTGCTTGGGGGAAAAAAATGCCAGTGCAGAAGAAACAGATTTGAAAGATTAATTAAACACTTTTGTGTTAACATTCTTTATTCCGCCAATGCCTGAACGCAGTATATTCCTTTTTTTAAAACTTTCTTTTATGTATTTTTTAAGTTTATAATTCTAGTTAGTTGACGTGCAGTGTTATATTAGTTTCATGTGTACGATATAGTGATTCAACATGAATCCAGTATATCTTTGAATTTTCTTGTAACATCACTAATGAATTCCCTTTATTCCCTTATTTTTACTTTTTCCTTAATGAAACTTGATTTGGTTGTCTGTCTTTTATTAAACAAGAGTCCTGATTAATATGATCACTGTAGACTTCACAATAGCTTTAAAGGACATCACCAAATCCCTTACCTTTCTCTGTCCTTTTGCTCATACACCCTCATCTGAGAATGTCCTCTACTCGTATCTTTACCCATGTCTTTATCATTTGATCCCTAAGCCTTGCTTCAAAATCTTATGAAAGTAAGATCAAGAAGTAAAAATGGGGTGAATTAGCAGAAGCCAGAATGGAAGATAACAAAGAATAGAGTAGGAGGAATACCACAGCTTTGGAGCAGGGAAATGAGTCAAGGTCAAAGTCATTAATTCATACACTGTGCAAGCAGTTGTTGAGTAACCCTATATATCTAGGACTGTGCTAGGTCTTGGGGATCTAGAGGAGAAAACAGACAATTCTCCTGCTCCAAGGAAGCTTATTTTTTAGGGGGGAGATAAATACACACAAAAAATGAATGAGCAAATGGATAAAATAGTTTTAGGAAAGGATATGTAGTTTATTCTCAATACATCAAGGTGGCAGAAGGAAAGTGACTCATGTGGAATGAGAGTGGATAGGAGCCCCAGAGGCCTCCCTAAAAAGTGATATTGATTGGAGACAGGAGAATGAGAAACAGCCCAGCTTAAAATAATCTGACGGAGAGACATTTCAGGTAGTGGTAAATCCAATACAAAAGTCTGAGATTAACACAAGTTTTTGTATCTTGAGAACCATGGAAAAAGTGTAGTAAAGTGAAGGGAGTGTGCGAGGACTTGCCAAGAGTTGAGGTTGGGGAAGTGGCCAGAGTCAGCCATAGTTAATAGGAGTTTGGATTTTATTCTGCATGTGATGGAAGGCTTTTGTGGGTTTTTAATAGAAGAATGGCAGGATCAATTTTACAGGTTTAAATTATAAAAGTTATATGAAGAGTGGATTGTAGTGTCAAGAGTGATCACAAAGAGAGATCTGTTAAAAGGCTTTGTGGAAGTTCAAGTGAAAGGTGGTGGTGAAAATTTAGACTACAGAGGAAGCAAAACCTATAGATGAGATGAGGAGGATTAGAATCAGTGCAGCCACACAATAGAAGAAAGAGATCAGGAATTATCAGCATAGCTTTACTACACACATACAGACATACACAAAGACACACACACAGATGTAGACACAAAGACACACACACACACACAAGTAAATCTCATTGATACTCATATTGAATTTGAAGTCAAAATCACCTAAGTTTAAAAAACTGAGCAGCTATTTTAAACGTCTATTATGCTTTTGTGTTTCTAGATGAAACAAGTTTATGATAAATATCCAAGACATATTCAGAGTAATATACACACATTTAACATTATAAAATTAGAATGGTAATGCTATGTATCTAATTTTATCTGATTTTTCACTTGACATTAAATTTATGTATTACACACATATTTATTGAATGCCTCTATAATAGGCAAATAATAATAAGTAATAATACAAACTACCTGTAAGTAATAATACAAACTACCTTTCTAGAGATTGAGGATGAAAGCAGGAGACAAAAGAAACAAACTTGGGGCGCCTGGGTGGCTCAGCCTGTTAAGCATCTGACTCTTGGTTTCAGCTCAGGTCATGATCTCACAATTTGTGGGATTGATCCCTGTCAGGGTTAGCCTCCTATCAGTATGGAGCCTTCTTGGGATTCTTTCTTACTCTGTCTGCCCCTCCCCTGCTCACACACACAAACACACACACACACACACACACACACACACACACACATACACACTCTTTCTCTCTCTTCTTCTCCCTCTCTTTCTTTCTTTCTCCAGAAATAAATAAACTTAAAAAAAAAAAAGAAACGAAACTTCTTATGGCCTTCCTGGAGTATACATCCCAGTTTGGAGAGGTGATAAATAGAATATATAGATTTCAAGTGGTGATAGGCACTAAGGGAAAATGCAAGAGTGTTGGGAGGGGTTGACATTTTTACAGATGAAAACCATGGTGTATTTCTATGATCTTACATGATTAACCAAACATTTTAATTATTCCTCAATATCCATTATTCTAACTAAACTTTAAAACTCTATTTTTAATAATGGCATATATTCATTGTATTTAATATTCCTACTGAACTTGTACATTTTGATTGCTTTTAATTTTCTACATTAAATATAATGATATATACTTCTCTACAGACACCTAGGTTTCCCATATTTCCTTAAGCATGAACCAAACTGCTTTCCACAGAGGAATTATAATCTGTATTCCAAACACCAGTTTTTGAGAATGCCTTACTGCTACACATTTACCTGACCTCTTGTGTTATGAGACTAGATACAAGAAAACATGGTCAGCTGTAAAAAGTCTTACTACATATTTACTTTTGAGCTAGGAAAACTGACAAGATCCACTGAGCTCATTATCAGCATTTTAAAAGAGGGAAAATTGAGAACCAGGGGGAAGAAATGACTTGGCTAGATCATCAGAGAACCATCAAATCTTGAGACTATATTCCAGATTATCAACCTCTCAATCCAAGACTCCTTGATTTAATTATTTCCATCAAGTAGGCAAATCTTAAAATATTCAAAAGAATTTCCTGTATGAGCCGCAAAATTACTTTCTATGTAGCACCTCAAGGTCTATGTACAATGGTGCTTCTTACTCTTTTCTATGGGAATCTTATTTATATTGGAATGATCCAGGCAGTGATCCAGTGCTCAGCACCAAGGACAGCTCCACCAAGCCTGGGGCCCTTGACGTTCTTCAGACTATGAAGCTTGTTTCCCGAATAACAGTATTGTCTGTCTTTGTTTCTGTCTTTGGGGAAAAACTTTCTAAGCCTTAAGAGAGATGAGGTGGTAGTATTAATCCTGATCCCTTAGACTAGTCATAGATTTCATAGAGACTGCTAGCTGTTCATTCACGTCAGGGTAGGCCATGGAACTGGATTCCTGCTAATGGAATATGAGCAGATATGATGTGTACCACCTCCAAATCTGGGACATAGAACCTCCTTGCACATTCTTCTAAGCTCTTTGCCCTGGGGTGGTGGCACTCAGAAGAAACTTGGAAGTCATATGTTGAACATGAAAGAGCCATCACAGACTTGAGCCTTAAGTGATTGAGTGGAGAAGAGTCACTGCTAACCCGGATACCCCACCCTGGGAAGGAAAAAGAAATAGACATCTTGTTCTGTAAGCCACTGAATTTCTCGAGTCCTTTTTATTAGAGTAATTTACGATAATTTATGCTACACTTCCTTAACATGGTTCTTTTGTTTTCATCAATACAATACTTTCCTGCATTTGTCTGAAATTACCCCCAAACAGCTGGTATTCACACCTGACTCTATTCCTCAAATTTTCTCTCCTTCCTTACACCTTCTTTTCTTCTTACAGATTTATGCCAGCTGCTAGTGCATGTAAAATAGTAAGGCCACCTAACTTGGCCTCTTTCATTTCTTTCCCTCTCACATTCATCATCCCACCTGTCTTAAAATGTTTGATCTTTTCCTTCCTTCTTCTTTCAGAAGAGATATTCTTATACCTGTTGTGTCCAAACCTATCTACAACAATATTTTGCTTCATGGTCAAATCAATCCCTTCCCTTCTCCATTTCTTTCTTTCTTTTTTTCACTGCTATCTGTATCTGTGTCCTGTCTCCAATCACCACTAAACTATGAGAAAGGCCAATCCACACCCTCCACACTGACTTTCACTGGAGTCCCCTCCTTGCCCTTGAGATCTGATGTGTTCCATGCTTTCTTAGGCTGGAATGACTTTGCAGTATTATCAGTAGTGTTTTCTCAGCTCTATTCTTCTTGACCACTCTCTAACTTTCGACCTTGCTCGTCACTTTTTCCTAATGGAATCTCTCCTTCTTTTGTCTTTTGGTTAATGGTACTTTCCAGTTTTCCTAGACACTTTTGTTTCTTCTTAGTTATTCTTTATCCTCCGGTTTTATGCTAAATGAATATTGTTTCTAAGGGCCTGACATCAGCACCCATGAGCTGTCCTCTCTTTCCAAGACTATGAATCCTGGTGCTCTGGTCACATTGAAATAATTGCTGGGCTTCAAATTTGGACAATTCTGTGACATTGTTCCTGTTATTTCCTCTTCCCTTAATTTCCCAAATATGTACTACAATCATACCCCTTCTCCCGGTTACCAATTAATTGATATATCCTCTATGAATCTTTGTCTGAATATCCCAGATTAAAATCCTGTCTCTGTTTGAAATCTTTTTCTTTTAATTTTTTTAAGTTTACTCATTTATTTTGAGAGAGACAGAGACAGCACAAGTAGGGGGAGGGACAGAGAGAAAGGGAGAGAGAGAGGGAGAATGTCAAGCAGGCTCTGTGCTGCCAACACAGAGCCCCAGCACATGGGGCTTGAACCCACAAAATTGTGAGTGAGATCATGAACTGAGCTGAAACCAAGAGTTTGGATGCCCAACGGACTGAGCCACCCAGGTGCCCCTCTGTCCAAAATCTTTTTATAGCTTATGTACACCACTGCTATGAAATATTTTATAAAGTGGTTATTTGAATAAAGCCAGACACATGTTGGCACTCATGGATTATCTCCTTCCTGAAAGTGATAATGAAAGAAAGTTCCAAAGATACATTTCTCCTGGATAATTTTGTGAAATTGCAACCAAATAGCACATGCACAGCCTGTGACCATCAGGATTCTGAGTATAAATTACAGTTTACCTTCACAAGGCCTCATGCATCAAGCTCTGGGTGTGTTCTGTGCTATTTTCTCTCCCTTTTTCTTTTTTTCTTTTTCTTTCTTTCTTTCTTTCTTTCTTTCTTTTTTTTTTTTGAGAATGATGAATCAGACTCATCATGGTATTCAATTAATTCCACACAGCTGACTCCTGAGGGAGTTTGTACCCAATGTCCTCTAACTGATGATCAATCATGCTCTTGTGGTTGGTACTCAAGGCAGCAGGCAGCAGGCCTGTGACATGCTCCAGGTTGTCGAACAGAATGTGTCCCCATCCAAGCAGGAAAGGTTCTTGTGACCTTTGATGGCATTTGAGAGAAGTCATTTGCTCTGGCTTTTCTGAGGCCATATTGATCTCTGCCCAGGATTCAATTTTAGACAAACAGGCGACATAATTTATGTAAACTGGGCAGGTAATTAAACTCTCCTCCCAGGCAAAAAGGTCAGAACAGAATATTTAAAGTTTCATTTCTAAGTGGAAGCAGTTAGCTAAAAAAAGAGAGAGAAATCTCACTGGGATTGTCATGTTGCCAGCTGATACCTTATAAATTATATGATCCAGATTATCTTCCTAAGAATTGGTCTGAATCCTCTTTGCTGAAGGAGCTATAAAAGGCGAGAATACTCATTAAGCACCACGTTTGCATATTCAAAATGACTGAGGGCCAGGACACTTAATGCTCAATCATGATGAAACAATCAATATCTTTTTCAGAGTGATTTCTAAACAATATCAGATTTAAATAAAAGTTGCAAGTACAACATAAAGAATTTCCTCCCTCCCCCCCTCCCACCCCCGGACCATTTGAGAGTCATTTGCTTCCATGATGTCCATCACCCTCAAATAATTTGGTGTTCACTTTCTATAACCAAGAACATACTCTTGGACAATCACAAAACAACTATCAAAACCAGAAGGTAACATTGATACATGACCCCCTAATTGTCAGACCCCATTTAAGTTTCTCCAAGTATCCTACCTATAATAAAAGGATGCATTTGAGTGTTGCATTTAGATATCATGCCTCTCTAGTTTCTTTTAGTCTAGAATGGGAACAATTCCTCAGTCTTCCTGTCACTATCATGACCTTGATATTTTTTGCAAGAGTACAGACTAGTTATTTCGTAGGGCATCCCTTGATTTGGGTTTGTCTGCTCTCTCTTCGTTATTAGGTTTCTGATATGCACCTTTGGGGGGAATACCACTGAAGTCATGCTGTGTCCTTTTCATCTTTTTTCTCATCTGTCAGGTCACACATGATTTGCACTTGTCCCGTTATTGGTGATGTTGACTTTGACCACTTTATTAAGTGTATTCTGCTAGACTTCCCCACTGTAAAATTACTCCCCTTTCCTTTGTGGGTAATGGATTTTTTTGAAGGGAGGTACTATGTATGAAACTATGTAAATATCCCACTACTCATCAACCTTTCAATTTATTCACTGATGTATTTATATTAGTATAGACACTTGGATTCTTCTTTTATTCAATAGGTCCTAATCCATTACTCTTATTAATTTTTGATGCTCTAATTGTCTGTGATTTGACCAGTGGGAGCCCGTTTAAACCGGCTTAGCTGTCTTCTTGATATGTCCCCATCCATCTTTGAGCACTTTTTTACATTCTTGCCAATAAAGATGCTCCAGGCTCATTTTGTACTTTCCCTTGTCCCAGTCTCGGAATCAGCCATTTCTCCAAGGGTATCTGACTCTTTTTAGTGGAAAAAAGTATTTAGAAAGCAAGATGTAGGTGCTGTATGTGATAATTGCCATTGGAAAGATGCTGCTCTTAGGTCTTTTCTGTGGATCGAGCTGGGGAGTATACATATATACGCCAGCTATGCATATACACACATTTACATCTTATTCACCACTGTATGTACCTGTTTATATATTAAAGACCATGGGATTACATCCATACCTGCAATTCCAATTCAACACTGCAGGGTTTATTGTGGTTTCTCCCATTTTCTATATTGAACTTCCTTTTTTAATAGTGAGAATCCTGAATCCATTTTCCTTAATACATTTACTTATTTGATCATTCCTGGCATCTGTAACCTATCTCCTAGGAGATCGCCACCCCTCATTTTGCAAAGACCACCTGTTCACTTCTGCTTGGGCGCTCATCCTCCACTGGGCCATGCCACTGCCAACCCCTGATCCCTCGTGGATATCCTCCTCACCCTGCCCAGACTCTGATACACCTGTCTGCCACCATTGGTCCTCTCACTGTTTAGATATCTTCCTCACATTGCTTGGGCTTCAGCACCCGAGACGGGGCCACTCCTGTTGTCCTTCCAGTGTGCAGATACCTTCTCCCCGCTGCTTAGGCTCTGATAACCCGCATTGGACCACCCTGGGCCCCCCATGTAAAAACCTTCCTCACCCCTTTCAGGCTCTGACGCTGTGTGGGGTAATCCTCTACGTGAATGCTTCCTCACCCTACTTGAGCTCTGACAGCACAAACCCAGTTGACGACACAGTCATCCCTCCTATGTGCATGCTCCTCTTGCCCTGCTCGGGCTCAAAATCCTGAAGATAACACTCACATGTAAATGCCTTCAAGAACCCACTCACATTCTGACATCCCATAGCAGGCTGCCCCTTTATTGGAGTGGCCTCCAACACTTGAGTGGACTCCAGCCCTCTGTGCTGGGCAGCCCTACAAAGCACACACCCTCTTTAGTCTGCTCAGGTTCTAAATCCTGGGCTGAACCACCTCCCCCTGCCCCTTCCACCCACAGACACCTGCCTTCCTCAGCACCACATTTGCACTAAATTTTTGGGAAGGGAACAGGAAGAGAAACTGTTTGATATTTTTAGAGAAATCACTATTTTTTTTAAATTTAATTTGAAAATGAATTTGACTTTTTTTTTTCCAGTTAAAGAATTCTGGCATATTTGCCAGAACTTGGTCCTCAAGAAACTAGGATATTCTGGCATGCATTTCTATTTTCCAAAATAATTCTAAGCTCTTTGCTATCTCATGGTCCAATAAAAGCATCTGGTTTCCATAATCTTCCTAGGTAAGTATGATCTTCTGACATTATGGTATTAACATTTATAAAATCAGTGTTCCCAGCAGAAAACAGATGGCACATGGAAATTAGGATAATTTAAGTAGAGTCTAATAAAAAGACGACTTGTGAAGCTTTGGGCTGGGCAAAAAATCCACAAGGGATCACATGGACCTCGCACAGGTAGTAACCAAAGAGAGAGACCACCACCCCTGGGCCTGGTGTCTTTGGACACCTGCTCACAGTCCTGTCATTGGATCCAAGTCTCAGCACGGGTGGGCTGTGGTAGCTCCCTTCTTAGTGAGCCAGGGAGCATCTGCTCTCATCCAGGCTAAACCTTTCCAAGTCACTCCCCGTGATTAGAAGTCTCTTTTTCCTTAGAGAGTGTGGCCTCCCTCGATTCCGTTCCTTTATTCTCCCCTGCTCTGTGATTTCCTCTGTAGTTAGTGCTCAAGTTCCAGTTCCTTATATGTTAAAGATAAATGAAAAATAGGGGGAAAAAAACCCCAGCAGTGCAACTTCTGAGAAATCCTTTCCTCTTTATTGAATGAGTCTGGTTTTCAAGGTGATCATCCCCCTGTAGAGGTAAACAAACAACACTGTCTTGAAACTCAGAGCTTGATAGTGATGGCTTTCTTTGGGGCATCATTATGTAGAGAATGGCTGCAGGGCAATCAGGAGCAATCGGGGGTCATTAGGCATCAACATATATTTGCTTAAATTTTTCTGTGAATTTCCCATCATATGCACAAGCTGTGAGGTCAGTATTATTATCTCTCTTTTACAGGCGAGGAAACCGGGGCTCAAATAAGCTACGTAAGTTGCCTGAAGACACATAGCTTGTCGGTGGCAGGTTTGGGATTCAAGCCTGGTTTTGTCTAACTCTAAATACGTTCTTTTTCCCCTCTAGCATCCTGCTGCCCCGTCTTCCTCAAAATATATGACATAATATAAGAAACTATAATTTACTCGCACAATAAATGCTTTCATAATTGCTAACACAGATCTCAGAGTAATAATAGCTTACGGTGAAAACCGGAATCGTTTTATGTCTGTGCCTACAAACTAATGACATTTTATTGTCATAGCTGCTTTTCGGCATCCGAACTAATTTCAGCTGTTTAACATGTGGAGCAGTTCAGGTTGCTTACGCTGCCGTCCAAGTTGCTGGCAGATCTGGAGTTGAGCTTCCAATAACTGGGAAGCGTGTCCATCCGCGTGCTAACTCAGCGGTCACTGGGCAGAAGAAGGCATTAGCAAGCGTTTGAGAATTAGTGGCCGCTATTGAGGTACATCACTGAGATAGCTCTTCGAGCTTCAAGATTAACTCCAGCAAGAGCTTCGTATTCAGTTGAAAGAAGTGAAGTCAAATGATATCCTCCAGCAGCTACCCCCATGGGATTGGCCACATTTGAGTGAGGTCACCTGCTTCGGGGGCGTTAGGACCAGACCATTTTGCTCAGGGGCAGCTGGTGTGTGTAGTGAAAGGGCACAACTCGGACAGCCAGTCTTGGCTCTGGAGCTCCCTGTGGAATGGGATGAGACTTTGTCAGGTCTGCGTTACCGCCCCGGGCTCTCCCTGCCCACTCCTTCCTCTTTGTGTCCACCGCCCTGTAAGCGTCTTGCACGTGCAACCCTGTTTGACAGTCATTCCTAGAGGGTTCATTTGGTGCAGAGCTACTAGAGAGAATTTTTTTAAAGAAAATTCCAGGCTTCAGATAACGATAAGTATGGCTTCATTTGTGGAGCCTATGTTGTGTTTCAGGAACGAAGTCCTAGGAACGTGAAGATAGATGAGACATGGGTCCTGCCCTCCAGGAGCCCACGTTCTAACAAAGACGATAGACACGTACACGCGAAACAACTATAATATGAGATGCATTAGAAATACAGGAGGGCTCAAGCTATAATGACATCATAAAGAATGGAGACTTCACTCCCTTTGGGAAGAATGACTAGAAAATTTCACCAAGAGCTCAGGGATAAAAATTCCAACTTCCATCATTTTGCTACATGTTGCTCCTTTTTACCTATACAATCAAGAGTTTTTGTGCATCTTGGGCTTTTTATTTATTACAAGTTTCGAAGCTAAAGGAAAAACTTGAGGCAATTCACAAATGTACAATAACTCATTCTTGTAGGACCTTGGAAATGTCCGTCTTCAAAGGGGTCACCCAAATCCTTAAATGTAGGTAATATCATTATGGAGTATGGCAGGAGTTGGGATTGGGACACAAATCTTTGAGGAAAATTGACTGATTTTGTCACTGGAGTTCAGTACAAGTGACTCACATCTGTATCCTAGTTTTCTCATTGAAGCAAACATAGTAATGCTAGCTGACCTCACTACCCAATTACTGAATTATCTGTAAAATGCTCTGTTCATGAAGAAATAACACCCGCATGAAGAATAGGAAGCCATTGCCAATCGGATGGTGCTCTGACCCTATTTCCTCAATGACACACTTGTCAGGAGAAGTTTAAAAATCACTAACTATATTTATCCCGAAGAAAATATATATTGATTGATGGGAACACTTGTTTCCCCCAAAGAGACACAAATATGAGGCTCTTAAAAATAGGTTTATTTATGACTGTATTTCAGCGAAGTCGAAACGCGGCAGAAACATCTGTGTCTTGAGCGGCCGGTCCACGGGAACAATAGTGAAGTCCCAATAAAGAGAGAGATTTTGCAAAGTGTTTTCACTTAAAAAGAAAAAAATAACATTTTCCTTTGGGATAACGATGAATTTGCAGAAGAGTTGCAAAGGTGTTATGGAGAGGTCCATATACTCCCTTGCCTTGTTCCCCACATGTGAACTTTTTACATCATCATGGCAAGTTTGTCAAATTGGTAAACCACTCTTAACTAAGCTTCAGGTTCTTTTGGTATCCATCTAATCCAGGGTACCATACTGTGTGCAGTTGCTGTGCTCTCTTAGTCTCCTCTGAGTTGTGACAGTTTTTCAGTCTTTCCGTGTTTTTCATGACCATGACAATTTTAAGGGGTACTGACCAAGTATTTTGTAGAAAGTACCTCATTTTCTGTTAGACTGGACTTTTTCTCACTGTTGGACTGAGATGATAGGGTTGGGGAAAGAACAGTACAGATGTGAAATGCCCTTCCCATCACATCATATCAGGGCACATGATATCACTGAGAGGTAACCTTGATCATGTGGTTAAAGTGGCTCCCAGATTTCTCCCCCTAAAGTTATTACTTTCTCACTTCCTAGTCTCTGCTCTCCAGATCTGAGTCACTAAGTCCAGTCCACAGTGGAGGGTAGGAATTTAAGCTTTATTTCCTGGAGGGGGAGGTATCTTACTTAGTCTTTCACTTTTAAATATTTCCCACATTTATTAGTTTAGAGCCACAAAGGGACGAGTCAAGAACATCAAACTCGGGCCCTGGGGCAGCACTGTGTGTCCCCCAAAGGTCCACCTGTGGCTCAACCTGACCCTGCACGGACTTGACTATGGGGGTCTATCCAGTGAGCCTGTCTGCAGGGTGGGAGTGTCAGGCAGCCACACAGGGGTCTCTGTCACCTCCTGCCCTCAAGTATCCTGGCCTTCTAGACCTGTGTGAATGGGTCATCTGAGTCCAGAGGCCTATCCTTCTGAGGAGAAAGGTTCCCTGCGCTGCACTCTTAATGCGGAGTGTGGAAGATCATTGGAGTCAGACCCCTATGGAGCTGTGCCAGGAGAATACAGGGGCCTCCATGGGAGGCAGGTGTCTCAGGTGTGTCTCCTCTGTGGAATTTCTGGCCCTGCCTGCAATGACAAGGCTAAGGGACTCCTTGGGATCTGGCTTCAGGAGAAAAAGCAAATGTGTTTTGGAGCGGGGTGGGCCTTAGCATAGTAGTGTTGCCCAGACTCACAGAGGGTGGGGGGCATCACCCCGACAAGTCCTGGGGAGCCATCCCAGGATGCCTAGACACTGAGGACCTGCGGCTGGCACATGCGCAGTTTGCTCTTGCGCTGCCCCCTCCCCCCCAACCCCCAGGCCCTCTTGGCCCCTGCCCAGCAGGCCCTCTTCCTGGGGCAGCCTGTCTCCCATACTACGCCAGTGACGAGGATGTTTGAATGGTGGTTCGCATCGAACTCCACGTGGCCCTGCTGCCCTTATGGGACGAGGAGTCTGTCTGGGGATCACAACAACAACAACAACAACAAGGTACCAAAGTAGAACAAAAGTATGAACCCGGAAATGCTGCAACATTGGAAGGATTTTAGAATAATAATAACAGTAAGAATAAAGACTTCCACTCATGGGGGGGGGGGGTCTATTATATTTCCTGGGTCTGTACCATGTGCCTTGTGTATATTTTCTCTAGTTTGTTTTTAAAGTTTATTTATTTGTTTTAGAGTGAGAGAGAGAAAGAGAGAGGGAGAGAGAGAGAGAGAGAACACAAGCAGGGGAGGGGCAGAGAGAGGAAGAGAAAGAGAATCCCAAGCAGGCTCCACACCGTCACCACAGGGCCCAATGTGGGGCTCAATCTCAAGGTCCTGAGATCATGACCTGAGTTGAAATCAGGTCACTTAACCAGCTGAGCCACCCAGGCGCCCCTATTGTCTCTAGTTTTAACCACACCCTAAATGTTTCTAGTTATGTGAGGACATGAAAATTCAGGGAGACTTAATCTTTTGAGCCAAGCCCTGATGAATAGTGACCTAAGCAAGGGTCAAAGACGAAACTATCAGGTTCAATCCACCACACCACCTTATGGTATCAGAAGAGGTACGAAGAGTCAGTATGACAGGAGTGTGTCAGGCATTTAGAGAGCCCACCCAGCAAGATCCAGTTGGAAGCAGAGGGCTGTATAGAAAGGTAGAGTAAGCAAAGGGTTGAGTCTAAGGTGCCCATTTAGGCTAGAAGCAATCACATATCTAGAAGGAGAGGTAAAGCAAGCCAAACCTGCTTATTTCCCATGCAGTCAAATCATTCCCATTCCCTGTCTCCATCTTTCTCTGTTTCCCTCTCATGGCACTTATCAAATATTGCTCTTTCAAACACCGTGCCTGTTTCTCTAACACAGGCCCATGGGTACTGGAGCAGCCGTGTCCATGCCTTGCAGCCCCGTAGCTCACTGTGGCAGAGCATAATGCCAGTGCTTTCTAGCTGCTCAAGCAATATTTACTGAGCAAATGTAGGAATAATTATGTATGAAAGCCCCTGATATATCAGTTTCTAATTATGTGTTAAAGTCACATCAAATTATTTCTTTAGATTTCACATCAAGTATTATTTGCAATGAACTGCCATTATGGTCATGCAAGGGAGGGGCACCTGGGTGGCTCAGTTGGTTGAACCCCTGACTCTAGCTCAGGTCATGATCTCCCGGTCCATGGGTTTGAGCCCCGCATCAACCTCTGTGCTGACAGCTCAGAACCTGGAGCCTGCTTCAGATTCTGTGTCTCCCTCTGTCTCGGCCCCTTCCCCACTCACTCTGTCTCTCTGTCTCTCTCTCTAAAAAATAAATAAACATTACAATTTTTTTTTATAAAAAGGTCATGCAAGAGAGAACAATCAGCCTTCTCTATATTAGTTGTAGATAGAGTCTGCCATTCACAGTGTCACTGCAGAGTGATCAGGAGAAGCGAGGTCTCAGCTGGCCTGGATAAGAGGATATTTGTCAGAATGGATCTGCCCCTTGAAGAGTTAGCAGTAGCTATGTCAAATTGGTGTTAATCAAATGAGTATCACTGTGGTTCTTCTTTCAAAAAACCATTCCCTCTTTACTAACGATCCCAATGATCCCTTTTCATGTGCATTTAACCTTCTTACCAGAAAATATGCTTCAGATGTATGGTTATAACTTTGAATGTTCAGATTTAAACCTACATAGATTCATCATCTCTGAAGTTTTTGTTATCATTGGTATAATGATTGGACATTATCCCATTCCCAGCACGAGGATTATTAAATGATTTGGATGCATTTAATTTCTTGTTTGTTTTTACTTTATCTTAAACATATTTGTGGATTCTTTTGGTCTGAAGCTGTAACCATAGAAACAGTAATGGTATGTATAGAAGATACTATAGTTTTTACAAGGAACTGTCACATACTTTAGCTCCTGGGGGTAGAGACAGTTGTAGTACAGTGTCCTGTGCATTAGAGGTTTGAATGAGGTCATTGCCAAGGTCCCTGGATCTGTTTAAGGATGGGTAATAATATACTTTTTTTATATAAATATACTTTGATGATAGTGATTATGAGGCCTTTTGAAACATTCTCTATATGCTAAGTGATATGAAAAATGTATCCCTAATGAAACCAATTCCTGAAAATAATTTCTTTGTCTGGTGGTATAGCATGTGCCCCATCTGTCTGGGCATCCCTGGAAGGTGGGGCTGCAGGGCACTGCTGGCCTGGCAGGCTGTCACCTGGGAGTTCTTGCACATGCCTTGGGAGTATGCTTCTTATCCTTAGAGGTGAAGACTGAAACCAAGGGGCCACTATTAAGTATATTCAAGGGAAATGCCAGATAAATTATAAGATGAGCCCTTCATGCTTTGGTGGCCAAGTTAACCGGAGTTATTAGAAGAATGTTTGCGATGAGAATGAGTCAATGGAAGCGGTGGCCAAGGTGAGAGGTACGTGTAGGTGCGTAGAGAGTCCGGGAGCGATTTCAGGGCGAGGATGCAAATGACTAGTGGCATTTTTTTCCAGTACTGGGAGCCTCTGCTTTGGACTTTCCAGAAATATTTAATGCCATTAGCCTCAGCCTGGCTCCGCATTAGAAATGCCTAGGTTGGTTTTGTCAACATACAGATGCCTGAGCTCCACCTCCTGGACTCTTGTCCTATTGGTCTAGGATAGACCCAGGCATGGGTGTTTTTGAAAGTTCCACAGGAGAATTGATCAGTTGAGAACAAGTGATCACACAGAAATAAATTTTAACATATAGCATTTATCAATTCTGTCTGTTTCATAAGCACCCAGATATTTTTGGTGGCTTCTTAGGGAAAAGTGGTTAATGAATAAAGTCAATATACTTTGCTGAATTTTTGATGCACCATAAGGTAGGTAAAATGGCAGTGAAGAACTCTTGCTTTGGTCCATTTAATACTAATGACTTCTGGTGTGATGAGTTCTTAGTATGTGAGCTCCTCAGAGACAGGGACTGTTTCAGGCAGAATCAGGGCAGGGAACAGATGGTACACTCAAATTGGGTACTTTGAGGAAAGTTTAAATACATATTTACAGACGTGTTAGCAGGCTGTGCAGACACCCCAAGAATAATCATCACCTTGGGAGTTTTAGCACTCCTGGGCTGAAGGGGGAAAGAGAAGGAGCAGTTACTGGAAACCAGTTAGGAAATGGCTATGGAGCTCAATGGAAGGAAGCACTTACCCCTTATCCATCCTGAGGAGATAGACCCAGGGGAACACATTCCCTGACCACATTCTCCTCCTTCTCTCTAGTCTCCTGCTGGTGCTCCCCACTGGCCAGACCCACCCAAAATCCAGGAGGCAGGAAAAGCCATTAAAACAGTCCATGTAGGTCTATTTCATAGGATACTCAGGGAGCACGTGGGGATGGCGGGGAGAGTGACTCTGGAAGAAGAGCAAGTGAAAGATAGCCCCACACAGGGACCAAGGGCTCTTCCTCTATGTGATCCCTTTCCCCCAGACACCTACAGTGGCTTGTATATATAATATTCCCAGCAAGAACTGTGAATCATTGTAGTCAATGACAAATGAAGTTATCAGAGAAGGAGAAGTAACATTTATCAGTTACCCACCATGTGTCAGGGTCTTGTTTAGTTTTATTGACGCTCACAAAAACTCAGTGAAATGAATTATTATTATTGGGGTTTTACAGCTGAGACAACGGCAAGTCAGAGACATTGAGTCAGTTAATGCAAGGCCACATGACCAGTCATTGGTGGAACAGTAATTCTAGCCCAGGCCTGGCTGACTTTGGACCCACACGCTTCCCCACACCATGCTGCCCACTTACCCTGAGGACAAATACAGGTCACAACCATTGCAAATCTTGAGTGACCTCTCTGTGATGAGGCGGACATCACGCCCTATGTATTGAATTCACTTTCTTAGGTTTCAAGGCCCCAGAACTTCAGGGCTTGCTCCTGCCCTGACAGAGCCAGAAACCTCATATATATGGCAAGGTTGCTTTACAGGTGGCTGAAGCTTTAAAATAGAAGCCATAATGCATCATTAACCCACCATATTTGGTCCGTTTATTCACCCACTCGGTAATGGTTGCCATTGGTCTAGGCCTGGGCAGTGCAGCTGTGCATAATCTAAAATCCCTGATTACAGAGAACTCACAAACAACTAAACCAACAAGCAAAGTCAAGGGTAGCGATAAGTGTTCTGCAGAGTATTGAAAGGGATGATGTGATGAAGAGTGATGACGGGTGTCTACGTCAGTTTGGGTGCTTTGGAAAAACTCTTTTGAGGGGCTCATATTGAAGCTGAAAACTTCACGATCTCAAGGAATCTGTTCTGAAGAAAATCAAAGGTGACTGGGTTTCCCACAGAGGGAACAGCTAGTGGAGAGTCTTCTAAGGCAAGAATTCGAGGCAAGAGAAGAGTTACGAGGTATGAAATTGTAAAAGCGTGCTGGGGCTAGATCGCACAGGGGTGAGCCACCCACCCAAGGAGGGAAGCCACAGTGAGGCACAGAGCAGAGGAGTGGGGTGACCTGAGGCATAGTTGAAAGGCATCAAGCTAGCTGCTCTCTGGGCAGGAGAACCCAGAAGAAGGTCTTGGGGTGAGAGAGATCCCTTACAGGCCGAGTGCAGGGATCAAGCAGGAGGCAATGGAGGATTGGTCTTGAGTGATAGGGGTGGGGGTGGAGAGAAGAGGGTAGACTCAAGCTGTGACCTGCAGGTCCATGAGGTCAAGCGGACTGCTGATTGGTCAGATGGGAGAGATGAAGGAAACAGTGAAAGATGAGCTCATTACAATGAGAAGGATGAGGGAGGGATGGACTGGGAGACATGAATGAGGATGGAAATCTGGAATTTTGAATTTTCTATTCAATTTTGAAACGCCAGTTAGAAGCCTAAGGGGCGCTGACATATTGGGAGTTGGATGCAGACGTCTGGAAGGTCAGGGCTGGGGATGCACTTGGGGGACTCTTGGCATAGAGACCGTATGAGAGGCAGAGGGCTGGAGGAGACCACCTGGGAAGAGGGCACAAAGAGAAGAGGCAGAGGTATGGACAGAACCCTGAGGGATTCCAGCATTTTGAAGGCAAGCAGATGATAAGCCAGCAGAAGATGACAAGAAGTCAAGTTTATAATGTGCATAATGTAAGACCCTGACACTTCAGGACAGAGAAGATATTTTAATTGTAAAAAGAACCATTGAAATCAAATTCACAAACGTGGAGACACTCTTCTCTGCTCAACACTGCATTGTGACCTGTACGGGGTGGGCGTGGGACGGAATATAACTCCAGTGTTCATTTTCATAATCACAGCTTATACTTGTAAGTATGTGATAGTTTACAAGGCATTCTAGAATGTATCAGTTTCTTTTAACAATCTGCAGTGTGTGTGAGTTAGGTGCCATTATCCTTTATTTCCCATTTGAGAGCGGTTACATGACTCTCCTCACTTCTCACTAAAGCTGGGAAGGGCAGCAGGAATTTGGATAAAGCATCGGATGCCAGTTTCCTTCCACCCCGCTGTCTTTTCCACCAACACAAATTCTTTGATTCTCCCTTTGAGTTAGCTTTATAAATGGCATACAGGGTGGGTTAATTGCATTGCAGGAGGCATTGCTTTCTAGCTCTCTCTGTTCCAAAGAAAGTGGACCTCTGGGACCTGCCTTTCTTTTTAAAACAATTTTTTTTGATGTTTATTCATTTTTTGATGGAGAGAGACAGAGCGTGAGTGGAGGAGGGGCAGAGAGAGAGGGAGACACAGAATCCAAAGGAGGTTCCAGGCTCTGAACTGACAGCACAGAGCCCGGCGCATGGCTCGAACTCACAGACCGTGAGATCACGATTTGAGCCAAAGTCGGACGCCCAACCAACCGAGCCACCCAGGTGCCTCTGGGACCTGCCTTTCTAAGGCCCAATTAGACATGCTGCTTCGTGTGCAGGCTACCATTTTTCTGTGTCACAGAAGACAGTGAACAGGGGCTTTGAGATACAGGGGCTTTGTCTTGAATTCTGGTCCCGCCATTCATTAGATGTATGATATCACAGAAGTCATGTAGCTTCTCTGAGCCTCTGTTTCCTCACGGATAAAATAAAGATAATGCCAATTTGTGATGGATATTTATTGATATTGCCTCCCTGAATCCATTCTGCCCCCCACCCCCCCCCCACCCCCATCCCACTCTTACAACCACAAATCACAATTTTGTTTTGATGGCTCCAGCCCACTCTCATCTCTGTCCTGGTGCTTTGGATGCAGTGGCTCTAACCGTCTCCTCCAGAGTGCAATAGATGGCCTGGGTGATGGCTACGTGTAGCAGTACAAACCAGTGCATTCCATCCCCCAGGCTTTGATGATTTGCTTAAAGTTGGTCAAGTGATTGAAGCCAAGCCAATTAGAACCAAAGAACTTTAATGCTGGTACGTCTTTTCTGAGCTAATGGAAGAATAAGTTATCTTCTCTGCTGGATTGGGTGCTATATTTGTGAGTTTGAGCTAATGAGGGCTACTATAGGAAATCTGAATCTATCTAAAAGATGCAGGTTGAGAAAAAGATTTGAGGTTTGTCATCTGAGCCCTTGGTTGGCCCATATTTGAAGACCCTGTATTCTGCCTGGGACTTTCGTGCAAGTTAACAAAGTCTCTTGTTTGCATGAGTATGAGTTGGGTTTTCTGGCCCCTGCGAGTATAAGAGTTTCAATTAGAATTGTCTAGAATTATCTCAAAGAGTTGTATGAAGGGTAAAATTAATAATTATGAGAAGCACTAATCCCGAGGACACTCTTGGCAAATAGAAGCAATTACTGTGATTTCATCTTCAGTTTCCTTTAAATGCTAGCCTCTTTCCATGGTAACGATGGGAGTGATCTCAAAAATTGAAAGCTAGAAAGGTAGCTGAGAAGAACCAGGTGCTACAGGTTTGTGTGTATTCTTAAAAGTTCAAAGCATGGAGCCACAATGCCAGTTTCTCTGATGCAGACTAAATATCCATCACCAGAAGTATGCACACAGAGAACAAACACACGCAGAAATGTACAAGATTCTACAAACATTTATCCTCATGTCCAACGATACGTGAGTCTCCCCAGGTGAGAAAGAAAAGAATAAAATGTGGCATCTCCCATCAGATTAATTCAGTGGAGTGTCCAAAGTAGATTATGTGAATTCCAGGGGTAATTTTTAATATTTGTAATGTAATATATTGCTTGATAAGATTGTGAAACCTTCTGACAGCTTATTAGCTGGTGCCATTAAAACCAAATGTCAACTTTATCAACTGCTGTCAGTGAAATTAGCAATGAAACAGCCTCCAAGGAATGGAGGTTCAATTTGTGTTGGCTAATGGGATGAATAATCACTTGGATTTATATAGCACCTTTCGTCTGAAGGGTTTAAAGAGTTTACATACATCTATCCTCGCAATACCCCTGAATAGAAAGAAGGGACGGAATTTATTGCCCCTACGTGGTTTGTGGTCACTTTACAGCTTTGAGTTCATGAAGCTCATGCTCACAAGAAGGTTTGCTTCCTCCCAGTTACCGTGCTTGCAGTTAGGATGTAATGGCATTAGGTGTGGAGAGAAGCCCACATTGAAGAGAATGATAATGGAAAAAAGAGAACAAAGTGTTTTTCCACTTTGTTATACCTAAAGATTCAGCTGTAACTACTGTTAAGAATACTCGGCCACGAAGAGGAGTAACTGAATCCCATGTCTGTAGAGATAAATGCACGATTAGAACATGTTTTGGAGAATTGGAAAGCAGAACCAGAAACTATTAGGGGCTGGACGTGGCCTTAGAGAAAGTGGAGTTCAGTGCTCCGACAGGAGCGTTTTGAATTTGTTGGCCCTCTTTGCATTTTCTCCCAAGTGTTCACTCATCTTCCTGGTTACAACATTCCAGTTTTCCGTGGGGAGTCATGTTTCCCACCCACTCTCTGTCCATGCAGTGGTGGGGCGGGGGGGAGGGGGATGAAAGTAATCCTGATTGTCAGAGTGGGACATGACCCCGACGTGGCTGATGGGAGAGCTGCACCCCCTGCCTGTCCCTGATTTAGTAAGCATGTGAGCCCAACAGGTTAGTGAGAGGAATACAGGCAACTTTTCCTCAAACTGCCAGGAAAGAGACTTTCTGTTTTCATGGAGGTTGCTAATCTCGTAAACTATAGACCTGAAGCCATCTTGCCTCCACCCAAGCGGACCTGCCTGAGAATGAAGTCAGTATAGGTAAAAGACGAGCTATAAAGGAGAAAATAGAGTATGATTCTTAGCAATCCCATTTTAGTTCCTGGGTCCAGCTCTGTGTGGGCCATTATCCCTTTTATAGGAGCCAAATTGAATGAGCCTTGAATATTTGCTAATTAATCAACGATGACTTCTGCATGCGTCGCTTACCAAACCTCCCATGGCAACCTAAAACTGCTCTTCTCCAGGGACGCTGTGTAGTCAGCATAGGCTAGGGTTGGCTGTAGTAACAAACCATCTTGAAATCTCAGGGCTTCAAAACTACAAGTTTCTTTTTCTTTTTCTCTAGCTTACCTACACGTCGATAGTGGGTGGGCTAGAGGCTCTGTTGTGCATGTTCTCACTCAAGAGTTTCAGGCTGATGGAGTAGCCACCATCCAAAGTATATGTGGTTACTACAGAAAATGGAGAGAGAGACAGAGACAGAGGAAGACAGATACACGTGCACATGCACACACACATAAGCACACACACACACAGCACATAGAGTTACCACTTGAAAGGAGAATAAATTACTTGTAATAAATAACTTCCTGAATCTGTGGGTATTCATGCTTAACACCCCCAAATTTCAGGAGTCTATACAGTTTTGCATCTCTACAGCCATAGAGCAGTCCCTGGACACAAAATGTACCTAAGGAGTGTTGTTGACCTGTGATTTTCATCTGTTAACATCATTAATAGGAGACTTTTGCTCAGGCTGCTGAGTCAATCATTTTGCCAGCTGTCCTTTGCATCCTTCCTACCTAACTTCTCAATTTCTTCTTATGGGCGAATGAAATAAAGAGAAATCTCCGTGTTCCCACATCTCAGTAAAACTAAGAAGTGAGGAAGTTCGGTAGCAGCATTTCACACTGTACTCAGCACGGAATCCTCAATTACCTTTTCCCAAATCAGAAAGTCATAATTTTCCTTGTTGCAACACGAGAATGTCTCTACTCCCCTCAGGTAGTTGCCGAAAGTATGATGCAGTGCTAATATATGCTCACACACCAAGAGGCAATTTCCTTCCAATTTCATATCCTGGATCCTATGTTGGATGGGAAATTTTTCTTTTGTAGTTACAAATCCCAAGCTAATTGTGGCATAAGTTTAAAAGGCATTTAAACACTGGATCAGGTGGAAAATAAGTATCATATGTAGAATTTATAAATAATCTGTAGGCAACATTTGGCTATTTCCTAAAGAGAGAGGGGACAGAGACAAAGAATTAGCAGGACACAATTTTTCATCAAACTGACGGTGCTCTGTGGAGTTTGCATTTGGAAACTAGCCAGAAATTATCATGATCTGCAAATAAAAACTTACTTGAAGATGGAAACTAAAGGAAAGGAATACTAACCCCTTTGTATTCCAAGTCAATTTTGGCAGAAACCAGCTAGATGCTCACTTTTCCTGCTTTCATTTCAAAAAAAAAAAAAAAAAAACCACACACAGGAAGGTTATATTCCCATCTTCTCTTGCAATTCAATTCAATTCAATTCAATTCAATTCAGTTGCAGCTCTTGCAATTCTATTGTTTAAAAAGCATGACTGCTTTTGTCCCCCATTCCTCTGGGGACCACACTTTCAAAAATGGTGGCATTATGAGTTGCAAGGAGCTGGGATCACCAAATCATTATTCAGAGGAAACCTACCCAGGAGAGCCACAGATCTCGGAAAGAAATAAGTCTATGTGCTAAGCCACTGAGTCTTTATTTTTTTATAGCTAGTTTGGCCTTTTCCTCTAAATACATCAGAATGTATAAACAATATCAACTATTTTATAGCAATTGTAACCTTGGATTGTAATGACAGAAGAGTACCAAAAAGGGCACTTAAACCTGACTAAGTAGTCAGAAAAGTCTTCCTAGATAAGGTGGCAGTTGAGCATTTTTGTAGAAAGAGAGGACAAACAGGGCATGCCACGCAGAGGGAACAGCTTGTGGGACATACCAGCACAAGCTAGATGAAGGGAATTTGGGGAACTGTTAGATGACCCATGTGAAGAGAGAATACGTTGTCTCTTTTCCCAGATAAGGATGTAATGATGCTGGTAAGGAAATGAACATCATTCCCTTTTTGCAGATGAGGAAACAGAAATAACTAGTCATTAAAAAAAATCCATCAGGGTGATATATGATGAAGTCAGGACCTGATCCCATACCTAGAAAATCTGAGATGAAGTTGGTGTTTGTGATGTCACAAACAGGAAGGCTCCTAGAGACTCTGCCACTGATAACACAGCATTTTCTGTTAATCTCTATTCCAAGGATAGGCAGTTTCTTCTTTTCAGACTGTTCCCTTGAGATTAAAGTCTACGAATGATAAGCTTCTATCTTACATCAGAGTAGAGCACATATTAGTTTCCTGTTGCTGCTATAACAAATTATCACAAGTTAGTGGCTTAAAACAACACAAATTTATTATTGTATCGTTATGGAGGTCATGAGTTCGACCCAAAGACTTTCTGGGCTAAAATCAAGGTATTAGTAAGCAATGTTGGTTCTTTCTTTGAGGCTCTAGTGAATAGGTTTCCCTGCCTTTCCAGCCATCCATATCCTTTGATTTATTTTCCCCTTCCTCCAGGTTCAAAGCCAGCAATGTTGTACCTCCCTGACCCATCCTCTGTAATCACATCTCTCTTTGACCACAGCTGGGGAAGATTCTCTGTTTTTAGGGTTCCATGTGACTAGATTGGGTCTACCCCCAGATAATTCAGGATAATCTCTCTGTCTCAAGGTTCGGGGAATTAGGCATCTTTGGGGGCAGTGGACATTATTCTGTCTCTCATAGAGTTTAAAGTCAGTGTTTCCAATGGATTTGTGTATATAATCAAATAACCCTGAGAAGTCCTGCAGGTGAACAAGAGCACTTCTATCTAAGGGGACCCTCCAGGGCCCCGACATTGACTCAGATTGTGTCACTGTTCTCATAATTCACCTTCCATAGCTACTCTACTCGTCTCCTAGAAAACAGTTTTTTCCTGAAAACCCAAATGCTTTGTATAACAGTCCAAAGGACTTACTTAGGAACTAGTCTTGCTAATTGCACCCTTGAACCAGAATGAGTTCACCCACCATTTTCCCTACTTTTTAAAAACAAATTCTCCACATTTCTTCATTCCTGTCCTCATGATTCATATTCATTTAAAAAAATACCTTTTTCTCATAAACACTAAATATCAAAAGAATAATTCACAGGAAGGGGTTGAGATTGCCTCAAGAGTTTTTTATTTATGTGAAATGCAATTTTTGGAGGTGTCTGTGTGAATATGTGCCACTGTTTCAAAACACAGTCATTAATCCATGTAGGTGCAAGTACAGTGCATTTGGCTGTCTTGAGGCATCAGAAACAACTGAAGAATGAATGTGAAATTGCAGGGCACAAGTAGAAAATATGGTAATGGGAATAGGACTGGCTTAAATTTGGGACATCTTTAAGTAGACTTAATCTCATTCAATGGTAATCTTTGAATATAGGACTTTTTTGAGCTGGAGACTTTATTCCAAGAAAAATGCACGTATTCATATAACCATGATACATTGCCTACAATTCCAAGGAAATTACAATTTTTGAAGTCCACACATGGATTCCTATGAGTTAAGAACTTTTTATCTAGTCTACCTTAACACCTGGGCTGGGATTTGCTTGAAAAATTCTGTGTTGCAATCTATAAAAATATTTTCCCAATACTGTAAGATTTGTGAATATTAAATTCTGAGAACATATGACCAGTTACATGATATTCAACCAAAAATGCAACCCATATACCTTTTCATTTAAATAATGCTTTGGAGAAAATTATGATAAATTTTCTTCTGGTATCCCCAGAGATGAAGTTTTGACAAGCGCCACCTAGGACAACATTATTGGCAGATGAATTGTGGAACGAGTTGAGTGGCCATACTTAAAGAATATTAACAATGGCTCAGTGTCACAGAGGAGAAGTGTCTGGAATGGAGACCGAGGACTAAGGCCTATTTAATAATTTTGTCTGTTACTTAGGAGATGCCATAGAAGCGATGCACGCGGAATATAAATATTATATAATTCAAAATGACTTTAACAAATTAAAATGCTGGAAGAAACCAATGAGGTGAATTAGAAAATCGAAGTTCAACCGTTAGGATGATGACATGAATTACATTAATGGAAACACATTGAATGCATCCCCATCTTCTGCATTGGCCAGAGCATTTCTGATGACACTGTCTGCCCGGCAATGTCTGCCCAAGAGACATTGATGAATTGGAGCATGTGCCAATGTGAGCATCCAGTATGGTGGGTGGTGTGGAAGTGGGTGGGGCTGGTGCAGAAATCACGAAGACTGGCTTTAGGAAACAAGGGAGCTTTTCCAAGAGTCAAGAAGACTAAGGAGAATTATAAATTTGCTCTTAAATATTTGCAGTGAATCTGTGTTTTGAGTGACTCCTGATGGTGATCCGATAGTTTGTGTACAAAAGTAATAAGGAGATACTTGTCATCTGTTCTGAGGAAATAGAAGTCTACATATGATTCCTCACTATGCAGTAACTTGTCCGGGTGTCTGGTGGGCTTCCATTGTGGTTTGCATGTAATTACGGGATGGCCATGACCAGGCTTGCTAGAGAAAAATGCTACCATTCTGTGGGTGGCTAGATGAAGGGCTTTTAATGTCCTTAGGTTCTAGACTCTAATACTCTGTATGTGTGATTTATTATAAGCCTTAACACCTTATTTGAGTAACAGGGGCGTGTATTAATGGTTAGCACTGGTAACGAAATGATAAGTAAATAATGCTTAACACATTTTAGTATCTATTTTTCTGTGGTCTTGGTATAGGATATATTAGCTTTATTTAGAAACAGATATTTGATAAATACTTCTAATAAAATAACTATTACTTGTTGAATGCTTGTATATGCCATATGTTCACATAACACCTATGAGGTAGACAAGCCACTATTTCCAAAGTAGAGTTTAAGTAAAAGAGCCAACAATGTATAAGTACATGGCAAGGCTACGATTCAAAACTCAGGTGTTTAACCAATCTGCTGTATTAATATCTCTTAGTTTTTGGGGGACCCAAATTTCCTGGGGATGTAACACTTGGGTTTGGCATCTATAGTCTTTAGGAGTCTCTATGTCTATCCACTTATTGAGGGTTATTTTCGCTGTTTGAGTCCTTTAAATTTTAATAGGGCCAATACAAATGCCTGAACTTGACAAACATTTGAAAAGCAAACATCAATGAGAAACATAAAATCCTTTAGTGGGCTCTCAGGAGTTTTCCTAAGTGAATCAGAGGAAGCTGAGAGAGGGACATCTAGCTGACCATTAGCACACACTTTGAAAAGAGTCACAGATGTGATGCTTTATAAAGTAGATTTGCATTCGTTAAAGGTCACTCTCCACTGAATATTTGCACTTATGTCTAAGACAGAAGAAGGCCACTCTACCTCATTCCTCCCATTTGTCTGTTCCATGATCAATATCAGAGTCTAGACTAGGATGGCTACAGAATCTTACTGCTGCTTAATTTCCCATAAGATTAACTGGACTTCCTGAAACATCTGGGGTAGACAGCAGAGGGAAGTGCATCGGAGTGACAAATGTCCTTATGCCACATTAAGATGCACAATTAACAGAGCTGAGTGCTTCCTGTTATTTTTACACTCTATTCTACTGGGATCTCCCAGCAAAATGTTTATGTCTTATTTCCCAAATAAAGGAAATGTTACAAGAGTGAGTCACAAAGCCCTGCATTTGAAGAAAAATCAAAGATACTCTGTCTAGCAATGGTCTAAAAGTGTCCCCCCCTTACCAGCGTTCCTAGTTCCGGTGAGGCCTCTTGTCTTTCATCTGAAGGCTCTGTTCAGTGTCATCTTGGAGCATCAAAGTTATCTTTATTCAAGGGGTTTTGAAAAGCCCCAGGTAAGTTCTGTAGGGACACAGCACTAAGTTTCTCTTGCTGCTGGTCCTATCCTACCTTTTGTCTTCAGTCCCAAAGCCTTGCTTGAGATAACGCTCTAATTTATACCTAAATTTTAGGTACTTAGATTTCCTCCCCACCCCCTGCATCTGAATCCCTGTGTCTTTGAAAACCAGATCCTTGGGGCTCCAGGCCCAGGTATATGTGGATATCTCTTCCATTTTACAAAAATACATCGCTAAAGCGCTGGAAACACAGTAATGGACAAGATAGAGACATAGTCTCTTCCAGCTTATAATCTAGTGGAAGGAGACAAAAATATACACATAAATAAAATAAACAAGATTAGCAAGATGGTTGGGAGAGATCTCTTTGAAGAGGTGACAGCAGAGCAGGCACTCAACGAGCTAAGAGAACAAGTGTGCCAACACATGAAAGAAAATATTTAAGGTGAAAGACAGTGAAAACAAAGTGCATGATGAAGCCTCTGCTTGGTGTGTTTGAGAAAAACTCGAAGGCCAATATGATTTAGAAAGGGGCAGAGTGGGAGGGAGTGAGGCAGGAGGGGTAGCCCCGGGGGTCTGACCTGTGTCAGTAAGTCTTGGGTGGATCCAGGTGTTCTTTTTTCAAAAGCTCCCGGATGGATTTGGGGACAACAGATGTCGAACGTCCAGTCAGCTTACCTATAAAGTCCAGAGAGATCGCTGGAGCCTTGCACCAATCAGTTAGTCTGTCTGCATTTAGATCTTTTGCTTGACTTTCATTACCTTTAGAAGGAACAGATATCTAGCTCCGTTTGCAAGGCCTGATACAATTTATATCTTTATCTTCACCTTTTTCCACCTTCCTTCTTGTGGTTCCCACTTCATTCTTCTGGAATCTCTGAAAATTACAAATATGCCTCGATGTGTGTTCTTTCCACCTGGATTTTTTTTTTCTCCCATTGCACCTGGTAACTCCTACTCCTGCCGCAGGTCTTGGATTAACTGTCCCCTCCCCCAGATGCCTTTCCTGACTTTGCTCAGACCAAGTCCGTCCTCCCATCTTTTCTCTCCCATAGCCCCCCCGCATGACTTCTTTCTAATGATCATCATATTTGGAATCACAAATAACCCTGATTATGAGATTAGCCTGTTCTGTGTCTGGCATCTACTGGATTCCCTCCCGACCCCTAATCCCCTTCCCATTATGGCATCTACAGGTATATATATAGATAGATAATTTTTTTTAAAGCTAAGTTGATCAAACTCCCTGGGTCTTGTCCAAACTGGGAAACAGGAAAGGCCACTTTCAAATCCAACTTCATTTGAGTTTCAATGCCAGCTCCATCATGTTCCAATAGCGCTACCTAGGTAACTGCTTTGCCTTTGTTAGCACGAATGGAGATACGTCACTGGTAGCTGCGAAGAGGAAGTAAGTCAGTGTAGGCTGAGTAACTTTAACAGGTCCCTGCACGTAGATGGTACTTGAATGCTTACCATAATTAATAACAAAATCCCAGATATACTTGTTGGTTCAACCGCTTATCTGACATCTCCACTTGACATCTGAAATTCAACTTCCTATCTTCTTTTTCCTCTTATATCTGCTCTTTATTCAGTGTCTCCTATCTCAATAAATGGAACCACCATCCATTCGATTGTCCAGGGTGACTGAATCCTCTTCCTCAATTCCCATTTCTGGTCAGTCACTAAGCTCATACATGTCTATTTAGGGTAACCAGGTCATCCTGGTTTGCCCAGAACTGTCCTAGCTTTAACACTGAAAGTCCCCTGCCCCGGGTAAACTGGGAAGGTCCATCATTGTATGTGTGACTCCTAAACATTTCTCAAGTAACTTCGCTTCTCTCCATTCCCAGTCTAACCTACCATTTTCTCTCACCTGCTGTGTCTTTCCAAGGAGAAAGACACTTCTACTCTTAGCCTTTCTGGTTGATAATCTACTATGGCCAGCTTAATCTTTTAAATGACAAAAATGTGATCATATCATTCACTTTGCTTAAAAGACTTGAATGGTTTCCCATCAGTCCTGTAACAAAACCCTAGATCTTCGGCTGTTTTGTAGTTCTGTGCATGATGTGGCTTATGTCTCCCTGTCAAAACTAATTCCTCACTGACATTATGCCTTTTTGCCTTCATCCTACCTACTACACTCCAGACATCCTAGGGTCTTTTCCTTCCTCTGAGTGAACTGAACTTTACTTTTCTCTGTGCTTTCCCACATGGTGTTCTCTCTTTCTGATGGATCCTCTATCTTTTCTGGGTCAGGTCTTCTGTTCACCTACTCAACTTTAAGTCCCAACTTAAACAGTACTTTCTTGGATGGAAGATTTCCAGAATCTTTGGGCTAGATTCATGAAGTTATTCCACTGGATCATCTTAAAGCAGTCTATGTCTTTCAACAACATAGTTTCAGTTACATTTTTAAATATCTTTTTCTCTTGCGGGATATTCGAACTCATGAGGTCACAGATTATAACTGCTTTGTCCTCAAATGTATCTTCAGCCCCTAGCTGTGCCTGATGAATGACAAACACTCAATTAATAGCTCTTGAGTGAATAAATAAGAGAATTATGTCTGAAGATGTTACTCAGTAAAATTGCTGACAGGGCTATTACTCATGGCTCGCCAGTAATGTGTTACTCAATTTCAGGAGCTACCCTACGTCTTGTCATTGTTGAATTTTATGGTTTTTATGACAATTTTTCAGTAGATAACAAGAAAAGCACTGTGAGGAAGGAATCCTGCACTCATAAGTTAAATTAGGCTATAATAACAAGACCTACATTTTAGTGGCTTAACCAAAAGTTTGTTTCTTGCTCACATGTAGTATAGTGTAGGTCCAGGTGACTCTCCTGAGTAGCAACCCTCCACTTCTTTTTTGTGATTCCAAGGTGCTTTGATTTTTGCTGTTGCCATTTGGTACCTCCATAATTGCTGAGTCAGAGGAAGAATATACTGGATGGTTGCGTATTAAACTTTCATCAGGGTGATCTGGAAAAGGCACAGAATATTTGTCTCTAGGACCATCGACCAGAGTAATCACATTGCCCTGCCCAACTATAAGTGGAGTGGGAAAGTATAGTTCTTCCATGTTCATAGAAAGAGGGGAAAGCTGGAAATGAGTGAGCATTAAATATCTCAACCATAAGTGCTTTAACCTAATTTGACAAATTACCCTTTGCACTATTGGGATAGATTGTTAAAGACCTAAGCCATTGCTGTGTCTACGCCATAGGTTTGGGGGGTTGGGAAAGGCATCTGGTACACTGAACCTAGAATGGGCATGTGGGAACGTGGCTTTCTAGGCAAAGGGTACTCAGGATGATACCGAAGTTGAAGGAAGCCCTAAAAAGAATAAATAACATTTCACCAGACATTTTTCTAGAGGGCATTTTTCAGGAGGCTGGTCTAGGGTTTTTCTATATGAAGTTAGTCCATGCTATATTTGGTCAAATATCATTGAACTTGCTATGGCTTGAACTGGGATCAAATGTTCAACTCCACTAACCTGACTGTGGGGACCTAGCTGGTTAATATTCCTGAGCCTGTTTCTACATCTGAATAAAGGGGAAGATTATACCCGACTTCTCTCACAGGAGAATCAAATGAGACAAAATATTTTTCGTGAAGGGTGGACTTTTTTTTTTTTTACAGTAGCTTGAATAGGTAGGGAAGCACTATATAAACTCTAAAGACAATACAAATATATAGCACGGCATTATTATTACAGTAATTACTAGGGAAAATGAAAACGAATCCAGAGTAGAAAGAAAGATCCTGGTGATTCCTTTTTGAGTATTCACCTGAGGGTATCTCCCTTGATTTGTATTCCCGGAAGGAATAATGTGGAGGTCTATGTGTTTAAGACATATTGACTCCATTCCGCATTTGCATACTATGGATTGCCGCTAGCATGCACCGAGTGAAAATCTTTATGAAAAAAAATGGTGCTGTTGCAGCAGGCTTTACCAGGCAGCTTTTATTCACCGTTTTCTGAGTAGTTCAGCCTTTTAGCCTTGAGATAGGGGAAAAAAGTAAATATTTCAAAGAAACAGCTTTAGGCTGCCATATTAAGACGACACCCAAAAAATGCAACGTGCACATCTTGTTCAGTCCTGAAGTGCATAAACCAACTGAAAAAGACATCTTCTGGATTATCAGAGAACTTTGAATATGGACTGTGTATAGGAAGGAATTAAGTGATCACCGGTACTTCTACGAGGTACATTACTGTCCCGGTGTTAGGGAAACCGTATAAACAAAACATGACCTCATCATTCAGAAATTCATATCGAAGCATTTACGCTTGAAATGACATGGCACCTGGGATTTGCTTTGTACTAATCCAGCAGGCAAAGAAGCAAACAAACAAAATTAGGGGAGGTGCTAATACATGACAGGAGATATTGGCGAAATAATGATTATCATTGAAGCTTAGCGACTGATACAGGGGATCCATTGGAGGATTCATTTTCATGTTAGAAAATCTCTATTACAAAAAGAACTTCAAAAATTTCTATGTGAGGGAATGAAGTCATCCTGGGGATGTGGAGGAGCTTCTAGAAGGCCTTTGTGAACAATCAGTACTTTTGGAAGCGTATCAGAAGCAGCTCATGCCAAAAGGGGGATGTTGTGCTTCACCCTGGAACCCATTCCTTTTGTGAGTGTGACTGCAAGATAAAATCCAAATGCACGATCACAGCAGAAGTGGTGTGTTAGAAAAATCCAGTCTGTTCTAACTCATAGAAGGGGAAGAGGAAAAAAGTGATGAGAAACAGACAGCTGGCCCTCAATCACAAAAAAATAATTTGAAAGTCAGGCTTTTCTCTGGTCAACCCTCTTTCTTATGTTGGCCCCCCACCCCCCTCCCCCCAAGATTCTTGAGTGGCCTGACAGCCTGTGGACCTATTTATTCAAATATCTGTAAGTATAATCATATGGCTACTCGACCCACAAATATTCCTTTGTTAGAGGGACGCAGACAAATGGTTCATCCAAAGCTGTGGAAAAATCCAAAGTTTCTAGAAATAGCAAACAGAGCTGAAAAGGATATCAGTGACAATGAACTGATTCATTCATTTATTAGTTCATTCATTCATTCAACCAAATTTGAGTGTCTGCAGGTGCCAGGCACTGTGTTAGACACCAGGACTCAAACGATGAAACCCTCATGGAGTTTACAGTGGAATGATCCAGGGACTCTACGTGTCGTTATAAATGAAGAAGGAAAATGATGACTCTGTGTGGGCGTGTGGGTGTCGGGGGGTTGTCGGTGTTGAATCAAATACCAGGGAAAAACAGATATTCACACCACAACCCGGCCACGAAAACACAACGAAGCAGATCATGATCCACACATGCTGCATCTTGATCTTACAACCGGGCTAAGCTGTTTTTCTGTTCCTTAGACGTATCACCCATTTGCTGTCTTCCCATCTATTTCCCTGCCTGATTCGGCCTCCCTCCTTTCTGTTCAAGGGGGCTACCTCTTCTTCATTCTTCAAAACCTGGAGTGCATGTCACATTCTCTCAATCTTGCTGTGATGCTGTGTTTCCTGCTACCCAGAGGGAGTGTAACCTCCCTCACCTGTGTTCCCACAGCACCCTGTTCAGACATGTGTTGTAGTACTTACGACCTGGGCTGTCATTTTTGTTTGTTTGTCTGTGCATATGTCTGGCTTTCTTGCTGAACTCGGAAACTCTCAGAGGCAGAGTCTGTGTCTCATGCATCGCTGTCACATCGGTGCCTAAGACAGTGACTGACGCATAGTAGGTGGTCAATAGGTCTGCATTAAACACATGAATGGGTGAATTCATAAATCATCTCAAATGAGCCTTTCTGCTATAAAGGTCTACTCCCCCAAGAGCAGTATTCAACTTTCCTCCAGCCAAAGTTTCAAAAGTTGGAGGAGATCTTACAGATAGATCATTTTTCCCAAACCCATAATTTAACATTGGAGCACATATTACGACGGACTGGGCTTTCCTGGTTGGCACAGAATGAATTGCCTTGTTACGCTTCGATTGTTGTAATGATTCTGTGTTAACAGATTCAGAGAAAAAATAGGAACCTGGACATATGAGAGGGAGGGGCAGGGAGAAGCCCAGGCAAAGTTAAACATTTACAAAGGAGCTTATCTGCCTCAGGAAAATGGTCACATACTGTCCTAATGACCTCCCTGTTTAATACCACAGGCCCTTCCTCCAACTCCTGGTTCCCTTAACCTGCTTAACTCATCAGTTTTCCCTGCACTTATTAACTTTTAACAGACAATAGCACTTACTTATTGATCATGCCCACTTTTTTTTAATATCTCCTGGCTCCCGATTTGGTGTTCCTTTCTCTGCATACTTTTATACCTCACAGGCTTGTTATATTCGTAGCAAGAACCGAGCGTTTCGGAGCCGTATAGCTTAATGCTTTAGAGCAGTGCTTACCAAACCATCTTGGGTCATGGGCTTGTCTTTAAATTTCCAATTGTTAATAGATTCGCGCGTGGTCCTACTGTGCGTGACTGGCCTGTACCATGTGGGCTCAACAACATCAGAAATCCTCTAAACCCAGTTCACGGAGAGGAGCCGGCTCGTCACCCTCTTGGATGCCAGGTTCATAGCAAATCACTGTAACGTTTCCTAGTGCTTACCCTCAATTTCGATACTTACCTCATCGCACAACTGCTAACAGGCATGGAGAGGCACCACTCTCCAGACCGCACTTTGAGCAGCAGTGAACTTCACAGTAGTACGTTGGCCTAGGTTTGAATTCTGGCTCTACCCTTTCCCAGCGGCATGGCCTTAGGCAGGTTTTCTCAGTCTTTCTGGAGCTCGGTCTCCTCCTCTGCAAAATGGAGATAATTATAGGGGTCCCTATACAAGACTGTTGTGAAGATGATATGAGTTTATGCATGAAAACAGTGCCTGGCAGAGTCCGTGTTCAATAAATATCAGCTCTTATTATAACCGCTTGACCTTTTCTTAATCAGGAACACTCCCTTCATCTCATGGTTACTGAATTTCACAGCCAAGAGTCATCCTGGGAGCGCAAGAGAAGGCGGCAGTCAGGGGAACTGGGGGAGGGAAGCAGGACACGTGTCAGGGGCTTCAGAGGGAGATGATCCCTTTCTTTCCTTCCTTTTTCCCTGTAAGCATTAGTAGAGGGCATTTTGTGCTTCAAGCAGGGGAAGGAGAGAGGACATATTATCCTAGATTTGAAGGGCTAAAGATGAAAAGAGATATTTTTCTTGACTTAGAGATTCCTAGAGATTCTCTCCATTTTCAATTTTTTTTTTAATGTTTATTTTTGAGAGAGAGAGAGAAAGAAAGAATATGAGTGGGGGAGGGACAGAGACAGAGAGAGAGAGACACAGAATCTGAAGCAGGCTCTGAGCTGTCAGCCTAATGTGGGGCTTGAACTCGTGAGCCACGAGACCATAACCTGAGCTGAAGTCAGATGCTTAAACAACTGAGCCACCCAGGTGCCCCTCTCC
Source organism: Panthera pardus (assembly GCF_024362965.1). Classification (NCBI taxonomy): domain Eukaryota; kingdom Metazoa; phylum Chordata; class Mammalia; order Carnivora; family Felidae; genus Panthera; species Panthera pardus. The sequence continues at coordinate 70,099,024 of NW_026527002.1, forward strand.
ACTGTCAGTGAAGTTTTCACTTCAAGGTGAAATTCAGCTTGTGCCAGGGGCACCTGGGTGGCTCAGTCGGTTAAGCGTCCAGCTTCAGCTCAGGTCCTAATCTCACAGTTTGTGAGTTTGAGCCCCACATCAGGCTCTGTGCTGACAACTCGGAACCTGGAGCCTGCTTCGAATTCTGTGTCTCCCTCTCTCTTTCTGCCCCTTCCCCATCCCTCTTTCTCTCTCTCTCTCTCTCAAAAATACACATTAAAATTTTTTTAAACAAAAAGAGAGAGAGAGAGAGAAATTCAGCTTGTGCCAGAAGAGGTGAAAATGTGAGTTAGGTGAAAGCCAGAGAGTTTTTCCAGAGAGTTCAGACCCCCAGCTTTTATCTTAAGTTCACGGGCATTGCCTTGAGTTAGCACCTCTTTGGGGAGACACTATTTTGAGTTGTTAGTAATGTCCTGAGAGGTGATAATGCGGAAGTGTCCCTGGGGGGTGGCGCTTCTCCAACTCTGATAAACATTTAATTGTTGAATGGATTTGTGTATATAAGCCCAGCCCACTTCCTAACGAATATTTAATAAACATACCACTTTGACACAGTGAACATTTAGAATAGATAAAAGAGAACAGTCAAGTAATAAACGAGGAAGAAATAAAATCTGTTTACCAAGCTGCTTTGTGTTTGAGAGATGACTCAACCAAAATTATACACACATACATATTCATATATAAACTCTAGCATTGCACTTACGATATCCTAAGGCACTGTTCTAGGTTTTTATGCAACTCGACTAATTTAACCCTCTTAAAAGCCACAGATTACCAATATGATCCCTATTTAAAGATGAAGAAACTGAGATGCAAATAGGTTAAGGGATTTTCCAAGTTCACACAGGTAGCAAGTGGTAGTTTGGGGACTGAACGCAGACGGTCTGACGCTAACACCCTTGCTCTTGACCACCATGCACACAGGATGGTTAGAGCTCCACGTAAAGCAAATCACACGGAAAGAAGTAGAACTATTTCCTTGTCAGGCAAAAAGTGGTTGGCCATTAGATGCCCACGATGTGTTTCATAACTCTGAATGAGTTACTTCCTGACTCTGAACCTTAGTTTAGCAATCTCATAAATGGATGATTTGCTAAGACCATCCTTGAAGGCTCTTGTAGTCACCACACGCTAGGCTTTTCTGTCTCCGACCACCACCACCACCATTTTCTTCTCAGCACCTCTGCTTTGTCTTTCCATCTCTCTTTTCCCTGGCACTTCTTACCATTCCTATTTGCTCCTGTTTATTACCCTACTTCTGCTGCCACTGGCTGAAAGAAACTTTCCAAGTAGTTTCTGCATGAAAGACAATAAATGTACTGGGCGCAATCCTGAGAGATCGACAAGTGTAAGGATTCACAAATGGGGCAAAATTAAGGTCCTCCTGCCTCTTCGTTATGTCAGTCCTCCAGGGCTGGTATGGATGTGCCACTCCTGCTTCTCCCCACCCCCTGTAGAGCTATCCCAAAGAAGTCCAGGCTCAGAGAATAATGGAAAGATGGCTTAAAGAAGTCCCTCAATTATAGTAGTCTCCAAAAAGCTGAGACAGTGTGTATCTGATTCACTGATAACATCCCCAACACTCAGCATCGTACTTGCTACATCCTAAACACTCAATAAATATTTGTGGTATAAAGAAGGTCACTTAGTTCCACTCCTAACCTATGCATAACCCCACCTTTACAATTACTGTCAATATCTATATAGCTCTGTAGAGTTTAAGAGCTCTTTCATACTCATTATCTCATATATTTGCAACTATCTCACTCAATTCCTCCTTGGTGCTGGTACATCAAGATAAGCCTGCTGACCGTACTTCCTGTTTTAAGAAGACTTCCCTTGGCAGCAGTGAAAACCTCCCCCCACCACCCCGTTACCCCATTCTTCCCTTTCTCCCTCCTGAAGCAGGTCAGGGATTCAGTTCGAGAGCCTTTCTTCTAAGATCCTAGTGAGTCTTAGGCATTCTACCCACGTGCTAAAAAGCCAAGGAGAATAGAACAACCAATAACTGCAGAAGGTAGCAGTGACTCAAAGAGCGGGGAAAGGGAGATGACACATAGATTTCCTTCATTTCTTTCATCCACACAATCTGCAGAGTGTTTGCAGAAATAGATGTGACTCACGTGGGGACTGACCACACAGCTGAATGGAATCCATCAGATAGTCTGTCTCAGTATTGATGGTAGGAAACAAGGAACTTTGGACACTTCCTGGGACAAATCAGAAACAAACAGTTCGGTTTATTCAGCAATATGTTAGTCATGTCCTCCCTTCCATGGCTGACAGTGGATACTGATGGATGCTGAAGGTGAGTACAGAGATGTTTACTTGTTTCATGTAATTAGTAATGAGAACATACTCATTAAAAGCCTTGCTTTGGAGTTACTTGCCTGTCCTTCTGTGGTTGAAGCTCTGGCTTATTAGAAATATAAGTTAAGTAGTCTCTTAGAAGTATAAGCTCTCCTTTTGAAGCCAGAGATGTGGATTCGCAGCTTTGGTAGACAGCTATGGGCTTAATTCAGTTGGTGCCTCCTTGGAAAATGGAGAGTAGGTACAATGGTATTATGCGGTGATACCAAGACATGTAGACACTCACTTATGCTGAATCAAGACCCTGAAAGGACAGGTTGGGGTTGAAATTATGTTTTCCAAGAATCATCCTAGTTCTCCATGACTTAATCAAGATGATGGAGGGTAGGTCTTTATTTCTCCAAGTAAATTGTTCTTCTATAATGGGAAGTTCAACTATGACAATGTAATTTCTTAGGTTTGAGAATTTTTTCGGTTTGGGCCCAGTTTAACAACGGATATTCCCTTGGGAGGTGTTCATAAAGAAAAGAGAAACAAACCTTTTCTGATGCCTATGAGTCAGGGGCTGTGTACGTATAAGCTTACTTAATGCTTACAATTCTTTTGCAAATGATGAAACAGATGTTCCAAGTGATTATGTAACTTACTCCAGGGTCCAGAACTAACAATTTGTGATGGAGTCAGCATTTGAACCCTAGGATTATTGGTAGTTTCATCATGCCAATATATCCTGCACCGAGCTGATATCTCTTTTTATCTGGTAAAGATACTCAGCTAAAGGGGTGCCCGGGTGGCTCAGTTGGTTAAGCATCTGACTTCAGCCCAGGTCACCATCTCATGGTTCTTGGTTTCAAGCATCATGCTGGGCTCTACTCTGGTGATGCGGAGGCTGCTTGGGGTTCTCTCTCCTCTCTCTGCCCCTTCCCCACTTTCACTCTCTTTCTCTCTCAAATAAATAAACTTTTTGAAAGATACTCAGCCAAAAAAAGGCATTGGATACCTAGTGAGAGTGAATGAAAAGAAGGGAATTAGAAAACATTCCATTCTCCTGCCTTCCCACGTGGCCAAGTACCAGCCTCGGAACCAAGTTACATCTCTTCTCAGTTCCCAAACCTGGGAAAATGAGCACCACCAACCGAAACCCTGTGAACCTCCACACTTTTGATTTGTCCTTTTGCCAGCTCTCTCTCACTCCCCTAGTGACTCCTGAAAACTGTTATCAGAGTCTCCAAGAACCTTATTCACCTATTCTCAGAAAAATCACCTCACCACTGAGATCAAGAGAAATGAAAACTTTGAAAGTCCTTCCATGAAGACCTACATTGCTATCTTCTCCACTTTCATTCTTTCTTCCTTTTCTCCAGTCTTAGAATGTGAGGTTTCTCTCTTCATGCTCAAAACTAATTTTTCCTTATATGTCCTTGACTCTCCCCTTTCTACTTTTAGCTCCAGTAACCTATTAAGCTCTGTTCTATAGATTATTCTCTCTTTTTCTTAGATTCCTAACTTTTCCTTCTGGTTTTTCCCTTCACTCCCTCTTCTGCCTTTCTTAGTACCCAAGCATCATGTAAATATGGTCCCTCCATATTGTGCCATTCATCACTTTCCAGACTCTCATATCTTTCACTCTCTACTTCACTTCTAATTCACTCACTTCTCTACTGACTACAATCTGCATTTGCCTCCACCATTTTTTTTGTTGGAACTGCTTTTGCTAAAATATTAATAATTTTCTTTTTTCTTTTTCTTTGTGGTCAAATCTAATGGGCATTTTTCAATTTTTACCCTGCCACATTTATTTTATGCATTTGAACTACTGGTCATTCTTTGCAAAAGTTTTTGTTCTCCAAATTCTTCATACATGTCTTAGACCTTCTTCTTTTTGGACTCCTACCCCCTCCCTGGCCCAAGCGTCAGTTGCTTTGGTTTCACAATGTTCCATCTTGGCTTATAGTTTCAATAGTGACCTATAGGTAGGTCATGCAGAGCCTGTTAGATATCTACATTACATAGTGTATGGGACATCTCCATCTAGATGTCCATTGGCCGTTCAAACTCAATGCATCCCAACCAGAACATAACATCTTAGCCCCTGGCATTTTCTTTCTCAGTTAGTGACACCATTATGCACAGAAATTCCCAAGCTGTTGTCCTGATAGTTAATAAAGAATTTTTTGTCTTCTTCCCTTCAATCGCCTGCCCAAATCTAATCATCAAATCCAAAATTTCACTTTCTAAATCTTTTTCATATCTCTCCTTCCTGTCTATGCCACTACTTTTGCCCCAGCTACGCATTCTCACTCTTCAGCTTCAACTATTCTAGCAGCTTCTTGACTGGTCTCTCAGTTTTCAAATTCTTCCTCTTCTTATTCTTACCATAGACATCAGCATCAAAGACACCAGATTTGCTTAAAATTAAAAGCTGGCCTTTCTATTCTACTTAATTTTTCAAAGACTTCCTATTTTATCATTACAAGGCAAACTTTAAGTTTCTTTGTATGGCGTATAACAGCCCACATGATCTGTTTTACATGACTTGAAACTTCCAAAGTGGTCCGAACGGTGTTTGGCACAGAGTAAGTTTTTAGGTATGTTAGTTTCTTTCTTTGATAAAAATGGGTGATGAAAATGGTCTCAGACTTCTGCCTACTGCCTAGGCTTGTTTGTACCATTCATTCTCCAGCAAACCCAAATAGCTTGTCTCAAAACAGCATGCTAACATTTTGCTTCTCTTCTTTTCATCCATGTAGTCACCAGAATCTGATGCACCCACTAGATAGTAGGCTTGAGGGAGAAGATGCTTTTGTTCAGTGATTTACCCCAGGCTCTGGCACAGTGCCTGGCATGGGGTAGGTGCCCAGAGTATGTCAGTAAAACAGATGAGTGAACAGCAGAAAGTAAAATCAAGGAATGAGTGTATAGACCAGAAAAGTGACAGGACTCTGGGAAGAAGAGTCAGGGCTCTGCCTCAGACCTCCCTGCAGGTATAAAAAAAACCCTGGCTTTGTGATTTGCCACGGTTCCACCACCTTCCAGTTTGTGTCCTTGGTGTCCACTTCAAGGACATGCTTAAATGAAGCCTGCTTTATTTCAGCTTCATTCTTTAGTTTGGGTTTTCCATTTATTAGGAATCAAATATCTTTAGGGTGATGCAGTCAAAACTGACTTTAGTCTCAAATGCCTGAATAGAAATAAGAATTAAAGGAACTGAAGGCTAGTTTAGATGGGTGCAGGGACAGATACTGTGGGAACTGTAACCACATGGGGAAGGGAGTGGGTGAAGGGAATATCGCTAAGGGAGTAAAATACTTCCTTCCAGCCCATGGCCAACAGGAAACTACCTTCCTCATAATTTTGCTGAGGATTGGCCTTGACACTGAGTATGTCTTAAATTACCCTCAAATTGAAGGGAGATAGCAAATCTTTAGGTGTGATTAAGAACCTTTTAAAGGGGCAAAGTTCAGAGGGAACAAAACCGTTCTACACAAAACCATAAACAGTTATGGTCCTTCGGCCTTTTTTATTCATGATTGTTAATCAGCTCCTCGCCCGAGGATGGAAGGTGTAATATTTGTGCACATGCTAATCAAACTGTGCCAAAAGTTAGGCTCACACGAGACTCAGCCTTCTGCAAAGTAAACACAGGCCGTTACTGGTTATCACCTCAACTACAAAGGGTTCTAAGCCAAGTACTATTGATCCAAGTAAAAGAGATAAAACCTGAAGGACTTAGTGTGCATGTTCTTTGGCTTGGGGCAACTTCCCTCTCTCCAATTTCATTTCACAGCATCATAAAATGAACTATGCAACGGCCCACGTGACCATAGCTGCCGCTGACATTGCCAATAACAACAGCTGCTGAGAAGCTGAAGGTGAGAAGTAGGTACAATGTTGGCATTGTAAGAGGAACATGGGCTGTGCAGCCAGACAGGTCTATTTCTGCAAATATTATTATAATGTTATTACCTCTTTTCCACGCTGGTGCCTGTCCACTGCCCTGATCTTTGTATATTCTGAAGCTATCTTTTTTAGAAATAGACACTTTTATGATTGTTACGCCTTCTTGTTGAACTGAATCTTTTCCCATTATAAGATCGCTTTGTCAAAAAACAAAACAAAACCAAACCTCTAATGATATTTCTTGCCTTAAAGTCAATCCTGGCTCTGTCTGAAACTAATATGACCATATCAGCTTTCTCCTGGTGTTTTTGTGGTGTAACCCTTCCTATCTTTTCACTGCCAACTTCTAACTTTCTTTTGGTTTTAACATTATTTCAGAAAAAACATGTCATTGGATCTTTTTTTTTTTTTCTTAAATCTAAGCTGGTAGTTTTTGTCATTGAATTGGAATGAGTCATCCTTTTACATTTAGTGTCATCATGAACTTGTGTTTACATCTCCATATTTGTTTTCTATTAGTTGTATCTCTTTGTCCATTATTCCTCCTGTCCTACCTTCTTCTGGATTAATAATATATTTTTAAACTTATTCCATTTTATACCCACTACTTTTTAAGATTACCACTGTCCCTCAGAAGTTTATCTCTTTAACCTCCGACCCAGACAGCATCAGTAATACAGCCAGTGTCTTAAGGGAAAAACCCACTGGATGCTGGAGGCAGACTCTTTTGTCTATTGCGACTTTGTGTGATAAGTATGCCAAGACCATGGTCTCAGCCTCTGGCCTCTGCAGCACTCAGCTCAGCTTCCCCTCATCTCCTCTAGATTCTAATATGTCCTACCAGCTCTAGAGGCTGTCAAACCTCCATAGGCCTCCCTTTCCCCCTCTGGAGGTCACCAGCCTAGGCCAAACACAATCTCTGCTTCGTGTCCAGAATTAGCAAATGCCTTGAGGGCGGGAAATGATAGGCAATTTCAGCCCACCTAAGTAGGGCTTTTTTCTCTATAATTCTAGCTCATGCGGTTCCCTCTGCTCCCCCAGATTGCCATTGTCTTTAAAATTGTGATTTTTCAGGCAATTTATCATTTTTATCTGTTCTAGACACTTTAGTAGAAGCAGTGGCCTACCCTCTCTAGAAATAGAAGTCCCCGTTATCATTAAAATTACACATCTGAGATGCACAGGCATATATATATCAGAAGTTAAGGGGTAAGGACTGGATTCAGATTGCGTAGTTTGAATTCCTGTTCTGCCATGCAGGATTTGTGGGGTCCTGGGCAAGTGATTTAACCATGGGGCCTCTATTTCTTCTCTTGTAAAATTGGAATAATGATGGAACTTGTCTCATAGGGTCACTCTGAGGATCTAATAACATCATGAATGTCAAATATTTCACATGATGCCTTGTACATAATAAATGTCCAAAATGGTAGCTGTTGTCAGAAAGCATTGATCATGTTAATTCAGAGCCCGGAAATCACTGGTTTTGAATCAGACACTACTTAAGAATGGTGTGGCTTTGAGTGACTTGTGTAATCTCTTTGTAGTTCCGTGCCTCATTGTGAAACATTGGATTGGTAACAGTATCTCATAAGGGTTTAATTTCTCATTTTGTTGAGGCTCAGGTTTGAGTCATGGGGGCTGTGAGCCAGAAACATCTGTCACTCTCACAGTGGGTCTCAAATGCTGGTCTGCAAGGCAGTGTTGTTCATGATCAAGACCCACGTCATGGGTCTAAAGCTGAGCTAAGGTCTCAGATACGTTTCTCGCTTAATTGAATGAATAGCACTCAGGGCATCATTTCCATCCTCCAAAATATGAAAACAGATTTCTAACAATGGTGTTCTGCCATTGCATCTTCTAGCTCTACTTTAGGCAAGAATGTTGAATTAGATACACAGTTTTCCAACAAACATCCAAAAAAGTTACACATTCTTTACTGCTATCATCTACCAATGCCTATCAGGACTTTTTGTATCTTCATATATCGGTGTTCATTTATGAACTGCATTTCCTTTGGAAAGACTGTATTTTATTCTGATGTTATGTTCTTTCAACATTTTTTTAATTAAAAAGATTATTCCTCTATGAAATGATGCTAGATAGTAGTTGTGAGTGTTTGATTTGAAATGATTTTCTTTAGTGAAAATAAAACCCTGAAAAACTTAGCATAGTCTCTCATCCATTTTACTCATCCGTGAAACCAACCTCAGATATGTTGTAACACTTACCAAATATCTACAGGCCATGGATTTCAATTTTTCATTTATACTCAACTGTATTTTGTGGAAGAAATTATATAAGAGTAGTATTCAAAGTTTCAGGAATTGTCAATAATCATAGAGGTATTAACTTTGAGTTCCAAGGACTTACTTTTAACCACATGTATATCAGACATCACATTGTTGACTTGTAAGTCCCCTTGTTACAAATGGATGAAACTGAGGCTCAGAGGATTTGAATGATTTGTTTGAAATCTCACAATCAATGTTGGAGTCTGAAAAAAACCACCCAGTTCTATGAATTCCTAATGATTTTCAGGCAAATACCTGGTATCCTTCCCGTTCTCCAGGAAAAGCAACAGAAGGTAATAAATCTCTTCCCTTCCCCGGCACATTTCTCCCCTGTCCCCCGAAACTGTATCATAAAATTGCCCTGTTCCTTGTTGACTTCTGAACCTAAACCATATCCCTGCTCCATATCTTGGCCTGGAGGAGACCAGCCACTCTCCCACCTCTCTGGAGGCGGCCAATTAAAGGTCTGGATTCTAGCACCTGGTTCTTACCAGTGGTTCCACGAGCACAGAAGACATTCTGTCAGGCTTGCCCTGCACCTCAATGGCCTTCTATTTTTTCCATCATCAGCACAGACTGTTCATCTGGTTTGCACATACTTTGTGGTTTTTCTCCTGTAGAACCTGGAGCCATGGTAATAAAGTCAGTTTTCAAGGAAGCAGTGGATTGAATGTGACTCTTTCAATGAAGCTCAGAATCACAGCACTTACTTGTCTCTTGATGTCGACAGCTGAATTTTTCTGGAAGGACTCTCTGGCTTCCATGTGTTTTATTTTTGTGGGCCTCACACGATGACATAGTTCCGATCACTGAGAGTCGACTACCACACACTAGATCCTAGAAGGTCCCCTTCTCAGCACTGTATGAACTTGGAATTGTTGATTTTCAAACAGAAGTGTCAACATTTATTTGGTTCAATTCCTTGTCTTTGAGGCAGTAAGCTATTAGCCTTCTTTGGGTGATGAGCCACGTGACGTTGACCAAGATAAAGTTTCCCCTAAAGATCCAGTTAAGGGGTAGGGGAAAAGGAAGTGAAAAGCCTTGTTTTTAAATATTTTAGCAACGAACGCTTTTCTCAATATTTTACGTGGAAACCCTATTTTTTATACCCATTAAATTGCCATGCCTTTATTCCAGAAGTTCTCATGTATCACGTTTCTTTTACTACCAACAAATAAAAAAAAATTCCTGAGACTGTTTTGATGAAATAAATACGTTGATTTGCAGATCTGAGATGATAATTGTTCCTACTAGGGTCAGCACTCAATTTACTTTTGGTTTTTGTTTCTTATTTTGGTTTCGCAGTAGCAAGTAAGCCTCTGTTCACATAGGACCATAGACGTAAAAGTTCTAGTAAGAGAAGGACTTGCTTTGCAAACACTGCACATTCTTTGCTGAAATTGACTAAGACAGCCATACGTCAGAGATGGGGAAACTCCAAGGTCTGCACAAAAACTAGTTAACTCGGTTGAAAAGAACACATCAGAGGATCTCTGAGATTTTAACATTCCAGTAACATGTTTGAGTGTGCTAGTTATTGTAGTTTTAAAAATTAACATATACGTTATGGATATTTGAGTCAAATATTGCAAAACTTCTGAGACAGGCCAGAGAATTCTCTCCTATGGTCTATGCAGCTGGAAGTGCTCTGGCTCTTGCCTGCTGCCCCATCTACCCCCTTCTGCGATACTCTCTGCCCTGAATCTGCAGCAGAGCGAGCTCTTTCCCACCGGAAGACCTTTGCATCAGCTGTGGCTTTTTTACTCTTGAAACACTCTTTGACATCGGTGACCGTTTCCTTCTGAATCTTTAGTTCTCCACAAAAACATCCCTTCTTTTGTGGGGGAAGCATTCCCACTAAAGAGTCACTCCTTCCATAGGGACCCTCTCCATCAGCCACTCCCCATCGCATCACCCTGTTATATCCTAAGACTTACTGCATACTTTTTTTTCACTTGGTGCTCGCCTTCACGAATTTACACCTCCATTTATCTGGGCAGTCCTGATACACGCCTGATGTTCTGAGTGATTTGTATTATTGCCCCTTTTATTCTAGTGAGTATGTCACTGTGGACAATGAAGCATATGGCCACTTTAACCATGGCTGTCTCATGGAAAGCCTCCTGCCTTAAGTCCGACAGGTACCTGGCACATGATACATACTTAATAAGCCTTTGCTGAAATGAATATGTCCTGGATTGGAAACCATGTGTCCTGAGTTCTAGTCCCAGGTGCAGTCATTCGTGAGCCTAATACCCCTAAATGATGAGCAGCCCAGCGGGTGCAAGCTTATCAGGAAATGCCCCCAAATAAGTTCCATCAACCTGGCTTCTATCATATCAGGCAGATAACACAGTACTCTCAGGCAAAATAGTCCTGTCTCTAGAGATTTACACAGAAGTTCAAAGTTAATGAATGGTCCAGAGCTTACACTGACACCGGGGCAGAGTTTGACTTATAGTGAAGAAGAATGATCAGAGCCAGGCAAACCTCGGGAGGCAATGAGTGCCTGCTGCTGGGGACACTCACTCAGCTTCCTGGGCAGTGTATTCCCATGGAAAGAAGGCTGGGTTGTACATTCTAATCCTGGCCTGTCAGTTAATAGCTATGACACTTAGTCTTTCTGAAACCAAGAGCGATGTATAAAATATAGAATGTGATTGTGATCCTTCCTATCAGATCCTCAGGTTTTGTAGGTTTGCTACTAATTATGCAAGAGTTGATGAAGTATTTTACTGTAAAGTGTAAGTGACAAAGCTGTCTGTTGACACATCAGTAAAAAGGCAAGCGGACATAATGTAATTCATCCAGGATGGCTGGCTGCATTTCAGGTCTAGGGACCGAGCGGTTGGATGAACCATGCAAAGAGCTGAGATGAAACCTTTGAGAATCCCTTAGACAGGGGCCCCTGGGTGGCTCAGTCAGTTAAGTGTCCGACTTTGAGTCAGGTCATGATCTCACAGCTCGTGGGTTCGAGCCCTGCATCGGGCTCTGTGCTGACAGCTCAGAGCCTAGAGCCTGCTTCGGGTTCTCTGTCTCCCCCCTCTCTGCCCTTCCCCTGCTTGTTCTCTGTCTCTCTCTGTCTCTCAAAAATAAATAAACATTAAACAAAAAAAAAAGTATCCCTTAGACAGAGGCAAGTCTGTCCCCACCTCTTATGTCTCAATTTTGGACTTGGTAACATGGGTGTAATCATAGTTGTTTTGCTTCTGTCTCAAGATCAAAAAAGGATTCCATAATGTGAACATTGCTTGTGGCTGCGGAGGCACAATATAAACATGGGAGTCTTGAAGGGTGGCACAAATCCAGGTGGGGGCTGTTACATGTTCAAGCAGGAGCTCTGTAGAAACATCCAGGGGTGAATGAATTTCCCTTCCCCCAATGTGATAAAGTTGGAGATATGATTCATACGGACCTAGGCGCCTTGAAAGGTGAAAGCGTAAGAATGAGCATATACGTGGATGGTGGGTGGGAATAAGGCAGACTTGAAAAGCAAGTGACATTTTTTTAGCATGTACTCTAACAGGTTGCTTTACATTGGCTATCTCATTTAACTGAACTTGTGTACAAAGCCAACGAAAGGCATTATAATCCTTCTACTAGAGATAAAGAAACTAAGGCTCAGAGAGCTTAGGTAACTTGCCCTAGGTATTGCAGGTCATGGTCAGGCCTGTTGAAGTGCCCAGGGTGCAGAGGGATAATTAGAAATCAGAACAATGTGAATTGTGGCATCACGAGAATTTGCTTTGTTTGTTGGGTCAACCTTAAAGGTTAGTGTGCCTCTCCTCGAACTGAATGATACACACAGCAATCCCTCTGTTCTTTTACTCCTCTGATGTCAGAGCTTGCTCACCTCTCATGGGACCACTCAACTCCAGGCCCACTTGGGAGGAAAACGAGGGAAGCACAAGGAATTGTGTCTACTCATCGGTATCTTTGTGTTGTGTGCCATTGAAAGTTTGTTTACTCCTTTAGTGATGGGAGTAAGCTTCAACTGGACTCAGTTAACGTTCTCAGCAATCTTGGGACCAAAACCAGTGTTCTGTGGTTTTGTTTAGGCAAAAGGGCACACAGGCTGGAAGTGGCAGAACTTCCACTTCTGCCTGTGGCATTTTCTACCTAATTTCCACCTCATTTCTACCTAATTTCCCTCACCCGCAGTCTAGGTATGCCACCATTCATCTCCCTCAGAGGGATCTGCGAAAGGACAGATTCTACTCTGTAGATGAGTCTTTCTTCAATCATAAAAGGGTAGTCGTGGGGGTTTCACTCCTTTACAAGTTCTTCAAAACTACCTTAGTTTGTAGAATCAGGTCACGTTAGTAGGTAGGGTGTTTGCAGATCTGGCTCCAAAGAAGAATTGAGTCTGAATTAAATACAAATGGTTGCTGTTCTTTAAATATTGTCTTTTCTGTTGGCAAAGGGGATGGAATTGATGACTAACTGGTTCTTTCATTGTCAAGGTCTATGATTTTTTCATGATGACCTCAGAGTAGCCATGGCATTTATGATCTTATTCATATGGGCTTTCAGCCCAGAAACACAGAAGAATGAATCTTTCCCTAAAATGAATAATTCTGATGACTTTCACGCACCTCACTGCCTCCTCAGACATGCAAACGTTTTATTGTTATTAATACAGACTCTTTTTATGCACATCCATGTTTCATTTATTCCTTCTCTGCTACCGAAGAATCTAAGAGTTTTCTCCCGTGGCACATCCAAGAATGGGAAAATGGGTTTTCAAGGTGCTTCTGGAATTATTACAGGTGGAGGTGGAAAGAACAAACATCTGAGGATGAGACAGACCTGGGGTTAGAATTCAGACCTGAAGCTCCAGCTGTGTGTCCCTGGAAAAATCCCTTAACCCTTCAGGACTTCTGTGGCCATAAAATGCTATCATAAATACGGACATGATATTATTTTTAAACGAATCTAATCATTTACTATAGCTGTTCTCCAATTTTTTCCCTTCCTTCATGTATCTGAGTTATTTCCCATATTGGTATAAACGTACTTCATTCTTTTTCATAGACTCACAATATTTCATCGTATAATCACCTCTTTACTGAATAATGTGTACATTATTTTTTATGTAAATTAAATGAACGATAATATTTAATATTAATTTTGGAAGTAAGTGTGCTGGTTTTGGAAGCAAATTTTGATTCGAAATCTGGATCCACTTCCAGCAGAGTGAACTTAGTCTTTCTGAGCTTTGATTTTCCAATCTGTGTAATTGAGACAAGACCAGCTGCCTCAAAGAATCATAAGGGTTGCACCCGGTGATCTAGCATATGACCAACCTAGAGTAAGTTTCCAATAAACGCCAATAATAGTATTGATAACATCGTGCCTCTGGTTTAAGGACAGTCCGTATGCATTGATGACTCTGAGAAAAGACAGGTAGCAATGACTTCTGCAGGATGTCGTCCCTGTTGTACTTTCGTCCCTGTGGTCGTCCCTGTTGTACTTTCCGGTGCTCAGCAGGAGAAGGCTGTCACGGGTCGTCACCAATCTAAGGAATTCCAGACAAGACCGTTTTGAGACCGCATATCACACTGTGTTTTCTATCGTGCGCAATCATTTTGCTCCCCTGCTTGCCTGTGAGCTCCTGAGGGCAGAAAGAAAGATCTTTCTTTTCACAGCCCTGGCCCCAACACGAAGCGAGAAATACTGTAGTTGAGCCGTGATCTTGGTGGCGGTGGCAGTCGAGGAAGAAGAAATCTTTGTAGGAAAAGGTAATATGTACTGAAAACTTACTCTGCGTTTAAGTTAGGGCTTTACCCTTAATTATCTGAGTTTCGGCGCATTCCCTGACTTTCGGGTGTCTCTGTTACTGCGCACATAAAATGGGGATAATCGCAGAACTATCTCAGAGCCTGGTTGAGGTTTTAATGAAACAATACATGCAAAAGGTTAGAAGGGGGCTGAATACGTGGGGAACCCCCAGGACACGCAATGGAGCTCAGCAAGTGAATCTGTGGTCTGAATTCAGAGTCCCCCTCTTCACCACGGAGGCTTATTCCTTCTCTCAACATTCCTTCTCTCAACATTCCTTCATAGTGAACAAGAACCGAAGGAGTCACTGACTAACCCTGCCTTTGTACAGAAAAAAAAAAATAAAACTGGATTTAGGAGAGACGAACGACCCAACTGCATCTGATATGGGGAAATTTCAGTGTCCCCCCAAGTTCAAGGTTTTGGGGTGCTCTTCACGACTGCAAGCGGCGCAGTTCTCGGGTTCTGGCTTCGGCACCTTGGAGACTGGAGAGCGTAGGAATCTGGAGTGCAAGCTGCCGAGTTCCATCTGTGTTACCCTAGACCAGTCAGTTATCCCTTCTGTGCCTCACGTTCCCATTCTGCACAATTAGGGATTCGCTTGTGTATAACCTTTACATTCCTCGCCAGGTTGACTGTGCTTCGTTTCACGAGTCACACGCATCTGACCTCCTGGCCAGTGAGAGTGGCACACCCACAACCCCCACCTTCTTTCACTGTTCACTTGCCAGTTGTCCTCGGCAGTCTCTGCGATGATTTTTGTGTTGAGATACACCTGAACAAAGATATCCTGGTTAACTGCGGTTTCTTCTCCCCAAGGACCTGGGTTTGGAAAAGTGCCTTTGAACCGTTGCTTGAGCCCCGATCCCTTGCCTCTGGACCCGAGGATGGGGTCGACCCCTCCTGCAATGAAGAGTCTCTGAGTAGCCTGTCCCGGTGACATCAACCCTAGTTTTTTGGTACCATGATGCAGCCATCTTTAAATGGTTCACACCTGTTGTTACCAAATGCGTGGCTAAGGCTTGGAGGCTTTGACATCAAAACAAGAATGGTTGCTGGGAGACAGAACAAAGAGGTAGCATTCATGGACATTTATGTCAGTATAACAGAATGCTCAGCAGCTTGTCAATTCAGACAGCCTAGAGGCACATGAGGGAGACAACGGACCGACACACAGAATCAAAGTGCATCTAAAGAGACAGTCTTAGACTCCACCATCAAAGAGGACTGAAATCATGATCACCTGCTTCAACTACTGTTTGCCACTCCTGAAACCCATCTACCATATTCTAGCCAGGGATGTGTCAGCTCCTGTAAATATCCCTTGGGATGGGCACCTCAGCTCCTCGTGGGATTCTTGTAAAATCTAAATGATTCTATTAGCTAGAACACGTGAACCTATAATGACCTGAAGTCTTTCGACCTCTGTACAATTCCAGATACATCCCCGTTGATGTAGAGCCTAATTCCACTCGCTCTTCCACGTGGTAGCTCTCAATTCTCCCCAACTGCCTTCTTCACTCTAAGACATTTCCCCCCACCAATGTAAACATATCTTGCCATCGTTTCTCATGGGACATGATTTCAAATCCTCTCCCAGTTGGGGCAGAGGCCATAGTCAATTAGGAATACAAAATCCTGGGGCGCCTGGGTGGCTCAGTCGGTTGAGCGTCTGACTTCAGCTCAGGTCATGATCTCACTGTTCGTGGTTTCGAGCCCCGCGTCGGGCTCTGTGCTGACGGCTCAGAGCCTGGAGCCTGTTTAGGATTCTGTCTCCCTCTCTCTCTCTCCCCCACCCTCCCTTGCTCGCACTCTGTCTCTCTCTCTCTGTCTCAAAAATAAATAAACATTAAAAAAATGTTTTTTAAAAGAAGGAGTGCAAAATCCTGTGTGCTTTTTCATTAATTCAGCCAGTCATGAAACATAAATATCTTAGGCGTGTGCAGTAAGCAAGGCATTCAGCAGGATATAGCGATGAATCATATGTCATCCCTTTCTGTAAGTTGTCTCAACTTGGTCAACTTTTACTCGCTGGGTGACTTTGCGTGACTCATTTAACCTTTCTGAACCTCACTTTTCTCATCTCTAAAATGTGGATCAGTGGAGCAGCTTCTCAGGGTGGCTGTAAGGATCAAGTACAATAATGCATGTGACACTCTCAGCACACTGTGAAGCACCGTAAGCACGGTGGGCATCTGATTAGAGGTGAGAAAAAGATCACAAAACAGACTGTCAAGTTAGACAGAAAAGAATCAATATCACAAAAGAATTCCCAACAATATGGTAAGATTGATGTCCTGAGTGATACCAGCGCATTAAAATCCAAGCAAGGGAGGCCCTCCTAAGCCAAGTCCACATTAGGAATCTGTTATGGGCACTTAAACAGGGAGGCAAAATGAACCCACCACAGAAGGAGAAATGATGGCTCGAGGGGAGAAAGGCAGAAAATTTTCTTGCGCTAAAATCCAAGTGTAGAAATTCTCGTATTCCAAATACTTTGCACCGGGCAAATGGAAGCAAAATGCTTTGGAAGGTGGCTTAAAAATAAATGCCTGTGTGTATGCCTATCTCTGCCTACATGAACCTATGCATGTGCCCTTTCAGTGGCATTCGGGTTATTACACGCTCCCCCCTGCCCGCAACACGTATAATGTAATAGCCAGTGGCCTGGCAAGAACTCCACAGACTATTTTGAAAGGCAATTGGTGACCTCTTTGTTGGAATGCTCCCTGGCTGGCTCTGGGGTAAAGTCTTAGGCAAGGCCCCTGACTGAATTTATATCCATGGCAGGAGCCAGAGCTCTCCCCAGGGAGTGAGGAGGTTATAGACAGATGATTAGATAACGTCTTTTTAAAAATGAGACACTTTTGAGAGTACCAAGGGTGACTTTCATAATTGTGCCAGGACACTGGGGCGGATACTGGGACTGTCTCAGGCAAACCGGGATGCGTGTTTTAGGGAATGAGCTTTAGAGTTAGTGTGGACCCAGGTTTCTCCTTCATCTCTGTCCTTCATTAACTGTGTCACCATCAGCAAGTCACAAAGCCTCTCTGAGACCCTTTCCTCATTTGTGAAGTGGAATCAGTAACACCCATTTTAAAGCTGTGTCCTCAGCCCTGAATAACATACCATGTGCAACGGTGCCTGGCTCAGTCATGAAAAATTGCAGGCTTTCAAAATCTGTCGGTGTTTCTTCTTTTTCATCTCTCTCTCTCTCTCCTCTTCCTCTCTTCCTGCCCGTCTGCCCTCCTCGGTCTTCATGCCGTGAAGCCGAGGCTAAGGGTTAGCAGCTCCCACGCTGAACCCATCCATTATGGTGATTCTGACTTGCAGGCTCGGCGTAGACCGATGGCAGGAAAGAGGGGAGATTCCATAGGAAGGAGGTCCGCTGCAGGTCAGCACGTTTCATTCATTGGAATGTGGACATTTGGGTGGGTACACCACAGATCATGAAAAAGGAAAAAGCCATGTAAACATGAAGGGTTGGGATTATTTCAATCATCTACCCACCATTCAAAAATATTGAGCGCCTATTAGGTCTCCCGCCCTCTGCTACACATGGGAAGTATGGTGGTAGGCGTGAATGGCAGGTGTGGATTGTGCCCGCGTGAAATGAATAATCTAGGGTTTCAGGAATCCTAAGGAACCCTGAAGTGCTCCAGGAATCTAATCAAGGAGGCGAACCAAGGAGACTGAAGCAAGCCTGATTAAAGCATTTTCTTCTTGCCGACATCTTTGCATTTAGTGACAAAATCACAGACGCGTATATGGCAACATTTCACTCCGTTTTGGGGGATAAGGATTCCGTGACAAAAAATTCAGCTAAGGTCACATCCTCTAATCCAGGGGTTGACAAATGTATTGTTTTTATAAATAAAATCTGATTGGAACTCAGTCACACCAATTTGTACATTTAGCATCTATGGCTGCTTTCACGCAGCAGAACTGAAGAGTTGGGACAGAGACTCTCTGACCCCCACGTCTAAAATGTTCACTATTAGGCATTCTGAGAGAGAGTTTTCTGATACCTGCTCAAGTAACCATCGGGAGAGGTCCCAAAACACATTGGTATAGTAACAAGCTCTGAGAGGTTTTGTGCTCAAGAAATATTTTAACGTTGTTTAAACTCAGCACTTTTGAGCTAAACAGTTCCTAAAATGGCCCTCACTGATTCCCACCTCCTGGCATTCACGCCCTGGTACAATCCTCTCCCTTGAGCATATGCTGGACTTTGATTTGCTTTTAACAAGTAGAATATGGCGGGGGTAAAGGGATGTCTCTTTTGAGGTTAGGTTGTAAAGAGACCTTGGTATTTTTTGTCTGGGTTGCTCTCTGGTTTTCTCTCCCACTCTAGGACCGCTGGCTGCCACATTCATGAATTCACTCAAGAAGCTTCTGGTGAAATCGCATGGTGGCCTAAAACAACACGTGTGCACACTTGGAAGCGGGTCTTTTAGGGTTGCCAGCAGCCATGGATGAGGTGGGAAATGGATTCTCCAGCCCTGGTGAAGCCTTGAGGGGATCGTAGCCGTCACTGACAACCTCACTGCCACCTATGAGAGACCCTGAGCCAGTGGCGTCTTGCTAAGCAGAAACCAGACTCCTGATCCCCCAAATCTGTGAGGCAATAAGTGAGCGTGATCTTAACTTACTAACCGCTGGAGTAATTTGTTGGATAATAATACACAATTGTGCAACTTCCTGAAATGTTTAGCCATGGAACACATTCTATACTTTTCCTTTCCACCTCCATCCCATGGATCACCTTATCGCCTTCCCTCAGAATGCCAACTGTCCAAAGAATATAGTTCATGAAATAATAGTGTGAAAAGAAAGAAAGAAAGAAAGAAAGAAAGAAAGAAAGAATAGTGTAAAATAATAAATAATTGAATCTTCCAAATATTCGAAACTTGGAATAAAGGTAAATTTTGTTGCCATCCTGGACGTGGATTAAAACCCAAAAGAGTTTGGTTTACCATCGTTAATTTAATATAGTATTAAAAAGTAATCTTCAGACAAAGGATTTGTTTAGATCAAGGTTCCCACACGGCTATAAAAAGAAATACAATTATGGAAATAGCATCAGAAATAACGACTACTTCAGAAAAGAGTTTACCACCTCCTGGTCTCTGAACTCTGTGGTTCCCACGATACAGAAAAAAAAGAAATGCCATACCTGCTTTGGCTTCTGATTTAGCCCACAGCTGACTCAGTTTCATGACGCTGGTTTTGCTGACTCCTTTTTTTTTTTTTTTCCTTCTGACTCATTAATCACATGGGTTAGTGATCTATTTTTCCCTCCTATATGACCATAAAACCTTTTTAATTGAGCTGGCCAACAATAGGAGAGACAAGGGCTCGGAACAAATGGTTCTGGAGAGCTTAAATATTCAGCTCTATCTTTCATTGCCAGTAGAAGTTGAAGAAAATAATCATCTATTCAATGGTATATTTATAATAAATTTGTCTGTAGCATTCATTGTGCGCTCAGAGCTGGAGACATGGAAGAGCCTGAATTCCTTTTAGTGAGGGATGTGGGCTCATTCCTAAGTGGGCCCCACACCGACTCAAAAGAATGTGTAGTTTGGAATTAAGCAAGAGTGGGTTTGAATTCCAATTTCACCATTTGTTAATCGTCTGAAGTTGGACAAGATGCTCAGTGACCCAAAGCTCTGTTTCTCCATCTGTAAAGGGTATAAAATAGTGGCTTTGAGAATTATGAAATATAGAAAATGTCTTGCACAGTGGCTGACTCATAATAAACACTTAAAAATGATAATTCCTTTCCTTGATTTGTTCCCCTCCATCCTAGATTTACTCATCACAGTGAAGCACTTATAAGGCCCTTTTCTACACTGTGCCCTGGGTAAGCTGAGCTACTGTTCTGCTCGTGTATACTTAGTACTCACTTACCTTGTCATCCTTTGGGCCCTCATCGTGTAGCATTTTTTCTCCTGTAATTGACATGCACTTTCTTGGACACCAAGGGTAGAAAGCTGTAGCATTTTCCATAAATGACTCGAACACTGAACAGTTAATAAAAATCTTAACTTCGAGAATTATTACTAGTTAAGAGATCGCCAGAAAGCAATATAGATAAAAAGCAAAGGGGAGAGCAAAGTATAGCCTTTGCACCAAATCTGGTGCATTGCCAGTTTTTGTAAGTAAAGTTTTATTGGAAGTCAGCTATACATTTGTTTATGGATTGCCTATAGCTGCTTGCCCAATACAATGGCAGAGTTGAGTACGTGTTACAGAGACCACAGGGCCCAGAAAGCCTAATGTACTTACCATCTAGCCTTTTACAAGACATATTTAATGACCCCTGACCTCAAGAGTTGATCTCTGGAGACAACTTTAGAGGCTAGACTCCTGAAAGTTTGAACTGATAAATACTTTTACAGCAGTAAACTAGGCTCAAAAAAAAAAAAAATGATAAACATCAGAATGTGGAAAAGAACAGCCTGGAGGCTCTCGAACTAAGATATGCAATTCCTCTGAATGCAGCGAGGGCAGGAGAGAGCAGGTTCACATGAATTCCGGGATTTGGAATCAAAAGATGTAAATTCCTTTCACAGTGCCATAACTTTCTGGTGAGGTGACCTTTTGACCCTACGACCTTGAACAAATAACCTTGTTCTTGAAGAAGTGGTTTCTTTGTCTGTAAAATAAGGATTGCAGTGATTCCTCCTTCAGAGAATTTTTGTCAGAGTTGATGAGATAAAATACTCTAGAGACTTTAAAGCTTTATACAAATGTTATTTTTATATAGTTATGACTAAAAGTAGGCACTTAAAATATATTTGCTGAATGCATTGAATTAATACAAGAATAAATCTTTGAGCCTGTTGGTAAATTTCTAGGATTGTACGTCACATATGTTGTTTTAACATGAAGTATGAGTTCAATGAATTAATCCTTTTGCTCAAAGTCCCAATTGTGTGTGTGTGTGTGTGTGTGTGTGTGTGTGTGTATGTATATATGTATATATATATATATATATATGTGTATATGTATATATATATACACACATATATATATATATATACATATACACATATATATATATACATATATACATATATATATATGAATTTTATTGTCAAATTGGTTTCCATAAAACACCCAGTGCTCATCCCAACAGGTTATTTTTTAACTCAAATGGTATTTTTGGCTTTTAAATTTCAGATGAACTTCCAGCGTAGATACTCAATAATCCCTGTAGACGATGTTCTGTGTATAAAATCTTGAACATCCTGAAATGCCATTACGCTCACTCCATACTGACCAATGGCAGTGGGATTAAGCTCTTTTACTCTCTTGTGGAGATTATTCCATCACTGGGCCTGGAACAACCCGTCTGTCTCAGAACTATTAGGGCCATATTGACTTAAAAATGATCTCATTCTTCTTAGCCCTTGGGGCCTGCCGACACCCTGGCAGCTCAGATAAAGCCCTCCATGTTCCTGCCCCCATGACTCTTCTGGCCTTGAAACAGGTGCACAATGCTTACCATGTTTGCAGCTGTCCACACATAGTCTCTCTGGGAAGGTCCAGGAAGAGTCCACTTGCTTCCTCCACAAGGATGGGAGGAGAGGAGCAGTCCAGCACTTCAGATGATGATAGAGAAGGAGGTCTGCCTCGGGGAGGGGTGGTGTGGGGGAATGGGGCGAGTTTAAATGAAAAATCACTATTCTGGGAAGATGCTGGCAGGATTCCCAGATCTCCCTTTGCGTGAATGGCATTCGGTTCAATTAGGCTTCTGGCCTGTGATGTGCTCCAGCTGTGATTTGTGCCTGCCACGTGAGTGATTTTACTCTCTGCCACTTTCAATCCACACATTTTCAGGGCTGGTGACAACACACACAGGCACCTGATTTGCAGTGACTGGTATCGTTCTGACATCAAAATGTCATAAAATAGAAAGTGCCCATGGGGACAATGCCTTGTGAGTGTGGAACATGGAGGAGACGGGGTGCCCAGGGAAAGACACCTTAGGAAGCCTTCTGCTCAGGTTCCAAGGCAAGAATATTCTCCTCCCGCCCCCTTTGTCTCACACGCATTTATCTCCAATACTCTGTATATGTAAATACTCTAACCATTTACAGCTGAGGAAACTGAGACTCACGTAAATGACGTGCGCATAGTCATTCAGGTAATAAGTACTAAAACTAGGTAGAAAACCCAGGTTTGTTCGCATTCTTTACACTCTCTGTAGGGCTGTTCTGATGAGCCCTGGATTGATCTTTTAGTGTCGGGAGTGTTTACTACTGCATTCTCTTCCCATTTCCTCCCTCCCTTCCTTCCTCTCTTCCTTTACAGATTGTTTGAGTCCCATCAAACAATTAGCCCATGCCAACAAAGTGTTTTTCTCTTGGTGGTGTCAGAATTTGGAGTGGTTATGAAAAAAAAGCATGGTGGCCACTCACCACCAAATCCAGAGCCAAGCACACTATCAGAGGGTCAACTAACTTATACATCGGAGTTAGTTTACAAAGGAGAGTTTGATTCACTTTTTCTGTAAAGGGTGTTATAGCAACTATCGTGGACTTTGTGCATTTGTCCTCTGTCACAACTACTCAACTGTGCAGGTAGAAGGAAGAAGCAGCCACGGACAGTCTGTAAACAAATGAGCAGGGTTGTATTCCAATAAAATCTTTTTTACAAATACAAGCAGCAGGCCAGATTTGGCCTATGGACCACAATTTGCTCAGTTGGGCACCAGAACGCCTTCAGCTCTACACAGCTGACCTGAGATTTCTCTGTAGTCTATGGCAGACAGGCAGGAAGAAAGCAACAAAAATGTCTACAGGAACATCTGATTGGCACTGGTAACTTCAGAGAGTCCCAGCTTCCATGATCTTTGTGTTAAGAGGTAGAAGGGATGCTCATTGGTGACCACAACAACCAAAGCCAAGAGCAACTGCCCTCATGAGAGTACATGTGCATGAGTCAACTGATGGGCTCAGTGATCAGAACCAGACTTGGAGTCGAACCCGAGGACTGGAAGAGACATCGAAGAGACAATAAAATAAACAAGAGGCCATCCATGGTGGTGATGGTGGAGTATTTTAGGGATCAGCGTAGAAATAGAAGTCAAGCCACTTGAACCATCTTCTTTGACACCAAAGTCAAACTTACCTCGAAAGGCAGCATACACTTCTTTGCTCTGTGTTCTAGGCAAGCAGGACACATGTGTCCATCTATCCACCCACCCACCCACTGACTCCTTGATTTATAGATTCACAAACTACTTACCATGTGTCAAAGACTGGTAATGCAAGTCTCAAGGGCAGGGTGTCTAATGGCAAGGGTAGGACAACTCACAAATGCAGTAACATCTTGTGGGTACCAAGGTAGAACTTAATATATGGGACCCAAAAGAGGCACAGAGGAGTAGTCAGGGGGTATCTGCCTAAGGTCAGAATACAGGGCTGATCCATATCCAATAACTGGGGAGGAGGAGGATGACCCTGATTCAGTTCAAGTTGGTTTCTGTTGAGGTTTACTCTTGAACCAGTAAATAGGCAAAGGGAATGCTGCTTTGGTTCCCATGGAGGTGCAGGGAAGTTCAAGGATTCATACCTTCTGCAAAGAGTAAATGGCCTCTCTCCGCTTTGGGAAAAACGAAGAAACTGAGGGCTTGCTGCCTTTTAACCCTCAGACTATAAGAGGTGGCCATGCCATTCGGACTTCCGTGTGTTCTGCTTCTGTGACACCACAGCGCCATCATCAAACTTGGCCACACTTTCCCGCACGATTCCATGAGTTAGTCATGAGCAATAAATAGTGCACTTTCCTTGTGATGCTTTTGCTAGACACAGCTCTATCGTTATTATTAGTGTTGACGCCTCACAGATAAGGTGTGGACGGGGCTTTAGAATTTTCAAAACATTTTTACATACGTCATCTCTTCTTTCTGATCCTCACGGTAATCTTGCGAAACTGGGTGAAGAAACGGAGGTTCAGGGTCATTAAGTGGCTTAGCTAAGTTTACGGAGCTTATGAGTGTTGGGAGCTGCATCTTCCAGTGGGTTCCCCAATTCCAACTTCTGAAACCCGTCGTGCCGATTTCCTCTCTGGTGTCTCTCTCACCTACAGCTATTAAACGAGCATAAGGAAGTCTTGTTTTTCTAAGATAACACACAAGGGTGGGGGAAGATAGCACTGCTTCCTTATAGTCTAACAGGTATTTTCCCGTAGTTACCTCATTGACCCCTCCCAAACACTTTTGGAAATATTGTTATATTTTTAAGTAGTGCTATCACCGCCTTTATGGAGGCAGTAGGACAGCAGGCTTAGTGAGGTGCAAAACATGTTCACGTTCACCCGTAAATGGTGGAGCAGAGATTTGCCTCGTTATCAGTTCTACGCAAGGCCCATTCTCCTCTTCGCTTCTTTCCTTCTCCACTAAAGAACTGATTTGTATTTTATCCAAGTGGAAAGAGGTCTCCGTTCTGTCTGATTCCCAGCCATTCTCATTGCTATAGGATAGGAAAAGACACACAATCTCCAGTGTGTGCACATAGTCTGTTTCACTGAGTGCCCTGGGCATATCTCTGATGCCTGACTCATGTGCAGGGGAGATGCTGAGTACATGTTGTCCTGGGAGTGTGAGTGAGAAACCGATTAATGGATTAGTGGATAGAAGCCACGAGTATGTCATTGACCCAGACCACAGTATCTAATAGGCTATGGGCATGGCTTTTGTTCTCCCCTGGGGACCATTTTTAAAATCTTTGTTTGTCAGAGCTGGAACAGGTCTGAGGGCACCTAATCTAACCTCATGATATTGCAGACTGGAAAAATGAAGCCACCTTGGGGAGCCATCTTTACCTAAGACCACACAAATTTGTTCACTTAGGTAGCCATTGGCCATCCCTTTGCAAATGTGTTCAAAGGTGCATATGGTCATGAGGTTGACTAGTTCAGAGGGATCAAATATTCATGGTGCCTGAAACATGCATTAAGTCTAGTGATTCATGGAATGATTGAACGAATAAGTAAATTCATTCTTGTCCTATTCCTGACAAATAATTCTAAGTTCATGTTTTTCTGAGAGAAGGTCATCTTATAATTGGCAGGAAAAGAAAGATGTATCTGGGTGTCTATCTAGAAAATGATAGCCTTAGAGCCTGATAATGTCTAACATTTAAGGATTCACCAACTTCTGGGTCCAGTAAGCCCTGGCTGATAGATACCAATCTCCCCTACATGGATTTTAAAACCTTCTCAGAGCCACCTCATTTGGCAAGATGTTAAAATCCTTCCATCTCCTTATGTATGTATTTATTTTTAATTTACTGACCTATTCTGCTTTTTGGTCCCTGCAGAATTCTTGAAGACCCAGCTTCCCTCTTCAGAAAATTATCTGCCTTCTCACACATAAATGCAATCACAGTGGCCAGTCATATTTCTGAGGGACTTATCTGGAACAAAGGTACCTCTGTGTAAGCTAAGTAAATAAGAAAAACCCCTTTTTTTCTGATTATTTTTCTGGGCATTTTAATGCTGCAGGGTTACAATTTAGTTCCAATGACCCTGAAACTGCAGCATGAGTCGTCAACAGAAATACGGGTCCAGGTTAAGGCAGAAACTCCCTTCCCTGAAAGACTTTTGACGAACACACTTGCACAAGTGAAATCATTCGGTGTATCCTTTCAAACTGAGGATGTCTCTGTTCTGGAAATCAGACAATCAAACTTTTACAAATAATGGGTCATTGGTGTCCACGTAATATAGCTGAACAGGAGATAGGCTTAGGGGCTGGCAGAGTGAGTTCTGCTCTGTCACCGTCATTTCCTATTTGTGTGACCTTGGGAAGGAGGGTCCCTTATGGCCTAAGTCTCGCTTTCCTTACTTGTAGAGTGGAGATGATGATACTCATCCTCGGAGGTTACCTGTGAACAGAGCGAGCATAGTCTGAGGTACCTACGTGGTCCTCAATTTGATTTCAACTTGGATATGAAACTTTGGGGAACTGGATGTCAACATAATGAACAGGAGGCAACTATGACATTGGGCAAGTGGTTGCATCTCTGGACCTCAGTTCCCACACCTGTATCCTGAAGACTTTATATAAGATGATTTCTGAAAGTCCTTCAAATAGTAGTAATCATGTGCAAATTACATTCTATGGAAAGCCCTTTATATATATGAATGTGTGTGTGTGTGTGTGTGTGTGTGCGCGTGCAGGTGTGTGTATACATTGATTATATATACACACATTAGTTCATTTCATATTCAGCAAGTTCTGAGATTTAGGTAACGTCGTTTCCACTGTACAGAGAAAGGAGGTAAGGTTGGGAGAGAACAAACAGACATCCAAGGTCACAACACCGAAAATCAGACCTATGGGGATGTAAACCAAATCTGGAAAACCAGCAGGACCCTACGCGGTTCCACCATATGATACTCAGACATAGCACCATAATGGAGTATGTGGCAATGTTGGGGCCATTCCCTAGGTACCTTGATTCCCATGCCAGCCTCTTATTGATTCCAACACTGTCCTCTGTTAAAAAAAAAAACACCTCAAATGCCCCAGATGGATTCATTTGCTCCCCAAGACAGCAAACCAATCTACCCCAGGAATGTGACCTTTTAACAGTCAACTGGAAATTTCCTAATCTACCCCAGTGTGGATATCTGCATGATAAAAACCCTGCTGTTCCCTTCCTCCCAAAAGAAGAGGAAGCAATCATTTCTTTCCTTTTCCTAATAACTTCTTGCCCCACCCTCCTTCCTATAAAAATCTTCCATTTTGTACAACTCCTCAGAGCATCTCTCTACTTGCTAGATGGGATGCTTCCCACTTCCAGAATCACTTAATAAATCCAAATTAGATCTTCAAATTTACTCGATTGAGTTCTGTTTTTTTTTAACACTACTTAGCTCAAGTCTAACGGCACCTACACAAAATTACACAAAAATAAAGTGGTCTAGAAAGTTTTCCTGCTTTTTAATTTAAACCAGTAACTAGTGAGTTGGCTTGAGCCCCTCTGGGGTGGGTGATGTCACTCACCTTTGTACTCACAGCACCCATCAGACCAGGACACAAGGTGGAGGTTCAGTGTCTGCTGCCTTGAATTGAGCTTATCTGTGTTTTGTCCACCTGTTTCCCACTCCTCTTTTACTGACGATTGGCTTACTTTTTGGAATTTACCAGAATCCGAAAGTAGAGTAGCTAAAGGGTCATTTATTTCAAAACTTTCTTGTTATAGGAGGGAGTCTGAATTCATGAGGAGGCAGAGGAAGTCCTTTCTTAAAGTGCAGGGTTCTTCCTACCCCAGCACCTTCCCTCAGTGAGACCCTCACTCGGTGAGATCCTTGAACCCCCACCACCTTGAACCCTATTGCAGCACCTGTTCCCAAAAACTGACAGGCAGCAAGTTGCAAAAAATGTATTGGTCTCACAACGTTAGAGTTGATTGGACTATTTTTGCTGCATCAGATAGGCTAGTAAACTTTGCGGCCAGGTATGAATGACTGTTACCTACAAGTGTACAGGACTTTGACTTTATCTTGAAAGCATTCTGTGATGTCATTATGTAAGAAATACATATTTGGTCTTGTACCTGTTCCTGGCACAGAGCTCCTAGGACCCCTGGAATTTCCTAAGTGATGAGAGAGTGATTAAGCTCTCTTTTTTATGCTAATAAGGTGATTTTTAGTAGCTTTTAAGTAACCTCAAGCTGAGGGCTTAGGAAATTCCAGTCCCTACCCCGACCCTAACTTCCACTTGGGGCAGAGGAAAGGGGCTGGAGGTTGAGTCCATCACCGATGGCCAACGATTTAATCATTTGTGCTTATGTGAGAGAACCTCCATAAAACCCCCAAAGGACAGGGTTTGGATAGCTTCCAGATTGGTGAACATGTGGAAATGGGGGAAAGTGATGCACCTGGAGAGGCATGGAAGAGCCTGAGCCCTTTTCCTGCACCTTGCCCTGTGCATCTTTTCCATCTGACTCTTCTTGAGTTATATCCTGCTATAATAAATTGGTGACCTCGTAAACATAATGTTTCTGAGTTCTATGAGCTGGTCGAGCAAATTAATTGAACCAAGAACAGGGTCCTTGAAACCTCTGACTTAGAGCCAGTGGTTCAGAAGCACAGGTGATAACCTGAAATTGCACTTGACATCTGGATTGGATGCTGGGGAGGGGCAGTTTTGTAGGACTGAACCCTTAACCTGTGGGATCTGTGCTACCTCCAGGGAGATAGTGTCCGAGTTGAGTTAAACGGTAGGACACCCAGCTGGTGTCAGAGAATAACTTGGGTGTGTGCAGCACCCTTCCCCCCGCCAACGTTGGAATTGAGTGCAGAACTCTTCCCTCCTCAGCCAAATGGAGCAATCACAAAAATCAGCCAGATAATAAGAAAGCTGCCAACAGCATTGGAAGGCCTTGGAGGACAGGAACGGGAAGAATCAAGTGAGAGCCAAAACATGGAGGCTAATATTTTATTCATTTATCTCTGGTGGAAACCCTCAGTGGGTGAAGTTAAAGAAAGATGAATTTGACCCTGAGGTATGTGTCACTAAAAAAAAAAAAAAAAGTTGTCCTCAGTCTCGTCAAGACTAGGCTATGGCCAATGAAGGTTGTGCGTCTGGGGTCCCTTGAGAGAGATGCGGGGACAAAATCTAATGGCAGCCTTCTGAGGAGTTAGCCAAAGGCCCTGGATATTCAACCACACTGAGAGGAAGAAAGGAATGGGACATAGACTGAGTAATTACCATCCTTCCAGCCTGGACAGTGCAGACGCTAAACTCACAAGTCTGCATACCCAGATCTTCGACTGTCCAGTTATATAACCTAGCAATTTATTGAATCTTCCAGTGCATCATAAAGTTTTTATGAGGATTAAATGAGATGAATCAAATAAAGCTCTTAGCACGCCACCAGCATGTAGGAGCTCACGTTAAGTTTTATCTCTTCTTATGATGGGAATTTTTGCCATGTATGTGTGGTATGGGGGGCCTTTGCAGCTGTCTCTGTGACCGGGGTGCTATTGGCATTCCGAGTTCGGCTTCCAGAGATATTTATTGTTTTACAGAATATGCAGCAGACCTGTACAGAAGGGGATTTTCCCCACCCCAAATGTCAACAGTAACCCTGTTGGGAAACACAGAGCTGGGTCCCCTAATGTGGGTTGCATCATTTTTCATCATTACCAAATATTGTAAGGTCAGTTATTATTACCCCTAATTCACAGATGAGGTAAGTGAAAATGTCAAGAACCTGCCCCAGGGCAAGAAGCTATTCATTAGCATTGTTCGTTTTTGAGTTCATGGATTTCTGCCTCTAAAATTAACGGTCTTTGTGCTGCACCCTGCTTTCTTGATCACAGGCATCCAGATATCAGTGTTCGAATCCTTCTGAAAAATGGAAAGTTGGGGGGTGAGGCAGTTTTCCTATCATGACTTGAACAGGCATATCCTAATTGGGTGGAAAAAACAGCTAATTTATGGGACAATTGTTGAAGGCCTGCAGCCTCAGCTGTATGAGAAGCTGCTCATTAGCGAGGAGGGAGGTTGTCTCACTAATAACGAGTCTCTCCTGTACAAGGACCCTCTTCTATCACGGCTGGTGTGCACACAGTGAAGATGCCCCTGGGCAGCCACAGTGGCCACCAGAGAACATCGTGAGCTTCCCATATAAGTGTTCTGGAAACCGAGAGAAAGTGTGGAGATAGCTGGTAATTAAATCAAGGGCTTAACACATCAGCCCGGTGGGACCGGAAGCAATAGAGAAGCTCCTATCTGAGGAGTCTAGATTTTTCTCAGATGTCACAAAAAATCTGGAACATAGCCTCCAAAGCACAGCCCCCAACTTCCTAGTGCCGGAAAGATCTCTTGGACAGGGTGGAATGCATTACCTGGCATCTGGTTTGGTCTGTGTGTACATGTATTCATTTAACAAATACTTCCTGACCGTATTCAAAGGCAAGACATTGCACCAAGAGCCGTGGGCACAAGGACGAATCTAACATGTTCCTGTCTTCAGGGAGTTTGTGATTTCCCAAGGGGCATACATAAGAAATGATGGCAAACCACCATGAGAAGAATGGTGGCAGAGGGCTTACAAGGTGCAAAGGGGGGCATAAAAGCAGGGGAGGTAGAGCCCTGGGGGAGGCCAAGCAGGCTTCCCTCTGTCAAGTGGCCACTGGGGAGGGACTTTGCTGAAGCGTTTGCCTTCCATTTGCTAGTTAATAGGGGACCCGTGGCAGTGTAGGAATACGATAAATGAAATAAAATTTGAATAAACTATAGCATTTGATACAGAAAAAAAGTATCAGGATCTGCCTTTCTCCCCATTGCTGTCCCTATCGGTATCTACTGAGTCGCCAACTCTGTGTGACTGTTCTTTCTGGTTGTGTCCCACTTTTCCTTCTTGGCATCCCCTGTGTGGTTCCCTCATCTAAACTCCCCATTTTTTTTTTGAATCTGCAGCACCGTAATGCTCTCACAATCTCTCTCCTTCCCTTAATCCATCCTGTACTTGCAAAGCTTTCTAAATCAGAAACACCAGGAAATATGTGCTAAGTACAAGACAGGAACTCAGTGCATATCCCTTGGTGGAATACTAATAAATGGCACTTAATAGGAATTTATAATTTTCCTAACAAATAGGAATTTATAATTTACAAATAATATTCATACCCTTTACATTTTATAACTGGCCCATGCTATATTGTGTTCATCAAGGGCTGAAAACTGTGAGAGAGATAATGAACAGACAGTGAACAGAACAGAACAAAGGCAAGAGTTAACGATTCCAGAGAGCAGTACCAGGAGGTAAAAAGTTAGATGTGGGTATGCATGCGGGTGCCTGACCCGGGGATTAATATGGTTTTCGAAATATTGTGAGAGGTGGAATTGTGTCTCTTCAAGATTCCTACGTTGAGGCTCTAACTCTTAGTACTTCAGAACGTGATCTTATTTGGACATAGGGTAGTGTGGATGCAGTTCGTTAAGCTTAGACCACATTGGAGTAGGGTGAGCCCCTCATCCAGCCTGACTGGTGTCCTTATACAAAGGGGAAACTTAGACACAGGGATGTGCATAGAGGGAAGATAGTAGGAGGAGACACAGGGAGAAGATGGCCATCTACAAGCCAAGAGGAGAACCCTGGAACAGATCCCTCCTTCACACAGCCCTCAGAAGGAGTCAACCCTGCCAACACTTTGATTTTGAATTTCTGGCCTCCGGGATTGTGAGACAACAAACTTCTGTTGTTTAAGCCAAAAAGTTGGTAGTACATTGTTATGGCAGCCCTAGAAAACCGATACAAGTATCGGGGAATTATGAGTTAGACTTTTGGATGGTTTCTCCATATGGCTGCCTCTAGTGGATACTGTTGGTACTTCACTCTTATTCCCTGAGGTGCCTTTTGATATTTCTTCCAGCACTGCCCCACTTCAGTGAGCTTTACTTTCCCTGTGGAGGGTAGCCCTTAGGCTACTGGCTCAGCTTTGCAGTCCTGGGCAGACAGTCCCTGGTTGTTGATAACGTCCCTCCCTACATCCAGTGGCATGGCCCTTGACCAGTGACGGATGGGTGTGGGATTGGAACAGCCAACTTTCTGTGCTCTGAGGTAGAATCTATACTCTAGAGATCCCCTGCAGGGTAAGGATGAATCTCCCTTCCCCAGGACATCATCTGAGATGTCCCTGTTGCCCTGTTTCCCCCATTTCTTTCCCAGATTCTCCAGGAAGTACTGCCTTCATAAATCACTTGCATCTGAATCCTCATCTGAGGGTCAGATGCTTCTGGGATCCGCAGCCTGAGAAAATATTGACTTTCTCTCCAGCACCTAAAATGACTAACGTGAGCGGTAGCAAGGCTGTGATCTCCCCATGAGTAAAGGAATGAGGTTGGCCAATGCCAGCCAAGGTGATAGTTGAAAGGCAGCACGGCCAGATGGTGTGTCCCATAGAAGACAGAACTTTTGCACAAGAATCAAGTAGGTAACAAATGGGGATGGCAAAAGATACCTAGGAGAATGTCAACACAACCTCTATATCCTTGGTACATGAGAAGTCATCTTTTATTTACAATAATGTGAGTGTTGGGGTGCCTGGGTGGCTCAGTCGGTTGAGCGTCCGACTTCAGCTCAGGTCATGATCTCACGGTTCGTGAGTTCGAGCCCCGCGTCGGGCTCTGGGCTGACAGCTCGGAACCTGGAGCCCGCTTTGGATTCTGTGTCTCCCTCTGTCTGCCCCTCCGCTGCTTGCACTCTTGTCTCTCGCGTTGTCTCAAAAGTAAATAAATATTAAAAAAAATTTTTTAAAAAAGAGAGAATAACATAAGTGTAGTTGTAAGCATGATGCAACATAAGTCATAGCAGGTAGGTTTAATAGCTCACACACCTTGATCCCTAACATGTTGCTTTCACATCTTCTCATTGCGCTCCAAAAGAGTTAAGGCAAAGTGTGTAACTTGTAGCAAACAAACGACTTTTTCACCTGTGGATTGGGGCTTAGTGTTAGTTAAATGCTTTGGAATGTAAAGTGATTTTCTTTCTTTCTTCAAAATGTCTAAATGCTGTGTTGATAAATGTCACGGAGAATAACGAATGTGATGGAATGTGCTGAGGATAATGGGAGTTACCTTCCAGCTCACCTGAACCGTGACTTGTCTACATTTAGCAAGAATAATGAACGTCATTTAATACAGCACCTTTGCAGAGAAGTGACTCAAAACACTTTTCAAAGCAAATATTAAAATGCTGAATTATGCAATAAAGACATAGATTTAAGGAGATAATAATAGATCACACATTTACAAAAGCACACAATGCAGCGAAGGGTACATTTATTTAAGCATTACATTGTTATTTGGTAGAACGATGAACACAGGAAGAGAGGTCGACGTGGAATAAGGAAAACAAAGGTCATATAGAGATTAAATAGCAATTTTAATGAATAGAGCTGGCGTAGAAGACTGTGCAAAGGGCATGAGAGCCAAAGTCATACAGAACACAGTGTGATCCACCATGGATAACCTACGTGGCTTTAAACAAATCAGGTAACCTATTTGAGCTTTAATCTCCCTACACATGTAATATGAGCTAACATTCCCTGCTTTATGGGATTTTCATGGAGGAATTAATAAGATAATATATATTTTACCAGGTGCTCAATAAGAGATAGCTTTTTAAAATATTATCCTTATTATCAATGAGATGCAATGACCACAGCCACCTTCTACTCACTCGTAAGTGACACGTCACTCTAAAATACTTAATAATCTCTCTCTTTCTCTTCTAGGGAATACAGTCATAACTCATGTATAGAGCTTGAGGGGAAAAAAACCCCTGAATTTATCTAATCCAACCACCTAATTTTATACATAAGGAAACTGAGGCCCAATGAGGTGGAATGATTCATTCACAATCACACAGTTGTAGCTACTAGTCTGTTCCCAGGACTCTGCCCCACACTTTAGGTACATTACTGTGTTTGATTCTTATAATGAGTTTATGAGGGCGATGTTTTTACTTGTCCCTGAAGAAAGTGAGACATGGGGAGAGGAAATCATTTGCCTAAAATCACACAGCTGTCAGGTGGCACAGCTGGGTTTTCAACCTAGATCCTGCTGACTCCTTAGCAGGTGCCTTCAGAGTCCCATCTCCCCTCCTACCTTTGCACTTTGAATTTCCAGAGGGCCCAGAAAGCAGCTCAGGTCTTGCTTTACTGGTACACATGCAAGCAGGCTGTGGGTTACTTCTGTCATTTCTCCTT
Source organism: Panthera pardus (assembly GCF_024362965.1). Classification (NCBI taxonomy): domain Eukaryota; kingdom Metazoa; phylum Chordata; class Mammalia; order Carnivora; family Felidae; genus Panthera; species Panthera pardus. The sequence continues at coordinate 70,133,085 of NW_026527002.1, forward strand.
TCTTAGAGATTTTCTGTGTCCTTTGCCGGGGGGGTGGGGGGAACGGGGCACGGGGAGTTTGGGAAGATGCTGTAATTAGCACTGTCTCATGTTTTGCTAGACATAGGAACATCAGCCAAGGGTCTTTTCCAATCACCTTCATTCTCCTTCAACTCTGAGCCAAGGATTTGAGTCAGAAAGTCCAGGCTTTAATCTGTGTCTTTAGGCAAACCTTAAAGACGTTCTGAGACTCAGCTTCCACATACGAATAATGGGGTTGTAATAATATCTGTAATAATGCAGATTCCATGTAGCTTTCATGAGGATCAAGTAATATACGTGAAAATGATTCGAAAACCAAAAAGTGCTACGCACTGTTCATTTTTTAAAATGTCAAACAGAAGGTGAGACTTGTAATGAGTTTTCAGATAATCCATATTTTATGAGTGAGATGTGTTTGCTGGTCTACCAACCACGGGACACAAATTCACAAAAATAATTACTCTGTTGAGTTCTTAGAAATCATTACAGCTACGCGGTTTTTTTTTTTTTTTTTTTTTTTTTTTTCAATATGGGGCAAAGATAAAACATCAGTTGCTTTAAAATGGTGGCTCTTGAAATGATGGTTAAGGACACCGAACTTACATATCAGGTCACCAGTATGACTTTCTAAGCCAGCAAAATCCTTGGCAACAGCCTCTTCCAATAAATCAGCATGTCAAAAGAAACAATGGCCCTTCACATGGAACAGAAACAAAACCACTGAACTCTCAGGTGGACTTAGAACAGAAGTCTCCAAGACAACCTTGATACATCTCATTCCTTTCTCATTCATCGAGGGCAAGGACAAGGGGTGATGGAATTCTTTACACCCAGTCAAGAGGCTCACGAATCCAGAACGACCCTCAGAGACCCAGATAAGAGAGTGAATTAATTGCCCATTGTAAATATTAGTATCCTCTGGCCAAGCTACCAACTGATACTCTCTGATGTAAGTAGTATGAAGAATTTTTGTTCAGACTAGAACACAGGAAACAAATAAAAAACATGATAGGTCATTTCAGATTCCCGACAACGAAGTGGGGTGGTTTGCTACTGAAAAGCCAAGAGAAACCAGATCAACTGTGGGACGTTTTCGATTTTGTAGATTTCAGAAATGAAAGGAACTCATACATCCTCTTGTCCAAACTTCCTGTTTACCCAGGAGAAAATGTGGACCCAAAAGTGACTTGTCCAAGAGCACACAACTAGTTATATGGCAGAATTCGATCTAATTGCTGGTCTCCTTACTCTTTTCTCATTGTTTTCCCGTAATACAACATAGCCTAATTATTGATTATGACCCAGCATTCCATTACCCATATCATATATTTATGGAGGGCTCACTACATGCTTAGTTATGTTTTCAGAACCCGTTCTAGGAAAAAATGAATTAAGTAAATAATAGAAAGCCATTGATTAATACACCCTATTTCATTTAACCCTCACAGCAGCACTGTGAGTCTGCGGTAATTATCCCTATTACAAATGAGGAAACCAAAACTTGCTTGTGGTCACACAGCTAATTACCAGCAAAGCTGTGATTCAAACTGATTCTCTATTCTTGGTTTATCACCCTACACCATGTTTTCTTTCCCAATCCAGATCCTTCCGTCTTCAACCCTTGTACCCCCTTACCTACTTATTTCCGCAGGGCCTTTTTCTAATCGGGCTGTCAGGGAGGGACCGTGATCTGAAAGCTTACAAAGCCTCTGATCTCAAGGAGCTGACATTCTGGAAAGCGAAAACCATAAACAAATAGGTGTGCGATATTTCTCAGTTTGGGATAAGAGCTAAGAGAAAATAAAGCAGTAAAAAGGAGAAGCAGACTGGCTGGAGTCGACGCTATTTTAGGTGGTATGGCCAGAGAAGGTCCCTCCGAGGGAACAACACTTGAGCAGAGGCTGAGGATGGCAAGGTCCCGGGATAGAGATGGGAAGCTGGGTGATAAACCCAGTGGTCACAAAGGGAGATTTTGGGGAGGAGTCAGCCCAGTATAGTGGTTGAGAGAACATGCTCTAATGCCAATGTTACTGGGATTAAATATCCACCAGGCTATTTATTGGCTGACTTGAGCACATTTAGTCAAATTCTCTGGACCTCAGTCCCTCTTCTCTACAGCGGGGCTAATAATAGTACTTCCGGGGTCATGTAAGGATTAATTGAAAACAATGTCTGATACACGATAAACAGTAAATATCAACTGTTTTCTTTTTTCTCTTTTTAGCTCTAAATCATAGGTCCAAGCATCCCTTTACTTTCAGATTTTTTTAAAAAAAAGCAGGACTTCTTTTTTTTTTTTTTTACCATTTTTATCTTTTCAATAAACTATTATGAGGAAAGCCAATAAAATAGATAAAAGGGGAGCTGTTCTGGTTCACTCGGGGTGGCAGCCGGACACAGCCTGCCTAGCTCCGCCCTTGCCCCCACTGTGGTCCTGAGAAGGCCCCGGCCTTCAGAGGACACAGTTAACGACATTCCCACTTGACACAACGACTGGCATAAAATAGAGGCTGACCATGCAGTTGTTAAAAGAATGTTGAGAACTGCAAAAATACAGCCCTTTTGTCTTTCATTTTTTGAGGAAAGAGATTACTAGGCCATACCACACATAGCCATCCTTGAGGTGGATGTGGAGGGTTGTTTATTCAGTGCAGGCTTAGTCATGAGTTCAGAACATTCTGTGGGTTTTATTGGAACTCGATATCGTGGCTCATCCCTAGTCAGATCACTCTGGCTAAGGCTGCCAGGGGCCTCCCCTGGGGCAATGGCTGGATGCTCAGCCTCCACAGGACAAGAGGGCCTCCTGTGTCTCCTTCAGCCTTAGGGATGGGCCCTGTGGTCTCCTCATCCCAAAGAGCCCAGCGCTGCAGGCTGGGAAGGGGCCTTGGCAGGTGTGTTCAATGTCCCCTGAGGGAGACCTTCCCGTGTTGTAGAGACTAGAAAGCCTGCTACTTCGGATGTATAGAAATCTCTCCATCACCGGAGGTCAAGTTATGTTTTTATTCCTTTTGTATGTATTACTTGTATGCTGTTGTGAGTTTGGGTGTGGTCAGACCAAATATGGGTCTGTTGTTGAGGGTTTGTTGGTCTCTTGCCTGTTTACTTCAGTTCACCTCACCGCAGCACTCGTTAAATCTTCTTTTCTTCAGAGTTCCTGAACCTCACCGTGTTCAGGGAAAGACGGTCATATTTATAGAAGATGCTACTATGTGCCAGTCAGAAGAGAGGCAATTTTAGCTACAGGAATTTGTTTAATTTCCTCAACAGTCTCATGAGGAAGAGATTACCATCCCTCTTTAGAAAAAGAAAATGAAACCCAAAGGCATTGAATAAGTCACTCAAGGTTACATAGTGAATAAATAAGAGAGAGTCATTTCAAACCAAAGACAAAAGTAGACTCAAAAGTCTCTTTTCTTTCCACCGTACTGTGCTCTAATGAGAAAATCCATCCAATTAAAAAAGAAAGCCTGGTGTACCATTTGATTCTCCATGACAAAGTCACATATTTAAGACCTGAGGTTTACTTACTCAAATGAATTTTTAGAGGGAATAATTGCAGGGACAGTATGTGTATGTATGTGTGTGGGGGGGGGGGTGGTGGTCGGGGGGAGCAGAACAAGGCAAACAAAATAAGTAGGAAATTAAGAATGAGACACTCAGACAAGTGTGTTCCTCAGTTTGGTCCTCAGTTTCCACAACTGTAACATTTCCATTGTTCCTTCCAGCTCTTCATGTTGAGTCTCCCCTGTGCGAAGGAAGGCACTCCATTTTCTTCTATCATTCGCCTCTCTTTAAAAACTTTTGTTTCTCTAGAAGGCAAATCAAGCCTGACAGAAAAATTATCTTACAGGTGGGACACTTGTAATATAAACCTTGTGATGTAGCTTCTAGGTGCACACACTGTTAGGGAAGCTGGTAGGCCTGAAAAGGAATTATTTTGTGGTGAGCAGATTTTCCTAGGATGAATTTCTTGAGTGATGGTGGGGGTTGAAATGATTCCGTGTCTTTGGTAATCACCCCCTCCTACTTCAGTGACACAGGCAGAGATGATGAAGGAGAGGTTGCCTGGGTGGGTAAGAAACAAGGTGAGTATGGGAGTGAATGAGACCAAGTTCACCATGCCTCGGGGATGAGATTTTGAAAGATGCCGTGGCCAGGGCCAGTGTCGACCTCTAGCCAAGGAGAAACTAAGCATCAAGTGTTGAGCATGGTGAAGCTTCTCAAAGGCAACATTAAAAATGTGGGCAGAGGGGCGCCTGGGTGGCTCAGTCGTTTGGGCGGCCGACTTCGGCTCAGGTCATGATCTCACAGTCCGTGAATTCAAGCCCCGCGTCGGGCTCTCTGCTGACAGCTCGGAGCCTGGAGCCTGTTTCAGATTCTGTGTCTCCCTCTCTCTGACCCTCCCCCGCTCATGCTCTGTCTCTCTCTGTCTCAAAAATAAATAAACGTTAAAAAAAATGTGGGCAGAGATTAATGATGAGTTAATGATCATTACTCGTGATACCAAGTATCACGCCTTTTCCAAGTAAATGGAACGAGAAGGTAGTCCAAATAAATCCAAAGAGTAAAGTCTAAGGAACAAGGTCTGAGAGTGAACCAAATGGTCTTCTTTATTGAGTACAAGTATGTGCCTATCACGGTTAGTGTGGGAAACCATGGTTTACAACTCATACTGGGGTCAAATTAAGCCAATACATACTTATTTCTTACTTACTGGTTTGTGGAGTCTTAAAAAATTTTTTTTCAACTCTTTTAACGTTTATTTATTTTGAAGAGAGAGAGACAGAGTGTGAGCAGGGAAGGAGCAGAGAGAGGGAGACACAGAATCTGAAGCAGGCTCCAGGCTCCAGGCTGTCAACACAGAGCCCGATGAGGGGCTTGAACCTGCAAACCATGAGACCATGACCTGAGCCGAAGTTGGCCATTTAACCAACTGAGCCACCCAGGAGCCCCTGGGAAATCTTTTTTTATAAAAACAATAGAGGTGGAAGGAACTGTAGAAACTACCTTTTCTAACTCCTTTTATGATACATGAACTACTTCAAAACCAACATTCTTCAAGTCTTCTAAAAATGGTGAACATTTCCACCATTTTTAGGCTTTCCCAATCCTTTGAAGGACAGTGGTTAAGAACACAGGATGTAGGGTAAGTCAAATGGACTTGGGATGCCAACTATAACCCTCAATAGTATGGCCTTGGGCAAAAACTAATCTTTTTTTTTAAAGAAAGTGCAGTTCTCCCACTTTCAAGGGGATGTTGTGAGATTACATGTTTATAAACTGTTAAGCACATGAATGGCACAAAAAAGTGCCCAATAAACATTAACATCCGATATTACGTTTATGTAAACACATCACATTTTGATTCTATAAATATCCTACAAGGTAGTTATTATTAGCCCATTTTATGTGTGAACAGATTGAGTCTAAGAGAATTTGAATTAAGCTGATCTTGGCAACAGCGTTAGTAAGTGGAAAAGTTAGGAAATAAACCCAGGTTTCTCTAATTACAAAGTCTGTTTGTTTTCAATTAAATCATAGTGCCTTCCATATTGAGGACAATTCTGCTTCCCAGCAACTGGGAAGCAACATAATACGGTCCTTAAGGACATGAGACACAGTCCTTACAGTACTGTGAACATTAAGTGAGATAATAAAAATAAAACGCCTTTGCACACAGGGCATATGCTATTCACTTTTACTAAATTTCTGCTAGTATTTCCATCACTGGCATAGAGACTGGTACAGAGCAGGTGGTCAGCAAGTGAGGGCTTAATAAACGATGGCTTACGCTTTGAGTTTTTGGAGCATCCCCGATAAAGCCTACTTCCGCTCAAGCACTGTGCGTACAGATATGAGAGGACATTTATCACGTCTTTTCCAAGTCTCTTCTTAAGGCTAGGTGTTGCTAGTTCCATCACCTTCCTTCCAGCTGTTTCTCACGTCTTCACGGCCAGGGTCACCGTGGGAGAAACCCAAAGGAGAAAGTCACAGGCTTGTTCTGAGCCTTGACTCCCCCCGCCCCCTGGTCACCTAGCCTCATTTCCGTTTCCCAAACAAGACATATTTTGTGAAGCACAGTTCTGATTTCCCCCTTTACTCTGAAGAGCAGGAAACTTTAAAGAAGGGCTGAATTCAACCTGGGTAAGGCCCACAGAGTGGAAACATTTGATGAGCCAGTAACACTTAGAGTGCCGCCTGAACACCACGCATTTGCGATGGGAAGTGGTTTTTAGATTCTCCTCTGAAGAGTTGCCTCATTCAAATCTTCTCTCTTAGTAAGGTATTAACCCCCTCACTTTTAGCTGTATACCCTGCAACCTCTTAACCCAAATTTCTCTCTCTTCCAATATCAAAAAATAGGACAATGTGATCATGGCCAATGATCATGGGAGTGTGATCACGTGGTATGGCAGATTACATGGGAGAATCATTATTCCCAAAGGAGATGGACAGTTACTGCCCCTGCAATTCTAGTACACCTGACACGCAGGAGGGTCAGACAGCTTTACGTTAGAAAGATGTGGAGGGAAGCTAGGAAGCACTGACTAAATCCTGAGGCCAATCAACCCTACTTGGAAGTTCTCTAAGGCGTGGATACCAGAGGAGGCCCACATGCCTTCCATCATAGAACGGAATCCCATTGTTTCCCTACTGAGAGAATTCTGTCTTCCGGAATCTGAGATGGATAGCCATTACTATGTTAATAGCTAAGTTTCTTTCATTTATTCAGACACTCTTGGCAAATTTCCTGGTGGTGCTAATCAGCATTTATTGAGGTTATTTTTCCTCTGCTTTTGTCTGTTGTTTTATTTTTGTTACACATTGTGCTGGGCTTTTTTCGACTATGAATTATTTTATTTCATCTGCATTGCACATGTAAGAGCTAGGTAGGTATTGGTATTGCCACTTGAGGTGAGAAAACGGGAGCTTAGAATATTTATTACTCACTAGTACTCCTGATTGTGACTGTTCACACTTTCCAATATTCGTATTCATTGCCAAATTAATAAAAAAGCTAAGACCCAAGGCCATAAGGAACTCAGCCTCCCGGGTGATATAGCTCGCTGGCTAGCTACATAAAGGAAGCATACTCTGAAATTTAACCTTTAATAACATGAAAAACAAAGTTAGGCAGTACAGCCTCACACCAGATACATATAAATGTGCTTAAGATAAGCGTTTTGTAAAGGTATGAAGGCAAAAGCTCAAAAGAGAGATGAATCTTTAAATACCCCAGGTTAAGAAGAAACTCAAATTGGCCATGGTGGGAAGTATGTGAGCCGACATCGTGGCAATGCATAAGTGGATACTGGATACAGAATAGGCTCTTATGGTTGGTGGCTGAGATTTAAATACTCCCTACGTGACTACAAACAGCAAACCTTGAGCCTGAGTACAGTGCAGAGTGAAATTTTTACCTTGTATCAAGGGATCCTGCAAGGGGTTTCACTTGTATTTACAGGGTCCTGGGTGGATAAAAAATGTCTCCCATGAGGAATCAATTAAGGTTATGCTACTTGAGGTTATGGGCTCTGAGTTTACAGTTCCCCTATGGCATAGGAATCCTAAGCAGAGCTCCTGATATACAAATTAGTTATAGATCCATGAACAAACTGCATGTCATTAGGGAAGAAATTATAAAACATTCCCAACCTGGCCTATGTGATTCCAGCAGAGAAAGAGATATGAAAGCTCCGTGAAGATGAGCTCACGATCACCAATTACAAACAATTTGGGGAAAGATACACCATGAGGCAAGTCAGCAAACACAGCCACTAGGGAGATAGATCAAGAATTCAATATAATAGAATAATGTGAAAGGGGCTATAAAATTTTAAAAAATGAGTACATTAAAGAGAAGCAAAAAGGAATTATAACCAATATGAAAGAAGAGTGTACGATTAAAAAAAGTGACAGGTGCATTTTATAAAACACACATGTACAAGCACACCGTTTCTCAAGATGATAAATAAGTAGCTGTGAGGGAAAACTCCTAAAGGAGAGCTTGCACAGAAAATTAGATAAAGAAGGAAAAAGAATTAGTGAATATAGATCTGAGGAAATTGCATGACACGTGGTTCGGCAAAAAAAAAAAAAAAAAAAAGATACGGAAAATAGGAAGGAAAGATGAAAAGATACAGAGGATAGAATAAGTTTTTCCGACATGTATCCAGTAGGTGATCCAAAAAAGAGAACAAAGGTGGGGGGGTGAGTAATATTTCAAAAGATCATGGCTTAGAAGTATCCCAATTAACAGGAATGCGTGAGTCTTCGCGATAAAGAAGCACACTGAATTCTGAGGGCCATAAAAACCACAAACGGCAGTTAGAAACATAATAAAGAAATACAAACACCAAACACAGATCATTTTTAAAGCAAGCAGAGGGAAAAGACGGCTATCTATGAAGATACAACAATTAGACTGGCAGGAGCGTTGGATGCAGGAAGCCCCTGAAATAATATTTGCAGCGCTACAGAGACGAATCAGAGAAAGGCCAAGAGCAAGAACAACTAGCGAATTATGTAGATGCATCTAAACATGACTTGACTGTAGAAAACAACAAGATGATGACTAATGGAGATGTTGCAAGCAGGATGGAATTGAAATGGCAGTTATCAATACTTGGCCGCTAAAAAGGGGCGATGGGAGTTTAAGCGTACTAAAATGCTTGTATTTGGGGAGAGACAGGCTAACGTATCGTAAACGTTGACACTGCTGAATCAGTGTTGAGTGGGATGCTATTAAGGATAGTCTCTCAAGAACAGCACAGAAGTAAGAATTTTTAAATCAGTGGAGCATGAAGATTGTGTTAATCTGGAAGAAGGCAGGGAAGGGGGGAAAGAAGAAAAGAAAGAAAGGAAGTTAGCAATCACAAAATAGTATCAATGGATAGAATGCAGAAGCCAGGATAAGACTTAGTTATACATGGAGACTACTACATAAAACATCATCAAGAACGAATGGACGACCCAATAAATAGTATTAGAAAAACTGACCATCCAAATTGCAATAAATAAGTATACGAATAAATAAGGTCCTTACTTCATAACATCCACAACAACAAATTCCAGGTGAATTAAGGATCAAAAGTGAACAACAAAACTTTAAAACTTGTATAAGAGAATACAGGAACTTATGTTCGGTTTTGGGCCAGAAAAGGAGTTTTTTTTTTATTGTTGTTGTCTTGTTTTTTTAATAAGGCACACAAAGACCAAACCATAAAGGAAAAGATGGATTAGCTCTGGATACCTTGAATTTCAAAGCATTGCGTAACAGGTGGACCAACGTCAAAATGAAAAGACACAGACTGGTACAAATTTTAGCAAAACACGTCCTTGGGAAAAAGTTGGCATAAAAAATAGGCAACGAGAGGAAAAACAGCCTCCTTACAGAACAGGCGGATCATTTAAAAAGAAAGAGAGACATCTTTTTATCTTATGAAAAGTACCTTATGAAGAAAAGAGACAAAAATGGGCCATAAACAATAAAATTCCATCTCACCACTTTTAGCGTTAGTGTGAACAAGTTTTAAAAAATACCAGGTGCTGGTGAGGATGTAGAGAAATAGCAACTGTCGTTTGCTGTTGGCAGGAGTTTAGGTTGGGGTCCGATTTGCACAGCAACTTGGCCACAACCATATGTCTGAAAAGAGCATGCCATGCCTATTGCATGACTCCTCTCTCAGGCAGACCATATATTTTAGGAAAGTTGACCTCACCTCTGGATCTAAGAGTGGCTCGGTACTAAATTCTGTGTGTTAGAAAGAGATGAGCGGAAGTTCTTCTATCTGCCCATAGGACAGCTACGGGACTTAAGGGGATCCAAGCAGACAAGAGTTGGTACTTTTCTTTGATGCATCCCTCCTGGCTAATTGCGAATTAGGAAGCATACACCCTCAGCAGCCAATGCCAGTCGTTTTGGGACCACAAGATGGGGAGCTGGCCGGGGACCGAGCCAATGCTGAGCAGCCGGAGCTGAGAAATGGAGAGAAAGCAATTCTTGGTCTTATTTTGAGTCACCACATAAATCCTCTCCTCAAATTAGTGATCTCTGGACTTTTCAGTCATACGAACCAAGAAACTGTCCTGGGCTATGTAAAGTCATTTTGAGGGTTTCTTCCCCCTTGTAACTACAACCGATAGCACCCTGAAATGAGTAGGATTTAAGTAGATTCAAGGAAAAGAGCTTAACCAGACAAGTGGGATCAAATGGAGATTGTGTTGTGCATATATTTTGCTTTGCTTTGAGCATGTTCTCCCATACTATCCTGTACTCCCCAAGCTTATCTTTTTTTCACACTTCCTAAGAAAACCTGCTTCTTTCCTCCATAAAGTGTTGGTGCCATATTTATTTTGCTCACCATTTTTTTAAATGTTTATTTATTTTTGAGAGAGAGAGAGACAGAGCGCGAGTGGGGAAGAGACAGAGAGAGAGAGGGACATAGAATCCAAAGCAGGCTCCAGGCTCTGAGCTGTCAGCACAGAGCCCGATGCGGGACTCGAACTCACTCACCAACCGTGAGATCATGACCTGAGCCAGAGTCAGCTGCTTAACCGAATGAACCACTCAGGCGCCCCTATGCTGTTCATCACTGTATACACAGAGCAGTTAAGTGCCAGGCACATGGTAGGTGCTTAAGAAATACTTGTTGAATTGATGTTGAATGAAAAACATAACATGAAGCTGGTGGGCAAGATCAAAACCAACAGTTGACAAAATCCATACAGAGCAGGCCTGCCCGGGGCATCCTGTTGAGCCCATGGGCCAAGAGGTAGATAATGCAAAATAGCCAGTGGAGTGCTAGGAGGAGAGACAGAGCTTAACAAATGCCGTAGGGAGACTAAGCTTGCAAATTCATTCATACATCTATTTACTCTGGAGGAAATGGAGATTGGTACTTACATACATATGACTTACTTACTTTGTGCCAGAAACTGTGCTAAAGACTTGACTTTTACCTCATTTACTTCTCGTGACATCCCTCCAGGTGGTTAACGTGATAGAACCTAGCGCCTATTAAGTATTCGATGTATTTAGCGGTAGTAGCTGGATAAACGAATAGATCCAAGTCTTGTGGGTGTTTTTTTGTTTTTGTTTTTTATTTTGTTCTGTTTTGTTTTGTTACCTATCCTGTTGCTTTCCACGAAGATTGCTTGGGTGCCTCTCATGGGCCAGCATAATGGAAAGCAATTGCTGAAGCAATGAGAGTGATCCTGGCAGATGGTGCTTCATTGATCTGGTACACCTTTTTCGGAGCTTGATGAGCTCTGAAAAGTCCTACCTGATGCTCTTAACAAAGTTTAATTCATCGGGAAAATGATAAATCCAACCTGTGTGTGACTTCCGCCTGTGTGTGATTGATAGAGAGGGTAAAGGTTTTGGAAGATGATATTGACAGACAAGGCGAGGACAGATAATGGAGCTGGTTAAAATATTAAATATTTAGCTAATAGTGGTTAATAAAATTAATTTTAAAGGGGTGGACCAGTGAGAGCCTAGGAAGGAGGCTGTTTCTATAATCAGGTGCTTGAGAATCTGTCCCAGGGATTGTCAACAGGAATGAAGAAGGACAAATACAGCCTCATGAGACCATGGAAGGAATGTACCAGAGCTAGTGTCATTGCCACAGGCAAGCGAGCTTACTGGGTAAGAACGTAGATGGTAGAACTCAACTTCCAGGTTATTACTCTGTCTCCTCCACTGAACCTCTAAACTTCAATTTCTAATCGATAAATGGAGAGAATAGTAAGATTCACCTTATAGGGATAGAGTGGCAAAACAATTGCCCGGAACGTAACAAATGCTTGATAAATATTATTTGGTGTTATTGTTTAGGGGGTCTAAGAGAAAGGATATGTCAACAAGGATGGAACAATTTGAATATAAATAGGGAAAGAATGCTATCTATAGAAAGAATTGGGAGAGAGAAGGATTTGGGCAGAAGAGGATTTTTTGGATGTGTGGCTTCAGATTTAGCGTTTGTTGACGGCTACTGTGTGCTCAGCTCTGCACCAGTCTCAGGGATGCTTGGGGAGAACTTACCGGGCATAGCTAGCAGAGGTATGTAGCTCACGGAGGCAGTTGCACCCAAGGGCTCACAATTTTGGCTTCAAAGCCAGACTGTCTAGTTTTGAATTCCTGTTGTGTCATTTAATTTTATTTTCCTCTCCACTCTCATCTGAAGACAAGGGGATGAAACCAACCCTAAGTTCTTGAGAAACCTAAAAGATAATTTAAGCAAAGTGCTTACAGTAATGCCTGGCAAATACTAAGAAGTCTGTAGAGGTCATAATAATAGAAGTATGAATATAAGTGACAGTAGGCATAGCAACAATATTAACATTTGAATGACTACCTGATGGTCAGGTGAGAGGCTCAGAACAACAGGGTACGTTTTGCAGAAGGTAACGCAGAGGTCAGAATGGAACCATCATGGTAAAGAGTCTTTTCCGTGGGCAGAGAAGAGACACGAGGACTGGAATTTGAAACAAGGAGAAAAAGAGCCAGTGCTGAGAGCAAATGGGCCAACAGAAGGAAGAGTGGAGAAGAATGCAGAAAAGAACACACGTCTGAGAGCCGAGGAAAATTGCTTCCGCCACAGGGAGCCAACAGAATCTAACAGCACCGAGAGGTCAAAGAACTTGAGACTTGATGCAAGATCTGGGGCAAGTTTCCGAGCAGTTTAGGAACCACTAAAGGGGCAGGGATTGGACTATCCATGGTTAGAGCAGGGAACACCGATTGGAAAGTGGAATGAGTTGGTAGCTTAAAGTGTCACACAGGTAGACGCATCCTCAGGACGAGAGGCGTTTTGTCTCCTGCATGCATTCAGACCTAGCTGGCATGGCCAGTCAGCTGGGCCTCTTACTCAGTGGCCATGGAGAGGGCTACCTTTCCTTCCTTAGCACGGCTTTGGCCTCCCAGCCTCCCTTGCGGTTAGGTATAGCCAGGTGACAGAGCTGTAGCCAATGGATGGGAGCTCTGAGTCATGCGTACCACCCAGGCCTGGCCCGTGATAATTTTCCTTAGACAATCCTCCTGCCCTTTCCTTGTCCCCAGCTGAATGGGGAGACAAGGACTCCAAGGACATAGAACTCCAAGGGGGAGAACTCCAAGGACATAGAAGGGACCACTCCCTGGCAGAGGGGACCTTGGTCTTTGAATGTCCTGGATTTTCCTGTCCCCTCCCCGCATGGTCTCCAGATGATGACCGGAGTGAGAAGTAAAAATATTAGGCCATTGATACTTTAAAGTCCTTGGTCACAGTGGTTAATCTACCCTGACTAAAATAGGGCCAGCAATGGCCACTTACCTGACAGGTAAGTCCCATTTCCTTGCTAATGGGACCCTAATCATAATAGGTTAATTGGCATTCTTTTGCTTTAAGGGAGTCTGGGTCCCTCCTCGGCTCTAGCCAGGGAATGGGGTATGATTGTGTGTGCGCATGTGTGTGTGTGCGTGCACACACGTGCATGTGTGCGGTCATGGCAATGACCCCCCCATACCATCTTGTCTGTGAATGACTCAGTAATGGGCATAGATCAGTGAGACGTGGAGAGAAGTCCTCTGGGGAGGTTCAGGGAAATATTCCTCATTCTTAAAAAAGGACTCAGAAAGTGGCAATTATTCTCCTTTCCTAATTGGGCACATTATTATGTGAGGACATGATGCCTGGAACTGTAACAGCCACCCTGTGCTCATTAAGAGAAAAATCCAAAGGCAAAAGCTGACAGGCTAAAGATAGCAGAATCCCAGGGTCGTGGGGCCGATCCTGGAAGCATCCTACTACCATAAATGTTTTAGGTGAGGTAGTGATATTTTCTTTCATTTATGCCATTCCTCATTGGTTCTTTCATTACCTATGTCAAAAACATACTAACCAGGATCTTGGTTAGGATTAAATCAGTGAGGGCATGAGAATTGCGAGCCGTGTTGTAGGTGATCAAGAGTGTTGGGGCGCCCGGGTGGCTCAGTCGGTTAAGCGTCTGACTTCAGCTCAGGTCACGATATCGTGGTTTGTGGGTTCGAGCCCCGCGTCGGGCTCTGTGCTGACAGCTCAGAGCCTGGAGCCTGTTTCGGATTCTGCGTCTCCCTCTCTCTCTGACCCTCTCCCGTTGATGCTCTGTCTCCCTCTGTCTCAAAAATAAATAAATGTTTTAAAAAAATTAAAAAAAAAAGAGTGTTATCACAATAACCACTATGATCATCGCCATCGAAGCGTGGATCTCCTGACCCCAGCCCAATACTTCAGATCGCACTGCCTCCTTGATCTCAACAACAACAACAAACTAAATAAATAAAATCTCCTTTTCGACTGTGACACAATGTATTCCAAAGGTTGGGATAATGGCCCGAGAAAGACAACCAGAGCCTTGCGTCTTTTGGAAACTGAGGCTGTGGAGGAGATTTAGTTATTGATGACCCTCAGATGTGTCTCTCAGATAATGAGACCTTTAAAGGGTACAGTGAAACCTTCAGATAACAGGTGTCCTATACAAATAATGGTATTGCTAGCTGGATAATATTTAACAAACACTCCCTCCTTATCACAAGTAATTCAAGGCAATAGAATAGAATATTATAGTCCATGACAAGCAGCAGGTGGGGAGAGTGTGGAATCCTTGTTATTTCTAGTAATTGATAAATAAAGATAGATGCAGAGCCTCTCGCAGTCCTGTTTCCGGCCTTCATTCAGGTTGTTCAGGAAGATGAATGCTACTTTAAGAAAGATAATGCCTATATAAAGACCGTCTTCATCCTCCCAGAATCCAATAAAGGGAATCAAATCAGATACGTGGCACGAGGAGGTACATGAAATGAGAGGCTATTTTCTTGCCATTGAACGACAATAAGGATGATAAGAATAACAATAACAGTATCGCGAAGAAGACTGAGGAAAGGAGAACGGGGACTTTTCTTTGCCATTTTCCTCTTTATCTGTGTCTTTCGTATATGATCTCTTTAAATCTGATGCTCAAACCCGTGAAGCAACCTCCGTTGTCCACATTTAACAGATGAGGAAATTGATGCCCGGCCACGTTGAGATCGCAATCAAAAAGTACAGACGAAAAACTTAAATTCAGGTCCCCGAGTCCGAACACCATGTTGCTTTTGCTTAAGCGCATCGCCTTTCATTTCTTTCTCTCAGAGACAGGACTCTTGGGGGGCCAGAGCCAAAGACCCAGAAGACCCAGAAATTAGCCTTCTTCCTCTCCTCCAAGGTGCTGTCTGAGACACAGGAAGATGCCTCCAAGAGAAGCCGTGTTCGTAAGGTCAGAGAAGACCCAAGACCAGGGCTACTGGTTCTGACTAAACCCTGCAAAGGCTTTGTAATTTGGGGAAAGTGACTTTCTCAGCTTGTTTCTTTAGTTTTAAAAGCAAAGAGACTGTGTGTCAGAAATATGTTATGGTATCACCCTTTGTTCTCCTGTTTTGTTTCATAACAGTTGACCCTGTTAAAGAAGAAGAAAGAAAGAGAAGAAGAGAGGAAGGAAGGAAGGAAGGAAGGAAGGAAGGAAGGAAGGAAGGCTCCTGACTTATCAGAGAGAGGCATACAGAGAGAAAGGGAGGGAGGGAGGAAGGGAGGAAGGAAGGAAGCCTCCTGACTGTGTTATTTAGGCTTGTCGGATGTAGGTGTTCTCCTAATCTGCATAAATACATAAAGGTACTTGTGCCTGTCACTTTCCATATAGATCTTGTGCCACAAGCTCTAATTGTACAGAACTGAAGGTGTTGGCCATGAGGACTTCTCTGCACCACAGAGCTAACATCAATACACGTAAGCCTGTAAACACTCTCACAAATCCAACTCATGCCAGAAGCAAGTCATTGGGTGATTGGACACACATCTGCTCTGTCCCAAACTCTCCTGGCTCTGTCGTCTTTATGGAACACGGACCTGCTAGGATCCCTCCTCCTGCCTCAGACTGGAAACCCAACTAGACCTGTGATGTTTTTCATTAAAAGGAATTGGATTTCCTTCTGTGCCCCCCACTCCCCCCACCGCCCTTCTTCCAGAAACATTTAGCCTGTACGTTTAACTGTAGTTTAAAGCAGAACTTCTGGGGCACCTGGGTGGCTCAGTCGGTTGAGCGTCCGACCTCGGCTCAGGTCATGATCTCACGGTTTGTGGGTTTGAGCCCCGCAATCAGGCTCTGTGCTGACTGCTTGCTCAGAGCCTGGAGCCTGCTTCAGGTTCTGTGTCTCCCTCTCTCTCTGCCCCTCCCTCGCTCACACTCTGTTTCTCTGTGTCTCTCAAAAATAAATAAACGTTAAAGGAAAAAAAAAAGCAGAACTTCTTCCTTCTTAAGTGGCACTTCTGCTGAGCTCTGGACTGTATCCATTCATGTTACAAATCTGCCTGCTCTGTAGGTGGGCGTGTTCCTCATTTATTCTGCGGAACAATCATGCCAGATAGGGATGGACCGTCCCGTTTCCGGGACAGGGAAAACAGACTCGGAGGGCTTTGGCCCCGCATCAAAACTAATGGTGCTCCTGAGAAGTCAACCTGATTTCCCTGTGGGCACGACTTTCTGCTCTAACGCCTCTCTACAAATTGGCGCGATGCTGGATGACATCAGGCTGGATGACAGTCTGATTTCTCCGAAGCTTTGGATACATTTATTTCTTTTCCTGATCCATTCCATGTCTTCTGTCTCGGTTTCCTCATCTATTAAAAAGACAAAAAAGTCATAAGGCTAAGTTGCCTATGTTTGGTCTGTTGAAGTAGTTTGAATTCTTCTGGACTGAGACGAATACAAATTGCCTCGCTCTTTCACTAATTAATAATATCTGCTTGGAGATGCAGTATTAATTGCATAAGAAATGATAAGGCTTGTCATTATGGATGACAGTAATTGCTTCTTTTTTTTTTTTGGCCCTTACCTTCATCCTAAGTTCATTTTCCCGAGTTACAGCTACCTCTGTGGGGATAAGGAAAACAGTTTTTAAGAATCTAAACAATAAGTTCTTTCCCAGGGGTTTGGAAATTGATGAATCATCCTAGTCTGCTAGGCAGAGTGCGTTTGACACATGGGCGGAAAAGTGGGCTCTTTGAAATTTGAGCCGAGGACAGATCATGTCACCTGGCTGGCGCATGACCTGTTCCACACACCACCTGACCCCCTGTGCCCAACGTCACCTGGAGCCCGAAACCTGGAAGCAGAAAGTCCTTGACTGGAGCCAGTGGAGAGAAAATCATCACCTGCTTGGGCACAAACATGCCTGGTGACTGCGTCACTGTTTGTCAAGTGGGATCAGCTAATAGTTGCACAGCGGGCCTTCAAAGCCCTGTGGTGGGGCTGATGAAGTTTCTGTAAATGCACTCCCTGTGCAAAGGCCTTGGACTTTGAATCTCAAGCACTGGAAGCATTTTGAGCTTGCAACAGGCTCTCTGGTGAGCTCTGTTTGGTTAAACTGCAGGGGAAAAGAATCGACTTCGTTTCCATTACCTTCGCCTGGGTCCCTCTAGTGCAGCCACCCTTCTGCCTCAGGGCCTTTGCACATGCTGTTCCTGCCACCTGGACGCCCTTCCCCCTGGATAACAGCCTGGCTTGCTCTTGTATTCTACCTAGTTACCTTACAAATCACCTCCTTAGAAACCTTCCAGACTGCTCTCTTACTCCTCATCCTGCCTTATATTTCTTCATAGCACATGATTCTACTCTACTTAGGTATTCGATTAGTAGTCTATGGTTTGTCTGCTCTATCAGAACATAAGTTCCCCAAGAGGAGAAGCCACATTGCTTTTGTCCACTGCTGTGTCCCAGTGCCTACGGTAGTATCTGATCTATAGTAGACCCTCAGGAAATATTTTTTTGAATCAATGAATGAGTGAAGGAATGATTTTTCCCTCATATTACAAGTGGAAAAACTGAAAAAATACAGGAAACAAGCTAGCCAAGTCCAACAGCCATTTGGTGGCAGAGTTAGTATTAACCCTTTGATTTCCTAACTCACAGAGCTGTTTTTTTTCCTTCCGTATAACACTGTTCTCCAAATATTTGGCAACTAAGTCATCCCTTGACACACCATTTGGTCACCAGTCTTTTGTCACCTACTGTCTATGGCCACTTGAACTTCATGAGGGTAAGTGGTTATTACCCAAGTTCTTATGGAGTTTATCTTGTCTTTCTCCCATAACTCTATCAAAAGCAAAGGAGACTGAAAGTTACTTAAGCTGTCTATTACATTTTTAAAACATTTTTTAAGCTAATTTATTTTGAGAGAGAGAGAGAGAGAGTGTGTGTGTGTGTGTGTGTGTGTGTGTGAATGGGAGAGGGGCAGAGGGAGGGAGAGAGAGAGAGAGAATCCCAAGCAGGCTTCGCACTGGTCGAGCCGGATGCGGCACTCAAACCCATGAATCAAGAAGTCAAGAGTCAGACACTTAACCGACTGAGCCATCCAGGTGCCCCAATTTTTAAAACATTTTCAATATAAATGGTAATAAACATTTACTGTATAAATGTAGATATACGTAAAGTATAAGTGAAAGTGAGTGAATATTGCAATCCCATGCAAAAGTAGCTTTCTCAGTATATTCAATATATATTTAATTATTGCAGTCATGCTATATGCAAAGTTTTCTAATCTGTTTTTACACGGTATGTTTTAGACATGTTCTAATGTCACTAAAACTAACATTTTAGGGACTGTATATATTCCAATATCTGGGTGTGCCATAGTTTTAATTAGCCATCTTCTTATTATTGATAATTAAGGTCATTTCCTTTTTTTTTAAATTTATTGGATTTCTAGGTTTGGATTCTTTTCTATTTCTGGGTTCAGTTATTGTATTAATATTTCCATGGTTGTCGCAACTAGCAGAGAATGAATTATTGTCCAAGTTCTTACTGAAAATGCTACAAATCCTGAGCTGCAACTTCAAAGCTTTTCTTTGAATCAATAAACATTGAACAGGGACACATGGATGGCTCAGTCAGTTAAGCGTCTGACTTCGGCTCAGGTCACGGCTTCACGGTTCATGAGTTCGAGCCCCACTTCGGGCTCTCTGCTGTCAGCACAGATCCTGCTTCAGATCCTCTGTTTCCCTCTCTCTCTGCCCCTCCCCTGCTCATGCTCTCTCTCTCTCTCTCTCTCTCTCTCTCTAAAAAATAAATAAACATTAAAAAAATAAACGTTGAAGTTTTCACTCATCTGCGCTTCCAGTCTTTGAGGCTTGGTGTGGAAGGTGGGAGCATGGGGACGGTGGGGCTGGACACGGTGACAATTTGAGAGCAAATAGAGGCTTGGGTTGTGTTTACCTTTCTATCCTGTGTGTGTGATTCCAGCCATTGTAGCAAAGGGGGTAAAAATCCAGCCTCGCGTTTGTGGCTGAACCTGCAGACCTCTGTGCTTTAATGATGGTGGCATGAATTGTACTGGGTTCTAGTCAGCGTGACTCAGACCCGGAGTAAAGCTTAGCAGCTCTGCAAGGCCAGGGATCGGTCCTACCTGGCATGACAGTAGGGAAGGGGGCTTTTCCCTTCCTGAGAAAGGGTGTGAGAAAGAGCCCTGTGTTCAGAGCGGGGCCTGTTCTGGTGGGATAGTCCAGCCATCATTCTGGTTAGTGATGGCCTTGCTACATACCATGCTTGTGAAGTTTCAGTTGATGATGCTACCTCTCCCTGTAACCCTGCACCGGTAATAATCACTGCCGTTAGTTGAGCACCTCCTACGTGCCAGACACTGAGGTTCAGAGAGGTTAAAACTGCTCAAAGTCACAAAGAGCTGGGATTTAAAACTCGATTTTTTGACTTCAAAGCCCATGTATTACTGCATACCTCTGTGTCTGCAGAGTAGACATTTTTCCTTCCATACTTCTTGGGACAGAGCTCATGAGATATACTGGATTAGACTTACCCATTCAACAACGATCCCGTTAACTGTCCACTTAATGAGTACTGACTTTGTGCCAGACTTTCTGCTAGTTTCCACCGAGGATAAACTGGTTTCCTGGTCTTAAAAGAGAAAAAGGATTGTAGACTATGTAAACAGTCATCCTTAGGACCCAGAACACTACATGCACCACAGAAACCGGCTCATCGGGGAAACTCAATAAATGTTTGTGGAAGAAAGGAAGGAAGAAAGGATAGGTGATACATTATAAAGGACTTAGATCCCAGTCTGAAGGTGTGGAATCTACTCTCCGCTTTACCTTGTATTTGCTGTGCAACCTTTGACATTTATGCTTAGTTAGACTCTCTCTGAGCCTGCCTCTTTATTTGTAAATGTGGGGACGATTCTCCTTACCTGATTCCACTTGTAGGATTAGTGGGGATCCACTGTGGGTATTGGTGCTACTGAAAAATGCAAACGTCATATTTCAAAGTGTCAGGAATGATATCTGTTTGTCAATGCAACTGACCAATATTTACTATGTACCACATGTCAGGTGTCGGATGAAGGGTTTTATAAATGCTATGCAATTGTCCTTTCGACGACAGCACTGGATTGATGTGGAGAGTCCAGGTGGGCTGTCGGAAATGACACAGCAAGTAAGGGCAGAAGCAGGAGTCCGATCCCCATCTGTCCGACGGTGATGCCCCAGCTTTTGTGACTGCTCAGTCACGGGCCCCAGTGGCTTCACTTGAAAGTCGTCCCACCAGAAATATATCTCTGAGAACAGACATTAAACACTGATTCTGACAGCCGCCTACTGAGTTACAGTCGGCCAGAGGAGGGGCACCTGGGTGACTCAGTCAGTTAAGCGACTGACTTTGGCTCAGGTCATGACCTCGTGGTTCGTGAATGGGGGCCCCACATCAGGCTCTGTCTGATGGCTCGGACCCTGGAGAGAATCTGCTTCAGATTCTGTGCCTCCATCTCTCTCTCTGCTCCACCCCCGCTCATGCTCTGCCTCTGTCTCTCAAAGATAAATAAACGTTAAAAAAAAAAAAAAAAGAATCGGCCACAAGAAATCAATCCACCTGCTAGAAATCAACCCAGGCTGCACAGCTTTGCAAACCTAGAAGACCTTGTTACCTTCGAGTCTTCACCTTCCAAATCCTTTCGGTTCTGAACCCAAGGCCATCTTGTTTCTGTTCCGTCTGTTCTGACCCTGTGTCTTATTTGCTGGAGGTGAGGGTGGGGGTAGGGAGGGAAAGAACAATGAAAGTTGTGCATGAAATTCCGCCCAGGTGCCCAGAGCATCTGGGGACAGGAAGTAGCCTTGAGATTTTTGTATAAATGGCTTCCTGCTGCTACTACATGTGAGGCTCTTTCCAGGCTCAAACTCTTTCTTCTTAAACCTTTGCAATCCTCTCCTGACTGATTCCACTGCTCCTCTCTCTCTTCTCTAGCTCACCCTCTACATTGCTGCCCAAGCGGTCTTTGTCAGACACAGTTGAGCTTCTCGCCTTCCCTATGGGAGAGTCCTGGCCCCCGTTAATTTGTCTCACCTTCCCAAATCCACCATCATCCATGCCCTTCCTATGTGCCCAAGCCTCTTGCTGGTCCTTGACTTTTCCATCACCTTTTCCAGATCTCTCTGTGCATCCTATTATCTGGATTGGGACTCCACTCCCCTTTTCCCTTTGGTTTGGTCATCTGCTATTCCTTAAAGGTCAAGACCAGGCAACAGCTTTTCGTGTGGGGCAATCCAGGTGGCACTCCCTTGTTTTTTGCTCTGTGCTTTTGTGGTACATGCTCCTTAAGTCAATTCTCAAACACATCCCACTTTACTGGCACATTTCTATATATGCCTATCCTTCCTGCTGGGCCAGGAGCTCGGTACAGACAGGGACGGTCTCATGCTCATTCCCATGTGCTTGCTGCCTAGCACAGCACCTGGTGCATCGTAGGTGCTCAATACATGCCTGCCAAGTTTAACTGAATCAAGAGTCCCACATATGATGAAGAGCCAACAATCATTTTGCAAAACTTGGGGAAGAATCTGAGTAGTCTCCAGCAATTATCAAAGAATGATAATTGTTTTTTATAATGGTCTTCATATTGGCTTTTAAAAGATAAGTTTTGGGGTATTAGACTACCCGAAGCAAAACAAACAACCACAAAAATCCAAATGAAAATTTTTATTTTTAGTCCCCTCCCCACCCCCCAGGGCTTTCCAAGAAGCCAGATTCTAATTATGTATTTAATTAACCTCTATCCCCTGTGGTTTCTTTTGATGACTTTCTGTTTGAAGGGCTTACAACACCAAATAGTCCTGACATGGTGACTGACTTCTGGATTCTCTACGATTGCCATTAAAATTTGTTTCTTCATTAGGTTTCCTGCTGTCACCTCAGTCCCTTCCCCTCCAGGGCCTGATACCACCAAGGAAAGGAAAGAAAATAGGAAGTAGAAAAGGAGGACAAAGAGAAAGAGGAAGAATTGTGATACTTCTGAATTCTTTGTAACAATTCACAACAAACCCATTTCCATGGTTTATGCCACTTGTTTTTCAAGGGTCTCATTACTTCCTGCTGAATCGTTCTTAATGACACTGCGCACAAATGGATGAAAATAGCTATGTGTCCAGACTCCTGCCAACACCAGATATGCTCATTTTATTAAAAACTAAGTATCAATCCTATTTAATTGCTTTATCACTGTATTTATTTGAATACTCATGAAGTTAAGGATTTTTCCATATCTTTTCTTAACCAATCGTATTTCCAATTTTATGAGTTGTCAGTTCACAGCATGAAATAGATTTTAGCATGAAGACCATCATCCTTGGAGGTTTACAGCTGAAGGATTTCTTAAAACACACCGGAGTTTCAATGTGCTCGGATAGACTTCTTATTCTCAGCTGTAGAATCGGATGATTCTCTCTTATAAGTATCTGCGTGTTCAGAATGGGGACACGGTCCTGTGCTCATGGTAGGTGCCAAAGCAACGTGTTGGTGATCTAAAGTTACTCAAGACGTGGTCCCTCAACTCCAGGGGCTCACAATTGCATAGAAAGAAATGCCAAAATAATCCACTGCTGTTTATCATGATAGGTGCTAGAATAGAGCAGCCACACCATGGTATGGAGTCAAGAGACCTATCATCTCAATAAGATGCAGAGTGTAAGGAAGGGTAAGGCCCCCATAAGACAGCGCTTTAATTAATGTAGAGAGAGAGGAGGAGGCAGAGAAACTGAGGCAGAATCTTCAAGACTTGAGAGTGGAGGTTGAAGCTATGGGTTGATTTCCAGATGTGTTGACCCTGCTTCCCCCCTAAGTCTCTGTATCTCTCTCTTCCCCGGATGTGCGACAGGCAGGAATTATTTGTTTGGGACAGGCTTTGTTTCTCTCTATTACATAACCCTTACTGAAGTAAGGGTTTCTTTTGGCATGGAAACACATCAAAGTTATCTATGACAGGTGATCATCAGCAACAAGAATATGTTAAAAAAGAGTTTGTGGGCCATGTCACTGTTCTACTCTAAAAAACACGAGGTCCGGGGAAGGCCTGAAATTGCCAACTTGGGCTTTGGATTTAAGGAACATCCACGTAAGAGTGAAATGGATTAAGTAAAAGGGACAGTCTGGATGAGTCTGGACTCTTAGGGAAAAGAGGAGTATTAAAAAGGTACAATGGGGAATCCATCAAAAGGGGACTTCGCATTAAGGGAAATAAAAATATTTGCACTATTCTCTGGAATTTGAGTGTTTCCCTATTCAATCACCAGTAAGATAAGTTTCTTTCAATATGTCCTTCCTTCCAGCTGTTCCTCTGACTGGGGTAACACTTAATTAAACAGAAAAATGAACTGATTGCAACTGAGATGGGTGCTACAAAGTAGAAAGGCTAGGCGACATGAGCTGTCTAATCTAGTTGGAGACATCAAGGAAGACTTTCCGGAAGTGACCAGTAGGCGGAAATACAAAAGGTGGATAATTGGAAATTGTCTAGAGCAGAGTTTCTCTCTTTTGGAACTCTTGACCTTTGGTGTCAGATGACACTATTTTGTGGGGAGCTGTCCTGTGCATTGCAAGGTGTTCAATGATGTCCCTGGTCTCTACCCACTGGATATAAGTAGCATGTCTACCCAGTTGTGACAATCAAAAATGTCCCCAGACATTTTCAGGTGACTTCTGGGGAGAAAATGATCTAGAGAGAAACGCGGGGTTGGGGGTGGGGGGTGGGGGGTTGGTATTCTCAGCGGCAGACATGGCTTGTGCCATTGTAAGGCTGGAAACGTCAATGATGAGCCGGACAAGGCTGCTGTGTCTGGATCATGGAGCCCCACTGGCTTAGCAACACTAGGTAACCTAAACGAAGTAGGGATGGACAGATTGTGCAAAAGCTCAAGCATGTAGAGACTTTAGAGAGATGAGATGAATAATGTCTCATGATGGAAGAGCCATGCTTATTAACAATGTACCCATCTCCCCCCTCTGAAGTCCATTTACCTGGTTACGGTAACGGACCCACACCGTTGGCAAACCTTCAACGTAATTCTGTCTTGAGTCACACAGCACCTATAGAATTTGTAGATTTTATTGGCTCTTTTATATTATTGCCAATGACATTTTACTTTCAAGCTTCACTCAAGAGCTTTAAAAGAAAAAAAACCTCCATTTGCAATCTGTTAACCTTTTCAGCTGCAATCATATTTTGCCTTTTCTTCTGTACTTCTCATACACATATTAAATCTGACATGATGGTCTGATCATTACCCACTCTGGGAGCCAATATATGATCGCAAAGTCTCTCCAGGTTCATGTCTTATCTTCTTGGCTGCCTTCCTTTCCCCATAGATTTGCTGGTCATATCCCCCAAAAGACAGATGGACATTTTACACACTTGACTGTCATTCATTTCCTTGCATCCCCTTATCATGAAATTACTGAGTGATGGCATCTTGGAGAGGTGACCCTTTATAGAAAAGGTGGCACTTCTTCATGATTGACTAAAATCTACCTTGAGAGACAGTGATAATTAGATTAATCTTCTAGCATTATAGTCCATTGTTTTAAAGTTTGGTTTCCTTCCATGTCCCCACTCACTCCACCTCTTACTTCTTCTTGGTCATTTCGGAATAGTTCTCTAAAAAATCACTCTGAGCCTGATTAGGGGAAGGTTTCCCTCTCATTAATCTCTACCTACAGCTCAGAGATTGCTTCGTTAAATTTTCTCTTGTTAATTCTCTCTTCTCCTGTGTCACAGGGACCGTACATACTGTGTCACATTTGGGGTAAAGTGGATTCTTCAGGGCTGGCAGGGATCAGATTTTGGCCTCAGATTAAGGCATATGCAATAGGTTCCTCATTCTGATGCAAATTATTTGTAAGGAGTGAGGGATACTTAGAGATACTTTTTTCCCAAGTCCTATAAAATTATGTATGATTAGGCGTAGATGAATATGGTAAATGTGATCAGGTGGGCATTAGACCCCAGGATATAGGCAAGATCAGATCTAAGATGAGTACAAGCATAAGGTGGTATAGGACAAAAAGAGAGAGGGGGGTGCTCTTTATTATGGATAACTGAGACAACTTTCACAAGTGACCCCAAAGCGTATGTATTTAAATCAGCCAGGCAGCCAGCCAGCCATCTCATTCATCCTTCCATACACCCACCCATTTAATATTTATTGCAAGCCTGCTATAAGCCATCAATGAAGCTATGTGCTGTAGCTATCAAACTCAGTGAGTTTGTAATTTACTCAGGAGCGAGAAGATATATACAAGCTCAGCGGCACTCCATTCCAAAACACTCCTCTGAATGTTACCCACCAATCGACAAGAAGGTACATTTGGATACTCAATGAAGTCACTTACTTGGTGAAACAGACAAACAAACAAATAAGCAAAACGGTCACAGGCAACGAAAATTCTTGTCCACTCATCGGGATGGATCAAGGAATGGTGAAGTTCCTTCAGTTTTTTTTTCTTTGTAAATCTGCTAGCTTCTTCTAATTTTCATCATTTTTTTTTTGGTTTTAAATTTTTTTTAACGTTTTATTTATTTTTGAGACAGGGAGAGACAGAGCATGAACAGGGGAGGGTCAGAGAGAGGGAGACACAGAATCTGAAACAGGCTCCAGGCTCTGAGCTGTCAGCACAGAGCCCGACGCAGGGCTCGAACTCACGGACAGAGAGATCGTGACCTGAGCCGAAGTCGGCCGCTTAACCGACTGAGCCACCCAGGTGCCCCTCATCATTTTTTTTTTAAAGTAAGTTCTGTACCCAACATAGAGCTTGAACTCACAACCCTGAGATCAAGAGTCACATGCTTTACCCCGAGATCAAGAGTCATATGCTTTACCCACTGAGCCAGCCAGGTACCCCAAAGCTTCCTTTGATTTTTAGCAAAGAGAAAAACAAAAGGTCCAGGGTTTAACAACCCTAAAAGGTAGAGTCAAAAGCTACCAGGAAACTCTCTTTTACTAATCTAGAATTTAAGGCAGCTTGGCAAAAAACCCTCAATGTTTCATTTTTCCCTTTCCCCAAAGGACATTCATGCTTGTCCTTTGGGGAAATGTTGAGGAGTGTTACAAAGCAGAGGTTGGGTTGCTGATGAGAACATATCATAAACAGATTTGAGAACTGAAAGATAATTGGAATTGACTAGGTGAGGGTGGAAAGAATGAAGCCCAGGCAACAGAAATAGCACGTGTAAGAGCCCTGAGGTTGGAGAGAATTTGGCGTATTCTAGTATGGGAAAGGCCATTGTGACTGGAAGGATGAAAACAAGAGGAAGATAATGCTGAAAATGTAAGCTTTGACTTTATTATAAATTCAGTGGGAAATGCTTTATGGATTTTAAGCCTGAGAATGGCAGCTTCATGTTTTGAAGTTGAAGACAGAGATTTTAACAGAGTAGAGGGAATGGAAGGAACAGGTTAAACACTGAGTCAAGGGTGCAGAATTTAGCTGGAGAGAAAAGGTAAGGCCACGAAGGACATATCAATGGCACTTTGTGGAAAGGTTTCCTTTAGACCTGCCCTATGACTGGAAGAACACATAAATTTTAGATGAAGAGGCAAGAGGGGGCTTTTACAGCAACCATAGTTTTTTTTTTTTTCACTCCTTTTTTCGAGGAGGGAAGTAATATTATTCAAGCTGTTGTAAGTACCTCTCCTATATGTCCCATTTAATCCTTGGAAGAGGAGAAGGCTCAGAGAAATGATTTATACAAGCTATAAGGACAGTCCATGGTTGAGCTGAGATTCCCATGGAAAGTCCTTTAGTGGATACTATCTTGAATCTCGAATGGGGAGGAAAGGAAGGAGAGTGGAGTGGATGATTTTCAAAGTCCATGTATGCCTTTTGGAGAGATGCAAACTCCCCAGAGATAGGTCCTGAGGGCAAATACTGCGTCGGTTCTCATTTTTATAATTCACTAAATCTCTATCATCCTTTTTGCACCATGCTGACTTTTCAACAGAGAAATTTCGAGACATTGTTTTTCTCTTCAACGGGCTTCTTAAATCCACGGCGTAGTATGCATGATCAAAATCAAGAACGCGCCCCACTTTGTTGCATTTTTATGTCCATTCATCTTCTCTTGTCTTTGACCTCTTCTTTTAACTCATTTCCAAATTGCGTTAGCAGAAATTGCCTTCTCACCTTATCATTTGCTTACTACCACGCAGATTTTAGAAGCTGACTCACTGGATGGTCCCACCCAAACAGCAAGAGGCTGAAATATAGCTGCTGCTTCAGTAAATGGACAGTAGGGTAAGAAGATATGGGGTCAGCTTTGTCTGTCTCCATTGCTAACCATCATGTCAAGGCTGTTTCACGTGTCTGAGCAAAAAGATGGCAAAATGACCTTTCTGAGCAATTTCCTCCTTTCTTTCTGAGTCTGGGCACGTGAGTGTAATTTGCCGATTAGCTTTCTTTGTTTTTTATGTTGAATACATTCTTATTTTTTTTTATTCTTTTTAATATGAAATTTATTGTCAACTTGGTTTCCATACAACATCCAGTGCTCATCCTAACAGGTGCCCTCCTCGATGCCCATCACCCACTTTCCCCTCCCTCCCACCTCCCCGCCCCATCAACCCTCAGTTTGTTCTGTTTTTAAGAGACTCTTATGGTTTTAAGAGCATTGATTAGTTTTCCAGAGAAGTTTTAATTATAATTTTCTTTTTTATTTAATAACTTGTTCTGTATTTGATATGGGCTAAAAGTAGTTTCCTTAGAAACATTAGTCATTTTTTCCAGCTTTCTTTAGTAGCCATTGTCTGTGATAAAACTCGGACCTATGCTTGTTTGTACAGCATAACAGTTAAATCACAGGCCTTAGAATTTAAGTCCCTTGGTTTGCTTCCTCACTGCACCACTTAATTATTATTTTAAATTAGTCAAATTAATTAGACTCTCTGAGCCTCAGTTTCCTCATTTGTAAAATGTAAATAATGATCATTCATATCTCATAGGGTTTTGGTAATAGTTGAATAAAATAAGTCCCTAAAGTTTCCCTAATAATGCTAACCATGGTTGTTCTTTGGTATTTTTTTTTTAATTTCTTTTTTATGATTTTATTTTTAAGTCATCTTTGCAGGCAACATGGGGCTCAAACTTACAGCCTCGAGATCAAGAGTCACATACTGTGCCAACTGAGCCAGTCAGCACCCTTATTGTTGCTCTTTGTAACACACACACACACACACACACACACACACACACAGAAATGAGTAAGCACAAAGGAATATGTATCTGGAGACTCCTTACGAGACTATGCACTATCCGGGGCACATCGAAGAAAGTGGAAGTAGGATGTCTTGGTGGTCAGTTGGTTGAGCTTTCCACTCTTGGGTTTGTCTCAGGTCACGATCTCAGGGTTCATGAGATCGAGCCTGGTGTCGGGCTCTGTGCTGGCAGCACAGATCCCTGCTTGGGATCCTCTCTCTCCCTCTCTCTCTGTCCCTCCCCCACTTGTGCTGTCTCTGTCTCTCTCAGAATAAATAAATAAACTTTAAAGAGAGAGAGAGAGAGAGAGAGGCAGCCAAGCAAAAGGTTCTGTATTTCAGTAACTCAAAGTTCCATGAAGACCCACCATGTGACAGTATCTAGTCTGACTCGTTGAATAAGTTCTAAGTCTTACCCTCAAGGGGTTGCTTTTTATTTTTTTATTTAAAATTTTTTTAACATTTATTCATTTTTGAGAGACAGATTGTGAGCAGGGGAGGGGCAGAGAGAGAGAGAGAGAGAGGGAGTCACAGAATCTGCAACAGGCTCCCACGCTCCAAACTGTCAGCAACAGAGTCCGACGCAGGGCTCGAACTCACAAACTGCAAGGTCAGGATCTGAGCCAAACATGGATGCTTAACCGACTGAGCCACCCAGGCGCCCCTTACCCTTAGGGAGTTTAAATTCTAGCAGAAAAGACAATCCAGGAAACTCTGCAACAAGAAGTAGAGGAGGAGAAGAAAAAGAAAAGTAGGGGATGGGAAGAAGATGGGGAAGGGAGAAAAGGGAAAGAAAATGGGGAGGTGGCTGAGGAGAGCGAGGGAGGTGAAAAGAATCAGCTTCCAGGGTTGGCTTTGCCTTTCCACTTGTATGAAAAGTCATGATTCCACACTAACATTTTGACCTGAGTGGAATTGAAGAAACCAGGATTCTAAAACTTTTCCCGGTGAATAGTGTGGGTAGTAAAAACACAAACAACAACCCACATTTACTGAGCTTCCCTAGGTACCAGACACTGTGTTAACTGCTCTGTAAAGAATAACCCATTTAAACTTCACGGCAACCCAGAGAAGGGTCCCAGGATTTTCCCTTTTCGCAGGTGAGAAAACTGAGTCTCAACTACATGAAGCATCTTGCAAAGGAAAGAAAGTAGGTCAGTGAGGACAGCATATGTCAAAGGTTGTGTGATATTTGGGATTTGGGACTTGAGAATCCAAAGGAGCAGATGAGGAGAATCCAAAGCAGCAGAGTGAGCTGGGACAAGGGAATGTAAACACCCTTCCTCACCTTCCCCAAATTCTCAGAAATATTGAGCAGCTCCCGGAGTTTTCCCACAACTTGGAACAGTTATTCATGGCATTTTAATTCCACGTGAATGGAATCATTCCAGTTGCACAAGCCATTAGAGCACAAGTGGCACATCTTATGACAGTGGCAGGCCCCGTGGGCTGGTTAGACACAAATGAGGAAGGCATAGCCAGGCCTGAGAAGCTAGAGGAGACGTCCTCGGAGAAGAGCTTGGGTGTGATTTCAAGGATGAACAGGAAGTCTCTAGGCACAGGATTGGTAATGGTAGGCAAGGCATCAGATGGCATCAGCAAAGGTACGATGTGAAATAAGTTGGTGTGATGGAAGGCAAAACGAATGCTACGAAGCTAATTGTTTACAGTTGAACTCTATATCCGTGGAAGAACCCAGAAAGCCTCATTCGTATTCTAAGGACCTATTTTCTAGAGAATTCAGGCAACTGAATTCTCTGCTTTCCTAAGCTTCAGTGTTTCGCTCGATAGAAACCTAATGATATGCTCCGGCCCGATGTTATGAACTGATTGTTTAGGTTTGGATTGGTTCCTGGGGGTGGGGTCACCGTAATGGGATTAGCGTCCTTATAAGAAGAGGAGACCAGAGGGTACTCTCTCTCTCGATCATGTAAGGATACACCAGGAAGGTGGACATCTGCAAAACAAGAAGAAGGCCCTCCGTCACCAAGAACCCGACAATGCTGTCACCTTGATCTTGGACTTCGTAGCCTCCAGAACTGTGAGATATAAAAGTCTGTTGTTTGAGCAGCTCAGTTAATGGTATTGGTTGCATCCAGCAGCTGGGGCTGACTAAGACTCCTAATCTCCCCTCCGATGCAAGAATCGTTTCTGAAATAGTGCCAGACATTGGTGGACCATTCATATCTTAATGATGCCAGTGATGAATAGCACCACTCCAACAAGTTTGGGAGCTGAGGAAGGAGAGGCTAAGATATCTCTCAGGTTTTTTTTTTTTTTTATTTGGGAGCAGGTAGAAGGTACTGCTCTGAATAGCAACATGCTGGCTTAAGTTCAAGTACCTCACGAGGCAGAGGTATCCAGTGCGCACTGGGACATCTGAAGCTCAGGGAGAGATCCTGCAGAGCTATTTGGATTTGGGAAACCAGTGGCTGATAGCAAGTCATGGGGAAAATGAGAGGGGAGAAGTCTGCCTGAGAGGCTGATAATTATCCAATGATCAGGGACATCAGCTGGACGCTGAGTTCTAAAGAATTCCAACATCAAGCAATTGAGAAAACCCACCAGGAGAGTAAGATGACCTTCCAGCATTTGGCCTTTCCATCCGATACCTCGCAGCTTTGGTATGTACCTCTTTAATGCTGGTGTCCTAAAATAGATATTTTAGGTCCAGAGAAGAGAGGAACTCTCACCTCATTTTAGCGTCTATAGTTCTATTAACGTGACTTGTGTCTATATTAGTGTTCCAGCAGCCATAGTCTACTGTTGACTCATTTTGAATTTTTAGTCAAACGAAAACCCCTGAATTATGTTTTCAATAACTGCTACAAAGCTAAGTTTCTATAACTTATGCTAGTGTAGTTGGTTTTTGACCTTACAGATAAGTCTTGTCTGAATTAATTGTTTAATCCTTTGTTCCTTGGTTACCTGGGTCATCCAGAACAAAAAAAAAAAAAAAAAAGTTATGTTTTATCTGTTCGATGTAAGAAGTCAGGTAAATGATTAACATTCAGATTATCTTCCAAAACATTTTCAATGAAAGACTGTGGTTTAAAGGAGTCAGGCTTCAATTATTTGGGTGGTTATCAACACTAGGTATCACTCTGTACTTAGTTCCTTCTATAAATATGTACTAAATGTTGGCTGTTTACCAAGCCCTATACTAGGGTCTGAGTATTCAGGAATAGAAGGAGTTCAGTCTCTTCTCTCATGGGGTTTATTCTTAGGTGGGAAAGATAAACAGTAAACAAATAAGTAGAAACATAAAATCGTTATAGGTGCCATGAAGGAAAAGCACAGGCTTCCAAAAGAAAGAATGACAGGAGATCTCCAGTAGATGGGTGAGTCAGGGCAGTCTTCTGAGGAAGTGGCGTTAAGCTAAACCTGAAGTATGGGTAGGTCTCAGCTAAATGAAGATGGGGTAGAGAGTCAAGGCTTCAAGGTAGGCTGGGACAAGTACAAGACCGGAGGCAGGAGAGTGCTGCTGTGTCCGACGTCCCAAAGGATGGTTAAAACTATGTGGCAGCAAGGTGTCACCTCTGATGGGACTATCATGTCACATGGTAGTGTGCAGCCAGGTCATCGAGCCTGGTAAGTCATGTTAAAGAATGGTTTTGTTGTTGTTGTTGTTGTTGTTTCTTTTTCTGTGGGTTTTAGTTTTGCTTTTGTTTTTGTTTTTGTCAAATGCAGCGGGAAGCCTTTGAAAGGTTTTCAGCCAGAAAGTACATTTTCTGTTTGAGAAAGATGACACTGGGGGACCAGTTAGAAGGTCGTTGCCAAGGTTCAGGTAAGTGATGCCGATGGATGCACTCGGATGGTGGCAGCAGAGGTGGGGAGGTTTGTGATAGGCTTTGGCAGGATGTGTTGGGGAAGATGTAACGAATGGTGGCCAGGTTTGGGGACTGTTCAGCTAGGTGAATGGAGGTAACGTTTACTAAGACAAAAAAACAAGGTAGTAACAGATTTACAAAGGCAGGTCAGGATTTCCAGCATAGACATGTCTAGTGTGAAAGCCTGTTGTACTATTGTCTTAAGTGTAAGAAATCACACTTCTGGCTAGAGATATACATTTTAGAGGCCTTGACACAGAGATGAAGTTTAAAGCCAATAGATGAGATTGTGTATGAGACAATATAGGTCAAGACTTGGCTTGAGAACAATGCATTAGGAACACCAACATTTAGAAATGGTGTGAAATGACTTAACTGGCCAGAGCAATAGAGAAGAAAGGGAAAGAGAGAAGGAATGCCCAGACTGCAGTTTCATAGAACACAAGAGAAATGAGTTTCGAGAAAGAGGATGTGATTAAATGCTAAGAGGTCAAGTAAGTTTTGTGGCATTAAGTACTTCTATCATAGATAAAAAGTCCTTGAGGGTGGACATGACTTTATTTGGGGCAGGGGAGTCCCTAGACCTTGCCTAGTGTTCTCACATAGCAGATTTACAATACATTTTTGCTAAATCAATGAATTAGTAAGATAGCAAAATCATATCGCCCGTCACAAATTTGCAGAATGGCTTTCAATACGTAATCGAAATCACAACCACACTGTGAGAGTCTTGTCTTCCCAACAAAGGATTTGCTTCCTGGAGAAACTAAGCGTCTTGCCAAAAGTCAGATGTCTAGTGGTATGGTATGGCCAGAACAATTCTGTTGTTCTGTACCAACATCCCATTTCACTAGGGGTGATAAATAAATGAAGTCACTTAACTAGAAATTAACATAAATTAATATGTACTATATTGGCACATGTCAAGATATATATCCTGGAATGCATTGTAGTATATGGCTCTGTGTGTGTGTGTCTATATTCCCCCAAACTTGAAAGTTCAAAGAGGAAAGCCGTGGGGTTGGCATTCAGCTCACAGAGATAGCAGCCACATTCTTTAGTATAAAAGGGGGTGAGATCCTAAATAGTGTCTTCTGGGTGCCGAGGCGGTTGATGGAAGAGAAGAGACTGAGGATATGAACCAATAGTTGTAGAGGGTTGATGGTTAGTAAGGTTGGAGACCAGCAGCCGTCATAATGACACAACTTCCCATTGCTCCTACAGACATTGTACAGAAGACAGACTCAACATGTCCTTAGGGATGGGGGGAATTGGAGCTGCACCCCGGGGATTCTAGGCACACTCACACATGGGAAACAAGAGCAGCTGCAGTGACTTCAGAGAGTGAGTATAACCACCTGGGGTGAGGGAATTAGTCATCCTTCACCTTCTTTGTCTCACATTGTTCATTTGCTGTTAACAACGGTTAACGGAAGGAAGGATTGTTCCTCGCACCACGATTTCCAGTTCCCATCACATTTGCAAACCCACATTAACCAGCCCCAAATGGGGAACTTGGGACATGCAAGTTGCCTAGAATGCAGGAAGTTTTGCTTCAGTTCCATGGATCTTATCATGACTTCCTCAGTCTCCTCTCTCCTGATGCCCCCTCAGCTGACTTGGGAGTGATTGGGCTCATAAAGAATTTTTTCTCCTCAGACACATACTTAAAAAGAGAAGATCCTCATGATCTCTTATCCTTCTGAGGACAAGAGTTTATTATTTCCCAGAATTTTGATTCTTATGAAGTTCTACCAGAGGATCACAAAATGGAACCTAAAAAGTCCCCTCGTGGCTCTTGGAACCTATGTTCTTAGAAGATGTAGTCTGTAGCTCACTACATTAGGTGTTTCCAAATTCATTATTTTAAAACAACGTGCTTAAAATACGCTCAGCAAAAGCTATACTTTGTGGGCTTTTAATGGCGTCATGAGTATGGGCCATGTTTTCCCAACTACATCTTTAATGACTTGAACAGTAGGGATTGTTCTATGAAACAAATGGAGCCCTGTCATTCTTTGAGGTATTATAACAAATTCGGAAAATAGCACACAATGATGGGCTGGAATGCAGACAACATTTTCCGACAAGTGTTGCATCCCGTGTCCTTATAGAAAGGATTCCACTGGTAAAGTCTTTGGGATATAATCCAAACCTAGGCTCATCTTGTCTAAGATGAAATCTCATCCGTGGTGCTAAGAGAACCTTGTGTTTAAGAAACCAGTTAACTTTCCTTTATGCTATGCTTTCCAAATGTCTTTACCCGTAGGACTTTTAGGTTGTTTTTTGGTTTCTGTCTTCAATGGGGGTGCATTTTATTGCGTACGGATTTGGCAAGTATAACTGACTAGTGCCCTCCTTGGAAAGACTTGGGCTCAAATCCAGGTTCCGTCATTTTTTCAGGTTGATGTCCTAGCCACTTAGAGTTGAGTGGGTTTGGGCAAGTCATTTTAACCTCCAAAGCTCATGGGGATAGTACTGCATGCCTCGGCAATCATTTCAAGGATTAAATGAGGTAATATAAGTGGAATCCAATGTTAACATTTGGCACACGGTAAGGGGCTGCAAGAAACTCACTTAGCTGAATCTGAATCACTGCACGGCCAGAATCAAAGTAAAAACGAACAAACAAAAGGCACTTCTAATGAGGAAGATTCCTGCAGCAGGCTGTGTGAACCATCAGTGGTATGCACATCACTATTGTCTGCCACTTGTTACTGTCTAAGTCTTTGTAGCAGGTGCATACAGTAGAAATGTTTAAGTAATTCGGCACATGCCCTTGATTGTCAATCTCGATTAGTAAGGTAGACTGAAAGCCAGACCTTTGCATCAGACTTCCTTGAGGAAAAGAATCCGGAACTGGAGTGCTAGGAAAGCTGTTCAAATACTTTCCTGGGAGATGCAAATCATTTTCTGAATGCTGAACGGAAACTTCGTGACACTCCATTACAACATTGATGTCAGGCAATAGAAAAAAAAAAAAAAAGAAAGAAAGAAAGAAAGCATTTTGCTAAGGAAGCTCTTGTGGCCTGACAGGTTCAAGTTTAAAAGGAAGTTTGACTTCCACTTCTCTTTCACTTTTATTTATTTATGTGTTTATTTTTTTTAATGGTTATTTATTTGTTTTTAGGGGGGAGAGGCAGAGAGAGAGAGAGAGAGAGAGAGAGAGAGAATTCCAGGCAGGCTCTGGTGTCAGTGCACAGCCCAATGCGGGGCTCAAACTCGTGAAGAGTGAGATCACGACCTGAGCTGAAATCAAGAATCAGACACTTAACTGACTGAACCACCTGGGTGCCCTGTCTTTCACTTTTAAAATAAGTGAACGCATTATTTTTTAACCAGCAAGGAATTGATTTTCCATCTACTTCTAAACAGAATCTCCTTACACTAGGGAACTCCAAGTCAACCCCGCATTTGAAAATTAGCATATGTTTACCAGACTTCTGACCAGAATGGAAATCCCTAACTTATCTTTTAACTGCACAGCACAGTATTGTCTTTGAGAAAAAAAAAAAAAAGAACCAGCTTTCTGGGAAGGGTTATCTTGTCCCAGCCTTAAATTGGAACACATTAGTCACCGTCATACCTTATTAAAATCTAGCAAAACAGTGGGTAAAATAAAATCGTTTGGTCCACTTAATTTGACTAGAAATTGTCGGCTTCCTGAGAACAGCCTAAACCAAGAGGAGGAGAGGCTGATTCCAATAAAAAGGGGGTGATGTTTTCTCCAGACAGGTCTGGAGTCTGGAGGATGTGACTCAGATTCATAAACTATCTCAGACACTTTGTTTCAAAGCCATGAATGTGAAATGCAACATACAGCAGAGTGGCTCCAACCAGGGCCCATGTCAGATACATGAAATGCACCTGAGCAGAAAACCAAAGCAAGTCTGAAACCCAGTTTCCTCTGCTGATGCAGTTTGAAGCCACTTTGTGATGAAAATGTGTCCAATCGGTGCAAAGTATCTAAGCACTTTAAAATAGGGGCTCAAGAACTGGTTTTAGGGATAAGTGGTCTTGACCTAAAACCACTGAGAAATGTCGTTGCTCACATATCCAATTTAGATACATGATAAACTATGACATCAGAGTCTAAGGAAGGAGAAAGAGGGCTAGGAGAGTAGTATTTATTTAGCACCTTCTTTGTTGCCTAGAGGCACTGTGTTAGTTCATTTGCATGCCTGCTCTCATTAATCTCTATTACCAGAGTATGAGGTAGGCATTGTCGTTGCCATTTCAAAGAGACAGAGAATAAGCAACTTGCTCAAGATCACACAGGAAAAAATTCAAATTCAGGCCTTCTGATTGCAAAACCATGAGCTCTTCTCTTCTCTCCAGTACCTGTTTTAGAAATCAGAGCTTCTGATGTTAGGTAGCAGGATAGCATTCTTGTCAATTTTCTTGAGCTACCTCAAGAAAGGTACAGGTCTTCCTTCTTCTAAGTTAAAGAAAAGTATAGTAGCTAACATCATTGAACGACAGGAACTTTGCACAGATGATCTAATCTCTGTAAAAAGCCTGCGGCAAGTTCTAGATGGGAAAACGGAAGCCCAGAACGTACTTTGCCCAACATTACATAGTTCAGGAGTGGCAAGACCAGGATTGAGTCAAGGTAGTCTGATTCCAGATTTGCTCCCTTCGCCATTATACTGAAGTTGAATATGTACGCATACGCGGTACCGTTGTTTCTTTAAAAATAGCTCTGGACTTGTTTATTCTCTTCAGAAGTACAGCCATGTGATCAATGGAATCAACGAAGGACCTCATTCCTTGTCCACACACGTGCTGTGGCTGTCTACTTCCCGAATGGTAAGGTTTGATCCTGAGAATGTAGTTGCTTTGCCTTTGAGTGGCTCATTTTGGTTGATGGACTGTCATTAAGATGATCAACTTACAAGACAAAGCTAGTGGCCTGTATTTTTATGTATTTTTATTTATATGTATATTGGCAGATCAACTATCAAAAAAGTTCAAATATTGCTTGGCAGATGGCTTGCCATTAAAGCCAAAGGTCAGTGGACAAGGGTGGGTAGCCTGGATATACACGTTTGGATATAATAGGCCTTAACCACAAAGGTGATTACCCCTAAGAGGGATGAGGGGTGTGCCTTCTTTAGAATTTTACAACATAAAGCTTTATCAGCCCAACTTACATGAAGCACAAAAACTTCAACTTCAGTGTTAAACAAACCAATCTGTCAAACACTTGGGATACATTTATCATCATTCTAAAATATTATCAGCATTAGCTACAGTGTTACTCTAATCCTATTGAGATCTGTCAACTCAAATCGTTTGGAGACATCCTACAGACCTCAGCTGTCCCTAGAGTTTGTAAAAGTGCAAGGAAGACCTGCTCTTCCTTCTTGAAGAGACGTTACCTTTCTTTCTCCACCGAAGGCCGAAGAGAAAATACAGTTGTACATTTCTGTCTTCATGCTGACAGTAAAACCCATGTCTTAGTCATACGAAGAGTGATTTTCAATACTTTAACAGAAAATACTCTTTCCAAAATGAGTCTAGCTAATAGAAGCTCTGTTAGGTGTTTCTTACAGCTTAATTCAAAATGGTTTATTTTTTAATATATGGGTTTGCCTCCAGAAGGAGCCTGTAACTTTTCTAACTCACTCTCTGTTTTTCAAAGGTTTTCAGTGATTTTCTTAAAACGGCCACATTGAGTTCATCCAAATTTCCCTCACGAATAGCTGGGATCCCACAGCCCTGGCCTGGACAGGGCACCCTGCAGGCAGGGACGAGCCTACCAGGGAAGGACTGACCTCTGGTTCTGAGGAGTAGAGCAGAGGAGAAGCCAAAATCTGGGTTTGGAGTGTATGACCAGGAAGCATGGAGAGTTCCTCAATGTGTGTCCGAGGAGAGTCCTGATGAAAGAGGTAAATGCACATTGAGGGATACGCAGCAAAGCCCAGGCAAGGCTTGGGGCCCAGGAGACTGGACAGATGCCCTGAGCCACGGGTCATGGCAGAACTGGGGCCTTTCCAGTTAAGCCAACATATGTTAACAAGACTTGCAGGCTGGCCACAAGCTCGTTTAGACATCCTGGACCGTAAACACTTCCAAACATAATTGAGCAGAAATTAGACAAGATTCTATGCTGACGTAAGAAGCCACTTCTGTCACAAGTTGAATCTTCACCTTGCAACCATCTGTTTCACCAGAACGCTTCCCTCACATTTTTAGTGCTGAGACGCACGGTCCTGATGATCTGGCTGTGCACTCAGGCGTTCGACAGCGGGTGTCTCTGGTCCTTCCTCCAACGCCAATACGAAGAACCCAGAAATGAAAAAGATTATTAGTCAATGTTTATGTGGCATCATAAACACGATACAGTGTGGGGGAATTTTGTTTCTTAACCGTAGCAGTTTATTTTGGTGAAATTATTACAACTTTTAAATCTCTTTCATTGTGTTCCAAAATCTGAGCAATTCTTTTAATTAACGTAATTGTTTTTGTTTTTCAATTACACGTGTATGTTTCATAAGCAACATAGTCATTTTCTCTGCATTAAGTAACATGGTCATTTTCTTTGCACTTGGACAGGTCTGGGCCCCAAATAGGCAAGAATAAATGGGCCGTTGATTTTAGTCGGTTCCCTGCCTGCCACATTACTCAATGTGTGGGAACAACTAAGAGGTTCAACCTAAGAACACGAAGATTCCTTGGAAAAATGAAATCCATAGATTATAGCAGAATGCCTTTGCGGTTCCAAAGACTTTATACTTTTAACTCTTGTCCAGCAGGTTTAAGGATTCAGGGGGCAAAAAACGATCAGGCTTACGTGTCTCTACTGAAATAAGAGGGGGCAATGGTCGTATTTGGCATTAAACGTTCTGAGATCAAAATTCATTTTCCTCGGTTACTGACTGGGTCAACACGGAAAGATCACTTTACGTCTCTGAATCTTTATTACCTAACCAATCTGATAAGGGCACCAACCCTTTCTTTTTTGTCACCGTCCTATCAGATTGCTCCTTACATCAAATGAAATACTAATCCATTAGTTCAACCTAAAATGACGATTTGTATTAACAGAAGCCTGGATGGCACCAGCGAAATCAGGGCTGTATAGATTAAGTATATTTATAATTAAATATATTCATAATCTGATTCAATTACGCACATCTCCAAGTGAGAAATTAGAATTCAGAAGTGTGGGTTCTAGCCCCGGCTTTGATGGAAATCAACATCTTTAAGCAACTTCCCTAGCTACTTTGGGATTCTGTCTGCTCGTTTGTAGAATGAAGAAGTTACCTTCTATCTAATCTGGATAGTTAAATCCAGCTCAAGTATGTTTCTTTAGCCTTCTGAATATGTAGATGTGTTCTTCATTCAATGGATGGTATGCCTGCCTCCTATCCAGTTATTTGCCCTATTCCTGACAGTCTGTAATTGGTTCCTAGGAACAAAAGTCTCAACGTTTAAAATGCAGAAAACTGTAGTCAGCCAACCCCTGGTGCGGACGAGGGCTGGAGCTCTGTACCCAGGGCAAAAGACGCACATCCGCCTTCTATCTTTCTTTTCCATCATGTTTCGTCTCCAAATTCCCTTACTCATCTCACTAAAAAATTGCTCCCTGGTTATTGTGTAAAACATAATTGATTTAATTAGTTTAGCCTAAACAAACAAAGCCAAACATCACACGATGGGATTAGCCGCCGGCATCTCCAAGGTCTGAAGTTCTAAGGCACCCACTTGAAATTGCACGTTAAACAGCAGGTTCACAAAATTGCGGAGGGGGTGGGGGAAGGGGCCTTATGGATCCAGTTCAGCATTCTTGTCGTATAGACAAGATATAGGTGCTCGAAGCAGAGCTGGGGCCAGGCCTGAATCACTCTGTCCCGAGTGGCAGGATCTGAATCAGAAACCAGGACATCTGACTTTAGGCACATTGCTTTTCCAGTGATGTCACAGTTTGGCTTTGCCAGTCACATCTCCTGCCCTTCTCCCTCTTGCTCACAAAACTCCTGGACCTCCCACGGCTGCATCTAGTGTCTTTGGGCAACGCTGGAACAGCAACCCTTCCTCTAGGAGACCATCCGCCTGGACCCACAGCTTTGTGAACAGACCATGAACTGGCCTTCCAGAATTTCCTCATTTATACCAAAGTTGTTTCCATCTCGGGGCCTTTGGGCTGACTCTTTCCTCTTCTTTGGAGTACCCTTCTCTCCACAGATTTTCTAGAAGGTTCTTTCTGTTCCTTTGAACTGTTCCTCAAATGTCACCTCTTCTGAGAAGGCAGCATCTACCACTCCATCTGAAGTCCTTGACCCTGCCATTATTCTCTACGTCCCGGCCACGCTTTGTTTTTTCCCCAAAGTGCTTATCAATCCTCAATATTATATTTGTCTTATTTATTTTTGTACTTGATAATTCTCTCTTTTTCTCCTCCTTCTTGAATTTCAAGAAATTAAGAACTTCTGTCTTGTATTTACCACTTTGTCTGAATGGTTCCTAGAAGAGTGTCTGGCCCAGAGTAGATAGATGCCCAATGCATATTGCTAAATGAATGAGTTTGGGAGTGAGATAATCTTTGTAGTTTCCAGATGGGTTTTCTCTCCCTCTCTTTTAGTAATTAAGCTGGTTGATTTGGGTACTTCTAAGAAATTAGATTAGCATAATTCAACCTCAGTTTGACACTCTTTAAAGGTCAACTCCCTCTTTTTCTCTTAACCATAAGTCATTCTTACTCTCTTTACTTTTATTTTGCAAGGCAGTACAATTTATGTAGGATGGACTACCGCAAGTTTCTTCCTGGAACGTAACAATAGATTCAGAGCTTAACATGCTGTTTTGTGCATCGTGTCTGTTTCAAATTGGTTAACTCTGAAAAGAAACCTCAAGGAAACTTCACCTTGTCTTTATTAAGTATTTCTGCTTGTTGATATTTGGTTTATATTGCTCTGCTGATGGGGATGCTCTGAAGCCAGAACTGTGCTTTTTTTATGTCCACTGAGTTCTCTTGTAAATGGTGTCATGCTAATTACATTGTCTACTCTGAGCCCAAAATATTGATGGATAGTGGGCAAAGGGTCCCGGTGGAAAAGTACTGGCAGGACTTCTTACCTATTATGACATTTTTATTTAGCTCAGTCTTTATTTTCCAATCTACTTTCTTTAGAGTCACTTCATTTAAGGGGTTATTATTCACAGTAAGAACATTTTTTATCCCTGTGGCAGAGAGAAGAGTCTAGAGATTGCATCTGATAGAAGGGCAAATTCAGAAGCACTCCAAGCCAGACTCTGGCCTCTGCAGAGCCAAATACATCAAACAGAGATGATGAGACAGAAAAGTATACTCTTTAATTAGTTCCTACCCACAAAGAGTGGTTTTCAAGGCAGAAGGGAATACTTGGGTCCTCCATGCAAGTGTCTTCTTGTCCCTCAGGGATTTCCTGTAGCCTTGAGGAGAAATTTGCTTGCAGATTAGGGCTGTCCTTACTTTTATTTGGTGTAAGTTTTATGGTATATGCTTTTTTTTTTTTTTTTTAAGACTGAGTTTACTTAGCCATTCATAAGGCTGGACTGCAAGGTCCTCAAAAGGCAAAAAGTACGCTTAATCAATAGAGTTTATAGAGGACCTAGAGTAGTTTCTGGCACATAGTAGGGGCTGTCCAAGTGTTTGTGGATTTATGATTGAATCAACGAACGCATGAATGAGCCAATCAAGTAAATCCGTGAACTCATTCTTCCCACCTGGTTATTTATAGTCAGGACTTAATAAAAGACAAAAGACTGCTACTTGTGTCGTTACTTGGATCTATCCCATCCCCTTGTCTCAATCTGGAGTAGAATCAGTTGAAACCGTCGAGGCCTCTGTTGTGTCCGCATCAACTTCTGCCCAGTTCTGCTCCCATTTCTTCCTTCCAGGTGTGTTTCCCATATGGATCCCCCGATAAGGCTCCTGCTTTCAAATCTCTCCCACAGAGTCTGTTTCCAGTGAACCCGACCTAAGGCACCATTCTGAGACGAAACTGTCTCAGTTTTCAAGGTAAAGTATTCTACTTACCCTACAAGGTGGTTGTGAAGATAACAAGGAAAGTAGAAAAGATAGCTGGCCACCAGTGGATGTTAATTCATTTTCCTTTTGCTTTTCACAACCTGGACCACATTTTAAGTCCTCTGCTGCCCCAAAGAAGCGGTCGGCACAGAGTTGCAGCGTGAGTAAAACATGTGAATGTAAATCGAACATGTGTCCTTTTATTTAGCCTGTAGAACGATGGCAAGAGTCAAGGCCAAGATGCTCAAATACCAGGCCATCTCGGGTGCACTCCGTAAAGGAAACCTCAACCTTCAACTTTCACAGAGTTTGCTGGCAGTGAGTTTGAGTTTCTCTTGTTAAAAGTGAAGAAAAACCCAACCAACACCCCAGGACTTTTCTCTTAGAGAGGGCTGCAAGAATTTTCTTTTCTTTTCTGGGGGCTCAGAACAGCTCCCATCAGAAGAGAAACTGGGTCAGTTACCTGCCTCGGTAGCAGTTGTGAGGTTCTCCTAAGAATCACTTGGTGCTTCTTTTTACCTACAGTCTTAAGTGTGGCCTTATGGCTGCCTCTCAAGAAAAGCCACTTGGGAGGAGTGACAAGCCAAACTTCCCAAGTCCCCAGTACTGAGTCTCCTTTGAGGGAGAGCGAAAATGTTCCTCAAGCTACCCTACTGCACGTTAGGAAACAGTTTTCACAAATGACCCTTGACCTTGTTTGTCTTACGTATTGCATTTAATAATTAATGGCTTTTAGGCACCATGAATCTTTAGGCCTTCATTTCCCTTTCTGTAACGTGGAATGAAACTGGTGATGGAACTCTAGAATATTTTGTTTAACTATGGTATAGACACAGATGCACTTAAATGTACCTTCCAGCTTTTTCTTTTTTTAATTTGTTTACTGTTTATTTACTTTTGAGAGAGACAGAGACAGAATGCGAGTGGGTTAGGGGCAGAGAGAGAGGGAGACACAGACTCCGAAGCGGGCTCCAGGCTCCGAGCTGGCAGCACAGAGCCCGACGCGGGACTCGAACTCACGAGCTGTGAGATCATGACCCGGGCCGAAGTAGGTCGCTCAACCGACTGAGCCACCCAGGCGCCCCTGTACATTCCATTTTCAATAGATTGGTGATGCTAGGAGAAAAAGGATAAGAACAGTCAGACCCACCAGTCCGTGAACATCTTTCAGATGCCAGGGCCACGTATTTGGTATTAGTTGACTACTGTTGTAACGATGTTATATAAAAGAAAACCAACCCGAACAAAAGGGTTATGAACAATGAGCTTGTGATTTCACGGTCTGTCATGGGATGTGACTACCATTTGGTTGATCTAGGCTGGGCTTTGGCAAGGTAGCTCTGCTTTAGGCTGTGGCTCTGCTGGGCTCAGCTCCAAAAGGTAGATTCAGCGCATGTCTGCTTTCTGTGTGTTTGTTCTGAAGCCTGAGATAATGGGGGCATGCTACCGAAAGCCCCCCGCCCCTGACAGGAAAACAAAACCCCATCCTGTAATTCTCTAGTTCTCCATCACAGTCCGCTGGTAATTACACAGCAGTTGTCTGTTTGCCTGCACTTTTCAGGGGCCATCGGTCTTATTCTTCTCGGGATCCATTACGTCTTGAAAATTGTTTGGCAAACAAAAGGCGCTCTATAAGTGTTTTTGAGCTAGCAGATGCATAAGTGAATAAAATCTACATAAATCTATGCCAATACATTCTCAAAGGATTGTGCTAAAATGATGAATGGTTAAGCTACAATTTGTAATTAGGACAAGCTTGACCTGCTTGGGCAGTTGCTGAATCCTTTGAAGTTGACATGATGGAACACAAATGACAAATGGCCCTTCGTGTCAGCATTTGTGTCGTCCACGGGCAGAATGGACCATTGACTTGACCTGTTTTTTTGTTTTGTTTTGTTTTGTTTTTTTTTTTTTTTTTTTGGTATTCATTCATGGGAACCTGATGAAATAACTGAGAGAGGTCAGCAAGCGTCCACACAGGGCTTAGAGTCTTGAAAACATTGTATTTGGAATTATTAGCAGAAAATTATTAATTACCTACAAAGCATCAAGCAAGAAACTATGCCAGTAGTTCACTCAACGACCCCCTGGAGAGCAGTTCCAACACAATCCCGTAAAGGCAAATGGAAGGCGTCCACAGAGAGTCTTCATGTCAGAGAACCACGAGCCGGCTTGCAGAATCCCGGCTTCTGTGGGGAGAGGTTAGAAATGGCCACAGGAGTGTGAAATCAGGTTTCACTCCCTCCTTCAACGTTCAGAGGTGAGTGATGCCGGGCATGTCACTGAACTCCTTTGAGTCTCAATTTTGTCCTTTGTAAAAGGTAGATAATAACATCTGTCTCTTAGGGTTCCTAGTGCAGATTAAATGGGACAGTGTAGGCGTAGTGCCTGGTGGGCTCTTCCTTTATTTATTTATGTTTTTGGTGCAAAGCCATTTTCT
The DNA here is from genome assembly GCF_024362965.1 of Panthera pardus. Taxonomy (NCBI): domain Eukaryota; kingdom Metazoa; phylum Chordata; class Mammalia; order Carnivora; family Felidae; genus Panthera; species Panthera pardus. Next base: position 70,177,968 of record NW_026527002.1, read on the forward strand.
TTTTAAAGTTTGAAATTAGCTTTTCTTTGTGGACTGTTGAAGAAACTGCTATAGGGTTGATGGGGGGTGGGAGGGAGGGGAGGGTGGGTGATGGGTATTGAAGAGGGCATCTTTTGGGATGAGCACGGGTGTTATAGGGAAACCAATTTGACAATAAATTTCATATATTAAAAAATGAAGAAAGTGCTATACCCTTCATTTAACTTTTCTTTTGCCATCATCTTGGTTTGCTCTGGAAGTACACGATTATTTTAGTATTTGTCTATTTATCCAAGTCTATCTATTATCTGTATGATGTAAGTGGCATTAAATTGTTTATAAAGTGATCCAGCTGGTTTCTGTGGCTCAGTTTTTTAGTCTTTCTGAGCCTCAATTTCCCCACATGACTTTACTATTCAGGGTTTATTGAAGGTGTAAGAGTCTACGAATTCCACATCTCCCCATCTATCCCCTAAGGAGCCACTGTTTTCTTATTGGTGCATCCGTCCTTCCATAATTCCATCAAAAATACTTTCATGCCATTCACAAATAATCTCTTATAGTAAATGGTTCATTCATATTAACTTGAGTTTATAGGTAAACAACTAAAATTAACCAGAACCTTGCTGGAATTGAAGCAATGTGGATAAGCACTCCTATAGTTGATGAGAACTATTTATACGTTATTATAAAGTATATCATTTGACCAAATAAAATGGAACTGGTGGAAAAGGCATGTGAAACATGCTTTGAGCTATCCGAAACATGAAAATTCAAATTACATAAGCAAATAAGCTAGAAGATGATTATTTATATTCTAATCATTCAGAATAAGAGTGTATTAAATAACGAGCCCTTCTGACATATTCAGCTGTGATTTACTTTATGAGAATCTAATCTACATGGAGAATTTTTTCAAGAACGCATATATCCCATATATTAAACCAAGGTGGTCGTAATGAACAGTTTCATTAAATACGAGCCTCGATTGTTTGCTTAAAATACAGTCTTAGCTCTTAGTTCATGCTGCTCTGAGTTCATCCTCTAAGAAGAGAGATCGTCCTCTAGCTGCCTCTTTCATTGCCACTGCCCCTCCCAGCATCTTACTCGAGATCTTTAGGAATCCTCTCCTGGTGATTACAACAGCCTCCTAGCTGAGTTCCTGCTTTCCAAGCCTGCCCCTTTGGTGTAATTCATCACCCATTCTGGCGATCTTCGAAGATAGATGCTTGATTCTAAAAATCCATCCAGAGATATTGCATTTCCCTGAGGCTAAAGAACAAATCCCGTGGCAGAGCGCACATCACTGTTCTGGCCTCATTTGTCCTCATTTCCCACACAGCCCTACCACTTACATCAAAATGGCAGTGAATCAAACTGCCTGCTGTTCCTTGGGTTTCCTTATGCCTCTGTGCCTTTCCACAAGCTCTTGCCCTGTGGAAACAGCCTTTCCCCTTTAACACAGCGGACTCCTATTTGGTCATCAAATGCCTCTTCCTCCAGGCAGCCACCCTTGACTTCAACGAGCACCTGCCCTCCCTCTACCAGTCTATCACAGTGCTCCCCTCCTTTGCTTCAAAGGCACCCTTGCTAACCTTGCTTGATGCTTAACACGCTGCGCTGTAATCATCTGAAAAAAATGTTTCCATCTTTCCCAGACTACTGTGACCAGTTGCCCGCAAAGGTCCACAGCCCTAACACGGTGCCTGGCACGTGTTAGACATTTGGCAAGTGTTTGTTGCATGAACGAAGTGGATGCACTTTTTAAAGCAGCAGCGACTTATTTGGTTGCCACACACAAAATTTCAAACGAGAAGGAGGATTACCATACAGGGTGATCTGTCTGCGTGCTTTGTTTCCCTGTCATATGATGTCAGGGATCAAAGGGTAGCATTTGCCCCTCTTCAGACTGGAAATAGCTTTGTTTTTACTGCTTTTTCATCCTGCACATTAGAGGGAGCTTTCATGGTAGACTTTAATATGACTTGATTGTGTCTGTACTCCTATGCCTCGACACCCTGCTTTTCACCACAAGTCAGCAAGATCAAAATCTTCTCCTAATTATCTTCCCTACCTGCTGAAATATCGGCGCTGGGAACGCCTCAGTTGCTCGACAGTTACGCTGGTGGTAACGGCGCACGTTCCCATGAGGCAGGGTGGTGATGCCCGCACTTCAAAGGGCCTATGCCAAGCGGTGATGTACATTGTAGTTCAATTGAAGCGTAATTAGGGTGGCATGCTGTATTCTGACTTCTGCTCGTATCACAGAGAATCCATTCCAGTAGTGCGCACCATCACCTTTACGGGGCCCCAGAGTTAAACAGGGAGTGGCTTTTCGACTCCTCCAGGGTCCATCCACCTGGAGATGGCACCTGGCGGTCCCCGGGGCCAAATTTATCGCAACATACGTGTAACGACCCGCTGCTTCGTGTCAGGCCCAGAGGTAGTCTCAGGTACAGTGTTTCAAGGATTCCCGGTGGCAAGCGTCGATTTTCATTTCAGCTAAGGCTCACAACAGTTCGAGACATGCCCCAAGTCATGAGATTTGTCATTTACAGAGTCTGTGTCAACGAGCAAGTTTCCTAACCTCTGAGATTCAGTGTTTTCTTCCGAATGCAAATTAATGCCTCCACCGCCGGTCTGTACGGAGTTTCCCATACGACGTGCACACAGACAGATGTGTGTGCGTATGTCTACATATGCATGTACGTCTGTGTATATGCGTATAGGTATCTATCGATCTCAAGAGGACTAATCAACGGAGTAGGTACACAGTCATTTTTTTCTAATTGTTGCCATTTTGTTTTCCTTCCCAACATCTCCAAGCAGGTGAATCACCCAACCTCCAGGTTCCCTTATGCTTTATGACACAGTAGCCTTTGTGAACTCTCTTTCATTCTAAAGATCGCCAATAGTCGATACATCCCTAAGATGACTGACAAAGATCACACGGGGAGACCCAGGGTCTCTCATGTGTGTCTGAGGCTCACAGTAGAGGCCCTGAGAGCGGTAGATTTGGGTGTGTGTTTGAAGGAGGTCATCTGGCCTGTTTTGAACCGCTGATGTTTCTGGTCTCCCGCTGGGGGCCTTCAGCTGATTCATCACTGTCAAGAACACAGAATCAGGAGTTAGAGAAGTATGAGTTGATTTTCAGGCTCTGTCATCTAATAGTTGTGTAAGCTTAAGCAAGCTCCCAAACTTACGTAAGCTTCAATTTTACATCTATACAATGGGAATGATAACAGCACTTGCTGCATAAGGCTATTGAGAGGATTAACTGGGACACTGTAGATAGAGCTCTTGGCATGATGTCTGTCTCATTCTCAGATCCAATAAATATCATTATTCTTGCTACTACTTTACCACACCTCCTTTTCCCTTTACCATCTCCGCCGATTTCCTCTCCTCTCACGCAGGCACACTCTCAACCCAACCTCAAACCCGCCCCTAGGTTTTCAAACATCCTGGAAGGTGTCACCGGGCGCTGGAACGAGTACGTGAAAATACAGGCTGTGCGTAAATTACCTCTGGAATTCACTCCACCCCCACCTTTGCTTCTCAAGCATTTGCTCATCACCAAGACCCACGCCACATCTGACAATTCTCCCGGTAACGGGTGCAGCGAAAACTTGAACTCGAACGCAGGCTGAGAGCCTTTTTTAGAGCAAGATTTCTTAGTTGTCACAATAAACTGAATTTTCGGGTACACAAGGTGTTATCGGCGAGCAGTATCAAACCTTCCGAGTCATCAGCAAAAAACTAGGTTGAGTTGGATGGAAGAATGCTCTGCATGTGATTCTATCACTTCCTATCTCAAAGCGAATCAACGACAATACCAGAGCGGTTCCTGTAGCAGTGTTTGGGTGTAACAGTGTGTCAACAGACCTGCATCATAGAATTCTGTTAATGTTTCAACTGCAAGGCAAGACTTAGTAGAGTATAAACTTGCTGGGATCTTGATATGCAAATTTAAACACAGGGAGGGAGCAGAAGACCAGTAGCGAAGGGTAAAGGGAAATAAGGAGGAAGTGAAGGAGGAGGGTCAGACAGTCAGAGATGATTGTCACACAAATACTCGGTAATGTGGGACAATTTTCTGAGTATTTGTTATCTGTTAAGAATTTTCATTTCCCTCTTGTATCTACTTCTTTCAGCAAAGGATATTTTTTTAAAAATTCCAAACCTTCAGTGAATTCTCATAAGTGCTATTAAAATTGAGAGAAAAAAGATTCTTGGTTTTTAAAGAATTAGAGTAGGCAGTTAGACATTTCAATTGTTGGCAAGTTTCCAAATATTCCAGATTTACAGTAAGAAAAAAAAAAACAGTTTTCTGGAAATAGCGATTTTGAGGGGCCGCACCTTGCTAATAACTTTGCATTCGGTCTCTTAAGTGCGAGAGCTATATTTCATTATTGAATGTATTTTCCCCTTCTTTACGTGAATACGTCCTAGCCTTATGAAGTTATGATGTTGACTCCTTCAAGAACAAGTACTGTGATAGGAGTCTCGAATTCAGATGTCAACAGAGGGTGAGCAGGTGAGAAGATCCAGAGAGGCACGGAAGCTGTTCAGTGATAGATCTTTCAACGTGGGACTGAGTGCCAGTCAATTCTTGCCATGCCAAAATGGGAAAGAAGAGGCCGAGAAAGGGGTACCCTATAGAGTTTACACCGTCTGACATGCAACATAGATTTTTCATGTATGTGTCTGTTTCTCTTCTCCTTCCTCAAAGGCAAAGAACTTGGGGCCCTCAATACATACGTATTGAATACACTTTAAAAGTCTCGGATGAAGATAATGGCATTCCATCTATAACGTGGATGTAAAACTGTACAGTGTGGTAGCTACAGGGGTTTGACCTTGCTACTTTCCCTTCCCTTTTCTCTATTTCTTTGGCAAATAAGTATTGAAAGTCTTTAAAGTGCCAGACGCCATGGTGGGGAGTCCAGCCGAGAACCAAGCAGGAAAAAATCCTTGTTTTCGCGGTACTTACATTCTATGTGGGAAGATGTGGACAATAAACTAAGTATATTCATAATGAGCATATATTTAAATTATATAAGAAGTATATGTTTATAAGTATGTATTTATGTACATGCTTATTTGTTTATTGTCTGCATCGTCCCGGGTGGAATGTAACCATTCAACACCTAGGTAAGTGTGTGTGTGTGTGTGTGTGTGTGTGTGTGTGTGCGCGTGCGCGCGCATGATCTCAGTGATGAACCGTGGAATCCAGGCTTTCCTCCTTATGCCCACAAGTGCTTGCTGAGAGCCTCTGATGCATCATGCTGAATGATGGGGATGGACTGGGTGAAAGTGCTTAAGAGGACGAAGGACCTTAAGATGACAGGGCAGTTCTGTGATATGTAAGAGTAAAGGCAATATCAAGTATGGCTTAAGAAACTTTTCTGTTGTCGAGCTTTAAACTAGTTTAAGTGGAAAGAGGCTTTTCTGGCTTGCTTTCTGCCTCTTGCCTGCATTGCAGACAGGTGAAGTTGCCAGATATTTAAGTTTGCTTTTTTTTTTTTTTTTTTTACTTATAGGGCTTGTCTACACTGAGTTAAATATGAAAACATAAATGAAATTGCTCTTTATTTAAATGATGGATTTGTAATAAAGACCTAGGTTGGGATTTGGTATGAGAAATCTACCATTTGCTAGTAAGCTCCATGAAGGTAGCGATAATGTCTGTTGCTCAATAAATAGTTATCGAATAAACGGAAAAGCTTCCAAATCTTGCAGTGTTATACTTTTACTGTTTGAACTCGATGACACTGCTGTATTTACTTCCTCTGTTAGAAAATATTTATTGAGAACTACTTTCTGCCAGGCGTTATGTTAGGCACTGGGATATGCTTTACGATCAAGCTAAAATAGTCTGTTTCCACAGATCTTTCTAGAAGGTGAGATAAAGCTTAATCAAATAACCACATAAATAATGTAAAATTGCAACCGCAATTGCATACTAGTAAGAGTTATAAGCTGTCAGGAACACATGAATGCATTCATTCATTAATTCAGTAATTATTTGTTAGGACCTAGTATGTACTGGGCGCTCTCTTGGAAGCACCGGGGACGCGGCAGTGAACAAATTAGGTAAAGCTTCTTATCATCATGAACATGAAGTTCAAGTGGGAGGGACTAAATAATAAACCAGATCCTTAACTGATCATAAATTAGCAGGGAAAGGGACAGGAGTGGCCAAGGTGCCCTGGAAGAGAAGGACTCAGTGGTAAGGCGACTTTTGAATAACAATGTGGAAGAGTAAGTGATCTGTTTAGCCTTTCTGCCTCCTCCATCTCAACAACGAGCAAATATTGTGCAGAAACCAGGGGTCTTCTGGTGATTAAATGAACGTGCATAAGCGAACGCTTCGAAACTAGTGCCTGGCGCTCAGTAAATGGTGCCGAACTGGATAAATCTCGCTGTTCCCGGTATTCAGACGAGGTGCTAAAAATCTGGTTCACACGTGCGTACATTTCCCCTATGTTGTTCCACCTCACTTTTCAAACAAATAAACCAACCTCCCCCACTCGCTTTTAATGTGATAAGTAACATTTGCTTGCAAACCAATACCTGTTGCACTGAGATACGCTTCTGGTTTATTCGCCTCATTGAGCTGCAGGGTCATAAGCAGCCAGGATGCCATATGCTCGGGTTTGTTGAAGGCATTGCCTGAGACGTATCGAAGAGTAACACAAGTGACATGTGGTGGCAGTTCCAGGTCAGGATGCAAAACATCCTGAACAAATTTCCCCATGGGAGTTCCAGGAGTGTCTGTATCTGGAAACGGTGGATTGAATAGCACGTTGGCTTGCAGGGTGACCTTGGTAGGATGCGTAACCCTCTTAGATCTCAGTTTTCTCCTCCGTGAAACAAAGGGAGTGCTAACCCTCTCTGACCCCTCAGAAGCGTTGGGAGGGGGAAATAAGTTAATGTTTGGAAAGGCCTGTGTGACCCTTGGAGCCAAGACATTATCAAAGTACAAAGTAAATTACAGGGACTGTTTGCTATCCCATTAGTAACTCAAATAGTACAAGGGGCTCCTTCTGTTAAGTCCTTGTAAGTCAAGCCTGTAATACACACTTGTTTTTTTTTTTTTTTTTTCCACCGGGACAAAAATGGAAACTAAAGAGTTGGAAACTCTTCCTCCTGAGCCTCATTTTTAAAAGGTTGGGCAGTGGAAATTCTGATGGGCACTGACAGGTTTCCTCCCCTCGGAACACCCTGCCCAATTCCCTCATCAAGTCCCAGGATCTTGGAAACAAGATCAAATTGAGAACTTGGAGCCTGGACCCAAGGCTTCAGGACTTTTGTGACTTTCACCGAGTCACTTAGCAGCCCCGACACTCTGTTTCTGGGCGTGTAAAACGAGAAGGATTCTCTTCCTCCTTTGCCTCCTCCCCTCCCCCCCCCCCTCCTCTTTCTCATCATATCTTCTTGGGTATGGTGTCTCCTTAATATAACTAAATAGCTAAAATATATAGACTGTCAACTCGTATTATGTTAAGCACTCTATTCATACTATCTCTTTAAATCCTCCCCAAACCCCTATGAAGTATGATCTCTTATTATCCATAATTTTCTTACAAAAAATGAGGCCACGCAGAGTTAACTGACCCATAGTCACAAAGCTCAAAGGCAGGAAAGCTAGAATTCCCCACAGATCTACCTGATTCCAGGCCAGAAAGCTGAACCTTAGCCTTCTAGTCTCTATTACTCTTCGTATACACTCAACCTGGCACAAAACAGATCCGCAGTCCCAGCGTTATGCACCTCCAGAGGGACGCTGCTTTGTGATTTTTCGAGCGTGATTTACATGGTGGTATTAGGATTAATACTCACATTTCCCCAGACCAAATGTGTCCATCCGCCTTTTGTGCAGGACAACAAACACTGAGACATCTGACATATCTGCCTATTAATCACTGGGCATTTGCAGTGATAAATCCTTTCTAGCTGAAATGAAAAGAGGATGGGTTAGTACCTGGTTATACCAGGCTTATCCTTGGATCTCCGAAGGTTTATTCTTTCCAACCTGTTAGCCTATAGTGTTAAACCAATTGTAATTATCATAATCTGCCATTTCATTCCTAGCATAATTTCACACCGAGAAAAAGAGCGGAGGTTTGGCAGTTGTGTACTAGGAGAGGGGTTGGTGGTAAAAGGCCAATGGGAGTACAAAACACGTAGCTTCTGATAGACCGTGTTTAACAATCCTCCAAATCTTTTAGACACTGACCCTCCTCTAGCACCGAAGCGTGTCTCATATTTCAAGCGACACAACATTTGGCAAAGTGGTTGGAATTGATGTCCCGCCTGTCTCCCCTTCTTAGCTGCTCAGAACGAAAGTCCAAATCTGACTACATGTTGATGAGAGAGAGGGAGAGCCCACTCTTTGGAACTGGTATTTCAATGGATTACTTCATTTTTTCTTAGCTTTTATAAGACGTTTGCGGAATCGTCACTAACCTTTGTTAACGTCGCCACTAAGCACCGTGTATTTTATTGGGGCACACAGGGGCAGGACAAAAGGAGGCATGAAATGGGACCATTAGAAATGGTAGATCCACTGGAGGCCATGGTGGTGTTAATTTCCATGTGATAATTTCACAGTGATACCCAAGCTATGACTGGGAGGAATACAGTAGATCCAAATCCAGGGGAAATGAGTGAAAGTACGTTTCACTTCACTGCAGAAACATCTCAAATACATAAAATCGGGTTCTATAGGATTGAAAGAGATGAAAGAAAGGTTTTTTTTCTTTTTTCCTCATTTCCAAGGAAACTAAATATCATTTTTAAATGGTTTCCCTCCAAACTTAGCCTTCCACTCCCGTCTTCCATGAAATGGTATCTTATCATGTGAGTATTAAGCTCACATAAATTTGACAAACTCCATTCTTCATCAGGGAAAAAATGAAATAGTTCAGTTTATTTCCCCCACCACTCCACTAAATGTAGTGATGTACTAGAGTAATCTTCCGGACTGCTGAATAAGATGTCAAGTGCAGAAAAAGGAGCATGTCTTTTGCTGGAATAAAACCAAAACCCAAACTAGGGGTGTTGGATGCACTGTCCTGAAATGAATATCAGTCTTCAAAGTGTCCCTGAACCTTTCTAATCCATTTTCAACCTAATTTTGATTGAGCGTGTTTTTATGTCATGTGCTTACTTTAGAACTTTCTATTTCAGAGAGATGCAATCCTTCAATACTTTACCCAAAATTATATTCTGAAGGGCACGTTGGACCGTACGTTTCCCTAATCAGTTTTTTTCTCCTTCATCCATTCCACAAATATTTAATAAACACCTGTTATCCCGAAAGGTGTTGAAAATACAAAAGAAAATAAAATAGAAAAAATTCTGTTCCCCATTAAAGGAAGGCCGCAGATAAATAAATAAACGCGTACATAACCAGGACGGTACCTTGTAGCAAAAAAACACTAAAGGGAGAAAAACTCAGAGTGATAGGGAAAAAAAAACAAGTAAATCCATTACAGACTGAGCTGTAAGAGGTGTCCTTTCTGAGAAGGTGGTATTTGAGCTGAGATTTAATGAACAGTTGGTGGGAACAACACAGGAAGGAATGATAAAGAGGGAAAGTAGAGGTGTAAATGGTTGCAAAGCCCTGGGGGCAAGAAGGGATCTGGCTCCTGGGGGAAACAGACAGATCAGCAGAGTTGGAGCTGCAGAACCATTGGCTACTGGCAAACTCTTCTCAGCATAGAAAACACTGCTTGATGTGACACCGCCTGACATTCCAACCCCATCTCTCAACACTTGTCTTTTACTCTACCCTCTGAACCGTTTGAGACTTAGCCTGCCTGTACTGGGCTGTTCACATCTCCGTTGATCAGCACACGCTGTTCTCCCTGTTTGGAATGTGCTTCTCTACCCAGTCATCTCTTGGATTTTACTCATCTTTCAAGATAAATCTTCCCTTCCATCCCTGTGGAATCACAGAGATGCAGTGATTAATTGCCCGAATGATCCAGAACCGTATTACTCTCAAAATGCTTGGTCACTTCTTTCAGAGGCTATATTCTAACTGAGTATCCTCTTGTGCCCTACTTTGACCGTCTTCAAATTCAGCATCATATTTTAGATGGCAGACTCCAGAAAAACATGCATCTTTTCTGCCTCTGGTGCAGAAATACAGGCCACCATTCAAAGAATGAATCAATCATTTCTACTTCTTTCTCTTTCTATCTTTCTTCCTTCTTTCTCTTTCCTTTGTTCCTTCCCACCTTCCTTCCTTCCTTCCTTCCTTCCTTCCTTCCTTCCTTCCTTCCTTCCAGTTCATTTTAACGAAATTTAGGCATCATCCCTGATACCTCCCTTTTCCTCACCCCCCACAGCCATGTTATCAGAAAATCATGCTTCTTCTGTCCACTGCTACAAACACGTTGCACTGTCGGCTCCCTTCAGCAGATATGATTATGGCAATCCAGTCTCCTTAGTCCTCATGCACCAAGGAATTTCTCACCAGGGCTTTTACACTGTCGCCTCTTCAGAACACACAGAGAGACTGTTCTAAGCCACCCTACTGTGTGCAGCACACCCGGTATTCTTGACCACATCACCGTTTATTCATAAACTTTATCAAAATATTAGATTATCTGCTTGTGTACCAGTAATTGTCCACCCTCCCTCGTTTTAATATAGACCCATTGAGGAAAGGGATCATGTTTTACTCACCACTGTGTCCCAGAACCCAGCATAACATTTGGCATAGGGACTGGTTGAACAAGTGGATGAATGCAAGAATGGACACGGACACGAGTGTCTGTAATGTGCCAGGCTCTGTGTTAGGTAATGGGAATACAAAAATGTTCATTCATGGCCTTCGGCGCTGAGGCCCTATCCCCCTCATGCAGTTTGGGAGAGAATGTTGTGTCGTGTGGTGAATTAGAACCTTGTGATAATGCCGTAGGGCAGAGGTCATGGGTCTCATCTGGAGGGAAACCAGTCATCTGTGCCCTTAAAGAAGCTCCTAACCTTGGGTGCTTATTCTGTGGTCACCTGGCTTTGATAATAAGATGGTGTGAATGGGTTAGATCAAATATATCCCTTAATTAGCATTCCTCACAGGATATTGTGGTTAATGACTGAAATACCCACTTCTCTTCTAGACTCCAAGATACCAATGGCCAATATCGCCCCGTATCTATTTCTTTCCTACTCTTCACCAAGTCCCACCACAGATGTGCTCATTTTCCCCCTGGAAGCAACCACAATAATTATGGCACCTACTTAATTGTTTTTCAGAGTATGTAGGAAACTTTAGAGATTATGTTAGCTTCTCCTAATGTTTCAGATGAGAAAAATGAAGAGCAGAATCATGTTCAAAGTAAATGGCAGAGACAGATTGGGATCCACAGCTCGAAGGCTCATGTGATTTTCTGGTTCAAAGTTGAATCTTTATCGGAGGGAAGAAGCACCATTCTTGGGAATGGTGCTGGCCGGATGAGTTTTGCTCTCACATGGCCAGGCAGCAAAGGTAGGAGAACTGTGTGCTGAGCTGGCATCGAGAGCTGATGTTTCTTCTACAGAAGACTCATAGCATATGCCAACCTGACAGCAAGGAAATCCTGCAGGTACTGAAACTCACTGGCAACAAGGAACTCAGAGTTGTCACTAAATTAATCTATCAGGTGATGCTGGAGAAGAACATTCCCTTCTGGACTCCCGTCTATTTGCAGTAACAATAGGAGATTAGACCTGAGAGCAAGTTGGAGGCAGACAACGTAGCAGTCCTTTCCCATATGCAGGTCCGTAAGTTTAACATTTTCAAAGAATTGGCATAGAGCATGTGATGATTAATTTTATATGTCAACTTGACTGGGCCAGGGTGCCTATATCTGGGTGTGTCTGTGATTGTGTTTCTGGAAGAGATACACATTTGAATAGATATACTAAGTAAAGCAGAGTAAAGCAGAGTGTGGGTGGGCCTCAGTCTTTTGATGGCCTGCATAGAACCAAAAGGCATAAGAAGGGAGAACTCTCTTTCTGCCTGGTTGCTGAGATGAAACATTGATCTTCTCGTGCCCTCGGACTGGAACATATGCCATTGCTTCCTCTGGGTCTCAAGCCTCCAGACTTGGACTGGAGCTACTTCCCTGGTTTTCTGGGATCTCTGATTGTGGGACTCCTTAGCCTTCATCCTTGGGTAAGAGGATCCCTGATGATAAACCTTTTTGTCGGTTCGGTTTCGCTGGATAACCCTACTAGCTTCTTGGGTAAGAATTCCTCACCCAAACTTTAACATCAGTTCCCTATAGGTCCTATTGCATTACTGTAGTGTTTCATCAGTCAGAATTCATCTAATCTCAACTGCCTGTTTTTTTGACCTTCTATTGTCTGCGCTACTGATGTACTCCTGGGCCCTTCGTGAAGCCTTTCGGATGGCTTAGCTAAGGTTTGCACAAAGGTCAGATAGCAGGGCTGTGGAGACTTCCCATGTGGTCTGGGCAAACCTTCCTTCTCAAAAGCCATTAGCCCAAACATTGTGCAGTTGAGGCTGTGTTCACACATTACACAAAACGTAATCAGTAAGCAACTTCATTCTTTAGATCAGATTCTGTCTCTTTCTGGGCCCACATTTCTGTGGCTGATAGGGGGAAATGGTTGTTGGCACTTAAATTCTCCATACCCTTCTCACCTAACATAGTCTCTTTGCTGTTCTGTGTCCTTACTCTAATTTGTGCAAATACTCTGTAGATTTGGAGCTCAAATTTCCTAGTGAGGGTGTTTTTCTCTTCTGTCAAGAAGCATGCTTGGTACCTGCTGAGTCCCCTCTACCCAGAGCTTATAATAACACTCCACGTTCAAACCTCTAAGACTCACTTTTGCTACACCAAAGGAGACGCTTCAATTTGGAAATCTCTTTTTGTCAGACAACAAAACCTGCTTACCTAACTTTTGTCTTCCTTTCAGCTTTACGTCCTGTTTGGAAGCCGAAAGTTGAATACTGAGTACTTTTCCTTCTCTCTTCCATTATCTTAACCTTTCTGGGGACAAATGAATGTCTCTAGGTGTGCAGAAAGAAAGAAAACACCAGGAAGAGAAAAGTCCCAACAAGATTTTCTTAAACTCTGTCAAATTGATAAAAATCATTTATAAAGTTGCCCAAAGTAAACATGAACTGTATACCTTTTGTAATTCACCCATTTTACTTGACCATATCAATTATACTACCAACCCTTAATTAAGATGAATTTCCTTTATAAATTTGAACTCAACACGGTTTAAATCAGTTCAATACAGTCACAATCAATGAACACTGTCCAGTGCCTGTTGTGTGCCAGGTCTGTGCTAGATTTGGGGAAGAGGGATTAAGGAGGTACTTTCATTTTCTTTCTTCTTAGAGATGCTCTCCTACTCTGAGAAAATAAGACTTATAAACAAATAAGTTACTTAACAAACAAAAAAATTCAGCAAGTTTATTTCGAGGAATAGAGACAAGGTCTTAGGAGACGTTTTTGACGTCTATAAGAAAATATACTGTCATGGCACAGAGAAGGGAAAGTTTGAGGGGCTCAAGGATAACACTTCAGAGGAAGCAATGTCTGAGTTGGATCGTAAAGGATGACTCATTAAGTGAACAGGAAGGGGGAGTCATTTCAAGCAGAGGGGGCAAAATGTAAAAAATGACCAATGCTCTATCTCCAATGAAGAGCCATTTGACTTGACTCACCATGTGTACTCACAAAAGGCAGATAACTTTTTATGCCCTGGTGAAATGCTGAGTATTGACAATTTAAAGAGTGCAAAACCCAGTCCCTTCTCTCAGAACACCCAGTCCTGGCACAGGAGAGGAGGGACAGATTAAGTTAATAATGACAGTTGAGATAACCACAGGGCCTATAGGAAAATACAAGGCTGGGTTATACGTTGCATTTTTTTTAGGTAGACTGCAAGACTGCTCATGCCTTTCTAGACCTGCTAGGTCATATTACTTGGAGGGCAGGTTGGAATGAAGTGACCTTGTTAGAGGGTGAGTCACTTAAGGAGGAACAGTCCAGCCAGAGACACTTAAGTAGGACAATCAGGGGATGGGTTGATGCAGTCCACATCTGGCCAGCTTTTCTAATATCCTGATTTTTGTAAGCCATCATTTCTGATTACCGTTTTGTGTCATGTTGGGTAGTTTGTGGTTTGTTTGTTTGTTCTTTTTTTTTTTTTTTTAAAGCAAAGACAGCTCAGGAAGATGAATGTGTGCAGCTGAGCTAAAGAATTATTCAACTTTAGGGAGGAGAATCATTTATGAACATCCCATTCACTGGGAAATTGCTAATTTGGCATCTGTGATTACTTAGATTTTTATAACTCCACTCTTTGAAAAGACAGCATTCAAAAATGTATATATTGCAGCCACAGATATGGGAAAACATTTAACCTCCATAAGAAAATGCACTGTATTCCATAATAATTTAGCAGCAGGATAAGAACTGCACTCTGACCTCTTGTTTCCCAATCTAGTACTTTTTCTCTGATACTTTAAGAAGTTCTGAAAAACAAGAGAAAAACTGCATCTCTGTTTAAATGTTGCATATGGGCTACTTGTATGCAGAGAAAATACAAAATAGTGATTATTTTCATACAATGTCTGTATTACAAGTACTTATCTAAATACCTGACATGTATAAAATCACCTAGTCTTCAGAACAACTTTATGAGGCATGAACTACTATTGTCTCCATTTTAAAGATCAGTACACTGAAACCCGGAGAAATTAAGACTCTTAGTTATGGTCATACAGTTACTAAAATAGTTAAGCCTGGGCTACGGATTCTAGAAGTTCATCTCCAAATCACTGCCCTATGCCACCATTTTCATGCTTTTGTAGCAACTGAGAATAGAACTTGGAAATTTAAGAAGTAATTCCTCTTAGGAAGTGCTCTGGCTTATTTAGGGGCACAGAAGGGCGCAGAAGGACTGAGATGTCAAGGTGTCTAGAATTTGGATGACAGGAGGTAGACTGGCATCCTGGAGCTCGTAAGGGACTCAGTCAATGGCAAGTCATGACAAGTTATAAGTAGAATCCATTTCAGAGTGCTGCTTCAGGGTCCTAAAGGTGTACACTGGGCCGTGGGTGGGCACTGAACTGGGGGACAAAAGATGAACTTGGCATCTTAAGACTTTAGGAAGATAGGCTGTTTGAGTGGGTTGACTTGAAACCCAGTGTGGGCTCAGTAGGATGGATATTGTGTGGTCACTAAGATGGAGAAGGAGGATGGAAGGAAGAAAGTGTGTAAGTGTATAAAGATGAACGTAGGATGATTTCACAGGACAAGAGAATGAGATCGTTACATGCTTTGACTTCATGGGAGAGTATTCCAGGGGAAATGGGTTTTCATCAAAGCCCAAATCAATATCGTATGAATATCAACTGAGGGAGCCTTGGCATAGAGTTAGGCCTTGACTTTGAAAAGTGGGTGGGAATTCAGAGAGCTTGGGTAGATTAATACTCTGACACTCCTTCCAAAATACATTTATTACCCATTTGTTCAGTTTATTATGAGACTCAACCCCAGTCTTGTATACCCACTCAGCAACACAAATGCCTTGTTGCTTCACCAAATCCATATTTATTATGGAACAGTATCGACACTATTTTTTTTTTTATTTGAACATGACATGGAGTGAGTTCATAACTCCTTTTATACCCTGTAAAGCTTACCAAAGTCCTTTTCCAACCTTGTATAGCATTCTCAGGGAATGGATATAACGGTTATCATTCTGTTTGGTGACATTTCCAATGAGGTTGAAAGCCTCCTTGAGAATGGAGCTCCTGGAAAGTGCTCAGCTAGTATCCTGTTAAGTAGAGGACTCAGAAGGACAGGTTCTAGTTCTGGATATGTCCAGAAAAGCAAATTGGGCAATTTATTTCTCTTGCGTGGACCCAGCTGCTTTATCCATAAAGTGAGGCTGCTAAGAGAAGCTAGACATGAAAGAAACATAATGTATGACCATTTATATCAAATCCAGAAAGGCAAATCCATGCAAATGGAAAATAGATTAGTTCTTGCCAGGGGCCGGAGAGAGGGGAGAATGAGAAGTGACTCCTAATGGGTATAGACTTACTTTTTAGGGTGATAAAAACGTTCTCTAGTTAGTGGTGACAGTTGCACAACTGTGTGAATATACTAAAAACAATTAGATTGCATACATTAAAAATGCGAACGTTAGCATATATGTGAATTATATTTACGTGAAAAAAGATATGAAGGCCTTTTTTAAAGTGTTGACATTTTACAAATTTACACAAGTTTTTTTTGTTTTGTTTTGTTTTGTTTTTTACTGAATTCAACCTGGAACATAGTAGAAAGTAAAAACAAAAATGAAAACAAAAACAAAAGCCAAACAAAACAAAACAAAGCAAAACCCATTTTCTGGCTCAATATCTTGTTTGCTCCTGGGCTGCAGACCACAATTTTTGATGCTTCACCCAATTTCTGGCTTTCCTAGCAGTGAGAACTTGATAATTATTGGCAAATTTGCCAGATGGGCAACTTCAGGAAGAAGGGAAGACATTCTCTTGGATGTGAGCCTTAAGAAATGAAAGATAAGTATATTTATCTCAGTGGGCTTTAGCACCATTTCAGTGAGTAGTTTGAACTTGAATTCAAGTGATTTGGCTAAGATACAAATAGCACACATTATATGCAAATTTCCCAAGCATATGAACACAATCACATTCACAGTTGGAAGAAAGTGAAACAAAATCTATATATAACTGCACAATCACTTATTATGCTAAAAATACCCTCTTTCAAGACACATCTTTTTTTTTTTTTTCCAGTGGTTGGAAAATAACTTTGTACTATGCCCTCTGTGGGACTAATGATCAGTTGTAAAATTATGGCATGAAATTTTAATCCGCTATTTTTCCCCCCCTCTGAGCAATTGATTCTTGAAAGCAGAGAAACAGAGCCTGTCTCCTGTTTCCAGGCCTTTGAGCAAAAATGATCATTTTAAACACCTGTTTTGATTTTAAAAATGGTACAATTCAAGAATGTGCATGGTGACGCGTGTTTCCTAGCTGTGCAGCACTTACTACACTTGTGTCTGGGGGAAACTGCCTCTTAGATGGAGACTGGGAAGCTCGTATTTGTTGTTTTCGCTCCTCATCCATAACTGGAATGGCCACAGTTCAGGGAAAAGGCAACCTTTCCCCTTAGCGCATGCCTCAAAGCTCACCGCCACTAAGAAGGTTCGGTGCCGAGAGAAGGAGGAGGGAAAATGAACGCCGGGCTTTTTATCTTCTTAACTCTCCCCACACCCGTTTGGTCTCATCTTCCTTCTCTGGTAACGGAGAAAATCAAAACAACTGTATGGCCTATAAGGATGTTTCCCATGCTGTTTTTCAAGGAATGCTGGTATATATGAGATTTTGGAAATGTGTATAGGCTTGCAAAAATATTTTTTCCTTGTCTAAAAGAAATAGGATTTCCTGGGATCTTAAAAGCCTGTGGGAGCGTGGGTAGTGCTAAGTGGTTGGGGTGGTGGTGATGGGCTGGAGGTTGACAATATACACTAGTGTATTAAAAACCGTAAGAAGCCTAGAGGGTACTGGCTTTCCAAGAAAACCTGCCTGGGAAAGTAACCTATAGTTTAAAAAATCTTAGGTCTTATCCTGGCACTTAATGCCTATGAAGATGCTAAAACTTATATATCTTACTTTATCAAGTAATCAGGAATCATTTTCAGACATGATATGGATCTCACTTTCAATTGAATATTTTCCTTAAAATTGGAAAAGTTTGGTCTTTCATGTCTTTTCTAAGTATTCTTACCTATTCTCCTAATTTCAGGACCACATGTAAAGCCACGCTTTCTGCATAATTGAGGCTAATTATTCCAACTTCCAGCTAACACATGGTCCCCAGTCTCAGTGATTGAACGTAACAAAAGTTTATTTCTTCCTCACACATAATGCAATGCGGGTTAGGTGGCTCTCCTCCAAAGAGTAACTTAGGGATTCTAGCTCCTTCTGTCACATGGCTCCATCAATTTAGGGATCTTTCATTCCAACATCAGGATGCTGGATGAGAGGGCAGATTGAAGTTTTTATGGGAGATTTTCAGGACAGCTATCATGAAGTCCCGCTAAGATGGGTAGGTGGAGAATGTTCCTTTTTGGCTCTGATTTTGCTCCTTGGTGCAGAAACTCCCTTGTTCTTTTTATCCCCTGGTCTATGGCTCCACCCTTGTCAGTCTTCTCTTAGTCCAGTAGTCTCTTTGGGGACATCTGAAGTGTGTACTGGAGAATACACCATTCTTAAGGCTTTGAAACTTCACTCCTGCTTGTGATTGGTTAGGGTCTTAAAGGTTGTCTCAAGTCTTAAAGGCAAAAGACATTTTCAATGAGTTTGTGATTTCTTTGCAAAACAATTCTTTCAACAGGTTAATAGCTTTTAATCTCTATATCTCTAAGTCAGTTCTGTGTTCAGTGACCATAACCTAAATCTTTCCCTAGACATAGTTCTCAGACCTGCTTTATTTCTTTACTTGTCTGTCCCCCCACCTCTTTCTCTTCAATGATGTTTCCTTGAGGTTATCAGGACTGAACTGGGTTGATTGAATCAGGATTGATCATTGCCCTGAGTTACTTCATCTACCCGAGGAGTTTTTCTGAGGCTGTGCATTTCAAAGTATTTAAAAGTCTCCTGTCTTACTTTGGGGTCTAGAATTTGTTAACTTTTCCAACTCTGAAAAAAAATCTGAAATTTCCGGACTTTCTGTCTTTTCTTTCACTTCTACCTGCAAACTATCTAATTCTCTCATGAGCTCATATCTTAAAATATCTTGCCAAAGGCAGCCATTGGTACCCAACACACAGTACAAAGTTTTTGCTTTCCAAGGGTTTCTGTTAGAGCTGCTGGTTGACTAAGCATGTGATCTGTATCCCAGAAAACCACAGGCAGGAGTTAAAATATTTTACAACTGCATCGTTTGGAGTGCTATCCTTCCAACCTTCTGTGTGGGCTTCCTCGACACCTGTCTCTTAATGCTTAACCAATGCCAACTTATTTTAGCTTTTTGTTATGGTGGCACTCTACTTCAAAGTATGATTTCTGGATGAAGTCACATAACCCAGAATCCTGAAATCTCAGTGACTTAGCACACCCAAGAGAGTGGAATTCTCGCTCATGTCAGATATTGTTGAGGATTGGATGGCTTTCCTAGGTTTTCCTTTAAGAAGAGGATCCAGGATTCTTCGCTTCATGTGACTGCCATCCCCACATCCTTTTGTTTATGCCATATGGGCAGGGAATGAGCATGAGTTGAGGACCTTGAGACAATGTTAAGGACTAGGCTTGGAAGGCTAGGCACATGACTTTTGCTCCCTTCACTTTAGCCAAAAAGGATTCTGGGAGATGTAATCATTCTTTATTCTTGGGAAATGGAAGACAGGTAAGGAGCATTCAGTCGCTGGCTTTCATACTCCCAAACTCATGTATCTCTGGCCTAGATTGTTTCTTGAGTTGAAGATAGATATTAAACAATGGCTAAGATTTCAATGACGTTTCAGCTTCCAGAGTGTTCTCACATGCATTGTATTATTTGATACTCAAGGCGTCCTTGTGTGAAATGTATTTTTACCCCTCCTTTACAAATGACAACACTGAGGCTCATGAGTCTAATCTTTTAATATGTATCAAGCTTCTACTACATGCTAAATACTCCGCAAGGTATTAGCGACATAAAGTTAACCCAGAAAGAGTCTCTAGTTTATTGCTTATGCTCTAATGTAAGAAACAGATAGTAATTGAATCATAACATCCATAAATGTGTATTTGCAAATACAGTCAGTGTGCTGTAAGACACATGATTGTGAAAAAAACTATATAGATATTAAAAATTGCTCATAAGGTAGAGTGATAAAAATATTAAAAAATTAGATAATGGTGATGTTAAGACAACTCTGCAAATATACTAAAAAACACCAAACTGTACACTTTAAATGAGTGAATTTTATAGTGTTTAAATGATATCTCAGTAAAGTTGTCAGAAACCAAAAAATAAATACATGCAGGAAGAAATACAAGACCAATTTATCCCATGCCAAATGAGTCATATAGACTGTAAATACTTCAATCAAAAGACTAAAAAAGTATTGGACTTTTCAGCCAGGTCTTCAGTCAGTTTCCTTAGACCTTTTTTTTTTCTTGATAAATCAGGAAATGCAAAGAGATGATATTTAAAAGAAAAAGCTGCACCACCTTTTTATTTTTAAATTGCATCCCATGCTTGGGAAAAATTATGCTAATAACACAATAGAGGCCACATTTTCCCCTGATGACTTTTCTGAAGCAAAACCAAATATTGTTACAGTACAATGTCTTTTATGCTTTTCTTAGCAAGGTGGTGGATGCCGAAAGCAAAGACAAAACAAAACATACAAAAACGGAGTCTGAACGAAGTCTCAAGGAAAGCATCCTAGGAGAGCTTGAAACCTGATACCTAAAAATGCCCTGGAGAAAATAAGGGAAGAAAGGAGAGCACTGTGAATAGAGAGGGTATATGTATGCAAAGCAACATTAAAATGCCAAGAGGTGGCTTGTGTAAGCAGCCATCAGGCCAAAGAGGCCAGGAAGGCCTAGATTCTGTCAATCCTACAGGCTGAGTTAAGATTTTTAAGCCTCCACCCTGTGCCCCCACTCCAAATAAGAAACCGTTGAAGGCTTAAAGATGGAGGGACAATTTTCTCCCTATAGAATCCATCTTTATAATTTAAATTACTTATCTAAATTCAACTTCAAGTGGTTGAGTTCGGACATTGACTATGGAGTCATCTGACTATGGAGGCCACCAGCTGGCATAATGCATAGTTGGGATAAACCAAGTCAACTGAGCTGGCACTTATGAAGGTCTTGGTCAGGCCAGTCCCACCAGGAAGCTGAATATTCCTAGCAAGGCAAGAAAAATATTCGGAAGCATGTGACCTCAAAGCAGGTAACATTTCCTTATTGTGCAAACAGTGTGGATCTTTGAAAGTCGAGGCTGCGTCACCAAAAGGCAGAGAGTGGAAGGTCCTGATGTGCCGATGAACGAGCCCTCACTCAACATGACTGCTCGGCTGTAAACTTGGGGCCCATCTCTGAGGAACCAGTGTGACATCGGAAGCTGTATGTCTGCCCACTGGTATCTTCATCTGAATATTCTTTTCACAGCTTGTTTTCTCGTTCAGTATTAAACCGAAGCAGAAGCAATTTTCCAAATCTACATCTCTATTGTAGCCATGACTAATAGGCAAACTGTTCAAAGTGGCATGACCATATTTGTCATTTTCAGCTGGCACCGATTCTGACTAATCAAAGCCCATGCTGTATCAGTCAACTTTTATCCCTGATCCTGGCCAGTCTTCAACCTGATAACGGTATTTGTGGATCCGTCTAGCTCAGCCCGGCTGTGAAGTTGGGCCATTGATTTGTCATTCAGTAAAATATTCTGCCTTCTTTCCCTCCAAACACCCAAGTGTGGACTGGCACAGGACTCCTACATAGCTGGTAGGATGGGTGCAGAGAAATAGTGGAAATAATGTATTAGCCAAAGCTCTGCGGAACTTCTCTGAATCAAGATCTTGTACTCAGACATGCAGTAGAGGGGGTTTCCCACTTCTGCCCCAACAATCCTGGGAAATTCTCCAAAGCTGCCCAGTCTCTTCATATCTACTTCATGACTGAGGTCGGCGACCGTGGGGACCATTTTTCCTTCATAGGCAGTTCACCGAAGATGAAAAGTTAAGGGGCCTTCTACTTACAAAGATCCCATAGTAGATACTGAGGTTGGAACATTACACATATGACCATACTTAATTTTCATAACAAAGCTGTGTGACTATATGATTGTCCTCATCTTAGAAATGAGAAACTCGAGTGTCAGGGCAGTTAATTAACATAGAGTTAACAGATCATGCAAGTGGAAAGTGGCAGAGTGGGGATTCAAACCCAGATCTTTCTAATACCCAGCACGTTCTCTTCTTAAATATTCAACGCTGACTCTCCTTAAATATGTTTTGGCAAATGAAAAACTTGAAATCCAAGTTGTATGCGTCTTGACAAGATCACAGGGCTACTTAGAGTCGGAGCTGGGCCGCAGTAAATATCTGTCGAGTTGTGTCTTCATGCATAAGCGCTTTCAAGTGTTTTGGGAGCAGGAGAAAGAAATCCAAAATGAGGGGGCAATGATCTCATTCAAACTGTTGACCTTTAAACACAAAGGAAGGGGTCTGATTTATGAGCAAACATTTCAGAACTTAAAAATAAGTCCTCACCAAACTAATATCTTGGAGAGATGTCCATGGATCCCAGCGGTGCTGAGTGGCAACAGAAATGAGCAAGGGCTTTGAAATCAAAGGACTTATGTGGAACCCCAGCCCCCCACTATTCAACTGGTCAACCTCAGACAAATATTGTTATCTCTGAAAGTGGGTCTAAAGAAAGATGTGAATGCCACACTCAGAGATGTACTTGATAGTAATACCTCTGATGATTATCTCCCATTCCTCTTTCTACTCTCTCTCTCTCCCCTTCCTGTCCCTCCTTCTTACCTTTCTTTCAACCATGAGTATTAAAAAGCCCTTTTCTGGGGCGCCTGGTGGCTCAATTGGTTGAGCCTCTGACTTGAGCTCAGGTCATGATCTCGTGATTCGTGAGTTCGAGTCCGGAACTGGGCTCTGTGCTGACAGCTCAGAACCAAGAGCCTGCTTTGGATTCTAGGTCTCCCTCTCTCTCTCTACCTCTCCCCTGCTCGCACTCTGTCTCTATCTCAAAAATAAATAAACATTTTTTTTAAAAAGCCATTTCTGGGGCGCCTGGGTGGCTCAGTCGGTTGAGCGTCTGACTTGGGCTCAGGTCGTGATCTCACAGTCCGTGAGTTCAAGCCCTGCGTCGGGCTCTGTGTCTCCCTCTCTCTGCCCCTTCCTCACTCATGCTCTGTCTCTCTGTCTCTCAAAAAATGAATAAACGTTAAAAAAATTTTTTTTTAAAAAACACCATTTCCTACCACATCTCTCCTGGTATGTTTGCCATGACGATAGTGATTGCTTCCTAGTGTGATGGTGGTTCTCACTTCTGTGCCTCTGTGGTTTCCTCTGGCTGGAATGGCTTTCATTTCTTATTCTCTTATTGCCTTCATGAGATTTAACTCATCCTTCAAGATCTAGCAGAAGTATTTCTTCTTCCTTGCCGCCATTTCTATTTCCCCTTTCTCCCCTCCTCGAATAAAATTGATTACTTCTATCTTTTATGTCTTTGCCCAAACTCTACCCTGTACATATCTCTATGGTTTAGAGGCACCAGCTTCAATTTACTCAGTGCCTTCATTCAGTATTTCACATCTGACAATGCCTGGCTCATCGATGGAACAGGGCTTTCCTGAAGACATTTTATAAGAAGGGTTAAGGTATCGGGGTGCCTGGGTGGCTCAGTCAGTTAAGCTTCTGACTTCAGCTCAGGTCATGACCTTATGGTCCGTGAGTTCGAGTCCCACGTCAGGCTCTGTGCTGACAGCTCAGAGCCTGGAGCCTGCTTCAGATTCTGTGTCTCCCTCTCTCTCTCTGCTCTTCCCCACTCATGCTCTATCTCTGTCTCTAAAAAATAAATAAATGTCAAAAAAATTTTAAAAAGAAAGAAGGGTTAAGGTACCTCATGGAAGATAATTCAGCATGGTTGGGTAGCCGAGGAAAGAATCTCGTTTTAACCTTGGAACAAGGAGAACAGTATGGTGTTTGCCAACTAGGGTTCACCCCACATTTTCCCATATCCACGTTCCACCCATTGTTTGGATATAGGATTGTATTTAATTAAAGATAACTTTCATCTTCTTCGCAAGATCGTATTGACCGGTTGTGCCTGCTTGGAATAATGGGTTAAGAAGTGTTTGCACCTATAGCCAGGCTCAGTGAGAAGGAGATTTGTGATTGATTAGTGATGTTTGCCAGCCTCTTAGAAAATGAGAGTGGCCACACACATAGGCACATTTACCACCCCTGTACCAGGCGATTTCTAGGTCCACATTGAGTCTGAAAGTTTACGAATACGATTTAATCAAATCTGACCTCCATTAATGCTTCACAAATTATTCTGAGGTCTACATTATGAAGATCAGTGTCAATGAAGTATTGATTAATGGAGATTTCCATGTGACTGACTGTTGTATAAACCAGTTTTGTCTGTTCTTATTCCTCTGCTGCATCCACATTTAGCACTTCACAGAACAGGTTTATTAACTAAGTTCTCTAACGTCGTCATTTTTTACTCTGCATGATGAAAGCCCATCCGCTTCATTTTGGTTTCATTTGAAAGACACTAGGTCCTGTTCGGTATGCAAAAATGCTAAGGGCACACTGATGAATAACACTGGTGCCTTTATTAAATTTGTTCCCTAGCATTTTGCAGTAAATAAGTGAACAGAAAGTAGGGTGAGGTGTGTAATCACAGAACTTTCCACCACTGCTTCTCAAACTTTTCCACCATAATCGAAGAGAGAGATTGCCCACATCAAAGAATCTAAGGCCGGGATTCACAACAAGCAGTCTTAAGAGTAAATATTTTTCAAGACTCTGGTTCATTATTTTAAGAAAATTTTTAGAAATTATACACAATGCTGTATCTTTCTGTTCTAACTTGTAGGATTTTTTTTCTCTCTCTTAAAATCTTTAAGTATAATTGGTGAACAAAAAAAATGTGCCAAGTTTCCCACATGATTCCCGGGACCTTCATATGTCTGTAAGAGGTAAAGAGCACCAACTCAACAAGCAAGGATGATCCCAGCAAAGAAGGATTATACAGTGCACGAGGAATAAACTGTTAGGCTTGTTTTGCAAAGGGAAATAAGGAAAAGCTTCATAGCTGAGATCGGATCTGCGTGGAGAGCAGGAAAGGTAGTTAATTTGGAAAAGAAGGGTCTGTGTCAGGGCATTACGCAGAGGTATTAAATAGCAAAGCTTACCAAGAAAACTGCAAGTAAGTTTTATACTGTTGCATAGGAAGTTTCCAGATAGAGAGCGGCATGAATAAGGCTGGAGAGAAGGGGAGGAGCCAATAGGTACAATAAGCATTTCTGTTAGAAACATTACATTCTTTCTAAATGTGTATTTTTCATTATATTTCTAATTGCTTTTTTCCTCCTTGCTTAATTTCCCACTCCCAGACCAAAAGGCAGGTCAGGTAGAAGTGGTTTTCTTTTTGTCTTTTCTTTTTTTTTTTTTTTTACTTCATTCATAAACTGTACTTCAAAACCAAATCACCCGTGGCAAACCTCTCCTTAGCCTTGGCCACCTCTCAAAGACCTTCTCTCATTGGTGACCAACGGCTCTTCTGGTGCTGGAACTGAGCCAGAAAGAAAGAGCCACTGATGAAAGAAAAAGGCAGCAATGGGGTGCGACCAAAACGTCCCGACCAGAGTGCGGGCTGAGGGTTTCTTCTTAATAAGAGGCATTCTGCCAGCACAAGGATCATTCATTGAATGACCCACATGCAAGTGACAATGTTCCCTGAAAGTCATTATTAACCCACCTTCTGTTTTTAACCTCCTGATCCTTTGGGGCAAATATTTACAACAGAAAGTAAACTGTGCTGCCAGAAAACCAGCTCTTGTTGGAGGCTTTGTGGACCAAAACCCTTTGATGATGACCTCCCAGCCTCCTTTGGCATCCTTCCATGATGGTACTCTTCATATTTACTGGTTCTGGTTCTCGCCGGAAAGAACTTGAAGAGGTCTTCACATGGACTGGATTAGGAGCAACAATATCTCTCTTCCTGAGAACCAAAAGGACTTCAAATAATTTCCGTGATGTCCATTATCTTTTTGAAGTCTTTCTGTACATTTTCCTGAGATGGAATCATGGGATATATTTATGAATTCTTTTGGATTATTCTTGTGCTTTAAGCAATCTTGAGATGGTTGTAGTAAAGATAGCACTGGAAGGGGTGGGAATTGTCAGTGGTAGTGTTTCCACAGTATTGAAATCTCAAAATACGTTATACTCATGACAGCTGCTACGTGCTGCACCTTAATCTCTGACTTCCAGCCTCCAGAGCCGTGAGAAAATAAAATCAATGTTGCTTAAATCGGCCAATCCGTGGTGTTTTGTTATGGAAACCCTAGAAAATGAATAAGGATCTACTACTTATTGGGGTAAGTTGGGGTGTTGCTATAACCAACAACTAAAAATGTGGAAGTGACTTTGGAACTGGTATAGGTAGAGGCCAGAAGAGTTTTGAGGTGCATACTAGAAAATCCTAAATCTCCCCGAAGAGACCACTGGTAGAAATGTGGACGCTCAAGCTGCTTCCGGTGAGGTCCCAGATAGAAATGAGAAGCATGTTATTGGACACCGGAGGAAAGGTGATCATGTTATAAAGGGGCCAAGGACTTGGCTGAATCACGTTCTACATTTTGTGGAAGGTAGACATTCTGAATAAAGGATTTGGATATTTAGCTGAGGATTTTTCTAAGCAAAGTGTGGAGGGGGTGGCCTGGTTTCTCCTTGCTGCTTATAGTAAAATGCCAGAGGAGAGAGAAAATAGAAGGAACTTTTAAGAAGAAAGGAACAAGAACCTGAAGACTTGGAAAAATCTAAGCCTATGCAGACTACAAAAAAAATGAGAAAGCATGTTCTGGAAAGAGCACCAAGGATGCGGTGGGCATTCATCTGATAAAAAGATTATGAGATCCAAGCAACCGTCTGTCTCAGCAGAAGACTGGAACAGAGCTGGGATTCTATGCCAGCAGAAACACTATTGGCCTGGACTACATGGGACACAGACCAGACAAAGGGAAGGAAAAGCAGTCAGAGTTATGAGAGTCTACAAGATGGGATGATGAGAACCGTGTGGCCACGAACACAGTGTATCCCTCAAGGAAAGGGAAGAATGTCCCTAAGGTGATTTAGAGGTTGGCAGGGCTACAACTGCCTCCACAGACCCAGAGGGCACAGCTAAGAGGATGAGGCTGCCTCCTCCCTGGTTTCAGAAGGTCTGACTGCTGCCCATGGTCTCAGGATGGGGCTGTCACCCTTGTGGACCCAGAAGGCAGGGCTGCTATCACAGAGGGTCTAGAGGACAGACCATGAAGCCAAAACAAACAGAGAAAGAGAGAGAGAAAGAGAGAGAGCATTATCCTCAAGCCTTCCTATCTCACAGAACGTGGGGCACCTCGTTGGCTCAGTATGGTCAGTGTCTGACTCTTGATTTCAGCTCAGGTCATGATCTCACAGTTCATGGGTTCGAGCTCCACATCAGGCTCTGCACTGACAGCTCGGAGCCTACTTGGGATTCTCTCTCTCTCTCTCTCTCTGCCCTCTTCCCTCTCTCTCTCTCAAAATAAATAAATAAACTTGAAAAATCATCTCACATAATTTGCCCCGGTAGGTTTCAGATTTGCTTGGGACCCATGATTCCTTTCTTCTTTCTGATTTCTCTCTTTTGAAATAAGAATATCTAACCTATGCCTGTCCCATCATTATACTTTGGGAGCAGATAACTTTCCCGGTTTCACAGGTTCACAGCTGGAGAGGAATTTTTTAATACACATGCACAATGGGAAAAAAGAAAGAAAAAAGAATGTGAAGACAGAGCAAGGAGGTGGCCATCTGCAAGCAAGGGGAGAGACCTCAGGAGGAACAAAACTTGCCAGCACCTTGATCTTGGACTTCTAGCTTCCAGAACTGTGAGAAAATAAATTTTTGCTGTGTAAGCCACAGACTAAAATATCAGTATAAGGTATTTTGTTATGGTAACCCCAGCAAATTAATATATCTCTTCCTTACTAATCTCTAAATACGTAATTACTTACCAAATTGTGTCATTTTTACCCCTTAAAATCCTCATGAATCCACCCACTACTTTTGTTCCATAAAATCACCATTTCTAAAATTGTTACATTGTTTCCTACCTGAATAAGAGAGACCATCTCTCTTTTTCTACATTTATTTATCGTTGTTATCCACATTCAGTGGTAGTCCTTCCAGGCGGGCTGAGATCCTGGAGGACTGGGAAATTAGCCCCAATTTCTCTGTTTTTCCTGTACTTGACTAACTAAGCCAGGGAAAAACCTTCTGCATTTTAGTCTGGTTTGCAGCAATGAGGGAAAAAAGGTTGTCTGGTTAAACTAATGGGGAAGTTAGCCAAATCCTATGCTCATTATCTGAGTGACATGATTCCTTGTGCTCAGTCTATAATTATCGGGTGAGACTTCCCTGTAGCTCAAATTCCACCTGGAGGGATGGTCAGAAGTGCAAGGAAAGCCAAACCCAGGAAAAGTGAGGGACACCCTGGTCTCAGGACTTCCCGGGCAAGTGAAATAAACCATAAGAGTCAACAGAATGTTCTCTTTCTGGAGATGCTCCCTGGAGAACGTTTCCCGAAGCTCAAGGAGGCACAACCATGCTTTCTTTCAACAACAAGCCCTATATATTTGCTTATAATTCTCCTTTCCTTGGTCTAGACCTTTTCCCTCTGTGCCTTTCGACTAGAGTTACCATATGCCATTCACTTATTCAAGCAAGCAAAACTTCTGGCGACCCGTTTGAGTGTCAGAAAGTCTACTGGGCTTAGAGCACTTAGTGACACAGACACTATCCTTGCACTGTGAGGATTTTACTCATTCCAAATCATTTCATAAAGGCATCGTTTTATGTATTCTCCAAACCACCCCAGTAAGCCGATGTCCAAATTGAAGCTGAAACAACTAAGCGAATTGCTCAGCCTCGTGGAGACAACGTAAAGGAAGGAGCTGGGATTGCAGGAAGTTCTTCCGACCGGGCTCCTGTGTTCCCTCCGCTGCCCTGTCCCTCTGTGTAAGTGAATCTCATCCTTCCCAAGGATGCAGGGATTTTTACCTGTGCTGAAAACCAGAGGAGAGGAACCATCTGTAAAAAAGATTGAGGATGAATTTAAATGAAGCATTCTGAAGAATCAGAACCAACTTTGGCTCTGTCTCTCTCGACCATTCCCCCCCAAAAAGGTCGGGGGACGCTAACTTATAAAATTTATAAAACTCGATGAGGTAGAGATAGCTAGAGCTGAGCGTCTCTACTTTTCTTTGAATTCCGGGGCACTTGAGCAAAATTTCTAGCAGTTAGGTTGGGATCGGAAGACTAGCTCTGTCCATTGGATTGTGAAGGAAAGTGACAGAAGGTCGACCCTGCTTTAGTAGTGTCCTTAGGAAGAACCTATAGATAAGAAAGCACTTACCTTTATAAAACAGAATAACCATAGAATCCGTTACTATCAGCCAAGAGGATGGCAGGGGTCACCAAACCTGTAAAGCACTTAAAAACATTCATAACTGGGCATAAGATCCATATCCTTGAAACGTTCTATTCAAATAGTTGTGCTGGGCTGGACTTACCCCAGTAAGGCTGCGATTATGGTGGAAATAGTTCCAATTTCCTGAAACTTGCTCATTTAAAATGCACGTTTAATTGATAATTCCATCAAGTGTAAAATCAAAACATATAATATTTGGAAGTTCTGCGACTACACAGAATAATTGGGGAAACCGGCTTTTATAAAGGAAGTACCCAGTAAGTACTTTTGCCTATAGGGTTTACACATTTTATGATCACAATATTACATTTTTTAAATAAAACATTAATTTTGAGATAATTTTAGATTTTATGCAGCTGTAAGAAAAAAAAACAAAGAGATGCCATGTATCCTTTCTCCAGTTACTCTAATGCTAATCACTTGCAAAACCATGCACAATGTCAAAAATAGGCTGTTAACATTGATACAAGTCAAGTCAAGTACAAGACATATCCTTGACCACAAGGATCCCTCATCTTTTCTTTTTATAGCCACACTCCCAACCTTCACCCATCCTTAACCTGTGGCAACCGCTAATCATTCCTATTTCTACAATTCTGGGACACCAAGACTCATGTGAATTTCTATTTACCCATATTTTTGCATATGCTTTCCTTTTTCCTTCCTCATGTCCCAAGGTTTCTTTGTTTTTTTTTAAATTGTTTAAATTATTTTTTTTTTCATCAAAACTAAATGGCTGTTTTAAAAGGTAGAACAGAAAAATAAGGATTGTGTCTGTGGCACATAATAGAAGCCTAGCAAACTGTGCCTAGCAAACCTATCTAGCTGTGCGATGGGAAAGAGAAGTCTTCCCAGAACTGCTTTCCAAACAGAGGGTAATTGCTCTCGTTTCACTTCTGCTGGGATGGGAACAGTCTTCTGTAATTTCAGTTCGGTAAACACAGTATTTATAATCTTGGTTAAGAGGGAGGGAAAGGAATTTTCCTCTGAGCCAAGTGCAGTAGCTAATCAAGAGGGACATGGGTCCATGACTCATTTACTCTGCTTGAACCCATCCATGGTCACCCAAGTATCTTGGCCCCAGGTGGTGAAGGGAACCTGCAGTGAGTGTTGCTGTGTAGCTATTCCCACCTTGAGGCATTTTAACTGTCCAGCGTGTCTGAGCATAAAGCAAACCACTCAGAGCTGATTTGTCTATGGGGATCCCGTAAACTACATGTTCTTTTAGTGTTTCCTTTCTGTTTAAAGCACTTCGTTTAACCATTAGACTATAATGCCTAATAAAATTTCATCTTCTCAAAAGTGTTATATAAATGGCATCATGCAGTATGCAGTCCTCGGGGACTGGAATTTTTTACTCGACATAATTATTTGGAGATCCATCCAGGTTGTTGCGTATCTCAATAGCTCATTCCTTTTTCCTGCTGGGTACGATTCCCCGGTCTGAATGTATCGGTTTGTTTAACCACTCACCTATTGAAGGATATCTGGGCTCTTTTTTCCAGCCTTTGGCTCTTATAAACAAAGCTGTTATAAATATTTGTGTGCATGTTTTTGCGTGAGTCTCTTGTACGAACCTCCTATTTCTGAGAAAAATGCCCAGAAATACATTGCTAGGTTATACGGTAGTTGTGTGTTTTGGTTTTTGGTTGTTATTGTATTTTTTCTGCAGATTTTTTTTTTTTGTAACTTAAGTATAGCTGGCACACAATGTTACATTAGTTTCAGGTGCACAACATCGATCTGACAACTCTGTATGTTACGCTATACTCACTGCAAGTGTAGCTATGGTCTCTGTCACCATACAAACTATCACACGACCGTCGCTATTCCCTACGGTGTACCTTTCATGCCCATGACTTACTCATTCCACAACTGGAAGCCTGTACTCCCCTCTCCCCTTCACCCATTTTGCCCAGCCCCTCCCCCTCCCCTCTGACATTGCTGTTATTTTTAAGCTCAGAAATCTCCATGTTGTTTTCATGGCTTCGATTTCAGCTCAGACACTCTCTGTAGCATGGTCAAGCCTTCCTGTTTTTCCATTGCTTATAAACATGCGTGCGATTGCTCGTTAAGACATTTTTATGGTGGCTGCTTTAAAATCCTTTAAAGATAATTCTAAAGTCTCTGTCACCTTTATTTTTGTCCTTCTTTCATTCAGTGTGAAAGCTTCCTAGTTTTTGTTGTGACAAGTGATTTCTTTATTGACCCTGCCACATTTGGAATATTATGTTATCTTATATGAACCTTGTAGTTTAACTGGCTCCTTTTTAACTGATACTTCATGAGGGGAAGGAGGGATGCCGTGTCACCTCTGCCAGATGCAAGCAGAAGTCCAAATCCCCTCTTGGCCTTTTTTTGACACCTAAAGTGGGGGGGTCTTTTAAATGTTGGGTAGGAGTTTCTGCTCCTCACGAGGCCTCCACTGATATCTCCCTGACTGAATGGGATAGGAGTGGCCTCCATGAGCGTCACAAAGACTATGGCCTTATTCCTGAGGGGTAGTAGAAAATGTCCTGACTTTTCATTGGGGTTCCTCTGACATTAAACCAGTGGGCTGTGTAAGGACATTTAATTATTGCCAGCAGAGAGGGGAAGTGCAGACTCCCATCTCAGCCTTCTCTGAAATCACCCCATTGGGGAGACTGGAACACGTCGTTCCATCAGACAAAAGTGGAACTTTGGCTCTTCACTCAGCCTTTGGTGGCATGGGTCAGAATGAAGGCATAGTTTGTTTTGTGGTGTTAGGCTGGAGTGGTGCCCTCACTGTGCAAAAGTTTTCCGGCTTGGTAGGCTGCTCCTTTCCTAGTCTTGTGGCTTGAGAGGACAGCTATTCACTCATTCATTTGTTCATTCATTCATCTATCTTATCATCCGTCTGTCTTATCATCTATCTATCTATCTATCATCTATCATCTATCCATGTTTATCTGTACCCACTGACATTTCTGGGTGATTGACTCTTTCAGCTCTAAGTCTGGGTTACATAAAGCAAAAAGAAAACCCAGAGATGTTATCACCACAGCACTCTTTGTGTCTCAAGGTCCCTAGCTCCTCTGCCTTCTCCCCATCTTTTCCAGTAATCTTATTTTTGTTCCATACATAATATGCAGGGCTTCCTGTTGTACTTAGTAAGAGGAATAGGGAAAAATATCTCCTCCATCTTTCCCAAACTGGTTTCACACCATTTATTTTTACTACAAAGAGGGATATCAATGTTTCTTCTCTCTTGCTTGCTTACTTCCCTTCTCTTCACCCTCTTCTCTTCTTGCCTTGGTTTTTTTTTTCTCTCCTTCTTTTCGTTCTTCTTCTCTCCTCTATTTCCCCTGTTCAAACTACTCTTTATTTTGCATGTTATATTTACTCTCCGTGTTCACATGTAATTTCATTTTAATATTCATTTTATAACAAGCAGACTAATATCTAAGTGGAAACCGTGGTGGCCTCTCATTCTTTCTTCTTCTTTGTCTCCATATATGCAAAACTAAGTTGTTACTTGGGGACCCACAACCAAAGTAATTTTTTTTTTTTTTAATTTTTTTTTCAACGTTTTTTATTTATTTTGGGGACAGAGAGAGAGACAGAGCATGAATGGGGGAGGGGCAGAGAGAGAGAGGGAGACACAGAATCGGAAACAGGCTCCAGGCTCCGAGCCATCAGCCCAGAGCCTGACGCGGGGCTCGAACTCACAGACCGCGAGATCGTGACCTGGCTGAAGTCGGACGCTTAACCGACTGCGCCACCCAGGCGCCCCCAAAGTAATTTTTTTATAAACCTCTGTTGGCCTACATTCCCTTCTTTTAGATACAGTCACAACATCTCATTTTTTCTCCAAAGTCATTCTCCAGAAACCATCAGCAACATAATTTTTCTGACATGGAAAGAGAATGGGTTTGAGATTAATATTGAGCTGGGTTTGAATCCTGGTTCAATCATTTTTTTAGTTGTGTGATTTGGGGCAGGTAATCTAACTTCTCTGGTGAGATTTCTTTTAAGTAAATTGGGGATTTCATGAAATAATGCTTACAAATTATCAAATACAATTCTCGGTACATAGTGAGCACTCAATAAATATTAGTGAAATCTGGAGTTAGTAATTGTCAGTGTTCTCCAGCTTCCAAAGGTCAGTTTATCCAGTCTGGCTATCAGCTTTATTTTGGTAGGGTTAGTATATACATATCATTATTTATTGTTGTTGTTATTTTAGAATTATTATTATGTAGGGTTGCCCGTGTGTTCGATGAAGAAGTCTCTGAAATAAGTGAAAGAATTGACTGACCATCCTTACAATCATTATGATTGTCTTCATCCAATTCAAGCTCCCATTTTAGCAAAACAAGTCCCTAAACAAATATTTGCTTGATTAATAAAGGAATACTTCCTAAGCACACACTCTTAACCTCTCGTTTATGATTCTATGACTGTCATCAGAACCAGTGTCAAATACAGCATTTGGCTAGCTTGCTTCGCTTTTGATTTGTTTATGACAGAAAGACTGCTCAAAGAAATCTAGATAATGGTTGACAAGAGTTGATTTGAGACAAAATCACTTTGGCCCTTATCATTTCATGAGAAAAATAGCTTGACAAAGGATTATGCCAGAAAATTAGTTCCTGTGGCTGTTTATCTCTGGTATCAGTTCACTCTCGACTTGATGAGTTGAGTGTAAGAAAATATACAAAGTCAGTTGAAAATTTCAAGTACAGAGAATCATAGTTGGTGAAAGTTAAATTCTTATCAGTTAAGAAGGAGTTCCCAACTACCTCCCCCAATATTTTTCATAAATTACTTTTTATACTTGTATTTATCTAAAGCATCTTGTCTTCTTAATAAAAAAAAAAGTCATGGCATAGATATCATTTAAAAACCATATTTTTCTGTCTCATCCCTTCTCTGTACCCAAAAGCAACTATTTTCACTTAAACTTGTGTTTTTTAGGTGGTTTAACGCATACTAACTATTCTGCTTTAACTACTTGTTGACTTATCAACTTTATCTATTTTCTATTGATTTTGTATATTGATGAGGAAGATTTATTATTCTTATCAACTCCCTTATCTGCTGTTATCATCACAGTATCATAATATGATTTACAATTAAATTATTATTTGGCATTTTTAATTTTTCTGAATATGTATTATTCATTACAATCCAAAATGGTGAACAATGTTTACTTTTGGGTAATTTCCCCCCCGCAGTTATTTTTTGGTTGCTTGATTTTTATATTTCTTCTCTCAAAATTTCTTCTCAAGCCATTAAAAGTTATGTAAAGCTTTTCTGTGTACTATTTTCCTCAAGGCCAAGCATATCAGATATTCCTTTATTTCCATTTTCTTTAGATAGATATCTTTCTAGAAAAACTCCTTCCTACTGTCTCCCTCTGGAATTGTTTCTAGGTTATCCTGGCATTTCCCTATTTCTTTGCCTTGGGTTACATCTCCTACTTTTGGATAATTTGTGAACTTGCATGTAAGGTACATAGTTTTAAGAATTTATTTTTTATTCAGTGATCATATTTTGATGTATTATTTTGCTTAGTAAATAATTATAGATTGAAAATGATTTTTGAATAGAACTTTGAAGACATTCATCTATTATGTTCTAGCTTCTAGTGTTATTTTTGAGAAGTCTAATGCCATCACATTCCTGATCTAAATATGGAGACTTGTATACTATCCTGAAACTTTTAGATTTTTTCTCTTTTCACCATTACTTTTAATTTTCATGAAGATATGCTTTTGTGTATACCTTTTCTTATTTTGTTCTTGGCATTCCAAAAACACTCATTATTCAATTCTGAGATATTTTACTGATTTGTTTTCTTTTTTTATAATTTTCTTGCATCTATTTTGTTTCTTTTCTTCTTCTAAAATCCCAGTTATTTGGTATTGGAGATCGTGGATTTATTAACCACATTTACCTGGCCTGTCTTCCAATCCTGTATTTGTTTGTTTGTTTACTTTTTTGGAAGATTGCATCAATTTTAATTTCTAAACGTAATATTGATTCTTTTTAGCCATGAAAATATTAATTTAAAAGAGTTCTTATTATCTGATTATTCCTTTTATATAGATCCTGTTCCTCTTCCACGGATAAATTATCTTTTTTCATCTAAGTATAATAGTTATAACAATTTTTAAAATATTTTTTTCTGTTCTCTGTATTGTCTGTTTCCTCCAAGCTTCTTTTTTCCTACTTCTTTTGGTCTCTGAGTTGCAAATTGGAAATCTTTCTTCATTTATTGGCTTAGTTGTCCATTGATATTTGAGAATGAGGTGCTAGAAAGCTTATGAGAAGCTCTGTGGGCAGAAGTTGGATTTGTCAATCAGTAAACTTTTGAATGAGATGGCATGGTGAGAACCAGATTATTTCACAGGGGTATACCCAAATGACTAGAGTTGCCAGTCTAATTTCAGGGGCTGTTTAGTTTTTCCAGAGGGCAATCTACTCTTCTCCTTCTTGAGAAAGACAAGGTTGAAGTGGGGAGAAGGGAGGAGAGGTGGAGGTGGTCAATCCCACTCATGATGTTGGACCTTAACAAAGAAAGGGTGCTAAATCTCCTCATTGTACTTAATCTTTCTGATTTCATGTTTTGAACTTAGTATCCTTGAATCAAAAATCTCTCTGGTTCAACATATTCGTAGAATGAATCTCCTACCAGGTAGCAATTTTAAGTCATGTTGGAAATAAGGATGCTGTTATTTTGGTGCCTAATAGCCCTGGTCCAGTCTCTCAGTGAATTCCCTTATTTTTGCCTCTTATTTACTATCACATTTAATAGCACATGGTACTGAGAATTTTTGAGATTTTCTGCATTCTCTACCATAAGGGAGAGCGACAGTGAGTGGGGGAGGGGGGCAGAGGTAGAAGGAGACAGAAAACCCCAAGCAGGCTTTGCACTGTCAGTGCAGAGCCCAACAGGGGGCTCAAACCCATGAATGGTGGAATCATGACCTGAGCCAAAGTCAAGAGTTGGATGCTTAACTGACTGAGTCACCCAGGCACCCTGGTGTTTGTGTGTTTGTGTTTTTTTAATTCTAAGATTATCTCCATAAATGTTGGGTTAAAAGAAATAAGCATTCGTGATCTCCACAGGGATTTGATGAAGGTCACTGATAATTTGAGTAATTCTCTCTCTCAGTTGACAATTGAACATTTTTGGATTAGAAAATCCTTTAATATGACATCCTCCTTTCCTTGACCTAGAAACTGAAAAATATAATTTAAATCAAGAGCTTGATAAATTCTGCCACTTATCTAAATTTTTATGTCAGGGTCCTGATGTCATGGCTGACACCATCCTCTCCTTTTACCCCATCCAATCAATCATCAAGCAATGTTGTTTTTTCCTATGTCTTGAATCTGTCTGCTTCTTACTTTCTCCATAGCCAGTAGTGAAGTCCAAACCAACATTTTGACTTAGATTTCTGTCATAGCTGTCCAACTGAATGGCTTTCCTTCTTTTCACCCATTCACCATTTGGGAGTCAGAGGCATCATTTTAAACCGCTGATATATTCCTGTCATAATCTTAGAGAAAATCATTCACAGTTGCCCATTCCTCTCAATATAAAGACCGAATGCTTACCATCATCCAAAGGGTCCTGTGTGGTCTGAACTCAGATGAATTCTCAACTCCATCTGTCCCCTCTGGCTTTATTGACCTTCTTTTAGTTCCTGCTCTGCTGTAAGCTTCTCCCCGGCTCAGGATTTCACTCAGTTATTTTGCCTAGAACCACTGAATTCTCAGAAACTCTATCCCATGCATACTTAGCATTCAGGGTCATTACTTGGTAGAGCAAGAGGTCAGGTCCAGGGGAAATCCTGAAACCTTTGCAGAAGTTGCTTAAACCTCATCTCTATCTTTTTAAAGCTGTGTTACTGTGAGTCACTTACAAGCTCTTAGAGGGCCACACATTAGCTCACCATGGGTAGTTTAATCAAATAATGGATGTAAAGTATTTATCACGGTGCTTTGCAAAAATACGTATTCAATACATACTGGTTCCTTTCTCCTTTCTTTTTTTCTGTTGAAGCGTCAATAACTAATGTTGAAAGCCTGAAAGATTAGAGAAAGTTTCACGTACAGTAAGAAACATCATATTAAGACAAATAGACTGACGAAAGTCTTTCTCCTCTCAAAGTTTAATTAAAATTTGTAAAAATGATTTCGGTAAAAGCAATTATCTCTGAGGTAAACTACAGAAAAATATCTGATTTCTGAAATTCTTCTTCAAGATTTTCCTTATTCTATTTCCCTCTGTATACATTCTGAACCAAATGTACCAAGTGTCAGGCAACAATCCCTTAAGATTTTGGAAGGAAAGTTGCCCATAAATGTGAGATTCTCTATTTAGAAGTCAAACCGAAAACGTTAATGATAATGGCAATCAGTGCTAGTGTTGACTTTCGCATTTATAAAGCATATTTATTTTCAAAGCTCTCCCCAAGCTTTCTGTAAAGGCAAGGAAACATGTAAAGTGAAGATTTCCCAGATATGTTGATTATAAATTTCTAACAGAAAGAAATAATGTCTAAGTGTGGATTCCTCTAGCATGGGAAGCCCATTATTTTAGAGAGGCTTTTGCTTTACTCATCTAACCTGAGCTTAGCTCAGGGAAAAGTTCACTGAGAACTTTCCTCAGGCCACCTCTTAGGCCATGCCTAAGAGAACTCATCAAACACTACTCTCACGTGAGATCTTACACCCATAATTCTTCGCCCAAAATTAATTCTTGCTACAAAAATCTTTTGCTTCCCTAAATTGGGTTATATGACTTTCTCCACTGTGGGTGTTCACAAAGGTTTTTGTCCTTTTCTCCACCTTCCTTTCAAAGATGCCATGGTGCTGTCTGTTCCCCCAAATGCTATGCTGACCATAGTGGCAAATCAACAACACAAACTATGAACTTGGATCAATTACTTTAGATGTGTCGTACTTCAGATGTGCCCAATTTTACAACAATCTTTACTTGAACATGCAATCCCTGTTCACAAACTCTGATTCCAGAACTTTGTTTTAGGTCTATTCCCCAACACCGATGATGTATATTATACGTGTCTCATTACTATTGTTTTTCAGAGTCCCCACTCTCCCTGTTATCCTTTCTCAGGTTTTTGCAAACTGTAATGTGACAGCAGTATATTATTCATGCTGATGTGATGTTAGCAGAAACCAAGTAGACTATATTCCTTGATAACAAGGTTTATTTTTTTGCTTTTTAATTTTTAATTTTCTACTCTAAAGAAGTCATACTTTTCACCTAAGCATTTCATTATATTTCATAGACTTTAATCTAAATTTGATTGTAAGATTTTCAACACTACTCATCTCCAGGAAAAGAATGGAATTTCCCAGAAAAGCCTAAGAAATTTTGTTCCATTACTATCTTGGGTGGTTTTCCATTATTGGCCACGAGTCTGCAGAAAACATAAACTAAATGTCAGAGTGTCTTTAAATTCAGTGCAACAAAATCTGTCTGCAGCAAAAGAATGGATGAAAAACTTGCTCCAAATTCAAACTGTGCTTTTACTATTGATTTTTTAAAAAATTATTATTTAGTGGGGTTTTTTTTTCTCCATTTAGTTTAAGTTTCAAAAGTCTGAGTGATGTGACAACGGTAGAAGAGGGTAAAGGAAGTACACAAAGATAAAAGATATATGATGCCCTCAGGACCCCCTAGGAGGGCCACATGGCCAGTCTCCTTCCTCAGCAGATAAGGATGTGAATACTCAGACGGCACTTGACTCTTTAAGGTCTATAACTTTCTTAGCTTAGGGTCTTTACAGTTTTTCTTCTGATTACTTTTTTTTTTTCAACTATAGAGTACCTTACCAGTCATATAACCGTTATCGTACTCAGACTAGAAAAAAAAAATCTATGTGACAGGCAACAAAGATGGGAAGGATCTTGATCACTATATTCTCGCTTCTCATTCTCTCTGTTTGAACAGACCTGAAGGTGCAATTCAGCAGAATAGAGAGACTGGGGAAAAACCCGCTCTCAATTTAAAGCAGTATAGAGCTGTAGGCGAAATTACACTGAAATGAAAAAATAGGGAGTGGCAGAAAATACTACACACATCATGAAGATTACCTACCAAGTGAATGGGAGTTATATTCAATTAAACAACATAATTATATTCTATGTTATTTTATAGGGGAGCAGGTCCAAACAGGAAGATATATTATTAAGGCGCTGATCTACCGTGAGGGATAGTTAACAGATATGTCCTCTCTGAGCACCAGAATTCTGCCTGAATCCCCAGAAGGTCCAGTTGGCTCAGATCTCACATCAGAAAGTTAGCAAAAGTGATTCCTTAATTGAGGT
The DNA here is from genome assembly GCF_024362965.1 of Panthera pardus. NCBI lineage: Eukaryota > Metazoa > Chordata > Mammalia > Carnivora > Felidae > Panthera > Panthera pardus. The sequence continues at coordinate 70,217,560 of NW_026527002.1, forward strand.
CTTCATAAAGAAGAAAATAATAGTAAGTTTTTGACAATGGCCACCCATGTCATTTATTAAACACTTGTATGTGGCAGACTTTGTTCTGGGCATTTTGTGTATATAATCTCTTTTTATCCTCACCATAGTTCTAGAAATCTGGAGGTACGTGTTATCTCTATTTTACAGCTGGAAAAATTGAGTCTTGGAGAAATTAAGTCATTTGTCTTACTGATTCTAAAGCCACATTTCCAAAGTTAAGCCAATGTCTGTGCGCTCCACACTTACACACATGGCCCTGGTATCCAGGTACGTTGGCAAGAGAAAACTTGGGATTAATTTCTAATTCCTTATCACTAGGGAATATTAGGGAAGCGCAGCTTTACTCCGATATAACTAAAATGTATTGCACATTTACTCTAGTGGGTTCTGAGCTTTGCACGGGGAAAAGCGATGGATTCCAGAAAATCTTGACTTTGAGGAGATCACATTATCATCTCAAAGATGGATGTGAAAATGTTCGATTTCATTCCAGTGTGGAAAACGGAATGAGAGGTGTCTGGGTTTCACCCAGGACTGGCCTTGACCTTTTCTTCACTATCCCTGGGGCTTCAGTCTCGGTCATTTCCATGCGGCAATGTTCCAACCCAAGACCCACGCCAGACTGGCTATCGGCTTCTCTCAGTGGTGACTCGTCATAGAGATTTCTATGCCTCTACATGTTCAACGTGCTCAATCTGTTTCAGTCTTCAAGGTCGTCTTCATTCATTATTGTCATAGTTGCTTTGATTCCTTTTTGTGTTATTTCACAAACCTTTAAAAATGATGGTGAGTACTTTTCTTGACTCCACCCATATTCTGAGAAACGCCTGCTATGACATGTATCTCCTTCCTCTGCAGGGGGAAGTATTTTGTAAACTTCCTCTGCTTTTTACCCAGAGAGGACAACTTTTACCTGAAGTAGGCTTTCTCAATTCCCTTAGAAGTTCCAAGTCTGCCATCAGATGCCTCCCAAAACAGTAGTTCAAGTTAAGAATTATCTTCTTGCAGCCTCCCTGCGATCTTACTAATTTACTTTTAGGCTCATTTATTTCTGAAAGTTTGGAGCAAGACTCTGTGTATCACTTTCTTAGTCTTTGCTAAGCGCGGGTCACTTGATTAAATTTTTAAAAGGCAAGTGTGCTTCATATTTACTAAGTAGATAAAGTATAAGAGATTATTCACTGCAGCTTTCTTTTTCAAAAAGTGCTTCCCTCAAAGTGCTCCTGAGAAGAGGTGTATGTGTATCTTATCTATCATTTGAAATTTTGAGTTTTGAGTTGGCGACCATTTGCTATGGGACCCTGGGAAAGAGATTTTTAACTCTTGTGACCTCAGCCTACCCATTTTTACAATGAGGTATAGGTGAGGTGCTCTCTAAGTTTTATCTCAGCTGTAACATTTGGTTATTTTATTGTTTGAAGCCAAAGATCATTTCTTAGGAAGTTTTCTGAAAGCACAACCTGTCTTGTACCAGTTCACAGCCAGCATGGACTAGATACAAGTTAAGTATGAATTTATAGGTTTACAAGATCTCAGAGTTCAAAGAGACTGTCAAGGTCACGGAGCACAACCCCCTACGGTGATACCTGAATCCCTTCTACAACATCCCCACCAAGTGGCCAACCTGTCTACAGGTGAACACCTCTACCAGACCTCACTACCTCTCAAGTCAACCAATTCTTTTCTGTGGACTATTATGAGGGGTTTTTTCCCCTCCAGTTTCAAAATATGTCCTCCTGTATTTTCCATTAGTGGATCTGAACTCTGCCACTTATGCCTTCATTAAAAAGTATAATTCCTTTTTCCACAAAACAATCCTTTAGTTATTTGAAAATGACATCAACAAATATCTTTGTCTCCATGATAAACAACTAATTCTTTAAAGCATTCCTGCTCTGGTATGGTTCCAAGTGTGTTCCTAATTTTGATCACTTTCCTTCTTAATTTGACTCAGATTGTCAATGCCGTTCTTACTGGCCTGCAGAACTGATCAAATGTCTGAGATAATCTTTGGTGACAGAATTTGAAAATTGACTTTTAGAGAGAAAGAAAGATAATCTGATAAGAGATTATCACTGTAATCTGAGCAAAAAGTGGCAAGGACCTCTGCAAAGACTAAGGTGATTACTAATAGCTGATGGATATTTTGCATTTGTTTTCAATGCATTATCACAAGTAATATAATCACGGAGCCCTTCCCATTTTAGAGTTTAAGTTACTTATACAAGAGTAGTATGTGATGGGTCTGAGATTCCAACATGTTTTCTGTGGCTTAAATGTCCAGCCGTATTCTTCAAGAGAAAGGAAGATTTCGAACGTATGGTTTGGGAAGAATTCCATTCCACAAATAAATGGGCAGGATAGAAAAATTATCCCTCATCGGTCTTTAAGAGAAATTGTTTTTTGAAAATTCTGTAGGGAATGGCTGCCTAGATTGGGACCACCATACGGAAATGCCAAAAACAAACAAACAAACAAAAAAAGGTGGCAAAAGATTTTCATGCCCCTTTGTAGAAATGAGTTCTGTGTCTGTGTGTGGTCACTTTTCTCCTAAGATAGTTCTGTCCTTGCTTCAGCAGCCTAAGAGCGGAGATTAGCCTTCAGGCCATTGGAGCAATGCTCATGGCTGCAGGGAGGTACTAGAAATGAGCAGTCCACAGCAGCCCCCGCTGCTGGATTAACACCTGTTGCATGTATCTTTTTGGGTAGCGACTGTCTCACCCTCAACCGCTTTTTTTCTTGGAATGTATCGAAGATAAACCAGCCATCACTTGGACACCTCTCCCACACCAAGTATAGCAAAGCCTGTATCATGCAGGAACGTCCACTGCTGTGCAATCAATCTTCAAAAGAACAAGACAGATTTTCAGGACACATTCTCAAGTTGAGGGGCAGAAAGAACAGTGTTTAAGATGACATACAGAAGGGGTAGAAATGGGCTCCTGAACCTAACAGATGTCTGATTTGTGACCCATGACTAGACCATATCCGTGAGTAGGCTCACGGATCCTTCAGAGGCTCACGGGGGAGGATTAACTGAGCTGATATATATGAAGTGTTTAGACTGTTAACTGGTACAGAATAAGTGTTCAATAAATGCAATGATAATCACAAGAATTATTAATGTCTCAGGTATTTCATTTGTGGAAAAATCAAGATATCTTGGTCATATGCTGGAGCGGAGTTCTGGATTGAACTTGAATATGTCAGGGAGGTGGGAGTGACTGGGCTTTACAGAAGAAGAAATTCACCTAAGAAAGTTGTGGTAGGGGGTGGGGGGTGAGCATCCTTACATAGAGACAGGTGTGCTTGAACTTGGCCTATGACCATTCTCTAGCTTGAAATGCATCAAACTTGCCAGGGAGAAGATTTTTGCTCAATACACTCAATGATGTTGTCAGACTTCATCAAGATAGCTCCTGAAATACTTCGAAGAAGGGAAGTAGGAGTGGTAAGCCCTCCCAGGCCATCTTCAGAGCAAGGTTGTGAGGACCTTAAGAGATCAGAATCAGAGACTGGCTGGGCTAGAAAAGGCTTTGTCAGCCATGAGCTGCTACACGTGGGAACAGGGCAGCAAAAGGAGTTTTTGCCTTGGTTTCCTTAGTGTCCCTCTGGGCCCGATATGACAATAAATGACAAACACCTCATCAGATCCCAGAATACATTCAGCCGGCACTTTCTTCATTCTGAGTTCTAGTCTGGGATTTAAATCCTCAAATGCCTCCCATCACTGACAGGTAGCATAAACTCGTGAGCCAGGTCAGGCCTCAAGCAAAGGGGCTGAGTTGCTTGGATTGGCAGCCATTGGCCCTGCTTGATCACCTTCTCTTTCAAAAACCTTGGGACCCAAAGGAAACAAACAAAAAGTTGACCCCCCTGGGGGTGAACTTCCCAACAGTGATCCCTTTTCAGGCCTTCTTCTCCCTCCCTGTGTTCCCATCACTAAACACATACCCTCCTGTATCTCTACCCAGCAGAACCATGGGATCACGGCCACCACATAGGGAGATACAAGGAGTATCAAGGAGATACAAGGGAGATACAACTGAGTAAGGCAGCCCTGGATTCAAAGCCACTTCCAGGTCAGACAATGTCATTCAAGTTCTCCGAGCTTTCTTTTCTTCATAGTAAGTCCTGTCTTAAAGAGTTGTTGAGGTTTACATATCGCCTGCACATAGTGAACGATTAATAGAAGCATGATAGCTCTGACAACAATTGCTTTCATTACTATTATTTCTACTTTGGTGAATGAACAGGTACCATGATCAAGACTGGGCACGAGGGTGGGGTACTTTAGAGTCTCTGGACCGGCATGCAGGTTTCACTTTCCAGTGATCTGACACATCGACCCATTGAACGGCATAGGCTTCATGAGTTGTATCATTCCCAGGAACCTCCCCATCCCCCACATAATCTGGAAACACCCCCCCCCTCCCCGCTCATGTTTGGCCTCCTGGCCTGAGGACTCCTTGGGTTAGAGATGCTGACCTCTAAAGGCCCCTCCAAAAATGCATAGAGGCAAGACCATTTTAGCATCCTCCCTCACATTCATACACAAGAATTTGGCTGCTGCCCAGAACGAGTTAGTTTTGCAAGAAAGTGGAGGTGGGGGAGGAGGAAGGGAAAGACTCTAGTGAGGTATAAAGATGACAAGGAGGATGTGGTCCCTGGATGTCAGGGCAGTTTTCAATCAAGAAGGGTATGAGAGAAGGCGAGCAGGTGATCCTTCCTGTGGAAGCAGAGTAGTTCTTTGCGGTGAGTCACCTGTCTGGGGTTCCCCCAAATCATAAACACCCGGTGGAAACTATAAACCCTTGAATGCAGAGGCTATGTGGGAATGTGGAACACAAGTCCCAATACCACTGTTCTTATCTTGCTGCTGCCATTAATTTACCTGCTGAGAGATCCCAGACACGCGGACTCATCTTGGAGCCCTTTTCCTCAATGGTCCGCTGGAGTGGCTGTGCGTTTGGGGAGGGAGGGCTATTGTCCTGTTCTAATGTAATTTTGCCCTGACAGAAGAGAAACAGGAAGTGAGACTGAGAAAATCTAACCAGTCAGTCAGAGAGCCCTGACCCAGCTCTTTCCTCCTGGGTGTTCTTGACCCAAGGAACACAGGCTGAGTAAAACACAGTCCCATACGGGAGGCACCTGTGGTCTAATCAGGGAGGCAGCTAAGAAAATGGACCACAGCACTGGGGCACATTGTGAACACGGTATGGTAAATGCCATGGCAGAGAGGAGCCCTAGAGCTAAGCCCTGTACAAAGGGGAACCGAGAGACTGTTAGAAGATTCCAGGTGGCCACTGCCCTGCTCTGCTTCCTTCAGGTCCTCACCTGAGCCCAGCTGTGCCAGGTGTCAAGGGTGGAGGTAGGCCGAGATCTTTCCCCTCTTCTTCCCACTTCCTCCACATAAATTCACGTCCTCTCTTGAGAAAAAGACATCCCTAGTCAAGGAAAATGACATTTAAGTAAGGGGAAGAAGACCTATCTCCTCACAGTGAGAATTTAGGAAGATGCTGACGCGTCTCGAAATTTCCAAACCCGTGATTTTTACTTCTTACCTACTTCTTCATAGCGATTATGAAGTTCAGTGACGATGACGGTGCTGACAAAGCGACAACAGCAAGTACAATAATGATGATGGCATCCATGCTAATCACCAAGATGTAATAAGTCCTGACCAAATGCTAAGAACTCTGCATGCATTCTACAAGACAATAGTTCTGCAATTGTTCTGTCTCCACAGAAGAAGAAATGGACACACAGGGTTAGTTAAGATCACTGAATTTTATAATGGGGGCCGGGGGGACTCTGTTCAAACCCAGGTGTGTGACTTCTGAGTGTGAGCCCATAACTGCTCTGCCTGGCCAATGTGTGGCTTCATGGTCTTACCCTCTTGTTCTCGTGTTCTGGTCTTCGAGGGAAGCAGGCCAAGGGTACCTGGAGGGGGTAGGCTCTACTCTAACAAAGGAATGCCTGGATAGAGACGCCGAGGGTGATGCCCGTGAAGAAGAGAGCAAAACAGGCCAAATCACCAGAGCGGACAAGGGGAACGTAGCGCATTCCTTGAGTGTGGGCGTGTGGCCAAGTGACCCAGACAAGGAGAATTGATCTAGCTGGTGCCGCACAGAGCACGGGATGGCGGCTAATAAAAAGAAAGCGATCTGGATAGTTTATTCGCAGGCACTGGCTCGCCCACACTCCCACGAGGGCAAAGGAGAAGAAAAAGTATACTTTGGGAAGATTCTGGCTAACGATCGCAAGCTGCTTTTGAAGGACTCCACTATCCTTCCAGTGTTGGTGGTTCTACTTCCCCTCCCAGCCCCATCCACCCTCTCCAGAATTCAGATAGCTATTTCCAAAAACCAGTTTGTCAATTGGTAGCTACAAGTGTTGAAAATCGCAAAGCCTCTTTCCCTTCTCATTGGCCTTGCAGGGGCCATGAGCTTGCATTGTAGACTCAACGTGGAAGAAGGAGCTCCAGAGAAAAGATAGACAGCTTTGCGACTTCCTCCCCCTGACCTGGTCTGGCTCTGTTCCACCTCTTCCCTTGCAAATTGCATGGGCTACACCATCCTGACCTCCATTTCATGATGTCTCTTCCAAATGTTTGCTTGATGAGATTCCCGCCACTAAATGAGGTTTATCTAGAACTTGAAGATGATTGAAACAGAGAGTTTGGGGCTCTTTGGAGGCTTTTGGGTTTTTGCAAGCTGGAGTGCTATATATAGCTGTTACTTTTAAGTTCCTATCTACAGCAAAACACAGTTTCCTGCTTTCTCTGAAAAAGGCACTTTAGCTCACAAGCTGGGGCCCCATCAACCAGAAATACCTACATCCACATCAGCATGGGCTGGTCTCACGTTGGGGAGGATGGAATCAATCCTCCTCCCTTTCCACAACCTGCAGCCTTAGCTCCCACTCTCCTCCGTATTTAGTCTTCTTCCACATCGAGTTCTCTGAATTACTATTTTAATGAGGGAGCTATAGAGTGCTGTTGAATAGGATTGGAAACAGAACCAGTACTTGGCCTTCCCCTGAGCTCATGCTGAGCACTTTTCTAATGTGAGTACCCATCTTTTCACTGGTTTTGGATTCAATACCTGCACATGGACAGCTACTGGGCAAGCAGGGAGACAGAGAGCACTAACATTCCGACATTATACTCAAGCTGTGTGACCTTGGCCAAGTTCCTTTTGTGTCCTCATTGGCACATGAGGTCACGGGAAGATTACAAAAGATATGTGGAAATGTTAGTAGTAACTTGTTATTAAGGACTTGGGATTACATGAACATCTTTGAAATTATTCTACATCTCATGCCCTGGTTGCTGAGTAAATATTGCTGCCAGCACCAAAGTCACATTTTTCAGGCATTTTTTTTTTCAGAACGTGTAATTCACATGGGTGGTAAATGAGTTCTTCAAAAGCTAAACCTTTGGGGTGCCTGGGTGGCTCAGTCGGTTGAGCGTCCGACCGTCTTCAGCTCAGGTCATGATCTCACAGCTTGTGAGTTCGAACCCCACGTCGGGCTCTGTGCTCACAGCTCGGAGCCTGGAGTCTGCTTCGGATTCTGAGCCTCCCCCCTCTCTGTCCCAACCCACTCACATTCTGTCTCTGTCTCAAAAATAAATAAACATTACAAAAAATTAAATAGCTAAAACTTTCATTTAAGTAGTTGTTTAAAAAAAACTCAGCCGTGGATCGTTTCCATTTTGATCGTTCGATTAAGGTATGCTGCCAGCTTTCTCCACTATAAATTACTCTCTTTGCATCTGCAATTATTAAATAGTTTGTGGAGAAAACATTACCAAAAATGGGATGAGCATCTGATTCCTAATGAGATGCACTAACATCACTTGTGATGTCCCTGCCCTAAATGCATAGACTGAATCAACCCACTAAGAAATATCAGACAAACCCAAACTGAGGAAGAGGCTGGTATCCTTCAAAAGTGTCAGTGTTAATGCAACACAGTAAGGTTGAGGTATTGCCCACAAACAAGGAAACCTAACACATGTCATCTAGATGCAATATGTGATCCTGAACCAGATATTGGACCAGAAACAATTGCCAAGGAAGATATTATAGGAAGGGCTGGTGAAATTTGACTGTGATCCATAGATTAATTAATAGCATTGTGCCAAAATTAAATTTCCTGGTTTGGGGTTGCCCGGGTGGCTCAGTTGGGTAAGTGTCCTACTTCTGCTCAGGTCATGATCTCACAGTTTGTGAGTTCAAGCCCCTCATCGGGCTCCACACTGACAGCTCAGAGCCTGGAACCTGCTTCGGATTCTGTGTCTCCCTCTCTCTCTGCCTTTCCCCACAAGTGCTCTGTCTCTCTCTCTCAAAAATAAATAAATATTTAAAAACATTTTTTTAAAATTTCCTGTTTTTCATAATGGTGCCATGGTTGTGGAGGTAAATGCCCTTGCTCTTAGGAAGTACATACTGAAGTATTTACCAATAGAGGGGAAAGATGTCTGAAGCTTATTTATGTAGGTGTATACATATGGGGTGGGGGGGGGGGGGGGAATGATAAGACAAATGTGCCAAATTTTAACAACTCTTGAATCTGCATGAAGAGTATATAGTGACTTCTTTTTGGTATTGTTATAAACTTTCTGTAAGTTGGAACTTATTTCAAAAACAACAAGTTGAAACAATCAAATTAGAAACAAACCCTTCAGGACAGAAAAGCTGCTGAACCACAAAAGCAAACTCCTATATTCCTTAAGAGCTCAAAAGAGTTGAGCCCTGTTTCCATGAATTCTGTTGACTGAGACTGTGACGTCATCACCATGATAATCCTCACAAGAAGTGTATAATTAGAGCTTCTCTGTCACAGATGGTGACTGAGGTGGGGCAAGAACCCAAAGAAAATTCAAGCCTCTTGTTGGAGCTCTCCCCATCAAGTTTTGAACGAAGTTGCCTAACAAGACATCATTCAAACATTCACTCATGTGTCTAATCAAGATTTGTTTCACATCTATGTTCCTTTCTGGAACAAAGATGTTAGCAATGTCTTTTTCCTTCCCTCAAGGAGTTTATGGCTCTGACGGGAAGACAGTCATGTCATAAGTAACACTAATCCAGAGTGGCGGGGATTACAGCAGAAACAGATGTAAGCTGCTATTAGGGAGGAAGGAACCAGGAGAGTAAAAAGAATCTTCATAAGGGGATGACACTGACATCTGAGGGGGTACTCTAGCAGAGAGAAAAGAGCCTTCCAGATAGGGTAAAAGATGGTCCTCTGAACAATCATAGTATATTTGCAGAAGGTAAATCACTTGATGTTGATAGAATCTAGGGGATGTAGTGGGGTGAAGGTAGAAATTGCCAGAAAGAGTTCTGTGCAAAGAACTTCCCCCCTCCCCTTCATATTACAGTTTGGATGCTTTCGTTATTCTTTTTCTTATCCAAGTAGCAGTGAGCTGAGTGTGGCCCAAATCCTACCGTGGATAGTTGCTCCCCATTTCCCTCTAATGTTGAAGTCAACTAAAAACCCGGCCATAGTACATCCTACTATCACTCTGCTTGGGTTCTTATTGGAGAAGGTCACACATATCCCTCCTTCTTCCCTCGTCTCAAGGTTCTTTCTGGATTCTTGATCTCACTAGTGTCTCGTCACTTGCGGCTCTTCTCTTCCTAGCTTAAATCAAGACAAATGTGGAACCTAGTCTTCTTTCCTTGTTTTGGTTCAAGATTCAGAAAGAAAAAAAAAAAGTTTTGGTGGTACTACAGAGAAAACCATGGGAAATTAGTAACGAGGTCTCGCCTTCCCAGAGACTTCTACGGACTTGCTCCTCACAGGGGTTTCTCACCGTCCAGAGTCTTCCTCACGGACTTTCTGACTGCACATGAGCCAAGGCCTCACTCTCTTCATATTCTTTTCTCTCTCTTCCATTTCCTGGACTCGGCTCTACCTCTATTTTGGGCCTACCTGAAAAACTCCTTAGAGTGTTTTCCATTCGTGCACAGAATAATTTATTTTTCACCCAAACTCTCAGCTCCGCCAATTTTTAAAAATATAAAAAGTTATTATGGTTTTCCCTTAAACAAAGGGCCATCCATCTGGGGTTTTCAGCTTTTGACAGCCAAAGAATTGGTGGAAGCTTTGGCATTACAATCTTTCCTCTCATATGATTCAATATCTGGATGTGGTTTACTTGTGTTTGGAAGGAAGGGAATAGTATAAAGATTTGTCCTCCCACCAAAGCGCATTATTTTACCCCATGGAGGGCAAATGTAGTTAAAATTGATGATCTTTTTATTTTTTAATTTCACTACAATCAAACCCTTCTTCCAGAAGGGTTTTTGTGAGAGATAGCTCATGAACACATAAGTCAACTCAACTTGGACAGCTCAATTGTACAGTATTTAATGCTTCTCAAGACAGCACATTCCATCAGACTGCATTGTCCTTGGAAAAAAAGAGCAAACTGCATTATCCTTGGGAATATTCACACAATTAGTATTGATAAGAGGATACCGGATGCTGTATGGCGAGGGTCAGTACACTAGTCCACAGGTACAATCTAGCCCTGTCTGTTTTACATGACCCATATGTTTTAAAACTATTCCAGCAAATCAAGAAAACACTACTTCATGACACATGAAAATTATATGAAACTTGAGTGCTAGCTGTTTTCATCAAGTTTTTTTGGAACACAGCCATGGCCATTCGTTTACCCATAGTCTCTGAATGCTTTCTCTACAGTGGATGAGTTTAGTTGCAATAGAGACCATAAACCCCACGGAATGTAATCGAGTTGCTCTCTGGCCCTTCACAGACTACTGCTGTAGATTATGCAAAATTGGGTAGTTACCACCTTTGAATCTAGCTTTCAAAAGCAACCGTTAATTTAAAGATTTTCTACAACCTGCAAAGCTTTTATCTTACTACGGTTTTTGGCTTGTGGTTCTTAAATCTGCAAGTCTATTCAACTCTAAAGAGAACGTAAGCCTGTTTGTAAGTGTGTATTCATAATCATAAAGTTCACTTGTGTGTGTATGTGGGTGTATGCGTGTATGCCAATGTCAGAGCTCCATGTGTGTAGATTTGTATCAACTAATTAATTCAAATGTACAATACAGGCAGTTTAGATCTGCCTGAATAGTGATTTTCATTGATGATCAAGGTTGGATACAATTGCTCAGCATAAAGTACAGATTAAGCTGTGAAAATCATGTTTTTTTTAATAGCTAATCAGATGCTTATATCTTTTGTGGCACCTGCTGTTGTATGTCCATTTCTTAGATGATTTCCTAAGTAAACAAACACATGTTAGTTCCTGTTTTTCTTATGAACGTGACTTCATATTTCATATGGCTGTTTTAATTTTAGTCTTCATGCTGCTGACTTGTTGCACTCAGAGAATTAAAAACCATTGCGTTTCTGTGCCACTTTTAAGAGATTACTTGGATCGCAGATACGTAGATGTGTGGTCCTCTTCATTAAAATAATGGTTTTGTCAAATGTCATGGCATTCTTTCAGGGACAGGACAAGCTTCCGGTTTCAGTAAGCTCTCCCTTTCCTATTTCAGTAAATCCAGTTTAGCTCTGGGAAACGACCCAGAGGCCAAGTCATTTTGCAAAGAAATACAGGTCTGCAACTTCCATGTGTGTGGGGATAAGAGCCAATGGTTCCCACTTCTGATCACAGGCATAGTGGAGTCTCCCAAGGAAAGAAGGAAGGAGCAGGGAAACATGGTGGAAAGAGTACCAGGCAGGAAGTGGGAAACCTGCCTCACTGCTTTTTGGCTACCAACCGACCCCGGAGCCTTAGCAGACATACTTAATTTCTTGGTCCTCAATTTCCCTCTTTTGAAAATCGAGGAGTTCATCAAACCAATAGCTTTCAAGTTTTCTAAAGCAGCAACCACTTTGATGAAGTGAAATCCTATGGGCAAGACTAAAACATGAGAGAAAGAGGAGCCGGACTGGCCTGGTAGAAGGGAGGAGCCACTGGGCCTTCACTTGACCCATGGTGGTAGGTCTAGAAGAAGCTCCTCTTCCAAGCTGAGGGCGCTCCAAAACAGCTTGGTGGCTAGAAGACTGTTCTGCTCCAAATAACCATGGGTCACAGTTACTGTGTGCATTGTTTGTGTCTGCGTTAATGAGTTGGACTTGCCAAAAAAAAGTAACGTGTTCTCTTAAATGATCAAGCATCCCTTTTGCAAGAATAGTTTCATTGTTTAGTATGCCAGATGAGTATTATGGACAGAGATGGAGGGGCAGTCAACTCAACCTCAGGTACTGTCAAGGGGAGTCACCTAGACACAGGAATTACAAAAGAGATTCAGCGTGATTGGGTTGTGCGATTGAGTCTACACTTGCGCACCTGCCTTCTCTATTACTCTCAAGAGCTGTGAGGGAAGGATGTGTATCTTAATCTTTTCCCAGTGCCCAGTAATAGAGAATATCCTGAGAAATTTCAATAAGCAAATACACAAATGAGAGGTTTTAAGCTCACCGTACAGAAGTCAAATCGGTACCTGAAGAGTGAAGGGTTATCTCGGAAATATGAGAGTAAGACCTATTATTGGAAAACTGAGGATGAACTCCAGTGAACAGTGAGCTCCCTGGACAAAAAGTTCCATTCCTGAATTAACTCCACTTATCACCTTGGGTGCCCATCTATAAATCTCAGTCTGGTAGAGATAAACCGCACAAGCTCTAAATTTCCTCCCATCACGGATATTCCATAAATCCATGATTAAGTTAAGAAAGTTATCCTTTAAAGTGTTTATACTTTAAACGATTCAAATAATTACTGTGACTCTCTACTTCCCGAATCCCTCTGTCTGCAAACTCCATGCGTTCTCCCTAGTGCAACATTTCAAGAACCATGGGGAAACATCAGGTGATCTCAGACCACTCTCAAGATTACCCCCTTCTTCTCCACCACCCAACAAGGTTCCTCGCCTCATTTTGTGCCCGTGGGCTTCCTGTTCTGGGAGGTTCCAGGACAGGGCACCACACAACAATGTTGACACCAGATGACCACTGTGACCTTAAAGTGTTGGAGGAGCTTTCCCTTGTATGTGACATCAGTAGGATAGAGGAACTGCAGAAATGGAAAACTGTAGAAACTTCTAGAATTTTGTCAAAGAAGTTGTGCTGGAGAGATGATATCAGTAGCCATGCCAGTTAGGGTTGTTTGGGGATAACTAACCAAAGCCTGCTACCCCCCGATGTGGCAGGATCGCCAATTTCACACTATACTCCAGGTAGGCAAAGAAATGGAAGGTTTCTCATTTTAATGTAACTCAGCTAAGATCGGTTCTGAACCCCAAATCTTCAGGGTGGGAAGAAAAGAACTTGCTAGCTGATGACATCTCAGTTTTTCCAATACAAACGAGATGCCTAGCAGTTGAAAATAATCTTTTGGGAGTAAACTATTAATATTTCAACATCTCCACCCATTCCTCTATTTTCTTCCCAAGATGGCATCTGGATGAATCAGAAAGCTTTCTCAACCCTTCTGAGAAGATGGAGCTTTGGATCCATGTGTGGGTCCTTGTCCCACTCTGCACTTGTGGCTGGCTTTGATGGAGATGATGCCTCTTTGCAGCTGGTCATTATTTTTGTCGATGCATTCACTGCAGAATGAATGTTCTGGCATATTTTGTTATTTTTGGTTTGAATTTATAAACGTTTATTTATTTACTTTGAGAGAGAGGGAGAGAGCACATGTTCATGTGGAGGAGGGGAAAAAAGAGGAGAGAGAGAGAATCCCACTGTCAGTGCAGAGCCTGATGCAGGGCTCGATCTCATGAACTGTGAGATCATGACCTGAGCCGAAATTAACAGTCAGACGCTTAAGGGGATGAGCCACCCAGGTGCCCCGTTCTTGGTCTGAATTTAAATCCTAGCTGAACCATTTCATAACTACGCAATCTTAATGAAGTTGTCTTATCCCTAGTTTTTTCTTCTTTAAAATGGAAAGTATTTTGAGGGTTCCATAGAGATAACAAATGTTCAGTGTTTGGCATATAGTAAGCCCTGAATAAATGTTAACTGTTATTATAGAAATCAATATGAGAAAGGGCAAATAGCAAATTCAGGGACCCAGCAGGATGGAACGGCATGTTTGCAGGATGCAACAACTCTTATTGTTGATGCTTTTTTAAGTTCTAGGTATTTTAACCTCAAGGTTGGTTTCAAACACACTAGGCTGAGTGACCTTTGTGGGCTTTGGATATCCCCAATATTAAGCATCAGCCTCAGTACATTTCTCAAGTTTTTCTAACATCAGGCTTTAAAACCAGTAACCAGACAGTTATTGATAAGCAATCAAGCCAATATATTTTTGAGAAACTCAAGAAGGAAGGTACTTTCGTCTTTACTCTGTCTGGCTTTCAATCACTTCCTTACATATCTTGAGAGCTGACACTAATTTCACAGCATTCAAGTGTGAGAAAAGATCATTCCAATACTGACTGTTGAAAAAAAAAAAAAAAACCTTAAAGGGGCTTCTGGCTGCTAGGCCATTATACTTTCTAAATCAATCATGTCCAATATGTATACATCTACACTGGTGGTTTCATTGGCCAATAAGTGTATATTCCCTTACGAGGAGCTCTGCAGCGTTCTGCTCACTTAGTCATTCTGTTCACAAGGATATCACATTTTTTTGTTTTCAAAGATCTTGGCCTTTATTCTTATTAGATCTCTACTCAAACAGTTCTTTCATTTCCTGTGGGTATCTCATGAACCCTTAGCAGGTCCTCCACAATTTTAGCTTTGATCTTTCAACAAACATTTAGTAACATCTATAATGTGATGGGTTGTGGAGGCAGACACTAAGAGACACGACTATTTAGACCTGCTTGACTTCTCGGGGGGATACTCTGGCGGAGTTTGTGTGTTTAAAAAGTGCTTGGGGGTGGTTTGTTTCAGCTGATGGTAGAAAAGATGCCCTCTCTGCCATCTGGATCATTTCCCACCAGCCTCTGTTTCCTCCTTTCTCACCACATTTGCAGAGCTTTCAGTGTGTGCTTCTCTGTTTGGTCCCCTCCTGCCTTATTCTGGCTCCTGCTTGTGTCACATCTTGGCAGTGACTGTCCTGAAGCTCCCAGTGAGAGACAAATCTCCAGTTCCACGCAAAGTCTGCACCCACCTGTACTCGACTTCTGAGCATTTTTGGGAGCTACGTTCCGCCTTTGACTTGCCTTGTGCAGTAATCCTTTTTTCCACCTCTGACTTGCCTGGTGCAAGAATCCCCTGTTTCCACCTGCACCTTTGGTCACTATTTCTCAAACTCTCCCCCAGTTATGATTCCTTGACTAAATAGATACTGAAAACCTCAGGGTTTCTTGTGGCTATCTTGTCACCTCTATCTAGGCATTCTCCCTAGGTCACATTTTCTGTGCCCGTGGCATCATTAACACCTCAAAGACTATGACTTTTGGACTGGAGCTTCCAATGTACATCGCTTTTTTCCAGGCTCTAGATCTCTACCTTAATATCCAATCACTGACTTGACATTTTAGACTGGATGTGGCACAGATAAATGCAACCGTGTACATCTCAGGCTGACCTCATAACCTTTTCCCAAGAAGTATTCTCCATCTCTAGCATTTTCTATCTCAGTAGTGTCACCTCCAGCCTCACACTTACTTATGTCTGTTACCTCAGTCACCCTGGACATTTCCTTCAGCCTCAGGTGTACAACTAATAACATTCAAATCTAAGCCAGACCCCTTCTAAATATTTTTTTGAATCCAAGCACTTATTTACATCTTCACTGCCATAATCCTGGTCCCAGCTAGCACATCTTTTCCGAAAGAACTTTCCAGAATTTTCTAACAGGTCTTCTTTCTAGAATCTTCTAACAGGTCTTCGTCCTTCTCTTGTTCCTCTTCTTCTTAGTGTCCAGATAAGACAGATGTTTTGAATGCTCCTCTGGCCCTGTAACTCCCCTCATGAAAACCTTCCAATGCCTTCCTATTATTCTTAGACTATAGACCACCTTTGCATGTTCTGGCCCCACCCTAATTCCACAGCCTCACATCATACCATCTTTCTCCTCCTTTGTATCCTCATTTACCCAGAATACTTGAAATTAATTCTCATCTTACTATTCCATCTGCCAGTCCTCCTTTCCAGCTAGCTCTTGCTCATCTGTCATGTCTTGGTCTAAATATTATTTCTTCAGTGAGGCTTCTCCCGATACTCAGACCACATAATATCTCTCTTGCACGTGCTCTCAATTCACAATATATTTTTTTTATAATTATAAACATATGGTAATCTGTATGATGACATGTTTTATTCTGTTTCTCTGATAGACTATAGAAACTATGAAATCAGGGATCTCTCTATATTACAACTTTTCTCATCGTCATCACTAGCACAGTGTAAAGTTATTTGTTGAATAAATGAATGAATGAGTTGGCCATACAGTTTCTGCTTAAATGCTTTAAGTTGCTAACCGAAAACTTTGCATTCCCCCCCCCCCTCCATTGCCTCACCTCTGTATCCTTCACTAATGTGGGACGAATAATGCTTGGTAGTTTTGTTGTAATGGGTGAATATATTTCACATCTAGTAAGATGTGAAATTCTCCAGGAACACCTATTCAGATCCCACCAGACAAATGAACACAAATATTCAAGCGGACGTGGAACAGAGTTGGTTCTGGCCATTTGCAACCCTCTCCATGTCACTTCCTAAATGGAGAACCATGATTACAAAGTAGGCGACCTCCGGATCAGGACTGGGGAAAAAAATGGGGAGAGTGTTTATGGATTAATTTCGACATGTTCCTCCTTGAAGAGTAGCACATTTCCGGGTGATGTGCTCTAGGGAGAAGAAGTCTGGCTGGCCTTCTGAGCCCTTTCCCCCTTACTTGACTGAGTTAGACTCACAGAGCTATTTTCTCAGGTCCAGAAATAGAATGGCATATTGGGTTTGTGAGGTCACCAGCCTGGTACGCAGCATTTCTACTCACTGTGACAGCATTAATCTAGAGAGCCAGAGACACAATTTCAACACCACCTTCATTTAATTAATTCACCTAAAATAGTTTTCCTTTTCAGGGACTGTGGCGAGCCCCACAGAAGAATGCTAGAGCAGGCAAACCTCAGCACATCTGGAGCCCTTCCTCACACCCCCGCAGAAGGGAGGGCCAGGTGCCTTTCTAGGAAACAGAATTTTCTGAATTGTTCTGTTGTCATATTATTACTTAATGGTGGCGAGAGCCAAAAATAATTTGAAGAACGTGGGCTATAAACAGCCACCCACCTGCCTACCTAAAACGTTACCTGGTAAGAATTCTGCCTTCTATCAATCATCTCCCTTTCCTCCCTCTCTCTTTAAAATGTATCGGTTTTATACATGGTTGCACAAACAAGCATCATCCTCACGCACCTTCCACCCCTACTCTGACTCAGTAAGCAGGTTATTCTGTTTGAATTTCATTGTGAAGAAAAGTAAGAGTTGAGAATAGGCAGCCTACGACGGGACGTACAAGGTGAGGCTTTTGAATCATGAACCATCTTACACACAGTGTGATCTTGGACAAGTGGCTTGAGCTCTTCAGGGCTTGGTTCCTCCTGTATGCAAATAGAGGTCAATGGTAACACCCCCTTTGCTGTGAACTGCTTTCTATCTAATCACGTCGACCACTTCAATAGGACAGTACTTGAACACATGATAAGTACCGTTTTAACTTTCTAATTAAAAAACATTTTTTTTAATGTTTATTTTTGAGACAGAGAGAGACAGAGCATGAACGGGGAGGGTCAGAGACAGAGGGAGACACAGAATCCAAAGCAGGCTCCAGGCTCCGAGCTGTCAGCAGAGAGCCCGACGCGGGGCTTGAACTCACAGACCGTGACATCATGACCTGAGCCGAAGTTGGACGCTTAACTGACTGAGCCACCCAGGCGCCCCTTAACTTTCTAATTTTAACTATTATTAGTATTATTATTAATTATATTTTATTTAACAATTATTATCTCATTAATATCATTCATACTTAATATTTAACAATAATCGAATATGTTACTTTCTAATTAATTTGCTTTTGATAGGTCAACAGTAGTCATTAATTAATAATATCCTGGCAAGCAAAGGGATCCAAATTTTTAAGCAGCCATGGATACTTCCAGGGCCCTCCCTCCTCAGCTTTCTTTCCTCACTTGCCCATAGTTGTAGAAGCTTGGAGGCAGAAATAAGTGGATAACACAGATTCTCCCTCTCAAGGGCATTGCTGGAGGATTCTGAGCAACACTGGATTGCAGAGGGGACCCAGGCCAGGGAGAGGCGGAACATGTTTTTACCAATTTACTTCTAACTCTGAGGTTTGATCACTCTGATTTCAAACTGCATTCCTGCAGAAAATGTTACTGAAGATTTCCCACATATAAGGCCACGTTTGGGACTGGATTGTGTCCTTTCAAGATTCATGTGTTAGAGTCCTAACCCCAGAACCTGAGAATGTGACCTTACTTGAAAATAGGGTCACTGTATATGTAATGAGTTAAGATCGGGTCATTAAGGTGGGCTCTAATCCAATAGGATAAGGATCCTTATAAAAAGGGGACACCTAGGCACAGAGCCACACACACTGGAAGAATGTGTGTGAAGATGAAGGCAGAGATCAGGGGAATGCTTCTACAGGCCAAGGAATGCCCAAGACTTCCAGCAAGCCATGAGTAACTAACAGAGAATCATGGAACAGATTCTCCTTCACAACGCTCACAGGGGACCCAATCTGCCATCGCGTTGCTCTTGGACTTCTAGCCTCCAGAACTTATTGAGGTATTTGTTATGGTGATGACAACTTAATTAGGGTGATATTTGTTACAGCAGCTGTAGCAAACACATACAGACCAAAGGTATTACACTTCAAAAGTTATTGCCCATAAGATAAAAAAGTTATTTCTCCCACTTCGAGGGGGTTCAGCCTAGGGAGGGATACTCACATTACTGTTCCCCAATGGCTTGACACGTATTTATTTCTGCACGGCTAGTTGCAGATTACTATTCCCTCTCATGCTTCCTGGATTCTACGGCACACTTTTTGCGTCTTTTCTTATGTACTGACTTGTAACGTATGTATTGTTCCTTTAGGATGGGACATGCATTCGTCCCTTTTATCCCTACACCGTACATTTGGGACAGAGAAGAGCCAGACATGAAGAGAGGAAAGAAAAGCAGAATAAAAGAAGACAGGAGCAAGGGACTCCTTCCTGTAACGTCCCTGTGGGTGCTGACTCAGCCCCTTCCCGGGAGTCTCGGGTGTGGCATGTTGCTGTCCATCTCTTAGGTGCTCTGGGTTCTATAAAGTTGCTTCTAATTTTGAAATGAAATTTATTTCTCTGCAACGACTGGAACTGTGGTCTTAGTTCTTCCCTCTGGAGTCATACACATTAAAGTCTACCCTGTGTCTTCCAGTCCTTCACATAATTGAAAATTGGTAACAAGTGCCTCGAGAGACTCTCTTCTGGAGATTACACCATGCCCCAGACTGAGGTGGCTCACGATCAGTTCACTGCCATGTCCAAGGGCTCATTCATACACACTCCTTTCATCTTCAGGGCGGGCACTTCTGCAGGGTAGGCACTATCTCCAGAGTAGAGAACTTGAAGCTGGGTGAGACAGAGGGATTTGTCTGGGGGTCACACAGTTGAGAAGTGGCACATGTGGTCTCATACACCCATCTGTCTGACACAAAGCCAGGTTCTGGTTCCACAAACCTGGAAGTGAACTGTTTTCAATGGTGAGTCTGATTTACCCTCCCGCTCCGACCTTCACTCTTGCCTCATGAAGAAGACTGAGGTTGATGATTTCATTAATAACAACTGGGGCCTTACACTACCCAAACAAGGTCTATTCAGCAAGAGCAGGCACCAGCTGCTGGCATATGGCTTTGAGTGCCAATAGATATGACAGTGCCAGGCAAAACAGCCTTGACTGGCAGCTGTTCCCCTGTCCAGCTGTCCAGCAGATGGGGAGATGAGCAGCAAAGTGGCCTGGCTGGCATCATATCGGTCTGCTTCTTTTTTTTTTTTATATGATTTGAATGTCCTAGCGATGAAACTGGAGAATGATGTTGTCTCTGAAATCGAAGTAGGCCTACACAAGTATCCAAAATTCCCCCACTCTGTTATGTAGTGGGGAAAAAAAGCTGGTTTCAAGGTGAGATGTCAGGGTTTCACCCTAGATCTGTCATTGATCTGCTGTGTAAACGGGGGCTAGTCACTTGGATTCTAAGGGCTCAGTGTTCTTGTTTATAAAAACCCTTCACTGCTTTGTGTGATGATCGAATGTGAAGATGTGCTTGAAAGTTATTTAAACTAGAAAAGGGGCAATAAAGCATAAACACCTAAGAATTGTATGTACTTGACAGATAAGAGCAATTATCGGGGTGACGGAGGGAAAAGTGGAACATTTGGTAAAAGCACAAAAGCACCCCACAAAATTTAACAGAGCAGGCCAGAGGGCTCACTGTCCTGTGTAGAGATCTGTAGACCACACATCTACATTAAATAGCAGAGCATTGAGCTTTTATGAAATTGATTTGTCACTTGTTTTGCTAGTATTTTCAGAAACTACATTTTTTTTTTCATTTTGACTGTGGTTTGTTTTTCCTATTAGGTGCCCTGACTGCAACTGTAAGATGAAAGCCCTTTCTGATAAACTTTACAGGGATGGGACTGGTGTCATTACTAAGGAATAAATTAGATGCAAATGTATTGCGATTCAGCAACTATTTTATTTTTTAATGTTTTTTTTTTTATTTTTGAGACAGAGAGAGAGACAGAGCATGAACGGGGGAGGGGCAGAGAGAGAGGGAAACACAGAATCGGAAGCAGGCTCCAGGCTCTGAGCCATCAGCCCAGAGCCCGACTCGGGGCTCGAACTCACGGACCGCAAGATAGTGACCTGAGCCGAAGTCGGACGCTTAACCGACTGAGCCACCCAGGCGCCCCTCAGCAACTATTTTAATGGAACAATGGATTACATCTGAAGGATTGTGGGGAATAGTTTTGAGTCACTAACGTTGAAAATTGTGATGCCAATTAGTTGCCTATGCAGTGAACATAAAATGATACAGTTTGGTAGGACCCACAAAATTATAGAATCTAAAACTCTCATTAGAAGAAGAAGAAACTCCTATTCAGAGAGACAGGATCGAAAAAGAGAACAGACGTTTAGGAAACATCTCAGACCTTTCTTGCTCCTCACGGCTAAGTGTGATTTGTTCATCTTTTAATTTCCCATTAGAATTTGTTCATTCTTTCTTACGTGTATGCGTGCGTGCGTGTGTGTGTGTATGTGTGTGTGTGTGTCTAAGTTTCTATGCGGGCACAGTAAAAAAATCTTATATTTAAAGATTGAATTTGGTGTCCTTGGAGCAGAGACTAGGGGCTTTCTCAGCAAGAATTAGTGTTGGCACTCTCAAGTCGGTCATGGATCAATGTGAGACACGGGGCAGTTGGCTATTTCATAAGACAAGATTCTCTCGTGTGGTACTTACCACCATGTGTATGTCAGTGTCTCCCTGTAGGTTGAAAGCTCCTTGTAGGTAGGCACAGTTTTTGTTTTACATTGCCACATGTAATTCTCACATCAGCTCTACGGATTCGAGAATATCGACTGACATAATGCCACGGGTCTGCTAGGTCACCTCTTCTCTGCACAGTATCCTTTTTTTCATCATCGGTATCATTGGCTACCACCATCGGCTAGAGGACATGACATGCCCTATGGGCTATAGGTGAGAATAGGATCATCAGAAAAGGAAGGAAAGGAAGCAGGATAGGTTCTATTTCCCAAGAGCTTTAGGGAAGCACCCCTTAGAATACAGAAATACACTTGATAAGGCCTCAGGGAATTTCTGTGCAGCTCTATCATCTGTAAGACGTCCAGTGATTCTTAAATATAATCTATGGCTCTTAATGCTAAGGCCTGCTGTCATTTTCAGCAGTTCCTTGATGCATAAGGGTTTACTGTGCCCAGATTCATATTGCCATGTAACTAAACACATCAAAACCTAGTAGCTTAAAGCAACTATTTATTTAGCTCATAATTCTGTGGATTAGTGGAGTGGTTCTGGTCTGGAGTGGCGTTGATAATCTCTGATGGGCTTTATCAAGGGTTTACAGTTGGCTGATAGGTCACTTTGTGGCTCGATGATTTCGGATGGCCTCACACGTCTGGCCGTTGGCATCCTGTCACTTAGAGCAATAGGAGTGATGGAACCTGTGTCTCTCATCATTCAGCGGGCTACCTTGGTCTTGTTCTCAAGCTAGAGATTTCTAAGAGCATAACGGGAAGCTGGATATGGTGCTTCTAGAGGATCCAAAGTATTAGAAGAGTCCTCCAAGCCTCTCACGTTTGAATTTATTTTTTCTGAATCAATTCCCATGGTCTGTTGTGTAAAGCCCATGTTCCTCACCCTGACATTCAGTGTCCTACACAACATGGATTGTACCTTACTTCCACGTCTCCTATCTCTACTCTTCCACTCTTTTTAATTCAGACATTGCTGTGGAGCTGAATCGCACAATTTGTATACTCCAAATAGCGCATCTCCCTTTCCTCTGGGTTTTCTCATGGCCTTCCTGTATCCCAGCATTCTTTCTTTTGACCTCCTCTTGCTGATACTCTGCTGCCAGCAAAAACGCAGACCCCGTGCACGTCCTTTAGCATGTTTTGTAATGCTTGTGTGATTTTCTCACGCTGGACAGCACGGTTTGCACTAATCCTATAGCCCTTAGTACACGCCTCTCGCACAGTAGACTGAAGCTCTCTTGAATACAAAGATAGTGTCTCCTTTTATTTTGCACTTTCCGTAGTGCCTAGAATACTGTTCAAAACACACTTGGCAAAGGGAAAAAAATGTTTGCTGTTTGCGGACTTGAAATGACTTGAAAGTTCAAATTACCTAGGAGGGTATTTTCTTCATGTTTTTGAAACTAACCTTGTTCACCACGATTTACCTCTCCATAAGGGTCTCAGACTGTAGTTTTAATAACAACAAAAAATATGACTATGAAGATAGCATTTTCCATCCCTCCCACAATAACAATTTGAAGGCCGTTGGTGACAGAATGTAGGAGGTGAAGCAAAATCATTTGCCTGGAGTTATGAAGGTGTTGTCCCATTTCCCTGAAACCATAGGCTGACTCACTCCTGCTCTTTGAGCTCTCGTACCCCCCCATGCTCCCCTCCCTTGAAGACTCTCCCTCCTCCTGAGCTAAGAGCACTAACAGGTCTCTGTTGATTTCTACAATTTGAAACCTACGAGGAGCCCCAGCGACATGTGAAAGACTTGGCAGCAAAGTACGAACCCCCCACCCTCTGTTTTCAGGCCCCAGTTGATGTTATTGTTCTCACTCAGCCATTTCCTGCCTTTGGGATTGATGGGGGGGTGGGGGAGCCTCCACATTCTCAGACATTCCCTTAACAGTGGAGACCTTGGGCCTTACACACACTCACACACACACTGAACACACTCACTCACGCATTCTCACACACCCACTCACATACTCCCACGCATTCACACACACACGCGTGCACACACACACACACACACACACACACACACCATCAACCAAATTAAACACATATTTCATTTTACATTTTTTTCTACAATTACAGAAACCAGTTTGCAGTAAAACCCATGCCCCCACACACTGAAAATCACCAATGTTACTATATTGTCGTGTTTGCTTTAAAATGTGGCTGATCCTTAAACAGAACATCCAAGAAAAAATGGAACAGCCAACAGAAACCTGAAGTCATCTATATATTTCCTCTCCAGTCTCGTGGCCGTTCCCCTCTCCCATCACTTTACAACTATTGGGAATTTAGTGACTTCCCTTCTGGTCTTTGTGCTATATATTTGCTTTGTATGTTTGTGTCCATAAACTTTATTTCTGAAATTTGTATAAATGGTGTCAGATTGTAATTAACATTCTTCAACTTGGGGCTGGTGGTGGTGGTGACTCATGTGTATTTGAGATTGACTCTTGCTAATACACCTAGATTTAACGGATTCGTTTTTATGCATAGTATTCTAGTAATTCTTTTACCGGAATATACCATTCTTACATTCACTCCCACTGATCTTGGATTGGGCTCAACTTCTTTGCTCTTATAAATAATGTTGCATTCAATGAGCAAACGCTGTGCTCCGTATGGGGTGCAAACTAAAAATAAGATTGTTAGGTTCTTGGTCATTTTAACTTTATCAGATATCCCTTCACTTTCTCTGCCTCTTGCTTCTCTCTAACATTCTTCTTTATTTCTATGCAAGTGACAATTCTCAAATGCAAACTTGGTCATGTCGCTAAAATGTTCAATATATGAGGTGACTTCTCATAGTCAGTAGGATATGGTATAAGCTCCTTAGCCCAGCATTCAAGATGTTTTATGATGTGGCCCTGCCTACCTCTCCAATCCCATCTCACTCACAATTTATTCCCCCTCAATATTAAAGCATTTCTTCTTCCATGACGGCACAATGGAGTGTAGTGCCTCCGTCCTTTGTATAAACTCTTTCTCCTGCCTGGATTTCTCACTTTCCCTCCTTGGCCTTATTTTACCTTTCAAAACTTATCACAGACCATCCTCCTTTAATAATAGTAATAACAATGACTGAGTATTCGCCACGTGCCTGAAATTACCTTTTGCCAACTTTTCTTCCTGCCAAACACTATGTTCACTCTTTTTGAAGTTCATCCCAAGTAGAGTTAAATGCTCCCTGTCCTGCCCCTCCATATATGCCCTTCCGTATGTGCCCCTCCGTGTATGCCCCTCCATATATCTTCTTTTTTTTTTAAATTTTTTTAACGTTTTATTTATTTTTGAGACAGAGAGAGACAGAGCATGAACGGGGGAGGGGCAGAGAGAGAGGGAGACACAGAACCGGAAGCAGGCTCCAGGCTCTGAGCCATCAGCCCAGAGCCCGATGCGGGGCTCGAACTCACAGACCGCGAGAATATATCTTCTACACATATGTGTGTTATTGGATCTATAAGAAGTACGATGTTAACAATCATTTTGATATCTTTCACTTGTTGTCGGCTCTTACCTGTGCCACTCACTTTACTCATATGTTTTCTTAATTTAAAACCACCTGAGGTAAGAATTATAGTCACTAGTCATCGTTTTACCTTAGAAGAAATTCAAGTTCTAATAACTGAATGAATTGTCCCTTTCTGTTTTATTTTTTCACTACGGCTTTATGTATCTATGTCTCCATGACTTTTTGAATAACGTGGAGAAGGAACTGCGTTGTAATAGTCACATATGTAGCCCTCGTACTTAGCATAAGGTAAGTCTCGGTCAACTGTTTGTTAAACAAACGGGTTAAGCATTCTTGTTCTGAGCTGTTTTATTGTCACTAACACTGTGGTCGAGGCATTTTGCCAAATGTGAGTTAGAAGTCACATTTTGATGTCAAAACCACTCCTTAATAACCAAATAATGAAGCCACGAAGGCTTCGCGTGTTTCAGCCGATCACAGCTTTCCTTTTCCAAGGTTTAATGCTCCCTTGAACTCACACTGGCTTGGTTAGGTTCCAATTTTCAGAAATCATTGGTAACCCAAAGAGAGAGGGTGGGAAAGCCCTGCTGGCTTCTCCTGAACCTAAGTATGACATGAACTTAAAAGAAAATGGACTGCAGTCCCTGAAGTCTACCTGGGTCCTCGCACTGTCTTTTGTAGGAGAGATTCTTTCCTCTGAGCTGGGCAGAACTGCATTCCCAATCTTGGGTAAGAGGGCGAGAGAAGGCATGTCGCCAGATGTGAGTAAAGCAATTGGATCAGACACACAGAGAAAGGTCCAGTGGGTTGGGATATGACTATGAAATATCAGGACTGTAAATATGCTTATTATTCCCTAGTGTTACACCCGGAATACTTGGCCAGCAATCTGTGAACTCAGGAATAGAGGAGGGAGACCTGGCAACAAGCAGTCGGGACAATCCCTGGAGAAACAGAATTGCATAATCTCTGACCTTGTGCTTTCTTCTTCATGTGATTCCCCTCCAGGGAAGAAATCATAATTTAGGGTCTGCAGCCAATCGGAACACGTAAGCAGAGACCCCTGTGTTATACACATTGTAGACGTGCCTTGTAAAGAGTTGATCTGTTGTTTTATGAATCCTTGGCAGCGTGTTTCCAGAAGCTAATATTCTGAAAGAATACTTGTCAAATGGAAATATTTTATGACCAAAATTTTCTTGAGTTGGTGAGGAATTAATGCCCAGCATGCCAATGCCTAAAGTCAATGGCTACATTGAGAAGACATCAGATGCCACATAAAAATCTGCTGTGTTCAATGCCTGGAAAGTCAGCAATGTCAGTTCTGCACATACAAATAGCTACCATTTCTTGAATACCTGCATGATCTTAGGAACTCAGTTGAGACACATTCCTGCTATATACCCGAAACTTCATCTCTAATCCTTATAAGATAGTTATGAACTATGCGGCATTCACCTCCCTACCCCCTCCCATTTTAAAGATGGGAAAATAGAAGGTTAATAACTCATGGAAGTCACTAAGCTAGTGGGTATGATATCGCGCCAGAACCAGAACTTAGAACTGGAAAAATTTCCAAATCACATCACCTTTTATGGGAATCTCCCATAACTCCCATCAGAGTTAGACTCTGTGCCAATTACCACTGTATGATATTTTGAAAGCATCAGGAGGAAGGATTGGCATGACATGGTGTGACCTTCTTTTCAGCCCACGTCTCTGGTGGCTTTTTCTCTTTAGAGATGAGCCAATCCAGTCTCCATTCCAGACACACAGGACATTCTAAGCTACTTTTGGAGAGTGATATAAATTGCAAAGGTGTTTTTTGTAACTAATAAAAAGTTAGGCAAGAGAAGTACAAACATAACTAAAGTGACAGGTTGATTAATATTCCAGCAGGATTATAAAATGACAAAGCTGGAGGCATCACTCCACGTGGCAGAAGGTAGTGCAAACTCTTATATGATGTGTTTTCTATTATATAAAAATGAGAGAGAGAGAGGAGGGCATGCAGGGAGAGAGAAAGGAGGAAGGAGAGAGAAGCACCGATAAACACAATGTGCTAAGTAAAACCATGGTGGTCAAATGTAGGGCTTAAAATGTCTTTGTTTCCATTCTAGCTATGCAAAAACAAGACTTGAGCCATTTACCTAGCCCTTCCAGCCCTCAGTTTCCTCAAGGAGAAAAGAAGAGTATCCCTTCTGTGGTGCTATGCTGATAATAAATACAGAAGACAGTCTAGAGGTGGTTAAGAGTAACTCTGGCCCTAGGGGTCAAAACCTGGTCTCCACCACTTGGTCTTCTTCACGTATCAAATGAGGGCAGCAGTGGAATCGACTTCATATAGTTTTTGTGGAAATCAACACCATCCGTACGTATAAAGGTCTTGGAACAGCACCCAACAAAACTTGAGGCTCGTGTGTGCTTGCCAAATAATAGGTAGAAACAATGTAAATAAAGCCCTCAGTCCAGTTTCTGCCACACTGTCAAAGCTTCTCTAGGTGTTAGCCTTGATGGTAATTCATATCTCAGGATGGGGTGATATGAATGAAGAGAGACCCACCCTATTTTATTAGAACAGCCAAGCCCTAACCAAGGCCATGACTCTTTAATCTTGAGGTGACTTTATAGCTCTCTCCTGACCTCACTCCCTCGGGAAAGGCATGTAACTGTAACATCCCAGTATGCTGAGATTCTAAAAATCGGAGCATATTATTTCTAATGTTATAATAGTTCCTATCACCCAAGGATCAAGATTCCAGTTATTCTTCCACTCTATGTCTTATATTTTAGCTTTATAAAATGAAAAGAATACCTACCCCCCTTGCATGTTTAGTAAGGCTAGAAAAATTGATCATCCAAATTGAAAGTTGAAGATAAGACGAATACTTATTGAGGGCTATGTTGTTTTCAATTAATCCATAAGAACAGTTAAGAGTGTTGGGTGAATTTTGCAATAAAAGTGCTTGGGCTAACATTCTTATTCTATTAGTTCCTACATGTGTGGTGGTGGGAAATGTACTTTATCTTCCTGGTACCCAGTTTCTTCATCTGTAAAATGGAAAAAATAACAGTACTTAGCTCCAAGAATGTGTGAAATTAAATGAGATAACACAAGGAAAGGCTCAGAACAGGGCCTTACATATAAGAAACACTCAAGAAATGTTAACTGTAATTCTTAGTCTAGCCTTGTATATTAAAATTAATATTGTTTGATGTGTTAGAAGATGTGAGTTCAAACGGGGACATGGCCACTAGGCAAAGACCTCTACATATTTTCATCTACAAAATGAAAAAGAAAATATAAAAATCCCTTTGAGCTCTAAACATTTATAATTTTTGCTTTTATTTTACTTAGGTACCTCCAACC
Organism: Panthera pardus; assembly: GCF_024362965.1. Lineage (NCBI taxonomy): Eukaryota > Metazoa > Chordata > Mammalia > Carnivora > Felidae > Panthera > Panthera pardus. The sequence goes on from NW_026527002.1 coordinate 70,245,963, forward strand.
CTTTCCAGAAATAGGTATTGCAAAACTGAAAAAAAAAAAAAGTAAAAATACTAATCTAGTAGCTGAAAAGATAATTAGTAGAGACAGGGTCACTGTATTGTAAGATGTTTTTTATCTGTATAAACTCATTAATGTTTTTTTCAGGATTAAAAAAATAAAAACTTGAAATCAGCCCAGGCTTTGCATTTCTCATTATGAGAAAAAAATTTCCTGCAGTTGAACTATATGACATTTAATGACACATGGTGAAAATTTTAGGGTAGGCCCATACTCCTCTGAGTGACTCATAATGTGTTTTCTAGAAGAAAAAAACTGTCCTGTAAACCAAGATAGGCCTTCTGAGAAAATGAGAGAACTGAGATCTCACACTGTTTCTGGAGATTTGGAAAGCCTGTTCAAGAGGTCTCCTTTTTAAGTTGTGGCTGTCCCCTTGAGCCTCTGAACATTCACTTTACTTTAGTCTTCTGTTTTCATTGGGAAATAATAGACTCACACTACATAAAGAGAAATTCAGGGAGTTATATGGTAACCACCCAAGTATATACATGTACCAGCCAAACTATTTAGCATGTTATATTTTGCTTCTCGTCTTTTTTTTAAAGTTTATTTGTTTATTTTGAGACAGAGTCAGAGACAGAGCACATGAGCTGGGGAGGGGCAGAGAGAGGAGGAAACAAAAAGAATCCCAAGCAGGCTCCACACTGTCAGCATAGAGCCCCACACGGGGCTCGAACTCACGAACCATGAGATCATGACCTGAGCCAAAATCAAGATCGGACGCTCAACCAGCCACCCAGGTGTCCCTGCTTCTCTCCTTATTGGTTTTAGAACCAGAATTCTGTAGATACAGTTGAAATCTCCCTGCTAGTCACCCTATTTTCCTCATTGTTCAGCCAAGTCCGGCGAAATCAGGGTCTCTCCTCGCACAGTTTGGTAGAAAATTTTTACTCCATCAGCGAGAATAGAAGGAGCATGGTTCCATTTTAAACGTTGCATATACTGTTTTTAGGGGACAAATCAAAGTTCAAAATTAAATTTTATGTTTTTGAGATCTGTTTATATGGATCCAAATATGAAGTCGAACTGCATAAGATTGCCAACAACTCTGACCTATAAAAATAACAATCTTATGTGAGGAGGCATCATCCATCACGTTCACTGGGTAATTCACTGTTTCACAACTTTAAAACACATCTCCCCATTGTGACACACTCAACTTGATTCCAACCTTTTTATGACTAGAAACTGCTATGAGGTCTGTTAAAAGTCTGGAATTTTACCCTATTTGTAAGCCAACAGTTTGGTCTGTCACGGTTTCGTGAATTCTGGTAAAAAAACGCGAGGTGCTTGTAGCAGAGGCACAGGGCTTTGTTGCTCATGGCACGGTGAGCATTGTAAGAATTAGCATATTTGCACCAATTTCCCTTGTCTCTCACTTCTGCTGTCTCTCGGCCCCTGCGGGGGCTCAGGTGCAGACTATGCACACACTGGATTTGCATCATAGCTGAGGAACCCTGAGCTTAGGGAACCTGAAGTTTCTAGAATGCACTGTGAGCAAACGTGCCTGATCTTTGCTCCAGGGAGACATTATTTCTGTTGTGCTGGACAGTAAGCAAGCCTGCCCTCTGCAGACACGATCTCTTTCTTCCAAGCCTGTTCACCTTACAAACATCCTCGAAAGGTTCATTTGAAATGGAAGGACACTTAGTGCCTTTGCTTGCAAGATGTGCAGAAACCCGGGAAACCCACGAATAATTGTCTCCTGAGAATCTTCTGATACAGAGGGAAGAATTTCATTGGGACAGATATCTAAACACAAGATGATTAGCCAGGTCAGATTTGTGCATCAACACTGGTTTTCAAATATTGATTACTCTCCAAGGTAGTTAAACCCAATTTTCACTGCCATCATCAGTATAAGATCTTTGCCTCTGTTTTTCTCAGTAATTTATTCTTTCCTGATTGATGGCCAGTATCTCATTTTTTTAATAATGTTCATTTATCCACTTGCTAGTGATAGTTTGTATATTTTCATCTTTAATTGGGCATGTGGGTTTCCTCATCTGTGAATTTCATTTTAAATGCTTTACTGTTTTTTTTTTTTTCTTTTCTGTTTGTAGTTTATTGAGATATTATTGACCTGGAGATATTTTATGCATTCTGTATACCGATCCCTTTTCCTGGTTTTTATAAATATCTTCTCTCTGTCAATCACTTGATTTTAGTGATTAGTGACAAATATATTCGTCATGTGTTTTGTGGCTTATTTTTATTTTTATGTAAATGAAACTATCGGTCTGTTGTTTACTTACGGTTTGTGATTTTTCCTAACATAATGTAACAGTCTTGCCCAATGTAATAAATATATTCTTTATATTTTCATCTACAGGTTTAAAATACACACCCGTAGATCTTTCATAAGCGGGAAATTTGTTTGGAGGTAATATGTAAGAAAGATATCTAATTTCACTGCTTAAAATATAGATAGGAGCATGCCTCAATACCATCTGTTGACAATTCCATTTTTTTCCACTGAGGTTTAAGGAAGTATAGCCTTCTCATATGGTGACTGTTGGTATCAGCAAGCTAATCCAACCCAATCTTTTCAACCTTATTTTTCTTCAAAATTGTTTGGGTGACTTTTAAACCTTTATAATTTCCCATGCATTTAAGGTTAAGCATTCTGGATACTAGATGATATGGTTTAATTATGCTAATTTTTCTATACTTCTTATCAAATTTTGGACTGCCTTAGATATTCAGTTCTGAGATAAGTGAGTCAAAAATTGACTATGATCAATTATTGGCTGTATTAGTCAATTGCTACTTGCCTTCTGAAAACTTTTGCCACGTGTGTCTTGAGACTGTGTTGTCACATGTGAATTCAGGGTTATTATACGTTCTTGGTGGTTTATTTCCTTTTATCACTAAGCCATATCCCTCCTTATCCCTGTTATTAGGGCGCCTGGGTAGCTCAGAAGGTTGAGCGTCCAACTCTTGATCTCAGCTCAGGTCATGATCTTACTGTTCGTGAGATCAAGCCCATGTTGGGTTCTGTCTTAACAGCACAGAGCCTGCCTGGGATTCTCTCTCTCTCTTTCTCTCTGCCCCTCCCTGCCTCTTTCTCTCTGTCTCTCTGTCTCTCTCAAAAAGAACTTTAAAAAATAAAATAAAAATAAATTAATACCTAATTTGTTTTATTCTGTTACTATATTCAGTCACTATCTATTACATATTACTAGGAAGTTCATCTTTTTCATTGCTGGTTGAGTTAAATTTTTCTATGCTTTTTATTTTTCAAATTCTCTCTTAATGTTTAAGTGTATCTTCTGTCAATAACTCGGCACTAATTTTCTATTAAAAATCTATGTAAAAAATAAAAATCAAAATCTATTTTTACTCTGTTTTTTTTTTTAAAGTTTATTTATTTATTTTGAGAGAGAGCTCATGCTCTCAGCACCCATGCGAGTGGGTGAAGGGCAGAGAGAGAGGGAGAGAGAGAATCCCAAGCAGACATCAGGGAGCCTGATGTGGGGCTCGATTTCACAAACAGGTCACGACCTGAACTGAGGTCAAAAGTCAGACGCTTGGGCCACTCAGGTGCCCCTAACTCTGCTTTTTAATAAGTGTTTGTTATAGACTGAACTATGTTTCCTTCAAATTCATATATTGAAGTCCTAGCCTCCAAAATGCTACATTTGGAGACAAAACCTTTAAAGAAATAATTAGGGTTAAATTCGGTCATGAGGCCGGGGCCCTAATCCAATATAACTAGTATCCTAATAAGAAGAGGAAGAGTCACAAAGAAAAAGCCACATGAGGTCAGAGAGAGAAGACAGCTAATTCTTTGTCACGCCAAAAAGAGACGGCCCAGGAGAAGTGAAAGCTGCCAACATCTTCGTCTTAGAATTCCAGCCTCCAGAACTCTAAGAAATTAATTTCTGTTGCTTGTGCGACCCAATGAGGAGTATTTTGTTATAGCATCTCTGGAAAACCGATACAGCATTTTAAGCTTCTTTTACATATTGGGAGCCCTAAATAACCCCAAACAAACAACACCTCTCTTAATTATCTGTGTTCTGAAAAATTGAGAAATACATTGAATGGCAGATGGGTGTTTGAAACCTCTGTCACTCACCAAAGCCAATATGAAGAATCTTGCTTTGAGACAACAGGCAAGTAGGCTTACAGTATACCGTATTATGCCTACTTACAGCATAACATGGTATGCTATAAGTAGGCAAGCTCACTTACCACATCCTACCAGTAGATACGGGAACAATCTTCCCTGAATGCAGACTGCTGGGGAATGGGAGGCATTGGAATGTGCTTTCTGTGGACGGCAAAAATAAGTGCTCTCATTCCAATGCCCTGAACGTCTGGTTAGTCTTTCTAAATTTTCCAACCAGGTAAGTTACCCCATATCAGGAGAGAAGTAAAGAGACAGATAGAAATGTCGGAGTGTGGTAAAGAAATCCCTCCTCATGAAATTATTCTGGCTACAGTTGATATAAACAATTGGGTATAGGTTGTTCAGGAAACAGAAATATTCATTTCTCTGGAGCAAATGCCCAGGAATACCACTTCTGGGGCGTACAGGATTTGAATGTTTAGTGTCCTTAAGAAAGCACCAAACTGGCTTCTAGTTGGCTGTACCATTTTGTGTTCCCACTAGTAATGTGTGAATATCCCAGTTTCTCTGCATCTTTCCCAGCATTTGTTGTTGCTGCTAATCCTTTTTTTCTGCCATTTTAATCAGTGTATAAAGATATCTCATAGTGACTTTTTTTTTTTAATTTTAGAGAGAAAGAGAGCGTGGGTAGAGGAGAGGGGCAGAGGAAGAGAGAAGGAGAGAGAGGCAATATTAAGCAGGCTCCATGCTCAGCACAGAGGCTGACACGGGGCTCGATCCCATGACCCTGGGATAATGACCTGAGCCAAAATCAAGGCTGGACACTCAATACTGGGTTACCAAGGTGCCCCCATCTCATGGTGATTTTAATCTACATTTTTCCAATGGCAAATTATATTGAACACCTTTTCATATGCTTATTTGCCATCTGTATATCCACATCAGTGAAATGTCCTCTCAAGTATTTTGTTCATTTTCTAATTGCATTGTTTGGAGTTTTATTGTTGGGTTTATATATATATCTATATATCTATATATATATCTATATATAATGATATATAGATATATATAAAGATATATATATAAAGATATATATATATCTTCTAGACAAGCATATGTAAAATATATATCTATATCTATATATCTGTATATCTACATATATATATATATATACACTTGAGATTATATGTATTTAAAATATACATGTAATATTATATATAGTCTAAATACTAGCCGTATAATATATGGTTTGAAAACATTTTACCCCACTCTGTAGCTTTTCTTTCCATACTCTTAACACTGTCCTTTGGCAAAAGAGAAGTCTTAAATATTGGTGAAGTCCAGTTTATCCATTTTAAAATAAACATTGCTTTGGGTTTCAAATCTAAGAACTCTTTGCCTAGCACTATATCCTGATGACTCTATTCTATTTTCTTCTAGAAGTATTAGAGTCAAATGCTTTATATTTAAGTAGGTGATCCATTTTGAGTTAAACGTCCACAAGATGTAAGACTTAGGTAGAGGTTTATGTTTTGCCTGTGAATGGCCAGTGGCCCATGCACAGTTTGTTGAGATGCTTATATTTTCTTTGGCATTTTTTGTCAAAATTCTGTTGGCAATATTTGTCTTGGTATTTTCTTAATTTTTTATTTTTTGAGAGAGAGAGAGAGAGAGAGAGAACATGCATGAGCAGGAAAGGGGTTGAGGGAGAGGGAGAGAGAAGAGAGAGAGAGAGAGAGAGAGAAGAGAGAGAGAGAGGGAATCTTAAGCAAGCTCCACACAGGGCTCGATTTCATGAACCTTGAGATCATGACTGAGCTGAAACCAAGACCTGGATGCTTAACCACTGAGCCACCTACATACTCCCATGTTGGTCTCTTTCTGAGTTTTCCATTCTTTTCCATTGGGCTGTCTTTTAGCCAGCAACATACATTCTTGATTATTGCAGCTATATAAGAAATCTGAAGATCAGGTTTATCTCTTCTACTTTATGCTTCTTCAAGATTGTTTTAACTGTTTTGGTTCCTTTGCCTTTGCCTATAAATTGTAGGGCAATCTTTTCTATATCTATAAAAAAAAGCCTTACTGGGATTTTGGTAGGAATTACGTGAAATGTGCATACCAACTTGGGAGGGTTGGCGTCTTTTCTATGTTGGGTCTCAGATCTTCTGGTACTGCTCTGGCAGGGGAAGAGGTGCTGCTCCTTCATTACTCCAGGTGGAAGCAGAAGTCCAGGTTCTCCACTTGGCATCTGTTGACCCCCAAAGGGAGGTTTCTTGTTGCTGCTGGACCATGGTGGGAAACTTGGCGCCTAGGGGGTCTCCAGTGACACTGTGGTGGGGATGACCTCACCTATTCTGTGATAGTATATGTGAGATGATGACCTCACTACTATTCTGTGATAGTAGAAGTCATGACTTCATTAGGTCTCCTCCAATACCACCCCAGTGAGGAAGGGAAAGGTACCTTATTGCGTCAAGGTAGAAGTGCAGGTGACGAGGGCCTTGTTATTGGCCAACATGGATGAGAGTACAGGCTCCTCACTTGGCCTCTGACACTACATCAGCAGGAGTGTTGGAGCATTTTGTTACAGCCTCATGAGGGTGGAAATCTAGGCTCACCACTCAAATCTGCTAGCTTGAGCGCGGGGGGAAATATTTTATGTTTTGCCTGGATGGAGTGGAGTGGCTATCGTCTAAAAGCGTTCTGTCTTGTTAAGCTGACCATTTCTTCATCCTTTAACTAGACAGAGCGGCCTTCTATTGGGGCTGATTTTTCATCTGTACCCATTGATGTTTCTAATTTGCTGGGTTATCTGGCCCCAAGGCTGGGATATGTGATTGGAAACAAACAAATCCCAAGGCACTTACTGCCTTTTCATTCCGGGACCCTGTGTTCCTAGCTGGTTTGCCTTTTTCTCTCCCACATTCAGAGTCTATGTTTGTTTTATACACACTGTTCAGGGTTTAACCACACTTAATCAGAAATGATAGGAAAAGTATATCTATTCCATCTTCCAGGAAATGAAAGTCCCCTCCTTGGTTTTCAAAGAACCTAAAGAGTTAAAAGTATACACAAGATTATCACTCAGAAAAATATTGTGGACAGCCCTTTGTGTCAGTACATACAGATGTTCCCTGGCCCACACACAGCAGATTTGGAAAACAAGCTAATCTCTAGCCCCCTAAAGCAATTATCACTGGCAAAACTATGTTCCCGGAACATACTATTTACCATCGCCAAAAAACATAGCAGAAGCTCAATGATATGTGAATGAAAGAGAAAACCTTGGTAGGGTCCCCATCAGAATGCTAGTCAGTTGACGCCAGGTTGCTGGAATTTATGACTTGTAAACTTAAACTCAGTTGAGAGAAATCTCTTACCTACAGTTTGGCACTCTGCATCTGCCTATTTCAGAAGGAAATCCACCTGTACATACATCATGTCTTTCTGGAGGATACTCTGGTTTCCTTCCTGGATTCTTTCTGTAGTGCCGCATACCCATGTCTTCAGCTGTCCTTTGGCTAAAACTATTTCTTGGCAACAGAGTTTTCTTCACTCAAGGCCATGTCCCCCAGGGATCCCTGGCCTGGACAATGACTGACTCCTGTGGGCATACAAAGTTCCAGTCTCCTGCTGCAGTTGAGGGCTCTGTGCAGTTTGACATGAACATGCAACCACATCCTGGGTCAATTTCTTTCTCTGGTCAATTCTGCCTTGCACAGGTCCCCATCAATGTATGTGTGGACAAACTTTCTCCATGCAGTGTCTGTATTAAACTATTTTGGGGAGATGGGGGAAAGCAGTTTAAGACACTCTTAATCTCCATTTCTCCCTTGAGCCTTGCATTTCTCTCGTTGTTGCTCTGAATTGAGTGCAAAGCAGTGTCCACATTCATTTGTGAGCAGAGAATTTTGTTCTTGCGCCTTAGTAACTCTTGCACAACTATTCAGTGCGGAATTATCTTGGCTTAAGATACCCTCTCCAGGAGTTTTCTTTCTCATACGTTCTGTGTTTTTTTTTTAAATTGTAATCTGGCTCAGCCAAGCTGGAATATACCTCACTCATTTATCCAACAAACATGTTTCAAGCAGCCATTGGGTACAGACACCAGGAACAACCCCTGCGACCTACCACATAGGGTGTTTGGGGAATTAAATGTGTCAGCCCAAGCAATATGTACGGTATGGTGTCTGACTGACCAAGCAATTTTTCAAGGAATGTAAAGCCATTGACTGTGCTTTTTCTGCATCTTGTCTGTGACTACGGGAAAAACAAACAAACCTTGTCATTATCTGGTGACTGTGACTCTTGGTTACCTTTGGCAAAAGAAGGCTAGGAAGTGGCTGCTAAAGGAAGCACCATCGATGGCTTGTCCTCTGGGTCAGACTGTCCTGATCATCTTTTCCTGCCAAGGCTGTCCATCGCCACAAATGAACAGTTCTATTGTGAAGAGACCAGAGTGACCATTCTCTGTGATTTCTCTGGAATACCGTTTGTAAATGCTTCTTCTGAAGGAAATGAGAAAATGCTGTTGTGACATAGTCATCAAATGGCTGGGCGCTGCAGTTCGTGTTGGATGTCCTGGTTTCTGGTCTCTTTTTAGCTGCCCCAAGCTGTCCCAGAACCTCAGAACTAACTGAGGAACTTAGGCATGAACTCAGCCCTTCACTCCAGGACTTGCCTGTAGAAGACCTTTCCATCAGAGTAGACATTCAACCAAACTTCTTGAGTTCCTGCTCTGTGCCAGGCAACCCACTGGTCCCTGGAAATGGACAGTCACTAAGGGCTGGCCCTAACAGGATATGTCGCAGTGCATACTCTGGTTGGGCACATGTAGAAATATGCAGTGACAGCGCAGTGTGCAAGGTGTGTAAAGGCAAGAGCCCAAGCGATTACGGCACCATTGAGTAACCAGAAGAAGCAGATGAGTCTCAACACTCTGGCCTGGAAGGGACCACAAAAAGCCATTTGATATCAAAGTAAGCTTGCTCTTTCTAGGTGAATCTCAAAGGGATAACGGGACACTGATTTAGTGGAATGGACACAAGTTTTGATTTAGACACACTTGAGCCTCAATCCAAAATCTACTTTTTAGCTGTTGGTTTGCAACATTGGGAGCTCCTTAAATGAAACTGGAACTGCCCCCATACAGAAGGAAAAGAGAGACTGATGCGAGAGGCCCAACACTCCAGGCAGGTGGGTGGCAGGTTTAATAAGCAAGAGGACTTACAAACGAGCTTGACTTGGCCACAAGCCAAGTAGCTCTCTGTGTCCACCCACCAGATTGTTAAAAGTTCAACGGCATTCAGATGGTCTCAATAACATCTTACTCTCTCAAGGCCGTGTCCTTGAAACAGCTCTTAGTGTGGAAACGGTGGACAAATGCACATTCCAGGGACAGGGGGATAGATGAGGAGCCTCTGACTGCCCTGGGACCAGTGATGGTCACTTCCTCCTGATGACCTCTAATATTAGGTGTGTAAATTTTATTATTACCTTTTTCTCTTTTTTCCTTGTCTGTACCATGAACATGATATTGCCCATTAGAGTTGTCTTTTGTTACAATTAAATGTGTGATATATGTTGGGGATAATTAAGTATGCAGTAAATGATCATAGTTACCAATATCCCAGCATGGTATAGTCTCCGGGAAGAGTTGTTTTTTACATGGACATAAGTCAGAATCTCAGACTTTCCAATCAGCAGCATTTGACCTATGAGAATTACATAACTTCTATGTGGCTGAATTTTTCCATCTGAAAGTGGAGATAGTATATTTTAAAGCACCTGAAATGTAAGATCCGTTTGACAAATATCACTTTCCTCCTGTGAATCTTTCATGAAATTATTTATTCAGATAAATTTTGAAACTATGTGTCTTTAACCCATGTTAAGTCCTCTACTTTTATGTCCCTTGGGGGTGTCTCTCTTGCTTCCATCTGAGTAGAGAAAGTCAGAGAATCACATTGTATCCCAGTGGGACTATTGTCTAGAGGTCTATAACCCTTGTTCAGGGAATCCACAATGAGCAAACGAATAATAGTGTTAGTGGAGGGGACTACATGTTTTGCTTTGGAGGCCACTCCTCCTCTGTTCTGTCTCATGAATATATCCATGAACTTGCAGAGGGCTCACATATTCTTTTCTAAAGAACTTAGCTGCTTTAAAGCTGTAGAAAATATGCATGATTCTGTGTGTGTGTATGTGTGTGTGTGTACGTGTGTGTGTTATGCCTGTGTGAGGATTTTGCATGTGATGATGGTGATTAGGAGAAATAAGGGACAGAACATAGTTCCCCTGGTCTAATCTTGATTTTGTTTCAGCATAGTATGTGGGCTTCTGTTGATCCCAAGATGGCCCCTACAATGTATGAGCTGCCCAAGGAGAAACTCTCCCTTTTTCTAACCTGCCATCTCCTGCACTTCTTACTGTGTTTTGCACTTAATTCCTCTCCCCACCTAATGGGATATCAAGACCCTTCACCTCCAAATTCTTTAAAGATCCATATAAATGCCACCTTTATCTTAATGCCTTAATACTTTAGTTTTGAAGATGAATATTCAGTCTCTACTCTGAATTATGATTAAATACTTACTTCGTTTACTCTACTAGATTGCAAGTTTTTGAAGATAGGAACCTTGCCTGATTCAGCTTTTTATTGATCCCACAGCTCAAAAAATACTCAATTAAAATAGAAATTAAAATTCATTGAGTAAAGCGATGTTTCTGGGAAAGCAGGAAAAAGAAACAGTTACCTTACGATAAAATGAGAAATAGGGCTAAAAATAAATCTCACGATCAACTCTGATCAAAAAATGGTACCAACCTGTAGGGTAACTGTTGGTTTATAATATCTCCACCTATCACTGGAGTGGGAGTTTATGTTCTTGGGACGAGGTGGTGCTGGAGGGGAAATGGTGTCGCCTGTCCTTCATCCCCAAGGACTATATATGCAAGGTTGTCAGTCACTATGTGTTTAAGGAGTGAATGAATGTCAGAGTGTTGTTCCTCTCAGCCAAGAACCAGCTAGAGAAGAGAGTAGGAATGCTCTCAATCCCAGGTAAACAGCAGCATCCTATCTCCCAAGGTTTTACTGAGACATGAGGTGCTTCACTCTATTCCAGAAGAGGTGAACTTTGGTCTCCTTCCCATATCCTTAATCTTCTTTTGCTCAAAAGCAGTAAGGCCCAGACAGCTAGCCAGAATTAAGATTCCAGTCTTAGTCTTCAAGACTAAAATCTGATTAAGTCAGGGATGCCTGGGTGGGTTAGTGGGTTAAGTGTCTGACTCTTGATTTTGGCTCAGGTCATGATCTTGGGGTTTGTGAGGTCAAGCCCCACATCGGGCTCCATGCTGACAGCACAGATTCTGCTTGGAATTCTCTCTCTATCCCTCTCTCTCTGCCCCTCCCTAACTCGCACAAGCACACGTTCTCTCTCTTTTGAAATAAATCAATAAACATTAAAAAAAACTGATTAAGTCAGTGATATCATAAAAAGCTTTTGGGGATTAAAATATCTAACCCCAACTCTGTTTTGGACTTGCTGTGTGACCTTGAACAAGTCATTTTCCTTCCCCGATTCTCTGCGTCTTGTTTGTAAAATAAAGTTTTTTGGCAGAGATATTAAGTTTCTTTCTGGACAGTAAAATAAGACAGTTTGCGAGGTAATTAGAGAATAATTAAGCTGTCTGGAATAAAGTTATCAATAGAAAAAAATGACAATTCTTGGAAACAATTACCTTCAGTGAAACAGTGTGTTCGGCACAACCCTCACGAGTTCAGGAAAATGGCTTTTACATTTAGATACACTCTGACACTAATGTACGACACTATAGAAAGATAGCATCTGTTGAAGTTTGGGGGAAAATCAAAATTGGTACTTGTTTTCAATGGCAGGAAAATATGAGCATGGTAATTATGGCATAATTATGCTGCCCTAAATCTAATTTTAGCATCTGGGTATAAGAAAGAATGGAAAACCGATATAAAGGAAGAGGAAAACACATCAACTTTCCTAAGGACAGTAGAGCCATAAGAAGTAACAGGATTGGTTTATAAAAACACAAATCATTATCCACAAACCTGATTGTAACCACACACACCCCCAAAATTTTCTTTTGTGAGAAATATCCAATTTTCAGACCAAAAAAAAAAAAAAAGATGATGACGAATAATTCTTTAAAAATTCAATTGGAGAGGCCCACTGCTGTTGGTTAGAGCCAAGTTGGACCCAGGAGACATTTTTCTCCATACTTTTACTGAGTGTGGTCCTGAGCTGAAGTCAAAAGTCAGACGTTCAATCAACTGAGTCACCCTGCTGTCCCAAGAGTAATTTCCTGATGCTCAGAATTGATTGACATGTGAGCCAAAGGAGGAAGTTTTGGGGAAGGAAAAGAAACAGCCAACAGAACATGGACCTCAACCTCTAATCCTCTGTTTATTTTTTAGGTCACTTATTCTTGGGCTCTCCTTATTACCTGCAAATTGGAATAATGATACTTATTCATTCATAAGGTTATTATAAGGAATGATGATAATGTGTATAAAGCACCCATCAGTGTTAGGCAAGTACTAGATGTTCATTAATGAAATATTTGGTCTCTTCCCAATTAAGAGGGTTTTTCACAGTATAGTCTTCTAAACAGCTGCCTGCATCGGAATCACTTGGTCTGCTTCTTAAAAGTGGGGCTGGCTTTTAAAATAGGAGAGCACCTAGGGGCGCCTGGGTGGCGCAGTCGGTTAAGCGTCCGACTTCAACCAGGTCACGATCCTGCGGTCCGTGAGTTCGAGCCCCGCGTCAGGCTCTGGGCTGATGGCTCGGAGCCTGGAGCCTGTTTCTGATTCTGTGTCTCCCTCTCTCTCTGCCCCTCCCCCGTTCATGCGCTGTCTCTCTCTGTCCCAAAAATAAATAAAAAATGTTGAAAAAAAAAAAATTTTAAAATAGGAGAGCACCTTACCTGGTTTCTCTTGGAACTCTGGACTTTCACAGGTAGATGCCTTCTAGATAACCTTTTTCTTATATTTTCCAGGATTAAAATCAATGTACTTATCACCAGTATTGGAATGTTTCTATCAATTTCCAGTCATCCTTTTGATGACATTCAGTATTCATACAAATGTGGATGATCAGAGACACCAATAACCCACTCCCCCCCCCCCCCATAGCTGGCCTGGGAAGACATTTTCATACTTACTCATTACCCAGAGTAAAGGGTTCAGACGAATTTTGAGAATTCAGAGTTCCTCAGGCAAAAATGATAAAACTAAGTTTAAAGGTCAAATGAAGAGACTGCGGAGAATTGTTAATTTTTTTCTACTCTATTGCCGGCCCGGTGGTCTCAGTGTTTGGGATCCTTCATATCTTTATTATAAATGATTGCACATTCTTGTGATGAGAAAACATTTTTTTAAAAACAAAACCGGTAAAAACCTATACGTGATTTCAAATACTCATAGGGGCATACATAAAAGCAATTGCATTGATGCAAATTAGTTCACGAAAAAAAAATCCAAGCTCTTAACAATATTTGTAATTTAGGGTTTTTTGATTATTTGTTTTTTGTTTTTTTATTTTTATTTTTTGTCTTGAGCAAGTGATTCCAGTTTGAACAAAAAAAAAAAAATGTTTTTAAAAACGTCTTTCTTCTTTTCTTCTCCTCCACCCACCCAATAGGTTGGCTTTGTGGGTTTTCCTTCCTTTCACTCATCATGAGATGACCCTGTACAACAGAGCCAGAGATGTAAAACAGGGTGTAGTTTTAAATCTTACAAATTTTTTCCACATCTGCTTCAGGCTGTTTTCCCCGCTTCAGGCTGATGTCTTTATCCTCAAGCATAAGTGATTGTAACATCAAAAATTATGAGGAGAGGGTTAAGAAATGATGTTATTTCGGGGCAAAAGTGATTCTTGATTTTTAAGAAGCTTTGAATGTACTCAAGTTTCCCAAAAGGGCCAGGAAGTGTCATGAGCTTTCAACCCTCCTGAAATTGGATGATCTTCTTTTCTTTGTCAAGTAACATTCTCAACCTCAGTGGTAAAAATTCACTTCCGGAAATGCTGTCTGATTTGGATACAGATGCCAGGAGTCTGAAAGAGGGTAACTGGCTGTGGGGTCCATCCACAACAGACCTAATTAAAGAAGGGATTGGATTCCCTCCTTTCTTCTGCTCTGAAGGTCATTTGCTGGCTCCCACTCACTGAAAATGTGGCTTTTCTCTCAGTGCCAAAGTATTTAAAGGTTCCTTTTAAAGGAAAAAGATTTTTCCCAGTCCTCAACAAGGCCGCTGGCCTTTACTTGGGTTCCATTCAAGCCAAATTTACATTTTACTGTCAGAAACTAAACACAAGGCAGAACTACAATATTGAGTCTTGTTAACCCATCTTCTGCCTTGAGTTGCTTATGTACGATGAGATTCCAAAGCCCTGAATCATTTATGTTCTTTATTTGCTTCTAGTCTGTCTTGTCTTAGTCATTTTTCATGCTTTTATTTCATTGTCCCTTCATTCAGCAAAAATTCACTGACCCACCTTGCAAGACATAGTGTTTGGGCTACGGATAGTCACGGTAGTGAGGCGATGGTAATTTGGTGACAATGATGGTGGTGTCAATGACGAATATTTGGATAGCACTTTAGTTGATTGTGTCCCATTTATGGCATCATTTTATCCTCACCGTGGCCTGTGCTTTTGGTTGTTCACACTCATCGTCTCCACTTCACGGATAAGAAAAATTTTCCAAGTCACGCAAGAATTGAGTGGAGCGAAGATTTCAACTCACATCTCTTACTCCAATTACTATGTTATTTCACTACATGAAAAGGGTCATTTCAGTGAAAAAGCACTTGTTCCTGTCCTCAAGAAGGTTATAGCCAAAAAAGATAGCAAAACCTGCACAGGAATAATTGTGACTCTTAGAGAAAAGACAGTGATAGAAATCAGATATATCTTAAATGTCAACAAACATTCGTTATATCCTGTTATGCTTCTATGTTATTCTTAATGTTTACTTTTTCATCTCACAAAGATAACCGTTGTCTGTATTTCAGGAAATATTTTAGTCTTACTCCACAATTTTCATGTTTTCTCTCCTCCTCACATTTTAATTCATGACTAAAGCCACTGTGCTGTGTGAATCCATTTCTTGCCTCAATATGCCAGCTGTCAACATCTTCCTTTGGTATAGCAGTTGTACTCTATACTATGCCATTCAGCCTCTATGTCATATCGTCCCTTGTGTTAGTTATCACAGTGCAATGGGCTGGAAATAATAACAGCATATTACTTTCAGACGATAGATTGTGTTTACATACATTACATCACAAAAGCTTTGAGTGAGCCCAATGGAGTAGCACTGGTGACCCATGCCATATAGGTGAAGAGATGAGGTTCTGTAAATTTAGGTGATTTCCCAAGATTATGAAATGGGTAACAACTTACTGATAAAGCTGTGAAGAGTAAATAAGTTGAATATATGTAAAACTCTAACTAGAGTGTAGGAAATATGGTAAGTACTCATTAAATGTTGGGTATACAAGTAGAAATTCAGAAGCTTGAACTCAGATTTTCTGAAAGTTCTATTTTGTTGATAGCACTACTATGTATAAGTTCCAAGCTTGCTGCAAACTCAATGTTCACCTTCAATTTCATTTTTGAAACAATCGTATTATCTTTATGCAGTGTAAACAGATTTTTATCTCAGAATACAAATATGTAGATAAATTATGCCACTCTCATGACCCATATACATGGCAGGAAACATTCCAGGCAGTCAACTACTGGGTTCTTTCTTCTAGCACCATATGTAGCCACGGAACAGTCCTCTACACATAGTAGCCTGAGAACACACTAAAAACTACTGTTACCATCTTATGAGTCAAAATATACTTCTATCTAAGCTCTGTGATTTCAATTGTTTAATGGTTTCAGTACACCTGGGTGACTCGAACAATATCTTCAATCACAAAAGTCTCTGATTTAAAGATATAAAGTATCTTAGGACAAAACCTATATCTTTCATTTCTTTGTACCTCTGTTATAGTCTAAATGTTTGTGTGTCCCCCAAGTTCACATGTTCCTAACTCCCAATGCAATGATGTTAGGAGGTGGGCCTGTGGAAGTTGGTCAGGTCATGTGGGTGGAGCCTTCATGAATGGGTCTAGTGTCCTCATAAAGGAGATCCCAGGGAGCTACCTAGTCTCTTCTGTCAAGTGAGGACACAATGAAGAGTCTATGACCTAGAAGAGGGCCCTCACTGGACCATAATGGCACCCTGATATGGAAATTCCAGTCTCTAGAACTGTGGGAAAGAAATTTCTGTGTTTATTCTCTACCCAATCTGTGGTATTTTGTTATTAGCAGTCTGAAAGGACTAAGACAAACTCCAAAGTGGCTATGTTACTACCTGGTATATAATAGCTATGCAAAGCACTCTTGATGAATAATGAAAGAAAAGCAGACAAAAATAACGATCTACAAATATTTATTGAATGTCAGTATATGGCAAGCACTGGCTAGATTTTAGAAATATAAGAAGACTCACACAGAGCTTCCCTGTAAGCAAACATTAACTAAATAAAACTATACAGAATATGTCCCCAAATCACAATGGGATTAAGGTAGAAATTATTAACAAGAAGATAAGTATAAAATGCCCAGGGGATTCTCGGAAGTTGGTAATTACCACAGTATGAATTTTGAATATCTCAGAATCTCAAAATAAAAGAGAGGGAACAACGAGATAATAAAACCAAAACCCATGGGTAATATTTCTAACAAAACCAGATGAAAAAATATTCTTATGAACTTCAAAATACCAGCAAATGAGGAAAAACTATATAGCCTAAAGACCTGCATGGTATTGGCATTTGCCTAGAAGCGACAAAGGGAAGTAAAGGCATGTCTGACCTCATAGAGAACAGGAGAATGTAAGCACCCGTAAGCATCCACTGGGAAGCAGCATCTAAGACTTAGGGTGATCTCTCCCATTCAGGTAGTAGGTGAGTGCAAATTTCCGTTTAAGGGGCTGGATCATTCTAGGTCTTATAAACTCTCAAAACCCACTAGCCAGGACTCTTTTCCAGGACAGGACTCCACACTGAAAAGAAACTTCTAGAGGGTGAACCAAGATGGAACTGGAGAAGAATCAGAGAAAGGAGAAAAGTCCAATAAAAGCAAGGCAGGGCAGAAGAGCCATGAAATCTCGGAAGACAAGCTGCCATATTTGTTAACACTAACTGAAAAAGTCAAAGAGGGGGTGAAGTTGAACATGCTACCCTGAACTACCTTCTAAAAGTTCATGAAAGTTAATTCTGTATAAAACTGAGCAACAGTAAAGTATTGAGGGCATATCCAATTCCAAATTATCATGAGACAAAAGTGGAAGAACAATAACAAAATCCCTATAGACAATAAAATTAGACCAGAAAATTACATCTTCAAAACAGATAAAAACTGTAGGTTTCTATTTCGAAACTAGCTAAAAGACCAGAAGAAAATTATATGAGACATAAAAAGAACAACATCAATCAAATTTAGAAAAAGCCAGATATGGGGTAAAAAATCTCAGGAAAACACTGAATATTTTAAAATATTAATATCAGCGGTGTAAGTCAGAAGGTACACAAAAATGAATAAACAAAATCGACAATAAACATGTCCAAGTGCTTTGTTATGACTTTCTATTCCACCATCTCTTGGTACCAACATAAAATGATGAATTGGCCCTGTACAGGAAGGTAAAGAACAGACCAGGCCCATGTGTTCATTTTTTACAGAAGACTCATAACACGGCGGAAAGCAAATTTTTAGAAGCCATATGGACACCACTTTTACAGATGGTTGTCCAACACTTGCACACTATTGCTTGTTTTAGGGCAGAGCAAAACGAATGAAATTTTAAGCAATATCAACAATTTGCCTCTCTGTAAATTCTTGCGTAGTTGCTCTGAGGGCTACAACAGTAGGACGAGTGATTGGGAACTTAGGTTGTGAGACCCAGACCAAGTGTGATTCTTAGGAGCTGAGTGAATATAGGCATACGGCTGGCTCTTGGTAATTTCATACACTATGAGGGAATGTCATCCTTGGCCTCACGGCATCGTTCTAAAGATGAAAGGAGGCACTCGTCAAATATTTAACAAAGCGCGTGGCCTCTGCTAAGTGGTCAATAAATATTAACTATGATTATTATTACCTTCCGATGCGTAGAGAGCTCTCAACCTGGTACCAGGCAAGTAGAGCAGTTTGCTGTGTTCAGGGCATTGTGTTAGAGGAACACAGAGAGATGGTTACTATAATGAATGTATAAATACATTTTTTATTATTAGGTTTCTGTAGTTTTGTCAAGGATCCTACTTAAAAGCGTGGAGACTTTGGTTTGGTGTAGATTTGCTTCTCTCCTGAGCATCTTTTCTCTCCATCTTGGCCTTGCGCCTTCTTTCTATAAAATAGGTATAGCGATAGTTACTTCGCTGGGATGTCGTGCGACCTTACGTCTGAGAACTGCATCAGCAAGGAATGGAAAACATGGTGAGAGGAAGCTTTAAGAGAGAAAGGAAGCCTGAATACGAAAGACAAGAGTTCTACGGTACAGGCTAGCTTTTGAATTCTGTTGGCATAGAATCTTAGGCTTGAAAAGGAAAATTGGAGAACTGAATTTTGAATATATTCTTTATAAAAGCACAAATATGTTGTGTTTTTATATATATAAATTATGTATATATATAATATATAGTCATACTTATAGTATATACCTTAATATATAAACTATACTATATAAATATACAATATATATTATTACATATAAATATATTTACATATAAAATAAAATTACATATCACATATAAAATATAAGTATACAATCTCTATAAATATTATACATAACTTTGCCACTTTTGCTACTAGATTCTCAAGTCTTGGAATGCAGGGCTATTTTGTTACCTTTGTATTCTTTGGGCCGCTCAGTAAACGTGTACTGACGAATAAACGAAGGAATATATAGAAGCTGGAATTACACACTTATGTTGCCATTGCATTCCTCGAAGGATGTGAGAATTGGAGTTCATGACAGTGCTCGCGCCCTGGAGTAGGATTTATTCGCTGCTTAACCAACTTTACAGAAGCAATTAACCTACCTGCTTCTCCATTTTCTCCTCTCTAAAATTGGGTTATTACTAAAAATTCTTCTTACCACAGTTTGGGGTTCAACTAGAATGCGTTAAATATTAGAAATCTGAAGCGTTATGCAAATGTGAGGCATCATTATCATAATTATTGTAACAATGTTGTTTTTATTCTTCATTGCTACATCTTGTGTCCTCTATTGCTCTGCAGACATCTCTTTTCTCATCTTCCCCGGGGTGCTGGGATACCAGGATGCTTCTTTAGAAAAGGACATGTCTGTTCTAAAGAAACAGAACTTCCTATCTTGGCATTTTCACAAAGGCCACACATGCACAGCCACTTAATGACTTCATCAGCAGCTTTCGCACTTGGGGGAGAGTTTGCTATGTGCCACCTAATATCCCTTTGTTCCTTATTAAGGCACCTTCCAAATTTTAGCTGGGCACATGTCTACTCAGAATCAAGACTGCCTTTTTTTATCCTCTTTGCAGCTACCTATGATTTCATGCCTACACTTCGGTGCCTTTTCTGTAGATGGAAATGAGTATATAACTTTCAGGCAATGTCCTTAAAGGGATATCATCTTTCTCCTTCCTGCTGCCTGGAATGCAAACATAATGCTTCTGCTTGGGCAGCCGTCTTGAGCCACGAGGTGGAGACCATGTGTTGAAGACGTTGAAGCTACAAAACAGACAGATCCTGGGTCCCTGACACTGAAGACCCCCATACCAACCTGACCTTCTGTAAGCCTAGCAAAGAAAGTAAACAGCACAGGTATCCTGTCTAGGCACTATTCTCACTCCCTTACCTACTCCCCATTATGAACGTTTTTGCTATAATCTGGAACCTCGTCCTTATCTACTACTCGTACCAGAAATCTGCTCGAAGCCTGTTCTGGGTTTGATACCTTGGAGCCTAGGTCACTTTCGCAGTGAGCCTTATAAACAAATTCCAGAAGTGGCCTTTTTAGTTAGAGAACACAAAACTCTTGCACAGCTCCCTCAGCTGTAGAATGTTGCCTCCTTAAAATCACTTCTCTGTGGTGATCTGTGCCGTGGTGAGGGGGAATGGCCCCAGGGGAAAAGCTGAAGATGGATGGAATCTTTTGGATTCCAGGGAGCAGTCAAGCCAGCTGACCTGAGAGTCCTTCATGGCAACCAGGGAGCCCTGGAGCAAACCCTTGTAGGAACAGGAGATACCAGCCCTGGTCCAGGCAGCGTGGTTCACTCTACTCGGTCCCACAAAGTAGGAAGGAGTCTGTGGGCCATGGGAGCAGAAGTCCAACTTGAGAGAATGCTGGAAGGGGAGCATCCCAAGTTGCTTCCCTCTTCTGGCTGCCAATACAAGACCCTCAGAATGACTGCTCAGTAAAGATTACTTGCTTTTAGAGGAAAAAAATTGGTCTTAGTTCCTGTTCTGCTGCTAATTGGGCAAGCCATTTGACATTTCTGGGTCTCAGTCCTCTAATCCTTAAAGTAGGGGTGATAATAACATTTACTTCCAGGGTAGAATTGGCATGAAATTAGATATTGCATTAATTTTTTTTACAAACTTTAAAATCCTATATAAATTTACATGTTTTATTTTCAAAAGAAAATTGTCTCCACACTATTGCCTTTAAAATATGCAAAGGTATTAAGAATTTGCGTCTATAAAGCAGTATTCATTTCCTCACTGTGTAATAGTTATGATTCATCGTCAAGGGACAAGAAACCTACTAATTTAAGTTAAAGAGACTATGTATTAAAAAAATACAGAGGGATTGTGGAATTCAATCTCAGAGATGCATCTGGAATGAGGAATATGAATGTTGTAGAAGCCCCTTTTCTCTCCTCTTGCTTTTCTTTGTGTGTTTGCCTCATTCCTTTTTCCCTTCAAACTTCTTTCCTCAGGTTCTCTGGTCTACATAGTGGGAAAAATAGTTGACCCAGTGGTTTCCAACCTTCGCTTTTATGTTTTACAATCCAAGATATAGAAATTTTAACCTACAATTTGACTGAATGAGGATTAAGTACTTCATCTTGGAACAAGTGCCCACTCCTCAACAAGTCAACTGTGGACAGGGGTTAGGTAAAACCCCTGTTGCCATCACAACCATGGCAACATTGTTACATGTATGGCCATTCCCAGAAGAAGAAGAGCCATTCTGCTATGTTGGTAAAATATTAGGAACTAACTATATATCAATTTTTTTTTCTGTATAATAAAATATTCAGTCATAGTGGCATAATTTTACCTATCCCCTGGGACTCAATATACTTATGGTTTTTAAAAAAAATTTTTTTAATGTTTATTTATTTTTGAGAGAGACAGGGACAGAATGTGAGTGGGTTAGGGGCAGAGAGAGAGAGGGAGACACAGAATCCAAAGCAGGCTCCAGGGTTCGAGCTGTCAGCACAGGGCCCGACGCGGGGCTCGAACCCACGAACTGTGAGATCATGACCTGAGCCGAAGTCGGATGCTCAACTGACTGAGCCACCCAGGTGCCCCATCAATATACTTATGTTTTTAATTGTTGGCTACATTCAATTATAATATGAGTCTTTAAAATTATGTTCAAATCCATTTAAAAAAGTGTTTTTGTTGATGTTTAATTCATATAACATAAATTAATCACTTTAAAGTAAAATAATTCAGCGACATTTAGTACACTCACAACTATGCGACCACCATATCTCTTTGGTCTGAAACATTTTTATTACTCCAGAATAAACCCCCATACCCATTAAGCAGTTAATCACCATTACCCACTCCTTCTCATTCCTGGTAGCCACCAATCCACCTTCTATTTCTATAGATTTACTTATATCACAGATGATGATGGATGATAGATAGATAGATAGATAGATAGATGATAGATACATAATGTCATAAGGAAATAGAGATAGTTTACTTTATATATAACTACCATTACTTTGGCTCATTGATCTGGTTCTCTTCCTGAGTATCATGTTTGAACTATATAAAACTTACCTTCCTACCTAGATGAAGTTCTAGGCCTCCATGTGAGAATTTTAGGGTATCTTCTCATCTTGGCAGCCATTGTTGCTCTCACACACAAACAGACGCACAGATGCACATACACACACACGTACATAAGCCTGCACATACACATCCTTCAATGTAGTTTCTTAGACACTATTATTTTAGGGATTATTAAGTATTTCAGGGATCATGAGTGGTGACCATACTTATAAAAACTATGGCTACAAATTTTGCTAAGAACTGTAAAATTAAAAGTAAGCTGCTATGAAACAACATTAATGAGGAGTCTTTAGGTTTGCAAAATAGGAAAGGGGCTTTTTGACCTGTCTCCTCCCCTTGTAAATTTCTGTGTCGTTCACCTCCTCTGTTCTTATTTCCTCTTTCATCAGAGGAAAGTGGTTAGAGGACCTGGTCCAAACTACCATGGAAGGGTCGATAAGGTATATTATATCACTTTTTATCACCTCAACTTTAATCTGTCTCCTATATTCTTGGTTCCCTCGTAAAACAATTAGTTGAGGATGCGCCTGACTGAATTTGTCAATCGTGTCAGTTGTTCAGGAAACTCTCAAAATAGGGAGTAGACTACCGCAAATGAAGTCTAGGAGAGAAAGGGGAATATGTGATACTAGAGATCCTTGGACACAGAAAAAGAGGCCTCTTGGATGTCAGAAGGATTTCTCTGGAGTTGGAATCGTTCCTCCTCCGTGTATAACATTGCAAAATGCATTGAGTTTCACAATCGCTCCGTGGTTTGCTGTGAAGTCACTGGTGGCCTCTCCACTTCCCAAATCATTTCCCAGTGAACACTTTGATCCTCTATGATATCAGTCTCTTGAGCCACTAATTGTTTCCAAGTGATTTCGCCTTGCCAAAAGTCTGGGTGGTGTCTTACATCGGATACAATTCCTTGCACTTATATACTTGTTTGCCTTCAAATTCCTCTGAATACTTTACAGTAGGGATTCTCCTATACAAGAGAGTTACAAGATGTAAAATTGTCTTTAAAACTGGTTATCTAGGATCTTCCTTGGCACCCTCAATAGCTGACTCCCAGGGAGACACATTAAAGTCACAAAGCTGTACAATTCTGTCTTACGTATTGAGGGAAATTTTTTTCTACCTATATGGATTTTAAGATAAAGGTATGAGAGGAAATGTGAAAGACTTTAGAACCATTTGAACACAGTAGTTATATGAGATCCAGGTTTTCAACTCTGCAGAGAGTTTGCATTCACCATTAACTAGTCCTCTTCCTCATGCCTACATCCAACTAATGACCATCCTATTAATTGTGTTTTCCAAACACTTGTCCAATAGGTTGTTTTCTCTTTCCCCCTCCCTCCCCCGCTGTGCTGCCCAACACCATTGTTTTGCGCTGACCCACTTTGGGTCTCACCTAGAATTTTAAGTAGTTTCTCAATTTCTAATCAATTCCCATTCCCATTTTCAGGCATCAGATTTTTAATCTGCTAAAGGAGCATACTAATGCTCATCTCTTGTTTGGTAAGGATTAAATGAAGCAAACTTCAATAATACCTGTGAAAACCTCTAATGAATTTCCTGGCACATAGTCATCACTCAATAAATGTTGCCTTCCTTCTTTGATCCTCAGGATCGCTTTTCCTGTGCTTGTCAGAATTGTCTTTCTAAGACAAAAAAAATTGGCTATCTTGGTGCTACCCTTAAAGAAAACTAGAGGCTTATTATTATTATTCAAGAGATGAAATTCAAACTATGTGGCATGACAGGCTTTCATCATCTGACCCTGGTGTATGTCGCTATTCTCCTATGTGATGATTTTCCATAACACATCTTTACCGTGGCCACCTCAGGGTTGGACATTCTCATTTCTCTGAACCTTTGCATGTGTTGTTCCTTCTGTGCACAGTGAGCTCTATTTCACCACTACCATGAACTCTTATCCTTCGGTTGAAGGAACTCTCTTCCTAACATCTGTGCTTGGCAAACTCATTCATTCTTTAGGTCCAGCTTCCAGTTCACCTCTCTTCCTACATCTTTTCAGAACTCTCAATCCCTGTCAACTGCTCATAGACCTCCCAATGTTTATCATCACTGCGATACTTAGCACACTGGATTATCACTACTGATTTGCATTCTGAGTTCCCAACCAGATTAAGAGGTCCTGGAGAACCAAGAACCAGTTTTACTCATCATTATGTCTCCATCGCTTAGATTTGCCATTCCACACGGCAAGGTCCCCAAGTCCATATTGAGCAAATACATATTTTTATTTCATGTTACACTTATCCACTCAGTCAATATAATTGAGAACCTATCATGTCAGGTGCTGGGCTAGTCTCTGTGGGAGATGCTTAGATAAATAAAAATAGACCTACTCTCCGGAAATTTAAAGTCTAGCTGGGAACATAACATATATATCACATGCCTAAAACAGAGGATGGATAGTGTCAAATTACTTCCAGAGAGGGAGCGGTAAAACTCTCCAAATGATGAAATAGATATACTGCATAATGTTTACAGATCAACCAGCAAGTATTCCCGAGTCCCAACAAACTTTCCATTCAATCTTAGTGTATTGAAAACTAATGATATTCTACTGGTCTATTCTGGGACTATACTTAGGATATACTTGGCAATAATCCATAAAATGGTGACGGGAAAATTCTGTTTTTATTCTAGAGAGAGGACAATATCTCATTCATCTTGCTTTCCTTTTGGACTCACTATATGGTCTGGCCCATTGTAGTAACTTAGAGTTTGTTTGTTGAAATAGCCTAGACTGCTGACTTAATGATATAATTACAGAGTTCCAGTGCAAATAATTTAAAGGTGACTTAAATTGCTTTGGATTAGTAACTCTGTCTAAGTTTTAAAGCACAAGAGTTAAAGCTCAAGCCTTCATTTATTCATTCATTTAATCATTTTTCTCAATCATCATCTCAGCTTGGATTAATATAACAAATACCATAAACTGAGTGACCTGAACAACACAAATTTATTTTTCACACTTCTGGAGGCTGGAATTGCAAGATCAGGATGTCAGCATAGTTGGGTTTGGTGTGGACCTTTTTTCCTGGTTTGCTGTCTTTCTGCTGTGTCCTCTCATTATGGGGAGTGGGGAGAGAGAGGGAGAGAGAGAAAGAGAGAGAGGGATGAAGGTTCCTCTCTTAGGACTGAAGACCCCATCGCCAAATGCTATCCCATTAGGGACTAAGGCTTCAACATACGAATACTGGGAGGAACACATTCAGTCCATAGAAATCTGTATTGATTTATTCATGCAGTAAGTCAATAAGTGTTAATTAAACTAGCTCTTCCGATTCCTAGCTTTAATAAACCTCTCCTTCTTGTGTATTACTTTTCATTCCCCAACTAAATTTTAAGCCCCCTTAGGGCAAGGACCTCTTCTTTATTATACTGAAGTAGGTAGATATTCCATGCTAGAAATTTACTGGATGACTTCCTACTTTCCTTTTAACTATGACAGCAGCTCAGGCTACAAACCTAGACTTAAAATGGATTCCTATTTATAAAAATCAGAATTGATCAGACAGACTCGTTTCTGTTTCATCTCCATGGAAACTTTTCTTTCTCCTGGCTGTCGATGAGGAAGCACCATGGTGGGGGGTGACATAACCTTGGAACAGCTCTCCTTTCAGGTTGGAGCACTTACTCAGAAAGCTCTGGCATGTGTGCTGCAGTCCCCAGCACTGGGAACATGAGGAAACTCATAAATACAGATTTTGAGAAGCCAGAAGATTAAACGAATGTCAGCTTCGCAAGGCCATGCTCTTTCAGCAGAAGAGAGACACAACGTAAACAAAGAGC
This sequence comes from Panthera pardus, assembly GCF_024362965.1. Taxonomy (NCBI): domain Eukaryota; kingdom Metazoa; phylum Chordata; class Mammalia; order Carnivora; family Felidae; genus Panthera; species Panthera pardus. The sequence goes on from NW_026527002.1 coordinate 70,272,018, forward strand.
TTGAAGGTGAAAATGAAATTTTAGAACAGAAAGAGAGCACAAAAGATGGATTTATAGCAAATCAGGGCAGGAAGGAAGAGAAAAGCAAGAATGCAAAGCACCAAACAACCGAAAGTCTGCAGAGAAAGTCAATAGATATGTTTAAAACCTGTGAGTCATTTGCTTCCTGATTCAAGCAGGTCAATGACAGAGGATTCATTCCAATTTCATAAACATTTATTAATAGTGGGGGTGTAAGTAGGAAGAGGAGGTGAGAGGGGAGGTTGGAATGGGGAGTGAGCTCTGGGTTGTGAAAACGGGAAATCTGGAGAAGAAACAGAGTTGTATACCCTACGTTGCACTGATCTTTCTATAGAGTTAATACTACTGTGTTCTTACCTCAAATGTCGGAGACAGGCAACGCTATTCTCATCTGACAGATGAGGAAACCAAGACTTGAGGGCTAAACAACTTTTCCAATCACACAGTCAGTAACTGCCAGAACTATTTCCAAATTTAGGTGTGTCTGATTCCCAAATTTATCTCCTATCCTCAACCTCATTTTATCACCGTGCCTCGCTCAGGACATTGTGATAGAATTTGAGGGTGGGAATAGAAATTAAGAATACAAAGTTAACTTTTTAAAAAGTGTTCTGGGGGCGCCCGGGTGGCTCAGTCGGTTAAATGTGTGACTTCAGCTCAGGTCATGATCTCACGGCTCGTGGGTTTAAGCCCCACGTCGGGCTCTGTGCTGACAGCTCAGAGCCTGGAGCCTGCTTCGGATTCTGTGTCTCCATCTCTCTCTGCCCCTCCCTTGCTCACGTTCTGTCTGTCTCTCTCTCAAAAATAAATAAACATTAAAAAATTAAAAAAAAATAAAAGTGTTCTGGGTTAATAAGAAAAGAAAGGCATGTAAATTATGAGTCAAATCACCTGATAGAATGAAAGATGTACTTCAGTGGATATAAACAGTGCACTGAGGATCATAGATAAAAGAGAATTTCACTGGGATTCTAGTAAGGAACAGGAAGTGCTATCTAGGAATACGGTGTTTATGGACCTGAATGAAAAGATCTATCAAGTTTAAAAAGTGAATAATTAAGGGAAGACTATTGTACACAAGGAGGGGGAAAGGCTTGTCATGCACAGAACATGGAAGTAAGGTTGGAAAAACTGTTTGCAATAAGGCCAGGGAAACCCTTGAATACAAGCCTAGGCAATTTGGATTCCATATTCTGTGAAATAGGGGTCAATGGAAGAAACTTGTGTAAGAGGGAGAGATAGTCTGCTGTATGGATGTCTGGGGCAAATTGATGCCTCGAGAATAGCCACAGGTTACTTCATGATTAAGGAACTACAGAAAGGCCTCTGCTTCCAAATTGCTATTCTTCTCACACCCTTAGCCTGGAACTTTCTTCCTTTGTGTCTAATGTTTGTAACAAGTGACTTAACAATATAAACAATATAAATTATTGCCATTTCCCACCCCTACAAACCCAGAAGGAGGGTCATAAGGCTCCATATCCTCTACTTATCTGGGATGAATTACATTTAAATAATAACTATAGGCTAAAAGAAGAAGAGGGTCAGCAGGAGGTAGAAAAGAGGACCTAGCTACAAGGTACTGGGTTCAGAATCGTAACTCCACACCCTTGGAAGTCCTGAAGGGATCAAGGTAGTGATCCTAATCCTAGAGAAACTGGGATGCCAGGCAGGTACTTAGGTATGAGAATCAGTTATAAATGCAGATCTTGAAGCCAGAGTTTAGGACCAAGGGCACAACTTGAAATAAGATCCAGAGTTTTAACCTGAAGAATGAGGTAAGGTTAAATCTGCAGGCAAAGAGAATATCTCCAGTTTTGGAGTCAGATGACGAGGACAGCAAAAAATTAGGCTCCTCCTTGCCGTGCAAAGAGGCACCAAAAATTATAATAAGACAATAAGCCTGGAAAAAAAACCCAGGAATATAAAGAATGAGAAGAAATTCTGAGAAAAATCCCAGAAACTCCACTTCTGGTCTTAGAGCTCTTTCTGAAAAAGTTAAGAGTCTGTGAAGTACCTAGATTTGAGAAATAGAAATGCATATCAGTCTTTCTAATAGAAATTTATAGTGAATCAAAAAAGGAAACCATCACGGATTGCAGGATTGGATCTCAACGTTAAGAAACAGAAAAAGAAGGTTGTTCTCAGAGATGCTTACTCCCAATATTTTTTACGCCTCACTGACTTTCCTTACAGTATAACAGGAAAGATGCAGCCTTTGGTAGCAAATAGATGCTGCCTTGATTGCCAGCTCTGCCTGTTACTTCATATGTTATGTTGTTCTAATTCCTTAATGTGTGAAGTGGGAATAAAAGTGCTTACTTCGTCAACTGTTTGAGAGAATTCTGATGAAATAGTTCACCTGAAATCCAAATGTTAACAGAGATAAACAGACTGCGACAAACAGACTCTAAGATGACACCCACCTGCTGGTGTCCAGGCCCTTGTATAATTCTCTCCCTTGGTTGTGGACTGGTTTAGCAACTTGTGTGCAAGCAACAGAATGTGGCAAAGTCATGGGATCGCATTTCCTTGACTAGGTTACATAAGATTACGAGTTCTATTTTGCTCATAGACTCTCTCCCTTGACCTTGATGAAACAAGCTACCAAATGGAGAGGTCCGTGTGGCAAAAAACAAAGACAAATTCCTGCCAATAGCCAGCAAAGAACTGAGGCCACTAATGTAACAACATGCAAGGAATTGAAGTCTACCAATAACTGATGAACTTGGAAGAAGATCTAGTCTTCCCTCATTAAGCTTTCAGACGGGACCCAGCCCTGGCCAACGTCTTGACTGCAGCCTGTGATAGCTAATGTTGTACGTCTACTTGGCCTATGATGCCTAGTTGTTTAGTCAAACACCAATCTAGAGGGGTTTGGTGCAGGTGATTTGTAGATGGGATTAACGTCAAAATTGGTAGACTTTGAAAAAAAAATTGGTAGACTTTGAAAAAAAAATTGGTAGACTTTGAGTAACGGTTAACATTTAGTTTATTTGAAGAATTTGTATAAAGCATATTACTCTCCGTAATGTAGGTGGACCTCATTCAGTCGAAGACCTTAACTGAGCGAAGACTAAGGTTCCTCAAAGAAAAAGAAATTCTCCGCAAGACTGCAACGTGGAGATCTTTCTTGAGTTTGCAGTCTATCATCCTGCTGAATTTGGATTCGAGACTTCAACTCTTGTGTGAATATGCGGCCTGCCAGATTTCAGACTTGCCAGCCCTCACAATTGTGTAAGGCAAGTCCTGAGCATAAATCCCTCTCTCCCTCCCCATCTCTCTCTAAATATGGGAGGCCTTGAGGCAGAGGACCCAGCTAAGTTTGCCTGTATTCCTGACCTGTAAAAATGATTCAATAATAAATATTTGTCATTGTAAGCCTCTGATTTTGTGGCAATTTGTTATGAAGCAACCATGCATTGAGAGATTTTTAAATTTCGGTTCACAATATGTATCCCGTGTCCAGTGGGATATGCTGTGCCCTGCCCAAGCTTTGTGTGACTTCTGGGTGATGGCATATTTACATTCTCCTACTTACTCTTGACTATGAGTTCTGGTTTCCATCAAGTTCTGCTCATTTTCATCTCATCTCTTTTCTACTATCTTCTTCCTGTTTCAAACTAACTAAATATGAAACACACACCTTTCTTTGGTATACTCTCAAAACCATTCATACTATGTATTAGTGTGCATCCTTACTAAAAATGCTTTAGAATATAACGGCTAATATCACAGCAATTTAAACAATAAAACTTTAGCAATCAGCTACTTTGATTTTTGGCTTAAAATAGCATCTTCATGTTGCTCTGCCATCTTGAATTTCTTTTTGGCCACTTTTCTCCATGGGCTCCAAATTTCTGTGAGGCTATTTGGTACCTCCATTTCCCTTTTCCTCAGCACCAATTACATGCTCATCTATATTGCATGCTCTGTTTTGAGGCCTTACATTGCCCATCAAAAGTGATCCATCAAGGTATTTCTCTAAGCAAAGAGTGTCATCCCTAAGAGAAACTCTAATGTCAGGAGTTAAAATAGTTCCTTTACTTTGCTACGTATGTAAAGCTACCAGAAAAGTCACACAAAGGCAGCAAATATTTGACAGATGTTAGTGTTCCTTTCTTTTTTCTCTCTCTCACTAATATTCTACTACTTCCCAGGCCTTTCTAAGCATTGGAGGCCAGATCAATGTGGTTAAGAAGCTGGTTCCTCACAAGTTTTAACAACACAGAGAAGGTTATCTAAAGCAGTGTTTTTCAAACTGTGTATCATAAAGGATCAGTTATTTTTTTCTTTAAGAAAATTTCCTGTACACTACAGTTGCTGGATACTTTTGCAAAATGCAATAAAAATAAATGTTAGACTGAGGATCTCAAACTTTGTCCTCTGAACTTTGAGGAACCATTGAAAAGTTTTCATTTGAAGAAACACAGAATCAGCCTGTGCTCTAGAGAAGCCATTCAGGCAGCAGAGTGAAAGATGCATGATGTATCTTGAGGCCCCTGGGGAGATAGATGGCTCTCTCATATGGAGAGGAAAAGAAGGTAGAGTGGAGTGATATTTAGAAGGTATTCCTGGTAGGGTTCATCCTCATTGAAGGAAAGAAGGATGGATGATAGAAAGAAGTCTTTGAAAGCAGAGGTCAGGATTCTAGGCCATGATGCCCTGCCTCTGCCCAAGAGGAAATTGCCATAGCTTTCTCTTCAGTTGTTCTTGCTGCTGGAACCTCTTAACCAGTCTCCCTGCCTTTATTCCTAACTATTCTCAACAACTTTTTCATATTCCAAACATAATTCTGATTATATTACTCTTCTACTTACAATCCCTCAATGCTCTCCACTGCCTTTGAGAGAAAGAAAAACGCTTACGTGGATTACAAGGTCTTATAGAAAAGTCTGCGATTGTTTTTCTAGTCTTACAACATCACAGTTTCCTCATCAAATATGAAAATGTTTAAAAACATTTTTAAAAATTGATGCCAGGACTTTCTGAAAGATTGAACTCCCTCATTAATTTCTGCTGCTTCTCCAAATTATTTTAAAAGACAGTGAAAAAAATGTTTTAAGGCATAAATTCACAAAGATAAAGGGAGGAGAAACAACAACAATATTAGCAACAAGATATAGCAACGATATTCTGCAATACTGAAACCCAAGCTATAAATGCAGGGACTCCTGAAAGCAAACTATTTTGTACCATGAAACTCCAGAAAGTTCCAGAAGTTCAAAAGATCAGGTACTTCTGTAAGTGGTCTCAGAATGATTGACTCAAGATTGTATAAGAAGTCAGACCTTCAGATCCCTTCTTCTTTCTCATGCAATAGGCAACATCCCTCTCCTAGGTCACAGAAGAATGGAGGTATGGTCTCTGGAGAAGTTGAGCCAGAAGGACAGCAGAAAAAACTGACATTAGAGAATAAAACAGGAAACATATTTATATCCCCTACAATGATATTCTCTTCCTTCATGAAGCAACAAATTAGTGGGAAACAGGGCTTAACCTTTGAGGAAGTGCTAGTAAATTCCTTTATGGGGAATCTGATCAGCCAAAGAGAAAAGAAATACAAATACTGACATATGGGAATCCTTCAACACAGTGAACAATCCACATCTTATAAAGAAGCCCATCTGTTGACAAGGCTGACCAATGAGCAGTGAGTTTAAAGCAGCTTTTAATTTTTGATACATATGTATGAACAAACAGAAATGCAAAGGTAATATGACATTTGAAAATCAACCTACGTAATTTACCATATTAGCAGAATAAGGAGAAAAACCACATCTCATGAAATAAAAAAGCATTCATGAACAAATTCTCTGCAAACTACTCTACAAAAAAATCCTACAGCTAACATTATGTATTATGGCTTGTGACTGAATGCTTCTCTGGAAGAATGGGAATAAGAGAAGGACATTTAACTCGCATCACTTCTATTCAACAGCAAACAAGATCCTAGTCACTTTAATGCATGTAAAAGAAGCAAAATGCACATAGATTGAAAAGAGAAAAAAAATAAAACAGTTCTTATTCACAGGTAATGTTATCAGATAAAAAATTCTAAGGACTCTACAAAAAGCTTTATGAACAAATAACTGAATTTAGAAAGATTATACAACAAAAAATCAATATACAAAAAGTATTTGCATATTTGTACTAGTAATAAATAATTGGGAGAAAATCTTAAAAGATTTTACAATAGCATCAAAAAGCATGAAATACTTAGGAATAAGTTTTACAAAATATATGCAATACCTATATACTAAAAACTATAAAACAGTGCCAGGGCAACAAAAAAGAAGATAAATAAATGGAGCACAGATATACCATGCTCATGGATTGGAACACTGAATATTGTCAAACTGTCAATTCTTTTCAGGTTAACATGTAGATTCAATGTATCTCCAGTAAAAATCCCAGCAGGCTATTATTTATTTATTTATTTATTTATTTATGTTTATTTATTTTGAGAGAGAGTGAGAGAGAGCATGCATGTGCGTGAGTAGGGTAGGGGCAGAGATAGAGGGAGAGAGATAATCAGAAGCATGCTCTGTGCTGTCAGCCCAGAGCCCTACACAGATTTTGACCTTAGGAACCATGAGATCATGACCAGAGTAACCAACTGAGCCACCAGGTGCCCCCAAGCAGGCTATTTTAAAATAAGACTTGACAAGCTGATTTAAAAATTAATATTGAAAGTCAGAGAATCTAAAATAGATAAAACAATTTTTAAAAGGAGTGACATAGTGTTTTACTCACTCTAAAGATACAGTAATCAATCAGCCTGGTATTGCCATAAGGAGAGATATATACATCAATAGAACAGAATAGAGAATACAGAGACAGACTCTCACTCATATGGTCAATTGGTTTTTAGAAAATTCACCCAGGTAAGACAATATAGGAAATATAATCCTTTCAACAAATTGTAGTAGAAAAACTAGATAGCTATAGAAAAAAATAATATTTGGCTTGTACCTCATACTCTACAGAAAAATTAACTCAAAATGGGTCATAGACTTACAGGTAAACTAAAATTATAAAACTCATAAAATAAAACATAGGAGAAAACATTCACAAACTTAGAATAAACCAAGGTTTCTTGGACCTTACTCCAAAATAACTCACCACAAAGAAAAAATACGTAATAAACTGGATTTCATTAGAATTACAAATGTCTGCCCTTTGAAAGAAACCATTAAGGAACGGAAAAAATAAACCACTGTCTGGGGGAAAGTTTTCCCAGTGCCCATACCTAATGAAAAGTTTGTATCAAGAATATAAATAACTCTTACAGCTCAATTATAAAAAGTCTAACAACCCAAAGTACTTCAACAAACAGTATATGGATATAGGAATGACCAATAAGCACATCTACAAACGCTCAGCGTCACTAGTCGTCGGGGAAATGGAAGTTAAAATTACAATGAGATACGACTAAGCATCCACTGGAGAGGCTGGGATGAAAAGACTGACAATACTAAGTTTTGGTGAAGATATAGAGCAGGTAAAACTCTGGGAGTATGAAATGATACTATTCTCAAATCAGTTTGGCAGTTTCTCATAAAGTAGGACATATACTTAAATATGACCTAGATATTCCATTTTTAGGTACTTACCTAAGAGAAACAAAAACGTGTATTCACACAAAGTCTCCTCCATGAGCATTTATAGCAGCTTTATCATAATAGCTCAAGCTGGAAACAACTCAAAAGTCATCAGTATATGAAGAGATGAACCAACTATGGTATAGCCTTACAACGAAAACTGTTCAACGGTAGGGAGGGATAATGAGTAATACATGTAAACAATCTGGATAAATCTTAAAAACAACACGCTGAGGGCGAGAAACCAGACCCAAGAAAACACGGTGTATGAGTCCGTTTCTATGAAATTCTAGAGTAGGCAAAACTCATCTATAATAATACATCAGTGCTTGCCTGCGGCCAGATATAGAAGAGAGTTGATTGCCAAGTCGAATGAGGGAATTTCTAGAGATGATGTAAATGTTCTATATTTTCATTGGAGTGGTTCCGTGGATTCACCTATTGGTCAAAGGTCATTGAATTGTGTACTTAAAATGTTCATTATATCTTGATAAAATGTATTTTTATCTTTTCTTAGGAGAAAGGTATTATGAAAGAAAAAAATCAGGAAAATTTACCAGACATGTAGGATATATGTTTCCAGATTCTCAGTACGTGTCGGTTAAGATTTTTAACTTGCTTGATTACATCATATGTGTAATACCTTTATCGCAGTGCTTGGTACACAGAAGATGCTTAATAATCGTTTACAGGACAAATACCTGGGTGGGTCCATTAATTCCTAATGTCCATTAATTCCCACTTATCATAAGTTTATAGATGCTTACATTGAGAAAAGGGAGTTAATAAAGAGCTTATAAAAGTACAATCTTCCTTTCTTCTAAGGAGGCCTGTCTCTTGGCCCGGAGCAAAGGCTGAATAGAGGAACCCACTGGAAATTCTAGTGCAGCTGCCCGGGCAGCAAATTCAGCTACTATACAAAGAGGGGCCCCAAGGCTCAAAGAGGAGAAAATGCAGGTAGTTAACAAGGTGAAATCTGGCTAATAGTGTGAGACTAAAGATCCAGAAAGAGCCTATTTAATGCAAAGCAACTTCCTGAAAGGAAGCCCAGAATTTGGCAAAATGCCCTTAGGAGGCTGATGTCAGTGATCTGAACCACAGATAGAGAGAGGTCTGGGCCTGAGCCATTCCACAGCTCCATCCTCTTTTGAAGACCCAAAGAGCCTTCTAAAGCTTCCTGCTCAACGGCCTTTTCATAACTGAGGCTATGAAGGCCCACGGAAAGGAAATGACCTACCCATTGGTGCATAGGCACAGAATCACAATTGTCCCCAGACCACCTACATTTTCATCACATTCCATGCCCAGAGAGCACAGAGAGAAAATCTTTCACACCGGTGAATTTGTGTGTGTTTTGCCTACCATTCTATACGGGTGTATTTGCTTGTCCGGTGCAAATGAAAATCAAACCATTTCAGAGCTCCATGTATCGTGTCTGAAAATAGGCAGTTTCTGATTGTCTCCATTTGTGACGAGAATCCTGTTCTTTGGACTTTTCTCTGCTGTGCACTGAATCCTGGCTCCTTTGGAGGAAGGAGGGCATGAATTCCTGGGGCTAAATCTAAAAAGGAAACCATTCAGCGCCTCAGGCGATTTCAACCAGGCTTTGCCCCCCCCCCCCCCCTTGTTGCAGTGACATTTTGCTCATCAAAGGGTGGTATCACCTGGCACTCACGGGCTGCGACTGAATTGGTTTAAGCTGGTTTCCAGCTGACACCAGTTGCAGCTGCGGTTATTAGGGTCTCGAGCTACTCCCGTTATTGAACAGCATTCTTGTTTTGTGGCTATAGGTGTCACCTGACTGTTTACGGTGTGTTGCTACAATTAAAACCTATGTCTTGTATTTTACTACAAGCATTGCATGCTTCTTTATAACCTTCAGTGAACATGCTCACTTCCTCATACACCTGATCTTACCACATCGAGTAGGTGCTATATGTGGTTGAGGGCCAACTCAGACAATAATTGGATGCTTTCCCTGCATTGCACTAAGGACTAGCCAAGTGATCCTCTGAGGACAAATAATTTTAGCTCTTTGATTTAAATTTAAAAACTGAGTACCCTCAAAATTAAAAATAGACCTACCCTATGACCCAGCAGTAGCACTGCTAGGAATTGACCCAAGGGGTACAGGAGTGCTGACGCGTAGGGGCACTTGTACCCCGATGTTTATAGCAGCACTCTCAACAATAGCCAAATTATGGAAAGAGCCTACATGTCCACCAACTGACGAATGGATAAAGACATTGTGGTTTATATACACGATGGAGTATGACGTGGCAATGAGAAAGAAGGAAATCTGGCCCTTTGTAGCAATGTGGATGGAACTGGAGAGTGTGATGCTAAGTGAAATAAGTCATACAGAGAAGGACCGATTCCATATGTTTTCACTCCTATGTGGATCCTGAGAAACTTAACAGAAAACCATGGGGGAGGGGAAGGAAAAAAAATGGCTAGAGAGGGAAGGAGCCAAACCATAAGAGACTCCTAAAAACGGAGAACAAACTGAGGGTTGATGGGAGGGTGGGTGATGGGCATTGAGGAGGGCACCTGTTGGGATGAGCACTGGGTGTTGTATGGAAACCAGTTTGACAATAAATTTCATAAAAAAAATAAATAAATAAAAACTGAGTACCGCTACAGTAGATGATGGCGTAAGGCACCATGGCAAAGTAAAAATAGCTCTGTATCAAGAATCAGGAGATGTCTGAAGGAAGTTGGGATAGGTGGCTGATGATCCATGTGTCAAAAGGAAAACAACCAAGCCCCTTAGTCTGTTCAGGCTGCTATAACAAAATTCCACAGATTGAGTAGTTTATAAAGAATAGATAATTATTTCTTATACTTCTGAGATCAGAGTATCAGCATCGTCAAGTGACCGCCCTCTTCTGGGTTACAGATTCCAAGTTGTATCTTCTCATTGCAGAAGGGGCCAAGGAACTGCCTTTGGCTCTTTCATGAGAACACTAATCCCCTTAAGAGGGCTCCCCACTCCCCACCTCCGAAGGCCACACCTCCTAGGGCCATCCTACTGGGCATTAGCATTTCAACGTATGAGTGGGTCGGGGGCACAATCATTAACACCATTACAGCAACCATTGTTTATTGAGTACTGGTTGTATGTTTGACACTTATTATGCTCAATTATAAACCTTAAGCAACATAAGGACAGCTTTATATCTGTTTTGTTTTGTTTTTTTACTTTTTATACTGATGCTCATCAGAGTATCTGATATTTTTTAGTGATGCAACAAACATTTTTTGAATGAATGAATGAATGAATGAATGTAATATTTTAAATTCTACTTTTCAGATTGGGAAATGTTAGGTAACTTGCTCAAAATCGTATAGCGCTGTGCCGAAATGCTTACGATCAAATTATGAATGGCCTCTTTGATTCCAAAGTGTATACTCTGCACTACACTCGTGGGCTTTTAGTCAACCAATAGATAATTACCTAGACAGGTCCTCGTTCAGGGGAAGGTTGATGGAATTGAATTACAATGTTAGGAGCATCATTAATTTTCCTTATGTATTAAAAAGTTGACAGTTTTACAAGGTAGAGAATCACAAGTTTTGTTCTGCATAGGTAATCTTTGATAAGCATGTTAGATAAGTAGGTAGAGAGGGGGAAGGGGCTGCTAGATATACGAGACTAGAATTCTGGAAAGCGGTGAGGGTGGGAGACATACATCGAGGAGTCTTTGACGTGTGTACAGAGTGTTTAAGCTCTGGGAGCCTAACTGTAAAGGCCTCTTCAAAAAACCGGTACGTGGTAGTTAGACAACCACAACATACTTGACGAGAACACTCAAAGTGTTCTCAAAGGATGCCCTCAAAGTGACTCGGTCTGATGACTGCTTCCCAGGTTTGGCAGAAGGGTTGAGAGCAAAAACAGTCTTTGCTGAGAATTCCTCCTGGCACAATATCAGATTTAAAAAATAGCAGAGTCGACTCGGCTACAGACTTAGACAGACCGAGGGTAGACTCAACCACTATAAGGCTCAGAGAAATTACAACGAGCTCTTGGGTTAGTCAAAACATAATAACCATATCAAAAGTTCAGGTAAGTGCAGACTGGATATGATGACTTATTTCTTTTCTTCGCTTTCTTTCTTTCTCTCTTTCCTTCTCGGTTGGTTTTTTGTTTTTTGTTTTTTTTTTTTCCTATCCCAGAAGACAAAGCAAACTTCAACACGCCACACCCTGGAGATTTGACGTACTGAAGGTTCTGAGCTCTGGCATTCAGTTACCACTGGACCACGGACTGTGTCGCACTGCAGTGATTCATCCACTGTCTGCCTTCTCCGCATTCTGGGCTGCTTGAGGGCAGGAACAAACCCACCCGTTAGCGTATCTCCAACCTCATAAAGTCTCTGGAGAGTCGTATGGAATCAGTCAGTGTGAGTTGAGGAACTCAATGAGTACTCGAGAAGGTTAAATTCAAAATACCTAACGGGGAAATATGACCCAAAAATAAAAATAATTATTCCATGAAATTCTATTTCTAGAAACGGCAATGAGTCTTCACCCTGCGACTTTATAAGGTTTTTTTTTTTTTCAACGTTTTTTTTTTTTTTTTTTTTTAATTTATTTTTGGGACAGAGAGAGACAGAGCATGAACGGGGGAGGGGCAGAGAGAGAGGGAGACACAGGATCGGAAACAGGCTCCAGGCTCCGAGCCATCAGCCCAGAGCCTGACGCGGGGCTCGAACTCACGGACCGCGAGAGATCGTGACCTGGCTGAAGTCGGACGCTTAACCGACTGCGCCACCCAGGCGCCCCCTATAAGGTATTGATTACGAGTTTTCTTGCCACCAATTTTTGCCTCACTTTCCTTTCTATAAGAACAAAGGATTTTATATGCACCACATAAGCTCATGGTGTTTCGTTTCTTCAAATCCAAACCCATGGAACCCTGCCCTCAGGCTAGCCACTTGGACAAGTCAGCCATTAGCTGTGAGTAAATCTGGCCATTCCTCTTGACCTCTTTCTTTAGAGCCCAAGAACAGAAGAGGACTTTCTCTCTCCCTGATCAGGCTTTCCCTTATTTTACCCCAGGTGACTGACATATCTTTCAGGAGAACCCCCAATGGATTAAGGTAGTTTTCTAGACATATAAATAAGTGAGGTCAACAAATAACTTGAAGACTATAAGAAAAATTTTCCAAAGGGCCTTCTATCTTAATCTTTACTTCGTATTTTTTACTTAGGCCATTTGTAAATATCTATTTGCTCTGTGCTTATTTATTTCTTGGCCCATCCCCCAATCAAATGTGAACTACTGAGGCCAGAGAGACCTTTTGGAGACCAATGCAATCTATATAATAGACCTGTCATCCATTGCACACTCAGAGCTTAACACAACACCTGACACTGAAAATGTGTTCAAAAGATATTTGTTGAATGCATGAATTATCTCCAGTCTTTCTAACGATTTACAAGTTGGACAGTATTATCTTTATCTTTCAGGGCACAATTGAGTGTTGGAGAAGTGACATCTCTAAAGTAGTGAAACGGACATAATACTTAATTCTGTATTTTCTTTTATGCCAGTGTATCTGTTTCATCATATTGTACCACTCGGTCAAAGCTTGGTGAACATTCAGTGTTTGCAATTTTCTTTACCTCTGGCTGGTTTCCTAAGGTGTTTACACCTTACAATATTAAAAAAAAAAAAAAAAAAGGCATGCTTACTGTTTTAAGGTTCAAGACTTCAGAGAGTGAAAGAGGAAATTCAGGTAACTAGTAGACGGTGGGAGATATAAAAAAGAGATATTGAAACAAGAAATTTGGGGAGAAAAATAGTAGGATAAATGACTGCAGATAACTAACTAGCAAAAAAGAATATACAGTTTCCTGATATTTATAGTCAGTTTTTCTTGATTCATACAGCAGTCTCTTCTTACAGCATTTTAGTCATAGACAAGAATAATTCTTAAAAGGAGAATGTTAAGTATTAAGACACATTTCTAATGGAGGTATGTTCCGAAAACAAAATTAGGAAACACGTCTTCCATTCAAGTTTGTCAACACTCTTGGTGTAGTGACACCACGATCAGTGGAAGTCTAAGCTGAAAGCAGAAGAAAAAAATACTATAGAAATTAAGTCTATGCCTATTGAGACCCTAAAACTTCAACAGATTCAAAGAAGCAGATTGTATATGAACCAAGTAATGTGATGGTGCTAAAGAAGGACATTTTTTCTGAAAACAATAGACCAACGTTTTCTCATAACTATGTAATTTAAAGCCAAGGTGCAGATGGTGCATTTAGTTTTTATTTACTGTCAGCAGATAGGTTGGTGTATGTCTTCAAAATTATTAAGAAATGTTGGAATATCTGGCTAAAAAGTGATTACCTCACAATTCTTCTGAAACACATTTAAGTTGTATTGGCTTTGAGGTTTGAAATTCTTTAATATTGTGATTTGGGTTCTTGTACTTGGTGGAAAAGCTTCTACTGGGTTCAAAAAGGAAATCAAATCTGATGGGCATTAAAAAAATATGAAGTGATGACCAACAACACTTCCATTCCCCTTTTCTCCACGCTAACCAAGAACATCAAGGTCCTGGTTTCATCATGGAAGGTGTGGGCAGGAAGTAATTGTGGAAGGAAGATTGAGAAATAGGGATATTCCTGACTACACGGAAGACATAAACACATGAAGGGAACACAGATCATTTCCCTAACAAGATGGGTCCCCTAGAGCTATATTGGATCAGGAGGCAATCTGGACATGAATGGTGAAAGAAATAATTCCAAGGGCCTGAACACCTAAAATAAAATTCTTTTTCTTGATGTGAATGTTTAGATACTTTTCTCTGAATTCAAGTGTGAATGGGTTCTTAATTGGTCCGAATTCACTGCCAGGGCTGTAAGACAGACTTTTTCTCTTCACTAAAGAGGTACTACAAAGAATTTTGCATTATTTATTATGCTAACAAATAATTACAAGTCTTAAATTAAGAAGGGTTAAGAAGGACACAACAAGTCAGGAGACTAGTTGGTTACTTTTGTAATAAACCAGGGTATAAATGATGGTGACCTTCATTAAGGGAGGTGCATTATTGATGGAAATGAACAGCTGGATTTAAGATCTAAAGAGGAGCTAGTGTAAATGGAACCCATCTATGGAGGATGAAGAAAAAGGAGGGATCAAGGATGGAAAAGAGGCATTTGGCTTAGACACTGAGATGGAATAAGGTAGATGAAATGAATGGAATGCCATTTGCTGAGACAGGAAAGAAGAGGAGGAGGGTAGGATGTTTTCGAATTGCAAAAGATAGACCATTGAATTAACCAGATCTTACGGACATGGCTTTATTCAGTGGCACCTCCTTTAAAAATAGAGAGGGGATGCTGGGTGGCACAATAGATTGATCATCTGACTCTTGATTTTGGTTTAGGTCATGATCCCATGGTTAATGGGCCGGAACCCCATGTTGGGCTCTGTGCTGACAGTGCAGAGCCTGCTTGGGATTCTCTTTCTCCCTCTCTCTGTCCCTCCCCTGCTCTCTCTCTCTCTCTCTCTCTCAAAATAAACATTTAAAAAATAAAAGAGTAATAGGGGTGCTTGGGTGGCTCTCAGTTAAGCATCCGGCTTTGGCTCAGGTCAAGATCTCGTGGTTTGTGGGTTTGAGCCCCACCTTGGGCTCTGTGCTGACAGCTCAGAGCCTGGAGCCTGCTTTGGATTCTGTCTGCACCTCCTTCTGCCCCTCCTCCACTCATGCACTGTCTGTCTGTCTGTCTCCCTCTCTCTCTCTCAAGTATAAATAAACATTAAAACATTAAAAAATAATAAAAAGAAATAATAATAAAGAAAGAAATAGCCTGCATGTGGCATATACTTCAATTATTCTTAGAAACCTGCCTTTCTCGAGCCTAAATGTCCATCAACTGATGAATAGATAAAGAAATTGTGGTTTATATACACAATGGAGTACTACGTGGCAATGAGAAAGAATGAAATATGGCCCTTTGTAGCAACGTGGATGGAACTGGAGAGTGTTATGCTAAGTGAAATAAGCCATACAGAGAAAGACAGATACCATATGTTTTCACTCTTAGGTGGATCCTGAGAAACTTAACAGAAACCCATGGGGGAGGGGAAGGAAAAAAAAAGAGGTTAGAGTGGGAGAGAGCCAAAGCATAAGAGACTCTTAAAAACTGAGAACAAACTGAGAGTTGATGGGGGGTGGGAGGGAGGGGAGTGTGGGTGATGGGTATTGAGGAGGGCACCTTTTGGGATGAGCACTGGGTGTTGTATGGAAACCAATTTGACAATAAATTTCATATATTGAAAAGAAAGAAAGAAACCTGCTTTCTCTATCTAAACGCTGACATTAAACTGGATTTGAAAAGGAGGGAATATCAGAAACATTTTTAAGCCTTTAAAGAACTATGTTATATCCTGCAACCTCTATTATCTCATGATGCTATCATACTAAGACTATAAGGTAAGTAGTCATATCCTCATATTAAAGATGATGGACAGAAAACTTTACTCTCTTTTCAGAGTAAAGATTTCTTGCTGGCATTTGAGGTACTGACATGTAAAAGAGTAATGAGACTTGTGATATTTTCTTCCAGATGAAACCTGCAAAATAAATGAGCTCAAATTTTGGGTAGGCAGCTTAGGCATAATATGAAAGAGCAATATCTAATAATTAGAGCTACCTAATAATGGTTTTGGTTTTCAGGGTATCAGAAGACAAGGTGAATAGCCTTTCCCAGGGTTGCTATAGGTAAAGAAACTTTCTTCATGGGGAGGAAGATGGAATTAGGGTATCTCAGAATCCGGATAGAATATTTTAGTAGTCATACATAAATCTTTCACATATTTACCAAGCATGAGACAACATGGGGGAAAACATTCTCAAGTTATTTTATTAGTTCTCTGAAAATCACGTTTGTATTATTGTCTTCCTCTTGCACTTAAGGAAACCCAGACACAGATAGGCAAGGAAAATTGTTCAAACTGTCACATAGCTCTTAAGTCCTGGAGCCAGAATTTCAAGTGAGTTTGCCTTGTCAGAAGAGTTTCTCAGCCTCAACACTATTAAAATTTTGATTTGCAGAATTCCTTGTTGTGAGAGTTGCCAGCTACTGACCTCTACCCACCAAATGTCAGTAGCACCTCCTTCCCCAAGTTGTGACAACCAAAGATTCCCTAGATACTGCCAACTGTTCCTTGGTGGGTGAAATTGCCCTAAGTTGATTGAGAACCACTAACTTACCAAAATATTGTTGGGCTTCAGTTCAATACTATCACTTCTGCTTCTTGTACTCAACCGTAGACCTCTATAAATTCCATATTGTTCATGTAGAATTTCCTTCTCCTTTTTACTAAACATTTCTTTTCATGATATAAAAAGTCTGCACTGGTTCTATAATTTGGAATTTTTTAAACTCATTCTTCAAGAAAGCAGGAAGCTCTCCATATTATAGAAAAACAAGTTGAAAGGAACATACTCCACAAATTACTGCTGTTATTATTGTTGCTGATATCATTATTTATCAACTTCTTCTGTTGTCACTTTTGTCCTAATGTGACAGGCACATGACCAGGCACAACTTAATTTTACAGAATCGGCACCATTGTCAGCATGATTTGGGTTCACTGGGGACCATTACAGTTCTGGGATTAGCTGTTCACTTAAAGGCTACGGCACATCACACGAGGAATAAACTATTTTCCTTGTCTGTCCACATTTGGCTACAAAATTTTTGTTCAGTTATCAGTTGATGTCTGACTTTCTCCACATAGCTATCTAGTACAATATTTGAGATACTTTAATCTCATAAAGTTAACAAAAATGCCAAAATATCAGCCAAGAGTGATGGGGTCATACTACGGAATGAAACATGTAATTTGTTAAACAGTCAATTTAAGACAATTCTATTTGCATGACTATCTAACAACATGAAATACTGGGATGCTGGCGTTAACTTCTGTTTTGTTTTTCAAGACAGTTTATAAAACATTTAGCCAAGGAAGTTTAAAAGGAATGTTTCTGGTCATTTTTAAATTTACATTTTGGGGGACGTGGTGGGGCTGAATTCTAAGACAACTACTCAAAGTCTTTTGAAACATAATTTATAGACATCTTTTTATGAACGAAGATCTTGAGTGGAATAAGATTCAAAGGACATTAAGTTGGGGAAATAAGACCACATAGTGTCAAAGGCATATTGCTGACAATTTTCCATGCTGGGCTATCTCTTTCTCAATAGGAAGTCTCATTTACTCCATGCTCAGAGTGGTCCCACTAGGCTCTGAGAGGAGACTCCCCAACATGCATGCTCTGGTGACCACAACTTACTCCACAGTGTCTGTGGCAGTCATCCTGAGCTCTGCCCCAAAGCTGTAGCAGCACTAGTCAGTTCTTACTTCAAATGTCCTCATGATTTTCATTTGCTAATCCAACATTCGCTGAGGGCCCATTACGTACTAAGCATTCCTCTAAGAGCTGAGAAGTCATAGATGAATATACTATAGTCCCTGACTTCAAAGGGCATTCACTCTGATGGGAGAAACATAAAGGAAACAAAGAACTAAAGTTGTTTGCCCAATGGGATGGTGGAGGTAAGGGTAGGATACTGAGGGGCCCAGAGGAGGAAGATCTTTCACAAACCGTGAGAAGATGCTCTGGGAAGTTTGGGGGAATCTGGAAGGACAAATGGGATTTGGCTAAAGAAGGGAAGGCAGATAATCCCAAAGGGAGTAACAAGTAAAGGTCCAGAGTGTGATGAGAGCATGGTGCAGTGAAAGAACCATAAGCAACACTGGATTCAAGAATGGTGGTCGTTGGGGAGGTGACTGCCTGGGAGGAAGCCAAATCATGAATGTGCTCTGTATAACTTCACCCTTGGTTCTCAGCATTTAGAAGAATAGTTCTCAACTTTGGCTGAATATTCAAATCATCTGGAGACCTTTAAAATATAACTGATATCTGTACCCACCCCCAGAATTTTTTATTTAATTAGCCTGGAGAGAAGCATGGATATCCCAGAAAATAAATTCACATGTTTCAAAATGGCAGAGTACTAGCTGCCTAAGCTATGCGAAGCAGAGTGTCTCTCTCACTTTTTCTCTCTCTTTCCATTTCTCTCTCTCACTATCAAAAGGAACTTTGGTTCTAAGAACTTTATAGCTGGAAACTACTGTGGGTTTCAAAACATTGTTGAAATTTGTAAAGGGAAAGAAATGCAGAGCTATACACAGAGAGAAAAGTCCCATAGCATTTAATCACTTAGTCAATTCAGTTAACAAATAACCAAAGAGAACCTCTGTGTTTCTAGTCACTACTCCAGGCTCTGAAGATACAGCAGTAAACAACAACAACAACAACAAAAATCCAAATCCTTCCTCTCAGGTAGAGTACATTTTAAAGGGAGATTTAGAAAATAAACAAATGATAAATATGTAACATGTCGGAGAGTGAGAAGGATCTTGAAGAAAAATAAAGCAGGAATAAAGGAAAATATAGTGACTAGGGTTATATTTCAGACACGAATATCAGAAATGACCTCTAAGGAGATGAATTTAGGAAAGGATTTAATGAGGTGAAGGAGACACTTATGAGAACATATGGGAAAAGACGACTCCTGGCACAGGAAATCTGAGTGCAAAGGCCCTGAGGTTAGCAGATTCAAGGAAGAATGAGGAAGCTAAGGTGATTGAACAGAGAGAACAAGGGACGGTGGGAGGCGATAAGGTTGGGCACATGATGAGTGATCCTGTAGGTCACGACAAAGTATGGATTTTATTCTAAGCATGATGGGAAGATGAAAAACAAATTAAAATTTTAATTAGATTACGTAATTTATTATCTAAAAAGCAGAATAGACTTTATCAGGTAAGAGTAGAAAAAGAAAGGTCAGTTAGAAAAACTGTTGTTTTGGACCAGGCAAAAGATGATGGGTTGTGAAAAGTACACTGGGAGGTAACATAGGAGCTGGCAGGGGAAGGTCACTCTTGGGTTATACTTCACCGTAGAGCCAACAGGTTTAGCTATTCCATAATGAATTTGAAAATAGTATAGGAGGGAACAGAAAATAATAGAGGAGGGCATTTATCAGAGTGGGGATACGGATGAAGCGTTTGGTTTGGGAAAAATAAATATTTAATCCTCAGTAGACATCTAAGTGAAGACACCAAGTTGAAAATTGGATCTTTGAGTGTGAATGCAAGGAAAGATCAGGACTCAGAGAACAATTTTGAGAGTCATCAATTGACAGACAGTGTTTAAAAAATCATGACCTTGAAGCTCTAATCCCCAATGTGGTGGTAGCTGGAGGTGGAGCATTTGGGGAGGTAATTAGGTTTAGATGAGGTCATGAGGGTGGGATCCCTATGAAGACATCAGTGTTCTTTTTTTTTCCTAATTTTTTTTTTTAGTGTTTCTTTTTGAGACAGAGCATGAGCGGGGGAGGGGCAGAGAGAGTGGGAGACACAGAATCTGAAGCTGGCCCCGGGCTCTGAGCTGTCGGCACAGAGCCCAACACGGACTCAAACCCACGAATCATGAGATCATGACCTGAGCGAAGTCTGATGCTTAACCGACTGAGCCACCCAGGTGCCCTGACATCAGTGTTCTTTATAAGAAGAGGAAGAAATCAGAACATTCTCTCTCCTCTCCACGATGTGAGGATACAGGGAAAAGGCAGCCGTTGTAAACCAGAAAGAAGTCCCTCACTAAGAAGTAAATCTTATGGCTCCTTGATCTTGGACCTCTTAGCCTCCAGAACTGGGAGAAAGAAAAAAAATGTTTGTGGTTTATCACCCAGTATATGTTATTTCATTGTCACAGCCCCGGCAGACTAAGACACATAAAGTCTCTTGTCATGGGGTGAATGTCGTCATGTTCTGTCTCCAGACTGTGGTCCAGAGTATGGGCAGAGAATTTTAATTTCACCACCGTTTTATTGGTTTTGGATGGTTTTATTGGTTTTATTGGTTTTGGATGGTTTTATTGGTTTTATTGGTTTTGGATGGTCTTATTGGTTTTGGATTGGTTTTGCCATCTAAGTCTATAATAGGCAGAATAATGGCCCCACAAAGATGTTTTGTTCTAGCCCCGGGAAACTGCCATGATGTTAGGTTACGTGGCAAAGGATGCGGATGGAATTAAAATGACCAATCCACAGACCTGGAGATGGAGATTACTGTGGATTATTCGAGTAGACAATGTCATCACAAGGGTCTTTGTAATTGGGAGGGTCAGAGCCATGTGATGCGAGGGCCCTGCTCAGCCACTGCTGACTGAAGATGGAAGGATCACGTGGGAGCACAGGAGTGCTGGCGGACTCCCAATATGGACCCTTCAAAAGGAAATACAGCCCCACTGACATCCAGATTTCAACGTGTGAGATCCATTTTTTTTTTTTTTACTCCTGATATGCAGGACTGTAAGATACTGAATTTGTGTAGTTTTAAGGCACTAAATTTGTGGTAATTTGTTTCAGCAGCACTGGGGAACTAATATAAGCTTCCTTGAAAGAGAGGCAAGCGTGTGATTAAAATCATGGAACACGGAATAAATAATATATGAAGGGACATGGGACCACAAGGAGACTGAGGACAGAAAGGAGTAACAGAGAGGATCCAACCTACCATGCACTAGAGTCCTCAGTGAAGGGAAAGTGTTTCTGGAAAGTGGGAACCAGAAGGACAAGGGGGTGAAAAGACAGGAGGTGCTGCTCAGAGCAGGAGAGGCTTGAAGCTGAGATTCTTTTTTCAGGGGAGAGGCATTATTAGGAATGATCAGGTCTAAGCTACATCCACGAAGTTGGGCAAGTGGAAGTGAGCGGGAAAGTGAGGAGAATGAGATGAAAAGAAGACAGGTAGTTGGATAGATCCACCTATGGGAATGTGAAAATTACCAACAAGAATGACAATAGTAGTCATGGAGAGAAAAGTGGGGCAGAGGCTAAGAGAGTCCATAAGTGAAGAGGGCAGAGCCCAGGAGTTCTGTATTCAAGGGATAAAGTAACAGCTGACGTAGTCTGCTAGTGTCTTTTTCAAATGGTGCGGGGTATTTTAGAGAGAAAGAGGATAAATAGTTGGGGAGTGGCAATAATAGGACGTACACCCCACTTTTAGATCCACTAAGTGTGTGGGAGGTAAGATTGAATCCAACTGATAGAGCCTCCGAGGAAGCAATATCCTTGAGTTTAGTTTATAAGGAATATGCTAATGACACATTGAGTTCTTGAGTGCCTTGTGGGAAGGTTTGGGGAATCAGGGATAGTGTGAGATTGGGTCAGATTACAGAAAGTATACTCTTATGGGGTTGAGGGCCAGAAAATGGGGTGCAGGTTCTTTTCAAATTAGTCTATATATTCAATGACATTCCAGTCAATTTTCCAGTAGTGTTTTTTCATGGATCTAGACAAAATGCTACTTAAGAACCATACGGGAGAATAGTTGTCCAAGAATAGCTAAGATTGTGCCAAAGAACAAGGATGTTATCTTTGCCCTAGCAGATATAAAGACTTATTTTTAAGCTGTGTTCTTTAAAACAGTGTAAGATTGATCAGTGAAACCAAATACACTGCCCAGAGACAGACACTGACATATAAGGGAATCGTTGAGGTGACATTACAAATTAATGGGGAAAATGAACTTTTTAAAAATAAAATGAGGAAGTGGCTGTTCCACATTTAAAACAAAAGTAATCTCAAACTCATTCCATATTAAAAATCATTCCAGGTGATTTGAAAATTGAAGACCCACATAGCAGAGAAAAGACTTCAAAACAATTTGAAATACGTGTATGAAATGTGTGTGTATGTATTTTATTGTTAGGAGGTAATTTAAAGAAAATTTTTTTAATGTTTATTCATTTGTGAGAGACAGAGAGAGACAGAGTGTGAGCGGGGGAGGGGCAGGAAGAGAGGGAGGCACAGCATCTGAAGCAGGCTCCAGGCTCTGAGCTGTCAGCACAGAGCCCGACGCAGGGTTCGAACCCACAGACTGCGAGACCTGAGCCAAAGTTGGACGTTTAACTGACTGAGCCACCCAGGCGCCCCTAGGAGGTAATTTTTAAATTAGACACAATATCTGGCCTTTTCAATATGATGGTCCTGTTCAGCAGAGAAATAATGGTGCACTTTTCTGGTTGACCAAAACCCTAGGTCCTTGACAAAGAAATAGCTTTTACATGACAGAATGTAGTAAGGCCTTTCCATCTTATTTTAACCAGTGGATCCATTCCATTTTACATAGAAATGAACACAACAGCCACAAGCTGTGATTCTTCGTTGAATTACTGAAGTACTAGAGTGAGTGAAATTTCCTTTCAGATTCTTGCAAGAGTCTAGGGGTCCTGATTTTCCGCATTACAAGCTTCTGGGTTTTTGTATCATAGATCATCAGGATGGTTTAAGGAGAAGGTAGAGGAAAATACGTCAGTGTGACGTTATTGTAGAGCAGAAGTCCCCTGAACTGGACATCAGAATGATCTGGGGATACCCAGATGAAGAAGGGGACCTTAAGTAGAATAACCATACTTGAGACTTGTCCATCTGGAGAGGAGGGAACAGGGGTGGGGGGCTGGCCCTGACACAAGGTTGGTCACCTCTCTTGGCCTCAGCTAATTAAGCGACAACAATTCTTGCCTTACCTGTCACACAGCATTGGTCGGGGGAGTTAAAATCGCTTTGGAAAACATTTCTTGAACCATAACTATTGTTTGCAAAACAAGCACCAGGCACCAGGGGAAAAACCAAGATGAATAAAACCTACCCCTGCCCCCCCCCCCCCCCCCCCCAACTGAAATTCAGCTGGGAAGCCAGGCTTGGAAAATATTGCCAGGTAGCATCATGTGAAATAAGAAACAAAAAAAAAAAAAAAAAAAACAAGCAAAGTCATGAGGATAACAAATCCGGAAGCTCTTAAAACTTCCAACTGTTTTCCAAACGAAGGGACAGTTGTGGTAGTTGTGACAATCTTACTTATGTCAAGTAGCCAGGAATGGAGAATCTGTAGCATCTCTCTGTATTCTAACATGTTAAAAGTCAGTTTCCTTGACAGTTATAAGATATATGTCCATTACCTTAGGGCAAATCAGACGTCTTGCCCAATCAAGGAACTTGCTAAGGCTCCATGAAGAAAGCGATGCCGCGCTATCCACATCTTGGTCTACTATACCGACTTTTCCCTTTGAAATATTGCACTGCAATAGACAATGATCCCACTTGATTGAAAACAGATTTGCAAATTTACAAGGCCAAAACAATAATTTATAAAAAGCCTCAGTCATTCTATTGAAACCACTGCAGTTGGAATGAAAATATCATGTCTGTGTGCTTCAGACGTGTTTCTTACTCAGCAGTCGGAGTCTCACCCCTTTCCACTTGGGCCAAAAGGACAATCTGTTCCCAACAGCCTGAGAAGTCTTTTTGTCATTTTGCAAACTTGCAAAAAGGGGGGGGGGGGGGAAAGACACCAAGTCCTTGGCTTTGTGAAAAAAGATTGTGGTGAAAATTTTCACACGTTTTCCTCTCCTTGCAACAATTTTCAGTGTTGCGCACTTCCAGGGGTGTGGGAATTTGAGTTGAAATACTCCGATTCTATATGGGCTTGGTAATTCAAACCAGATTACTTACCTTCATTTGGCTTTAGCTTGTTATATGCACAATGTGTCTACACAATACTGTTTCAAGGACCACTGCGGAAATAGTTTCTAGACTGCAAATCATGCCTTCCCAATATGACTGTTAACCTTTTTTTTTTTTTTTTTTTTTTTTTGAGAGAGAGAGAGAGAGAGCAAGAGTGTGGATAGGGGAGGGCAGGGAGAGAGAGAGGGAGGGAGAGAATCTTAAACAGGTTCCATGCCCAGCACAGAATCCAACGCAGGGCTCAATCTCTCGACCATGGGACAATGGCCTGAGCTTGAAACCAAGATTCGTACATTTAAGTGACTGAGCCATCCAGGCACCCCATGACTGTTTAAGGGAAAATCTTATAGTTTAGTGCTGATCTTGGCTTCTTTCACTCTACTCTCCAAAGTGTCTACATATCCATTGCTGGTATTTAATACATGCAGTCGGTTGATAGGTAGAGACTTTGATTCGCACCATGTTGTTCAGGGCAGAAGGGGGTGTCACCTAGTTAGATACCCAGGCTGGTCCCCTCTAAGACAGGGTGACTTGATCAGCCCACGTGGCACATGAGAAAATTGAGGCTTTCAGATGTCTACAGTCTTGCCAACAACTAATTGTCTAGTTCGAGGCAGAGAATCTAGTTTACTTCCAGGTGCCCTTCTTTTTTCTTTACTTATCCAAGTCTTGTACATCAGCAAGGACAAACACACTGCTTTAACTCATAGATCAACGTGATTCGCCTCCCTTGCTTTTTCTTTCAGTTTCTTTGATCTTTTCTGTACAGATCACGTGGTAGCTAATCATGTTCTGCCTTTGACACCCTTTGTATTATTATCTTGATGTTATATAATAACTAAGTGTTTAAGTCTTATCCACCCCTTGAGGATTGGAATTATGTCTTTTTGTTTATTCTACATCATCTTGCATAGGGTCTGGCACACCATAAATATTTAAAAGTATTTATTGCTTGATAAGCTAGTCCTTTTCTTACAAATCCATGCTGAAACATAAATATTCAGAGCTCAGAATGGACCTTCAAGATGGCACTACAGTGGATGAACATGACACCCAGAGAAACTGAATGGCTTTTCCATGACTCCCTCCACCATGGGTGACAAATAAGGACTGGAATTGCGACCTTCCCACTGTCAACTCAGTACTTTCTCTATTTATTTCTATTGCCTGTACTGTGACTTAACCCGTTAAGGCTGAAGGATACCCATGATTCTCCAGACTCATCCTCTGTACCTTCTGTCTTGTTGAATAAATATAAGGGAGTTTTGATCAAGGGACTGGTCATCAGAAGCTAGTTCTGACAGCACTCATCACATCACTAAGCTAAAGGAAGCTGCCTGTGTCCCTAAGATGGCTCCTAGTGTCAGGGTGCTGATACCTTAGGCTGCCTGGATGCCGAGAGGCCATTAATGGGCTCAGCTAGGGGCCCATCTGGAACTTATGAAGCTGTCTTACAAAGCCTTCATCCTCTTCTTCAGCAACTCTGGCCCCCATCACCCCCAGAACCAAGAGAGGCAAAAAGAGATGGGACAGTCAAAGCTGGGGAATCAGCAGCCAGTGGGCCATATGGAAACGTTTGGGGATTAGGAGCAGTGCCACATGTGTTCAGCTCGTTCTGGATGAGGCATTTATCCCCCTGCAGTGAAGAGGAAATCACTTGCAGTGACTCACTTGTGGGGAAGCAAGCATGGCCTGAATCAAACCAGCTCCACCTCCGTCACTTTCTGGAAGTGGGCAGCCATGATCACTCATCACTAATCAACCATGGAATACGTATCCCCTACCATTTATTCTAATAAGGCTGCTTTGGATGGGCGGGGGAGAAGAGATGCTACCTTGAGTCAATAAGGAACAAAGTACTTTCTCCCCCATAGCAACTGACCACCTATTGTGAGCTGGGTGCAGTGCATATTTATTGTATTTAATCCTCACAAGGATCCTATGAGGTAGGCACTGTTCCCATGTTGCAGGTGAGAAACTTGAGACTCGTCAAGATAAGCAGGTACGTGGAAGGTTAACAACAAAGGGTGGCAAGAGTGGGAATTGAGCTCATATCTGTCTCTCAGGTTCAAAGCTCATGCTTGCTCCATTCTGTTGAAGATGTGTGTCAATAACTGTTCAATCAGAAAAGCAAAACCACTAGACAGTGCACGTATATCCATAATAAGGGATCTGACCTTGCACAATTGTGCAGCTGGTCAAATAATCTCAGCAAGGCTATTGTCTGTGTATCCAATGCTAGACCTTGCCACCCACGAGGCAGATACTGGAGAGAGAAAACAGAGGTGAAGGGGGGGGGAGAGCAAGGCAAGCTTGAAGCCAAAACCACAAGTTGGAACCCAAGAAAGGGACTGAAATCTATGTCGGTTCTCATTGCCTCTGACCTTGATGATATAGGTGTCCTACAGAACATGCTAGCACCTTTCATCACAGAGCTAAACACCCACACCTCGTCCAGGAGATGGATAAGCTTAGGAAGGAACCAAGAGACGCTGAAATGGTTGTCAGTCCTACTGCTGCCTCATGCTGACAAAGTGAGCCATAAGGTAAGGAAGATCCTCTGTAATCTACAATATGGTGCTGGCACCCTTCTAATCTTGTACAAGAATCTTTGTTGGCCCCACACCGACCAGAAACATTCTGGAAAAGAAATTTTGGGAAACCTAGGTTAGCCTAGGCAAGTTAATACGTTGTAAGCCACCATAATGTTTTTGTGGTAACAGAGCTCTGGTCTTGTTCTAAATATCTTAGCCAGACCACATTGGAATCCAAAAACGTGACCTCCTGGTAGCTCTTCTTGGATCCTTAAGTAGGTCCTGAGCCCTTTTGCTTTGTGTTACAACCTGTTGCTTTGCTTTCCAACCCTGTTTCCAATGTCCCTCGCTCCCATCTACTACCTAGAACACCACACTTAAAACGTCCTATCACTCCTCTGGTACCAATCTAGTTTCTTCTACTGAGTGTCTATATGCTCTTGTCTCTTGGATGACAGCTGCTTTGGGCTGTTACTGTTACTGTTGTCCATTGTTATTTTTGTTGTTAGAGGGCTCCGGTTCCCACGAGACATTTATGACCGACTTTGTATTATGCTGTTTGCTTTCTCTTCCCATTCCACCAAAGAGAGAAGCCCTACAAGGCGCAGAAGGCAGTGTCTCTCCAGGGGACCAATTTATATAGAAGAGTATAAATCCCACTTGTACCTCACACAGGAACAAGTTTAAGATACGGCTTTTATAAACAGACACTTGGATCTCGGTGAGGGGATTTGAAAAGTCAAACATGCTGGGGCCATGACTATAAAAGTAAAATTACAAGGCTCAGGAACCTTTCCAGAGACAGGCTTATTTCAAACACTGCTATCTCGTAGGTGTTATTCTTAGCAGAACACGGGTTCATGTTGGCTTTCACTTTGACATCCAGCTGGGGAGACAGTCACGCAGTAGCTTCATCAGACTGCAGAGGAATTCATTACAACACACTCCCAGATTCTCCTTGAGCCTTATCACGGCGTGTGAACCCTTTCCCTCCTCCCCTAGAGAGCCCTCATTCATTTCTTTGTGGATTTGTTTATTCTATCAGTAAAAATAGATCAGGTGCTTACACTGTGCCAGGTACTCTGCTGGGTTCCCCCAATACAAAGAGAGATAAAACAGAGCCCCCACCCTCGAGGACTTAGAAATAAGATAGAGAGAAGATAATTCAACACATTTAATAATGTGCTATGGATGCTATTCCAGAAGTCTGGACAAGGGAGCAAGGGCACACACAGCAGGGAGAGAGCAATTCATGGGGGACAAAGAAGGGACAGTTAAACCTTCACTGAGGAGATGAATAGCAGACAAATGTTGAGTGATTACACAACTTTATTGAATCAGAGGCATCGCATACTCTGAGTCCTTTTGATTAGGAATTTAGGGTCCTATCCTCAAATCTCAGATCTGAGACACACCCGTGCATTCACCTCAGC
The DNA here is from genome assembly GCF_024362965.1 of Panthera pardus. NCBI lineage: Eukaryota > Metazoa > Chordata > Mammalia > Carnivora > Felidae > Panthera > Panthera pardus. The sequence continues at coordinate 70,300,236 of NW_026527002.1, forward strand.
CCCTCCTCGTCCTCCGCTATCCTTCCTTCCGAACTTAAAGAGGTTATTTGAGAGCCATGATGCGAAATGCCCGCGTTCGAATCCCAAGTCTGTCATTTACTACCACGTCACCATAAGAAAGTTATTTAACCTATTTGGGCCTTTATTTCCTCAGATGAGAAATGAGGCTATTAATAATACCTACCTTATAGGGTTGTCGAGAGGATTAACAGATGTGAATACAAGCATTTAGAATATCGTTGACACCTGTAAGCCCTATAGAAACGTTTATCGTTAATAAGACATTTTCTTCTTTAATTTGATCTAGAGACAAGGGCAGTGTTTTAGAACTGCACTTTCTACCATTCTTCACCCTCAACACTGGACGATTTCCAAGAAGCAGTATGACTTGGGCAAGTCACCGAGTCTCTTGAGCCTCAGTTTACCCATCTCCATAGAATTTAAACGTAAAGACTACCTACTACGTGTCAGGCATTCTTTAAACTCTTCATAAATATGGTTTCATTTTATCCTCACAATAGCTCACCGAGGTGGATTTTGTTGCTTTTACTTGCAAATGAAGAACACAAGATACAGGTGCCTGTCTCCAGAGACCATGAGCTCAACCCCCCTCATCCAAACTCTCTCCGCGAGTGCTATCATTCTTATACCACTGGGGCGGGGCTCTGTGCACAATGATTTATAATTATCAGCTCATTCAATTCTCAGAACAATGCTCCCCCCCTGTGTTGGGGTTATTTTTGTCCCACTTTATAGATATGCAAACTAGGAGAGGTTAAGCAGCATGATCTATGGAATAGAATTAAAAACCGTCTCTGCACCCCGGTCTATCTGAGTCCAACGCAGCGTCTTCACCCTCTGAGTTATGCTATTTCTCTCTGGATGGAGACGGAATGGGGGACCAATCATAGACACACACATCTACCAACAATTCTGCAAATAATCCCAGGAAACTTATGGCGTCTCTGAAGGCCATTCATACAACCATGGACGCCCCTACGATGTGCTCCCATTCTGGCTTTTATACAACCCTAACCAAATATGCATTAGGCTTTATTCTGTAGATTTGGGCAGGAAAGCAGAGTATTTCAAAGTTCACCTATCTCTCCAAGAGTTGTTAACAAAAGCCCACTGGCCCCCATCACCCTCAGTCTTTCCTGAAAACTGGCTTTCAGCCCATCTGTCCAGGGGTAGAGCCCTTGGACTTGGTGAATTCTAAGTTTCCTTCTAGATTTGAATTTCCATCTCTTAGATATAGGAGCCCTCCGAATCCAATGCGGTGACTCACCACTTTAGCTGTTCCATTTTTGTACCCGAAGGTGACCTCCTTCTTATATACTTTTTTATCTGAGATCAGGGGTTAGCAGATGATAGCCCACAAGCCAAATCTGGCCTGCTTCCTGGTTTATTGTAAGTAGAGTTTTATTGGAGCACAGCTACTCTCGTTTATTGATGTACTACCTATGGCCGCATGCACGTTGCCATGGCAGAGTATCTGTGACACAGACACTGTGGCCCACAAAGCTTAAAACACGTACTGTGTGACTCTTTACACAACACATTTGATAACCAGCCCCTGTGTGTGGCCCAGAAATGTGCTTCACCTCGCTTTGAATACAATTTGGGAGGCAGTGTGGCCAAATGGTCAAGACCCCAAGATCTGGAATCAGACTGCTTCGAGTTAAAACCACAAAACAATACTTGCCCACAGTAATACCCCAGAGTCAAGTTTTCCATCCTAAAGCGAGACCTGAAGGAGACGGTATGGGGGATGACGATAATGACAGTGACTGAGGGGACGTGCATGCATGCCGGGCAAGGACATACACGGAGGTGTGACCATAAAAGGCCTCCCATTTGCGTTAACCTTTGTTGTGGTAATACTAAACCATCGCTGAAACGGCTCTTGAACCCTCTTCTTCATTATTACCAGCAGCGCCCCTTTTCAGACCCTTTTCACCTCTTACCCCCTTGGTGTCCTGCCCCACCCCGGCTCATTCTGCAAGACAGAGAGTTTCACTCCTGAGGCATAACGGGCCGTGTTGTTCCTGGCTTCAGAACCTTGAATAGACTCTTCACCGCCTGGAGAACAGCAGGCAAATCCCTGAGTGCTTCTTCCTCGAGTACGTAGAAAATCCCAGTCTGTTCCCGGTGCTCTCCTTTCCCATGCACGCCCCGCACTTCCGTCCTGCCTCTGTCAACCCATCATCTCTGCCCGGGGTGAGTCCCCGCTTACATCCCCTCGCCTGGGCTTTCAACTCTTAGTCACTCTGGATGGTCCCAGTGTTATTTGCATATGGAGGAGAGCAGGAGACTGGTGCTTGAAATGCAGTAAAAACTAAGTCTGCATGCAGTTGGTGTTTCATAAATGCTTTCGGCATACATTTGAGATGGAGGAAAAAAGCCATCCTAAAACTCAGGGACCCAGAAGGGGTCAGTTATCCGCGGCCTGACCCCATTTCCTCCCCCAAAGCCCCGCACTGCGGCGCGGAAGGCCCTCCTCTGGCTGCAGGATGCTGGGGGCCGGTAGCACGTTTCCTGCAGCAAAGACAAAGACTAAATTGTTTATTGCTTCTCCTCGGAAAAAGATGATGCAAGACGGGTCTGTGTGCTTAGCAGATGGGCATCTGGACAAATGAAGGAGGATAATCGGGTTTTGTTGGAAAATCAAAATGGGGGGAATGGGTCAAAAGGTGCGGAGACCCCGCCCTCCTTGTCAGTGTCTCGAACCTCCCTTTTCTTTGACTTATCACAGAAAGGTCTGCACCTTGGAGCCAGTAAATCTGCTTGGCAGGTAATCGCTACCCATCCACCAGCTGCTGCCTTGGCAAAAGGCGCATAGCCATCGCCATGGCAACGCACAGGCAGGCAAACGGCGGCGAGCAGGCCTGGCTCGGGGCCAAGGTAATCCGATGGCACTGGGCTTTGTTAATAGAAAGAGAAAAGCAGGCCAGGGCCTCTTGCCTCTGCCTCTGCCTCTGCCTCTGCTTCTGCCAGTAAAGGCTGGACAGGAGCGGAGTGCAAGGCTAATTAACCCGCCCGACCAGCTGTTGGCTGCCTCTTGCCAAATCCGACAAGTGGCCCGAGTTTGTCATCTTCCAGGGAGGCTGGGCCCTGGGGGAACAAGGCCCTTTTCTCGATGATGTCATCTGAGTATTTGTAGAACTTCCTCTTTGTGGGAAAGTTCTCTGGCGAAGTATAAAGGGATTTGACTTCCCTCGGAAGACCCCTTGGCCTTTTGAATTTCGAAGAGTTTTTCTAGATGAGAAAGGAGGCCGGGTGGTGAGGGGGATGGGTCACCCATATTTTAGGTCATGCATTAGGTGCCTAATCGGAAGCAACTCTCAGGGAGGAACGTTAACATTGCAAAATCCCTCTTCAGCTGGAATAAAGCACGGGCCATCTTCAGTTGGGACAAATGGATCCTCTTGGAAAGACCATTCGCGAAAGGAAGGGAGTTAACATACTGAGTATCTGGCATGTGACAGATTGATCAGGTATACAAAAGGCCTGCAAGGTAGGTTCTCTTATCCTCCAGATGAGGAAACCCCATGAGGAAGGAGCTTGCCAAGGTCACACAGGTTAAAGTGGCTGAGCTGAGCCTGGAGCCTAGACTGGTCCAAAGTGCACACTCCTTTCCGCCCACTTTCCGGTGATCACCACTATACTCCCAGCATTACCGACATCCTGAAGAGTATCTGGTTTTGTGGGAATAAATAATCTGACAAAGGATTTGTTAAAAATGCATCGATATAGGAGTGGCTGAGTCGGTTAAGCGTCCGGCTTCGGCTCAGGTCACGATCTCGTGGTTTGGGAGTTCGAGCCCCGCTCCGGGCTCTGTGCTGACAGCTCAGAGCCTGGAGCCTGCTTCCGATTCTGTGTCTCCCGCTCTCTCTGCCTCTCCCCTGCTCACACTCTGTCTCTATCTCTCAAGAATAATAAATAAACTTAAAAAAAATGCATCGGTATATGCATAGTGAAACTATACAAAGATAAACAATTCAGCTTCGCATGACCTTTATTTAAGATAATAACCCTGCTACACTGAGTACCTGTGTCTGAGGCATTTTGTGTACATTGTTATTATGCTCCAAAATAAGGATTCTAACCTCGTTTATGAATGAAGCAAGTAAGGTTCAGAGAACCAGGGGCAGCAACTTAAAAAAAAAATTGCATGATAACAGGTTTGATCAGACTGGAAAATCTGGGACACTCAGTGGCTATATATGGCTATAGCCTTGAAGTCTTAACAAGCAGTTACCTGGGGTAAAGCTAGGAAGGAAGGGCAGGTTTCCTGTGACTGATAGAGAGAAGGAGGACATGAGGGAGGGCAGTGGAAAGTCTAAAACATGCTGGAATTTTGCCCCAGAACCATCTATATCCAAAAAACGTGTAGGACTTGATCTCTCTGAAGGTGGCGATTATTTTCCCAATACAAGTAGCACTTCCAGAGGGTAAAGAAGTCAGGGAAGACTGGGGGGAAAAGGTCATCACCAAGAAGGAGTGATATTCTAATCCTTTTCATGGCTCCTGCTTGAAGCATTTATAGGCAGCACCAAGGAACACGAGCCAAGGAATGGAAGGGAAGATTCATTCCACATACATCACACCAATCCCTCTGTCTCTCTCATTTCGGGGCATGCTGTGCTCCGAGAGGCAGATGTCATCATCCCCAAGCCCCATGGTAAACTGAGATGTAGGAAATGGTAAGTTAACTCTCTTGAGGAAGAAGCAGAACAGAAGGACATGTCTCCTCACCCTTAGTCATTGTTCTTTCCAGTTTTCCAGGATACCGCCTATAGTCCCATGCTCGGGAATGTGGCCCAGTGAAACTGAGCATCAGTTAACCTGAGCCTGGGAATCCAGAGGTCAGGAATAAACAGGGGCCCCAGAAAGGGTGCTGAGCAGTGAAGGGAAGAAGTCAAAACCCTGTTTGGTTCCAGGTAAGAATGGATTGAGGACCTGAGGATAACACTGAATCTGGAACAAGGTAAATGTAGGGATTGAGCAAGAGACAGCAAACAAGACCGCAAATGAGTTGGGAAGTAGATATTCAAGGTAAGATTCTTATGGACTGGCACGGTGCGAGAGAGCCTGTTGGGGGGGAAGGGGACTTGAGAAGCATCTGGACTCAGGTTTGACTGTCGTCTTTGCTACTTGAAACACTTAGGTGGCATTTCTCAAATGTTAGGCTTTACGTACATAACCTTACAGGATTCTCCCAGTAGTCCTATGGAATAGTAATGTTATTTATCTCTATTTAAAGATAAGAAACTACAGCAAAGGGAGATTAAGCAACTTATCCAAGATCCCTGCATTATCTATTATTGTGTGACAGATTACCCCAGAATGTAGAGGATTAAAAGAATACAAAGCAAGAAAGGTGTCCTCTATGAAAGGGATCTCATCTGAAGGCTTGACAGGGGAAGAATGTGTTTCCAGGTTAACTTATATGGCTGTTGACAGAACTTGGCTCCCCATGGGCTGGTGGACTGGAGGCCTCACTTCTTCACTGCCTGATGGCCAGAGGTCCTCCTTAGCTCCATGCCATGAGGGCCTCTTACCACATTGGAACTTGCTTCACCAAAGCCAATAATAGAGTCTGCTAGCAAGATGGAAATAACCGAATCACCAAAATGACAACTACACAATGTTGCCATATTCTACCGGTTAGAAACAAGATATTCAAGGGGAGGGGACTATGCAAGTCTATGAACACCAAGAGATGGGGATCAATTGGAACCACCTTAGAGGCTGCTGATTCCAACATTCCAGCTACCAAGCATCAAAGCTAAAACTGGAACCTAGGTATTAAGGGTAGCTTAATCCTATCCTTATCCTTAACCATCATGCTGTATAGCTACCCAGTCTTGTGACCTTGGGCTAAATACTTTACTTCTTTGGATCTCCATTGTCTTTTTTGTATAAACCATCCATTGATAATATCTGCATTTAAATATTGTTGTTGGGATCAAATATAAAACATATAAAATGCCCAACAGTCACACTGCATCATGTCTCGAAAGCACTCAACTCAAGTAGTATTTAATGCAGACATTGTTGTTTAACCAGAGTAATCCAGCATAATTTGTGAGGGGGATTAGAGAGCTACCATTGTACAACACAAGGGCTGTATTGACCTGTTATGGGTCACCCCTGGCACTTTGGACCTTCTGTCTGCTTGGAAGATCCACTTAATTCTTGCCCTTTCAATGTCTCCCATTGTGATGGGGCTGGAGCTCCTTCATCATAGAATTGTCCCAGAGACTGGGATAGCTCAAAGCCTTGGGTGTGGCCTAATGAAGGACCATTATTAGGAAATCAAGGCAGACCCTAGAATATTTCAGGACACACTCTCACCTTTCCTTCCTTCCCTCCTGCTGCCTGACAACGTTGAGGAGGTTAATGCGCCCTGCTGCCTGCCTTCTGCCCTGCGTTAAAGCTATTTCCCTATAGCATGACTGAGACACATACCCTGTTCTGGGTAGAGTCCTGCGTAAAACTTGGTTCGTGAAGAAGCTTCTTCCACTCTGCCACTCTGTTACAAGGACTGTGTTCTGTTGTTTTCCTGATGTGAAAACAATGTGCGACACAAGTTGGTGTTTAACATATTTCCGTTGCCCCACGTTCGTCATTCTTCTGTTAGAGAGAAGAAAAAATCCCTAGGCCACGGAGACTAACATTCTGTGAGAGTCTTATAACCCTAGCCTAGTTGACCTTACCTTTACTACTGTTGCCTTTATGGAACCCATAGAACTCCCTCAGACAGGCTCCATCTAGCCCACATTCTTAACATTATTCCCTGAACCCACCTCTAACACATACACAGTGACCCAGGTGATGAAACCTGTGGAATACTGCTCTGAGTCACTGAATTGGGAACTGGAACAACGGAGTTAAAAATGAAAGCGTGCAACTTCATGGCTCCAGAGGGTATGTTTTAGCTTAACCTCTATCTCATGCCTACTGGTAGCAAGAGACCTGGATTCCAATTCTGCTTCCTACACCATCTGTAGCTCACTGTGTGGTTTTGAGTGCAACCTCTTCCCTCAGCAGGAATCAATTCCCTCATCTATTAAGTGGAAAGCTTTAATCATACTCTCTCAGTGTCCTGGGATTGGGCTGTGTGATCACTTCTTTCTTTGCATCTGTCATTGAGTTTTCTGTGTACAATGTAACTTGCGGAAAACTCTCTGTGAATCTGCACTCCGAGCTATCCTAAATATGGCAAAGCCAAGCCATTTCCTGTTAAATTTCCTTGGAAGCATAAAAAAGCAGAGATTGTGACTTCTCAGCTAAGTACATTTTTTCCCCAGACCTACTTGAGGGAGGATGGGATGGGAACACTGTGTCAGACAAAATCAAAACGTACCACACAAGTGGAGCCCTCGGCTAATCCAAACAAAATGACGGGGGTGGATGGTCAGAGCCTGAACAATTTTAATGCAGGCATGAAGATAGGCCACACAGTTAGATCAGAATTTAAATAACCTCGCTTCACATGTTCCATTTTAAATCCCCCCTCACCAGCACTCAAAAAAACTTCCAAATGTTTCATTTTGCAAAGCAGATGCCCCTGGAAATGAAGACCATTCCTCTATTGTCTTCTCCTTTCTCCCTTTCCCAGAGTTAACTGCTTGCTGCCCACGACCGGGAATTCTGGCAGCTGGTGCTTCCTCTGTAAAGAGTGGAAGAGTGGCTCACTGTTTTGGCCTGGCTCTCACATAACATGAGCTTAGTAAGTAACATGTTTATGGGATGCGCTAAGCCAAACTGTCAGTCCCAAATACAGACCAGAAAATACAGATGTTTGTCGGCAGCTACATGAGGCATCATCCAATCAGCCAAGACTCACTGAGCATCTTCTTGCTCATGCCAGGCACCAGCAACAAAGTGGTGAGTAAAACAGTGTAGTCCCTGCCCTCATGGAACTTAACTGTCTTTTAAATGTAGTCAGAGGATGGGGCACCTGGGTGGCTCAGCCGGTGAAGCATCTGACTCTTGATTTCAGCCCAGGTCATGAGCTCGTGGTCATGAAATCAAGCCCTGCGTCAGGCTCCATGCTGAGTGTGGAGCCTGCTTGGGATTATTTCTCTCCCTCTCTCTCTCTGCCCCTCCCCTACTCATTCTCTCTCTCTCTCTCTGTCTCTCCCCCCACCCCCCGCCTAAAATAAATAAATACACATTTTTAAAAAACGTAGGCAGAGGAAAGATTTAAAGCACAGGTGAGGAGAGCATATCTTTCCTGGAAAAACAGTGCCAATCGATTTGTCCAAAAAGGTGAGGTGGGATCATAAGTGGGCAATGAGTTTGAAGCTTAGAAGTGAGTAGTTTGATGTGAGGCACAATGCAACATAAGTAGAGCAAACTGTCCAGCACCAAGACAGGGAAGAAGGTAAGAATACTGGAGACCTACTTCTTGTGGGGCAAACTGAGTGGTGAAAACTAGATTGAAAAGTTTTGAGGGTTCTATTGGATAAAAGAATGGAGAGTCTACACACACTTCCTCCTTGCTTTGTCTTTTATTCTGCCAATCCAGCTTCTAATATTTTTAATATTTTTAGAGACTCATATTTATCCTCCTTCTTTCCTTTCAATAATCATTCTTTGATATTCTTCTCCATATACATAGTTCAAATTGAATGTCAAAATATTGTTTTAACTCTCAAAATGTGTTCACAAGTGGCTTTGTCACTGTATTTTCACAGGTAGTGTAGCTCTAGGTACTATGACATCTGCAATTAAGAAGACGACCAGAGGGAGAGTGAGATACAGAATAACTTAGAAATTATTGTCTCTTCAACAAAACTTTGTGGGAGCCGAGGATGGTGCACCAGGACAAGAAAAGGTCTGACGACTTGAAGGGGGTGGTGAAGCATGGCAGCTGCCTCCAAGTAGTTGATGGAGTGAAATGTGAGTAAGGGATTGGTCACGCGAGGATGAATGGTGGGGAATTAGAAGGAGAACGCTATTGACCCAATCTGAGGTAGAAAGTATATATAGAAAGAGATATGCAATACTGCCGTGAATTGACTCAAGAAGTATTATGCCAATGCATCATAGGATGAGGAGCATCCTAAAGTGGACAGTGTCCTTCATTGGACACTAGGGTGGGCCACCCACATCTCCCATCAAGGGAGAACTTGCGCCCCAGCTGTAAGTCCTTCCAGTGATTGCCTTAGTATTAGATACCACCTCAGAGAACCTTCCAAGGACAACCCAAACTCAATACTGATCGATGGGGGGATTTAAAGGCCTGACCCAACTTTAAAAAACTCTGGAGAGCCAGTCTACGTCAGCCCTTGCCATGGGGTCAGCTAAGGGTTTTGAGACTGCATTGTGGCTTGACTCCTTTCCTTCCCAATCCTACTCCTTCCTCTTCCCATCAACAGGTATTGTTTCCAAAGCTTAACTTAAAATATCCTGCATGCTTACTCTAACTTTGTCTCACAATCTGTTTCCCACGAAACCCAACATATAACAACACTTAACATATCAAAGTACAAGACATTTTCTTTTTTGGTAATTTCAATTATTTGAACATGAATGAGAAATTACGGACTTTCATTTTATCTTGCTCTGTCACTCTTTAAGGGCTATGTCCCTTCCTCCTTGCCTCTATCTTCTCTCTCATTTTTATTTTATCCTTTCTTTTTTCCCTCCGGTTGTTGCCTTTTCTCGACTTGGATCAAGGCTACTGGGATAAGACTGAACACGAACCATCATTATCTCAGGATTACTAGAATGAGCCCAAAGCAGAAACGATCTTCAGGACCATGGGCAGCAACATATATGCCACCCCTTCCACCCCCAACATTGTAATTCTCTCAATAGCTATGTCAAGCAGACTCAGAGAACTCTCTGTCTGTGATGTTGGTACTGCTGATGTGACTCCTGCCTTAAGATGGGTAGATTTGTCTTCTGAGTTGGTATCCAACTTCAAGAGTTCATGATTCCAAGCTTGACTTTCTCATGTATTCTGCAGCTCTGGCAATATCCCTACCTTTCCTTAGCATCCTGCCTAAGTATTAGATTGGCATATGGATGTCTCAGCCGGACAAATCTTACTGAATCATTGCAAACCACTTATGATCTTCTTTGTACATGGCTGCCTGGCTTGCCTAACCAGTAAAAACAGCTGGAGAGTAAATAATACCCTTACTACATTACATGAAGCAGTTAAATTTCTTACTCTGTTGAAATGTATCATTTACTCTAGTCAAAATGTCTTCTGTGGAACATATTTGGAGCATCTTTTTTCCCCATACATCTTTTAAACATACTTGTCCTTTTTACTTAAAAATTGTTTTAATTTTTTATTTTTTTTAATTAAAAAAACTTTTTTTTACTTAAAACTTTTTACTTGTGGGGAGCCTGGGTGGCTCGTCGGTTAAGCGTCTGACTTCGGCTCAGGTCATGATCTCACAGTCTGTGGGTTCGAGCCCCGCATTGGGCTCTGTGCTGACAGCTCAGAGCCTGGAGCCTGCTTCGGATTCTGCGTCTCCCTCTCTCTCTCTGGCCCTCCCCTGCTCATGTTCTGTCTCTCTCTGTCTCAAAAATAAATAAAAACATTAAAAAAATTCTTTTTAAATAAAAAAAACAAAACTTTTTACTTGTGCCTTTTTACTTAAAATTTTAATATAGGGACTCTTTCTAGAGTCAGCTAGAACAGCTGACTGTTCTTTCTAGAACAGCCCCCATTCCCTTTGCCTATATGTAAATAAAATATATTATAGGAAAAGAGAGAGAGGGCCCTTAAAAACTACTAGTCTACAAGTTTCTTGAAGGCAGAGATTTTACCTTTGTTGATTGCCACTGTATGACTAGAATAACCAGAAAGGATGAGTGTTAAAACAATAATATAATTTAAAAAGTTAAGTTGAACCAAGTTGAATAAAAGGCTATAATTGTGGGAAATACAGTAACAATGCTTATTTTAAGGGAAGTTTTTTCCTGCTCTGAGGGGACAAAATCAAAGTTCTATGCTACTGACATAAAGACAGAGTTTCAATGCATCGTAAATTCAGAGCAAAGAACACAATAACTCTGTCTTCCCCAAAAGGTGGTTTTGTGCTTTTTTTGATAAGGTACTGCCTCAGACTTCACAGAGGAGATACTACTTCTGCCCAGGGGATTGGAAACTGTCCTTGGAGGGGAATGAAAGTTAACTTGAGGTACTGTTCTCAGTGATTCTCTTTTCAAATGGGTTGAGAAATGGTTGGAATGACCTGCCTTGAGTATAAGGACAGTCCCTGCTGTCCCTATGCCTTAGGCAAAGACCATAAAATAGTAAAGCCATTGCAAACAGTCTCTACTTGAAGACTACTACTACTAATAATAACAGGAAAATAATAACAAGGAGAAAATAAGAATCATAATAATGGCTTCTATGTAAGGGTCCATATTATGTCCCAAGCACTATTATAAGCATTTACAACATCTAATTCTCCTACCACCTCCTGTAATGTGTTATCCTCCTTTTACAAATGTGAAAACTCAGAGTTGGGCCAACTAAGTTACTCGTTCAAAGCTAAAAAGTGAAAGCAAAACAAAGAAGTTTGTTAAATGAATGTATATATTCCATAACCTCGATGAGCTGTACAGCAAATTGTCTAAAATTAATTCTTCTGACAAATGCTTGAAACAGCATAGAATCTTTGAAACTAGAACAATGGCTTGGCTTTTCTAGACAGATCATGTTGAACATGGATCAAAATGTCTGAAAATTGGGGATCTGGTCCCCTCTGCCTTTAATGGAGGCAAAAGGGTGGGGGAATTTCCTTTTTCTCCATCTCACTGTAAAGTCTGTAAGGTGTTTTCCCAGTTTTTAAAAAATAATAGTGTTGGAACATCACTGTCAGACAAGAAATCGTGAACAGACCTCCTGAGTAAAGTGAAAAGAGGATCTGCATCCTGGTTTGATGAAAACCAGCAAGATAAAAATATGCTTTGTGCACCTTCTTTGACCATGTGGGTTTTCTACCTGGATCAAATGAATCGAAAATTCTTCACACCACCCTGACCTTCCTGTCCTCCAAGCCCCTGAGCAGACAGAGACATAGATGGCACCTTTGTGATTGAGAAACACTGGACTCTGTGCCCAGGACCTGGATCGGCCATGGCAGGATGGGCAAATCCTTTCACTTCTGTGGACTCCGGTTCCGCCTTTTGGATGAGGCAACAACAACCCCTGGTTTCTTTCAGCCATGAGCTCTTTGATTCTTCATCACAATAGACGTTATTATCAATTCTTCAAAAATATACTTCTTTGATCATTCTCTAGGAACTTCTTATATTATTGAGAAGGCAGTCGGATGAAACTAACAGACTAATTAATTCCTTTTTTCAACAAGTCTCTTTTGAATGCCTCCTTTGGGCAACATGTGGGCTCAAGGCTAACACAGCGAAACTAACAAACACTTCTGTCCTCATCAAGCCTTAATTCTACTAGAAGGAGATGTCCAACGAACAAGCAAACGAGTAAAATAAAAACTGGGCCACATAATGAAAAATGAAATAAAGTAGGGAAACAAAGCGGGCAGTATGGAAGTAGGGAGGGGTTCTTATTTTAAACAGAGTGGTCGAGAAAGATCCCACTGACCAGGCGCAAGTGAGAGATGGTGGAGCCAATGGAGAGAGTTAACTGCGCAGATAAGCAGAAGAAAGAGCTTGCTGATCAGGAGTTCACTGCAAGAACCCTGAGGCAGAAGCAGCTTGGTGAGGTAAGGGAAAGCAAGACCAGGGTGCCTACAGCAATGTGAGTAAGGGATGGCATGATCTGACTTCAGATGCTCTGTCTTCTCCAGTGAAAAGAGATGGAAATGAGACAAGGGTAAAAGCAAGATGGCCATGCTGACAGCCCTTTTCTAAAGGACTGCAGTGTGGAGGTGACTGCCTCATACACAGTGTGCCTGGGTGCCCTCCATCAAATGTAAGTCTGCAGAGTTCATTCTTAGGTAGTGACACAAACACCTGCCGTACCTCTCCAGATAAGGTTTGATCATGGCTTATTGAAAAATATGTGGGATTTTCAAAACAATAGGAGATAAAGTATAAGTCATTTATAAATTCTTCCTTACCTTTGGAGCAGGGGAAGTCTTATAACACATTAAGCCATATAGCACAAATAAGTTAATACGACTACTGTGTAAAAGACACTGAAGCCTTCAGGGGCAAAAGACCAAAAGCCTGATTTTTTTTTTTAATGGAGAAAACCATAAACAGACAAATCACAGAAAATCTGTAAAAATAGGCTTTAAATATGTGAAAAGATGTTCAATTTCACTCATAATAAACACTAAGATATCATTTTCACCTATCAGATCGGCAAAAATTCCAAAATATAAAAATATATTTCATTGATAATGCTGTGGGTAATAGGCAATCTCATACATTGTAGGTGGGAATACAAACTGATACAAACATTTTGGAAAGACATTTGGAAAGAAAAAAACTACATTTTTACTTAGCAGTGACCCATTTTACCTGTATTTAGGAATTTATCATAAAACTATATTTCTAATAGGAAGATGCATATGCAAGAACTTTCCTTGGAACATCATTTATAACTGCAAAATATTGGAAACAATCTGAATGCCCAGTACCTTGGATAGCGATTGGATAAACGTCGGTACATCCACACAATGGAGTCCTATACACTTGTAAAAAGAATAAGGAAGATCTTTCTAGACTGATGTGGAGTGATTTCTAGAATATGTTGTCCAGTGAAACAAGCAAAGTGCAAAAGATTATCTATAGTATGCCACCCATATGGAAGAAGGAGATAGAGGAAAATAAACACGCACCTACACAATTATGCAGAAAAAGTACAGGAAGGATAAACCAGACGCTAGTAAGATTGGTACCCACATGGAGTGGGTAGAGAGAGGGTAGAAAGAGAGGTAGAAAAAGTGAGAAAGGGTGGAGATAAAGTCTCTGAATATTTATGTAACATATTTTAAGAGCTTTTGACTCTTACAACAATGATGATGGTCATATATTGAAAAATATGTGTGTAGGTGACTAAAATCAGGATGTGAGGAAAATCCAATGGAATGTAAATAGCAACAAATAAACCTAACTATATTACAACAGAATAGCATTGCCACGCTGATGCGCGTGAGGAAGAGAAAAACTAAGTTACTTTGAACACAGTATTTCGACTGTATATTATATGGCTAAAGACAAGAAGAACCCTGGACAGAGGTACCTGGGTGGCTCAGTCGTTTAAGCGTCAACTCTTAATTTTGGCTCAGGTCATGATCTCACGGTAGATGAGTTTAAGCCCCACATCAGGCTCTGCCCTGACAGTGTGGAGCCTACTTGGGACTCTGCCTCTCTCCCTCTCTCTCTGCCCCTCCCTGCCCTCTTAAAATAAAGAAACTTAAAAAAAAAAAAAAAAAAAAGCTTATTTTTTTTTCAAAAAGAAGAACCAGGTGCCTGGGTGGTCAGTCGGTTAAGTGTCGGACTTCAGCTCAGGTCATGACCTTGGCGGTTCGTGGGCTCAAGACCACGTCCAGCTCCATGCTGACAGCTTGGAGCCTGGAGCCTGCTTCAGATTCTGTGTCTCCCTCTCTCTCTTTGCCCTTCCCCTTCCCCTGATCGTGCTCTCTCTCTCTCTTTCTAATAAATAAACATTAAATATATATATATATATATATATATATATATATATATATATATATAAAATAGATGTAGGGGTGCCTGGGTGGCTCAGTCGGTTAAGCGTCCAACTTCAGCTCAGGTCATGATCTCGCGGTTCGTGAGTTCGAGCCCCGCGTCGGGCTCTGGGCTGATGGCTCAGAGCCTGGAGCCTGCTTCAGATTCTGTGTCTCCCTCTCTCTCTGCCCCTCCCCCATTCATGCTCTGTCTCTCTCTGTCTCAAAAATAAATAAATAAACGTTAAAAAAAAATAAAATAGATGTAAAAAGGAGAACCCTGAACAAAGATTGTTGATATATACTACAGTAGTACAATTGTATGTTAGTGTTTCCTACGGTATATTGTTAGCAGTAAATTTATTTTCACAAGGACATAGGTTAACAATACTGAAATGTTACATGTATTCTAAGACCAAGCAAATAGGTAAGGATATTGTGGACAATGAGAACCAGATTTCTCACTCTCAGAGAAAGGATTTACAAATATGGTAAAGAAGATGGCAAGAATAAACCCTGTGGTGTTGAATTAGAATCAAAAATATCAGTATGACCTCATAATTGTTAATATATATACAAATAGTTAAATAGATACAAGTGTGTGTGCAGATAGGGATGTGTATCTGAATTCTGCCTCTCATCTCTGAGTGAGCCTAGGTGCAAATGGCACCTCAACAGCAATGAACACACCTAGCACCCACATATTGGTTCCCAAAAAACAGTATCCAACAAAAATAACCAAGGCTTCTTGGAGAAATGGCTGATTCCAGGGCTGAGGCAAGGAGCCAATGTGAAGGTCCTAATGGTCCAATCAGGATCAACATGTGTAAGAAAATTAATAATGACTGTAACGGGTTGTACCTTTCATAGACTGAAATAAACATCCATGAGTTCATACTGATACGAAGTTTTTAAAAGGATGAAGAAATAAGTGGGGGAGAAGGGAAAACTCTTTCTTGCAGCAGAATCTAATTAATAAAACTAGAGGAAATAATAGAAATAGAAATTCACCATTGGGAGAACACCGCAGCAGTAATCGTCGTAGAGAAGAACCATGAAGGCAGTGAAATGAACTGGGGAAAGTATGATGAGAAACAGGTTATTTGCATAGTCTCAAGATATCTCCCCACAAAGTAGTTACTAAACACAAAGGGGGAAACTGTTAACTTCACAGGGAAGAAGTCTGGCAGATACAACCTTATGCAAGCGTTCCTATTAAATTGCCGTTCATAATAAGACCTCGACATATGTACCTCCTGGTAAGAGGCACAAACATACATACCCAAATGTAATCATGGGGGGAAAACCATACTGACCTAAATTGAGGGATAGTCTGCAAAATAACTAGGTGGGACTCTTCAAAAGTGTCAAGGCATAAAGGACAAAGACCAGATTGAAGAAGTAATAAGAACACATGACATCCAAATGCAATATGGAATCTGGACTGGAGCCTGGACTGAAAAAGAACATTAATGGGACAACTGGTAAAATTTGCATAAAGTGTATAGATCTGATCATGCAATTCATCTCAGCATTAACTTCCTGGCTTCATTATTTTAGCATGATTGTATAGGAAACTGACATTTGGGGAAGCTGGGTGAAGGGTATATGGGAACCTGGCGATATCGTTTTGTAAATGTAAAACTATTTTTAAATTAAAAGTTAGAAATTTAAAACTAAAGTGAAATCAGTACAAAAATGAAGTTATTACTATTCTCCCCCTTCCACATACCTTGCCGTAGAACACCCTTGAGATAACTGCTTTTATCAATTTGGTGTATTTTAAAGTGTACAATTCAGTGGCCATGAGTAGGTGCATGTATTTTTATATCACTCTTTTGTTGTATCTGACGTTCAGAATCTCAGGCTTATGTTTATTTTATTCAATGTGAAATCCTCAGCACTTAAAAAAATTACTCTTGGGGGTTGCGCCTGGGTGGCTTAGTCGGTTAAGCACCCAACTTTGGCTCACGTCATGATCTCTCAGTTCGTGAGTTGGAGCCCCGCATTGGGCTCTGTTGCTGACAGCTTGGAGTCTGGAGCCTGCTTCAGATTCTGTCTCTCTCTCTCTTTCTCTGTTCCTCACCTCCCCCCTCCGCTCTCTCTCTCTCAAAAATAAATGAACATTAAAAAAAATTTTTTTAATTACTCTTAGGCACATGTCAGCTCTCAGTATACAATAACTCAATATTTATCCATTAAATAGATAAACAGCAGATATGGCTTATATCTGACACTTGTCATTTGCTAGCTATGTGATTTTGCAAAAACTGTTTAACTTCCCTGAGTCTTGATTTTATCATCAGGCAAATGGGCGTATCTTTGCCCCGCTCATGAGGTCATTGTGACGGTCTGATGAGGGGTATGTAGAAAGCATGTAGCAAAGTGATTCTCCTTTCTTCCGCCCTCAAAACCTTTCTAGTAATTTTGAAGCGATCATATTAGATGCCACATCTAGTGTGTTGTTACTGGTTTTGTCATTTTGACCCGTGAGTTTGAGTCCACCAAATTACTTTTAAAATGGGGACTTCTCTGCTTCAGGAAAGTTCATGTGAACCTCTTACCTCTTATCTAGATTTATTTTAACTCCCCCTTCCCACAGGTTAAACTGCCTAGATAATCCTTATTTGTAACAGTATCTTGATTGTATAGGATCTGCCTCACGAAATCCTTTGTATTCAAGGCCGTTGAGGGGGAATTGGGAGACAGGGCAGGGAACCATCACTTATCAGGACCTTCCTCTGGACTGAGTCGGGTGATTCAAGATCGTTCTTTCTGTTAAACCTGTGAAGTAGGAATGACACCCATTTTAGGAAACTCAGGAAACAGAATGTCAAGTAGGTCAAGTACCCAGGCAGCATCCCCTAAGACTAGAATATAAAATCCGTAAATGCGTAATGTAAAAATAAAAATACAGACAAATAAACAAACTAGAAGCCCTTGGACAGGCAAAAACAGTTATCTATCACAGCCTGTATTCCTCACATCAATAAAGGCAGAAATTTTGTGGGTTTTCCCCGCTCACATTCCACTTTTGCATATACCTGCATCTCTCCTCTTTGTTGGTGGAACCTTTATTGTGGTCCTACTGTGTGTGTAGGAGAGTGCTATGCTTCTTTCAAAGGTAGCAACGATTCCTTCCACTTGGTTCCTTCCACGTGATGCAGAGCCCTTACTTGACAGCTCTTGACTCAGACACTATATGCAAAACATTTTTAAAAGATGATAAAAAAAAACGTGCCCCCTCCTTCATCCTCCCTTTTGTTTCTCTTTAGTCTTGTGGATGGAATCACTCCGCCTAGCACTCACCCCTTTAAGAGCCAGCAGAGTTGGTTGGGGCTGGGGACCCAAGGTCAAAGATCTGGATCCCACAGCCTGAGGAGGGGCGGCGGCTTCTCCGTGCAGAAGCTATACTCCCTTTCCCTTCCCCGTTCTCCCTTCACATTGGTGCTACTTGGTCTGAGGCTGCTTTTCCTACTGTTTGCTTTGAACATATAGTTGCTATTTATAACCTTCCTTTTACAGTTCACATGCCCTTTTCCGTAGACTAACTCTTTCCACGTGCACCAGCAGCCTGCGAAGTAATTATTATGAACCGCATCTTGTAGGGGAACGTGGAACCTCAGAAGCGTTCGCCTCAAGATCGGTGGTCCCCAAGTGGATGGTCAAGACTTGGACTTGGGAGCATCGCTCTTTTGAACCTATTCTGGCCCTCTGAACATAACTACCTCACAAGTAACCTAGAGCAGACATCACAAACTCCTCTAAACAGCAGGTCTGGCCCTAGAAAGCACATGAGTTTCCAACCCTGAGCCCTTTGTCCCTTTCTCTCTGATAGGACTCTCTGTAGCTACAGAAAAATTGAAGGTAATATGGAGGTTTTCATGAGCAATTGTCCCCACTACATTGCCAGCTGTTGGGCTCTTGGTCTTGAGAAGAGCTTCCTATTTTTGTCCTGGGCTTTATTCAGCTCTTCTCTGTCCCTTTCTTGCCAGAGGAAGGATGAGAAAACTGTTATAAAAGCAGACTGGATGTTAAGTAATGCAAGGAAGGTAGTTACCATCACCATCCATCCTGCCTCCAAGGAGAGGATAGAGGAAAAGTGCTGGGGGGAAGACAAGACACTGTATTGAAGACGAACTGCTCAGCATTAAGAGCTGTTGCGTACTCAAAGAATATCAAGGCCAATTCTACTCTCTTTCCCCTGGTAACCTTTGGGGAAAGAGAGAGTTCAACTGTTGAGATAACTCTTCATGCTTTAGCTATGCAACCCCAGCACTAAATAATTAGATCTAGTGAATTTTCCAATGGAATTTTTTCCCCCAGCATTGAGGGGAGCAAGAGGTGGGGTCACAGTGAAAAATCTGAACAGAAGTTGAAAGGAGAGTTACTTAAAGAACTGACACTGGAGACGTTTCCATGTCACCATCCATTCTGGCATTCGGAGACAGGTTGGCCTTTTGATATGACCTCTCTGCCACCCAGCTCTAGTATATCCCAGTGCCTCTGAGACTCTGGATTTGAAAACAATATACTTTATCGAACCCATCCTCGTTGTACCTTTCAACTTGGCTACCGATGCACTGTTTGAACAATGAGGAAGAATAACAATTGCAGTGGAACACATCGAGGAGATGTGAGTTGGAGGAACAGATTGTAATGAATAACCCAGCCTTTGTCGTTACAACTCTAGGGAGCACTGTGTATGTTGGCTCTTGCTTATCCCGGAAATAATGATTTTTCTTTAGCGGTCTTATTTGAGAAAGCATTTTGAGCTGGACTGATTGGCCTCAGCGTTGTCTTTTGAAGCAGGATAGCTTATGGAGCCTCGAGGTCAGATGACTGGCGGATTCTGCGTAGAGCTCCCGTGCATAAAACAGAAGAGCCACCAGAAAGTCCTTCCTGTTTCTCCGTGAGCCATCGCGCTCAGCGGGCGATCAGCCAGGCCTATGCCTGTGACGTTGTTGAAGCTACTGCCTGACTGGCTAGTGACTCTAGAGGCTGCAGAAATGAGACCAGTGGCACCTATTAGACTAGCCGACTTCTTCAGTTCAGCTCTTGATTTTTGTATTCAGTCCTCAATTAGTGAAAGAGTGTCCCTGGAGAAGGTATAAATTAGCCTCACCGATGAACGCGGCACAGAGGCGTGGGAACAAAAGAAAGCAGACTGTAAGCATGTTAGCATCAGAGTGAACAAGGACCAGACGTACTCCCCTCGTACTTCCTTATAAGGTTATGGTTGACCTTGGGAATGACTACGAAGTTCAGTTCAGTGTAACTCAACAGACATTTATTGAGGCCTGTTATCTGCTGGGATCCAAGCTGGGATCTGGCAGTAATAGTATGAGAACAGATAATAAAAATGATTAATATTTATTTAACAGTTTCTGCTAGCTAGACAAAGCTAAGAATATTAAGTGTACTATCTCACTTAATCCTTACAACAACCTGTAAGGTACATGCTATTAATAACTGAGGAGACTGGGGCTTAGAATGAATAAGCGTTTGCCCATGTGCATATACCTCAAAAAAAAGGGAGACTAGGATTCCAACTTGGGTATGATTTCTCAACATTGCATACACTGGCTGTGGCAGACTGTTAACTGTTCACCAAAATCCATTCTACAGCTTCCTGAGCGTTTTTTGCAAATGGGGTCTGGTTATATGTGCCTTCTCACTGGTCAATTATAAATAGAAACGATGTGTACTTAGATCAAGGCTTTAAAGAAGAGGTAGGCTTGGGCCACCTGGGTGGCTCAGTTAGTTAAGTGTCCGACTTTGGCTCAGGTCATGAGCTCATGAGTTCAAGCCCGCATCGGGCTCTGTGCTGATGGCTCGGAGCCTGGAGCCTGCTTCAGATTCTGTGTCTTCCTCTCTCTCTGCCCCTCCCTGACTCAAACTCTGTCTCTCTCTCTCTCTCTGTCTCTCAGAAATAAATAAATATTTTAAAAAATTAAAAAAAAAGAAGACGTATGCTTCCTCCAAGATTTCTTTCTCATTCCATTGTCTGAATGATGATAAAAAGCAGTGCTATGGAAAAGTAGACTTTTTTTCCATCACAAGATGGAAAAAGCCAAGGTCTCCAATTCACTGCACAGAGGAAAAGCACTTGCCAACCAGGAACATCCACATTAGCTCAAAAAAGAATTTTACCTTAATTATTACACTACCTAATACAAATATAAATAAGTCATAGTTTTTATCTTTGAGTCAAGATGAACAATCAGATTTTAAAGAGCACATTTTTGGGTTGAATATTTTTGACCTCCAACACATATTTTTTTCTCAGAATGCTTTCTCCTACCAAAGCTCTCAACACTGGGGGAAAGACTGATTTTATAAAAGACATATTTGAGGAAATAAGAATGTTGATCTTGGATACCAGAAAAAGAGCTAGGGCAGGATGGTCATTAATTTCAAATGAAGGGTTACCCAAACTATAAGTTTCATGAGCTTTGGTTTCTGTGTCCTTAAGAAGCAAAATTGGGACTAACAGAAGATTTAGAGAATAAAGATATAGTTCATTATAAAAAAGCCTGCTCTATTTGGTCAAAGTGCACAAAGATGAAAAGGTTATCTTCAGGAAATAATGAGTTCCTTCTCACTGGGTTTCTTTAAGAGCTAATGAATGAGGTTGGACAGCCATTTAGTACAAATATTGTAGAGAAAAGGCAGGCAGTAGATGGGAAGTTCCAGATTAGTGTATCCTCTAATCAAAAGACCCTATAATTCTAGGAGCATTTGATTTTGTGAGTCTTTGAATCAAATTCTATGACTCCATCTTCCTAAATCTCCAGGTTTCCTCCTGATGGAATAGCTCAATGTGTGTATCTCCTGGAGAAAGAGATGAGTATTGTGGGTAGATTTCTCCATTTGAGGACTGCTTTTGTTTGAACGCTGGCTCTGTTTCTTTCTAGACGTGTGCCTTGAACCAGTTATTCAATCTTTCTGCACCTCAGTGTTCTCACCTGTAAATGCAGACTGCCATCATCATCATTAATTCCTACCGAATGGGGTTTTAGGAAAGATTAAATGAGCACTTAGAACACATCATCAATGCTCAGTAAACGTGAACTGTAATTATTCCTGGGGAGTGACATTTTTTAACAAGATGTTTCCTTATCCCACCGCCAATATTTACCAGTCCATTGCCCTGTTCTTCCAGAATTTCCCAATCTCTGAAACAAAACAGTGAAAATGGATGTGTTCCTCTGCCTGAAAACATTTCCTCATTCTAATGTGTGGGCATATGCCATCAAATCAAAGGCCCTAGAGAATGACTGATACAATTTCAGCTATGGTGGCAATAAGTTATGAGGCAAAAACATTTTTGGCAAGGGATCTTTTGGGAATTCATTTGAAAATCCATTATCTGAGAGATTAAGGCAATTAGGAATTATGTGTCCATTTCTCTGAACCTCAAACATCTCATCTATAAAATGGGTCCTCTGGATACCATCATTTCTTATAGCTCTTCCCTCTCTCCTAAAGCTGAGGTGCGGCCTTGTTTTTAATACCATTACAGAAATTCTGCCAAGTATGAGGACTAAGGAAATCATTGGGGATGGTGACCCATTTTGCTGACCCAGATAGACGGCCTGTTTACGTGTAATTGAAATGAAAACCTAGGAAAAACCATGATTGATCAAAAAGGAGAAACTTTGTCAGAATAAGAGCAGAGCTAAAGAAGTTCTTTTTGAAACATCTAGTTCATTTTTTAAGAGGTGTTTACGAATCTCTTGCAAGATGTTTTCCTGACCTAAATAGCCCATCTTCCAAGATTTTGAAGCAACATCTGCTTTGTTTGCTTTATTTAGGATTTATTCCATTAAACACCTGAACCTGTGTTTTCATGAAGTTTTATTTCCTGGCAGATATTACAGTTATTCATTACTTTTTCTTATATATTCTAGGTTGCTCTTTCCCCCTCCCATTCTTATTTTGTCCCTCTCTCCGCCTTTCTCTGAGTCATAAGTTGGTTCTCCAGATTCCAGAACTAGAACATTCAAGGCACTGTATCCAAAATAGCCTGGAGTCAGAGGGTGAGAATGACAACAAGAGATAAATTTAGGCATTAACCCCAAAGGTTATGGAATGGGAATGGAAGGGAATGGAATAAAAGCTGATCATGAGGGAGAGAGAAAGAATTGCAAATAAGTACAGTAAATAGAAGGTTCTAGTAATTACCATAACAGGCATAGGGTTTTTGGCATTCATTTTATTGGCCTCTAGCTGCTTGAGTTATGAGTGGGTCGGTGTTGGTAAAAGGTTGAATTTTATGAATAATGCATTATTCATTTACTCATTCATTCAACAATTATTCATTGAGCAATTACTAGGTCTTAGGGATATGATGATGAACAGAGATATGACCATGACATTCCTGCCATCATGGAGATGTATTCCTATGGAGATCAGGTCTCTGAAGACAGTAGAGGTGAAGGTGTTAGGGACTGATTGGGTGTGTGGTTGGGGAGTTCTAGGTGGAGAGGAGGATCAGAAATGAAGACAGTTGAGCTAAGCCTTCCAAGACGAGAAGGAACCAGATGCACAAAGAGTAGGAGGAAAAGCACTCTAGTCACACGGAAGGGCAAGGACAGGTCTTTGAGGCAGAAATGAAGATAGGCCATCATCCAAGGAAAGCCAGCAACAGGTGAGCAAGGAGGAGTCGGCACCAATAGAAATCAGACAGGCCGATTGGGGCAGTTTACTCAGGACCTGGCAGAGCGTGGTAAAAATTGTACTAGCGTGTTCCCTCTCGTTGTTTGTTTGTTTGTTGCTTTTGTTTTTTCTCTTTCTCTTTCTTCATATTATTTGGTGTTGCTCAAAGTTCAACTTTTGTATTTGGCTCTCACTCATTCTTTACTTTCTTTCTCTCTCTGTCCACGTCTCCTTCTTTGGCAGAGATTTGCACTCATCTCTTTCTCTCTCCACTCTCCCTGATCAGTTATTAACCAGTTCTTCTTGAGAACAATACCTAACATGCACTCCTCTTCCCCTCGGGGATTGGGGATCCCACCTGTAACAGCATCCTCCTGACTCTGCGATGGAGTTTCCTTTTACTCCGCAGCTTGAGGTCTTACCTCTCCTCTGAGTCTCAAGTGAAATGAGTCTCTGTACACTTAGTGAGGCAGTTGGTCAAACATGGCCGTTCCCACTTGTGTTCTGATATCGCACACACGTGTCCCGGGCACTTCAACGTACGTAAATAATTGCTCACAACAGTCCTTTAAGGTAGATATTATTATTCCTATTTTTACAGATGAGGAAAGGCCCAGATGCTTTCCCAACGTGACACAGACAGAAAGTGGCAGAACTGGGGTGTGAATGCAGATGTTCTTTAATTCTTTGATGCTCTCTCAAGCTCATACTTAAATTTTATGTAGCCATTTGACATTTCACTTATTTTTTGCTAGTCTTCCTGCTTTGATGGTAAATCTTGAGAGTGGACACTCTCCAGCTCCCATTTTTCTTTCCTACATCTGTGCTTTCTCCGTGAATCACTGCCTTCCTTCTTGGCACAGGCTTGGTTTTCCTATAACCATGAAATGTTTCAAGCTCACCAAAAAACATCTAGTGCATCTCTCTCTGCACTCTCTATATGCCTTATCACATTAGTACGATCATTTGTTTCTCTCTCTTCCTCTTCCAGTTAGTCTCTAGCCCGTGCTGTCCATAGTTGCTACTCACCACGGGTGGCTCTTCAGCCCTTCGCATGGCTAAGGAACTGAAGTTTAATTTCACGAAAAGTTCTTGGCTAACTTACCTTTAAAAATTACAGCAGCGGGGCGCCTGGGTGGCTCAGTCGGTTAAGCGTCCGACTTCAGCTCAGGTCACGATCTCACAGTCCATGAGTTCGAGCCCCGCGTCGGGCTCTGGGCCGATGGCTCAGAGCCTGGAGCCTGCTTCCGATTCTGTGTCTCCCTCTCTCTCTGCCCCTCCCCCATTCATGCTCTGTCTCTCTCTGTCTCAAAAATAAATAAACGTTAAAAAAAAAAAAAAAAAAAAAATTTAAAAATTACAGCAGCATAAAGTTGTTTCCCATTAAATATAACTTTATTATTCTGATAGGAAAACATTTCATTCTGAACTATTGAACGTGAAGCATCTGAGTTCAGACGTACCCTACATATAAAATATGTATGGATTTCACAGACTCACCAAGGAGAAAAGAAATGCAAGCTATCTCATTAGTAATTCCTTGTATTGATGACTTGGGGAAATGATTATTCTTTCTGGACCTAGTGAATTAAACATAATATATTAATAAAAATAAATTTCACCTGTTTCTCTGACTTTTTACAACGTGTCCACTAGAAAATTTAGAATAACATGTACGATGTGTACTGTATTTCTGTGGAACATTGATGCCATCAGCACTTCAAAGATAGGGTTGGTGTTCTGTTTATCTTTGTAGTTTCAGACTCTGGCATGTGCCGGGTATACAGTAGGTGCTCAAAATATGGGGTGTGAATGAGTGAGTCAATGAATGAATCACTTTACCTCATCTTTTAATATTTTGCATGCTGCTTCGCATGTAGGAGGCAGTCAACGAACATTAGGTTTTCAGTTGGTCTAGTGGTCACAGGTGTAGATAAGAGCATTTTATCCAAAAGAAAGCACGGCTTTTGTCCCTTTCCTCTGGTCGCCATTTGTGACTTTGGGGTCTTTTTTGAAGGGAACATAAACTCAGAAAAAAAAGAAAAGAAAAGCAAAAACCACGAATTGCTAGAGTAAGGATGATTAGAGTTTTCTTTGCCCTTATTACTAAAGTACAAGATGAGGTTTTAAGGAAATGATCATCTGCCTTCTTTATCTGGTTCCAACATGCACATTTCTTCCACTTTTTATGTATCTGACAATTAAGCTGTCTCCTATAAGTAAGGAATATATTGACTGCAACAACACAGGTCATTTCCTAATTTTTTTTATCCACAAATAGCTTTTGTTAAATCAAAGTGGTTTCTTACTATCCATGGCATCTTAGAACATGGAGATACGAGTAAGGTCAATGGAGTTTCAAGGCTAATACATTTGCATAAACATAATGGAATGTTTGTGACATGTTCTTTCGGGATTTGTTGGTGATCAACAGGTATATATAAAACCAGATTAATGGGATCCAAAACAGGTCCAAAAAGTAGAATGAAAGCTTAAGGAAACCCGGACCGGTTTAACTGGGGGAGGCTTCTAAGAAGTGATTCAGTTGCTGAGAGACCCTTTTGGTGTATTTCCAGTAGACAAAATCCAAACTGGAGCGAGCCCTTTCCTGATCTGATTTTGACCTCCTGCTGTATCTTTATCTCCCACCCTATTCCCTATCTCAGACTCTGTATTTAAACATGTACGATTACTCATACTCCTCAAATGCATGTGATGACTTCAACTGTTGTGTCTTTGATCATTTGTTCCCTTACCCAAAGGGCTTCTCTTTTGGTTGGGCAGTTAGAAAGGCTTTACTTCCTTTATGGAGACTTCTCTG
Source organism: Panthera pardus (assembly GCF_024362965.1). Taxonomy (NCBI): domain Eukaryota; kingdom Metazoa; phylum Chordata; class Mammalia; order Carnivora; family Felidae; genus Panthera; species Panthera pardus. Next base: position 70,326,375 of record NW_026527002.1, read on the forward strand.
AGCTCTCGGGTCTGGCCCATCTTGAACATAATTCTATTGCAGGGAGTCCATAAGTCATTCTTTTCCACATCCGTCTGGCCCAAAATATTTTTGGTTTCTTAAAGATAGGAACGTTGCCTTATTCAATTTGATTTCTCTAAGGAAGTTGTTCCCAAGACTGGCTTCACAGTAGAATCACCTAAAGAGCTTCACATAACAAACAAACAAACAAAAACTATGCCTGAGACCCACTTGAAACCAGGTATTAAATCAGAATCTCTGGAGGTAGGACCAAGGAATGAGTGCCTTTTAAGTTATCTGTTGATTCCAATATGTACTTGGCTTGAGAAGCATGAATCTGTAGCACAGCCCAGGACAGGACTTCATGCATGTTCACGGATTTGCATTAAATTGAAGATTAAAGGGAACTGTAGCAAGTTGTAGTGGGAATTCAGAGGAAGGCATGGAATCTCACCATTACAATGAAAATATTTCTTGTATGTACTGAGATGAAAACTAAAATAGTCTGATGTAAGAACTGCAGATATTCTACTCTACATTTTAAGAACTGAGATCATCTACTCTTGGCAACTTTCAAACATGCAATACAGTATTATTAACTATAGTCACCATGCTGTACATTCCATCTCCATGACTTACTTATTTTATAACTGGAAGCTGGTACCTTTGAACCCTCTTCACCCATTTCACCCACCTTCTACCACCTACCACTAGCAACCACCAAAATAACTACAATTACGTATAGTGACAAGTGTGAACTAGACTTCCTGTGGTGATCATTTCATAATATATACAGCTATTGAACCCTCGTGTTTTTACACCTGAGCTAATGGAACGCTACGTGTCAATTATAACTCAATTTCAAAAAAAAACTGAGAGCATAGAACTGAGGACATTTTGTTCATCTGTGAAATAAAGGGAATGTACTATTTGGTCTTAGCACCTTTTTCAAGTCTAAGCAAATAATAATCCCAGAATCATAAAACAGAGATGGAAAGTCTCTTACTGACCCTCCCCACCAGGTATCTTAGTTTACAAATGACTAAATAATTTTATATATACAATGCCTTATGATTTCAAAAGCACTTTCATAAGCATTATGTCAGAAAACTCCATGAGGTAAAATTGAATATCCCCATTTAGCAGAACAGAAAATTGAAGCTTGCACGTGTTATGTGATGAACATAAGATCACACACATAATTGTCTCCTGTCTTCCATTTCATTTGTATGTCCCAGGAGAAGAGGAAGAGAAAGCTCAGGAAGCTTTTAAGAGCTTTTGGTAACAAATATGAGGGCGTTCATTTTTCATTTTTACTGTGCACAGAATCAGAGAAGTGGGCGTGATTTAATATCAGCACGTTGATGTGTTTGTAACTTCCATTCTCCTGTTCTGTATAGAATCCTCTTCCCTCATCCATATCCCTACCTCATTCACATCACCACGGTCTAGTCATGGCTCTCTTATTTCCTTATTCCCACCTCTTATCAAGACTCTCGTATCAGTACCTACACATGGAGAGTACTTTGCAGGTAACACATGGGCTTATTTTCCCATGTTGGTCCTTGGGGAGCCATGCAACAACTTTTGTGGTGGGCATTATCATTCTTAGCACAATTTTACACATTAGAAATACAGAGCCAAAAAGCGAATTGATTGAAACATAGTCAAACAACTTGATTCTTGCAAATCTAGGGCTCTATTTGTATCTCTGGGCAGAGGTTTGGAATCTCATCTTCTGTCCATCGTTCTATACTGCCTCGTGGGAGTGATCTGCATTACCTGACGAAGTACATACCTGGCAGAAAGGAGATTTTTGACCAACTATAAGAAGTAGAGCCACAGCATAGGTCTCAAAGGATTTGTAAGGTAAGAAGGGGCATTTTGATATGCAGGTAACCAAAATTATTGTTTGGCCTATATGATAGATTATTTTGACATTTACAAATATTCATTTCCCTCCCCTTGTGGAAGGAGGGTACTTCCCACTCCATGAATACTTAGCTTGGTTGTTTGATTTACTTTGGCCATTAGAATGTAAATGGATGCCATGTCCAAGTTTTTAAATATGACTGTGCAGCTGTGTATGAATTTATGCCTTCGGTTGCTAGGATGGCCTGTAGCAGATATGGGCTGTTGCTTCAATCATGACCCCAACATGAGAAGACATATGAAGCATAAGCAAACAGAGTTGACATGTAACTGACATGTAATCGGATGGAAAAAAAAAAGTTATGTTGTTATAAGCCACTGAGATTTGGGGATTGTTGTTAAGCAGCAAAACTGACTTATACAGTCAACTTCTCATAGACCAAGCAGATCTTCAAACTATATTATGTGAAACGTAAGATACTTTTAAATAACAAAGTGGTATATGACTTTAGGGAAGACATGTAACCATTCAGCACTCCCACTGGAAATGCTAACCTATTCAGTTATGGGCAAGAGCTAGGAATAAAAGTAGAAATTGGATGTATCTTCTAGTCATTAACAATGTTAATTAAGACTCCTCAGTTGCAAAGTAAGCATTGTGAAATACAAAGACTTCATTGGAATGATAAATTTTAAAACATTACCATTATGACCAGAGCAGTTTGAGGACAAACTTAGTAGAAGATTAAAATTTCCTTTTAAATCATTCTAAAATTTAAAACTGTATCATTAGCACAGTATTATCCATATGCTTTTCTCAACTGTTTAATTACAGAGGAGGCAGTTAAGCAGATCAAGAGACTCTATTAACAGACAAACCCAAAAGCAAATATGATGAAATGTAATTACGGGGAGTAAATGATCTGGAATTTCCCAGATCCTCCCGGAACTCGAGGAAAGTTCTAAACATGACTTATGCCACAGCCAAGTGAACTGGTACTTAGCATTCCCCATAGTGGATGGAGATAGCACATTTGGATAAAATAACTATTTCTTGAATAATCTACTCACAAGTCAAAAAGTCAGGATTTATCCAATTGAAAATTATATTTTTGAATACTTCCTTTTGATATGAATATGAACTCCTAAGATAGTATTAATTAAGGAGTTCTCTGGCTAAGAAGAAGGTATTTTTTAAAAAGTTAGAAGCCATATATGCTTTTGTCCTATGGTCAAAATACATCATGATTTTTCTTGTTTTGTTTTTAACAAAGTAATGAAGTAGATACACAAAAAGGTGGGAAGGGTCACAAGATTAGGAAAAAAACTTTGGGCTTCAAGAGAAGCATCTCATTTCAGAACCTTCCTTCGACAGGCCTTCTAACATATAACTAGGTGGAATATATATCACTGCTCCGATTCATTTGCCCAAGTTGCTGTGTTCCTTTAGGGATTGGACAAATGTATTTATGTATATTGCTAGGTCTTCCAGGCTATACAGATCTAAAATGATGAAAAGAGGGGCACCTGGGTGGCTCAGTTGGTTGAGCATCCAACTGTCAATTTCAGCTCAGTTCAGGGTCTCACAGTTTGTGAGATCTAGCCTCGCGTGGGGCTATGTGCCGACAGCTAGGAACCTGCTTGGGATTCTGTGTCTCCCTCTCTCTCTGCACCCCCCTCTTCAAAATAAATAAATATTTTTAAATTAAAAAAATAAAAAATAAAATAACGAAAAGAGGAATAAATAGATAGATTACTAGTTGGGTAAATGACTAATAAATTGGTGTGTATCATTTGTGTTCATTGTGTGGGGTTTTTTTAAAATATAATTTATTGTCAGATTGGCTTCCATACAACACCCGGTGTTCATCTCGACAAGTGCCTTCCTCAATGCCCTTCACCCACTTTCCCCTCTCCCCCACCCCCCATCAACCCTCAGTTTTTTCTCTGTATTTAACAGTCTCTTATGGTTTTTCTCCCTCCCTCTCTGTTTGTAACTTTTTTTTCCCCCTTCCCTCCCCCTGGGGTCTTCTGTTAAATTTCTCAAGATCCACATATGAGTGAAAACATATGATATCTGTCTTTCTCTGCCTGACTTATTTCACTTAGCATAATATTCTCCAGTTCCATCCATGTTGCTACAAATGGCCAGATTTCATTCTTTCTCATTGCCAAGTAGTATTCCATTGAATGTATGTAAACCACATCTTCTTTATCCATTCATCAGTTGATGTACGTTTAGGCTCTTTCCATAGTTTGGTTATTGTTGAAAGTGCTGCTATAAACACTGTGGTACATGTGCCCCTATGCATCAGCACGTATACTCTTATATCCCTTGGGTCAATTCCTTGCAGGGCTATTGCTGGGTCATAAGGGTAGTTCTATTTTTAATTTTTTGAGGAACCTCCACACTGTTTTCCAGAGCGGCTGCACCAGTTTGCATTCCCACCAACAGTGCAAGAGGGTCCCCGTTTTGCCACATCCTCTCCAGCATCTATAGTCTCCTGATGTGTTCATTTTAGCCACTTTGACTGGCGTGAGGTGGTATCTCAGTGTGGCTTTGATTTGTATTTCCCTGATGATGAGTGACGTTGAGCATCATTTCATGCGCCTGTTGGCCATCTGGGTTAATGGCACTAATGTCAATGAGATAATCTATGCCTCAATTGAATAAATTGTTTTCTGAGAAGTTGAGCTTCAATTGTTTCCACACGTTAGTTTTAAGCGTAAAAATGTAAGGTCACAATATAAATGATCATAGGGTATTAAGATTGGAAAAACCACAAGTTTTCCTAATTCAGTTTCTTACTTAAGAATCCTTTGCAATTTGTCATTGAAAAAACAGCTCTTTGTTCCTTATTTAAGTAATATGTTTATTCCCTTTAAAAGCAGCCCTTTCATTGTAGGACATCAGCAAGTTGTCTCTCACGTTGAGCCAAATCTGTGTCTTTGTAACCTCCACCCAATAGTGTGGTTCCCTATTCAAAAGTTACACGTTTTTTTCTCCATATTTTGTACAATGGACACGATTATGGTTCTCCTTTATTCTTTGCTCCAAGATAAACTTCTCTATTTCCTTTGATAATTCCTCAAATCTTATTTCTCATAAGAATAAGTTTTTAAAGAAAATATTTTTGTAAAATAAATAATCACCTTGTAACATGCTTTGTAAGTTAACTTTGGTAATCCTAAGCTTCTCTATCAAGCAAAATAATAAAAGTTTACAATTGGTGCAAAATATCTTCATCATGCTAATATATGGAATTTGCAAATCTTTAAGAGGCTAGCTATATCCTATTCTTAAATTGTCCTTTTGTTTTTAAGCTCACATATTTATTTTGAGAGAGAGATAAAAAGCACAAGCAGGTGAGGGCCAGAGAGAGACAAGAGAGACAGAATCCCAAGCTGACTCCACACCATCAGCACAGAGCCCAATGCAGGGCTCGAACTCATGAACCGTCAGAGCATGACCTGAGCCAAGATCAAGAGTCAGACGCTTAACTGACTGAGCCACCCCGGTGCCCCTTAATTCCCTTTAGTTTTTCATTATAGATGATGTCATTCTTCGTGGAATTATGCACTTTTAGGGCACTTTTTATATACCTTTATCACAGTCTAGGGCAGCAAGCAGAAACCAACACAGGTGTTTTTAAAGGGAAAGAGATTTAAAACAGAGATCGTTGCCTCTAAATGTTCTGGAAAAACCTGAGGAACATGCTGAGCGGTGAAGCAGTAATCTGTTGTGATAGTCTCCTAAACTGAAGAAGGAGGAGCGTTAGTAGTCCTCGGCAACTGAGTTCAAGAGCAAACAGCCACACTCTGAGCGTTCAGGGACCAGAAACCAGGGTCAGGAAGCAGCTACGGTACTTCCTCATGGACCCTGGAGCTTAGAGTCCTTCCCATTCGTGCCACCACCACGCCTTCTCGAAACACTAAAGCTGGAAAATGGACACCAGTTCCTCCACAACTTTACTTACCAGAGGGAAACTTTCCAGAGGAAGATGGCCTCTGCTGTGATTTTGCCTTCTCAAACTCGCACGAGTGCGATAAGTGGTACTAAATTTGCATCCAGATCCCGAGCTCCAAGAACCTCTGGAAAAAGATGGTCTATAGCCTTCTATGCTCGGCAGTACAGGTGACACGTAAGAGATGATGGGAACGGATGCTCAGCCACATCCTGAGTAGTATCTAAGCGTGCAGTCTTGCTGGAAAAAAAATAACAATAAAACCAACATCAACTGAATACCAAATATGTTTGAGGAATTGTGTTAGCCGCTTGGCACATGCAAGTTCATTCGGTCTTCAAAATCCTGTTGTTAGGTATTATCTTCCTTTTGTAGAACAGAAAACAGGCTCAAAGAGGCTAAGTAATTTGTTCAGGTCTATGCAGCTGCTAAATGCTAATCTGTATTTACATTTGTTCTTCTGTCTTCAAGTTCAAGAATATTTGTCCTCTGCCACGCTTTTTCTTTTGAGACAGAACTTACTGGGAATATTGTAAAACATCCCTTTCCATCCCTGGGTAGTTTTGGCTGTTATAAAAGTTCTTCATTATTACGGAGCCTAAATCTCATTTGTCTACACCCTACTTCTTGGGATCAGATTCAGTGATTCCAGGGTACCTTTTACAGAGCAGCACTGTGTGTGGGTGTGTGCTTTATCAATTTTATTGTTTCTCTTCCTTTCCTTTTTTGGATGTTCTTCCAGCCTACTTTGAGCTAGGATCACAATTAATGCTATAAATAAATGAACCCCCACCAAAGTTTCTAGCTCAAGTCCATGTTTATGAGCCAACATTTTATTATGAAGTGTGGTTGCTCTTAAGTTACCCAAGCCAGGCAAGGCAAATGTATGAGGGAATTTGGGGAGACAATGGGTATAAAACAAACCATTGATTTCTTTTGTAAGTTCTTCAGAGAAGATATATTGTATCTATTAGGGGTTATAGCCCATCGCACTGTAAGCTTCTTCGGGAGAGGGGGAAAAAAACCAACAACAAAAAACAGTGATCTGTTCCCTGGAGAGAAATATAACCACCAGTGACTGGTGGAACGAGCCACGTGGATTGCAAGCTTTTTCTCTCTGCAATTACAGTGCAGCACATGCTCTAAGCTAATAAGCAGACAAATGACTGCTGCAATCTGCTTCAGCAGCCCACATTTCAGAGGGACTAGTTAAAGCTCTGGGTCTTTTCTAAGCAAATTCTTTTGAACTTGAGTCCTAAGCATGAAGCTATGAACAGTCTACCCAGATAAATAAGATCCTGATGTGATGGCAAAGCCATCCCCACGATATATTTATCTTTCAATTTTCCTAGGCCGTAGCGATAAACCTATAGAGCAATCACATTATTGCTTATATGCAATAGGCCGGCCTAAGTTCTTTACATGCTTGTCGCCAACAAAAAGTTACCGTGTCATTCTTTTGCGCTGGGAAGCGTTATTCTTCCTATACAGGAGGGAAAGAAATAATAGAAGTGAAAAGAGCTCGTGAGTTTGTAGAAGAAAAGTTCCTCGAACGAATCTGTGCTTTAGGTTTATAATCCACTTAGATGGTGCTCTCGGGACCATTGCAGACATAATAGGTGTATTATATATCTCAGCGAAATTAAAAATACAATTAGCTAAAATCTGTGCTCCCTTCTACTGAAAGGGCCACGCTTGCATAGAGAAGCAAACTTTCAATGGAGTCCATGATTTTCCCCAAAGGGAGATGTGGGTGTCACAAACTAGATTTGCATGGGTTCAAATTTCACCGAGGATTTGCATGATCCCAGAATCCTGGAGATTCTTCTTGGGCTAAAAGAAAATTAATGTCAGGGATGAGAGAGAGAGAGAATGGGTGTGTGGGTACGTGCACTTGTGCAAGCACTTGCATGGAAAACAGAAGAGGGTCTGCAGGATGAATCTTCAGCAGAAAGTGGAGCTGGTAAGTAACACCTCGAGGGAAGGCAGCTCAAGGGACCCTAAACGTGATCCAATCTGCCTCCGTGACAGAATGAATCTGGATCATGGGAAAGTCAAGGAAAGGACTGCCATATCCCATAAGCCAGGGAACGTCCGCACCCTGTCTCTGGTGCTTAACCTCTGAGAAGAACACTTGACATTGGCCAGATTCACCCCCGGGTCCTTGGATGATGCCTAGATAAGCTCTTTCCAACGCTCTAGCAACTAGAGCCCCGCTCTTGAGGTATGGGAAGAGAGGCATGCCAGATAATGCTGTGTTGGATCCCATATTAAATGAGAGTTTTCAAATACCATTTGAAACCCACTTTTGCTCTGGAAAACATGCCTCTTATGTGTATGTTTTGTTAATGATTTGGGATGTGCAGCTGCAATTGAGGTAAGGGAGAAGCTTCTGGGGGAGGAAAAGAGGGGGTTAATCATTTAGGGATTCTCAGAAGTGAGCTACATAAACATACTCTGGCCAACTTAAGTAAAATGGGAGATTTGTTGAAGTGATGGGGTAACCTTCTGAATGAGAAGAAAAACTATAGAATCAAAAGGGAAAAGCACCAGGAAAGGTCGAGGGATCTAGTGAGAAGGACTTTCAGGGTGCCATGATGGGATGGATCTGCAGTGGGAGTTCAGTGTTTGTACCACTCCATTTGGGGAGAAAGCATTTAACTGGCATAGGTTGGGCCCTGACCCACCATTTTTCAGGAAGAAGTCAGGGTAATTTAATTGAAAGTTTCTCCATGATACTATGGCATAGGAGGACCCTCTAAGCTACGTATGGTATATTTAGCAAGCACAAAAGGAGAACTGTGGCTGGGCTAGGACAGACAACACATCATGACCATTAAAAGGATGCAGGAGATTGCTTTTAGTAAAAATAATGGTGAGAGAGAATAAAAACAAAACCATAAAAACAAAAGGACGAGACAAAGCATCAAAAGAGAAACCCGAGAAGGAAAAGAGGAATAATGGAAAAGAGATGAGAGGAGAGAACAGAAAATAGGAGAAGCTGTTGAAAAGAAAAACATTTGCCCTAATCCTTCATCAATGCTTGGCATCCGTATTATTAATTTCTTTTGACTGAAGAAACTGAGGCTTGGAGAGTAGGGGTAATGTGCTAATGGGCACACAGAGGGGTTGATTCAAAACCAATAGTCTTTCTACTGCAGAATTTCCCCTGCAATCATCCTTTTGTCCACAAACCCTGAAAGAGATCTTCTCCAGACCCCAAAATGTTTTGATGATCAAACAGAGTTACCCATTTTTCTTGGTTATTGTGTACTAACTGGAAGTCAGGCCACCCTGGTCAAAAACCAACTCAATTCAATTCTGTATTAATGGACAAGTACTATGCTGGTGAATTCCAGAGGCAGGGAAGAACCAGGAGGAACCAAAGGGAATCAGTGCAGTAGAATTATACGACTGGGTCGTTTGGGTGGTAGCCAGCAGAAACTGGCCCTTGTTAACTTAGGTCAATTTATAGTCCTGAGAGTATGCCCATCAGAGGTGAATTCACATGCATGCCATAGGTTAAGGATATTAAATGGTGGTTTGGAACCACAAACAAAACTGGACATGCTTAACGTACATATGGCAGAACACTAGAAGAGATCGTTAGATATTGGATGGAAAAATCAGAAAACCTAAAGACTTCAACACCCTCTAATAAGTGGGCCAAATATAACAGGGAAGCCTGGAATGGGGCCCCAGTCAAGTTCTGCAATGAGAACTTCCAGTTGAGGATCTTACAGGATCCAAGTTCCACAAGCACCGACAGAGTATTGTTGTGACCAAAAAACCAATGTAAAGTTAACATTCAATTAAGGAAAACGAATGTCCACAATTAGGGAAGAGAGACTCCTGATTTATTCTGTACTGTGTATACACTTGCAAGGGTTCTGTTAATTAGCCACAGTGAAGTTCTCTAGAATGTTTTAAACAGTAACACCCTATCAATATCATAGTGATTCACTTCTTAAAAAAATTTTTTAACATCTATTTATTCTTGAGAGAGAGAGAGAGAGCCATCAGGAGAGGAGCAGAGAGACAAGGAGACACAGAATCTGAAGTAGGCTCCAGGCTCCGAGCTGTCAGCACAGAGCCTGACGTGGGGCTCAAACTCATGAACCGTGAGACCATGACCTGAGCCGAAGTCGGATGCTTAACCAACTGAGCCACCCAGGCGCCCCAGCAACTCACTTCTTTAAAGCATGATTTCCAACCAAGGACCTGGAATGGGATGAGTTCTCCATTAGAAAAAGCAGTATGGAACAACCTACCACGAGTGTAAATCCAGCCCTGAGGAAATCTAACCTGCTGTATTTTTTCAGATGCTGCATTTGGTCTGTAAGCGCCTAACACGACCGAATCCGGCTCTCACTGTGGAGACTCAACCCATTTCCTGCCAGTGTTGAGGGATAACTCACATTTATTTAAAATGAGAAGGGAACCAGAGAAAGCATGTCACCAAATCCCATCTTTGTTGAGGACAGAGAAGGGCAGGGAAGAGACGTTGCTTCCCGACCACTGTTGAAACAGAGGCTAGAATCTGGATGTAGCTTGAAATCTAATGCCGTTTCCATTTCTTGGCTCTTTTAGCAACATCCTCTTTCCTTAATGTACAGCCAGCTCCCTGGTTACCGCTTCCTTTGACTACAGCCCAACATACACATGTGACTAGCTTCATAGATTAACCAAACAGAAGTCAGTACGTAGATTTCTTGGTTATATTATAGGAATTCCTCTTGTCCTGTTTAGCCTGTTAAGGCACTTTCTGTATTTGATCAGACTATCCTAAATGCAGATTTTCTGTAAGTGCCCAGGGCTTCAAATAAATCCGATTATATCTGCTGGAATATAGGTAGTTCATCTAATGAAAAACAGACAGGGGAACTAATGGAAATCAGGAAGCCATGCGAAAAGAAATGAATTGGTTTTGTTTCCTTTGGATTTGGATTTCACTGAGTAGAGGTAGTATTGGAAAGCCACCTTGATCTCTGCAAGGCTGCTTCCTGCTGGAAGGCAATAACCAGTCCCCACCACTCAGGCCACCCTCCCCCATTCACCTGCTAGGATCCATCTCAATATTCAGCACTCCTCTGAAGTGTTACCCTTCTAGGGAAATCTCACAATCCTGTTTGAGCAGGGTAGGACATCATTGCAGACTCTCCCATTTTCATCCAAGGCGTTTATCATACTTTGGTTTTTATACTATAGCCCTATTTGGTAATTAATGTTTTATATCTACTTTCCTGAGTTTATAGAATGAGGGAGAGAAAGGACTATGTTTCTCTGTCTTTCTTGCAAGCTACTGTTCTCCATCACCTAGCCCAGTTCCAGGTAGAATACTAATTATCAATAAATCTGTGGACTGACTGAATGAATAATTAAATAAATTAATATGTATGCTTGGATACTTTTTCTTTTAAGCAATAAAAAGTTATTCCTAAAAGAGAAAGTCTCACAGCAAATTCACTGCCTTGACTTTTTTTAATTTTAAAGAGAAATTAATTCATTTTGCTTATACCATAAGGAGGTGAGCAAAATCATGTAGATAGATAAAGAGGTAGATAGATAGACCCAGTGATGAAATTTTTGGAGAGATGTACATTTTTTTCTTTTCTTTAAGTTTATTTATTTTAAGGGGGGGGGCAGGGAGGGAAGGAGAAGCAGAGAGAGAGGAAGAGAGAAAGAGAGAGAGAGAGAAAGAGAGAGAGAATCCCAAACAGGCTCCATGCTGTCAACATAGAGCCTGATGTGGGGCTCGATTCCAGGAACCGTGAGATCATGACCTAAGCCAAAGTCGGATGCTTAACTGACTGAACCACCCAGGCACCCCTAGAGAGCTGCACATTTTAAAATAATTTTTAATTCTGTGTATCTATCTTTGGAGGTTGCATTTGTAAATGAGGGATATATATTATTAAGAGTTATTTCAGGAAGATTCGTTTATTCAGCCAGTCATTCAACACTTCTTTTGTTCCTGATGGTGTCGCGTCCAATATTGTGTGCCAAGGATACCAAAATGGACATGTTTTCCATCCTTGGGAGCTCACAGTTTGCTCTTGCTATAGATAAATAAATCGATAATGATGAGAGCCGTTGATGAAGATACTGTAGATGTATGTCTTGCAGGTAAGGGAAGGCAGGAGAGAAATGTGGATGAGGGGTTTCAATTCAGACCAGAAATGTCAGACATGGTCATGAACAGATGATACTTACAAGGCTCTTGAAATACAAAGAAGAGTTGCTCAGGAAATTGAGCAAGGAAAGGTTTTCTAGGCGTGATGGAAGGCGTGAAGGGCGGGGAAACTCGGGGGACCCTGAGATCTGTTACTTTGTTGGTATGGACTCCTTCCAAGGAAGTGTGTGATGTGGGGAGAGAGGAGAGGGAACCAGATCTGGCAGACATCTGAATGTCAAGATGATGATGACATTTAATGTATACGCTCCTATGGGTCGGGTGCTTGCTCTATTCCATTCGTTTTCCCCAGCATTCAGTAGAGAAGACAACGTCACCCTTTGTAAACACGTGTGCCGGTGGAGCAAAGCAGTCATGGCAAAACGAGCACTAATGACTAGTATCCTTTATTGAGTACCTTCATTGTCGGCAACATCCAATCTAATTCTCCCAACAGCCACAGCGTGGCTACTAGGTATTCTCTTTTTACCAGAACAGAAACGAAGACTCTGGTAAGTTTATATCAGATTCTTCAGGTCCCACCGTGACCTTGGGGCAGGGCTAGAATTAAATCCTCAGTCTCTAATGATTCCAAAGCTCACGCTCCCTTTGTTGTTCCCCAATGGTGATGAGTCAGTGTTACACTAAAAATGGTTCTGATTACTCTCGTCTAAATCTGAGTACATATTTGCTCCATCTAATCATTCCACACAGAGGTTTCTCTCCAGCACAAAAGAGAAGTGCCATTTGAAAACACCCAGAAGTAATTGCTTTGTCGAGAATTAAGCTACAAGATTACCCTGGTTAAAAAACAAACAAACAAACAAACAAACAAACAACATTCAGATGTTTCTCTTTCCGAGCTGGGATCAAACAGTATAAGTAATTCATGGAAGATGTAGGGTCCAACTAACCTAATATCTTGCAAGTTGACCCTCTCTGTTTCTTAAGCTGGTTCCCTTTCTCGTGTTAATTACATTTGGCATCTATAGCAAAGGCCAAGAATAAAACGTATAATATTTAGAGCTAAGGAAAGACTCGAGGTCTCCTACCAAAGAAAGCTTGCTGACAGGGCAAACAAACCCAGTGAACTTTACTTAGGTTGCCTCATTGTCACTTTTGATCTTATTTTCATTTACGACCTTGTGCGCAAGCTCGGCAAACTGATGCGAAATGCAGTGTACTAACATATTTATTCAGTCTTTGTGAGTAAGGACTTACGTCACAGTTGGTAAGTTTGCTAAACTTCAGGCTCCAAAATATTGAACCACTAATTCTTGTTTTGTTTTGTTTTCTTTATTTTTATGTTGTTTACTTTTTTCACCTATTGCTCTAAAACTCTGCATTCCATGGGACTTGGTGGGGGTTCGATCTAGCAAACCTGACCAGTTTTCTCTTGTTTCTTATTCATTAACATATTGCAAACATATCACGTTTGCTCTCCACTCCGGAACTGACAGCTTCGTACGCAAAGACGACACTAAATATGTACTTGTGGCTGTTTCAGAATTGGGAGCACCAAAGTCAAATCAATTGGGCACGTATTTGCAGTTGACTTGTGGCATGTAGGAGACAATGATGAGGGTAAAAAGCAGAAAAAGACAAGCCAGTTTTCTTCGTGGGGTTTTCAGATAGAACTAGCCTTCTGTGAGACAATATTCATTCATCAAAAGCTTACTGTATGATAGGGCACTTGGGTGGCTCAGTTGGTTAAGCATCAGATTCCTGATTTCTGCTCAGGTCATGATCTCCCAGTTCATGAGTTCGAGCCCCACATTGGGCTCTGTGCTGACAGCATGGAGCCTGCTTGGGATTCTCTGTCTCCCTCTCTCTGATCTTCCCCTGCTCTTTCTCAAAAATAAATAAATAAACATTAAAAAAAAAAGAGCTTACTGTGTGAAAACGTTATACTAAATTCTTTATATTGAGTTAGTAGAGTATAGAGATTTATTTGAGATTGGCAAGAGGCTAAACCATAATTTTACATCCTATTAGGTAGGTGATTTGGGGCAAGTTTCTTAATTAATCTCCCTGGACATCTTTCTGATTTATAATTAATGATTTTAATTGTACGTATTTCATGGCTCTTGTAATTTGGCCTCTTATTAAGACTATGATGTATCATTGGCTAAAGGGTCAGAAGGCATGCATCCTGTAAGCCTTCTTCTGCACTAAACAATTCTGTGACCTCAACAATTCAAAGAGTGGTCATCCTGACTAAGTCAGAACCCAAATTCTGAAACAACCAGTTAGTGAGTCTGGGTGATTGAACCCACATTCTGCCTCCCCCAATGTCCCGGCTGGAAGCCGCTGATTTGCCTGTGAGCTAAAAAGTCTCATGAGGATAGGGACATGAAATGATGACTTGAACTATATTCGATTGGGGATTCCAATCTTATAAATATGGCTGGTAACCTCAAAATCATGGCTTTAAGGGCCAGGAAGGCAGATCGCAAAAGAAAGGGAGCCCAATAGATGTTTACCAAGTAATCAACAGGACTTATGTATTGTGGAGGAGAACAGGAGAGGTGTAATACAGGGAACAGTGAAACAGGTAGCACTTGAATATGGATTGACCCAGTTAGTCTAGTGGTGTTCGTAAGCAGTTACACAACCAGATGTGATAGTTGATTTTACATGTCAAGTTGGCTGGACCATGGGGTGCCCAGATCAAATATTATTTCTGAGTACGTCTGTGAGGGTATTTCCAAATGAGATTAGCACTTGAATTGGGAGACTCAGTAAAGCAGACTGCCTTTCCCGCGGTGGGAGGACATCATGCGATCTACGATAGCCTGAGTGAAACAAAAGACTAAGGAAAGAGGAATTCAACCCCCCCTTTTTTTCCTGCCCCCTGTTTGAGCTGGAGCATCTCATCTCTTTTTCTACTCTCAGATGGGGATGTACACCTTTAGCTTTCCTGGTTCTCCCTCCTTTGGACTTAAGAGTCCAATTCTGGCTTCCCTGGGTCTCCAGCCTGCAGATGACAAATTGTTGGAATCCTTAATCACGTGAGCTGATTTCTCATCATAAACAAATATATGGATTTGTATGTTGGTTCTGTTTCTCCAGAGAACCCTGGCTATTACACAGCGTATGACATTAAATGCAGTAACACTCAGGTAGCACACATATTATGAGCATAGTAGAGGATGGAAAGTTGTCTCTCCCACTCTGCAAGATGGCTAAGTGGGCAAAGAGAAACACAGAGGCTAAGGCGACATCCATCTGCCCTGGCTTGGGTGAGAACCTCTGCAGACCAGCTGATGGTTTCACCAGCTAAGTAGTCTTCCTCATAGGGCAGAAGGTGGCAGAGAGCCTGCACCAAGGATCTGAGCCCCAGAGGCCAGCAGAGAGTAGCAGCCCACACCTCACGTTCTGGTGCTGGAACCACATGCATCTAGTTGGAAGAAAAGTGCCACCGATGCACCATTGTGGAACACAATCTAATTAATTAACAATAGTAGCATCTGTGATTTATTAAGCATGTGACAAATACCATGTCAGACCCTCCATAAAAAAGCATTGCTGATTCTCACAACTAACAATCGCCAACCCCAGTTTAAAGGTGAAGAAACCAAAACGTAGGGAGAAGATGTAACTCTCTGTTCATCACGCGGCTAGGACTCAAATTACTGCCCCAATCAGGTCCCAAGCTCTCGCCCTTTCCACTATGATATAGCGGCTGGCAGAAGATGAGAATGGGCGGCTTTGGAAAACACCTCAGGCATCACAGACATTTCCTGGCCACCATAGTTACGCCATGATCCAATTCCATGGTCCAATTCCATGATCCAAGGGAATTCCTGCCACATGCCTACGAGGGAGCAATGCCATTTGACTCCATGAGACCATTTGATGTTGGAGAGTCTGTTTGCTTTGGCCTGTAACGCTGGAAATGAAACAGTGGTCTGGATAAATAAATGACCGATATTGCTTGTTTGAATAGGAGGGAGGATGTGACTTATAGGCAAGAATCCCCACTAAATCAACCAACCACACAACAAGCCCTTCACGTTAATCACGACTAAATGGGAGTCCTGTTCATCTAATACAGATTTAGAGATATATGAATGAGAGGCAGGCTGGTTGCATTCAAAAATAATTAACGAATAAGAAAATGGACTATTTGTCTCAGTCTAGTAGAGCAGTCCTGCCACTTGTTAGATGTTTTAGTGATTATAAACAGTGCAGAAAAAAAAACAACAACAACAACTTTTGACTCTCAGTTCAGCCAAATCAAGGCCAAGAAGTGGCAAAGCTGGAACCAGAATTCCCGACCCTGTCCGTATTCTACGGCACTGCTACAGGAGCAGTATTTATAGTAATATAATAACGAGAAGATGAGAAGGAAGAGAAGGAGAAGGGGAGCGAGGACAAGGAGGGATCAAAGCGGGGAGGGTGGGGGAAAAAAGGGACTTCTGACAACTATTTAATGAGCCCTTATACCTGGGATAGGCTGAACTCCGGATTTGAAGCGTAGCCTCTTCAAAGCATTCCTCTCCAAGAGCACAGCCATCGCCCTCTGCAGTGGTGGAGTCTAGTGGGGGAGGCCGTCACTCCATTACATTCCACAAGCACGTCCCTAGGAAAATGCTAGTAGCTTCTCACGACTACTTTTTCATCTACAGAATAGGGGCAAGGTGTGATCTGTGTATAAGACATGTTTGCTGGGGACACATTGCCACTCTCTGAAGAGGCTCACACTGTGCGGGCTGTCCCACCTCGAGGCAGAAACCACTGCACTTATTCCCCTGAAAAACATTTTTAGCGCAGCTTGGCCAACGGTAAGTGACCACACAGGGTATCAATGGCTTCTCCTCCCCCTCGCTCCCCACCCCTGCCCCCCAAATGAACAGCAGCAAGGGGACCAGCGGGAGAGATGGGAGCGCCATGTGAGGAGGCAGGAAGGTTTTGCTTCATCCATGTCATTAACTAACCTAAGGGACCTATAATCACCCAGCAAGCAGGCACTGGGAAAGTCACTGCTTTATATTTAGTCCCTGGCACAAACGTGAGGGGGAGCGGGGGCAGTCCTTAATAAATGCTTGATGAACCCATGAGTCAAACTAAGAGTAGTTAACTCTTTGGGAGTCTGTTCAATAGGAAAGACACTCCATGAACCATTTTACAGGAAGTTTCTCGTTTAACCCATTCTTTTTTTTTTTTTTTCCATTTTACAGATCAGAAAAAGGACACTTAGAAATGTTGGAAGGCACAATCAAGGTCATAGGTCAGGATGAGATTTAAGTCAAGGGTCAGTGACTCCAGTTTGTCCTAACCACTGTCCTAACCACTGGCCTCGCCAGTCCAATCTTACAACTTTGCAGAGGAAACAGAAGACTGAAAACGTGCCATAGCTCACCTGAGGAACTCCATGGCCTCACATGATGTATAGGCATGCCCTGGATTTGCAGAAGTATATGCCACAAGAAGGAGAAGGAAGAAAAGCACACTTCCATGGGGAAATAGACAAGAAAACTTTTCCTTGGAACGAATGGGTGCATTGCTGAATTTCTTAAGTTATCAGAGGCTTTGGCAAATGGAAAGGAAAGTCTGCAAGGAGCCTTGGAGGAGAAGAAAGCAGATCCTAGAAGTTTCAAAGATGATTCATGACTTGAACAACCCAAAAGGGATGTCAGAAGCGCCCACAGAGATTTGGTTGTGGTAACACTGATTCCAAGACCACTGGACTGACTCTGAGAGAGACGTTTTTGCAGTGATTCAAGGCTATGGATGAGTGGTGTAGTGAAAGCTTTACGAGCAGGGTCATATATGATGTTTTCAGGAGAGGGAAAGCCAAGAACAGCAAGTTGTACTTGGTTATAATTCCACTCTATGGTCCAGAAAGAATGACTGTTTCCATATTATTTAGAAATAAAATGGTTGCTAAAGACAATACAGCCAGGTAAAGGCTGTGAGATTCTGTCTCAGGCGGGACAAGCTAGAGGGAACAGACAAGAGGACTTAAAAATGATGTACAACTGCGGTGTGGAGGTGAGAAGATAAACGAATGACTCTATTATCCGATTTCCCACTTGTAACCCATAGTACCGTTTCCCCGGGCCTCGGGTCAAACCTCCGAGCCTCTCCATGAAGCTCTTTCTGATTCGCTCAGCTGAGAGTGACACCTGGCTCTTCTGACTCCAGTCACTCAGAGAACCTGTACTCTGAGCCTGCAGTGTGTATCATGCATTAAGTTCGGGCAAAGATATGGCTCCCATCCCTCCTCCCCCGCCGATCAGCGGTGATGCTTGAAGTAAGGATGGAAGCTATGTCTTGCACATCTTTTTTAATATGTATTCATTTTGAGAGAGACAGAGACAAGAGACAGAGAGAGAGAGAGGCAGCGCAAGAGGGGAAGGGTCAGGGAGAGAGGGAGAAAGAATCTCAAGCAGGCTCCATGTTTAGCATGGAGCCTGATGCGGGGCTCGATCCCCCAGCCCTGGGGTCATGACCTGAGCCAAAATCAAGAGCCAGCCGGGCACCCCTCCTGTGTATCTTTTTATTCCTTATTATACAAGGACAGAATCATGGTGTTGCTAAGTAGGCATATAATCTAGATTTGCACAGAGCGGGTCCCAAATGTTGTTTTGCCCTACTGTTGGCATAGTTTTGAGCAAGTAAGAAAGAGAACTAATACCTGTAGATTTCCTACTCTACAACTATGAGTCTATGCCCGGTATCACCTTCTAGAAAACTAGGGGCAATTTTCCCAACCCCAAGGATGGCCAGGGGATGGGATGCCGTTTTCATATTAGACATATTATTTCAAACTGAGAGGATCATCCTAGAAGCGGTGTGTTAGGGGAAAGCTCAATCAAAATTTGGGAAGGTTAGAAAAGCTAATCAAAATCTGAAGGACTTGGGCCAGGGACCAGGGGCTATTAGCTAAAGCAAGAAGAAGGGCAGGAGAGACCCTGGAACAATGCCCTGAACCTAAGAGTTCTGTGGCAAAACTTATTCGTGTCCTCATGTCCAGGGGAACTTCGGCCTCCTCAACTGCAAAATAGAATGAGGGAGACTATCTGCCTCACCGGGTTGCTGTGGAAATTGAGGAAAATAACGTAAGTGGTAGCACTGAGTATATGGTGTGAATCTCTTTCTTTTGTTCCCCATCTAATAAATTGTTTATGCTTGAAACGTGTTCACTGAGCCCATGAATAAATGCATCAAGTAGCTCACGAGTCCTTCTTAGCGTCTTGGGCACTGCACTGTCTCCCTGACTTTTGTCTTAAAATCCCTTGTCCCAGATTCTATGTCTAGGAATTGACACATTTCTTAACTGCCTATCAGGAACAGAAAGGTTAATTTACGTTTGTTCCTGCACGTTCTGGTGACTGAGACTTAAGAAAATGTGGCAAATGGAATCTTAAGAGAGCAGGGCTCGGAGATTCACTGTACTCTGCTTAGTTACAATGGGTATTTCCTTGGCAGGAATTATCTGACACGTCACTGGTAAATAGGGGAATCATGTCAATAACAGATAAATGCCGTGTTGGCCAGGACACATTTTTTTTTTCAATATGTGGATATTTTGAAGCAATCAAGGGTAGCTTATTTCCTAATTACAAGGAAAGATTTGAAGTCGAAATTGAAAATCTGTGAAAGGGACTTTATATGATGCATGAGGTGGCTAATTTGATGGCTCACCAAACTGCAAGCTTTCCACGATGTTGACCCAACAGGGGAGGACATGTGCGCAGATGAAGAATTGCAAAGACATTTCCTCCTAAACCGAAGCGGTGCATGAGTGAAAACAAACTACCTCTTGGATCAGACATTTAATTTTGATCATTGTGGTCTCTGTTAGAAGCAAATGAACTGCAAAGGCCTGTATCTCGAAGGAAGAGTGGATTTTTTTTTTTAATTTTTTAAATGTTTATTTATTTTTGAGAGAGAGAGAGAAAGAGAGAGCAGGGGAGGTGCAGAGGGAAAGGGAGTCACAGAATCCGAAGCAGGCTCCAGGCTCTGAGCTGTCACCGCAGAGCCCAACGCAGGGCTCGAACCCACGAACCGTGAGATCATGACCTGAGCCGAAGTCAGATACTCAAGCGCCCAGGCACCCCAGGAAGAGTGGATACTTAAGCCCCATGTTTAAAGCTACAAAGACTGACTATCATTCAAGATCCATCTATTTTTAAAACACTTTGAACTAAATGAAAATGAAAACACAACCTACCGAAACATGTGAGATGCGGGGAAATCTAGCTATGCATACCATTTGTCTTTTCCTCCCCGTTAGGATGGTTATTGCTTTTATTAGTGTCCAGTTGGGGAAGTTCCACAGATTTTTGAGCGGTCTTCCTCTAAGCTGATTTATCTCATAAACTGTGTGATTTTTTAAGTGAGTAATTTCAGAGAGCATAAGGGTTTTCAGGAACACAGATGTAGTGGGTACTGTAATGTTGTGGGTACTGTAAGGTTAACACCAGAGGATGCCAGAGCTGGTGTCCTCTTCGGGGTTTGACAGGATTGCCATGCCGTCCAAGGATTTCCCCCATTAGTGACTGGGAAGACCAGGTTGAGGAGCAAATCAAAGGGAGACAGAAGATGAGTCCTGACCATGGGGCCAGGAAGAACTACAGCAAAGAAATCTGTGCAGGACTAGTGGTGAAAACAATTTGAGTGGAGAACACCAGGAGACAAGGCGATGAAAAAAAAAAAAGAGGCTCGGTCACCATTCAGTGTGGACTGAACTGTCTCCCTAAAATTCATGTGTCGAGGCCCCCAAACCCGCCATGTGACTGTTCAGAGAAAGGGCATCTAAGGAGGTAATTAAGGCTAAATGAGATCATGAGGGTGGGTCCCTAATCTGATAGACTGGTGTCTTTGTAAGAGAAGGGAAGAGACACCAGAGATCTCACTCTGTCTCTGCGCTCACACAGAAGAAAGGCCATGTGAGGACAAAGTGGGAAAGTGGCTGTTCATAAGGCCGGAAGCAGTCCTCTCCAGAAACCAAGCCTGCAGGCATCTCGTTCTTGGGCTTCCAGCTTCCAGAACCCTGTGGAAACGCATGTCCGCTGTTTAAGCCGCCCGGTCTGCGATACTCCGTTACATCAACCTGAGCAGGCTAATCCACTGTCTCAGAAGCTTGGGTGATACGGATTAGATATTCAGTTTAATGGAATTACCCCCACTTTTTGAAAGTTGTGTTACATCACTCCGATTGTACAGAAGACCTACGTTAGTCCATGTTTTCGTTAATGGAAAGAAATCCAAAGGGGAAGCTTGCTGCCACAAGAAGGGCGAGGAAAGTGAAAACACCCTGCCTTCAGTGTTGGTTTTGCAGCAAGCTGTTAAGGAGGCAGCCCCATCCCCACCCCTCCTGGCCAGCACCCCTGGGCTCCCTCCCCAGGAACCAGCTCAGCCTCTCAGCATCAACCCCGGAGTTTCAAACTGTGTCCGTGAACATCTCTGCTTCATCTTGATTTGCGCGTGCCTGTGTGGGCATCCACTGGCAAGATGTGTCCTTACGGTATCAGAAAAGCCTCAGAAAGTGATTTTGGGGGTCTTTGGGGATGCTAAAAAAATTCCCATTTAAATTAATGGCAATGGCTTCTTCATTTTATGTCACTTCATTTTAGGAAAGGTTTCAAAGGAAGGTTCTATTTTTCAGGAAGCGGGGGAAACCCGTACACCCTATGTAGCGGTTCCTGCGGAAAGGGTGGGACACCGGGCAGGGTCCTGTGTAGGAGACAGAATGAGTCCGATGTGGCTTCTGTAATCTCTGCATTCCAAGAGCTCTTAAGGTGTGGAACATTGTGGAAACATGACTTAATAAGCCCATGAATGAGAAGCCAGAATCAGTATGTCCCACCGGAAAGCCACTGACAGAGGGCTATGGAGTTTCAAAGAAGAAAGAGAGCGTTCCCAGTAGCAACGTTAATAAAGGATCTGTAGAGAAAATTGCATTCAAGAGTTCCACGCCATTCTGTATGAAGCCAATAAACGTGGGTGCCAATTTTCCATATATTTACCTAAATTATATGACTTGTATATGTATCCTTTTAATTCGCTTTTTATTGAGGTGTAATTTACATATCATAAAATGCAATGAATGTAAGCATCAATGAATTTTTACATGAGTAGATCCTCACATAACCCCCAACTAGTTTAGAAATAGGACATTTACTTTTGGTTTCCCTTATCTTTCTCTGCTTTTTTCCTGGGGCTCTTTTTCTTGGGGGTAATAGAACAACCATGGGCTTTGTGGGAAATTAAATTGCTTTTATTTTCCTTTCTCATTAAAAAAAAAAAAAACACTCAACTTCAATTCCAGAGACTAAAATCCCCATCTTCTTACCAAACACCACTAAGGGGCATGTCTTCGGCTCCACACGTTTTCTGTTTTTCTTTTCTTTCTCTATTATTAATGCTTTTAAAAACAAGTGAGTTTTTGAGGCACCTGCGTGGCTCAGTTAAGCATCTGACTCTTGATTTTGGCTCAGATCATGATCTCATGGTTCATGAGACCGAGCCCTCAGTCGGGCTCTGCACTGACAGAGTAGAGCCTGCTTGGGATTCTCTCTCTCTCTCCCTCTCTCTCTGCCCTTCCTCTGCTCATGCTCTCTCTCTCTCTCTCTCTCTCTCAAAATAAATAAACATTTAAAAAATAAAACAAATCAGTGTTTGATATAAATAAGGTTTTTAAAGTGTGAAAAAGAATTTAAAGAATGCCAGAAACCTTCTTCATAGCCTGGCCCAGGTGCTATGACCTCAATCACCATGGACCTTAATCCATTCCACCTCTGATGGAAACAGGAATTTTTTCACTTTGAGGCAGTTATGAATAAAGTCATGTATAAGAATTATTTTGGCAGAAATGAGTGTGTATTTTTGTGTAAATAACCACTTGAGATATAAATGATACTGATACAGATATAGACAGACATCTCACCAAGGAGTTGAATTGCTGGGTCATAGGGTGTATGCACCTTTACCTTTTGTAGATATTCCAAATACATTTTCTTCCTATTTTTTTCATTTTTTAATGTTTATTTTTGAGAGAGAGAGAGAGAGAGACAGAGAGAGACAGAGCGTGAACAGGGGAGGGGCAGAAAGAGAGGGAGACACAGAATCTGAAACAGGCTCCGGGCTCTGAGCTGCCAGCACAGAGCCCGACGCAGGGCTCAAACTCACAAACGGTGAGATCGTGACCTGAGCCAAAGTCGGATGCTTAACCAACTAAGCCACCCAGGTGTGCCACCAATACATTTTTAAAGTGGTTGTACAATTTATAGTCTCACTCTTAGTGTCTTAGTGTCTAGTTGCCTCATATACTTGGGGCAACATTTGGTATCATTAGTATAATTTTAGACTAGGTGATTTTTAAAAATAATGTTTCAAAGTAAAAACAAAGAACAGGTAACAAATATAAAACAATAACAAATATGGTGAGTCGATAATTCCTCTGAACATCAGGGGTCCAAATGCACCGATTAAAAGACAGGGATTGTCAGAGTGGATCAAAAAGCAGACTCAACTACATGTCATCTACAGGAAACCCACTTTAAATATAAATACACATATAGGTGAAAATATCGAGTCAATGGAGAAAAATAAAAAGCCGTGGTAATAGTAATCGAAAGAAAACGAAAGTAACAACATTAATTTCAGAAAGAACAGACTTCAAAGCAAGAAGAGTTGACAGGGATAAAAGGAAAAGGGGGCATTGCATAATGATGAAAAGGTAAATTCTCTAAGAAAATGTAACAATCCTTAACGGGTGGTAGCAAAGAACAGGGAGTCGAACTATGTGAGGCAAAAACTAATAGAACTTCAAGGAAAAATAGAGGGATCCACGATCATAGTTGGAATCTTCAACACCCTTCTATCAGGAATAGACATATCCAGTAGGCAGAAAATCAGTTAAGGACATAGTTGAACACAACACCATCAATCAACTGGATATAATTGATACCTACAGACTATTGCATACAGTAACATATTGTTCTCAAGGTCATACAGAAAATTCACCAAGACAGATCAAATTCTGAGCCCCAAAACATACCTTAACAAATTTAAGAGTCGAAATCATACAATATCCACGCTCAGACCATAATGGAATTAAACTAGAAATCAACAACAGAAAGATAAATTTAAAATCCCAGAATACATGGAGATTAAGCAATGCACTTCTAAGTAAAACATGAATCAAAGAAGAAATCTTAAGAGACATTTTTAAATATTTTAAAATAAATGAAAATGAAAACACAACTTACCAAAATGTGTGAGGTGCAGCAAATACAGTGCTTAGAGGGAAACTGATAGCATTGAATGCATGTATCAGAAAAGAAGAAAGGTCTAAATCAGTAATCCGAGTTTCCACCATAGAAAAATAGAAAAAATAACAAATTAAATTCAAAGTAAGCAGAAGAAGAAGAATATGAATTAGAGCAGAAACCAATGAAATAGAAAAGAGAAAATTAGTAGAGAAAATCAACAAAACCAAAAGCTGTTTGAAAGATCTATAAGATCAGGGCTTACTGAGAAAAAACCCACAAATTACTAATTTCAGAAATGAAGGAGGGGATATTGCTGCAGATCCCATGGACACTGCAAGAATTATCAAGGAATACTATGAAAACTATATACCCAGATATTTGATAACCTAGGTGAAATGGACCAACCGCTTGAAAGATATGATCTCAAACAAGAAGAAATAGACAATCTGAGTAGGTCTGTACCTATCAGAGAAAATTATATAATAATTAATCACTTTCCCACGTAGAAGACACCAGGCATAGAATGGTTCACTGGTTAATTCCACTAAATATTTAAGGAAGAAATGATTCCAATTCTTTACATTCTCTTTCAGAATATAGAAGCAGAGGGAATACTTTCTAACTCATTCCGTGAGGCCAGTATTGCCTTAATACCAAAACAACAGCATCATGTGAAAACAAACAAACAAAAAAATCGAACAAACAAAAAATCAAGCAAAGAAACAAACAAACCAAAAACTACAAACCAAAATTACAGACCAATATTTCTCATGAATATATACAAAAACAATCTCAACAAAATATTAGCAAATTACATTCAACAATATGTAAAAAGAATTATATACCATGACCAAGTGGAATTTATCCCAGGTATGCCAAGTTGGTTCAACATTCAAAAATCAA
This sequence comes from Panthera pardus, assembly GCF_024362965.1. Taxonomy (NCBI): domain Eukaryota; kingdom Metazoa; phylum Chordata; class Mammalia; order Carnivora; family Felidae; genus Panthera; species Panthera pardus. The sequence continues at coordinate 70,351,514 of NW_026527002.1, forward strand.
TTAATGTAACTCATCACAACAATAGGTTAAAAAAGAAAAATTATATAATCATACCAATAGATACACAGAAAGAGCAAATGAGAAAATCCAACATGTACTCATAATAAAAAAGGCTCCTAGAATTAACAAGCAATTATAGCAAGATTGCAGGATACATGGTTAACACACAAAAGTCAATTACCTTCCTATATACCCACAATGAACAACTGGCATTTGAAATTAAGAACACAAATACCACTTACAGTAGGACCCCAAAAATGAAATATTTAAATATCAAACAAAATATGTACGAGATCTACACGAGGAAAACTGTAAAACTCTGATGAATGAAATCAAAGAAAATCTAAATAAATGGAGAGACATTCCACGTTTATGAATAGGAAGATTCAATATTGTCAAGGTCAGTTCTTCCCAGCTGGAATTGTAGATTCAGTACAATTGCAATCAAAATCCTAACAAGTTATTTTGTGTCTAGCCACAAATTCATTTTAAAGTTTATATGGAAAGGCAGAAGACACGGGGTAACCAATACAATATTGAATAAGAAGATCAAATTTGGTGAACTGACTACCTGACTTCAAGAACTACTATAAAGCTACAGTAATCAAGAGAGTGTGGTATTGGCAGGAGAGTAGAGGAGGAAATCAATGAAACAGAATAGAGAACCCAGAGATAGATCCACATAAATGTAGTCAACTGATCTTTGACAAAAGAGCAAAAGGCAATACAATGGAACAAAGGCAATCTTTTCAACAAATGGTGTTGGAACAATTGGACCTTCGCGTGTAACAAAAGAAATCCTTACACCCTTCACAATGGCTAGTAGACTTAAATGTAAAATGAAAAACTATAAAATTCCCAGAAGAGAGCATAGGAGAGGAGCTAGATGACCTTAGGTTTGGCAATGACTTTTTAGGTAAAATTCCAAAGGCACAATCCATGAAAGAAATAATCGATGAGCTGTACTCCATTAACGTTTAAAATGTCTGCTCTGCAAAAGACAGAATCAAGAGGATGAGAAGACGATCTACAAACTAGGGGAAAATATCTGCAAAAGATACATCTGATAAGGACTATTATCCCAAATAAACAAAGAACTCCTAAACCTCAAATAAAAAAAAAAAAAAAAAAACACCTGATGAATAAATGGAGCAAAGACCTTAAAGACGTTTCATCAAAGAAAATATACAGAAGGCAAATAAGCATATGAGGAAATGCCCCACATCATATGCCATCAGGGGAATGCGAATTAAAGCAACAATGATATACCACCACACACCTATTAGAAACAAAAGCCAGAACACTGATAATACCACATGCTAGCAAGGATGTTGAACAATAGGGCCTCCCATCCATGCTGGTGGGCTGCAAAATGGTCCGGCCACTTTGGAAGACAGTGTGGCAATTTCTTACAAAACTAAACATATGCTTACCATACAGTCCAGCAATAGCACTTCTTGGTACTTAACCAAATGGGCTAAATGAGAGAGTTTTTAGGGCAGTGAAAATACTCTGTATGATAATGACGGATACACATCATTCTACATTTGTCCAAACCCGTAGAATATACACCACCAAGAGCACATCCTAATGCACTTTGGGTGATAATGATGTGTCTGTGTAGGCTCATAAATTGCAGCAAATGTTCCACTTTGGTGGGGGATGTTCATAAGGAGGGAGCTATCTATGTGTGGGAGCAGAAGGTAGATGGGAAATCTCTGTATCTTCCTCCTAATTTTGCTGTGAGCCTAAAATTCCTTTAAAAAACTAAAGAAAACACACATTGCAAACAACGAATATTTAGCATATTTGTCCCGTTTCTTGCATATGATGATAGACGCTGACTTTTTCAAGCATTTATGTGAGTCCTATCTTTTCCTGGTCTGCCTATCTTGAGGCTAGCTCAGGATTTCTTCAGGCCTGTTTGTCAAAGGACAGTTTGGCCTTAAATGATTAAAAAAATTCCATGATATTCTAAGAAGGGAAAAGTCCTTAGCAAGCCAAAAGCAGTTCTTAGAAGAGGCGTTAGCCTGTATGTATGGAACGCTATCGTCCTATATATAAATTTTGGGTCAATGCAGCATTATGCGAATTGGTTTCTTGCTAGGTCTCTAATATGCAAACGTACAGAGGGACAAGCACCGTGCTTGGTTGGCACTTAGTAGGGGCAGGTGGTTCTGTATATGTGCACCGAGTCAGTCAGCTTTAGGGGTGTTGCTTTCGGGCAGGGTGGTTGGCCCCTGCAATCTGAGATGCTTTCAAATGACATTGCGTGGGCGGGGTCAAACTACAGCACTCCACTGAAAGGCTGCATTTTCCATTTTGCCCTCCCAAGTGTCTCAGTAGATAAATACGAGTTGATTACAAATGAGTGCAGTGGCGCCCTGAATGGGGTTTGGGGGATTGATTAATATGTCTCAGAAAAGCCAAATCAAACAGCATGTAAATGGCTGCTGGAGAAAAAAAAATTCCCCGGCCAATTTTCCGTGAGTGCCTGAGTCGAAGTTGCCTCTCCATGGCCCCATCCAGACATGGGCTTTTCTGTAGGCTGGTGCAGCTGAGACGCCCATGTGGTGTGCTAACTAAATCACACTTTCATAAAATAAGCAAACATTGCTGAACCCTGGCTACTCACCAGCCACAAGGCTGGGTGCCAGAAACGGATGAAAAAGTTGTGTCTCGGATCCCCAAAAGCTCACATCCTAGCCAGAAAGACCGGTCTGTGCGAAGAGTGGAAGACTGTGCAAGAGGCTTGGAGAAGCCGGAAAGTCTTCGCCTCGGTAATCAGAGACTAATTTTATTCCTGACTGCTACTAGTAAGCTCAGGGTTCTTCAACAGGTTATTTAGTCCCTTTAAAATTCCACTGATTTGCTTCAAAATGATGGCGATGATGCTCTGAGATGTTGCACATAAAGCACCCGGCACAGAAGGCACTAGATACCCGCCCGTTCTTGTTTTCCTGTGCAGGTGGAATAATCCGGGACGGGCCATGCCTTGCGCATGCCCGGAACTGCAGCTCCTTCCACTGTCCGGGTGAGTTTCACAGCCGCTAAATCCTCTGACATGTTTATTTCACCCCTGCGCTTTCTTGACCTCCCAGGAAGTTGGATGTGGGGCTTTGAAGGAGGATGTAAACACTGGACCTTCTTAGGTGGTTTTCAGACAAAAAGGAAATTATAGGAAACCAGGAAAAAAAAAATTTAAAGACATGGACTTTAAGCTGTCATCAGTCCCTGTTGTCATCTCCAGCTGGGCTGGATTTCCTGATATCACATGACCATCCCAGAAATAAGGTTGATTTGGGGTCTAGGTATATCTGCAGCTCCATGCTGGTAGGAAAACAGAGACATATAAAAACAGGACGTGGGACCATTAAAGGCATCAGTTCAAAACTCCACATCCAAAAGCAAATACTGTTACTTTCCTTAGTTCAGATTTGGAATAGATCACAGTCTTCTAACACAGTATCATTTGGACCTGTGTAGGAGGGAGAGGAATGGTCCCCTGAAGATGTCTGTGTCCTAATCCTGGGAATCTGTGAATACATAAGGTCACATATTGAAGGGAAATCAAATGCAGATGGAATTGTGTCGGTAATAAACAGACCTTAACATACGGAAGTTACCCTAGAATATGTGGATGTATCAATGTAGTCACAAGGGTATGATAAAGTGGAAAAGGGCAACAGAAAAGAGAATCAATCAGAAGATGTGACCATGGACGAAAGGCACAGAGTGATGCAACATGAGTGGCTTTGAGGCTGGAGGGGGGCCACAAGCCAAGACATGTGGACAGCATCCAGGAACTGAAAAGTCAGGAAAACGGATTCTCCCTCTAGCCTCTAGAAGGGAATACAGGGCCTGTGAAACTTTGATTTCAGTCCAGTGGGACTCCTTTCAGACCTCTGCCCTCTAGAACTACGAGACATTGTGGTTGTTTTAAGCACTGTGTTGTGTCTTTACTATTATTAATTTAAAGATATTTTACTAATAGCTATTATTTTTTTAAATGTAATGATTAACGAGGTGCCTGGGTGGTGCAGTCGGTTAAGCATCTGACTTCGGCTCAGGTCATGATCTCATGGTTTGTGAGTTCGAGCCCCACCTTGGGCTCTCTGCCGTCAGCAAAGAGTCTGCTTCAGATCCCCTACTCCCTTTCTCTCTGATCCACCCCACCCCCACTTGTTCTCGCTCCCTCAAAAAATAAATAAACATTAAAAAAGGAAAACAATGTAATGATTAGTAATAAGTAGTAAGAAAAGCTGTAATTTGGTGGGAAATTGTTGTCAGGTTTAATGCTAAGTACTTTATAAGCATTATTTCTTCTGGTCAACTCTAGGAACTGCATGCAATTTTTCTCTCCTAAAGGAAAAAACAAATGAGATGCAAATACGTCCAGGCCCTAACTTTGTATTCACTCTCAACTTTTTATTTCCTACTCTTTTAAAACAAATAAATATATCTGTTTTCAAAATTATTAAACCAGAAAATGTACTACCATCTGAAAAGTCTCAGATGCAAGAAAACTTTTTGTTCGCATTCAGACCCAGGTAAAGAGAATTTTGAGTACACAAACATTCAAATTTTATGAAAGGAAAGCAGATTATTTTTATTAGGCAAGACTCACTGTAAAGTTATTTTGAGAACAAGTGCCTCTAAATGATTATAAAGCGTATGTGTATTTCCAAAATGTTGATTTAAACTGGAACTTCTTTTTTTTTTTATTTTAGAGAAAGAGCATGAGTGGGGGAGAAGAGCAGAAAGAGAGAGAGAGAGGGAGAGAGAATCTTAAGCAGGCTCCGAGTTCAGTGCAGAGCCTGATGTGGGGCTCTATCTCATGAACTGTGAGATTATGACCTGAGCCGAAACCAAGAGTCAGGTGTTTAATGGACTCAGCCACCCAGGCGCCCCTAAACTAGAACTTCTAAGAAAACTGGCACAGGAATTCCTTCCTCGAAGGCATCTGCCAAGATTAGATTAGACATATGAAAAACGCTTTGTAAACCGTAAAGTATATATATATATATATATATATATATATATATATATATATACACTGCATATATATATATATGTATGTATTTGTTGCTTGCTATTTTCTATAAATGTAGTAGTAACAGAACATATTTCTGTAGCCCTTAAGATGTTTAAAGGTCTTCAATGTATACTCATTTCATGTAATTCCTAAAGATGAGTTGGACGGGTGTTCTTCAGAAATGAAGCATGAAAATTCTATTTAGTTTCCTTTGAAAAACTCTCACCAAAGGCAGCTATGTGCCATGACCATGTGAAACACAGAGCACAAAAGACGGATGAGAGAGGAGTTCTTCCTTAAGGAGCTCACCATCTATTGGGAACAAATAAGTCCAATATTATGGAGTAAATGATGGTATTAAATGACTTTGCCCAACGCCACACAGAGAGAATTAACCCCACTTTCCTAGTTTACACACACACACACACACACACACACACACACTCTTTAAGGCCCTTCTTCCCTCCTTCTACATCTCGCTCCTGGGCCAGAAGATGGTTGGCACCTTTCTGTGTTCTTACAACCCTCCAGACTGAAGTCACTCGGCTTGGAGATGCTCTTTTCTGATGCCTACTAATTGTATTATCTGAAGAAATCGTGAGAAGCGCTAAAAATGGGTTGATCAGAGTTGTGTCTTATAGTCCTCTCTGCACCTATCAGGACACTGGGCACTGTGTTCATAGAGTCTCCTTCATCCAATTCATATAGAAAACACTCATTTAGCATCTACTGTGTTTAAATAATGTGTTAAGTGCTGACGGTATAGAAATAGCATCACTAATTATAATAGCTACTGTCTATCGCGTATTTATTATGGATGAAGCATACTTGCAAATAGCTTGTATGGGCTAATGAACTTATTTCTGACCAGAAACAATGGTATTATTGTCATTGTTCAGAGGAGGGCACTGAGAGGGAGGTTAGGTAGTTTGCATAAGGCACAATTAGTAAGTGGGTGCAACACATTTCAAACTTAAGAAATGGTTTGGGCCAGCACACTTAACCACTGTACTAATCCCTGACTTTGAGAAGAAAAAGTATTCCTAGTTTCCTGAGAATTTTATCTTGAAAGAGTGTCAAATTTATCAAGTACTTTCTGCGTGTGTACTCATATAATATGGTTTTTTTCCTCTATCCAGATAATCTGATTAGTTATCTTAATTTTTGGAAGATAAATCCACATCACGATCCCAGAATAAATCCCACTTGGCCATGATATAGTATCTTTTTACTAAATCTCTAGATTCAATCTGCTAACATTTTGTTTAAGAATTTGTTTCCATGTTTCTGAGAAATATAAATTTGTAATTTTCTCTTTTTGTGAAATATCCTCTACATTTGTTAGAATTATGCTGTCATTGTAAAATGAGTTCAGGAGTCCTCCCGTTCTCAACTTTCTGAAAGAATGTGTAAGACTGATATTGTTTACCTTGCAAATGCCTGTAAGAATACACCAGTGAAATAATTGGGGCCAGAAGTTACCATTTCCCACTTAGTATGTGGGTTTGCTTGTTGGGAAGAAAGTTTTAATTGCAGATTCAATTTTTTTTGAGATACAGTGCTCTTCAGAGATGTGGAGAGTCTCTAGTTATATTGCTACTTTTTTCTTGATTAGTCCCATTATAGTCAGACAACATACTCTGTATGAGTTCAATCCTTTGATATTTATAGACTTGCATTCGCTTAATAGGGTGTCTGTTTGGGTAAATATTGCAAATGCACTTGAAAACACTGTGTATTCTCTAGCTTTTTAAATGTAGTATATCAGTATAAACACCAATTAATTCAAATTAGTTAATAGAGGTTTCAATATATATTCTATATCCTATTTGATTTTTGGTCTTTTTTAAATTTTTTAATTTTATTTAAATCCAAGTTGGTTAATGTATAGTGTAATAATGATTTCAGGAGTAGAATTTAGTGATTCATCACTTACACATAACACCCAGTGCTCATCCCAACAAGTGACCTCCTTAATGCCCTTCACTCTTTTAGCCCATCCCCCCACCACGCAACACCCCTCCTGCAACCCTCAGTTTGTTCTCTGCATTTAAGAGTTGCTTATGGTTTTCCTCCCTCTCTCTTTCTGTCTTATTTTTCCTTCCCATTCCCTATGTTCATCTGTTTGGTTTCATAAATTCCACATATAAGTGAAATCATATGATATTTAACTTTCTCTGATTGACTTAGTTTGCTTAGCATAATACACACTAGTTCCATCCACATTGTTGCCCATGGCAAGATTTCATTCTTTTTGATTGCTGAGTGATATTCCATTGTGTATATATTCCACCTCTTCTTTATCCAATTATCAGTCGATAGACATGTGGGCTCTTTCATAATTTAGCTATTGTTGAAAGTGCTGCTATAAACATTGGGGTACAAGTGCCCTTATGCGTCAGCACTCCTGTATGCCTTGGGTAAGTTCCTAGCAGTGTAATTTCTTGGTCGTAGGGTAGTTCTATTTATAATTTCTTGCAGAACCTCCACACTGTTTTCCAGAGTGGCCGTACCAGTTTGCATTCCCACCAGCAGTGAAAATTTTGGTTTTCTTTTTTAAAAACTATATTTTATAACTTTTCAAAGTAACTATTTTGTCTGTTTTTCCTATTAATTCTGCTATAAATATGTGTTTGTAGGTGTATGTACATTTGAGTTTACCACAACTGCCTATTGGCTATTTCCTTTCATCTTTTTAAAAAAAATTTTTTTTAACGTTTATATATTTTTGAGACAGAGAGAGACAGAGCATGAACAGGGGAGGGGCAGAGAGAGAGGGAGACACAGAATCTGAAACGGGCTCCAGGCTCTGAGCTGTCAGCACAGAGCCCGCCCGACGCGGGGCTCGAACTCACTGACGGTGAGATCATGACCTGAGCCGAAGTTGGAGGCTCAACTGACCGAGCCACCCAGGCGCCCCTTCCCTTTCATCTTTATGAAGGTTTCTTATTTGATTCTTTAATACTTTCATCACTGCCTATTTTTTCCAATATTAATATAGTCACACCAGCTTTCTTCTGGTTCGTGTTTGCTATAACATTTATTATTATTACCATTACAATTCTTCTTACATTATTTTACATTTAATCTATATTCTTAGAGTTTGCATGTGTCTCTCTTACACAGCACATGCTTGGGTCTTGGGTATGTACATTTCAACTTTTTATCTGACAACTTTGTCTCTCTAACAGGTAAGTAGACAATTTACATTTAAAGTAACTACTGATATAGATCAACTTGAGTCTGCCATTTTATATTTATTTCTAGTTGTTTAAGCTTTTTGTCTGTTTCCCTGTTCCTCCTTTTCTGATGTTTTTTGGATTACTCAAGAAATGTTAGTACTCTGTTTTGTTTCCTTTATTTCCTTCTTACCTATACATCTTATATTATTTGAAGTGCTTCTTGGATTACAATACACATTTTAACTTATTGCAATATGTCTTAAATTAGCACTCTACCAATTTCTGAACTATGCAAGACCCTTACAATGGTATAACCCATTTACTCCCTTCTATCATTGTAATTAACTTATTTTTTCATTGTTTTAATACTCACACTGCATCATTATTATTGTTGACTTGAAGGCTGTATTATACACTTATCCATGTATTCACCCTTTCTAATGTTTTTATTTCCTTTTGAAATTCCATGTTTTTATATGGGATCATTTCGCTTTAATGTGAAAAACTTTTTTAGTATTCCTTTTAGGGAAAGCCTGCAGGCAATAAGATCTCTGAAACGTGTCTGAAAGCATTCGTATTTCACTTTCATTTCTGAATAATATTTTTTGTTGGGGGGATGGAATTTGAGGGAGCATTTTGTTTTGTTTTGTTTTGTTTTGTTTCCCTTCCAGCACCTACAGATGTTATTCCATTATCCTCAGGGTTTAATAGTTTTATTGAAAAGTTTCTTGTCTGTTGAAGACAATGTGTCTTTTCCTATGGTCGTTTTTAAGAATTTCTTTAAGTGTTGGTCTTCCACAATTTACTTGTGATGTGTTAGTGTCTGATTTTTCTTTGTGTGTGTCTGGCTTGAAGTTCAATTATTTGTTTGAATCTCTAAGTTATCTTTCATTGTTTTTTAAACTCATTCATCATATTCTTTTCAATGCTTCTCTCTTCTCTCTCTCCTTTCTTTATGAGACTCCAATTATGTGAATGTTAAACCATTTCATAGTCTCCCACGATTCTATTATAATCTATTCAGTTTTCTTATTTCTCTTTCTCTCTCTCTCTCTCTCTCTCCTTTAGTATAAATAATTTCTATTGCTCTATCTACATTGTCATAAATCCTGTTTTCTGCTATGAAGAACAGTGAGTTCTTAATTCATGGCATTGTATTTTTCAGTTTTAGAATATCCACTTGATTTATTTTAGACATTCTATGTCTTGGTTGGAATTAGCTATCAATTCATATTTCCCTCCATTTCTTCATATTTTCTTCAGTTTTCTTTAATGTATGTGTTTATTTTAAAGCATTTCTGCCTGCCTTTATTGGCTATTATTTCTCTTGATGATGGATCCCATTCTCTTCCTCCTTGTATATTTCCTAATATCTTTTATTGATGTATATATCCCTATGTGTAAAAGGACCATAAGGACTAAAATTGATATTACTTTTTCCCAGATAGTATGCCATTTCCTCCAACAGCAGAATAACTGAACCTTGAATTATTTATCAAGTAAGCGAGGTCAAGATTGGTTTGTAGCTCTAGCCAGACTCAGTTCAACTCTGCTTACAAATTTCTCAGAGGCAAAACCTGTCCTTTGTTTATGAAAGGCCCGACTTTTTTAGCAGAATAGAGCATTGTTGATTCTCATGCCTGCCTGGCATCCTGCAAAAAGCCTGTGTGGGAAAACAAGTTCAGCACTGATGGTAATTCGAGGTTCTAATTTTTCACATGGGCCTGCATAGTCAGCAAATACTCTTTATTCACTAGTATTCTTCTGCCAGTAGAAGGTCTGGTCTTCAGACTATGCTCAAATTCTGCAAATACTCGCAGTGAGGAAAACTGCCATTAAACCCTACCAGCTGAGAGGGATTTTTCCCTTTTCAAATTTATCCTTCTAGACCTTATTTATTTCTATAGTTCTCCAGTGATTAAAAGAGTCTGATTTTATCATGTATCCATTTTTCCTAGGTGTCACAATGGGAGAAAAGGCCTACCACTAGATCCCAAAAATTAATCAGAACTTGAGGTCCATATATTGGTTAAGTAAGCAGAAAACTCAATTTTATTAAAAAATTTTTAATGTTTATTTATTTTTGAGAGACATAGAGAGACAGAGCATGAGCAGGGGAGGGAGGGACAGAGAGAGAGGGAGACACAGAATCCAAAGCAGGTTCCAGGCTCTGAGCTGTCAGCACAGAGCCCCACACAGGGCTCCAACTGACGAGCTGTGAGATCATGACCTGATCTCACGCTTAACCGACTGAGCCACCCAGCCACCCCTCAACTTTATTAAATTTTAAAGTTTTTTAGATAATACAATTATAAATCAGTTTTATATGCATTTTAAATCCCATCAACTTCCTTATTTGTGAAACTTTGCAACATTGCTTTGGAACAAGGGCAGGCAATTTCAGGCCATTTTAGTAAATAGGGTTTGTCTTGGAAAACTGCGGGCTAAGTCATGGTAATGGGGTCTGTGTACCCTAATGATTCTGCTAGCAAATTTTTATTAAACACCTATTCTGTACCACGTGCTAAATAAGTGCTGTGGATTTGCATCGAGCACAATAGAACATTCTAGGTCCAGCAGGAGGATGATAGTCTCATGGATGTCACTTCTGCAGAGGTCACATCTTGCTAAAGGTATGAAAGGAATACAATTTATTAATGTCATTGTCTTGTGACAGTGACTCACCTGGGTGTGTCAGCAGCCCTCAAGAGGGAATCCATACCCCCAAAGAGATGTCTTTAAGGTGGCTCACAAGAAGGAAACTCTTTTTTTTAAATAAATGTAAAACGACATCTTAAAGAGATAGGATGGCATAAAACTATAAAATGGAAAACTATGGTAAAGCCAATTATTCAGGAAATTGTGCAGAATGTTAGCAAGTTTCCAAACAGACTTGTAGAAGCAGAGTACTGACATAAGATGTACAGTAGGCAAACAAATCATCGAATAAGAAAATAGAAGCTAGAAAAACTTCAGGGCAGAGTACCTAAAATGATCATCTAGATGTAGTGAGCTTCTTTTTGTAAATCAATCCTTCATTATTTTAGATATAAAAAGACAAGACCTCAGTAAGATCAAGACTGAAGACACTAATATCAGAATTCTGAGAATATGGAACTATCTTCCTTGAAATATATCTTCTCTGTGCTATTAGTTTCCAACTTCCTTGGTAGGGAGCTATTGGCAATAAATAAAAGTTTTTCTTTTTATGGAGAAGTACATATTAATTGGAAATTGTTATCTTGAGGTTAGAGACTGTTACTGTCTCCATTGTCTAGATGAGGAATTTTAATGACAGAAAGTTTAAATAACTGGTGTCACAGAAGGAAATTGTGATGCCAGTTTCAACTCCGATATTCTGGGTCCAGGGCCCTTGCTTTTACTCACTAACACAGAACCGTGTCTGATTCAAAAGCATCACGGCAGACAAGAGTATTTTTTTAACGTTTTTATTTTATTCTAGAGAGAGAGAGAGAGAGCAGGGGAGGGGCAGAGAGAGAGGGGGAGAGAGAGGATCTGAAGCAGGCTCTGTGCTGACAGCAGAGAGCCTGATGTGGAGCTCGAACTCACAAACTGTGACCAAAAGTCAGACCTTTAATTCAGCCACCCAGGCCCCCCAAGAATAGTAATCTTTAAAGTGTTTAAATCCGTCACCTTATAAAATCCCTACGACGGTCGACAGGTTATTTACAGAAACAGCTTGCAGGATTCCCCAAACTTTTAAAGACATATTACAGTTTAAACTATTGGCCTAAAATGGTTTACTCATGTTCTTAAAAGCCCCTTTATTCACACCAATCTTTGTGTTTGTTCTCCCTTCACCAGAATATCAGAAGACCCGATGCTCTTTTTTATTCTGATGCGTATTATTTCATGGTTAACCCTTTCCGCTTGCTTTCAACTTGGTTCCACCAAGCATCTCTCTCACTCCCCTGCATCCGGTCAATTATTTTCCAAGGGCTACTGTAACAATATTCCAAAGACTAGGTGGCTAAAACACCAGAAATTCATTATCACCCGGTTCTCAAGGCTAGAAATCTGAGGTCAGTGTTCAGCTAGGTTGGCTCCTTCTCGAAACTGTGTGAGAGAATCTTTCATGAATCTCTCCTAGCTTCTGGTAAATAGTTAGCAGCCACAAGTGATCCTTGGTTTCTGCTGCATCACCCCCCCAGTCTCTGTGTACATGATGCTCTCCCTGTGTGCTTATCTGGGTCCAGTTTTCTCTTTTTATGAGGACACTAATTATACTGGATTAGGGACCCACCTTTTATTATTAATTAAATTAATATTAATTGTACTAATTAAATTAAATAACCGAATGAATTAAGTTTCTTAAATGCATTACATAAATTGAATTAATTAATTACTTTTTAATTAGCTAAGGACTTCATTGTAGCTAATTACGTCTACAACAATTTTATTTCCACGCAAGGTCACATGCTGAGATACTGGGGTCAGGACTTCAACATAAGAATAATTGGGGTACACGGTTCAACCGGTAACAGCCACTATGGTGGATTTTTTTTTAAATCTCTGGCAATAAAATTAATATTTCTCCCACCTAAGGGGCGCCTGGGTGGCTCGGTCGGTTAAGCATCCGACTTCGGCTCAGGTCATGCTCTCACGGTTGGTGGGTTTGAGCCCCGCGTCATGATCTCATAATTGGTGGGTTCGAGCCCCGCATTAGGCTCTGTGCTGACAGCTCGGAGCCCGGAGCCTGCTTCTGGTTCTGTGTCTCCCTCTCTCTCTGCCCCTCCTTTGCTCATGCACTGGTCTCTCTCTCTCAAAAATAAATAAACGGAAAAAAATTTTTTTAAAACAATATTTCTCCCACCTTATAAAGATCATAACATCTTTTCTAAAAAAATTATTTTGAATGTTTACTTATTTTTGAGACAGAGAGAGACAGAGCATGAGCGGGGGAGGGGCACAGAGAGAGGGAGACACAGAATCCGAAGCAGGGTACAGTAGATATTGGACTGGCTCCTGCCAGTGTGTTAGCAATGTTTCATTTCCAGTGGAGGCGGGCCATCATCTGGACCTTGCTCTCCTGCTATCTCTGTTTCCGAGCTATAGTGACAAAGGTTGGGTTCTTCAGTAGAGGACACTAAGACAGAGTTAGGTCACAAGGTATTTATTAGGGACCAATACCTGTTTAGGGAAGGGCGAGCAAATAGGATTGAACAGAGGTAGAATTCACCTGCAGTGCAGCTCCAACAAAGCCTTAGCCAACTAGATTGAGTTTGGCAGGAACTAACCCCTCACCGTGCTCTGGGTTGAGCAGGAATGGCCCGGTCTTTACCATTCCGCCCTGCTCCATATCTGGGCTGCCCAGGGAAGTATGCAGTAAGGGCAAATGGCAAGGTCAGGTACAAATCACGGGCTTGAGGCACGTTTCAAGTAACCAAAGGTCGTCTGTATTCAATCCAGGAATCACTTGGTTTATTGCACAAGCTCTCATATCAATTAGTCACATGAGACACTTAGAAAGGAAAGTTAACCAACCGCTGTGAAGAGGACCGTGGAGGAAGGTGTCCCAGAGCGACCAGAGAAACGCTCTCCAGGCATGGGTCCTTCAACAAGCCACAGGTGTGACTGCAGTCAGATTGGCTTCTGCGTGGATAGAACCTCAGGCAGCATCTGGCTAGAGCAATCTTCATATGAAATGTGGGTGGTCAATCTGCCTGGGGGCCCCTCTGAGACATCTCCTTCTTTTAAAGGTCCACTTGGTTGGGGGGCATGTTACATCCAATGGTGTTTGCCATTTGGCTGAGTCCACTCCATCTCCCTGGAGTGTTTGATGTGTACAATTCCAAACCAGTTTTTCTTACCTATTGCTTCACCTGTTTGGGCACACTCACAGTCCTACCTCAAATGTTAACAAACAACTAATAAGGGAGTTCACATTGACCACTGGGACTCCATTTTGTCTTACTCTAACTTACCTTTTTCTTTGTCTTCGGTGAGTAGGAATCCCGTGCAAAGCATAACACCATGACTTGGTGTAACCTTGGGCAAGAGGGCTGGCTCTCTACAGTCAAGGAGATCCTGAAGTTTCTGACTAGAGATTGTCCGCTGACGTCACACCCCTTAGCTGGAAAGCAAGTCCTTCCCTGAAGAGGCGTCTAGTGGTGCATCGTGGTATCTCCCCCAAATATCCAAGATGGTGAGGTTTGATTGGCTGTCATGATTCATCTGCCCAGCCTTTGACCGGCAAGGAAAGATAATCAGAGGGACAATTCCACCAGAACTGCAAAGGAGGAGAAGGGATAGTTTTCAAAGGGGAAATGAGATTTTTATCTGGTAAAACGTGGGATGGATACTGGTCACAGCATAAACAACAGAATTTTTATATTCTTTACCATTTTCTTACATCTCTTCCACATTTGAATTGAGGGAAGCCCGGATTTCTTCCCTTGTCACTCCACTTAGCCTTTGCTAAGCTCATGTTTCTATTGATTAGATTAATTGCCTGCCGTTCCAAACATCCCCTGCCCTTCCTTGTGGGAGAATTTGCTCCCTCCTAGGAGGTGAGATTTATGCACGACGTGACTTGCTTTGGCCAATGAAACGCGAACGGGAAGGGCGTGTGCCATTTCTGAGCAGAGATTGTACCAGAAGCTGGCAAGTTTTGCCTCGTTCTTTTTCTGCTCTGCAGTGAAACTGACTGTGTCTAGCTGGAGGCTGTGGAGACTGGACCCCAGGGTGAAGACACGGAACAGGGTGGCAGGTGGTATTATTCTAACCTGCAGCAGGGACACGGAGACTGAGAAGTCTGAGGTGTACGATTTGTCGCCCACGCTCACCCTGCTCCCAGTCAGTTGAATGGATTTTGGACAAGAGTCCACACCCTGTTCGCAACTTGTCGGACGTCCCTTCCCGTCTCAGGGTCTCAAACTCAGATACCTCTGGGAACGGGGCAAGGAATCTCACACTGTGCCCAAACCAGTGGTAATTCCATTAGGGAGAGC
The DNA here is from genome assembly GCF_024362965.1 of Panthera pardus. Taxonomy (NCBI): domain Eukaryota; kingdom Metazoa; phylum Chordata; class Mammalia; order Carnivora; family Felidae; genus Panthera; species Panthera pardus. The sequence continues at coordinate 70,366,702 of NW_026527002.1, forward strand.
TAGCGTCTGAGGAGAAAAGGAGCGTGCGTGTCCCTGGCTAAAGGCATTCCCATTCAAAGGCTTTTTTTTAAAACTCTGCCAAACCAAACCCATCTTCTGGATGACATCAGTCCTGGAACCACCGTTGAGCCCTCCCGCTACCAGCCAGGCCTCTCGGTGTGGCCCAGAATGGCAATCCCTACAAGCTGATGGGGATTAGTTCTTAAGAGACAGGAGCCTGAATTCCAAGCAACCAGGCAGTTTCTTTCTATAGGGAGATCAATGCTAATGAAGGGCATTGCATCAAGCTACAAAGAACGGAATTGAAGCCATCCCACTACAGTTTCGTGAATAAACTCTCATTTTTTGCTTTTCATTGCTTGCTCCGAGAAAAGCAAAACAAACAAACATATTTCCTCAAGGAGTGAACATGCCCGGATACCTGACTTCCTTTCAGCCGGTCCATCCTGATATCCTTGCTTCAAATGACTGAAGTCACCCGAGAAGCACCAGACTCCTCCAATCTGTTCAGCAAGGCCGAGGAAGGAGAAGGCAGGCCGGAAGACAAGTCTGAGCAGATTCCCTGAGACTGGAGCTCTTGGAAGGACGGAGGGGCCGTTTTCCTCGGCACGAGAGGGAACGGGATACATTTGCTCTGTTTTCCACTTTTCTGTTCTGCGACATGAGCCACACTTCGAACGAGCTCCTGAGGAATCCCTAAGAATAAACTATTTCTGGCCCCACACACCCATTTCTCTTTGCGGAAATCAGATTACACCCTCCCTCCTTTCTCAGAGGAAAAATCAAAGCGCGCCACTCCGGAAACATTCAAAAAAGCCTCCCTTCCTCCGAGCACGCTGGTAGCCGTGTCGGTCCAAGAGCGAGCACTGTGGGAGTGTGAGTTCATATCCTGGTCTTGCTGGGCAGATGACATCACTCTTCTTTTCCGTACAGAGTTGTTCCATATGTACTGCTTACTGAGCAAAACACACATGTGTGGTGACTGTCGATGGAAGATGCTGGCAACGTGAGCCCAGCCAGCTTTGTCGCTGAAAGGAATCTGCAGCGGTCTTGAAGCAATGCTGCTAAAGTGATATTCTCGAGCCCGCATCGAGAAACCGTTCCCCAGGCTGCATGGAATCCATTTCCCCAAGGAATTCGTGGCGCTTTTTGTGAAGCCCTCTTGCACATCAAACAAAGTTTCTTTAGCTTCGCGTTTGGCACTCTGGAGGTAGAACAGAAAGCAAGTGCTTGAACCACGCTGGGCGTTTACACCGTGCAGGATTCTCACAAGAAGCCGCCTCAAATGCTCGCACGCTTCCCAGTTAAGAGGTGACAAGCACCCAGGCTCGGAGAGGTGAAGGAAATCCCTCGGTCACCATCTGAGCCCTGGTTGTCTCCCTGGCATTTCTGACAGCAAGCCTGGCGCTTCTTCCTCCCTGCTCATCAGGAAACAAGGCATCAGGTGAAAGGCAAATGATGGTTTCTGCTAACATGTTTTTGAAAACAGGCGTGTTTGCCCATTCCCTTCTCTGGAAGGCTTCACAGTCCATCTGTTTCCTCGAGTTGTTTTTTGTTTTTTTTTTCTTCCTGTTTGACGGCAACCTAGGCTAATGGAAGCGGGCACTCGATGCCCGTAGAAGCAAAATCGCACACCAAGTGTAGAAGTTACAGTGACCGCCGTCGTTCTGAAAGCAAAACTGAATTTCCAACAGTTTGATCCTATCTAAGTAAACAGGACGGTACACCGATGTGTGTCAGTGGCAATGGCATGAATTCCTGGGTGGGTTTACTAGCACCTTTCCTTGCCCTGGTCTGCCTCAAGGCTTTCTCCAAGGTGCTCGGTGAGACGAATCCATTTTAATACTGTTGGGATTTCCGAAGGCTCTTCTTACCCCGCCCCTCCCTCACCTTTCTGAATCTTCCAGGGTGGCAAATGGAAGGATTGGCCCCTGAGTAGGATGGTTTCCCAGCCCTCTCTATCCTTCCCAAACCCTCCCCTGATTCCAGTCCCGGGAAGCCAAACTTCTTCCGGTGAGGTCCTTCCCCAGTAATCCCAGGAGCCTCTTCTCAGTTCCGCTACAATCATGATCAGACTGAGCGTTTCTCCAGAGCTTAAAACTCGAGCTTCCAAGTCTGACTCTTTGAGGCTGGGAACAGATAGTGCTGATGATAAAAACAAAACAAAACACCCTTCTCTCCTACCCAGAGAGCTGTCCCCCCAAGCAGGCTCTCCAATCCCCAGGGGAATCTGCCAATATTACCATAATGAAGGATCAATATAGAGTTGCCCTAGCAACAGTAATCAGCCCTGAAAAGCATCTGCCAGGGATTCCTTTGAATGCACTGGGTTGCGGGGGCGGGGAGACAGAAATGAGGAGTGAAGGAAGGTTTGTCTTCCCAAGTTTTAAGGGGTCTCTGCATAGAAGTTCACTGTGTTCACTGTCCCACGCTTTCAGTGAGGGGTCCTCGGTGAGCTCACAGCCCTAGGAGGCTCTGCTGTAAACAGGCTGATTTCACTTGAGGCTTCCTAAGGGGCCCCTGAAATATGCAGGCACATTCTAAAAGTTTTCAGGAACATTTGTCAGGAACCAAGTTTCCAAGAGTGGGAAATTGATATGTAACAGCAAGCTCCACGTGTGTCAATTGCTGAGCTCTGCACCACTCATTCCAGGGTGGAAAATGAAAGAATCGGCTGCAGTCGGGGCTGGGAGAGTAAGACTTGGCCAGCAGTGCAGACAAGGAGAAGGTCGGGTTGGGAGTGTCCCCCCCATCCCCCTCCTGTTCATTGATTCCAGCTTTAGCTCCACGCAAGTTTATTTTTAAAAACTTGGATGCTTCATTTTCAGAGAGTGATCTAAAAATATATGCCTGCGTGCTTGTGGTTGCAATGTGTATATAAATCCAAAACCACAAAAGAAAGTGATTATACTCAGCGGCACAGATATACCAAAATGCAGAACTGGAGGATCCCTTTCTACCTTCTGTATCAGGACGTGGCATATGCTCATATTAAGCACACATAAATGTCAGAGTTGGCTTCATGAATGAGCAGAATAGGTTTTCGACGCAGAGTAATTTAAAGGACATCAAGGAAGACTTTTGCAAGTATGAAACCATATTGCCCTTCTACTCTCCCTAAAATGACATCTCTGGCAAAGCTAAGATTGTAAGAATGAAGGCAAACATTGGGATATTCTTCCCATGTTCTAGGCTTCACACTTAGCCTTTTACCTGTATTACTCCCTTCACTACACATGAGAACCACATAAATCAGGTACAGCTATTATGAGTTAACAGTTGAAAACAGTAAAGATAATGGAGATTTGGTAATTGACTCAGAGCCACACCCATGGAGGGAAAATGTTATCTGATTCCACGATCTATGTTCTTTACTACCATATTGTGAAAGGCTGTGTGGTTAAAAGGATGCCTGACTTCTAGAGCCAGACTGCCAGAGCTTGAAATTGAGCTATGCTCATTACCAGATTTTTAATCTCAGGCAAGCTAATTAACCCTTCTGTGCCTCAGTTTAATTCCTTTGTAAAAACAAGGATAATGATTGTACCTACCTCACCGGGGTGGGTGGGGAGGTGGGTTGTGAAGAATCAACAGGTTAATTGGTATGAAGCACTTAGAACAATGGAGGACTGCAAGTCAGGTTAGTGATTCACTTTTGCACCGTACTGCTATCCAAATCTTTAGGGTAGATCTGCATAGATCTGCGTTCTTTTACGAGTGACAAGAGGGCTGCAAGTTACATGCTCAGCCAGTCAGTCCTGGACATTAACATGGATTGTTTCATTTAACCAGGCTCTAAAATCGGAAACAAGACAAGGGTGCTCACTTTTACCACTTTTATTCAATGTAAGACTGGAAGTCCTAGCCAGAGCAATGAGGTAAGAAAAAGGAAGAAAAGGCATCCGTATTAGAAAGGAAGAAGTAAAATTATCTCTGTTTGCAGTTGGCATGATCTTATGGATAGGAAACCATAAAGGCTCTACAAAAAGACTGGTAGAACTCATAAAGGAATTCGGTGAAGTTGCAGGATACAAAGTCAACATTAAAAAAAAAATCAGTTGCATGTCCCCTACCTTAACAGCAAACTATCTAAAAGAGAAAACAATCTCACTTACAATAGAATCAAAAATAATAAAATACTTAGGAATAAATCTAACCAAGGAGGTGAAAAATCTGTGCACTGATGAAAGAAACCGAAGAAGACACAGATAAGTGCCTTCTCAGACCAGGAACACAGGGAGGACATCCTGTATTCACGGGTTGGAAGGACTATATCGTTAAAATGTCCATACCACTCAAAGGGATCTACAGACAATGCAATTCCTATCAAAATTCCAATGGCATTTTTCTCAGAAATATTAAAAAAGTCACAATAGTCACATAGAATCCCAAAAGTCCCCAAATAGCTAGAAAAGTCTTGAACAAGAAGAACAGTGTCACACAATCTGATTTCAGAATATACTACAAAGCTATCGTAATCACAACATCATGGTACTGTCATTAAAAACAGACACGTAGGTCAGTAGAACAGAATAGAGGACCCAGAAATAGATCTGCACACTTACATTCAACTGATCTTTGACAAAGGTGCCAAGAACGTCTCCCATCAGTGGTATTGGGAAAACTTGATATCCACATGCACAAGAATGATTTGGGGTTCTTTTTCCCCACCATATACAAAAAAAAAAAAACAAAAAAAAACAAAAAAAAAAACAAAAAAAAAAAAACCTACTCTAAATGGACAAAAGGCTTAAACATAAGATCTGAAACTATAAAACTACTAGAAGAAAACACAGGGAAGAAGCTTCTTCGCATTGGTCTGGGCAATGAGTTTGGATTTCACCCCAAAAACACAGGAAACAAAAGCAAAAATAGACAAATAGGATTCTGCCAGGCTCAAAAGCATCTGCTCAGCAAAGGAAATACTCAACAGAGTTCAGGGACAGCCTTCAAAACGGGAGAAAATATCTGCAAAGCATACATCCAATAAGGGATTAGTATCCCCAACTCAAACAACTCATTAGCAAATAAACAAACAAACAAACAAACAAACATCCCAATTAAAAAATTGGCAGAGGAACTGAATGGGGAGTTTTCCAAAAACAAACAAACAAACACCAAAGACATACAAATTGCTAATTTGTGTTTTTCATATTTATTTTTTTGAGAGAGAGAGAGCACGAGCAGGGGAGGGGCAGAGAGACAGAATCTTAAGCAGACTCCATGCCCAGCCCAGAGCCCGATGTGGGGCTCGATCTCACAACCATGAGACTGTGACATGAGCCAAAACCTAGAGTCAGATGCTGAACTGACTGAGCCATCCAGGCACCCTGCTAACTGGTATACCAAAAGGTACTCAACATCACTGACCGTCAGGGAAATGAGAATCAAAACCACATAAATACCTTAGGCCTATTTGAATGGATATTATCAACAAGATAAGCAAGGACAAGTGATGGTAGGGCTATGTAGTGAGGAAACTCTTGAAGATGAATGGTAAGAATGTGAACTGGTATAGCCACCATGAAAAACAGTACAGAGTCTCCTCAAAACACTAAAAATAGAACTACAATATGATCTGGCTATTCTACTTCTCTGTATATATGCGAAGAAAATGAAATGAGGGTATTAAAGATGCACTCCCATCTTTACCGCAGCATTACTTAAGAGCCAAGAAATGGAATCAATCTAAGAGTCCATCCATGGATAAATGGATAAAGATACATATATCACATATTACATATTATATAACAAGGAAAAACAAGGAAACCCTCTCATTTGTGATGACGTGGAAGAATGTGGAAGACATTATGCTAAACGACACAGAAATATAAATTCTGCATGATTTCTCTTACATATAAAATCTAAAATATGGGGCGCCTGGGTGGCTCATTCGGTTAAGCGACCAACTTTGGCTGAGATCACGATCTCGCAGTTTGTGAGTCCGAGCCCTGCGTCAGGCTCTGTGCTGACAGCTCAGAGCCTGGAGCCTGCTTCGGATTCTGTGTCTCCCTCTCTCTCTGCCCCTCCTCTGCTCATGCTCTGTGTCTCTCTGTCTCTCAGTAATAATAAACATTTAAAAAATAATCTAAAATAGCCAAACTCAGAGAATCAGAGACTAGATTGATAGTTGTCAGGGGCTGGGGTTTGGAGCAAATGGGGAAATGCCATTCAAAGGGTACAATGTTTCAGTTATGCAGAATGAGTAAATTCTGGGGACCTAATAGGCAGCATGGTGACTAGAGTTAATAATACAATACTGGGGAGCCATATGGTCTCTGTTGGAAATACTCAGCTCAGCTGCTATAGCACAAAAGCACCCACCAACCATAAGTAAAGAACATGTCTGTGTTTAAAAAAAAAAGAAAGAAAGAAAGAAAGAAACCTTTATAGACTCTGTAATATGAGTTCTACCTAATTTTTATATGTCATAAAGTATCATTCTTCTTTGGACTTTCTTCACCTATCCAAAAATGTAATAACCGTTCTTGACACGGACCACACAAAACCAGGCAGCAGGATGAATTTCGCTTGTGGGCATTAATTTATCCATCTCAAATACAGGGTATGGAAAGTTAGCAGAAGGTTCTTCTTCATAGGCAGAGACTACCCAGGGCTACACGGAAGGCCTAACCTTCCAGGATCCAATCAACATCTAGTTACCTTGGAAGGAAATGAACATTTGCTTTGGGTGTCGCTTCTATGTAGCAGGGCCTGAGGCACCACTTTATAAAGTTCCTATGAGGTGGTGATAGTACTCACTACTTATCTTACAGCTGAAGAAACCTTTACTCCGGATCACAACACAGCCAGTAAATGACAAGACTCTGACCGACAACAGGGATGACTGGCTCCAAAGCCCTTTCTCTGTTCATTGTACCACACTGCCTAGCATGATCGGAACTTGATCCAGGAAGGCCCCGACTAAGTAAATTGCCAAATGGTCCACTTTTGTCTCAGTGCCAGAGGAATAATGCTTTCGTGGAGTCAGTAGGTACTTAGAGGTTATTCATCCAACTCCCTTATTCTGCTGCACAAGTAGAAGGCTTAGCAATGCTCGGTTTAGGGTGAGATATGCAGATGAATAGCAAAAAAAAGACTATAAAGCAATGGCTCCCAACTGAGAGCAATTTTGCCCCCTAGGGGACATTGGGTTATGTCTGGAGACATTTTTGGTTGTCACACATGGAGAAGGGGTGCTACTGGGATCTAGTAAGAAGAAGCCAGGGATAATACAAAACACCCTACGATGCACAGGACAGACCCCCACAAAAAAGAATTGCCTGGCCCCGAATAATGCTACTGTTGAGCAATCCCAACCTAAGTGTCCAATAGTTCTGCAATTCCTAAAACTCAACTGTCATCAAATCAAACCTCTACTTAAAAAAAAAAAATAAAAGTTATCAGCGACCTATGAGATAGAGTCCAAACTTTGTAGCATGATCTCTGTTTCCCCTTCCTTAGCCTGAAATATACCCCAGCCACTTACCCAGCTTTGTGCCTTAGTCACCCTTGAATTTCCCTGAAAATACCCATTGCTTTTCTATCTATCTCTTCACCTTTGTTTATGTTTTCTCTCTGTTTGGGACATTTTTCAGTCCTATTCTCCGCCATCAAAACTCATCTCATTTACTCCAATGTAGCTCGAGTTCCACTCCTTCTTTTTCTTTTTTTTTTTTTTAAGATTTTATTTTTGGGGCACCTGGGTGGCTCAGTCAGCAAGCATCCAACTTCAGCTCAGGTCATGATCTCACGGTTCGTGGGTTTGAGCCCCGCGCCGAGCTCTGTGCTGACAGCTGGGAGCCTGGAGCCCGTTTGGGATTCTGTGTCTCCCTCTTCTCTCTGCCCCTCCCCAGCTCACGCTCTGTCTTTCAAAAATAATAAATAAACGTTAAAAAAAAAAAAAGACTTTATTTTTAAGTAATCTCTGTACCCAATGTGGTGTTCAAACTCACAACCCCAACATCAAGAGTCACGTGCTCCACCAACTGAGACAGTCAGGCATCCCCTACCCCTTCTTTTAAGTCATCAACGGATGCCCCTTTCTGGGTCTCCACAGCACTCTTTATGCAGTAATGCTAGGGCAGTAGATAGGGTCTAAATTTGTACATTACTTACTGGTTGTTCCCACATGAACTCCCAACACCAGTTACCTTGTTTACAAATTTTTATTTATTTATTTTGAAAGGGAGAGAATGCGAGCAGGGAAGGGGCAGAGAGAGAGACAGACAGACAGAAAGAGAGAAGCTCAAGTAGGCTCTGCACTGTCAGTGCAGAGTTCAACACGAGGCTCAATGTCAGGATGCTGAAATCGAGTCAAATGCTTAACCGACTGGGCCACCCAGGTACCACCAACACCAGTTACCTTTAATGGGTTCCTTGGGTTCATGAGTATCTCTGATTATATCTGTTTCTTCTAGAAGCTTAACACCATGCCTGGCACAGGGAAGGCTCTGGACACATCAGAGCTGTTTCGGTGAAAACTCTTTGTTGGGAACAATGAAGAAAAAGGCTAGAGTAGAAGACACAGACTGATTCAAGCAACAATATATTTTATGCTTTAATATTTCTTTTTTTAAAAAGTTTATTTATTTATTTTGAGAGAGAGAGAGGTGAGGAGGGGAAGAAAGAGGAGAGAGAGAGAATCCCAAGCAGGCTCCACACTGCCAACATGGAGCCCAATGCAGGGTTCGAACTCATGAACTGTGAGATTATGATCTGCGATGAAATTGAGGATCAGATGCTTAGCCGACTGAACCACCCAGGTACCCCTACACTTTAACATTTCTGAAATCTGTTCGTTAAACAACTTTCACTCTACCGTTGTAAAGGAACCACTTTTCGTTTTCATAGATTCATACCCCCTGGAAGATGAAAGGAAGGACCAGTGCAGGTCAGGAATCACTTGGATGAGTAGAATGGGAACTTCTGCTACCCCATCCCTACCCACCTTGGGTAATCTGCATCTGCTGGGGAGTCAAGGCAGGCAGATCCTTATCCCCCCAAAAGGGGAAAGATTTGTCTTTGACCTGCGAGAAGAACCAGAAAAGACTTCCTTACGGGTCATCACCATTTGTCTATGGGGGCATTATCCCTGGTACCAAGAAAATATGTTTAGTGCTTGATTTTTTCCCATAGGTATATTGGTAATTCTAGTGTCGGACAAACTTTCGCTTTAGTAGCAGCTTATTCTTGGGTGAGCAACTCACCATTTTTTGAGTCTCAATTTCTTCCGCTACGACATGGAGATACAAACACTAACGTTGTCGGTAGGAATACGTAGCGTAAATTAGAAACAAAACAAAACAAAACAAAACAGCATAATGTCTGATAGCAGGGGCTTGAAAAATGTCAGTTCTTTCCATTTTGAAGAAGTCTCTGCCCTTACTAAGGAGTTGATAGTTAAATCACCCCAATTTGTTAAGCCAATGATTACCAGTATCTGTTTAGGCTCTATAGAGGAGGACCCTAAAAAGATAAGATTTCATCTCTGCTTTAAGGGATCTGGTAGTGCGGTAGAAAATGGTACACTGCAAGATACTATTTGAAGGAAATGTAAATTGCATGTTACAAGTATCTAGTTTCGGTTTTAGGAAATAGTGAGGGCAAATGGGGCAGGGACAACAGAGAACACTCTAGGGAAGAAATCTGAGTGCCTAGACTTGGAGGGTGAGGAGGGAGCAGACAGGTGGGGAGGTACAGGAAGATTATACTTATCTTTAACCAGCCATTAAATGAGAAATGACTCACAGAATAGTCTCACCTACAAGGAGGCCAAAGTCACGTTTAGTCGAAGTTTCCAAAGCATTTCAAAAAGAGAATTGGATGCTACACCTTTTTACGATCCAACCATTTCCAGATATGATTCCATTAAGTGCCTTTTAAAGATTTCTGCTATCACTCTCAGCAGCTCAGGGAAACGACTCTTTGTGGTTTGACGTTCCTTTTCATTTACTCTAGAGGAAAACTCACCGTGAAAATTTCCATATGTTGATCTTCTCCTATACATATTTATGTCAACAGTTTCCTTTTTAACAACTTTCAAAACATATGCTGTTTCCCGAGTTATTTCCCCTAAAAAGTAATGCAGCCATACCATGATTCATGGATTATGGAGACTGTACAAAGTTATAGAAGTGGGTGTGACATTTCTACCCGGTAAAAGTCATTGTCCCAGAACATTCAGGTGGCGAGATCCACCCACTGGCTTGAGAGATTCACACTGTTCTATTGCAGTCTGTGAGAAACTTACCTCTGCTGAAGCAGGCTGTTAGTTTTAGCAAGAGATTGTCACTAAACCCATGTGCAATATAAAATTCAAACTAGTGAAAAAAATATCACAGGAATAAGATCGGAAGGCAATTGATATATACAAAGTCATGAGATTGGAAGCTCTTACTTTCCATATCTTCCCAATAGTCGTGTGGAATTGGAAATAAGAAGCAAAAATGAGATAACATGACAATGTTTGAGGTTGTAAATATCAAGGCAGGAATTTCCCAAAGATCCATTGCAAGCTTTTTGTAATGAGATGTTCGTCTCCCAAAGACTCAAATTGAGTTTGGGGGTTGACTTGTACTCTATTAATAGTTTGGGACAACTTTTAAAATTCTGTTTAGGATATGTACCCATGGTCGGCCGAAGAAGAGATAGCATTTACTAAAAGTACTGAATTACCCATGTTCATCCTTCCAAAAACCATAATAAAATCTCCCCTCATTTTATGGTCTGCCATTTGTCCTTCTGCTGCCCTTTCATCCTGAAAATAAGGATGTAGACCACAGAAATGTTAAAGTCCCACCACTGCTGATTTCCAGTCTAGATTAAAAAGAATCCATGCAAATTAACAATTGCCAGCATGTAAGGAATGCTCTTCCTATGTAGGCACATGCCAAGCACTTCCCATGTACTTTCTGGCTCTTACTTCATAAGGTTGTTGGCCAGGATAAGTGAGTTGATACATGGACAGCACTCAACACAGTGCATGGCACATAGATCTCTAAAATTGCAAAGATAGAAAGGAGGGAAGAGTACTATTATTTTCCGCACTTGAAAAAGGAGAAGAAACTAAGGTTGTAAAGAAGTAATATGACTTGCCCAACGTCATTCAAATAGTCTTGTGAGGTCATGACTCGAATCCAGGCCCAAAGTCCAGATCTAATTAATTGGTGTTTATAAATCTAAAAATGAGAATGTTGGGCACGCATGGAGCAAAGATGACCATCCTTTCTTAAACAAAATTATGAGTTGTCAAGGGGTTTTAAAGTATTGTGTTTGATGATGAAGTACAGGAGAAGAACTAGAAGTCACTGTCAAGTATAATAGGTTCTAGTTTACGATAGCAAGGGATGCCGAAAGTTCATGCATTGCTTTATGGTTAGTGATATTTAAATTTTGTTTCTCATTATAGTTCATGTAATTTCCCAACCAGAAATAAAAGAAATAAAAATTTGGGTTTGATATATTTATATTCTCATTAAACCTTCTAATAGAGGAGCACCTGGGTAGCTCAGTTGGTTAAGCGTCCGACTTGGGCTCAGGTCATGATCTTGCAGTCTGTAAGTTCAAGCCCCTCATCGGGCTCTGTGCTGACAGCTCAGAGCTTGGAGCCTGTTTCGGATTCTGTGTCTCCGTCTCTCTCTGCCCCTCTCCTGCTCACACTCTGTCTCTGTCTCTCAAAAATAACTAAATGTTTAAAAAATTAAAAAAATACTTTTAATAGAATTGATTTTCACTCTATGAAAATGGTCAAGATTGTGATTTCACAGAAGATGGGCTTCCTTCCTTGTTTTATTTTATTTTTTTATCATTCATCACTCTACCTATTTATTCAAAAGCGTATGTATTAAGCAAAGCCCTATGGATACTCAGAAGAGGAAGAGGGATATTTTGCTGCAGAATTGAGGAAGTATTTTTGGACATGATGCAGCTTGAGTATTGTTGTTGATGAATGAAAAGGAGTTCCCTGGCTACCTAAGGAAGAAGGGAAATGGAGATCAGGCGTCCCAAGCAGAGTGCGCCTCTACAAATGACAGAAAACAAAAAATGGTCTTTCTGCGAAGCAAAAGGTTCAGGATGTGGCTGCAGGCTGTTTCGAGGGGCCATGAGACTATTTTGCTATTTAGGAGTGGGAGGAAGGCATTGCTGGATGATAGAAAAAGTAAGTTTTGAGCCAGGTATCAAAAGATATTGAGTGGAATGGATAATTTATATTGGAAAGCACATTGAAAGAGGTTTGGAAAAAAAGTATGTAGTCAGTCATTCCACAAATTAGAAGGGTTCTGATTGGTATCCTGGTTATAAGAAAAGGGACCCATTTTATACTCTGAAAATGTATCTCAGTGATAAACCTTCTTACTTGTGGATCTCCTTACACTTTGAAGACAATTTCATGAGCGTTCCTGCTCTATAATTGAGAAATCATAGGGTTTTAGGTCAACTATCTTTGAAGCTTTCCCTACAGTGTAATATTGACCACCCAGACCGCAGCATCTCCTGTATCTGTGGCCAGAAATGCTATTTCAGTTTCCTTCTCCTGCTGCACCGTGACCCGAGCAGCCCTTCTTTTCCTATGTACATCAAGTCCAGATAAAGAATGCAGCTTTTACCTCTCTTTCAGGCAGGCTTTCTTACTGTGTTGATTCCGACTCCTCCCCTCCTTTCCTACTTCCTGTCCACTGACATTTCTCCCTTCCTTCTTTCCATTTTTTTTTTTCTCTAAGAAACATTTAATGGAGGGCTTCTGTGCTGCAGAGATTGAATTAAACAATGTAAATTAAATGTACATAAAGGCATAATCTTGTCCCTTAAAGGCACTCGCTGTATGGTGGGAAAGAAGAGTGGGCTTATGATTTTCAATAAAAGATGATCAATAAAAGGCAGTATATATTTGGTCTTTACCATTATTTTTATTTTCTCTGACATTTATCCTATGAATATCTATAGATTTTATGTTGCCAGCAGTCTCTACCGTGGTGTTACGTTCCTTACCAAGTATATGTCTTCACTAAGATCCCATTTGTTCCATGTCCTGTTTCCACATATCTATGGTTCCTTTGCTAAGGGACAGTGGGACAGAGTATTGTCACCGACGATACGTTGGCAAGATTTTGTATTTTCTGTTCCAGTGTCCCAACGGCTTTAAGATATTAATCTACATTTTGTAGTTGGTTACCATCCAAAAAACACATTTAAAATCAGGCAGACACAATCACTCCCATTTTCCAGAGGTGGCAACACGAGAAAGGAAGTGATTGGCCCAGGATGTTTGTGAAACCTCTTCTATCCACTCTTCTCTGTGCTCCTGCACTGTCTTAGGCTCACATTTCAAAAAGGGTTTTTCAAGGTGATCTCTAATTTTTTTTTAATGTTTAGTCACTTTTTGAGAAAGAGAGAGTGAGAGCAGGGGAAGGGACAGAGAGGGAGACAGACTCTGAAGCAGGCTCCAGGCTCTGAGCTGTCAGCACAGAGCCCCAAGTGGGGCTCAAACCCATGACCCATGAGATCGTGGCCTGAGCCAAAGCCGGACGTTAACTGACTGAGCCACCCAGGCACCCCCTTCAAGGTGGTCTTTAGCAAACTAAATTCCTAAAAGACAGTATTTTGCAGATCGGACAAAATATATGCAAAAAAGAAAATTCCACATCTCTGTAGAACATGTCAATTCTGTGTATCTCTATGATTAGTATTGATCAGGAAATAATAGGTAAGAAATGCGTTATTTGTTCACTGGTTTGGTTGTGTTTTTCTTTTTTTTAGTTAAAAATTATTATCCTCTTCCAATATTTTAACTTATAAAATAATACTGAATTTTTCAAATTTGCTACTTTAATAAATAGGTTTTATTTTTTCATATTCCCCATTTTGTTCCATTCAAATATAGGTTTTACATGAGTGACAATGTTATGTAACACTTTGTTCATGGTGATTTCTACACTATACACTGTTCAGATTTATATTTAATACCTGGATACTCTACTCTCTAGTAAATGGATGCATTTAATTAGTCTCACGTTGTTGGATACTTAGTAGGCAAACTTTTTTCTCATTTAACATTTATTTATTATTGAGAGACACAGAGACAGAGCATGAGCAGGGGAGGGGCAGAGAGAGGAGGAGGCACCGAATCGGAAACAGGCTCCAGGCTCAGAGCTGTCAGCACAGAGCCCGAAGCGGGGCTGGATCGAACTCACAAACCGCGAGATCACGACCTGAGCCGAAGTCGGACGTTCAAGCGACTGAGCCACCCCAGGCAAACTTTTTTTTATTCTTAGAAATAACACTGTAATGAAAATCTCTTATGTATGCCGTTTCGTTCTGCTAAACTAATAAATTTAAAATTCACTCCCCCACCAAACTGTGGATCCTTTTTGAGTTTTTACTGTATTAATCTTTTCAGGTCAAGTGCCTGTCAGAGTTTTAGGTATATGGTTGGCACTCTCTGAAAAAAATAAATGAATAAAAGCAATTTCTAGATTCACATTTATTGGGTCAAGGGATATGAATGGCCTCTTAGCTCTTAATATGCATTTCCCGGCTCTTTACTCACGGAGCTATAAAGCTCAAAATGACCTAAGCAATGTACAAGTTTCATCACAGAGGATAGTCCTGGCTGTTACAATTTTTACAATTTCACGAATTTCATTGTTGTTGGTAAATGACATTGCTTTCATTTAGAAGTCTTTGATTCCTCATGAGATTGACTTTTTTCCTTAAAATTTTAGTTTTTTTCTTGTTTATTAATTTTTCTTTCTAAAACTCATCTGCCTTTAAACAAGACTCCTTCCAAAGTGTTTTTCATCAGCAAATACTTTTAATGTGAAAAAATAGAGCAAGAAGGACAAGAAGGAAGAGAAGGAGGAGGAGGAGAGGAACCAAGGCCCAACTTTTGCACCCCAAGGAATAGATTTTAAATGTGTTCCATTTGGGATGCCATCTTATCTAGACCCAAAGGCATGAAATTTAAAAGCATATCAAGTTCACCTTTTCAAAGGAGATGCTGCTAAATGAAGTTAGGAGATTCATGTATATTCAGAAGTTCTAAATTCTGCTCCCAGCACCAAATGCCAAAATACTATACAGCACATAAACATCTTTGTTCTGCTGAAAGTGATATCGCTCAGGTCAAAATGTCTCTGTGGCTTCTCACTCAGGAAACTGTTCCAGGAACTAACGCAGACTACAGTTCCAGAAGCTAAAACGAAGCACTTTTGCTGTGAAAAAGCACAGTTTCCCTTCCTTTACAGGTATTCTTAATTTTACATTTTACTCTAGCTTCTTGTACGGAGCTTTCGAGGATGCGTTTGGACAACGAAGCTCTTAAATGTATATCAGCTGCGTTGCTTATAAGATTAAAAACTTCTGTAAGAGGAAGAAAAAAACACTATTGAGAATGCTTATTGTATGAAACACGAGGTGCTGTCATTGGTGTTTAAACTTCACGACATTTGATGTATAGATATTATTGTCGGGCAGAGGTTAAATAAATTGCTGAAGTCATGTAGTTATTGTATCGTTCTTTCTGACGCCAAAGGCCTAGATTTTTTCACTGTCGTGTTAGACCTAGGTTTACTGTCTGAGGCAAAATAATCAAAATTTGCCAAGATGGCTATTGAAAAGAGTGGAATGGGGGCGCCTGGGTGGCTCAGTCGGTTAAGCGTCCAACTTCGGCTCAGGTCACGATCTCTCAGTCCACGAGTTTGAGCCCCGCGTCGGGGTCTGTGCTGATGGCTCAGAGCCTGGAGCCTGCTTCAGATTCTGTGTCTCCCTCTCTCTCTGACCCTCCCCTGCTCATGCTCTGTCTCTCTCTGTCTCAAAAATGAATAAACGTTAAAAAAATAAAATAAAATAAAGTAAAAAGAGTGGAATGGATTAGGCAAGGGGCCGAACTGTGGTATTTTCCTCTGTTTGTGCTGTGCAGACTATGATTCTGTCCAAAGCACATCCCATTCCATTCCACCCTCAAGACACACTTCCTTGTTCTGCACACCCAGCTGTTGGCCAACTATTTCTTTTTAACATTCACCATCAGAGGATGTTCAAGTTGGAAGAGGTTTTGAGGGTCATCTGCTCCCCCCGATACCATCCAGATATTGCCAAACGAAGTCTCCAGATTTGCTTACAGTCTTCACGTTCTTAGAATGATTGAATTTGAAAAAGAGTGAAATCGGTTAAAAAAAAAAAAAGTGTAATATTTTAAACTCCGGAGAAGCAGCTCCTACCTACCCTTCTAATGAATGAATGAATGAATGAATGAAAGAATGCTTACTTTCTCCATGATTTTCTTTCTTTCTTTTTTTTTTTTCCTTTTGCCAAATGGGACAGTACAGTGGTTCTGGCAGAATATAGATTTTTAAAAGCACCAGGCACAGAGAGTCACATAAACTACTTAGGAAGGGATGACCTTTTCGTGTCTTGGGTTTTTTGTTTTTTTTTTCCCAAGCCCTGATTGGGAAGAAAGAGTGCAAAAATCTTTCTTCTTTTAATACGAAAGTGTTATGGTAGACCTGGGTCAGGTGCGGTCGCTTCCACAAGGACCATGAGAGAAGTTTCTCTGTATTTAGAATAGCCGTGCTTTGTCCGGGTAACTGGTTCACTTTTACCTAAGAACTGCCGTTTGCACACTTACCATACGTACTTGTTTATGCTGAATACCAGGAAAGTCAGACTCAGAAACCCTGACTCTGCAGAACTGTATGAAATCACATGACGTCTATTTTGTATGTGAATTACACTTCCGGTATTTCTGTCATGTTTTCTACCTTTATTTCCCATTTCCCCTCTCCCCATCTGTGTTTATTCATTTGCTTTCAATCTCATGTCACAATGGACATTTTAGAAAGCCTCCTCAAATCCCTTTTTTTAAAAAAAAAGTAAAGTTGTTTTTATTTACTTGAGAGAGGGCATGCGTGGGCATGCTGGGTAGAGGGGCACAGGGAGAGAGGGAATCCTAAGCAGGCTCCGTGCTCAGCCTGGAGCCCAAGGCAGGGCTTGATCCCACCATCCTGGGATCATGACCTGAGTTGAAATCAAGAGTCAGATGCTCAACCCACTGAGCCACCCCGGGGGCTCCTCCCTAAATCCCTTTTGAGATAAGTTGAGACAAATAAATAACTATGTGAATCAAGAGAAAAATATCCACGGACAAAGAAGGGTTGAGAATGTATGCACTTCAGTGGTTTGAGTGTTACACATATTTTTGAAAAAAAAATTAAAATGAGAGGAAATCAATGATCTCAGTAAAATGCCGATTGTTTTTGTCCCTTGGAGTATACAAAAGTTTGACCATCTTATTTTGGCATCTACGTGGCTCTCCCAGGTGAAGACTGGGCGTTCCCTGTCTACCAAGTTTAATTTCAAGTCGGCTGTCCCAAGACCAATCTTACTTGATCTTCTATTTAAGTGAAATAATTCCACTCTCGATCTGAATTGCCGATGCTGTAGAACAATTACTTTGAGGAGTTTGTTGTGAAGTCCCAAGTTCTGTGCAGCTTTCTTTTCTTTCTTTTCCTTTTTTTTGTCTTGCTAATGATTCAAGAGCTGAATCTGGCGTCCAACAGGGCTCCCCTCTTCTTTGCCTGGTTGAGGGACTGATTTGGTGTGCAGGGGGAGAAGGGCTCTAACAATGCGGTTTGGGGGGGGGTGCCATCACAGGACACAGAGGTCATGGGCCCTGATACATTAGCAGCGCCTGTTTTCTTGTTTAAATCTTGGATGGAAAGAAGGTAAAGATGAGCTGTAACAATGGCATGAAAGACGTCTCCCGAAAGCCATTAAACTGTGTGGAAATCTTGATGGCTGAGAATTGTTTCACGCTGTGGATTGATGAGTGGTGGGGGTGGGGAAAAGCATGACACACTCTGAGAGGCAGTGATTATCCATCCAGATATGAAAACTTCCGCAAAAGCCAAATAAGCAGGACATTATTCCCCAAATCGCACTTACCCTCGCCTCTTCTCTCTTCCTCTTGGGCAGAAAGTCAGCTGGTGTGGGCGCCGGACCATGCATTAATCTAATAAATTTCTGCTGCATTCAGTGAGTTTCAGAGATGTCTGTTTGCAGACGTTTTACGGTTGTTTTGGTTTTTTTTTCTGTAATTGTGTCTATATGTATGTATCACATAATACATACATTTAATCATGTTCTGTATATGTGTATATGTATGCTCACTTGAAAGCATATTCTTGAGTGCCTAGGATGTGTTAGGCACGTATCTAGAAATGAGAACACAAAGAACGATAGTCTCGTCCCTTCAGGAACTTTCAATAAAGTGGAAGAAACAGGCAATACTAGTTCAGTGACAAAATGCTAAAATAAAGGCATGAAGTAAGAAGGCAATTGCACAGCTGTGGCAGCGAGCACCTGTGGGGAGCGGAGGGAAGGATGGGTTCAGGAAAGGGTTTAAAGACAAGGTTCCATTTCATCAAGCATGCAAGAGTAAGTAGAAACTTGACTGTCTGCATTATGGTCTTCCTGTTTATTGAAGGGTGGAAATTTGCCAGTTGTATAAAGAATGCGAAAGGCCGTCTGGGCTGAGTGAGTGATATATGCAGAAGCACCCGGGCTTGCTTGACAAAGCATGATGGGTGGAGGAACCACGAGAAGTTCACTGTAACTTTCACATCATTGAATACTGGGGTCATAGAGTAAACATATGTAAACATAGAGTAACCATAAAGTAAACAGGGCCTTGTATTTCACGGTGAAAGTTTCCAGCAGGTGAGTGACTAGGGGAGTTCGGGTAGGAGGCATAATGAGATCCATGTTTTCTGAAGATGACCCCAAAGGCGTCATTGCTCCGACATCAGCTCCCAACAGTTATCAACATCCTGAGGCTAGAAGTAAGTGTTAGAGCTGTTACCACAATCTGTGACAAATGTATTAACAATTATAGTTTGGGTCCCTCTGTGCCTCTGGCATGTGCTACCGAATCAGTTCCATGAGGTTCTTTAGAGACTAATGGTGTATATGCCAACTCTAACCTTAGTGTTTCTCTGAAATACCTTAACTATTCCGTGCTATGCTTTTTTATTGCTGTTGACTTCACACTTTCTTTTTTTTTAATTTTTTTATTTTAATCAAGTCAACACACAGTATTATATCAGCCTCAGGTGTACAATGTAATGATTCGACTTGTCTGTATGTTATGCTATGCATACAGCACAAGTGTATGTTACACTCTTCAAAGCAATGAGCAAGCCTGTCCATTACTTTTTCTCCCTTATCTGTAGGGATCACCTTTTAGTATAATGCAGAATTGGTTCAGAATTAGCTAGCTAAGACCTACGATATACTGTAATCATCCATCAGGGATCACCCCCCAGGAAAATGAAATACAGAGATCTTTGGGTCTGCTACTTTTTTTTTTAATGTTTATTTATTTATGTATTTATTTTTTTTAATTTCTTTTTCAAATTTCTTTTTTTTCTTTTTTTTTAATATTAAATTTCTTGTCAAATTGGTTTCCATACAACACCCAGTACTCAGCCCAAAAGGTGTCCTCCTCAATAACCATCACCCACCCTCCCCACCCTCCCCACTCTCCCACCCCTCCCCCCATCTACCCTCAGTTTGTTCTCAGTTTTTAAGAGTCTCTTATGCTTTGGCTCTTTCCCTCTCTAACCTCTTTTTTTTTTTTCCTTCCCCTCCCCCATGGTTGGTCTGCTACCTTATATTCAAAATAGGTAAGTCGAGTCCTAGATATGTTAGGAGTACAGTCATGGGACTATGGTGGCATGGCTAAGTCCTTACTTAAATCTACCTCTTTCTCATCTATATATCTTCTATCTATCACTTACCAGTGTATCATACAAGTAGTAAGACCGCTTTGAAATAAAACCAAAAGTGGAGGAAAAAATCACATCCAGATTCTGCCATTTTAGCACAGCAATTATTATTGTTTATATATTACCTCCCATCTCCTTCCTAAACATATTTATGTTTAGTTGAAATTAGCATAGAAACAATTTTTACCCCTTTTAAACTTAAATACACACCCATACCTTTCACAATGGCACTCTATACTCCATTAGGCTCTCCTTTCATTCAAATCCCTTCTTCAGGGATCATCAAATTTAACAGATTTAACAATTTAACAATTTAAATTTAACAATTTATACCCAGATTATATGCTTTCCCATTATACTTAATATTTTTAAAAAACCCACATCTACTAACATAGAAATAAATAAAGTAGGTGGGTGGCCATTTGTTTTCATAACAGTGAGACCATATGAAACAACTATTCTGGGGCACCTGGGTGGTTCAGTTGGTTGGGTGTCCAACTTCCACTCGGATCGTGATCTCATGGTTTGTGAGTTTGAGCCCTGCATCAGGCTCTGTGCTGACGGCTTGGAGCCTAGAGCCTGCTTCTGTGTCTCCCTCTTCTCTCTGTCCTTCCCATGATCACTCTCTCTCTCTCTCTCAAAACTAAATAAACATTAAAAAAAAAAATAAAACTATTCTGAGCCTTAAATTTTCTCCCTGATTCCATCACAGGCCACTTTGCTGGCTCATAGATATAGATCTAATATCTTCCTTTTAATAGCCTCAACTATTGCATAACATTCATTAGCACACAATTTGTCAACCATTCCACTCTCAATGGCCATTAGGACTCTCTTCCTTCTCACTATCCTTCGTCGAGAGAATGTGAGGAAAGCAAATGAAAGAAGGTAGAGGCTGAACTAAGAAACAAGATAGAAAGGAGGGGAAAGGTCACCCTGGAATAGAGGCAGTGGCCAATTACCGTGGAAGATGGAAGGAAGACTGTGTTCTGACCCCCTCATATGCAAAGGATAGTACAGATCTAACTTGGATTACAATAATGGAGAACTTGAGATATGAGTGGCAATGCTTTCTGTATACTTTTGCTATCTCAAATTGCATTCTATTGAATTCTGTAAAGGTGTAGCATGATATTTCACAAAATGTCCACTTCTCTGTGCCTGACCCCCTTCCACGGTCACAGCGTGGACCCCAGCCCCAGCCCAGCCATACCCCCGCTGTGTGGTGTTCTCTGCCCCGCCTGTCTCTGCCCCGCCTGTTTGTTGCCCCCCCCCCCCAAGTTCTGGCAAGGCTTGCAGAAGTGACCTGGGAGAGAAGGATCAGAGGTCCTTAAATACTAACCGTGGACAGAGCAACAGAGTAAAATAATAATAATAAGCAAGCATACAATCGAAGATCTCAGAAGTGACTTTCCCTGAGAGGTCTGTACAACAGATTCATGTCAGCCCTGTGAATTTTGTCAGCAACTGACTGAGAAAACCCTGGTTTTCCAAAGCCCTGGTTGGTTAACAGCGATTCCGAATTAAGAATTCCTGGTCATCTCAGAAGACGTCACTCAAACGTGTTCCTCCTCCTACATGGTACAAGGGAAAATATGGCCCAAGGGATTTCTGGTTCTATCAGGGTCTGCTGTGGCTTTATCCTCATGAGAACGAACACTCAGGACTCAGCATTTCTGCTTCCCTTCCGCCGAGGCGTGCGAAAATGGAGAGCAATAAAACAACAATAAACAACAAAAAATTACAGCCAAGCCCTCTCCAGCATCTGGAGACAGTATTTGGCCTGGCTTTATGTGCTGGCTAATGCACAGTTCAGGAAGAGGGGCTGGAAGGTTCTCATTGTATTTCTCCTTGCTAATAGTTCAAGTGTGTTTCCTCTGGATAGAACCTATTACATTCAGCTCGTAATTATTTGTTTTTGATAGTTGATGGGCCCGTGATCATTTGGCTAAAATAAATTCTTACATCTGTCATATCAAAATGTATATTTAGGAAGTAGCTCTGAGTTTCTCTTCTTTTCGGAGTCTCATCCAAATCATTATTTTTGAATATTGCTCTCTTTCTCTTTTGTCTTCTCTTTTCTTTCTTCTTCTTCTTCAGCCTGTTCTTGCTGTAGGTACCAAGGAAGAGTAAAGTGATCTCAGGCTAGGCTGTAAAAGAGAGAAATCTAGAGGCAAAACCAGAAGAATTCAGCATTTAAATAGCTCAGTTGTCAATTCTAACAAATCCAAAGCAATAACCACTCCCTGATGTCCATCTCTCCGAGGTGCTGCTCTAGGCACGGTGTGGTGGAGATGAAAGGCATCCACACACACATGGACCCCCTTTAGGAAGAAAACCAAAGTGCAATTTGATTAGGGTTATAAGCTAGGATCGTACGTTCTGCTACAGGAACACACATACGGAAGCAATTTATTCTGCCTGGAGGGGTCCCAGGAAGCTCAGCGCTGAATGACTGGACTGAATAATAGGGTGCTAGCTTTCAAACGTTTTCTGCCAGAGACTTACCATTCAAAATATATTTCACATGGTTGTCCCAAACACACGAGCCCATGCCTATTTAGACAATACTTACTCTTACCGCCTGTGGTACGTTCTTGTATTTTTTCTTCTGCTGTGTTCCAATTGTTTTAGAGGCTGGTTGATACCCATTTAATTGAACATCCTTGAGCAATTAATGGATTGAGAACTCAGTTTAAAGCATCCTGAAATAGTGGGGGACCTGGGTGGCTCAGTCGGTTGAGTGCCTGACTTCGGCTCATGTCATGATTTCATGGTTCGTGAGTTCAAGCCCCGCGTCGGGCTCTGTGCTGACAGCTCAGAGCCTGGAGCCTGCTTGTAATTCTGTGTCTTCCTCTCTCTCTCTCTCTCTCTCTCTGTCCCTCTGCCTCTCTCAAAAATAAATAAATATTTTTAAAATTAAAAAAAAAAAATCCTGAAACAGAGAGGCGCCTGGGTGGGTCAGTCAGTTAAGCATCCAACTTTGGCTCTGGTCATGATCTTGTGGCTCATGAGTTCAAGCCCCGCGTCAGGCTCTGTGCTGACAGCTCAGAGCCTGGAGCCTGCTTGGGATTCTGTGTCTGCCTCTCTCTCTGCTCCTTCCCTGCTCATGCTCTGTTTCTCTTCCTCTCTCAAAAATAAATACACATTAAAAAATATTTTTTTTAATCCTGAAGTAGAACATGGACATTTCAGTGACACAGAACTCTTTTTAAAAGCTGGTGTGGCCCACCTGAGATTTGGACAGTTGGCTTAACTTTGAGTCTGAGTTTCCCTGTCTACAGGAAAGGTGCAAGTGATTACTATTTACCTGACCTGGACTAAAGGAGATAACACTTGTAAATAGCTGTGTATAGGGAGAGCTCAACAGATGGGTCAGTGAGGGGACTGACCAAGAGTGGGGGAGGGGACACTAGGCACACAGACTCCTTTGGTGGGATTGTCCCCCTCACCCAAAACAAGATAAGCGCTGAATGATATGCCTAGAAGCTTACAGAATATAAGGTGGAAGAGACAAAGTTTACCAAGGCTCTGGCCCTAGGAGAGTGGGTGTGCGTGTGTGGGTGTGCGCTTGAGTGTGAATCGGTGAGTGTATATGTACGTGTCTGCAGGTGTATGTGTGCCTGTGTATGTGTGTGTGAGAGAGAGTGAGCTTGTATGTCGGGGGCGGGGAGGTTGTATGTGTGCACTCTCATATGTGGTGAGGCTTGTGTCAGTACAGGGACTAAACTCAGTTCCCCCTTTTCAGTAACCTCTTAATCATTCGGTTCCCCCTTCTCAATAGCCTCTTAAACAAGTCCCCTGAACTTTTCTCTTTTCCTGAGACCTTCCTCTTCCCAATAGACCACAGCTTCTTGTAGCCCTGACACAGTCACCTCTCCTTTCTGGATTTGATCTTCCTTGCACATCTCTACTGAATGTGTTAGACCAGATGAACACATTGTGAAAAATATTTTCGGAAAACGGTGGAACACATTTTTAAGCATAATCTTTAGAGGGTACTGATATTTAATCATGGGCCGAGAGAGAGAAATAGAGCTATAGATACATAGTAATAGCTAACATTCATTAAGCAGCTACTAGATGCCCAGCTCTGTGCAAAATTCTTTGCAGGTATCAATTCAGTTAAGACCTGTGACACACCATGGGGGCACCTGGGTGGCTCAGTCGGTTAAGCATCTGCCTCTCGATGTCAGCTCAGGTCATGATCTCATAATGTGTGAATTCAAGCCCCACATCAAGCCTCCATGCTGACAGTATGGAGCCTTCTTGGAATTCTCTCTCTCTCCCTCTCTCTCTGCCTCTCTCTCTCTCTCTCTTAGTAAACAAATGAACTTAAAAAAAAAAAAAAGACTTGTGATACCCCTATGATCTGGTTACTATTATTATTGCCCCCATTATGCAGATAACAGATAACTTGGTCCAGGTCACAAAGGTAGTGAGTGACATGGCTGGGATTCAAATTTAAATGCAAATATATCTAAATACATATCTTTCTGTGGCCCCTTTATAGAAACCCAGGCCACTGGGGGCTGTGTTTGAAAACCCTCTGGAATCAGGTGATGTATCTCTGAGTCTATTTTTTTTGCTCAAGCAAACAATGAGTTCATCGGTGACTTCACAAGGTTCTAAATAAACAACTAACCCCTACAACACTTTCCCACATCCAAGGATGTACATACAGATGTACACATAACACATTATATATATATGTACATATATATTCCCATAAACATATATGTGTATGTACTTTATATATTTGCTTTACATATGAGTATATATTTACACATATGAATAAGTTATATATGAAAGAAAATAAACTATATATCATTAAAATATATGAATAAACGATACGTCTGATGAAGATGTATCGTATATATGCCGTACGTATACATACGATGAATTAAACGGATGTCACCATAGTACAAACCTGGAATGGGCAGCTGATCCGTGACAGAGGCAGCACACTCAATGCCATTTCCTAGTGTGCCCTAGAAAACCCCCCACTCTGCCTCGGCCAGCACCAAGACTGGAAAAGAGCCAACCCTGGGAAGCGATCTTTATACCTAATCAAGCTTCTGTTTTGCAAGCAAAGATAAATTATAAATCCTGAATTACAAATCAGCCCTCAAGCCCTATTATTGATCCCTGTCCTTGTCATTACCCAGTTCATTCTGCTGGGGTCGAGGGCCCAGGACCGCCTGTTTGCAGGTCCTGGGTAGCATTCGGAGACACATTAGAGAGTATATATTTTCACCAAAACCCATGCTTAGCTCCAGGGGAACGTGATTGTTAAATATAATGCATATTTACTATTGTGCCTTGAAAGAGGATTAGCGGAGGAGGACATTACTTTAATTTCTTCCATGTGGCTCTGAGCGCTGGTGGTTAATTTCCTCCCTGTACTTCAAGAGGGCGTTGTGGTTAAAGAGTTAAAGGCTAATTAGGCTCCCTGTCAAAAACAACAAAACCCTGGCTTCAGTGGATTCCCTCTGACAAAAACACCTTTTACTCTGAGGCTCCCTGTTGGCCCAGATTCCAGTCTTACTGGAGTTCACCCCGAGTGAAGTCTTCTTAGAAGGGACAGGAGGCCTGTCTCCCAAATGCACTGGAGTCAGGGAGTCAATGCTGGCATTTACTTTCAAAGGAGTCTGTGATTTTGTGTTGAGGTTGCAGGGAGTGGGGACGGAGACCTGGCAGATGGTGGGAACCAGGCTAAGTAACTGTTAGGAGGGTCGGGTGGGGCGGTAATTCATTAGCTTCCCCTTATACATCTTTATTACAGGAAGTTAACGAAACAATCTTTGTCCCGTTTGAGGATAGAAACTGGAGGGGAAACGTATCTGAACCTCCAACATCTCTGTTTAGGGCTGTGTCTCTCTGTCTCACGAGGTTGTTAGGAGAACAGCATTTAGCAAGGCTGCAGACGCTTTGTCACTGTGCTCGGCACACAAAGGGCTTCCTCTGTTAGTTTCCTCCCCCCGCCCCCCCCCCATCTCCCCACCCACAGGGGATTTGGGGACCCAAGGACTGTTGTTCAAAATCCATGTTTGTTACTTACCATCTGAGTCACATTGGACAATAATAGCAGGTAATCCTTGGTGAGCCCTTACGACGTGCCAGGAACAAGTCTAAATACATGTATTAATTTATTTATTAATTTTTCCTCCCAAGCACCTGAGAGGTAAGTAACTCTACTATTGCAGAGGAACAGAATATAGAACATTAACTTAGGGCTTACTGTTCCAAGTAGATAACTGTATTTACTTATTTATCCTCACAACATTGTGAAATGGATCTCATTAGTTTCAGTTTTAAAGATGAGTAAACTGAGTCGCAGAGTGAGTATGGAATTCCTCTCAGGTCAAGAGGAAGAGCTGGCATTCAGACCAACACTGGGGTCCCAGAGCTCTTGGACTTGCCCCTCCCGAGGCATGTTGCCTCTCCAGACTTAGTTCCCTCATTTGTAAAATTGGGCTGATGCAATGGTAACTACGTCAAATGGTTGTTTCAGTGATTGAAGAAAATTGTAAATTTGGAAACACTTTACAAAATATATTCTAAATATATACAAAAATATACTAACAAAATATATAACTAACTAAATATATACAAAAATATACTTACAAAAATATACTAACATGATAGTATTGTAATTGTGGGAGTTATCACAGTATAGCCATAAATAAATACACACTTGAGTACACGATGAGTTTATTAGAAGGGGAAAGCTAACCGTGAGATTTGTTGAATGCCTACTAGCCTACGATGTGCTATTTTTTTCTAAACTCATATTACCTCATTTTGATATTTTTATCCCCAATATATAAAAGAACAAACAGGAACTCAGAGAAAGTTCAGTAATATGTCCCTATGACTCATCTGGGAAATAGCAGGCAGAATTACAAGCCAACTTTGACCAAGTCTGAGACCTACTGTCTTTCCATTTCGCCATGATGGTTTATGAGAACAAAAGAGATTTATCTCCCCATGGCATTTTGTCACATGGTGCTCATTATGAATGAAGTTATCCATGTAGTATTATACTATTACAAATAAAATCTTTTACCCAGAGATTTCTTGTGGCCCTGAAAGCCAAATTTCCCAATCAGCTTGCCATTGTGTGTGTGTGTGTGTGTGTGTGTTTCTTTTTTTTTTTTTTAATTTTAACGTTTTATTTATTTTTGAGACAGGGAGAGACAGAGCATGAACAGGGGAGGGGCAGAGAGAGAAAGAGAGAGGGAGACACAGAATCTGAAACAGGCTCCAGGCTCTGAGCTGTCAGCACAGAGCCCGACGCGGGGCTCGAACTCACGGACCATGAGATCGTGACCTGAGCCAAAGTCGGATGCTTAACCGACCGAGCCACCCAGGCGCCCCGGTGTGTGTTTCTTAATTTGAGTTTTAAGGTTCAGTCTATCTGGATTTGCTAAAACAGTGCTGGGCTCTTTTACAGACTTGAGTTTCAGACCTGGTGCTGCTGGCACCTCACCTAAAGACAAATCTCTAGGACAGAAACGAGTTCTACGAGCAGCTAGATTTCAAGGGAGGGCAGAGTCACACATCAGAAGTGTCTTCAAAAGTGAAGTGTGAATTGAAGAACGCTACTTGGGTTCAAATCCTCACTCTTATTTTCACTGGGTGATGAGAAGCAAATCTTCAAGCCTTCGTCTGAAAATGGGATTATTATTAAATCTGCCTTATAGGGTTAAATAAAATGGTGGCTGTTGCACAGTAGATGTTCAATAAATGTTCATTTCCTTCTTGCCAGTTCCCTTCTAGAATGGAGTTTTGGATTATGGAAGTGAAGGCACACGCGTTACCATTTTCCTGGGACCCAGGAGGGACAGAATGAAGTGAAGTCCATACCGGAGGGCAAGAGAATGTTTCGCTTTCTTTTAGAGCTTAAGTGGAGTCAGAGGTTATATACCTGTTAGGATGTCTGATCTATATCGCATAAATGAATAAACTTTAAGTGCCGTTAGTTTTGGAGTCAAGGGGGGAACGAGGGTTGGGCCAATGTGGTGGTTAAAATAACAGCGATAGGATGGGAATGGGGGACAGAAGCTTATCTTTAGTTTCATCCCCTTTCCAGTGACTTGATGGAAATGGTCATGCGCTTCCTGAGCCCGAAGACACCCCTTTCTTTCCCTGATCTTGGATGCTATTCCCACAGGGGCCACTCTAGGCAGAAAAACATTTTTATTCGTGAAATAATGTGAATCCCTGCTTTCTTTTTTCTCATTAGATGAAGGATCTATTGGACAACATTCATTGGCAAAGTTGATGTGATTTAGAGCAATCAGGAGATACGCCAACCAAATTAAATTTCCTCCAGTTTCCTGAGCAGCGGAAACCCTCTTATGCCTCGGGGCCTTTGCACATGCTTTTTCCCCCCCTCTGCTTGGAAAGTGTTTCCTTTTCCCTGCACTGCTCATCTTCACTCGGTTGACTTACACTCATCCTTCAGGCCTCATCTATTCAGGGAATGGTTCTGTGATTCCATTCATCCTCCCAGGGCTAGTTGGCTGTATGTTGAACACATTTAGATTGCACTGCCTCGGCTCTCTACACAATTCTGATTTTTTGTTCGCTATATTTCTCTCTCAAATATTTTGTAACCTCGGCGGGAACTTTGCCTATCTTGCTCACTGCAGCATCCGTGCTCAGCACCACATGTAGCACATAACAGGCACTCAAAAGATGTTTATTAAATGAGTTCATAAAAGAGTAATTGAGTGAGTGAAAGTGAACGAGTCAAGCAGGTGTGATGTAGCAGAAAGAATATTGAGCTGTGAATCACGATGCCTTGGGACCATTCTTAGCTTCAATTTCAACTAGCAAAGTGACCCTTAGGCCACTTTAATTTCTTATGCCTAAAAAAGCTTATACTATTATCTCAAAGGGTTGTGGGATTTCAATCAAGTGCCTGGTGTATGTGGATGCTTGATTAAAAGTGAGTTATTTCCCACTGTAAGAGAAATCATTGATGGGGGTTATGCCATCGCCAAGAGTTCAAAAACCAGCTGGGTTACTGGAGGCCCTAGGTCCAAACCCCCTCTCCAGATCTGCTACCCAGAGAGTAGCCGTCAAAGATAAATTTAATCACGCAGAGCTGCCCCAGAAGGTGGTGTTCTGGAGCCAGGGACCCGTGTCCTCAATTTTCCCTTCAGCAGAGGGACTGTGGCTCTGGATGGAGCATAAGATGCCTCCCTGGGCGAGAAAGTCCTCTTTCAGGAAGGCTCTCGCTCTGGCATCAGTGACCCACATCATAAAGGTGAGTCATTTTCCAGTTTCTAAGCCTTCAAAGCAACATCCATGAAGGGTCATGGATGGAGGGAGGCCCGCCCTCTCTCCCCTGCAGCAGCTTTGTGCCACAAGGAACCCTAACAGGTGCTGAACTGCTCCTTGAGTTCTGTTGGAAGTCGGAATGTTACGTCTACACAGAAGCGCTCAACCCCTGGCACCCGGTGGAGGTTCTTGCATATAACCCGCCAACGTGTTGTGCTGGAGTTGTTTTCCGCTGAAATACGTTGATAAAAAAGATCCCAAAGACAAAATTGTAGAGGCAGGGACTGGAAGCTTCTGGCAATCTCTTGCTTGAGCAGCCCTTCCCCTAGCTCTGGACTCCAAGCACGATACGTAAAGGGGCTGAATGCTAGTCCCTTGGTAAATCATGCTTTTGTGGGGAATGGGTGGGGCCTGGGGGACACCCACCCAAAAGGACCCTGGCAGGCAGGCCAGCTCATGGGAAAAATGTGATTTCCTGCTTGCTGTGGACGCCTGGGAGTCTGTGCATATTTTCATGTATTTCCTGCTCTGCTGTGGGATTTGGGGAAATCTAGAGCATCATCTCTCTATGTTTCACGCAGCACTGCATAGTCAGCATGAAGCTGCCAGAGGGAAAGGGCCTGGACTTCGGGGTGAGACCAGCCTGAGCTTAATTCTCAGCTGTCTACTTACCAGCTGTGTGAGCGTGGACAAATCACGTAAACTCTCTGGCCCTCAATTTGCTCATTCTGTAAAAATGTCTCCTTTTGGCGGGGGGTTCTTTTGGGGTTTCAGTGAGACAAGATACATGAAGTGCCCCAAGAGTGCTTGGCAATTAGGGAACACCACACTCCTTTCCTTTCTACCGCTCTTCTTTTTTCTCAACGTGAATGAGACAATTACATAGAAAAAGAGTTGTCTTCTCAGATGTAAGAAGATCAATGAAGGGTCACTGTTCTCTCTGAGAAGATATTAATATTCCCAAGGCTTCAGTCTATTTAATATTTACAAGTTATAATTTACTTTTTCTCAATGTTGCATTCATATCGGTGATTGTCTCTTCTTCCTCAGGGAAAACCACACCCTATCAGGTAGCGGGCCCACTTATGACACCGGGAATGACCAAAGTGAAACCTTTCACATTGCAGTTACTTGCATCTCATTTATAAAAGTTTTTCATACGTCTTATAATAAAGTCACAAATTCAATGGGATCGGCAAACATGAGCACTGAGAGAATATGAGTAGCACAGATTCAAAACAGAGTCCCTGCTAAGGAGCCTGAAAGGGCTTTGGTCAACTCCCCAGCCTGCAAAGCCCTCGAGAAAGGGAGATTAGATAGACCTCAGGATGCCAAACGGCTCAGGGGAGTAAGCAATGAGGTGTAAAGCCCCCTTAATGGAGGAAAGAACATCTCCCCTGGGCCTCCTAAAGTTTATTCTATCAGATTTCCAGGAAGCAAAGAGCACACATCCCCAGCCAGTATTATTGGCTCCTTTCTCTGACTACAATGATACAGTATTTGACATTACTATATCAGTACGATTTCCAAAAACTTAAAAACAGTGGATTAATTCAGTGCTCAATGAAAAGATATCTTCTACCATGTAGAGTATTCAACTTACCCCTCCTAAGCTGCTCTGTTAATTATTTACATGGAAAGTTCTGGATCTGTCATAGATATGATAATGTATTGACTGCTGTAGGAATGTTTTCAGACAGTGTTCTTAAAATACAGCAAGGTACCATAAGGTGATCAAAAGCAAGGTAGAAAACAAAGGTCAAAAAAAAAAAAAAGGGAAAAAACAGATTCAGAATGACCTTCACAATTGTTAGGAAGACGCCGTGAATTATGTTTAGCCTCTCAGTGGTCACTGGAAAACAAAAAAATAAGCAAATAAAAGAGTAAAACAGAAAAGATAGTCACACCATTTAATGTCCATGGAAGAAACTGGTTGGTAGATATGTGCACTGGGGGCATAACATGCCTTCTCTCCAGTCCTGTCAAACCTTTGGAAAGTCTCCAGTAGCATCTCTGTGATAGTAGAAATCAGAAGAACAGAAGTCTAGCCCCCAGTCCTATAGCCGAGGTAGGATTTGAAGCCAGATGTGTTCTGTTGCCAAGTCTGTGTCCTTGTCGCTGAAGGATGCTGTTCCTCTTCTGTGCATATGGTGAAGCTGCCATGGATGTATCACAGTCTTTTTTTGGAACTCACTGCTCTCGACCTCCCTTTCCAGAGATTCTAGGAGGAAGGTGTGAGGTTCCAAAGTGGTGACACTAGAGGAGGGTAGCCAACCAATATACCAATTTGTGTGTGTGTGCGTGTGCACGTGCGTTCAGCACTCACATCAGGGCGAAGTTCAAGGACACACACCACTGGCCAAAAACCAAGGCAAAGGTCTCTTGGACCGTACCTGTAGGTTCTTGAACAAGTTTCTACATTCTGTCATCTCCTCCTGCCACTTCCCTAAGTTCTCTCGAGAGAGAATGAAGGAGGCCTTTACCCCCATACTATCTCCTATCAATAGATTTGGAGAAGTCTGGCAAGTCATAATTGATATCTATATACTATTCTAATCCCAGCTTTGCAGCTCCCCAGTGCCCCACCTCCTGAAACATGGGCTTCCTTTACACTGTCAGAGACAGACTTCTGTGTTTGTGGAATGAATATCGGAGCTTCACTCTGCTTCATATGTCTTTGCCTTTTTTTTTTTTTTCTTTAAGTTTCCAGGATTCTCACTGGGAGAAAACTGAGTCAATGGCCTAGTTCCAAGGCATATTTTAGAAGAAGCTGTCTAGTAGAAATTTATGATACAGCTGTGGTTGCGTTCAGTGTTTTAGCTATTCATTATTCAACTCCTTTCTGAAAAACATCCCCGATGGAGACTGGTTCCTATATCACTGTGCATATGATCTGGCACAAAAGAGGTTCTCGTGGCCCACTTCCCTCTGTTGGCTCCAACAAGCAGTCCTCCGGTACAATCAAGAAACAAGTCGTGGCCTCATCAACCGATGAGAATCTTGCTGCCAAAGACACGGGCCAGTCAAGGTCAGATCATTACGGCAGTATGTTGGTAGTGCCATCCTAGCAGTCATGACAATGACATTGACTCAGGCCATGAAAGTGGGGATCATATTGATGCTAGAGGTAGTGGCTTCGCCTGAATGTTCCAGCTGTATGAGTGTGCTGTATGTCCTGATGCCTGGTCTGGAGATGCTTCAGTTCCTGCTACTGTCTAAGCTGGGTCTCTATGTTTCCCATCAGTCCCTCTATCTTTCCAACAAATTTGTCTCCTACTTGATTTGGCCATGATCCTTTTCCATTGTTTGCAACCTAAACACATCATGAGCACAGGAACTAACAATGACTGCACACTTACTTTCCTGGCAGGTCCTATGTCAAATGTTTTAGCCCCTGGTGTAACTGGCTTCCCACTGAACCTTATAAGATTAGTTATTATTATTTGCATTTTATAGATGAGAAGCTCAAGATGGAAAAAAGATACAAAGAAGCTAAGCTAATAGTTCACTTTTTCTGAGTGTTTAATAGAGGCTGTCGTTTTAAAGTACCATCTCATTTAATCTGCATAATCTTCCATATTATGTAAAAACATATTTCAATGTATCTAAGACAACATTGATTGCAAAATATACCATTCTTTATGTACCACTAAGAAAGGAAATACCTCCGATTAAACTATGGCATGCCGTTAATTATAAGATGGATGATATCAGAGATATTAATTTAGAAAAACATATTTTAGAATATGTTAATTATAGCATGTCATTACTCCATTTTAAAAATGGGATAACCAGACACTGAGGCCCAGCAGGATTTAGAGATCTGCCTGAAGTCCCCCAATTTGCCCGTGGTGGTAAAAGGATTTAAATCTAAATCCATCTAGCTTCAAAGCCATTAATCACTATGCCATATTGTTTTATAGTCATCTAGCCATCTAGTAGTAGGACTGAAGTTCAGACCCATGTTTGTCTGACTCCAAATTAATAATAGATAAAATGGAATGAGTATCCATTATTTGTCAGGTATAGTTCCTGGAGGTTTACAGTTATTGTCTTATTTAGTATTCCTAATAAACCTGTACAATAGAGGTCACTTTTCCCAATTTGCAGATAAAGAAGTTGAGACACTGGCTTGCTAAAAGCCATAGAGCTAATAAAGAGCAGAGCCAAGAACTGATTCTAGGTCCTTCTGTCTTCAAAGATACATGTTCCACCACCTTACCTGGCTACTTGTTTGGTATGTAGCTGAAGTTTGCAAAAAGTCCTCACAGAGAAGGACCAATCCTCATCTAAAGAGATGAATTCCTGTTGAAGGATTTCCAGACATTGATGTACATATGTAGGTGCCTCATATCATGCCATCAAGGCCATTGCTCAGACTATTACTCAGGCAAAGGAGGGTATTTCTGCCTGTTTCCTCCACCTCCCTACTCTGCCCAGTTCTGTCAAATTATGTAGCTACAGGAACCACTCAGGCAGCAGCTTTCCTAACTGGATGTGTGAAGTTCACAGATGAAGAGCATAGGTCTCTAAAGTCTAAACAAAGAAATGGGAAGTGTTAAGCACCCTCCCCCTTCTTTGCTCCTTGAGAAGTTTTCTACTGTCCTGCATTGGGCTTCATGGTAATTATGGCAACCAACATTGCTGCTTCCTATCTTAGTTATGGTTGTTCCCCAAAGTAGACCTTCTGATAAGGACCTGGGGCCAGGTAGTGCATATGGAAAATGATCTCAGGAAGCCCAATCAGTGATCTAACAATGTAAGATCGAGAAGGCAGAAAAACAAAGAGTGTATTCCCAAGTGACTTACTCCTGGAGGCCACTGCTGGACTATCACTGAAGAACGCTGTAGAACACAACTCAGATTACCAGAATGAGGGATGGAATACTGGAGTGTTATCCACTGACCCCTGTCTCGTTGCTGAGGATTTTCTCTTGGCATGTGAAATCCCTAGTGTTTTGGAGTGTCACCTATGGGCATTGGCACAAACCTCCACTGATGTGGGATAAAGTCCTCAGATAGAGAAGCAGAGAGCTGCAGGCACTTGCAGGAGGAAGTTATCGGATGCCGGGAATCGTCCACTGCAGCTGCGGGTAAACTCACATGTCTGTTAGAGGAAGAAAATGCTTCTCAGCCCAACCTTCGGCACCTTCTTACCATGGACCAAGAGTTATGTTACTGTCTTTACTTTCATTACCCAACTCCATCCTTATAGAGGTGTCAGTTGCCCTAATAAACGCTATTCTGCCTCAAGTTGGAGACTGCGTTTTATCTGTCCTGTCTCTGCACCTCTGGGGCTGGCACAATACTGGATAGAGCACCGTAGTAATGTGAGGAGTGAGGGAAAGAGCTACCAGTGAAATGGTATGGAGGTAAAAGACCATATAGCCTTTACCAAGAATTCAAGTGGAATAGTGGAACACCACTCTGGAATCCATTACTTTGATGGGATTGATCAAAATAACCCCCATTCTTCACTCTTCCTATATCCTGATACTTTTCCGTATGACTTTGTCTCTCACTCTGACTCTGCAAATCACCACATAACTTGTCTTGGCCAATGGGGCATTAGCGTGCGTGATGCAAAGGCAGGTTTGAAAGAGTTTGAATGGTTATTCTTGGTGGCTTTTGTAGCTTTGCGATTGCTATGGGAACATACCTGGATTCGCTTGTAAGAGAATGAAGAGTGGGACAGAACCAAGTTACCTTGGTCATCCTCCATGAGACAACGCTAGACCAGCCAACAACCTGTAGACCTCAGATGTATAAATGAGACTAAGACAACCAACAGTGTTACCAGGAGACCCATAGCTGAACATGCACTGATTGCAAGCCTAGGGGTGAAATCAACTGATTTTCATTCCTGAGCCCTGGAACCCCACAGATACAGAAGCAAAATAAACATTTATTGTCGTAGGCCACTGAGGTTTGTGATTGTTCATAGGACAGCGTTTTTGCAGCAATAAGTAACTGATACGCCCCACACAGAGTATGTATGGGAATAAACAGAAAAATGGCAAAGTGCTATTGAAAGGCAGATGCTAGGTAGTCAGCTAGTCGCAGTCAACAGCTTAATGACTCCCTTAGAGTCACCAACCTAAAGCATGTGTGATTGACATCAGTGCATCAATAAATTTACCCATAATTACATGGCATCAGCTGTTTGGGTCACTTGTCACTGGTAGAAGCTACAAATGTTAAGGCTGTAAATGGCCGGGGTGTAGGATTTGTAGGGCAGAGGAGCAGAGTAAGGTGAAGCTGACAACAAAAGCAGAAGCTGGACACAGATGAGTTTGGATGCTTTCCTGGAGTTACCAGGGTGCCCAGGGGATTAATGAATGTCAGTCGAATGAATGAGATATTCTGGGAAAGATGGACATTTCCTGGCATTACTCAAGTGGGGTGGGTCCCTCCTTTACCTCTGTGAAAAACTGGCTCTGTTAGTGAAAATGCCATCTGCTACTGCAAATTTTACTGGCCTCCTGGGTTTTTTTTTTCCCCGAGTAATATCTGCCAGGTTATGTAGCATATAAACAGAGACATAGGGCACCTTTAAATGGTGTAATTTTTCAAGGCAGAGAGCCTTCTGTTAAAGAGAAGATGGGAAGAAGACCAAATCAAATAACAATTATGAATAATACACTACTCAGCCCATAACAAAAGTCTCTGGATTTTATAATATGTTCCTGCCAAAGGCCATGTGTAATATTTCCTTGTTAGTAGTTCTCAACCGCTATGAAATCCACAAAACCTCTCCCAGCTGCTGAAGACTTATTCTCTCTCCTGTCCCAGTTTGAGACACATCCATAAGGTTTAGAAAATATGACGAAGATTCCCAACTTGAATGACAGTTATAGTAATCTCTTAAGGCTTTAGAGAAAGATGTAAGAAAACCACAGTGCATGTCTGTTTAAAAACCATTCTGTCTAATGGTTTGTAGTGTTCCAAATTTTGGAGGAGGGAGTAGGTTGAGACAGAACTATTTAATAAGCTTCCTTTCAATGAGCTGAGTGATGTTGGTATTACGTTAATAATCAGTACAAATTAAATTACATTAAAAGCTGAGGTTCAAAGCTAAAGCATTAAGAAAGACTTGAGCAGGTAGACAAATTTACTTCTATTTTTTTTAAACAAGAGTTTCATAGGACTTTAAATGCATGTATGGAAGTTATGAATTCTTCTATATACATGAGGTTGTGGTACATCTTTCTGCTTGAATCAAACTTCTCTTGAGTAGAGAACAGAAATACAAGAATATTTAGAAAGATAGAAACATAAATAAAAGAAATATAAGAATGCCCTACCAAGAAGAAAAGACCAAATGAGAAGAAAATAACTTAAAGGTAGTTGAGAAGACACACAGTGTGCATCCAATCCTCATTTCTCTGGCATTTCTAACAGGTTGTTTGTGATGTCTACTGAAAACCAGCATTTATGGGGCCTATGAATAAGGCTGGCACCACGCTAAACACATGTATTAGCTTATTTAATTCTTCCAACAATGTTTTAAAGTGGGTACTATTTTTACCCTCACTTTGTAGACAAGGAGATTGAGGCTAAGAGAGGTTAAGTATGTTGCCCAAGGTCACACGCTAAGTGGCGGTACCATCAGTCAACCTCATGTCAGAATGATTTTACAGCTCGTGATTTCATCACCACACTCAAATATTAACACCTTTTGACACTCCATCTGTGCTGAAAGCCAAATCCTGGTGACCCTCTAATCACAACAACAAAAAAGGGTTACGGCTGCTTTCTATTGACTCTTGGAAAGATTCCAGTTCGATGAAGCAGTTACTGATAATAATTTCATAGTAATCAAGAAGCCTATTAGTTTGTACCTAGGTATTGCTGTTTCTTTAAACGTTGCTATAAGAACTTAGTGATTCATGGCTAGTTAAATTAAATTGTTTCCTAAGCTGGCAAAGCATTATCTTTAACACATAAGGTATAATTACCTAGAAGACTTTTAAATTGCTACTCATCCCAAAGAAAGCTTGGCCAATGAGTTCTCAAAGGAATGGAGCAAGGAACTTGGGGGTGCCTTCCATAATCTTGCAAAGTTAAATCACAGAAAGTGCCAAGGACCTGGAATTTGCAGGGTCTTCACATTCAGGGGGACCTTGTGAGGGCACCTTCCCTTATCCCTTCACCTTTGCCTTCCTTCTGTGAAAGTGATAGTTGACATGTATCTCCTTCCATCACCTTATTGTCCCAAGGTAAGAGTTAGTGCTCTCCCTTGTTTTTGCTGGCATTCTCGCACACCTTGCCAAGTTGTTGCTTCTTTAGTGATGCCAATTCTTGCATTCTTGTTGGGAAAATAAATTCCAGAAGAATATGTCCAGAGATTTTTTAATAAGCTTATTTATTTATTTTGAGAGAGAGAGAGAGAGAGAGGCAGAAAGAGAGGGAGACAAAGAATCCCAAGCAGGCTCCACACTGTCAGCACAGAGCCTGACAAGGGGCTCGATCCCACAAACTGTGAAATCATGACCTGAGCCAAAATCAAGAGTCAGACACTTAACTGACTGAGCCCCCAGAGGTATTTTAACATAGGATTTTAAATATTCTTTAGGTATGGTGAGGCCAAGAGATCAGGGAAGGACTCATAGATCCCCGGAGGAAGGAGAATGTTATAGAAGGCCACTCGGGGAAGCACCAGAGTCCATCAGGAGGCAGGGAGTGGGGAGAAGAGGTTTTTATTTTGTGGTTTCCATAGACAGGAACAGGTCATTAAGGGTGAGCAGACTTATGATTGGCTACTTTGGGTAATTTCAGTGAACTCTGGAGTGGAAGGGCTGTCCCTAAGATGTCTGGAATCTAGCCTTGGGATGATGAGGGCAGGTTGATGGTGGGAGGGATGCAAGAGCCCAATAAGGGAAAGTTGAGGGTATGAGTCTGAATTGACTCTAGGAATTGACTAATCCTGGAAGGGGCAATCCCTCCTGGGTCAGAAATTCCTCACATGTCAAGCATCAGAATACAGAAAATAAAAGATATGTTTAATAAAAGAGGGAAACTATGAAGAGTTCATCTTTCTGACAGTAAATGCAGCACCTATATGCACATGCACAGGTGTGTTTATGCAGGTGAGTATCTGTGTCTATGCTGGATTAATTGGTTTCACAGTGTTACCTGAGGTCTTAGAATTCCCTCTGATTCAATATACATTTCTAGGAGATGTATGGGTTCTCCTCACCCATCTCTCACTGGCTTGGCCTGGCTCCAAGGATCCTGTCTGGGGAGCAAAAGCAGTGTTTTACAGACTCTTCCTTCCTTTTCTAGGAAGTCATCAATTCTGGTGGAACTGGAGGTCTACATCGTGGCGGTCATCATTTTAACCTCTCATTTCTATTAGCTTCTGCCAAACTGAGAGCTGCTGTCATGGTTCAAGATGAAGATAGCTTCTCCTTCTCTTCCTCTCTTTTAGTGTGACCACAGGTTGTCTTTAAGAGTTGAGGTTTTTTTGTTGTTGTTGTTGGTTTTAAGTAAGCTCTATGCCCAATGTAGGGCTCAAACTCATGACCCTGAGATCAGGGAACATATGCTCTACCGACTGAGCCAACCAAGCACTCCAAGAGTTGACCATTTTAATTAACTAACTTCTTTCTTCTTTCCTTCTATATGAACCAAGCACTCCAAGAGTTGAGCATTTTAATTAACTAACTTCTTTCTTCTTTCCTTCTATATGAATATTCATGTATTAAATTCTGTATGTCAACACGAATCCAGGCACCTGGGGGGAACACCAAGAGAAACCAAACAAGAAGTTCACAGCCTCATAGAGCCTCAAAGATAAACACCTTAAGAACATTCTCTGAAAACAAAACCCATAGTTATTCATTTGATGATTCAAGATCCTATTAGGCCTTGAATATCATCTACCTTGAGAGAGACACTGCTTTCAATTGCTGTTAGGAAATATATCAAGGTTTATCCCAGGAAAGAGGAAGAACCACAGAAATGGCAGACTCTGTCCTCAAATTGGGAGACAAGAAATTCAAGGCCTGGGATTCTAGGATCGCATATCTGATTTCAAATTCCATCTCTGGGTCCTGCTAGTCCTAGGATTTGGGGCAAGGTGCTCAAAGGATCTAAGATTTAGTTTTGCATCTGTTTAAAGAAAATAATTATTAAAATATTGCACAAGAAGAAATAAATGATCAAATTAAGATTGCTGTCAAGATAAACGAGACAATTTGTTGAGAACACTTGACACTGTGCCCAACGCATAGTAAGTAGGCACAAATATTCTTACTGCTGTTAACATTATTATAAACAGTGATGTGTTTAAGCAGAAAACCCATGAGCGTTGATATCTGGAATGTTTGAGTCTCAGAATGGTTGATTCTGCCACTTATGAGGCATGTTCCCCTGGGTATGCTACTTAACATTTCTGAATCAGAAATAACCAAGCCTACTTTTCACAAATTTCCTGAAACTGGAAGATATTGGATGTGGGATGTCTATACCTTATGATGTTCTGGCTTCCATGAGAAGTGGTAGCTGTAACTATTGTGATTAACTGAGAATCATACACTCCTGGAATACCAGCCATGCATTTCTGAGGGAGAAGAAAACAGGGGCAGGGAGGTAAAAGGATCCTTTTGCTTTTTATGATGCTCTGGGGTTTTTTTTGGCAGAGCTTGAGTAGAGGTCACTGGTTGGCCTCTGTACAGGATGGCTGTGGTTCCACCCGCCCAACCCACGGTGCCTTTGGTCCAGTCTCCAGGACTAGCATTTATGCCTGTCTCTGTGGCTACCTATGACCGTAATTGGAGTAAGTCCAGCCGGCGAGGGCAGGGGGGCCCTCAAGTGTGATTCTGTGTTCCCGGGTGCCTTCCACTGGACTCATTTTGCTGAAGGAATATGTAATATGTACTGAGATTATGTGGGGCCTCTGGGTGGGAGGACACTCGGGGCCAAGGGACTCTGGAGCCAGGCAAAGTGGGGTAGGTAGCAGGCCAAGCAGCCAGGTCTCCACGTGACATAGTTATCAGTCCAACCGTTTTCTCTTTTCTGATTCAGAGGGGCTGAGAAGTTTCTATGAATAGAATAGAACCAGCGATGAAAGAAGATAGAAGAAAATAAGTGGGTAAGGAATCCAGAACCAGGGGATCTGAGCTTGAAGGCAGGTTCGACCACTTCTTAGCTGTGTGACTTTGTGTGAGTGTCTTTATCTCTCCTCATCCCTAAACTGCCTATCACAGTATGTGAAATATTATAGACCCATTTTGGGGATCACATAAAGCACTTGTCAGTTTTGTTGATCATGACACTGACATTTCGCACCAAAGGTCGCAATCCAGGTATGTGTTTTATTTGCCAGTGAAGACTTCAGGAAAAGACACACTCAAAAATTGCTGGTGGAAATGTAAGTTCATGTAAATTTCAATGCAGATTGTATAAGTATTATTAATACATATGTATCAGTAGATGGATATCATTTAAATATAAAATATGCAAGTCCATAGGCAGTTCTATTCAGAAATTTCATCTCTGTGAATCTGCCCACAGAAATAGCAAAACACTGCTCTCTGCAAGTATATGTGTATGAATCTACTGCGTAAGGGAAACATAATCTACATGCAGTCAGTATATACGTGTAAGCATCTAAATTATAGCATCATTGGAGTAGCAAAAACCCATAGATGAAGCAAATAATGAACAGGGGGAATGGTTGAATAAATTGTGGTACAATTAGAAGTACAGCAGTTAAGTTTTCACAACTCTCTCATTTTTTTAAAAAAATTTTTTTAATGTTTATTTATTTTTGAGAGAGACAGAGACAGAATGCGAGTGGGTTAGGGGCAGAGAGAGAGGGAGACACAGAATCCGAAGCAGGCGCCAGGCTCCGAGCCATCAGCACAGAGC
The DNA here is from genome assembly GCF_024362965.1 of Panthera pardus. Classification (NCBI taxonomy): domain Eukaryota; kingdom Metazoa; phylum Chordata; class Mammalia; order Carnivora; family Felidae; genus Panthera; species Panthera pardus. The sequence goes on from NW_026527002.1 coordinate 70,407,651, forward strand.
CCGACGTGGGGCTCGAACTCATGAGCTGTGAGATCATGACCTGAGCCGAAGTCGGAGGCTCAACCGACTGAGCCACCCAGGCGCCCCTCACAACTCTCTCTTAATGCCACTTCCCTTCACACTACCTTTCCATTTCTTGATGTCTTCGTGCAGTAGAACATCTCGAAGGAACATCACCTCTGCTCCCTGATCCAACTCTTCTCCTTATTCTCTTCAGTCCACTTCAACCTCCTCCATTTCAGTGAGGTTAATCTCTTACAGCTCATTAGTGCTGCACCCAGCAGTTAGTTGTGAAGAATCTCCTGGAAACCTCTGCAGCATTTGACATAGTTGATCACTCCTTCCTCTGGAAACACTTCACTGGGCTTCTGGGAAATTTAAGCCTCTTGGTTTTCTTGCTACCTTATGGGTTGCTCCTTTTCAGCCTTCTCTTGTGGTTTCTCCTCTTTGGCCCTGTCTTAATGTTGAGTGTCCTTGATGTTCCCTGCCCTAACCAGACTCACTCTCTGGGAGATCTCTTCCAGACTGATGGCTTAAACAACAACTGTGTGCTCACAACTAATGACTTATATCCGGTACATAGTAGGACTTTGGAAGGAAGGAAGGAAGGAAGGAAGGGGAGAAGGAAGGAAGGAAAGAAGGAAGGAAGGGAGGAAGGGAGGAAAGAAGGGAGGGAGGGAGGGCAGGAGGAAGGGAGAGGAAGAGTGGTAGGGAGGGAGGAAAGGAGGAAAAAAGGAAGGCAATATTGTTGCCTTGAAAAGGTGCACTCCACACATATAAGAAAAAGAAATATAAGCATAAAGTCTATAGGCACAGATACCATGGGTTCAAATCTAGAGTCCTTCACTTCCAGGCTGTATAATTTGGGGCAAGTTATTTAATTTCCTGATGCTTCAATTTCCTCCTGTAAAATAAGGATAGCAACAGCTCTGTCATTTCCTTAGTGATATTTTGGACATTTAAATATGCTAGAACATGTAAAATGTTTAAAACAATACATGGAAAATTATAAATGTTTCTAAGTATTGGCTATTCTCACATAAAGGTAGAACCCTATATTTAATACAAGACCTTCTATACGAATATCCTAATGACTTAAAAGGGGTGAAAATATAATTTAAAAAGACTCCAATGCTCAAACCATAAAGTGGAATGGTTAGACACATTTATGGATCACATTTATGAGAAGGCTATCCTGGATAATGTTAACAAATGAGTGACACGCTGAGAGAAGATATTTTTAATGTTTAAATTAAGAAGGGATTAATTTCCAAAAAAAAAAAAAAAAGGGAGGGATTAATTTCCAAATATACTTTTACTCCAAACTAACAGGCTAAAGCAGGAAACTCATAGGAAAATGGACAAGGTAACCAGGCAATGTACAAAAATTGCAGTCCAAATGTCTGAAAAGTATATAAAAATATGCTTGAGCTCATTAGAAATAGCAAGACCGAACATTTTAACTGCAAGATGCTGTGTTACACCTATTTGGATGGCAAAAAAAAAAAAAAAATGCAAGTGTTGGGATTATCCATTGTTGTCAAGACTTTGGGAGGGCAGGAATTTTTATGCACTGTTGATGAAGAGTGAACTGGAACAAACATTCTGAAAAACAATTAGTCAATATTTAGCTAAGGTAAGTATTTCTTTTTTCCCTTGGATCCAGCCAACCCAATCCTGTACATATATTCCTTACAAATATTCTTGCAAATGGTGGCGCCTGGGTGGCTCGGTCAGTTAAGCGTCCGACTTCAGCTCAGGTCACGATCTCGCGGTCCGTGAGTTCGAGCCCCGCGTCGGGCTGTGGGCTGATGGCTTGGAGCCTGGAGCCTGCTTCAGATTCTGTGTCTCCCTGTCTCTCTGCCCCTCCCCCGTTCATGCTCTGTCTCTGTCTGTCTCAAAAATAAATAAACGTTAAAAAAAAAATTCAAATATTCTTGCAAATGTTCATGAGGGACCATGGACAAGCTTATTTTTCAGAGTATTACTTTTGGTGGCAGGAACTAAAGGCAACCAAGCTTAGCCCCTAAGGAAATAAATAAGTGTTAGATGCCAACTCAGAAACTGCAGGTATTAATAAGAAACACAAGCTAGATGCCCACGACCACGTGGATAGATTCCCCCAACATAATGCTAAGTTAGAAAGAAAAAAAAAAGATGAATTACAATACAATATCATTTACATGAATTAAAATACACATATATAAGACAACACTAGGTATTTTAAGAGAACATATTCCAGGACATATACCGACCCCTTTATGTTGGGTGTCCATGGACTAGAGAATGGGGCTCACACCCCAGAATTTGGAGGACCGAGACTTGAACTCCAGTGTCACCTGAAGGGATAGGTATCATTGTGCTTAGGCTGATTAGCTCAGCTCTCTACACTTAAAATCGAATTCAAAAATAAACAGCAAAAAGATAAATGTTGCTACATAAACATTTCTATGATGTGAAAAACAAAAACATTTCAAAACATATGCGAAATGGTCTTTACTCCATACGTTACAGTGTGCTAAAACCAAAATCAAACATCCTTGACGTGATTTAAAAAAGAAACATTACATAGTAGTACTCTTGCGCCGTCTTTCCTTGGAGTTATCTCTTAAAAATCAGTGTTCAAAAGGAGTCTCAACTTTTTATTGCCCCAGAATTATACTTCTCTTTGTAGTTACACAGACCGCAGATGTTTCTGTACATTTGTAAATGGGCCAGGCCTGAAAAGCTATTTACAAAACTGGAGTCAGCAGACCAAACGCAGGAAAGAGTCTGTTGACTATTTAAATCCGATATCCAACCACTCTGTAAGTGGTTTCGTGGGTTATAGCACAATTGTCACATCGTCTGTGACTCAGTCCTGTCACTCCTTATAAACACTTTGCTAACTGTTTTTAATCTCATCAGGACACCTCCTCTCAGCCAGATGCTTTAGATTTATCTCCCTCAGTCTCTGCAACTTTCCTTGATCTCTGTTAATTGGCCAAGGTCCGCCTACTCTCTAAAAGTAATCTGCAGTAAAACTTTCCAAGGTGTTCCCCCATTAAAAAGCGGCGTGTCCAATAACACCTTGGCTTTCTTGTCTAGAGTCCTCTGGATACCCAACCTTTGGCGGACAGGACAGGAGTTGCTGCGTCCAACTGGAGGAAATACCACCTGTAGAATGGAAGAGGCGATTCAAAACAGTTTTACAAGGCTTCTGGGAAAACTGTCACACTAGAATGGCTCGGGATCATATGTGTATGAAGCCCGGTGTTTAATCATCTATGCATTCCTTTTGTGGTACCCACTGAAAGACCCTTGGCCTATGGAGGAGCCCAGTAGACTGGCCAATGTTCAGATTCATTTCTTCCCTCCGTTGGAAGCCAAATGAATGCCTGGAGTTCCTCTTCCCAACAGAGGCTACACATCTCAGACACACATGGCTAAGAACCATTTTCAGATTTATGGGTTTTACAATGCCAAGTGTGTGTGTGTGCATGCGTGTGTGTGTGTGTGTGTGTGTGTGTGCGTGAGAGAGGGAGAGAGACAAAATATCCTACAGGTGATAATGCGATTGTTGAAATAAAGCGGAATTCTTTTGTCAAACAAGCCTGTACTGTTCAGGGCTACTTATAAAGAAGAAGCTTAAGGAATATGCGTTCAAGGCAAGGTTTGAGACAGTGAAAAAGTAACCTCTCTCAAAGCAGCCATGAATTCACAAGTTCCGCAAAAGAAATACAAGTCTTTTACAACTACACGAAGGCAAAAAAAAAAAAAAAAAAAAAAAAAAGACTCTTATCCATTTGCCTTCAGATAATGTGAAGATTAAAGGGAAGATAGTTGACATTCAGAAAAAGTCTGGTTTAGGAACAAGCACTGTGTGTAGACAGCATAGTTTCATTTTCTCCAACCACTGTGTGAGGTGGGAATTTTTATTCCAATTACATAGATGACAAACTCCAAACTCCAGTTTCCAAAGGATGAAGTGACTTTCCAGTGAACACACAGCTTGTGTGCATAGAGCTGAATCTTGAATCCTGTTAGATTATAAGCTTCTAGAGGTCAGGCACTATTTCTGTCTTTATTACCGAACTCTTAGATTTAAACCAATACCTAAGAGGGGCGCCTGGGTGGCTCAGGCGGTTGAGCGTCCGACTTCGGCTCAGGTCATGAGCTCACAGCTTGGGCGTTCAAGCCCCATGTCAGGCTCTGTCCTGACAGCTCGGAGCCTGGAACCTGTTTCAGATTCTGTGCCTCCTTCTCTCTCTGCCCCGACCCACTCGCATTCTGTCTCTCTCAAAAATAAATACACATTAAAAAAAAAACAACAAAAAAAACCAATACCTAAGAATGATGGACGTGAATTAAAATTTAATGAGGAAGTGAATGAAGAAATGAATAATTAATTAAATTATTGAATGAAATGATTTCTTTCTTTTTTTTAATTTTTGAGAGAGAGGGAGACGGACAAAGTGTGAGCAGGGGAGGAGCAGAGAGAGGGAGACACAAAATCTGAAGCAGGCTCTGAGCTGTCAGCACAGAGCCCGATGTGGGGCTCAAACTCACAAACTGTGAGATTACGACCTGAGCTGAACTCAGACACTCAACCGACTGAGCCACCCAGGCGCCCCTTGAATGGAATGATTTCAATAAACTCTTTCCCATATCCCTTATAATATGGAACTTCAGCAGTTACAGCTCATGGAGGCCGACACATTGCTGGAAATAAAGAAGGTCTGATGGAATTCACCTAACAGAACCTGAACTTGTTGCATAAAGTACAGCCAAATAGAAGGATTTGGGGCATCGCTATGATGGGCAGAGTAATAGCATTTGTTACCAATTCCAATGGTTATACCAAAGCCATTCGATAGAGACTTCAATAGCTATTTAATAACTATTTAATGAGACTTCAATAACTTATTTAGAAAATGGGATGATCTTATAATAAATTTCTGAAAAATTTACTCTGAGCTCTGCTTAAAATGCAGTTCATTAATTGATGGACTTTAATAAAGAGAACTCTGTTCCCCTGAAAAATGAAATAATATGGTCTAGAAAGCCACAATTAGCTAGTCTAAGAAGTGCACAGTGCTATGTCTTCCTGTTTTAATGTGCACATCTCTGTTTATTAATTATTTCCTCTCATCATGTACTTGTTTGTTCTTACTGTTTTCTGTAACTTGCCTGTTTGTATTTTTGCCTGTTTTTTTTTTACAGGGAAGTGGTTTTTTTTTTCTTTTTTTTTTTTTTTGACTGTCAGGATATTGATTATGTTCTACATATCAATTCCTTATTGATTTTAAACATGGAGGGGGAGTCCCATTAAATTGACAGTTTTATGGCAGTTACGCTGACATCTCTAAGCATTCTAGAGTTCACATTTTTTTGTGTGATGTTAGATAAGGATCTGGATTCATTTTTCATGATTAAATGAACTCACACCATCTACTGTTCCCATTAATTACTTGTGCCAACTTTATCATATATTTAGATCTCATATATTAATGAGTCTGTCTCAGAGCTCTTTATTATCTTCCATTAGTCAATTTGCCTGTTATTACACCAATAAAACACTACTTTGATTACTATGGTCTTGCCTCATATTTTAATATGTGGTAAGGATAAGCTTCCTCCCTCTCCTGTTTTTTTTCAGTCCATATAAATTTTAAGTTTACCAAGTGCATAAAAGTCACCCAACTTGAATTTTTATTGGGCTTGTGTTAAGTTTGTATATTAGCTTGGGGAGAATTGATATGTTTCAATTGGCATTATCCTCTCTAAAAGCGTGGAAATATCTCCACTTACGCAAATCATCTTCCATGTCCTTTATTAGAGTGTGAACACCTTGTCTACCGTGATCTTGTTACTCTGGTTAGTTCCTAGATAGTTCAGCATTACTGAGTATTATAGAGTATTTTATTTTTTTATGCATCTTTAGCTAGTTACTTCTTGTATAAAAAAAAATAAAAAATAAATTAAATAAAAACCAAAAAATAAAATGAAATAAAAAGAACACTGATGCTTGTAGGGTGATATTATATATTATACCATCCTTGTTGAACTCTTTTTTTTTTTTAATTTTTTTTTTTAACGTTTATTTATTTTTGGGACAGAGAGAGACAGCGCATGAACAGGGAAGGGGCAGAGAGAGAGGGTGACACAGAATCGGAAGCAGGCTCCAGGCTCCGAGCCATCAGCCCACAGCCCGACGCGGGGCTCGAACTCACGGACCTCGAGATCGTGACCTGAGCTGAAGTCGGACCCTTAACCGACTGAGCCACCCAGGCGCCCCTCTATCCTTGTTGAACTCTTAAGGCTGTTGGTTTATCTTGTTGATTCCATTACTTCTTACTGCCATTCACCTCATTTATATGTAATTCACCTCATTTACATAAATATTCACAGATGCTTATATACACACAAGAATGTGTAATTCAGTATGTCATTGGCACAATTATTTCGAACAATCTGTTATCTGTTAGATCAATTAAAAATAAGAGAAATAAAAGCTTTTATTTTACCTTCACTTATTTCTTCTTTGATGTTCTTCCTGACTATGCAAATCCAATTATGTGACCTATATTATTTTCCTTCCCTCTAAAGAACTTCTGTTAACACTTCTTTTTTCTTAATTAACTTTTTTTTTTTTTTTTTTTTAGAGAGACAGAGACAGAGAGAGAACATGAGCAGGGTAGGGGTAGAGGGAAAAAGAGAGAGAGAGAGAATCTCAAGCAGACTCCATGCTTAGGGCAGAGCCCAATGTGATCCCCTGACCCTGGGATCATGACCTAAGCCCAAATCAAGAGTCAGATGCTCAATCATCCGAGCCACCCGGGCCCCCCTGTTAACATTTCTTCCAAGGCAAGTCTACTGGCAAAAAATTCAATATTCGTTTGAGAAAGCTTTTATTTCCCCTTAACTTTTGAAAGATAATTTCACAAGGTACAAAATGCTAAGTTGGTGGGGTTTTTTTCTTGACACTTGAAATATTTCACTCCATTCTCTTGCTTGTGTGGTTTCTGAGAAGTCAGATGTTATTCCTCTGTAGGTAAGGAATTTTTTCTATCTGGTTTCTTTCAGGATTTTTTTTTTGTTTACCTTTAATTTTCTGTAGTTTGAAAATGATATGCTTAGATATATACAGTGTATATAGTATATATATTGCCATTTATGCTTTTGGTCTTAACCAGCAGTGATAGAATAGTTCCAGTGTCCTAAAAGTCCCTGTGCACCTCCTGTTTGTCCCTCCCTCCCTCCTCCTGAACCCCTGGTAGCCACTGAGTTTTGTACTATGTCCCCAATTTTGCCTTTTCCAGAATGATAGGTGGACAGAATTATACACTATGTAGCCTTTTCAGATTGGCTTCCTTCACTTAGAAATACTCACTTAAGGTTCATCCATATCTTGTCATGGCTTGATAACTGATTTCTTTTTATCACCAAATAACACTTAACTGTATGGATGCAGCACAGTGTGTTTACATAGTCATCTATTGAAGGATATCTTGGTTGAAGCTGCCATAAACATTTTTGTAAAGGTTTTGGCGCGGCGCCTGGGTGGCTCAGGGGGTTGGGGGTCCGACTTCGGCTCAGGTCATGATCTCACGGTTCGTGGGTTCCAGCCCTGCCTCTGGCTCTGTGCTGACAGATCAGAGCCTGCAGCTTGCTTCAGATTCTGTCTCCAGCTCTCTACCCAGCTTGTGCTCTGTCTCTCTGTCTCTAAAATAAACAAACACTAAAAAAAAATTTTTTTTTAAGTTTTTGTGTGGACATAAGCTTTCAGTTCACAAGGGCGTATAATGAGGCCCACGGCTGTTGGAGTGTATGGTAAAAGTATGTCTAGCTTTATAGGAAAGTGCCAACTCTTTTCTAAAGTGGCTGTGCCATTTTTCATTCCCACCAGCGATGAATGAGAGTTTTCGTTTTCCCTCATCTTTGCCAGCATTCGGTGGTGCTCCTGTTTTGAATTTTAGCCATTCTAATAGATGTCTAGTGGTATCTCATTGTAGGTCTAAGTTGAAATTCTCTAATGATGTATGGTGTTAAGTATCTTTTCATGTGTTTATTTGCCATCTGCACATCTTCTTTGATGAGGTGTCTTTCCAGATTTTTACTTTTTCTTTTCAGTTGGACCATCTATTTTCTTGACTTTTCTCGATCATCTATTTGTTGACTTTTAAGAGGTGGTTTCTCTGGTACATTTCAGATACCCCTCAGGTATCAAATACGTGTTTTATCCCATTCTGTAGCTTGTCTTTCCATTATTTTAACTTTATTCACTCTTATAGCATTTTTGTTGCAACAAACTTCACATGAAATAAAATTCACTGTGTAAGAGTGCTCGCTTCAATAGTTTTTGGGATACTCACTATGTTTTTGTGTGTGTGTTTCACTAATATTCCTACAGACAAAATTTCATCTGGTATGCAACATAGAAACATAGAAATAAGTTTTTAAAAAATTTTTTTAAGTTTATTTATTTATTTTGAGAGAGAGGGAGAGAGACCATGCGGGAGGGGAACAGAGATAGGGAAAGAGAGAATCCCAAGCAGGCTCCGTGTTGTCAACTCAGAGCCTGACACAGGGCTCGAACTCACAAATGGTGAGATCGTGACCTGAGCCAAAATCAAGAGTTGGATGCTTAACCAACCGAGCCACCCAGGTGCCCCCTAGAAACAAGTTTTTAAAGTTGGTGGAAAAACTTGCTATGTCGAAATGATTGAAAATGGCACTGGGAAATTTATAAGGCTTCCTAAGGGATTTGCAGGGGTGGTATTGATAATGCAGGCTTCTCTCCTTTACACACTGACTTTAACGAGTCTCACCTTTACCTGTACTCTCTCTCCTCAACACACACACACATACCCACACTAATTGTTAAAATTACCTACAAGTTTTATTATCCTATATTTACAAAGATGAGAGAACAAAGCCCAAGGGAGCTCAACCAAAACCAATAAAAGTGGGATTTGAAACTAGGTTTATGTGCTGCTGGATAAAGTGATTTTAAAACTACTATTCTGTTAGCCTTTTATATGTGTATATATGTACGTACATATGTGTGTTTGTGTTCATGTATATGTTTTATTATCATTTAGGCATCTCACAGCCAACCTATCAGGAGGCCACTGCCATTGAATAGTTTGTTACTCACAGATCTCAAGAAGAGGGGTCATGCCACACCATGGCAGTGGAGGACTGGGGACTGAAGAAGTATGGAGGTCAGTCAGGAGGCAGAGAGAGAGGGGGAAACTTTGCGGCAAGGACCTTTATTGGGGTTTCTGCAAGAAAGAATGGTGGGTGAGACAAGGTGGGCAGGTTTAGGATTGGTTAGCTTGAGTAATTTCAGCTGACTTAGGAGTGTAGGGCTGTCTTTGGTTGTCCTGGGATGGTGATGGCGGGCAGGTAATGGCCTGGAGCGAGAGAGCTAGTTAAAGGAAGTATTTGGTATGACTCTGGACCAAAATGTAAGCTCATAGACCAGGGGTTGCCATCTTTAGGAAGTAACTAGCCCTGAGTGAGGCAGCCCCCTAGGGTCAGCAAGGCCCCAAAATACCAACATATCAAAAATACAGTCATGATTAATAGAACGTACGGACATACACACACATATGTGTGGACACATAAATGTGTATTTTAGCTATAGTTGTATAGCTGGGCTGGGAAAGAGAGGACGATTTTTGCTGTAGCGACGCAGCTGTCCAAACCTGGGATCCCACCTGGCAGTTCCCGCGCTAACATCAGTGCGGTGTGCTGTCTACTGTGTGAGCCGTCTTGCTTGTAGTTTGAGCTTGGCTTCACGGGATGGTGAAAGCCTCGCAGAGAGTCAGTGCCTGGGACAAGAAGCAGAGAAATGCAGTTTTCCTGCAGGCTCTGCATCAAAGGTTAAGGGGCTTGGCCAACTATCTTACAGGGAGGGAAGGAGAGGGGAAGGATGAGCTAAGTGTCTTGAGATTACATCTTAGATGTGTTTCTAAATCATTCTATTTAAATTGTTTTATAAGTTTAAATTCTGGTTAAATGGTTTTATCAGTAAAAAGGCATTTTTGTCGTGGTGGTTGTTTTTAATGATATACGTCTAGTAAGTACAATTTTGTATTTTATGTTTTTATTTTTATTTCTTCTTATTTTCAATTTTCTATCTTAAATGTCCATGCCAGTGGCTGCAGAGGAGGCATCGGCTGTGGCTGCTGGTACAGTAAAGTTGGCTAAAGAAAGGTTGGCTTCCACACTTGCTCCCGGGGTGTTGGCAAGATTCACCTCCCCTTGGGTTGCTCATGATGTCCCATTTATTTATTTCTTCTTCCGTTGCTTGTACTTTTGATGTCATACCCAAGAAACCATTGCACAACCTAAGGCCATGAAGATCTAAGTCTATCTTTTCTTCCAAGACTTCTATAGATTAAGCTCTTGCGTTTAGGTTTTATACATTTTGAGTTAATTTTTCTATAGGGTGTGAAGCAGAGGTTCAAATTCATTTGGCACGTGCCTCTCCCATTGTCCCAGCACCAACCGTTGACAAGACTATTCTTTATCCATGGACGGTCTTGGGGCACTTGTTGAAAATTAATTGGCCAGAGACACACGGATTTATTTTTGGACTCTCAATTCTATTTCATTGAGCTAAATGCCTACAATTCTATTTCATTGCACTAATTACCTACTTGGACCAATACCACACTGTCTTCTTTACCATTGTTTTGTAGTAAGTTTTGAAATCAAGAAGCGTGAGTCTCACTAGTTCGTTCTTCTTTTTCTGGGTTTTGGCTCTTCTGGGCCCCTGGCAATTCCATTTGAATTTTAGAATCAACTCATCAATTTGGACAGAGAAATCAGCTGGGATTCTAACAGTGATTGTGTTGAAGCTTTAAATCAATTTGGAGAGAGTTGCCATCTTAACAATACTAAATTCTTCCATCCATAAACATAGGATGCTTTTCCAACTATTTGGGATATCTATAATTTCTTTCAACAATGTTTTGTAGCTTTTAGAGTATGAGTTTTTAATTCATTTTGTTAAATTAATTTCTATGTATTTGATTCTTTTGGATGCTATTGTAAGTGAATTTTTTGCTTATTTCATTTTCAGACAATTTACTACAAGTATATAAAGATACAATTGACATTGTATATCGATCTTGTATCTTGAAACTTTGCCGAACTCATTTATTAGTTGTGATAATTTTTTAGCGGATTCCTTAGGATTTTTTTTATTTTTTTAAATTCTTTTCTTGAAATTCAAGTTAGTTAACATACAGTGTATTCTTGACTGCTTCGGGAGTATAACCCAGTGATTGGTCTCTTACATATGACACCCAGTACTCACCCCCAAAAGCGCCCTCTTTAATGTCCATCACCCATTTAACCCATCCCCCAACCCACTTCCCCTCCAGGAACCCTCAGTTTGTTCTCTGGATTCAGAGTCTCTTATGGTTTGCCTCCCTCTCTGTTTCTTTTATTTTTTTAAATGTTTATTTATTTAAACAGGCAGAAAGCGAGAGAGAGCACAGGCAGTGGACACAGGGAGGGACACAGAATTGGAAGGAAGCTCTGGACTCTAAGCTGTCAGCACAGAACCCGATGCCTGGCTGGAACCCATGAACCGCAAGTTCATGAACTTAGCGGAAGTCCTCTGCTTAACCGACTGAGCCACCCGCATGTCCCAGGATCCCTCTCTGTTTTTATCTCATTTTTTGATACACAAGATTGTCATTTGCAAATAGAGATAATTTTACTTCTTCCTTTCTAGTCTGCATGCCCGTTATTATATTTTCTTGCCTAACTGCCCTGATTATAACCTACAGCACAATGTTGAATAGAAACGGTAAGAGAGAATTTCCTTGTTTTCTTCCCCATCCTTGAGGGAAAAAATCTATTCTTTCACCACTGCATGTGTTGTCAATGGTGAACTTTTTATCAATGGCTTTTATCCGATGGGGGAAGTACCCTTAGATTCCTGTATATTAGATGTTTTAATCATGGAAGAGTTTTGAATTTTGTCTTTTATTTACTTTTGCACTCTTATATACTGCCATTTGCATATGCTGATCACTCACTAAGTAATAAATGAAATTCATGTATGCATGAGTGGTTAAGTACAATCAGAGTGAACTGAAGAAGTGATTTCATTAATGGTCGAAACATAAAAAGAAAAACCGATCATCGTATTTAAGTGTCTGTACGTCTTTAGAACTTGCTTCACTTTTTATATAGCATAGGGAAATAGATTTAAATTATAAAATTTTGGGGCGCCTGGGTGGCTCAGTCGGTTAAGCGTCCGACTTCGGCTCAGGTCATGATCTCACAGCTTGTGGGTTCGAGCCCCGCGTCGGGCTCTGTGCTGACTGCTCAGAGCCTGGAGCCTGTTTCAGATTCTGTGTCTCCCTCTCTCTCTGACCCTCCCCGGTTCATGCTCTGTCTCTCTCTGTCTCAAAAGTAAATAAACGTTAAAAAAAAAATTATAAAATTTTGTTTTGTCAGTTTAACATACAACCCTGTAGTAAATATAAAGCATCGATATTTGAGGAAGGACGTTTTGTTTTGTTTTTTGAATTAGAGATGCTTAACTTGAGCCCATAACAGAAGCAACACTTTTCACCTGATAAGCACTCATCCTATTTGCAAATCAGACTTACAAAGAGATGAAAACTCCTTACGTTTCTGTTACATCAGTCAAGAGACTAGGACTCAGGCAGTAATAAGGCCGTTGGCTTATAAAGGAACCTCTGTGTTGTAGTTGTTTGTGAAGAAACTTAATGCTCTTGAAGAAAGCGGTCCCCGGTGAAAGCACTCCTTATTTTTAAACAAATTGCCTTTCATCCTGTATTTATTTGAGGGGCTTCTAAGACTGTCCAAATAGAAAGGCGCATTGCTTCCTTTAAATAGCTAATAGGAGATGAATCCAATTACAGGCCAGCCTGCTTGCAGCTCTTCGGTCCAGAAATGCGTATTATTCACAGAAGCAGAGAGAATGGCCCAGGGAGGAATGCGTCTGTTTGCCCTGAATGAAGGCAAGTCATTGCTGTAAGAGGCCAGCTGGTCTCCCTGCACAAAAGGGGAAATCGTGCAAAATAAACTTGTAAAAGTGAGTCCACTGTCATCAACTTCGTGGTGGAGGCAACAAATGATAGAGGAGCTGAGAGCGCCTGGTCAGGGGGTGAGGTGACAGGCGTCAGAGCCAGGGGGGTTGTCTAACCACTTGAGGATTGACCTGACGAGGCTTTTGAAAAGCACAGGCTTAAATACAAACAGGTACACTCTTTTTCCCTGCCTGCTGTCGGGAAAGAATTGCAGCTACGTGAGACACCCTGCTTTGGAAACTGATATCGGGGACAAAAATTCCCATCAGAAGCGGAGTGACCATATGAAATGTATTTTTCAAATTGAGACCCGTTTGAGAGTGAGAGAGGTTGCTCTTAATAATTACAAGGGAGACAAGCATAAACTGCAAGTGTCCTGGGCAAACCAAGATGAATGGATGATGTAAAAAGATGTTGTTATTCTTTTTTTTTAGTTTTTGGGGGAGATGATTCGGGGGGCGGGTGAGAACTGGACGATTTTATTCCAATCTGAAAACAAGCGCATTATACTACTTACTACCCACAAGGGTTTTGTTTGTGTTTGTGTTAAAGTTTGGGTCCTGTGACAAACGATACCCTCACAGGAGTCATTCTCTCCCCTGAGAGACCCCTGGATTCGTTCTAAGCTAGAGAGAACAGGAAATGCAAAGAGCCGGTGGTGAGAATAAGCTTGATGTGTCCCAGGCAGGATAAGAAGCCAGCAAGGCTGGAGAGACATGAGGAAGGAAACAAGTGATGGACAGGGGCAGCTCATGGAGGTCTCCTCCTTCCAGAAGGCAACACAGTAGAGAGAAGGGCTGCCTGACAGCATCCCTAGCTGAGTCTAGAGCCTGGCTTTGCCTTTTGTGGGCTTTGTACTCTTCGACCCGTTGTTCGACAATGCCTGCCTCCGTCTCTTGTACTTTATCAGAGGGAAAGCAGCTTACATCCACTAGAGTACGTGTCAGCGTAGAATGTCAGCACAGCACAGAGTCACTATCCAAGTGTTCAAAAATGTTTGTGGTTGATATTGTCATTCACTTCATTAGGGGCAGTAGCTTTTCCCAAGGAAGAAAGAGATCAGACCCAAGGGCTGATTTGTGAGACCCTGACACCTGGTCCGGAGTGTTTCTCCTACTAATGGGCCATTTTAGTACTGAGATGATTATTTTTTCAGATCTTTTGGATTCTGGGCAATTAGGTCTAGTAGCCTATGCTGAGGTCCAAACAGAATTCCAGCTTCGATTCTCAATTACTGAAGTATACAAGTTTAGATGTCTCAATCCTGTAACCCGTATCCATGGACCTCAAAGTCACCCTGGAAATATCTGGGACTCTTTCCATGGTTTTGTCCTCCAAATGGTAAGAAACCCAAGACCTACTCTGGAAAATAATGATGTAACCACCAACGGCAATGACCACAGTGATAGTCATGAATGGTAGCCAACGTTTGTTGATCCTTCCCTTTGTGACAGCTGACCACCTTGCTGATTCCTCTCAAGATACTACCTTTATTTAGTTCTCGACATAACCACATGAGTTCAGAGAGTTTAGGAAGCACGGCTGGGGTGTGGGGGTTGGAGGACTGGAACCCAAACCCAAGTCAGCCTGCACTCATGTCTGTGCTCTGCTGCCTCCCCACGGGCAGAAGTGTTTGTAAGGCAACAGCAGATACTTTAGGCAGAGAGTCACCAAAGTCTCCTTTCAGTCTTTTAAACTGCAAATCTTGCAGGCGTTGCCCAGCGGATATCTTTGCTCCTGCCAAAAAGGATATGTCTCCATCTTACAGCGATCAGGATTTTCCTAGTGCTTGTGTCACTCATGGCTGGTCAGATGAAACACCCAAGGAAAGAGCATCCCCAGCAGGTCACTGAACTGTCACGGATGACATTAATCCTGGGCTGCATGCGTGATACTCTTGTGAACTGATATGTGCCATGCACTGTTGAAAAGCTCTAACCTATTTCCAGAGAATGACTTTCCATCCGGAGAATCTGTGCCTTGCTCAGCAGTAGCAAGAACAGTACTCTTAATTCTGGTGCCAGCCTGACCTTATGCCTGGTGAAGCGGCGTTGAGCGTTCACCTTATTAGACCTTTATTGGATCCAGCCGATTCATGGAAAGCCATTACAGGAAAAAACTGACTCTGGGTTGCCACTGCGTAATTCTACTCTGTCTTCTATTTCAAGGTGACTAGCACATCTCCGTTATCAAATTTCAGGGAGGAAGGAACATTAAAGCCAACCCAGGGAGGTAGCCTTGTATAGTAGTCACAAGCACGGAAGCATGTTTTCTGAGGTCAGTATAGATGAGTTCTCATCTCAGCTTTGGAAATGAATACTTAAATGACTAATTACCCAAAGCTTTCTGTTCTGCAGTTTCCCTTGGTATCTAGTATATGGGCACATTGAAAGATCAACCGGCATTATGGATGTGAACAGGCAAACTCATGTGGAAGGACCTGTTCATTCATTGGCCCCACTTCCATTCATGATCCCTGTTTCCTTGGCCACCTTCCAGCTAAGGGTCATCATGGGACACACTTCTGTCCAATGGGACAAGCAGACTTTTTGGGTGGGCTTTCTAGAAATATTTCTGCTGTAACTGATAGAAAGGGTCTGTTTTGCGGCTCCTGGGTGGCTCAGTCGGTTAAGCGTCCAACTCTTGATTTTAGCTCAGGTCAGGATCTCATGGCTCGTGGGATCGAGGACCGTATCAGGCTCTGCACTGACAGCATGGAGCCTGCTTCAGATTCTCTCTCCCCCCTCTCTTTCTGCCCCTCCCTTACCCATTCTTTCTTTCTCGCTCTCAAATTAAATAAATGAACATAAGAAAAAGAAAGGGTCTGTCTTTTGCCTCTTGAGTCTTATGCATACACACACACACACACACACACACACACTTTTTTGTTTCCTGGAACATAGATGTGAAGTCTGTAGTATGACAAGTCATCTTGTAACCACAAGTAAATATGTGAAAACAATTAGAACAATTCTTATCACGTGGTTGGTACTACAAAGTGTCAATATTGCTATCATCATCATGATTGTTTATCATTATTATGAGCATGAGGGTTAGTAAATGATAATAGAGTAAAAAAATAGAAACTTCCCAAGTCCATAATAGCATTGATGAGCCAGTCTACCCACCCAAATCATCTTAATTTGGACTTCTTGATGCTGCAACGCCCGATACAACACCTATGCCGAAAGGTCATCCAGCCTCTGCTTGCACACTTCCAGTGACTGGAAGCTCACTACCTCTGAAGGCAGAGTAGTCTACCTTTGGGCAGATTTGACACCTAGAAAGATATTTCTTATCCTGATCTATATCTGTTTTCCTGGACTTAAATTTCTTTCTTTCTTTTTTTTTAAATAATAATTTCTGGGAGAACTGTTGAGCCTATCGATTCTCTTCTCTGTAACAGATTTCTATGAAGTACATTTATTCACATTAAACTTATGATCGGTTTGGGGCGCCTGGGTGGCGCAGTCGGTTAAGCGTCCGACTTCAGCCAGGTCACGATCTCGCGGTCCGTGAGTTCGAGCCCCGCGTCAGGCTCTGGGCTGATGGCTCGGAGCCTGGAGCCTGTTTCCGATTCTGTGTCTCCCTCTCTCTCTGCCCCTCCCCCGTTCATGCTCTGTCTCTCTCTGTCCCAAAAATAAATAAAAAACGTTGAAAAAAAAATTAAAAAAAAAAAACAACTTATGATCAGTCTGAACGTACAACAGTTGGATTACAGGTGTGATGCAAAATTTGGTGACATTTCTCTTTACTCTCTCTTTATGAATCTCTCTCAACATCTTCCTTTTTCCCCCGTGGGCGTATTTCACCCTCATCACCTTTCTGTGACGGTCCAGGAAAAATGCCTAAGCTTCTTTCTGTATGAATGCCCCTTCAAGTTCCAGAATATTCTTCGTCTCTCTTTTTAAAAGGGACTCATCCATATCTCCATTTGTTGCTAATCAAATCGGTTTTCTTATGTCGAGGTATAAATGCTTGCTAACAGGTCCGTTTCCAGTTAAAATATTTGTGAAAATATCAACTATCTTAACACTAAGGAGCGATATTAATGGTGAAAAACCCGTGTTGGTACCCTGGTATCTGACCCAGTAGAAGCTGACCCACCTGCAAACTACAGAGACAGTATCGACTTCTTTTTGGCATGAATGTTGTCTGTCAGGGATGCCTGCATCAAGCTGGTGTATCTGGGCTTCTAAGAAGGTCCCCTAACCATCAAAGTCCCCTGCAGGTGATGGAAAGGAGTGCTCAGATAGGAAGGAATAAAAGGTTTCAACAGTTCCTTGAGGAAGTGAAGCCAGTGTATAAAGAAGCCTAAATAATCTGATTTTCTCCCTTGTTATAGGATATTCCGACCCTTATTTGACCCTAATTGTGACCCTGACAAACATCACAAAAGCACCTGGACAATTTTTCGGGGTGGACTCTCATGAATGAGACAGAGGTTGTTGTTTACTGCTGGGAACTGCTGGGCAAAGGATGCTCAGGGCCTGCCTGGATAGCGTTTTGCTTTTCACAGAAACCATCAGAATAGGAATGGGAGAAGCTCTCTGCCGAGGTGAGGACCGATTGCTGAGCTATCAAGCACAGGTCCGTCAATGAGAAGATGCCTAAGAGGGGTCTGTTTCTACCCCGACCACACCCCTCACCCAAACATCTACTCACACAAAAATAGCATGTAGGTGCTGCGAAGGGCTCTTTCTTGTGCAAAATTATCTTTGCATCAAATCCCAGGGAAGTCAGAGTTTATGGAGGAAATCAGCCAATAAAGCCGGTAAGAGCATGGTCCAAGGCCAACTATCATGCTGTGCATCTCCTTTCCTACCTTCTAATCAGATAGCTTTAAGCAAATTTTGTAAGGCCCCCAGCCTAAGTGGGGATAATGGTGACATTTTCTGTAACCTTTGATGAAATAATTAATGGTACGATCTTAAAGCCCTTAAAACTGTGATAGTCATAGAGTAAGCATTCAGAAAATGTTAGGTATTGTTCATTCATCTAACGAGATCCTATACTGCACCAAGAACTACCCTAAGACCTGGGAAGCAAATGTCGAACGAAACATGCATTGCAGGGGCGCCTGGGTGGCTCAGTCGGTCGGGGCGTCCGACTTCGGCTCAGGTCACGATCTCGCGGTCGGTGAGTTCGAGCCCCGCGTCGGGCTCTGTGCCGACAGCTAGGAGCCCGGAGCCTGCTTCGGATTCTGTGTCTCCCTCTCTCTCTGCCCCTCCCCCTCTCATGCTCTGTCCCTCTCTGTCTCAGACACAAATAAACATTAAAAACAGAAACAAAAACAAAAAACATGCATCGCCTCCTGAGCTCATTTGACGTGAAGCAGGCCCGCCGTGAAGGAGAAGAGGCAGAAGGTGAAGTTGGAGGAATCAGGACACGGTATGTGCATCACAAGAGGCCCTGAGAGACCTTTCTGTGGAGAGTTCGCCAGTCAGGTTTCCATCTTCTAATGGAAAGCAGGGGAAGACCAGGGCAGAGACACCTTCCCCTCTGGCTCTCAGTTCCTACGTCTAATCCTCTGGAAACACCTTTTCCTCACTCGTCTCCGGAGGCCCTAGACTCCAGGCTCTACAGAGATAAAGGGAGCCCGTAACCAAAGCAGGTATGACCAGAGGCCCGGGTAGGATTGTGTTTCTTTCCATCCTCAATACCACAGCATCAGGTGTTCGAGTTACTGGTGGCTCATTTTCTGCGCGGGTTGCCTGAGGACCTCTGCCACTGGGTTTACCAGAGTCAGCCCTCCCAAGTGCTGAGGGAGGCGGTATTCCCCTCATAATGTTGTGGCTTGTGGCAAATATTGCTTCCTTCTGCAAACTGCCTCAAAATTCCCATCTTCAAAACTTTCGTGGTTGTGACTTACTTAAACATCTTCTTCCAATAATGCTGTAGAATTGTGAAGACGATTTATAGAAGCTGTTGGATTTCAAGGAAAAAAGCAAAAAACGATTTGGTCCAGGACACCAGAGTTTGAGTCCTGTCTCTGCCGCTAACTAGCCCTCTGGCCTTGTACAGATACTGTATAACCATCAGAAATCTTTCCTTTCAAACGATTGGGAGTTGGATGGTTTCCAAAGTTCCTTCTTTCCTTTTACATCCTCCAGGTTCCGTCTTCTAATTGTACAGATGAAGAAACGGATGCCTAAAGACAGAGGGGGATGGCCACACCATCTCTCAATTAATTAATTAATTCACCCAGGAACCTCCAGGAGGATTTCATTATTCTATGAGTCAGCAAAATTACTTTGTGGTACCAGTGATAGAGTGTTTTATCCTGCCTGTTAGAGAATCAGTGCATGGCATGGGTGAGTTTCGTGGGCCTGGTCGGTTTTAAAGTCAAGATCTCAATTCTTTCTCAATTCTGTTTCCCCTTCCTTGTTTGCGTCAATCAAGGGGGATAAAAGAGTTTGCTCTAAAATTAGCCGGCAGGGTTCTTTCATCTTGGATTCTTTTGAAATGAGAATTTAAGGCCAAGCCTCAAGTAACTAAAAATCTAGTTTTTCTTCCGCAAGCTTCTGGAATGTCTGGACTTTCGCCCTCACCAGACCAACACAAGGGTTTCTCAAGTGGGATACCATTTTTATCTCATACCAGCTCTTTTGAGGGAGGTTGCTGAAAAAGCATTGGCCACGGTTCTTTTTTATTTTACTTTAAACCATGCCCTGTTTCTCTCTGGGGTTTCACGCATCCACTCCTGGTGCCCAGGATGTCCAGCGAGCCCTCCAGTGCCCTTGCTGAGCTGCCGTCCTCAAGCTGAATGAACATAGAGTGCAAACCAGACAGAGCTACGTGTTCTTCAGCCAGCAAATGTGGGGCTCTTAATGTGCACTTTCTAATCTAAATGCTGAGGCAGTCTGTTCTTTGGCCACCACAGAGGAGCCAACAATCAAGACAGCGGAAAGGAAGCCAGTTCTTGGCATCCACGATGCGTCCACCCAAGGGCTGCGGTGACTTGAACACCATGGAGTGAGCAAAGCTCGTGATGGGTAGCTGTGGCCGCGTGGTTTGGGGCCCGCTGGTCCAGTTCAGAGTGAACTACTTTGGGATCATCGGGCAAGTGTAAAATTGCCCCCTGGGGCTGCACTCCCCATTTAGCTACTCGGTCCTAAATTCTATAGTGCTGGCAGCCAGGCTGTTGGCCGTGGAGGGCCAAGCTGCCCAAATCACCAGGTCCTTGGGAGGGTTGTGAACATCAACATCACCTATGGGTGCGTATGAGCAAAGCATTTAATTTCTAATCACTGGAATTAAAAAAAAAAACGGGTTCAAATATCAAATATTGATGAGTGGCATTGGACAAACGACCGAATCTTTCAAAACAACGGTTTATTGATGCAAACACACACACACACACACACACACACACGTTGCATCTAACACAGTGTCTGACACATAGTGAGTACTCACTAATTATAAACAATAATGATAATCACAGTAATAAAAATGTTATCAGGAAGGATCTCTTGCCCATGGAAATCATGGGTAATCTTTGGGTTAGAGAGATGAGAGGTAGACTCGGGTATCTGCTGTTATTCTCCTTGCGCTTTCTGGACATAGGTTTTGTTTGCTTGTTTTCTTGCTATAAAGTGAGGGTCCTAGTATCTACCAAAGAGGAGGGCTGTTTGAGGATTGTCACTATTTCACGGAAAGCCCTGAACACGTTACCAAGCATATGGTAGATACTGGGGTCAGTCTTATGAGACCTCAGTCTGTTCTTTGGTTATGCAAGGAAGTTGGCCCAGATGATCTCTGGGCTCTATTCTTTCCCGAGTCGGTGACACTAAGATCCGTAATTCCAGGGAGCTCAGACAAATGCAGCAAATGTGGAGGACGTTGGTCACCAGCTATTATTGCAGGAGAAAGTCTTCAGGGCAGTCCTCCTACTTGGCCCACACGTGACCTTGCCCTTGCCCTCTCCCCCAGCTCCCTATGGCGGACATCTTTGAGGCCTCGCCTGACCTCTGCGGTCAGATGCGCGGACACAGGAGTGGTGAGAAGGTGCTGATCAGACAGACCCCTGGAGACGGCTTCAGTAATGGGAGATGATGGAGGATGAGAGGTTCCCCCCGCTGGCTCACACCCGAGCCTGCAGGGTGTTTTGGGGTTCTTGACGACATTTGATGATTTGACACAAATGCACTCACACAACACTTTATGAACTGACCAGAGTCAAGAGCATTTGTGTTGCTGTGGACACGTTCCGGCCCACCAGCCCCGGAGAGGCAGCATAAGCCTCCACGGCACAGGAAGTGAGCCCCCTCTCCCGTTGTATTGACAAACTGGATGTACGGCACAGCACTCGCTCATTAGTATTCACACCCCACCCAAACTGGGCTTTCTGCAGGATGTTTTAAATTACGAGAGAGGAGGGAATCAAGCTAAACACACTTATGTTATGTAACTTTTTTTTTTCCAAAAGGATTAGCTGTACTAGGGACACACAGCTGTTCTTTCCACAAGTCTCTTCAGAGCTAGCTCAGACAATGGTAAGGACAGCAAGCTTAAGACCAAATTCCACATTCCTCTCTCCCTGGCTGAAAATCCTGCTGCAAATTCCTGCATTGAGCAGGAAATGTGTTCAGCTGAGGCGACGGGAGCTTTGTCGAGTCTAATTGGCGGGCATTCTGCTCAGTTCTCATCACGTCTTTCTCTCCTGTGCCCCTCTGTCCATATCTTCTCTTCTCTCTCACTCTCCTGGTGAGGATATCCATTTGCTTCCTTTTTTTACTCTTCTTCCCCAAAGACAGGCTGGCCATGACGCTATACTTTCAAATTTCAGAGCCCGTTATGCATACAGGCCACATACAGTGTCCAACAATGAATATTGTGTGTGCAGCTTAGACTCATTTTCTTAGGTTGTTTCAGTTTCAGACCTCATAAAACCTGGTCTCCCCTTGGTAGCAGCACCCCAATTTTTTTCTTTTGGTGGGCACCCAGCACTTCCATCCTTAGCCCATGGGCCTTGGGGATTGAGCAACCCAACTCCAGCGGTGGAAACAGGAGCCAGTCTAGTCAATCAGTCCCTTCCATCTTTTGACCACAGAGATTATGTCAGGACTAAATGACCCAAGCAGTCCAATAGTCCTCGAACATGAGACTTCAGTTGCAACAAATGGGAGGGTAAGACATATTTTTTTTCCATCGTGTTTCCTGAAAAGGAAGGATATAAGCCCGTAACTGGTAGGGACATCCTCACCATCAAGAGAGAAAAGCTTACCTGAAATTGAAGGCACACGGTCAAGACTATGTGTATATTTCTAAACGCTGTATTCATCCCCCAAACAATGGCTCCGTGTTGATAGAGGCCAAGCATGTTCTTTGCCAAGGAGTTTCATCAGTGAACAAAATACCTAACATTCCCGTCCTCATAAGCTGATATACTAGTTGCGTGAGATGTATACCAAGATATGCATGCAGGGACACCTGAGTGGCTCAGTCAGTTCAGCATCTGACTCTTGATTTCGGCTCGGGTCATGATCCCGGGGTTTGTGAGTTGGAGCCCCATATTGGGCTCTGTGCTGGCAGTGTGGAGCCTGCTTGGGATTCTCTGTCTCTTTCTGTCCCTCCCTCATTGCGTGAGCATGCATGCATGCTCTCTCTCTCTCTCTCAAAATGATAAGTGTATATACACACACACACACATAAGTATATATATATATATATATATATATATATACACACACACACACGCACACACACACAGGTAATGACGAATGCCATGCAGAAAAATAAAACAAAATAAGGTGAGAGAGAACAATCAGCAGAAGACTCAAGTTATTTATTTATTTATTTATTTATTTATTTATTTATTTATTGGTGTGTAGAGAAAGTCCCTGTAATGACATGGCAACTGAGTGAGACCTGAACAAAGTGTGGGATGGACCCTTTGGACACGCGAGGGAAGTACCATTGAGCACGGGAACAACAAACGCACAAGTGCTGGTGCAGGAAGATGAGCGGGGTGTCAAGAAGGAAGGCTGTCCTGGGTGAGAGAGAGAGAGAGAGAGAGAGAGGAGGACGGGGGGAACACAGGGGCCAGAGTATACTGCAGAGTCTTGTCAGGCCCAGTAAGAATAAGGAAGCTGATTCTAATGGTGCTGGAGAGCTGTTGGGAGTTTCAAGAAAAGGTGTCATGTACCCAAATGCACATCTTCAGGGACCGAAACAGGCTGTAGTGGAGCCATAGGGAAGGCCAGACCAGCCAGGAGGTGACTACTGTGTTCTCGAAGAGAGACCACGGGGGCCTGGCCCGGGCTGCAATAACAAGGGCGGTGAGAGGTGGCTGAATGATGCTTAGGTATTGAAGTTTGAGAAAACAAGATGTTCTTTTTTTTTTCTAAGTTGTATATATATATATTTTTTTTTTTTTCTTTTTTTTTTGATAGAGAAAGAGTATTCCAAGCAGCTCCACACTCTCAGTGCAGAGCCAGACGCAGGGCTCGATCTCACGACTGTGAGATCATGACCTGAGCCGAAATCGAGAGTCGGGCCCTTAACTGACGGAGTCACCCAGGCGCCCCAAGAAAACAAGATTTTCTAATTGATTGCGTGATAGATACGAGTGAAATAGAGGAGTTGGGGATGGCTTCCTAGTTTGGGGCCTGAGCTCAGTGTAAAGCAAAGCTGCCACGGACTGGGACTAAGACGGGAGTCACCAGGGAAGGAGCAGGTTGGGATTAGGGCTTATCAACTGTAACTTCTCGTGTTTTTAAAATCTCTTAACATTTGGAACTAAGGACCACCTGCTTCTCGATTTTTCTTACTCTGAACATCTACCACACTCTCCGTTTGTTTGGTTTGTTTGTTTGTTTGATCTGTGACTTTTCTGGCCACTTCGGCTAAATCTGGCTAAATCTGCCTATTTTCGTCTCCCTGGGTGATCATCCTCTTCCTCTGCTTACCCTTTAGAAGTGTTCTGACTTATATTTTCCAAGTTAATAAGTGGCCCTGAGACCTCATCCATATATATGGTTTGACTATTGTGACCCTTCTGGAAACCACATATTTCTATTTCAGATCCCTTGTAACGTTAATATCTATTTCTAGAAGTCCCGCAGACACCTCAAATAAAACTCTTTCCTAATCAAACCAATCATATAAATATGCTTCTCTGCTTGTGTACCTTCCTTCCTAAAAAGACAGATCGCCCGTTCCGGTTGTCTAACTAGAAACCGGAACTCATCCCGTTCCCTTCTCACTAACCACATCCCTGCCTTTAGTTAGCGAATTCTACTTCCTTAATATATTTAAACTGCATCTGATGGCTTTCTGCCGTTTTTGCCTGACGGGATGCCTCCATGAACTTGGGTCTGGCATATTGTTCGCTTCCCATATACCTTCCACACTGCTGTCAGACAGGATTTTTAAGACACAGATCTCGATGTGTCATTCCTTTACTCAGAAGCGTTTACTGACTCTTCACAGCTTTGGGGACCGAGTGAAAATTCAATGTTCTTCATGCTCTGGTATTTGTGAGCACAACGCGTCACATGCAACTTCCTCCTAGTGTCTTCATCTGGCCTTTGCATCCAAACCCTTTCATCTGTTTCCTTGTGAGCTTGTTGAAAACAAAGCGACTCTCCCTCACCTCTCATTGGACTAGCAAGATGTTTATCTTTTTAATTGATTTGGCATGATGTCCCAACATGAACGGGGCATGTGCCAGCTGAAGAGGAGGGCTCAGCCTGGCTCTGCGCCCATCGTGGTCTCTCCAAGCCGTGTCTGTCCTTTGCCCTTGCTTCTGCAGGCTGCACGGTCTGCCTCTGTCCTGGATCCAAGAAAGGGAGAGCGAATGCTGGTGCTCTTGGGGGCAAGGTGAAATACGGCTTTGTACGCCCTGTTCCAACTAATGCCAATCAATTTCTCTGGCCAGCTTCCTACTTTCTGCAGAGCTGGAAGACTACCGCTCAAGGTAGCCATGGCTCAGCCCCAACGTTTGGGTTAAATGCTCTTCCAATCGTTGTGAACAAGAAGAGATGGTGACGTTAGCCGCTGCCAGTAGGGAAGTTGGTTATCAGCTTCTACCATTTACAAGTCTGATTGCTGTTTTAGGCAGGTGTGAGAGACAATAACAAATGAAAGTTGTAGTTACCAACTAAAAAACCACATAAATGTCCCACGACGCATCACGTTTCCTCTTTGGTGAGGTTCCCCTCCCCCACCCAGATTACTGTTAAATGTTACATTTCTCTTCTTATGAAAAATACTGTTGTGAGGTCAAAGAAAGTTCTATTCTTGTCTTCAGAGGTGAACGGCCAAGATTTTGTGTATGGTCATGTCTGCGGGCTAAGTATTTGGGAAAGTCTTGCAAATAACATGGTGTGTGTGTGTGTGTGTGTGTGTGCACGCGCGTTGTGTGTTCAGAAGTAATGGGAGAGTGGTGCTTCAAGCACTGTTTATGAGGGATAAAATCAGATGAACTTTGAGTTTTCTGTGATCCGGGAGATTCTATTATCTAATGAAACAGAATTCCATTTTATCTCCCAACTCAGTAATGAACGCCTGGGGGCAAACCTATCTTGCTGAACACTGTTTATCTCCAGCGGCAGAGGGTCAGGATATGGCATTGTTTTAAGTGGGTATTAAAAGGATGAACAGAAATGTCTGTGACAGAGGGATCACGATGGCCTTTTTCAGACGCCAAATGTCACTGTGTCCTCTAGGCTCCGCCTAACATCTGTGAGAGAAAGTGAGCATGTCATTAGAGGGAGTGGAGCCAGATCAAGGCCACTGCCCTGTCAAATGGCATGCCTGATGAATAACCTCGCCTCGTGGCCTGAGGAAGACAAGGTGTCGCATATTATCTGATTTTAATGTGCAGTGGAAAATAGGCAACAATAGCTGGACCAATAAACTGTTCAGAGTTAAGAAGGTATTGAAGAGGCAGCGAGGTAAGCAATAGAATATGGGCTCTGGAGCGAAAGATCCAAACTTAGAGGCATCATCGCTATTTCCTTCAACAAGCTACTCTCTCACAGTTGGTTTCTTTATCCATAAGAGCGGGTGTTCGTTCATTTATTCGACAGTATTTGGTGACACTATTTGGTTCTAGTATTTTGACACTAGACTAGACTCTGGACATGAACAAAACAGAGAGAGAGCAGGGGCATAATCTACATTTCCAGAGCATATCTATCCTACCTATCACCATCCGGGAGAGCACTGACCACCTACGGTGTGGTTCTCTCTGTACAGGAAGATGTTACACGCCGCGTAAAATGTCTCTAATTCAAGGATGTGGTCTTACCCATCTTGAATCTCCAAGCTCTTAACCTGGGAGACTTATTTGTTGATCACAGTTCAGCTCTGGTCGTGTTGTCCTCTGTTCATCATCACCCTTTCTATGGGCTCATGATAATTTATTCACTACTCGTCTGAATTCATCTTGCACCTCCCTCTTCTGAATTCTGTTCACATAACGTTGTGGGCCGAATTGTGTCCCACGCCTCAAAAAATACATTCAAATCCTAACCCCCTATACCTGAGCTTTTGATCTTCTTTGGAAATAGGGTCTTTGCAGATGTAATCAATTTAAGATGAGGTCGTACTGGATTAGGGTGGTTCCTAATCCAATGACTGGTGCTCTTAAAAGATGAAGGAAATTTGGGCACAGACACACAGAGAAAATAACCATGTGATGATGGAGGCAGAGATTGTAGTGATGGATCTACAGGCTGAGGGCCACCAAGGATTGCCAGCAATCACCAGA
This sequence comes from Panthera pardus, assembly GCF_024362965.1. NCBI lineage: Eukaryota > Metazoa > Chordata > Mammalia > Carnivora > Felidae > Panthera > Panthera pardus. The sequence goes on from NW_026527002.1 coordinate 70,434,432, forward strand.
AGCCAGAAAGAGTCAAGAATGAATCTTCCTCCAGAACCTTCAGAGAGAGCATGGTTTGGCTGATACCTTTATTTTGGACTTGTAACCTCCTGAACTGTGAGCAAATAAATTAATATTATTTTAACCCATTCATTTCGAGGTACTTTATAAAGGCAGCCTGAGGAAGCTAATATACTTACTTTCTCTCATCGGAACTACATTTATCTCTTACCTTTACCTGCTGAAAGCCTACGTCTTCTTCAAGGACCAGCTCAAATATCACTCAGAAGCTCATTTCAAAGTAACCTACATGCTGAAGTATTAAGTAGCACTCAGTATATATATGTCTCCTAGGTTTTTTTTTTAAGTTTATTTATTTTGAGAGAGAGAGAGAGCATGAGTAGAGGAGGGGTAGAGAGAGAGAGAGAGAGAAAGAAGGAGGGAGGGAGAGAGAGAATCCCAAGCAGGGTCTACGTCGTCAGCCCAGCACCAGATGCAAGGCTTGAACTCACGAACTGTGAGATCATGACTTGAGCCAAAATCACGAGTCAGATGCTTAACTGACTGAGCCACCCAGGTGCCCCACCTCCTAGTTTTTTTATGTTTTATTTTGCATAGTAACAATAATAAAAGAAAAACTAACATGTATGTTATACTTTCAAAATGATCTAACGTAATATTCACAGCAGCTTTGTGGGATTGGAAACACAGATATCATTATCCCCATTCTGCAAGGGAATAAACTGATGGGAAGAGAAGGTGAGCAGCCCTCCTAAGCACAAATAGCCAGTGTATGTCCACAGGCGGACGACAAACAAAAGAAGGGCTCTTACCTCGGTTCTGTGACTCTCCCTTATAGCTTGGTTAGTCTTTCTCATCAAGAAGACCTAATCTCCTAGAAGTTCTTTCTCAGCAAATGGTGAGTACAGTGTGCATAGTCAAAATACTTTTTTTTTTTAATGGACTTTTCCCTTCCCAAGTTCCAGAATAAGCTCATTAGTTCAGCCTCATCAAAAAGCACTATGCTGGCAAATAACATGCACTCAAAAAATGCCTATCGAGTGGATGTTCTGAACCTATTGTTCTCTCTGCTCCAGTACTCCAGCTCTGCTCTTCTCCAGACTTCTGATCAAGTTGGTACTGATCAGGCTTCAGGAGAAAGCTTGGGCACCATTCCATGCAAGGTGAGGAAAGGAGAAACAAAGTGATTTTCCATTATGTCCCCACTAAGAAAAATGCTTAAGCTCCCTGCTCCTTTTCAAGTCTAGGAAACCCCACAGCACAGATCACAAGACATGAGAAAGAGTCCATATCTGGGTAGTAAACTGCCTCCCCCAAAAGCCCCACTGTCTTCAAGAGATCGCCAAGTCAGTGAAGGGGAGGTGGGGTTTTCATATTCTGGGGTGACAAAGATCTTGAAGTTCTAGAATTATTCACGACCTCTCCTGTTTCCTCTCCCTGTTATGGAACAGATGGAAAAGGATTAGAGCCCAAACAATTTTGTTTGTTGGCATAAATCACACAAGACACCTGCTATTAGCAATCTCATGGATGAATCAATGCCTTTTCTCTGGTCAGAAGCATCGAAGATTGAAGTTAATCTCTCTTCCTTTTGCTCTCATTTTTAAAGTGTCATAACTTTATCCATAGAATAGATGGGGTTTTAAAAAGATGTCCTCACTCGGATTCCCACCTTCTGAATCATCAGATACTCTCCGTCCATCCATTTGCCTGAGAGGCCCCTGAACAAAATCAAATGGCAACACCCCACAAGAATAGTATGTTTGTTCCTTCTTCCAGGGTCAAGCCGATCTATATCTCGTGTTTTGTGCCTCATATGCATCTCCACAAAGTGCTGAAGGCTTAGCCTGGAGTGGTTCCCAGCACATGCTGATATCAATCTATGCATTTGCAGTGTGCTCTTCTTAGACCCTGCTGGAAGAGTATTAACTTGAATAGAGTGTTTGGATGACTGCCTGGGAACAAGTGAATTCCACCCTGGATTCACTGCATGAAATCTTGGTTTGCCGTGCTGCACCCTGAAGATGCTCAGAAGGTAATTTCTTGTTTTGCTTTGTTTTGGTTTTTTTCCAGCAGAAACCACTGTCTCTTCATCAGGTAGGACTATGAGACAAGGAGTCTGTTGGATGATGGTCTTGGCCAAATCCTTTAAGGACCACATTTGACATGTGGCTTTGCCTGGCTACCTCCTGCTTATCATTTGAAGATCCATTGGACTGCATCATCCTCCAAGAAGCTTCTCGTCCCCTGGGGTTGGCAGATAGCACTGAAAAACCCCACTTTTATGCTATGTCTATCTCGTCCATTATTTTGCAGTTGTCTGTTTTCTTTGCTGTCTCCATTGTAAGGTTGTCATCACAAATGATATTGGTGCTATACCTAGGCACCTGAGATCCCTTTTACTTGTTGGGTTGATGTACTCATCCCCCAGCTGTCACGGGTGTTTCAGCTCATGGCTTTCATCCTCAACTTTCTCCAGAGGATTCTCATTGGGCTATTGAAGCCATTTCTCCTTGGAGATCCTGGAGTTATGATGCACTTACCCACCCACGACCACCACTTCTCTCCAGTCAGGACAGATTCTATGGCACAATTTATGTTCTTGGTCTCCCCAAAGGATTAGGCTATAGTTAGACCTTATGTGAAGCTATTGTATGTATAGCTCCCTCCTCTTCTAATGTGCTTTCCTCATTCCCTTAGCAGCTCATCCTGAAAGTACTCCTCCCATCAATCACAGGTACAGGAATCCTTGTCTCAGGCTCTGTTTTGAGGAAACCTGACCTGAGAGAAATATGTAATCTCATTACATTCTCATAACAACCAAAAAGTAGGTATTAATATTCAAGCTGGAAAAATGGAAATTCAGGGACAGTAAATAAAACTTTGAGATGTCATAACTTTATCCGTAGAATGGCTGGGCTTTTAAAAAGATGTCCTCACTCTCATCCCACCTTTTGAATCATCAGATACTCTCAGTCCACCCGTTTGTCTGAGAGGACCCTAAACAAAATCAAATGGCAACACCCTACAAGAACAGCATGCTTGTTCCCTCTTCTGGGGCCAACTTGATCTATATCTCTTACTACATAACAAACACTTGCCTGCCACACACCAGGTCCTCAGTAAAAGATGTTACATGAAATAAACTGAAATTTCCATTAACGCACCCAATAATCTTGAGTGAGACCAGGTATTGGTTGGTGATAAAATGGAAGAATTTGAAAAGGGCCATGATTTGGATGCTAGACAGGTCCTCTGGTCCTACAAAAAGAAGAAATCCAGATTAAAAACATCTGATTAGACCTAAGGACCTAATTACACAGACCTATCAGTCAAGGTAATTCATTGCAGTGTCCAGCCTACTATGGTAGGTCCTACAGTTATCCCTGGAAAGAAGTGAAGCCAGATCATCTCGCTGGATGGCTTCTGTTGCAGGAAGTTAAATGGCTTCTATTTAAGAGACTGGGTTTGGTAACAGAGTGGACACATTCTGGTAAACAAATGTGTTTTCTTCTCTGGGACTCACCATGGTTCATTTGTTAATCTAAGCTATCAAACCAGATGAACTTTCAGAATGGTACTTCTCTCTGGTGGATGGTGAGTTACTTGTATTTTCCTCTGGGAAAGGGAAATAGATGAGTGATTCTCAATAGTTGCATACCCCGAGTGAGTTGCCTTCTCACACATAACTCATCTTGTCTGCAATGTTACGTCTGTTGGTGTGGCCACCTTCACCCAAATCCTTGAGCGCTCCTCTCTGCTGAGAATCCATCTGTCTTCTATGGCACCTTACTCCTACTTTAACCCAAAGTGGAATGAGTCACCCCTCCTCCAACCTTCTGAACTCTACCTATAAACCCACTATGTTTATCTGTATCGTAACACTTATTTTTGCAAATTAAAATTCTGTCTCTCTCTCTGTCTTCTTTGTGCATCTGATGTATCTGTCTCTCCCATTAGATTTTGAAACCCCTAAGGAGAAACAGGCCTCTCCAAACTGGTGCATCTGAAGGGTGGTACATGGATGGTACATGATAAATGTGAACCATGTATTGTGTGAGTAAATAATTAAAATGTCAAAAAGTGGCAGATTCATGGTAACAAGACAGAGCCATAAGGAATTTCTCTACTATTCTCACTGCCAATCATATCTTGTTTTAGAGATAAAAATGGCTTAGAATTAAAGGCAAAGCTTAGTAAAGATTCAGAGATGGGACAAAATGGTTAAAGATGAGGCAAAAAACGCTAATTGGAAAATCCAGATGTGATTGGGCTTATATCACAATTATTTCGGCATTTCAATTCAATTCAATACAACTTTGTTGGGGAATTTCCATGACCTGCCAACGCTGTTTTCCAAGGACAGTTGAATGGCACGGGATATAAAGGGAGAAGCAAGGAGGGGTGAGAGTAGAGAGGTAGTTCAGGGCCAAATTTGTAGTGCCCCTAGCCACCTTAGGCAAAGTAATTGAGTGTGCATTGGAAAATTTCAAGAGGAATTGCTTACAACAAAGTATGCAATCACAATCAGTACTCGAATAATATTGTTGCCATCATGAAAAAATATCCTAAGACCGGTCTTTTGGTGCTCTGGACCCAGTTTCAATGCAGTGATGGGCAGGGGCTAGAGGCTAGTCCAACACCAGCGCTAAACAATTTTGGGGATTCCAGCTGGGCAGTCTACCATTCAACTCAATTCTGACACTATCTACCCAGAGATCACGTCAGATTCCATGCTTAAGGCTTCAGTCCTACAAGATTGTCTCCCTGCACAAACTTCACATGCCAGTGACAAGCCCAGGCTCTTACCTGTACTTCTGACCAACTTGCTATAAATCAGAGGTTTCCACGATCTCCCCTTCAATTAACTTGCTAGATTGGCTCACAGAAGTCAGGAAACCTGTTTACTCACTAGATTACCTGTTTATTATAACAGGATATAATTCACTAACAGCCAGATGGAAGCGATGCACAAGAAAAGGTGCAAGGAAAGGGCGCAGAGCTTCTATGCCTCTCCAGATGCCCCACTCTCCCCAAAACTCCATGTGTCCACCGATTTGGAAGCTCTCTGAACCCAGTCCTTTGGGGTTTTTATGGAGGCTTTGTTACACAGGCATGATTGATTAAATGATTGGCCGCTGGAATTGAACTTCATCTCCAGCCTCTCTGCCCTATTTGGGGGGAAGGACTAAAAGTTCCAGCCTTTCATCACAAATTGGTTCTCTTGGCAACCATCAGCCTTGGCCTAGGTTACCTAAAGGCCTTCCAAAAGTCGCTTCTAACATGACAAAAGATGCTTTCTTTTCTCCTCCCAGAAAATTCCAAGCAGTTTTAGGAGCTGTGAGGCAGGAACTATAGACAAAGACCAAAGATATCTGAGAAATCCATTTTGGTCACTGAATGACCAAATACGTATTTCTTATAAATCACAGTCTTGCACTTGGGATAAAACAGATAGCAGGAGAGATTTGGTCAAGCTATTTAGAATCTTACATGAACTATGAGTGAAGGTGACTACCTCTTTACCTGTTATAACAAAAGTCAAAGCCAATGTCCCAAAGTTAATAGAGTAAGAATGTTTATTGCTGACACGCGGTGTTTGCCATGCTTTGGGCACCGATCTAAGCGTTTTACGTACAGTAGTTCTTTTAATCTACGCGACACTCCTGCGGTGTGGATACTAGTACAGTCATCCCCATTTTGCACTGGGAGATTAAGGAACTTGGTTAAGGTCGCAGCTACAAACCGTTAGAACCGTCACTAACCACAGGAGGTTTGTTAATAGAAGCCATTGCCGTACTAACTTCTAGAATGTAGGATCATCGACTGCTCTTCCATACAGTTTCAAAGATGCAATTAACTGTCTTCCTGAGAGCATTGGGCTGCAAGTGTGGCTTGGGGGCAGAGGAAGACGTTGGAATACACATTCCTTTTTGCCTTATAGGTCTGTGTTTTTGCAGAAATCAAGGACCCCAGATTTTACCGTAGAGACGATCCCTGACTTATGATGGTTTTCAGCTTGGTGCAAAAGAAATATGCAGTCAGTAGAAACCATACTCTGAATTTTGAATTTTGATCTTGTGGGCTACCAATGCATGGTACGGTCCTCTCTTGTGGTACTGGGTGTAGGCAGCAGCCGCAGCTCCTGCCAGCGACCCCAAGGGTCCACAACCAATACATTGATAACCATTTTGCACCCGTAAAGCCATTTGTCACTTTCAGTATGGTATTCAATCAATCACATTGAGCTATTCAACCTTTTATTCTAGATGGGCTTCGTGTTGGATGAGTTGGCCCAACTGCAGGCCATGTAAGTGTTCTGGGCACGTTCAAGGTCCATGAGGCTAAGCTATGATGTTCAGTAGGTTAGAGGTATTACTTACATTTTTGACTTAGAACATTGGGTTATTGTCATAAGTCGAGGAAGACCTGCATGGAATCCTTCCTGAGGATAAAACCTCTAGATTTTATATAGAAGTTACCTATATTAAGCATTGAGCAATACACATAACCAGAAGCATATTCCCTCAAGACAAAGTGGGTGGGTGGTCTGGGCATGAGATAGTTTTCTAGTGAGTGTTTCTCACCTTCCTACCATGAGATCACAATGTGCGCCTGTCTCAGCTGGGGACCGGAATGGCCAGGCTTGAATGCCTTCCATAATTTACATATAAAAATTCACAGGAGTAAAGTGACTTTTGTAAGACCTCTAGTCAACCAGAATTTAAACTTTTTTTTCATTTCAAATAACATGGTATTTCAATTTCCCAATATAACAACTAACAATGTAATACTAGCAGGTTGTATCTTTTTCCAAAGGTTATCTACCCTCCTTTTATTCATTTAGCAGCTCAACATTCATTTATGGTTTGCTTTTAATGGATGAGACCTCTTCCAGGTACCGGAAAACCAGCTGGAAATGAGCAGGTTACGTCCCTGTTCTCACAGATCCTGACTTCTAGACAACGGAAGTTCAAGCAAGAACTGATCCTATAATAAGTGAAACACTTTCAATAAATATATAGCTTATGAGGAGAAGTAAATCAGGGTGAAGTGATAAGAATGGCAGTGACTTAGCTTAGAAATTTAAGCGGGGGGGTGGGGGGGAGGCGGTGCTATTTGAATAGGTGACATTTACCTGAGTTTGGTGTAAATGGTAAGGAGTCAGGCAGACCGTTACCAGCGGAGAAAGCAAGTTCAAAGGCAAGAATGAGCTTGGCCTGTGAGAGAATCTGAACAGGCTGGCATGGGGACAGTGGTATGATGTTGGGTCTGATAGATGTGCAGAGGTCATATCTGTGCTCTGGAGTAAGGAGCTTGATGGGAAGCCACTGGAGACGTGTGCATGTGTGGTCTTGTGTGTGTGTGTGTGTGAGCTGTGTGCATGTGTGTGCATGTGCTTTTACAAGCTCTGAGCTAAAACTCCCTTGCTTTCTTTTTTTATTTTTTATATGTACAAAAATGTTCAATACAATATAATGAGAACCATGCATCAACAGCCCTTAAGAAATGAAACACACACACACACACACACACACACATAACCTAAATCCATTTCGTTTCCCTCTTGACCCCATTATTATACTTCTCTTCCTCACTTCTTCACTTCCATCCTTCCAAGATGTAATCCCTGACCTGAATTTGGTGGCTTTCATTGACACGCTTGTCTTTATGTTTTTTAGGGCGTAGGTAGGAATCTTTGAATAATTACAATATTCTCTGGCAGATGTTTAACATTTGCATGCATAACTTCATATTGCATATTTCCTGCAACTGTTTTTTTTTCCTCAGTACTGTATGTGTGAAATTTATCCACATTGATACACATGTGCAATCCATTGTGTAGATATAAAAGATTTTTTCCATTCTACTGCCAATGGATATATTGGTCATTTGTTCACTATCCAAAACACGGCTGCAATGAGCATTCTGGTATGTGTCTTACTACCTGAGAGATGGTCGAAGGCGGTGCTTCCCAACCTTTTCCATATGCATAAAAATATGCATAAACCTAACAATTCAGATGAGACAGCCCGTCCAGCTATCGGGATGAGCCCACTGTAACCCCTTCAGGCATGTGCCACTAATACTTTTCCTCTGCCTGATCTATCAATTACTGAGAGAGCTATGAAAAATGTTCCCTTTATGAGCGTAGAATTATCAAATCAGTTTTGTCAGTTTTTGCTTTTCACTTTTTGTGCTTATGGTATCAGATTCATTGACATTTAAAATTTTTATATCTTCCTGGGGAACTGTTCCTTTTATCACGAGGCTGTGATGCACTCTGTCATTGGAGATTTTGCAAGCAGGGAGGGATATGATCTGAATTATGTCTTAAAATGACGACCCTGGCTGCCGTAGGGGGAATGGAACGTAGGAAAAAGGGAAGGTGGTGATCAATTAGGAGGCTGCTAAAACCATCTGGGAGGGACATAATGGCAGGTTGGATGAGGATGGTCGTCCTAAAGATAAAGACAACCTCAGATTTGTAGTATGTTTTGAGTTGACAGGATTCTCTGATTAAGCGAATGTGAATGTGAATGTGAATGTGAATGTGAAAAAAAAAAGAGAGAGAGAGACAGATCCAGGGTAATATTTTGATTTTTGGCTTGAGCAACTGACTAGAAGAATAACAGTATCTTTGTCTCCTGATACGTGAAGATATGGCATAGTGCCTTTTCCAAAAATGGCTGCAACAATATTTCCATGCTCGTTTAGAAACTTTACACTCCCCCAGGTATAGTTATGGTTCCAGTCAGGTCTCTGTGACTTCCTTAGCTGATATATGGAATGACATTGTAGAAATGATGCTTCGGGGCACCTGGGTGGCTCAGTCGGTTGAGCGGCCAACTTCAGCTCAGGTCATGATCTCACAGTTTGTGAGTTCGAGTCCCATGTCAGGCTCTGTGCTGACAGCTCAGAGCCTGGAGCCTGCTTCGGATTCTGTGTCTCCCTTTCTCTCTGCCCCTCCCCCTTGTGCTCTGTCTCTCTAAAAAATAAACATTTAAAAAAATTTGAAAAAGAAAAGAAATGATGCTATATGACTCCTGAGATGAGATTATAAAGAGTGATACAGCTTCTGCCTGGTTTTCTCTTGGGATAATCCTCCTAGGAACCCAGCCGCCATATGGTGAAGAAGCACAGACCACATGGAGAAACCCACTTGGAGAGGAACCAAGGTCCCTGGCCCTCGGTACTAGCTAAGCTTAGCAGCCAGTACCAACTTGCCAGCCAAAGTGAGTGAGCCATCTTGGAAATGGACCATTCAGCCTTCAGTCCAGCTGCCCATCTGATGATGCATGAAGCAGAGATAAGCCATTCTTGTCAATCTCTTCCCAAATTGTAAATGTGTGAAAAAAAAAAAAAAGTTGTTGGTGTCTTAAGTCACCAACTCTTGGGGTTGTTATTTATGCTTGGGATTGTTTCATACCATATTTATACAAAGAGCTCGATTTTATTTTATGCAGCAATGGACAATAGGAATAGATATATGGAAGAATGTCTTGAAGAAAGGGGCCAGGGCACAGAGCTCTCTTTTGGCTATGTTAACTTTGAGATTCATGTTAGACATCCCTCTGGAAATTTCAGATAAATAATTATATATACATATATGTCCAGAGTTCTGTAGAGGGATTGGAAATCGTTGACATACTATTGAAACCTACAGGGATGGATAAGTTTATCAAAGTAGAACCTGTAACTAAGAAAGGAAATAATGTCATTGATTCCAACTTATAATTATTGTTTTATCATGTCATTGATTTATCCATTCATTCCACAGATATTTTAAGGCCTTTTATATACCATTAACTCTACTATGTGTAGGCATAATTCTGCCTATATAGAGTTTATATTTTAGGTTCTATTAGACTTTGGTTTCACCTAAGACATATTTTACACAATAATTTGGAGACTATATAGACTTCCCTGGGTCATCATTCTAGTTTTTATGCCATTTTTATATAGGGAGGTCTATATTTTATTTTTAGACATGGTGATCTATATGTTTTACATGAATGCCTCTACTAAATTTAGGATTACTGTCTCCTGGATGGACTCACTCACGTGGGCATAAATTGCCCATTTGAATAATATGATAGTTGGTGCTTATCAAGTTTCCCAGAGACTAGGGGATCCTTGGAGCTAAGAGCATGAAGTATGTGGGAGCCCAGAACTTTTCACCGACCATCTCTACTTTTAACATTTGATACATAGATAATTCTCATGAGTGTTCTCTTTTATCTTTTTAAGTTTATTGATTTTGAGAGACAGAGAGAGAGAGCATGCACGTGCACAAGAGAGAAAAGGAGAGAGAGAATCCCAAGCAGATTCCACGCTGTCAGTACAGAGCCCAACACGGGGCTACATCTCACCAACTGTGAGATCATGACCTGAGCTGAAACCAAGAGCCGGCCGCTTAACCGACTGAGCCACCCAGGCTCTGTCACTTTTAACTGATCAAGAGCATGATTCCTTTTGGACTGGCAGAAGCCTTTGTACGTCATGCTCAGATATTTCTCATGATAATTCAGTTTAATCTTAAAATTTGGTAGACCTCATGCTGCTGTGAATAGTAAATGTAGAAAATGATAGGTGGAGGAAAAGGCATTGTTACTCTTACAGTCTTGCAAACAACTGGGTGAACAAACCCTCCCTTATCTTATTAATGTTTTTTTTCATAAAATGTAAGTCCTCTCTATTGGGTTTCTGGACTCAATTCCAATGTGTGTGTTAAGGGTGGGGCAGGTAGTTTTGTCACACCAACAAGCAATTCTCAGGGTGTCTGAGAATTCAACTCAGTTCGGACACTTCCTACCCAGAGGTAGTATCAGATTCCACAGGTAAGGGCTCAGTCCCACAGGACTGCCCTCCACTCAGATTGCCCATTGCAATCCCAGGTTGCTACCTGTGCTTCTGACGGGCTGGTTAGGAATCAGAAGTTCCCACCACCCTCTCCTTGGGTTTAGTTAATGTGCTAGAGAGGCTCACAGAATGCAACAAAACATTTTACTTACTGGGTCACTGACTTATTAGGAAAGGATATAACTCAGGAACAGCCAGACGTAAGAGATGTACAAGGGAAAGGGGTGTGGAGTTTCTGTGCCTTCTCTGGGTGCGCCACTCCCTAGTGCCCTAATACCCACCACCAACCTGGAAGATCTCAGAACCCTGTCCTCTTGGGTTTTTATAGGGGTTTTATTGCATAGTCATGATTGGTTAAATCGTGGGCTGTCAGTGATCAATTCAACCTCTACTTCCTGGAGGTCAGGGGATGGGATGGAAAATTCCAACTCTCTAATCACATGGTTTGTTCCCGGGGTGACTAGCCCTCTTCCTAAGGTTACCCAGGGGCTTCCAAAAGTTACCTCATTAGCATAACAAAAGACACCTTTATCACCCCCATAACTTAAATTCTAAGCGTTTGGGGAGCTCTGTGCCACAAACAAGGACAAAGACAAATATGTATTTCTTACTATAAATCATAATATCTCCATAATTTGGCAATGACTTAATAAAATTGAATAGCAATTCTTTGTTTTTTAATTGACAATGATTTATTTAGCATTTATTATGTATTAAATTCTTCACATATACTCTCTCTTTCACCAAAGAAACCCTGTAAGCTAGAAGGTTTTAATCTATTTCACAAATGTAAAATTTGGTGTTCAGGAAAGTTTGGACCCAGGAATAAACAAATGTAGGTCCTTTTGGCTCCAGACCAAAGACGTCAACCACACAGCCTCTCACCGCACCCCTTCTGAAGGGAATTTTGGAATCTGTGCCCCCTCGTTCTATTGGAAAGAGATAAAGGCACATAGAGGTAAAGAGATTGCTCCAAAGCTAGTAAGTGAGAGACGTTGCGTTCAAATTTAGTTCCATCTAGCTTTAAATCCAAGACTTTTACCCACTCTCCCCATACCATGGCAGCCATTTTATTTAAGCCTGGGCACTGGAGGAAGAGCCATATTCTTTCTTGCCCAGCATCACCACTGGCCTTGTAAAACAGGAGCTTCTGTCTTCTCCCAAATATTGAATCAAGAACTTTTGCCTTTCTCTTTAGCTCTGATGTATTCCCCTCCATTCGAGAAATTGGAGGCTTTGAAAAGAGTCGCTCTGTGATTGTTTTTGGACCTCTTCTATAGGACCTGCCTACCTGCAGGCCAGACCCTCCCCTGCTGAGGCAAGCTGCCCAGCGCAGGCTGCAATTCTGTGAGGAAAATCCTGCGTGTCCCACTACTGTGTCTGTTGACTGGGTTGGTGAGTCTAATTTAGCAGGAAAGGAGAAGAAAGGTTTACTTTGTACACCGTTCCAAGCTGTACTGCATCCTCTAAACTTGCTTTGTCAGTAACAAAGCTATTTTTTTATTCCTATTTTATTTTTGTATTTCGGTAAATTTGACATCCGTAGAGAGAAAGGCAATGTCAGCAGTAAAGTCAGGGCCACTCTTGGAAATGCCTCTGTGTCAATAGTATATAAAACCCATAGGAAACTAATTGTCAAAGCTCTTACTCTCCTCTTCCAGGTGTGCTGTGACTCTTAAACTCCCTCTAGACAGAAATTCTGGAGGGGCAGCTGGAACAAGGGGTGAATTATTTAGACCGTCCCAGAAAGTCCAGTGCTGATGACCAGTGGTTTCCTGTAAAAACTCTAACACTCATGAATTAATTTAACAAATACAGAAGTGCCAGCTGGGATCCAGAATTTATTGACTAAGGAACCATTCATTACCTCTAAAGCCTACTGGTTCTGGAATGGGCATCATGGCCTGGACCTTTACTTAAGGAACTGCAAGAGCAAAGCTGAGTAGGCAGGAAGCAAGTGGCAGGGACCCGAGGACACACCGGATCAATGCCGCCACTACTCATTTTAATTTCCGTGAAACGGTTGATTTCTTTCAAGCCCAAGATAATTCTTTGTGAGGCTCCTGAGCCTGAACGAATGTGCATGACCACTCCACTGCGCACATCCATCTGTCAAAAGAGAAGATGAGGAACAAGTGAAATTAGACCATGGCTCTCTGGTTTCCCCTAAAAGCTGCCAATGAATGAGAGCATCAGCTGCACCAGACTGGGCTAGCCGGGGCTCTCATCCTTAACTGAACACTCTACACCCAGGCAGTGAGGCACATCCTGTGAATAGGGATGACTCAGCCTCAACAGGTGTCTGATGGCTTTGCCAACCAACCGCCTGTTCCAATGGGCCGGAGCAGCGGCACATTCTTGGTGGCATGAGAAGGCTGTGATGAATAGCCGGCTTGTGTCTCCTCACAGAGGGCGGGGATTGGGTTGGGGCAGGTGTGAAGGGCAGACCCAAGTGCATCAATGCATATTCTCAATCCCTGTGAAATGCACTGCCAACTGGCACATCAGCAGACTTTGGGTTTCCGAAACACCCCTTGGTGGTTCTCGTCCTTGGAACCTCTGAGTCAACATCAACCATCAGTGGAACTGGTTATAATAATACCTTCCAAATATTCCAGGTTTTAAGTTTCCAAGACCCGGCATATTTATTACACGATAAACAACCTTTCATGTTACATAAGGGTCGGTGTTACGATGCACTGAGCTCAGAGAAATCAACTAAAGCTCGGAAGGAGAATTCTCAAAGTCCTGTGGTTCCTTCAGGAAGGAGCAGGGCACAGTCCACGTCTCTAGATTCTCAGCGCTGTGTTTTTTCTAACACTCTGTGTTGCTGAAACATACGTGACTCGCATTGAATTCCCAGAGACTCCTGGGAGAAGAGCTGAATTACAATTGTTCTGAAATAAACTAAGCTGGAGGACAGTAAGTTCATTTACTGGATTTTTTCTAATATTTATTTATTTATTTACTCATTCAGTAGATTTAAAGAAAGACAGGTAAGGATAATCCTGTACCCATGCAAATAGATTATTATCCCGGCTATTTATTATCCCTGGGCATTTTCCCAGCCAAAACTATGGAAATAACTTGATCCCATGGTACCGAGGTGATACTTATTGGAATGATCACATGATTTTTCCTCGACCCCAATTAGGAGTCTTTAATAAAGCATGACTATGTTTCTCATTCTCAGCTATAAAACTTTTTTTTTAATGTTTATTCATTTTTTGAGAGAGAGAGTGACAGAGAGTGAGCAGGGGAGGGGCAGAGAGAGAGGGAGACACAGAATCCGCAGCAGGCTCCAGGATCTGAGCTGTTAGCACAGAGCCCGACGTGGGGCTCGAACCCACGAACCATGAGATCATGAGCTGAAGTTGGCTGCTTAACCGACTGAGCCACCCAGGCACCCCTCAGCTATAAATCTCGATAGAAGGTCCAGGACTTCTGTGGTGTCTCCTTAATTGTCAAAGCCCAGATTTCTTTCTACTCTGCCAGCCTCCACTCTCATTTTTCCAACTTTTAGATCAAGCTTTTCCACTTTCTCTTCAAGCTCATGGCTCAGTTACAGCCAAAATAGTCACATGAATATTCACAAAATATCCTGAAGGAAGAAAGGGACAGAAAAGAACATACCTCTTTGCCTTACAAATACTTGGGTATTACCCATATAACTTCTTCCACCCAGTTGGGTAGCACTTAACATCACTACATCTATCTGTAGGGGGGACCTAGAAATTCCGTCTATAACTAGGAAACCATATTACCCAACTAACACTGGAGGTTTTATAACTGGGTTAGTCTTGGAGTTTGGGTTTTGGTAGACAACCAGCAGTGCCTGCCTCATGCAGTGTAGCTGCTCAGCATGTGTGAAATCAAATGGAAAAGATAACCCTGGAAAACATAAAAAGAAGAATGGATAATAAAAGGAATTTCAAAAGGAAGGAAGAATAAAGCTATTTTTAACCGAAAGATTTTATAGGCAAGGAAACTAAGATAAAAACAAGTTAAGTCAAGTGTCCAAGATCTTGCAGAAATGACATTGCAGAGCTAGGATCCACATCAGTGTCATCTGACTCCAAAACACTTGCTCTTAATTATTGCTTTACGTTGGCTTCCACATGATTACATAGAGCCTTTTCATAGAAACACTCAATACGATTCCTCTTCTATGGACCACTAGGGGTAAAGAAGCATGTTTACGCTCACAGAGACAAGTGGCCAAAAGGAACCTTTGACCCAGTTCTTTCCATCATGACGTGGTGATACAGATTCATGTGTTAACAGCCTTAAAATCAATTTATAAAATAACAGCAATCATTAAGAAAGAGAAAGGGGAAAGGTCTGCACAGGGTCCTTCATTTGCCCTTCTCAAGGCAGCAACAGCTTTCCTCACCTTCATTGTATTTGAGCAGAGCTCAATGGGACGATCAATATGTTGCTGACATGCTTGAAGCAGATCAATTGTTTTTGACTTGATTGGTTATTCAATGATAGAACCATGAAGGGTTCATTTGATAGACCTTGTGAAACCGGCAGAAAGAGATTCCTGAGGACCACTAAGTATCCCAAGCATTATCCAAAGTGTGGTTGTCAATGATGCATGAGGAGAAATAGAAAAAAATAAGCTCTGGAGTAGATAAGGAAAGGGAGTATGGGGAGTTTGGAAAGACAGCTTATAAGAAGAGCTTCACCTTGACACCAAGTTGGCCATTACATTTAAAATTGGCTTTGCCATACAGAGAAAGACAGATAACATATGTTTTCACTCTTATGTGGATCCTGAGAAACTTAACAGAAACCCATGGGGGAGGGGAAGGGGGAAAAAAAAAGAGGTTAGAGTGGGAGAGAGCCAAAGCATAAGAGACTCTTAAAAACTGAGAACAAAGTGAGGGTTGATGGGGAGGAGAGAGGGGAGAGTGGGTGATGGGTATTGACGAGGGCACATTTTGGGATGAGCACTGGGTGTTGTATGGAAACCAATTTGACAATAAATTTCATATATTAATTAATTAATTAATTAAAATAAAATTGGCTTTGCTATTTGGGTACTGTAAACCCATGACCCCACAGCATCTTTCAACGAGCCATGTGTTCACGATTCCATCCTTGTACGTGACTACAAGAGAGTTTGATTTCAGTGAACCTATGGCATTTTGCAAAATGATCCTCTTTTGGAAAGACAAAAGATAACAGCTACTACACTCACGGAGTGCCAATCACGAGTGTACTGCACTTTGTATAACACTTCCAAAACACTGTCCCATTCGATTGTCAGAGCAACCCTACGAAATAAATGTGATAATCCCCACTTTACAAAGAAGGGCATGGAGCTCCAGAGGTGTTCAATTTCACCCGACTTTTCACAAGTTAACACTGTAACTCAAGGAGTCTCCAGGATAAAAGCGAAGTCTCTTTCTTGATATTCTGGGACCGATAATTTAGCATGGGAATGAAATAACATCGTTGAACCAGAGAGAGGAATAAACAGTGTAGAATGAAGGGACATAAATACACAGAAAACACTCTGTACCTTCAAGATGTTTATTTGATGGAGACAGTTTAACTTTTCGGCCTTTAAAAATTTATGTATATGATTGTGTGGTACGTGGGTGTGGTAGTCTGTGACAGTGCATCATGGGAGACAGATATTCAGCTAGCCAACTGTTTCCAGACATGACGTTGGCACTGTAATTTCCATATTTTTAAGGTACGGATTCCAAATTAGCCTATCCCCGTTTGTTAGAGTGCTAACAAAAGTTTGTCTAGTCATACAAGCTAGCTTCCTGTCTCTTTCTTAGCACTATTGCTTTGTGCATATTAATTCACATAAGCAGGAACTATCAAACCCCTATTATATGCTAGGCTTGCCCTATGTAGATGAGGTTTGACCTCTGACTTCAAGGGGCTTGCGTTTGAACTATTCATGGTTGTTGCCATTTAAAATATCTATATCGAAAATGGGTGTTGAAATGTTAGTTTTACTTATTGTCTCTTACTCAAGCAGTCTGTATTCAACACAGACAATAATACAAAATAAAGATAAATGCAATGAAAACACATACACAGAGACACACACACTGAATCCTACCATACAAAGAACATCACTATTAGCTTATCAGAAATGTTAGCCTTCACATACATTTACTGAGTCCTTATTGGGTCTAAATCAGTTTTTCAGTTTTTCAACCTCATCGCTACTATTATTTGGGGCCAGAAAATCCTTTGTTATGGGGTTGTCCTGCACCTCATAGGATGTTAAGCATCCTGGGGGTCAAAACCACCCCTATTTGAGAACCACTGGGTCAAAATACATTAAAGTACACCATTTCATCAGAACAACAACTATTATTTTTACCTCATTTTACAGCAAAGGAATCCGATGGTCAGAAAGGCTAAATGACCTGGGTTGGTCCCTGAAGCCATGAAAGGGAGCAGAGGTTTAAATACAGCTGTAACTGTCGTCAAATCTCCCACCCCCCCCCCACCCACCATCTCTCTTCTTGAGAAGAATAAAATAATAAAATGTACCACCATGAGACCTGCCTTTCTTAATGTCCAACAATATATCGTGTGCATCTTTCCATGTAGGTCAATAAAGATCCACATCGTTATTTTTAATAGTTATATGCTATTCCCATGTGGGGATGCCCATTATTAATCCAGCCAGCCCTTCATTGTTGGACATTCACGCTCCAGGAGGAGCATTCTTGTACATTGATCTGTGCATACCACATTTCTTTTAAATGTTTTATCGGTCAGAATTTCAGCAAGGAACTTATTATTCCAAACTTGACATTTCTGATTGGAAAAGGTGGAGAATTAACAGCCATGGATCGGGATTATCTCAGGAAAAGTGGTACGTATTCACAACCAAGTTTTAGTGGCTTTTCTGTACTTAGTGCATATTAGCAAAATGGTTTTCTCTGTTTAGATGTGTTTTTCTCTGCAAGGAGATCACAAAATTTTCCACAAATCCATCAGGATCGTCGCAGGAAATAGAACAATTGCTGCCCAAATAAGGAATATGGGGATCTAATCTGTAATTTTCAAGCTCCAGGCATAGAGTTGATCACAAAACTGAATACTTTTTCCTTATAGAAGTATCCAGAGATTTTCTGTCTGGAATTGAGTGATTTTAACTTTTTACTTAATGTTTATTTATTTTTGAGAGACGGAAAGACAGAGCATGAGCAGGGGAGGGCAGAGAGAGAGGGAGACACAGGATCCAGGTTCTGAGCTGTCAGCACAGAGCCTGATGTGGAGCCCAAACTCGCAAACCATGAGATCGTGACCTGAGCCGAAGTCAGAGGCTTAACCAACTGAGCCACCCAGGTACCCCTGGCATTGAGTGATCTTACATATTCTATTTACTTTTTAAAATTTCCCCTGGTTTATTAGAATGCATAACTATATCTCTATTTTTATTTTATTTATTTTTTTAATGTTTATTTATTTTTGAGAGAGAGAGAGAGAGAGAGAGAGTGTGTGTGTGTGTGTGTGTGTGTGCGCGCAAGTGGGGGAAGGGCAGAGGGAGATGGGGACAGAGGATCTGAAGTGGACTCTGCACTGGGAGCAGCGAGTCAGATGCAGGGCTTGAACTCACGAACCCTGAGATCATGACCTAAACTGAGGTCGGATGTTCAACCGACTGAGCCACCCGGACGCCCCTATATTTCTATTTTTAATAGTAATTCATTCTATTCAGTAATCATTGACTATTCTGTCCCAGGCAGCAGGCCAGAGTCTGAAGATACAAATACGCCCAAAGTTTACCAGGTCTGAGTGGTATGTATGTGTATATGATACCGACTTCTAAAACAGAAAACAGTAAGTTTTCCTGTTCTTATACCAGTGTCTTCACACAGAACCTCAGTCTGTTCTCCTCTGATCTTACACACCTCCCTTGTCCTTGTACCCATTCTTCCTGCTGCACGGGATGACCTACTTCTCCATGCTACCCCCACCATCATTCACGTGGGAGGCCACGTCTCCTCATTCAAAATCCAGGTTGAACGTCTCCTATTTTTTTGGAGCTTCCGTGTCCCCTTAAGCACTTCTGTTCCGTGCCCCTATCTGGGCAATGCCTCCCTCCATTAAGGCCCTTACATCCCCCTTTTCCAATTATTTGCTTACCGTCTATCTTCCAGACAGAGATACTTGTTCCTTTAGGTGCAGGCGCAATAATTGTCATCTCTGTGTCCCAAGAGCCTAGCAGGGTGTCTAGCACATGATAGGCACTCGGTGAATTCTTACGGGTTAAATGGAGGGAGAGGAGAAAGGCAAGGTGTAGTATGTATTCTTGGCCTTGCTGAAATTTCCCCGGAGGGCAGATAGGATAATCCATCGAGGAATGGGAGGGCCAGTACTAAGAGAACTCATCTGATAGTTGGGCTGCCCTGGTTTTCTCCCAGGAGGAATTAAATCATAACACCCCAGATGCATGCAGAGATTGATACTATCCATCCAACGACACGGCCAAGGAAATTATAGGTTACTGTGAGACCTCAGGACGGTCTCCCTGCTGGTCATCAAACAAGATCTAGATAGTGTTGGATTTCCAGCAGGATTTCTTTGGATAATATGTGAAAGCCAAGATGGCTCACGTGGTTGAGGGAAGGAACAAATAGAAAGCAGGTAAACAGATGTCGATCAAAGCGCAACCTTCACATTGCGTGGCAATCATCTTACTCGGCTGTCTTGTCTACAAGTGTGTAAAAAGCTTGAGGGTTGGAACCGTGCGATCCGTTCATCTTTTTAACCTCAGCGTTCTTCCTAGGGCCTCATATACGGTGGGTCCCCATTTAACGGTCCTTGAGTTGCAGAACAGGTTTATTCCCCGCCCCCCCCCCAAATTTTCAGCAAGCACATAGGGACCGGAGCAAAAATTTCCTTGGGTACTCTAGGTGTTTTCAAGAGAGAAGAGTCTTTCCTGAAGTCCCCTTAGATTTCTAAACAGTAACCTGATTCCGGTGGTAAGCTGGACCTAGCTGGCTTGTATCAGCTTGTGAGAGCCAACGGTTAACTACCAAGAAACGTCGGGAGCCGGTTGTTAATATCTGGGTAGCTTCAAACTGACCGTGGAGGGAGAATTTATGCCCCAGCAACTGGCAAGCACTACAAATCAGAGGTTTCTCACCACCATCTGCCCCCAGAGAGCCAGTTTCCCACCACACCATGGCCGACATCTAAGCCCCACACTTCAGATTTAGTTTTCAAACAATCCTCCTCTGGTTGCAGATCCCCAGTAGCTGCAGCTAAAGAGAGCTGATGTAGGTAATGACCAACAGTTCAGGGAAAGAGAGAAGAAGGAAATGTATTGCGCTTCATACAGTGCCCTTAAATGGCACCTATGCAATTCAGGAGGTACTGGTAAAGAGCACAGCGTTGGAACTAAGAATCTCTTTTTAGGACAAGGGATTTATTAGCTCTAAGCCCCAGTTTCCAACCCGTAAGTGGGACTCAGTGACTAACTACTTCTAATGGCTGGCTATGAGTCTTAAACACGATAATGTACACACTAAGAAAATATCAGCCACTTCTTGAACATATACCACGTGAACGTACACGAACGGATGTTGTTTCACGGCCACAATTCCTTATCTGAAGCCCATAGGGCCCGAATTACTTTGAATTCAGATATTTTGGATTTTTAGGAAGATGATACAGTTCAAATAGTGCGTGTGTGCGTGTGTGTGCGTGTGTGTGCGTGTGTGAAATACCCCAGGGATATCAGAGGGATCTAAGGCAGCTCTCTGTAACCAAATACATTCGTTTTTCTACAGCGAAATTCATGAAGATTCACTCTAAATGAGAGTAAGAAATATTATAAATAGGCTCAAGTTAATTCAGGTCAGATTTAGTCATCAAACGAGTGTGCATCGAATTACAAAAATATTTTCAGTTTCCAGAGCCATTTGGATTTTGCATTATGATTGGGGATTTGGGCCTCTATTATTGATATTGTTGTTAGTTGGCCATGCCCAGTGGAATGATTTCATAGCCAATATTTTCTGGGGAATTCTGACTTCAAAGAGCCAAATACATCTTTTCCTTAAACCATCAATATGGTCCAGAAACTTCAGCTTTGCCTCTCATCCTGGCTTTCAGATCACGAATGGATATAAATATTCTTTGTGTGATTCATAAACGAAGACAGTCGCTCTCGGTAGAAATCACCTTGATCTCTGAAGGAACTGCTGGTATAAAATATGCTGCCAGCCTTTGCTTTGGGGTATTTGGAAAAGCCGTCGTCAGCCCTAAACTCGCTCCTGAAAAATTCCCCTTCCCTTTTAGATATTCCCTCTTCAAAGAACAAATTTTTATAATATGGGCTTCCCCCATGCCCTCTGAGGTATAAAAATATGGGTCTGCATTTATATTTCAATTCTTCCAAAAGTAGAGGTGGCTTTTTTTTTTTTTGCTACTTGTTTTGTTGAGAGAATGTTGCATTGTTAGTTATGAACCTAAGTAAACAACCCTCTCTTTCTGCTGAAGAGGCAGCAGCCCAGATTTCCATGTTCTGACTCTACAAGGCATGACATTCTGTTTTATGGTTTCTTAACAGGATAATGGCTTGGACATTTCTAGAGTGGATATGATTATATTTGTTGATTGGGTTTGTTAAAAATGCACTCACATTTGGCCTTTGCTAACATGAACATTAAATACATCACAGACATTAATGATCCCAGATAGTCTGCCCATTAGGACATTAAGAGGCAGATCTGATTAAAGAGACGCGTACTCTGTACTTACAGGCAAAATCACTCATACTTCCTTGGATTAACTGAATGTTAAGGACCACAGATATGAGGCTCTTCTGGGCACACAGCTCTTCTTCCTAGTTCTCTAGACTGATAACAAGAACAGGGGCAACGACACTAAGAATTAAGTATCTAACCATTATTACTACGAGGATTTTTCCTGCTCCCTGTTGATATTCCGGGCATTTTGCTAAGAAGGAACACAACTGGAGAATCACACAATCACGCTTAGAAATCCCAGCTCAGATAAAAAATTCAGTCATATATGTCAGACTGTATTTCAATTTCCTAATATGTAAAATAAAATAATTCAAGAGGCGCCTGGGTGGCTCAGTCCATTGAGCCTCTGACTCTTGATTTCAGCTCAGGTCGTGATCTCACAGTTCATGGGTTTGAGCCCTGAGTCAGGCTCTGCACTGACAGCATGGAGCTTGCTTGGGATTCTCTTTCTCTCTCTCTCTCTCTCTCTCTCTCTCTCTCTCTCCTGCTCTCTGCCCCTCCCCTGCTGTCACTCTGTCTTTCTGAAAATAAACTTTAAAATAACAATAATAATAAAGTAAAATAATTCAAACTTTCAAAAAATATAAGAACCTATTTACTATGTACTTAATACATATGTACTTAAAACATATAACATATTTACTATGTACTTAATAATACATATACATATGAACACATATACATTGACATTGATCTATATAAGTGAAATCCCTACAGCACAGTATCTCACTTACTATTCTCATATTCCAACATGATGTCTTTTTTTTAATGTTTATTTATTATTTCGAGAGAGAGAGACAGAATGCAAGTGGGGGGCGGGGAGAGAAAGAAGGAGACACAGAATCTGAAGCAGGCTCCAGGCTCTGAGCTGTCAGCACAGAGCCCAGCACGGGGCTCGAACACACAAACCGCGAGATCACGACCTGAGCCAAAGTTGGATGCTTAACCGACTGAGCCACTCAGCCTCCCCTTTGATGTCCTTTTTTTAATATGAACTTTCAGTTTTAGAATGCTTTTAGATTTATAGAAAACTTACAAAAATGTTATGAAGTTTCCCATATACCCCTCATCCAGTTTTCCCCATTTTTACAACTTACTGTGATATGTTTGTCAACGCTGGGAAAACAACACTGGTACAGTAATCTTACCAAACTCTAGACTTTATTGGAATTTCACCAGTTTTTCCTTTTTTTTTTTAAGTAGGCTCTATGCCCAATGTGGGGCTTGAACTCATGACCCCAAGATCAAGAGTTGCCTGCTCTATTAAGTGGTGACCCTCACCAGTTTTTCCTTTAATGTCACCTTTGTGTTCCAGAATCCAATTCAGGACACCATAATAACATTTAGTTATCAAATCTCCCAATTTTTTTAGTTTGTGGGAGTCTCTCCATGTTTCCTGTTTTTTATGATCTTGTCAATTTTGAGAATCTCCTTTCTGTTTGAGAGGCAGTATGTCACAGTTGTCACGGAGAACTTGAAGTCAGTCTAAGACATCCATTATGATTCTACCACTTACTACTCATGTGACCAAGGAAAAGCCCTCCTGGCCTCAATTCGAAATGGGAATAATACCACCTGCCTCACAGGGCCGTGTTAAGGATATAAAATTCTAAATGTATTGGCAAATACATTGGCAAATACATGGTTCTCCAAAGAAACAGCCAACAGATGTGTGTGTGTGTGTGTGTGTGTGCGCGCGCGCACGTGTGTGTGTGTTATAAGGAATTGGCTCACATGATTATGGAGTCTGGCCTGTCCCAAGTTCTGCAGGGTGAGTTGGCAACATGGAGACCCAGGAGCGCTGATGGTGAGTTTCTTTCTGAAGGTCAGCACTTTCAAGACCCAGGAAGAGCCAATGTTTCAGTTTGAATACTGGAAGCATGGAAAAAAGCCAATGTCCTAGTTCAAAGACAATCAGGCAAGGAAAATCCCCTCTAACTCAGGAGAGGGTCACCCTTTTGCTTCATTCAAGCCGTCAACTTGGATGATGCCCACCCACATTAGGGAGGACAATCCACTTTATTTGGTCTGCTGATTGAAAAGTTAAGCTCAGCCCAACACACCCTCACAGAAAAATAACAGAATGATGGTTGACCAAATATCTGGATACCTCAAAGCCCCCTCAAGTTGACACATAAAATTAACCATCCTGGTAAGTAATATGCCCCATACCCACAGGGCTTCTCAGAAACAGTAGCTATGATTATTCTTACGCTACGATGACTGTCAGAAGACGCTTGAGGCTTTTGTTTCCCCTTATAAATCTCCAGTCACAGGACTGAAACAAGGCCTTGGATGCTGCTGAGCCGGCTGTTGTTTTCAAAATGAGCTTAAAGCAATAAAAACTACCTTATATTTATTTGGTGCTTACTATTTGCCAGGTACCATTTTAAGCACGATGAGGTGATTTAATCCTCGGGGAAACGATTATGAGCAGGCACTATTATTATCTCATTTTGCACGTGGAAAAACCACGGTTCAGAAAAGTAATGATACCATGTTAGTTGTGCATGAAAGACCGCTGACTTTTATTGAGTGCTTTCTATAGAGGAGACATTATCCTGAACACGTGAAGTGGATTATGTCATGGAATCTTCACAACAGATTTATTTCATATAAAGTCTTATTAATGAACCCATTGTATAGATTAGATACTTACATCTTACAAGACATTTTGTCTGAGATCATAGACTTCAAAGAGAGATGCTTGGATTACAGGTTGAGTCTGACTTTGGGACTTTTGCCATTGGCCTTTGTACTACTCAGCCTTCTCCATGTTTGCTAAGAGAATGGGTGGAAGAAAGTACAAAGATACCGGAGCCAGGAGATTGGAATTCTCAGATATGGTATTAATGTCCTGGGATACCTTGAATAAGTCACTTCTCTCCTGGTCTCAATTTCGTCTCGGTAAAAGGAGGAGGGTTAGGGCCAGACGTTCTGGTTGCATCTCTCCCTGCTTCCCAAAGGAAGTGGTATAGTATAATGGAAGGACTATGGAGTTTGGGGTCCAACAGACCTGGACATGAGCATCCCAGCATGCCCCTTCTTACCCCCCTCTTATAAGTTCTACAGTCTTAAGTAGTTTGTTTAATTGGCCTATTCTCACTCATTTATCCAAAACTATAAATTAGGCATCTATTTTGTGCTAGAGATAATATTTCGCTAGGATGAACGAATAGATCACATCCATGTCTTCATGGATTTTATTATCTAGTGGAAGAAAAATAGAAATGCTCACTTTTGCCTTCTGGGGGAAAAAAAAAACCCAGCTGAGGCCACTGATACTTAGAGCACACAGTCACTTAACAAGGGTCAAAGACAACGCACACCCAAAGTGCATTGCCTCTGCCTAGCAGTAACGGTGCATTTTGCATAATGGTTGAATGAGGTTTCGGTGCACATTGTGCGGGGAAATGCTTGAAATCTGTTTCTCAGTTGTTGCTTTCTGTTGCGAGCCAGGAGAGGTTTCTTTCCACCCCTTGGTATTCACATGGGTGGATCCCATGACTGAATTGATTTTATTTTCACAAGATAATTGCCCGAGGCCCGGATGGACCCAGGGGTTGAGACAAAGATGTGTGTTAGATTCTGCAGGTCAGGGATCTCTGTGCCACTTTCTCAAGGGCCTTGTGAAGAAGTGGATAATTGGAGCCAAAGAAGGCAGGAAACGCTTCATGCAAGGGCTGGTGCTGGGAGGGCGGTGAACGGCCGAGTTGTGGTTCAATTTCCCAGAGGGCTTGAGAGGCAAATGAGCAGGATGAACAGATGAAAAGCTGACCTTCACCACCCACTTCCTGGAGGATCTCAGGCGAATCACTGCTTTCGTGACCTTCCTTTTCCTCATCTGTAAAAACCACCCTCTTGGTGCACTTTGAGAACAGGGTGCTCACCTTTATGGCAGCACCTAGCATTTTATGTTAGATTCATTGCTTCCAGTTGGGTCACTTCTGTCCCCTATCCGTAGTCTCTGCCCTCGTCCAACCTTTGTCACCCCTGGCTTGAATCACATCAAAACACTTCTACACTAAGGCAATTTTTCCACCTTTGTGCCCTCTCTGATCTATTCTCTTTACTGTGGATGAGTTATCATCTCAGATTGCAAATACGATCACCTACTCCCTCACTTGCCATACTTAAGAGGCTTCCCACCATTCCTGAGATAGCTAATGACAGTCTTAGTACAGCTTCTAAGAATTTTCCAGGCTTATCTCACTCTACTCTCTTCTTACCCCCTGACCTCCAGCCACACCAGCCTCCTCTCATTTCCTCCTGACTCCACAGCCCTTACCCTGTGTGTCCCCTCTGCCTGGAACACCTTTCCCGACCTTCATCTTGGCTAGTTGCCTTTAACTCATTCTTTATGTCTTAGTTCAAATGTTACTCCCTATAGACTTAGCCTCATGCCTAAGACTAAGTGCAGGTCCCTGTTTCCTTCATAGATTTACCATGGTTTGTCATTTAGAGGTGTATTCTTTTGCGTTAATAGTCTAGAATGTGTGTCTCACCCATTTGACCATGAGCTCCATGAACATAGGGAGTCCACATTTTATTCTTTTACCCTTGTAATCCTGCACAGTGCCTGTTACATAGCATGTCAAATGAATATTTGTTGAAGGAAGAAGTGAATGAAGAAATGAGCAGATTTATCTGTCCTCCGTCTTGGAGACTGGGGTCCAGGCCTTCATTATTATGGGCCTAGCGCTTAGTAAAGTGCTTGGAATGAACAGGAAGTTTTCTACTAGCATGTGTTGAAAGGAGACACCTCATGAACAGTCACACTGGATGATTTGACAGTCTCACTCCAACAATACATTTCTGTGACCCTGAGTCTGTGGATCTCCACCCCCGTCAATGACAGCAAGTTGGCTGTGTCATGTCATGCCTTTGCAGCATCTACTCATAATTAAACCAAAACCCAAAACTCTGGACAAAGCCTTTTTATTTTCAATAGAGTTTAAGATGTTTTATGGATCCAAACTATGTCCATTACATTTGTCACCATTTGACTTTCCCGTTACTCAAAGACATATGTCTGCTGACTTCAGCGGGGACCCTAGTGCTCCCTGGGCCACTGGGGTGACAGCCAGTGGTTGGATAATCTAAGGAAAATGGGGACAGAGGGAGTACAAAATGTTAATTAAAATAAAGCTCATGCAAAGGGAAGTAGGGTCTCACACAGGAGAATAACAGCAAACTAGAGGTTTTGGCTCAGGGTATTTTATAGGCTGAGTGCTCCTGTGTTATCTTAAGGGCACCCAGAGAGAGGCCCTCCAGAAAGAGCCTGGTGAGCCCTTGCATGGAGAAGCCAAGCCCTCAGACTTCTGACTTAATGCCCCTTCTCTTCTAAAGCACCAGACTGGGGAAGAGCGGTCTTTAGAAATAAAACTGCCCTGTGGAAGACCGGAGAGAATTCAGGAGTCCTGAGGATAAAAGTTTAAAGAGAATACCTCTCCGTTTGGTGGATAATCCGAAAATCAAGGCAGCCTTTTAGTTTTCACTGAAGTCAACCCCTGGCCAAAGTCTCTGCATAATTAATATAATGTTTGCATGGCTGTTCGAAGATTCTAGCGGGACTCTCACGTTTATTGTCCTCAGTAAATCCCACAACACCGTGACGCTGAGATGACTGTCCCCATCTCATGCAACAGGAAACTGGGATAAGGGGATGCCGCCAGAGTCACTGCTACCAAGTGGAGGAGATGGGACCTGGTTCTAGAACCCGCCAATGCCAGAATGAAAGCCTGTGTTTTGTTTTGTTTACTTTTCTCCCCTATGATTTTCCGCTGCCTGGCCTAGGGGCACCCCTTTGGTGTGATCCTGTGACCAAATCAAATGGGCTCAGAAGCCTGATCGTTCTTTCAAAGACCTCGAATTGTGCTCTGAAGTTGGAGGAAATGAGAATAACATTCATACATAAATGGAGATCTGAGGAATTAGTGGATGTCAAGACTCACTTCTGTAGAGCAACGCCGATCGGGTGGCTCTTTTGCATGGTTCCTGCCCCTGTCTTCCTTCAGGTCTCCAGTGTGCGGTATCGGGACGACTTCAGAAGCCCCCTAACAGGCATCCCTGCCCCAGGTTTTGCCTCCCCTGTCTCCCACAACCCACCAGGGTCCTGCCGGGGCCACAGTGGCATTTCTAAAAGATAAATTGGGGGTCACATAGTTTTCCTGCTCAAAATTCTTTGATGGTTTCCCATTACTCCAAGACAAAGGACAAACTCCTCAGCGGAACAGTTACAGCCGTTCATAGCCGACCCATCTTGGCATTACTTTTTCATTTACCAACCTCACTTTTACAGAGAGCCTTCGGGGTGAGCATGCGGTTCTGGGGAAATGCACATGAGTAGGTCCGGTGTTCTGGAACTGCCCAGTCTGGGAAGGGGTGTCGCATATTCTGGATTTTATACTCTGGCCACCGTGAGGTTCTTCCTGTCTTCTGGAATACCTCCTCCTTTCGAAAGCTCTGAGCGTGTTCGTACTACTCCCATTCTCTAGAGAGTGTCTAGCCCAGAACCCCTCACACAGAGCTCTCGGACCACCAATTTTCCGCCTAGCAAATCCATCCTATAAGGAGATTCAAGTTGTTACCTTCTCTACTCTGCCAGCTGTTCACAACCTGCAAGACGTTTGTTCAACTTTCTTTACCTGAATAGAGCACACGTCGTTTCACGTCATCATTACTTGTGCGAGCTGTTATGTCCCCAAAGTCGCTGTGATTACCTTGAGAGCAGGGACCCCACTTTCTCTATTCTCAGTACCTAACACAGAGTGAGGCACCAGACGCAAGGTGCTGAGCTCCTTAGTAACACCATTTGCCCGGCTTCTTGCCTCGTGAATGAAGCATTGTTGTGGCTGCTCTGGCTGCAACCATTCCCCCCTCCCCTCTCCCCCCAGATTTCCCTCCAGCCTCCCCCTACATGTCTGACACTTGGGTTTACGTTCCAGAACAATCTGTGGCCATCTGTCCTTCCTCATTCTTCAGAGGCGATCTTTCCATGGAAAGGTTGCTTTGCTCTGGGTAGCATCCGCTAGCATTTAGCCCACTGCCAGGCCCACAGAGAGATCTCAGGAGCAGCTGTTGCTTTTGGAAGATGATGGAGATTTGCTAAAATTTCTAGGAGCACATAACTACCACCCTTCGCTAGATGGATAGATAGATAGATAGATAAAATACGTGTATATATTACTATGTGTAACATGTATATATAATGTAAGGTATATTATATATATATTACTCATATATGTATATATACTACTATATATAATGTGATGTAGAAATATTCAATATATGTAATATTACTCATATATAATACATGTGTATATTACAAGTATGTATATTATAAATATAGCTATCTCTTGATTTTTCAGCTTATCACGATTACAAAAAGAAAGCCATTCTTCCTGATTTTTATCAGTAAACTGCAGTAACCTGAAGACTTCTTGGGGAAGGGGCCATGTTTGGGCATATTTCTATTTTTAGCCTCTTGCAGACACCTTGTGTACCGTCACTGCTCAATGAATGTATTGTAAGAATGGGTAAATGACCACGATGTGCACGATCTGTTGAACTTATACCACACGGGCAGTAACTTTCCCGCTTTGCATCTATGTGGTTTCGTTTAATCTGTGATATAACCTCGTGAAGTAGTTATTACATTCACTCTGCAGATGAGGAAGCTAGGCTCAGGAAGCCTAAGTAAATCAGCCACGGTCACGGGTCTTGTAAGGAGCACAGTGTAATTCCAAAATAGAGCCAGCAGCGGCAAATTTCCGTGCTCTTAACCTCTATGCTGTGCTTGAAGGAAGTACCTTCACTCGTGAAAATAGAGCCACTGGGTAGAATGCAGGGCGCTTTGCTTTCCTCTGTGAAGAGAGACAATAGGTCTGTGCCACTTCCCCAGGAAGGGTCCAGATTCCGCTTCCCTATCCTATCATCTGTCACCAACTAATGCAAGCGGGGGGATCAAATGACCCAGTTTGTACGGGACTGGAGGGTTTCCTGGAATGTGGGGGTTGCAGGGCTAAAGTCAAGACCAAGTTCACCCTAAATTCAGGGCTAACATGAGAGCATACAAATACTCAAGAAAAAATTCCTTTGGTCACTTGCTTTATACCAAAGAGTGTGCCTAGCACGTAGTGTGTGTGTGCGTGCACACGTGCGTATACGTGCACCATATACTACTGCTGGGAGGAAATGGGGCGTATTTTCTTGTACCATTTATTCAAACTCCGAAACAGAAGCTGGGCCGGACCAGAACGGAAGGAGCCTCCTTTCTAAGCTGAAGTTTACGATACTCACCTTCACACTTTGTAGGTTAGGGAAACCACAAACAAGACATAGGCGCATTCTCCAACGCACTGCCCAGAATCACCCACAGTCTCACCTCTCCCAAACCGGACACATTTCCCACAGACTCAGCCTTGATTCAGGCCCTGCCAGAAATACAAGCAAATAAATACTCACGTAGTCACCCCGCCGTGACTCACACGTATTCATTCACCATACGTAATCGCACACCCAAGTTTACGTAGGTCCGCGCACGTTATTGCAAACTTGCACACAAATATGCCGACCGCAAAAGTGGCTTAGACGCATTCCAGATACCTTTTCAAGGGAGACGTTACCTGTATATGGACGTAATGCAATGTATCGTTCACGTTCACACAAAAGAGCGAATGCAAAGCAAGATATATCACCGCAAAGACATTCATGGGTATACGCGCCTCCACCCTCAGAATGTGCAAGGGCACACAGCTGGTATTTTACCCATTACGTTAGCTTTACCTACAGACACATATTCACAGATGCTGACGTATTTTTCCCTAATCCACGTATTCTGTCACCCTCAGAGGTATACACGGATTCGCCTATATGCATAAGCACATGCGTCTATTACCCCTTTCTCTCTTTTACCCACACACGTACAATATACCCTGGGCAGTTGCTTGACTTGTTCTCTGGGACAAAGAGGGGCACAAGGACAAACTTTAAGAAAGAAATATAGATCGACAGAAAACAGACAGATGCAGCAGGCTCACACCTATAAAGGCGTACATATATTTTAACTGTCTCTTGCATCTGACCATGCACATTTTCTGTCTATGCATCCCCAGTTAGATACACATCTCCAGGATCCACAAAGACAAAGAATCCCGGGCCAGACAATTCTTCCTAATCTCCGCATTGCCCCCAATACCTAATAGAGCCGGCATGTTCCGCTGATTCTTTGTGTTATCTTCAAGGAAAACGGGGGGTGGGGTGGGGTATGCCTAGGCCAGTTGCACATGATCTGTGTAAAGCCCCACTGCCAGCGAGACCCCCAGAATCAGCAAGGTTCGAGAGGAAACCGACCATAGAGGAATGTTTTTCTACTTAGCCAAAAAGATCCGGCTCCTTTGAACACAGACTTTCTGCTCAGGCTCCTAATGCAGTCCACATTTGGCCATTAAATCCTAATTGGAGGCCTGCTGGGGAAGGTATGGGGGCCCAGGCTGCCAGCATTTCCTGGGTCACATCCCTGCAAGACCCGGCCTGACCCTGCGCCCTTGTATGACCTGCCCTTTTGAACTCTTAATCCTGCTACTGGCCACAAAGAATTAGGAGCTCAATTTACTCCTGAAACCACAGGCACATCCCCTTCGGTCTTCCTCTTCTCGTCTGGCATCTCTTCTCCCCACCCCCACCCACCGCCACACACATATACACGCTTTATTTTTCTTTCCTCTCCTCCTCCTGGGTGAGGAGGCAGGATGTCCTGTGGGGTCTTAATTGAAAGGCTCCAAAAAGCCTGAGACTTTTATGATGAAACAATTGTCCTTGGTAAATGTCAGGCTTGTATTTGATGATATTTATGACCTTTTTTCCATTAGCCTGTCATTTTCCTGAGAAATTATGACCCTGGCCCTGTCAGCCTAACCAGGCCAGTTTTATATATAGTAAGTGGTGCACAGATGAGAAGAATCTCACCCTCCTCAGCCCAAATGACTCTCTGTCACGTCAGATTCAGGGCATATCTCACCAGGTACCAAGAAGCAACCGGAGAGATAAGATAAGGCCGAAATAGCCTTGAAATGATCACTTTGGAGGGTCCGGGTGATCTTGGAGTGAGAGCTAGCCTTGACTCTGCTGCTTGCTGGCTGTACTAACTTGCACAAGCCATTGAGCATCTTGGGTCTTCAGTATTTTCATCCAGAAAGTGGTGATAATAATGTCGGCCCTGTCAAGGAGTTGCCATCAAGATCAAATTTAAAAAAGTTACAGGGAAAAGGGCTTTGCACAATTGGAAAACTAATCAGATATCATTAATATTATTGAAATAAGAAAGGGATTCTCCATTCATCAATGGGAACTTCAAGCTGGACTAAGAAATAGAATAATTGTCTTGAAATCTGAGGAAAATCACTAATCATGGCCAATGGCTACAATATACAGGAAGATAAATTTGGGTTCTAGCTAAGGAGTAATTTCTCAAGGATTGGAACTGTCAGAGGATGAAATGGAATGCTTTGGAGGCATTGCATTCCACATTCTTGGGGATATTTACCTATTGCCTCCTGATGTCAGTCTCTGCCTTGATTCTCCTGTAGACCAGTCTTCTCCAGTGACGGAGCCAACTTAAAGAAGGGTGGGACATAAATCGATAGCACCCAATCTCCTTGTCTAGAAGGGTCTGGGCTTTAAGCACAAGTCTAGACCTGAACCCTAGAGTCTCCGTCATGACTGCTGGCATGGCTCATCCTAAAGAAGATACGGTAAAGAACATGGGTGCTGGCATCAGAATCATGATTTCAGATCCTTACTAGCTTTAAGGCATTGAACAATTTAATGAAATTCTCTGAGCCTCAGTTGCCCTATCTTTAAAATGGGACCAATGATAACATCCACCTTATAAGATCACTGTGGGATTAAATGAAATAATCTACTTAATGTACGTGGCCCAGTTTCTGGCACACAGAAAACTTTGGGTAATGTTAGCTTTGGTCATTAAATGATGACAGGACCGATGGTGAAGTCAATGTTGGTGATCCAAAGTTGGATTTTCTTTAACATGGAACTTTCTGTAATAGACCCAGGAGCCAGTGTTCCATGGAAAGACCTCCGTTTGAGCCTGTTGCCAACAGGCAGGACACAATGAAGAAGAAATTAGAGGCTGCTACACGAAAATAACTAATTGGAAGAAGGGGATCTCATGTTAGGCTGAGTCAAGAACACAGCTTTGACAAAGTGGCATGTAAGGTCAACTCGACAGGACAAATCGAAGTCACCCAGGTGTGGAGCGGAGGAAAGAGCATTCAGGTAGAGAAAAGTACATGGGCAAAGGTCCTGGGACACGAAAACATTCGGTCAGTTGAAGTAACTGGAAAAAGACTAATGTGTCTGGAGCATGCTCGGTGGCACAAGGTGAGTTTGGTCAAAGGACAGGCTCTGCAGAGCCCTGAACACCAGGGCATGGAGTAGCTATCGGCAGAAAATCCCAACAGGAGAGCAGTACGGTCAGACTTATGCAGGTCACATGCTGGGAGGTCACAGGGCAGGATTTAAACAGCAACATCCCGGGGCACCTGGGTGGTTCGGTTCATTGAGCGTTCAACTCTTAATATCAGCTCAGCTCACGATTTCACGGTTTGTGAGCTCGAGCCCCACATGGGGCTTTGCCCTGATGGTGTGGAGCCTGCTTGGGATTCTCTCTCTCTCTCCCCCTCTCTCTCTCTCTGTGTCCAGTCTCTCTCTGTCTCAAAATCAATACACTTAAAAAAATGTTTTTTAGACAGCGACATCTTACCTCAGCCTCATAGTGCTTCTGGTAGCCCTTGGCTGAATTCATGAAGGAGGGGAAGGCTGCGTAGTCATGGTTGCTGCCGCGTTTCAAGCACAATCAATCAGTAGAGAACTCCAAAGTCACATGGGGACACTGGTGCTCCACAGAGGCTTTGCCCCGGCACTAGAGTCTACACGTTCTGATTCTTATCTTTTTTTTTTTTAATTTTTTTTAACGTTTTATTTATTTTTGAGACAGGGAGAGACAGGGCATGAACAAGGGAGGGTCAGAGAGAGAGGGAGACGCAGAATCTGAAACAGGCTCCAGGCTCTGAGCTGTCAGCACAGAGCCCGACGTGGGGCTTGAACTCACGGACCGCGAGATCGTGACCTGAGCTGAAGTCGGATGCTTAACCGACTGAGCCACCCAGGCATCCCTATTCTTATTTTATATAGTATTACATTCCCAGAGCCTAGAAATAATGTACGACACATAATAAGTACACGATAAAATTTTTCAAATTAAATGAATCAGACCCGAGGACAGCCCGAGCCAACATCACCAGCGGGTGGCTCCTTCAGCTCTGGAATCTAGGAGGACACGCCTCTAACACACTGGTCTGAGGGGCAACCGGGGTGGCTCAGTCGGTTAAGCGCCTTACTTTGGCTCAGGTCACGATCTCACAGTTCGTGGGTCCGAGCCCCGCGTTGGGCTCTGTGCTGACAGCTCGGAGCCCTGTGCCTGCTTCGGATTCTGGGTCCCCCTCTCTCTCTGCCCCTCCCTCACTTGTGCTCTGTCTCTCTCTCTCTCTTTCCAAACAAACAAACAAAACAACAACAACACAACACTGCAAAATATAAAACACTGGTCCTCCTATCGTACTAGTCCACACGCAGCCAAGGTGTTCTCAGGTCCCTACCATCCCTCTCAGGCATAGTCCCGGCTGCCCATTTTTGGGAACTCTAGGTCACAAGCCAACACTCTCCTAAATAATTTTTTGCAGGCTCACCAGGTATTTGACCCGCCTTTTTCGTGGACCAGCAGATGGGAGAAGTGTAGGGAGTATGAGGTTACATTTTTGGCTTCTCTCAGTTTTCCCATAATATTTTAAATGGAGTGAAATGATGTTAAGAAATTAAATTCAATTTCCAGCATCATACCTACGTGAATACTTTTTGCAATGTGATAAAAAGGACGCATTCCCAGCTGAAGAACTTGCAATAAGAAAACAATAACGTGAAATATATTTTCACACTGCTTTTTAAATTTTGTCCTGCACTCTGAAGACTTCTAAACCTATCCTTTATCCTATTTTGGTTTTGACCTGAAATTACAGTTCTAGTAGATAGTTTAATGTAGTTAGGTACCTAAATAAAATCAGTGTCCAAAATTTTTTAGTTAACAGATTCTTAATCCACATAATCCTAAAACTCAAGATCCATAGAAAGCAGAGAAAGTATCAGAAAAGTAAGTCCGACTTCGGCTCAGGTCACGATCTCGCGGTCCGTGAGTTCGAGCCCCGCGTCGGGCTCTGTGCTGACAGCTCGGAGCCTGGAGCCTGCTTCGGATGCTGTGTCTCCCTCTCTCTCTCTGCCCCTCCCCTGCTCACGCTCTGTCTCTCAATAATAAATGTTTAAAAAAAAGAAAGAAAGAAAGAAAGAAGAAACAAAGAAAGAAAGAAAGAAGAGAAAAGTAAGAGAAACTCCCAGGGATCCATGTGGACCGGGCTTTAAATACAGGAGCTCACATTCGCACAAGTGGAATTGATACCCAAGTCATTATTTTCGGGATAAATGCTTAAAACTTCACCTTGCACACAACAAACTGAATTAAGAATGAGTGGACGAGTCAGGGAATGAATGACCCTGTGGAAGGGGAAAGGACCTTAACACATCTGAATTTGACTTGTGGCCTTGCCAGTTTCCATTGTATCGTGTTTTCCCTGAGCACCTCAGTCAGTTCAGGCTGCTGTAACAGACTATCAGAGACTGAATGGCTTCCACACAACAGAAATTGATTTTCTCCCACTTCTTTGGGCTAGAGATGTGAGAGCAGGTTGCCAGCCGGGTCAAGTTTTGGTGAGGAGCTTTTCCAGGCCGCAGGCTGCCGTTTCCTCCTTGTGCCCTCACATGGCAGATAAAGAGGGCAAGAGAGCTCTCCGGGGTCTCTTTTGTAAAGGCACTAATCCCATTGGTAAGAATTCCATCCTCGTGACCGAATTACCTTCCAAAGGCCCCACCTCCTAATACCATCGCACTAGGTTTCAACACATGAACTTTGGAAGGACACAGATATTCAGTCCGTAACGCTGAGCGTTCACTCTTCTATCCCCTGTGGGGGGGTGGGTTGGGCATTTCATCCATTGCCAACGGGAGGAGAGCAGATGTGATGTCTTAGCAGAGATTTAAGAGCTTCTGTGCGGTTGACTTGTGACCTCTTCCATGTTCTGTTTAAATCCTCTTTCAGCCTTGGTTCTCAACTTGAAGACATAAACAGAACCAAGGCTGACCCAGCACAAAAAGAACAACAACAACAACAACAAAGCAAAAAAAAAAAAACCAAAAAACAAAAAACACGTGTTGGTAACAGCATCTGAAATAGTTTGGGTTATTTGCTTTTGCCTCACAAACATGAAAAACCTGACTAATGCAATATTGTTTAAATAATTGTTTGATCTTGGCCAGTAAACCACATCAAGCCTCTGTCCTCATTTATAAAATGGGGATAATATATATCTGCTTTATCAACGAAATGTGGGGATTGTATGAGAAAACAAAGCATGCCAGAAATAACCCATGGTATAAAAGGAAAGCCTCGAGTGCTTTCATTCACTTGAAATCTTTTTAAGCTCATGCTCTCTCAAAGTGCTACTTTCTTGCTTTTTCCTCAACTATCCCTTCCAATTCAAGCCAACTCCGTTTGTCAAGCATCTCTTCTGGGCCACATTCTTTGGCGGGCATTGTGCCCACGAGGCAATGTTTTCTCATATTCGCTTTCCAGCTGAAGAGCAAAAATGACATGTACAGGACAAGGACATGGGTTTCTGGCCAAAAGCAAATACCTGCCCCAAAGGGAACTTGGATTCCCACCAGTGTTTTCATTATGAGATTTAAATATTATATGAGATTTTAGGCCTCTGGCCACTCCCTGAAAAAATAAATAAATAAATAAATAAATAAATAGATAAATAAATAAATATCTTATGAGAGTTCACATAATCAAACCTAACAAATTGGAGAGAGAAACCAATCCGGGTAGTCAGACTACAGGACAGGATTGTTTTATTATTTTTTAAGTGTTTATTTATTTATTTTGAGAGAGAGAGCAGGGAGGGGCAGAGAGCAAGGAGAGAGAGAGAGAGAGAGAAAGAGAGAGAGAATCCCAAGTGTGCTCTGTACTGTCAGCACAACCTAACTCAAGGTTCAATTTCACCGACCATGAGATCACGACCTCAGCCGAAATCAAGAGTCGGACCTTAACTGACGAAGCCACCCAGGCGCCCCAGGACAGGATTGCTTTAAGCCGGTATGATGCTGAAATGCAGAGTTCTCCAATGTTACAGAAGTGGGAACTCACTCAAAATACTATTAAAAATATATCTCGGCAGCAAAGGAAGTAGTAGCATTGTTCCAAGTGTGGTCCCCGGAACACCTGCACCAGAGCCATCTTGTGGGGGTGAGTTAACAGGCGGAGTCCTGGTCTCTGCCCAGACTTAACCCGGTGAGAATCTCCGAACGGCCAAGGTAAAGAAGGCCACATTTGTAAGTTTCTCTAGCTTTCCTTTAGAACCTTGCTTTTGTTAATAGCACTATTCCGTTACTTCGTTTCTGGTATGTTTTGCTGTAGTATCTACAGTTTACACAAAATAAAATGTACGCATCTTAGATGTTGAGTTTGGTGAGAGATTTACTCGTGGGACTCAACTGAACACACCTGGCCATCACCACCGAAAACGAATCACAGAACATTTTCATCACCTGGGAAAATTCCCTCCTAACCCTTCCCAGCTCCCCGCGTCTGCCCAGAGATTACCGCTTTCTGACTTCCACCACCAAAAGTCGTATTTTCCTGCCTCCGGGATTCACAAGCACGGAATTATACACGATGTGTTTGTGTCTGTAAATGTGAGTGTGTGTGGCATCATGTTTGATGTGCATGTTTGCACATCATGTTTTTGAGATTCGGCAATGTTGTTATAGGCATCAGTAGTCTGTTCCTTTGAATAGGATTCCAGAAGATGAGTATGCCAAAATTGTTATCCATTGTCCTGTTCACACACATGAGGACTGTTTCAAGGTGGGGGCTGTTATGAATATGGATGTTATAAATAAATATTCTTATATTACTTTTCTGTAAGCATATGGTTTTTTTCTTTTATGAATATGTAGCAGTAGACTCGGTGGATTATATAGTAAATATATATGTAATTTACATGATACTCTCACGTGCATGAGAGTTCCGGGTACTCCACATTCTTGCCAACAATTAGTAATTACAGTCCGTATTTTTGCCATCCTAGTGAGCATGCAGTGGCATAACTTGGTGGGTTTTATTTGCATTTTCCTGCAGAGTAATAGTTAATTAACCCGATGGCTAATAGTGTACCTCTGGTTCTTTGTAGATCTTCTTTTGTGAAATATGAGTTCAAGTCATTTACCCCCATTTCTTTCCTGCTCACCGCATTTGGACAAGCACAGCTCTGGAGGTGAGTACCCTGATCTCGTAACCAAAAGCTTTGGTTCTTGACTGGCTCTGCTATGCAATCAGCGATGTGAGTTTGGGGTCCTATTGGTTTGTTTGCTTCCTCATCTACAGAATGAGGTCATTCCTTCACTTATTTCCCTTTTTTGGCGGAAGGAAAACCAAAGAAGGAAATAAGGGAGCGAACACCCATTTTCTAAAGACGAATGCGTCCTCAGGGAGATCTGAAAAAATACACATCAGACTTGGAGTTTTTACATCAATCCCTGCGTTAACACATAAGGAGTCAGTAATGAAAGGCTGCTTTTTGAGTAGCTTCAGAAGCAAGTAGAGAGAAAATAATTTGTAACTAAAGGTTTTCCTCACCTTTAGACCTCACCCCCACCTCACCCCAAATAGTGACTACGCCCCAGCTTCCATGGATGGGAGGGGTGGGGAGACACTAATGAGTGTGCAGAGGTCAATGGATCCCAGACGTTCTGCATCTTTCTTGACCACTTCTGTGAAATAGATCAAAGGCCAAGAGAGGTTTATGGAAGCAGGGCTGGGAGGACGTGTGCTTTGCTTATCAGCCCAGGCTCCGGGGTGGGATGAACCCAGAAGAAGGGAGAGGGCCCTTGACAGCCGCCTAGAAATTCTTGATGTCGTGGCATGACACAGAGTCCGTCATTCCACAGTGTATACCCAAGACATAAAGAGGCTGTATAGACAAGATGAATGCAATAGAGGACTCATTAAATATCAAATAAGATCAGCCTACATAAGTCCCTGCATGGTCTCTGTTCTTCCAAAATCCACCTCTGGGGAAAGCTGAGGTGATGCTCCTTTTTGGTGCAGTTTGTTTTCCCATCTAGCACTGTATGTGAAGTTAAAACAATATAAAAGTTAAGTTGATGTATACAAAAGTAAAAGTGTATTTGAAATTTCTCATGAGGTTCTCTGGGCTGAAATTAATGTGTAATTAATACGCAAAGATTTTTTTTTTTACAAGAGGTGGAGAAGAATCCTTAAGGACAAGTGGTTAAGTAACTTGCTGAGAGGTTAAATCAAAGGTATACCTGGTAACTCCCAAATCTATTCATCTTGCTCTTGAGTCATGCTTTTCTTTTTTATATATACATTTATTAAGTGTTTGATTTTAATTCCAATGTAGTTAACATCCAGCGTGATATTAGTTTCAGGTGCACAATATAGGGATCCAACACTTCCATAAGTCACCTGGTGCTTCTCATGACAGTTGCCCTCCTTAATCCCCATCACTGGTTTCACCCTCTCCTCCCACTCACCTCCCCTCTGATAACCATCAGTTTGCTCTTTAAAGTTAAAAGTCGACCTCTTGGGAGGACACCTGGGTGGCTCAGTCAGCAAAGCATCTGACTTAGGCTCGGGTCATGATCTCAAAGTTCGTGAGTTCGAGCCTCCATCGGGCTCTGTGCTGACAGCTCAGGGCCTGGAGCCTGCTTCGGACTCTGTGTCTCCCTCTCTCTGCTCCTTCCCTGCTCATGCTTGCACGTGTTCTCTCTCAAAAATAAACATTAAAAAAAGGTCTCTTTCTTGGTTTGTCTCTCTCTTTTTTCCCCCCTTTGCTCATGTGTTTTGTTTCTTAAATTCTGCATATGGGGGATATCTTATGGTATTTGTCTTTCTCTGACTTCATTCACTTAGAATAATACTCTCTAGATCTGTCCATGTTGTTGCCAGTGGCAAAATTCCATTCTTTTTTGTGGCTGAATAATATTCCATTTAATATGTATACCGCATCTTCTTTACCCATTCGTTTATTGATGGAAACTTGGGCTGCTTCCATAATTTGGATATTGTAAGTAATGCCGCTATAAACACAGGGCTACATCTATCCCTTTGAATTGATTTTGTAGTTTTGGGGTAAATACTCAGTCGTGAGATTACCGGATCATATGGTGGTTCTATTTTCACTCTTGAGGACCCTCCATACTGTCTTCCACAGTGGCTACACCAGTTTGCATTCCCACCAACAGAGCACGTGGGTTCCTTTTTCTCCACATCTTTGCAAACACCTGTTGATTCTTTTGGTTTTGATTTTAGCCATTCTCCAGGTGTGAGGTGATAGCTCATTGTGTTTTCCATTTGTATTTCCACATCTTTTCATGTGTCGGTTGGCCATCTGGATGTCTTCTTTGGAGAAATGTCTGTCCACTCCATCTGCCTATTTTTAATTGGATTATTTGTTTTTTTGGTGTTGAGTTGTATAAATTCTTTATATATTTTGTAAACTAACCCTTTATCAGATATGTCACTTAAAAATATCTTCTCCCATTCAGTATGTTGTCTTTTAGTTTTGTTGCTTGTTTCCTTCGCTCTGCAAAAGCTTTTTATTTTGAGGTAGTCCCAGTAGTTTATTTTTGCTTTTGTTTCCCTTGCCTCAAAAGACATATCCAGAAAGATGTTGCTATGACCAATGACGGGGAAATTACTGCCTGTGCTCTCTTTTAGGATTTTTATAGTTTCAGTTCTCACATTTATGTCCTTAATCAATTTTGAGTATATTTTTGCATATGGTGTAAGAAAGTGGTCCAGTTTCATTCTTTGGCATGTAGCTCTCCAGTTTTCCCAACGCCATTTGTTGAAGAGACTAATACACGAGGGGTTTTTAAGAAGTGCCCTAAAGTAA
Source organism: Panthera pardus (assembly GCF_024362965.1). NCBI lineage: Eukaryota > Metazoa > Chordata > Mammalia > Carnivora > Felidae > Panthera > Panthera pardus. The sequence goes on from NW_026527002.1 coordinate 70,475,170, forward strand.
CCTGTAGCCAAGGCAGGATGCCATAGGACCGAGGTAACATGTAACCTGCAGAAGTACACCTGAGTGGGGCCAGCCAAAAAACTACTCCCTTAGCCACACTTATTTTTCTACCACCATTTTTTAATTTTTATTTTTTAACTCATTATTTTGAACTCTTTATACAGTCACAGAAGTTGCAAATATAATACAGAGAAATCCTTGTACTCTTCACCAAGTTTTCTCCGATAGTTACATCAATATAATTGATTATGGTACAATATGAAAACCAGGAATTTGGCAAGATACAGAACTATGTCATCACCACAGAGATCTTCCTCCTGCTATCCCTTTATAACAGTTACACACTTTTCTTCCCACCACCCCCAACCCTCAGCAACCAGTAATCTGTTGTCCAGCTCTATAATTCTGTCATTTCTAGAATACTACCCAAATGGAAACAAATAAAGAGGGAACAGTGTAACCTTTGAGATTGGCTTTTTTCACACAGTATGATGACCTTGAGATCCACCCAAGCTCTTGTAGCTATCAGTAGCCCATTCCTATTTATTGCTGAGTAATAATCCATGGTATGGATGCACCACAATTTATTCAATCATTTACCTATTGAGGGACATTTTAGTTGTTTCCCGTTTGGTAGCACCATTTTTTTTTTAATTGAGAACAACTGGGGATGAATCTGAGAGTCTATTGTGGACCCGTTCTATTATCCTTTATCCTAAGAAACTATATAATGAAGGCTTACCTAATTGTAGCACTCATTCTCAACAACTCATTCGCTTTTGGGGGAAATTCCTAAATTAAAGATTATCCCCAGATATATGTATCATTGTAAATCATGGCAGCAAACATATGACATACTGTCTCACTCCTGTACTGGTGGCAGGCACCATAAATCAGTCATGGCACTCTTTCCCATGAATCTGGAGGTTGCTCAGAGCCCTTCACAACTCAGATCTACAGACAGCCATGGCTAATCAATCTGAATCATCATACGAATGGAAACTTCCCTCTGGTCCCTCTCATAAATGTTTGGCCTAGGTGACTGGAATCTGACTCTCCCAATGAAGAATAGCATGCCCAGAATGAAGAAAACTTGGTAAAATCTGATCATGATATTTATGTCTTGTTTACATTGCCACTTTTTACAGTAGGCGTAGTGTTCTTCATGGTTTTTGCCCCATTCGTTGTTAGGTCTCCAGCTTCCACAGGTAGTGCTCCTCTCTTTCCATCATGTTTTCAAGCAAAGGTATACCAAGTCCTCCTAGCACACTCTTTCTCAATTCTTTGACTTTCTGTACACTGCTTCTTGTCACTGCATGTTTTTTGGTACCTTTTCTCACCATCGCTACCCCACTACTTGCAAGGATCTTCTTCTTATGGAAATGTGAACTTGATGACCACGTTGCTCAAAGGTCATGAGCCTTTGGCGGATAGTGTCTGTTGTCCCTCAGCCCCGTGGACATTGTTCCCATCCATCCTCTCCACTCCTGAGACCAGCAGTCTATCGACTACATCTGCCAGACGCCCTTGCCTACTAACTTCTTGATATTTATGCCATGAGGAGGCACTGATGGGAGTCTGGACGGTGGGAGGAAGGACAGAGCATGTTTTTCCCATCTTGTAGTGGCACCCGCAGCAGTAGCAGCAACTGTGCTAGCTAGCATGCGTGTGGTCCTGGACTCCCACTCTGGCAGCTAGATTCCAACAGCATCCACATCCAGTAACACTGTTTATCTTCTCTCTTTCTTCTGCAGGATTAAAGGGCGTCTTAGTAGTTTCCTGTAGTTATTAACCTGTCACCATCTTACTTGTGTGGCTCCGATCCTTCCAGCACCTTTATAAAGTTGTCTGTTTCAAATTCCTTATTTCGAAACACGCGGAGAGGATTCTGTTTTTCTAATGCAGAGCATGAAGAGCAAGCAGGAAGATTATTACTTATGAGTTGTCTTCGAGGGGCTCTGAGAAGCTGAAATTATTGTCCCGAATCATACCCTGGAAGCAAACCCCACCCGGTTCTCTCTCTTGGGCTTTACCATCATTTAAACTCTAAGCCCTTGATCACTCTCTAGAACAGGGGCAGCAAACATTTATTTGCAAAGAGTCAGATAGCAAATGTCGTGGCTCACACAGTCTGTGTCGTAAGTACTCTGCCATCACAGCATAAATGCAGCCATTGACGACGCATAAACAGTGGGCATGGTTATATTCCAATAAAACTTTACTTACAAAGGTAGGTGGCGAGCCAGATTTGGCCCACCAGTGGCAGTTTGTTGACTTCTGCTCTAGAGAGTTGAAAATGTAACAGGAAAGGGTAGAACTGATTATCACCCAGGGAAGATGATCCTTCATTTCAATCATCCATTGTTACTCATTTATCCACTTTTCAATTCATTTTTCAGATATTCATTGAAGCTGCTCTAGGTACCTGGGATAAAATGGAGATTAATACATGCACAATTCAAAAAGGAATATTTCATGTGATAGATAAAGCACAAGAAATCTAATTTTCAGTAAGTCTGGAAATGGCCCTCAAACTCTAAATGCCAACCGTTTTCCTGGTAACTTTTTACCAGTCAGAGGCACACTGCCACCTGCCTTTGTGTGATCTTGTCATGACTGTAACTTCTACTTAAGAAGTCCCCCCCTTATGAAATGAAAGGGTATTCATTACACAGATGAGCATTAGCTTTCCAATCTAAGTGCAAGGCTTTAATCAGCCCCGAGAAACACTTGAAACACACAGAACCTCTAAATTGCATTATCCTCTGGAAAAAATATATCCACTCCCCCATACAGAAAACAATTCCCTTGTTCTTATCATGGAAGAAACAAAAGATACCAACAGAATGCTTTCATGTATCCCTTAAATAATGCCTATAATTAAATGTACCATGTGCCTGATCGAATAAAATTTCATTTGCTTTCCAGCTTCCTCTGAATAACACCATGATTTAAAAGATCAAAGGAATAGGCCATTTTGAGTTTTTGAGATTTTTTTTTTCAAGCACTAGCATTAATCTATCAAGAACAAAAATATCTTCCTCTATTCTGAAAAATATCAATGGTAACCAGAGTCTCTCCAAATTCATATCAAATCTAATGTTCTATTCAAACTCTTGTTTAGAACTTGTTTTTCTCCTATCACAACATGGAGTTATATCCAGAATTCAAGTTTTATCTTTTCCTATTTTTTTTCTTTTAAGTTTTATTGGAAACAATTTCAAAGCTAAAGAAAAAAAATTGTGAGACTAATGCATAGAATTGTTGTATCTCTTCTCATTCAGAGACTCCCTTGAAGTTTTACCAATGGTCCCAATAATCTTCTTTGTGGCAAAAGGATCAAACCCAATATCACATGCCGCTACAAAGTTGCTGTGTTTCTCTGATATCCTTTAACCTGGACGCCTTCCTCAGTCTTTTCTCAACTTTCATGACCTTGGCACTTTTTAGAGATTACAGACCAACTAGTTTGTAAATACCTCTCCACTTTGGTTTGTTCCATGTTTGTCTGTGATTGGACCCAGGTTAAGCATTTGGGGTGAGAATGTCACAGCAGTGATCTGTGTTCTCATTGCCCCCCATCCAATGGCCCATCAGACCGTTTTTTTCCCATTACTGGTGGTAGGAAATGTGATTATTTGGCCTTGGCCAGTTTTCTCTGCTCTAGTTACTTTTCTCACCTTTTCAATTAATAAGTACCTTGTGAGGAAATTCTTTGAGCCAATTATTTGAGCAAAATCCCATTTCACATCCCATTTCCATACTTTAGAAGTCTTCTACGATGATTACTACATGATCAACTCCATCATCTCATCTACATTTATAACATTATCGTAACACAGAGCGTTCCTACCTCTCCATCTATTTATTCATCTATGAGACATGAGGACATGTGGATTCATGTTTTATTGAATGAGCTTTAACCCTTTAATATCATCACTTATGTTGATGTGCAGATTGTCCAAGATTTGAAGACCCCTTCAAAGAAGTCAGGTAACTTATTCAAAATCACACAGTTGGTAAAGTGCTGGGACCAGGAATAAAACCTAGGTTTCTCGCCACGTTGCTTTTTAAAACATATTTAGGCTTTTCATAACAACAGAACAATCATTTCATGTCCTTGTGAATACTCAGAATTAAGCATTCTGCATTTGGTTTAGAGAATGGTTCTTTAATTTAATTTAGAGAATGGTGGGGCACCTGGGTGGCGCAGTCGGTTAAGTGTCCGACTTCAGCTAGGTCACGATCTCGCGGTCCGTGAGTTCGAGCCCCGCGTCAGGCTCTGGGCTGATGGCTCGGAGCCTGGAGCCTGTGTCTCCCTCTCTCTCTGCCCCTCCCCCGTTCATGCTCTGTCTCTCTCTGTCCCAAAAATAAATAAAAAACGTTGAAAAAAATTTTTTTAATTTAGAGAATGGTTATGCCTTTGTTAGGTGAAAGAAAGCTATTGGTTCAAATCACATATTATTTGTAGGAACTGAATATTTGTGCACCACCCCCACCCCCCACACACACACTCTCATACATGGAAGCCCTACCCCTCCATGTGATGGTATTTGGAGGTGGGGCCTTTGGGAGGTAATTAGGTTTAATTGAGGTCATGAGGGCAGAACCCACATGATGGAATTGGTGTCCTTTTGAGCAAAAGAAGAGGGACCAGAGCTCATTCACTCACTCTCTCCCCTGTGATGATACAGTGAGAAGATGGCTGCCTGTAAACCAGGGAAGTGTTCTCCCAGGAACAAAATCTGTTGGCATCTTGTTCTTGGATTTCCAGCCTCCAGAACTGTGAAAAGATACACGTCTGTGGTTTGAGCCGCTCTGTCTATGCCATTTTGTCACAGTGGCACAAACTAAGGCTATTTTAACAAAATTAATAGTGGCATAATAAAAACAGCTTTTAAAAATTAAATTAAGATCATGAAAAAGAACCATTATTGGTTTATAAAAATCATCAAGAAATGCCATATACATAGTTCTAAAGCCAGGACAGTAGCTCTTGATGTAGCTCTTAGAAGCTTACAAAAAGTTTTCTGGCACATGGTCTTCCTTCAGAAGGATAGAAATTGATAACAGTCGTATATTTTCCTTACAGCTCTGGAATTCTAACTTTTCATAAGGAAGGTCTCCCTCTCCAATCCTATATCTCCCGCATATGTTGGGAAGGAGTAATCAGACTATAATGATCAGAAATAGGAGGGAGGCGATATATTGGTGACTTCCTCAGTAACACCCTTTACTCTACCATTTACAAATGAAATCCAACCTGCACTTGCTAAAAGTTAAATTGCTATTTTGGGCAATTGGATCAGAGTGAATGATCCCATGGGAAACTGGGAGGCACAGGACTTCATCACAGGAGATTACAAGACGACTCTGTGTGTTTGCTTCTGGCTCTGGTTTCCACCTCTCTAGGTTGGCAGAACCTTCATATCCCACATATCTGCATGCTCAGCTTCTGTTCGTGGTCAAAAGTGTCAGGTTTCTTCTTCGGTGGCAGCCTGGGCAATTGAAGACCCGGGTCAGTGATTACCACTCCAAGGTGTCACCAAAAGACAAAAATGGAAAGAGCACCATCTGAAATCGCACAAGCCTGGGTTCAAATCCCAACTCTGTCACTTCTTGTCCTGATTTCTTGGGTCAGTTATGTCAAGATCTGAGCCTTATCTTTCTCACTACCATTTGAAAATGTGGACAATACAGGAAGTAGTTATATCACACACCGAATGTGAAATGATTTTTTTTTAATTTTTTTAATGTTTATTTATTTTTGAGAGAGACAGAGACAGCACGGGCAGGGGAGGGGCAGAGAGGGAGAGACACAGAGAGAGAGAGAAAGAGACATACACACAGAATCGGAAGCAGGCTCCAGGCCTGTCAGCGCAGAGCCCAATGTGAGGCTCCAACCCATGAACCATGAGATCATGACCTGAGCTGAAGTCAGACGCTTAACCAACTGAGCCACCCAGGTGCCGCAGAAAGTGAAACGATTTATACATACATGACACTAGATAGAGTTTCCTCCAGACCTTTAAGTGTATGAAATCTCTGGGGGAGGCAATCTTTGTATTATGGTGCACTGATTAAGATTATTATAAATAGTAAAATGGTTTAAGAATCCAGAGAAGGAAGGCCTGGGTTGACAAGAGAATGCTTCCCAAGGGTGAGAGCAGTTTACATGGGCCTTCTGTCTGGGTGGGCCTGGGGCGACTGCTGAATAACGAGTAGGAAAAGCAATGGAATATTCTAGGTGTTTTCAGATTCATTTAAATGGTAATTGAACAACCATTTGTCTACTAAGTGGCAAGAATTATGTTGACACTTTAAATATGAAATTAAATAAGACAAGCTCTGTTAGTTTCCTAGGCTGCCGTAACAAACTACCAGAAACCAGGTGGCTTAGAAAGAAATTTATTCTCTCACTGCTCTGGAGGCTGGAAGTCTGAAATCGAGATGTCTGCAAGGCTTTTCCTATCTGGAGGCTTTAGGGGACAACCCTTCCTTGTCTCCTCCTAGCTTCTGGTGATTGCTGGCAGCCTTTGGTATCCCTTGGCTTGTGGCTTCCTCTCTCTAATCTCTTCCATTGTCACACGACAGTCTTCTCCCTGTGTGTCTCTTCTCCTCTCGTTAGGGCACCTGCCATATTGGATTTATACATTGGATTTATACCTGCTTTACTTCAGTATGACTTCATCTTAACTCACATCTTAATTGCAAATTAAGATTGCTACTTCCAAACAGGTCACCTTCACAGGTCCCAGTGTTAGGACTTCACCATATCTTTTTTTTTTTGGGGGGGGGGGGCGGGTAGGACACAATTCAAGGCTTAATACGCGGATTCTTCTTTGGGAGTTCATAGTGGGAGACAGACATGGAAAAAAGATATAATTCCAATATTTGAAATATGCTTTGTTGTAGATTTTCTCAGGGTGGTATGAAATAATGCTCAATTAAGAGGAGTGTTTAATAAGACAGCAGTGGGAGGGGATTGTCAGAGAGACTTTCTATTGACAGCACGTCTACTGGATTCTGAAGAGGAGTTGGAGTCTCAGGTGAAGAAATGGACAAAGGAAAAGGAAAATACCAATGAAGTTAGGGAGACATGGAATACTTTGTGTATGGAAAACACTATAAGCAGAAGTTCAATATTGATAGAGGAGTGGGGGTCAGAGAAAGGAGAGACGATAAATCTGGGGGTCTGGGTTGAGCTAGAACATAGAACGCTTTGGCTGATGTTAGGCATCTTAGGCTTTCGTTCGGTTTTCCGTCACAACTTTACTGAGCACTTACTAGAACGGAGCGGTCAAGTCATCGGTTGAGGTTAATGGCATACGTAATTGCTCTGATTAAGGTAAATGCAACAGACAAGCACATAAATTCACAGTACTGTGCCTGAAAAGTTTAAGTGAAAAACAAAATATTACCAAACTACCAATGTACTGGAGTCATGGATTCTACGTTGAACTACTAATTCATGCAAGTGTATCGCAGTTGTTTGGAAAATTCACGGTGGGGATTCTGATTCTTGGCTACTCCTCGACATGGAAGACCAGACAATGAAAAGGATTGGCAGCATCATACATCTTCATGTCAATCATACTTGTAAATATTTAAGTCACAAGCTGTAACAGGCCAGCAATTACAATAACAGGAAGTGTACTGTTTAAAATGAGACAGACACGACAGTCTCCGTCATTTCAAAAAATGAATTCCCAAGTGTTTCCAGAACTATACATAAGAATATGTAGTCTTTATTCCTTCCTCCAGTCCAGTACTCTTTCTTCACCGGGACAAGGAAGCATTCTAGAGATGGTCCAATTAGATACAAGTCCTTCCTCTACACAGAATTCATTGTTCTTTTGCTGCCAACAGGTGGCTTCCTGAAGTATGTCAGTTGCAAATAGAGGGTCCTAAGGACTACGGGGCCCATGAGCAGATACTGAGCAAACCAGGCTATTTGAGGTGCATTCCTTTCTTCTGAGCTTGGTGTTAGGAAAAGGTAATGCTGCTTTCCTATAGCAGACCCTCAGGCCCCTCTGAGGGCTTGAGTATGGGACGGTGAAGGGTCTGGAGCAAAGGAAGGACTAGTGGGTACTTGAAGTGCTGAAGTCCGTGTCCCCAAACGCTACTTAGAAAGGGCCTTATTTCTGGCCTCATGCCCTTCTCCAGTTTCATTTCCACCGAAGAGTGGCCTGAACTCTGTGACCTTTTCCATCCACACTTGTGGCTAAAATTAAAATTGCAGAGTCCTGGGGAGGAGCGAGCCCAAGCCCTTGCTAAATACCCACTCAGCCATCCGGGTGCTCATCCCCTCCCAAGAAGGGAAGGAGAGACAGATTCCCTTAAGTAGAATGTGCATCCGGAAAGGAAACAGAGTACGTCTGCACAAACTCCAGTAGAAGATGCAGGATCCAAAGAGGAGTAAACCTCATTCTCGAAGACCTTGGACCCCAGTGAGGAGTCTGAGAGTCACATCATGGATTTCATTATGAAGCATGCTATTACCAAGTGACCAAAAGGGGTGGTTAAAGATAGTAATAATAATAATAATAATAGCTACCGTTCCCAACTCCTTTTATGCACATTGTCTTAGCTGATCTTCTCAGCATCTCAATGCTTTGTAAAATAGCACAGTGCACTTTTTAAAAGTTGGAGGAACTGAGGTCCAGGTAGCCAAAGCGTGCGGGCCAAAGTGATATGAATCTCGTCACCTCAAAACACTATGCTATCATCCCAAATAAAATGCTAGTCTCGGATGGGGAAGGAAGAGTTGAATTGTGACCAGCAAAATGCAGTGGTCATTTGGTACTGGTTACAAGTAAATCCTGTGGCCTGGATTACAAAATAGCATTATATGATTTGTCTTCCTTCATCCATCTGCAGTAACGCAAGACACGTTTTCCAAATAGTTGGGAAGTTAAACCTTTTTCTCCATATACTCATATGTTTATTTATAATTCTTTCTAGTCATCTCTTTCTCAAATGCTTTTCCAGTCCCTGTACTCATTGCTTATACATTTCGGGTTAAGTTTGATAGAAGATACTGGGAATCCCCTTTTATCCGATCAAGATGCTGAGCCAAAGGAAAGCAAACCCCTTCCTTGGACAGATTCCAGAATGTTGATGTAAACATGAAATTCCAAGATGGAAGTACTCATCTTTTTGAGATGCGCTTACCCGTAATCAAGTGCTATGACCAACTTCCTGGAAATACTTACGAACCCTCTTGTAGACAGAGCCAGAGACATTTTACATCATTGTTTAACAGGACTGAAAATGCCCTTTTTCTCAGTCTCGGGCAGAGAATCAATCCATCATCTACAACATGAGCTAGGAAATCCCATCCGTTCCTCAGTAGGAGGGTGTTAGATTTATCAGTTAAATACGCCTCTCCACGATAAGTGCATATTACATAATTAGGGATCATTAATTATTTGGTGAAGAAATGAATGTTAAGGAATAAGCACTTTGATGCTATTTAAACTGCCTACAAACATGAGCCATGAGTCACAGAGTAAGTGGAAATGCCATTTGTGATGCTTCTAATATCTGACTTGCATTAGGTAATCTGTGTGACGTAGATGACAGAGGGAAAAACTGGGAACAGAAGGCACAAGCTCCAGCCTGACTCAACCACTGACCTTAACAAAGCATCTTATCTTATCTGGGCCTTGGCTTCCGATACCAAGGTGGAAATAGAGAGGAAGGAAACTACTTTCTGGAGTACTCCTATTATGTGGCAGGCATTGGATCGTACTTTATCTAATTTAATCTCCTCTGCAAGCCACCATGAAGGAATTATTGACCCCATATACACCCAGAAGGAAGCTCAGACTGGAATGGACTCAGTAACTTCTCCAGGTTATTACTTGTGAAGGTAGAGATGACTTTGAACTCTGGTCTTTCTGACTAATGGCTCCTTCTATGGCAGTATGCTCTTAAATTTAGGAATGAAATGCTCTTTTAAAAAAATGAATTTTTTCCAGTCTTGGAATTAAGTGAGAAGCAAAAATAAAAAGGACAAAATTGTGACCATGACCTTGAGGTCTTTTTGCCAAGAGGACGGTTTTCAGGGGAAGGGGGAAGGAGAAGGATGTTCAATTTGTAAAATGAATGCCAAACTGTTCTAAATTAAACCAGAAAATTTATTTTCAATGAAACCTGCTTTTCCTCATTATAAAAGTAATAGGTGCTTATTGTGTAATCCTTAAGGGGAAAAAAACCAAAATAAGACACTCCCATCTTATTCACATTTTGATATTTATTATTCTACCCGTGGAATTAGTAAATTTTTCTAGCCCTCAGTATGTATCTTTTCACGATGGGATCTCACTTATGTGAACTGCATTGATTCAAAATTGCTGATGAACTAGAGACAGGCTAGACTACACATAGCATATAACAGGAACTGAATAAATATTTGTTGAATAAATGAAGAATGAATACCCATTCATTCAAACCAATGGACATAGCTTGAATGCACATGGGTTCAAAGCCTATCCCAAGCCATAGAATACATAAAAATTAGATCAAGAATGAGGTTCCGAAATACAAAGAACTAAATTTTTAAAACTTTGGTAGGAAACAGAATATAAAACAAGCCACGAAAAGGGTTCAAACACACCGTAATGGGGTAAAAAAAAAACACTTTTAGAACTGTCTACACTGTTCAATACCAATGCCAATGAAAAACCTAGGCATTTGGATGTGAGTTCAGTGAACCTACTACAATTAACCTTTGATTCAAATACACAGATGACTTGGTGGTTTATCTGTTTAAAGAAAATCTGAGAGGCAGAAACAAGGGCAGACTTTCCAGAGTCTCCATGGGTGTCTGTATTAACACTCTCAGGCAATTTTGGTCTCCCTGTCCTGGTGTTCCCTCACCTCCACTGTTAAGTGAAGTATTTGAAGGACACAGGATGTTTCAAGAACATTAGCTTTGAAGCTGGAAGCCTCTTTCTCCAAGTGTAGCTTCACTTCTCACTGTATCATGAGACAAGACACAAAGGTAAACTTCAGGTAAGCTAGACTGGACCATCGTTTCCCAAACTTCAGACATTTAGGCCTCTTATTTATTTATTTATTTATTTATTTATTTAATGTTTACCAAACCAGTTTTATTTTTTTTTTTTTTTGACTCAGTAAATATTTTCTTCTTTTTTCTTTTGTTTATATTAAATATAATTTATTGTCAAGTTGGTTTCCATACAACACCCAGTGCTCATCCCAACAGGTGCCCTCCTCCATGCCCATCACCCACTTTCCCCTCCTCCCCACCCCCCATCAACCCTCAGTTTATTCTCAGTATTTAAGGGTCTCTTATGGTTTGCCTCCTTCCATCTCTGTAACTTTTCCCCCCCTTTCCTTCCCCCATGGTCTTCTGTGAACTTTCTCAGGATCCACATATAAGTGAAAACATATGGTATCTGTCTTTCTCTGTAGGACTTATTTCACTTAGCATAATACTCTCCAGTTCCATCCACATTGCTACAACTGGCATGATTTTGTTCTTTTTCACTGCCAAGTAGTATTCCGTTGTATATATAAACCACATCTTCTTTATCCATCTGTCAGTTGATGGACATTTAGGCTCTTTCCATAGTTTGGCTATTGTTGAAAGTGTTGCTATAAACATTGGGGTACAAGTGCCCCTATGCATCAGCACCCCTGTGTCCCTTGGGTAAATTCCTAGTAGTGCTATTGCTGGGTCATAGGGTAGACCTGTTTTTAATTTTGGGAGGAACCTCCACACTGTTTTCCAGAGTGGCTGCACCAGTTTGCATTCCCACAAACAGTGCAAGAGGGTTCCCGTTTCTCCACAACCTCGCTAGCATCTATAGTCTCCTGATTTGTTCATTTTAGTCACTCTGACCGGCGTGAGGTGGTATCTGAGTGTGCTTTTGATTTGTATTTCCCTGATGAGGAGCGACGTTGAGCATCTTTTCATGTGCCTGTTGGCCATCTGGATGTCTTCTTTAGAAAAGTGTCTATTCATGTCTTCTGCCTATTTCTTCACTGGATTATTTGTTTTTTGGGTATGGAGTTTGGTGAGTTCTTTATAGATTTTGGATACTAGCCCTTTGTCCGATATGTTATTTGCAAATATCTTTTCCCATTCCGTCAGTTGCCTTTTAGTTTTATTGATTGTTTCCTTCTTAGTGCAGAAGCTTTTTATCTTCATGAGGTCCCAATAGTTCGTTTTTCCTTTTAATTCCCTTGCCTTTGGACATGTGTCCAGTAAGAAATTGCTGCAGCTGAGGTCAGAGAGGTTTTTTCCTGCTTTCTCGTCTAGGGTTTTGATGGTTTCCTGTCTCACATTCAGGTCCTTTATCCATTTTGAGTTCATTTTTGTGAATGGTGTAAGAAAGTGGTCTAGTTTCATTCTTCTACATGTTGCTGTCCAGTTCTCCCAGCACCATTTGCTAAAGAGACTGTCTTTTTTCCATTGGATATTCTTTCCTGCTTTGTCAAAGATTAGTTGGTTAGGCCTCTTATTTATAATTTTGCCAAGTTCATATGTCACTCAGTCCCCAATTCTGCAGTCTCTATGAGCCTGATCATCATGGCATTAGCTAGCCTGCCTTCTGAAGCTAATATCTGTGTAATCACTGGTAGACGCTTCAGTCATAGTTTTCTATTAGATGTTAAGATATACTGTATCCACAATCATTAAATTGGAATGTGTATATGTGGTTACTAAAAATCACATTGCTTATTACTAGACATTTACATGATCACATTTTTGGATATAGATGAATAGATAAAACAGCTAAGAGCCACTTCAGGATCAAAAATCTACACCTAGATGATCATTAGTGATGATTACTTAAAACCTTCTAAGATTTTAACATTTCTTTATATTAATCAGTTTGTTATTACCGCTTTTAGTAGTGTAGAAGAAAAGATGAGAACCCGCATATATTTATATATGTATATAATCTACCTATCTAACATCCATCAGCTCTCTCCCTACCAATCCACATCTTAGTCCATTGTGTCCTTTGCCTCTTGCTATTTTCTTAGAATACAAAGTAGATTGTGCCACCCACCTCCTGAAAAACCATCATGATGCCTCAGAATCTGTAGAGCTCCACGCGAATATCTTAGCACGGTCTTCAAGGTCTTTCGTAGTCTGGCCTTTTGAACATAGACCAATTTTCCACCCTCATATTTACTAAACTCCTTAAGGGTAAGATTAGTTCAGAGCTCCCTGAACATATCCTATCCTGCCAGACTTTTGCCTTTGTTCGTGACATTCTCTGCCTACTTCGCCATGTGAAATCCCACTCATCCTTAAAGGAGTACCTGTGCAGGGGCGGGTGGGTCTTCTGTGTTAAGTTGTGTATGGTATTTACACCCTTGCTCACTGTTACTTTTTTCTCACATAATTTTTATTTAGACAATAACTTGTGATTCAAAGGTTAATATTTCACGTACGAGGGATAGCTGGGATGTTGCGAAATTAGTTTGTCTCTTGGCTCTATCACTGCTTAGCTGTGTAACCTTAAATGTGCCATGTACCCTCTTGAAATTACGCCGTCCTAATTTATAGAATAAGGAAAAGTATCAAATGGGGCTTTATTTTTTCTGCAAGTCTTCTATGACCCCCTTACACTGGAATCCTTGGCTGTCTTATGTGGTCTCATAGTAATAGAAGCCAACTCTGCATATGCCAGTGAAGTGACATTACCTGTTTTCTTGCTTATCTCACTCATTAGGTTGTAAGTTTCTTGAAGGCAAAGAAATATATCCTCTGGTGACTGGCAGTGTATATTACTGTAAAAACATGTGGAGGTTGAATGAGGGAATGAATTGGATTGTCTGTTTCAAAGAATTGGGACAATTAGACAAGAGTTGATGATGTATGTCTAGTCTGCTAGTAAAGGCATATAATAGATATTAGTTAAGAAAGAAGTTTTGAAATATGACATGCAGTAAATGTGAGATGGGGTGATGGAAAGAAATGGAAACCAAGGATAAAATCCTTCCCCAAAATTTAACATTGAATTATTCATTTTTTATGAAATTATAATAACCTCAAGTTCCAATGACTCATGGGAAGAATCATATAGTATAATAAATTGCATTTGAAAAAAAGAAAGCAGTCTTCAAGTATTCTTCGGCATGAAGAAAAAGGGTATATTTAATTAGCATATCTAGAACTATTCATTTAGTGCCCAACCATGAATAAAAAAGGATAACAGCATAATCTGACTGATGTTGTATCTTTTCACTAGGGAAAAAATAGCATATCGCTCTCTACTTTGCTTTCCATTCTCTGCACATAAACATACACACAGGTAGACAGACAGACAGACAGATACACACACACACACACACACACACACACACACACACATTCCTTTATTCATTGTCATTTATTGATCATGACTGACAGCAGAGTTAAGAAAATAACATTGTGTGTGTGTGTGTGTGTGTGTGTGTGTGCACACGTGTGCGTGTACATGCTGCTCGATACAAATTTACCCTTCCTGTAACCATATTATAATTTTATTCTGGGGAATCACTGCAATCCCTCTCCTATCTCAATGATTCTGGAGGGAATCCACATTTTGCTGAAAATTGGACCATGTAACTTAAGTTTAGGCCAATTAGTATATACTTCTTTCTTCTGGCCTCATAGATTGAAAGCACAACCCAATTAAAATTGATGATAAGAAGTGATATTTTTTCCTGAGAGTCCTGGATCTGAGCCTAGAAGTTATTGGAATTTATTTTATATGTATGAGGAAAGAGCCATCTGAAAAATGTATATGAAAGAGGGTAAGTGGAGGTGGGAACTGGAGAGAAAAAATTAGGAAACTAATTTTGGTTATACTGTAAGGAAATTTATAACCAGCTATACCTGAAGCCATTTGTCTGTCTGGACTTTTCAGTGAAATACATATTTTGGGTTTTTTTAAGGCAACTTGAGTCACTTTGTAATTGCTGACAACCAAAAAGATACAAAGAAGCCTTGTTGTAAAGGACGTGTAGGTTAGAAGGGAAATCAGATTTACAAACAGATAATTGCCTATGAATATGGTAAGTATCCTGTTAGAAAAATGTACAGAATACATTTTTGGAAGGCAAGACACACATGTAGGCAAACCTCAGAGACACTGGGGGTTTCTTCCAAAACACCTCAATGAAGCAGGTATCCCAATAAAGCAAGTCAAGTGAACTTTTGGTCACTCACTACATATAAAAGTTATGTAGTAAAAATATCCTGTAGTATATTAAGTGTGCAATAGCACTATGTCTAAACAATGTACATACCTGTAATTTAAAAATATTTTATTGCTAAGAAAAGGCTAACCATCATCCGAGCTTTCGGTGATTTGTTATCACTGATCACAGGTCACCATAACAAATAGAAATGGAAAAGTGTGAACTATTGTGAGAATTACCAATATATGACACTGAGACACGAAGGGAGCAAATGCTGTTGGAAAAAAAAAAATGGTGCTGAAAGACTTGCTTGATGGAGGGTGTTCACAAATCTTCAATTTGTTAAAACAACAACAGCAGCAACAACAACAACTCAGTACCCGTGTGGCACAATAAAGTGAAGCCCAGTAAACTGAGGGGCGCTTGTATATGTGTGACTTAGGGAGGGTCACAGACGATGACCAAGGAGCAAAGATGCCCCATCTGTCTTTTGAAGAATGAGTGGGTTGTTGATTCAGGTAAGAGGGGAGAGGTTGTTTCAGATAGAAGGGTGGGCATGCCTGGAGATGGGAAAGGGCCAGAAGCACTTCAGTATGGCCAGATGGTGAACTGGCTTTGAAGCAGAGGTCGAAGGAATCGTTAGCACTGGATCTTAAAAGCCTTGAGTGGCACAGTCAGGTGCCTGGCTGTTATGAGGAGGAACCACTGAAGAAATCTGAAAAGTGGAGTACCCTGATTGCCTCTGTCCTTCCTAAAGTTCACGTTGGGGAGGATAGATTGGGAACCAGGGAGGAGAAACAGACAGCTTTGCAGGAACCTGAAGAAGAAACAAGGTAAGATCACAGTGAGGTTACAGGAGTGAAAGCAGCAAGAAATCTAAGGATCGTGATCATTTAATGAACTTTAGCTTCCCATTTGAATATCATTAACCCCTTTGGTATTTGCTAAATCTCGGGATGTAGTAACGTCTGTGACTAAAACTAAGACTCTGGAGTCGGAATTCATCTTTGTCAGTGATTAGCCGAGTGGTCTTTGGCAATTATTACAACTCTCTGTAGCACTTTTCCTCATCTGAAAAGCAGGGATGCTGTTGACACCCACCTCCTGGTGTCGCTGTGATAAATCAATCAACACAGGGGAAGCGCTTGGAATGATGCCTGGCACATGAAAAGCATTCAAATATGAGTCAGGATTATTGTGCTCTCCATTCTCTATCATAGCCATTGACAACAGACCATCCATGGCCACCACTCTGACTTTTACGGATGGGGAAATGGCAGCTCAGAGAGGCCATGTGATTCGCCACATCTAGGAATGTGGTTAGTAGCAGAGCTAGGATGTGAATCGGTCATTTGTTTGCTTCTAAAACCAGTATCGTAACCTTTGAAGATACTGTTTTCCCTTTGTCTTGAGTGATGACTTCCCTGTGACTCCAGAAGAATTTCCTATACTTCCCTTAGAATGACTACATCCTTCATAAAGCCACTCTCTGGTAGCCCTTTTTCCTCCTCATCTTTTTGCCATGATTCTGTTGGAGACCTACAAAGGGGTATTTGGTAGCCAAGCTTCTGAGTCAGGTTTTCAGCTTACGAAGTTTACAAACCTTCATTCGCGAAGGTGATTACAAAGATGTTTTCCTAAGAACCAGGGGTGTTAAAAGTAGCCCAGGTGCTGGGGTTCTGTAAGCGTCGGAACCTGGGGGCCCTGGTGGTTTCACTGTTGCTTTTTGTTATTGCTGATGATGGTAACACGCTGGTTATCAATGAGTTATTGATAATTTGCCCCTTTCTCTATTCGACCAAACTACGAAGTGATAAACAGTGCTGGGAGCTCAGGATAGGGAGACACTGAAGACCAAATTGAAAGACCCAATCAGATCTGTGGGTTTGTACTTTGTCCTGGCTGCTCTGGGATGTTACCCAAAGCCCAGGTCAGCAGGACAGCGGGTCTGAAGGTGGTGAAGTCTATGGGCTCCGGGGAGGGCACGTATGTCCTCATCAGAGTCTTAATGCCTTCACATCAAATCTTTATAAAACTTAAGGTTTATATCCTCCCACATCACCTCGAATAGAACTGTGGCCAAATTAGGTCCCTAATACATATTTGTTGACTAAAATCATAAAGAATAAGACAAGATAATGGTCACAGAGTTTCCATTCGGGGCGACGAAAACACTTTAGAAAGAGATCCTGTTGATGGTCACACACCGGTGTGAAAGAAATTAATGCCACCGAACAATACACTGGAAAATGTTAAAATGGCCAATTTCCGCTACACGAAAGTTGTCTTCACCCCAATTTTTAAAAAGAATAAGCAAAGAACAAGCAACTGAGTGAGCGAGCGAGCGAGCGAGCGCAAGCGTGAGTGGGAGGGGGAACAGATGAACAAACACATAAACGAACAAGTGAACAGTAACCGAATTGCCCATGTGTTTTCAAGGATTAAGTGGTTTCCATAGAATGCCAAGTGCAAGTCTTGGTCTCACACAGCATGGGACTCTGGCATGCTAAAAGGAAAAGAATAAACGACATTGTTTTATTTAGAGGAACAGCTGTTGATCATGAGCTGCAAATTTTTTCCTAATGTAATGGCCACTGAGAGGAAGCCCCGATACATCACAGGACTAAGCGGTGCCAAAAATGGCTGTAACCCCATCAGGGCCTCATGTGGCTGGCCTGCCACAGAGAGTCGCTCAAACGATCAGAGGTGGAGCCAATCCACCCTCCAACTGGAAACTGCGCTCAGGCAGGACTGTACGGGCAAGAACAGAGAAACCCCTGCTTCAATAACCTTTCCTCTAAAGAAAAAGACTGTCTCCAATAAAGGCCCAAAAGGCAAGGTTATAAACCGCAAAGATTAAAATAAATTACAACTGGTTCTCATAATAATAATAATTAATAATAATAATAATAATAATAATACCAGGCAATGTAGACTCATGCTGTGTCTTCACTCGACTCTCCAGAGCTTAGGAAGGATAAGAGGCTCTCAATGGAAATGTTTGGAATCTTACGTTCGTCAGAGCTACCCAGGTCACCAGCAACATTTGAGGGGTGGTCAGGTGTCCAGGTCGGAGGGTTGGGAGCAAAGGGTTAAATGTATCTCCTTGGCATCATAGGAACCTTGTACCTTGAGCAGGGCTCTAATCTGCCATGCTTTTCATTAGAGACCTTTCCTTAAGTATGAAGCCTGGGAGGGACAGCATGATCTGGTGGCATGAACAGGGAATTTAGAGTTATGAGTTCCAGTGGAGGAGGGCACAGCATTGTGCTGTCAGATTTCTTAGATTTCCAAACCTCAGTTTTCTCTTTTGCAATATGATTGGCAAAACAGTCCTTACCTTTTAGACAGAGCATACGGTAAACACTGATAATGATATTTAGTACATGGTAGACGTAATGAATATTCTATGGTGTTAGTTAAAGAACAACACTAGACTAGAATTTGAAAAACTGCACTTTAGTGACGATTATTTCATTGACTTTCCGTGTGACCCTGAGAAATCCGCCTCACCTGTGTAGGTCTGTCTCTTTGTTTGCATGAATGGATGTGATCACATGAGTTTTGGAGTCCTCCTTAGCGCTGCCATTTTAAAAAATCTATTTTGAGTCAAGATCAAGGATCCAGAATGGCCTCTCCGTTCTCTGGATTTGGTGGTGTTCTTGCACCAACAAGGAAAGGGACCTTAATACTTTTACATAGAGATCAGAATCTCCTCCATGTGTACCAAAAGCCTATTCCAGAGGGAAGTACATTTCTTCTGTGTACTCCATTATTAAATCCAATCACCACACAATTCCAAGTTGACGGGAACCGTGTCCTGGTGACCCTGGCCTTCACGCCCCTGGGGTGGAGATCACGACTAATCAAAAAGAGAAGCTGTGATGGCCCATAGACGCTGAATGGGTAAAGAAAATAGTAAGGCGATCACTTCATCATCCACACAGTCCCACAAATACCCGAGTCATCTTGACGCCCATCTCTTTCACTCCAATCCGCTAAATTCAATCACTCCACAAATCCTGTTGGATCTAATTTTTTGAAGTCATAGGAATCCATTCAGTCCTCTCAAATCCCCATTGCCTAAATCCAAATCTTGGGCTAATTCAGCAGGTTCTAACTGGACTTACAGCCTCTGATTTTCATCCTCTCGAAGCCATTCTCCAACCTGTTACACTCCAGGAAAACATTCGGTTGGCTTCCATTATTCTTAAGACAGAATCCAAAGTCATTTGGGGAAGGCACCCATGAGGTGTGCACTTTCTGGCCTCTGTTTACCTCCTGTGCCACATCTCCAACTGTTCGCTTCATTCTTTGTTTAGCTGTAACTAAATTAGTTCCCCAATTCAACCCAAGTTCCCTTCTGGTCCTCCAACCTGTCATAATCTGACTTACTTCCTGCTCTCCTCTGCGTGGAATACTTTTCCACCTTCTCTGTTCTTCCCTTTAACTTCCGATTTCTGCCACAATAATTCCCTCTAATTCTTCAGATCTCAGCTCAGACACTGCGACAACCCATTTTTCCCCCATTCGTCCCCTTCTCCACCTCTAGACTAGATTCTGGGATCCTAATGCTCTCATCACACCTCTATAATCTGTCCTCCCTTTTTTGTGCTTTGTATCATTATCTGCTCAGTCGCCTGTCCTCTCTATTTGCTAAGTTGTGAGCCCAGTGAAAGCAGGGATTCTGACGGTTTTATTCATTATTAAGGTTCTTGGCACAAAGTGTAATAAATGAAGCATACATACATACTTGCATGCATAACGGACTAATCGACAAGACTGAGTCTTGTATATAGTCCTTACTATTTCTTTGACCTTGGGCAAATCACTGAAAACCTTGGAACCTTGCTATTCTCAACAGACAAATGAATACAAATTCTATGGATTCTTTGCTGCTTGTTGGAAAGGATTCTGTGAGATCGGGCATGGGAAATATGAAAACAGTGACATCTGATAACAACAAGCTGGGACCGATTATTGTTATTTACTATTTATTTCCTCTTCTGATGCATCTCAGCTTTAGTACCAAGAGAAACAGGAGGATAGGGCCCCGAAATTCCTTGCAGTCTGGTTATGGGGAAATAGCTTGCTGGCTGACTGCTAAAAAAAACAATTTCCCTGAATTTGACTTTGATTTCTGTCAGTCCTATTAGATTGTACCTTCCGAGAAGAGCCATTTGTTTTTGAAAACAAGTTGTACTCTGCGTTCTGATGTTACTTAACTCACCACCATCTGCTCTGCTGTTATGCCCAATTTGAATCAGAAGCAAAGGGATTCTTCTGTCTGCACATCCTGAAGAAGATACAGACTCCAAGGAAAGTCAAAGAGGTGGAGGATGTCAGTGGCCAGTTGATGGGGTGATTTTTGTCCCGGGTTCCATTTTGATGAGTCAGCATTTGGATGAGAGTTGGCCTGTAGCCAAGAGTGAGTCAAGTTCTCAGATTCTGGACTCCGTCCTAGGGAAACATGCTGAAGAGGTGACGACTTTGTTTGGCTGTTGGAGAACTCCTCTGGATTCCAGAGAGAAAGGAACATGCCTCATATCACAACCGTTATACTTGTTGGGACTCGCAAATGTGTCAAAGTTGGCACATCTGTCCCTGGATATCTACGCATCGATCAGAAATTTACTTCTATAATCTTTGAGGGGTGTGTGTGTGTGAGAGAGAGAAAGGGGGGGGGGGGAGAGAGAGAGAGAGAGAATGAGAGATTGTGAATTTGTCTTGGATGTGTCTACTAGGTCTGTGTGTCTGTGCAGTGGGCAGTAGATGATGCAGAACGGAAGGAATAGACAATAAGTTAGAATACATGCAAGGAGTTACAAACCAACAAGGCAGAGTGCCTTCCAAGTATTCCTAAGCCAGACTCTGGTTGAAGCGCTATTCTTAAGTTGCCAAAAAAGGGTTTATTTCTTGGAAACTAGCAACGCAATAAAGCCGACCCTCAATTTCCTATAATAACATCAAGCTTCAAGTTTGGCATCCGTATCACCAGGGACAAATTGTGCCAAGCAAGCAAAGGAGTCAGAACCAGCACCCACAAAGGCTGTTCTCAATTCAGCAAAAGATGTTCTTCTAAAGTGACTGAGCTCTTAGCTCCCAGCTTCCATCCTGCCCACCCACTGAGCTGCTCGGCTTCCTCCTACTGGCTCCTTCCTTCTCGTTCTCTTTCTGCTGGGGCCGGGGAGAAGGCGACTGGTTCTCACAGAGACTCCCAGGGAAGTCCCTTCCTCTTCCAGGTTAATTTTCAGGTTTATTGAGGATATGTCTTCCGCTGAAAACTCGAAGCATCCCTTTCTAGCATGGAGCGGGGCAATCTGATTATGCCCACACTAGTAGTGGATGAGGTGATGGCAGAATGGGGTGGGAAAACCTCAGTGGGTGCAGGGCTCCTCTGGCAGAGGCTTCTGAAGATGTCTGGAGATGACTTAACCTTCTTCCAACAGAGAAGTGTTTTATGTTCAATTTGAAACCTGCTTTCCCCCTCCCGCCACTCCCGCAAAGAAACTGAAGCTCACCAACACTTTCCAATTTCCCTCAGGTGTCATAAATATTAGATTTAAAAAAGACTTGTATTAGTAATAGCTACACTTACGGATCACCACTGTCCTAACTTGTGCTCGATACCTGGAGGACATTACCTTTAATTCTCCCAGAACTTTCTATGTTGCCTCGAGGTCCATGTACATAATCTCATTCTCATGCCAGTGCCTGGAGGAGAGCAATTTTAGAGCAAGGAACAGAGGCACCCTTGGACTACCCTAGGTGAGGAGAACTTATTTTGAAGATCCATGAGGAGGCACCAAAACTGTCCTAATGACTGAAGAACCAGGTCCCGTGCGGGAATTAGAATAATATTAATTAACTGTATTATTAGCAATATAATATTATACATTTAAATATGTAAATGGATAAAAACTTAAAATTTATAAATATGAAATATTTGTACTATTAATAGTTTGATATATTAATTAATGTCAATTATTAATCACCATTGATCTGGTGGCCCCAAATCAACTCTAAAGTCTGTTGTTGTTCTTGTGACTCATCACAAGAGATGAGAGTTGCTTCTCATCTCTGCTCATGCCTTACACTCATTCCCAAGAAAGAGGATCTACTTGGGCTCTTTGTCACCAACCAAGCAAAAGTATCCCTGTTCAGCAGAATTTTCCTTCCAGTTGTCCACGTGGGGCATTTTCCAGTCAGCGCTTGACCCAAGCCCTATCCTCAAATCCAGGCTGTGGTGGCCAGGGTTTTCCAGTTCCCATAGAACAAATCGCTTATTTACTACAGAACAAATCATGGTGACTTATAGTGGAAGAACCTCCTTCTTCTGGCTGGTTTGTTCATTTGTTTGTTTTCTGGAAAGGTTCTTGAAGGTTTATTACACAGCCTGACGAAGATCATTTATAAAGGAAGAAACAGAGGCTCATGAATTTCAGTGACTCATCCAAGGTCACAAAGCTGATCGCTTACATTACTCATATTTCAACCTAGGCCCATTGTCTTCCTAGCACCGTGTTTACCACTCTGCTTTTTGTCTGTGTGAGTCTGCAATGGTTGTCCACTGAAACATTTATACCTCTCCGTTTCCGATTTTTGGTTCACTAAAGATCGCTAGCAGTCTTTCCAAACGCTAAGCTTATGTGACACACAAACGCTGATAAAAAGAAAATAAAAAAGGTAACACAGAATAATGGATAAAATTTGTGGACTATTTGGAAAAAAAAAAAAAAAACTATCACCTGGAGCTTAGAAGCAACCTATCTGCCTGGTACCTTAAGAAAAGAGAGACATCCAGAAAGGCCTATGGCTAAAGGGACAAAACTTCTACAGTAGAAATCTTCTTGTCCTACGCTATTAGGATCATAGTTGGCTGGATAGTCAAAAAAGTTAGTAAAAATGAGGAAATCATAAAGTATAGTGCACAGATATCTTAAATATTTTATTTAAATGTAAGCTGACTAAAATGTATTTATTGGTTAATAATCGATTTAGACCTAAGCTTTCTCATTCAGATTGGATCTATAAATTGGAGTGTTATGTTGTCCTTATATAAATATTATGTATCATCTAGTTTTTGGTTTATTTAAAGTGAGGGTCAAACCTGAGGACTCTTGAAACAAATTGGATACAGACATTTTCTAGGTCTTTTGTCATGGATTTTTCATCTTTTAAAATCATTTGGCACACATGTAATTTCAATTACTTAATTCAGTTGCTTTTCAAAACCAGTTGGAACTTATTGAGTCTTTCCAAAGCATTCCACTTAGTTTTCTTAGTATCATAGTATAAATAATTCTCTTTCCATATTCATATTTTATCCATTTATATAATATTTAATTGAAATACATAATCACAATAACAAGTAAAATGGCATACACAGGTTTCGAAACAGGCACAACTGACTCTTAGTAAATATCTATATGACATTGGGAGCAGGGAGCAAAAGTTCAAATGTGCCACAGAGAGCATCCTATTACTATGAGTGTTGAGATGTCAATGGTATCAGCCCATATTTTACAGAGAGAATGGAGACCATCACTTAATTTGCCAACTCAGTGGTGTGGAGGTCGGATAAAAGACTTTCTAATATAGTTGACTTTGATGTCTTCTAGGAGAGCTAAACCCTATGCTTTCCACAGGAAGAGCACCAGGAAAGTACGTTGTGTGGCTGAGGAATGCCAGCTAGAAACAATCCTGCACACCACTCCTTATTAAATTAGCTATTACACATTTACAAGGTCAAGAATTTTATGGCATAACGAACAAAGCCGGTGTACCATCTTTATGAAACAATTAACGAAATTATTGATTTGTTTTTGGATACAATTAATTTATATGAATCTAGAGTGAAAACATGTGCCCTTTATTTCAGATATTCCCTGGGAGTCTTTGACATGTTGTGGGGTACATAACATACTGTGTTCACTAAGGGTCTTTTTATTGTAACTGGGAAAACCCAACCAAACAAAAGAAAAAAACTGGAGCTAGGTAAACACACACACACACACACACACACACAAACACACTTCTTTTAAAGGAAGACAGGCTATTGCAGAAATTAGGACTTGAACGACCAGATCTCCTTGTGGAAGCCAGAATTCCAAGATGGCCCTCAAGTTTCCTGCTCCATTATGATTGCTCTGTATAATTTCCTCTCATTGAGCATGGGCCAGACTTATAAATATGATAGATAGCCACTCTATGATTATACTACATTGTATAAGACCCATTGTATAAGCAGGTTGGAGAAAATTCTCTGTTGGCTTCAAAGAAGTGAGCTGTCACGTTAGGAGAGGGTCACGTAGCTAGCACCCAACCAAGGCTGTTAGGAGCTGAGAGTAACCACTAGCCAACAACCAGCAAGAAAAGTAGGATTTCAGTCTACAACCACAAGGCGCTGATTCTGCCAGCAACCTGCAGGGTTTTGGAAGAAGACCCTAAGCCTCAGATTTCATCTCCTGCTGATGCTGTGATTAATTTTAGCTGTGTGAGACCTTGAGCGGAGAACCCAGGCACCCTGACTCACAGAAACTGGAGATAATGAATTTGCATGGTTTTAACTCATTAAGCTTGTGGTGATTTGTTATCTAGTACTAGAAAACAAACGCTCTTGGATAAGGCAGAATTTGGAGAATTCCAAAGGACTCCAATGGTGATTGTTTGAGAATATTCACATTGAATACTGTCACCAATAGTTCTTAGTTTAAGAAACACTCAACCTGTTTCTCTCAGCTTGACTTTACAGGAGAAAATCTAATTTATGTAGCTAGGGCCAGGTTATAATTACATGGTCCAATCAGCTGTGGCTAGGAGAGGGGAGATTCCCATAGATCAGGCACCACCACTTGATGAACCACCTCTGTGTATTGGCGGGTGGCTTCTAGAGAAGAGGAAGATCTTCAAGAAATGTTCGGTACATAGAAACCCTAGAGACAAAGTATATTCTGAATATTAAACATTTGAGTCTTACCACTGGAAGACACCAGCAAAATAACCGATCCCAATGGTTTCCACCATCAGTTATGACCAATGAACAGTTTTACTTACCTCACGACACACAATACTCCTATTTAAAAATAAAAGCAAAACACTGTCATGACCAACCTCCATTGATTAAAGACTAATGCATTACTTTGCCTTTTACATTATTCACAACAGGCACAATGATGTCAACATTTCTTAAAGCAATATACAACAAACACATTATTTTTTTGACGTCCTATGAAATACTGAAGTGTGACTCATGGAACTTCCACCTTATTTCCCACACAGCCCACTCCAGGTCAACAAATACCAGGTTGAGAACCATTAATCCAGCCCGGGGCCCTCACTTCATAGTTGTGGAAATTGCAGGGAACTTGGCTTTTTTCTTGAATCAAAAATAAAATCCAGACCCCCAAATCCACCATCTCCTTTAATCAAAAATCAAAGAAATCAAAAAAAAAAATTCCATTTCCTTCAATATCGACAGGAAGAATGGAGGGAACATCTTCAGGTGGAGAACCAGCCAGATATCAAACATCCAGTCATACACCATCGGTTGAATTTCTGCCTGAATAAGATCAGAGTTCGTGATGCCAGGAATCTAACATGGTAGCCCCTCAAGGGTCATTCCCAGGTCACAGTTCTCTCATTGGCTGAGGTAGCTACCAATGTCAATGAGGTAGACATGATGGGTTCATGAACCACTTACTAGTTCTTCAACTTAATGTTCTTCAACCATCTCGCAAACGTATTTCATTAGTCATAAGGAGAACCGAGAAGCTCTGTAAGATCCAAAGAAAACCCGCTGCTACCATTTGGAAACAGATTCAGCACTGGGAAACTCGACCTTCCCCACCAAGTACTAAACGTGAAAATATGATTCCAATTGTTCATGAATAACACAGGCGTTTGGTTAGGTGCAAGCATGTGACTGGGAATCCTGATGTCTGAATGAATGCCAACCTCGAGTTTCCAGGACTTAATTACAATTTCCAGGGTTTTAATAATAGAGACTCTGAAGGTTTGTTAAACTTCAAATGTCCTTAAAACTTTTTTGATGAGTTAACTGTAAACGAATAAAAAACATGTGCCTTAAGTTTCCCTTGGAATACATGTGGGTTTAAAAATTAAGGCAAAAAGGACTTGGCAAACATTGACTTTGAGACCTGCCAAACCCAAAGCATTTGAAAAAAATAGCTCAAGACATTTGGAGAATCCCAAAGTCTGGTAGGGTTTGTCCCTCCTTTAAAGAACAAATGAGACTGAATATAACTTTTTTTTTTAATGTTTAAGCATGGACATTCTTGCTAAAATACTGAAAGTGTATAAATATCTTGTTGTTTTTACATGCATGCTCACACAAATACACACACAGGTATATACACCAATGTATTTTTACTCGGCCTAAGTTCAAACTTCAGTGAATATCAACATTACTTGGCTCCTCTTAATGTTCACAATACAAATGAATGATAAACTTACACAAATACTCAAACACCGATCACAGCACAATTTTTCTACATGATGGTTCTGTTGGATACCGACAAATCTTGTAAGTTACTCTTTCTATAAGATGCTTCAATGAGATCTCATGACCCACCCCAAACACATCAAACCCTTAATTTTCTATGCTTTCTTATCGTGTCCCAGGCATATCTACTATTCAAAGCTTTATTTCCCAATCCTTCCCTTTGAATATGCATTCTCCAGCAATGCTACCATAATTCCCATCACATTGCTTGCAAACCCCAATCATTTCCACCTTTCCTTATTGGTCCTCTCTGTCTAATGCCACCCTATCTCCACCTGCAAATGTCCTGATCCTTCCAAGTACAAACTAAAATAATGCTTCCTCATGACCGCTCTCATAACCTGTGTAGACTTGGAAAATATCACCAGACCAGGCACCTTTACAAAACTCTTCCAAGTCTCTGTGTTGCCCACAATCACAGTTCAAATCTTTTGGCATTACAGGGGTGAGGCAGGTATAGAAGAAATCTTGCCAATCATTCCTCCACTCTTACTGGTTCTGACTGGTTTGAGAAACTGACCTAAGGATCCAGGTGGAAATCAAAGATAGCATTAATTTCACCACAGCTAAGTCTGGGCTGATGAAAATGGCACAGTTTATTCTACTTCCAAACCTGATTTCTTAAGGATCCAATAACAGGTAGCCAAGCTGAAATAGAGAAAGAAACTTGGAAATAGTGTCAAGATACCCACAATTCTAGGCACATATTGGGACAAAGCCACACGACTGAATCAAACTTTTCCTGTCCAATATTGATGCAATACCTTCTCCCCCTGTGGATTACAATGGATGGGAGTGGAAACAGTGCTTGGCTGGGTAGGGAGTGACACAAAAGAATTGACAACTAACTACTCTTTCCTCAACCAATTCAGAGCTACCATGCCGGGGATCCTGCCTGCCTTCTAGCTCCCTTTATGGATGCTCTGATCCAGACATATGTTTCTAGGACCTTGAATATCTCACGTTTGCCCATGCGATGTGTTTATTTTTTACCAATCTGTCCTTTGAAGATGTTGTTCTCTATGGGAGGGCTCTTCTTGTCCATCTGGTACAGCTAGTCATACCTGAAAAACTCGGCTCAGAAATTCACTTCTGTAGACATTCACTGAGCCTCCTTTGATTCATTTTTCTACCTATTCTCTTGGGTAGCTTGACCGTCATCTTTGATAATACCTGATGTACTGGCTTGTAGTTTCTACCTACAATTCTTCCTGAGAAGAGTGTGCACTTCTTGCGAACAGAGACTGCATCTTATTTTACTAGTTTCTATCACCTGGATTTGTTATATACAATCACTAACCAATATAGTCAATAGTAAATAATTTTTATTTAAATATGAGTGGGTCTACTTTATATACTGACTTCTCTGATCAGGGCTATACCGAGAATTGAATGGGTCTGACTCAGCATGGGTATAACTATGCAGATTGGAAGGTGGGATGAGGGGGCTGAACAGGGCAGGAAATGTTGGAAGACAGATACAACATGTAGTCCCTTCCAGCAATGGTACAAATGATCATTCTTGTGGTCTTAAACCACTCTGTTGACTTCTTTAAGCCTTGACTTTAGAATAAGCTGTAGCCCGTATTGTGTCTTCCTTCCTTCTGAGCCAGCAGCTTCCTGGACACTCATTCTGTTGAGAAGGCAGAAGTTCAAGAGGCTGAGTCTAATCACAGGGAAGCATTCGAAGCATGTTTCCATGTCCTACTCTCCATGTCCTAAGTGCTAAAACTTCACTGGCCAAAGAAGGCTTCTTGGCCAACCCCAACATTAATGGAATGGGGGAATATACTCTACCAACTTGGGTGGCAAGTGCTACAGAGTCATGTGGCAGAAAGCTTGGATGCATTATGTCATCACAGGGAGGATGTAAAGATTGGGAGAAATTGTAATCTACCACATTGCCGTCACACTGATAGTAGAGTGTTCAGCGAATAATCACTCCTCTCTTCTATTTGTAGAGTAATATCCTGCTCTCTTTGAAAAAAGCATCTAAAGTCAGGTGTACCTTCTACATGAAGCTAGTGGCTAGCTTGGGGCTGTATTACCGAGTTGCCTTGTATAAACATATATCACTTGTGAGGTGATGGCAGAAGCCAGGAATCATGCTCAGAAGGGATGATTGAGTTAAATGTTAAGTAAATAAATACAAAATTTATTCATGGATCAAAGAGGCACACATAGGAAGCAGTAATCAAGATGGGGAATCAAAATGTCCCCAAACAGGAAAGCTGGGAGTGATTTGGGTCCAATAATAAATAGCCAGGAACAAATGTCTTGGTTACTTCAAAACTCAGAAGCCACTGATCTACAAATTTAACATATGTACAAACTAACAACACTTGTTATATAGTCGACATCTACTATACCTCTGGCTCTGCAATAGGTACTTTATATACATTTTGTCTTTTCCAATAAAATTTGATTCTTCTATCTGTACCAACCTTGTAAAAATGCTACATATTTAACTATTAATAGTTAATATTCCTTAATATTCCAGAGGAAGTTATTTTAAAACACAGCTCTGAATGATTAGCCAAACACACTTCCCATTTTTTCCGAGCTGCTTTATAGGTAAGTTCGTTCACAAGTGCT
The DNA here is from genome assembly GCF_024362965.1 of Panthera pardus. Taxonomy (NCBI): domain Eukaryota; kingdom Metazoa; phylum Chordata; class Mammalia; order Carnivora; family Felidae; genus Panthera; species Panthera pardus. Next base: position 70,504,460 of record NW_026527002.1, read on the forward strand.
CTGTTACTATTTTTAACAAATCCCAAACACAAGTTTATCATGAAAAAGGGAAGGAAGGAAGAAAATGGAGCACTTAATATGGTACATGCATCATTTCCTTTACTTCTCCCTACATTACAGCAAAGGAGATGATCCTCATCTTTCCTTCATTGACTGGGAAACTCAGGCTAAGAGAAGGTGAGTAATGTTCCAAAGTTTGGACTCATAGGACTGAGTGTCCTTTATTACACCCAACTATCAACTTCTCTGACAAGAAAATACTCTACCAATTGCATCCACAAAGAGTTCTCGTCTGTGTCAACTTGATTCTCATATACTGAGAAGCAAAATCTGGTTGGGTAAGCATATGCCTCCTTCCTGTAAGCAATAATCCAGCAACTCTACATAGCAGCTTAACTTCACAGGGAAGAGGAAGTCACTGCAATGGTGTTTGGCCAGCCAAAGAGCTTCTCCTTACTATTGACCTCCAACGTGCATCTTGGGTCTTGCGTATCCTTGATCAGTAATTGTTAACAGGTAGCATTTATATGATCTCCTCTATCAACTCAGATTTGTCCTTAGCAGTAGACATTTCATGAACAAGAAGTCATTAGACAATTCATTCCTATTTTTGCTTCTTTCTGGCCCGTTTAAAGGCTTCGCTGGAATTCAAGAAATGAAGTGTTGTTTTTAATTCTGATAATAAGGTTTAGAATTCTTTGTCTCTTTCCCATAAATTGCCTGAAAATTGAATTCATCCTGGGAGAGGAGGTGTTTTGTTTTGTTTGTTTTCTGGAAACCTAACGAGTAGTTTAGTGAGGTGAGACACTTTGAATGGATTGTTTCTTCTGGTACAAAATGGCACTGCGGAGAACAAAAACAACTTCCAAGAAACTCATTTCTAAAGTGCTTAGGTTTTAGGGGAATTGGGTTTATAATTAATTCTTTCCATTCCTAAGAGATTTCTAGAAAATTCTCTTTCTCAATAGTGAATTCATTTCCCCCCTTAGAGGACCATTTTAATTGGAAGTTTCCAGAGGCAGATGACTTTGGGGGAAAGGTTTTATATGGCTTTGGGGCCAGACACAACTGTGTGAAAGTTCCTATTGTGTTATCCAATGTATTTGGATAACATGCTTAAGCCATCTGAGCATTAATTTTCTAATTTATAAAATGAGGATAAGAATACCAAACTCATAAGTATGCTGGGAGGAGTAAATTAGATAAGACATGAAAAACACTTTGCAGTGTAACCAGAAAGCAGCTTTTCAAGGTAATAGGGTTGAGAGGTAATAGCAATCGAGAGATGTTGGAGGTCTGTTGATGTGATTTTTGTATCTCCTATCTTGATGGAATCCCTACATCAGAGGCTGCTTTCAGGGTAAAAATGAAACGATCCATCCCTTTAGTTTTGGCTGATGTTTCTGTGTGTCAAACAGGTCAGTTAGAGCTTTTTGTTTCCCCCACTAGTCTTTTCTACGTGCAGGTGCCAAAGGGATGGCTTTGGGATTTTTGCCCTAAGTGCCAGTGGTATAACCTTGGTGGGTCAGTGGTATAACCTTCGTGTGTTATGATACATTGTTACTTCAGTGCTAGAACAGATCCAATAGCTATTTCCAGCACAGGTGGAAATGTTACTGGGAATAGATACTTGTATCCTTAACAGATTAATAAGTGTAAATAATATAGTGGACACTGTGATGTACCCGCCGGGTTTCCTTTCAGAGAAGTTGATAGTTGGGTGTAATAAAGGACACTCATTTCCCCCAAAGGTCAGATGTGTTGAGTGCTGACGGTTCACAGATCAGTCCCTTTCTGGGAATGTCCCTGCACTGGGGAGAGGGGCTCTACTCAAAGTTAAGCTCACGTTCAATGACAATTTGAGGTGTGGCTATGAAGGCCCCACCCCCTTTCCTCAAGGAGGAAACATAATTGCATAAAGTGATCCATTGACACATAGTATGTATGTTACTTTTGTTCCTGTTCTTGTGCTCTGTGCATGAGAATACATTGGATACATTGCTAACCCATACAATCTTTGAAAAAAAAAAAATTATTAATTCAGCACAGACCCGTCTGAGGGTTCAAGAAGCTGGGCTGAAACATGCATAAATTGCCCAAATAAGAGGATTGATGGCATTTGGGGGAAACCCAGGCCACAGTCTCAAGGATTTCATTTCAATTACTCAATTCATGTATTTAAATTCTCTATGTCAAGTGTAATTCCCTTGCCTGCCATCTTTCAGGCGTGTGTCCTTGCCAACTCCTTTACCTGGATAACTCTTACTTCTCTTAAAAACTGCACTCAGGAGTCACTTCTTACAGGGAGTCTTCCATGATTCTCAGACTGCACTCGTTTCTCCTCCTCTAAGGCATTGACGAGATGCAAGCCTAATGCTTTTCATAGATTCACCTCATTTTACTATAATTTTAATATAGAAGTGGGTTCATATAGTTAGAAACCTTTATTCCCCAAATCTAGCAATCATACTTACATATAATATATGTTGAATCAATAGTAGTTAAATTGAACTGAAATATGAAAAGGTCAATTTTCATCATCATTCCAGTCTTGAACTCACTGAAATTAAAAAGGATCATCTCCGACTTTACCAAATAGCAAACAAAAAAAATTTTTTTTAAGTCTCTGCCACTCTAAGAGCATAATTCAAGTAGATGAGACACACACTTAAGTCTTTAGAGAGAAACGAAAAAGAATTTTCTCTCTAGGAAATGTACAAGGAAATAATCTGCTCAATCTGAGAACAGATCCAATAACTAATTCCAGCAAGGATTGAAACGTTATTAGGATTAGATACTTGTACCCTTAATAGGTTAATAGGTGTCAATAATATGGCTGAGCGGCTAGAGCAAAGCACAGATATGTGAGATCCTTCTGAAAGTTGTTTTATGAAACTATGAGCCAATACAAGCTTTTTACTTCCACATTATATAAAGAAAATCACTACTTGTCCGATTAGAATGTTCACTTATTCAATTCTTTAAAACATTTACATTTTTTTTCTGTCCTGAACATTCTCAAGACTTTTGGCACATTATTTACGTCAGTTATGCTGAATTCTTAAAATCTGGCCTTGGTTATACAACTCAGGTCTTTCATCACTGGTCCCTCTCTGTGAGAGTGGGTAGTTTTAAATAATCTTATTATAGAAAAGAATAGATTGAGTGGTTTGAATTACAATTTCCCAACAGATTCCTAGTTCAAATAAAACCGTCTTTGGTTTTAATGTGGTTCTTTTTGTGCAATGGCAGGAAATAAAAAGGGACACATTTTTAGAGCTAAATATGATAGGTACAAACCCACAACATTTTGGAGAGACATTAGGGCAAACCTATTTACTCTTCAGATCAAAAGACTAAAGTTAAAGCAGCGAAGTAATTAGTCCAAGGTCATATACCTAGTTCACAGCAGAAATATGACTTGATGTTAAGATGTGCTTATTTTGCTTTATAGAAGCAACTGTCATTAAGCAGAGGCTTAAGACAGCTTTTCTCAAGGTCAGAAAATCTTGATTCAAATTCTGGCTTTGCTGGGATAGGGAATTGTGGGAACTTTGGCCAACTCAGTTTCTCATCTACTAACTGTGGTTTTCATACCCATTTCCAAGAGGAGAGTAAATTTTCAAGAAGTATTGGCTGGATCTGCTACCAGGCCTTATAAGAGTGGCTTTGCTTGCCAAAATAAAATTTTGGAATTTCTTTTAAGACATCTTACGTTCAAAGACAACAAGAGAGGTGGATAATGTTTAAGTCACCAGATAAAGTTTCAGGCTTCTCCCTACGAGTCAACTGATGCAAACCAATCAACCTCCAAAACCCTTGGCTCTTGGGTGCAATATGATCCAAATTTTCCTCAAGAGGTTCTCCCAAGTGCAAAGTCAATACCTAGCTACATCCATTCTGTCAAGCTGTGAAATCATTTGCTCGTCAGCCAGAATAACTCTGAACAATGGGAATTGTTATTTGCAAGATGTTCTTAACACCCCGAGTCAAGCGGTTCTTTGTATCTGTCTAGGAGGTTCGCAGAAATGCTACTTTCTTCAAGTAAGTCCAAAAATCTGTTGATGATTTTTATTGATTGAGTTCATGAGCCTGTGGCTTGAGGCAGATCGTGAAACACTGACTCCATCCTTGGATGCTTTTCACAATCCCATTGCCCTGGAGCCAACAACAATTGCCTGATTGGTTGCTGGCTACAGCAATGGGGGAAATCTACTCACTTATTATATCAGGCAGAAAGAACCTGCTTCTGTTTTTTGGTACTCTATTTGAGAATTCAAGGCCAGTTGTACCCTTCTGCTGGAGAAGCAGTCCAATATTTGATGTTATGACACTCTAAATATAGCACAACCTGGAATCCTCTAGGAGGGTTAGGAAAAGGGGGGTTGTTTCAAGAAACAGAGAGAAAGAGAACAGTGCCTTCTTGTTCAATTACATTCCAAAGGTCTACAGTTTGCTAAGACTTAGTCATTAGCTTTTTGTTGAGATGTAAGACACGTACATTAATGCGCACAAATTTGAGGAGTCCACCTTGATGGTTTTGTGTATGCCTACACACGTGTAATCACTTCTCAACTCAAGCAAAATATCTCCAGGACCCAAGGACTCTCCCCCTACCTAGTCAAATACTATCCCCCTCCCCCAACACACACACACACACACACACACACACACACACACACACACACACACAGAGACAACCACTGTTTGGCTCCTATTAACATAGGTTATTTGGCCTGTTCCTGAAATATATATATATAAGTGGAGCCATACAGAATCCATTTTGGTGCACCTGGCTTAGTTTGCTCAGTATTATGTTGAAGCAAGTACCCGTGTTATTACTGTGCACGGCAGTAGTGTATCCGTTTATACTACAGTATGAATACACTGTACAAGTACACTGTAGTTTATTTATCCTTTCACCTATTTGGGTTGCTTCCATTTCAGGGCTGTTATAAGGGAAAGCTGCTATAAACATTTTCGTTCACGTCTTTGGTTGACCTCTGCATTCCTGCTTCTCAGGGAAATACCTAGGGAGGGAATCGCTGAGTCATAGGGTAAGCTCAGACTGAACATTAAGAGATGCTGATAAAGAAGCGTGGGAAGTTGGGACGCCTGGGTGGCTCAGTCGGTGGAGCGTCCGACTTCGGCTGAGGTCATGATCTCGCGGTCTGTGGGATCGAGCCCCGCGACGGGCTCTGTGCTGACAGCTCAGCGCCTGGAGCCTGCTTCCGATCCTGTGTGTGTCTCTCTCTCTCTGCCCCTCCCCCACTCTCACTTTGTCTCACTCTGTCTCCCAAAAATAAATTAAAAAATGTAAAAAAAAAAAAAAAAGTGTGGGAAGAGACTTGGGCCAATGAATACTCCCACCATAAATGCAAGAGGGTTTCGGTTGTTACATCTTCAACCACACCTGGAGTTATCAGCCTTTCGGCTTAATCTGTCAACTCTCATTTCAGTTCTATTTACGTCGTAAGGGGAAATCTAGCAATGTGTTTACCGGTGTAGATTCTTGCATCCGGTTGCTTGAATTTAAATCCTGTGTTATTTGCCACCTGTGTGACTTTGGTTAAATTACTCAGCCTCTTTGTACCCCGGTTGCCTCAACTGCAAAATGAGGCTATTAAGTACAGGGTTCGTACAGGGTGGTTGTAAAGGCTAAACGACTATCGTATCGCTCTTGGACCAGCACATAGAAAACACCGTTAAGTGTTAGGTCTTTCTGTGTGTGTTTGTTTTTACGTAATATACTCACATGTTTCAAAAGTCAAAACATACAGAATATTCGTTAACTTTTTTAAAAAATCAAAATAGTTATTGCAGGGCTATGATTTCTGAGGTCCTATGCTACACGTTGCGTGTGGAGGAGAGCGGAGGGAGGAGGGAGATGTGGCGACAAAGCTATAGAGGAAGCAGGAACCAGCCTGAGGAGCCTTGTTAGGCGAAGGGGTTCAGACTTCCCTGAGAAGGTCATTGGGACACATTAATGTAAGCCAGGGAGTGTCACTGTCATACTTGTATGATGGGCTAGAGATGGGATGGGAGGGGGGGCAGAATATTAGCTACCTCTTGCAGAGGATTGTCATAGTACCAGGCACTGTGCTAAACATCTTGCAAATGTTTTCTCAATGAACCCCAAACCCGACAGAATGTCGTCATCATCTCATATTACAAGTAGGTTGAAGCTTAGGGCGAAAGCAACCTCCCCAAGGTCACGAAGTCAGTAAGTGGTTGAGCTGGGGTTTCAACCCAGTGCATCTGACCCCTGGATTGAAGTCCTGACCATGTCCACGCACCAAAACAATGAGTGCCACAAACAAGATATTCAATCCCCTTTGCAACACTCTGGGGGAAGTATGATCCTCATTTCACAGATGGGACAACCGAGGCTCCGGCTAGAAAATACCATCCCCAGGGTCCTGCGTGGGGGAGTGGCAGAGCCCGTGTTCAACACTGGGTCTGCCATGTCTTTCCCTCTGGGATCTCCCTCTCCGGTGTGGGAGCTCACAGCAAATGAACCTGACAAAAACTGTTGCTACCTAAATCAGGGGCAAGCACTCTTCTTCTATAAAGGGCCAGAAAAGGAATATCTGAGGTTTCGCAGGCCGTATGGTCTTTGTACAGCTGTAGCTTGAAATATGTACAGAAATGGGCATGCATGGCTATGTTCCAATACATCTTTTATTTACAAAAATAGGACTGGGCTAGATTGGCCTGTGGGTGGCATTTATTGACTCCTGGTATGACATATGTAAAGAATACAATCACCCTTCTCTGACCAGTTATAACTCTGGTAAAAAAAAAATTAAACTCATGTTACCAATTATGTAACATAACTTTCTTTAACCATCCTGTTGTACTTGGAATATTTAGAGTTTCTATCTTCTTTTTTGGTCTTGATTTTGGTCTAGATATTGATGCTCCCAAACTTTTGTTTTCACAGTGCTTTTTTTTTTTTCCCCCTCCTTTAGAATTATGTCCCTGGGAGAAATTCCCAGTAGTGGGATTACTGGTTAAAATATATGGGTGTTTTTATAGGTATCTATAAAATTATATTTTCACTTGAGGCATATTGAATGAATCTCCCCACTCCTTCCATTATTTCCACACCACCCTACATGAGTAGTATTTATTATTATTTAGCCTCAAAATCCACCCCCCCCCCCCACCAATGCTCTAAGTGCAAAGCCAATGAAATATTTAACTTCAAAAAGCAAAATGTCACCAGCTGAATGAGTGGAAGATATACGTGAGAAAAGAAAATGTTTGGGGACAAGCGGCAGAAATTTGGCACAAATACTACAAACTTCTCCACTTGCCCTTTCTGTGTCTTAAACACGCCGAACATTTTGCTTCCCAGGATTTATCTGATTCTCCTTGAAAGTGTTGAAATGAACTCATGTCCACACCCAAGGCTGCCAGTGTCTGAAAAATTGTGTAGCCTGTCTTTGGATGAACAAATTTAAACTCAAAGGAAACAACTTCTGTGTTTCTTAATTTTCTTGGCTTTTTGGGGTAGGAAGTGGGATGGAAGAGAAGTTTTTTTTCCAAGAAAGAAATCTTTCATAACAGGTTTGAAATAATGACAAAAATAAATAAATGTTATAGACTGTCAAAAAATATCTATATCAGAATGACTGATGATGAGTTTATCCCTTTCATCATGGAACTATCTTCCAGGGGCACCTCGGTGGCTCAGGCGGTTAAGTGTCCAACTTCAGATCAGGTCACGATCTCACAGTTCGGGAGTTCGAGCCCCGGATCAGGCTCTGTGCTGAGAGCTCGGAGCCTGGAACCTGCTTCGGATTCTGGGTCTCCCTCTCTCTCTGCCCCTCCCCTGCTCACCTTCTGTGTCTCTCTCTCAAAAAAAAAAAAAAAAAAAAAAAAAATAGGTAAGCATTAAAAAAAAAAAAAAAAAGAAGTATCTTCCAAATGTGGACCTCTTCTCTCCACTCATACTCTCTTCAGCAAGCCTCTCCTCATATGAGGCTATCATAGTAACCTCTTAGGTGCCTTCAGGTGTTCCAAATCGAATTATTCCCCCAAATCCACCCAGACTGGTCTTGTTGAAAACCCCACCTGATGACGGTGCTCCTCTGAGAACTCTTTCAGCCCCGCAGTGCCCACGAGATAACCAGGGCCTCTACAATCTACTCCCCAACTGCATTTTCTGCCATCATCTCCTATCCTTCTTCAACCCCCTTGACGACTTCACTGAAATGCTCGTCCGCTCTTTACCATGGACAAGCATGTATATGTAGGGCATCTCTCTAAAACACAGCCTAGGAGCTGCAGAGGCCTGGGTGACTTGTTAAAAACACAAGCTCCCAGACAAACTCCAGATGGCTCGAATCAGAATCCCACGGTCAGGAAGTAAGATTTTATTTTGTAAGAAGCTCTCCAGTTACTCCTTTGGTGAGGGGACCACTGTGTCTACTGCTCCGTGTCTTGGAATGCCGCTTCCTCACTCCCGGCAGATTGCGCCTCCTTCTTTCAGATCCCACTTAAACTTTGCCTCCTTTGGGAAGAATCTCCTACTACCCCAGTCACGGAATCAACACTTCCTTACCCTTTCCTCTGAGAGTACTCTACCGTGCCTTCATTCCCCCCGTTTGTTGAGCATTGCTTTCTCTTCCTCCATGAGAAAATGCCCTCTGTGTCAATAACACGTGTGCAAGAAGGATGACGTAGAAGGTGAGATGAATTCTACTGGCGAGTTACCATGTGACCATCTCTGATCTAGGCATGTTGGAGAAATCCCATGAAGCTTAAGGGTGACCGTTACAGAACTTGCAAGTTCCTTAGCAAAGCAATTCTCCCTTCTCTTTCTGGGGTGCCTTCCTGGCCCTACTGTCACACAGGCATGTCACATAGCTCTCCCTCTGAAATATACATTTTTTTTTAATGTTTATTTTTTTAAAGAGATAGAGTGTGAGCATGGGAGAGGCAGAGAGAGAGGGAAACACAGAATCCAGAGAGGGCTCCAGGCTCCGAGCTGTCAGCACAGAGCCCGACGCGGGGCTCGAACCCACAAACTGTGAATCATGCCCTGAGCCAAAGTCAGACGCTTAACCGACTGAGCCACCCAGGCGCCCCTGCAATATACATTTCTAAGGGTGGGGTCTGTGTCTTCTTCATCTTGTACCCACATCACATACAGAGTGCCTGATTATCTGGACTTTTGCGTAGTTTACAATCTCTGGGATCCAAGAGGCTGACATCAGTCTAACATAGTGCTTAAGACCATGAGCTTTGGAATTAGGGCTTGGGTTCAAATTCCAGCCACGGACTAGTGATCTTGCGCTAATTACTTAACCTACGCTGCCTCAGTTTTCTCTTCAGCAAATGGGAATAATAAGAATACATATCGAGTTCTTCTCAGAGTTAAATAGGTAGTGGTGTACCTCTAATCATATAGTAAATGGTGAGTAAATGTTGGCTTTTATTGACATGGTAGGCAGCCTCTTCCTGAGGAGTTCCCCAAGTCTCCTTTGAGGTAGTCATCTGACTCCTGAATGCCGATGGGCGGCCTGGAGAATTCCAGGCCCACGTACTGCTGCTCTCCCCACTCAGAGGCATCTGTCCTAATCTGAAACACAGGACCCTAGCAAGGTCCCAACATCCCTTCCCCAGTCCTCCTGCCCTGCGTGGCCCCTCGAGCACCATTCAGTCTTGCTGAGGGAGGATAACAGTGCTCTGTATACAGCTCTGTGCAAACATAAGATATTGTCGTCATTTCTCTCCTTGACTGGGCTTTAAATTCTTTGTTGGCAGAGATCATGCCCACACACACACACACACACCCTATTCCTCCTGGGTGTGGAGGAACCTCCAAACAATGGTTCCACTTGAGGAACCTCACAAACAACGGAGATGTGAGCATGATATGTCCTGCTCTGGACTGTAGATTTTCTGGAAGGGCACGGACCGTGCTGACCAAATAAGAACTGACCTCTGATGAAGACAGATACCGCCCTTGGTTTACTGAGGAAGCCCTACTCTATTGCTCTCCAGTGACCTGAAGCGGCCTCCACATTAACTATCTCTCTCAGAACACACATGATTCACTCTACGCCCAATTTAAGGTTTGCGACTTTTTTCTCACTGTGGTTTGAGAAGTGTTTTAAAATTTATGGGAGGCGAGTTACTTAACCTTGCTTTGAGAGAATTGCTCGATCCAAAACAAATGGAAGTAAAATACAAACTTAAAAAAAAAAAAAAAAGCCAAGGTCAAAATGCAATATTCATAATCAGTGCCAGCCAGAACCTCAACTGCAAGATTAAAATAAGAAAGTGACCCACAGAGCTTCTCATGAATGCCCTACCTCTCTGAACATGCATAGGAGTTGAGAGTATTTCTCATCTGAGAATTGATTCATTGCTCCCTGGTGGTGTTATGTTTGCACCCTTTTTGGTCTGTGTCTCGGTTGGTTCAGGCGGCCGCAGCAAATTGTAGATGGGGGCCTAAACACCAGAAATGATTTCTCACTTCCTGGAAGACCAGGGTGCCAGTGTGGTCCAGCTCTGGCGAGGACTTCCTCCCACATTGCAGATGACCCATCTTGTATCGTCACGTAGCGGGAAGAGGAAAGAAAGCTCTCTGGGGTCCCTTTTATAAGGGCACCAATCAGATTCACGAGGACTTCACACTCACGACCTCATCACCTCCCAAAGGCCCTACATCTTAATACTTCACTCTGGAGATTAGAATTTCCCCATATGAATTTTGAGGAGACACAAACATTCAACCCATTGCAGTCTACCTGCATTTTGTGACCTCCATGATGTGACAGAACATGTCTCGTTTATACCGTATTCCGCTATGGATTGATTGCATACAGTATCTTCCACCTTGGGTATTTTCAATAAATACTTGTTTAGTGGGAGACCACGGTCAAAGGCAAGCTAGCTTTGGTTTTGTATCTTTCACATGGGTACAATGATTATTATTCATATGCTTTTGAGAGAATTAAAGGAGTAATTGTATGTGGAAGGGACTTCCTTCCTTCCTCCCTCCCTCTTTCCCTTCCTTCTTTCCTTCCTTCCTGCTTTCCATCTTCCCTTCCTTCCTTCCTTCCTTCCTTTCATCCTCCCTTCCTTCCTCCCTCCCTCCCTTCCTTCCTTCCTTCCTTCCTTCCTTCCTTCCTTCCTCTTTTCTTCCTACCTTCACTTCTTTCCTCTCTTCCCCTTTTATTCCTCATCCCTCTGAAAAATGTTGGCCAAAGACCAGAGAGAAAGGGATAGAAGCCCCATGGCACTTGGCATAGAAAGGAAATAAGTCAGGCTTGGAGAAAGGCTGCTCTGGTTTGCTGTAGCACAGCCATCGTGGGAGGCCAGCAGCAAAGACAACGTTGAGGATTGATTCAGGGTAAGCATAGAATTAGTTAGAAAGAGACCTTTTAAAGAGGCCTCTTCCTACTTAATTTTTCCATGTCGGACATCATCTCTTCCTCTGCTTCTAACTGGTAGCCCAGCTTTCCAATAACTCCCTGTGTTGACTAAAGGACAAGAAAGCACAATAGAGATCAAGCAGTCCTCAAGGTCAAGCCACGCCCCTGTCTTGTTCCTTAGAAACACATGCACACTCCTCCCCCTACGCTACTGTCTTTCTCTTCACCTGCTAAAGAATTTCAAACTACGTTTTTTTAATAACTAAAAATTTCAAATTTCTTCACTCTAATCCTTGATTTACCACTTGCAACCTTCTTTTGAGTATTTGGTCATCCATTAATAAATTTATATATGTTTGTATATAATAATATAAATTAAAACATGTTCATTTACAGTATTTAAGCGTCAGTTAAGCATCTGACTTAGGCACAGGTCATGATCTCACAGTTTGTGGGTTCGAACCCCACGTCAGGCTCTGTGCTGACAGTTCAGAGCCTGGAGCCTGTTTCAGATTCTGTGTCTCATTCTCTCTCTGCCCCTCCCCAACTTGTGCTCTGTCTCTCAGAAATAAATAAATGTAAAAAATATTTTTAAAAACATGTTCATTTACATATATACTTTTCTCAGATTATTAAATTGTACATTTTTATTTGATTTTATTATTTTTCGTAGTCATTTTTTAATTGTTGCAAAATATATATAACAAAATTTCCTCTTATAATGATTTTATTTGTTTTATTTTTCAACATGATAAGTGCAGTCCTTAATCCCTCTCCCCTATTTCACCCGTCCCCCCACCTCCCCTCTGGTAACCATCCATTTGTTCTCTATACTTAAGAGTCTGTTTCTTGGTTTGTCTTTCTCTCTCTCTCTCTCTCTCTCTCTCTTGTTTTCCTTTGCTCATTTGTTTTGTTTCTTAAATTCCACAATGAGTGAAATCATGTGGTATTTGTCTTTGACTGACTAATTTCACGTAGCATTCTACTCTCTAGCTCCATTCGTGTTGTCGGAAAGAGCAAGATTTCATTCTTTTTTATGACTGAGTAATATTCCATTGCATTTCTATGCCACATCTTCTTTATCCACTCATCTGTTGATGGATGCTTGGGCTGCTTCCATAGTTTGGCTATTGTAAATAATGCTGCTGTAAACAGGGGTGCATGTATTCCTTTGAATTATTGTTTTTGTATTTCTTGGGTAAATGCCTAGTAACATGATTCCTGGATTTCCCCTTTTAATCATCTTAAAATGTGCAATTCAGTGCCCTTAATTACCTCCTTAATTACCACTTTTTTTAAAAATAGGGAATCTGTAAAAATACATTCTTCCGAAGCATTTCACATGGCAAAGTAAAAATTTGCACCCTTTTCAGCATGACCAGTATTTAAACAATATCCTTATCCCACATACTGCCCTGTCATGACAGAGTGTCATAGAACCAAGAAAAAAGCTCACCATCTTACACGCCAACTGAAAGTAAGCTCTGCTCCAGGTATGAACATTATATATGTTCCTATTAAGTTATTTAGAGAAAAGGAGGAAAATCCAAAGAATAACGAGGACCCAGGGAAAGTCAAAGACCTAGAAAGATAAACTGTTACAGAATATGTCGTTACATCAGAAATTAAAAGAGGGGGTACCTGAGTGGCTCAGTCTGTTGAGGGCCTGACTCTCGATTTTGGCTCAGGTCATGATCTCACAGTTTATGAGTTCATTATGAGTTCAAGCCCCACATTGGGCTCTGTGCTGACAAAGCAGAGCCTGCTTGGGATTTTCTCTCTCCCTCTCTCTCTGCCCCTCCCCTACTGGCCTCTGTCTCTCTCTCTCTCTCTCTCTCTCTCAAAAATAAATAAAAAACATTACAAATATTTTTTTTTAAAACAATGAAATTAAAAGAGGACCCAAAATACTAAGAGAGTCTCTAGGCAGCCTTCAGATGATCAAGTATTTGGTAAATTTATGTCATAGAAAGGGAATTAAGAACATGGGCTCTGACCCAAAACTGGCTTAAAAACTCAATTATGCCAATGAATTCCTGTGTGAAATTGGGAAATCATTTATCCTATACATGACCTTGTAACCTTCTATGTAAAACAAGAATGATAACAGAGCTAATTTTATAGGGTAATCGCGAAGCCGAGGTTGTAAAGTTGTGAGGGGAGTTGAGTTTGTGCGTGTGAAATATTTAGGAAATGCCCAGCATTCAATGCTATGGAAGTGTCAGCTGTAATATTGATGTTACTGTTAGTATCTTCCAGAATGGTTTTAAGGTTAAGAAGAGATATTTTATGGAGGGAAAAACAAGCAGGCTTGGAAGATTTTAAAGTTGAGTTGATGGGATACTATCCTATCTGACTCTCTTCGCTTATGCTTCTCTCATGGCTAAATTTCTCTAGTGGCTTTAAAAAGCAAAGAGGGGCCAGATGAGAATGCCGGCATTTTCTAGCATTGCTAATTGCCATATGCACTCATCTTGCCCACCCTCCCGACCCCCAGCCCTGATACATGCTTGCCACAGAGCCAGTGTTCTGATTTCTGCCTCTCTGCCAGACATTTAGATTTAGATTCTCTACCTCATTTAGGCTTTAGAACAACCTAGTGAAAGAGGTCTTCACCACCGTAAGGATGAGGAAATTGAGTCTTAGAGAGGGAGAAGAACTTGCCCAACTACCAGCTCCATATGGCAGAACTAGTTGAACTTTTTGGGTGAAGTTCAGAGCCCATGCTCTCTCTGCCACATCATGCCCTAAGCAAGACTCCCGTGGTTCCAGCTGTCTAGGTGTTTCTATGTATAAACAGAAGGTGTCAAGGATCTAGAAATAGGCCATCCATCAGTGGGTGCCATCTGTAGCCGGTGTCCCAGGGAGCAGTGGTCGGTCCCAGTTGAGAAATTCCAATCCTACCATCTCATTAACTCCTCCCTCCCAGCACTCCCTACACCCCTACAACTGCTTCCATAGAGCTCCATCTAGTGCTTTAGGGCAGGGCGAGTCAGCAGGGGTGGGAATTGAAAACAAAGGTCAGGCTCCTCTTGGGAGAGTCTTCTTCAGAAAGCCTTCCAGGTGATAACTTAATGCCAGAGAGCCAAGTTGGAGGACGAGGGCAACCTGGGGGAGGATGGGTGTGACTACTTCTCCCAATAAACCGAAATTTCCCTGGCCATCCCCAAAGAAATATATTTATATATATTTTTTTTAGATTCACAAATTATACATCTTGTTACCCAAATGGGCTACATCTTTCTCACTGCTTATGTATTTATTTATTTATTTATTTATTATGTTTATGTTTTCATTTCTCTGCCCTTGTCCGTGCTGCTTTCTCATCTTGTAATAAGGCTTCATACCTAATATTCAGGGTTTAGAGGCCCTGAACCTGAAGAATATGCTGAGGAACAAAGTCAGCTGATAGATTTTCTGATCTTCTGCAGTAAATCCCGTCTAACATGCCTCCCTGTCTTAGCCTTCTGACCCCTTCCTTAATACTCCACCAAGGCAATTCTACAACCTCATTTACTGTAGACAATCATTTTCCCAAGCTTCAAACAGCCATCCTGTTAGAGTATTACAACTGGTTCAAGTATCCTTGCCAGAAAGAAAACCTGAGTGATGAGAAAAATGTCCCGTATCCAGGCTTATATTCCCCAAGTCTTGTTCCAATAGCCTCAAAGTCCATTTCCAAACATGTTTCCTTGATTACCGCTGATATATGTAACTGGGTCCTGAAAACCAATTGATGAATAATAGTCCCTTTCTTCCTGAATCAGAAACAGTAATTCTTCCAGGTAGGCATGCTAAGACATCGCTCTAATTATTGGTCCACTAGAGGCAGTGAGGAGAATGGAGGCAGATCTCAAGGATGGCAAGCACCACTTTCAGAATCAATGCCCTAAGCATGGCCTTTGCCTCATGTGCGGGCAAGGGAGGCTGCTATTCCCCATCACCGACGAGAGAGACATTTGTGTCCTCCTGAGGCTTCAGGAGAATCTGGGGATTCAATGTTCTCAAGCATATTCATCCTGATGACCCCATCCCAGCTCTCAGGAACCTATTCCTTCCATATTGGAGCACAGAATTTAGTCTAGAATACTTGCTATAGCCTCAAAATCAGCCTTCTTTGTAGTTCTGCTACTCTCACAATCAGATCCCGATTTTCAGTATAATCTGTCCTTGAGTGGCACATGAAAGTCTACTTAAGTCTGCCATACATATTTGCTGGATTTTGTTTTCCAAGCTCTGAGTTACTATCAATAAGAAGTTAAATCGTTACCCCCCACCTCCCCAGAAAAACAGGTCCACCTGAAACCTCAGAATGTAAGCTTATTTGGAACAGGGTCTTTGCTGATATAATTAAGGTAAGGATCTTGAAATGAGATCATGCCAGATTTTGGTTGAGCCCTGAATCTAGTGACGGGTATCCTTATAAGAACAGGGAAGGCACACAGAGACGCAGGATAGAAGGTCATCTGAACATGGAGGCAGAGATTGGAGCTTTGCTCCTGGAAGTAAAGGAGCACTGGGACACACAGAAGCTGGAGGAGGCAAGGAAGGATTCTCCCCCCTAGAGTCTCAGCAGGTAGTATAACCTGCCAACACCTTTGATTTTAGACTTCTGGCCTCCAAAACACTGACAGAATAAATTTTTTCTTGTTTCCACCCCCCCTGGTTTATGGTGCTTTGCATATGGCAGCGTTCAGAGACTAATACAGGAGCTGTCTGCTCTTAGTCTGACATGTGCTTTGGTGGCAATAAATAATGAACAACTAATTCCAATTTCTATATAATTACCTTCACCCGCATGTATCTCAACTATTAGAGATATCATGTAAGGCAATGTAACCTCTTCCACCTTTAGCTTACCTTAATTTACCACAAGTGATAATATAGGTTACCACGATGTTACTGCATGCCAGGGATTATCATCATCCTACTTACTGTAAGCACTCAGGTCCCTGATGCCATCTGGCCAACAAGTGGAACATTATGGGATCCCATCTTGAGGATCTGATTTCTAGGGCCACTTCTGAGAGCAACTGTCTTACACAGATCCCTACACAGATCCCTAGAGTGATATTCAAATATTAGTTTATTGGGAACACAATTGCAGGAAATTCTGTACGGGAAAATTTTGGAGAAGAAGAGGAAGAGGAAGAGGAAGAGGAAGAAGAAGAAGAAGAAGAAGAAGAAGAAGAAGGAGGAGGAGGAGGAGGAGGAGGAGGAGGAGAGGAGGAGCAGGAGAAGGAGGAGGAGGAGGAGGGAGAGGAGGGGAGGGGGAGGAGGAGGAGGGAAAGGAGAAGGAGAAAATTTGACAAAGTATGTAGCAAATAAGTCCCCACTGTGAACTTAATCCTGTTAAATAATTCAGAGAGTTTCACAATACTCTAAGTGAAAAAGGATGGATGGATGGATGGATGGATGAATAGATAGATGATCGACAGACAATCTAGTGATGAATGTAAACTATAAAGGCATACAATGCTATAATTGTAATTTTAGAGGGAATCCTCACTGACTCTTGGGTTCGGTGCACATGAATGATTCTAAGTGAGAATTAAGACAGAGACAGGAGCAGACCTGTGAGGCTTCTGGCCACATAATTTAAGAAAATTGCATTGGAAAGTGTCTTTAGAAGTGCATAAACTAATTGCTCTCAATGAAGGCTTTGCACAAGGTGACCTCCCTCCTCCAATGTCAACTCACAGCCAGTGATTGGTTAAATTCAGGGGTACAGAGTCTGGTTCCCATGCCACAGTTCGGGACTTTGCTGGAGGGCTATCCACACTTCAGACACCCTGTGGGGTCCACTGAGGCCTCGTATATAACTGCATCACACACACTTCAACATCTTCCTCTGCCTAATCATGCTGTCCTTACTCCATCACAGATGCTATTCCTGAGCACACTTCCTGGGAAACCACTGGCCAGCAAACACCACCTTAGTATTTTTCCCCCATGGAACATTGACTCAACTGTGTTGCAGGAATGGTCTGAGAAAGCAGATACTAAAATAGGATACTAGAGCTGCTTTGGAGATACTAGAGCCAGCCTTTGGCTGGCTGACAAGGAGGATTCCCTCATTGATAAAAGGAGTACACAAAGCCCCTGGCATGGTGTACAAGTGCTATTGTTAACACCTCTCTGCTGGGATTAAACTCAGATGGAGTGCTGGAGGCAAGAAATACACAGGTTTTCAGGGGTTTAAGATACTTGGGGAGATAGCAATGTTAAGAACAGTAGAATCAGACGGGTATACTATTGTATACAGAGTTGATGTTCTGATCCGTTTTCCAACTATTGCTGCCAGTATGTAAAAATATAGCTTGGGTTTTGTTTTACAGAAACCTTCCATCGCAGGAACTTGCTACATTCACTGTTTCTCATAGTTGTTTTGGCAGCTAGGGAGTTTTCGACAAAAACTTTGTCTCATCTGCAAATAGAAACAGTCTAACTTTTTTCTTTTCCACCTTTATACATTTTCTTTTTCTTGCTTGTTTCCAACAGCTAGAACCTCTTGTAATGTTGAATTCGAGCAGGAAGGGGAACTATCCTGGCTGGTTCCCGATCTTAGGAGGGAAATATTTAATATTTCACTCTTAGGTAGGATGGTAAATGTATATTCTTCAGAGTGGCCTTTCTGGAGAGAGGAAGTTTCCATCTATGTTTAGATTGCTGAGAGCTTAAATCACGAATGGGTTGTTGGATTTTGTCAAATGTTATTTAAACATCTGTTGAAACAATCATATTTTCCTCCTTTATTCTGTTATGATGGTGAATTAGTACAAACTGACCGATTTCAAAATGTTCCATGGAGTTTGTGTTCTTAAGATAAACCTTACTGATGGTGATATATTTTCGTTTTTAGATTTCTGAAATCAATTTGCTACTATTTGTTATGTATTTTTACATTCGTGATCATGAGGGATAGTAGTCAACAATTTTGTTTCAAATAATGTTTTGGTCAGATTTTAGTATTACAGTTTTGCAGGTTTCACAACACAAGTTAGGAGATGTTTCCTCCTCTTCTATTTTCTGAAAGGGTTTGTGTAGGATTGCTATTCTTTCTTTCTAAAGTGTTTAAGGGGCGCCTGGGTGGCTCAGTCGGTTAAGCGGCCGACTTCGGCTCAGGTCATGATCTCGCGGTCCGTGAGTTCGAGCCCCGCGTCAGGCTCTGTGCTGACAGCTCAGAGCCTGGATCCTGTTTCAGATTCTGTGTCTCCCTCTCTCTGACCCTCCCCCGTTCATGCTCTGTCTCTCTCTGTCTCAAAAATAAATAAATGTTAAAAAAAAAAAAAAATTTAAAGTGTTTAAGATAATTGATGAATGAAGCCATCTGGGCCCAGTTCATGTGTGTGCATGAGTGTGTGTGTATGTGGTGGGGAGGGGGGTGTTTCTTTAACAGATACAAAGTTACTCAGATTTTCTATCTCATTTTTTTTATCAGTTTTCATAAATTGAGTTTTCCAGGGTATTTGTCATTTATCTTAGTCGTCAAATTTGTTGTCATATAATTGTTAATAATAATCTCTTATTTTTTTAATATGTATAAAATATTTAGTGACATACCTTCTTTCCTACCCATAATTTTTTGTCTTTCTCGATCAGTTTAGCTAAACTTGTTTCAATTTTGATGACATTTTCAAAGCATGAGATCGTAGCTTTTTCCTCTGTTATTTGGTTGTTTTCTGTTTCATTGATTTCTGCTTGCATCTTTATTATTTTCTTTTACCTATCGACTTTATTATGCTCTTTTTCCCCCAATTTCTTAGGGTGAACTCTTAGCTCATTGCTTTAGACTGTTTACTTTT
The DNA here is from genome assembly GCF_024362965.1 of Panthera pardus. Taxonomy (NCBI): domain Eukaryota; kingdom Metazoa; phylum Chordata; class Mammalia; order Carnivora; family Felidae; genus Panthera; species Panthera pardus. The sequence goes on from NW_026527002.1 coordinate 70,523,655, forward strand.
CTAAAATAAGCATTTAAATCTATAAATTTCTCACCATTCATTGCCTTAGTTTCATCACATATACTTCGGTACATTATATTTGCTTTACAATCGCGTTAAAGATATTTTCTAGGGGCGCCTGGGTGGCTTGGTCGGGTAAGCGTCCGACTTCAGCTCAGGTGATGATCTCGCAGTCTGTGAGTTCGAGCCCCGCGACGGGCTCTGTGCTGACAGCTCAGAGCCTGGAGCCTGTTTCAGATTCTGTGTCTCCCTCTCTCTCTGCTCCTCCCCTGTTCATGCTCTGTCTCTCTCTGTCTCAAAAATAAATAAACGTTAAAAAAAAAAAAATTAAAAAAAAAATATTTTCTAATTTCCCCTGTGCTTTCTCCTTTGATGGATTATTTAGAATTGTTTAACTTCCAAATGCTTGTGGTTTCCTAGATATCTCATTTTTGTTGATTTCAAATTATATTACACTGTACTCAAAGCACATACCTACATTCCATTTATGTTTATTGAGGCTTGTTTTATGGCCACGCATATGCATATTCTTGGTAAACTTACTTTGTGTACCCATGTGCTACAACGTGTTCTTTAGGTTTAATTAGATCATGGCGGTTGACAGTACGGTTCAGATTATCTACTTATTTACTCATTATTCCTAGCTGTTCTATCAATTACTGAGAGTGGGTATTAAAATCTTCTTTGATTGTAGAGTTGTTTATTTTCCCCTATAATTTCATCAATATTTGCTTCAGGTACTTTGAGGCTCTGTTATTTGGGGTACACATGTTGGTGATGGTTATGTCCTTCTACGGGACTGGCCCTTTTATCATTATTAAATGCTTCTCTTTATCCCTGTTATAACTCTGTCTGGATTGGATAGCCTTCTCAAGTTTATTTTGTAATGATTATAAATGGTTGTGAAATAATTACTCCAAAATCTGTTAGCTTAAAACAACCAACATTTCTCATCTCACAGTTCCATGGCTCAAGAATTACCCGAGCAGCTTAGTTGAGTGACTCTGCTTTGAGAGTGTCACAAAGCTAAAGCAAAGTTGTTGGCCAGGGTTGTAGCCAACTCAAGGCTCTACCCGGGCTGAAACTCCACTTCTAAACGCACTCAGGTGGCTATCGGTAGGTCTCAGCTCCTCATGGCCTCTTGAACCGAGGGCCTCAGTCTCTCACCACATGGGCTTTCTCTAGGTTTGTCAGAGTGTCCTCAAGATATAGCAGGTAGCTGGCTTTCTTCCCTCAGAGCAGTTGATGACATAGATAGATGACGGGTAGATAGGATTGAAAGCTTGAGAAAAAGCCCACAGATTTTTTTATAATCTAGGAAGTATCATCCTTTCATGTCTGCCATATTACATTTATCAGAAGCAAGTCAGAAATTGTAGCCCGTACTCAAGAGGAGATTACAAAGGGCATGAATACCAGGAGACAGAGATCTTCGGTGACCATCCTAGAGATGACCTACCACACTGTTTTTATAATATATCTTTTTTTTTTTATGCCTACTTGCTTGCAACCTGTGTCTTTTAATTTAAAGGGATTCTCTCGTAGACACTATATAGAGGAGTCTTGTTTTTTTATCCATTTGAAAGTCTCACATTTTCTTTGGATTTAATGCAGTATTACGCACATTTCATGTAGCATTGTTGAATGAAATCTCCCATTTACTGTTTTCTGTTTGGCCGTCGTTTTTGTTGTTGCTATTGTTGTTCCTCTTTCCCGCCCGCTTTTGAAACATTTGAATTTTTTTGAGAATGTGACTTAACACATCCATTGGATCTTTACCTCTTTCTGTTATTTTTTAGTGATTGCTCTAGGAATTGGCAAATAGATTCTTAACATTTCACATTGGACCTAGTGTTACTCTGGTACCACCTGAGATAATATGTAGAAAACTTGCAATCATACGGTCTGTTCACCACTCCTGTTCTATACTATAATTGGCATTATTACTACATATGCAATATATATCCTTACATATACATGATTCCAACAAGATGATGGTATACATTTGCTTTACATAGTCATAAGTAAATTAAATAACATAAAAGGGAAAGAGTCTTCTATTTTTACCCAAATGCTTACCTTAATTGCTTTTAGAAGATCCAAATTTCCATCTGGTATTATTTCTTAAGCTTGAAGAACTTCCTTTAATATTTCTGGCAGCACTCGTTTACTGGGGACAAATTTCCTCACTTTTCCTTTATCTGAAACTGTGCTTCGTTGTCTTCTGGTCTCCGTGACTTCTGATAAGTACTCTTTGTTAATTCAAATCACAGTTTTCCGATGGTGTGATGTTTCGTTTTTCTCTGGCTGTTTCTAAGATTTTCTCTTTATGCGTGACTTCCAACATTTTGACTGTGATACGTGATGGTGATGTGCCTCGGAGTGACTAGCCCGTAATGATCAAGTGGAAAGTCTAAGAAACTGATGGAAATCATAAACTAAAAGCTGACATAAGCTATTGGGGGACAAATATTAAGTTGGCTTCCACAGTGACCTACCTCACCAGTCTTGTTGGGAAAATCTATCACCTAATCCACTGGGTAAATGGGATCTATACATGTAGGGTAAAGAATGTGATTTCCAATGTGTGTGGTTTATAATTTCTAAGTGAATTTACTTTCAGTATGAAATAAATAAAGAGAAATACAATCAAAGGAGGCTTGGACCTTGGATCTCATCCAAGCTCTAAGTGACGTGAACAACATCACTCCTTTCCCTGGGCTGCTGATTTCTATGTATAATTCTGGGGGGCTTCTAATACAACACTACTAAGTGCTCTTCTCTTTCCATGTTTCTAAAAACCTTTTAAATCTGCAAAGGAGTCCACAGTGGAAAACGACTGGTTATATTTTGCCAAGATCTCTTATAAACCCACATTGCTGCATTGTGCCCCTTAGCCGATGAAGGAAAGTGGAGATTTTCATCTTCAAACCAAATATAAAATTAAGTCATCTCTTCACTGAACTCTTTGACCATGTTACTCTTGAAATTAAAGGGTCTATCATATCCAGCCTCCCCAGATGGATTTGTGGGTTTGTTGTTTTTTTCCCCCTTTAGTGGAGTACAATCTGTCCCTATGTCTTATTTTTTTTAAACGATTAAAGATGTGCTTTTTGTGTAAACAAACTCTTGTAGCCTTAGTAACAGAAAACACAGCAACCCAGGCGGTGATGAGCTTGGGCCACGCAATCTTTTTAATCGCAGCGAATCTATACTTCTGTTCTTTCGGTTGGGTTTAATTTCTGCGGGAACTTTTGGGTTTCATCTTAGGTAAAGATACAGATTGGTAGACGTACAGATTATTATTGCAAGTTTAAGCTTCTTTCACATCAGATGAATTAATAGTTTAAAGTTGCCTCAGAGATCAATTCTCCTAATTTACTAAGGTAACTGTAGCCCATAATACTCAAATGAGCACACCAAAGGAAAGAGATGGAAAGAGAAGTAAGTATTTATTGATGGCTTGCTAAGGGCCAGGCCCTTTGTAAGTGCTACCTGGCACTTTTAATCAGACAACTGTGTAGGGTAGTTATATTTATTTGCACTTGGGAGATAAAACGTAAGGCTCAGAGGTGTTAAATGCTTACTCAAGGTCACGTAGTATGGCTTATAAACCGCTGTGTACCACCTATAAGCTATGCAAGCAAGATTTCAATCCAAATCTCTTTGACTCGAAAGTATCTGTTTTTCCTACCGGCCACACTGCTTCCTGCTACGCCACACTCTGCTTTTCATGCAGCTAGGCTACAACATGAGCTTTATGCTCCCAAGACAAGTGTTTTTTTTCTACAAATCATCCTGCTCCTGCCTTTGACTCTCCTTTCCTAAACTTAGAGTAAATTTCTCCAAAGTTTAAAGATAATTGGGGGGAAAAGACGTTAATGATCGATCTTTACTGATAATACTTAGCTATGAGAGTTAATACTTATTGAGAGACTAAGTAGGTACCCAGGATAATAGTAGGTGACAAGTTATTGGGCTCATTTCTCAAATGAACCTTTAAGTTTGGTGTCATGACTGTTCTTTCATGCAGATGCAAAACGGAGAAGATTAAATAATCTGCCAAAGGATACACAGCTATTGACTGCCCGAGTCAGAATTTCAGTCCAGACATCTGTTAGTTTAAGGGTTTGGTACATGCACGTGTGTGTGTGTGTGTGTGTGTGTGTGTGTGTGTGATCATTTACTCAAAGAAAATGCACAGAACCTAAGGTTATAGTTAGATAAGATTTTGACAAATGTACAGGCCCACGAAAACCACCGTGCCAGTGAAGATATAGAACACTTCTGCTATCACAGAACATTCCATCCTGCCCATTTGCAGTCCAAGCCGTATCTCAGCCTCAGGACACAAGTGATGTGATATGTTCCCACAGATTCTTGCCTGTTCTAGAATTTCATACCAACGGAATCAGACAATATGTACGCTTTTAAGTGTGACTACTGAAGATAATGTGTTCAAGAGAAAGTCTGAGAGGCTCTTTCATGTCGTGGATATCAGTAGTTCCGATCTTTTTTTATTGCTGATTACTGTTCGATTATACGAATATACCTCCATTTGTTTATACATTCTCCTGCTGATAGAGATGCCTGGCTGTTAAATATAAAGCTGCTGGGAACATTCTTGTAAAAGTTTTCTTTTGATATACACTTTCATTTCTTTTGGAAGTATATATAGGTGTGGAATTGGTCAGTTACGTTATAGGAAGGATTTAATTTTATAAGGAGCTACAATTTTCTGACGTGGCTTTATGGCCTCACCCTTCCGTCAGCAATGTGAGAGTCTCATTCGCTCCACAAACTTACCGACATTTTTCATTGTAGTCATTTTAATGGGTGTGGAGTAGTATCTCGGTGTGGTTTTAATTTAATTTTCATTTCCCTAAAGACCAATGATGTTGAGCAGATTTTCTTATGCCTCTTGGCTACCTGTATGTCTTCTTTCTGTGAAGTGTCTGTGCAACTATTTTGTCCATCTTTTATTGGATTATTTGTATTTTCACTTTTGATATGAAGGAACGCTTTATATATTCTGGCTGCAAATTCTTTGTCGGATACGTGTGGTGAACATTTTCTCCAAATCTGCCTTTTTTCTTAAAGCCAGGCTGTCATTTTGATGAACTCCAACTTCTCTTTTTGTCCCCCACATCTATGACGAGTGCTTTTTGTGTTTTGTCTCAGAGATCTTAGCCTGTGCCACATTTGCTGGGATATTCCATTGTTTCTTTCCAGGAGCTCTGTAATTTTAGCTTTAAACCTAGGAAAGTGGTCCATCTTGAATTAATCATTTAGTGTAGCCGGTAGAGTCGTTCTGGCACTATATTTTGAGACGATGTACCTTTCCCCATTAAACTGTATTAATAATGTCTTCAGAAGTTAATTAACTGAACACATGTTTATTTACTTATGACTTTCTGTTCTGTTCCATTGACCTGTTTGTTCAGCCACACACCAGCACCACACTGTCTTAACTACTACAGCTTTAAAATAAATCCCGAAATCAAATCGTGTAAATCTCCCAACCATTTTCTGTTTTTAACACTGCTTTGGCTTTTCTAGGATTTTTCAATTTCCATATCAATTTAAGATGATACTTAATTGTTACCAAAAAGTCATGCTCCCAGTTTAATTGGAATCATTGAATATATATATCTAATTGGGAAGCAATGATATTGTAACAATATTGAGTTTTCCAATCCACAAACATGGCATAGCTCTCAACTTACGTGCAACTTACTGAATTTATTTACTAAGTCAATTTGTCCCAACACTTTGCATTTTCCAATGTAAAAGTCTTGTATGCATTGTGTTTACATTTCTCTCAAGTATTTTATTGTTTTGATGCTAAAGTAAATACTACTTTAAAACTTTCAATTCTTAATAGGTTATGGCTAGACTATAAAAATACAACTGATTTTTTTTGGGGGGCGCCTGGGTGGCTCAGTCGGTTGGGCGTCTGACTTCAGCTCAGGTCATGATCTCGCGGTCTGTGAGTTCAAGCCTCGCGTCGGGCTCTGTGCTGACAGCTCAGAGCCTGGAGCCTGTTTCAGATTCTGTGTCTCCCTCTCTCTGACCCTCCCCCGTTCATGCTCTGTCTCTCTCTGTCTCAAAAATAAATAAATGTTAGAAAAAAATTTTAAAAAAATACAACTGATTTTTGTATATTTACCTTTTATCCTGAAGCCTTGCTGAAGTCATCTTTTTGACTAATCTAGGTTTTCTGAAATGCTGAATTTTGGTTTAGTACATTTCATAGGGCTCTTCATGTATGCAGTCATGTCTGCAAAACAAAACAAAACAAAAACAAAAACCAAAGAGTTTTCCACCTCTGTTCCAAAAGGTATACATTTTACATCATTTTCTTGCCTTATTCCAGTGCCAAGACCTCCAGTGCACAAGTGAGAAGATTAGACATCCTTGCTTTGTTCCTGATCTTTGAAAAATTAAAAAAAAAATTTAATGTTCATTTATTTTTGAGACAGAGCACAAGAGTGGGAGGTTGCAGAGAGAGGGAGACACAGAATCCGAAGCAGGCTCCAGGCTCCAAGCTGTCAACACAGAGCCTGATGTGGGGCTGAAACTCACAAACTGTGAGATCATGACCTGAGCCGAAGTCGGACGCTCAACCGACTGAGCTACCCAGGTGCCCCACGATCTTTGAGAAATTTCTGAAACATTTTACCAGTGTTAAGTTAGTAAGGTTATTTTTTAATATTCTCGTGATCAGGCAGCAGCAATTTCCATCTAATCTAGGTTTTCTGAAATGCTCAATTTTTTCAAGTGGATTTTGTGCACTTTTAAGATAATTATATATATTGCCACTTTTACGTTTCTAATGTAGTGAACTGCACTGATTGATATGTTATTATTACACCAAACTTGCAGGCCTGCTATTAAACGCCACTTGATCATGATGCATTATTCTTTTTATATATTGCTAGATATGATTTGCTGATGTTTTATTAAGTTTTTTTTGCATTATATTTATTTTTCTGTGGATTTTTTCTGTGTGGAGGTTGGGGATTATGGTGGTCCTGGCCTCATACAATGAGTTAGAAAATATTTCTTTATTTATTTTCTGAAAGAGTTTGTGTATTTTTACTATTATTTATTCAATGTTTGACAGAATTCATCATTGATAGAATTTACTGCCAACACTGAATTTATTTAAATTATGATTTAAATTTCTTTACAATATAGAGCAATATATATTTTCTATGTCTTCTTTTGCCAATTTCAGTAATTATGTCTTTCAAATACTATGTTTATTTCATCTGAATTTTCAAAAATGTTGACATAAAATTGTATATGTTTTATCATTATACTTTTAGTATCTGGTAGAATCTGTGAATATTACTTCTCTTTCATTCCTGATATTATTTTTTTCTTGTTATTTGAGAGAGAGAGAGTGAGTGGGGGAGAGGGGCAGAGGGAGAGAGAGAGCGAGAATCTTAAGTAGGCTCCATATTCAGTGAGGAGCCAGACACAGGACTCAATCCCATGACCCTGGGATCATGACCTGAGCTGAAATTAAGAGTTGGACACTCAACTGACTGAGCCACCTAGGCACCCCTAATTCCTGATATTATTAATTGGAGATAGATCTTAATCAGACGTGCTAGGAATAATCAATTTTAGGAATCTATTCAAAGTAGACTATTTTGTCTTTGTTAGTTTCCTTTTTTTCCTGTTTTCTATTTCACTGACTTCCACTTATCTTTATTATCCCTTTCCTTCTACTTATGTTAGACCTTACTTTGTTCTTTTTTTCTAGCTTAAGGTAATAGGTTTGGTCATTTATTTCTATCCTTTTTGAAATTTTTCTAATATAAAACCAACGCAACAGGTATACGTTTCCATCTATTCCATGTTTTAGCTTTCGTGACATAAATTTTGATGTGTTTGTATCCACTATAATTTAGTTAAAATATTTTTTTAAATTTCCTTTGGATATCTTTTGGATATATAATTTGCTTAGAAGTATTTATTTTATTTTCAAGTATTTGAAATTTTTCGACATATTTTTCCATTTATTTTATCTTTTTATTTTATTTATTTTTCTGCACATTCTATTTCAGGGTTATTGATGGTGTTATTCACACCTTTTATGTGTTATCTATTTATCCTTTCCATTCTCTACTTTTTCTCCATGTATTTTGAATTGCCACCATGAGGTGGCTACAAATTTAGGATTGTTATGTCTTTTTGATGAATTTACCAGTTGAGAAATTAAAAAAAAAAGAAAAGAAAAAAAATCCTATTTACTTGTTAAGATGCCTACCCTTGAAATCAATTCTAACATTAATACAGACTTACTTGCTTTCTTATGCTTAATGTTCTCCACATGGTGTCTGATTGTTTACTTGCACACTGATACTGAAAATGTGTCTCTTAAGCAGCAAATCATTGGGTCTTGCTTTTTTTTTTTTAAAGTTTATTCATTTTTGAGACAGAGAAGGAGAGAGAGAGAGCTGAGAGGGGAGAGGGGCAGAGAGAGAGGGAGACAGATGATCTAAAGTGGACTCTGTGCTTACAGCAGATCTCACGAACTTTGAGATCATGACCTGAGCCAAAGTCAGACACTCAACTGACTGAGCCACCCAGGGACCCGGGTTCTTGCTTTTTAAAAAGAAACAATTTTAGGGGTGCCAGCGTGGCTCAGTCAGTTAAACATCGGACCCTTGGTTTGGGCTCAGTCATGATCTCAGAGTTCATGGGTTTGAGCCCCCCACAGGGCTCTGCCCTGACAGCATGGAGTCTGCTCAGGATTCTCTCTCCCTCTCTCTCTGCCCATCCCCCACTCAGTAAATAAATAAACATTAAAAGAAATAAAAGGAACAATTGGACAGTGTGTGCTTTTCAACTGGCATGTTTGGGCCATATCTAATGTAATTAGTGATGTGACTGGGCTTAAATCTGACTTCTTGCTATTTGTTGTTTCATTTAGTGTTTCATTTAGTGTTTATTCTTTGATTTGCTTGGTGTGTTTCATTTAGTGTTTATCCTTTGATTTGCTTTTCCTGCATTTTTTTCGGATGAAAAGGCAGATGTTTTTTCCTTAACCCTGCTCCCCTTTGTGATTTTTTTCTACCTTTAAGAACTTTTCTCATTCTTGTCTGTTATTTTATTGTCTGTGTAGGTTTTTTTTTTTTTCTCATTCATCTTTTAGGTTTCACTGAAATTCATGGATCTATACAATCTATACAAAATCAGGCATTATTTCTTCAATCATATTTTCTTCTCTTCCTCTCTCTACTCTCTTTCTGTGAACCCATCTACTATGTCAAACCATTTGATATTTTCTAAAGGTCGCTGGGTTCGTGTTCTTCAGTCTTTTTTTCTCTGTGAGCTTTGATTCTCAAAGGTTTTATTTTTTGTTTTCAAGTTCATCCAACTTTTTTTCTGCTGTTAATTTTGTCCAGTGATTATATCTTTCCATTTCAGAGCACATTTTTTATTCTTAGAATTTCTAATTGGTTTCCATTTCTGTCTTGAAATGCCCCCTTTGTGTCACCAATTATATCCAATTTTTTTCCTCAGTCTTTTCTATATTTTTGACCGTTACCTTCAAGTACTCTTCTGCTAATCCCAATATTAATGTTTTTCATTTGGGGCTTTTCTAGACTCCATCTTTTATCACTAGCTCCCATGATCATCAAAAGCTCATCTATTGGGTGATGAGCCTGGGTGGCTCAGACAGTTGGGCAACTGACTTTGGCTCGGGTCATGATTTGTGGGTTCAAGCTCCACGTCCGGCTCTGTGCTGACAGCTCGGAGCCTGGAGCCTGGTTCAGACTCTGTGTCTCCCTGACTCTCTGCTTCTCCCCTGTTCACGCTTTGTCTCTCCCTTTCTCTCTCTCTCTCTCTCTCAAAAATGAATAAACATCAAAAAAAATTTTTTTAAATAAAAAAAAAAATCTAGTCTATCTCCTCCTTATCCCTGCAAACTATCCTAGATGTTTGATTTAATAGACAAGGCTTTAAAACAACCACTATTCAGCTTCTAATGACTCTTTTCTCTTGATAATTGATCACGCTTTCCTCTTTCTTCCCAGATATCATATAGCTTTAACTGAACTAAGCACATTGTGTATAAAAGACATTAGAGACTGAGGTACAGTTTTTGTTGTTTTCTGAGCTAAAAAGCTCTTCGCTCTGCTTTGCAGTGGTTGAGGAGTTTACCATTCAATCTATTCTAGGAGTCTAGTTGAGCTGGGTCTGGGTTACAACTTTAAGTAGATTGAATTCATCTCTACTGAGCCCAAATATAAATGCCACAGTCTGGGGCTTCCAAGAAACTAAGCCCCTTGTTCCTGTCATATTTGTGATGGGAGAACATTGGCCCACTATTTCAGATAGCTTTGGTTCCCTTTTCATTTCAATTTCAACAGGTTTCCGGAGCCTAAGCACCGTGAGCTGTGTGAGAAGGTGAATTATCTTTGCTTCCTAGCCCCTCCACCACTGCTACTTGCTTGGGGAAATTTCAGGAGAGTGGGGTGAGAATTCAGCTGAACGATCCATTTTAGTCTGCAAGGCTTTTCCAGACACCAATCCATCCTACAGATCCCACTATCATCGAAGCCTTGTGTCTTTCTCCTTGACACTGAAAACTAGCCTGGACCACTCATCCACACACCTGCAAATAGATAAGGCACTTGTGCCCAGGTGTGGGAAAGTCCAGGATCTCCTCTCTCGGGAGTTCAGTTCAACAAAGCTTTCTGGCATCCAGCACTTTTTTTGATAGATTCGTACAAAGGGATGATTTTTATTTTATCCATTTTTTTCATCAGCAGCCGTGTCTTTCTACGTATCTAGTGTTAAAGTAATTTTGGGGTGCCTGGGAGGCTCAGCCAGTTAAGCGACCAACTTTGGCTCAGGTCATGATCTCATGGTTGGTGCGTTTGAGCCCCATGTCCCACATCGGGCTCTGTTCTGACAGCTCAGAGCCTGGAGCCTGCTTCAGATTCTGTGTGTGTGTCTCTCTCTCCTTGCCCCTCCCCTATTCGTGCTCTGTGTCTATCTCTCAAAACTAAATAAACCTTAAAAAAAATTTCAAGTAATTTTTATTTGAAATGTAGCATCCATATAGGAAATCGCTTATGTCATAAGTGTATACCTCAATAAATTCTTGCAAAGTAAAAATACCTGTGTGGCCACTACTGAAATTATTACCTGTGTTCAAGAAACCCCAACCCCGGTACTCTCCCGTCACCATCAGCCTGTCACGGTCTTTATTTCTTTTTCTATTGGTTACTTTGCATTTTTGTATTATAGTTTTCATCTCTGAACTAAGTCATTTCAGTATATATAGTATGTCTTTTTATATTTAATAGTGTGTGAGATTCATTCATATTCCTGCATATAGCGTAGGTACGGCATATTGTACAATATCCCACTCCACAATGCGTTTACCTAAATTATGCAAGTTACACATTGCCTTAACAATTTATTTATCATTTTTCTATTCAACAACTCATTTCTCTTTTACCCTGTTGATGGATACTCAACTTTTGATGGTTAATAATTTGGGGCCATTACAGACATCGCTTTTATTAATGTTTCCATATACATGGTTTGCTAAACCCATGTACATAGTCCTGGGCATGTTGGAAATATTGAAAATTCTGACTTACAAAGTTGGGTCTGTTCAACATTAGCACATACTGCCCGTTTTAGTCCTTTGAATTCACTCATATTATTTAAATGTAAAGGTAATTTCTATTGAAACAAAATAAAACAAGACAGAGCTTCAGAGAGAAAAACGAAGCAATCAAGAACAAACAAACAAATGGCGTGAGAACAATGGGCCAGATTCCTGCTTGGCAACCTCCTTCTCGATCTGAAGAGTAAGCTGCCTCCATAAAACAGGATGTGCCTGACCTAGGTCACTACAACCCTGTCTGGACCAATTCACTCATTTGATTTTGCTATTCTTGCTCTAAAGCTTGTGCCTTTCTAGCTACAACACTTTGCATCGAGGTTCTCCAGAGGGATGCCCTCCCTTCCACTGGTTCTGCATTCCAAGCACATCCTACGTTTCTTAGGTTCCCCCCAAATAAAAGAATGGGCACACTCAGCCAAGACGAGCCATCCCTGCGTGTGGCTTTGCCCATAAACTTGCCTGCTTTCGTCCCCCAATCTCTCTGTCCATATTCAGGGCACAATGCTCCCTCACCTCCCTCTTACTTTTCTTCCTGTTGCTCTTGGGGTTCCACTCTGAATGCTGTTTCCACCGTTGCTAGAGATGTTCCTAAGCAGCAAGCACCCAGACCCTAAATTACATCTTCCCATTAAGTCTTACCGCCCAGAAGACCACTTCACAAGGGAACAAATGAAGAGAGAGTGAGGAGGAAATTATTCTATTGTCCCATCAATCCTGCCCTCTGGTTGGTTTCCCATCCCTTTTGCAACAGCAATTAATTTGGAGGTTGTTGGCTCTCATGCAGTGGGAGGTAGTTTACTCAGCACAGCACTAGACAAAGGTGTCCTACCTATATTCCGTGGACCAGCCTCACCTTCTGGGAGTGTTCTATGTTGCCACTGCAAAGACTGCTTTCTATCTTGGCACCTGGCAGTTAGGAAAAAAGAAAAATCAAAACTTTACGAAAGAAACATGTATAATATGTTCATTACTATATAATGTAAAAAAAAAAAAAAAAAAAAAAAGGATTCACAACAAACACAGTCGAGGTGTGAAAGATAGCCAAGGTGACAAGGAAAGGGAAAGCAGTCAGTGATGCTTTAGGCCATTTGACTTGAAAGGTTTGGGGAGGGGATTACTTTTAATCTCCTTTCTGTAAGCCCTTTCTGTAAGCAAGAGGGCAGGAAAGAGGGAAAGTCATTCCTGATTTGGGGAACAGCATGGATAAAGACTTGTATGCTGTACGTGGTAAATGATACCCTGTTGAAATATTCTCTCCAAATCCTTTGCCTTCAAAGTGACTTGACCTTCACTGCAAAGCTGCCCTAGATGCAACCATAATGCACATTGCATTCCTGCCTCAGGGCCTTTGCAGCACCCCCCCCCCCCCCAACCACATTACAGTGTAATGTATGGTCCAGTCTTCCATTTCCCACCTCAGGGAGAAGCCAGGCGTTGTTGGGAGTTTCCTCCAGACTGCGTGGCACTGTCCACACCGGGGAAGGACTATGGTGGGAACATGCCACAAATTTCCCTAACGGCTTTGATGCAGGTGGTTTCATGCTCACTTGGGGTGCAGGAACCTCGTAACTAGATTCTGGATTTCTCATAAAGAGAATTATTCCATGCATTGTTGTCCAATAAGTGTCTCTGTGGGAGGAAGGAGGGTGTGGATTATTGACCCACGGAAATCAGGTCAGTTCCTGGAACAGGCCCAGAGCTTTGTCAAGGCTGATTGAGACATACATGGGACGTCAGATCAGCCAGTCGGAATTGGGGTTGGGCACAAAGAGAAGACTTTTATTGTTTTAATGAACACTGAACGCACTTTAAGGAAGTACCACAAATAATTTCCAGAGAGAGAGGTTGCTTCAAACCTGACTAGGGAAAGTGAGCTCCCCTAATTCAAAGCAATTCATGTCTGCTTCTTCAGTGATACCTTACTGGTCTTGAAGGACTGAGACCCACACGCTCTGCTTTCTTGTAGGTTGGAGAGTTCAACATAGTATCTGGAAAAAAGCCTTGAATCTCTTAGCAGCAGCAAACTCAATTTCTTATGGAGTCCTTACCTTCTAATTAATTGGGGCTCTTAGAGTCCCAAGCTCCTTACCACAGCTGGTAAGAATATAGTTACCAGATTTAGCAAATAAAATTATAGGACACCCAGGTAAATAGATGACAAACAATTTTTATTATGGGTATACCTCATATAATATTTTGGATACGTTTCTAATTTAGAAATTATTTGTTATTTATCTGAAATTCAATTTAACTGTATGTCCTTTGTTTTATTTGGCAATTCTAGTCAGAGGACCCTCATATATTTGAGAGGCTATTATCTGGACTTGTCTTTATAGATCTTGAGATCACGCCTAGAGATGGACGGCATACCTTGAAAGGTGTCTTAGTTCAAAAACGTTGGGGATTCCAGTCCTGGGGGGAAAAAGTAGAGATACTGAGTTACTGACTATTTCCATTTGTATCTCAGCTAAAACTCTATCCTACAGAAAAAGCATTATAGCCATTCCACAGGAACATGGTGGTTTTATGTAAAAGAATATGCAATTGACAGAACTTTATTTAAGACATGGACAGATTCCTCCAGGGGCATATAATACAATGAGAGTAAACACACACACACACACACACACACACACACACAAAACTAGGAAAGCATCCACTGGTAAAACTAATAATAAAAGAAAGAAGAAAAGCAAAAACAAAAAACAAAAACAAAAGCAAAATGATCCTTCTCTGTAGATGGCCTACAAGTTTTATTCTGAGTCACTCAGTAGCCAGTGGAAAGAAGAGGCTGATGCTCATAGTCTATAAGAGTCCCATGCTCATTGTAACTAAAAAACAGCTGTTGCTCAAGCGAGGCAGGCTCATTTCTGGTCCCCAGCCCCAAGGAAATTTTCTCCCTTGGAATCTCAGAGAGAAGGTGCCACATAATTAGCTGAACAGTATCCTCGACATCAGTCCTACCAAAAATTGATTTGCTCATTGATTCGCTCATCCATTCATTCATTCATTTAAAAATTTGGTTCAGTGCATACGATGTGCAGGTATTGTTCGAATCACTGGGGATATGACAGTGAACGAAACAAGTACCTCATTTCGTGATTTCTCTCCCTAAGAATGGAACATTTTGAAAGGTTTTTCCAACTGCACTAATTATTTACCAGTCTGGATGGTTTTGTAGCAGTGAAATCAGCAGGTTCCAGAGACCTGATAAGATGCTCAGAGCTCATCCTTGCCAGGGTCCCAGTGGAGAAGCTCTACAATCTTTGAAACTGAGCTTAGCTTTCCCACTCTTCGGTGCTGAACGAGGCTTTCGGCCAAACTCAAGTCTGCCCCTTTCATTTCCCAACTCTGTAACCAGCTTGTCTTTGGAGAGACTTACGGGGTGCCCAGATGAACCGGTGTGCTAGACACGGGGTTAGGAGATTTACATTTTTCCTATCACTTCATCCTCACAATCATTTTATGAGATAAGGAAAATGAGACCCAGAGAGCGCAACTTGCTTGAGTGCCTCTGATTATCGTAGGTTCCCTAGAAGTGCTGAGCCATGACTCAGAGCAGGTCAAGGCAATTCCTGCACTGACTAGGAAGATGTTTTAGACGACCTCTTTGGTCCTTTACAACACCGAGATGTTTTGATTATTCTATGAATAAGATGGTATCCACATGTGTGCTAAGAGTGGGTGTTCTTGGTGAGGGGAGAGCTCAGTGTGCCCCCACTTGTCAGGTAGATGTACAGGTGTGAATACTTTTAGTTTGAAATAGATGTTGTGACCCAGTGAGATGGAAATCGGGGTGCCATTAAAACATAAGATCTTCATTGCAGCATTTTTTTTTCTTAAAGAAAGGCAAGTAAATACAGCATTTAAATATCAAAACCGAAAAACACACATAAGATCTTCCTGGTGTTTTGCTAACCTATGGAGTCTTAACTAAGTTCATTTCCCTAAGCTTCAACTCCCTCATTAGCGTATGGAAGGGGTTAAAGTAGATGAACTTCAAGATCTCTTCCCATTGTCTATTCTAGAAGTGCACGATTTTATCCTGCCTCACCCCTTCTTCTACCCCTTACACCATTTCCACTTCTTTCACCCTGCCCCCCCCCCAATTTCCTGCCCTCTACCATGAAACATGTTGTCAAGATGACATCGTTGATTAAAATCAGCCCAAATAAAGACATTAATAGCCACATGTGACTAGTTAAATTTACATAAATAAATTAAATAAAGAGTTTTGCTCTGAACCCACAGAAATCCTTCTTGTATTTTACTGATTAGTTCATCGCTCTCTCCAGAGCAATTTATGGATATGAACATGCCCCAGAATTTTAAACATTTATGCAGCTGCAAAAAAGATGTCCTGCCTTTATCGATATTAATGAGAGGCCACAAATTATACTTTGAGCTTTCCCCAAAGCAATCCAAATGGTGCAAATTGACACATTTACCTGTATCTATGGATGGGAACTAAGGACTGGCCTCAGAAACAATAGGACAGCCTTGTTTGTGCTTCTTAATAGTTGTGTTCCCTTGGGTGTATGATTTAATCTCTACTGACTCTCAGTTACTTTCATTTGCAAATTAGAGAGAACATTCCCTGCGTCCCTGTACCGTGTGCAGTGAACATTAGGAGAGAGGTTTGGGAGAGCTCCTATCCGGTGCTGGCTCAGAGTAGGCATCAGCAAACGCGTGTGAATCTGACCACAGTCAAAGTCATGACATTGATTTTCCCGGAACCTCCTAACATCACATTTCGGCCTTCTGCGTGGTTCACTCTGTCCCCCCGTGATTCTCTAAAACACGCCCCACTCACAAACATAGCATGTCACAAATACTGCACAAAGAAGCTTGGACCTCATTTAAACAGCATCCATTCTCATAGCTCAATTGGCTAGACTTGAATTGGTGTAGCCCTTTCTTTACCACTCTATTACCCCTCCCTTAGCAGTTGTTGAGTCTCCGACTTATCCCTTTCCTTGGCATCATTATCAAATTTACCTGCCCTAAGGACTCCCTCTTCAAGGCCTGGCCATAGATATTCACCAGCTCGCAGAGCAGGCTGCCAAAGGAATGGTCGCTAAGGGGATTCTCAGAGTTGTAGTTGATTATAATCTATTTTATTATACCTAGAAGCAGCTGTGTTTCCACTGGGGCTCTCCGTTCCTCATACAAACACATCATACCCTCCTCGAAGAGCGGCATTAAAAGTAGTATGGGGAATTAAAATTCATGTAGCTTTTACCGATATTATTACTGTTTACATTTTAGATGAGCCTAACTCACTTCACCACCCCCACCTTGATATAACGGGCTTCTACTTCTTTTTCACCCTGTTAAACTCTACGCTCTTCCAACCTTAGGTCCATCTAAATGTTGAGGGTGGAAATTTTGTTCATTTGTGCCTCCCCAACATCTAGTATAATCCTAACACTTAGGATGCTGTTGAGAGCGGGGTGGGGAAGAAAGGGGAGGAAGAGAGAGAAAAAATGAAAAAGACTTAAGTGCTTGAGTTGCAAACTGACTCAGAATCAGCACTGGCGAGTGCTGAGGCCTCAACAGATCCAGGCGATGTGGCTCCAAACTCCTTAATGTGAGCCTGAGTTCTGACACATCTTCCCCCTTGGGTTAGCAAATTTTTATAGCCGGGTTTAGACCCTAAAAGAAGCTTCTACTGGATAGAGACTACTCATCCCAACAGACAAACATTGAACATGCCCTCATTCCAGACACTGGGTTTCACTCTGGGAATTCACAGATACCACAGGTGTTGCCCTAGCCTCCTAGGGGGTGAGTAGTGTTGAAGGCCAGGCAAACCCACACACATTGTTAACATAATGTAGTATGCAAAATCGATGTTGTGTGTATGTGTGTGTGTGTGTGTGTGTGTGATATGGAGGTAGCACTACAGATGTTTAATCTATCATGGGGGGACCACGTAGGGAGAGGACGTTTAAGTTGTGGCTAAAGGGTTGTTCAAGTCTATCTGAGAAGATGAAGGGAATGGGGGTGGCAGGGAGGAGAAGGAAGAACCCTTGACGCTGTGGGGGCAGCATGACGGTCATGGAAGAGCGGAAGCATGTTTGAATGGGGAAGACAGCATTCTTAGAGCATAAACATATACCAGAAAGTGGCCGAAATGATACAGAAGGAAGGAGGAGCACTTCAGAGAGGGCCTGGATCCCACGCGTCCGTGCGAAGAGAAACATGCCTGACCATTTCTCTGCTCGGCTCTGATGGAGGAATCCTGAGGCTGAGAGTGAGCTCCTTGGAAAATGAAACTCACTGTATTCTCCATTCAATTTTCCACTTTGTGACACAGATCACACATATAATCACGTGGTCTCCATTAGGCTCTCTGCAAGCGGACTACGTACTTCTTTTTCTGTTTCGTTCCAGAGCACTGGGACCGAGAACACTCACAAATACTAATGGTGATCCATGACAGCTTAACAATGTACTTTACACAAAGAACTCATGTGAAAGCTTATTTTAAAGTGCTTTTGGGGCGCCTGGATGGCTCAGTCAGTTAAGTGTTCAACTCTTGATTTCGGCTCAGGTCATGATCTCATGGTTCAAGGGCTCGAGCCCCGCGACTGGCTCTGTCCTGACGCTGTGGAGCCTACTTGGGATTCTCTCTCTCCCTCTCTCTCTCTCTGCCCCTCCCCACCCCTCTCTAAATAAATAAACATTTAAAAAATAAAAAAATAAAATGCGTTTGAGACTCAGTTTACATATATATGCACATACATACATAGTGTAACCTATATGTGTTAGCATTACATATTATATATTATGTATTACATATTACACATTATATATTACTAATATTATTATAGTAATGAATACTAATATATGTAAAACTCGTATTATATTAATACCTTTCTGGCAGGGTAGTCGTGAGTTTTAAGCATACGTTAAAGTTCTATCACTATAAGGTGACATTTCTCTAAATGTCTATCTATCTAATAGTTTTTACAGAGCACGTAATACCATGTCTCTTGCCAAAACTCACTTAATTTACAAGCAATTATAATGGCCAACATTTAATAAGCCCATACAAACATGCCAGACACTGCACTAAGTGGTGGACATTTTTATGTTTTATAAAGATGCTTGGGAAGGTTTATCAGCACCGGCATAATTACCCTCATTATCCCCTGCAAATGAAGATCCCGAAGACTACCGGAGTTCAAGAACTTGCCTAAAACTGTGCGTCTAGTAAGAGGTAAGGACTCGGATTTGAACCAAGGAAGGCTGGCCCAAAGTCTACGCATTTCACGGCGACGTAACTAGAAAGGACAGAGCCGGGGAATGAACTCTGCCACCTTCCGCTGGCCCTCAGCTGGGCAGGTGGCTTGTAGCAGGCCTGAGCTAACAGTCCGGGTTACTTCGCTTCCAGCGCAGGGCAACTCTTCAGAAGGTCAATGAAAAGCATATTTCTTTGAAACTCTCCAGTGTCTGCGGATCCAGCGGGCTGCTTTCTCTTATGTCGGGCACACCGGAGGATATGTCATAACACCCTCCCTTTATGCCTCCAGGGTCACCGAAAAGAGACAATGCACAGTGCTTCCATAAGGTCCAAAGAGCCAGGCAGACAGAGCTCTGAGAACAACGTGACTCCCCAGCTCTCTTCCCACTTGTGAGAGCTGCCATCTGCTTGCCTCACACCAGGCTACAAGAGACTGTTTATCCTTGGCCAGTTTCCATGGCAACCGCTTCTCCCACAGTACCATCTTTTTCTTATAGGGATGGCGAAAAGAATAAAAATACGTGGAACATGGTGAGGAGTTTTCAGTGCATGCTTTCTCTAGAGCGTGGCAGGTAGGGCAGGGGGTACGAGGTGAAGGCTGTAGGACCGCGGCGGGGAATCACAGCACTGTGGGCAATGGGATTAATACGAAAGATGGAATCTCATAGCCAACCTGGAGTGTAATTTCCTATCTCCACTGTGGGAGGACATGCATTCTCATTTTAATTCACGGATGGTTACGAGAAGTAAGTGAAAGAGGTCGTACGCCTGGCATCTTAGTCCCGGATAAGGTTCTGCCCGGATTAATGAAATTAAAGTGTCCAAGGAATTAGTTGCCGATAGAGGTTGAACCGACAAAAACTACCAGATCCTCGTTCAGTGTCGGTGGATAAGACACGGCTTCCCTTGAGAGGCTACGCTTTTAGGGCAATAAAGGCTTCTTTTGAGGAACCTTTGGGAATGAGATGTGGTAAGTTTGATCACGGGAGTGGGAACCAGGACACCTGTTTTCTATGCCCAACTAAATCATTGAATTAGCTACGTGATCTAGAGCAATTTCACCCCCTGTACAACAGGAGGTTTGGACATGATGGTTCCAGCAAGCTCTGAAAGTTTTGGAGCCTCCAGATTTTTGAGTTCTGGAGAGCTATGTCAGATGGCAAGGAAACAAAAGTAATCAGGGAAGGTCTAATGATGACAATGATGGCTACTAATATCTGACCAGAACAGGTTTTTGTCTTGGGCAGTGTGCTGTGTGCACGCATTATCTCACTAAATCCTCATGGGGATATTTTAAGGGAGCAATTCGTATCCCCATTTTGCAGATGAAGCAGCTGAGGATTCAAGAAATGGAGCACAGTGTTGGTATGAAGCAGATCTAGCTTCCAGACCCACGTCCGTTTGCCTCTACTGCAGACACAGGATCACATCTTAACCTGGCAATGAGAGATGAAATGGTAACGGACTCCTCCAACCCCCCCCCCCCACCCAGAACACACATACGTGTGATATCTTCTGTTTCGTTGATCTCTAAGCCTCATACATTGAAGAAAAACAAAAGCGCCCCATTGCAGGAAATAAGAGAGCAGAAGCATCTTTCTACATCCATTTTTACGGGCAGCTAGGAAGTCCCTGGGTAGATGCACCTGTGACAGCGGAACCTGGCAGTCAGTGGAACCCATTTCAGGTTCAGCTCTGTATTTCCCCCCTTCTGCACCCCTCCACCAGCTTTCATCACCTGAAGGCAAAGAGAGAGTATATCGAATGTCCTCCGGGAGCTGGTGAGGCTTCTTGAGGATAGAGTTCCTGTGACCTTAGCATATAGAACAGAGCTTGGCACATCAATAGTATTCAAATAAACTCTTAATGTTCCCTATCTATCATTTTTGTTTCTAAGATACTGATCTTAATCAATCAGCCCTGGCCTCCCCTTTTTTTGCGCTAATATTTCTCTCTGGTATAAAAACCAGTCTGACTACCTTCACAATACTGCGTCTATGCCTAGGGTTTATATACATTCCATTTGCCCTGAAGAGCCCCAAGCTGCTGCATTGGTATGTCTGTCATAGTGCCCCTGTTTTTGGAAGAACCCAGGCTTGAACAATAAATTGTATGGTGCCCTCTATGTACCTCACCATTACAGCTGAGTTTCATAATCACACTTGACCAGCAAGGGTCAGGGAAGGTGTAAGAAAAACATTCTGTAAGAGTTTGAGTTGCTAAACTTTGAAATGATTTAGCAGCAAGGATGGGACCGCTTCTTTTCTAAAGCTCTTCAGAAACAGACATGAGCTGTAATCGTCAATATGACTAGAGCACGGACTTCTTAGAATGGCACCCTGATAGGGAGGAATGGGTAAGAAACTCCACAAAGTCACTACCTAATCAATTGTTCTAAATGAGAGGGAAGGATGGATGACAAAGGGAGTAGCACGGTAGCTTGTTAACAAATGACCTTGAAAACCAGAGCAACTTAGCTCTTACATGCCTGTTATTTACATTAAAGTGAATAGGGGCCCCTGGGTGGCTCGGTCGGTTGAACATCCAGCTCTTGGTTTTGGCGCAGGTCATGGTCTTGTGGTTATGTGAGTTCAAGCCCCACCTCAGGCTCTGT
Source organism: Panthera pardus (assembly GCF_024362965.1). NCBI lineage: Eukaryota > Metazoa > Chordata > Mammalia > Carnivora > Felidae > Panthera > Panthera pardus. The sequence goes on from NW_026527002.1 coordinate 70,545,180, forward strand.
GCTGACAGCTCAGAGCCTGGCGCCTGCTTCAGATTCTGTGTCTCCCTCTTGCTCTCTACCCCTCCCCCACTCGCATTCTCTGCCTCTCTCTAAATGAATAAATAACTTTTAAAAAGTACAATAAATTAAGGTGAATAAATTGCAAATTGCAAGGCACAGAGCAGATGCATTTCACAGGGAACTGAAGGCTACGCTAGGTGAGAAGACAGTTAGGAAGCAAGCCCTGCCTTCTTCATAGTCGTTCAAGTTTCCAGATGCAGGCAAATTACATTCCAAGGTACCAAAAGATCTTGCTAACGTAAGTACGGAGGTATTGCAAGTAATCTTGTAGAATCGTGTAGAAGGAAATGGTATCAGAAAAGTGGAAACGGACAAGCGTTTCCCCAAATTCTGAAGAGGGCTAAAAAACAGGTCACAGAACTAACAAACAGATGAGGTCCTTTATCAGTCCCAGAAAAAAATCTGGGACTGATTATATAAAATACATGTGGTTATAACACATTGAACCAAGCAGGAATCCCAAAAACCCTGCCTAAGTTCCCTAGGAAAAACTTAAGCTTTTCCTTTCTTTTTTTTTTTTCAGTTTGATGAAATCATTAGGCTATTTACATACAAGAAAGACATCATTTCTGTATTGCTTTGATATTACCAATATGTGTGACAAGGTCTCACCTTATAGTCTTATGTAGATGCTAGCAAAGTGTATACTATATAAAGGATTGTACATGTTACATTAGCCTCAGAAAGATCAGGAAGACCCAGGAATCCTGGGCTGGAAATCTTGGCTTTGACTTATATCCGTATGATCTTAGAAATATCTTTAACCTTTCTGAGCCTCATCTATAAAATGAGTGACCAGTGAGTTCACAAGCTATTATGATAATTCGGTGTGATTTTATATTGAGGATTAATCCTCTGGTCAGGTAAGCACAGATCAAATTTGCCTGTTTACTATGGCTAAAACTGAACTGGAGACTATAGCTCGAACTATTATCAGACTCAAGGCTCCTGGGGTGACTGGGTGGCTCAGGTGGTTAAGCGTTCATCTTGGGCTCAGGTCACGATCTCTCAGTTCCGTTCTAGCCCCATGTTGGGTTCTCCACTGTCAGCACAGAGCCCACTTCAGACCCTCTGTCCCCTCTCTCTCTGTTCTTATCCAGTTCATGCTATCTCTCTCTCCCTCAAAAATAAATAAACATTGAAAAAAAAAAAATGAAGGCTCCTAATATAATTCGTGAAGAACAGACATCTCTGTGGAACACTGGCCTCCCCCATGACAAGTTAGACTAGAGCATGGAAGAATCTAGAACGTATGAATCTCAGTAGCATGCTACTCTAAAAAATAAGGGGGAAGAGAACCTATATAATGCATGCATCATACCTCATTAATTTCACAAACCCTCTAAATGATTCCTCCTCCTGTGGAGAAAAAAAGCAGGAGTGGAGGGAAGGGCCAAAGCTACTTCTAAGAGGTTGGTGTGGAATTTATATTATGGACCTAGTCACAAACTCTAGAAGGAGAGGACGTATTTAATCCTACACTAAAGGGCAAATCACAGGAAGCAAGGTATAGGATGTTACGGTATTCTAGGCTGGACATTTATAAAGCTTTGCTGGTAGATGGAGTCTATGGGAAAAAGAAAAGAGGTTGTTAGACTCAATATTCTATCAGAACCAGCAAAACCATAAAATCTGGTTGGTCTGCTCCCCTAGGATTGCAAAGTTCCAGGGCAGCCAAGGTTTAAGACAATCCACTTCATGGACAGTGATGTTATTGATGAAGATGGAAAGTCCAGATACCGAAAAACCTTTGCAATGAATATATGCGTTTTCAGCACTTTTCTGATTGTCTTGACCGTGGTAGTTATTGATATTGACTCTCTTGTACCATTTATGCTTTGCCCACATGTAAGGGCGCCGCATCTTACAATTTTCATTTACCTTAATAGTTTTGCTATAAGTTAAAAAAGGCATTATTCAGAAAGCAGAGCATGCATGAGAGATTCTTTCTGCCAGAATATCCAACTATCGTAACTTCAGATACTGCCTAACATATTATTATTTTAATATCATTGTCGTTACGCTGCTGCCTTAAATGAGATTTTGCCACAGCTGGCTTTTTTCATTTGTTGTTTTTGGGTTATAATAGAATATAGTAGCTTCCAAAGACAAAAAAAAAAAAAAAAATCAATATACACTGCTAAAAATACCTTGGTGTTATCCCAGTTTGCAGTTCTGCCTGCCTTAAAAGGGAAAGAGATCAGTGGAGATGGGTTTTCAGGCCTCGGCATTTAGGATTCTATCCGATGATTTCCAAATCAATGTACCAAAAATGCCTCCAACATCTTTACTTGTAAGGACGGCTCTCCTGCCCTGTTTTTCAGTATCACAAAAGCCATGCTAAAACCTGTACTGATTGGTTCTACCGTGCATTTCACCACAACACTCCCGCTTCAGATTCTAGCTCACGGGGCTGAGTGAGATAAAGCCCCATGGAATGGGTGTGTACCTATGTGTGTTGGGGACTGGGGAGGCACGTATGCACTTAGCGTTCCCAGAAGCTCGATTTCAAAAATTAGGGGAGTCTGGGAGTGATGCCAAAAGGAGGAAAAAAAAGAAAAAACTCCTTTTCTCGGTCTCCATCGAGGCCATGAGGAACTTTGAGCCTTGGGACTGGTCCAAGCTGCTCTCTGGCTTACAATAACTTCTCAAACCAGAGAACATATTTTCTGGTAAATATTCCTTCACTACTGCTGACGGGAGAAACAGGAAGCTGTAAGGAGTTGATATCAAATTTAATATGATTTAGTTTAAAAATCATTTACTAAAGCTCTTCCCAATGTCTAGAGTTTTATCAGACGCTCTGTGAAACATAAAATTCAATTAGATACTCACTCCTTCACAATCAGCCTAACATGCAAATAGTTACCATCAAAGTATGAGCGTTGGGTAAGTTTGTGGCAGGAATTCAAAGGAGAATCTTTCATAGCGACCATCTGGATCAGCTTTTCGAGAAGGTGGCAGGTCCATTAGGACTCTAAGGATGAGTAGGGTTTGAATTTAGTGAGGACCGAGATATGAGGCATGTGGACAAGGAAGTCCTGGGTTCTTCTTCGAGAACTTGAGCAGCACAGAGGCCAGACTTGCTGTTTGGGGTTATTTAGGGCAATTGCTTAACTGCCACTTTGAGCCAGAGTTGAATGTTAGCTTAACAAATGAGCTAGGTTGGGTTTTAAACCTGGGCTCTCTCCTACAATCTTGGGTAATTAGCATAACCATGACCAACCTCAGGGTCCCGAAACAGGTAAAGAAAACATTCTACATGAGGTGGTATTGAAGATAAGAAGACTGAATTCATTCGTTCAACCACCGTTCTTGATGTCATCTTTTTTTAAAAAAATTTTTTTTTATTTTTTTAACATTTTTTATTTATTTTTGAGACAGAGAGAGACAGAGCATGAACGGGGGAGGGGCAGAGAGAGAGGGAGACACAGAATCGGAAGCAGGCTCCAGGCTCTGAGCCATCAGCCCAGAGCCCGACTCGGGGCTCGAACTCACGGACCGCGAGATCGTGACCTGAGCCGAAGTCGGATACTTAACCGACTGAGCCACCCAGGCGCCCCACTTGATGTCATCTTTGTGCCAGGTATATAGACTTCAAAAGCTCTAGGCACTGAGGAATAAATACAAACAAAGAGACAAAAATAATTCTGTAAATTGTCCACCATAGGGCAAACAATCAGTAAATGATAGTTTTTAATTTGATGACTTAAGCTTTGTGCGAGAGGAACTGAAGCGGTAGGAATTGTCCTAAGGAATATAAGCCCACTCCGGGAGAACTGAAGTGGGGTGGTCAAAGAGCTTGAAGGCAGAAAGACCAGCTAAGAAGCTATTGCAACAACCACACCATGAGAGTCAACGAGGGCGGGGGCAGCAGATAAGAACATTGTCGAGGGGCGGGGCTCAATATGGCACATTCTCCCCTGGAATTTTATGCTAACATAGCCAGTAATAGTTCAGAGCTCACAGTTTCTCGCCCATCACAAAGGAGCCATCACTGGACTTTCCACTGAGTATATATTAAGGCATCCTGACCTTTATTGACTTCTGAGAACAGCAGTTTTCCCAGGATCCCAGTTGGGAAAGAGGCCTTATAAATAAACCATTTTGCTTGTTCACTGAACTAGACTGTCATTCGCGGTGATGTGCTGACTTAGGTGATGCTGAGTGAGTTGGAACGTTAACACGAAGGTCTTTGAGGGGAAAAGAAGCAACACTGCCCTTTCCCTTAAGTCAGAGGAAGGAAAATTGAGGAGGGCTGCGGTTTCGGCTCATTAAATGATCTCCAGGGTATTCATCAAATGCCTCGTCAAGAGTTTTATTATCGACAAAGGGATTCGCTTTTCTCTAATTGTATACACCTTAGAGCCTAGGAAATTGCCTGTTCTAAAGGTAAATAGAACACCACATCTCCTCCCTCCCTGCGAACACAGGACTCCTTGATTTTTAAGTCATAAAGCTTCCTTGGAGGAAGAAAGCAACGATAGAGGCAATACCAGTGTCTTTGGAGTTGTTCCCATAGGCTGGGGCACTTACCATTTGCTTGGTGCATGATACACATCTGATTTAACCAATCCAGCTAACAATATATGGAAGACCTAATATGTGCCCTCTGTGACGTGCCCCAGAAACTTAACTAGGCGTAAGAGAAGAGCCGTCATCAAAGAAAGACCAACGCAATCTTAGAGTCAAAGCTCACAAGGAATTGCTAAACCATATTTCTCAGTAGAATACTGATAAGAGCTTGACCAGAGCCCACTCTCCGCCTACGTATCCCTCCCTCTCCTAATATCCTAGAAATCCTCCAGGAAAATTACCGACCCTTGACCCCCTTCCTCTGTTTTCCAAGTCAGGACCTCCCTCCCTTTCCTGGCTTCATCATCTTTCGCTACTTTTGGTCAGTCATACAAATGACTGGTTCATTCTCATCAGTACCCTCTGATCCCTTTGCCTCCTACCTCCCACATGCCCACTTTGCCAGGGGGCTCAGTTGTGTAGCGTGGTGAAACAACGGAATGAGCACTGGCCTGGGGTCATAGTGCCTGGGTTCAACTCTTGGCACTGACCTTTACTATCTATGTGACCTTGAAAAATATCTTTAACTTCTCTGAGTCTCATCTGTAAAATGAGTGAACGGTGGTTCACATGCTAGTGTGGTCATTCAATATAATGATAAATAGATATAAAGATATACGTATATACCCATATAGACATAGAGGGGTGTATGTGTATATGCTGAAAGCTACATGTACACATATGTAAATGTTGAGACATACATATATAATTGATGACATATAAATCACAATCCACAGTATTCTTACTTGTGTGGTAGATTTTGCCTATTTATCATTCTGTTTCTTGTCACAAAATTGCAAGCTCCTTCAGGAAAGAAAATTCTTTCACCTTGCTGTTGTCCCATCCTCATTCCTAGAACAGTGTCTGGAACACAGCAGGTATTTAATAAATATTTTTGTAAGAGTGAATGGATGAATTGTTGATGCTCAATAAGTATTTGTTTCTTTCTGAGCTTCCAGCAAATACGGGATTTTTTTCCTTCTGATCCCCAGCTGAGACCTACTGGAAGAAAAGTGCACAATCATGGTAATTGACTTCATAACGAATTTATGATTTCCCATCTCTGCCAGACTCTAAGTGTTTCTTGATAATCCTTTAACATATGTTTGCTCAGTCTCCATTCTTTTTTCCCAAAGCAGCTGTTTCTAAGCATCACCTCTCTCTTGCATTCTCCAGCCCTCCAGTTCATTCTATCCTGTACCCATCTGCAGAGAAAAGTAAGAATCCTATGATTTCAGTTAGCCTTTCCTGTTGCCTCATGTTGGCTCATCTTATAAGGAGATTGACTGGGTGAAGGGATGTCTGGATACCTGGTAAGACATTATCTCTGGGCGTACTGGGAGATGTTTCTGGAAGGGATTAGTATTCAAATCAGAGGATCCGGTAATGTCATACCAGTGTGGGTGGGCAGCATCCAATGGGTTGAGGGCCTGAATAAACAAAGGGGCAGAGAAAGGGTGAGCTTGTTCTCTGCTGGATCTAGGACACCCATCTTCTCCTGCCCTCAAACATTAGCTCCCCTGCTTCTCAGGCCTTTTAACTGGGACTGAGTGACACCATCAGTTTTCCTGGGTTTCTAGCTTGCAGACAGCAGATCACGGGACTTCTCAGCCTCCGTGATCATGTGAGTTGAGTCCTGTGATGAATGTCCTCTTATATCTATATACATCCAGTGTTCTCTCTGGAGACCCCAGACCAATCCCTGACTCCTTCCAGACCTTTCTCCAGCTCTCTCCCACCTTCTATTTCTCTCTTCCCCTTAAGTCTGCGTGAAAATGCCCTCTACTAATCTCTGATGGAATCCCTCAAGGGTGTTAACTCCCATCGCCTCCACACGTGTGGGGGGAAACACAAAGGCAGACTGTGAAAATGGAATGAACAGTAGTGTTTTAAGGATGAATATGAAATTTTTAGGTGAGCAACAAACAAACCCTAAGGATGTAGAGAATGTTCTTACCTAACAAGTCTCTCCTCGGTGGCACATAACTCCCGGGATGTGAAAAAAAAAAGGAAACACAAATATCACATGGCAATATGATCTTAGACTTGCATTGCCCATTAAAATTATGTCTGCAAAGCACTGAACCGCAGGACCATCCTTTAAAAGTTTAGGAAAAGATAGTAGTATCCCCATTTTGTAAGTGAGGAAACAGAGGCTCCGAGAACTAAAACGACTTGCCCAAGGTCATGACCGTCATAGCTTTCACGGTTGCAAGTGGACACCAGATCCTCTTCCTAGAAATCCCAGACTTTCTCCATCAGGCCCCTCTGACCTCGGTTGGTCTTAGCCCATGTCACAGACCCGCAGACACCTAGTTTACGTTCCAATTTTTGCCCGAGTCCTGCCTTCTGTGACAGGATGTCTAAAAGGCTCTCATTCTAGATGCATCTAGTGTAAGAGTTAAGCATATCCTCTCAAGGGGAGCCGGGCTGTCTGCTTTTAAAGCCTGCCTATAACAATCCAAGCTGTGTAAAATTTAGCAAATTTCCTTAATCTGGTTGTCCCTCACCTGTAAAATGGAGATCACAATATCCTAATATCGTACACTTCTCTGAAGATACAAGGAATTAATACATGTAAAGCACTTAGGACCGTGCCTGAATTAGAAAGGATTCGTCCGTGCAAACTATTCTTATGTAACCAAAGAATGTCCTTTTATTTTCCTTCCTTTGTGTAAACATTCTGGCTCGCTTTAAACAGCGGGTGGTCAGAGACACATTTATCGAGAGCCTACAACAAGTGCCACGTTATTTTCTCTTGGCTCTATCTTGATGTGCTTTGCCTGAGTTTTGAAGTTATCGATGTAATCTTTCCATTGGTGATCAAGGGCAGTCTGGCAGGAATTCTTTCTAGCAATGGCCCCCAGAATCCAAAGTCCCACGCCCCAGAACTTGTGAATTGCTTGTGGAGTTGGGTTGTGATATACGGCACAGGCGACCTTAAAGAGAGGTTATCCAGGTGGTTCCCATGGAATCGCATGGGCCCTTAAAAGAGGAGAACTTTCCGCAGCTGGGGGCAGAAGAGAACGTCAGAAGGTTCTCAAGCAGGAGAAAGAAGCAGCATGCTTTTGTCTGAAGATGGAAGGGGCCACGTGAGAAGCAGAGTGGGCAGCTCTTAAGAGCAAACAACCATCCCAGCGTGGGGGGGAGAGGGACCTCCACCCTACACCTGCAAGGGAGTGAGCTCCCCCCACACTTGAATGAGCCGGAAAGTAGGTTCTCCCCCAACACTTCCAGATAAGAGTCTAGCTGGCCCACCCAGAACTACTGACCTACAAAAAACTTCAAAACTTCAGCACGGTGGCCCAAGTGGGGCTCGAACCCACGAACCGCGAGATCGTGACCTGAGCCTAAGTCAGATGCGTAACGGACGGAGCCTCCCAGACGCCCCATAACGTGAGGTCTCTGGCAACTTGTTTTGGCGGTGATAGAAAGCGCAGATAGGTGGGAACCTGCTGATGCGCTCTGCAGGGAAACATCTGTGCTACCGGAAGAGTTGTTCCCTGTCACTCGGAAATCCAAAACCTTTACTCCAGAGCTGATGCCCCCACTGAGTGTCTGACGACTGGGGACAGGAGGAAGGACAAGGAAGAAATGCCCGAGCCAAGATACCGCGTAATCGGGGCCTCCAGGTAGGGTTCCGGCACCTCGGTGGTAAAAGTAGTGCTATTTTTATATGACGTTTCTAGAAATGTTTTTAATTTCTATGTCGGGTGAGTGGGTTTACAGGGGAGAGTGTTAGGAGCATCGACTCTCTAGCCAGCTACGTCTTGCCACTGGCCAGCTGTGTAACCTTGGATGAAACGCTTGGCCTTGCTAAGCCTCACTCTCTGTGCCCGCGAAATGGGGAGAGTGACCGCACCAAACTTAACGATCCGTCGTGAGGGTTAAACAAGAGAATGCTTATGAAGCGCTTCCTTCCGCACCTGGCACTTATTAAGTGCTAAATAAATGGTTATGATTATAATTATAATTCATGTATTCATCCGAAAACTATGTATTAATCATCTGCTCTATGCCAGGCATCGCTAGGCAATGTGAGAACACAAACGAGTAAGGAAGAGCCTCCCCCCTCAAAATTCTCTCCGTGTAGTGGGTCCATATGTGTCCCTTTCGTTTATTCATATATGTAAATTTTCCTGTGCGAATGTGTGTGTCGTGTGTGTGTGTGTGGTACGTCGGGGGTGCAGGCGGTGTGAGCCCTGTGGTTCCCAAAACTACCGAGGAACAAAGTGCTGCATTCAAACCCAAGGGCGGGGTGGGGGCTGCAGACCCAGCCGCCCATCTCTCCCCTCGTCCTCAGAGGTAGGCGGTGTTTCCTCTGGGAACACTGACCACAGGACTGTTAAATCGCTTCAGAGTGGTGCAGCCGGGAGGTCCCAGCACGGCCTTCCCTCGCCCACCCCGCGCCACAGGGACAGGAATGTGGTGCCTCACGCATGCCGACAGGCCTCAGGGAAAAGCCTTCCTTCCCCCCGCCGGGTAATTCTGCCCGGCCCTATCCTCCGACCGGGGAGGCAGAAAGCCATCCATCAGCTGGGCTGTCTGGGAGTCCCAAGAGCTCCTCAAAACAGACCCATTAGCTGAAAGGATAAATATTTACTCTGGGCTCATCTGAATAACCCAGAAAAAGGCCTCTGTTTTTTATCAGGAATAAAAAAACACTCCCACCTAAGCTTGGATTTAGAGCTTTTTGTCTTTAAATCTCCGCTGCCTTGAACCACTCAAAGTCCTGGGAGAGACCAGATTAGGGTTTCCCCTCGGCCTCCAAGCTGGCCGGGGGTGGGGGGCGCAGGGGAGCATGACGGGAAACGTGTCCTTTCACTAAGTGAGGTCGGTGTGGCCTCAGCCTGGCTGCCTCCATCACAGGTAACTGAAATATTTGCCCCTGGGAATACGCACGATGCAAAATGTGCTCTTACAATGCTCGGCCGGGCGAAATAAGAGATTTTAGACAAACAGCTTTCGAGGGACCCCATTTCCTGAGCTATGCTTTGATCACATGACAACAGCACCAGCGAAAACACTTCTGTTATCCTTTCAAGGGAGACGTTTGAGAAAGACCTCCCTGGGTCAGGGAGGTGAGAGTGCGGGTGGGTGGAGGGAGGGGTCTGGGAGGGAAGAATCGGGAGAAGGTGGGGGGGGGGGGGCTGTTCAGGGACACACCCGGGATGTGTCTCTCACTTCCTCCAGCCCCACTTTCTCTACTCTACCCCCCACCGCCAACCCATCGCCTTTCTGGAAGCCAGATTGACCTGGCGGAAAGAGCTTAGACCTGTAAGGACGAAGTAACTGTCCTTAAGCACAGGCCCAGCTCAGGGCCTGGGTACGACAGCCGCCAGAACATGCTCTGCGAATGAAAGATCCCACTATCCTTTCACCACAAGGATGTTCTTTGTTCCCTCTGAGTTTTGATTTCTCTGTCTGTGGTGTGGGGATGATAACGCTTCCCTCCAGGGTGGTACAAGATAAATAAGCAGATGCGTGTATACACCCAGCACAGAGACCGCTACACTCCGGGGCCCAATTCGCGTTAGCACAAATCTTATGAAAGAGCTTTCGGGGGCGCCTGGGTGGCTCAGTCGGTTGTGCGTCCGACTTCGGCTCAGGTTCTGATCTCGCGGTTCGTGCGTTCGAGCCCCGCGCCGGGCTCTGTGCTGACGGCTCAGAGCCTGGAGCCTGCTTCGGATTCTGTCTCCCTCACTCACGCTCTGTCTCTATCTCTCAAAAATGAATAACTGTTCAAAAAAATGTAATTAAAAAAAAAAGCTTTGGAAGTTGGCAAATGTATTGGAACCAGTTTCTTTGAAAAGGCTTGCACAGGTCTTCAGGCCAAGGTTTGCAGGAAAGCCTGAGCAAACCGGGGGAGACAAACCTCTAGTCAGTGCTGTTTGTTTGCACTGAGCCACTGGCTTTGCGCCTCTCGGTCCTACGGGGATATGTACCTTCACAGGAGTTGGGCACAGGCTGCCCCAGTCACCCCAGGGTGGATTCCTGTCCTGTAGACCCGATCAGGGGAGTGTCAGTGCAGTGATAAATGGGAAAGCCCTTCTCTGTCCTCCGTCTTTTGATACAAACATATTTTGTGTAAAGACAACCATACAGGTTCCCCAACACACGTATGTCAATAGAGTAGTTGAGTATTCAATTACGTTCTAGTGCATTGATTAGCAGATGAAAGAATGAAAGCAAAAATGTGAAGATAATCTCTGTACTCTTAAATTTCATAATGTGCTTTCTAACTGGGCTTCATTCGACTCTGTCACTTAGCTTCGAAGCTGCTGTAGGGTCACCCTGGCTGCTTGGCCGGCACGTGGGGGCTTTGAGCTGTCATGGATACTGGCAAGAGAACGTGCTGGGCTCGTCCCCCACGAGGGAGGTGTTCGGAGAAGAGAAGAAAGGCCTGGTTCTCTCGCTCAGTGCTGCTGTTGCATCACGACCCTAACCTTGCCCTTCTCTTCATGCGCCGTGTGCTCTGTCCCCACGTTCCTCCTGAGACTCGAGGAGCCTTTGCTACTTGTAACCCCACTGCAGGATGACTGTCCCCCCTCTTTCCTTCCCACGTAATGAAAGTTTTTCCCAGAGAGAGAAATAAATCTGGCCCAGATTCCAGGAGAGACCATATCCTGTCTTGCAGCCTTGAGTTGTTTTTTTGGTGGCCTTTGAGCATAAAGCCTGTGCCCTGGTCTGAATGAAGAGTAGATTATTTTAATATGTTATAGCATAAATCCTATTGACATATAAAATGTTTATTTTATCATTTAATATATTTAATATTCATTCTTTCCTTATTTCTAAAGATTCATTGAGTAGTTCAGGAATTTTTTGAGTGTTTATTTTGAGAGAGAGAGAGAGACACAGAGAGAGAGAGCTCAGCTGGGAGAGGGGCAGAGGGAGGGAGAGAAAGAATCCCAAGCAGCTTCCACCTTCCATGCTCAGCCCAGAGCCCGACATGGGCTCGACCCCATGACCCTGGGATCATGACCTGAGCGGAAGCCAAGAGTGAGCAGCTCAACCAACCGAGCCACCCAGGCGCCCCCGGGCATTTTGTATAAACGCAGCGGGTGAGGTTCCTGACCCTGTGGAACTTCTACTCTAGAATGGGGGGCAGGTACTAAATAAGTAAACAAATGTGCAGCTAAGTTCACATATATTAGCTGCTGACAGAAAAACTGTGAAGACTGTAGAGCTTCCCTTAGCACGATTTTAATTCTCTTACTCATTCATCCAACACTTAAGTGCTTACCAGGCACATTTTTTGTGTGTGCTAAAGATAGAGCCATGAAAAAAGATCTCCTCTTTGTCCTCCGGAGCATACGTTTAGCTAGGGACTCAGAAGTTAAATATCAAACTTCACAGTGAATTGTTTTAGAGAAGTACAGGGTGGTGAGAGAGTATAAAGCAAGGCATTATAACGTGGTCTCGGGCTGTCAAGAAATGCTTCCTGGTGGATGGAGGCATGGCCACCAATGAATCCTACTTTGCTCTATGAGCACCCTGGTGAGGCCCCTTCCGCATGGACTCTGGGCTTGGACATGTGCTTAACTTTGGTCAGTGAGCTATAAGCAGATCTGAAGCGCACAGAGGTGCGGAAAACAGGTGTGCGTGCACTGGGGCCTATCCCCTCTCAGTGTTGGGAACTTTTCTGCCACCACGTGAAGCAGCCCAGGCTGGTCTGCAGGAGATATGTGGCCCGGCCAGCATCCGTGCACAGATGTAGGAGGAAGAACCTCTTAGATTATGGCATCACGGTCGAGGTGCCAATGACTGCGGGTGGGTAAGTGACCCAAGTGGCACCAGCAGGCGACCTACCCAGAATGAAGCACTGATCAAAAGAATCATGAGCCCACTGAATGGTCGATGTTTTAAGTCCACGAGATTTTAGGGCGGTTTGTTATGCAGCAAAGGCTAACTGATACAGAAATAGATACCTAGAAGTGAGCAGTTTTCAGGCAAAAATCCAGCAAGTGGGTTATGAGCTTTCCGACTGGGCGACAGGTTGGGGATGGGAACGTGGTAAGACAGCTGTTATCAAAGTCTTGTAAAATGGTGAAAAAATTTTAGAGTCTGGAGGAGTGCTAAGGAAACTGGTCTTGGAAGTTAGCAAAGGGTTGATTTGTTTCGTCAGGAGTGCTAAACTGTCGTTGGAGTTAACTGAAGAGAATACTCCTAATGAAGTTGCAGATCTGGCTACAGGGATTACCAGGAAGAATGAGGAAGTGTTGACTGGCTTATTTGAGTCGCGCGTGGTAAGGTCCAGGAAGGGAGAGAGGGGGTAAAGGACTATTCTCTTTGTAAATAGAATCTAGAGAAACTGGAATGTAACCTAGGCTTTCTGGGTTGGAAAATAAAACCATTTCACACCTTGTTTCAAAGTAAGAAATGGCCTCCTATCAAAGATCAAATCCAGGGTGTGGCTATACAATTCGTCATTACTATCTCTAAAAGATTTAAGGTTATATTTGATAGACCCTCGCAGACAAAGATGCTTTTCAGAATCATAACGGCATCTTCCTGCTGAAGCCTAATCTCAAAACATCCCTGACAGGTCTGAATCTCAGAAAGGAATTAGGAATGTGGATTTTGACCAAGAGAGTGAATCTAATGTGATACATAACAAGCCCAAAAAGCCTTTAAGGGAGTTATACAATCTAAGATTAGAGGAAATGGGGAGCTTCTTCTGAACCCCAATTTTTCTTTGAATAAGAAGCAGTTTGAAAAAAACCTTACTACAAATGTTTTTTAAGGAAAGAGGTGCTCTCTCAGAGGCTAGAGATGAGAATATTGAGGGTAGAACAAAGAACATAGGAGAACACCAGTCTCAGGAACCAACCCCAGCGAGCATGCCCAGAATAGGGGCCTGAAAACTTGTACCTGGTTGTAAGTTATGGTTTCTATAAACCAGTGCCCATCCTTTTTGGTTTTTTTCCCCCTTCCCATACCTTCCCTTTTTTTGAATGGAAACCTCCATCACAGTGTTTTTCTTCCTAGCCCACCATTGTATGTTAGGTGTTTGGGGGTAGAACAATTTATCCTTTTAGTTCTCATGTCTCTGTATCAATAAGAATCGCAGTTAAGGAGCAGCACTCATGGACTCTCACCTGTACCGGGACCTCAGGCAGATTACGAGGCAGGGACTTTGAGACTAACGCCATGACTGAATGGTCTGTTGGGGCCCTTCTGGGGAGGTTAATATGTTTACAGGCTAGAGGGGCATGAATTATTGGGGCTAGAGGACAAGCTACGGTAAGTCCCTCGTTCATTATGACTCTGGGTATGCACGCCCTTGGGTGGTCCCCTTTCCACAATAACTCTGGGCTTGACCACTTGACTTGTTTTCACCAATGGACGGTTGAAAGAATAAGATGCAGAGCCACCTTGTACATTGAGATTTGCTCTTTCTTGCCACTGGGGAGTCTGTGCCCACATGAAGAAACCCAAGCGAGCCTGCTGGAGACCTATGGCCCAGCTGAAAGCTACATATGCCAGATCAGGGAATCTTAAACCGCCCATCCTCCCACTAATCATCTAGGGAGTTGAAACTACATCCGTGATCCTAGGGGCCAAGCAAAAGAACTGCCCGGCCCACATTTTTGACCCACAGCTTCCTGGGAATAAAATAGTTGTTGTTGTTGTTTTAAGTTTATTTATTTTGAGAGATAGAAAAAGTGCAAGCGGGAAAGGGGCGGAGAGAAGGAGAGACAGAATCCCAAGCAGGCTCTGTGCTGTCAGCAGAGAACCTGATGTGGGGCTTGAAGTCACGACCTGTGAGATCACGACCTGTGAGATCACGACCTGAGCCCAGATTAAGAGATGGAGATATTTAACCGACGAAGGCACCCCTAAAATTGTCGTTTTAAGTCACCAGGTTTTGGGGCAGTTTCTCAGCAAAAGTGTATACAGCTTCTCTGAGGCAAAGATATTTCAACTGAAACATGAAGGTTCGGTGGAGATTAGTTAGGAAACGGGGAGGAGGAACGATCTTCCAAGCAGAGAGAATCACAGGGATGATAGAAGAGCCTATATGGTGAGCGTAAATGGCTGAAAGCCTGTCCGAGTGGCTAGGAAAGAGGGGTAACAATAGCATGAAACACGTTGGCCGTGAGGCTGGATACGGTCAGATTACTCATGGCTTCTGTACTCATTAACTATTGCCACCGTGCTGTGATATGATAAACCACCCCAAAATTCAGTGGCTTCAAACTATTACCCATCACTCTTTGCCATTGAGCGTCAGATCAGCTGTTCTAAGCTGGGCTCACTGGGGCAGCTGAGGTTCCAGGTGCTGGTGAGTCTGGGCTTGACCCTCCATTGTGGTTTGAACTTCGGTCTCTTCCACATGTTTACGTGCTTGGGCCCAGGCTGAAGAGGCAGTAGCTACCGGAAAAACTCTCTTCATGGTGACGGCAGCGCTCGCGCGAGCGAATCCTAACCACGCAAGCACATTTCTGTTTGCATCTCACTTGTGAATATCCCATTGGCCAAGACGAGTCACATGGATGAGCTCAAACCCAAGAGCAGGAAGTACATTCCGATCACCTAAATTGACGGGGACCTACATTTGGCCAAAGCCAGTCACGCTGCTCACAGCAGCAATACTCAAAAGTGGACGAAAGTGGGAACAATCCACATGCCCACTAACTGGTGAATAGATCTTAAAAATGCTCTTCCAGGGGCATCTGGCTGGGTCAGTAGGCACAGCATGCCATTCTTCAGCTCGGGGGTGTGAGTTCAAGCCCCAGGCTGGGTTAGAGATTACTTTGAAAGAATTCATATCCGTACAATAGGATACTTTTTGACAATGAAAAGGAAAGATATTATATTATATCATATTATATGCTATAATATGAGTGAGCCTCACAGACATTAAGTGGAAGAATTCACACATGAAAATCCTGTCTACTGTATGAGTACCTTTATACAAAACTTCTAGAAAAGGCAGATCTACAGAGACAGAAAGTATGTCACCGGTTGTTTGGGACTAAGGGTGAGAGTGGAGATTCACGGCAAAGGAACACAAGGTTGGTGAAATTGGACTTGGGTGATGACTATAGAGCACTGTTAATTAACTAAACATCCTTGACCTGTGTATTTGCAGTGAGTGAATTTTGTGCTGTGTAAATCACGATATCTCAATAGTGGTATTAAAATACGTAACTAACTGGGGCCCCTGGGTGGCTCAGTCGGTTGAGCGTCCGACTTTGGCTCAGGTTATGATCTCGTGGTTCACAAGTTCAAGCCCCACCTCGGGCTCTGTGCTGACAGCTCAGAGCCTGGGGCCTGCCTCAGATTCTGTCTCCCTCTCTCTCTGCCCCTCCCCAGCTCATTCTCTGTCTCTCTCTCTCTCTCTCAAAAATAAATGAAACATTAAAAAAAAAATTTTTTTTAATATATAACTAATGGCACAAATGATACCTTGGCACTAGGCTTATGACAATGTAACGCTTCCAAAGGCTGACTTGAAACAATGGGGAAACATTTGCAAGAACCCAGCGGACTACTGCCTCTTTAAGCAATGGCCCAGGCTACATTGTTTTCCTCAAAAGTATTTTACCAAATTTTAGAATTTTCATTAGTTATTCAACTTTGGCTGTAAATAAGAAACATTTTTTATTTTGTCCTCCGAGCTCCTGCATTTTAAGTTAGTGCATGTGGTGTTTAAAAAAAAATGGGTACCCATAAAAATGAAACATGCGCTACTCATTGACTTTTCATATTCTATGTACAACAGAAACATGCTCTTATAAGTGGGTCAAGAACTGTAAAATGTTCACTAATTGCTGGAATTTGTTCTTCTGTTTGGAATAAAAATGGATTTAACAATCAGAACAGCTATTCAAGGGGTAATAGAAGCAGGAAGGAGGGACCTCTGTTATTAGCTAATCTAGCAATTATCCCCAAATCAGTGCTTGTGTTCCACACACATATCAACTGGGTTCGTTGAGGGGGTGCAGCTGAAGGGGTGGAAACAGCTGCCTGCTCTAATGCAAAGTTCCTTTGGTTAGGAGAACGCATGCACGTTAATCCAGGAGCTGTCGGATGAACTTGATTCTCGAAGTCAAAAATGCCTACGTCTATCCTGGGCCGACAGCAGTTTTCACACACTTCCTTCTGAAGGAGGTGGAGACCGTGCCCACTATGACATCATCATCTCCTTCGCGAACTCTCACAATAATTGTTGACGCGTTAGGCATCTTTCCTGGAAGTGGGGGACTGTGCCTGAGATCCTGGTCGAGAGTGAGTTTAGGAAAGTGTCTCTTCTCTGCGCTCTCTTTCTAGCAAGAGGCTGGAGAAGGAGTTACAAAACTAAACATGAGCACGGTAAGAATTGTATGTCACAGCTACAGAACGTTGTCACAGGCGTTGCCTCTGAGTTAATATTTATTCAGCAAATATTCCCCAAGAACTTTCATGAATCCCATGTGTTTGGCTAGGTGTTCTAATTCTATTACCTCATTCTTAATACTGCCTTTGAAAAGATTTTGGTGCAAGTCCTTAAGGACTTCATGTAACCATGTAACCATTCTCAGTTGGTTAAAGTCTGTATCATCACCATGGACTTTCAAGGGTTTGGGAACTTCAGGCGTCTATTGTTATATGACTTTCCCTGATATTGCAAATGTTTGGAGAGGTAGGCAGACCTAATCAAATACTGATAGCATTGCTTCCTGGCTCTATGATTTGGGGCATATTTTGTGTTGTTTGTTTTTTGTTTTTTGTTGTTTGTTTTTTTTTTTTCAAAGTTTCAAAGTCCTCATTTAGGAAGAGATTTAACAATATGCATTTCTTTTTATTTTTAATCATATTTTGAGAGAGCATGCAAGAGGGGAGAGGGGCAGAAAGAGAGGGAGAGAGACAGAATCCCAAACAGGCTCCACACTGCCAGCACAGAGCCCGATGCGGGGCTCGAACTCCCGAACCGCGAGATCATGACCTGAGCCAAAACCAAGAGTCAGACGCTTAAACTACTGAGCCACCCAGGTTCCCTTAACAGTATGCATTTCTTGAGTGTGAATGTGAAATTTCTCTCTGGACTCCACTTCGGCCTCGCCATCTACTACCTATTTCTCTTCTTTTCCCAGCAAAATTTATTCCAAGAGTTGATCTGCTTAGTCTCCAGTTCTTCGATGTTTTCTTGAACGCACTCAATTCACACCCACTTCCCAATCATTCTATTAAGACTTCTTGGGGCGCCTGGGTGGCTCAGTCGGTTGGGGGGCCGACTTCGGCTCAGGTCATGATCTCGCGGTCTGTGAGTTCGAGCCCCGCGTCAGGCTCTGTGCTGAGAGCTCAGAGCCTGGAGCCTGTTTCGGATTCTGTGTCTCCCTCTCTCTCTGACCCTCCCCCGTTCATGCTCTGTCTCTCTCTGTCTCAAAAATAAATAAAACGTTAAAAAAAAAAATTTAAAAAAAGACTTCTTGCCGTGGTCAACAATGACCTGCCCATTGCATGATTTAAACGCCCTTCTTATTCATTTCCATCCTTCCACTCGACAAGTCCTGTCGAGTTCTAAATTGGGTCATCACCCACCTCCAAGAAGAAGAACCAAACAATCTACTCCTTTCTCTTTGACCTCATTTCCTATCACTCTTTCTAATCTCATCCATTGATATCTTGCTGGCATCTTATTCCTTCCTTTTTTTTTTCTTTTTTTTCTTTTTTTTTTTGGCATCTTATTCCTTCTAAAATATGTCCAGAATCTTCCTCCTCTCTTACAGGGGATTTCATTTTGCCGTTTTCCTGAAATTTTCTTCTCCCTGTAATCCACATTCTTGTTTCAATGTCAGGATCTCAAGAAACATTTCCTTAATTCTTCTGTTTAAATCTGCAGCCCCTCTACTCACCAGCCACTTACTACACTCCCATCACATACACACATTATTGTATGGAGAATAAACGTATCACTTAGCTCTTGTGTGAGAATTTCAGGTCCTTTAGAAGCTAGGACACAAACATTCACACACACACACATGTAGTTCAGAAACAAAAACACTAAGAGGGTAGAGAACAGTCTCATGGTTCATATAGCTCATGGCAAAAATGAGTTTCAAGCCTCCGAACTTCTATTCGTTATAGAAGAAACATTGGGTTAAGATTAGGAGGGCCATGTTCGAGACCCTGCTTCGTCATAAGGTCTTTGGGATCTTAGGAAAGCCGTGTCACTTCGCTCAGTCCACATGTCCCCATTTGTAAATCAGAGCAAAGCATGGCTGTTGGGTTCTTGAACCTCTCCTTGTTCCATGCAATTTTTTTTTAAGATCTCAAACGTCACTGGGAGCTAAAGATTGTCCCATGACCGTCTAGTCTGCTCACGTAAAAAAGTTGCATTATCTTCATTTCCAACTCAGTACTTCTGGTAAGTCAGTGTGACTGACGATCACAGGGAGTAAACTACTTATCTCCATAGTTAGGTTAGACTAATTTCCCTTTTCTGGAGAGAATTGGAGAAGGAGGCCCTTGGAGTCGTCTCTAGCTCTGTGGTCAACTGCTAATTTGAAGCCACAGGGTGCTCTTTGAGGAACTGCAGACTCACATCTGATAACCATTTTATGGGAATGTGCCTGGGCCTTTTAGCTGTGGTTCCCCACAAAATGCCACGATGAGTGACAGACATGCTTCCAGCAGATGAAAGCTTTGTGGGGGTCAGTGCCAGAGACCTCTGACTACACCACTTGGCATTTGCTGATCCCTGCCTATTTTCTGTGTAAGCGAAGGTCTCTGGGCTACACTCTCATTTGAATCTTGGTATTCCGGTGAAATTCACATGTGGTCAAATGGAAATGGCATCTCCAGAATGAGGTAAAGTGCACCGAGAGAATTAGACTCCAGTGTTTAAGAAAAGTTATAGACAAGCTCTCCGACCACGGCCTTTCTTGATCTTTCTTTCTTTCTTAAGGAAGAATGTGATTTTTGCAAGATGTCAGCACTTCCATGAGAGCTGGCTTCTGAATTTCTGCTCAGTTAAGGCGGGGGTTGGGGTGGGGGGGGGCTAAAGTCAGAATAAAAAGGGACAAAAAGGAAATAATAGTTGTCAACCCCCAGGAACATAGTCTGCACTGTAAAAATGCAGTATCCTCTTTGACAGGCAGTATAAAACGGTGAGGAGTCTATTCTGGAGCGGGACTGCCTGGTTCAAATCCTAATTCCGTCCCTTACAAGCCACAGGACTTTGGGCAAATCAATTCACTTCTGCGCCTCAGCTTTTGCACCTATAAAATGGGAATTCTAACAGTAAAAGGTTCTTGCTAAGAGTACAAAGGCAGTTGAAATTATGAAGCGTTTGTGATTTCCCCCATAGCAAACTGCTCATAGCTCCTGAAGGACCTGAAATTCTCACACAAGAGCAAAGACATCTGTGTCTCCATTCACCGAAGGCTGACTCTGTGACAAGTGACATCCTAGGTGCTGAGGGATGAGGATTGAACAAGGACACCCTTTTGCCCTTCAGCAGGGGCAAAGGAAACACACATACAAATAACCCACTATTACAAGTCTAGTGTTTTACATGGGGAGCTTATTAGCAGAAGAAGATAAATTCCTTTTGGTTTGCAGAGAAAATTTCTGAGCTCTATCTGAAAGAAAGAGTAGGAGTGGGCATTGCAGACGGAAGAAAAAGCACTAACAAGACGGAGACAGGAAAATACACGGTGTCCTTGAGAGTGAGTGCATTTGTGAAGATAGCCTCATCTTTAGTTGGCCGTGTGTGTGGATGTCACCTGTTATGTTGAAAATATCCTAATGGCAGAACCCATTTCATCTCTGTATTTCCCTAGCAAATGTCTTACATTTAAGTACAAACAATGTTTGGTGAATGGGTTTGAACGCAAAATGTGACTTAGATAATAAGGATTTCAGTGATGCCTGGATGGCTCGGTCTGTGAAGCGTCTGACTTGATTTCAGCTCAGGTCGTGATCTCAAGGTTCACGAGTTCAAGCCCCGCATCAGTGCAGAGCCTTCTGGGGATTCTCTCTCTCCTTCTCTCTCTGTTCCGCTCTTACTCGAGCTCTGTCTCTCTCTCTCAAAATAAATAAATAAACGTAAGAAATTCTTAAAGATAATATGGATTTCAGAGGAAGGAGTGATTCATTCCATACTGGAAGTTTCATGGAGAAACCTTACTGGACCAGTGAAGGAGCAAGAGTTTTTTGCTTTTTTTTTTTTTTTTGTAAATTAAATTTTGGTGAAAACGAATCAAATTGGAGCAAAGAGCATGAGCAAATGCATAATTAGAGAGGTGTATATACTAATCCCATATTATTCACCTTTTCTTTGGCCCACCATCCTTCCCTTCTCCTGGAAGATGTCCAAGAGGCACCCACAATTAACTGTCCTATGCCCAATGCACAGAGATGGACACACAGGATTCAGATTGACCAACCAGGGTGTGACATTTACCTCATTAATTTGTCCTGGAAAGTTCAGGTGACCGGTCAGAATCCCCCTAAGATGATATAATTACTTCTAGGAGAGAGACCCTTCATTCTGGATCATGGGCCCTGATGAACCCTTTCCCGCCAAATGGATATAGTCTGATATGAAGCCAATACATAAAGAATGAGAAGTCCTGCAACCTTTACGTGAGACCTCGTCCCCCACATTTTACAACTTCCCAGTTGCATTAGAAAATAATCTCTTCTCCCCCACCTCTTTCATGTTGCCTTATATTTTGGTTTTGCACATCCAGATAAAAGCTTCCTCCCTAATACAAGATGAGTGGCAGGGATTGAGAAACCATCATTTGAAAACTACCTCCTAAGAATCAGTGGTTCAAAAAACACATGGAAATAATTCTTTCAGGTCTGACTTTCAAAGCAATTAAGCAAAGAAGCCAGCATTGTACTCCACATGAATAACTGATGAGTCAATAAGATAGAATCTAATGTTGTTTCTATTTTATTAAAGATATTATCAGAGGGCCTCATACCAAGACTTGAAAGTCCCACACACAAGCAACAACCTGTGAACACTAAGTGTGTAGTCATAGTCTTTTGTGACCACCTACTAGTCTCATTAATTTTTCATTCATTTATAAGCCAGTCATTAATTTATCACTAGGTTATTCCTTCAACAAATGAGAATATGACCAGTTTGAAGAGTATGAGAGAGACTGGGTACATTCTAGAGAATGGCAGAGCTAAAGGGTCCCTAGTACTATATATCAGAAAGTAATCTCTTCAATTGTTTGAAGTCTCCAGAAGCAAACCTCTATCTGATGTTTCTGCCAAGTACTGGCAAGACAATTGTTGTATAATTCTTCCATGCTGTAGTGATCCTATGACGCCTGCCATATCGTCAAAGGACTTTCACCAATGTAACTCCTTTGCAGTCTTTCCCCTCTATTTCCTCAACCAAGTATTTGAAAGAGAACTCAACCCCCACCTGACACTTTTTTAGTTACTTCATGACACCTAGCCCATCTAACACATCTACCTCTTACCTATCTTTTGTCAGCCATCATAACTTAAGAGAAAAAAAACGCATTCCACAGCCTGTAATCCAAGTGGAGGGAAGAAAGCTGACTGTGGAGTGCACCTGTGTTGCACGCTGCAAAATACCTTCAACGCACGGTAACGTGGTAGAGCAGCATTGGCCGAGACCATTTGTTGTGTGGCCCCCACAGCTCACTGCCCCAACTAACTCTGGCTGAGAGCATAAATAAGTGAAATCTACATTAGGAGCATAATGTACTGTGTTGAGATACTTATGTATAAATAAAATATCATAGACACAAATAGATTTTAACCAGTGCTGTGTGGAAAGTGATTCAACGGATATATGTACTTGTATTATAGGTGAAGGAAGTGCATTAAGAAACCTGGAGGTTAGCAGTCCCACACACTATCCATTGTGCCGTCAAGCCAGCTCAATCCCACTTATGGGCATGTATTCAAAGGAAATGAAATCAGCCTCTCAAAGAGAGATCTGTATTCCTGGGTTCATCGCGGTATTCTTCACAATGGCCAAGATATGGAAACAACCGAA
The DNA here is from genome assembly GCF_024362965.1 of Panthera pardus. Classification (NCBI taxonomy): domain Eukaryota; kingdom Metazoa; phylum Chordata; class Mammalia; order Carnivora; family Felidae; genus Panthera; species Panthera pardus. The sequence goes on from NW_026527002.1 coordinate 70,567,798, forward strand.
GTGTCTGCTGACAGATGAATGAATAAAGAAAATGTGATGTATATATAAATGAATATTTATTATTCCGCCTTTAAAAAGAAGGCAATTCTGCCATTTGGAATAACATGGATGAACCTGGAGGACATTATGCTAAGTGAAATAAGCCAGACACAGAAAAACAAATACTGTATGATCTCATTTATTATGTGAAGCCTAAAAAGGTCAAATTCATAAAAGCAGAGAGTAGACTGTTGGTTGCCAGAAGCTTGGGTTGGGGGGATGTGAGGGAATTGAGATGTTGTTCAAAGAGTACAAAGTTTCAGTTACGCAGGATGAATAAGTTCTGGAGATTTAATGTGCAGCATGGTGACAATGGTTAATAATACTGTACTGTGTTCTGTGTACTTGAAATTTGCAGAGAGAGTAGATCTTAAGTGTTCTCACCACACACAAAAAATGGTAACTATGTGAGGTGATGGATGTTAATTAGCTCGATTGTGCTAAATATTACACGTTGTACCGGTGTATCAGAATATCACATTGTACATTTTGTTTTCTTTTTTTTTTTTATTTTGTTTAATGTTTATTTATTAGAGACCGACAGAGACAAAGCATGAGCAGGGGAGGGGCAGAGAGAGAAGGAGACACAGAATCCGAAGCGGGCTCCAGGCTCCCAGCCGTCAGCACAGAGCCCGACGCGGGGCTCGAACTCCCAAACCGCAAGATCATGACCTGAGCTGAAGTCGGACGCTCAACCGACTGAGCCACCCGGGCACCCCTTTATTTTGTTTTCGTGTCATTTTTATTTTTTGATGTTTAGTTGAAGTGTAGTTGACATACATTATTGTATTAGTTTCAGGTGTAGAACACAGTGATTCAACAATTATATATATGATAAGTGGCCACCATCTGTCACCATACAAAGTTATTACAATTTTATTGATGACATTCCTTATGCTGTAATGAAGATTTTCATCCCCGTGACTTACTTGTTTTATAACTGGAAGTGTGGACCTCTCAATCCCCTTTACCTAGTTTGCCCATCCCCCCCGTCTCTTCGCCAACAAATTGGCAACAACCAATTTACTCTCTATATTTGTGAGTCTACTTGTTTTTTTTATTTATTCATTTATTTTTCAGACTCCACATATAAGTGAAATCCTATAGCATTTGTCTTTCTCTGTCTGACTTATTTCATTTAGTGTAATACCCCCTAAGGTCCATCCATGTTGCTAATGGCAAGATTTCATTCTTTTTTTTTATGGCTAAATAATATTTCACTGTGTATGTATACCACATCTTTTAAAAATATATACAATTTTTGGGTGCCTGGGTGGCTCAGTCAGTTAAACGTCTGACTTCAGCTCAGGTCATGATTTCACGGCTGGTGAATTGAAGCCCCGTGTTGGGCTCTGTGCTAATGGTTCAAAGCCTGGAGCCTGGCTCAGATTCTGTGTCTCCCTCTCTCTCTGCCCCTCCCCTATTCACACTCTGTCTCTCTTTCAAAAATAAATATTTAAAAATATTATAAAATAAATATTTAAAAAGATCAATAAAATATGTATATAAATATACATACACACAATTTTGTGTATGTATATACATATATGCACAATTTTTGTCAATTGTCCCTCTGTAAAGCTGGGGGAGGGGAAGAGTACCTAGAAGCAGACAAGAGTAAATTGTTATGGAAAATTGAAGCTAAGTTAAGATAGAACAAAAGGTGTACTGAGAAAAGGAAAGAGAAATATATTGGAAAAGAGAGTTTCAACGGAGAAATTTTGGGTGTGTATTTCCACCTGCTGTGTTGGAAGGATCGAAGAAAATAATGGAATATTAGCTCTGCTTGACTAAATTGACTTCAGTTCAAACCCTGACTGTGCATATCCTTAGCAATTGTAGCTATTTCTCAAATTTTCCCCAGTGATGTGTGGTATGCACCACATAGGAGAAAAGCTCAAGGCAGAGACTGCATATACAGCCAGTCCATCTTCAGAGACCATCAAAATTTGGTCTTCCAAAGTCAGGTTCTTCTACTTAATACCTGGAGGGCACCTGCCCCACCCCCTCAGTGACATGTCTTAAAGTCACTTAAAGAGACAGGTTGAGAAGAACAGAACTCATTTTACAGAATTATTTTGGAAGTGATTAATAGTTAGCCAAACAAACCAGGAAACAATCTAACATTTTAAAACTCCAGGTCAGTTTCCTAAACTAGATCTATCTGAACAGAAGGAGAAAGCCTGGACCCAACCACATGTTCATATCCCTTGTAAAGGGGTAAGTCATTTTATGGGAGTCTTTCTCAAACAGTTTGTTGTGCACAAGATATTACTCATTAGAAAAGACCAATAGGCTGAATCCACCTAATATAATCAGTAAAAAGAGCAGGTGATATATCATTTTATACTTTTAAGTGTTGAATGATGTAAGCACTCTTAACCTTAAAAATAAAACTGCCAATTATTTTACCAGCAAAGATGGGTTTATTCAGGAATGGTGGAGAATTACAATCCGGGACAAGCAAGCTACAGCCAAAACCATAGGCAAGTCCAACAGACCAAGGAGAGGGACATTTTATGGAGAAGGGAAAGGAAGTTGGGAGGGGTTGTTTTGAACAAAAGTCCATTGGAGAGATGCAAGGGTTCAGGGTGATGACAATTTCTCATTGGCTGAGTTGTAGGTATAGTCCATTGCTTATAGGAGATAACAATGTATATCTTTCCCTGTTGGGGCCTGTAATTGATGACTCTTTCCTGTGGAGCTTCTTCCTGGGAGTCTGTAATTGACAACTCTTCCTGTAATTGACATTGAGTGGTAGGGCTCCCCCTAACACCCTCCGCTTCTAGCATCAAGTGCATTTTAGACAGGTTTCTCTTTATTAACTTTCACAGTACACTTTCCAAAGATCAAGGAAGTACGGAAAACAGTGACCTTGTGAAGATGTTAAATATATTATTCTATAGAATAAAACAGCAATCCCCTGTGCGTTGTATGACTGGGTATTTCTACCTTAGAATAAAATATCTAATAGCAGCATGCTTTGCAGATTCATTAAGTTTTATGCTACATCTCAAACAATTTAGAGAAGATGGTATCTCTACAAAAGAGCTCTAAGTTTTTAAATGAACAAGATTTGGAAAAAAAGTTATTCCAAATTAGTGTATTATTTATATATTGTATAAATATTTATGGGTAATAAATTATTAAATTTTATGGACATTAGACTCTTCAATATATCCCTACAATTTATGTGGTTCTGTTTTACACAGATTTAGCTTATATCACACAAAAATCTATATTTAGAGCATCTCATGAATAACTGGTAGGGCTGGGTATTCTGGGTGGGATTCTGGTATGGTAGTGACAGGCCAGGACTGAGGAACTGTCTCCTCCTTTCTAAAAAGCTCAGGGGCTCTTCATGGTCTGCACTTAGCGGGCTCCCGGAGCATTATTTTATGGCCCTTGTCCCCGCAGGTTTGTGAACATTGTATCCGTGCTCTGTTATCTTCAAGGGGTCCCTCCTCCCTGAGACTGGCTTCTCCCTGCTCCCAAGCCCTACCTAGGTCATCATACCCCCATCGCTGTACCTGCCTGCATTGTGTTGTTGCTGTTGTTGTTGTTTTGTTTTGTTTGGAGTTTTGGGTTTTGTGTGGGTTTTTTTTTGTATTTTTAATGTTCAACATCAGCAGTGTCCCAGGAGTTAAAGTTTATAAGACACATTCACATTCACGAATTTATCTGGCATTCATGTAGTGGGGTTGGCATGGCACATATGGAAAGTCTTACACACACACACACACACACACACACACTTTTGTATATATATGTTATGTTATATACACGTTTTATATATATATAATTTATATATGTTATAGATACATGTTTTATTTATATATGTGTTATAGAGGTATGTTTTATTTATATACATGTTTTATATATATATATATATATATATATATATATATATATGTATATGAAGAAACCAAGGCCTAGGCTACAGCACTAGTAAATCCTAAAATTCAGCAAAAGACACGTCTTTCTTTACTTACACTAGGTTTCACATTTTCAGCTGTTCTAGGATCCCGGCTGTCACTAAGCAGACCACTTACTCCAGTGGTCTCTCACCTCTTCACTGCCTTTCCCCAGGTATTCCACACATTTGGGGGCTCGCTTCCTTATTCTCTCTCACTAACTTGAGGTCCTTCGGAATGAAAAGCATGCAAGTCGTTTTAGTGGTTTAAACATTTGTGCGCTCCCCCCTCCAAAATCAACAAAAGCCGCTGAGTCTATAAATTTAAAAGTTGAATTTAGACCAGTAATTATAGTTAGGGAGTTGAGGAATTTTCAATGTTTTTTTTCTTTTCTTAGGTTTATCGTCTCAGAGTTGGAATCTGAATTCCTGATCCTCTTTTTCCAGTAATTCCATGTGAGAGGTACAAATTTGTTTACACAGCATGCCTAATCACCATTAGCAGGCAAGTAGGGACACTCAACTGACATTACTCGAGTCGGTCTTTTGAAATACAGGAACACCACATGGCACATATTCCCAGGCAAATCAACGGCCTTTTTAAGCGAGACGGGTTTTGAAAACAAGAAATGTCCCCCTGTATCCACCCAGAGAAAAATTTAAGAATTCAGACAGGACCAACTCAAATATGAATAATGCAGGGATTTGCCATTTGTGTGGAATAAGACCGACTCACCTTTTAAAACATTATTATTTATGAATTTGACTTTCGCTGTTCTGTGATTAAATCTTTTTTTTTTTTTTTTCTGGTCAAATATTTGTGACATGAAAAATGGAATGGAATGCATCCCTAGTGTGATACTTCCAGAAGTATATTAAGTAGAAAGCTCTGACCTTACCGAGCAAAAGGGCACCATACCTAAGAATTGAGAGTGGAGATCACACTTTCCTTCCTGTTCCACCTGTTCCTGGGCTCCGCTCTGAAGGGGTTGTGTTGCGGGGGCGGGGGGAGGGGGGGGTGACAGGTGCGCAGTAAAACAAGATATGATTCTCCTCTTTCGTCATTGAGAAAAATAATCAAGGATTATTTGATCAAATAATCAGATCATTCAGTGCTTTATACTTTATAAAATGTATGGTACTTTCTCAGAGGGTAAGGAAAGGCTATAGGTGATTCCCTTACAGAGTAACTTAAGCATCTAGATAAGCGTCTAAGTATGGACGTGTTTGAAGGCACCTGTTGTTCCCATCCGTTCGTTGCCTGCATGTGGTTCTCCTTCTCATCCTGGCATCTTCTCTCAAGCCTTGCTAAGCCCTGGAAATCAGGTCAAGCTTTGGCATCAGATTGAGTCACTCCTGTATCGATCCTATGTGTACTACGTAGCTGAGTTATCTCATCAGGGAGTCGAAAACAACTGTAATAGTCCAGCATGGGACTTCACAGGACATATTAGTCAGAGTTCCCCGGAGAAATAGAACCAGTAGGATGATACATAGGGATAGACCTATAGATGTGTGTGTGTGTGTGTGTGTGTGTGTGTATACATATAAATATATATATATATATATGTGTGTGTGTATGTATTATATGTATATGTATTGCATATACATATATGTATATATGTATATGTATATATTACATATGTATATATAATACATATACATATGTATATATAATGTGCATATATGTATGTACATTTTATGTATATATGATACATATACATATGTACATATAATGTACATATATATGTACAATACATGTATATATAATACATACACATATGTATTCATATACATATAATACATAAAAATATGCACATATATATACATATGTATAATATATAATACATACATTACATATATGTACATATATTACATATACATATATATAAATATATATATACAAGCACACACTATATATATATATATATATAGTGTGTGTGCTTGTATGTCTAGTCCTAGTCAAAAAGCTGATGGTGTAGTTCCCATCTGAAGACCAGCAGACTTAAAATCAGAGAAAACAGTAGGGTCTAAAGGCAGGAAATAAACCTAAGTCCCGATCTATAAGCAATCAGGCAGGAAAGAATCCTTTCTTGCTGGGGGAAAGTTAGCCTTTTTATTCTATTGAGGCCTTCGATTGATTGGATGAGGCTCACCCATGTTATAGACAGCAACCCACTTTACTCAGTCTACCAATTTAAATGTTAATCTCATCCAAAAACACCTTCAAACAGCAACAACGTTTGATTAAATATCAGAGTACCCCATGGCCCAGTTAAGTTGACACCTAAAATTACACACAGCACACAGGGCAATAATCCATCAAGGATAGGGTCCCCCGAGCTCACTCAGGTTTTAAGCATTCAGTTCCCCGCCAGCTGTCAGACTGAGTGGCTCTGTTCCTTGCAGGTTGTTAGCTGAAGTTGTCCTCAGCTCCTTGCCATACAGGCCTCTCCAACATAAAAGCTCGTTTCATCAAAGGCAACAAGAGAAAAAGAATCAGCTAGCAAAATGGAAGGAACTATCTTTTATAATCAAATCACAGAACTGACTTCCTATCACCTTTGCCTTGTTCTATTAGTTACAAGCAAGTTCCCCTGCTCCTCCAGGGGAGGTGTAGAGATGGGAGGAACTACTTGAGGATGGAATTTAAGAGCCATTCTGTGTCCCAGAGAACCAGGCCTAGGACTTTTTTGAGAAGCATTAGGAAAGAGAAAGCCTTTTTCATTGAGCTAGCGGCTGAGAGACTGTGGGCCTGAAGTTGCCTGTGGCCATCCGGTTACTGAGTAGAAAAGGCCTGAATAAGAATAAAATTAACATAAGAATTCGATACTGAGATACAGAGAAAGAGCTGGGTTCCCAAAGGTATGAAACACTTGGATTCAGCCCTGCAAGGAGCTAGCTAAAGGCATTAAACACCTAGATCCACCCTTGCCTGAAGCTAGCTAAAGGTATTAAACACCTAGATCCACCCTTGCCTGAAGCTAACTACAGGTATCAACCATTTGAATATAGTTTTGCCTGAAGCTAGAAACCCTGATTCTTTAGTTATAGGAAGGGATACATTTCTGCTGAAGTCTATTTGACTTTTGTTTCTGACCGCTGCCTGATCGATCTATCCAGCACCTAGAGCACAACATACCATTGGCTCCCAAATATATGCACTGATGTATAAAAATGATTTTTGGAAGATTAACGTTAAAATCCAATGAAGAGGAAGCTGGACCATATGGACCCTGCCCCCCACTGAGCCTTTCTGAACCCTACAATTCTATGCTTGGCTGCTTCCCAAAACACCTCTTTGAGGCTTCTCCTTTGAACTCAGGTCCAGAATATTCAAGGATGGCTTAGGCAGCTCTAGTCTATTCATTCCTCACTATCCCCAGACTCACTGCTGTGTAGGTGGGCCAAACTCATAAAATTCTATCTCTCAGCACCCTTAGGCACAGGAAGTTGGCCCATAGAAGTTCCAAAAGGGGGGGAAAAAATCACCCAGCCTATAAGACCCAGAGCAGGAAACAAAACTAATGAAAAAATGTCCCCAGCTTTCACAGGAAATTATTTTCACTCCACCTCTATAAAAAGTAACAGATTTGACCCCTCGCCTCTCGCCCACCTCCTTTTCAGCTAACCTCCCTATAGAGGCGATGGGAGAGCGGAGGCCAGACTGCAGCCAGGAGGGACAGGGCACTTTCCGTGAAAATGCTCATCAGAAACCAGGTTGTCATGGCCAGAGGCCGCTGAGAGTGGTAAAAGGCTAGCAAGTTGTTAAATTGGACAGTTTTTAGTGAAGAAATTCGTAGCCGTTAGTAGTGATCACAGAAAGCAAAGCATCTCTTTCAGATGAGAAGCTAGAGACTCAAAAAGTATGTTCAGGCTGCTTTTCTCACTGTTACGACTATTTATCAAGGGAAGCTCAGGTATTTTATGTAAATATCTTGATTCAATGCTGATACTATGTTGGAGTTGAAGGGTGAAGGCTGAAGTGCCTTAGACCAGGGAGGCCCCAGACTGAATCCTCTGAAAAATGGGTTCATTCTGCAATTTTCTTCACAGCCCATGGTGGCTAAAATCTGGCTGGTCAGCCCAGAAAACAAGTTGTTGTCCACTCGGGGGGGTACTGTGAAAGAATATCCTGGATTTTTCTCTGCTATGCAAAGAAAGAACATGCTCAGGTATATATTTATATTTATATTTATATTTATATTTATATTTATATTTATACTTATATTTATATTTATACTTATATTTATATTCACACATACACAGACACTGATATGCACTCGTGCAAATAATTACAATAAAATATGTAACAAATAATTATAACAAAATGTGGCAAGTGTTAATGGAGGAAACAAGAACGCACATGAGTTGTTGAGTAATCTGTCTACGGTGCCCAGAAAAACTTCACAAAGGTGGTGACAAGTTAAAGAAAGAGAATTTGGCAAATATCCAAAGGTAGGGGAAGACTTTCCAGACAAAGAATAGAGCGAACACAGATTGTTTGATATGATAGAACAGAAACTATTGCTGGAAAGTGCCAGAATATGAGACTCAAAAGAAAGTTGAGGCCAAATCATCAAGAGTTTGAAACATCAAGCTTATATCTTGTCTGCAGGCCATGGGAGCTGTTTAAAAATGTTAATAGAGGCGCCTGGGTGGCTCAGTCCATTGGGCATCCGACTTCGACTCAGGTCATGATCTCATGGTTCATGGGTTCGAGCCCCATGTTGGGCTCTGTGATGACAGCTCAGAGCCTGGAGCCTGCTTTGAATGCTCTGTCTCCCTCTTTCTCTGCCCCTACCTCCCCCCCCCCCCCCTCAAAAATAAGTAAACATTAAAAAAATTTTTTTTGTAATGTTAATGGAGAAAGAGAGGTAAGGTGTTCGTTCAGCTTTGCATTTTATTATCCAGATCTTCCAACAGGGGAACGTGAGCAACAAAGTTTAGATGACTTTCTCTGGGTCAGAGGGAGAATAGGAGCCAAATTTTTGCTGGTTTGGAAACGAAATGCCAAATATCTACTTCCTGTTCACTGCTTAATTATTAGAGACAACATTTGTCATGTGGAAAAAGAGTTAATTATAATCAGACTGGAAATTCATGTACCTGAAAATCTTTAGAAGGGAAAATGTAGGGGAAGGAACAAGAGAGAATAGCAGATACAAAACAATTCTTATCAGTCTGAATCTGTTTCACATTTCATTCCAGACTCGGCAAATTAGCACCAACACAATGAATCTTTGTAAATTAATGAGAGTAACAGCGGGAAAGAATCAATCAGCCACTCTTGTTCCAAAACCCTCCTAGGTAATAACCTGAAATGAACCTTGGAGTCATGACCCCAGACTAATAGCCTGCTTCGTACTCTTTGAACAAAACAATTAAATAATCACGTTCCTCATGGTCCAACTTCCTGAATGTATTAATTAGATTAAAACACAACTTGTCAGGATCCCTTGAGAGGAAGGGGTTTGCTGAACGCGTTTCCTCCTGCCCTCCAGCTTCCAAGGGCATGGCCTACTTTTGCAGAGAGGGGCCTGTACCTGCCCAGGCAAGCTTCTTTGCCTACACCTGATGGTACTCCTTCTAGAACTGGAGGCCTCACGCCTTCTCCTACCTGGACTCCGCCACTGAGGGCAGCCTTCCTCCTCTCTGGACAAACACCTGCCTTTCGGTTCTTTTTTTTTTTTTTTTTTTAATGTAATTTATTGTCAGATTGGTTTCCATACAACACCCAGTGCTCATCCCAACAGGTGCCCTCCTCAATGCCCATCACCCACTTTCTCCTCTCCCCCAGCCCCCATCAACCCTCAGTTTTCATTGGGTTACAAACCCTCTTAGGATCTCAAAGCCAGTTGAGAACTCTACTTGGCTCAATTTTAACGTCCCACCCCTCCATCCAATCCATCTCTCCGTCCATCCAATCTTTATATGAGAGATGGGCTCAAATCCTGGATTCTGCCACTTCTTATCTCTTCAATCCTAAACACATTATGTAAGCTCTCTGTGGCTCAGTTCCTTCGTCTGTAAAATGGGAATGATAACAGGCCATGCCTTATGTGGTATGCATGTGGCATCCTGAAAGCACAGAGGTGGGGTGACCAGGGGCAACCCAGCGTCCTCCTGCCACGGCTGCTGTCTGTGTCTTCAAGTGCTCTTCTGAGATACCCCAGGGCTTCATTCTGTCACTTCAGGCAGGTCTCTGGCGTGTGATAAGCCTCTTCGGAGGTCCCACCTAAAATAGCAGCACCCACCGCATTGCATCAGTCTGTTTCCCTTCCTTATGCTATTTTTCTTCATAATACTTATCACTCGCTGGCGATATATTATGCGTTTGCCCTTTTATTTGCTTATACGACTTATTCTCAAAGTGTGGTCCGCGGAACTGGGGTCTTGTTAGAAATGTACGTTCTTGGGACCCATCCTGACCTAGGAAATCAGAATGTCTGGGTGTGGGGTCCAGCCATCTGTGTTTTAACAATCACCCGCAGGTGATCTGGATTCTTCCTAGAGTTTGGGTACCACTGGTTTAGAGTTGGCCTCCCCTGGGGAATGACAGCTCCTTGCAGCAGGGGACATTTTCCATTTCCTGTTTACTGCTATATCCCCAGCCCTTACATCTATATTTAACACACAGTAGGTGTTCCTTCAGTAGTTGTGGAATGACTAGACAAATGAATGACTGCATCTCACTTGGTGACTGAGCCAAACTCAGTACCCAGCCATCCCTCTCTCATCTGGCTCTATTTTCTTTCACACACTGGCGACAAGATACTATTTTATTTTATTTTTTTAAGTTTATTTATTTTGAGAGATAGAGCAATCAGGGGAGGGGCAGAGAGAGAGAGGGAAAGAGAGAATCCCAAGCAGGCTCTGTACTGTCAGTGCATGAGCCTGACGCGGGGCTCAAACTCATGAACGGTGAGCTCATGACCTGAGCTGAAACCAAGAGTCACACTTTTTTTTTTTTTTTTAACATTTATTTATTTTTGAGAGAGAGAGAGACGGAGCATGAACGGGGGAGGGTCAGAGAGAGAGGGAGACACAGAATCGGAAACAGCCTCCAGGCTCTGAGCCGTCAGCCCAGAGCCCGACGCGGGGCTCGAACTCGCGGGGCTTGAACTCACGGACCGCGAGATGGTGACCTGAGCCGAAGTCGGACGCTTAACCGACTGAGCCACCCAGGCGCCCCAAAGAGTCACACTTTTAACCAACTGGGTGAGCCACCCAGGTGCCCCAAGATACTATTTTAATACAAAAATTTAATCATTTGTATTGTATTCAAGTTAAGAGACACTGGCTTTTTTGATATAGATAGATGATAGATAGATAGATAGATAGATAGATAGATAATATGTATTTTTGCTGTAGAAAATGCTAGTATTTATATAGGAAGAAAAAATACACATACAAACAGAAGCTCATCAAAGTATTATGTGAGCATACGTCCAGGTCGAAGTTTATTTCATAGTGCTCAGGAGACATAAAAAGGAGTTGCAAAGAAATCCAATTGTAGCAGATTTTTTGCACCAAGTGAAGAAAGAAGAATCCTTCGTACGGGCGAGACGATGTCCGTATCTGCCACAAACAGCACAAACATACCAATGGGAAAGGAGGAGGGAGGGAGACGCAGTCAGGGCACGGGAGGAAGGCAGAGGTTGAAGACAGGGACAGAGGGGAGAGAGACAGACTCTGGTGCTGTAGATCTATGGCCTTATTTTTCTCAAGAAAGCAGCCATGGCCTGTTGAGCACCATAGCAACCAGCCCACTTCGTGTACTGCCCCTGCCATCCGTCAATGGTGCACTGATGAGACACATCCATGGCCCATTAAGAAGCCAAAGAGGAGAGAAGCAGAAAGCTTTCCCTGCAGAGAAGGCTGAAGGCAGAGGACTAGAGCACTCCATGTGCTGGCCCGGTGCTCAGACGGAATCAAATCCGTTTCTAAAGAAGACATTGGACGAAACCGCATCTGTGGTTAAATGGTAGGGTATATGTGGAGGCGGGGGGCCAGGGTGGAACGAAGCTACGAGCCACTTTATCAAAGGGCCGAAAAGCACATTAGCAAACACTAAAAGCATCACATAATGTACAACAGTGTGCTCTAAACATGAGATATCGCCCTTCTTCCCAGTGTTTGATCTGAGCTCTTTGCACAAACGACAGCGAGCACCGGGTGGTTTTCTTAGGCTTTACTGTTACCACCTTCCAACTAGGCATAAAATTCCTTTCTCTTAAGTCATTTGTTATCTTAAATAATGGCGTGTGAAAAATTCTTGGTGTTGGGTCTTTCTAGCAGAGACAACCTAGGTTCTGATGAGGTGAGGAATCTACCCCTTGAGGATGACTTACTTAAACAAGGCTGGCTTATGGCTCGAGCTATGTGTGCCGTGACATCTGGGGTTGGGGGGGGGGGGGGATGCCATGTCCCACAAGAGGAGTCTAGCAAGGCCCCAGGTGGATTCTCCAGTGTCGCAACACGCGCCTCCATGTTCACGGCGGAGGGGAAGGGAAGGAAGAGTGGCCAAAACCACCTAGAAATGGCACACGTCACGCGGCTTACAACCAGAACCGGTCCTGTGCTCCTCTGCAAAGGGGCAAAATGAGGGGGACCGGACGGGTATGCGGTCAGCATTACCCTTTCTGTGACAGAGGCAGAGTAAGTGCTCAGTAAACGGGCCTGAAAGACAAAGGCCTGGATATTGACCACTTCAGAGCCTCCCTGTGTGCCAAGCATTGTCATCAGCATCACAGCGCACCCCCCCCACCCCGAAAGCACGGGAAGTTATCCTCATTTTACAAAAGAGGAAATACGTTCCTTGCCCCTGGTGTCTCTCTCTCACATAGTGAGAGGTAGGAGAGTCTTGATGTAAATAATACATCGTCCACTTCTTCCCCACATCCACCCCATCTTTAGAGAGCTCCCATAAGACTGTCTCAGCTTGAGAGTCACGTGTTGGTCATTTCCAAGGGTTGACTTTCCTGACCCCAGTGAAGCGGTCAAAGAGTTCTTTTATCGGTTCTCGCCGCACCGTGAATTCCCCCCTCGGACACATGTCATTATTTTAGTCAATCACTGGTTCCTCTGTCTTCGTGGTAGGATGGAAACTTCGTGAGCGCCGAAGGACGTGTGGTGTGGTTACTGCACGGGTCCTCCATCAGGCATGGGGCCCCCCACACAAGCAGCAGTCAGTAAATGTAGCCAAGTGAGGGGACGTTCCCTTCTGCTGTTTTCATTCGCATCCACCACAGACGTCAGCAGATTAACTCCTCAAACACGCTCCACGCATCGAGCGTCACCAAATCCGTCACGGATTCCTGTTACTGCGGCATGTTCAGGCTCAAGCTAGTGTTTGAACTCTGGCCTCAGACATCCTTTCCCGATCGATTTTTCTTATCCCCTTGACTGGACCCACTATTACGACCCATATACTCAATACCCCCTTAAAATACCTACCTCGCAACCTCTTGCCACCTTTAACGGATGACTTTGGTGAACGCTATATTGAATACGATAACAATAAAGGAGGATAGCAAGCTTGACAAAAAGTTGATAGAATACTTTTTCCAGTTTTTTTTTTAAAAAGAGAGAGATGACTTTGATTTTGTGGCTCTAGTCTGATGACAGATGCAGTGGTTCTAATCTGTAAGAGAGAGGTGAGACCAGTGTCCTGAAAGACAAGGAGGCTGGTGGTAGGTAGAGTTTATATTTCAAAATAAACTGGGTTGATGGCCAGCAAGCCACTATGCTTTCTGATATCCTGCATCCCGTTTCTCTAAAGGCTACTGTTCCCATGGCAACCACGCTCCAGAACACAGCCCTGCTCTCTTTGACTCGGGAAGGTGGGGGTGGCTTGGGAAGATGGAGAGGGGAGAAGTGAAATAAAACTAGCATTTATTTAGCAACTGAGTTCCAGGCCCTTTGCTATCTACCTTTCATACAGCATTCAGTCTATTCATTTCTTGAGACGTAAGAGGTTTTATTTCGACTTTATGGAAGACCGTGTCTTTTAGCAACATGAGCAAAACCAAACAGCGAATTGATTCTCAGAGTCGGGTTTGTCCAACTTTCAAGATAATGCCAACTCTGTCACACCCTTGCTACTCCAAGTGTGGACCTCAGAGCCCCTACCATGGGCACCATCTGGAAGCTGGTTAGAAATGCAGAATGTCATGACCTTCTGCAGACCTGAGTCAGAATCCACATTTTAACCCACTCCATAGGTAACTAAGAAGCACCACTGTTTCTCAACCTTAGCTTCCCATGAGCCAGTGTTTCTCAAGCTTAGCTTCCCATGAGGATCACTTGGAGGGTTTCAAAATAACCCCCATTTCACCTCAAACCAATGAAGTCAGAATCTCTATGGGTAGGGCAAGGACATCACTGTATCTTAAATACCAGCCCCTACCCAATGATCCTAACGTCCAGCCAGTATTAAGAACAGCTAGTGTACCATAGAGCCTCATTATGGAAAAATCTAACTCTTCTTCTGATAACAGAACCCTCTTATTACAAGAGTCTCGGTATACCAGAACAGAGGTTCCCAATATGTGTTGTGCTATTGAAATAAAGCCTAGCAGGCAACAGAACTCTAAGCACCGTTTGTTTCTGTGAATGTCACTCTCAGGGATGTCCGTTTTGACAATTCAGCTAAAAAAAAAAAACAAACTTAAATACATCCTTGCTTTTCACTCATATTACAGAGCTCTTTGAAGAGGGGACTGGAGAAATCATGTTTTCTAAACATTCAACTCCCAAATTATCAAAATACTAGTAAATGCCAAAAAGGTCTTTATAGCCCCATTCCTTTTTAGCGGAAATGACAACTTGTTTGAGAAAAGATGGTAATAATAGGTTGCAAACTAAAATAATTGAAGCTTGCAAATTCAACACTTAAAACCATAATGACTTTCAATCTCAGGATAATGAGATGGAGAAAATGTTTATTCTTTTAGCATCGGATAGGAGATTCCTCGTAGGGAAAGACCAGTTTGTACCATGAAAATACATAGAAATATGCCCCCGTTATATAAGTGAGTGCCTAAAGCGTGTCGTTATGACTGGTGCTGTAGCATCAGATATAGGAAATGCTTCCGCATTATGGGAGGCGGGGATAGCAGGATGAAAGAGAAAATTCTCTGATTCTCCGTGCTCGGTGATGTGGCCCCTTACAATGAATCAATGAATTCCAGTCCAGTGCTCGCTGTGATTGGGTTTATTTAGAAAGTGATGAAGAGGGCTTAGTTCTACTTTTAGGCTTACGTGGGACCAATTCAGAGGCAGGAGCTGAAAATCGAATTGTTAGTTCTTGGACATTTGCTAAAATCTTGGAGAAGACTTTGGACATCCCTGAGCTGTGGAATTGAGATTTGCGGAAATGAACCCTAGGAAACCGGACGACAGCCTGGTACGTCAGGAAAACATGCTGTTTATGCCCTTGCGTTACCATGGTAACATTCGGAAATTTTGTTGGGAGTTAGTGGATCTCCTCTCCACCGAATGGAACGCTTCAACTCGCCAAATAATGATGCAAATTTTGAAGTAGTCAGAAACTCACAAGACGTTACGTGTTACGGGCTTTGGGGTAAAATAGGGGCATTTTCATCGGGGCCCCCTTCCTCAGGGACCACTTTCCACTGTTTTTTGTTTGTTAGGCCCACATGGGTGTGTTAGTTTCCCTTATTTGCTTTGTTTAGCAAGACTTGTTATTGTCTGGTCTCTACCCAGGGTCTAAGGTGGACCTGCCCAGGACATCGGCATCACATAAACCACTAATATCATTTGAGAATGAAAGACGTCTTCCACTCGGAGCACCCCAAAGCACAAAGAAACAGAGGTAACTGAGAGCCAAGTTCCAGGATTTCCAGACGGTTGAACGGCAAGCCAGGCAAACTGCCCAAAGGGCTAGCCAGCAATGGAAAAAGATCGATGATAAAAGGTCGAAAGACACACAAATGAAAAAGTCTTAGACTGTGTAATGGGTTCAGTCGTATCTCCCCCAAAGATACGTACACATCTTGATCCTTTGACCCTCAGAATGTGACCGTATTTGGAAATTGGGTCTTTGTAGGCGTAACTGTGTTAGGATGAAGTCGTCCTTCATTGGGGTGGACCCTACTTCCAATGACTATTGCTCTTGTAGAAGAGGAGACACACACAGACACACATAAGAAGGCCTTGGGAAGACCTTGGCAGAGACTGGCGCAAGGCAGCCGCGAGCAAAGAAACACCTGATGATCCGCCGGAAGCTAGGCAAGGCAGAAACAGATCCTTCCCAGAAACTTTCAAGGAAACGTGGCCCTGCCAGAACCTTGGTTTCAGACCTCTGGCCCCTGGAAATGTGGAAGAGTAAATGTCTGTTGTTTGAAGCCACCCAGCTTGGGGTCCATCGTTACAGACACCCTGAGAAACTAACTCAGGCGGGATGTGGAATCTGGAAACCGGGCAGGTTAACAACACGTAGTGCCAAGCGGGTTATATTTGCTCAAGTTGCATTTCTTTGCCCAGTTCAGGGATTCCATAATACTCATTGTACTGCATTGCAAATTTTCAGTTATATATTCCAACCCTGGACACTATGCCTGCCCCCCAGTAACAGAGACCATGGCTATCTTGCTCAGATCTCATTCCCAGCAGCAAACCCAGTGCCTGCCATGTAGTAGATATTCAAGAAGTGTGGCCAGTGGAATCAGCAGGTCAACCTGGGTCACAGGTAGAGGGGAGGGCTGAAGGCTGGCCCACAGATCTTCCTGATGCTGGGTTTCCCTGCTACTGAAGCAGAAATTTGCTTATTAAAATACCCGCCTGCTTGGGGCGCCTGGGTGGCTCAGTCTGTCAAGCATCTGACTTCGGCTCAGGTCATGATCTCACCATTCGTGGGTTCGAGCCCCACGTCCGACTCTGTGCTGACAGCTCAGAACCTGGAACCTACTTTAGATTCTGTGTCTCCCTCTCTCTCTGCTCCTCTCTGTTCATTCTCTCTCTCTCTCTCTCTCTCTCTCTCTCTCAAAAAAAAAGTCTGAAATACCCACCTTCTAACGCCGGCTTTGCCTTTCTCACTTCTGCCTGCCTTTGGATGTGGTGGTCTGCCTGGGGAAGCAGAGAACAATGTGTGTGCTAACTGTACGTGCACATAGTTCCGGGGAAGGCTGACCTCTCAAGGGGTCCCTGCGTGGCTGTATGCCAAGGGTTAACACGTTTGTGTCGGCATCCTCCAGTACCTGCAACCTGGATGCTGCCAGGCATTGGGATTTATCATCTTGACTATTTGCAGGCCTCTCCCTTTCAAAAGCCAGTGGCTCTGAGGGATGAGAGGGTCTCTCCCAGGGGGCTCTGCCTGCCTGTGCTGCAATTTTGCAGGCCTGGAAAGAACCGGCTTTCATTGCAAGCACGTCTCAAGGATGGAGACTCTTTAAGGGGAAAGCAGATTTGCAAAGGAGAAAAGACTCCGAGCCTCCAGATAACAAATGGGGTTTAGAACAGGTTTTTTCCGCCTCCTTTTCAACACTCTGCCCCCATCTAACACCATTAATCCTGTGCCTGGTTAGCAGAATCGGGCACCAATGACCACAGTGCATAATAAATAAAATAGAGGGGAGTCTTGTTCGTTTCTTTATAATATCCTCTCCATGGTTGCCACAGAAAATTGAGGGTTAATAAATCAATAGTTTCCTCAAATAGGACAAGGTTACATCAAAAATAAATAAGAGGTGCATGTGCCCACCGCACAGGAGTTGTGAGCTGATAATGGCCAAACGGTGCCCTCGTAGAGACGTGATAAAGCATAGCTGCTTCCTTGGCCTGGATCTTGAGGCTTCCATCCATATACCATATACCATGGATAGTTAGAACTATCCCAGCAGAAAAGACTCCTCAAAGCGTAACATATGGTTATAGCAACTTAGTCTGTATTAAGCAATCACAAATGATTTTCACATTGTAAAAAAAAAAATGAAGTCAAAATTCTATGTAGATACCAGTAGAAAATTATATTTGGATGTCTCTCCCATACTTTGAAGCTATGCTTGTCTCTTTCTAGACTTAGATATACACAACAAAGCCAGAACATGGTAATACACACAGAGATGTGTATGTGTGTGTGTGTGTGTGTGTGTGTGTGTGTGTGTGTGTATAATGCTTTCCTTATAGCTGACCATCATCTTTAGTTCAAAACAATATTTCCTCTAATAAAGTAAGTACATGCTAAAAATTAACATCAGTTCACTGAGGATTATATTCAATACCAAATGAGTTAACGCATGTAAATACACAGAAGAGCGCCTGGTGCATAGAAAGAGTTCATTGAAGGTCATTTATTACTTTGCTTGTCTGTATCATCATTTGTTCAACTAACGACAAGCATTTATTGAGCATCTATTGTATTTAAGCTCAAGGAATAAGAAAGCCTCCTCCTCTCTAATCTAGAGGAAAGACAAACATTAATCATTATCACTCTGTCAAATCAGAGTCATCCAGAAGATGTTCCATCTCACGATGAGAAGAGATTTATACTGATACTCAATATAATCCTGCTCCAAGCCTCTTTCTGAAATACAGATTCCCTAACAAGGGCAGGGTTACGTTGACCTTTCATGCGGAGAGGTATGTAAGCCAATAATTTGTACTGGCTTCCTGCCGTTCTTTTTGGACATGGCTCTATTCTTGCCCCTTGCCGGCATCTAGTACTTTCTCGACCGCCCTCTGCGGTTCCACAGAGGTTTGTCCAGCAGCGGGCAATTTCTCTCCATTCACACATCCAATAGCATCACAAGGAACTTCCTCATCTATGTTGATAATTCATCACACCAGCTTATTTGAACTCTCCTTCTTCGCCTCCTTGACTCCAGCAGGAATCACATCCATGCCGTTTCAGGAACATTTCTTTTCTGCTCAACCGGAAACACTCCACTTCTGAAGCAAGTTTTCTCACATCTAAAATTTTAAATGCCCTCTTTCCGGTCTCTGACCATGGCTCCCCTCTTCCTCTGAGGCTTCTTACAGTCGTGTGTCCGCCAAGCCTGGTCTTTGGCTTCAATTGGCGCTCTGCTTCTGAAAGTTTCCTTTTGCTCCAGAAAAATCCCCCTCCCTTTCTTAGTTTCCCTTCAGCCCATGTTGAACCCAGGACCCCTGGTACATTCTAGTGAATCCTTAATGTCCTTGTACTACATTTTCATTTGAATGCCAGGTATCATACAATACTGAGGAAGGAGCCACGGTCTTGTGGATTGGCACCATAAGTCACATCCTTTTACTCCTTGATGAGATCAAAGTGCCACGTGGGAATTCCTTGGTGTGTTTCTGGTCAGGTTCTCCCCCATGCTGCCTGTTATAGACTGCATCTTTGTGTCCCTCCAAGTTCGCCCCATGATCTAAGAAGAGGAGGAGACCAATGCTTGCTCTCCCCGTGCAATGGTGGGGGGGGGGGAGGAGAAGGGGGGGCGCACCCAGCAAGAAGACGGCCGTCTGAAACAAGTGCTCTCCAAACATGAAATTTCCAGCAGCTTGCTCTCAGACTTCCCCAGGCTCTAGAGCGGTTAGAAAGAAACGTTTTCTGTTAAGTCATCCAGTTTATGATATTTTATTATAGCAGCTCAAACTGACAGATATCCCTCAACCAGTCTTCTCAAATTTTTCTCCAGCCTCCTTAAAACCTCTACTACAATCACCTCTCCCCTGCCTCCCCTCCTCATCCTTATTTTTCAATATTTCCTTTTTAATTTTAGAGACACAGAGAGAGCACAAGCAGGGGAGAGGGGCAGAGGGAGAGAGAAAGAGAGAATCTTAAGCAGGCTTCACTCAGCGCAGAGCCTGACGCGGGGCTCAATCCCATGACGCTGGGATCATAACCTGAGCCGAAATCAAGAGTCAGACACTCAACTGACTGAGCCACCCAGGTGTCCCTTTTAAATAGATTTTTGCTTCCTTCTTCTAAGATCAGAGTTTGGTCCAGGTCATATGGTTCATTTCCTTCTTTATATTCAAACATGAGGGTTCACAACAGTATTTATATGTTATGTGTTGATTCCTGCAGAATATGTTTTCCAGACCATACTTTTCTGCCTTTTGTATATCTCCACTCATCTATCCCAAACTGGGCATCCAACATTGAATCTGTTATCACCACATAACCTTATTTCATCTTCTCTGATCTTTCTACTGTGCCATGTGACCAACCTCTGGAGGCCATTAGATTCTGGGGGCTGAATAACCAGAATCTAGTAGAAATCGACTGGTAGAAATTTTTGTCTGATGTATTCAGACTCTTATGAAGGGATACAACCTCTTTTAAGAGGTAAATGCAAACCTTTGGATTCAAAACTTCTCATTCAATTAAGCAACTATGGGATGATAAACACATCATATACCAGCATTTGAGTTGATGATGAGAGAAACCATTGTCCATCAGGTAACACTTGCTTTTGCATCAAGAGTACTGCATTCTGCTGCCATAAAGCAGAGTTCTGCCATTACTTGACTCAGTGGCCTTACAGAGTATTTCTACTTCTGAAACCTCTGTCCAAACAGGAGGAAGTTAAGGGGATTGAACGAGATGATCCCTGGAGTTAACTTTCAACCTAAAAAGTCTTTCTTCATTGCTATTCTCACCATTTTAAATATTTAGTGGAGCGTTTACTATGTGTTCTCTACCATGGAGAGTTCTATGGGAAAGTGGAAAACATATAAAGTGATACGGAGGGGGGTTTAGTCCCCGCACTTGGGGGTAGAAATACAGTTTATCGGAGCGCAGCGAGGAAATGTTCATTCTCCTCGTAGCTCTCCCACTAACTTGTTGAAGGTCTGAGGGAAACGTATTCCTTCTTCCAGAGGCTGCCTCAGTTTTTCCTTATGCACAACGAGGGTTCCGAACAGTTGCTCCCGTGAGGCCCCTTTGAGCTCTGGGATGCTATGGTCTAGTCACAGGGAAAAGATTAGGACATCACTTAACTCAAGGATACAACCCAGCGGTACAAAACTTTCCCCTCACAATCACTGAGCTGCTTCTGGTGAGGATACAGATGTTGAGTAATTTATTCAGCCACCTCTTTCAGAACGCTTGCTTAAACTCTGTGGGAGCTGGGCCAGTTCTTCAGTGCTCTTCACTCAATGGCTTGTCAGTTCCTCTTTTAATAGTAACATCGCGCCCTCAATGAAGTGCCGAGGCATTTTTTCCTCGTAAGATGAAAAGAGGTGGCCACGGAGCTGGCACAGCTCTGGGCTGCAGACATCCTTCCAAATCTCTTTTCTTTGAGGAGCCAAATGATTCATTCAGGAAATGTCTGAGTGCCCAGTACAGAGGAAATTGGGAAGATTATCTCCCCTGACCTCCCTCAACTTCCCCCACTCTCGCCATGTTTGCATTTTGGTGGCTCTCAAAAGGTTTATTATCCAACTCCTCAAATTTTCTTTCAGGACCGGAGGGTAGAAAATGGATGTCTAATTAACGCAGTGGATAGAGGCACATCTTCGCTGCGGTAAACTGAATCATGTTGGGGAATCTACGGAACATACACTGTTCAAAGGTAGGGTTGTCTACAGAAGAGGGGCTCCACCTTCTGCCCTTAAAATCTCATCCCTTTCCTGACATGTGTCCAGTAGCTTCCTGTTGTATTAACTTTCCGGGCCAAAAAGCTCAGCTTCAAAGGCTTACATGAGCTCACTTCCCTTGTATTTCCTCTCGTTCCTGCCTTCTCGCCCTCGGCCGCCAAACCCATGCATTACAACGACAGACCCTTGTTGAATGTCTGAGAGACAACAGGGTGTGATGGCAATGGCGTGAGATTAGGGACCTGGCGTTCGCGTCCCGCGCCCAGACTTGTTAACTGCGTGATCCTGGTAAAGCTCTTCTTTGCTGTGTGCTTCAGTCTCCCCCTCCGCGATGTTTTTTATTGCTCTGCCCAGAATCAGCCAACCCTGTACGAACTGGGTACGACTGGTACCGACTCTAATTGACCAGAAACTTGATGAAGATAGAGGCTCTGCTTCCTTTATCTCTGTGTTCCTAGCGGCTGGCAAATGCCCTGTTGCAGAAGGTATTCACTATAAATTAGCAGAATGAACAATTTAATGGCTAAACCCGAGCCTTCCCATCCTGCTGCAACTAAGGCTGCTGAGAGTTTATGAGAGAGAGGGAGTGGGGTGCAGATGGGAGGGATTCCTCCACGGCTGCAACACACACACACAGACACACACACACACACACACACACACACACACACACACTAGAGGCTCATACAGGTTCTCAAGGGACTGGAAACTGGCCTTTGCCCATTTCACCTATTTCCTATAGATACCTTTTTTTGTTTATAGTAATCAATCCTTATGAATAATTCCTCTTCCGTGGTTTTACATAAAGATATAAGAAGGTTTGAAGACAGTTGCAATTGCTACTGTTGCAATTACCTGGGACTCATATCCCCTAGGGATGCGTCTATGGGTAGCAAAATGCTAATGACTGTGGAAATTATGAAAAGAAATCTAGCAAAAGGGAGGCTATGGGAGCCAGCTGGGCCACCTCCCCTTGGGCTCGTCCTAGAGATTAAACCTCCTTAACGCAGGCTGCCGCCGATTTGAGTCCCAAGATACGGGGTTCCATCCCATTTATCAGATAACCATAATAAACAACAACCAAGCTACCTCGACGTTACCAAAAGACAAATTCTTCCCGTCACATCCTACGGGGCGTTGACTCACCATGTAGCTTAAGCATTGCCTTTAAAATCAGAGTCTGGGTCAAAATTTAACCCCGCCACTTTCTCAAACAGTGTTTTCTGGAAAATCACTGAACTTTTCTGTGCTTAAGTTTCCTCCACTGTAAGCAGAAGATAATGTAATAACGATACATTAAATGATGGAATGGCAGGGAAAATCAAGGTAGAAGACTGATGGGGTATTTCTTTCTTAACCTCTACCATCTTATATGTGTTAATGAGTATCTTGATATTGGAGTCACGGTCTTGCTTCTGGGGCCCCACACTCCAGTGAGGGATACCAGGTGAGGTCTCATGAAAAGTCAAGTCGAAATGCAAGGCAACATTGCAGATGACATGGGCTATGGCAGATTAAGTACTAAACGAATGGACAGAGCCTATTAAGCTGTGTTTTCAGAATTCACTGCTGTGTCTGGCTCTCAGGGAGCCGCCATTGCTTTAAGTAGCTGCCTAGGGGTCCATAAAATGTTTAAGAGCTCTGTCCAGTCCCACACAGAGAGCTTTAAAAGTTTAAATGGACTCTATCCCAACCTCAGGTTTCAGTTGAACATATATGCAAGGATTCAGTTTAGTATCTTTAAGAGATTAAGGAGTCTCCAGGGGCCTTCCTACTAGTCCCAGAATCTTAATAGAGAAAAACACACTGGCTCCATTTCAAAATTAAAGAGACAGATGCTCCAGAGTGATCTTCCACTGACATCCAGGGCAGGTTGGATGTCCAGGCATGGTGCCAACATGTCTCTTATTTGGGAAATGAGTGCTTGGACATCGTCCTAACTTCCTGCGAAAGGATTGCACAGCTTGATCCCTTGCAGAGAAGAAGCCATAAGCACGTAATTGACATTGTTGGGGTGAGACTGACAAAGACATATCTCTAACAGTGACATATTCGTAAAAATTATTTATTGAGAGCTACTGTAGGCCACAGACTGTGCTAATCCCTCCTGATACAGTATTACTGACAAGAATGAGCAAGAGTTTTTGTGCACTAGGTATTTTATTTCTCATTTTTTAGAGGAGGTAACAGACTCAGACACTGTGTGACTTGCCCACGATTGCTTGACTAGTAGGGGTCAGAGCCCAGACTCTGGCCCAAGTACTTTTAATAATATTTATTATTATATTAATAAAAATGTAAATTATAATGATATCAATGGCATGAAAAACAAGTGGCCAGCCACAGTGCTCAAAATATTGGGATTTAATCTATATAATAATTCTGTTCCTTAGGTACTGACATCCTCATGTTGTAGTTGAGGAAAATGGGCCTTGAGGTTTTTTAAGTCCCTCGCCATAGCTCATGTGGCTAGTGAGCACTTGTCTCACTCCCAAGCATGTGCCCTTTACACTTTTCTGCACTGCCACTCAAAGAGAAAACAGTTTACAGTCTCCTTAGTCAAGAGCTTTGCCATTTCAGTCAAGAGCAGGCTGCTTTGGAAGGCATCGAGCTCTCCACTCCTGTTCTAGAGCCAGCTCTACCCTTAACTACCCAGGGCAACATAGATAAATCTAAATCTTTCTAAAAATAGGGGAGAATTTTATGAAGTCGGTAGTTTTCAAACTATTTTTGAGCCATGAACAGCTTTCTGTTAATAAAACTTGCCCTTGAAACTGATGTGTAGTACGGGCCAAAGGGTATTTACAATGAGTGACAAGGGCCAGAAGGCCATTATCACCCTCACCCCTGCTCCTGGGAAGATTCTTTTAAAGGTACTATGCAGAGCCCCCAGCAAAGCACTAGACTGAGTTGTAAGGTTGGCTCAAAGTTGAGAATGTAAGAACTGGTAGGTCTTTCCTCCCTGGGATCTTCGTTCTGATCATTCTTAAATAGCCATGATTATTTGTTGGCCTCTCATGTCAATTCTTTCCTCTGTGTTCTTCTTAATTTCTTTTTGTTGTTTTGTGGTGGTTTAATTTGGTATGTCTTAGTTCGGTGCACAAATTGGCCAATAATACTTTACAATTTTTTTAAAACCGAGCTATAATGTACATGCAAAAAAAATCACCAATTATTTTATAGTTTGTGAGTTTTAGAAATTGTACCCGTACTACCACCATCAAGATATAGAAAGGTTCCACCACTCAAAAAATTTCCCCAGGCTTGCTTGTAATCAAGTCCCAGTTCCTGGCAATCTGGGATCTGTTTTCTGTCCCTATCGGTTTGCCTTTGCAAGAATGCCATATAAATGGAATTCTATAGCCTTTTGAAGATAGCTTCTTTCATTTAGAATAATGCATTTTGAGATTTACCTATATTGTCACCAGTATCAGTAATTCTTTATTTCCTACTGCTGAATAGCATTTCATTTTACGGCTGCACTCCCATTGTTTCATCCATTTATCAGCTGATGGTCACTTGGGTTGTTTTTAGCTTTGAGGGGTCAGGAATAAAGCCGTTCTGAACATCCGCACACAGGTGTTTGTGCATGGCGTAAGTTTTCACTTCAGTTGGGTGTTTACCTGGGTGTGCAATTGCCAAATCACATGCGGTATACATGTAACTTTACAAAAAACTGTCAAATTAGTTTCAAAAGTAGGTGTTCCATTCTGCTTTCATATTGGCAATCTTGAGAGCTTCTGTGGTCCTGTATCCTCATGTTCTTGGAATGATCATGTTGTGGTTCTTTTTCACTTGATGGATTGTCTTGCCTTCCCAACAGATGCATAATAGTACGTCATTGTGACTTTGCTGTGAATTTCCCAAAAGACTGATGAAGTTGAATACTGTGTATGTGCTTATTTGGCATCTGTATATCTTCTGAAACAGTGTCTATTCAAATCTTTTGCCTACCTTTGTTTGGGTAGTTTGTTTTGTTACTATGAGTTGAGAGTCTCCTTGATATAGTCAAGCCCTTTGTTAGTTATGAAACAAACTAAAAAAGCTAGTCTGTAGATTCCCACTTCATCTTCTTACAGTTTCTTTAGAAGAGCAGAAGGTTTAGGAAGGAGGTAAGATGGCGAAGCAGTATGGAGATTCTGAGCTTGTCTCATCCCTGAAATACAGCTCAGCTAGATCAACACCAAACGACTTTGAACACCTAGGAAATTGATCTGAGGATTAGCGCATCAATCTGAATAATTTGAGCCCCAGAACTCAGCAGGTACATGGTGTGGAGATGTGAATTGGGGGAGAGAAAAGCTGTGGAGGGTTTTGTGAAGAGAGGACAGTGACAGAAAGAGAAAGGGGGAGAGTGCAGCACATAAGGATCATGCGAGAAAAGCTCTTCCATGAAAGTAACTGGAAAGAAAGAGAAAGAGTGAAAACATACATTCACAGGGAACTGAACAATAAATCTGTTCCCTAAAACCATTGACAGGGAGAAAGGAGAGGGTTTCAATAGCACTAGGATTCTATAAACAGTGGAGCACAGAGTCTGAAGATTCAGAGCTCAGTGCCTGGTGGTGTCCTGGTAAGGAAGTAGGGAGAATCCCCAGGAGCAGGCAGCAGGGTCTGAAGGGGGTGTGTGCCACACATGTAGAAGCAGTTCCCCTGCTTCGAGTGCATTTGGTAGAGGCCATACAGCCTCTCCACAGGCAAAGGTCCCAGCAGACCCTGGAGAACAGCCACATTTGCTGGTATTGGGACGAAGATGCCAGGGAAACCTGGCACCAGCCGTGTGTTGTGGTTTGCCGTAATCTTGAACCCCCGCCACTGCACGATCACATGCTTTCTGGGGAAAGGTTGCTAGATAGACCCTCCCCCAGAGAGTTGGCGTGGGTCCAAGCTGTAGGGGTCTCTGAAGCGTGGGGTTTTGAAACACAACCTCGTCTGAGATAAAACTCTAGAGGGACGTGCCACCTGGCAGGCAGACTACTTGGACACAAACAAGGTAGAGGTGGGGAGTGGATGGTGGCCTGAGACAAAGGAGGGGTGCTTGATCATGGGTCAGTGAGAGCTCGAAGTTCCTGTGCCAGAGACCTAGAAGATGGCTGAAGCCATTTCTACCTCTCCTGTGCACACACATGAGTGTAAGCTACATGTCATACCTAGTGGAGAATGGAGCTGTTACACCAAGCCCCATCCAACTGTGCCCTCCAAGCACATCCCCCAGAAGACCAGCACAACTCACTCCACCTGCTTAGAGTACGGACTATAGAGTGCTTCATAGTTTCAATTCTAGGGGAAACTGGGTGTAACCTCATTCAGGTTTCATTGTTTTCTGTTTCATTTATTAATTTATTTTCTCTGCTTCTGTTTTTGCTTGAATTGGTTTTTGTGCTTTCTTTTCTTTCTCTTTCTTGGATACAGAAAGAGAAAATTTTATTTTTATTCTTTTTACTTTTTAGTTCTTTATTTGATTTCATTTTCTTTATTTTATTCTATTTTTATATCATTTTTAATTTGTTTCTTACCTTTTTTCTATCTTCCCTTTCTCTTTTTTTTCTCTATTTTATCAAGCTTCTTTCAATAAGCAGGCTGAAACACATTGAGAATCTAGCTTCCTTTATTTGATATTTTGTTTTCAATTTTTAAAAATTTTATTTTTTATCTTATTTTTTCTTCCTCCAAAATGACAGGATGAAGGAATTCACAGCAAAAGAACAGGAAGAAATGATAGCCAGGGATTTAATCAACACAGATAAAAGTAAGATGTCTGAACTAGAATTTAGAACCATGATAAAAGAATACTAGCTGAGGTTGAAGAAAGCATAGAATACACAAGAGAATCCCTAGAATCCCTTTCTATGGAGATAAGAGAAATAAACTCTAGTCAGGCTGAAATTAAAAATGCTATAACCAAGATGTAATCCTGAAAGGATGCCATGATGGCAAGGATGGACAAAGCAGAGCAGCAAATCAGCAATATAGATGATAAAATTATGGAGAATAATGAAGAAGAAAAAAGAGGGAAACAAAGGCACAAGAGCACGATAAAAGATTTAGAGAGCTTAGTGACTTATTAAAAAGGAATAACATTGAAATCATAGGAGTCCCAGAAGATGAGAGAGAAAAAGGGGCAGAAGGTTTATGTAAGCAAATTATAGCAGAAAACTTTCCTAATCTGGGGGAGGACACAGACATCAGAATCCAAGAAGCAAAGAGAACTCCCATTAGATTCAATAAAAACTGA
Organism: Panthera pardus; assembly: GCF_024362965.1. Lineage (NCBI taxonomy): Eukaryota > Metazoa > Chordata > Mammalia > Carnivora > Felidae > Panthera > Panthera pardus. The sequence goes on from NW_026527002.1 coordinate 70,595,532, forward strand.
CCATCATCAAGGCATATCATAGTCACATTCACAAAATATACAGATGAGAAAAGAATTATGAAAGCAGCAAGGGGGAAAAAAAGTCCTTAACCTCTAAGGGAGGACAGATAAAATTTGCAGCAGATATATCCACAGAAATTTCACAGGTCAGAAGGGAGAGGCCTTCAATGTGCTGAGTCAGAAAAATATGCAACCAAGAATTCTTTATCCAGAAAGGTTGCCATTCAAAACAGAAGGAGAGATAAAGAGTTTCCCAGACAAACAGAAACTAAAAGGAGTTCTTGACCACCTATCCAGCCCTGCAAGAAATTTTAAGGGGGACTCTTCGAGTGTAGAAAAGGAAAAAAACCAAAAAACAAAAAAGACCAAAAGCAACAGAGACTAGAAAGGACCAGGGAACATCACCAGAAACGCCAACTCTCCAGGCAACACAATGGCACTAAATTCATCTCTTTCTGTATTCACTCTAAATGTAAATGGACTAACTGCTCTAACCAAAAGACATAGATTATCAAAATGAATAAGAAATCAAGACCCATCTATATGCTGCTTACAAGAGACTCATTTTGGGCCTAAAGACACCTGCAGATTGAAAGTAAGGGGATGGAGAACCATCTATCATGCTAATGGTCATCAAAAGAAAGCTGGAGTGGCTATACTTATATCAGACAAACTAGATTTTAAGACAGACCCCTTAACATTATATCATAATTAAGGGGTCTATCCACCAAGAAGATTTAATGATTGTAAATACGTATGCCCCCAATGTGGTACACCCAAATATATAAATCAATTAATCACAAACATAAACACATCGATAATAATACCATAATAGTAGGGGACTTCAACACCCCACTTACAACAATGAACAGATCATGTAAGCAGAAAATCAACAAGGAAACAATGACTTTGAATGACACGCTGGACTGGATGGAATTAACAGGTATATTCAGAACATTTCATCCTAGAGCAGTATAATATAAATTCTTCTTGAGTGCACATGGAACATTCTCCACAATAGATCACATAGTGGGTCACAGATCAGCCCTCAACAAGTACAAAAAGATCGAGATCATACTTTGCATATATTTAGACCACAATGCTATGAAACCTGAAATAAACCACAAGAAAACATTTGGAAAGACCATGAATACTTGGAGATTAAAGAACATCCTACTAAGGAAATAATGGGTTAACCAAGAAATTGAAGAGGAAATTAAAAAGTACATTGAACCCAATGAAAATGAAAACACGACTGTCCAAAACCTCTGGGATGCAGCAAAGGCAGTCATAAGAGGGAAGTAGATAGCAACCCAAGCCTTCCTAAAGAAGGAAGAAAGGTCTCAAATACACAACCTAACCTTACACCTAAAGGGACTAGTAAAAGAATGGCAAGTAAAGCCCAAAACCAGCAGAAGAAGGGAAATAATAAAAATTAGAGCAGAAATCAATGATATAAAAAAAAAAAAAACAAAAACAAAACCAGTAGAACATATCAATGAAACCAGGAGATGGCTCTTTGAAAGAATTAACAAAATTGGTAAACCCCTAACCAGACTGATCAAAAAGAAAAAGGAAAGGACCCAAATAAATAAAATCATGAATGAAAGAGAAGAGATCACAGCCAACACTGCAGAAATACAAACAAAAGTAAGATAATATTATGAACAATTGTATGCCAAAAATTGGGTAATCTGGAAGAAATGGACAAATTCCTGGAAATATATAAACTACCAAAACTGAAACAGGAGGAAATAGAAAATTTGAACAGACCCAATAACGAGAAAAGAAATTGAATCAGTGATCAAAAATCTCCCAACAAACAAGAGTCCAGGGCTGGATGGCTTTCCAGGGGAATTCTACCAAATATTTAAAGAAGAGTTAATACCTATTATTTTGAAGCTGTTCCAAAAAGTAGAAATGGAAGGAAAACTTCCAAACTCATTCTATGAAGCCAGCATTACCTTGATTCCAAAACCAGACAAAGGCCCTACTAAAAAGGAGAAGTACAGACCAATTTCCCTGATAACATGGATGCAAACATTCTCAACAAGATACTAGCAAATTGGATCCAAAATACATTAAAAGAATTATTCACCACAATCAAGAGGGACTTATTCCTGGCTGGTTCAATATTCCCAAATCAATCAACATGATATATCACATTACTAAAAGAAAGAATAAGAACTGCATGATCCTCTCAATAGATGCAGAAAAAGCATCTGACAAAATACAGCATCCTTTCTTGATAAAAACCCTCAAGAAAGTAGGAATAGAAGGAACATACCTCAAGATCATAAAGCCATGTACAAAAACAACAACAACAACAACAAAAACCCCACAGCTAATATCATCCTCAATGGGGAAAAACTGAGAGCTTTTCCCCTAAGGTCAGGAACATAACAGGACATCCCCTCTCACCACTGTTGTTTAACATAGTGTTGGAAGTCCTGGCCTCACCAATCAGACAACAAAAGAAATAAAAGGCGTCCCAATAGGCAAGTAGGAAGTCAAACTTTCACTCTTTGCAGATGACATAATGCTCCACATCGAAAACCCAAAAGACTTCACCAAAAAACTACTAGAACTAATACATGAATTTGGCAAAGTCACAGGATATAAAATCAATGTACAGAAATCTGCTGCCTTTCTATATACCAATAATGAAGAAACATTTGTTTATAAGGACTCCTATTTATAATGGCACCAAAACCCATAAAATACCTAGGAATAAATCTAACCAAAGAGGTGAAAAATCTATATGCTGAAAGCTATAGAAAGCTTAGGAAAGAAATTGAAGACACAAAAAAATGAAAAAAGATTCCATGCTCCTGGATAGGAAGAACAAATATTGTTAAAATGTCAATACTACCCAAAGCAATCTACATATTCCATCGCGATCCCTATGAAAATAACACCAGCATTCTTCACAGAGGTAGACCAAACAATTCTAAAATTTGTACGGAACCACAAAAGACCCCAAATAGCCAAAGTAATGTTGAAAAAGAAAACCACAGCTGGAGGCATCACAATTCTGGACGTCAAGATGTATTACAAAGCTGTAATCATCAAGACGGGTACTGGCACAAAACAGACATGTAGACCAATGGAACAGAGTAGAGAACCCAGAAATGGACCCACAAATGTATTGCCAACTAATCTTTGACAAAGCAGGAAAGAATATCCAATGGAAAAAAAAGTCTCTTCAGCAAATGATGTTGGAAAAATTGGACAGCAACAGGCAAAAGAATGAACCTGGACCACTTTCTTACACCCTCCACAAAAATAAACTCAAAATAGATGAAAGACCAAAACATAAGACAGGAAGCCATCAAATCCTAGAGGAGAAAATAGGCAACAGCCTCTTTGACCTCAGCCACAGCAACTTCTTACTTGACATGTCTCTGGAGGCAAGGGAAACAAAAGCAAAAATGAATTATCGGGACCTCATCAAGATAATAACCTTCTGCACAGTGAAGAAAACAATCAGCAAAACTAAAAGGCAACTCAGGGAATGGAAGAAGATATTTGCAAATGACATATGAGATAAAGGGTTAGTACCCAAGATCTATAAAGAACTTATGAAACTCAGTGCCCAAAGTACAAATAATCCAGTGAAGAAATGGGCAGAAGACATGAATCAACACTTTTCCAAAGAAGACATCCTGATGGCTAACAGACACGAGAAAAGATGCTCAACATCACTCATCATCAGGGAAATGCAAGTCAAAGCCACAATGAGATACCACCTCACACCTGTCAGAATGGCTAACACTAACAACTCAGGAAACAGCAGATATTGGCGAGGATGCAGAGAAAGAGGAACCCTATTTCACTGCTGGAGGGAATGCAAACTGGTGCAGCCTCTCTGGAAAACAGTGTGGGGGTTCCCCAAAAAATTAAAAATAGAACTATCCTGCAACCCAGCAACTGCACTACTAGGCAATGGGCAGTAAGGAGGGCACTTGTTGGGATGAGCACTGGGTGTTATATGTCAGTGATGAATCATGAATTCTATTCCTGAAATCATTATTACACTATATGTTAACTAACTTGGGTTTAAATTAAAAAAATAAATTAATTTAAAAACAGAAGAGCAGAAGTTTTTAATTTAATGAAGCACAGTTTATCAACGTTTTTCTTTTATGGACTGTGCTTTTGGCGTCATGTTGAAGAAATCTTTGCCTCATCTTACTCCACAAAGATTTCCTCGGAGTTTGCTCCTGGAAATTTTACATTTAGCTCTATGATTCATTTGGGATTAATTTTTATATCGAGTTTGAGTAATAAATAGAGGTTTCTTTTTGCACATGGATATATAAATGTTTCAGCTCGAAAGACTATTCTTTCATCGCCGAATTGCATTTGCACTTTTGTACAAAAATTGTTTGATGCTGTATGTGTGGATCCACCCCTGGGCTCAGTAATATTTTGAAATGAAGTATCTTTCTGCTGAAACCTAAGACATTGTATAAATACATAGCCTAGATTTCACCGTGCAGCGGAGAAGATAAGCCCCCAAAAGAGGGAGGATTCGTGGAATCTAAAACTTCCCATGGTCTCTAAGAGTAATGAAGAGCCTGTAGGTTGTATAGAAAAAATCAGAAAGAGCCTTGCCAGGGCATTAGAAAAACCGAATCAGTACCAGTTCAGCTCCTAACTAACCTCAAGAACTTTTGCAAATTACTCAAATAGTTCCGTGTCACAGAACTGACAAAGACTATGTACACAGTTTAGCAAGGCACCAGAGACACCGTAAGCATACAAAAAATAAACAGTGCAACAATTAATATGCCGTTGGATCAGGAATCCAACAAGATGCAGTGCGATCCTGAGACATCATTCCTCCTTCACTATCTCATGCTGAATTGCCGTGTGCTTACGTGGTAAGCTACAACTTTCCGAGCCTCAATCTCTTTATGTATAACATGGGGTAATTATGCCCCATCTGCCAACCACAAAAGGTACTCACGAGCATTGGGTAAAATCTCTTTGTGAATGTATTTTTAAAACACACCTTGGAGGGACAGAAAGGGTCTTTTTTACCTGGCTGTGTGAAAAACACAATGGGGAACAGGTGTTTCACTTGGTATCTGGGGTAACAATTTGTCTTGCGGTTTTGAAATGTTTTAACTCAGTCCTTCCTAACCAACTTAGGAAGCAAAGTCCTAGACAGCAGATCGACTGTTCAGGTTAGAAAAGTCGAGACTGTGACGATCGGGGCCAGCACGGTGGAACTGAGATTGCGGACTGCAGCAAGGGGGAGGAATGAGATACGACGGTATCCACCTTGTGTTACAAGACAAGCTGAGGCATATTACAAATTTTAACAGTTGTTTTTGTTTTTTGGGTTTTTTTGAGCAAACATCCAGGCGAATCAGGCATCACCAAACCGGAAGTGATCAGGAGCAGTGTACCCAGAGAGCCAAGGGAAAGACTTTTCTAGAGGAAAAGACACAAAAGCCAAGCAGAGGAATTATTTGATTGGCTATAGCTTAAATGGGTACTTTATTTGGGAAAGGCTAGTTGGGCATTTGTGATAGGTTGCCTTAGGTTTCGATTTCTTTTTTTTTTTTAAATTTTTTTAATGTTTATTTATTTTTGAGAGACAGACAGAGTGTGAGCAGGGGAGGGGCAGAGAGAGAGAGGGAGACACAGAATCTGAATCAGGATCCAGGCTCTGAGCTGTCAGCACAGAGCGCGACGCGGGGCTTGAACTCACGAACTGTGAGATCATTACCTGAGCCAAAGTCAAACGCTTAATCGATTGAGCCACCCAGGGGCCCCTAGGTTTCAACTTCTTAATCTTCAATCCTTGAAAGCCTTAGGTTTTGCTTTTGCTTATGTAGGCTGCTAAGGCATTGGAGACAGTTCATTCTAATGGCCTTCTTGTTTAATTAGTTTAACAGTATGAAGAACATTATCCAGAAGTCAAGGTCCAGATGAACTCATAAAAATTTTTAAAAAAAGTTCAAGGTAAACAATAGATGGGAAAACAGGTGTCAGAACACATGTAGCATAAGAAGTCATGGTGGGGGCGCCTGGGTGGCGCAGTCGGCTAAGCATCCGACTTCAGCCAGGTCACGATCTCGCGGTCCGTGAGTTCGAGCCCCGCGTCAGGCTCTGGGCTGATGGCTCAGAGCCTGGAGCCTGTTTCCGATTCTGTGTCTCCCTCTCTCTCTGCCCCTCCCCCGTTCATGCTCTGTCTCTCTCTGTGCCAAAAATAAATAAAAAACGTTGAAAAAAAAATTAAAAAAAAAAAAAAAAAGAAGTCATGGTGAGCAAATGTGAAGAAAAGCAATATTAACATTTAACGTTTCTTGAGTGTTTGCTACATTTCAGGTGCTCTTCTAAGCACTTGAAATGTGTTGACTGATCCAGTCCTCACAACAATTCTATGTGAAAAGTACTAGTATTGCTCATTCGACCTTCATTGCTGACAAGCAACGAGAGCAGAGAGGGGAGGTAACACACTGGACTTTGCCATTTACCCCTCCAGAGGTCCCCACTCCCTTTCTTGGTCTGTGTCCCACCACCAATATGCCTCCAACATGCTTCCTTGCCTTTGGGCTTCCAGATGGGTTCAAGGCAATAATAAGCCTCAGCTGGAGACCTCAGAGGCGGACAATCTCTTCCCCAGCTTCTCTCTCTGTAGAAGCACGGTTAACCGACTGCATCCCTCAACCTTCGGCCAGGGTTCCCTTCTCTTTGGATGGTCCTCTTTGTCACCAGGTGAATGCCTCCTCCTTGCCCCTTCAGCTTTCAGTGTGGTAAATTAGTGACCCTGGGGGACTGCACAGACCTAATGACTTTCTTACTGCCAGCCCACACTTTATAATAGTCTTCACATTAAACTCCTCTTGAGTTCTCCAATTTGTATAGTACTGTGTTAAGTGCTGAGTAGGAAGAACTCAGTAAAATTTTGCTTTCAAAGGCTTCATGGACTAGTTGTGTTGATAGACAATTTCAGTGAGAAGGTCATGGGAGAGGAATATGGAATATTCTCTGTAAAAAAGCAAAAGAATGTGGTGGCTAAAGAAATCTTAGAGGATATGTGACATTGTATAAACTGATTTATGATCCCCAGAGCTGTTTGGACAAGGGCATCTGAATGCAAAGTTTGACTCAGAGAAAGGTAATTATTTTCTTGTAATGTAATTAGATCTTTCTTATCTGTCGTGACAAATAGAAGTTAAATTTTTTAAGTTATGAAATAAATACAAACAAAAATAAGAATCAAAATCCACCCATATCATGCTAACCAATATAAACAATTTATAAATATTTGAATATCCTTCATATATAAATGATTATACAGGGCATAATGTGTTGTACCCTGTCTTTTTCATTTTAAAATATATGGTGATTCCTTTGACATTGAGTTATTGTCATGTTATTGCAGCGGCTACCGTAGTTTGCCTGAAAATTCCATTTTTTTACTATTATTATAACATTCATTAGTTAACATATGATTTAATTTGACAGGAACCCAACTTCTCTGGAACATATCCTCAGAGTTAGAGAAGTCTTGCCAGTATTTCAGGAAAATTTCCATGGAACAGTGTCCACCTAAGGCAAATGTTTCCAGTCACAATAAATTATAGGGCCACACAAATATCAAGCAGCTTCCAATTCTGTTTTTTTGGCCTAATGAGACAGGGACAAATCCTTTATCTATACAATATTTGTTCATGGATAGTCCATTCCTTGGAGGCCTTTAATATTCCTATAATATTACACACATCTAATGAAATGGGAAAATTCATTGGTTCGGTCATCAGCTTTCCATCTATTCATCCCTTCACTTTTTCCTTCATTCATTCACTTCATTTCTTATGAAGTGCTTTCCACAATTCAGGTTCTGGAATGGCTTTTGGTTGTTCTGGCTGTATTGAGCCTAAGCTTGAGTTTGCATGCGGTAGGTTTTTCCAGTGCTTGGACAAGTAGACTTGGTTCTGGAAGAGTCTGTGTCACCTGGCATCAAACACTCAAAGTATTTCAGACTGCACAGTATCTCAGCAATGCTGCACTCCCGACTCTGTGTTTCTCTTTTGCTCCTAACACTAATCTGTCACAAATCTATTAGGCTGCCAGCAGTAAAAGGAGATGATAATTCTTCCTGTCTTTCTTTGGTGGCAAGGTTAATTTTTAAATAACTGTTAGATTAAAGAAGTTTTGAAATTATTCCTGAAAGAAGAAGAATGTTACAGTGTTTCATAGGCTAGTGCTAACTCCAATGTTAAGAAATACGTAATACGTTAAAATAGTTCTCTTATTTCCTTGCTATAGTGGGTGGAATAATGGCTCCCCAAAGATGTCCACGTCCTAATCCTCAGGACCTGAAATATGTTAAATTACATGGCAAGGGTAGAGCTAAGGTAGCTAATCCTCTGATCTTAAATTGGGGAGATTATTCTGGATTCTCTGTCTGGGCCCTGTGTCATTACAGGAGTCTTCATAAGGGAAAGAGGGGGCCAGAAGTCAGCAGTGTGAGTGGTATAATGTGAGAAAAATATGGCTACTGCTGGCTTCCAAGATGGAAGGAAGCCACAAGCCAAGGAAGGTGGCTAGAATCTTAAAGCAAGAAAGTAGACTCTTCCCTAGAGCCTCCAGAAGGCAAAGTAGCCCTGCATCTTTATTTTAGCTCAGTGAGACCCATTTTGGGCATCTGACCTCTAGAAATATAAGATAATTAATGTATATTGTTTTAAGCCACAAAATGTGTGGTATTTTGTTACAATAGCAATGGGAAACTAATATAGTAATCTACTGAGAATTTGTCTGTTTTTTATCATGAATTATGGTGAATTTTATCAATTTTTTTCTGTGTCTATTACAGTGTTCATTTATTTTTACTCCTTTATTCATGAAAGTGATAGGTTACTTGGACCATGAGAGGTAACTTAACCTTGCAGTTTTTGAATTTCCATTGTTGTGACCAGCCTTTTTACAGAAGACTGGATTCAATTTCTTAGTATTTTCTTTGAGAGTTTTGCATCTATGTCTGTGATCTTTACCTCCTTTTACACCCAAATGAAACTTCTCTGTACCTAATGTATTATTTGTGAAATGTCAATAAAGTATTATTGTGAGTGTCAATAAAGTGTAAAGATGAATAGTTGGGGTTTTGTCAAGACTTGAATCCTATCTTTGCTACATGCCCATTGCACGACTTGGGCTAGGCTTCTGGCCCATCTCTGTACCTCAATATCTCCCAACTAAATAAGGTAGTAACAACAAGGGTAACCCTAACTCTAAGGATTATATGGATTACATAAAATAGTCTAAGCATTCAGCATAGTTTCTGGAAGTTAGGAAAGTTCAGAATCTATTATTATAATATGAATATTATCAGTATGAGAGAAGAAATTCAAACTAATTTTCAACTGTTATACAAATTAGTCTCAGGAATTCATGACCCCTACTCTATTTACCTAATTTCTTTTTCAAAATTTTCCCTTAGAATTTAGGGTAGAAGGCTGGCTATTGACACTTTGTATACCCACTTCAGTTACAAACCTGATGTAAAGAGAAAATTGAGAAAGCACATTTTTTTCCATAAAAACTTGTTGAGGAGCCACCTGGGTGGCTCAGTTAGTTAAGTGTCTGACTTCGGCTCAGGCCATGATCTCAGTCTGTGGGTTTGAGCTCCACATAGGGCTCTGTGCTGACAGCTCTGAGCCTGGAGCCTGCTTCAGATTCTATGTCTTTCTCTCTCTCTCTCAAAAATAAATAAACATTAAAAAAAAAAAACTTGTTGAAACTCTCTTTTTTTTTGGTGGAACTTTCCATCTTTGGGGGAAGGATTGGCTTCTTTCAGGTTTTCTGAACCCCCGCTCTCAAGGGTAAGCCTGGCGAGCAGTCCTCATGGAATACATAACTTCTCTACTTGATGGAATAGATCTGAAATTATAAAATTGACTCCTAAAGTATGGTTATCCACTTCTCGTCCGGCCTGGTCTCACTTTTGCACCTCGATCTTGATTTTGATATCTGTGTTAAAGAAAACAAACAAAAACCAAACAGCACAGCCATATGATCTCTGGTTTAGGACAGAAATCCCACTGGTGATACAGGAAGAGAATGGAAATAACAATAAGGATTAAATTCAGCTTCATAACATAGGACAAAAAACAATGTAGCAGTGGCTTAAGTCAAATAGATATGCTTTCCTCTATTAAAAAGTCTAAAATTAGCCTTTCCAGGTCTTACATACCAACTCCAGCATATCAGGGTCCAGGTTTCTTCCATCTTCCATCCTCAGCATGCGGTTCAACCGCATGCTTCAAGATGGCTGCCCGAGTTCGCTATCAAGGTCCACCTTTCAAGCAGCAACATGAAAAATGGGAAGCACTCTCTCCTGTTAAGAGCCATCCCCCAAAGGGGCAAAAACATTTTACTTTCATTTCAATGGAGAGATCTTAATTACATAGTCATAATCTACTCAAAGAGAGGCAGGAAAATGCAATTCTTTAGTTAGGTGGCTATACGAGCAGCTGTAAATGAAGGTTATGAAGGGCACTAAATAGCATCTTCTGTATGTATTAATAGCAAGATTTTCCAGACTTGCTCCCTACTCCACTGCATGGTTCTAGGCTCAAAATTAGGAAGGATGGATATTACCTGTTCCCATTGTCTTCTCTCTTTTTTTTTTTTTTAAATACAACATGCAAATTATTTCCAAAATAGGGATAAAAAATAATGCCAGGATGCTAAAATGGCACACAAAGCAAATTGTTTTCTTTCCACTTCGGATCCCCAGACCCCCAATCCAGAGCATCTCCTTTATAAATATTTTGCATATTCATCTAGAAATTTTTTTTAACCCATAGAAGTGTACTCCACCCCCTTTATGACCTTTGTAATTTTGTTTAAATAACTTTAGTAGTACATGTTCTTTAAGGGTTAACTAGAACTCAGCTATGGAACTATCTTGCTCTGGTACATCTTTTTTCCTGTGTACTTCTCTAAACATGTATTTCTTGATCATTGTCTTTTCAAATTTTCTACTTCTTGTTGAATACAGTTGGGGTAGTTTCCCCTAGAATTATAAATGTGCTGTGGAGTCCCATGAAGCGTATGCTTAAATGACTTTAATCTCTCCATCCTTAATATTGCATAACTTTGATCTCTGTCATTTATCAAGTTAGCAATTAAATAGAACAATTTATCTATTTTTGTGATTATCTTTAAAGAACGGGATTTTTTTCATATCCATACTCTTTTTTACCTTGTTTTTGTTAAAATCTATCTTGGAATCGTTCTGTATTGATAGATGCAAATCCAGCTCATTCTTTCTAATAGATAGATGTGATTTCATTTCAGAGCTGCGGTATAATCTTTTAAACCAGTTTCTTATTAGTAACTGTAGAATAAGCTACAGACTTGTTTACCAAATCTGTTGATTTTTCCCTCTGAGCAGAGGATTAAGCTACATTTTCTAGATTCCCAGGTGAATGGGCATGGCCATGTGACTGATATGCAGCTGCTGGAACGTACACAGAATTTACATGAGCCTCTTCTTCCCCTGGTGAACAACATACATAACTACATTTTTCCCCTCTTCTGGAGACCTTAGGAGTGCAGCATTAGAAATGACTGGAGCCACACATTGAATAAGGCCACATCCCTAAATTACCGTTTGGTAGAGTGCCCCCCTGTGAATTGAGAATGACTACCTTGACTTTATATGAATGAGAAATGAATTCCCATTACAATAAGTTACTGTGATCTATAGGCTGATTGAGTTTATCTGATTAAGACAGCATCCCTATAACTAATTTACAAACTGAATGACACTGGACGTTCTTTTACACATAACCTCGAACTCGTATAAATTTAACCTGTACATTCAGTTTGCTTTATCAAAATGTATCCCCTTGTAAACATGGCACATTGTCTTCCTAAGAGCCTGACTCAATTTATGCTTTTACAAACAGTAAATCCAACAATTCTAGTCCGTGTGGTACACTGAAAAATTATCTGATCTCTGTCAATCTGATTTTGCAAAGTGGTAACTCATAGTTGTGGCTCAGCATCTTTTTATGCTCATGACTTTCATCAATTATTTACATTTCTTCTGCCATGTGGACTGCCCATTTGTGTCATTTTTAGGTTTTGCTCTTGAGTCTTTGGTCATTTTTGTCAGTGACTTGTAAGAGATTTTAAACATCAAGATTTTAAAACATCTTAATGTTTATACATCATGAAATTCACCCCCTTTCTCTTCATGTGCTGCAAATATCTGTCTCTAATATTCCGTTCACCTTTCAACTTGGACTACAGCATTAACACCAAGAAATCCTTTCAGACCAGGCTCCAGTCAAATTTACATTTTTCTTTCAAGGATGTTGAGTTACATTTTCCTGTGAAAGCCTCCCCCTATTTTCTGATGGCACTCCTGTGATTGTTATATTTAAATTCAAAAGCTCAGTGCATCAAAAATGGTTTTTAAGATAAATGTGAGATAGAAGGTGCAGCTTAATCTTTTTTTTTAATGAAATGGCTAATTCCTTGTTCAACCATGCCTTATTAAGGATTCTTTTCCCCATTGATTTGAAATGCTTTCTTTATCATCTGTTACATTCCTACGCGTACGTGGTCCATTGATAGATTCCTTATTTCATGTGATTGAACACTGTCTCTCTATTTATGGACCAGACTAAACCATTTAAATTTGCTACAACATTGTGCACACTCAGATATTTGTCAGACGTACGTTCTCTTCATTCCCACTGGGCCTCCTTTTGCCATCCATTCTCATTTTCCACCTACTTCTAAGGAAATAAATCGATTGATATTTTTATTGTGCTCATATCAAACTTTAAAATTATTGGGGCGCTTGGGTGGCTCTGTCGGCTGGGTGTCCGCCTTCAGTTCAGGTCATGATCTCACTGTCTGTGAGTTTGAGCCCCGCATCGGGCTCTCTGCTGACAGCTCAGAGCCTGGAGCCTTCTTCGGACTCTGTGCCTCCCTCTCTCTCTGCCCCTCCCGCCACCCGCACTCTCTCTCAAAAATAAAATTAAAACATAAAATTAAAAAAAAAAACTTTAAAATTATTAAATGTAGATGTTAATGGAGAGCTGAAAACTTTGTCTCACTGAGTCTCTTTTTAATTCCAGTACAGTTAACATACGGTATTGTGTTAGCTTCAGGGGTGCAATTAGCAATTCAACAACTACTCAGTGCTTGTCACAATACATGTACTCTTGATCCCCATCACATATTTCCCCCACCCCCACTCACCTACCCTCTGGTAACCATCAGTTTGTTCTCTATAATTAAGAGTCTGCGTCTTGTTTCTCTCTCTCTTTTTTTCCCCTTTGTTTGTTTGTTGGTTTTGTTTCGTAAATTCCACACGAGTGGGATGAGCTGGTATTCGTATTTCTTTGCCTGACTTCTTTTGCTTAGCATTGTCCTTTCTAGTTCCATGCGTGTTGTTGCAAATGGCAAGATTTCATTCTTTTTGACGGCTGGATAATATTCCATGGCATATATACATACCACATCTTCTTTATCCATTCATCTATTGATGGATACTTGGTCTCTGCTATAGTTTGGCTGTTGTAGATAATGCTGCTGTAAGCATAGGGGTGCATGTATCCCTTTGAATTTGTCTTTTTGTATTCTTTGGGTAAACATCCAGTAGTGCAATCACTGGGCTGGATGGTAGTTCTGTTTTTAACTTTTGGGGGAGCCTCCATACTGTGTTCCAAAGTGGCTGCACCAGTGTGCATTCCCACCAACAGTGCAGATGTAGTCTCAATAGTTTATTTTTGCTTTTATTTCCCTTGCCTGAGTCTCTTTCTAAGAGAAATTTCAGTGTACATTATTTATAATACATCAATCCTCTTAAAATTGTTTCCGTTTTTTAAAGTAGAGTCGCATGTTTCTTTTCTAAGTGTACAATCATTTTGCATACAAATTATGACAATTTTATTTTCTTTCCAACTTTGCAGTGACTTCTTCTTGACAAGTGTTGTTGACTCCTCCTTTCTGGAACAAAGGTACAAAATGGCGAGGTGAAAGCAAAGGCACATTTTAGCAAGGGCAAATTTTATTTTTGCCTAATTTCAGCAGATAATGTTCTTTTTCTGTTTGATTCAGATGGTACTGTAGCCAGAAAATATTCTTCAGCGTTACTGATCTGGAGGTACTCACTCCTCGGGCTTGGGCTAATAATGTTTTCTCTTTCTTTCTTACTAAAGTATAGTTGACATACAACGTTATATTGGTTTCAGGTGTACACCATATTGACTTGACAATTTTATAGACTACATCACGCAATGCTCACCAAAATAAGCGTAGTCACCATCTGTCACCATACATCATTACAGTGTTGTTGACTGTATTCCTTTTCATCCCCATGACTCATTTGGTAACTGGAAATTTGTACCTCTTAATCCAATGTGTTATTTTTATTTCTTTTATAGTCCTTTGTCACTTCTGGTTCCTTTTGTTAGATTTGGGGGGAAGAAAATATGCAAACATGCATTTACTCTTCACACTTCCTGAAGTCTAAACCCCTTCGTAAATCTGTTTGCAGCATTTTATTATTCCTGACATCTTTTACAAGAAAGAATTAGATGGATAGCTCACAGATTGTTTTGGGGACCCCAAACAGGAAGCACATTTGTGTTTAAAGCAGAAATCACCCACGTAATTATATTTATGTCAGCCTGCAAGCAGAGAGTTTCTTAATTATTATTATTGATGGCTTCTACAGAGGATTTCCTGAGAAGCCTACATATGTTCTGAATCAATTGCATTGTCTCCAGTCGGTCCCAAAATACCATGACTGAACCCAAATCAGGGAGCCTAGGTAGAGGCTGGCTTCACGGCTAATTAATCTCCTTCAGGGGAAGTCAAGTAACTTACACAGTGACAGGACTGAGAGGTGGTACCCGAGCAGCAGGAGCCTGGGGCACATGCTCTCTCCTTGTGAAAGAAGCAAAGAAAAGAGAGAACATAGACCCTGTGAACTTTCTGCCTCTCAGTGGGAAGGAAGCTGGAGGCATTTGGTTCCTCTTACTAGAAGATACCAAGATATCTGGCCCATGACCTGTACTCACTTGAGAAGAGCTACACAAAGGCCCTTCTGGAACATGGGGCTGTCTGAATCTTGAGGGTTCCTGTGATAGGAAGTTAATGGAGGGCCTGAAAACCGGGACGGATTAAGCGAACTAGGCCTTGTGCTAGATGACCTGGGGGGAGTTTAAAGGGATCCACACAGTTTCTTTTCTTGTTGACTTTCCAGTTCTGTTGGTGCAAAAAAGATCATTTGATTCAAGCTAGAGAGTCCTCGTTAGGTATTCCCTAAGAAACTCGGGACTAGTCACCAGTGTATAGATGTGAGTGAGACATAAGCACGTGAACGTGAGCAAGACACGGAACAGGGCAGATCTGTGTTCAAATCTAGAAAGGGAGACGGAAGTGATGATGGACGATTACAGAACTACAAGAAGCTGTCGTTTGCAGTAACGAAAGAACCGTGTACAAACACATAAGCCAGGTAACTCGGTTTGTATGGAGTAGAGCTAAATGTCTCACAAAAAGAGGCAGCGCATGGGATGTCTTAAATGACGTGTGATGGTTAGACAGACATAGAAGCGCCAACCAGACATTCAAGCTAGAAAGAGCAGGAACAAAGCGATGAAGAGTAACACCGCTTAGGATCTAACCGCGTGCTGCGTGACTCTCTTAAGCATTTTAACATACATGAATTCATTTCAGCCACCACAGCCCAACTATAAAGTGGTAAAATCAACTGCAAAGGGGTTCCTTGTGCTCACCGCGTGCCGTGTGGCAGCGGGATTAATGCAGGAGAGGAGGCAGAGAGGTAGGTGGCATTCGGGTCATGGGAGTCAGATTTGGAAGTCCCCAAGCGTTGGCACTCACACGCATGGCAGTATAACAAACAATAGTAAAAACTCTGCATTGAGGGTCAATGAAGAACTTAAGAATGCAGATGCTTGCTGATAAATTTTCTTCTTTGGAAAATAGGAAAGATAATGATGTTTCCCCCGTCTACTTAACAAGATTATCTTGAGAATCAAAAATGAGCCTATTATTAATATATAATATAATGATAATCTATAATAATAATAATAATATAATATGTAATATAATAATATTATAATGAGCACATTAAAGTGCTTCATGAGTTACCAGCTCCCATGCAAAATGTTGATTCTTATCATTTATAGAGGAGGATAGAGGGAAAGAGGAATTCAGGAATTCATTTTCCTGGGCGTACAACAGCAAGCTGTCTGTAGGGGGAACTACATGCTGTCCAGATAACCTCGGAAATTGCTCTTCCCCTAAAAAGTTTGACTGGAGCCTGGACTCTCTCTTTGCAGGGAAATAAAAGTGTTGGCTACATTCAGGTTTCAGGATCTTTCTCTCCCAAGATAAGGTGAGAAATTTACATAGTCACATTAACTTTTCCTTTTAAATATAAACGCGGGCTAAGCAACCACAGATCCCTTTTAACTTGGAGAGTAAAATCAGCACTCACAGAAGGGGTTTCTAGCAAGCATGTATAAGGCTTCCAGACATAACTCCATAAATCAATTAACAAAATGGATTATCATGCTTCCTATTGGTTTGTAATGGGCAGTTCACAGAGCTCTTCTCCCGACACCATCCCCCCGGTCAACGGTCAAACTAATTTTTATTGAGGGTCTATAATGTGTGAAATGTTGTACATAAATTATCCACAATCCATGCAACAGCCCTGTCAACAAGGTCACATCCCCAGAAGGGAGCAGAGCAGCGATACAAAGACATGCGTGTCTAACTGCAAAATCTGCTTTCTTTCTACCAAACCACGTTGTTTTTCACACTTACAAAGAATCTGATTCCAAAATGGGAATTACTTGCTAGGTGAGATTTTGGATAAGACTGTCCAATGTCCTCGGTCTCCGTTCTCTGATGTCTACAATGAGGGGATTGGGCATCATAACCTTTAACGTCGCTTCTCCCTCCAACAACCTACGAGCCCTTGTTTCAAATTACAGGCATCAGTGCTGAAGGCATGCAACTCTGCTCCCCACACCCCTCCCCCAGCCAGCCAATCGACTGCATCAAGCCCGGCAGCCAGCGAGGTGACAGATGTCACAGCCCGGTCTTCCCGGAACCCCGTATGCGAACCTCAGCTAAGATCTTCCATATGTCCTCACCCTCAGGGGAGACCAGAAAAACAAACACAATCTAAGGAAAACTCCGGCACATTAACTCTGCACCTGATTCAGAAACGCAGAGAGTTTTTAGATTCCTTTTAAATGAGCCTGAGTGGCTGACAGCCGGCAAACTAAAATCTGAAGCTGACAGAAGATGGGGAAGACCTGGGAAACACTGGAGCAAAAGCCCTTGAAAATAAGAATCGGGAACAGACCTGAAGAAAAGACGAGACACACACAGAAACTCCTTAGCACAAGTAGGTATCTCACCTCGGTTGCTGGCGTTCGCCCAACACCTCCCTCTTCTGAAAAGTTCAAAAGGCCAGACAGCCACACTGGACTTCAAGGCAGCTTCAGTGAATTCTCATAAAGAAGGGATGTAATGACCTGGAATTCACTCCTCTCAGCGGCATCACTGTCCACAGGAAATGCTTTCAGCATGAACATTCTGGATGCACTAAAGGGTAGTAAGATCCAGGATCACTGGGCTCAGGAAGAGAAACCCTTCGAGCAAAGACGTCTCAGAGAGGTTGTCTTTTTCCCTCCTATCTTTTAGCCATTTGCCCCCAAAGACCTCTTCCACCTGATTACCCAAGTGGTGCACTAACGGAAAAAGACATCCATTTCGGTATATATCATGGGGGGAAATGTGTCTTGTTGCCGTATTATCCCGCCTCTTGTAGAGTGTTGTTCTTTCAATACACTGTAAGGGAGGGCAGAAGTTAGAGCAGTTTGCCACCTGAAGTTTTAGAAGTTTGAGATTTGAAAGTTTTCCAAGATTATGGAGGAAGGGGAACATTAATTTCCTGCTCTGAGCACCTCCTCTGTCAGACATCCTACAAGGTGCTCTCTTGAATCCTCAACACTGTGAGATGGGTTCTGTGCTCATACTTGATGGATGAAGAAACCAAGGCTAAGGAACTTGATGTGAGTAGTTCAAGACTACACTCCTCTTTATGGCAGTATCGTCCTTCCTGTTTAGCCCCAGACTAAATAATAATTTAAATCACTCTATTCTCAATAACTCACGCTTCGGCGAAACTAGGATTACTTGCAAATTCCCTGACTTGGTCCTTCTCTCATGCCCTCGTGATGTTTGTCAATGTTCTTACTTTCGGTTGGCAAAGCCCTTTCTGGAAATCTCCACTGGCCCTCTCAGTCCCTCTTGTGAATCCTTGCTGACTCCCCCACAGAGTGACTTCCCCCCGCTTCATGAAGTTATTATATAAGGTGCAAAATGACATTGTAATTATCTGTTTTTGTGTCTGCAACCCAGTAAGAATGAAATACTTCTCTGAAGGCAGGACTGTGTTGTTGTTTTCCATCGCCCTGGGGCACCAGCATGAAGGAAACACTCATTCTAACTTTGGGACAGTGAGGAAGGAAGGTCAGGAGGAGGAATGATGTGATGAGGGAAAAGAGGGAGAAACTAAATGCTGGATAATATTAACTAAAGTTTTTTTTAACACTTTGTAGTTTACTAAGGTGTGTTCAATTTCATTAATTCCCTTGGTCTTCAAAACCAACTTCATAAGATAAATTGGAATGAATCTTAATTCCATCTCCTAAATGAACAACCAGAGGCTCAAGGAGGCAAAGCAAATGTTGCAAGAAATGAAGCAAAAAAGCAGCTTCATTCACGAGTACGTCTTCTAACTCCACATTCTTCATTTCATTTTTTTTCTTTGAAAAGTTTTTAAGATTTGTTTTTAAGTACAATCTTCTCCCCTCCACTAACATGGGGCTCGAACTCAGAGCCCCAAAATCAAGAGTCACAGGCTCAGGGCGCCTGGGTGGCTCAGTCAGTTAAGCCTCCAACTTCAGTTCAAGTCATGATCTCACGGTTCATGGGCTTGAGCCCCACGTCAGGCTCTGTGCTGATGGCTCAGATCCTGGAGCCTTCTTCAGATTCTGTGTCTCCCTCTCTCTCTCTTTCTCTTTCTCTCTCTCTCTCTCTCTCTCTCCCCCCATCTCTCTCAAAAATCAATAAATAAACATTAAAAAAAAGAGTCACATGCTCTACTGACCGAGCCAGCCATGCACTCATCATTTCTTTTTATACACACACAAGCAGTGCTATTGAGTTTTGCTAACAATGTAGTCTCTCCCCTCTCAAAAGTCCTCATGTAAAATGAAAGAGTATGAATGGCAGCAAAGAGAGGCCAGTAGTTCCAAATTTAAGGGCCGTACAGTGGCTATTAAAGAATGGCCTCATATTTGGAAGCTGATTTTCTCTCTTCAAGCTTACTGTTAACCATCCTGCAATCCAGAGCACTTGGCATCAGGTTGTGGGGAGAGAATAATCTCGGCCGCACATCGGGTCGTTTAGTCCCTGCCGCAAAGAGAGAGCAACCAGATGATCCAGGCTCAGAAGGATAGGCGTCTTCTTCACCGGGATAAGACACACAGAAGGAGAACAGGAAAGAGACTTTGACGCTGTGCTATTTGCCCGTGGGTGATGTGACAAGTCACAACGCTGCTCACTGAAAACAACAGGAATTTATTCTGGAAGCCGGAAGTCCAAAATCAAGGTGTCAGTGGGAACGTGTGCCCTTCGAAGTCTCAGGGAAGATGCCTCCCTTGCCTCTTCCAGCTTCTGGCCCCAAGGGCTCCTCTGTCTTCACATGGACTTCTCCCTCTTGCTTATTCATGCCTCTCTCATCTGTCCCTTATAAAGACGTCGTCTTTGGATATAGGGCCCACGCAGGTGAGCCACGGTGGATCCATCTCAAGACCTCTCTGCAAAGACACTTCTGAGGGGTGTCCGTTCAACCCACTACAGATGTATTTTATTATTATAAATCATTTTCTTTCTATTTTCTGCCCGGTTATTGCCGGGATGCAGAAGATCTCTTGATTATATGAAGATTTCTTGACACCTAGCCCGCCATTCCAAGCTGTCTTTTTAGTCTTTACTGTTTTATGAGTGAAGCTTAGAATATCTGGAGAGACAGTCACACCGTCTGCATAAATGATAATTGTGCTCCCCTCCTTTCCAATTCACAACTGCATTTGACACTCATGCTTTTGAGACATGGTTCTCAAAAAGCAAAGTCTCTTAAGAGCTGGTGTAGGAGTCACTGCTAACAGTTAAAGGAAATCAAATTTGCCCAGGCACAGGAACAAAGTGAGAATGTCAGGGTCATTCAGGTCACAGACTTAAAGAGGTGTGAGGGCTTCACAATTACTTCATTTCTTCCCTCGATTCTGCCAGTGCATTTGCCAAGGCTCAGCTACCTGAAGATCCTTACCCGGGGTCACTCAACAGAAAAAGAATTCACAAAAAAAGAAACCTTTTCCTTTTGACCTATCATAACCAAAATGATACTTCTTTTTAATTTAATTTTTTTATTTTTTAACATTTACATCCAAATTAGTTAGCATCTAGTGCAACAATGATTTCAGGAGTAGATTCCTTAATGCCCCTTACCCATTTAGCCCCTCCCCCCTCCCCCAACCCCTCCCATAACCCTCAGTTCATTCTCCATATTTATGAGTCTCTTCTGTTTTGTCCCCCTCCCTGTTTTTATATGATTTTTGTTTCCCTTCCCTTATGTTCATCTGTTTTGTCTCTTAAGTCCTCATATGAGTGAAGTCATATGATTTTTGTCTTTCTCTGACTAATTTCACTTAGCATAATACCCTCCAGTTCCATCCACGTAGTTGCAAATGGCAAGATAGCTCTTATTTTTAAGGAATCTGCACCCAGTGTGGGACTCAAACCCACAACCCCTGGGTCAAGAGTCACAGGCTCCATTGACTGAGCCAGCCGTGTGTCTCCAACATGATATTTTAACCTTGAAGATGTAACTGTATTACTTACTTCAAAATCTACATTGACAGCCATTGTTTTTAAGGCAAAGTCTCACAAAGTCTGCAAAGCCCTGAGCGATCTGGCTCCAGCCTGCCCCCGCAACCTCACTTTCTGTCTCTTTCATAGGATTTCACTCTGTTCCGGACACATGTCCCTGAATGTGCCCAGCCGGCCTCAGGGCTCTCACAGATCCTTTTCTTTCCAGCCTGGAGAAAGTTCCCTGTGCGCACAGCTCCCCTTTCCCGTGGCTAGCCCCATTCTCCCTTAACTCCCACCTTCCACCCCAGATCGGATTCAAGACCATTCTTGTCAGAAATCTGAAGTTCCCGTCATATCATGTATAACAACGACAATTAATTAATGTTTTCTGCAATTTATTGGTTTCATGTCTGTCTGCCCCGCTAGACTGTCAACTGAAAGAAGGCCCAAACCCAAACTTACTCGCTACGCACTGTTCTCCTCCACCTTGCATAGCACCAGGCTCACAGCATTCGTTTGGTTGTAAACACTGTGGAATGAATGGAACTTTCGTATTAACGCTTGTTCTGTGACACCACAGCCTTTACATCTTCGGTCCTTCAGGGCACTCCGCTTGCTTCTGCTGCTCTCTGTGTTTCTGCCCAGTATCTCCTAACCCTATTCTTTCTCATTTTGAACCGCTCAGAGCAGAGTGCTTATCTTAGGAAAACACAATGCTTAAACATCAAATAATAATTTCAAACACTTAAAAGCATCCGAGAGATTGTGGAAAAGTTAGTGTGGGCACAGTCTACTAGATTTAGAATATATCTTAAGTGGTCCTTTCTGATGACCTTTCGTTACACTCGAATGGGAACAATGAACTTCGTAGCTAGCACGTATGAGATGTCTCCTTTGTAAGAGGCATTTATTCTCAGCTCTCACTTCCTTCCCGGACCTAAAGATCTCGTCTTTCTTGAGCACACTGTAAACTGAGGAACCAGGCCACATAATTCCTTCCATTTCTTTCAGAAGTTCTGCAGGCCATGTTCAAAACCTGACCTAAAGCTTAAAGTTCCCAGCATGAGAATATTCAGTACCCCCAATTATCTCAATTACATATTGTTCTTGTTTCCTCTTTGTGCATGTAAAAACTACTAATAAAATACAACAAATCAATTTTTCATGAGGACAATAGCGTACAGTAATTTTTTCACCAAGAGCCTGCCAAATTGTTCTCAGGAAGCATAGAAAATGGATATGTTCTCAGCATCTCTCACATGGCGTTAAGTCTCAGGCACAAATTGCAAGGCATGAAGGAAAACAAAACCCTATTCCCAACATAAGGGGGTTTATCCCTGTTGCAATGTGTGTAAAATGTACCCAAGATGAGTTCCTGAGGGTGAAATCATTCTTCCTTCTTCTTGTTGAAATTTTTTAAATTGTACAGTGATTACTGAGTAGCACCAGATTTCCAAACCTAAAAAGTTATGCTCAGTGCTTTTGTGTGTGTGTGTGTGTGTATGTGTGTGTGACTGTATTACATAGCCAAGTGATCATATGGGCTATGTTAACAAGTATTAATACTAATTCCTCATTATGCTGTATTAGTCATGTCCCACATGGAAGGAAATTTCCCCTTTAATTCTAAGTGCACAGTATAAAAGAGGGAGAGATAAAATGGAACATCATCCAGGGGGGCCAGATGAGGAGGGAACAAAAACTATGTTATGTGGTCAAGAGTTAAAGGAAGGAACTAGAGAGATGCCTGGGTGTCTCAGGCAGTTAAGCGTCCCACTCTTGATTTCGACTCAGGTCATGATCTCACGGTTCAGTTCATGGGATCGAGCCCCACATAGGGCTCTGCGCTGACAGTGAAAAGCCTGCTTGGGATTCTCTCTCTCTCTCCCTCTCTGACCCTCCCCTGCTTGTGCACCTTGTCTCTCTCTCTCAAAATAAATAAACAAAAAAGAAGAAGAAGAAGAAGAAGAAGAAGAAGAAGAAGAAGAAGAAGAAGAAGAAGAAGGAGGAGGAGGAGGAGGAGGAGGAGGAAGGGGAGGGGGAGGATGAGGAACTGGCGATATACTATATAGAGCTGACAGGTGGATACCTGGGAGCTGCCTGCACGCACCTAAAAGATGGTTATGTTGAAGAGCGATAGGGTCTTTATTTTTAATGCATGATTGGAGAAAAGGACTCAACTGATAAAAGCTGTAGAAACACAAACTTCAGTTTTCTTTACAGAAAAGTATTCTCAAAGGCAATGTTGTGAAAGATTCAATGGGCAGCTCAAGAGGGCGGGGGTTAGGAACCCACCCCCCAGCACTGGCAGACTGATAGTGTGAGCAGAGCCCCTGCTGGAACTTTCTTAGAGGGTTTCTCAGTGTCCAATGGAAGGATGGCCTCTATCAGTGATTTTCAACCAGAGCTTTTCAGGGCAAGGAAAACATAAGAAGGCAGTCATCTGCATCTCCTACTTTTGTTTGCTTGAATCTTTCCTGGTAATTTTGAATTTTCAGAGTAGTGTTTGTGTTCAAGCAACTTTCCGTGGTCATGACTGAGGATTGTTGGCCTTGTCTTGTGTTTGTTTTGGTTTGTAGTATCATTTGCAACTTGTAAATTGTGATGTATTGGATGTGTTTTAATACATCACAATTCATTATTCTTGATTCCCAAATGTCCCATCCGAGGCCGGTAAGAGCTCCTACGAATTGTCTCCTGTGTCCTTTTGATATGATACCATTAGTCTCCGAGTGCCTCTTTACTCTGGCCAAGGTGCTCCAGGCTCATCTAGAATGTTCCCTGCCCCAGACTACAATCAGCCATTTCTCCAAGGAGCCCTGGTTCCATTTAGCCCAGAAGAGATTTAGTGGCTCAAAGCAGATCCATTTATACATGCTTTATATATAGGACTTTGGGTAAGAATTCATTGGAAAAGAAAACAAAGCTTTGTTATAAAAGTTTTAAAAAAGTAGTCATCTAGATAATTTTAAAAATTCCCTCTTTGAGTGCCTCTAAGTACAATTAAGTCCTGAAACAGAAATTTAGCCTTTTGCTGGACACAGAATTCTATTGGACCTAGAAAATTGGTTACAGAGTTCCATCCAGCAATGGTTTGCTATATAATAGTTGGGAAAAACTCTCAGTAAGTAAACAATTTTTTAAAAAACAATAAAAATGTATGGATTTGGGACCACATTGAAAGAGCTAACTTTTTTTTTTTTTTTTTTTTTGGCTAACATAGTTCTAGTTTTTTAAAAAGCATTTTCATTATAATATAGTTCATACAAGCATAAAATGACATAAAACAATAGAATAATATCTGTGTAGCCAACATCAAAATTTTAACATTTTCTCATATTTAATTTGTTAAGTTCTAAAACATAGCAGATATGCTTGGATCCCCAGGATCCTTTTTCCTTCATGCCTTCCACCAATTGAACAGAGTTCATCATTATCCATAATTTTGTTTCTTATTCCAACAACTTTTGAAAAATGCTGATCTTATGTATTCAAAATTATTTTGCACATTTTAAATTATGTTTACACGTTATCATATGGTACCTATTACCCTCCAATTTGCTTTTGTTTTTGTTTTATTTTACTGAAATTGCTTTTGAAACATACCCGGAAAATACATGTAGTTCTTTTTCACTTAATCTTAGCTGTTGCACTGTATTCCATTCTGTAAAAGTGCCACGGTTTGAAGACTGTTTAGGTGCCTATCAACTTGTGTTATTACCAACACGGTTATAACACGCATTCTTACACATGGGTCCTTGTGTAGCTGTGAGTGAGTTGCTGTAAGTTACATAGGAGGGAAATTCCTAGGTCACATGACAGACACATCTTCAACCTTACTGGATTCTGTGGAATTATTTCCAAACTAATTATCCCATTTTTTTTCACTCCCATCAAAGGTAGATGAGTTCTACCCAGTGACATCTTTACCAATATTTGCTATTTTGTTTACCAATATTTACTATCTTAATACTTTGAAAATATTGTCATTCTAATCGGTATAAAGTATCTCATATCAATGAGAAGTCATTGATATGAAGTTGAGGACATTTTCATGTTTCTCGTACACTCGGATTAGTTCATCTGTGAATATCTGGTTCATATTTTTTGCACATTTTTCTATTTATTCTTTGTTTTTATCTTACTGATTTATAGATATACTTACTACATACTAATCATTTGTTTGTTATGTTTCCCATTCGGTTATATTGGCAAATAGAAATGCTATTGTTTGTTTGTTTTTGTATGACTATCATATACCTGAAAACTCCCTGATGTTTCTCATTTTTTCTAACAATTATTTACACATTTTCTTATATTTGTTTTTTTCTGACAGTTACATTATCTTCAGTTTACATAGTTTTTGTCTTCTCCTTTCTTACTCATGTACCTCTTCTTTATAAAATTGTCTTATTGAACAGTCAAGAAACAGGAAGCTGAAAATAGTTGGAAATAATAAGTACCCCAAGTATAATAGACATATACTTTTTTATTGTTTTATATTCACTGCATTTTTTGACATTTTATTATATTACTATATTTCTTATATTGTCTTTAAATGTATTGTTTATCCAATAAATATAAATCCTTCATCATTTGTATTTAGTCCTTCTAGTTTGTAAATAAATGCCTCTAAGCTATGAATTTACCACTAAGTACCACCTTAGATGCATCTTATATCATGGTATATTATACTTTTATTGACATTCCATTCTACCTTATTTGTATGGCGGTGTATGCTGTGTTGAATCAAATTTTCCCATATGTACCTATCACTTTATAGGGTCTATTTTGATCTATTTGCCTATCTCAGCATCTCACACTGATTTGTATACTATAGCTTCATAATAAATTTTGGTATCATTTAGGAAAATTACCCCAAACTTGTTCGCCTTCAAAATTATGTTAATTTTTCATGGCTCTTTTCTATGTAGTCTAAATTAGCATAACTAAGTCTATATAGAAAGGTTGATCTTAAACCTTATTTGCCAATCAATTCAGAGAAAATGAGGTTTTTATGGTATTTTTTCCTATCCATAAATAGGCCATATTTCTCAATTGACTTAGGTTTAATATTGTTTAGAATATATTAAATTTCCCAATAAATATCGTGTCTATCTTTCATTAGGGTCATTTTTTGGTTCTCATTTTTTGGGCGCTTTTATAAATAGCATGTACTATTTATATATTTTTTTTTACCTGCCTGGGCTGGTGTTGAAAAATATAACTGCATTTTGCTTATTGATATTCAATGTCTTTACATATTTTTATTTTTTTCAGTACTCTCTTCTTTTGGGAATTACTCATATGTTAAACCATTAGATATCTCTCTTTTCCTTTAATTTACTCTCTTTTTTAAGTCTTTGCATTTATGTTTCCATTGAACTATCTTCAAAGTCTTCATGTATTTCAAGGATATATTTCTTTGCTCTATTGACATTAGACTTGGACATAACACCTTACTTTGTTGAAGCAATGTGGGTTGAAGCTTCAGTTACCAGTTCTGAGCCTAGACCTTAAGAGGCATATACTGTTTCTGCTTGTCCATTTGGGGCTCTGAAAAGAACATATCCTGGGAAATTTAACTCATGGTCTGGAGACAAGGCCATGTGAGCCCAACCTAGAACAACTAAAACCCAGCTGTCCTTCATTTACATGAGCTAGATTAATGATTGTTGCTATAGGACACAAAAGATTTTGTTAGTTAGAACTATGTGGAAATCACTAACTGATACACTGAATCGTAGGGTATGCATTTGTTCAATGTTGCTGTTAAAGATTTTCTAAAGTTCTTATATAAACTTGTATACATCTACCTGCCCTGTAACTGTTCAACATTTTTGCCCAAACTGGGAGCTGTCAGTCATGTTCAGTTTAGTCTTTTTTTGGTGACTGAAAGAAATACCTTTTTATTAAACACACAAAATAGGAGTATATTTATGTCATTGATTTTTAAAGTCATTTTTTTATTTAATGTATTCTAATAAAATTGTAACAGCAATAAGTACAGATTTTCCAGGCAGGTATCTGGAAAAAATTAAGTTGAAGTATTCTTCATGGCAGAAGGGAGACCACTGCCTATGTTCGTGGCTAAACAACTCAGGGACAGCTTGGAAATTTCTAAAGGTGTTTTGAAAAAGAAACAGTCAATGGCAACAGGTTGGGATATACCTACTTCAACAGGGTGAAGGTCTATCTACACCACATTGGTTGTATTGTGATTGACTTGCACCTGTACAGTATGACGTTCTCGTCTTTAGCCTTAAAGGAAAAGAAAGACTTTTTGTTGCACCAGTTTGAAATAATTCTGAAATCAGGCTCCCTTTAAATACCTTGTGATAGTAATCATTCACAGGAGAGAGTTCATAACTGTAGTAAAAAGACAAAAAATAAATACAGAACTTTATGGTGACCCTTTTGGTTGATTGGTTCATTCCACAAATGAGGGATAAATACTCACAAGCATGATTACTTTGACAAAACTTTTAGGTGCACAGGAATGCAAAATATAAAATGTTCTTGGGGGCACGTGGGTGGCTCAGTTGGTTAAGCGTCCGACTTCAGCTGAGGTCATGATCTCACGGTTCATGAGTTGGAGCCCCGTATCAGGCTCTACACTGAGAATGTAGATCCTCTCTCCCTCTCTCTACCCTCCCCCACTTATGTGCACTCATGCTCGCTCACTCTCTCTCATCAAAATTCAATAAATTTTTAAAATGTTCTAAAATATCTCTGATCACCAACCATACAAAATCAAATCATTGTGTCATCTTGGTTCCCTCCACATCTTCAATGCCTTTATGAAGAGCTCTTCATCTACTGCCATTGCTAGAACCTTTGACCTAATCGAAAGGAGCCCCAGAAAAGCATTTAATTTTGTTAACAGGCACCTGCAGCCTTCACTAGGGTCTGCTTAAGAAGGGAAACATCCCTCAGGTGATGCTTTTGGGGTAGATTCAAGTGCCCGGTTATCAGGGTAAGGTCACACACATGAATTAGATTGACTTCAGTTGCTCTTGGAAGGAATTCCGGAACAGCCCCTTAAGTGTGATTCTCTTTTACACAGCTGCATTCAGAGATACGCCATGTGAGGCGTAGTTTTTTTCAAAAGTAACAATCACGCGTGGAATTTGTATTTCTCCAAGTAACCTTTGGTCTTATGGATAGATAAAGGCAGTCTCCAGATGGTAAAGGTACATTTGTTAATGGTGAGTGCTATGGACTAAATTGTGTCTTAACCAAAATTTGTAAGTTGAAATCCAAACCCCCCCCCCCACCATGTGACCTTAACTGAGGATCATTAGGAGGTAATTAAGGTTAAAAGCAGTATAAGGGTGGAGCCGTAATCTGATTGGACTGTAGCTTTATAAGAGGAAGAGGGAGAGCCAGACTCCTTTCCTACCTCTCTTTCCAGAAGGGCTCAAGGACCAGGTAAGTGGCTACAACCCAGAGCATTCTCACCAGAAACTGAACTCTGCCAGACCTTGATATGGAACTTTCCAGCCTCCAGAACTCCCAGAAAGTAAGTTCCCATTGTTCAAGCCACCTAGCCCGTGCGATTTTTGTAGCCCAACCTAAGACAGAGATGGTGTTGATGTATAGAGCAGATGGACCAGGTGAAAGTAAACAGTGTCCTTCTGAGGGGCTTCCAGTCCATCTGCTTATCCTTGCACATCCGAACATAGTAGTAAATGCAGAGGCATCACGCTGTTAAATTGTTTAAACTTGAACCGGACACATCTGATTCAAGTCCAAGCTGAACTTCCCAGCTTGGTATTACATCTGCAGATTAGCCGGTCCAGCTGATGTTTTAGCACGTATTGTCAGTAGGTAACCTGAACGTGAACTACCTCTGATCCAGGAAGTTCCTTCTGGCAACGCTTTCCATTTCTCTCATTCATTAACAGTTGTACTGCTCCAGTACAATTTTGTTTGCACTCCGGCATGGGCTTTCCTAGTAGCACCGCCTCCTGGGACTACTCCCTAGCTGACCTAGGTCCCTCACTGGCTCTAGGTCCCTTCCATGCTATTCCTGGAAAGCTCTAGGTGTAGCAGGGTTTGGGGAGAAGAATCGCCTTGGCAAGAAAGACGGCCTCGGAGCGGGGTTCAGACAGTGGCATGCCTCCTTCCTGGAACTTAGTGGGAACCCCAAAACTAGTCCCTGCAGTCTAAAAATATTGGTAGAGGTGGAGGGGACGACACGCTGCTGGTTCTTCCTCCCCAGGTCCGGGTAGACCGATGGTAAAGTCCCAGCAGGTGCAATCACCCACAATTCACCTGCTGCCAGGTGCAGGGGATTCTAAAGCCGTGTGCTGCGGTGCCCAGGCAGCTGCAGGTGGCTGGGAGCCAGCAGGCTTATGCTTCAGGGGGAAGCCCGAGGCCCAGGAGTCACAGCTGTGGCCTCTGCGATCGATTTTTTATTACATTTATTGACACACTGCCAGTTTGGGCATTGTTTCTTGAATTCCGTGATTTACCTCTGAATTCATATTTTTCCAGCTGAAATATCTCCTAATGGTTATTTCCGTGATAATCTGTGGGCAAAAAGCTCTCTTGGTTTTTATCTGAAAGCATGTTTTATTTCTCCCCGACTATTAAGGGTAAGAAAATCTTGATTGAAATAATATCGAGATGCTTTCCTGCCAAACTGTAAGAGGTGGTTAACGCTGACTCTGATGGCTCCGTTTATGAGAGGAATTAACAAAAGGACAAACAACGAGCCTTTGCAAAGGTCAGTGCTTCAAAAAACGGGTTGCTTCTTTAACCTCAGAACTTTAAACTCTGATCAGGGAAGGCTGCTATAAGAATAGCTATGTTAATTCAACAAATTCTTCATGTGCGATAAGCGGGCTTGATACCAAGGGTGAGACACAGTGAGACTATTTTATGCCCAGTGAGAATACATCATGTAGGCATAGAGAAGCAGGACAGATTTTAGAACAGGTAAAGACCATTTCCTTGGGATATTTAATCAATCAGTAGTGTCTTGTGAACACCGAGTCTCCTACTTCCAGACGAAGTTGGATAGGTTGCTGGACCTCACTGAGCTGCTTTTTTCTTTTTTTCCAATTTTAAAATGATAAATGAATATATTGTTCACTTGATAGGATTGATATCATCATTCAATGGGATAGAATTCTTTCCCATAAAGTACATAAGTACTTTGCCAATGGCAGCTTTCTTGAGCTGGACATTCAATAATTAAATGTTAAATGGGAGGAAACTCAAGATGGGAATCTTGGCTTGAAATAGACCGGTATCAGTCACCAACTGTTAACGAGCAGTGCCAATTTTTCCTACCAATTTTCCAACCCTGTTAGGTTTAATCTTGCAAAGTTCTTTTTTTTTTTAATTTTTAAATGTTTTTATTTATTTTTGAGACCGAGAGAGACAGAGCATGAGCAGGGGAGGGGCAGAGAGAGAGGGAGACACGGAATCGGAAGCAGGCTCCAGGCTCTGAGCTGTCAGCACAGAGCCCGACGCGTGGTTTGAACTCATGGACTGCGAGATCATGACCTGAGCCAAAGTCGGGCGCTCAACCGACTGAGCCACCCAGGTGCCCCTTAATCCTGCAAAGTTTTACCCATCAGATAAACCTCACATTTTGTTTGCGTCAGTTAGCATTTCTTTAATGACCAATGTCATCAGTATATTAGTATACTAGTATACTAATTAGTATAGTCGACTTGTTTGTTTTTCTGGGAACTGTATCTTCTCTTTTGCCTGTTTTTTTTCCTGATGTGTGTGGATCTTTTAATTTGTTACACACTACACATATTCTTAAGGAAATTATCTTGGACATGTTCAATGAGGGTAGATGATGAAAAAGCAGATAAAGGTAGTTCAATAAAGGTGAGTGGATAAATCGTGCTAAAAATAGTTTTTATCAGTGAAGACACTAAAAGGTAAGTAACTCGCTATGAACCTGCACATTGGTTAGTTAGCCAGGATTTTAATCCAGGCCTGATTGACAAAAAAGCCCGTGTTGGAGATAATAAGTTTGTTTTCCCACGTGCCAAGAAACAGAAAGTAGCAGTATGCTGTGTGTGTGTGTGTGTGTGTGTGTGTGTGTGTGTGTGTGAGAGTGTGTGTGTGTGAGAGAGAGAGAGAGAGAGCACGAGCGCACAAGCGAGCACCCTAGAAAGTGTGCAAGTGAGCACAGGCTGAGAGATGACAATCACCACAGAAATACTGGAATGACTGTTCATGCAGGATTCATGTTCCAACCTTCACAGAGGATTCATATTAATCCTATGTATTTCAGCAAGGTATTTAAACCTCATAAGCTTCACTTATGAAGCTTCTTCTGTAAAATGGGAGACGATGATAATTACTCCCCTAATTTTTCACACCTCTATGATGGTCCTACAAATTAAATGTTGTAAAGACTGTGTTCTCATGTGAAAATGAGACTGTGTATCTAAAGTGGCAGTCCCTAATGAGCCCCTGGGCCCATTCTCTTTTCTCTTTGCCTTAGTTTGGGGGGGCGATTCTTTAATGGCACATGAGTTGGATGATTGAGGAGGTTTCTTTAGGCCTCCTCAACTCGCACATCAGCCTGATCCAGTCTCCACCTAAAATATGGGTGGAATTTGCAAAAGTTCCTAGATGAACGTTCCTCCCAGGGAGAATTTATGACAACTTTTCCAAAACTAAAGCCTCAAATCTTTATTATATTCTGTTAATGACTCAGTGGACTTTTGGCAGAAAAGACAAGTTTCCTTTGGTTCAAATGCTTCTAAAGAGGGTTCTGATTAATCTATCCGATGGTCTAAAATCAAAATAACATATGCAATCTTTGGCTGAAAAAGCTCACCCGTGGTGTTATAACAATAATTCCTCTCCTTGTTTTCATATATAACCTTTTGGAAATATTCCTGTTGGAGCCAAAATTTCTATATTTTGGAAACTTGGCCTATGGGTGGATGATGGCTGAAGTATGCCATTTATTTTCCTTGGGGGGGGGGGTGGGTACTAGAACAGTCAGAACGGTTGTTAGACTATTTCTTAAAGAAAATTTTGTAGGACAACCCAATTTAAAGTAACATAAAGCCCTCTTCTCTGACTTCGTGTCGTAATGCATACTTCTTTCGAGAGGTTTTTCCTGACCACCCAATTTAAAGTCCTTCATACCCCCAGGAGTCACTTTTTGTCAAGGGCCAGATAGTAAATATTTTAAGCTTTGCAGGCCATATGGTCTCTGTTGTAACTACTGAGCTCTGCCATTGTAGCATGAAAGAAGTCATAGATAATATGAAAACAGGTAAGCGGGGCTCTGTTCTAATAAAACTTTATTTACAGACACTGAAATTTGAATTCCCTATCATTTTCAGGTGTGACAAAATATTATTCTACTTTTCATATCTTTCCAACAACTGAAAATACTGTAAAAACCACTCTTTGTTTACAGACCATACCAAGCCAGGCAGTGGGCTGGATTTGGCCAGTAGACTGCAGTCTGACCCCTTGGTCTACAGCATTACTCTATTTTCGTTTGTTTTCTTCTAGATCTTGTTATTGAAAAGCATCTGCGTATGTATTTGTATTGTCTCCTACCGTCTGATACTAAAATCTAGGCTCTGTCCTGTGAAAGCAGGGCTATTGTCTCTGCTGTTCACCCCTAAGCACAGCACCACAGACACTCAGTAAATATGGGTTGAATGTATAAATGTGTGCTTTCTGGTAAATCAGTTCCTCTGAATGAAGTAATTAGTTTAGCATGTAGAACAAATTGAATTCTCTAAGTGATTTTTTTTTTCCAAATAAATTTTACATATACTATAGAATTTCATGGTGAAGGGACCATATAGAAAAGTGTTTTCATGCTGTGGACTTAGGATGACCAGGCTGCTGCATCAGTTAGTGTTTGTGACAGTGACTAAGTTAATAAACCTGTCTCTGTTTTCTCAACTACAAAAGGAGAATAGTTTTAGTCCCTATTTTACAAGCCGGATGGTGGTTTTCTGCTTGGTCTTTCATTTTCCTCCCCAAACCCACTCCCTGTTTGGCAAGTGAACACCTACGGACCAACGTAGTAGTGTATGTCCTGTCCTCTGGACTCCAGTTGGGTTTTGCCAGGGAAGGGATAGGGGTCGGTGGAAAATGAGGTAGGAATGTTGATTCTCTGAGTTTACACCTAGGTTTCAGGACTGGCTGTGTCTGCTGGAAAAAAATGTTCGCTCACAGAACTACAAATTTATGGATGTTCTGTGATGTACCTAATCGGTGTCCCTCTTAGTGCAAGCACAATCCTGTTGTTAGCTCTGGGGTACACGGTTTCTCTACACCCACACCATGAAAAACCATCTCTTTATTAACATCTCAAATAATCCTAAATTCCTTCTGGGATTCTAAACTGATCCCAGCAGTCTAAAGAGAAAATGCTTGAGAATCCATGGTAGCTCGAGTTGAAACTCTTTCTTAGAAATCTGGTGGCCTTCTTTGAAGTTCTATTAAAATAATAAATGGCTCCTCTTGATTCACATTTCTCTACAGAGTTAGAAATGGGGTACCTACAGGGTATATTCCAACTTGTGGAAATATCCCCCCCCCCTGCCAAAGTATTTAAAATTGGGAAATTCTGCAGCAAAATCTGAACCTTCAAATTCTCTTGAAAAGATTCCACTTTCTGGCTGCCCAGGCTGGCCTACTTCACGGACGGCCATGATAAATGAACTGAGTAGCGGGAAGACCATTGACACGGGTTTTGCACTTGGGAGGTAACTTTGGTCCTTACCATTCCATAGGCGATGCTTTTAGTTCAGTGGTTTATGTTAGCTACCTGGCCCCTGTGGACATTTTCTTCGAGAAATACAAGGCTAAGTCATCAGCCACCTGGGAGGCTGGGGGAGAAGGTGGTGTTGGATTGAAGAGCAAAATGGTCTATGCAGTCATCTAGAAGAATAACGAGATCCAGAAGCGTACAGCAGGAGTGTGACAGGGGACTGAGGGTCCTCTTGGAGGTTGAGTTGTATGTGGAAAGTATAACTCATGAGCAGGGCTGTGTGCATTTGGCCAGCCCCGTCAGCCTGAAGAGACAGCATTTTGGACTTGACTGGGTTGGAGTTTTGCCCAGAGAGAACCATGAGGGCCAGAGAGAGGAGGCGTTTTGTGAAAGAAGGAACACAATGGTGGGTCACAGAGTTCAGGCCAGTCAAGGAGGGAGTGAGGACAAGAAGGGAGATGGACAGTGGGAAAATGGAGCCTCATAGTTGAGAACACTCATTGTATACACTGAAGCAAGACTGTATGCATTCAAAGCTCATCTCAACCTATTCTAGCTGGGTAAGTATATATAGGTTATATATAAAGTATAGACATAACTGTATGTAACATATTGTTATTCATACATGTGTGTGTTTGGAACACTGCCTAGCTTGTGGTAAATTCTATGGCAGTGCTACAAGGATAATTTTCCTTCCCCACATTGAATTTGATTTTAAAAACAAAACTTTCATGGGGTGCCTGGGCGGCTCAGTCAGTTGAGCGTCTGACTTCGGCTTCATGATCTCACAGCTTGAGAGCTCGACCCCCACGTCAGGCTCTGTGCTGACAGCTCAGAGCCTGGAGCCTGCTTCAGATTCTGTGCCTCCCTCTCTCTCTGCCCCAACCCACTCGCATTCTGTCTCTGTCCCTGTCTCTCTCAGAAATAAACAAACATTAAAAAAATAAAAAAACAAAAAATAAATAAAACCTTCATTGTTTCAATTAAGAAATATTTATTGAATTTTTGTAATAGAGATCTAAAAGAACATTCACAGATAGTTCATGGAGGCTAGAGAAATACATCAGATACGAAGCCAATCAGAGACTCACAAAGCATCTTTAGAACAAGTAGGAAGGGGTAAGCCCCGTGAAAGGAAACACAGAGTAGGCTCTATATGGGCCGTGTTTCTGAAAGACCTGGTCAGTTTCAGACACAGCTGGAGGAAAAACAGGCAGCTACTATGTGAAGTCGTCAGTAGGTGCAGAGCCTGGGATTTCATGGATTTTTCTAATGTTGCCTTTGAAGCAGGGACTGGAATTTCCCCAAAGGCTGATTCATAAAAAGAATTTCTGGTGGTATGCCAGTCCAAGCTGGGAGATATTTTTGAGGAGGTAGATCTTTTTTTTTTTTTTTCTACCTCATTTTTGTTTTTAAGAGGAAAAACTAGGACACATATATGGTAAGTATGACAAGCAGTAAAAATGGCTATAGAGTGATGACAAACTTTTTAGCTAAGCCTTCACCCCCGTTCTAAAGCAATCTTAGAAATCAGTAAAACATAGTTTTGTGTCTATCAAGAAGGATCCTGTTCAGTTGTAACCTGAAGATGTACACTTTTGTTGTTGTATCCTTTGAAACACCGCACTGCATCTTTTGATTGTTCAGTACTGGAAACTATTCGCAGTTAAGTCTTACAAAGTGGTCCCTGTGATAGATGTGCTATCATGTGCTTCATCTATTCCTGTTGGCATGCAGTCAGTCACCTTTCTAAATGTTTGCTCTTGCAACCAATATGGCCCCAAAAGTCGTGGTATTGAATTGCACATGTGCTAGTTGCCTACAGGATGAAAGTGAAGTTGTTAGGTTACACACTTGAAAAGAAACCTCGGGTTTACCATATTGATGGATACTGTCAATTGCCCTTCCATAGGATTATACCAATGAATTCTCCCACTAACTTTGTGGAAAGGAGAATGGATGTTCCTGTCTCCCCAGCACTAAAAACGTTTCCTCCTGTCCCTCTATAAAGTAAATATTCTTTTGTTTTATTTCTCTAATTCTGAGGGAAGTTAAACATTTTTATGTTTAAAAAATCATTTGTACTTTTTTCTATAGAACGTTATTTGTGTCCTTTGTCCATAACTGTATTGAGCTAGTGCCTTAGGTTAATTGTAAGAAAATTGTAAGGACATTATTCCTTTTGCCTTATCATATACACTGCAGATATTTCCCAGATTGGTTATATACTGATTTTGTTTCTAGTATGTGACAAGTAGAAATTTTTAAAACTTATGAGGTTATTGTTACCAGGCTTTTGAAAATTCTAAATTCTGTATCTTGCTTAGAAAAAGCTTACTGCTGTAAGGTTATAAGAACAACTCATTTTCATCCCAGTTTTGAATGTTCATCCATACAGATCAAATTTTTTGAATAAGTGATACCTTAGGGACTCACCTTATTTTTTTTCTCACTAGGTTGTCCCAACACCAGTTTTTGAATATTCTACCTTTGACACACTGAATTGGAATGCTGATGTT
The DNA here is from genome assembly GCF_024362965.1 of Panthera pardus. Lineage (NCBI taxonomy): Eukaryota > Metazoa > Chordata > Mammalia > Carnivora > Felidae > Panthera > Panthera pardus. The sequence goes on from NW_026527002.1 coordinate 70,631,748, forward strand.
ATCATAATCTAAATATCCATATACTTGAGTCTCATCCAATATTCTCTTTTCCTTTGATATTTCTATTCATGCACCAGTAGAAAAGCTATGCTGGGTTCATAATAATATTTCATCATGTAGTCCGTTCCCTTATCTGTTTTTTTGAAATTGTTTCTGCCTGATCTTCCCCTGGAATGTAGATTTAGCAATGTCTGGTTTCATAGAGACAGTCCTGTTGGTAATATTATCGGAATCACCTTCAATTTACCGATTAACATAGGTGAAATGGGCATCTTTACAGTATCACATTATCTTCACTAGAACTGGACATTAGTTCCCATCAATTCAAATTGTACTTTATGTTCCGTGGGTCACTGTAAAGTTTTTCACAGTTCCTTCCATGCTCTAATAGAGCATCTTAAAGTTTATTCATATAAATCATAACACTCTTCTATTTCTGGGCATTGATTTCTTTGAGGCTTTTGCTTAATGGATTTTTCTTCAAGTGACATAAGTATGTATATCTTATGTGAACATAGTAAAACCAACAGGGTTTTAGATATTAATTTTGAAATTCTCCCTTTATAACTGTTCTCTCAGTTGACTCTTTTGGGTTTTCCAGGCTTCTGAAATTATCCAGGTATTTTTAAATTGAAAAACTTGCCTCATCTTTTAGAGTTTTTATACCTTCTATTGTCTTGCCTCAATTCATTAGAAGGAAATTCCCACAGCATTGTAGGCAATAGGAGTAATAATCAGCATCCTTGATTCATGTCTGAATTTAATGGGAACACTTCTGTGTTTTTACTGTTATGTTGCTACTTAAGCAATTTGGGCAGGGGCCAGTAGTGATGGCCTGTTTGTATTCCTTCAGCATCAGCTAGAACAGCTCAAGTGGGAGTTACAGATTCCACTTTCAAGATGGGTCACTCACATGGCTGGTGAGCCGGGTTTGGTTGCTGCCTGGGAGGTCCGCTGTGTCTGTGATCCAAAGTCCTAGATTTTTCTCTATGTGAGACTTGCCGCGGCCTGCTTGGGCTTCCTTACAACATAGCGGCGATTTCTAAGAGAACAAAGCCAGGCGTATGGCATTCCAATGATCTATCTTCATAAATCACAAAACACTAATTCCACCATATTCCATTGATCTAAGCGTGCATCGTCCAGTGCATAGGAACGTGTGTCTAGTGGCTATTTTACCGTGTGGATTCACATCAAATTCAGTTCTGCAATCATCCTCGCTACATTTTAAGTGCTCAGTGTGGCTAGTGACTACTGTATTAGGCAATACGAAGAGAACATTTCCATCACTGCAGGATGTTCTGTTGAACAGCCTTCATCTAGGAAGTCACAGAAGTCCACTCAAGTTCAGGGAGAAAGGACCTAGACTTTATCAGCTGCTGGAGGAAGTGTCAAGGTTACAGTATAAGAAAAGCATGTGGGACGGAAGGTATCGTTGTGGCCATTTTTGGGGAATAGAATTGGCCACGTCAATTAATTCAAATGATAAGAACAATGTCAGAAAAAACTATTGACTGATAATGTATGCTACGGTTGAACATATGCATATCCTATGACCCAGCAATTTTACTCCTAAGTATATACAAAATAGGAATGTTACCTGTGTACAGAAAAGACAAAAGCCGGAATGATCACATCACTTTTTGTAATAGCTCCAAATTGGAAGCCATCCAAATGCCCATCAGTAGATAAATGTTCAAACAATGGGCTGAATGTTGGCTCTGATTGTTTCCTGTGAAAGTTGAAAACCTCTCAAAACGTTAGTTTTGTTAACTATAAAACAGAGGCAATTCTGTCTATGAGATTGTTGTGGACATTAAGATCCATACACAAAAACATCTAGAGTATGGTTAGCACTGAACAAGTAAAGTACTCCTCTTTACATCATCGGTGACTACCATGGTTTCTTGGCATCTATGAGGTTTACATAAATGTGGGTAGAACTAATAAATTCCTGTAATAATCTTATTTGTCCATCTGAATCTCTGCAGGGTGAGTTGACACCCCACAGTTCATAGAAGTGGCTTCTCAGAGGTAATGTTGGAAAAGACCCTTGTTTGAGAACAGTGACTGGCATATCATTGGGTACTCGATATTTATGAACGTATGAATGAATGGATGGGTGAATCTTGTCCTTTCCCTTGCCTGTATGTAGAAACCTACTGACACAACTCAAATTAAGGAGATTTTATCCTATGTTGTAAAATCCTACCCCTCTCCACGGGAACTCTTTTTAATTATTTTACCCACACTTGGCAAGATAATATCGGAATCTTGGAAAAGCTAACAGAAAGAATGGTTGTGGATCTGGAGAATAGAGTGCCTACCTCCAGTCTGGGAATTGCAGCTGGAAATCTCTTGAGAAAGGACACCCACATGAAATTCCAGGGCCTCGGGTTTCCACGAGGTCTCAGCGAGGGAGGGAGACCACAAGTATGACCTTCCTGTTGGTATTTGGGACCCTCCACTTCAGGTCCAAACCAGAAGCAGGAAGCTCAGTGCTTGCTAAGCAAGAAAAGGAAATCGACTCAAACATTCCTGCTTGAGGCTGGAGTTGAGCTAGTCCTTCCTTTGTTTCGGGCACTTCTTTCATTCCTGCTAATGAGGCCGAAAGCAATATTAACAAAGACGTGAAGGGGTGAACAAAGGAGATATTTTGTAGGGCGGGTGAACAGTACCTCTTGGCCTGCCATACAGGGGCATATTGGAAGAAATGTAGCAAGGTAAAAAACAAAAACAAAAAAACCAAGAAAATGTATTAAATACCTACTGTGACCTAACCCCTCTGCTAAGATTCTGCCTTGTGTCTTTCATGTTACTTAACCGGGGAGTTGAAGCTAATTTCCAAAGCTCAGACAGTTACAAAGTCTCGAAGCTGGAATTCAAAATTTATTCTGACCTTTTTTAAGAACAATGCGTTTAGGGCTCTGGAGGATAAAGCTTGTAGGCTACTTCCAGGTGGACAGAGGGGTGGGTGTGAAATGCAAAGCTAAGCATCTAGCTTTAATTTTTGGAGCCAGTTTGAACCATAATTGCAATCGGACGCTGGCGGCCTGTGTCAGTGGCATGAGCACAAAAAGCGTGGACCCGCCAGGCCCTGGAGTGAATCCTACTTACGGCCTCAGACCCCAGGAGGCAGTTCTTTTGTTTGCAGTGTTCAGCGCTGGGGCAGTCGCGCTGTTCCCCAGTTTCTGTTATTTGTTCCAGAAAGCCAGAGTAGAGGCCTGAACAAGGCCACCACCAGCATCAGAACCAGACCCAGGATGAACTCACAGGTCCCTGGGCTTCTAGTTATGCTCCCGTCCCCTCTTGCTACTCTACCTCGGCATCCAACCTCCTAATTCGGGTGTTTCAGTATAAATCTCAGATTCCTCCTAGCATTTACATGTGCCATATAATATACTGTGCACCATCCTCTAGAAGGATGGGGCGACTATTCACTGTCCTCTCCCACCCCTGGATCCCCATAGCACTTTATCTGATTTTCATGAGTAGGATATCGTTAAAGGCAGAAATTTGGGGGGGGGGGGGGGTTGTTTGTTTTTTAGCCCTGAATATGTCGCACGTATTTTAGGTTGCTTCCAACTTTCAGTATTATCGAGCTACAAATTTTTGTTAGCCTGTATCTGTAGATCTGTTTAGGACTTTCTCTTTTCCTAGAAGTACAATTGGCAGTATCTAATGTTTAAAATCCTTAAAACATTTTCCTAAGTGTCCTCACAGTCTCACTTTTTAACCTCCCCCAACAAATTAAAATAATCTCATGTGATATTCTCAAGAAGTGTGTTAGAAAAGCATTGCTTTAAGATTTGACGGAAGGGGATGGGGCGCCCGGGTGGCTCAGTCAGTGAAGCGTCCGGCTCTTGACCTCAGCTCAGATCATGATCTCACGGTTCGTGGGTTTGAGACCCGCATCGGCTTCTGCACCGATGGTGCAGAGCCTGCTTGGGATTCTCTCTTTCCCTCTCTCTCTCAAATAAATAAACTGAAAAAAAAAAAAAAAAAGATTTGATAGGGGGCAGCTGTTCAGAAGATGAATCACTTAACCATGCCAATGGTCTGCGTGTTGCCCTTTCCATCCCCTGACCACCCCGTGCTGTGTAACACTGGGACTAGATTTCTGAGGTGCCCTTGTCAGTTGGCTCCCAGGTAGACTTGGCCATTGGATGGCACTGGTGGCAAAACAAAGTGGAAGAGGGAAGGAGCCAGAGAATTCCAGGCAGAATCTCTGACAGTGGCTACATCTCGTCTGAAGTTGGTTCCAAATCCTTTCCAGATGGTCCCTGCCAATCTCTGGTCCGATCTCCCACATGGTAGCTCCTGCCTGAGTGGTCATCTTCTGTGCTCTGCTATACCTTCTCCCTGTGTTCCCTCCAAGTCCCTTCTTGCCAAGTGGCTTCCTGCTGCTGGCTACTCTTGAGATGTCCAACCGTCTCCTCTTTCCTCTTAACTGCTCTCTCCATCTCTTCCTAGTCAATCACCTCTGTTCATCTCCCTAGTGTGGATTCTGTTTTCCCAAAGTTCTGCTGGCTGATATCCTTACCCAACTGTGCTTGGGTCCAGGTGGTGACACAAGGAACAGAATCCAGACCTGCTGGTGGAAACCTGGTGCTCCTTCTCTAGATCCTGCAAAACGTGTTGGTGTGTAAGAGGGGGCACTAAGTAAATGGTGGAAACAATTGGAATGGAAAGTCAAGGGCATAAAGTGATTGCTTGTAATGGTCTGAAGCAGTCACAGATGGCTGTGTGGAAAAGGTGTCCTTTAAATCCTGTCTCAAAGGGGGATCTGATAACAGATGTCAAAGTTTCTCTTGTAACCATCCCCAGGAACCTTTTCTTTTCTTTCTAATTTTTTTAAAGTTTATTCATTTTTGAGAGAGACAGAGAGTGAACAGGGGAGGGGCAGAGAGAGAGGGGGAGACACAGAATACAAAGCAGGTTCCAGGCCCTGAGCTGTTAGCACAGAGTCCAACGAGGGGCTGGAGCTCGTGAACCACGAGATCGTGACCTGAGCCAAAGTCAGATGTTTAACAGACTGAGCTACCCAGGCGCCCCTCCCCACCCCAGGAGCCTTTTCTTAACATAAGAAGGTATTTTGAAATATTTTTGAATTTGAAATTGTGAAGGGTCTATTAGGAGAAGATTTATTTTATGTCCTTTAATCCTGCTCTACTGTTAGTGATGTTTTTATTTTCAGTTGCCTAAGGAAGGACCATAATCTTTGACTTTCTAGAATCTCTAGACCTCATAATCCAGTCTTGGGTTAAATAAAGGAAATGAACTATCACAAAAGATCTATATGTTTTCTGAACTTGTGGCCTTCGACCTGTTACAATTATAACTGTGTTAGAACTTTCTGAGTCAAAGGTTGCTATGGTCTTTACAAAAAAAGCCTACCTGATCATTCTGCTTATATGCTTGTCTCGGCAAGCCCCTTCTTCCCCAGCTAAGGCACTTGCATTCTGTCAGCCTTTTCATTCTTTGACCCCAATTACTATCCAAAGGGTCTGGGTAGGCATGTCTTTTAAAGTGGTAACTTCTACTTTATGCAAAATGAACATTCTATAATAGAACTCAAGTGACCTCTGCAAGGTTCATACCTGTAAAAAAAAAAAAAAAAAAAGTATACATATGGTTTCTTGTGTATCTTCCTCCTTGTTCTACATTTAGACTGTAATTGATTGATTCTAGCTTTCAAATGCTCTCTTGCTCTCTTTCAGAACAGTAAAAAGTGACTGGCCTAAAAATCTAATTGACTGAAATGATCAGTTTTACCACAGTTCACTACACTCCTGCAGAAAGCCGTGCTGAGTGGCAATTTGAGAGAGCGGCCCTTTGAAATTGGCATTTTCTGAGTATTCTCCTAAATTACAGTTGGGCCATAAATACAACAGGTTAAACGAAGGCAGCTGAGAAATTTTATAGGTGAAACATTACAAGGATGTGATCTTTCCACTCAGGCATGTATAGATTTAATCTCCCAGATTAAAAACCCAGAGCACAGTGATTGTGTCAAGATAACAGCTGGGAGGGGGCTCTGGGACAGGGTTCCCAGGGTATTTTTCAGGGGACCGGTCTGTGGCCGACAGAGGCAGGTGTTTCACGGGGCGGGGGGCACAGAGGAACCCTTTCACCAGCATTCGGCCAGCTGTGAGCTTATCTGTGGCATCTTGCTTTCAAGGAACGGTTCCCCAGTGTCTGCTGAAGAGAAGGGAGAGGAACCACCCATGTGGGAACCGTGTTGCATATTGACCAGGCAAAAAAGAAAAATCGTGAAAGAGAGAGCAGGCGAGGAGGCGTAGCCACGCGAGAGAGGGATCTATTCTGACAAGACGGTAGTAGAAGGTACGAGAATATGCGTTGTTGTGATGTCTGTCCATTAGCTGGGCGGACAGCGCTCTCCTTGTGGGGTGGTCTCAGGAGTCTCTCCACTCTCTCTGTCCACGGCCATTGGCACTGCCCTCCTCCGCATCACCCAGACCGTGTCGCAGGCTTCCAGCCAGGGGTCTCATCACGGCTTCTTCTGTTACAGCTAGAGTAGTTCCCCTAAGAGAGAAACCTGTCCATTCTACTCTTAGGCCTCAAATCTCTCCAGGGGCCACCTGTTACTCTCAAGATCCATTCCAGGCACATCCACCCCATCATTAAAGCCTCCCAGGAAATGCCATCTGCACGTATCACTGGCCAAAGCTCCCAATTCTCGGCCCCGTACGCCTTATACTCCAGGCACATCATGTACACGCACTGCTTTCTTTCTTTGCCTGGGACCAGATCCACTGCGGAGAAATCCAACGAAAGCCTCTAAAAGGAAGTAACAGTCATCACACCCTTCTTTATGTGGCAGCTCTAGGGTCCGTAGGCACGTGCACCCTGAAAGGCAGGCAGAAGCTGTCTTGCCTTTTACGACCCAGCTCCTGAGTCTTCGAGCATCTCTTCTGTAGGGCTCAATTAGCTGGAGTACTCACAAAGGCCTGCCCAGTTTTAAGGGGAGGGAACCTCAATACCACCTCTTAGAGGGGTTAAGGGTGGGACATGATTCTGGAAGAGCATCAGAGGCTGGAAGTATGTCGAAGTCGTTTTTGTAAAACAGTTTGCCCCGGGGAGGGAGTATAGATTATTGTTCTAAGAAGTTTGACTAAGAAAAGAGGGACAGAAAGATAAGAGAACAAAACAGGATCAAAGTAAATTTTCTTTGGCCTGGACGTGTGAGTGCACCCCTGGCAGATGGAATCATCTGGAAACGAACCGAGGCAGTCTGCTCAAGAGTTTGCTCTCTCAACCACCTTGCTGCAGAGCGGGGATGGCCAGACCAGGTCCCAAGAACCAAATACAGCCCACTGCCCGTGTTTGTAAGCCCATGAATGAAGAAAAGATTTTAGGGTTTCACATGTCTGAAAAAATATTTTGTGACCTGTGAAAATTGTTGTTTCAGCATCCATAAATAAAATGACCGAACAGAGGAGTGCTCACTCATTTATACATTGTCCGTGGCTTCCAGGCTCTTCTGGTGGATTGAGTAGCTACAACAGAGAGCGTATGGCCCACACAGCCTAAGATAATTTATCTTCCTCTTCGTGAAAGTTTTTGCCAACCCCTGAGATAGTGTGTCTCTCATAGGCCCATTCGTGTCTTTATACGCAAGATGAATGTGAGTTTCTTAAAACTGGAGGGTCCCTTTCACTTGAGCATGACAAAAACAAAACAAAACACCTCCAGATCCCGTGACTTCCTGGCTGGCATTCTGTAGGGGTATGGAAAGAGTGGCTCCGTGTTTGCCTTTATTCCTGGTCAATATTGACTTGCACTTTATCATTTATATAGCATTTTAGACCTATGTTTTTGCCTGTTGTGGCTACTTTCCCATTTGTCTTTCTGTCTTAAATATCACTTCCTCAGAGGGGGCTTCCTTTAGGAATCTATTTCAAGCAGGTCCATCCCTGCCTACGTATTCCCCAGCACCGTGTCCTGAGCAGTCCCATCCATCACCTGCCGTTGTTGTGTGACATGCCCACCTGTCTCGATCTGCCTCTCTGACACCAGAGTGTGCATCCCATGACAGCAGGGACCTGGCTCATCCCTGAATTCCTGGCGGCAATGTTGCTATTTTATCCATCTGGCAGGCTGCCAGCTCAATGAGTATGTTTGTGAATGAATGAATGCTTCTCCATTTTAGCTTTAGCTTCCAAAAGTAGAAGGGTGCTCTGACTTCAGCATAATCCGAAGCAAGTATCTCTCCGTTTCCATTTCACAGAAGACAGTGATTTGGGAAGGAGAGTCTGCCTACCTGTGGTTGGGATTTGTGGAACAGAGAAGGGGACATTTCTTTTTTATTTTTTATTTTTTTACATTTATTTGTTTTTGAGAAACAGAGCAAGACAAAGCGTGAGCGGGGGAGGGACAGAGAGAGAAGGAGACTCAGAATCTGAAGCAGGCTCCAGGCTCTGAGCCAGCAGTCAGCACAGAGCCTGATGCGGGGCTCGAACCCACGAACTGTGAGATTGTGACCTGAGCCGAAGTCGGATGCTCATCCGACTGAGCCACCCAGGCGCCCCAAGAGGGGGTCATTTCTAAAGCTGGTGGGGCCGAAATGGAGGATGAGGAGGTGTAAGCCCAGAGCCCGGTAGCTCGGCCCGCAGCTATTTGGGCTGGAGGACCCCTGGGAAGGGGCTGCAGGCAAGGAGGTGACTGGGATAGATCTGCTGACTCAGGGCTTCTATTGGCCACAGGGGCCACTGCCTTCCAAGTTTCCTGAGGGCAGGTGGCAAGAAGTCAGGGAGGGATGTGGTTAGGCTGGATGAGACTCGTGTCAGAGGCTGACAAAGAAAACAGCGGGAGTGACGAGTCTGTCTTCTCTGACTTTGAAATCCTGGTGCCACATCCCCCCTTTCCTTCTCTGTCACTCAGTCCCGCCTGTTCTGTATCAGCCAATCTCCATCTGCCCCTTCCTCACCGTCCACATGTCACCATGGCTCACACCCACGTCCTTTCTTAACAAAACCAACAAAACCTTCTGTTTTCAACTCTTTCCCATTTACTCCAGTGTCTCCTCCAGAGCGCCCCTGAGGTCAATCTGATCATGAGTCAACCCCTCCCCTAGTGTCTTCCTACTACTAGGTAAGATCTCAATATCTTAAATATTGACACAAACCCTTTGGGTGCTGCCTGCAAGGCACCCATTCAAACTTCCATCCCTGCTTCCCTGAAGCCAGTTCCATGGAATGTTCCATTACTGAGGCAAAACAGGGCTATTTCCTTCATCTTTGCCTGTATTGTCTTCTATTTTCACACCAAACTTCTACTTTTCCTCAAGATTCATCTCAAATAGAAACACCACTGTGAAAACTTCCCCAAGGCTCCCCAGGGAGAGTTATAGGTTCTGTCCACCCTGTCTCCTCTCTCTCTCTGCCCCTGCTTGGCTGTGTAGCTCTCTCAGGGCATGTTCTGTCTCCCTCTCTCAGCCCCTCTCTCCCCTATCGACGTCCCTCGTTCCTTCTTTCAAGGGAATATGATGTAGGACATTATACTTTTTCTGTGTAAATCTGTATCTTTGTCCTCACGCTCAGTTACATTGTGTGATGTCTCAGACTGGCAATAATCTCTTATCTTTTCTGAATCCTCAATCCTGGGACACAACAGACTCTAAGTTTTTGTCAAGGGGGGGGGGGGGAAGAGAACCAACAGAAGGGAATAAAGAGGAAGGAAAGAAGAGCAGGAAATCAGTGCCTGAAGTGAGTGAGCATGGACCATGATGTGGTCCACACAGTGACCATAGAAAGGACTTTAATGGCTGTAGGGTTGGTGCTCGGTGGTCGACCCCACTGAGTCAGGACAACTGATGCTGGTAACGATGGGGCCCAAGAAGCCACTTCAGTGGTTTGCAGAGGTGACAGAGGAAGATTTTAATTAAGCCTTGTAGTCTTGGGGGCCTGGGTGGCTCAGTCGGTTAAGTGTCCAACTTCGGCTCAGGTCATGATCTCATGGTTCTTGAGTTCGAGCCCTGTGTCGGGCTCTGTGCTGACAGCTCGGAGCCTGGAGCCCGCTTTGGATTCTGTGTCTCCCTCTCTCTCTCTGCCCCACCCCTGCTTGGGCATGCTCTGTATTTCAAAAACGAATAAATGTTTAAAAAAAAAAAAAAGCCTTGTAGTCTAAAATCTGATTGTTTGGTTTCCCCCTTAATAGCTGTGACACCTCAGGAAAACTGGGTGCTCATTGAGTGCATGCATCACCTCACCTGCCAGTGGGAATAACACCTTAATTCTTAAAATTGAAAATATTACCTTAAATTTATGTGAAACAAAACATTTGTAAATTGTTTAGATCAGTGTTTGGTACATAGAAAATTATCAAAAGTTAGACTACATAAGCCCACAAACGATACTAAGATAATCACACTGGGTCATAGCTCAGAGATCCATTAACATGACCCTTTATTCACAACTGAAGAAATAGGCCCAGACGTTGATTATCAGCACGGGGATGGGAACAAGCCCTTCTCATGCAGGTCCCGTGTTTTCTGACAGAAGTCACGGCTGTGAAGAGGTAGAGGAAAGGTCCTTTAAGAAAAGGAAAGGATTAGTAATCATTAGTGCCAAGAGCGATTTCATTTGCTCCTAGCATCCACCCAGAGAAGGCGACATTCTCCTAGCTTGGCAAATAAGGAAATCAAGGATGTGGCCACTTTATGAAGACGGAGGGGCAAAGCATAGTCAGTAGTAATCCCATCACGCCCTTTCCAGACAGGCTGGCCTGTGAAGATACCCCATACCTGCCATGGAATGCCATAGGCTGGTAAGAAAACGATAAGCTATGCGTTGAGTAATGAGAAAACAGCCTCCCAGTTTAGACAAACATTATTCTAAGTCACTCCTGTAGTAATGAAAAGGGAAAGTGGACTAGGAGATGAGTCAAGTCGTTTCCAAAAAAGAACATAAATTGATAGTTGGGCTAGTTGCAGAGTCCTGGTTTGTATGTTACAAAGCACTGGCTTTAGATGGTTGCTTTGAAATGCGCAAGGAAGAGAACAAAGTGTAATTATAAGGTTTTCTTTCCTATGTCAATGTTTTTGTGTGTCTCTCTCAAAAAAAAAAAAAAAAACAACTTGAAGTCTAGGAAAACTCACCAGTTAACTTGCAGTCAGTCATTTTTTAGAGCTTGGTAGGTACATACTTTCTGAATATTACTCAAAATTATGCTGCCTCGACATTTATAAACACAAAGCATAAATCAAATGTTGCCACTCTCCTGAAGATAGCCCCTGGTTTCTGGATTCCTGGGGCAAACGTTCTGAAACCTATGCATGTGGAGTATTGCCAACATACAGGTTTAGGATGCTTTTATGGTTGACACGAGAGCAATGTATATAAGGTTATTTTGAGACTGTTAACCAGATCAAAATATGTTTCCTTCATTAACAATTCCTGAGGGAGAGAGGAGGGGAGAGGGAGAGAGAGAGAAGGGGAGAGAGAGAGGAGAAGGAAGAGAGAGGAGCCAGTGGAAGAGAGAAAAGAAGAGTGAGGGAGGGGAGGAGTGAGGAAGGGGAGAAGTGAGGAGGGGAGGGGGGGAGATAATGAGAAGGGGGAGAGAGGGAATGAGTGTGTGTGTGTGTGTGTGTGTGTGTGTGTGTGTGTGTGTGTGTGTAAAGTCATCTCAGCAGTTCTGGGATCTTTTTTCTCAACTTCAGACAACACGTTTTTTTTTTTTGTTTTTTTTTTTTCAGTTTCTGTTTTCTGGATACTTCAGTTAGTAATTGGCTCACATAAATCACTTTGCAAGATGTTAAGAGCTAAGGTTACTTTGAAGGAAGTCAGTGGGAGGCTATACGTAAGGCCGTTCTGAGGGTGTGGAGAACTGCCCCATGCTGGCAAGTGGTGTTAAGCCTGAAGTTTTTTCAGGTTCTTGTGCGGGCTGCATGAGGTTCTGATTCATGTGATTTTAGTAGAGCGTCCTCGTCATCCCCTCATGGTACTGACAGTCTAGAGACAACAGGTGGGAATAAATGGAGAAAATCATGTTTCCAGGAATGAAGCCACAGGGGCCGGCATGAGGGCGTTGAGGGCTAGAACCGGCTGCCAGGTTCTCTGGAGAGACGAAGCATGAGAAGAACCAGAGGGGAAGGAGACCCTTAGAGAACACAGAGGATTCCGTCATGTGCAAGGGGACTGTGGCCACATGGTGGGAGAACCCCTGTGAGTGGGGCAATGGAGTCTTCCTTGACAGCTGACTGTATGATGTACACCTGGGTCATGGGGCTTCAGAGCTTCAGAATGGGCTTTTTTCCCCCTGTTTTTGGTTCCCATTTTTCATGTCTTTGCGTCCATCAAAAACAGCCAGAGCAATCTCCACATTATTTTTCAAATAGTTCTTTTCTCCCTCATTGGGCACTATGACAGTCTCCTCCTGTCTCCTCCAGTCTCCTCCTAATTATCCAATTAGGAATCATCAGTTGAAGGATGTTTATCCTATAGACTAATGTGGAAACCTCTGTTTTCAAATAGAAGCCTTCTATAAAGAGGCAATAAGATTTATTCGAAAAACAATGGTATTTAGAATGGGGGGGTTCAAACGGTGGTCCTGCCACCTTCAAGGTGAGGCATTTGGTTCACAACCAGGCAAGCCATCTTAATCTCTTAGCCTCAGTTTCTTCTTTTTACAGAATGTTGAAGATTAGAACAGATAGTGTGTATGTGTTTAGTACAGTTCTGGATCAAAGAGGTTACTCGTCTGAAACCAGCTTCCTTACGTTCAAAACCTCTACTTGGCTTTTCACTGATGTTAAACCAGTATTAATGCCAGGTTAATTGAAAAAAATATTCACTGATCTGCTTCAGTTGAACTCAGTCTTGAAGTTCTGAGAAAACCATCCCAGTTAAACCTTATAATACACAGATGACGTATGTCAGAATATTATCCACTGATGAAGTTATTCTCAACAGGGCAGTGGAGAGGGTTGATGGCTCCGAGGGCATTCAATGAGGGAAGGTTTTCTGACCATCTCTGGGGTTCTAGAGCTTGAGGAACCAAAACAGGAGAAAAAAAGGACAAATTGAATTTATATTGATTTCCCTTAAAATACACTTAGAGAAAAAATGATTTCTTAAGCAACTCTTTTATTTATGGCGAGGCACAAGCCTCAGCCACAGAAGGCATAAATTCTCAGATGAGAAGCTACCACGCAAACACCTAAAATGCACAGCAACTGAGGAAGCATACACCGCAGTGGAGGGGATTAACTCAAGGAGCAATGTATTCTGACTCTGGCCACCCAGGGAGTTCCCATTGATTAAGGGATATCAATAAGTTGATAAGACTCTTGACTGATACGTTCTGAGCTTGAAAGTAGGCAAGAGCCACCGGCCATTGCCTCAAGAGTGCCATACCCACCTCTCACTCTGACTCCCTCTTCCCTATTGGATGTGAAACTTTCCGGTTGAGAAGGAAGCACATCCAACATCATCTGCACCCTCTTCTCCCCTGTGGAGTGGCCTTGGTGTCAGCGCAGTAACAGGACCTCACGACCCCTTGAGGCAGCCCGTTCCAACCGCAAACACCTGCAACGATTGGACCAGTTCTTCATAGTGCCTGGCGCCCTGTGGTCTCCACCTGGTCCTAGTTAGGCTCCTACAACATCGAAGATGAGAAAAACCCCAAAGCAGCCAAGTGTTAGTAGACGTTCAACAACCCACCCCCAGTGTCTCACACGTGTATCTGTGTACACATATATTTTTATTTAAACATATTGCTATAAGGAAAGCAATACACAAATTAAAAAGAGTCTTTTTAATTATAAATTTCATGTAGCCAACTGATTCTCACTAAACATTAATTCTAACATTACTTCATGCTCAGCACAGTAAGTATATTCACTGTCACCATTCAACTTTATTATAATATTATTGACTATATTACCTATACTGTACTTCTATTTGTCTTCTATCTGGCAACCACCCATTTTTTCTCTGTATTTAAGAGTCTGGAATTTTTTTTGTTTTTAGATTCCACATGTAAGTGAAATCATATCGTATTTATATTTGTCTCTCTCTGACTTAGCATAAAACCTTCTAGATTCTCCATGTTGTCACAAATGGCAAGGTTTCATTCTTTTTTATGGCTGAGTAATATTTCATTGTGTATACGTACCACTTCTTTATCCATTCGTCTATTCATAGACACTTGGGTTGCTTCCATATCTTAGCTATTGTAAATAATGCTGCAATAAAATTATACGTGCTTGTATTTTTTTTTCAAATTAGAGTTTTTGGTTTTGGGGGGTAAATACCTAGTAGTGGAATTACTGGATCATATGTTGTTATCATTTTTATTTGTTTGAAGAAGACCCATACTGTTTTCCACAGTGGTTACACCAATTTACATCCCCACCAGTAACATAGGAGACTTCCCATGTTTATACATCCTCTCCAACACTTGTTATTACTTGTCTTTTTTTTTAAGTTTATTTATTTATTTTGAGTGAGAGCATGAGCAGAGGAGAGGCAGAGAGAGAGAGAGAAAATTCCAAGCAAGTTCCACAGTGTCAGCACAGAGCCCAACTTGGGGCTCAATCTCTTGAACCATAAGATCATGACCAGAATTGCAATCAAGAGTTGGATGCATAACTGACTGAGCCACCCAGGTGCCCCTATTTCTTGTCTTTTTGATACTAGCTACCCTGACTGGTGTGAAGTGTTATCTCATTGTCATTTTGATTTGCATTTCCCTGATGATTAGTGACGTTGAGCATCTTTCCATGTGTCTGTTGGCCATCTACAGGTCTCCTTTTGAAAAATGTTTATTCTGGTCCTCTGCCTATTTTTTTTTTTAAAACAGATTAGTTTTTTGCTTGTTTGTTTGTGTGTGTGTGTGTGTGTGTGTGTGTGTGTGTTTGGTGTTGAGTTGTATAAGTTCTTTGTATATTTTGGATATTAATCCCTTGTCAGTTACATTAATATTTACATACACTAATCAGTTATATTATTTATAGATATCTTCTATTCACTGGGTTGCCTTTTTGTTGATGGTTTCCTTTTCTGTGCAAAAACTTTATTTTGGTGTAGTCACAATTGATTGTTTTTTTTGCTTTCATTTCTGCTGCCTGAGGAAAAATATCCATAAGTATGTTGCTAAGGCTGATGTCCAAGAGATTACTGCTTATGTTTTCATTCAGGGGCTCTATGGTTTCAGGTCTCAGATTTAGGTTTTTAATCCATTTTGAGTTTATTTTTGTGTATGGTGTAAGAAAGTGGTGTTATCAACATCATTTATTGAAAAGACTTTTTCCTGTTGTATATTCTTGCCTCCTTTTGTTGAAGATTAATTGACCATATAGGTGTGGGTTTATTTCTGGTTTCTTTATCCTGTTCGACGAATCTGTGTCTATTCTTGTGCTAATATCATACTGTTGTGATTACTATAGCCTTGTGTTATATCATGAAATCTGGGATTGTGATACTGGGATTGTGCTTTGTTCTTTCTCAAGATTGTTTTGTTTAGGATCTTTTGTGGTCACATACAAATTTTAGGATTATTTATCCCAGTTCTGCGAAAAGGCTTTCGGAATTTTGATAGAGATTAGTTCAATCTGTGGATTACTTTGGGTAGTATGGACTTCTTAATAATAATAATTCTTCTAATCCATGAGTATGGAGTATATTTCCATTTTTGTCTTCAATTTCTTTTATCAATGTTGTTATAGTTTTCAAAATACAGGTCTTTTACTTCCCTGGTTAAATTTATTCTTAGGTATTTTATTTATGGTGCAATTGCAAATGGAGTTGTTTTCTTAATTTCTCTTTCTTCTACTTCATTATTAGTACATAGACATGCAACAGATTTCTGTGTATTCTGTATCTTGCAACTTTACTGAATTCCTCTATCCATTCCTATAGATTTTTTCTGGTGGAGTTTTTAGAGTTTTCTCTATATAGTATGTCATGTACAAATAGTAATAGTATTACTTTTTGCCAATTTGGATGCCTTTTATTTCTTGTTATTGTCCCATTGCTAGAGCTAAGACTTCTAGTACTATGTTGAAGTAAAGTGGTGAGCGTAAGCATCCTTTCTTGTTCTTGACCTTTAGAGGAAAGACTTTCAGTTTTTCACCATTGAATATGATGTTAACTGTGGGCTTCTCATATGTGGCCTTTATTATGTTGATGTATGTTTTCTCTGAAACTCCCTTTGTTGAGTTTTTATCAAGAATGGACATTGTATTTTGTCAAATACTTTTCCTACATCTATTGAGAAGATCATATGGTTCTTATCCTTTTGCTTGTTAATATAATGTATCATGTTGATTGATAATATTAAATAATGCTAATATCCTGAAATAAATCCCCCTTTATTGTGGTGAATAATTTTTTTAATGTATTTTTAAATTCACTTTGTTAATGTTTCCTTGAAGATTTTGCTCAATGTTCATTAGGCATATTGACATGTCGTTTTTTCATTTTGTTTTTGTAGTGTTTGTCTGGTTCTGGTATCAGGGTAATACTAATTTTGTAGAATGTTTTTGGAAGCTTTCCTTCTACTTCTATTTTTTTGAATAGTTTGAGAATAGGTATTAACTCTTCTTTAAATGCTTGGTAGAACTAATGTGTTTTTCTCTTTCTAGCTCCCTTAGGTGTAAGGTTGGCTTTTTTTTTTTTTTTTTTCAGATTTTTCTTGTTTCTTGAGGTATACCTGTATTGCTATAAACTTCCCTCTTAAAACTGCTTTTGCCGTATCCCAAGATTTTGGACCAATGTGTTTTCATTTTCCCTTGTCTCTAGGTATTTTTTTATTGCTGATTTCTGAGTGGACCCATTTATTGTTTAGTAGCATGTTATTTAGCCTCCATGTATTTGTGTTCTTTCCAGATTTTTTTTTCTCGTAATTGATACCTAGTTTAATACTGTTGTGGTCAGAAAAGACACTTGGTATGATTTCAGTCTTCTCAAATTTTCTGTGGCTTTTTTTTTGTGTGGCCTAACATGTAATCTAGCCTGGAGAATGTCCCATATGCACTTGAAAAGAATATATATTCTTCTGGGTCTGGAATAATGCTCTTTATATATCTATTAGGTCCATCTCGTCTAATGTGTCATTCAAAGCCACTGTTTCCTTGATTTTTCAGGCTGGATGATCTATCCACTGATGGACATGGGGTGTTAAAGTGCCCTGCTATTGCTTTACTGTCAATTTCTCCCTTTATGTCTGTTAGTACATGCCGTATATATTTAGGTGGTCCTACATTGGGTATATAGATACTTACTGTTGTTATATCCTCTTATTGGATTGATCCCTTTATTACTATGTAGTACCCTTCTTTGTCTCATGCTACAGTCTTTGTTTTAAAGTCCATTTTGTCTGATAGAAGTATTGCTACCCTGGCTTTTTTCCCCCCACATCCATTTGCATGGTATGTGTTTTTCCATCCCTTTACTTTCAGTCTATATTTGTCTTTAGATCTGAAGTGAGTCTCTTGGAGGCGGTATATAGATGGGTCTTGTTTTTTAACCCATTCAGTCACCCTATGTCTTTTGATGGGAGCACCTAGTCCATTTACATTTAAATTAATTATTGACAAGTATGTACTTACTGTTATTTTGTTAATTATTTTCTGGTTGTTTATATAGTTCTTCTGTTCCTTTTTTGTCTTTCTTTCTTTGTGGTATGACGGCTTCTAGTCTTATGCTTGGATTCCTTTCTTATTATTTCTTGTGTATCTATGACAGGTTATTGATGTGTGGTTACCACTGGTTTCATATAGAACATCCTATGTGTATAGCAGTCTATATTAAGTTGCTGCTTGCTTAAGTCAAACAAATTGTATAAGTACTAAAATTTTACCTCCTTGATGTTTTATGTATTTGATGTCATAGCTTACAACTTTTTATTTTGAGTACCCTTGACTGATTTTTGTAGATACAGCTGATTTTAAAATACTTAGGTGTTTTAACCTCCATACTGGCTTTATAAGTGATTAATCTATTACCTTTACTAAATGCTTGTTTTACCTATGAATTTTTCCCATAATTTTCTTCTAGTTGTGGCCTTTACAATGAATTCCCTTTAACATTTCTTGTAAGTCTGATTTAGTGGCAGTGAACTCCTATCTTTTGTTTGGTAAATTCTTTATCTCTTCTTCAATTCTGAATGATAACCTTGCTTTGTAGAGTATTCTCAGTTGTTTTTTTGTTTTGTTTTTTTCCTTTCTGCATGGTGAATATTCTGCTTCTGACCCTGGCTTGCAAAGTTTCTGTTAAAAAAAATTGGCTAAGGCCTTACAGAGTTTCCCTTTTAGATAACTTTTTCTTTCTCTTGCTGCTTTTAACATTCTTTTTGTTGTTACTTTTGCCATTTTTATTATTATGTGTCTTTTATTATTATGTGACCTCCAAGGGTTAATCTTGTTAGGGGCTCTCTGTGTTTCCTGGACTTGGATGTCTGTTTCCTTCTACAGATGGGGAAAGTTTTCAGGTATTATTTCTTCCAATAGATCTTCTACCCCCTTCTGTCTCTCCTCCTTCTGGGATCACTATGATGTGAATGTTCTTACACTTATTGATGTCACAGAGTTCCCTTAACCAATTCTCATTTTTGTTGTTCTTTTTCCTTTTTGGCATTCAGCTTGGTTGCTTTCCATTACCCTGTCTTCTGGAATGCTGATCCCATCTTCTGCCTCCTAATCTGCTGTTGATTCCCTCTAGTGTATTTTTTTTTTAATTTCAGTTATTAAATTCATCTGTGTGTGTGTGTGTGTGTGTGTGTGTGTGTATCTTTTCTACCTCTTTGTAGAAGTTCTCATGGAGTTCATTCACTCTTAAGTCCAGTGAGTATCTTTATGACCATGACTTTGTGTGTGTGTGTGTGTGTGTGTGTGTGTGTGTGTGTGTGTGTGTGTGTTTTAATATAATTTATTGTCAAGTTGGCTAACACACAGTGTATAGTGTGCTCTTGATTTTGGGGGTAGATTCCTCTGACTTATCGCTTCCAGTGTTCATCCCAACAAGTGCCCTCCTCAATGCCCATCACCCATTTCCCCCCTTCCCCCACCTGCTGCAATCAACCCTCAGTTTGTTCTCTGTATTTAAGAGTCTCTTATGATTTTCCTCCCTCCTTCTCTGTAACTATTTTTCCCATTCCCTTCCCCCATAGTCTTCTGTAATGTTTTCACTCATATGTGGAACTTGAGAAACTCATGATATCTTTCTCTGACTGACTTATTTCACTTGGCATAATGCCCTCCAGTTCCATTCACGTTGCTGCAAATGGCAGGATATTATTCTTTTTCATTGCCAAGTAGTATTCCATTGAATATATAAACTACACCTTCTTTATCCATTCATCAGTTGATGGATATTTAGGTTCTTTCCATAATTTGGCTATTGTTGAAGGTGCTGCTATAAACATTGGGGTACATGTGCCCATATGAATCAGCACTCCCATATCATTGGGATAAATTCCTAGTAGTGCTATTGCTGGGTCAGAGGGTAGTTCTCTTTTAATTTTTTGAGGAACCTCCATACTGTTTTCCAGAGCAGCTGCACCAGTTTGCATTCCCACCAACAGTGCAAGAGGGTTCCCGTTTCTCCACATCCTCGCCAGCATCTGTTGTTTCCCGACTTGTTCATTTTAGCCACTCTGACTGGTGTGAGGTGGTATCTCAATGTGGTTTTGATCTGTATTTCCCTGATCGTGAGTAATGTTCAGCATCTTTTCATGTGTATGACCGTGACTTTGAATTATTCATCAGGTATATTGCTTATCTTGGTTTCTTCGCTTAGCCTTTTTATTTTGTCTCATCCTACACTTAAGACCGAACCTCAGGCTCCTTTTTGTCTAATCTGTTTCTGTGTATCAGGTCAGCTATGTCTCCTGGTCTTGAAAGTAGCGGCCTTGCGTAGAAGAGGTTCTGTGGCGCCCTCTAGCACAATCCCTCCTGATCACCAAGAACCAGACATCCCAGCATGTCTGGGGGTGCTGCATGCACCCCACTCTTGTGGCAGAGCTGCGTTTGCCTTCAGCCCCGCCAGCTGCCGAGCCTGCTTCGCCTGGTGTGGATGCACTGGGCAGGGCTGATCCCCACGCCGTTGAGAGGCCTGAGGCCACCACAGGCTCTTTGGCAGGTGGGGCTGGCAGTCAGGCCAGCGGTCTGCAATTAGCCTCTCGGCCACAACTGCAGGCGCACCGATGGTCAGGGGTTGCTCCCTGAGCAGCCAGCTAAGGGGCAGGCCACTGAAACTGCAGGTGCTGGTGTGTAGGGTGATTTCCCTCACTCCCCAGGGCAGGAGTCACTTCGGAGGGGTGCCAGTTCGTGATAGGGCTGCTCGTGGGGCAGGAGCCACTTTCAAGGGAGGTCTCATGAGGTGGGCAGGTTGGATGGGGGCAGGTCCACAGAGGGAAACAAAAGGGCAGGCACGCAGTTTTTTAGCAAGGTAGATGCAGAGTGTTAGCACGGGCTCCCACAAGCGTCCACCCATCTAGGCTGGGGTTGGGGGGAAGAGAAATGACACTTGCCGACAGTTTGGTTCCCAGAGAAATCTCCTGAAGATCCCTGCCCCTCCAGCACATGTTCTGAGATTAGCAAATAAATCTCTTTCATGTATACCACAGGCTCTTTTCAAATTGCTGCTTCTGTGCTTTGTCTCAGGGTGAGTTATTTATTAGGCTGGCTCTTAAAGGGTGGGGCCTCAGTTTCCTATCGGCCCTCAGGCTCTCTGAGTTAAGTCCTGCTGATTTTAAAAAGCTCCTGACATTAAGCCCTACTGGTTGTCAAAGCCAGATGTTAAGGGGACTCATCTTCCTAGGTCCCCAGTGTCAGGGGTCCCTTGTGTGGGGTCTAATCCTCTTCTCTATGCTGGTGGTGTCGCTCCTGTTTGTGGTTAGTCTCACTGGGGGTTTGGTTCCCAACCATGTCTCTGCTCCTCCTACCCTTTTCTAATATGGCTGCCTTTCTACGATTAACCATGGAAGGACCATTCTGCCAGTCCTCGGGTCATTTTCAGAGTTCATTGTATATATAGTACATATATATATATATATGTATATATATATATATACATATACATATATATATAGAGAGAGAGAGAAGAGAGACAGAACGAGCTATAGAGCTATTATGTCAGTGAGTCCATGGGATGAGGTGAGCCCAGAATCCTCCTACTCTGCCTTCTTTTCTGAACATGTCGGTTGATATTTTTTCATTTCTGTTAATGAGATAAAACAACAGAGACATGTTGGCACTTCTCGTTTATTAATGAGGTTGAGTAACTTTTCTGAATTGTATAGTAGTTTTCAAATATTAGAGGAGTATTTTGTCATTTTTTTTTGTGCTACTCACATTTAATACCCATAGATATGACACACTTTTTACTTTATATAATTGTTTTCTATCAATTTCATAAGTCCACACAACCAACAAAACAATAAACCAAGCCTTGATTTTTAGCATTTGCTGATTTCCATTGTGTAAATACTCTTGCCTGGTAGGTACCAAGCCACCAATAGGGTCTTGCTGAACTGAAAGCAAGGAAATAATGGCAGCACAAAATGTACACTATTTCTCCCATAGAGATACACAATATAAATGGACTCAAGAGTACAGACAGGCCAAATGAAGTAAAAAAAAAAAAATTAGTAAATGAGTTTCGAATAGTTTTTATTTTAATGTTATGAATGTTCATTTAAATGTTTGCTGTAAATTTGAAGTTTATCTAGTTTGTCAATGATGGTTCTGTTTAAAACTAGCTCACAAATTTTTTCATATGAAATTTATTGTCAAACTGGTTTTCATACAACACCCAGTGCTCATCCCAACAGGTGCCCTCCTCAATACCCATCACCCACCCCCCCATCAACCCTCAGTTTGTTCTCAGTTTTTAAGAGTCTCTTATGGTTTGCCTCCTTCCATCTCTGTAACTTTTTTTTTCTTCCCCTCCCCTATGGTCTTCTGTACACTTTCTCAGGATCCATGTAAGAGTAAAAACATATGGTATCTGTCTTTCTCTGTATGACTTATTTCACTTAGCATCACACTCTCCAGTTCCATCCATGTGGCTACAAAAGGCCAGATTTCATTCTTTCTCATTGCCACGTAGTATTCTTTTGTGTATACAAACCACAATTTCTTTATCCATTCATCAGTTGATGGACATTTAGGCTCTTTCCATAATTGGGCTGCTGTTGAAAGTGCTGCTGTAAACACTGGGGTACAAGTGCCCTTATGCATCAGAACTCCTGTATCCCTTGGGCATATTCCTAGCAGTGCTATTGCTGGCTTATAGGGTAGTTCTATTTTTAATTTTTTGAAGAACCTCCACACTGTTTCCAGAGTGGCTGCACCAGTTTGCATTCCCACCGACAGTGCAAGAGGGTTTCTGTTTCTCCATATCCTCTCCAAATCTGTTGTTTCCTGAGTTGTTAATGTTAGCCACTCTGGCCGATGTGAGGTGGTATCTCAGTGTGGTTTTGATTTGTATTTTCCTGATGAGGAGCGACATTGAGCATCTTTTCATATGCCTGTTGGCTATCTGGGTGTCTTCTTTAGAGAAGTGTCTATTCATGTTTTCTGCCCACTTCTTCACTGGATTATTTGTTTTTCAGGTGTGGAGTTTGGTGAGTTCTTTATAGACTTTGGATACTAGCCCTTTGTCTGATACGTCATTTGCAAATATCTTTTCCCATTCTGTCAGTTGCCTTTTAGTTTTATTGATTGTTTCCTTCACAGTGCAGAAGCTTTTTATCTTGATGAGGTCCCAATAGTTCATTTTTGCTTTTAATTCCCTTGCCTTTGGAGATGTGTCAAGTGAGAAACTGCTGCGACTGGGGTCAGAGAGGTTTTTCCCTTTCTCCTCCAGGGTTTTGATGGTTTCCTGTCTCACATCCAGGTCCTTTATCCATTTTGAGTTTATTTTTGTGAATGGTGTAAGAAAGTGGTCTAGTTTCATTCTTCTGTATGTTGCTGTCAAGTTCTCCCAGCACCATTTGTTAAAGAGACTGTCTTTTTTCCATTAGATATTCTTTCCTGCTTGTCAAAGATTAGTTGGCCGTACTTTTGTGGGTCCAATTCTGGAGTCTCTATTCAATTCCATTGGTCTATGTGTCTGTTTTTGTGCCAATACCATGCTGTCTTGATGATTACAGCTTTTAGTAGAGGCTAAAGTCTGGGATTGTGATGCCTCCTGCTTTGGTTTTCTTCTTCAATATTACTTTGGCTATTCGGGGTCTTTTGTGGTTCCATACAAATTTTAGGATTGCTTATTCTAGCTTCAAGAAGAATGCTGGTGCAATTTTGATTGGGATTGCATTGAATGTGTAGATTGCTTTGGGTAGTATTGACGTTTTAACAATATTTATTCTTCCAATCCATGAGCACAGAATGTTTTTCCATTTCTTTGTATCTTCTTCAATTTCCTTCATAAGCTTTCTATAGTTTTCAGCATACAAATATTTTACATCTTTGGTTAGGTTTATTCCTAGGTATTTTATGATTCTTGGTGCAGTTGTGAATGGGATCAGTTTGTCTTTCTGTTGCGTCATTATTAGTATATAAGAATGCAACTGATTTCTGTACATTTTGTATCCTGCGACTTTGCTGAATTCATGTATCAGTTCTAGCAGCCTTTTGGTGGAAAATAAAACCATCAGCTCTCACAGTCCACTCCAGCACACCATCACTTATATAGATGCTGTGATTCGAACTGCTGATTTTACAGATGAGGAACTGGGGCCTTGGGCAGAAATGAAAATGGTCCAAAATTCAGTAATTTGCTTTGGGTTTCGTCAGCAGAACCATGGATTTGATTCTTGTTGTTGCTACTTTACTATCTGAGAGTTTCTAATTAGGCTATTTGACCTTCTGAACCTGAGATGCCCTTTGTGTTTTATAGAAATAATAATTACTAAATAGAATAAAAAGATATCTCCAGTCCTATACCTTGCACAGTAGCTGATACTTGGAAACTGCTCCATAAATAATAGTCATTATTAAGAGGTTCATGTGAGCAGTAAAGGTAACTCTGATCTCAATGCCACATGACCGCCTTTCCAATCTCTATAGACATTCTAACATTCCGCTAAATATTACTTAACTGTCCGACCCAAGGTCTTTCAAAAACTCGATACTCAACTTAGCACTTGGTACTAGTAACACAATGGTAACACAATTATTTTCTAAAAATTAGTTTTCTTCTTTGTCTATATTTAATAGTGTCATGAATTAGGGACACCTGGCTGGCTTAGTAAAGCGTGTGCCTCTTGATATCAGTGTCGTGAGTTGGAGCCCCATGTTGGGGGTAGGGATTACTTAAGCCCTAATTCAGGACACTTGTTTTTTTCTTATTTTGGTTTTATTTTTGCTGAACTTCCCACAACTAGGAATTAAAGTCTGAGTGTTTTATTTCGAGAATGGCATTGGTGGGGCACTGGGGTGGCTCAGTCAGTTAAGTGTCAGACTCTTGGTTTCGGCTCAGGTATGATCTCATGGTTTTGCGAGTTTGCACCCCGCATTGGGCTCTGTGCTGACAGCAAGGAGTCTGCTTGAGATTCTCTGTCTCCCTCTCTCTGCCTCTCCCCTACTCATGCTGTATCTCAAAATAAATAAATAAACTTAAAAAAAAAAAGAATGGCATTGGCAAACCAAAATGTGTTGAGAGGAGACTTTTATGATAAGGGATCTCGAAGCTATTGTGGTTTCAGAAAGTTGAAGGCAGTGAGTTTGTGTGTCCTGGAGAAGACAAGACTAGAGACGAGTATTAGATGGAAAATCATATAAAACATGGAGCTTATTTGACCAGGATTATAATACCAACTTAATCATTGATGTTCTCCTTGAGCCTCCGTGAAAACATAGCGGAAATATTAAGTGAACACATACATGAGTGATACATAACTCACCCAAAATTAAGCACTGTTTAAATAAAATTGTGGGGTTTACTAACATCTCTTGAGCCTGAATTCCCTCAGTGGTGGTAATGAGATGACGACAGTCTCCACAATAAGTTATCGAGATTACAGTTATGTAACAGAGACAATGGTACTTGGGGCACTGGGCAGATGGTTTCTATCCTTATTATCATTCCTCAGCTTACTACCTGGCTGATCACTTGAGTCCCTCAAAGAGCTGAGGAGAAACGGGGCAGGAGCTAAGCTATATGTTCCAGGGGGTCTGTGTGCTTCAGGAAAAGTCACAGGTTTGGAGCTCTGGCTTCACGAAAACAGTTTTTGGATGGACAGAAAGGAGTCTTAGATTAAGTTTTGGGGGACACTGATATAAGCTTAAATAGCCAAATAACTCACCTGTGATCCCTACACCTCTAACTCCACGATGATTTTCAAAAAGACTGTGAAAATATGATGGGATAGATTTCTTAAAGCTGGTGAGTGGCAGAGTATATACCTAGGTCGGCACATGGGTCTGAGCATGTTTGGGGACAGGGAACCATATGGCAAAGACGGTCATTTTACCTACTCCTGTCTATCCCTTGATCGTGTACTCATTTAAAGGGCTACTGTTGATCCTCTCTGGTAGGTAGGTAAGGCCAAGTGATTACATTGTAGCCACAGAGACAAAGGCATAATTATTTTCTAGAATTTCTGTCAAGGATTCTTTAAAAAGAGTCAATATGGGGGCCCTGGTTGGTTCAGTCGGTAGAGCATGCCACTCTTGATCTCGGGGTTGTAAGTTTGAGTCCCACGTTGGGTGTAGAGATTGCTTAAAAATAGAATAAATGAATGTCAATGTCATTTTTTTTCTTCACATTTTAAAAAATTTCCTTCTGGCCTGCAACTGGGACGTGATGGCTGGAGTTCCAGCAACAGCTGTGTAGGAGGATAAAGTGACTTTGGGAATGAAGTGATGAGGTACATCTGAATGACAGAAGGAATCCAGGTTCTTGCTTTTACAGGATAGTCACAATCTTGTAAATCTTACATTTACCTTCAGATTCCCTTTGACATGACAGAGAAATACACTTTAGCCATAATTTTCAGTCCCTATGACAATGTCAGACATATTCAAAGTCAAGGAGAGGACTCTACATTTATCCTGATCATTGAAGCCTAGGGCATTAAGCCAAAGCCACTAATATCTCTATGGGCAGAGAGACTCCCAGTGACATCTAGGTTCATTAATAATAATTAATAGTAAGGATGTTGACAGCTAAGCCCATGAATAATGAAGTTTCTATATTAAAAACACAGAGGAGAAAAAAACTACTGACTCATGCCTTTGGCCACTTCCAAATTGTTAGGAATTTCCCGAATCAGAGATTTTACCACCTGACCACCTCTTTTATTAACATTTGTGTATCATTTACTATGTGGTTAAGTACCGTTCTAGGTACTTTAAACACATTGATGCATAGAATTGGCCGAGCAACCCTTTAAATTTGGTACAATTACTGACCTTCCTTTCAAGTCAAGATACTGAGGAAGACTTCAGTTGTCTGAAGTCAGGAGATAGAAAGTCAAATGTCGAACTTGGACTATCTAGATCTAGAGTCTACACTGGTACCAGTACTCTATGTTGTCCACTAAGAGAAGGGAATCTTGTCACAAAGTTGGCTTAGAAGCCCCTTGCTGACTTAGTTCCACCTCCTGATGGAAACAAATTTCCAAGGGAAAAGTGGGACAGGAATCCATTTAACTTGACTTTTTAGAAGATCCTGGTATGGCTGCTACATTTCTCGGACCACCTTGTGGAAACTAAGTGGTTTGCGCAATGCGCCTATCATTCATCAAGGTGCACATTCAATATTAATATTGTCCTAGAGAAGAAAGAGCCAGTGCAGGGTTACCAGTCAACCAAGATCAAGAGAGTGCGGCCTAGTCTTCTCCCCAAGATCTTTTAGTGGCTTTTTAAAAAATATAGAAGTTTATTGTCAAATTGGTTTCCATACAACACCCAGTGCTCATCCCAAAAGATGCCCTCTTCAATGTCCATCACCTCCCCTCCCTCCCACCCCCCATCAACCCTGTTTGTTCTCAGTTTTTAAGAGTCTCTTATGCTTTAGACAAATGTAAACAAATGTGAACATAGAGAGCCCCCATTAACGAATGACCAGTACGTGCAAAGTACTTCTAAATAAAAGGCACCTTTACATCTTAGGCTATAAATATTATTTTTTGTAGCTGAGTGGCCTCAGTACCAGCACCTCAGTGGCAGCTTTGAGATTTGGGCCTAAGTCCAAAATCCTACGTTTTCCTTATATTACTGCACACTACTTTTCCAGCACAGAGATCAAAAGCAACACTGTGCTTTATAAAAACAATCTCATCCTTCTTTCCTTGTGCCTTTTCATGTCTTAGTATTTTCATAATAAAGAAAAATGGAAACATAAACGTTTGGAATCTACAAGTCAAGATATTCAAAAGGTAAATCATAGATACGGAGAACGGATTGGTGGCTACCAGTGGTAGGGGTTGCGGAACAGGAGAAAGGGGTGAATTATACCTTTTAGAGGTATAATTCCTTATCAGCACATCTACTAGGGGACATTCTTTTAGGTATATTGGGTCACAGTGAATACTTCAATCTTTCTTACCTACACAAATCTTACTGCAAATGTTGAAATGAAGGCCCACAGAGGAGAACAACTTTACCAAGGTCACCTGATCCCCCATATCCAGGTTTGGGAGCCCCATTTCAACGCTGCCTTTCCAAAAACAAAATACTCCTTTTCTACAAGTATCTATTTTCGTCTCTTTTCCTAAGCCAGCAATCAAATTCATTTGAAAAGTATGGAAGAGACGTGTAAGTCTAACTTAGTCTATTTTTAATGCATGAAGAGATTACCCTTGTAGAGTAAACTGCGAAGTATTCCAACCTTATTTAGCACATGGAAACAAGAGGGAACACAAAGGTCACAGCTGAGCCCCTCCTCTCTCCTGCCTTTCTAACACTGAGGGATAAGTTGGTAGTTGACAGAGAAATGGCTGCCTGGTAGGGACGCCCACCCCCATCATTACCCAAGGCTGCTGAGAAGAGGAATACCCCTCAAACGCGGCCTGGTGAAAGTGCTTAGAAACAGTCTGAGCTGAAACAGTGCCCTTCTGATTCCATTTATCAGTGGTGGTGGTGGCATCTTTTGAAGTGGATTCCTTCAGCCTTGGCAGGAGCGCAGAACCACCCACAGAGGAGGAACTACCACCCACAGACTCCATGAGGCTCCTCAAGGAGGGGGTACCCCACAGCTGGGTCTGGCCTTGCCGAGAGCAGGCTGCACCAGGGAAGAAGAGGAAAACCCGCCGACTCACGTCTTTGGCCACTTTCAAATTATTAGGAATTTCCTGAACTGGGGCTTATATGCGTAACTTTTCTATCTGGGATAAGAGAAGTCGTGGGCCTTTTTTCTAAATAAGAGGGAAGAAAGCATTCAATATGATGAATATTTTAGAGATGCTCTATATACTAGCATCCACCCTTGTCTATGGCGCCATCGTATCGAAGAGGCTAACGTCACACAAATTGTATCAATGGGCTCCCTTGCCATTGAGCTGCCAGTTGGCTTTGGCTGGTTGGAGGCACTAGTGAGACACAAATGGCTAGAAAGGAGTAAAGTCAAGCTACGTGTTATTCCAGTCCTCTTTCTGCCAGGTCCCCTTGGGTTGGTTGAGTCCCTTTTTTAGCGGTCAAGCCCTATCAAGCAGTTTTCTCTCCACAGAGTCACCTCGTCCTCTGTCATTTGCGGAAGTCTTAGATTGTCAGAGTGACATTGGGCGGACATTGAGTGATCTAAGCTGGGCCTCAGACTTTGAATCTTAAGTGATACGGAGCTAGAGAAAGAGAACTGACGATGCCTGTGTTGGAGCCTTGAAAAAACAAAGTTCCGTAGCTCCTAACAGATTCCTGGAGCTATGCTGGTCCCATCCTTTTTCAGGTTCTGATTCTTTAAGTGTTTCCTTAAATGTTGTGATTCACCCACATTCAACTGAAAAGGCACTTATCACTGACAAAGTAACTTGTTAGAGGTAACACAGCTAGCAAGTAGAAAATACAGGATTCAAATTCAGGTTTGTTCCCAATACACTATACTAATGCTTACACATGCAAAGAATTTAGAAGTCCATTACCTGTACAAAGAGATTTGAACTCAATCCACTGTTAAAAGCTGAGCAAGTTATCAGAGATGTCTCTGTCTGGTGCCTGGCTATAGGGGAAAATACAAAATAAAGAGCAATTTAGAAAACGGTTATGACCAATAGAATTCTTTGTACAGCAGAGAAACGAACTGATCATCAACGTATAAAACCATAGTCATTTGCAAAAGGCTTTTCATTCTCATTTCTAATTCTCTTTTTCACTGCTCTCAGTTCTGAGAATAACTAGAGAAAGTAGCAAATATTTATATCTTATTGACGGTAGGATTTTGTAGTATATGTTATCTGCTATCGATTGAATTTTTGTGCCCCCCCCCCCAAATCCATAAGCTGAAAAGCTGATATCCCACACAGGGTTCCATGGTGTCACAGCACTCTGGACCATGAAAACTTAATATCCAACGTGGTGGTATGAGGAGGTGAGGCCTTTGGGAGCTAATTAGGTCATGACGGTAGAGCTCTCATGAATGGGATTTGTACTTTTTTGAAAGAGACACTGGAGAGCTCCCTTGCCCTTTCTCCCCCTTGAGGACCCACAGAGAGGGCATCACCTGTGAATCAACCAGACACCAAATCTGCTGGCACCTGGATTGTGGAGTGGCCACCCTCCCGAACTTTGAGAAATTTCTATTCTTTATAATTTATACCGTTCATGGTATTATAGCAGCATGAGCAGACTAAGACAATATCTTCACTTTTAAAACTATCCTATTCAGAGACCATTTTTGTCCCGTTTGTCAGATGAGGAAATAAAGGCAACATTGGCCAAGTCATAATTGCAAAAGATCCAAGACCTAAAATTTGGTTCACGTGCTTTTTTGCTGCACTAATATTCCTCAACAAAAATGCTACTGGCATTCTTGAGACAACCCAAAAATACAAGCCCTGGTTTAAAACCTCAAAAGAACATGAACCTATTAATGTATATTTTTATTCCACTTTCCCCCTGGAATTCCTATACTCATTCTTTTTGTTCTAAATGTGGTGGAAAACATCTTTGTTGCTTATTTTAGAATTAATCTGTTTTTAATTGATATTTCACATGTAATCTTATATTTTTCAGGTGCATAACATAATGACTCCATATTTTATACATTGCAAAATGATCATAAGAAGTCCAGTTAACATCTGTCACCTTACAAAGTACAAATTTTTCTTGTGATGAGAACTTTTAAGATTCACTCTTAGCAACTTGCAAACATAAAATACATTAGTATTAATTGTAGTCAACATGCTGTACACATCTTAACTTTGTTGCTGTTTTTAAGAAGTGACAGATGAGTATAGTTAGCAGAAGATTAAGTGTGGGCTCCTATATGAGGAAATCTTAGCATCTGATAATGCAGAACCTTCTGCGTTTTAAAATAATTTTTTAACGTTTGTTTATTTTTGAGAGACAGAGCACAAGCAGGGGAGGGGCAGAGAGAGAGAAAGGGAGACACAGAATCCGAAGAAGTCTCTGAATTGTCAGCATAGAGCCTAATGTGGGGCTTGAACCCACAAACCTCAAGATCATGACCTCAACCGAAGTTGGATGCTTAACTGACTGAGCCACCCAAGCTCCCTGAGCCCTTTACTTTCTAACAGCTGCCTTCTGAGATGCCAATCGGTGACGAGTCACAATGTAGGAGACCCAAGAGGCACCTGGGAAAGAATGCATATTAGCAACTCCACATAATGTAAAAGCTCAGATATTAAAGGTTTATTGACTGTATAAGGATGCCTGGCACTCTCCTTGGCACAGTGAATACAGTGGTAAATAAAACTGAAAAGTTCTGGCTTTCGTTGAGGGAAGATTAAGTGAAAAAAATAAAAATATACTCAGGCTAAGTACCATGGTTATAAAATAATAAATGTGCTATGATTAAAAAATTAACCGGTGGATTTTCAACATGGTGCTGGGACAACTGGATATCTTCATGCAAAAGAATAGCGCTAGACCTACCTTCACTTCACCCCATACACAAAAATTAACTTACATGGATACCAGGCCTACATTTAAATGATGAAAACTGTAAACTCTTGGAAGAACCTCATGACCTTGGGTTAGGCAATGGTTTCTTCTACAGGACACCAAAAGCACCAGCAATGGGAGGAAAAAGACTCCACTGGAAGTAAATATGTATATATATTTAAACATCCAGAAAATAAAACTACAGCCCACCAAATGGGAAAATATTCTTGGAAATCCTATCTACTAAAGCACTTGTATCCAGAATATGTAAAGGACTTTACATTTGCATTTTCTTTCCTCTCTGAGAATCATTTCAAAAATGGGCAAAGATTTACAAAAAATGTTAGAGAATTCTTTAAGTGGAATAAAAAGGCCATAACTGGGGCTAAGAAAAATATAAAAGAGAAATTTCATTAGTAAAAGCAAGCCTGTAGTAAAGGTAGTAGATTAAGCACCTACAGGCCTACCTCAAGAAACAAGAAAATCTCCATCTAATCAAACTCCTGAAGGAATGAGGGGAAAAAAATCCCACAGTTAATAAAAAGATCAGAATAAAAATAAATGAAATTGAGAATAGAAAATAAAAGGAATAAAAGTAATAGGGAATAGAAGGAACATGCCCCAACATCATAAAAAGCCATATATGAAAGGCCCACAGCTAATTTCATCTCAATGGGGAAACACTGAGATCTTTTCCCCTAAGGTCAGGAAAACAATGGGGATGTCCACTCTCACCACTGTTATTCAACATAGTACTGGAAATCCTAGCCTCAGCAGTCAGACCACAGGAAGAAATAAAAGGCAAATTGGCAAAGAAGAAGTCAAATGTTCACTCTTCACAGGCGACATGATACTCTACATGGAAAACCCAAAAGACTCCATCAAAAAACTGCTAGAACTGATACATGAATTCACCAAAGAGGTAAAATAGCTGTGTGCTGAAAACTATAGAAACCTTATAAAAGAAATTGAAGAAGACACAAAGAAATGGGAAAACATTCTATGCTCGTGGATTGGAAGAACAAATATTGGTAAAATGTCAATACTACCCAAAGCAATCTACACATTCAGTGCAATCCCTATCAAAATAACACAAGCATTCTTCACAGAGCTAGAACAAACAGTCCTAAAATTTGTGTGGAACCATTAAAGACCTGGAATAGCCAAAGTAATGTTGAAAAAGAAAACCAAAGCTGGAGGCATCACAATTCTGGACTTTAAGCTGTATTACAAAGCTATAATCATCAAAACAGCATGGTACTTGTATAAAAACAGAAAATAGATCAACAGAATAAAATAGAAAACTCAGAAATGGACCTAAAAATGTATGGCCAACTAATCTTTGACAAAGTGGGAATGAGTATCCAGTGGAAAAAAGTCTCTTCAGTGAATGGTACTGGAAAAACTGGACAGCAACATGATACTGGACCACTTGCTTTGTTTTGAATTTATTTTCTGTATGTTGTAAGACTTAACTGTGAGAAAGGAAACCATCAAAATCCTAGAGAAGAAAAAGTCACCAACCTCTTACTCCACATGTCTCCAGAGGCAAAGGAAATGAAAGCAGAAATGAACTATTGGGACCTCATCAAGATAATAAACTTATGCACAGCAAACAAAACAAATCAGCAAAACTAAAAGGCAACCTACAGAATGGGAGAAGATATTTGCAAATACCTGATAAAGGGCTAGTATCCAAAATCTATAAAGAACTTATTAAATTCAATACACAAAAAACAAATAATCCGGCGAAGAAATGGCCAGAAGACATGAATAGACACTTTTCCAATGAAGACAACCAGATGGCTAACAGGCACATGAAAAGATGCTCAACATCACTCATCATGAGAGAAGTACAAATCAAAACCACAATAAGATACCACCTCACATGTGTCAGAATGGCTAACATTAACAACTCAGGAAACAACAGATGTTGGCAAGGATTCCGAGAAAGATGTTGGCAAAGGAGCCGTTTGCACTGTTGGAGGGAATGCAAACTGATGCAGCCACTCTGGAGTTTCCTCAAAAAATTAAAGAAATGGAACTACGCTACAGCTTAGCAATTGCACTACTAGGTATTTATCCAAAGGATACCAATGCTGCTTCGAAGAGGCACATGCACCCCAATGTTTATAGCAGCATTATCAACAATAGCCAAATAATGGAAAGAGCCCAAATGTCCACTGACTGATGATTGGATAAAGACGATGTGGTATTTATATACACACAATGGACTACTACTTGGCAGTCAAAAAGAATGACATCTTGCCATTTGCAACAACGTGGATGGAACTAGAGTGTATTATGCTTAGTGAAACAAGTCAGAGAAAGACAAATACGTTTTCACTCATATGTGGAATTTAAGAAACACAACAGATGATCATAGGGGAAGGGAAGGAAAAATAAGATAAAAACAGAGGAAGACAAACCATGATCTCTTAAATACACAGAACAAACAAGGGTTGCTGGTGGGGTGTTGTGTGGGGGAATGGGCTAAATGGGTGATGGGCATTAAGGAGGGTGCTTGTTAGGATGAGCACTGGGTGTTATATGCAAGTGATGAATCACTGGGTTCTACTCCTGAAACCAAATCCTACACTGTATGTTAACTAAGTTGAATTTAAATATTTCTTTTTATTTTAAAAAATGAAAGAAATAACAGGCAACACAGAAATAAAAAAATTATTAAAGAATTGATTGAAAAATTATATCCCAACAAATGGAACAACCTAGAGGAAATGGGTAAATTCCTGGAAACATACAATCTTCTGAAACTGAATCAGTAATCAAATCCCCCCCCAACAAACAAAAGTCCAGGACTGGATGAATTCACAGGTGCATTGTAACATTTAAAGCACAGTTAATACCTATTCTTAAATGATTCCAAAAATAGAGGATAGAAAGCTTCCAAATTCATTCTACAACACCAGCATTACCTTTATACCAAAACCAAAGACACTACCAAAAAAAAAAAAAACCTGCTATAGACCAATATCCCTGATGAACATAGATGTAAAAACCCTCAACAAAATATTAACAAACAGAAGTCAACAATATATTAAAAGGATCATTTAGCACAATCAAGTAGGACTTATTTCAGGGATGCATGTGATTCAGTATTCACAAATCAATGTAACAAATTACCAAAAGGAAGAATGAACACCACATGATGATCTCAAATGCAGAAAACGCATTTGACAAAATACAACATCCATTCATGATAAAAATGCCCCTAAAATGAGCTTAGAGGGAATACACCTCAACATAATAAAGGCCATATATCGAAAACCCACAGCTAACATCATCCTCAGTGGTGAAAAACTGAAAGCTTTTCTTCTAAAATCAGGAAAAGACCAGGATATTTACTCTTGCCACGTTTATATAACATAGTACAGGAAGCGCCTAGCCACAGCAGTCATACAGGAAAAAGAAAAGGCATCCAAATTGATAAGTAAAACTGACACTATTTGCATATGACCTGTTACTATATACACAAAACCCTAAAGACTCCACCAAAAAACTACTAGAACGAAGAAATGAATTCAGTAAGGTTGCAGGACACAAAATTAATATACAGATATCTGTTCCATTTCAATACACTAATAACTACCAGAAAGAGAAATTTTTAAATAATCTTATTTACAATTGCACCAAAGAGAATAAAGTATTTAGGAATAAATTTAACAAAGGAGGTGGAAGACCTATACTCTGAAGTGAAATTGAAGATGACACAAACAAATGGAAAGGTATACCATGTTCATGAATACCAAATGGAAAGGATTATTATCCTTAAAATGTCTATCCTTACCCAAAGTAATTTACATTTTTTTAGTTTGAGAGAGAGGGTGCAAGCAGGGGGTGGGGCAGAGAGAGAGGGGGACAGAGTGGGCTCTGTGCTGATAGTAGAGAACCTGATGTGGGGCTCAAACATGCAAACCATGAGATCATGATCTGAGATGAAGTCAGACGCTTCACTGACTGAGCCACCCAGGTGCCCCAGCAGTTTACATTTTCAATGCAATCCCTATCAAAATACCAATAGCATTTTCCACAGAACTAGAACAAATAATCCTAAAACTTCTATGGAACCACAAAATATCTCAAATAGCCAAATCAATCTTAAGAAGAACAAAGCTGGAGGCATCACAATCCCAGATTTCTATAAAGCTATACTATACTATAGTATATATACTACATATATACAACACTACATACTATAAAGCTATTACTATATATACTATAAAGCTATTAATGAAAACAGTATGGTACTGGCACAGAATAAACACAGATTAATAGAACAGGATGGAGACACCAGAAATAAAACCATGCTTATATGGTCAATTAATATTCAACAAAGGAGGCAAGAATATACAATGAGGAAAAGGCTGTCTTTTCAAATAATGGCATTGGGAAAACTGGACCACTTTTATACCATATACAAAAATAAAGTAAAAATGTATTAAAGACCTAACTGTGAAATTTGAAACTATAAAACCCCTAAAAGAAAACACAGGCAGTAATCTCTTGGAAATTTGCCTTAGCAATATACTTATGGCTATGTCTTCTCAGGCAAGAAAAATAAAAGCAGAAATAAACTATTGGGACTACACCAAAATGAAAAGTTTTTGCAAAGGAAACCATCAACAAGTCAGGGAGAATGGGAGAATATATTTTCAAATGATATATCTGGTAAGAGACTAATAGTCAAAATATAGTACATATAACAATGCACAAAAAAACTGATTTAAAAAATGAGCAGAGAACCCAATTAGACATTTTTCCAAAGAAGTCCTACAGATGGCAAGTAGACACATGAAAAGATGCTCAACATCACTGATCATTAGGGAAATGCAAATCAAAACCATAATAAGATATCACCTTACTCTAATCAGAGTGGCTATTACCAAAACAAGAAATAAGTGTTGTCAAAGATTTGGAAGAAAGGGAACCCTCAAACACTGTTCATAAAAATGTAAATTGGTACCCCCACTGTGGAAAACAGTATGGAGGTTCCACAAAAAATTAAAAATAGAAAGACCCCATGATCCAGTAAATTCCACCACTGGGTATTTACCCAAAGAAAATGAAAACACGAATTGAAAATGATATATGCACCCCCATGTTTATTGGAACGTTATTTATGGGGTGCCTGGGTGGCTCAGTTGGTTGAGCATCTGACTCTTGATTTTGGCTTAAGTCATGATCTCACGGTTCGTGAGTTCGAGTCCCTCATCGGGCTCTGCACTGACAGCGCTGGGAAAGCAGACTGCCAGTTCCTCACAAAGTGAAACATAGAGTTACCATGTAATCCAGCAATTCTACTCCTAGGCAAACACCCCAAAATGAAAACGTAGTGCCTGCATAAACTTGCAAATGAATGTTCACTATAGCATTCTTCACGATAGCCAAAAGGTAGAAACAAGTGAAACGGTAGATGAATTGATGAACAAATTATGTTCTATCCATACAATGGAATAATAATCAAACATAGTAAGTACTGACACCTGCCACCACTTGGATGAACCTTGAAAACATGCTAAGTGAAAGAAACAAGTTACAAAAGGCCACATGTTCTATGAGCCCATTTATATGACGTGCCCAGAATAGGCATTTCGGTAGAGACAGGAAGTAGATTAGTGGTTACCAGATTCTGGGGAAAAGAGGCAATGGGAATGATTGCTAATGGTAATGGGATTGTTCCTGAAGGATGAAAATGTTCCAAAATTAGGTAGGGATTGTTGCACAACCCTGTGAATATACCAAAAAGCACTGAGATACATCCTTTAAAAGGTTAAGTTTTATGGAAAATGAAATAGATCTCAATAAATCTGTTATAAAGTAACTGGCAGGGACATAGAATAACTCAGTCCCCACCATTGTTCCCAAAATATTAAATGAGGGATGTGTGTGACTCCTTTTTAATAATAAAAAGAGTTTATGTTTTAAGTGTGCATATTTGTATGTGCATACATTTTTTGAAAAACCTGAAGCAAGAGTCCTGGAATATAGGTTGTAAGGGTGGAAGAGAATCTCTGGAGCCAGACTACTTAGGATCACATGAGATGCTACCACTTCCCAACTGCAGAATCTCAGACAACTTCCTTAACTGCTCCTAGTTCCAGGTTCCTTACTAGTAAACAGAGTAAGAATAGTGTTTCCTTTGTGTATGTACGTCCATGTGTGTATTAAACTAAACAATGTTTACAGTGGTTCGGTACGTTAACTGTTACTGTTGTCATGGTTATTATTACTCTCCCAGCAGGACTGGACTTAACCTGAACATTGTGGAAGTGTGATCAAGGCTTCTCTCTCTTCCTATTGACATTTCACAGATTGCTGGCTGCGGCTGTTCATGTTTCTCTCCCTATTCCACCTCCTAGAATTAGCCCCCATCGCCACCCCACCTCCAAGTCCCCAGGGATTGTTTTGCTTTAGGAATGAAACTGCATAGAAGGAAGAAGGAGGGGGAGGACACCTGGGTGGCTCACTCGGTTGAGCATCCAATGCTTGATTTCGGCTCAGGTTATGATCCCAGGGTGGTGGGATTGAGCCCATGTCTCCACACTAAGCATGGGGTCTGTTTAAGATTTTCTCTCTCTCTCTCTGTCTCTCTTTCTCACTCTCTCCCTCTCCTCTCCTCTGCCCCTCTCCCCTGCTCATGCAGTCTCTAAAATAAAAAAATAAATTAATTAAAGTTAAAATTTAAAAAAAAAGGAGGAAGGATGGGGACCACTGGAGTCCCATATCCATCCCTCAGCCTCTCCCTTCTCCTCTCCCCAAAGCTGGGTCTTATCAGTAGTATTTCTGGAATCTGCTTTATCCCCTATGTTATCTCCCAGCAGACTTGTAAAAATAGCTCTTTGGATTGAACTGCTTTGAATATTACCTGCTTTGGGCTAGTTCAGAGAGTTAACAAGCAGTTCCATTCCGGGAAGTGCAAAGCCAAGGTGATGAAGAGGGAACTTCAGTGGTGTGAGAAGCAGGCTGGATCCTCCTTCAAGCTCTGGGAAGAAAATAAACATGGGTGGTAAAGACAACTGAGTACCTACGTGTGTCCCAGGAACAATCATATCACCCACCAACATTTTGTGCTTAGGCCCCTGAGCCAGAAACTTGTTCATTAGAACACTTGCTCTGGGCCAGGCCCAGAATGAGTAAATTACAGGGAAATCTAAGTTAGCAACAGGGGCAAAGGGATAGACGTCTGTAGAAAGGGAGCCTGTATCGGAGACATGGGGAGTGGGGGCAAAATAGGTAAAGGAAATGAAGGAATGCACGCATGTGTGTGTGTTAAACCGTGTTCAATTTACGTTAACTTATGTTCAGTCATTCCTCTCCCAACAGAACCGACTTAACCTGAGCACCGTGCCACGAAGGGGTGACCAAGACAAAGGGGTGGCTTCCCCAAAGAGGCTGCAATAGAGCTGCTAGGAGACCCCGAGAATTGGTAGTCCTTTCTTGGCCTCCCATATCCCTAGTATTTTATATTATTAAACTGATTTTTTGGACAGCTTGAACCCAGCTCAGTCTGTATCCAAAATTAGTCTCCCGTCTCCTGTTGATTTCTGTGGGGCTGCCCTGGGGGTATTCAAGGAAGGGTCTAGGAACCCTACCAAAGATATTACTTGACTGGGGTAGAGGGATGAGATTTACAAACTCTTTGAGGGCATAGCATCTTGTTAGATTATTGACAATAAGCAGACAGACTAACAGGTTTCCCAGGCAAGGCTCACCTTTAGACTGGCAAATATTTTCTGAACACCTTCTCTAGGCCACATGCTGGGAATACTGTGTTGAATGGCCCCTGTTGGCCCTGTTCCCCATCCTCACAAGCAGGGCAGTGAATCCTAGGTCCACTGCCTTTGTTTGCCACACCGTCCCCCACAGAGCCTGGGGATGATCCTTGCCTCACCTGCTAGCAAATCTCTCCACATTCATCATGCACATCTAAGAAAAACTCCCCAGAAAGGAGGGGATTAGGGCATGTATGTTAGATACGGCAAAGCCGTGAGTGGCTCCGAGTATTTGGAGATCGTTCAGAGAGGGTAATGTGATAAAGAATAAGGGTCAGACTCAATTTTGAAAAAGAAACAAAATGTGAGTGTGGCTTTAGAGAGCTTTTCTTCACTGAGAAAGTTCACGAGCAGGGATTTGGCAAGCAGTCATCGAAGCTTCTCCTCCCTGTGTCTGTTTTCTTCCTTCTGCCCTCTGTCAGCAGAACTGTTTGTGCAAAACTAGGAGCTGACATTAGCCTTACCCCTAGCCCAGGGGTAGCCCAATGTTGTAAATAATGAAGCAAACGCATCGAGCGGAAGATTGGCCAAAGATGCTCATGCAAGGGTGAGAGGGTAGCAAGGAATCAGAGAGGCAGCACCGCCTCTGGAAATTATAGGCCCACCTTCCGTAGACAAAGAAGCTAACTTCAAGCACCCACCATGCACATAGCATGTGGATTCACACTTCCATAGAAGAGTCTTCTGTTCAAGTTATAGTAACACGTGGGTCTACCTTTACATTGACTACACAGTTTCTCAATGTCAAGCTAACTGGCTCTTGTCTCTAAAGGTTTCATTTTATGGAGTGATGATCATTTCTTGAGCACTGGAAACCTTACCAGATTCTCTAATTAGCTTATTCAACCTCACAGCAAACCTAAAAGGTACATATTAGACACCTTTGTTACTAATCAGAAAATTAAGACTCCAAGGGACTCTGGAAACTGCGCCCAAGTGAGACAGCTGAGAAGTGAAGCCATAATTCAAGTCCATAATTTTAAAACAAAATTTGCTCTTTCCAGCCATCACAAGGCAGCTCCAGGACACCCACAGATAGCACCTATTACAGCTCTGTCTTGCTAAGGTGACACAGGTACAAAGCGGCCCACTACTGCTTCAAGTGCAGATGACTCACCAGGGCGCACTCTGTGTGGAGTGCCCTGAGATCTCCTAGCCTGTGCCTACCTCAGCTCTATCCTGCTAGGGTTCCCCATGTGTGGAGAACTCTGGTGACCACCAGGTCTTAGCCTGCTTCAGTTCCTGCCATCCCCTGGGGAGCCCCCTACATGGAACACCCTGGGACCCCCAGCCCATGCTTGCTACAGCCCCAGCCAGCCAAAGCCACCAGGTACACGGTCTATACAGGGGATGTTCATACACAAGGCCATTCCCACAAAGCTAGGAGAAGTAGCTCTTCTATCAAATTCATAGAAACACAGAAAGTCAAACAAAATAAGGAGAAAGCATTTACTCCGAATGAAAAACAAGACAAAACTCCAGAAAAAGAACTAAACAAAATGGAGAAAAGCAATCTACCTGATAAAGAGTTACAAGTAATGGTCATAATGATGCTCAGGCAGAAGACTGAACTCCATGAGAACTTCAACAAAGAGAGAGAAAATATAAAAAAGGACCAATCAGAACTGAAGAATACAGTCAGTGAAGTCAAATCCGCACTAGAAGATTAGAGGATGCAGAAGAACGTATCAGTGATCTGAACACAGGCTATTGGAAAGCACCCAAACTGAACACCAAAAAGGAAAAAAGAATTTTTAAAAATAATGATTAAGGGATCTCTGGGACAATATCAGGTATTTGCATTACTGGGGTTTCAGAAGTAAAAGCTAGAGAGAAAGGGGAAGAAAAGTTACTTGAAGAAATAGATGAAAACATCCCTAATACGGAGAAGGAAACAGACATCCAGGTCTAAGAAGT